>NC_090952.1:18699067-23699067 GCF_040807025.1 Struthio camelus
GGGAAATGATTACTTTGGTTGAAGCAATAAGCTATACATTACTGCCAAAACAAAGCTAATGCCAGGTTAAGTACACTGTCATTTATTCAGGAGAACTAGAATTTTATAAATCAAACTGAAAGTTTTCTGATTTAATCTTGATTATTACAGAATTCAAGACAGTAGCAACACAGACAATTAAAAATGCTTGCACATTCACAGCCTAATGCACTAAGACTTTCTTGACATCTGTTTATGGTCTTAGCAAATAAAAGAAATAGTAGAGTGAAGTTTACGTTCTTAAAAATATTCCAAATTCACCAAAAAAAAATGAATACAGAAGACTGAAAGATTCTGAAAAACAAAAAGGTCTAACAACAGAGGTAAAAATAAACAGAGCAATTAAAGGTAAAGACCTGATCAAACTCACTCTCTAATACAATTATCAGCTTTGTGACTGGAAAGGAGGCACCCTTTTACTACTTGAGAACACTGGCACGATCACAAACTGAATTTATTATACAGTATATGTGTTCAGTCTTACAAGAAATACATGCAACATATCTTTTCAGTTCTGTAAAAAAGTTCTATTTTGAAGTCACTATTATTTTTGATTTACAGAAACTTACAATAGAAGAAAAATATGGTACAGTGGCACACATTTTTGACTGTTGTACCTGTTGTAGGAAATAAGTTACATATGATATTGGTATTGGGTAGAGTAGATGCAGTCAATCTAATGCTAAAGGTTTTAATGTTGTCACTAGTCAGCCTTCCATATTATGGCTAGAAAAAGCCTACAGTATATTCACGTGAGGGAAGTTACCTGCAGCTTTGTGCAAAAATGCCGAATGCAAAAACGTGTGGTCTGTATAAGAAATTAGCAAACTAAAAGACAGTCGGAACGGTTACATCATGAAAAAATGTTTTGATATAGTGCACAAATGGAAATCTACAATGACAGTGAGTAGTACAAAAAACTCTAAGTAAGCATGGTTAAACATCAGCTACAGAAACAGGATTTACTGCTCTCCACACATCAAAAGGAAAACCCGAACCAAACGGAAGAATATTTTTTATCTAGCCAGTATCTTGGGCAAATCCTAAGCAATAGCTGAAATAAGGTGTTGAGAAAGTCTTGTAGAAGACTGTCACTCAAGTGGACTGGGACTCTCACCTTGTATGAAGACCTCCCTTGCAACCTGAGGTAGCTGAACCACAAACATATCACCACCATAAAACAATTTTCAAAATGATAGTCTGAGTACTTAATCTGTTTATAAGGAAGTCTTGGCTGAGAACTTAACCACTTAATTTTTCCCCCCCTGAATACTGCTAGGAAGTGAGAATGTTACAAATAATTGAGTCTCACTATCCTCATGACAAAGGTAATCATCGTTAGGTCTTTTCTGAATGCTCCGTCTTTTTGACAAGGCTTTCTGAGGAGTAAACTTCCCCCACCTTCACTTAATGTGCTAAAAGCCCATCACTTACACACAATAGACTATCTCAGAAAAATAAAATAACTTTAATGAGCAGCACAGTTTTATTCACTGATTTTCCAGTAAATGACCCTAGCCAAAGAGTGTCAAAGCTAAAACATAAAATATTGATTCTATTTTCACAAGTAGGTACTAAAAGTTAATTTCAATAGAGGCATTAATTTGAAATAGTGAGATTAAATACATGGGCAGCCTTTTCTGGTGATTTAAAATACTTTCTCATAAATCCTTTCATTTCAATGGCTAAATAGAACTGTAACAAGTGTGTTGTGATGGTTTCCCAAGGGAGGTTCAAGGTTCAATCATGTAAACAAAAGCTGCTGATTCTGAATTCATACTTTTCCTTGACTGTGTAGCACAGGCATAGATCTGTAGGATGAAGGAAGGAGTCACTTCAGTGTTAACACTCACTAGCACAGTGAATGATCCCCTCCCAACAGGATGCCTTTTCTAGCTACTTCCTAGGAATACTCAGATACAAGTTCAAAGGACAAATTAGAGAAATTCTAGTGCTATTATAAGCTCCTCACCATTCAAAGCATTCTCCTGGCAGATATGATATTAGACAGGAATTTAGGGTGAAATTAAATGTAGGCTATCTTCTTAAAACAGGACTATACCCATCCTAGCACATTCATGTATACAACATACACTGCACATTATAAATAAATAGCAAACATGGTAAAACTTAAAATGAACCATCAGTTACTTACCACTTGTTCTTAAAAAATTGTACTTCAGTCAACCCTCAGCTCACATAAAGTACCTATTTTTCTTTGCTATAGATGTGGCCCCGAAAAGATAAGCTTCAAGATCCCCTTCTCTGCTTTCATCCTCCTCCATCTTATTTCCTCTTACCTATCCCAAAGTTACATCGATTATGAGACTATTCACAACAACACGTTAAAGCACAAACTGGGCTAGGAGTGAGCTTTCTCATAATGAAGAAGGAATAAGTTCATCTCTTGTTGAGTAGACTATATAAAATGACTCATCTGTTATTCTAGTCCCTTCATTCACAGATTTAAGAGAAATGAGTTACAGTTTTGAATAAATGGAATTACAGGTCACTGTAGTGATTACAGATTTGTTACTATCTCACCTATCAACTTTCTGATCAATGTTCATCATATCACTAAGAAATCTAATACTAACATTTTATTTCTTATAAGTGGTTCATTTTTAGAGAAGGGCATGCAGTCTCAACGAGATGAAACCAAATCTATGTAAAATAGATTCTGCCTTGCAGAAGTTTCTTTTTTCATTCCACAACACAAAGTAGTTTGCAATAAACACACTTACACTACAGTATCACATGGCACTAAGATATCAGTGGCATACACTCATAAAGCAACAACTATTAATATAAGTTCATGGTAAGGATATGTTAAAGGTAACAAGATAGTGTAAATTCGAAACAAAGGAAAATAGAGAGCTAACGTAATCAAGATACTCTCAAATGGTCATTTCATCCATTTAATTCCTGCCATCACAGTGATGCCAAGCAAACTTCTTGGTGCCAGCAATCTGGTTTATGACTGTAAACCAGATGCTTAGAATAAATCAGGGAAACAAAAAACATCTGTATAAAGCAGTCCTTCCAGAAACAGGTTAAGACATCATAAAGTTTATCTTGTAAAATTTCTGGATTTATATTTTCCAAATCAATTCTTGCTCATAAATATACACAAAACCTTCTTCACATCTACATATTATTGTGAATGTTTTTCCTGCTTATTTCCATAAAACTGTTCATTATTTTTGATTAACAAATAGAACTGGAAACAAATCATTTAAAGCAGAGAGTTCATTTGTCTTATGAAAAGTTGGCAATATAAAATGAAACAACCCCACTTTGCACCTTAATCATTTGGCTCGGAGCATTATGCCACGTTAGAAAAATACGTTTAATATGGTGTTGCTTTATGTATTACAATTGAATCTCATCAATCTACACAGAATAATTAGGAAAACAGGTTATGTACTCAATTTATCAGTTTTTTTTAATTATTTCCCATTTAATTTTTTAAAGACCATTAGAATTGTACAGAGAGTATAATTTTGGTCTGGTATTCAGACATATTTGTCAAGTGTCAAATTTTATTTATTTATGATTCAGGAAAATATTTTGCCAGTCGGTTTTCTTTCAGCTATCTAGTCAGAGTCAAAATTCTAACTTGAAGTGGAAAAAAAAAAAAATCAACACTATTGTATAACTGGTCTCAGGTGTACAAAAAGAGAATATGGAGGTTTATATCACAATAGCAAGGAGTATTTATTTGCCTTTTCTAACAATAGATTTTCTAATAAGCAAGCTTCGTCCAATTGCCTTCTGTGCAACTCCCCAGCCATTTTCTGTAATGCGCTGTAATCCAGTTTGTGCATAACATTTGGAATACCAAAATGGCAAAAAACCTCTCAAGGATAAGAAATAAGGAATCAAGGTATTTCTCCTTCCCATTCTCCCATGAAGCGTAGATAACATCAAAACAGCAGACACACACATTTTAGGATTATACAACATACTTAACATTTGTTTGAAAGGCAGGAATTCATAAGTAGTGTTGACACTGAATTATGAAACTATTTATTAAGTACAGTATTTCCTCAACTGCTAAAGACCCAGCATCACATCTGAAGATTGCAGTATGGCTGGAAGAAGGCCCGTATACTTTCATGAGCATGTATAAGCATGAATACTAGGGTAATCTAATTCTAATTCTTCAGTAATCCTTCAGTAGGTCCTTTTAAACTTAATGAAATGCCAGTCAGAAGAAGACACTTCTGATAAATAAAACAAAAAAAGCATTACACAACTACTGCAAGGACCCAAAGGGACATGTGTAGTTCAGTTAGGTGGCTTTTTTTTTTTTTGGGGGGGGGGGGTTGATTTGTTTGTTTGTTTGCTTTTTTGTTTGTTTTTTAAAGATTTTTTTTTCCACAGATTGGGAGTATGAAGCTGTAAGTTTTCCACCACAAGAAGCAGATTTATATTAATAGCAGCAGGGATTTTAATTAAAAACAAACAAACAAGTGACACTAATTCCTTTTAAGAGTTACAAACCAGGTTGGCCTTTTACCACAAAAGATAAAGTTATATTCAAAATAACTTCCCGGATAGAACATAAAACCCTTGAAAGTAGAAATGGTATTCTGGATACCATACTGGAAATGTAACCGTTTCGCAGAAAGCCTACTAGCTGCACACACATTCACACATCAGAAGAGATATGAGCCATAGCTAGTTGTACATTATTATGAAAGTTCAACCTATATCTTGCAAGTATTTCAGTCTCTAATATTAGTAAGCCAAATCATATTCTGTTTCCTGAGTGGGCCTTTTATTTATGAGGAGGTGAAAGATCAAATATTAACCTTTACCTTTTACGTGATGGGAACGGCTGCAGAGGCTTCAAGAACCAACCTCAAAGCTAAAGCATAAAGTGCACCAAAAGCTCCTGTGATTCCAAACTATATATTTTCATGCTAAATCTAATGTTTTTGAACTAGACCTCACAATCTAGTTGCTGAGGTAATTACTTTAAACCATTTGAAATACCGTCAATAATGACAGGTCTGCTTCTCGTCACCACTGCAATTTGCACGGGATTTCCATTTACTCCCACAAACACAGCACGTAGATCTAAAAAACAGGTAACAGGCTGTTAAACCTTAAACTAGTTTAGCCTAATCCATCTCATCCTTAACCCGCTACAGTATCCTCATCCAGAGGCTGAAATGGACCAGCCCCTTTAGGGTTAACACTGGGTGAGATTTATGCCTCAGGTAGTTACCCAGTGCAAAACGTGGCTCATTAAAGAGCAGTTATATTTTGCAGCTGTAGTTTTTAGCTGGCTTGAAAGAGGGCTGCCATGGCCCATTTTTATTTCTACTCCTTTATTTCCACCCCACATCATACCATCATTTGCATTTTTCATCTGAAACAGCTCCTCAGCCCACTTCACTGCACAGAGCCACAAAGACTTGTGCCACCACAAGTGGCCAGGAAGGTGTTGAGGGGGAGAGTAGATATGAAAGAAAGAACAGGAAGATAGGCAGAAAACATAAGAAGTTTAGAGTCAGCACTGCCACAGAAAACTCTCTGTGAAACTACAAGCTTAAATTATAATATTTTAGTTATCTTCCATCTGGGGTCTCTAATATTAATTTGCTTTTGCTGTGAACTTATCCCATCAAACTGGACTGTCACCTTTTCTTAATCTCACCACTGCTCACCTTCACGTATTCTCCGATATTTACTGAAGCAATGTAAAAATTCCCAAGCAGGTACGGTTTTAAAATACTTAATAGTAGCTAATTTGTAGTCATACTACAAATTAGTAGTGTTTTGTCCAATGATGTCTGTGCAAAAAGCTTTCAAGAATTAACTTGCTAAGTCTTCCCTGACTACTTGCAAAAGTGAATTAATACTTTCTAGCTGCCTTTGCTACTGGCCCCTCCTCTGGTCTGACTCACCTCAAATTCCGGGCTGGCTGCTGAACTTTTGGATACACTATCTGGATTTATCAGCCTAGCAACTAATTGAAGTACATTTGAAATATACTTACATCATTTTTATAATATGTATTAATGTATTACTAATCACCTATAAGGTTATTTTTAACCTTTCTGTAGGATTATTTTCAACCTCATTGTTTCAGCAGCCAAATTCTACCCCAGGAAGTTCTAAATGACATTGGGAATGAACTGTGAAAGCCTTGAGAAGGGAAACATGAATCCAAGGACTTTTAAGCAGGCTCTGGATTAAAAAAAAAAAAAGGAAGAAAAAGAAATAGCATTTCAGCACTAAGCAATAGTTTACAGGATAGGGAGCTAGTCTATTTTTGTAATTGATGGCTTTTTTTTCCCATTATAGTGAGTGGCATTATAGCACAGAAGTAGTCCTGCAGACTCAAATCATCAGTGACTTTTCAAATACATATTATTAAATCTGAAATCGATAGCAAATCTTCTTGTTATCAATTACTTTCCCTCCACCCTTTCATTCCTCTAGTTTCAATTAGCCATTATTGTTTCTTCAGCTCCCTTTCAAAATAGTTGTTTTGCAGATGTGTTGGCTATAATGCGAGTAGCTATATTAGACTACAAAAAGCAGCAAGCATTTGGAAGAGTATGTGTGCAAGTTTACCAAACGAAGAAAATATGCTAACATCTTTTGGGATGAAGACATCTCTGTAAGTACACAAGCAATATGCACACAGAAACTAAGCACTGCCCTGCAGACCTCTACTTGAACCTATATCCGTTCACCAAGAGTAGTGTTACCATACAGAAGAGGAATATCTGGATTTCCTTTCAGATTACTGCTTCAGCTCTAGGTTACATTTTCAACAGGTAGCCCCCTGCTTCTATTTCTGTTTCTCTTTTAAACATCTGCAGACTGATATTAATAATTCATTGCATGGATCGTATTTGGATGCAGTCATGAATGATGTCATCTTTAGAAGCAAAAACCATGAGTGACTTCCATTACATACACAGTAAGTCCTCATTCTGTCTCAGTTCACACTTATCATGGCTGTCAAACCTAATTTACTACCAGCTCTTTGCCAGAATTTTGCTTGATGTCAGGTATCAAACAGCATCCTTAGAAACTCAGAGCGCCACACACTGCTTTAAGACAACGCCTTCTGGAGGATGCTGGAAAGACTATTTTTGCATTAAACACAGAAAACTAATCCACTAACTCATTTGTAAATAGTTTGTTTGAAAAGCAATCCCAAATGATTAAGTACTAAATAAATAAATTGGCAAATAGCAGAAATTCAAGGACAAAGATTAGCATTTGCTTACCATACATGTGGTAATCAGAAGCAAGTTTTTTTCTGCTTATAGGTTATTGAACGTGATCCTTTTGCATATGAAGATTCACCTCTACCTTAAAATTCAAATATAACAATAAATGATATATTCAATAAAGCTAATTCACACATTTGCCATCAGTCCTGTGGATAAAAAAGCCTTTTAGAATAGCTATCTCTGAAATAGTTCTCCATTTCACTGAAAAGTGCACTTTGTATAAAGTATCACTTTCCAGAAAAGATCTCCCTTAAAATCTTAACAAATTCTACCTCAATATAGCCTCTGTTAACCAGAGCTATGCCATTAAAAAGAATCCCAACAGCACTGTCTTATATTAAAAATGGCCCCAGGCAAATATTAATATTAAAATCAAAAAGATTATACCAATAAAAACACACAATTTTCAGTCCCATAACACATTTGTTAGGCCTGGTACATGGACAACTTTACAGGCAGGAGGCAAGGTCCCAAACCAAAACGGGATACACACACTTGACGTCTGTTCTACTGAAGGGATTTGCCTGTTGTTTTCAGAAACTGAAGAGTTCTGCCTATCTAGAAATTCAGATTTCTTTCAGTTCACTTTCCAGGATGGCACGTGTAATGGTTATCACTGCATTTACTTAGGCTTTGTCTGGCAACGAGAAGTTTAATCACTTGAGCCCAATTACACAAAAAAAATAAAAATAATTCAGGCTTGACCATTACAGCATGCCTTCATTTTCATTCAGTTTTACTGCTTGTTTTATCTTTCATCATTTTTCCCACCTTCTTGTGCTATGACACCCAAAAGAAGAATTTTAGCTAAGTACATTACTAGGAAAGCTTTCTAAAGTGCAGAGGTAAGAATCTTAAAAGCGGGAAGGCATGCACACGTCCACCAGCTGCCGGTCCGTGCGCGTGCACACGGTACTCGGGCTGCGGCAGGGCAGCTGCCTTCCAAAGTGCCAGTAACAACCACTTCTTCTGCTTTATTCCCCACACTTGTAGTAAATACCATCAGCTAAGCGGTCATACCGTAAACCAGATCACTGATACGATCTGAGTTAGAGGTAACTGTAAAAGGACTAGATATGCAATTTTCTACTGATGGTCCTACTGACATTTCAAAATTAACATTATTTCTCATAATATTCTACTACCACACGAAACATCAGATGTATTTTCTCAGGTGTGCAATCAAAACACCTAGCAAGGAAAAAGAACAAATTCAGTCTCTCAGATAAATGAAACTTCACAGATCTTATCTGTTATCTTGGAAAATGTTTGAGAAGCAACTGCATTTGAAATCACATTAGCATAATTTAAAGGTATTCAAAGAGGAAATTTGCACAAAGACTAGCAGAGGAAAATAAAAATTAATAATAGTGTAGCAGGACGTAGGTTAAAGTCAGAGCATTCATTTCCACAGACTGTAGTTTGTGTGTGGTTGTGCAACCTGCCAGGGAAACCCTGACCATTGGGATTTGGGGTTTGCAGCCAGGATTGGGACTGTTATTTTACCTTTTTAGCCAGGTGACCTCTGAAAGCAGTAAGTTCAGGGGACAGGAGAAGGAAGTTATTTTGTTTTTTTCAAATGAGGTGTATGACCTCCCTTTAGCATGTTGCTAAAGAAACTGAAGCATGTTATGTCACCCAGTGTTTAAGGGTGTATAATTCATTCTCTTCTCTTTGCTGTTGCTTCACTCTTGTGAGGTTTAGGAAGCATGCAGTATTAAAAGAAAGTATTAAAACTACTCATGATTTATATCATCAAATATGCTCAACTGTAGAAGTAATAAATATAACTCCTGAGCAGGAAGATAATTATCTTTTTTATCCTCATGTGTTTTTTAATCCCCCTTTGTGTAACTGGTCTTTGCCTCCTCTTGTGCACTCCATCAATCAGAAGAACTCAGACCAACAAGTTCTGAAGTTTAAATCCTCTGATTTAGTTTCTTTACATTAGATAAGTATAGTACTCTTTCAGGTTAAAGTTAGCAGTCAAAATAAATTTTGATGCAATCAGATGCAACTCTTCAAAATGAAGAGACAAGATGCATTTTCCTTAAAGTATGATTTAAATTATATCATCACAGTCATTCTGTTAGAAATGCTTATTCATATCTTATTCCAAATCTGTCTAGCTGAAGTATTCACATGATTTTCACCGTCATCAAATCTGTGCTCTTTTGAAGTAGAAGTATTTTTATGAGGAAAAACACATTGATAAGAACTTAAGAAATGAAAACATTTTAGATAAAAGAAATCACCAAAAGAGACATTTTGTGCACTCTCCCATTAATGCTGCTCTTCATTAAGAATGAGATGAGCTATAGAAGTTGTGTTACAGAAATTCTAAGTGTATTTTATGATTTTTTGTCAAAATAATGACCCAGTTAATACTACCGCTAGTTTACAAGAAATTACAGGGAGAAATCTATTCAACTTCACAGAATTAATTGAAAACAAAATCAGTTTCATACATGTGGCTGAATACTTCTTCAGAAAAGTTCCTAGTAACAAAGTGACTGAGTAGATATATAGCTCCCCAAAATTTGCTGCCGTTTTTAAATTCAGAGTTATTGAAATATGCTGTAGATTGGTCTCTTTGGCTCCTTCTGATCCAGGGGACTGCTGGCAACCAAAGAAAGACAGTATACTCCTGCTGTAACAATGACGTTATGCTTCAACCTCTAGCAGCTCCTAACAGTTCCCAAGAAAACATGGCGCTATTGGCAACAAAGAAAAAACAACTGTTTAGAAAAACAGGCTAAAAAAACAACACTGTGATCATTTGCTTGCCAGAAATATGGATCAGGTAGAGCCTGGGAACACACTGAGGAGACGGGCTTTAAATGGGCTGTGATGGGAACTCAGCTCTGTCCCCAGGACTGCAGTTCTTTTATTTACATCAGCGTAGAAATGAAGCATCTCTGATGGCTATGATGGCAAAACTGGTTTAAATAAGAAGGAGAAAAACTGAACTACAACACCATTAACAGACTTGTATTAAAAGTGTTGACAAAGTCTGGTCGGATCCTAAGGCTTCTCTTTGCAGGGCTGATCTCTTCAGGCAGGTTAGAATAGTCACTGCTGCAAAAAAAAAAAACTTCAAAAGATAATAAAAGGGGGAATTCCAAAATGAAGGCAAGAACCAAGAATCAATGATTTTGGGGGTATCTCTTCCGATTCTGATGGTGGTAACAAAGGACGCATCATAAGAAACTCTTCATTCACAGAGGAGCTCCTTGTATTTGGTTACTACGTTGCAGCAATGGAATTGTCCAAACATCTTGACACTATAGTACTAGAACAGATTTGACAGTATAAGGCAGACTTGCAATACTATTACCAGTTTAGCTACACCGATTTATATTGGCTGAGAATCTAACCCATTTTTATAAGATTTTTGAGGAGTCACTTGCAGCGCTGTGCAGATGTAGTAGAAGAATCTCCACAGAATTTCAAGCCAGACTTTGGGTACAGAGTATTAGCTATATCTCATATTGACATTATAACCAGATGTTTGAAAAATATCAGAATTAAAATAACATGTGGTGAAGGACTGAAAATACTGCATACCTTCAAACGTGCAGCAAGGTATGTATCAAGTTTCAAAAAGGGGAACACTTCCTAGGAAAGATACAGTAGTAATAGCCACAAGATTTTCAAAAGAATAGTTCTATCATCAAGCTGTTCAACACCATCCACCACTTGAGAGCTGAGTACATAGCCTTCTCCTTCCCAAATTAGATTAGGAAGTGATGTTACGTATAGATTAAAATCATAACAAAGGACCAGCTTTCTCTTAGTTTTATAATGACACAGATTAATTGCTAACAAAGGATCATTTAGAAGTCACCAATGCTTTACTCATTAATCTGAAGAGAGAGAAATTACTAAAACTTGCCATCTGGTTTCTGAAAACAAGCATGTAGCAAGCCACCGTGTTAGATTCTTCCCCACACTTTTGTAGGATAGCGGCCTTGCTATTTCAATTCTGAATCTCACAGTTTCAATTCTGAATCTCACAGAAGTGCAATAGTTTTCTGCTGCAGCTGCCAGTCATGTAAGCCACATCTCATAAGTTCTTAAGTTACATCCCGGTCTTCCTTATGTTACAAGCCCTGGGCTCCTGGATGAAGTTATTTTCATTTCAAAGAAACTGGTATAACTGTCAATGAAGATGATTTTGACATGTATCCCAAAGGATCTGGGATACATCCTTATTTGTACACCACCACTGGCATTTTATAAGAATACAAAAAAGAAACATGCTCCTATATAAGATTATTTTCTAAAACATATGAGATAGGGCTAGGATACAACAGGATGAGGATAGAAAGACGACGAGAGGAAATTACAACCAAAACCAAAACAATCACCTTCTGGCCATATAAGTGGGCAGCATGAGAGTCAGAATTTTTGAGCCTTTCTGTTGCACTGCCAGGATCATGTTCAGGTAGTTGATCATCCTGCTTGCCTAAGACAACAGGCATTCAAAACATATTTTGACACTGAATAGGAAAATAGAACAAAATAGAGAAATCTAATTAGAAGCTAACAGTAATATAATTCTCCTGGAACTCATGTATGGACAGACCCAAAATATTAAAAGAAAGGCTGAAGCCGGTTTCCCTATGGACTGGAGTCCAATTAAGTTAATAATTAGAGTGTCTTTCGTTCTCATATGCCTGCATTGTTTGTGTTAGTAAGAACTGGTTCTGTGTACAAACTGCAACGAGAACCGCATGCTGACAAGAGGCAAAGGTTCACAAACACCAGTTGTAATATTTGATCTGAAATGGCTTAGGCGTGCAGGAAACCCACAATAGGCTTGCAATCTGAAAAATCTATGGATGCAAAATGCAAAGACTTTTTTCCAACTGGCTGAGACTAAACGAAAGTCAAAGATATTAACATACACAGCTTCTATATTGTGTATATCTTTATTCTGAATTATCTGTAACAAAATCTGAGTAACCGTTGTTCTTTTATTAATCTTATTTCTATATGATGCCTCTGAGCTTTTTCAGTGTGGCTTTTGCTGGACTGTTTTGAAGTCTGAAAAGCAGTCCTAGGTACTCCTAATATGAGTTTTAAAGCAAGCAACCAGTTCACTCATTCTAAGAGGTGACCTAATTTAAGATCCCTTGTGAGCCATTAATTAATTCATCATGTTGATTTATTCCATCCATTGCCTGCTTTGTCTATTCCCACTACCTCCTAAGAAAATTAAAAATTCTATTAATTATTAAAGACTAAAGTAGACCTGTGAAATCTTTAATTTATTAAAGTATTTTTCATGGCTTACGAATGCATCATACACAGGTGACTTCCCTATATCAGTTCCAATAGTAAGATAGCTCATGCCTCCAATGTGGACATATAGATATATATTAGATATTCCAGTGGAATAATCCACTCTAAAAGACTGACTGAAAGTATCCCATATACTAAGTCACACCACTGTTCATGAGATGCGAGTTGGAGCCTGTTCCTCTGACAACTGAGAAAACCAAGGAGCTTTAACAAGCCTGCAGTGTTTTAAACAAGGGTCAGCACGTTCTGGAACAAAACATATATTTCTCACTGTCCACTAACCATGATATATGTATTCACACTAACACTTCAAGAAAACAATTTAATAAGCACGCTATATGCTTAAACACAGCCAGCAACTGTTGCTTATATTTCAAAACTCAGCATGTCCAACTTTTGTTCATTTGGACAAGTGCAGCAAAATCGGAGGGGTCTCTCAGTGAAGTTGTAAGTGGGTCTGGTATTTCTCCAAGCTGCGAGGGAAAAGCTGCTGTAAAGTGAAGAATTTATTTTCTCAGTTATGGTACCAGCTTGCCTAAAGGGAGAGAAAAGTAGAAATCCAAGGGTTGAAACTGAACTGTTCTTTTCTTACAACCACCAGTCTGCGTTACAGATATTATTACATCTGTATGACATATACTACAGATAGCAATATATTTATACTGGAGCTAAAAAAGCATATTAATTATGTGAATTAATTGCAAGTCTCATATTTTATATTTCCCTTGGCACCGTTCTAACTGTTCAATTGCAGCACTCTCAAAATAATAAATTAATAGTAATCCCCAAATATCTAGCTCTAAAGTTGTTAAGAAAAGTTTAATTTGGGAAATGAGTGAATTCTAAAGGCTCAGAATCAGAGAAGAAAGTGAAAGAAAATATTGTTTTTTTAATATCTCTTCCTTTGTGTCGATTATATATTTTTCTAGCTTCCTGGCTTTGTAAAGATTAACAGGAATAGTTAAGGAGTGTCATGATGTAGAGCACCGTATGAGAAGCAGGAATCAGAGAGATTTGATATACCTTGCATCATGCTATGAAGCTGAGGTTTCTCAAAACTTCTACACCACAAAGGCTGTAAAATACTCCAATATGGTATACTTTCAAGCAATGGAGAAATTTAGAAGCTTCTGCGTATTAAGGAGAGTGAGCAAAGTTAAAAAAACAAACAAACAGACAGACAGAAATCCACACCCCAAAAAACTATGACATTGAAATGCATTAAAACCTTTACAGAACGTCCCTGTTAAATAGCCCTGCTGTTATAACACATTAAAACTCTAAATTACCCAGATTAATTTCTCCTCCACACTTCCGTGAGTGGGAGTATCCACACTGAGCTTTAATGTAACTCACCGCAATTCTTCTGAGTGCCTCTATGCAGATAAGCAATGTGGAAAAGACTGAAGCTGAATTGCTTTTCAATTTACTGCTGGACCCAGTTATCTGAGTTCAGATCTCAAGATTCCTAAGATTTAACTTTGATGAACATAACCACAGTTTTTCACGACATGTTAGTTCTTTGCTTTTTCAGTTCCATTCTTTGCTATACAGCATAAATAATACAACATCAGAGAGACATTTCAGGACAAATGTGGTACATCATCAAAACCTTTTAAAAAATTGCTCAACAAATTATAGATCATTTGGATACATTACAGAGGTCATACCACACCAGACTTTGAGATACCATTATAAACTGAAAGCTCAGACCATGATAAAACTAAGCAAATTGTTTTGTGTTTTCAAAAGATAATGTTTACATTGCACATTTACTTCTAAACGTAATGAAGTTCCCAGAAATGAATTGACCCTGGTACATCTACATGGGTCTCATTCCAGCCTAACGATAAATAAATAAATAAATAAATAGTTTTTAAACCATTACTGATTGTTCCTACTGTTCTTGAGGCACTAAAAGACTGAAAAGTTTACTAAACATTTGTGATTTAAAATGTTTAATATGCACTATATTTAAACACAGTAGTATCTAGTGTGCTAGATACTACTATTAGTTTTTGACAGGTTACAGTTCTTTAAAGATAAAGAGGAACACAGTCCACAGAACAGTTAACTACTGCTACTGCAATAAGATTGTTCCAGTTTGAGATAAAAACACATCCTGAAAGTGCTAAAAAAAAATCTTTTAACAAAGTCATGTCTTCTTACAAAAAAAAAAATCAAAGCTTTTGGAAATCTGAGCTAAAAACAAGTGATTCTAGCAAGTAATTAAAGTCTAGTGCATGAATTTACCTGTCATTCAATTGCAATATCCTAATACCCCAATCTAAAGTCATCTAAAACTTCTGAAAGTGGATTTGAACTGTTATGTATGGTTCTGCATATAATGGATTACATTTGCACATTTAGCCTAGCTGCTGAGTTCAAACTTATCTTTGAAATGCTATGATTCAGATTATAAACAGACTGAGCTACCAAAAAATAACTTAAATTGCTGGAAAACTAATCTACCTTCATCCTTAAAACATCACAAATTGCCAAAAGTAGCTCGGAGTGAGAGCTAGAGTGAGATCTTCACCTCATGCCTACAGACTTCACTCAGTAAGCCGTTCATCAATGAAACTATCAATGAGAGATGTAGTCTGTGCAGGTTCCTAAGGAGTAGCCCCAGGTACGCTTATTAAAGTTAGAGACAAGATGCATAGAATGAAATTGCTAGCCTCCTTTTCTTTTCTTTAAGTCAAAATTGCTAATTCGCCTTAGTTTTATAATTCACTACCTATCAGATGCTGGGTTGGAGGAAGAGAAAACAAAGTCCAAGACACGTCCAACACTGTTTCCAGAGCTCCTATTTGACAATACTTACATCTACCTCCTGAAGCAGTAAAAATGCAGAGTTCCTTCTGCATCAATTCCTTCTTTTCTATATAAACAAAAGATTCCAAAGAGCCAAGCTTTCAACACCAAAGTTTTCAGGTTGTGTGTCATCATGTGCACATAAATACATATATATATATACACACACACGCATATAAATATATATATACACACACACACACACTTTTTTTTCCAAAAATCAATATGAAAAGAATTTCTGACTTGAAAATAAATCTGAATTTCAAAATAAAAATAGTTTCCACGTATAATTTTTTAATTTCAAACAACGTTTTATTATTTTTGGGGCATTGAACTGTTCTCCCGTGATCCACTGCTAATACCCACTGCAAAATAAGGTATTTTCACAACATACAGAACAAGGTCGATCACTTATACACAACTGACTCTGGCTGTTGTTTCAAAAAGGTCCTGGCCATCTCATGGATTTCTGGTAGCGTTATGCAAGCAATGTTAAATAGAAGAGTCACTATTACGTCAAATGCGAACCCACAGCAGAATCAAGTTTCTGGGTTACTGACTGACAACTGTGTTGGCTTCAGTGCAAATCTAGTAATTTGCATATACTAAAGATGTGTTTCATCATTATCATGCACTGGCACATGCTTTAATACCTTCAGAATAATATCCATATTTCTTAGGGTAAAGGAATAATGCTCACTAGCCTTATACAGTCATTGTTTAAATTAGAGCTGAAGTAAATGTTTGTAGTATATCAAGTATCTCTGTGTTTTTATTTGAACATGCATATTAAAAATCAAAATATCATGATCTGTTCCAAGATTTTATCTGGAACACCTTCAACATTCTGTTCTTTAGTGGAATTAATCCTAAAATTTCCAGTGATTTTCTTTAAGTTTGTTTCTCCCTTGTGTGCCATGTTGGCATGCTGCCGTGCTGTTCAGCGTTTTGTTCAGTTCTGCTTTTTGTATTGAAATGGAGAGATGTAAATGCAATAAACAAACAAAAAAGCCTTTGCATTTTGAAGTACTTAAAGTAAGAAAAATGATCATCTCCCTAAAGATAAGTCAACATTTTGGTAACTATACTGATACATACTAGAAGAGCTTAGCTCCATTGGATTCATAACTGCTCAGGCAGTTGCAGGCTGCCACTTGATCACCCTTAGGTGATCTTCTCTGTGCTAGGCAAAGTCAACCTCTCCCTCATCCTCCCCTAAGGGACCATGTGGCAGCATGTAACACCTGTATGGCCCTCCACGGGATCTCCTCCAATTTCTAACATCCTTAAAGTGGGGAGGAGTGTGTGTGGGTCAGGGGGTGCACGCACACACATCCTAAACTGGACTCACAATGTCTTGCCAACACCAAGAGAAGTAGTTTAGTAACTTCCCTCGGTCTTACTTTCCTTTGCTATATCGATATTTTGTGTGCATTTTTTTTTTTTTGCTGCTCATAACAATAAAAACTATTCCAAAAACAAGTAAATATAAGAGTTCTTCATCTGCAGTGTATCTTTTTATCATAAAAGTCTGCAACGACTTATCTATCCAGTGAGACATAAAAGCGGCAGAACTGCAATCCAAGTGGTGAACACTTTCCAATTCAGCTAGAGTTTGGCAGCAGCTGAGGGACAAACAGACACATTTAAACGGAGAATCCCCCAGCATATACTCCTACAGCAGAAACAAAAAGTATTAAAAGTCATTTCCTCTTTGTTTTGTGAAGCACTGTGGGGTGTGACATTATCTGATTAACCAGGAAAAGCTGTAGCTGTAAATGTGAAAACTGAAAGAGTATAGATATCAAGCTATGCTGTATATATTTAAGCTCTTTGAACTTGTAGAGATCTTGGGTTGAATTTGTGTCCAACCTTGCGGGGTTATGCTTAGCCAAAGGCTGAAAAAAAGCTTAAGAGGGATTAAACTTTTGTTTAAGATCTAATAACAGAGACTGAAGATTCTTCTTGTCACGTTCCAAACGGTAAAAACAACCTAAATAAATATAGTATGTTCTCACAAGATGTTTAAGAATAAATGTCTTTTCTCCTAAAAGTGTTTTGTTTAAAAATATATCACAGAAAGCTATGATTTTACATACGGCTATAAACGTAGCTCTTGAGCTCTTAAATGTTACAACATATCTGGCAAGATACTTGAGCTCTGTTCTTCTATATATAACTTCAGGAGCATACTAACAGCCAAAATGCACTGCAGCCTCAATGCATTTTTTTGCTTTACTATCAGCTTTAAAATGCTTCTCTGATTTATGATGAGAGAGCTAGAATGGGACAAACTAGTGGACAACAATAGTGTTCAATTACAAAAGCTTTATCCATTTTACTTTATCAAATATTTCTGTTATTTATTTTATCTTGCTCACAAGTAAACATTAAGTAGCTTTCTTTTTGTTGATGTATTATCATTTTAATTCCTCTGAATAAGAATTCAGAGTGGCATCCTGAAGAGGGGAAAAAAGTGCTCATATCAAACCACTTCCATAAGCATCATATCTGGATGAGGAATACTGAGTTTCGGGGCAGGAGGAGTCCTCTTATTTTAGGACTGTATCCAGCATTGCTTTAATTTTGCACAAGCAGTCCTCACTTGTTAGTAACATCTATACCCTCCACATATACTTCCATACACACTGTTTGGTACATACAAAGGTTTGGGGACGGTGTTTCTATGATCACTGGAAGTATATAGTGCCTTCAAATATGTGGAAACATTAACATCACAACAACAAAACAGTTTGGGTATGCCTTTAAACCTCAAAGTCCATTAGTTTATAGGAGCTTTTCAACAAAGTTTTCTCCAGAGTGCTAGACTATATGGAACTCAAATCTTCATAAACTCTACTGAAAAAGTCTCTAAGTCGGTAACTATTTCTGGTATGTTTCTCAAATAGTAAGCCTAAAAATAAGAAACAATCCCTCCACTTCTAAAAAAAAATTATCTGTCATAAGAACAATGCACCTCAATATGAAAGTCTCTCTTGCTTGGAGAACGAGAAAGGTCAGTGTTTAATAAGAGGTGTCTGCACATTTAGGGGCAAATACCCTGTTTTATATCAATGACTTAGAGTTGACAGAATTCATTTTTCTTCATATAAACAAACAAGAAAAATAAGTTACATGAGAAGGATCAGTAGGCAGACCTCTTCTCGTCTAGCCAGAGACTGCTTTCCTTGGCTAACCCGATTTCCTAATTCCATTAGATAGATGGAAGTAGATTCCTCAAGAAGCAGTAAAAATAGGCATTTTGTTGCTCTCCATATTCAATTCTCAGTTTTAAGGGGAAAAAACAAGGCCACGCTCAGACAACAATCAGAACATTATCTCACCCAAAACTTTCCAGCTATCTTTGTTGTATTTTCATGCATTAAAAAGTGGCATATAGCTCACAAGTACTTTCCCCTTGACACGGATAATTTTGAAAAGTCTAGCAGCATGAAGTACCCACTGTCACAGTTCAAAGCTGAACAGGCTATCAGCACAATACATATTGATTTCCACACATTGATTTTTGTTGAGGTTCTGCATTTTTTGTAAACACCTCCGAGTCTAGACCAGTGGATTTGAAAAATTTCTTGAAACCTAGATACCTCAGGGATTCACTACAGGTTGAAATCACATTAAGATCATAGCGAATAGTTCCTTTCTGCCTTTTGTTTTCTTCAAATCTTCAAAATCAAAGCGTTGTCATTTTGTTGACAGTTTAGAAGTGCTTTCAAAATAAAAATTCACATTCTTAGCAAAGCACTACATACATTCAATTGCTAATCTCAATATTTTAGCAGTTGAGATTAAAAGTCATAGGTTTGCAGAGACTGCATTTAGGCCTTAATTCTGAATGTCTAGTTGTGCCATTTACTTACTCCAGTTAGAAAACAAAACAGAAAAGAAGTCCACATTGATTTCAAGGGCAATAATGGAACAAAAGTCTTAGTATTTTACAGTATTTGGGAACAAAGGAACACTTATTTGCAATTCAATCTTGCTAGGACTGCATTTTTTCAAAATACCAAACATCTCCAAATAATTAACATTATTACTGAAAAAACAAAATTTACAGCCTTAGAACCGAGCTCTACACTGACTGTGAAAAGTACTGTCTTCTATTTGCTGTAAACCAGCCTCCTACGAGTTTCAATGAATGCACCCTAGTTCCAGTATTCAGTTCCATGCTCACTTTCTATAAATTTTTGAAGAGTCCTGGCTTTTTCAATCTCTCCTTGCAAGGCAGCTGCTGAATCCCCTTAACCGTTTTAGCTGCTTTCATCCATACCTTTTCCTCATTCCATTATGCATTCTTGAGATGTAGCAAACAGAACTGCACACAGTACTCTAAGCTGTGGAGTGCCAAGTTTTTATAAGGTGGCAAAGCAACACTTTCTGAGGCTTGAAGAACCGTATAGCGTTGTAAGGGAATACACAATGCACCACTTCAAAAAGGAGGATGAATAAATAGAGTTATAATGATTAAAATTATCCCACTATAACTTCACACTTGTTTCCCTTTCGTAAGTAACTGTCATGTCACAAGTACTATTTACCAAAACATGGAGATTTTGGCAGAGGTTATTAAATAGTGAGCTGTTACAAGCAGAAAACTCCAAAACAGAGAAGAAAGGATAGAGAAACTGTACTGCCATAATCAGAATCACCACAGTTGCTCTAAAAGTCAGCGTTTAGAACAGACCAACACAGTGACCGCCCCAGACCACGACTCTCATACCACATCCAGAAGCTGAACAATGCTCCATAGAAAACTTGGGTAAAACTAAACATCCACCTTTAACTGCTTCTGTCTGATAGAGACCAGATAGGGGACAACCCTTGCCAAAAGTCAGTCATGAGTCATCTCCTTTTTCCTCATCTTTTAAAACCACAGCACATCTTATATGAGTGTTTTCTCAAGGCAGCATCTACAAATTCTCAGGTTTAGCTATTTGAAACACTTTGATCCCATGCAACTTCAAACACTACCTTTACATTCAACAGAGACCATACCTCTTGAAGGCAGACAAACAACACATGGGCAGCAGCAAAGTCATGTAGCTGATTTGTAAAACATGGAAGTACGAAACAACATCTTCTAGTGCTTCCCTCCTATGCAATCTGTCCACAGCAAATCAAAATGGGAAGCCAGAATCACAGAAGTCTTCAAGGTAGGCTTTTGCTCCATACCTCTGCAAAGTCACACGTGCTGCTTTTAAGACTGTCCTCAAAAATTATGTGGGACTACAGCAAAGTTAAAATTTCCCAGAAATAAATCTTTAAGTTATTTGAGTAATTTTTAACTTAAAATTAAAAAACTCGAGTAAACAACACTGTCTTTCAGTCAATGTTAGTTTCTAAACGTAAGGATATGTCTTGGTAAGTAAGAAGTAAGATGGTGGTACGTCCAAAAACTGGTGACTCCCTCTGGAAGTCTGGAGGAAATAGGGCTACGTCACTTATTTGAAAGTGGTGTTGGGAGAAGGCAGCTTGTATGGCTGGGGTTTTTTAAACTTGCTCTTCCCCATGTGTCCTTCTACAGCTAATTGCAATGTATGCTACTTGACATATACATGTATAGCTATAACATAGCTGTAGACAGCACACTAAACTCTAACTAAACTTAGCGAGAAATGAAAAAACTCTGCATCTCCAAAGATTTAGCCTTCTACCTCATTAAGCAAAAATGTTACTGACTCTTTCAAGAGGTAAATGCACTCAAACAAGTAATATTTACAGTATAATAATGTAACACTAGTGCTGTATCATAATGAAAAGTCTCTGCCTATCTTGCTGCTCCAAACAATGTGAAGATCTAAAGCAACATTTCTTTTGTCTGGATGTCATTGACGTCAAGGCCAAAATTCCTTTCACTTCAGTGGGCTCAGAATGAAATAAAATAAGGAGAGTTGTATATTTCTTCATATTTTGTTATTATTAGGAAGATAAACAAAATGTGTAAGAAGACAGTAGTTTTAGTATAGTAGTTTTTGTTTCTGTAAACAAGATCAGTGGTAAAACAAGGCTGAATTGTTTGATGTGCCTTATAATAAAAATATTCCTGTAAATAGCAGAAATATTTCTCTTTATCTCCATTTAGGATTATGAAATTGTCTGTAGTCACAGGTTTCTGGAGAACAGAAAAGGAAGGAGGGGGTTGTTTGTTTTCAGGCTGCACTCATCAGAAGTAATTAGAGTAGCAACTGTGGACCTCAGCTTGAAAATTAAGGGGGCATAATGTTCATCTTAAATTCTTTTGTTGAAATACTATGCATAAGCATATGCAAAAGATTCCTCAGCTATGCTGATATAACACCAACTTGTCCTTGTCAACATGAACTGGAATCCGCACTAGTGGAGTGCATTCCACTTCTCTTGATTTCTATTCAAGCTAAAGTATCAGTGGCTCCGAAAATATATATCAGCAAAAAATTTTCCAGCAAAAGTCATTAGATCTACAGTTTTTCAAGAATAAAAGCTATAGCTTTATTTCAAAGTTCAATCCACCTTGACTGTAGTATAAAGAGATAAGTAATATGGGAATAGCTTGCAGAATTACTTTAAATGAGCTGTATTCTTCTGCTAAGCAAATACGTATGAAATGTAAAGACTCAAAGTTTATAGTCAACTCGATAGGGGTGGTAAATTATACAAGTTCAGCTCCTCTGCAATGACAGAGACAATAAAACGTAAAATATTTGTTCATCGTGGAAATTTTACATTTTATAGTTAATATTTTTCCAGTGCAGCAATCCATTTTGATGATTAAAAAAAAAAATCTCTTTGGTCTGGCAAAAGTTAAATAAAATACAAGATTAAGTATTTAAAAAATGAGTTCCTAAGACCTTAATTTGTATTAATGCCCCCTTTTTAAAGTTTTTGACAGAATTCCATTCATAATGAAATGTTCAGAGGTAATTATTTCTCTTTCTTCTCTGTGAATTATGAGAATTATTTATATACTCAATCTTAATATCATAGCTTCATTGCCTAATAGGAAAAATCCACAGGATATGAATCATTCTGAGAAAGAATTAAAATCTTTTCTTCTGTTTTAAATAAAAAAAAAAAGATGAAAAGATTTCTAACGACATAAAATCCACACTGCTGCAGGCTCTGGTTGCAAATCAGAGTTCTCGCTACGTAACTCAAAGCTCCTGGTTAATACTTCTAGTCTCCTTGCCTGTAAAGCTATAAACTGCAATGCTATAATGATTAGTTAATGAAATAGTGGAATGATAATGAGGCTATAAGAAATGTAAGTTAAATTATTAATTAAAAAAGGTAAAGAAAAAGTAATGAAAGTATCAAGTTACACGGCCCTTTTTGTCAAAGTATGGTCAAAAGATATAAACCTAGCAGCAGTTTAGCACCTAGCCTTCAGCCTGCGGTCATGTTGTAATGGAACTCCTGACATTACAAATACATTCATTTGACAGTTGTTCTCACTCATAAAATAATGGGCCGTGCACAAAGCTTATTACAAATTGCAGATAAGCTATAAAAGCCATAAAAATTTCTACTGACATTTATTGCCGACGAGTAGCTTGAGGATGTTGATACATATTGATAACAGTCTGCTTTGTGACATTTTGAAAGTTTACTCCTAATTCACTTGCAGAACGTGCAGTAATTTTTTCTACCACACCTTCGAGTCATTAAGTTATTGCAATACACATCTGTAGTTTTTAATGGATTTTTACCTATTTGACAGATATTCTTCCACACACACATATATGCTATATATGTTTACCCCTAAAAGACACAGTTGTTCTGACAAGAAAAAAAAATTAATGAGCATAGAAATTAATTATAACTGCAGCAAGAATTTGTTTACAGGTAGCTTATGTCATCAGTAATAAATATTAGCAATACTACATTTAAACTCCTTCAACAGATGAGCGAACACTATGCCTGTCATTCCGTGTGTGTGTGCGCGCATATGCACACCTACATACAAAAACACACCAATAAATATTTTTATATTTATTCATGCACGCACAGCAGACAACTTAGAACGGAAGCAGGACTAGCTGCACTGCCCGCAGCTGTGTTTGTTGTATGGAGGCACCACTGGAGTCAGCTGTACTTTTGCTACCGCCTCCCTCAGCATAGGGGAATTCAGTGATTATCTGCTAGCGCAGGTACGTGCTCAGACTTTGGGTGTGCTGAGGGTAGGGGCTATAAGCCATCCTTCTGTTCCCTTGAACCAGAGCTGCTAACATTTTTTAACATTTAGAACGCTTCAATGTTTTTAAATTTTTAATTACTTCAGCTGAGACTGGGCAGTAATCCACCTTACCCCTTTCCACTTCCCAATATATTCTCATTTAAGAAATTTATTTTTCTAAATGTGGGCAGACCACTTAAAATCTCTGTGGACACTGCAGGTTTACTCTTCTTTAGATCCTGTGAATTTTTGGAGTACTGATCTTCTTTTAATACAGTGGTAGAATATCTGGAAAAAGCAGTGTTTGTACAAACTGAAAAAATGTAATTACTATTTCTGTCATATGATCAACACATTCGTGTTTTTTGTTGATGATGTTTTTTAATAACTATCATGACAAAATTTCTGAACGCACTTCAGAACGTATTAGTGCAGGAAAGCACGTTTCCTCCCTTCTGAACTTTCAAACAAGTGGACTGAGCAGAAATGTGTTTTTTTCTTTCAATGGGATTAAAAATACTGAGGGAAGATTTTACCCATCACACATGAAAATACTACATTTACAATGGGTATTACTGTACTAATCCAGTCATTGGTTTATTGTTTCCAGTTCCTTTAGGAAATGTCACAAATCCACAGGATGTCCCTGAGCATTGCATTTTGCATTTGGATCTTTGATTTAGCAGATGAAAGACAAAACTACATTTACCCAGACAGCTCCCAAGTGGCTTTACATCTGTAAAAGCCTAGAAATAAGTTTAAGATATTCTAGCCAACATACTGTATAAATTATGATCAATAACTGCACTTCAGTTCTTTTTTCCTGGGTCTCAAAATAGCCACTGGGGTCCCACAGTTGTTGTTTTGAAAACTCGTAACACATGCATGGAATATTTGTTTTCTGTTTTTTTTTTTTTTTAAACATTATGCTATAGTTTTAAAATATAATGTTACAAAAATGTGTTTTATGATCAGCAACTGTCACAGTAGGGACACTGGTCGAACAGCAAAAATATATTTTTAAAACAAATGGTAGTGAGGTACTGGCGAAGCACGATGATTGCTTTAAAGTGAGAGACAATACAAATGGAAGTGTTTCAGTGTGAAAGTAATTTCTATAACACTGTTTGCAGCAGCTGTTGATTAAACAGTAGGTGATGTGCTGTCTGCTGTTTACATGCAATATGAACTTCACAGTAAAAATTGGGAGAGAAGAATTTGGTCCCATGAACATGAAACAGCAGAACAGCTACTTTTGTCATCTGCCTCTTAGTCTTTCCAGGAAATTAGTTGTGCACCACAGATCGCTTGACCAAATATATTTATATAAGTTATGTAATAAATGCATTAACCATCCTATTAAAAGCTTCTTATGGGATGAAGGACAGCTAAAAGCTGAACATTAACTTTTAATTGTGATTTCTTTTTACTTTTGATTTCAATCTTGTCATGGAAATCCTGATCCTAAATATTGTCTAATGAACCCTCTCCTTTAGGATAAAGCCAGTCTGGAGTCGGGGACAAGCAGGTTGAACAAAAATAAAATAATCTGTGTATTATTCTAATGGAGAAAGTGGAACAATAAAGAGTGGGGAAATACACATCACCACGACGGAGCTACACATTTGCAGTAAACTGCCAGGGCTGTCCAGGCTATGGAAGGACATTGACATGTTCTTTTAGATACTAGTTTTGTAGAAAAAGATCTTTCCTCCACAGCAGAAAAATGCTTTGCTTGAGGCAGTGGAACCATCCACAGTCCTCAGCCACAACCTGAAACACTGCTCTGAGTAGATTGCTTACGACTAATGTAACTCTTCACTCTCCCCATGCTTCCCATTGCTCAAAGTTAACTTTTAGCAATTAATGGCTTCACCCACATGATAGCAAGGGGTATGATGAGCATAACATCATAAATTACTTTGCTGAGCTGATTAAGCATAGGCAGGCATTCACTGCAAAAGTGGCTAAGCCGTTTTAACGATTTGCAGTCTTCCAGTTCCTAGTTACTATCCTGCTGACAGAAGTACAACCACAGAAAAGTCAGAGAATTAAATACACTTTAAAGAAACTTTCCTTTTGCATTACACCTGACCCTGCTAGTTTCCCTACTCATAAAGCAAACTAGGAACACTGAAATTATCCATTATGTCAATTTTTCTGTGTACAGTAAAATGGATGGTCAGAAACACAAGGTGAGATCGAGTATTTTGCATTGACACAGGTTTTCCTGGCAGTACTCACATGTAAATGCTTGCAATCTTTGAAAGTGACCTTTGAAAGAATATTACACCTTCTATACGACAAAACATGAAAATAACATTTTTTACTCATCCTAATACTCCCCTCTCCCAATCTTGCCTTCAGGTTCAATAGGCTCTGTACGCTCTTTCCCAAAAGCCAAAGAAAAAAAAAAACACCTCATCATCTCTCTGGATTCACCAAAATTTCCTTTTATATGAGCAGGCAATCTGGTGATCATTATCCCAATCAATTGGGTACAGATTGCAAAACTTTTACCAATGCATTGCTAACATGAAAGAGCTATATAAACTATATAGCTCTCTGACAGACTATATAAACAGTATAAAAAAGGGTGAAGTAGATGTAAAACTGGTATCAAGAGCTTTGCATGGCAAGCCACTCTTAAAAATTAAGAGCAGCAGCTTATTGTCGATACAGTCACAGCCTTAGGATAGTCACTAATACAGTATTTCATAACAGCTTTTTGTTTAAATCATTTTGAAAAGATTTCACAACAGCTACAGCCATATTTTATTAACATACAAGAACTTTGCTATTTTGATTTGAGATTCAGTCACCTCTTTTCCAGCACAAAAATATGCTTTGCTCCACATTCTATAACTCAAAAGGTCCACACCAATAACAGCTCTGCAACAGCTTGCATTTTGTGTTAGACCTCCACATGTTTTGTGGAGAAGATAAATCTAAAAAGCATTTCAAGCACAATTCTTAAAATTGCACTTCTATGTCATCACCAATTTTCTTTCCAAGATGCACTATTTCTGGGAGCGTTATACCTTAGAGAATTCTCAGAATATTTTTCCTACATCTTTCCTAGCTAGTTTGCCTTGTGAGGGTGAGCAGCGGATACCGTTCTAAGAGATCAACTTGTGTCTCCAACAGTTGGAGCTTATCGGCTGGATGAATTCCACAGAGCAGGATGTGTGACCCATTCATTAATAGCCTCAGTTTCTCCTTTTCCAGCTGGGATCTCAGCTCTGCTTCAAGGAACTCACTTTTAACCACCTGGATCCACTAGCTCACAACTTTTTGTCCCTTAATCTACTACATCAATGGCAAAGTTTTCCCTTTCATTTGATAACAAAGATACTGACAACACAGGAAAGACAAAGACAGGCAAAGGGGATTCTGATAGCCATTATTTTTACCCCAAACTTCATCCGCCCTAGGAACTTTCCATCTCCCTCTTCACCTGATTCCTGAACATTTGTGCTCCAACTGTCTCAATAGTGAGATTCATCAAACCAAAGACAGCCGGAAGTGGATCACATAGCTACATCTCTCACTTCTTTGCTCAGCTATATTCCTCACACTTGTTCATGAATTCAAATTATAATAAATCCCTTGTTTTTAAATCAAAGGAGCCAAAAATATCAATAAATGCACACAGAACATATTTATATATTTTGCATATTTTTTGACAAATTAGTTTTTGAAATATGATGCAATGTGCAGATGAAATTTATATTTTGATAAAAGCCATGTTTTAAAGCAGTAAGTTTAATAAAAATATTTGCTAATTTAAAATGACAAACTTTTCACAGCTCTTAGAAAAAAGCAAATGTCACATCCTTTCTTAATTGTAAAGATGCATTTTTGAAGTGGAAGATCTACAAAATAGACTTTCTTACCGTAAGTTTCTGATACCTTGAGATTACTATTGTATCTCAAATAACTACACAGATCATTTTTTCTTCTTTTTTCTTTTGATGGATTTTTGAAGGTTACCACTGTCACAAAAAAACAGAAGCCTTCTTTCCACGAGCCAAATAGGAACCTATGCTACATCCCATATAATAGCCTGCCAATTGTTTCAATTTGAAGTTTGGAAGGATTAGAGGTAGTTTATTCTTTGCTCTAGTATGCTCTTGGGATGCTTCTGCACAGTTTGCCAAAGCCATACAAAACTGTTTGTGGCAATTTTATAATATTTACTACTGCCACTAAAGATTAACCTGAACCACCTAAGTCATTTTATTTATGAGTACAGAAGCAATTGAAATTGAGAGGCTAGTGGTAATTCCTTGATTACCAAGTTGTCTGTTTCAAAAAGTTATCTGCCTAAGGTCATTTGAAAAATGTATACCACAGACAACAAAAAAGAACCTAACAGATAAAAGATGATGGGACAAGACTGCCAATATTTGCAAACAGGTATAGACAGTACTGGCAGTCATACTGCATTGCTGTCAGGGCTCATAAATTAAGCAGTGCTGCGTGTGGCAAGTACTTGGATGGTAGTCCTCTAAGGAACACAGATTTTATAGGCAGTAGTAATGGAGATTAAGTAGCTCTTCTCTTTCCACTGACTCACTACTGAATCAATGCCCAAGCACTGGTAACAAGGTAACTGGGGGACACTATACTTATCACTGAGAGCTAGAATAGAAGTCCTAGGGTCTAAGTTAATTAGGGACACTTCTTGGTTTCTTGTTGTATGAACATAAGCATAAAAATCTAGAACTAAAAAGTGCCATGCAAATGCTGAATTTGGTAATTGCTTGTTGACCACCTGAATCCCTGTGGTGCTCCCATGGCCAGCTGCTGCCCACTCCCAACGCCAGCCTACTGCGTGATTTGTGGTACCCTGGAATGCTTTCTCTCAGGAGCGCTTTATTGTGCACAGACAGACTCTGCAAGCGGTACAGCTTAAGAGTAAAAAGCAATTATTTATTGGCTCATACACTCAATGTATAGTTGGGAGTAACAAGCCTGTAGGCTAAACATGAACACATGCACACCACACCTGATAAGACACCTGATGAGTCTGAGCCCAGCTGCTGTAAATCAAGTGAGAAAGAGTCACTCTCCAGTGCTCCAGGGAAGGGAATAATCCTCGATGCTGCTGAGTTGCTTTCTTCTGATTCTGTGAGGTTTTTTTTTTCCATGTTAGGGTTTCATGTCACTATTTTTTCTCTTGAAACCTTAAGCTCCACTCTGTTACCATCTTACCAATTACACTTCTGCCTCTGTTTTTACTTTTCTTAGCTAGCATAGCTTTAGCTTACCAACTTTAAACATCTTAATTTTCTCAGTAAAACTGAGATTGGGTCACACAGCTGCACTGCACTGAAATAGGCCTTGGATTACAGACAGCTGAATCCCTGGGCTGAGGGCTACAACCTCATTAAAATTGCTACCTGTCTTCCTGATAACAATTCTATCTCAGGAAAATGGAATAATTTGAGCAGGAAAGTCCTGCCTATGTACTTGTCTTAACTGACAAATACTGGATTGCTCATTTTCCTCGTTTTAACTTTTGATCAGTGTAAAATGTATGCAGTAATAGAGCATTCTGAACTTTAAACATAGTTATAATTTGATTCTGGAAGATTCATTCCTTGCACTGTACAGTTAATCTGAAAAGTATATTGTACGGGATAAGTTCATCACAAGACAGAGTCAGATTGAAAATTAGAAAAGTTTAGTTCACCCTTTAGTGAAAGCATACCATGAACTCCTTACTCTATTGTTGAAGTGAATTTCAAACGCAGCGCAGAACATGAGCCAAGCAGTCATTCTCCTTTAGTGGACTTGCTCAAATATATCAATGGAAAAGGTGTACAACCTCAATGGGTCTGTCTTTATGAAACTTTGAGGCATATAAGCCCTTTTTCACATGATGTCTAATCTCTTTTATTATCAATTGTGAAGAACACATTCTTCTTTTCTCCTATTAGAATCATGCTCTATTCTGCTCCGTGTGCCCTTTAACATTATTAAACTCTAATATTGGACGAGATCTTAAGCCTCTTCCTCACATTTATACCCCTACAGAGGTGATGAAAAATAGAACAATTATTATGCACTTCTGCTAACGAGAATAGGGTATGCATTGTTTTTCCTTAGCAATACACTGCTGCATTGTAGAGACTAACCTTTAAAGTGGAATTAGTATATTTTGAGTTCTGATCTGGGCTCTGAATCAGAGCTTACAAACAAATCCAACAAAAAAAGTTGAAAAAAACCCTAAAAAACCCACAACGTACCAGTAAATCGATTTATAAGATTTCCTATAGTTTATCAAAACTAAAAAAAAGTGATGGTAACCACATGTACATTCTTACTGATGTGATACAATATATAATTTTTCAGATGATTTTTGATTTAAGTTGAGAGCTAAAGAGCTGAGAAGAGGAATATTCCTAGGGCAAGTACTGGTACACTACAGAGATTTTTATAGTATCCACAAGTTGCTGTGGTTTTGTATATCCTAAGCTATTTTAAAATCAAGCTTTCTGCGCCAAATTAAGTCACAGCTGAATTAAAAAAAAAAAAAAAGAGAGAGAGAGAGAGAGAAAAAAGAAGAGTCCAAGGTCAGTATAAGTGGTAAAACAATGCTACTTCTTATGGGGAAGTGTGGTGGTAACAACAACACTCCATTTGTGCAGGTTTTGTCTTATTTTCATTCTGTGCAGAATATACAAAAGGTCAAAATAAATTGCCTGGAGGCATATCACTAGCACAAATTGTATGCCTCCTGTTGCCTAGACATCATAGTGGTTTCTAAATTAGTCTACTTAAGCATTGAACACCATGTCTGACTTTATAACAAACCACACAATGGGATTATTGTCCCGTCAGTCAAAAGAGGATAAGATTGAATTACAGCTTTTCCCTTATACTATACTGCTCTGTAAAGGTGGTCATAAGGTCTTATAAACTCTCCAAAGATGCAACCCAATTCAGTACAAAAAGTTTGAAGATATATATATTTTTTTCAGTTGGTTATTGTTCTATACAATGTATGTGCTAAGACACTTAAGTTTCAGAATTACTATGTCTAATACTATTACACTGACACAACAGAGACTGTTTTTAAAGCACTATTGCATTCACTATTTGGAATTAAATTTATTTAGAGGAAACATTGACCAGAGAAAATTAGAATGGTTGGTTATAGAACTACTACATAATAATTTTAACATCTCATCCTCGTTGAAGAAAAGATGTAGTCATGTGGATATAATATATGACATTAATAACAATGCAGATTTATAAAATGAAACATGCAGTAGAAGAGATCTCCGTTCATTCCCCTTTATAATATCTTCAGTTTGAAAGTGAGGTACTTTTTATTTCAATGATAAATCTAGAAACACTTAAGCTATTGCAAAGAATTACATCCTATTGATGAAATGCTGCTAAGCTGTTCTATTGCAGTCTAATGGGAAAAAGACACAGTGAATAATAAGAAATCATATGAAGACAAACATCTTAATTAGCTAGATTCTGCTATAATTCTAGCATAGATTTTGCAGCGCTATTACAAACTATTTCATTTAACAACTGAGTTGGAAATACAGTTACCCAGTAAATATATATTGCAATATTTTACAATGCAGGAGCCTAATGCTATTCCCATTAAATTTTCATTGACTATAAAAAGAAACCTTACCCAATAGGCACAGACAGCTATAATTCCATAATTTTCATTTTTGTATGTTTTCTTTTGGGAAGGGATGAGTATTTGAGAATCTGCTATAACAAAAATACAACTACCACTCACCTCATTTCCCTGCTTCCTTTTGCCCCATATTTCCTTAGCAATCATCAATACAAAAAATATAGAAGATGAGCACATTTTAGTATCAAATTTTCTGAGACTCCCTGGAATTGTTCTTTCAGGACCTGCTCAAGCAGTCAGTATCTCTGCCTGTCATTCAGCATTTCTGTAGACTTGTTTTTATCTTGTGAAAACTCACAGTATACAGAAATGCCTGTAATACTGAGCAGCTTTGGGAAAACAAATAGTCCATAACATACAAGGGGAGTATGCAAGCACATAGGAAGCTTCCTTGCCCTCTGCTTAAAAATGTGATGATAATTACTGCTGCATTTTATTCTATTTCTAATTTCTTTTCTGTTATAACCAAGCAAGTCATCTTGGTACGAAAACAGTGAAAACAATCATCTTTTGTGTTGGATCTTCAGGATTTTTTTTGCCTTTAGGTTTTTTTAGTGTGACATTTTTTATTTTCCTTCCTCTGCTCTCTTTTATTTTATTTCTGAACTCCAAATTTGAGCAATTTTAGCATACTTCCCTAGAATTGTCTATATGTAAGCTTAGTTTTAGTTTCCTTGAGCAAATCCAGAAAAAAACTTCTTTAGAGGACTTTAATGGGTCATGTGCATGATTTATTACATGCTCATTAGGCAGAGACAGAAGGGAAGAGGAAGTCTATCAGTCTCCCTGTCCTGGAAGTGTTCCCTACAGTGAAATTTCCCAAATCTCTCAGCTGCCTTTCTTGCTAGCATGTTTAACACATATAAAGAACATTAACAAGAATTCGTGGTTTAAGAATCTACTAGGCTAGCTGCAAAGGTCTTATAGTTATCTTCATCACAGGTACAAGCCTATAATAAAACAGCACGGTATTATGCATTACAACACTCATTTGTGAGATCAGTTAAGAGGCTTAAAACAAAACAATAATAATAATAAAAAAACATACCTGTCATACTGTGAAAGAAGCTAAATTTCAGCTCAGAGCTTCCAGCTGGGCCTGCTGGTTTGTTCACCTCCTCTACCAAAAACTCCTTGCAAACATCGCTTCAATTGTACGAGGTGCACTAGAAGTACAAGACTATGTCTTGTACTATCCACTATTACATTACTTGTTTAACTTTGCTATGTAATCAATGGTACATTTACCACTCTGTTACATTTAAAAAAAAAAAAAAAAAGCAAATTCTTACATATTCCAGCACAATATTATACTAAGTGGATATTGCTATACCAAGTGTAAATAAAAGTGTGCATAATTAGCTCATAATTAAGTTTAAGAGAGAGTGTTACTCAATCAATAACTATTTCCATAATTACTATCAGTGCTCAAGCAATAATCACTATTGTTAAAATAATTAGTAATTTAATCAAATATTCAAAGAGTGGAATCTCATAGAAGACCCTGCTGGACAACAGAAAGCCATTCTTTGACTCAATAAGCTTAAAATCATCTACTGCAAAAAGAGGCAAAATAAATCTATATGGATGTATATGCGTTCTATAGTGTTACCTTGATGAGTTCTGTCACAAGAAAAATAGATTATCATACTTAAGTAGTTTGAAGTGAAGGGCAGGTAAGTTAAACATGCACTGTTAAGTCACAACATCCCTTTATGATAATTTATCATTTAAAAACAGATACTTTTACTGATCCTGATCCAAAGCCTACTGAAGTCAAGTCAATAGCAATCACTCAAGATTTATTGAGAATTACACACATGGCCCATTATACAAACAATTTTTAACTGTTCTAAGCTCATAAAAGTATTTAGGGATGTAAGCGAGCTTTAGGCCCTAAGTAACTATGGTGTTCAAACCACTCATGAAAGCCCTGAAATTCTGAAAACCTTAATTCTGAAGAGATGACTAAATTAACCTGGTAATTTCCCAGGTACCTCAAATTCAGCAGCAGAGCATACTCACAAGCAATTTACTTTTACAAAAGCTAAGACATTTTGGAAGAACTGTAAATGTAATTACACTTTTTCATTTTGTCAGAATCCATAGATTCATAGGTAAGACTGATTGGGATCCAGCTAGATGGATATTCCTCAGTCCCTGCCATCAGAGCTCCCATCCAATATACTCTTAAGGCCTATGTACCATATTTGCAACTGAGAACACTTAAAAAAAAAAATGCATTGAATTGATGTCCTTCAATGAAGGACTGACAAGCTGAATTTTCCTTCCTCCCCCCTCCCCCCACTTCTATCTAAGCTTCAAGCTTATAAAAATCATCCAGATCAAACCAAGTTACATACATACTTTGTCTAAGGTGAACTACATTTTCCTCATCTTTGGAGACTGTCCAAACTATGACACAAGGTGTAATACTTTTTTTTTTTTTCCCTGGTAGGTAATGGACCTTTTAAGATATTTCCTCAAATCCAGTGCTACTAGAACATACCAGTAAGCCTACTGATGTTAAGGCACGTCAAGCTCTATTTGGGCCTCCAGAGGGTCTACTCTTTCCTCAAGTATTGACCTACCTGCTTTACCACTGAAAGTCATATAGGTACAATGTTTGACTCAAACTTCTCACTAATAACAACCAAGGAACTCATCAAGCATGACTACAAGTTAAAGTTCCTATCTCCCTGCAAGGTATGTTTATGTATCTTGTATTAATTATGGTTAGGACTGCGTTCCTCTCTCCATGAATAGACAATAGTTCTGGTTGCTTCTGCTACAGGAACCAAACACAGAACAGTTAGGTATCATTACACAGTCTTTTTTCAGTTTTGGTCCAAAATAGCACATTAAACGTTTGTTTCCACTTTGTATTCTTCTGATATTATCTCCTGTATGCTTTTCATCCAGCTTGCATTCTTTCAAGCCTTATTTAGAACTTCTCTGTTTATGTCCCTATTTTCTTTCTACACTAAGCATTCCCAAGAGTAAAATCCCTTGAAATAAATCTACTGGCAGAAATAGTACCCAAAATTCATCTCTTCCCTGCCCCCTTCTGCAGGAAACAAAGAGCAAAAAGGATCATCTCTGCGTAAGACTATATTTTGCAAACCAGCCAGTTCAGTATTTTCTTGACACATCTTTATTATAAGCAGACTGATCAGCCAAGGAAAAGACTGAGTAGTAAAACTATTGCTATGTATTTGTCCCCCTTTTTCTCACCCCAAACTGCAGTAATCTAAGTTTTAAATCTAGGTTTTATTTCACTTAAAATATTTAGATATCTGTGAATGTGACTTGTAAAGCTGTTGATTAATTTTTGAACTCATGCTAAAGCTAATGTAGAGAAAAAGACCTCTGCTCTTGGGTGTGGGGCTGCCATCTGTGACTCCCTAAGGGGACCAGAGGCTATTTCTAAATCTAAGAAAAATCTGATTTTGTTTGTGCATGTCTGCACATATGCATATCTCATCACAAAGATTTAATACTTTCTAAACAGTTTCCTTAAAAAAAAAATCTAATTTTACCTTAGAAAGGAAAACACTTCATCTTTAAAAGCTACTCTGTCACAATAAAATTAATGAGAAAAAAAATCATTTGTTTTTATACAGAAGCACTTCACTATGTTTCAGTACCTAAGCAGGTTTTATCAGCCTGACTCCCCGTAGACTTTCACCTCACAAAGTCATCATTTCCATGTGTGAAAGTTATCATGTCATCATTTCCAGGCTGAACGCAAACCACTACTATATTCTGCTGTGGTATCCAGAGGCCCCAGGTTTGTGAATGTTAGTGTTATTACATTTCCCTCAGGCATCCAGAACTTGGTCTCTAACTTAAGAGGAAATAATATAGCTTAGGTCTTACTATTTATCCTTTGGAATAAAGTTACTGCTATGCTAAACGTGGCAATAATCCTCTTATCTGTCAATTATCTGTCTCTCTCCTACTTCGTTTATGATGTATCTGGCAGTAATATACTGGTGACTGCTTTTTTGAATAGCCTCAATTTAGGGAGAATTTAATTTCAGAAAAAAAATCTATTATCTGTAGATCTTACCTTGTTCAAAGCAGATAATACATTACGAGTGTGTGCACGTGTGTGTGTGTGTATGTGTGCGTGTGTGCGCATACATATGGGAAAGAAAAACAAATGCTCCTTTCATTTCTGTCTCCTTCTGGATCTATTTACAGCATTTACTGTTTCAGGGGAAGGTCTGCTTCTCTGAAGCATCCTCCCCAGGACCCTTTAATTGTTCAGCACCAAGTTACAAAGGGGGTAATTTTAAGTACTGAGCTCCATTAACTGGGGAAATTCATTTTACCAACAATTTATGGTGGAGGCACACAAAAATGTAAGTGCATAATTTTTTTATTCCTTTCTTTTGCAGATTAGCAGTCTTGATGAATGTCTTTGTTCTTTGATGAACAAGAACAGTCTCATAATATTCAAAAGAACAGTCTCATAATATTCAAAGACTGTCCTACTTCAGGCAACATTTTAGACAAGGAAAGTGTGAAGGGTCATTTACCTATAAGGAGAGCTGAGTGTTAATAAATGGTTGTGCTAGACTTTTCCTTGGAAGAAAAGAAAAGTTATATGCATAAATATTGGAACTCAAAATAGCACTAGAAAAATTGTATTTTTCATATATATTCTTATGAAAAAAATACAGCGTAAGATAGGTAGAAGACCCCTTCTTACATTGTTATGCGAGTCAGAATGCCAATGTGCTGTAGGAAAAAGCATCAGGCTTTGCGTCCCTGAGAGCATTTGGTGCATTTTAACAGTATACCTCTTCATTCTCTAAGAAGCACCTGACCACTGGAGTTGCTACTCAACTGTATGTCTAATATTTGGTTCCACCAAGCTGAAGAGCTTTTATAGAGAGAAACTCTGCATTAAAGGACAGTGATACCTGGTTAATTACTTTCCACAACACATGAAAAATGGAACTATATCTATAACTTAAGTGGATTTTGGCAGAAGCGTTGAGGTAGTTACCGTCAGGGTAGTAATGCATTTCTTTTAGTGGGGATCAATCACTGCTAGCACAGACAACAACCTGGCCTTACTAAAGTCTGTGACCCAGCCTTTCACACTGCAAACACATAGAGAAAGCAAGGTAGTGGCAGTATTTCCCTCTTTTCTTTTGTCACCGTTTCTCTTCTTTTGTATTTTAAAATACGGAAAAAAATATCTATTATTTAACAAAATATTCTAATATCTCATAATTCTTGGATCAGTAGCAAATTTGGCTAGAGTTAAATTTATACCAAAGCAACACTAAACAAAGAGTAAGACTTCTCAACAAAGAATTGCTCTTTTGAGCAAACCAGACATGCACAGCCACAGCAGGCATTCTGGCAGGAATACAAGGGAATTCTGATTGAAGAAAGATGCATGGAGAGCAAAATCCTTATGAGACTGTCTCTTGTGTCACCTCTCATGAAGTACTTTGAAGCCACAATACCAATAGATTAAATAATGTTGTTAAAGTGTATGGCATTTTTGTTTTAATTTTTACATTAGAAGCTATAATCTTTATTAAAGTATAGCTTCAATATGCATTAATTCTCCTTGAATGCATCATATGTACATGTACATCTTTCCAATTGTGTTTTGGAGCCATGTAGCAAGGCTATAGTAGCACAGAAGTTAAACTGGGCAGTGTAAATGATGTACATGTTACATAGATAAAAGACCCCAGTTATATGATTCTGGCTAGTATATGTGAACTATGGACACTCGATTACAGTGAAAAAGCTTCCTCTCTTCTAAGACAGGGAAGGAAGCTAACAGAAATACAACTCAGACTTACAGATTCAGACTGCATCAGTTGTATGAATATTTAATAGACTCGGTACCTAGGGATTTGATAAGGAACGCTATTACTCATGCATAGAGAAATAATGACCCTTATTGCTAATTGGTTAAAAATCCCTTATGTAACTAGTAGTTATACATGGTAAAATGATGCATCAGAGTTGAATTTTATACTACTCTGCTATGTACTATACTACTTTACTGCGCTTTCTACTACCGGTCAGTGTACAAACCATGTTCAAAGCTATCAGTGGAGAACTCTCAGCAAGTCCTGTGATCTTTGAGTGACCTCTAGCAAGAAAGAAATGAGACAGAAGAAATTAAAATTAACCCACAAGCAGCACGGCGCAGTCAAGCTTTTGTGGAATGAAGTAGTCAGCTTTGATCTCACAACTGCAAATCTGTCCTCAAATTTGCAACTATGAAGACATCCCTGAGTCAACACGTATTTTGACAGAAATATGTAGAGAATAGGGATGTCTGAAGGAATACATTTATATAAAGACTTCTACAACTGGTGCAGTGCATGAATGGCAATGCAGGCTAGTAAAACACAATTAAGTGAAGTGAAGCACACATTAGGAACAAGACACAGAAGACAGAGCGGTAGGGATTAGAAGTACAGTATGCTTTACTTTTTATGATGCAGGAGACTCCTAACTCCTAAATCATAACAACCGCGAAACAGTATGTGGCTGATAACACATACCAAAACTAAACAGAGAGAGAATGCACTGCTGGAAACAATAAAGACTACATTAGAAAAGAGGAGGAGAAGTGAGTACGCGGTCCAGACAGCGTCTATTTTTCTTCTTTTAAAATATTAAAAGACTTTGTCTTATTGTGAACAGACAGGTTTTATTTCTGTGATTAATACATATACTTTTGTATTTATTTCTGTACTTCAGCAATTTCATTTTCAATTATCAAAAAAGCAAGGAAACACAGAGGTCCAAAAGGTAGTAGGAAAACCAACTTGTTGTTTGTTTTGCTTATGCAAAACAAAAAGGGGTTACATGCTTTTAAAGGAAAAGTTTCCTTCATAGCTTACCTGGGGAATCTAATTGAATGTAGTTGATTTTTTTTCTTTGCTGTCCAGTGGTGAAACAAAATACAAATACTACAGACACTTATTTCCCGAGTTCCGTGTTTTGAAAATGGAATACGGAACGTGCTACGGAGAAGCCAGAGTGCACACCAAAATAGAAGAGTTTAACCTTTCTTTTCAGAGATGTGATGATTAATATTATTTAGGAAAGAGTTCTTTTAATATTCTTGATAGAGAAATCAAATACTGTTTTGATACTTTTGTTAGGGTTATTTTATTCTATAACATTATCATCCAAGCAATGATGTGCAGAAATCAATAACAGAGTAGAAAAGCTAAACAGGAAATTGCTAGATGAAACAGAATATTTCACTACTTTTCCCAGATGCATGTTTTTGTTTTGTTTTTAATCTGCTCCACTAATGACCAAAAATATCAGAATTACAGTCTGTGGCTTGAATCTTAACATATAATTATCAAAGAGTGCTTTCTTGAATAGAATTATTTTCTTGTACTTCGTAGGAATTTACAGCTTGGCACTTCTGTATATTGAGTATCTCCCAACACGCAACGTGAACCAGAGGAATACTCCTAAGGGGAGGAAAGGAAAAGAAAAAGTGGGAGTGGGGGTGTCTTTAAGGCGATTTTGTCACCCTCCATCTACTTCTGCAGTGGAAAGTGATGCCTTTGAAAATTGTGTGAAATTGAACTTCAAAACATTTTCTAATTTACCAGGCATGTGAGGAAAGTAAATATCTATGATTTCCTTCCCCTGCAAAAGATAAGTCCAAGGCAAAGCAAAAAAAATCAATAACCTGTAGATGCATGAGGTGTTGACAGGCAATGGAAACCTAGTTTTGTACTATGACAATAGTTTAAAATCATAAGCCTATTTATCCAGTTATAATTTTGTGAACTGATAACTTTTCATGCCTATACATATATAGTAATACATGTATAATGAAGTGGAAATACATTCAGATATTTCATCTGTGGCTAGTTTAGCTGTCTTAACTGCAAAAGCTGAAGAGCGAGCTCTTTCAGACAAAATTCCTTGGAAAAAAAACCCAAGATGCTGGGCCTTCTAGATTGGTTTTATCCCCTGGGTAACTGGAAGAAGTCAGCTTTAATGACATTCTCTGCCTTAGAAAGTACCAACCACAATACAGAAACTACAGTTACTTTCAAATTGCAGCACTGTAGTACTCGTTGCTGCTGCAAATTAACATTTCCTAGAAATTCTATTGTACATTTTAACTTTTCAGGGAGTTTAAATGTCTAAGTTAGATTATATGAATAATGCAAGATTCCTAAATTGTCCTCCTCTCTACACTGACTAGACAGAAAATTTAAATGAATTACACCTCAGTGAGTTATGTAAAGTCAGTGGTCTGAATATCCACCCATCTCCATCTATCCAGTTAAGTTCTATGTTGCCTCATAATGATATAAGAATGTCTGTTTTAGTTTGTTAGGCCACTTAGGATTGCATCCTAAGAAAATTCTGTCAGTTCAGCCTTTAATTTTCACAACAAAAGCTGACTTAAAAAAAACCTCAGTAAATGTTTATATGCATAATGCTGACCTTATTAAGCTGCTCTAGTTCTCAAATATTTACTGACATAACCGAATACCCACATACCCTCAGGTTAGTAGAACACCCAAAGAAAATAACCACACATGAATTCAATGTATGGATCATCAGATATTTTGTGTTTACTAAAGGTACTAAAAGGGAGAGCGATCCAGAACTACTTGGAATCATCAATGCGCTGAGGGTGATAGAAAGCAAAGCAGAGCAAAGCAATGCCACTGGGATGCTTGCTATGCAGTCGGCATATGAGCATGCTAGTCATTCTGGAGGCAGTTGTGATGTCCAACAGCGTGTTATTTCAAAGAAGCATCAGAGAAATGCCAGATAAACCATCAGAGCAGAAACTGACAGATCTCTGCAGCACAGGCCTGTAGTTCAAGATACCAAGCAGATGCGCTTGTGATGTGTCATCAGATTCTCTTTTGCATTTACTTATTGTAGATCAAAGCATTGACACAAGGGATGAAAAATTGCTGGCTCTGTTCTATCACCAGGATTTCTTTGATCATAGGCTACAATTAAAAAAAAAAAAATCTATTTCTTTATTATGCCTCAGTGCACCTATTGGATCCAAAAACCTCTAAATGCAGGCTTAGTGAACTCCCTTTAACAATGTGGAATCCTTATTCGCACCTTTCTTTGGACATTGTCATGGAATCACTGACTATGAAAATAGTTTTGGTTTTGTCTAAAATAAAGGAAATAAGTCTAATTTTGCAAAAGTGGTAAGTCTGGTGCCTCTAATTTTAGAGTATAGCATCATGAGATATAGGAATTTCTTAGTACGCTGGAGCACATTTATGCAAATTGCAGAGTTAACATTCCTCTTACCTCCTGCCCTACAACAGCCAAAGCTAGAATTTTAGCAGAATACATTGCAAGGCAAATTTTCCAAAATGTTCAACAGAGCTGATGCCTAAAAAAAGGTTCTAGAAACAATGATTGTGATCTATTATATCAAAGAGAGCTTTTCATTCCTTATTAGGGAAAGTGAAATTCCAGATTTAACATTCCTTGGAATGCTATGTATTGCTCTAAAAATTCTAAGTTGTTAGGCCATTTTGGTATGTTTTCACCTATGGCCCAAAGGAGCGAAAAGAGGTCAATGTGTTGAAGTGCTGTCTGCCCTCCAGGAGACAGTAATCCCTGCCTTGCCTCTCCTCCAAAAGAGGCAATGCTACTGGTAAAATATTGATAATGATTTCAGAGAATGCTTGGCAGCTGTCCAGACTTCTGTAACTTTTAAAACTGGGACATATTTTCATATCTCTCCCTCCTCGAACACATCAGAACTTGACCTGCTGTGATCCTGAGTAACCTGACTTAAGTTGGCCCTACTCCGAGCAGAGAGTTGTACCAGATGTCATTCAGAGGTCTCTTCCAACATTATTCTATGATTTTATATCTCAGAGTCTCTCTTGTCAATTCATGGTAAAGCTTATACCCTCTGTTGGAAAAGTACTTGCAAAAGATCCAAACGTAAAGATTAAATTTAGATTTTAAAGCCCACTTTTTTGCTCAACATCAGCAAACACTGGAATGTAACACTTTTTTCTATTTGTCTATTTAATTTTAACCACAAATGGCAGCTTTCAGCGCACCCCTCCCCCATAGTCATAGCATTGTAATCTAGCACGAGATATATAATATTGTCAGGGTAGTCCGATTTGAGCAAGATACAATCTGTGATTCTTGATACTGTCCTAGCACGTGTTTTTACTTCCAGTAACAATGCCACCTACCATGCTAAATATAAGAGATAATTGATACTGCAGTGCCCAGTCTCCCTGATATTGACATTTGAGAAAAAGCTATTGAGAAAAAATTTTCATTCACAGTATGCAAGAATTTCAAACACATCACAATTTTCTCCCATTATAACTGCCAACGATTGAGCGCACTATACTTGTTATGAAACAAAACGTGTGGTGGGCACTGAGAGACAATCATGACCTGTAGACAGTCTCACAACTGAGATGATCAATAGCACATAGGACTGACAAAGAGCAAGATTTTAACACTTATCTGTTGCAAAAGAAAACATTTACTTTGCAACCCAAGAGAATCATGACTCAAATAGATAATGCAGTATAGGTCAGACAAGTAACTTTTGGCTAGCTACATTCACACAGCTCAAAAGCCTTTTGCACCTTGATAGGCTGCTGGCATATGGGCACAAGCAGAATAGTTAAACTTTCACTTAAAGTGTGAAGCATATGGACAAAGCTGTGTAAAGGAAGTTTTATCACTCCACCTCCCCCGCCCCAACCCGTACAGATAGTCAAAGGATACTTTCAGTTTAATTCCTGCATAAGCACCAATCTCACAAGTTATTTTAAGATCAGAGATGCGTACATAGGATCAAGCAAGCAGTTCAGCCACGAAATATTTTTATAGTATAATTTATGTATTTCATTATTTAGTTGTTGGACTAACACAGTGTCCAAAGCATGGCAGAGAATAAAGTTAACATTTTTCATTAATGAAACAAAAAACAAACAAAAAAAAGACCCACCACACTCCTGAATCAGGGCTTTCAGCAACAATGTAATCTCATTTGTAGTGGTTGCAACCAGTTCTATCCATAGCCCTGGTGCCTCACACTTTTAATCCTTCTTTCCAAAATCCTGACTCAGGGGAGTCATTTCATTAAGTAGTGCTTAGATGTAGGTGGCTTAGTGCTTAAGAAAAATTCAGGACAGTAGTGTGATCTGTATGAGTGATCAATAACATGACAAGCAAATCTTTATTAATAAACCCTAGCACGTCTCTGTGAAAGTACTTCAAAACAGGATCAAACTGTATTATATTGATAATGCCAGCACTATCCTACTCTATGAAACATTTAACTATTCAGATGTGAAGTGACTCCAAGGTCTGATGTGCTCCATCAAGATCAAAGAAATGACCTCTTACTTTAGGGTGGCTTCAAACTTAAGATTGCATTACAGTAACCTAGGAAAGTTATTAATACTCTAACACTTTCACATATTAAGTATATTTTTTTGTATTCATAACTGTATAACATAACATAAAACGACCACTAGTGAACACTTAAAGAGGACTCTCCTCATGCTTCTCACTTCTCTCCCCACCCTAATAATTACAGCACTGTTACTGTGCTTTTGTGCCATTCTAATCAAATCTGAAGCCATTTTCTCTACAAGCATGTATGGCACTATTCATTCAAATAATACATTCCTTCCATTTCCTTCCCTTTGACGTCTTATATTCCTACTGTCCCCCATCTCTACTTTACAATCATGATCCTGATGGTAACACCTAAGAGGCAAGAAAGGCAAGAATCCCGCTATACTCAGCTCTGTACCACACAGAAATTATCCCTGTCCTGAAAGGCTTGTAAGGTAAAAGGAATAGAACTGACACAGAGTATAAAGAGCGTTTCATACAGGCAAAGAGGGCAATTCATTGTAGCAAATACATTATGATTTACAAAATGTTGCTTATGCTTTAAATAGACTTCCTGACCTCATCAAAAATAAAAATCTGGAACTTTTTCATCGAGGTCACGTTTCTGTGGATCTGCATCTCTCCTAGAATTCTTAGAAAGCACCAGAAAAACTAGACAGCATAAGGAAGATTAATAGAAAAACACTGGATAATATTTCTAGTAAACGTATAGGGGAATTCCTAAAATGCAGGTGTGAAATTCTAAAAAGCTCTTAATGTATTCCTAGAAAACAGGCAGAAACTTCCTAGAAAGCATCAGGAAACAGTCTTAGAAACGATGCGCGGCATCTCTAGAATGGAGGTATAAAATATTCCTTTAAAGACCTTGAAAATTTCATACAAAGCAGGTGGAAAACTCCTATGGGCCATCCTTGGAAAGCACATAGGGGAAAACTCACACAAAGCTCTTGAGCGGTTCCTAGAAAGTCAATGGGGAAGAATCCCTAGAAAGTTGGTGGGAAAAATTCCCTAGAAAACTCACTTTGTAAAATCTTTCTAGGTATTTATAGTCAATCAAATAGAAAGCAACAAAAATCCTACAAGAATTGATTCTGTCATGATATTTCTCTTCTCAAGTTTGGGAACATTAGCTTTATTCGAGAGAAAAGAAAGTTGTCTTTAAGATTTAAGTCATCTTTTAAGCTCATCTTATAAGCATTCCCCCACTCCTGATGGGTCAATAGGCAAATGTATTTTGCTGACCTGCTGGACAGAAGAGTACAATAAACCTTTTGGCTCCCTAAAACAGAGGGAGCTCATAAGACTTTCTTCACTAAGTAAATTTCAATTCCAATTTCCATTCCATGGGAATATTGAACTTAGGGGATATTTTTATGCCACAGATGAAACCAAAGCCAACTTTAAAAAGTAGATAATGGAAATTGATATCTTCTCCTGAAAACTGTCCTCTTTCTTCACTATTGACGAGAGTCAAGTTTTAAAGTGACATATTTTAAAGAGGAAAATATGGTTTACATACCATTTTGTACATCAGCAGAGACAAAAGGCCAAACACTCACACCACTTGTGACAGGCAAATGTAGTTAATAGGATCACCTGAATATAAACGTAATGTTTAACCACAAACGATAGCATTAATAGGTCGTGCAATATGATGTTTAGAAATATATAGAAGGATTGGAGGCTATATCAAAATATTTAATTTCTATTTTAATCCAGATGGCAAGCAACACTGAAAATGAAAAAAATAAATCTAAACTGATGCTTAGGGTACAGGCACCCTTAGATGAGTGCCAGCTGCTCAGCTTTTGCAGTTTTATGCTTCTTTGAAACACTCATAGGCCTACTAAGCACATGGACTACATGCTTTTTATTACTGACTGGATGCTGCAGAATTCTATGAAGATGTTTAATGTGGCATAATTTAAAAAATACAGCCATAAATACCCAGAGAACACATGCATTTCAAGTCCAGGGGCAGCAAAGTGACAGCTGTCATTACTGATTCCATTCATTATGTTTTCTGTTGCTAAGCTCAAGTGTATTAAATCCACACCTGAATCTGACCTGCGTACATTAGCAACAGTTTCAGTTTCCTAAATAGGCTTAATAGTCTTTTCTTTTCCATTGTCAGGGCTAAAAAAAAAATATATATTTAATCATTTATGAGAAACAAAGCAGCTCTAACAGTGTTAACTAGTGATTGATCCTAGAATAGCTAAATAATCAAGTGTTTGTGACAGAGCTTTCTGACCTGTCCTGGGAAAGACCCAGCTTCGAGTCCCTAACCTGAGTTAGGCAAGTCAGACTTATACATGAGATATTCACATACTATGGAAGTTCCTTGACCTTGGGCTGCTGAAAGAAGATAGTGACTTATTTACTAGTACATGAGGAATATGGAGCATTTAGAAACTGAAATGATTTATCTAATTTTTATACCACTGTCTGTCTGTTCTCATGATTGCTGAGGATACTATATCATATAACTAAATTCTAGTCCTTCTGGATGTTGACTAGAATATAATGCAAGACAATTAGAGAAATAGCTTAGAAAGATTCTGAACGTGTCATTTGTGAGAAAGTATTTACATCTTTTTATCTAATTGCATAACAACTTTTGAGTGAACTGTATGCACATTCTACACACACTATGTAAATAGTGATAAGTTAAACAGACACTTAACTTCCTGGCAGCAGCGGGCCATCAAATGCTGTTCAAAAAGTGTTTGTCTTTGCAATTTTCAGTAACTTTCAAGGCCAAGACACTGTATTATTATATTTAACAAAAATGATACAATTTGATACATGCAATAAAAGACTAGACAGCAGACAAAATTTATGCTGTCAAATTTTCAAAGTCTTCTCTTACAGTTTCATCTTTTCTACATAAAGTCTACACTTGGAGTTTACTCACAATTTTAAAAAGGCCACAATCTGACCCATAATTAAATTAAATTGGACAAGCTTAATAATGAACATGTAAGCTTTAATCCTATTCTTGCAACCTGTATGTCATTATTTTGCAACTAGACTTCAGCTTGTGCTCATGCATAGGAAGAATATTTGATAAATAAGTTCACTTATTTATCAGTTAGCTCTGTATTTAGTATGTCTCTTAAAAGACTTGTGTTAATATGAGCTATGAAATGACATGCCAGATAAACTTAAATAAACTTAAACCAGTAACAAGAATTTTCCTTCGAATTGTTTATGATTGAATGAAGATTTGTTCAATAGGGGGAGAAAAAAAAAAAAAACACACTCAGAAGCATTTGGACTCATGAAACTTGGCAGAAGAACCAAACTATAATAACATTACACTCCTGATATTTCCCAAGATCATTTCATCTCTTTCAAGCACTGTTCAAAGAGAAAAGTAATGTGACTTGAAATTAATCTTTTTCTACTAATATACTGTTACAGTTGCCCAATTGCAAAGTTAACACCGCACAGTCGCCTCTTCGTTTTAGTGAAAATTAAAGCATTTATTTTTATCTCAGGATATCTTCTTGCCCCTTAAACTTAAGTATATTTGGAGTTGCCCTTTTTTGGCCATGTTTACTGGTCACTTCTGCTTAGTTTCATAAAACTAGACTAATTTGAAGTGAAACTTTATGATCTTCTCTTGCTGCTGAGAAAGAAGCAGTAGAACTCAGTCGTGTGACTATAAAGTGGTATGAACAGTGCAAGACTGAAGCACTACTTGCTACAAATAATGTTATAAATGGAGATGGATGAAATTTAAATACTTCAAGTTCTGACAAGTGATAGTTAGAAGCACATTTTCAATTTAGAAATCTTCAACATGAGCAATGGCTTCTCAGTCCAAAAACATCCTGTCCTGTAGCTCAGAGACAGAGCCCATGCGGCAGAGCTGTTGAAATACCAAGAGTGCTGGTGATAAGGACTAAAATACTGAAAAAGCCCAGGCAAGTATAAAAACAGAATAATAGTGACTCACTAAATGTCTTTAGTCCCTCCCACCAAAATTAGAGGGTTACCTTTTTTAGTTTAGTTTTTAAATACTTGACAGAAACTAGTAACAATGTCTGTTTTTTTGGTAGGAATTGAAAGTCACTCTTCTTCCTTTTGAAATGTTTTCTCATATCTTCTTCAGTTGGATAATTGCACAGTTTATAGATACTGGAAATGCATTTTGCAAAAATGGTGCTGAGTTCATTCTTAGTTGAAGCGCAATCACGTCATCTTGCATGAAACATTTAAGTAGCACCTTAGCTGCAATCAGTTTATTTTGTATAACTCTCAGTTTTAGCTATTTTTTTATAATTTATTTTTTATTTAAAGACCATATATATCTGTCTATCTCCCAAGTGGAGCACGGGGATGGGGTTGTGTGAAAGAGGCCTCGCCTAACAAAAGTGATTTTTTTAAATTTCATCAAAGTGATCAGTAGATGAAACGAAAATGGTGTAGGTAATATTACATTTTAGGAAATACTATAATCTTGTTTTTAATGAAGTAATCCTTTCAAGATTAATTCAAATCCACTTTGATATGAATATTACTGCATGAACCATAGCTAGCCTGCAGGAATACAAAAAAGAAAGATGTATTACTAAGCTGGAAAGCCCAAATTTGCAAATGGCATAAAATACATCACTGAACAGTATTTACATTGTAATGATCTGGAAAAAACAACAAGTCCAGCATTAGCTCTATTTAACTGTATTTTTAAACATTATGCATTCCAGGAAAGCCAGTTGGGAAAAGAGATACCCAAAAAGGTTAAAAAATAAATAAATAAATAACCTTAAATGTGAAGAAAGAAAGAGATGAAAATTAATTTCTCCAAAGGAAAACGTAACACAGCTCGGGGAGGGAAGGAAGACATTCACGCGCCACAGAAACACTAGTGACAAAGGAAATTACGGATGACATGGATCAACATGTCATAAACTAACAAAAACAAGTTTATTCAATTTTATCTACATACATAGAGACATTACGTATGGGACTTGAGGATAGGAAGGGAAACTAGAATACCGAAATCAACTTTGTGTAGGTGGTTGCTAGTAAGACAACCACAAAAGGGTTAGCAGCACAACGAAACAGAATTAATTGGCGATGGGCACAAAAAAGTTTACTTCGTTTTCAATAGTTTCAGGTGACTAAATAATAACCTAGAATTAAAGTGTTAATTAGGATAAAGTGATATATAGCTAGGAACAGCTAAGAAGTTAAATACAGGAAAGTACTGAATTTAAAACTGATTGACCTGCCCCGGAAAAAGAGTTTGGCATTAGGAGACAGCTGGACTAGACAAGGGACAGGACAGGCCAATGAAATTAACTGTTCCTCCAGTCTACAAACCCAAAGGCCTCGTATACTGCAAATGACAATAAATAAGCACACTTAGGGGGAGGGGAAAAAAAAAAAAAAGTTAAATGAGTCTCCAAAGTCTCCCTGTGGCTGGTGTGACTGACTAACCAGCTCTCACGGTGGAAACGCCAACAAACAATTATAGCAACCACGTTACACAGACCTGAAAAAAAGAGTTTTTCCGGAAAGACTGAAACTGGAAACAAACTTTCACCAAGCCGAGCTGCCAGGGAAACGCGCGTCGCTGGGAGCGACGAGAACGCGTAGCGCCAAAGCCCCCGGCGGGCTTCACCCTGCCCCTTCGTCAGCAGCCCGGACGCAGGGCGCTGGCCCCTCCGCGGCGCTTGCGCCAGGCCTGGGCGACTCGACACCCGCCGCGCTTGCCAAGCGCGCACCTCGGTTTTGTGCCTTTTCCCCTTGCTCTGCCCTTCCTTGCAATTTCTGAGGGACCTGCAAATCCCCCCCTCCCTTAGACAGTTCACGCTCTGAACCGGAATCTTAAGTCAAAATAGGAAGTTACAAATTAAAGGTGGTTTCGTACGCACCTGCGGCCAGCATTGCCTTGGACAACCCATCTCCTCCTGTCTTTGGCTGTATCTTTGTAAAAGTCCCGTTCTATCTAAGGTCAGTAGACACACATAGTTGTTTTAATAGTACAGACATTTTTCTGGCAACAGCACCTCAGTCTTTGTTCTTTGTAATTAAAGAGAGAGCAGAAAGCACTGCCTTCCCTTTCACGGCTTTTGTGTCTGAATAACCCTGTCTTAAGTCATTTCCACCTCCTTTTTTTTTTTTTTTTGTATATTTAGCATTGAATTTTAATAATTTTAATGTTACCAAAGAAGTGAGATAATGATTACAGAGATACCCCAAAAAACCACTCACACACACACACATATATATGTGTCTAGGAAAAACAAGGCAAAGCAAGATTTTTAGCTGAAGTCTCTGCTCTTTACCTACCCACTCCTTCACAGCTGGCAGTATCTTTATCTGCTATAACTGCTAATACCGATTTTACATTCATACATAGAACATTTCAGCAAGGACAGAAGTTACACAGACAGATCACAAAAAGAAAGAAGGACAATAAACAAACTGACCAAAGCTAGAACTCAAAAAGCACCAAATATCGCTTCAAAAGGTTGCAAGCTGACAAAATAATATATTGCTCAGGTGATCTAGGGAAGTCACAATGAAAAAATAATAATTTGAAGAGAAAGAGCTTTGAATTGAACTTTAGTTTTAAATAAAGAAGGCAGATGTCTTATTGTGTGTGTCAGTCTGATATCTATAAACACAAAAAAGCCAAGAGAACTGGGCAGAAAGTCTGTTTATAGAAAACAGGCGCACAGAACTTGGAAGTGACCCTCAAGTGAGAGTATCTAGGTATATGATTAAATTGCTCCCAGTGTCAAAAGCTGTCAGATGGGTTCACAGGATCCCAACTACTGCAGCAATACGTCAGAAAGCAAAGAGTTATTTGTAGTTTTCTTTAACGTTTAAATCATTGTAACACCGTTGGAATAATAGCTCATATTGGCATCTGCTTTGCTCTCAATTTCACTCTCATTTCAGGGTAAAGGAGCAGTGTCTGAGATTGACTTCAAGGTAGGAAGGCATATCGGGAAGTACGTGCGTACACAACATGTTCTCTTACAGGCTGTTGACGCTGTTTTAACAAAGCCCGAGATTGAAATCTAACCTTGTTCTTATATATGAACACGTGATACAGTAAGCTTTAAATTACACTTAGACCGTCAACAAATACATAATAGGAGTCAGCACACTCATTCAGGGGCAGCTGTTGCCATGCCCGTATAGGAACGCAGGGAAAACTAAAACCCAGTTACTCCGCGTGCGCAGCGCAGCGTACCCTGAACGGAGGCGGCTGTAGCGCCATCGTCTAGCTCTCGTCCCTGCAACAGGGATGGCAATAATTTAGGTTTAATAGGGAAGCAAGGCAAGCCAGAATCAGTCCATTCCCTGCACAACAGATGGTTTGACGTACCATACTATGAGAATATGCTCGCAGGGGCAATTTAAATACTGAGTAAGCTTCTTCAGGTATCTAGAAGCCCTTCTCAGGTGTACCTTTCTCCAACAAGCTCTGTCTCAGACTAATCATTCATATCTAGAAAAAATAATGTATATTTATCTGTACCTAACACTTTCCAGAGACAGGATGCTCAGAGGTTCAGAATTTTATGCACAAATAATGTCTGGAATATTGATATATCATTCAAATTCAGAATACCATATTTCTCCTTCAAGCTCCTTTACCTTGATAGATTTTTCCCTTCTCAATTTTACTATCAGTTCCATAAATCAGGAGCAACTCCTCTACAGCAAATAGATCACACAACTAAAACTAAAATAAAGTCAAAATTGTTCCCCGCCCCCCCCCCCCCCCCCCCAGTTTTTAAACACAAATCTGGAAATATTATAGTATTGTTTTAAGAAGGTGGAGTCAAAGTCACAAAGCTAAAACACAGAACACACACAAAAAAAAGTAAAACTAATCTGACAGAAGACCCTAATTCGTTCTACTTGTAACACACTGTCATCCACACAGTATGTGCAAGTAAATGTTTACTTCAATTTTTTGATTACAAATTCTATCAACATAGAGTAACAAAAGAGAATGCACAGAAACACCCAAAAAGAAGAACTTATCACTGTGTATTTTGTAAAGTCTGTATTAGGTGCTATAGAATGACAGAACACTAAGTATGTAGTAGATATACCAATATTAGTTCTAATAGTGATAACAGGAAAGTGACGAGGCTCAACAATTTCGTGGGTACAAGACAGTGAAAATCTCTTAAGGATAGATTATAATGAAGTTGTATAGTGAAGTTGCAGTTTATAAGTCAGCTTTATAACTGGAATTAGAAAGGAAAAGGATTCTTATGTGCCAGACTGAAGAGCAGAAAAGGACAGGCAGATTTCAGCAGCTTACTGCACTGCAGTGTGCCATTTTTGGTGTGGAAAGAGATACAACATTCCATTCCAGTTCTTCAAACACTTACACACCTATAGCTGTGTTTGTTGCTTTTTCCTCTGTGGATCAATACACTTCTGTGTTACAACCTGGGACATTTATTTGCATTAGAAAGAAGTGCTAATGGGTATGTATTTGCAAAATCCTTGCTAACAAGAGAAGTTGACAAAGACTGCTGTGATAACAAGGTTATAGCAAACATTCTGAGTCAAATTCTGTTCCTGGATAGCTTCCCTTAATTTCTGGCAACTTCAATGGGAATTGCATGTGCATGCAGAATTTACACATTTGCTTCCAGTTTCCATATGTTTGGAAACTTGTGGTTTCTGTCCGTACACAATTACCTTTCAGTACTCAGCTTCTCAAGCTTGTCATCATTTAAGTGCTTACTTCTGAGACACTGGGGAAATAGTTATATAGGTCTGGTATGGCATCTCGCACTGATCCATACTGTGAATGTTGTGTTTATCATTTAGACTCTGAAAACTTCCACAGTCCCCTTCCACATATCCTCTCTGGGATACCTGTTCCTACTGGTCACCGCTTTAATGACATATAATAGTAACTTGTCCTGAGACAGGAGGGTCTGTGATGATGCATAGTGATGTAATAGGTCCTCACAGCACAGGGATTAGATGTTGCACCTATACATCATTAGAGCAGCAGTCAGCAAGATCAGGAGTTCAGAGGACACGCATGCCTAGAGTACAACCATGAAGAGAAATGAAATAGAACTGCAAAGCCAGCTCCGGTAATTCTGTCACTCTGTGGCTGAAGGTAGACCCAGAGCCAGAGGTTTAAACGTCACATGAATGCAGGTATGAGCCCAGAGTGGAAGACCTCTGGTGATAAGAGCAGCCCAGCAATCAGAACCTTTCCTTCTAAATAGCAAGCTAAATTTAATTCTAAAGTTAAATTCTAAATAAATTCTAAATGTAATTCTCCTTTACTGTTATTATGGAAACACCTTCCATTCACTACACCATGCTTAGATTCTCCAGTGCAAAAACTCTAGGGTTCAGTGATCGTAAGGTGCTCAGGCTGTATGTGGTCCTTCTTACTTGCAATAGAAGCAGCAGGGGCAAGCAATGAAATTAACAAGTTGCAGATTGAAAAATGGAGAAAAATGGATTTCTTTGGTATTGCACATGATAAGTCACAGAACACTGCAGAGATTCAGAGTATATATTGGTTGCAAAAGACTAGATTGATCTGAGAGTGTGAAACATTTTTAGGACTTTAACTGACGGTTCTAAATTTTAATATTAGTAAGCACATGCAAATGCCTGCCATATTATAGATGACAAGTGATAAACAACACTGGAGGAAGAGAGAAATATGAAAGATGCACTATTTATATATAAAAGTGCATTTATAAACACATGTACAATCTATGCATGTATTATATTTTTATATATATATATATAATGTAGTCAATCACACAAAGCTTCATAGATATAAGAGTGCTAATTCTTCTATCTGAAGTGACCAAGTCATGCTATAAACCAGGACTTAATTCTAGTTTTTATTTTAATCACTATAAACATTATTCTAGCTTTAACCATTGGAATATTCTTCTATATTTCAAAACATAGACACAAACATCTCTTTTAAAAAAAATTCAAATACACAAGTCAAAAGCTGATCATTTCACTAAATTAAAGTTGTGCGATTTAGACAACCCTGGAGAAAAAAAAGGAAAGAATATAGTGAATTCTAATTCAAAAGTGTTGGTTTTTGTGTGTTATATGACTCAGTGCAGCAAAAGACATTTTGGGCTCAACTTCATATTACATGGCATTCCTTTTTCTAAAGACAGGCTTCAAATTATTTACCAGTTGAAACTATCTGTCTATCTTAAACAGTTATTACTACTAAATCACTGAAAAAAATCAAAATCTGTAACTCACATGTAAATGCTTTATGGATGATCACATACTATTTCATTCTCATATTTGATGTGCTGAGCTAATTAAACTTTCAGGGTATGTTGGCAATATCAACAACTTCTTCAGCACTACAATTCTCTGAAATCGTCCTGTATACTATTAAAACATAAAACTGGCCTTTCAGCACAAATCAATTTTTGATATATATCATTGCCTTACAAAAATCAGTTACAAACATTTATTCAACTTATGATCAGCTTTGAAGCTGATCATTCATAAACATCTTGATATCAGGTGAAAGTCCTTTGAGAAACGCTACCAGAATAACATCGACTACTTCAACGTTGAGCTTATGCTGGTGCTTACAACCACAAGTACATTGTTGTGTGGAAGTGCTTGCCAGTGAAGTTGTGTGATTATAAATCCATGTTAATGCAGTACATATGCACAAGGGCTTCAGTCACAGATCTGAATCAAGGTACTCTTTTTCAAGATGCAACCAAGACTCCTAAATACTCAAAAAGAACGCATACTTTACTATTTGCATGAGCTGTCAAAACATGCATCTTTGTCATGATTCAAAGCCTAGATATCTTAACATAACTTTCTCCCATTTTTCAAATCAAACTCTGAACCCCTATTAAATTGTCTGAAATATTTTACAAGCTATTTAGACTAGTTTACAGCTTCTGAGTGACTGTTATTGCTGTTATTTTCACATTATGACAGAAAAGGAAATTAATTATGAAAAATGGGTTTGCAACAAGAAACTCTGCAGTGTCACTAGTTGTTTTGTCTTGTTCTCCTGCCGTTTTCTTGGCTGGCATGAGACAGTATGCATACTGAAGATGGAAGTGGAGGAATTTCTTTGAAAGAGTTTTTTCTGAAAGTATATTTTGACTTCATTATTAAAATTTCCTGGCATTGTTACATTACTGCTAGTACACAAACTACTAGATTACGACTGTAAAACATTAAAACTGAAACCTGAGATATAATTTTAAAAATACGATTTAATTCAAAAAATAGCTGAACATAGCATTTTTTTCCTTTTGGGGCCAGAAACAAATGAAGTCAAAGTCAAGAAATCTGTCATAGAGTTCAAATTGACCTAATTTTGTGATTTTGAGAGAGTTTCAGAGTAAAATTTTACCAAGTCATTCTAATGATAATGGTATCCTATAACGTAATTTTATGTCCTATTTTTGTAATGAAATTTTGTGTTGGATACGGCTCCACTTAAATTTTTTTTCTGAAATCAAATCTGTGTAAGGACTTCAAAGTGGTCTCATTTTCAAAGAAAATCATTGTGTATCGTTCTCTCTGATTCTGTTAAGACCTGCAAATAACTTAGCCAGATATTTAGATGCCTGTCTTCAATAAGTGACAATTTTAGCCTTATCTTTTGAATACTTCCCACCAACTCTGTATAATTTCACTGGTTAAAGTGTTATGATGAAAATGTGACATCATTTCAGATAAATTCATTATCAGTGAACATCAACATCTAGCTACTAGAATATTTCATTTTTGTCCTCATTTTTAAAGCATTTGATTTACAGTATGCTTGATGTACAGTAAATGCAAAGGCTGTTGTCTTTCACATAGTAGATTTAGTTCTCATTTCTTCCTTTCTCTGTTTCTCTTCACCATTTCTCTATTTAAAGAATAATTCTGCTTATAAGTTGTTTTACTCTCAGTTCTGTAACTTCAGGTGTATATATTTTATGATATTCAGATTTATTTGAATACAGTATTTCCCTAAATATAACATACAACACTAACAATGCACAAATTCAAAGGTGGCGTTAGCCGTTTCATTTTGTAACTTCATTCGTTTTAAATCTGTTTCGTCATTCAGATCCAGCTGCTGAAGGCACTGACTTTTAGAAATAAATTTTAAGGACTGTCACCAGCGTGAATTTCCTGTAGCCTGTCCATGATACACTGAATTCAGTTACACTCTCACACAGTGAGACGACATAAGAACTAGTCTACATTTTGGCAGAGTTACGTACCTGATTAATACAATCCATACCGTAAGTCACAGAAATATGGATGGACATACTGACTTTTAATCATTTTACTGATCTGAAGATGCAAAATCCTCTCAAAATTCAGCAAGTCTATCAGATGCACTTAAGTATTGACCTTAGTAGTTGATAACTACGCTGACAAGTTTGTGAAATACAGCTTTTTGACTATATGCGATGAGCGTATTCCTCATACACATTTTTTTCATAAACGAGCATATGCTCATGAGAAGTGCTCCCGACACTTTCCACGGGTTTCAAAGGAGTCATTGCATGGCAGTTACTAAGGGCTACATCTTCATACATTCAAATGAGAATGTTTCTTTCCCTAAGGTTATTGCTGCCAGACATTTTAAATACGCCTCTTTTCTCCCAGCTGTACTGGCAAAACGCTGACAGAAGGAGCAAGTCATTCTGATCTAACAACTTTTTTTCTTCCTGTTCTTTATCTAAGTAACATGAGCAAATGGCTTTCATTATTTGACCTACACTAGAGGTGACTGAAGACTATTCAATATCTAACTCATTAATGCATTATTTTGCAACAGTATTTCCCTCAGTCAGTCAGCTCTATTCACAGTCTACATTGGGATGTCATCAGTCTTTGAGGGAAAGCTATGGTTGTCAAAAAGCAGACCTCTCAAAGGATTTATGGATTTGAGGTTAGAAGCAAATTCCACTGATGGACCATTTTCATCTTTATTTCAGTGAAATGAATTTGTTTCCACTACTGCTGGTTTTTTAATAAAGTCTACTTTAAAATATCTACTTACATATCAGTATCTGTTTTCTCTCCTCCATATAGTGATGCTCTGTTCGCATAAGGCCAGGATTTCTACCTTCTCAGACAGAACTTAGAAATACAACTTTATAGGTGCAAAAGAAAGCTCTGTGTGATGAGCAAGCATTCCTAAACCTGTATCATTAAATTCTTCCCCTCCCACAAAGTTGTCTGTCTTAGAAACCCTGCATGAATGTTTCATTTTAGTGTATTTTGATGATGTAAACCCGAAATATAACAAATTCAAATTAAATATAAATCCATATGCAAGTCTTTTCAATTCAGCAAGCATTTTTTCCTGATTATTTTTCTCGTCACGTGAACCCTTAATAGCCTATATTTCTAACTTAACGTACTGTAATATAGCATCAGACTCCCACTAAACTTGTCATTGCTGAAAGACATAGAGCTCTTGTACTTCTGACACTAGGAAAAGCAAGGTCTGTCTTTGGACCACAGTCACAGAGAAGTTATGTGCATACAATCAAAATCAAATCCCTCCATCCATCTTGGGCTGAACCTGATGGGCAAACAAATATGTTCTTCAGATAGCACCAAACATTGAAACTAGTATTTTTGCTTTTTAAGTAGAATCTTTCTTTAAGCATTACATCTGAAAAATTGCCACATTTTTTGTAACAAAGATGTGGACATAAAACTCCGGGAAAGTGTTTCTTTTTTTGTTACAGAAAAATGAAGAAATGTCATTTCCAAAATGGTAGTACTAAAACGGAACAGGAGAAAAAAAAAAAACTTTTAAATGCTATATCTTTAATACAGATTTGCCAGATCCCAGAAGACACTCAGCAATACATGTGTATTGTACTACATTTGTACCTTGTTGATATTACTCCTTAAGGAGTCCAATTTCAAAGGTGATTCAAGCACTTTGTATCCCAAAATAGGCCAACAGAGATAAATTAATGCAGACACATCTACCTTACCTGTTTCAGGAGGCGGGACACAGCAGCTTCAGCTCATAGCCGCAGTTAATTGTGCCACATGCCTTTTAAACAAGAACTGGCTTGCATCCAGCTAGGTTGGAGCTTAGACAACTGTCTGCACCGACATAGACAAACCCTAAGGAATAGCAGCAGAAGAAAAAAATTAGGCTCTTAAGTCTATCCAGCAATCTTTGCTCTAAAATGCTATAATTCCAGAAGAAAAAAACAAAATGATATCTAGAATTTCAGAGCACAGTTAGAATTTTTTATTAATTAAATGCTGAAGTGTGCTTAGAGACCCAGTGAGACTATGGTTCTACTGAAAGTAAAAACACATTGCAGTTTGTGCTATAAGACAATTCCACTGAAACTTTATAGAAACTAGTTAAACCAGATGCAACTACAGGATTGAACTTCACAGAAGGATTTGAATGAACAGAAGAAATCAGTTTGCATAATGGAAGCGGAGACATCAGAAGAGTCTTAGAGCCAACAGCGATCAAAGGAGTAGAAATAGCAGTAAGCAGTAGCAAAGCTGAAAAGGCAAAAGTAAACTCTGAAAAGTAATTACAAATAATTTGAGTTTCATGTAAAAGCAAGTCCTTAAATTAAACAGAAAGGTTGAAGGAATCAGAGGTGTAAATAAATTAATAAAGCCTCTTTAAAGGAGTTATATACACCTCCTACCAATACACTAGAAATTGCCAAAATTAGACAAGGACTGTTATACAGCTACTTCTTACATATCTTTGTTAGTCTACATTTTCCTAATAGAAGTATTTAGAGATTTTCTTGTGGATATTTTTCCATTATGAACAAAAGAGTGAACCAGTGGTAATTTTAACAGATACATTATAAACTAAAGAAAGGAAGGGAAAAAAAAAAAACCTCAGGAAAAACAATAAAATGAGGCTGTAGCATTTTAAAGAAGCAGTCAGTGGAAGAACCCAGAATTTCAGCAGACCAAATGGACTGTAACGCTTTCCATACTAATTTAAAAACAAACCCTGCCTCTTGCATCACACTTGAATAGAGAAACTTAAAGAACTAACTTTCTCATACATATTTTGAAATGCAGATATTTTTCTCCAGATAGATGTCAGGAGAAAACTGCCCTGTCGGAGTTTATAGCAGCCTGCGCTAAATTTAATCTATTTCCAGCTGCGGGATTACAGCCAGCAGTGCACACGGAACAGTGCATTCCCTGGATTTCAGCACTGTTACCTCTTGGGCAACCCACTACTGTCACATTTGTGACAAAGACAACTTCCACAAACACAGAATCTGCTTTAATCAAGGGCTTTCCAATGCTGGTAGCCCCCACTCCCCCGAGTCATTTCTCCAAGAAGACTGTGCCACACCTCCTCCATCATTGCTTTTCCCTTTGAAAAGGCGAGGATAGTGTTTCATGAAGTTTCTGGACTACAAGTTGACTCATCTGAATTTAAAACTCTTTAAAAGCCTTGAAGACTCTTGCAAAAATAGCCAATAGAAACTATCCAAATGATCTTTCAGATCTGTGAAGAAATTACAACTCTGCCACTTCCTCCCCCTCTCTTCTTTTCAGGTCTCTGCTGGTTTCAGAAAGCTAGATTTCCTGAAGTTTTCAGCCGGGAAAGGCATTAGCTACTAAGATTTTTTTATATTATACATGCTATATCACAACTGCTGTTATTACTGGATAAGTAGAGGTATTGCTTGTCACTTCTGTGCATTAAGTTATAAGCCCTAACTGTAATGAGAAGTTATTCTTAAACAGTCAAGTATTATTCTTCTATTGATGAATAAGTTCTGTTACATTATAAATAAAAAAGCAAATCACATTTGATGATATCTATAAAATATATCTTATACAAAGCTATTTCACACAAAAAATCCTGCAAGTAGACTTAAGACCAATTTCACAAAGACACATTGTTAAGATTTTTTTAAAGAACTTCTGTATTAAAAAAAAAAAAAACAAGTTTGAATGTTTAAACAGATAATCCAGATGAACCATACATATTTGAAAACAGTTGCTCAGCCCCCACCCTGCTGGGTACAGTTCAAAAAAGTTCAAAAAACAAAACAAAACATACTGACTGATTTTCTAATTGTGGATCTGGTTTTAGCTGAGGCCCTGGCAACAGTTTGCTAAGGACTGCAGCGAGCTGAGCTCCCACCGAGAGGGCCCTCCAGTGACAAAGCCTCTGCTTTCTGGGGCCTTATCGCTCTCGCTGCGGCACAAACCCAGCGGAGTCGCAGGGGGCATCTGGCCCAAGTCCTAGCTGCCTGCCTTATTTGTGCACGTTCCTCCACAAATAGCAAAGCAAAAGCACTGTTCTTGTCTGAACTTCCCAACCTGCATGCAATATTAGCTAGCAACCAAACTCTGAGAGGACATAGTTGAGGCAGAGATACAGCAACAAGCCAAAAACTTAAAAGCACAGGATGAAAGCACGGTCCCTGTTTTCCCTTAAGGGCTAATATGGCTTTAGCATGGAAGAACAAGTTTATTTTCCTAAACAGAGAAACAGACATTTGCTCCCATGTTCTCCCCCATCTTCTTCAAGAAAACCCCAAAGGACAATTGATCTGACTGCTAGCAGCACACCAAGATTAAATTAAAAATGCGCTCTGCAGTTACAAAAAGGGAGCCTATGCTCTGTCAAATTACCTTTGATTTGCTTCTACCTACAAACAACATCAAGCATGTCTTCCCACAAGGGACAACTTTTGGAGTAAAACACTCCACCTCTAGAAGCTGACAAACATTACTTATACTGTTATCCTGCAAAAACAAGCATGGCTCTTTTTCTACCCTTTATGCAAAGAAAATTAAAATAAGTTAATACCTCTTAGAAGGCAAGACCTGTTTAAGACCTCCCTACAGCCAGCTCCCTCCAACCTAACCCATTTCAAGAGCTACAGCTACTTCCCACACAGGTGCTACCCATCACAGCCTGATGTCAGGCACCGCGGCTATAAACCCTTCCCCCAGCTAAGAGGAGCCAACCACCTGGAAATAAAGCAGGGCAGAAACTGAAATATCTTTAGCCATCATGGAAAAACACACTAGCCTGTTGCAAAAGTGCCTCAGGATGACTTGTATGGGTACAGCCACCTGCTGATTCTTAAGTGTTTTAAAACAAAGTGCTTTTATTCTATGTGTTCCCCCTTTTTTTTAAACTCACACACAAAAAATGTAACTGTCAAAATAAGAATCTTGCATTCAACTTATGTTGAACCTCAAACCTGTTAAACACTGGGACAAACTTTCTGCTAGTCTGAATTGCTATCATCCAGACAAAGCTAACATGCCCAGAGGTGTGCTGAGTCCCATCTGCTGTGAATCTGGTTCTCTGCTGCCAAGCTGTTTTTCTCATGTTCAATGTGAGAGAAGCCCTTGCTTTTAAATGGAAATATAAATCTGAAGATTTCAGTTTGGGGCTGGAGAAAATGAAATCTACAAAAAAGCTCGAAAGCACATGTTACTTGGGGCGGGCGGGAGTGTACAAATATGCCTTATTCTATATTTTGAAGATAAAACAACAGCTAATGAAACTGACTGATCTACCAACCTCGCACAGAATTGTAGTTGTCCATTTCTGAAGTCAGTAGGCTTCAGGAACCTTGGTCCTTGAATGTCATATACAATTCCTGTGTAAGAAATATAAATCAATGCTTGTTAAGCCAAGAAAATGAAGCTGTTGGAATAAAACAAGTTCCATCTATCCTGTACTTTTGATAGATGATTATTATATTCTCATTGCTTGTAATGCTATGAATATAGACCCTTCACATATATGTGTATGAATATTTTTATCTTTATATATGTACACATACAGAATTAATTCATTGAAGGTAAAGGGTAACAGGACAATGTGAGTTTGGAATTACTGCAAGGTCTAAAATCAGTTCATTGATATGTAAGTTTTGCTCATTATAAGTGAAATTCAGCCTTTTGATACGGTATCTGAGAAGCAATTTTAGAGGTAGCTTTTGACTTAAATTTTTAAGGCACTCCAACATGATTCTCTCCACTGGCAGATAGCAGGAAAGAAAACAAAAGCCCCCAAAATGCCATGTTGCAGAAAGTAACTCTGTAAATAAAGAAAACCAGTATTAAGTCAGAGGAAATGTGAGAATTAGTTTACTAGCACAGCCTATGAAGTGTATACTACTGCCATAGAAAGGATGGTCCTTTCACAAGCATCACTGTGACTCTGTATTGTCATGTTCACAAAACCTGTTGTTTTGAACAGCTGTCTGACTTCCAGTTCCTCCATACTTTATGCAGACACCATTGTATCATGAATAGAAACGGTCTTTGACTCAGGAAACCTGTCACACACTCAAGCAGGAAAGGTCCTGGGGTCCCATATTATAACACAAACTAATCTTCCCAAGCAGCCTGTCTTCCAAAAATATACCCTCAGGTATATTTTTATATTACGCTCACACCTTCCTGTCACTCCTTTAGACAATAGCCCAGACCATACCTAACAGAGCCAAACTTCTCCTCTCCAGGTCTGCTAACAGGATACATTTCTTTTCAGAGTTGTGAAGGTGTTGTCCAAGATTCGGCTCAGAAAAGCTGTGTAGGAACTGGGAGGGAGATCTACTGCTTTGAATTAAACAGGCAGAAGCTTGCAGACATGACTATGAGAAATTTTCTCTATCCTCACAGCTGGGGAACTCACACTTCCCTGATGGCACTGCGGAAGTGGTGGAGCTCGAGGTTGGTCTTGCATACTTTGACTACCGTTCAGCCACTGCTCAGCTTATGTTGGCAGGTGTTGGAGGCAGGGAGGTCTCACGGCGTGAAGGTAACGCTTCTGCTGCTGCAGAAGACTGGGACTTCAATAGGACGAATCAGTCCGCCTCAGCCCTCAACTCAGTGTCACGCCTACTAAAGGCAATAGAGGCTAAGGAACACAATCTCTTCTCCTGGTGTTTCCGCAATTACTTTATTCACGATTTTTTATTCTTTTCAGATCAGCCAAAATTAGACAAAACTAAATAAAAATGAAGGAGTTTTCCATTTAGATGAAGTGGAAATTCAGAGCTTTAAATATTTCACAGAGAAATATTTCATAGTTTAAGTTTGGCTCATTCAAATTTCATGCAAATGTTCATGCACTTTGCTTCTGGTTTCAGGTCACATACCCACTTTAGTCTAGAATTCAAGCTGAATATTTCACATGGAAATCTGGTCCTGAAGCACACTAAGATTACAGGGCTAATGGTACTGCCACATTTCTACCTCCTATGCTTCATGGATGGGGATGCAACAGTTTAAAAGATGGAAAAAGAAAAAAAAAAAAGGCCAGAGGGATGTTTTGAAAGCTGAGAATGGCTTTGGTTTAGCCTCAGGTTTTGACAGAAGGTTCAAGGTACATTTCACTTCATTTGAATGGTTTCTTTGATAAGGTAATCCCTCAAAGTCATGGAAAAAGACCAAGGCATAGAAGAAAATAATTTTTCTCATCCTCCCCAGCTTATCTTTTCATCCTCCTTTTCATGCTCCTTCAGCATACGGAAAGGGTATGTTTGCTTTCTGGCTGGGGTACTTAATGAACTGCAATGACATCAGATTCATATAACAGCAAGCGTCTGTTGGAAAAGTTAAAATTAGAAGCTATCTAAGTCTGTTATTTTAACTTACATATATTGTTAATAGCAGAGCTAATGTTTTCTGTGTGGTTGTGGCAAAGTTATTGAGCCAGTCGAATCTGTCAGTCTGCTCCTAATCTTTCCTGACACTGTGCTTAGAAATTTAATGAGACAATACCCAATTTAACAAATGACAGCTCTGTTGCTTGCTCTCTGTTGTTGCAAAGAGAGTTGTCTTTTTCTGAATCACCTTCGCTTAAAATGTCTTGTGTTTAAGCTACTGTGACCAGCCGTCTTTCCTGGGCTAAGTGCTGCTTCTCCGCGCGACGCTGGGGAAGGCGCGAGGGGACGGGCTCGGTACTCCGCACCCTCTGAAGTCAACACCTCAACGGAACGGGGCGGCGGGGAGGGGGAAGGCGTGAAAGAAGCAGAAGTATATTTCACTGGGATGAAAAAGGCTATTTATCTTCATTAAAAGCATTTTAATAGTACCAGCTCAAGAACAAATTGCCTCGGAGGGAAGTGGAAGGTGATAGCGGCTGGGTTGGGGCTGCGGGCGCCTGCCGCCGAGCTGCGCAGCTCGTTAGCAGTGATTGCTTTCAGCAGTGTTACAGTTTGCCGGCTGAGGGTGATGTGGGTGCAGACGACCTCAGGGCCGGGCTCTTGGCTCTCCTCGGGCCCCGCCGGGGCGCTGAGGTCCTCAGTAACCATCTCCGCCCGCTCTCACCCCACAGCCTCTCATCCAGCTACGTTAAGCAGCCGCTTACTTCAAAATTTACGACGTTTCCTGGAACACTTTCCTGTTGTTTGTGTGGTGTTCATTAAATCTCAGGAGGCGGTTTTCTCCTCTGTGAATTCATGCTTGAATTCATGCACATCTCCACAGGTACCTTGACTTAATTAGTCAAGTGTTTGCTAGAGGAGCTTTGGCTGTTTCCGTTTGCTTCTCATAGTATCAGATGTTGAACTTTGTATTCCTGTTGCCACCCTGGAGGCATGTGGCTAGCAAGGACCCCTGCGCGCTCGCCTTGCCCCAAGGAGCCGGGGGACCCCGGTAAGGGGTCCCCATGCCACCCAGCGCTTCTCCACCACCAAGCTCCAGCAGCCGCGTGGCACCCAGGCCCGGGGACAGCGGTGCTGTACACAGCAGACTCAGCCTGGTTACAAACCTCCTTTTCCCTCAGTCTTTGCAATTTAGCTGTTTGCAACACAATAAAAAAAATCAGGCAAAACATCACAACACCTGTAGTGTAAAATGCTAATGTTTAACCTGGCTAGCCATGTGCATTCGTGCTGTCCCACCACCCCGTGTTCTCCAGCAGATACCCACAGCGTTGGGCAGGCCGTCCAGGAGAAGCCCATCTATCACTTCCAGGGGTGGGCTGCTTCTCTGGTTCGGTATATCTGATAAGAAAAGCTTTAATGAAAATGAGAGAGAGCCCTCAAAAGCAAAAGCTACAAAACTCATCTCTAAGGGCACCTATCTCTTTACTTGGACCTAACTAGTCTGTAACATGACAGGAGTCAATTGTGGGAGCCTATCTTTCATAAAAAAAAATACTATTTCCTTTTATCCGAGTCAAAGCCATAGAAATACAGGTAGACTGAGAAATAAAAAAAATATACTTTCTTATGTGCAGGTCTTTGATGGGAGCTTGAGTGAAATAATCTTACGAAGAATATTAAGAAAGTTTAAAAATTGATGTCGATAGACAAATTTATTAATCTAATAAAAACGAGAAATAAGCATTCTTACAATTTCTTGCTCCTTGGAAATCTCTCATGCATGCATACAGACTTAGTAAAAAATTTTAATGAAGTTTTACTATGTAAAAATATATTGTCTTTAAGACCTCGGCTTATACTTTATACTATTCTCTTTTAATTGCAGTTATAAATTACCATTAATATTTTTCAGCTTTTTCAAATCTTGTCTAAAGCTAAATCCTTACAGACAATAATGAAGATGAAAAAGAATCAAAATATCTAATATAAACTAAAGTTAGGCCTACAACTATGTTGAAAGGTTAAACGCAGAGTACACGCAGTGACTGTTCGATCTATTGGAGCTTCAGTCTGCAAAGCACTCTACCATGTATACAACCACAAACGTACTCGTTTTCTAGTTCAAGCAGTTTCGCTGAAATCAGTGGCTATACCTCCAGTGACATCTGTGGTGTAGTGCAGAGATATCAGAACTAGCTATAAATTAATTTCTTTGGTATCTGGAAACAAACCAGCAATGGCAACACAGGGCTCAACACAGATTAATTTTCTTTTCTGAGAAAATGCAAGCGTTTAAAGATAGCTCGTATCTCTCTGTGCAGTCATGCGATCTGCAGAAGGGTGCACCAGCTGTCTGCAAGTCCCCAGGAAGCAGAACTCAAGTGAACGTGTACGCAGTCTGGAGTATTAGTAATACGCACAAATGACTGCATGCACAAAGCTGAATGCTAAGTTTTAAACATAGGTGTTAAAGCTTCTCAATGTCCAATATTTACAGAACTATATTATATTTCTGATGTGCTAAGGTAACCATTATCAACTTTGGGAAGCAGTGCTGTCTTATTAATAGCACCGAGAAACGCAATGGCTAACATAAAATTTCTCAGAAATAAATACTTGACAGAATAGAAAAGTGGTAAAAATATTCATCAGTTGCATAGTAAAAGCAAGACGACAAGGTAAAGGTTGGGAGGGGGTGAAGTCCCTCCTGCAGATAATGTAACTACAAACAGATTTACAACGTTATATGAAAGTTTACTCTTCCAGCTGAGCTGCGGTTGCGAGCCCGACCGCCTGCACGTGCAAGCTCAGTGCCACTGCCAGCACGTGAAGCTGGACAGCTTCACACTAGCGCAGGAGCTGGCCCAGAAAGGCCACATCCGTGGGCCAAAAGGTGCCCGGGGCAGGGAGCTGTATTTTTAAGTTCTGCGGGATATCTTTGGTCAATCAGTAATAAAATAAAGCAAGCAAGCCTCAAACTAGAGTGGTTTGAATTTCATTCCCGAAGTTGAGGACTGGATGGGTATCGCGCTCGGCTTTGTACGCGCTCTGAATTGACGGCAGCAACGACGCTCCTCGCTCTTTCTTGTAAAATGCACCCCGCAAGTTTTAATTTATTCCTTGGGGCCTGCAGCAACATTAGAAGCCATTCACCTTTCAGGGCATAGCAGCTTCTTCGCTGATCTCTGAGGAAACCCCTGAGCGCTTTCCCGTTTCCCCCCAGGGTCTGAGCCCAGCCCCGGGGGGCCGAGGCTGGCCCGGGGTGCAGCGGGAAGCAGCATCGGGGTGGGCTCCCGCCGCCAGGCGCGAGGCCGGGCAGGACCGTGGGCTGGCCTAAACACAGCTCCGGCAGCAGGGCGACCCCCCCGAGGCTCTAGAAAACAGACTGCGGCGTTTAATGCTAATTCTCTACGGGCTTCTGTCAATAGAGAAAGTCAGCTGTGGCATCCGTATTGTAGATGACAATTTTCTGTGAGTGGCTTCTTTTTGCTAAATACAAGCACTTATCTTTGTTAATTATTATTTTTGCATAGATAACTTCATTTGTGACTTGACTGGTAAAACTCTAAGGAGCTGGACCATCTGGAGACTAAGTTAAAATTGGATTGCAGAGTTAAAACGCTCCGGGAGTTTGTTCCAGATGGGTTGCATAAAATCACACTGCTGTAGGAAACACCGCAGGATAGCAGGTAACCTGACACACACAGCTTCTTTGAGAAATGCTGTTATAAATTATCATTTCCAATATTGTATTTTAATTGCATAAAAAGCTCTGAGTATGAAGCAGAACAATGGGCTTGGTCTTTGGCTAGCAGAAAACTACAAGACAGAGAAAGGATTTAATGAGAAGAGGACCAGCTTGGGTTATTTGTACTTTCAATATACTCTTTGAAAGGGACTTGAATGAAGTTAATTTTTACTTCTCATTTCTCCTCTTTACATATAGCTTAAAATATATATGAATTTATTTTTGCAGAAACAAGTTTGAGCAAGTTCAAGGAAATTGAGTTGAAGCAAATATCTCGTTATTTCCCCTGTTTTATACCTAATGTTAATTCCCTGTTGTTAAGGTATATTCTATAAAAGCCAAGTGATATACTGTTTCATAGTCTTATCTCAGTTTTATCTTCTTTCATGGAACTGAGAGAAGAATTCTGAAAATGAGCATAGCATACCGTCTCCAAGGATGCACGGGCAGTGCAAAACATGCCAGGCTGAAGGCCACAGTGTTTCTTAGAACGTGAAGTTTTTTGCTCATTTAGCCCCTTAGGAGATGACCAAATAGTCAAAAGCGATGCTGAACATCTGCAACTTCTGTAGGAGATCAGTGCCAGTTTACTTCAGTAAGACCGGTAAAAGATGATCTCAGGAAGTGGTGCAGGAGATATCTTAAAGACTCATAATTTAAAGCTCTTCAGATTACTAATTTCCTGTAATTATTTGAATTAGAAAAAAATATACTAACAGTAGTTGATAAAGTCATGAAAAGGAGCTCTCACAATGTTTGTTATTGCGGTACACATTTTAGTAACTAAGGTTCAGATAGCTGTAAACATTTAATTAAAAAATAGAAAAAAGATGTATTCTCTTTATTTAGTCATTATATCTGGCAGTAGAGAGGTAGATAATTGATCTTTTTAAGTTGCTAGGTAACTTATTATCCATTTTCTAGCTGAAATGAGAATTAAAATCATCAAACACTACGTAGGCACGTTGAGGAAGTTATATCAGTGAAAGGATGGCTTATTAGGAGCTTGGATTTGTGATGCTAACATATAAAATATGTACAACGAAAGCCACTCAGTTACCACTAGCCTTATTAAGAGAGTGAGATACGTAGCATACCATCTCTGGGGAGGACAGGTTTATGGGATTGTAACAATAATATCAGGTCATGTAACTAGAGTTTGGTATGAAGGTTCTATCTTTATAACTGATAGAAAATAAAACTGGGTAAACCATTCTGAAAATTAATGAGAATTCTGAAGTGCAGATATTGAGAAACTGAGAATCCTGTTTCCTTCAGCCACTAAAGCTGACTACCTCCCACACTTATTTCCAGAAGTATAAACTCTGGAGGATGGTATTGTACCTGTAGACTGCTGGAGGAACAAACCAAAACTCTCCTATCCACTTTCAGTGACTGAAAGTATTTTCTAAAGTAAGGCCAAAAAAAAAAAAAAAAATGACAATTTTATTGCACAGTAAGTGAAGGCCTGGTATAGCTGTCCCTCAATCAAAAATTACTCACAGCTGTGAAGACTAGACTATACTGTTCTTGGAGGTTGCCTATTTTTTTTCCTGACTCTGACTCACTCAGTAGGACAGTTCATTCTCTAGTGCCATACCTCTTGGAGGGACTTATATTTTTCCATTGACTTCTCTGGACATCAGGTTGTACCTTTCTACATCCAGCTAGTATTAACTAACTGGATGATTAACGAGCTACTATGATGTCAAACATCATAAACATAATCAACAGCTTTATAGCATCTTAAAATCTGTGTTTGAAGGCTGACCCAATGGAGAAGTTCTGCCAGCCTTTTCTTCACGGCTTTCGTGGAAAAGTGGAAATCTGTAAAGCACAAAGTAATTTTGATTATAATCTGCTTTTTTATTTTCTTTTCCTTTTTTAATTCAGATAAAATAGTATGATATATATTGAATAAAACTGAGAATATTAGATATTTTCTAAATGCCTGAAATGAGAAGAAACATTGCAGAAAGAACATAGATACTCTAAAGGCAATATCTACATAATTTCTACTGTATTTACTTGCTTCAATTTACAGCACAAGCTTAAGTATATTTACATATCTATAATGAAAATATATAGAGGACCTGTTAGTTCAGTGCTAGTTCAATTTAAATTGAACTCAGAAGAGGCGCACTTCTCAGTTCTTCAATCTGCGTTGTGACTGAACAAAAAGTCGCAGTTCCTCAACAGTCTTCTCTTGTTAAACTTCCTAATTGTCAAAATAAAGTAAAAGTGGATGTAAAATGACTAATTATGCACTCACTGTAATGTAACCATGCAGTTGACAATGTCTTCATCGGAGATTGGTTGCTACACTGACAGCATCTGCTCCCTACAAGAAATTGTGCCATATGTCAGGGGGAGATAATGACTTACTGAACAGCTCAGTATAACTCTTCCTTCCTGTCTTCACAAGCTATAGTCCACGTAGAGGAGTTAGAGAAAGAAGACTCATCTGCAAGGCTTCATTATAAATAACTCCTTTATAACTTATGCCTTGCAGGAGCACACAAATCCCCTGGCTTCCACGAACAGCTCACTGAATGGGTGAGTGGTGTATGACTCTCAGAGGCAATTTCTGTGATTGCTAGTCTGTAATATTATCATACGCTAGAACCACTGGGGCCTGAAACAATTTCCTATCTGTTACCTCTGAATTCGAGTGATCCTACATCACAGGGTGTCATAGTAATGTACAGGATGCATTGGGTGAGGATGAGAATATGCTTAATCAACCTATATTCATTTCCTGCACAAAATATTTAGTTTCAAATAACCAAGATAGAGCTAAAAGGCCGGTTTACTAAAATTGTCTAAGAAGGTAAATAACTCCTAGACCAGCCTTCACTGCCTCATGGTCTTTTTCTGTCTTACTTTTTCAGGCAAAGCTTTTTTCCTTTCACCATTGGAGAAAACAACATCACTTCTTACTCTTACTTGAATGTATTTATGCTCCTAATAGGCTTTAGTTTCATAGAAACATTTCTCTTACAACTCTTTATATATAAGAAAGTTATTTTGTTTTAGCTCTATTTGCTTTTCTTTTCCTTAAAATTGATGTGTTCATTTTAAAAGCCTTTGGCCTAAAGCCAAAGAGAGGTAATAAGAAATAAAGAATTAGTAAAACAAAATAATAAAAACAGCAGAAACAAATGAGTCCCAAATACACCACTGAGGACCCTAGATAAATTTTGAACCAGCACTTGTCATGATTGCAAGTAACGTTTGTTCTTGTATCACCAGCATATACCTTACTCAAAATATCTGTGAAAACCTCATGGAAGCCAGTAGTCCTTAAACATATAAACACAGTTAATTTTTAGCATTTGCTTTTAAGCCCATATTAAATGTGTATTAAGACAAAAATAGCCAAGTTTTATACTTTAACACCAGGAAATCCTGAAGGCTTTCCAGATTTCATACATTATACCCACTGGTGAAAACCCATAGTACGCTGCTTCTCACACTCTGCATTCCTCCCGCTGCAGAATCAATACTGGCACGACAGGACAATAATGTGCAAAAGCTTCATCATGAGCATATAACAGAGAGCTGGTGGGTACCTGCTGCATCATCAGGTCCAGTCTGCTTTTGTGCTACATACTTCATATACGAGATACAACTGCCACACCTCAAATAATTATTTTCATAATGGTATTGAGCTCTCTCAATACCCGCTAAGGCTTCTATGCACCACCGATCTGATGGGGAGGCTGCTCCATGTCTCCTCTTCAGATGATTAGAAACCTTCCTCTCACTGAGAGCTCAAATATCTTCATGATCAGTGAACACTCTTCATGGTTAATTACAACCAATATAAAGGTTAAAGTAGTTTACTTTGTCAAAAGTTTGAAATACCAAGTAAACGTCTTTGATAATCACGGGGTTTGCTAATAGCATGAAGTACCAGAGATATTTTTCAATGCCCATGATTATCACTTTGCTTTAGAGAGCAAGGGTATGAAGTAGTGTGCTAAATGCCTTTCAAAGCAAGTCTTAGGTGCAATTTAAGGAAGCACCCTCTTATTCATTCAAACATAACCCCGTAATGTTTTGACTATTGTAGATAAGATTTCCTGTGTTATGTATGGTTAGCTTGGCATTCAGACAGTTGACATTTTTATTTTCACAATTCTATCCTTCAGCAATTATTTACCCATTAATTTTTATTTTTCCTTCGTTCTATACAAGACTATTTCCCACTGATATTTCTCACATTTATTTCTGTGACACATCAGATTTTAAGAACGATGAACAGGCAGAGAAAGGCACTCACTTATAGAGGATCCAAAATGTGTGCTGTAATCACTTGCTTTGTGAATGACACCTGATGTACAGAATGCTCCAAAGCGGGTAAATATCTGAGCCAGAATTACTGAACAATATATTTTGCTTTAATATTGGTTCCTCTTTTCGGCCTCTAAGTTTCTTCACACGACTAAATTTTACAGAGGAATCCCACAAAACCCCTCAGCATTATTTTATTAATACAGTTCCTTTCACAGTGATGAAGAAAATCAAATCCACCCTGTCCAATTTGATAGCATTATGCTAGAAATGTTAATAAATCATGTAAAATAAGCAGTTTAATATTTCTTTCAACTCCAAAATTTCCCCTTTTCCTTGGCTCCTTCAAAACAAAGTGAAAGGCTGTCTATAATTTAATATCCTTACATGTTACTTTTCTCTATTTTCTACCCTTTATCCACTTTTCAGTGTTCTACTTTTCTATTTCATGATTTCATACCCTCAATATTAACTTCTGATCTAAAACACTGATAAACGCCTAAAGAGAAAAAATAGCCCAATGACTTTATGTACAATTTTAAATGTCTTAGCTATGGTAATAGGGCCTTCAAAGAGTTCAGTGTATTTAAAGCATGATCTCCACATTTGAAAGTGCACGCTGTTGATCAAGCTGTGCTTTGCCAAGGATTCCTCAACTGATGTCTTAAAATGGTTTCTATAATTTCATCTTTGACTGATGGCAAACTGATTGAACTTAAACTGTATCTGCATGCATTTGCTCTGTATACTAAACGAAAGAACATACTGCCGTTCTGTTGCAAAAATAACTTACAGCGAGAAAGCCTTCTGTATATTTTCCATCAGGAGCCTCATTCATGTGATTAATTTTCTTCAGAAACTCTACTGAAAACCGAGACTGAAATGATCATACTGTTTTTAAAGTTTAATAATATTTCTTCATGACTGGAGGAATGGTGATAATAGCTTTAGCTTTAGCTATCAGTTCGTTAACTTAATAATATCTGAGGAGTTGTTTTTTTATTATTTACTAAGTAGTTTTCTATTTGTTAGATTTTTGTTTCATACCTGTATCTGGAAACTTAACTACCACATTACAGTCTCACCCCAGTTAGTGAAAAAACATCTAGTCAGTCAAGCTGTACCTGAAGAGTAATTTTCTGGGACTCTTCTTCCAGTAATTTCTATCAGAAGCCAGCCTCTTAGAACTAAATATTTTTTAAAGTGAATTGAATCTGTGAATATGGTTCAGGGGTGCATAAGGGAATTCTCCAGCAAAGTAGAGCTATGGCAAACTGTGCTCCCCGCTATCCAACCTTGGGAGCCTAATGTTTATCTGATAAAGAGAGCTAAAATAGAAGCACTCATACTTGCTAGAAAATGCATGCTCTTGAGACTTTTTTTCTCTGGAGGTGTTTCTCTAAATCAGTTACGCATTTGTCTTGTATAAACACAACCAGAATCTGCACAAAAGTTTAGAGTTAAAAAAAGGTAAGTGTGTGTGTTTGTTTTTTACGTTTGGACTATATCCAGGGCTTTTCTGCTATGTCTAATAGTTGCATCTCTGTGGCGAAGGTGAGAAAATTGATTAATAATATCTCTTTTTCTCCTATTACTGTGTAGAAAGTAAATCATTTCCAAGTGAGAGTTACATTAAATGGCTGGAAATACATAGCCTTTCCTACTTTGTGGTCTTGGAAAACTATGTATACCGTGAAACAGTGCCTCTTTGTGAAGTAGTTTACATTCTGACTAGCATGCAGTCAATGCTAGGGTTTTTTTTTTCAATTTTCAGAAATGTATTTTTCAGTAATAATACAAAGTCTACCAAAAACTCCTAATGCTGCTTTTATTTTAAAAAATAAATTTTAAATTGTTTGATATGTTAAAAAATTGTTTGACCCACCATTCTAGAGTACAGAATAAGGGTATTCAAATGAGGGATAAAGCAATCTCACACACTATTCCTATGCCTGTGAAATAGGTTCTGCAGTTATTTTGTTACCTGAAAATAAGTAGTGTTCTCTTAAATCCCACTGGACCATCTACTCGAAGGTGAATACTCTGGCAGTACTTGGGCAGAATCTTATTTGTAAGATTTATGAGAAGACAGGACCATTTAAAACAAACAAACAAACAAAAAACCCCGAACTAAACAGACAATCCAGTAATGATTATTATTTAATAATGATATGTTCCTTAATATGTAAGGAAATTTCACTAAAATCTAGAGCCCAGAAGGTAAGTATTGTTTATCAATAGTAAATACGGTACTGGATAGCACAGACTGCTTAGAGAAAATTCCAGTTGTGAATACCTTGTAAGCCTACACTTAAGATGAGACTTGGGAACAGCAGGAAGAGGACCTGAAAAGCAGCCTGATTTTAAATCTAAATTTCTGACAAATCTGACCCATTGACACTTGGATTGCTGCGGTACTGGTTAATGTGAATGGTGCACTCATTCACCAGTGGTTTTCTCATCACTGCACCGCTGCAAGCCTGTTCCTCTGCTGAGTCTCAGTCGACCAAGAAGAATTTCCACTACATTGTTTTCCATAGAAAGGACACAAAAACGGGCTCTTCCACTCTTCTATTCTTTTCTTCTCATCCCTACCAAGTCCCGCCAGCTTATCTCAGTGAAATTCACAGAGATGTTATCATCTCAGAGACTTCTACCTCTATGTCAAATTTGGTTGAATCAGTCGTTGGGCCAATAGCTTAGTGAAGCAAGCTTTGCTGGGGGTGGAGAATAGGCAAAGGGACATACCAGCAAACACCTTGAATTCACAAGGGTCGGTTCTAGGCCAAAGAGAATATATTCACATTGTTCATGCAGGAGAAGACAACAGCATAAACCTAAAATCACGAGCACCCCAGTATCGCTTAGAGTGTGATGCAAGACAAGTGTGAAACGAGCAGCATCATATTACAGACCAACGTAAGCTAACAAAAGCACTTAATTTTTCTTTCTTTCTCTGAATGTATAAGATGCAGAATACTTGATTACTTTTGCTCTCTAGTGGCATAGCAGCATAAGCACTGTATATGAGCATTTAAATATCTCACTTTAGTAGTTGGGTCCAAATCTGTATACATATCTATGGCTTGGACCCATGCTGCTGAAAGCTATTTGTGCTCAGATCAAATTGTGACCTCAAGAAATGGAAGTATTTATGGAATGTGTACGGAATGGAATATGTATAAGGCTGTTGTTACAAACTAGAAAAATTATGATATAAATATGATTACACTGCATAAATCAGATAAAATCTACACAATCTATGTTCTTTTTAAAGAAGTCCAAAAAGATTTTATTTTTAAACCACACATTAAAAGAATTTCAATAACATTGTATTTTCTGACTTTATTGTTAAGGGATACGAGGAAAGCTTTTCCCTGGTTGTAATATTTTCTTTATAAAAGCATTACTTCAGAGAAAGTAAGCTTGGCTCATTTAAAGTCCCCACAAGGGACAGATACATTTTGAATGATATTTTGAATGTTTTTGATTACCTGGAGGAATGATATCCCAGTTTATGAAATCCCAGTGTGGCTTTATTTTTTGGACAACTCAGTTATTTTCTCATCCTCTGACCTTATTATGATGTTGTTTTCCCTTCTCTTCACTACACGGTTCAATGAGAAAGCTCTATATAAATTTGATACAAATCTAGTTCACATATAGTATCTGCAACTTACTCAACTTCACAAGGCATAAAAGTAACAATTTCTTTTCCCTCGTATCTTAGTAATCTTGCAGTTTTTATTTTTGTGCAATATTTTTAACCAATATCCCTGTGCTAGGAATGCCCCTCGAGTGAAGTAAAAAAAAATAAAATTAAAATCCATTATATCCACATCAACTATGGGACAAAATTTTTGCTTCCCTGTTGTGTCCGTGTTTTCTTTTATAATGTATCAATTTAAATGCAGGTGGCCAAAGAGCAAGACTATTTCTTCTCCTACATTTTATACATATACAGTGGTGGCAAGATGATTAAAACTTTGCCATGTGTGCCTCTCTTTCGGTCAGAAGCTTTGGATGGCTTCAGACAGAGGATCTGTTCCTTTCTTTAACTCCACATTAAAATCAGTGGAAGTGAGGATATTGCAGACCTAACAGAGTTACAGATGGGTATTAAGTCTGCTAGTAGATAGTTCCTGAATTAAACACGTACATGACAGGAATTGTTTAGATTTAAATTTACTACTGTACTTAATTTAATTTGTATTAGAGAGAGAGAAATTGAGTCTAATGGACCACCTGGATTTAGAGTACAAGAAGGTCTAATTGTTATAACCTCACCTCCTTATTTATCAACCAGAATTTTTGGACAGCATGCAATGATTTAGTGCAATACTAAATAGCACTATTCATGAACAAGAAGGACATTAAAAACAAAACATGGCTGAGACATGTCAAAGCTATAGTGGAAGTAGGTTTTGGATTGAGATTCAATCTGTTCTTGCTCATAGCTGTCCCTGGAGCCTTATTTTAGGCCAACATTTTCTGTAGCAAACATTCCATAAATTTTAGGGTTCAGTTTTACATTCTGAACTTGAGGTTACTCATAACTCAGTCTACAGATAATTGTGACCACCATGGAGCTAAATCTACATTCATCATATATGTGTGTATGTGTGTGCATGTGTGCACATGTAAACAATATTATGCATTCTGTAGGATATCAGAATCTGAGGGTCATCTTTAGCATCTTCACTGTTCCTATTTTGTTTTGTTTTTTGTCTAATATGTAGAAGTCTACTGTAAAAGGCATACTAATTGCAGACAAATCTCTGTATCAGTGTTTTAATGGTCATTGTATATTCTTTGGGGAAAAAAAGAAAGAAATTCATGGATCAGCTCTCACTTGGCAGCCGAAAAAGTGAAACTGTCTATTCATTGCTCTTGCTTGTTCTCGCTTTTGTGCCACTAAACTGGCAGACAAGTATCTCTTGAAGTCCTGAAATAGCAGAGAGATGTATTAGATCCTACTCGATCTCATTTTTTTCTCCTTTTCAGAAAGCCATATGGGGATATTAAGGGAAAAATATCTAGTGGAATGTAGCCATCTTAAGCCAGAGAGGACACAACTTATCCGTTCCACCCCACCCCATCCCCATCCCCAGGAGTGTAACCAGACTCTGGTCATGGGTAGACTTTGTTCAAGAATGGTTCGAAATCCTATTCCTCTTTTCAGCTGAACTGAGAAGCCAGTGCAATCCTTAGCTGAGAACAGTCAATCCACAGTTTATCAGCTGTATTAGTATTCTCTTCAATGCTTGTGACCACAATTATAGTTTAAACTTTATTTCTGGAGTTAAACATTAAGTTAGTGAGTAACACATACCTTGCTGTTTATAAGTATCCACATTTGTTTTAACCATACATTTTACAATGCAGTTATCTCTTATTATATAGGCATCATAAAGGGTTTTCTTAAGTATAGAGTTCTCCTTGCAGAAAAACATAATTCTAGAAAACAGTACTTTATATATAATTAAATCACTTCCATACTTACGATGTAATTATGCTATGGCTGTTCAACTTGGACAGCATATTTCTCTACAAGAAGATCGGTTTCATTCATTCAGTTTCTCTCTTTTTGGCAATATGCAAGGCAAGCCCCAACGATCTTGACAGAACTCCTCTAATCTGAAGCTCTTGTTCACTACTTCTAGGGAACTGATCAAGAATGGTATGACCAACAGAGGGGAATGAAAAGACCAAGAAGAGAGGAAAACAAACCTAGTTACAGAAGTGTATTCTTCTGCATTTGGGAGGTCAATGCTCAAAGAATTTCAAGACAGTCTTCTCTAAGCAATAGCCTTCTCTATAATCCTGTCTTTGCAGTTTTACCGTTAGAGAGAGGATCTTACCGTCACAAAGACCTGACAAGTAAGATGCGGCAGAGCTGAATAAAAGTGTCAGTATTGGACTTATTGTGAATACATTAGTATTTTCAGCAGGTCTCCCATATGTCAGAATGAAGATGACAACTACCTCAAGGCACTGACAGTCTAAATTAGATGGATAGTACAGTTGAAAAATTTAATGTCTTAGGTAAACCAAGAGAGGTCAAAATGCAGCATGGTGAGAATAAGTTATTTTACTGGGCTGATAGACTTCATGGAAGAAATAAGTTTATGTATAGGCTGCTTCCTCTAATTCCGAATTCTCAGAGCTTATGAATAACTGTTTATCTGCTAACAGCCCACAGGGATTTGATGAAATGGCTACAGCATAAAACTGAAAAATAATTGAAATAAATAAAGTACTAGCTGGCACTATCCTTGTTTATTCAATGCATCTGATATTATCATTCTGATGTCTTGTGCTCGTAATACATAATAGGAAACAAAAATGTCATAAAATCAATACCTGCTAACAGCAGAGTAAAATGTCACAAATTATCCCATTCTCATTATAGTTTTCAGACAGTAATTTCAAAAGCCTCCAAGGGATTAGGAAAGCGGAGTATATTTTTGCTCTACTCTCAGATGTCAGTTTTATTGTATATGATCTAGGCAGTGAAGGTTCCCTGCTCAGGAGGAAGTCAGAAATCAATTGTTTTGCCTATGAGATTCTTTTGTGAGGTTGTTAGCTGCCTTTGTAAGTGAGAAACTACCAAATTCCATGACCTTACTTAAATTATTATGAACTACAAAATAACACTCTAACCTCTTCCCTAAGTGATACGGAATTGTACTATATACTCATGCAGAATGTTGAACAGTGTTGCTAATGAGTGAAGGTTGCATGTTCTTAGGAAAAAAATGAATTAATTATATATCGTAGACCTCATAACTCTTGAGTATCTTCCTACAGGCTTTTTTTTTTTTTTTTAACTGAGGATTATGTTCTGGTTAACCTTGTCTAGATAAGCGTAAGTGTAGAAGAACTTGTCTAGAAGTCCATCATAATCCCAGTGACAGCATTTGCAAATCTAGCAGCACTACTGTTTCTTGTAGTGGATACTCTAAATAGATTAAAGTGCTGTCAGGAGCTGTGATGTCAGCTGTGCATATGGTTTACCAAGTTGATTCACTTACTGTTTTACCCCTGTTCCTAATCCTCTGATCAACCACTGCTGCATACATATTGGTTGGTATCTAGGCTCCACTTTGGAGAGAGCCAAGCTCAAATTGTTGTGAATTTCAGTGTCTACCATTACAGGCAATATGGAAGGCCAAGCCCACCTGCATTACTTGGCTTGGCAACAAGGACTTACTTCTTGTAGTACATAATAAGAACAGATGCAGCTATTCATTTCACATCAGCCAGAACCCCAGGATATTTTATATTACATTAAGAAATCCTGGGAAAAGCATTCTATCTGAGTCAAATAGATGCTATAGGGACACTATCCACAGCTATGGTTCCTTCACACATAAAGGTGAATCATACTGATAAAAAAATAGATCTCAGGGATAGTACTAATTATGGCTATACAGTCAATACTGAATACTATACCTAAAATACAAACTGCCATTGCAATAATTTGGAAAAGGTTAATACTTTTTAGGTAAACCCCCCGAAACAAGAATGAGTGAGATATTTAAATGTTCAAAGAGAATATTCTGTCCAAACACAAATACTATCCCTGACTTCTCCCAGTACTTCTTCATCAAAATATCAGATAGAACTGAAAGCATATAACTAATACAAATACGAATGGGATCTCTTTCCCACTGAAATTTTGTTCAGAGAGTTTTAGTACTTACTGGACTGCAGGACTCTGGAAGTTCAGATGGCTGCATAGTACTAAAAAAAAATTGGATAGGATCCAAGTTTCTGTCTACTGGGAAGGCTCAATGGGTTCTACAGAAATTCACAGAATTCACCTGAGACCTCTAAGTAACTCTGAAGCTCGGTAAAGCATATTATTTCTTTGAAGAGCCCAGTTTCCTGATAAAGTATATATTAATAAAATATACATTAGATTATATAAACTTAAATTACTTAATAATGTTGAAGTACTTTGGAAACTGGAGCCAAATTCAGCATCAAGTCCTTACCGTACATTATATGGTCACTCGCCATTTGTTACAGAGGCAGGGCATGCAGCATGTCTCCTATCCTATGGCTAGGGATGCTATGTCCAACACACTCCTTAGTAGGATAAAACCCTGAGTACACCCCTATTCCCCTGCCCTGCCAGCTGCCTTGTGGGAAGGAGGAAGCGCAATGCATAGCCCTGCTGGGATCTCAACCTGAATAAACAGAGCATAGCAGGATAGGCCTCTGCCCAAGACTTCAACTGTAGAAAGAGCAGCAAGGGGAAACTAATATGATAACACCTTGCTGTTTTTAACTTGCTATTTTATTAGCACAAAGTGTTGAAGACTCGAATTCTAATCTCTTAAAATGATGAACATAGTTGACGGTCCATATCCTGGACCTTGTCTATAAGGGTAGAGATTAAACTCTCTCAGCGGGCTGAAGGAGGTGCAAAAATACATAGAAATAAGAAATAGGGTTTTTCACTGACAAATCTGAAAAATGTATGCATCAATCATTTTTTCCATTATACACTTAGAATTGATGAATGAGGAACATATTAATTAGGCATAGATAGCTATAGTTGGGAGCAGGAATGGCTCACAGGATAGATATCAGATGAAAATGACAGCTTAATCATTTAGTTCAATATTTCTGACCTTAGTTTTCTTTGATCCAGAATTACCACATTGCAGGAAAAGCTACTTTCCCTTAAGTTCACATTTTTCTTTTTGGTTCCAGATCACTCTCTTTTGTTTTTATTTCCATGAGAATTCTCTTTAGCCATGTGTGCATGCAAGGATTTATGTACCACTAAATATAAATAAAGGTCAGAAAATATAATCAAATGGAGGGGAGCAAAAGGGATGGCCTGTATTTTTGCTCTGGGTGATGATTCTATATGGTATTAAGATCTGCCCAGGAGGGTACCTGACTTTCAGTTCCTTCTGAGAATTTCTGTGGAGATACTTCCTATTTATTTCCCTATTCTCTATCTGAAACTTTCACAACTAATGAATAGCTATTTTGCACAAAGCAGGAAAGGATGCAAACAATCTGTCTCATTCTTCGTATCTCCCTTATACATGCAGATGAGTGAAATCTAGGCCATAATACAACTTTGCCATTGGCTTTAATTTCACGTGGCTGGCTTGCCCGTCGTTTATGCTGCTTGAGAAGCTAGTCTTTCTGATGCGATTAGAAGGATATGGCACATTAGAGAGCTGACCTGCATTAAAAGGACATTTATAATATACACATTCCTTCTGAGTGCAGCAGAGCTACCTCAGAACAACTCTGTTATATCCTCCAGGAGGGCTGGTTTTTTTTTTTTTTAAACTTTAAAGGTTTTTTTTTTTTTTTGCTTAGGCATTTAGCAGAACATTAACTGTAGAAAATTGTGCCATTTCAGTGACCTTTAGATTCTAAACTGAGTAAAGTTGGATTTCCCCGGTTTCCTCATTTCTCTGTGTTAGTTTCTTTCCCTTCTTGTGATTGTATTAGAGCTAGTAGTGTTTTCCTTTTGGATTATTACCTAGTCAGAATTTATCCAATGAAATGTTGTTTGGGGATTTGAGTTCTGAATTTTATTGTTGATGTTCTGATAACATTCCAGCTGAATACCGATTTATTAATCCTTAAATCATTTAAATCATGTGAATCTTTACTATATTGAGGAGTTTAAAAAAAAAAAAGATACAACACAGTGATAACAACATAACAATAAAGAAAATGTGATTTCCTCGAAGTGGAAAGATTTGATGGCTCAATTATATCCCCAAAGTGACTTTGAATATGATTATATCTTTGTTTTCTTTAAACTTGCTTCTGAATATGACTTCAGCTGCATATGAAAAATCATAATTACTGTGTTTATTTCCAACATGACCGGCACCTGTAGAACATGGACTGATTGGCTGTGCAGTTACGTCAACACTGTGCATTGACCTTGAGTTGTAAGAGAGCCAGCTGTTAGAAAAAGAGATCTTTAATTTCATTGACTTGTTAAATTAAACTCATTTTAACAAAAATAATCATGGGTGAATCACCATATGTTCTTGAGTTTTAGGAGACTGAGGAGATTTGTAGATAATCAGAGTTTGGAGCTGCTCTTTTGAACTAGAATTTTTTCAGCATTTCTGTTTAAGCTACATTTACTGTCAAGTTAAACACGAAGTTTTGAAACAGTAGGCCAGAAGAGGCAGAGATATAAATGATGCTGGAGTTGAGTACTGTCTGCCAACAGATATAAGAAGCAATTTTAGTCACTTCATGTTGAAGTAATTTAGCAGTTAGCGGATGCAGAAAATATTAAAATGACTAAGGTAAACACATAAGAAGGACATATGTGGTTTCAGAAAGAATTGTTGTTTTTAACTACTACACTGACTACTTCCATACTGTGTCCTGAATTAAATGTAATGCAAGCTTTTATAGTGGTTGAATGTGATTCAGTGACTCAAGAAGGAAAGGAGATGAGCAAGGAAATCTGCTATGAGAAATAAGCAAAACCTTGGTATGAAGAAAATCCAAATGAATAGGGGCTCCATCTGTTCTCTTATAGTTGTTCTTATAATCATCATTAAATAATTTATGGCTACTAAAGTACAGATGCAACTAATCAGATCTTGCAGAGCATGGAGAAATGGGTTGCTTTTGACCCAAAACAGAATGTCTGCCTGTGACCAACACCCCCTTTTTTCCCCTCTTCCCATCCTCCTATAATCTTCTAGAAAGACCTAAATAGACCCAACATATTTAAGAAAGCCCTATTATTACTTATGAATTTCTGTCAAACAACATAAATTCAAGTTATTGTGGTAAAACTCAGACTGTAATTTAATAAAGTTATAAATATTTATTGAAACATGTATGACAAGAAACTGAAAAACCTCCCTCAGAGCTGGACTGCTGAGATAAAGCTTTATATAAACAAATATAATTTCAAACACATCTAGATTTGTCTTTTGCCTGTACTATCTACCTAAAATATTCTCACCTAAGCATTAGTTCACTTCATAAGCGATCATTGCAACTCCCAGGATCACTTCCATCACGAGGCATTCAAGCCTTTTAGGATTTCTCGAGGTCTCTATTACCAGTTTTGTCTTTGAATCCCCATTTTTTCCATCCAGAGAGGACTCCGTTGGCAATCTACCATCAGTGATTCTGCCTGACAGCCAGCCACAGAGCACTTCTAAATGAATGGCAAACGGGTCAGTCACTTCTGGGGTGTTAAATTATGTATTGCTGTTTATTTCTTAAAGAAAATCTGAAACTAAATCCTACATACAGTCAGACTGATCACAATCTGTCTCTGAACGTTGTTTTCTGGGACCGCTCCAGTGCTCTTGTTCTAAGGCATTTCATTGTCTCTCTCATGAGAAATAACAGCCAGACCTGTATGTCACTTTGCAAAGAAAAACTCTTGAAGACCTTTTTGTAAGGCAATGCCTCACTAACACAGACATCTGTGCTAATCAGCACTGAACTTTAGAGGAACTGATTTGTTCTGTTTAATACAAACCCCTGTGGCTTGGGAAGGCTCAATTTTTACAGACTTAGTTGGCACACCCTTTGTTTCTTTGAAGCAATCTGTAAGACTGCCCCTTGATCTCCTGCTTTTTGTTATGATCACTGTTAAAGTTTTCCAGAGTGCATTGCTTGTCATATTGCTGACTGATCTCTGCATAAAACAAAACTGTGGTGAGCTTGACTGTGAAACTTAAAAAAGAGAATAGGTGATAAAGAGAATATTATGTTGCATTAGATGATAAGAAGTGTCAGCTTCAAAGATTAAATCAAGATCATTATACGAGATTCTTTTGTTAAATAAATGATGTTTAGAAGAACAGAAATGGGAAGTAGAATTGAAAAGTAAATGGAATAAAAATAATTTGTTATGAAAATATATTATGTAAACAATATACACTATTTCTCAAAACGGAGTAAACGTGGTATTTTAGGAAAATAAATTGCACCTGTTAGACTGGGGTGCTATGTGCAGATTAAAGGTCTTTGCCGCACCTCCTTGGTGCTACCTTTATTCTTGGCCAGTAACATCTTTACTGTTTTATTTCTCAGAAGCTATGAACTTCAGCTAAACCGACAAGTTACACTGCTCTATAGAAAATATTTAAAAGATGTGGAAATTTTTCTTATGCAGATATTTTTGTAAAATAACACGCAATTTTAAATTGATTTATTGACAACTGCTTTTCATTCATTATGTTGGAAAGACTGGCAGAGTGAGTAATTGAAGTCTGGAAAAAGAAGGTATTTACCTGTGTACCCGGAGGGGGCAGGTGACAGCTACCACAGCAAAAGACTGATAAGCAACAGCCGTTAGAGATACAATATTTGAAGCACACAACAAACTATTTCTGTAAATGAACCTAAATTATCATATGAAGATCAAGAAATTGGAAACAAAGATATTTTAAAGGTGCTCTTATATTATAGAAAGAGATTACTAGCCTCACTGCCCAACCTTCTGCTCCCCATTTTGACTTTTTCTTATATTAATAGTATAAGCTTTTATTATGTTTCCCTAATTTTATTTTTGCAGAGCTATCATTACAGAAGGAAGGAAAAAAAAAGAATAGGTTGATCTTTTCGTTGTTGCATCAACAGCATATATTAATTTTCATGTATAAAGCTGGCCACAGGTAAGAGGGATCAGAATGGTGAGTAGGGATGCCACCAAGCAGATCTTTTGAGGGTAATGGCACTGTGATCAGTAGACACTCACATGATCCCACCCTTGGCTGGTTCCACAAAAGCCCCAGAGGCAGCAGTTATGGCAAGAAAACAAACAAACAAACAAACAAAACTATAAAAAATAGAACTATATATGTTATGTTAAAGCTTAATATAGGTATGCTTTAAACAAAACGGAGCAGCACATCCTTCAATACATAAGTTCAGCTAGTTAAATACTGCACTAATTAAGAACTGCACCACACTATTACATCTGTGTACAACAATCTCACAAGTTCTTCTATTAACTGCACGGTACAGATGTGGGACGCTCTGCAACACCCCTTCGAACAAGCGATGGTGTCTGTCCTCTACTTGACGGGCCCCTTGTTTCTGATGCTTAACAACATTCCTTGCAGCCTGGGTTCCGACAAAGATGAAATGAAGACCTGAATACTCGACTGGTTGAGTTAGACTGCACATCTCCACAGTGTTTATGCACAGAGTTTTTAAGCATAAACCACATCCAGGAGATGGATACAGAGTTCCTAAGAGAGAACCCAAAGACAGAAGAAAATATATTACACGTGAAAGGATAACTTGGATCTACAGGACAACACACAAGTCATGGTGACCCAATTTGTTTTCCAACAAATAATGTATTTAAATGTATTTTCTCTTTCAGTCTTTCAGATCCAACTCTACTCCAATGAATACAGCAATGGAGTCTTTACCCCTTATCAGTTTACCCATGGGCCAAGCAGTTGGCATTTGGGGTAGTCCATTTTTTTCTCCTACTTTTGCTGGGGGAAGTCCATATCTTGGGTATCTATAGTGAGTCTAATTTGTGTTTTCTAGACTGGCTAAAGGTATGATTGTTGGGAAGCCCCTGACCAGCTGAAAGACTGGGACTGCTCAGCCTGGAGAAGAGAAGGCTCAGAGGGGATCTGATATAAATATCAGTGTATAAGTATCTGAAGGGATGGTGTCAAGAGGACAGGGCCAGACTCCTCTCAGTGGTGCCCAGTGATAGGATGAGAGGCAACGGGCACACACTGAAGCACAGGAAGCGCCATCTGAACACGAGGAAAAAATTATTTTCTGTGAGGGTGACTGAGCCTAGAGAGGTTGTGTAGTTTCCTTCCCTGGAGACAGTCACAAGCCGTCTGGACACAATCCTGGGCAACATGCTCTAGGTGACCCTGCCTGAGCAGAGAGGGTTGGACTAGAAGATCTCCAGAGGTCCCTTCCAACCTCAACCATTCTGTGATTCTGTGAACGTGATTACAATTTTCTGTCTTGATTTGTTTCTTCTCTTCGGAATTAACCAGAATACTGCTTGCAAGCAAGAAGTATGGTAGCTTATCGTGCAACCACTTTACAATTACAGAGGATGTTATTATCACATATTTGGACTTCACTTTAGCTAGAAGGAAAGAACAAACTAAAATGAACTGTCCATAAGGCCTAAGGCACATGAACCTCGTTACCTTCAGTTCAGTGTGAAAGCTGTTATATGTTTTCTATTGATAAATCCTTAAAAAATTAGAACAATTTCATGACAGCTATGTGCCTGGGACTGATGTGAAAGCAGAGGAGATCATGGCATGCATAAGGGCAGGGCCACACTAACAATTCTTGCAAAAGTTTTAAAGGTAACAAATACATTGACTATTCTGAATGTTATTGCAAAGATCATACCTTTTTATGCCAGCTTCTATTCTAATGGACAACAAAAATATTTCCAGAATCATAGGTGCGTTTTTTTTTTTTGGTTTTAGTTTTATTTTATTTAAATCTGGAACAGCAGAATGCAATGCAGAATCCCTTTCTTGCCCATTAAGACAAGCTTGGACTTCTCGTCACATTATAACACTGCTTTGCCCACATTACTTAGGAAAACTTTGTCAGTTTGTGTCCAGGCTATGTTAGAGTTAATGCAGGTGGCAGCAGCAGCTTTGGGATCCTTGCACTTCGCTCAACTGCATATAAAAGAAATAACCAACAGCTTTGACCTCTGCGGAGGCAGAGGCACTGAATTTTTCCTAAACTGTAACAAAACAGCTGCTGCAAAACCCGAGAGCAGTTCAAACTCAAAACAAGGAAAAAATTCTGTGATTATGAAAGGAAAATCATAAATGCTACTCGGAAAGATAGGGGACAAAAAATAGAGATTGTTCTGAATAAGACTTACTCATTGCTGATACAATTTCTTAATTACAGTGCCGAGCTGACAGTGCTACCTGTGGGAATTATAATAATTCCTTAGAACTGACAACAGAGGGAGGAAAACAAAAGACGGTGGGAATACATAAAGGAGTGCCTTAGTTAAAAAAAAATTCCCATTTTTCATACATATTTATGTGGTACTTAGTGAATTCAGATGTTATGTTTACAAAAAGCATGAAAATATGCTGCATAAGTCAAAGATTCAGGTCAAACACTGAACATAAGGAAGGTCAGTATATCTACATGGCTCTTTTAGCAAAGCTTATTAACTACTAGCAAGTCTGACTAAAAAGTTTTATGTATCATATTGTATCATATATACATATATACCATATATATTGCTGTATGTACAGCCATAAAGATAAAAAGAGAGGAAATCAAATAATAGACGAATACACTACCTGGGCATTGTAATTTTGGGTCATCATTTAGGTTGACAGAGAGCTGTTTGCATGTTGCATGCAACAAGTTATTTTCATTTCTAAAGTAAAACATGAAATTAGTGATTACAATCCTAGCAGCAGCCAGGACGCTGGGATACTAAAGACACAGCTTTGCAAACTGCAGTAGGTGTAAGGGGCAGGCAGGAATACAATTCATTTAACCATTTCGACAACCACAAAAAAAAAAATCTTTTAGCTGATCCTTATACGAGCTGGAAGGGCACGAGTCTCCGTGATTAATTTCATCCTTCTCTTCGCTCTCTGCCCAACAGAAGGTGCGAGCCATCCCTCCAGCCGAGCGACTGCTGCGTGCTCTGCATCAAAACGCACCGCAACCATCAGCATCTCGGAGGGCCTCAAATAACTTTGGTGAATCAATGTAAAACATGACGAAATATGAATTATAATGCATTTATCCTGACTGCAATGTACTGAGCTCTGAAAAAAGATTGTATTTTACTGGTGTTATTGATGTGCGTTTTACAGTGCTCAAAGTCTAATGCAGTGATTTTAAAAACAGATACAATCCCTGCACACGATACCACCTCATTTCAAATGTCCCAGCTTTATCTTGTTGGCAAATGGATTCACCTAAAAATAGGCTTAAAAAGGTGCCCTCAATCACTTAAAAATTATTTAAACAAGTATCTTTAAAAGTAGGTTATAACTTACCAGATTTCATATTAGAGCAAAACCCCTGAAGTACAAAAATCAAACTATGAACACAAAAGCATGTAGACAGATGAGGTTCAGCAGACCAAAGCTTAATCTAAAGAAGTATACGTTTACCCTGACAGTCTCTTTCTTCCTTTGCTATTTTTCCTTCTTTCTTCTATTTTTTATTATTTTAGAAACTCTAGTATCTTCCCCAGTGTTTTCAGAAAAATCACTCAAATATCAAAGCTGAATTTCTATGCCAGCATACTGTTGTCTAGTTGTATTTTATACCTATTTGTATGACAGCGGTATTGCTCATCTGTGTTTCACTATTAATAAAGAGGTAATAAAACTGGTAAGGAATTTTTTAATTAGGACAATGGATTGTAGCTAAATTAAGGTATAACATTTCAGAATATTTGATCTTCAAATATCTCTAAAATTTAGGACCATTGTGCACTGAGGGTGGCAACTGGAAAAGAGGGATCACCTCTTCTCACTTTGATACTAATTAGCTTCTGTTTAATGCCATCTAATCTCAGGGAGAATGTTATGTTATTTGGAGACAGGTAATTAGTAATATAAATGCAGCTTGATTTCTTTTTTATATTTGTTAATAATTCCAGAGAAAATACATATACAAAAAAAATTGTTGCTTAACAAAATGCAATTTCTGTTAGGCAGTGATATCTTGAGTAACTATCCCAAATTATTCAGAACTGCATTTCTGTTGAATCTAACTAAAGGTAAAGGACACAGGCTGAACATTAACTGGACAAAATGCAATGGACGGTACTGAGGAAGGAGTTTCTCCCTGATAGAACATATGTAAGGGCAAGCTGTGCGAATATTTATTGAAGTGAGGAGAACAGAAGATGAAGTAGGTGGAACAATCCTGTACGCTGGCATACTCCTACGTACCACCCACTACATCAAGTTATCAGCCCTCTGGATTGCTGGCCTGAACAATATGCATATCATAACTGCAGTTAGGCAAGATCCACAATATGTAATAAAAGCATAAAATTATGCACACCCTCCCCCCCCCGTTGCTATAAATAATACTTATATGAAACATTTATCTGCACGTCCCAGGAACTTAACAAAGTTGAAACAGACTGATAGATTGTAAAGAGTATTTCTTCCTGTTTGTGAAATATTCACAGAAGTCATGACAATTTTAAATAAACTCATCCTTACACAAACTTATTCAACAATGTTGGGCAAATTCTGTTTTGTGGGCATGGCTTTGGTAAGGCTGGTTATTAAAGAACCAAGCTGAAGACCTTGCTCTTCCCCAAGCTCCCCATGAGAGATTAGGCCATAAAGCCATAAAGGAGCTTAAAGCATTTAAAGTGTGTTTTAAGTTGCTTTTAGGTGTTTGTAATTTGTAATTGGAATCCTACAACCACAGTCAGCTGCTCCTTAACTCTCTGGCCATCTCAAGTTCGTAAATCATTTTACTAGGAAAGTACCATCATGCTCCTGCACAGGGGTTTCCATCATGTAAGCAGTTTGCTTCTTCATTTAAGCCAAATTCTTTCAGGGTTTGTTCAGCTTGGCACCCTTGTTCCTAAGCTAGATCAACTGTGTGCACACTGCTACAATTTTGGGTCAGACTTTGCTGAGAATAGTGACTGTCTCCAGATGAGTTGGAGCTAAGCTGAATCTCAATTCTCATCTCTTTCTGGGTGAAGTCAAATTGGCATCTTTCAGTAATAAATCACAGCGTGAAAACATTGCTTGTTATACCCGTCCTCATACATACACATCCCCCCTTTGTGAGGGTTAAAAAAATACTTCTACATCCAAAAAAAACTAAGCAAAATGCTGTTACCTTTGCTGTCTCTTCAGATACTATAGGCATTATTTATGGTATCTGATGAGTGTTCTCATCTCAGACTCAAGGGGAGAAGCAGAAAGGGAAGAGCCTGCACTTAAACCCCTCTTCCACACATAACTTTGAAAATATTAAGTCTCAAGCACAACTTAATAGTATCCTTCACACACTCTAAGAGAAGAATAAAGGGATAGATTTGGTGTAGAGGCCTTGAAATTATAAAGACACCCTTATGAGCAACCCATGAAACCCCTGAAATGCAGAGGTCCATCAACTGTACTATACTGTTAAGGCTTGCCCTTCAAAAGGTAATAGCAGACTTGTATAAGGAATCTTCAGTTGCTTAAAAATTAGTCCACAGTCTAGCAGCAAAGTGAAATCTTCAGGTAAACTAAGTATCTGCATTTTTCCCAAATCAAAGAAAATAAATTCACTTGTCATAAACAATACAGAAAGAACAAATATTTTCGTATTGCCTCAGATCACCAACTAACCAGAAGTCAGCTCCAAGACTCTTTTAACACACCTCTCACTTCTGGTATTTGGCTTGAGAAAGCTGTAGAAAAGATGCATGCCTGCTTTTCAGAAGCTGAATCCTGCTATCATTTTTATATGAGCATACACTGAACATAAGAAATGGAAAACCCTATGGAGGAAAAATGCTGTTGCAAATTTGCTGTTTCCTAAGTTTTTTTTTTTTTTTTCCCCTCCATTTCTGACTTGTTTAGTTTTTCTCCTATTATATTGGTCCGGAAAATATACCACTTTTCTTTAGTGCTACTGCTCTGCTCTTTGAATTGCTTGGTATTTTATAAACCATACTTAAATCTCTTGCATCCAATGTACAAATTCAAGTAAAGTAAAATATAAGACTCTGAGCCTTATAAAGCCTCCATTACAAAATGTCTTGATTTCTAAAAATTAGATAAGCATTAAGATTACAATTTTCTCTAAAGTCCATTGAAAGCCAAAGAATATTTTAGTAGTTTTACATATTGTTATTGTTTCATTATTGTTTTCTTCAGTACTTCAAAAATAACTCTACTGAGACAAGATTTCAGTTTTGTGCAAAACTGGTTGCTAGACACAGTCTGCAAAATGATCAACACTTATTAGATCTACTGACTAATTATAAATGAGTTTTTTTGACTCACAAACAAGGAAAAACCTTGGATTTTCCTGAAATAGTATACAACGGCTATTTGGATATGTTTGTTATTCATATTTCAGTTGAACTAAAGAAAGAGAAGATCAGGAACTGTAATGTGTTTGAATGTGTATTAGCTACCAAAGACATAAGAATATGCAGTTTGTAAAGCAAAACAAATTAGACAGATAAACATCAATAATTTAGCACCTTTATCTTTCAATGGAGAGCTTGCTTTTTCTTGTACTGCTATAAATGTAAAATATAGTCTTTATAGAAAGGAATATAATCCTTTCATCTTGAGAATAGGCTTGGAGAATGATGATCCAATATCCTTGTCCAAAGTAGAGATTTTAGGTAACTGAGCTCATCTCATATCCATTTCAAACTGCGATGAAAAATTACTAAATCTAATTAAATGTCTATTTCTTGTCCCCCTCTCCATAGTTCTGTACAAGGTGTTTTGAACAAACAAAAAGGTTATTTATAATAGATGATATCAAGTTATGATCAATACTCATGTAAAATTTAGCATCCGATTTAAAACAGTTTGATACAATGCAAAAAAGGTGAATAATACATGAAGCTCTTCCTCCACGAGTGCTACTTCACAGCAGTTAAGCTGTAAAGGGTGTTCATTTAAAACCTAACCTGCAACTATTGCAAACATCAAGTTAGAAGCTAGCTGCTCCATAAGCACAGTTAAATGGAATAATTAGAATCTCACACCACACAGCCGTCCGGAACAAAAACTGTTTGTGCTCTTCTTTAACGATAAACCTTTGACAGGAATGGTTTTAATTATACAGCATGTGGGCAGCCAGTACTGAGCACAGTATGGGTGGGATCCTGCAGGTTCTGAAATTATTAATGAGCGGCAGGAATCAGTCTTTTATTGAATTAATGATAATTAATCAAATTTTTCTGGCTCCAGTGAAAGCCAACCAGTGGCTGGCCAGATACAGCTATTTATCATGTTGAGGTGCTGATTATTCAATGTGCTAGTCCTTTAGGACAGGATTAGTCTCATCCAAATTTGGTCAACTAACCATTAAATAGCTTTTCTTAGCTATTTGTAGGCCTTTTCTATAGCCAATAATGAGACACAAACACCTCTGGAATCTTTTCTCTCTAGATTAGATTTTAAACTTGCATCCTGCGGGATGACTTGCCCTCTGGACGTTCTGCATGTGCCTGCATTCAGCACTGAAAGGGAGCTTAGACACCTGTCTCAGACTACAGGTTAGACGGCTTACATTAAATGAGGTGTGCAACTCTTGGAGAGTGTTGGAGATTTGAAATCTGCTGTGGAACAAACAGGATTTGTGGAGCTATTTTAAGCACAAGGCTTTGTAACTTTTGGGTGTTAAGAATAAATTGCATTCCACATAAAGGCTAACATATTAACATAATACTAATAATATAATACCAAGTATTCTTTTTTCACAGTGCTATATAAATGTCAATCATTTGAAATAGATAAGAAATGAAAATAAAAGAAATAATTAAAAAGAACTACTATTAAGTTAGAAGCTATATTTGAGATGTCTACTCAATCTGTCACAGAAACCATGTGTCAGAAAATATATCCTGTAAGTGGTTCTCAGGTTAGACAGAGAAAGTCCATTTTATCCTCTCAATATAATGCTATTTCTTCCCCAATAATGACAGCTGTGGCAGTTTCTCTTTTCCATTCTGTTATTGAAGGACAATTAAGATATTTCTAACGTCATAGAAGTACTCTTTGGGAGTGATGGCTATTAAAAAACAGTGCTCTAAAATTAGATGATTCAAAGAAGTCAGGATTCATGTCTAACAGACAAGTTTAGCAGGTAATGACAGGATACACGCTGTTTCTACTGGACACCTCTGCAGATAGATGGAAGCAATTTTCTTTGAGGACAAAGAAAAAAAAGTCACGGAACAAAAATACTGTAGAATATTGACCTTCAGCTCCCTGTCAGATCTGGATGATTAGATGAATATAGACTAGGCAAGGAGTTCAAATATATTTTATAAACCTTTATGAGTATAGGGAAGACAATGAAAAAGAGGGAGGTTAGTTCACAATGTTACCAAATGTTGCTGTTTTATGCAAAGATTGTTGTTTAATTCTTCATTTGGCAAGGGAGTATGTTATATTGGAGGGCGGTCAATCTTGCATTGATAACACTTCCATATGAAAGAAAGCTACACAGATTTGTAGTAGTATCAGATAGGAAGAATGTACCTCCCAGTGCAGGGGCATGAATGTCCTGATTTGTAGCTAAAACAGGCCTCAGATTTTGTAATCTCACTTCAATTTTTTTTTTTTTAATCTATCAATTCAGAAAAACTTATCAAGTAGCCTTGTGAAAGAGTAGCATCAGTTTCTCAAATCTGCTTTTACAATTTTGAGCTACTCAGGAGCTGAGAGGAAAGCATAACAGACAACTTAGCCAACTACTTAATTTTGTTTTTTTTTTTTCCCCAAACTACACAAAAATATGCTAGCAAAAGCATTCCTTGGTCTCCCCCTCTTCTAACCAATATGAAATTAATGAAATTGCATCACAATAGATCTACAAGGACTTCCTTTGCTTAAATATTAAACACTGCAGAGGACCTATTGTAACTTCTATGAATGACTGCAGCGAACCCCATCCTGGAGGGGTAGCAGGCAGTGGAAGGGGCACATTTGCAGTGTGTACAGCATGAAGCAGTTTGCTTTGCAAAGTTTAGCGTTTTCAAAACCTTGCAGGGTTTAAAGATAACATAAAATAACAGAGATGTATTAGTTCCATTTCTCTCCAGAAAGTTAGTTTTACCCTACACATTATTACACTATGTCCTGAGCCAGAGCCAGTTGATAACAGGATCAACAAATCGCTCCCTTGCCCCGGTGCTCTTCTTTCCAGTTCGAGCTCCTCAGACCCCAACTGTCCCTTTTCACATGTCCAGTAGAGCTTCTAATCTGCTTCTCATTAAATCTTGAAGCCTAAAAGCCCACCCTCACACTAAGGGTGCAGGTCAGCGCAGGTCAGTGGTCCTTCTGACCACTTGGAGGGTGTTAAAATCTCTGCCCCTTAGCTCCTCAGACACAGTTTTCCTCCCCTTTCCCTTAGGTAATTGTTGGATTGACTCCTAATGAAAAACAAAACAAAACCTTATATTTGACTACTTGAAGACATTGGCACACGTGGCTCTTCTTCCCTGCTCTCCGCTTGCCAGCCAGAGAGGAGGGATCAGCACTGCAGGGTGTGTGTTGTACTGGCACTTCCCTTGTGTGAATGGCGTGCGGGCACTTACATTTAGATTTACTTCACAGTGTGTGTGTACACACAAACACACACACTTTTTATATACAAACATATATAAAATACATATATACGCATGTATATATGTATAAAAGTACTTCCTATTTTCACGTCTGTGTTTTGTTTCTTACAGGCTTAGTGTGTTAAAGTGAAGGCTGTTCAGTCTTCGTTAAATTGGATATGATTACTATGATCTGAAAACTAAGTTTTTTGGTTACTTCTTGCACAAAATGAGTGGTATTTGTATGGCGGGAATAAATACTGAGGTAGGTCAGACCAAGCCACCATTCAGATTTTCAGTAATGTAAATCATTGCCTGAAAAACTGCTGAGAAATTTAATTGTCTTCTAGAGCCTGGGAGCTACATCTTGTAGAGGCGAGAATGACAAGGTTGTTGTCAACATCGAGTTGAAAACACATTTTGAAGAAAGTACTTCAGCTAAGTGCAGGATGTAAAGCTATTGCCTTTTCCAAGATTCGACAGCTTAATATGAAAGGGGATAGCAGCGTTCTTGTTGTGTCACCTTCCTGAGCCGAAAGTAAATAGTAGACAGACATTGTCTGTGAACAGCTTAGTTTGGTGCGTTAAATAAAGAATCCTATGGCCACTATCAGATGCTAGTTTGCTTTTCATAAACTCAGTTTGATTGTATGGACAGATGAAGGGAGAGTTTCATGGTGTCTCAAGGACAGTGTTTGTGATACATTTTTAAATACTTCTGGTTTAGCCTTGAAATTTCTACTGAGGCTAAATTCTCACTGATCTCAGTGTTCGTGCAAGGACTCAGGACAGGGCTCTTCAATAATATTGCTAATGTCTGGAAATTCTCTCTATCCTGCCTGAAGAATATCTGTGATTAATACAACACCCAACAACACTATTTATAGCAACTTAAATTACTAGTTACCAATTTTCAAAAGAAAACTCTCCACCAGTTTTTTTGATGATGAACTAATGCAGTTTTCTAGCAATACTGCAGCATATTTACATGCACAATTGTGTGTATACATATTACAGAAGGAAAACCTCTGCCTTCTTTAAAGTGTAGCTTTCCAGTAAGATCTCTCCGAACAGCAAGGAGACTGCAGTTTGGTGCTACAAACAAGCAGGAATTTGTCCTGGAGGCTGTCCAGGTGCATGCCGACCATACATGTCTGAGCTGGAGCAGTGCATTGAACATGACCTAACTCCATGCCAATTGCCTATATGAACTAAGGAAGAGAAGCTTACCAAAGCGTTAACCCGGTCACTGCGGGTATCCCTTTGATATCACAAGCGACCCAAAAACATGAAGAAGCGACGCAACATGCTGCAAGGGTGCTGCAAATCCTGCCTAGGTTCGTAGACTAAAATGCTGCACCCGCTCCCCAAAGGGCTAGTGCAGTCTTCAGACCAGCATGGACTCACTGCAGCTAGTGAGGAGGAGCCAATTCAGGTTTAATAAACAGTTCGATATGACAATACTAGGTTGAGAAAAAGTTCTGTGCTGCTCAGCTGGAAATACTTGAAAAATTTCACTACATTTCTATATCTGCTATTTGAAGAGGTATTTGTATTTACAAAGAAAACAGTACCATCTGTGGTGAAGATATACTCAATACATAAAACAATAAATTTCCCAAAGCTGCCAGTGGAAATATCACTGACAGTAGAATAGCCATATTCTGGAAATCTATAAACAGGCAAGTTTTAATGAAATTATTCAAGAAGCAAAATGAATGATTGTGACTATAATTTTACAGAGAAAATCTTTACAGACTCCTCTTAGGTCTAATATAGTTGCTTGCCCAAATGAAATAGTTAGGTACTAAGACAAATAATGGTATATAAGATTAGATTGCATATAATTTTTTTCTTTAAAAACACAGACACATTTTAAAATAGGAGACATGATACAGCCATATTGAAAACTATGAATATATGCTAACACTTTCCCACTCATAAAACTTTAGAAATGATACCCTGAAATTTGCAATGCTAATTTTGACTTTCAAAACAGTAGAGATGTGATTCAGCAGAAATTTTGCTCAGAAAAAAAGAAAGGCAGGGAGTTACCCTCTCCCATCCTTACTGGGTCAAAACCCAGCCCTGCAAATGCTTTCTGGTAGCCATGCAATCAACACAAAATCTGAACTATAACCAAAACATGATTATATAAAAATACCTTAAAAAAAAAAAAAAAAAGAGAGGCGCTCAAAATCGCTTAGACCATTGGTAGTTTTTTAGTGTTATGAGACAAAAAGTTTAGATAAATAGAATGCGATTTGCAGAAGTATGCAACCATTTCTCTGTTCTGCCCATCTTAAAAGTTTTTTTCCTTTGCTTGGCCCAATTTCTTTCCCACACTACACAGGTAGTGTTCAAACAGGTTCCCTAAATGGCACTTACCCTGTCTTTTCTTTCTCTGTCTCTCTTTTCTCCATAGTATGCTGTCTCCTCCTTAGCAGTCACTTGATTTCCTCATGTGCTTTGCTTGCCGTAGCTTTCCATTCCTCTTTGCTCCTTTTTACCCTTTCAGCCAGACTTTCTTAAGCGAACAGATGTCCTCTCAACTCTTCTTCTCACCTAGTTTTCCCTATCAGGCTAAATCTCACAAGACATTTATCCCCCATGTCAAATGCTAACCAACAAAGTCAATCTGATTGTTCAGCTTTACTCCTGCATTGAGGTGTATCTGTTTCACTCACTCAAGAGGTCCTCAACGTCTCTCACAAACAGTCTTTTTTCTCATTCCTTTTTCCAGCAAAACTGGCATGTAATGCTTGTTTCCTGCTCTTCAAATAACTATTCAAAATGTGAAATTTGCTAATAAGTAGTATGTGAAGTTATGGTAAGTAGGGGGAAAATAACTTGTATAAACAGTTGTTTTCTTCAGTTATTTGAAGAGTTTGATTTGAACTATTTTGTCACACCGCAGTAATGAGAATTCCTGCAAATCAAACATTTTGCTTTGTAAGACAGTGGTAGAAGTGGGCCTGATGATTTTGTCACATTTTCATGTATAATGCATGATGAACTGTACTCCTTACATTTAATACAGATGACATTTTTAAAGGAGTTCTAGTGTTTACTGCATTCTAGCTTCTGAGTCACCACAGCACATTCATTTGTAAATCCTTTTTCACTAAGCAGTAATAGTCAATCAGCATGAGGGTACATGGGAGCATCATGTGTTAAATATTGATGTCTGTCAGTGTAATTAGTAAAGTTATTTCTCCGGGGCTATTATCAATACCGTGTTTTCTCCGCAGTAAAGCTAGCTAGTCACATACAGGAGATGCAGATCATGCCACATGCATAGAAACAGCTATTGTTATATGAAAGAGGGTTGATTTGGATGTCTCAGAAACAGTAGCAAGTGAAAAATAAGAAAACGCCTGTCATCTCAGCAGGCAGCTCAATGCAACTCCCTGTGGAAGGTAAAATAGCGTTCGGTGCCTGAGCAATGAAATTTCCTTCGCAGCAGGCCAGAGCAAACTTCCACGGACAAATCAGCAGCTCAGGACAAAGCCTTTCAAGGACCACGTGTGCTGTGGGACCGTTTACAATCTCTTCCTTCTGTGCTCTCCTCTTCCAGGGGACAGCGCTCTGGCTGGAGGACAAGCAGAACGAAAGCAAGAGGCTTCAGAGAGCTCTTGCTCAGAAGCTGCTCTGCTCCCTGTTTCCTTTGTTCTCTGGTTCATCCTGCTCCCTTCCTTCCCTCAAGGGAGGAGCAACAAGCTGCAAGAACAGATGCTCCTAATTTCATTAGACTCTTCCTACTGATGCACAGAGCTTTACTTCCTAGTTAGGCAATGACAAGGCTCACTGTATCTCATAGGAGTAAAATGAGTCTCAAGAGGGGCTAATATATACCTATAATGGTCCAAATTTGAATTTATGTCTACAGTAAAACATAAATAGCATTTTTATTCATTTAGTCAAATCAGCACCATAGATTACTTAGTAAGAATGGGCAGTTAAGTATTACATCCCAACATTCTTTAAAGAAATCTAAACTTATTGTATGAAATACATGTGCAAAGTCCTCATACAGTTTCATAACATACTTTGCAAAAAACTAGATATCTCAAATTGCTTTTTCTGTTTTGATTTCCTAAAATGTTAAATATGAAATAAGTTCAATCGATGGATCCCATTTTTTTTCATATTATTTCTTTCTCTACCTGCTTCTTTATCCCTCTTGATCCCAGTTAGCAAAATTATCTAGGTCTTGTTAATCCACAAAAAGATAGAAAATAAAACAGACATCCAAACTTAATAAGGGCACCTAATTGGAAATATTTTGGTTTATAAATGAAAGCGAACCCCCAAATTAACCTTCTATTTTTCTCTAGGGCTTAGTCTATCCTGTGCTGTGATGAGATTGTAAAAACACAGAGGGATTCTGATCCTGCTTGTTCAGCCCCGACACAGGAGAATAGCCATCTGAATTTCAAAAGTCCACTTAAAAAAGCATGGGTTGTGAAATCACAGTTTTATAGGCTGAGGAAATAGTCATTTTCTTATAAATCGTGCTTTCTACAGCAGGATTTACTTTTGTTAGTTTTAAATGAGAAAAGAGCTCATGGTCCAGATTAGAATAAGCCTAAAAATAGAATTGTGAAAACTTACTCATTTGTGTTGTAGCTGCATTTCCCTGCCTTCTCCCTCTATGAGGGGTACGTGGATTTGAGAGTAGGTGGATAGAGTTGGGTTGGAGCAACCCAGGTGACTGCAGCATTATTGCACTGTTGTGCAACTAGTCTAATTGCAATCACAGTGAGATTGCATGAGTCTGGAGTTCTCACAAATTGCGGCCTAATAATTTAGGCTACTTTCATAATGATTTTAAATTAAGAAGTAAAAATAGTAATATTGGGCTGACATATTTGTGACACAGCAAAACCCAAAAGTTAAAAAAATTTTGTGTAGAGCTACTTTGAACAAAGCCTTCTATTATGAAGATCATTAACATGTCCTGAATGTGACAGATCTCCTATGAACATCTAAAAGCATCGCAGTGGGTTTAATAAGATGCACATATACAGAGTATTATGTGATTTTTACTAACTAACAAGTCATTTAAGAATGACTTTGGTGATCATTTTTAGCTATAAGGAATATGATCATAAAAACAAATAAAATCAGAAAAATATAATTTCAAATCTCTAGAGGGATGGGAGAACCCATTTACCATCTTTACAAACAACAGTAGCATGACCAAAGTCAAGAATAAAAGGTCGTGAGATAGAGCAACCCATCTGGAAAACTAAAATAGATTTCTCTAAAAGCTTTGACAAGCCATCCATCCTCTCAAACTACTTTAATTGCTGGAGCAGGTATGGAGGAAGGTTATTAGAAGCCTAGACTAAATTTTCATTGTGATTGTTTACTTTAATTTTTTTTTAAATCTGAACTTGTCTAGCTCTAAGAATGAATTCGGGCAGTAAAATGCATTTTTAACATCTCTGATGAAATATCCAGATGAAACAGATGAATATCCTCTCCCTCACATACTTAAAAAAAAAAAAAAAAGGCTGGAAAACCATCATTGCTGACAGTAGGTATCTCAGAAGCTTCAGTGAGTTTTCTGCCCTAAACTGAGAGATTTAGTTTTAGGGTTGGTACTGTCAGGTATCAGATATCAAGGTAAAATCTCTTAGGAGAAAAATAATCTGGATCCCTTCTAACAAGGAACAAGCAGCATAGAGACAGATCATGGTATCAAATATCCCAAAGGGATCACAGTGTTATTCACTAAATATTTCTTTCTTTAATTCTATCAAAAATTGCAATTCTTGAATTCATCTGAATAGACAAGCAAAAAACCCCAAACAAAGAAAAAATTACAATAAGTCTTTCTAAATATTAGGAAAAACATAATTTTATCTTTTATTTACTACTTTTTGTGTGACAGAGAAAAGCAATGCAATGGAGTATGTTTTGTGGGGAAAACAACAGCGTGAATAAAACATCTTGAAAATGAGAAAAGGCCATTCAGCCTAAAGAGGATTGGTCTTCATAATACATGTGTTCCCCCAGGATGGTATCTAATTGCTTCCTGAATGACTGCAACGCTTCTTCGAACATCTTTACCCACTATGTCGTTCAAGCCACACATTATAGCCTGAGTGAAAGAAGCATGCTTTATACGTTCTGAAATTGTTTTTCTTTAACTTCAATTTATACCCTCAGCCCTATACTTTTCATTGTGGTTACAGTGGTAAATGGCATTGATTTTACAGACACTATTTAGGATTTAATAAACTTCAATGATCTTTTTAGCATCTTTTTATTTTCTATCCAGCTCTACTGAAAGTTCATACTGTTATTCCTCCCTCCCCCACCTAATTTTACCCAGTTATTTGAATAATAGAACAAACCACTGCATTCCTCAGTCACACTGTGCCTTGACTCGAGTATCAACTCTCCATAGGTGATACTGGAATGATAATGCAGAATAATCGCTGCGTCTGGGTAAAAGGAGTGTGAGCATGCATTATACACAGCCTGAAAACATTCACATAACTCTATGGCATTCTGCAAAATTGTTTCCTTAAGCTAAGGCTTAATAATTAAATCTGACATATATTCACCAGCACTATCTACCACTGAAAAAGGGAAGCATTTGAGGAGCTAACATTAATTGCTGAAGTGAAGACCTGTGGCTTTCTTATCACACTGCAGTTGTCAGTGACGCACAGAGACATCCCTGCTAGTTCAAGTCCCAGAAGTAACGTAATCACCTGGTGGGGAAGCTGGGCTGTCTAGAATTTAGTCTACAACAGGCTAATTCATTCTACTAAGGAGCAGAAAATAACATTTGTGAAATTTCATGCTGTTGCAGATTATTTAAGCTTACTTTCTTAGTGAAAGTAGCCTTACTAACATGTTATGGCTGTGGCTGAATGACATTTTGCAGACGGATGAGAAAACAGGGCTATAAACTCAATGTAAATGCAGTGCTGTGTTAATAGCAGGTGGTTTCAAGCTTCAGGTGTGGCTCAGGAGGAGGAAAAGGAAGCACAAAGCAATATGTAGACATATTGCAAGAACCTCAACATTTACTACATTTATCTTCAAAACTCTCTAGATAAGTATTAGCATCCTCAACTTTAGTTAGAAGTCTCTGTTTTCTTTTATTAAGTAACACCAAATTACTCAATGAGGTAATAGGATAATGAGACCAAAGAACTGAATTTGGTTTCCCTGACTCTAGGGCTAGTAGCAGCTCTACTTCATCTCTACTGTATGAGCTGCCTTCACTGAGTATTACTTAGGATCCTAACACTGAGATGTAGTTAAATTCGAAGTTTCTAGCAGATAGGCTTCTGTTGGAAAAAAATGGTATATTTTTCCATTTTTGTGGCAAAAATGACTTTCTTCTATATGCATACATATTTTTCAGCTTCTTTACTCCCTCAGCTATATAGATTTATCTGTTATGTAGTCTGCATAGGACTTAAATGGCAGAACTTGACATATTAACTTAACTTCACAAATGAGTTATGGTGAGGTAAGGCTAAAATAGCTCATAACAATACGTATATATGTAAAGGAGATACTTATAATTAATTTTTCCTGTCTGCTGCTGTCAGCTGTGGCAAGGTTTTTCATAGCAATCTATTGCTTGCCAATATTCTTCCAAAGAGTCCATCTGGAATAAGGATGGCGTTGCTCTTCTGATTTGCAGTAAATTGATTTTGTCCAAATAATCTTCTGAATCTTCAAATTCTCCCTAAACCTCCCACTCTTTCAAAATTAAAGAAAAAAGATCGGAGTAACATTTTGAACCAAAAAAGTACTGAATTTTAATCTAAACAGGTGTTTTTTGAATTATAAAACTGTAAAAGAAAACTTAGCAATGTAATTAAATCCGAATTATCCAATTTCATGCCAATTAATACTATGAAGTTGAATTGTTTCTTAATCTACTTTGAAGAGTTGTTTTGATATTCAAATTGCCACTACAGAAAAAATGTGGGTGTTTTGCAAGATATCAAGTGGACTTCTGCTGAGCCATCAGAATTCAGTCATCTAGTTATTATGAATCTAGAGCCTCTTCTCTAAGAGAATCTTATAACACTTAGCATTTTGTGAAGAGCCTGAAATTCTGAAAATGTTTCTCAGTTAATGAGTTAACCAGATTTTTATGAGAATCATAAACAAGTATTTAGAACATTCATATTTAGAACATACCAACAGAAAGAATTTTGAAAAAATATAATATAATGTTTAAAGGCAAGATGTGTAGACTTATTTTACAATATAAATTCTTTAATATTATCTATATAGCTATTTCAGAGTTAGATTCATAATAGCAATACTGGTTGGAACAACCTAAAAAGGCAGTAGCTGAAGATTCTGTCTGCAGACGTCTTGAATCCGAGTTTGGACACATTTTTAAACATATACTTTAGTGAAACATACCTAAGTGGCTTGAAAGAGAAGTAATTGGATAAAATTCGCTACTAGTGCTCTACTGAAGGTCAGAATGGACACCTTATGACCTTCGGCCTTAATGTAATACTAATATTAAATGTAATGCAATCACAAACTCCGCTTGTGCGACCACAAGTATTCAGGGTACTAAGTGACTTTCTACAGTAAACAGGAGCGCTGACCCTTTCTTAAGCTCATTTATCCGTATTAAATTGTTCTCTTTCAAACATCTTACAATTGCATGTATAAAGCATATGATTTTATATCTATAATGGAGGATACTGATACTGATTCAGTGAGAGCTTTGCATAAGTACCTCAGTATAAGTACAGATTTTCTCTGTACAGGAAATTCTAGATGTCTAACAAAACCCTGGCAAATCAATTTTAGTTGTTAAATGGTGTATTTTGAAAAGGGGAACCCATTTATTGGTGGTAAAAATGTCAACTACAAATGCAGACACTGCAAAAGTGAGATCCATCATCTTGGTAAACAAAATGCTACACATGACAGAGATCGACTTCTCAGTTCATTGAAGAGGATTTGCAGCTTCAGATGAGAGCAGTATCCCTTAACTGAAGGTAATATCTAAACACTTTTATTAAAGAATCCAGATAACTTAGTAGATCTTAAAAGGTAAGCCAAAAGCTACAATCTCAACTGCGGTATTTATTAGGAAAGCAAATATCTCGGTCTGAATAATTTGACTTTGTGTTCTTCATTTTCAAGCTTGGAAGGTTATTCAAATTCTATTTAACCTAATAATTCCCATGCAGAGAAGTAATATATAAAGGTTAATTTCTTGTCTTGGCATTTCATAATTGTATGAAAAGCTGTTTAGTACAGACCTGCAAGTGCAGAGCAAACGAGCAGGTAGGAGCCAAAAGAGCTGTTGCGCTCAAACTGAAGTTGGAGTAATGGGGTTAGGCAGAGCATGATGAAGCACAGAAAGAGGCTCACAGCAATGAAATCCAGTTGCACAGTAAGTAAGTTTTAAAAATACTCCAAGAGTGATACAGTCGCCTCTTTTCATGTTCCTTTCCTGAATGCACATGTCACATTCATCTGTGTTTAACCAGGAATAACCGCAGGTGATTCAGTCCGGACGCGTTCCTGCCGCTCCCGCTCGCGTGAGGAGCACCGCTGGCCGCGGTGAGCTGCGCGCCCAAGAGCGGGCTCGCCGGGTCGAGCCAGACCTCCGCTCCTTCCCGGCTCCAGGAACAACCTTACTAATTAATTAACACTTGTATAAACTAAATATTAACTAATTAACCTTATTAACTTAACCTGCAGGGGGGGAATCGGGGCACATAATTCTGATGCTGCTTCCTGTATCAGTTTTAGACCCATGTAAAACCTACTCGCTTCTAATTTATCCCTACATACCCATTCACTTCTGAATTTTACCTACATTGAAATTAATCATAAGCCATGTTCTTAGAAACTGGGCTGCTTTACTTGATAGCCAGAAAAAGGCTACCTTGAAAACTGCCAGTCGGTGCCGAAGTACTGCCCCAGCGACACAGCATCCTACAGCGGATTGGCAATGAAATAAGGGAACAGCAGAGGGCTGGACAGCGTTGTCAGGGTGAGCGTACATCTCCGTAGCTGTTAGTCTCTGCACTGGCAAGGTAAGCCACCGTCGTGGATGCTCTTTATAGCATGTGGACTATTTAGCTTCTGCCATGAGTTACCGAGGCAGCCCAGCACCAGCTTAAATAAAACGAGATTCATGTTTACCTCTATATTCCCCTCCTGATTTTCGACAGCAGCGAAGGATGTATACAGTTCTGGCTTCATGATTCAAAGATGCTCAGTAGATTTTGGAAATCGCCCAGGTACCATTGAATTAAACGGGAGCTATGCACTTGCACACATTTCCGCAGAGGCACTTAGGAACCTCTATAAAATATGTTTTGAACAGAAAGGAGATACCCAAATGCCTTGTACAGCTGTGTTCTGGGCATCATTCATGTTTGCAGGCTCCCAACTACATCAGAACAATCTGTTAAAATTTCCTGGTTCATGACCAATATTCACACCTCAGACTGCATATATTATTTCAGATTTTATTTATCTTTGAAGTGTATTGGGGGAGGGAGGGACTTCCACACGACCTTGACTGAAAACAACGTGCACACTTCACACGCGAACCCCAGCAGGGGACGTGCGGCGGAGGCTGCCGAGCACCGAGCCGTCCCCGAGAACCGCAGCGCCAGAAGCACCTCTCCTGCGTCGCCCCGAGAGCGCAGCGCTGCCTTCCCCGCGTCTCCTCTTCCGTGCCCGCGCGGGAGGAAGCAATGGCTTTACGTGACCTACCTCCCAAGAAAAAAAGAAAAAGTCTCTGAGAAATAAACAGGTGAAGATCTACAGCATATTGTCTTGTACCAGATAAATTTCATACAGCTTAACAGAATTACAGCACTGCAGAGACCGAGGGAATATGTTCAAATGCATTGCAGGTTAGGTTATAAAATCCGAATTTAAAATTCTTCAGCGATGAAACTGTTTCTACTTAGTGAGCAACAGCTGCTCTAAATTAATCTATATTGATTAAATTTCATCTTGCCTCACAAAAAATAGCTTTTAATTTAGAACATCACCGTAACATCTCAATTGAAACAATTGCAAGATGCAAATAACCACATGATGTCAGCAAATATTATCACCTTCCTAAATCGTCCTGAAATTAGTGTTCCAGAAACCAAAAGGTTATCTCTCCATCACTTCCTCTGGTGGCTTTTGATACTCTCTGATCTGTGTTTCCAAAGCAAAGTCTATTTTCAGTTTTGTCATCCTAACGACACGCAATCCCCCTAGCCTACTTTTTACCGTTTCCGCTTTAGAACACCCTTTCCTTCTTCAGTTTGCTTCTGTAAAGTTCAAATCAGTGCACAAGATGAGTTGTGCCCAGTATAAGTAGTGAAAGGAACTATTCAGGATGCAGTTAGGGAACGTGCTGCAGGGAGACGGTGCATGTTGCTGCACACCCTCCAAGCTGACCAGAAACACTGGTGAAAGGTTTAACACGATGCACAACCCGAGATAGGAATTTGAGCAAATACAGCCTGCCTCTCAGCACGCAGTGACAACTTGCGTCTTCCTGGTAAAAGCAATTGTGATGGAATTACCTGGGTTTTTTTTTAGCTGCCCCCTTATTCAGGGGGACAAAAAAAAACACCACCACAAGTTTTCAGGAGTGTCATATCCCTCTGAGGATCTGGGGTTTTGGGCTGCTATCCCCTGCCATCTGCAGCTTCCCTCTGCCCAAGCTAACTTTCAGCTAGTGCTCCTGCTCTGGGCTTTGCCGTTACCCCTGCTCATGCTGCGACAGCTGGAAGCTCTCCGGTCACACGCTTCCTTCGCTCGTTCACTTCACGGCACTGATCAGTCTGGGTCTTGACTCCACTCAAACCTGTTGGATAAAGCACCTAGTAAAACTGCATTAAAGTGGATATGTTCTACTTTTAAGAAGGTGTTCTAGCAACAACTCTCAAAAAGAAAAAGGGTAGCAGAAGCAGAAGTTATTTTTACTGCACAGTGATGAAAAGCTCACAGCTTGTTGCTTATATATTCAAATATAGCTTATACTCCTGATAGCATTAGTAAGATACTCTGGGCATATTACACTTGTCTTATTTAAATAGGGCTGCTCACCTGAGTAAAACAAATAGAATTTGGCTACTTCTTTCCTAGGCCCTGAGTGTGGTTTTGCAGCAAGATGGGTCTCCACTGTACACTGTATCTGAGATATTTTCTTGATGGACTGTATTACCCTATTTTTATGGTCTCATTGATATGCTTTTGTTTACACATAATACACCATTTTAAGATTAAAAATGTTGATTATTCCATTTTTGCATTGAAATGTTCCTCCTGTTTTATTTTGCAGGCAGTATCTTGGGTGGGTTGATGTGTATATTCTAAGGATTCTTTTTGTCTTACATAAAATGAAATAAATAAACAGTTAGAATGGCAGAACTTTCTTTTAATTGCTTTTGGGGGGGGTTGGTATTTTGTTGTGTATAATTCTGTATATCTAACAGCAACTCTATGGCTCTTTGAAGCTTTATTAATTGTCAAGGTTTTTTCCTCGTTTTTCTGTATTTTTTAAGAGTTCATTTTTCTAAAGCAATAATTCCTACTTGCTGAATTTAGTATTGTTTTCCATAAACACAAAATCATATCCCAGTTACCCTTTTTCAACAATATACAGTGTTATTTTCCTATCATCTGCAATAAAACAGTGAGAGATAATACATAAATAACTGTATTAACACTAAACATGTTCATTAAGTGACTCATTTTGAAAATGTGCTACAGCTGGCCACTTATATTTGGCTGGAAGTCAAAAAATACAGGACAAGCAGAAAATAAATAGCTGTCTCCTGATAAGCTACTCAGATAAATAATTCCAGGCTAATCTATGGACTACTTACACGAATGAGAGGAGTAAGACCAAATCCTTGCTCGCTGAACTGGACACCGATGGAATCAGCATTTCATTCCTGGAGCACAAGTTTAGGGTATGAAAAACGTTATAGTAAATTGTTTGATTGGTTTCAAATTATGGGATAGAAGCATTTTTTAATACGCACTTTAATAGATGGCAGGTCTGTATTACATAATGCCAGATATCACTTTTCCTCTGGCTGAATTTTCTGCCTAAGGCAAGTGCTGACACAAACTCAGTCACCTCAGTCCTCCGCTATCACTCCAGCTGCCAGAGCAGCAGTGAAAGTAGCTGGACATTCTATATTGCGGTAACTTTTAGCTTATTTACCTAAGACTTCACAGCTCAAAATATTATTTTTGTTTTAAAAGTAAGTCTTTTTTCTAATGGTTCACCAGTTTGGGATACTATGGTAGAATATTTGAAGAAGAGTATAAATTGGAGAGTTTTAAATGGAGAAAACAATCTAAGGTTAATAAGTCAGTGGTAACATTTAGTTTGCTAATCTCTGACTTTCTTTGAAGGTAGAGTATAGTGGTAGTGGTATTATAGTTCTTTTATTGCTTATTTCCACCAGTTCTTTTTTCTAAACATAATCTATATTTTTTCTAATCATTCAGTGAAATAAGGTTCTATTCTCTTCCTCTTTATTTTTAGTTCAGAGTGTTCCTTCTTGTCCTAGTTAATAGTCAATTTGAATTAGTAATTAATTACTTCTTTGTTTTCTAGAAGAAAGCATAGTTCCAGTAACGGATTGAAGCCTTAACTCTGGACCAGAAGCATTTAGATCCAGGATCAGTCTTCCAGTTTGGCCTTTATACATTAAATGCTTTCACAGAGTTTATGTTTCTATGAATCTAGATTTACTTATAGCTTTCATGCATTAAGTAATTAGTAAATAAGGACCTTGTTTTTATCCATTGCACTCTAATTTCGATGTGATTCGCTCCATCAGCATCAATGGTGTTGCTTCCTCACATATCAATATTAGACACTATATAATTAATATAATATAAATATTGCAAGGGTTATTTAATGCATTCAGGAGTTATTTCAGATTTGCACTTCTCATTTGCATGAGAAAAGAATCACTCTCAAAGTGTTTTCAACATCTCTTTTTATTGCTTTAAGGTGGAATGTCTTTGTCATGTTTGCGAGTTTCTTTCTTTCATTAGCATGATTGGTTGGTATTAAAAAACAGAATAAAACAATGTGGTATTCCTTAATGAGATAGGTTCACATCAACATAAACAATTTGTTTCATTAGGAATACCTTCTATTAGATCACTGGAGATATCAAAGCATCTAAATCAATTTATTAAGTAACACCATATCATGTCCTCTTTTGAATGTTAGTGCTCTACTAAATCAGCAACCTGAAAGCACAAAGCTGCGGGGTAAATTCAAAAAACATGCAAACATTTCTGTAGTGTATTGCAGTGTCTCCAAGGCTATGGCATTTTGTTTTCTGATTTGATTTACTTACTGTATCTTTTTAGATATATAATCAGATACCTGCAGGTTATATTTACTGGTTACAGCAGATAGCTTTATCAATGTCTATGGAAATACTATCCTAAAAATATCAGTGTATGAATAGTTTTTTAATCTCTAACATTTGTACACACTTATCTTCCCTTTCTTTCATATTTTTAATTAATTGCAGTTATTTTATATTCAGCAAGTAGATTGGTGATAATTACAGGATCTCATAGCCTGATTCTAGCATAGTACTTGTCTGTTTTACACCAGGTGACATCATTGACTTACCTAGAGTTAAGTGAGGAAACCAAAATCAGGATTTTATTGCTTAATCTACATCACTAGCTCTACTAACACTTTCAAAACTTTCAGGTATTTCTTTGAACCAGACAGCTGTGGAACCAGCTCCTCTGTTTTAGAGTATCTTCGTTGTTCTCTTTGTAGTTCAACAATAATTATGCTGAACATAATTAACGAGCTTTCAGTGTGTTCAAGAAAAGGTCCTCTTTGCAATGTCTATTCAAGGAAATTATTCAGTGCCAGGACACACTATCTACCATCAAAGTCAACTGGCGGGGCCTGTTCATATGCACACAACACTTCTCCTGCTCTTAAAGTGTGATCGCATTCATCCTGCCTTTTGGTGATGACCCCCGTGCTAGCCTGTGCTAATCCCCCAAACAGCACTCAGAAACTGCTTTGGAGAGTGCTAGTTGGTACAGACCATGACAGAGCATGCTAAAAGGTCAACAGTAAGCTTTTTTTGATTTCTTCCTCCTCATCCCAAGATTTGTCCCTGAACAGATGGCTGTGCAGCTGACCTCTCTTGGGCTCCTTCTGAAGAGTCTTGTATAAACTCACGCTCAGTTAAAAACATCCATAGATTTTAAATCAGTTCTTTCTCCATGAGGAATTTCACGCACTAAGTCCCATATGGGACACCGGCGAATTCCTTGGTTTACAGAAGTCCAGCCTCTTTTCCTATCGATTATGGGCTATGTATGCAGCCTTTAAGGTCTATGTTGTGGCCTCTTTGTTTGGGAAGAGAGGTAAAGGACGACAATTAGGTCACACACCTCTCCTTCTGTGGTCTGCATTTATACTTGCCAAATCTCATTGTGGGATTGAGCCTTCAATTCTGCATTTCTGGTTTGGACTCTTTATGATACCATCCTCTCCTATCTGCAGAATTCAAACCTTTTTTTTTTTTTTGAGAGAGAGAGATTTCTTTTTTCCTCTCACCTGCACTAATTTAGCATGTCATGTGGGTTATTTTTTCTCACCTTTAGAGGAAAACTGGATGACCAGAGATGACATAAAAGCCATTAAATCTTAAAGGCCAATCACCCTCTGGCAATCCCATCATTTATTGCTTTTCCTTATTTCTCTCTGCTCTCTCTTTTGTGCTGCTTCCTCTCTTGCCTTTCCACCTCCCTTTCTGTTCATTGAGGTTTTTTTTAAAAAAACTATTCATACAAAGGTTCTCTGGTTTCTGTAAAAAGAAAAGCTGTATTTTATGCAGAATAAAATAACAGAAATTTTATTATGTAATAGGACCCTTTAAATACCTACAGGAAATTGAATTCTGTAGTAGTGCTATCAGTAGAAATGGTGCTGATCCCTCTTCTTGTTTGAACTACAATAAGGAAGTTAGCAGCCTAAAGCTTGACATCGAGTTAAGCATGATTCATTAGCCTTCCTTTGAAAGACGATTTTGTATACCCAACAAGAACACTCTTAGTCCCTCTTCCCTTGTGCAGGGAAGTCCATCGTTGTTCGCTAAATGTGCTACAGGAAATAAAAGCGTGAACAGATGGTTGGGCACCTGCGGCGGTGGCTGGCTGGCCATCCTGTGCTGGGGGCAGAGGCTGGGGGTGCTGCAACCTGGGCAACCAGTGAGGCTCTTCTGGCTACCCCAACACCGCTACCCCGCCGCGGTTGTGCCTCTGGTGAGCAGCGGATCCCCTGCTAGGCCAAGCCAGAGGGAAATATTTGGGCTTTTTCTCTTTTCCTTGCCCTTTCTCTGTCTCTGATGACATTAACTTGGGATCGCCTCCCTCTCTCTTGTCTCCTAGAGAAAAGCCCTGAACTTACAATTCAGAGAAATCGGGGAAGCCTCCTTCACAAACATCCTGCCTCCTTCCCTCCACACTAAAGATTAGGGGATCCAAAAGCTTGTGTTTGTCTAAAACTTTACCCCAAGAAGAGTAGAAATGATGCAGGGCAACAGGCAGGTTTAGTCAGGTGTTCAGGGTATCAGTTTTATCAGCATTTTGCAAGGCTTTAGACAAATCAGGTACCTCCACTGAAAGACATTAGGTAGCTCATACTTGGAAAAAGGAGTTACAACACATTTGATCTTTTTAGAAAGATCATTTTCAACTACCTACATTTAGCTCCATATGTCTTGACACATTTAGTGTGTCAGCACAAACACATGCACCTCTGTGCATGTCTGTTGAGTTTTGCCATAGACGAATGCCCAAATTCACCAGCTTCCCAGGGTTTGCAGTGAAGGACTGTGCTCTGACCTAGCTGTATTCTCGGCTGTAGGAACTGGTTATGCTCCTGGCTGAGACTGCGGAGGGATATTTCTTCCTCTGTTCATGTACTGAGCAAATACTACCTACTGATCAGGTGAAAAATCATGTTCTATTTGCCATGTGGACCACTATGACAGTTTACAAACCTGGGAGCCAGTCAAAGCAATTTCCAGGCTAATGATTTACTTTGTGCATTCTGAGATGAAAAAAGCTCCAAATCTCTTTCCACGCTAATGAAGCTCACACAACCAGGCAATTATATTACTCGGTTAGACAATCCATAAAAGATATTTTTTATTCCTAAGAAAATCTTAATAACAGAGGTATATATTAAAGGAAATTAGTTATTTGATTTAATAGAATTCCATTTAACAATTTTCCCTGGTTGCTTTATATCAGACAATTCAAGAGTGGCAACTGAAATGATATGTGAATTAATTTCAAGATCACCAAATGATTAATGATCAGTGATTCAGTTTATTGCCAATTTAAAATAGTTTTATTGATATTAACGTCCTATTGATAAAGTTTTAATCAGCCACTCCTAATACATTTTTAGCACAGTAAACATTTCTCAATAACTTGTCAGGTGTTAAATAAGTTTATGAGATGTAAAAAACCAATATTTTCCTTGACTAGCTTTTAAGTCACTAACACCCACTTACTATTACAAGTTCAAGAATTGAGATTTTCTAATAACTATAATATTAAACTCATCCTACGTTTTCATAATAATACATTAATTTCATATCAACTATCTGATAGACAATGGACATCTGCATCTATCATAACTGGAAAATATCTCATTTGTTCATATGCCAAGTGAACAAGAAGAGTTATAAAATCTCTATCTAATTGTTCTTGCTTAATCTATTAAAACTATTATAGCTACGTACTTCTTTTTTTCCCTGAACAATAAAGTACATTGAAATATTGATACCCAGGTTACTTATCACTGTATTGGTTCTCAGTAATACACTTAGCATTTCTTCTGCTATTAAAGAGTAAATTCTGAAACAAGAAGGACTATTAATTATGCATTCATTTTATATCAGAATATGCATTTAGCACTAAATTTTTTTGTGGAAAAGCAAAAACTGACAGACAAATAACTCATAAATGACACTAATGAGCACTGGGAGATGGAGTGGAAAGGCTTTAAATGTGTCCCATTATTTAGCAGGATAATTAAGAGCACAGCTCTACCACGGCATTTTATTACAGAAATAGATAAGATCCCATCTTACTGCAAGCAGGTGTTGTAATGAAGCAAAGCGAGATCATTTTTATGAGGTTCTTCTGGTCCAAAGAAGATTGCAAATTTATTTATGCTATCTTAATTTAAAAAGTAAGCATACAGATCTTGGGAGTGAAGAGGTCAGCAAAATATGATATGTAGAATCACCTCCAACACTATTGATTCAAGTTATTCCCAGAGAAACAAGCAAAGGAGAATGTGTCCTCTCACACCTTATGGATACAGTTTGGTTTCTCACAAGTAATATTTGGTTTAAGAACTCTTTTATCAAATGAAACTCATAGTATACAAATGGCATCACAGTTTAATATAAATGAAATTTCATGCCAAATTACTTACAGTTAAAAGAGGATTTCTGCTATTTTGATTCATTAAGACCCTTTAATCTTCCATAAATATTGCTACTAAACTTTCGTGGCATATCTGTCATGATTTTATGCTTTTGTTACTAGCATTTAATATCAAATACTGCAAAATACAGCTAACCCTACATTGTAATCTGCACAAGATCCAGCGTTAAATTGAATGACGCAATATTTCCAATGGTGTAATGGAAAGAGATACTGGCCTAATATTTGCTAATTATAGACTTGAAGAAGATATACTGTACTCACAGGGAAGACAGCTATAATATTTGATTATATACGCCACAAGTTGTGACTCTTTATCACACTGTGGAAGAAAAACATACAGAAACTGAGAGGCAGCGTTTTTGGAGGGCAAATCTTTCCCTACCAGTTTATTTCTTTTTCCCTCAAAAACTGACAAATTTTAAAGTGAAGATAAAAAAAATGCTTAAGGGTACAATACTTGAATATAGATATGGAAAACTGTAACTTTTATCTTTCAAATACAATACCTAGGAGAAAGTTACCCATGAAAATGAAAAAAATATGCTGGCAAAACTCAGTTTGTGTTATGTGTATGCTTACAAATTAATCCTTGTTTAGCATAACCAAAGGAAGGCTGGACAGTTATAAGGCTGCCAGCTGCCACTAAGGGTTCAGACCCCTGCAGAGCTCTTAAAGACAGCGCAAGCAACGCTGCTGCTGATACCCCCAAAACTGCTCTCTGTGCAGTGGGATGGCAGGACTTGTTCCTGTAAACCTGGGTAACTTAGGGGTTAGCTTTCAGAAAGGTAAATCCCTCACAAGTCTGTAAACTTTGGAGAGTTACTATACCCTGTGGAAGTCTAACAGCTAGAGGCACATAGGATAGTTTTGACTATATTACTAACATTTTATCGGGGGAAAATAAAGTGGCCACTTCAAAAGTATTTATCAAAAGTGGAAGAGGTGTGCAGCCAAAAAGACATAGATGGAAAGTAGCGCAGGAGCCACATTCTCTAAGAAATAGATTACAGAGACTTTCACTGGAGCACTGACCTGGTGGTGGCCTATGGCACCACAAGCTCGGGTGTCCTGTCCCTCCGTGCGGCACAGACACGCCTCAGCCGGAGGACACCAGACTGTTCGTTGCTCCCAGCTCGCGGCACGAGGCTTTCTTTGGCCTCACAATATTGATGAGATGCTGCATTTCCGTTCTGATCAAAAAGAAAAATCTTGGAACTTCCTATGCAAACTATATTGCTTTCTTGGCACGGACTAGGTAGCTCTAAAACTTAGGTTTGCAACCTGGGTGAGCATAGGACCACCCTTTGGATAGTCTGGGTATATTTATCACCTAGGTGTGGCTGTATCTGCAGACACAACTTTGAAATTTGCTTTCTTAAAAGGACACAAACACTAAAAAAGCATTGCACAGATATTTTTAGGACGACAAAAACGTAATATCATGCTTTTGAAAATAGACAAAGTTATTTTGTTCTAATTTTGAACAAACATTTACACAATGGCATTACAGAACTGCCCACTTGTGTTCTTAATACAAGCTTAATTTCAGATATACGACATAAAAAACATTCACAGTCTGAACAACTTATATCTTCATGGCTTCTAAAATTATATTTATGTATGAAAACAAGAACAATTATAGTCAACCACAGAGTGTTTCTATTGCAATCAGAGGACAAGTCTGCAGATACAGGTCTATTCTGCAGTGATGAAAATTTTCGCCCAAATGTCTTCTTTTAAGGAAGAATTCGTATTTTTACACTCACGTTGGCAGATGGCCGTTACAGCAGCCAATGCCTGCTGTAAAGGTGCCAGATCTCATCTTTCCTAGGTAGCCACTGCCGTCCCTTAGCATACACTGAAGGTTCGAGGTCATTCTTAGCTGCCTCACAAAAAGGCATCTGTTGCTGGTCAGAGACACTAACCAATGTTCATAAGGCTTATGCCAATAGTTTCGGCTAGAATTACATAGAAATGCAAGTGGCTGCAACCAACTGAAGTTCTGTAGCACCATTCACTCAGTAACCTGATGGCTTCATCAGTTTTACAATTTGTTTTGAGGAAGGAGAAGCAGTACTCATTATCTGTTTATATTTTTCATAGTCTCCACTTCCACCACTCTAGTCTTTAGGGCCAATAACTATTGATGCACATAGTTATGCACATACAAATACAGTATATAGGAGCAATATCAGCTAATAGCTATAAAAATGGCTGGATATCATCAAACCCCAGAAAATTTACTGAACCTGGGAAGCACAAATTCATAGGCTCAAGACAGTTTTCTCTTTTTCTATTTTCCTTTATTCACTGGGGCTTGAGATTCGTCACACTAAAAATCTAAGGAAGTTAGGTGGTGACATGAAAAAAGGAGTGAGATACAGAACGAAAGAAGTGTGAAAATTGGAATTTAAAGCATAGCTAATGTCATTTGGCTGATTTTGCTGCAAACCTACTGGGAAAAAAGAGTAAAGTTCTGCAGTATGTAAGAAACAGTTTCTTGAGATGGTCTTTATTCTTCACCACCCTGCCTGGTGAATGCTAAAAATTTGAAGAAGCTTGAAATTAATTGTCTCTATATGAAGATTAAGAAAAAAGTGATGAAGCATGATAACCTGGAACTCCTTTTACTTGTTATTATAATTAGGGGAATCTGTAACTACTACAAAGGATGCAGAGATAGGGAGAAAACCTCCAGCGGATTTTCCAACACAGAACACTTGTCCTTTCATTTTATGTTTTAAGTAAAATTATCATGTAATATTTGCTCATTTCTTTCTCTTCTGATCCTCGTTAATTTTTGTCTCTGATGGTCAGTGTTGCTTAGTTTTTACTAAACCTTTACAGAAAAACTTGAATTGCATTGCCCTGAAATGCAATGAAAAGTCAAAATCTCACTGATTGTGTTAAGCAAGAAAAAAAAGTTTCAATAATTTGGAGATTGTTTTATTTTCACTTTATTACTTTTTACAGACTTAATTTCAAGAAGTAATTTCATCATAATAACAGGTGTTGATATAAGAAATACTGTAATATAAGATTTTTAAACTTCATTTTTTCCACAGACCTTTCCTTTCCTCCACCCAGCTGCTGCGACAAACTTGATAAATTGACCTTTTTAAAACTATAACCTTATTTTTTAATAAACAGATCCCTATGAACTCTACTTTTTAGTTGGTTAGCTCTTGCAAACCTTCACACCATAAAAGGAATCTTTTACCTGTTGAAGTCTAGAGAAAATGCAGTCCCAAAGGTCTTAATTCTGCTTTATTGCTCATTAAATAAAAAGAAATATCTTCTATTTAAAGAATACAAAAATTAGTATTTTGTAACATTGCTTCTGCTGCATAAACAGGTAATGTGAGACTATTGGTTTCTAACATCACCCTTAGTCTTTGGGTGAGCAGTGGAGAAGCTTTCACTGTTATAATATTCTAAAGTTCAGGTGCTGTGCCACTTAAAAGCCTGAACCTACAGTGACTGAGGAGAAATTCCACTATTTATTTGCAGTTAATGTTTTGCTTCACACTTTATCGCACAATGTCTTTTCCCTGTACCCATTAAACCTGTTGCGAGCCAAAGAGAAAATACCAATTTTTGCCTGTGGGGAGTAACATAGCCTAAAATTTCACATTTATTAAATTACTCTGTACCCTATGTGGTCATTCTTGAAGTAATAGTTAGCAATAATAACTTTATACTAATAAACATCTAATGACAGAATTAGAAAAGTATCTAAATTATCCAGCTTTGGTAGTACGGTAAATTTGCTGCAAGGCATTAACCATGTAACTCTCCAAAACATGATACAGAACCGCCAGTTTCTGCAATTCCTTTTTATGCACACTCACTGCAGTATTACAAGCATAGTGAATTTTTTAACCTTTCTGTAGGGAACACAGAACACTAGGATCTGAATTAGTAAAGTTTTGGCAAATTACAGAGAATGATTTGTTATATAAATTGCCCATAATTTAGTTAATTGCTAAAGTGTTTAACCCTCATTTTCTTACTGATAGTTTGCATTTTTCAAGTTCTTCTATGACAATATCACAAGAAAATGATACTAAAGCAGAAAATGAAGTCAGGATGGGTGCAATTCAGAATACTGAAATCTTAAAAAGGTATTGTGAATATAAATATGCAAACATATTACATGCAAGGACAAAAACAATCATGCTTCACTTATACTACAGTATACATTACTTAACTGTTTTTAATAAAAAACATACACCACAAAGCCTCTAGGATATGAAACAGCCAAAGCTGACTCCCACCAGCTGCTCACAGTTACTTAATATTAAGGCCCCATCCATTAGCAGGTTTCTCTCAGCTGTGGCTCATTTCAAACTTCTCTTTCTCCACATCCTCCTTCCATATCAATGACATTATTCTAGCTGATTTATGCACTAAGGAGACACACTTCATCAGGTTAGATTAATTCACTAACTCCTGGGTATTATTAAAGGCAGATTCTGGCTCTGTGCATATGAGCTCGCCAGCTAAGGTTAGCATCTGACACGACAAAGATTAAACTTCTGTACTTGAGCACATATTTTATCCAATAACCAGAAGCAGAGTACGAGCATGTAGACTCAGTCATAAAAGCCCAGGTCCTAGAATCACATAATCAAATCAGAATCTTTTAAGTTTAATGAGAATTAAAAGTTCTAGCCTTTATGAATAGGGAGGAAGGGAATAAAAGTGGGAAAAATAATTTCTCATATTGCCTCTGAAATCTACAACTACAATGAAGTGATGTAGCAGACCATACAAACTATATCTAAGGCCTCAGATTCTTGCAGCTTTGCTCAGTCTCCAGTTTAAGATTAGAATGAGTCTGCTCTCATCAGGCATATCCTTGGGTATACATCTGTTGATATGTAATACTCAAATAAATTAATTGAACCTCTGAAGAGACAGTGGGTTCATAAGGATGTACTACTGCACTAACCAGCTGTAGCAATTCAATAACTTGATATGATCCTACAGTAGAGTAAGCCTTTTGTTCACAACTATCAATAGACTTTTTAAGATTCCACAACTCTATAAGGGTAGAATTATCTTTTTTTAAAGGAACCCTGATTTCAATATTGAGTCCTCAATAAGGTAATGAACAGTTGTAGTAAAGACTTCTAATTAATGCTACTGTGTAATCATCATATCTTCTGGAAAATTTACTTTTAAATTACGTCTACCTTTAAAGTCTTCAGGATCTCTTTCTAGCTCCCTAATGAAAAATATAATATATAAACAATCTGCCACTAATACTAGTAATGATTTAGCAATGCTACAAATTGCTTTAGCACAGTCTTAGCATGCTTTGACCAATATCTAAAAGCATTTCAGAAATCTTCCCCAGCTATTGTACTGGAAACATCCTTTGAGCAAGACTATTGACAAGATGTTTTATCTTATGGTCAGTAACAGAATCTGTTTATCCGATATTGTTGTTTTCTCTGTCCACTCTCAATTCACTTATGTAGTAAATCACCGAACGTCCAATAAATATTTTGTGGTTTCTTCATACGCTTCCTTCAGCTGTGAATGCTGGACTATAAAGGAAATTGTTCTTCTTTCTAATAGCTTTGACTGACCAGTGGTTATCCTGTCAAATTTGTGGTTATCCTCCCCAACTTGTTCCTGTTCCTTGCTTACAATTTCCTGACGCATGTCTTTCCAGGCTTGTACTATGCAAACTTTTAAACTCAGCATTGGTTTTATACCACATGTGATGCACAAGTATTTTTATATCTGTTATAGGAGTTGAACAAGGCAGTGTCCATGCTGTAGATATCTCTATAGCGGAGTGGGGCTAAATACAGATCCTCTCTTAGATATTTTTTCTCCCTGAGTGTGAGAAAATGAAATACTGGCAAAAGTCGAAATTCCCATTCTTGAATTATGGATCCCTATCAGTTATTGTTATTCATGGAATTACATAAAAGTACCACAGTATTACACCTAACTTACAATATCACTGAACATGATTTTGGAAAACAATATGATAAGCTGATTATATTAAGGTCATCAGTGTGTGTCCAGGATGAACCCGTAGTCCTCACTTCACTGCAATGTATAGTATTATTTTTTCTGGGGAGCTTTTTTTTTTAACTTCTGTTGTGTTCTGCGCTTACTTCCTCAATGTTGCTATTCACCCATGCTCACAATAGAAGCCCTGTAGTTTTCTTTTTCTGTTATATTTTATATATATATATATATTCTTTCTCTGTTATATTATATATCTGAAAGGATACACTTTCAAATTCTTATTGCATATTTTCCTTCTCAGTGTAACCAAAGTGTACCCCACAAGAGTATTCTAATCTGAATGCAGAGTTACTTCTTATTATGAATATGCAGCTGAGAACATAGATATTTTTCCAGCTTGATTTATACTTCTTGTCAATAGTTTTAGTTAATTCATCCAGTGCTTCGGACGTAAATGATACTTTCATATGACTGCTTAGTGTTTGTTCTAAACCTTCAAGCTGCTGACTTGCAAATGGAGCATGTGATCTTGACACTGTATTTGTAGATTGAAACTCATCTTCTTATGTTTTCAAAAGCAAAAGTATAAATAAAAAGAACCAAGTCCAGGTCTGTTTATTAAGATATAACCTGTGATTAGTTTCTGCTTCTGAATGGTATTCTGAAATTGTGTATGTTTAGATGCTCAACTTAATATTTTTATTCATCCAGATTTTGCATTAATTTTTTCTGTAGCTGTCATGAAACTTGGTGTACAAAATTGCAAACAATATGTTCTTTATTACTACTGCTCCTAGTTTTCTTTGTAGGATATGTAGAAAAATGTGTGTTACTAGTGGGTTAGAAAAGTATTGTAGTGATGGAACCACTAGGAAGGTGCTTTAAATAACCAAATTTCGTGCTTTGGCTTCCCTGTCACAAGTGTGACTTTGTGGAAATATTTTAGACAAAATCATATTTTATTACAACACTAACAGAATTTGCTGACATAGTTCACTGTTTCTAACAGCTTTGAACTATGTTCTTATCTTTAGATTTCAGTACATTAATATCTTTCAGGTTAACGGAATTCCAAAATAAAATTCCAAAATTGAGGTTTGGTTTAGTTCAGACTGAGGTTATTAATTCCCCTTTGAATTCTTCTGTCATTTCCGATGTTCGAGAGCAGTACAGCCCTATACCAGAACAGCACACATCACATCTGTGAGAGGTTGTAGCCCTGGCTGTGTGCACAGGAGATGTGTGCCTGAAGTGGACTTGTTCTGAAAGACAGCTGCGAAGAAATAGCTGGCAAACAGCAAGGGACATATGGTCTTTTCATTCAAACAAATCGGCCAAAACCCTGTGAAGGCACCCAGTTGACCCTTCCACACCCAGCAGTATTTCACTTCCTGTAAATAAATGGAAATATTTTCTTTGGTTTTATTTCTTGGGATCCTTATACAGCTATAGACCTCTCCTTTTTCTGTCTGATTACTAAGGAATGTACCCAGTCCATATAGTCTTCTCTTTCAATGCAAAACTACCTGCTGCTGTGTTTTGCAGCTCTCAAAGCTTCCTCCTTAATGTCTGTGGATTTTTTTTTTTTTAATGTACGAGACGCTGTAGGTTTTGCATCTTAACAGAATCTGTTACTGAAAGGCTCCCATTTCTTGTGAACACATCTTTTACGAAGATAGTAGAAGGAAACCTATCTGGATTCATGTTGACTTTATAGTCCTTTGCAGAGTATACAGTCTTCACAACAGGGTACTCCCATGAATACAAGTACTTGTGCGAAGGCTGAAGTTCAGTTACCTGCACGCGTACACCTCTACAAACTTGTTTTGCTTTGTCTTTTTGTGGTTTACCATCAATATGCATATTCTCAGTGCTAACTAGTGACAACAGAGCAAGCTTTCCTTCCTTTAAAGCCTTTCCGAGACCAGAGCAAGTCCTCCATTTGTAGACTTAGTTTATCTATTGTATTTTCTGATATCAATTGCCCCAATATCATATGCATGTTACTTCATTTGGGTTAATTATCTTGATCACTGTGCTATTAAAAAGTACTTTCAATTTGCTCTGGAAATACATTTTGTCACAGAAAAATGCATTTTCTTGCATTCTTTACATTTTTAGCATTATGGTTGTGCTTATTACAAAATTAATACCCTTCCTTAATTTTTTTCTTCAATTTCCTTGAAACTTCGATGTTATTTTTTCTGTAAATAATTCATTTGGGAATAGTTATAAGTCAACAGCCCTGTGTCTGCACCAACTCTCATGCCTTCTGTTTTACTCTGTGTTACTCTTACGTACATATATTTTTATAGCAAGGTTTTTCTCCTCCTCCTAATGAGTCTTCTTTTCACTATTTCACAGGGGTTTCCTTTCTCTTACCCCTCCAGGAAATCTATTACATATACACCTCAAGCTTTTCTGATTGCCTTGCTTAAGTGCAAAGCAGTTTCCAGCTCATTTTCCAGTTTGTCCATGTTTCTTTACTCTGTGTTACTGCTTGAATCTTTTCCAGCATATTCAGCATTTCTCCATATTGCCAGAAATGGTAGGGGATTTGCTCGCAATTGCTATTTTTGTCTGTGTAGATCTTAAAGCACTCCATGCCTTCTAACTCTTCATTAGCAAGGAAAGTTTCAGATTCATCGCTTTCACTTAAGCATTAAAAAGTGAATATGAGCAAAGTAAGGAACAACCGTTGCAATATTTACTAGTCAGCCCATAATCTTTCACTTCTCTCTCCTCTAATGTTTTTCTCTTGGCCATCACATAGTACCTCAGGGTATGTATTTCTTTAGAGATTTTACTGTATTTCACAGAAACTAGGTCTCAGAAAAAAGCTAACTGGCACAGCATCACTCTAGACAATGAGGAACTAAGAAAGAGCTACCAAATCTTAGACAAACTGAACCATATATTAAAGCAACTGAAGGATGTTTAAGAAGAAAGTATGGCTAAAACTATTTTTAAACACTTTGCATTTTTGTGATTCAAGCAAGACTGAGTGTTTGCAAGACAGAATTTGTGATGATCTCTTATTGGGGACAGTCTCCTGCAAAGCTGCCTAGTGCTTTGTGAAGTATATAAATAGGGTGACAAGTTACAGCTAAATTTAAAAGAGAAAGCTTAGTGCTTTAAATCTCATTAGTTACAAGATTCTTATGTGATGCATCTACAGCTGAGATCAATGGAATTTGAAACTTCCCTCATTATAGAAGAGAAATTGCTGTTGGTATATCATTTTTCATTAAAATCTCTGTGGACTAGAGTGTGTGTCCTTCCTGACTGTTTTGCTAGAAAAGTTATGACATTCCAACTGAGCTATGAACATTATTATTTTTGCATACAAGGAACTGTATGTACACAGTTACATATAAGGAATTGTATGTAAAAAGGTGAAATTAATACTGTCCTGCGATTACTTTTCCATAACTCTGTTCAGTATTTAATAGCTAGTTACAATTACATGAAAAATAAGACAATTTGAAGATATTCTTAAAATTGCAGATGATCAACCTGAATTCTTGTATAGCATATTTCCATAATATGCAGACACCCTTCCTGCAAGAAAATTATATCATAAGTGCATTTTTACTGCATGGGGACAGACAAGCTATGAAAACAGAGTTTCTGCAGTACCTAGAGTCTGAAGTGTTGATCAGTTCCCCCATTTTTAACAGAATGGTAGATGTTAGCGCTGCATCAGCATCTATATTTTTGTATGTGTTAAAGAACAGGATTACAAGTGTGCCTGGAGCCCTACGTACATAAATTTTTATAAATAAGAAAGTCTATAAGTATAAAGTGTTTACCAGTTTTTACTTCTTGACACCACAAGATTCGTTTGAGGATTTGCTAAATGAATTTTCTCACATTCTCGATTCCTAAAATAAACTGCTCTTTACACCTGCTACACACTTTTCACTTTACTTAAGTAGTTTCACGCACTGACTAAGCTTGCTGTCTTTTTCTATTACCGCGTAAGTCAACCCCTTCTCTCACAGTGTTCAGTCACTGGGATGACTGCTGCATCATCTAATAAAGCCCTGTTCTTCTTTATGGGTATTTCTCCAAGTAGGATGCCTCACTAGTCTTTGTACTTCATATTCCCCTTTTAACTGGACTTGTTTCCAACACTTCCTACCACCAGGACTCGGAACCTACTTAATTTCTATGTTTACATTATCATAAATGCTGAACAGCTCTACTATGATAGACTTGTATTCTGTCTACATTTATGGTAAAACTCTACTTCTAGTGTCTCATTACCAGCATTGACCACAAGACCTCAGTAATAACGAAATTACTCACAGGAGAGAGCAATAGTAATGGCATTTGTGTTTGATTAATATAGTTATTCTCAGGATGTCAAAGTAACATTTATACAAATATTTATATATTATATATTTACAAACACGTATATTTATTTATATAAACGAATTTCTGGTCCCTCAGGCTGCTTCATGAAGGCTGAACTCAGATCCTTATAGCACCAGTTATTTAGAATATTCTATATTATGGGCTTGATGATTGGAGATGCTAGGCTGGATGACTGGAGAAACAGAAGTGATGAGACTACTGTACTGCAAGCCCAGAAACTGGGAAGTATGACAAAAAAAAAAGTTGTACTATTAGGTTAACATTGGGACAAAAACTGAAATCAAGTCTAACTGGTTTTCTGTGTTACAAATATAAGAACTTTACAACTGATTTACAAATAACTACTAGATGTATTGGATGTTCTTCTCTCTTACCCTTTTTCTCTCCCAATATTCAGCTATTTTTCCATGATCCATAGTGTGGCTTTAATCAGATCTCTAACAAATAAGTATTAGATAGATATCTGTAATATCCTTAACTCGCATAAAGTCTTACTTAAAAAAACAAAATAATGAACAAGAGACACAAGGAACCGAGAACTTCTTAAACCAAGCTTTGCTGCCAAAATGAATGTAAAATCTAACTAGACTCTAAGAGATTTTCACCTGTGGCTCAGCCCAGATTCTAGATCTGTGAAGAGAGACATTTAAATCAGCTTATTGGAAATCTAATTCTCATAAATTACTCTACATATTTTAATTGAACAGCATCTATAACATTCTCTAGAAAATAGAGGACTTCATCATATTCTTTACTCTATTGCTTTTTCTAATGACTCAGAAAAGTGAAGTATCACCTTAAAAAAGTTTTATGCAATTCCTGAAATTTTCTCCAAGACTTCTCTCCCAAAATATCACAGATTACTGTGAAATTCCATGGTCACCTCCCACCGCTATGAATAGGGACTATCTACTATCTCTAAACCATTTTTCCTCCTTCATGCAAGATTCTTCTTAAACCACGAGAGTTGCAGAGTATGTACAGAAAAGAAAAACGCATATTTGTGCTTTTCCTTGCCAGGCTTCAAGTACTAGTTCTGCTATGTTTCTGTGGGATTTTGGAGAAGAAGGGGAAGAGCCCCCAGGATAAAAAACTGAGCACAGTTTTTGACACCTGGCATAATGACATTCCCTATCTTCTTCTCTCTTTCTTTCCTAGGATTTAATCTATATTTGTTTGGCCTGGGCATTTAGTGAGTATTTTCATAGATATATTATAATTCATTTGTGAATGGTATAATTCATTTTGAATTATAAAAATATTTCTTGTTGTATATGTAAACTTAGAATAGTTTTCTCCCACTAGACATTTATCAACATTGAATTTTATCTGCTATTTTCTTGAGCAGTTGAATTGTTTACATTTCTAAGGTTGAAAGTTTCCCTTCAGCCTACTGATGATCTTAAACACTACATGACACACTTTATATGCAGCAGTCTTCCAAATCACTTTTAGCTGCAATATAAAATAGAAATTTTATTGTAAAAAATAGCAACGTAAATTTTTTATTCAACTAATCATGCACTTAGTATCCACTAAATAGGAATTTTATATTCAATATCACAAGGTTCTCCTGCAATTCTTCACAATTTGCCATTTGCTTTACAATCTTATGATCATCAAAAAATTTTCATCATCTTGCTAGTCATATCTTTTTTCCAAATGATTTTTTGGAATATGGATCGAATATAGGATAGACATCCCCATAGACTAGCATACATCTTTGTTTTATTTGTCCTCAGGCTCTTGATACTCTGTTCAGTGTATCATAAGAACTATACGAGCAAAAAGAAAGGAGGTGATCTTTGTTATTGCTTTTTTTGACAAAGCTTTCTAATCTTTTTCTTATATAAACATCCACTTTGAAATTTCTGTTGCACTTTGACTTTTCTATGTTAGCAAAATTTCTCATAACACATTTCCTTCAATAGAAAGCATACTGAACTCATTTTTTTTCCTGTAGCTAATAAATAAGTTAATATATTAAGCAAGCACAAAATCTAATGTTTTTTTCAAGATCGTATAGTAACCTTTCCAACTGAACACTCAAGCACATTACCTTGCACAGTACTATCCTTTTACTATTTGTGATGACAACTGCCAAATCTGTTAGCAATAGTTGTACGGTTACAGTGACAGCATACCCTTTAAAAAGTCTGTTAAAACTAAGGAGTCCCACCCAGAAAAAAATCTCAAATTTAAAAATGAGTCCTTATTTTAAAACAAAAACCTGCAAAAAATGTTGAATTATTTCATGAAAATGGAATTATAAGAGGGAAGTAGAAACATGTGTGCACACATACATACACACACACTCTTCCTGCAGAGAAGTTGTCAAAGCACTGACAACCCAGTGCAAACCTCCAGTTTAATCTCCAGACTGTTGACATTCTGCATCTCAAATTCTGTCCCAGACTTCAGGAACCTCCCACAGCTATAGACTTCTTGGTTTTGACCATGGCCTTTTGTTTTGTTTTTTAAAATCTATGTTATCAATGGAAATTTAAAGTTAATATAGTAAATCTTAAAACTTAAATCTTAATATAACAATTTGAAAATATTTCAAATAGGAATAAAAGTTCCCCTACAACTATTGTTATTAATCCAAATATGAGATTACCTGAATTTGAGATTAAGGAATCACATGTAGTAAAGCAGACTGACAAAGGTAATTGTTATAAATGTACAGATGATTCCCAATTAAAATTCTCTATGCCTTTTATAAATGCTATCAAAGTCTTTAATGTGTCTAGCAAATACAAGGTATTTGGGGCAAAATAAAGAAGAAACAGGAACTTGCTCTCAGAAGTGAGCGATGGACTTCTCTGTCAGCAAGGACCTGAAAGCACACCCTTAGTAGCAGAGAAAAAGTAGACTGAAGGAACTGTAAGTGTGACTGCAAGAAGAACAAAGGCACAGAACTTCCTGGGCACAGAACTCACTGAAAAAGTAGATGCAAGGAATTTCGGAACAATGAAACTGTATGCTCTGTCTATTTCCATGTGTTCAAGGTACAAAGGACTAAATGTATATCTGTGCCAAATAAGCAAAGTTATAACCAAACTGTGGTTCATATTAGAAAGTTTTCATCCTCATGCAGGAACCATACCCCAGAAGGCAGATCCTTTGAGGAATGCATGAATGAATGGGGCTTCAGCTTACCATACACAAGATCAGTATGGATTAGTGCTTTAAATATTCTTTGACTAATAAAAAACATTTTATTTCTTAACTGTGTTCTTTTGAAGCTCTGTTATCACTAGTAGAGCTGTTCAGGAAACAAGTTCATCCTCCTTACTTTTCTTATGTTTTTCTAAAACACAATTTAGACAAAAACTATTTCAAAAATTTTCACAATGCAAAATGAATTCCATATAAATAATTTTCTCACATAATCTTTGAAACGCTACTTCGACCTTGGTCATTTTAAAATGAAAACTACTGTAAATTAACCTATTACCGTGAATTTCAAAAGGAAGAGTCTATTCAAACCAGACCAACATAAAGTGTTGAAGCCAAACTGAATTTTTCAAACTACTTCTGAGTTCTAAAACTCACCTTATTAGATATCACTTTAAGAGTTCAGTTTCAATAAATCTGTTTTTTTCTAATTAAAAGCAGTAGCTTCAATGGAAAGTAATTTGAATTTCTAAAAATAACTGTTTCCATGAAATGACTATCAATCAGTCACTCCCTTTGAGATAAGAGCCCTACTTTGTCCTGATGGCTTAGGTTTTTTGGTATACTTTGCTGACTAAGCTTATTTCCTCAGAAAATGGACTTCCTTAAAAAGCTGCTGACCCATTATGGAAAAACTTCTTAAAACCATTATATTCAATATATTTCCATGCTCAACTTATATACTATGTTCAAATCATGCTCGTTACTTACATTCCATTTTATTCATATAAATGCTTACATGAATGCACAGAATCTCTGTCAGAACGGTCTGTCCCCAATATATATTAACATTACATACGAAAACAACCATGCAGATGTGCCTTTTTCAGCTGCTTGCTATTTGCATCTTACATACGATTTAAAGGATCACCAATAAATTAATTTCTAGAAAAACTCTAAAATAGAACATTAACAGCTAAAGGTTGAATATAACACTCAAATGAAAACTGGACTCTGGAACTACTGTAATACATTATTTAATTTGCCCTTCCTGTTACAAATGCTTGTTAAATGGAAGAAAGTTGTCTTCATTTTAATTAGAGAGCAATTATTAATTTCCACAAAAGTACCCACAGGTCACAGCTGACCAATCTGATGCTGAGAACACTGGAAGAGTTAGCTAAGCAATCGTCAGTTAGCTAAGCAATCGTCAGAAAGAGAGTAACCAGGTATAAAATTTGTCAGGACGTACCATGTGCATTAGATAGCCACCCTCTTTTGTGAGAGAACTGAAATGTGCATTTGCCACAGTTTCAGTCAGTTATAATCACAGGCCTGCTGTTTGTGATAGCTGTTGCTGTAGATGAAGCCTATCTTACCAATATTCATATCTGAAAATTTCATGGAAATTCATGGAAAAAAAGGGAGGGCATCTTCATTTCAACATCTTTTGGACCTGGATATCAATTATCTGCTAGAAGCAAGTGATATTCACATTGCTGTCTTCATTTGACTATTTAAGTTTCAGTAGAGGAGACAGAGTTTGACTCTATCTTGGACAAGATAATTTGACTTGTTCCTCCTGCCCGTCCACTTCATACCTACAGAACCCCTGTGGTAAGGTTACACATATCTGAGAGCCCCGAGATGGCAGAAATAGGTAGCATTCCTTTACCTACATTCTTGGAGCATCATCCACACCTGCAGGATCTTTCCTAGATTAAAGATCTGGGAAATGAGGGCAGACTTCAGGGCTTAAAACTATGAACTTCCATGAGGAGAATGATTTTGAAAAGTATGCTGCCATCAGCTGGGAGAGGGACAGCAGGGTCATCCCTGTAGAAGAGGTCATACCTCAACTCTGTTTCATAACTGAGTTTTGCATGGATAACAATTATTTCCTAACTTTTTCAAAAAAATTTGTTGCTAAAAAGCTTCTCACATCATAAGGCTCCTCACTCTAATTTTAAGATTCTCCCACTAAAAGATGTAAGATGTTCTTTTCGTATCCGTCAGATGCATGTCTATATCAGAGGCAAATCTGCAAATCAGTGGTGAAAATCAAATAGATCTGACATTCGGCCATCTGTACAGAGCAGATGAGAGAGTTTCGCTTTGAAACTTTTGCCTTCTTAAATTCAACTTCTGGATATAGATTTTGATGAATCTAACTGAATTTTGGTTGAATTTCTCAGAAATAAAAAAAAAGTTCACATAATCACAACGGAGAATAATCAGACACACACATAGAAAATGGATGCTTTAAAAGTATTAGAATATCCACTGTTAAAAACATTTCTTAATACTGGAGTCAGTTCACCCTTACATGAGCATATTGTAACTCCAGGTTAATACAGACAGGACTATTTTGTTTCAAATGCACAACACATATTCTGATCAACATCAGTATCCACACATTATTGAAGTGTTCCAGAGTTAAACTGAATCAATTTGCTTAAAGCATCTTTTCCAAACAAAATATAGTTAAAATGAATATTTGGCTTTGGGCTTTGTAGCTGGAAGACTGCCAGAGACACTAAAAAGGATTGCAGAATTTTCCATTTCATTTCCTTACCTCTAAACAGTATTTAAGGCCAGCTTCAAAATAAGGCACGAGATTTTGAGGGAAAGTAATTTACTTTTATTTTTTAATTACGTTAAATCAAGGGCAAAGCTAGTATTTAGGACTTTCAGATAGTCTTTAGGGTCATTAAATAGCTTAATTACAAGAAGGATTTGCTGAAGGCATACTTGACGGAGAACAGACATGTTTGGTGTGAGAAAAAGGTTTGACTTTATGACACATTATAGTTAAAGGAGAATAAAGAACACAACCACTAAGCCCACGTGAAAACAACTCTCAGAGCCTGACTAGTAAACAGATGCCATAAAAGTTCAAAACTTCAGGGGCCATCTTTAAGATCTCACCCTAAGTATCCTGAAATCTCTGGGAAGACTGACTGGATCAGGCCTCTAACATATCGTGCATAATTTTTATAGAGAAAAACTATTTCTTCTTGCTGAGAAATTTTCATCTGATTTAGACCAAATTGTCTCTTGTTATTCAGAGGTCAAATGCCTCATTATATCCCTAATCTTCTCCCTTGATGCTGAAAAACTTAGAACGAGCCTCTCTCCACACTGCTGCTCAGCAGCTCTTCTATTTTCTGCATATAGATAGAACTAGATGCTCCAGAGATATCAATCCAGAACAATTCACAACATCTACACGATTAAAAGCCAAATGAAGGCCATAAATAATGCATGTAACATTAAGTGCTATCTACCCTATTCTTGGATATGTATATCTTGTAAAATCTGTTTCTGCGTTTTGCATACAAATGTACATTAGCCAGTTTTACAGGATAAATGGGGATGTATTCCTGACGGCATCTCTAATAGCAGTATTGAACTCAGAGTTGTTATAATGAGATTTGGTTGGAGTAAAAGGAAAAAAGTAAAAGAAAAATCCAGTTCCTGGTAGTTACTTTTATTAGTATTACTTCTGTTCCTCACACTGATGACTAAAGAGCTCATCCAGTCATTGTAGATAATACTAGCAAGATTTTATTGTAATATTAACTTACTCACATTAGATAACCCTTAACATTGGTTCTATAATAATCAGATAATATTAGATGTTAGATATTAAAGCTGGATAATACTAAATATAATAGTAATATCAGCTAATACTTCCATGTGCAGAATAAATTTGGACTCATTCTGCCTTTACTATCAGGAAAAAAGGTATCAGCTTTTGTTTTGAAGACTGTAGGTATTATTCGATATCTCATGCTGCAGTCAACATTTGTGAAAGACAGAGAATGGAAAAAATTTACTTTTAAAGCAAGCTCAAAGTGGAGAACAAGAAAATGACTTCTTGGTGGTGGTTGCCTTAATTCTTATCTGTCAGGAGAACTATCTTCTTGCTTTCTTTCACTGTCTTTTTCTAAAGACACATTCAGTGAAAAATGGCAGAGGAAGTGAAGGGAAATTTGTCTTCATTTTATGTGCCCTGTACAGCGGTGGCTTAGTGATACCATATTAAGATATTGTACAGCAGCAGTAAACTTTCCACAGTCTCCAGAGGGCTTCACTAACTACCTCCTACTTGTTCAATTCTCATGCACATGTAAAATGTCTAGTCTACAGGGTAGCTCTGTTGGGTATTTTTGCCCAAATGAAGACAATAAAGTAAAGGAAATATATTGCTGTTAATGAGACAATAAATTAGCTATGAGATACAAAAGTCAGGAAAAGTAAAGAAATCATCTTTGATAAAGGTAGTTTATGTGCTAGTTGATGGACTTCTGTTGGTTGAAGCCAAGGACAGGTCAGTCGTAATTTAGCTTATCTAGGTTTAATTTAGTTTGCAGGATTCAACTGTGATTTCAGAATGGAGCAGGAAAATGACAGATTGCCTACTTTAAACAAAAAAAAAAAGTCACTAAAGGAAGGTAAGAGGCTAAGTAAGTGACTTTCATATGTCCATCTTCTCTGGATTTTTAACTCCATACTTGCGAGGTTTTGGTTTTTGCAAGCATGCAGGACCCAGTAAGCAGTACATAACTCACATACAGAGCCAAATAGCCATACTAAAAATCAGAACAGAAAAGCTCTCTTCTGCTTACCAGGATACTACAAAGGGTCATTTCTTCCTCTGTAATAATAAATCATTCACCTACAGAGAAAGGTTTCTCATATATTCAAAACAGTTAACTGAAGAACACTAGTAAATATGCATTTCTCATACACAACATCTCAGTCGTCTTTTCTTTATCCTCTTATTGGTAATAGTAAGAACTCTATGTACTTCAGCAAAGCTGAAATGAGACTATTTCAAGGAGATAATTAGCTGTCCTGTATTATTTTTGAGAGATCATCAGAGGCCTTTAATAACGTCCAGAATAAAAATGCAATAGATTCTCCCTAAGGATATCATACTGTTCTCAAAGACAGTTTGTAGCTATAGAGTATCCAGTCCAACGTTTTATAGCAATTAGAAGGTGGGTGCATACATATGGAACTCTGCAACTTCAGCCTCTGGAAGTTGTCATAATCCAGCAGACATGAGTGTTATGAGTGTTAGATAAGTACAGATTACAGTTCATTTACCTGCTTCAAATAAAAAAAAAAAAAATTAATTTACAACCAAACACCAGAGCATAAATTGAACTTATTTTACAAAACATAAAATTTAAGATGGTGTCCATGGAGATGTAGCTCTTTTCAGAGAACAACTGCAAATATATAGAGTTGAAGACTAATATTTATTGGTTTCAGAGAATCTCTTACCACAAGGTAAAAGGGTATATAAGAAATACAGGTAGCTAGAAGATGTAGTGATTCGCTGGAATCACATCTTTCAGAGTCATAGATCTCTCAGTAAAAATACCATTCTTCTTGCTTGCAGGAGAGAAAGAAAGAAAAACAAGAAATAAAGCAAAAAACTCCACCTTTCTTGCCCTCTCTGTAAATAAAGTGGCCCGAGAAACGGATTGGGGGGGCGGAGGGTGGCACAAAGAACAGTTAAATTAAGAAATGTTACCCTCTTTAAAAGGTTAGAAGGAATCAATGAAATAACCCAAGAGACTATCAAGGAAGAGGAAAGCCAAAGAGAAAGTTGTCCAGTAGGACAAACTGGTAGGAATGGTGGAATACAGAAGAGGACTCCGCTGTTCCATTCTTTAAAGATGATACACAGAGAATGGTACAAGATTGCTTCCATTTTCACCTTTTTCTGAAACAGATTGTTTCATTTACATGAGACTTCAGCAGAGAAATATTAGGCTGGTAAACTTATTATGCAAGTGTATAATGGCTCTAAAGAAAAATACTGCTGATTCTAAATGACTTTTTTCAGTTTTCATTGATTGCATAAGTGGAATCAAGAGATTTCATTACACAGGAAAACATTCATTTAGCACTCATACTGTCGCTACTTGTCCATGCAAAAAATGGAACTGGAAGTTAGATTGCCTCTTTGGATGAAGTAGTCCAGCAAGTCCAACAACAGAATAAGAATAGCAATTTTAACTGGAGAAGGGTAACATTATAATAAGCAATATTAACCCCCACCTACATGTTTATAAAGCTGAATTTGTTTTTGATCTGGAGATGAAAGTTTGTGATATATTTCTAACTTGTAAAGAACAATCAAACAAATTTCTATTCCTTGACTTCAGGAGAGTTAACTTTGGCCTCTTCATGGTCCCTCTTAGAAGAATGCCATGGGATTGGGCCCTAGAAGGAAGAGGCGACCACAGAGCTGATTAATATTCAAGGATCATTTCTTCCAAGCTCAAGAACAGTGCATCCCTATGAGCGAGAAGTTGAGCAAAGGAGGCAAGAGACCTGCATGGATGACCAAGGAGCTCCCGGCAAAACTCACACGTAAGGAGGAAGTGAACAGGAGATGGAAGCAGGGATAGGCCACTTGGGAGGAATATAGGGACGTTGTCAGAGTATGCAGGGGTGCGATGAGGAAAGCAAGGCCCATTTGGAATTAAATTTGGCAAGGGATGTCAAGGACAACAAGAAGGGCTTCTTCAAATACATCATTAACAAAAGGAAAACTAGCGAAAATGTGGGCCCGCTACTGAATGAGGCAGGGACCCTGGTGACAGAGGACACAGAGAAGGCAGAGATACTGAATGCCTTCTTTGCTTCAGTCTTCACTGCTAAGGCCAGCCCTCAGGAATCCCGGACCCTGGAGACCAGCAAGAAAGTCTGGAGAAAGGAAGACTTTCCCTTGTTCGACACTGATGGGGTTGGAGAATACTGAGGCCAACCTGATACCCACAAGTCCATGGGCCCTGATGGGACCCATGAGTGCTGAGGGAGCTGGAAGACGTCATTGCTATGCCACTCTCAATCACCTTTGAAAGGACATGGAGAACAGGAAAGGTGCACGAGGACTGGAAGAAAGTAAATGTCATTCCAATCTTCAAAAAGGGCAAGAAAGAGGACCCAGGAAACTACAGGCCAGTCAGCCTCACCTCATTCCCTGGAAAGGTGATGGAACAGCTCATCCTGGAGGTCATCTCTCTCTCTCCATCCATACAGAGGATAAGAAGGTGATCAGGAGTAGTCAGCATGGATTCACCAAGGGGAAATTGTGCTTAACGAATCTGATAATCTTCTACGATGGAACGACCAGCTGGGTAGATGAGGGGACAGCAGCAGATGTTGTCCACCTTGACATTAGCAGGGTCCCATAACATCCTCATAGGGAAGCTCAGGAAGGGTGGGCTGGATGAGTGGATAGTGAGGTGGATTGAGAACTGGCTGGATGGCAGAGTTCAACAGGTTGTGGTCAGTGGCACAGGGTCTAGTTGGAGGCCTGCAGCTAGTGGTGCTCCCTGGGGTCAACTCTGAGTCCAGTATTGTTTAACTTATTCATCAGTGACCTGGATGAAGGGACAAAGTGCCTCCTCAGCAAGTTTGCTGATGACACTAAACTGGGAGGAGTGGCTGATACACGAGAGGGCTGTGCTGCCATTCAGAGGGACCTGGACAGGCTGGAGAGGTGGGCAGAGAGGAGCCTCATGAAATTCAACAAAGGCAAGTGCAGGGTCCTGCACTTGGGGAGGAAGAACCCCATGCACCAGTACAGGCTGGGGGCTGACCAGCTGGAAAGCAGTTCTGCAGAGAAGGACCTGGGAGTCCTGGTGGACAAGTTAACCATGAGCCAGCATTGGCCAAGAAGGCCAATGGCATGCTGCAGTGCATTAGGCAGAGTGTTGCCAGCAGGTGGAGGGAGGTGATCCTCCCCCTCTACTCAGCCCTGGTGAGGCCTCACCTGGAGTACTGCATCCAGTTCGGGCTCCCCAGTAAAGAGAGACATGGACCGGAATGAGTCCAGAGGAGGGCTACTAAAATGGTTAAGGGTCTGGAGCATCTCTCATACGAAGCAAGACAGAGAGAGATGGGCCTGTTCAGCCTGGAGAAGAGAAGACTGAAGGGGGATCTGATCAGTGTGTATAAATATCTGAAGGGAGGATGTCGAGAGGATGGGGCCAAACTCTTCTCAGTAGTGCCTAGCAATAGGACAAGAGGCAACGGGCCCAAACTAAAGTACAGGAAGTTCAATCTGAACATGAGGAAAAATTTCTTTCCTGTGAGGGTGACAGAGCACTGGAACAGGTTGCCCAGAGAGGTTGTGGAGCCTCCTTCCTTGGAGATATTCAAAACCCGCCTGGACGCGATCCTGGGCAACATGCTGTAGGTGACCCTGCTTGAGCTGGGGATTGGACTAGATAATCTCCAGAGGTCCCTTCCAACCTCAACCATTCTGTGATTCTGTGATGAGAGAATCTGGGGGGAGGGAAAGGGCAGAAATGAGGGGAAAAGAGAGAGAGAGAGGCTATGGAACTCTCTGTTCCCACTCATTTTTTTTAGCCTCTTTCACAATTCAGTTTGACAGTTTTAGGAAGGAGAAGCATTCTTTCCTAAAAAATTTTTTCATAACTGATGATGAAGCTGGAAGCATAGTGATACTATTCTCAGTGAGAGAGGAAACAGGGTGTTTGTTTTATTCTATTTGGACTGGTTTCATAAGGTCTCAATGTCTTATTATGTTTAGACATCCTATACTACGCCAAAGGACATCAAACATAGAGATGGGTAAACATTAGATAGTTGTCTAGTTGAGAAAGACATTCAGATCATTTTAGCGTATATGCCATTGAAAAGTAAAGGTAAGATTAAAAGTTTTGACAAAATCCTAGTTCTCTGCTATAGCAGATAATATCCCAACATGACTATCTAATCCCTAGACATAATATCATCCTATAAAATGGATCGTAAAGCCTAATCCTAAACCCTTCACTTCTTCAGGCAGACAAGATCTTGTCAATTAACACTAAAATAGGAAGTTCTGAAATAGACGCAAAACATTTGCCATTATACACACAGAGTTTCAGCGTGTGCACAGGACTTAACAGTCCACTGGGTCAATATCCTGCTGTTAGCAGTAACTGATCCAAAAGATGAAAGCAGGTGAAAATGCATTCAGGCCCTTCTGACAAAGCACCAGGAATCTAGAAGAGGTATCGGTACTGTACAAATATAGGGCAAATACACTCCAGCACAAAGCCCTGAAATTTATCTTACTTGTCCAGTAGCTATTTTGGATAGTCTATTGCTTTTTATTTATTTTTAAAGATAATTCCTTAAATGTTCTCATTGCCTAATGCAAAGTCAGAACACTTGAAAGAAAAAGCAGTGATAGAGGAAAAATATAGTCTGAAGTCTGCTGCTATGATTTGTTTCCTTCTGTTTCAGCAGTCCTGGCAGAAAGGGGGAACTGAAACAACAGTACCTGAAGAATAGAGAATCTGGAGGTGCAGCATGGAAGAATACAAAATAAAACTGAGCACTAGTGACAGTCACTCTGCACGGGCAGACACTGAAGTGACGAGGTTTTCAGAAGCATAGTTTTAGAAAAATGAAGAATTAAAAATATATACATATTTAGCAAATTAGGGCCAGAAACCAAAAGTAGAGGCATTGTGCTGGTAAGAGCCATGTAACATAAAAGTATAAGAAAAGTATAAACATAAAAAAGTCATGGCTTTCTAGCATCTACTTCTCTCTTCAAGTTCATTCTTTCACTTTTGGGACAATTAGGTACTTGTTCACCTTTAGGTTTCTCCCTAGAATTACTGAGTCACAGGAATCAATGCAACAAAAATTTGCAAGGCAATGACCTATGAATTTAAGAAAGAGAAAGCTACTTTACAAGTGCCTAGAGGAAAATGTCCCTTTTGTAAAAGTCAATGACCTTCTACTCAAGTGTCTTCTATTGGAGAAAAATATAGTGTTTTCTGCAACAGCTTTATTTCTAAAAGTTAAAAATTCCATGTGAAATATTGATAAAAGACTACACGGTAATGATTAGCAGAGATCACAATAGATTTTCTGTCATTTGTTGTTTTCTTTCTTTTGCAACTCCTTGAATCCTTAAATATTTGTTTCAAGATTGAAAAAGTTCAGGATTTTAGGGAAAATAAATTACACAATATTACTGACATTACAATTACTCTCATAGTACCAGCTACATGAATTAGAAGATGAATCACGGTCATATATTGATATTGCCAAAAAACTCCCTATCAGACAAACACTGTGCTAATATAAAATGGATATGCATTAGTTTTATCTCCCCCACCTTTAAATCTTCAGACTGCTCAGTTCACATTAGCAAATATTCATAAACTACATTTCTAATCTCCATTATTCTTCATCGCTCAAGAGTAGCACACACTACCATGTTCACTATCTTTCACTACAACTGGAATCACCTAGATTTTACTAAGATAATTTTATTCAGAAAAATATTCTTCTTTAAGGCCTTTAATGAACAGCTTTCCAAAGAATGCTCTTTCCTCACCCTCATCATCACACGTAACTCATAACAGCTGCTTCAGTCCTTACAAAAATCTTCTGTAGCAAGACTTTTGTACTGAGTCAAAAGCTGATTTCTAAACGATTATGGCTTTTTGTCATCTGCCTCTAAGCTAGGAAAAAAAAGAAAACCTCTTACTCCTTTCTCTTTCAATAAGACATTGTTAGATTACATGCCTGGAAGTCTCTCTCAAACCCTCTCCTTCATTGATTTGTAGGCTCAATCCTACACAATGGCTTAGAGAAGCCATTACTTTGTTTATTCCAGGATAATCTCAAAAACTCCAGAACACTTTCTCCTGATCCTCAATTACTAGTAACAAATTAAGTACAACTAGAGAAAGCAGCTCTGTTTTAGTGGCCAACACAGGCCATGGTACATAAACCCTACCATTCAATAGCTTCCATTAGAAAGATCAAATTAAAGCTGACAGGCTTTTTTTCACTTCCTGGAAATGTGAAGCTGAATATGGCTCTTGCCATATCTCTGACAGTAATGCCCATCACAATTGCAATGATACCATGAGACAGTTAATGCAAAATATAACAAAATAAGATTTGGGAGCACAATTCTAATATGAATTACAAAGGGAAAAAAAAATTGAAGTACGTGTAAGATAAAATTTAACAATGTTTTAAGGGGCTGATCTTATATGGTTGCCAACAATACCGCAAGACTGAATTGTAAAATTGCTGAAAGCATTTCTAGTGCTGAATTAATGCAGAATCAATAAGGGATATAAGTCAATTTTTTTTTTTTGACTGAGCTGACTCTAGCAGGAAAGGAAAAAAGAAATCAAGTGATCAGCTGTGAAACTGAACACAAATAAAGGGCAAACTAAGAGCCTGGCATTTTTATATTGACATGCTATCAATGACTGTATTTAGAAAGAAGATAAAGAAGTTTACCTTTAAAATTCAAAAAAGAAGGAGTCCTTGACTATCATTTAAAAAAGTAATTAGTCTTGTACTTCCCGCTAAACTATTTACCTGACATCCTTTGAAAGATGAGATTCTCATTTCTTGGCAAAGAATGTTATCACACACATAACTCTAGAACTAAATGAGGCTTTCACAATTTGTACATTTAAACTTCTATTTTATTTTATCAAGTATCTGCAAGAGATTTTTATTTTACTAAGATGTTATTCATGATTATCTAGTGACTAATATTAATTTCTTATTCTGAATGGAAAAGAAACTGTTCTGACAATAGCTGAACATTTCAATGAAAAAGGGTACATGCAAGAGTATTGGAAATGTGTTTTTCTGTGGCTATTATTGTGATCAACTTCATGAAAACTAGTCGAAAAAGGAAGAAAGAAATGTCTGAAAAGCAAAAGAAACATTACTTATTTGTTATATAAACAAATGCCTGCAGATATATATATATATTTAATTAATTCTTGTTTTAGCAGCTGTGTTGCCAGTTACTCTTGAAGAGAATTAAGAGATTTTTTTTTTCCGGTGGTATTACTACCACAGTACTGTTTTAACAACATCTGTGAAAATTAAGAGTTTGTAGGATACCTTTTATTCTTCTTTTGGAGTACATGAAAATTCAAAGCCAATTTTTTCTCTCTCCTTTTCATAATCTTTGCAAGTAGCATATGACTTCTGAGACTGAATATATTCCTGATTGCTAGAGATGGATCTGAGCCCACATTCGTAAGAACTGAAAATGTTAATAGCTGAACAGTTTTGCTCTTCTGACAGACTCACTTATTGGAATCACCTGATGTATGTAAGCCTGACATATGTCAACAAGAAAACTCCAAGCCCATAAATGTCCATCATGCAAAATAAAAAAGAGATTCATTTAGATGACAGCAGTAAGATGCTTATGGCTTTGCCTAGAGCTGGCTACTTGTGGGGCAAGACAGCATTAAACACAGATGGGTATCATGTTTCTGCCACTACTGGAGGACTCCTACTGATCCGCATGGCCTTCCTTCATACACCCAAAGCCAGGATTTTACACCAGGACTGCTTACTTTTTATTAACCTATCCATAAATCTGATGCAAACACCATGGTGTTAAGGGCAGCACAGCCTTTCTAGAACTCAGTCTCACTGGAGAACTGAGTGAGAATCCCAAGGTCACTTCCCAGCTCTCCCATGTGTGATAACACAGTGCACCTGCAACAGAGTAAATGAACCTGCTCACCCCTTAGTTTTAAGGAACACTCTTTTAAGCTAGCAATATATTTCAGCTGTTTAAAACCTAATAAAAATAGAGCACAAGTCATTTATTATCTGTCACTTCCACATAAGTAATTCTCATAAAAAGTCAAATTTAAGATACTCTACAAAAGGGTTCTTTTAGACTTGACAGTCCTATTATTTTAAAATTTAAATGACATATTCTGAGAAATTCAGTGCTGAATACCTTAGATCAAAGGCAATAGTGCAAAGGAAGTCAAATTCAGTGATTAAAAAAACCCCAACAGAAAATCAAGTCCATCTGTCAATACTTTTCAATGGAGATTTACATCAAGCCACTTTAAACTCTTCTCATAATTCTGCAAGCACCCTGGTATAAATCAGACCAAAATGTATTCCTAGTCAAGTCTCCTTTTTTTAATAACATTTGATGTGTGTCTGCTGGATGAATTTCAAAACTTACAGAAAGCACTACGCAACTCTGAGACTGCAAAGCAGAAGAACAATGTAGAACAGGCTACAGCTCCTCTCTGCCTAGTACCCAGATGGGTCCTCTCCTTAGCCGTGAATTGGTTTCCTTCACAACATAGGGAGAACTCCCAAGCCCAGTTTTGCTGGGAAGTAATATCAGGCACTCAGTCAGTTGGCAGATCGCCTTTCAGAAACTTTACCAGACTACAAATTGGTTTGTAAACACAAACTGTTTTAAGGTTCCACCTCTCTGTAAAAAAAAAAAAAAAAAAAAAAAAATATATATATATATATATATATATATATATATTTTATTATTTATTTATGTTTTACATAGAAAAATGCATGCATTTGGATTCTGGGGGTAAACAGAAAGAACAAACAGTGAGTAGATACACAAACAAAACACACAGCTGCTCCTCTGAGCAGTGTTCTGCAATATTCTACTTTATCTTCAATCCAGCCATCTAGGAAAGGTTATTAAGGAAACAGGAGTGCCTTGATCTGGAGAAGCAGACCTCTAAGCATCTGATTCAGTCCAAACCACTTACAGCATTGTACAGTGGCTGCCTTTTCAGTAGGAAAGGCCAGGACCCTCGCAGGAAGGACTTGCAGCTAACATCTTTGCCCAAAGGACAGCCATAAGGTGCCTTCAGGGCAAGTGGTGTACACAGCAGCAGCTACTGTACTTGCCTGAAGATCTAATCTTAGCTTGGCCTTTCAGTCATGCAGCATACTGTGGTGGCACCCATAGAATCCAGTGGGTATACCTGCTGTCTCTTGGCCTGACCTACGGCTGACCTTGCCTAGGTATACCTGTTGGCTGACAGTTTTCTGCCTAGTGACCGACCGTGACTGGAGGAAACAGCTAGCCATCAAATGCCACGTGAGCGGAGCAAGTGGCACCTGTCCGACAAAGAACATTCGAGAACATGCCGGAATCATCCTGAACCTGCCGGAGCCACCAGCTAATAGTATGACCACACCCCTCATCCATCATGGCTACAAATAACCACCGGGGGCCTCTGGACCTTGAGGCTGGCTCACTGGATGCAGCTGGTCTGCTGAAGTGATGGAATTCCCCTCAGATCGGGATGCCGCCTCAGGAATTCCCGTGGGGATTTACTCCCTCTCTCCGCCTGGTTGCGTGAGCGTTCGGTGCACCTACTGCATGGTTATTGTCCAGCCTACAGAAGCAAAGCTTCTTTGTCGGGGGGACTGTGAGTGTCCAAACCACGGAAGTGATAGCTTCCTCGCTCTTTACTGCTTTCCCCCTTTTGTGAATAGCTACTTATCCTGTCTGTTATTTTGTTTCAGTTCCTTTATTTCTGCCATAACATATGAATATATTGCTGATATGTGTTTACTAGTTGATTACTTTATTTGTTATCAAATCCATTTGTTAATACTAGGAACACCTATTGACATCTGCATCTGTTATTTGTTAACAGTTCAATAAACTGTTTAATGATGCCTTTAAACAGGTTTGGTGCTCAGTCCTTCCATGACAGATACGAGACAGGTTTTGGGTTAAACACGGGCTTCAGTTCAGCATAACTTATAGTGAAAAAATACCTTCAGCAGCTGTGGTAAGATAAGGGTTTTCCCCATGTACATGCTCTCAGTACATTGCCCACCTTTGTTCCAGATGCAGAGTTTACAAATGTCATCTGGTCCCCTGTTACTTGCAAATTTATTTACTTTAAAGTAAATATTGCACAGATGTCCTGCTAAACTGAGTCAAAAGGCAGACATGTACAGAGTTTAATAGCATTTTTATTTTGCATGACATATAAGAAAGCATATGTAGCATCCACCTTCTAGGTTACATTCAGATGACCATGGCAAATATTCCAGTGCCAGACCAGGCTGCAGGGTTCATCTCTTTTCCTAAACCGATTTAGGGGGAAGACTCTGAGCAGAGATCTTGAAGATTAAAAGATTGACTTTGATTTTTAACGTAATTGTTCCTCCAGGAAGACTTCCTGGAATAGGCTGGGTTTGTGTCTCTATTTTTAAATGCAGCCAAGGAGCATCTACAGCAAAAAAAAAAAAAAAAAAAAAAAAAACACCCTGTTCTGTTGTACAGTAGGAGTATACTTAGAAAATAGAGCCCAAAACAAACTAATCAGACTTGCTCTTTACAAACCATACAGACTAGCTTGACTGATCTTTACATGGAGGGAAGGGCTTGGGTTGGAGAATGATACTGGTCAATGTTTGTAGCATAACTCCAGATCTGAGGTGCACCTTTGCAGCAGATTTGCCTCTGTAATATACTAAAGAAATAGTGAAAGAGGATTTTGTATATTTACCTGAGATATCTCTATAGTCCTATAAAGGTACAGATTGGGAAGGAGCATATTTTTAGATAATGAGCGAGTTAGTTTATTTCTGTGCAAAGAAGAGTCTCTCATTCTATCCCTATACTTATAGTCATTGCAATAGAAGTGTATTCTAAAAATATTCCTTGCATCTCTGTAAGTTTCTTTAAATGAGAGGATTCTTTAGCATGAGGCAATATATTCTTTGGAAATGAAGGCAGCCTGATGGGACAAGTTTCATCATTTTAGAGTGCTATTTATTTCTCCTGAAAAATGATGCCACCAGGTACTGCACCTGCTCTTTGCATTTTGATAAACTGTTTAGCATTGCATTGTAGGCAGAAATATTACTATTTCTGTTGGTAGGAAAATGGGAGGAGGGAAACAAGATGTTCAACTAAGAGTATTTTCTGTGAAACCTTAGTATCTTGAAATTGCATTGTATTTGTTGTATCAAATACATATTTAAACAAGTGATCTTTCTGGGCTTCAGCTCAAAAAGCTTCTTCAAATAAATCAGTAGGTACTTCTATATCTCTCTTGTCTTAAATTTTATTAGCCATGTTATCCCTACTGGAGCCTAGAAGTTCATTTTCAGTTCTATTTTTACAAAAGACTCTTTCTCTAGTGGGAGATTCAGTTTGGTAAGTGAAGATACCTTATTCTGCACACACATCTGTGCAGAGAGCCAAACAATTCATTGGTTCAAGGAGATAAATTACCAGCTTTCATATATGACAGATAGTTTAATGCATAGTAAAACAACCACTGTGACTATTCAGTCTGTTGCTAAATGTCACATCAAAAATTCTCTCTGACAGAAATGTAGTAAAGAAATATGCTCTTGTGTGGACAGATGTCCACAGTGCATTAAAAAGAAATCTGTGTCCTCTTAGATTTAAGCAAACAACTGTACTTACGATTTACTGTAATTTATTTAATTTTTAGCATGTTCTAGCTTAATAATGCTCATATAATACATCTTTATTCCTTCTCATGCTTTAAGAGTCCATTTAACTTTTGAATGAAGGAAGGAACACTTAGAGGACCAGTCACTGATGACAGACTGTTGTTAAAAAGCCATCATATATTCAGATCCATCTGGTGCTATCCTGGGAACAATGTCTTACAAACTAATAAAATTACTGCCGAGATAGGAAAACCAGCAAAGAGAATTTAAAAAGAATCTCCATTTGTTTTATATACAGAAGAATTACATTGTTTTATGTTGCAAAAACACTTTTTAAAATATCATTTTTGCAAAGTGATCTTCATCTTAAAATGCTCAACACTCATATCCAGATTCATGTAAGTATTTTTGTTGGTTCTCCATAAATAATGAGCCTATTAAAAAAAGACCAAAAACTTTGTTGCACAGTCCTCAGACACTTCAGAAATGTGAGGATAAGATTAAAGTGTTTTTTTCATTTTTCAAAAGTAAGTCAGCATTAAAATTGACAGAAGTATTATCGTATTAGTGATATTACTAGGAAAATGAATACAGTAAAAATATTCTGACCAGCCCATTTTTAACTATTCATTCATCATATCATAAGTACTACAGAATTTTTGAATATTTAGACCCTTCAAGTGCAAGCATTAAAGAAAAAAAATCATAGTAGATATGACTCCATTTTATTTTGATGCTTTTTCTATACTACTGACAGGTGCAAGCATGAATTCCAACAGCAGTCTTAAAAGTGACTTAGGAAATGTTATTCTAGTTCCAGATTTTCCCAGTCATAAATGTTTATTCTTCTTGGTAAAGATTAACAATCATGGAAAAAAACAAATATACAGCAAAATTTGAAACTAGACATGTAATGCTTTGTTTTCCTTACATTTGTTTGTACAGTTTATATTTAATTGATGAATCTCAGGGTTGTGTCTGAATGACATTCAGTTCCCTAGCGTCTCAATCAGTGCAGTACAGACACACAAACTGCAGGTGGGCTTCCTCACACTGTTACGCTGATGCATCTTCCCTCTTCATCTTAAATGACCACCTGAGCTGAATGTGATAGACATTTTATATGAAAGTTTATGCAGTCTTTGGCCTTTTCTGAGGCAGACTGTCAGTTTTCTCTGTATTCACTGCGTACAATTCATAAAGAGCAAAACTTTGAAGTAATTCTTACGTATTTAAATTATTTTTTGCACAGATTAACAACGGGTTCCTACCTTACCGCTCAGAAAAAGAAACTCTAAACATGTAAATATGTACTATAAAAATGAAAGGTCATTGATGAGACATATGGCTGGTAAAAAATAAGAATGCATTAACACATTTTATATGTAACTACTCTTTAAAGATGGTCTTATTACAGAATACACAAGGGCATTTGTATTAGTTACTGAGAGACATATGGCTGGTAAAAAAAAAAAAAATGCATTATCACACTTTGCATGCAATTTCACTCTTTTTAAAAATATTCTTACACCAGAAAACACAGTATCTTTGCTTTATTCTTTTCAGAGCAATGATTAGTGGGAAGGGAGATTCATTAATATACACATTAGCATTAATGGGCACAGAATGCAATCATTAGTGTCATGGCTCAGGTGTTTTGTGAATGCAACTGTAGGATCAAATCATATCACACTAATATAGACTGTAATGAAGCTCTCTACCAGAATTTCTTATTATTTGGGTGTTAAACCTGTTTTGTCACAGATCTATGAAGAACACTGAAAATAGTAAACTAACCTTCATTATTTTTTTCTTCCTTTTTTAAAAATCAATAATCAAGCTGTCATAGTCTATTTTCTGCAGGTTACTCTTTCTGGTTCTGCTAGGGTGGATAGATACCTCACAAGTCAGAGCTGTAAAAAGGAATTTGACGAAAGTATTAACCTCTTGGAATTTTCCAGTGAAGCCACAAGTATTATCCAATGTTATTCAACAATGAGTCCAAAAAAAAAAAAGGAAAATATTACAGCCATATTACAGCCCTATTAGTTTACAAATAAAATAACATTCAGTAGACAGATTTATGAAAAAGATATCCCTTATTTTGATTTTTCAATGTGAAATCTCATGTTATTTTCTTTAGAAGGTTATGGAGTATTTCAGGTTTAGTATGCTTTCTGCATTTGATTCTGTACTTGCTTTTATTCGCTATTTAACTAAATGCTATTTAATGCAAACAGATCATAAATGCATACATGAAATTACACCATTTATGGTAGGTGAGAGCTGGTTATGTGTTATCTACAATAAGTGTCTGTGGAAAAAATAATAAAAAGATCCATCTAATAGACACCACTTTAGAGTCAGTGATATCATATTATAATCTGATGAAAACTAAAAGTTGAGCCACGAACCTTCAAGTTTTAAGAAGTCAGGCTTTCCCTGTAAAGCAGGCCTTTTCCTCCAGTGTGGTTCCCAAAGGTGCTGATTCCTTTGACACTTGAACTGATTCAGTAAAGGAATGTTCCTCTGCCCCCCCCCCAGCCCTCCCACTGCTTCCTTGCATCGAATCTAGCAACTGTGCAGTTTCACACTCAGTTGGATCAGCCGTTTTTAGTGTGTTAGCTTTCTAGTGAATAAGTGAGCTGAACCAGCTTTCCTTGCAGTCATAAGTTTGTTAGAGCCAATGTGGAAACTGGAATCTTTCTCGATATATAAGGTTTGTTCTGTGATTAAATTCTCTTTCTCCACTTATCTGATTTTTCATTCCGAGTCCAAAACTCCAGATGCAGTTGGTAGTTCCAACCACAATTGGAAGCAAACTTGCTTCCCATATTTAAAAATTATCTTAGTTAAATTTCTCTTGCTATAGTGTGAAAACTCATATCAAAGTGCCTGAGCACCCTTGAAGTTTAAATGATCTCATTTACACATCTTGTTCTGACAGAATTATATATTACCATTCCATCCCATGGGGAGTAAGCGAATCACAATTTTGTCACTTGCATATATAAAATTAGCATACCAAACGTTCACTTACAATACAGAAGCAGTCTTCTGTGCTTTTAGACCCTTCTTTTGAAGGCAAAGAATCTTAATTAGTCACTTGTACCCTGTCATTTAAATGGTGATCTGTAAATTAAAATACTCAAGGGACAATACTATATGTTGTCTTCAGTGACTACACTGGAGTTTCCTTTTTAAAAAAAAGTATTTGTGTACCATTGCCTTACGCTAGGCACAGTCTTCCCAAGTATGCAGGCTTGTTTCCCTTTGGCTCCCATGCAAGTTGAAGAAGTTCCTCAACTAATATTAGGCCTGAACCTTGACCAGTGGATGTTTCCCTGGTGAACTTATTGACACAAGTTACACAGAGTAAAGTTACAGATGAAAAAATTCAAAATTCCCTTTAGTGTTGGAGAAAAATTCAGACATAGATGAAATAAGGATATGCTGAAATTCAAAAGTAGTCTTTCATGACTGCTACTCAGAGAAGCAGACTGGAAGAAATTTCTACTGACCTGAACCAAAATTTAATGCAGTTCATAAAGGCTTAAGGAAATATCTTTTTTCAGAATTTTTTGGCAGGAAATATCCAGACAAGAATGGAATGCCACAGTTGTGTTACTGCCATCAGAGGCGATAAGAACATTAGATTGTCCTTTCCAAGTCAGAATAAAGGACATTTTGTCCTGTATAATACCTGTTCAGATCTAGCTAATATCAACAGCAGATGGCTAGATAAGAGTGTAAAAATAATGGAAGCATATATGACTCTCCTCCCATGTACCGCTTCTAACCGCTTCTATGGTTCTAGGACTTCCTGCCGTTGCAGTATTTTCTACATACTTAGTAACCTTCAATAGATTTTTTTCCCCCCCTCTCTGGTACACACTTATCCAGGCTCTCCTTGAATCTATGCACCGTAAAAGTATCCACAACATCATGTGGCAGAGTCCTACAACTTCATTGTTTGTGTGATACAAAGACATTTATTTATACTGCTCTAAATGTGCCAGCTGTTAGCTATCGCTGATGCTTAGTAGTTCTTTTACTGAAAGAGACAGTGAGCAATCAACTCTCATCCATCTTTCCAGTGCCATTTGTACTATGGATTGCTAACATGCTTTCTCCTCAGTCATCCCTTTTTCAGACTGAGGGGTCCTAGTTTACTTGGTTGTTCTACAGGGGGAAGCAATTTTATACGTTTAATTTTCCTTGCTGACTATTTCTAACCTGTTCCTATTGCACCTATTCTGAGATAAGGCTATCAGACTACCCTGGTCGTTGCTGGTGAACCATGGCTTTACAGAGAGGCATGATAATGTTCACTGTTATTTCCTCTGATCTTTCCTAATAATTCTTAACATTTGATTCAGTGTTGGGTGCTACTGAGTAGAGGTTTTCAGGTCTTGCTCCTGAATGCTGAGTCAACTCACAGCCCTTCCTTCTACATATGAAGTAAGGACTGTTTCCTCTTTCTCCTCCTCCAGTGTAGATGATCTTGTATTTGTCTAAATTTAATTTCTTCTGCCATTACATTACCCAGTAACTGAACCACCTAAGGTTACTCTACAACATTTCACAGTCGGCCCTCAGCTCTCCTACCCTGAATAACTTAGTAGGATCAGCAAACTCCGCCATCTCACTATTCATGCCTTGTCAGAGTTTTTTTTTTTTTTTTTTTTTTAAATGAATACATTGAATAACAGCAGTCTTGACACACGTCTCTGTGGGACGCCACAGGTTAGCTCCATCTATTGATCAATTATTTATTAACGCAAGGACCTTCCTCTTGCCCCACAGCTGCTTAGTTTCCATAAAAGCCTTTCCTGAGAGCTTTTTCAAAACCTTTTGGGAACCCAAGCAATTCACTTTTTTGGTTTTGTTTTGTTTTCTCTCCCCACCCCCTCTGCAAACACCACCTTTCCCCCCCCCCCCCCAAAAGAAGTCTAGGAGGCTCATAAGGCACAACTTGCCTTTACAAAAGCTTCGTGTACTGCTCCACTGTATCTTATTTATTGTATGTCCACTTGCTTGACTAGTCCGTGCACAGATTGGAGGTTTTGGTATAATTCCTCAGAACAGCTTTCTAAAACTGTTATCACGTTTGCCACCCGGCAATCCTCAAATATTAAGGCAATTTAAACATGAGGTTATATGCAGCCTGAATTAATGATGCAAGCTAAAAGACAGTCCTTTCTTGTGACATGTCCAATACCATTTTTTAAAAAAATTACCAAAAAATAATGCTTTAATTCCTAGTTTCTTTTTCAAACATTTGGAAATTTACTCTTCCCAGTATGTGAAACAAAGAATATAAAAATGGAAAAATCTCTGTTGTTTTCAGTGGAAATGAAAAAGGTGATAGTCTTTTTACAGAGAAATGTTATTTACTTTTTTTAATTACTCTTTCTTTTTTTTTTTTTTTTTAAATATGGGTAACCGACTATGTAGTTCTTTGTCTCTAAAAAGTGCTTGGAACAATGAAGATTCTCGCAGTTACTACTTAGACACTAAGACATGATCAGATAAGATTACTAACACTTTGATTAGTAACACTTTGTTTCAGGTGTAGTCCAGTAGATCGTCCTCTTCCACTTCCTGTTTCCTTTTTCTTCCCTTCATGAAATAGTGAACTTTTAAAGACATCACACTACTGACTTGGGACAGCTCTGCAAGTTGCTAATTAAAGTCTGGTGTTTCATCATAGCAATACTATTTTATATCTGACATGTGATATATTTGATTAATCATTTCCTTTGGCAATGAATTCAACTTTCCCCACCTTCTTTTTATCAGCAGCTTCACTTCAGAAATAGTACTTTCTTTGTACAGAAATTTACAATAATATCTGTAAGCGATTTTTTTCTAAACTACATTCAACTTGGTACATAATGATTTAGGATGTCTGAACTCTGTCAGGTGTCACTTTAAATCTAAATATAACGGACTTTTTCATTTGTAATCCAATTGGGTTCTTCCTTTCAAATGAAATAACAACATGTAGGAATGTGTTTTAGGTTTAGTTTTAAGAAAGCATGAAAGAAAAATGGTACAGAAAGTTTCTGCAATCATGTAAGACTGAAAATTTAGGAATTAATAGAAACATCAGCCATATTCTTGAATGCCTGAGTGCCATTATTGTTTCAACAGAGAAACTAAAGATGCTTGGACTGAGAGCCAATACTTCTCTGACTGATGGTCACCACAGGTACCTTTTTTCCTGAAATAAGCTGAGGTATCTGCAAGTCTTCTTCATACGATATTTGCTCTTACAAACTTACAGAATCATTACACACCTAGAAGCCAATGATTCACATCAGCCACCACCCTGCCAGCTCTGACAAGTCGTCATCTAGTTCTGACTTTTTGTTTATTTCTCCCTGCAGTAAAGCCTGATTTGCCACGGAAGAGCAGTTTCCATTCCATTTGTCCCCTCTCTCTCAGGGAATGTTATCAGAGGGCAGATTAGTGGAGTTGCTCTCAGTTCTTCACACTGAATTCATCCCAAAACAATTAGGTATTCCCTAGGCCAAAGAGAGACAACAAAAATGACCCTATAGCCAAATGGTTATGGCATTCACCTGGAAGAGGAACAGATACAAATTCCACTCCCTGTTTTATTGAAAACTTAATACTGTATATAAAACTTTTAGTGTAGTAGGGACAGAAATGTCTACTTTTTTAATCCCAGCGAGGGTTAGAGTTGAGGTAAGACCTCATCTGCTCAACACTATGGAGACTAAAATACTTCCTAACAGGTACAGGAGCAAAACTTCATACAAGAAATCCTAGCGAGTCCATGAACTCATCAATATTAATAAGGATTATACAAGGGAGACCTACGTCTTTGGTAGCGTAGCATTAAGCCCATCAAAATCTTGAGATAAACCCTTATGTCACTGATTGGCAATCTTTTCTGATAACTGTTGTCAATCAGGAGAGTTACATCAAGTCAACGCTATGAGCAGGAACGTTTGCACACTGCCCCGCCAAGAAGGAAAGTAAACGTCAATATGGAAGTGCTGCAGAGGATGAGGAAGACTGGAAAAAAATCCAAGAAATGTCTTGAAAACACAGTGGGAAGAAACAGTAAGGGTACTAATTCTACAACATAAAACATTTCATATCAGTTTTTGTAGATAATGAAGTAAAAATTCACTTAAATTAGCAGATGTAAAGTGGTAAAGAAAATATGTGAGAGCAGTGACCCAAGCTTGCCAAACCGATCTCATGAGTTAGGTCTAACAACTGGTCTGCATTTATTTAGTATCTCAGGGGAAGACTAGAGACTTCAAGCGCACTGACACCCTGTCAGTTACCAACATTGGGGAAAATTCTTTCCTGATCCCCAAACAGTCATCTTTTCAATTTCACATAATTAACCAACAACCACTGTAACAAAGCTCCAATATACTGAATATCTTCTGTGTTCAAGAAATTTTTCATGCTTTAATCATATTACAGAAGATTCTGCTGATTCGTCTCAGAGGATGCATTGATATTCATCCGAAACTAATATTGCAAAAACAAAGACTAAAAACTGCATTTCCAACCAGTCATAATGTTTATTATTAAAGACTAGAAATATGAACTAAAATGATCCTTTACTTCAGTTGCTTTTATTAATAAATTCATCACCAGCTGGACAAAGAAAATATCCTCAGGATTTAAAATTATACTGGTGAATTTTTGACAAGGTTATTTTCCTTAAACTTTTCAGCCTGCCTTCTTAGGAAAAAACAGTCTATGTGTTTGCATTATCTGTTAATCTGTCTTGTCAACATTCCCTAACAATTTGTGAAAATATTGACATATTCTAAGCAGATATGTCAAGGAAGTAAAAGTCTTAGAAAGACTCAAGTTCTAGAAGTTACCTGAAAATCGGAGGTCGCATAGAGAAAGCAGGCACAAGATACTCAAAGACATCAGATACTCAAAGTACTTATATGTCAGTGAGAGATAACGGACATTAAGTGTTAGAGATACGTGCTCTGTTCTTACTCACTGACAGACTTTGACTGATTCTCTTGCAAGAAGTACAAGTATCTTAACATTCTTGATAATATTTTTAAATATTCGCATTAAAAATGCCCCACTAAATTTCATTCTTTCCTGAGCTGCACCTTTGCATATTCTTGGTTTGACACCTCAAGAAAACAGAGTATCAGTTTCACTTCAGACGGAATGTCGATGTTTTTGTTTTGAGTGATATTTAAGTATTACTTAAGTCAAATAAAATTCAGAAGAAACATTCAAGACATTTCATTTAAAGTTGTACAGCCCTCTACTTGTCCCAGTTTTCTTGAATTTAATTCTGCACTCTGGAGTAGCTTGAATAATATAGGCTAGAATGTTATCCATGCTTTTTCCTGATTTTATTGAACTTTTGAGGAAAAAGCATTTCATTAAACGTCTTGAAGAATTTGCATTTTCCTTACTTACATATGGTAAGTCAAGTTATGAGTGTAATCCAGCTCTTTTTCTCCTCTGATTATTCTTCCAGAGGGGCGCTGGAGTGGTATGAAGAGGTACATTTTGAGTTTTAAGTTAAAAGTTGTGATTGTGTGACTGAGGTTACTATCTACAAAATAAGAGAATGAGTTCACATGAAAATAAATAAAAGTGAATAAGTAAATAAAAGTCAGCTACAACTTAGTTTCCATGAAAACAGTCTTCACAGTTTAGAGCTTTGGCATTTCATCAGTGGATGACATTCTCATATGTGAAATGAAAACCAATTCTTAAAAAGTGCATGCACTGAATTAAAATAATCTATCAAAGGAACTGTCTATTTCCACAGCAGCATATGAAATAGAAATTTGCCTTTGGACACAAGAGATCCTGAGCCTGGCCCCCCCCTCTGGCAGTTACTCTTGCTATTGTAAAATCAAGCTTAATTTTGTTTAATTCTGAGTTATAGAATGAATCTATTTATCAAAATGTGATGCAGAGAAATTGGCAATGAATGAAAATTTATAAATGAAAAAAAAGTAATACAATCTAACCCTGAAACATCATCAAATTAACTCTGGTCCCATCAGCTTTAAAGCCATCATTTCCTCAAAGATGTGGTACTCTACATCCTGCAATACAAGCCTTACACCACCTTTGCCAGCTGACAGAGATCATTTTCTCTTCTGAAGACAGAGCAAAAGGAAAAGGCTGGTCTAGTAGTAAAAATGCTGGCCAGAATTGCATGAGGATAGAGTTCACTTCCTGGAAGCATCATTTAACTTTTTTGGAAAGTCATGAATTTCTCTGTGTTTCTTTTCTATAGCTACAAAATTTTGTCTATGTGTTTTGTGCAGTAAGAACCATCTTGTAATATGTATTTAGTAACTGCGTAACATGACAGAACTCAGGAAGAGCTTCTAGTATAAAATGAATAGCAAGGAATAGTTTTCCTTTGCCTTTCATCAGAAAAGTTTGATTTTGTATTAAATATGTATCCAAATCTAAAAACTGTTTTCAATTACAAATCAAATTTTAGAAGGGATTTATTAATATGCATATGATAGTTATAGTAATATTTTGGAGTATAAATAATAGAAGAACAATAATTCAGAGTAGGCTAGAATTTTAAAAAGTGTTTTAAAAAATTATATTCAAAGGCACTATAGTCTTCCAAGAAAATAAGGTTTCTGCACTGTCTTCCTGCCTATTCATCATGCTCATCACCATGGTGTCAGAGTCACAAACGGGTCATCTACTGCAGTTTTGCTGATGTAGAATATTGCCAAATAGTTCATTTCACTGTGCTTTATTCTGGCTACATATGTGGAAAGCTTTATCACTTTTACCTTTGTTTGAAAGATTATGTGACAGCTTAATGCAACTCTGCAGTTGGAGTTTAAGATTTAGATCTTTACCGTTCTGATGTCTGGACTGAGGGCCAAGTCACAGCACTCTAGTACCTCCCTGGAAAGCATTTTGGTGGGGGCAAAGAGCTGGATTAGCTTCTTCACAGAAGACAGGACAGCAGTAAAGTATACAGCAGTAGCTTCTCTGATCTTATTCCCTTCCTCCGTATCTTCCTATTCCTTATGTACTCTCAATAAAGCTGCACCCAAGGAACTGGACTCTGAACTGTGGTAATTTTCTCCCCAAATTTCTGAGCTCCATTTGCCCAAATAGTAGCAATATCATAAAGGAGTTTCTTTACCTGAGAACTTCTACAGTTAGATTTAATGGATTTATTATTTCAGTGAATTTTTCAAAAGATATTCAGTAAAATATCTGCATTTAAAATTAATGGACTCAGGTATTACATAACTAAGGAAAAAGTATCATAAAAGAGATCAAATTATGGTTGCTTCAAAACATCTGGAGCTTTTTTTTTTTTAAATAATCCTATTTAGCTGCATTAGATGCATGCCTTTAATATGTACAATTAAATACAAAAACAGTACAGCAACAAATATAAAGCGAATAACATGTTTTTGGTGATCTAGAACAAGCAGTGGGAGATGACAGCTCACAGTACATAAGTTCCCAGACAGGCGAGAGGATAATACAAGCTAAGTAGAACTTAGAAACCTTGGCAATACTGTAACTACAATTAAAGTAATCCCAGTATTTTTCCCACATTTGGGAAGACAAGCCTGCTGATCAGTTTGCTGCCCTTACACAAGGAAGGGGTAACAAACCTCATAAGGCTGGATGGAGCATTTACATCAGCTCTGGATTCTTCCACGTGCATAAACGTTCTTTTTTATATACATAAATGATAATGAATTTCAAAGGTAACCTCAAAAAGTGTTATCTTTCCCCAGGTAAGCCAAGGCTTTCTACCTCCTTACTTAGGCCAAAAACAAACATCTGATTTGTATTTAGCACAAGAAATAGAAATTCACAGTATGCTGCCAGTACCTCTTACTGTAAGTTATACTGAAAAACTTCAAAACAACATAAAAACAAACCAATCAAAAGGCACTCCAGAATCTGATTATCGTTTACAAACAACACCAGTACTTAACAGGGTCATAGTAGCCTGGTGATCCATAAAATAAGGAAAAAATCCAGTTGCTTTAAAGAATTTTTTTAAGGTTAATGCAAGCAATCAACTCCTAACTACCAAACCAAGTAACTAATTAACAGATAAGATGTTTATACAGTAGGTGTGCAAATAAAAAAGTGTAGCTTACAAGGAATGGCTAAATGTAGAGCTGTTACCTATCTCAGCAAAAGATATTTCATATTTTATTAAGACGAGACTTCAAGAGCTTTAATGTAACATTCTGTTTTACAACCTTCCAATGAGATGCTACTATTAAAAATGAATTAGAGTGTTTTGCTTAATGCTTTATGGGGAAGTGATACACAATTGAAGACCAAGGACAGCATTGTCCTAGACAGTAAGTTACTACTTGTACCCCCAGGATAATTCATTATTTATGGCAAATAATTAGGAAAAAATGAGTTCTGAGCCTTCCCAGGCCAATGAGCAGGTCAAAAAAAAAAAATCCTTTTTACTGTGTAATTAAAGCACTGCCCTTTTGTGCTGTTTAGTAGCGTACTTAGTTGATTCCAGGAAAGGGAAAAGCTGTGGAAGTTTGCCAATTTTATAAGCTGGTTTGTTTGTAAAGGTCAACCTAAGGCTAATCAGTACTTAATTATTTTAATTTCTTCATTGAAAGTGAAAACAAAGGGATAATTTCTACCTTCTATAAAATACTATAAAATAAGATATCTTCACTGTAGGAACTGATTTGGTGAAAAGGTTGGTTTTCAGATATCACTATAGTCTTAGCTCTGATGCCACTCCGATTTGCGGCCCAGCTCCCGCGCCGTGCTTTGCCTGCACGACACGGTGGGCGCTGCTGCTAACACAGCCCTGCAGCACCCTACGAGGGAGGTGACGTGGCCCCAGACATCAGGGCCCAACGACCTGGCATTAACTGGTTAAAAATGACTTCCCTCCCCCCCCCCCCAAAATAATAGGCAACTGAAAAGAAATGCTTCCCTTTTCTCTTCTACTGAATGCTTCCCAGTGTTTAGTTTCTAAATTAATGAAGGAAAATGCTGAAAAACACATAAATGTGTAATGGTTTGAAGTTTTAGATACTGCTTTATCTGAAGTTTATATACACAGAACAGACCCTATTGTATTTCCCCCCAGCTCCCTGGAAATTTCAGTAGTCCTTCCTCGTCTCTGCTCCCGCGCCTGACTTCTAAAATTTTAAACAATTGAGCTATCTCTTATACATAATTTAGTTTAATATATCTATTCTTGTAACAGAAAAAATGTATAGCTTAATAACGATTGTGACAAGAACAAATATTTTATAGCTAGTTACAAATGCATATTTTTCCATAATAGATTGGAAGTTAATTGTTGTTGGATATTTCCAGATAAGGTTATCCCTCTCTTCTGTTTCCAAGGAGTACGGGTCAGAACTCATTAAAGAAGATCCAGGTCACCTCCTCTCAGAAACAGAGTTAAGGATGAAAGAAACCTACACAAGGTTAGGAGTTTTTTGTGCTATCATGTTCCGCTGGTATGGCTATTCATGAGCTTTCACAGGTTTGCATGAACTGTTCCTGCCACCCTGACGGTAAACTAACATGAAACTTAGATGAGGCTTCTGCTAATGATTATTCAGCTGTTACATTAAAAAAAATAGACCTTAAATGTTATCTTCTGCAAATTAAACCTATCTTATTTGATTCTTTTGTTTCTCCTGTCCCCAGGGTCTTGATGTGGCTGCTCTGATGTTTTTAATGACAATGTTGTGCCTTCCTTTCCCTATAAAATACTGGGGGGTTGTTTTTTTTAGGTAAGTAAGTGTCTGGCTTTGTGTAGGACAGGGGGATGTGTTTGTTTTCTATTTTAAGAAAAATAAACCTTTCTACTTGTTAACTGTCATTCTTACTGCCATATCTCACAGTAGGCCAAGGAGAATACGTTTCATAAGATGGCAAACGTATCACAAAGTATTTGATCAAGTATTCCTGCAACTAATATTGTTTTCCTTTCTCACATTTTTCTCACGCTCAGACAAATTCAGACCAGAGTTTGGCTGGAGTAAAATTCTCTCTTAAATTAGGTACAATGAGCATTAACTAAATAGTTTTGCCTTTAAGTGATTAAAAATAACACAGAATACCTTTAGAAAACTAAGCAACTGTTTTCTTATTTTCCATCCTTGCAGCTTAAACATAATTATCCAGCTTTTTATCAACACTGTTCTCAGACTGAGAAGCAGACTGGAAACTTTTGCTTCAGAGTTGGTACTGCTTCTGAATTACAAGCAGTTACAGTAGATATTCTGAGCCAGTCCTGCCAGTAATGGCAGAGAAATTACTGCAGTATTAGATTTCTGTAGCAATCAATGGGAAAGTACTGGCAGGATCTCTACCCTAAGGTAGTTTTCTTACCTAGCATAATAATTAAAGCTGTATTTTTAAAGCACCTACACAGGACAGAGTTTTCCAGGACCAGAAAATGGCCACAGTCAGTACACTTAATTAACCCTCTCCCATTTCCCCACAGAATTTTTCACGTCATCGTTTTTACTCCATCTTTTGTTCTCATTAAGTGTTGCCTTGACCTTTCAGGCTGTAAAAATCAACAAAAGGCATTTCCTTTTTTATTAAAGGACTGATTGCAGGAGGCCTGTGATCAAAAGGAAAAGAAAAGGAGAAAATAATCTATGCTCCAAACACATCAAGTTTGTTAGACAGCCAGTGCCATTTTGACCAATAGTAACAGCAGCACATACATGGCTTTCATATGCAACAAAGCATAATAAGCCAAAGAAGCGCAAACAAATAAATAAATAAATGATACTGTAAATCAGAAACAGTGTAATACGTGCCTTGTGGGAAAAAATCTTCAGTAACACTGTTTAGACAGGAATATACAGCTGAAAGAAGCTACCAAGATAAAGATTATTGGTAGCTATTGTATTCCTGCTTGAGAAGACAGGGAAAAGTGTTTTGATATATAGAAGTGTGACTAACAATAAATCTGAAGCTGAATATAGTTTCAAAGCAAGGGCATTTTGTTTCAAGAAGCACTGAATTCTTTGCAAGGGTATATGGAAGCTCCATCCGATGGGAAGTTAGCTAATCACACAGATCAATTCCAAAACATTTTCCTGTCTAAAGTTCTCAAAATAATATAAACATGTAAAATAATAATAATTAAAAAAATTATACTTTGAAATATCATCGATTTACTCGGCTGATACAAGTTTAGGCCATTTTGATCTTTTAAATACTTATTTATACATGGACTTACCGATAAACGCATGGACTTACCCAGTTTTGCTCTACTACACATTATTTATAAAACTTATCTGAAAACCTCCAAGCCAATTTTTAGTTATTATAGAAATTATGACCAGCTATTGTTGAGGGTCAGAGCACTTGAAAAGCATAGCATTAGGCCATGGCTCCATTTCATATTGTTATACTTTTATTTCTGAAGATCTCTGAGATATCATATACTTGACACTAATCATAAATAAAATGAGAAGAAAGGAAATGGTCCATAATGTAACTATCCTCAGTTTAATTCTTCTCATTAATCTACCTTATTGGTTGTGGCATGCACTTGTTCTACCCAGTGACGGTTTAATAGCCCTGTTTCTTTTACCGTCATCCATACGCATGCCTGTCGATCAATGACAATTATTACTTAATGAACATGTAATGATGGGTAAGCCCAGGGAGAAAGGAAAAAAATAAATCACTCATTATGGTCCTGATTGCAAGCTAGCACTGTCTCTTGTCAAACCAATATGTTGTGCCGGTTTGTTTAGCCAACATCTTCAGCAGTAATCAGCATGATAGGTGCTTCAAAGCGCTGGAAATCTTCAATGACCTAAGACATATTCTACATTAACAGGAGATGCGGACAAAAGAGTTTTCACCTTAATTGAAAACTCTTCTGGGTTCTTAGAAAAGAGCCTACAATGCTGTTTGTTTATGCCAGATTTTTCTAAGCTGCTTTTTTTATTTTTTATTTTTTTTAAATGAGCAAAGTTACCCTCCTGTTCCAGTTTAAATAATAATAAACCTTTCCAGGAGCTTTAACGTGCAACCCACAGAGATTACAAAAATAAACAGTGCTTGATGTTCATGAAAAGTTACACAACCTGAGGAACTGATATCCTATATTCATAAACCTGAGACAGCAGGAGTCATGGTGAGGTATGACAAATCAATATTGTGCCAATAAAACATGGTATCAGCTTTGCAAAAATGGTGCAGGTATTCCCTTTTGTGATGCTAATTCCTGCTCATCATACTCTGAAGTGAAACTCAGATACTTTATATCCTAATAGCAGTCACCCAAAAGTTCTAGTCTGCCTTGCATACAAATCTCCCATTTATTTGTTAATTAGGCAACTATACCAGTGTTCCAAATAGTGTGAGGGGGGAAAAAAAAGTCAACGTCTAACTGGCAGTTCATTCAAAAGACATATTTAGGCATAGAACTGTGAATTAGATCTGTGCAGGAATTTATTACAGTAAATTCTATAGACAGATTTTTTCCTTTTCCAATGTAATATGACACCAAATCACTTTTAAAATATCTTATCCAGCATGTTTCTTAAAATGCCTGATATCCAGATAAATCACGTTTTGGCTTTTTCAAAGACCAGAGTTACAAAAACAAGATTTTGCATGAAAAGTTATTTAGAACTTCAAAAGCAAAACAGTCTTTTTGAAATAAAATGTGATCATTAAAAAGATTTCATTTAGATTTTTTCAGTATGAATTGTTATCGTGATACATTACAACATCTATATTTTGACAAAACAGCACTCTAAAGAAAAATCATCCCACAAGACAGTTTTTGTAGAGTTCTGCACTGAATTCTTTGTGTTAACAGTCATTGCTTTGCAAAATGGCCTTTCTAAAAGGAATCTCAAATTTTTTAAAATATATAGCTTAGTAGCTTTTATAAACATCAATTCGTAGAAGAGAAATAAAGTTTATACTAACTTCTTCACAAATTTTAACAAGGCAATTCTAGTAAAGAGGCAAGAGGGATGCTTTCTCATGTAAGGGAGGACTCACATGTATTATGTATTCATTTATTTACTTTCAACCTTGAAAAGAATGTTCAGACAAAACTTAACATTTTGACTATCCAAAGTTTCCTTCTAATCCACTGTACAACTTGCCAAACATTCAAATAACAGGTTATCTGTAACGCACTGGAAAAAAAAAAACAAAAAAAAACACACTTTGTGTTTTCAAACATATTATTAAAAGAACTGCTTCTCTGGGGGGGGAAAAAAAAAAAGAAGAAGAAAAAGAAAACCCCACAGATTTCAAAAGGTTTTCTGCTTTTAAAAATAACAGAAAAAAAAAAAGAAAGGAAAAGAACTGTTTCAAGTCAAAGCAGGTAACTGTTCTAGGGCAAACTCATGTTGAAAAAGAATTTAAATACTTAATTATAATTCCTATCAACAGAAAAACTCATGATCATTCTTATCTCCTAAAATAGCTTGTCAAACATGAAAAAGGTTTTTTGCTGGAACGGGCTGTATCTAGGTAAGAATCATAAGCAGAAATATATTTTAATTACCTTTTCCAATATCTGCATCTAAAGCAGTTCTTCTCATAGAATTAATTTTATGTTGGGTGTATTCCCTTGTATTTTTTAGGAATTTGGGTTTAGTTTATTTGTTGTTATTTTAGGTGAAGCAATAAAGACAGGCAAACTAACTGTAAACCAGTTAAATAAAGCAGATAAATCAGCAGAACACAGGAGAGTTCCATTTTAGAATTTAGGATTTCCATTTTAGAATTTTTTTATGAGAAAAAACAATCCATACTTAGAAACACACAGAAAAACATTTTAATCTAGCTGTTTTACACAGCCAGAAAGTTTGAATGAAGGTGTTGGCATTTCATAAATATGTCACTAATGTAGCTGTCTTCATAAGTTATAAGCATCAATAAAAAGCGGTGGACTTCTTAAAAGTCTTTCTACTGTGACAGGATTGGCTGTATCATCTTTGAGGAACTACAGAATGACAAATCCCACGCTAAGTCCAATAGACGATATGGACTTATCATCCTTGCAATTTTTTTTTAAAACAGTAAATAGCTACAATAAGTAGCGTCTTTTACAGTCTTACCCACGCTACCATGAAAAGCCAAATAAAGCATTCCACCTTTCCACCTTTAACTTAGTCACACAGGCTGTGAATGCATTCTTGAGTTGGTGCCAACTATAAATATTTGTTTTCTGTTCTTAATAGCAACTTAAGAACCTGGACGCCAGGCCGCACTTATTTCAAACAAATTACTAGAGAATAAACTGACTTCCTTTTTTTTTTTCTAAACAAAAACAAACCAAAACCCTTACAATCAATCAGGACAAAAGAAGGTGACTAAACGCTCATCATCCAATGTGGAAATGTGCAAGACAGATAAGTAGAATTCATGAGCAGAAGTAACACAATTGAGGCGAATTTGGAAAGCAAATCCTCAGAACGTAATAACAAAAAAAAAAATACTGCTCTCAGATCTCCTGGCTGGTTCAACCTTTGATAGCCTGGCTTTATCTAATTCCCAGGATTCCAGCTGACATTTCTGAGGGACAATAAGTACATGTTACTGATAATCACGTGGTTTAAGACAATAGCACAGTGTTAGAAGTCTATGCCATTCTGTCCGTCTTTCTTATTTTTGGACAAAAGAATCATGTATTGCATTGTACATAGAGGAAAGTATGTTCATATTTCATTTTTCTATAAGCTACATGAATGACAAAATAAAGTGTAATTAGATATCCTGCAAAAGAAACAATCCTCATTTGCATGGCTGGGTCTACGGAAGGAACTCACAATACATCACTGCTGCTGTGGAGCCATCGCGTATGCAGCGCAGTACTTGCCTTATCCTCTCCAGATGATTCAGCCGGCAGTCCTCTGCTCCTCTCTTCTAGGTGAGAGGAAGCAGAGCAAACCTGCTATTAAACACTGAGTAAAGTTCCTGTATGTCACAAGTGAAATTCATCTGACCCAGCATTAGCTGTCCAAGAAGCAGGCATCAAGATTAAGCAAATCTTTTTAGCACCTTTGTTAGTCACTGGGGCGAGCTGTGGTGAATAACGTTCTGTGATGCTTGTTCTAGACACCTGCATTAGCTGAAGGATGCTGTGAAGAGGCCAGATTAGGGGAGTGGTTGAAGCACCTTCCAGATGTGTGTTGCTCCCTTCATTGACTTTCCTAGACTGACCTTCTAGAGGCTATTGTCAAAAATTCACTATTTTGGGTGAACAGAAGACTAGCTGATTCTTTCCCACATAAAAGATTTTTATTGAAATATTTAATTTATGGATTAACAGATTATGGACTGACAAAAAGGGCCCATGAGGATTATTTGGTTTTGCATTTTTATGTGTCTGTATTTCTTCGTATTATTATGTGAAACGTTATCCTTTGCGGTTTGTATATTTTCTACAATTCCAATCTCTACCTACATTTAGCATACATTTTTTCTTTTATGAAGATATGCACATTTTTCTGATCTCAGTTTTGGTTGCCAAATGAAACATTTCCCTAAGATTATTTTGTACATAGAAAGTAGTATTTTAAGCTGAACCAACATTCTAAAAGCTAAAAGAGTGTTTTCTTTACATAAACATAGATGTAATGAAAGTTTGGGCATTAGAATGAATGTTTAGTATGTCCCTTTCTGCCACTGGGTAAGAAAGTTAACATCATTATGACTATAATAGCTATAAGATAAGCAAATGCACTGAGGCAGTGCACCTCAGTGCCTCACAAACAGTTTTATGTACTGAAATCTGATTCTAAATACTGCTTTAAGCAGAAGTGGTATGTTTGAAGCTAGCCACTGGTGCTCTGGAAAGCCAGACTAGCTGTTGTCTAGTTAATTTTTGATACTCTTTACTCCTCACAAGTAATTCTTGTTTCCACAAATAGCCCAGCTGATTTTAATAGAATAATTATTAAGAGTCCTCTACAGCATCACGCAAGTAGGGTGATCAGAAAGGCTACGCTTAAGTAGTATCAGGTTCTTTTTCATTTTCAAAAATCAGCTAAGACTCATGATTTCTCTTTGTTTTCTATGACACCATTTTTTTTTAAGATCTGATGCTGTTTGCTGGGATGAAGCATAATTTGAGGAATAGGCAATACAAAAAGTAAATTAGCACAATTTAGTGCCTTTGAAAGGTAGCCTGAGAGGAACACAAAAAAGAAACTACCAAACGAGTGAAATGTCTTGTATTAATCATATAGATCTTTGATATTTTTTAATGAAACAAGTATCAGGCTATTCATAAGATATCATTTATTGCATTTACCTCCATTTATAGTGTCCACTGTTTTTGATTAATCAGTTTTTCTTAAGCTAAGTATGTTCCATGAGACTATGAAAAGATTTGGTCTGATCTGTTATAAATAAATCTTTTGAGGCTTTTCTGGCTTTACAAAAAGCAAGCAAACAAATACAAATCTCGAAATAGTCAAGGACAAAGAAGATAGGCTACATATTACCAAAGCTGTCTCAAATCAAGGCAGGGGACTAAAAATGCCAGCCGGTTACATATGCCACATGGCTCTCTACTATATAAATCCTTACCAGGGCTATGTTCCTCTCCTATTGGATGTAGAAGTATTAGCTGTAATTTGTCACTGTGGTATGTCAAGGAAGGAAGGTTTGCTCTTAAAATGCCACTTGGAGAGTAAACAGCAGCCTGCAAAGCAGGATTTGTTTATATCACTTTTGGTACGATGAATAACACACTTACAAAGATATACTGAATGTGAAACATGGAAGTGTAAAAGTTCTGACTTGTGTTAAATATTCACTGCCATTTCTGCCAGTACTAATATATGAAGCCCAAGTATTTCAGGTAAAGCCAATATAGGTCATTAATATATATATTCCAACTAAAACTTCCTGCGCATAGCTAGTCATGTTCTCGTTTCCTTCACTTTCTGTTCATAAAATAATTCTGTCCACTATTTAATAGTCACCACATCTCATCTGAGAGCTGGCTGTATTTCACTGATAAGAGAAGTAATTCCTGCTGCATTTATATATATTTATACACATGTATGTACACATAAACACACTGCAAGGGCTGAGGCAGTACAGGCTCTTGAAGAAGAGAATTCTCCTTAGAGAATGAGTTACAATAACAGTCTGCTTTCCACCCATGTAAAATACAAAAAACCCTAAGTGCTGGCAATGTGATGGGCTGTCTGTAGCTACCATGAGGATGAAAATATTCAAAATATACAAAACATTTTTCCTCTTGGAAAGCAAGCTGTTGTCCAATGTATCTGATGCGCTGCACGGGTACCCTGGGATGTAGCTGGAGATATCTTTGGAAGCACCAGAGTGGAAGGAGTTCCTCTAATGATGCAGTAAAACTACAGCTGTACCACATAACCATCATTAATTACTAGCATCTAAGGTTACAGGGGAATTTACTATAGGTTTGCACATAGAGGAGGAAAAGCTTCTTGATCCGTGGAAACATAATAGCTTCACTGACCTTCATAGACCCTTCCCTCGCCTTCACAGAAGGCTGCTGGCACTCGTAGCCAGGAGCAGAGCTGTGCGTCGCCTACTTGTGCACCTGCCTGTCATGTACTTAGGGAGGCGCAGGGCTCCTTAGCATGTCCTCCTGCCCGGGCTTCCTGATTACCCTGCTGCGTTGCAGCCACAGCCCCGTTCTTTGCAGACCATGGGACTATGTTTCCTGCCAACAAAATCGGAGTAAACGAGAGTGAAAAGTAGCCCAAACCTGGTTCTTCTCTCAAAGTAAAGCTGGGATGCAGCTCAAACCCTTCGTCAGAAGCTACAAAGCGTTCCTGTATGCTGAAGCTCAGTTGTAGCCTGTGTTATTTTCAAAGCTTTCCCTGCATAGACCACAGCTGTGTGATTGTTCCTATAAAGTGTTCCTTAATGTAAGTTATCCATGGATATGCTACCACACAAAATCCTAGCAGAGCTTTTTTCAGAGTAACACTGCCAGTTCAGTTGTTTACATTTACCTTAGGGTTCAAGCTGCAGCTCAAGGGCGGTAATTTGTACGTTACACTGACTAAGGTACTCAATTGAGAAAGCTGATAGCAGAAAGACAAGGGTAAAAAAAATGAAGGCTACGGTACAGTCACAGGATAAAGCATTTTAAACATTATAAGATACATTGCAGGAGGTGGTGTTCTTTATAAAACAACAGCTATGACTTCTTTTTGATTGTTACCTCTATTGAAGCACACCATAAGTAGCTGCCTTTATGTTCTGTTTTCCTCTGCAATATATAGAGTCTTTCTCGTCTAGGCTGAGAGACTGCTCAGTGCTTTTGAACTTATATATTAAAGTAGCTACAGTACATTGAAATATTATTATTGTTAGGGAAATACTTAAAAGTACTATAGCTAAGAGGTATTACCATATCTAATGTAAATGATTTTTTAAAGCTTTCTAGTGCCTGATAAACAGATGCAGATTGCATTTCAAATTTAGTCACGTGATGACCTGCAAGAATTATTTTTAGCAAATCATTTGGCAGACTAATTGAGCTAATTTACATTATACAAGAGCAGAAAACAAATACAATCTAGTTGTGATGTGCTGCTGTGTCTGTGTTACCCAAAACATCTTAGACAGTGATAATTTATTACTAGGCTCTAACTCTATGGATTCTAGAGCCATTCGTAGAACAACGATGGAAACTGCAGCATCCAAATCTGGGGGTAGCTGGTTTTGTGACAGGTTTTACACGAGTTTCATTTCGCTGCGTTCAGTGGAATTTTTTTTGATTTACAATACAGAAGACATTTCCAGCACTTTCAGAGACCTACAAGAATGCATGCTGCTATCTCACTACTCAAAAAACAAACGAAAGATTGATTGTATGCCCTACCTCTTGCAAGCAACAAATATAAGCCCAGCCCCAAACCCGCTAGAAAAAGCTTTAATACAGACAGGGCCTGTCAAATGTAAATGTAGTTCACAGGTTAAATTCTAAGGCCTCGTGTACTGCTGCTGTTCCTAGCCAAGTTTATTATTTTATTATACTTTCTATTGATTGTCATCATCACCCCATTGACTGGCTGTGTACAGTGGTTCAGAAGCATCAATAAAGCTGTGGGTAAACTGTGGGGATCTTGGTGGGGAACAGGATGAATTGCTTAATGATGCTGAAAAAAACCCTTTGTTTTGTTTTCCAGATGGAAATAAATACATAGCATGAAAGAAAGGTCTATGCACCTGCTCAAAACTTACTTATACCACATGAAAAAGCTATATGTAGCAATTCATCATTTCTCAGAGCAAAACGAGTTAAGACGTTTACCTTGACATACAGTAACCGCTCCCTTTAGCTTAGCATAGATCCCGCGGGGGCTTCGGCAAGCGGGTGAGTCTGCAGGGCAGGGAGCCGCTTCCGCACGGCAGCTCCCCTTGGAGACCATCGTGCAGATGGCTCGCTCTCCTACGAGCTGCGAGGGTTTTACGTCAGTACCATAGACGCCTCCTTGTCCAGCGCTTCGGGCGTGCTGTGGATTTCGTGCTACTGCTAAAATACCGACTGCCAAAAGTAGCAAATGAACTGGACAGGGTTCCAATTAATTTATTCTATATTTACTTAGCTGGAAATTCTACCTTCCGTATTTTGCAATGTCGTGCTACATTATCTCGAATAGAGCTCTTAGGTTCTACGACAATAAAAAGATAGTACAAAAAATGTCAATAGAAAAAATGTCTGTAAAACAATTTACCGCTTGTGTATGTGGAGAATTATGCAGTAATCCTAAGTGCATTGCTAGATATTTCAATACAAAAAAAAATCCAGGATAACTGATTAAGGGTTTTTATGCTTTTTTAAAGAATATTCTCCTAAATTAGGAAAAAAAATTAACTGAAGCATTATTTTTCTGAAATAAGGTCTATCATGAGAGTGTTTAGTGTGAATAAAAATATGTGCCACATTAATATTCCATGATGCTGTAACTCAGTTCTTGTTAGAAAGGTTTAATGTGAACAGAAAAGGATTGCAATTAAATCATTGTTATAACAGTGCTTTAATAATGATAGGGTTTTTTTTAAGAAAGGACTAAATGTCTAAGCTTTGAGACGTCCTTTTTGAACAGAAAACTGCAAAAATGATCTAATCTTCATATACAAAAAATATTTCCCAGAATTTCACCAGAGTAAAACAAAAGCACCTTTAACTGCAGTCACTACATGTGATATCAATGTAAAAATTAGTTTTATAGTTTCAGGATGTATCCTACTTAAATGCAATTTACCTAAATGCTCCTGTGTCAAACCTTTAGATTTTTTTTTCCTTTTCCTGTTGTGATGCAATATGCACATTTGAACAAACCATTTGTAAGTCTCTTCTAGCTGAATTCGCACCAAACAGAGGTGCCCCGCAGCGTGGCACAGACTAAGCCACATACTGAAACCGTGTCCCGAAGCGCTGATGGCTGTAAATCACTTCCATATAAGTCTAGATTTCCTTCCGAAGGAGTTGATCAGAGCCTGCGGGGGTGCACCAACCCCGGCAGTCTGGGCGAAGGAATTAGTTATGTTGTAGCTCGACCGTGCAGCCTGAATCCACTATGGCAAGAGACCACGTAAAGCTGTTTTATAGCCCCAGACAAAGTTGTCCAAAAGAAAGATTTAACAGTCTTCATGACCTGATACACTTATCAAATTTTGTTCCGTTCACTAGTCTGCCTAGGTCAAGTCACACCTTCTGATTTAATATAATATGCCCAGCAAGGGCGATCATGGTCACATAAAGAGACTGTAGTGCTAGGTGGCGTGATTCACTGATCGTCAGAACAGAGCCTTTCAAATGAAGTCTGCATGCTATTAAAATCTAACCAAAAAATGAGAAGTTTTTATCGTCATTCAACCTACAGCACTAACTTAAAATAGATACTAATTCTGGCTGGTATAAATTAATGTAACATTAGCAGTTCTATTAGTACCATTGAATAATATATGCCTTATTTTTTAAAATATACTACATAGGTCAATTTTTGATTAAGATTAAAACTTCTCAATGAGAGATCACTTCATTATGCCCTCTGATTAATATAGCTATCTATTTCTCATATGTTTCAATAAATAAGTATGAGAGTGTATCAAAGAGGCAAGCTGTAATGAGGATAGTTATGAAAATATATGGCTCATGGAAGTCCATCCCACTTAAACTGCAATTCCAGCAATGCTGCTGCTGCATTGCTATAGCAGTGTAAAACCTAATAGTGCCACAGATTCCTTCCTGTGAAAACCCTGCTCTGCACGAGCAGAATGTCAAAATTCCTGTTCATATTTTTAACACTACAGCTACATTTTCTGCTTAGCAGAAAATTAGTACCATAAAGCTCCACATTTATCATTTCATGGTGTTCTTCACTTTTTTGATTCAGCATTTATGAGCTTGCACTGAGCGAGGAGCGTATTATTATCCGGTTACAGGAAGCTACCAAAATAGTAAATTATGTATTTGAAAGCCCTGCTGGAATTTTCAACCTTCATTGGACTTCTTCTTTTTTTTTTTTTAAATAAAGTAGAAATTTGTTGCAAACACTCACGGTCTGATAACTGATTCCCATTTAGATGTCACAGAGATGTAAGTGCAATGTATTTTCATTAATATTTTATTGTGTAAGCATTCCATGCTTTGACATTACCATCTTGCATTATTTGTCTTGCATCTAAAGAGCAACCTGTAATCAGGTTGGTACCTTGGACTTCATTATCTATCACCACATTCTTAGCATAGAGAATATTATTAAGTTATAATTACTTGTATTTTATCCTTTATGGAAAGATGAAGAATAGTATTTACCAATATATAGACTCTTTAAAAAACACAAAAAAGGTTGACAAAAAGCATAAAACTATCACATACATCAAGGTTCCAAACTGAACAATTTCATTTCCACTAAATACAACATGTTTAACTCATAAATGAAGACAAGCTACATTTTAAGTGTAACGGAATATTTTATGAATAATTTGTTACTCTATGTCAAAATAATATGGTTTTTCATCTAACTGTAACATTAGGAGATGCTCTTTAATTAAATATACATAATTCAATAGCTTTTTCCAAAAAAACAAAAGTTCTTTCTGTTTTAATTTGACATCACTGCAAAAATAAAAAAAAAGATAATAAATAGCAGCATCAGATATTTTAGGTAAGATTACTTCAATATATAAGATAATGAAATTTATAAATTGTATGTTTCTAAACTGTTGCACTCATTATGGCTATAACTTGTAGATGTAGTGTAGCTTTTTTTTCCCCCCTCCTCCAAAAATGAAATTCTGCTTTGCATTATTCTAGGGTAAACTAAAGTAAAGAATATATTCAACATTTATTCAGAAAGAAGAATCTCATTTTAAATAGTTGAAAGGGAAAATAATAATTGGGAAGGCTTATCAGTTCAATGCTTACAATTATCTAATGCTAACAACTCCATAGAGAGGACCTCATATACTTCATCGTAAACATTGCTCAAATTTTTTGGTAACGTTCCCTGTAAACTACCAATTCTGTGGCAGCTGAGGGAAATATTGAAACGGAGCAATTAAAAGTGGACGCTGACTCCGTACATCTCTTTTTCATTTCCATCAGCGTGGCTGTTAGCTATGTCCCTGCTGTAGTGGGTGAGCAGAAGACCCAGTGAGTCTGCAGCATCGTTCTCTCACGCTGCACAAGGCAAAGCACTGTTCTTCTCAATGCACAATATGAACCACTCTAACAACCAGGTTTTCCAAGTGCAAACTGTATTTAGATCATGCCCCTTCTTTCCTTTCCTGCCTCAACTCAGATTGTTTCTTCTGTGAAGGTGGAAGCAGATGTCCTAAAACTGTTATGTTCGCTTCTTGCCATTTGGAAATTTTTGATTTGACATACAAATCCTAAACTGTTTCTTTACGGTTTCATTAAGTCCTCATAGCGGTATCTAGCCATTAAATTTATTTTATTTCATTTCCACTTTTCAGTGTGCTATAGATTTTTGCACTAGCAATAACTAACTGCATTGTGGAAGTTTTTGAGGGAACAGCTGCAGGATTTTAACCATGTGCGGGCATGAGTTGGTGCTTTTGGCACAAGGGAAGGAACAAAAAGTGTTTGGGGCCTCTGGGAAGTTTCTGCTGAAAGAAGAACACTAAAATCATTTTAGTTGCTATCTGAAGCTTTCAGTCCCAAACCTTTAGAAGAGCAGTTCCCTCCTCGTGAGTCATACCCCATGGTGTCTGCAGACCCCAGCTGCTCCCTCCCTGCGGCTCGGCTCGCTGCCCTGCTCTGACTGTTTCCTCCCATACTGCACAGACAGTTGTTGAGACAGGGTACTGGGCTGGATGGCCCCTGTTATAACACAGTTCTGCTTAGTCAGATGTGGACAGGAAACATCATGTCAGTTACCCTCCTTCCAATTATTACTATTATTGTAGCAGGTTTATACACACTCCAGTCAAATAAGTCACCCTGATACACAATGGTTCATATGATAAATGCCCCAAAGAATTTGTAGCAGAGAAAAAAAACATGACAAGTAGAGAGACGAAAACAGCCCTGAGCTGTGCTAATGCTAGGGAAGCAAGTAGCAAATATAATAGAATAAATATACTGTACTTTATAGAGAGTAAATGGTGTTCAACTTTAATAATCGTTAAGGTTGTTTTTACCTTTACCAGGCTAAATCACAGGCAGCATGAATGAAAAAAGGATCATATCCATACAGTCTGAAACTGAGATTTGACTCTGTATGCAGAAGTATACCATCTTAATTTTACTACTGAAAGATAAAAGATGCATCAGTACTCAGCGTATCCAGTTTTTCTTCCTGTGACCAATAACCAATATTGCAATATGGTACAAATTGTGCCTATAGTCACAGATCTCTCCCATATTTATGGAAAATCAAGTCCATGGCATTCCATGGGTGTGAGAGCACTATTTGTTTGTAATGACTTTGAATTTTAATTTATTTTTTCTTTTAGTTTGGGAACTGTATGCTTCACTGCCACTTCTTCAGTTTTGAAAACACACCACGAAAAAGTTTGGATGGCTGCATTAAAGACATTTCTCAGGTACTTCTCAAGGCTGGAATGGGATGACCTATCAGCTTAAAATTAAATAGATGGCTGATATTGTTTCAGTTGGGAGCCTTTTGTCTTGAATCAGGGACTAACTGCAATGATTTGGATATTTCATCTTTTGCATCCTCATAATTTTCTTTAAGAGATCTCATACACTTTGATAGAAATAAAATTCAGAATTGTATAAAATCATTTGGAAAACAGAAAACAAAAGACTATGGGTATTTCAAAGTACACTGCCTTTATATGATACCTCAGTTCCACATTTTTTAGGCTTTTATTTCAATGAGAATATGCGTCAAAAAAGGTTTTTCAGTTTTTTTGTCAGGTTATTTTCTGCATTCAACAGAAATGCCCCTCAAAGGTTTCTCAAGAGGTGCAAAGTACTTTGAACTGCTGACTGTACAGCAGGTGATTAACTTGATGTTGTGCTGCTTCTTATTGGTACCATATGCTCATTTGTCAAGCTCAGGACAGAACAGGAGCAAGTGGATCCAAGCTACTGCTATTAACAATTTCTACTATCAGTTTGCAGACATTCTGCATAACACTTTTTCTCTTTGGAAAGGAACATAACCAATCAGTGATGCAGTTGGAGCTGAGCCATAGCATAAGAAAAAGTATCTCAAAACAATTGGCTTTTTAGTGTAGCAAAATCTCCATTCTGGAATGTTACATCAGAAATTGAATAAAATATTTTTGGAATCTGTTTATTTAATTTGTCCCACATAGACTCTAGCCTTTAAAACCACAGAAAAGCTCATCTGGCAAACCACTCGCAGGAGTGATTTTTATTTTGGCTCTGACCTCTCCCTCTGACCTTAAGAGAAATGTTTTATGTATACATAAGCAGGGGAACCATATTTCTTTCATTTTTTGAAACAGAAGAAACAATCATTTTTGAATATTCATACAGCTCTCTTTAAATATATATGCAGAACAGACTATTGCATGAGACTTCTATAATTCTTGATCATTTAACATATAGGTCAATGTAAAACATCTATAATTTACATCCAATTTCCAACTTTGCAAGCCCAGAGAACACAACTTCTGGCAATGAATTGTATTAAGAAAGGTAGGATACAAGATGCTATTGTTCATTTATACTGCAGCAATTATGCATGGAACTATTTCACTAGAATTCTACATTTATAACTTCTTTCTTTCTTTATCTTTAAATGTATCGATTTGATCGCTTATTATAAATGGAGCCAACAGACTTCTATGGTTAGGGTTACTAGGGTTACTAGTGCAGCCTATTTTGAATTCTTTCTCATAGGTAAAATTTAATTATTGGATTTGGAAGTATCTTTCACAGATCTCTTCCATGTTTATGGAAAGTATAGGTTAATCTGTTTTCAGCAGTGGAGACAGGAATTAATAACACTGCACTGATTAGATCACTTCTTTCAGTACACATGCAAGGTTTTTGCTTGGCCCTTGCTTTGAAGCAGAATTGGCAATTTGACAGGGTAGGATGTAGCGCAATGAAAGAGATTCCTGATTTTATCCTTATGAGAAGACATTCAATTGTGACATAGTTATAAGCCTCTGAAAATCACCACTTGTACTCACTTGCTAGTCCTTTCTTTGGAGTTTCCCCGAAAACATTGTCAAGCATTCTGTTTGCACTGAGCATGACCCAGCAAGCCAGATTTCAATCACACTCCCAGGCCCAAGAAATATGCAAGGCAGGGAATAAACAGATTCACACATATACTAAGGTAATCATGCATATAAATCTTACTCTTCTTGAAATGATTTTATAAAGCTGAATATATTAATGAATAATTTCAACCACAAAGAAAAAGGCATAAGAAGAATAACAAAACATACCGGTTGCTTTCCTGAACAGGACTGTAAATCAAAAAATGGAGCCACAATGAAAATTTATTTCAGAAGCAGCAGACGAACAAAATCTTGCACCACTAGTCAGCTTTTAGTTGCTGCCAATTTATTTAAAAAATGTTGGCAATGAGAAAGGCTGAGCTATGTCCGCACTGGATTTTAAAGACTGGAGGCTCCATCATTTTAGTGGCAGCACTCTGGTTTAGGGTTTAACTATGTAAATCAGACCCCATCTTTCTTACTCTGGAAGGTCGTTTGTCAATGAAGCTAACGCTCTGATTTGCCGAGGAGAGATGAAGGCTCTCCAAGGCCGAGAGTGCTCCGACTAGGAGCACGTACAGCGAGCCCCAGCTCAGCGGCTGACACTGCTCCAGTCTGTATAACCCTTTGGGCTCTGTTTAGCCAACAGGGCCCTTGAGACGCGTGAAGTTCTGCAGACTCTGTTCCAAACTTTGATCTTTCTCCTTCCGTTACATGTTTGCCCCACTCTACTGTTCAGGCAGCTAATTTCCTGTTTTCATTGACTCTTCAAAATACATAGGGAGGCCCTTTGAGTTTACATGTTTGAAAAAAAAAGTTTTAAACTCTCAGATAAACTTTCCAGGACATAATTTTGTACTTAAATTGGAGAATTGTATCTGTTATGTGATATTCAGTACTAATGAGGAACCTTTGAATGTCACTCTTTTGAATGTCACTCTTTTGAATGTTACACTTTTGAATGTAAATGCAACAAATAAATAATACCTAAATCGCTGAATATTTGGTATTTTCAGCTGACTCTCTGACAAATGAAATACAGTTGTTTAGCAAAATTCTTGTATTACTCTGTTGCTCTGAGAGGCAGTTAGATGAGACAGGTTTTGATAGTTAAGGCAATTCTATGGGCAGATTGGTTGTACCAAAAAAGAAAGCCCAGATCCTACTCTTGACTTCTAGCTTACACTATGATGTTCATTGTTACACGGTTTCAAGAAAAAATCTTCTCTTTTTTTAATCCCAGAAATGAAAGCTATTAATTTTTAACAGTTAAAAGTGCAATGGGAAATTAACACAATAAGCAAGTTTCACTTTCCTCCTTATTAGCCTTTCACATCCACACGTAGCACAGATATCTGATTTTCACTGACAGCTGTAGAAATTTTGTTGTGCCATTTTTAACTGTATTAACTTTAAGGTGCTAGCAATTCAAAGCTTAATTGGGGTAATATCACAATTGTTTTAAGGTGAGCAAAATTTTATTAAGGTGTGCTTTTTACAGCACTTCCACAGAAGCCATGGAAAAGAAGTATGGAACGAATCAATACAGTATATGCATGAAAATGTTTCCATTGCTCATCACGATAGAAACCTTGCATGTCTTGCCTCTGATAAGGTGTACATGTACAGAGTGCAAACAAGAGGCAATAACTGGAACGGAGCCAGGCCAGGGTGAAGATCAGTAAAATTCAACTATTCTTATTGTGTCTACTGCTAAACCACTAAAATTTATGGAGGTCTTTCAGTCGCATCATCCATCACAGACAAATGCTAAGCAGACAGAAGATGAAACTGTGGTGTTCTGGAAAAAACAAACAATCAGATACTTTACATGAATTCTTTCCTCTACACAGCTATTTTTGCCTTGCCTTCCTCAATTAGAGTGATAATAATCCAGAGCTTCCTACGCCCACTGTCTTCAAGGCACTTTAAAGCGTTCTTAATGTTACTGCATTCTGTTATAAACAAATATATACAGTCCCACTCTTTCTTCCCTACATATAATCCTGATCCAGTCAAAAGACTAATCACATGCGTTATAAAAGTTCATAAATAATCCTATTAATATCTGTGAGTTCTCTCATATACCTCAATGTACAACTATGCCTTTAGGCTTTCCATGGTCGTTGATGACTAGACCAGACATCGGTGAGCACTTTCAGCACTACAAGGGACAGATTTTGATTTTCCTCAGAAAATTTGCCATACCGATAACCACACAGACTGCAGGCAGAACTAAGCACATGCATCTGATTACTGAATTGCTGGTGATAAGCAATCATTACAGTCATTTGTTTGATGGATAAGTCCAAATATATTGGGAAAATGTGCACTGTGAGCATGTTTCATCTGACTGTTTCCGTCAGGCCCACCGCCTTTTAATTGGAGTATTTCTAACAAACAAAGTAAGTTTTGTGGAAATAGATATAAAAGATATTTCTACCTAAAACAGAATGCTACATCAAGTGATATTAGTGAAAAGCAAGCTTTCAAATATTCGAGCCTCTTTCTGTCCCTGAAATCAGCTTGTTAAAAGATGGGAACTACTGCTGCCACACTCTCCACTTCCAGGAGAGAAGGGGAGTTGGGGTCGCACCCCCTGAACCCACACACTTAGGCAAAGGCAGTACCAATACTGCCTCTCTCACAGCCTATGCTATGTGAGACTGATCAATCCCACACGCCAGCTCTGGTTGCAGATGCATCTTACACTTGGAATGCAACTCCTGATGTGCAAGATTGGACAAAAATGCTCTTCTGTCTAGGCTGGAAACAGGTCCTGCTGACCACAATATTCACTGAAATTACTAACTGGTACTACTTTCAAATACAGGCAACAGTGTGCTTCAAACGTTTATGCAAAAGAAACACAGCAATGTGATAAAAGAAGTGAGAACATTGGGGTTGAATAATGGCAGAAATGAATACAGCTTTTGATTTATAAAAGAGCAGAAACAAAAAAACACTATGCCAAAACCTTAGGTAGGATTGGTAATATAACCACAGCTTGAACTGTCTTCTTCGCAAAGAGACCGAATATGTAACTAAATATGCTGGCGAGCTATTGTTGAAGGTAAGCCAACAAATAAGGACTAGTGGTTTTAACCTAAGCTTTAAGTGGATATTTGAAATGGTTTATTATAAAAAAAGAATGGAGGAGCAAGCAGCTGATCCTGGACTTCCCATTCATAAATAAAAAACTCCTGTAATCAGTCAAGAGGAGACAAGACAAGGAGAAAAGCTGCTTCTTAGCAGAGGGCTTCAGTATGCGTTTTGGCCAATGAGTGGGGGAAATGACACAATGATATAAAGGCCCATCTTCTGATACTACTAATATATACTTATATTAAATAGCACTATTTTCTATGAGTGGACCTTAAAGCGTAGCAAAGTGGCCAGCACTTATCACTCTAATCAGACTTTACATCAAATCGAAAGCAGTGGTTTTAATCCACTGACTGCTATATGGAACAGTGTATACTGCTACTTGTAAATGTTTCTTAAATCTAATTTCATAGTATCAATGCTTATTCTTTTGAAGCAAATAGATAAACTTCCAAACTCAGATGCGATTTATGCACATATTTAGTGTAAATGTGACAAGAAAAACAGCACGTAGAGGTATAGACCTGGCTCTGTTCTTCCCCACTCTTCCCAAAGAAATACCTTTTTAACAGCAGTTATAATCTTAATTTGGGGCGGGGGGGGGGGAGAGCAAAGAAAATATTTGTTGATTTACTAGTATTAGGACTGTTTTTCTACTGGTTTCTTACTCTTTCTATGGTGTTCTTCTTCCAGACTCTGCCCTTACCACAAGATAATCAAAGGCCAACCAGCCCCATGAGCGTACCCACAGACAGCTTCATGCTGCAAACTTATGCCTTCATATGACATAAATTATTTTATCAGAGGAATATGAACAAATTTGGACTTTGAACACTATACTACAAATAGTCTTTAAATCAAGATATCATGTCAAATGATGCACGTTTTTCTAAGACTTCTACTCTGTAAGCCAACAGATTTGCACTTTACTTTCGATTATTACTTTTTTAATAAGGAGACTTAAATCCTGTTGGGAAGAACTTATTTAGGTTGAGCTGCCACCTTTAGCTTCAGAACATTAAGTCTTGACAAATGCTTCTTTTGAAGTCTGACACCTGTTTCTTTGGCATTTCCCACTTTCGGGAACTCACTAAACTATAACGCTCAGCACAGCAGAAGTAAAGAGAATGAATTAAAGCAGAAATGCTTTCAGACGCGAAAGAGCAGTACAAAAGAGCATCCCTTTGCTTCGGCAGAGCTCATCTCAATAGCTGTACTTTTTTCTTTAATGGGAATCTAATGCCCATGAAGCAAGCCAGATGATTAACAATCCTAGAGACCAGAGAATTCTATCTTAAAACAGATACGGAGCAGCAGGAGAAATCAGGTTGCTTTGCAGATACTTTCAGAATTACAAGGACACATCTCTATTATTAGGCCTAAGTATCTTCTCTTTCTGCAACTGAAATGCTTAAGGGGAACATTTCTCAGACACTCTGAGAGGTCATTCTTTGGATTTTCTTTTATATTGGGCTTCATGAAGGTTTTCATGGTAAATTTCTTCATATATCTATTTATGTTGTTAGAAAGGGAACCATAACCCACTTAATGAAAAGACTCTCATGAAGTCTTTAAAGTTTAGAGTAGACCTACTGTAAACAGATCTACTGTTTACTGAGCTTTTTATTTAGGCACCTAAGTGTATCTATAGCTTTCCATTTTATTTTCCAGTTTCAGATAGGAATTTGTAACAGAGACTAAGGAGTATACTCAATAGAAACTGGATACTTGAATTCATTCCTCTGGAAAATCCACCTCCTTTGGATATTTCAAAACATCCTTTTAGTCTTACAAAACTTATTTTATACAGGGAATATTTTTCCTTCAGCTGATAACCAACTAAGTCTATTTTGTGAAACCTGCGCCATGATGGAATTATTCTGAAAAGTGCTAAAATCCTAAATATATATATATATATATATATATATATACACACACATATACATCTTAGATTTGTTAGCCCTGCTAGATTTATTTTAAGAAAGGGATGTCAAAAAACACTTTAAAAACAGATTACAAATAGCATTGAAATTATTCTTGAATTCTATACTAAAATGTACAAGCAGTCTTTTCAAAAATTATAGTATAGCAGCGATCTTTCTAAGCTAACTGACCATCCTTCAGTATCCCATTTTACAGCACATTTAAGCAGTACTTACACCTGCTGAGGATTTTATAAGCAGGGCTGACAGTACTGTCTTTCTTAAGAGTACGTGGCAAATCCTTTATAACACTGTTTTCATTTCTTTCCCAAATTTCCTGATCTCTAACTAATCTGGCTGAAATACTTAACATAAGGCTCTGCCTTAGAATGACATTTTGGAAAAGATTTAGCTGGAACATTTCAGGCAATTCTGAAAATAAGAGTAAAGAGAAAATTAATTTTTTTAATACGTAGATACAAATATTTCAATTTAAAGGTTTAGAGCAAGGCTCCTCAGCTGGTTGTTTAAGAGGCAGTTCAGACAAAACCTAGAACTCCTCATCAGCAAGAGCATGAGAGATGCAGAGGCAGCAGTGATTGCTCACGCCCAGCACTGTCCAACAGGACTGTTCTCTGTCAAAAATACCAGTCTTTGCTTCACAGATCCTTTAGTTACACATTGTTAATCAGCCACGTTGTACAGCTGCTATGCACTTGAAAATCTATGTCTTTCTTACAAAAGCCCACACAGCAGAAGAAGGAAGCAAGCCTATTTCTTGTGCACCCTGACAGTGACAGCCATAGTGACTTCCCCAAATGGAGAATCAGCCCGTTCCCCAGCCACATAGCGGTGACCCAGCTACAGCAGCTGGGTGTCCTCGTCACCCTGAGGGCAGCGTACGAAGCGGCTTGAACGGCAGCGGCATAGCTCTGTTGAGCGTATGCTCCCACATCACTGCTGAGCCTGTTGGTGGGTCACTTGGTAGTTCCTGGCAAGCTGGCTATGACAGACTACCATCTGATGACTCCCACTCAACCACCTTTGAATGTTGACTTTTCAATCTATCTTAAGTTTTTGTGCATATATATTTATGTACTTAGAAAGGTCATTGTCCTTATTTATGTGGGTAGATGTGAAATGTGTACTTTTGCAGTTGGCAGATGTGTACATTATAAAAATTGAGCACTAAAATAAGCTAACAATTAGAAAATTAAACACATGTACATATACACACACAATATACATTTATAAAAAGTGAAAAGTTAAATTTTAAATGCCCTAAATTATAAAGATCTGAATATTTTATATTAATATTTTATTTCATTACATGCAAATTTAGGATATGCTGAAAAAATTTTCATCACTTATAAATCAATTTTATCTTAACTATTTAATGTTTCCTAAACTCAATACATTTCCATATTAAACAGACTAAGTGAAGTATTGCATGTTAAATGTGAAGTACATATGACAATAATTGTGTGGGGCATGACTGCTGTCTTGCTCTAGCAACTATACAGTCTTGATCAATAGCTACGTAAATGAGGTAGTGCTCATATAGCATTAGAATGTAATTGTAGCATCAGTGCTGATGCCACTCAGGGCAGTAATACAACTCAAAAATGACCCTATAACTACTAGTAGTAGCTATAGCGGGAAACAAGTTCCAAGGTCATGCAAACTAGGGTGATGAAGCTTGCTTTTTAGATATCTTTTTGGACCTACATTGCTAAAAATTGTGTCCCTCACTTTAAAATAGTTGTATAAATTTCCATCATGTACCTTCGCAGCCACATTCATCACAGATAAGCACTGTTGCAATTTTGGTGTTGTGGGTAGGACTGTAAAGAGAATTTCATTATACAGCTATACAATTGAACTTTCACATAATGTTGTCAATTCTTTACCTTTTGGGCTTAGACTTGCCTTGCTGGACAGGTGATTTAAAGAAAAGTTCATCCCTTCCTACGTAAGTGAATGATCCAGAATGTATTTCCTGCCTGAAAAAATATAACTGAAATAACGGAAATCATGTTAGCCATGCAGAAAATAATCAAACTACCAGATCAGCTCTTAGTGAGGGCTGGTCACTTCTCTAATCCTAAAATGAAAAAGCAAAACCAACAATGCTGTCAAACATTAACACCAGCTTTAGTGTATTTATAGCCCAAATTACTATTCTGTTTTGAGCTAAGTAGTTTGCTAGAAGAAATGCCCAGAATTATACCTGAAGCCACCAGCAATTATAAATAAGAAAGACATTTCTCATAATCCAGTCCTTATCAGAAGATTTTAGAATATAATATTTATAATCAGACATCAGTCTTTTCTTAAAAACAAAAAACAAAAAACAAAAAACATGAATAACCATATCCACAAGCAAGTGAATAAATTAATCTTGAACTTTTGTTATTCTGTCAAGGACAACATAATGAAAAGTGGGGTGAAGAACTCCTATCTCTCTGCCACAGGCAGGGCACGTAAAACGTCCTTTCTTTACCAGAAGGCTTTAGTATCTGTACACTTGTTTTTTAACTGTGTCTTTTGATATCCATAAAGGTGTAGATGCAACAGTGTCAACATACAGCCTTCAACAATACTGTTTTGAATGACTAGAGAGCATGTTAAGCCATGGAGGTGACATGGGTCCAGTAAGGTCTGGAAATGATAAGAGCGTGAAGAAGCCACAACCATAAAACACATGAAGTGGAGGGGGAAGAGTGGACGGCCGAGGTCTGACCAGCCGGGAGCCAGAAGCAGGTCCTTTCACAGGAGCACAGTGCTGTTTGTGTCATGGCCTGCTGAGATATGAGCTTCAGGCTAGTTTTTGAAGGGGACGGCTTACTTATCACACACATAAATAGGTTTCATTTTGTCGTTAGCGCTAAGATAGCAGCTCCCAGGTCTTCTAAAGGCAGCGCCTGTGACCCAAACGCCAACTGGGCTAGTGCTGGAGTCCAGCTGTGCTGAGCTCCTGCGAGACACTGCGTGGACCTGCTTTTCACTGTGCTAAATAATTTCCCCCCATAACACAGCAGGAGTATAAGCTGTGGCTTCATGGCAAGGAGCTGATTACTAGTGCCTCGCTTTTGTGTCAAGTAACAGCTTCCACTGATTTCCCTCCCACAGGGTGTTCAAAATACAGTCATCTGCCTCATGATTTGGCAATGACTTGGAACTGCTTAGTCTAAAAGGGAAGCGGCATGCTGGATCTGGACCTTCCTGGCCATTGAAGGTGTCGGACGAGGATTGTAAGGACTCAAGGTAAAGGTGACGAGTAAGTTAAGGTGGAAAGCAGAAGATGATATTGGGAGATCAGAAAATGAATCATGTTTGCAGGAAGATAACCGTGAATAGCTATTTCTACAAGTAGGAGAGTTGGAGTGTATTTTAAAATACTGTTGGAGCTGAAATTGGCTGAGATGGCTAATGAACAGGGCAGAAGAGTTCCAACATGGACATGATTTTAATCCAATAATATATAAAGAAGAAAGACTGTAAGAACAAGACACAAGACAAATGATGAAATTAAAGGAAGGTACGTTAAAAGAGCTCTGAGTGTAACAGTATTTTTATTTCCTATGCCAAGTTCCTTTGAATAATTTTTGTAAGTTATTGTGTCATTTCTTAGAATGTTTTTGCACCTGCAGGTTATTTTAGGGGAATTTAAGTCTGCACAACTTCTAAATATGCTATTGTTCATATTTATTAGTCATGTTTACCACAATGTGTATTATTATTTCAGTGTATACAAATTGCACAACTAGCATTAACATTATAGAGCACATCTTGAACTGTTAGAAAGGCTAGTTATTTCCAAATACAAGTAACAGCAATAAAACCACTTTGTATTATAGAAGTTTTAAATAGTATACTGTCAGTATAAAACTTTTTTGTATTAGTAAACATGGATTATCACAGTATATCCAAAAGAAATAGAAAACTTCAAAAATATATTGGTGTGAAACTGTTTATGTAATCTAAATCAATGTCATACATAAGAAGTCATGGAAGTTACAAAGAAATACGTCAAAAATAGTTGAAAATCAGTGTCATCCTTCACCTGTTATGATCATTCTACAGCATTTTTAGTTCTGCAGCAGTATTTGGATGACACATAACCGGAGCTGAGTGAGTAATTTGTAATGAATAATTTATTTTACCAATTTTGCCTCTTTTTTTCTGTGATATTCCTACGAATAAACAGATCATGATTTTCTTTATTCATAATTCAAAGTTCTGTGACAGTCTCTCCTCAACCCAATTCCCCCTTACAGTGCTTGTCCTGTTTATATGGACAGTCCAGATTTTTAAGTTGGAAAAGGCTGGAATCTTAGCTAAGTAGTTTAGTTGTGCATGGTCATACACCATTGTCTCTGTTCCCCAGTTGGACTCTTCTGAAGTAATTGGGTGTGAATGTTCCTGCAGAATAAATTAGGCTTTGCTTTTTGTGATCCTGAGTGTAAAACCAACTCTCTCTGTGCATTGGCACCAATAAAACTCGGAAGAAACTCCACAGAAAGCAAATACAAAAGGCTTGAATACAGCTGAAAGAAATTCATTAAAAAATACGTATGAATATTCATGGATTTCTTGTCCAGTATATTTTCAGATTAACTCACAGGAAACCAAGCATTTCCTTAGTAGATTCAACCTTGGTCTGTTTACCTGTTTTTGATGAGGCCACTAGGAACATTTTGGTGGTTGGAATGAAAGACAAATTTGGGGCCCTTGTCAGTCCGGAGTCCAGTCATTCTTTTTTTGGACTCAAGTCTGAATTCATCTCTTTTTTGTAGCATTGCTGGCCTTTTCACTCAAAGAAAGCAATGAAAACTTTGGAATGTTCAATCTGAAAGGTAAAACAGGGCTGTTCCCTGGGTAGGCTCCTGGAGAGAAGAACATTCTTCCTCGTGCAAACTAACACTAAACAACATCTTGCTACTGAAAAATAATCACTCATTTAGTTTGAGGCTGATTTTGTATTATGTGTGAAATGTAGATTTGTATACCCCAGATCAGGAGGCACTGCAGAATTACATTATTCACATTAGTCAAATGGAGACATTGTGCACTCCCCTAAATGCTTGAAGGAAGAGAGGCAGCCCCAGATTTCTATTAACAATTATCATACTTTATCTAGATTTCTAAGGAATTACAGGCTTAGAACAGTCAAAATCCATTTCAAAAGAGGCCTATACAACGAAATATATTATATTCTTAGCAAAAAATAAGTTTAAAGATCACCAAAATAAAACAGCTGGGACAAAAATTTAAGTCAGAAGTTATGTTCCACAAGCAGAAGTAATGCTTAAGGCTGTTTTGCATTAGTACATTTGAAGCACATTGTTTCCTAATCTGCTTCAAAGAAATGTTTAGGGATTTTATTAACATAAAACAAGATAGTGAGAGCAAATTTGATATCAATTAACATACTAATTAAATGTCACTTAGTAGTTTTAGCAATTACTTGATATTTAATTAACCACTTGAATATCTTGGGAGATCCAGATTATTGTACAAGTAATCAAAGGGCAATTCTTATGACCCTGTGGGTATATGCTGCATGTCAAGACAATCTGGAGATAGCAACAAAAATAACTTTATGCACTGTGACCCCAGGTATGTTGAGCTGCTGTGTACCCAAGAGATTAATTTACTAATCTGAATGTGCTAAGTATCAGTTAAAAAGCTCAAACATACCTCAGGTGACAAGGAACCTACATAAAAAACATGAACAACCTACATAATATCAATGATTTTGGTTTAAGTCACATTTTAAATTCATACTGCAAATTTGTCTTTGCATTTATGAAACTTGTATTCAGCATCAGCTGCTTTTATTTTTAGCAAACAGCTACGAACAGTGGAAAGGAAGCAAGCAAATATTTTTAGGAAGAAATTAATTAAAGAGTGCAAATAGGTACCTGAAAGCTTCTGGAGCATATTCACAAAGAGACGTCAACTTTTCCAGACAAGAGATTTGCTGATGGACCATTTGTGCAATGTGTTTATGAAGAAAAAAAAAAGTTGTAATCACTCACAAAGCAGGCAGGATTTCTACCTGTTCAGTTGCCCTCTTCTACAGATATATCTCCTTCATCCTACCTCCTTTGGAGCAGTCTACAACATTTCGCTTCTGCTATCATATTGCACCATAAGGCTAATGACCACTGGCGACTATGCATACACTTCTAGAGAGTCTCTTTTTCAGTTCTGCCCTCTAAGTGAACATTAACAACTCTAACTGCCCTGTTTAATCTCATGCAAACCCAGCAAACTTCTTACTGCTTTTGCCTGTCTTCTCAACTGGTGCTTTATTTCTGCCTGTATTTACCAGGATGGAGAAAACTGGCAAAATAACTTTTCTATTTTCTTTGGACTTTTACTCTTTTGCAGCTCTTTCCCATTCACCATACAGGAAAAAGGAATTTTATTCATCCTCAAAAAAAAAAAAATTGCTGTACTTGTGCTTTCAGTCGCTTTTCCACCTCTTGCTATGCCTCATTTCTAAACTCATTGAAGACACTTATTTACAATACCGTAACTTCGAATGTCTTCACATTACGTCCTAGGACCTCTCAAATCTGATACTTATCCTTTCACTTCACTGAAACTAATCGAAGTCTCTAATGGTCTCTTCAAGGTAAAGCTGCAGAAGAAATGCTCCTTCCTATCCCTGTTCACCCGTCGGCCACCTTGAACAGCATCAGACATGCCAGCTACTTGAAATCTTTTCTTCCTTTTGCTTTTGTGTCTTTGTTCTCTCTTGGTTTGCCTGAAACTTTTATAATTTATCCTTCAGAGGCTATTTTTCAGGCTTCTTTCATTTACGGGAGGGACTGAGCAAGGATTTCTCTCAGATTCTTGTTGGGTCCTTTCTTTTCTCTGAAAATTCATCAGTTTAGCTATTATCTCTAAGTTGACCAGTCTTATTTGCAAATTCTTCTCAGGATCTGTCTTTATCTGCTCAAACTGAGGTTTCAGCTGGTCTCTCTGACATCTCAAAGTACTCTTTTCTCTGACCTTGACAAACATGTCCTTGTCCCCGTGCAGACTGGCTTCTGCAAAGCCCTTTTCTTGGACTCGCACTCTGAATGCAGCCTTTCCTTTGTCCACTGATTTCTGTTCTTGCCCATACAAAACTTAAGCTCCTTGTTTTCATTTCTGTAGATCACACTAAATTATTATACAACTCACCATCAATTTTCATTCCCTATCAAGTGTAGACTCTCACCTCCCTGGCTTTGATTTTCTGTTAAATTTATGCTTTTCCCCATCCTTCTTTATCCTTGGAAAGTAAATACATGTAAAAATAAGTTATATATGATATTTTAAAGCCTTACTCAGAACTATCCTTTTCTCAGGAGCTGTAACACATGAGAAAGTGGTTTGCCTGTCAATATTTCAAAACCTCAGCCTTCCACACTGACCTTCACTCATTAATCCTCAGTGTCTGTATCAGTCCTTGTCAACTTACATACAACTTACATGCTCTTTGACACAGGAACCTTGGGCTTGTTCTACAAATTTACAGAATCTAGAACAAAGAAATCCTCATCTATGACTGAAATAATAAATAAATAAAGCCTCTCTAAGGCCCCTATTTAAAAAAGATTTTTGTTAATTATTAGAATTTTACCTGTGTTCAGTTATAAAAGAAAAAAAAATAACATAACCCATACCAAGGAGTTTGGAAAGTCCTTCAGTACATCAGCCTTTTAAAAGGCAACTCTCCAACTGGGAAGCTGAATTTAGCTACGCTGTGAAGCAGACTTACATCCTTACATCTTTAAAACTTTTAAAATATAAGGTTAATTTTTTTCTGGTGCAGTATGAAAAAGTCAACAAACTTCCTGTAGGGGAAAATTAAACAACTTCAAAAAAAAAAAAAGCTTTCATTGCTTTGCTTAATTAGCTTTTATTTGTACACTTTTCTCGCAAGGGGAACCTGAGATCACTGCTGTAAGAGGAATGAGAAAACCCTCTGACGAACTGCAGTCTCTGGGGAGTTTCGCACAGCTCAGCAAGCACACACCTAACCTACCGGGTATCATTACAATAACAGACTGCTGGCAAAGCCATATCAAATGACTGGCAAATCTGAAAACTCTGGTTTATAGGACGACACAAAAGCTTTTATCTCAAGCACTGAACCTGGTGGAACAGCTCCTCCAGAACAGTTTCTCACACAGTGTTTTGGATGGTCTGCTTTTAGAAGTCTCCCTTTCCTGCAGCTGAAATTAAGGCAGTATCTGCTCACCGCAGTCAAAAGTAGAACTAGTAGAACGCAAGTTTAAAATATCTAGTAATGTTCTGGACTAATATTGCTATGCAGAAGTCTGCTGATGTTATTTCTTATGGTAAAGAAGAGAAGTGTTAAACACTTTTTTCCAATGTCCAAGAATGTGGGCAAATGCAAGCAAATAGAGGAAATGGAGGCAGAAACTTAAAGAGAAGATAACAATAAATATTATTTGCATAAAATGGAAAAAATATCCTCATATAGCTACTTTCATGATTATATTTCAACCTACTTTCCAAACAAGATCACTATGGCGGTTGACTGTTTTCTCACATGATACTACTGGCATGACACACAGATGGGTTATCTAAGCTTCCAAAATCTTTATTTTCTGATGCAAAGCCATAGCAAGTGTTTCCTCAGTATTTGCCCAGAATTTCTGGCTACTCATATCTTAGCTGTATTTTATTTTGCACATATCTTGTTAGCAAAACCTAAACCTCTGCTATATTTGGTATCTACAACTGTTTTTATATATTTAAAAAACAGTATTTAACCTCTTGATATTTACTTCACAACTGGGAAAAGAAAGCTTTAGAACAGTTCAGGGACTTGCATTCTTACACATATCAGGTATATTTTTCCCCTCAAAGCAATCATTATGGATAATAAAATCATTCTAATGATTATTTATCCTCATACCTTTCTATATTATTTAAAGCTATCTTTACCAATGTGCCTATACTTTAGTAATATCCTAAAGTTAAAAAAAAGATATACAAACTAAAATTCCCATAGGATTTGAAGATTTTGCCTGGAAGAAAGCAAAAGCAGGCATCTTTAAACAAAAAGGGGCATTTACAAAAGGATTATTTTTTGTATCAGAATATATTACAAGTTAGATGTTTTTCTGTCCCAGCTGAGAGGAGTAATTGGAAAATCATGGTTTACACAAAAAATCATTATTTTCTTGTGATCTGCCTTTCTTTCATGAAGCCTTGCATCTTCATCACTCAATTACAATCTGGGAGATTAGAAGACTCAATATATACTGGATTAAAGGTCACCTATTATTACAGACAAGATTTAATTGCAATATTTACATAAGTTCCTTACCAACCATAGGGTTTAAGCTGCTTCTACATTTTCAGCATACTAAAACAGGACAGGATATTCATTAGGCTTCAATATGGAAAAAAATATAGTGGTAAACTGAAAACAAGAGCAAAACTTTGTTCTAGAGCTTTTTTAAAAGAAAAAAATTAGGAAATGGTGATAGTTGAAAAATTATAGATTAAATCTTATCACAGAGAGTAAAAGTCAGTTTGATTGCACTGCTCTAAGAACTTCCTAGGGGAAATTAAACTTGATAATCTCAAGGTGTTTCCAAGAAGACACCATGCATGTGATAACATTCATTATAGTTTGCAGAATATCAGATGGAATTTAAAGTGAAGACGCCTATGTCAATATAGACATTCGCAATTGTTCACGACGTAAAGCCCTGACTATGAAACAATGACATGGTTACAAGGGAAGCTGCAGTTCTTGAGCTGGAAAGTGTTCCTGCGCATACTAGCTGCCTCACAGATAAAGGGAGGAGGAGCGCCAGGGGCTTGGGGGTCCCCCGCCGCCCGCAGCTGCCTCTCGGCATAGCACAGCCCGAGCCTGGCCTCACGCTTCCCTGGCAGGACCCCCCACCCCAACGCCATTCCCACTCCACCTCCGGCCGCCCTCACTCACTATGTACTATTGTCTACAAGATTTAAAAACATCAGGCTTATACCAAAATCATTACAAGGCTAATTGTTGCAAAATGGATTTTAAAGACTTCCTTTGGAAGATCGTGAAGAATATGAGGATCCAGATTTGAAAAAAAAAAAAAAACTATTTGGGATTTTGGGATTACCTGTCCAAATTTCAAAGCAAGAAATGTAATGATAATAAAAGAACGTACAGCACAAACTGATATTGGTGAGTCTTTTACATCAACCATGACTTGTTATCAACTGCTGATATATTCATACAAAAATCAGTAAAGTACTGCGATGACACATTAGCAGCTCACATCATAAAGAAAATGAATCTTCAATTTTGATTAAATGAGTTTGCAGCATCTGTGGCATCTTTAGATAAAAGAAGTTGCCAAATTGCTAATTGCAGAAATAATCCAGCGTAGCAGGTCTCAATGCTGGTAAGAAAAATCTGCCTAAGAACAAATGATTTCAGCTAAAGCCAAAGAGAACACTGACCCACTCAAATGATCAGTAACTTGGATGAAGATGAAGGCTTTTTTAGGGCTAAAAGGAGGACCCGGAATTTCAAACAAAATGTGGTTGGAAACAAATTTTTGTGAGTGAGCCAGGACTGGATTTATGGTTCTTCTCCATCTGGTGCTGGCGAGATGACGTCTATTTAGCACAAAGGACTGATGAGGCCCTTTATTATTATATGGGTACATAATATCTTCCCATTCCTTCAATATACATGACCTATTCAAGCTTGAACCCTCAAACCATTCGATCTGTGCGCACCTGTGAGGTGGATATAAATAAAGAAAAATTTAGGAGAGCATTTTGGAAAAATTTTACATTTCAGAGCCATTAGCTCTTAGAGACTCTGAGATTTGATTGAGATTGGGGTCTGCAGGATTCATCATATTTTAATTTTATGAATTTTTGTTTACACGTGCTGAAGTTTTCTTGTAGCCTCCACATTTTACCTAATATATTTATACAACATGTTTCATATAAACGATTGACAAATAATCTTTGGCCTTTTATATACTAGACATGTTAGTGTATCTATTATTAAGCATGACTCCTTATGAAAAAAATTCCAATTTGAATTGCACAGATAATAAAGCTATACATAGGGTAAGCATATTTTAAAGGAATATCTCAACAATTTTAGTATTCACTAATCCTCGGGTCCAAATATTAATATTGGCGATCAGTGAAAAGTCATCTCTAGTCATCAGGTAAAAATAACAATTAACACTTCTTCCCTGTCATGTGTCTCTTCTCTGTGCTTCTAGTCTTTCCGTACCACCTTAAGAAGGAGCTGGAAGGTTAATTTTTCATTTGGTCTTCTGCCTGTGATGAGAGTCTTCACTGTCTTTCTATGCGCTGGAGATACAGGAGGTCACTCCCTACAACTTCCTTCTTTTCGTAAGAAATTGGCTCCTCCAAGCAGAACTTCTGTTACAGCTAACACAGGAGAACCTGAAATGGAGCTGCATATGCAATAAATAAAAATAGGCACAACTGATGTCAGTTTTGCACTTTTCAATATACTTAAATTCTATTAAAGGAACATAACTATTTATCACTTCTCCCATAAAATTTATGGCAGAGGTATGACCTGAAGCATCTGTTAATTAGGGAGGAAAATAATTTAGAAAAAAATTTCTCCTTTCATAATAAACAAGATTTTGGGGTATAAATTGAATAAATTTAGTTTACTGGCTACATTGATCCTATTTTCTCTAGAAATTTTTTTAAGTTAAACTGTCTAGTGAACAGGACTTGATTACGATATCCTTCCACAGAATTGGGGGGGAGGGGGGATTACAGGAAAATGTATATTAAAATTTTATTGTATCTGGATGAAGCTGATGTTAATAACTTCTCCGGCCTAGTCCTTGCTTGTCCTTTCCCTGTAATAGACTTTAGATCAGAAAATTATGACTTCCATAATTAAAAAAAATTCAAGGCACTTTGGAAAAGAAAGTTTTATTGAATCTTTTCTACAGAACATAGTTGAAAAAGCAGGTCATTTCATTTAAGAGAAAATACATTCTGCTTAGTAAATGTAAGGAAAAGAAAAAGAAAATTACTAATCAAACTTCAAGATCAGAAAGTAATGCTAGTTCTTGATCAGAGAAATAAATTGCTAATTTAGTGAAAAGAGTCCAGTTCATTTAACACTTGGACTCCTTAGTCAGCGCTTATCACAAATGCTGGCCAACACTTTAATTGCTGCTAAAAGAAGACAGAAATTAAATTTACATGATGTACACATCGGAATCAATACAATAAAATTCCCCTTTGTAGGACATGAAAATACTAAGACTCTATTAATTAAAAAAACCCTCCCACCTTTATTTAAGTTATGGTAAAACTGACAAAAGAAAACCTTTAGCAGTTAGTATATGCCTTTTTCTTAACTCATTTTGCCATGCAGTGGTTTAGTAGCTCATTTATAAGTGTGACCCGATCTGAGATCTCCATGGAATTTGTTACAAAATAGATTAAAGTGGTGTGGGAGCCTTACTTCTCTGTTTCTCTGATTTCTTCTATTGCTATTACAACTAAAATATTATTTAAACATACTCTCTTGGCATATTATCTTGTTTTCTAAATAGGTGTGGGCAAACTGAGATTATAAACAGTAACAGGCTATTTAAAATATGAATGCAATCAATTACAAATATACCTTTTGATGGTTCGCTTAGATATGGTCTTAGAGACCTTACATACAATTACTGATTTAACAGTTACGCTCTTTAGGCACTTTTAAGAATTGCTTGCTAACTTAAGAAGTGATATAAACTTAGTTGTTTTTCTCAACCAGAGTATTATAGTGAATTCTGAAGCTACAGATAAAATAATTATAAATGTATATATATGAAAATAGTTAAAACCAGTAACAAAATTAATGCATTTAGAATGTTTTTCTACTTCCAGCCCAGAGGAATATAAAAATTATTAACAGAATAAATTTAAAACAGAGCAGATAGATAACACTAAAACTTAGAAATCACTGGAATCTGAAAACTCCATAATCTCTAACATCATGTACTGTAATGGTTAGTTTAGATAATATTTTGATTTTTTTTTTCTTGCAGAGATTTCAGAATGCTCTATTTCAATGTCTGTTATCCAGTTACAAGTCATGAGGTAAAATTTCAAAATTCATTTCGCCAATATTTAAAAATAGGAGCTATAGATATACTCCAACAATCCTTTTGTCTTAATCCTTAAGCGCCTATTATCTTAGGACATACTATCTTTTCTTCTCAATGCATATAGAGGATTTATAGTGTCCTATAGTTCTTAGTGGAGAAAGAATTATCGATTTCAGTTTATCAAGCTGTAAAGTTTATTATAGCAAAAGCAGATCATTTTAGGTTTTTTACATCAGAATAATGAAACAGAACGTCCTAGAAATACATATATATATATAAAAAATACATGTATAAATCTATTATTTTACAACTGCTTTTGATGGGTTTTGCTGAAAGAAATGATTTAGCCATCACATATCTTTGATTCTTGCACCGTAATACACACTTCTCTGCTCTAGCCATGACTTGATTCTAAATAGGAGGTTAACTTCCTTTGATTGCTAAATAGATGAATGAACAAATAATTCATATCAGAATTTTTTCTTGTTTGTGGATAGTGCTTGATCAGATTATAATGATTTGCAACTGTTCTTTATACAGTGATCAAATGTGGGTTTCAGCAGCCCTAAAGAGAGGACCTGTTCCCTTCTCTTCACCAACAGTTTCAGAAGTCTATTTTTGCATGGAGCAATATTTTCAAATGACTGTATGATTCCTTCTAATGAACATACAACCAAATTGGCTGAGGTTCCTAATTTCCTGGAAGGAAATTGATAACCATGTCATTAAAGCTGGCAGCATACTTTGAAGGCTTCAACATAAACCATTAAACAAAGTTACCACCTTTGTCTGTAATAGTAGCACTTGGAAAGCAGTCAATCTTGCAAGTACCTTGTAAATGTACTAGAAAAATTAATCACCTCTATCATCTGTTATGCAGGAGGCATTGGTACAGAGCACCTACGGCTAAAAAAAGGGAAAAGATGGATGAGGAAAAGTTAAAAACTTGTTCTTGGTAGCAAAAAAGACACACTGGTAGCAAAGAAGAGACAGAGTTGGGATTAGAATGAAGAGTTCTCAACCACAGCCTTGCAATCAGAGCACTCTGAAAAAGTCTTACAGAAATGAAAAACTGAGTAAAATCCATTGATCAAGACGTCTAGCAACTCAAATGCTTTGGGGAAATGCCATAAGTTCTCATATTATCATCTTGTATAGTCACAGTCCACAAGGGCTTCCTGCCTTAAAGACCAACATACTAATTACTCCAAATACAATATCATATGGGAACCTGTCTCCAAGAATAAACAGCAATTGAAGAATATAGGGAATTTAAATCATTGCTGAGAAAATACAGATTTGCGTTGTTATATTGAACTTTGAAGTCCTCATACATTAAGAACATTAGATTTAAAATTTACATTTAATATTAACTTCTAAATAAAAGCAATACTTTGTATGATTTATCTTTCTGCAGGGAAAGACAAAGATGAGTCAATAACAAATACATTATACACATGTATTTCCAGTAAAGAAAGCAACATTCCTTGTTAGACTGCAGAGTTAACTGGAAATGTTTTTAGAAACAGCATTGGTACAAGCATCTGTGAAACTGATAGCGCTCAAGAAAAATGAAACCCAAAAGTATACTAACCTAAGATCCTTAACCTTGTCTTAGAAGAAAGAAGCTTCTTACTTCTACACTGAAGCAAATGGGATCTACTTCTAACTTGCCTGGAGAAGAGCACTGGAAAGTGCTCTTTGACACTAAGAGGCCTTTTCCATCTAAAAGGCACATGGAAGGAACAGTAACTAGGAGAGAATACTTGCACAAAAACAATCTATCTATCAAAAAATATGTTTTATCCTTTTAGTTGATTTTTATGTTAGGAATTTTAAAACGCTTGCCTTGCCTATGAATGTCTTGTTTTACCTGTGCTGATGTGAATTTACAGCATTTCATGGAGTTTCACTCGTAAAATATAGATAAGAGTGATCACAGAGAACTAGTTCCCAAATGCAGAAACAGCGAAGACACCATTTATACATTCACCATTTCTAAGGGAAAGGAGAAAACTGGTTAGTATGTAATAAAAAAAGGTTCTGCATAGGTTTAGTGCTGCTAATTTTAGCAATTTTACAAAACTCAGAAATAACATTAAATAATAGGTCCACATTCTGTATTGGTATAGTGAAGGGAGTGAAGAATTGATAAGCTATTAGTAGAAGATTGCTGCTATTTCCATATTTAAATCCCTCCCACTGCAAGTGGGCTCCAGGCAGAAAATGAATAATTTGAATGATTTTTCTGAATTCAAGTCCATAGGATGCTACAGAACTGACTTAGACCAAATGAAAAATAATGCATTGCTATCTATAATATCAGTATTCAATGAAACTCAGAACAAATATCCACACTCTTCTGGTTAAAGACAAGAAAGAGAGAGCAAAAACAAAAATGATGAGATACTGCAGTGCAGAGATATAAGTAGTGCACATCTCCAGCAGCCTGTGCTGAGACCTGCACTCTTTAATTTCACAAAGGACAGAGGATGGAGTCAACTGTTAATTATTGTTTCTTGCACACAAGAATTAAATGCCATCTCATGAAGTCAGTGGAAGGTAGGATCCAAACAAGCAAAAAAGGAGGTGGTTTTCTATGTAACAGCTAAAAGAAAATCCTCTTGCCAAAGAACGTTGTACATACAGAAAATCTGCATTAATTGAAAGGAAGATCAGGTAACTAGTTGGAGAATACCTCCATCTTCCTGGATTACTGGAGGAAAGTGTCAGGTATGTTTGCTCTGAACATCTCAGAAAGTTACCGTTGGAGAGAGAGCACTGGGTTAGATGGACCTTTGCTACAAATCAGTACAGCTGTTGTTATAAAATATTTGCAATAAATATTATAATGAAAAAGCTGAGAACCGGAGAGAAAATTTAGCAACACATACTACTAAATGAAATGATCTAGGAACTATTTTCAGGCCCTGGGGCCAACTGACAAGCATAACTTGCTTCCTTTCAGCTAAATTCCTTTATCCCTAAAACAGGGGAGTCATATCCCAGCTGCCTGTTGGGGATGGTTCCTGGCCTATGCTAATCCCCAAACTGTGCTCAGGCACAGTCTCAGTGGATGCTAGTTGAGTCATCTTGAGCCAAAAACATGCCATGTTAACGATTTAACAGTAGGAACAGAAGTGCTGACAGGCTAGGGCGGACAGAGCCTCAGTATCCAACAGTTGTAGTGAATGTAAGCTAGGGCTTGCTAATTACTATGGCTCATATATCGTAATTCAATAACTTGTTCTCTACGTAAAATCAACCCCTCATGCTACAGAACTATCAACGGGACTAACAGCTGATTCCAAGCTGTTAAAAGGTTCATCGCTGATCTAAGTATGCTCTACTTCTCACAGCTCTGGGAAGGGCAGAATAACCCAAGCACAGCAGGCACCAGCTATGAATCCTCCCTTTTTCACAGCCGGCCTCTGATGTGCTCTAATAGACAGGGCAGGAGACTGAGTAGCCAGGCGACATCAGTATGTCAGTCGTCTCTGAGTGCCTTTAGATTATTTTGTGTCCTTTATGCCCTTAGAGGGGAATAAAACCAAGCAGCTATACGTGAACTCAATGAACTGGTGCTAGGGCGGAAGAAGTCCAGAAGTTGAAATGATAAACAGAACTAAGGAAGGACAGGGGATACTGCTGGACATGCCAGCTGTGTTGGGCAGAAGGAAAAGGAAATCGGGAAAAGCTATGCAGAGTCCTTAGGAAAGAGGTCAACAGGCACATAAAAGGAAAGAACATGGAGGAAGAATGCAGAGGAGGGGGGTGAGTAAGACAGAGTACACACGGCAAAGACAGAGAAAGAATTACAGACAAAGAAGGACACACAGATCATAGGAAGTGAAATAAGAGAAATGAGAAATTCTCTCTAGGGTAGCGAAATGGAGACTTACATAGTCAAGATACAATGAAGAAAAGAAAAATGAATGAGCAAAAATGAATGAGCAGAATAAAAGATACGCTTTTCCTGAAGAAGAAAGGCAAGAAAAAGGAAGAGCAATTAATAAAAGGAATGAGACAATAGGGAAGAAGGAGGGACATGAAAGGGATATAAAATGGCATAAGGCATACAGATTGGAGGAAACAAGTACTCTTTTATTTATTCATACTTCTATATTTTATGTTGTCTTCCTAGCAAGCATCCTGCAGCTCCATAGATTTTTTTTTTTTTTGGAAAAGGGATGGGATGGCAGCATATTGCTGTTGGAGGATTTACTATAGCTCTTTTTTCTTCTTGTTATTGCTGGACATACATTTATTGAAATTTCCTGACACAGTGGTTGGCACTTTTTCAGAAATGTCAATATCTGATTTGGGACAGGTAGCAAAATTTATTAAGAAAAACACCTATGAAAATTCAAAGAGGGATACAGCTATAAGGAAGTAATCGGTTTCAATTTGTCACCAGTTACTGTTAGTCTGCTACTGTCCAGCTCCCATGTACTACCAAACACTTTTTACTGTTTGAATGACATTTCAAAAAGAAAAGAGCTATGATTTCTCTTTCCTGAATATAACATTAACACTGGGTTAACATTGCTTAATGAAATAATTAGTTATCTAGAGGCATATGAAAAAAGGCTCCATTTTCAAAATAATCTAAATTCATTCCCATATTGTTCAGACATTTTGTTGGAATTCTTAAGGTTTTCAAGGAACAAAAAGAGAAATATTTTAAATTTTCATTCTTCCTCTTTACCTCTTTTTTTCTATCACAATGACCTGCTAGAAAGAGGGAGAGAATTCTGTGGAAATAAGGACAACACATTGAAATGTTTTGCTCCTCATTGTTAAAATAGCAATAATAACCCTATGGACGATTTTGATGAAAAAAGTTGAAAAATATTATTAACTTGTCTGACCTTAATTGTTTATTAACATTCATTGATCAATATTAGTTAATTTTTTCATTCATTTTTATGCCTGTTTGTACCACTCTAACGCCATTTGTCAGACAGTTGTGGACTGCCCAGAGCGAGACTATCAGGTTGCTGTTTCATCTAGTATTACATCCTCGTTTTTATTGGATTTTTTTTTCCTTCAGCAAGTATTTGTTCGTGATGCTTAAATCAGAAGCTTCTTGCTTCTGTGCTGGGAATACGCATATAGAATTGGTTCTCCAATTAGCAAACATTCTCAGCTGCAAAACTATCTAATCAATACCATATCCTCAGCAATCATTTTAGTTACAAAAACGTGATTTTTTTTTTTTTCCAAGAGCACTCGATGGCCTTTTTTGGCTAATTAGCTGCCTATCTGCCTTGTTCAAATGGCAGAGCTTAATTCCAAAATGAAAAATCCAAGTAAATTCTCCAAACAGAAATTACTCTCTTTCAAACAAGAAATTTGAGTGCTACCTTTTTTCTTATGAAAGCGTTCCTTTGCAAATAGAAATCCAGAGATGGAGATAAAAGCTGGAAGACCTTGCTCTGGTCTAATTATGCTCTTCTATATTTTTTCTTTCTATATTGTCTCCTGTGTAAGAAAGATAATGAATAGCAACACTATGTAATTATATAATTGTTGTAGTTATTTACAGTTAGATGAAAAATCTGATAAGTCATACCTGTCTCAGGAAACTTTCATACATATTTTGATAGACCTTTTGTTTGTTCCATCAGTTTAACACGCCTTATTTTACCTGAGTGTAAGGCTTGCATGCTTTTTTCTCTACTAGTCTTGTACCTTAGATACCTCTAACAGGTACAGCTGGCTGGTTGTTATTTTCATTCTATAAATAACACAATATAGCAAGAAAAGTGGTCAGTCCTTTCATTGGTGCTTTAATTTATTGGTACTAATGTTGCATTTTGAAGTTTCCACATTGAAGTAAGGGTGCTAATTCTTAATTTTCATACTCTCTTTGCATCAGTTCAGGAAAGACTGGACAAGTTCTTTTAAGGGAAAACCATTAAGGATTACTAAATGCATAGATAGGACAACCAACTCAGAGAACAGCCACCAAGTTGAAGTCTGGGAGGGTACTAGAGGGAATGGACACAGACAGATTGCTCTCTTCTCTCCTGATAGCATTTCAAAGAACTGACTTAACAGATTGTGCTGTCTGATCAAGAAGTTCCTGAGGCTTTTTGGATATCATAGCGTACTGTTATGTGTTTTTAACAGAATGATCTCCTCCATAACAATGAGCTATATTTTGCTATGGAAAGTAGCCTATGCTTTTTTCAAGGACACGATCTCCAGTAGCTCTATTTCTGTCACTATATTGTTTAAGTTTTGCAGTGTTCCTCCTCATTCTGTGACAATCACAGAGAATGCCTTGGGCCAGATTTACAATGGCATTTAGGCATCCATTTTGGTTATAGATGGTATTTTCAAAAGTGAATTACAATATAAACCTTATGCTAAATAAAATTGCTGGCCTAAATAAGGGATTTCTGACAATCCTCTCAGAGTTTATCTGCATCTTTATATGCCCTAATGTCTAATCTTTCTTTTATAATTTACTACAGGCAGAAAAATCTATCCCTGCAGCTCACCTATGTTATCTAAAAGATACAGTAAAATGTCCATCACATTCTGAGAATTATAAACCAAATAGCAGATGATTGATCCATAAAAGCTTCCTTTTCTGTGCCCATTTGCCTAACTCATTTAGAATTTAGGCAAATCATAATATCTAAGCTAAAAACTGTGTTGCAGCTCAGGCACCTTTTGCTTCTGCTCTTTTGCAGCCTCTGGAACATATACCAGTCAGGAAAACATACACTAAAGCCTGGGAAAATGAAAATCCCATAGTTAAACGATGATGCTGGAAAAAATATTCTGGATTATTTTAAAAGATGTAGTTGCAACATTCCTAGTATTTGGAAGAAATGTCCTTTCCTGAATGACAGAACTGCAAAACAGTTCAATTATGCTGTGGTAACTGAACCGCAGGCCTAACTTAGCATTTGGAGATGAAAACCACATAGCTGGAAGCACATCACTTTAAATGAGATTCATTTTGTAGTTGTAAAAACGCACTATATTACCTTTTGGAAAATGAGTATAAATGTGTGTTTCCAGTGGACTCACAGCTGTTAGAGTTCCTATCTAGGCATATTATTTTAATATGAATACAATTATTTGTGCATCATTTCTCACTCCAGTTTCTGTATTTGTTAACAGCCACCAGTCAACATATCAAGCAACCATATTCCATCATAGTCACTCTTGCCATCACAAGGTAAGCAATTTTACCTGCTTTCATTCCAAGAGCAACTGAAGGGAGCGCTTTAACTTCTCTTTGCGTATTTTACTTAAACAATAGTTCTTTGAGAAAAATGTGTAAAAACCGCAGAGCTCTAATCAGCACTTTCTTAGATGTCTGAATCCTATTTTTTGCCTTTTTGTAGGAAGGTGATTAATGAATTGTTGACAGTAATAAAGAAGCAAACATCTTGGAGATATTATTATGGATCACATATCACTTGAAACAGCGACTCTGCCTCCGTAAAACATTTTATTTGTTATATCGTGCAAATCGATTGTAATTTGCTACTGGCTTCTTTTCAAATACATTTCTTCAGTGCTGCCTTGGTAAATAATAAATCACACTAACTATTATTTCAAAATTGAGTGTTCCAATTTTGTTATGAATGGAGAAAGCAAAGATGCTTCAGGATACAAAACCTTCTAGCAGTTCACAGAAAAATAGCTTCTTAAGGGTAACTGTATCAAAAATCATTAGAGATGGTCTACACCGTAGTAGCGTGCATGCTTTCATGACTGAAGGCAGCCTAACAAAAACCCTGATAAAATTATGCTAAAACAAATATTTTGTTCTCCTGCCCTTCACTTACACGTACACACACTCGCACCCACCCACCCACCCACCAAAAGATTATGCACCAAGAACAGCAGAAAATTAGAGAGGAATATAAATGTATATGGGAACACCACAAACATATGCAATGTGTTTGCATTATGCAAACACATAAATACACATTATGTGTATTTATTGGAAATAAATTCGCTGGAAGATGCTGGTAGTGTCTGAATGACTCAAACACAGAAAGGATGCCCACATGGCCAGCACAAATTTAAAAGCGAAAGTAATCATTTTACTTGGTAAACACATTACCTTGCCAGAGAACCACGACCTTCTGAAGTCAGTGGGTGTATACCATGACTTCAGTTGGTTTTTGCATTTCATCTCTGCTACAGCTCTGGCTCTCCGGTTTAGGAAAGCAGACACACACATACTTAAGTTCCTCCCTTCTCAGCAAAGTACATAAATAAAAAAGAACTTGCAACTGAAATCAAAATCAAGTACATTGTTAAGTGCTCTGCTAAAAAAAGGATGGTTTGTTGAATCAAGTTCTTTTGCCAATAATAAAGACTACATGTTCGCTATCTGAGGAGTATGCCATTTTTATCAGATATGATATGTCTTTATAAATTATATCAAATCGACTATGGGCTTTTCCATTATTTTTTGAATCCTCTAGGTTCCTCTTTTATTCCAAGTAAAGCTTGTCTGTGTCTTGAGTTTTCTGCAGGGTTTCATAGTCTCTCTGCTTATATATCTCTGATGGGAGTTCCAGATTTGCCTGTGCTCTAACAGTTAGGGATTCTAAGGAATCTCTAACTGCCACACTGATCCATGGACTTTATTCAAAATAAATCACTGATTACAGAGAGTCAGCAACTCAGTTCTACTACCTAGGCAAGCTGATGATGCCTGCTAGCCTACTATACAAGCTATTCACAATCTGATTATCAGTATGAAAACAACGTACATATTGTTCCTTGCAAAGGATTATAAAGGTAAAGGCAAGCTTTGGCCAGTTCAGGATGTGTCTATGTCCAAGGTCTGAAAGTTTCAGCCCCTCAGCTAACCCGAGTTAGTGTAATGCCAATTAGTTCAAGAACTCCCAAGCCAGGATAATATTGTACTTGCTTCATATAACACGATAGATCTTTTTCATAGACTCAGTATACAATGAATGTGATTTTGTTTAAAATGAGAGTAAATATGACATCGCAGTTTTAACAAAATATATTTAGTGTATCGCTTAAAATTTGATAAAGAAAAACAATTATGCTAAATGGAGGTTTCATTATAGTCATTTCAAGATAGAAATGAAAACCAGTATTTCTAAACAATCTAAGAAAAACTTACCTGGAGTTGCAGAGCCTGCGTCAGAGCTGTTTACAGACCAAGATCGCAAAATCGTTACTTCTAAAGGGATGCACTCCATACTAGGCAAATTTAGCCAAACTTTTAATTTTAGAATGGAGTTTCAGAGATGCTATTGGACTCCTTCCTTCTCTTTGTTTGGACTGCCCACAATTTTTAACCAAATAGGAACATATTCCTGATTTTTTTCCCATGTGTTCACCTTCACCTTTTTTACTATGAAGAGGCAGCTTGATAATGAGAAATTCTTCCTGTTAAGCCTCTGTATTCAGTTTAGAAACGTTTGAGAGAAAAATATGGAAAAAGCAGTTGAGGAAAAAAAAAAGTACTACAGGTCCATTTCCATAATCACTAGTCTGTGATCTGCTGTGCTCCTGACATACATTAAGTAGATCCCTTGGAGAATTCTGTCTCCATTCATTATACCCTGAAATAGTCTGGTTTCATTGACCTTGCTCTCAGTACAGTGCCTTATGTCCCACTGATTTAAGGAGTTCTATATAATTAGTTGTTGGAAAAGGGTGAAATTAGCCCAGAGAGCCATAATATAGAAAATGTTCTTTGCTCAACACTAATTAGTTTATTTGATTTTCATCTGGTAGGTCTTGTCTCCAAGGTAAAAAGAATGAATTTGTTTTCACATGCCATAACATTAGACACTTAAGCTCTTTAGTTTCACATCCTGTTCCAGGGGTTGGTAATTTTTGTTAGAAGTCCTACTTCAGCAAACAATACATGATTTTCTGTCAGACTTTAAAAAAATATACATATGCTATTTTTATTGGGACACTTGGAGGAAATAATTATGAATTAAAACATTTTGATAATTAAAGGTTAATATTAATCTGCTTCCAATGAAAAACTTCAAAACTGGAATACTGACTCCTTGAATATGGAAGCCCATTGACATAGCCTCCAAGACAATATACCAAAATAGATACAACTGCTAAAGTGCAAGATTGCTTCCAGTCAATGACTTTACTGCTTGTCAGATTTGTATGCATGTTGACTGTGAGAGTAATAAAATAACATTATAGATTTCAGAACCAGAGTAGCCTTTATTCAGATAAGGTTTTAAGCAAATATGTTTTAGAATGACCTGAAGTAATATAACCCAATCCTCACAATTCTAATGAGTTTTAACTATTTATTTGCTGCAACATTTAACCACGTAAGAAATGGAGTCCAGGCTTATAATCTCCAGGCTGGCCTGGAGCACATGTGTAGAACTAAGATTGCAGGGGCCATATCCAAATAGCATAGCTTGAGTCTATATCAACTTGGGTCTTTGTTCCTAGTCTTTCCTTTCAGCTAGATATCTTTCACATCTTAAAAACAGACAGTAGTAAACAAAATTAAGCCAAATCTAATTGTCTACGTATCACTGTGTGACACAAGTTAAACGGTATACACCACTGAGGCTGCACTATCAGGCAAAAAAACCCTGATAAAACATGCAGCGTTAATTTAGAACTCAAAACTGAGCAGCTTCAATGGTAAAATTGGCAGGTAAAATGTCCAAATGGTTCCACTGTGACTCAGATATTAAATAATTAAAATTACATTAAATAATAAGTTAAATTAGAGGTTTGAAACATATTCACTTAAAACCTCCAGTGGGTTTCTACCTATCACACTTTCTAATGCTATCATCCCTCATCTGGAGTCAGTATTCCCACAGCAGATTCTGTGGGTTATAATGTTTGAAAACCCTTCGGACACATCAGGGAAAAGTCTAGAAATGCAGAAACACAACACACCGCTCCCATGCTTCACGTCAGACTCTTTACAGCCAGTATCACCATGTTATTTCACACAAAAGTAATAACAAGTAGTAAGAGTAAGTGGAGAGAAGTCAGTAAGATCTTGAACTGCTCCCATTCACATTAGGTACAAACTGAACAAGGAGAAACAGGATCATGTGCCTGAAAGAAACAGGGCAGCATCTAGCATTGGAACTGATGAAAATTCCCTCCCTAGTTGCAAATGTAAACTATAATGGGTTATTAAAAATATTAAAGATAAAAGTGACCTTCAGTTATTGGGGTTTGTAAGTTTACTTTTCTTTTCTTTCAAATCAGGAAGAAAGACTTTAGAGCAATTCAGAAGAAATGGGTTGGCAGTAGAGATTAAAGTTAAAATGAATAGCAGAACCATGACAGAATTAAAAAAAATATTCTATAGTGCTACTCAAGATATTTATTCCATTATCATTTCATTCTTCTAAGAAAGTCTTTCAGCTTACTCTCAAAGAGCTGAGCTTGTGACCAGTATATTCTAGCAAGGACCAAGAGCTGCGCTAAAGAGCATTCAAGTCTTGAGATAATTTTTCTGAAGAGCGCAAGTAAATAGGCAAAGTGGAACAGACCCATTCTGGGAATTATTATTGCCCCTAGTATATTAAGTTATTCAGCATTAGGCTATTCAGCAGTAATTACACTACCTTTGGGCCAGGATGATTTAGTGCTGCATACCGGTGAAAGCCACATAATTAAGAGAGAATGGGATCTGGCTACTTTTTAGCGCACCTTTCCAAATATTCATTTGATCCAGTTGGCAACAGCCACAATGCACCACATACGATGGGAAGGTTAGCAATGTGTCTCGTGTTACAGTCCTCTGAGAGCTACAGCACTTAGCACTTTATAGTCAAAAGGCCAAACTCTCTTTTCATTTAACTCTATATAAGCGAACCAGCTTAAACAGAATTTTGTGGGTCTAATTAAGGGCTGCATTTGGCTGCTTGGCCACTCTTCGGTGGTAATACTTTATTGATTTTAGCACATTTTATATCGTTTATTTTGAAGTTAGTCAGAAGGAAAGTCATGTATAATTTCTAAAATGAGTTGTAATGCCTCATATGCTTGAATCGAAAAATATTTTTTTGTTTAACAGAAAAGGGAAACATTTTGGTGTCTCAGATGACTTCTGTCCACTTAAATGCAAAGGGCTTGCATGATACTGACTTTTGCCCCCTTCTCTCTGTTGCACACATTGTAGTATTCATGAGAATGAGGAATAATAAACCAAAAAGGGCAACATCACAAAACCATTAAAACTGTTTGCATCCTATCTATCCATATTTATTATAGAATAGGAAATAAGGTCATAAGCAGGCAAGAATCTGCTTTATAAGACTTAGAAAGCACTACAAAGTAAGTGGCCAATTTAGTACTATCTGAGTTACTGAGTTAATGTGTATCTCAAATTTCATGCATAGTGTAATACTCAGCAATGTGGCTTCAGTGCTTCAGTTTGCTACATGAGCAATTTATAAGAACACAGGATTTGAAAGGCATCTAACACTGGCAATATTCTAAACCATCATATTTGGATATCTTTGCTATGGCAGAAATTCTTTCTTGAAGCTTCGTATCCACACAGGGAAGATTATCAGTAAACATCTGACAGATAGCAAAATCTGGAATCCCTCCAGCAGCTGAATCTGGCTTTCTGCCCTGGTTATTTGGCTTTCTCCCTGACAGCTCCCATGATTTGCTTTACAAGGAGCAGCAGTGGCAGTTTGGAAACAGCCTCTAGGGGAGGTCACGGGGGAGTTGGCTTGGATCCTCAATATCGTTTGTCTTGCCTGAAATTAATTTTGAAGAAGCCGTTCAGTATTGTTTAAGAATAAGATTATGTGCTAGCAAGAGCCATTCATTTTCCTGTTTAGTGTAAGGTAACAGACTACAGCATTCAAATGCTGGTACTTATGTCACTCTAGGGAAGCTGGTTCTAACCAATTTGTTTTTCTTTTTTCAACATTTCGCAGCTAACCCTGTTTGATACAGATATCACAAATAGTGAAAGCCTATTGCACAGTAGAGGAAAGAAAATCTGAGTTTTAGGAATTTAGGAAATAACTTAGGAAATCTTAACTTATTTCTTGTATTAAAAATAAAATTATTAAAATATTAATTTCAATTATATTTACACCCTTTAGCTACTTGCTTCTTAGAAACTTATTAAATCTTTCAGTCAGATGGGTTGTCATTGCTATTATTTTTGCATCTCTTGCTATTTCACACCAAAATATCTGTGACTTCCATTTGATAAAGACTAAAAATACATCGAACAAACTTAGTAACAAAGTCACTGACTTCAGTGAAATTCTCCAAGCTTAAACTGAGTCTGAAGATGACTAGTGAATTCTATAGCCCTCCAGTCATCTTCCTCTATGGACTCATTTTGATAGCAAGATCAGAGAATCAAACTGAGTTTTTACCCATCTGTCATTGTTACCTAGAACCAGTTATTTACTATATATTTCTTCCTTTTGTCATGTTATTGAGGTTGCCCATCTCTTCTAGCCCCATGCCATGGCTGGTAGATTACCTTCTACATTCAAATATTTTTATTTTTATTATTAAAGGAAAGAGATTCTACTGAAAAAAACAGATAGTGATTTGGTGCCCAGACCACTACTATTAAACTCTGTGGGCCTGAATCAGCTGAAAATTTTTCTATTCACATGTTGCTTTTCCAAATAACTATTTTTCACCCATACTGCTCAGGACTGAATTAAGACTTTCTTGGGGAGGAAAAAAAAAAAAAAAGGAAACAAATCACACAGAAAAGGAGAGCAATACTGTCTTTATGATAGGATGCAGAAACAGTGCCAGCTCTAAGATTATGCTGCATCCATATCTAGTGAGACCTAGGCCTTCATAATTCCCTTCCCTACTGCCCTCTCCCCACTGACACTCTTTCTTCTGCATGAAGGAGCAGAGGAACTCCTTGCAATGCCGGGGTGCACGCGACCGAGCCCCAAACTGGGCTAGCAGGTGACTAGCACTGCAGGTGTTCTGCAGATTGCGCCTGCCCTTCACTTTAAACACAGCCCTTACACCAGGACGATCAGTGGTGAGGTGGTGAGGACACTTACCAAGACTGCAGGAAGCCCAGAAACAGGAACTTGCTCTGTCTGACTCGGAAGATGCTTGCACCAGAAAAGATGTATTGATACAGAGCCGTGCACCAAATCACTACCTACATAGACAAGATATACCATGCTCAAAACAGTCACTGGTGTAAAGGCAAGATAGCGGAGGACAGGGAGACAGATCGTGCTTCATTTCTTGTCTCTGTTTACCACTCACAGATACATTTAGAACAAGTAGAAAAGCATTATATGTTGACTGAAAGGTCAGGAGTCACCTGAGGAGAGTAACTCCATGAAGGAACAAAATACAGAGAATTGAATTCTTTTCATCATTCATTGACTGTCACTCATGACATAAAAAACAAGCGTGCATTTTTACCTAGCTGAAAAACAAATAGCGTAAGATCCTGAAAAAGTTTTCATAATTTAGATCTTTTATCACAAGTACAGATTAGATTTTTGCCTCAGAGTGACCAGACATAGTTTCTTCATGATTTACTGCACAGGAGAATTTCAGCATCAGTCCAGGCACCTAGTCTCTACACTTTGATAACATCTTGGTATTTTTCTGTCACTGAGTCTGCACATGCTTCACAACAAGCATCTGTTCGTTAATATGATAAGTGGGGAACAAAAAAAAAAGAAAAAAGACAGCTGCTTACAGTATTGGGGGCAATCACAAGGCTGAGAAAAAGAAGCAATCTGAAACAGGCAAAAGGTACTGCTTTCAGCACATGCATCAGCAGTGGTTTTTCTGCAGAAATGCATACTTTGATCTGGCTCTTTTCTCATTCTCATTTTTAGCTTAGAGGCTAATGATCCTCATGGCTAAGTCACATCAGTGAAATGGTATGAAAGGATAAGTTCCATTTAAACAAATGAAACTATATTGGCACACACAATTTTCGTTGATGTTCCAGGAATTATTTTGATCTGCAAACTTAAATTAAAGCTCATTCCTGTTTTTTTTAGCAAGGCACATTGCCTTGAGAGCTTATACTCAAAGTAACACTTACTGACATTTCTCCCTTTTCTTTTGTAAAACAAGGGATGCTTGGAATTAATGCTAAAAGCTTTGAGAATAAAAAAAAATGACAAAACTTCAGGATATGTTATATGTAGTGACACTATGCATTACAGTATCAGCTATAATCAGTCTCCATGACTTATACACTAGAATTTAATGAGCTGTTACATACTTACTCTTGAAAATTAATATAATTGTGGCCCAAAACAACCTAATATTTTTCAGTTTCAAACGTATATGCACAGCAGTACTTTAGAAGTCTGTGACATGAGAGTTTTTCTTATCACAAGTTGTATGGCAAAGCTGAAAAACATCTCTTCTCTTTCTCTTCCCTGTACAGATTGCAATAACTTCCACACTGGAGTTGAGCATACCTGCTGGAACAGAGCTGGAACAGGAACGAGTGGTGCAGTATTTCCTTGGTCTTTCACAAAGCCCTAAACCTACAGATTTAGTTGCTATAAAGCATCACTGTCACTGCCTAACAGGTATACAAGAAGAGAATATAGCAGATACTATTTCTGTTTTGTGTGCAGAAGAGTACTAGTGCAGTTTCTGCGTTCCCTCTGAGAGAAGCAAATAAAAATAGAAAGGGTAGAGTGTCATGAAGAACTGTCCCTCCATGCTAATGCACCTGCCTAGGTGCTCATGGAAGACTGTTGATGATACACAGCTGAAAGATTGCAAGCAACCAGAATGCAGTCTACCTCCATCAAGCATCAGGAAGAAACTTCTTTGCGAACTTCATGTTACACAAAGATCTCTGCTTCAATAGGTGCCTACAGTTCCTCTTCAATCTACAAATTCCCATCACATTTTTACCATTTCCAGTTAAATTTTTAAGCACTTGTTGCATCTTTTTTTTTTCCCCTGAATAACCAGGACAAGTCTCAAGTTTTGACTATAAAAGTGACAAAGCTACTGTAACGGGAATGAAATATCTCCTGAAATCTGAGTAGATGTAGCCTAAATTAAGTGCTTACTCAGGAAAAAAGTATCCAGCTGCCTGATTTTTTAATGGCTTTAAAATATTACACAGATTCCCAAATTTGAATACCACATGTTTTGTTTCTTACCAGTCAACTATCTTTCAGTTTACAAAAGAAACTGAAGATCCTTTCTGTTGTGAGGAGAGAGAGAGCGAGAAGAGATGTAAATATTAAAGACAGAAGAATAAAAATCTTTTGAAATAGAATTGAGGGCTTGCCTACTGCTTAAGAAAAATGCACTATAAAGCAGCTATTGATTTTTCATTCAACAGCACTGAATGTTTTATTGAAAAGCAGCAATGCTCAGTAATTTGAATTTTCAATTAAGGTAGCACATTCCTTGGACACATTTACTACTGCACTCCAGTGACATTTATTTGACTTTTAAAATCCCTCTTCTATTGTATTCACGTTGGTATAGATCAAACTACTAATACAGAAAGCGTTAAGATTTTAACATGGCTGATTACAGACACCTGTTTGGAAGGCCCCATGGACAATCTAATGACTTTATAGGGAGGACAATGTGTAGTTAGATGAATAAAAATAAGCCACTTTGAGCTTACCAATATTTATTTATTTTTATATCTAGAGATAGATGCAGGCTTTCCAGGTAGGGCTTCCTTTTTCAAAGAACACATCAGCTCTTTCTGCTGAGAAGAGAATTTGGGTAATCCTTGGGAATTTTACTAACTGTGAGAAGCATAGCTTTGAGTCACTACTGCATGGGGTTATGCACACTGCTGTACAACAAAGTGTTAGCAATTTGTTTCACTCAAGTTAGAGTGGCTTGTGTGAATTTCCACCAGTTTGTATTTTGCCAGCCTTAAAATTTTGTTGTTTGTTGTACTTAAATGTGCAAAAGAAAAACACCTTATTTGCAAACCGCGAAATTTACTGTTATTCTAACTAAAGTCTTAACAGTCTAAAGAATAATTATTAGTCCAGTTACAGTGATACTAGCTCTTATTTCTCAAACTATATATGGCTAAGGTGATATCTGCACAAACTTTATAAAAGTAACAAACTTTATAAAATCAACATCTTTCTCTGGTGTTATGCTTACCCTTCCACCACCTCTCTGGGTTGCAAGATCGGCAGCTTCAGGCTGGGGCAGTGGGGTGACCATGAGTCATCAGCATCCCAAGTCCTTCGCTTGGAGCTGTGCGATGTTGATACTGGGGAGTCTCAATACCGTTGATAGTGTTGGAACCACTTAGGGTCATTTTTATGTGCTTGCTCACATGCGCATTCTTCACTGGTCTGCAAGCACAAGTTAAATTCAAATTTGATGTGTTTTTATGCATGTTGGACACTTGTTCTTTGTTACCCCTAAAACTGGTTTTACTCAGATCTCAAGGTCGACTCCTTTAACAGTAATCACCCACTGGTGAGTTATTTATAGCTCTGGGGCCTTCAGTATAATCCTGTGACTTTCAAAGCCCCTTCTGCTATCTCTTGCCTGTACTCCTCTATGCTGTATTTTTATTCTCAGGTCATAGGTTGTTCTGTACAGAAAAATTACTTGTTATTCCTACCTCCTAGTTACACAAATATATATAACAATACATATGCATACACACACACACACACGCACAGACATAAATATATATATATATATATATAAATATATATGTGCATACTTATAGACACACATGCACACACCAAACAGTTGTACAAAGGCTAAAACAAAGCAGGTAGTAGTCACCTACGCAGTGTCTACTCAGTCAGAAAACAGCTAAACAAGCTAAAAGAGAGCTCACATGGGCCAAGGCATGTTCAGACAAAGCCTGACAGATCCTAAGGGCTGTGCGTTACCTTAGCACAAAGCTTGAAGCCTGTTACAGACAACAGCACCACAATATTTACAGGGCTACAAAAGCATAATTTCACAGAAATGGTGCAAGAAAAAACAACAGTGATTTAACAGCGTCTTCGAAAACTGCTGGCTTACTTCAGCAGTCTTTCTGCTGCTGCGGGGGAAAAAAATTCAACGTTCAATTTAATACTTTCTTCAAATAAAGAGAGTAGTGTCCAGATATCATTAACCTTTTCTGCAATCCAGCTCTTTTTTCTCTGCCTACTTATAATTATTTTCTTAATCTTGTTTTTTTGATAGGATTAAATTTCACTCATGACTGTCTTTGTCTCAGTGCTCCGGTGGTTTGAAGTAGACACTAGTTCAAATCTGGCCCAGGCGAGGAGGAGCAAAATCAAAAACATTTCTCAGTTATTTCTGGCAGGAATTAACCCTTTTTTATAATGGGTGATACAGTTACGTCACAAACTAGGAGCCTACCCAGCTAAATTGTCACTTGGCCTCCTGGGAACCTCAATCCAGAGTGCCACGCTAGCAAACAGTTGGCCTGCCTCAACTTACTCCAACTCCTTCTCTCTAGCTATTCATTGCCACTATATATGAGCTATTTCTGTCACAGCCCTTCACTCCCCTTGGTGCCAGGCAGGGACCGCGCTGGCCCCATTAGCTGAGGCTGCCCACATGGCACCTTGTTAGCTGAGGCACAGCTTCTTGAGGGGAATGCAAAGGTTGTCCACACACTCTGCTGTAACAGAAGGCTGTAAGGTAAGAAATAAAATACAGTGAGCAGTTAGAAGAGGATGAAATGACAAAATTGAAAAAAAAAAAAAAGTGAAGATGAGGATACTTGCCTATTACCGAATGCAAAGAGGCCACTAACTCTGTTTTACACAAAGAATATTCTCTTGAGCAATCTAGGTTCAACCTGGACTAATAGCTTCTCCTAACCCTTAAAACATTAGGCAGAATCAAGTCAAACAGGCAACAGATTCATGGAGGATAAGAAGAACACTACTGTCTCTCTACAAGGCCCCGAGCCAACCCAATATATTGCAGTACTTAAGGTGCCTTGTTTCTCTACATGACCCTCTAATAAGGACAGACTATACAGATGTACTTAGAGAAGTGCTCCCAGCTTTGCTATCATCTGACTGAGATTTCCTGTTAGAGCTAATGAGGTTCTGCTCCCACTTAATCTCTAAATATGGCACAGTTAGCGTTTTTTAGTTTGCTTAATGACATGCTATTAATAAAGACATGACCTGAACAGTTACTTGCATTTATTGTCTTTTTTTGTCCATTTTTATAATTATGCTGAGGCAATTTAATGTTTTAAGATCGTAAACTATTGTTTTGTTTGACAGGTTGTGTATAACCATCCTACATTCCCATAAAAGTGCTCCCCAAGGTCAATGCACAAGCTAGCAATTTATCTGAAACATTTATCATGATATTGAAATTGCTTTGCTACTTTTTCAAGTTATTATTATTATTATTGCGTTATTGACAGAGTAGTATGCTAACCCATACTAAAGAGGGGTGACTCCTATGCAATTACGTTTGCTGGGGGGGAGCAGAGCTGTTTTAAGTTATTGAAAACATTGAACTATGCTTAACAGTAACTATGCTTAACAGTAACTATGCTGAATGGCAACGCTGCTGAACAGTAACAAAGTACCATTTTCTTTGTGCTTCCAATGAGAAACAGCCCTCAAAAAAAGCTACAGCACGCTACAATTTTATCTAAACAAATTCTAATTAGTATAAGTAAAAGAACTAAAAGTTTTTGCTGAGTTAATGAAACCATATAATTCTCTGATTGAAATCATTAGCAGACAATCTTGATCGAAATGAGATTGTGTGTGTGTGTGTGTGTGTAAGGTGTAAACATTAGACAGTGGAGAATTAACTTCTGCATCCTTATTTTAAATTGAAAACAAACAAGCAAACAAATGTTAATTACTTTTAATTTTAAGAACAAGAAACCTTGTTTGTGTGAGTGAAATAAGAGTGCATTGAATTTTAATAGGATTTGAGTGTTTTATCTCTTTAGCCTTGATTTAGTTCTACCATTTTTCAAATATAGGTTATTATTTTGGCTTTTAAATGACATCAAATTGCCCAAAGGCTATTTCAGTCCTCTGTTTATATAGCTCTGTTTATAACTCTCTCTATTATTTATTTTGAACCAAGTATTACAAAAGACCAGAATACTTCAACTGTGACGGCATCGAAGTTCTCCCCTTAGGCTTCTTCCCTTAAGGCCAAACAAACCGAATTATCCTGGGCTCTTCTTACACATCACATGTTCAGCCCCCTGACCATCTGACTGGCCTCTGCTGTACTCGCTCCAGTAAATGCATGTCTTTCTGGTACTGGGGAGCCCAGAACTAGACCCAGCACGCCAGATGTGGCCTCACCAGTGCAAAGATCCCCTCCCTCGACCTGCTGCTGCACCCTTGCTAACGCAGCACACCATCAGCCTTCTCCACTGCACGGGCAGACTATTGACTCTTGTTCAACTTGTTGCCCACTAAGACCCCCGAGTCCTTCTCTGTTGTGTGGGATTATTCCATCCTTGAGGCAGGATTTTGCATTTTCTTTTGTTGAACTTCATGAGATTTCTACCAATCCTTTTCTCCAGCCTGTCAAGGTCCTTCTGAGCAGTAGCGCTGTCCTCCAGCACATGATCTCTTCCCCTTACCGGCTATCACCTGCAATGTTGCTGAGAGGCCATGCAGTTCCATCGTCCAGGCTGCTAACATTAAACAGTACTAGCTCCAGTATCAATTCCTAGGGGATGCCGCTAGCAACCAGCTGTGAGCTGGAGTTTGTACTACCAGTCATAACCTTCTGAGCCCAAGAGTGTAGCCAATTTTCCACCCACGTTATCCATCAGATGATAGTAAAACAAATCTGAAAAATCTTGGTTCAGACATTCCAAACCACTTTATCAGCCTCCCAACAATATGAGGTAGATGCCTTTATTTTTCTACTATGTTAAAAGCAAGAAGGAAATACAGCAAACATATCAATACACAACAAAGAAGAAAATAAAAATTATTGGAACAGAGCATTGTCAAGCTTTTTTTCTCTGGTTTAAATCAAACTTTAGAATTATATGCATGCTCTGTGCTTACAAATGATCTTAATTACTACCTAATTACAATTTGGTTCAGCTAATCAGATGATCAGCAGCATTGATTCTTATCAGTTGATTAACCCTAATATAAAGTATTATGAAAATTTACAAGATTACAGTAGACAATTCAAGTTATTTTTGAGTACTTTGTTCTTTGGGAAAATATATAATGAGGATTAAATTTTGCCTTCCTGCTTAGTTTGCTTAGGAAAACACATTCACTGAAAGAAGGATATAAAAAGATTATATACAAATATACATATATACACTATACGTAGTATGGTTTGTCCCACAGACATTTAGGTGTGAATTTGGGACTGCAAAGAGCCTCATTAGCTTTCTTTTTTAAATAAGTTAATACTTTCAAAAATTCAAATGAGATTCTACAAATGTCTGATGGGAGCTACTTCAAAACAGAACTTGAACCATTGCTGCATAAAACTGTAATGACCATAAATGACAAATGACTGATGACAGTGACAAACGAGGACATACATGGAACTCTGAATTTCTGTATGTCATGGCTGAATACTTCTCATCCTGATAAATCTGCTCTTCATCAATTTTAATGCTAAGAGGATTTGAGAACAAGAGATGAACCTGGCCTGAAATTTACCTTTTTGAAGAACTACAACTTTTATAAATTCCTTTGTGACTTTTCTGGCTTGAAAGTTTGAACTGTAGTTCAAACTTAGTTCCATTAGAGACATATGCTCTCATCATATAAGAAAATCAAAAAAATAAGAACAAGTCAGAGATATTGCCTGATGAGTAAGCGAAGAGTCAACACAGTCATTAAAGATCAAAATATAAACCATCATGAATAACATTACCAAGAAATCATCCGGTGCGAGAGTCTCTTCTCTGCACACGGGTGGACAGGTCATTTATTAGCCTTTAACCCCAGCACTCTAATATATGAATTGTACATATGAACTAAGATATAATCTCCTTCTGATGTACATTTTTAATCTCCCAATAACATTAATAAATTTTTCATCTGAACTGCAAACACCGGAAAAAAGTAAGCTAAATGTGTCATTACTTCAGTAGAGTCAAAAGAGGTGGCTGCTCAAAGTTAATACATAGGAATGCTATACATGTCCTGATCTGACTGGCTGATCCTGACCTAGGCCTGATCTGGCTACTTTACTTAGATTATATACTCTGGAATTAAACTACTGATATTGAATATGCACAATGGAATGAATCAAAACATTGTAATCCTCCTTTAAATTCCACATCTGTTTACAACTCCACTTGTAAGACAACTGAATCAAAATCAGGCATTAATTTCCTTACTCACCTGTCAGTTGCTCGGTCTTTCTGTATGTTTTCCAAGTCCACAAGCAAATAAGATATGGTTGTCATTGAAGACAAAAGAGTCTGGACCAAAAAAAATAGATGCTTAGAACTTCAAAAAAGCCAGCATTTTTCTGTGAGAACATAATTGTTCAGATACCTATTAGAAGGACACAGTCAGATGAACCAGGATAACGTGTTGCACTTTTACTTCTTAAATAAAATAAAACCGCTCTCCCTAATGGTGTGACAGACACAAAACACAATATGAGGACTGATCTTATAGCTGGAAGATGTAGGAGAGTGAGAGGACAGCTCCTGGACAGTATGAAAAATCCTACTCTAGCAACACTATTAAAACCTTAAAAGGCTTACTGGAAAACAAAATGTTCCTGTAATTGTGTTCACACTGTGAGATAGCCTTTAGTATGAAGCTGAACATGTGATTCTCTATAGGAGATGTTTTAGAATATATTGCACCAGTTTTCCCGGGGCGGGGGGGGACGGAGGCCTGACTAGCTGGAAAGCAGCTCAACAGAAAAGGATATGGGTCCTGTTGGATACCAAGTTGAACATGAGCCAGCAATGTGTCCTTGCCGCAAAAAAGGTCAACAGCATCCTATTGGCTGAGTTAGGAAGAGTGTGGCCAGCAGGTCAAGGGAGGGGATCCATCCCCTGTACTTAGCTCTGGTGAGGCCACATGGGGAGTGCTGTACCCATTTCTGGCTCCCCAGTACAAGAGAGACATGGACTTACTGGAGCAAGTCCATCAAAGGGCCACATTGAAGGGATTGGAACACCTCTCATATGAGGAGAGGCTGAGAGAGCTGGGTTTCTTTAACCTGCAGATGACTTCAGGGGGATATTAGCAATGTATATAAATAGCTGATGGGATTCTTCTCAGTGGTATCCAGTGAATGGACAAGAAGCAATGGGCACACACTGAAATACAAGAAATTCTGTTTCAACATTAGAAGAAACTTTTTTTTATGGTGAGGATGGTCAAACACTAGAATAAGTTGCCCAGAGTTGCTGCGCAGCCTCCGTTCTTAGAGATATTCAAATCCTGTCCTGAGCAGCGTGTTCTAGGTGACCCTGCTTTGGGCAGGTTAGTTGGACTTAGATGATCTCCAGAATCCCCTTCCAACTTCAGTGATTCCATGATACAGTTTTTACTACCAGGGCTATGCGTGAACATAATATGTCAAAACTCAGAAAACATTGCCTTAAACTTTCTTTTGCTTTTTTTGGCTAACCTTCATCTTCAAATTTCATTTCCAATAGCGTGCTAATGAGAAAGACCCCAGCAGGAAGCAGCACTTGCTGTTAGATCTGTTAAACATGGTTCAAAGAAAGAGGCTGAACTGCCATTAAGGTAAATATTTCATTGAATTCTATTTATCAGTAGAGACTGTATCCAAAGCATATATACTGAAGACTAAGTCATTATGTTATATGTCAAGACACTGGAGCTTTCTGTTCAGTGTGTGTGCTGTAGATGTAAGATGTGACAGGGTAATATTTAATAATACTCTAACTTACATAACTATTTTAACATTTTTCAGTCTTGTAGGTACTATCATTAAACATAAAGTTCTCTGAGTTTCAAAAAAATCTTCTGTTAAATAATATTCTGATTCATGAATAATAAAATCAGTATTGCAGATATTAAAAGCAAAAAATCTATTCTGATCTTTTTTTAAGTAATAGCGAACAATAATATGCAGCGATTGAGGTGTTAAATTCTTTTGTAGACAGTAGGCAGCTTATTAATTTTTGAAGATGGGTGTGAGCAACTGAATGCTTAAACATTGAAAAACTGTTTTCAGTAACTGAACAGATTTTAATTCAGATCATATGTCAATAAATTCCCTTTTTTCTATTTTTGTATATTTTTATTCACCTACTTTCTTGGTTGTGTCTTATCTAACAGCTTGTGGAAATCACAATTCATGTACTGATTTACCTTTCTGTCTCTCTAACCATTTTTTCATTCAGATGTGAGTCTTTTTCATTTCAGCACCTTGCCTCAAATTCACTATAATAGGATGGAAATATGCAAGAAGTAATATTTAGAAATAAAAATACCTTTTTGTAGCATAATGACACAGTAAACTCCAGTAGCAAGATAAGTACGTTCTTTTTCTCATTGTCTCTTCTATGTAAAAAATATAAGAGCTGAAATTCACACTCAGACACGTGCCTCCAGAAGTCGGCTGTTTTAAATATAATACCACCTATCACTCAAGTCATGATAAAAAAAAATCATGAGAATTAGCAACTGAAGTAAAAGCTGACATATACATTTTGCATCAACTGGTCTAACAGCTTCAACATTTATAATTTTAGAAATTGGCCCCATTGGTCATTCTAGCAGGATTTTTTAAAAAAAACGAGGAACCATGTTAGTTTCTGTGGAATAGCAAAAATGAAAGTCTAGAAACAGGGGATAAATGTGAAATGCAAAGTAACACATTAATTCTAATGTGATCTAGGATAAGTAAATCTTTGGAAAATGGTGTTCTAATATTTAACTGGAAAAATCTCCATAGTATAGCAGATGCATAAAGATGTAGATCAAATCAATCCACCCATCTCAAAATCATGCATTTTCTGAAACAGAGGTTAGCTTCAAGGAGCTGTATTGATCTTAGCTTTGAACTTCGCAATCAAATACATTTTTTGACGCTGGAATGAAGCCAAACTGCTTTTAAAAGCCTTTGCTTTACGCTCCCTTCAAGGGCAGAAGTATATGAAGGAAAAAATTTGACATGATCTTTATTTCCAAGTAAATTTCAGAATATAGAATACATACATGGGACAGAGGAGAATTCTTAAATTTTACAAGCTAACTGCGACATTAGTTCTACAGATGGTTGATGATTTGGTGGTATTACCATACATTAATTATGACTGGTGTCAACAGTACAATGCTGGTTATTAATCTCAAATCTTGCACCTTTTTTATCCATATACAAGTAGGGTTCAAAAATGAGTACTGGTTAAGACTATGGGATTCCCAAAAACTTGAGAGGAAGAAAGAGCTGCTCAGGATAAAGGAATTAAGAATTTCAAGAACTTTAAAAGCTCATAGGAATTATTCTGGTCACTTAGAAAAATTCATAAACATAGGCCTGAAACCTCCAATCACCAATTTCTCTATCATGATGTAAAAAGGTCATATTAACTCAAAGACTATACATGCTAAAGTTCTCACCTTACACAGTCTCAGTCTTTACATCCAACAGACAATAAATCAGAAGCCCTGACTCTAGGGACAACCAAAACACCAGTGTTTTTTACCCTAACACGACCAGGGAAGACAGCCCTTTCTCTTTTCCATCTTTTTATATTCCAACACTCTCCTCTCCCCCCAGGACCACACTGCTAGTTTTGTCAAGTCCTTTTTCGACTCTGTTTGAACAATGCATTTTAGGTCCAGCAACTTGGCTGTTTTCAGCTGTTTCCTGCTTCCATCAGGTTAATCTGTTCCCTAAGTGCCATGAATTTAACAAGATGAATGTATCTTTTTGAACTACGGTGGAATCATATCTTAGATATCTTTTCATTTCCTTCATTAGCAGATACAGCTTCCTGTCACTTTCCCCTGTCAAAACTGGCTTCCTCATTCACAGTCATTTAAATGACTCGGTTCAGGCATTTCTCATGAATAGCCTATGCTAACATAAACTGGAAAGATGCAGAATCAACCTCTTGAAAACAACATCACTCATTAATTTCCCGAAATGTAAAAAGAACAACAAAGGAAAAAGATTAAAAGGGCTTCTATATACTAATTGGACATTATTTAAATCAAACTCTAACAAACCCATCTATTAACTTCATTATTACCTGTTTCCCCACAATACTACTGCAGTTTCTCTGTCAATTGCTTGTACCCATGTAATCAGTGTTACACTGTCACTTGGAAAACCTCTTCTAACTCTCCTAAACATTTTTTTAGGCATATTAGAATTTCTTAAGAGATTACTGATCTCTGTAATATCTCTGTTATTGACTGGGGTTGAGGATTTAATCCATCTGCTGTGCTTAGGGAGATCCTTGTTCATAATTTTATATGTTGTTGTTATTTTAATGAATTTATTAGAGTAACTAGTATATAATAAGTAGAATGATACTCACTGACCTTTATATCACTTCCCACTGGGATGTCATGTTAATGATGGGCCCTTTCTGTGGAGCCTGACAGCTTTCAGAAGTATAATTCAAGTTAATTCTTAGAAAAACTGCACATTTCCCTAAGTCTTTAAAAAATAAAATAGCAGATCATAGGAGTTAGTTGTGTGCTTAGACTTCTCTTGTGAAACATTTTTACTATGTCAATCCATACAGAAGAAAACCTATGCATGAAACATCTATGAAAATAAAAGCAATTGGAAGCTTTTTCTTGTAATTTAAATATAGCAAAAGATATTCAGAGAAAGTGCACTCAAGGATGAGCATGGCCTTCAGTCCTGTTTGCATTTAATACTTTACTCTCAGAACTCGGCTTTCAACTGAATGAGAGACTTTTGACACATATCTTTGGGAATGACTCATACTAGTGATCTTCATATTCCTTTTAGAATTTCATACTCTTTTTAGACTGTAATAAGGCATTTTAAAAAATAAGAAAGATATGATCTCTTTCTAAGTTGTTCTAATACTGAAACAAGGCTAAAGGAACATTGACAGTTATTGAAGAATAATTTGGAACTGCTCTGATTATTGAGCCTTATTTTTTCCCCAAGGACCCTCCTTTTGATTTAAGGATCAGATTTTAGAGATGAACGTTAACACATTACTCCTGCCAATATATCAAAATAATAATAATAACAATAATTAATAATAATTATGAGCTCATTCATTCGAGTTGTGACATGCTCAGTTTCAAGTACCTTCCCTGCGTTTCTGCCCTGTAACAGTACTTTTCGTATGAAGCCTTCAGGACTCTTTCCTGTACAAAATATTCTAATTTTATAACATTATTAATATCTTTAGGATCAGGAACATGAAGCTTAGTGTCCTGTATTTTAGAGTAACTCTCTCCAATTTATCAAAAACATGAACTCCAGCTGTGGGTTTGCCTTTATAATCCACTGTTAGGTCACCACGTGGAGTACAGAAAGATGGCACAGAACAGATTTCAAACTATATCTGTCCCAAATAAAGTACATTTTAATTACTAGCCTAACCTCTCTTCCAACCATCTTCCGCTATCTTCTTTCTATTTATTAAAAATTTAAAATAAAATCTTAGTTATAATCTAATAGAAGGGGAACAGCTTTTTCAAAGTCAACTTTTGCGTGTGTGTGCATCTGCGATAGGAAGATCACTTTCTTTTCCTAGTAGTTCGGGCTGATTGTAAAATGGGAAAAAGCATGTAGACCTCTTTGAAAGTATAATCTTGTACTTGGAAAACTATCCAAGTCCATTACATTGCTCAAAAATGGAAGAACAAAATCTATTCTCTAATGGTTGGATTTGGAAATAATTCAATGTCTTGGGAAGGACGTTTGAGCGAAGTACCTATGGCATGAAAACAAGTACGTATTTTGACGTAACAGTCTACACTCATTAATATTCCTACCATGGCTCTTACTTTAAATAGCTCATCACCATAGATACAGAGAACACCTTTTCTATTTACTAATACGATATCAGTTCACAAGCTTTTTGCTGCTTCAGTGTCTCATTGTTGTTAACTCCCCAGAAAGAACACTGTTATTTTCAAAAGAAGCAGTAAATATCCTACAACATCTCATTCAAAGCTCAGTGAAAGAAACAAAGTAGAAATCCCTCAGTGAGGTTTGACTGGGTGCCTAGTAGACAACTGAGTCTATACAAGTACTATACATAAAAATGTTCTATACTATGGCTGAGCTCAGACTACAGCTTTTCCCAACTCAGCACTATACGGGTGTCTGTACATTAGTTGCTAATATAGATTCATAAATCAGTAGAAATAAATCACTAGAAATATACTGCCTTTGAGTCTCTACCTATTGTCAAATAAGGCTGAAACTATCCAATACATTTAAAAAGTTATCAGGGAGGAGATGGATAGACAGCTAGGCAGCAAAAGCTCAGAAGCTTTGTTTCCATAAGAAAGTAAGCTGAAAGCCAAAATAAATATCATTGACAATGCCAACAAATTTACTTTGTCCCATGGTTGAAAAAATATCATGCTCAGTCCTTCTCAGAGACTCTACCTCACTTGATCACTGCTAGCTGAATAGTAAAGATGTATTCCAATGGAGAGATTTCAAATCTCAAAGATATTTTAGCACCTTAGTAAAGAAAAGCCCTTCTAAGCTCAAAGTATATACAAAGGAAACTCAAATACATCTGAACAGCAAGAGCTAGCATTCTAAATAAACAATATATGCTTTATTATCAACAATATTTAAAAAAGAAAAGAAGCCAAGCAGTCTTCAGTTTACAGGTTTAATTAAAAACAGCCAGAGCATTTCACATTATGATGTAGAAAATCATGGAAATACATTAAGGACAGAAACAGTGCTAGTTTCTCATCTAAATTGCTCTTCCACTGCATATATTTGTTTTTTACAATCACAGATGATTTTCTATATAATAATTTTTCTTTCTTTTTTTTTGTTTGTGCATTTCATAGAATGAACTGTAGTGAACCGATCTTTTCTTAAAAAAAAAAAAAAACTTACTAATAACTTCACATGGTTCTCCTGATGCCTACTTAATGCATCATACAGAAAAAGCAATAATCTCGGGTCAGATTTTATACTATATTTTGTGTTGGGGTATATACTACAGTTCAGTCTAAAGGCAAAGAATATCTTATTTGTGAGAGTTGCACATTAACTTTGAGTGGCTTTTTGTATTTATACTTCAGTGTGTACACAACTACTTAACTAATTTTTTTTTAATGATCTCTCCAACCTAGACTTTGTTATTACAGAGATAAATTAGACCTTTTTTCTCCTATAAACCTCTGAAAAAACTACTTTTCTTCCCAGACATGGAAAACTATTTGGATGTTTATTTGCTTACTGTTTATTCCTTTAAAAAGATGAATTTTTGCTTATGCCTTTAAATTAATTCTCCGTGTGTGTTGTGTATGTGTGTGTGCATACACGTGTATATAAATAAGTGAAAAAGGCTGAATTGTGGAATCGTCACAATTACATGACATGAAATTACTAAATTATTGCTAAAAAGATGTCTATGTGTAGGCCATTCACTTCTAAAATTGCCAGTTCAATTACCAGAGAATTCTTCATAATATCTGAATTCTGTATCTGAAACCAGTTAGCTACTATAGAACTGATATATTGATACTATAAATCCCTCTAGTACCACCAACTAGCAAAAGCATCTTAATTATGTGTTATTGCTTAGTAGTCGTTCGGTCCCAGTGAGCTCATGGTTGTAACCAACAGGTCCAGTGGGATGTCTCTGAACAATGTCAGCTAGGTAACATATGACAGTTATATCTGAATAGGTTTCCTTGACCATGACATAATATTTTTTTAAAAAACAAAGACACCCAAAAAACAAGCTTCCAAAGAAAAAAAAATCTAGCAGAAAATTTTCAATATGGATAGACTAGGCAGAGATGCAGAGAGGGCGTTATGGTTAGAGCATCGTACTGATGCTATGCTGCTCGGCACTGAAGCCTGAGTGTTAGGAACATATTGTCTGTAAGCTTCCCTCTGCAATGCACAGAAACAGTCCCAGAGACTAATTCAGCCTTCCTAAAGTCCAAACACCTCTTGTTATCTTATTTCTTTGTCCTCTCTAAAGAGGACAAAAAACTTCATAAGGTACCTCACTTCAATGCCTGAAAATAAGCAGGATGAATACAAACTTACTCAGCAGCACACCCTTAGCACAGGGCAGCAGCGAGTGCTCAGCACTTCCCAATACTGGATCTGCTGGCTTTTGCTGGACTGTAACATTAGCCTTATTAACTGTGCAATCCAACTTGGGTCATATAGCAACGAACAGTTAAGGAAGACGCATACCAAAGGTGCTGTTAGGCTAATATGGGATTTCATTGTTTACTCTCTTCACTTTTGAGGCAAATCTCTTTATGTATTTAAACTTATTTATTTAAAACACAAAAATTGCAAAGCACATTAAGAAATATAGTGGATATAAGCGAATATAAGAGAGAGAAAGTTAACTTTAAAGAGCTTATAACAAGTTTTCCAAACTTAAGTATTGAAATAAATTTAACATGCAACTATGGTAATGAGTAAATTGTAACATATTCAGTCAAACATCTACAGAATTTTTTATGTCTTGCTTAATTAGTTACAGTTTCATGTACTGCCATCTTTCATTAACTTTGTAATTCCTGGGCATGCATAGGTGAGTGCCTTACTAAATATTATTTGATTAATGCACAGTACTCATATAATGTATGCTAATTCTTATTTGCAGGAAAGTTAATTATAAAGCTCTGATAATCTGTTTTGATAAATGTAATTCAGTGGAAAATATGTGTTCCTTGAACATAATTATATTAATTTAGGGGTTTGGGGTTTTTTTTTGGTTAGACAGTTATCTGTCCCATTATTGAGATAAATCATTTGCCTGGAGTATAGGCAAACTGGTTTTGGAGTAAGTATCAGGCTACCCATTCTTTTTGTTACTCTTTCCACATTGAAGTCTTCACTAAAAACTATTTGCACACAAAACAATACATTAAAATACATAACAAAGAAGAAAATAAAGCAAAACATCTTTAGCATGCAGTATTAAAGCCTGCTGTGTTCCTATGGAGCAAAGTCGGTGTGACTTGCTTTAAAAATAACAGATGAATGTGAGCAAGAATTTAAAATTAAGTTACAGGTCTATATGAAAAGACTACAGCATAGTTCTGTGATACTGAAAAAATGCCATCCTAAAAGACCACCAGCACCTAAACTCTACAAAGGTGGGCTACGGTCTCATCATGTTTCAGACTGGACATGTGGCAAAGGCGCTGAAGGAGCAACAACTCTACTTAGAAAAGGAGAAATCTGAAGTTAGCACTCACTGACTTTGGCACCTATCAAATTATGATGTGCACAGAAGCTAAAAAGGTCAATAACTCATGAAGTGGTAGTAAGATAACGGCTGTACGTGATGGACACGCAGCTGGGTGCAACACGTTGAGAGGAACATGGGCAAGGGATCTGACTGGTGGGTGTAATTTTGTACCAGCTGGGCTCCTGTCATGTCTACATGAACGTGTGTTTAGATTGTTTTAAAGATGGAAATACTTTTTGCATGGAAACAGCATCAATCTTTTCCCCCTGATGGGACAAAGGTCCTTCGCATTCTTCTTCCTGTGAACTTTAAGTTCCCATATTCCTTTCTTTATTGGCATATCTGATTTCCCTCCCCGCATTCAAATCACAGTAGCTGATAAATAAGTGCAAATAATGTTTAGCTGCCTCTGTATACCTTTTATTTTCTTGTCTTCAGGAGTCCTGAGAACAATAACAGTATTCCAAAATTACCATGATGATACTATTGTTTTTTTAAAAAATAAAAAACAATACTAAACTTGAATTCAACTCATGTCAATGTATTGTGAATTATAAAACTAAAATCTAACTTTAAAAAAAATAAATTTAACTTTTACCTGGCATATAGAAAAAATATCGTGACTAGATCTTGATGTAAATCAATACTTGTATTTAGTGCAGTTAAGATCTTGTACAAATAAAGTGCTGTTTATTTATTCAATTTTCTTTAGCTTAATTTCTAAACTTGTAAAGACTTCAAAAAGACTATGCAGAAACCAGATAAAGATCCTATCTGCATAATTCCTATGCTAATTCATGAGACTAGTGTCTTGACTAGAAGGTTGTCTATTTGCATGCTCTGGGTTCACTGTTACTAGTTCCTTTACTCTAAAAGCTAAAATATTGCATATGTATTTAGTCGTAAGTCATTTTACTCTACTTTTTTAAGAGGCTATATAGTTCTGGATACACACGTGGACCTAGTTATTCAGCTGATTTTTTTCTTCTTTGGAACATCTAGAGATATTTCTGAGCCAGGTTACTATCAGAGTGCATGTGTGCAAACAGAGCATGAATTACAAATGCTCATAGGCAAGCTGTGCTCACTCTCAAAAGCCTGGAACTAGTCATTTTCTTACCAAATTCTCCCTTGCCCAACTCTATGCTCCTGCATCTCCAGACATGCTGTATATTAATGGGAGGCTTTTTATTTTACTCTCTGACAATACAATCTCCACATGATACTCATAACTTTGTGAGTTTTTTTGCTTCACAGAGTTTGAAGACAAACTGAAATGATTTACATGTAGGAGTTTGAGCATTCTGCAGAATTTGGATAGCTTGTAATGTTATGCTTTTATTATCCTTTGAAAATATTTATTATTTGGTAATGCTGTTTCCATTCAGTCAAAAAGCATAGGAGTTATTAAAAAAGTCTGCATTTAGTTGTAAAAAAATGAATAAACAAAAGATCAAAATGCAAATTCTGCTAATGTACTAAGAGATAAAGAGCTGTATCTTATTAATATTCACCCACTACTTAACAAAACAATGATGAGAAAAACATTAAAAAATATAACTAATGATTCAGTTATTTTCTCCATGTCAATAGCTATATTATACACCAATTCTTTTTCATAATCTGTCTCTGACTTACCTATGCTTTTAACAGGAGGATGTGTTCAATTGAAACAATTTTCAACTACAGTTAGAAAGGAGGGACAACTGATTCCAAGAAACTAAGGCAAAGAGACTTGCTGAAACACGTAGTAAAAACACAAGCCATGAATATGTAATAAGTAGAGAAGTGTGATATTAAGAATATGTTTTTTGATTATATATATTACATATACATATATTTCATTTCTATTTTATGTGTGTGTGTGTGTGTGTGTGTGTATACACATTTTTCAAGTATCCAGCAAACCCCAAGTAAAGATTATCTAATTCTGATAAACTATGTTCAGAATGATTGTATGACAGAATTGCAATAAAACATTTGACTGATATAACTGATATAACTCTAGGTAATTTTGCTGGCCTCACACATTACACATTATAGTTTAGCACAACCCAAAAGAAAATAGTACTACCATTTAAAATGTTTTTAATCAAATTGTATGTTGTAGCCTCTACAAATTACAGGTTTTTTTCCAAAGATTTTTCTCTATTGTGCTTTTTATTGTGCATACAAGGAATGGGGGTGCTGGCTTATCTGGCTTAATCATGATTCTGCACATACATTTTCAGTACTCGACAACTGAATATTTGCAACAGTAGTTCAGCAGCAAAAACACTGTTGCCCACAAAGCAATTCCCTCAGACTATCTCCACAGGCTTTTATATAAAAATGAATTGGCTAGGTTTACTTACTTGATGAAAATGTTACAGTCTGATTCACATCAGCTCCTTTTTAAAAAAGGGAGTACATACGAATATGAAAGAAACTTAATTCTCTTGGAAGTATCAAAAAAATTCTGAAGAGTCTCCACTTTCTATATAGTACTTTATCCTTACTGGAATTACACTTATTTACATATAGAGTAAATAACTGATTAAGACAGAATCACTAGGCCAACCACTAAGATGTCATGATATGCTATACTGTTAATGATTTCCTTTAGTTTCATGAAAGACTTCCTTCTTCTTCCTCCACTTTCTTTACCTCCATAGATAGTACAGCCAGATTCTCAAGGATTTGAACTAGTCTACCAAAACCAGATTTATTTATTTATTTATTTTTAAAACAGAGTGACAGTCTATAGGCTTCAAAGTAGATGCAGATACAGAAATCACTGAATCAACCAGAGATATACACTCTGGACAGTCATGCATGATGTGTAAACTAGGTAAGAAAGTATGCATCAATGGTAAATGCATGTGTTCACACAGGTCTACCATAATACATTAAAAGTGAATAATTCATGTTGTAGAGGAATGGATAGGAATAATGCATATGCACCTGGAAAAGGAAAATACGGGAAGTATGTTTTCTTTTATATTCTCCTAGTTGCTTTTCTTTTTCTGCTTTTTAAACGCAAACCCCTTATTTCCTATGTAAATTGTAATCATTTCACTTGAGGTCAATTTACACAATTATGGAAATTTGAGCATCTAGTGAATGCTAATTCATTACATGGTATTTTAATTCACAGATTGTACCCACACTAATCATTTGAGTGTGGATACATGGGAATTAAGCATTCTCATGTTTATCTTACCACTATTTTTCCCTTTCCCACCCCACTAAATTTGCTAAGCGTAAGCTGTGTGCTTCAGGCTAAGAAATTTCATTTCTACTGACATCCGCATAACCTGTATTGCTAATGGCAAATACTCCCACAAAAAGAAAGAATTAATCTTGGAACAATACATCTCCTAATATAGTCCTATCAAGGCTATTGTTTCTTTAAACAAACCTAACATGTTCAGTAGCCTCTATTCATTGTTCTGTTAATCAATTCCAAGATATTATTTTTATACAAACAACTTATTTTCCCCCTTATCACTTTTATTTTATTGGCATGTATTGGCCTTGAATTCTTCATTTCTTTTTCTAGAGCATATAGATGTAATTGCTCCTTGTATTGAGCACTATGTTTTGATATATGTCTCCTTTAAGAAGATCAATAATATATTTTAATCTTGGAGATATATTGGTAGAATTACAGCTGCTGTCGTGTGAGTATATTAATGTGACTTCTAATGGGAAGAAAACACCTAACATTCTTAAGATTTCAAAATTTCCTCTATTCTCAGAGCACTCAAACATAATGCAATTTTTCTACTTACGGAAACGGGTCATTGAAATGGCATAAACCAGAGTGAAGGAGCTGAAGGGAAGAGTCCTTTGTGGTGGAAAATATCCACTTTCATTTCCCCCTTGATCCTAGTATAAGCCTTTAAGAGAATGTATTTTTATAATTTCACAGTGTGTTAAGATGTAGAATTTAAACCATTTCAATTCCAACCTGTGGCACTGCTGAGTACTGACAACAGCAACAGGTTCTCAAAATATTTGCAGATTAGATCCAAGGGCCCAACGTAAGATGTTTCAGAACAGAACATAAAGTCACATTTATCAAGTTCATCCAGTAATCTACAATGCAGGATCAGGGCACAGACACCATCATTCACAGCTAAACTACATGTTCGGTTCGGTGGCATTCCTTTTAGATCACTGGCACATGAAATCTACTCTAACTGACGAATTTTGTTGTTATAGTTCATCCTTTAGCATTAATACTGTATTTCTTCTTAATCATATGTGAAGTGAGGTGGAATCCTGATTCCACTTATTTTGCAAGTCAATAGGAGTAGTACTAGCGCTCTCAGTACAATCAGATTCTAGTCTTAATTTTTTCCACCCTTGTCAGAGTCCAGCACTCGCTGACCAGCTTCTTTTAGACATTCCATGCATATGGAGAGTGCAATGTTTAATATACAAGTTTATTTTGAGGGAATTTGATACTACATGGGATTTCTGATTTAGCAGAGTGATTCAGCAATATACTGAAATCACAATACAAGTGTATACACTTAGCAAAATACAGCAATTGCAATATACAGCTCAATCACAATACCAATGCGATTGCCATTACTGGTCTCCATAATATGCTCACCATCACAATGATGAGCATCCCCAATTGCTGGGAAGGAATATCTGGGTTGAAGCCAGCTAAAGCCCATTGCTCTCTTCGAAATTCCTTTGTTAGCTGTTGAGCTCTGCTGGGCTGAGCCACCTATACACTTGCCCCGTGCTGGTCTGGCTAATCTCAGGGAGACCTTCACGTTCTTTTGAACAACGTAAGGGGAAACATTTACACCAGGTCCAACTAACAGCTATGGCTGCTTATCTAAAACAAAGGTCACTTTCCGGCCCCCTGTATGCTGAGATAAAGTCAGCTCTCTGTGCAACAGCAAGGATTAACGAGTCGCATCCTACACTGTTCCTGAGTTTCATGGGGCACCTCACCCTCTGAGCCTTCTCCCATTGCAGGGGTTATTGGTTGGTCACAGCTCTACAACGAAAGTAGAAGAAATAATTCCAAATCTAATACGGAAATAATGAGCACTCACTATACTTTAACCCTCCATTGTGAAATGGAAGGAGATTTTTGTTTAGAACTGATGATATTCTTTTACCTTAAATATCCAGCTGTGGGATATAGTCCCAAAGTGATTTTGCAGAAAGAATAGCTAAGCAGACTCTTATATAAAGCCTGTGAAAATAGGAAGTGGCAACAGAGGCGACAGGAGTTATCCAGCAACTAACTTTAAGCAGTTTTACTTTTATTCCCAGTAATAAGCATCAACAAATAATTCCTTTTTTGAATAATAAAATATAAAAATACACCCAATATATATGCTTATTATCCTCTCTCAGTGCCTTATAAAAGTCTATATTGTCTTTGAATGCCAAATTTCAGACTTCACTAACATTCTTTTTCACATAATTTATTTTTGTAATCTGCAACTTGAATTAACAGGGTAACTTGTCAAACAAAAGAAGTATCTGTCTACTAATTGAAATAGTGTCTTTGAAGTGTCTCTATATAATAAAAAAGTTTTTATAATGTTACAGAAATCAAATTTCAGATACAGCAACTTGATGCTGAGCTTAGTTATACTGAATTTATACTGTAATTTCACTGACTTCGGTACTACTAATGGTTTACCGCTCATTATCACAAAAAGGGGAAAAATAAATACATGTAAAATACACAGAGATTCTTTTTTAAATCTGTATTTCCTTACAAGGGATGATGGTATTGCCTAGACTGATGGAGCCATTCACCTCTTGGTAAATGCTGAAACAGGAAATACGGCCACATAAACAAGCATGTGATTAGGCCTGATAAATTCTTTCTGATGGCTTGGAAGCTAGTTTGATGGTATCATCCGATTTATAATGGACAATATCTACACCACAGAAATTTTAGGTGTTAGCTAGCTGTTGTGTTAGCACTCTCAGCCAAAGACAACTAATCAGTGAATAGTCATGGGAATAAAATCATGTCTTATCTCAGGAGTAAAGCCAGGCAAATAACGATTTTCTTACTTTGCTGACAGACCAGAAAGGAAAACAAAAAGAAGAATGTTTTTGAGCCAAGGAAAAACAGAAGTTATTTTTTCTATTAACGAACGAACCCCCCCCCACAAAATATCTTATTCAATGAAATCTCTATTGTTTGTTTGATCATTAATCTTTTCTAAATTACTCATTTTTTTTAAATAAAACATAAGCATTGTGACTGCAACTATTTGCTGAGTGTAACTTACAGATCTAAAATCATTAATCTCAATAATTAAGTTATTTAGGCACCAATTTTTTTATCTACAGAAAGAAATACTGCCTGATTTTACCTTGGAGATGTTTCCTCTTTGTGGGGTTTTCAGCTGCATAAGCTGAATGACTTGGAAAAGCCTGAAGAGTTGCCTCTCCTGAGGTCTGTCAACCAAACACTCAAGGCAGCATAAATCCAAATCCAAAATCTAAATGAAATATGTTTCTAATAGTCATCATAGGATCTTGGGACAGTGAGAGATGATGCTACAAAAGCATCCAGGAACAACAGAGAGATTAGAACATACTGCTAATGATTTAACTGAAGGCAGAACAGGGGTGCCAAAAAGAAAGCAAAACAAAACAAAAAGGAAATAAATCCTCCACATTTACTCCTAATATTTTAATTATCTATTTATTTCTTCTACATACCCTTTCAGGTATCTTCATGCTAATTTGACAGGAGCTTTTCGCACATATTTCATTGCACACATAAATACATGCGAATTCCAAAAGGAAGAGACAGCCAGATAGTGATCGGATGATTTAGGACTGGAAGGACTGGCCTCTGAAGGGAGATGAAGTTTTTACAGCCATTTTGTCAGCATCCTGCTTGTGCTCATTGTCTCCAGAGACAGACTTGTCACAGAGCTCCGCTGCTGCAAAAAGAAAATACGGAAATCTGCTATATTAGGGCAAACCCTACATTTTTTGCAATGACTTAGAGGTAAATTCTGCTTTCCCCAGTACATCATTGTAAACTGAACTGATCTTCACAGAAAGCAGATTTTAACCCAAAAGTTCACTATCTGGGATCTGAAGGATAAAGTCAGCAGTTATTTCTCTTGGTAGCAGCTTTCTCACAATGTTGTTATTAAGGAGTTCTCAGAAACTTTTGCTTTAATTACTTATTCTGTAAAGAATTTCCTGGTTTTTATTTGTTTTACACAGAAATTGCACAGATACCATAGGAAAAGGAGGACATAAATCCAAACAGAGATTGTTCTGACTGGGGTAGCAATGCTCAGTTGAGACAATAAAATGATTGCAGGTGAAACCCCCACTTTTGCTTCTGTCTGGCCTTAGCTGATAATTTTATGCTAGAGTTTAGAACAGAGATAAGACAACTGCATAGCGTTTTTGTTGCATTATTTTAAAATCACTTTATATTTTAAATTAGGATTTTTTTTAAAACAAAGGAAGACATAAGTTAAATCTTCACTCTCTTTTTTCCCCAGCTAGTATACTCACTAATAAATATTTTCGCTCCTTTTAAATATGGATTTTCATGTTAGCAGCAAGAAACTTACAGCTTTGAGCAAGTAGGAGACCAAGGTAAAAGGGATGATTCTTCTTCTTAAACAAATTGTATCTGACTGAATTGATGTCTAGTTTTGAAGGACATAACTGTGTTTTCCATATAATATGAATTTATAAGTAAGCTGTCTTTTTTGCAGTCAGGGTAATAAGCATCAATGTTGTCAGCTTAACGCTGTTCCCACTTTCTAGCGGATAATAATATTGTAGGAGACATTACAAACGCTGATACACTTATAGAAATATGTAAACGGCATTTGCTTTTATTGCCTGGTATGTTGCTAGTAAAAGCAGTATGATCCATCTATGTTCAAAACCAATTTATGTTTTAGATTTCAAGTTCTTTGCGCATTTGATTAATTAAAAATAGTCAAAAAGTTTAAAACATGCCTTGGGTATATTTTGAAGGGTGATGCTAAAAATATCAATAAACCTCTCTTTAAGTGAATTGTTGATCCATTTTGTTCCTACTCAACTAGGATATATACAATATCCCATTTAAGATACACTGCAATGTCAATTGCTTTTAATATCAAGAGAAAAATAGGCATTTTATGATTAAGCAGTAATTGAGACAAGCAAGTAAAAGAGCCGAAATACATTAGCCCACCCAGGGACCTGGGATTCATTTTGTGTTTCATCTTGTACCTGGAACGGGGCACCACAGCCTCTTGCTTCTGCTGCTGGAGAGAGCTGGGAGCCGCGCTGTGAGCGGCTGCTGTGGGGATTTATATTCCTCAAGGGTACCAGCGCTGATTATTTAATCACCTTGTATGCGCCACTTAGGAAGGGAGAAATGTAGTCATGTGCATCAGGAGTCATGAAGATCGATTGCACCGTCTGTTTCCATCCCTCTGCAACAACCTACTCTGACACGCCAGCGGCTGGGGCCAGTTTGTAAGAGCAGGTACAACATGTAATCATTTCTGCAGCCAAAAAAGTCAAAAGTTACTTTTTGATGTAGTGGAAGAAGCTCCCGTCACAGCGTACTCACACGGTTTTGTACATAAACAAGGCACGTGAATTGCATTTCTCAAAGAATGAGTGACACCATCAGAGACGATTGCCAAGCACAACAACTGCCAGTTCCAGGCAGCACCTTATTTATACCAATGTATAAATCAAGTATAAATAAAATATGGTTACCCCTGCTACCTTCAAACAATATGTTACCCTAATGTTGGGGCTCCGGGTCCCTGTCACATTTGATTCACCCCAGCAAAGACCAAAATTTAGTACTGAAAAATAAGTTCTCTCTGACAGTGTCTGTCATCATTGCTGCAACAGACAGAATACCCAAACTTCACTCTCTCCTAAACAGCTAAACTAAACAGCTGTGAGAAATTTAAGGTTTTCTCTATAAAAATTGTTCATGAAAAGTACTCTATTACCCTCTCATTTTCACTTGCAGACCACCAGATCTAGGCCTTTTTAAAAAGATTTTTTTGCCTATTTTTTTCCCTTGAAGTAGGTTCCCTTCCTCCAAGTGAGGAGATTAAAATTAAATTAGAGTTTGATTGGAACTTGTTAAGAGGTATCCGTAGGAGTATAATGTTTCAAAGCCATCATCGGTATCCCTGAATTCTCACATAATTTACGATTCAGATCCAGCACATTAGCTCACAAGACAAATTTCTAAGTGGAGACTTTTCCCTCCTTCCACTTCCTTCTCTCTCTCTCATTTTTTTTCCTCCTTAAAACACTTGCAATCCTAGTAATACTCAAGTTGATCAAGGTCAGGTTTATTATTATTATGGGAATTTCTTGGGGTGGGCAGGATCAAATTTACTCATGAGCGCTCTGAAAAAGCAGACTTATGAAGTGATAAAATTTGTTCAGCATACGAAATTATTATAGTAAAAACTAAAGCCAATGGGAAAAAAAGGCAGAAGCTTGAGTGACTCAATGATGAAACAGAAGATAAAAAGCAGTTGGTAACTAATCCTTGAAAAACCTAAGCAATGACCTAAAACATTTTCAAATCGTTGTATGAAAAAAATAAGAAACTTGCTTCAGAACTGACCTAAGGAGAAACATGGCTACGGTAGGGGTGGAGGGGCAGTGACTTTGGAGAAGGTTTGAAAGGCTAATTCCCAAACTGCAAGCCCACGCCTTTCAGACCTCCAAAGGGCACAGCCCTGCCTCACGTTTGAGCTACCAGAAGATTCATATCTGAGTCAACTAATTCTGTTAGATACTTTTGGTAAACTAAGTCTTTTGGTCAGAAAAGAAACCTCTTGACTCAATCAGAAGGCTGAAAATAGAGCATTTGTCTACTGTGAACGTCACTCGCTATTTGTCCTGTGACTATGCATATTTTCCAATCTAAATAATATTTTTTATCTAACTCATGGAAGTTGTCAAGTTTGCCAAGTGTGTTATAACAATCAGATAAAAAATAGCTATTAATTACTTTTAGAATCTAGGAATTTCTGAAAAAAATAAACTATAGCTGAATGCTGGGAAATTATCGCAGCCTGTTTTTATGTAGTTTTCAAGGCACTGTTTTGGCCATTTTCGAAGACAGGATACTGGGAGAAGGAGAATTTCTGTTTAACTTAGAATGGCTAGTCACCCACTGTTTTCTTCACAGTAAGTATGTTTTCATTCCTTTAAAGATAATTTAGGTTTCTTCATCATTAGAAATAGCAGCAGTCAAAGTGAACATCCTTGCTTATAGTCTTACAAAAAACCTCAAGAAACTAAATACGCATTAACATTGTAATTATACCTAGTGGTATACCTACACTGAGATTATTTTTACTTTGAGTTAGAATGAAAGAAATTTGTTTTCTGTCTACCCTGTAAAATAAAAGTTTTTGTTGTCATTCCCCACTGAGGGCAAACAATGCTCAAGATCAAAGCTTCTCACCAAAAGTTTACTACTTACGAGAGGTACTTGGAGCACATAGCAGTGTTCAGTAGACCTATTTCACTAGATCTAAAATTTTCGGTAAATACAAACATAACAAGTATTAATAATAACAGCAGCTATCCTTCTTTCTCTTCAGCATATTTTTCACAAGAAGCTTCTTCTTCATTTTATAGGATGCCTTTCTAAAATAGGATCAGAACTTAGAAGATGGACTCCTACTCTTATGTTCTTACATAGCAGCAGATTGCTGTCTTTTGTGTCTGGTACATTGCAATACATCTTCAAGTGACGTGATTCATGACACAGTCCAAATGATGAGATGATCATCGCTTCTAGTGGCACCATCAAAGCAAGAACAGACTTTTATTAATTTAATAAAGGCTGAGCAGATGCTACAGTCTTATCATAAGTGTCATTAACAGAAACTGGAACACAGGCAACACAGTAACAGTCCTAGAGAGCACTTGGTCCTCCCTACCAGCCATCCAGAATCAGACTTGGGATTGGCAGCTGAGCCTCTGACCCTCTGCATCATTCTGGTAATGTAAAAACATCAGTAAATATGTTGCCACACTCTCCTTTTAAGCTACAATTGCTGCAGTTATATCCTTAAGAGGATGCATCAATGATCAGCATCACTGACTCTTAATCTTTAGGATAACTGGTGTCTAATCTCATACCTCTATAGACATTTTTATTGTCACAGATAAAATGACTTAATAAATCCTGTGTTGGATGAAATGCAGAAAACTGTGCTGCAAGGAGAAATCCTTCTTTTCTTACTTTCTGAATGAACAATCACTACCACTCTTCTGAACTAAACTTCAAGTTGTTCTGCTGCTTTGCCAAATAGCTTTCCCAAGGTTTGCATGAAGGTTGCTGATCTGAGCTATGAATTAGGACTAGTGGTTTGCCGACAGGTAACATGCTGGCAAACATCCTTTATTCTTAGCACTTGCTGGAATGTTTAAAATACCAAAAATACCAAAGTTAAGAGCAGCCTACTTCAACTCTTTGGTCAAATAAAACCTTAAAATGAATGATAATACTTTCCAGCAGTTCCTCATCCCCAGTGAGTTTGTTGCAAAGGAGATGTGAATACAATAAGAGGTAGTGTGAATAGCTTTGCACCACTTCTGGCTAGCAAAATTTTCTCCCATCCTGGCGCTATGGTAATCCTCCTTCTGTACAGTGCATATTATCAGTGGGGTTATTGTTATCTGGTCACCTTGAGTGAACAGGATAACAGGAATAGAACTCATGACTTAAACCAGTAAAAATAAAGATTTTCTCATTTTCACTTAATTACTTGTAAAGGACCTGATGCATATTTTGACATACTGCTTTTAAAGTCAGTGACATTAACTCAGCAAGAAATCTCTGTTGAGTTCCGCTGTGCAATGCTGGAAAGTTTAGAAGAAAATAGAATATGCAGATATGTTTACTAGTAAGAAGAGCGAATGTTCTCATAAGACAGTGAAAATCAAACTAGTTTCTAATTTATGTGTAGGGGCTTCAATATTTCTATACTCTATTACCAATAGAAAGAAGGTTTATAGATTGAGGGGGAAACCGCAGGATTTTTTTTTTTAAGTGTTTGCAGCAGTGATAAGCTAAATTCATCTTTACAAAATAGATATCTTCTGTCTTCTTTTCCTGTAATCCATAAGATTAAAGAACTGTAACTGTAGGAACCTTTAGCACTGTTTCATTACAATAAAACAACATTTGAATTAAAAAAACCCCTCTCTTGAGATCACCAGCCTGATTCACATATGTTGAGAACTGTTCTGATTTTCACTTTTTTATAAGATGCTCTTCTCTTAATATTAGAATTATGTCTACATATGTTTAATGACCCCTTTTTCTCCATTGTGATAGCTTTTTCTCCTTTGTTGATTATAATATACCAATATGTTAACAGTTTTTATTTTACAGAAAACCACTGATATTATAATGAACCACCAGCATGGAAAGGGGCACTTCTTACATGACAGACTATTACTGTCTGACATCCATCTGAAGATAATACTGTTCTCTCTACAAATTCATAGGTGTAGGCTGTGAATAGAGTATGAAACAGCCTTTTCAACACATTTGCAGGAAGCCAAAATGAAAAGTGAAAACTTCAGACTTTTTAAGTAATCATCGATACCTTTTAAAATATGGTGCAATTATTAGACGACTGCTCCTGGCTGCTGCAGGGATGGGACCTCAGCTCTGCTGGTGGGTGGAATCACTTGCCTGATTATAACCTGACCTGACCTGACCTGCTTGTGTTCACAAACCCAGGTAAAAGTAGAAATTACTATGGATGTTGGCCTTGAAAATGGCTCAGGTTTAAGATCAATTAGGGAGAGATCAGACAACTGGTGAAATCACCAGGACTTGCCCAACATCTGACAGCAGACAGTAGTAACCAGCTGAGGACAGAATCTCTTACCTGAGCACAAGCAGCAGTCAGAACAGTTCATCTGATTGTCCACAGCATCATGGTCTCTGCTATGGACTTGCCCCATTGCCTAATAATGTACAGAAAAAAATGCATGTCATTCTATCTTGCTGCAATACTTTGTGCTAATTTTATCCTTATCCAAATTTAAGGTTATACAATGTGAATAATAATATAAGGTAATTAACTGGCCAAAAGAGATTTATTTTTTTGCGTCATAATCATATTAGCTCTGCCTAAAAATATTATGTCCCATTATCAAATACAACTTCCTTTAAAAATAACATTAATGCTAGCATGTCTAACAAATCAAATGAATTTGCCTTTCTCAACAGGTCTCCAGTGTACAAATGCTGGCTCTAAGTTAATTCAAAACAGTTTACAATTACTTGCTTGTTTTAAATCAAAAGTTGACCCTTAAATATTTTGAAAACTATTACTGCAAAGACAAATATCTCCCATGATAACACTAATATTTCTCTCGGCATTTAGACACAAATGATGTTTTAGGCACAGAAGGTGACTGGCTATGTTCACACATTCAGGAATATTAAGTAATCATTAGGTGAAAGAAAATGAAAATTCTTATTCCAACCTTACATACTTCTTGCCCATTATTTAATACCCATCACACACACACACACACACATACACACACAGAAGAATTTCAGGGAGGAGTTTCACATATTTAAGCTCTTTAAAAAATTATCTTTTATTTTACAACAGGAGAGTTATCTTTTCATTTTCTAAAATTTTGCATATTTAATTAAAGTCTACATGCTACAATTTAAAAAAGTTTGAGTTGCCGTGGGACTTGAGAGAGAACATATTGCACACTGGGGCCCAATTTCATAGCCAAAAACAGCTCCTAGCAATGTACAATATCACAATATCATATCTCTTTATCTAAACACCCACTATCATTCATAGGTGATTTTTATTTCCTTAAAACACAGACATCATAAAAGAAATAAAAGTAAAAAAAAAAAAAAAAAGGAGCCTCCCCTAACATATTCTGGCTTTTATCAGGAAAAAACCTCAGGAAGTAAAGCAGATTCACATATAAAAAATTAAATTCAGATATCATAAAGAGCCCAACTAAATGAAGTCTGGAAAACTCAGAGTTGCTGCTGCATCTATCTTTACAATCCCCTGTTGTGGCAAAACTCTGAAAGAGCCTCCAAACAGTGTGAGATTTAATAGACCATGTGATCTGCAATATTTACCATGCATAATAGAAACAGATAAGGCAAAGCAAACAGCTTGAATTTTGTATTTCCTTGCTTTTTATTTAGTCTAGGCAGTTAACACCACGTGAATATATATTTGGGAGTCTCTGTGTTTGTGTGTGCACATATGTGTATGTGTGTCTAAATAGGTATACATAAATTATATTATAGAGTCATTTCACTGTATTTCTCAAGTATCATAAAAGAATACCTTCTGAGCTGTTAGCTTCTGATTTCTAGATAAGCAAGATTATCCCAAGAGGAAGAATTACTTAAGAGAAGAAAAAGAGTTGTTCATTTTAGTTAGAATTGGGAAAAACATATATTTGTCTCCAGCTTTTGTGTTCTCTTGTTTTCCCTAGCGTATGCTGCTTATTTGCACAGGACTTGATTTTTAATAACAGCAAATGTCAACACCTATAATCAGAATATTTGACCACTGTTTTTCTATGCATCACCATAAAAAGTGTTAAGCAAATGAGAATAAATGGGAAATGCATTTGCTAACAATAACCACGCTTCTTTTTATTGATCTGGATACACTTGAGAAGGAAACGGATACACAGGCAGATTTTAAAGTAGAAGAATACCTCTATATTAAATTCAAAATTTAAAGGTACAGATTTCAAAGGAGTTCCTCTACAAGTACAAATACTTACATGTAAAATGCAAGTCCTGGGTCAAACTGCCAACATGTGGCTTGCTTGCCTGGACCTACATTCAAATCCTTTGAAGGGGAAAGAAAGCAAATGAGGGCAATTCACTAACTCTGGACTGACTTACTCTTCCTTAGGTGAGACTAATAAGGTCACATTGTCTCTTTTTATTATTTCACATTTATCTCTGAAAGCTCATTCGCTCATTTTTTCTACTTATGCTGCTTACTGATATCTTTTATCTACACTACTCAGTATACCGCCTGAGGTCTGCTCCCACCTGCCTTTACCCTTCCACACTTACCTAAGGTCTTCTGATGAAAAGGCCCATTAGGCTTATGAGAGTCAAGAGCAACACACCTCCTGTCCAGGAAAAGGGGGCTGTAGGGGAGACATCTTTAGTCATTGAAGTGCATGTATGTTAGTTACGAAAGAAACAGCCATTCTGTGCTATGACATTTTTCTGAATAGAAATTAAGGAGAAATAAATTCAGCAGGAGCACTTTTCTGTTCTTCATGGCTGCCAGCCAAAGCCACCTGGAAAAGCAAGACTCCTATTCATTTCTGTGTTTTTGGTTGTTTTTCATCATTGACTCCAGATCGGGTTGAATTATATTGGAAAGTAATACTTTTTCTTTACTTACGAACTATCACAGTTTCTGTGGTTATATTCATGGTTATTATTTGCAGACTTATTTGTATGAAAAATTCTGGACAATATACATTGTTTGGAAGTTTTTCACATCAGGTACTTAAATGACTGATTATCTAAAGACATTAATTATGTATTACTTCACTTGCCTGATCGGATTCCTGATTTTTTTTTTTTTTTTTTACACACACACAGGAGAATAATAAATAAGGAATTAGGATGATGGTAAAAAAGAACAATGCACCTTTAGGATGTATTACTGAGCAACAAATCATTTGCATTAAATCTCATGAAACTTTCAGGGTCTGTAAACAGTTACATGAAAATTATATTCCCATCCTAATACCCTTAGCCATTTGCTTGTTAGGTCTTTTATTTATTCATTTCATTTTGATTATTTTCATTTCAGGTTCTTTCTTCTTCTCCTCATGTTTAAGAAGAATGATATTTGAGTTTATTATAACAGATGTAAATTTGCTTATTTTTATACAACGTTCTTTGACACTACAGCTTCTTTGTCAGAGGATTGTAGTGCTAACAGAAATCTGAATAATATTATTAGCTACAATGAAAAAAATATTTTCCATACATAGAAATTCAATGAAGTGGTAATTTTCAGGAACTGAATTGGTTCTGAGAAGTGGTTTGGTAAGTCCAGATAACATCTGCCCATGTGCAGGCTGGAAATACTCAACGTCAATAGAAAGTCAGTAAATTAGCTCTGCTTTTGTGTTTTATTTTTTCCCGTTTTGTAAATTAACTTGGCTCGCTGAATGCTAATGAAGATCTATATTTACTGACCAGAAGAGATCTTCTTCAGGTAAATTAGATTTTGAAAAATGTTACAGGGTTAGGATTTTTTATTTATTTAATTTTGACTCCATAGAGGATTAAAAGAATTGCGTAGACATGTCCGTTACAACCCAAATGTAAACAGGATCAATACACTAATCTAATGACTGCTTGCAGATCCCTGCACCCCTATTAATCTTATATAAGGAATTAAAAGAAATCATAAAGTGAGATTTCATGATAAAACAAAAACAACATGGATACTGGGTTGCAGGTACTATCATCCAGCAGGAGAAACACAGAAGTGTGAACACAAACCCCACACTCCACCTGCTCCATTTACAGCCTCGTGCCCTCTTCTGTCCAGACGTGATTCCAACCTATTCGAACAACTAAGAATTCTTCAGCAGAGGCTTTAAATGCATTTTAGTATGTAAATAGCGACATACATAGCTGTTTTCTTTCACTTTGTTTTTTCCTGTCAATTCAAAAGAGCACGTTTAATCATGAAAAGTGTAAGAACCGAACAGCTTTTTTATGTGAATACTAAAAATAAAAATGTTATCTTGTGTGTGTTCAGATATACAACATCCATTAAAAAATGTAAAGGCTATAGAATAGGCATTAAATAGCCTTTGGGCGAATGCTTTTATTACTTAATCTGTATAAATTAGGAATGATAAAACTGAGTTTAGCAGAACTCTACAGATATCAAGAGAGTTTAGAGCCTTTTATTTTTGTTTTTGTCCTTGCTGGATGAGTAATTCATGACCTGCACATAATTGGCTTTTAATTTCATCTTCATGTATCACAGAGAGAAGCAAAGCTGTCCCCTGCCTTGCTTCCGTGAGCTACCTTAATCAAGCTTACATACATTAACTATGTCCTTGTTTTATTCGTAACTGTTATTTCTCCTCTGTTCTCCAGACTACATCTCCTGACATTCACGATTAAGGAACTTGCCATTCAGAGCAAAAGTGAGTGGCTTTATCATTGGACTGTGGATCCTAAGGAGCAAGGCATCTGAAAGATTAAATATTTAATCCTTTGATCTACTATGTTGGCAACTGCTCTGTCTATTTTATGAGCAGGCTGACAAAAGTGATATGGGGCCTGGGATTTGGGTAACAGAGCAGTGTTAAACCTTGCCCTCGTCTATGCTGGAAAAAGGAATAATATTTTTCTAACAGAGTAACATTACTGTGAACAATCTATCAGGGCACTTGGGGTAAAACTGAACATATATGTTATTTCAAATATAATTTTACATGATGGTTTTACCGTGGCATATAAAACACAGTAACTGCATACGTTCAGTGTCAATTATGAACATATCTGGAATCATCCTGACTACAAACAGTTCTTAAGTGAGTAAGTTCATTTACAAAGAAGGACCTGAAAGGATTTGAAATGGGTGGTTGATGTCTCTGAGAACCTGGGGAAAATAAGCATGGTTACAGAACACTTGAGAAGTTCAAACAGGGTATCTAGTAAAAGGGAAGAAAAAAAGAATCAGGGAACCATGCTCTGGTCAATAAAAATAATTTGAGGAAAGATACTGGAAGAAATTGTATGCACTTTGAAGATGATTTATGAAGAAGAAATGATTTATCACTACTATGGGTTTATCCTTATCCTCAGATAAACATAAAACATCACAGAACCAGGTCCATCTAAGAAAGTTTAAGTAGGACAAAACAGACAACTATGAAAGTTTAAGATATACCCAACTTGCAAATGATGAAACAACTGCAGGCTTTTTGATCAAGAAAATAAAAAGCATAATGGTCTTCCAACATGTAAAATGCATACAGTAAGAGGTCAGTGACCAAATTGTACTATGTATCTACCTTACTAAGACTATGCATAATCAGCTTTATTTGCAGCAGGGTTAGGTTTTAGGGAAAACTTTCTAACTTCAAGTATAGGTAAACCCTGGAATAAGTAACCTAGAAAAAAATAAAATAAAATTTCAGTTGTTGAGATTTTTTCAGAACAGGGTAGCCACATCTGTCAACAAAAGATTTAGGCATAGTTGATCTTTCTAGCCGCTGGCTCTGATAGACTAGATAATTTTTTCAGGACCCTTCTAACTTAATATTTCTATAAACCCTCCTGTAACTCCTGTGAAACGATGTGCTTTGGCAAATAACCACTAGTGTGACAGGTATTTAACACAGATTCAGACTCAGCACCCCAGAATGATTTGAAGTTTCAGAGAATTGTACAGGGGAACCCCCACCTCTCAGGCAGATTAGGGAACCTCTGGAAGGAATTATCACTTCTCATTTTAACATAAAAAAAAAAAAGGACATAGCACTTTGGCACAGCTGCAGTACAGAAGTAATCCTTTTCCTTCCTGAGGTATTTGCAGTAAGGCTTCATTCTTCTTTAAAAAGAATACTGGAATGAGACTGAAATCTAAATAGTAAGTCTAATTTAGAAACTGAACAAACAATTCCATCCACATTCAGTAAGTATGTAGGGAACAGACTTTTTTTGACTTTATGAGCCAGTATACAATTGTTTGAAAAGACTGAACTATTTGATGATCTGACTTGATCATCACTTTTAACTTGATTTATTTCAAATTTTCAGCCAAAGATAGAAAGAATAACATCCAAATTTCCATTTTTTTCAGCCTGTAATAATGAGATAAGAAGCAAGCTGAAATTAGCTTTCTGCAGTCCTGTGAACCTTCCTCAATCTCATGTGAAATGATGATCTTTGGGAATCCACATACACTTGATATTATTAAGAATTCAATTTCTCATGATTTTGAGACTTTCATTTCTGACTCTGATAAAGCTGAAATGTTGCATAAAACAACAGCTACTCATGGCATTTAGATCGCAGCAGACCAAAACGGTTGGAGTCTTCTATTTATCCAAATTCACTTTTTCCTGAAATGAAAAAATAGCAGGAGTATCCAGTTACATTTTGTAACAGATCCTTTTCATAACTGATCTGAAACAGTTATAGAAACGCATATACAGACCCAAAACAGTTATAAAGTATGAAATCGATATAAAACCATACACAACATTGATGTATGAAACTAAACTACAGAAGAGATCTCAAGAAAACGGTTTTCATAAGAATAGATATCTTGAAAAGATTTCTGACATAGTTAGCTAGAATTTCATTAGAAGGCTCACAAGATTTTAGTATTATGGCTGAACATGAAAAACTCAACTTAATCCATCCCTTTTATAATTTAGTAGCAATATATCAAGTTCACCGATGACAGAAAAGAAAGTACTTATTGTGGATGGCAGTTATAAAGGCAGGTGAGCTTTCTGAAATAATTCTCAGGGAATAATTACTGAAAACATGAATTTAAAATTCCCTGTTGTACTAATAATGAGGATAAAAGTATAAAACTATAAATTCTGCAAATTATCTGGCCAATTAAAAGAACAGGCAGAGCACTACATTTAGCAAACCGAAATAATTCTAGTACCTAAACAGCTCAGTTCAAGAGTATAGCAATGATATTAGACTCTACTTTTCTTGTTACGGCAACACCCATTCATGTTCCTCAGACTGTGAGTCTGAGCAGACATGAGCATGGAGTTGCCAATGCTATGTTTTATCTAAAAAAGGGGTTTTACTTTTCAGAGCTAAAGGTAAGAAACAAACATATCAGGATAACACTTTGAAAATTATTTTCATTGAGAGTTAGGTCTGCATCCTACCAGTTCCCAAAATACTTTGGCTAATCAGTAATTTTTAAGTTCTCCTGAACTCAGGCCCACTCTAGTGCTTCTTTGAGCAAGAAACAAGGTATAAAAGTGTCACTGCTGTTTTTCATGGTAGCTCTCACAAATATGTTAAAGAAATTTTGCAAAACAAGCAAGGACTGATGATTTAGATAGGCCAGAGTACTAAAAAGGGTAACTGGCTATTAGTACTCAAATTATATTGAGAGGAAACCAGTCTCTACCCAACTCCCCTAGAATTCATAAGAGAATCATTGAGAACGTGTTGACTTACAGTGTCAAGCTTACCCGCAAAAAAGACAAAAAAAGTAGGCCCTTAAATAAGAAGTGTTTTTCTGACACTAGTGTCTGCACTACATATATAAATATAAATACACAAGTTCATTGACTATTTCTGTCCTAAATGTATAGCATTATTATCTAAATAGCTGCCTTCTTTCAGCATATTCAGCTCCATATATCTATATGGCGTTGCATTGAATATCACACCTCCTTATCTTCCTGTTATCTACACTGTATAAAGAGATTAACCAGGCTTCCCCAATCCATTCTAACTCACTAACTAATCTGAGTGCACATTACAAGTCCTAACATCTTATGGAAAGAAGGAAATTTAAACATAAACTCTATGGATCCTAAAATAAGAAGTAGGCTTTCACCTGTCCATTTCCTGCTAGTTATATTTTCAGGTGGGTCTTGAGAACTTGTCCTGTTGCCCATTCCAAAATAAACAAAGAAAATTCTTTTCTGGAAGTTCTATGAAAAAAAAATTGAGCAGTCAGTAATGGAAAGACATATTGAAATAGAAAATAGCTTTTAGTCGAAGAGGAAATCAATTGCAAAACAGTATCAATGCCTGTTTGGTCTATTGCACAACATGATTAACAGACTGCTGCTTACCAATTTATGCTTCCAGTCTTCTTCTATCTGCTCTATATTGAAGTGATTACATTAACGGTTGATAGAAGTAGGCAAACAAATTATTTGGAATCTCACCTTTTTTTGTCTCATGCACCCAGGCTAGACAAAAGCTGCAGTCCCTTTGGTTGAAATTTTGCTCCTCTTTATATCCATCAGTGTCAGATACACTGGCAACCAGTTTTGTATGCCTGTTAGCAATTGCTTTGTGTTAGGGGTGCTCCTTGTATGCACGCTCCAGTTTCATTCGAAAACGGGTCTGTCTGAGCAGGAATCAGCAGTGTTACCATCCTCTCCAGCACAAAAAGGTGTGATGAAGAATCCAAAGAAAGAAAAGATGTTACAAAACATCTCTTTAGACTGAAAATAAATATGTATGTTACTGTGAGTCACTCAGATCAAATATTAGACTTCTGATTTCAATGGAATTATATCAGGTATGAGCTTAACATATCGCCTTTGCTTACAAAATTAGATAATCTTGCTAAATTGAATATATTTTGACTGCAAAAGAAGTGAACAAAATTGAAGTTTTTAAATTTTGTGAGAATGAAACCAAGATCGATTGTTACAGAAACAGGGAAAGAGAAACTCATCATAAACAGCCAGAAGGCTTACGAGTTACAGCATTCATTTGCAACGTCTGGATTTAAATCCCTGCTCTGCTTTATTTGAAGTCAGTACTAGAAGTTATGTCTCTTCTGCTAGGTATTACCTTCACTAATAGAGTCAGTCTCTCTTCCCCAGTACAAAGCTGAGGTGGCTCTTTGGGGAAAAGTCAGGGACTGACTAATACACCTGGGCCATCTCTGCATGGCTGTGACCTGCAGCACGGGCTGTTCCACTCTGGGACCGGAGCAACTCCATCCATTTCACAGTTTGATCACAAATGCCATGCCTGCAAAAGCTTCTTCAAATAGATACATTTCTTCAGAAGTTAGCTCCATTATTTTTCATTTTCCTGACACTCTTCCCCCCTTAATTCTTCATCACTTCAAACAAATTTCTAGTTGGTTGTTCACTTTGCAGTTACAGTTCACTAGGGTGTATGGAAAAAGCACAGCGATGTTACCCTCCACCTCTGAGCATCTTTAAAGTAGACATATTCATAGCGTTGGCAGTGGGAATTCCTTAATGCCTTCCCATGCTGCTCCTACATTTAAGATTAAGGACAGTAGAGCCTTCACAGTAATGCTAGGGCTAGCCTTGTCCCTAGGTTCTGTGCCATTCGATATCATTCTCAGCTTGGCCCAGTTTGTCTTTATGCCCTCCAAATAGATAAAACTATTCTTGAAATCATCGGTCATTCATAGTTCTTATGCAGTCAAAATATAGATGTACATGTAAGGAGCATAATGACAGTACAAAGAAAGTGGCAAAGCTAGATGATAGAAAACTACAAGATACAATGCTAAATAACATTCAAATCTATAGAAAAATAGATATAAGGGTTTCATATACACTGTTGTTTCAAAAATAATCACCTAACGTACCTATTTCCTTTCTGAGATCTCTTTTACATATAAGGCTATTACGTTTTCTTCGATGAAAGGTTTTCAATAAGTCATCCAAAAGTTCAATGTTTTTATGACTTTTATTAGGCTTTTATATAACTGATTGTTTCTATGTACCCTTTTAATGGGTAAAGGGCTATAAAAGGATTTGCCATAGCATATAACACGCTTAATTCTTTTCTCTCAAATTCATCATCTTTAACTTCACAATAAAAATAATCATAGATGCATTTTTTTTAAAGTATGCATTATTCTCCAATGCCTGTACACACAGATAACCTTGGGGAAATCTGTGAATGCAACCTCTGAATGTGTTTTGCAGGAGTGGCTGTGTTAAGTGGTTTCTTTGTAAATCCTAGCACAATACATAATGGTCTAGTATTCTTACTTGGGCTTACAGACCTTCTTCATTGTGAATACAGATGATTGTATCATGAAATTTAATTTAAATTATGCAACTATATAAGCTAAATGGTAATCCATAAAGAAATAAACATTAAATTTACAGCTGAGGATTTATCAAACAAACACTATTCAAACTCTACATGAATTAATAAAATTCTAAGCTGTTCTCTTTCATTTGTTTTGTTTGATTGGGAATTAAGTCTTACATTATACAGGTTATGTAAGTGAAGACTTGTACAAAAATGACATTTACTACACAGTCAAAACTAAGTCATAGTCTTTTTTAAAAGCTTCACATACACAGTTCTATAAAATACTTTATTTTGTTTCATAAATTTACAAATAGTGTTACCAACACATTTCTATGTGATTTTTACACCTTGGTCTAAACATAGCCACAGTAAACAATGGAATGGTACATAACGCACTAATCTGGTAAAATAGCTATTTGGAATCAGAGCGTACAATTGTCATTATATCTATGTGAAAATCCATCACCCTTTAAGAATAAAGTGAATACGACTGAAAATGCTCATATTTTCACTAGAAATTTAGTACCTATTTCTAAGTGATATGTGAAAAGGAAATATTTTCCATAAAAGTTGCAAAAAAAAAATTTGAGTGATTTTCATGTTTCATTATAAATACAATAGAATAGCAGAAATTTGCCACAAAATTATTCCCGAGGTCTCAGGAACAAAGTACTTTTTGATTGGGGACATATACCAATATTAACTGAAGTCAGCTGAAAATCAGAGACCATCATCAAATATAACAAGATTTGTGGAAGAGTGATGTAAAAAGACTCTCAATGGCTTACCTGCAAAAATCGAAGACTGAACACAAGTAACAAAATTCCCACGTTGAGATACACCTTTTTACATTAATAGTTGTCTTCACTATTTTTGTCATTACAAATACTTTAAAAATATTTTATAAGTATTTTTATTTGTTTTAGAGTACTTGGAAAATGCAAGGCAATACCATAATATTTAATTTAGGACCTATGTTATTTTCAACAGATGTTATTTTATATTTTTAAACCTTAAATAATATGAATTTTTCATTCAGATTATTCTCAGATACAGCACTTTTTAATGTTAGGTTGTTTAGCATTTTATTGTTTTGTTACTATTAATTAAGAATTATGCAGCTAATTAAATGACCTTTGCCTTAGTCTTTAATTTTCCTCCTCATAGAAAAAGCAAAATAAATTCACCTTGGTCTTCTCTTAGGCTGAATTACAGCAAATTAAAATGGGAGTGTATCACTTGACAGATTTAATCCATCCATCTATTCTAAACATTTCTGTCAAAATCCCAAAATAGATCTGAGGCTTTCCTAATAACTAAGCATATAGTAAAATTTGTGATGTGAAAATGAACAGAATATGTCTTTTTCCTGCTAGTCTAATGCATATTAGGTTTTGACACTTGTCTGTCTTTCTTATTAGCTTGAAAGTTGTTATCAATATTTGTTCAAAGATATTGCCATATTTATAAACAGATAACATGTCTCTATCATATCTGACACACAGTGTAAGGTGTGAATATGGTGAAAAATTTTTTAAATCTACTTAAGTATTGTTTCCTGCATTTCTGCCCAAAAGGGACGACAGAGTGAATTAATTTATTGGATTCAAGAACGAAGTGTCCTCTGATACTTGACTCAAGTATGATACATAACCTTATGAACACAATTTTGTAATAGTCTACACATGCCACGTAATTGAGAAGCAAAAGACTGAATAGATGTGACAGTTCAGAAACTACCATCAAGTCACTTTTTTTGCAAAAGTATCTGTGATGTGCACTAAATGTCATTGAATTGAGCTTTCTTCTGATGAAGCAAGTTATAAATGTAAGGGGATCCCAACCAAAGATGCTTGATCATCATCCTTTAGAATTCAAAAACACCTGTGAGTTGCCCCCTGGAAACAGTGGGACCTGCCACCCCAAACACCCAGCACTCCTCAGCCCGTGAAACACGCACCAGTGTGGAGCGGATGTGAGGTCTGCCACGCGGACAGCAGAGGAATAAAGGGGCAAGTTCCAATAATGGGAATACCGTATGGATGATCTTGACAGCCCTCCTCTCACTACCCTTTCACTCCCAACATGTATGTTATTTGCATACTTATTTCCTACTGACTCTATCAAATATGGTACTAAAAAATAAAAGATATTTTATTGGGGGGGAGATGGGTAGATGTGGAAATCACTTTCCAAGGGAATTGAGCTTCTATCTGCCATTTACACTTTCATATTTTCTTCTACATGCCCTCCTTCCATTTCCTTTTGGGTTCATGATTTAACTCCATGGATGTTGAGAGTGAATCATGTTAACATATAATTTTTGGTATGTAAAAAACATTAGAGAATAAAATCCATAATTCTGTACCAAAAAGAATCACATTTTGTTTCGTGCATGCTTATCTTTCAAATAATAAAAATACCCAATTAAAAGAGGAGGTAGGGGAGAAGCTCTGCTCTTGACACATGCAAAGTCTTGGCAGTCGATTAAAATAATAATAATAAGTCCACAAGAAAAATAAGTAAGAAAATACTGAAACCCTCTGCTCTATGAGGGCTAGAGGAAAGAAATGCTATCCTGAACAACGTGTGTAAGACCTGCACCATTCAATAAGATAACATGTAATTCTTGGATCCCTGGAGCTCTTTAGAAAGACTTTATCGAGAAACCTATTTCTATTGTTTAAAATGTCACAACCTTTTTTTTCTCTCTATAAAAATATATTGTTCTTCTTTTCCATTGTCCTTAAGCTCAAAAAGCAATGAAACTTTTGTAATGCTTACAAAAATCATGAGCAACCCAGCCTGCTATAACTCAGGAGGACTTTTTTTCTGACAGAAATAAATCTAATGTAAATGTGTTGGCAATGTAATCATTAGACAACTTAATAGCAATCAGTGAAACACCGGTATAGTTATTAGATACAGTTGCAGCCTTCTTTGATAGTGAAAGTTCCTGGTTTGATATTACTATTAAAATAACATTAACTATCCCTGTCTGGGTATATTTCACACTTCACACACTGTAGAATCTGAGAACCTCACCATCCTTAATAATTCATCTTCACTGTGAGACATGAAAACAGTATTAGCCCTATTCCACATATACAGGACTCGGATGTATTGAAAATAAGTCACTTTGCAATTTCACGCACAACATTCTTTTTGAGAAAAGATGTGGAAGTGTCATTCACAAGCCTTAGGCTAGATCCATACTCACCAGAGCATCCTTCATCCCTCAGCCCCTGCTACTGAGACTGTGAAAATTCAAAATATAGTCCAAAATATACTGTTTACTTTTCAGAGGTCCTATGTAGTACCATCTTCATCTTCCAGCATGGCAGTAAAGCGTACAGTCATGTTTCTTATTTCTTTAATTATTTTGCATTTGAGCTGGTTTAATAATTTACTAACAGTTTGGGGACCATCATAAAATGTCTAAATGAGTATCTCTGTCCACTAATCTTTTGGAGGTTTAGTTATACCTTAGTATTTTAGTAAAAAGACAATGCAACGAAGAAGAATTTTAATAACAGTGCATGTTTTTCTCTTTATGACTTTAGTATCTCTTTTTTGTTCCCCACTTCTAACTGAGCTCTAGACGTAAAACTTGAGACTCTCATATAAATCAGTCTTAGTACAAAATAGGTTTGTTTTCTGACCGTAGGTCTCCAGTTCTAATGTAAACGAGAGAAAAAAAGATACATGTACATACAAAGAGGTTTCAATAGTAAATATATTTACAAACATCAAGAAAGCTTTGAAGAAAACAAAGTTTGTGCCAATTGCCTGTGGCACAAAGCTCATACAGATATTTAAGGATTTTAGACCAGGAATCACAAGGAAATCTGAATTTTTTTCATTGCCATGGAACAACAGAGACAAACCCTTAGGATGTGATCCTTGAAGAGTCTTCCTTTCCCTTTGCCCTTTCTGATGACTTATTCAGAATGAAAGGTTGATCTATCTTCTTCTTTCCCAAGTAATATTTATATCTTAATCATATTCTGTTCTGCAAGATGATCTGTGAGCATTGCTTGTCAAGTGGACATATATTATTCAGTAGTAGTGATAGCAGAATGGGTACCCCTCCTTTCCCTTGTTCTCAAATAGTCTTTACGTGCAAAGCTTTAACAGAAACAGGGATTATTCTGTGAAAAACGTGTTTTATTTTAACTTATCTCCATACCGATAGCATTTGATAAACTCCCTGTGAAAATTTACATTCAAATTACGCTCAAGTCTCTTCCTCCTGCAAATTTTTCAGTTTGGTCACTGAACTGAAAGTCTACCAATTACCCTGCTTTACTCTCTATTTGTAGGTTTTATGGACAAGAGGTATGCTAAGATCATCTGGTCTGACCTGCTACAGAACATAGGTCAAAAATTGTTATCCATTTGCTCCTTGGTGAATCTAATATATTTTCTTTGACTAGAATATATTGAATAACTAATGATGCAATGCTCCAGATTAATAATAAATACTTTAGTAGATATGGCTGAAAATATATGACAAACCAATGCAACTCTCATCTTCTCTAAAAGTCTTAGTAAAGTTGTCCATTAGGGGCAAGGAAAACGAGGATACATAATTTGGTGAGTATAAATAGGCTTTCTGTTCTTATATCAATATTTTATACTACTCATGGGGAACAAGTAAGGTACTATTAATTGCTTCTAGCAACACAGGTAAAGTAGACCGATCTATTAACAACATTAAAGCTTAAATATTAATTCTGAGAAGCCACAAAATGCGCTAACATGAGAGCTGAAAATGGAAATGTTATAAAAAAGAAAAAAGGTACTCACTTGTTTAGAAGCAAGGGCAGGATTGTGGCTTTAGGCACAGCCTTGAACTAAAGATGCTATATTAACTGTACCAATCCAGAAATAGCTTTGGGAGGCGTTGTGCCTGAGGCAAGTTCTCTACTAGAAAGTTTTTCTGGCATAGTTGCATGATGAAGTGTGATCTGTGGCCAAAGTAACCATGCCCCTTGTGTAGACAGGCAAGTATTGTGTTCTTGCTAGCATGGCTTGCTGTCTTTTGTGGGAAGGGAGACTAAACAGGGAACTGGAATGAGTTACGTCTGCCTATGCATGGTTTTAACTTGTAGTTAAATAGCTGCTTTCATACTAGGAATACTTTGCCAGCACAGCACACAGATGTAGCTACGTGAACAACTATTTATAACGTAGACCAGGCTTCAGCGATGGCCAGACTTCTTGCGTATAGGTAAAGAAATGAACTGTTTTGCCAGTCATTCAGATGAACAGCAAAACAACGAAACGTCTTGCATTAGCCCACTTTCCTGGCTAGTGAAGCAGGTCAGTGTCCAGGTACTATCTTGGCCCTGGCTTTGTAAATGGCTCTGGGTGAGCTCAAGGGCACAACCTCAAGGAATCAATTCGATGAGCACGTTTCAATATCTATAGTTTTGTATCTATTGATTTTTCAGCTCTGTCTTTAGCAAAATGTGAACGTAAGCTATGAATCAGTTAATTTCACAGAACGTTTTAGAAACTCCTTGGAAATGGAGTTATAAACCTGATTGGAAATGAAGCACAGCCAAATTAATTGTCTTTGCTTTCTCAATGACATACAGTATGGCAGATGTAGCTTGACAGTTCAATAGCATTGTTTCCAATCAGTTTAAAATAATAATTAAAAAAAAAGGAACAATTGGCAGATAGGAGTTACTACACAGTCATAAACCTCTGAGACTGTCCTGCAAAGTCTGCCACAGATATCTGAGTGGAAAATGCACATTTAGGAACACACTTTGAGGTAGAATTAATTATGCTGTGCATAAGAAATGATTGAACATCTATTAATGTAAAATGTTTCTGGACAGTGAAGTATGTACATCTCCAAGTATCATCACATTATTTTACGTCTAGGCCAAATTTTGCCACGAACCCATAAGATAAGAAGGTTTACTCTGAAAAACAGTCCTGGTTGTTTCTATAGGAACCCTCAACCAAAAGGATTACTTATGCGACTAAAGGCCAAGCCCTTCTTTCCCTACTAAGAGTAAAAAATAGCTTCATACATAAGCTTTCCTAATGATCAAGTCAAGCACATACCGAGTAAAGTACTACTTAGCAACAGGAAGAATGGGAGGAATCAAGAAGAGACTTAAATATCTAAAAATTAACTACTGCTATTCTTAAATTATATTTACACAGCCCTTTGCATAGAACCAGGCCACTAAACTGAATGAGACACCTACAATCCCAGTACTATACAGAGGGATCAAATAGGAACCACAATAGCCATACTGCTGCTGGGGAAGGCACTTACAAACCAGCATCACAGTGCTAACTAACAGGAAAAACTGAGGCCAGGCTGAGTATTAAATTCTGCCTCCCCCACTGGAATTCACCCCCAAAATAAGCATTTGATCTGTTCTACAGAACGAGCAGGAACAAGTAGTTCACTGCTGTTGGGAAGGAAGGGTTAAAAGTATTACATGAGTCAAACGTCCTCCCTAGCATCCACCTGCAATCCAAGCAATTTAGGCTGGGACTGGAATTATTGCAATAAGGTCTCATGGTACTAAAAGTACAATGTTTACATTGAAAGAGAGTATGAGATGGGTCACAAATATTATATGTACATTAGCATGGTGGTATTTGGAAAAGTAGCGAGTTATAATATAAAGAGTTTAAAAATACGGAAAGCTCACCTTCTGTGGACATATCTAGTTACAAATGAATTTTTCTTTCTGATCAAATATTAAAAAGTATTAATAACAGATTAATTTTGATTTATGTTAAAATATGCATATCTTTTGACTTGTATATAGTAAACATGTTTGTTAGATTAGGTTAAGTTTTATTTTGTAGTGAAGGGGATATATATTATTATTCATGGGTATATGCATGCTATGGGGCTGACACTTAAGCAGAAGAAAATAAAAACTGAACCAGATACATGGATATTATTATTTAAAACCTCAACATTGTCCCAAGAACGTTACCCAAAATAAGGAAACACGTTTTATGGCGGCCATAAAAGCATTCCAGAAAAAAAATATGCGCTTTATGGAGAGATCTGTGGGGCCTCTTTTGGGTTTTCTGCATAAACACATCTCAGATTTGGTGATCAAAGTTAGTGACAGATTAATCATACTTTCCAAAACACATTTACAAATGATGAATCACGGGTCTTTCATTCGCAGCTAGTCGAGATAAGGTATTGACTTGATATTCCAGCAAAACCAGCTCTAGAATGGCAGCTAATATGATATATATCAGAGTAAGCAAAAAGAAAAAGGCAATTTAAAAAAAAAAAAAAGAGCACTGTCCAAGGCACATAACAGCAAAAGACCTATTGTGAAGAGGGGAAAAAAAAAAAACCAATCAGATGGACATCTTACATAAAGTACAATTTTCTCATAATATATCTTTTTAAGATAAAGATAAAACTGAAATGTTTATATGAAATTATGTAACTATCAGTAAGTTGTTCATTTTAATAAAAAGAACTCACAGTGCCTTTCATTCCAATATTTTCTAAATGGAGTATTTCAATTTTTCAACTTCAGCCTTTTTTTCATTGTTAAATTTCCCAGACTGTAATAGATATTTTCTTATGCCTAAAATGCTGTCAGTTTTAATTGTAACACTCCTTTGCCCTCTTTTTTGGTGCTCCCTTGATTTTTGTCTTAATGAAGCAATTAGTCCCTGCCAAGGTCAGTTATATTTGCTCACAAAGAGTTTCCTAGCATGTTGCCAAGCAGGTACAGATAGAGGGCCACTGCAGAGTAAAGAAATGGCGAAATAAAGAAGTTTCTCTTCCTGCTGGTGCCAGCAGAATTACTATACAATTAACAAAGATGCTGCATAACCAGGTTCCATTTTCACAAAGCTGCTCTTCCAGCTTCTTAATCAGAAAAAGGCAAGCAATTGCACAGCATCTTCACACTCTTGTCCAGTGTTATATTTAAGTATACCTCAAAAGAGCCTTCTTGTACTACCAAAACTTTCCAAATTAATTATATATATACTTTGTAACCCCACAGTTTACTTGCAGACTATTTTATTCAAATATGTTCTGTCTCAATAAAAGAAAAGATGCTGCAGAAAAGCAACTTCTTGAAAACAAGCCTAAAAACACCAGAATTCTGTTGGATAAGGGAAATTACAGGTGTTTGTAAGCTTTAACAAATTAATTTGTTGGACAAAACCTATGCCCTCTGTAACTTCAGTGAAACTACCGAGGAAAAAATAAGGTGGAATATTTGATGTGTCAGGAAGAGATAAATGTGAATCGGAATTTGGTCCCAATTTTATACCTTATAAAATTATTCCATGCTCTTTGGTAGAAGTATAGGAACTAACCTGAAGGTAAATCACCATTTTTAATTATATTTTAAATAACTTATTGTGTATTAAAAGCTTCGGAGGATAACAAGTCTCATTAAACTCCAGGTTCTCAGTGAAGAATTTCATTTTTAAGCAAGTTAGGAACTTTTTGCATATTACTTTTTGCAAGACTGCACACTACCATTTTTCTTCACTATTTTCATTTTTTAATGTATAGCAGAACTAATTGCAAAAATAAACGCAATAATTCTGAAAAGGTATAGCAAATACAGTTCATTTCTCAAAAACATGTATGGTTGATATGGAATAATACAAAGAACCTACAGATAACAGTTAAGAAAAAATTACCTTGTTAGAAGTCAATTAATAGCAGAAACCATGAGATAACATTTCAGTGACATGCATCTTGAGCCGTGTCATTTTACCTGAAGAGGGAGCTGGAAACAATCCAGAAATCAATGACAATAAACAGTCTTCACTAAGCTCTGGAGATTTTACAGGAGAGTAAGCAGGACAGCAAAGAAAGCTAATGACAAATTTTCTGTAAAAAACATAACTAAGTTGATTTCAGTTGGTACCTTTCAATGTTGAAATAATATGAAATATTTTGTGTTGACTGCAGAGACAGAGTTGTGTGAAAGGACTAAGTACGCAGGTTATTTTGTCTAAGGCACTTCCTACTGCAATACCCACACAATAGGCCCAAGCTGACCACAAAAAACGTCCTTCCAGTTCAAAAGAAATAGTGATGCAGTATCATATTTGAATGGCCAGGTAGGTAGGTCAAATAGAAATAAAACTTACATTTCATAATGTTTACTCTTTGATGACTATAACTGTTGCCAATTAAATTTCAAAACTGGTCATCTTTGGTGTGAAATAAAAAGATTAGGTATATCCAAATGCAGTCCTCAAAATAATCCTCTGATTTTGAAGGAATGGACTATTTTAGTAATTTTCATTACTTTTTTTCTCCATAATGAAATATAGCATACTAGCAAATCAGGGTTTCTCTCAGTGATGCTGTACTGCGGAAAACCAAATGCAGACCACATTTGTAACACAGTGATGAGATCAATATAGACTCCAAATAGCTCACATCTATGTACACTGATATCCCTATAAATTATTTCTAATTATAGCAGTAGATAATTTTATTTAGGGACTTTTCTTAGGTTAGAAGGATTTCAGCAAGTTGTGATACTGATGAAATGTGTATCAGAAGCAGACAGCTAGTATGCTCTCATACAGTCTATATTAGAAAACAGAGGCATACAATCTATTCTTTTATTGGTGATCTTTTTTATTTTTGTTCTTCTATGTCTCTTTCAATTTAAATACCACACGGGAATCTTGTCACTTGCACTTTTCTTTCAATCTAACCAATAGTTAGAGACAACAATAAACACCTGTAATAACCGATCTTTTTTTAGCTCAACATTTTCAAACACCAAGAGAGATTATGGAAAATAACTTTTTGCTGAAGCAAAGGTTCACATAGTCTTGGGCAATGTTTTCAAGTAATTGCCTTTACACTGAAACATCTGTTGGCAGTAAACATTCATGACTAATGTTAGCTCTGCAGAAAGAGAAATCCAAGCCTTAGCTCTTCTTTATAGAACTCTTTTTAACCACTTTCTGTCCACTTTTAGTCATCTAAAAAGTAGTGTTGTCAGGTAAGGCAAGGTCAAAAAGTTGTTCTAGCTCTTTCTGAGAATCAATTGAAAACCTTCACCCCTGCCAGTCCTAGGAGAGATACCTTTGCTTCAGGTCTGACAAACTGCTCCTCAGTTTCCAGCTTGCCTCCTCCAGGCTAGATTTCTATATTTCTAACATTTTCTGTATTAAAAAACCCCTAGGTAACTTGCTTCTTGTTTAATGACTACTTGAGAGGATTCATAGTTACAGAAAATCAATGTTTTAAACGGTATTGAACAATGCTCTCAGAATCTCAAGGTGACTGGCTCAGTCTTCACTGATTAAACATGACACAATATCATCAAAGTAAGCTGCAAAGTTGATCTTTTGCCTATTTTCTCATGCCTTTTCAGACAGAGCATCACATCATTTCAACCAGGAACCTATTCCAAACTACAAAGAAGACTATGGAAGTTTTGCCATATATTTTAAATGACTGCAAACAACCACGTTTTCTGAAGGTCTGAGAACTAAGAGTAAGGGATGCAATAATTCTGCTAATAGATTACAAACCGCTGATAAGGCCTCAATTTTGGAACAACTATATTTGAAAATATCACAGAATCACAGAATCGTTTAGGTTGGAAGGGACCTCTGGAGATCATCTAGTCCAACCTCCCTGCTCAAGCAGGGTCACCTAGAGCATATTGCCCAGGATCACATCCGGACGGGTTTTGAATATCTCCAGCGAAGGAGACTCCACTACCTCTCTGGGCAACCTGTTCCAATGCTCTGTCACCCTCACAGTAAAGAAGTTTTTTCTCAGGTTCAGGTGGAACTTCCTGTGGTTCAGTTTCTGCCCGTTGCCTCTTGTCCTGTTGCTGGGCACCACGGAGAAGAGGTTGGCCTCATCCTCTTGACACTCCCCCTTCAGATACTTGTACACGTTGATGAGATCCCCTCTCAATCTTCTCTTCTCCAGGCTGAACAGGCCCAGCTCTTGCAATCTTTCTTCATAGGAGAGATGCTCCAGCCCTCTAATCATCTTGGTAGCCCTCCGCTGGACTCTCTCCAGGAGTGCCATGTCTCTCTTGTACTGGGGAGCCCAGAACTGGACACAGGACTCCAGGGGAGGCCTCACCAGGGCTGAGGAGAGGGGCAGGATCACCTCCCTCGTCCTGCTGGCAACACTCTGCCTAATGCACCCCAGGAGACCATTGGCCTTCTTGGCCACCAGGGCACACTGCTGGCTCATGTTTAACTTGTTGTCCACCAGCACTCCCAGGTCCTTCTCGGCAGAGCTACTTTCCAACAGGTCAACCCCCAGCCTGTACTGGTGCATGGGATTATTCCTGCCTAGGTGCAGGACCTTGCACTTGCCTTTGTTGAACTTCATGAGGTTCCTCTCCGCCCACCTCTCCAGCCTGTCCAGGTCCCTCTGAATGGCAGCACAGTCTTCTGGTGTGTTAGCCTCTCCCCCCAGTTTAGTATCATCAGCAAACTTGCTGAGGGTGCACTCTGTCCCTTCCTCCAGGTCATTGATGAATATATTGAACAAGACTGGGCCCAGGACTGACCCCTGGGGGACACCACTAGCCACAGGCCTCCAACTTGACTCTGCGCCATTCACCACAACCCTCTGAGCTCGGCCATCCAGCCAGTTCTCAATCCACCTCACCGTCCACTCATCTAGCCCACACTTCCTGAGCTTACCTAGGAGGATGTGATGGGAGACAGTGTCCAAAGCCTTGCTGAAGTCCAGGTAGACAACATCCACTGCTCTGCCCTCATCTACCCAGCCAGTCATTCTGTCATAGAAGGCTATCAGATTGGTCAAGCATGATTTCCCTTTGGTGAATCCATGCTGACTACTCCTGATCACAAAATATTTATATATATAGGTGTGTGTGTGTGTGTGTGTGTAAATATACATATGTATTTTACAAAAGATGGCTAGATAATATACATCTGTTAACTTACAAAGCTATGCGATATTTTTTCTGCAACCTACACACTAAAGCTATTGGATAAAACATCTACTAGGGTGTGCTATCACCATTAGCCTTCGGAGTCATGCTGCTTCCTGCTGTCTTGCTGTCTGTCTGGCCCAATGGTTTTCCCTGCCCTGTTCAGTTTTCACACAGAACACCTTCTTGCATGATATTAAGGAAGGATGCTTTCCTAAATTTTTTTTTGGGTGATGTCTGACTATCTCACTATCTCACTGCCTCTCCCCATGTACTAGTCAGCTGACAAAAGATTCTAGATCCCTTTCTAAGGGTCTAAAATATTAAGGACTAGCGAATGCAGATATTTTATAGCATCTACTTCTCTGAGTTTGAAGCACCAACATCTTAGTTCCTAATAAATTTGCACAAAGAAATATGGCTTAAGTTTTTATGGTTCGCATTAATTGTAATAATTATTTAAATATAACAATACTTCTTAAAATAAAAATGACAAGCTGCCAAGTTCACCAATGATATTTTAAAAATCTAACACAAAGGCAATTATGGTTATAGACATGCTTATTTCTGAGTTTTGCAGCTATAACTACTTGCCTTGAATGCCTTGAGTAGAGAGGAATTCAGCTTGCTAGCAAAGGGAACTTGTGTGTTGCAATGGAGAAAGCTTAAATTATGTCCTACAGGTTTATTGAAAGGAATGTCTATAACCTTCAGAAGCTCTGAGCATGCACCATACCTCCTAAACATAAGAAAGGTCAGACTTCCTTTTCATTTTTATCTCTTGTTTGCCCTCGCTTTCTTTTCGATGGGTAAATAAAATGCTCATAAAAGAGAATGTAATAGGAGAAGCTTCAGCAAGTCGTGATGTTGACCTTCTGAACCTTGTGCTCTTATGAACAGAAGTCAGGACTGAGGTAAGCTTACCTAAGCTACTTTATCTTTCTAATTAATGAACTTCAATCCTGAAGGTTGCCTACTCTCCAAAGAAAGGCTGGCAAGGGTAGAAGGCTGGGAACCAAAGTGTTTTTTCACTCACATTCACATTCACCAAGTCAGATACTTTGGCCACAGTTGAGAGCACTGCTGTAAGGATTTACCTGTCCTAAAGGTCTTAGGAGGCAGCTTTAAAAACAACTTGAATGTCTGAGGATGCCTCTATTTGAGGTTATCTGCCTCCCCCCCGCCACCTCTGCAGGTTAAAGCACCCACTGGTTGTGCTCTTCACAACCCTTCATCCCGCTTCTGAGGGTGGCAGGAACATGCTTCATCAGTGAGTTGCTGAAAATAATCGTCAGAGGGACCCTGCTGAAAACAGCTCGGATACCCGAGGATAATGCAATTTACATGACGATAACAGTGACGTCGGAAAGGAAAGGTGAGATTAGATCAAACTCATCCCTATTCTTAACATGCGTTCTTCTAGTACAGCTGAGTGCCGTAATATATGAGGTAAGTATGTTATATTAACTCAGAGCAAAGATCCTGCATATTTCTAGGAAAAGAAAAAAAAAGATGTCTTTTCTCTGAAAGCAGACAGCTGTAGATGGCAACATTTAACATAGTGAAATAAACCCCATCTTAATCAAAACAGTCAAATGTCCAGTTTCTCTCCTAAGGAAGATGACTCTGGGATCTTTAGAAAACCAGCACAAAACCCCTGACGTTAGGCAAGTCCACAGTGTATTGTGAAAAAATTTCAAAAATGTTTGCAAACTTATTTCTGCATAAATGTAACCACTGCCACTTCTTATAGAGAAAAGCTGCAAGCATGAAACAAGTTGTTAGAGATTTATCAGCTGAAAGACAAAAAAGAGGGGAAAGAAGAGAGAAGGGGAAAGAAGAGAGAAGGGGAAAGAAGAGAGAAGGGGAAAGAAGAGAGAAGGGGAAAGAAGAGAGAAGGGGAAAGAAGAGAGAAGGGGAAAGAAGAGAGAAGGGGAAAGAAGAGAAACTGCTTCATCAGCCATGGATGGAAGAACTTGTTTGAACAGAATTAGAACACAGAGGAATCCACACACTACCAACAGCAAAACTTAATGAGAAATTTTGAATAGTTCAAATGGAAGATGTGTTTATTTTATATTCTGTAAACTCAACACTGCCTTCTCTTTGCCCTCCATAGGACCTGAGAATAAAGGCAGAGAGAGAGAGTGGTGTGTAACTTTAATTAGTACAAATCTACGATCAGTCAAGGCCATCAGAATAAAAGCTGTAGCTGACTGGCTTTAATTTGCAAGAAGCTGCATTACCTCCTCTGGGGATGTTCCAATAGCTGGGGAATGTGACAGAGCAGCAAAGGTTGTTTATGGTCTTTTTACTCAACGTTGTTCACTATTGCAGTAACTGGCTAGTAACTATCAGCCATTTATACCAGCCTTAAAGAATTTTCTTGAAAAAGGAAATTCTCACTAGAGCACTTAAAATGCTTTGTAATAAGGCAGAAGAGGAGCAGAAGGACACAGCTGAAATACTCCGAGATGATGTTTTTCAGCTATAACACATCATTCAGCATTACAGCTCCCTATAACTCACTTATGAGAATCTTAAACCTGCTTCTCCTGTTGATTTCAGCTCAAGCTTCCAAATATGAAAAGCTTAGGAAACTAATTAGGCCAAATTTATTCCTCATGCAATCCTATTATTTGCAGATGAATTTAGGCTATTTTGTTAATGCTATTCCGCCCTCCTCCTTTTTTTCTGAAGTATTCTAAAATGGTCAGTTTTACTGCTCCTTATTTCATCGTGTAATAGAAACTTTTAAGATCCTATTTTGATGGCAGAAGTGACTGCAAAGGATTTTAAAATTGTATGAATTTCTTTAAATCCTGCTTCTATGCATGTGTAGAGTAAAATGTACCAATTTTATTTTTTAAACCCTATCACAGGTCTCTTTTATAAGGTCTTTAAAGGCTTTTCACAAATCAGAAGGAATATTTTCTCTACTTCGATTTTTTACTTATCCCCAGATTTAGCTTCTCTTTCTTCTTCATCTGGAATGCAAACCTCATAATCAACTTCGACAGTTTTCCTTAAGGCAAGAGGCGACCCCTGCCATATTTCTAGGAGCTCATTTTCCACTAGACAAAAATAATGTGACTTTATTTTCTGCTTTAAGTTCTTTATCATGAACTTGATATGAGTAGATGGTAATACTTTCTATATTTGCCCCTTCTGTGCCACAGTCTCCTTTACTAAACACAGTAGCCTTATTAAAGGTGCTTTCCCATGGAATTTTACTATCTGTATTTTGTATCTAAACCTTTTTCATCTCATCAACTTGGCAGGTCATCAAGGATGTTTATTGCCTAAGACTTCAGGCAAGAAACTGTTTGAAATATTTTATAAATATGAGTATAGAAATGGAATAACACTAGTGATACTATTAGCTATTTCCTTAGCTATCCATTTCAGACTCACAAAAGTGACAGTCTTCATTATTAACAAATTATATATATAATACTTCTCACTAAATGGAAGCATCATTTATATGGTATTTATTTGATATAAAGTAGTGTCTATGAGTAACACTCCCAGGCACTACAGTGTATAAAAAAAATAATAGCCCGATAGCCCTGTCAGTAAATCTGAATTCTTATAAACCCTTAGTGAATGAGGAACCCTTTTGTCTGCTAAAAGATTCCTTCTAACTGTGATTTATTAGAACAATGTACTGATTTGCACAAAATAGGCCATGTTAAGTTTTAACTTTGATATAATAAGCATCACATGAACTGTGTATAATATTCGGTAGCATGCAGAGGTTTTCAACATCATATCAGTGTACCAAATGGAGGATCTTTTCTGTCTTATTTGGCACAATTATTTACAGCTATAGTACCACAGCCTTCAAGACAGTTTAAATTATATCACCATCTAAGATGAATATATCCTGTTTTCTTTTTACTTTTTTTTCATTCCTTCAGAGTCAGTTAGGAATTGTCCAGAAACCAGTCCAGACTTAAATTATAAAGTGTACCCTAAATTTTTTTTCACCTCAATTACTCAATTGCCTTCAAGAAATGCTGTGCAAAGAACTCTTAAGCACATTCATTGTCCTTTGTGAAACTGAGCCATCTTGGATATATTTTAAATAACTATCTTTAAAACTACTTATTTTTATTTATTATGAGTCCACAATAGACAATGCTGAAAAAGAGCAGTCATTAAAGCATCCTCTAAATGAAGATGATAGAAATATAATAGTTTTGAGCATTTTTCAATTTTTTTCTCCATTTTGTACCTTTACTGCATGTCTTATTGCAAGCTATACATAGAGAGAAGAAAAAAGCATTTCTCCTTCTATTTTTATTCATTCCAGGACACTGACAATCAATTTATTCCAAGTAAAAGAACAAAGAATTGGTTGCAGTACACAGGGACCAGCAAATAGATTGATGAAAGGCCAGACCTATTGCTTCAAAAGAAAGAAATATCGAAATCAAAGGTGAACTACATTTGTTTTTTTCTTGGCTAGAGAATAAAGCCAGAAAAGGTCATTAGTACGTGATGGTATTTGCCTACAAGTATACCAGAGCATGAGCATCAGCCTCGATGAAAGTCAAAGTTATACAGCCGAAATCAGGTGACAAGTTTCTTGTCAGAGGCTTTGATGCCATGCCCTGCCAAGATAAAAAAGGTTTTATGAGCAGTTTGAATTTGATTTCTCCTTATAACAATGTAGGTCTATGGTGTAACATCATAATTCTCACCTGGTCATACAAATAGGCCAGGGAACACTATAGGGCTATAGACTTTGAAAAACAGAATTTAATAGACTTCCTTTAAGTGAAGAACAGGAAGCAAATGCTGAAAAAGAACTGATTATGCCTAATCATAACTGATAAAATGATATTATTTCTATAAAATAGCTTTTGTTTTATCCTGAAACATATAACATGAGATCTAGGACTACTTGCTTGATTTTTCTTTAGATATAAAATGGCTTTGTCATTGGTAATCCTTTGCCAGCTCAGGAAGTGGTTTTGCTTTTCAATACTCAAAATTATCGCAGAAGATATGAAAAAGGTATTGCATAGAAATGCCTTATTAAAATACAGGCGTGAAGGATGAATAGCTCTAAATTTACACCACAAGTAAATATTTGCTTTGGGCCAAACATGCAAGTAACACTTCAAGAAATCTTCCCCATTGATGTGAGCAAACAGAATGAAGGTAACACACAACACATTGGCAATCCAGTCCAGCAAACAGCAATCAGAGAGACAGTATCAATGTCCAACAGTTTCCAGTTGGAATTTCTCACTCTATTGGTGGTTAAATTTGTTTCTAATTTGATGACTAATCTCTTGCAAGTTTGAAAACTGTCCTTGAGTGTTCAAGTTTCTTCTGATTTTACCAACAGCGTCAAGCAAATTTGTAACAAGGGAATATATTTTACTCTTTATTTTTAGGTATTTAATGGATAGTCTGTTCTGTATTTAACCTGTTTGAAGACTTGCTTAATAATTTTCTGCCTCAAAGAAGGTCATTTATGACTAAATAGTAATCTTTTTCTAAAGTAAAAGAACAGTTTTACTTTCATATATATTTTTCTCTTAATTTCTCTCCTATGAAAGGTACTTTTATTTTAATTCATTACAAATTCACTCCAGAAGTCTGCTATTAGACAAAATAAGTTCTGCATAAAGTTAATGAAAAATTTTCTTTCCTGTTTAAAAAAATACATGCATATACATATAGAGAGGGAGACACAAACACACACATATATTTCTACAGTCTAAGCAATATAAGTCAGAAGGGCTGAAATCAACTTGTTCTCCAGCATAAGAGCAATACCCTCTTAAACACTAGAATAGGAATTAAACAGTATATTAACCTTGAATTAGTCCTCTTCACTAATACAAATTTAACCCAGTACTGGATGATGCACAAAGAAACCAATTAAGCATTTCAGTTATACATGCAGCTCTCATTTACATGAGGGCACACGTGGATTGATGATCCTCTAATACTTTCCAGTGAACAACTACAGTACGATACAAAGGGCTGAACATTTGAGTTCTATGCATCAGAATAATGGGGAAAGCTGTCGTATTTTTCGTCTTCAGTTTTTCTCCAACAGGAAAATCAAAGTAGTAAAATATTTTTATCCTACTATACCAATACCATAGTCAGTAGTTATTTGGAGCCAAAATCAGCAAAACTGAATTTAGAATAGGGACCTAATTACAGAGGTTTTGAAGTAATTGTTTCCCATATGTTAAACGCTTGTACTGTTTGGGGCAAATATAGCATCCCAGCAGATGAGCAAACAATCTAGATGAGCAAAGCCTCTGACTTTGGTATCATTCAGCTGGTAGGGCTCCAAGGATGAGGCTGCCTCTGCCTTTCCAAGGGGTTAGCAGGGCAGGGCTGCAGTGCTGCTGGGCTGCCTTGGCAGAAGTGTCCAGCCCCTGCACACAGCCCTGCAGCAGTTTGCAAGAGCTGTCGCCCCTTCACTCAGAGTCTCCGCCCAGGAAGGGCAACCTAAAGAGCAAAGGATGTAAGTGAAACTCCATATAACAAAAAGCAGGCTACATGCCTAAGAATGAAGAATCATCCCAAGCTATTATTGATTACCACCTAGCAGACACACTATAAATGAGGTATAATTTATCAGGACACAGTGAAAGAGCCTTTGCTTTCCTAAAGCTCATCTTCTATTCGTTCCTCTAACTTCCTTTTGGCTAAAGTAATTTCTTGAGTTCATCTTCAGCCAAGTGTCATCTGTTCTCTCCCATAATCGTTACCCTTCTCACTAATTAGTAAGGTTTAGCTTCCTCCTGTTATACACTTAATTAACTCCTCCACCTTTGCAAAAGCAATTTCCTCTGGACGAATTACTGTCATGACTGCTCCATGCAATGAACTAGTTCTAAGTATAATCCTCGGATGAAGCAATGCCATTCAAAAAGACAGTGAAAGATGCAGAGGACTCCCTGAAAGTGAACTGACCCTTTACAGATGGCAAAGCTACCTGTGCAGAGAAAAATCTGAATATGAGAAAACTAATTCCATGTACCACCATCAGTTTGTACAGGTTGGAAAGAGATGAGGAATAGCTGCTGTATGTGGCACATGCTATTCTCTCCCGTTTATATGGTCAATTTGTATTCTTCTAATTTTTTACCTACATAATTACTGTGACTGCAACTGAGCTCAAAGCTTCATTTGTCACCCTGCTTCCTTTGAAGGGATATATAGCAATAAATACACTCCTGCTGAAAGCTTATCCTTGATAGGCAAGACAGACAAAGAATGAGATAGTGACACAGCATTAAGTAGAAGTAAGTCAGCTGGTCCCTACTCAAATGGCAAATCACTGGTATAGAAGAGAATGCAAGTCTCTGGATTTCATCGCCAATCTCTTACCCAATGAACATGCTGCTTATCAGGATATTACTAAATTCTTGCTAAGAGAAATATCATCAGAGAGACAGATATCAAGTGGTAAAACACAGGAAGATCAAATTTATTTTACTGATACATATTTATTCATCTACTTATGGACTCAAAATGCCTGGCCAATACTCTTTGTAAAGTGTTGAAACTATACCTTCAACAGAAAGACCCATCTATGTGAGTTGGCTTCCTAGGACTATGCCCAGTTTCTCTGTCACACCATTGGCACTGAAAGCAGAAGGTCATCAAAATCAGGAGATATGAATAAAAATTGTAAGTGATAGGGCTTTAATATTAGCTTGCCTAAAAGATACCAAACACCCTTAACTGTTAATTGCGCTATAAGAAAAGCATTCATTGCAGTAAAAGAAATTATAGGGCTTTTTTTTTTTTTTTTTTTTTAGATGTTGGGTTAATTTTGAAAACTAATGGCCTACTTGGAAGACTACTATCAAAAAAAAAAAAACCTTTGTCTTCTTTTTCATCCTAGATAGGGTTATGTATTTGGTTTGTATCACAGTGCCTAGACTTTTGCCTGTGGCCTATTTAATACTAACAATTTAGAGTAAGTGGAGCAATATGAATGGCATAATATCCTAATAACATTTATCTTCCGGACAGCTATTAGGAGCAAACAACGCATACAAAACCTCCTCAGATGCATGCATTAGAGTATTATTATGTTTATTTTTCATTGTTAGTGCTTGTCACTCAGATAAGTTCAAAAATGATTGCTTCATACAATTTAAATGTTCATTATGTGTATAGTATCAAAATGTAAAGTGCCTGAGAAAGATTTTTTTTATTAACATAAATCTGTTCCTTACTTCCTTTTCTTACTGTTCTAGTATTTGTCACCCACTATGTCGCTTAAATATTCTTTGCCGAAGACTAGACATGTTGTTCTCTAGCCACCATACGCTTGTGAAAAACAAAGTTATGCAGTGACTGGTGCATATAGGCCTTAAGTATTATAGATGCTGAGAGGACCTGTGTTCTGTTACTTTGTCTTTTACACTACATAAGTCACATACACATTCTGGAATTTTAACGGAGGAAATTTATGAGAAGGAAAATATTGACTATTCTGTTCTACTGTTTGTCCTACTACCTCTTTTCTCATAGGTCTCCAAAAAAAGACTCAGCTATGTGTCTTCTCTCTGTCTTCTATCTGTGAGAACTGTTGTGCCTGTGACTTTTATCTTCTCCTCTAATCTTCTCAGAAGGCTCAGGAAGCAAATAAGGTTTTCTTGGCTTCATATAACCAAAAAGAGCAACACAGCATTTTCAGATGCTACTATATGAAGATTTCTAAAAACTGAGGTCTAAAAATATTTAGACATCAAAATCAGTAGCTGTTACACGTCCTAACTGACTTATATCGAAAGTAAGGGACCTATTTAACTATTAGGGAAAATAAGAATACTTGGGGAGAACAGACAAATTCCCTGAGGTTCATAAATACCACAAAATCTCATTTGTATTAGGAAGTTCCTGAGCTACAATACATAAAAGCTGTGAAAGTACTGTCATATGCTCTTCTTGCCCTTATAATCGTCCCGACCATCTACTTCTGGCAATTGCCAGAGACAGGACACCCAAAAAGTGGGAAAGACTACTGGCTGTTCTTCTGTTCTTACTGGAGCAACATACGAAGAGATACAGCGGATCCTCTATCCATTCAAGTCTTTAAAATCAAGATTAAAAGTATTTTTGATGGAAGCATTCTGGCTCAACAAGAAATCATGAATCAGTTTAACAGCTTAGACTATACAAGCTCAACAGCAAAGTTAACTGTGAAAAGAGATGACCCTGTATCTTTTACACTCTTAAATATGGAAACTGGAGGATCTTAACAGTGCTCATAGCAGCTCTCCCTCTGCCTGCAGAATAAGATTTTCTTCTGGTGAAAATCAGGGTATGCGGGGTAACTGCACATCCGCACCAGGAACTAGGCATTTAGATTAACCAGTGACTCCACTGCATTTGGTCTTTTGCCCTTAAAAGGTGTTGCCTGTGGCATCTTATATGACACAAAGAACAAGTCAGATGAGTGAAGAAAGTGACTACATTCAGATCTTCACCTTAATGTAATTCTGAATGTCACAATTTGAGATGTTCATCAAAAACGAGTTTAGAGGCTCTAGAAAAGGAATTACTGTATTTTTTCTATTCCTCTCCTGTGATACAACATTTTGATACCCTATGAGTTTAGCAGGAAATAGGAGGCTGAGCAGGAGTGTGAGTTTAAGAAAGTAACAAGAATCTTTTGTATGGCAGTCCAATGCAAGGTACTGGCTAGATTACCTGCACGTAATTATTTTCTAACAACTTGATTAAGATCATTCAAATATACAGCTTTCACCAAGTAGGTACTTTAGATAAAACTTTTTTATCTTTAAAGCCATTTCCTTCTATTGATACTTCACTTCATCCTTAATATTACTAATCTTATAGATCAGAAGTAGGTAAAAATTAACTTGGTGAAACCCTAACCCGGCATAGTTTTTCTGCCTGAAATGCCAGTCAGCATAGTACATCATTAACGTGGGAAGCAGAAATTCTTCAGTTAAAACAAATATAAAATCAAACAAACATGACTGTTCCATTAATCTAACTATATTGGGTATGTTATACTCTAAGGAAGAGTAAAAAAAAAGGTGCCACTCATGAAGATGATCACATATTTCTTAAAATTTTATCAGAATTCAAGTAACCTTCATCCTTTTAATTAATAACCTACATTAGGACTTAACACTAAAGCTAATCATACCTTTAATTAATCACATTAAGTTTAGCTAATGATCTTTTATAACTCACCCCCAGTTCCCAGAGTGTCCCATGGCAAGCAGGAGGATGATAATAAGATCTGTATGGAACTTAAGATCACCACAGAAGTTGTTCCAGAATATTGTCAGAAACACAGATGGGATTTCTAGAAGACTTTACAAAATTCTTTCATTCTGCAAAGATCCTGTGGGGAACTTCTAGCTGCAGAGTTTATTTGCTAGAATGTCAATTAGAACTGGTCAAACAGAAAACATATTGATTTGTGAATGTTTGCCCCAAAACAAAAGCATAAATTGATTTGCTCTAATTCATGGGGTTAGGTTACTTGCTACTGACAAGTATTTGTACAACTATTGGGCATTAAAGAACATTTTCACATATCCCAAAGGTTTCATGAATTTTTAGCAGAAACTACATATTAAAATTGACTACGTACTATTTTTCCCGTTTGCTATGGCAGTATTTGATAAATCTAAATTTCTCTAATCATGAAATATACGCAATGCCATACAATAAATGTGATGGCTGTATAGTACAAAAATATAGTCACTAAAAGGAAAACTCATGGAGCTATCTACCGAAAGAGAACTATTTATCTGGTAAATGTTTGGTAATACTCTATATATATTATAGTAGGGTGAAGACTTTATTTGTCAAGATGCTCCATTTAACATAAAAAAAAGTAAAGAGTTATCTGAGAACTTGTTAATAGCTCCTTCCTCTCCACTTAACAGAAGAGATACTAAGGGAAACTTAGACCCTCCTTTTGTATACTAATTTTACAGCTATAAATTTTTTAAAAAAATCACCTCATATATCCGAATATGATGAGAAAAGTGTACCAGGTCAGGCGCAACATACAGGAATGGGGAAGAAAAAAAATTCCCAGAATAGATACCTGTATGAATTCACTGAAAGACAGAGCTGCCTCTTCACATTTATTAGGTTTTGCTTTGAAGACTGTTATTTGTAGGTTCCCTCTTCTTTGCTGCATGACTGGACATTCAAGAATGAGACCTTTAGATTCAAACATGACTTAATCTGATAATTTTCTAACCCAATTTACAGCAACGTCATGCATATGCTAAAAACCATCTAACATAAATATTTAATGAAGAAATAAACCTGCCAGAAGAATAAATTTACAGCACATTTAGCGTACAGCATTTTAAAGGTGTCTGCCGAGTAGGTTTTGCTGTCGAGACAAGGTTTTAAACTGCCAATAGTTTAAAAGGAGTAATTTTTCATTGCATTTCATTCGTAGGCTCTGTTCCTTTTAAGAGACTCCAGGCTGTCAAGGTTAATTGAACCCTCGGGGCCCTCGGAACGGCTGTACTCGCTGGGGCTCTGCAGGCTCCGGGCTCAACTCCCTGATTCTTTTGCTCTAAATCTTGTCTTGAATGATCTTTTTCATAAATACAATTTCAACTTTAATCTCCACAGTGATGATCTGCTGATTTAATTCTCCGCTTTAGACCCATCTCTATCTACCCAAACTAAAATGTCTCATAATTAGTTTCCAGGCACCTGTTTAAAACACCGTATTGAAATAAAAAAGATTGGAAGAGTAGGAAACAAACCAGAATTTTCATTTTGTCTAGACAGCATGACCAGCACCAGTGGATGACACATCCAGTAAGACTCCACATCTAAACTTTATTGAAATATCCTGCTTTTTGCCATCAAGTGTTTTTAGGACCTGGTCCTTGTCACAGTCTCAGAGCTATTTCAGAGAGCTATTTGCACATATGCCTCACTTGAGCACAACCATGGCATTTTTCGCTCAGAGTTTAAGAATACTGTATTTCCATCAGCCAATCATGGAGTCGGTAAACCTATGATCCTACAACTCAATTCTACTAAAGCCAAGTGCTTTTATTCAGAAGTTGAAATAACTATCAGGGAAGAAAAGATCATAAGAAGAAAAACCACCAAAGCAGCTATATTTGTATTTAGTCTCATCAAATTTTATGCTTCACTACAAACAAGATTAGCTAACTTTCCTGCTAAATTAGTTTAACACATCTTAACCAGTTTTACTCTCTTAACAAATGCTTGGGTTTCTCTGTGTTTTGGCCACTTTCTTTCGCACTGGAAAACTGACTCTAATAGAGCTCTCCAAAATTTAACTTGCCAAGTTTTCTTTTGGAATGTAATTCTAGTGAAATGGAAACATGTCTCTTTCGGCTTTTTGTTGTCATTCATAAACAAACAAATACTCTAATACTGGACAATTCTGCAGACTAAATTCCATTTCCTTAAGAATTACGTACAATGGCTTGTTTCAGATCGAAGGTATTCAGTCTCCTGTTTAAAGTAGAATGATTCCTGATGTTTGTAAAAAGGGCATATTTTCCTCCAAGCAAAATTTTGCAGAAGTATTTCGAATAAATTCAACTTTAGAAAGCGTCAAAGCCAGAAAGTTATAGCTTGAAAGTTAAATTGAAAAAGCAAAAATTAGGCTGAATGATATAGTTATCAGGAGTCTTTCTATTGACATAAGTGAGCACAAATGGGAGTCTTTAAAGTAGTAATCACTCTAAACTTAAATTAACCACTCACTATTGTTCTCATGAAATTAAAATATTAAGAGCAGCTTCCTATATTCAGAAATAGTCAAGAATGTCAGATTGTAATGAGTCATTCAAACCACCTCAGAGGAGAGACTTTCAGGTCCACCTTCTTTTCATTTACAAATGTATATATATTTTTTTAACTGTCTACAGAAGGTTTTAAGTTATGTGATATTTAAAACTTCGGAAATGGTTAAAATGATAGATTGTTAAAGTGATTAAGTCATAGATTTGTAAATTTGGTAACTAAGTTAAAAACTTTAAATAAAAGCCCTGTACTACAAACCTATAGAAATCATGCTACATAATGATTCACGACAGGCTGTACCACTCACCTCCTCTTGCGTTGCGTGATGCAGAATGATGTGCCTGATGAAACATATGACACATTGGATCAAAAATGTGAAATACAAATCAATTCTTCTAGATCAGTAAATGCATAACCAGGTAGTATCTTTTTACACTTTGTTGTATTAAATGTGGGAGCTGTACTACCATCAATTTGCTTTAATGCTTTTAAACATTATCTTGTTATTAAAGCTGCATCACCCTTGCAGAGATGAATGAGTTCATTAATTGTATAAGAATTTACACATTTCTCAGAGGGTTCACTGCCATAGGTCCACTTTTCCCCCAGGTAAGGCTTGTCTCATAAGAGATCATGATATGTTTTTAGAGACTCGATCTATCTGAAGTGCCTCAATTTCAGTACTTCCTCAGCTTGCTCACATATGGCATTCTTTTAATCTTTCTCACGCTGAGAACCATTCAAAACAAGTGTTGACAGAAACATACTTTGCTCTGCTTAAAGCAGAGAAACTTTTCCTAATCAAAGTAGTCCTTTCCTTTTTCCCCTGAGGAAGTTGTCTCTGGAAGTAAGTAGAATACTTATTTTAATTCAGGAGTGGAGGAAGGTATTAGCATTCCTGTTTATAAAGCAGTTATCTTGCATTCTGCTCTGTATTTGGATGGGAACGCCAAACTGCATCTCAGTTACGAAACCTGAATATGGAAGATTCATGCAGCCTTCTATATCCAGAAAGGCCATAATAATTAACTGCTCAATAAAGTAGTAATTAATTATTGACAATTTAATTTAAGGCTACTTTTAGCCTTAAATAACAGGCAGGAATTACTGGCTAACATCCTAACATCTCTTCCTTAGCAGTTCCAGGTGCAGCACATGTGTTCTCAGTCACGTCATCCCATACTACAGCTGCCCCTTACAAGATCCATTCATACTGTAGCTGCATCTTTCCCTCCCCAATAGTGATGGATTCTTTCATTTGAATAATTTATGCCAGAGTTTTATAATAGACACTCATCATTTGGTAAAATGAGCTACTGAATGAACCTTAGAAGTGGATCATCTCTAACTATTTCCACAAAAAAACACCTTTCTCTGCTAGTCAGAAAACACAGAGCTATGCTATCTGATGTTAAATAGCAGCCACTAAATTGGATGCTCACCAACCCTCTCTTCTACGCTTTTCCTCTATAGCCAGTCTGTGTTTTGAACATGTCTATTAATATATTAAGTCTTCGCTGTTGTAGATAGCTGTAAATAGGTAATGGGGAATCTGTTGTACTTCGTCCAACAGCATAAACTGCATTCTGCCTAATAAACTCCTCCTGCAGTAAGTAAACATTCTCTCCCCTTTTTCACACCTCTCTTACACTGAAGTCACAGTTGTATAGCTATATATTTTACAGTGTGCAGAAGAAAAAGACTGTATAGCTTCTCCATATAAACTAATTTATATCATGAGATAGTGGGGAAAGGCATGAGAAAGTATCCAACTGAAGAAGTCTACTTGAATATATATCTATATAACTTACCAAAACTTGAAAATTAACATATATTTTAAATGACCAATTCGAAGGTATTGGTTTGGTTACCTTCAAACAGTCTTGCCTGAACAAAGGCTCTGTTACCACAGGTGCACAGCCTACTGCCCGAGGACAGCCTTAAGTTGGTCCATTTTGAATTGCCACCTGGAAGTTTCCCAAAAGAGAAATTTTTTTTATTGAGAAGTTGTTATAGGACTTCCTAATCTCAGGGTAGTGGAGGGAAACTCAATCAGAAAAGGATGTGAACATAATTCCTTTATTGCCACAATGGCCTTAGGAATCACTGAGAAGAAGCTGAATTACAAGAACGCTAATTTATGCTAGATATCAGAAAGGAACCCAGGAGATCCAAAAACCACAGCAACACAAAGTCAGCTCAAAGCAATCTTGCCTTACTCCTCAGCTGTGATGTCTTCTTTTGTAATCACAAAGCATATTGGTCTATACTTCCTTATATCAAAAGCAATACGAAATATTTTCAAAATTTATCTGAGAGAAGAACTATGATTTTATAGACGGGGAGTAATGAGAGATTTTATCATTTAGAAATTACTGTTTTCATAAACTAATTCTCATTTCATTGTTTTAAAACTGGTACATTATGTTATAAAATTTGGCCTATCCCTCATAAAAGAATGCAATTATCCTTTTGAGTATAACAGGGAAGTTTTTTCAAAAAACACAGACAGTGACCAAGCATTTAAGACCTTTTTTTGCCCCTTACATTAGGAAAAACTACTCAGCAATCCAAAACTAAATCTCAGTGAAAAGCCCTTGTGCATAGCTTGTTATTTATAAAAATATTTTAATGGAAATTAGAAGTTCCACATTTAAACTATACATTAATGGCCAAACCATTTCATCTGATAAATGCCTACTCTGTAGAAATCATATGTTTGTAACTCAGTCATATTTTAAAGTTATAATTCCTACAAGTATCACTAGATGGCATGTGCCTGACCTGCTGACAAACTTCTGGTTAGAAATTTTATATAGAATAGATATATGCAAAGACTATTCTGCAGCTAAGGACTACTGGGAAAGTTAAGTCACTATTCTGAAATCATATAATTATTAGCCTATTCAATTTCACATCTAGGATAAATGGTTTCAAAAGAGACATGAAAATAACGATGCCCAAAACAAGGAAGAACTCTCACTATTTAAATCCAGCTGGGGGAAAAAAAAAAAAAACCTGTGTGATGTCTCGAAGAGCTGCAATTTGCTTATAATTTCCCAGCTAGCTTTCTTGTGCTGATTGTGTATGTGTGTTTGAAGTATTTTAAGTGGTTGAAATGAAGAATAATTCAAGGCTTCATAAACTAACATTCTGTTTTATCTTTATTTTGGGAAATATATTTGATCTGTTGAAAGCCTTGGTAACACATAGAGGGTTATACTAACTTTTTTTCCCTGGTTTTCAAATGGCAGGAGAAGTAGGCAAGTCAAGACTTTCATTTAGTCAGATCTGGATCTGAAAACAGATCAAAGCATTTGGGGTTGAGGATAGCCTCATTACTACAGATCTTCTATGTCCAAAGTCCCATGAGTAGCCCTAATATTTCTGGTTACCAAGCAGGCTTTTAAATAAAAGATACATTTTACTGTGAATTACTAGTAATAGACACAAACTCTTTTGAAATGGGTGTTCATTTCCTTGTTTCTAGCCATTTCCTATAAATGTTTCTAGCTGATTTAAATGATTGCCTGTGCCAGGTGGTGCAGAGAGGCAGGCTGAGTCTCACGTTCAAAAGAGCCTCTACATTACATACAGCCACCCCTCACTGCAGTCTTGTAGCATCCGGCTATCCACATCAGCCTTATTAAACAACTGTGAGCCCAAAGGTTTCCTACCAGGCTTAAACTTTGCTATCCAGCATGGACTTTTTTACATTAACCTTCATACAATGTGCATCAGTGCATAAATGTTTCCCATGTGGTGAGCTGACAGCAACACACGCCAAAAAAAAAAAAAAAAAAAAAAAAATCACTCGTTCCATGCAATCTAACACCAACAGCAGAACTGCAGGACTGCAGATTTTTTCCTTGTGCACAGCTTGAACCAACTGCAGTGTTTGATAAACATATAGTGGTCACATTAAAAAAAAAAATCTGCTCCAAGAGTTATTCGTGATTCCAGCACACTGCCCATTTTGGTACAGGGACATCCCAGGTAGGAAGGATCTTCCATTTTGAATGTTTAAGCGTGACTGCTGCACAGCACAGTGCATGGCATGCCTCTTCTGAAGCAATGTGACGGCATAATCTTTTGAGAAGCTGTTATATAGTCCTCAGAGGGCATGTTGCTGAGATTTCTTTATTGAAGTCACAAGTTTCCTTTTGCTTGCACATATTCCCTAACACTTCCTGAAGTTTGTCACCTTCAGGCTTTCTGTGAATTCTTATTAAAATGAATTTGGCATCTTGTGCTTTTGATTTAATTCCATTTTTTCTCATGGGCATCTAGAATTAAACAGTGAGACATGCAAAAAAAGTTTCCTCTTTTCAATCTCCCGCCTGCCCGCTAAATCTAATGTGCAAAACCAGAGCAGCATTTTCACGATATTGTGCACCGCTCAAAATTTAAAACATCTGACTGTTTCTAGGAAAAACTTGTATTTTTTTTGAAGTAAACTTAACCTTTGTGCATACCAAACAGGCAATTTTCTTAGAGCTATGAACCTGAAATCTCTGAAATATAGCTTAATGAGCGCATTTTAGAGCTGTTAGTAAAAATTTCCAAGGGAGAATTAAAAAAAAAAAAATTGAGATGAGCCTGAAGCTCTCACCTCTGATTACACTTTCACTTGCAAAGAACAAAGAGCTTTATTAATACGCATGAAGAAATTCACAGACTGTGAACTGCCTAGGTAAGGTTACACAGTAACCCGCATTACAATTCCTCAGTGAGGTGTTCAGATATAAACAGTAGCTCTTTCATTGATTCTGTCCATATTCAGCTCAGCAGAAAAATATTGTGGACATTTAGCCTAGCTAGGCTCACGAATGCACGCACACATCTACTTCCTGGCGAGCACAGAAACTTCAGCACGTCCTCTCCTAGGCTTTTGTCACTGTCTCAGCCCTGCAGTATCTGTCCATTGTTCCCAAGGATTCTCACTCATACTCCCACTTTCTCCTAGCAGAAATTCAGACTTTTCCCATTCCCAGAAAACTCTAGCCCACTTTTCTCAAATGGGAAACACCAACGTTATTCTTTCATCTCCTGAGACTTTCTGCTTTTCATTAATTCTTACTCATTTTTAAATGAAGTTTGTTGCATTTATAATAGGGGGCTCAAACAATAGGTTCCATCTTTTTTACTTCCTTACATGGCATGCAGTAGTTCCCTACGTTATTCTCTCACACTGCCTGTGGATCCAGGTTAGTTTCTGTTAGAAATAATAACATTGACCCTTCGAATAGAGGCTGTAAGATTTCCAAACCACAGTATTTTTAAGGTGAACATATGCATACGTGGACATGAATACGTATTACATTTGCTGTACATACACACACAAGCAGCCAGACCATGTCAAATCTCATTTCTTTCATACGTAATTTAAGGTGCAAATTTTAAATGCACTTTTAATAATAAGGCTATGCATCAAAACGAAATATTTGCACTTCAGTACCATCTTTCAGAACAGAAAGGAATTGGCTTTAGATAATATTAACCAAACCTTTAAAAGCTATAAAATAGTATATGAATGAAGTATGTTCCTCCCTGCAGTGGGAAGTTACATGATATTGAGTAGTGCTGTATGAGATTTTTTTCCCCCTCTGTTAAAGTAAATTAGCTGTTCAGCTACTGTCCTGACACGGTTAATGAAAGTGCTTGACAAACTACATGCACAAGTTAGAGAGTCTTTCTTACTTTCGCTTCATTTCCTTCAACAGGTTTTTTCACCCTCTCTTGCAAAACTATTTTTGGCATTGATAGCTTCTTGGGGATAGAGATGCTGACATTTTCCTTTCCACCTGTTATATCCCTCATAATGGGGATCACAAAGATGGAATGAATTATCCAACGGTCAAAGCTATGAAAAGCCTACTTCAGCTTCTACTCCATCAAAAAGGACATCTAGCAAACAAAACATTTTCCTCACAGATAGCATCCAAGGCTGAAGATGAAAGATTTGGAGCGAATCTACCATGATGAAACACCCATGATACCTGACCTACAGCTTAAATTAAACAGTATTCATTAACCAGGAACTGCTGTCTAAGGATCTAAACTGGAATACAGCCTCTATTGACATAAAGCTATAATATAGAGAGTTTTCACATTGCTATTGTAAGTCAGAGAAGTGCTCTCCTATGCATTATATATTGCATAATCCAAACTATATCCAGGGTATAAAGGATGCCTATTCTGCTGTACCGACCTTCACGGAACCAAAACTGCAGAGTAGGTTTTCCGATGTTTGCCAGCCTACCAAATCACTTTATTTGCTGGTATCTTAGTGCTAAAACAGAAAGGTTATCATGCATTTCAAGCATAATACATCTATAAACAACCTCAACTGTAAAGTACTGTTACTCAACAGTGCTAATTCTGTAGGGGAAAAATGCTATACCATTTAATCTCCTTGCCTCAAATATTTGCTTTTACAAAAAAACAGCTACTTTCAAGTGAAACAGAATATCGGACGTACTCAACAATAGCAACATTGTAAAGTCAAGCAGAAATTTTATTATCGAGCAATGAAGTCATGGGCAGTTTAGTGAGATTAACGCATGATGAAAGTCAGGTGCTCACGGAAATCCGGTTCAAGAAAGAGACATTAAAGGCACGGGGACCACGGCGCATTAGACAGAGGTGCCTGCACACCTCTGCAAGCCTTATAAAGAGGTTTTGCATTTCTCATTTAGTGAAAAGAAGGGTAGAGATCAGGCACAGAATGACGACCAGACATACGTTCTACCACATCTGATAACAAAACCTACTGCTGCGGGACTACAGATATCTATTTGGGGTATCGAGCATTAGACACTGCTCACTGATCCTCTGTTATAAGGGTTCATTATCACTCTCCACAGCCCTTTTGGAAGCCATTGAAATCTCAGCCAGTCACTTATCTGTGAGCTACTGGAAAGGAGTTTGGCTGTGTGCCATAGTACCCATTTCTGCTTTAAAATGGTACACTCCTTAATTGAGAGCAAGTGAGCAAAATTCGTATTAAAGCTTTTATGAGTAGGTGGGAACTGATTTAGTCAAGTAAAAAGCAGGGTTTTTTTGCTGGTGTGCAGCTGAAAGAAAGAGAGAATGCAAAAATCTAACTGGCTAATTAGAAACACGTTGTTCTCCTTTTTTTGGGAGCAAATTTGCCCCTTGGTAAATCATCCGCAATAGCCTCTCTTACTGTAAGAGTCAGCTGGCAATAGTGGACACCTAAATGTAGTTCTGAAAATTTAGTCACAGAAAAAAATATGTTGGATAGGTTGGGATTATTTTTAATTAGAGCTGTATATAACAGATCACTGGGGATGTAAACACTGACAATCATCCTGGTTTTGGCTGGGACTGTTCTGCTTGATCAGCTAGCAGAATGATAGGCCTAGACCTACCAGGAGATTTAGGACAGTAAATTCTCTTAATCTTTGTTTTGGTTTTTAGTGCCAACTAAATATTTACTGCTTTGGAGGACCCTAGGGAATAGCAATGTAATCTAGCGCTCCCTCTCACCAACCGATTTGTACAACCACAAAACACCCCTTAATTATCACATGATTGCCCATCTGCTAAGACACCCAGAAGAGGTCAATATTTTAATAGCAGTAGTACATTACACATCGAAAGTAAAAATATATTAAATATAATTAGGATAGTTTTGAACTAATTCTTTGAGCTGGCTAGCCACATGAGATATTAATGAAAAGTTAAAGGTCAAAACAAAACAAAAAGCTCCAGAAGAAACTTGCCCTTTTCATAAATAACTTGAAAGATATTTTCTGAAAAATGCCTTAAGTTTTGCTGCTCTCGATACTTTAAAACAGGCCTGATACACACACTTCAACATTAACAGCACTAAACACCCCAAAAATGTATTTATTTTGTGCAAACCTAAGAATGACATTTGTGTTAGAAGATATGTATAAACAAAACTAAATTCCAGTAGCTTTAATTCTTACTAAAGGGTAAGCTATTACTGATGCCAGAAAACACATGACTTCCAGTGAGATGACACATTACAGCATGAGAAAAATTGGGTTTTAATTACAGAAGTACAGATGAATCAGTGTGCATATTAATTTCTTTTTTCAAAGCCATTATTATAGGTAAAACAACTGTTTATACATCCTCTGAACTCCTGACTCTACATTATTTTAACAGAAGAAAAGGAATAGCATTTCATACAAAATATTTTTTTCACAATTTAGGCTTATTCACGAATGTCAGAACCCTGTTCTACGTTCATGCTATGTCATGCAAGTACCTAGAAGTGCCATTTCCACTTGGACTACCTGCACAATTTAAAACCTGCTAGTGTCATTTTTTGCACTTTGCTGAGAGAACCCAGCTAGTGAGCAGGAAACCAGAAGATATAGAGGAAATGGATATTAGGAAATGTATTCATGTCGTCTATGAGTAGAGGTGCATGCCAATTTATTCCTGTGACTGAGCTATGAGTGAAATCCAATTTGCCCAGGTTTCAATGTATAAACCAGCTGAAAAGAAAATACAGTCATTTGAGGAAAGATCTTTTTTTCATACTGGAGAAAAAAAAATCAAATTCGGAGTAAAAAAAAAAAAATCAAGATTCAAAAAGCCTATGGAGAACTAAGAAAAACTCAGCAAACATGATTAAAATAAAGCATTGGCTTATTTTATTGCCACAGGTGTGAAGATATATCTTTTAAAGCTAGTCCTCTTCAGTAGAAGATCACAGAAAAGAAGAGTTATCCTTTGCATGCCATCAGTAGTTCATCTTTCCCTAAGTGTTTATTGTGCTTTATAAAGTATTAGCTTTATAAGGTTAATTAGCTTTTTCCTATAATTCTATACAAACAGAAAACTATCAATACTCAAACACAAAGAAATACATGCCTCCAAATATTACCATAAATACAAATCAGGAGAATACTCCAAATATCTCTACTCCTTTTCCTTGGCATGCAGAGAGGCTAGAACATTGAAACCACTATTACTGCAGAACTGCTTCAATGCCAGGATTATGTCCAGATACAATATATACCAGACAGAAAATCTGATTTCCAGAACCAACAACTCAGCTAGATTCTGTGCTATTTGAGAAAGTTGCAAGAAGCTTTAAATGCTAGATTTTGTACATGGTCAAAGAAAACGTAAATCCCCTAAACCAATATATTTCAAAAAAAAAAAAACCAACTATTCATATACCTATGAATAAAAACATAGTTCTTGCACCCCAAGATAGACTGGCCACAGAGGAATATTAAAAAAAAAAAAAAGACAGTAAAATAAGGTTTTTTTGAGGGAAAGCCACAACATAGTCATGTTACCAGGATAAATAATGTTAATAGCATGAATTAATAGCATTAGCCAGTCAAAAAATTTCATCATTGAATTATTATTACTGCAATTTTTACTTCAGAGGATGATAATTGTAGGGCTTACTACAACAGTAGGGAAAGTCCAGTCTGGTCCCCTGCCCTCCGTTCCTCCTGAAGGGATGGCAACTATTGAAATCGGGAGGTATGGGGAAAAGGAGAACTAGTTTTGTTTTAGTCTTACTTATTCTCTGTCTGATGTCCAAAATTAGTATATTGTCACAAATTAGGATCCGTATAATAACAATAACAATGTTTAGCTTTGTTCCATGATCCAGGTGGATCTGCGTCAATTCAAATGCAGTACTGCAACACACACACACATCAATAGAGAATTGTTAGCATTCATGTGTTTATAACATATTAACCTAAAAGTTCAACTTTATCTAAGAAAGTACTGAAATTTCTTTTAGTCAAATTGCTCTGTTTAATTTTATATTACAGAAAACAACAAGTGGCTAAGGATCAGGATATAAATTTTTAAATGGCTGCTTATGAAACTGCATCCAGTTATGCATTTATCTATATGAATTACACAAGTGCAAGTGTACTGTAGAGAGCTAACTTTCTGTTTAAAATCCACAATTAGCTCTTTTTGTTATTTCATGGAGTAACTTTTCTTTTTTAATACTGTAAATTATATTTTTTCATGACTCTCTGTTTTGTAGAGATGTCAGTGTTATGCAGAAATGTAGAAAGAATAGACCAAAAATTGCTTGATGTAGTGGACAAATTGCATGATTGATTTTTTAAATCTCTACATATAAACACTACCAAGCCAAGCACTTTAGAAAAAGGAATTCTTTAAAATGTTAATTTTGTTTACCAGCAGAGACACATTTCTTTGAAAGAGATGATGTCTCTTAAATAGGTATGTTTATCTCACATAATATAGCAGGTTTCTACTCAATTGTATAGCTAATATTTTCAGCGCAGTTATAGCTGCATATACCTTCCCCTTAAACACTAGGATAAGCTGTATTCTCCTCAAGTCGCACATGTATCACTCTAGCTGATGTGAATAGGACATGTGTTTCTCAAGGAAAGACCTGTCAGGAATAAAGGTTAAGAGATAGAAATATGAATACTAGGCTGAAGAAAAACGAAAAATAAATTTGGCAGATGTTAGAAATTATCTGTAAGGTGAACAGCAGAGAAATACGTTTTTCCATTAATATATTTTCTTGAAGGAAAAGTAGAATAATTGAAATACTGGCCTGGTTTCTTGGCTGGTTTAGCTACATGAACTATGTACTACGTTTATGCACATCAATAGAGAATACTCATCTGAAGCTAGAGTTAGTGCGCTAGCTGCCCTTTTAAACGAAATGCTAAGAAAGACGGAAAAGCAGCTGCCTCTCCTGTTTTAGTTAGTATTGTTTCATATTCTATTCATATTTGCAGCTTCACACACCCTAAAATCAAAAGGCAATATCAAAAGTCAGGGTTAGTGATATAGAGCTCTATCATATAACAAAACAGTTTTTAGATTTCATAAAATGTAAACTATAAGCAAGTTAGCAAAATCAGTTACTTGGCACAGCATGCAAATCTGGTCCATTACTATAGAGATATCTTAAGCAAGACTACAAAAGTAATGCAACAAATAGGATGAAAAATTACCGTTCAAAGGAAAACATCTGTTTGCTAAATATGATTTTTGAATTTAACCGTAACAGTTCCTTTCTCAGAGGCTCTATGTATACAAATTTCCCTGTTCCTTGTGGCCTCTGATATGAAATCACTCTCTTGCTTTGCACCTTAATGCAGTTTTTTTGTTACTCTTAAATTAGCATAATAAAGTCTAAAAATACACACATAATAGTTTCTCCTAGTTTACGAGTCTGTGAAAAAAAATATTTTTATGGGTATAATCTGTGTTCCACAGTTTCCAATATTTTATCATTATAATTTAAATAAAAATCATGACAAGATTTATCCTGATATGCCTAATTTATGGCATCATTTTATACATTATATGATATTGCATGAGCTTCCTGCAGATTCTATCCTTTCTTGTCCTGCTATGTTTGACTAGGTACAATCAAACTATAGATTTTATTAAATTTTCATGAGGGAAAAAGAAAATGAAGAGGTGATTGGGGCAGTTCCAATGGCTACTTAAGTTTTTGTCTATGGTTCCAATCTTTCAGTACAATAGCCTGTACTAAACAAGCAAACAAAATCAAGTAACAAATACTGATTTTAGTGCATTATGTTGTAGGTCCTCATGGCTTAGATAAATACAACAAGCAACTGTATTCCACACTGCTTTCAGATTATTACTACACGAAAGCTGTAATCATATTTTCCCAGTAAATAAAAATCAAAATAAGTTCTATGGTTCAAGTTTGGTGCCTATGAAATTCCATCTACTGAAATCACTAATTTCCGCAAGAGTTCCACTGCTAATATGGAATTTAGCTTTCATGGGAACGACTGTAAATGGAGAGTCTATGACTTCTGAAGAAGCAAGGGGGAAAAAAGACCCCAAAACAAAAACCTAAGACACTGAGCTGGAGCACAGATTAAGGAGACAGATAATGCAAAAAACAGAGCCTATCATGTTAGCAAAATTATTAATATCCTTTTTGCTGTGTAGAGAAGGTTATTTTAAATCATTCACTGTTGATTCCAGTGTTTAATATCATTTCCAGTCCTGGAAAGCTCAAGGTCACTAAATGTCTGATAAAGGCATCAATGGCAAAGTGGTTTATGCTTTGCTGAAAGAGAAGAATCACCATCTCATTGACAGCCTTGCCTTATGCAGGGTTGACAATATATACTTTGTGGAAACACCTTCCATCAGTATGGGCAGAGCACAGTCAAAAAACAAAATGTATCTGATGAGGTCCAAGAATCAGTTTTGGCTGTGCCATGAATGTTTTTTGCTATCAGGTTATGGGACTATAAGTCGGGCACCACACCAGTATTGTAGGCACACGAATCAACATAGGCATCCATCTGCAAGACTCTGAATTAAAGACTAAGATACTGAGTTTAATCCCAATCTTTACAGACTTTCCCATGGATATTCTCTTTTGTTTTCTTTTATGCTATTATTTATAGTGGGGTGCAATCAAAATCTAGGTGTTTATAATTTTATATTTGGTCTTCACCACAGAAACGTATATAAAATTGCAAGCTATGAAATTAGTTAATTTGCAGAGTTCAGCTCCTTTCCATCTTTTCTGGCCATATAATGGCTTGAAGAATACTGACTGGGATTTGAATGTTTTTTCAGTTTGATGATAGATTTGTTTCTCTGATTCTCCATTGACCATATATTGACAAGATACTAGGCTACAGTATACATGATCATACAGTATACTATAATATAATGGGTAACTGGATTCACTGTACTTAGAACCAACAGCAATTTAGTCACGGATTTTAGTTTTAATTGCTTTTTTTGTCAATATGATGAAAATTACTCAGTTTGAGTTGCCTTAGTATACTCACGTTGTTCTCTAATATAATTTTATTCTTTATTGACACTGATACCTTATAAGCAATTTAGTTACCCGTTGGGTATATTTAAGTCTTATTCAAATTTAATTATGTAGAAAATATGTAAAATCTTGAATTAGTAACTGAACAATAAAGATAGAAGACAAAATATCTTAGTACGCTGACACTTCAGGTAATTTTTGTGTTCCTCAAAACCAATAAGGCCTAACGCTAGAAATAAGCCCATCTCCAGTGTTGTATGAGCTTTGGCAATACATACGAAGTAGTATTTTCTACAAATATCTTCTATAGATAAACAGGGAAAATACTACTCTATTTTCATTAAAAGATCTTCTAAAATCTGCTACCTTGCAGTACAGGACTGAATCAAGAGCTGGTATTCTAGACCTCATTGAGGGTTTGGGAGGTTTAATCTGCATAGAAATAGAAGAGCAAACTGGCCGGAAGTGAATGGACATAAAACATGGGAAGACATGCAGAATAATTAACTAGTCAAAAAGGTTATAATGCCCTTGCTTGTGGATTAAAAAAGAAAATAAAAATATTATATTTGAAGAATCTAATTGCATTTGATAACAGCAAGGAAGCTAATCAGAAAACTCAGATAAAACCTATTTATCTGAGATCCATGTTTTGTTTAGGACATACCACCATTTATGATGAATTATTAATTCAACTTCTTAACCAAAGAATCCATAACATCAACCGCTCCTCCACAAACAAAATGATAGCTACCTAGTCAATTCATCCCAGAAACGCAGAGAATGAGGGACAAATAAGCAACTACCACGCTATTGACTGTGCTAAGAAGGTAAGAGAGGATGGTAGTCAGCAGGCGGAATCACAGAGCTGAGAGATGCTATGAAACTGAGGAACAACAACAAAACTGAAGTAGTACCACAGAAAGTACAGCTGGAAAAACTTCTAAAAGATTATCCTGCCTCCACTAGGCAGCACCATTGACATCCAAAGCATTCAGATAAGCATCTAACTTGTTCATAAAGCCTTTGGCTGACAAAACCAGAAAATATGGAAGTGAACAGACTTCTGCCCCTCTGTTCTTAGTTCAGCTCCTTGTGGCAAGTCTCTGGGATATCCCAGCCTCCCCATAAAAATCCCATCATACACTTATGCCTTTTGCTTTTAGCCATTCAGATTATGCCAGTTTACAACATAGGGGAATTTCTTTTCTATAATTTGACTCTTTTGGCTCTTATGGGAATTTGAGACTCAAAAGATCACTACTAGTATGTCTTCCTGGGACTGAAACTAATAGGAGCTATACAGAAATGTCTCTGCTTTTTTATTTATTTATTTTTTTTAATCAGGTTTGCTAAATTATTGCACTTTAATGTGTCCCTCAAGCATATTCCTAGAGGGCAAAAAAGTAATCATTCTGGTAAGAATCTCACCACTTTACTGCATGGCCTTAAGAAACATTAGACTTGCACGCAGCTGCTGTTGAACAAAATAACTGACAGATTCCTTTACAACTTTCTTTTAGCAATCTGACTACCTGAGAAAACCTATGATTAACAAATGGTTGAATGTATTTGTTTCCGAAGTTCTTCTGCTTTATGTTCCTGAATGTTCAAGTTCTTTGCCCTGGAGGCCACAGCAAACACAAGCAAGGGTCAGGAACCCCTAGCTTATATCTTTCAGCACCTGCAAGCATCACTGCAAACAACATACTTCCACAAACCATGCTGGTTCGAGTACCATTACATTTTCTCAAAGACATTTCCTCATAAAATGCTAGACTAGACTGATGGGCGGCATCCTTCTACTCTCAAATATCCATAAACTAGCCTAAATGCTACTTTTAAAAGTATTTATATATGAAGATATAAATGTCCATATTAAAGATATAAAAAATCTATATAATTATTAATTTTTATATAGTTATGTACAAAATTTTAATCAAATTTCCCTCCTCTAAAGTTCAGATAATTTCATAAAAAGGTAACTAAAAATACTGGCATAAATGTAGAAAAATAACCTCTGATTACAAGACTTTATCTTTCATTACATTTACAGAGCATATGGGACATTTTAAAATACTCAAATAGATATCTTTTTTCTTTTTCTTTTTTTTCTTTAAATAAAGACATCTCTAGCTTGTGGTTGGGTTTTTATTTGAACAATTGTGATCATTACAAATTATGCAAAATAAAGTATGGCTCTCTATGGCTTGATTTATATTTTTAAAGAACAAAGTAATGAGAGTTTTGCAATTTAAACAGAAATATGTTAAAAAAAGAAGCAGGAAAATTCACAAAAGAGCTATTCAAAGGAAAATAACACCCACTTTGAAATAAGACTGTTTATGTTTTGATTACTAAAATAACGTGGCTGTCTATAAGGAGAAAAGGAATATCAGTTACCTAATTAGATTTTACCTGTCAAAAAACATTTGCTTAAACACCTTCAGAGTGTTACACACATTCAGTAATGATGAACTGAACGCATTTCTATAGAAATAAAGCAGGTTTCCATGGAATTTATATCAGCCAAAGGTTTCGAGAAACAACAGAAAATCTATCATTACTATAGATACACATAGATTGGTTTAAAATTCATTAGTGAATTATTCTTGGCATGTTAGAACATCAGTTTCCCTCACTTCCCTCACATTTTATTACACAGACAAAAATAAGGTTGAAAAATGATTATAACATCTTCTTGTAGTGCCAGCATCCTAAACAGTAAACTTGAGATTTCCTCAATCCACCTCTTGCAGTAGTGCATATCCTTACTGTAAAACAGGAAAAAAAAACCCTCTCCTTTAAATACCATTTTACAGGTCATACATGGTCAGAAAAGCCTTTCATCATGTGAACTTTCAGATGTCTGTGCTGAGACACGGTCTTTCCTATTGGAACTAGTCATTTAGCTTTCCTTGTGATAGAGTTAAATGAAAAAAAAAAATTGAACCAGATAAGCAAAGAAAATACTATTTCATAACCGTAAAGTGTACTGACTTGTACTATACTGAACCGAGCAACGTGCAATGAGCAAATGTCACTTGACACTGAATTTTACAAAACTGTATGAAAAGGAATAGTACAAAAACAGTTGTCTTCATGACCATGACAGATGCACTAATTTAATCTCCTTGTTATTTAAATTAATAAAGGATTGAAACAGAATATTGGTGACCTCCAGAGAAAAGGCAAAATTAAGAAACTATAAAAACTCTGAACACATTAGAATAGATACTACAAGGTAACTTAGGTACCAAATTCCAGTTCGAGCACAAATAGGTGCCCATTTAGAGTGCCAGAAACTTTTTTGAAAACAAAAAACCAAAGATTTTCCTAATGATACACACCACCACGCAGAATATCTTTCGTTATGTCTTACCATTTGCCATATTTTAGATTCATGTTGACCACTAGGACATGAAAATAAAGCCTTTAAGACAAAATCTGAAAATATGCATGAAAATTATTTTTAAAAGTACCATTTTGCTTATCCATCTTTTCTCAACTTCTTCCATCTTTCTGACTCTGTTAGAATTTTTTTTTTAAAATCAGTGTTAGCACAACATTTTAATTTAAGCAAACTAAACTGTTCCACATATTTATTTCCTAAATGTTCACAAATAATATAATTATAGTATAGCATTACTATAACTTATTGGTGTGCAACAAGCAAACAAAGTATAAGCCTACATAAGTTGCAAATCCAGACAAAAAAAATGTTTTTTGTTTTTTTTTTTCCCCTCACAACATATTGAAATGCAACTTTGCTTCTCTCTTCCGGCTAGCTCACACTCCTTGTCAGCATGCACTTCCAGCAATAAAGCAATGTTCTCATTTTTCAAGCCACGTGACAAAAGTCTTTGCAGTGTTATCTAATCAAGATAAACAAACACCTGCCATGAGTTGGCACCCATCTGATAACAAACTTGCGATGATAAGGCTACAATCAATTCTCATCAAATCTTACTCTAAGGTGATTTCCAATTGCCATGACTTATCATCACAGAGTGCAATCAGGCTGACTTTGAAAACTTTTTTTAAACTGCTGGTCACCAACCTATGCTCTAACTTTATCAAATATTAAAATTTTGATTTTGTCTTTTTTTCTTGTTACCTTATATTCAAAATTAAACTAATTTTGTCAACTAGATACAGTTTTCTGTATACCATGGAAGTACTCCCTACAATCATTTGCTGATATACATTCTGTAATGGAAAATTTCCACAGAGAAAAGAATAAATCCTTGACATTTTCAGATGAGTACTCTAATACCACAATGTTTTGAGTTATCACAATTCTCTGCGCTTTCACAGATAGTTCTGCGTTGCCTAATGATCAAGCCAAGTGAAGCAGATTAGCAGCACTGGTTTTCATTCAACATCTAATTTCTGTACTGTACACCTGTATAACAGCAACTAATTTCTGTACTGTACACCTGTGTAACAGCATCACCCTAATCTGCCATTATGGCTGCGCCCTAGTCTCTTACATGTCTCTCCTAAATTAAATCTCTATTAGTCTAATGGATACTGCAGGGTCCCCATCATAAAAAGCTGTTGCAGTACTTCCCCTAGAAATAATTAAACAGACCTGTGAGGATGCCACATTTCTCTGTTGAGATGCTTCTTTTTAGGTTGTTTGCTATGTAGGACACTGAACATCAGCAGGACATCATCAAGGAGAAGAGCAAGCTCAGAAGGTGTCTTAAGTGTAGTCAGATGATTTGGAATTATTTAGTGCAGAGCTGGGGGGAGAATCAGTGAAAAATACATTCAATACAATTTTCATCACTAATTATTTGACTTACGTAATGCAATCACAATCTTCCTACAAAAGGGAAAATTATTTAAGGGTTGGTTTATTTTCTTTATAACTCCTATTTGAAAAGAGCGCTCCACAAGCAGACTTTTCTCCTACTGGTGTTAAAGGAAATTTGAAGAAGCTTGAAAGAAATTTAAGCACTACAGAATTTTGAATGAGCACACTCTGGTGGACTTCATCTATTGAACTAGTCAGGAGGCATTTTTCCCCACATCCACCAAAAACTGAACATAATGAACTTCATGCGTTTTTGCCTTGCAACAACCTAACAGGCTGAAGGCATATCACTGCCATTCTTCACAGATGGGGAAAATAAGACCTGGAGGTATATGTAAGGTCACACAGCAAATCAAAATCAGATTACCATGCAAGTGTCTTGCATTCCAATTTTGTAATTAACCCCTCAAGTACATCTTCTTAATTTCTCCTTCTGTAATTTTTTGTAACCCAGCTTCAAAAACCATTTGGTGTAAAACACCTTGCATGTTTTTATGCGGTATATGTTGGAGATCTTACTTAAAGTAAGAAGGTTGCATTACTTCCTTCTCAAAGGAAGAAAACATAAAATTATTTCTTTGCAAAGCAACTGAAATCTTCCTCCAGTGTTCTTGACTAAATAAAGATTTTTCTTCCAAGATAATATGATAGTTTTTCAACTGTTTGTTAATATTGGATCAGAAATTTCAAATAAAACAAATAGCTTTGGGGGAAGGAAAATGAAAATACTTGATGAAAGCTTCAAATATAACATAAAACTGAAACAGAGTAACTCTTTTTAATACAGATTGATATAGACAGCTGTTCAAGCTAGAAACAGAGTTGAAATACTTATTACAATACTTCCAAATACACACGAAAAATCCCCCTAGTATCCCAAAGGTCCAGCAATAGAAATAAAGGTTGCATCTAATTTATAACCTTATTGGAAAAGAACATTAGCTATTGAAACTCCCATACCTATGCAATTTTCTTCTTCATTAAAGGATAGTAAAGCTGCTTTTATACCATTCTGAAATAATCTGCATTTTCTGATCACTAGGAGAAGAGTAGCTGCTCCTAGCAATACAGCATTTGCCCTGACAACAGTCTTACAGACCTTTACTGCACCTATTTATTCATCCCATTAACATTTAATCATGAGCCTACAGTAATAAAGTAAGAAAAAAAACCCTCAATTTTTGAGTTGAGAGTTTGAGTTGATGGCTACTAAGAAAGGACTGAATATCTAATACCTTTATAACTACGTGATTTTGGAATACAACACAGACAGGCTCTTCTCAGCTATAAACACAGTTCTTAATGATGTCAAGCAAAGACAGTCAGCAAGTATAAGTTTGCTCTTTCTCTACTCCATCACTTTAAATCACCATACCAGAAGGAATTTGAGATCTCACCTACAGTACCTAATAATGAATGGCAAATGAGCTTTTATTCTTAAAAGGAAACACGTGTTTTATCACTTGACCTGAGGGAAATTACCAAACAGAGGCAGAATATATATGATTGACAATTTAAGGTTATGTTAGAAAGCTTGTTTAAAAGTGTGAAGAATGAAATGTTCATATTATTCATTACTTTAGAAATGCAGAAAAAAGGATGCTTGAAGTAGATAGGAAAAATAGTTAACGTTAATTAAACCTAATAATCACAGACGGCCTGCTCCTATGGAGCAATTGTAGTTTTGAATCAGTTTCTATAGCAATCCTTGGGACTCAGGGATCCTTTATAATTTCAAATTTCAGTGCCTTACTGCAAAAATTTCCCTTAATATGTAAATTGAATAACGGTTCTATACCACTCATTTGGTTATTCCTTATATACCACACTGACAAAGAGACAGGATTCTGATTACTGAACTGTTTAAGAAGTTTCAAGTCACAGCTTCTCTTCAATCACTGAAAATATTCATTTCGGGAAACAGCCACCATGTTGTGGTGTATTTGACCAAACAGCAACTGAAAAAACTGGCCCTGAATACTCATCTGTTTCTCTACAGCAGGGAACAATAAAATGCCAAAACCCACAAAACCTGTTCTCTCTGCAACAAGTATGCTATGCCTATTAGCATTAATGGAAATTATATGACCACATCAAGAGAAAAATTGCAATCTGAAGCAGCTAACCAGAAAAAGACATCATTATTTAAACTGCAGCATCAAGATTACTCACCATCCAAAAAGATGACAAAAAGTAAATACTTCTTAGCCCATATTGTGTTCTAGATAAACGAAAAAAAAAAACCCTGCATATGTGATTATCGATTAAAATCTGAAACATTTATCTGATAAGAATCTGGCTTTCTGACCTTGCCATTTCACAGGCCCCATAATCCGAACGTTTCAGCAGTCTTTAGGAGGGGACAGTGTCAGCAGCAGTCTCCAGCCCCATCCAATATACATTCTGGCAGGCTAAAATCAATACACTAAGATTTCTCTGCCAGCGTCTTCATCCTGATTCCCATTCGCTGCTGACTGTGGCCTCTCCCTGTAGTCTCCTGCACCTGTTACTGTCTGAAAAATTTGTACTCCTCCAGTTTACAAATTACTTAAACCACTCCAGTAAAATGAAGGGAAGAAGTTCTCCTTTTTGGCCACCCTAGAACCAAGGCCTCCTATGTAAGAAGTAGCTTGGCAAAAAAGCCTGGAGTAGTTTTATGGCTACATCTGCTCCGTCTGTTCTTACTACACTGACGATCCGCTCAGCCAAAAAGGCTGCAGTTCAGCGCCCAACTTGTCAGTGCAACTACGGCATTAGTTAGATCAGGCATGTATTAAGTAAATACTAGAAGTTTTATATTGCATTTTTGTCATAATCATTTCTAATTGGCTCACCTATAGAGAATATATTTTTATATATGTATGTGTGTGTGTGTATACACACACACAAATGTTCTTTATACATATATATAATTTTCCCCCCACAGATTAAGAAGCTTAAAAATGACCCGACCCCAAGTTTACTGAAGCTACTGGCAGGCATCTTTAGAGGTGGTAACATCTTGTTTCATATACACACAAAAAAAAAGGAAATTTCAATAGCACAAATCTTGCTTAAGACTTTTTTACTGGGTTAGATCATTTCCAACTAGTAATAACTGTATAGTGTTTTATAGGTATCAGCCAATATAAAGGGTGGCTTATATTGTCTCAAATGAAGTGAGAGAATTGTTTCCTGAATCTTTTCCATGTATGCAGGAAATTCTGTGTTGCTTTGAAGGGGTCAGGCAGGGATTTATCTGTTCTCCACTTCTCCACTTCTCCCATAGGCTAGAATAAAGAACTAGATAGAGTAATCCTTCTTCTCCTCGAACTTTGGGGTCTATAACTATGTCTAACCATAATACTTTAGCCATTATGTGAAACTTTCTACTGTGCACCAATACAAAGGTCAGGCACAAACCTAGTCTTAAATCACCTTTTTTACACCATTATTTTTCAAGACACTCCTATGGTTTCTACATTGTATGACCTTAATCAGTACTGCCTTTTCATCTGAGTAAATTCTACTCAGTTCCACTGGCAGTGTAGATCTAGTCTGCAATAATCCTAATTACCTCATTGCATGCGACCCCAGCTCCAGAGGAATTATGCACATGGAAACAAGGATTCTGTAAGGCATTCAAAGTCGTAACTATTTTTACCCCTGGAGATGCTTCAAAACAGAAATATTGCAAACTGATGGCATTTCAGTCTGTTCATGGCTGTGTTCAATTCTAACAGGATTTAGCAAATGCTTTCAGTTAGGAAATGCAACTGAAAAATTCTGTAATGCTTTCAGAGTTGAATAATTCCTCTGTGTAATTCAGGTAACAAACAAAAAGGTTGCAGCAGCATGAAAGTTTAAACCTTATAATCACTGCATAAACAAATAATAGTATTATGTTAGACATCTAGTAGTTCTGTCACTAAATTTCCTAGGCATAAACTGACAATAAATTATTTTTATTATTATTATTTTGGTGGTGTTATAGTTTGTCTTTTCCAAAACCTACTTAAGCTAATGCATCATACAGCTCTCAAAATTGTTTCATCTAGCCTGGAGTTAGTCTGATTTGTTCCATATCTAGGGTGAATCTTTTTCTCCTAATACTTCTCCTGGGATTCTTTAAGCGTAGAAAGACATCATATTTGCTAAGATTGCCTGACTATACTACTAACGCCGAATGTTGTCAGTTTCTGCTAAGTGTTTTGAAACAACAAAAAATAATAAAAATAAAACCTCATTACCACTGGAAAATGTACAGATTTTTACAACCAATATATTAGTTCTGACACTTCTGTTATAAACAAACAAGATCAAATTCATTTACATGAAAACTGAGACCAATTAAATCAAAGTTTTGATAAAAAGTACAGTGTGTTGGGTTATTAAAAATAAATCAAACCTTAAGTATTTCTGTTAGGTACTCCTTTCTGAATTATAACTCCTTGAGGGTCTGTTAGGAACATTTTAGAAAGCACATCTGACAACCAAGAGTAGTTTGCTTTGGATTACCAATTCATTGGCTAGGGTTTGTTTCTATATGTTTTTTAAGCAGAAAGCCTCCATCTGTATGTTACTTTCTTAGGTATGAGAATGTGTTTGTGCATCTTAATTTCTATTTCATGTCTTTGATAAGGTTTCAGCTTTATTGCTTAGTATTTCTATGATACAGAAGGTACAAACCAAAAATCCAAAGAGGTTATTGCTAGAAGGGAAGAAGTAAGCTGTGAGCAGGGAGAGGTTATTTCAGAATCTTTCAAAAACACTTTTAGGAAACAATTTTATTCTTTTTCATAAAGAAGCTTCTCTAGGAGGCATCTTGGAGAATGGAGCCATGATAAGTATCCTTTCCCTTTGAACTCCATAAATTACAACCCCTGGAATGAATAAAAATACAAATGATCTCAGACACTCAAACAGACAGATCACCTGGGGTTGTTTCCCTCCGCAGTGTTATTTGGCAGGCAGCTGGGCAGCTCTCTTCCCCCGCAGCTTGCTACATCTGCAGGTCTTCTGCCCTCTTTCTCTTTTGGCTGCCAGGTCGTCTCTCTTCCCTTCTCAACTGACAGGCTGATTCTCCCTCTCAGCTCCTCATGCCAAGATCTCTCTGCATCTCACCAAGCTGGCAGATCTCTGTCTTTCAGCTACAAGTCCGCTGCCCCACTTATTGGCTCGCCTTTCTTCACTTCTGTGGTCTTCCTTCTCCTTTTGTATTTTCAGTCCCCATTCTTCTAGTAAGTGAACTTACAGACTCTAGTGTCCTTATGCTAATAGGGATGGGGAAATCAGGAAAACAACAGGGAAACGCTCTTTCCTGCATTTTGCGGCTAGTCACTCCAAGCCTCAGCTTCCTGGGTGAGGTGCCCAAGGCTGCAGAATGAGGGAGTAGCAAGGGACTGAACCTAGCTTCCTCCAGTCCTAAATAGAAAATTCAACTGTTTGCGACATCTTAGACATCTTTATAGATTCCTAGGAGTCCATTTCGCACTGTCACTTCACTGTCTATCTTAAGTCTGCCACCCACTGTTGGATTAGGTCATATCTTAACATTTCACATCACCAACAGCAGAGACTACATTTCTAAGAGCACTCTGCAGCTATAAATCTATCACTTGACTGAAGGGGAACATAGATTTATGAGGAGTGGAGTGATGTTTTTCAAACAGAAACTTTCAGTGAAAAATGCAGATGTGAAGATTAAAATATTTTGCTAAAATATACTGTGAGAAAGAAAGCAAAATAATTCCAAACAGGTTAAAACATTTCATCCTGACATAAAAAGAAGTGGTTTGATTTTTTTAATTCAAAATATCTTTTAATTTTTATTATTTCCAAACACCATTTCCCTGATTATCTTTCTAACTCTGTAGAATGCAAAAGAGATTTCAACTGGTTTGACAGTCATGAAAACATTTTTTACAGGAACTGACAGCAATTGCTGTTTTATAAAAAATAGCACTGCATTGATTTCAATAGCTCTCCAAGCCCCTTCAGTTTTGTTACAGACCAATGAAAATCCTCTTCTGACAAAAGACAGGCCAAATACTTTCTAGTGTACTTTAAACCCCAGTCACACAGTCCTGCTGGGCTTCAGTTAAAGTAAAAGAAAGGAGTAAGAGATTTCAGAGTTACTCAGCACATACTCAATTTGTTTTCCTTGGATATGATAAAGCTAAGGACTCAAAAGGGGTATAACAGATGAAAATTGTACTATTTTGAATGATTTTTTTTGCTACGTCATTAAGATCACCCTGGATCATTAAAATAAAATGCATGGGAAAGAATGACCATGATCCAAATCATTTCCAGAGTGGGAGTGATTTTTGGTAACGTTTTCTGTGGCCAATGTTATTAATTCATCTGATGTTCATTATAATGATGTTAATAATGAAGAACTAATGTGTTATTAATGAGGTGGTAATGCTGTATATATTTCACAGAAATTCCATTATAATTGGCCAATTAATGTACCATTGTTTTAAATTGTTAATTTGTTTTTAAGAGAAAATGTAACATAAGTTAACAAATTTAGTTTAAGTAAGGCTGAGGCCAGCTATTTTCCAATGACCTTCTAGGCTCTTTTGAAAAGCTTTGCCAACTTATTCAATTACAGAGGGAGAAGGCAGAGTGGTTTCAAAACAATTATAAAAGCTGCCAATAAATTTCATTCAACTTTTCTTACTTAAGAGCAAGGTCAGCAATGAGAGAAAAAGAGTGCCTTTGAAGCTCAGTATGCTAGTTTTTAATTCCAGGGGTGTAGCTCTAAATCATAAAAACAAGCTTTGGATTTATATGTGCAGCTTGAGACCTACCCAAAGGGCCAGATTTTTATCTCACTGAAATGTAGATCTTGTAAAATAGTCTAAAAGTGGGCACCTAAATTTACTAGTGACATTTTAATATTTGGATTTTTTCTGTGGGATTTTCGTGTCCATTTTATCTAACAGCTAATCTCTTCATGTTAGGAAACCAGAAGAGGAGAATGTAAGAAATTACAGGCTGAACATTAGGAAAATGCATAGCAATTCCTCTCCTTAAAATATCTAAGCTTAAAAGAGGGTGTTGGAAAAAAGCCTCTGGTTTAGCAAGGCAGTTTAATATTGGCGGGGGGTGGCAGGTGAAGCCTTCCAACCACCAAGTAGGGATGCAATTTTCTAGGTACTGGCTTTGATATCAAAGTTAACTCTACATTTCTGCAGTCATTCACGCTGCGCACACCCACAGCGCCTACCCCCTGCAGCTTCATACGCCACTTGAGCTGGTATAACTGTGCACTTTAAACTAAAGACTATTTTTACTTGAGATCATTACAGGGATGATTTACAGATTGGCCGTAGAAGCAGACAGACTGTGGCACAGAGCTGCAAACAAGCAGACAGGGTGGATGAGAGAGGATGGGATTCTTAAGTTGGCTTTGTTATTGAAGCCAGGTTCTTACAGGCGTGCATTCTGCAATGAAGTATCTAGACAATATACTGAAGCACTGAAACAGAAAAGAAAAAGAATATTTGCATGCAATCTGGTATGTAATAATATTTTTGACAAATATCAGGGAAACAACATGCATCTAAAGGAACAAAGGAAAAGTCAACACTTATTTGTTAGTCCACTTGTATAAACAGTTCCTTATACAAAAATAATGATATTTTTTAAAAACTTCTTAAGCACTCTCCAGATTTGAGCAGACAATTTCATTTGCTTTACTATATTTAAATGAAGTTGAAATTACACAGAAAATCAAAATGTCACGACTATTCAGAGTCACTTTTAAGGGGCTGGTTTGCAATCTCTACAGTGCTGCACTGCCTCTTCAGTGCCCAGGTTCAGACCACCACACAGTCCGTGGCAGTCTCCAAACTCACCAAAGGCACGAGTTTATGTCCAGTACCACATGTGCTGTCCAGCGTCCCAGTATATTCATGCTGCCCAGTGCAAGGCAAGGAACAAGCTACACTTACTCATTCCCTATACTTCTCTCTGCTCTGCTCTTATTTGCGGCTGCGAGATGAAGTCAGATTTTCTCTGCTGAACGCGACTCCCTTCTTCAAGCCTATCCAGGGAACAAGATTGATCCAGGGACACTAAGCCTGAACTCAGACGTTGTTTTGCAGCCATTCTGTCATTTCAGTGGAACCATATTGGTATGCACACAAAAAATTTCAAAAATTTAAATCAGTAAGTACAGACGTACTAATACATACAGCCAGACATATTTTGAGACAATTCAATATGTTTTTATGAAAACAGACCAGAAGATTTTGTGTCCGTTCCAAACAGAGAATGAAAATATTTGTCAACTCGGGCTGTACAGCAAGACATTTTGTCCTCCATTTCAACCTAATGCTAAATTACTAACATGCTTTCAGAAATGTTACTCCCATTTTATAGTAAGTTCTCTAAGACTGTTCCATAGGAAATATCAGTGTGCCAAACGGTCTACCTCTGCAAACGTGTAACAGCTTCACTGGGTCTGCTAGTGTCATTCTGAATGCAGACTTTAGTTGAACACCTGCCCGGTGCCACGTGGCAACTACTGCAGTACAATATTCACAGAAGTATTTTGAACTTGCAAGTACTAGACCAGTTAAACTGTTTCTAAACTGCTCTGGAGTTGGGCTTTGGTGTTTTTCCAAGGGAAGCAAGAGGTAGGGCTCAATGTTTACTTTAAGGTCTAATTTTTAATATCTGAATATATGTCTCTTAGCTCTATTTCATTTCCAGTCATGTAACGAATTTTAAAAAGAATAGTTATAAACTGACTGAACATTTTAGTGGGAGTTATTTTTATTAACTTTAACTAGAGCTGTAAGAACTTTATTATAATATAGTGATATGAAGTGTCTCTCAAAAGGAAATGACAGTCTTTTACTTTTGATTTCCTAGCAAATCATCTCTTAGCATCTTATATGATACTGTGGTGCTTAAGAAACCCAAATTTAGTTCCTCCCATGAACCAGTTGATCTTAGGCGTAAGACAATTTTACCACTATACTAAAATTCTTTCTTATTATCCTATACTAAAGCTTATCAAATAACACTTTGAAATTTAGTATTCAGAAGGCTTGGACAAATCTTTCACTGCAAGTATTGGGTGATATAAATTTTTGAAACTTAAAAAAAATTGCAATTACACTTTACTATTAACCAACTTAGTGCATAAAGTCAGCCAAACAAAAAAAATTTAGGCTTTTTACACTCTCATCTTTAGTGTAAAATGAGCCAATTTACTTGTGTCCTGTATTTCTGACAAATATTTGCATAGTACAGAGGCAACAAAATGTTTCTAATGAAAAAACTAAGCATGGCAAATCTTTCTCTAGCGCTGATTTATCACTGTGATACTCATCCGCAGTAAAAACAATGTATATAAAAACATGAAATATGCAGTCCCTTTAAAATAACTTCACTTAAAAATGGTGTAAGTAAAATATATTTTTGTTTGAGAATAGGCAAGCATTGATTTCGGTCTTCAGGCAATACACTTCTCTACATATTTGTCACAATCCGATTTACGTTCCATACTAACACGGTGTCATATAATACTTATGCATCTTGAGTCAGCTGGTAGTACACGCTAAACAACAAACAGCAGAAACCCTAGTCTGACTTACTGCACTACTGCAGGGCATCGCTCAGCAAGCTGATTTGATTCCTAATAAGTGGATAAGCATGCAGGTGGACTGCGAATGATGCTGATAGCAAAGGGGCAGTAAAACTGCTCCAGCCCGCACAACCTGTCAGAGCGATAGAGAGGGATTTGTTCAAGCCTTACTTATGAGATTAAAATTTTAATGCTCTTGGAATAAAGAAAGCTGCTTTCTCTGTTCAGTAAGATTCTTGTCCTACCTACAAAACCTCAAGAAATTCAGGTTAGAAGAAGCAGATAAGAGGGATCTCATTCTGTTCACAAATATTTGTTGTTGTATTGGGTATCATAGCTCTTATCATGCACAACCTCATCTCCAAAATCCACTGTACACTACTCTAAGCACTTTCTGTAAGAAAGTTGTTGTTTCCTTAATCTAAAATGTCCTCACTCTTGCAAATCAAATCATAACGCTTTAAAGACTCTCCAGTCTTTAATGTCCATTGTGTTTTAATGGCCACATAACTTCATAAGGGCCTGAATACTGCTCTTATCTCAGAAGATGCAGAAGCAGCCACACTGCTATTAAAATACTGTATTATTTTACTTTTCCTACTAAGCAAAAATCCATTGAAATCAACAGTGCAGGCATCCTATAAATTCTGAAGGGACTTTGCATCATAAAAATAACACATACTGAACTCTTTCCTAAGCAGTTCACAGAGCAGTGCTCTAATCACATAAAGCACACCAGTAGCCATTTAATTCTACCACTACAGAAGATTTAGACATGCTCCCTACTGTAGAGCAATTCTATCTCACAGTATACTGACTGAGCTTAACCATTTTGCCTCAGCCATTTTGAGTCTGCTATAGGTTTTAGTGGAAGATGGGAACATGGAAAAGGATTTTGTTCCCCTACTGTGCAGAAATACTGGGAGTAGAGATAGGTGAACGGGAGGTAGTTAAAGAGAAAGAACTTGACACGCTCCCAGATTGAACCGTGTTGACAGTGCCCCTGCCCCATCACTTCAAGGACATTTGTGCAAGTGAAAGCAAGCTGCAGAAGAGCCAAGAAAAATGAAATTAAAATACAGAGTTAACTTTCAAAAAGTGGTCAAATGAATATTCATGGCTATACATATATGGTTTTCAGTCTATTTCTAGAATAGAATAGAAAGGTAAAGTCGGTCAGATTCCCTAAAAAAGCTTCTCACCTTAAAACTGCAATAGGAGTATTTCAAAATGACCAGCATTCTCAAATTCAGATCATTTTTAAATTGTTAATTGGAACATTTTTGAACTTTTCCAAAATCTTAGAGGCTTGTATTTTTTCCCCTTTTCCTACTTGGTGAACCTGTACCTACTGCAAGAAGAAACTGAGCTTTCTCTTTCCTTTCCTTTCCCCTTCTCTTCTGCCTCCGCAGAGCTGTGATCCTGGTTTCTTCACTCATTGAATTGATTTTTATTTAATTTGTGATGTTTCAGTGACACATTGTTAGATCTGCCTTGATACCATTGAAATGATATTCTTCAATTTACCAGGTAGCGGAAGCTTTTAAGTCTCCGCATGCAGTTGTGTCAGTATGCCCCAACCTGCCTGCGAGGAAATGTTTCAGAGGGATGGCTGTGATGGGAGAGAGGGAGAGGACAAAGATGAGGAAGAAAGAGACAGTCAAGGTCAATATGGTGTCTGCTAGCTAGATACCTGTCAAATAAAACTTCTAATTGATTTTGTGGCTGCCAATCAAAAAAAAAAAAAAAACAGACAATGCCCACCTAGCAAATTACTCCAGCTTTTTACAAAGTCTATGCCCTAAACTACCACTTTGCTCCGGTAGCTCTGGTCATTTTTTATACTTACTTTGCATTCAAACTGCTACAAAAGGGAATGCAAAATGGAAATCAAGCCCATTACATACATTTTAAACACTAAATCTGACTTTAAGGCAATCAATGATCAAGCTTATGTTTTTTTTTCATATGTAAAAATCCTACTGCATTAAAAAGTTTCCTAGGTTTCTGCAACAACAAAATTACCACTAATTTATGAAAACTGTTAGTGCCTGCAAACCTTTGTTGTAAATTATGCATGTGAGCATGGAAATGCTAATGAAAAGAGGATTTCATTTACAAATGATTAGTTCAAATTCAGCAGTCACTATAGTTATTCCAGTCTAATTTATTTTCTTGTTGAACATGCTGTTTGCCAGGTTTTGGCCATTTATCTATGCACTGTTGAACATCAACTTCTTGGACTTTAATGTCACATTATCTTTTCATCCAAAGAAATGGTCATTTTCTTTTTAGAAGGTCTCAGTTAAATGAAGTCCATGGGCTCAAAGTTAAGTCTTTTGATTAAAACATTTGTAGGCGGGCTGCAATAAAAATCATGCCCTTTTATATAGAAAGAACTGTGGAATTACTGTGGTTTCTGAGACTTTTACTAACATATTGAAAAAAATACATATACTCACCTTCACCAAAGGTTATCACAGATTTTTTCATTCAGTTCAAAAAAATTTTTCGTTTTTCCTACTATACAAGTCTAGGGATGAGACCTCTCTGGACAAACTGTCTAAGGCAGCTCACCAAAAGAACTCTATAGCTTTCTAAGAAAAATAACAAGAATCCACAGTGCAAGATTTGATCATAAATTTTTTTTTGCCAACAGATCCGCGCTAGCTATAACCAATAATGTGTTATATAAAGTAGATCCAAATAGAGATGAAAACAGTGGGGTTCTAGAAAGTTATAAAAACATACTGTAGAAAACATTTCAAGGTTTCTTGTTAAGCAGAGAATGGAGATCTTCCTTCTACATGCTTCTGTCATTGGTGGTGAGGTTTTGTGGATTTTGGTGGAAGCACATGCAGCAGAAATAAAATTTTCTTCTACACATGAGAGTTGTATTCTGTAAAACAGTCCAGGCTTGGAAGTCTCAGCATATAACCATATCTCAGCACTGAGATTCACCAATTAAGACGCAAAAGAGAGAAATAGATTTGCCCTCCTGTAGTGGAAAGCTGACATCTAAAGTTTAGTCCAGTAATTCTGGCCTGAAAAGCAAGAATAGTTGTCTCTTCACAATGTCATAACACTTCAGGCAACACAAAATCAGGCTGTGAACAGGCTGTTTAAAAAAAACAAAAACAAAAGCTCAAAGTTGTAGAAAACAAAGACTCTTTTAAGCCAAGATCAGACAACTCTGATTGCACAACCTACTCAAATCAAATATATACATATAATGTGCAATACACATTTACCTCTGACAGCTTTATTTGCTCATTAAACATTTATGTTAAATGGCTTTTAGCATCCCAATCCATGATATTCATCTAAACTTGGCTAGAAAATTAACAGCTTAAGTAGTTCCATATTTTATCATATTAACCTCTCTTCGGATTTTTAGTGAGTAGATATGATAAAAACTGACCTAAATTGTGCATTTCAAAATTGAATGTTAACAGTGCTTTTGCTAACATTAATTGTTTTTCCAATTATTACATGGTATAGCTCCTCTCTGATAACTTGGTAACAGCAAATTGATTATAATCACTCAGCCTAAAATAGGACTTTTTTTTATAAGCAAATCAAGTAGATGACTATTGGGAAGGGTTATAGCTATCAAATTAACATTGTAACTTGCTTGAAAACTACTTCCCACCAAATAGTATATGGAAAGATTTCCAGGAAACTGATGCTATATATAGTACTTTAAATAGCATTTTAAAACAATTATTCATACACTTGTAATCTCTTGTTCTATTAGCTAAATGCATATACTGCAAATCTAGTTAAGTGAAGGAGCAGAGATGAAGGAAAGGAGTGAAATACTTCCTATCATTTGGTGATCAGAATAATCAGAAGTTATCCCAGAATAAGCCACAAGGCTAAAAAAGTGTTTAACAATGAAAAGTTTTAGGTTTTTTATTTCTCTACTATATGAAATAGTGTCAAGGAGTAATTGAAACAGACATTTTGATGATATGCGTATATCATATATATCTGATACACATGCCTGAAAACAAGAAAAAATCTAAAACGAAAATTGTAGTTTGTGCAAAAGGGGTGAAGAAGAATAGAATCTGCAAGATCTTCCAGCAGTCTGACTCCAAGTTTCAATCAGGACTTCTTTTTACTCATAAACTTCTCTTATTTTTCAACAACATTGTGAAGACGCTTGTCAACGTGCTTAAATTAGTACTATTTGATGATCACTTTAAATACCTCTAAACTTACTTTAGTGATATGCTTGCATGAAAACAACTAGTATCTAACGAAAAATTGGTAGCAGACCTGGTGGTTTTAAAGGCACATTATGCATAAGAAGAGTTTTCGAAGGCAACAAAATTTATTTTAAAAAGTTCAATTACTTTATCATTTATTATGCAGTAGTGTTTATAAACTTCTCTGCCTGTGAATTTGCTGTGTGAGAAGCACCAATCCCTGGTATCTCACTGTACCGCAATGTAGTAAATAGTGTAAAAATGTTTTTATGGGAAATGATTCTTTTCCCAAACGGCTAACACAGAAAGGTAAGAAAAGGTGGACAGAGCAAAGAAACTGCTATACTTAACAAATCCTCCACATCCTGCTGATTAGCCAGATACAATACTTCCTTATATTCACAAACTACAACCTGATGGCTCAGAAATTTATCTGAGAAATAGTCAAAAAACAAAACCAGGTATGCAACAGTGAACAAATCTATCAGAAGGACAGGTAACAAAAATCAGAAAGCTTGAAAGCATGAATAATTTGTTCTCTGGGAAAGCATTTAGTTTACACCAGTCATCTGTCAGTCTTTCTTTCTTATTTACTTGCCAATCCTCCTTTCCGTGGAAATCTACATTTTAATTTCATCCATACATATACAAACAAAATTTTGTTGTTGTTGTTTGCTAAAAAAACAAAAATACTCTAGATCCATGTGAAACAATGCAGAATCCAATTTATCTTCCAGAACAAGTCATTGTCTTTACTTCCTTGCAAATAGACTGCAATAAAGCTGTGAGGCTTTCCTAATGACAAACACAGGCTGAATATTTGGTGGTGACGTTAATAATTTCATGAACATTGAGAGTAACTTGATAAGGTGCTGACATTTCTAGACGTTATTCCATCACAAAAAGAACCTAGCTTTGACACAAACCCATATGACATACTATACTCAAAACTTCCTATTTCTATTCTTCTACCAGTTCAGCTAGCTCATCGGTCGAAGATATTTATTTTCTTCTTTTGGCAACTAGTTTAAATATTTTAATACATAATTGTCCAATCTTAATTTCATTATCCTCTAGGGTATAAATTTGGAGATACGAATATTATCCAAAGGAAAATTTGTCCCTGATGTGCACATTCTGTAAAACAGATAGGAGGGTGACAGGGTTGCCGCAGCAAGTGGGGAGAGAGACAATCTGTACAGGAATAACTGTTCTGACACATCAGATATAGGACGTGCTGATGGTCAGCTGGATCATCATCATCCCAACCTTGAGCTCTTAATTTAAACAAATTTCTGGAAAGAAGAAACTGAGAGTTTGGGGAATAGCAGCAAGGGAGACTGTAAGTGCATAACTCAAATTTATTCCCTTCTGTGCCTTCAGGTTTTTTAATTCTACATTGTCACTTCTCAGAACTCGAGCTACACAGAAGCTGTTTAATATAGCCAGCAAAGAGAAAGATTTCACCTCTCTTTATTGTATTCCATGTATGATCAAATTTTGGATAAAAAAAATGTATCTAGCATGTTCACAAGTGCTTCCTGTAAGACGTGACAGAGAACGAAACTGCCTTGCACTGGTGCAGCATTTATTAAATGCTCTTCTGGAGGGGAGATTTCAGAAGAGGATAAGTGCCTCAGTACTAGTCGTTAAAAACATTTGGGAAACACATACTAGTGGAATGGTTTCTGCTTTCTGGTTTTCCTGAGTTTCCAGCAAAGTTAGGGAGCATTACCTTACTGAACTGTACAAGACTGAACAAGCTATCATACTTGCACCTAAGAGGCTGATATAAAAGATGTTTTCCTCCCTTCCTTCCTCCCCAGCAATCACACACTTTTGCTGGAAAGTGGCCTCTATGGCAGAATGCAGACGGATGATTAGCTGTGCACAGTGCAAATATCAGGTTGACATTTCGAAAAATTGAGGGGATTCTGAGAAAGTTTGTAAATCCTCACAAAAATACTGACAAGTTTGTTCTTCACCATATTCATACAAAGAGATAATCAGAATGATAGAAGAACAGGCTGATGAATGAAATGAAAGCATCCTAGTTAGGTATTTTGGCCCAACATTTGCCGAACTTCTGATAATTTAGCTTTTGCATGTTTAATTTTGCATTTTATGGTGGAGCTTTTACCTACGTAACAGTAGTGAAGAAGACTGAACATTAAAATGTTTATAATTGCATCTGCTTTATTATCATAGAACTTGTTGCTTCATGTATACAGTTAAACTAATCTGAAATTCTGGTCCTGATGTGTGACTACGTGAGAAAGCACGCTTCTGTAGTTTTAGAAAATTGTTCTGCCTGAGTTCCTGAGGTACTGCTGCTTTCATTTCTATTGTAGAAAACTTATCTGGAAGTACATGTTCAATAAATTATCTAGGGCACCAGAGCAGCTGCTCCTCCTCAATTTTTCATCTGGATATGTATTTCATCAACATTAACAGCTGCAAATTGCACACACAATTTAGAAAAAAAAAGGACCTTTCACAAAAAGCCGATTTCATTTTTATCATTTTGCTAAGTGGGGTTGTGATAAAAACACTGCCTGTTGCAAGAATCAGAAGCCGCCTGTTTCGCTTATATAATGAAACATGCCTTATTAGTATTACGTTAGGCTCATAAAAAAAGACTTGGATGAAAGTTGCAATGTAACGTCTGATAAAAATTTCAGTACTCATACCCATCTTTCCATCAATGTGCAGGACAAAACTACATAGCACTATGTATACTAATCTGATTATCACAAAACCCTATGTATTTTCCATCTGTTCTTTCTGGTGCCAGATTTTCTACTAGGAAGGGTCTTTAAAACTAATACCTCTTGGAAGACAAAACCAGAAGAGAGCTGCTGTCAGCCCAGAGACTTGTGCGCTGCCTGCCTGTGCCGGGGTGAGGACGGCTGGCAGTGGGGCTGAGGTAACATGGTTGAACTAGGGAACACTGTAAAGTGCCAGGTGCCTTTTATTGGGAGGGTTATGATCGGATATAAGCAGATACTTTTTAATTCCCTTCTGCGAATAATCCTAAGAGGATCTATATATCAACACTGTAAATCATGATATTATTAAGGGAGGGAAAATACAAATTAGAATTACCTTAAGATTTGTTTCCCCCTGAAACCAGCAATTTTTTTTCTTTCAAAGCCTCTCTGCTCTATAAGCAAAGTCTAATGAACATGAAGAGTTAGAATCTTTTATTTTAAAATCAAAATTATTTAATGTTTAATTTTTGCTTTTTCATACTAAATGGTTAAAAGAGCACCTAAAAAAATCCGTAACCTAAATTGGGAGCAATCATCATGTTTTATTAACTGGCAGGATTATCTTCTGGAGAGCAATCACAAAACTATTGAATATTTTACTTTTCTCATCTGTGATCTTTTCTTCTGTCTCATTAGAAAACAACCCACTGAATAAATCATTTACTGCCCAATTCTGTATATTCAGGTCCTATTAAATACATTGTGAGAGCAGTCGGTATCTCAAAGGGACAGGCTTCTCATCATCAGCCTCATCTCTACTGCAGTCTTCAGTATCAAGTTTCTTCCAGTCTACTTATTAAACTTTTAAATTTCATTTCAGCTAGACATGTATATATTTTTTTTATTGTGTTGCTAAATATCTTGCTATAATATGCAGATGATATATATAATTAAACTTAGCTAGCTGATTATGTGCCATTCAGGTAGACAGATATTTTCTAGGACTCTGAACTAAACGTCAGGAGTAAACAACTAGGAACGTTTCCTCAGGAAAAGAAGGTCAGTTGAAATTTTCTTCTGTGTATGCGCTGGTTTCTGTTTCTTTAATTGGAATACTGCAGTTGTTGCTGGCAGGAAAATTTCACCAAGAAAGCTATTCTACTGTCTGTCTATTTTATTAGCGGAGGAATTTAGCTTTTACTCTACTAATGCTTATCACTAGGACAGCAGCACAAATCTTTTTGTTATTTTCTTCTTCCTCTCTGTCTAGTTTTCACACACATTTGATGACGGATTAGTCCTCAGACCTTCTTATAATTTGCGGTAGCGCGAGAAAGGATAGCTGCAGGGGATGTGTAATCTCATTGTCTGTACCACAGGAGTTAGGATTACATGTAATCCCATTTTCTCTGATCACAGTAGGTGCCAGTAGAGGTACACAATATTTTAAACAGAAAAATGTGGCTTTAGAAGCCTTAGTCTGACAATATCTGACGCAGGAAGGCCTGAGAGGAAGGGAAAACGCTCTGTTTGATGCGAGGGCACCGTTCTTCACCGTGCCCTCTGTGACTGGCACGGCGCTCTTCTCCCCGAGATTCAGAGGTCTGCTCTGAAACCCACAGATATTTCTGATCGAGCCACAGCTACCTTTGCAGACGTCTCCCCACGCCTGACCGGTTTACCGCGGTTCCGTGGCACTTTGCTGCCAACGACCCTCGTCGTCTCTTTGCGTACGCCCCTCGGAAAGGGCGAAGCACACGGGGCTCGTTACCCAGAGCAGACACTTCCGACCGGCGTCCCGCTCACCTGGCCGGCAGCGTGCTGCCTAAGCGTCACGTTTGCGTGTGCCACGGGCAGAACAGAAGCCGGGCCCAAGGAGACGCGCTGCAGCGTTGCCAGTGTTTCTTAGACCAGGTACAAACACGGTATTAGTGGTCCATTTGGAAATGTTGGCTAGAAATACATGAGGAATGTCCTAGATAATGTGATTTGCTGTGTGGCTGGTCCATACATTTTGACTTCTTTTGATTTTACGTTTTGCAAGCATGTATGGATAGATTTCAATAGCTTAAATAAAGCCCAAAGAGCTTACTGGGACTGAGGTTGACTTACTGCCAAAAAAAAAAAAAAATCTAAATCATAACTAAATGAACCTAACAATGCTACAGAAATATTCACTAATTTTCACTATTTAATATGAAGTTATATAGCTTTTTTTTTCCCCTAAAGATTTCTGGGGGGAGTGTGATTTTTTTAATTCATTCTGAAAAAGATATCTGAAATAATTTGTGAAGCAATTCCAGTGGTATAACAAAACAGTGGATATACTTTATTATTGCTATTATCAAAATATGTCAATGAGAAGTATGAGAAATGAAAAATGTATGTCACGCTGAAAAACAAACTGAAAAATACAAAGACATTAAGTTCTGGAGATACTATTACTGAAGGGTTAATTCCTGAATTTGTTTAATTTTGTCCTTACATTTGAAACATATTATTGTCATTTTAGTATGTTCCTTGGCTTTTAATAGAGCTTTTTAAAAATGAGGTAGATACTATGCATTTTAGTTAAATGTAAAGCAGATTTAGAGATGTAATTTTCAGATTGCCAAAGTCCATTAACCTGATGTCTAGTTAATGTATGGAACTGTACCTTTGAGGTGGGATGAGCCGTAAAAGAGGCTAGAAACATTAAGCCAAAAAAAATGATTAACTGCTCATTGTGTACAAATAAACTATCTAGAGAACTGTAACCTGACCTGAACTATTCAGAAAGTCACAGGTTTTACTAATAAAAAAAAATCCAGGAGAGATGAGACATTACAGGTTGTACTGAAAATAAATCCTGGTTTAATATTTTCACCGCAGTACTGCAGCGCTGGAAGCTTGGTTACCCTGTGCCACCCTTTCGGTTATGAGGAAGAAAGGCAGCACTGCTGACTCACGATGGCTAACTCGCCATCTACAGAGGCAGGTGCCACCACCAGCCTTATACAACAGCAGAACACAATTAAAGTCACTTTACAGTCACTCAATTCCAATGTATTTTACCAGGCATTTCTAATAGCTTATTGCCTCCCCTTTCTTCACAGTTATCTTTAGCCCTGCCTTTCTTTTCAGCATTAAAAAAACCTAATTTTTATACTTTAATGCTGAGATGGTATGCCGTTCTATCTGTGGAAAACACTCAATTTCAAACAAAATAGAGATGTTGGAAAAAAATTAATATATAGCTGCCCAGATATATAATTAAGAGTTTCTTGACTTTTCTTATTAAAAACTAAAATATTTTCCTGAATTTTGCCCCTTTCCTATGAGCCTTAGAAAGAACAGATAACATAGTTCAACTAACATCTGCTCAGCATTTCTTCTAGTCTAAAGTTGAACAGCTCTCATAATCTCAGATCACATTTAAACCAAACCTCTCCTTTTCTTGACTCCCTTTTTATGCAAGTTCTTCTTTTTAGATTGCAATAGGAGACCCTGGTTTATCTCCTGCCCCTTCACCTAGTTCATTTGCAATCCCCAGATGATTCTCCTTAGTGTAATTGGCTTTTTCTATTCCTAACCATAAAGAGGCGAATGGGAGTAACTCAAAAGGAGCATAAGCCAGCAGTCTTTGCTGTTATATACAGCTAATAAAAGGCACTTACAGGTAGATTCACATACATCACAGCGAATGGTAAATATACTTTTTATGAAGAATATAGGTGCTAATATTGTTATATATTCCTACCAAAAGGATTTACACAAGCATTTTTTTAAAGTTATCATTATTAAAATGTCATTAAGTCTTGAACAGCAGCTGTAGAGATGAGGTTATCTGACAGAAGTTAGAACAGCTGGAACAAAGTAAAAATACAGTTACAGGGAAATATCTTCCTTCTTTATAACTCATAACCTCTAATACAAAATGTAGATCTGGATTCTGTATTTCTTCCTCTGTGCTCCCAATATGACATGCATACAGAGGACTGCTTTAGCTTCTTTTTTATTTCTCATGGTAACCATTCTTTTTGGAAACTACTGGAGGATTAAACTCCTAATACACTAAACTAAACCTAACTTTTCATCAGAAAGAAATTACCATTAAGCGTTAGTCATATCAACATACACAAGGAATACCTTTCTTAGGAGAACAGATTTTTCTGGACTTGAGAATAAAGAGATCAGAATCTGGCTTTTTCTTTCCTGTAGATAATTAATTAACAACATTTCTCTACAGCATAAAACATCTGCATTAAATTTCATGTCTGAACTATGTAGGAAAATTCATTGTTTAATAGCCTTTTGCCTTTTTATCTGTGCTTAACACATCTTTTACTTCATCAAACTATCTGAATCTTCCCTATCACGCAAATTAGAAAAATTAGCTGATTTGAATATCAGCAATAGGTCATTGTGGCCATGATTTCAAAAACAGAACAATGATTGGCAATTTTGCCTATCTGATTAGAGGTGGTGAAGTCTCCAACTACCGGGATCCTATAAGTTTTAACACTTTCTGAAAATGTGGCCTTTAAAATGTTGGAGTTTGGATACCCAAAACCTAAGCTTTTTTAATTTCCTAACTCCATTTTGAAAACTGTAGCCAATGGTAGTTGGGAATTAGATGCAAATGTTCAAAAGCATTTAATATCTGTAAGTTTCCTTGAGAAACCCTGATGGCTGGTGAATGCCAAACTACTCATCTCATGGAAAATTTGGCACATTATGACCTGATGGTGGATGTTTGAGAGACCCTTTTAAAGCCTGCATATTCTTCTCCTCAGAGCAATACAGAGTGGAAAGAACATCGGTAGTATTTTTTTATCTTATTGCTTTCAGACAGTCACATCCTTAAATTCTACTTGAGAACAATGTACCAAACAGTATAAAATAAAGATGAGAAAGATCTCAACCCCCTGCCTAAAGACTTTTTAAAAAGTCTTGCTCTATGAAAATGAAATGGGATCCAGTATCCTTCACAGTGGAGAAAATTTAAAGCTTCATGCTGATGCCAAAGAACTTTTTTAGTAATTTCAGACTGATAATCTACATTTGTTTCCCAAGATCTTTTACACAGAAAAGCATAGCAAGTAAATGTGACAAACCACCTGTAAGATGATAGCTTAGAAGATGATAGCTTCCTTCTAAATATAGTTTCCTGCCTAGTCTAGATTTTACATCTTCTTATATTGACCTACGCAATCTGATCATTGCTTTTGAAGTAAAATTGATCTAGTAGCAACAGCATCTCTTAAAAATAATGACAACTGTTAATAGATAAAAAAAATTAAAAATGAAAATTAAGAGGACATAGATTAATCCATATAGCTTTTTCATTACTTGGAAATCAAAAAGCTACACGGAATTTATTTATCTTTGATCTTACTGACCTGACTGCTACCGTAATGCACATAATATCTCTTGATATTCAATGTCTTGAAAACAGGCATTTTCAACAGTATGTTTCCTACAAGGAAACCTGACACACATGATGGTACCATAGTTGCTCAACACAAGGTGCAGGCATGAAAAACTGAGATTTTTCCTTAAAGTTCTGATAGGTGATCTAGTAGCATTTTCATCTGTGGAACAGAATTTGCCAGAGAGATTAGGAGAGCTAATCTACGCACCTCCAAATATTTGTATTCTTTTATCTGCTACTTTCTAGAAATTATAAGAATAGCAGAGACCAAACTGCATAACAGTGGAAATTATATTATTTAGGTCATTTTACAGCTTCATGGCAGCTGGTGCACACATTCATGAATCAAACAGTAATATCTACCAGTAATATGTAGCCTTCATTGATAGATTTCAAAGCACTTTACAAAGGAGTCAGATACATTTTTTCCAGTTTATGAATAGGGAACAGAGCATAAAGGCAAAGCGACTTGCTTAACATTTCTAGTAATTTTGATGGGAAATGTTATAAAGGATGTGCTAATGGACGTAGTAGAAATAACTAACGGTTTCTTGGGATATTCAAGTTACCTGAGACAAACTACCAAAGCAAAGAAGCCTAATTCTTCTTCAGCATTAATGTAACTTAGACTATCTAGTCCGTCTTTTTCTTCTCCAAATTCTATGATTTTTTTCTCCTTATAAGGCTCAGAGATGGGCTTTTGACAGGTGTGAATTCGCATTAATACAGCAAGGTCTCAGTTTTCCTAAATTAGCAGAATTTACAGCTGCAGGGTTACAATAGGTCAAAGCATATGCAGAACAGCATGTTCATGTGAAGACAAACAGAAATGTAACTGCAATGGATGTACATTTAAAAAAGTGACTAAGTGTTGTAATTAATCTACTGTAAAAAGGTAGTAAGCATATTCCCATGGAAATTGCGTGCACAGAACAGACCAGTAAACAGTGTCAATATGCCCAGTAATGAGTCGTGCATGTGGTACTGGACTGTGATTATGACTAGAAAACCAAGGAGTGTTGGATCGGAGGTGGGAATAGACCAGTCTGCATCTGTTGCTTGGTCCTTCCTGTCACAGTGAAGAAATGTGTCCAGTAAAGATTTCCTATCTGCCATCTAGCAGACTAGATGCCATCTCCTTGGGAAAACAAGCTACGAGAACAGCCTGGACTGAACTTGCTATTCATTATTCATTAATAAAAATTATTTCTGGCTTAAAAGACTACACAGAGATAAGAAAAAGTAGAAAGTGAAGCAAGAGCAAGTGGTACAATTTACATTTCTCAAAAATGACAGAATATTTATAGAATAAAACAATGTCAATATGCATCTTAAAGTCACTTTTCAGTGTTTTAAATTGTCATATTTTCCCCAGAGATACTATGCAACTGCAAATAGGAAGCAGCAAATCTTTATGATCAGGAATGACAGAGCTACAGGTATCATCCAATTAAGAATAGAAAGAAATCTCTCCATCAGGCAGCCTAGCTATTAAGATGCAGTTCACACTATAGATGTGTCTGAGAAATTTGCAGTCTGTGAAAGCAAAGGTGAAGGTCAAGGAGTAAGCCACAGATACCTTGGCTACCTGCGGAGTCTGCAATCAAGATTTGTGGAGTTGATATGTTCTCATATTATTCGCAGAAATGATGCCTTTTCTTCCCATAAATGTGGTCACTGCATTGCTGATCATGAGAGCTTTGTAGTATAGTGCTGTGACGTGATTTGTAAAACTCATCTTTTCAAGACAGTTCATCAGGGAATTGAAGCAGCTAAGATGTTGATAATTGCTAGCCCTGAAGAAGATCTGACAGGCAAAATACCAGTTTTCCTCAAAAAACTTTTTGCTCAGAGGTATCTACTATAAACACCTTTGACTCATCTGTAGTCAAGTGCAGTACTGGTGTACCTTGTCTAGATTTCACATTCCCTTGCTAAGCCACCTTCCTGTCATGCCCTTTCATCTTTCAGACAGGCTAGGGCTAGAAGAGATTCCTGCTTGCCCAATAAATTATCATCAATATTTTCCAATTAAAAGTTGGTAAGTCACAACATGATTTGTAGGAATGTTGAGCAGAAAGTTCCTTTTCTGCTAGAATTAGTTCCTTATAGTACATTGTTTTGGCATATAAACATCTACAATCCTCCCTTATAATATCAGAAGTCTCAAATAAGTATTTGAACACTATTATATTTTTATTGAAGCAGAGCTTTCATTTTGAAGAACTGAGTAACTCAGATGACTCAGACTTTTACATTCCAGATAGCCTGCTCAGCCAGGACAATAATAATAAAAGCTTTTAACGTGCAGGCAAATAACATGTGGTTTTGCAAGGTCATCCCCTCCCCCCCCCCCCCCCATTGATGGTCACACAACTTAAAGTATTACCACAAATGACACAAGCAAAACTACATCGCCGAAAAGATCCATCAATAGCCAAAAAAGTAAATAAATAAATAGACAGATAGATAATAAACTGTCTTTATGCCTGGAGTCAGAACTAGAAAATAAGAGTGGTGGGTGTTGCCTGGAGAAGCACAGCAGCTGTGGCAGCACGAATTCAGTGCTGAGTAGCCCACAACCAACCATCTTCAACCAAACCTTGAGTCATTTGTTATCTCTTCAAATGCCTTAATTTAGTGCAGGACATGGCCTATGTGCACTGAAACTGCTAGGTATTATCCCAGCACAAACTCCAGGATCAGGTCTCTGAATTTCTAGTGACATCTTTCTTTTGCGAAGAACCCTATTGATTTCAGCAAGCCCAGGGCCCAGGCTTGTTAGTAAAAATAAACAAATCAGAACGTCACCATGTATAGAGTCTCGTTCTATATACGCCACATGAGAACTTCAGTGATAGCAATGACAGTTGTGTTCTGGACTTCTCACATGAAGGGAAAGCCAGTTTCCATTAACAGTCATGTTATTTTGCTTGTTGACTGCTTTTATTTGTTTAAAATTCTGCAACCTATACCAAGCTGATATTGCTCCTGGTAGAGTTTCTCATTTGCATAATATTACTGTTGTAATCTTCATTTTCAGCCTGCCTCTTCACATGAACTGAGTTTTATTTTACACGCTACCACTCTTCTGCTAGTTCTGTTACTACTACTGATTGTCTTAAATACTTTTTTGCTGTGCTTAATCAGTTACAGAATTACTTGCTAAAGTAAAAATGTTTCAAAGCAGTGCAGCTGCCTTTGCAGCACAAACAGAAGCAGTTCTGAGTAGCTGGACCGACAGGCAAATACAGTGCTTCTCTTTGATGACCAGTTTGTCTGCATGGAAGTTGAGTGAAGAGATTTCTTTGAGATTAAACCAGTTTTTCACTGGAGTTAAATATCTTCCGAAAGACTAGACAGGAAATTCTGGGGACTAGCTCCAGAGAATAAGGTTATAAAAATTATGTTTCATGATGTTTCCATTCTCTTTTGTTCAAGCATGCAGTGATATCTAGGGCTGACTATCACAACACCCAGCCACTTTTTCCAGCAAATTCTCAACTGTAGTTGAAAGTAGCTGATATCACTTGAACATGGCAAACATAGTATCAGTTGTTTAAAAAGTTTCTAGTCAGAATGTGGAGAAATGCCAAGCCTGACCAGCCAAATTGGTTGAACACGCGAAAAATTGATGTACATGGCTGACTATAACCGGTAAAGAAGGGCATGATGATTTTGTAGAGAGAAATCATGCTTCTTAAGCATAACATCACTCTTCAAAGAAGTCAATTATACTGTAAATAAAGTTCATACCTCTGACAAAGTTTAGATTTCCAAAAAGTATTTTTTACTAGTGAATAGAGCCAGGCTTACCATGAGGTGAAAGGGAAGGTTCCCTTGTATGTTAATAATTTGGTAGAAGTCAAGACAAATAAGCTGGGAATAAATGGGGGTTAAAATTTAGGGGATAAACCCAGTGACATTCCACAGGGATTCATGCTGGACCCCCGGTATATAGATATATTCATAAACTACCTGAGAAGAATGGAGAATAAGGTGACACAATTTGCTTAAAACAAAAAACAAATGAGGCTTCTTCAACATGCATAAAAAGAGAGTAGAGTGAAAGTAGGATGACTGAATATAAACTGATAATTCACCCTTTAAAGCACATCATCCATAGGGTGTGCAATGAAAGTATGTGGTAGCAGCTTTAAAACAAAGACCACAGATGTAAACCAAACTTTTCCCATACGACTCAGAAATAAAACGATGGAACTCATTCCAAAAGGACAGGTTAGATATTAATATGCAAAAGATTAAAAACCTCTTAGATAAATGGAAGAAAATTCTCTCAAGAGCTATTAGGCAAAATGGTCTGGATGTAATATTCTACTTAAGAAGTTCTTATACTGCAGATGAAAATAGCAAAAGTTATACCTAGAGAAATATCAATATGCTTGCCTTGCTTTTATACTCTTTCTCCAACCGTTTGCTATTGCCTGTTGTCTTTGCTGATTTCTCCAGGGTCAGCTGGACTCTTGGACTGATCTATTGCAGACATCCCTTTGCTCTTGAAGCTCTGCCCTTTGCATGCAGTAAGACAGTTTCATCTAGGAATACAAACACATTCAATGCTACACAGTTTTCTATTTTCCTTTGCAACCACTCTGCTCAAAAAGTGAGTCTAAAGCTACCTATCTTTTGTTGTGCATGGAATGAAAATAAGACGAGATAAGGAAGGAAGAGACTAATGATAGTCTAGGGACACAGTGTAAGTCAGCCCTGCCAAAAGGTATAGAAGTAAGCAACAAGTATCAGGTAAGAAGAGAGAGAAAGAGAGAAGAGAAACCCTAATCTACTTCCTATATTGAAAACTACGACTAGATACAGAATTTTGAAAGTAGTTTAAATGCAATTTAAATTTCCTGGGCTATATTCATGATATTACTTGATGAACAGTAGCCCTCAGCGATAACAAGTAGGCTTGTGTTGTGCATGGCCCTGTAAATGAAGTATGCAGGAGATAAACTGACTTGTACAACTTTTCCAGGAAAGCTGGGAAATCAATGAAGACCACCTTAGCCCTAAAATAGTGTTCTTCCAAAGAGCAGAGTAAATTAACTCATATAAAAGATTGACATTGCTATTGTTAGACTACTTCCAGAACTCCAACGTCCTCATTTAAAGTTAGCTTGCATATCTAAACCAGAGGGCAATTTGTATATAGACATAATCTTAAATGTAGGGCTTCTTCCCTCACTATACAACACCATTAAGACCCTCCAGGATGTGTTTTACTGGCCTGTTAATAAAAACCTCACAGAGCACAGGACCAGCAGCCTCATGTACCATATCACACCTTGAGGCATATGTTAATTGATCAATAAAATACACCTGTAGCATCTTACTGTTATAATAAAACACTCTACATACTCAGTAATTTTTCTGTTATCAGTTCTCAATCAATTATTTAGTAAGAACTAACATAATAAATATTCTGTGGAGCAAGGTGCAATAACATGAGAAAGAAACAGTACGAAATATATTTTATCACCTTCTCTCTACAGTTCCAGGCTTTGTGGCATGCTGCATATTTATAAGTGCTTGAAGTAAAGTAAGATTGAACTCTTCAGCTCTACATCTTCATACTATATCCACCGAGATTGTTTTGTTGAAATTAACAAAAGAACAGGCTTTCTTATATGTATTTGCTTACATCAGATTCTCTTAATCTTAATATTAGTAATTCCTTCTGTATAGAATCAGAAATTTCACCCTTTGTGAGTATTCGTTAGCTGACTCAGTATTAGCATTAGGTAATGTAAATATTTCCACTAAAAATACATTGTACGCCTCTTCAGGACTAAAATGGGTTTTTAAATTTCAATAGAGACTATTTATAGTCTCTCCAAATAAAATTAGCATATAACAAAAATGGGGGAGTTCCATCACTACAAAAAGCAAGAATAAGAGTCTATGTGGATTTCACTGATCTTGTAATGATAGAAATATTAGCGGCTCACTCCTTCTCCCATTTGCTTAAAAACAGAACAGCAGTAGAACTTCCAAAACATGTACTGAATGAATGTCAGTATTTCAAACCTCAAGCAGAAAAATGTTGAAATGCTTAAAGGTTAAATATGAGCCTATAATTTAAATGAGAACTTTGCACATAATATTCTCAGCTGGTGTAAGCTGGTAAGTCACCCCTAAGATCAACAATTACATTAGCTTACAACAATTACACAGCTTATCTACACTTCAACTTCCAAAAAATCCAATAGGAAAGAAGTCACAAAAAACTCCGAGCAATTACATTTATCCATTCATTTTGTTTACCAGATCAGAAAGACACCACATTCGCCCTTCGAATTTCTGACAGTACAGATGCTGGAAGGGAACACTGGTAAAATAAGGCAGCTGAAGATACGGACATAAAGCAGAACAGCTTCACATTTGAACTACAGGAGCACTGAACAGTTAAGTGTGGAATCTTGTAATGCACAGAAGTAAGGGTGAAACAAGCCTTTGACTTGGTAAGCTACCGGTCATTTACTACACGAGGAAATCCATGTAATAATCACAGACTACTTTAAAATATGGATTATTAAAATAATCACACTATAGCCCTTCAGTTAAGGGACAAATGATTTTAACAGCAGAAGACATGGGAACATGTGCTCTTTTTTTTATAATCTTCCATAACGATTACTGTTGCATAAATAACATGGCAATCATGGTATATTTTGGCTATGAACTCAGACTGTCAATGCATGCACAACATTGCTTATTTTCACCCCAATTTACTTTTTAATCAATACATTGCTGAAGAATAGCTGTCCTTAGAAAATAAGCTTGTATACATTCTAGGCTTGGTACAAATTCATGTATAGTAACAGAATTTAAATTTGTAATAGCAGGTATAAATTAGATCTGTAAAGGATCTGTAAAAAAAACAAAACAACAAAAAAAACAAAAGAAACTGAAAAGCCTTAGAAGGTACAGAAACTGAAGGGATATAAAACCAACCTTTCACTAATAATGCTTATGTTGTATCTTTTACCAGGATTGGATCTTACCAAAGAATGCCTAACAGATTGAAGGCCCTGTGCTATATGTGACTCCTATGTTTGAAAGTTAGGAGTATGAAAAAAATGTTGATTAGCAATCAGTGCATTCACAAAATCTGTTAACTTTTAGGGAGCAGATAAGTAGATGATTATCTAAAGAAATTCACACACACCGACAGAATGCAGATAGAACCATCTCCTTTTATCTAATAGGACTTTGTCTTAATGATGATATATTAACTGTATTTTTAATAATTATTCCCATTTTAATAACTTTTTTTCCACAAAGAATAGAATAAGGATTTTTTGTTGTTGTTATTAAATTTTTTTAGCACTGTTCTAGTTTGGATATGTTTCCCCTACCTTTATTACAGCATCTCAGTAACACCTCCAGTAGCAGACTCAATTCTTTCTTCATCATGCAAATTGTGCGATTGTACCTTAGTACACCAGCATGGGGGAGATGACATTTATTTACATGCATTGATACATATATTTTCTGACTAAATTCCACCAATTTACCCTTCCAATCATCCATGATTTTTTCTTCAATTCACTAAAACAACTTTCAGAACTACCACTTTATAGGGATGATTCCAGGCCCAGGACCCATCCTAAGCATAAAAAAATGATTTTTTTTTGAATATTGTATTTATGGAAGAAAAAGATGTGAAATATCATCCCATTTGTTTCTCTGAAATTTTTTAGTACATTTAGTCACAACTTTCCATGCAGGTGAGCAGGCATCCCAAGAAATCAGAGCTGTTGATATGTTTTAAGCCAACTGCTGCCACCTTTCAAACGCTGACTTATTTAGGTTGAAAATACTTTGCATATAATATATATTATAGTTAAATTCAAATAGAGCAACAGCCATGTACAAAACAGCCAAAGGCTGGAAAAAAAACAATTAAAATAATATATGATTCTCAGTCCTTTTCTCAAATGGGAATTAAAATTCATATTTCTACACATTGCAGACTTTGATGATTAAAACAATACACCTGTTTACAAAAAGCTGTACCATACCTCATCTTTCTAGCCTGTTTCTCTGTGTTCTTATCCATTCCTTCCTTTAAAAGATAAATGTCACATGCAGTTGAAAAGATTTAAAATCAAAACCTATATAAATTACTGAAAGGAAAAAGCACCAGCAAATGCATGAGTGCTAATTCAAAGATTATTTGCTAGGCTTTCATTTCAAGGAACAGTCCTTCTTCTATCTATAGGAAATATAGAATACATGGAAAAGAAGAATGCTAGAGGCAAGCAAAAGTTAGAGAGGAGAAGAACACAAAATTGTTATCAATTCAGTAAGGAAATACAACTGAAGGCTATTAGTAGCTATGATAGTAGGTGAAAATCATGATATTATTCACAACCCTGCATGAACAAGATTCTGCTGCCACCCAACACACTTTGCTCATGTCAGTAGAGTGTATTTTAAAATGAAGTATAGGAATAGCTGTTACGGATATCAGCGAAACAACTTTTTTTGTTCCCTTGTCATTGTTTAAAATGCATCTTTAGGGTCAAATTTTTAGCAATAATTTATTCACATCCCAGTTTCTTAGTGATGGAAATTACTCTCGATCAAATTTTGCATCTGCAAACAGGTCTCAGCCATTTAGATCTTTTAGATCCAAGAAACCTAAAGTGAAGATTAAAAATTATACTCTCAGCAACACACAAAAAAGTCAGCCTTGGCCTCTTTGTATGTAACAGATTGAGAGAATTTTATCTGATAGTAGAAATTGTACTACTTCAAGAATCACTAAACACTAATTAATAGTTATAGTTAAATAGTTAATAGCTATTTAAATATTAAGTATTTAAACCAAGACCAAAGTAAGAAATGAGAAAATAGAGCATCTAATACAATATAAGAATTTGTTCATTTTCCTGCTATGAGACAGATTAGAAAGTGTGGAAGGGCAAGATCTACACTGTATCTGTCCCTGCAATTTCCTGTTCAGTTTTCTGAGATGCAAAGTCCAGCAACTGCTTTTTTTTTTTCAGGATTTAGATTCATTAGTAAGAAAAAGCCCAGAACAGATTAGCATGGAAAAAGATGTGTTTTACCCTGACTTGGCCTACAGAGAAGCATGTCAAATGAAATCCTGTATTACCATTAGAGCAATACATATCATCACCACAGATTTAGGCAGAGTGGGTTCAGTATTTGTTTTGCTTCCAAATCCTTTAAAAATGTATTTTCAGGGAGCAAATTTTAATAGGATAAAATGATATAAAGGCAACAACAACTAAAATAAGAATAATGAAACTGTAAGAAAAAGACTCCACGTGAGACAAAGCTATTGGATTGTGACTGATATTTATCTCCCCTTCATTATTATGGAGGGGGTACGTAAAGAACAGAATTATGAATTAAAAACTGAATCATTACTTCCATATGAAACAGGTATGGGAAGCTGACATAGTACTACTATTCATTTTGTACATTGTCCCTGAGTCAGTATACCCTTTCTTACAACAGTTGAAGAAAATGTCAGTGGGAATGAGCATACATACACATACAGGTTTGGACATGAACAATGGCCATTAGCAATACTAAAAATTCTAGGAAAAACTGAACAGCAAAATCAATTTATTCAATGTCACCAGCAAATCTGCTTATACTGAAGAGCTTTTTATTTGTTGCTTATTTCTTTTTGTTGAACTACATGAAAAACTGTGCTTTTTCATAGGGCTCCCCTCCTTGGCAACTCCCCAAACTTTTTCATTGAGTTGCTATACTTTGCAACTAAAGGATAGTGCTTCCAACAAGAACCTCTTAAGCAGTAGCAGACAGGTAGTACACAAAACTACCTGAATAAATTGAGTACCCTTGTGGGCAAGATGTCAAGGAGTCCACATTTTAAAAAGCTGAATATATTTGATTTAAAACTGGGGACAGTGGCTAGCAATCATGTCATCTCACTGTAGCCATCTAAAAGTGTACAGTCTAAGTTGGTTATGATATCTCTCCAAGGAGAGAGAAAAGCACCTTATGAAAATTAATGTCTTGGTCAGGTAAGATTAATCCCCTATAGGAGGTAGGTAACTCTCACACTGTCTAGTGAGGAAGCCCAGATGACTGACTCAGTTAGATGCCTAACTTTCAGATGGGTTACAAACATTCAGCTGAAATAACGCCAAACTGTTACCCCAAAGAGCATTCCAAAATTAGCATATACCTTTGGATTAAACGTCAGCTTGATACTTGGGCACATTATTATTATACAATGAAAAATGAGTTATTCAATAGTATTTGCTGCCCAGTTACTCAAGATCGAGTAAAAAGTTTTCCAAAACGTAGTGTTAGTAGTGGTAAAACTCTGCTACAATTCTGGTAGTTCCAATAGCAGAATACTTTCATGCAGGGCATGGTTTCATTAGTAGACATTGACAAATTAAATACCTTACTTTATGAAGTCAAAGGATGTATTTATAGTTGTAACAAGCCCGAAATCACAGTACAGCTAAAATTGAGAAGCAAGCTGATAATCAGCAATTCATTTCTCTGGAGAGGAAAAGCAAAGGGGAAGAAAATAGTCCACCTATTAAGACAGTCAAATAAGATAGGATAAGAAAAAAAAAGTCGAGTACAGGTAAAGTGACTATGGTATAAACATAATCTGACTTCCTCATCACCTGAGCCTGAGGATGCCAAAGATCAGATATAAGAGTTGAGTCAGCCAGGCACAGAGCTGTTCAAGATCTGGTCCTCAGTGAAGCAAGGAGACAGTGCAGAGGAGAGTGCTCTGACTTTCAGAACAAGCACAACTCTCAGAATGCAGGAAATTATTCAAGATGTCAATGAAACAAACCAAAAATGAAGAGGTTCAAAGCCAACAATCCACACAAAACTACAGAGAAAATAGTCAGGTTTTCAGATGTTTCCACAAGAGTTCAAACTGCCAGAAGACTGCTATGTTTCAGGGTTTTCTGGTAGCTCTATTAAGCTATATTTACATTTATATGTCACAGTCTGCTCTTTGATATTTTTTCTTGGCTTAAAAATATTATAAGTAAATATTATTATGAATTACATTCTGTTACAGTCTCAAACTTTCAAAAAGTCTTATACAATAATATTTCTATTCAATTCCTCTGACTTGACATTATACCAGTCTACCAAACATACACAGCAGGAATCTTACGACTTCCTCTGTAAGAAGATAGCACTTCAGTTTGTGATTGGACTGAGTGTTTGGTATTGCCATCAAGATTTGGAATCAAATTACAATTTCTTTATTAAGATTTAAGAGAGAAAATAAAGCTAATATTGAAACTATTGAAACAACATGACAGAAAGTAGGATTTTCTCACTACATTCACGTATCAGTAAAATCCATAATTAAGACAGATTTTATGGACTTCAACTTAGCTCTTCTTCACTAGCCCAACTGGCTATAATTCCAGCATACCCCTAAGTCTAAGACAACTTCTCAGGGGTCTGTCAATAAATCAGCTCCTGGCTAACAGCAAGAAACTGCATTCTCAGCTGAGTGAACTGTCACTAAGAAATGTAGGTTATCAGACTCTTCTGTTACTACAGATTACGCAAGTAGCACAGAAAATGACATCCTATTCATGTTGGTCCTCAGCTCTGATGGGCCCCTCCATGCATTTCTTATAACCACATACAGACGAAAATTCAGCTGGCTCAGAGGACAAAAAGAAGGATTATGTGACCGGTATTACTAAAATCTCAGTGAATGGTGAAACAAGGAATCTATTTTCCAGGACTTTTTTCTTTAATGTAGTATCTTTTTTTTTTCTAATAGCATTTATAGTATTCTGAATCATATTACTGCAGTGTTCAGGACTGTAAGTGTGCAGGCATAACTTAAGGGCTCCTCAGCTACCATGCATATACAGAAAACAGAAATATTTATGAAAGTTTGAGTGTTTAACTTCCAGAAGAGATCCCAAGAAGTCTCTTTCGGAAGGTACTTACCAACCTTTGTTATTTAATTGCAACGTTTCCTTGAGACTTTACTCCTTTTAAAGGCTCAGTACCTTAATGCCAAGTTTACTCAGCTACTAGCTTAATTTTACACTGTATAGATACTTAGCATTTTCCATATAAATGAAGAATCACTGGTTTTCTTCCCTTTACAAAATCATTTTTCAAAAGCCTTTTTGGAAATCCTGGAGGCTTCTCCAGATACAATGAGTTTTATGTGAACTCTAGAGAAATTGGGTATCTGAATTTAAGCCTTCCAGAGGCAAAAGACTGGAAAAGCCAATCTTCCCATGTGCCCTGTTTTTTGGTATGTGGAAGCACCTACTCAGTAAAAAAAAGTAATTCCTTCTTCAGGGCATCCTAAGCATCCTAGGCTTCTCAGCACAGTACTCAAGATGTGAATGATCCAGAGACAAATTAAGCAAGAAAGAAGATACCTCTCGATACATGCAGATCATTCTTTCACTGTTCTCCCCCCCAAATTTATGCTGTTGAGTCTTTATAGCCTATACGTAATATCACCGCTACAAAAAAGTGCTATGTTGTTTCCTGTTGGCAAAATAAAATTCATATTTCATTTTCCAGAAATAATACATAGTACAAAGTCATGATCAAATTTAATTTGACATTATAGAATAGAGAGATAAATAATTCATTTTTAAAGTCTCTTGCCGTGTCATGTAAGAGTGAAGAGTTCATTTAGGTATATTGAGTATTCATGACAGCACTACAACATTTTATTTTGTAGTAATTATCTGACGAATATTTTTGATGCATGCTTTTAGTTCATATTCTATGTGATCTGTGAATCATTTGTTGCCATGAAATATCTTATAAAGTAGAAAGGCTCCGGGCCTAGAACTTGGTCGATACAGAAACGACCGTTCATACAAAAAATATATATTAATTACACTGAGAAGCATATTATGAAAGCTCAAACAATTTTCTTTTTCCAAAGAAGACTTCTCTCAAAGACAAAGATGCCAATAATTTGATTTGTCACAATAACTAAATTGAAGCATATCAAACCTAACAAAATCAACTAAGGTTTGAAGGTGCTTACTGGCAACGTATTGCAAAATATCATCTTACATTCACAGAAAAGAAATGTCATTTTGAGAAAGAAGTGGGTAATATTTACCACTCTGGTAAATGTAGTCACAAAATTTCATGAAAACGCATTGCTACAAAAGAAAAAACAAGATTTTTTGAACTTGCTGGCCAATGTCCTTTCCCTATCTTATTTTCCTATAGCATGGTTTTCAGGAAACTGTGTCAAAACTTGGTAGACTATCAAAAAAGGACAAAAAAAACAATGTCAGACACCTAAGACACTTGGTTATGGAGGTAATGTGTAATTAACATGCAGAATCCATTGCTATGGAGTATCTAGGCCATAATTTAGGTGAATTTTTAAGAGAGCCGTTATACTGATGGACAGATGTAATGAAGGTTAAAAAGAAAATTTTGGGAAAACTTTCTCTAGGGACTACTGAATTCCAAATCAGAACTCCTACTGATCATTCTGATGCAAGAACTTCCACCCAAATATATCAGACAGCACGTAAACTTGCAAGTCACTTCCCAAATTATGAACTAAACTGGGGAGCAGGGTGGGGAGGGAGAGGTGAGAAGCAAGGGAAACTTGCTGTTTAGATAAGCTACCTGATAAATAACTTCATCACTTCCTTCATCTTACCCTGAAACAGGTGAGTTTGATTATGGTATAGTAAACTGCACTAGATATACTACAGAATTAATAATTTCTGTGTCCTAATAAGAAAGTTCTTGTTCTACAAAATTATGATTCCTGGCTGTAAATATTTATAAAAACGGCAATTGCCAAAACATGGCAATATCAAAGAACAGTCAGTTGCCAGTTTCACATAACATAAATTAGACTACTTTTTAATATACGCCAAAAGTAAACAATGTTTATCAACTAAAAATGGATACCACCGTAATAGGTTGTGAATGTTTAAAAAACAGTAAAATAGGACTTAAAGGTTCAGTCCTAGGCTATCCTGTATGCCCTCACAAAGGAATAAAACAGCAGCAAAAGTAATTGGTATACTCTACCATACGATTACAGTGGTGGCTTGTGCATACACAGGAAGTAGAGGGACTGCTTTTTTCCCCCAGCTTCTGCATGGAATGGGAGAGTGAAGCGAAGATTAGAGTAAGAGGGTAAGAATAGCAGTTAGACTAAGTCGTGTTGCGTATCTCTCAACCTCGTCCAACAGGCTTGCCTGCTTTACAGTTTGACACAACTATATCAGAGGAAGCAACTAGACATAAAGTACCATAAAGAAAAAATAAAGCTCTACTGTAAAGGTAAATAAAATAAGAAACTAAGTATGTTTGGGGCAAATGATTGGGGTAATACACAGGAAGAAATCAAATATATCATGAAGAAAAGTGTTTGTGGTTATTATTAGAACCATTTATCCTATTATAAATATTGTAATACCTCACTAATTTTGCAAACAAACTTACAAGAAAAAGATGTTAAAATTCTAGTTATAATCCCATAATAAATTATTTTAGATGCCTGAAAACTTGTAGCACTGATGATATAAAATTCTGACATAAGAAATTTCTGAGCAATGACTTGCAAATAGAAGCTTAGTAAAGAAAATTAATAATCAGAAAACACTGAAAGGGCATAATGTATACAATAAAATGAATCAATCAGAAATATACATTTGCAGGAAGAAACAAAGCAAATAAATGAGAAAGCAAAAAGGAAGACTGGAGAAACATATTGTGGAAAAAGAATAACTGGAAGGAGAATTTTATCTTTCCCAAACCGCATATAATTCTTTCTCTGAAGGAACAATAACATTGCTAGTTAGAGATCATCATCTTCATGCAGCTAGGCTTTACCTAATATTAACATGATGATTAGGCTCATTATAATTGAAATGCAATAAAACTCTAAAATTCGTATTTCAGCCTCAGTAACTCCAGCGACTTCCTAGCAAAGATACTTCATTAGAGCTTCTAGCTAAGCATTAAGACTAGGCACACATTTAATCTGAAGGCTTAGAAATCCAGGGTTAAAGGTTAAAAAGGGTTACATCTTTTTTTAGTTTAATTGACACATTAAAAAAAGGACACTAATACAGAAAATCCAGTGAAAATGGCTTCACATGAAGCAGGAACATATTAATTAAATTATCACAATTATTATTAATTATTTGTTATTAGTAACAGACGCAATGAGCTAGCAACAGATGGTGAGATATGGTGAAAAAGAGATAAATTTCATACATTCACTTTTGGCAGTCCTTCTGCCCAACCAGACCATCTGTGACGCATTAGAAACATTAGAAGCTGTACCATACATATTGTAAAGATGAAACAAATTACTTGACTGTTTGCTTTTCCTGTCCAAAATCCATTCATTTTTTGTGATCACAGAATTTTAAACAAAGTAGTTTTTATCATTTAACATTTTGACCCATGCTCCATTGCTGCTTCCAAAGCATGCTGTAGAGATTCTGCAGGATTTTAGCTGAATGGTTTTGCACACAGCAGAGCTGCGCAGCCCAAGTATGGGATCTAGCTGAAGTTCTTACTCACAGCAGAATCTCCATTGATAACAACAAGAGTTTAAATTTGCACTTTGGGAATCATCCTTACTTTACTTTGCAATTACTTTCTAATAGAAAATTACCACTCTGCTTACAGAAAAATTATAGGGAGATAAATGCTTCCCACCTTGTTGGCTCTTACACTCTTGTTTCATGGCAGCAGTTAAAGATTGGGCATTTGTTTTTGTTTTCCTTCTGCTTTCGAATGAAAATAAGATCTTTCTACCATATTTGCGTCATAGATTTTGTAAAAGCAGCCATTTCGTCCAGCCAGTATCTCTCTGCAACGCTTTTCAGCTTTGCTAAAATATATATTTACGCATATAGATGAAATTTTGCATACCTGTACTTAAAATATTTGTAACGTTAGAAAAATAATTTTATTATATATACATTTCTGTGCAGTAAAATTTGGAAAACAGAATCATATTGATTTCTAGAAATTTTACAAAAAATTAGAAACTGTTCTTTATACTGAGCCTTAGCAGCATCCAAACATCAGATTTATTGTTTTACTATGATCATTTAGGGGGAAATTTTAATTGACTTGGAAAAACATTAATGACTTCTGATCCCAATTAAACATTGTCTGTTTTGCATAGATTTTTTTTTGTTGTTTTTTTTTAAGTGTAAGTCTGTATTTTAAGCTGCCCTAGATAGCTTATCCAAATCCATCTGTTACAGCCACTGGACAATTTAAAACTACGTCTTGAAAGGGTTAGAAATGAGAAGCTGGATTTCAATAGACGAAAACGTATGAGTCATAAATACATGCTACCAAGAATATATTCCTCTGCCCCTCATCACTTTTTTTGAGTTTAAGAGGAAAAGAATAAATAAGCAAAGTATACAATCATTTGGGGATTCTGGAATCTACTGCTGCATTTATCACATTTAGAGATATTTTCACTGAAGTAAAGAAATATTGCACAGACAACATTGCTAACTACACTGTCTTAGTCTGAGTTCTACATAACAGATGAAATAAGCCTTCTGCTATATTTTACACTTTATTCCTCAAGTCTCCTTTTCTTATCCCATTTTTTTTCTTCTATGGTTTTCTGCTTCTCCCTTTTCCCAATGTAATTTGTTAATGGCTTAGCAGGCCAACTCTCACAACACCTCTGTGAACTACTCTGTGAAGAGTATTACTTTAAACAGCTTGGTCCTGCAACAAATTTTTCAGATCTCTAAGCCTGAAAAGACAGTGTGTTGCACCTATCTATCTACAGGAGTGGATTCAGCAAATAGGAGTCAATACGTGAAAAAGAAACTGCTTTACTTTGCTCTTTTCACTCACTCTTTATATACACTTATCTTGGCAGGAAAAGGGCTGAAATTAAACAAAAAACTCCAATCTTTCTCTTTTTTCTTTATTGGAAGAGTAAATTCTACCAGTATCACTGCTGTCAAAATGGGACAAAGGAAGAGAATAAGGGGAAGAGAATAAGTCCAGCACAAAGACAGGATTGAAGTATTTTCCAGTACTTCCAGATACAGGATCCTAACTCTGCAAAATAAGACCTAACTCCTTTCTCTTTTTCACAATTTTAAGTATGTGTTATTGTATTGTAGGAGATCGAGAATAATACCAAGTAAGTATTACTGTACTTGGAATCTTACAGGATGATCAGAGTGCTGAATTGTACAGAGAATACTACTTACTCACACATTCTTCACAGTGTTCCCAGAAAAGGGCATTTTTCTGAATTTCCTACTCTGAGAGCCACAGTTCTATATGATACATAAGAACAACTACATGCTAAAGTTTAAACTGAGAGCTGTGTCCAAGAAAAACAGTTTGTAGATCAAAGTGAAATATTTGTTCTCCATTTTATTTAAGAGAAACAAAACAAAACCTATATAACTTAAAACAGTTTTAAGGTCAACCCAAAAATTCTCATTTGAGCTAAAACAAGAAACACAGTATATTCAATTTTTGTTCTTCATGTTAAACTTTAAAACAAATATATTTTACAGCAAAAGTCAACAAGTTTATTGAAGTGAAACACTTTAGCAATACCAAACTAAAACCACAACTGATTTCACAGTATGTTTTCAATTTCCTTCTTCCTTCATTTTTAACCAAAACTATGTCTTGAATTCAGTCTGAACCCACATGTTCTTTTGATTCCCTTGAAATGCTCTTGTGTTTGTAAATGACTACTCATGCAAAATGTATGCCTCAACCATAATATGTAGACACTTACAGACTGCATTTCTCACAAAGCAATTAACTCTTTGTTTGGGAAAGTGTAAAAGCTTTCAGCTATTTTTGAGTAGCTACCTTCTTTTTAACTACTACTCATCTCAAGAGCCCACTAATTTCTGAAAGACAAAATGATGTCACCTATCAGTTATTTCTACTGCCTCTTCCTTCCGTTCTTCCTCCATCTATTCTTTTCCTGCTTCAAAACATCTCTAGTTCACACAATAATGTCTCCTTGACCTTGACTCTATACATTATCTTGGCATCTCTTGTCTTCTATTCTCACTATTCTTTCTCAGGTCATCTCGTCTCTACTTTCTATGCTATGCAATGCCAGGATATACAAATGCTAATAGGACTTGAACCTCTGAATCAAAAAAAAAACATTCATAAGTGCCTTATGATCCTTTCAATAAAACAAGAAGAATATTTAAGAGCTCTGATTCTGATCAAGGGTTGATCAGTTTGGCACCAGTGTTAGGGAAGATGGTTGTCCTTCAGTGGGTAAAGGAGGATGGAATATGTAACAATGTGCAATATGTGTCAGGAATGGGCCCAAAGCATTCAGGACTCCAGAGTTCTTGGAAACAGCCAAAGTAAGACTGAACAGATTAACTTAATTCCCAGAGATGTATATGTATTACCAGTAGCTATGAAGACATTTGCCTTCTCAGAGTCAAGAGGAAATTAAAGTAGCTGGAAGTCACATAAGTTATCGCCTCTTGGTTGCCAGTTCCAGCCCAAATACTGCAGCTTGTGTAAAGCAGCAATATTTCAGCAATGTAACAGCTCTCAGTTTAGAAACGGATAGAGACTTGCCCACTTTTTCAAAGATCTTCATTTCAAAAGTCCTAATTTCTAACTGGCTGAAATTCAATGTGATGCAAGCAACAAGAATTTACAATTTAAATAATTCTTGCAATCAAAGAAATGAAGAAATAAATGTACAGCAACCAAAAACTTCTACTAAGTCCAAATCTGATAACAGAACAGAGACTTAGGCGTAAAGTTTGGAAGACTTTTTTTTTTTACTTTCTCAACCCAATTTGTTCTCTTCTCAGCATAACATGTACAGGGTATATTGATACTCTTGTCTTACCTGGTCATTGCCTCTTAGTGTTCCTGGTACAGTGGGAATAAGTGGATGGCTTTTCACTGATCTCTCCTATTTTCTGTGATAAAATCATTGTTTCTTTGCTTGCAACCCTAAATACCTTTGATGTAAGTAATTTTAGAGTTGCAGGAAAATCCTACCCACCTACAAAAGGAAGAACACACATTCCTGTCACAAAGCAGTCAGGATTCTTTCTCAGGAAAGAAAGAAAAAAAAATCTGCTATCTAAATCAAATCCAACCTATTCCTAGCTCAGCAACCGTTTACCTTTTCTTACTAACACAACAATTTACCCTAACACAGTCTATAATTTTTTCTTTTTTTTTTCTTATTTTCAAAAATATAGAGTTACTAAAAGAAAGGTCTCACATTGGCCGCTATGCTACTAACAGGCCACTGTGCCAACTAGCCACAAAGTAATCTTTTGGTGATTTTCAATTTATTTCCCATATTAAAAATTATTTTCATTATCATATCATGCTTCTGTTCCCTAGTAGTCCTACAGCAGTCCAGAAAACTGCATCTGACCATGCTGAGTAATTGAATTTGACGCTTCTGTCCTAACTCATTATATTGACATTAGGCTTTTAGGCAAAGACAGTTTTGTTAGGATAGTGTACGACCTGACCAGACCTCTCTGCTCTATAAAGATAAGCTAAACTTTGCTCATATAGATGATGTGAACGCGTGTAGGTCTTTTTTCATGTTCCATTATAAAGCAGATAAGTATTCTGGCTCCTATAATTATTATCCTTTCACAGATTAATTAGGAATTCGTAGTTCAGAAACCTGTGACTTCAAAAATAGCCAACAATCATTATTCTTTTTATAACGAAGGAAATCAGTTTAACATTAGAGATACAAACTGATGATGTAGGATGGTATTTTTAAGGCTTGGTTGATAATTTTGAAGAACCATTCTACTTCGAAAAACATCTTCAATGTCTTATTTTAATGGAGATGTATCTAGAAAATACATAGAAAAGAAAAACTGACCTCCTTGTTAAATATGTTCCACAGTTAAAACTGTGGTGTTTTAAAAGGAGTACAGAGAGCTCACCACCTCCTGTGGACTTTTCCTAGTCTGCCCTCCCATTCTCTCTCTGCAGGCTCAGAAGTAGGCTCATTGCTTAAGGTGACAGGAGATGATATGTGGGCTAGAGAGAGAAAAGCGACTGTGGTCTCAGACAAAGCTTCCCATAAATCACTGTCCTTAGTGGACAGGGAATTTGCAGGGCATTTAGTCACCTATGGACCATGAGTGTTGTGTAGGCTATCTAGCCAGTAAAGGATTAGTTTTTAGACACATTAGGTAGGTTTTTTACAGAGAAATTTCATTCAGTAAACTGCACTCTAACATCTCCCTTGCAGAATTTGTCACAATACTTTCCTCCTTCTCTCGAAAGAAATTTCACTGCCATACATTCTGCATACAATTCTTATACGCACTATGTCTTCTTATATGTACTAACTTATATATACTCTTCACATCACTTCAAATTCCACATTTTTTTCAATTGTTTCTTCTTCCTCACTTATGTTTCTCCTCTGCCTTCTAGAGCACAGGCCTGGTCAGGCTCATGGACATTCACTTACCTTAAAGCTAAAGAAATAAAGTTCCAAAGACATATATATATGTGTGTATATATATATATATATATATAAATTCTGTGGTTCTTCCACCTTTGATCTATTTTCTAAAATAACTTAGAGCAATGATTAGAGAAATTAATATGAATAAGGATTGCTAATTCAAGGGAAATCAAAATGATGTCAAAAGAAAGCAGTTGTTATGAGAAGTACAACATACATTGCCCAAGCCAGGCATTCTATACTGAGTGCCTTATTGTACAATCCTGCTCTCAGTGACTACAGCATATTGGGGGATACAGAAGTCGTGAATTCTATTCCTATCTCTAGCATAGACTGGGTTGCACAGTGCTGTACAAGTAACATAACCTCTATGAACCTGGAAACCAAACTGCGTATTATCTACATCTGAAAGGCAATGTTAGCTTAGCAGAATCTTTGCTGTTTATCTAAGCATCTAAGAGGCAACATTCAGGTTTTTTGCCTTTCCTCATATATACTGTTCTTCCTCATCAAACGCTTTGCAAAATTAGAATCCTCTGGCTCCTACTACAAATGCCTCCCACTCGGAAGACACTTTTTCTAAATGCGTTCAAAATAGATCATTAGCAAATTTGCCAAAGAAAAATCTGTGTTAAGCTTCATGATTTCATTGTCCAAGACAAGATATTTTACTCTCACACTCCATCTCAGCCAGTGCAAGAGGAGAGACTTTTTATCAAAAAGGTTAGCACCCGCAAGTTTACAGAATAAACTTGTTAATTTCCTGAACTCAGACCAGGGACAGCCTCCACTGACTTCTAGTATAAAGAAAGAGAGAAAAGAAAAAAAGAAAGAAAGAAAAGAAAGGAAAAAAAAGTCAGTAAAACATGCCTCTTACATAGCAGGCCTGAGCCCTGACCCAACAACATTCCAGCCTGTGGTACATCTGCCACAGTCATCATTTTTGTAATAAAAATGATAATAATCCTCAATCCTAAACATCTCATAGGGCTTATCATGTAAAGGTTGTAACTCTCTCTCTCCTTTTCATTATTTATGGACATGGCTAGCAATGCCAAGAAAGCTATTAATTCAGTTATCTAAATTATGTTAGGTAACATTCTTAATCAAAACAACATATAGTAGCTAGAATTATATATCTTTACGTTGTTCTATTTTCTCTTTATATGCCTTTAGACTGTAAACATAACGCACTTGAAACTATCAGAAATAGTTAAGGAATTTCAGGTACTTCAAAGTATCGGGAATATTTAAGGAATTGTCATAGTCTCTGTTGTGGTATTTTTCTTTTCAAAACAGAAACTATTTTTCCATAACAATAAAGAGAAGCCTTCTGCAAATTATTTTTTCTAAAATTCTCCTGTTTTCAAACCACAAGAAAAGATCAACAACACAAATCTTTCACAACACAAAAAGTTTCTGTCCTTGTGTTGTGTCCTTCCTGAATCCCTGCTCTGAGTGACCCCTTTATGCTTATTTCATATGGTTTTAATATACAGTGTGAGATCTGTGGGGCAAGGACTAGGTAATTTTTGGCTCCTTAGAGACTTTTAAAATAGAAATATTAAATTACGAAAATAATTAGATTTTAAAATAGCAAATCATATAGCTTCAAAGTCATTAATGATGACATTTTTATTCTAAAGAACAGATCAGAAGATAATGTATGAAAAAAGGTATCTTGTTTGTAATACTTTTTACTGTTCTGGTACTGCACAAGCTTCCTGCAGAGTGGCTTCAGCTTGCCAGAGAAAAAGAAATATGTCCTCTTGTCTAACATTTAGTTTAAATGTATTCTGCATAATGTTTTCTATTGACATTTCTATAAAAATGTCTCTTTGCACTAATTAGATGTGTGCTATTAGATGTGTAACCACACTTAACAAATGCTAATTGTTTTGAAACATGCCCTACTTCCTCTATCAGGCCACCTTAACAAGTAAAAATATCCCCACATAGAAGAAATGCAGCACTTTCCTCACCTGTTTTGGGAAAATTATCATAATTAAGAACTAAAATGTGCCATTCCTTCTAATGGGATAGCCATTTCATAGAGTTAAATCTCAGAAAGAGTATATCACAACATACTTGAACTATGCCATAATAACTGCAATGTTTTAAATGTTTTAAATGTTCTGAGTTAGGTAGTTCTGAATACCAGCAAAATGGCAAAAGATGAATACTGACAAATAAATATAAACTGGAGAGCATGATCCATTAACATTTCTTAGCTGTTGGATAGAAATGACCAGTGGCATATGCTGAAGGATAATAAATCTTTATATCTTCAGGTGCTTTTCTCCCTTTTTCTTCTTCCAAATAGCATAAATTGACTTATCTACTTGGTACATAAAAGGACTATTTTTAATAGAGTAAAAATCCTGCTTGAATATTTCATATGGCTGTTATATAAAAAAAAGGGGAAGTCTCATCCCAAATCAAAAACAAATCAACCTACGCAGCACAAAAAATGCCCTTTTTCTTCCATTCCTCTGACTTTAGTGATATGAAGTTTAAAGGCTAGGGTAATTTTGGTGAAGTTGGAGTGAAAGTTACCCAAATCTCCTGCTAAGCACGTAAGAAATGAAGCTTTTTTGAGTCATACACAGACATTTATTTGATTCACACATTTTAAGTAGTCTTTCTTTGTGATGGATGGATTCACACTCTAAACTTCCTATTATTCTGAGATGGCCCTTGGTGCTGTGCAGTAGGCTGCACTTACAGCATCTATTACCAGAACATGCCTAAAACAAAATACATCTATCAAGAAAAAAGTGACAGATCTACACCAAAGGATTCCCAGGGTGAGTGTACGAGAGAGGCATCAGTATTCTGACAATATCTGTTAGGTTCTTTGAAATATTTTTCCCTTCTTACATGCCTGTTTTTTCATAAAACAGACTAACTTTGTATTTTAAAGGGTACATGTACATTGCTTTGGAACAATATGTCTTCTGATCTTTCATTATCTACAAGTGGCAGTTAATTTATATGATAGCTTTACAGCAATTCCAATCCTCTAACCATTTCTCACAATACAGAGACAAGACAGCAGTAGATGGAATGATCAGCTATGGTTTTTTGCTGTACCTTTGCCAGTTTTTGGTCTGCAAAGACACTGACTGGTAAAGTATTTACCTCCTCAGTTAATCCTGTTTCTGTTGGGAATTCGTGTAGGAGTTGCATGCTCTGACCATTACATAATCTGCTAGCTACATTTACAAGACAGATGCTGAAACCAATGCAGAAAAAGGAGAGGTTTGAAAGATCCATAGCAAATCAAGGCAAGACTCAAAAATAAGCTAGAATTTCAATACTATCCTTTAATGGTTTCTTTTATTTCACAGCGAGTCACCTGCTTCTCTAGGTTTCTGATCATTTTGATTTCTTGCTGATTTTTATGTCTGTAACAACATTCTTCATTTTGAACCTATTTTTGTTTGTCAAATGACAACCCACAAATTAGTATCTTTCTTCAGTCTTCCCCATCCCAGAAGCTCACCTTCTAGATATGAAGCAGAGGAGGGGAAACAGTATTTTGTGTGGCAACCTGGCATCTAGCACTGCTTTCTTCAAAAGAAGCTTTTCAGACTTGCTATCTTCTCAGGTGAATGCTCAAATGATATAAAAACATATAGTGAAGCATTATATGAATATTAAAGGGATACAACCTCTGTCTGAATAACACCATCTCTTATTCAACTAGTGACTTTGGCAGACAAATTAATGTCAAGATTAACTGATTGTCTGGACCTATTTGAATGATCCTCAAAGGCTAACAGAACCAAATGAGTTTCAAGCTGCTCTGAGAAAATTAACAGGTAAAACATTCAGACTCATTGTTTCTACTTGTCAGGACAACATGAAGAACTTTAGGTTGGGCTTATGAATTTGGTAGCTCACAAGAACATTCTGCCTTTGTCTGCACAAGTTATTTTCCCAGACAGAAGAAATGAGACAGATTAGACAATCCAGGTAAAGAATCAGTAACTGGGATTTCGATTAAGATCTGACACTACCATAAAGAGTTTATCCTATACTTATGCAAGAAGCAAAGATAGGTTTCTGCCTTTTCAGATCACTGTCCTCAAAGTTACAGTCAAGCCTTTCCCATCTTTTTGCCCATCTGTCTAATCAGCTATAACTCTAGCCAGCACTGGAAGGGAGTCAGTGTCATTATCCCATTGCTGTAATTGGCATGGCAGGACGGAGCAGCATGTACAGCCCTCTCCTGGTGTGAGAGAGAGAGTGAAGAGAAACCAAAGCAAGTCAGCCAGATGTCACGGAGATCCAAAGAAGTGAGCTGGGATCCAGAGAATAAGTGAACAAATGGTCTACTTGCAGTACGCAGAAGCTCTACTTCTTCCCAGCCCCCTATTTTCTGTGTTTTCCAATGTTTGGGGGGGGGGGGGAGGGAAGAGGTGGTACTGCTAACCAAAGGCGTTGCATTTCAGTAACACTGAGTACTGAAACATTTTACTTTTGATGAGATTTCCCTTTTTTCTATGCTGGACAGTTGATGTTACACACAGACTGCGGGTAACAATCTTGTTTTAATGGCAATATGGGAAAATGAACGAAGGAAAACGAATTAATCAAAAAAAGAATAACCGTTTTATTTTGCTAGTTTCTTAATCTCTTTAGAAAGCTTTCTTTGCTGTGACCCTCTAGAAAGCCACAAGTGCCACAAGTGTGACTGGAAATCAGTCATGCTTGATCCTTAGACCAAAGGAATTAGTTCAAGAAGCAGGAAGGAGGAGAATAGTTTCATTTTTTGGTGTCTGGTACAATAGGATGCTGATCTATGTTAGAACTTTAAAAGCTCAAATTCCGTTTATCTAACAGGGCATGGACTGAATCATCAGTGTGTTGGAGCTAATTGGGTTTGTTCTTGCTTTACATATAGCATATGCTCATGCAAAAAACTGAAAGTCAGATTTGCTGGAACTAGGGAAAAAGAAATGATGGCCCACATTACTCAACCCTCAACATCATCTACTTTTTTCCTTGAATGTCCATAGTTCAATCAAATCTTTGTATAACTCATATAAACCTCAGGGCTCTCATATGTCTTATCCTACACCATCCTTCTAAGTCAACCCAGAAGCCTATCATCAGACCCATTGTGACTGTTTTCCAGACTCTTCCATCCCACTTTTCTACTCTGACTCTGCATTTCAGGTTTTCTTTGCTGGAAGTCTTGCCAGCATTGAGAGGTAAAACACCACTGTAGTACTGTAATACAGGCTGTATTCTTTCTCCCTCCCTTCCCCCCACTCCCCAATCCCACCCACCCCTAAACCAAACCAGGAAATTTTACTGTAATTTCCTTGTTAGTTTTATATGAAATAGTGTTTTTCATCTCATTCTTTTTCAGATTTCAGTTCTAGTACATAACAATCATCAGAATACATTTCAGACCACCACACAAGTATAATACTCATAAGCATGGAGGCTTGGCTTATTTAAATAATTCCAGAGTCCTAAATTCAGAAGGTATAAAGTTACCATATAGGTTTGTCCAGAAACAAAGGTGGAAGAGAATTAAAAAGGTTCCAGATGGAGTGGACTTTAGCTAAAGAGGAAAAGTCAGAAGCTTTACCATATGATAGACCTAGAGGCAACTCCAAAGCTGCCAGGAACTGCCTTTGGAGTCTGCCAAGGAGACAGATGCTCATGCCAACAGTGTGCAGACTGGCATCATTTATATCACATCAGGCCTCATGCTGTCATGATGCCACAGTGCAAAGTATTAAGTCAGACAGCTACTATTTAGAAGAGAGCAATCACACTGCATATATTTAGATCATATATCCAGTAACAGTTTTCATACCATATCTACCCTTATGCTTCTTGGCATTTAAGATATCAAAGCATGTCCTATGTTACTGTATTCATTTAACTCTTCATGGAAACTTCATATGTGCATCAAAATATAAACTAATCTTTAATTTTTATACCAGTTGGCACTGCCTCCCCCCACCTACAATAGCTAGGGAATGGTCTCCTTCCCCTCTCTCCCTGCTTCTTAATTTCACTTGGCAAAATCAGAATGTAAAGTACACTGTTTGAAAGCCAAAAGCTGCAAAGATCTAAACACACAAAACTACATAAAAACTAATTTTCTTTTAGTGGATGCATATACTGCTCCCAACATACTCTAGTACCTAGAATATCCTTCTTTCTGAAAATAAATTACAGTCTGAATGCAGCATCAAGCCTAACCTTAGGCATCTAGCAGCACAGAATGGTACAGATGTAATACAATAAATATCCATATTACATGCTGTGTCACGGCACTTGAACAAGTGCAAACTCTTGCATACAATTTTGGGCACCAACTTGTTTAAATAGGCTTATTTAGTGATCACCGTGCTGAAACTTCAGGTTTGATTGCACCTTCTCTTAAAAGCACACAGGCAGTTTCATGGCACTCTCAGAATATGCCTAATAATCATCTAAATCCAAAACCAATACAAAAGTTCTGAACAAAGTAGAGGGCAAACAGACAGAAACCACTGTCTCAGCACAGATCAGTGACTTCAGGAGAGAGCACCTCAGCTCTGAACCACATCCACAGCAGGAAGGATTAGCTTTGTTCTCTATGGAGATCCCATCATAAAGTGTGTTAAAATCTACCTCTCCCTGATGGAGAGCCTGAATAAACACTGACAACTATTTAACAGCTGTTTAGGCAGCAAGTTTACATATCCTGGGGACTATGCCATCCAAATATTGTGATTTCATTAAGGAGCTTTGCCCTAAAGAAGCTGAAGGATCGAGACTTTTGAGAACCTTAGAGCAACATGATAATTTTCCCAGTGCATGACCTGGGCTTCACAAGCGGTTGATCTTATGCAGTCTTGCAGATGGAAGACTACTTTAGAAGTCCTCAGCAGCATGGAAAGACAGTACAGTCCTGGAGAAAAAAAAAACAGCAGCAATGCATCACCACTCTGTCAGGCACTGGATAAACAACAACAAAAAATAGTTTTGCTTGTTTAGAGGCTTTCTGATGTGTTTCCATGTCTTTCTATTCATGACCACCAGAGTCTCCTTATTAAAATTTTTATGCATCAAATAAGCACCATCATACCAACCCCTTCTTGCTAAACTCCAGTATTCCTCTCATTTGCCAAAGAAAGGTACAGGTTCACATCAGCTACTAAAGTCTTCCATCTCTCCCCTCCAAAATAGCTGAAGTTAATCTGCTAGCTTTGTTAAGACCTATAGCTAAGCATCTTCATCCCACTTATTCCACAGCCAAACATTCTGCTTTCAAATCCCTGTACTCTTGAAACTGTTTTGATACGGTTTGAAATATGCTTTTCATTCATGTAGGCATATCAGAGAAAGCTCTTATGGTAAACTGTAACCAGGATAGAGAGCCTGACGACTGTGGCAGCCGGAGTCGAGATAAGTCCTTTGTTGGATTTATTGACATTTGGAAGAGGCAAAGGAGTAGTTTCAAGAACTGATGAGGTCAAATAATCTTGAGTGAGTACGGTATGTTTGGGATGAATCCTTTTGGGATGAAAAGCTCTCCTTGCCTGCAGGCTAAAATCCCAGTTAGGAATCAGTATACTGCTCACATTGTGTTAAAAATATATATGGACCCAGTCGAACAAATCGCCTTTTTTTCCCACAGGATTTCCTTTATAATATGTGTGCCATTTTGAATATAAAATATATTTAAACCACATATATCCTTCGCAGACACTGTAAAGGTTAAAAACCTGCTTTTAAAATGACAAATAATAGAGCATTTACAGCACAAATATTTGAAAAGAATGCTAAATTATATTTGCTTAAACCAATTGACTTACATTCAGTTCTGTTAATGTGAAAAAACTTATAAATGAATGAATTTAATCTCTTTATGGTTAGATTTTTCATTTTGCACAGATAGCTCAACCCTTAAAAAAACCACATTATTATTTCAAATACTAAATACTAAGGCCATAGAACCCTTTGCTAAACATAATATCTGTTTCCTGTAGAAAAGCAAACTAAAAAGCTTATTTGTTTCTCAGGAATTATATCTGTCTGATCTCAAACACATTGGTCAACAGAGCTGTTCGTTCGCTGATTCATAGAAAGCATCTTATGTTTTTCATATTTAATTCTCTGTAAATTATACTGTATTTTAAAAGTACAAGTAACAGTCAAGAAAAAAACACAAAGAAAGCAGAAAGGAGAATACATACAGCAGGGAACAAATCATAGTGGCCTTGGAAAAAGAAATGCCGTCAAAAAGGCAGTTTGGGTACTTCTGCTTTTCTCTTAGTGCAAGACCAAGAAAACAGTGAATAGTACTGATTAGATATCAAATCAAAATATTTTTTTTTTGCATTTCATCTGACATCAATTTATCTGTGGAACTAATTGCCATATGAGCCTGTGTAAAAGCCTGTAGAAAAAAGTAAATGTGCACGCAAACTGAGTGGAAAACAATCATAATGGAACCAACTGCAAACAGTTATATTAATATAAATGCCTGCCAAATGATGTAAGCCAACAACTCACTGACTACAACAGGTTTTTTTAGAGCTATTTCCGCACCATACAGGATACCTATTCTGAAGGACAAAGGACTGGCCACGGCCAGACAAGACTCTGAAACAGATGCACTGCTAGCAGAGAAATAACAAAACTTACATTACTTATGCTATGGGAGGAAGAAGGGGGAAAACAAACAAATAAACAAAGACTCTGAGAGCTAAATACCTTTGTTTCTCAGCCACTAGGGAAACTCATGAATTATTTTCTTTTGGTCAGTTACTGCAACACAGTCTTTTCAGTCAGACGTATTTTTGACAGTTACAGCCCTTTCATTCAAGAGAGGGGTTCGTCCAGTTTCATTAATTACCCCTCTATCAGATCAGATTCCTTACCCTAAAGTCAGCAGCCCCAACATCAAACTTCCCCTTTGCAAGAGCTAATACGCACGTTACCAGCGGTAAAAGCCACCTTCTCTCCTGCAGTGTACCAGCAGCAGCACCTCTCCCTCTTTGCCAGCATATCTCCCGGCCAGCAGCTCAGCAGCAGCTTAGGCAAGGCTTCCTGGACCCCAGGAGCAGTGACCTCCATGCCCTTACGCTACTGCCTGAGCATCTAGTGCAGATTCTGGAGAAACAGGCACTTTTGGAGAGCCCTTCACTGATAGTCACCCATAAATAAGCCCCTGAAGCAGTTTAAAATCCATTAGCTAAACACATTTCCAACAAGTGTATTTAACGAACGATTACAATCATTCCCATCTTCCTTATACTTCTTATTCTACTTCCTCTACTTCTACTTCCTACAAAAAGACAGCTCTAGGGAGTCAGGGCAAAGGTCCATCTAGCTCGCTGTCCTTTCCCGGAAATGGCCGTGAAGGAGGCTCTTGTGATGAACATAAGACCAGGCCAAACATGTATTTCTTCATGCACTCTCAGCCTTCACGCACTCTCAGCCTCCAATCATTTTCAGTTCAGCAACTTCCTGAGCTGTATGTCATTCCTTTAATAACCCTTACATGATTTCTCTGCCGTGAACTTGTCTGGTCTCTCCTGAGCCCCTATGAACATACCCAGAGAATGACAGTTTTCAAAACTGCTGAAATTACATGGATATCTGAAACACATGAATGTGACTATATCATTATTCAAATATAATCAATAACTCACAGATGACTAGAGTTTACAATGTAGTTGCTGCTGGTTGAATAAGCGCTAAGTTCAACGTTACATTCATTTGCATGCTCATTGCTCTTCGTATTGCAATCAAATAACTGCATCCTTACATGTGACCAGGACTCCTAAACTCTGCTCTTGTATATGTAAATCAAAATAAATAGATTTCTTAGCTGTGATTACAGGCAATTGCAATGCAAAATCTCTAAATTACAAACAACTTACTTTAGCCTATGATTGCTGCCAACTAAGAGGAGGTTTAACCAGTATAACAGTGCACATGTAATATAAATATATAAATATATTCGTGAGAGCAAAACCTTTAGAGGAGATAAGATTTTAAAATATGTATTTGAGAATAATATTTACTATAATCACAAATAACTTGTAGTCTGCCGTTTCTGATGTGGAAACTTATTTAAATTGCTGAGTACTTCTACTATTTTACGAAGGAGAGTAAATTCTACATAAGTGACTATAAAGTTGTAGTTGCAACACTGTTTACATCGCAAGATCATTTTTTAGGAATTCCTAGGAGGTAGAAAAAGAAAGAAACTAAGGCTGTCTCATCAAAATATGAAACTCCCAGTAGAAGAAAGCTTCAGCCTTCCAGATATAAAATATATTACACAGCATTCACACTTGAGCAACTGATAGAATGGTTTAGAGAGACAGCCATGCAGTCAGCAGAATAGACAACCTTGTGAGAAAAATTTATATGAAATTTCTATCCCTCCAGGTATTATTCATTTGCTGAAACTGGAGGAGCAAAGATTCAGGGCTTCAGACCATTATGATTACAAAGGAAATGTGATTAGCTCTATGCAGAAAATTTAAATCTAGTCTGTACTTTTTTATGAAACTTCAAGGGGAAAATCTCTTTTTAATAATATTAAATACCAAGATATCCTATTTCAATCAAGGTGTTACTGTAGTCAGTCAGAAATTGTGACAGATTTTTCATATGAAAAGTACATGGTCTTTCAATAGATATTGGCAATTCTTTAGGGCCCAATCCTAAGTTAAAAGCTTTTCCATTGCCGCCATAATTTTTGTATTAGGCCTTTAGTAAACTGAAATGAAACAAAATCCCAGAACACTTAAGCCTGTTGCCATTTATCAAATAGCCAACTAAAACTGCAGAAGCATTCAGAGTTATGGGCTTTCTATCATCTCCACTGAAACATAATCCAAGTGGAAGGCAGGGTCAAGTTTTAACTCTGACTATAAAATAGGGGAAAGAAATATGCCATAGAAGTAGGCATACTTTGAGCAATAGGAATATTAACTACCATCACACAAGAAAAATAAATAGTACTTATCCTATATAAAAACCTCTACTGAGGCTAAATATTTTCTGGTGCCAGATTCTAGAAGCTGTAAGAATGACTTAACAATTTTTTTTTTATCTTGAGATTAACCTTTTAAAGAAATTTAAACAAAATCCCTTTAGCCAAAAAAGTTAAACCTCTTTCTTCTGGAGGAGCTGGAGATATAGCTGCTTCTATGCTGAGTGAATAGCTAATTTCCAGCTTACTTGCATGGGCTACTTGTCACCCACCCCAAATGGAAGAAATGTAAGTAATATAAGAACGTAATAATATGCCACATCATGCTCAGCTTGAAGTACAAGAGCTCAAGAATATGCAGAGAATTGCAAATTTTCTTCATTTGAATGAAAGTTTAGAGGGGTACATACCACTTGACCAGACAGGATTCTTATACTTGCATGTTAGAAGCTATATAGGTATATATGCCTGCTAGCTCAAAGAATCATGCCTGGACTCCCACCACTGTTACAGGCCTTCTTTCTGACTGATCGATTCATTTAGGCTAAAGAACTCAGAATCCTCTTTCTAAGTATCCAGGGATTCCTCTAGAAAATATGTGAAAAAACATGTACTGTTCTGGACCAATGTTCTTATCTCCATTAAGATTTTTATCTCCGTTTGGTTCTGTAATGGCTGTAAAGGACTGGTCTTGGATTATTACTATTACACATAGGAGAGATTAAATTCAGAGAATATGTGGGTGTACATTTGTGGCTGGATATCTTCAAAAAGTGTGACTGAAGTAGAAATTTCGTATGTTTTTTCTCCAAGGTTATCTATCTTACTGACTGTCTCTCTAAACCATTCTAGAAACAGCTCAAGTCTGAATGCTATGAAATATGTTTTAAATCTGGAAGGCTGAAGATTTCTACTACTGGGAGTTGCATATTTTCATGAGACAACCTGCTATTGAAGTTATTTGCTCTTCTTCCAACTATGTTATTCATAATCTAGAAATGCCTCGGTCTTCTTGAATTTTTGTGAAGCTTCAGGTAGTTACAAGGGTGAAAAGAACTCCACCTCAGTGTATTGGAGTTGGAGTATTTTTGAAACTTAGAGCCTGATAAGTTATCAAAACATTTGTAATTTCACAGCTCAGGCAGAACTACCTTTGAATGGAAGGTATCTTCTTTATTATCTGTCTATTGTCACACCATGAAAACATTCAACAGATGAAATCTCAAAATAGGTAATATACTTCAAACATTCAAGAAATTAACATGGTGAGTGAAATTATGGATCAAGAGGATTTTTCCTAAGGATGACTAAAAAATCTGAATTATATATTGCAAACACAATGGTCTATATAGACAGCATTCAATTTGCTATTGTCAAAATGCTTACATAAAGCATGCTTTGGGGGAAGTGTTACGGTAACTTCATAGGGACGCAAATCTCCACTCAAACTTGTTAAGTTCTCACAAAACTATACTGTATTTCCATTCTGTTCTTATTGTCATCCCTTGTGTAAATCCTGCACTTAAAGGGGAATTATTAAACATGTCATAAAATTTCCCCTAGATGGAATTTAAAGAACAGTCGTTTTGTTTAAATGTGATTTTTCTTACTCCTTAGTGTAAATCGACCAGAAAACATCAGTATAGAAAATAAATAGGAAAAAATATTCGAAATTCAGAAATTTTTTATTCCTCAATTTCAGATCAAGAGTTTTCAAGAATCATCTTACCTGCTGCTCATGCATCTCTAAATTACACTGGTTTCTATTCCTGTCTTCTGAGGTATAAGATGCCAATCAATTGGACTGGATATTGAGGAAGAAGAGATGAATTGGTGATCAGAAGGATCAGCAAAGCTCTCTACTGTCATTTTTAGTCTTTTGTCAGAAGTGGCATTGACTATTCTCAAAAATAAGAATAGATGTCTCTTCAAAAGCATACATATTAAACTAAATGTATGGAAATGCTACATTAGGAGACTACTATTTGCAATTGCACATGAGAATCACATATTAAAAAAAAAACCTCCAAGTTCATTTGCACAATTAAGAAAATGATACTGTGTAATTTCACACAGTCTTTTCATTTTATAGATGTATCCATCAAAGATGTGATATGATTGTTTTATTCTCCTTCCCTAGGTGTGAGCAGAAAAAGGTTTTTTTCACTGTTCACCTGAATTTGAAAGCCATGAGATAAAATATTTCGTACAGCATAAAGATGAACATTAAAAGGATATTATTAACACTACAGCTTACCAACTGGCACATTAAAAATGACACAAATAGCCACACCAGTAAGTCTGCATACAAGTCCAACCACTGAAATTCTACTTTCTACTGTTAAGAAGTATTTAATTCAGCAGTAAATACCTGCCTCAACACAAAAGGTTTCCTTGCCGTTTTTTTAACCCTTTTGAAATTATAACATTTACTTAAAAGCATAAGAATATTTGGATTCCCAAAACAACAAAAATCTAGATCATCTAGAATAGCTTGAAAAAGTTGACACAAACTTGTAAATAGTTTTAATCTGCTCATATCTTCATTTTTGCATTAATAAAATATTTAATAAAAGAATGTCAACCAGTTCTACATACTATACACTCTGGAGAAAATGTTGGAAGCAAGTATCACTGCATTTCTCTTGTAGAGCATTTGGAAGATTAATTAGGACTGAAACTGTAGATGAAATCCCACCAGATAATTTTTTTCTCCCCACATACTATGATTTCTGCATTACGATCAAAGAAGTCTTTTGCCATTCTTTACACCTAAAGTCTGGGAGAAACTATTCACTAACTCTGACTTTATGAATCCAAAATAATGAAATCATGTCTTTTCTTGTTTTAAAGCCTACTTGATCACTAAGGATTGAAAAGAAAAATCAGTGGGCCTTTACTATAAGCTTTCAAAAGAAGACACAGGAACTGATAGATCAGATGCTTGATAAATGGCAGATTGCCAGAGAGTCATCCATATGGCTCTCCAGATAATGTCTGAATAAGATGAAAGTTTTCTTTGATTGAAAAGCCTACAGTTTCAGATGCTTTCCTCACACCCTGAAATTTGTATTAATAAGGCTCAATTCAGAAGTTTTCTGTGCAAAACACAGTCTCACTTGGCCAGAAGATGGTCAATTATGATCGTAACATTCACCTGCTCCTTTGCTTTCCAGGCTCTTCACTCTACAAGAAATTAGTCTTGCTGTGAGCATCAGCTCTCCCCAGGGAAAATCACAGGCTAGAATCACGAAAGGTTCACCTCTGCTAGAGAAACATGTTCTATCAAATGTAAGCACTAGATTCATTAGAAAGGGTTTATATTTCCTACAATCCTCTGCAAAATGGGATAATATCCACTCATTTTAAAAGTGCCTCAAGGTTCCGAAATGATACATCAAATATATTGTGTTATTGTATGCCAATACAATAACAGGCAGAGTAACAATGGACAGGCAGAGTCCAACCCTACTGCAACAATTTAGTGTCACTGTACCACAAACGAAGTCAGTGAAATGACTGCCTATGTATAGGGACTCAGGGTGGAAGAAAGAGAATGCTCAACAGGATCTTTGACATTACTGTTCATACCGGGGGTAAGATCAAATTTGTTACTGTATATATTTTTGAACAGATAACAGAAAACGTTGACCCTAATTCTTAAGTATCTTTTTGTAACACTGAGCATGCCAAGATTGTTTTATAGCTTCTTAGAAGGACAAACAACTGGTATCCTGTATTTTAAAATTCATTTCCAGAATTAATATAATACTTTATCTACTTGTTAATACTTTTATGCTTATATTTTAAACTGAATATACTGCCTTTCTGTTCATAGTCCTCTATCCAGTGTATCTAGATGTCCCAGAAGTAGACAAAGTAGTAACAACTGTTTGCATTTCAGGCACTTTTGGGGGGTAAAGAAGGGGGAATGTAGTGCTCTAATTCAAACAAAGAGTTTAAATGTGATTAAACTGTAAGTGAATGAATGTAGCACAGTCCAAGTCATACAATGACTCATGATTCAGTCATTTAAGAGTTCATGGTAGAAAAATTAAGCTACCGCTAGCTGGTTAAGTTTACTCTTTTGCCTTGGTCCATGCTTTAGATTCAGATGAGGTGTATCCAATATGATTCAACTTTTTAAAAAATGCAATTATTTTTGTTATTAACAAATCCAATTTGTTTATTAATCTCTCAAATATGTCAAATGGATTTTTAATTGAGAAGTAATTGCATTTTGCCTTATACAGTCTTTGTTGATTTCATAAGCTTATCATCAATCCTTTGGTGATTTCTCACCTGATAAACAAATAACATATCTAATTAATCATGTTGTATAACAACAAATCTCCTATTTAGAGGTACAATAATTAGATTAGGAAAATGCTAGGAAAACAAGAAAATTATTCCCCAAGGTAGAGGGATTGTGGGTTCTACTTGAAAGGAAGATATGCAGTTTGCAAAGTTGATTAATTAGTTTTAAGAGGATCTCAAAAAGCTTGGTACTTTGAAGTATGTAATCAGTTTGGAAAAAAAAAAAATCTGTGCTACAAAGATACCTTGTACCAACTTTCAAAATATTATCTGTGGTAAAACACAACATTTGCTTTGCTATATGAAAAACCTGTTTTCACTTTTGGAGACACAGTATGATAAATTTTGGCAAGCTCAGTGATTTCCTATCTGTGATTCATTTGGCAAGGCAGAAATGCTAAACAAGAAGCTTGCCTTGAATTTACATACCCCATCCACACAGCTTCAGCTGCAGCAGCTGAGAGCAAAGAAAATGCTAGTTCCAGTGAAAAGTCTTTTTGGACAAGAGTCAGTAATGAATCACACTTAAAATATGTGGTCATTTTCCATCATATGCATACTTTTATCACTCTTATTAAATCTTCTAAAACAGTAAAAATCTCTTTGCATCTTATTTTGACTCCTGTGGCAGAGATAAACAGACCAGTTTAAATGAATGACTTGAAGCTGACAACCTCAGCAAACTGTGGATCAGAGCAACTGTGAGCAATGCAGCTGTGGCATCATTCTGAAAATATCACCCTATCTGAACACATGTGCAAACTTCAAGACTGAATGAATTGTTGTTTCTTGAAGGAGAGAAGACAGGAATAGAACATTAAATCCTGTTAGCCAGGTAAAAGTGTATCTGAAAATCTCTTCAGAATAGATGACAATCACGTATTTTCCTCTGAGAAGCAAAAATAAAATGAAGAAGAGTCATTGGCATTGTGAAAATGTTGAACTTGCCTTCCCTTTCTTCAAGACACAATGTGAATAAATAGAATGCTTCTCCCTGACAATTCAAATATTAAAATACTAAAACCACCAGAGAAGGAGTCTGATTGTTTCAAATAAATCTCTGGAAGAGCAATAAGTCATTAAAATAGGTTTTCATCATGCGTGTATGGCATAAGCTCTTTGAATCAAGGACTGGCTCTGTGTTTTGGGCAGCAGCTGGCCTGTGATTTAACCTCTTAGGGAGTAATAAAATAAAAACAAAATAAGATATCAGCTTATTTTTATTTGTAACGTAACTTTTCAAAGATATACCTTATTCTTAAATATGTCCTATAGTTCATTGATAAACAATAAAAGCAGCAGCCCAAATTTCTCTGACTTTTACTAATTTCTTTATTCCCTCCTGTCCTTTAAAAATATGCCTAGTCTGACTTCTCAAAAACAAAAGAGTAATTTTTTCTTCCTTCGTTCTTTAAACACGAGCCCCATCAGCCTGCCTTTGACAAGATCACCCTGCTTCATAACGCAGGAACTGCCTCTTGTATTATACAGCAAGCCTATAGCAGGCTTTCCTGGCTTAGCTACATCACTTTTCTTTGCCTCTTCCTGCACTTAAACCTTTCTTAGTAAGAATACTACTGAATCTTCTGGTATATCACCGTTAAGAAGTCCATTGTTCCAAATAAATAATTTTCATACTCTTCCAAATGTCATCCAACAGAAATTTGACATAATAAAGAATTCTGCCATTGCATGGATACTGTTTTGCATAGCAAAATGAAGTTTATCAGTTCTTCAAGCTCATAGAGTCCTGGAAAAATATCATTAAAAAATACCATCAGGTACCTCATTTCTACAGTATTCAAGCTCTAGGTCTAATCATGTTATCTAAGAAATCATAATGCTCTTTACTTAAACCATTTTAGAATGTGTAATCCTAAAAGCATTTCTTTCTCAATCTCTTCCATTTCAAGAGCTCCTTAGAAAGACACCTTCACCCACCCAGTGTTCATTCTCAGTTTCTCCATTGCTAATTAATTTTAGTGTATTGTAAGCCTGACAGTCACAAAACTCTGTATCATCTCTCTCTTCTTGTGGCTCAAAATTATCCTCCTAGAGATGGAGGATATCTTGCCAATAGTATTACCAGGCAGAAAGCCAATCAATTTTAGAGGCTCCCTAGCTATATTATATTTCAATACATGTACAGTTCTCAAAGAATTTTGTCCTCTGCCCTCTGTTACTATCTTCTTAATCCAAAGATGGAGATGTCATTATGAAACACTTGTCTTTTCCTTTTTTTTGCCTTTTAAATAATTTCTTGGTCCACAAGAAACTCTTCAAAATCTAACTGTGAGGTTCAAAACCTGACTGTGAGATTCAAAATATAGAAGACAAATCTAAAATGTCAGGAATTTAAACCTTTTGATTTCTGCAGTCCTACCTGATTCTTTCAGTATCACAGATTGTGAATATAGGAAGCAAGCTTCACAGAAATTGTTTAAAAGAATACATTTGCTTTTAGTGTGTTATAACTTACCTTGATTTAAAGTCCTAAAATATTTAACCACTAAACAAAACTGACCTTACCAGGCCTCTCTTCTGCAGCACCTGTTTAAGTACAGAACATTATCTTTACACCGCTTGTCACAGAGATGGCTTATTTGTGAAATATTTTATTTCATTTTTTGGTGATTATTTTGCAATCTCTAAAAACAAATCATGTATTCATGCAACATTATTCCAGTTAATGTAATCTGCAAATTCCTCCTATATTTCATTCTATCAAGTAAACATTCCTTGACTTTCTTTCTCATGTCACACTCCAGCAGCTGGGTCCTTGATGAATCTGGATAGAAATTAGTTTAGATCTGACAACATTCATCTTGTTTGCTAATTTTAAACTTTTTTTTTCTCAATTCAGACATCTCTTCATTCAGCTATTCCTGATACTCATTTATTGGCAACTACAGTAGTCCTCAGCAGCTGGCAGTATGAATTATACCTATTTATCCTAGAAAGAGGCCAGCAGTGCAAAATTTAAAACTGGCTGAAAAGTCCAAAGACAGAGGGACGGAGGTGACTGTGAGAAGAACATCCATTAAGTGCTTGAATTTCTAGGCAAAAATCAATTTTTGTTACTGTTAATCAGTATAATTTCAATAAACTTATATTTTCTAAGCTTAGAAAAAATAAAAATCAGCTAAAAAATTTGCTGTCTGCTTGGATACTATTTAGTAGCTAGGTCTATATTCTGCATACCCTTCTCACTAACCTTCTCTCATATTTCTTACAGCCACATGCAGAGCAGTCACCCATAACCTGAAACTAATGAACACTGTTTCTTAGTTTAAGGCTCAAAACAAGATGGCATTGTCTCTGTCATAGACTGTCAGTGTGTTAAAGTCTCTCCTGTGTGCTGACACTTATTTTAATAATATATATGGAATAATTCTTGTTTCCTAAATGTTTAATATGGACTGACTGCTCAGAGGTGCTATCTTGTAAAATCATTTGCTCTTAAATATTTTAATGTTTTTTAAAAATCACTATTTTAATATTAGAGTAAGAATATAATGAAAGAGACATATTTTTTTCCATTTGGCCACAAGATGCACATGCAAAAGTCCACTGAAGTTTTAAAGATTCAAAATTAATTTATTTTACCAACATGACAGACAGTTATGATAGAAAAAGGGCATGAGAAAAGAACGGAAGGAGATTGAGTGAAAGGATGGAGAGATGTTCTGGGGTTATTTCTTACTGTTCTCCAAATCAATGGCAATTACACTGAGTACGAACTAAACACAAGGATTTGTGGCTCCTTTTTGTTTCAGGAAAGCGTATTTTATAAGGATGTGGAAGGAGCTGCCCATATGGTTTTACTAAAGCTATGCTGGCAAAGAACTAACACACTTGCAAAAGTCACAGTATGGAGATGCCAAGCCATCTGATGAAGGACATTGATTATTAGGGATACATAGTATATCTATGAGGAAAAAAATCAGTGATTCATGTTCTAGAATTTTATCATCAATAACCCACTACTCAAATCCATTTTAAGAAATGTAAGAGAGATTCTATATTTTTTCTCTTTTTATTCTACCCTACAAGAAACAACAAAAATAAAATACATGACGCACTAGAACTGAAATCGCACTGGAGTTGCCACAGTTCCAAATACACAGAGGGCCTAAAGAAAAAGTTGCTACTGTAAAACTGTACAGTTGCTCATTACACTGCATCCAAAAAAATATTTAATTTATGAAAGTTGGCTCCTTCTTGATGAATGCCGAATCTGAATATAATAAACAGGCATTGTAACTGCCACAATTTTGTTAATAAATACAAGTCAGGGACAAGTCTCCCTTGGCATACGTTTATGCTACATATTTCAGGCAGATGTAAGCACACACTGCTTGCTCTCTGAGCTTAAAAAAAAAAAAAAAAAGCTATATAACTGCAATGGCATGATGTGATGCCTACATTAATAAACCCTGCTGAGAGGCAGCTTTATTTGCGTAGACGTGCTGCTGTGCTAACACAGTTGCACAGTTTTCTTTTAGCTCAGCGCTCACACAGAATAATCCCAAATGTATGGTATAAAGATACCAATGGTTTAAATCCACCAGAAAAATCTCCACACTTTTATACCCATGATGTAGTAGAACCTGTAGCCAGCTTGCAGATGTTGCAGGTATAATTCCACCAACCAAACTACTATTCATATTGAAATGACATAGTTTGTAGGAAACACACTGATATAAGCTATACACTTGTATTAAAGCAAATCTGTCTGCAGGCTTTATCTTGCTGCAATTTATCAGTGCATTGTTTTATTCCTACTTATCATGAAAAGAAAGTCACTATGATTTCAATATAGTGCTGTGGAAGGAGACATATTTAATACACACAAACATTATGATAACTAACAAAAATATTTTATGGAAGACTAAAATAATCTTTAACTACATATTCCATGTAATACTATGCAGGTATTGGTATTAAAGTATGACTATCACATATATTTTGTAATTATTGCGCATCACGCTGCTAGATCTTGCAATAAATGCACGTTGGTGTTTGTAGAACATTCATTAATTCCAATCAGAGATTATCAGAGATAAGCATAGTAGGGAAAGAATGTCTTCTTCAGCTTATTTCATATACATGTGCAAACACAGAGAAGCACACATACATCTACGTCACTGAATTGAGGTATACGTACCTATTATTTTAACTGGAAGAAAAAACCCACTCACCAAATCCGAAACCCTGTTATATTACACTTTATTCTGAATAAACACAAGTTTTAAAGTTTCAGTAGGTATATTCCATGACAACTACTAGATTTTTATATACTAAAAGAGGGATACAGCAGCTAAAAATTCTTTCCTCCAAACTGCCTAACAAACAAACAAACAAACAGGTTTGGGGTTTGTTTGTTTGTTTTTTTGCAGGGAGGACTCTTTCTGATGCACTCTTTAGAACCAAGGCCCTATAAAATTCCATGTAGATATTATAGATTCAACGTCAGTCCTTTAAAACAAACTCAAAACCCTAAAAAGGAGTGAGGAGAATGAACAAAAGTTACTTCCACCCTTATAAACCAATGCAATCTTATCTTATCCCTAACTACCTCTGTAACATTTAGTTTTTGCATTAACATTCTCACTGCATAAAGAAATACTAATCTAGTCCTACCATAGGATCTAATATGTGTGGACTATACCACATTGATTTAGACAATCATTCATCATGAACTAATTAAAACCATCCTCTTCTGTTTAATTATTGGTCTCTAATGATACTAGATGAAGACAATGTATTTCTCAAGGAGTTTACAAGTGCATATTCTTTGGCAACAGTGATAGCTGTCATACACTTGGTGGTTTCAGCTTTCTTTTAAAATTATGCTGGGAGAAGCACTTCTGAAATGCCTTGAGAAAAAATGAAATAAAAGTAGTGAACATCTGCTGATATTGATTCTGTGAATCTGAAACTTTATGAAACCATAGACGGGATGCATTTGACAAGCATTTTTCTGGAACACTTTCAGAGTTAAGCAAACAACATCTGTTAATATTGATTTTTGGGTTACATTGAAACTTACAGAAGAATTACAATCAGTGGGTGATTGAAAAGCGTTCCAAATATGTTAGAAGATCAAATATAAAGCAATGGTTTAAAGAGTCTGTTTCTCTTTAGCTTTATTAATAATCTACAAACCATTCCCCCTCTAGAAAAAAATAAAGAGAATAAATGTGAGGGAAAAAAAAGCTTACTTTTTAAAAATTAACACAGTAAAGGACCAGAGAATATAATTAGTGTATACAGAAGTTGGTGAAAAAGTTTGATGCAACATTTTTTCAGTTAAGCTGACATAAACACTTACAAAGCTACATTATAATAAAACATCATTAAAGTCTTTAGAAGAGAAATCATCATGATAGCTGAAGAATCCTGTTCAGCAATGCTTCTTGCAAGAACAAGGAGTGTGTTATTTCCCCAATATTCTTCAGCCTGTGAACCATTAACAAAACAAATAAATTCACAAATTATAACAATAGCATCTTAAACTCCCTTATATATTACCTTTGTAGTATTTTTGCATTCCATTAGCATCAGTATTGGTACTTCATGTTTGAACTTTTCCATTTTTCTTTTTAGTGACATTTTCCTTTGATAGTGACTTTATAGTGAAGTGATCAATTTACTCACCACTCTTTGATTTAGTAATTGATTCAGTACAACTAAATTACACAGTTAGAAAAATCAACAAGAATTTCCATCACATATATCTTTTACAGTGCTTAGATTAGCTGCAGTTCTCCTGAAGTAATTGGACTTTCATGTATGCGATATCTTACGCAGTGTTAATATTATATTAAACAGTATGGAATGGCAAATGTTATGGGAAATACATTAATCTTGTACAATTAATAAAAATTATTTTACAATAGAATGTAGTTTTACAGAAATTGCTTCCTGATGCATCTGGACTTGCCAATTATTAAACAGAGTCAAATGTGCTTTTCATGACTAAGGTAGAAGTCACAAGAAAGAACGTACTCTTCTGCCAAGCTCCTACATCTCTTCCAGCCATAGATCAGGCCTGGCTACGAGCAGATAATCATACTAATGAATCATCTTCAGCTAGAAGTCATACAACTTTACCTATGCTGCCAGGTTTTGGCAAAAGCTGTTTGAATGCTACTACCTGTCTGAAAATGAGTCATTTATTCATAGAAATCATTACAGAGAACAGAGTATTTAATTTTATAAATTCACTCTAGCACTCAAGTTTATGCTGCTCCTCTGTCCTATAGAAATTCTCTCTGCACTTGAGAGATTTCTCGCAAATCCCAACCATATGGAGGTAGCAGTCAGTTCTATTTATCTTTCACACCGTATGAAGTACCACCAGCTAGCCCAGTATCTTGCTGGTAAATCTAAGCATGACATGGGTAATGTTAGTAGTCAGAATAAAACACTTGACAGCAGTGTGCTTCCTTCAGTGGAAAACATCTGTTCCCAAATCACCGAAGAAACTACCATGAAGAAATTTAGAATTTCTTGTTAATGCTGATAGCATGGGCTACTACACATACATATGTGTGTGTACAAATAGAGACAAATATATGTTGAATATCTGTACCTTGTTATGCTGTATAAAGTTCCCCATCCTCTGACAGTTACATTATTTGTCATTTACAGGTTCTTTATCATTTAGAATTCAATTATCCTTATTTCTTTAGTTCAAAACAACATATCTGGGTTTTTACACACCAGCCTTCAAGTAAGTTGCAGACAGTACCGAATGTCATCTGTCCTTGACTCTTCTGCTCCCTGGGGACAAGGGAGCTGCCTGTTCCCTTCCCAGAGCAGCCCTTCCTTGGCAGCTGGCCAGCAACAACAAAGCAGAGAATGGCATCCTTTGGGATGACAAAGCTCACCACTTTCAAGATCTACTGTAAAATAAGCTTCATCAACTCTTAGCATGCTACAAAGAGATTCATGCCAGGAACTATTTGACATTTACATGAGTAAATTATAATTGAAATAAATGCATATTTTAAGGATGCACTTTCCATAGACAAAAAAAGATTACAGACGTCTAATTTTTGAAGAGAAGGCAGAATGAAGGTCCTGTTTTGAACTCTGGAAGATGCAGAGACAAAATAGTAAGGGAGCATGATGTAAAATCTAAGAGGAATAAAGGAAAAAGGGCAGCTCTTAAATACTTGGGGAAATTATTTCATAGTTTATGGCTAGTTCATACTAGCTCTGGTCCAGTCCAGAATGCGCCTGACCATCTGAATCAAAGAGTCAACAACAACCACCACCGAAACTAGCAACACCGTTCTTCTATTCTTCAGACATGCCATCAATCAAAAACCAAGCAGCAGTCCTATTCTATAAACATACCTTAGCAATACAAACATTGCTCAAGGGGCACCCTCCAAATAACGTGCTTTTTTGTTGAGTGACTGATAACAAAAAAGGTAGCCAACAAAAGAAAAGTAAATAAAAGATAACACAAGGAGGCCAGAAATATTCAGAAGAGACTATGAATAATCAGGCAGAAAATTCCTGTTCCCTGACAAAAGCACAATGCAGTGTGACATCTGCAAAAATACATATGTATGTATGTATGTATGTATGTATGTATGTATGTACACACTTTCAACCAAGAAGAACACTCCGTGAGATTACAATTTGTGCCTTCCCTCTCATACTTACTTCCAAGGACATCGACCTGTTTGTTTAAACACTTGAAAGATCGAAAGATACAGCTACAGAAAATAAAGGCAATCCCTGTCTGGTCTTCTGCCTCTAACTCATCACATTAATACATTTTGTAATGGGGAATTTAATGTTAATTGGTATGTTTGAACTAGGATTGCATTTTCAAGACAAAGTTCATGTGATTCAAAGTTGACCTTCAGAATACAGCATTCTGTATTTATATTGTGGACCTTTTCTAAAGGAAAGTACATATTTTCTCATAGAAAGCTTGACCAAACTGAAGCTAAATATTCACTTAAACTACTTCAATAGGTCTAATTACATTTGTTTAGTCTTTTATGGAAATGAATAGAACAATGTTATCTAAAAAACAGGACATAAAACTGTTTTGTGTACTTTGTATTAAAGGGCTTCCTATTTGGCTCAAGAAAAGTGAAGTCTTATTTTATAAGGCTTCTTAGAGAGTAATTTAAACACTTCTTGTCACTACTTTTATTTACCTAAACTACTCAAAATTGAGGTCTCAGTAAGTCATATATCCAGCTCATACCATTCTTTCTGAGCAGCTCACATATAGATGTATTTGGAAAGCTTTTGAAATCATAGATTAAAATTAATCTGATATACAATACTATTTGTAAAAAATTGCTCTGAAGCCAAAACTCACACATATGTTGCTTAGCCTGCTCTCAAACTTGTGCAAAATTGGCCAGACCCTGGAAAAAAATGATGTCCTTTGGCACTGCATAGTGTTTAGCCAGATGGGGTTTTTTTTTGCTGAATTCATCTCATATTCTTTTAATGATGAAACACATTTAAAATTGTAGCATCAGGCTTCCATCTATTAACTAATGTATTATTCATGTACGCAGAGCAAAAGAAAATGGAGTAATAAGTGAAGAAAAATCCTGTGTGAGTAGGGAAGTTATTTACCTGTAATTTCTACAGTACAATAAGGAAAAAAGAAACATTCCAAGAGGAAAGTGAAAAGTGGTCTAATGAGATGAGGTAGCCTTGGAATATAAGATTTCCCACGTTCATGTCTCAGTAGGCAAAAATAAGATATTCTTTGCCTGTTTATAATTGCTTTATAAGCAGTAATTAATGATGAAATTTCGTAACAGTTTTCCGATTGCAGTTAATGAGGACACTGAACACATTGGATGAAGTAAAAACAGTTGGTCAAAAAATTGGAGTTTTTCCAATAACAACATTCCGATTTGTTCAAACAACTTTAATTCTACATAACAAGCTGCATATGTATTTATTAGATACTTCTTATTATTTGGTTTATTCAGGCAGGCAACTGTGGGACTGAGGCCTTCACCACCATCTGTATTTTGAGCTCTTAACAGATGATGTGCTGGATTTAAGTCTCATGGGACTGACAAGAAGGGGAAACATTGCTTCAGTTCTTAGGCAAAGTTAACTGACTTCAGTGTGGTTTCATGACAGAGTAACAAGAAGAGGAGCTTCAGGACAATTCCTGAAGTCTGTCCTGTCTTCGGATAGAAGAACCTGCTGAAGCGTTCATCCTGCAGGGTGGCTCCAGTACAAGTCCAACTTAGCGTTGTGGGTGGGCAGCTCTAGGTTGCATTGCTATCATCAAACTTGCTCTCATTTCTGGGGTGCCCCTCCACCAGAACAGAGACAGAGCCATGCAACATGTCTGTTAAGCAAATTATTCTCTACACTATGGCACAGCACTGTTGCATTTGAGGATTATGATTGTTTTATGCCACTTGGGGAGACAAAAGGGATCTTATTAGAGATCTGGGCAGTACAGACAACAGGGGATTAAAACAAGTATCATACTGGGATAAGTCTTTCTGTATTTCTTTCACTGTACTCAACACAGACTTGCACAGACTACAGAAGAAAGAAGTAGCTGTTACCCTGGGGATAAACTGACCTGGGTTTTCACTGCATTCCAGTTCAAAGCTACTCAAACTTGATTTTGAATGACTCTGAATAACAGCTTAACTTTTGCTGCAGATGGACTGTTAAAAACAGGGAGCAGAGAGATGAATCCAACAATAGGACAAGTAAAGTAAGAGAGGAAGGATAAAGCAAGGAGTGAAAAAGAGAACAAAATATCAGCAGGAAAAATATCTACTTAGGCTATCTGTATGTCAGCTTAGTTTTACAGGTGACTAACTAGTATCTAGCTGATATTCCTCAGGTAAGGAAAACTTTTTTCAGGCACCTCAGCCACAATTGGAAAGAAAAGACATCATAATACTAAAGGCAAAGATGGTTTCTGAAGTAGGACTAAATTTGTGATTCCCACTTCCCACAAGGAGAGTTAGAAAACTTCTAGAGCTCTGAACCCCAGGGCCTTGATAAAGTGTGGATCTTCATTTGAATCAGCTCTTTGAAGAACTTAGTAACTGTTAAGGTTGAAACATTTTATGAAATAGTATTAATTTTAATTAGAAAAATTAAGGGAAAAGCACTGGCGGTAGGAAAGGTCAAGGATCACCTTCTGACAGTTTTGGAATGAAGCATTCCAGTTCTTTTATTACAAGCACATTTTAGTTGATTACTTAGACTATATGGTACAACCAAATACAAGATAAAAGCATGATCAAAATGATTACTACTGTTATCTTTTATTTTAAGATTTCCATTAACTAAACCAAAACCTCCTTTCCTTTCTTTTTCAATTAGAAACTTTCTGAACTACTGAGTTTGTTATACCTGGTACAAAGATATACGATGATAACTCAGAAATCTTCCCTAGACAGAATGCCTGTCCTTTGCACAGTTTTACCCAAAAGTTAAGCAGGAGAAATGCAACTGGCATTTAGATGCATACTGAGGGTATTGTGTTAACTGTCACTGAGATTAATATACCCTGCAGCGGGCATTGTGGTAGCTGGTGGTTAGATTTATATAGTGGGCTTAATGAAGATATGCACTGTGTTTAAGCACTCCTGGACATTGCTTCCCCTACCCCTCTCCTGAGTTTCCCAAAAAGTAGAGTTTGCTAATTATATTTGGATCTGACACATCTTTCAGAAAAACTGAACCGTGTGCTTTTTTACCAACTCCAAATATTTACTCTCTTGTATACAAATGTTGGCCTGCGTACTGAGTATATGCATCAACTGTTCCAATCTGTATTCTACTACCATAGAATTTCACTCCATGTTCTCTTTAAGAAATATTGTAAAACCCTCACTGACTAAGCAAGACTTTGTACTCAGTCCGAAGGCATCTGGCAGCTGGCAGCCAGAGGACTTCATAATCTTATAGCTAATCATTTTCCTGCACATTTTTGGTGTCACTAGGTAGAATACTACTGGTATGTATAAAAACCGGCCTAGAGCTGTTACACCACACTGTAACCACATAAATAACAGCCCATCCACAGATCCCCACTGTAAAGAATCTAGGTATTTCATATACTCAAAAAACATGACACATCTTGCACATCAAGTTCAGCATACACGAGTAAGTTAATGCAGTAAATGCAAAAATTAAATCCAAAAAGTGCTTGCTTGTGTGCAATGAACTCTGCCTAAAAAAGTAACGAGATCTGAGAGCAATGAATAATAAAACACTACTCATTAATATGCTTTGATGAACATACAAAATAACTCCCATCAAACTGTAAAAACTCCACTCACAGAATCATTTTTTTCAGATTCTCTGCAATTTCAGAAAGATGCCACCTTGCAGATTATGTTCTCTTCGTATTTGTGTGATGTACCTACATAAGAACAAGAAATATATTTAAAAAATACATAAAGAACAACAGAGAAAATGCATTCATACAGTGATGCAGCTCTGCTTCAACTGTGGAAGGCACTGTCTTCACACATGTACTTTGGGAAACCAGAAGGAATAATTTTATATAATAAAAATTAAATGAAAAACTGTCACTCTGCTATTCTGTAACTTCTATTGACTAAGAGTTCTTGAAATGCTTTATGAACATTAGTTAGGTCTTACAGTTTCGTTGATTATATTCATTTTTCTACTGCATATGAAAAAAAAAAAAGTTAAGGCCTAGCATTAAATCCTCATTGCCCAGAGGTCTACATTTAGGTCATCTATAAGTGACTTGACTTTAAAAAAAAACTTTCAGTCCAAAGGGGGTTTTGGCACAGACAGATACCAGCAATCAGCTTAATTTTGAATTAACAGCTCTCAAGCCACTTCACCTTTAGGAAAGAAACAGAAAGTAATTTTGGTTGCTCAGTTTCTCTCAGGATCAGGCTTCGGTTACAAGGTCGTGACATCTATTTTTCTGCTCTAAATATTGCATTCATTGAAAGACTTCCTCTCACCACTCAAAATGCCCTCCCTGTCATTTTAGTGAAACATGATTTTGCTGAAACCAAGGAAACTGATTCCATCAAATGTTTTTATTACAAGGTCTGTTTTACAACACTAGATTTTTTTTTCATTAATGCTCATAAACTATTATCAACTATTATTGCAATGACATAACATCACCATTTCAAGCCCATTAAAGATCCATCATCAAGTGATCATAATTTGAACACTAAGGCATCAGATTGACTTTCCATGGATTTTTTTTTCCTTGATAGGTTCCTGATTATTCTTGGTTGATTTAAAAGGCTTCTGAACTTACATTTCTATTTTAGTAAATAAGCATTTGCATCTATCTAGCATAAACCACTGAACAAACAAAAACATATGAATATACAAGCAAAGTAGCAGGTTCATTAAGGAGCAATGCTAATACTAATAGAAAAAGATAAACAATTGCAATCAAAATAGAGTGTAACTCAACTGAAAGCTTTTGTTGTAACTAGCTTACAATTACTACAGTATGTGAAGTATATTTGTATCAACTGTTTAAAACAACTTTATGGTAGGAATCCTGTTGCTTTTTTTTTATCACAATTAAAAAAAAAAAACTTTGCAGAACTATTCACTTCCTTCTCTTGTAAATGAGGATTATATAAAAATATCCTCCCAAACATTTGAAAAAAATAACTTTGCACAAAACTGCTAATTGTGTCCTTTCCCAGTTAAAATCTTCTCAGAGCTCTGCCAGTTGGTTTTGTGACTTATAATTTAGTTACTGCTCCTAGGTGGACAAGATTAATATACTAACTAAATTACATTAAACTTTCCTAATAATTTTTTTTTTCATTTTTGTGAAAAAAAAAATTATGTCAAGTACAGCATATCTGAAAAGATAAGTTGGCAAGGGTTTTTTTTATTATTTGTGTTTGAGAGAATTAATATGAAATTCTATTTACCTTTAATTTGTCCATGCTTCTGTCTTTAATGAAACTATTACTTTCATTATCAATTAAAAAACTTTTATCAAAAAATACGCAAATGGAGAAAAAGTCCACCAGGCAATGCTGCATATGATATTAATCAGCAAAATTTCTTACTGTTGGTGCTGCTTCTCTGAAATTTGAAATTAAACTTACCTGTGTATCACTCGGCTAACTGACATTTTATTTATCAATTATAATTACAATGGTCTTTTCCAGCATGTGACATGTCTAACTTTTAATGTAATTAGAAAATTTTGTGCTCTTTTTCGTTATGTGTGCCATTTGATTGACATGTCTGAGCTGTGTTTGTTTTTAATATGAAAAATGTACTTCTGAAGTCTAGTAAATGTGATCAAATTTGAGCTGCTTAATCATATTTAAAAATTCCTCAGTGCTGAATTAATGACTTAGCAGTTCAGAAAATATCTTGTAGGGTTTAGAAAAGAAATTGCATTTTAATGAGCGGTTGAATGAACCTAGACGAGCAAGGAAGAGAAACAGACTCCCTTCTTCATAGATCTCCCAAGATTAAATTTTACGTTCAAGTTTGAATTTCATATTTCTCTGGTTATCTAACCTACTTTTGTTTTACACCATACTACCAAGATTAGTTAATTTGTTAGATTCTTGGTTACTAAAACTATTTTAATGATCAAAGGACCTACATTTATCATAAGGACACTAGTTTTTAGATAATTTCTGAGATTAATTCATTAAAATCACACAGTGAAATTTCTGATATCTTAATATTTTCTCCACTCAAGAATATGAAAATTTAGCCTATGTGTCTGAATAAACCCTAAATTTGAGTGAGCATGAAAGAATCCCTACCTTTGCATCTCTGCAACAAGGTATACAGACATATCCTATCAATCTTCTTTAATTAAAAGTTCAGTGAACCAGGTTAGGATGAACCAAATTGGGGGAAAAACTGGTAACTTCAAAATGAAGAAATAACTAAATCAGGCATTCCTAGTAGCATTCCCACTACAAAATGGAGGTAACTGATCTGCACTATATGATTCCAAGAAAAGCCTACATGTCACATACTACAAAGTTGAAGGAAAAAAAAATGGTGCTACTAACTCTTTTAGGATTCCAGGTCTAAAGCACTGAAGCACAACAAAATTGTCATCAAGATCTGATGTTTCTTATTAGAAAGGTCTACAGGGATGACTGTCTTTTGGGTAGGCTGATGATCTGTGGTTTGAAGTCTTTTCTTTATATTCTGTTTCTTTTCTTGCCTTACGCTTCCTTTAACTCATATTATTGCTGTACCTCTACAGTTGGCAAGGCAAGTATATCAACAAAATCATTCATTATCTAACAAACCTACCAATGTACAAGAGTAATTAATTGCCTGCTGAATGTTTGAAGTAGGAGGGGAACATATGGAGATAGTATCTTTTATTTCAAATATTGATTCACTCACCAAGCCTGACTGTAAGTAAATACAGTCATGCAGAAATTGCCACCATTATCCATACATCAGCTGTAATTCTTCAACAAAATTTAATATAAATTTGCTTGCAACAAGGCAAGAATATAATCAGATGTGAAAATTTGATTCTTGTGTAACTCATGTAAAGCAACAGAGACCTCAGACAAAAGAAACCTTAAGAATGATCAAAACTGCTTTTGAAATTTTCTTAAAAGGTCTTTCATGCCAGCCATGAAATTGACTTTTAAAATTTTGATATCTGAATATTCACTTACAATTTATCACCATGTTCATGTGAATATATCATTAGTGAAAGGAAACTCAAAGGAAATCTGAAAGTACTAGTAAAAGAATAATATGTTAGGTTTGTTATTTTTAATTTTCCAAAGGATCACTCTAAGACCCCTAATAACTAAAAGGGAGCATCTTTAAATGCCCACAAGATGAGTATTATGGGCTTCAACACCTATCAGGGATTTCAAAAGGAATAAAGCCTTACATCTATCTTTTCTGTTAGTTTTTGTTGTCCAAGAGACAACAAACTTTATTATTTCTTTATTATTTGATCTCAATCCTTCTCTCAATGCAAGATCAAAACCAAACACCCTCCCCACTCCCGTTTAGGTAAACTGCAATATTTGGTTCTCTTAATATGAGAATTCAAACTGATTTGAAAGTAGTTCTCTTTATCTAAACTCATTATCTGGTATGCAATCCTACTGACGTTCATTTAGTCAAACAAATTACATCTTAAACTCCTGTGGAATTATGCACCCCAAAGCATGCATGTGGACAGTACATACTGGAAGGGGATGCATGAAAACAGAAGATACTAAGCTACATCTTTTCCTTTTTTATCAAAGATGGCTCAGCATGACAAACTGCTCTATTTCCAACTAGAGCACTGTGAACAACTGGAACGTATCTTTGAAGATATGTTACAAAAATAACACTGCTGTGTTTTTAATTTTTCAGAGATCATTCCCTCTAGACATAGGTGAGCTTCTATAAATGATAAATAGTTCCTAACGATGAACAGCCAGATAGGTGCGGCCAGCTGGCTTACCGATATTCAATGCTGACTCAAAAGACACCTTCCTAACAAAGGGAAAGGAATATGGTGCATAAGTATGACACAAGGGCTCAACTGCTAAAATACACATCAAAGAATACCCCGGATACAAAAAGGAACTGTTCAATTAAACGCTTCAAGAAGACTGACCGTTTACATACTGAACAAATAACTGAGTTATCTATGTTCTGAACAAAAGGCATTTGGATCAGAATGGTCAGGGATTATGTATTATTTATCAGTCAATTACACATTAATGCACAAGTCTGAGTCAGAAATGGTGGATGTTTGCTCACAGAAACTTATTTCCTTATTCAGTGGAGTTGAGAGATTTTTTACTATAATTGCCCTTGCAATGAGTTTGTTAGACAGACATGATTCTAATGCAAGAGCAAACCCTTTCTAATTAAAGGTATGGGGGCCAAAGGAGGTATTAGTAAAAAATACGGTGTGTTTTTTTTCTCTCTCTGTATTATATATACATTCTATAAAAATATAGACCCCAGAAGAGAAGAGGTCAACATGCATTGATAAATTCCCCCCTTTGCTCTCATTGAATTATTATTTTCCATTTTATTTTTGTATCATCTCATGTGAAGTCTTAACATCTGAACGCCTTGCTTCTGAAACCTTATTTGCCCTGTGGTTCTTCTAAAATCTGAGGTCAATGTTGAGAATTAGATTCATATTTACAAGTTTTGAAATGTACATGTATGACTGGTGCAATTGAGGTACAATTTCATACAAACTACTGTAAACCAATAATGAGGATCTCAGTGATGCGAAGATTGAAATGTCAGTCCAAAGCTTTCATTTCCTACTTATTCCAACCATTAGAAAAAAGATTTGGAACAATGTTTGTAAACTGAATTATTAATAACCTCAGGAATCTGAGCCAAAGTAGTTAACAAAGAAACCATCTAAAGAACTTGTGCCATTTGCAACATTGGCACTGCAATGCAGTTTCTCTTTACTATATTTTATATTTAGTTCTTTAATATTCTTTAATATATTTTATATTTAGTTCCACAATAAACATCACACAGTTCTTCTATATATTATTAACATCAGATTTCAAAGCACTTTACAATGTGTACTGTCATCAGCCATCAAAAATACAAACCTGGCTGTTCAATAGTACTGACTATTATGTTCATACAGTGTTTTGGTATTAGAATTTCCTCTGAAAAGTATTTGTGGCTACATCCACCCTATTTAATTATGCCACTCCCAAGAAACACAATATGATCCTGCATACTGTTCAAGTAATCCAGGGAATGTTTTTGGTGTAGGTCAATTTGCACTCCTCCAAACAATTCCTAAGCATTAGCTAGGGCTCAATCACTGATGATTCCCCAAAGGCCATTCAGTGCAGCCACCCTGTTTTGGCAGGCAGGAGAGATTATTAGCACAGGGCTGATCTATGCCAATTGGCCTCTGCACCTGGTAATCTTCCCAGGCATGTTTAATTTACCAGTGTCAATGTAACCTAATAGACCAAGAATTAATTAAACAATTTGGCCATTCTACTTATTATTGCTCTTCAGTGGCAAGAAAAAAGCCGGGTGGAGAAAAATGAAAAAAAAAATTGCAAGTTAGACATTTGAAGCACTTGCGAAAGTGAAATGAAAACTTAAAAATGTGTTACACATTAGGCTAACACTACCTATTTAAAAACTAATGTGCTTATATAGATACTATCCTTTCTATACAATTTTAGGTTTTGGCTAGAAGGTAATTTGATCACTACTGTCAATCAAATCTATTGTATTTTCCTCTAACAAATGCAGTTTAAAAGTGTTAGATACCTCACCTCTTGTGATATGTTAGATTTTTACACTAGAAAAAGAAATAAACAAGTACATGGCAACTCCCTTGTACCGATAATACTTATTGGAGCTTTAGTTCACATTGTTCTGGGGGAAAAAACAAAAACAAAAAAAAGGCCTGTGTAGATCATTGTTTTGTTTTGATATAGCTTTTCCAGTAATATCAAGTTTGTCAGACTTTTTCACAATTTTGGAAGCCCCAAAGAGTCAAGTCTAAGTTTACCAAACTTAACTACTAACTCTACTAACTGCAGTGGTTTTATCTAGACTCTGTCTACCCATTTCTCTGCTTGAGTTAATTCAGTCCAACACTTTCTCCCCTTCACATCCGAGGCACCAGGCTACATCACATAGTGGTGTGTTATGAAAAATCTCTCTTATTAACGAGTTATAGAAAGAAAAAAGAGATTATGCAAATAAGCACGCACTTGTCAGCTTTGAATCCAAGTGTCCCTTTCCCACATGAATCCCCAAACCACCAAATTTCTCATTCTCTTGCTCTCTATTTTATACAAACCCAAACAGACCTACCAGATACTAATCACTGAAAAACATAAAACTTACTGATTACAAAATGCTCTGGAAAGGAGGAATGCAACTGGCTAATCTAATTATATTGTAGGAATTAAATCCAATTCTCTTATTTTCTAACTGAGTACCCTACTTACTGAACTATTTGATGAGAGAGGAATATCTTTCTGCTTGGGAGCTTTCTGAATATAGCCTTTTACTTCCTTTGATTTTCTTACAAGTGCTTAAAAATATAACAATCCATTACAGGACTAATGAAACATTTGTTATTGATAAAAACATACTAAACCAATTTAGGAAACAAAAAATATACTGAAAAATACACAATCAATTATATATTATTTATATAGTTCTAGATAGGAAGGATGTTAAGGTAAGACATACATGTCTCCTCTCAAAAACTACCCTCACTCCAAAAAGAGAAAGAACGCAAACCAGAACAGCATGACTGTCATGGAAGGAATCTGTGAAGTAAATTGACTTCTTTTTTAAAACAAAAGAGGGATCATTTCTTTCTTTGTTTTTTAATCTAGCTGAATGTACTTTCAGCAAGTGCCAGACCTCTAAATCCCTTTCCGTTTGTAGTGAATCACTGTCTTGTGTCGCTTCAAGAGGATCAAGAACAAAAAATGTGTGTCTTGAAGACAGAGACAGAAGTGGGGAGGAGCTAAAACATGTTTTTAAATGCATGCATGTAGCCAGAAAGAGATACCAAATATTCAATGTACAGATTCTCTTTGATTACTCTTATAATTCAGTTTTAAAACCGTATAAGGACATGTTTTTAAAATCACCTAAAGTGACGGAAGAATCATACTTATTTTCAAAATAGCAACAAAAACAGAAACTAAATTTTAAGAACAATGTAATCAGAAGTCCTCAATAAGATGAAAATCACGAAGCACATTTGTTAGCCTTTTTTTCTTTTTTAGTTTCAAGACTCATTTATATTTTGCAGCATTGATCCCCAAAATAACTCCTGCTAATGTGTGGTTGTGAATTGAATGAACGCCTATCATCTGCTTTGATTTAAATATTGATTCTCTGTAATGCATGAGTATAGTGTCAGTGGAACAGCTGCTTTTTAAAATTCCTTTCTATCCTCCTCCGTACTAAAAAAAAATCAGTTTATTTCTGAGATTTTGATGCTTAAATAGCATTTCAGTTAAACAATACTAATGAACAAAGTCAAAAAAGATTTATTTACTGAGGCCTGAAGGAAACAAAATCCACCTTTTCAAACACTGACTTAACAAAATACAACTTCATGATTTAACTTGATATTATGCCAGAGAAAATTACCTATACTTGTAAACCTAAAACCACAGAATATAATTAAATTTGAGCAAAGAATCAAATGGGAGAAAAAAGTTTCTCATCTAATTATATTAAACGAGTTTAATATAATTGTTTAAAATCAAAATGTTTAAAATCAAAAACTGAAAACCACAGTACTTCAGATAAACTTATTTCACATTACTCCGCAACAAAGAATACATGTCTACAAAGGATTAGGAGACAGAATCTGCTTCCCTAGTATTAAGGCTCTTTACAAAAATTATAATTGTATTAGAAAGCTTTGTAATAGACACTTCTCATCTTCCAAAGTAAAAGGCAGGTAAAACAGGTGCTTGAGAAGAAGGAAGGGATTCCTCTTCCCTTAAATCTTCTACATGACAGAAATAACTGATTTTCTGAGTAAATCTGATTATTTGTATGTATATTACAGGTAGATTTATCTCATTTGCAAATTAGGCATCTAATCTAAGCCACTTTCCTGGGTTCCCAGACTCCCCAGTCTCTCAAATATCTACCTTAAGATGAGATTAATAGCTGTAAAAGTTCCTTCTCTCTTTACAAAGGAAGCCCAGATGGCTATTAAATGGATCTGGTGAGATAAATCCCATCCAGTTTGTACAGTGATATATTAAAAAAGGAATGGAAAAATCATTTCCAACACCATCAGTTTTCTCAGAGTAAACCAGGTGTGGCGCAGAGACACGTCCTTGTCCCAGCTTTGTCTAACTTGATTTAAAATTCTAAATATCCCATATCATGCATCATATTCACATAAATCAGCAGGATGAGACATATGCAAGGTTCCTTGACACTTCTTTGTTTTTCTTTGAGTTTCACCTCAAGTTAGCTAAATTCTGTCGGCTCATTCAAATATAAATCTGAGATTTTTTTTCACAGTGAGGAAAAAGTCTACGTGACTTATCCTCACACGTCCTCTACCCAACTACATGGTAGGTTGTACCTGCAGAGCTTTGTCTACCTCAATAAGTTATGCCAAGGTAAGGCAGGGTGTGAATTTAAAATGCTGTCATTACATCAATATACATCTCAGGTGATATGTTATTTTCTGATGTGTATTCCTTCTTTTAACATGCATCGTTCTGGAAGCAGCTGAAGTTACATTGAAGATTCCAGTTATTCCAGAATAAAAATATCCAAATGGGTGCTTTCCAGTGTGGTTACTATAGTAACTGTGAGAGTAGGAAATTTGACTCTTGTTAGAGAGCTAGAATAACCACTTTCCATTACATAGTCATAACGATAAAACTGTTAGCTCATATAAAATAATAATTATGCAAATTGTTTTTTCATGAAGTGAATTTTTATTTTTAAAATAGATTTTGAACAAGCAAGCAGAACCAATTGTAAAAATACTCTGCACAGTGAGCTAGCTGTGTTACCAAAAACTTTGGAAAATGAAAGATTTGATCTTGCACAGAAAACACACATTTGGCTCTGCCTTTGCTTTCTTTCTCTCTTCTGTGCCAACAGATTCTAGCAAACCAGCAGTGTGCTAGCTCTGTAATTTCCTACATGTTGCCACACACATCTCAGTGCACGCACAAATACAATTCGTGAAAGATCTCAGTATGGAAGAAATGCATCATCTCACTCTCAGCTGGCAAATATTTTGTCAGGTAAGAGTTAAGAGCATGGGATTGCACAGTGCAGACATATACTGCTTCTGCTGGGTAAAGTCTCTGTAGCAGCTCCACTGTCAGCAGGCTTTATACTGTGTGGCATGTTTAGAGCAAACCTTCTGCTCTTTATTTTCCTTTCATTTTTACTTTGCTGCCTGAGTGCTTTCCCTCTGAAGCAAGGAAAAGGCATCCACATGTACTGTCTGCAAATCTTTGCAGCTTAATTGCTTTTATCTGGGGACTTGTTATTGTTAAATTTAATAGACTTTTAGGTGTCCTCTACTGAGACCTTTAATGTGTTTGGGGCCTTAGAGATCTGCAAAGAAAAATGGAACTTATGGTGAGAAATTCAACGGTCCATTGACTAAGGAAAATCATGCACCTGCTCAAGAACATCTCTCTTTTAACATTACACTGTGGTCTTTGGGTCCTACAGGACCAGGGATGACAGGACTAATTTAAACTTTTCAGTCTTGCTGTGATTACAAAATAATGCCAGCATGAACATATCTATAATTGTTTGTAAATCGACATAGCGGAATATTTCTTGTATGTACTTCTCCAATCCTAATACACAGACTCATCAGACTTCCTTATTATCAGTAAGTTTTTTATAACAAAAGAAATAATTCATACAGCATTCTGGATTAGTAGTTCTGTACTTTTAATTTACATTTTAAGAGAGTGTAACATGAACTCTATTAAGGATCATATTTTGCTGTCTATAGATTTGTACATCAATGTTAAAAAGACAGATTCAAGACACTACTATCCCAAGATGAAAGCTGGTTTTGCAGTTTCTGTAGATGCAGCATTCACCATATGATAGAAGCCCACACCCAGGAGAGAAATATTTCAGTCATACCTTCTAGCAAAAATATGAAAAGCAATACGGATTAGAGCTAAAGATGTATGAGAATTGATGACTGCATTCTGCATAAGTGGATCCTTGTATAAAAGTGGCTTCTGACTTTGGCAGAACAATTTTTAAGTAGACTCAAACAAATAAATTAGTTACCTATTTTACAACTGTTTAAAACTACTACACAGCATATTAATTTTGTCATGCATGGTGTTCCTCTCATGTACAGATCAAACATAGCTGAAAGTGTGAAATGTGACAGTGCTATATTTTATTTACATTATGGTCTAAGTGGCCAGAAAAAGCATCTAAATCTGAACAATTTTAACTCTGGTGGTGTTCAAAACACACTTGTTCCCTTAGTTCATTGGAACTGGTAGCCTTTAACAAAGAGAAAGTGAAGATCACCTCAGTTTTTTCGAACTGTAGGAAAGCATTTATAGGGTACGTGGGCAAACTGCAGAAAGCCTGAAGAAATTCTGCACTGAACTGCAGGCTTACCCTTATACCATCAGCAAAACTGGTAGTTCTTGTCATGGTCTTTTTTTAATGATAGATCATGTTGCTTTAGAGCATGACTTCAGGATAACTGCCACCTGTTGAATTATCCTCTTCTCATCTCATTCTGAAAGACCTAGATTTCCTTGTAGATCTTCTACCCATATAATTGGCAAACTCACTTGCTTTCTGGTTTCTGATATCTGCTGCAATCTTCTTATGAGATGGCACAGCTGTAGTTCCTAATCAAAGCAGAAGATACAGATGTTATTATAGCTATTCTCCTTCTGAGCAAGGATGCGTCTAATGAGCATTAACTAATCCTTAGACATCTGCAGTACTTGTTAAAAACATGCCATTGCAAAAATGTTCCAGGTGTTCCCCTCTCCAAATTCTACCCTATGCCTAGAAATGAAGACCTCACTTTAAGTTAGGCAAACACCTAGCTCACTTTGAGGGGAGCTGTTTGCATCTCTAAAGGCAGAAAGGAAAGAGTGCTCAGGGAAAGTATTAAAGATGAAAGGAAAAGTTGTTAAAAAGAACACCTTGATCCTATCACATGCTAAGTGACATTAACTTTCACTGCATAGGAATTCACAGTACAACTCTGCAGAGTAAAGTCTGATTATGGTAGGTGTAGTATTTTTGAGTGTAATGCTTTGAGAGACTAGAAAAAAAACAATAAAAAGCAAAAATAATTTCAGCAATTCAGGCAGATAGCTGAGATTCTAATTTAACTATTTCAATGCTATCAAAGTTTTTTCTATTCATATGAAAAATATGTCATAATATATTCATATGTCAGGTTTCATCCTTTATAATCTGAAGCTGAACATGTATTTGGATTTTATCTTAATCTGACCCAAATCGATCACTTACTTAATATTAAAAAACTCATGAAAAATGCTATTTCTGTGAGATTATTAGTTTGATTTCTAGTAATTAGAAATGATGTTCAGCTAAGCAGCCAGTTTTGAATGCTCATCCATAGCAAGTGTTTTGAGGTTGATACATTGCTTCCATTCTGTAAAAAACTATTCTGCTTATGTGCTTAGAAGAATTTAGGTATCACAGAAAGACACTACTGAATGAATCATGATGAACCTGTATTAAAAAAAAAAAAAAACATTAAAATCTTGGTTCTTTTAGCCAAAGAATCAGCTTGTTGTTTATGTAGTTAAATAAAATAGAGTTTAAGAGATTAAAAGATAAAAAAAAAGCCACTAATATAACAAAGAGAAAACATGGATATGGAATGAAGAAAAGAGATTTTTTTCAGATGAGAGAAAGAAGCAGATGGAAAGCTGATGAGGCAAAGAAATGCCAACCTGGGACTTTATCAAGCCATCCAGGTGGCAAAGCAAAGTTTTAGAGCTTATTTCCACAAGATACTGAGCAATTCTTGAGATTTTACATTCCCTAACCTTCCCTACAGATGAAATATTACAGCAGGCAATTAATTTGAACACTGCTTTTTATCAATAGCTTGTTAGGAACAACAAAATACTAGAACTTTTTGAGAAGCTGATTTTCTTTTACAGTACCTTTGGTGACAACTTTTAAAAACTCCATAGAAGGGAGACTTGCTTTGACACATTCAAAGAGTTAAACTCAGCTACATTTTAATAGCCCTGATATGTAAATATCACACTAGTTCCATTCCAGAAGTGAAAATCATTTATAAGACTGTAGCTTTGATAAAGATCCTAGAGTGTTTCTTAGATGAGCAGATAAAAAATAAAGATGCTGGAGACCCTTTTATCTGAAAAGAGTAGGAATTACTATGAAATATTTTTGATTCCAAGGACTGTCATCTTTAGAAAGAACATTTGTTCAAAATGGTGCTGTTGCAAAAATCTTTCTCTGAACTTCCACGTACAGTAATTTGTCAATGCTCAACCATGTTTCCTGATCTACTGCAACTTCTCTAATTTGCATTTGACCTCCCACACCTTTAAATGTCTAACAGACTGTAACCTGCTTGTACGTGCAGATCACAGAAATAGTTGTTTGGACTGGGGCTTTCTTTTCCCCATAATTTTACAAAAAAATTTTATCCTCACAGTTACTGTATTGGTCACACAGGTTTAGAGACTCCTAAGAGTACAGTAAAATTGACAAAGAGCCTCAATCTCTATGCATGCAAAACTATCTTGTTCTATAGAGCAAAAAGGGAGGAGTGACAGCTCTCACTTGAAAGGCTATAAGGAAAAAGGAATGATGAGGAAAAAACATGTACCAGAAAAAGCATATGAACATAAACTCCATTCAAAATATTGCAGGTATGATAAAAAAGTACTATGGAAACTACATAAAAATTGCTTTGAAAATGATTTGTCGTGTTCTTATCCTGACATCCTGTAACTTACCATTCAACCTACGGAAAAATTGTGCAAAAACAATAGAACAACATAATTCTTACGGATGCTGTGAAAAACCTCAAATTATACTGAAGCCAATGAGCACTGAAGGTGTTGAAGCTTTATAGAAATGAGAGTTTTAATGTTTGAAGGCAAAAAGTAGAGCAAGATTGGAATCAGTACCATCGCCTCTTTGGTACCTGGTGACAGTCTTCCCACTGTTATAATTTCTACTTAGGCTTATTTCTAAAGCAACAGGACAAGTCGAAACTTTTTGCCGTTTTTTTTTTTTTCTCATTTTCCTTTTCTTCTTCCTAATTCATGCTGAATTAGGAAAATTTCTCTGGGAAATACATCTCCTGGGGAATACATATTCATTAGTATTTTAACTGCAGTACCAGCACAATGGAAACAGCTGCATCTCAGTTCTCCCCTGAGAATTGTGTTGCCTGTTCTCCTAAGAGGCTGAGAAAATATGCTGAAAAATGATTAGGAAGTATTATGTAAAGGTGCTACAAAAGTTATACCAAAATTGCAAGCTGATGGAAATGATTCCTGACAAAAGCTATGACCACTGTGAAAATATATATTTAAAATTTGACTCAGTTCTTAAAGAGAATAAACATCAATTTGCCAGTTGTCATGCATTTTAGAATCATTCATCCCATTTATTTTGAAGCAGCATCACATCTATTTTCCTGGCCTGCTGTGAGAAAGGCTTTGAGATGTTACTGCCACAGTTGAAATATGTTGCCATATTCAGCAAAGATACTCAGCATTATGCTGCACATAATAAGCTTCACCCCTCATCATACAATTAGTCATGTTGACACATTTTAATAAATTACACCTAGCAATCATTTTCAGGTGAGATGTATTCCCTGCAGAAGGGATTATTCTGCTTTGCAGAAAGCACTGAAACTCAGGCACTTACTACAATACAAAGTAATTTCTGTCATGGGAAAGAGGAAGATGCCTTTTATACATGCCAAAAGGAAAATGAAATGTGAATTAAATTTATGGTGGCAACAACAAAAACATTATTTTCTACAAGTGAAGAGACATTTTACACAGCCTAACACTTCTTCTGGGCTAATTGTTCAGGTTCTACATATCATAGTATAACCAGAGGTAAAACAAAGCAAAACAAATTTCACTAATGAGTCCAGATTCTCATAGGCCATAAAACAGCTTAGTTACATTAAACACAAGAGCCACAGCCATAGCAGCTATTTCAGATATGCAGTTGGCATCATTGGGCCTGAAAAAGAACTGGAAAGGAGTAGAATAATGCTTCTCACTCTGTACAAGCCAACATTTGCTTTGTATTGACAGATGGATTTTTGATGAATTTTCATTAAATATGAAATACTGTGCTAGGTATGTATTTTTAACTATTGGTAGTTAATTTTACAGTTTTGAGCTGGAGCTCTTCAGTGAAGTATATAACTGCAGCTAAGTAGTCTGCCTGGTTAATTTTTCCTCTTTTTAAATACTGATAAATACAAGTTTAAGAAAACACTGCTAGCACCACTTTAAGCAAATACTTTCCATACTTATATATTTATTTATATATGTGCTCTGACAGAAATTGCAAATTACTAGAGAATACCATAATATATTAGTTATAGCACCTCTGTGGAGAAAATGTAATTCTTGCAATCTGAAAACGTTTTAAAATTACACCATTAATCACATATCTGTAGTCACTAGGACCTTTCATTGGTGAAGGTCAATATACAATTTTCAGTTTTACTCCTATGGCCCACCACACAAAACAGTTCTATTTATTGGAAATGCAAAAGTAAGTTTTATTCATATTCCACAGAGGATTTTAGCAGGGTCCCTTTTGCTAAAGGCTTTCTTCAAGTCTCACCTACAACATAGGAATCTTCTAAAAAGATTTTTGCTTAACTCTAGCTGCTGCTGCTGCTGCTGCTGCTAGGTTCGTTGTTAACTGCTTGCTTTATTCCACCTCGACTTGCAGTTTACTCTGAACATTCCACAGAAATCAGTGCACAAATCTGTTCATCAGCATGAATACTATTCATATGCATTATGAAACGAATACTGTGTAGCACTGACAGTATGAGACAGCATCTAACTTTAGCCTTTAATTTAAATTGCTATTTGTTTAAAGACACTAAAGACAGCAATGCATTCAGGGTTGACTGGAATGTCATCCCATTTTAAACTTTTTTGTAAAACTTTTGCCAAGTACCTGTTATTAGCTTCCCAGTCTTTTGTGATAACCATTATATCCCTTCCTAGAATAATGAATTCTACTCCACACACAGCCCTGCTAGCAAGTTTTATAAGTCTATCAAAATGCCCAAATATATTTAAGCAGTCCAAAGTGTGACAAACTAAATAAAATGATCAAAGAACTTCAAAGTGTCGTAGCACCTCACAAGACAGATCTGTGCAAAGGTACCAATTTTTACTTTGCAAATATTTGCAAGTTAAAAATATATCTCCATGAATTTGTCAAAAGGCAAAAAATGCCACTTCTCCTTGTAAAAGCAATTTTTCATTATGACAGCAGTAAAAATATGGAGTGGTATACGCACTCTGAGCTCTATGTATCTTGTAAAAATGAATTAGATGCTTGTAACAAAATTACAAGCCATTGGACAGTAAAAGAATTTTAGTGAGGCTTGTATTTTTTCTTAGTTTTATCACAATCATTTTTTTGTACACGGAAAGCACTGTACTTAATTTTAATTAAACTACTGTCATTTCAAAATAACCATATTAAATATTAAAAGCGATGACAGGACTTAAAGCCTCTGTACCTACAACAAAAGCAGTCAAAGGCACAGATTTGTCCCTCTAGTGCTAGTATACCATGCTAGCATGTCCAGGATGGCTCTTTCATTCTCAGGCTAGAGACTTACAATACATTACTCTTAACAAAATAAAACCAATAAAAAGCCATTGACATATTGGGATATCAGCTTAAAAATTTGGGGGGCCGAGAGGGATTGAAATATAATTTACCATATCCAGCAAACTAAAGCTTATGGTTCATATACATTTTCTATGGATGCTTTTCTTTCCCAAACTCAAAGCTTTAGGTTTCCAGATGAGGCAAAATATACTTCAAAATAATTCCATATTTTTAAGCTCATACCCCACTATATAAACACACATCCCAAATTAATTGCTTTTCTTCTTATTCTTCTCTTCTATTAAAATGGCCAATCTGTCTACTTCGGAGAAAACCATAAATTCTGTATACCTATTTTATTATTTAAATATGCAGTTGTAATCCATGCACCTGCTAAGGAGAGGCCTATTCTGAAAGTATTTGAAAATACAGTGCTTTGATTGTGAACAATATGATTGGCCTTTCTTTCAAAATAAAACTAGTATGTAATGGTAGTACAGTGCCATGTATATCAATTTGTACATACATATGTGCATATCATAGAGATATATTTTAACGTGAAAATGTGAATGCATATATAACCTACAATCATGCACAGAGTCTATACATATTTATTTGTCTTTTTCATATAATTTATAAGAGAAGCATATTTGGCATCACTGTGGGCATGAGTTAACTGTTTTATTGGATTATTATTCATCACATTTATTATGGTAGTGCTGCAAGTGTAGCCAGTGTGATCATGCAGATAATTCATACCTAAAATGTTTGCAATCTAAACAAGCAGGATTGACACTGTGTAGGGGAAAGGGAACAACAGTGGCACCAGAGTGAACACTGGGATTGTAAGAAGCGACAAGATTCATTTGAAAGTGTGAGTTGAGTTGGGAGAAAATTAGCCTACTGGAAAGAAAAATTAAATGAGTGATATGAGGGTGAGAAGACATGGGGGAAATGGAAAATTAAGACAGAGAGAAATATTAAATGAAGCCGAGAAGAAGGAAGGTTTGGAACAACCAGCAACAGCTGGTTCATAAGGTCTTGGGAAGATAATTTGCCACGGCTGGGCCCAGACAGATTTTGTGCAAGGGTAGGAAAATAAGCATCAATACTATGCATGTGTGTATGTTTACACTCGTACACAGTTTAAGATAATTTATTTATAAACTCCCATATACATTTCATCTTTAGAAAGAAAGTTCTAACTACTTCTTGCGCTGCTATTAAGCTTGCTTATAATGCAATTGATTTTGAAAACCTGTTTCTTTATGCCAATAGCTACTTTGACCAAAGCGCATCTCTAAATCTGGTACCTGGGATATAGATACAGTATCTCTTAACCCACCATATCCTATTCAAATGAGTTCCTTTCAGAAGTCAGAGAAATGGTCAAAATGAGCACTGATCTTCGCTTTGTAACAAATGACTGAAGATATCATCTTTAGAAATGGAGTATCCTGACCTGATCACACACTTACTTCAACAGAAGTCACACCTTATTTCCAGGTCGCACAAAAATGAAAAGATAAATCTTTATGATGTTTATGTTTACATTGTTGTTCTATCTCATTCTCAGCAGTCTTTTGAATTCTTGGTGGAAATGTATTGGAAGAAGGGATCATGCAGAAAAAACTCAATTCCTTTACTGACAAACAAATTAAACTTAAATGTTAAATTATAGCCATATAATGTTATGTCACAGTGCATATATAAGGTTTTGTGTTCAAGTCAGACATTATGTGTTCTGCTCAGGGCACTCATTTATCCTATCACTAGTACAACTGCAGTAGATGTCTTTTTTTTTTTTTTTTTGTTAAACAATTTCATTCTATCAACCCAAAATAAATTAAGCTAATTTCTACTGGAAGAATCAGATAATATTCATTCATTCATTCTGTACTTCTGCTCTGTGTTTGTTACCTGATTTATTTCTTTGTTACTCTTCTCTTAGATGGAAGTCAGTTTGGAGGGGATGAACAATTATGAAGTAAGCAATATCCTGAAGAAAAGACTTTCGGACTGTATTCAGTCTCTATAGATGTATTACTGTACAGAAGGTTTCTATTTTTGACTTGTACTGTTGAACTTCAGTTTTGTTGAGGGAAAACAACTGCCCAATGGGAATTGGGAATGACACTGAGATAGCTAAAAGGAACAATGCAATCCAACTACTGCCTTTTTCTAAGATAATCCAAATGCAAAACTATTCTACTTCTAAACTTGTGTATATAAAATTATCTACTCTGAAAATTCAAAAGGATGATGTATTTTATTGTAAAGCTAAAAAGTCTTCAAAAAATAGAAATAAAGAATTATGTTGTTTGAGTATGCATGATCAAATTCAGAGGTGATATTCCTTCAACAAGGCCCATATCAAAAAATGTACATGTTCATCACTACTGACATAATGCAGGAAACAGTTGATTGTAATACATCTGTGATCCGTACCCTTTTAGTAGTATGTTTTCTATTTTGGGAAACTATTCTTCATTTTTTCATTAGTTCTTGTGTACTCTACTCAAAGTCTTTTTGTTGCCATTCTTGCTGCTGTACTGAACCTTCTCTTTTTCACTTGAATTCATTTTTACCTTTCATTTTTCACTGCTTGTTAAATTAAAGGAAATTATCTCAATTTGAGGTTTTTGAGCTTTTTTGACTTTACAGATAGTATCATTCACCACAAAAGCCGAGGTACAACTTTCATCATGTATACTCTGAGGAAAAACTAAAACTGTTGCTCATAAATACTCTTTCTTAAAATTGTGTTACATAGTCATACTTCTAGGACTACCAGAGCCACCAGTATAGAAACTTACTAACCATGACACAAAAAGTATGGCACTTACTTTAAGTAAGTCCTTATGCTTTTGAAAATATCAGTATCCACAATATGTAATGCTCAAAGATTTTCTCACGTTTGTATCAAGAATAATTCCACTGAATACTGCTCTGCCTTTCTTTATAAAAGTGTGTGTGCATATATGTGTATGTTTACTTCCTAGATCTCTAAAGTAAGTATTTTTATAATATTGTTACTTGTAGATGCTGTTTCTGCAAGAGTCTAGCAGTGGAATAACTTGAGGCTTACTCACTAAAGGAATCTTACCTGCATGAAAGAGTAATATATTTTTTTTCCATTTCCCATTTAAAAAAGTCGAACCTGGATAATAAAGAGTTTCTCACAGACCGAAAAGAATACAGAGACCATTTTTTTCAGCTCCAGAGGTAAGCAGAATAAATTCATAGGAGATTTCAATTTGGATGTACACTGTGAGTCATTTCTACACTGAGAGATAGATTTATGCCAGCATTAGTTGATTCACTATTGACATCATCTCAGAATTTCACCTATTATCCTTTGGGAAGAGTTACTCAGTCTTCAAGTTTATTCCAGGCTGATTTTTATTACATGAAAACAGTCATTAAGTAATTGCCAATAAGAATTTTAAAAAAATCACTAATCCAAATGGTGGATTTTAGGCTAATTCATTGAAGAGAAGCAAGCAGACATCAATTAAAAATTCATCTGACTACACATATCTCTGCCAGGAATTCTCATGCTAATAAAGAAATCACTTCTAGAAATATATCATTTCCATCTTACTAACCTTTATCTCCTCTCTTTTGCCACATTAAGCCCCACTGATCATCATTCTCACTAGCCCTCCCTTCTATCACTCCATCTTCTGATTTTCCATTCCACACTCCTCTAGTTTTACAAAAACACCTCCCCCAAATCACCTTGCATCTAAAAAGCTCTTCAGCCCTAGGAGATGAGGTGATGATGTGTTGTAAGAGTCCTATTTTTGCCTCTAAGCTCAGCAGTCCTACAGTAATTGCCAGAACTACAGTGGCTTTCAAGTTGAGTTTACAAAATCAAGCTGGTTTCAAAGCAGCATTTACTGCTCCATAATTCTATCTAATCCCCACAGCTACTGACATAAACTAATTGCATGTACACATATGATCCCATTACGAATGGTGCAATCCAGATGGTGCCAATCTGGGACTGCAAACAGAGTTCCAGTGCTGTCAGTTGCATGCCAGCTTCACCACTGCAGTTACAGCTCTATTCCTAGCTCTTTACATCGAGATTTCCTAGTCAACTTGCTAGGCAACACAATAAAGCCGGGTATTCATAACTCCCCATGGAAAGCAGTGTCCAAAAAATGTTCCAAGAGGCATTGTCAGTCCACCGCTGCCTGAAAAATCTCAGATTTTACTCCAAATTATTAAGGTGCTGCTCTTACTAGTACTATTATTATCAGCAGCAGCATTATCACTACTTATTAATTCAGTAGCACATAAGAATTCCTATGACAGGCAATAGCCTAACAGTAGAGGGACCTGAAATCAAAGGTATCAAAAGAGAGTACTTATCTGAAAGAACATACAATATGTGAGGTTATTTTCCAATCCAAATAGTAAAATACGCAAACTAACCATTCACACGGCTTGTCAGTTTTTCTATGCCTATCTCATATACTAAAGAATAACTAGTAACCTAAAACCTATCTACGCACACTTTTACAGGTACACACATACCACATATCTAACTACTACAAAAAAAATTATTTGAAGGATGTCTAATACTAAAATTCATCTTCACTACCTCAATCTCTGCAGGAAACTCAACCTCTCCCCCCTAAATTATCCAGTTCTTATGTCCATTCACTCTTTGCTTTGCTGCACAAAAAATCTTTGAAAAATTAAATAGACCTTAAACAATTTAAAAATGCAAAAGTTTCAGTGGAAAAAAGAACACATGTTGCAGTGTTGCAGTTCTCCAACTGAAACTGTCCCTCTAGCTGAAACCCTAGCTTGCTGACCTGAGCATCTCAGTAGATTTCAGTGTATATAGCATCAAAGAGGAAAAAAGTTGACCTTCATAACATAGAGGTTCAAACCATGTTCTAAGTTACAATAATATTTTAATTATACCCTTATGAAGCTAGGAGACAGTTCATGTCATAAGCTAGAACACATGCAAAGAATAGAAAATGTATTCATATAAGGATGGGTTGTATTAAATAAAACTATTAAAATTAACTAAAAAAAACCCTGGGGAATTCTGATAAAGCATTCCTCAGAATGAAAAGTGATGTTGTAAAAATATTAAGAAACTGAGGAAGTCACATGAAGTAATTCTGACTGTAAGCTCACCGCTTTTTTTTTTTTTTTTTTTTAAGGCCACAAACCATCTGCAGTGCATTTGACAATTTGATCTTTGTTTAGCTCTAGCCATTATTTTTGTTTTGAGTCTGAGGCAAGTAGACATGGGAAGTGCCAAGCAATGTCTCTCTTCCAAAAGAAACTTAACTGTTCTATAGTTTTATAAAATACTCATAAATACTAATGCAAGTATCCTGCACAGTCATACTGTGAAGAATGCATTTAGATACTAGACGCATGCATTAAATGCATCTTCGATAGCTCAACAGCAGAGTTTAGTGAGCAACTTTGGGAAATGATGTTTCAAGAGCGTCACAGAGTACATCATGCCATATAAAGTGTGCAGTGTTGTTGTGATATATTAAAACATATTCAGTTTATTTTCTTGGTGTATTAGTCCACTGATTCTCGATGTGTTATCCTGATCCACATCAGCTGAACTTAAGAGTAAAATCAAGTCCCCCCTTAGCAAGTACTCAAGTAAGTCAGCTTAACAATCACTTTCCACAAGCCAGTAAAACTTACTTTTCAGAGGAAACTGAGAGCCAGAACGCAAGACCACTAGTCTGGCTGATGTGAATTCCCTTTAGAATTCAACTGAATAGTTCTCAGCTTATTTTTCTACGATACTTATTCAGCTCTGGAAAACACTATAGGCAAAATGAACAGCTGATACAAATAGGCTGAATTTGTGGAGATCCGAAGTGCCAGAGCATCAAGAGGTGTAAATCACCTTGGTGGCTCTGCTGGAGCCAGCAGTCACACAATGACGGATGAAAGCACTCAGCCATTCCTACCTCAGCTCCAATTCTTTGCACATTAATATCTAAGCATAGATGATTTTGTTATGATTGTTATTATTGCTCTTCATATTATTAAACAAACAGTTCAAAATTACTGTATTCAATTTGAATTGCTTCACACAGAATCACTAGCAGAAATCCTTTCTGAACATGCAAGTGGCACTTCAGTATTTCATGAAGTGTTAAATTGGCAAAACAACAACACGAGTTCATTACTGCAGATTCTTTCCAGATGGAACCATAAATGCACTGTACTTTACTGCGTGCCTGTGGTACTAAACAACTGAGCTGAATATTATGATGACTTTTTGAGGAATAATATTTCACATAGTAATCATTCATTTTTGCAGTGAAGAAACTAATTTTAAAGAAACATGGAAAAGAAGATTCTAGAGCTTCTCTGATCGTTTTCTTTCTAGCATCTGAAAACCAGGACAAACTGGCATTGCTGCCTTTGCCTGGTTTCCAGCTCCAAAGCCGGATGTACACGCTGCTTCTTTGCCTCTAACACTTTAAGGAAAGGCTGGGCCAGCCCTTCTCAACACACCTGAGCCAAGACGCTGACCAGCTCTGAAGGGAGACTACACCACATGGCAACATTAAAACCAGTCTTGCTCATACCTACAGGAATTTCTAAACAGACTGAAATTTCCAAATAAACAGACAAAAACAATGGACTAGACTACATTAATTAATACATATGCAATGATAAAATAAAAGTGATTGTAATTTTCACAGATGACTTCAAGAGGAACAAGTTAAGGCTTGTAATTTTTTTCCTTTACTCTGCCAGGCTCTAATTATGTTATTTAATCTGTCTATTGTTTTATTTATGGATTATCTTTAGAATCAAAAACAACCTGTGTATGTGTTTATTTTTAATCATCAGTCTAGTACAGTCTCATCCCAACATAAATCAAGAATCATTCCAGTGATGTAAAATAAACATGAACAAAACATATAAATACTAAAAATATACACATATTCAGTTCTGTTGATCTATTACAATCTTTGCTTAAAGAAAAAATTCATCCGCAAATTTTTCAAATACATTTAAAGATGAAGTTGATTTATTGTTGTCCCTACTTACCTTGAACAGGTTTCAGCCCAAAGCAATACCGGTTCATTAAGCAATACCATTTCATTCAGTGGAGTTACTTTAGGTTTACATTCTTGTGCAGAATCAATCCTTTCATCCATTTCATCAGAGCTGCTGTTTAAACAAGCTATTAAATTTGATCTATTTCTCCCCTCAAATACATTTGTGTTATGCTTTGGACACATTTGTTTCTAGTTAGAAAGGATTTTTTTTTTTAATATTGCTTTCAAATACCTGAAAGAGGTAATTATCTTTTCTTGGAATTTTAGATATAAAAATAAATATGGAAATAATGACAGAGCAAATAAACAGCAACATGTTAGTTTCCTGCTGCTTTATCAAGGCTGTGATATCTTCAAGGGCACATCCAATATGAAATTACGCTCCCTGGTCCTCAGAGGTTTACTCTGGACAAACTCTCCTGAAAAATTTTAATACCACAGTCTCCTCACCTCACTTACATGGCAGGCAGCACATCTTACATTACAGCATGCACCAAACTATCCATATTTCACAGATACATAAATCTTTCTTAAAACTCTGTGTATTTCAAAGCTTGAAATTTAAATTTCCTTAAATTCTATTCAAGAAATTCATTGCAGTAATACGATATTTATCCCAACTAAAAAATAACTCTCAACAATGTAATGTGATTAAGTTCATAGAAAAAGAGGCTTTTTTGATACTTTTTTTTTACTTTAGCTTTTGCCTTGAAATTAAATAGAGACCTTTTATCATTCCTTATTGTGAGTAATGGAAATTCTTTTCTACAAATGAAAATAAACTCTACAATACTATCTTCTATTGCTACAGTATAACTTCTACTATTTTTCACTAACTACACTCAGATAATTTTAAAATGGCTATAATACATAAAAAGAATTGACAGTATTCTTAGACACTACTAAGTCATTCTTCCCAAAGAAATGAACAAAATTTTATTGCTTTTGACAATGCTGAGAAAAATGGAGTAAAAATCTATTTTTGCAAAATCTTCAGAACAAATTCTGAAACCTTAATCCTATTGTGAAACCTATATATTCCAGCTATCTAACATTAAATAGGGCAAGAAAAGCAGAAATAAACTCCACAATAGAAATCAACTGTCATGAATTACCACAGGTTCACATCATCTATTCATTGTTCATCTCCCAACCTCCTTCCAAAATTGTACAAATTCAAGACTCAGTACAAATTAATCTCTGATCAGGTTAGTAGGAAAAGAGAATTTATATGAACATATCCAGAAAGCACAGTCCAGAGGTTACTGTTAGACTTTCCGAAAACAGAAGCACTCAAAATCCTGAGACTCTTTTGAAAAGATTATTAGCAACTGAGACCTCAAGAATTATGGACACAAAACAGAGTTATACAGAGGTGTTAATGACACCATGACTGTGGAAGAAATCAAGCTAATACCCCCTGTGCTAATGACTATGTGAAACTAGTAACAATATGCTGAGTCTCCATTAGTTGCAGTTCTACTTTTGAACTGGCAATAATGAAGGTAAATATAAAATTTACCTGAATGCAGCATGTTGTTCCTTTCCAAGACTTAGTCTTTTAACTTTGTAGCCCATGGGCAAAATCATCCTCTTGCACAAAATCTGTACCTATGCAAAAGAGGAGGATAAAACTAAGGGGAAGTCTGGAGACATCCAGTCCAAGTATAACAATTTGATATGATTTGTCCTACTTGAAACCCATTACCCAATCTCAGATACTACTAAACAAGAATTCTCCTTAGATAGATGAACTGCCTGTGGATACCCAGACTGCATCAAGAGTCTTTCGTAAGTCATATTGAAATGGTTACAGAGATTCCGGTTATAGAATAACCTTATTTTGCATACTATTAAAGGTTATTAAATTCACATCTCAAGTTTCATAGTAAACATAGTAAACATAGTAAACTATTGTATAGTTTTTGAAATGTTTGAAATTTTTTATGCTATTTCAGTTTATTCTTTAAGTAAGTTGACAAGCAAGGATGCTATTTAAACTACTGTAAGGAGACTGACAATCAACACAAATCTGAAGTCAGATAAAAGGGGATTTTTTGATCACCTAAAACTTAGGAGCAAGGCAAAGAATAAATTTGTTTTTTGTAAGTTACTTTCTTAAAGTAAAAATATCTAGAGTGTATTGCATCTAGGACCTGTCAAAATAATAGCTCAGTGATGTGAATTCAGAACATAAAAGTGTTCTGTTAGCAATCAACAAGAGACAAGAGATATACCAATCTTTTGCAGTACAGTTTTCTTATCAGACATATTTGTTTTACTCCATGAGATTGTTCTAAATACATAAGATTTACATAAATATGGCTGCATTGTTAATTCCTACTATGACACTATTCAATAAAGTTTCCATCTTCTGTTTAGTAAAAAAACTTTACAGCCAAGAAATGTAAGTCAATAGTGACAGGCAATCCTCTTACTACAGTGGCATATTTACACAACATACTGTTTGAAAAGCAAGTAAATAGCTCAATTCCTATCATCATAATTATCAGAAGTTAGGAATTACATATTGTAACTACACATTGGGAAGATTAAACAATCAACAGATAGTTTTAGACATGCCAGCTACTGATAGCAAGATTGAGATAATACAGAAGTAACCTAGATTTTGCTACTTTTTTAAACTCAACTTTGTATAGCTTAGATTATGGGACTTGATTTTCAAATACAGACACCATTTTGCTTTCCTCCTTGTTTTCTCCTTCTTACATTTGAACAGAAGAAGTAATGTTAGCAAGAATTCTTCCGTGCAGCTGCTGGATAATAAAATTAGGTCTCTACTCCTTATATGTACGCAGAAAGGCCAAGCAAAAATAGCTAGTTGGATATGAATTTCCTAAGAAAACACAATAGCTTCTAGGTATCACGGTATGACCTTGTCATACCTTCAAGACATGTGTCTTGAAGGGATAGAATTATAGTTAATAATAATGCTTCCGTAAAATAAAGCTTCTGCAGCAGATATCAGAAAAACAGGACTTTCATTCAGCAAGACTTGTGAACAAACATTCTTCATTCCTTATCCCGCTGAAATCACATTGCTCAAATTTAAATTAAATTCAGGTCTGGAAGAATTCCAGAATTATCAGATGCATGAACGGCCCTTTATTTTCACAATGAAACTAACCAGAACTTAGTTTCACTGTGAAACTAATTAGAACAATTAGTATCTCCTGTTCAAACAGTATTCAGCTTCTTATGAAAATGTCAAAATTATGCCTCCCTGGCTCAGGATCAAGACTAGTAATTTTCATCAAGTAAATCTAAGTTTCAGACTTGCCCAAATATTGAACTGCATCTGTGTTGGAGGCTCACTCAGAAAAATTTGTAGAAGCTTACTTTATTTTTTTACATCGATCAACATGTGTTACCACTGAAATGATAGCAAATTCGAACGCAATTAGGTCACAAATAAAACCAGATGTGATGATCCTATGTACATCTACTGAATACAACACAAAATGGTAAGGCCAGCATAACAGGAAAAGAATGAAGATTTTCTGGAAGGATTATTGCATGAACACATGGAACCTACTCCGCTATCCCTCAGCTCCATTGTCAGTAAGCTAGAATTCATTCATAATAATCTTTAAGAAAAAGAATTTAAAAAAAAACTAATAGAGATTACCTTTTCATCTCTGTAAGGCACATAAATTGAAAAGCATAAATTACAAACAATAATGACAAATAATCCCGTAAGATTCATTCAGATTTGAGTGTAAGCTCCAAAATACAGTTCATGTGAAAACACATAGGCCAAATACTTGAGCTCTGTGCAAGGCTGGTTTCACAAAAGACAAGTAACATTTCCCTCTGAATTGCTTCTAATGAAATCTAGGTCTAAAACAACATGGAAAATGTTGCTGGATGTTGTTTGGGGCTGGCATCTGACACGTAGTTTTCAGAAAATCTTAAAAGAGAGGTTTAGTTTGTTCAACCCCCCTCTAAATCTCTCTCAGGTTAACAGCAGCTGTATTAATTTTGGCTGACAAACATGTTGCTATGAATCCGCCTCATTTATATCAGCTGATTTTGTGCACGTATCATCATTACTGGGTTTTTACGAAGTTTTACTGGAATTTGTTCTTGCAACCGATTAGCATTTCTCTTTCCCATATGAGCTGAATACAAGTTTTAATTTCATTAATATGATTCCACAGTATCACATTGCTCCGCTGAACAATGAGTAATAGCTAATACTAGCCAGAAGTAGTTAGCCCAACTTTAAGCTTTGCATTCCCAAATCCATTTCAAGTACGTACAATTGCACATATATGACAAAGAATGTGATGCACTCAAAAAACACACACCTAAGGTCACAATCCTGCAAAGATGCATGAAATATATAAAACTGCCTAGTCACCAGAATCCTCCAGGGACATTTAATGATTGCAGACAAATCCCTATTAAGGAAAGCATTTAAAACATACTTAAATATGGGAATATGCTATTACTAGTCCATGAAAGTAAAAGAGACTTTTAACCACAGCTTTAAAATTAAATTTTGGCCTAGTAATCTGCAAATTGCAAATTTGCAAAAACTGCAAATATTGTATCAGATAGTTGTCTACTTGTAGCTCCTATTTTTTTAAACATGAATATTTCATTTTTGGAAGTAAAGAAATTATTTAACATAGGAAAAAGGTTGGGTATACTTTAGCAGGAGAGAGGAGGCAGACTACTTATATCGAAAATACAAAGGGTACAAAAATGGTGCATAAAAATGTATGGGTTACTTTTGAAAATTTTGGTTAAGTAATATTTAACAAAGACATCATTTCAAATGAATTTTATCAATCTTAGACACTACAAAGAAAATGTATTATGTGAGAAAGTATCAGTCTGTTTCAGACAAGCATTTAATTATACATTAGTGATTAAATTTACTGATTCACTAATACTCTCACAAAGTGAAAATCTCTTGAAAACAAAGACATTTGTAATCTAACATCATGTCTTAACCAGTTCAGCAGATTCTGGAAAATCTTAGAGAACTTTCTACATATATTTCTATAAGAAACTTATAGATGATTGATTACAATTAATACACATTTCTAAAGATGCAGATAGGGCCGAATCCTCATGCTTTTTACTTGAATGTCTATAACCATGTGTTCTTTATTATTCACAATATTAAAACTCTGTTTTAGTATAGGGCTGATAGCAGGTCCAACAAATAAGGCCCTGCACTTTGCAGGGGTAATAGGAAGACATTCAATTAATTTTACAATAGACGATCACATTTAATGATAAGACTATGACAAATCCGTTGAACATTTAATTTCTGAGACATAAAAATGAATGGATGAGGTAACACGAAAAGGTATGTATGAAGGGAAACTTGCAAGATATTCTAATGGTTCTAATTTTAAAAGCTGCCATCAAATCTTCATGGATAATGAAAGTATGTCTAGCTAGATAAATTATAGGCATGACACTTTGGAGATCTAGAATGTACTTTAATTTATTAAACAGTGACTAAGTGCAAGTACTATGGCTCAACAGTGAAGTGTGCTAATAAGTTCAGCTAACTGCATTCAGAGGGTTTGAAGATGAATTGAACAGTGGGAGTTCCATTTTGTAAGTATAACTCAAAGACATAGCATTTAATCTAAGGGCATCAGCTGTATGTCCAATTTCACAGGCCGATGGTGGTAAAACACACAGCAGAGAGAGAAAGAGATAAGAAACAAGGGGTTCTGGACTGATACATACTTGGATATTCTACAGGGAAGATACTGAATGATCCTGTAATACATTCCATATTGCATGCAGCATTTAACATTTATGTTCAACTCCTATTCCGTCAGTATTATATGTTACATATTTTATCAGGTTAAAGATAAATTAACCTCACTCTGTTCTTAATCTAATTTGTTCCTTCTTAGGGCTGGAGTTTAAAATGATTCTTTTTGCTCTGCTGTGTAAATACAAATGATGCATTTAAAAAAAAAAAAAAGACAGTATATTACTTGGGTTGACATCTTACTACAAATCTCAAAATGACAGTATGTGTCAGAGGGTAAAGAAGCTGCCCAGTCTGTGAAACTTTCCACAATGAACTGACCTTATCAAGCGGCTGGATTCTCAACTTCTTCTCTCTGCTGAAAGTAGCACTTATTTAATTGCCCTGACCCTGACACCACAGAGACTCTGGCAAAATTTGCCAGGTTCCTCCCCAAGCGGTAGCCATGATTAGTTACATAGCTTTATGTAACTATATATTTACTATAACGCCTTCACTGGCAATGAATGGATCTTGATCTGTAAGAAAGCACTTCCGTAGGAGTCCATCTAACATAGAACACAAACTGCCTTTGTTTGCTGTAAGACAGTGGAGAGTTTTCCGAGTACTTTCCTGTGTGAAACAGGCTAGTTTCCTTCCCATGGAAAATTTTTTCCACTGACTAGTGGAATGAGTCATGAAGAAAACTGAAACGGAAGATGGAGAATTGCCCGGCAGAGAATATTCAACTCTTGACAACCTGCCCTTAAGTGGACTAGTAGCTCTTGTTCAAAAAAAAAAAAAAAATGTTCTCTCAAAAAAAAAAAAATTATCCCTTCCTAATAATCCCTCCCATCTGGAAGGAAAGAGAAGAAAGAAACTACAATAACCCCATTCTGGTCAGCAATTCATAGTTTAGATACCTGTATAAAATCTTCTTAGAAAAGTCTTTACAGCATCCAAAAATCAGGAACTGTAATAAGCTCTACTGAGGTCATGTTTACTTCACATTTCTCCATCCCCTATCACACATGCTTTCCCAAAAAATCCATTTTGATATTCTTTGTTAATCTATAAACACCCATGCCATTTACAGCTTAGAATTTCAGCAGCTTTTGGCTATTTTGTCGTTGCATTGGAGTTCCTGGCTTTTCTCTGGACTACACTGTGAGGATGGCTAGTATATAAATACCTGTTTTTTTCTTCTCTTTTCTTGCTGCCCCTTTGTAAAGATATTTATAAAGTCAGCTATATTAGTATGCTATTATATTAATATAGTAAGAAAGGTATATCCCAAGCAGACAGTGTAATCTAATAGAAAAAAAAAAAGAACCAATTAATTACGTGTACAGAAGTATGAACTTCACCTTGCAATCCAAACACTGAGATTATTTATAAATCTGAATGTCTCAGAAATTTTAAACTTCTATCTGAGGAACTATGTGAGCAAGTTGGATATCTATTGAATTAAGGCACCTTGAATTATCATGCCTGCATGTAAACTATTATTTACAGTCTAGTTTACCTGAATACTTTCACTTTGGCTGCAACAAATATACTTTGTAGTTTGCTCATGCCCCCAGCCATTTCTTTTATTTCCACACATTTTAAAAGCTGAAAGAGGAGCTGGATTTAATCCGCCTAATAATCTCTTTAATAATGATACATCTAATTAAGACATCTGTTGAAAGCCCATAATAGGAATTTAACAAGGCACATATAGATATGAGAATCCCCCTGGAACATGTTATTCAAATGAATTATTTTATCATTCCATGGACATCTTAGTGAGGCAATTCCATTTCAAGAAATATGGCACTGTATCCTTGTAAAAACATAATATTTAGTTGCAGCCCTAAATTATCAGCAATGATTCATTCACAGAGCAGCTAACCCTGACAGGTAATGCATATGATGGGTTCATGTACAAGAAGCCTTTGGAATCTGTCTTCTGGCTGCACCATCTTTGTAACAGCCAGGGGAGCCCCAGACAGGTTTTCTACGTACTCTTCAGTAGCCTGAGAGGGAGGCGGTTTCTGCTCCCACTTCCACTCCACAAAAGCAGAACGGGGTGTAGCTGCACTGCTAGAAGTGGGCTGACAGTGAGGGTTGTTCCCTTACATGCATTGGACCTCCAAAAGCAATTCAATTTCAGTAACTCGGTGCTCAAGACACAATGACAAACCACTAGGACTATATGGGCAGAATCACTGAGGCAGGGTGAGATTTACTCCTGCGAAAACATGGACAATTTTAGATTGTGGAGAGCTGTTCTTCCTTTAGAGCACTTCCCAGATCATCCTAGATAAGTTATAGTTATATGCCTGTGCTAAAGACCTGCAGTAATATTCCTTTTTGCCTGTATTGAGATTTCCACTGAAGAGGCTTCAAATTGCAACTACTCTCACCTATATAAAATCAAGAATCCAAAATCTGTACCATCTACCAGTAGAGATATTTTTTCCCTTCCTATTTAGCAGCAATTATATCTAATCGAATAGCAATGTACTTTCAGTGATAAAAGGAACTGTTTTAGGAATAATAAGTGATAATATTGTAATGCCACCACACAAATTAATATTTTTCCATATACATTCATTATTCAAATAAAGTCAATGTTTTTTTTTTTTATTTAAGCTTTCTACTTCTGTGCCCTGATCACAAACAATTCTCTGTAAATACCTGACATCCATTCTAAGAGTTGAAGCATCTGAAATTTTAGATATGTTTTGTTACATCCTGTCTTACAGATCAGGTGGTGGTATTTTCACTTACAGATTGGATCAGACCATCATTTTTCAGCAAGAGGAATATTTCTAGAAGTTTGCCTTTTCTTCCTAAAGGAAGAACGTAACTTAAGAAAGGTAGACAATAAACATGTTTAGAAATATTTATAAAGAAGGTGGTGTAAAATTTCTAACTCTCTCTTCTGAATGAAACACACCTTACTTGAAATAGCGTTCCTAGGAAAATCAGGACTGCATATGGAGGATTATTTTCACCCTCTCTGCAGAAAGCAAACAGAGTGCCAAGTATTTTCTATCTAATTTAACCTCCCATTGTCTTAGAAGTTTGGGAAAGACTATAGCAATCGTATTCCAGTGCTCTGTGCAGTCACATAGAGAAAACTCTCAACGTATGAAACCAATGAATAAAAATAGCCAGGTCCCTTCTTTACCTGTCTTAATGAACAAATCTCTGCAGCAGTACTCACTACAGCACAGTAATTAATACTTGGAAAATTATGAAGCCTGGAAATAAAATGATTTGAAATGAATATATACTTGAATATTGGCAAGTACCTACTTCTGAAAAAAAAACAGTTTTTATTGTTTCAAGATTTATTTCTTTCTAAATGCTTATGCTCTATGCCTGGATCATATTTACACACACTTATTACTGGATATCAGTTTTTATGTAAACCATTTACTGATTTCTGAAATGCAGAAGTAGGCTTCTAAGTCAACTTACAAAATCAGTTACTACATGGAGTCTGACAAGGAGTGCACATACAGAGGAGCTATGCTGAGATGGATCAATGCAGATATAGTCAATATATCTATGAAACTTTGACAGCGCTCAGAACTAAATTAATCTAAATCTTTTCAGCACAGTAGGAGTTCAGTTTTATGCACCTTATGTTCCTTTCTCTTCTTTTCAGCTCAACAAGGTCTGACATTTTTAATACTGAGTGCAAAATTCCTCTTCAAAGAAATCTCTTTAGCCCATGAAAACTGTGCACTGAATCCAATGTTGATACAACTAGAGTCTAGAGCCTGTTGGCCTTCAGCCTTTACTGGCATATCTATTGTCCTTTCCACTCTTGCAACAAGAGCTAGTCTTGTTTTTTCTTCAGAAGCTTTATTCCTAGCAAAACTAAACTGCCACAATGTTAGTGCCAGAAATAGCCACCCTATACTGAGTCCACTTTTGTCACCACAGGCAACGAAACCAGCTGTTCCAGAAAACGTGCAGGAGAAAATACGGAAAGCACAAGAAAGACCCCCTCTTTCCATCTCTGTGCAGTGGTTACACATTCAACTTACAGTCCCTCCACTGCCTGGGATTTCCTCCTTCATGCTTACTCTCTTATTCAAGAAATCAGAAAGAGAAAGGTATGAATTTTCATTCCCAGTAAATTGAGGCAACAACTCAACAGTTAAATTATCTAGAGAAAGAAATGGCATGCCAAAAAAGAAGACTATGATTGAGATTTTCAGAAACATGTTATAAGGTTACATACATAAGTCCCATTAATTTAAACGAGTGTTGAACATTTCAATCCCCCAGGCACCGTTAAACATCCAAGTATCCTTTTGTTCCTGAGGCATATGAGCAACACAGGGGTTTTGAAAGGAAAACACAAAGCCAGGCACGGCCCTAAACACTGACCTGAATTAACTGGTTATAAGCTGACTAGAAGAATTATTTTTACTTGCAATTGCCCTTAACTTATACACAAAGAGCACATTTCATTTTAGTACAGCTCCAGTTTAAGTTCAATATTATAGTAAAAATAAAAAGCAAGACTCAACGTCCAGTCCTATTTGCAGGACACGATCAGCTAAGACAGATTTATGTCTCCTTCAGAAATAAATGTACAGCAAACACCCTTCTATCTTTATTTCACACTGACAATTCAGGAAGGCCAGATTCTGACCTGGACCGCGTAAGGCTGGCATTTCTCCACCCTTTTGTAGTCTACTCAGACACTCAAGTCCCTGTGTTTGAGATAGGAACAAATCCTATCCACTTTTCCCGCTCTCTCAGAAAACGGGCAAAGATTGAACAGCAAGAGATAGGGAATGACCAATACATTTGATATGCCTGAAGTCAGTGAGGCTGAACCAACTCCTAGAGGTGACAACCGCATCCCTCAACAAAGTTTTACCAGAAAGAAAAGGCATAAACTTTGACAGCACTCACAAATACGAGAATACCCAACTAATATCAGCTCAGAGAAAGCAGAAGTACAAACTTGAATGCAAGTTTAGCAGTAACATCTGCTAGTTTAAAAAGTTAAATCTTTTCATAAAATTACCCAACACATAAAAAAATGAAACAGTAGTTTTGGTAGCAGTTTTACTTTTATCCACAGTATCCCAGATTATCCTGAAATGAGTGACAATCAGAAGGTTAGGAAACTCTATCCTATTTTTTAGGCAGTCACTACAAAACAGTGGATTCAGTCTCTAAATGGGGCAATAACTCCCTCTCTTACAATTGACTCTGATGGCTAAAATATGTTAGCTTGGTTTACTTTTCAGTAAAGAAATAAATTAAATATTCTGTTTAGATAAACACTTATTGACCGTTAATGGAATTTGGCTCATAACTTCATTAATGCCAAAAGAATTAAAAGGATTTCCTCTATATTTCTGTAAGTAGCTAGTTCAGACAATATTTGAAGGTGAGGCATTTTACAATATTGCATTATAAAATCAGAAATACATACATGTACAATTATATATGATTAGATAGCTACTAAAGTACATTTCCTAACCTCATCTACAGCATATATCTGACAAAAATAAGACTTCCTTTAGCTCTCCTTTGCTTTAGCCATAAAAGAAAATTAAGGCTTCCACTGTCACTGGCTTTCAAATGACAATGCCATTTTCCTATAAAACGTATATTTTTCTTCTAATTTGGTCAATTATCAATGCCAATTTGGTAGCAATTTTTGGAAGTATTTTAATTAAATTTCTACAAATTTACTGTATCTATCCCAAATGTTATTTCTACAAAGAGAGGAAAGCAGATTATGCAAACACTGACCATTTATCACTTGAGACTATTAAATAAGATTTTTTTTTTAATTAAATGGGGGTCTCACACATTCTCTAACAAAACTGAGCCCATAATCAGTACTCATTTAAATCATTATAAATTTTCCATTATAACGTTTTGTGGAAGGATAGTCAAACAAAAGAAGGTTTAGACAAATGGTCTCAAAATTATATATTAACATATTACTTAAGTTTATTAATTTTAGATAGAATTATGTGCTTTATGTTATTTTTAGGAATCAGTACAGAATATGTGAATTAGCATTCAGAATTTTAATTACACATTATAGACGTTTTAAGCTTCTGTAGGATGAACATTCTCTTGATTGGCCAAAAGTTTATATATTTCATATATTCTAACACATATAACAAGAATTATAGCTACAGCTATATTATTTACTAACCCCAAACAAGGAAGAGAATAAATCCTCCTGATCCCTGTTCCCCTCTGTAATGAGATATAGGTCAACACATCTGACTTTGTAAAAATCCACCTTAAATTCAAAAGTAATTCAGAGAGAAGAGACAGATACAAAACAATTGTCTATTTTTTTTTTATGGTCAGAATATAGAATGAAGTCTCCACTTATATGAGACAGGTAAACTCAACTGACAAAAAGAGTTAACAGACATAATGTTACTAAAGCACTGACAATCTTTACTGTGTAGGGAATCACAGAGGAAAACGTTCCAAACACATAAACCCCCCAGGAAGCTTGACTCACTAAAAAAATATATGTAGATGGTCCTTAGAAATCTTTAATATGAATATTTCCTTACTAAACAATGTACATGTGGCATAAAATTAAATTCCTTTGACAACAGAAAATATTTTTCAGGACTGAAACAGAAGCTGGAAAACTGTCAGATGTCATGTTTGCTAGTAACAATGTTGACTCAATATTTCTCCCACTCAGTTCTCTGTCTCTCACAAGGGACAGTGGGATACTGTTGCTGTGTAACTCTTTTATTCCTGACAGTTTTCCTTGCAGGTGCATATAGTTAATCTATTTCCCATTTCTTCTATTGCACTCCCAGCAGAATAGAGCTTTATTGGATCTAAAAGTAAGTGACATATTTCCCCCAACTGAACAGTCACAGACACTTTCTTTGTAAATAAGTTACTTTAGAAATGTTTCTGCAACTGATAAACTCAAAAAGGATATCTAATCCACGGCAAGCTAAGAACTGCAGTCTCTGGGAGTTTTCCTGGCAGAAGCATTTGGGACCTGTGCATTTTCATATCAAATGAAACTGTATGTTTGCCGTTATATAGGAAGGAGCAAGATGCATGGAGGCATACAGAAGTTGCACCAGAAGTGACATATTTCCAAAAAGAGTCAACACACCTTCTGGGGAGACACAGGCTCCTAAAATGCCTTCCTGCCCACTATAAGAAAATAAACTGATTCTGTAACCAATTCCATATATGATCTAAGTTTACATAATATAATACAATAGATACTGTATAGACCCAAATGCTAAGATAATGTAAATATTTTCTGCAAATAAAGTGAGCCAGAAATATTTCTAGGTTTGGTAATAAACTATAGAGGAAAAGCCATTCAAATACACTGCTACTGTTATCATTAGCTTTTGACTGTAATGACAAAATTACAGCAGCAGAGCCTCCACTGGTATGAACTGAGGACTTATACACTACAGTCATAAAATGTTAAGTTACAATAAACAAACAAAACGAAGACATTACCGGCTGGAACCAAAGGCAATTCTGTCACTATGGTTTCACGTTAAAAATGTAGCTTCCAGTCTATATTGTTAAAAAAAAATCACATTAACATTATTTACCATTGCTCTTCCCCAGACTAGGTTATTGTCTTACGAATGTAGAAGTAAAAGAAGTATACACGGGAGTGTATACTTTACTAACTAATTTTTATTCAATAGGAAACAAAATTCTGAAAATAAAATTCTCTCTCCAAAAATATTCTTAAGAGAATTAATATTGTGCTAAAAATTAACAATTAAGCTTCTCACTTCCTTTGCCAAACATCTTTACATGTAAAAAGTACTCTGCAATACTGTTATTTTTTGGTCAGATTAAATCAAACAAGTAAAAAGATAACCTGGCATACTTTGATCTGAAATATGTAGAACCATAAAATGTTTGGACATGATAAAAAATTGACATCACGGATCAGCTTCACATCTTTTATTCTTTTTCATATAGAAGTGTCAGACAACTATGTAAAAATAATAGATCAAATAAACATAGGCACAGTTGTACACAGAGCATAAAACCTTAAAAAACACTGAATAATTCAAAGGAACTCCACCAACACTTGTAATTTACAGTACTTGCAATTTTTCATGAAGCAATACTTTTTTAATTTTCATCTTTTTTCTACAGTGCCCCACAAAAAAGAAAAGTAAAAATTGAAACTGTAACAGCACATACTAAAGAGTTTGCTTTTAGTAGCCGTGTAGTAAATATGTCATGATTTTTAAATGATAATGCAATACATAAACATTTGTCCCTGATCACTAGAGTAAACAAAATTTTAAGACACTATAGTATTTTTCCCTCTTGTTATCTGCAAGATTATTTTGCCAAAAATAACAACTTTCATTAGCCTTTGTTTCTTATTGTCTAATTAATATTTTTGTGCCCAAATGGTTATGTGTAGAGGTAAGAACAGCTCAGCAGGAAAAACAGACATTCAAACGGTGACTAAATATATAATTTGGGAGTTGCAACATATACCTTGACTTGGAAGAATATACGTAAAGTCATTTACCTTATGTCTTCTACCTCTATGTTTTATGCAATCATACTTGGGCTACTCTTTGTTTGTTACTGAGATTTTTTTCCAAATTTCCTAATTTGATTGCAAACAGCATCCTAAAACATCACTTCCCTACCAGCCAAGCTTGAAAACAATTTCCTTCTCTGTCCCCTTCTAGACATATTGATGCTATAACACTACTGCTTCCTTCCTCCCCAGGACAGTTTCTCAAATCTGTATTGCCTGTTCATTGTCCCAGCACCCAGAGTTTTGCCAACACATGTGTACATGGAAGAAATGTACACATTGTTCTTACTCATACGACCAACTCATTTTCTGGAAATATTTTCCTGTTTCAAAAGGCAACATCTGAACAGACCTCTTAACTTCCATTTCTTTAGACACTGCTAACTAATCAAATGATTAGTTACGACTGATCAATGATTTGTCTTGGTTTTGCATAGTCATTACCCTTTGTTACAGAGTCTTATATTCTAACGAGGTACACCCAACTTCTGTCTTGGCCATAATGTATGCAAAATAAAGTTTTTTCCTATTATTTTTTCTTATATTTTCTTCCTTTCTTGAAATTATAATTATAAAGCATCAACATTGCTAAACCTACTTTATCATTTTTAATAAAATAAGTGAGTGAGGTGTTTTGGGGGTGTGTGCAGGGTTTTTTTAAGGAATATGGGAAAATACTGCTGTTTTCTGAGATAGGAGTACACAATTTAAAGCATTCATTAGCTGCCATGGTATTGTCAGACTCATACTTAAAATATCATTTAATTCCTTCATAAAATGAGCTCATAGCCAAGTGAAAGGAATACATTAGATGAATATATGTATTTTATATGCATTAGTGGCATATGAGTCACCTTGATCTCCTTTGGGATGAAACTCTAATTAACACTGGAACATATTTTGTCTATAAAAATTCCTTTTCGTTGCCCAAGAGGTAACAGAAACTCATTTTGCCACATGATGTTAACTTTTATGGGTTAAGGTGGAAAATTACCAGGAGCTCCATTTGTGTATTCTATGCTCAGGGCACTTTTTAAGCAATTTAGTATTTTCAGAATCTTGACATTCAGACCTGATATAAGAAAAAATAACAAAAAAGAAAGAAGATCATAAATCATTAGATATTAAAATCTTAAAACTGCGAAAAGCATTATGTTAATATAGTGACATATCACTCCTGCATGTGTTATAAAAAGTTCAGGTAAGGAGAATTACCACCAAGAAATGAAGTTATTGACACGAATTGACTGCAAAGGGTGAGGAAAGTAGTTGCTAAAGCAGTGGTATGGCATTTCAAATTTGCTGACACTTCTTGGTAAGATTATTTACAAATTAAAGAATATTACTTCCATATGATGGGTTAGGCACATTGTAATTACTAACATTTTAATTGTAATATCTCTTTTCAGAAGTTATATAACAACCGTTGAAGATTTCTTCAAGGTGAAATTTAGCAGACACCACTGCAACACACGAGAATGCATAAAATAATCCTGTGCATTTAAATAATTTAAGTGTTTTAGACCTGCTTTGAATTAGAAATTTAAAAAATATTTTCCACCAAGAGAAGCTGCTTATGAATTCAGTGCCACAAAATGTACTGATTTTCATCAAGTCAGAATACGATGTCAGTTGGCAAACCCATTATATTATTCTAACACAGCTTCATTACTAAACCTGGAATGTAGATGCAGACACAGCATACTCGTATTATTGATAAACTATCAAAATTAAATTGTGGAAATGCATATTTTCAAAACTAACAACACATATTATGCTAAAATTCTAAAATATATGCTGTAATTGGAAGATTTTACTGAAGTTTCTCTTTCTCTTTCTTTCCAACTTGCCTCCTTCATCAAAGAAAACACCAAAAACCTACCTTGACAGAATATTAGAGTTTTGAAGCCCTTTCAAGTTATTTTCACTCCTTTCAACTATTTTTATGGACAAAAACAAAAGACACAAAAACAAAAGATAGATAATCTTTACTTTCTCATTTCTCTCAAGAAAGAAAGACGTTCTTTGTGATACAAACTTCTCTAAAGTTTTTCTCTTTTTTTAATGTAACACAACCCTTAATTTCCTATGAAGCATCGTAAAAGTAGATCCAGTACAAACTTTAGGTACAAAAAGCAGTCACTGGGTAGGTTTAAAAGTCCAATTCTAAAATTATTATCCAAAAGCTTGTTAGTACCTCCATCTGCCAAATTAAACTTTTCCTGGGAATGGGTTCTAAAAAGAGTACTAGTTCTGTAACTATCAGCTGTCCTTGTTCTTCTGCCCCAGTAAGAGAAAGGCAGAGTTTAGAGAAATACAAGAAAAGGTGAGGGAACACGGTTCACATACTTGATGGTTCACATACTACTACTCAAGCTAACCAAGCTCCCTTCCTGAGACTGCTTTTAACAGCTGTAGACCCTTCCTGCTGAACAGGATATATTCCTAGAACTGAGCAGTAGGGTTAAGAAAAGCCTCTTTCCATGTCCTCCATACTATATACAATTTTTTTCCCATTGACTATTTCATGTGGAATTCTCATCTTTGGTATCATTTGATATACATTAAGCCACACAAAGTATGCAGAACAACAAATATAGGTACATAAGAGCTCTGAACTACATGTTAAGAAGCCTGATAAACTAAAAGTGCTCCATCTCCTCTCAGTGAGAAGTTTTACACATTATTTGATTTTAGTGCAGTTAGTCTTGATTTGCACTCTCAGTGCAAATGGGATTCTTCTCAGAAAGCGTTCTCAGGAATTGTCAGTCTTGAATTGCATCCCTCGGGGTATGCAATTACTATGTTTGCTGGCTTTTCAGTCAGTTTTTAAAAGTCTGCCAAGAAACTATTAGTGTTTCACATGTCAGTGACACCAGCATCCACAGTGACTCCACAGAATGTAATGGCAGCAAAGGAATTGTTATTGTCTGTTGCTTCACTGGTCCATGAACTAAGGAGATCCCAAACAAGTCTTGGCATAGTGCAGCAAAGCAGCTGTTAGGCCCTACTGTTTCCAAGAATACGCATTCTGACAACTACTAATCATGTATTTACTCTGAACAGAGAATAATCTTACACAGTTATTATTCTCAGAATATATTTACCCAACAAATAATGGCATCTCTAAATGAGTTTCTTATGTTCTAGCAAGAAAATACAAACAGTAATTAATTAGTTTATTGTTATTTAACCACAACTTATTTATTTTCCCCAAGCCATTCATCAGATATAGTGCTAAGTACATAAAGGCAGGTAGCTCTTGGTAGCATTTATGGTTGTCAAGTTTTTGGCAAAAATTCCTTACAAACTATGTAAATGTCTATAGACTGAGAAGTTAATTTTGTCCTGATTTGGGAACAATTTAAAAGATAGAAAATGGATGGTAAAACAAAACACTACAAAAGTTGAATGGGTTCGGATTGGTAGTCCCCTGTTCTCTGTTAAAATAAAAACGAACATAAGTTCCTAAGCTATCTAATTGCACAATGTTATTTAGGTTTGTCATGACAGACGATAACTGTTAGCCATTCTCTGGGAAGTTATCAAAGCTTAGTGTAGTGCTGGTATGATGGCAGATGAAATTGAGTTGCGATCAATACGGGCTAAGACAGAATGGAAAAATTATTTGAACTTCTGCAGATTTCTTTGGAATATAAGGCTAATGATTCAAGAAAATAGGAATAGGTATCAAATGCAGATTAGAAAGTTTAGGACCACAAGTACTAGAATTGATAAGGATATTTCTGGTAGAAGCAATCAAAGTATGGAAGAAAATTCCAGAAAACAGAAAAATAAATCCAGTCTTTTATCTTTAGAAGATGATGCAAAGTAGCTTCTCTGAATAAACCTTTCCAGAGCTTTCCCTTAAAAAATAAAAAATAAAAAAAAAAAATAAAATAAAATAAAATAAAATAGCAGCCAGATCATCCCTAGCCCAGAAAAAAGATCCATTTTAGCAGCATGTGGAATTCCTGTATCCTCAGTCCTAATTACCTATGTGATGTAAGGCAAATTTTCCCTGCTTACAGATCCCAACCACTCTGAAGGATTTTCTTTCAACTTGGTTGTCTGATACTATCACAGCTCCAACAGCCTTAGAGGGAATACCTAGCAATGGTAACTCTGGGCAAAATACTGCATGTTACCCACACTCTAGATACATGCACTGCATTTAAGAATACTGCAGTTCTTCCTTTCTAACTCTTCCTTCTGCAATTGTAAAACAGAGCTGATACTGCCAAAGATTCGTAGGATGTAAAATGTTTGTAGAGCTGTAAAACTAAATAAGTACTCTAGAGCTACTGATTTTACATATGAGACGCTCAGCATGGAAACTAGTAGTGGGAAAAAACCTTAGATAGCTTTAATCTGCAATGCAAAATATTAATTTTATGAACTCTTATGTACATAAGTGTGTGAGTAATGAATTGGACCAATATGACTATATCAGTTTATCTTCACAAATTAGGCTTCACTGGAATATCTGTCCTAAACAAATGAGGCAATGGGTACACAAACAAACCATGATAAGCTTACTAGAAGTATCTATTCTAGGGACAACTAAATATTAGAATATTCAAAATGCATAAAAATAACATGAACAATATTATAATTGAATGAATGATCTGCATGTCTTTTTTGTTGCACTACAGAAATACTTCAGTAATTCCTTAGTACTCTGAGGTTATCGAACGCATAGCACAATTTTTTTCTCTTTAGTTGCTCCTCCCTGAGGTAAAATAAATCATAGTGAACGATATGCATATGAGAAAGGAGTGCTAGAGTTATAGAAGTTATCTGAAAAAGTCACAGCATACAGTATGGAGATCAGGTCCATTTTTACTTCTGACCTTAGAATACAGGCTTACCAATTTTAAAATATTTTATATATGAAATAAAAATAGCTAATTTGACTTCAAACTGGGAAAAGCTGTGAGAATGATTTTAAACGTAGATAAATGTAGACAGACTTTAACTATGTACAAAGGCCCTAAGAGCATTTCCCAGCAGCAGGTCTTGCATCAGGGTTCAGGGCCAGTTGACGGCAGCCTCATCTCCACTGCAGGGAGGCTGTGGCCAGGATTGAGCCCTCCTGCCACGTTGCAGCCCTGCCTGTACCATGCCATGGGTCTGCCAGTCCACATTCCCAATTCCCAGCCTGACATCCACCACACTTAAGTTTTGAGAGCTGCATATCCCTCTGAATTGTTCCTCACTATGAGCATTACGGTAGTATAAACATTCACCATTTTCCCAAGGAGGGTCAACACAGTTTCAGGTTCACTGCTTTCCGAAGTGGAAAATCTTTGTCCACCTGGGAGAAGGTTTTTCACTGGGTTATGACCAGGTCATTCTTAAATAGTTCTGCTATAGATGAAGCAGGAGATATCAGATAGACACTAATCTGGAACAAATTACCTATTCCTTGATTAACATTTTTTTGCCTACACAAAGTTAGTTTTACAGAAAAAATAGCGTTCAGTGACAGTCTATATGAGTGACTGCCTGTAATCACTATTTAGTAACTTTTATGTAACTGCGTTGATTATGGTAATATAGTACAGATAGTAACTCTGTTTAACACATGGGATATAGTCCTAACATTAATTTTAATCCCAAACACAGCATGAAGACATGCAGGCCACATCCTCACCTGCACAGAAAACCACTGATGAATTCTTGGAAGGGAAGTATGCAAGTGTTCAGTTGGAGCTGCTGGTCTAATAGCAGGACTGCCGACAGCAAAAATAGGGTAAGTTCTTTTAACAAGTGGTTAATATCAATCATTATCTATTATACCATGGTTAAGTGAGAAGCAATGAGGTACAAAACTTAACTGCCTTAGAATAAGCCTGACCATTATACACTCATCTGATATGCGTTACAGGGAAGAGGAAAAAGAATCTTACAGTAACTAAACATAGTTAAAATGAAAAGACACATACAAATTACTAGAATCCCTGACTGGTCTTGGAACACAAACAAACATCAAATTTGAAAACAAATACAAGAATGCTGATGTTCATGAACAACTTCAAAGTCTAGCATTTTAAAATGTTATGATGCCGTGTCAAAATAATTCATTGTGTTTGTTTATTTTTAGAGCCAAATTCTCTGTTTTCAGTCAGTCTGACATTATTATTCTTCTGTCTTTAACTGGAACACTGCCCTCCCACCACAATCTAAACATTTAATTTTCTATTGGGGCTAACAAAATGTTCCAGGTCTATTATTTTGAAAAGCCTATAATGATTTGTGTTGAAAATTTTGATTTAACTTGTCATCAAAACATTTGGATTTGCAACTCATACTCAGTTTTATTTTCCATTGTAATGCCCACGATCTCAGTAACAGAATTACATTGTGATACACGTTATGGATTCAGAATACTTTCTCTTTGTCTTAAAATTTTTTGTCATGCTTCCTGTTATTTCTTTCTCCCTCTCTTATTCCTCCAGCCTCCAATTAAAGGCTGGAAAAATTAGGTTTTATTTAATTGTAAGTTTGCTAATTGAATAGATATACAGAGAGTTGAAAGCACCAGCACTCTCTACAGGGTCTTGTTTATCAGGGTCTAAATCTTAGTTAACAGCTTGCTACCATTCTAAATATATAACTATTTATTTAAGTATTTATGTACAATGTTTGTTTACCATGGCAACTGCTATATCAACTAGACAGACACAGAAATAATTTTATTCAGATACATTTACCTCTTTGTTAGGACTCGTCCATATTTTATGGCATTTAAAGAGAAATAAAACCAAATTCTGATATTCTGAGATGTCTGTGGTATTAATAAATATATTTACAAATGTAGATAAATTCCTGCACTCTTTTTCTCTCACAAGACTATAGAAAGGAAAAAAAGCCTGCACACTTATGTATGAAAGATATTAATAGGAATATTTATATTAAATGCCAGATAATACCAACAACAACACTCATTATGCAATACCGCAACTGACTCTGTAAGGGCAGACAACTATAGTGATTTAAAATGTTGCCATTATTAAGTAATGATGCATTTTGAAAATAATCACTTATGTTAAAGCTCTAGTGTACACAGCAGCATCTTAAAGTGCAGGGAGTCCACTTACTCCTAATGCGGACAACAGAAAGGGAGCTCTGAACAGATTCAGGGATCTACCCATGTTAAGTAGGCTGCAGAATCAAAGCATCAGCTTTGCAGAACTAGATCAAATAAAACTATTTGAATCACTTTCAAAACTCTTTCTCCATATATGAGTTTCAATGTATTTTATGTGTAAAAGATACCTGTCAATTTTCTAGTGCAATGTATATGACAAAGTATTTGCCAAATGTTCCAAGAAAGCAACCTTTGAATACTATTCAACCTGCAGTTCTCACATACATGAAGTTATTTATATTGACTTGTTGAATTTATACCCCATATACCACTAATAAATTTGAAAGAATAAATACTACTAAAATTAGTAGTCAAACCGTAAGAGTCTCAACCTTAATATAAACAGGAAAACATGCGTAACCCATTACAAATCCAGTTTCTCTACTTATCTTTTTCTGCCCTCCTTTCTTACACATGAGACTCCATAAACAAGAGCTCATATCTTCTAGCTTCCCTTAAAAATTAATCCTGCTCTGTTCCAGAGCTCTGGAAGAACCTATTGCACATTTGAAGGCTGCTCAGTGAGAGCAATCTACCACCAACTCTTTCAATTGCTCAGAGCTGTTTGATAAAAACATCCCTTCTGATCTTTGTTCTAGGATCCATAGCTGTGAAGTAAGAGGTTACACAACTGATTGAAAAACTGATGTAAATTCACAGTGTGTTAACTGATTGGACTATATCCTGCATAAAAATTCCCCTGATACAGGGCTCACCTCCTTTCTCATCTACACCTATGGAAACAGATAGACTTATTAAGACACGTACTATTTCTGGGTATACGGATAGCGGCCAAAGTAAAGAGCCGAGCTACACATACGTAGTCCACAGAAATATAAACCCATCATTCAGAAACACAGAGGATAATTGGTGAGCTATCTCTTCTTGACCCGTTACACTGAATTTCATTGACATCTGATTTACTAGTGAAATCAGAAGATGAAGAATATGCAGCCCCAGAACCACCAAAATTAAGGCAGGCCCCAAAGGGAGTTTGCAGGGTTAAAGAGAATAATAACTACAGCATGACTGCAGGATAGGTAATTACAGAAGGCAAGAAATTATTCAAGGCAGCAACATCAGGAGAATACAGTACCAGGAGAGATTAGAGAGAGAAAGAAATAAGATTGGTCATGAAGTATTGTATACACTATTGAGTTTCCAATAGGGAATAATTCACTTACGTGATTCAACTCTTTATCCCTCATCACAGTCAGAAACTGCCCTGAGTTAAACAGAGGACCAAATTAAGAGATACTGTGAATTCTACAGTATCTTCTGTACCACCAGGTGCCTTCATGCCGTCCCTTCTGCAGTAAATGAGTAATACTTAATAAAGATAATAGTCATAATTAATATTAAACAGTTAGTGAAAGTTTATTATCTTGAAGTCCCATTACGTAATTAACTAATTCATTAAGATTGCTAGCATAAAAGTAAGCAATAAAGTTACACACAAGGACGCACTCTGCAGGTCCAACATTAAAAAACCTACCAAGAACAGGAAAAAATTCATCATTTATTTCTTAATATAACAATGATCTAGTTGTACAGTTATGCAGAGCAACAAAGCTGAAAAATAAATTTTTGAGGAAGTTCTTACTTTTCCAAAAGTTTCTGTAGGGCTGTGTCATTTCAGTTAGAAAAGTTTGCACAGGGATATGGATGTGCATTTTTGAGTTAAAAGTCTACCCCGCAAATACGAACGAAAAGTGGTAAAATCATAAATTTGGTAAAATAAAACGGAGATGAACACTGATATTATACTTAGTTCTAGTAATCTTGATCAGCTTTCCTAATTCAATGTACCAGATCCACAATTGTGTTGCTATGGTTGTTCAGGTACAGAACCAGAGCAATTATATAGTTACTAAAAGGCCTCAGGTAAGAAGAAAAGAAACAACACATCATCACATTATACACATCTCCTAACTGGAACAGAGATTAGTTTCCCTTTCCTATCACCTTATATCAATAATCTCTTTTGCACTCTTAAAATCCCCTTCCTTTTTAGGGTAATATAGATGGGTTAAAGTTTGCTCAGTAAACTAGGTGGACACATTAGCCATACTCTTAAGTCTTCAGGAGTTTGTGAAGTACAGAGTTCATGCACATTGTTTTACACAGTACCAAGTTATAAATAGTCTAATGAGCACTACTTCCCTTATACACCAAAGACTGCCTGAATACATTTTCCATATTTTAATTGGCAACAAAAAATGTCTTTCATCAGATTTGAAAACCTCCATTTCTTTATATGCAAGTTTTAAATGCCATTTTTGTTTTCACTTTAGTTCTTGATGTATGATCACCAAAAAAAAATTAGAAGCTGCACATCCTCTTATTTTAGCTTACAATTTTGTGCTTGCAGAGTCACAACTTCTCTCCATGCTAGTAAAATTCACAACTGTCTTTACTGAATTCTGTAAAGCTGAATAAAACTAGTACTGCTGGAAAAGAGTAAGGAGCAAACATGCCTTCTTCTATCTGCAGCAAAACAAAACTTGGCAACCTATTTTCAGAAAATTACACCTTATTACCTTCTTTTGTATATTCAGTTTCCTAAACTCAGGATATGCAAAAAGTTTCTCCCTGGTATGAATGCACCTTGCTTCTTTGCCTTAGATCCCTATCTCTAGAGAGACATAGTGCTCCTAGTACGCAATATTTTAAGAAAGTGTTTACAAGTGAAGTGAACAGGTGGCTCCATCTCGCAGGAACTGCTGAGAAAACAAACCCAGCGAGAGCTGGGACTAGTTGTAGCAGATGGCGTGGTCTTTGTACCACTTTAATTAAGACTCTGCCTGATCTCTCTGTTGGGTTTAACAGAACACTTTTCTCATCCCTTGTGCAACTACATTTACACCAAAATAAAAAGAAAGTAACATAGTCTTCTCTATGCACGCAATGCATCCTATGCACCCTTCAAGCATGTTCAAGTATACCATCATCAGATAAGTATATAGTGCACACAACACAATTCAGTGAGGTCTTCTCATGTCTAATGCGCATATATTCATCCACCAATGAAATATGTTGTTGTAATACTTATATTATGCTAGTGATCATCTGGTGAAATTTTGCACACACATTAACAGTCTTAAAACAATAGGCAGATATTTATAGCTTTTTAACAATCCTTTGCCAAATCCTGTTTCAAAATTAATGCTTTAGAATACAGTTAGTAAACTTTACGATGCACTTTATGGATTTATGTGAGAATACTCCAAATTAGAGGTCACATCAGCAATGGGAAATTTGTTCAAACATTTTTTATGAGGATTAATATTCTGTCTTGCATGCTCCCATTGATTTAGGTGAGATTTAAAAGTAGTAGTACAAAAATATTTCCAATAGACAAATGACAGTTCCAGCTTGAGTAAGGATTGATGAGGAAAAAAAGATGACTGAAAGCAGGGAACTGAATGGGAGAAGAGAAAGACCCTGTACAAATTCAGCACCAGAATCCGGAAATACCAGTAAATTGCCCTTTTGTACAGTCCAGTATTAAGAGCATCGCAGGGAGCTTATGAATTCATAAAGTACTCATACATACAGTCTCCCATTTAAACATTTTCTAAAACATATCCACATGTAACATAGTTCAAACATCTAAGAGGAGAGTACTGCAAACTGTTTTTTTAAACTCAGAAAAAGCATACTTATCTCTGAGGTTCACTTGAGTAGATAAGCTTCCTTCTGGTTATGTGGATGTTTCAGGCAAACACTGTCAGTCTGTTAAAGTAAATATCTGGCAATATTGCGAGTAAGTTATACAGCAGTGATGTAGGATGGGTAAGTCAGTGAAGGCAGGAAAAAAAAAGTGCACCATAAGGTAAAGGAAATATAATGTGCATTATGGAGGTAAATAGATAATTTCCTAATGTATATTTTGTGGTCCAAATTTTTTCTCTGAAATATGCACAGAAACATGTTATGAAAATGAATTTGAATCGGACCTATAAATCTCCATCGTGTTGGAAAAGAGAGAAAATTATACAGCAATTTCCAAGGAAACATAGCTGTCTGGTCATTTTTTTTTTTTCCCCAAAATGTCATTCTACCATTTGGACAATTAATATACATAGTGGCCAGAATATACTGGCATCTGAAGTTTAGGACAGGTGTCAATTATCTCAAAATGCATGGAAAAATGATTTTAGTTTTACCAAACAGAATAGATACATGGGAGTATGAGGGATTAAGATAGCAGCTAAAGGTGCTGTGCCTTTTGATTACATCTTTATTCCTGCTTATGTAATTATTACTATTGCTAATGTACTGTAGTGTAGTTCAGCTGTATGTCTCAGGTTTACATTCATTTGGGTTTGTGTTCAGAGAACATTTAAAAAAAACGCAGTAATTGAATCATTTAATTTGATAACATTATTTAGGAGATAGCTTGTACCAATTTCACTTTGTCACATGTTATATTCATTTTTATATGACTTAAAATATTACTGAAGTGGAAAAGTGACATAAATAAATACGATGGATCAGAAAATGAAAGTAGGAAAAGCACTCTTAGCTCTAACAGTTTTACCAAGAGCAGCACTACTGCACAATTACAATAATATAATTTGACAATGTATTGAAAACAACATTCTATCCTATCTTCATGCAAAACTTCTATTGACAAGTGAAAATACAGATACAACATGGCCCCTTCTGTAAATAAATTCTCCACTATATAATAATTTGACTGGAATATTGCAAGGATCATAGTATATACAACTCATCATTCTTACTGTTCATATCACTGAACTTGTCTTGCTAGTTCTATTTATTTTTCACTGTAGCAATTCTTTTGGGATCTTCAAAGCAATTAGTTCAGCAGCACATGTTTAAGGGTGAAGAGTTTCAATGTTGCATCAATGTAAGATAACTATAGATCACAAAATCTGTCATGAAATAATGCAATCAAGAACAAAGCAAACTGAAGCTTTGTTTTCAAATGATAAGAATGCACTGGAACGCACCACTAGCTCCTCTTATTTCTTATGCTGTCTACCTAAATGAGACTCCCTGCTTGCATATTTCAAAGTCATTCGTTAATTATCCTGTAGCAAAACCACATTTTGGGTACTGCAATTCGAACATAATGATGTGAGTATAATATGAACAAATTAGAAATATGCAAAGTTGAATACTTGATTTCAGATATAATTCAGTAATTAAAAACATAATAAATCATTTAGCAGGAACGTTGCCGTTGTTGTTGAGAAAAACTGCTAACTGCAATTCCATCCGTTATTCCCACACCTGCAGTACTTTACAGCAAGCCCAAGCCAAGGTCCTTTTGCAAAAAATAACGAGTTAAAAGGTATAGTTCACAAACTTTCAAAACATATAGACATCATTGAATAAGAAAGAAATAACATGGACTAAACAGACTTCATTTGCATTTTTAATTAAATTTTTCTTAAGCACTCTCTGTATGATAAATAGTAATAGCCATGCCAGTGTGTAAAGCTGCATGGATAATAAGAAAGTACAGTAAATATAAGCAGCTCATCAGACACAAAATAACGTTGAAGAACATTTCTTGCTATCGGCCTTATCCCTTAATTTTCTATATATATTCCTGGTGAAAGTCTTTGTGCTATTAATTCCCCCAGTTAAAATACATTGCTGCTATTTTTGATACTTTAAGGCCTACTGTCTGAATGACATTCTTCCTTAGTAGTGCGCATGGACAGATTTTAGGCACCAGTGTTTATAAACATTCCTAAGAGCTCTCCTTACGGCAGCTGCTCTCAAGCCCTCAAGTTAATATCACTGATTGTTCTTCCACTGTCTCCCAAGTATATCCCTGTGAAAAAGGCCAGTTCCACAGTTCACAATACAAAGGGAAACAGCACTGATTACTCTACATCCCACTGCAACTACAGAAAGCCTTTTATTCCCCGCTTCCAATTTGATTTCGACTCCTGCGGAGACCTTGTTCTTCCCATACCCTGACGAAAAATAGAAGCATGTTTCATGAGTATTAAAAATGCATATTTGGGGTACTGTTCAGCTAAGAACACTGTTCAACAATGACTGAGTGGATGAACGAAGTGAATGTTTTACAGGTCAAATCTCAGCTCTGAGAACTAAAATGAAATCTATCTTTCTCAATTTGTTGTTCTATTAATAGTCTATTTAATCAGCGAGCATCATGGTAAATCAAAGCTTTCACATATGTCAGTTTGCCCCCAGAAGTTGTTCCAGTGTTGTCTACTTTTGCCACCCCTCCCGTTAGAGGGTAACACCCGCATTCCTTTGAAATACAACTTTCTGCTTAAATAGGAGAAAATATTGCTATTGACAAGGCTCATCACTTTTCAGAATGTCCTTGTCTCCTAACAATCGGTTTAAAACCAGCTGCCAGATGGAGTTTAGCCAATGACTTTGTTAGGGAACTGAGCAGGAGTGAGGATTACGAACTTGAGGATGTTTGATTTGTCTCAGAATTGGCTTCAGAATTGCCCATCGGTTTGGATTCACCAAAGGGAAATCATGCTTGACCAATCTGATAGCCTTCTATGACGGAATGACTGGCTGGGTAGATGAGGGCAGAGCAGTGGATGTTGTCTACCTGGACTTCAGCAAGGCTTTGGACACTGTCTCCCATCACATCCTCCTAGGTAAGCTCAGGAAGTGTGGGCTAGATGAGTGGACAGTGAGGTGGATTGAGAACTGGCTGGATGGCCGAGCTCAGAGGGTTGTGGTCAGTGGCGCAGAGTCTAGATGGAGGCCTGTAGCTAGTGGTGTCCCCCAGGGGTCAGTCCTGGGTCCAGTCTTGTTCAATGTATTCATCAATGACCTCGAGGAAGGGACAGAGTGCACCCTCAGCAAGTTTGCTGATGATACTAAACTGGGAGGAGTGGCTGACACACCAAAAGGCTGTGCTGCCATTCAGAGGGACCTGGACAGGCTGGAGAGGTGGGCGGAGAGGAACCTCCTGAAGTTCAACAAAGGCAAGTGCAGGGTCCTGCACCTGGGGAGGAAGAACCCCATGCACCAGTACAGGCTGGGGGTTGACCTGCTGGAAAGTAGCTCTGCCGAGAAGGACCTGGGAGTGCTGGTGGACAACAAGTTAAACATGAGCCAGCAATGTGCCCTTGTGGCCAAGAAGGCCAATGGTCTCCTGGGGTGCATGAGGCAGAGTGTTGCCAGCAGGTCGAGGGAGGTGATCCTGCCCCTCTCCTCAGCCCTGGTGAGGCCTCCCCTGGAGTCCTGTGTCCAGTTCTGGGCTCCCCAGTCCCAAGAGAGACCTGGCACTCCTGGAGAGAGTCCAGCGGAGGGCTACCAAGATGATTAGAGGGCTGGAGCACCTCTCCTATGAAGAAAGACTGCAAGAGCTGGGCCTGTTCAGCCTGGAGAAGAGAAGACTGAGAGGGGATCTCACCAACACGTACAAGTATCTGAAGGGGGGGTGTCGAGAGGATGAAGCCAGCCTCTTCTCCGTGGTGCCCAGCAACAGGACAAGACATAACAGGCGCAAACTGAACCACAGGAAGTTCCATCTAAACCTGAGAAAAAACTTCCTTCCTGTGAGGGTGACAGAGCACTGGAACAGGTTGCCCGGAGAGGTGGTGGAGTCTCCTTTGCTGGAGATATTCAAAGCCCGTCTGGACGTGATCCTGGGCAATATGCTCTAGAGGACCCTGCTTGAGCAGGGCGGTTGGACTAGATGATCTCTGGAGGTCCCTTCCAACCTCAGCCATTCTGTGATTCTGTGATTCTCCTTTCTTTTGTTAAACCAAAAAGAGTAATGGAACACAGTAGTACGGTGTTGAAGCATTTCTTAAAATGCAGTACTTGAAAATGACATAAATAGTACAAGCAATATCTCAGAGGGGCAAAAAATAGTAAAAAGAAAGGCAGATATGTTATATATTAAACAAAATATATGCTCTTAGTGACTTTGCCTAATATACTATCAGTAAGTGCAGTAATAAGCAATACTAATAGGCTATATACCAGGGTGCTAACCAGAAAATTCAGAAGCCATGTTCCACATTCATCCATCCTGAAATAATGTACATCTGCTGATCTTCCAGGACAGGGAATTACTCATCTCAGTCCCCAAACTTGGAGAAGAAAGTATAAATGGAGTGCTGACACAGTTTGTTTGCTTTCCCTCCCCCATTTCTATTATAAAGAGTTCACTGGGTTTAGTTTGATTATTCTAATCAGTTTATATTATGTAGATCTTTGGAATGAGAGACTTAAACGTTGGAAAGGTCTAAAATTCAAAAAATGAACAAAAATCTAGTCCTTATACATGACTGTCTCAATTATTTAGCACTCTTTTAGGCATTAATTATTTCATTAATTCCAGATTAAACACTGATCATTTAACTTTACCACTGTCCATATAAAAAAATGAATTTGCATATACTTGTGCAGAATTCTTAAATGATATGTATCATGCTAAGATAAAATAAAATAAGTATGGACACAAAGAAATGGAAAAACTACCCAAGTAGGATATTTGAAAAGAATGATGCCACTAAAAATCCATCAGAGAAACAGCATCTTGAAAAGTGAAATCCGATGTTAAATTATCATATGCATTGTATATAAATTAAAGCTGTCTGTGCTGGTCAGGAATTGGTTCAAAAATAAGACTGCTGACTACTCAAAAAAATTTTCTGAATGTTTCAGCATCTCTCTATAAGCTATTTACTTGAGAGAGAAAAAAACCTCTGCCTAGGGTTTTTGACATTTTATTTAGTTTGGGAAGATTCAAGACAAATTATTTTGAAATCTACTCCAATATCAAATTTTATTCTAACATATGACTTGAGCTATGGCAGGACACAGAAAGACTGGGAGGACAGGCATGTAAGAATACTAACACTTCCTTTGTGCAATAGCTAACTTAATTTTCTGGGACGAAGACACACCAAAACAAGAACCAGTTTGCAGTGTCAGTTCCAAAAAAATAACACCTGTATAACTACACTGGCCTGCAATGAAGTTTGTTTTGATTTACCTGGAATTAGACACAAAGTCGTCATTGTTATCACTCTAGTATCGTTCCTAAGCTGCATCTGGTCTAAACACTGTCATTTCATCTCACCACAGTGTTGCCTTTCACTTGAGCTAACTCACAAGCTAAAATTGAATGCTTCTTACACCCGGAGAGCTCATAATGATAGTAGCCTACTCACTGTGAAGACACAGACTAAGCCATCTAAGTATTCAGAGCTCTCTAATATTGCCATACAACACCTCTTTATGTCTGGAGAGAAAGACATACAAAATCTCCCACTGTTGCCTAGGAAAGGATCAGTGGTATAGCCTACTAAGGAACAAATAACCTTAGGATGCACCATCAGAAGTCCTTACATCTCAGGTACATAAATGCAATACTAAAGATAACTTAAATAACTCATGTATTTTTCCAGGTAGCTGCAAACGCCCATCACAGACTGAGTTAAACCGTGATCAGATTTAAGCCACTCACTCAAACTAGTACTTATTTTCTGACTTTCTTATTTAGGTGGCTAGCCACACTGAACTACTAAAGCCAGCATAAAACAATGATGGTTTTAAGACTCCTGCTATGATTCTTAACACACCATGACATGTGGTAGTTCATTTTTCTTTTCTTTTCTTTGCATTGCACTTCATTGTGATGCCACTCTGGTGGTTATTGAAATTATTGTTCATGCCCTGAAGATCTGGTAAAACAGAAATGTGTGATTCATATTATTAAATAAAATGAAAGGAGAAAAAAGGACAACATAAAGGGACTTATTTTTAATTCTCTTTGCAAATCTCAGCAGCTAAAAGCCAGATGAATAGAAATCAGTTAAGGTTCATTAAAGTTACAATTCATCCAGAGAAAGAGAAAGATAGAAGCACTGCTACATTAACTTTTACACTTGTGACCCAGTAAATAATGTTCTAGTTAGAGCTATGACTTCTTGCAACCCAAAGCTCATATAACTTCTGAAATAATATATTCATTTTTAACATTATTGCTAAGAGCTGCTAAACACAGATCTGAATAATCTCAAATTGAATATACATCTGTGATTTAAAAATTATTCTCATTTTTGTTCTCAAACTTTATGACCATAATGACGCTTTTTAAATAAAAGAAAAAATAAGGACTTCTGTCAAATCTATAGCAATTCAATTGAAAAATCAAATTTATGATGAATCTAATGCAGATGACATGCTTCCATTTTCTCTTCACACATGGGAGAGGCTAGATTTTCAGTTAGCTTGGATCATTTAACCAACGCATCTGTAATTCAGATGCAAGCACTGAGTGTGTTACCTGAACAGACCGCAGAGGCGGAGGTGCTGGCTGAGGGAAGGATTTTGACATTGTATTTGTCCTCACAAAAGGATTTCTAACGTACAATAATCTTGTTTCATTTATAAAAGAAAGAAGAAATTCTGCAAAATAAGGTTAACTGCTTCAGTTATTTCAGAACAAGAAAATACAGTAAATTACATCTATACACCTTGTATTATTCTATTTATTGAATTATATTATAATAATTTAAAATTCATTCACTTGAAAATTTCATTATAATGATTCTTTTTAAGGAATGCGCAGGTTAGTTTAGGACAGAAGACTGAACCAGTGAATACAGACAACTCATTAAAAATATAGGAGACTAATTTGCATCTGAACCTTTTACTTTTGTTTAACAAGTAGCACCTAAGTTGCACTGCTGGGGAGCCAGTAGAGGGGATGTCTAATTAAAAAGGCCATTATATGAGTTACAAATTAGAATCCTAGGGCTGGATTCAGAGGTTAAAAGAAGACTGCATATCTTCTTGTTGGCTAAAGGTAGGTCTATGATGTGGATAAAATTGAATATTCCTTTATTAAGAATGTCTGGCAAACTTTTCTGTTGCAGGACTTAAGATATTTTCTCTATATACAGTCAAGTAGAGAGTGATGGATTTTTTGTCTGTTTACTTCTTCTGGTTCTATAGTGGCTTTGTGATGAATTCAGGCTATAATTTAATCTTGCTTTCCTGCTACTCTATAGGTTGCATGCGATTAAACCAAGTTCCATTTCTCCTTTCATGAAGACTTCCAGCAGTGCTTAATATTGAATCAATGATTTTGTCCACCAATAATAGAGACTGAAAATTCATAATAAATAGTACCTTCTCCAAATTCAGATCAATACTACATGACTTACGCCATATAGAAAAAAAAAAAATTATGACCTTATCACTTAGTAAATTTCTTATCACAAATGCACTTTAATACTATTTTTATATACATACAGATAAGCATGATACCACATTTATTTACTATACAAGAAGAAAATAGAGACTGGAAGGGAAGAAAGAGAATCTGCACATACGTAATCATTCCCTCAGTAACATTTTTACCTTCTGACTTCTTTTCTTTCTCATACAACCACTCAGAGGATTCCTTGTTTACCACAAACTCTCTTGTGAAAAAATAAAATAAACAAGAGAATGAAATGGATATTAATAATCCATCTTCTAGCTTTTTTCCTCTTCTAGTGTTTTGTTTTTTTTTTTTAATAATATGGATTAAAATCATAGAAGCACTGGTTGGAAGGAACCTCTGGCTGAAGCAGGACTACTGCCAGTGCCGAACCAGGTCAGCCATGGCTTTGTATCGCTAAGCCCTTAAAACCTCCAGCCTCTTCGGGTAACCTGTTACAGTACTCCTCTACCCTCCTCTACTTGAAGAATAGTGTGCTTTTTCCCAATGCCCACTATGAATCGCTCAAGCCTGATCCTGTACCTGCTGGTCTTTGTTTTAGTCTCTGCCACTAACTAGGAGTGTGGCTCCACCATCTTTAAAACTTTTCTTCAAGTAGTTGTAAACTAGATCCCCTCTAAGCTTTATCTTTGCCAGACTAAACAAGCCCAGCTCCATCAACCTCTCCTCATAGATCACATGCTTTAGGCTCACCATCTTTGTGACCCTTCACTGGACCCTCTCCAGCTTCTCAATATCCTTCGTGAACTGAGGGGCTCAAACCTGCATGTAATATTCCAGGTACGGCCTCACCAGCACCAAGTAATCCAGCACAATGTTTTTCTTCAATCTGTTGGTGATGATCCTCCTAATACAGGCCAGAAAGTGGCTTGCCTTATGGCTGATGAAAGCACACAAGCGACTCATACAGCCTCACTGTAAACAGTTATCTGGCCCATCCTCTTTAATATGGGTTACTGGATAACCGATACTTATACTTGAGGTGTGGAAGTCGTTGTAGCCATACCTTATTCAGACCCACAACTGCTATCCAAGCAAACAATCTGTTCATGGATGATGTGTATTCTCAGAGCAAGAACAAGAGTTTTTCTGGGTTCCTAAAATGCGCAATTTTTCCCTCTCTGAATTCTTTGAGATCACAGCCTGAGGAACTTCTGGTACAAAGTCCAAAAGAGAAACATGTCAGAACAAAGTGAGACTGCATCTAATCCTATCAGCGCTGTGCGAAATCAACCTCCTGAAGTTTTCTAGTGCTTGCAAACATGCAGTTAAGAGGCCTCTGATGATGGACATAAATTGTAGGTTTTCCTTCCAATTTTTTAGCCATTTCTTATTTTCATTCTCTTTGCTCTTCCTGAAAACTGATTGACTGTAAAAGATCTACTGCAATGTCAGACTCCTGTTAACAGCTAGGAATTCACTTTGTCTTACTTGCAGTCACAGAGAAACACAAGATAATCATATTGTGACATCCATGCCCAGCAGAGAGGAAGAGAACCAAATCTCTTTTCATTATTCTACTCCCCGCCTTCCAGCTCTGTCTGTATTTCCTTAACAGTGAAAGAAAGAATATTCCTTATTAAGTCCCTTGATGGCTGGATAACCAAGAGGAAATCTTATTTTCAGCTGCCAGGATAAAAGTAGATTTTTCATTTTCTTTGGTGCTGCAAGTACATTCTATCAAATTTCATTAATTCTCCCTCCCACACACACTTTTTAGTGGAAATAGTCCCTTAATTTCCTTATAACATGTCCTTTTGGTCAGTGCTCCCCATATTACCAAATTCAAGGCACTGTTGAGCAAGATAAGAATATCTCAAATTGAGAAATTCAATAGGGAAAATATACAGGTAGATAATCCTGCAAGAAAAAAGCCTGGAACTGAAAGGTATTAATGTAATACAATTTAACTACCAGTTTTCACAAGCACTTGCATGTAAATTACAATTTGAATTTAGTAATTAGAAACCCTGGGAAAGAGGCATAAAGAAAATAACAACTCTCTCTCTTCATTGCCTGTGAACTGCTCCTTGTTTCCATAGGTGCTGCTTCCCATTTAATAGAAACATTAGCATAGAGATAATCTGTATTGAGTCTGTCTCAAAGCTTTGTTGAGTCCCAAGAGTTTTGGTTGCCTAACTGTATTAGGATCAAAAATAATTTGAGTTTTTACATTTTAGAATCAGATTAGCTAAAGAAAATATAACTTTTTTTATTAATAGATAAACATTTATAAAAATTATTCCCTTTACTCATGTAACAGAGAGCTTCCTTGTGATAAGAAGTCATTCAAAGAGCTAGAAAAAGACAGAAAAAAGACCACTAATCAGGAGATTTGTAATAAAACCATCATGCCTACCAAGCCCAAGGCAGATCAGCTACTTAACAATTTCACACCCCACATGGCAGGTTCCCTGTAAAGAAACAGCTAAATGGCTTTTCATGAAGTATGCCAATAAATCACACTTAGAACTCTCTTAGAAAAAATAAAAAAGTTCTGCACTAGAAATATCAAGTTGCAGTAGTGTGACTCCCAAAGTCTTGGAATCCATCACGAAGTTATAATTTTACTGCTAGAAAAAAATAAGCTTGGCCAAGATCACCACGAAATTGGCAATAAATCCAAAATTCTATATAAAGAAAGGGCAGGTTAAAGATACTTTGCCATTCATTTCTCTAGATTGGTGCTTATTTGTTGAAGCATTCAGCGTTTATGAATTTCCGCAAACCTAAAGGTAATAACTCAGACAGCGAGACGTGGTGTCCCAGGGCCATGATCATAACCAGTCATAACCAGTAATGAGCATGATCTATTGGTTAGAGTAGATACTCCTCGATTCTTTATCTGGCTCTGCCAGCAATTAATATGTGACCTTGAACAAGTCATTGAACTAAAAGCAGCCTAAAGCACAAAGTTCATACTAAGCACAGATATAAATATATCCTAAACCTCCTAACTCTTCAAAACAGTTAATTTAGGTTCTTTACATTTGTACATTAAAGAAAGCTGTAAGAAAGAAATGTAAGTTCCATGCCTACTTCCACTGAATGCCTTTTCTAGCTCCTCTCAAAATGCCCAATAAACCTTCTGTACTACCATTTTGCTTGATATTTATATTGGCTATACTACCTGTGGTACTCCTACAATCCTGTATAACAATGAGCCTTTATAATATACTACCACTTTAGTACTGTTCAACAATGAGGTACTGATATGAGGCTGAGCGCTTCGAAATTATCAACACATGCATCTTTATAAAACCTCTGTAAAAGAGAAGACTATTAGCCTCTCTCTGGACAACTAATGTTGGAGAAAGTGAGGCCAATATTCATCCTATCTAACTTCAGGCTCATGAGGGCACAGCGAGGGCTGGCTGCTCTGCAAGGCGAGGTGAGCTGACAGCAGATCGCAGTAGCAAGGCAGGTACGAGCAGTGCTCTCACCAACAAATAGCTGGGAGGTAGAGAGGCACGGCAGGTCAGTATCAGACCAGACAAAGGTCAGGGTCAGGTGCAGTCTGCCTATCACCCAGCAGGTCTGCAGTGGCAGGGTAGGTCTGAGGTCCAGGTGCAAACCAGACCAGATGCAGAGAGAGCTGCTGCACAGCTGCAGCATAGCATAGCCAGGGGCCAGCCGTAAAGCCTCAGTTTCAAAGCAGGTCCTACAGCAAGGAGGGACAGGCCCTTGCTTTTAGCTTTCTTCACAGCAGCCGTTAGCAACGAAGGAGCCCACCCTGGAGACACAGCCAGTCAAGTTCTCCAGTCCAGCCAACTAACATCCTATAAGGGGGATGCACTCCCAGCCCTGGCAGTGCCCTGAGGTGCAGAAACTATGAAGCTCAATGCTCCTTCCATGTCAAAAAAGGGAGAGGCTCATCGAGAGGACATTTCAGTACACCTGGCATCTGATATGCCTTACAGAGGTGCTTATCTCTCTCATGAGCTAATCAACTTCTTACTACACTGCCCCATATAAGTGCTTAAGTGGAATGAACCTGGGTCAACTGGTCTTTCCTGAAGCTGCACGACTGTGAAAGGTAGACTGACTCCAATGTACTAAAACCCCTAGGCTATCATCAAAGCCATGAGAACCCACTCCTCCGTTTCTGACTTATGTAAGCACCTCAGCTTTGGATTATTTTTTACTCAGCTTTGGGAGATTGACAAGTCCAGTCATGCTGTGCAGGTTCCTTAACAAGTGTTGCCCATTGCTTTCCAAACAGTGGATGACAAGCATCAACAAAGTAGAATGTTTAAATTAGTATTTCTAAGAAGCATTTTTGTATTTACATTGCTAACAGAGCTTCAAATATTCTGTTTGTGACATCCAAAGAGAGGTCTGTCCGGCTACCATATGCAGATAAGATTAGTTGGCCTAACTGGTATAACTAGTTCAGAGACAGCTTTCTCAGAGGCATGCAAAAAATCTTATTTCCAGCCCCTATTCCTGACTTTCCTTTAAGCCCCTTTATGATGATGGGCAAAACTCTTAGGCTTTTTATGGCTTTGTTTCCCCATTTGCAAAATAGGATAAAAGCAACAGCTTCCTTACAAGAACACTAGCAATGGTGCAGATGGAGATCCTCAGACATAGAGCTTCAGTACTAGATAAGGAGTGCAAAACGTAGACAGGCTACTACTATAAAAATTTCCCCTCATTTAACAAGATTTTTGCCCCGAAGAATACAGTATTAGTTCACTGCTTATCTTGGATATTTCAAGTATGTGTCTGCCATTGAATTCAGCTGAGTCATGCTCTGCCCAATAGAGAATGTCCATTTGCATTGCCATGAATAAATACTTCATCAACAAAACTGGCTGGGTGGAGTCTAGAAGTCTGATTGTGTCTAGGTTTGCATAACACTTTATTCAGCAAAGCTCTATGAGAATGTATTAAACTGACATTGATTAAAAGTTACAGAATTCAGTTATATTTAGAACTTAATTTAAAATCTTAAAAACACCCTGAGGCCAGCCGTAGCAAGACAAAGCATCATTTTCTAATTAATTTTAATTGAAACACTTTCAGATTTTACTTTACTGAAGAGCAACTAAATTCTGAATATTTGTGCAGCCTTTTAGAATGAAAAATCGCTTTTGCAAATACAGTTAATCTGAACAAGTTCTCTTCTAGAACACAAATAATTTTTATTTTTACCGGAAAATCACAGGTCCATTACTGTCCGTCCCTCCCATAGTACCGATAATCCTCTGTCAATCGTTAAGTAAAAGACATTTTTCCCAAGATTTTAGTATAAAAAATCATTTCAAATGCTGAGCAAATATAGTTGCAAACTCAAAAAAGAGGAAATACCTGACTTTTTGCTTTAAAAAAATTAAAGGAATTCCCAGATGCATGTTATAGAAACAGAGAAAACATTTGTTTTCCCCAACTGAAATGAAAAGGGACAAGAATACTAAAAGAGAATAAATGAAATATAAATACCTATTTATTAATTGATGATCACTGAGGAACTAACTCATTTAAGTTAAAAAGACTTCTGGTCTGCTTCAGGTATTGCTTTGCTTTCAAACCATTTAAATCTATTTGTTCCAGTACTCTCATCACTCCAATCTTATATGATGATGAACATCTTTTGAGACATACCCAGCACCCAGTTTGTGTGTCAGCAGAAAGCGTATACACACAGTTTTCAAATAACCATTTGTTTATAAGCCTCTCCATTTATTTACTATTTTTTAAATTGAGATATCTAAATGCTTACCTACTATTGGAAATGAAAGAAATTTGCATTAGAATTTCTAATCCCTAGATATATGTCAAAGAATTTAGACCTTGAGGAATTTTTTTGTATTGCTTCCTACTATCTTGGGCCAACGTCTGGTATTGCTTAGCAAAAGATCAGAAGAAGAAAAGGATAGCTTGCACCACATTTATGGTCCTCCAGCCCTGACACTGACTGAACAGCTAGTCTAGTCACTGCCTTAATTTTTAATAACATCAAAACAGTTCTAAATTACACTTAGCAATTCATGGTCAAAATCAGCAGTTTCAGCTCCTGAGATAGGTAAAGTGCAGAATGCAATAGCCATAGGTCCTCTGAAGTGTATCATAGCTCCATAAGCTAGAGAAAAATAAATTTAGTACTGTACATTAAAAAAACTTATTATATTTCCATGTACCACCTGCTTTGCAGCCTTGCCTATATTCCTCCATCCATAAATAAATACAATTCTGTGTGGCTTATTTGATCAATCATAGCAAAAGAGAAAATATTAAATAGAATCAGTTTTGATATATTTAGTCATGCCACTCCTGTGACTGCCATCCTCATTTTGAATCAAGGTAAATGCTGAGTAAAATATAATCTTTCTACTTGAAAGATTCATTTAAGAGTTACATAAAACCCTTTCAATACTGCTGCAGGGTGGCCTCTGTTATCCTAGTGCTCAGATTCAAAATATAATATTTAGATTTAATAACACAAGCTCTATGTGCAAAATGAGTGCCATATATAAGAAATATAAGAAGGAAAACAGACAGTAATATCTCATTATCTTTTCACAGATACAAAACATTATTTAGACAACTATTTCAAACAGTTTAACTAAAACAGGAAAGGATTGCACGTTAAATTTCCAAGCACTTCAGCAGTTTTTAAAATCTCGTCTAACAGCTCTAGAAATGTTAAAGCATATTCCTATAACTAGCAAGCTAGCTTGCAAGATAAACATATACTTTACTATTAACGAAGCTGCTGGATAAGAGTTTCAAAAATGTCTACATGCCGTAGCCAACTAAGTTACTGTGATACATTTACTGTATCAATAGCATACCATCTATTCTGCTATTACACTACTCCATCATTATTACTCAGGATTTCAAGGCTACTTCCCTTATCATGGTTAATCAAAATATTTAAGCTATCAAAACCCACAAAATAGCTTACTGCTTTCACCTCATCTTCACAGACACTGATTTTTTTCAATTTTTTCGACTTTGAGAAGAAAGATATTTATAGCAATCTGATTTAAGCCCCACTTCCTCCAAACAATGAGAAAGACGTGGAACATTACTGGTGCTTTCTTAATTTCTAAAGATATTTGCTCATAAAGAACTTAATAAAAATTTATGCCATCTATTTTTGTAAGATATTTTCTCAAGGTTCTAGTTTGATGTGGCCTTACAGATCAAAAGAACAATTTAATCATTTCAAATACATTTCAGGAATAGGATGTCAGCAATGTAAGTTAGAAGCATGACTGTCATGGACTACAGGATAATCACGGCTGACTACCATTCACTAGTTCACTCTGGGAACATTTATCATAAAACTTTCTCTTAAATGAAACTTTGCAATCCAACAGCAATATCTGTCAGCTAAAGAGAGAAATGACAGAATTGTTCAATATAAGTCATGTTCATTAGAACTTGGATTTTTTTCCTTTTAAACGAATGGATGTCTTATGATTAAAACATCATTATAAATGAGATGGTAGCCTGTCATGTGGAAAATTGAGATTCTCTGGTCCTGGTGAACTGCCTTTCAGCCTGAGGGTTCTAACCAACGTAAGTGGCAGGCCTTCTTGACTCCCTAGTTTATATTTTTAATCTTGCATTAACTATTTGCCTGTAGACCTTTTTATTGTTTAATGCACTTCAAGATATTAACATATGCTTATGGTCTTCTGTTTTTAGTAATACATGTTCATATACAAAGTCAGATGAAGATATTAAAACCTAGAGACATTCTCTTCACTGCAGTAAGAGTTTCTTCTTCTTGAATGACTAAACTGTAAAGGAGCAGCATGAGCAAGATTTTTATGGTTACAAGGTTCCTTGTTCTGGAAATGTAGAAGTTACAAAGGCCACACCGAAGAGTTTCAATTGCACACTACTTTCTTTAGTTCTTTCATGACTTTAACATAGACTAGGTTGATGGCATCCACATTTTTCTTTCAGGGGTAAAATATATGTTTTCCGGTTAGATCTTGAAGGGATAACATTAATGGTTGACCTCAATTTTTTGCAGACTATTCTACTAAATGCACTCCTATTATATTTGCCAGTTAAAGAACTTTGTCAAACCTAAGTATTCTACCTCTGTTAGTGATGATCAGAGGCATATTAAGGTCAGGACCTCAAATTTTACAGGATTTTTTTCTTCTTCCTCTCCTCCCAGAAAGATGCCGAAAGTCTATGTTTCAGGTACTGATATTCGCAGGGCAATTTCATAACCTAGCATATAACCCAAAGGAATATTTAGTGTAGAAAAGGAGAAAGAGCAGCAACAACAGTCACTCCTAGGATACTCGTGCATCATAAAAGTTGCAGAAGTCTCCTGAGCATTTGTATGGTTTTCTAATTTCCCATATCATAATTGTTTAATGGTGCAACAAGTCATGGTGTCTAAGCTCCGCGTCAGCAGGTAGAACTAAATCTCACTGAAACCAAAGAGAGTGCTACTATTTATGCCAAGATTAAATTAGGTCCCTTATTCTTTTTACTTGTCCAATATTTACTGAGATTACTGATGCTGATTGCATGATGACATGTGTACCTAGTTCTGGTTCAGAAAAAATAAAGGTGCATGAAGATGGTATTTCTCCATTCAGACATTGCTCTGAAGTAAGACATACAAAGGACTGTCCACCCAAAAATCCATGCAGAGCAGGCTATCATCATAATCTCCGCAGCTATGGAGGCCAGTGTGAGGCTTTTCTGGCTGCTGTGCTAACTCTGTCTTGTGCGTGTACCGAGCCGCAGAGGCTGGGAGCAGCCTGCCCTATGCAGCTCCACCAGAACGGGGCAGGAACTGTTCAGTGACTCAGGGCGTGATGCCCACCACACACAACTGTGGAGCTGGGCACAGCAGGTGGATCTCTGTGGTGTTGGCACATTGTGCTACCAGGCAATAAAGCAGTACGAACTAAAGCATGGCTAAATAGGGTACATTCGAATGACTACACATCAGTCTGGTAAAACATAATTCAGCTTGCATGTACCTCTACACCACTTCAAGAGATGGCTCTTTTTCCTCTTAGCCCTGTCCTCCCAGAATCTGCATTTATCATTCAGAGGGGATAGTTGGTGTATAGCAATACAAGGCTTGAGAGCATATTGATATTTAGGGAACAAAGAAAATTAGGGGATAAAAGGAGAGAGAGGAATTTAGATCCCTTATGTATATAAATATAGCAAACATTAAGTGCCTCTTGATGCAAGAACCTAGTCCTTTGCTACTGGAAACCTTCATTTCAGCGAAATATTTAAACATATCTCAAACCTGCTTGCATTTAACATAATATTTAGCATACAAGTAATTGGCTCAATAAATAGGTAGGTGTTAGAGACTTGGTGAACTAAACTATGCCATCATATGGTTTATCTGAACAAAAAAAAAATAAACATCACAATTCAAAGACGGAGGAACAAATGTTTCACAGAGAGATGCTTGCAACTGATCCATGATTTAAAATAGATCAACAGAAAATAAATTTTTCAATTTTGTTTGTATATTACTTAAGAGGCTAAGTTAATTGGATAAATTATTCATTCTGACATATTCACTGTGCTTTTCTAATTATCATGGTAAATATGATACAGGAACTTAGTAAATTACACTGCTGCATAAAGACACACACAAATGCAAAGACATGTTTGGAGATGCACTACAAGCAAATGTGAACAGTAAGAGATATAATTAAAGATGCTTTAATAGGTTGTCAAAGTTGCTAAGATACCACCAGGTAGCCTAGCACATCCTGGGCAGCCACAAATATCCAGGATCATGTCCTAAAGATTGATTTCCTGCTAGCCTTTGCTTTCTTTCGTCCTTCCTCACTTCTGCCGTTTTTTTCCTTTTTTCATTTTAACTTTCTTGGTAATTGTAAAACTCTTCAGATAAAATGTCATCATCTGACAGTCAGAAACATTTGTATCTGGGATTCACTATAATCACTGAGCAATGAATGAGTTTTTACAGCTTTTCTGGATAAAAAAAGAGCAACATACCTATAAACACAAAGTTATCTGCAAAAACATGACTTGTAGCAAAGCAGGCAGCTAAGATGTATGTTTACCACTTCCGATATCCGAAGGAAAGCAGCAAGAGACAGAGAGACTTCTCTGGCTATCATACCAGGATTTTTACAGCAGCATAGCATCTTACTTACATAACAGTACAACTGAAAGAGGAAATTGGGGGCATTTGTATTGTACACAGATATGATGATGGAATAATGTGAAATAAAACGGCTTTACATATCTGAAATAAAAAATAATAACATTGAATAAATTCATGCCATGAACCTTACGGTAACAGAGTTAGCAATGTGCATGTGGTACTTGAGCTCATTTTAGCTGGATGAGATACGGACTTTGAATTACTGAGGTGTTATTTTAATCCATACAAAAATGAGGTTCAGAGAGCTGTACACAAAAGCTTCACCATTCCTATCTAACTACTACCACCTCATCAACTAGTAAAGATCTTTCAGCAAACATTCCACAAATTTAAAAAAAAAAACTGCTTTATTCATCCCAAACCTTTGCTAAATTGGATTTTTTCTTTTTAATATCTGTCTATGCTTATTTAATCTAGCATATAATTTCTTTAGGTACACTGCACAAAGAAGAATAAGTGTGCAAAAACTTTCCAGTTGATCCAGTCCCCACCAATAATTTGCTGAAGCTGGTTAAGCTAAAATATTTATAAATCTTAACCAAAAATCATTTCAATGCTGACTGCCTTGACACAAAGCAAAATGAAAAAAATTCTCTTCAGTTTTGTTTTTGATGTTCATTTTTTGCCACAAGGCAATTGTACAGATCCATTCCAACCCCACATTTAGCAGTGGCTGGTTCTTTGAAAACAGAATGGCAAATGCCTACTGAACTTTTCTTTTAAAACTTAACACCCAAGATTGAGACTAATTCAATTAATTCTAATCTCTAAAGTTATTAGATCTGGGGGTTTTATTATCAACATTTTTTTTTAGGCTTTTAATCCTTTATACAATGATTTATGCAGGCACATAATATCCCACATGATAATAACCACATTGTGAATTCTAATAATTTTTTATCTAGCATGAATCATATATAAAGCTGTCAGTTTAGCTCCTTCTCTGTAGAAAAGAAACAGAGAATCCTGCAAATGATGGAAACAAGGGTGATAAAGACTACAGATATCAGTGCAGTATTTGCAACTAATCATTTATTTAGAGATCAGAAATTGTTTCCAAGCAGATACTGGGGCAGTTCTTGGCATTCAACATGATCCTCTTTCCAGCAGCGCTGTGGTATGAAGTGATATAAAGCATTCCCAGGACTATGAAATGCAAAAATAGCTTTTAGCTACCTTTTTACCCTGTGTTGTCCATAGCTATGAGGCAGGTCCTGACCTCACTGAAGTCAACAGAATTTCTGTCATTGCCAGCAGCAGGACCAAGCTTTATCACTGTTTTTTATTAATAATTCATTCTTCAAAATGACATTATGCATATTTTGGCAGTAGCTTTGCATTTTTAATCTAATAAAATTAGATTGTAAGAATAAAATGCAATGGGAGAATCTTACCGGCTCTGATTTTAGTATTAGACTATCTGAGAAATAGTTTCACCATTTTCACATTATTAATCAGTGAATTACTATTCTTACTAGCTACCCTAAGCTTCAGCTCCACTTCCATTTCTAATTAAAATACCGTTACAGAAGGGGGAAGAGATAATGCAAACCTTTGTTTTTACACAGAGAAAAGAAGCATTTACAAAAATGGAAGGAGTTGGCCCAGAAGGATTATAATTGAGGTTTAAAATTAAAGCTTATGATACCATAACACTTCCTTCCTGAGATACTCTGAGATATCACTCTGAGACTAGTCAGCTAAATAAAATAAATTCTTACGGCACTTAATAAAACATTTGCCTATCATATGTAAATCTGACACTATCGCAAGACAGAATTGTTATTTGATTCACTCACCCAGCTGCTTCACAAGCTCTGAGTAGCCATTTTGTACCTTACTGGCCAACAATTTCGTTAGCCATGATTTTATAGCATGAACTGAGCAGGCACTCTGTGAAATGTGTGTGTCACTAAGAAGACCTGTGCTGTCACATAATCAGTATTGCCAGGCATGATAGTTATACACTATTACAGTTACATCATATATGACAAATCATACCTTTGCATGTTTTTAAGTGTCAGGGCTCAGGTCTGAAATCTTGATAGCATGTCGTCCCTCTGTGAGATTATACTCTTAGTTGGAAAACACAGTACTGTTCTATCATCAAACGAAATGGACTAACCTGAACAAGAAAACACACAAACAAACAAACTTCTGTTGACTGTGTCTCAGTGCAATGAAAAATAATGTCACGGATCATTTCTTTTTAATGACACTGATGAATCAACTTCCAACCTTTCTACATAAAATACCAATTAATGCAACAAGCCTATTTAGTTCTCGGACTTGCAAATAGAAAAGCCTAAGTCAAAAAGTTTTATCTAAGTTGGATAAACGCATACCTGGTGAAAATTTCATTAAAATTTGTCATGTTTCTTGTATCAGAAATCTCATTTATAAAGCATTACAAAGCACTCTCAAATCTTAGGATTTAAAATTAATGAGTGACATCAGAACATCAGACTACAGAATGTTTACATACTAGACCAGTTCAAATTTACTGAACATTTGTTAAAGAATATTTGACCCAAGTGCATTATTTTGCATACTTTATCAGTCTTGTATACAATTGGGCAGACAGCTGCTATTAAATTGTATTTGGAATACTGTATTGGATGTATGACTGAACTTTTAGGAACTGCGTGCTTTCTTTCATTTGAACTTCAGTCAAAGCTAATGCTTTAGATAGATGCTGAAAAGGATATATCAAAAATGAGAAGAAGGTGATGACAGCAATTTCTAAACATTACCATGCTACTTAGACTGTCATACAGTTGTGCCTCTTATTTCCTAATCCAATTTCTCTAATAAAATAGTATAGTTTACAAGAACTCTACACTTGATGTGATGACACAGTAAGAATACTCTCATTTCCCTGGAAAAATCATACACTCCATAACTTTCAAACAGTCACTCAATTCAACATGACATGATGCTATTAAAAAAAACTCCACAGACAGTGATGCTCCACTCGCTTAGAAATTGGTGGGTAAGTATGTAGAGAGCAGTTGCATTTAGTTTAACATCTCTCTGCACCACACAAAATCACATCTAAGTGTTAGCTTAGGTTTAACAACTATTTTCCTACCACATAGCAATCGCACATAAACAATTTCAATAGTTCTTTTAAGCTGAAAAGCATGAATTGTTTTGAAAACATCATGAACTACATCCAATTCCTCTCAAGCCAACACAACCACTAACATCCCTACAGACCAAGCAAGACTGAACTGTCTCACCAAAGTCTCAGAAGTGTCTTTGCATTAAGTATGGAATACAGCTATGAATTGCTTCATCCTATACCTCTGCTATACATCCATATCAAACTAGAGTATGTTACACTACACAAAAGCAGCAACAAGAAAAACTAAGTTTTTAGATCTTCCAACACAGAATTCTGAATCTGTGTTAATAGTCATGGGGAATTTTAAGGAAGCAGAATTAAATGTTACAAAGATTTAACAAAATTACAGCACAAGTTACATGATCTTGAGAATATACTAGTTTTTTAGGGCTCTTTGAAACATGAAGGTTGATGTTCACATCTTAAATGAGTCGCTTAAATGCCACAGTCTATAAAGTAATTTTGGATAGACTGCTAAACTTTTTTTTTATAATTGTAAAAGTAAAATAGTATAGACAAAATGAGGTAGTTTTATTTCAAATGTTAAATACTGATAATGCTGGGGAACAGAGCAAAGTGTTATTGATTAACTGTCAGGAGTACTTGGTAAACATGTTTGGTCTACATGTTTAATCAGTAAGTTAGCACCCTAAATAGAGTAATCCTTAAACTACTCACTCAAATTTAGAGATTGATAGTTTTCTGTTTTATTTTCAACTTACTAAGCTTGTGCTCCGTCCGTGTGGTACAGAACTCACAAGACAAATATAAAAGTATCTTTGTCATTGGCCTAAAAATAAAACCTGTGTTCTTTGATATATTATAATATATTTATAGCTGGCAACAACCATTTCACACTTGAAAATTAAACCAGTTGCTGTCAAGTGACTGAGGGTCATGTTGATTTCAGTAAATCCAGAGAGATCTGGTAAACTGTCAAGAAGAGTTCAGTCGAATGCCAGCTGATTTCAAAAGGAGAACATAGAGCATCAGTTATACTGAATTCCAAAAAGTAATTTGAGGCAAGTTTATTTGAAGGAAAAAAAAATTAACAGAAAAGGTATTCAAACCCCAGAGAAAAATGTTCAACCCTTCTCAATAGTTTTTGGCCTGTTCTTCAGTGCACTCTGGCATTTAAGCAGATACACATAAAGCTCCCTAAAGACCAATCACTGCCTGCTTGTCTAGTAAGTTCAATACAATAGGAAAATCATTCTACCCTATTGATTCATATGGAAATAATTTTGGAAGAATCCAAAAAACCAAAAAAAAACCCCACAACCTACTACTGGAAGAAGCATTAAAAGAGATTGTTATTTCATGTTTCTTTATATGGAAATATATGATATGACTGGAAGGAAATGAAGTCTGAAGTACTATTTGAAGAACAGCTGTAATGAATACAACAGCTGACATCCCAGGCTGCCCTTTGATGCAGTAAAAATGGTCTAGGAGTTCAAGTTAGTGGTACAAAATGTTATAGAGTCAACTGCTGACATATCAACATTCGGCATCTAGACAACAAAAAGAGAATGTCTTCAAAAATTTTACACCTTCCCACCTAGTGGGAAGGTATACCAAACCAACATAATGCAGGACTGCAAATAGCTGGCATTTACTCTAGAAAATTGTGTAAAACCATGTGGACCACATTTGGCCAAAATTTTCAAAGTAAAAGCCGCTTACAGTCCATTTCACCTATGTTGTATACTTCTTGAATACGGGGGGGGGACACTGTAAATGACTCCAGTAGGAGCCATTTGTCTGTCACAAAAGCCTTCGAGACACATCTACAACTATCTCCTATTATTCAGACTCTACACTATTCCACTCATGTTTTCGTCAGTTTGAAAGTTGAAAAATGTATGAATGTAAGTAAGTATTTTTGCTGCGGTCTTACAAAAACATTCCCTCTGGATTTGTTCTTGATGGCTGCTCCATTCAAAGCATTTAAATGCAACGTGGCCAATCAGGAAACAAACAAACAAACAAACAAACAAACAAACAAACAAACAAACAGTTTCCTTTGTTAATTTTTCCTTTAACTTTCATTTCTGCTATTGCCATTATCTAATCAAAAGGGGGGAAAAAAAAACATTACCTAATGAATCTGGCTGGTTTGGTTCATGCTTACCAAAACATCGATTTCTATTCCTGTGACGCTTTAAAATAATAATATCTGCATATCTAAACATAAAACAATACAGATAGGTTTTAAGGTACCGCAGGAGTTATGACAGGTTTTAGCAAGCAAATAGGACATTGTAATAATACCCTTAGAAAGGTACTGAACTCCTATTTTTACCCCCTTCACTTCACATAAATGGTATCTTCCCCTTATCCATCATCTTCACACAGGAGACTTTGACAAAAAAAAAACTGCCAGATTGCTGCTTAGGAACTGAATGAGCTTACGGACTACCAAATCATAGCCTCATTGTTTGGACCCAGCTGTGTGTTGTTCCACTTTGTGCTTCTCATTCATACTCATATCCATCTTGTCAGAGTCCTCCCATCAGACAATATAAATGTTCTAGACTTGGTCCAAGGTAAAAATATTTAAAAGGAAAGAAGGAGTATTATTTGAGTACGAAAAAATTCATGACAAAACACAACTTCACTTTTTCTTTTCCCTAATTCTGACCAAAAACACAACATATAATTACCTTAGTTTTGTAAAAATGATGCTTTTCCAATTCTACATATAGGTGATGTTTCTAAAGAAAAAAATGTACTAAGGTAGAACGTGTTTTAACTTATCTTTTTGGCAAATAGTGACTTTTTCAGAAATATATGCATGATTTGTAATTTAAATTTCACTACAAATTTGAATTTGAAAAGAAAATAAACCTGAAGGAAGCTATTACTTTCACTAAAGAAACATCAGAAAAAGTAGATGTTCCTCAAAATTTAAACCACAATAGAAGACGTACCATGTATAGAATTGGGACATCTGGGAAATTACATTTTTCTTTTCCATATATAAATTTACAAGCTGATTAACTACAGCCCTTTGAAAGCTGAAGATATTCCTCAGTTGTCTGCTGCTAGTGAAGTTCTCCATCTTCATAATTCAACATTTAGCAAAACCTTCGTTCTGCCACAAGGGATTTCCTCTGCAGTCCCACTACCTGTCTCCTTACCTGTTCCACCACTTCACTGGCTAATATTTGGGAAATATTTCACTGCATGTATGTGCCAAAACTTCAGTACACTGCAGGAGAGTCAGCTCTTGCAATAAGACGACCATTTTCACCTTGAGTTTCTCAGGGTTCCACTGTATATCTCATTTCATTGCATGTTAGTATGACTGTGCACAGCGTATTGAAACATAAGGTAAATTTACAACTTGCCTAACATGAGTAGCTTGTGATGAGCTGAAGCCTCAAAAAGGATATGGAAATACACAACAAAAAAACCCTGCCATATTACATACCAAGTCATATTACATCTGAAAGCAGAAACTCAAGGGTTTGTTTGTTTGTTTCTTCATTAACTAACAACAGATTGACAAATGAGAACCACAAAACACCATCACGACTGCACTGACTCTTTCCATTCACAAATACTTTCATCAGAAATTATTCATTCAGCCAGCACTGCCTAGCATTATTTTACCTACATTTACAAGGCATGCTGTATAGATCACAACTTTCCCTTCAGCTTTCAACACCAGCTTTGTGTCTACTCCAAACACCTAATTGTGGATTGAACCTCTGGACACAGCAGGCAATTTCTGACCATTGAAAACAGTTTTGCATCTACTTGACATGTGCAGTGTTATACTAAACTCAAGTGATCATCAAAAAGCAGGAAAAAGTTCTCTGTGCCTATTATACCCTGACAGTTTCCGAATTACTTCATGCAAATCATTCTGAATTAGGAAATTTACATAAAATATATCCTTCCTTCCTTTTCCTCTTTACATGCATTAGATTACTTTTATATTCTGTTCGCACAGAGCACCAGTAATATATAGACAACAGAGAGCCTGCAATACCTCCAGCATGCGTTTGCGTAGCTTGCAAGTACAGTAATTTCCTTGTTTCTGTGGTTACCCTCACTAATTTACATGATAAATGTAATGAGAATGAATGACAACTTCCTGGTTGTCATTTGTGACCTTACCTGTTTACAGGAAGATTTTGCAAATAGATATTCTTTAAAGCTTTAATTTCTGCTTTGAAAAAAGTACGTAAGGAAAGGACAGCTGTCAGTAAATAAGCAGTCTAAAAGAACTAACGGTTTCTGGAACAGAAGCTAAGAACCTGCAATCTTACGTGGTTGACAAAGGCAACTGGGGAAAGATAACGCTGGTGAAATATTTTGTTTACATACACTTCAAGAAATGTCTAGAACAAAACAAGCTCAGATCTTCTTCTTAGGACCTGACCACTTTCTGGATCCAGACCAAGGAGAGTACAGCGTTAGAGATCTGGTCCTACATATTGACACAGGGAGTGAGAGTTTGGTGTGTGAAATTACAGTTTTCAGTGCGGGAGGAATGTTTACAAACAAACACAAAGCATAGTAGAGCATGTTTTGAATTTCAAGAAAGGGCTGTTCTACCTATGGGAGACAGCATAACACCACAGTTATATATATCTCTTGCAAGGAAAGCTTCCACAAACACAGTCAACTTACATAGTAAAGTAAGTGTCTGATTTGAAGCAGCCTATATACACTACAAAATTACAGGCCTGATCCAAATGTAATGAAGTTAATGACCATCTTGCCACTTGTTACAGTGATACCTGCACTGGATTTTCACATGGTATTTTTGCTATATTTGTCATACACACACTTTTACTAACAAATTACTCATCATTCTAGATCAATAAAATGGATGTAAAGCTAAAGAACATTCAGGAACATTAAACACACGTTTCCTGACACACTGCATGATGCATTATTCTACATCACTTACTATGGCTCAGATCCTGTTACATCACGTCAAACTAACCCTGAAATTGAAAGAATAGTACATGACACAACACAATTGTTATGTAATGTGGTTTGACTGTTAAAATTTAACTAAAAAAAATTTCCTGGTCCAGTAACTACTATCAAATTAGATTGTAGTTAATCAGTGCAAATGGAATTTGGCATAGAGGGCACAAAAGTAAAAACAGAACTATTCTGTGCATTCATTATACACATAACCCTACACACAATATAAGCATGTTGAGGTGGAGATGAGGTTTTGCTTGCTTAAAACTGTTAGGCTTGTGCAGCACTAAAAATGTTTTTTTCTTTGCATATATATAAATAGTAACAGAAATCTGCAGTGGATGAAAGATATTTCAAGTGCAGTACTGAAAAATGAGATTTTCCTTTTTTTAATTGTCAGACGTCCTTAAATAAAACACGTGTAGAAATGGCAAGTCTAATTTTAGCAAGAGCAGCCTAGCAATATTTTAAGGAAATATCTTCTGTTTTATATAGTAGCACCTGTTACTCTTGATTTCCCAGGTTCACTTCTGTATCTCCTGTCGGGCTACTACTAAATCAATTATATTCAAACAGAAACTCCAATAAATATCCTAATTAGTGGTGCAAGCTTCTAAATATTAAGCCCAGTCAAACGATATTTTTGATATGGCACATAGCTGAACTCAGCTAAATATCAAAGAGAGAGTTTGTGTGAAAATGTCCACAAAATAAAATAATCAATAACAAAGTTTGAGGGGAGTAGAATAGGCAACTTAGTCCATCCCATTAATCCAAGGTTGAAATAACTACCTTTTTCAAATCTGTGTTGCATTTAATCCAAGTTCTTTACTTTCATGTCTAAAAGTGCACTGATGACCGTGGCACAGGCAAAATAGGACAGTTGTTGCAATCCTCTCTCTGAGACACCTACCACTAGGAATGGTAAATCTAATATTCGGTGAGAGAACTATGTTAAACAAACAGTTTTGTCTACTTGTCTATGTCAAGCCCAGAAACCACAGATAAGCCAAAAAGCTGTAAGAACGACTAGCTTAAAGTATTGACAAATTTCCATTCAGTCTGGTTTTGGTTTGGTTTGGTTCTCAGTTTGGTTTAAAAAAAAAAATTATCTGAGTTCTTTTACATCTACTACCCAAAAACTTTTTGGATCACAGCAGATAGATACTTATATTAAAAAATTATGGCATACTTTTAGACCCAATTTTTTCCTGGGTCAAAACACTATAGCTTTGGTAACATTAGACCGAGTAACTAAGGTTAAAAAAAAAGACTAAGTCACATCACAGACAGCATCTGAAATAAGACTGCATGATTGCTATCTTGAGCTAACATTATAAAAAAAAGAACAGCTATCTCACGCCATTCTCCTTTATAAACTAAGTCCAGTGAGGATCATAAAGTTTCATTTTTAATCAATTAGCCATATATTCCAATGAACTCAAAAACCTGAATGTGATACATAATTCCCCTGCATACGGCCCTGGTTTATTAAGGCACTTATGTACCTGCAAAATTTTAGGCATATAAACAGTTCAACAGAGTTTATGAAATGCTTACAGGTTCCGACACAACCCTATACAAGCATGCAAAAGTTCAACATCTCCACCAAATGCATTTCAGTTGCAATTAAAACAAAAAGAAAAATATACAATGAAAATGAAGGGTTGCAATTTTTAGTTTGCAGTAAGGAAGTAGATAGCAAAGAAAATATATTTTTGTTGATAGGAAAAGATGGAAAGGCCTTTGTATGTCAGACGGTGAAGGAACAGAATATAAAATTTCTGAATTCCTATTCACAAACTACCATTTGTGTTTACAGGAATAAAGATTCATTTTCACCTTTCTTTCCTGAAGAAAAAAAAAGGAGTGAAACAACCAAGTCCATAGTCACTCCTTTGTGACTCTCCATGTACGTACGTTTCTCTAACCAGTTTGAAGACTGATTTTAAATCCACTTGAATCAGTATCACAAGCCATAGACGACCTCGAGAAAGTCCCATAAAACCTGCAGAAAGAAGATGCTTCTTTACTGCACATAAACAAATATGGTTATACAGCATATTTAACCACTTAATAAACAGATGAACATACAAAGACCAGGAAGAAGGCATAGGCAACAGACCTATCCTCCCAACTGCTGGGAATAAAACAAGATCAACCTGTGTCTCTTCTATATTGAGCCTTGTTGCAGACATGAGAGAGACATCACTTGCACATCCTCCTGAAGCAGCCAGTTCAAAAGCAGAATCATATCTGTTTAATTTGCTTTACTACATTATTTGAATCAAATTGTATCACAGTGAGGACAGCTGAGCCTGGAAAAGTCAACCGGTTCACCTTCATAAGCCAAAGCAGGATCTACTCTACTTAAATTGGAATGGAAAACTTAAATGGAAGATGTTTGTCTAGCCTGCTCTTAAATACTGCAATCTCTCCACAATTTTCCCAACAAATTTATTCTAGAACTTAACTATTTTTACAGCTGTAATATTTTTGTAATGTCTAGCCTAAATCTCCCTTGCTGCAATTTAATTCCATTATTTTTTAACCTTGTACTATCTAATTATCCAGATTATCTTTCAACCTTGTAGGTTTTCTAATCCTCTGACTATTCTTGTTGTTGTCCTCTGGAATCTCTCCAATTGATATATGCTTCACAAAACCATAAACTTCAAGTGAAATGTAACCAACAGTTAAGAAAAGTCTGTTTCATGTGTCCTGCAAGCAAGATTCCTATTCATACATTCCAGCAGGCTGTCTTTTTCACGACGTAATGGCACCACTGATTAACATTCAAATTCTGATCTAAAATAACCTCCACATCTTCCTCTCTATAACTGGTGTCTAGCTAGAGGTTCCCTGGACTGTATTTATGTATATGATTTATTCTTACCTGGCTGGGCATAAATTGCAAGATTTTGGTAGCCAGGGGCTGCAGCAGTGCCCGTGTGGGAGGAAGCCATGAACTGCCCTGGCCAGTCACAGCTGGTCCCAAGTAGCCCTGAAATGGAAAGAAACAATCCATCACACACCAAAACTTCAGCCATAGTGCTCCAATTAAAGATATTTAAAGAGCAGCAGCTGCTAGGGGAAGAGACACATGAGGAAACACAGGGAGGGAGACATGGCTGAGGAGATGTGCTCTTGGAAGGAGGCGCTCCATGCCAAAGGGAGGCCTCAAGGGAGCACGGTCAACCCACGCTGCAGGGGGACACTCCTGAGGGAGCACAGGCAACCCACGCTGGGGCAGGGACACCCCTGAGGGACTGCGACCTGTGCCAGGGCAAGGGCAGTAAGAAGCACGCAGAAGCAGCAGACAGAAACCATGACACACTGGCCTAACCTCCTGCGGTGCCCAATACCTCAGCGGAGGAATGGGCTGGAGCAGGTGCAACGCACAGTGAGCGTAGCGGAAGCTGGGACAAGGGAGGGGGACAATCGATGTCTGGCTTAAGTTAAGCCTGGGAAACGGGGTAAAAAGGTGTTAATTTAAGCGTTTGTTTGACTGTTTTCCCCAGTACCTAAATTGGGCATCAGAAGTTACCGTTGATTGGTAATAAATTAGATTAAATAAAAATTGCCCAAATCAAAGACTGTTTGCCTGCAACACTATCCAAGTGGAAGACTTTCTACATGTCCCAGCTGAGCTGCATCCTATTTTTTTCCCAACTACTTCTCCAATTTACCAAGATTGTTTTGAACTTTTATCCCACCAATGGCTTAAAAGCACATTGTCAATTTTGGGAATAAACCCTAATGTTATCAGTTTATTTTCAAATGAATTAAAAGAAATGAATGTAATGGCCATTAAAAACAAAATAGAGCATGCTTTTAGTTTATGCTGGTGCATTGTGGCATCCAAAATACCTCCAGAACTTGCACTGTAAAATGCAAAAAGAATGCTACACATCAGGTAAGGATTACATTTATATGCTGTTTACCAAGCACTGTAATAGCTGAAGTGTTGCTCTAAAATGTTCTGGAGAGCCACTACTGGAAGATATTGTACTTGACTTACTAAACCGTAGATGCTGCCACAGTTGGGAGTAAGAGTGCCACAGCCAGAGCTGCCTCCATCCTTCCACAACCCAATTAGATACACTTCATGAACATCAGATTTGGCCTGAACTGCCCAAGAGGAGGAAATTAGAGAGCTCTCTTCAGGAGAGAGGCAAAACACAACCTCACCCAACTTACCCTGCTGTGTTTGTGAAACTGCATACGTAGAAATGAAGCAACCATCAGGAAGTAAAGGTATCTTCATTAGTATCACCAACTGCACACAAACTGCGTGCCCTAAGCCCTTCAGTAGCTGGTTGCCAAGGGGCAACACCTTGGCATACCACCACAGCTCCGGTGAGCGCTGCACCATGCAAAACTGTAGCGACACCTTGTGTGTGAAGAAGACATAAAACTGCTCCCAAATCAACGTTCAGGAAAATAATTATTCTTGTCATGCTAACTACCCCCCCACCCCTCCCCCCCAAAAAAAAAAATTCAGTAAGAAGAAACCCATAAGATGTATTTACCAGCTTCAAAAATGTGCTCTGCACAGATACCTTTAATAAGGTTATTTCACTGCAGAAAGGCTCATGCACAACAACAGGACGCACTCGACCATCACTGGGCTGCATAAAAGGCATACTGTGATTCTCCCATGGTGTCCTTGCAGAAGGAAATGCAGCACGTATAAAAGAGCACTGGAGCCATAAAGACCTTGATTTGTAGCTGATTTCTGATGCTAGCTTGTTTCTGAGACCAGGTGGATTCCTCATCTTCAGCACTCCTGGTTCCTCAACATTAACGTGAGAAGCATCACCCCAGTCAACTGAGCAAATATTCTGAATAATATCAGGCAATTTTTAATCAAACAATTATTTGTGGATACACATTTAAGCAGTTTTAATAATATTTACCTACCTCATAGGGGTGCTGCATTTATCAGCTAGTTAATGTTTTAGCGATACTTTGAAAACATAAAAGCCTAGTATAATGACATAGTTAATAAATGATGCTATCGTTTCTTAGATTAGTAATATCTTCATAAAGGAAGGCCTCTGAAAGAGCAAAGACAAACCATTTGTGCTATGCTTCAAATGGCAACAAAAATACTGTAATTAGACATTTTCTTGGTTTTCAGTGCTCCTTATAAACAGTTTTTGCTATGACCTACATTAATTTTCTTTCTCATTTAAAAGAATTGGAGAGAATACCCAAGAGAGAAAGAAAGTGACAGAGAAAGAGAACTGCTTGTCACATCATTTCTCAGTACTCTGTAGCTCTGTACTGAAAATGTACCTCAGTGATTCAGGAGCTGTGAAAATTATAGCTGTGATCATATAGGATGGGAGGGGGGCGGGGTTGTCTTAAAAAGGGAGGTGTTGTTTTTGTTACATATTTTACTTTAACATAACACCCAGTTGCCAATATGAAAAACTTCTGCATATATTTCTCATTTTCTGTTAAAATATGCCATGAAATATCAGTGTATGCCTCGTTACATAAAGTAATAAATGATGCACCACCCACATCATTTTTTTGGTTAACTTTTGCTTATGATTTAAACCAATAATCACACTAAACACTTGGAAATAAATGAAGCCTTTTCAGGCTGATTAAATTGGCTGAATGCTTTAAACATGTGACTTTGGCAGATCTAATCATCCCAGGATAGTAGGGGAGTTAATCATGCAAATGTCTTCAGATATTTCAATTTGCAAAGCTGTGTTTTGTAGCATGCACTTTTCCAAAGCATCTGTTTTCTAGCTGAGGTGCAAACTGCAACTGTTCAGTGTCTGGGCATTAGACAAACCTATTAACTAGCAAAATGCTAAGCCAAATAAAGTAATACAATTACAAAGTTTTAATTAGAAGAATAGAAAATTTGCCAGAGATTTTACACTATTTTAGGAGGTAGGGGCCTATTGCCTCCAATTAGGAGGGAGCCCAAAAAAGAATATATAATAGCTCCAACACCAAATCAGCACCTCCACTGCTACACAAAAGTCCAGTCTTACTACATGCACTTTATGGAATTAGGCTTTTCTGTGCCTGCTGCACATGAGAATGTGTGGTTCACACACGTTCTTTGCTCGCTCTTTGTTGGAGGCAGGCAGCTTCCACCAAACGAGATTCTACAACACTTCGTAGTCCTTTTTTCTACCCTCCTTTCTCTGTGAAGGAACATTTTAGGATTAATACGGTATCATGTTGATTCCATCTTTCAGTGAAAACCTAAATTTAAATTTGAACAGAATCTGAAACTTTCCTACCACCTCCTCTTTCCTCTCTCCGGGATCCTTGGAAAAGTTTATATCTAGATCACATATTTTGATGCTGCAGTTGATCTTCTTCAAAGTACTCTCCTATTAGAGCAGCTGGAAAAGGACAAAATAAGGTAAAAGAAAAAACAGGGCTTTCTGAAGTTAAGCTAACCACTTAGATCTTTTATAAATTATCTGTTCTCTGCATAAGCATATCTTTTCCATTAAAATATGTCATGATTATTCACAACATTTACTATATGTCTAACTTTATGTACTGCCTATTGTTTGTGTTCCATTCCTTGATTAACCCATCCAGCCACTATGAAAACAAAAAAAGGTAATGGAAACACAATAACTCCAGTCCAGAAAATAAACTTTTGCAGTAGTTTCATTAATCTTCAGAAAAAGTTTCCTGAGTTTTAAATTCTGTCATGTAATCAGCTGGCAAAACCAGTCTTAGCCCAGCTGCATTAAAGGCACCTAAATAATCACACTTAAAGAGAGTAAATTAGGGAAGAAGATTAACATCTGTCTTATGGATATAAACTATCTAATAATCAACCCTACCTGAAGCACTCTCAGCCAAGGAATGATCAAAAGATATCTGGAAGTTTGACAACTCCTGAACGTCACCAAAAGGTGTCAGCAATATCTTGCCGCTTTATAAATGGGTAAAAACAAACTTCTTGCTTGCAAGAAGGGGAAAGAAAAGTAGGGGTTATTAAAAGCATAGTCCAAAACCACGTAGCATAAGTGCTAATAAGATGTTTGTGGGACAAATGCATAAATCATGAAAGCAACAAGCCATAGAATTGACTGGAGTTATAACTGAAATAACACACAGTATTTACTTGTGAAATTTAAGCCAGTTATGTTTGCTATAACCGGTAATAAGTGAAAGACAGACCTAGGTCTTAAAAATGAGGATCCAAGAGACATTTTGGTTCTTCCTATGCTTTCCTCCTACACTCAGGAAGAGCCTCCTTCAATGACATTAAGGTTATGATGGAAAAATGATTCCAAAGAAGTCTACAGAGATCTCGTTAATATGCCTTTATGATGTGATATTATGACAGCAATTCAATTTCATTGCAGGCCTAATGAGACCCTGTTACAATGTCAAAATGAAAGGAAACTATATCAATCAAGTTATACTACCCTGAGAGAAAGAAAAACCTAAAGAAATTAACCCCATTAAAAACTATTTTAAAACAACATTAAGATTCAGTGAATTCAGTATCGTGTTGCTTTTGTTGGTTTAGTGCTTCAGGTAGGAGCTAAATTTGGCACTGATTTACAATGTATTAAAATGTATTGACATCAGGGGATTCTGTGAAAGTTTGAAGGAAACATAAATACAACAAAATTCATAGGGAGTATTGGGGTTCTGTAAGGCACAGGGCAGAGTCTTTAGAGTTTAGTCCTACAGCTAAAATCTTATCCTCATTATTTGCAGTGGAAATAGAATTTCAATTTCTATCACTTAAAAAGTTGATTACTGGCCACTGTCTAAGCATTTAAGTTCTCGTATCTCAGACTGTCTTGACAAAATATTTGAATTTGTACTAAACTGTAGAATTAGGCCCCAAAATTACAAGAGCAAAGAGAATCCCATTGGAAATTTCTTAGATACAGAAACAAATATGCCAATGCCAACAATAAAGTAAGAAGCAATACATACAGTGAAGACAATAGGCTTTTTTTGGATTATATCCCAACACCTCAAAACTAAGGTTATGAGTACATTCCATAACTGATGGATAGCCTTTGCTAGTTATGCCTTTAGAATCACATATAGGGGACATTATTTCACAAGGTTATGAAAATATGCCTATATTAAAATATTCCAAAGCCTATATTAAGAAACAGACAATAAGTACAAGAAGTACAAAAACTGGATAAAATGAATTCATTTTCAGGCAACAGAAGGCTTTTCATGTCCATTCTCTGAACAATCTTTGATTTTTCATCCATAATTGTTCTCCTTTTCCAAGCCAATGTTTCCCACTAAGACAAAGTGTAGAGTTTAAAGATGTAATATTAATGAGAATTTCCTAAAGACCAGCATGTATCTTCCATTCAAAATGTGCCACTGCCATTTTCTAAAACAAGTGCTAGCAGCAGTATAAGGCTCTGATCTCTGTAAAAACTGCCACATACCTGATTAGGTTACAGACTTGCTCATGCAGCAGGCAGGGAGTAAAATTTGCTAAATGCACAAGTTTTCATATAGTATGTAAGTTCAAGTTTTCACCAAGGTATTAAAACATGGAAATTCATGACTCAGCAAAAAATTAGCATGGAAATCACCAAAATACTGTAGAAAGTAAAAGACCACAGTTTTGACTGTGAGCTTTTCTCTCTTTCACCTCACTGTAGCAAACACTGACATTTGCATGGCACCGTGAAGAAAAATTTACAGATCAGCAAAAAACTTAATTAATTTTTGCTTCTATTACTGTTCAACTTGTAGAGCTGGTGTTCTGTGATCACAAAATTCTGCAAAAATTGATGGAAGGAAAGTATGAGCCATTTCAAAAACCTGTTGCTCCTATTTATGAGACAGAAATAAAAAGACAGAGAAATAGAAAGGAAGAGAACATTCTTGAAGGCACTGGAATCAGGATAAACATATTATTTTCAGCAGTTTACAGTAAAACATCAATAAACTTGTTGTTTCCATCATTGTTATTTATTATATGAGATACTGCACGTTGGGCCTCCATTGTAGGAGGCATTGTACAAATGCAGAACAGAAATAGTCCCTGCACAAAGATAAGGCCCCAGAGGCTTGCTGTATGTTCCTGTGCCAAAAGCCTATAAAGTTTGGCCTCGTATAAAAAAGCATTTTCTTGTATTAGGGTGGGCTTTATAAAGGAAAATCTTTTTTGCACAGAAAGCAGCCCTTGCCATTTCTCAGATCTGACATTTACTCAGATATTCTCATTTGCAGATATATTCTCATATATCTCATTTACATTAGATGCTTTTTGGTCAACATAATAAATTTCAGGTGCTATTATTAGCCTTAGCAGAGATGAACATTAGCTACTCCAGAACCAGGCTATTTGCAAGCTATTCTTAAATTTTCACAAAACCTGTTTTTGCTGGTGCTGTCTGACAGAGAGTGAGTCACAGTGGCTTGAGAACAGATTCACCGAAACCTTAGGTGTCTTGCAAAACAATGTTCTTTTCACTATATTATTAAGCCCTGCAAAAATATCAGGACTATTTCTGTCAACACTATAATGACAGCCGTAAAGAGAAGCACAACACTGAAAGTGTAAATAAGCTTATAAAGTAGAAGATTGTATTCCATGTAGGCCATATAAAACATGACCTTTAATCAGCAAGGGGATTTGTGAATATACGCTCATTTCAGATTGAACATTCAATGAAGGAAAGCATGTGGAAACCAACACACGTTATCAAGAGAATATACTGGGGTAAACAGTCAGAAGCATAGGTGTACAAATCATACTTGTTAGCCAGAAATCTAAATTCATTGCATCCTAATCATTGCGTATGAAAAGCACCTTCTTCCAAAGGTATGCATATTTATTCCATCTGTGAATTCCTGTGTACTGTACTTCCCAAAAAGAGTGACAAAGACTGTTATTTAGGAAGAATTCTGTTCCCATGACCTTGTCTATAAATACTTTAACTACATCGGGACAGACTGGAGCAGTTGTCCTGTCCCACATGCATTGTGTCAGTATAAAGATACTTACATTACCCATAGGGGGGAGAACAAATGGCCGTAAATATGCTTTTATTTTACTGCAATCTACAGTTCACCAGCGGAATGATGTCAATTTAACTATTTCTAGAGAAAAATCATTACTCTAACCAAAATACTTAGGATAAAAGTTTGTCGTGGGCCTTGTGTGTCAACAACAGCATATCTCTTGCTGGCATCTTTGAATATTTGATAGAGTTGCTTTGCAGTGGGCACATTCAAATGCTTATAATCTGGCTTTAGGGTAATGTATATATTAGTTACATTTTGTGTGTGTGTGTGTGTGTGTGTGTGTGTGTGTGTTGGTGGAATCTCTGTCACATTTGTAAAAGAAAGACATAATTTTCGAACCAGCTATAGCCTCACAGATGTAATAGATCTTACAGATGCTAAAGACAGCTGTACCTAATGTAATCTAGTTTTTATATTACATACAAGGTGTTGCTATTCGGTGTGTTCATTTCATACATTTATTTGTCTTTGGAAGTGCCTGAAGGTACCACCGCATAATCTAGGCAGAAAAAAAAGGTATATGGTTTTGCAACTCATATAGAATTCCTTCATGTTTTTCAGTTTTCCTGAAACTTATTTTTCTGTTTCTTTATAAATACCACTGCTGAGATCTTGTTAAAAACTTAGAAAAATAAGCCAACAGCACAAATCTGACACAGCTATAAGCTGGCCAATTGTCTTATACTCTCGCATAGAAGACTCCGGTGATTTAATTGATTTGAAACAACTTGAAATTATTGGATGGTGTTCACAGATTCTATTGCTCAATTCTTCAGGTGACTTCAGGAAGTGACTAGCAAGAACTCAAGCTTCATAAGCAGCGCTCTTCTCGTCCCATAAAGCAGACTGAAATGTTCAAAGTTTTCCATTTCAAAGCAATCTAAGTCAAGATTCAGGCTTTTGAGATTAATAAACAAATCTCCCCCTTCACCAAAAAAAGGAAGACTGCCAATCATGACACCCAAGATTTAAACCTGATTTCCTACATTACAGGTAAGTGTCATGGCCATTACAATTTTTTAATTCATTGTTTATCCATACGAGAACTTTCTCTCTTGTCTCAAGGCAGTTTAGCTTCTTTAAAAGTTTTTGGAGGGATGCCTTTGAAAACTCTAAGTACACAATGTCAGATAGGTATGTCAGCCAGTCCACCTACTGCTTCACTCCTTCAGTGATTTAATAATCGTGACTTCCTGTTACTAAACCATGCTGATTCTTCTCAATATAAGCAACTAGTTTCACTTTTCATAACCATGCATATAATTGCAAACATTAGATTTACGAGTAATTCCCGAAATCTTTTTAAAAAAATTGGAATACGTTTGCTGCCTTCCATTTTACTCATGCCAAAGAAGATGTAAAAGAAAAGATTGCACAATGCAGTTCAGAAATTTCATAGCTGAAATTCTTCAGAATTCAAGCAAATGCCATCTAGTCCTGTCAATTAACTACTTCTATTGATATCTGAATTTGAGACAGAACTCCTAACATTTTCCCCTTTTTTCTCCATGTTTTCCATGGAAATATTCCTGAGCTCTTCATTAGTAATTGCATATGCAAAAACATAACTTTTTCTGGTAAAGGCTTATCTTCTGTCATTTTATACCTTGATCACCTCTAGGACTGATCATGTCCACTGGCCTTGCAGCTCTCGGGCAAGCTTTCCTTTATTGATAGTTTGAAAAAATATCTATCGTAATTCTTCAAATTCTTTGAAAGTTATTCATCTCTTTCTGCTCTGCTAGTCTGCAATTTTGACAGTGATATTCTTAGGGATTTTTCTTGGTTAGAGAATACTCCAGTTCCTTGATGGATGCCTTCTTATTTCTGGAGAGTTCCTTATCTTACGTAGTCATGCCAGAATTTTTTTTTTCTACTTCCTGAAGTCTTTCTTGGTAAATTATAATGCATTTACCCTAAATTTATCAGTATCATATCTTAAATAGTCTACCTACCACTTGTAAATGTTCTGTCTCTTACTCTCTTTTTAGCAAGGCTAAAACATATTTCACTTTCTAAAACTATAAAGAACTACTGATTTTTTTTTATTTGCTTCTGTAAGGATTTTAAATCTGAATATACTACAATCACTGTACAGATTAGCTTACACTACAGATTATCTTCTTGCAATATTTCTTGTGCAATGCTCAACTAGACCAAGATTTGTACCTCCTATAGCTTACCATAGTGTGCTCTATGAAGCACTCATTTATGAAATCTAAAAATCTAATCTGTGCACCTCATCTCCCATGACACTTCTTGTTTTTCCTAATTGAACCTTCCTATTATTATTGAGATTCCTTCTCTCACAGGCTCTCTGAATTCCCTTAACACATTGCACTCAACTACTGCTGCCCTGTTTAGTAGCTGCCATTACAGCCAAATACTGTTGCTTTTTCTTGAAATGTCAGGGATTCTACGTTTCTTGTTAACACACTTATACCTGATTTTTATCTTAGCTTCTATCTGCATGCAACATCAGTTTTTCACTAGCAGTCTACACGTTTCCCATACACTTTCTTAGTTTACAATGTACCATTATTATCTTCCTTCTGTCAAATTTCTAATATGCATATTGTGTCCAAAAGCTCTTTTAAACCCAGGTTTTCCAACAGCATTTTTTAGATTTATTTGCTTAAATATAGTTATATATTTATTTTACTTCATTCAAAGGCTATTTCAACCTGAGCAATGTGCTTATGTATGTCAGCTTCTCTTCACTCTTTTGTCTATAACCTATCAATGCCAGCAACTCAATTTCATTTGGATTCAGATTAAGCTCATTCCTCCTGAACCTGCTCCTCAGTTCCAAAAGGTTCTCCATTTCCTAATGAAGCTGACCTGTTTTCCATAGAACATACTAATTTCTTCACCTGCAGCTTCAAACACTGCACTCCTCCTTTCTGTATGGCCTTCAGAACATTTCAGAGAAAATTAAAATGGTCCTGGCCCCTAACATCCTGACTGACAGTTTACACCTTAACTCCAGTATCTCTTGTACCTTTTCCTGTGTCACGGGCAGAACAAACAGAAACACAAGCTGCTCCCCTTTGCTTGTCTGCCCAGACAACAATAGCATAGGAAGGTCTACACAAGGTTCAGTAAAACATTTGTGTAATGGCTATCCTCCAAATAATATCAACACTTAACAGTGTGAATGCTGAAGTATGTCTACTGTTATTATTAGAGTTACTTTAATAATTTACATGCACTGTGTATATTTTTGACAAATATTGGGAATTCAATTAAAAAAAATAATGCCAGTGGGAAAAATATGATTTGCAAAATAATTACAGGCAATTTGCACCAGATTTTCTATTTCTACAGAACTTGCATTTTCAGTTTTATATTTCTTTTTTTTTTTTCCTGGCAAAATGCTTAAGTGATCATGCCTCTAAAGGCTGGCTTTTTTCTTTTTTAACTTTGATTTTCTGATAATGTAATTCACAAGGCAAAGATCAGGTCAGATTTCCAAAGTCAGCTGTTGTTAGAGGTTTCACTCTCCACCACACATATGCAATATCTTTTATTCTAACCTTATTTAGTCTTACCTACTGATCTTCTGGAAGTAGAAAGACAGTAGAGATAAACAGCATATTTTAATAATACTTTTCTGCTGTACCTGAAGCCAAGTGGAATCAAGGCGATACTAAGAAGCTTTTCTTAGCTGCATGAAAATATGAATATTCCTGACATTGCAGTTTGGTCTTTCTTGCTCATCTGGTCTCATCTAAAGAACCAAGTAGTGAAGTTATTCTTTTTAAAGAACTAAAGCTTTTCATCTAAAATGAAAACCTGTCGATAGCCCTAAATCAGAATTCACCTAATTAAAGATTTATTTTGACTTTATTCATTTTGTAAGTATGTATGAGAGACCTCGTTTTAGGGTCTGATCATTTCCTTATTAAGGAAGAATAAATACTTTCTGATGTCACCAAAGATTTATATGTCACTAGAATTCCACAGTATGAGCTCTAAATATAATAGTTTAATATTTTTCAAGTATTTGTATTCAAAGTATTTCAAGTATTTTCAAGATTCAGATGCATACACTTTAATCATATTCATTCAAAAAGCTTATGAAGCTACATATTCTGATTTCTTGCTTCGTTTTTTCCAAAGAGTACATATTTTTTTACTTTACGTTTAGAGTGAGAAACAAACTTCACTGTTGCCAAAGAAACACAACAGAACATGAGTTCACAAGGCCTTGAGAAAACACCATATACTCATTTCTGCCACCACAGTTAGTAAAAGCTAATCAGTAATAATTCATCCAAATGAACATTCAGAGCTAAGATGTACTCTCTGCTTATCCATAGATTTTTAACTTTCCCTGGGAAATTCAACTTCTTCAGCATTACTTATTCTTTAGCAAGGCTCCATGAATGATCTTGTTCTGTTATCTCAGATAAAAGTAAATTATTAAAACTGAGGCTGCACAGTAGTTTCTAGGATCTGAGCTGATGCCTTGCAAGAATTTAACTGACACCATCAAATCACTGGACTTGTGATGGTATCCTCAGGCACCACTGGTTAACATCCACAAATTACTTGACAATAGATAAATAGAAGAATAAAGCTACACTTGGATAAGTACAAGAGAGAAAATACATGAAACACAGAGTTCTTTATTACTATGTCCTCTGGCTTTGTAACACTGAGTCTTAAAAAATGCAAAGATATTTAAATCTGAGGTTTAAAGCTTTTGTTCTGTGCTGAATCCATTCTGTGTTCTAATAGCAAAAGGGTTTCATAAGAATAGAATTTTTTTTTTCTCAAGATTATCACTGATGCAACGAATCATTAATTTCGAAGATGGAAGACAGACAGGAAGAGCAAGATTTGATTATTATATTCAAAATATTCACTAATATTTTGCTTGATGAAAAGAAGTATTGAAATAGTGGTACTGCCTTCACCTTTTTCTCACAGCAAGCACCCAAGTCCACCAACAGGGCTTTGTAAACTCCCTAGGTAGGTTTTATTAGAACAGATACAAGAACAATGGCCATCGTCAATTGAAGAAAACCAAGGACAAGATAAAAAAAAAAAAAATTAAAAAGGGTTACTGGATTCCCACACCTTTGCAAGATCAGTCTTTGCCTTTAGGATAACTCTCAACGAAACAACTTTGCAGTGGCTTTCTGGGTGGCAGTATATTTTGCACATTTCTCCTAGAAAATCTGAAAAAAAGTCTTCCTTTCTGTCACTTCTGAGGACTGGCTTTGCATCTTCTCCATGCTCTTTTCAGTAGTCTTGACTGGCCAGAGGCTCTCTTGTTGCTCTTTCTTCTTGCAGACACCATCGCTGTCCCTCCCTTTTCTCCAGAAAGCATGCTTAGTTGAAAGCATCTCTTCTCTCTCCCACTAGAGGGTTCTCTTGACCCAGTGTGCAGCAGCCTGAATAATGCAAACAACAAATCTTTCTCTTTGCTGTTGAGACTTTTTTTTTTTTTTTTTTTTTAAGTCCAGGTCTCCATTAACACTTGACCACCTTTCAATCACTAAAAGGCAATACTGTGACATCCAATAGCTAATCTTCTTCAGAAGACTATTCCCTGATCTAATGCAAAAATTCTCCATAAGAAGACCTTGGAGGAAGCCAGAAATGATACTCTCTTCTTGGTGGTTGACTCAGCAGAGACCCCTCCTTAAATATTCTCTTGTGATAGTTTCTTCCATTTCACAAGGAAGGAAGAGTAGCCTATAAAGTTATCTTACAGTGAAGAGAAAGAACCAGACATCTGGATACCATATTTTGAAAAGGCTTTCTTTGATTGAGGAAGGAAGAAGAAACATCAAGAACTGGAGATAAATACTATTTAGTCACCTACTACCACACAAATCAATTTTTTATTTTCAGCCTTCATGAGCCTGAAGAAGAACATGTAACTTGGGCTCATGTGCGAGGGCAGATGGATTTTAACCTATTTGATAAATCTAGCCATAGCTGTACTAGTTTCATAACTTAAAATACAACTTGGGAGAAGATCTGCTCAAAGACTACATTTATCAATTAAATTCAATTTATTTAGTAAACTCTATACTCTCTCTCTCACAGATACATTTAGTTTAGGTCAGACTAATCAAGATGCAACAAAAAGAAAAAAAGCATTTGAGACCTGCTTCTGAAAACCTACAGGTCCATGCAGAAATGTCTACCCCTCACTAAGCAAACTATTATTCATAACATCTGTCTATCTAGTGCAATGTGAGCTCCTGTCATTCATCATTGACTTGTTTCCATAGTAGAGCTTATATCCTAATAAGCACATTATTATTTTTTCATGCAAATATGCTAATTCTTTTTGTATCACCATGTATACTGAAATACAGTATCCTTTGACATTGATAACATGTTCTAGTGAAATACTAGTTCAAGACAAAAAAGAAGAACAAAAAATGTCCAAAGGCACTGATAAGGACACCATGTATCTGACAAAAACAGATTAAAAGGGTAACATTTTTCTCCCAATACAGTAAAAGAATTTTTACCACTGGCCACAGTGGTGCCAAGATTCCACCATATTTCCAGATATTGAGGTATTAATTAATATTGCTATTGCAAGATACAGTTCTAGCTGTTATTCTCAGTCATGTAAAATTTTTAAAGGCTTTATAATTCCCTTTAATTTCTATAAAACAAGTTTCCACTTATCAGTTAAATAACCTCTCTTTGCATGGTATCAGATTACGCTACCCAGATATTTTTGCCAGCATTTTCAAGTCACAAATGACCACAGACATACATATTTGACATATGTAATTATAACACACAACTTTTCACTTAAGAAGAGTAGGTAGGACTCTCACAGTATGTTCTTTCATTGTATTTGATACAATAGATAACTTTTTTCCATTTGACACCTCTACCCTTCACTGATGTCCTCAGTGATTTTCTTCATCAAGCATTTTTATTATTTCTCCCAACCCTAATTAATTCTTAACTTTAAATCCTCCATTAACCCTAACTTAAGTCTGCATAGGTACAAAAGCTTTGAAAAAAATCCTCTCTCAGTGAGAGAGTGTTTGCCAGACAGCTTTTCTTCAAGCTCCTGCAGTTTCAAGTCTGATCACACAAAATACTGAACTAAAGACTGCATTCAACAGCACTATATATTGTTGTATTACAATAGCAGTGTCACTTTTCCAAGTACTAGAGTAGGCTCTGACAAAATCACAGAACTAGACTCTGAGTGTGGAGATGCTGGGTGCCTGGAATTTCACGCACAAGGACAAGAGTGTGCAAGTAGCTAGTCAGCTGATACACACCTCTAGGAATAAGGAATAGAGAGTCTTGTGCAAATTCAGGTTTTTTTATTTCTACTTGCCAAAAGAATCCTCCTTCAGCAGCATATGTGTAAGTTGAGAAGAATACAGAAGGAAAACTATCACTGATTCCAAAACATCAGTGAACAGATTTCTAATGGTATTCAATTATCTTTCAGGAAAAAAAAAAAGAAAATAAAATTAGTCCCTCAAGTTAAGGGACTTAAGTCAAGAACAGCTAAGAGACACAGTGCTGTTAAAATTATAGCACGAACAAGAAAAAAAACATCATCCTTATTCTTACTCACATTATGGCTTAGCTAAAAAAGCTTCAAAATCAATGATTATCAAGTATTCTTTGCTGTATATTCAATATTTTTAACCACTGCACTCAGTACAAGCTGCCGAGTTGTTGTCAAGAGCTTGGCCAGGGAGAATCAATGATTTGATCATTCACATGAACACCAAATGGGAACAGTATAACTGCCAACACTAAGCTGACAGACCTTCAGTGATGCAAGCAATTCTGGACTGTTATTTTATGGTTAAATTGAAATCCTGGCAATAATCAAGGATTCTGCATTTTTTGGCTCCAGATATAACGCTTACTTCAGTGCACCCAATATTAATCACAAATATATTTACATATTATAAAGCAATCTATTGCTATTAAAACAATAAATAAGTGGTATTCATTATTTTTAAACAAAACTGCAAGCCCTGTTCCATCTAGGTGAAGTCCACCATGCAGCCTTTTAATTTCTAAGCTATGAAGTTGAACAGCCTTTAAATAATGTCCTTGACTATTGTTGCCTAGTTTTTTATGACAAGAATCAAAAAAGCATGACTAGAACACAACATGCCTTCTAAGAAGACCACATTAGCAATTGCAAGGTTTAAAGCAGATATTTTAAAATGATGACATTTCTTTAATGTGGAATTAAGATTAAAGCAGCAAAGAGGAAGACGGAAAGTCTTGTGTAGAGGTAGAGAAACATGTCTGTGTTTACTGGAGACTAAAGAATCATAAAAACCATCTTCTATATCCTTTCTGGCTTAAAAACTAACAAAAAAAAAAAGAGGGGGAAGGAAAGAATAATTGCCATAACAGTGGAAGAAAAAGAAAAGCAACATCACTGCAAATAAAACCAAGGTGACAATGACACACTACCCTTTTAAAGAGAGAAATACTAAAGCATCTGTTTTTGGAACTGTTCAGGCTCTACTCTTCATTTGCATGCGTCAATCATCAACAGTGTCCATAGCCCTATATAGCTATATGTCAAATTAAAACATGGAGATTTCAGCAAGGAACCTACCAAGAAAAAGAGCTATGAGAATCAATAAAGCAAGTTTCCATTTGCACTGAAACACTGAACTATCAATAGAATAAATTCCTGAAATGCACAGTCTTCCTTTCACTAAAAGAAGCTAGCATTTTTTTCCCGCACAAAGTAGCCTTTGTTTACATCAAATAAGACTTTGCGTTAACTGGGACTCATACGATAATAGGATATCTAGACTGGAGGAATCAATTTCTTATTGAAGGTATTTGTACTATATAAAGGATTCAATCTAGATTGCTTTCAGGAAATGTTTTGCTTTTTTCTGAATGTACAGCATTTGACATCCTCATTAGTGTAGTAATATTAATATAATAATGTCTTTTTATTACAGTATAGCCATCCTTAATACCTTTTATAACACTAACAACTACTTTGTTTATAGAAAGAGAAATTACTTGTAATATATCATGTTCCTCCAAGAAGCTGCTTTTTAGAATATCTTTCCTATCCTTTCTGCCACACTATAAATTATACATATTTGCCATAATCCTGCTTGATTTACATCTCTGTCATTTCTGAATTTAATCTTTTGTACAAAAAAAGGCCATTGACATTGGAGCTAGCTTTTGATCAATATTTTAAGGACCTCAGAAAGAATAAAAATAAAATCTCTAAATAAGTCTATATAAATTAACCTATATCCAAAATTAGAGTTCAACCCGCACCTCAGGGAAAGACAAACATTTGTTGCTTCCAACTTCTTCAGTGGGGACTGTCATATCTCGTATAAACCTGATTTTTTCAGAAATGACATTTTGATGTCATAAAATCTAATTCATTAGCACTTTCAAGTGCTATTTTTAAAGATAACATCCAAGACTAATGAATACAATACACTAGGAAGTGCATATTACCAAATCAAGCTGTCCTGCCTCTCCTTGCAAGTCCTGCTTTTCTTGACAATGATACACAATGCTAGCAACATTCCTCATACGAAAGTTCATAACCCTTGTCTTTGTCTTATGCGTGTTTTCACTTAAAGCAGTATTTACCACTGACTTAAAAATTAAGAGTTTTCTTGGGAAGGGTAGTGTGTACTTCTGTTTAGTTATCCTGAATCATTCATGACCAGATTTGGGACTGTATATACAGTTGAGCAGCTTGTACAGCTACCACAGGTCAGCCACATTTGCTGCAACTTCAGAGTTAATCTTTTAATTCTTTCACAGTAGAACACCAGGTTGCATAAAGAATACTACTAATACTCTGGGCTTGTTTCAGTCTTTCATTTTTCATAGTTTTGTCCTTGCATTTTTCTGAGAGTTTTTACCTTTTTTTTCCACATTTCAGCAGAGACTTTTGCTACACATCTTTTACTTTATTTCCCTCAAATGACTTTTAAAAAGCTGAACACAAACAATCTTTTACTGCAAGCCCCTTCTCTGCACAGAGAAAAAGCAAAAGTGAAATAGCTCTGCCTCTTTTGCCCGTCATACTGTTCAGCTAGGTTTGTAGGTTTTGTTTTCTCATGAAAACTAAGGACCAACTGTCTTCAAAGCTTTTCTTTACTGTTTATCATGCGAGTTCTGCTGACTGCATGTATAGAGAGCGTTAGCGTTTGGGTAAACCTGACTGTAAATAGTTTCCTAATATAGATTGGAAAACATTTAACAAAAGATACTGAGCTTCTGATATCTCAGATTTTAGGGAAATGCATTTTTAATACTCTCAAAAATTAAATGAGCAGCAAACACAACGTATTTCCCATGGATAATCTTTGAATGTATCTGCACCAGGGTTCTCTAAATTACTATGGATTCACAGGCCATCCCTCAGTAACAACCTTAAACTTACATAGCAGAATTATAGAAATAAGCAGATAAACATTTCAATGAACTTAACTTGGCTGAATTTAAATACATTGACTTTTGTCTAATAAAAAGTCAGTCAACATAACTAATCTACTGAACCAAGAGATAACTAATAAATGGATCTTTCTGGAAATGTTTACATTCCTACATATTTCTAGGGTATTTCAAGTGCAGAAATATTCAAAATGGCACTTAAAGAGAAACGTTACAGTCTGAAAGCACTGATGATTTTAGTGGGTTAAACAAGATGCAGACTCACTTATTTTCGGTCCCACAGGTTGAATAAGAATTTCTGACAAATTATCATCACGCAAAGTAGACATCCTGACAACATCCATTAACTGATTTAGTGGGAAAAGATATTGGCTTAACAGTCAAGTCACTTTTCAGGATGTGTTATGCTTTTTTTACGAGACAGAGGTATCCTTTGTTAGGGGAATTTTGGTCTTCTGTAGTTTAGCATTCAGAGATATAGCAAGTACTGAAACAAGAACATTCATGTGCATATTAGAACAGTGATTTTTATAAAGCTCAGAACAATAGCTACTTTTTTATCTAGGCATCAAATTATGAATCTACAAATTAGTCCTAATTCCACTTCTTCTTGCTGGATTTTAATGGTGGCTACATGAAGAAAAGATAAATTAACTTTTCTTAGTAAAATTATTTGCAAGGTAAGATTATTTACTCTTATCATGCATCTGATGTACTTCCACTCAGTGGGCTTAGCATTTCATTACATACTTTGCTCCTCTTCCCTATTTTCTTCCAGCTGTCCTCTGTGATCTTGTACTTCCTTAATGCAGCTTGTATTACATACAGACAAGGATCAAACAGACAACATGCAAGGATAGGTGTCATTTTATTTGAGCTGGATTTGTTAAAAGCAGCTCCCAATTATCATATAAATTCCTAGACTGGGCTAAAACTAATACGAGGTGCCTCTGCTTTATGAGGGACATATGACTCCACACTATGACTGAAGAGCTTACATTGATCATCTGGTAGTGGATGAAAGGATTATCAGTTTGCAGTATCTTAAGCAAGATCACCAGCTCAGTGTGCTGTATCTCACATGGCCCCACAGAGCAAATAGCATCAGCAATGAGCCACAAGCAGTATCCTTGCACTTGCTTGTCAAGTGTTCTCAAGTATATTACATCTGTGGAATCTGCTCTTCATTTCAGCTATCCAAAATAAATGGATAAAATTAAAAGCATGCTTTCACCTCACTTAAAAATGAATAAAGAACTAGAAGAGGCATCCCAATGGTTCAGAAAGAAAAGGCAGCTCAGCTGGAGTTCTGAAGAGCAATTTCCATATGGAAGTACAAGATACTGATGCCAGTGAAGCTCAAAAATATAAGTTTGCATTCTTTAGTTATTTGATATTTTTTCATAGACTTCATTAGAAGCAGGATTGGCAATAAAGGACCACTGAGATGTGACACACAAAACTCTTCCTAGAAGTACTAATCACACATCCGTAACAGGATACATGACAAATGACTCAGTGGGATATCAGAAAAAAAGAACATCCCAGTTAAACTTCCTATTGACCTAGAATATGTTTTAAAAAAAAAAAAAAAAAATAGCATGAGCAGCAATTTTAAGCCAAGCTGACAGATCTGAGCACAAATCATCACAAACTTCAACAAGGATTTAAGGGGTCTATTAAATAGCCTGAAGAGTCCTTATGCACCTTCACCCCTTTCCACTCAGCAAATACACTAAGGGGAAACATTCATAAAAAAAATCTAAAATCTGCAAAAGTTATTAGCAAAAAAAATTGTCAGCAGGATAAAAGTGTCAAAATTAGCCTGAGGTCTGGCAGTTGACAATAACAACCTGCAGCGAAGTCAACTGGGAAACTCTCCAGAATTCTTCTGGGAGAATATACCCAGTGCAGAATGGCAATATAGACTGTAACTGTAGTCAACTAGCTAGTCATGTCATTGGTTGTACAGTAAATATTAACTGCACAGCACAAAATAAACATAAGATTTTACTTTTATCAGCATAAATCATTGAAAGTTGTGAAGCTACTTACTGTTCATGCATGTGATTTCACTATCTGATAAACAATTTCTCAGCTGGATGAAACTCTCCGTGCTTACTTTACTAATGAATTGTCAGGTGCTCCATAGTTCTAGCTTACCTGAAATTCTGCCTTTGGGACTGGTTGCAAAGACTTCTCATAGATGTTAATTAACTTGACCTTCTTTGTGTTCCATCTCTTTTTTCTAAAGGTCAGCACCTTTGCAGTATGCTAGTTATATTATTAATTTGTTAGCATTGCTACTCATAAATAAACTAATCTCTTTAACACAGCTATATAAACTCCATTTGAAGAAACTAATAAACAGATGGTAGTGCCCAGTCTAAATGCTTTATTACAGCCATTGTACATGCTTTACTTTTAAAACAGTAATGGTTTTAGTACTCGCTCATTAATTCTCAAGACAGAAAATCTTAGCACATACACCAACTTCAAGATTTGCTGCCCAGCTACTATCCTTCAACTTTGATTACATCTAGGCATTAAGGAATGGTCAGTCTCCAGATCCTTACAGAGATCAAGTACGACGCCAGCTTTTGAACATATCTGTAATCAGGACTAGAAAGGGTCTACCAACTTGCTTCAGCAAATGGCCTCTATTTCAATAGTCAAATGTCTAGAACGTGTCAAAGGACTAAAATTTCATTCAGGTTTATTAATAGAAATTGAGATAATTTTTGTCATCTGTTTCCTTAATGAGCAGTGCTTTAGTAAGAGCTACTACCTCAATGTTTGAGACATTTTGTCTGCTCTTTGATGTCAGAAGAGACATTATCTTTTCAAGTATGGGAACATGCAAGTCACATGATGTTTTTTGATTGCTGACATACACCATTAGAAACACCAGATATATTTCACGTTAAAATTTGACAATATTCACACAATATTAATTTACAAAACTGTAAATGTGAGCAAACTGATTTTTGCTAGCCCCAAAAGTTTAACATCTGAAAGTGCATTCCTAAAAATCTATCTCACAATTGGTCCAGTTGTAGCTATTGTACTTCAGACTTGCATATCTACACTGAACACTGAATTATTTCTCCACATAAACATTTCTCTGGCAGAGAGAAATTCCCTCCCTCACCCCATGAGAAGAGAGCCTCCATGCCTTTGCTAGTTTACCCTCTTAAGAAACAGGAAGGAGTAGCTATGTTTACTTTCTTCAAGGTTTATCTTATTTCCCTCTATTTTAATACTATGCTACTATACCTGTAAGAGAAAAGAAAAGCCCCAAAACTCCAGGAGAAAGCACAGGAAATACAAATACTGACTTCTACCTGGCAGCAAAACTAAAGCAAAGCAAACTAAACCTCTGCTGATTTTGCTTCAGCTCCTAAGACGACATGTGTAAATGCTGCCTTTCTTGCTAACTCCCACATCCATGCAAAACTGAGAGATCCAAATATGATTCAGCTGAAGAGAATACAGAAACTACAGAGCCTTCTCTTCCTTTCCTTTCAGTGTGATAAAGAGGAGCTATGTATGTGTTAACCAGCTCCCATTACGCTCCAGAACGTGCAACATGATTATTCACTACAGAAATCTGGAGCTGCGCAAAGTAAATAGGAACGCATACTTGAACTAATAGCCTTTTAATATGTAAAGAGTCCTAAGGGAACACCTTTTTATCAGATTCCCTAAAATAGGCTTCTGAAACACTGGGAGATAGCACCTTTAGAGTTCTTTAAATAGCTCACTTTACTCCTTCTAATAGCTTACTCGTTCCTAAATAAATGGATTCAAAACTCAAGATCTACTCCTAAGACCTTAGAGCCTTGGTATCTTCTTCATGTACTTTTGTGTTTTTACTATTTTTGTTATTAGAAAGAGGTAAGGACGTAAATAAGGTGAGATAGCCACTGTAGTAACAAGACATCCTTAGTTTCAGATTACAAAGTATGCCATGAAAACATGTAAGAGAAAACTCCATTTCAGCTAGACTCCTTTATGCCAACAGAAAGCCCCCAAGACACAGAGACTCAAATATACCCAATTAGAGAAAGAATATGATGCTATTATCCTAATTTGAAAATGAGGTTGTCAATAAAGAAGGAAAACAAACAGGATAATATCAGAGAAAGATACAATAAGTGAGTTCTGCATTTATAATATCCTCATTATTGTATTGTATATATATTGTATATATCCTCATTGTATTCGCCATTACAACAATGGCGAACCTGAATTAAACTCTCCTAGACACAACCTTATTGGTTTATTATTTTGCTGTACTCAGCAGCTTACAAATTAACCCCCGAAAGTAGTGTATAATAAGGAATTAGCTTGGTGTCTGCCACCATTTATTGCAAGCTGGGAGCAGCAGCTAGTCAGCAAAATCTGTGCATTTTTTGAAAGGACAAAGCAAAATTGCAGTGGTCCTCTGCCTTCATGAGATTAACTGAATCAATTCAGCTATCTGAGACATTTCACCAAGGTTACCTAAAAAATACATACATACATACATACATATATATATATATATAATATATATAAAGCACCAGCTCATACTGGATTTACAGCAGTTTGTCTGCAACATCAAAGTTAAGTTTATAACCAGTTTTTGTGAGGAGTTATTTAGTATGCTTACTGATGGCCTGCACCATGCGTATGCATCAATACTGGGCAAGTTTGCCACAAGCACACAATTAAAAACAAAGCGAACTTGCAGGATCAGCTTACTGTCTTCTTAACATTTTAGAGAGATCTGGGTTTGTGCCTGGTCAGCGCTTTGCTAATTAACTGTATTCTGACTATTCTGCAGAAATGATATTTTAGTTTGTAAAGTATCAGATGAGTATTATACTCAAATGAACTTACAGTGCAAAATTGTAAAGTCACTGTCAGTCTTACCAGCATCTTACCTTTAAAATGCTCAGAAGAGGCCAATGTTGATTATATCAATATTATACGCACTCTCAATATGAAGAATACTCTACACGTACTGGAGTTTGTACGTATTGCAGTATTTAAATGCCTGGTATAGTCTAATATCAAGAGTATTAAGATACAGATGCTTAGCAATTAAAATACCTTTAATGAATATCTAAGGATTGAGACATGATCTATCCAACTTTCTACATGTTTGTCTAAAAACTTCTAGTCTGTTTACTTAAAAGGAAAGATGCCTTGTGCTTATAGCTCTGCTTAATTCAAAAGAGCAGTATTCACTGCAACAGTGCTTGAAGCAGTCCCTCCAGGATAGTTCTTACTAAAGCCCAAAGTTTTGAGGTCCTCCTTCTAGTTTATTGACTCATAACAGAGCTCAAAATATAAGGTGTGGCTATATTCTTCCTTTTACTGATACAGACTCTTGACAAAGTCATTCTAACTGTAAAATAATTCTTTCTCACATTGAGACTGCCTACTGTATTAGTCTGTTTGGGTTTTGTGCTAGAAGTTTTTGGATGGAAAAGGTGAAAAGAAAATTTCCCGTATTTTAGAGACAGTCAAAACAATCCTCTTTGTGACAAGTAAGTGCATTCACCGAAAGCAAAAACAAAACTCCTGACGCAACACAGGGCCTGGAAGCTGAAAGGTAAATTGTGCTTGCTGTGTTTTTCTGAGTTGAATCCTGCCTGTGTGATCAGCAGCATTCAGACTCCCGGCAGGGAAGTCTCCAAAAGAGAGGGAAAACTAGGCAGGTGGCTTTAAAGAGAGCACAGAGAAATGTAGTAAATAAAAATTCAGGTTGAAAAGTGGAATTGGTTAAATTGCCTAAAGCATGTCTGCAGAGGAAAAGCATCTACACAGACTTCCCTGTTTTGGGGTGGCGGGGAGAAAAGCATAACACATGCCTGTAGGAAGGCTTGTTCAACGTCTCTATAGACGTTCTGTTTTGGAAACACAGAGAACAAGGCATACACTAAAGAAATGACTGTGATGAAGGGGTTTATTTGATGGAATCAATTAGAATTTCCTAAACAGAATTTTAGATGCTTTGCTTACTGTTGTCTCAATGTTAATTTTATTTTCTGCAAAGCAGACTGTCCAATGTGTAGGCATCATTTGTTTCTTGGAAACTTCAGGGCCCTGAATGAGAAATTTTTGTATAGTACAAGAAGATCAAGACTGTGGGGAAAGTAAAGTTCCATCCTGCTCTCCTTTCCTTAAATGCTTATGTTAAAGTTTCCAGAGTGGGAGACCAGCCTGGTTTGTGAAGTGCCTCAAATACGGGAAGCCAAGAAGTGGAACCCTGGCTTCCTGCTCTCACTGTGCATCGTCAGCAAAGGAGCGACCCTACTGCAGTGAGCAGGGGGAATAAGCTGCACAGGGTCAGCAGATATGGCATCTACTTGTTCTGAAAGCAAGGAAGATTCGGAAATAGTCCTTTCTGGGATGACATAGTCCTTGCTGTGAGATGCCCCTGTCACAAAGTTTACCCAACAGAGACAGAAGTAATTCCTGCTTCATCATTACTAGTCAGCAGGAGTTTCAAAAATATTCAAGATGATTGGATTAATTATGAATTTTTAAAAGGCATAATTTGAGGATGGGAGGAGTGAGCAGAGTTCAAAGATAGCTACAGAAGAAAAAAGAACAGCTGTTCTTTACAATTATTCAAAAAAAGGAAGCACAGCTGTTTGTCTATGAATTAAACTCAGTATTCACTCCAACACTTATCTCAGATTACTAGTCCAGGCTTGAATATCAGGTCCTCATCTGAGAATATTTGTTCCTATCAAAACAGATGAAACCAAAGAGCACAAATTGCTAAGGCAGCTTGGGAAGTCTCGGTCTACCTTTGTACAGCCAAACTGTTCCTTCCTCAGTAGGATAATATGGCCTCTCTTTCCACAGTAAGACTGTGTTTTGTTTCCTTCTGATATTAAGACCATTTTTAAAATACTATAACTTTAAAACCTTATCTTCTGAACACCATAAAAATTTCTATCTTGGGATAAGGCATAAAATGACCAATTTGTCCCTAGATATTTGAACAGTACAGAAAGAGGGTATAATAAATGTCTAGAACACAGTACACAATCTACTTAATAACACGTTGCTCAGTATCTCAAATTTTCTCTTCCTTCTGCAAAATTTCATTACAGTTGGATGTAGTAAAGGTAATGCTTAAACACATGTTATTGGAGATCATGAACTAATTTAATCAATGGCACTCATAAGGGTCCATCTCTTCAGAATGGAAATACTTACTGACTCTTACTGTAAAAAGGCCTAAATTGAGTAGTTGATAGATATACTTTTTAATTACCCTGACATCTTCCATAATCTTTTCTTGCATTTGGCCTATACTATGTTACATCATCATCACTCTATCGTAAGAATCCCTCTCAATAGATCACTACACAAGTTTAGATGCTGTACAGCAAGAATATAAAACTACTATTCCTTTTGCCAGACAGCTTTCACTAATCAGGAGACAAAGATCCTAGTCTAACATATAAACGTTACTGTTTGTAACAGACAAGAGAAAAGTAGACATAGGGCCTGTTAAGTAATAAGTAAATACAGTTTCAGCATTTTTGTTTCATTTCTGAGGGAACTACTCAGAAGTTATAGTTCTGTAACTAGCCAAAGATAAGTATTTTCTTTGTGAAACGAAAGAAAGGAAAAGACAGAGCCGGAAATCCCTAATTATTTGTTCAGATCATTCAGATAGGTAAGAAAACCAATTACTAAGAAGCATTCAAAGCTAAACACTCTGCAAGAATTAACTATCGTTGAGATAGTCATAATGAACAGTAATCGATAGGATGAAACTCGCTCACATATAACATTAATTAAATTGTTCTAACCACTGAAGAACTTACTAAATTCTAATGTGCTTGTGGACAACGCTCAAATGAAATAAAAAAGCTGTTATTCCAGAATATTAGTTATTGGACGCTATTCCATCAGTGTTACTGAACAATAAACTATTGAAGACTTACCTTTTTTTTTTCCTTAGCACTTTCTACAATACTGAGAATTACTTCTACTAAAGGAAAAAAAAGCAAGAGTAAAACCTTAAGAATGAATCACAACTAGGTGTGAGTGCAAAGATGGCATTTTATAGGAAACATGCTTACTTTTAAAATCAGTGCCTTTGAGGCAAGATAATAGGTTTCTAATGACTTAATTAATTTTACACAAAGTGTCTTCTGCAAATGTACAAAGTTAGACAGCAAATTGCCGTCTCTCTGCTTTGGTAAGAAATGGTTGTCTCCAAACAGATCTCTAAAACCAATGTACAGTAATTCATGCTGACACTTTATTCTAATTACAGCTGAACATAATGGTTCAGCTGAGATACCAAACTTTGCTGCAAATACTATTTTGCTAGACACAAAGTAAAATAAAATGAAAACAAATTATAAATCCAAATAACTTCAGCAAAAACCTTTTTGGTTTTTTCCAAGCACATAATGCTACTGAAAGGTACATTATAGCAGATAGCATCTCCTGGTCCTGAATTAGAAAATTAAAAGATGTGTTTAAATTGTTTTATAAAACTAACTGATACATTTTTATTCATATTAACACAGACCATACAGTATTGATACTCACTTTTTTTTACCTCAACTGTATCAGGATTCTCTGAAACCGCAGCAGGAAACAGTTGAGTAAAATTGAGGCATATATTTTACCATCTCTGTTTGAATTCTGATCTGCCAAGTCAGACTTCACACAGTTAATTACGGGTTCAAAGAAAAGATAGAACTGTCTTTACTGTCTTTATTCATAACTACGTATCATAAGGTCCTCTTAGCTGTGTTTTAAGAGTTTTAGCAGTACATCCTAACAACACACAAATGTGCATCCAGCACAAGCAAGAAACATAGCAGCTCAAAGTTTTGTCATAAGCTATAACCTAATGCAGAAGTTCACATCTGAGTGATGAGAAAAAACTACTTTAGTAATTATAGCTTTAGAACAAACAACAGAGCTAAGTGTTGAATAGTTTTTATAAATTTTTGAAATTGCTTTGCCACCTTTGTGCCCAATTAGAAATAGGTTTTGGAAAATACATAACAATCCTATTGTAAATTGTGTCTGTGTAATAAAGACATGATGCACACTGAGTAACAAAAAAGTAAGGCTTACATGTTAAAAACTTTTATAGAAATAAGTAATTTCCTTCAGGAACATCTTCATATATATACAAAAGCAAACAGAGTTGAATAGGGTTCTCTTTGTGCACTTTTAGGGAGATTCAACAATAGACATCTTCTGTATTTGAGATTTCTAAAGTTTTACAGGATTCAAAATGCAAAGACTTTGAATTCAACATACAAATCTACAGAAAGTCGTTAAGTATTTATGGTAGAAGACTTTTAAGGCAAGAAGTTTTTGATTTTTGGTAACACCACACACCTCCTACTGTGTTCAATCTTGAAGCGGACAACTGTAAAATATATGCACATATACTGGCAGTATCCTCCAAACTCAAACTCCAGATAGTCTTGAGTATGCAAGCTCAGGAGTGCCATTTGTCAGCGTGGTCCAGTTGTTATCATGTATATGGATCAGGTCTAAGAAGTTTGGTCATCATGAGTGAAAGAATTTTTGTCAAATAGGATATGCATGCATTAAAAAATATTTTTGTGCTTTTCTGGACACAATACATGTGGCTAAGAAATGTAGACAGTGGAGCGTGGCATGTTCTTGACTTCACCTACCATATTAGCAAACAACAGAATGCTGATTGCAGATGCTGAGAGATGCCTCTAGCAGGCACAGCTATGAGGAGACAAGGGTGACCCTTCCCACAAAGGAACTAGGACCCATACATGTGAAACCTCTGTAGGGATGCCAAGAGGGAAAGGGATCAGCCGAAGGAAACAAAGAGAGAATATCATCTGAAATTTGTATTTTATGATTTGAGCTACCAATCAAAAAAAGGCAGAAAATGCAGGATGTTAGCATTGGCATCCAAAGCAACATTGGTAGTTCTGTGGAAAGAAGTATAGGAACAGCACCAACATAGATTTTTTTTCTCAATAAAATCCACATACATTTTTACCAATGAACCAAAGCACAAATTCTCTACGTTATTAGAGCCCCTCCTTTTTCATACTGGCATCCTGCAAAAAGATTATTCATTATAAGACGGCATACAAATGTGGTAGGATAATATGAATGAAGCACGTCGTCAATCCACTAAGATTCCATTACGAACTGAGCCGATGTACAGCCAACTAATTACCCATTCATTAAAACAGAACCATAAATGACATTTCCAACATATTACAAAATCCCTCTCTAGCAATATTTTCCCATCTACATCTATTCTGACATTTATATTCTATGTCTTTTTCATAATTATTTCAAATAATTCCTCTGACATATTGAGAGGAAAATTGCTTAAAAAGAGATTACTTACCACCTACCAGTTGCTCACAAAGAAAGGAGCAGGATGGAGTAATTATGCTGGTGTATTAACATAGAAGTGACATGCTTGTAGTCTCTAATAATCACTGCTGTGGTCCAACTTTTCCATGGTGAGAAATTTCCAATTCTTTCTGCTCAAAATTATTTGCTTACATACATATACTCAGGATCCATCCTCCCAAAAATTAGTACACATCAAAACTAACTCAACTGATTCACTGAAAGCAATACAGCATCCCAAGCTGGCATAAAAAATCCCCCATTCAAAGCCTGGGATTTTCATGCCCCACTTAGTTCTGTTATTACTACTGCAGCAGCTGCCACTGGATAAAAGAGAAAAGGAAAGTATAGAGAGGCTTGCACAGACATCTCTTTCAATAAAAGAAATAGAAAAGAATAAACATGGCTTCAGCCAAAACAAAATTTGATACTCAGTACAAATTGGTATTTGTTAAATGTCCCTTTAGGCTTTCCCTGCCTAAAGGAAAAGGTGCCCTGGGTAGGCACCTCTTAAATAGGTAATTAACAAAAGTCATGACAGCTGGCAGTTTGGAGCAAGTAATATAAACTCTGGGCTTTTTAGACCAATGTAAAGATTTGCAGTGTCCTACAAGCGGCTTCTTTCAGCAGGTTTTCATAACAGATTTTTTAATAATAATTTTTCCTTTGCTATAACACCACCACACTTCATTAATTTCTGACGAGATTTTTCTTTTCTCCCTTACCCACTGACCCATATGCCAGATTCCAAACTCTACGTTCTTTGGGTAGTCTCTTTTGCCCCTGCATTCTTGTTCTTGTACTTCCTGTCATTATCCCTTTCCCATTATATCTTATTTTGGCCTAAATTCTTCTACTGATATCAAAAATCCATCAAAGTTTTTGCTAATCCCAGATTTGGTTCATATACTTCAAGAAAACCTGGTCAAAGCCAGCAATGCATTATAGCATGTATCTGATAAGACAGTGAAATCTGAAAAATAAAAAGGATAAAATAGGCCTATTGCAGATTTGCAACCCTGCAATGTTCTCAGTACCACAAAGATGAGAAAGGTGGGATACCACTACTTTATCATGTGCTGTTTAGGGATAAACTAAACTATGTCTCATCCTGCAGCTACAAAAGGTTGATCTAAGTAAGCAAGATAATAAGTATCTACTGTTCAAAACTCTTCTCTTTAAAGATTTCCTTCCTTTTAGTTCATATAAGCATGTGGCATTACGTAAGAGAAAGCAGACTGGTCAAGCAATTATAATAGCTGCCACATCCCTCAACGGAAAAGTAATCTTCCTGACACCACTTCATCTACTTTGGTCAACATCCAAATGATACCTAGATGCCTTAGCACAACTGAGAGCAGTTACAAACCATGATGTTACTGCCATAGGACAAAAATAAGTCTGCTACCTTGAATGAAGTTAGCTTGCTACTGGAAACAGAACCAATGATGCAGGATCAGGAAAAGAAAGCTGCTAGAATATAAAAAGCTCAGGCAAGCATATGACAAGAAAAGACTGCTAACAGGGTCTTCATGAGCAATGCCTGCTAAAGGCTTCTCTTTACCAAAAGTGATATATGAAGGTGGAATTTATCATATGTACAACTGCCATAATTATTTGCAAACCCATAGAGCCCACAATATAGACTTTGCAAGAAGAATGCAGATTGGGCTAGATGAGGTTATATACACTGCTCTTTTGAAAATAATTAACTTAATAGCCAAAAGTAAAAGCTTCCAGGATAGAGGTAAATCACATGAGTGTATGAGTTGAAATAAGTATAATTACTGTCTATGTCTAAAAGTTATTTTTAAGGCATTAATGTTTGTGAAATCCACGCTCAGGATGGCAGTATAGAGAAAGCACAGACTTGAAAAAGGCAGAGGACATTTTCATGAATGAAAGGATTGAAGATTTTCAACAAATCTCAGAATTCCTAGTTTTCATCAAGAAAGAAGAGACACATATTTAAATATAAAATAGATTTGTTTGCCCAGCTTGCATGCTACGTTAAAGCAGATGTTAAAACAGTTGTAGCCAAGAACAATAAATTAATGGTAAGAGAGAATCTGCAATGCTACTTGATTTTCTAACTCTCTGAAAAACAAACAAAAAAAACAACTAAAGCCTGCCCCATTTTCCTCGTCCACCTCAGTGAATGGAGATTCAGCACTGCAAAAAGCATTCTGGCTTAAAATCTGCACAGATCTTAGAAAGACTATAGAATTCAGCACAGCCCCTGAAAAAGTGTTTTCCCCTTCAGAATTATCCAAAACATGCATGATCAGAAATATTTACAGATAGTTTAACATAAAGAGAAAAATATAGTCAACTCTTCCAGACGACTTTATGAAGAAACCATAGAGATTTAAGCAATGCCTCACAAACACTTAAGAGTATAGCTAACATCATAAACACAGAAAACAAAATTTTATCCTGAGTGTACTTTAGATTGGCCTTAATATATTTATAGGTCAACATATTATGGTCACTACATACATGAATAATTTATTGCAACCCATTAGGGGAGTTTTTCCTGTGAAAAGGGGGTGATGAGATGTTTATCACATGATGGTATGGGCCATGATCATCACTCAGTGGGAAGTTCTCACTGAGTAAGGATCTCAGAAAGAAAGCTTTCCCTGAGAAAAAAACTAATACAAAAAATGGTCACCGTGTCCTCTTTTAAGCAAACTGCATTTAGTTTACATTATAATTACACTGAATGCCATTACAGTAACTCAATGGAAAACAATTTTTTCACCTTATGACTAATTTTTTTATTGAATCCTCCTCCTCCTTATTTTAACATGGTCTCATTAAAAATTTAGTAAATGTTCGCTTTGGAGTAAATTGGTAGTAAAGAAAATGTGTTTAATATATACATATGAAAGGGCATTGTTAAAAACAGAATGTGAATAACTTGGAACAAATTTTAGAGCAGATGCACTGGCTACTACCATCAAATAGCAATGCTTTTAAGACTTTTCAAAGCAACAGTCCACAGGCAGCAGGAATGCAGCGCTAAGATAAAATACCTATCAGTGGCACAACATTTTGCAACAAAAATAACTGACAGGAACTGGGTAGGGTGGATTAAAAGTCGCAGGGTGCACGCAGTGATTTCTGCTCTGGCCAAGGTAGATATTAGAATTACAGCATAAAGACTGTCACTGATACAGTAGAACAGAATAGACCACTAACTTGGGATCACATTTCATTAACTGGTAAGAGATAAAAAAACTGTATTATCCAAAATTAGTCCTTATTGCCTAAAAAAATGTGTCTCTTCCTGCAAACACACATCAAATATTAATGAAGTAATAATTATATAGGATAAAGAAAGCTGTCTTGGTATCACACTTGCAATTCCTTCATTGGTGTTTAAAATAAGCCAAGCATGACTGAATTCAACTCTCGTACTGGATTTTTAAATTTTAGTGTCCCGTTTTACTCCTAAGTCCTGGTTGGAAATACTGTTCTTAACTGACTTTCAGTAGCCTATCTAATTATATTGTTGCTTATCCACAATGCAACAAGACTGGAAAGCAGGACCAATACAGCAAGTTAATGACTTGACATCTTCTGTATTACTTGTACTATTTGGCTTTAAGTGCCTGTTTTTCACTATCTTCTTATGATAGCATACCAAGGTCAGAGAGACCATCTACCTCTCTACTCAGCAAGTGGTTACACACACGCTCAAGTACTTTATGAAGGAAACGATGTTTTAAGCAGATGCTTAAATGATTCCTGGCCTACTGAGGGGTATGTAATTAATTACGGCCCCAATTGTGTTGGATCTTGCCAACAACTATTTTATTAACTGTTGGTTAGGCTCTCGAGGTATAATACTCTGTTAGATTTTCTGCTAGATTAACTATGGCTAACGAGAAGTTTATGTCTTATGTCACAGCAAAGAGGAAGCTTTAATATACAAAACGTAAGCTAAAAAAGATTTGAAAAAAATCTTTTAAGCGGCAGATTGTAAAAATGCAGTATCTCGCTTCCTCTGATTACTCCGCAACCCAGCTAGACCACTTCTTTTAATGCTTTCACATCCCTTGTAGACTAGCCATCCTAAAGGTGCCTCTGCTCACCATCAGGCTCTCAAAATCACTCTACCCAAACTCTTCGCTACAAGGCCACAGTTATACACACAAACGTTAGCAGAACACCTATACATTGAGTTTTGCAAATTATATGAACAGAACAAAGCCAAAGTATTCTTGGTTTCAGTTGCAAAGTGCTGGAAACAGCCTAAATCAGAGAAGCCATAGCCTGCTTAAAGCAGGTTGATAGAGACTAGAATGCTCAGCCAGTAACAGAAGTCGCAGTCAGCCTTCTGTTCTTACAAATATCTGATTTAAGAAATAATCATATAAACAACTATTTACACCTTTAAGTCTCTGTAGAATCAAGCCCTTCATGTGACAAATACTTTTAAAATAATTTTCAAGATTAGTGATGCTGAAGCAACAAAAATGCCATAAAACTGCCTGTTCGATAATTAGTCCACAATTTGCATTGCTTTCAGAGATTACAATTGAAGGCAGCATAAAATATAGTCAGTCAAAGAGATTCTCTAAAGTTTAATTTACAACGAATGACTTTTTTTTTTTAAATTAAGCATTTAATGGGAAAAGTTTTATTTTTCCTGCATGCTGGGAACACTTTCTTTTTACGTAAATTAGAGCAGAACTACCAAAAAAAAAAAAAACCCAAACCCACGTAACTGCCTTACATTTAGCATCATCAAAATGTACTGGGCCTTCACCTCCTGCTGTGACAATATTAGTGCCATTTCCTTACATAAAAATTCCCAGGAAGATTTTCTTTTTCTTAAATATCTGGAATGATTATCTGGAATGATTACAGTACATGATAATCAGAGAAATTTTTATATATTTACTGTTTTTAGCTATGACTTTATAGGATTTTTACTTCCTGCGGGGGCAAAAAGAATTTAAAGATATTTAAAAGGCCTCCGTTGCTATGTAGAGTAACAAGGTGGGAAGAGAAAAGAAAATCCAGGATAGGCAGAAGAGAAGCAGAAAAAAAGGCTGCACAGGAGTAAAATATTGGTCATATTTAACCAGCTCGAAACTGGAACATATTACAAAGGAGAAGCCAAAAGCCCTCTGCAAGTATCTGGGAGACCACGCTTCCCTAATGAATACTCTGTCTAGTTACAGTCATGGAAGATAGCAAAACACTTCCCTTCAACTTCTGCACTAGTAAAACACACCCTGCTGGAAAACAGCCTGCCAGAAACTCCTTCCTTCTTTTTCCTTTGCTCTTTTTATTGACTTTACAGCAGGATCTGGATTTTCTGCAGCAAGACATACAGAACCTTTAAGCAGATTGTGCTTCATGTAAGACAAGTATATACAGGGGACAAATCAACACAGGGATCTAAGTCCCAGCTCAGTAAAAAAAGATCTCAGGATTGGATTTTTCTCATCTGGACTATTAGGAAAATGGAAGGGATTGTCTCTGAGTTATCTCAAACCCAGGACAAAAAAATAATTGCATCAGATCAGCTAGGAAAGCATGTTGTGTACACAGAGCAGCATTTCTAATACTAATAAATTGGAATACAACATTTGAAACTGCTTTTGCAAACTACTTTTGCAAACTAAGAAAGGTGATCTTGTTCAAGCTGGAGATGAATATATTCTTCAGGGTTTGCTTCTGTGAAAAACATGGTCCCAGGTATCTCCCAGGTTTCAGAGAGTAACTATAGACTCAGGTAACCCGGATAACAGTCATAACTATTGAGAATTCTCTCTGAATGAGATCCCTTAAAGAATGCAGTGTAATATGCTTTCTTTAGGTTTAAGTTCATCAAAATAGTAGTAGCATTTCCACCCGACACAGCTAAGTTAATTTTGGTCTCCTTCGCAAAACACAATGTCCCGTATTTTTGTGATGACTGTAAAAGTACTGAAAACTGATTATTCTGTAACAGTAGGAAGAAGCAGTTCCTAGGACTTCCACATATATTTCTAGATGTTGATAAGGCTGGCAAAGTGCCTGATAAAGCATTAATAAATCAGTTAAGAGGAATACCAAGTACATGTGTGACTTGCAATACTTAACTGAAAGTAACTCTGAAGGTATTTGAGTTCTCACAAAACTAGATGAGAATTATACAGCTTGGTTAACTCCTCAAAACTGTGCTTACACAATGAGAAAGTATTACTGTTTCCCAAAACATGCTTTATCCCATTCAACAGGAAAGGATTGACCATTTGAAATTCCAAGTACTATCCTGCAGATTGAAGGCATGTTACAATATTGATAATAAACGTGCATATATTTACATTTGTTGGTAAAGACTGCAAAGGACATTTTTGAATGCTTTATTTAGTTACTGCTTATAATTGCTGAGGTACAGCAGCACACAGAAGATGGTGCAGATAGCACCATAACAACAAGAAAACAAATCTTGATCTAGAACTTCGAAGGGAAAAAACTCTAAAACTGTGATATTACATGTGGATGCTACCTGTAATATTTTATGATAGCATCTTTTATCTGTATGTTGACAGGTATTGTGTTGTCATCTGTTTGACTAAATGATATCAATTAAAATAATTATTCACAAATTATCAAGAAAGCTATAAATTCAACAACTAGATATTTAAGTCTAACTACTGGAAAGATAGTGAGTAGGCTGGTCTTATGCTATAAACAATGTCACTTATTTCCATGGCACAGATGACTAAGCAAGTCTCCCAAAGAAAAGGCAGGGATAAAATCCTGTCTCTACAGATGGCCATCGCGGCGTGTCCTGGTTAATCTGTACTTCAAATGCAGGTTGCGCCGCACTTCCATTTGCCAAGCCGGTCGGCGGCATGGGCAAGCCCGGGCCAACTCTAGCGCGGCGTGTCCTGGTTAATCTGTACTTCAAATGCGAAGTACGCGTCATTTATTTTGAATCTGTACCTCTCACTCTACTGAATTCAAGGTTTAGCTTCTAACCTTAGAGGGATCAGAAACCGAGATTAAGGTAGATATAGGAAATACAGCTTTGTGAGACATAAAACCTAGAGCTCTGAGGAGAGGGAGGAATGAGGCAGCAGTGTGCCTTTAATAACTGACACAGAGATAGGCACTTGAGGAATATGGGACTCTGCAGGCCCAGCATACCAACACCTACACGCCTCTCCCACAAGGTTGCAAGCACAGCTCATTGGCAGCCAAGCTGGCAACCCCCTCAGAATTCAGCATTGCCAAGGGCTGTGGTCCTCAGGCAACTAGCCTGGAGCTTTCTTGCCCAGAGAATTTTTGCAATTTGGGTAGGAACCAAATTGCAAAAATCAATTTCACTGCAAGAAAACAAAATCCTCCGAAATACAGAAATTCTTTTTCTCCACACCGTTACAGTTATAAATCTTTCCTTGATTATGCTTGGTTCCAGTTTCTGAGATTAGACAATACTGTGTTTGAAAAGGTTCTTTACAAAATAGAATTACGGCTCCCAAATAGAAGATATACATGAAACTGAACAAAGCTGCATCTGCTAAGAAGTCACACCTGCATGACAGAGGGACTTGGCTTGGAGATCCAATCAAAGTGGTGTAATTCTGTTATTCTGCTCTGTGGTAAGCTGAAGGCAAGCTGCCCAAAGCAAGAAAAATTCTCTTAGAAAAAACAGGAAAAAAATAAGCACATAGCTTTGAAAAAGGACATCATCCTTCATGAAAATGAAATTATTAAAAATGGAAATCATAATGTTGAACTTGAGGAAATAAAATGCTTCAATTTTGCATAGATAAAATTTAAAGCCTTGACTATGCAATTTAAAGACTTGAAACATACTTATTGCAGGTAGAAAAACAGACTTTAATCTAGTGACAGTATGCATTCTCAATCTACTTTCAGAGCACTTACGTGGTAGTACATAAAATATTGAGCTAAAAGAGAACTATTGATGCAGATGTAATGGATGTATGAGCGAACTTGCTTTTTGTGTACATCTTAAAAGTAATTTAAAGTCTCATATGTCAGGAATTGCTGAGTTTAATTTTTAGCCTGGAGCAAATTTTTATAGCCAAGTAACAAACCCTAATGATAAGGATTTCTTATGGTCAGACTTAATTGCTCTTCTGCCACTAGGTATTCTACTGGTACACCCTAGCTTTGATAGCGTTGGTTCTACAAAATAGTCCATTCACCCATTTTGCATAAACTATAAGTTTCTGCAACTTGAAATTAGGCATTATTTGGATACCTTTAAATCTCACCTGTTTTAATGGAGAGCTTATTTTCCTTCAAACTACCTTTGAGGATCATGAACGAGCAATTAAAATGGTTCTCTAAACTATTAGTTGACATTTCAGTTCCCAATAGCTATAACCAGGTTAAAATTGTTCTCTTTAGACGGGATCTCTTTTATATTTAAAACAAACAATTGCAACTTATTAAAGAATCTTAAAAAAACTGAAATCCCGAGCGCTCTTCATTTCATTCACACAAAACTAACTTCTCCAGACCTCTAAGTTTAAAATAAACACTTTTCTGCAGTTGTTGCAAAACAAAGTACCAAAGCCTTTGTGCTCTTAACCAAATGAAGGCAGAAATCCAAATACAATTTCCCAGTATTCACACCTTCTGATGACCAGCTCAGAACGAAAATACTGCAATTCCACAGTGTCACTAATTCAAGGAAAGAAGTCATTCAGAAATCACTCTATGAAAATGTTATTAAAAACTTGTTGCTTATTGCACACAGAACTGTATTCTTCTAATCTTGCACAGGTCACTAGAATTGGTAATAAATCAGAGACAGACCAGAAGCAGTGTTCTGCTGTACTGCAGGGATAAAAAAATAAAAGCAAACACAACGCTGCAGGATCCGAGATATCCACAGATACCGTGGCTCCTTCTTCATCAGTAACCGAGCCAGTGCCTCAGATCAGGGACAGCAATGGGGATAAATTCAGTATTTCCTAACTTTCTTCTGTGTCACACAGAGGACATTCACAGAGCTGCCAACTGATGAAGATAACCTCTGAAAGAGCTTCCCAAGATTAAGTTGATGAAAAACATGACGCTAGTCCAAACGCTTAGCTGACATAAATTGGAGTAGAAGTCCTTGCATTTTCAATGCTTTTTTATCTAATCCAATATATGAAGCGCATAGACAGAAGATATTCCTGTCTCATTTCTTCTATTAACTGCTGTTGACTAATTGTAGTATTTTGGTTTGATAATCAATGGAATTTACTAAGCTTAGCAACAGTATGACAGCATACAATCACTCTTTAAAACCTAATAAGGAATGAAAAATAACAAAACCTAACCTCCCCCTAAACTGTCAAAGGATTAGAAGAATTACATTTTTTCTAGGTAGATGGTTAAAACGATAAAGAGAACTGGAATCCAGCATGGACTAAACAAATAGAATTATTTCAGGGAAGTAAGTTTGATGATTGCAGAATTAATTGTACTTGCCTAGCAATGTTCAAGCACTGGAAACTGCAAAAGGAAAAATTCTGAATATCAATTACCATAATTATGATTACAGACTATTGAGAGAAAGAAAAAGATCAGTCTTTTTTTTTTCCTTTTTTTTCTTCAGTATGTGTTTTTCTGTGCACAGCGGTGGGATGAGAGCTCCAGTTGCTATAACAACTTAACTCTTTATTATAATCAACAACCATCTAAATTTAATTGCCTTTCTACCCTTATAAACTGATACATTAAACAGCAATTGTGTAGATTCTATAACTCTTGTCACTAAAAACTATGCAAAATCTCAGCACAAGCTGAAGTATACTTAGACATCAGAATTAGTCTGAAGTTTTCCTTCACGGATAGGTCATGGGATAGCTATCCTCTGAGGAAATCCAAAACTAAATACAAAATAGAATTAAAATAATGTATGAAACAGCAATTTAAAATAATAGCCTTAAATATTAAAATATTTTTCTGATGGCACAAGTATCCTCACTTTGTACAAAAGAAATCTTACTTGGGTCAGCAACAATAGTTAAACTTGTCATAAAAAATAATGAGAACGCTTGAGTGAGAGTGATTAGTAGAAGACCCAAGGCACTTCAAAAATCTAGTGATACAGAGAGATTAATTTTACTACAAAGATTATTACAAACTGTATTATGAACTATAAAAATTTATATTCCTTGCCTCAATAATGTTTTATTTCTGTAATCAACAAAATCATATTTGAAAATGGGAGAGATGTTAGCATTCTTCACAAATGCTCTAATTCAGGTCCCATGGGCTCAGAATAAAATTAAGCCTTGCCCTTTACTCATGAATTGTGATGTTGATATGTACCAGCAGGCCTTGTATGTGCACCATGAACAAATGATCAGAGAGGAAAAACAGAACTATAATATCAGGATCAAATATTTCAGGGTTAAACAGAAAATAAAAAGGCCTGTTATATATGGTACAGAAGGTAAAGAAATGATGCAGTATCATCTCAGATAACTTGACTCTTTCTCAAGAAAAAGAATGTAGGAACAAAATGTACTTAAGGTAATGTACATTCATAGTCAGCTGTTCTTGCCTCATGCCCTGCATCTTTTTTTATATTCCAGGAACTTGCAGATAATGCAACAGCTCATACCAACACTCTGAACAGATCAGGACAGCCTGAGTTGCAGCTATGAATGCACAGCCGCAACCTCATTTTCATTTACGCAGGTATCTCAGAAAACTAGTTAAATGCAACACTGGAAGCTAAAGCTACAAATGAGCTGGCCAGAAACAATTACAAATGGACAGATGCTACAAGTGATTCTACCACAGCCAAAAGTTTTGGTAGATTATTAACTTCAAAGATTATTAAGTAAAGATATAGGAGGTTTGTAAGAAAAATCATGAAAATGGAACTATATAGTTTTCAAACTACAGTTGCAGCTACAGACAAGCCCTAACAGAAAGGGGCAGTCTGCTGTCTACAGATCAGTTTGCCTGTTCTTTACTTTTTTTTCCTGATACTTTCTTCATGGCAGAGCAAGTGGGGCAAAGAGCACCCTGTGGCGAGGCCATGTGCCAGGCCAGCCTCCTCCTGCCTCCTGTCACGCTCTCTCCTTTGACTGCCTCGTGCCCTGCCATGCCGCAGTTGACACAATCTCACATGACTCCCTATGAAGCTACAACTACCAAAGTCAAAGACTAGGTGTTACAGAAACCTCTGTTATCAGCAAAGGAACCATAATTTCAACCATACTATGGAAAAAAAATCACATATATAAGACCTAAAACAATAATAATATTGAATCCACGGAGTCATGTTGTTTCCTGTTGGAAGATGCCTCTTCTCAGATCTAACCCACTAATTCATTGCATGTCATGTATCCATCTGTTGTTTACTGCTGATTAATACAGACATTATATATAAACATTGCAAATCATAAAATATTAGCTCAGTATAACCATTAGGTCAGTAAAGATAAAAATCAAATCCTCCAATCCTATCACACTGTAGAATAATCAAAACTATACTGGTATTTTATGTATTTTTAAGCTTTTTATCTATCTTATTTTTCTATTTCATTTAATGCTCAGAATAATTATAATGAAGAATTACATACTAAAAATCATACAGAGACATCAGGACTTAGCCGAGAAGTCAGAGCGTTCTAAAAATGATTGTGCTGAATTTTTTGACAGCAATTGCTTAGTAGTTTTATCATAAATCAGTAATCCTAAAGCATAATCATAAAATAAGAACAACTGATAGTCTTTGATAAGGCCCAGCATTGCAAAATACTGAAGAAATAGAATAAGCTTCGACTTCTGTTCTAAAAGTAGCATTTCATAACGTAGCAAAAAAGGCTTGCTTTTGATCTTAGTTTATTAGATCTAGATCAGAGAATAGAATGAACTATTTATCTTTAAAAAGTAATATCTTTTTGATTATATGTCATAGCAAAAATCTTATCTTTGTCTTAGAAGTCTAAGACTAATGACAACAACATTAAGAGTCTTGTGAACCTTGACAGTAGTTCAGCCAATTATGTGATGAACGATGAAGATGGAGTCTTTTTTACTCCTTTGTGACATTTCTAGAAACCATAATTCTGAAAATCTAAATGGAGTCATTGCTTTTTACCCCTGTGGGCAGAGCTATAATTCTGCAGATAGGCATTCTAACTGGGTTTTCTAAAAACTCCATTCATTTCTCAGTCTTTTTAATAAGATTGCCATAGGACAGCTCTCATCTCTGGCATATTTCTCTTCCAAAAGGACAAAATCATCTGCACTATTATTCAAGACATCCAACACCACATTTTAGTCATCACAACTTGTCAAATTAAATAAACTAATACTGCAATTTAAAAAAAAAAAAAAAAGACAAAGAAGAGACTGTGATTCCTGCAATTTCCACAGCACAAAGTACAGTCAAACATGTTTTTAAAGTAACTCTTCATCTCCAAAACATAAAGGGATATATACTAATCTGAGGCCAGTAACTGTCACTCACTATGGAGACAATTTATAATGTGACCTAGGATGGTAAGGAAATAATAAAGTACCAACACATATAGTGTATCTGAAACACAGATATCTTCTATTGAATTAGTAAAATCAATTTGTGAGCGGGTCACACATTTATTCATGAAAAAATATGCCAAATGATTTAGCAAATTCTTAGTTTTACAGGTTGTAAAAAAGCTTTTAACAACCAGAGGACTATAGGGAAAAGAAAAAGAGCACAAAAATAAATGGATTTCCTACCAATTTGAGGGAAATCTCTTCTTGATTACCACTGATATACCACCACAATGCACAAAACTGTAACTGAGATTAACAACATGAAATTGCTACTAAGCCATATTTTTTTTAAAAAAAGTGCAGCTAGTAAGAAATTTAATTTGTTTGCATATATGTGAAATATGTATGCAAGTTCTTATCTGACGAAGAAAATGATAAAATGGTAGCTTTGCTCCCTCACAGAACTTAGATTAAGGAGTAACCAGTGAATTACAAAGAGACTCCTGAAACAAAACAGGAGTCTGCTTTAGAAAACCAGAAAAGAAGCGTGAAAATGGGAAGGCCTTTGAGTGAAAGACAATAGTCAAAACCTGATCTGGCATCTCAAGAAGTCACCTTGTCAGCAGCTTCAGGGACTTGTTAAACATTGTGACTCACAGGGCTAACAACTGTTTTGACAAACAGCAGGGGCTTTGTGTTCAAAAGGTGTCACTCATACTGAAAAGTGAAGACTAATGATGTCCACTGCCTCACTCAACTCGTAGGTTCAACCCTGTGTGCCAGTGCAAGATTCCCATTTCACTTAATTTTTCAAGTAGTAATAGACACAAACCATAAACATAGATTGGTAAATAAAACGGTATCTCTTCATAACAGTAAAAAAGTTATTAGAAGTCTCAAGTTCTACACCTGCATGAATTCTAAGGCTAACAAATAGACCTTATACATGAAGGATCTACATACAGTTTTTCTATTACTCAGTCAATACATATGTATTCCTCTATGAATTAAGATACTCCTAGCCATTTTATCATAATTCCCTTAAATGTGAGAAGTGAAATTACTAAAGGAACATATTTCACTGCTGTAGAGATTTCTTCTTAAAGTCCTCATTTGTCACTGTTTCCAAAGTGTCTCTGTTTTAACAAACTCTTAAGGAACCAGAATACTATTATAAATGTTATCTGCCACCTGCTCCTACAAGGGAAAATTTAATCTCACAACTTAGAAGAAATGGCCAGATTCACCGTTCATTTGTAAAGAGTAAGTGGAAACAAAAACTGAAGACAGGGCTTGGATTTTGATTGAGTCAACTTTCTTTAAACAAGAGAAAATATTACAAAGAGTAAAAATACTTTAGGGAGTGAAAATAGGGTCCATATCACAAAGAAAATTTGTTGTTTGATAGAAAGCATTCCTTTGAACACTTAGTAAACAAAATCAAAAGCTTAGATTTTGTCTACAGACATCATTGGTCCTTATCCAAAACATCCAATTCTTTTAATACACTAATTTCAAATTAAGTGGATTCAGACGCAGTTAAGTGCAGTTCACTTGCATGACATTTTCTGACAAGTTATAAAATGAAAACTAAATCCAAACCGATTGGTTTAGTAACAATGTCCATGATACAATTGAACATCATCACCTATCTATAACTGAGTGCCACGCACAATCCTTCTGTACTGTCATGGAGTTTCACACAACGCCATGGGAACAGACAGTCATGGAAAGAGAATAAACAAACAGGTCACACCCGCTTTACTAATTTACTTAACATATTATCTGTTAATTTCAATTGAGTGATTTGTCGTAATGTGGATTTCTTATTAAGGAAATATTGATTTAAAAATACCAAAACTGACCCATTTCATCTTGAGGAAGAAACAGTTATTCTCCAAATTCATTAAAAAATATATCTTGAATACAAAATAGATTCTGTCCTGGGACTCACAGACTGAATCCATCTGAATGTCCTCCTTGTTGTTTGTTTCCCTATAAGTCTCTCAGTGCTTTTGTATAGGCACTTGACAGCTACTTGCATAATATTTTTAATTATATACAAAATACTTCAAAGAAAAGCTAGTCACATTTCAACTTTGCAGTTTACTTTGTTTTGCCGAAGTAATTCCAGAAACTATACACCTCTGTCAATACCTTTCATAGGCTGACAAATGTGTGGTTATTTGAAAACATCCGCCATCAGCAGCGCTGTCCTCAAATGACTAAATTTAAGCTTTTGGTACTGTTTGGCTCTTCTAGCAGCTTATGTTGGCAGCAGAGGTAAGCACATGCAGAAAGAACTGTGAGACAACAAAAGTGAAAACACCTGCCCAAAAAGAGCAAACTGTAACTCTTCTTTAATCTTAAAAAATAAAGGCTGATTTTCACCTCTTCTATATTGGCATCGATCAAAAGAAAATTAACTCAAAAATAAATGGGTATACAGCAAGAATTAGGCCTCTTGAGCTACAAATCATATTTCCTTTTAAAATGAAGACACGTTTATCTTAAAGCCCTCTTAATTTTCACATCTTCTTCACAACAAACCACAGCCACTATGAATTTAAGTGTTATATATAGCAAATTCAACAAACAGCAAAGCAGTGGTAGAACTCAGATTGCATATCTTTGGTCCCTTCCTGCCATTCAGCCAACAAAAAGTATCAAAAAAGCCATTTATAACATGATATTCCCGATAATAGTGGGAATAATAGTACTGCTAATACCTTTAGTTCCAAGGTGAAGTAGTCAGTTAATGGAAATACTGTTGAACTGCTTTGATTCTTGCACCTTGTGCTTCATGTCATACTTGGCAAGAAAAGCAAAGACTGTATTTCACCTGCTACATTATTCTTTTACAGGTGATGTATTTTTCATCAATAATAGTTTATTGAAGTATAGAAATCTATTACTATTTCCTATTCCTACTAAAAGAAATCCTTCAAATCTTAAATTATATTGTTTCCACCTAAGCCACACTAAAACTAAGTTAAATGAGATTAGTAGCGAAAACAAGCTAAAAATAGATTTATTCACAAGAGAGAGCTGGATTTAAATGTTATATATTCTAGAGGATGGGCAGAGGAAGAGAGGGTTAAGAGTTTTCACAAGGAGATTAAATATTGCTGCTTAAGATATTAAGTGACAAGCAATCAAACAAGAATGTGTGGGAAGCGCAGTTTTGCACGGCTGCTCTTTTAGAATTTGTTTTCTTCAAAATGTGCATTCCTTCCTGCATGCATTCCAGATATACGTATGTTAGCTTTTTAATGATTAGAAATGGCTTTGATCTTGACTACTCGAAGAAACATAAAGATATAAATAGTGTGAGTGGATATGATTAATCCTAGTAATGACAAACAACAAAAATCCAAGATAAGCTTTTCTGATTTTTTCAAACATACTTTCAAAAGTTCAGTCTTTAGCTCATGTCTTTCCAATAAGAATGATGTACAGAGGAAGTCAGAAATGTAGGAGCATTCAAGGTCCCCAAATACCACTAGTGTAAGCTTATAAAAGATAAGAAACTAGAAAATCAGAAACATCAGCTTTCTGCTCGCATAGCTGCCACTCTCCTTTCAGATAGAAAAGAAAGCAAGAAAACATCATTCCTGCTGCAACATGACTGTCAAAATAATGAAATAATATGCAATGATCAGGTACGATAATGAAAACACTGAACTGTTTTAAGCAATTGTCACCAGTAGATCATAAGAACTACCTTATAGCCAGGTTTTGAGGACTTATTATAAAGTATGAAAATATAGCTCTCTTATTAGAGGCATTTTTAACAGGATATCTTAGAAAGACTGGTTCTGAGTCTTCATCAAGAAGAGCTAATTTTCTGTATGTGTGTGAACAGGGAGATAAAGTGAAACAAGAGAAACAGCCATTACAGTTAAAAGAGGAATTTTATAAACGCTTTGAAGGCAAAAAAAAAAAAAAAAAACCCTCCCATGACGTTACCAACATCTTATCTTTAGACCTCAACCTCTGAGTGTAAGAACCCAGCAACTCTCAAAGATATCTGACACCCAAAATAGTGACTTTTCAGCTCCTTAGTATTTTAGGGCAGCACTGCTGAAACATGAGCTCTCATCTCCTCATGTGTATAAAATACAACATGTATGTAGATACACGTAATCTGACCTTAATCTGACCTAAACCCTACTTCTTTTCAAAAGCAGCTTGACTACCTTCTATAGTTCTATTTAATCTGTCCATGTGATTCTTCATAGTAAAACTAAAGAAAACTAAATAGAATATTAGAGTAAAAAGGAAAAAGTATGGCCTCATTGCTCGAACAAATGAAGTAATATTTTAGAGAATTCTGTAGCATTATTCAGTACTCAGCTGACGACTTAAAATCCTGGAAGACAAATTTCCTCTCCTGCCATTACCAGTCATCCAATACTTTTCACAGGTAGTTTCCATTCTTCACTGGCTGTTTAACTACCAGGAAAATTAACTTGAAAAATAAAAAGGCAGTATAGCAAAAAAGAATAAAGAATTAGAACTAATCAATTAAACACATATACACTTGTCAATAAAAATGTCACACGGAAGAAAGTTTTTAAAATTATTCTAGTAGTTTCATAGTGAAATACATGAACACAAAGCAGTTTATTAGTTACTTTAGTTCCTCCCTTTCCACTTATTTTTTTCTTTTTCCCTATCCATACTTGTCTTGAATTCTTATCAAAAATAGAAAAAAAAAAATCAAATAGATACACGCCACCATTCATAAGCCAATGTGCGGACTGAAACGGTTTCATTTCTTCCCAAAGAAAAGTTTTCTATTTTGATCACCTATACAAGCTATTTATGAGAAAAATACTTCCACTAATTGCACAAAATAACTATACTAAGTCTTGTTACTCAGTGAAGCATGTATTTCAGTAATAATCTTCTGATACTAATGATGTTTCTACTCAGTGAAGGAGTAAAAACACCTCATTAAATTAACCATGTAATTCTTAAATATTTCCAATAAAATATAAAGCTTTGATCTTCTGAAATGCTCAGCAGATACTAATATTATATGATTGTTATTTTCAAACCATTTGACAAAATTTTTATCCACATAGAGTGCATATATATTAGAAAAATTGACACATATATAAAATGACATATTTCAGCAGCCCATTGTAACTCAGAAAATGCACAGAATGTTAGTACCAATGCTTGACTCCTAGATAGGTCAAAAATAAGGTAAGTAATACTCTAAAGTTTTGCCTTAAAAGCTATATGCATAGCTTTTAAGCAGATATATGCATATCTGGATAAGAGGGGGCAGGAAAGTTTGTCCTTAGCATGATTTATCTTCAACTACCTCCTTGTTATACAAGCCTAATTATTTTTCCATGCATCTCCCTGACTCTGACATTTTGAACTGAAGAGACACTGGAAAATAAAACTTAGAAGGACAAAAAAACCAAATCAACCTCTAAGCTCCAAACCAAACAAGTGTGAATGCACACACAGAAAAATATAAAATTGAACAGCCAGCAAAAAAAAGCATAATATTCCAATAGCTTTTTTTTTTAATTTTACTTTAGCAGTTTCTTACTTGGGTCAACACATGGAGACCTTCTGGAAATTTCAAACAGTAGGGCAATACAGCCAGCTATTGGCCCCGTGGCCTCCGACACAGCAAGACCTCTGTCGGCCTTTTAGCCTGTTTACAACGTTAGTACTGCTAATTCTCATCTCAGCTCTGGTAGTTGATATTTTTTACTAGCTTCCAGATGAGATTCTTTCTCTATCTGAAACCGTCTCTACAGAACCTAAAGGAGGTTTTGAAACTGGACTTTATTACATAGAGAGTAATTAAAAACGTTTCTACTGAGACAGAGGTACCATCATGGACGAGGATGGAGAAAACTTTCCGTGAGGCAGAATTAGCGCTGGCACTGAGCTCCCCATCCTTTAAACAGCCAAGGCACTAACAGTGCCTAACAAGAAGAACAACTCCTAAATGAGGCATACGCCATTTACCACAGCAACACCAAAGTCTGCTGACCCACAGATGGTCCTAATTAGTTCTGCAGACCTATTTATTTAATTCAGTAAATGGGAGTGTAGCTGAATGCTGTTTGCACATATCGTGCCAGTAAGATTAAAAAAAAGAAGAAAAAATGCCCCCTGCATTTATCGAAGATGATGACATATATTTGTAGTTTGTCTCCTGGAGAATTTGAATAAATCTGAAAGAATTACTGAAATGTATGTATTTATAAAGTAAGCTTCACAAACTACACAAAAAAAGGTAGAAGATATAAACCAGGAATTTTTTTCTCTGAAGCAATGTATTAAAACCCTGAGGAGGACAAGCAGAGCAGGATTTTCACCTGACAGCTGACACCGCTCGGTGTCTCCATGGCGCACGTCCTCCTTGGGCGTGCGACAAAAAGGCCTTGTGCCATCGGCCTGAAGTTTATCAATTCTCCCACTCATATTCTTTTAACATATGCATTTTATAGCTTTCCAGATCCAAAAATAATGGACTCTGAAAGTGAAAGATTACCTCAGTCACCTGCAGAAGGAGTGGTCAGCGTACACGATACAAAGTTGGCATGCAGCGTGCACATGGTGGCTCCCTAACATTAGGGGAAAGCTTGAAAATCATATCCGTTCTTGTCTGCACTCACAGAGTCTGGGACTTCAACTATCTTTTCCAATTAAATCTATCAAACTTCCAGCTCCCAATTAAAAATTTTCAAATGCATCATGCTCCAGGGTGTCTGAAATTAAAAACCACTTTACGTGTTTGTCAAGTCCTCCTTTGTAATTCTGTTTTACAGTGTTGCTCTTTCTGCTGTGATAAGTGCCGCCAAACCTTTGGCGAGGAAGACAAAACACACCCACCCACCCATCCATCCATCCATCCCTCAGCCGGCTCGCTCCGGAGGGCGCCGCTCTCTTCCCGCAGCGCCGCCCTCCCCTTGTCGTGGGCGCCCGCTCCCGGGGGCAGGGAGCAGCCGGGGAGGCCGCGGCACAGAGCCGCCTTCCCGCCCCGCCCGCGCGCTCACTCGCAACGGCTGCGCCCGTAACGGCTGCGCCGGGCACCGCCCCCAGCGACGCCGCGGTGGAGCAGCCCTAGGTATTAATAAATCCCTCCTGCCTTTCACGTCTCAGTCTGCGGAAGACTTCGGCTGAATTTTGAGCGGTCATTTCTTTCAGTGAAAAAAGGGCATGTTCAGCCAGACAAAGACATTTCATATCCTTCCCCCCCCTACCCCCCCCCCACCCGAAGTGGCATCTGTAGCATAAGGGGTGATGACACCCATTTTCACCCGTGGTCAGCTAACCATGAAACCTCAAAATACCTTTGTAAGCTCTCGTTGAAATATTTTCAGTGAAAAATTAATTTATTTTCAGTTTTTCCTGCTGTGTCCCTTAGTTTAACTATGTATATACATTTGAAATTAAACTTTTCAGGTTGTTGAAAATAAAAAGTTTCCAAATTATCAGAAGACAGGAGAATTAATTATCTGTACAGCTGAGAAGCAAGCAAAGAAGGTGGTGTACTCTTGTGGGCCTGTATTTAGCCATTTGAGGAATACATTTTTCCACATCTTTACGTATTTGCTTTCAGTTATCTGAACTGTGATAAGACATGTCAGTGTTATACATCACAGCATTTTCAAATTTATATAAATTAAGAACTATGTATTTCACCATTTTTATCTCTCCTTCTATAGTGTTCTGCGAGAAACCACATTGTTTTTAGGCCCTCCTGCAGCATCAGTTAAGGGGCAGGGAGCAACACCCAGAAGGTACTCCCATCTTCAGAGTGGGACCGACGCTTCATATACGCTTCAGAGTAGGATTTATACTTTCAGTAAGAAACCTCTTTCATCCATAGTAAATATTTATTTGGACCCTCACAGAGGAAGCATACATGCCTAGAAGAAGGGTTTGTTTGGGAAACAAACTATATATGTTTATTGGCCACTCAGATTATTAGAACTTGTCATTTTGTTTCTTCTAGGTGCTTAGGAGAAATTAGTCACTGACCCCATCTCCATGCTAAACTCAAAGACAGTTGTTCATTTTTTTCCCCCTTTTAATAATGAAAAATGGGAGAAACAGAAAAGTTGTGTGTTTTTGTTAGTTTTGAACTGTTGATGAAACTGTAATTCATTTTTCCTCCCCAATGGCTTCATTAGCCTATAGAGAAAGGCAAAGGCTATAAATCAACCTGCATTTCAAATACAAATGTGCCGAGGTTGAGAGAGAGAAAATGTTCTATCCCAAGCCTTCCTTTGCCATACAACAATGTTGTACGTAACTATTTAAATTAACAGCTACCATTTCAGTTAACTTGAATTCCTGTTTTATCTTAAAAAGGAGGACCTAGGGACTACAGACAACCCCAAACTAGCCTTTCTCTATAAATGTAATGCATTTAAAATATATATTTAGAACTCAAATAGAAGTTAAAACAGAAGCATGAATGCAGTTCACAATAAAATTGTAGAGTACAAGTCAAAGTCACATAGTAGGCATAAAAGGCATATGTAGCACGTTCAGTATGAATTACATTTGACTGGTACACTGATAGGGGCAGATCAGAATCCCTTATTTTTCTGTTTCCATCAGTTATATAAGAGACAATTTTTTACCATTCAACATCAATTTTGCAATCAATGCTTATAATGTAGGTAGTATTTTATTTACTTAGTTTTGCAAAACATCATGTTTTGATATTGTATTCCTACTGCGGGCCCTTGAAAATTAAAACGTGTTCAGAGAGAAATGTAAATACTTGACATTGATCTGTTAACTTTGTAAGTGCTCACTCTTACCCTGAACCCAGCATCAACACTAATACTTACATTTCACAAAATAAAACATATTATCTTGAGCATAAGACAGAACCATATATGATTGTAGTGTTAGCTTCTATACTTTGTAAAATAAAATCTGCATTCTTTGATGAGACAAAGGTGAAGTTTCTGATTTAGTCTATTCTATTTCTGATTTATTTGGATTTATTCTACTAGAATGGGAAAGATGAAGACATCTGGAAGACAAACAGGAATCTGCTCTATCCAAACTCTAATGTAAGCACCCAGGGAGATATTTCTAATGCTTCCTTTGAAGAAGCATAAGCATCATTCTGAGCAAATAATTACTTGAAGGGAATAATCTGAATCACCATCGAAGAAACTGTAATGAATTCTTCCTCTTCAAGAAGCTATGAAATATTTCAATGTGTATTTCCCTGTATTTTTCCTCAGGGTAAAGAGTACTAATTCACTTCGTACTGTTTCCAGACAGGCTTGTGGAAGGCACTCTAGCAACAGTCAAGTCCCCACAATCAGGTGATCAAGCGTTTGGTTTGGTTTTGGTAAGCCCTTATCAATTTTGTAATACCTGCAAGATGCTATGGAGTTTTCATATGAAGTGCAAACACTTTTAGTCATGAAATAGAACAGGTTTCATTGCTGCTTTTCTGTATTTAAACAGGTTCCATATTTTCAGAATTACCTTGGAAACAGTCATGTCAGACTCATGATAATCATGTTTTAAAATATATTATTTTAGGAAAATTTCAAGATAAATTAACTGTATAGGCAATACCACTCAAAGTATACATAATCAAGAATATTCAGTTAAAATATTAACATAAAATTATTAATCTTTAAAAAAATTATCATCCCAAATGACACCACCACTTTTTGTCACTGACCAAAACTCCTAAGTAACTTTTAAGAGTCTCATTGCAGTTAAGTACTGAGATACATTTTCAGATCTGGCCATAACTTTACAAGTGGGCATGAAAATAATCATGAGGGACGACAGGAAGAACTGACCTGTCAATTGGCAGTAAAGAACTAAATAAACCAAGTCATGCAGTTGCAATGTTTATTATGACAAGCCAGTATTTCCTTTGGGTTTGGGGAATTTCTTTTTTTTTTTTCTTTTGTTGCCACCAAACTATGCACCTTACATTTTAATGCTACTACACTTTTTAACACAACACTCTCTAACTAGTAAGTAATTTAATTTCCTGAATGCAAACTACATTGCTGAAGAGGTCCATAAGTAGAACACAGAATTATGTATTTCACGTAGGTGAAAAATTTATCAATATATATATTTTTTCTTTTTGGCTTGTATCCAGTTACTCTTCTTTGTACATAGAGCCTTAGTCCCTAGCAAACCAATATGCTTTTTTAATTTTTTTAAACAAAAACAAAACAAAATAAAAAAAATTCTAGAACCTCTTAAAAAGAAAGAAAAGTAGCAACAATTAAAACATATATTAAGCTACTTCATATACAACTTTTTCTCACAGAGCTGATAACGATTGCACTTCAGAAATGGCTGTCAAATAGATAAGGACAAGTCAGTGCAGTAAATAGTGTTTATGGCATATTTTTAGGCCAGCTAGTCTAAGACAACCCATTCTACTTTTGTATTAATATTCTACCTACTTCAGGATTAGCAAAGAGGCTATCAGCCTCATGTTTTCTCCCAAAAGTTAGCTTTAGTTAAATGCTTCCAATGTATATCTACAGATCTCAAGTACAACCAGACTGCCTTGGTTTATTATTTTCATTATTTTCAGCATGTACGTTGAATGTATCTAACTTTGATCAGAGTAACAAAAAGTATTAATAGTAGTATATACCTGCTATAAAACAAAGATCCATAACAGAGCAGGGCAATTTTAACTTTGAACTACCTGTTACAGGAGACAGTCCACTTGAAACTGGAAAGGCAGTGAAGCGTACACATCAGTGGGCAGCCAGGGACCACAGGTCAAGTCACAGCATGTGATGGGACCAAGACAAACATGGCATAGAACAAAGTCGTGACTGCACACTGCTCAGCTGAACTCAGTTCAAGCATCTTCTCAGATTTTTATGTCCTTCCCTTTTCCTTTTTTACATGGTGTATTACCAGGGACCTTACCTGGAAGCTCAGAGGAGGAAGATCTACTCCCCCCAGGCCGCCTCCATTTCCTCACTAAAAGTTGAAAAAAAAAAAAAAAACAGTAACACATATATAGTGGCCCTCACATGCTGTGCATCAAAAAATACAAAGGAATAACACTTCACTTCTTACCTTTCCCTTTCTCTCCTCAAAAAGACTGCAAACAGGTCCCTTTCTCAAACACTTTTTTTTTTTATTCAAGACAGTTCTTAGAGATAAAACAACAGCTTTTTAAAAACTATAAACAAACATAGTAGGGAACACTGGGGAACTGAAGAACTCCATATCCTTGAGGAATGCAAATACGCTATAAATCGAAGGCTTAGGAAGAAGGGGAGATCAAGATGAGGCTGGCTGTTTAACTCAGGTACAGTAGCTTATTTTAGTTCTACCACAGAAACACTGAAAGTCAGTATTTGAAATGCTGATTTGATTTTCAGTTATTTTATTTCAAATTGTATCCACAATTTTTAAATCTCACCTCTCCAGCTGCTTATTTGGGATTTTTACACTGCAGGGCAGCCAAGTTTAGATGAACAAGAGAACAATGCTTTCAAGAGTTTCTGTTTTGCTTGACTTACTCACTTGGAGAAAATTCAAACCAATAAAAGAGAACAAAAGGGTATTTTTTTTCCCAGGCTACAGTTTCTCTGTTTGACTGATTCCGGACCATCCTATTAAGAAAACTTCCAAGCTTACTAGCAAATGCACTGAACGTTAGACACACTACTACTTCGAGACGTTCTACAGACTTTCTCCCTTAAAAGTTTATTGATAGTGTCTATGTTGGGAGGCCGGGGGGAAGCTCAGTTTTGTTTTAATTTCACATTTCTTAGTGGTGCATTGCCTTAAAAACATAATTGGTGGGCAATTATTACTAGTTAAGGTTTTGTCTGCTGTATTTGCAGTTTTCTTGAACTTCAAACTCAGTTATTAGCTGGCTACTGTCAATCCTCATTTTCAAACCTTCAAATAAAGGCTTTAAACCCTTTCTTGGTGCAAAATCCAGAAGGATAGCCTATTTCAGCCAGGTCTTGCAAGGTTGTCCATGCTTTAAGGAACAAGAAATAGTTATCCCAGACAGGTCCACTAACTGATTTGATCATGTACAATAATATGCCTGCAACATAATTTGTAAAATTATTTGCTAACAGTTCTCATCAGATTTCCCTGCAAGAGCACACTCTTCTGTTAAGCAAGTAGAATTCAGGAACAGTAACAACAGTCTGATGCTAACCTGCTAGCAGAGACAATTTCCATATACTACTTGATATGCAAGGAGTTTTGTAGATACATTGTTAGGAATGAGGTGTTAATGGTCCTCCTCTATGGGAGTTAGAAGCAAATATGTTAACTGATCTCATTTAAATAAATGAATACTAAGTACTCAGATTAAATTCCTATAGTTCTATCACAAAAGAGGATACTGATGCCTGGTACTACCACCTGAAAGTTGGTAGTAAAAGAGTCAGTGGAGCTGGCAGGTGCACTTTCTACCTTTCAAACATGTACAGAGGAGACAAACTCTCCCACAAAGCTGGGCAGGACCCTCCTGAGGAGCCCAGGCCCAAAGTGTAGTACAGAGCTCTTCCAGGAAAGAGGAGGAGGAACACTGTTTCTTGTTGCTTGCATATTTTGTTCCTGCTACTCTTCAAGAAAATAGAAAATTTACCTTTTTCCTAAATAAATGAATCACAATAAGAAAATCCTGCAACTTGCTGTCACTATTTCTCAACCAAACAACCACCAGTGTTCGCTTGAATTTGACTGCTATTGGGCCAAGTAGACACGAAAATCTCTATTTGACAACTGATTTGAGCCCTGGGACCCTCCTAAGACCCAGTTACCTTGTGGTTGTGACTTCCAGCAGGCTCTCTTAAAGAGCATTAAGGAATTCTAGTGTTCAGGCTAAAAAGTGACATTCAACAAGTTACTTCTCAGTGAAGCATGACTGGCAGGGTTAGTCAGTCAGCAGTGAGGTTGCTCCCTAATTGCACAGGAGAGAAGGTTTATGCTTCTTGAGTGACAATATTGCCAGGCTCTCTAAGACAATCCCTTTCTTAGGGTATATTTCTACCCTGAAGAAACCATTAGTAAAAGTAGAGTACCTGATGCACAGAAATCTTATGATACTGGGTAGATTAAACTGACCTAGAAATACCTAGTTCTGAAACCCAGTGTTATTCTGTAATACCATCAGCAAAGTATGTGAAAGCTAAAATTCTTACAAGTAGGATTATTTCATTCATTTTTCTGATAAAAATAAATTCTTTTAGGGTAACAGAGTTTTACTAAATAAGCTCTCAAGAGAGGACTAACTTTTTTTGCAGAGGTTTTTTTCTAGCATAGAAAAATATCTCAGGCTGTTCTCATCATACTTTGCAATATTTGCTCTCATTTTTCACTGGAAACCCACCACATAGTCTATAGAGTTCTTCACACAGACACAGCTTTTCTAGGCTAATGACATAGCTCACATAGCTGATCAGAATACTGCAACATCAAATGGAAATTAATAGTAAGAGATAGGGACATAACTGAGGTAGCAATATCCTCAAAGGTGTGTTAAACTAGCAGTTGCAATTAATTGGTAGGTAGCATTTCTTTGCACTGTTTTTATCTGTTCCTGATTATCATTGGCCTGAAAACTAAGAAGCTTGACTTTGCATTAAAGCTATCATTAAATATCAGCTCTTTTTTTTTGATTAACAACAATGCCATATTAAACACATAAAAGTGTTCCAGGTTTTAAGAACAAATGTAACATTTAACTTTACAAGGACGTAAAACTCTTTTCTTTTCCTTATTACTTTACATTCAAAGGTCTCCATACATAATTTTCATCAACTTGAATAAAAATAGCCACTCTGGGTGCTAAGTCAGCTGTCACTACCTTTGAAATTCTTCATGAAGAAGAGTTTTGTCCAACTGTATCAGATAGACTTTTCACCATAGCTATGTCAAGAAACAGACCTTGCAGTATATCAGTGCTCCTGTGTGCGAAGAGGGTGCGGTCACAGAGCAGACAGAACAGATGAGTTTCTTAGCGTAGTTCAGAGATGCTCTGCTTCATGGCTTGCTCAGAGACTTGCCAGCTGAACACTGAGGTAACACTAAGAATAATATGGATTATTATTCTTCCCTCCGCCTCACACATACGGTGTTGGAGGGGCCAGGAAGCTGGCAACATGTTAACACAAGCATTTGGCATGCTCAGATGATCCTACACCTAGCTCTCCTGCAGCTGCTGTCTGCTCCTTAGGAACCTCATATGTATTCTTAACCAAAGAGATAAAAATGCCAAAATCACAGAAATAAAATTGGGACGGGGGGAGGGAGAAGGAAGTATCTACAAGGATGAAGCTATTGGCATCAGAAAGCATTAAACATTCATAAGTTTATAGGGTGATTTAGAGGTGTCTGTGAAATCTCACATGTTCTCCCTTTCTCGTAACAAACAAATGCCTAAAGCTGAACAAATAAAATCTTATGTGAATTTTTAATTAAAATTAGGGCAGGAAACGTTCAATGCAAAGCAACCTTTTTTTTGAACATTATGACATAAAGACTTCCTAGTAGTAAATTTATTTGGATCATGATAAGAAGTGACGCACTCAGCACTGAATAACACAACTAGTAAAAAAACAAAAAGCCTCTTCTCAGAGAAAGAGCCTCCAACCAACACACGCGCACACGAATATATTTTCCCTAAGCATCACTTCTAAGATATGCCTCGCCTCTGGGGAGAAATTTCTCACCAATTACAGAAAGCTGCAATTTTCCAGCAGTTCTCAAAAGAAAGAAAACATTTATATACCTAAGATTTATTTATTCTGTTCTACATTAAACATATTTGTTTGTACACACCCCTTTGAGCTTAAGAATATGCAAAAGAGATCCTCCTCATATTTAATACAAGGTTTTCTTGTGGTTAAAAATTGATTTTGAGTGTTACAAGGCTGATGATGAGTTATCAGATGAAGTATTATGTGGCATTGCAGAGACCCACAGCAGCAAGGACAAGGATCATAATACAGAAGTTAAAAGGGGGGGGGGGGAATTCCCATTTTTCTTGCTTTAATAAGCTTAGGTGGCAGCTATACCCTGCACAGATAAGGACACTTCCTGGTATTATCAAAAAAAATGGCAAAGCAAAGAAAACGAAGAAGGTAAGGTGAGAAGGGAACAGCTACCATGCACAGTCCATAGCTGAACAAATGCATGATAAGACAAAAGAGAAGGAGTCGTTTGCCCCCTCTTTCGCATATCATCATGCAAAAATCATTTTGAATTCATCTTTGTCCATCTCTGGTACTATGGAGCCATCTCAGACCTAACTGTAGAGTCCTTGGTTGAAGCCTGCAATCTAGCAGTAAAAGAGCACCTTCTCTCATTAATATATTGTATCAAAATGATATATCAGACTTAACTCCTGTACCAGAAGGATATAACAAAAGGTAGAGAATATTCATAGCTTTGCTCTTTGTGCACCTTGTGCTGACCTTGTTTAGTATGCACATTTTGCATGAAAAGTAACAAGTGCATAAAAGTATAATAAAAAAATAAATCGCAGAACTGAAAAAAGAGTCATTTTTATAATAAAGCAATATCTGATTTTCCTAATTATATCCTAGGCTAATCTGGTCTTTCTATTATATATAAAGGTTTGAAAGGTCCTTGAATGATGATCAGAGCCAGAACTTTTGAAAAGATAAAATATCTGTGTAGTTCATCTGATGGCAGAAAGGAAGGGATGCAAAATGAAAATTTCTGTCACAGCTTTTTAAAAAAGTTTATTCTAAATGTACCAAGGCTGCCTACTTGTCACATTTGTCACAAATTGTTCAGGTTTCATAATACTCCTAAACTTCACAAGTAAGCTGGCTTATTGCAGGAGCAGTAACCCCTTTTTAACTTTGTACTTCATGTAATAAGAGTATTATCTGCAATCTATTTTTGATTGAATTCCAAGTCTTCTGTTATAACAGCCTTACAAAGCTGAATCATGTATTATCAGCATTCTTCTGACCCTTATTGCCCTTTTATTCCCAAGAACATTCACTAGAACTTCCCAAATAATTTTATGGCTTTTAGCAAGTCATCTCAGCACTGAAGTGAAGGTTTTTAAGAAAGCAGTTGAACGAAAATGGTAATATAAGGATTATTATAAAAGAAAAAAAAAAGTGATTTCATTTTCAAGGAGTATACAAACAATTCAGTCCCAACATCCTAAATATTGAGATATAAAATGTCAGGTTTCGCATTAAAGAAAATTAGAAGAAAACACTTAGGTGAAAAAGAGGAAGAAATTCTAAGAAACAGGCTTGTCTGAGGAATTTGGAGGTGGGCCAAGGAAGACTGCATACTTTTTATACCAAGAAATAAGCTACTTTTTGTGAGGGGTTTTCCCAGTTTTCCACTGGAGTTTGTGAAATCATCCTATTGCAAGACTGAGGAAAGCAGGTTTCAGTGAAAGCTGTTTCTCTTGTACTGTCTTTGTAGGCAGATCTGAGCCTTCACCCCACCGACTCCACCAGATCCTCCTCATCCAGGCCATGCCTGGCCGACGAGAAAAAACAGAAGAGTTCACACAGAAAGAGAGATGACTCTTAGCTGATGATAAAGAGTGAATCAGTGCTGCAGCAGGGCTAGATGGCAATCTGTGCTAAAATGGTAGACCTTCTGCTTCTATGTTTGGTTTGCAGCACGTTAAAAAATGCTGTTTCAGGCTCTCTGCTTCAACACAGCTAAAAATCAACTCAAAATGGCTGAAATGGAGAGAACGGTTCCTGTCTCTCCTCTCTCATGTTGATCTTATATTAGTTCCTTATTAGTTTTTCTCCCTTTCTCTCCTCTAATCTGAAATAAAAGCAATTCCGAGAGGAAAAGTGTTTGCTCAGAGTAAACCTTGTACCAGAAACTTGGGTTATTCAAGAGCTGAAAGAAATGATGGCTGATAGGAAGTGAAAACAATAATAAATCATTCAATATGTGCTCCAGATCCTCTGCACAGTGCATTAATATGAACCTTTTAAAATTCAAGTAATAGTTTGATATGGCTTTTTCCTCCTAGCCTGCGTGAATCACCACCCTTTCTTGGACTAAGAAAAGAAGGTAATATTATCCACACTTTATGGATGAAGTACAGAAGATTAAGTGTCATGCCACAAATCAAACAAAAGTCTTGAGAAGAGCTCCTGAACCAAAGTCTGGAACTTTAACCATATGATAATTTTCTTCTGCCAAGTATTTAAATTTTACCCCAGTAGTTCAGGAGTTCCCATTAGCACAGAATTCATTCCAGCACCTGTCACCAATGAAAGTGAAAGAGATTATAGTTCATGAAGAGGATCCCATCTGTCTCCTCATTATCATATTTTCCCCTTACTAAAGATGGGACGTAGCTACAGATTGCTGCCGAAGGAATCGAGAGTGCAAGCGGAAGAGAAAGAGCAAACAACACATTGCAGAGGCTAGAGCAATTTTCATAAAACAATACTGACATGCAGAAAGTCTCTGTAGTTTTGCCTGGTTCTGTGTAGCCACCAGTACTTTCTGGACCCTGGAGATAATAAATGTGAAACACTTGAGGGTGAAGACATCACAGGACTGGTGTCTGGAGAACTGCCATGCTGTCCTGGTGTACATTCATTAGGTTTTAAACCAAGGTGACAGAAAGGATTAATCTGTATTTCTAATATTTTTTGTAAATAACATTTCATTACTATCCTCATGCACTGAATTTTGCACTTTACAACTGATTTCCAGTTACTGACTTTGCTTTCCATGCTTACATTGACGCTGCACATCTTTTAAGGTAACACACTTGCCCTCTCCTTAACCCTTAAGGAGAGAACATGGGCTAATTTAACCCAAATAAGAATCTCTCACATATCAGAAAGTAGCAGCATAAAATGTGATATTTGAGAAGAAACCTGATAAAGTACTACAGGGAAACCACAGGTCCCAGAATACATTGCTTCATCTTGATCAGAGGCTTTTCTCTCTACAGGCATAATAGTATCACAGCAGTGTGGATTATCTAGCCTGTTTGCAATGCTGCCTCAATATAATGGTAAAGGCTATCAGGGTGTAAACAGTGACTCCTAAGATACCCAGTGCCTGTGGACTACACCTTAGAATTACATGAGAAGGAGGTTAGTAGATTTTATTTTGAATCTGACTTTGTTATTAGTATGATATTGCTACCTGCACTCAAATAATGCTTCGCATGTTACACATAGAGAGGATATGGTGCTTCTGCATTTTCCAAAAGTAAATACAGGAAGTAGGGATGTACAATGTACATGTGTGGATGTACACAGATGTATTTATGCATCTTTCTATGCTCAGTACAACACAGTTATTTTCACTTCTTTCAAGTCCTATTTCCAGTTTTAATCTGTGCATATTGATAATATCTGCCCAGTAAAACCTATTCAAAATCAGAATAGCTTCTTGAGTAAATATAGATAAGATTTAATACTGTAAAGATAGATACCAAGCATTTCTGCTAGAAAGTAATATGAATTCCATTAAGTCCACTTTTTGTTCATTTAAACTGATCATTAATGTGTTTCTAAGGATATCCTAGGAACAGGATTCCTTCCGTGGGAAGGAATAAAACTTTCATAACCTTAGTCTGGAAACATCTTTAGCTGTATTGGGTTTATGATTCTTGAGTATGAAGCCTAAGTCTTACTGTTCTGAAGACTCTTGAATTCTGATCTTTTGCTGGCCAGTCCAGTAGGGTCAAGCGTGGAAGATGTGACCAACTAAATTTAATCTCATAAACCACAAGATGCTCTAATCCCAAGTAAGCATTGAGGAGACCCTGACTACTCAAAAAAGTCAGCTGGTAATCTTTTGGGCAGTAAAAAACCTGTATTTTCTGTCATCATATGAGTCTAGATAGTTCGTCTTTGTTAGAAGAATGGGATAAGGGCCTTGAAAGCCGAGGATATGGGAAACTGAAAGCCTCTATGAACCCATGACTCCACTGAAATTAATTTCAAAACTCCTAGTGACTTCAATGGGGCCACGATTTCGTCCTGAAATTTTCAACAAATGCATGTAGATAGGTCAAATCAATGCTTCGTAGTGGAAGGCTTTTCTCAACAGGACCCATTTATGCCCTGATCACACTAGCAACAGCTTAGCTTCCTAGCACAGGAGGCGGGTGATACATTCCTATCAATGAATGAGCTACAGATCAGTATTACAGGAAGGTTCAGTGTTCAAGAATTAAATAATAAGAATTAAATAATCACTGTTTTCTGAAAATTCTATTTCAACATTAAATATCAGTTGCCAGTCTCTGCTGAATCTGCAACATTTAGCACAAATCTAGTTAAGCTATGAGAAGGAAAAAGAGAAAGAATAAATGACTGGTACCAAGACCAAAAGCAAATGCCACATCCTACATCTTATACGCAGAAAAGAAAAGTCAGTCAGAAATTAATGCAGCAAGAGTCTTTCCAACAGAAGTATTTTTTCATTTCACAACTTAGTTTTAATATTTGACAATACATACATAATTCTCACATAACTTACACATTATGTTGGACAACGAATTCCTTGACTATATAGGTGGTCACCCCTCTGATCATTTCCATGCTGATGCTCAGCCACAGGAATTAATTTTATACTGTAAGCAAAAGATATTTTTAAGTGCTGATTTATACACTTCCATAGAAATAAATTACTTGTAAAAATGCATCCATATATCCAAAAAAGGTGATAAAAACAATAATCAGAACTTCAGAATCTACTAAGAATCTAATCAGAACTTCAGTAAAATCTATGCAGCCAAAAGTCCAGGATTCAGAAAAGTTTTATGCTGCCTTCATAACCTATTGCAATCCTTTGCATATTATGAATTAGCAAATAAACCTTTAAAACCTAACATCAGCATAGCAAGGGACAAGCAGAGTCAATTTTATTCTTTAGTAATATTTGAGCTTGAAACTTTGAGGTCTGTTAGTTTATTGCTGTTGTTTTTATTGCAAGACTTTAAGGTCAGAAAAGACTATTATCTCATCTAATCTGTCTATCACAAGTAGGTAAGCCTCACATCTCAGCCAGATCTCTGTGAAGGGCTCTAAGGAGGAACATTACAGTCCTCAAGAAAATGTCAGTGATTGAGCTGCTAGATATGCCAGGAACTCCTACAGCGGAAGAAGGCACTGATCAAGTGATGAACTCACAAATACCACATACTCCGTGCCATGAAGGGAAGGAAGTAAATTTCCTATTAATCTGGAAAAATGCTTCACAGACCTTACAGACCTTACCTTTATTTGGTTTTTCTGTATGTCCACAAACATTCCAAATATAAATAACATTTGTATATAGAGCTCTACGTCTATGTTTAAGGAGCACATTCATGTTTTAACTCCCCCCTCCCCCCCGCCATCCATTAAAATTTAAAATAAGTCTCTCCGGAATCTAGCAGAATAGTACAAAAATAATATTTAGAGCCATCTTACACCATTCTGAACATAACAGCAAGTGAAGTTCCTGCCAGCACTAGGGAGCCTATGAAAAAGTCAAGTCAAAAGTTTATGTCTAGTGAAACCACAAGGCAGCAGCGAGGTGGAGGTTGAAGGCACTGACTCCCCCTCATTGAGCGAGTGGCTGTGGCCGTTTAGGGCCTTACTTCCCCCAGCAGCTCAGTATCACTCAGCCAGATGTTACCATCCCCGCATCAGAAAACTCAGACTGAAACATATGACCTTACCTTCTTGCTTTCAGTGCTATTTGACATTTTGGCACAAAGTTACTCTGACAACTAACACTGTTGGACTATGAATGAAACACAGACCCCAATTTCCTTATGCTAACTGTTACAGAGGTGTTAATCTTGCGCAAATGGATGGACCAGAACACAGAACATGCTAATTCACATTATTTGAACTAGATTTACGATAAATCCACTGTCAGATCCTTGAATCTGGTTGCATTTACAATAGCAGCGTCTTTTCTGTTCCGAGTTCAGTCACGCGCACAGGTAACAGGGTAACGATTTTCTGCCTATAGGAGAGCTAGCTGCTAACTATATTAAAACCAGGAGAACTCATGAACCATAATTTTGGCAGATTCCTCAGAAAATCCCAGTCTGTCTGGCTCTCCTTAAATTGGTGTGCGCATTGCATGGCTTCCGAGCATGAGATTGCTCAACGATAGTCACTGCTGAGTTTAATCTGTTTCAATAGATTTTTGTGCCTACACTAGAGTCTAAGTAAGGTGAGCAGACAGTAGCCTTGAAGCCTTACAGTAGCACAGTACTGCTTTACTACTTGCTACGATGTCTGAGGGTCTTTGGGATCTGAATTACAACAAACTCATTTTTCTCTGCTCCAACTAATAAATGGGCGTATGTAAAGATAAGACAAGACTGGTGTTACGTGAAGTTTTACAGAAGTTAGTTGTTTTAATATCAGTCTCCATGGACAGGAGGCATTAGCTATTCCAAGATCAAAGAGTTCTTTTTTATCTTGCAATTAATTATCTTCTCAACATATTCACAAATAACAAGCATGGTTAAAATCTTAATGCTAAGGTACTATAAAATAGGCCTACATATATCCCTTACTTCTCTCCCCTTACAATCTCAGCCTTGGAAATTGCTTCATCCAGAGACTTAGTGATATTGATACTGGTAATACTGTGATACCTGCTCTAGCCTAATTATCGTAGACTTCTGGTCCAAGATACTCTACCTCTTTCTTGACTATTCAATATTCAATAGCAGCAACAAAATCAGAACCCTATCAAGATACTATCTGAAAGAAGAGAAGCGCACAAATCGTACGGCTAGAAACTGATCTAACTGCTTTCCCTTGATATTTTGGAATGATGCTGATTTACCCTTACAAAGGAAACAGACCCAAATCTCTTCAAATGTTTTCTGTTTCAGCCTTCATCTATCATTCCTGACTCCCTTGATAACATTCCCTCCCCACTTAGAATACTTCCTTCTCCTCTTTACTCTAGGTTTTCCACCACTGCATTTTCTCCTTTCTTCTGGGCTCTGTCGTATTTTCTCATCCATACATCTCTTTGCTGGAGCTTCAGTGTACACGTTTACTTTCACTTTTTTTCCAAAAAAGTCTCCACCTCAATCAAAAAGGATTTATTTTGCTTCTTCCCCCCCCCACCCCCACATTTTTCTCTCTTTTCCCCCAATTTCAGCTTCTTTCTTCTTTAAGTAAATCCCTTAAATCTTTCCATCATAAGTCTTATTTTCTCTCCTTCTCCATTCAATCTTTCCTGCTTTAGGACGCTCAGTCAAATTTCTTCCACAAACTCTCCACTCCTTGAAGCCGTTTACCCCCCACCTCAACCCCAGACCTGTGATTTTTCCATGCATCACTGGTACAGTGTAGTAGTGTAGCCACTGCAGGGTTAAATAAATTCTTCATCAAACAGTCAAGAATTCCTGTGCACTTTACGATACTGCTCAGCAAAAAAGCCTTTCCCCAGTCTGTACAGCAACAACTAGAGAGTTTTCATTGAAGCCATCAGTCTCTCTTCAGATGTGGTGATGAAGATACATAAGATTGGTAAATTGTGGGAAAACTGAGAAATTTAAGGCAGAAAAGAGACAATTAGCAACATAATGAAAAACAAACAATTTCATTGCAACGGAGATGAGGAATATGGACAAAAAGAAATCAATTTACATTCCTGTTCATGGCAGTAAAGCCTGCTCCCTCTTAAAGAGTTTGTTATCCCTCAATAAAAGTTTAGATGACTTCTAAAGGGTTTCAGCAAAGAAGTAAATGCCAAAGACAAGCATTATGGTACGAAGTTTCAAGAATCACCTTAGGTTCAGATGCAACTTTCATGTCTTCAGTCTGCCAATGCGCAGTCACCGAGCCCTGCGAATCTGGAAATGTGTCACAGAACAAGCTGCAGGACAGATTTATATCTGGAGTTCATAGATGAGCACACAGATGAGTGTTGGTAGAAGGGAGGTTATAAAAAGTTGAAGAATGAAGTGCAACAACAGATGTAGGAACAAAGAATTTACAGTGCTTGTATATAAAAAGCAGGAACAACCAAATCAACCTCTACATGAAAAATGCAGTTTGGTAGATGGAAATGAAGTGCTCATTAACTGTTTCTATTCCAAGAGAATACATTTTTGCATCTATTCATATATAGAAATGGTACCAGACCATAAGTGGTTTGGACTTAGTTTGCATTTACCAGCTTTATCTGTCAAATATTAATGAAGATTCCCCTCCTCCAAACAAAACGAGATCTTTCATGGAGAAGATGGTACACAAGAAGAATAAAGATTTCATATTATCTAAAAAATAACAGCAAGGGATCTTGCAAATTCAAGGAAAAATTACTTTTAGTTTTAAATAGTCAAGAGGTCTTCATCAGCAGTGGTCAGTGAATACATATAGATACCAACATGCAGCCCATGTGCATGACACTGCACATAAGACATGAATAAGGTGGTTGAGAGCAGAAAAAAAAGAAAAGTACTTCTTAATCTGTCCCAGGCATATCAGAAGATGAAACTGGAAGAGGACTGCAAAAAAAAAAAATATATATTGCTATATACAGCCACAGGCAATTGTTCCAGTATATCAGTTTAACACAGAAAATGTCAGCAATGTCTGAACTTTTCCAGATAGCCACAGAAAATTGCTCAAAGGATATCCTGAAATACTGTAATGAAGAATGACATAATCTTCATTGCTGGCAGAAGTGATACTGAATATTTGCTATCCAGTTTGGAGTGGAAATTTTAGATTCCCATTTTTTACCTGGCCTTGTTTTTTTGCTGTTTTTAAACACAATTTTATATGCAAATAAAGAAAATTTTAAGAAAAAAATTCAGGTCACTTAGAATTATTTTTCATTCCTTTTTGCTATCTAAAATCTTTCTCAATGTATTTCCCTGTGAGAAGGAACGTGCCTGGAGGTTCTGAGGCAAGGGGACCTCAAGTAAGACAAAGCACATTATTTTCTAAGACCAGAACTAGCCTATACCACAGGTGAGGTTTCCCCCTGCGGCAAACAAACTCCCAGTAACTGAACATGCCCTGGTTCCTCAAAGATTCTCTGAATATGCCCATAATTCTATTCAGTTTTCATTGTAGGATTCACCAAAGTTTTTAACTCACACTACACTCCTGGGAATGGCTGGGACAGAAAAGGTTCCACACACACATAGACCCAATGGCTACACCTACATTAGCAAATTTAAGAGCACAAAGGAGCAAGCAGTTACTGAGGCTGGAATTCAATTGCTTATACTATGAAATCTCAAAAAATGTTCTGATACAGTTACAATTTAGACCAACAAGAACTTTTTCAAAAAAATCCTTTATCATTTAGCTCAGTCCAGGGACTATTTCTAGTGGGTTTTGTGACTTTTCTGAATCTATTCTGGAAGCTCAGTGAGGTTGATAGTATGAACATGCTCTATTCCATCCCACTGACGTACTAGTATAGAAACAGCCTATAGGTCTATAAATTACGGTGTCAGCATAGCGGGAAACAATCATAGTAAATGAACATTCAGAATGCTAGACATGTATACATACATTTTACTTTACTATGCACAGCCTTTCTGAGCAGAATTCAGTATATTCAAAGCTAGCATGTAACAACTGCAGTTGTCCCAGTAGGAAGAGCTACTGGACTGTTCAAAAAAGCAACAAAGTCAAATTAATGGAATAAGAAAATGTGAGGCTATCACAGAGGAACAACATTTTGCAACAGGAATAGAGTTGGAAAGACTGCATAACGTCTTAGACACATTGAAATGGTCATCACAAACTGATCTGGTTAACGCAAACTATTAATGAAATGTAGTCATGTGCCATCTTTCATTAGTTTCTGCTTTTTTAAGGGAAAAAAATCTGCTAACTCTGGGAGAAAGTGGTAATTTTCTGACTAAATGTCTAAGAATAAAAAGTTTGTTTTTGCTGAACTGAGTAGTCTCTTAAAAAAAAAATCACACTTCATCATTCTACAGGAATTCCACATTGTATTTTTCTAATCATCCTTTTATTGCAACACACTAATCTCTTCTCAGCTCCACATGAAGAGAAATTACCACTACATACATTCTGGGTCATATTGCTTCCTCCTCCCAACTTCTCCATTGTTTGCCAGAGTCAAGCAGGCTTGGGTGAGGAAGAACCCTTGAAACCAAAAATGGAATAAGAAATCAAACAGAATTATTATTTGCATAAATACAGGATCTCTCGTCCTCCTGAAAAATTTTCAGGAAACAAAGTTATTATGAGGGTCTTCATCATATGTTTACTTCAAAATGCATGTAAGGTAGGGGCATATGCTGCTTTTAATAACCATTGAAAAAAGTAGTTAAAACTATCACATAAAAATACACTTGTCAACTAAATCAGCATTAAAATAGTTTCTAGGGGATAAATTATTTACAGATTTTCACAGTTAACAATCTGCTTTCTGAAAATAAACTTCACAGTTTACTATAAAATTATCAAAGAAGGATTAGGTAGCTATTCAATTTACTGGAAAAATGTTACAGTGTATCACTGAGATTGAGAACATGACTAAGGCGCTGAATATGTTAGAGTAGATGTAATGAATCTAAGCAGTGATAGAAATTCACTGGGTATGGAATCATTAATGTTAATTTTATGAATATTAAAATCACCAAAAGGAACAAATTTGCTCACATTAAAGCTGATAAGAGCTAAACAGTCCAAAAGATTGCATTTCTAAAAAGTTTAACATGCATTTTTACCTCTGAATTTGGAGATTCTTTGCAATACATGATATAGAAAGCATAACTTACACAGGTTTGCCTCACTTTCTACAGATTTTTCTACACAGTAAAAATGATTTCAGCCACCACTCAGTCTCCTTTGACAGTAGCATGTAGCAAAAAAGGCTGGAAGCCTGTAAGGATAAAATAGAGACTAAGGTCTTTTAACTGGACAGGCTACTGAAGACCCATAGACGTTCCACTCAGAAAGTGCAAAGAAGCTACCAACTGCAGTAGAAAACTAGTTTGTCAGTGGAAATATCTTTCTGTCATTTTAGGATTTTTCTCGAATCCTGGGCCTGTTGCTAGAATTATGGCTCCCCCTATTCTTTAGGCACAAGACATGGTAGGAACATTTCATGAGAGTGGCCTCATCTGTACCTCTACTGTATGATATGCTGCATACGGCACACAAATAAAAAGTGGTTTCTATAAAAGAAAGACTTTGCTTTGGAACTGATGTTGCATGGGAATAACAATGGTCGGTTTTAAATTACTGCAGTTTATTATAAAAAAAATTTTGTGCAGTCTCTAACTTTGCCTCAGGACAGAATCTTTTTTATAACCTTATTTGAACCCTACTTGTGATTCTAGGAAGATATGAGACAGCAAAATGATGCATGTATACATGCTACATGCACAAAAACATCAACTGGGATGTGAGCTAGCACGGCTAACTCTGCACTGAAGCAGCTGATTAAAGTTCATATAGGCAAGAATTAAAAATCTCATTCCTTCTCCTTCCAGCAAACTTAGTGTTACCCTCTGAAACAACAGCTACTTTGGCCAGTAAGAATCATCTTTCTTCTCCTCGGTTTACTCTTCTCCATTTTGGGCGTCTTGGAAGATAATCCACAGCAAGAGCTTGTGTGTGCAAACAATTCATAATAGGTCTTTCACATCTTCGGTTTCAAAAATACTTTGAAAGTTCTTTTTAATATGAGCATTCTTCTGTTTTCAGATGTGGATCTTAACAATAATTTACAACAGTAACATTGTCTCACATTCTGAAAAGTATGTTTTTATCTCCAATTGTCTCTAGCTTCTTTAGGAAGAATGTTATTTCTAGGATAGGTGAGCACTGCAATCTTGCTTGTCATGGTGAGGGAAATTTGCTTCTTGATTATGTAAGTAGAAAGGAAGTTTTATCAAATGTATTAATATATATTCAGGACATACTTGACAACCCATCTTACACTGAGAAAATGATTACTTGAGAATCTCAGAGGTCATAAAATCAAATTTCCAGCTCTAAGCTGCAAGCTGAAAGCATGAAATAAACACAACATAAAGATACAGAACCTGAAAATATTATATATCCAAACTAAGATATATTTAAGAATGTGTGAATCATGAATCTTGTCTGCCGAATTTCAAAATGACAGCTAGGAAACAATCCTATTAGAATAAGCCTCAGTAGCTACAAATTTGTGCCTACTAATGAAAATGGACCTTGCCCATTCTGGAAAACGTCACTCACCTCTCCTGTGATTTCATGCTGGACACTACAGTGACATTACCAGTCTATTTCTTTATTTAATTGCCTGTTACAATAGTTGCCATCATCTGTGATCTGAAAATACTGCAGGACTGAAAAATCTGATTTCTGATTGTAAGTCAAAACTTTTTAATACAGTTTGCAAATGAATGGTTGGGAATCAGTCACCTAATATTTGCTTGACATTCAGATTTATGAACCTCATTCTCCATAGAAATGTATTTCCAGTTTCCATAAGGCATTTCTCTCCACCAGTTCTAATCATCTTTTACCTCTCTTCCTAAAGAAATCTTTGCTGTCTCCGTTAACTACCATAGCAAGCAAGAAAGAAAAAAAACCTATTATCATCTTCTGAATTGAGATATTTGAAAATTGTTGTTGTTGTTTTATTTAATGCTTTTTAAAGCTGTTATCACTCAGAAACAGTATGAAACATACTGAAGCTGAAAAGAATGCCTATCAAAGTGCATCCCAACATCTTGGAAGCTTATTGCTAAATCTTAATTATTCTAAATTTTTGCCACTAAAGTGTCTGCCTGCTTTCATTTTCTTCCTCTTCTACTTGAAGACAAATGTGGGAGCAGAATAATTAGTTTCTATTGTAATGAACTGTAAAATTTATAGTAGATTATTAAATTGAGAAGCATAGAACAATATTATCATTAAGGATTTATAGGTTATAAAATTCAAATTATATATATTTCATAAACTCTCTAATCTTCATAGCTATAATGACTTTCCCAAATATCCTTCGTGTTTCTTACTTCCATCTGGCATACTCTCACAGTTTAAGAGAATCTTACAAAAGTTGCACAGACTTAATGAAATGGAAGTTTTTAGGTGGTTCATGAGTAAGAAGTACGATTTTTGTGTTAATCGGTATGATATTTGTGGCTTGTTGTGTAATTCTATGTGAGAAATACAACTCAGAACAACATCTCTCCTGGCTACAGTGTGTTTTTAAAATGTCATATTTAAGATATGTTCTTTACAGTACTTAAAATTATTACAATCTTTTAGCATAGTATAATATGTTAATTTATCCTAGAGAGGACTAAGTATGTCTTTTAGAGTACTATCAGTTTATATGTCTCTTCAGGATCAGCTGTGCAAGCAGGTGTATTGTAAAAATGGAATTTAGCTTGCCCCCCTTTTCAACCCTAACTCTTCTCCATCTTTTGTCCTCTTGAGATGCAAACAGCAGGCTGGTTCCGTCCCAAAAGCTTAGTAGCCAGCAATACTGGAACCTTGCTGAGGTGGCAAGTATCTTTCTAGTGATCTCCTAAATTGCCATTCTTCCTATTCAACTGTCTGTACTATATATCTTTTTCATAGAAAACTACCAGATGAAGTGCTTCTAAAGTGAAGAAATGCACTTCAGATGTTTTGGAGGTTTTTCCTCTTTTTTTCTTAAATTTATGACTCTAAAAAACATTGACAGTTTTGATGGAAGAGGCTGCTAGCAAAAAAAAAAAAACAACATGCAAAACTGAGGAAAATGTGTGAAAGGCTGAGAAGAATAAATCAACACTTCAGTGTCAGAGTCACTATTTCATTATTCAGATGCAGTAGGCTAAGCAAAAAAGATGAAACATAGTCAATAGTAAGAAAGAGGTTATTATTGAAGTTCACAGAGAAACCTCAGCACCCAAGACTTCTGCTTTGTAATATTTGTAATTGCTTTGCAAAAGCCCTGTGCTTCTCTATCTGACTCTCATCCTTTTTGATTAGCATACCTAAGCATATTAGTGCAGTATTTCAGTTTTACCTCACTGTAATTTCACTGAACTTGATCGAACTTCACTAGTGTAAAGCTAAAGCAACACTACACTGAATCAGGCCTAATGCAACCACTTACAAAATATAACACTGAGAAAATGTAATGTATTATGGGAAAGTTGGAGGAAATTAAATTCCTTTTAGAACAACATCTAAGATATCTTGACAGCAGATGGATTGGATCTCACTGGTTGGAGCGACTGCCCATAAGTTAGACCCCATAGAGCTGAATGCAGATACAGAGGCCTGATTATTGGTGTAGGAGAAGAGGACATACATGTGTTCATATTTTTAAAGAAACAGCATTATCATCAGTTTGTCCTCTTAAAAGAAATAATCTTCGTACTACAAAACAATGGCTAACCTGAGGACCAAAGCGCTAACAACAGTAACATACTATAATGCAAACTAAAATTAAACCCTAATGCCAGGATATATCATCACAGCCCGAACACAACGCCACCACAATCATTAAGCCATATTAGAGCTAGAATTCATTTTAATCTAATTCATTTTAGTCGAACGTTCTCCACTTTACTGTTTCCAGCATGTAATTCTTCAGAGGGAAAAAGAGAGTAAACTATAATCTACCTGATCAATTATACGGTCAGTTCATACCCTAAAACATGACCTTAACTGTTTGTCATCTTATTTTGTATAATGCAGTCTTAAAGATGGATAACCGCTTATCATCTCAGCCTCCTAAAGAAGAGTCATTCTGTTTTGTGGGGATCCTAACAAAGTTACTTCAAACCCTTTGAAGTTCATTTCATGTTCACACTGGAATCCTAATAAAAATTCTCTTACAAAAAATCACAGACCATTTTATTTTAATCTTTTCAAATTATTTTGTTACTACATTTTATCTAAATCAGCTTTTCATGTTCAACTTTAAAAAAAATCAGTTTTTATTTTAAAAAATGTAAAAAAAAATAAAAAGTAAAATTGGTTTGGTAATAAACTTCGAGGTTTTATTTGTTTAGCTTGCCAGAAAACAGAAAAAATAATAACTAGTTATTTACCTATCCATGAATCCTTAAACTTTCTTATACTTCATAGACTAGTTGCACATACACCTCCATCAACTTAAGTCTGTCCCACATTTTCAACAACAGCCTCAGATTTAACAATTTGGTTTTACAGACTTGCTCAGGATTCTCAGAAAGAGTAATCAATTTTAAAGGGCGTCCACATTCAGAGAAGAAACAGAGACTGTAAAAAAGAGAATATACTCTATGCATTGCTACTGCAGTTTTGCGTGATTGAGAGGAACCATAGGATTATGAGGAGTTAGCCTAGAGATGTTCTTGCTACTTAACTAAACATAATAGCAGTTAATGACTGATTTCTACCCGCATGTTTTTCTTAAATAAGGTTTCTCATTAGTGTCAGCTACAATTGTTCATAATTTTTATTCGGTATTCCTTGTTTTGCTTCTCATCCAACTAACACATAAAAGGAGAAAGCCTGTAGCATCATTTTTGAATGACGCCTTTTCTAGGCCTTAGTGGCAAGTTTCACAAATTAACAAATTTCATCTGTAAAACTAAATGCATTTCCAAATATCTCTCGTATGAAGAGCTGAGACAGCAACTAGAGAACACATTTTGAAAGTCCTTGTAGCTACTCCTTCCCAAAGAAGCCTTTGTAACCTGCAAGATTTTTGCCCTGATAGTAATCTCTCGATCTCACAAGGGAACATATTGCTTATTTCTTGTGAATTAATATTTTATATCTTATAACTATTTTCTGAGCTTCACTCTAGATGAAGGAGGCACAGGTATTATTTCCAAGAACAATAGTTTTTATTCAGATTGTGTTGGAAAGAAATAAAAATAAATGCTCATAAAATGAGTAAATGTCTCATGAGTGAAGGCAGGTTTACAAGAAATATAAAAATGAAATTTTTATAACTTTTGTTCTTACCCTCTTCACCTATTTCTTTTCTCAAGTTGACACTTTTTTTTTTAAACAAACAAGGTGTATTTGGCAAAACCAACATTCTACCAACTGCATTTGCAAATACAACAACAGACTTTCTACAGAAGAAAACACGGTTTGACAGATACCCCAGCAGACACATTTCTCAAACAGGACAGACTAAGCCTAAATGCAGTTTTTATCCTAATTGTTGGAATTTTTTTTTTTTTTAATGGAAACTGGAAATACTACGTTGCAGATTAAAACTAAACGTCCTGTCCTGGCTAGATAAAAGCAGCAAGGTTTTTAGTAGCACTGGCATAAATCAATACCAGCACACTTGCTTGCAGAGAACACAAAAGGGTTAAGAAAAAAAATTTTCCATGCTCAAATGGTTCTGAAGACAGTTCTAGAGATGGTGTATCATTAGCTTTACATAAAGATGTTGGGAAATCTGACCTATATTTCAGCTTTTTTGTGGAGTGATTTTTGTTTAATATATAACTGGAATAAACATTGTGTGAAAAGCTGTAGTGTGTTTTGATTGTCAATAGATCCTTCAAATAATTTAACAAGCACCCTCATGATGTTTCTTGCTGTAGGCAAAACATTTATTTTCTTCTGCTTAAAAGTAATAATTTTTTTTTATTACTTCCTTTTTACCATGATTTAGGAAAATACTAAAAGGAATGCTTCCAGTATAATCTTTTATGAAACAGACAATGCAACAAAATTCACTCCAGATCTCATTCTGTTAAAATGAAGCTATGCCAGACTCTTGGCCACCATGGATTGAAAGTTGTAATAAATGTTAAAAAAAATCTTTTGAGATTTTTTACTATTATAAAAGTTCTCAGTGAGGAAAATTCCCTACACAGAAATACGTACAAGATTTCAGCTACTTAATTAACATTTTTGTTCTAATTAACAGTCATTGAGTACCCTATTTATGATACTTTTCTTCCATCCGATATGCCCTTTCCCTCCCAAAATACAGTATTAAACACAGATTCAGAATATTAGCTTTCTGAGTGCTTTGCTAGATGTTGCCCAACATATGACGAAACAAGTCACAGTATCACCCTGCAATTACTCATGTATACTTTCCACACAGTAAAGAACTTCTGGTCTCTAAAGCTCTAAAGGATTAGCACTTCCAAAGGAGGCTAAAAAAGCAACTTAGATATGCAAGCTGGAATATGCAAAATCCTGCTAAGGGACAATCCACAGTATTCCAAAGAGGTTTTGTCGTCTTGGGCACAATAAAATCAAATTATTTTTGGAAACATTACTTTCCACACATTCCTACCTTTATTAAAACAAACATATGTTCACAGTACCCCAGTACTCAAAACACTGAAATTAAAAGAACCGGAAAAAACCTTACCATAAAAATGTGTGTTTCTTAAGTCTGACCACTCCAGAAGTGTAAACCAGTAAATCCATTCAAATGTTAGGAATTATTCAGTACCAAAGCTAAATCCTGATGGCAAGTGTAACGATATAAATTTGTGGTAATGATAGTGATTTACATGGCTGTTATTCATTCTTATTATTCTCTCCTTAAAAAATATACTGCGTTTACACTGAATTTTGTTTTTACCTTTTTACATTTTTTTTTATTGACAATCCGTATCTAAAGCTTTGGAAAGTCAACTACAGGGTGGGGAAACTATTGGTTATACATAAATACATAAATTAAAAATTAAATTAAATACATAAAATAAACATAAATTAAACAGTCTGGACTTTGCGTTCAGCTCCAGATTCAGCATTATTCCACAGCCTGCATTCTCTAATTTCTGTGTTTCTGGTGTTATATTGCTTCACTGAGGCTAGATTGTTTTCTAGAGCAGGGGGATGGTAGTTTAGTCCCAGACAAGCAGTTCCCAGTGACCCTCACTGGAACAGAATGAGCACACTAAAGGAAAGACAGTCCAAGCAAATAAATTCAGCTGGACTGTCTTTGTGGAATGATGGCAAGATGGCAAAAACCTTGCAGTAAAAGTAATTCACCCATAATTCAGTTATTAGCAGAATAAAACACAAACAAGGAGTTTTACAGTAGTTGCCAAATTACTTGTGGCTAAGATGCGCCTGAAAAGTTGGCAATCAGTAAGGAAATATGCTCTTTAAAAGGCTCTTAAGAGTCCCATCCAGTCTGTATTTACTTACCATTTTCTCTATCTCCGTTATTGGAAACGAGGCAGCAGTAGATTCAAGGAAAGTAAGAGAATAAAGAGAATAAAGACTAAAGAGAATAAACAGCTACCTGATGTTCTAGTGCAACCAAAAGAAAAGGTCAAATTCTAGAATGCTCAAATTAAAACTGGATAAACTTAATTATACACATTAACATTCAACCACAGAATATACCTCTAGGTTAAATTCAACACCACATTCGTTCTGAAGAGATATTAATTGCAGACAATGCAATCTATGAATATGTGAATTATTTCAAAATTTTGGGACTGTGGAAGAGCAGAAAGATTTTAGTGCCTCACTCTGTGTGGTTCGTTACAATGATGCAGGAGCAATAGATTTAAGCCTATACAATGTCAAAAAGCAGATTTAGCTATACAGCTCTCATTGATGTAAAACCATAAAGTCACCTAGAAGTATTTGAAAATGCAAGACTATAACTTCAGACCAAGGCAGAATAATCCTGTTTTCAAAGTTCCCTGATAACAGCTGCAGTCTTTTGAATTTGCCTTGAGTTTCAGCTTGAAGATCTACAAAAAGATATCTATCTGTAAAAAAAACTCTGCTCAAGAAATGTCAAATGCAAACAGACTTTGAAGGAGTTAAACAACTGTTTCCAGAGGAAAAATAATCAATTTTAAGCTTATTTATTGTTTTAGTTTGATTTAACAACACAGAAAGGAGACCTCAACACAAAGCAATAACACACAGTGATGCAGTAGGTTGCAGCAGGATTAGGCATTGCTGGGTACCAGTATTAATGCTGTGGTAACTTACAGACATGCACCAGTTTGCAGCCGACTCTGCTGTACTATGCATATGGTGCATACTGACAGCTGGGTGCCGTAACGGGAGCCTGCCTTTCCCTGACATGATCGAAGGGGTTTCCCTCAAAGGGGTTATCTTTCACCACAAACAGATATTCTACAGGTAGGTAGTGTGGAAGAGGTAACTTCTGTTAGAGAGAACCAAAGGAAGAAAACCTAAGAAATTGAAAAGAGTTGCTTTTATTTAAAAAGCAGCAGGACAGGAAAAAAGAGCTCTTTAAGGAAGAACTTTTCATCTCACAGTGTAGACTTAGAAGATAAAAATGCTTCCCAATTTTCATATGCACATATCTACATTTAATCTACAGACAGAAATTGAAATAGGAGTAGCCTGATTTCCACATATACTGAACAGTCTCAATTCTCACAGTCTCTTTTATTTTTTATATCATGTTGGCTTTTAAGGTATCTCTACATTGCATATTGCAAGCCCATGCCAGGTTACTGTGCCTAATTTCCAAATCAGCCAAATGCGAGCTGGCTGTAAACAAGATACTGGCTAAACAATAGCTGATAGATATATTAGCTAGGGCTGAGCATTGTACTAACTGCAAGGAAAGGTGAATTGTCTTTCAGGTGAACTAGGTCATAAGATTCAGAATGGAGCCCATACACATATACTCAAGTATATACTCAAGGTCGTCGCTCCCTGAATTCAGCAAGAAGAAAGTGCCTTGCAGCTTTGAAAGCTGAGATTGTTGGCATTTCAGTTCAAAAAATGGATTTAGATGGCTTCTACAAAGGAAAATTGTTGTCCTCAAATGCAACGTAACGCAAACTCATATTCATGTGAAAAGGGAGTTATGGGAAAATGCCATGTGTTTAGCATAGCAATAACTGGAGAAAACATACAACCACACAGGGACCAGGTCTAGAAACCAGGCTGATCCCAAATCAGGCAAGTGCTCCAACCACAACACTATACATGCACAGCGCCTGTACCTAGTAACCCCCTTAGACACACAGCTACCTGATATGCAAAAACCCTTACCACAAGATGGTCAAGCTCTTCTTCTATCCTCCAATATATAAAAATAATTATGTTTGGGGAAATCAGAAGCTGTTGCAGCCTAAGTGGAATCATTGCAGTTTGCACGTCTCCCTGGTCCAGGGACTCACATGAATCCAGTCCATCCATGAGCAAGGCCTGAGGATGAAATCCCAGGGCAGAACCTACCCCACAGGAAAAGTAAGTTTGGAACACCTTCAGCCTTCACCCAAAAGCATTCATATCTTGTTTAGACTTTTAAATTACAAAGGTGTTGCAACTAAAGCACAAGGGTAACAGTAACCATCAGCACACACATCTTAAGTATACTTAGCAAATCTAATTCAGGGGAAATAATGAACATTTGCTTCATGAACCCCAATAATACTTAAGTGTGAGATACACTAAGCAACTTAGCACACTGTAAGGGCAGAGATGATGCTAAGATTGTCCTGAAGACAAGCTCCCAACACTAGGCTATATTAATTTAGAAAAACAATTTATTAACAGACAGACTCTAGCAATCCAGTGGGTTAAGCCGAATGAGAACTGACTCAGAAAAAGAGACTGGTGGGAAGTATAGACTTCTTTCTTATTTTCCCTTTTGAAGCAACCATACGTCACCCTAAATGTTTTCCAAGTATCCTGAAACCATTATTTTCTGCTAATAGGTAGACATCCAAGAGCACTGCTAGAATTGCTTTCCTCCTTTCTTCATTATTTCCATTTATAACTATATCTGCACATTTTAAGTATTTGTTCTCTGGGATCATTACTTCACCATAACTTCCCTATTAACTGGGGCCACACCAGACTGAATGCAGCTAATCCTGACAGACATTAGAAAACAAAAACCCACAGGTGTGTGGAAAATCACTAAAAAAAGTCTTCTATACTTGGATCTCAGCTTAAGGAATCATGACTGAATTAGCGGCATTCATGTTACTGCAGAAAAAAACTGTTAAAAAAAAACCCCAGAACCTCTATTTGGCGTTCTCATCACTACACACTTGAGAAATGGGAAGAGTAATTATTTAACCATCAGTTACCTTTAAACAAAACAGATACTAACATTTCAAGTAAAAATACAAAAGAAATCTCATAAGATCTCAGTCCTCATAAGAGAGAATTAATGCAGGAGTTATCTGAAGGTTTTAAAGGCTTGTTCATGGAGTTGTTCTGTTGGTACTTGAACTCCAACCTTTGGGAAAACTGGCTACTCGCAACATAAGCAGCTTATAAATTCATCCAACGTTTTTTGATCACCAGTGTGGTGATGTTCCCACACTTTCCTGAGATGTTGTTAGAAAGAATACACTGAACAAAAGGGATGGTAAACTTGGTATAGAGAGAGACTTCAAGAGCACTGGTGACAATTTCTTCTGTTAATCCCCCACAACATTTATGGATAGTACTCCTAGCTTTACACCAAGATAAAATATGCAGTTACTGAATCTGAGTTTGGAAAAATATCAATTTCTAATACTTAATACCTTTTTCTCCTTTTTTCTCCTGAAAAAAATAGTATCTATCCTGAACCTGATCCACAGACAATCAAGACAATCAGACAATCAAGATTTATATTGATTGATAAGCAACATTTTCCTAATGATAAGCTATCTCAAAATAAAGAAACAACAAAATCCACAGTATACATTACTTAAGAAGAAAAGGTATTCTACAAATATACATACTTGCTGCTGTAAAAAAAGCATTCTGTACAAATCAACGTTACAGAATGTTCATCTCACATAGGAGGCAAAACCTTCACTTCTTAAAAATAAAAAATAAAAAAAATTCATTTCCAGAACAAAGAAGATTTTTTGTGCATATATTATTTCAAACCAGATAGGCATGAATTCCCAATTCATTGTATTTCACGGAAATTTACAGTATGTCAAATGGCTCTTTCTCTGCACTAATCCCATTTCTCCTTGTAAGCAGTTCTTTAAGAAGAAGAAGAAAAGGCCAACCATTTTGTTTCATTTTGTTTTGAAGTACGCTGACCTAAGAGCCAAGATCAATATTAAGCTGGCATTGTGCAAGAAGCCCAGCGCAGAGAAGGCAGTCTCCTGCAGTTGCTGCCTGCACTCGCTGTCCCTGAGGCATCCCTTCAAAGAGGGCTCAGCCACACACATCCCACTGCTGCTCCCTATCCTGAACAGGACACAGCCTGCAGGATGCCAGGACACTCTACTCACAGAGCGGGTTGCTCAACTTTTCATCAGCTCCTTTGTCATCATTCTGACTTCCCACCCCAACACACATCTTGTTAGTTGGCACATCTTATTCCCAGCTTCTCAACTAATCTGCAGTTTTGGGTCATGTTAGCACCCAGATCTTTATCCAGAAGAGCACATTTTCAATTTTCAGGAGCCCCAAAAAGACTTCTAACTTAGATGCAATAGTGCCAGTAAAACTTAACTAACTAAATACACATCTCTTCAAAAGGGTAACCAACACTCTTCCTAACGAGGAAAAATATAATCAGTGTCAGAATACCCATGAAGATCACTATCTGTCAGCAAATTCAGCTAAGATTGTTATGGCATTACAGTGTTCTTTACACTGAATGAAGAACACCCAGTACAATTCTTTTTATTTAAATCTTCCAAACTCACACAAAAGACTACTTTGTCCAAGGCAAAAAGCAGGACTTGTTTTTCAATTGACAAATGATTGATTATTATTAGATATTTTCTACTAGATGAAATTTAATCAATAACATCAAACCTCCCCTTCGAGAAACTCCAAGGACCTTACCCACAGCTCCTGAGAGACGTTTATGGATTGTATAAGGCCTTTTAAAGAAATTGCATCTCAGAATTTTGTTTCTAAGACAAGAAATAAGATTTCAACTCTCTATTTAGTTTCAGTAGACATATCGAAGGTCAATATGGTCTGCATACTTAGACCTCCAGAATAGGTATAAAGTGAAAAGGCAAGTAAGTCATCTTAAAAATTTACTATTTATCCTTTACAGTGATGGTATTTTATTTTCCGGGTAAAAGTCCCAGTTCTCCAATGAACGAGATTGTTGAAGTAACATTGTACTACACACTATTTTAATTTCAGGTATTTGAAACAATGATGCCATAAAATGATCTGGGGTAAATCTCATAACACTTTCCATGTCCTTAATGTTCAAGCCTAAAATTGTTTCATTTTTCAGCTGACAGTGCATATTGTAAAACTTGCAGTTTATCACTTTTCTTGCATTCTTTTTCAGCAGTTACATTACCACATCCTTTTTTATTACTACTATTGCAGGATGTCACTATATAAGTGACATCATAAGGGAAGAACAAAGATTTGCCAGTAATAGCCCGAATTGCTCTGCAGTGCTACAGAGCTCTGCATTTCAGAGAAAGAGGACAGTTCTGCATTTTCAGCATGCTGAACATGTGCGCTATCAAATCTATTGCCTGCCGCCACAGTCCTCCGGACTGGATAAATTATATCCCACGGTTGGGTAGTACAAAGGTAATTCTGTTGCCATATGTTGTGCCAAAGAGCTCATGCTGTGACAGGGTGCATTATAGATTATGCTTTCATATGTGATGCCCATTTTCTCCCTCATCTATGAGGGAGGAACTTTGCCTCCTTAAAGATATTAAACAATCTCAAATAAAAAAGCAAACCCAACATGCTGGATATTCAAATTCTGCTTAAATAAAGAAAAATGAATGTACATGTAAGAGAGAGAAAGGAAGAGAGAAGACCCAATAATTCTTGAAATTCTGGAAATTAGTTGTATTGTTCCAGAATATGCCCAGAATTCACTGCAACTCAATCCCATGGATTCCAGCCCCAGCCCTAAGTAAATAAGTCAGGGAAAAACGGAGTCAAGAATAGTATGATCAGCTTCAAACATTGTCTTTACAAACGCTCTGCAGTGTTTTTGGGTTTCCTTGGTTGGATGATTTCAAATGCTGGCATTGGTGGCAGCTGAGACATGAAGAAATATCACAAAGAGTAGAAATAAAATGAGGGACTGTAAGTAGACCATGTTTAAGAGATTTTGCTTGGCTGTTTAATTACTGGTTTTCATTTTTAGCAGAAATGAATCCAAGTAGTTGATAATACCCCATAAGTTATTTCACCCATCAGCATCCAGTTCAGGTCAGGAGTAATCAAAAGCCATTGCTACGTGACTAGAGTTGGGCAACGGAGAGAAAGGAGGTCTGTTTGCAGTCCTGTTCCTGGTAAGGAAATGACAATATCATAAAATTCACCTCAGTGAGTGCACAGGCTTCATCTTATGGAGCATAAATGAAGATAACTACATTTTAGGCATAACTACAAGATATGATATGTAAGAGGAAAGAAATTCACATTCTTGAAGATTTAAACAAGATACACTCTCAAACACATACATATGTGCCATATGTGCTCATGGCCCATTTGCTTCAGTAATTTTGTTTAAACTCTTGGAATTGAGAGAGGACACGACATTCGGAAAGGGTAACACGTACTTTTGCCTCCTAACAGGCTCTAGAAAACAAAGGCCTGCTACACAAGAACATTTGGGGTCAAAGGGTAAGAAAATTCTTTACTGGAAATTTGTTCAGGGAAATAGTGTCCTAATCACATTATTTTCTTTTCCAGACATCCATCAAGAAAGAGAATGAGATATGCTTTCAAGGAACCCTACAGGAGTACGAGTCCCAGCCCACACTACGCTCACCTGCTATGCTGCTCATAGAGTTAGGAGCCAAGGAATATACATACTGCCTGCCAAAGTCAAGCCTAGACCAGGCAGAACACCTACTCTCACAGCCATTTTCTTCTCTTATTTTTTAATCAATAAGTTTAGAAATTTGTTATGCCAGTAGGCAGTCTGTAATCTTCACCCCAATTTCAAGGTTACTAGAACATACTCCTTTTCATTTAAGGCCTTTTGCCTTTGGCTAAAACAGAGCTTACTATAATTATCCTCATTATAACATCCATAATTTTGGGCTCCCACAGGCACAAAGGGTGTAACAAGGATGGAATAAAATTTTACATCCACTGACCTCTAAATTAGTGCAAGCTTGTTTCACTGGAAGTGAGAACAAAGTAGGAGAAATTCTTCGCTTTCCACTTGCTTCTGAAATGCATGGAAGGAACTTTGCAGGTGGATACATGAGTCTGCCACCTGCATTCCTGTTTCCCAGTCATACATAGAGCTTATGGTCCAGATGCTACATGCATTTAGGCTGTTTTATGCACTTTTTTCATGGCCAAGCGGTCATGAAACCCACAAAACCTTATGGTGGCGTTAAGAACATTGTCACATCAAGTCATCCAATGGCTTACTCACTATATAATGGCTCCTGGACATCATCTCCATCTGTAAAGCTTATAGGAGATATTCATAATGCAACAAGAAGGACCAAAAGCCACAGCTGCTCCTTTGTCATATGAGAACACTGTGAAAATGTCCTCAGCTTTGCAAGGGGCTGTCCATTTGCCCTAGTGTTTCCAGTACAAATGAGTAGACGTGAGACTGGCTAACAGAAAGAGTGATCAAGGTGGGGGTGGTTACAGAATTATTATTACTTCTCTTCAGCTGTGAGGAATGTACCTGAAAAGGGGTAAGCAGAGTCCCTAGACATGCTGTCTTTTCTAAGAAACACATCCCATGTTGTTGCACCGATTCAGTTATCATAGTGAAACAGCAAAAAAACTGACACAACAGCATGTTGGTTAGCGGGCCAGTATTTTCTGTTTTGTTGTTTGAATGGTAGAAAGTTATTTAACATAAAAAATAACCAGTGGAATCACAGCCTCTTTCTCCAAGGTACCGTACAAATCCACCAGCCCCTTTCTCACAAGTAAGAACTATAGAAAGTTCAAGTGATTGCAGATGCAGATGCAGATTAAAAAAATCAAACAGAATTAACTGAGAAGCAAAGGTAACGGCAGTATGGAGACCAGAAAGATAAGAACAATTCAGTTAACATTAAGCTTGTGATAAATTGACATATACCAATCAACTAACCTCCCATTCCATTATTTAATATGAATATTTACTCTCTAGAACCTGGAGAGAGGTTGTTACACTTATTTCACATATTCCATCAAGACCTGTCAGACCACCTAGTGTTAAGAAATTGCTGTAAGTGAAATCTGATATGATTTGTTATTTCAGTATTTCTCTTTTTCATTTTAGCATGCCCCACTACTTGGCAATTACTTCCTACTGTACAATCTATTGAATATTCATGTCAGATTTCATTTGCATAGTGCAGCTTTTCTCTGATAAAAAATATGTTATTCGTTCACTGCTTAGAAGATTGACCTAAGGTCCCTACTTTAAACACACAGTTATATTGATTGTGAAAATACACTAGGAAAATTATGTAGTTTATATGCATGCATTACTTCTACTGAGTCATTCTGAAGCTTATAATTTAAGCCTCAGTGTTTCAGGTAAAATGAAATTGCTTCACTAAGTAAGGCTGCTTTGATTTCTGCTTTGCTCCAAGCTTTGCCAGGCAAGCAGAAAATCTTCGTAGTATGAAAGGTCTCGTTCATATAGAATGTATAGTCATGCATTGATAAAACTGCGTACATGCAAAACACACCATGCCTCTGTCCAAAGACTGTTTTACAAAACCCCTTTTTTATCTTATGTAAATAATCCTACATCCTATACTAATGGAAGATCATCATAAATGAACAATGAATTTAGACTTTCAAAGCACCGCTGTGACTATTGCATTATACAAAGCACACAGAGGACAAAGAAAACTTAAGGGCTTCCTTCAAACAGTAATAAAATCCCGACACCAAGGCAAAAGAACCCCAAGCAACAATAGAAAGATAAGTTAACAGGATTTAAACTAAACAGAATTTTATTTCTCATGGGAATCTTCTTGAGGAAAGTACTCTGGAACAGCCCATTTTTAAAATCTTATCTGCATTTTACTTTTCTGCCCTCCTACTACATGGAACAGTTTAAGAGCCTAAACAGAAAAAAAAAAAATACCGCAACAACAACAGCAGCAGCAGCAAAACAACCAGTAGACAGGTTCTTTGACTTCCTTCCTCTTTTGTCTGCATTTTGCTATTTTCTTACATCTGGCCACCTGCTCTCCACCCAATATATCTCTCACCTCCTCATCTCTCTCCCAAGTCCTTCCTACTCTTTTCTCCCCACCTCAGTGATGGCCTCCTTTTCAAGACATCATCATCTCTGCTGTGGTATTTCATCATAAAATACCACAACAATGAGGAAAAAAAAGGTTCAGCAGCTAGAGGAATGACATTACCCTGGCAGGGTGGCTCACAGTGACAGGAAATCCATGTTGCTATGAAGCCTGTTCATCTCCTTCAGGCCACTACTTACAGCAAATTTTAGGTTGTATATGGGCCTTTCGCTGCTGTGTTCAGATCAGCCTGCAAATACTATTTAATTGCAGGTGCAATTAAAATATGCAGCTAAACGATATATCTGAAGAATGGACTCCCTTCTAAAACTTTGGAATGAGCTTAACAGGATTCGTATATGGCGAGAATAAAAAGCCAGAATATGCTATTCTCCTAAATCTTAAGGCCAGGAATAAGCTCCCTGAAAAGAGTTGAAGCTGGTACCCTGAGGTGTACAGTATTGTACATGTCAGCCTGATGAGTACACTTCCATATTTTACCTGATGTCTTCATTCCGTTCAATACAGAAAGTGAAAAGTGTACCCTCAGTGCAATCACTAGCAAATTCCTGCTGAGCTCTGTCACCTGAGAAACTCGCCCATGGTAGTCCCGGGCTACTGAGGCTGCCTGCCTTATTTTCCTTTCATTTAGCAACTGCAAAGTACCAAGCCAACGATGAAGTTCAGGTGCACCCACTAAGCACGTTTTTTTTTCCTCCCCAGATCCAGCCCTTTTCAGCTCTAACATTGAATGTATCTTTGTTTATACCTACATACCCTTGTTTTCCTCTTCCCCTAATGATTATTCCATTTCATTAAAAAGATGAATAACCTAGGGAACAAATAACCAAATTTCAATCTGTCTCTATAAATGCAAGTAACACACTAAAGACCGGCCATCATTTGTACTTGCTGTGAAAGGGTAGAAAGTCAAGTGCTGTTTACTGGACTAGAACACAGATGCAGAGGCCCTTGAAGGACTGTATAGCATACTGAATGTAAGAATAACAAGCATTAAGATCCTTTATCCATTGACTTCTTTTGCTGTATGTGTTAAATGCTTATACTGGCTTTTAAATTTTGTTTCAACGCTTCTTACTGAAAAGACAAGAGAGGGGAAAAAACTAGCCTTTATTTTCAATTGGAAGTTTGCAGAATGATGAAAAAAATTACAGTTCCCATATGCAGCAACACGCTGAATTTAGTCAGTCTGGGCTGCAGACAATTGTAAATCCAGACAGTGAAGACTGTGAAACCACTTTGATGACCCAGGCTACCTGCTATGCATGCTACTATTTTCCCATAATTTTCTTATATTGCAAAGGACAAAGATCAGAGGTCTATGTAGCTTTACTAAATCTGTAGCACTAGGAAAATCACAAGTTCCTTATGTGGTAGCTTATCCATTTGCAAATTCAGATCAACCTATTATATTGTATCGTTTCTCTGTATACTTAACAGAATTATATTCTAGTATTTAAACTTTGGTGTCCCAACATAGCAAAGCACATACTTTTGTGAATACCCCTCTAAGGAATCAGATTCTTCTCAGTGTGGAGTCACCTAGCAGGGGCATGGCATTCTCAAGAAGTGAAAACTGTTCTATACAAACACATCAATTTTTATTATTCTTTTTAATTTTTTTCCATAACATCTGGAAATATTCCAGAAGGAACCCAATATTATGTTTTTCACTCTCTGCTAGAATAAGGCTCTTTTCTCCAGAAATTATTTATTAGAATGATTCAGCAGAAACGTTCCCTGAACGTGGTCATTCAACAAAAAGGTCTGTAAGCTGTCTTTACCTTAGAGCTGGAATAGTGTTTCTATAATGCTTCTCCAGCTGGATCCAAGGATTTCCCCTCCATGTACACAAGCACATTTTTGCAATGAGAATGGATGTTTCTCAAGCTGTTTTTGCAATATAAGAATGCATCTCAAGAATATAGTCTAGAAATAAATCTATAAGAACAATTCACGTCTCATGCCAGTGAAAATCAAGAGTAATTCCAGTGATATCTCTGAAATTATCCTAGTGTAAAGAATTAAGTAAAATAATATACAGATTCTTTAGTCTACAAGCTATATTGCTATACAAATAATTAATTAGCATAGCTTATGTGGTGCGGGCCTGTCTATCTGACCACTGAACAATTAAAGAAGGCGATTCAGGGAGCTGTAAACAGTTGCTTCTGGAAAACATATCATCCTCCAAAACAAGAGGAAAAAGTAATTCAGTAATTCAATTATTACACAATTATAACCGAATCCATTCTGTATAGACTTTTTGGCATCACTAGTCTTACATTGTTATAGTAATTCATAATTTAGCCTAGCAATAACAATCTTAACAACAAAGTTTAGACACGTTCCAGGCACAGGGGCAAGGGACAATTTCTACCAGAAACATTAGATGCACATTTTACCATTAACTTAATACCGCATGTAAGAGATATACATATAGAGAGAGAGCAAATATCACTTTAGGTTTTCCTTAGAGAAAACTCATAGGCCCTAGAATCATTAACAAAATGTCCACCAACTGCATTAGGGAATACATCATCATTTTGATTTCCCCGAAAAGCACAAAAGTCATAAAAATAGTAATATAGTATTCTTATTTATGCTCTGCCAAGAGAATAATGTAGAATTGTAATACAATAGTTAACAGCACACAAATAGAAAACACCACTAGACAATATGTTATTAAGCAATTTGGAGCCTTACTGAAAAACCTCCTTCAGTATTAGATGAGAATACTCTAATCAGGGTCGTTGATGGGAGATTATGAGAAACAGAATATAATTCAGCACCCTAAGGCCTCCATAACCTTCACTGGGGATTCAGGAGGGCATGCAAAGATGACTCAGAGCTATCATTAGCTCATGCTAGTGACCATCTTACCCTTGTTGCAAGCGCAGGAACAGAGTAACAGGGCATTAGCCTCGAGCCAGGGCAGTGGGGGGTGAGGGGGGGGAAAAGCTTGAAAAAATAGAAAGGACTGCTTTCACAAAGTATTTGTTAGCGGTATTTAAAAAATAAATAAATCAGAGCACTTGGAAAGTTATTACCTATTTGCTTGAAACCGATGTTCCAAAAGGAAAACTTTTTTTTTCCTCAGATAGACTCCTATAATTAAAAAACACATTATCTATAGGACTAAATGCAGAAACATGCGTATTAAAAATCCTGTGGTACTATATAAACCATAGCCTTTTTTAACTTTCCAAAAGCAGTGATATTACTGACAAAAGAGCTGTAATATAATAGCTTATATGCTGGGAGTGTATAGAACTATAGTTAGCGTACCACTGACCCGGTGCTGCAGCACTGTTTGAAGTGAAGCTTCCATTCCTGGCTGCATTTTGATTCAATTAGATCTTTCAGCCCCCTCCCCTCCTCCCCCCAAATCAGCTGTAGAGTAGAAAAGCACAGGTAAATAACAGGACACAAAATTTTTGCCAAGGAACATCATATTTGGTTCCCTTTGTATGATCTTCACCTGCAAACATGGGAGGGGAGGTCTGGTGTGAGAACCACTGTCCTCAGAGCCCCCTGGGAGAGGCTGCTGGTTCACTTGCACCCAGCGTGCCCTTCCCCTAGGCCTCTGGGCTATTGCAGGAGACATTATCATCTACAGCAGCTGAAACACTGAATAGCAGTATAAACTCAACATGCAGGTCTTGCAATGGTAGCAAGAAGTCACATGTTTTTGTAGGGAGCTTAGTGGTTGGTCTGAGGTATAAAGCTGAGGTGACTGTTAATTATCATGACGGGTTTGTTTTGCAACTGCTGTTCAAGTAGTTCATCAATTTTGCACATATTAGGTTCGGAAACTACCCTCCTCACTGGGGAGCATTTAGCGCGACAAGACAAACACAGATGCTTCCCAGTAGTCCCTAAACGCTTCTGTGTTCAAAGATCCACATTTTTCAAACCAGCTATGCTATGCTCTGCTCTCTTGTAGGGTATATCTTGCCTTCAGCAGCATGTTATCCTTAGATGTATTTCAAAATTATGGCCATCTCCAATATTCTTCTGTTATTGAACTCATCAAGTCATTTCCAAATAAAAGGTCGGGAAATCTTAAAGGAGCCATGTTGACTGAAAAAAACAACTGAAAATGTAGCGAGGAAGAGATAGGTATATTTTTCTCCATTTTTTCCTTTTTATAACTATTACCTTCTACTATTTAATCCTTCAAGATTGTAATTATCGTTCCTTATCTTCACTAAGGCATTTTCATCAACATTTACCTTAGGTAAGCTCTATTCTTCTACCTGTTTGTGACCTACAGATTTTCAAAGATCCCTGAGATGTCAAGGAAACAAAAACTTGCCCAGTTTTTCCTTTGACCAGCTGAAGCTTGAAAGAAATTTTATGGCAACACTGAGGATTTGCCATTCTTGGCCTATGCAGAGGGCAATAGAAATAAAACAATTTAGCTAGGAACACTCAAAAGCATGCACTTTCACTTCTTGATTATCTCAGGGATTTTTGTCTAACCTTACTAGGACATCTGTCAATTAAAAAAAAAAATCAACAGATGCAGAATTCAAGTAGCATCAAATAAATGTTCCGTCAGAATCAAGGTTATTAAGCCAAACCCTATAGAGGTCCATAGGAAGAAAACCATTAATTTGGGTAAGATTGAAACAGGCCCTAGGCAGGGACAATCTCTTCTCACCTGCACGTATTATCCCTAACCATGAGCTTAGCGAGTTCATGCATTGGGCTTTTTCATCTGTCTTCAGCTAGAAGTTGAACTGCCTGTCTCACTTTTTAGAAAAACAAACAAACCAGCCAAAAACCTCACCATTTCATGTGAACTGTCTGTACATTATAATGCGGAACGACTTTCTCTAGTTTTGAGGCTTGCTATAGGTATATAAGGTACGTTTGAATATTCTGAGAGAAGTGGTGCATATTGTGATGACTGACAATTACTGAGAATTAAAACCATTTCTAAACCGCAGCCACCACAGAACAGTATAAAGTTCTGCATTTCTATAACATTCAAGTTGACTTTTCTTCTGTAATGAAAATGATCTTTTTTTTTTTCTTGTCATTACTTTTTTTCCCACCTTCCTATAAGGTACCATTAGTCATCTCTAATTGTAACGAGACACTAGATAATAATAACAGCTGCTCTGATGCAATAGAAATTAGTTTGTAATGTAACTGGGGCTTTGTGATCTTTATTCACTTTCAACTCTTATTCATCGTGTTTCCTTAGCTAACACCAAAGAAATCAAATGACTCCTTGGGGATATATTTTGTAGGTCAGATTTTTCTCATCAAAATGTAATCATCTGAACCTAACGTTAAGAATAAACAGAAATAACTGCTAAAACCAACATCTGAAGAGAGAGATAAATAGTGGAACCTGAATCTTAGGTCAACTCTTTTTATTCAGTTTTTCAAAAAAATCCTTTCTTGATCACAGCTGTACATTCATTATTATCTATACCTTAAAGTATATCCAGAGGTTTCAGACTTGTGAGTTCATTCACAGTCTACGCACTAACTGATATGACACGGTGGCAGGAGTCTGCAACCTATTTACCCCATTCTGTTAAAAGATATTAATTGTACCTGTATTGATTTTTCTCCCCTTTTAATAGCTCCCACTTTTATCTCTTTACTCTCTTAACCTCAGTTTGAGTGAAATAGTTTAAGAAAGCTATCTGGAGCATAATGTGGATATTGCACGGAGAAGCACACCCCAGCACACTGACTAGCAAAAGAAGAATAGCAAGGTCAAGGAACAAATGCTACATATGGAGGAGAGAGGATGATTTGATTACACAATGGTGTCCCAGACGTATCTCAAAAGAGGAACCCGTGCCTGCTCTTTGTACCTTGTGGAGCTTCTTGACTTTGCAGCGGAACAGAGCAGAGGAGGAGGTGTAAATGGGTGAAGTAACCCACTCTGTTAGTTCTGCTTCATGATGGAGATGTGCTGTGAATTACTAGCAACCTGTGAATGTACCACACTAGATCTGGGTGCGAACGGAGCCTGGGATAATCCTACTCCAAGTATCTAAATCAACTTAAATGAATGCCTAAAAAGCTGTAGAGATTCTGAACTGTTGAGTCCCAGGTACTCCCAACTTCAAGCCTATCCTTTGAATCCCAAAAAAGCACAGTGTACTCTGAAAGAATTTTGAGTAGGTATGCAAAGATGACTGTGATATCGGGAAAAAAGCAGCAGAAAATTCATTTATTGTTGGCTACTCTATAATCATGCCTCCCATAAACAAAGGAAAGGCCCAGTATTACTTGTAAGGATCACAGAATCCGCCATGATATGTTTTGGCTTGAGGCATGTGTTTGTCATTTCAAACTAATCCCTTAATCACTGATGTGAAAATTGCTAGGGACACATACAAACAGGATAGCTAGAATCCTCAACATAGTGTTGTTGTCTTTTACTTGAAAGAACAAACACAGTCTGAAGGGTAAACCATTAGCATTTGATGTTGTAGACTTAATTTAATCTTAGGATAACAGAGTGATTTCTTTATAAGGTACTTAATGAAAATAGAAAAAAAAATGAATACAGGATAGCATATACTCAATTTAACGCAGAAAGTACAGTCACTATATAGAGGCTACCAAGAGGAATTTTTAAAAGAGGCTGTAAAATGAATAGCAGGAGAGCCACTGAAAGAAAAACTATACCAGTTCTTCTTCTCTTGTAAGAGGAATATGGTCTCTTGTACTGCAGAGTAGGTTAGGAGCACCTTCACTGAAGCTAATTGTTTGAGCTGTACCAGAATAACATCAGAATGGATGAAATTAAAAATCAAGCTAACATCATAGAAAAGCACATACTCAGTATGAGGCATGCATGAAAGACTATAAATACTGTAAGTCAGCAACAGAGAAGAGCTATATTACAAACTCTTGACAACACGCCATGCTGAGAATGTCTTCGGCTCACCAACATGAATATTCTCCAAATTCCACAAATATTGGAATCCAGCTAATTTATAACTGAAACTCGGTAAAGAGAATTTCCACAAGTATCATATTTAGTCAAATACAACTACTTTGATTATTTAGGAGTTTATGTTGTGAAATATATATGCAGTGTTATACTGCATTGCTCTTTTGTGTTGTGTAGATCTCTTCTCAGGCCAAGTGCATGACATTCACACAAGGGTGGTGGGAAACCTTTTCATGTATGAAATCACCAATTTTCACAACATAAACAGAAAATGAAAAGTAGTATGTGTATTTGGGCTTACTTAGGAAGAGAGCGTGCCCAGTGAGAGTCTCTTGAATGAGAAGAAGGAACTGGATCACACTTGCAAGAAGAACTCTCCATTACATCTAAGGGAGAATTCTACCCTGAAAAGCAACTGTACTCGCAGGTGTCGCAGGATCGCCGCGGTGGGAAGGGTCCCCCAAGGAGCATTCAGTCCCACATCCCTGAGCAGAGCAGGGGCAGCTGGAGCAGGCTGCTCACGGCTGTGTCCACGCAGATTTTGAATGGATGGAGGCTTCACAACCTCACTGGCAACCTATTCCAGGATTCAATCAGCCTTACAGTAAAAAAGTTTTTTTTCTTATGTTTACTTAAACACAGCTGAAGTAAGGACAACATCACCTGGTTGATGAAACACAGCTCACTTTATAAAATACTTTATTTCTCTAAAAATTTTCTTGCCTCCAATACACCTAGTGAATGTGGAAAACATTTTGGAGCCACATGTGCTGTTTTTTTCTAAACCAACACTTTCTCAAATTGCCATTTCATAGAAGTTTAAAGTTTTCTTATTTTTCTTATTTCTTATTTTTCTTTCTTTTCTTTTTTTTTTTTAGTTTCAAAAGTCATTTAAAAGACAAAGAAATTCAATCAAAACAGAATTCCTGAGTTTCGGCTAACTCTAGCCAAACTCTGAGGTAACCCAGGCAGTCAAGATAACAACCATTCTGTACTAATATATCACATGTAAAGCATATTTTGGAACATCTATACTTAAAAAGGTAATGTTCCTTTGAGATTCATCACTTATGTTATACCATAAATAAGCGCTTTTTTTGTCAATGGATATCTTCAGAATTTCTCTCCTGAGAAAACATATTGTAAGGGGAAATCCTCTGAAGAAATTTTTATTTCACTGTGCTCCTTCCATAGGGCTTTTAGTCCCGGCAGCCACAGATGAATTAAACCAGTTCATAATTTCAGGTAATTGGATTACTGAATGGAATGAAGTAATTGACTGAATTAAAGGCATAAAAATACTATTGAAATGCAAGTTTAAATTCTATGATAGTGTCTGTAATCAGGATATACAGCCTGATTTTCAGCGGGATCAGCAGACTCAGTTTAAGTGTCCCATGCACTGCAAGTGGATCCGCAAGCATTCAGCACTTAAGAAAGTCAGGTCCAACTGTCTTAATAATAGCAGGGTTGCAAAAAGCAGCAAGAATAGAACGAAAAGATTAGGAAAACAGTAAAAGGGAAAAGGATCAAAAAAGACACCATGCAGAAGCCTCATATAACCCATGACAGCATTTGGCTGTAGCTTCTGTACTGTATTTAATATAATGTTTCTATGAATACTTTTTTTTTTCTTCAAAGGTAGCAAAGCTCTTATTTACAGAGTAAGAGAATCCCCCAAGAGTCACTGCCTTATTCAGTTTGTGGCAAATAGATGTGTTATCTTGTTCTTTCATTAATGGAGGATAATATTTTGGGCCATAATAATGATGTGGTGGTATCTTTTTTCCCCTCTTGAAGAGTGGATGAATTCTTTAGCTCTTCTTCACGTTCTAATCAGCAAAGAACAAAAGAGCATGAGGTAAATCATGTTCAAAAATCAAATGAAAGCTAGTATGAACGTTTTACCACAGTGAAAACAGATTGGCAACTTTAGAGCATATCTGAGGGAACAATTCACCTCATTCTATTTTCACGTTTACTTATGCCCTATGGCTTTAATTTCCAAAACTTTGCTGGAGTTCAAACTATCTAGAAAAAGAATTCTTCATGAACTAACTTTGCCCTCCAAACTAAATTAGATTTAATTAAATTAGGGCCAAATCAATCTCTGAAAAGTCAGAGAGTTTGCAGAGGTAGAGAGCTAAATTATCTATTGAATATTAGCTCTGTAGGAAGCAGGCTGGGCTACCTTGCCTTACAGAAATCGAGGTGCGTTTTGTGCTCCTTGGCACAATGCCGGCAAAGCTTTCTTTGGCTCAGCCCTTTTGTAGCTGCTGAGGAACGATTGCATTTTGCTGCCTCACAGAGCTGTTGTGATGACGGCTACACTAACCATCTTAAGGAGTTCAGCGCTATGGTGATAGTAGCGGTAAGCACATCAGATAACTTAGATATGAAAAGCCCTGCAAACACAAGGGCCACAGGTGCACAAGGGATACTTGTATTTGTACTGTTATTCACATATTCAGGTGAAAGATCAAGGCTTTAATTATTTTAAGTGTTACATCCTGGTAAAAGACTGCTTAAAATACCTGAAATAATTATTGCACCAGAAAGCCCTTACTCTTTTGAAATTCTGCACAAATCAACCATTCAAGCGTCATATAGGGAGAAAAAGAAACAAACAAAAAATAACCTTGCTTTAAAAATCCCTAAAATCTAATTGCATATTTTAGTTTCTCAGATTTACCAGTTAGGGTTCTTCTACTTACCCTCAGGATTTCATTTACAGCCTCTTCGCTTCTATAGTCATCTCCTTTCTATTGTTACATTTTCTTTAAAAGCCATGAGAATGCTCTGTATTCTCCATTCGAATGCTAAATGCTGTTTCTGAAGTGCCCTTTCATACTCAAGCCTGCAAATAAGTTTATTCTTTTTTTTCTTTAATTACTGGATTAATCTAGGTGGATGTGCTTTAGTTTTTGTCATGCATTGAATTAAAATATTCTCAACAGCAAGAATAAAGATTTTATCCTGTGGACAACTGGTAGGATACCTGTTACTGCTCCAGGAAGGACTGATGTTTGGGGATATGGGAAGGCCCGTTTCTAACATCTAGCACTTTCCCTGGTTTTTTGCCTATTTTACTCATGACATTTCCCATGGTGCTTTAGAATTGAAATACACATTTATTCATAACAGATTTATGTCAAGGTATAACTTTTTTTTCTTTCATATAAAACCAATTCACTTTGATAAAATTGATTTCCCTGTCTACACATAACTGAAATCTCTTCACAAGTCAGTTTTTATCATTATGTTCTTCCACTTTTTCAAATTTACCCCTTTTCTCTCTTTCTAGGTTTCTAATATTGTTAGTCCTGATTCTTCAAATTCTCTGGAATTAATTTAAAGCTTCAGTCAGCCAAGTATATTCTAACAGCATACGTTTGTCAATTAGTTTCTCTTCCCTCAATAATCTCCATTCTTTCATATGGTTTTATAGACTGTGTTAAGAAGGCTGTTAAGGCCTGTATAAAAAGAGAAATATGTTTCTTCAGAAGAGATAATCATGACTTTTGTATTAATATTTAGAGGATACTGAAGCACACCTTCAGAAGCATTATAGACCAATATCTTTTTTGTTGGTCCTTCTCTATGAACAAACAATATAATGTTTTGTTCTAATCCTATATAAACATTCACATACGTTCCTAAAATATTAAGAGGATGTCTTCTAATGAATAGGAGCAACCAATTATCTTCTATATATCTGGATGCTGACACCAATTAACTGATCTCACTTTTTCATACTTTATATTGACAATGGGCAATAATTCCAATTAGTAGCAGACACTCTCAAAACGGCTACCTTGCTGAAACTGGGACAGCTCATCATTTCCAGCAATGAGTTTATCTACATCTCTTAAAATTTAAGAATCTGTGCAGTCAACACCCACTTTTTTCATATATCATGTATTTTCAGAGTTGTATTACAATCTGAAAAAGCAATTAGTACACTGATCTTTGGCTTGAAACTCAACTAACTGTGGAGAAGCCATCAGAGAGTCTTGAACAGTGGCCACCTCTACATAGTCATCACTTGCATAAATTCTATTTCCAATTTTTACCCCCCTTAACATATCTCAAGAAAAAGACTTAGATACAAGGTCAAATACACATCTAATGGTAGTGGATTCTTGTAGGCTATACTTCTCGTAAAGTTTTATAAAATTTGAAAATGACTAGAAATAAAACTAGGCAGTGTTTTACAAGCTCTATTATGCGTTACTTGTGTCAAATTGGCACTATATCACAAAAGCACCATAACTGATATGAATAATAAATTCTAATATGATGAATTGATAATTTAATGTCAGAACTAAAATGGCCAGATCTGTATTCATTAACTCAAAGATTCTGAACATGTGTCTTTCATTTGGTTGACGTCTCAAGAGTTTTTTAAAAAGCCCTTATATTCTTTCATGATAGAGGATTCTACAGTAAATAATTCTCTTCTTTTTATTTATTTTTTGCAATCTTGGAAATGGTACTTTTAAAAATTAATCCAGTATTTTAATTTGATATAATCCCTAATAAATAATAGGAAGAATAGCTCAAATGATTGCCCCTTAACTCATCTACTGATGGGTAAGTTACTATTTTTTAGAAAATGGCATTATATATAGTGTCTATTATAAAATTCAACAAAACAGGAGATGCACTTAATTCAGAAAAACTGAGTTACATGTTGAGACAATGCACGTCTCTATATTCTTAACATATCTACAATGAATTGGACAATAGCTTCTGCTGAGAGGAGATTTTGAAGACTGATTCAAACGTTTGCTGGGACGGAGATGTATTTTGACAGTAGATGATTTTTGTTTGCTTTCTTAATCACTTTTTAATTGCACTGCATTTCTCTCTTTGATAGATACAGCTGCATTACGGAACATAGTAGAACAACAAACCTGAATGTTATTAGTTTTTCGTTGAATTAAGATATTTTGTTTTTAATTCTACTTAACTGCTCAGAATCCTCAAAAATCCCAGTTGCTACTTACTCACCTTACTCGTACAAGTAGACTCAATGAGGTAAGAAAGATGAACAGGATTCAGACCTTGCACTGAAATACATATTTATTAATTTTACTGTTTAAACAGTTTGACATAATAGGAAGCATCCTTCATTGCTCTCAGTTAATAAGAAAATTGCAGTACACATTTTTGTGTGTACTCTATTAGAGCATCAAGTAGATACTCATTTCAATATTTGTTTGCTTTGGATTGTTCCAGATTTTTCTTTTTAGTTGCTATTCATTTACCAAACCTGCAAAATCAACAGTGATTTTTAGGTGATAAGTATGGAACAGCTAAGCTCAAGGTTTTCATTAGAGTCTGTTGCCTTAAGGCAAATCTTTCTTTAAATGAAAGAAATGCTGTTTTTCTTTAAACTGTGATTGCTCCAAATACCTTGCTGTTTTAATATAACATGATTTCTTTAGTCCAAAGGAAAAGCACACGTGCTGGGAGTGTGGTGTCACTTGCAGGTTGAGTCATTAAGACTGCCGGTTACACTACATACCCTACTCTGCAGACGGGGAATAAACCAGGGAGTTAAGGATCTGACAAGGTAGACATGGACTTGATATTGGCGGTTATCACCTGAGAACAGTAGTCCAGAAAATGTAAATTTTTGCTAAATACCAGGAAAACTAGTAAACAGTTTGCCTCTATACAAAGAATGGAGAAAAATCCAATTTCCATTGCCATATTTGTAAATATGAACTTTGTTCTACTGACTATGCTCTTACAGGATGCCTTTTAAATAGGACAGTAACGGCCATGAGAATACCTCCCATCTCTTGGTAGAAGAGTACAAAATGTCATGTTATGATTTCACGAATAATAAAAGCTTATATTATAAACTTTTGCTACAATATTTGTATTCACATGATTTTTTTGTTTTGAGGTACTGTCTTTTGATTTTGTAAGAAGTCTTATTTTACCTCACCTGAATGTCTTTCACAGTGTAGAGGAAGGTCAATACTTTTATAAGCTTTCTTCCTCTGTAAGCCTGTAATACTCTTAAGTCATTAAGGTATGTACTTAGAGTTGATTGTTGGCTTTCATTTACTTAATATTTTGGCTAGTTTGCTGCACTATCACAAAATCTGTTTAGTAGCAAAGCACACAACTGTTCTGCTTTTTTAAGATAGGCTTATTTATATCAATTTATTCCATAGCCTGCTCATCTTATTTTAATGGCCAGATGTTCTTTTCTCTTTATTTCTTAATAAAGAAATAGCTTTAAATAACCAGACATTCTCAAATGCCTTCATTCTAATGACTTTGATTTTTCCACCATTACTTTTTTCCTTTTTGGCTACTTTCTTCTTCTGTGAACAGCTGAAGGCACTAAAGATGCTTCCAACATAAAAATATGCATTGGAAAGAGATGGACAGAGGCATATCAAAACCCTCCTCTCAGAGAAAGTTCGCTTAGGGATCTAACTCTGCAAGCTCACCACTTTTTCTAAAGTGATCCTGACATCTGTTTTTGTTTACCATTTGTTAATGACATGAATTCATGTTAAGAGGATGAAACAAAATAAATATAAGTACTCCTCTAGATGCACTGGATGGAAAATGCACCATTTTCAGGATTCTATATTCATCTCCTTACACTTAACACAGAGGCTAGATAGTGGCTTAGTTACTAAAAACAGCCTTTGGTTTTGCTCCTTGGTTTACAAAAACAATTCTGTGGAGAACATTTCATACAAGAAACAGAACAAAACACATACACAAAGTAAAACTTTTCCACTTCTAATGTAGTGTATTTGACCAGTTTTACTTCTGAAAGTAAATAGTCTTTTAAAGATAAGTAAGTGGTACTGTTCTTTACCAAAGTTAGGTGAAAACCCACTGTAAAACAAGAAAAGAAAAGAGGTGAGCTAAAAGTGAAAGATGATGAAAAGAGAACAGACTCATGGCAGCAAATTAACACTATGAACCTTTCAATGCAGAAGTAGAGTAGTCAAAATTCGAACTAAAATACATTAGAAATGTTTCATTCAGTACTGTTGGATTAGACTGTACATTACGCGTCTGTATAACCCAGGACATGTTCTCCCTTTCTCTCAATTATTTGGTACTACAGGATGCCGGAGTAGATAGGGGATTGGGGCTAATCCAGTTTTGCAAGGGCCATCTTCCTAGCATTGCCCTTCTGCCTCTGAAAAGCCTACAGTGATCATCAGAATGAAAACTACCCGTATTATAAGAGTAAAACACAAGTAAAAACTACATTTTATTCTAAATGGAAATGTAAAAGATTTTGCCAAGTTATGGAAATTTACTGCTGAAAACACATTTGTAAAGTTTGTTATTTAAGACATTTGTTATATGTTTATTGCTCTATTATACCTCTATTTTATGTAAAATTAAAATGAAAAACTAAAGCATCAATACAAAATCATTTTATTTAGCAACATATTTACCATCCTGCTTTACTTGTGCATCTACTTTGGATATTTTTGAAAATAGTAGACAATGACATCTAGACAGAGCTGTGCTCATCTGTTTTAATCTTGCAGAACCATAACTCATTTTGGGCTAATAAAGTGTGGTTTATACAAATTACTCATGCACGCGACTGGCCCAGAGGCAGCAGCAGTGCACAGTGCCAACTGAAAGTCCTAGATTTAACAGTTTAGGCAAAATCCCAGACACAATGGTAGCTGAGGCTGCTCAGCCTATTTATGCTGAATTGCTCAGTCTTGCCAACCGTTGGGGCACTAACACTCGCAATGCTCCAGTCACTCATGTGGCAAAGCTGATAGTCACAGGATGCCACTCACCATTCCTTTCATCCCTTTGCAATGGTTTTGGCTGCAATGAGAAATAAAAGGGAGGGAAGCACAGAAATAATGAAGCATATGCAAAAACAGCAAGAACAATTTACTCCTCTTCTAACAGATTTTACATCAGAAAAGGAGGGTATTGTGCAGTGTTCTCAAAGGTGCAGATCGCAGAGTGCTGGCTATCAAAGTCACTAGCATGCTCGAAAGGTCTAAGGCACCAGCCAAGAAAGTTTCCAAGTATCTTTCCATGCCTGGGCATCAGGCAGCATGGACCAAGGTAGGGACTGGGACCTAGAAATTAGTAACGTTCACTAACCATAAAATCTCAGTGTCATCCATCCTGATTTATGATTTTGGAACTGACAATTCAGGAAGTTTGTTGTTCAGCTCAGAAGGGGCTTAGACTCCCAGTCTGTTTTACTCAGGAAGTGTGGAGGGTTTGCATCGCCTACGACCAGAAAAGGGGCTATCGAGATAGCGCTTCATAATGAGGACAACAGAACATCCAGTTTGGGGCTCTCCTCGGATTTCCTGATAGTCTCATAAGGCTGGTATGCAGCCCATTCTTTTTGACATGAGATGTAGTATTATTTAATTAGTTAGCATATCATAATATATGCCTGGGAGCCTACAATTATAGAAGGCTTGTGAAATACGTTCGAGAATAAATAATCATGCACTGAAAATGGGCAGAAAATGGGATTTAAAACTCAACAGAAAATCTTAAAGGAAGATACAGAGATTTTTGCACACTGCCTAACAAAGATCCTAATCATACATATTCTTTAAGACTTTCATCAAAAATTGGTTCATCTCAAGAGTAAAACTGAAGGACAAGAAAGGCAGAGCAATATGCCCAAAGTTAGCTATAATCACACAGTATCATTCCACTTCCTATTTCTCGCTTCAGGTTCTGCCTGCCAGCTTTCTAACTAGCAGATCCATATTATCTGTACAAAATAAATATTTTTATTTAATATTAAATAGTTGATATATAAACTCATACTGTTTTGCTTATTTACAGAGCAAAGAGATTTGCTAAATCTCTTTATAAAAATCACCCTTTAAACTTTTCAATCAGAGAGAAGACAATTACAAAGACCCCTAATTTCACCTTCTATATCAAGAGAAAAAGATCAGGGAACACAGAAATAAGAAATTAATCAATTAGAAATCTATTCTCCCTTTTGGACAGCCATATTTAAGGAAAGAAAAGAGTAATTTCAATATTATGCAAAAATGTAAGAGCAGGATAACGCAATCATAGAGGACCTCGAGCACTGATTTAATCCTCAGCATTTTAATTACAGATTTTATAAATTAATTTTGATTCCTCCCGAAAAGTTCTTCATAGACTGTGTTCTGAGGTAATAAATCTGATATAATTTATAGTGTTAGGGAAATTCTATTACAGCTCACATATGATTGCCTTCTGTGATAGTAATTATTCCCTTCTTAAATTTTGATTTACATGTCTCATCTCAAACTAAGACAGGGGTAAGATGGTTGTTTGCCTAGGACACTACAGAAATTCTCTTTTAACCTTACAGAAACAACCTTAAAAGCTCGCAGGGAAGGCAGTCATTTCCAAATCAGCTTTTAGAATTCCCTGACTTTGATTTAGGAGAAACAACTTTTCACAATTTTCTTGGGTCTCCCAAACTTTGAATCGCTGAAATCAAGCGTTACATTGTGATTATAAGAAGAGAAAGACAAAAATGTTTGATATTTGAAACTTACGAGAATGCTTACCAGTCCTTGGTAAGGTGACTGCCTTACTAAGGTCACTGAAGACCTTTCCTCCTTTGACCCTAGTAGATGCCATGTACCTTGCTTATTACCAGTTACAGTCCTCCTCTTCCAATACTCAATACTCACCAGCCTGCTGCATTTTGTATGTTATTTCTGAAAAGTGAGAGTTCAAGAGTATCGTGTATTGGGCTCTTTATCTTCAAGCTCCTATTGTTACTCAGAAAATACCAGAGCTGATTCTCCACTTACACAAATTGTCCTTTTTGTTCTACTGCATCTAAATGATATGAATGTAATTAACTCCATTAACAGTCACATTTCTTTTCCCTTTTTTTTTTTTTTTTTGCATCAACACAAATGAAAAAAAGATTCAGACCCCAATCTTCTGAAACTAGCACTGTGGAGAAAAAGGGTAGAGAAGCCAGCTATGCCAGAACTACAGTTTGACAGGTATCCACACCACAGGGGTTTCTTACAATCACACATTAAGCAATACAGAGTGCATTTTAATTTTGATGAACGCTTGTTTTTAGAAAGATTCAGGCTTAATAATCGCTGATTGACATAAAATGAAAATGGAGAAAAAGTAGCTTTGAAAGTGGTTGTGCATATATTTAACTTGGTGAGGTACTGAGGGAACGAACGGCCTGCCTCTCATGACCTATATGGAAAGACAGCGGAATAAAAATGTGATTCTGCACTTAGCCTTTCCTTTTTAATACCTATCACGTCTCAGATTTGCCACCTTTAGATGAATTGCTGCTCCTCGCATGCATAGTGTGAATTGTTTGACGTAGCTCTGAAGCAGCTGTTATATCTGAGCTACAGTAAAATCCTATAATTTATCCTGAGCCAGGGGTGGCATGCATCTCCACCGCACCAACAGCTCAACAGAACGACTTAGGATTTCCAGTTTCACTTATTTTTGGGAGGAAGCAAGTTAATTCACCCGTTTGGTTAGAAAAATTTCCTACTGTACGTCCAATCATTTATGTTGGTCAGCAAAATAAAAATATAAAAGGTAAGGTCACAGTACTTACCAGGCACTTACTGGCTCTTAAGGAAAAATACATAAACTCGCCCCTCTCCTCCCCCCCCCCCCCCCCCAGTTCATCCTCCATACAGAGCCGTATGAGAAGATACTATAATGCAGCTATTCCCGAGAAAAGGTTCCTATAGGGTAGAAAACATTATGTCTTTATAATAAATGCCATTTTTGCCTTGGTTTAGTGTCTTCTCCTTCTGGATTTACCATCTGAGGCCCAAAACATTATCCTGTAGGAGAAATGTATCTTCTGATAAAAATAGCCACTTTCATAGTAATTTTGTTTTAATATGCATTACAGAAACTGTACCTCTTGAATTCACAGACCTTATATAAAAAATTGATAACAGAATTTAGAGAGTTTTACTGAATTATCTATTTTTTCCTCTAATATCTGGTAACTACTGTATTTGATGATAAAAGAAATCTTCTGACAATAGGAATATATTGGATATTGTATATATCCCTAGTTCTTATTTCTTATAAGTGAAATAACACATTGCAGTGCATTATAAGTCAAAATGAAAAAAGTCTAGAAATTTCACAATGGCCCATAATGGATAGCTAAAGTTTACAAATAAGTGACGTTTACTGGCATGTGGCTGAATTCTTTTTTAGGTGACTCACCTACTTTTTCCTTTTCATGAAATCAGCTGAAACAGAAAAGGAGAGCTTTTTTCCTAATTCAAAACACTGATATATAAGAAAGACAGATGCTGCAGGAAACTTCCTTTGAAAGTTATCACACCCTATAAAAAAAGACAAAAATTCAGCTGAAGGAAGACTATCCAGTAATTTAATGGGAGGAATTAACACGCGGAGAGATTGTACCAGTGCATGTTCAAAGAAGCGTTGCTCAGTTCCTGTGAGATGGGACCTGATTTTTCTAGGGTGGAGGAGAGAAAGCCAAACATGCTGAGGACCCCCAGGCCTCTTGTGTGCCCAGCAGGACCTTGAGAGGCTACCCAGTCCTGGCACCACTGCTCTGCTGCAGCCCGGCTACGAAGCACCGCGGAAGTGATTTCCACAGCACACATTCAAACCCTGATTACGTGTTTAAATACTACTGCCACTTTCTCCATATAACTTGCTACACATGCCCTCTGACACAGTTTTTCTAAAAACCTCAAAGTAAAAAATGCAGGATGTAGCAATGCCTTCAATGGTGAAAGCTTTAGTTCTGAGCTTTTCATTAGTATACAGAAGGTGACCCTCTAATTACTAATCTTTCACAGTCTGCAGCACCCTAGGGCTTCCAAACATCCTGGTGAAGGCAGGAAGGATATTTAAAACTTCATTTCAATTCCCTTAAACTTTTGTCAACAGCTTCATTTCAAACAGAAACTGCTCAGTGCTGCTCAGCTCCGCTGTCTCAGCTTCTAAGCTAGCCCAGTCCTGAAAAAAATGCCCTCATTAAAAAAGATGGGCATGAAATAAGACTCAGTTTCAAAAACCTCTAAACTGCTGCAATGCTGAAAGATGAATATAAACTTTGGGGGCATTTCTATATATAATAAAGGCATTTAGCTATAAAAATATTTTATATACATGGTGGGTAGTAAACAAGAGGAAAACACAGATATCACAGAATCACAGAATGACTGAGGTTGGAAGGGACCTCTGGAGATCATCTAGTCCAACCCCCCTGCTCAAGCAGGGTCCTCTAGAGCACATTGCCCAGGATCGTGTCCAGATGGGTTTTGAATATCTCCAGAGAAGGAGACCCCACAATCTCTCTGGGCAACCTGTTCCAGTGCTCTGTCACCCTCACAGGAAAGAAGTTTTCCTCATGTTCGGGAGGAACTTCCTGTGTTTCAGTTTATGCCCGTTGCCTCCCATCCTATCGCTGGGCACCACTGAGAAGAGTCTGGGCCCACCATTGTTTAACACCCTCCCTTCAGTCACTTATACACATTGATTTGGTAGATATGTATGAGGCTCATACTGCAGCTTTCTTCCAGTCCTTTGCAGTACTGCTATCTACACATCTGCCCCAGGCAGCTGCCCTGGGACCTGCTGAGAGCTGTAGGGAGCCTTTCTGAATCGCAGAGCTTTGCCACCAAATGGAAATCTGTCTCAAAACATAACAAATCACAACACAATTTCCCATTTTGCAGATTGGCAGAAAGTATTCCCACGCTCTTTACCCTTGTGTTGTGCAAAGACTTCTGCTTTCACCCTTTTCCTCTTACATTCTTTAAAGATGGCTTTTGGACACCATTACAAATGCCCCTGCGATAGCTCAGTCTAGGCTCAAGCATACTTAAAGGTAATCCTCCATAACCCAGTTTGTATTTCATTGGCCAAGTGATGTGTGAACTACATAAATATAATTGATGGTTATTCCAGCAACAGACACCTTGGATGATTAAATGGTATTTCCATTTTGTTCTTAATTCGGAACTGATTATTATATGTGCAGTTTCTCATGTTATCCTTCCTAATTAGTAAACTGAGGGTAGCAAGGGCTAGCAAATCTCTCTCTAACAATGCCAAAGAAGAGAAACACACTGATGTTTCCCTGAATCATGGAGAAGGTGTTCGTTCTGATCCTTATGTTTTAAACTGAACGTTTAAAGCCTCTCCTGTAGTTCCTGTTGACTTTCAGTAAGAGTTCTCCAGATCTAATGGCAAGGTAGCCATTCAGGAGAGAGAACCTGTGTCTTGAAAGAGCTATGATATAGTGCAGATTTGTTGAGCTATATCAGAGAAGCAACACACTTTATACGGCTGGTATACCCTCTCTCGACACTTTCTGAAAACATGTTAATTGATACTGCATAATGTTTCAAAATCTGCAATTTTTTGAACTGCTTAATTTTATCCTGCTATCAAAGCCTTAGCTTTGTATTCCATAGGTGTCTATCCTGTAAGATGATACTTATTTAAAAAGGAAAAAAAAAGTGGAACATGTTTTTTTATTATTTAATGGAAAAAAATTAAGTCAGAATGGATGCTCTCTAACTTCCATGATCTGTGCATTAAAGTACCATGGACACTGATGATACAAGCAAGCCACAATACTACACTGTGCTTCATATTTAGCATTCAGGGAAAACATGATCCATAGCAGCTCTACAGGGTAATTCTGATCTCTACAGAAGAGTCTCAATGATCGCATTAACATTGATCACGTTTGAAGGAGTCTCAGGCATAATACAATATTAATATCACCCCTGTTTTTTTAATGGTTTGAAAAAAAAAAAAGGAAATTAAATAGAAATTTCTGCATTAAAATAACATAAGTGGCCAGACTAAAACTCACTAAAGACAGAAAATCCAGAATTAAAGTTGCTACTCCCACTGAATGTCTCCAGACATTAACTGGATTTGTGTGCTATACTTCGCAATATTGAGTCCTGGCATAAGTTCAAAACAAGGTGACTAAAGGATGAATCACCTCCTTCCTGCAGGTTTATGTCCAAACCTTAATGCATTTTTTGTGTATCATACCAGTAACTGTCTTGTAGTTCTCACTCCTTTAACACATGTGATTATTCACAAGAATTTTAGCTTCCATGAAAGAGGAAATCAGGTTAAGAGGGGAGGAAAAAAAAGAAATTCTCAAAGGATTTGACAGGATGACTTTGCTCAGAATGCTCACCTCACAAGCTAGATGTAAAAAAGTCCATTCAAAAATCTGAAAACTAGAGATTATATTACTTGACTATACCTTATTTTTTGAAAGAGTGGACAAGAACTATACAGGTTCCCACTATTACTATAAATATGTTTAAAGCTAGCTTCAGGAATCAAAGCAGATTTTCACCTCAAACAAGGCCAATTTCAAATTTTCCGTCAAAATATTTTTTAAGTATTAAAAAAGAAATCATATTTACCCATCTTCTTACATGGAGATCTTTATAGCATGTAGAAATCTGAACTTGAGGCGGACCCGTAATGTGAGCTGCCAGCTAGGACTCGGGCACATCGATCAGTCAGAGTGAGCGTCCCGTTCCCCTGGCTCTATGGGGCCCGTCCGCACTGGGGCAGGGGCCTTGACTGGTGCAAGAGTAAAGTGTGTGAGCATCATACAATAAAAAGCTTGGAACAGAAGATGAAGAATTGAAATTGCTATCCACTCACTGCAGCCATCCTACTTAGCAAATAAATGTTAGATCTTATGTCACTGAGTGGCATGATTCCAGTCTTGTGGCTGTCCCATTCTGCATTCCTCATGGTACCACTTTCTTACCCATACATTTTTATGAAGAGCTACTTTATCACCCTGTAAATACAGCGAGGAGCCTTGCACATTTCTCTAAGAACAATACATGTCATTTGGTATGTGTGTTTTTAAAAAAAGGTGCGCATTTCTACCACATAGAGATTTAAGAACAAATCAAAAGAAAGCTCTTATATTCACAAAACTAACAATTGTACTTAATTGATTGTATCCATATCTGACATATAAATAATTATACATAAATTCCTATTCCAGGTTTACATTATCAGAAATTCCTAAGTTGTGAAGTTAGCCATAAAGAACTTCACTGACCTTTAACATGCGTATGCATAAGAGCAGTGCACTGGGCGGCCAAGGGAGCTCTCAGGGCACTAGGGAGGAATGAAGCACTTCCAGCGCTGAGAAGAGCACAGGAGTCTTGCACTGAGGCTGAATGCAACTGCAGAGAGCAAGGTTGCTTTTGAAAACGCCCATCTCCCCAAACTGCTTTTGAGACAGACAAGTATTATACAGGTTTCTTCAGAACAAAGATACATGATGTGCTCTGAACTGACTGGTATTATTCAAGAGAGAATGTTTTCATAGTAGGGCATATAAACTCTTACTCGGATAAAAAAGAGAAGGCTTAGGAAATCCTGCACAGTTCCCTCTGAATGCTTTTTCCTCTCCAAAATCTAATATAGCAAAAGGCTGCAGTTAACAGACAAACTATTCTACCCATGTTGCTCTAGACAGGACATTTTTATGTCCTAACAAGCATATATCCCATTCATATTATGATAAAGTTTTGCAGGCTGAGGTCACAAAGCAAAACTGCAAAACAGACTTTAAAGCTCTGCAAGTAGTCCATGGTAAAAGAGCTCACTGGCATTGCTAATAAGTTTACTAGGAGAGCTTACTTAGCTGCCAAAACCCATATAAAAACCAGCAGCCTTTCACCAGCAGAAACCCTTCCTAGTGGGAATGCTGTTAGTCACAGAACTATACCAGCGCAGTTCTTCTAGCACATAAAAGTCTTCAGTTCCCTCTTCAAAAATTATATTACAGGGAGAAGCATCCCCACTTCATTTTAATAGACTTCACTGTTTTTGATGTGAACCCTTCAAAAGATTACCACATAGCACTTATGTACTAAGGCATTCAGGTTAATCTAGTTGGTTGATACTTGTTATATTAAGTATAGGAAAATCTTATTTAATTTCAAATCAACATCAGTGATTTTCCATTCATTTTGTCTGTCTGTACCCTTTGTCTGATGACACAAATTTTACTTACGAAATCGTATGTGCATACTCTTTGATTTTGTATATAAATTTATATGTAAACACATATACATGCATATCTCCATACATAGATAAACATATAAAATCAAAGAGAGGTGGTGGCTGCAGTCTTCTTTCAGAGAGCAATAGCAAAAACAGAGGGGGCAAGCAGCAGCAAAGAAACAGGAAAAAATTTAGAATAAACAGCACAAAAAGATCCAAAACACACTAGAAATAGATTTTTGTCATCGTATTTCAGCATTAGGAAATCTCTAGTTACGTTGCCCTGTTAAAGTGCATCCCTAAGCAGTTAATATCAATTACCGTGAGCAGGCAAAATTCCATTTTTCTCTTTGTACCTTGGTGAAGCAATTCCATTTTTAGGGAAGATGCTTTCTATTTGCATCCACAAAAAAATGCAAGAAAGATGAATTTGTTTCATAGCATTCATACTGCTTTGAAAGACACGTTTCAAAACCAAATACTTTTATTGATAAAGTAAATGAAATATTTTTTTATTTGTTCCATGTATACTACAGTAAATACTGCAAATAAGAGGTACTTTCTTCCAGGAAAACATAACTTACTAGTCAGCCCACCGGGCATGACAGAGGTATAGAGAGCAACTAAATTCCTGCTACTAGAGCACATTACAAATGATTTGTACGCACGTTCTCTTCAAACAACATGATTATTAAAAAAGGCATTTACCCCCCCAACCAGGCCTAATTTTCTCCTAGCAAAGCTTTTTGCTGTACCTTCCTCAAGCTATTGCCAAGTTTGACTAGTTGATGGTAGAGCTGGTTACAGTACACTGCTACCTGTTGCTAGTCAGTCGTGCCTCTCACATAGAGGCAGGGCCAGAGACTCAACTTTGCCTAAAACCCCTCGGCAGCTGCAGACGTAGCCCAGGAAAAGCCGCTTTATGTCTCTCATGATAAGGGAAAGGAGGAAGGAGGGGGACAGGTGGCACAGACCGCAGGTGTCCACGTGTCTTTTTCTGGCTCTGGACAGATGAATCAGTTCAAAGAAAGAGAAGAACTGTTCTGCCCTTGCCAGCTAGACTCTGAACAGCAGTTCACACATTAATGTGGGAGGTTTTCACCATTGTCTACTCTTTTAGTTCTCTGCCACCCAACCACAGAATCTTAAATAACTTCCTCTTACCATTTCTGTACATATTACCACTGAGGGACAGCTCTGCTAATAAGTTGTAAACCCCTTTCTATTTAAAGGTAGACTAATTTAAGTACTCAATGTCCACACATTTATTTGGATTTTCCTGACATTTGATATTTGTTCTGGAGTTAAGAAAGATTAACATTTCAAGGTTAAAGTCATTCAAGGAGTCAGAAAATAATGCTTGTAATGAAATCCATGCCTTTAATTTGGCAGATGTTAATTCCTGCCTTCCCCCCCATCCTTATGTATCAAATCAGAACTAGTCTTTTGTAAAATGGTCTTCATCATTCAGCATTTACCTAAATCCTTTTCAGTATTGAAAATAACACTATAAAAGGACTTTTGTTTCCTAGATAACGTATATGGCGTAGGCGAGCTCTGCTTTCCTACCTTCCTTCTGATAAAGTGGTTCTTGCTAGTTTATGGTGAAGAACATAATCTGAGTATTAAAGAAAAAAAACCCCTACTTTAGTATCAAAAGCACTCACTTTACGCGACAGTTGGGTGGGTTCTGGTACCTGTTCCCTTGTGCTGAATCTTCCCCAGGACATAACGGGGGTGGGGGGGGGAAGGTACTGAAATTCCTGCGGCAAGATTTTTCAAAACTATAAATTACAATCTACATTCAAGTGTAGGGGGCCCGAGGATGCTACTCTACAGAAGCTTCAGCTACTCCAGAGCAGAGATGCTCTTTCTTTTTCCCCCACCCTTGTCCACGAAGCCCTGGACTAGTACATATGTGACTGAGTCATTAAGTGGTTCAGAGAGCTGGATAGCTAAATATAATCCTAAAAAAAGTGATGGGGGAGGCAGGTCAACTTTCTGAGCCAGATCAAGGTTGACAGAAGAAAGGGAACAGGACCGCAGCATCCCTGGACCACAGCATCCCTGGACTGCAGAATCGTTTGCCAGCCCCGAGTTGAGCTGGGTTTCTATCTTTTTTAGTGCCTCCCTTCAGCCCTAACAACAATTACAACACTGCTGGAGCCTGGAACAGATTGCTGACCTTTGGACATTTGGTAGACACACAGCTTGCGCTACTTTAATTAAATACAAGGCCAACAGCCTGGACCAGTGGTCAGAAATTCATTTAAAGTAATGAGAATGCCTTTGCAGCTATCTTCCAGGCGACTTTTGTAAACTCTTCAGGCAATATTAGAGATTGCAGGGTGGAGAACAGGTCCAAAAATCTACTAGAAGAATAAATGATGATGGAGGTTCATTATGAGATGAGAGAAATGAGTCCAGATGGCTAGGAGCATGGATAGGGAAAGTTCAGCCTCCTTCTTCATTTCAACTAAAATACCTCTATCCTGGGCCTATCAGTCAATTAAGATAATGTCTGCATGAAATTTATATTTGTACTACACTTCTGAAATGTCTAGGGAAAACATTTGGTGCTCAGATACCAAGTTTTAATTAATTGAAATTAAAATTTAGTTAATAAGATGGACAAGTTTGAAAGATTAGATATGAATCTACATCTGAACTTTTCACAAATCCACTCTACTGAAGGAGCTGTAACCAGAGGTTCCCTCAGGACTAACTTGCTGAGTATTCCTTCCCTCATATTCTCTGTCAAATCCCTGTGCAAAACCTCCAAAAACAAAGCAAAGCCACAGAGTCATATCTATGAGATTCCTGCCATCAAACTCTAAGAAGATGTCTCTACAGGATTGCTACATGACACATGGTACGAGCACCTGTTAAACTCACAACGGAACAGGTTTTATTGGAGTAAATTATGAACAATCTTACAAAACCCTTTGCATTAACATTTTAAACTCTGAATTGGCAAAAAGGCTTCTGGAGTTTGTACTGACTTAAATTTTCCAAACAAGGGGACACAGCTCATCAGTCTAAATGTAAAAAGTTTCCCTGGTTGATTTTACTTCCCTTGGCATTTTTCCTTTTTTCTTGATAGAAGACAGCTCCATTGCTATGCTGATGAAAGAGCAGAAAAGCTAGATGATACTGCCACCTCTATAAAAAATTACTTCCTTGTCAAAAATCTGTATATTAACTGTTGTAGCTGAAGGTAGCTTCGGTGTAGATTCAAGGATATACCACTGAGACACACTACATGTGTTTGCATTAAGGTTTTTCTCTGGTCTGGCTAGTAATTGTTTCAGTCAGAGAACCTTCTCCTATCTGTGCTGTACTTGTGAACTACTTATTGGGCAGGCTGTTGGGAAAACTGAAGCTTTCAGAAGCCTGTTTTCAAGGTAATTAAAAGTACAGATTTTTCCTCTTGTTTTTTTGCTGCCCCAGGATTTTTGCTCTTGAGCAGAAACTCCCTACTGAAGCGAACGGAGCTTTCAAGGATGACATCTTTGGTCAGTACAGCTGCGCTTGTGCAGCAGTGATTTTATTATCCAGTGCTGTGTTTAGCCATCTGAGAATGAGACGACAATTAAAATAAAGCTCTTCTAGAGTACCTGCATTCAGACAGACATATTATGCACTTATAGGAGATAATATGCCTCAGAGAATAAGAGGGCAAAATTCAGCTAAGATGTAAGCTCTTTTGAAAAATACCCCTGTCACTGGTTAAACCATGCCTATGTACGCCAGAGCTGTTCTGAGCTAAATAATTCCACAGTGAGTCACGACAATAAAACAAAATTCCTATGGCAGAGGAACACAAAAAGAATAATATTTCATGACTCTTTTTTGGAAAGAAGCTTTTACACCAGCCTATGTACCAGGATGCTATCATTCCTACTGGACCTAGTTTATTATCAAGATACAAAATCTCAAGAAACCTGAATTTAAAATGTTAATAAAGACAGAAATCATAATCTTTACCCCACATGTTTCCTTCCAGATTATCCTTGCACCTAACTCTTTTCTTTTCCACTTCTTTTTTCTATTTTAATCAGTGAAAAGCTGAAAAACTGTTAAGAGAAAAGAAAGGGAAAAAAAGAAAATAGTAGACAAACCAGTATGTTTTTGTCCATAAGCCCTCTAAAGAAATTTGAAGATACAGTGAAAATCACTGCTATCAGAAAAGTAAAATAAAGGCTGTAGGTAAGGCCACGACAGGAGATTGCAAAAGCTGCAGGCATCATCTGGGACTGTTCAGGGCCTAACTGCAAATAGGGTCAAACTATTTAGAGTCTGCTTACTCTAATGCCAAGCACACCACAGAAAAGGAAGTTTTTGGAAGATAGTACTGTATGAGATGTTCACATGGAGTTTCATCTTTGAACAAAAAGGAGAGAAATGGACCTGAGGAGTTCATTCACCTGCTGGCTGTATTTTCACTTATTCAGTGGTAGAGAAAGAACATCAGGGCCTCATTTTTGCTATGATTAATCTACTTACATTTGGGCCAAATTATGAAAAACTTGTAAGGCGGAACAAAGAACAATATTCAGATATGAAACATGATTCACTCACGTTTTCGCTGATGAAGGCTAGGAAAAACTCCACGGAAAAGAGTTGTCACTGTTTAAGAGGAGGAAGATTCAGCTTCATGACGTATGACTGCAGATCTTGCCACACGTCAGCCTTCCAGCCGTCTGTCAAAACATATTGCAATAAATGAGTCATAATCCAGTGGTTAAGGCAAAAAAAAATTCAGCTCCAAATTTTCTTCATTTGTAAATTTGGGAAATCAGGCCAAGAACAATTTTTTCAAATTCAAAAACTAATTTTCAAACACCCCGTCTCCAAATGGTAGTGAGATTTTCCAAAGCTCCCATTATGTCACTGAGTCATACAGGCTCAATGATCACAGATCATACACTCAACTACGAAAATGAAAATCGTCTTTGGCCCCATTTGGGGTCATGAATAGAGTTGTATAAATTTACACATTATGGGAAACATCAACATAGTGACAATTTGCTTTGTTCAGCACAAAAACGGAAGAAAAGTATGTTGAGTATTTTCAGCTATACTACAGTTATAAAAAATGGCTGCAGAAGAGTATTACTTTTAAACTTCATCCCCTAATTTCAACTTTTTTTTTTTTTTTAAGTGTTGAGTCACTTCATAGCAATACAAATATGAACACTCTGAATTAAAGGTCAAACTATTTCATTACAGCCACTCATTCAGAGCAGCAAGAAGGGAATATCTTTCAAAATATCTTTGAAGCCTCCCTATACTGCAGCTGCCCTCTGTTAAACCTAGTCAAGCTTTGTTAGGTTTACAGAAAGTAGCAGTATGGTATGTAGAACTACAAAAACTGGTACCATTTGTTAAATTCTAACCTTTACCTGTTAAACTTTGTTTTGGTCAAGACATCTATTACACACATTAAAAATAGCACTGATTGACATTGTATAATAATCTTAACAACTTTGAGCAGCTCATCAAGGCACTTAGATAACAAACACTTTCCAGAGTTCCTTTGCCTTAGGACCAGGCTTGCAAATAACTCTATACTACTACACTCTATGCCATATTTCTATTCTTTTATAATTCATTTCAATTCAAGCTGCATTGGCCAGTTAGGATAGTCACTGTCCAAAGCAGAGATTTTTCTTTATAACCCTTTCTATTCCCACTCCATCTTTGTCTTCTGCAGCTCAGTATGAATTACAGTCCACAGAGCTCCTGTAATTGTAGAGTGTGGGTAGCATGCTTAGTCTTTGAGAATGGTGCAACACGCACAGGTATTGTACATACCCATAAATCACAGTATGTTCTGAGGGCTTGAAGCAGGTTCAGGCTGAATATACTTCAAGGATTTAGTGGCCAAATACTAAGAAGTCTGTACAGAACATCTGATAAATAAAAATTTTCAAAAGTCTAGAAATGTCCAGAGTTTAAGGAAACAGCAACGAGTCTATTTCTGAGACAAACGTCTGCCTCTACCAAATACCAATTCCTACTGCAAAGACTAGCAGTTGCCAAGGCTTCTCGAAGGGTATGTCACCACTGGGTTCTTTTTGTTTTAACCACTGACAAGAATACTTTATTTCCTGACCTTGTTCTTGTAGGTGTGCAGATCATCTGAGATGAACATTTTGAAAGCAATATAATATGAAGGAAAGATTTTCTTGACCCAGATTGTTGGTATAGAGAACTGCAATCCAAATTATTAGGTTTTTGTGAATTCAGAATACATGAAAATTGACACTAAGAATGAACTGGCAATTCCTCGTTCTGCCTATAATAATATAAGACAATACAAACACTTCATACTCTACAAGCTCGTAAACAAGATCATGGTTTGACATTTTAATCAATACTCATTTTGATTTTCAGTTTTAGTTTTGCAAATATCTAAATACAATGGGGCATGCAGACAGAAGCAGCTGTACGTTAAGAGGCATGCATTGCAACCTAGACAGAAATACAGGCGGAGTTGTGAGCCTCATCTTAAACTCCCTATTCAAGCAATATTCCTAATGCCATCTGTTGTTGCATTTGAATGTTGATAGTCTCCTAACATTAGCTGATTAGTCTTTCCTTGTGCATCTGAAATAATGAAAATGTCTCAAAATACGTTTTCACAGTAGAGACTGTACTGAACGGAGAAAAAAGTGGCACAGGAACAGTTCATTCTAACAAATGGCAAAGGAGAGAAAATAGCTATTTTTGATTTCTTAATTATGAAAAATGTTATTAAATATTTGTACCTCAAATATTTAATGAATCTCATTTAAATCTTTACAGTGTGAGTTTATAAATGTATATACATCTTATATCTATATTTATATATTTTAGAAACATATGTCTATCTATTTATCTATATACATCTGGGGACAAATCAGGTATTATCGACAAAAATAAAATGAGATTGTACCTAGGAATATACTAACAAAGAGAAAGCGTTATTAATCTGATCCAAGTCAGCTCCATTTGGCTTGCCTGATAGCACAGTTAAAGAGGACTCCTCGGGTAGGACAGGATGCCCTTCCCCAGCCTCAGAGCCTTGTGCGTACATCTGCGTGGGTGTATCTATCTACATGGCACAATGCTCTAGCTGAGATTGCTGTAATTATCCCTCTTGAGGGAAAGGATACGTTAGCCTGAGAAAAGCACGGCATTAATGATTTTGCTGTACTACTATTATTCTCCTTTGAGAAAGGCTAAAGGGCCTGAGGTGCCGCGGTGGAGAACTCGCATGCCCGTGTGCCGTGACAGCCATGCTGACTGCTGGGGAAGGTGCCAGCTCCTTCCCTCCAGGAGCCGGGCAATGCCTGAAGCTCCCACGCTGAAGTGACAGCAGTCCTGAGGAGCTAGCTGCGCTCCCAGGAACTAGAAGTGGGCCCAGAGGAAAGAAAGTATTGCTATACAAATGTACTGTAAAAGAAACGGCAAGGATAACAGGGACATATTATTGGCCTGTTTCCTTAAAAAGGACAGTGACATCTGGGAGATGCTAACCAGGCAAAAAGAGATTGAAAAATGGAGTACAGGAGACCTGATAAAAAAAGACCTATAGGATAATTATGAGAAATTCAATTCAACATGTCACTAAAAGAGAACAGATAGAAGTGACAAATTCAAGCTGACTGGTTGCTGAATCAATATCTCAACAGTTTTAACCAAATGCACCCTGATCAAACATTTGGGTAACATGGCCTGCTGTTTTGAGTCAGTTCTACATACCTTGAAGCCTTTTACACAAGTAAAAATTAATAGCTTTCTGCTGGGTTAGCAAAATGAATTGGCTCAAAAATGGTCCAAAAAGCATTAGAGCCAGCACAAAGGAAGGGGTGGGAGGAGATGGATCTCCCCTTTCACTTGTAGTAAGCTCAGCTGTAACGTGCAGCTTTACTCTTACAGTGTCTATTTGTTTCCTTTAAAAATTAGTACAGAGACAGTTTCCTGATATCCAGTCACTAGAGTAGTACATACAGCAGCACTAGGCAGAAAGCGATAATGAGAATACCTACTCACTGACTGTAGCTGAAAGGGAAGAATAACTGCGTTTGGAATTGGGCAAGAACGCTAAGCTAAAAGTACTGATTTTACATAAAGACTGGGTAACATGAAACCAACGTTAACTGTGTTATCCGAAACATAGAAAACAGAGACAGTATCCATTAATATTATGCTATTAAAAATAATGAAAGAAGAACAGCTGCTGTGGTAACATCCTCCTCAAAATCCTGACTCTGTTCCCGTATTGTCACTAAAGCTGCTCAGCATGTTTCTAATGGTGATCACCTGCAAGCTCTCCCGTGTCTTCACATACCCCTAACTTCAGCCTGCGTAGACTAAAATATCAGCTTAGTCTTATTTATTACGACTGTCTGTTGACATGTCATGAAAATGGGACTTCAGGGATCATGGCTTTTCCCCTTAAAGGAGAAACTCTTGCTACATCTGTCGTTCCTGGCTCCTGTGGCATTGCTGAGAATTACAGATAAGTAGGAAGCTCTGGAAGATTTTTCTTTATCCACAGTATTTTGAAAATTTTAATTTTGTCCTGGATCAGAATTGTTAGCAACTCCTCTGGTACAGAAATCTCAACTTTTTTGCTATCTCTAATTATGAACGATTTGTGTAGTAGTTGTAGTAACACTGGATGCCTCGGTAAGAATTGGTGCTCCATATTGCTAAGCTATCAACCTTAGTAGATTGTCTGTTGTGTCAGGAGTCTCCAGGCTCTGTCTCATTTCCAGTAAACATAAATATCTAACCTTAGCACCTGAAAGTAAATTAGATAGGAAGAGTCAGACAAATTTACATGGCAAAACAGATGACATTTCTGTAAACTATATGCAGTAATATCTGTTACTTTATTAACAGGACTATCATTATTTTCCAACAGTATAAGTGAGATGTGGAATTCCTTTAAATATAGTGTTCTGTATTTACTTTCCTGCTTCAGAACAACCTAAAACGTATTCATATGGTAAAGCTTATTCAGGGATAATGCAAAATACATGCATTTTCATAAAAGGTCCATTTCAGTATACTGCATACACATGCATATGAAACCTCCATGTAAAAACATCTGAAAAAAATATTGCTATCCAAGCACTTTCTCTTATTTCCAAAACTAACTGAATCTGCAGATGCACAGGATACTTACACTAGAAGCAGGAATAATGTATGCATTATTCCTTTTACTAGCTACTTCCCCTCCTAGCTCTCAGCATACAGGTCTGACACTATGCGTAAGAATGAGAGCGAAGAAAGAACTTTACAAATTGTGCCAAATAACACTAATCCATCCAAAAGGACATAAATCAATCCTCTCTTTTCTGGGACTGAAAGCTAGATATCTGTGAACAAGTATTCTAAGAGCTCTTATTTCATTCCTGAATTGAGAAACCTTCATTAATTTGGACCATTAATTGTGGAGATTCATTACTGACATATTTTCATCACTTTAGTTTCCTTTTAATGTATTCTTAATGAAATGCTTCTATTTTCACACTGGCCTTCTGTATCAGAATTAACTTGGGCAGCCTTGCAAAAGCGGCACCATAAAAAAGGCAGATGAATGAGCCATGTGCTTATCATAAAATACTGTGATTTACTAATAATGCTAAGTGCACTTTAGCATCAGGCACTACATAAGAAAGGCTCTGCATATTTATTGTTTGCTATGCAGTGATGATTCTGCCCTTTAAGAACATCTCCGTGCATCTGTGGAATCCTGCCATACAAGCATGCTCATTTGTCTATTCGGTGGTAAATGTTAATTTCAGGTGTTTTTATCTCAGCTCTATTTTCCTTCCAAACTCACACATAACTCCCAATGACATTCATGGCACCCATAACGTGTGCAATACAGAGAGGTAAAAGGACTCCTGCAGTGTAAGGTAGATACCTCTGAAAACCCAGATGAGCTGCAAGTTAATGATCTACCAGGTGCAACCATTCATAAAACAAGAAATAAATAATATGAAAATAATGCTAGCAAATGTTTGAGTGTGGGGAAAACACAGTCAAACTGAAAAAGTGCACAACTTCTTTAGGATTCAGAGATGTAAACCTCATGAAGTTAATTGGACTGAAAACCCTGTGGCCAAACAATCTACATTTTCTTCTTTCCCATTCTCTGGACCTTTCACTCTATGCCTTTGTTAGCATGAAAAGAAAAAGATATTCAGATCCTACTGACAGTGTCTCATATAAAATTCATGATTGCAGGTATATAACATTACTCACCCTTTGTTGCAAAATACTCCTTTTTGGTGATAGGTATCTATCTATCGGTCCCCCTTTCACAAGGTTCATAATAGTTTCCAATCAACAAAATTTAAAAAAAAATCAACCTTAACCTCGTTTCATTTATATCACTTTTATTATTTCAAATTCTTAGTTTTAGATTAAAATTAGAGGAAGAAATATATAGATTCTCAAAGAAAATACTTTTGACATTTCATCCTGAAACATTTTATAGATATATTTTTCCTTTCACAGGCATTGTAACACATTTGTAGGCGTCTGATAGTTTCTTAACTGAATATAATTAAACATTTTTCTCAAATCTGCTTCTCCAAAGTGTTGATCTCAACTCACATTGGAGGAAGACCACTAAAACTAAGTGGAGCTATATACATGCTATGACATTGTGTTAGTATTTGGAGTTGCACTTAGTAGCTCATTTCTAGTCCGTACAGTTTTTAAACATGTTGCTAAAGGTCCACTAGTATCAGTGACTTAATCACAACCTTAACATAAATTATATATTAATTAGTTAGTACAGCAGCCTCCACTTCAGTTTTGACCAAATACTTTGCTGAAATTAAAGGATAGATCAAAGAAGAAGATTGCTGGGGTTCACCCAAATTCTATTTCATTTCATAGCCAGAAATATGCCGTTTGCTGTTATTATAATCTAGATTTGCATACAAAGAACAAACAAGAAATAAGACTGGCAGAAAAGAACAAAACACAATGTTTTCTATTAAAGAAAAGCACTTTAAGAATTTTGTTTTGTTTCGACTTTCATAACGCTGTGTTCTTTTTAGCACAAATGCCATTAAATGTCACTGGCTCATTAATGCAAGTATACTTACTTCCGCTTGTAATTATAGGTTACTTATGATTAATGTGCATTTTTGAAATGGTACCTGCTCCACAGAGGATTATTAAAAATGGATAATTAGAAGCATCTCCTTGAGAAGAGGTGTTAAATATTCTAATACTTAACCTACATAAGTATTTGAACATAATCACAGAGTTTAAATGAACAATTCTTAATTATTTGAAATGCAACTTAAGGTAAGTCTAGTTTTCCTAATCCTTCATATCAGCTTTTGGCAAAAAAAACCCACTGAAATATAAAAAGGAGAAACAAAACCAAACTAAGATAAGATGTACGTACTGGCGTATTTTAATACTAACAAGCTTTTGATCAAAGCCCAGGTCTCAGTCCTGGAAGATGGGCACACTTTAGTTTCTTTACAGAAATGACAGAAACAGCCTGGCATCAAGGCATCAAGGCAAACTGCCCCATAAAGACCAAGGTGGCCACCACTGTGGATGGAGCCCTGGGGTGCCTCTCCCGGAGTGTCCCGGGGACTCTGCTCAGGCGGACGTCTTCCATGGCCTCATATCAGCAAAGAACAGAAGCCTTCACAGGATAAAAAGCTTTTATTTTACAGGAAAAGGGAAGACCACAGTGTTCCCAAGAGAGAAGATAATTTGTGGCTTACTCTGCAACGATAGTCATCTTGTGCCACCTTACAGAAAACACACAAATTTAGGACTATTTACTGTGAAAAGGGCACTTCCAGTGATTTCATAGGACCTCTGGATGAGGGCCATCAGCAGTGATCTCAAGTTTTTGTTTTCTGAAATTCTTATTTAACATGTTTATTCAATATATACGACCAATCTAAACATTCTACAATTAATGAAATGACTACTGGCGACTTCCATGACTGCACTTAAGACATCACTTCTGATAACACATTCATTCGACTCACAATGTGACTCCAGCGATCCCTGTTCTTCCTGTGTTGACAGAGCTGTTTATGGCACTCCTCAGGTACAGGCCTTGGGTCCCATTCTACATCTACCTATGCCCATTAAGTGGTGCCATTGAAGACATTTTGACAGCTTTCTCAGCACTCTTTGAACATTTGTGACATTAAAGCTTGAATGTCTTCAAATATCCTACAGCTAAATGTTGACAAGCTTGAATTCTTATTTATTGGTTCCCAGCAGTAACAAACAGCGTATTCATCTGCGACAGTTCCTTTCACAACGAGCTCTGTCCACAAAGGGCTGCTGTTTCAAAATTACATTTGAGCAAACTCTCCCTTTTTAAGGGCCAAATTTACTACAGCACTAAAAAAAACCCTGATAAATACGAAAGGAGATAATACGATGTTTAAATGTTTTGCTGATCTGTTTGCACTTACTTCAGTCAAGCAAGTTCCATCTAGAAAAGATTCTGCTGCTTTTGCTTCAATGGGGGCTGAAGGGAGAAGCAGGCACTCTGCAAGATTTCCTGATGTTTTATCCACCTTCCCAGTTCCTCTGAAAGATAAGGCTCCCACGGCCATAAATTAGTAGATGCAGATCAGGATTTTGTATCGGTCTCCAACGCCTATGTACACCACATATAGAAAGCTCAGCACTTTCAAAATGCATTAATTTGCTTGCTACTTCCTTTTAGGTACATTACATTAAATGTTAAATAAACACATCCAATAGAAAAGCTTGGTTTACGCAGGCGTTTTCCCCTTTTTACCAATACTCTGCTTTAGTGAAAAAGCTTACTTGAAAAATTCAGACTGGATTCCTTTTTGAACAGTATATGTAGACTTTTACACTCAAAGATAATTATCCTGTCCATTGTGAGATGTGCTTAGTTTATTTATGTTACCATCTATGGAAATTGTATCTAATTTAGATCAAGACTCTTCTCTGTGAATAACACAGGAAGCTTCATTTAAACCTTCTAAAATAATTTTGACTCTCACATAGATTAGAGAGAAGTAGGTCTTATGTATTATATTATTTATGTATTATAAAGGAATCACTGTCTTATTGGTTTGACAAATTCCAAAATGGAAAAAACAAATGGATCACTATATTGGGGTCTGAAAATTGGAGAGATATTTATAGAATATTTAAATAAATGTGGTTTCTCTATTTTTTATTTCATTAGAATGCAATAAGTAAACGAGCAGAATTTTCATCACAATGAAGTTTGTTTAAACATGCATTCAGAATACCTGCTATGAATGCAATGCACAAAATATTCATTTTCCATTAAGCTGAACATCTTAATACAGAAGGGAGCAGAGTAGCAATTTATTTTATTTATCTGAAGGAGACTAAGAAAAGGTTAATCTGAAGCACTGGGCTGAGCTAAAAATTGTATTATCAGGAAGAAATTTTAAAAAAGTCCAAGTCATCAAAAATTCAGAATCTCAATATCCCGTTACGCCAATATATAGTTAAAAAAGTCAAATATACAAAAATATAAATGTACCTTAAGCAGTTCTTCAGAACGTGTCCTAGAGATTTTTATTACGATCAGTGTATTAGGAATATTTATTTATACAAGGGCCTAAAAATTCTTTATATACCAGGACATAAAAGTTTGTGATATTACAATCCATACTGTTTACTAGAAATGTCCACATATGGACTAAAAGAGAAAGATAATCAAATGATTTCTTCTAGATTCATTCATGCTTTGAACATGGTTGGCATGCAGAACTTTTTCCCGTGCCTATCCGCCCCCCCTTGTGCTTTGAGCTGGCATACGCAATATTCAGTTCTGGGTAACATTTTACAGTGGAGATGTAAATCATAAAATCTACAGATGGCAAGGGCAAGAAACAAGCCACCCAGAACCCAAAATAAATAATTCACAAAAGCCATAAGGCCAAGACAGGAATGTGTTCCTATTTTCTGTGCTGAAATACTTTTCCAAATGTTTAGAAATAGGTATTTACAAACAAGAGTCAAGTGACTTGACTCTGGAAGTCATTTTTTTCCCCTGCTATCAGCAGGATAACATTGATTATACAGGGACAAGCTCAAGCCCAGCATTTGTTCGTTGCAGACTGTCTCTCGAAAGGTGAAACTCATAGTTCAAAGCTTATACACCAAATAAATTCCACTTAAATCTACTTTGATGGCTTAATTGGGGTGTATGGCTTGTGCTGGCCTCCTGCAGAGTGTTGGATTTCACTCTATATTATTTGACCTTATTGTGAGAATAGAGTTGCATCTTTTACTATTTGTTTTATTCATGATCCTGAGGTGAATACAATAAACAAAAGCGTGGAAAAGCATTCTTGAAGCCATTCTAATGTTAGAGAAAAACACTGTTTACCTTACTCATGGGTGAACAAAGGGACGAAAAGCGTCAGCAGTGCTCAGGTTAACTGTTTGCTCTAGATATAGCGTTCGACTTCCTTTACGATTTTACAGCCCCCCAAAAATCCCAGTCTCGGTTATTAAAGTGGCATGAGACGCATATAACACAAGATCCTCGTAAAGTGTTTTTTCCTCTTTACCAAGCAATTCTGCCTGTGTTATGGGAAACGGTCATACCTAAATCAGGCATGGGGACCAACTTCCTGGCAGACAACCGAGCAGGATTTTCAGATACGCACACAAAGTGCATATGTGCACCACGCTTGTTCTACCAGCATACCAACTACCTTTTGCTCGCTCTGTCCACGCTCCAGCACCTTGCCAAGTGAACCAACGTGTATCTGGACACTGTGCTGCTTCATTAGCACACTAGCACGCTCACATTAATACAGGCCAGTATTACTAACCGAGGCTTATTTTCCAGACCCAGTGTCCGGTTCATATGTTTACACGCCTTTCAGATAGAGCTCACCCAGTTGCATCTTGGAGTATTTTCATCTGCCCATGTAAAGATGCCCTTTTGGCATTTCCCCCTCCATCGTCCGCAGACTTCCGGGAAGTTTTTAAGCCTTCCCCGCGACAGGAGGTAAGGGAGCGCGGCCAGGGCAGCGGCAGCCAGCCCGCGCTAGCAAACACCCGTGCCCGGCTGGCTGCAGGGGGGACGCTCCCTGCCTCTGCAATTTGGTGTTTTTCTGGGCAGCACAGGCATCGGGGCGGCTGTCCACCGCGCTGCTTGCCGGGAGGCCCAGGGCCTCCGCGCAGCCGCCGCGGGAGCGCAGCGAGGCAGGCAGGGGCCCGAGAGGGACGTCCCAAGCGAAGGCAGAGCCCCGCGAACCGCGGCGGCCCTGGGGCTGCCGGCACGTGCTGCATCGAAACACAGCAGAGTTTGCTGCTGAAATACCACCAGGGCCTTTGATTAGCTGGAAACGAAACAGAGTCTCAGCTTGAGAGAACCGAGCTGTTTTCAGAGAGAAAGGAGCGCGCTTAGAGACAGCAGTAAAAACTGTTATATTAATCTATCAGTTTCATGCTTTCGACACGTCTTCCACTGGGCAGAAAGGAGCAGTTGTGCCGACCCGTATCCCAGGTGCGCGAGGCAGACTGGAGACAAATCTCCTTACTATCCTGACCTGACCTTCAACACCGCTGATGACAGCTTCACGGTCCTTTAGCACCGAACCGAACACAACAAAGAAGCCAGGAGGCTCTCGGAAAACAGATGTGGCATGTTCCTCGTGTAAGGAGTGCCGCAAACGGCTTTGAAAACTAGAAGCGAAACGACTTGCCTCGGCGTCTCCCGCCCCCTGCAGCCCCTTACCAACCCTCCGTAGGGAAAGCAACACCTCGAAGGAGGAGTAAGAAAGGCTGCAAGTCCCCTGATAAAACCATCCTCATAAAACAAACGCGCGCCTGCCCTTTAAAGGAAATGACAGCCCACGACCTCATGTTCCAGCAGCTTTTTGTGTCTGTTACGTTTTTAAGATACAGATCCTGAGTCTAGTGCAAAATGCCAGCCATATATATATTTTTACAGTTTAAGGGGGAGAACTAGTGTAAGAAGAAAAAAAAAAAAATCCCCTAACCTTGCAGTTCTTCTCTATTTCTAGGCACTGCACTGAAGCTCGTAACACCCACTTTACCAAGATGAGAGAGGCGATAGCAGCAATTATCTGTGCACAATAAAAGATGTATTAGAAACAATGCTTGAAATTAATTTATGATTTAGGTGAATTTTTTTTGTCTGAAATTTTTAAAGGATTTATATTTTAAATATCGGTTTCCCTGACTATTCAATATTTCACAATATTTAGCAAGTTACATCAAAAATGGTTAAAATTTAAAAAAAAAAAAAGTCTTGACAAGATTAACAAGTGCTCTTCAACTGTATTTTTTCCAAAATAAATACAAATTCTCAGAATTTAAACAGCCCATTCAGCTTCAGCTCAACAGTCCATGTCAAAAAACAACAACAACAAACAGTATGATAACTTTAAGAGATATCTTTTTTCCTTTTCAGGTTGACTGGAAATATTTTTCTTTCACTTTGTTTCCTTCTTGATCTCCTTTTCTTTTTTTGGGTGGAGGGGGATGAGGGACAGGGAGACAGAGAATGGAATTAGAGCCAGAGAACATAAACATAATTGTACAGTGTAATAAAAAATAAAATAAAATTTTAAAAAAGCTTTCTTACCAGTAAATGGGAGTTCTCAGTATGAATGTACTCATGACCTACCAGTCTGGACTCGAAAACACCTCCTGTTTGCAGAACTTCTAGGTCGCATGTGCATGCATTTGCTCCATCATGTTCATCCTGCAGGTACATAAGAACAAACATGACCATTTACATTTTCTTTCAGCCACAAATATTCAGTCTCAAATCCGGAAAAATTCTGTAGGAAAGAGGAGAAAGTACAGTTTTATATGACACATCTGGAAGAACTCCGGTTACAGCCAGTTAGCTAAATTAAATCTTCCTATCTTTGAGAGTTACTCCTATTAACATTCACATTGTGGATAGCTCCAGAGAGTTACCTCCCTTCTGGAAATTACGTGACAAGATGTTTCGTGTCATCTGATGCCCCAACAGCAAGTGAAGGGCGCTGCCATGCGCCAGAGTAGTTCCCAAGGCCTCTGAGATGATATGGTGCGTGGTGAAGGTATGAACGTAACCCTTGTTGCCACCTAACAGATGTCAGATTCAAGATGGTTCTCAACAGAGCGGTAAAGTACATTCTGTTTTAGTCCTGATATTTCCCGAACTTAAAGATGCTAATATATCATGGTTAGCACCCAGCAGTCATCTACTCCCTGGAAAGTCTACTGCAAAGTGTCAGAGTAAGTCACATATAAACACATTAAATTCTAACAAGTAGATGCAGAACCACTGAAATCATTGTACCTCAAAATCACTCATTAGTCATACTAATTTAAGGTAACATGCTAAAAATAAACCTCTGCTTCATAAGGCTAAGCTGTGAATCACCATAACATATGAATCACAACTTCAAATCCAGTAATGAAAAGACATGAGAAAATAATACAGTTTGTTCAGGAGAGTGCTGATTATTTCATTTCACAGAAGACTGAAAAAACCCAAGTTTCATTATTTTTTATATAATCATTCTAAATTGCAAAGCCCTCCACACATCCAACCTATTTAAATACCATTTTAACAATGTAATTGCTAGAGATATTTCTTCCTGTCTTCTTTTAAAAAACTTAACCAGTAGCAACACTTTAATTCATTTTCATATTCACTGTTCTAAGGGGCTGACACCTGGAGGAAACTGTTTTGTTTATATTCATTCATATCAGGGTACTCAGCTGGAGAAGGCCCAAGTGAATAATTAAGTAATCAGTGGTAGAGCACTGCACTTCACAGCAGAGGAGATCCTCGAATTTCCACTTGTTGACAAAGAAATTCCTGTGCAAGCATGAAAGTCAAAGTTTGAGTTCTTTAAAGAAGAAACAAATAAATATTTGAACAAAACTTTGACTATCGTTGTCAATCTTTTATCCAGCTAAGAGCAATGAGTCAGCCAATAAGACTATGCTCATGAACATATTTTGAGGCAGAGGCATATTGGCACAGGGAATTTATCAAAGAACCCTATTTAAGGTCACATATTGCTTCCAAGCCTATAGCATGGCAACCTCCTGAAGATACATTATCCGCTTCACAGAAGTTAGTGGAATTAACCTTATGCAAGGGAGGCTACGTACTTAAGCTCTACTATTATCCTTGTTTTCATTGTGTTCCTTTGAAGTTTGAAAAGCTTTATGTACATTTGATTCAATCTCCGATTCCTACACAGAGGAATAGAATACAAGATCTCCTGAATTCTAATCTCTGCTTTCGGATAAAGAATGAATAAAGAATATGGTGACCGGAATCAACAATGTTAAACCTAATTTGCTTAGATACTGCCTAACCATCCCCAGGTACTATGTAGAGATTCTAGACCTTAACATACAGGATATCAGGCTTTCACTCCAGGGCCAAGCACTTAGAAGGCAGACGCTGAACTACTGAATTTTTAGGTTCCCAAATCTTACTGATCCAGCCATCTTTTTCATAAAGAGGACATACATTTATATAAAACTACTTCAATTATTATTAGGGGAAAGCACAACACAAGACTGTGCACAGGACTGTGCATTTGCTCTTGAGCAATGGATCCCTCCAACACAAAGAACTTTTTGTACATGTTAGATTTGTACCCTCGTGACATTTTGATTAAAAATGTAACTAATCTTACACAAAGTCTTGCTCAAATGCAATCAATTATACTTTGCCTAAAATAAACCTGTACCACCTCTGTGGAAGAAAAACGAGAGGAGATGCTGGTTTGTTGAGGTTCTCTTTTGATCTCTCTTTGAGAGAACGGTGAACATACCAACTCTATTACCATTATAGACAAATTAAAACTAATGCACTTCTGTGTATTGCATGAGTTACACTTCTTACCTCAGAGATTGGCTAAATTGGACTTGAAGCCTTCTGAATCATGCCAGAGATGGACTAATGAGCCAGGAAATTTCTGTTATGTATTTTCCAACCCTTTTATAATATGTTAAATTTATAATAATTGGAACTTTGAGGAAGAGATAAATACAGAACTCAGTCAACTTTTACTAGGTGCTTAAAAGCAAAGGTTTCCGTCTTTAACAGTATCATATTATATTATGTGAAGTTTAAGCTGATTAAATGACTTTAAGCTAGATAAAAATAGTTGATTCACAAACCACAGAGTTCTAAAGCACAGGCAAGCTCTCTGCCTGTCAGAAATGGTGTTGAACAGGTAGTAACAGGTTGCATCTGAAATTTGTGCTCATTTCTTCATAAGGTGCAGAGAAACACCATCTCCCCCAAAGCTATATTCGTCAAGGGTTAGAGGGAAAAAAAAAGTAGAAAAGAATTAAAAAACCCAACAGAATAGAGTAGAGGTAGTGGTCTGCTTTTCTGGTCTGGTACGTTGTAAATGTAGTGTTCTTCTTAAAAATACCTCAATATATAAAGAAACAGATCCCAAACCTGTGTAGTCCTATTGACACTGATGAAGTGACAGTTACCTATATTCATTAAATTAATAGCTCCCATAAGATATACAAATAGTAGAAAACTGCAAACTTACATACCATAGAGAAGATGAGAAAAAGATGTATTCCAGGCTAAACAATGGAAACGCATAGAGAGTTTGATGACCTGGAGGAAGCTTAAATGCTAACAGTACTGCAAGAAGTATTGACTAATTTGAAATCATAAAAAAACATGTGCAAGCTTCAAATAAGTTTCTCCTCTTTTCATATATTAGCTTCTAGGACACCTCACTGCATTAAATAGATACTCTACTTGTGTCCGTTATTATAATACTGTGCTACATAGACAGAAGTTTTAACACACTTACTTTAACAGTGCATTTTTTTGCATTGTCTGGTTGAATGTCTAAAAACGTATTACTGCAATATCTGTCTGTTTTGACAGGGCATGCTTTTAGCTAGCTTTTCCTCAAGAAGAAATGCAAAGAAACCCATTAGGTTTAGACAAAAGTGCCACAGATGTGGTATTAGAAAAAGAAGATATTACAAATTTAGTTACCTAAATTAGAATACTACATTACAAAGCTTCAGGAAGACTACATATTTTTCACACATACTTATATATAAATATACATACACACATAAAAATATATACACACACACATACATAAGCATCCAGTAGCCATGCTTAACTTAAACAGGTGCCTCTTTTGTTTGCTGGCCTATATTTGTAGGTATTTCCTAGCTGTTCTGAAAGATAGCTATCTCATCAGACAAACTTTCAGCTGCAGAAAAAGTGGAACTCAAAACCTAGATTCATCTGTATGTGTTCACTTTTCCCCCACATATAAGGCAGATAATGACAGATGGCTCAGCTATGAGATACTCTGGACCAATAATGACTCTGCATCCCTGTGGCAACTGTAGTGACTCTGGTTTACGGCATGATCAGCATGGCTCTTTTAGCCTGATAAATAACACAAAGGAGAAGCCATCCATCATCCCATTACATATCCTGCTCTCCAATAAAAAGCATATATTATTTACATATTTTGAAAGCTTTATAAAGCTATGGATAGGTCTAGAAATCAGTATAGTTACTGATGAGTCTCAAAGTGGCCAGAACGTATTCATAGACAGCTTATTTCTTACTCTGATTTTTGCAGATTAAATTACGGCTAAGATTTCTGACATAGTCTAAAGACTATGAGAGCCTAGGTCCCATAAAAGTTAGTGGTCATCTCCTAAAGCCCATTTGCAATTGCATTGTTTTTGCTAAATTGTTTGCATAAAGCTAAAACAGATTGATTTGCGCTTGAATACAAACCACACGTGGGAGTCACTGGTACAACATCTAGTTCAGTTCAATGGCATTTATATCTGACATTAAAAGATTTTTGTAATGTAAGTCTTTGAATTTCACAGACAGTGTCTACAACAAATATTTGGGGACAATAAAAGGCCATAAAAGAAGTGGTCGTTTTATTACAGTGAATTCAACAGAGATCATCTATGAAAAGTAAAGGAAATATTGTTCCATTTTTTGCAAAAGGAGTTACCTTTGAACCACTGAAATTTCAGCTCTTAAATTGGATAATACCTGGAGAATGAATGATATGTTATACTTGGGTCAAGCTTTGGTTTTAATTAATGAAAGAGAAAATAACAGATAGAAACCTACAATATTTCTCATACAATTTAAGGTTAATTTATGTTTTATTTACAAATGCTTATTAATCCTGAATTTATATGGAACTTACAATTAGAATTTACATTTACTGAAGTGCAAATAATATACCAGTATCTGGAGCTGTAATATAGTTGTCTATGGTGCCTACAGTCCTCAATGCACATGACACTTCTGGGGTGTTTCGTCATCCCTTGAGTACTGGTTGGAGTCTCAGAGAACGCCATCCCAGAAGGAGGGATGCTACTTTCAGTTGTGCTAAAGCACAACTTGCCAACAGTTTTACAGATTTTTGTAATACTCAAGGGGATCTGCACACTGAATGCAGAAAGCCTGACCTCACTTCGCTGGCAGGGAATATCCTTTGACTAGCACATTTGATATCTCCTTTTTATATGAAAGCCACTATATAAATGCAAAATGAGGTATGACTGTTATATATGCAGTCACAAATTCTATTACGTTTGTGATAACAAGTACAGTATCAGTTACAGCTTTTTGGATCTTGCTTTCTTGGTGAAGATAGATAAAATGAATATGTTAAAATTTAAAGAAGTTAAGAGCACTTCTCCATTGTATCAGGATGTCTTTATGCCCTTCTAGAAATTCTACTGTTCTATAAGATTAGAAAACTCCCACTTTTTGTCTTTGCCATCCAAGTGGTAAGAACCCCAAGCAGCAGAGAAATCATATAAGGGGGAAAAAAAAGAAGAGGTATGCTCTGAACACTTTTAAATTACAGCTAACCTCAGAATTGTCTGTGATCTAGGTGCTATATGCAGGTGATATTCAAGGATTTCTCTATCTTATAATAATTGAAATTCATTCCAACTAAAGATTTGAAAAGTTGGCATAAAGCTATTCCTCTTGACTCTTCTGTATCCCATACTGAACTAAACTGAATTAGAGAGATTGTGCATGTTAGATTTGAAAAACATCTAGAATACAAAATGCAGATCTTTCAGAGAACGTGATCTCTCTTTCTTCAAATTTAGAGTAAGAGCTTGTCTCTGTTCATTTGTAATTCCTCTTCATATTGGGATCCTTAGAGTATAAACATTCCTTTTTCTGTTCATAGCAAGATTATTAATTTAAGCATCATTTCAAGCATAAAATGTTGCAGGTAATTTGAGGACAATTTAACTAAAATCCAAGAGAGGTTAATTTGACGAATGCTTTGTTTCTGGATACAATTTGATCGCTTTTGAGTAATTCTGGCTGTCTGTACCTAACAGTTATGTTTGCTGTCTCTACAATTGACACGCATACCAACACCATCAAGAATTCTATGAGTATAGGAGCTGAGGAGGCTTCAAAGCTTCAGATTATTTTAAAGAAAGATAAAAACATGAGTGTTGATAAATACAGCATGGTACCAAACCTAAGGAAGCCCAAGTCTGGGCTTCAGTATCAATCAGAAATTCTGATAGCTCACAATAGTATGTATTCCTACCAGGTTATAATTCCATACATAATCTAATGCTTACAGCTCAAACTACAGAAAGGAAGCTTTTATAACTGCATGTTCAGAAAGTGGAAATTTTTAAAATTAAAATGTTCCACAGATCTTTTGCGATATATTTACATATTTACTTATTAATCTCTCATTAGAATACGCTAATGATTGAGAAATAATGATTGATTACTTGGCAGTATTCGTAAGGGAAAGAACTTTATTATTTTGAGCTCTTTTTCCAAATGAAGTTTATCAACATGATCAGTTTGACTAAAAGGAATACAATCACAGAAATGCAAATCAGAATCTACTTATAGAACAAAAATGCTCCCATAACTCTTTATTTTTGCCTAATATCAGTTAGCTAAACTATGTCATTATACCATATATATTTCATTATTTATACAGCCAGCACTGGCCTATTACAATTAGTGAGTTACTTAGAGCAGTATACATTACCCTCTATTTTCAACTTCTAGAATGACTGAAAACGGTCCACAGTGGAAGCTATAAAAGATGATGATCAAAAGATTCCTGCTATAAAAATATTTTGCAGACTTTTCTGTCCAAGGAGTGGCTGATTCAGTTTGCCATACTGCTTTAAAGAATGCAAAGAAACGAAGAAATACAAAACATTTCTGAACCCTATATGTGCAATTTTTGAAGTTTTGCATGTAAAAGGATTATTCTTTGGTACAAATGCAAGGACCGTTAGCATATCAAGATACAAATGAGAAAGAGGTGGAACTTGCTACAGCTGGCTACCCAAGAAGGTAGCTGTGAATATTTTTAAGTCACAGAAATTCATAGTACCTAATAGTATATCTAATAATATACTTTCTTCAGAGACTATGTCTAAATTTTAGAATGTGGCACCCACTTCTAGATGCAGATCCCCCTGTGATATACTTCCAAATGCAGATGAAGACATATTTACCTCTAATTTTCCATAGGAAAGTCATCCGTGCACATGGGCTGGAAGAGAGCCTCAGTGTGGTCTGGCCAAATGCTCCACTTTCACAATCAGACCTAGGGGCCAACAGCACAGCGAGGCATGCAGCAAAGGTTAGCTGGAGCTTGAATCATACTCTGGAGCACCTAGCTCTCTTTATTTACTGCAAAGGGAGTTTAAGCTTAAAATTCAAAATTATGCACTCTGAATTGTGCCTCAGCTGGATGCCTAAATAAGCTAAAAATAAACAATGTGAAGAACACCTAAGTAGTATGTGTGCGTAAATATAAAATCAAGATACCTAAATGACTTAAGCATAAAAGATATATATACTCAACAGCTAGATTTTTGAAAGGTGTTAAAGCACGTAAAGTATAAAGAGATACCTTCTGCAATTTTATTACCTTAGCAAGGATTCTAACTGTAAAACATATATAAAACATATATATATATGTTGTACGATAGCATACAACTAAAAATATATTTAAGCCTTTTGTAAGAAGCAAAAATAGTGATCCAGAAAATACAGAATACATGCCTTTTAATGTATTTCATTCAAAAAATAAAGTGTTCTATGGTTTATTTGCCCGAGAGGAATCTTGTAAAGCTTAAGCAGCACAGCTTAAACTGTGTTTCATGATCTACAGACGAAAAACAGGCTGCAGAAGTGGATATAATTAAAAATTCCCAAACTGGAATATAGTTCATATATAACTGATATATATCAGGTTGCCCTCTGCAGTGGTTTCTAGTTAATATTTAATACAAGAACATGACAAACAAACTATAATTACGAAGCTCTTCCACAGGTTTATGAAATTACTTACGACCTCAAAAAAGCTGTAGGTCTTCAGACTTACAAAGTTGCAGTTTCATGAACCAGTGAGCAAATTGTTCAATAACTATCAAGTGCAGTGGGCTCAGTCATTCATTTTGACATCTATTGTTAGCTTTCCCCCAGCAAATCTCGTGAAAGAGCATGCAGCAACATGCAAGAATAGAGGAAAAAGGATATTGAAAGTGACCCACTGAAGGAGCTGAAGTATGCACTTCAAGGAAAGCTCACTGGATGCCTCTCTCTTTTACTTCCATTAAGAGCAGAGTGAAAAAATGAGTGAAAAATAGAGGGGAAAAAGTGCAAACTTAGGAAACTAAAATGAATCTTTTACTGTCACTTTAACTGTAAATTTCTCCTTAAAAAGAAGGAAAAGGACAAGGGAAGTGGGGAACTCCTTAGAAACTTTTCCAATTTTGTATAACTTCTGTATAAGACTTTTTTTCTTTTAATACTAATCAGCAACTTCCCTTGTGAAGTTATTTACACTTCTGTTGCAGTTATGAATAAAAAGTAAAAATAAAATTAACACTCAGTTCTGAAATATCTTTCTCTTTAGATCAGTATCTCAACAGAAAACATTCTTATTCTTTACCTGAGCTATTTCCAATTCAGATTAAAGTGAAACTATATCCAGTCCTCACTAGTAATTTAAAAATCCTCCAGTCGCGTGTGCCAGGTTTTATGTGTTTTGGAATATATGCTGAAAAGCAGCTGATTAAGATAGGCTGTTTCTCAGATTGTTCCCTATCCTAAAAGAAAATGAATAAAACAATCGCAAAAAGATTTTATTCTTCTGATTGAATTTTTATCTCATCTCGTTATCATGCATTTGTTTATTTTTTCTAAAGCCAGTGATACTGAATGCTGATAAGATTATGTTGGTGCAGCTCCAGCCCATCACATAATTCAAGAATCCCGCAGACACCAACACTTTCAATAAATAAACCTGTCCTATCTCAAGAGTCTGGCAGAACTGGGCTAAATAACTAATCAGATTTCTATTGAATATTATGGGAAAAGATGCTTCATGCCAGATAATAATTAATTATTATCTAAATCCTTCACATTTCTTCTTGGCATGTTTTGCTTGGTGTTTTTAATCTGCTGCAAGAAGTAGACATTTGCTAGCTGCGATCCTATGGCAACAAACAGCAAACTGAAAACCAGCATCTTAAAGGTAGGAACTGAAGGTAAGGTTACTGTGAGTAACAGCACAACAGTGATACGAGAACTAGTACTCCAAGAGATTTTCTATAATTCAGTGACAAAAGCTCTCATTTGCATAGTTAAAGGTTATCTACGCTGTCCCGTCCTTCTAGAAAGCTATGCTCACTGTCACTTGAACACCCAAAAAACACCAAGCGGAGAATGAGAGTACTCCCCATGTGAATGTCCAACCAGCTGGAAGATGTGCTGTTAGGATAACACGCGGCCACCGCCTCCGCGCAGCCCCAGGCGCTGCAGAGGCCTCTGCCACCGGCGGCCCGCAAGGGCTGCTGCCGCGCGCAGCTGCCCATGCACCGCCCCGCTTCGCGCCTTGTCCCTCTCCACCGCTGACCCAGTGAAAGGAGCACGCGGGAAAGGAGGCAGCAGGGAGTTTGGTGGAAAACATTAAGAAAAACAATCCAGCGCCTTCTCCTCTTGCTCATTCAATTTTTCTAAAAATAATCTTCAAAGTCTATAAAACGTAAGGTATAAATAGGTATATATCAATATAAATGTCCTTACATAAATATAAATGCATAAGATCATTTAACGTTTATTTTTAAATTAATTATTTTTGATATCAGTGTGCCAAATCATTGCCTTTATAAATATTATGAAAGTATACATACTTACACTACAAATAATTTTGGCCATATTTCTGTCCTGGGCATCATATTTATCCACACATAAACACAAAATGAAAATGCTAAAAGGTATATAAACATATCTACTAAGAAAGCACACCATTTCCCATTGTTGACTGCAGAAATCGACAGTGACATTAAACAAACTGTACTGCTTCTATTGTGAACTGTAATATCCAATACATCCAAAGCCAGTACAGCTATTAAAGTTAATACTATTAGGAAACATGTATAAAGTAAAGGAGGGAGGCACTGATTCAAATAATCACGCGTTTACACAAAAACTATGCATACAACTGCTCAAAATGGCTGAATACACAGAAAAACACTGGGTTCTTTCATTTCATGAGAACAGATAAGGGTTTACATATTCAGCAAAGAAATCCTCCTGCAATTAGGGTAAAACACTAAGTGATATCCCTGCTACTTCATTTTCTGCTCCCTCCGTGTTTTCTGCATTTAATTTTCATGAGTCCTACAAAGCTCTTTTAAAAATGAACAGTTTCTGTATTTGAAAGGGTTATAAATCTCATGGGCGAAGAGTCCCTAACAAACATGCTGGGACATGTTATTGTCATGTCACTTCTCCTTATATTGACAAGTCAATGATGAAAGTCTGATGTAATTTCCCCAATTCTGATCTACTGCAGCTTTCTAAATCAGATATGTGAAAGACAGCTCAATACAAGACATAAGTCAAGGTGTGCCGAGACCTCTGAGAATTCAGTGAACAAAGACTTCCTCTGATTCTTAGTATTGCTATTAGTGAGACACTTCTGGTTCATACTGAGAAACGTGCTACACCATCTGAGAAAGCTGTATTACACAGGGCTAAATCCTAAAGCTTTTTCTGAATAAAACTTATCATAAGTTTGTTTAGAATAATTTGAGGATACTACATGTTTTAATCAAATTATGCTTGGCACAAAAATCAAGAGTCGCTGAGGAGATGAGCTCCAGATCTGTTGGAAGATAGGATGATTTCCATCCCAAACTAAACTGGTCCAAAGGCTGCTCTATCTACAACAGTCTACGCGTGACTCAGGGCTATTTATCAGCTACTAGCTGATAAGCCTCGGAAAGAACACCACACATCAAGAAAAATGATGAGAATCTTAAAGAAATTAATACAAGATTGGAGAACGTGACTTTTCAGTGGGCACCATTTCCATAGACAGTAGGATATGTTTCTAAGTCGAACTGATTAAGTATAAATTAACTTAAAAGGACAGTTAAAATGAAAACAAGAAACAATATATCCAGTTGTAGGACTAGTGCCACAAACACGAGCTCTTTCAAAGACTTGAAGGACCTATGTCTGTAATCGTATCGCTCAGTGATCAGTGCTTCGGCACACCTCTCCTTTTCCCACCCTAGCTGCTAACTGTGGCCTATGTGATGGTGGGATCCCTTCAGGATCCTTAATAGGCTGGAAGTCTCAGTGCTGGAAACAAAGATTCACGTGGTATTAATAATTCTTTAACTGGATTCTCCCCTTTGAAGCAACTCAGTGCTCAAGGCCACCAAATGATAACCTTTGCAGCTGGAAGATCTATATTTTGAGATGAATTCCATCAGAAGGGTCTAACCACTTATGGTCATTATACGTCTCATTTTTGATAAACTGCAATTTTATTTTGGCATGAAATAATAACATCCAGTGAGCTGACCCGACTCCAATCACTACTAAAATTGATCCTGCAGCTTCAATTGGAAAACATTTTCTTCTTCACTTCCTGCCTTAAACTACTGCGGTGCACGGATGCGTTTCGCTAGTGACTGAAATAATCCCAAATAAAATGTAAGAGTTGAAGAATTAATTCTTTGCAAAGATCTCAATTTTTTCCTGCTAATGAAATATTCACTGATCATGCTTTTTTTTGTAGCTTTTACTTGAATTCATTTTAATAATTAATCGGTTGCAGTCCTCAGTTCACATGGTATGGTGCACTTCCACTTTTAGGGACGGATCATCATCCAAAAGCTAATGAATATTTTGCCATCGAGAGAGAACTTGTAAGTGTTGTCAAGATGAGGACTTAAAAAATATTTTACATTTAAAGAGTTTGGAAAGAGGTTTAGATAAACAGAATTAGGACATTTAAAAGAGATTTTAAAATACCTTTCTGGGCTTTACTGCTCTGGACTGCCTGGGCCATTTTTTTCAGGGAAAAAATAGCGAAAAAAAATCTTGAGTGTTGGGTTGATTTAGCATGCAAAGTATTTCCATATGGTCCAAGAAAAAGAAGCATCATTTCACTGAATAGCTACTGATCAGGAAATTTCTGAACTCTGCATGATGTGCAGCTTTCCAATTTTCTCTTAACTGAGGTATTGAGACAACTGGTAGAGAACATTTATAAGCACAAGTCAGACTGACTACTTGTTTTTTATCCCAAAACCTGGTTGATTTATTTCTCTAAAATAAAATCTTTAAAAATAGAAGATGGCTTAACTATGCAGGAAGAAACATTTGAATATCACATGCTGTATCACAGCCAGAGCATTTGGTTGGTAGGTCAGAAAAGAAGAACTTACAGAAAAAGCTTGCTGACAAGACATTTTATTATACAGGCACAAAGTGTGAAGATGTTATTAAAAATGTGCTTGCCATGGACCAAAGAATCTTTTGCACATCATAGTTCTTTCTGAACATAATAGTTCTCAAACTCTATTGAAAAAAACTGCTGAGCTTCACCAAAGTTCCTGATGAGACTGCAGAAATAATTTCTCAACAGATTCTGGAAACTGCTAAAGAAGATGGGTTGGAAACAAAAGTAAAAAGTCAGTCATGTTAAGACAAACTGGAAGACTCTTAAAAAGAAGAACTGAAAATATCCTGACTAACACAAAAATGGACTTGAGATAGAATAGCTCCTGGCTATAACACCCATGCAATCCACAGCTGCGTGGAGACAGCTTTGGATTCCTTTCCATGAAATGCAGGAAGGCTTGCCACAACAGTGTTCACGTATATCCATATCTAAGCAGATTCAAGGAGTTCTGTCATTTCATCTGAGCAAACATCGCACTACTAAAATCTTCCCTGGATCTCACTGAAGCCTGCTTTGAAGAGAATATTAATTCCATTTGCAAATTGTTTGCAGTTGTTGTTGACTTTCAGTTGTTTTTCTATCCACATCTAGAGTTTCGTGGTACTAAGAAAGCTATTCGAAGATCCAGTACAGAAGAGCAGCTCTGCATAGCTCAGCCTCAGTGTTTTCTCATGCTGATCTTTCCATGATACTATAAAGCTGTAATGGGTTTCAAAATATCGTAGCATCTTGTTCAGCTGTGCCAGAGCTATTGAATAAACTAACTATTGGAAGAGATGATGGAGTTGCTGGTTAGAGATGGTTAAAGAGCTGCTCAAGTAATCGGAAGAGACCCATACAATTGTTTCCATGTGCCAAATCCTTTTACTGATACAGCTATGAATCATTTGAAAGTATAGCACCAGGATACATGCGGCCTTCACGATACAAACTGCTTGTTTCTTAGAAAGCACCCAGCTACAGAAAAGTTACAGGATGCTATGAACAATATTAATATCAATGGCCTTTTTTTTTCTCTGATAAATTCTCCTACTTCAGTGAATTCATCATTTAAGTGCTGGTAAGTAAACTCGTGGATAGAAGAGGGTGCAAAGTTATCTATTAAGCAGAAAGGAATTCACTCCCACCCACCCCCAAATCCAATATGAACAACATAGAAGAAATTACAGCAGGCTCAACAGATAGAAAAAAATATAGCTGACAAATCTTCTCCACTGAGGAACTTGGTTTTGGCTAACGAAAAAAAAAAAAATCAGGACCAGAAATATGTGAACATGGCAAACAAAGTTCACATTGAAGACACAATTGTTAATGAACTCTGAAAATTTCAGAGAGAGATGATAACAATCTATTTTCTTATACTCATATGTTTATATTCCTTACTCCCAAATGAATAGCATTTCACTGCATCTCTCCCAAAACTGCAAAACCTCCCTGAACATCAGACTAGATTTCAAGGCACAGTCAGCCAATGCAAGTCCCATGAACCACCCCTCCCCTTTCTATTAAAGTTTGCAGGTTGTACAAAAGCCATTTTTGCTGTGCTCCTAATTTATCTTTCGGATTGCGATGTTTTGGGTATATTGATAATCCATATTTTCTTCTCTCTGTTGTTTTATAGCAATGTAGTACACTGTATATTCAAAATACTTTTCTACATCAGTCCCAGCAAAGAACCTTCTTACTCCTGTAAGACAGTTCTCCTTTCAGCCTTCAGAATTCATGAGGTCATAAACAGCTATCAACTTCCAAACAAAAAAAAAAAGTTAACATTTTTTGGCAGGAGTCTTCATTAAATAGTTTCTATCTTGAGTGAAGTATGGGCCAAGAAAGCTGAACTACACTGCTGATTAGTTAGTCTGTCCCAGAATGCAGACTTCTTTTTTGGCTCCGAAGATGATAAAGAACTGTTCTCCTGCCTCTGATTCCTTAGCACAAATCATTTGGGATTTTTTTGGCAAGCCGTATTGGAATGGTATTTGGCAAAGATACAAGATATATTGGAATGCTCATTCACTCTGAACATACATAGAGATGAATAGTATCCATATCCCTAGGAAGTCTTTATTATTAATATAAAGATACATTTGGCAAAAGTTCTCAGTTTACTTTAAAGGCAAGGAGGACTAGGACGTAATTGAGCTCAGGAAAAAAATAGCTGAGACAGCAATTTTTTCTCAATTTTAAGCACTTAATTTATAAAGACATACTTAACTAATTTTTTGAAGGTCTGGCTCTATCATTGAGACAAGCAGAATAAGAACAGACAGATAGGAGGTACTTATTGCTCAAGTGAGGTCTTCAGAAGAAAAATCAAGTTCACCTAGAAAATTTCTATGCCACAACTCAGGATGAGATGGTTATTAAAAAAACAAACAAACAAAAAAACCCACCTTCAAATAACAGAGGCTTGACCTTCCAGGTATTCTAGAGGTGAAAAGGAAGGCTCATTCCAAAGGCCTGAAAATAGGAGAGAATAATAAGTATGACCATCTCTTGAGTAGATCTGGTGCAAAAATTATGTACCTCATTTCATCTGAAAAAGCCTAGCTGAATCTAACAATATTTTAGTTTTGGCTGTTTTTTTTTTTTTAACTAATTTCATATCATTTTGTTTTAGCATATGTGCTGCTGTATTCTTAGTCTATTTATCTCTAAAGAGTAACATAATCTTAGATCTAGTTATTATTTTATCCTCCTTGGTTGGTTTGTACCGAGACCTCAGCTGACCTAAGAGCTGCCCTGTGCAATAAATTTCATACATACATAGGCAGAGGTGGTTCATGCTTCCAAGAGCAGCCTTGCTAGGCAGAGAGGAAAAATAAAGGTGGAGGAAGGAGATAAACCCACCGGGAAGAAGACACAAGCAGACCCCATCTCCTAGATTCTAACTTAATGCCCTATCTACTCAGATACATTCATTTACATTCTTCCTTCATGGAATCAGTCTGAAAAAGTAAGGCTTTCTTTGTCACGAAAATTTGCTTAATTAGCACTATATTTCATGTAAAATGCCTGTAAGGTAAGTCATACATTCCTTTATTCTAAAAGGCTTACAGATTATGTTCCCTGTTAAAATTTCTTCTCAACAATGAAAGTTATCATTTCTCTCCGGATTTCTAGCAGAAAAATAATTCCTTTTGGAAGTGATATGAAGAAAGTAAAGGAAAAATCTCTGCATCAGGTCAGAGATGCATCAGTCCTGCGACACTGCTGCTGGTTTGCGTTGGTCTGTCTACCAGAGCCACGCATGTTCCATGAATCAAAATGAAGGACCTCCCTGTGCTTCACCATTTTTGTTATCCTGTCCTTTTAATGAAAGATTGCATGGATCTGTCCATTTGTTGGAACTAGTGTCAGCACCATTATTTCACTTTCTCAATTTTTGTCAAGACATGTCAACTCCTTTCGTGAAAAGATAGCTTTGCTTTCAAGGTGCTTTTGGAAATAACATCTTACAGACTCTGTAAACACTTTCAATGTCTTTGCTCATTTTGAAATACTTTTTAAAAACTTATTGCTGAAGCATCAAAAATGTATTTAATTAAAACTATTTTGGGAAAGGTGATTAAAACAGAATATAAAAGATAAGGATTTCTGTATTTTACAAGGAAAATATCCAGTGAAGATGAAGAAAGTGCTTTCCTTTGTATGTTTGATAATAAAATAACCTTTCCTTCTTTCATTAGTGCACTATGGCAGCGTCCTTTTTCCTAACACTTTTTAACTTTAAATTTTTTATGAAAAAGATTTTTATAAATGTCAGGGACTGATAGGACCAGCTGAAAGCAGGTATAATGAGAGATTGGTACTACTATAGAAGCTCTCCCATCTAGCTCCACTCGTGTATCTTTAGTACGACCTACAGCACCTCTGCTACTGAGTTCTGGGTCTCTAAAATACAAGACAACAAAAGAGACTGTTATTTTCAATTTAAAATCTTTTTTCACGGTACTGACCGTTACAAACAAAAAGGGTGGCTGGTGACCTACGGATGTGCTGCAAAGCTAATCTGTTACAAACAGAGCTGAACAAAGCAATCAGCAGACCACAGCAAAAAATTATATCCTATGCTTTGTACACTGCTGCAGACACAATAACAGTTGTCCTTAATAGAATAAGACTGTTGGGAAAGATCGCCATTTGTTTCTTGATGTTAGTGTCTCCTTCAACAAAAATAAACAGTAATAACAGAGACAGCAGCTTTGTTGCTGAAAAGTGCACAGGCTCTCAGGAGGATATGGGAATTAAGATGTCTTCAGGAGATCTTCTTAAAACATAGTGGATCTTGAAACTTCAACAGGTTTTCAATATATGAGAACTCAGAAGAGAGGGAGAGAAATTTCTTCCAAATATCCTATAAAAATTCCTTACAGAAATCAGATTACACTCAGTATGAAGAAGCTGCTGTCCCCCCTTATTTTTTTGATACTGTTGTCACAATGTGTCAACAGTCTTCATGTGAAATTGTTAATGATTACTACTATTATCAAAGAATTATGCAGATACAGAAGTAATATGAAGTAATACATTTTAAGTTGAAGTTTTAGAAAACTGTAAATATTAAAATTTGTGGCTTTAGAATTCTTAAGAATTTATTTTGGTGTTACAAAAGATATCAAGTCTGTACCACCTCCAGAAACCATCCTAAGAATCACTAGTAAGTACACACTAAGAATGATCAACCAGAGGTAACGTAAGAGAAATTCAGAAGCAGACCCAAGGACTCCAGTGCGAGTAGTGGAGGAGCTCAGTGATAAAGCGTTTGTCTCCCTCTTGCAGCACAGAATAGCTGTACTGCTCAGAGATGGCAGCAAAAAGAAAAAAGCACTTCCATAAGATTGCCAGCCTGGCCTCCAACTCACTTAACGTGTTCTCTCCCTACAGAAAAATGCTGTATGAGTCCCTGTGCTGTACCTGGGTCAATTCCGATACATGAGATTTGAGTTTGGAAATCAAAGGAGGAAACCAAACATCAGAGCTGTCGGTAGTTACACAGATGCCCAAGCAAAGCTGCAGGCATGGAGAATACCTCACTGATTGTGAAAACAGAGCAACACGATCTCTCGATAAATGGTCATACCAGGTGGAAAGTGAAAGCGTTTTGGTGTTTTTCATTGACTTTTGATCAAGATAGCATCTTAGGTTAAAACTATCATGCCTAATATACAAAATGTGATCTTGGTATTGGCACTTTCTCCTTAGCATCAAAACAGTACCCTTCACAAAATGATGGGTAAACATGTTCAAAAAGGGTCCGGAGTGATACAAAAGTTTTTGATGTTCTCATCTACGTTATTTTGCTATCACTGGAAAACTAACAGAATTACAACTCCCACTTGTTTGATCACTCTACCAGACACTATGAAGCAAAACTGATAAATGTCAGGTCTGCTTTGTACATGAAGAGTTTTTACATTGCTCTTTGAGCTCAGGACAAGAGTTAATTAAGAGGTTGGTACCAAAGATAACAGCTCAGCAGGTCTCATCTCTTGATCTCTTCAGCAGCAAAAGAGAGACTGATGCAAGGTTATAAAATGTTCACATAAACAAGGCTGATTGAGACAACTTCTCCCCATCTTACACACTCAAGATTGGATACTACAAACTATTATACAGTATAAAGAGCTGCAAATCATGAAACAAAAGCAAGCCAACACTGTTATTTCTCCATCCTTTACCATCCCCTTTCAAACTGTATATAAAAATGTCAACCTCTTTAACATGCAAATCCTAAAATTTCCTCCCATTGGCTCTTAATTGCATTTAGAGATTGGAAAAATCATCAAAGGCTTCCTCCCTACTGTGAAGCCTTACACTTCTTCTCATACTTAACACTTGGAATCCTGACACGTCGTTGCATACGTCAGCTTTTCTCCACCTCCTTCTCTTTTCCAGCATCCATACTAAACAGTAGAATGCAATATGAGGACATACTGACCAAGCATTCTATAGGCTATGCTCTTTTATTCTGAGGATCAATTTCCTGGCATTTTTTTGCTCATGAATACTTTCTGTAAAATTCATATTGCATGGATTGCTTAACTCTTAACCAACATCTAGCATTTAATTTGAGAGCACCTGTAAGATAAAACAAAAAACTAAAGTTTTAGTTAAACTGAACTTAACAAAAAAAATAAAAATGATGTTTTACTGCAATTCTGGGATGGTAAAGTCTGAGTGACGTGGTTAGACCATTTTTTAAATTTAAATTTTTGGTGTCACTGTTCCTGTGATTAGAATAATTTGAAAGATCTGCAGAACTAGTCCAATGGACCTTTCAAAAGGATGGATCATATGATTAGGCTTGATCGTTTCTTTTTTTTTTTTAATAACTAAAATCTTTCACGCTGTTATGAGTGAAAAAGCTACTCTTGCCTTCTGACCTCTTGTTGAATTCACTGCTTCTGCATTACATTCAGGAATCTCCAGGACTACCATGCCTTTAATTCCTTTTTCTAGTCTTCCCTCTTTCCCACTAGCACTGGCCCAGACATCGCATGCAGCCTTACCAGGAGTCACCAGTTCTTCCTCTCCTCTCCTCAAGTTTCCATAAAGGTTATGTTCACTCCCTCTAGGGCACAGGGCTCTACTCTCACCAAGCAACTCGAGGTTCAAAGCCTAAGCCACGTACGTTTTATTGAAAGTACCTTTTTTAAACACACACTGCCAGCTTCTCCTATAGTCTCGGACTCCACTTAATGAAGCTCAGTTTAATAGCAGTCTTTGACATTAGCATTTATATTTTTTTAGATTTCATATTATTATTATCAACCAGTTATAAGCTACACACTTTAGGAGGATGTAAGGAACTCAGTAACTAGGTGTCTTAAATAAGGCTGGCAAAGAAAGTCTTCCTAGAGAAAGTCATCTACTATATATATATATATATATATATATATATATATATATATATATATATATATATATGAATTTCCATAGAGTTATAACAAATGCTTTTTCTTTCTGGATCTCATAAGTAAATACACTACTTTACCTGAATGCAGTGGATCAGGGTTCAAAATAAAATCACTTATAGGCAGAGCAGGCAGTATGTACTGTAAGGTTTCTATTATTCACTTCTGTTTTAAAAACATTGTTTAAAAACATGTTGGTATTTTTTCAAAAGTAAGGTGAGACTTTCCATTTGTGAGACCTTCTTGTCTCTACTAGCCCTTTTTGTGATGACCTGTGTGGTGCTCTATTCTATGCTCTAGTTGACAAAAGTGCTGCTAAAAGCCTGTCTTTTTATAGCATGCTGTAATTATTTTACATGGCAGGATCTTGAAGCAGCAGCATAGCAGCTTAGTACTTATATTAATCTAAATTAAATTAACTATTGAGCCTTCCAGCTGGAAATCCTTTATTATCAGCAACTTCCTGTTGGAATTATTGCACAAGTCAGAAGAACAACCAACCCAGAGCCCAAAGCATTAAGCTTGTTGGGTACATCAAGGCCACATCAGAGTATGGAAGAAGTGATCAGCCATGAAGAAAAAGGCTAGAGGATAAAACACAGTCCAATTGATCTTTCTTATACCATAGTCATTGCATATTCATGGAATCAGGGGATAAGGGATCAGCACTTTTTAGGATCACGACCGTTATGCAAGCTGAATTAAGTACTTTTCATATGGCTTAACTCTTTCTCATGGTTAATTTCAAGTTGAAGACAAAAAAGATATAAGATATCATATATGCAAAGCAAAGGAAATGGACTGTTTGCTGCATCAAAAGATAAATAGACAAAAAATGTTTTTAGAACATTGAAAACATCTAGGGGTGTCTGATGGCCTTTGGACAGAGTAGAGAAAATCCCACAAGATACATGAAGAGAAGAGCAGGCAAAGCACATAAGCAGAGGAAGACAGAAATGAGGTTGGGGGAATATTTGCCCAGTTATGGCCTGAAATACTCGACTACCACCTTCTGCACAGAAGATAAACATCGAAGGTCAGTGCATCACTACTGCATCTAGCCTAGGTTACAAGTGAACTTCACTTGTCAGCAAAATCTGCAACTTAGAATATTCCACGTAGGAGAATATCATGTCATCAGGTAGTAACTACCTATAGGAACTGAATTCAGTAAGTCTGATTATAAAAATTATTATTTAAAAATAAATGTTATATCAGAATTTCTCTCATACGTTTTTGTTATTTCCTGTTATTACTAACAAAAAGAAAGAAAAGATGATTAAGGGATTTCAAAGGAGATATCTCACTGATTGTGGGTTACGTGAGAATACAGCGCTCTTTGCTAGATTTTCAATGCCCTCTCAGGCAAATGAGTCCTTTCAGTGGTGACTCTCTTGGAAGAATTTTCCACAAAACACTATCTTTACTGCATTTCTTAGGATTTTTCTTGGTTTCTTTAGTCCGCTGTCAACACTCACAATTAGTGACCGTAAATAATTTCATTTTTATTATCTTCCTTGTGCATTTTTGAATCCCCTAAGGCTCTGTTTTGAGTTCTAAGCTTTTGTGTATTTATATGCCTCCCAGGGGTGTTATTTTCCATCAACCTTGCTTCAGTTTTCATTGTTATGCAAATGATGTTAAAATTTTTTTGGCACTTCCTCTGATCACTCAAAAACTATCTGTGCTCACACTTCTAGCTTTCAAGCTCTGCCATCAAGCGTTTTTTTTTCTTAAACACTGATAAGACAAAAATCCTTTCTATGAGCTTTCTTTAGTTCATAAAGTTCTTTTTCCTGCCTTTTATTTTTTACTTCTTATGATTTAATATCATCTTAAATAGCACCTCTGTCTGTGAATGTTGTGTTTTTTGGTTCCATTTTATTTAAGTGATTAGATGACGTATATTGCATGGCAACATCTCAGTAATATCTTTAAATAACTATCTGACACACAGCTGAAGATGCTATTACCCTCATGTTATTGCAAGATATAAAATTAACTTGATTACTTATATTCTCAGCTTTTGGCAGCAGAACAGATCCATTGATTACCACAGATCAGCAACACGTTAGTAATACCGAAATCCATTGAAATGATTTCAGCATATGCTACCTAGAATTTCATCAGTCTATGCCTTTGCTTTAAGTAATATCTGGATAGGTACATTAAAATTTGATGGAAACAAATAATTTACAATTGTCACAGAAACGTCACTTAATCATTTTACCCTCTCATTAAAGGTTTGATCCAGCTTTGCCTACCAAAAAAAATGCAATACCATCAGAAAAGGTAAACGTTATCATTAGTAATACTTAGTGCCATTTTTCATCTATCTAACTATTAAAAAAGCTATATAGATTTAGCACCTTTAAAAAAAAGGTCCTAATGAATACATACATTACTTTTATAAATGAAAAAAATGCACAAATATTTTCATGTAAGAATTTCTAATAATAAAGGACTAGATCCAGTTTTATGGAAGAAACTAGTATAGTATTATTAAGCTCCATTTTTAACACAATGTGAGAACCAAGTATAATGTTTACCTGCATGATATGCAGCTCTATTCTTAACAAATATAAGGAGGAACTACAAAACCAAGTTTAAGCATATTGAAGCCAAAGATTATTATATAAATATTATGGCTAGATGAGATAGCAGATACTTTGATAGTTAATGTCATGGTGATATTGCCAACTAATTTATAGAAGAAAATAGCACCTTTAACTCTATAATACATAATTCAAAGAAAAAATTGAGAAATATTATATAGTTATCTTCAGTTTCCTTTTCTTGTATTGCTATGTTGGACATCAAGCACTAAACCTCATCTTAATTTTATTTCTGTTTCATTGTTATCATGAAATTGGACTAAATGATGAGCTTTACTACAAAGGTGTATATGATTGTATATATAACTGCAGTATCCCTCTGGACACAAGAGAAACAGCAAATATGTTAATATTAAGACAAACTGCTCATTTCATAAAGCATTAAAAAAAAAAAAAAGATGCAAAACTGCTGCATCAATCTTTTGGCCTCTCTCCAGGTATTTTGCTGCAATCAGTTTGATATCCGACATATACATCCTAGGCAAGGCGTTGCATGATAATCAGGCCTTGCATTTCCAACACTGGCAAACATTTGAATTCTGGAAAGAACTCATAATGATTTAATTGCTTTTTATATTTTCATAAAAAGTAATTCTATGCCACTAAAATCTTCCAGGTTACAAACACTGAAATACAAATGACATCTAAAAATGACTACGTGAAAGTAGCACCTTACATATGGGCATCTCTTTTTTTTTTTTTTTTATTGATTTTTATTCCTGTAAGCTCTGCAAAGGCAATGTACTAGTGGGAAAAGGGAGCTGGATTCTGGCTCACACATTTGCAGAACTGTTAATTATGCTCTAAAAGCAAAATTTTTATTATTGATGGACTGTGAGCCAGAAAGAACCTATCTGACTTTGGGCTTTCAAGGCTGCCAATTAAAATCAATATTTTTTTTTTTCAGATGAGAAAATATGATCTGGAAATTACTGAATTACCATAAACTTGGGACACAATGATGCAGTTTTCCAGAGTGCTTCCATCATAGTATTATTTAAATCTATTTCTTTACTCAGGAAATGAGCCTATAGGCACTGTGTCTAGAAACCAGTACTTCTCAAACTGGGAGTGTACTTCAGCCTATACGCTCTCTCAGTTCGACAATTTGCAGCTGAAATGGGAATGTCATTCCTGTTCTTATTAGAAGATCAAAATGTAAAATTAGCAATCTTAACCCTACACAGGTATCATAGCAAGATATTTTTATTTACATCTCAAATTGTTTAGATCATCAGCTAGCAGGCAAAAAGACCACAGGCCAGACTCTCAAAGGTGTAAAATGAAACAACTCCCATGCACACTATGAAGCTATATTCTGATTTTCACTTGCCAAGACACCTATTCCGCTTGAAGGATCATTCACATGGATTACAAGAATTTTTTTTAAACACATTTTATTTTAAAAATCTGGGTAAGTTATACACTGGATGCAGACATACTAATTGCTGCTAAGTCCTGCATATATGTGCCTCATCTTTTAAGGGATTGCAATAATTATCCTTCAAAAAATGAAAGGGAAATATAGCACTTTCCTCATTTCTCCCACCTGTTCTACAGTACTATCAGTATTTTCCTCTATCTACCACTGATTAAGTGCTAATGATAAAAGAAAAAGCTTAACACAATAGGAAAGCAGAATTGCCTATTCTGAGCTGTGTGGGGAGTTGAAAAGAACACAAAAGAATAATATGTAAATGCATCTACTACAACAAATCCATTTCACAGAATAAAATTCTGTACCAGAAACTATTACAATGGATGTTCAGAGATGCAATAACATTTTAAAACCAGGATATACTATAAAACATTTCAGAGAAATTTAATTCTGCTATAATATATTAATGGATATGAAAAACTAACTGTGCATATATAATCCATAATGTGGTATGTGCCTATTTAATAGCATATATAAATGCTTTATATTCTCTTCCAAAGTCTCACTTGAAAAAATTCAGAAAACACCACTCTCTTACTAAGCTTACCAAAGTGACCATTAAACATTTTAAACTTAGAAAGATGCTATATTTTACATAACATAACTATTGCATATTATTCTATTTTTAGATTTTTTTCCCTATATATTTCATTAAGCATTATTATATAACAGTTTTTGCAATTACATTTACTGCAACTAAAGTAATAACTTTTAAAGGCTGATCAAAATATGCAAGCATCTGAGCCTTTTCTTTTCCTAAATTGCATTCATTGCATAGTTCTAGTTATCATTTGAGAAAGCCCCAAAACTTTCCACCTCTTGTTATATATGAATTATTACATCGCAAATCTAAGTATTTAACATATTATTTTAGAGGACCTTTCTCCCAGGAATATATGGCTTCAGAGTCCTACAGCAGTAGCAGTAAAGGAGTGTAGACTGGTGACTTCCCAGGGCCTGGTAGTGTTACCTGCTTCCCTACACGTCACCAGAGATGAAGAGCTCTTCCATTAGCAAATCGTGAGGCTCCATCCCCAGGGTCCAGGTGGCAAGCTGAGTGCCCCAAAGCCCATGAGTTCCATCAGCTCCATCTCCAAGAGGAACAACGGCTGTAGCTAACACTTCCCTCCTCTTGAGGACTCCAATCCTGCCTGATAACTCTCCTGTCTGGGAGATATATTCCTCCCAAAAAACCCAACTCAGAGATGTCACTGAATGGCTCTGATGCTCATCTGTCCTGCTAACCCCCAAGTAACCCTTACTGGTCTGCAGTGCCTATAGGGAAACTACTAATAGTTTAGGAATGACCCTAAGACAGAGGCAAATGTTTACAGAGGTCTAGTAACAAGGCTAAGGGGATTTAAGGATCAGTGCAATCCATGTCAATTATTTTCGATTTCCTTAGCAAACACTTCACAGTGTGTGCTGTTGGACAAGAATGAAGTCTATCACACAAAAAGGCAAAGAACACCTTTATGCACCACTACGTTAACCTGGTGACCATTCTCTGATATAAGGGTAAGATAGTATTTGACACAATCCAAAAACTAATCATAAAACCAAGCAACCTATGCCAGAAATAACAGGATTATTCAAAACAGGGTTGTAGGAGGGGCAAAAGAAATGTCTCTCAATTTTCTGAGTACATTTGACACCTGCGTAATAATAAATAATAATAATAATAAAAGGAAGACCTAGGAAAGTGTTGGTAATACCAATAAAGCAGTTTAAAGATTTATTACCTTCTGGTAAAAAATAAACAAATGATAATAAAAAAAACTACAGAAGACTAATGGAATTTATACTCACAAAAAAGGTTTAATGGAGTATCCCTCAGTTTAAAGTGTTGGGGAAAAAAACAGACTTAGAGACTTAGAGTCTTTATTTAGATAAAGGGAATGTCTGAAGACTGTCATGACCCCAATAATTTCATCCTACTATACTTCAAAATCTTATTTTAGTCATTTCAGAAATAGAAGGGGTTATGACTGAAAGGTAGCGATGGAAAAGCAAGCAGTACAAGGTTAAAAGTCTCAGTAGATTGCCTACCCCCTGAAACCGGAGAAGAAAGCTCAGCTTTACCTTAATTTAAATTGGACATGACAGATTCATTGCTCTAAACTGAAGGGAGAAGAGAATCTAATTAAGTATTATGTTTTTGGTGGTAAGGGGAACGAAGCCCTGGAGCAGATGGTCTGCAGAAGCCCTGGATCTCCATCCTGGGCCCTGACGTGGTGCTGAGAGCAGACAGGCAATCATCCAGGCCGTTAATTGTTCACACAGCCCCTACACGGTTTAGCCAAGGCCGACTAGGATCCTCCCATGAAATGCCTGGGCATGGTTTAGGAGATCACAAGGAGCAAGAACCATACACAGTTGGCAATATGAGTCAGGCAACCCTGTTTTGGGAGGATGAGACTTTAGCCATCTGGTTGTAAGCCATGCATTACCACTTCATCTCAGAGCCAGAGAACAGAGGCTGGCTTATTTTACACAGCAATACAAAAGCTCAATTTTCCAACAGTTTTGTAATATTTTCTATGCTGTTCACTAAGATACAGTCATAAAGCAACATTAAAAAGAAACCCATTAGATGAATTTTGAAAAGAAATTATTCAGTTGCTCAAAGGAGCAGAAATTGTCATTACAATACACATTGTTAATGACAATTAGGCAGAACAAGTAGTAGAGTAACTTATTTCACCTCTAGGTCACCAATTTAAACTTGATTCAGTTCAGTGGTGACTAGAACTCATTACCTTCCAAAAGCTTTGCTAGATAAATGACTTGTCTTTGTCAGCAGCTTCTCATGGCAAAATGTCAGCATCACTAGATCTGGTATTTTCTCCTCTTATTAATGTTAGTATAATCAGCTCAGAGGCCAAAGATTTAGTTTTATACTCAGGACTAACTCTCCTGTTCACACCTGCATTTAGAACCACAGCATCTTCTGACAGCAAAATAACTTCAGGTCACTTCTAATGAGGTGAGGCCACCTCACCTTATTTCCAGTCACAGTTTATGAGATGAAATTCTCACCCTTGTTTTGACTAGAAGCTTGAACTACTGCACCTTACCTTTTTAGTGGAGGTCCCTCCAGGTTCCAAGGACACATGAGGCACAAAGAAGGGGCAACAAGTGAAAGGTCCACAGAATAGCTACTTTTCTGCTAGTGTTAGCTAGCACTAAATTCACTTAAAAGTTAGCTTAACTTAAGCAGTCAGTCAGAGAGGAAGAAGGTCAAATGAGGAAGGTAGTATGGTGGACATTAAGAAGTAATAGTACTAGTGAAGACTCTTCAAAAGTTGGAGAACAGTTTTAGAGTGGTGAAATGAGGGTAAGGTATCAGGGATTTCATTTCCTGAATAGGGAGAACAGCCTAGCTATCCAAATATTCCGTTAATCTATTAGCACGATTTCAAAATGATAAAAAGGAAAACAGTAGTAACTGAGATGGGGAGCGGTTGAAGCAAGAAGGAAGATCTGAACAGAGACGGAGGCATGGTAAAGACAATGCAAACTTGCTGGGGTTTGAAAGGAGTTAATATGAAGCAAGTTATTTATAAAAATACCTTGATTTCTCTTGAATTCCTTCCCTCCTCCCTCTAAAGCTCAAAGCTGCTGTTGCTGTCGTTTATTCAGAACTAAAGTACATTACAAAATTTCCTTCTCTATACTTTGAGGTTTTGTAAATACATGAGTAGATATACTGTTAAATGTTAAAATATTAACAGAAGATGGAACCTATGCCTAGCACTGATTGTAGAAAGTGAGTCCAATGTTGTTATAGATGGAATAATCAGAAGAGCAGATCACAGTATCTTTAACATGGGCTGCTTAAAATCTGAGTTTTTATTCTCTTAATGATCTGTAACATTTTCTCTGAATCATACCTGCCACCATGGACAAATCATGCCATTGAATCCAATCAAAATGTCATCAGTCTGAGAAGTTTAGTATAGATAGAGAAGACAGAATAATAATAAACCCTCAGATTAACTGAGTCTCTTTGAAGGGGCCTGTGGGTTACATAATATTGTTGAATCTGTGTCTGAGTCACCTTTCCTTCCAAGACCATGAGCGAGTAGCTGAAGGAAAGCCAGCTTGAATTAAACCTCCCTGCTTTTGTTCAGCTGAGCCAGACTGTTGTGTGGTTGCAGAGTAACTCTGAGTGATGCCTGAGCATATTTCCTAATGTTACAAAGAGCAACACGGCAGCAGTGAATTCCTCTCACTCACTTTATTAAGCGTTCCGCATTTTAAAGGATTATAAAGGAGGAAACTGTCTAGCTCAATGTCCTGGAAAAGTTTGTCCTCCAGAGATTCCTACACTGAAGTACAAAGCACACTATGTTACAGTAGACTGTATGAGGATAAGAAGGCAACAAGAACAAGCGCATAAGCGATGCTGTAGAAAAAGCAGCCTCAGGCAAGAGTCTTGCAGTGAGAAAGACTAATTGCCAGGAGTCAAAAGCATTATCCCTAAAATATTACAGAAAAATGCAAAAATTCCCATTAAATCAGAGCTAGCAACATTGCTTTTGTTAATGGCTTTACCCTAAAAGGGAGCTGTGCAACTTTGCACCCTTTGTTTGGGACTAGAATGAATCCTGTGCGAGTGTACTCAGTAGGAAGCACGTTTTAGTTTAAGTTCCTGTGTTTCCCGGCAAGTTAACTTCAAGTGAAGGTTTTAACTACAGGGCTGAACTTCAAGAGGACCATGAAAGACTGGAATCCCACTCAGGCCTCTCTCCACAGACAGCTATTTAAGGAGAACATGTGACACCACCTTTGAATAAAGAGCAGCAGTATACATCATTTCCATCTAACAGAGGCCAAGGGTGGGAGAGGAAGGGAAGCTGGGCAATTGCATGGCAATACAGTTTACACGGCAGCCAGTACCAAACAGGTCAACAATAAAGGCTGGGATAAAAGCCAGACTGCTTCAGTTTTCACACTATGCAAAGAAAAGGCTGCTAGAGTAAATGTTAAGTACAATACTTCCTGGTGTTACTACTAGTCTGGCAGTACGCGTCTTTCAACTGCAGCATTGATTGATGTGTTGTATTCAAGCCAGAAACCTACACTGTTACCTTTTACTTTCACAGATATCTTCTGCACAAATGACTGGTTGAAATCGGACTCAGTAGAGACTTTTAGCAGCAGACACCACATACTCCTCTCAAGGAGGTGATTTTCTTTCATACATAATCTCTTAACTTCCAGTCATTGGCTATATTAAAAAAAAAAAAAAAAAGGAAGTGACAAAAATCAGTAACGTACTTTAAAATAGTGCTGCAAACTGCCAAAGTCTCTGAACAACTCTTGATTTTGCTTCTGTGTTCTGAAAGGAAGATATATCTACCTTTAACAAGAGGAAGATGTCTTACAGATACTTTTTGGTGTACTTCCACCTATTCAAGTATTCTCAATTCAGAGTTAGAAAAAAACATGACAAAGAGCAGTAAAGGGAATATTTAGTTTTCCTTTCAAGATCATAAACAGGGATAATGTTGCTGAATATTGCTAAGTCTCCGTTACGAAGTGTGTGAGGACATAAAACATTTCTTTTCTGCAGGATTATCTGTACTTTCTTTAACGACAAATCCCACTGTATGTAGCTTTGCGTTCTCTAGCAGGCTGTATTGTTCATCTTCCACACAATCCCAGCAAGATATATTGAAGCTTATTGTTCCCCTCAAAATCAAGAAAAGTTAGAAATCTTTACATTCTTCATTGTTCAAGTTGTATCCAAATAAAGACTACATTTTTACTCCTGCTAATATAGTAAAATGGTTTCCTTCCATCCACTCCCTTAAAGGCTTTAGGGTTCTTACATCAGTTTCAGATTCTGGCGGGAACAGCATGAAGGGTTCCTCACAAGACACAATGAAGCAGCGTCTACTGCCAGATGGAGCTACTGTACTGGATATGATCTCCTGGAGAAGATCAACCACAGAAAAACTTGAAATAAACAGTCAGTGGGGTCACTGGTATTTCTGCAAACTTAACAGTACAAGTTTTTCTTCTCCACAAAGTCTCCTGTTAGAGTGTTAAGCTCCAAAGACTTAAGCTCTGCACAGCCAATGCTTCAGGGAGATGAGTTAAGCTATAGATGTATTATTTATCAACTATAGTGAACACAAAAGAAGAACACTAAATTCATGTCACCTGCAAATGGACCAGATGACGGTCCTAGATAATTTGACTAATAGGGAAGGACGCAAAGTAAGATTTCGCATTTCCATGGACGAATTTAGTGTTTATGAATTGAAACTGTAATATAACTGGGCAGATCTAGGCAAAAACACAGCCAGGCACAAAGTGAGTTTCTCCTTGCCACTGATTCTCACTCCTGACCTGCACACACCAGTCTTCTAGACACGTCTCCTTGCAGCAAATTACCACTTCAACTAGACCATGTAAAACTGTGTGGCAGTTCTGTGAGTTAAACCAAACTACAACAGTACTAAATGCATTTTCACTTGTGTTCTATCTTAAGCAAGGATTTGATAATAGCTTTCCAGAAATAAAAAGCTAGAACACAACCCACCCATTTTACTGCCTGTGCTGAAACAGAACGGAACAAAATAAGAAAAAACATAATGAAAAACAGGAAAAGAGATGTATGGCCTAATGTTCTGAAATCAGAGGTTGCTTTGCAGGAAATTTGATGGGCTATTCTTGATACCACCCACCTCATTTCTGAGGCTTAATTATCTCCCTTATCATATAGCAATCTGAGTCACATTCATTCAAGCAGAGAGCAGCAAGCTAAGCCTCAGGCTAATCTAAAAAGAAAAATTAAACAAAAATAGCTAAACTTGCATTCTATTATTTGCTTTTTTCTAGTACAGGCACAGAAGTGGGACAAGTACAGTTCCAAAACACCCTTAAGAGCAAATTACACTTAGTGAGAAGCTTGCAGACAGAAAGACAACTAAGCTTAAACACCAGCAACCTGTAAACTATACAATATATAGCCGGATTATACATAAGGTGTCGGTGAATTGCTAATAAACTGGTTCCTTTGTTTAGTAACGCAGAGGAATTCTCTTCTAGGAGTCAAGGACTTGCAGTGGAAGACAACCATGCAAGCAGACCCACATGCACACGTGCCTGCTGGTGGCCCTGGCAAGCCAGTCCAACACTGGTCCCCAGAGGTTCCCGAGCTGGGTATATGCAGTTGAAAGGGCCTCATCAGCACACAGCCAGAGTGCATAGAAAGGAAAGGCTCAGCTCATTCCGCTTTCTGCAAAGAGGTTAGTTTACAGCTGGGAGACGTTACTGCCTTGAAATCACATCACTACAGGACTGTGATAAAAGTACTTATCCTAGGCACACAGTCAAAGCCCACAGTCATTTCTTGTCCTGTCCTCTCCTACAGCATACATTCCTCATGCCTTCTTTCTTTTTGCTTGCCTTATGTCTTCCATTGCATTTTTTCCTTTGTTATCTTTCCCATACATCTGCTAGGGTTTTCAGGCAGAAGTATACATTCAGCAAGGCTGTTTTGCAAGTCTAGACAAAAACAAAATCAAAAAAAAAAAGGCAGCGAAATGCTGAACATAGGAGTCAGTGTCACAATCCCAATACTTTCAATAAGGGTAGTTCTTTACCCAAGGTATTTCTGATACTTTGAATTAATGTAATGTCACATTACAGTGTTTCAGCTCAAAAGACTAACAGCAACTGTCCTTTCAAATGATAAAGAGGAAGACCTGCAAATCATGACACGAAAAATGTTTCTTTTTGGCATATAGCATATCTTTCATATCACAGTAAGGTAACACTGATATCATGTTTAAATGTTACACCACAGAAAGCAGCAGTGGATCATCCTAGCTGTCATTGTGAACAGATTTTTAGAATTTTCTTTTATTCATCTTAAAATATGACCACATGTGGATTGTGCCTTTCAACAGCTTATAAGCTTTCTAAGTGTATCATATCATAATGTATCAAAATATTTTAACATTTTTTATACCAAATTAATCTTTTGAATTAATTCATAAACTGGAACAAAGTATTATGAAAGTTCAAGTTTCCTTAATATCAGCTGAGTGTTATTCTTTCCATATTCAGTTTAAAATTAAACTCTATATTTGTGGAAAAACATTGCAAAATTAAATAAAACTTTTTAAAATAATGTTCCCATTAAATTAAAGCAAGTCTTCATTTTAGAGTTTAATTGCCAGTTTTCTTTTGGGATTATGCACCTTTAATTTCAGCCTTGTAAATTATGTTTAATATAATTACTGCATATACATAGTTTTTCATAGCGCATAACTTTTCCCCCACCACAACAAAATTTAATAGCACTTTGTAATAACTTTTTTATGACACATTGTGCATTAAAGATTTAAATGAGCACTGTTAACTTACAAGTCTAATATACAGAAAGCTTTGATACAATCATAACATACACCAAAAATTACCAGTAGCTAAGCAGGTTCTTTATGTAAAGCAATTATTCAAAAAAGAAAGTGCATATTATTATTATGCTGCATATATCATGTCCTAATACAACCCAAGTTAAAGTGAGATACATTAAAAAAATCACTCGGACACTTTTTCTGATAATTTGAATTCTTTTTCAATTCAGCCACGTTCACACATTTTTCAGTGAAGTTAAATATTCATTCCTGTCCCTCACTCAAAGCGAAGATGTGAAAATAGGATTCTCAGAGACCTAGAATGTTTTCTGCAATATCCTTGCCTTATCAGCGGCAAAAGATACTTAGGGCTGGTAAACCTGAATTCAAAAGTGGTATTTGTAACCCCCTAAACCAGAACGGGAGCATACACCAAACTGTACTTAAGGATGGAACATCAGGGCACCCAAAACTGAAATCATTTTTCCCCCAAATATTACAGTGTGTAAGTCCCATTACATACCTAACACTTAGTCTCCTAATTTTCTAAATTGTTGCACACTCAAAGAAATGCTATTACAACCAGACTGAAACACGTTTATTATTAAATACATTTATTATCTCCTTCAAATGACTGAAAGCTATTGGCAAACTATTGCATCCTACACTATACTATACTATAATAATAGTAATCAACGTGGTATAATAAAAATGCACATGCATATTTCAACATAGTGGCAGGATTTCCGCATTCACCATGGGAACGTTTCTAACAAATGTAGCCAACTTGTGCTATGTCTAGAGACCACATACAAAAATAAAAGTAATTGTAAGTAGGATGCCAGTAACCATCTTCGGGAGGGGAAAAGCATTGATCATTCATTTAACTTCTTTCATTAAGAAGGTTTCTTCTTTATTTTCTTAGTCTTGTCTCCTGAACTTTACTTACAAAAACCACAGGCTATACCATGACATTGATTTATAAGTAGAACTTTCCAGTGAAAACACGAGGAGTTTTATTTCTAAACCCATAGTGCAATATGTCCCAAAATTATGAAAAGCCTCTGAATTTTGTAAAAACAATGAAATTTCTTATCCTGTGAGAATTTGCTCCTGCAGTAGAGAACGTCGCCAAAACATGAAAGGATGCTGCAGAGTTCTTCAAACCTTTGTCTCACACGTTTCCAATACCTCCAGCAAGAGCGATTTTTGGAGGGCTTTGACTAAGTCTACTTATCAATTTCACACCAAGCTGCACACGGATGAGCTACTCTCCTAGCCAAAGGGCTGAGGAAGCTCACAGTCACACCAGATCACTCCCTGTTCTTCTTTTTTCCAGTTCCAAAATTCGTAGCACTAAGGCAATGGGGAACACAGGAAGCTTCAGATTTTGCAGAGAAATAAAAGCTATATGTGATGCTAAATCTTACACACGTAACTGAAACAGTACAAGTAGGTCTATCAAAAACAAAACAAGGAGATGGAGCTACAATCAACTGAAGCACAGAATTCTGCTGTAATCAAAACTGGTGAAATCATGTTGATTGCACTACACTGTCATGCAGGGAGAAATAACTAATACATTCAGACCTGCCAAGTGAAATACCTTATTCCAACCTTCCATACCTTATACCTTATTCCTTAATGAATAGTTTAAGTTTTCCTGTCAGCCAACATTTACATTCCATAATAGCTGCTAATCCAATCTACGACTAGATACATTGAATCAAAAGTCAACATTTTCAAGTTCAGTAAAATGATCAATTTTTTTTATTGTTGAAAACAACAAAAACTTCAATCTGTCTAACAAAACAGTTTTTGAATTGTAATAAACCTTTCAGAAGTTAAGTATATTTGAGAAGTATGTATTTCGTAAAGGTCCAGAAAAAAGGCCAGTTTTCAGAAGAATGATGAACCAAAAAGATAATCTCAGGAAATAGGAAGCTTGGCATGCACTGAATGCACACTGTACCATTTAAGTGTTTGCTGCTGAACTATTTGCGTTTTAGCATCTTGCTGTCCTTAATAAGGAGGAAACCTCACATCAAGCCTCTTCAGAGATCACTGCAATCTAGAGTTTCATTCCTAGTTCTGGGAAAGAAAAGGCAAACCTGTACTCAAGCATAGTTGCTCCTTACCTGAAATTTATTGTTTTAGGCTTTCTTCTGACACTGAAAATAGTATTAGATCTAGAAAGAAGAGGAAGAGGCAGGAAAGTGAAGAAAAACAGCCTTCATGATTCCACATTGAGGAAAAAACAACTATATAAATCAAAAGGCTGACTTATCAGTATAGAGATTTTTCATAGAAAAAATATCAAGGGGAGCATACCATATGGATCAAAGTGCTTTTCACATATGTTGGGGTCTTTTTTCATTGAAAAGTTACACATGTGAGAAAATACATAAAAAGTGATTCCTGAAGATGTCATCTGCCTTATTTTTAATTGGGATAATATTAGATTTTCTATCTAACTGACTAGCAACTGACTGCTGTTGCTTCAGTAAGTATCACTGTCAATTACAGATTGATAGATTTGGATTCTATTTGCTTTGGAATCTGGAGTCAGCCTATATCTTAAGTAACTGTAATAAAAGGAGACTGGGGACTGAGCAGTACAAAATACATACATGCCACAAAAGATTACATATTTCTATATCACATTCAGGTATTCGCAATTTTACTGCGCCTTCAGATTCAAAGGATTTCTCATCTGCATAGCCAAAAGATGTTTAATCAAAGATATCCACTCATATCTCTACATATCCAAATACATTTGCTTAAACTAATTTTTGATACCATCTTACTTCTCCATTACAGACTTTATTATAATAATATAATATTACAACATGGTCCAAAATTTGGACAACAATTTGGAATATTGTAACTTGATTTTGTGATTTTAATTAAGTTATCTTATTCAGTAGAATAAAAATCTACTGGAATGAAGTTCAGATACTACTAGCAGTTGTCACTTATCAATAAATAAAAACTAAGGAGAGCAGAGAGTTAACGTTACCTGATTGTCAAAATTCAATATTGCTTTAATTATACATAGTTTTTAGATAGTTTATAGGTATATGACTAATCTGAAATGAACGAAAGCTTAATGTTAAGGAATCTGCCATGAATCCTTCAGCCTCCAGACCTGAAAAGTGAATGCTCCTTTCTCATGCATACAAGAGACCGAAATGTTACCTGTCCATCTGCTTAGATCTTTATTTCACTCATATCTACAAATAGAGGTTTATTCTCATTATAAGCCACTTGAAGTCATTTACAAGCGCATAATCCAGGAGGTTCTATCAAGCCAAGGGTACTCTTTATAGTTTAAATTACACTAAAGACCTTATTGCTGCTGTTAATCAACTTGAAAAATTCCTGTATGTATCAGAACAGCCCATCCATCCTGAGATGTCATGGGTCTCCGTAAAATGATTTAGGTACTCATGAAGAACTCGGGGATGTAACTCAGACAGCTGTGAAAATCTATCATAAGCAACAAATTAATTATTTTGTTTTCCCAATAAAATGGAAAAGATTCATTTTTAAACAAAACAATACACATGAGCATTATGATATATGAAACTTCTGAAACATCCTAAGTCAGGTAATAAGCTAAAACCCTAATAAGAACTGACACAGCGTTAAGAATGATGCCAAGCCACTGCATAACAAGTGGCTGGTTTCTATGAGCAAGTGTCTGGGCCAGCTCAGTTCCATTAATGTTTTACTCCATTATCTGAGAGCTGACATCTTTTCAGTAATTACTGCAGATGATACCACCTCTAGTGTAATTAAAGAACGATTATTTAGAGCGAAGTGAGCCAAGATCATCCCTATTCTCTGTTTAGGCCAACGTCAAAGAAGAGGTTGTCAAATAAAATGGATGTTTTGCATTAGGGAGCAAAAAAAGGGTGATGTAAAGAGTCAAGTAATTTGATGGGCAACGCCGCAGTGAAATTAATTCAATATGTTCAATATGGTCAGTTCCATGTGTAGTAATATTGGACAGATGGGTATGATATCTATGTACTTTCACTGCCTTTGCATTAGCAATTCAGTACTTACAAAGCAAACCTCGGATGGATCCTGGCTTGTTGCCCAGTAAGAGAAAGACTGGAAGCAAAACACATTAAATGCTCCTACAAATCTACATACTCTGCAACCCTCCTGAAACGAGCCTCTTTCAGAATGACCCCTTGGACACCAACCAAAAAAATAATCACCATCATAACATGAGCCTATAAACTTTTGGGATTAACGGTTAAATAATAATGAGTAGGAACTGAAAGGAGCAATTCACTTTGAATGAATACTAATGAGAGAATTTGATGCATTCTTTGTTTTTGATAGTAACTAGGTATAAGAACTAATTATGTCTCTTACTTAAAACACAAATTGCATGTTTTAAGGAAGTATTTAACAGAAGAATGGAGTTAATGAATGCACTCTAATCAGACCCAGGAAGGTAAAAGATCACAGCTGACCAAAACATACGTTTCCTAATGCATTAGAGTTCAGTGTTTATACAGCAAAGGTTACATTTGGTCAGCTAGAAAAAACAACAACTTTTCCCTTCAGGAGCTGACAGAAAGACAGAGATTCTCAGACACATAGGGAATTCTTCAAAAACAGTTGCAGCACGTTTAGCCCCACTGACAGTATAGTCATCTTGTCACTTGTTTGCGCATGACTCCCATAAACACCAGCCACAAAAGATGATTAAGTTTCCATATCCTGAAAATCAGCATGTCGTCATAAACATTTAAACAACAGCTGCAAGAAGAAAACTAGTGCTATCTGGAAGGCTGAGTGCTGCTGGCCATGTTGGAACAGTAAGCTGCCCACTTCAATCCACGCAAAAAAACACATTCAAATGATTTACACCCTGTCCGATTCAGCTCCCCAGCACTGCTACAGAGAAGTGACAGCTCAGACTTGGTGTTATCATTTGACTGACTATTTGATTTTAGAGTCTGCTGAATTTGAGACTCAGTTCCACACCAGCTTACTGGTTTTTTTGGTGGATTAGTTTTTGTTTTCCAGCTTCCCGTGAAGAGAGAACTCTGATGGGATGCATGGTATGTTAAGTTGTCAAAGTTGCCTCCTTCTTGTAACAAAAGACTGAAAAATAGGGTAGCTTTGCAATTAAGCTTCCTGAATTGAAGGCTGGACTTCTATTTAGTTATGGGACAGAAATGTTTCTGAAGTTGAGTAAAAACTTAAAATTATGAAGAACTGACAACATCAAGGACTAAAGGTGATGCAGTCTAATGAAAAAGTACTGACTTTGAATGATAGTTCTGAATATTGTGGAGTATCTGGCTGATTATTAGTAGGTTTTCTTTACTTCCTGAGAGATATCTTTCTTTCACCCATATGACAAGCTGCAATTATAAATCTGAGAAAGCTCTGAGATTTGAGACTGACAAACCACAGACCCTTTTCCTGAATGAAAAATTGGCAACCATGTCTCTGTCCTTTTATCAGACTGAGATAAAAGTGCTGTAAAATATTGACACGTTCTCTGTGAAGGCAGACGAGAAGAATTCTTGATGCTGAGACGGGAACGCCTCCCGGACTCTCTTCCCTCAAACCACTGCATGCTTGCTCTTCCCATTTCTCTCTCCTTCCGTGACCACGCAATAGTTTCACCCAAGGTAGATCAACTGCAACAAGACTGACAGAAAGCAGCGCATTCCAACAGCCCTCCCGCTTTGGGGCCAAAGCAGTCACAGGAGAGATGCTACTTCCTATCCTTCTCAGGCAGAGGCAAGAATGGAAAAGTGCATCTCTCGTCATTCCCAACTCTGAGCTACTTCATAATGAGACGGAGAGGAGCCTTCTTTCTGAAGTTGCTTCTGCTTCATTTGCACTAGGAGTGGGCAGACTAAGCAAAACAGAAGAGCACCTAGACCATAGACCTTCCTGAGGTAGGGCTACTTTGTTCAACTCTTCTGATACTTAAACTCTCCTGGGTGTCTTGCAGGCAAGTAGAGAACTTGAAGTAGTGACACTGCAGATAATTATAGCAAAAGTTGTATTTGGTCAGCTGGAAATACCAATAACTTGTCCTTCAGAAGCTGATAGGAAGAAAGATTCTCAGACATGTAGGCAATTATTAAGAAAGCACACTGCTGTATTTTTCTCTTTTCCTTCCTCTCTTCTCTATAGTTGTAATAGCCATTTTGGGGGTTACCCCAACCCCCCATGTAAGACCCTTACCTCCTGAAGCTGTTCAAGCACTATATGGAATTATTTCCATGAACAGCCCTTTACTAGCTATTTACTTCAGATATGTGGAAGGCCTGTAGAAGTATGTGTTGGGTAGGAATGACTTTTCACACTTTGAATGCATTTTTCAAATGCAAACTGGCCCTATATTCTAAGAAAAGTCAGAGCTAAGCTAGGACAACCTATAAAGTTCCAGCACTTGTGGACAGAGCATACCTCTTCATAAATAACATTTATCTATTGCTTCTGCTTTCAGTGACTAAACATAGGGCAAAATAATGAGAACTTCTGGCTGAAGAATAGACAATGATAAAGCCCAAGGAAGCAGTTCACTTGCACATTTGTTTTCTCTTGCAGTCAAGCTAGATATGGGATATATTTTGTATGAGAAAGTCTTGCAGCAACATTTGCAACCATTCCACAGTCTACATACATGCTCTATGTTATGCAGTTCAAAGTCTACTGTGAACACCCTCTACACGATGCACATAAACAGACTACAGGATCTTCAGAAATAACATCCAATACAAGTTTCTGATGTTCTTAATACGATTTTAGTGTAAAATTTACATCCATTTATTTTATAAAACATCATATATTGGATTTCTAACAGTACTTAGCAACCTCCGGAGTACAAGAAAAAAAAAGTATGACCAGGGGGTGGAGATCACAGTATTTTTAGTAAAAAATGCCTAACATTTCTTGACTGTTTTGAGACTGCTTAGATTTCAGTACTGAAACAAAGAGACAAGGTATGCTCTCCAGATTTTCAATTCAGCTGAACACACTGTTTAGTAAAGAGGAAAGAGAGCGAGGGGCAAATTAGACAAACATCATCAAAAAATGTAGAGCATTTGCAGCTGGGATTGTCACTGTACTTGCAAAGAAACAGTTGTAAAACACCATCCAGTGTGCATTTGTCTTGGTAAGCGCAATTTTAAGTGTCTAGATTGCATGTTTCTTCCCTGCGTATCATCTACGTTATTCGGAATACACAACTAGTCTCAAACCTAAAGAGCAACGCATCGAAAGCAATTCATCCAAGCACTTTCTACACTTGATAGGCTTCTTTCTTTCTTCTTCTAATTAAGCAAACTTTCTTCTCCAAACTTATCCATGAATTAATGTCCCTAAATATTATTGCTGAGTGTTTTCAAAACTGCAGATATAAAGAAACAGGTGTATATATATGGCAACACTTTAAAGAACTTTCCTTGTACAAGATGTGGTTCATGTTATGTAGCTATATTGTTCCAACATTTGTTAGTTATTCTATCAACCATCCAAGCAGATGATGTTCTTGTTCACTGTATTCATCAATGACCTGGAGCAAGGGACAGAGTGCACCCTCAGCAAGTTTGCTGATGATACTAAACTGGGGGGAGTGGCTAACACACCAGAAGGCTGTGGTGCCATTCAGAGGGACCTGGACAGGCTGGAGAGGTGGGCGGAGAGGAACCTCATGAAGTTCAGCAAAGGCAAGTGCAGGGTCCTACACCTGGGGAGGAAGAACCCCATGCACCAGTACAGGCTGGGGGTTGACCTGCTGGAAAGTAGCTCTGCCGAGAAGGACCTGGGAGTGCTGGTGGACAACAAGTTAAACATGAGCCAGCAATGTGCCCTTGTGGCCAAGAAGGCCAATGGGATCCTGGGGTGCATGAGGCAGAGTGTTGCCAGCAGGTCGAGGGAGGTGATCCTGCCCCTCTCCTCAGCCCTGGTGAGGCCTCCCCTGGAGTCCTGTGTCCAGTTCTGGGCTCCCCAGTCCCAAGAGAGACGTGGCACTCCTGGAGAGAGTCCAGCGGAGGGCCACCAAGATGATTAGAGGGCTGGAGCACCTCTCCTATGAAGAAAGACTGCAAGAGCTGGGCCTGTTCAGCCTGGAGAAGAGAAGCCTGAGGAGAGATCTCATCAATGTGTACAAGTATCTGAAAGGGGGGTGTCGAGAGGATAGGGCCAGCCTCTTCTCCGTGGTGCCCAGCAACAGAACAAGACATAACAGGCGCAAACTGAACCACAGGAAGTTCCACCTGAACCTGAGAAAAAACTTCCTTCCTGTGAGGGTGACAGAGCATTGGAACAGGTTGCCCAGAGAGGTAGTGGAGTCTCCTTCGCTGGAGATATTCAAAGCCCGTCTGGACATGATCCTGGGCAATATGCTCTAGAGGACCCTGCTTGAGCAGGGGGGTTGGACTAGGTGATCTCCAGAGGTCCCTTCCAACCTCAGCGATTCTGTGATTCTTTACATAAAAAAAGCTCATCAAAAAAAATTAACACAACCCAAGTTCTTGCAATACTACACAAAACTGTCTTTGTTTTTCTGGCTTTATGTTTTGTTTTTATGTCTGCTGTTTTAGAAGGATCTAAGTAACTTCCTGATCTATGTAGTAAGACTTATGCTATGATCATTAGCAACCTCTGTATCTGCATTTTCGGAAAACTTCATGCGATTATATAGCAATTCTTTTTTAGTTTACAGTTTTAGTTTAGTTTTTAGTCCATAGTAGCTATGGACTGCAACCAAAATCTATGCTGCAGACTTACATACTTAATCACTTGCTCTAAAACCTTCTAAATTGGACCTGTTCCTTTGTCGCATTAATTAGATTTTGTGACAAACCAAAACAACAGAAAAATAGGGAAAAAAAACACCAAGGAAACTTACACGGGCTAATTCTTGAGATAACTGCCACAGCTCATACTGCTGGATCTTGTTTTTATTGATCCTGATATCGCTAAATTTTTATTTTGTTAAATGAGAATACTGAATAACGAAACACTCCTCATATGTGCAGAAGAAATGCTTACTATCCTGCATAGGAGAGAAATTTGGGGACTGTCACTAGTTAGGTATCATTAGGAAATGAAGGTTTACAATCTAAAAACCAGAATGTGACATTTCCAAACATAGGGAAAAAAAATCTCTCCAATTCATTTTTCTGTATTCCTTAACATCACATTCAAAGGATAAAAAAAAGAAATACATCTAGCCAAATGAGAGAAAAGTACACCATCATAGCATCCTCTGTTAAAGGAAGAACATTTGCAAAGACGAAAATCAATATACAGTGACTTACTGCAAATATCATATGGAGTATTGGGATGCCACAGGCTTCTGGGAATGGAAGTATGCCATGTATTTTTAAAAGACAAAAGTAGTCCTGGAGAGAAAAGGCCCATGAGTTGAGAGCTGCAGAATCCACAAATCTTTCAAGAGTCAATGCTACAACATTCGGAAAAAAAACAACAGCAAAAATCAAAAAACCCACCACTACCAACAAAAAAACCAGCACTTAAACACTCCTTGAACTTCAAAAGGACTGAGTCAAGGCTGCAAAACCATCTATTCAAAATAGCAATGCTAGAAGCAGTGGTAAAATTATATTAATAGAATTTTGTCAGTCCCTTCTGATGTGTTAGACGAGGGGCATGGAGGAGGAGGGACAGTGCTGAATTTTTAACTTGTCATAGATAAGTCCTCACAACATTTCATGTTCCTTTGTATTCGAACTTATGCTGGTCTAATATTCTGCATAATCGTTTATACATGTATACTGGCAGTTTATTCCTGATTTCTGAAGAAATTTACATTAGGCGCTTTTCTATTCAACACTGTGCCCTAATTACTTAAGTAAGAGGATGAAATAGTTGCATGCACACATAAGCACATAAAATACGAATGTAAGTGAATATACAACTCAAATACTCTCTCTGAGGAAATTTTATAGTAACATGTTCTGCTCCAAGATTTCTGACAGACTTGTTTCTAGCTGGCCACAAAAGTCAGAAATTTAAGGACAAAGTAAAGAACAGGGTGAACAATAAATGAACCAGTCTTATTCATACATTTAAAAAGAGATTATTTGAATTTTTAACTGAATTATGTTTTTACACAATATGAACACTCCTATCCAACTATGAAGAGTAAAGAGGATGAACAAACCTCCAAATCTGACAAAACCCGACTCTCACACAGACAGGAGTTACAGATCTCACTTCAGGAGCCAAAATAGCACATTATGAACAACAAAGCAGGTCATTTTGTAGCTGGGCATTATTAGCAGAACTTACTTGCACAATAGAGAGAGATTCTTATTTTTCAGAGAATGTGTCATTAAAAAAAAAATCCCCACAACTTCCTTAAAACCTTAGGCTTTTCAATATGTCTCTGTGAAAGAAAAAAAAAAAAAGTAACTGCCCAAAGTAATTTAAACACATACATACTTGCTACAAGAACGGCAAGGAAAGGGAAGCCACAAAACAAAATACAGTAACTCTAAAGTAATTTTTCATCACAACTGAAAAAGTTGTGACTTTTTTGGCAAAAAGGCTTTTCATCAGAAAGCTCTTGCACACAACATTTTTTCCATATCCTAGATAGAATTCTTAGCTAAAATAAGGAAATGAGAAAGTGCAAGACAGTTTATTAATGCAGCCAATATTAATCCATCTATTCGAATCCTAATATATGATACAATAGACCTGACTTGTTTGTATCTTTTTCTGGTCCAATTAATATTTAATAAATCCCAGCACTATATGAGTAAGACATCGTATTTCAATTTTTTTTCCACTTATCTAGACTTTTGGCTTCTGGATTATTAGCTCCCTTATTCTCTTCTCTTGCTCAAAGATTTTGGTAAAGGTGTAGTGAAAGGTGTTCTTTCAAGTAGAGGACCAAAATCCAGACTTCAGGGGATTTGAAAGTCTTACCTTCTTGCCAGTTCTTTTCCCACAAATTACCATGAGTAAACTATATATTATAAAAATATGCTTGAAATGAAATGTCAAATCTGAACTTTACTAAAATTAAGAAAGTTAAAATCTTATACTATAATTAATTTCCCAATGTTTTCGCTCTGTGACAGTTAACTGTCAAATATATCATAAATGGTATCATAAATGATTATCATAACCACAGGAAGCACGAAGGATGACAAAACTCAGTACGTGAGATCTTCCAGTATCTATACTGAATCAAGCAAAATCTGACATAAACCCGTCAAAGCTCTCAAGATACACAGTTCTCTAATCTTTACATATGGCAAAAATACAACAATAATATAGCTTCCCTTGGAGGTACTCACTTCCACAGAATCTTTTTCTAGATTAAAAGAAAAGATATCCCTAATATCCATAAGAGTATCTGTGATTATCATGGAAATGATTGCCATGAAGAATTCATCATATACTGGGTATACTACTAAAGTAGGATTTAGAATAGGATTATCATCCTCCCTGCACACATTGAAAATTGATGTACAGATGGGATTAAATGATGTAAGTCACAAAGAAAAATCTGCAGTTGAAGATCAGCTGTTCACTGCCGTGCCTTTTCTACTGAATGAAAAGGCCCTCCAACATCTTTCCACTTTGCATCTACACAGTCCTCAAGTGGGGCCTATAGCCTGGCTGATGCTACGGCTTCCTATTGTAATGAAAAACAATTTTAATGTTAACATCTCTATTAGTTAACATTTTAAAAATCTTTATCTCATTTTAAATTGCCAAACTGTTGATTGCATGCATATAGTATTTCAAAGCCATGTTTTAAAACCTCACAAAATAAATTTAAATTAATCACAAAACTGTATTACGCATATGCAGAGAAATACTCACATTCTGCCAGGCAGCTGGCTACAACTCTATGACAAAACATATTTCTTTTCTTGAAGTCAGAGACCAAATATCACCAATATCACTTCTGCATACCCATCATTTGGATCATAACTATTCTGCAAATGACAGTACATGACGTAGTAGAAAACCTCTCGCAGTGAATGTGCAGCATAGCAATCGAACTACTGAAGATGTCTCTTTCTAGTAGCGTATACTGCACCTTCCCCTTTTGTTTTCTTATTGAAAAGTATTTTCCTTATTTGTCATTCCTCTTCTGCTCTCTTCAAGGCTTTTTTGAGCCTTTCGTTCTACATGTACCCATCACACTGTGACCATATTTTTGATATTACAAAGAAAGCAGCCAATACAGAGAAAGCTACACAAATTAAAAGCTTTTCATAAGAGATTTGCATGGGCACTGGGAAAAGAACACTATGGACAATACTTTAGAAGTGGTGGGCCTACTGGAGGCCTTCGTGCTACCCCTCAACCTGTACTGTCTGTCTTCAGCAGGTGAGCAGGACCTCGGCAGAGCACTGCAGTACAGCTGAGCATGTCTCTGGGGACCTTGGCTGCCATTTTGTAGTCAGTTAACTGATTAGGATTAGAAAAATTGAGAAATATTACTTATTTTTGAAGTTTTGAGGCTTAAAACATCTGAGGAACAGAACTTTATATTTCCCCCAATCTGCAAGTCAAAAAAAAAAAAACCATCCAAACTTGAATAGACACTGACTTAGACTCTTCCCTGCCTGAGGAAGGATGGGGATTGAAAAGCTTATTTAAAGCCTTCTTTTAAGGTTATGGAATGAAATAACCACTAGCATTTTAAGTACGAGCCTTCAGCAGCAATATCATCTTCCAGAAGCAAATTTCTGCTTTATACAATGTGAAGAGTGAATGTTCCCTAAGGCTGTTCATTTAAGTTCATGCAGGACTACACCCTAAAAGGAAGTTCCTTTTCTGAAATGTCAGAACGCAAACACTAGGATAAGGGGATGACTTATTTTCCCCCGATGCTATCTGATTCTGAATTTAAATGAGCAAAACCGCAGGAAACCGGTATTTTTCCTGGAGAATCTGATGGTGTTTCCAATAAGAAAGTATTTACAAGTGAAAAACCAGTTGCAAAAGACCAATGTTAAATGCTAGCGTCATTAGCACTGCTTAGATTTGTTCAAACAATTGTGCAAGTCCAAAACCATTATTTCTCTAACGTTGTTGATCTTTTCTGAATTTTGTATGAGGAAGTTCATACAATGAGCAACTGAAAATAATGTTTAAAGATATTGTAACAGAAGTCTTACTTATGAAAGTAACTTCAGTATTTTAAAACCTTTATCTGAATCAATGTAATCACTAGGAAGGAAGACTAAGTATCTGAAGATTCACTGAGATGCACAAAAGACGCACAGACTTCAAGAAGCCTGTTTAGATACCAATTTCTGCATCGGATTCTTATGTCAATAGTTTCCTTACTGCTTGCCTGAGCAGAGGGGAGTTTAATCAAGCGATGGAGCGCTGGAGGTTCAGTTGATGTCACTTAGCATTCACTGCAATACCTTGCCTGGGCTTCTGTTAAAATTAGGGTTAGAAAAGGAAGATGGGTACCAGCTAATTATTAAGATGTAATTCCCTGTTCAATTTTCCGTCATGCAACTTCGAATCCAACATGAATTTTGGTAAGTTTTCAAAACTGTATACATTATAAACAGATAAGTTCTAATAGACTTTCTTAGTGCCTATAGATAAAGCTAAATTCTTTTGTAAGGATCTCAAACTTTTACTTAAGCAATTACAAATTAAAACCCTGCACAAAGGCCATATCATCCCTAATTGCATTTTAGCAATCCATTCTAACATCAGCCATAAATATATACATATGAATGCATGCTTATAAACATATACTATATATGAAAATGCAGGCACATTTTTGCTATTACTGGATATTGTATTTCTGGGAAGACAAAAAGGGAGTACACAAACTCAGCACAAAGAATAAATCACTGCAGTCCCCTGGAAGATCTTCAATTTAGAATAATGTCTTTTCTCTTGCTCAGAGACAGATACAAATTCACATCTTTAACAACCAATAATTAGGAAATTCAAAAACTTATCACAGAAAAAAAATCTCATCCTAGCAGCAGCAACAAGGAAACATGAATGCAACATAGGATGAATTAGCCTTTAATTTCCAGTCTCAGTAGGAAGATTCTCCAAACTTTTAAACTGTCTGTAAGTTAATAAATATATATGGTACAAACAACTATTTGAGGTAAAGGCATGAAAAACACTCTACTGGATTTTAAGTGAAACCAGATCACAAACTATTTTCAGGATATAGTGAATTTGAGAGAAATTGGTCCTAAAACTTTTCTAATGAAAGAATAGGCATATCACTCCCCTTCAAAGGGCCCTTCAAAGGGCAGGTTTTTTGGTTTTTTTTTTTTGGCTAATTTGAGTGTTCTTACTGTGCTCTGGCATCTGTTGAACATTTATTGTACCTCTGTCAGCAACAACTTCCGTATCAAAACATACGGAGAAACAAACCCTGTGTTAGCAGCCCGCAAGTGCCCTCAGTGCTCATTTAAAGCCAGGCCAGCAGAAAGTGGCCACTCAGCACCTCGTTTGTCACTCTGCGGCACCTGCCAAAGGTACAGGAGCGGCAGCAGGCCAGCAGCAGGGCTGTGGGCAGAGGGGACCAGGGCTCGCCGGGGACCTCCCCGTCCCAAAGCGCAGGGTCCCAGGTGTGAATGGCGATATGCAACACTTCAGTTGTCACTACCCGTGTCATGTCTCTGTATATTATATTTGCAGTCCATTCAGGTAAAATCAAGGAAAAAATCATGGAAGAAATGTTCTTAAAAAAGAAAGATTATTCTTAGACTTTCACTATTTTCTAAAGGAAAACATTTTGATTAGTATAACTACAAAATCTTTAGCTCCCCCCCTTCAAAGTACATATTGTACGTAGATATTAATGCTTTTGTAGTATTAGAAATACTATAAAAATTAGTATATAAAATACTGCAAGTATTTTGTGTATGATGCAACATCACTTACCAAATACAAGGCAATTCTAAGCAGCTGAATTGCAGCTGTGAGCAGATAATTTTTGGGTGAAAACACTGCGGCCCAAATTCATTTTTCTCCTGTGTTTGAGTTGTGTCTTCTTATATAAAGAACAAAAGCACAAAACCTTTCCCTTTGGCAACCACTTAGCACCATTAAGGAGAAGTTTAGGAACAGATTTCTAGGCTGTTTCCTGTAATAGCAACACAATTTATAAGCTCAACCTCAGTTCCAACAGAATATTTTATAAAAGGGGAAAAGCTGCTAGATTTGCAGTATTAAATGTTCACAACTGCTTCTCCAACAACAAACTCAACAGAAATACCAACTGTTTGGGTGAATCATTTGTGATTGTGAAATACCACTGCATTTTGTCCTCAGTCCAATAATCATCCTCTTAGTTTATGTTTGTTAAATGCTATCATATAAAAGTAATGGGTTTCCATTTCAAATAAAAGTAGAATCTTCAACATGGATCTGCAAGCCAGCTGCAGCAAGAGGGCAATCTATGCTGTTTTTTTGTTTCCCATTGGAAGTTGTCTACTATGCAGAACAGTGGTCTTAACATTACTCCTCGTAGATTTAAAATTCTATTATAGCAACCAAGCATAAATATATTTTACACCAAGTTTCTGAGCAGTTCCAATCATTAAATATATATTTAAAAAAAATTTTCCCAGTTGTGCAACTCAGATTCCGAGTATTAAATATTAAAATATCACTTTGCTAGCTATTCTGCCTCTCAGGTCAGTCCAAGAAATAAAGTAAACTCTGTGGAATATATGTTACCGGCTTTTCTGGTAGAGCAAAAGTCTGACAGGAGAACAGAATAGGAGAAGAGGGGTAAGGATCAGGAAGATGTTACTTAGATAGTGTTTCAATTTGTTTAGTGACTACTAGTACAATACGCACACGGGCCTTCAGTGTTTTGGATGCACCTCAGTATTACTAAGGAAAGTTGCAAAGAAAAAAGACAACAAACAGGTAGTAGAAGCATTATGATATCAAAAACCAGGAATCATCTGAAATGAGCCAGTGATCAACCACAGGAATGATTATGGTTACTTTACAGCTCTCATTAGGGCATGTTAGCTCAAGTGCAAAATCATCTTAACACAGCTACACAACCTCTGGACTGGATCAACCCAGAGCCCAAGCAGCGCAGAATAGCGACCCATCTGCATCTCTTTGTGCTGATATACCCCACCTCTGCCTGAAAGACGATCTGCATACTCTGCTATGAGGATTTGAAAATTCAGAAGTATACCAGCTTGCACTATAGAAGGTTTTAAAAATGACAATAAAGTCCTTCAAAATTGAACATTCAATATCTGGTGTAAAAATCTAAAATGTTTCATGTATAATAACTAGATACAGTAAGAAGTTAGAAAACAGTGACCAGTGACTACGCAGCAACTATAACAACCTTTTCGAACATTTTTAAAGTTCTAATTTCCTTTACTTATTCTGACATCATTGTTACTATCATTTTCAGTTATATGGTCATATTAGTGAAAAAGAAAGCCATTAAACAGCATAACTTCTGCATCTGTAGACTATTTTTAAGAAAAAGCTTAAGTAGTTAAAATATTTGCACAGGTTTTTTTTAAAAAATATGTTGCCTGTTTGTATGTATCCCCATTTTCTTTCTATCCCTCTGTTGATAGGATATTCCTGCATTGTATGTGTAAGAAAACATAAGTGACAATATAAGTTGTTGACCAGAGCAGTTGAGTACAACTGTGGGGTTCTGCTGTTAATAGTAACTTATTCAGTTCCTCTGTGGGGCCCTCCAAGCCCCCAACCCAATTACAGTCCCATATTCAAATGCCTAACCATACCATATATTTCCTTTTCACATTTTGTCTCTCCATTATCTTCAAGCTTGCACTAATACTGTGTTTTAAACAAGATATCACAGCTTTAGTGCCCTCTATGAGCTTCAATCTAAAAATAAGCAATTTAATCTGGATGGATATCAGTTTCAAAAATAAATCAATGAAAAAGCATCAAAGGGGCACTGTGTCAGATATAATTCAAATTATACTATTTCAGAGCCAGAATCTGTCATCTGCATTGCATAAATATATATAAATGTATTATTCTACAAATATACTGTATAAATCAAATAATTGAGTAAGAACTTAATCAGTAAAAACCCTCTTCTCAATTTAATTATGTTTAAAAACGGAAGCAATTTTCAAGTGAAATAGGATGTTTTCTTCCTGCTATGATCAGGATGTTATACAGAAGGCTTTTTCTATATTGCTGCTTTAGAGTAAACCCCAACACTTTACATTGTTTTGAATAGATAAAGAAAGGGCTATTCATAACTTTGTAATACTTCTTTGACTTTTTAAATCAAAATGAAGAGTTTAACCATTCCCAAATCAAAACACTTCATTACAACTCAATTTAGCATTGACCTATCTTGACAAGCTGCCGCACTGCCTTGTAAGAGCTATAATTTATTTGCCTTATCCTCCTGTCTGAAATGGGTTCTTTGGCCTTTGATAATGAACTGTGGCGATCCTTCGACTCTCTTAGGGTATCATTTGGTTCAACAGCAGCAGCAGCAGAAGCGACAGTGCATCACGGGAATTCAGCTAGGAACAAAGTTCAATATAGAGAAGTCATCAAAGGATGAGGCAAAGTACAAGTCTAAATCCAAGAATTAAGGACCCATTAGAAAAGTAATTGTCTCCCATACAAGCTAGCTACAATCTGCCAATAAATACATCAAGGCAGTGACAAGTATATCCAGAATATTAACATCCAAACTACTGAGTGATTTTCTGATCACAGAAAATACTTTGGGTGATGCACAGAAAGTTAATACCAAATAGTCTAATAGTTGTTTAGTCAAAATAGAGGTAATTTTCCGAATGTCTTCTAGGCAAAGAAAAGAAATGTTAAGAAATGTACAAACTTTGCATAAAGCCATTAAAAATCACTAGGAAGTGAATCTGACTGGATTGTTTTAATTTTACTGGCAATTGAACATGCAGTAGAAATAAGATATCAGTAAATGATTCTAAAAAGTTATGATATCTGTTCTGATTATAAAAAGATGATATCTGAAGACTGTAACAAACTAAAAATAAGATCTAAAAAAGGCCTAATCAACTTTGACAGGTAACCATTAAATGAGGAGAGCATCAGGTTAAAAAAAAAAAAAAAACTAACCAAAAAACCACACACACAGAGTTAAGAACTATTTCTTATTTGGTCCATCAGGAATTGCAGTATGCATTACAGCATACAGAAAATACAAACTAGTTCTTTCCTGAATAAGTATGTTTTTCTATGACTGTCTCACCTGTGATGATAATCTGTCAGTTCCAATTAACTTCAGTACAGAAAGATGCTCAGCTGAGGTTGTTTAAAATGCATAGCTACAGGTGCATAATATCCTACCCTTGGATAACAGTTTTACTTTCACTAAGACTCAGAGTACAATAACCCTGTTAGCAGGAGATAGATTTGAGGGACACATCCTGCATGACAGATCCATGAGTCGTGTCTGATCAAGATCCAATAGCAAATAAAATAATGGAATGGCTGATATGCACCCAATTGATGATTAAACTAGGGAAATATAATTAATCCTACATACTTCAAGTAACTAGAAAGAATTATATTAAAAAGGCAAGAACTAAATTGAATAAAATTAACTAAATGAAGGGTCTTTAGGTATAACCTTAAAAGTAGAACTCTCCTTAACCTTAAAAGTAGAATTATCCTCAACACTTCCTCCTAGCAAGAGCCCAAAAGGATAGATTAAGTTGTTAATCAAGTTGTTAAGTTGTTTCAATTTTATTCAGTTGATTGAAAAAGAATGTCAAATCTGCTCTCTGGTAAATGTTGTGAATACTACTAGGTTCAAAAAAAGTCCTTAATTATAAAGAGGATAATCCATCGATACAAAGCAATCTGGATTGCTTGGTAAGGTACACACAATTAAACGTTTATTTTGTTACAGCCAAATATAAAGTCATACCTTCAATATCAAAGAATGATGATTATGCCACAGCTTCTCTCCTGCAAAGCAATAGTTCTGAAAATGGTATTGACATCAGCTGGGATGTGAGATTCCAGCGGAGTCCAAAAGGCCTAACACTTAGATGGAAACAATATCGTCTGAAAGATAATAAAAGAAATTATTCTATCTTCTCATTTGGCAAACATACTCAGAACACTGTATCCAGTTTTGGCCAGTCTCTGAAGAATCCCAGTGAAGAAGGTTCAGATATATTCCATGAAATTGGTTAAAGGCCTGGACAACACGTTCGGGAGAATACAGTGCCTCAGCATACTATATTTATCAAACAGATTAAGTAGCTGATCTTTAGATTTGCCCTATTCTGTAGATCAAAAGTTTGACAATTGGCTCAGTCGTCTATCTCTGTCTACCAGACAGAAATGTAAGATTAAATGGCTAGAAGTTAAATTAGAAAGTGAGAAATAAAGTTCAATTTTGTAACAGTGCCAGTACAGGAACAAGCCAAAGATTTTTAAACAGTAGCTCTCTCAAACAAAGATCAGGTGGTTTTATTCCCCCTCAGAAGATCTGTGCCAATTCAAACAAAAATTAATCCATGAAGTCAGACTAGATAACAACAGTTCTCCCTTCTGGCTGCACAATCTACTATGTAAATCTCCACGGCTATCGGTCCTGGCATCTTACACGAACATATATTTGGCCTAATGAAATTTTTTTAAATTGAGAGCTAGTTTTGGAAAAATAATTTAGAATAATTGTTTTTCTTTCCTAAAAACAGAATTTTTGTCTGCATTGTGACTTATTGGAAAATATTTATTTATTTCTTTTGTTTCTGCTGAGAAAATATAATAAGCTATTATTACAAAGGTAATACTTTCAAAATTTATTTTTGCTGCTAAAATTATCTTTTTTATACTTGCATTTTTCATCAAAATATCACCTATCATTTTTGACATGGCATATAAAATATCAGCAATGCAAACTCTCATTCCCAAACATCGACAAAGTCCTATTGTGATCCATTTTTTATTTTATTTAAATGAAAAATAAATTATTAAAAACCAAATAAAAATGATATAGTAAGACTATTTCAGGTAGCATTAGCCCGATCATAACATTCTTAGATTTAATTACATGCCATTCTTCCGTGTCACCTTCACATATTACGTTGCCTTATCTTCTCCATTCTTTTTATATGCTACTATTAATATTTAACTATTGACTGTCCGTGACTAGATGTTTAAAGATTAGGTGACTAGGAAATAACTATTGACGTAGTTACTACAGAGCAAGTTATATTCTGAATCAGAAAGCGCTTCTATCTAAATAGTAAACCTACCTATGTCTTCGCTAACTGTAATATTTGTTGGGTTTAGATATTCTCTTAAACAGCTCAATTCCATACCATGCAATAATATTTAAGAAGTAGTTAGATGCAAATAGTCCTATTGGTTTCACAGGCTTCATATTAAATATGTGCTTAAATACTGTGCTGGAATACAAACTTAAGATTCCTGTCATCTAACATGGCACAGGATTTTGGTCAATTATAGGGGGAAAAAATAAAAACAAATAAAAAAGGAGTCAGCTTTACAGCTTGAGGGAGGCGGGGGACATGGCTAAACCCTTCTCCCCACTCCCCGGCCTGCAGGCCGCCGCCTACCGCCCTCCCCCTGCCCGTCGGCCTCTGAGGCGAGGGCCGCCCTGCAGCCCATCTGGGCTACCGGCCTTCGTGCTCTTCCGAGCACGTTAGCGTTTAACGAATAAATCCTAACGAAACCGCCGTCCTCTCCGTAAACACCCCTTCTGCTTTAACCGAGGGGAGCGGTCGCGCTGGCGGCTCGGCCGGGGAGGCTGCGGCCGTGCCACGGGCGCAGCAGCGGAAGGCAGGCCGGGGACGGAGCCCCCGCTCCCCCCGGCGTGCTCTAGCTCCCAAGCCTCTCTCATAAACCAGTTGGGTGTAAAACCCCCAACACATTTTTAAAAAAAGATTATTATTTGATTTCAGCAAGGCACCATTCACTGTTTTATTTCTTTCAGAAAGTCCACTGCCATCTTCTCAAAGGTTGCTTTTTAAAACATGCAGAGGCCTTTGAGCGCGTTACTTGAAGCGTTAAGTAGTCCGACAGCCTTTCTAAAGTACTCACACAATCATCCCTCTCAGTTTTGTGTTAATAATTCCAAGTATTATTTACACTGGGTACAATACTGGCAGTCAAAAACAAAACCAGTTTTCTTGTAGTAGTATTCATAGCACAAGTAATGGCTGATTATCTGTAAAATTGTATCTTTTCCCGACTGTACGGTAGCACGTGATACAAAATTCCTTCAAAACAGAAAACAAGAAGAGGACACAACAGCTACACAAAGGAAAGGGAATACATCCTAATTCTGAGAACAAAGCTTCTGGTTCAAAGAATTAAATCTAAAGCTAGCTAAAAAGACAAGAGAACAAGCTTTCAGGGAAACAAATACTCAAATAACCACATGATAAAAAAATTGTTTGGAAAACACTTCACTTTCATTTGGCTATGGGATTTTTTTTCTTTTAAATGGGAATTCTTTTTACAGTACCAGGCATAATACTTGCAGTTGGCCCAAAATTGATGGGAAAGCACGTTGCCTAAAGGCTTAGGGAACCATCTGCTCCCTAGGATTTAAAAACACTTACATTTCCTAGCTATGCAATCCTATCACATCTTGAAGATTCATGCTGTAGAAATACGGTACTAAAAAGGTTTTTCTTTCATCTTCCAAATAAACATTTAAACCAAACAGCATGACAGAAGGTGCATATTAGACAATGTTTCCACCACTGAGGAAGAGCTATTGAAATAACAAGATCCAGATGTTTGACAAACTGAAGTTTATCATCCTCAGAAACCCCCAAATTGTGTCTGGTATGTTTCATACAAAGATTGCCTAATTTGCAAATGTGTATTTTCTTGCTGTATGACAGGAAAAAAAAAAAAGTACGCTTGTTAAGAAACCTGTTTTCCAGATGCACTAGGATGACATCTGTGGCAGCTAAGTATCAGGGAAATCCAGATACCATTAAATTATTTGGAACATGCTTTGCTTTGTACAGCTTTCTCTGGGAATCACCAAAGTGCACAGAATACATATGCCTAACTTACTTATTTTTTAAGTGGTGGGTCCTAATTTCCCTATGAAAATTTGTCTTATTTTAGGCAAACTTTCAGTGACATTTTCTAATCTTTAATCTTAAGGCTTGAAAACATACGGAGGAGGAGAAGAAGAAAATAAAAGACTTGGTCAAAAGCATACCTAGGAGTCAACTGGATTACCACATACAAAAAGTACTGCAAAATTTGGTTCTAATTAAACTTTTTATGAATTGTATTTTTAGTCACTTGTCTCATTGCACTTTCTACACATTACAACTAAAACCACGACCCATTGCAGACATAGTAATAAACAGATTGTACCCCCAAAGAGCCTATGTTCCAAGGGCACTGACATAAGATCACAGAAAATGAGCCAGGCACAGATTGAAGAAGGCCAGGTGATTCAACAAGGCATTTTAGCCTGTGCCTAATGTTAAGTGATTGCATAATCCTACTGATCTCAGAAAAGAAGATTCTTTTGCTTAAAGTTAGGAACAGTCTTAAGCATCTTGCTGAATCAGACTACATTAATTTTAAAGGTCATACAAAGTGTCCGTAAACTGAAGCATTTCCCCTGAATTGAGGTCTAATGCCTTCAGATGGACAAGCTTCTTTTTGCTCCTTATATGCAGATCATTAAGACCACTTTCCAAAACCTTTCTTTGATATCAGAATCTTTTCTGAATACCTAACTGTTAGATAAAGATAAATCGATGGAACCTCTCTAAAGACTTGAAAAACACATATATAACGCGTAACATATTGTAAAGAAAGATCTTATGGCATTTGTAATGCACATGCATCTTTACGCACAAAATACCTCTAGGCTAAAGGATAAGGGCAGAAAGTTACCGCTGGGCAGTGAAACAAAACAGAATAAAAGAAAACCTCTCAAACAGTAATAACAGAACTCTTTAAAAAAAAAGAAGTTACTCTTTTTTACTTTTCCTGACTAAAAGGATACAGGACTAAAACAATAGCAATGATATGGCTATCAAGACATTTCACTAATTTATTTCTAAGAAGAAACTTTCGGTTGAAAATTACACAAGAACATTTTAGAAATCTTTTGAGACTCCTAGCAAGATATTCCGTGATGGATATTTAGATCGAGGATGGCTACCATGCTTACCATGTAATGTAATCAATAAACAACATTTGGAACAGATTTCTAGAGAACAAATGAAATGCGATGTTAACTGAGACTTAAAATATAAATATGTAAGAGTCCAAACACTAAAGATTTATCTAAAGGTCCCCAAATTCACAGAAAAAACCCAAACAAACTCATATTAATTTCTATCAGTCTTCCTTACGAGCTTTATCGTTTTTAGTTTATTGCTGCGATTGTTGAAGGACTCTCCTACTATTGTTTCAGTACATTCAAGAATACATACAGTACAGTATTCAGGAATATTGAAAATAAAATACTCCCAAAACTAGTACTCTTCCATAAATCGAAAGATATCTGAAAATGGTAACAATTTCAATAGATCACTAACATTTACGAATAAGAATGTCTAATCTATAAGACTTGGGGTTCATTTCAGGAAATTTGGATTCATTTTCATTGTCCTCTTCTGACACCTTGCACAAGCTACTCAGACCATAGTCTCAAAAGTAGCATGACTTCTATTTCTAAAATTTAAAATGTTATAATATATTGAAATACGACACAAGTGGATTTTAATTTTATTTTTCATATTCAACAGCTAACCATCAGTTCTGCCCATAACTAGGGTTAAGTGTTGTTGAGGCATGAATTCATCTCACCTAAATTTACCTAACTAGAAGTTATGTGTCTAAAATAAGCTTGTCCTCTAGGCTCTTTCTATAATCAGGGGAAAATCATTGATTATGGGCCGCTAGAGCCATTCCTCTTACCTTAGCAAAACTCACAACGGGGTGGGATGGGATCAGACAGGATAAAAGGCTCTCTTAGAGTGCCCTTTCCCATCGACTATGGAGGGATCTGACATGCTAGATTAAAACAGATACAATTTTAAGAATGTTAAAACTAGTGAGGTGAATCTAGTCTTGCTTATGAAATGAATGGTGCTATATTCTTTAAAATCTACAAGTTAAAATATTGCTCTAATGATCTGAGATTTAAACTGTTTCAGCCTCCTTATATCTGTAAAATGGCAGCAGTACTCCCTTCCTAAGGGACTACAGAAAGAGAGTCACTAAGTCAGATCTGGAAAAATCTTATTTCATGGATTGCTACAAGTAGATACAGCAGTAATAAAAAGCAATAAATGATAAAAGCAGAGACTTTCTTCCACCAAACTGGAGCACTGACGCTTTCAGAACCTCCTTCATATGGGTTCATAGGTAGGGGTTTTATTTTTGGTCATTGAGATCCACACTGAATTTGGTTTCCTTCAGCCAACACAAAATTTTGTAGTAAGATGATTCTGAACAAGCAAGTTGATATAATGCTGGAGGTTAAGCAAATCTTCTAATTATCATAGGGTATATGATTTGCCATATTAAGCCTTTTCTTCTCATAAAAATTGCTGAGATGAGAAACTTTAAAATGCAATGCAGGTATTACACAAGTGAATTACTTTATTTATTTTCCATATATTACAGCTGAATAGCAGTTCCACGATAGTCATGGTTGAAAATAGCTTACTATTTAATATATGACTATTTTAAACGGTCTAAAATCTACCTGCTGACTCAAATACTTTGAAATTGTTATGTTTCATGGTGGTGGCCAAAATACATGGTGATTTGGAAGACAGGTTCTTAAGATACCGGTCAGCTCCCCCCTAAAACGTGCTAGCATCGCCTTTCTCTAACTTTTTGCACAAATTCAGAACTTAAATGATGGCATACAGCACATAAGATGAGACAAGAGAAGATGAAACTAGACAGGTAGGTTTGCTACTCTAAACCAAAACTCGGCAACAAAACCACAATATTCCATAATATTTTTTAATTATTCAATATCTATACATTAGACAACCCTGATGGAACACTTTTCCAGAAAATGCTGTATATGGGAACCTAAATCTTTTCAGTTAGACCCACCAGGTGTCTGTGATAATGTAGCTTGCATGATCAGCTTCTGCAGCTGCATTCGCACTCGTTGCTGGGTAAAGGTATCATAGCTATACATATGGAATAGAAAAAACATTAGGTTTATTCATTCTATTTCTTGATCTTCAGAAGTCTTTTTCTCTTATACTCTGTTGATGTTGTCATCATAACAAAAACCTAAGAATGATTGTACTGGATCAGTCCATAGGCCCTATCTAGCCCAGGGTCCTGTCTTTGTCAGTGGCCAAAAATCAGTGTTTGTGGAACAGTGCTACCTACCTGAATACTCTTCAACAAGACCTACTGAATTACCTCAAGGAAATACTAAATCACTATCTGGCTGGTTTGGAAACTTGCAAGAACACTTCCAGGTTAGGGATTTAAAACATGACAGTTTGTCCTCGCACTTGCTATGGTTAGTCTCGCTGGACAACACTCATGCTTTTGTTCTTAATACCAAGTAGAACCCGAGCAGAAGAAGGCATGCTCCGTATTAGCTGATTTCATTGCCTGCGATGAAACCATTTCTCCTTCACTTGCACTTCTCAGTGTTGCCTTCTCTAATAAGATTTAGAGAAGAAAGGCAAATACCAGCCCAGGTGTCATCCTTGCAGAGACACGAGCCCCAGGTTCTCAGTAAAACCTAGCAGGGCTTTTGCATGATCCTGCGGGAATTGTTGCTGATGGCTGAGCTAAAAGGTGTTTTGAAAGCTAGAGACGGGCATTAGAAGTTTTCAGTTTTATGACTCAGGTTTTGTGAGTTTTCAGAGACTCAGATTTTGCTTTCTTCAAGATCTATATATCTTTTACTTGTTATGTACTATAATTCTAGGTGCATATTTTAATCATATTAATGAATGGAGCTAACTTCATGGTATCATCCACAAAAAACAAGTAAAATTTGCTTTCTGCTTTGGTTGTAATAGGTACTTCTCTGCACTGGTGCTGAGGTCACTAGAGAAGCATCATTTCACACCATCTAAGAATTTGGCACATCCTTCTTCAAGACTCCACGTAAGATCTCATAGGAGAGAGAATTTTGAGAATATTTCACAGGAAAATCCATTATTTATGTGATCTCTTGCTGCCTTTAGCGCAATTGGATGAATAAATGACAATTATCTGTCTATATCTACATATTATTTAGGTAGTCACAACTGCAGCACTGCAGTCAAGAGGCAGTAATTCAATTGTATTATATACCTCCTCTATTAACTACTATTTTTGCAAAACAGCTAGTAGAAGCATTAAATTACTTACTGTAGATCAAGAGGTTAAGTATTACAGAACAAAGGGATGGATTTCTACTCCTCAGCACTTACAAGGAATGAGTGGAGAGGAGGAAAAAAAACACCATCTTTCACCTGAAAGAAAGACTTGATAGTGCTGCTCATTTTCAACAGTTGCTCCTTTGTGGATTAAAAAGTAATAATAATAATAAAAGAGAGTGAGAGAAATTAAACCCAAAAAAGGTATTAAGAAGAGATCTATACAATAACCGATCTTATACCTTTACTCATATTATTCAGCTTCCTATACTGCAAGAAGTGGTACAAATTCATAGCGCTACTCAGTCTCTTAGTCCTTCTCATAATGAATGTGGCAAATATGCAGTAACAGCTTGGTATTTTAGTTCTGTATTCTGCAGTACATTCATTTCATTTTCAAAAAAGCAAACTTAAATCATATCCCGATATTAAAAATTTCTCAGCAGTTACTGTTAGCTGACCCTGTCTGAGCAGGAGGTTGGACTAAATAACCTCCTGAGGTCTCTTTCAACCTGACAATTCTGAGATTTAGTAGCTGTTATGATAAAATTATTTCTCCTACCAAGCAATACAACGGCAAATAAATTTACGAGACTTTGAACATAGAGTCACTTTGATATTACTACATTTAACAATGGCCAAGCTGATTCACTTGGTTACTCCAGTGTTATCTCTGCTAACTGCAGAATCAACAAAAGCCACAGTGGTGATAAACTCTGTTAGAAGTGATGAAAGCAGTAGAATATTTTGCTCAAACTCACAGAATTTAAGTTAATAGTACTTAACAGGCGTTATTTAGGCCATTTTCACGTGCTAGCAACATTAGCAAGTAAAATAACTTTCTTGTAACAAATTTTTGAGTAATTTCGCATTCTGAGAGTCTTTTTCAAAAAACAGGCGATATTACTGATCCGAAAGCATAGCTTTCCGAAGGGCAGAGAATGAAACAATGTGGAGAACGTAAAGCAGGAAAGAAAAATGTGTTAAAGGCAGTAATTCTAAAGGTTAGAGACTGAAAAAGGGTGCGTGGGGGGAAAAGAGTTAAGAGAACTGAAACTATCATGTATCAAATCTGTATGGCGAGCAAGCTCATAAGTTGTTACCATAATCTGTTTATGGAACGTCCCAAGACGGAATAAAATAATAATGACTAGTTCCTGGGGACTGAAGCGGTAGAAAAAAGATGGAATGAGTATAGCATAGCACAGTGGGGTTGCAGGATCTTTATAACCATGAAGCTGAGGAATTTTCTTTTATAGGTTCCACAGCACTGCAGTAGAATCATGACTCTATACTTTAGTGACTTTATGAAACAGGATGATTCCTGAAGATGCTGTGAAAAGTGACAACTGATAACATGTATAAAACATTATTTAAGAGTGTTCAGTTTGTCTTGAGTTCATGTACTGAAAAGTTGCCTTGATTTCTCTGTAGGCACTCAATCAGCTAAATGAAGTAACAGCAATTGTTTTAAATTATTCATTTGGCCTTAATGTTTCATCACTTTGGAGAATAAACTAGAAATACAAGCTTTCAGCTCATGATGATCCTCTAAATGATATACAATATGAATTAATGCCACCGGCAATAAAACCTTTTTCTCTACCATGAGCACCTTGAGAGGACAAACAAAGAAGCAGCAGCTCATCCCATCAGAGAAACATGAAAAAGTTAGACTAAAAAGTGTTAAATTAAAAGGAACATAGGAACTGGAATTTCAGACAAGATACCATCAGCTTTGAGAATGGTGTGATTGGGAAAGATGTCGGAACAAATGTATTGAAACCATTTAGGTGTAAGATGACTTACAATAAAATTAATTTCAGCAGATAATTTATTATAGTCAGCACTTCCATCACAGAAGTGTACTGCATCTACTGGCTGATCACAATGAAGCGTATATAAGTACAGATTGAAGACTCAGATCAGTAGCACTCATTATCCTGTTTTTGGTAAAATCTCTCACCAGCCCTCTTAACTAACAAATAACAGAAGAGTGACTTTACGCTCACTGCAGAATGAAGACATCTTAAAATAAATCACCATCTGTCTCTTCCAGTATTGTACATATTTTTTGCTTAAGTCCAGAATCTTCTGCTAATAATGTATCTGTTTCTCTTTGTTGACTTATGGTGCTGCAGTTGTATTTGTGTGGACTGACTTCAGGCTTTTTTCATTACATAACTTTAGAATCCTTACACTAAGTAAAATAGAATCGCTCCCTGGATTCCTTCTGTATTTACTGTTAAGAGATTATGGCTGAGAACTACGCAGCTCTCACCACAATAGTATCTAATACATCTCAACACTAGCAGCCAAGCAGCCGCCCTCAGACAGACACACAATGAGTGGCAGGATCCTCTGCAGAATTCAAAGAATTCAAAATTTTTTGTTTATAACTGAAGAGTTCTATAAAAACACATTCTTCATACTTTTTGTCTATAGATGAAAACATTAGCGGCAGAGAAACTTCATGATGTTGTTCTGATATTGTGCTGAATACATTGAAGTGTGAAACCAGTACTGTGAAGTGAGATGAAACTAATAAATAGAAAGGCTGCCTAGTATTTGTCTGAAAGGAAAAGTCAGGACTGTTCTACTTTTGCTCAGTCTTTCGGTATGATTTACATCTAAGAGTATCTATTAAAAACCCTGTTGCTTTTCTCTTTGATCTAAAGGTGTCAAAGAAGCATCTGTTAAAACACACTGCTTATTATTTCAAAAATCTGAATTTTCTTTGAAAGGAAAATCAGATAGAATGACATCTTTTTTTAATGCATGACAAAAATGCTGTATATTAGGAATTAAAGAGATCAAGACAACTGACAGCAAGACTACAAAGAATGGGTAAATCAATAGAATGAATGAAATGTATGAAAAGAAAAAAAACACCATTCTGCTTAGATAAATGTGGAAAACAATACAATAGGGAAGAACAGTAAAGCCAAAACACAATAAAAAAGTAACTGCACTAATAAAGAAAAAAAAATTGTTGGTATCCATTAATGGACCAGGAACATTATCCAAAACAAAATCACAGTACTTATTTTACTTGTCAGTACCCTAGAGAACAAACAGACCCTGAGCACATCCAAAGGACAACAAAGTTAATTTAGAACTAGATTATGGGACTAAAAGAAGGTTTATTGATGAAATGAGTGAAGGATGGAATGCAAGTGCACAGCCATCACTATCACTTGCAAACGTGCACTAGAGAAGAGACCTGGGGAAAGGCAGTGGCAGTTTACAAAGCTTGACTACTAGAACTGAGTCTCATGGGTTTTCATACACTTTACACAAAATGAGAGTCTTTAGTGCTCATAAAATACCATCAAAATCAACCCAAAACCTTCCCTGACCTTTTCTAAGACCAACCTGTTTTTTCCAAAAGTTTCCCAAGTGAGGCAAGAGTTTTCAATTCCATTAAGAATCAATGGAGAAATATCAACCAGCTCTCTCTCTCTCAAAAGCCTATTTCTAACCCACTAGAATTAGTGCAAGCTTGTCACTGATGCCAGCTGGGGGGCGGGGGGAATACTGAAGGTAAGGCAAAATTGTCCAGTGAGAACGCTTTTCATCTTTCTCGCTTTTTACTGTTTGTATACGTAAATATTAACTGAGCGCACTTGAAAACATGTCTTCATTCCACTGCAATGGCTGCTTGATATAAACAACAGTTATGGAGATATCTGCCAGACTTTTAACAAATGTCTGTTCTCCGCTCATCCTTCCTCTACTCATTTGATACACAAACTGTCTGCACTCCTTTGCAGAGGAGTCATTGAGAACATGACCTAAAATTGGACAACTTTCTTTAAAACAAAACAAAAACTCCCCTAAAGCACACTCAGACCTAAGTATAAAAGTTATGTTTTAATTTCCTTACATCAAGACCTGGATAGTTCACCTACAAACTAATAACCATTCTTTCCCATGGCAAAATAAATAAATCTGGAGATACCAGGCAGAACATTCCCAGAATAATTGAAGATTTTTTTCCCTTTTGAACATTTGTCAACAAGCAGGATTATTGAACAAAATAAGTTGCCTTGACAGAATGATTTCAGCTTTTTAGAAAATGTATTCTGTCAACAAGATAGAGTAAGGATGTGACAAAGTAATATGTCTGAATCACTGAAGTGTTTGAGTTTTCTTGTCAAGCATAACAATGTGAGCTTGTGCATGTGTGCAAAGTCAAAAGTAAAACTCTTCTGACATTACATGCGTGTTTTCTCCTCAGATGTCAAAGTCAAAGACAAGGTCTAGCAACCTTTCTAATGTCTTCATATAATGAGCCACAGCCAGAAACTAGTGTCATTTACAGACAGTGACCTCAGGACCTTTAGAGAAGGTCCTTTCCATGTAAGCCAAACAATTAGCGAAGAATGAAGAAGCAAAACCAAAGGACAGTAACAGCCACAGTACATAAAAATGAATACAGAACAGATGAGAGATAGCTGAACATTGTCTAGAGCATCTACGATAAGATATTTATGTAGTTCCTTTCCTACTCCAGCCTTGTGTAGAATTTCATGTTCAGGATCCGAAGTCCTGCTCCTGCAGGACAGCTGGTAAGCTTCATACCTAAAAATATTTCACATCAGTCACTAAATTCCTGCTAAAGAGAGAATTATTTTTCTAATGAAGTGTATTTGCTAGAAAAGCTATGGCAGAAGGCAGAGAAGGAGAAGGAGGAAGACTCCAAACAGCAGGTTTTCAGGATTACTAGTTTTTTTCTGAATTCAGCTTCTTGATAAGGGAATTCTGGTACTAAAATCATTCAGTACAAACTTCTAAATCAATGCCGAGATTTAAATACTTCGTTCATGTCCTCACTATCAGATCAGTGCTGGATGCTTATAATTTACAGATATCAATATAAAAGTGCAATGGAGAAAGCTAATAAAAAGAAGTAGGCGGAAAGAAAGGACATTATTTATGCTATGTTTTGCCTGCGCTGGACTGCAGTCACCATCAGTATTTTTGACTGGGATTTGTACTGCTGGATATACTGTATTTCCTTACAAGTGCCAATAACGGGAGAGGGGAGGGGAACAATAATTAAAAAAAATCATAAAAGTAGGCATCAGAACTATCAATTGTAAACAGGATAGCGTATGTTTCTAGCACATCCTTCACAAAATTTTTCAGGAAATTACCTTTCATGATTTAATTACCCAAAATAATTGTGATACTTCATGTGCAACTATATCAAGTTACATGTCATAGGTGATTGATTTCTCCACTTCCACCTCGATTCTGACATTAAGTGCTCTTTTCTCATCAGCCACATGTGAACTTTGCTTAGGTTTTCTGTAAGGTCTAATCTTTTTGGTAAGTTCTGCACTTACTAATGAAATAGTCGAAAACGAAATATGTGCCTTTTCACTGATCAGTCTGGACTGGGTGTAAGGCCCATTTGTTGGGTCCTCAGCGTGTTCTTCATACTTTTTGTTCTGCTGGAATAACACATAAAACAATAATACAAAAGACATATAGCATCAAAAGCCACATTCAGTTTGTTTCACAGTTGGGGTACAAGTTGACATCAAGCTTTGCTTTTAATAATCTTAGTTAACTCTACTGCTGGATAAAGTAAGTACTTGGAATACTGTTTCTAGCCAGACACCTGCCTAAAGTGTCAGCTGTAACAGGTGACCACAATGGAATTCAATGTACACACACAGACTGCATGTACCTGTATGTACATATATATATGCACGCGTGTTTTGTGAAGTTGTCCTCCTGCCTACAAAGTAGAAACTAAAAAGCAACTGGTCAAGATCAAACTTGGGGCCTGATTTCAGCACTGCAGCCCTCAGGCTCAACTCTTAAAACCATACTACAGGAAATCTAATTCACTCTTTTAATGCAAAACAAAATATTAATCACAGCCAAATGAAAATCTGCTCTGCAGTGAAAACTTATCTTTCAAAGATTTGTTATCAATAAATAAATAAAATAAAACACCTAATTACTTGAATTCAGTTTTTGAGATTCACCTTGTACCACCCAGTGGATTCTAATCCATATAGGCCAATGCTGGCTCTACAGCACATAGGCATTAGAAATGCCAATAATAAAATATTAATTAATATTTTCCCCAATTTCTAAACAGTATTTAACACACCAAGTCTATTCCAAATCTCAGACGAATTCAGTGCCACTAGGATACTCAGTGCCCTTACTCACCTTTTAAAAGGCAGCATAGATCCAGACTTATCCTTATTCCTACTCTTATAATGAGTAAGAATAATCAAGGCTCTATCCTTATTCCAGATACTCAGTCAGTGATAGCAACAGGGCTGCTCTGCATTTAGTGCAGCTCTGTTCCATCATTTCTAAACACATCTTTCTTTTTCTGTGGGCTACAGTATCTATGGGTTATCTTTAAAACGTAAGATGACATCAGAACACTGTTCTAGGGATTGCATCAAAGATGATTTATCCCCAATATTGACTGACTTCTTCTTTCTTCAGTCCACTGAATTACTGAAGGGCTACAAGTTCTTCAAAACTGGGTACACACACCTATATACAAAATAAGCAAGTGTATATACAGATATCTAAAAGGTGTTTGAGTGTGTATATAAGTATATCCCTAATGCAAACATATACTTGTAACTTTTAGAAAGAACATGTAGATTTATACCTAGAAAAGTCCTTTTCATGGCTCCATGATTCCTGTTAAAGTTCATCACTCTGTGTCCACTTAAAGGAAAAAGGCCTGATGAATTGCAAACTCAGTAAAAGCATGTTTTCTACTATTCTTGCATAAAGAATGTGACATCTGAACAAAAATAAAAGGACTTTTAAGAATATATTCACAACTTTGTTACAGAAATATTTTGAAGTACGTTAAAATATTAAAGAAATAAATGCCATAGCAAAGTGCTAGACCCCTGTGCCAATTTTTGTGTTTGTAAGTCTCCCTTGAGGGACTGTAAGTGGCACTTCAGCAGCCTATGTTCTTAAAGCCCCCCCAGGATGGTAGAATTCAAGATCAAAAGATCTTTAAAAGAACAGCAGGTGCTAGAAGCTTTTAATATATAAGATGTTGGAGACCAAAAAAAAAAAAAAAAAAAAAGCACACTGCTTTTTCTCCTATCCAGCGATACAGCTTATGAATCCCGTGAGCAGGTTAATCTTTGACACAGCCTAGAGCTACTTTTTATTGTAAGAAGTTAAGCAAAGAATGGTGCAAAACCTGCCACATACCAGTCTGGGATGTAGAGTGGTTTGGATTACAGCAAGCTACAGCACACATTAGGATTTCTATTAAAAATAAATAAGGGCTTCTCAACATTTTTCTCCTTAAGAGGGAACAACAAAGGATGCAGACACAAAAGTGAATATTAATCTTCCAGTTTAGCTTTGTACTAGGGTATGCCACAGAGCAAAGGGAAATAACATGAGGTAGTGCAGTCAAATAAGTTTATGCTGGCACATGGGTGGCTTCTTATCACCGAGATCAAAGGATGAGCCTTAGTGGATCTGACCACTAGTGCGTGTGTGATCCTCCCTAGGAGGCTGACATTGCCATATAATATACATCTAACCAATTGCGTGCTTTCGCACAAAAGCCCTTTGAAAAGTCCAATCTGACTGATTGAATGCTTCTAACTACACAGTGTACAGTCTGAATATACAGTGCCGCACTTCCATATTTCCTTCTACTTGTTTTCAATTTATTTCCCTTTGTAGTCACAGTGTTTCCCTTTGTTTTCAAACCACAGGACAAAAATTCTACCCTGGCACAGCAACCACTTTAAAAAAAAGGAATATTATCAATTAAAAAAAGAGAGGGAGAGAGTAATTGGAAATCTAATTGAGGCCACAAAACACAAAAACAGCTTGACGGTTGATATACGGAAGTTCTAACAGACACTCTCCAGATGGACTGAATTATTTTGCACAAAGCCTTCTCTTCGTACCATCGCTCTGCAGGGTAGGCCAGATCCATATATTCACAAATCAAGTGCAATTTCTCCACTATGCGCAACAACTCGTATGCTAACGGTAGCTTTTTAATGTACTCTTTACTTCAAACTGACATTTTATACCCACATCACCGGTACGTGTTTCTGCTGCATAGAAAGACAATACTTAGTTAGGATAAGCAGGTCTAAAGGAATATTTTCATTACCTTCAAGGAATAAGAGACATGAAAGGACAGTAAATAATAAAAACGCTTGCAAGTAGAAGACTGTTTCTCTGTGGAGCTAAAATCATGCAATTCAAAGCAAAGGTAAATAAAATATTCATTCAAAGGAGAATCACAGAATCACAGAATCGTTTAGGTTGGAAGGGACCTCTGGAGATCATCTAGTCCAACCTCCCTGTTCAAGCAGGGTCACCTAGAGCATATTGCCCAGGATCACATCCAGACGGCTTTTGAATATCTCCAGCGAAGGAGACTCCACCACCTCTCTGGGCAACCTGTTCCAATGCTCTGTCATCCTCACAGTGAAGAAGTTTTTCCTCAGGTTCAGATGGAACTTCCTGTGGTTCAGTTTCTGCCCATTGCCTCTTGTCCTGTTGCTGGACACCACGGAGAAGAGGCTGGCCTCATCCTCTTGACACTCCCCCTTCAGATACTTGTACACGTTGATGAGATCCCCTCTCAATCTTCTCTTCTCCAGGCTGAACAGGCCCAGCTCTTGCAGTCTTTCTTCATAGGAGAGGTGCTCCAGCCCTCTAATCATCTTGGTGGCCCTCCGCTGGACTCTCTCCAGGAGTGCCACGTCTCTCTTGGGACTGGGGAGCCCAGAACTGGACACAGGACTCCAGGGGAGGCCTCACCAGGGCTGAGGAGAGGGGCAGGATCACCTCCCTCGACCTGCTGGCAACACTCTGCCTAATGCACCCCAGGATCCCATTGGCCTTCTTGGCCACAAGGGCACACTGCTGCCTCATGTTTAACTTGTTGTCCACCAGCACTCCCAGGTCCTTCTCGGCAGAGCTACTTTCCAGCAGGTCAACCCCCAGCCTGTACTGGTGCATGGGGTTCTTCCTCCCCAGGTGTAGGACCCTGCACTTGCCTTTGTTGAACTTCATGAGGTTCCTCTCCGCCCACCTCTCCAGCCTGTCCAGGTCCCTCTGAATGGCAGCACAGTCTTCTGGTGTGTTAGCCTCTCCCCCCAGTTTAGTATCATCAGCAAACTTGCTGAGGGTGCACTCTGTCCCTTCCTCCAGGTCATTGATGAATACATTGAACAAGACTGGACCCAGGACTGACCCCTGGGGGACACCACTAGCCACAGGCCTCCAACTTGACTCTGCGCCACTGACCACAACCCTCTGAGCTCGGCCATCCAGCCAGTTCTCAAGCCACCTCACCGTCCACTCATCTAGCCCACGCTTCCTGAGCTTACCTAGGAGGATGTGATGGGAGACAGTGTCCAAAGCCTTGCTGAAGTCCAGGGAGACAACATCCACTGCTCTGCCCTCATCTACCCAGCCAGTCATCCCGTCATAGAAGGCTATCAGGTTGGTCAAGCATGATTTCCCTTTGGTGAATCCATGCTGACTACTCCTGATCACCTTCTTGTCCTCCAGATGCTTAGTGATGACCTTCAGGAGGAGCTGTTCCATCACCTTTCCAGGGATGGAGGTGAGGCTGACAGGCCTGGAGTTTCCTGGCTCCTCCTTCTTGCCCTTTTTGAAGACTGGCGTGACATTGGCTTTCTTCCAGTCCTCAGGCGCCTCTCCTGATCTCCAGGACCTTTCCAAGATGATGGAGAGTGGCCTAGCGATAACATCCGCCAGCTCCCTCAGCACTCGTGGGTGCATCCCATCGGGGCCCATGGATTTATGGATGTCAAGTTTAGACAAAAGATCTCTAACCTGATCCTCCTCCACCAAGGGAGAGTCTTCCTTTCTCCAGCCTTCCTCTCTTGTCTCCAAGGTCTGGAATTCCTCAGGACTGGCCTTAGCAGTGAAGATGGAAGCAAAGAAGGCATTCAATAACTCTGCCTTCTCTGTATCCTTTGTCACCAGGGCACCCGCCCCATTCAGCAGTGGGCCCACGTTTTCCCTAGTCTTCCTTTTGCTATTGATGTATTTGAAGAAGCCCTTCTTGTTGTCCTTGACATCCCTTGCCAGATTTAATTCCAACTGGGCCTTAGCCTTCCTTGTCGCATCCCTGCACGCTCTGACAACGTCCCTGTATTCCTCCCAAGTGGCCTGTCCCCTTTTCCACATTCTGTACACTTCCTTCTTCTGTTTGCCAGGAGTTCCTTGCTCATCCATGCAGGTCTCCAGTCCGCTTTGCTGGACTTCTTCCTCAGAGGGATGCACTGATCCTGAGCCTGGAGGAAGTGATGCTTGAATATTAACCAGCTCTCTTGGACCCCTCTTCCTTCTAGGGCCCTACCCCAGGAGATTCCCCTAAGTAGGTCCCTGAAGAGGCCAAAGTCAGCTCTCTTGAAGTCCAGCGTTGCAATCCTACTCATTGCCCTGCTCCCTCCTCGTAGGATCCTCAACTCCACCATCTCATGGTCACTGCAGACAAGGCTGCCTCCAACCTTCACATCTCCAACTAGACCTTCTTTGTTCTATAGAACAAAGAAGAATTTTTTTTTTTCTATAGAAAACTATAGAAAAATAGTTACTGGTCCCAGATTATACAAAATTTCTATGTTCCCCAGACTTTGACATACAACAGGCATAAACCATATTCTTGCGTTTTGGGGAGAGGAACCCTTGCTGGCAAAGATCCTCTCCACAGCCCCAACGTGACATCCAAGAACGCCTGTCACTACTTGGTTTCTAGAAAGAATGCCCTTTTTCCCCAAGTGAAGGATGGGGAAGGGAATTGCCCTTCCACTGTGACCTGCGGCCCCTGTGGTTGCCGAAGGTCACACCAAACCATTTTGTGCTGCAGGAAATGGCACCAACCCTTCCTGCGACCCATTGGGGAGCTGCTCAGACTCGGTCCAGCACTCCTGACCGGGCAGCTATTAACAGCCATGGACGTTTCACAGAATGCAAGAGGCACTCTGGTCTGCTGGCTGCCTTCTCAACGTCCACATTCAGTACTTTCCACCTCAAAAACAGCCCAAGACAGGAGAAATGACCCTTGCAAACGCAAAGCGGGTGTGGCTCTTCCCTTGTGGGAACTCTGTACCTGGGTCCCTTCACTGAGAAGGGGCTTGCATGCAGCAGGCTCCGGGCGCCTCTCGGGGAGCAAGATACAACACCGTTGCAGAAGGGACCTTCAGTGGCGTATGTCAGACCTGGTATGAGGGTGGGGACTGTACTGCCAGTAGGGAGGATGTTTTTTATACTGTACTGTGAGTATTATTTCAGAAGGACACTGCACAGGAAACTCCTGGATAATTCACAGGAGCATCTAGGAGAGAAACATTTAGGGGAAGAGATGATCTCTCAGATAGACTGGCAGCAGTTGCCAATCCAGTCAGAGGCCGAGAGCTTAAAAAGAAACTTCCCTATAGCTAGAAACAACAAATAGTAACTACGAAACCAGCGCTATGATAAATTGAAGTGGAAATAAAAAAATTTCAAAAAATCACCGACTCTCCAAAACTGGGTGGAAATATTCTGTAGCGTGGCTTAGCAATTAAAGCAGGTAGCGTCTGCTACAGCAAATGCTCTAAGAAAGAGCCATAACAGCTCTTCCACTAGAAGAGAATCTTTTCCATTAGAGGTGGGGAAAACACCTGAGCAAAGAAACAGCACTAAAAATCCTCTGAACACGGAGACTTTTTTTTTTTTTTTTTGACAGAAAGAGAGAGGCTACAGAATATGAAGAAAAGATATTTTATTTCAGTCTTCCTGTGTGACAGCTTTTCCAAGGTGGCCATCTGCATTAGTTCTGCACGCCTGCCATCTGACAAGTTCTATTTGTTGAGCAGATAATTGTAGCTGTTTTATTTTCCCAGTAACACACTATCACAAAACACAAGAGCATTCAGCTTACTTTAGATATGTTCTTCAATATACAGAGGGCAGTGAATAATAGTGAAAACTGTTTTGCCTGACAAGCAAAGCATAAACGTGTCACATCAAAGACTTTTGTCTTTCTCAGAGTGTTCCTACAGAACAGGTAACATTTAGCCTTCATATTTTACAAGTGAGACTTGCAAAGATAGTTATGGGACAGGGTTGTATTTCAGGTACACCTTTTTAAAAGTTTTCTTCAGGTTTTAAGAGCTTCAGCTCTTAAATCTCTAAAATATACAGTGATATAGATTGACACTACACATTGCAACTCTGAAATGCAGAGAAGGAATTTGAAAATTCAAGGCATTGTATTACATCACAGGCAGGTTACGGTTTGGTAGTTGTAAGTATTGCCTCTTTACAAGTACAGCTGTATTTTAAATGAGCTATTTCAACATAGATATCCCCTGGGATGAATTTTAATTACATTGTGTTTGTTACATTGCTTTTCAGAAGATTTGATTGTTTTGCCATATAACTCAAAAGAAGGGAAACTATGGCAAACTCACCGGCTAGATTTTATTAGGAAAAAAACATCCAGCTGCTAACTTATTCAGCCACAGATTTTCAGCACTGGGGCCTACAAGCCTTTTGAGTGCAGTTCCACAGTCACTAAGCTACCTTACAGCCAGGCTTACTCCTAACGTTTCCCTCACCCCTTCTCAGGTATTTCGTTTGTGCCTTACCAGTATTTTCACACGTCCAGATAAGCCAGTTTAGGAAGTTAAGTTAGCCAAAAAATGGTATCTTTTTTCTGTAGGGCTAGTTTTCAGAAAATGAGCTTCCTGAGCCTTCTTACCACATAAATGTTAGTGCCAAGCAAGGTAGGAGCACGTGGCTGGCAGCAGATGGGAGGACTGGAGGATGGCAAACTAGATTTAGATCAGCTTACACTGCCACTTATTACAAAATCAGCTCAAAAGATTATAATCAGATCAGGGATTGAATTTTTTTTTTCTTTTTTTAATATTTTGAAACTTATTACAAGACTACTGAAGTTGCAATGGAAAATTGGCTATAGTTTTCAGAGAGTACTGAAAAAAGTCAGTCTCCAATTTGCTTCTGCTATTGCCTGAAGCCCATGATAGAATATGTGACAGTTCAAGAGCAGCAAGAGTGCCGATTCCATTATTTCCAGGTAATTCAACTGCACTATTTAAGATACAGGGGAAAAAAGTTTTATTACACAACAGTATGCATGTAGACCAGGACATCATGGGTTTGTTCATAAAAAACCCACGAATATTGTCAATCCTGCAGATTGCACAAGGTACACTACTTCCTGGAATGCACTGAAAGAACTTCCTCACGTTTGGTGACTCATCACGATGCCCTTTGCTGACACCGTCTACAGCAAGACTGCTTTTCCCTTCAGTGTTGGTTACACGGCACACTTCTAGGAATGCCAAGGGGTATATGCTATTCTTCAAATATTAAGATTAAAACAAAAAAACAAAAGAAAAAGCTAAGAGACAGAGCTGCCAATATTCAGGAGCACTGAAAATTGCAATAGCTTTTTTGGTACTTAAATGTGGAAGAAAATAATTATTCAATAGCAACTCCATAGTCACAGGAATGTAAGTACTAACTAAAATGCTGTATGTCAAAGTTTTCTAAAAAGAAACAAAGACAAATAGAATCTGAGCTACTGACACTTATCCTGAAGAAAAGAGTAAGGGGAAGTACAATAAATGGAATAAACTGCTATAAACAAATGGGAATGTAAATAGAATAACATTTATATTTACTTTTGGCTAAACTACATTGCCACGATCATGTGGAATACTAAGTCTGCCACAACACTAAAGACACTGTCCAAAGCAGCACACTGCAGATAAAAGACTGGATTTACCAATGCGCTCACCTACTCTATATTCCAGTACACCTCGAAGAATCAGTGGGCATGACTCACTGCTGCCTGACTTCTACACTTGGGTAATTTTATTTGCTAGAATGATGCAAAAGCAGCACAAAAACAGAGAAATGAGATTCATCTTGTATAAGCATTTATGCTTATGACTCCTTCCTTTTTAAAAATCAATAGCAAAAGGCATCCACATCCCTTTTGTCACATACTGCTCCACTCAAAATTCAATAAAAAAAATCCTTTTAAATTTGCATTCCCCCCCTCCCCCATTTTTTAATCAGGCAACCATTTATACATCAATGCTATGCTTTTATAGTCCCATTATTTCATCTCCACTGCTTAGATGAGAAAAGTTCCACTTTAACTACAAAGAATAATTGTTGGAACTCATTATGTAAAAATTTTCATATATAATTTAGATTTGATTTTTCTTAAAAATCGAGCCTATCATTAGATGGGTTATCACATCAAATTCTGAATATTACCAGTTTAACATCTAGAGGGTAAATCTTGAAGAGACTGAAACGCCGCAGTAGACACGCCTGTTCATCACCCAAATGTTGGATTGGCCATGAGTCTACTTAAATGTGTCAATGGATTTACATTCAGTACTGTAACTTTCAAAAAATTAAGCCTAGAAGTAAAAACAGTAATATGCACATACACATACATATGTACACTTGACAACAGTGTATACAGTGGCATACGTCATCGTCTGGTTTTGATTACTTTTAAGGTTATCATGACATTTTTAATCACTTTCTTTCACTGCAGAAATAACTACCTCAGATATACCTGGAGTGAGAAAATAAGAAGAATACAAAAGTCTTACTTCAGGACAAGAAATAAAGGGTTAAAATAATCTTGAACCTTTTCTTCCTCTGTCTCCCCTCTCGTTCCTTCTTTGGTAGGGTGTGCTATAGGAGAGAGCAGGTTACTCCGAGTACAGTTAGAAGCTTAGAATTAAGCCAGGGAATGTTATAAACGTCTTCTTTCCTGGCCAAAAACAGATGCATCTGCATTTTAGAAAGAAACAAGTGTGAGAGTTGAAGGCATAATATTTCGGGCGGGGGGGGGGGATTTCGGGGTGGGGGGGCCCACAATCCCCTAAGCATTTAATCAGTCTTTTTTTTTTTTTTAAAAACTGCTTGAGTTCCTTCTTTTTTCTTCTTTTTATCCAAGAAGTTAGTTATCATTACACATCTAAACAAAGCGATTTCTTTCTCCCTACTGAGACCTTTTGTCAGGTTAATAGTATCTTTTATTACTACTACATCTTCATTATTTAATACGTAAACAGCATTTGGGGGGGGGGGGCAGAAAAATCACAGAGTCTGTAACCCCAATGAGATTCCATGAACTATATGTTTAGATTTAGCAGGGTAAATGGTATTTTACAGAACGCGCTAACACCTTGAATAAGGACCACTATGAGGCAGAAATGTGACAGAAATGGAGATAAGAAAAGCCTACAGGGAACTGACAAAGTTATCTGGGACTTGTACAGAGCAAAAATCATTTCTCTGAGAAAGGAAAACATGCAAAACTATTTAATTTTTAATCTGATTTTTAATATTTAAAAATCAAACTGTCTCTCAGCTACTTCTAACTAGAGAAGGCCTAATACAAGATAAGTAGAATATTAGCTTAAACCAACAAATTGTTCCAGTTAAATAACTTGGCTCATAACTTATCTATATTTATTCTCTTTATATATGAGAAGCCAAGTATAAAGGAAAAAGTAGATGACCTTTCCAAATAACTAAGATAGTATACTTTAATTGCAGATACATATACAAAATTACAGCTGTGGCTCTGTAAATTACTATGTGTAATTTAACCCAAGATTAGCATTTGCTGCTAAAAAAAAGAATAAATAAAAAACTAGCAATATAGATGAGCAATAACGCACTTATATAATAAAACTAGAACACCATACAAATGGAGAGGGACTCTATCCCTCCACCGTTGTCAAAATTTGGGCAGATAGACACATTTACGTCCCTCTTCCACAGCAGCGTGGGAGGTCAATGCTGTTACAGGCACTAGACTTCCCAGAGGGAGTGAACTAAAAAGGAATTGCCGTCACGCTTTGATCTCTACTCACTCTCTGAGACCACAGGAAAGTCTATGAAACTACTTCTCAAACATTTTATGCACCTACGACTGTAGAAGGTGCTCCTGGCCTTTCCACAGCCAAAAAGGAAGAAAACGGAGGTACACGGTGACAGGGGTGGGCAGCAGTCTGTGCAACATGCTGTACGTGGGCCAGTGAACATGGGAAATCAGCTCCCAGTCACAGCACAAGGTTCTGCTAGGAGAACTGTAAAAATTTTAAAAATGACTTATTAAGAATATTCAGATAAGCACAGAGGAAATAAATCTACTAGTATGTATGCAAAAAAGTGATATAATTACATTATTAAAGTATCAGTAATTCTTATTAGTCACAAGATATCTTTCTAAAGTTAGAATTTTAATCAAAGTTCTCTTTCTTCCTCTGCTGTCAGCTCAAAGATTTAAACTCTTTATTTATCTAGTGCTTGAAGGATTGAAAATATAAGTATGTATGTTAAAGATGATGCATATTTATAGATACTTTACTCAAACCAGCAAACACTACAGCAATAGGCCAGCTTTGGTCTAGAGCAATCCCATAAATAATCATCAGTAAGGAAAATTAAAGCCATGTGTGGCTAATTGTGACTAAACCCTAAATTACAACATAATACTTATACCTTTAAGGGCACTTCACAGCCTACTCACGCTTACTTCTGACTCAACCGTTAAAATCCCAGTGTATCTGGGAAAAGTGTCCAACAAATCAAATGTCAAACTAAGAGACAGGAGGAAGACCAGAATTGCCTTTGTTCGCTGTATGAATTGAAAACACAATCTGTCAGGTGAGGACATCTTGCTTGCACGAGGTTTTTGGGGTCATCAGTGGTTTTTGTTAATATAGAATCTACAGTGCACAGAATACTCGTGTCTCCTACACATAAAATTAGGATAGTAATACTATTAACTTTTGTTTTCTTTTTTGTAAATAATGTTTTCTTTTCTGTCCAGAGATTTTCATTGCAGCATGTAGAAATACCAACATCTTTCTGTTTTGCACGCTCTCGCAAGTTTTTACAAGTCTAGTCAGCAGGCATAAACAAGGTCAGCTTGTGTTCATGTCATCTGTCACACATTTCAACAGGAAGCTGACAACAATTTTCCTTAGACTCATCTTAGACACTTGAACACATGGCAAAAATCATTATTTTAAGCTCCCTGTAAGATTTTGCTTACTATACAAGTTAATTTAGCATGTTAGACAAAAAAAAAAAGCCATAAAGCACTACTTTATGAAAGAGGATTAAAAAAAAAAAAGTAGCATAGTCAATGAAAATAGTATTTTTGAGAATATATCTAATGAATTCTAATTTGCTATACAAACTATACAAGTAGCCCATACACACAAATACTGCACCTCTGTCTTTGGTGGCTAAATATGGATATCGTCATTCCTCACTCGCCTATATACAATGTAGACAGGTAAAGAATAGTTTCAGTGACCTAGTCTAGGTCTGGATTCAAATTTATTTCATATTGTTTGATTTTGTTGTATTTTTAAATATATGTGTATTTCAAATTCTTAATCCTCTTCTACATTTTGAAATTGTTTTCCCCAACACTTCCTATAAATTTATTATAAAATATTTTAAAAGCTCAGAATTGAAAAGTACTTCATATCAAGTTTCTAGGTAGGAAACATTTCAGATCTTGTTGAAACAAAAAAAAATTAATTTCAATGTGCTAAAAATTCAGATATATTTTTATTCTGTAACATAAATTTTAATTCTTTTTTCAATTTCTAATTCACTAAAAAAAAAATTGGTTTTCGTCTACATCTAGTTTGGAAATCCAATATCTTAGCACCCTTCTGTTAGTAAGAAATAGTTACTGGCTTAATCTAAATACGTAGTGAATTTAGTATGACAGAAAGAGTTAGGAAAACATCTGATTATTCTGACCAGAGCGAAAAAAGTAGTATTCTTCCAATTCTTTTTGACAATTCTTTTGGATTCAAATAAAACCTTTTACTCTCATCATCCTTAAGCAAAAAAAAAAGCTTCATAGCAATTCACTTTGCTTTGTAGTTCAAAGCAATTCTGAAAATTCAGAACAATTCAGGAATCTGCTTTCCTCTCCAGTTTTAATCAATGCAATTTACCATCCATTATCAGAGGATGGTAAATATGCCATTGGCCCAAATCTCTATTTTGTAAAAGAAAAAGAATAAGACAATTTACACGGAAATTGATGGCGTACCTCATAACGTTTGAAACTGAGGTAATATTATGGACTATCACATGACAAGCTGACATAAATGGGCAAAAGGAGTGGATCTTTTCTGTTTTGTTTCACTTGCTAACTGTATAAATACACTGCAAGCATAGCCTTGCACAATACCAAGCATCTTCAACATCTACTGTGAGGAATCCTACTACTGAAAGCAATGGCAGCAGAAAACTGCTTCACTGCCTTAAGTGCTTCACATTTTATAGTGGCCAAGTCCCAAAACATATCTCCTTGGTCATATGCGATTTTCAAGCAAACACAATATCCAACATTGCAACACAAAACTGCATAGCAAATTCCCTACTACATTTCAAAGATCAAACAAATTAACAGCACTGAAAAGCTTTCAAACCAAACCTTGCCTAGTGCATCACAAATGGAAACTTAGAATAGAAAATATAATAAATCAGATTTTCCAAACACAATAATTTTCAGACAATGATTTTTGCTTTTTAAGATGCTCTTACGGAAGCTTAGGGAGGCAGCCATAGTACCTGTATCAATCTCATGTTTATAATCAAGGGACATGAAAAGCAGGAAAGATGAAGATCAAAATCAGCACACAAGATAAATATTTGATGATTTCTACTAATTTATTCAGACAATCCAACTTAACCCATGAAAATTATGGCAGCAGAACACTTAAGTAGCTTTGTAAGTTTTACACAATAGAATGTTTTATATCTCTTTACCAGTAAAACCTTATAAAGTAGACAGTAAAAAAGTCAAAACTAACTGCTGCCAAAGTGTAAAAATGAACCCAGGATTAAAGAAATGGAAACCTCAGATGTGGCCTCCTTCTGTTTTTGAGTTTTTTCACTTTAGGCTGGGCAGGCCTTTTGACTGACCAACTGTTTTGACTGAAATAGTTCTACATGATCACGTATCTGAAATCTGTCAAGAGCTAAGACAACTGCGGGAGCAAGCAACAGCAGAAAAATGGCTCCAAATATCTAAATGTCCTAACAACAAAGAAGAAAGGAAGCTGAATACTGTAGTATATGCCAATAGGTTGGTAGAAAAAACGTGCATCTCCTACCACTCGGGAACACATATTGGGATTCACAGTCCTAAATATGGAAGACATCCATCTACATTAATATGATCTCTGTGAAAGACTTTTTGTAAATGTAGTAAAGTGGAGATAAACTGTTACAAAGAACATGGAATCCGTGCTTTGGTTTCCTTCTCTTTGTTGCATTTTGTCACTCACTGTTGGAATCAAAGGAAAGATTAGCAACATGTAGAATAGCGTAAGGCAATCTGAGAGCAAAGAACTGGGTCACCTGTTGTCAACTGAAAATTGCTATATGCTACAGAGGGGAAAGCAGAAAAAAAAAAAAAAAAAAAAACTGGCAAGTTCTACTTCCCTGGTTTAAAGCAGCTGATGAAGTTGCCACGTGGAAAATCCCTTACTGGAGTCTTACCAAAAAAGAGCATATGACCTCATCCAGTTCTGCATGGAAGATTCCAAGTTTGGATTTCATTTTAAATTAAGATGAATATTTGCAAATCATCTGTATGTTTCTAAACCATAAGGCTTGCAAGCTAAAAGGAAAGTTTTGTAGTGAGTCTCCCCAGATGACATGCATTAAAGGCAGAGCTGAAAAGGATTTTCAGTCCTTGGACATTCTTTTCCGTTTCACCTATTCCCTCCTACTAGGGATGGCCTTAAAACTATCTTGCAATAAAGACACAAGTAGTAGACAGTAATACAGGGGTTGAAAGCCTTGGGATTTTGGAGGCATGTTCAAATACTTGGTCCAAGTCAAACAGAATATTAGAGCTAGACACTGGATCTGATCAGCACTATTCTGACAAAAACATTTATCAAAAAAATGCTGTGTCAATGAGATGACAAAAATTGCTCTCAAAACATCTTGAGTTTTTCAAGTATCCACTATTATTAGAAGCAGGTTTGCTGAGGAAAGTCTAATTCAAGGAAATTAGGCTTCAGCCAAGACTGCAGATGCCCAGTTGAGGCATAGCAAAGGTGCACTGGCCAGGGTTGAGGGTGCTAGAAACTTGCAGTTCCTGGAATGAGGGGTTGTGAAGTCTCCCACTTACTCAAAGCATCAACGATTTTTCTTAATTTTTTTTTTTTTTTTAGCATGGGGAATTTCCAAAAATGCAGTGCTATACTGTATTAAAAAATAGTAACGTATTAGTATTCCAGTCGACCAACTGTATGTAAACACACACCTTACATTTTTACCCATGCACTTTCTTTTAAATGGAAAAGAAAAACCCTCTGTATGGCCAAATCAGAAAATTGTGCACTAGTCCTTGGTATTATACATATAGTTTGCAACATTTTCAAAAATCCACTAGATTTGCAGTTAAGTAACACATCTGGTTCATGAAAGACTATCTCATGATGAGCTTTTCGATTCAAAGGAAGGCTCATGCTTCAAAATTTAGTTTTGGTCCGATCAAGGGTTGGTTGTTTTGTTTTAGCAAGCAACTTTTTTGATACAGTAATGCTTATATGTTAATAGCCACTTATATACAACCAGTTGGAAACACAAATGAAATCCAAATAAATATGAGATTGGCTGAAAACCGCATAAAGAAATAAAAAGCTTATTTTCAAGAATGCTTTGAAAGCATAATGAGGATGAAACATTTAAAAGTTAAGCTCATCCTTTCACAATTATCAGATTTACAAACCACACATGATAAAGGTGCAAGACTTACTAGCAAGTTATTTCCCTTTCCCTGTATGATCCAAAAACCTCTGTTCTCTCTGCTTCTTGTGTATGCGACTTGAAAGTGACACAAGCAAAAGCACAGAAATTCCATGCAAGTAGGACCAAGCCTTCCTAGTTGCTCTTGTGCCATAGAGCGCAGAACTGAAAGAGAACATAACATCCTTTAAAAAATTCATTGTACATTGGCTTTTAGGCAATTTTTTGTTAGCAAATAACAAAGTATTCAACACTTTGGATGTCCTAACACATTCAGTTCATTTTGCATACTTACCATTCATTAAAGAAAATGATAATTTTATGTTGGTACTGTATCAGTGTAAAGCATCTCTTAAGTACTTTCAAATTAATTACAATGTACATTGATTTTTTTCAAGCATAATTATTAACCCTCAGAAAGTCTTCCAACAATCAATTTATACTTAATTAAGCTCTCTTTGACATGCCCTTTGGTGTTTCAGGAGACACACTTTTAAAAAGTCACTTCCAATGAGCACGGATATCTCAACTTCTCTTTATTAGAGATCCATTCAATACTGGTTTTTCAGAACTGTATCACCAACATTTATTAATACTGATCTTTGAATAATTGATTAGGTCATTTCAGCAAAATTCTGCTGATCCAAGGGACAATACAGATATTCTACTGCCTCGCACTGCGCTAGGTAACACGTAGCTACCAGATCCAGTATAACTGTCCCAGGATTACAGGTTTAGCAATGACACTCGGCGTCTTGCAGAGCCCCTAGCACAGGAATTGCTAACACGAAGCTTCTTTAAGGTAGCCATGGAGAGTGAATTTGTACAAAGTCACGTATTCTCATTGCTATTCTAGAACAAAACTTTAAATTTAATGACAAATTCCATGTGTTACAGTAAACACAAACCTGATATCCTTAATCTTTCCTGTCAACTATTATGCCTTTAAAAAAAACATTTTCAGCAGAATTCAAATCTTTAAATACAGTTAACTCTGGTGGTAAATAGATCTGTTTTTTTTTTTTTTTTGTTCTGCCTATTTTTAAGATTAAATAGCAAAGGCAAATTTCTGGTATGGTTTTAATTAAGGCAAGGCATGGATTCCCATGAGAAAATGGAGGAGAAGACAATGACACCTTCTCTCAGTAAGCCTGACATAGTTTGGTATTTTTACTTCCATGTAAAAGGGTATTAATTAAATATTGTCCAGCAATAAAACTCACTCTTAATGTTTGAGAAACAAAACCATTAGTGGCTCTTAAAACTGTCATAGTGCCACTCCATTGCAACATAACCTGAGAATTACCATAGGTTCATGGGGTGCTCTTCTACTAAGCTTCATGGTCCAGACTGGGAGTTGCAAATGCAACAGTCTGCATACAAAAAATATCTTTTGCTAACTAGTGGTGACTCCTTGTCATGCGGCAGAAAAATAAAGATCAGAATAAGGAATAACAAACAAGATGGTGACACAAGATCCAGCAGGCAAACTCTTCAAAGGCTAATCCCGATTCTTAAGAAGAGTAACATTCTGTGGTCCAGATGGACATTCAGCAAGATAATCACAGTTCAAGTCTTTCCACCTTGTAATAACTTAATCAAAAAGATTGAATTTCACCCAAATATTATATAATATATACTACAGAATATACGATTATATAGCATATATTGGTATTACTATTCATTGATTAATAACAAATTCACTTGAAATTACACATATAGGAAGTAGAGTCTGTTTTCATGACAAAGATCAAGAAACCATTCAACTGAAGATGAATTTCAGCAGTGATGTAAAGGAGTCCAATTTTATCTCTGGTCAAGTAATGGTATCTCCTTCTTTGGGCTGAACAAAGAATCCTCAAACTGGCCACACTTTCTTGTATGAGGTCCCTGGCTTTATTGCTTGCCTCGTTTCAGAAGACTGCAGAGGATCAGAGAGCACAAGATGCACCCAGAATCTGACCCCTAAGGCAGAGCAAAGGCTGCAACAAAAGCAGAAGAGCAGAAACACGACTGACCTGATGCTTTCCATGACCACATGTCCTCAGTACCCTGCACAGGAGCCACCATCAATCACTCACGTACAGGCTGGAACAAGAGCCCTGTGACCTGAGCAGGTCCCACACACCCCACTGCCTTCCACTCGCCTACAACCTTCTGTGGGAGGGAAGCAGAGTTCTCCTGTGTAGATTTTCTCCATACACACTGTATTTCAGAAATGCAAGGACTTCCATAGCTAGAGCAGAAAACATTGTAAGCTTCTATTTTTCATAGGTTAAGCTACACCTAAGGCAAACTATTCTACAGAGAAGACACTATCTATACAGATGTGGTTCCTTTTTTGGCATGTGCATGTGCAGTCTCTCCACTTTTAGAAATTTTTACCTAGAGTGAGATGAGGAGCACCTCATCACTTTGCATTGTAAGAGTTGCCAGGTATTTTATAAATAATACTTTTGATGCTTGATAAAGTAGTTTACTTAGCAGTAAGTTAAGTAAGGCTCCTTAATAAAACTGATATTTATGAAAAAGTTACAAAAGGATTGTCATAACACATCTGAAATTAATTGTCACAGTGTTTTTTTAGGAGAGGAATCAGCAATTATGTGCAAAATGCTTTTCTGAAGATCATGAGAATCACTAAGAAGATGTAATAAAATGTACTTGATAATTATCATTATGCTTGTGTCTAATATTAGACAGGCCTATAGAGTCCCAATTTGCTCCATTGGAAATTAGTACCATACAGAACAAAAATGAAAGGAGAATGTATTAATAACAGTGAATGAAAGCAACCACAGCTCTGTTCCACTGGAAGGGCTGGAGGCACACAGGAGGACATCTGAATGAGTAACAGCAGGAGATACATTTACTGAAGGCCTTAGCAGACACAAAGGGACTACTGTCCTAGGAAAGCACACCGTATTGCTTTGCTTTATCAGTGTGCTGGTTTCTCACTGCATACCAGTGTGGATACCAAAGAAGCTGCTGCTGCACTAAAGGAAGTATTTTTTCTATGAACAGAGATAGAGACACCTAGAAAATCCTTTCCCACAGGTGTCTTTCTCCTTTCTGAAAAATTCCCCAAGGGTCTGTTTTTCAAGCCCTGCAGCCAAAGCTGCTCCACATTGGAGGTTTGCAGATAAGGAACATCAAGTCTGCACATCACAGAAAACAAGGAAGAGTCATTAATTCCTAGAGAAGGTTTTTAATGCACTGTTACCCTCCCTGCACATGACCCACGTAACTTTGAACTGACCAGAAGTACGTCTGTGTCCATTTTATCCCCTTACTCGCCTGCATTATTTCCCTCTCTCCTGGTGACACTCCTATGGCCATTTAATTCTAATATGTCTTACTTTTTGGTACTGAAGCACTCCATGACAATTCCACTGAGGCACAGCATCATTGCACTTGGCATTGCAGTTAAACAAATAAATGAAGAAAGCAATTTGGTCAAATTAATGTTTTTACTTTTTGCTGCAAACAGAGCTTCCCATATAATCTCCACAGAGCTTAATGATTTATTTTAAAATTGTAATATTGATATGCCAATACCCAGCTCTAAGAATAACATCATAATAGCTGAAGTATCCACAGTATCTAAGTAACTCCTATAAGTCACTGGCTTACACCATACTATTCCCACACAGTCCTTTGCATTTTCAAAGGTCAAACTCATCATAGAGTCCTACATCTCTTCAGCTACTGGTGTAACCTCATTTAAAGGAATAAAATAAGTAGACTAAATAGTACATCTCATTTCATCTCTCTGACTACAGTAACACTATAGGTTTTAGTTTGTACTTACCTTAGCAAACTTCACACTGAAATTTTGTGGCAGGTTATTCTTTCCATAATTAGTGATGCCCTGATAAATTGTGCATGAAATAAACCTCTGGCAAAAAAAACGTTCATAGTAAGTGCTCTCTGAACCTGAGCTACTTGCGTAGTGCATTGCCTTACTCATGAGCAAGTACTCTCTACTAATAAGTAGCAGCCCTCTCTTCATAAAGAACTTATGAACTCCAGTCTCTAGCTTGGCAGCAGGTATAGATATAACCCATTAAGTACCAACTTATGGTGAAAAATTCCAAATACACAAATATCCTCACCAAATTATCTTAGAATGACTTCCTTGGAAAAGTTAGCATTGACCATACTAAATTTTATATGGAGACTCTTCCTCTAGTGCTGTATTTACGTGAGAGAAAAAAGAAAAAAGAAGAAAAACAAAAAACACCCCCCCCACACACACACTTTGTGGTAAAATGCAAGAATAGTTTTCTTATTTCGTTTTTAAATCTGAAATCTGCTCTTCCTGAAGATCTCTATAAAATTTAATTTGAGAACTATAACTTATATCTACAAATTTAAAAGCAGTCTAAAGAATTTTATAACAGAGATACAATTCTCTATTAAATTGCATGGGTTTTTAAAGTTTTATAGAATCCTGTTTAACTCTATAGAACACTATTAAAATAATATTAAAGCATTTTTACATAAAAAGAGATTGTAGGAATAATATTTCAATATGTTTTTGATTCTTCAAAGACTTTCTCTTGTATCTCATTTGAACATGTGCTAGTCCCTTCCAACATAAATTACTCTTGCGCATAACATTAAGCACATGCCTAAATCTCTCCATGAGAGAGAGAGAGAGAGAGAGAGAGAGACTAAATGAAACTGTTAATGGTCATCTTATAATAATTAACTTACAGGGATATTCTGGGCAAGTTGAATGATTCTGACTACATGGAAAGAAAGAAAGATCTAAAGCAATTACACTGAGCTAACAAAAAACTGTGTTACAACGACGATCAAGGTCAGTTCAGGGAAATACTGGCAATACGGTTATATGAATAGCTGAATTATTATTACAATAGAAAAGAATTTGTTACTACAAAATAATAGTCAATGGGACTAAGCTTATAACTGAGATTAATATGTTGTTATAATAGCTGAAATGAAAGAAAATTACTGTAGCACATTTGCAATAAAAAAGTATACTTTTAAGTGAACAATCCATTAATGACGACACATTTCAGACAATAATTTACTAGGCTCTTTTGTTACAGTTCTGTTACTGACAATCACTTTTTAAAATAAAGTTACATTTGGGGAATAAACACACAGCTTCACTTTCCAGATAGAGCAGAAGGAACAAATAAACAGAAACAGTGCAATTCCCAGAAAATCTGCAACAGGGTCATGTAAGCATATGTCATTATTATTGTAATTTTTTTATTTTTGGCTGGAGCAGCATTAATCTATCCTGGGGCACTAAAGATTATTAGACAATTTTGCTGACCATTGCTATTGCTTCTAATGTACAAATATCTGCTTTAAAAGTATTTGATCAGCACAAATTATTTTTCAGTAACCTAGATGTAATTGAGAAACCATAAAGGCTGTAGTATATCTATTCTAATCCTAGTCATTTTAACAAACATCTGTCCTGTGTGGTTTTCTACTGTAACAGCTGGCCATATAGGTTTTTCCCCCTCCCCTTCCCCAACTGTCCAGTAGGAATGAAAGTATTTACTCACCAAAATGCATATTCATTCTGAGTACTGTAAAAACTTGTGAGGAACAAATATTCCCATAGTAAATCCTAGTATGAAGTTCCACAAGAAGAGAGATGAACTTGAATGTACTTATAATTAAAAAATTCAGTGATGGTTTACTACAGCTGGAGAGAACATTCAAGTTACCTACTTTTTCAGTTAAAACCAGAAAAGTTTATTGAACTAACTAATTAATGTAGATTACGGGGTTTTTTAAAGTAAATACTATTAAATCTGTCAGATTGACATGAGACTACACACACATATATGAACTGAAATATAACATATTTATACATATCAACACAGACCCATACCTACATATACATATATATATATATATGTACACACACATACTGAGGTAGGTAAATATGTGTATAGAGCTACATTCCAAAGGTGCTTCTAGACTCTTGTATCACATTTAGCTACAGGTATTTAAATAGATATTACCAAGCTTGATGGGCCCTACTTAGAATTAACCTAATCAAATCATTTTCTATAATGTAGGAAATGGCTTCTGGATAACAATACCACAGTATTTAAAACCTTTCTTTCTTCCATGGCATATTTAAAACACTATCAAAAATTTATTTTGCAGCACACAGCACACCATTGCTTCTGTGTTTTTCCTTGCTGCACTCATTGCCACCCATCCTCACCTAACTGAATCTTTTTTTCCTTTCCACCCAAGAAAGGTAGTACTCCCCTATTTCTTTTCAATACCTGGCAAATTTTCCATGATACTTATTTAGCAGTCAGGTTACTTGGTGCCACACTTTCCCAGCTGCTTGGATGAACTGAACTAATGCTTATACTTCTGAGAACAGAGCAAGTAGTTTTTCTAAAAATACACAGGCCTGGCTGACTGCAAGTTAAATCAATTTTAGACCTGTTGGCTTCTTCAGAAGAGATCATGATAGGAGCGTAGGAAAAAAGACATCATCTTTTTGTGATTCACAGAAGGAAACAGAAGTGTCTTAAGTGAAAGCATGGAGGTGGGAAAAAAACCAAAATCAACAACAACCTTGAACGTCACCGAGGCCAGCTATCATGAATTAGGCCACCAAAATAAAAGGGGAGGGGGAGGGAGACGAGCATCGCAATTTGAAAACAGGAAGAGCACTTGTCATACTTTTTAAGCTCTTTGAAGCAAGGAAAGCAGGTTGGAAAAGCTAATCATACATCAGTTGACTGCAGAACCTGCAGCCGGTAGAAGAACATCAAACAAAGCCAAACACGAAGAGACTGTGAGATGTGACCATTTTGCAGTGCAGTTCAGCCATGCCCTGAAAGGACTACTTCCCACCATCCCCAAAACTCTCCTCACTTTCCAAGGTGGTATAAGGAGAGCATATCTAAAATCCTATCACACGAACAAGAAACTGAGCCTTAGGAGAGCGTACATCCTGGTCGTTAATTTTAAGAAATCATTTAGTAGGATTCAGTAAGATCCAGAGAGAAAATGATCTTTCTAGAATGAATTATGCATATCTATTTCTCTATGATTTACTTCTGATCAAATCATTCTAGGGAATGAGAAAAGAAGGATAAGGGAGAAGGTACATATAATACCTGCTACAACTCTCAGAAAAAAGCAATATTCACAGATTTTAAAAGTTACCTGTAACTAGCAAACCTACAGTGCATTTCCTCTCACAACAAGAGAGATGAAGAGAGCTTCCACAACACATATTTTTAGAGCTAAACAAATGATTTGGAATAAATAGCAACTTCTAGGTCTGTAAATCTGAATATGACTGATGTAATAATTTGGAAGGAGATTTCATCTTTGACATTTCAAAGTTAGTTACTTGTCAATGAACAGTGCATTGACCTTTGACCTATGCTGTCCAACCAGCACTAAAAACAAAACAAATAATAATCTAATGATCAACATAGGATAGACATATAGATATAATGTTGATCAATTAACTTGTCAAATTTGTCATTTGTCCATTCTAACATTTTTTACTTCATTCTTTTGCTGCTAACGTGGATTACACTCCAAGAATAGCTAAAACTCTATGCAATTTGAACCTCAGTCACCAATTTATAATTCATACTCTATTTTCACGATTTTACTGAGATGTTATGTGATGCAAGGTGAAGATTCCTGCAGGGCGTGCAAAAGCCCTTAGAGGGAAGGCTGGGTGCTTAGCATTCCTTCCAGAAGCACAGATCATAAGACGTATAAGAAGCGTAAGCATACGCCATCTAAAATTATTATAAATTTAATAATAAGCTATCACATAGCAGCTTTTTTTTTCTTTAAGAAAAGTTTTCTGCAGTAGAAAACAGAATTATACTGAAGTGCATCCACATAATTACCACATTATTGTCAGGTCTTTGTCACAGCAGACCCCACATACAGGCCAACAGGGTTTTGTCTGTTTACTCCTGCATTGTCAATAGTATGAGAAATACACCACAAATTGCCTAAATGGCCTGACAGAGAGGGACAGCAAGACAGGCATTTAGAAGAGGCTTAAAAAGTGACAAGAGTTCTTTCAAAAGAGAAATGGCAAAACTCAGTTTTTGAATTAGCTTATGTAGCAAGCTGTTAGATTGCTGGAGGTGGAGGGAAAGGTTTTAAGCCAACATGGTGCATCTACAGAGAACAGTCCAGAATTTACTTTGAATCCAATTCTAATTAAAAACTGTGAAGAGAGGTAATAAATAAAATAATAAGAATAAAAATCCACTTGCCTTTGGATTAATGGTTCACAGGCTGCAAAGGCTGAGAACTTGTAAAAGCCACAGCAGCCACCAGATACCCACTCAGCTTCGAAGGCAGAGCGAGGCAGCAGCTTTGCTCTCTCTGGTACTATCTCACCACTGCTCCCCTCCCCAGCTGCCACCAATTAGCCTTCCTATGAAGTGGAGGATATTAACTCAAGCTGATGAGCACCATGCTAAAACAGCTCTGCTGCTCCCATTTTAGTATCCTTAGAGCCCAAATTGGCTGTGTAAGCCCTAATTGTGTGTAAGCTCCGAGTATGCAGGGAGAAAAACCAAATTCTTCCTTGCTATTGAGAAACACTACTCTCAGCAACACTTTGAAGCAGATTAGGGCAGATGTTTGTGCTACCCCTGAGGAATGTGCTTTCTCAATATTGAAAAGGTTTCAGTCTCTAAAAGTATCAATCAACATTTAGAAACACCAGGTCCATCCCAGAGCTTTGTCATGTTTTCCAGACTAAGAACTGGCCACTGCGTTGTGATATGTTTTTATAAGTAGTATATTAATTCTACGCAGGGAGGAAGCCACTTTTTAACATACTTTTTTTTTTCTTTTTCCCTGTGAGGGAGTAGCTGAAAAATGAAAATCTCACCAGTATCAGAACTGACCCCTCGCTTGCTTCTGAAGACACAACTTTTGTTGCATCCACAACCTTTTCCATTCTGATAGATGTTCTCTTGTCATTCAAGAATTATCAAAAAATAACATGAACAAATCTCCACTCTCTGATCACCACCCACTGAAGAGGTGACATGGCCCCTGCTCCTCCTCTTCCACTGACCGTAAATGTCGTTCTGTGCCACCAAAATGCTGAGAGTGACCAAGAAGCACCTGAGCTGCACTTAAGCACACATGTGTCTCAGGTAACCCCCTGCGCCCCACGACCCTGCATTATTATTACCAAAGGAAGATTTTAAAATACATTTTGGACACAAAATAGTGGGGGTTTTTTTCTAGCTCAATTCGTATATACTGTTAAACACACAAGAAAGTAACTAAAAAGCTTTTACCCTTCAAAAACAGCAGTACTAGTATAAAAAGGGAACTCGCTGCTGTCTAATCTCAGTTTCCTTCACATGGCGTAGTCTGCCCCTATGGAACAACAGAAATTCACATGTGATCTGCTATTTTTTTAGTCAAGCGAAGAATACTTGCAGGTTACACATAGTACTTCTCTGCTACCATTACTTCTCCTCTTCCACTGTCTGGTGAGGACAAGGCTACCAGAAAAGCCTCAGAGCTGAATTACATGAAAGACAGAAAAGGCAAAGAATGGTTAAGTGTAGTGACATTTAAATTCTGTTATTTTCCTCTTGCCTACTTGGCTGATTTTCTATCTTTTCTCTTATTCCCCTCCCACCCCCCCCAACTTCTCTCTCAGAGTCCTCTAAAAGACAGAAGAGCTCTTTCTCTCTTTTTTTTTTTCTCTTTTTTTTTATCATCTATATTCTGTTTTTTCCTTCTGTTTAATTCTTATTGGGAAAACTGGTCTTACAGGAATTCTGCTTATAGTTGTCTGCTGAGTTGATTCCTATTTATGTACATCTAAACCAGATGTTAACCATGCAGCAAATATATAGTCTTATGTAATATATACACGAATCTTCAAAGGAAAGATGAGACAGGTGAGCAAGAGGCTCACAAAACGGGTGCTCCACCATCTGTTTTCAGAGACATGAAAGGCAACAGTAGTCTCTAAAAGAATCACAGAGTTAATCAATCCTGAGAGATGATAGCTTTTCAGTATCTTCACTCAGTGTTCAAATAATTATATTATAATTATTTAAAGATAAATTACATATCCCTTAGGTACACTGGGGTTACTTTATTCCACTTTATTATCATGAACAGAGTAGATGTACTTCATTCCTGTAAAGCTGCCCTTACTTTAAGACTCCTTTGCACTGCCAAAAGTTGTATAGAAGGCTAGCCGTAAACAAAAATCAAGCCAGAGTTTTGCATGTTCACTGAGGGATGGCCAGGAAATTCTCCCCATACAGATCACCTCTTCCTTTGCAGTAGATGTTAAGGGTAAATATTTAGCACTTTCTATGTCAATAGGAAAAATTTTATAACATGGATACTATACATTTCTTGTCAAGTAATGTTTGCAACACTCATCCCTAAGTGATCATTAACTATTCTAGAAAATTTTGAAGTCAATCTTTGGTTTTCACAAAACTTTGTCAGCTTGAATAATATCCTATCCCAGCCTTTCATTCATGGTAGCCATTATTACCAGGAAAATGCTAGCTTTTCAGGAGATAGCACCAGTCACTTATCCAGAAGTTAGAAGGAAAAAAACTCTTCCTTTTCTTGCACTTGTCATCTCTAGGATTATACTTCACAGAACCTGACTAAGGGCAAGTAAATTTGTGTAATGTATGAAATGTCAAAAGGATGACAAGATTTTTTATTGATATCTACCAAATTGGGAAAAAGGCTGTAGGATAGCATACGTTATGCCTAAATTTCAGATGCGGAAGGAGGAAGAAGAACACAACTAGATGACTGTGGATTCATTAAACTTATCATAAAGTACATAAAAGTGAAATCATATTCTGGAGGAACAAAGAGAAGCCAAAGAGTAAATGGAAAATGAGGAAATAAGCAACCAGAAGTAGATCATGCTGGAAAAACCTAATATCCTTTGTTTCATAAAATAACTAATTTTCTAGACAAAATAAATGCAGTAAATCTCATCTCCCTGGACTTCAATGAAATATATTTCCCTCTAAAATGTGAGGCATTATTGTTTGAACTGAGAAAAAATTAAGAGTGATGTATGAATTTTATGGTATGAATAAAAGGAAAAGAGCAATGTGATCCTTAAAGAAGGTCAAAAGATTCATTTTATTCAGAACGTGGCAAAAAGCTGGAACTTCTTAATGAAAGCTGACAATAACTCAAAGCAGTAAGACATCATCATCACAAAGGAGGACTAGAAATATTTGTAGGAAAATTTGGATGACCTTGGACACATGTGATGGAATTCAGCTGCACAATATGCCTGGAAATAAAACTAGAATTTTTGCCATAAGCAATGGGCTTGTCCATTGGAAATGACAAAGGCAAAAGACTAGACAAATTAGTCAACGTTATGCAGTTGTAAAAAAATATGACACTAGAAGGTAGAGGGTGAAATTGCTAAATTATGTTTCTAAACTATAAATAAGTTTGCAGCTGGGATTAATACGACTTAGCTCAATTTTTTTTGCAATATCAGGCACCCATGTTCAAGAAGTATTAACTCAACAACTAAAAGCAACACTACATGCCTACTGTTTTGCACATTTGCCAGCTTTTTGAGATTAATATATTATGTTCTACAATTTTCTCTTAAAGCATCAGCTCTTCACTTTTCCTAAGAGTGTTTCTATCTTGACAAAAATTGCTCAATGGCAGCCAAATATTTCCAAGGTTTTGCATGCTTCCTCAGCTACTATTATTCTACTTCCCCACTTTCAAACCCATGTTGTCCTTTAATTGGCTTCTTTAGCATTCTGCTTGCAGTGGAATCTTTCTAGAGTAATCAATTACTGTGGAAAAACAGGTAATGAATCTGAAATCATCTTAAAAGGTCTTCAGTTTTCACTTGTTCTTTCATCCCTCTAACAGAATGATTCACTGTCTCAATACCTAGTCACATATATGAGAGAGGACAGGGAGATTTAAACATGCTTTTACATATACATGTACATACACAGACACAAGTCCACGGGACTGGAGAGGATGTCTCCAACTATGCTGAGGGAATTGGCTAATATCATTGAGATACTGCTCTCTATCACCTTTGAAATGCTGCAGCGAATGTGGGAGGTCTCTGACTGCTGGAAAAAGACAAACATTATGTCCATTTTGATAAGGGCAAGAAGGAGGTTCCAGGGAACCACAAGCCAACCAGCCTCACCTCATCCATAGGAAAATTGCAGAGCAAATCTCTCTGGACGCTAGTTCATGATGGACAAGAAAATGCTTGGGAACAGCCATGGATAAATTGTACCTGACTGACCTCCTGGCTTTCTATAATAAAATATCTACCCTGCAGACAAGGCCAGAGCAGTGGTAGTCATTTACCATGACTTTAGCAAAGCATTCAAGAGTCTTCAAGAGCATCCTGTTGGCTGACTGGTAGAAACTGGGACTGAACAGAAGGCAAAAAGGATAGCGAAAAATTGGATAAACTGTTGGGCTTCAAGAGTCGTGGTCCATGATTCAAAGTCTAATTGAAACTGGCAACCAGTTAGAAGTGATGTTTCTCAGCAGCTGATAGGGGGACCCGTTTGAGCCAACAGGGTACCCTTGTGGCAATAAAGGCTGTGTTATAGACTGTGTATACTAGGCTGTGTTAACAAGAGCATAGCCAGCATTTGAGAGAAGTAAGTAATCCCTTTATTCAGGACTTGTGAGGCTGTATCTCCCTAGTTTTGGGCCCCCCAGTACAAGGGAGATACTGAAAAACTGGAGAAGGGCCAGCAGAAGGCCATTATGACGATAGGAGGCTGGAGAACGTGTGTGCAGAGAGGGTGAGGGAACTGCATTTGCTCACCCAGGGCAGAGAAGGCTTAGGGGGAACCTCACTGCCATCTTCAATGGTCAGGTTATAGAGAAAGTTACAGAGAAGATGAAAACAGACTCTTCTCGGAGGTGAACAGTGAAAGAACAAGAGGCAATGGTCCCATGTTGCAGTAAGGGAAAGCCTGAGCAGATGTAAGTGGGAAAAAATCACAGAAAGAATGGTAAAGCACTGGAACTGGTCCTCAGAGAGGCTGTGCAATCTCCATCCTTGCAGAGTTTCAAACTTGTCTGGGCAAAACCTTGAGCTACCTGACGTAACTTTGAAATTAGCCTTGCTTTGAACAGGGTATTGGACTACATAACCTCCAGAGATCCCTTCCAACCTAAATTATTCTGTGTTTCTGTGATATAAATACACACATACTTATGTGCACACAGACCCTCTTTTTTACTAAAGTAGATATTGCACCTGATACTGCAAAATAAGTATAGGTTCATGGTATTCCAATTTCTGCTGGCTCAGAGAAAGACCCTGAATTGTTCGCATCAGGCTGTGTTGTACACTCCCAAGCAAGATGCTCTTATTCAGGAGGATTATCAGAATCAGTAATGGCCTTTGCTCCTGCATGGATTTAAGAGTATTTGCAAGTATAACATGTGCCGCATTGAGACAGACTGAGTAAACAAGGCTATAACAAAGGAGCAATACCAATCAATTTTGGTTATCAATGTCAAGCTTCAAAAGAGAAATTTCAGTGCCAAACAGAAGCAAAATCTGAACAATTGGGAGTAAACAGAATTTCTCATTAAAATGGAGAAAAAGTTCAAAGATGTGAAAACTTAGTTATAATGGATGTGCTCTTTGCTATTTGTTTTTCATGTAGTAAGTTTCTTAAGACAGTGGAAAACTAATTGCTTACTAACATAAATAAACACCGTGTGGCATATTTTTGTATTCACTAAGATTTACACAAAAGCTAGATAGAAAAAATATTGTGCCTTCAGGACAGAGTATGACAGTTAGAGTCTGTCATAATGATTAAAGCTTCTAACCTTGCTGTCAGTTGAAGTCTTGCTCAAAGTGCCTATGGAGTCAAATTCAGTGGAAACCAATAAAATTAATTCTGGTATGCACAGTTCATTACCTTTCACAGAAAACATCATCAGTGGAGTTTAATAACCTACTTCTAACTGTTTAATTGTGATGTCTCCAATAATAACTATTGATTATGTCAAAAAAATACATTTTGTATAAGGCTACTGCAGAACACATACTGACGTCACTAAGTGCCAGCTGATACTTTGCCAATTTGATTTATTAAGAGTTATGTATATTCAGGTGGCAGCTAATGCGCTGGCTGCCTTCCTACTACGCCTATTCTATTCTAGTCCCTCCCCTTCAATGCTAATCAGTGAGCAGAGCATAACAAGGAGATAATTACACACTGTTGCTATTTGTGCCTATTAGTTTATTAAACCAGTTTTTAATACATTCAGTTGCTTTTCTCTGGCCACAGGTCAGGTTGCATGTAAGGCAGAAGTTTGGAGAAACATCCTCTTATGCCTTGTTGTTGTTTGATTAGATTTTTATTTACCTTTTCCCAACCATGCTTAAGGTGATGCTAGACAATATACAATACACATCATTGTTATAACTGATCTTTCAGTTAGCGTCAAACACCTAGGAGAATTTCAGTAAAGCAGTGGAGATGCAATGGGTAAACAAACTTTTAATACTGAGTGTTTGAAAGTGAATTATTAAGTTATTACATTTTTGGAGGCCGAAATTTGCTCTACTAACCTGTTGCTTACAACAAGGCATATGGAAACTCTGGTTCGATAAATTATTATTCTATTTTAATTATAAATATCCATTTTAAAATGTCTTGAATTTGATTTTTCATTCTTTATTCCAAAAAACGATTCAGGCTACTACTAGCAATTTTTTTTTTTCCTTTCTTGCTCATTTTCATGTTAACATTAGGCTAGAAAGCAAACTAGATTGCACTGTTCTTAAATTCAAACACATAGCTTTTAATTGTGAGAAAATATATTAATGGAAAAAATTGTCAGAATAATTTATTTTAAATCGTGTCTACCATGAACAACAAAGTCCCTTGGAAGCAGAACTTTATATAAAGTCATTAGATTGTTGCTATATCAATGGGCAAAGTTTTTCATGAACCAATGGCAGCCCTCTGATTACTATTCAATGAGATAACATTAAACCGTGTACTGTTTAAAAGAGCAGTGGTGCTACTGATAACAGAAGTTTAATCACTGTGTTATTGAATCAGCCTTCTGACTGGAAGTTACTTCAGTGTAAGCTTAAATTTAGTATTAAATGTACATCAATAACACCATGCAAATAAAACTCATGTAAGCAAACTGATTTAATGTCAAACTAATGAGACTGCAAACTGCTGAAGTTATATATTAGCCTTTTTCAAATAAAGTGCATAGAAGGGATGAGACTTCCCTGAATTTACCGGAGGAGGAGATTTCAGGCGCTAATGAGAGGATCAAGACTAAATGCCAAACTAAACAATAGCATAATATCTTTATTTCTGATGCTTGCCAATTCACACAGTCATAGCTTTCATGTACCTTTTTGTAATAATAAGTTAGCTGGCCAAATTTGAACTTCCAACTGTGGTAACGTCTCACTAACCAACTTTCAGACACTCACCTGAAAGCCCAGCATACCAAAACGCTTAGTGCAATACTGAAGAGCAAAACAGTTTCATGATGGTCTGAGGTAAACCACATTTCTATGTTCCCAATCACTAACATGTTCTCATGGAAGCTACAAGGAATATTTTGAAAGATTTGAGATCTAAAAACATACAAATATATTCAATGACTGCCTCTATACACAATCTATCAAGGTTCTGCCATACTTTGTAGCACATGTACTTTACGGGTACAGATACATGTTATCTTTATCTAGCTAACCTGCAGTGAAGACACAAGGTTATAGGTTGTACGGGCCTGAAGAGACCTACGAGCATGGATTTCATGTTGAAATCTATGCCACAATCTCCTCATTGTAGCTGTTACTCCAACTGCCAAGGTGAAAGCAGGGTGAGCCAGGTGGCCCAGGCGGCCGAGGCGCAAGTATAACCAGAAACTGGGTAAGTGTTGTCCAAATGTTTTCACAAGTCTTTGGGTCGCATGCAATGCAATTCTGCAGTGAACCATTAGAAGGAAGGCTCAAGCAGTGAGAGATGACCAACAGACTCCCTTCGAGAAGAGGGGCACAAGGCTGCTCCAGCAGGCCAGCACCGTGGGACTTCCCAGAGTGAAATGGTGTATGGCTCTCATGCTATGCTCGGTTTCACTAATAAGCAGCAATTCCACTTGGGTTCCTGCCTACTGATACCTGAACTGCAGCAATGTGCAAACATTGGAACACAAACCACTATAGCAGTTTATCGTACAGCACTCCAAGAGCTTACAACTCTACTTCTCAATAATTTTTCAGGCCTTCTTATTTATGCTTTAGATTTCTTCTCACCAAAGGTCCTATACAGGACCATTTTAGGATTAACTCTGGATAAGATGGCCTTTAGAAATAAACATTTTCAAGATCAGCAGAGGAGAAGAGGATGAAGAAGAAAGGAAGAAAAACGCAGTTTTTCAAATTACCTTTTGAAACATGCAAGAAGTTCAAAAGGATAAAAAGAAATATTAAAACATGTTGAGTTTTTTGCCCTCCTATGTTTCAGCAAGGGACTCTAAATATCATCATGAGAGAAATCAATTTGCAGCAGCTGTGGACAGCCTTAAGGGCTTGAAAAGCTTAATTGGAGAAATGTTTTAAAAGTTAAAAGGCCAGAGTCATGTCAAGTACATGAAGCAAAACTGCACAGATGCTTCTAAATGTGTTCATTACACAGTATTTCAAAGGCTGGCATCAATATATGTAAAATATTTCTCCAAAGTATCATTAAAATTGATTTATTGATGAATTCTAATCAAATACCAAAAATAGTAAATTAAATACATATATTTTAATCTATTCTAAAAAGTCATATTAGTAATTTTGAAGAACTATAATATGTATTTACTGTATAGAAGTTAAGTTTTCAGGTACTCAGAAACACCTTAACCACTTAATTAAAAAATTATATTAAAATTTAAGAGTTCAATTAAACTACTCATCTAATAATTTCTTTTTCTTTATGTTGAATTTAGCGTTCATGCAGGGAGTCAATCTGACTGTCATGAAAACTGAAGCCCAAATGCACGGAGTATGAATGGGCTCAAAAACTCTGGCCTTTAGCTTCAGAGCTAGAACGAATATTTACCCTTTGGCTTCATTGCACATAGACATAATGTTGGCTTCTAAAGTTTCTGTTTGCTGAGTAACTCAGCCCTTCAAGAAGAAAATAATACAGGATGAAAACAATGTCCAGATAAGAAGCAGCAGCTCTACTGTTCACTAGTGCCTCCCTTTGTTGAACTTGTGCATTTTACTTTTCCCACCACCATCTCTCAGCAGCACTGTTTCAGAAGGGGACAGCAGTGTTCATTGCAAGCCCATCGCTCCCAAGAAGGAGGGGTTGTTCAGCTACTGCCATCTTCACTGAGCTCTGACCTGGAATGTGGATAAAGTGATGCAGCAGGCAAGGAGAGTGTGAACTCTTAAGCTACCAGCCCACAATCTCTTTATATCAACATAAATTCAAGTTTCCATCAAAAGGAGTTCCATGACCAGTGCATCCAGACATATTGGACATATGCAGCACGGTATGGACAATCGATTTTTACACATAAAGTAGCCGTTTTTATGCAGCTTTCTCAAGACTGCAATTTTTCTCAAGAAACCCAGAAATGCACAAACTACTAACACTAAAAGCAACAGACTATCACCCAAACTAGCATGTACAAGTTTGGTGTATACATAAGCACAGTACAAGTGTTCAGCTCCTACACTTCCAAAAAAAAGCACCATTGAACATGAAACTTTTTTCAAGATACAACCTCAGAACATTCAATTGCATAAACCGGTCATTGAAGATCATACACGCCTGTCTGCAGAAGACCAGACAACTGGCTATATTTTAAGAGGTTACTTTGAGATAACGAGTAGATATAACACAAATTAAATTCAAATCTTAGAGATCATCTTTGGAGTTTCTCTGCCGTCGTGTGTGTGTGTGTGTGTGTTTGTGTGAGTAAATTAACTTATGACTCCTTTAAAAAGTGAAATACATATCTCTTCTAAAACTCCACTTTAAATCTGCTCTGAGTGGGTTTAACTGTTAATGGAGGATAAAGTATTCATTCAGCCTCTTCCTACCAGGGAATCCTGAATTTCTCACGGTCACATAAACTTTTTAAAAATTCTGCTTTTGTTAATCATTCAGTCATCTTGCACAAACAAGTACAGCACGTATTCCTAGGGATTCCAAAGAGCAGCAGCATAAAACCTGAGATAATTCCAGCAAAAATTATCATTATACATCTCATCATGAGGTTAACTGCATTACATCTTGACAAAAACTGTTTCAAATAAACTGGCAAGGACATTATTAGGAGTTTTTTTAATTCCAATGTAGAAATATATTGCTCTGCTAAAGTGGAATCTTACATCTAATTAGGGCCAACGGGTAACCCAAAATAGATTTAAATTAATGATTCAAAGAAAAGGATGCTCCTTCTGGAACTACTGTAAGTGTACTGTAAACATAATGGAGGTCATTAAAATCATGATTTTTGGTTCCATTCTCACACTCTTGCTCGACTTACTGCAATATACTCCTCCAGATAGCAGTGGCAGGAAAAAAGAAGTTTCCTGATTAGTCTTTGGTAGTGAGAATTTACTATACCATAGTAATAACACCGGCTGAGTGATGTTGCCACGGGCCAGTTTATCTGCATCAATATTAGTAAAGTTATGTCACTTTATCATTTCTTAATAAATCATCTGTGATTTATCACACATAAGGGTATAAAATAGATTGTTCTAGTGATGATCATACTTAAACAAGTATTTCCAGGTATTTTTATAGTATGCATTATGAAGGACTGCAATTCAAAGTGGTGTAAATTGCCGTAACTTCGACGGTTTATTCATAGTTTCTGAATCCAGGCCCAAGCACTTGGTAATATTATGTATTCTTTCAGTACTGCATCTCATATCAGCTTCTGAGCTTCACCTCTATCTGTTGAGTCATTTCAGACCCATCATTCTGCTGAAGTCAGGCTGCAATCCCGCAGCACAGGGCTCCTTCCCCAACTCCATAATCATGACAAAGGAATGCCACACAAATCCTATTACCTTCTGGGCATTCTCGACATCTCCTAAACAAGAACTATTTTCATGTGCTTTTGTATAAAAAAACAATATATTATACTGATATAAACCTAACATAAAATAACCAACCCCAGTCACAGAGACTTTTGCTTTTTAAGTCATAGGGTCAATAAACATTTTACCTAAGAAAATCCTCAATTCAGGAGCCAATTTCTGCTCAGTAAATATTAATTTCAATGGGATTTAAGTATTTGACTAAGTTCTGTTTCTCCATTACAGTAATCCACATTTAGGGATCATCTCCTCTAACATCTCCAAATCCATCTTGCAACTTATCTAGTCTCCATCAAAAGCTAGCAATCAAAAGCCTTTGTAACTCTTCTATATTTGTAAAATAAATAGTCCTGAAGCAACGTGTTATAAAATAGTAAAGCTATGACACAGAAGTCCTCTATAGTAAGAAACTAGAGTTAAAAGATGAACTTGTATTCTCATTGAACCAATTATTGGGAAAGGAGATTGCAGAAAGCCCAAAAAATTGAACTAATCCTCTGTGGAACACCTTCTGGTAAAGCAGATATAAAGAGTCCTCACCCCATGTCAATAATTACTTTGGAGAATATAGAGCTGAGTAGTAGGTAAATGCCTAAGAGTCTACTTGTTTAAAGTAACATGAAATCAATCACTAACAAAAAAAAAAAAAAACACACCACCACCACCACCACCACCAACAACAACAACAACAGCAACAACAACAACAAATCTCTTTGTTTAGAGTTTGCTGAAGTCTTGACCCTTCTCGGAGCTGCAACCTCACCTGAAGCTGTGTGGTCTGTCTCCTGCTGCAGGATGCACAGGCCAAACTGAAACAGGCACTGGCTACACCTATATACCTACAGTCAGCGCAGGGCTGAGGAAAAGCCAGGTAAGAGTCACGTGGTGCAGAACAGCACCACCCCTTTATTTTGGAAAAGCTGAGTATATCACCTTTAATCTTTATCAATAAATATATAGGCTACATACAATGGACCTGAATCTCTACTGGGTTGCACCAAGATTCTGTCATTGAAATTTATTGTAAGTAATTTTTTCAAAAGAACTACATCACTAAAGTATCTTGATTGTAACAGTGAAATCAATCAGTATTTCCATACTGTATTTGTACAGTTTGTGTTATTACAGTCTCTCCGTAACTATGTTCACTGCAAGTCCAAAAGTATGTTCAGAGTCAGAAATATCCTTGGAAAGCTTCTCCCTCAAAAGAACACCTTTTCTCTTTTCGTATCTCATCCTAAGCAACCTTCAGCATCTCTAACTTTAAAGTGTTTTTTTTCTGCATTTAGCTTTCTCCCTGCTAAGTGCAAAGAAATAACACGTGCAACCTGAGAACTAAGAGGTGCGTTTGCTTTTTCTTCTTATGTTCACAAAACCAGAAAAAACACCTACTACCTTTTGCTTATAATATATAACTGGAAACAAACTGTTATGTTTTGCAATGTTTATCTTTCTGTATTCGGATTTTTAATTGGAGTGCACAGTCCTGTAATCCTTATTAGCCTTGACTGAGTTTGTACTTTTTATTGCCTTCTGAGACAGTAAGCTTTTTGTTTAATTTGCTGGTGGGCAGTCCCATCTTTGCACTCTGCTGTTGAAGTCATTCGCAGGTGCTGTCAAATTGCCATCCAAGACCAGAGTAGCTGTGCTGTGTTATATCCTTCACAGTCTGCCTTCTAATTCACAAGGACAACTTTCTTCTGTGGACTGGGGCGGTGGTAGTTAGCAGGAAATACAGACACAGGAGTCGCACTCTCAGAATGGATCGTTTTAATTTACTCATTATTTCACTTGCAAACCTTCAAATTTATTTTATTTTTATTTTCTACTCGTACTACACACAGCTCAAGAAAGTCACATCAAAATAACCTTCTAGGGTATTTTGTAGGTAGACGGGATATTCTGATATGGAACTTAATTATTTTTCCATTTAGGTGCTACAATATCCTTTAACTTACTCCCATTTTCCCTGCCTAATTTGCCAGCTCTTAGATGCCAAGAATGTGTAGAGATCTCTGAGGGGCGTTTCTCTCATCAGCAGAAAGGGAACACTGGAATAATGACTTTCAGGCATTGGTGGCAAGCATTGTATTCTCAGAAGCATAAAATCAGAAATGGAAAAACTCCTAACAGTTCACCTAATCTATCTTTCTGCACAAACTGAGTTCTGCATAGGTTAAATATCCTCAATTTCATTATAAAGTTGCCTGCTTGGGATTCCATGCACAGATCTCTATCCAGCAGTAATGCAATACACTCTTCCCCATGACCGCTTTCAAACTTGAGGAGTCAAAATTCAGAATACCTAAGGAATAAAGGATGAAGAAGCTCAGGGAGCTGTCCAACTAAAACTGCCATCCTAGCCTGACTGAATCCAGAATTTGGGGCTGTATTAACAGGAAAAAATATTAGGCAGGCATAACAGTTCTGTGGCAATAATTACTTTCTAAATATACTGGACTAAATCTAATCTTCATGAAATTCCATCTGATGCCAATGCAGTGACTACTGCCTTTCTAATATACCTCTCTCATTCTCCGTCCAGGAGGAGATCTTGAAATTCTGGAATAATGAGCTTTCTTAAAGGTTTATATGACTACCCAATATCTAAAGATATACTTCAGCACTTCCTCTACGAAAAAAGAATGATCTGTTTGCGAAAGCTAATGGTTCTATATTTTCTCTCTGCTTACATCTGTGTCTTTTCAGTAACACAGCTAGCTTATCTGTTCTACTGCCATACATAGGAAATTAAAATATTAAATGACCCCTGACCTGGAGGTCTACTTAATCAAGTTTGACTATTCAATCAATACCATCCGTAGAAGTTGTGAAGTTGTGTATCTACCACATCTGTCTGGGGTTAGCAAACATCTCTAGATCATGGCCAACAGAAGGTTAATACTCTCAAGAATTTTAGGTCACAGTCTTATCCTACTGGTGGAATAAATCTTATCTTGTTTTTCGTAGGTGCACTCAGGATGAAAGAATTAACTGAGGATGAAGGAACTAAAAGGCTTATCTTCTATTCAGACAGTTGTTCTGTGGATCTGGAGAAAAAAAGACACCTCATATTTTCAGCTGAGTAGAAAACAGTCACAGATGGATGAGAAGCTGACCTTCTAAAGCATCATTCGGTAGAGCTGAATTAGCACAGAGGTATAAATAAGCAGCTATTAGTATTGCAGGAGAAGCAGCAATTCTGTCATACTGCAGGCAAGACAATCACATTTTATTATTTGTATGTAATCACAGTTGCTATGAGGTAGGCAGGGAGTGAGGAGACAAATAAATTATAACCTTTTTGCAAAAGTAAAATCAAAATAGTTTTGTGGAAGCATTTAAAGCAATAAGAGTTCTTCCCAAATGGGGCCTCTTGCATTCGTTTTGACAGCAATGGGTTTTTTTTTCCACATCACATAAAAGCAAAAAATAAAAAGTTTCTGTCAAAGCTTAAGCCAGTAGTTTTCTCTCAGAAATGTGTTTACAGTTTTAGTCTCAACAGGGAGGCATGTTTTGCATGTAAATAGCAGGTGGTTACAGAGAGTTACTTTGACAGCTAATGTCTTGAGCTGCCTTGACATCTGTGGTCTAATAGAGTGGCTCTGTAGTAAGTGAAGTTCCTGATGAAAGGCAACCAAATTAAGTGGAGTTTTTCATCTCAGTTCCTAGCTGGCTATACTGTGACCATTCAAGGGGGAATGAAGAAATGATTAAAAAGAGATTGCACTCTGGCTCTGGTGGCAACTGACATAAATGAACTTGAAAAGACAAATAAGAAGACACTAATTTTAAAGTCACAGTGGTTCTTCTCAGTCAGCGTCACTGGAAATTGCATTGCTGAAAGCAGAGGAGGTCTAACTCTTGCCCAGCAAGCAACACCATGCTGTGGCAGAGGGTGAAGTCAAATGCCCCCCCAAGGAGAGATAATTAAAGTCTTTATCCTATTTCTTTTTTTGTGTAGAGAATTAATAGCTACAGTGCTCATAATGTCTCTGCCAGCTCTTGTCCTTAGGCTAGATTCACCTTTTCTTTCTATTTCCTAAATTATAACCTGAAAATTGCATTGCAGATCTCAGGAAGGTACCTGATTCTCAGGAGTAACACCCTCTGTGTCAAAGAACTGAGGAGGCCATATTTTCGAGGCTGCAATCATGGACTTTTCTTTTCTAGATGATGCCTCTTCCTGTGCACTCTTCTCTTCCAATAGATTTTCGCTTATGAATTCTACAAAGATGCTTGGGCCTAAGTATATAATACTAACCAATTTAAAATGTTAAATTTTTAGAAGAAGTGTTGGAAGACTGCAACTTATAAAAAATAAACTATAAAGTACTAGGAAACTATATAGAATGTACAACTTGTCTGTTAAGGCATTTAATGATGTTTGTCTCATATGCAGACCAGGACGATGGGTTTGCAGTCATCCAAATGATTCATCGCTTGACTACCAACACATTCTGGTTCTTCCTATCAGACCTTTGCATTCAACTGTGTGCCTTTATTGCAAAACTACATTTTTAATGTCCACCTGCATTTAGGGAATGTTTGCTGCTACAGCTACTAGAGACATCCTTTAACCATGTAATATTCCTGAAAAAAATACAGAATTTTGGCAAATGTGGATTTTCCTCTCAAGAAAAGGTATTACCAAGATACTTCCACTATCCGATCTTACGATAACGTTTCAAAACAAACAAACAAACAAAAACCCCAGACGTTGAAGCATTAAATTTTTTCCTGAGAAGGAAAGCTCCATTTTCAGCAGTGCTCTGGCTGTTCCACATTGTACGGCAGGGACAGGAACGGCTGCTCACGCAGCAGCTGTGGGGTTGCAGCCGGCTGCTCAGGCTTTCCTGTGGACCCGCTCTCCAGATAACATGTAAAAGTCCCAAGTGCAAATGTGACTGACTCCTCATAGATTTGCACATTTCCATGCCACCAGACCTTGCAGTGGTGAGAAATATTCTTTGTAAGGGAAAGAAGAGTGTCAGTGCTAATCTATTTTCCCTAAGAAACATCCCAGTTGAACAGGACCAAAGGTGAAAGCTGCATTCAAGACACAGAAGACACATCACTCTGCCCAGCTATAAACAAAGTGACAGTCCTCAGCATTCCTTAATTATTCTGATTCTACTTTGCCTTCATATGGCTCGTCGGCAAGTGCACTGTTCTGCCCTACAGTTCTGCCTCCGAACAAACAGTGTTTGTCCTGCCCTCACCACCTGTCGGAAAGATGCTGGCATAACTGTGGTGGTCTTAGAGGCATCTGGCTTGACAGGTAATCTGTTCCCTGACAGGGTCTGAGTCGATGTCTTCCCCTTGCCCCAAAACGAAGGCAGAACTACAAATCCTCTTCTAATCAGAAAAACATAGTGCTGGCTCCCTCTTCTTCTTTCACTAATCTAACTATATCTGTTTGGATCAGCTGTGTTATGCCCAGGAGCATTAAAAAGTTATGTACATGTAAGGCTTAGGATCTATGGGGAAAGAGAAAGAAACTCTGATTTGAATAATCAAGATTAGACTCTGCAGAAATTAAAACAGTGAAGCTTCATAGCCAAATCCTGAAAATCAAATATTGACAGGAAGATAGTCCATAACAATCCCTTAAGTACTTCTGCTCTGCCAATTATATGGTAAAAATGCTTGGAGCCTACATTTCATTCAAGATAAAATTACCATGCAAGTGACATTTCCTGCTTTTGCATCTCATGATAAGACTTAGAAGTCACAAACACTCATAAGAGCGTGTTAAATTCTTGCCATTTCCTTTCCACTCTGCAGCCCTGGCCTAACATTTCTAGCACTGAACAACTATAAAGCCATTGTTCAGCAAAACTAGGTTAACCAATACTTTCCAAAGAGTGAGAATTCACAATGAAGCATTCAAGTGCAGGGCAACAAACATGCTTGAAAGCACACTATAACAAGTTGCTGAGAAATACAGAGATGTGGGGAAGCTTGCATAAGGGAAAGTGTTCAAACACAGTGCAGCTCACCCGGCTACAGAGAAATCATTTCCAGGGTCCAATTTCAGTATCGCGTTGCACCTCCTCCAAAGACAGCTCTCATTTCTTCAGATCCTATGATGCACTACCTAAACGCTGCTGCCTGCCACAGGCTCTGCTGTCTTCCTCACAGATATGGTGCTTGTTCATATCCTGTTCAAATTTCTTCTCTGGTAACTTGTATGAATTTGTCTGCATCTGATGGTTTCCAGATTCCATCCTTCCTCAACTGAAACAACCACGAACGTTCCCAGGACAACTAATCTTAACCCATTCTGTAGGAGAGGTGAAAGGAGCAGATGGCCTTCATTTCTTTCATTTTTCTTTTCTCTTCTCATGAGAGCTAAAAATCTAATCCCTAACACATCACTGTGATATTACTTTTGTAGGCTTTGGTCAAAATCTCAGCTAAATGCTATATAATTCCTCATGTAATGGATGGTGTAGAGTGTATATATAGTTAAGTTTTGTCAAAGTCACTTCAAAACAGCAAAATAGTAGCAAAATAGTATGACAGTAGTTGAAAACATGTTCTTACCCTAAAAAAAAAGGAAAAACGTAAAATTTCTCCACAATACACTGAACTTAAACCTCAAATCAAAATTAAAATATTATGATTTATTAAAAATATTATGATTACTAAGAAATCCAGAACATAGTGACCAGTATCCAGCCACAAACCTAACATAGCCACCTGGAACCATTTTAATACTGCTAAATGCTAAGTGTTGCAGGATACAATAGTCAATGAGAATTTATAAATTATTCATAACATTTTAATTGAAATTTCTCATTAACAATGACATGAAAAATATACCAGCTGACCCACAAAGAGAGTTCTTTGAGGTTTAAATAATATATGGAAGAATACAAATATGTCAGAAGTGTAATACATCTCTATATGCATGAGTGCAATTTATTTACTCCTGATTAGTCATCAATCTATCAATGCAAGCAATCAATCTAAAGAAGAAATAAAGAACAATATTAGACAGCCAGAAATAAAACAGAAAATATGTATCACATAAAAGATTAACAGTTGTTGATAACATGTCAGTATGTGTAATCCAGAGCTATTCCTTGGTTAAACTATACTTCTACTTCGTTAACCAGTATTTGTCTTTATGATAAACGCGCCTAACAAAAACAAATAAAAATAGAAAGTGAAAGTTGCAAACAGCAACATATAAATAGTGGATGAACACGTCAATACAAGTGTATCTTTTCTGCAGGGCAAACCCAGACCAAGGTGGTAACAAGTCTTGCTTGTCACGGTTGATAATGTTTGATAAACTGTATCTTCTAAACAAAGCAATGTTGTACTTATGCTAAAATTACTTTGCCATTCTATTATTTAAGCAAAAAGCTACAGAAAAGATAGAATCTTGAAAAAGTACAGAGATTTCTTCTTCTAGATTACAACTGAGGATCTATCTCAGCATAACTCTGATTTAAAATCATTGCCATCTAGCAGCACAACACCTGTGAAAGTGAGCAGACAGAACACAGGCTAACTCTATGGGAACAAAAATCTGTTTAAACCTTTGTTGGACACCACATTAGGTGGATTAACCAGGCTAGAAATCTAACTGCATGTTTTTTCCTAGAAATGGTCTTTGTCAGATTATAGGTCAGACACATTGACAAAACTACTTAAAAATTATATAGGTATTGTCTTTGATGTTTCTGTTTCCTGTAGAGAAGACTTCTGTGCTCAAGTGTAGCAGTCAATAATATTCACATGCAGTTAAAATTAATCTTAAGCAGGTTTGACAGATGTTATCCTTCCTCATTCTTAAATTTGTTAAAATTAATGAAGCACATTTCCAAACCTGGTGATGTGTTTACATTGACATGCCACGTTACCAATAAAGACTGCATGTGTTGTTTATTGCTATTACTGTACACTCTGTGTTATAAAGCCAAAAAATAATCTTTCGCTGAAATGGCTGGCTAACTTAAGATGCCTTTTAAGTTTTCACACCTTAGCTTTTTTTTTTCTTTTTAACAAATGGTCATCAGAATATTATTCAGTTTTAATCATCTTAACGTCATCTTTTAATTAATGCCGAATTAAAGTAAGCGTAGCATCTGTCACCTGTATTCAGTGTGTGCCATGTGTTCATCACACAGTGTGTACAAGGTGAAGAACTTATTGGTGATGCAATCTTTTGCTGTGCATCTCAGGTATTGCTACTCTATCTTGCCAAGAGCCAAACTTAAATGCTGGACAGAAGACAGGAATGAATATCTGAACTGAAGCCAGCCTTCAGCTTCTCACTTGGCATTCTCTTCCCTTTCCTGATATTCCCTATTTTGCTATCACACCACGTTTAATTAGTATTGGCAATGATTCTCTGAAGTCCGTTCTAAAAACAGAAGAAGAATTAGAAGAATTCCCCACAATCTGTTACTGTGAACCATATTCTTTTTCCATTATATTCCATTTATTAAATCTTGATAGTTGATTATACACAGTCTGTCATGTAATCCAGAGGTCTGGGTTTTCAGTTTGAAAACTTATTTAATTACAATCCACAATTTTGCACAATTATTGAAAGTTTTACATCAGTTATTTGATATTTTCAATACTATCAATCCATGCTGAAAAAGAAAAAAAGAATTAGTACCAATACAACCCTATTAATGCTTTGTTACTGCCAATATCATCTCAGATTCACCCAGACTCAGTCTCAGACAGCATTCTTTGACATCCCAGTCATCGGCATGTACACTGCTGCAACCTCTGGGTTAGATAAATGAAAAAAAAAAGAGAGAGCTAAGTACCATCAAAATATTATAACTGTTTTAATCAATGTCTCCTTCCTAATGCCTTCAACTGGTCCGCATGTAAATTGTGAAACCTAGTAGAGACCCACTTAAGAAAGCTTTGTGAGGCAGAAAGCAATTACTGAACTCTAGGATCTCCTCCGATATGATCCAATAAATTAAGCTCTGCATTGTGTATCAGGTTATCATGCCATAAAGAATCAATACAAAAAGTATCACCACTTATAAAATAGGCTGTAATGCAAATTGAACTGCCACAAGACAATGGAATTCTCTCACTTTTTAAACAAATTCCATTGCCATTTAATAATCACAATTTAAGTGGCTGTAGCAATTGCTCCGTATGGACTTGGTGACAGTGAAGGAATTATGTTACCAAAATCTGCATGAAGCTGTTGCCTCATGAGGCCTGCAGAAAGAAGGACTTTAGCTATGTTGATTGTTTCCTTCTATACAGATGGAAGCATGATCCTTTTTATTCTTTTATTACTACATGTGTGTGCAGCAACAATAGGACTCCCAAGCCCAATAGGGGTTTCTGTTCTGAGATAAATAAAATATGTGATTAATAATACACACTAGAGGAATATCAGCGCCTTATAAGAAAAGGGAAAAGACACTCTCAGAGAAGAAGCACGTACTTTACAACAATTCTACTTAGCATTCAGCTTTTCTTCTCACTTATAAACAACAGCAACAGGACAAAAGATGGCAGTTTTAATTGTAAAGCAGCTTAATGATTTTATAAAGGGAGCTGTACTCCTGCTGCACATCATAGCATAATGAATTCCTTTTGAAATGGGAGGAGAGAAGAATAATCCCAGAAGCTCTAACAGATAAGATGAAATGTCATCCTAATGCAATCTGCATCTTGTTCCCACCATATTAAGTAGCTATTTTCATTTAGCAAATGGAACACTGCATTGTTCCCAGCTACTCGTATGCATGTGGACAAGGAAGAATGTGCTTACATAGGAATAATTTTTATATATTTATTAATGAAATTATTTATTGTTCACATGGTCTATGCAGCCTATAAAATAACTATATTGAACACAGAGATAGGGTCCTTTTCACATGCAACACAATTAGATAAAACATTAGCCTAATCTGAAGAAGGGGAAGGAATCAAAGAGGCCAGCATATAGTTTCAGCAGCTTTTTGAACTTTAGTTTAATTCAGTAAAGTCCGACCTACAAAACTGCAGGTGATTTAGCAGACTGAGTCCATCATACTTAACGCATCTCTATCTGACTTCATAAAACCTTCATATGTTTCCGTCCAAGTGTTTAAGACTTACACCTCAGTGACTTTGAATGAAGAGTTGTTTAAGGCTGTTAGTATTTGAAAAATTCGGGTTTAGTACGCAAACAGAGACTCTCTGGAAAGGCAGCTGAATTGTGAATGAGCCTTATGGGTTCCTCCAAACTGTAATAGGTTGCATTTTTGTAAAAGAAGCATGGCTGGGATGTGATCTTATGGCCAAAACCGTGCTTATAAGCAGAATTATTGCTTGTACTCAAAAGAAAGCTAACAGAATCAAAGAACAGGCAGGAGGAAATGAGCCACAAAAGAACCCTCCAATTTCTGAATAACATTAACTGAGATCCAAAAGATTCCCTAGAGTGCCAAAGAAATAAAAACAAGACTGAAAGACAGATGTAACATTTCTTTTGTTCTATATTTCTCCATTACTTTCTCTATATAGTGTTTAGTGGTTAGAAATGTATTCATTAAGCCCATATGTTACTTGCTTTGAAGATCATATTCTCCAAAAATCAGCTATTGATCATATGACCGAATTAACACTCATCCATGTATACATTCTTAACAGCAGAAAGATCATTTCAGCAGTTGGGGGGTTTATAAATCAACAGCGGGACATTTATGCTGGGGAGAGGAATTGGACTATGGAACTCCAAAAGAAAGTAGGTGGTACCATGCATGAAGAGCTAGGTGAAGATTTCTCTTAGGAATCTTGCAAAGGTCCTAAGATTTTCACAACATGCTTAGTGTAACTGAGGGAGCACTATACTGCAGCACGAGATAGAAATGAATGGTCTAGATGTGACGGGAACTTGTGCCAGTGCTGCTGCTGAAGTCCGGATATTGTCAAATTAGGGCTTTTCTTATTGCCTCCAGAAAGTGAAGCACAGTTTTAATTGCCTGTGACAAGAGTTTGATCCAGAAACAGGAAAGCTGAATCTATAGCTGAAAGGTACTCTGAATTTAAATTCCACCATGAAGAGAGATGACAAAGTTAGGGAAAAATATTGTCAAGCCGTATTATATCTTTAAGAGAAGTAAAGCAATTGCTCTGGAGTAAGACAATAAAGCTGTAACCTGTTATGAAATAGAATTTGTCCTATTCTCTAATGGTGAAACTACAAATATCAACAAAACTTACAAAATAATTTACAAAACGATAATAGAAGCATAGGTTGTAACATATCCTTTAACGGCGAAAACATTTGCAGTAAAACAAGTAAGAGAGAATAGGAAAAACAAAATTCATCTCTCTCTCTCTTCTTTTGTTCTATTTTTTAAATAATAAAGCAATTTCAGTTGCTTTAGAATCTTTTTTATTTCTCTTCCCTCAAACTAGCTGCCCAGAGCAGGAGATCTGAAAGTTTTCACAACTTCTGTTGCTGATGATTTTTTAAAAATGTGCTTTGGTTCCAAGCCCCAGGCAAGCATTTTCTGATCCCACACTTCTACTATTCCAGGATGAGTTGCTGGGGTTTCGGCAACCTTCTTTTTACTGAGGTTTTCCCCACAAGTCTAAAGAGCTTAGGTTTCTGAGTTTATCCCTATTGGACCCATAGAAGAACAGGTGTTTGCACAGACAAAGAACAGGCTTTTCCAAATGAGTTGGCACTTATTAGTAAATTGGAATACACTAGTTCAGAATCCGTAGGTTACAATGGCAAAACACTGAAAATCCATGTTAACAGACTTACTTACCACTCTGCTTCATGACATCTGTAATTTCCCATGTTTTGCTCCAAGCAGCCAGTTCCAAGTTCAGTCCTGGAGCAAGCAATGCCAGTTCGGGGGCCCCTGTACTGTGCTCCATTGACCCTGAGTGTAGCCAGGATATTAGGGAGCTCAGAGTAAGCTGCAAAATCCACCTAGACACAGGTTAAATTACCTCTTCTGAGTTTTACAGTGCCATGGCTAAGATTCCTTCAGGAACCAAAACAAATTCTTCCCAATCTTCATTAAGTTGCCCTTACTGCTGCAACTAGGAAAGTCTACCTTTATTGAAAGAGAGGGACCATAGACAGCTATTAAGTTGCAAAAGACAGAGATTTAAAGTTTGGAATTCAGACTGAAAGATATCACATTTGTAATGCTAAAGTGGATGTTCAGATTTTGTTCATTTGTTAGTTCATTCATTAATTGTCACCTCACCTACAGTACTTTAATAATTACCATGAAACAGACCAATGGTTTGCATTATGATGAAACTATTAAAAATAATATACATCTCTATCTTAAATGTTTAACTTCCACAATTTCAAAGGCACATACTTTGTTAAAATTAGCCAAGACTTCACTACATAGGTAATTGCAATTAGTTATTAAGTGACAGAATTATCCTTGTATTCTCCTTACTGGTTGAGCAAAAATAATCTATATAATACTGAAAAAAACCCAAGACTATTCCATTAAAATTCCATTAGAATAGAGACTCTTCAGTTTAGACCTTAGACAATACATGATTTTATATTTTAAATTCTTTCAAGGGAAACAAAACCCCAACAAATCATATATTTTTTCACTTTCAAATTGATTTTCAATATTGTTCTGCTTTATTTGCTCTCTCTGCATGGTTTCTTCTGTTTCCTCTTTCCATTGTACTTCTTTTTCTGACATGTAATTTCCTACTTGATTTTATTTCACTTATTCTACTATATTTTTCTATTATTTTTTCTATTATTTCATCTTCCTTTCTGTTTGTCAATTTTATGCATTTTTTTAGCATGGCTTGTTCTTCTGACATGCCTTTATTGTTGCATTTATTTTTATTTACTTTTTTGCTTTCATTGTTCTCTAGATGAGACACTATGCCAAGTCAAATCCCTTTTCAAATTGTCTTTGAATAAAAGATGAGCTGCTCTGGAATCAATCCAGATTTAGCTGCCAAAATGAAATGGTCCAGCACTGCTTTCTTTGGATTATATTCCATGATAGTTTCACTACCACTCTAGCTGTAACAGGAATACAAGAATGTTCACCAGGAATCTCTTTTTTGGTCATCTTTGGTATATTTGATTATCTCAGTCTATTGTATTTCAGAGTTAAAACTAAGGGGGGAAAAAAAGGCTTTCTTCTGCTGACTTATATCTACTAATGGAGACCTTAAAAAAATAGTTCTTGGGTGAAGAGTAAAACTGGGGAAGACTGTTTTTTTGCAGCACTCTTCTGTTAGGATTCTCACATGTTTACTGCTAGGGATGAGTTCACACTTTTTATCTTGATTAATGGAGATATAAATGTACTTTTCTTTGTTTTCAGCACATTTTTATGCAACTTGTACAACTTTAACATTTTAATATTTCTGCCATTGTGTCAAACTCGTTTAGAATGTGACAACAGGTTCCAAAGTTATGATTCAACAGTCCCTTCCCATAGCCAATGCCTAACATAATGGCTTGTGAATTGAGCATTTGTGACAAACAGTACATAAACTATTATCTTTCAGCCTGGCTTAAAAATTAGTTATCCCATTTCAGATGGGCAGGATGGAATTTTTATTATAAATATTCTTTCCAATAGTCTTAAAAATATGAGTAGTTGGGTCAAAGACTTTACTTTTCCTATGAAAAAGTGCAAACCTGCACCTAAACATTTTGTATGATCAGTTGTAAATTACCTGCGAGCTCTTGACGGTACACCTGCATGAAAATACATTACTTGCATGCTTCATATTCGAACTAGAATCATTAGAATACAGAAAGCTATCACTTATCCAGGCTTTCCATCCTTATCACAGGTTTCTAAATGTCTGATGGATCTCGTTGCACATACTCCACCCAAACTATTACTTCTACACAAAACCTGAAAACATTTACAGGCTGCACACATATGAATCACAGAATTCCTTTAGGATGACTTCCTCTATTGCTGTGTATAGCTAATAGGCATAAAAATCTCTAGTAAAATGTTTCTGAATCATGAAGCAGAGTAGAGTAGATGTCTGAACTGGCACAAACCCAACATAGTAGCACTAACCCAAGCGAGAAGCGTTGAACATATCTACCAAGCATACTTTATACAGCTTATTTGCACACACAGGAAGAGTCTGATGCTAAGAAGCTATCCAACTGACTTTCACTTTGCAGCAAGTCCAACACATCCACAAGTGCCAGACTTGCTTGGTATGTGCAGATCAACCACATATGTATGTCACACGACATTTAAGACATATTTCTGTCCCAGAAATCCCAGATTAAAATGTGTTAGTTGTATAAATACAAGTCTGATTTGTGCTCAGATATAAACCAGGTATCATTGCACATTTTGGTGGACACTTGAAAGTCAGATCCTTTATGTCCTCAGAGATGAAATACAGAATTAGCGGACCTAGTTTTGACCTGGTGACGTGTTAAAGAAACAGAACTGCACAGAGGAACAGCCACCCCAGCATTCTGTTCAGCTTCTTAAGTATATACCACTCCTGATATCGGCTCTGCCTTGTTCAGTGCTAGCTCAGTTATTTCTGCATGGCACCACACCGACATACCTTTAAATCCTTACATTATTAAACATTCCCAGACTGATTTCCAAACAGTGCAATACAAGCTAATTACACTTTCTTTTACTGTGCTTTCACTGCAGAGACAATAACTTTCTTCACTTTTGAGTTACTGTTTCCACGGTGGAGGTACCAATTTATATTGACTCTATCTTGTGTCATGTCATGTCGTGCAAACGTCTAATGCCCTCAGAGAACTCGACGCCTATTAGTTAACTTAGCAATAGGACAAGTGCTCTTGGATGATTTGTACATTTTAAGGATAAAGCCTGTGGTGGCTCTAAATCTGAAGTGATAACTGGCTCTTAAAAAAACTAAACTGTAAAGCACTTGAGTCCTATACTAACTCACTTCTATTTCTGCTATGCTGTGCTTTAATATCACTGAAAGACACAATGAAAATTAATTGGTAATACTCCATCATGCATGCCTCCAGGTGTGAGAAACAGTAGTAGTATAATGTCATTCCCAAGCTACTTCATGAGAATAAGACCCCAGCCAGCAGTCAGTAGAGCCAATTCTCAACAGTATTTAAAAATACTTCTCACTTAGATTTGGCAAATAGCTTCTTGGAGAGGAAAACACCAACGGTACCAGCCGTTTGTACCTGAATGCTTATGAATCTGTTCAGCCTACCTATAACAAATAATAACGTCAATCGGTATAGTTGTGTGTTTGTTTTTTTAAAAAAAAAAGGGAGAAGAAAATTGTGTGCAAGACAGTATTATGTTTATGAATGCAATTAACCAATAATAACTATATGCATAAGCCATTTACAGATATGGTTGATAGACATAAATTTGCATACATTGTACAATATGATATAGAAATGAGTAGATACATTCAAATATCTTTATGGAAAGTAAAAGGTACTGAATTCAGTGAAACTGAAACAAAAAATCTTTATGTTTAATTTTCAAAATTAAACCAAAACAAGTTATATGTTCATATCACTTAAGCAAAAAAGACTCTGCTTGCTTTTAGTCTGCTAACCTCGGCCTTTCTACCTTCTTTTCCAATGCAGCTTACAGCCTCCCGAGTCACCAAATCCTGTTCTATCATAGAAAATTTCTTCACTTGGAAGAATGACTGTTTACATTTACTTTTAAAAAGAATGGAGAAATGAGTTCATCATCTCCTGGATATATGGAGAGAAAGAAAACTAGTTTGCAGAGGAAAGCCATATAACATGTAGCAAACTAAAAGTACTGTTTTAATGAACAGCTGCATTTAAAATTGAGAAATTAAACATTATATTCTAGGTTAAGATTTTATCTAGAGGAACTATGACTTTTTTCATTTCATTCATTTAAAAAATGTATTTTTAAGAAAAGTCACAAAAGTGTTAATATTAGGAACAGCATTCCAATATTTCTGCATTCACAACTGTACCTGTACTTCAGATGCCAGATTCAACGCAGTAAAACATCACAGATCCTCCCAAATTTTGTCAGACAACATACACCTCCAGCAGGAGGAGCAGGAAAGACAGATGAGTCATTTGTTCCCTTTTTTTTCTGCACACTGAAAGGGGTGACTTTCTGAATGCTTATGAACCCTTTTTTCTGGGCTTCTGTGTCCCAGATGTCTTTTGTTTCTTTGGGTACAAGACAAATATTAAGGCTTACTGTTGCACACTAGTAAGAGAAGAAGAAATTCTCATTCTCTGGCACCTCTCACTTTTTTACTGCTCCCATAAATACTTCTACCCAGTCAGGACTTTTAGATAATGAAGGTTAGCTGACAAAGTTGGGAGACATGTTAAAATCCTCCTCTCCTAAGGCCATACTTCAAAATATTGCTCATTTGTACTGTTGCCTAGATCACAGATAACTGCCTCTCACTGCCCTATGATAGCTTTTTAGATGCCTTCTAACTCCACTTATTAGAAATACTAATTAAAAAGAAAGAACCTACCTATGCTACAGAAAAAACTTTGCAATTTAACATGTTTCTCTCCACAGGTATTTGCGGGATAAGTCCACACACTTTCCTATGTACAAAATTTGACTTATGGGACTATCATCTCCTGTGATATTACTGAAGAAAGAACATCTAAAATGGTCTAACAGATTTATATGAATTTTTTTAGTGGCTCTGGCCATTATTGACATTCTTCAATTATCATTGACCTTTATGTTCTAGGACAAAGAGTATTCCCTAGAGTAGCCACTTAGAAGAAAATCTAATGTGCTGTTCCTGAACATGTCATTTTTATGCTACTGAGCAAAGAAATGCTACTTAACCAGCTAATTGTAGAAATTGTGTGTCATCTAATGATAGCTCTTCTCTCTAGGAAATCTACAGTAAATTAGCACTGCAAATGGGATGGGGCAATTCTGCTGTTTTGTGGTACGTTGTAAATGATAGATGTTGCTGGCATCTAGAAATATTTTTGCTTTGTTTCCCAAAAGCTGTAAGCTCATTAGCATCTCGTCATGTTCTTGAACACAAAACCCCGCAGCATGCACTGGACATCTGGGAACAGGCTGTAAAAGCAGATTAATCACTGCCTTTTTGTGATGTGGTGGAAACACAGAAACGATCTCCTTACTCCTGGCAACTCTATTTTTGCTCTATTCTTAATCTCAAATCCTTTTCCTCTATTAGTTAACAACATGCCTAAACTTCTGACACAGGACACTTACTAAGAAAATCTGCATTCATAAATATGTGTTGCAGAGTTGAGGTGGTGAGTTCTCTTTTTGACACTATCCTGTCCACAAGGATTTTTTGCTAGATGTGACCAGTCAGACCAGGGCCTTCTTCTGGGAATAACATATCCTAGTTAGGGTATGTGCAATCTACACGGTGTCTTTCTTCAGGGAACAGCTTGTGTCTGTAGCACTGAATGCAAGGCATTCACTTGCCTGCCATAATCAGAACCAAGTTCCTGGATGGACATTTATCTGTCAGCTTCCATTGCAAACAACACAAGTATCAGAGGAGTTGAGAAATGAAGAGCATAAAGCAGTACCAATGTTGAGGTGTTAAGACAGAGTAACAGCTAATAAAACTGTCTCTTTAAATATGCTTTCTAGTCTGTCAAATGACATACCCGTTAGTAGTAACAGATTTTTAAGTGACTCCTCAAATGACACCATCAGTTATCAATGAAAAAATAATGTTAGAAGCGTCAGGCAAGAAGAAACTTTTATCACTAATTCCTGTCCACGTCCACCCTCCCATTTGTGTTCATTTCTGTATCACATGCACATAAAAAGTTGCTTGTTAGACCATCATATTTCCTACTCCACTTCTGAGATTATAATTTTATATCCCATGTTACAGTCCTTTATCCACATACAGAACTCTCACTGCCAACAAAAATCAAACTATGCTCTAGACGGACTTCAGGAATCACAAACAGGTTTCTGTTACGCAAACACACAATAATTCAAAATGTTACTGATCAAAACTGAGCATAAGGAGCAAAAACAGGATTGTAAGTTCTGTTTAAGGCTATACTATATTTTAAAAAATTTCAGTCAATAATTGCAAATATATCTCTAAGGAGTATTTATACAACTGTAGACAGGATCTGCCCAATTGTACAATGACAATATACTCTAGAGCTCTGAGCTATGCAAAGTCAAGCTTCGGTGATCGACTTAGAAAAAAGAAGTCAAAAGACCATATCTGTTTGTATACATAAGAGGGATCACAGTAAATCCAGATACAATGGAATCACATGGATTTCTACTTCCAGGAGCAAAGGCCTGAAGTCTTTAAGCTCTACTGAAACTTTCTCAGAAATATAAAACAAGATAGGGAACCAAATATTATTTTTATGCGTTCAAGTGGTAATTACATCACTACTAGAACTAGAAATAAAGCCTGGTGGGCGAATAGCAAAATGAAATGATCTAGGTTTTTCTAAGAAATAATATAGCTAGAGATTAGATAGCCAATATCCCTGTCTAATTTAAGCTAGATAAAATTTTGCCAAATTATTGCTTCCTTAAAGTCAAAATAGTATCCACAGAAGTATCTCTTACAGAAAGAAAAGACCCTCTCATTCTCTGACTTCTCTTAAAGAAGAGTTCAACTATAAAACTGAGAGGCTTTAATTAAAATCTCTATCTTGAATTGGACTGAGCAGAAATTAATAAATAACCTAGTTCCTCCCACACTCCTCCACATTAATCATAAGGCTACTTCAGCATAGAGATGTCTTCCCCTGAAGTAAATGCTCTGATGGTATGCTGTGGTTAAGACTAAGTTTACAACCAGAACAAACTAGAAACAAACTTCTAAACCTCAGAAGTTGACACTACTGAGGGTCATCGCAGTATCATCCGCTTTAGTCCCAAGAATTATCGCACTATTATCTACACTAGCTTTAGTCTCCAAAATATCTTAAAGAAAAAGCTAAGAAGAATCTCTGATGTTTGAGATTTGACTTAAGTGTACTTGAGACAAAAGCTTCCTTTAGCTCCAGAAAGGAAAGGAAGCAGATCTCAGAGGCAGGGCCTCTTGTGCTGGGGTTTAGTGGATGTGCTAAGGCTTCTCTTCCACTGTGGAAAGGAAAAGCAGAAGATATCTTTCATTTCCTGAAAATGTATGCAGTCACTGCTCTTTGTTTAACACTGCATAGATATTCATTTAACTCAATGCTGAGTTTGTTTCCTATTTCAAGCTTACATTGACTTGATAATAGCAGTATTCATAAGTTGAGTTTCTTAAATAAAAAGTAGGTTGTCCTTTGCCACTTTTCTCTAAAGTACAACAAAAGCTTCACTTCCAATTCATTGCCGAAACTCCCAGCGACCAGATCCCCCACTTGTACCTCAATTATTTAAATTACTCTTGCAATTTGAGGTGAGGAGTCTTCCATGAAAGTACCAATTACAAAGACAGAAAATGAGCCAGATCCACATCTGTTGATATTGATCTGTATCAATTTATACAAGGTAAGTATTGGACCTAAACACACGTTAGATCCCAAATCCCTATTTAAGTGTTAGAGAAGAAATAACATGAATATCTGCTTAGTCAGTGTAGTTATACTTAGCAAATACTACAAAAATAACAATCTTCTCATGAGATAATTTCAAAGACATCAGAAAACAAAAGCCTATGATACAACATTTTCATCCAGTTTTACGTATACCACTACCCTTTCACACATGCAAATAAGAAATCAACAGATAAACACACAAGTCTTTTATTTTTATATAACTGAAGAGCAATTTAATATCATAATTTTCAGAAATATATCAATGAATAATTACTGTCATATCTCTACAACACATTTCAAGCTAATATTACTGTATCTATAAGCCAACATACTGCCTTCCAGTCATGCTAACTGTGAGTTACTTTCCAAACTGCCAAAGTCAGAAGAACAAAGTTACCCTTTTTTTGAAAGAGCCTATTTTCACTAAACTGTGAATATAACAGCCCCGGATTCTCATGTGTGACTTTCTGAAGTAGAGAACTCTAATCCTCTAACAAAGTCAGGGAGGCAGACACTGCAGTCATCAATTATACTGTCAGAGACAGAAAAGTACGTATTACCAACCCCAACCAAATGCTCCCAGTTAAATTGACAGAAAAAAGGAAATGTTCCCTTCCTGCTCTTCCCCAGCCTCATCGATAAAACAAGAATGGAACTTTCATAATCTAAATTAAACACATGAAGAAGAGAAAAAATATAACATTCTGGAAACATTCTCCTTTGACTTGCAATTATATGAAGGATTATACTCCCACAAAAAATAGAGGTTATTTCTTATACTATGATAATGTGTTCAGCACTTACAAGAAGACAGAAAGAGATAGTTTAGGCAATTAGAAAGAAAAAATAAATTGATGAAAAAATGGAGAGAAGAAATAGCGTATACTTACAGATGGAAATATTCTGCCATCATTACATTATAGATTTTTTCATTTCATAGACAGCCTCATTTAACTGTGCAAGAAGTTAAGCTTTACTCAGATTGCATAAGTAGTACAAAATTTGGTCCCAGGTGATCAAAATCATTATTAGTCCATGTTTTGCTTGTTTTTCATTTTTAAAATTCAGCTCTTACAAACAAAAGCCATTAAAATAAATGAAAATAGCATGGATTTCTATGGACTTCAGATCAGGACAAGTACACCAAGCATGTCAGGAGGAAGATTCTGGACTCCAGATGCAGCACAATAGAGCTTTAAATGTAAAAATCTAGTGTTCCTAAACTTTGCAATTTAAAATCTGCCCTTTCTCCAGCCCCAAACATGGTAGTCTTTTTCCATATGGAGCACAGTGCATGTATTGGATTATCAATAATAACCATTACTTTTGCGTGTCTGTGGTTGTTACATCTTTTGGCAATTAGATCTTGGCAGAGGCACCAGAGCTTACATTTTGTCATTCATTAAGCCTGTCCAAATGGCAAGTAACATTTTAGCTTTGCAATGCACTTCTTTTTGTATCTCTGCAAATCAGTAAATGCTGACAAATCTTCCTGATGGCCTTTCAAAAGTATACAAATATATACAAGATAGTTTAAACTAACAAGATCTTAGAAAGAAAAAATGATAAGCCTACATTTACTACAGAACGTGGATTCATTCCGTGAGAAACTGTGCTGTTTGCAAGAAGCTTGACTCAGTGCATGTGAAAAATGGAGTGGCACTTGCTATCTGCCCAAATGACTTTCCTGTAAACAAAGCATGATGTGTACAGGAGATGTTCCTGTCACTGCTCGAGTTCTGCCTACCTTTTATTTGGAACCTGGAAAAATATAGAAAATGAGGACTTATGCTTGAGTGCAAATACTAAAGTCCCAGAAAGCTGGTATTCTGTCCCAAACTCAAACTTCAAGACAGATCAAGCTGCAGGTACAGGATAGAATAAGACTCTTTTAAGAGTACAAGCAGACTAAGCTGTTACATGCCCATAGCTACTGGCCAGCTCTATTACACATGGGGTTACATCTCAGAAGCGTTTATGATACTATCAGTTTGCAATTCTGTCAATATGTAACTCATTGGCAAACATGCCTTTTGCCAAACAAATGCCAAATGCATAAAATGCAAGTATCTACGATACTCATCCCTGGTATGCAGAGTCGGCTTCCCCAGTGGTACTTATCATCCTGCTTGGAGAAGCTTGTACAGCTTATCCCTTAGGATAAGAGCTTTTCTTAACAGACAGCGAACTTTGTCCAATAATTGTTACCTAGTATTTTCCCTAGCATTATGACAAAGAAAGCTTTTTAAGGCATATGTTAAGAAATGATGTTCAGAACGATGCTAGGCCAGATCCTGAGCTGCTGTCAATCCTGCATATGTCTATAGATTCCCACAGAACTTTGCTAATTTAAACAAGTTGAGCGTCTGTCCCATTCAAATAATGTTCTGCCCCTCCATCTGTGAAAGGAGTTCTCCAAATAAAGCCATGTGGAGTCAGGTACCCTTCTGTATAAAAAGAGAAAGTTTGATCCAGGGTCAAGAATTGGAAGCTTTTCCTCCACTACAGAATCATCAGGCCTGTATCCCAGCTTCAACAGTTAGCTATTATTGCACTGCCTATGATCATTTAAGTTTGAGTACATGAAGAAAATTAGCACTTATCTCACTATCAGAACAACACATATAACCAATTCTTCACAATTAATTTCAAACATTTGACATACTCTAGATGTCTATGATAAATAAGTTCTTATTTGATTCAGGGTGCAAAAAAATGAAAAAAAGGACATAACTGAATTTACATTTCAAAATTTTGAGGCATTTACCTGGAAGTCATGGGACTGAAAAACCTTCAACCCTTTTCTAGGCTAAATATGAAGACTCTCTTTTGGTGAGCCCTGTTGTGTTACTGGTGAAGTCAGTGGAAGCTTCTAATTGACTTTGGCTGTGGAATACGTGAGGGATGACAAAGACACTCAAAAGCTACAAAGAAAACTGATGAATTCTGTTTTACAGATTGCATAACAAAAGGGATTTGTGAAAAATCATCTCATGTTACTTAGTATGAAAGAAAAGGGAAGAGAGAGAGGGAGAAGAGCTCTGAAAATACTCTTTCTCTTAGTAGCAGCGGAATACTTGAAAGAGTAGGGAAAAGGAGCAAAACTCATCTTCCTTCGACTACAGTAAAACCTCTGTTTGACCTTGGACATATTTTGCTTAATCTGTACCCGTTCAAGTAAGCCAGTGCTACTTCTAGGGTGTGGTTAGAAATAAAGGTTTTTAGGTGCTTCAGGATTCCTGCATGAAAGCCCCTAAAAATGATACCTGAAAGTATTTTGTTATTTAGATAACGAACAGAAGGTTGCAAGGCTTTATGCCACAGAAGCTCACCAGAGTATGCATCTCTAAACACTGAGGGGAAAAAAATTATACATATATATATATATATATAGAGAGAGAGAGAGAGAGAGAGAGAGAGTGAGACACGTGTATGTTTATCCTACTGTTTCTTTTAGACACTCATTCTTTTTAGGTTCCTTGGTGGAGAGAATAGGTTTAGGAGTTTGAAGGTACATTATAGACCTTATCTTCTTGGCTACAAAAACAAATCATTGTAACAGAGTAAAAAAAAAGGAAATATACGTATCACTAAAGTCCAGTCCCTTTGTGACTGAATTTGCAGGAAAGGACTCGAAAAATATGGAGGCATAGCTGCTCCAGTGACAATTTACAGAAAAAGTGGAATGGTGTAGACTACACCTTAAGCATCATGAAGGCTACAACAGGGAAAACCTTGCCTTTCTATATGCCTTACATTGATTATATCAATAAAATATTTCCTGTAGCTGATGATATATGATAGTGCCTGTTTACTCAAATGATGATGCTTTTTGACATTATTATTATCCTTAAAATATTTCATATCAAGTACACTTTTATGTTAAAATTGAGGAATTTTATTTCCTCACCACTCTGTGATAATGCCTTTTACTCTCTCAGACACTTAGGATGATCTACTCACATTAATAACATTTATCTAGAAAAACACTAGAACTTTTTGACACCTTCATTGTGATCTAATGTGACGAAGTTACTCAAGAAAATATTTCAGAGTTTTCACAAAGAAATACCAGACCTCAGATGCCTCTCTTATGACAATGCTTTCTGCCTATAGAAAAAAAGAAATAACAGCTCCCAAAAGATATGTCTTCACTTTTAATAACTGCAATCATTTAGACGTAAAGCAACGGACCAGGGATTTTCTTTGTGCATGTGTGTACATTGCTGCCTTTGTTTTTAAGCACTCAAAACCACAGATGATTTGAGCCAATACTGACCTTTAAATATCAGTTATACCATTTTGAGGTAAATGAGTGTTGCTACTTGAAAGCTGTATGAGGCATGCAGAAACCTGGGGAATGAGTGGCTTAGTTGGCAGCACAATTACTAGTAGTGTCGATTAATGAATAAATACAGGTGGGAAAAATGAGGAGCAATTATTTTTAATGTTTCAGCTTCCAAAAGTAGAGGGTAAAAAAGGTGACATTTTAGTCTCTTTTAGGTTACCAGGAATCAGAAGAGTGGGCTCAGCATGCCTCCTATTCAGTGCAGCAGTAAAACCATAATGAAGGTGATGAAGAGGAGAATTTTTACTGCTGTTATTTTCTCTACTGCATTCCACCATGAATATTGTAAGCTTAGGACACTCTCCAGGACCAGGCTTGGCTGTTGCCTTTGCTGACCTTCTCCTCCCTTTTCTGGGACTGGCCCCACACATGTAGGCACTGTGAAAAATATGCAGAAGCACCTGGGAACCAAAAGTAGCTGCCATTCAGTGCCTGTGTTGGGTCTTCTATGCCACCGGCCCACAGGCTGTGTTCCACAACACAAGCCCATGCCTAGGACACATTCAAGGTGAATAAACCACAGGTTATTTCAAACTTACTCAAACTATAAGAGGTCTTGGATATTCAACAGGTTTCATTTTTTGCACTTCTGTTACCCACACATCCTAATCACCCCAATCTCATTATTCTCTCCGCTTGAATTACCTTTCCGGATAAATTCGCTAGGCATTTTATTTATTACCTAAAAAAAGATACAACAAAACTAAAATCAAATTTATTTCAAATGTGACAAACGCCTTTTCTTTTTTAATGTGTAAGCAGCAGAATTGTTTCCATAACCCACCATTGGAACTCAACAATATTGAAAAACACAGCACTAACCCTGCAACTCAAACTGAAAATACCTGGAGTTCCAAAAGCAAAGATTTTTTTCAAGAATTGTTTTTCCAAGAAAATGTTTGTAAGTGAGGCAAATCTTCATTATGCATAATTTCCTCTATAGGTACATTATGCTATCATTATTCACTTCAGAATTTCTTGCAGTTGCCTTTAGTGTCTTTAGTGTCTCTGGTATTGGCCACTATAAAACGGAACACTAGATTAGGCAGATTCCTCAGCTGATCTGGCATGTAAATTCATCTACATTTTCTGTCTCTACAGTGAAATATGGTGAAGTACAAAGGTGATCGCAGGAATGATATGAGGAAATAAAATCTTCTAGAAAAAAATGCAGCCTGAAAGTTAATTGCACTTTGAGTGAAAAATACTGTATATAAAATAATCATACTGCCATTCACATTTTTGCTTTAGTAGAGTATAAGGTCAAATCATTTTAATGTGATGTGAAGTGGAAAACATGCAAATTCTCTAAAGTAATGTTACAAGAATATGCATAAAATTTTCAAAACTAAGTGGAAAGACAAACACAACCCATCCTGTCTAAACACACATTCTCTCTTTTCCTGCCTCATTCTCAGTAGTTAAAGACTATGATCTACTGTAGACATTTCCAAGAATATAAATCTGGCAGCAGTTGTTAATGATTCTCTGGCAAAGCCAGAAAAATTCAGAAGTCTAGAAGGGTATTTTTGAAATCTATGAATTCCGTTTTCTTAAGAAGCAAAAAAATATTTCAGATATGTAACTGAAAGAAACAATTAATAGCCCAGTATGGAATTAGTAATGGAAATATTTTATTACTTACATGCATTAATTACTAATATTGAAATAGATATCTTTAACAGATCATAGATTATGTACAATTTATTTTATATATCAAAAATATTCAGATCAATATTTTTTCTGCCACTTCACAGAATCACAGAATGGTTTAGGTTGGAAGGGACCTCTGGAGATCATCTAGTCCAACCGCCCCCTGCTCAAGCAGAGTCATCCAGAGCACATTGCCCAGGATTGTGTCCAGATGGCTTTTGATTATCTCCAGGGAAGGAGACTCCACCACCTCTCTGGGCAACCTGTTCCAGTGCTCTGTCACCCTCACAATAAAGAAGTTTTTCCTTGTGCTCAGATGGAGCTTCCTGTGTTTCAGTTTATGGCCATTGCCTCTCCTCCTATCGCTGGGCACCACTGAGAAGGGCCTGGCCCTATCCTCTTGACACCCACCCTTCAGATACTTATACACACTGATGAGATCCACCTTCAGTCTTCTCTTCTCCAGGCTGAACAGGCCCAGCTCTCGCAGCCCTTCCTTGTATGAGAGATGCTCCAGTCCCCTCATCATCTTTGTAGCTCTTCACTGGGCTCTATCCAGGAGTGCCATGTCTCTAGTAGGGAGCCCAGAATTGGACACAGTACTCCAGATGTGGCCTCACCAGGGCTGAGTAGAAGGGGAGGATCACCTCCCTCCACCTGCTGGCAACACTCTGCCTAATGCACCCCAGGATCCCATTGGCCTTCTTGGCCACAAGGGCACACTGCTGCCTCATGCTTAACTTGTTGTCCACCAGGACTCCCAGGTCCTTCTCGGCAGAGCTGCTTTCCAGCAGGTCAGTCCCCAGCCTGTACTGCTGCATGGGGTTCTTCCTCCCTAGGTGCAGAACCCTGCACTTCCCTTTGCTGAACTTCATGAGGTTCATCTCTGTCCAGCTCTCCAGTCTGTCGAGGTCTCCCTGAATGGCAGCACAGCCTTCTGGTGTGTCAGCCACTCTCCCCAGTTTAGTATCATCAGCAAACTTGCTGAAGAGGCCCTCTGTTCGCTCATCCAGGTCATTGATGAATAAGTTAAACAATACTCGACCGAGTGTTGATCCCTGAGGGACACTGCTAGCTACAGGCCTCCACCTCCCTTGTATCCAGTTCAACAGGATCATGTTTTAAAATAATGGCTATATACTGACATCTCTCATAAGCAGGGTGTTTTAAAGTTTCCATTATCTCCCAAAGTCAAGGGAAATATTTATACACTGAAGAATTTAAAATTAAATGGAAATGGCTAGAAAATATTTGCATATTTACTAATAGTTATGTTAGAGAAAATAGAAGCTATAGACAAGTAACAGACTATGGGAGGTACAGCAAAATGCTCTTGGCCAACGACATGCAGTAGGACAAAAGAGTAATAATAATCTCTTCTGGATATGAATGTGTACCACTAGTAGTTTTTGGATATCTATTTTCTTTCGCAATTTTCAGGTAGATAAGGATGGTGCATTGAATTGAGTACGGCACAAGTAGATTATGTGAATATAACAGAATGCTTACAAGTATTTCCCAAGCAAATTCATTAGCTGTGAAAAATCTAATAAATAGTATTTTTCTACAAGAGTTCCACCTCTTTTAGGTCTTGTCTTTCTCTATGACATTTTTTTAAAGATTGGAAGAAAAAAATGTGTAAAGTAAAATTATGTGCACAATTTCAACAGAATTCTGATTTATAAGGAACATATACCAAAGATGCCATGTAACACTTGAGATATTTATTCTACTTAATTCAGAAATTTGATACATCCAACAAAATAGAGCATCTTCATTCCACTAACAGATCCCTAAAGTCTGAACAAAACAAAGAAAATTCTATTCATATTAAATTCTTTGATTTGTGTTTGAAGGTGTTACCTTAAAGATAGAATATTAATCTGACTAACTCTCCCATATAATGAAGTCTCATATATAGCAATACTTATAATACACACATAAATACGTATATCCTACAGTTATGGATTCAGGGGTTTGCAATGGCTCAATTACAAGAAGTCTCAGTCTAAATAGGAGGGAACTCCAGAACTACGTAACAGTAACTAATGTTAAATGGAGGAGAGGGGGAGGTGACAAACTCTTAGACTCTTCCCACATTTTTTTCTATTTTTGCAAGAGCTAATATGACTACATATCTATCCTTAAGAAACAGAGCCATCTAAGAGAATAGGATTTATTAGCTGCAGCCTATTAGCAACTCAGATGATTGTTATCTCTTCTTTCAGTGTTTCAAAACAGAGGTTGACTTTTTAACTACATAGGACAAAGACACAAAAAAACAGCTATTAAGATGAAGAAAGTATTGCTGAATGGATAATAATAGCCAACAGAGAGGTACTTATGTTTGGGGGCAATTTGAGGGCTCTGAAAAGGATCCTCAACTTAGATATCTAGACAATTCAGCTATTTCAATTAAAGCTAACATGCATTTTATGGATATAAGACTGCAATTCCTCTCCAGTGAAGCTCTATCATTTAAACGTCTCTTTGCAAATATAGATATCTGAACACTGATATTCATGTCATATAATTTGTTACCACTGACTGATTGGCAAAAATAAATTCATATAAATAAATATATAAATAATTTTCCGTAGAAGAAAAACAGCCATCATGCCACAGGCATAGAGAGGAACATGCTGGAGACTGCAGCAAGATTCCCAACCAACAAGATAATGAATATCCTTTCAGGAATAAGATGGATAGTGGAAGAAAAAAATATAACCACCTAAAAAAAAGATTTTGGAGCTTATGAAAGTGATCCAGTTGTGAAGGTGTTTGCAATAGCAGAAGATTAAACTTAATAGCCCAGAAAGATTCAGTAAGCCCTATCACATGTTAATCTTGTGCTTCAAGATACAATAAAATTAACAAAGATTGGACACAGATGATAAATTATCCACACAAAAAATGCATTTGTAGTTTTTGCACCACCAGATGATTCTTGCTATTAATCATATGGCAAATATGTAAAGCAGAAGAGAACTGCAGAGAAAGGGCTTCCAAGGCACAAATTAAACTGAAATGGAAATCATATATTCTGTTCAGTGCTTGAAATCCAAGCAAATCTCAGAACTGCAAGACTATGTTATTTTCACCAACAGTTTGGAAAGTAAATAATCAAAATATAAGAGCATCACAGAAAGGTGGAAAATATCTACCTATGTCCAGCTAGTCACAAGAGACTTTGAAAATCTGGTAGAAGTGTGTGTCTACTAGCATTAGCTAGACATCTATATTTGAAGAGATTAAAATAACCTCCTATAGTTTTAAATGACCACACAAACCAGTTGCTTTGAGTTTCTAATGGTGCTCATTTTAGATTAACTCAATATAGTGAGAACTAAACCGTTGCCACATACTCTGTAGCCAAAATCTGTCAGACGGTCAAACAGAACACTGCTCCTCTACCCACAGAACCCAGACACATCAACTTTCTGTTCTTTGAAGGTTTTGTTCTCCTTTCCTGCTTACATTTCCTGTTTTCAGCTCTTTCTTTTATTTCCCTCCATTTTTTCTCCTTTTATTCATTACATTCGTCATAGGTCTAAACAAACAAAGCAGGATTCTCACTAATCGCTACTTATAAGCCAAAACTGTAGGATATAGCATTTCAGAGAGAGAGAAAAAAGTAAACACCACTAGAAGAGATTATATTACAATGACAAAAGTCACAAGTCACATTTCTTCCAATGATGGTGAAGGAAGAAATATTCAAGCTCTTCCTAATTAGAAGTCTCCTTAAATTTGATTTCCTTTAGCCCTTTACTCCACTGATGAAGAAATTTTGTTCAAATTCTCAGAGGAGCTCTTATATTTCTAGAGGAAGTAGACCAGAAGAAAGAATGACACTAGTTTGCCTTCATCTTTGCAAGACATCAAAAGTTTATTGACATTTTCATCTCTTTTTTTCTTTAGTTACAAAATAAAATTACTGTTGCTCTTTCTGGCCTCAGCCTTCTGGCGAACAGTAGGATCTCTTGAAAAAGAGATGACTATAGTTTTAACACATTCATCAGAGATGCTATGATTAACAGGCCTGACATTTTTTTTTACCTGAAGCGGTCACTACCACTCAGTTTCTCATACTTTACATCAAACTATTACCCAACTATTAACTCCAGTTGTACTACATAAGTGATATAACAGGGAATAATTCACCTGTATAGCGCTCTCTCATGTGGCAACATATGTTTCATTGGATATTGCTCCTCCAAATTTACCTAAAATGACAGGGTCAAAAAAGAATTTTGTGACTTTATCCAACTGAGGAAAAAAAAATAGGAAACATGAAGTAAACCATACAGCAAACCACTTCAAAAGAGATCAGCAATGCAAACTTCAAAGCTCAAGGAGAGTTCAAAGTGGATGGGTTCTCATGAGGAGCTCAGCTGGCCTCTGAGCAACACTAATCCTTCCCCTAATCCTTCCATTTTCCAAGGAGCAGGCTTGCACTCTGAGTGGCTACACTGCTGGGAAGCTTAAAGCTCTGGGACTACCAAACAATGTGATAGTACTAATATTTTCTGTTCCGATCATGGACGACATCTGGAAGCCAAACGCTAAAAGACTATACAGCGAACTTCTGCTTCTGTAAGAAGCAATGGCTAGTTGAGCAAGAATATAATTTGAAGATTACTCTAGTTTTACGTTCTCATTTTTTTATAATGAGCAAATCCCTGAAAGTAAACTCTGATTTCTGGTCTGTGATAAAACACACTTCTAAACTGCTGATGCAAATGCTGATGCAAAATCAGCAACATTCAGAAAGAAGCAGAATTTGAATACTGCCTTTTTTTTTTTTTAATTTATGCTATTACAAATGCAGTATGTTCAGATCCAGACTTTGTTTCAGGGCCTTCCCTCTGGAATTTGTTTCTTTATTTAAAGACTCTGCTCATAACATCCCAGAAGTTCACTTGGATTCAGATCAAAATGACAAAAATTCAGCAACTCAGAGAGAGAAAACAAACTCTCAGAAAATGAACAGCTTCTTTGCAGCAGTATTAAAAATGGAGTTCCTTGGCCTCTGACAGTGTTGCTTTGATATGTCACATGCTGTTACATCAGTCATATACTGTAATGTTAATATGCTGAGATGAATCATAGTAATGCCACAGCAACCACAAAGAGTCAAACACCAGTACCTTGAAACTAAGTCAGAAAAAACTCTTACCATGCTTAAGACTTTTGACTTGAACACTTAATGCAGGTTCTAAGCATACTCGGAAAGAAGAAAAAGCACTATTTTTCAGTTCCTTCCAAGTAGATTTTGCTTTAAGTAACAGACTGTACAAGTTTAGTTTAGGCTGAATATTGTTAAGTTTTCATTTCCTCAAACTATTAGCTTCCCATTTTAAGGACAGGTATGTTAATTTATTTACTCTATTGCCATAAAAGCAAACCGTTGAAATTTGTAATATAAAACAACAGAAACTCACTGAGAAAAACCAAGCTTGTTTTGTATTCATGAGGGAGGTAACAAAATAATAACAACAATATGGTTTTCTCTCTTCTATTTAGTCCAAAGGAATATCAACAACTGCTAAACCAGAAAACAAATTATTTAAAATAATATATTCATATTAAATTTAGGTGACAGAAGTATCTGTAATTTTAACATACAGCCAGGACACTGTTTCAACTTTAACTTCTTCTCAAACACCTCCAAGGATTTTTTTTTTTTTAATTTTGCCTCTGCCTGAATTGCATTGTAAGCAATATAGCAGTGTGATACTGTAAACTGACAAAGCAGACAGACTTCTACTTAAATTCAGGGTGACAACTGTTATCTTTCAATATCTAGAAACTCAGTTAAACAAAATGGCTCCTGAAATTACAACAATTCTATATGATGCACAGACATCACTTCTAATTTAAATATATATCAAAAAGTCTTTATTTTGTCAGTCTGTCAGATGATTTACGTCTGCAGTTGAACTGTCTCTTCATTTTCCTTTAGAAAATGTTATACATTCATTGATCTGTATTTTTACTGCTTTTTCTGGGTAGACATTAACTATGATTTCCCTCCACCTAACTTAAATGTGTAGCCATATAGATGTAATCCCCCTTTTGTAGCATGTCTTCCAGGAAACAGAATAATAAGGAGTCAATGGCAAAGACTGTGTGATAGCAGCTTCATGGACTCTTAAATTATTCCACAGCAAGTGTTAACCTCACACTGCATTTACATTTGGAAGGTTAGTCCTCTTGAACTCACTCCAGGCATTATACAGACTCAGAGGGCTAGATTTAATAAGAACAACTTGGTCAGAGTAGCTTAAATTTATACAAGTACAAAGGGAAGTCATTAGAGATGCAGTTCACATAAAAGCTATGCATTTATGCATTCAGATTCTGCCCCTTTTTCTACTTTGGCAGAAGAACACGAGGAGAAGAAAAAAGATCAAAAGCTATGGAAGTTTTGCAAGAAGCCAAGTTAGTTCATAAGACCACAGAACAAAGTAATGTTATTTCCTAAGTTGATGTGGCCTTACGTGTCTTAAATATGCCTTGAGCATGCCGGAGGCAAACAACTACTGTAGACCATCCTCCTCATCTTTTTCACCACTACTTTTTGTTCATTCATTAAGGGAAGTTTTCCATGTTGTGTCTTACCTACCTCCGTGCTCCTCCGCTTTTCTGGAAATATATGTTTTTTTTTTTTTTATATTGAGAGTTCGTTTGCAAAATGTACTTTCACTGACACAGTCCTTTACCTCACACACGTATGTACTCAGACACAGAAACATGTACCTTTTCAGTATAAAATTGTTATTTTGTTTAAACTTGCCTTAAAAACACAGTGTTATGGTAATGTCCTTTGCCTGTAGGTTTGCTATGTTTAACAGCATTACCAGCTGTCACTGAATTCATGAGCTATTCATAAATGTAACTCAATTTTTTGGACAGCTGTTCATCTGGGCATAAACACATTCATTCTAATGGCTACATTAGCTCTACTTGTTTATTTGTTAGGTTGTGATTTTTGAACTTTCATTCAGCATGATTACTTCTGACATTCTCCCATCAAATAAGTTTTTTGTTCAAGAGTTTTCTTACTTTCATTTGTTTTAAGCCAATCAGCTATATTTTCTCTCATAGCAGATATTATAGTAAGATGGACAGCCTGTCATAAACAGATGGACTTGGTCAAAATCCATTCTCAGAAAACTGTCCCATTAAGAATGAAGAGCTGAGCTCCTGGGAATATCAGTCAATATTCAGCATACCTTCCCCTGACTTTTAATAAATTCAGCACACCTCCTGGGTGAATTTCAAACAAGCAACTATGAGCCTGTCAATAATAAAGGAAATAGCAGCAATATTTTACCCAAAGTAGAGCAGTCTGCTTATCTTCATGCATAACCTATCCATATTATGGGCTACTGAAAGGATATGGCACAAAAAAAAAAGATAAGATAAAATGGGAAGGAGACAGCAGGTAGGTCTTGGGTTTGGATCACATGTGTAACAGTCATAGACTAATTTAGTAAATGATCATGGAGTCAATGGAGACTTGTTTCTCTTTGTTTCATGTACCAATAAATCAAAAGCCAGCAAGAAATAGGAATCTGTATCTGGCACAGAAGACATTCCCTTCAGTGCTAGGACAAAGAGACCAAATTTCAGTTCAACGACCCACAAGTCCTTCTGTGATCTGCTGAAGCAGATTACCTTTCACTTCTTCTGGAGGGCTGCTATCTTTCATTGTATACCAGACCAAGAATGCCTAACTGGTATTATCATCTGCTGACAGAACAACTGACTATTGGCTACAGTACAGTTAAAGAACTTGTCATTTGTTCTGAGAATTCATCAGAATTCACTAATTTTTGATTTCTTGAGATTCTAGCACCATATCTGTTAAAGCACATGTGCATTGGTTCATTTCTTTGGATTTATGGGTGTCCTGAACATCCATGAATCAGATCTGACGTTCCTCAGCATAAGCAACCACAGACGTTCCAAATAAGTTATGAAAATTTGTCTCTTTTAACATCTCTGGGAGGTTTTACCCACTATAGCTATGAAATACATTATGATTTCATAAGGTAGCAAAGTTATTATTAATGGTACATGTCATTTAGATGCAGCAGAATAGTTATAGCTCACTGGTTAAGAACTAGTTTGGTACTCTTCCACTTAAACTAGACAAAATAGAGAAAAGTATGAGGCGTAAGAGATAGAAAACCCAAAGGTTTTCAAGTATGAAGGCTGGCTCACATTTCTGTGTACTTGTTTCAATTTTGTGATAGAAGCATTGGCAGGTGAAAAAAAAAAAAAACAGAAAAAGAGGACAGAAGGAAGAGGGCAGTGAGATGGATAGAAGGAATGAAGAAGTGAATAATAGGGAATGAAGAAGGCTGGAAGCACAAGGTGCTATGAGATGAAGGTGGAGAAACAAAACCAATGGATGTGTTTGAATAATAAAAATTATTTATCACTTACCTAGCATTTAGATGATAAGGCCCAAGTGCAGAGAGCTGAAGACAGTATCTTACAGATCAAACCAAATTTGTAGGTACTCAGTATACAGCCTTGCTAATAAGGAGTAGTATATAAAGTTTTACACAATCACCAATGATTCTGAAATTCTAACAACTGATTCACTAAATGAGATTCCCTACTTTCCTATATACTGAGGATGCCAGTAATCTGCCTAAGAATTAGCAGACATCCTAATCTTTTTGTCGTCACTGGCAGTCCATTTGTTAAGATGCCTTTACTAAAACTACTAATGTTCATTAGATCACATGGATTAACCACAGTGGAATAAAAAGGCTGGTTTAATACACATCTGCAATTTGATCCAGATAAGAAGCACTAGTCATGCTAGGGATGGAGACTGAGCTGTGGGGAAGCCATTTTACCTACTTGAGTTCTTTGGCCCTTAGAAACAAAGAAAGAATAATAGATGAATACCTATTGTAACCTGTAACAATATGCAAGACCACATATTTTTAAAATTGCAATACAAGAGAAAAATAGCATTACTGGCTATATTCCAAAATACAAACATGTGATTAATCAACCTGCCACTGGATGTCACTGTTCTTTGAGAGCTGAAATGGTTCAGAGCAGAAAACGAAAAAAAAAAAAAAGAAAGAAAGAAAAAAGTGTGTCTCCTACAGACTTAAGATGTGGAACATTTGCAACCCTTGGATTAAAAAGTGTTTTTTATACTCTTTCCTTTAGCTTCACTTCCAGAAAGGTTCTGTTTAGCAGGTAGGTATCTGAAAAGAGCTTTGCAAATTGCTTGCATAAAGGCAACCAAACTACTGTACTATAAAAGCATTCCTCAGGTATTTCACACACATTATTCCATATCTAAAAGAGATGGCACAGAAAAGAGCAAGTGTCTTTTCCATTATTCCAATGCATTTAATATGTTTTGATGGACTGTCGTGACAAGGAAAGCAGGCACAAATCAATTTGACTTTTACATTCCATTTAATTGCATAAACTTTGTAGTATTTTGAGGCTTTCTGTGCAATCTGTAAGCTGCCATCAGCAGAATAAAGCTGTTTATATCAGTTGCACCACCATAGCCAGTTCTTCTAGGAAAAATATATTTCTGTCTGGGAATTAGAATAGAATTTGTGGCTGAAGATTGCTAGGGCTTGAATCAAGATCCACTAGGCATTATAATTAAAGCCTTTTGCCTAATCTGCCAAAATGAAGATGGCTTAAAATGGCCAAAATTTTCCCATACATTTTCTCTTCCTAATATACCCATGAAATAAACACACTAGAATAGGATGAGTTTTATAATACTTCAGAATTGCCTGACACTGCAGTTATGCTTTGTTTTACTCTCCAGCAAGCAAAGCGATGCAGAATCTCCTCTTTCATCAGTGAGGAATCTGGCAGCAATCTGCACAGTTCCAGAACAGAGTATGACTCATATATATGAGATATACATTATTCATGAGACATACCAGGGTTGCTTCCACTCTCTTGCGTAAGAGGTGAAGAGCTGTGTCAGCAAGGGGGGATGCTCAGTAAATCGAGTTCTATGTAAAGAAGCGTCCTAGCAGAGGTTGTGGGTCCTAGCAATGCCAGGGGACTCCGCAGTCCAAGAGCACACAGCGCTCAGCTCCATGCAATAGCAGGGTATTCACAGAATTAACGTCATCTTTTGCCTGCAAGGTAGTGCACCCCTTATCATCTGTGTGTTGCAGGTAAGTATCCTGTTAGCGTTAACTGTATTTTATGGTGCTTGTGGCATCAAGAAGGTACATCAGCAATGCTGCAGATCACTGAAAATTTAAAATGAAATTTAAGATGAGGTAGAGGTGAGAATCATGCTATTTGTGTCACTTTTTTCAGGTTTCTCAACAGGATAAAATGCAAAATAGAATAATGATGTTCCAAAATTAAGAACTGTTCACACAGGGCAAGGGACACAGTGAATTGAGGATGTCCCAAAAGGAGAGTTCTGGAAAGCCTTGCTTGCCTCTTCACTTAGGGAAGGAGAAGGGTGGTTACTGCCCTGTCTTCCAGAAGTAGCTTAAGTCCTGTACGCACTTGCATCTCCCTTAACAGCACCAGCTATCCACCCTGCTATCCTGGACTGTGGCAGAGGCAAAGAAGCAATAATTTTGCTGTTGTCAGCCCATAGTCTCATACTTCCCTGTGGAAACTGGCACTTTATGTTCCAACTATTGAGCACATAATTTCCTAACTATTATCAGCTCCCAAAGCTTCTTCAGTAGAATAAATACAGCTTTTCCCAAAGTCCTAGCGTGGCAGTACTCCAAAATATGTTTGGGTGACTGTTTTTGTCAAATCTAATCATCTTTGATAAGACATATGAGGTTTCAGTTTGCTTAAACCAAGGCTGCAGTTTGCTCAGTAGTGAGCTTTCAACATTAGGAAAGAGTATGTATAAAAGGATTGTGCTGACTGCAGAGACTTGGTGATCAAATCACCTTTGACAGGGACACTCCCTGACCAGTGATCCATTTAATTACTTCTCCACATAGACTGAACTTGAGAACAGTTCACTAATGCTCTGAATTTATGGATATCAGTGTCTAATTATTCACTATTATAAATACTGTGCCAGATTGCCAGATGCAAAAATCTCTCCAATGGGTTGTAGTTGGCTATAGAGGCATAAAAATATAAGAATAAAAAGACACTATAAATTAGAATACTTCTCTGACATGGAGACAAAATACTGGTGGGAGTTGCTGCTCTGCTTGATTTCTACTGGGGACTTAAAGTTGACACACACGCCTCCCTTCCTCAGTGCGTACTCTGACCACTAGGCTACTGGCTGGTCTTGCTTCCATTCAGATAAATCAGTATTTTCTAGTGAAGACAAAATCTTGTCACAAGTGAAATGTATAGAAAGGAAAATGCTGAAATAATTCCGGGAGAAAAATGCACAGATATCATCAGCAACAAAAAAAGCTAAAACCACAAAGTCAGTTTTTTACCCAGACAGGTATTTTCAAAATGTCACAGACTCATTTTGCTGAGCACCAGAGACAGAATGGCTCAATTTGAGAGGCCAAAGGGCTGGCCAACAGAACTCCATGTTTTTTCTTTTAAATTAGGCCCTGCACTTCTGAAATCCAAACACGTTTCTATGCAGACATGAAATTACATAAAAATGTTAAAAGCTTTATGAGCGATAGATCTTTCTTAAGTATGTTTTTCCTACTTGGCATCCCAGTAAAAGAAAGAGCAACTACACAAAATAACATCAGATTGCTCAGCACTGCTAATACACCTGATGATTACATTTGTCCATTTTTATCCCCCAAATAACTCATTCAACCTTGTGGCCAGTATTCATTTTTATCTGCATCTAAATAAGATTTTAATTTGAAAAATAAAAGTCCCTATCTTGGATTGTTTGAGGTATGTGAGAGTACCAGCTGGTAATCATTTTTTTCTTATGTGATAGGGACTTCAGTCTCAGACCATTTACATGTATGATGCAGTATCCACACTAAACGATGGTACTTTTAAAGCTTCAAATATTCGCCATTTCACAGCTAATCAAACACACCCACCCACCCACCCACCCACACCCACACACACACACCCACACACAGAAAATATATACTACAGAAACCTGTATCACTGTACCCAAGCTAATAAATTACACCTCCCAAGGCTTCGACCTGTCTTTGTAAGCTCAGGGATATCAGCATTACCTTCTGAAAAGACCCAAAGTGACCCGCCTGCGGGCACCCGCTGTTCTGTACCCAGACATCCTGACAGCACAGACCTGCTGAGTCCCAGCCTAACAGCTACAGATAATCCTTCTTCATGAGTTCGAATCCTCACACGCATTAGCTACTCCTACACCACCATTATTTCTTTGGCAATATGAAACTTTGGCAACACTGAACTACTCAGAGACCTACACAGGAAAGGTATGATTACTTGCAACACATGAACGTTCATGAAGCCCAAAATGTGCTCACAGCTAAGCCCTGCTGCCACCGACTTCCCCGCTTGCCGTATCAACACACCTAGGGATATTCTAATTACTAAAGGTGCAAATCACCCTTCTGTATCTGCAACAATACCCATATCAAATTCTATTTACATGCTAATTATAGATAATTTTCAGAATCTAAATTTAAGTAGTTTAAAGGCCTTCCTCTAGTCCTCTCCAGAGGGGTGAACTTCACTCCCAGTGAAAAACTGAATATAAAGAAGAACTGATTATTGTTTCAGAAGCTTCAGCAGAACCATTATTTAAGCTTATTGGCTTGGTCTTCTAGCTTTTATGTATGCAAAGTAATAACACAATGCCATCAAGTGCAGTTCTATTATGCCTTTCAATTATGGCATCATGCTCTAATTATATTGTTACTGTTATTTTTTATGATGAGAATTTCACCTTTTTTTTTAGTTCAAGGGAATAAGAAACCACACAGAAAAGCATGGTTGTGAATTTTAATTGCTGAGCTTTAATCATGAAAAATAGTTGGAAAGGGAATTAGCCAAATATAGTGTAGCAGAAAAAAATTATTCATATCTATGCAGTTTGCCATAATGACATCTGGGACTGTCAAAACTGGCAGTTGAGACTTTAAAGGATGAAACCTTGAAAAATATGCACATTCTAAACTCTAGCTAAGTTACTGCTGATTTGGTGCATTTTTAACTCTCAGTACCAAAGTCTTTGCTCTGAAAAAACAGGTCTGAACTTCAATTCATGAAAGTGTCTACTCCATTGACTTCAATGGACAATATAAAGCAAGTGATACAAGCCCCAGCTATCAGCTAACGTTGGCCTAAAGCTGATATTGGAGATGTCTAGTAGGAAGAAACCAAGAGACTACGGTATTCCTAGAAGAAAACATGTTTGTGCAAGAAATGGTTCACTTTTTGCAAGAGTTTTAATTCATTCTATGACACTTTTTTTTTCATTTTTCTATTTTTACTTTGGTGAGCTACTGTTTTCCTTGAACATCAAACCTGAATTTAATTGCAGTTACAGAAATGTAAGATGGCACCCTATATTTCTTTGTAGTATGCTACTTCGTATTTTTTCCCTGTTATATACTAAACTATAACAAAATTAATTTTAGATCTGTGCACATTTTTTGAGCAACATTATGAAATCTTAACAGCTGGTAACAATAATTTAATTTCATTTTTCACATCTTCTAAAAATGCTACAGAAAACGTAATACAAAGAACTCTGTTTCTGTAAACTTTATTATTCACTCTTCTCGCAAGGATGTTTTTAGAAGAAGAGAAAACTGATGTCTTTCGCACTGCTATTTCCAAAGAAATTTTTGTAATACAAAGCAGAAGGATTCAGGGTGGATTATAGACTTCAAGCCAACAACACAGTAAAGAAAAGGAGGAAATAATTAAAATGGAGCCAAAAAAAAAAAAAAGGTATAAAGTCAAGCATTACACAGATGATTATAGTTCCTGTGAGAGACATGCTCTCCAGATGGTTTAGCATTGAAGGCTATAATCAACTATTAAGAAGTATTTTATGCCTCTTCAAGAAAAAAGTCCCAATATTTCTACTCTTTCTGCACTGGCTATTTCCCAAGAGCACTGGGAGTTCTTGGGAAAATATTGGGAAGTATATGTGGGACTAGGAGTACCATGAGTAGTGCTCTCCATTTAGGAGACATATATAATTGTTATTTCATCTCTCACGGTTGCTTGCATTCCTCTTCCACATAGCACATTTCCTTCATTGCTTCCAAACATATACTGTCTCATCAAACATGTTGTCAAGCCTCATAAGTCTCACTAGAAGTAAACTATTTCCTTAGTATTCATTCAAACCCTTATTACATGAACTCTTTTCCTTTTCTTTAATGACTTGAATTTGGAGATACAAACATTCATGCTATCATAGGATGCGTTATTTCTCTGATGCATTTTGTAGACAAGAGGTGATTAAGTGATAGAACAGTTCTACACAAAAATGCTGAGAATGTGGTGCTCTGATAGTAGTACTCAGGATAAGAATAATTTTCATTTGTAAACAAGTAATATCAAGGACAAAAATACCTTAAGGAATTTCTTAGTTGGTTGCTTCACAGAACCTCTAAATTATTTTTTTCTTCTTTTGTCTAATTTTTTAACTATAAAAGAAAAATGACTTAGGTATCCAGCCTTTACTAATACAGTCATTAAAAAATTGATGTTGCTTTTATTTGTAGCTTGACTTCTTTCAAAGTTTCGCAAATACTAAATTTTTCATAAAATCTCTTTTCATCATCCTATAATACATTAATAGATAAAATATTCATTATTTTATTGTCTTGTTAAACATTCTACACATGAAAGACAAAAATAGGTAAAAGGGACAACCTGTGAAGTCAGAGATAAGCCAACAGTCCTCACTGATGAAACCTGAGTTGCTGACCACTGTCTAGGCTGCTGCTATCTTGAGTTTATGTAGTGTGATTCTTGAATATTTTAGTCGTCTTTATTGTATTTTCCACACACATAAACATTACAGCTGTTTCACTGTGAAGGAATCACTGGTGCTGAACTCTTAAGTCTTTAGCAGATAGAGCAATCTATTCTATACAATTTTTCCTGATGCTTAAAGTTTATTCATGAGATAAATTACAGCCTTGACATAAAGAGGCGTAAGAACCCTAAAATGAAATGTATTTTTAGATGCTTATATGTGGGATGTACCGGAATCCAGGTGTACTAAAAAGTAGCCAAAGAATGTTGGCTGGATAAAAATTAGCTAATAAACTAATTCTACCTCAGCTCTGTTCTATATGCTACATCTTCCACTTGCCTGAGCTTGAAATTTTTGTCTTTGCTGCAAAATATTACTTTTGGCTATTAGCAATGGTAAATAATAATTAAAAATATATTATTAAACTAGATTAGGACCTACTTTGAACTTTTATTTCATCCTCTGCATTTCGGTCGCTTCTTCATTATGCAAATTTAACAGCAAGCCAAATGCTGGAAGTTTCAAAGATGTTAGTCATATAATTATATATCAGAGTATGACAAAAATCACAAAAAGATCAGAAGAAAATCTCAAAAGAACTCATCTGAAGGAACATAGTTTCCGAACTTGGCAATATTTTACCTTACAAGATAGTACATTAATAATATGTCATGGGTGAAGTGCAGGTGAAAAATTTAGATTGCAGGGTTAATAACATCCATTCTACATCATATTAGGCAACCCCAGCCAACCTCAGCTATGCCTGTAGAGCCACATGGGGTCAAGTATTTCAGTTTTATAAATAATGAAAAAAGAGCTATAACCATCTCCAAAACAGTGCTCCTTCTTCCTCTACCTTGGAAATTCTTAAATACAAGGTGAGGTATTTCTTACAGCTAATTGGGATGTTATGAAGGTACAAAATTGTATCAAATATTTCACCATCTCTTTTCTCACAGGCAATATGCTAGCACGCTTATGAGTAAAGGTTTTTGCATCTACAGAGAGTTATTCTTGGCTTACAAATAATTAGGAAAAATATAACTGTCCCTGTGCTATATCTTTTGAAGAATCCAGAGGAGGTTTGAAAGCACTTTGTGTTGTGATTATAGCAAAACAGGCCACAAAGGGGCAACTTCCAGATACAGAAACCAGTTTCACTACAATGTGGGGGTGGGCTTCCTTTCCAGTGTGATGAAATATCACGATACTTTTGTACAGAAGAACAGACGTTGTGAAAGAATGCAAATTAGTCCTACAACCCTGGTCTGTCATCCCGTGCCTACAGGGATCAGTCCTGATCCAGTGGATAAGGCAACAGAACGGGAAACCAAACACATTAGCTCCCCTCTAAACTCCACCACTGAACCATTACATGAACATATATTTTTCTGTGCTTCAGTTCTCCTACCTCTAAAATAGGAATAAGGCTTGCTAACTTACTATATAAAGTACCACATTACCAAACTATTAAATAAAAATCTAAACAGCAAGTAAAACAAACCTCATAGCTAACTTCTGTATTATTTTTCTTAGTTCTTAGTCTGGTGATTAAATCCTGCAAGAGTTAGAACTGAAATTCTTCTAGCTCCCTTCCCTAGAGACCACACTGAGTTTTATCCATGCCCTTGCTACTTCCTTGATATTTATACTGCATTTCTTCTGAAAAATACATGTAATTTGATAGTAAGTGCCTTGGCTGAAGTGGACCAAGGTCACATTTCAAGCTCTATGAATCGCAGCACAGTCTCTACCTACTGTGATTCCAAATGGTTTTATTAGGTCACTGGAGTTCCAACAGCAGCTCTAAAACATTGAGGAACAAAACAGAGAAGAGAACTGAAAGGGCCTTCTGTAAGCATACTAACACAGTAAGGCAAACCTATTTTATGGCCTGACCGCATTTTGACAAGAGAGAGTTAAGTACAATCATTGTTTTACCATACCTAGCAGAGCTCTGTAGTAAAAAACTGTAGTAAACTGTAGTTAAATAAATAAATAAATAAATCAGGCAATACAAGATTAAAAAATAGCTTTCCATGAAATCTATTCTAACATGTAACATGGATGAGGAATACAACATAAAATGCTAGATGTAAAAAGTGGAGCAGATATAAAACAGTTCTTCAATCAAAATAAGCAAGTTATGCTGTTTTGCTGAAAGTACTCCGGCAGTCATGGTGGGTTTTCCTGTTATCTGATTCCATAGCAACAATAATCCGTTTTAAAAATTGTAGTAAGAAGGTAATATATTATCATGACAGCTGCGTTAAATGACTGCCTCTCCTGTGTTATGCTCTTGACTTTACACAACAATGTTAAGATGTTTTTTAACCAAGTTTTCAAGATGAAAATAACATGGTGTCAAAATATTTTTTCTAACCAATCAGCACTATTGAAAAACATCACTGAGCTTTGAGTTTCCATGACAACTAGTCTCAAATGTTGCAAAACCATTCCAAATTCACTTACAAAGAAGAGTACTTACAAGAGAAATTGATTCTTGTTACACTGTATACCATACAAACTTGTGTATGCAATGTATGCTCATTACAAAAACTGTACGGGTGATGTTTACATTTTCTAGACTTAGATTCCTGTAGCAATTTTCATATTGGGGAGGGACATAATACATTTTGGTTCTACTCTATTTAAAAAAAAACACAGGATTAGCTACAGGCTGTTAATTACAAAATAGTTACAAAATCTGTAAACACAAGAATTCATAACTTATTTTCATGAAACAGACAAGAAGTAATTTTGTCTGTGATCAACAGCTATGCAATTAAAAGAAAGATTTGCCATCCTACATAGAGCTTCCTTTTATTTTTCTCATGGGTATTTTCATCAACAGCTGAGAAAGTCAACTTCACTGCTTCTTCTAAAGATAGCACATCTCATGGTCGCAGCAATGATGCCTTGTGGTTACGGAAAATAATCCACTTAATCTACTGCTGGCAGAGTCTTTCCAAATACAGCCTGCTATGGGATTAACGACTGATTATCAAAATCTACTCAGATTAGTGGGATATGGTGATTACTGGAGTGAACATCATCAGAGCATTATAAAGCAAAAAATTACACTCCATTACAATGGATTTGTAAATTACCAATTACAACAAACAATCCATTTACACTGGATTACTGTGTACTTTAAGAGGTCTTTTTTATTATCAGAGTGGACAGGACAAAACAACTGAGAACTATGAGACTTACAACTGTGAGAATATGTTGAGGCTATGAGAATTACAAAAGGAGCCATAAAAAGGAGGTTATAACTTGTATGAAATAAAGTGGAAAGTCAAGGATTTAGAATGATTACTCTCTTTTAAATGTTCGTAGAATCTTCTTTCAGCTCGCCTTTCCACGGATGTGACTTCCTTTCTTAGCTATGAGGACCAGGCCTTAAAAAATGAACAACTATGCATCTTTACCACTCAGTATCCTAAAGGGCTGAAATTTAAATTCAAAGCCTGAAACCCTGGAACTACGAAGTCTAGGGAGTTAAACTCACCGTAAATAAACTGCACTAACGTTGATTTTATATCATTATTAAAAAATACATATATTTGATAATGCACTTGCTTCAAATCATGATGGCGTATCACAGTGGAATTGCTGTCAGAACATATAAAAGCGCTTTTGTGATAAAGCATAATCAAAGATTAAAAAAAATTTAATAGCTGCTTTCAAACACTAGATTGGAGTGAAGGAGAACTCACAGACCACTCATAACTGAGTATGAATAAATGCAAGTCGGTGCATGACTGTACAATGCTGGCTAACCACAGAAGATACCGTTATCTCAAAAGGTCTTATTTTCTATTTAATTGCAGAAGTCTGACAATGAGTGACTACAAACACAAAATGGAATAATATTAGTTATATTTTTGAAATACATACATAAATCCAAAAAAAGTAAGAGCTCTACTTGCTTATGTGAGTACCAGTCACATAAATGGTGGTGGCCAGTCAGGTCTTAAGTACTATTGTTTTTTTGTTCCAGTATTTAAGTTCTGTTCTTTTGATAACTACTTTTCAGTTCGTTCTTTTTTTATCATCTTTTTGTTGATGAAACCTTTTAATACAAAATCTTAGAAGATCAAATAAAATATCACATCTCATTTCTAGAGCTAAAATGCCCACCTGGGCAAGGCAAGGTATTACTGTACCATAGTTTGTAGTGCTAGCATGTCATCTCTTTCTAGGGCTATCTGCTCCTTTCCTTACATATAACTAGCAGTGAGGAAGAGCCTTTGCCCCAGCCCCTGTACCAATCTCGCAGGAGTAGCTCTGCTGCACCGAAGGACATACGTTAATCCAATGACAGAAGTATAAACGTGTTGTAAGACTGGAGCCATCCTGGAGCCATCCTGGAGCTTGTATAGAACTCGAAATAAAGGGATATCAAATCACATATGAATTAAGAGCCCTATAGCATTGTATCCCAATTGTTATCTTTGTATTTTGACGTGATTTTGTTGTAGATATTTATCACAGTCTCCCAGTCTTCTCCCTTTTTCTGTTTACACCAGTCTGATACATCACTGTTAACTACTGCAGATCTTATAACATGGTTTCTAATGCTGGCTGGTAACATTGAGCTGTGCCAAAATCACTATCTTGTTTAAGCAGTAAAGTACAACCAGTAACAGGTATTAAAACAGACTGTATCAGTGTATTGCGATTTTGAAATAAACAGTTCCCTGAATTTTGAGATAAATTTGTGTCAAGGGAGGATCCAGCTAGAAATGAGTACTGTGTCTCCTCTGTTCTCCATAGAAAACTACCAAGACTGTCTTGATAATTAAATTATAATCAGTTATTAGAGATGTCAAAATAATTGATTTGAGGGAATAAGAACAATAATAACAGATTTAGAATTTGATACCATATTATGGCAGTTTTACATTCTCTAATTTCTGCATGAAAAGGCAGTCGGTTCAGGGTATAATTGTTTTTTAAGGCTAGATCTCAAGTCTTGCTACAGCTCTTATGCTTAAATGAGTTTGATGGTCTTATCTCTATCCCACTTTTGTATATACATAACACAACCATCTTGTCATTTCATGCACATTTCAAAATGCTAGGCTATGAAGGAAAAGAAAATCAGCATGAAATCATAGAGAGAGATATAGAGGATTAGAAATAGTGCAAAAGCCAGACAAAGAGAGGGGTCAATGTTGCAGGTTAGAAATCATATTAATTTTGACAGAGCAGTGTAAGGATCAGGGGAAAATGAGGAGTTTTGAAAGTCAAAACTTAGGTGCATTAACACAGTGGTAAAGCTAGTAACAAGCCCTGTTCCTATGATCCCTGGCTTAAACTAGCCCTACGTAAGCTCTGCGCTTGCATAAAACTATGTTTACTGGTAATTAAAAGAAAAGAACCCATATTCAGTTCACGTCCATATGCAGCAGAGTTGAGGAAAGGTTAGTGTGAGTACTGTCTCAGAGCTCTCTGGTCAGGAATACAGACAAGATATTATCCTTGGCACCATGTAAAGAGCCAGTGCTTTGAGAACTTGCCTTCCCTTACCTTCTCAGGGCAGACAAGCTCACTTCTTGAAATGCCTACAGTCGAGTTCCAGTGTAGGCTAAGTACAAATATTACCAAAGAGTCCCTAATGCATCAGGGAAGTGGAATCAACACCTGTGAAATCAATTTGTATTTTCACCAATCTATTAAAAAGAAACTGCAAAGAGCTCTCCCCCTAATATGTTATATTTCTTATTATGATGGGAAAGAAAGACTTTTGATGTCACTAACAAATGCGTTCAAAGCTAGTCGGAACTGTGGTTTTGATCGGTTGACATAAACCATGCTGGTACTTTACAACAAAATGGACATCAAATCAAAAATGTAAGAGATGTCAAAAAGTCTATTAATGGACTTTACTACATCCGTCGCTCTTGTGACCTTCACTATAAACGCTAGAGAAATCAGCTCAGAACAGTATTTTTCATGACTGAAATGGAATGAGGAAACTCTGAATTTGTGATCTTTATCCAGGGGTTCATTTTACTATTGGTATTGCTTTGAGTACAGTAATAAATCTTTCAGAAAGTGGCTTTAGAAAGTGAAGGTTAGATTGTACTTTGGCTAGGATACTTTGGGAAAGACTGCTGAAAACCCTATCCACACTGTAAAGCAACAGCTCAGGAGAATCATTCAAGATGATTTCTATGCAGATCATTAAATGAAAAAAAGATTCCCAAATCCTCACATTTTCAAGTGATTTGTCTGCCCAGCTGGCAAGTTCTGGTGAAAGATAATTCTATAGCAAAGAATATGATTCAATGAAGCACACTGATCAGTCTAAATGAAGTATGAAACATAAAATGTTTCTGTGCATTGATTTCATCACATCTTGCAATAATCATTCCAACTTTCTTGACTGACTGACTTAAAATTAGAGCACATATTTTTCTGAGTGAAGTACCTATACCATCAAATCAATATATAGTTGTTGTGTTCTGGCATTAAATACCTCCTTTAGAAAGTGATGTAAAACCCCCACAGAAAATAAGACATAGTCGAGTCCTGTTTGGATTATATGAGAGAAAATAATAATAACAAAAAAAAGGAAATCTGAGAAAATTACATTATTTTATAAGGATAAAAAAATCTGCTATTGTAAATTAGCTTGACAGTTACTTTCTGACATAACCAGAAATAGTGACTTTCTGTGGCTCTTCTCATTCAGCAGAGAGCAAAGTCCTATTGTATCTCTAGGAAATGTAAACTAACAAAAGCCATCAAGATGCTCACACCAAGAAAAAGATATTTTGCTGGTATATCTTATTTAATTCTTTTAGTAGTTTAAATTCTTACTCATCTCTACAAATGTAATAGTAAATCTTTAGCAGTTTGTCAGTCTATATTTTATTTCAAATTTAAAAAAAATATGTAAAGTAATATTTGTATTGTTATTCTTTTTTTACACAATGCTTCAATTATTTCTTTTTTTTTTGCTGTGAAAAAAGGCCTCTCCCTGTAAAAAAGGCAAATGAAAACAAATGCAATATTTTAAGCATGTTTTACAGATGGTGTCATTTTAATAGCTTTTTTTTAAATTGTAATGGTTTGAAAAATATTTTCAATGATAACAACATCAACAATCATAAAACTAATGGAAAATAGAAAAAACTGGTACATTTGGCATTTTAGAACTGTAGGAACCAGTGTTATATTTACAGTAATTCTGTGATATACTATTAGTTTCCTACTAAAAATGCAGTTCAGCTATTCTCTAGGACAGGAACCGTTTGAAATAACAATGGTCAAGAATATACCCTGAGACTCCCAGGCTCCAGCAGTTACCTTGCAACTAACATGCATCACCCTCAAAACGCTACAATATGCAATTAGTTTAGCACTGAGGTATTAAAACATTAATCTATAGGCTCGCAAGTAATAGAGGGATTCAGAGAGAACTGAAGGTTTAATGCCAGCACAAGAGCCCCGACTGGGACTACGGGTCCATCTGTTCTGTCCTCCCACAGTGGCAAACCGTAGGAAGGGACACTGTGCCCCAAGAACAAGGTGAACATGCTCTGCTACTTCTCTGGAACAGTCTCTTAACCGCCAGTGATTTGCAGCATGAGGAGTTTTTTAGGCAGCAGTGGGTTCTTTATATATTTGATAGTTCCGAACCGATTTCTGAATAGATTTTGCTTTTACGTGTTCGTCTGCACTGGTTTTCACCCACGTAAAGGTTCATCACACACAGTGCCTTGTGGCACAGTCCCCCCCCGCCGTCCGAGCGCTCGCTGAACGCAGTTTTTTTCTGAGCCTGGCTCCTGAAAATTTCTGTTATGGTGCCCTGCTTCAATATTAAGAGACAATGAGCTGGCACTCCCAAGAGCTCTTCTCCATGCTACTCATGGTTTAGAGACCTTTACTGTATCCGTCTCAGCCCTCTTTGCTGCTGCCTGAATTGTCTCGGTGTGCTTCGTCAGTCCTTGTATGGAAGCCTTTCCATACACTTGAACATCATTTCCATCTTTCACTCTAGCTTTTCCTATTACACTATCATCTTTTTTTAAATGGTAGAAACAAAAGTGTGTAAGGTATTCAAAATGTAAGTACATCATGGATTTATAAAGGAGCTAAATAATGTTCACTGCTATATTTTTATTCCTTTTCTAATAAATCCCAATATTTTAGATTCTTTTTTTGAGAATTAAGCTCAAGTTTTCCCACTATGCTTGCATCAGTCAACTCCGTTTACCAGGCTAATAATTTCAACAACAATAAAAAATGTTATCCTCCAGAACCTCCTATGGCAACATGGCACCTATTCTCCGCCTGCCCTGCCAAGAACAAATGTGCTGTTGGGTTTATTAATGTTACCTGAAGCAATCTGTTGGCCTCACTACCTTTAGCAATTGGGCATGCCAAATTCACAACAGAAATAATTGTTTTAATGACTGTGTTGTTTAGACCTCCATTGCAATTACCACCCAAATATCTAAATAATGAATTAAACTAACTTACTGGCTGATCAGTAGGTGAACATTAAAAAAAATAAAAAGATGGAACTCCTACCCTTCTCTCTCAACACTTAAAAAAATTCTATACCTTCACCAATACATATAGCAAACTAACAAAAAAATTCATTTAAACCGCTTTTGTATGTAGGCCATGTAACTCTCTTCTACACTTCTCAAACGACTTAATCAGCAACACCTGCACCCTTGCCAAGGCCATAAGACAAATTAAAGAGGGAGGGACACATTTTCTAGGAGACAGTTTAATCTATTCTCATCGGTACCTTGTGCAAGACTTTTACCACCTTCTCACAATTACTCTCAGGGATAAGACAAGAACAGACGGAAGTTTTTTTGGCTCTACAGGTAGCACTGCAAACATCAGACCCATGCTTAAGTGATTCTTCTTCCACCTTTCTCAGGCCTTTAAATGTGGCCAGAAGATTAGAGAAAATAATAGTTCCAATTAGAGCCATTTTCATAGGTGAGTTATGAATCTCTGAAATCAGGAGTTTATAATAGCAACACTGACACAACTATAACTACTGCTTCATTATAATAAATCAGTCACTTGTCTTGTAAGTCGCATGTTCTATAAATCAGAAATTTGGAATATAAATCTCAGCACTTGTTCATAAATCAGCCATACTGAGCAACACTGGAAATAATATTTTGGCAGTAAATCACATCTTCAAAGATGTTCTCCCATGTGAGTTCACAGTGTCACTTAAAAATCACTTAAAGTTTTATTTCAGAGATTCTCTAAGTAGGTCTCTTGAATGTGATTTGGTTAACCTGCTCTGCATAAATGTAAATCCATGAATGCATCTGCTTTTCCATAGCATTAGACAACTCTGACTGTTTGGAATGAACTTTTGTTAGCCTGGGTAAATGTTCCGTAAAGACAGTCCTGTTATTAATAACTTACAGCTAAGTGCCCAAATAGACACATCTGAGACTTGATTAAGGATTATCTGCCACTGAAATTGGAGCATATAGAAACTGCACTTGCTATTTTTAAGCCACCCAAGCTTGGGTACAATTTTAAGCTTTTAATATCACAAATTTCTGCACATTGTACATGCCTACTTTAAAATCCAGAGTTCTTGCTGAGTGGTAGCCCGTACTACTGTACTTCCACTGTACTTCCTGCTGGAGCAGCAATAGGCTGTACATATATAGACTCAGTAATACGTCTGTTAGCATTATAGACCTGTCTCCCAAACCAATCTCCACCTAAAAGGCTTACAATCTAGAAAGCTATGACAACAGGCACAGAATGTAATCGGGTAAAACAGTAAGACAAAAAGACATAATAAATGTGCTATTATTGGTTTTGGCTCATTGGTTACCGTCCGGATTAATGGTACAGCTTTTTTAAGGCCATGTCTTCATTAACAACTACAATTTTCAAGTATATATCTAAAGCTTTGCCTTAAAGGGAAGAAACATAGCATGCAAGTATTCTGCTTTATTTCCTGGTTTCCCAGCACAGATTTGACAATGGGTTCTTAAAAACAAACAAAATTGTGAAATAAATTTAAAACTTTTTTTTTCCAGCACTTTCTAGAGAGAATACTTCTTCCAAGCACAGATGTTTAATGTGAAACACTTCTAAGTGAAAGGTATTTATATTTTCCTTTAATTTCCCTCAGCGCAATCAGTATCTGACGCAGACACACATGCACATCTTCATTTAGAGTGGTATGAATGTATAGTGTGCATTTACTGAACAAAGGAACTCAGGAAGGGTCATCAGGGTTCAATCTCAATTTTTCCTCCTTCTATCCTTTGAAATACAAGGAAGTAAAAGGTAAGAGCCACTTGTTCTCTATTACTGGATTTTGAAGAACTTATTTCTAAAAAAAATCATTCCAAATCAATAAATAACAATGTCAAATGAAGTATGTATATTTTCTTAGTACAAACATGTTGTCTTCAACTCATTTATTTCATGCTAGTCTAACCTGAACCAGTATAATCACTGAACATTAGGCTGACTTTGCTTGCTTTCCTAAACTACACCTAATTCTGCAGTTTCTTTGGATCTGAGAAGGGGATTTCTCTTGTGAGGATCTGTAACCTCCAAAGAGTACTATTACATATCTGATACCACTACATGAACTACGGCACCAGAAGAAAACAATTCCCATTCTTATCAATCACTGTTGTTTCTTCAGTTTATAGGAGCAGCACACACACTGACTTGAAGTAAAACTAGGTTACGAACCCAACTCATCCTCTCTCCAGCTGCTTGCAAATTCAAGTGGCTAAAAAGAGAAAGGAAATCAATGCCATTAAAAACACACCTCCAGATTGCTCAGGAGTTTCACATATGCAGAGCAGGATTCCATAAACAACCAAATATTTGACTGTAGAGAAGAGCGTACTCCAAATTTGACTGCCATTACCTCTTCCAAGAGTGCTATCAATGTAACTCGGTGACCAAACTTTATTAGTCATTCGGCAAGAGGGATTCTGTAGAGACACGAATCTTAACAAAACAGTCTTTTGCAATGACACACATTGGACATAATATTTCACAGCAATTCTCAGAAATTAGGAATTCAGACAGTATGCTGCAGCTTTTCCTGAAATATATATTCATGTTCAGGAGGCAGAAATAAGTACTTCTGTGGGATTATGGACTACGAACTACAAAATTGGCTTATTCAAAAAATTTAAAACATAAAATAGAGAAAGATACGTTAAATAAAATGTCACATAGAAACTTCATGCAATTAGGATACAAGTTCAGATAGCAAGACTGATATGATGGCATCATTCAAAACCAGAACTTTCTTTCATAAATTGTCTACATTTGAATGATTTCACCTTTATAAGTAACTGCACGAAGGGGGTTATAAGGGGAAATAATATGCTAATTTAGTATAAAGTTTGCCATAGTTTGTTTTTACAACAAGAAATTTCAGAATAATTAGATTTGAAATTAGTAACAATATAAAACACGGCATTTGATAATTCAGCATTTCCGATATTTAAAACAGGACACTTAAACCCTAAGTCATTTGACTATCTGGCACACAGAAAAGACCAAAAAAAAAGTATTTAAGATATTTACATCTTTAGCTTTTGATAAATACATACCACTCACCTATATCATTTCTAAGTTAACATTTTCCTAAAGAAGTTAATCAATATTTTAGAATTTCTGACTAAGACACATTTCTGGAAAAGTAACTGAAGCTACAGGACAAGGACACCGAGTTCTCTTCTAGACTAGCTTTACTACATCTCATTTAACAGCTATATGTTCATGTTATTTAGACAAAATACAGTACAACCCTATGTTCCTGATTTTTTAACTTTATCCCTACTTATGAAACCTCTAATCAAACAGTCAACCGTTGCTGTCTACTAACTGCTGAGAAATCATTTCTCTGCTGCTGGAACTTCTTCCTGGTGTGAACAGTTACTGTGATATATGTAGACAGAGAGATGTGGAAGAGGAGCAAGCCTTGTAGCAAATGAATATTTACATAGCTCAGGTTCATACAAATTTTTATGACGCGATAGCAGCTGTGTTTGTGTTTTTGAATCATTTCAAAATATTCTGAAATGATATTAAAATCTCTGCCAAGCAATACATTTTTAAGATTCACACAGTCTGGCAAACTGTAAGAAAAATACTCTGAAAAATAACCTTTGATTCCAAAGGGATTTTGTAACTGTGCAAAAGGAAATTGAAAGTATTCGAGAGTTATTGGAAAGAATTATGTCCAGACTTGTGAAGAATTTTAATAGCATGTTACAGTGTAGATAAAATATTTCTGCCAAACAGGTATTTCCAAAGAATCTCTCAATGATTCTTGACCAATCTCTGTAGTAATTGAAAAGATTATAAAACTGTTCCTCAAGTACAATGGAAAAGTGTTAAATGTACGCATCTGTGAGCAGATAAGGAAGTTTTTTTTAACAAAGTTATTCCTCTAACAAAGTTTAGACTGCTCCATTTCACACTGCATTTTGATACTCCAGAAAGTCATTTGAGTTTTTTTTAAATCTACCAAATTTTTCCTGTGTACGAAGGGGAAGATGTAAGGGAAGTCTATTGTCAACAAGGTATTAACTTGAGTTGAGCTCACCTTCTTCCTTGCACAGGTGATTATTTTTGCTGAGTTTTTCCTGCGGTATATTCAACAAACTAAATACAATTTATAAAGGAAAACAAATAAAAACAAATATGGAGAAACTACAGCTTCCCAGAAATCAGATATTCACTTCTTTCCTGTCCGTCCATTGCTTATCTTATTTTCCAGGATACATTAACTTTTGAAATGTAGTCCATGCAAACAGCTAAGAATTGTGTAACATCCATTCTAGAAGTTCAATTTTAAATTATAAAATGAAACTCAGAGACAGAGGCAACTCACTTGTTTCTCATAAAGTGAGATAGGTAAACATGGGTAAATGTTACATATTTCAAAACACACAAAATTTAATGAAATTAAAGCTTCTGTATCACATTCTTTGGCTCTACTTGCAAGGGAATGTTTCTATTCTAACTAGCAGTATATTTATTTTAATATACAATACTGCCAAGTATCATCTTACTTCTGCTATTTGCCTGAAGGAAATTCATTTCAAATATGAAACTTTTACACAATATTTACTGTTCAGGTATTGCAGCTTTTATTAAATGGGGCTAGAGATGAGGCCAAGGGATTTAAAAGAGAGAATTAATAACAACTATTGCTAATTTAGTCTTATGCACTACTTTATTGCAAAAGTAAGGATGAAGATAGGAAACCAGGGATAATCCAAACATGTAATACTCCGCAGATGATTACTAAACATTTTGAACTTATTAACTGTATTTAAACTAAGCATTTTTGAATTTTCATTTTTAATGTGTATAAATGTGTAGTAACAGAATACGGATACATATTTCTCTCCTACATGTGATCTCAGGCGATTTCAGTGAGGTCTCCAATATATTAAGAAACTGTAATTCACTGAAGCTCAAAAAATGAGTTTCAAATGAAAATTCTGTTTAAAGAATGTCGGATCCCGGATAGGATCACAGGATAATTCAGGTCAGAAGGGACCTCAGGAGAGCTTCCAGTTCAGTCCTCCTGCACAAGGCAGACTCAGCTATAAGGTTAGACCTGGTTGCTCAGGGCTTTGGCTTTATCCACTCTGGTCTTGAAACCTCCAAGAATAGAAACTGCTCAACCTCTCTGGGACTACCTGTTCTAGTGTTTGGCTGTCCTCATGCCTTATCTCCAGCCAGCTATATAAGGGCTGTATATAGATATAAGGACTGTAAATTTCCAAAATAAGAAACATCTCATGTAAGCCAGGATGAGAAATGAGTCCTTAGTTTCACTTCACATCTTAATGAACTAGTCCACTACTATAATACCACTGTACAAGAGAAAAAAGAAAAGGTGCACAGAGACCCTGAGCTATTAGAAATCCATATTACTAAAGTTTGTCTTTCCTCTCTGTAGACAGAATGGATGCACTCTTTTTAACTCAACGTGTGCATTCAATCAACATGTGAATTCAATCCGAATTCTATTGACATCATACAACCATCATTATTACTTGAATTCTTCTTTCGCTAGCGGTACCAGCAATCTGTTAAGTCTAAAAACAATTTTGGTTTAATGGTCATCACAGAGCATTTCATTCACAGCCACAGGTCAACGGTTTAATATAACTTAAGTTTCTACCCCTGCTCCACTTCTTTAACCTTCTGTGGCTAAGACAGACCATTCCCTCCAGCAGAAAGAGCGTAACCTCCTTCCTCTGAGTGCTGATACGTGAAACTGTTAACAGTCTTCTGCACTTCATGGCTTCTGGGGCAATGTAGAGGCTGCCCAGCTAACAAACAGGAGTTCTGCAGTGCTAAAATGTGCTTAACGCAGATGAAATTTTTAATAACGTAGTTTTCACTCACCTTTATAGAACATGCATGTGATAAAGTTCTGAAAGATAAGCTAACAAATATGCATGCTTCCTTATAGGAGCAAAGGGCAGTTTCTACATTAAAATAATCTTAGGAACCAATTTTGTAATTGGTCACTGTACAAACGATGACAATCTTTCTCCACAGATTACACTACCACAGCAATATAACACTGCAAAATACCAAAAGGTGATGCAATTTCTTAGTTCTCAGTCATATATACCTAGCCACTACTACTCAAAAATATTAGACTAAAACCCTGAAAAATACAGATACTCAAATCTACCATGTAATCTAATCAGCATGTTGTAATTATTTTTTTACTTCATATTCTTTGCAAGGCTTTGTCTTATCATGAAGAAAATAAATTTTTTGCAGAACTTAAAAATAACCCTGCATGGCATAAAAAGAACTCGGCATGAGTATTAAAGCCAGCACTGAAAACGGAATCTTATCATCAAAGGTGTTAGAGAACCTCGACAACAAACAGAATTTCAATCCCTTCCACAAAAAGTGTGTGCATACACAAACATACAAATATATAAGCACACTGTAGTTATGGCATGGGTGATTTTTAATATAAAGGTGTATAAAAACTGACTGGAATTTATAAATGAGATGTACTTCTTTTCCAAGACAAGATATACAGTTTTGCATTGTGTATTTCAACAAGGACTTCCACAACTTTATCAAACAGTCAAACAAAAAAGCACACTTAACACACCAGAGTGATAATGTTCTGCGCTTCAATGTACAAAATCCAAAACCTTTTTCATCTTCTTAAATGAAAAATTCTAATGGAGAATGTGACTATATTTCTACTATTTCTTTCTACTAATCCAATCTAAACAGATTTAGTAAGCAGGCAGCAAAGATACCATCAATGCTAAGTATTTATGTGTTATTTGCTATTTATACTGCATGGTAAATATCCAATAATTTACAATGGAAAAACATACAGAAGAAAAAAAAAACTCCTTACATCAAATAACTTAAAGATTATCATCATAAGGCAATACAATGCTGAAGTATAACTTTGCTAAAATATTAACTTTGTGGTGAAAATTCTTTATGCAACAGATAAATCTTATTATTTATTGAAAAACAGAATTGTGAGTTTTAAAACAAAGCTCTAAAAAATTAACTAGAGTAGGTAACAGAATGAAATATATTAATTATTAATGGCCCACTAATGACCATTAGCTGGAAGTGTGCTTCAAACATTAAGGAAGGCATGAAAGACATCACAAATAACTAGAGAAAGAGAAAACAAGACATCTTATGCTGAGGAAGGGTGGTGTGAACCTATTCTGAAAAAGGAAAGCTGCACTGCATTGCAAGCTGTCATAGTTTTGGCACAAAATTTGTCATATGTGGAGGCCTCAGCTCTGTAAAATCTCAATTTCTGGACTCCTTTCAGGAATCTCAGCTTCTCTGTTTTTTAAAGGCAGATTGCTTTCAGGTGCTCCCATCTTATACAAAACTCACTCTTGGGTGATCTGTCTTTCCTGTACATCTTTCCAAAACCACCTCATTTTTCTTTTTTCCCCTACACTCATTGAATGAAATATTTGCAATTGCTCTGTGGGAAGCAAACTCTCCAACTCCGCTGCAGGCAGTCTCCAACTCAGCTTCTGCTCCCTGCACTGTCCCCATGCTGCTTTCAACAAAGTCACTAATTATACTTTTCTGGCCAAAGTTCAGAATCAATACTTGTTTCATCCTAACTGACCTGTCAGCCTCTTTCGATATCCATCAGCCACCTTCCTTTTCATGATATCTTATCATTATTAACTTGTTTCTATCTATCTTCTGCATATATTCTTCCAGCATTCCCACACCACTGCCCAGAGGGCAATCAATACAATTCTGTATTTCATCCTCACTTCTTCTCTCTATCCTGGATCAAGCTGATCTTTGCAAATGAATTTGGTGCTTTATAAAACTGAAGCTCAAAATTCTTATTCCTATGTAGTAAAGTCAACTCCAATCCCATCATTATTTTTCCAGATGCATCACTTCACATGTAGTTCCATTCATTGTTTTATTGCCTTTATCTACTTCGAAAAATCTCAGCCTGTCTCTCTGCTATACCTTTGTGGATGTCTAGTCAAGAGATCAACGTCAGCTTTTCTAAAGCAGAGCTTCTCAACAGCTTCTCTGAATACTTTTCATGGGTGGTCACTGGAGTTAATATTAGCACCCCGTTCCCCCAGACATATAACATTAACAAATGATTTTTTACTGATCTATTCTGTCTCTCGTTGCAGGGCCTTACTGACTGCTCTACAGCACTAAAAAGAAGTGTATCTTCACTCTGCTTTAAAAGAAGTGGAGTAAGAGCCATTCTGGTTTGAGGTAAGAACCATTCTGCATCAGTAAAGAGCCTACTAAAATGGGGAATATTTAAGAGAATGAAATTATGCTTACCCCCCCCACCTTGCTCTACAGTGAGGCTAAGTTAAGGTAGAAATAACACTTCTTACAGAGCAGATCCGCTGACCTTTCAAAAGATCTGTACAATCTCTGTAATTTTTTCTTCCTTTTGTTTAAACGGCAGAAAAGTAAGATCATTTTTTTATAATGTGCAAAGATGTATATTAATTCAGGAAAGCATAGCAAAAATGAAGTACAAGCAGGTATTTTCCCACTATGATAATAGAGTGGGGAAAAAAACCAAACAAACCTGAACCACCAAATAAATCAGATGATTCAGTTTTTCCTGGTGACTGCTATTTCCAACCGATGTAGAGCAGCTTCCTGTAAGGAGCACTGCAACCCCCATTACCAGGAGGGGGATCCTGGCCCTCTTTAGGAAAAGGCCTGCAGGAAACGGGCAGCCAGAAGGTTCACTCAAGCCAGGAGCAAAGGCCACTACTCCTCGGACCTCCTTCTGCCATTGCCACTCCAACTCTCTCTCACTTGATGACTACCTGTTTGATCTAGCCCCATTTTGCCTTTCTTCATACTCTAGGTTACACAATTCCTTCTCTTTTCACAGTTACTTTCATGGCATATAACTCCATTGAAGAGTTAATACAATAAATGCAAAGCAGAACAACTTAACAGTATTACATTTATTTGTTGTGTGGTTTACTCTGCTTATACATCTTAAGTCTTTTCTGTGCTTTTTTGTAGTGAAATTTTGTGCACCTCCGTCCAAGGATTTTCTTATGCTGTAGTGTCTTGTGCAATGAAATTTTATTCATAATACCGTAACTGAATGATATACCTTAATTGAAATGATAAATGATAATTATGAAACACTTGCGTTATCACTCCTATTCCGCAGTCCCACTTCACTTTTTTCCAATTAGACTGAAAAGAATTCGGTCAAAACTGATCAACTGTTCCACCACATCCGTTCCAAAAGGCCAGCTTCTGGTTTCTCACAAAAGAATTACAATTTTCAGGATGACTAGACATTTTCCACAAAAAACGTGATTATGATCAGTGTTCAGCATTCTTCAAAAATGTTTAGTGACAAATTTTAAGCAGATTATATCTGTATCATCTAACTCAAAACACATACGGAACTAAGTAAAGACTGCTAACCTGTTTCTGGTAAATCTTTCTAAAAATAACCTGTGCCACAACTTTAAAGTGTTTTAATTTTCTCTAATTGTTACGTCTGCAACTCTGTAGTTCTAGGTACAAAATTGTGTAAGTAAGGCTGCTACTGGTATTTCTTTTTTTCCCCAAAAGCAAAGAATACTAGATGCTTCAGCCCTATAACCTATGCATGCTATCTTTTCAAATAAAAGCTCTAAATATAATGAAATGGTTCGGACTTCCAAGGATCAGTATCAAATAGACCTCCACAGCAATGAATATAAATCTCACATTTTTTGAAGTCCTCCCAATATTAATGCTAACATCAATAGAAGAAAATGGCATTTCTATAAATTCTGTATTTCTACAAAAATACAAGGAAAAAAAGGCAATTTCTGCTAGTCCTATGCTTTGCTGAATAAAATATTTTCAAGAGGCAGGCTTTACAGGCATAATAAACTTTTCTTCTTTGATGACCCTTTAGCCTGGCACCTTGTGTAGGTAGCAAATTGGTTATAATGAGTGGGATCATATTACACTAGTTTGAGACATTTACACCTCAGATCATGAATCAAAGTACTGGTACTCTATAATGAAAGATTGATAGTGTTTTTGTAGAAAGACCCTCTGGAACTTTATAAATAATGAGATGTTAGTGGAATGTGCAGGCAACAGAGAACAATTTATATTTTCTCCAGAGGGGTTTTTAAAACCACACCTCAAATATGATAAATGGAGTGAGATGACAAAAACACCCAAATGTTAATATGCTGTTTAGTGTTCAAAAATTAAAAGATAGTGCATTTTTTTCTCCTTTTTAATGGTCAAGCAATGATTTCATCAAGATGTTCTCTCCTATTAAAGTAGCAGTGGTTCAGTTTCTCAAGCTTTCATAGACAACAGCAAAAAAATTTTTTTCTAGCTAAGGTGCTGATCAGGATATTTTAACATATTTGTAATTCAGTGAAACGCATCACATATGAAATATAAATATTTTCGCAGATTCATTAGGCTTTATTCTTAGGAAAGAAGACAATACAGTCTTCGACAAAGGCATTCCCTAGAAGTCATGAAAATAGTTTTTATTTTTGAGCTTAACTTTCTTAACTTTTCTCAGGCAAGAGAGCAGTCAAAAGCACACACACTTAGCTGCCTAGTACATCAGGATGCTGCATAATCTCTCTTAAGGCTGAGAACACAGGTTGAACATCTTCCCTTATTTCTAATCCATAGTTCTCTACCACTACCACCACTGCCATTTTGGCAGGGGGGAGTTGGGTTGAGCAGAGGTGTTGACCATGCACACAACAGAGGCAGAAAGCTCTTCCTCTCAAGTTCTCTTCTACATCATTGGCATCGCTTACTCCTTCTTCTCTCTTTTCTTGGCACAAAAGAATCAAATCTCAACCTCTGTGCTGGTCCCTTTTCTCTGCTCCTGCAAGATTCCAGCAAAGGAGACTGGGAAACATAGATAAAGATATTTCAGCAGAAATAGGGATAGAAGCAACAGCTCAAATACTTCTTCACAGGTAGAAAGTTTAAGCAGCAGCTACTCCCTGCTACTCCTGACATGATCCCTTGAACCAAGCATTACTGTCTAGAAGCCTTGACAGTATGCCAAGGTATTACAGCCCAGGGCTAGAAAGCTAAGGCTGAGCTTCTAGCATGGGCAAAAATGTCTACTTTAAGAACTTTTCTTCAGTGTTTTCCGTGCAGCTGTCCAAACGCATCAGTGTTGCTCACTTTTAAATCTCTTAGAGCTTGATCTTAGCAAACGTTTAAGTACTTAACAGGGAAGGGACCACTTGGGAAATAAAAAAGCTCTTCTACCACTTTGAAGTTTCCTTTTTAAGTGCTTGATCTTCAAAGATTCAAACATCACCAGCAGAATGGTTAGCATCTTAAGGCTGTATTTACAGTAAGGCCCTTTTGAGATGATGCTTTTAACACAGATGAAGGATAGAAAATAGAAAAATTTCTCATAGCTTTTCCTACTTGACTTCCAGGTAGCATTTTACACAGAAATCACCATTTATTATCACAACACAGCACTACAAAAATTCTATTAGCCAAAACCTAATGACTCCGTCCTACCGCTGTTATTTCTGCTCACTAGCTACAGTAACAACATTCTCAGTTTCCTTTGGTGAGCCCAGGAGATGGTCAGAGTGCATGGCCCACACAGGGGGCTACATTCTCAAAGCAGCATCAGGCACAGTGAAAAGTGTCATGAGGAAGGAGAGTCCTCTGAAAAGAACCCTAGACTTCTAGAATGCAATCAGCAGTCATCTATTCGGTATTTTCTGTTTAATATAATTGTCTCAGAATGAATATATTGCATTCTGCCTAAATTATGGTTGGTTTATGACAGGGAAGCCAAACATAGAATTGCAATGCACCTCCTTCCATCTTTTTATCAAATTACAAACATAGATACCATAAGCGGAGATCTAACATTTAATGCTGTTTTCATTCCCAAATGGTTTCATCAGACCTTTCCATTTCTACTACTATTTCATCTGTCCCATGGCCAGAAGTCTAGGTTGATTAACACAGTTATGCATTAGCCAGTAAACAGAATACTTGAGCTAATAAGTCCATTCCTTAGCACTGGAATTTCTTCAGAGTAAAAAGGTTGAATAATGGCTATTCCTAGATGGTGTAAAAAATTTAAGGAATGAATACCCACTAATTATTTTTTAATTTCAGCTACTCGTTTCAGCAAAGAATTAAAGGTTGTCTGCACTATTTCAGGAACAATATTTATGACAAAAATTATTAATATTTTTATTTTATGAATATTTTTATTATTTGCAACTTGCATCCTTGATTACCATTAAAATATAATCCAGAGTAGACATGCTATTTTGGCTACGTCAGATACATTAAACTTTCGTAAATGTTATGCCCCACTGAATCCATTCCCCAAAAGTTCAGATTTAGGATAAAAATCTCACCCTCAGTAAACACAATGTACTTAATTATAATTAATCTCCTTTGAATATGACCTGCTGTAGAGTTCACCTGGCATAATCTGTAGTCAGGTAGAGTTTCAAAAAGGCATTATTCATTTATATATCTATTTCCTATTAAAATTGACTAAGCAGGTTTGAAAAGCTCAGTTTATACAACCGGGTACAACGGAACTGACTCTGGATGGTCCAACTGCCTTGTAACGTACTACAGGAACAAAGTTTGATATAAGTAACAGTAGTTTTAAGTTTAGAAATAGGAGAGTTTCCTTATATTTGCTTCTATACTCTACCTTGTCTTCTGCAGAAATGTAAGTAGAAGGTATGGACTACTTGGTAATTACTGTATGAGACTACCATTTGTCATTTACTGCTTTCCAAGCCTACATGTTTTTTGACTCTTATCTATACGACTGTATGCTTCTCTCTATCCTGCAGTTGGAATCCTTGCTCCTGTTAATCAAAGATGCAACTGTTAGCTGAGCATAGACTAATACAGGATCAGTGACCTCCAGGATACTCTTCTCAAGTTTCCATTCTTGAATGGCATTTGAAAAGAGCTAGATCTTATCTCTGAATAGAATTTTATCACAGAAGGATTTATCGTGGGTTAGGTGAGGAATGCAGTCTTATTAGAGTTACTTTTCAGTAACTAGTTACTAGAGTTTCTTTTCAGACGTTTGCTGCCAATTCAATTTGAAGTACCTTGCTATTTTAAATAATGTCAAGGAAGTCCAGAGTAAATAATGGGTGCTTTTCTGTGTCATCATGAATCAACAGAAATAATGAATAAAAGTAACATTTCACTTCATAGAGTAAAAGTTCTTTATAATCTTAATAAATGGTAACTCAGAAAAATATGAATGCAAAGAACTAACTCCATGGCTAATGCACTCAGAAGATTTAAGCAGGGAAAAACATCAGTCACCAATCACCAAGATTTATTTGATGACTGTATGAAGATCTTATTTAATGCACATCTGTGCTTACAAGCTCAGAATCAGTGGGGAACACTGCATTCCTTTCCTGGTCCTGTCAAGGTCATGATAGTCTTTATGCTACAGGCAGCACTAGCCCAAAGTCATGTAGTTAGCTTTAAGTTATGGCAAAATATTGACATTAATTCATCTAAAAGAACATCTATTCATTCTGATGTATTTCTGGAAATGACTTAGCCTCTGTGAAGCTGCAATAAGTCAATAAATTTTACCAGAGTTTATAATCTTTTGGCATGGACTGAAAGAAAAGATGAACCGAGAGAGAGAGAGAGTCAGTAAGCAAAGAGGCTAGAGCAGTCTTACAAATCTGCACGTATACCTGCCTCAGTTTTTGATAAAAAGAGATACAGTTAACTACAGGAACATGTACGAATTTTGATATTTGTTTTGTTATTTAATATAACTTATAGGACCTTTTACTCTCCTAAAATTTCAGGAAATACAGTAAGCCAGATGTAAAATTCAGCAAGTTAAAAGATTTTGAAATCAGCTATCCCTATCATATGTATGATAAATATACACACGCATATTTTTACATATGTAAGCACACACACGTAGCAATGAAAATATTTATGTGCACAGTTGTAGCCAGCTTATATGATGCTGCAAGGTTTCTTACCTCCTTTTTGTTATGGAAATAGAATACATGCTAATATAACTACTGGGACATTGTTTCTTACACAATGAACAATATTAATTCTACTTGGAGTTTCTGACCACCTATTGGCAAACACAACTTTTTTCTCTTATGATTTACTATTCATTAAGGATAAGTTATCTGCCAGTCTCAGGACTGGCAATCCAAAGATTAAATTTTCGTAAATTATGGTGAGTTACATGCTGAATGCTCTGGTGATTTATCTCAGTATTTTGCTCAATCATGGCTCGACTTGCTCAGTCTGCTTTGCTCAGTGCTGCTCTGGGTCAGGTCATCATATGATGCCTCACAACAGATCTGTGAAATATGCAAAACTATCAAAATTTCACAAGTGGGTGGTAGCATTCAGTATTATTCTGCAATACTCATGAGACCAAAATGCTTATAATATTTTTGGTTATTAAAAGTAAATTGAAAGGTATCTTCAGTACCTAAGTAAGCAAACATTGGTGTGGTAGCAAAAAGTTTAAAGAAGCAGTCCAGGTTTTAAAAAAGTATAGACTCAAGGTCCCATACTCACAGAAAGCATATTGAACTGGATTGAGCAGTGAACTAACTTCTGTGATGCTTCTATTTCCTATGCAAACTGCACCCTTTTATGCACTACTGCAGGGAAATTACAATAGGGAACTTGTGGAGGATGCAAGCTGGAGTTACATTTTCCCATAGAGACTTCCAGTTCTTGCAGTATTACGATGTTATTCGTATTGCATGACATTGCATGACAACTACTGACATTTGTGTTAAATGTTCTTGATACTTAAAATACTAATAGTTAAGCAGGTATGACACACTTATGTTAAACACCTGACTGCCTTCCTGGAAGTTAAGGCAAGTCTTTCAAGAGATCATGCCTCTATACTCATACTTTACAAAAGCTGTTCTTTGTAACTGCCATGTTTGGCAAAATAGGATATCACATCTGTTTAATGGAAAATACAGGCCCTAAGAAAGCAGTATAGGAGTGATTTTATTAATGCGGTTATTACAAGAATAGTACTCAAAGAATTTAGGGAATTCATTTAATTATGTCCAAATAATTTAGCTTAGAAGAACATGCTCAAGGGTACATGCGAAAAAAATGATTTTAAACAAAAGCAACACAAACAAAACAATACATCGGAAATTCTTATCATTATTACTACCTCTTTTTTGAAATATGATTTTATTTGCTTTATCATCCTGAAGAGCCTGCAGGACAAAATAACATAAGAAAGGGAAGAACGGAAATTAAGCAGTTATTCTAGGCAATAAAATTCTGTGCGGGAGACTAAGATTCCATTGCTCCACAAAACAAAAATATTTTTTAACCGAAACAACAACAGCCCTTATCTATCTTGTGTCTTCCCTATGGTCTGAAAGGCCTCTATGCTGTTATCTTACTACAAGGGCCAAATCCTTTGCTGCTATACAGTGGTTTAACTCCATTTTAATCACTTTATCATTACTAAGTTAACTTTCATATTTCTAACCCGGAGCAATCAAAAAAAAAATCTCACTGACATTATTAACTTATTTTTCTAATATTCCAAATTATTTGGCTTAATATATCTGCAAATAAAGATTTGGAAATTTTTTGTTAAGATTCAAAGCTGCTGCTGTACTCAGTACCACACAAAATGCTGCAAGTGTACCTCTAATAACTGCAGTGATTTATCAATGGAAACAAGGTCCTGTAAATAAAGACAGTAATACAGTTCTTCTTTACCTCTGATACTTTCTTCTTCTTGTTGCAAATAGTCCACTAACAAGTAGATCCCTGGGAAAAGAATATCAGGAGTTTCATCTGTAATTTTGTGGTAATGTTGTGGTTTTATTAGCTGAAACAGTAGTCCTTCTGCTATTTCCAGGGCAAACGTTCCACTGAAGAAGTCATGATATTTTAGAAAGCACTGCATGTAGACAGAAGACGATTTCTCTTTCAAATAAAACTACGCGCTCACATTTGAAAGCACGAGCGCTCGCTCGCTCTCTCTCTTTAAACTCTGGAGTGCCTCCATCACTCCTAAGAGTATAGTAAAATTCAACGAAATCTATGTAGTTCTGTATTAATAGTGGAAAAATAATAAACAGCCTCCAATTACTGTTATATCTGAGAAATAAACTCTTTCAAGATACTTTATCACTTAAAGCTATGAGCAAATCTTAGGCAATTTCCATATTTGGGAAGACTGGACTTAACACATGTATGTGGTATGTAAAAAGAGTTAATACATAGTAATTGTTATATTCAGATACTAAAAAAAATTATCTGCTTAGAACAGGTAACTAACCCAGTAATTATACATACGTATTTAGGTTGGACATTTAGCTTTCAAGTTAATCATCAAGAAAAAAATTAACCCAGGATGTCAGCAGGAAATTAAAAAAAAAACTGATGTGCTAAAAACACAAAGCACTGCAGTCTGCTTCAAGGCTCAGATCAATTTAGTTTTGTAATCACTCTCTCACACATTTATTCTATTATTCATACTCATAATTTATTCATCCCAAGATGCACCTGTGAAACTGCTAGATACTGAAATTTTAGTGTATTAGCTTTGAAAAAAGAGAGGATATATTTACATCTGAAAGTAAAGGAAAAAGAAGTAATTAAGAAGTTTAGCTGTTCTGATTCAAGCGCTCTCCATGACTGCATTGTTTAGTTTTAGATAGCTGTAGTGATACTCCATCTTAAACACTATTAAAACAGGAGCAGTTTCTGGACACACTCGCCCAAATTCATCAATGACCTGGATTTAAAGCTCCTCAAATGAAATTGCTTCAGCCAACTTTGGATTCATTCCTGCACTCCATAAGCCTCATAAACATTTTATCCAAGTCTCAAATCAGTTTACTGTCTACTTCCTTGAGTTGAAACAGCTTGTTGTGATATAGTTAGTTTTCTCTTACCTATTGGACAAAGAACAAACTAAAAAGGCTCTTGGGACCCTTATAGGCATTCCTGGCTCTAAGTTTGCTCCACTTCCTATGCTTTTGCTATCTGTTTGGAAAACGATAGATAAGGTGTATCTCACAGTCCTTCCATTTTCTAAATGCATTAGAACTTGAAAACCAGGACACCAGATGTGTCAATGAAGACAAAAAATAGACTAATTAGACCTGTAACCAAAACCAGTCTGCTCCTGGTGACATTTACTTCTGCATGTAGTCCAAGTTTTTCAAGTAATGTGTTTATGCAGCAATCACTTCTCCCCCCGCCTTGCCTACAATCAGAAGTTTTCAAATCATATGCTATTGTAACATGTATTTGGGATTCTCAGAATTTTTCTCTGAGTGCTTTGGTAAAAATCATGGCAAGGAAAGGCAGAATGCTAGGAAAGGGTTCTACACAGCTTACCAAGTATTTATTTTATTGCAGATCATGTCCACGCATTTTTCTTTATTCTCCACAAAAGAGGGAGATAGATAGCAGACAACTTCTATCTCATAACTAGTCCGATCGTCCACTCAGAAACAGTCTACCTTCTATAACGTTCTCTATAATGCTTTCTCTAAAACTAACTTCTAAAGAAAAAGATTATAAATGCTTATGGTTTAAACACAAAAATTTTCATATAAATGTAAACAAAAGCTTTACACTTAGCAGATTTCACAGCAAAAGTATGCTCAGTTCTGCAAATGGAAATCTACCTGAGGTCATCATTATTTGCATCAGGAATTCTTGGATTCTAATCTTGTAACATTTTTTGATCTCTCAAAGGGGAAAAAAATACAAAAGCTTTGAAGCAATTTGAGAACATAGGAAGATTAAATGTAGTTAATGAAGCCTGGAAATAATTTCATTTAATTATCATTTATGTTTTTTCATTTATTAATCTTGGCAAGAAAGTGAACTGAAATATCACTTTTTCCTTCTTTTATTTGATATTAAAATATTTTGTTATGGTCAATGCAGGTCCACTGAAAATGGTTAGCTGGGTTATTTAGCGTCAAAGCATTTATTAAACAATCATGATGGAAACTGCTGGTAATGTGAACAGCTTTAGTATTTCACTGATGCCTACTATAAAGAGCAGTGGGAGGAGGGAACATAATCTCTCATATTACTATTTAAATCACAAAAAATCGAACAAATAATGGAAACTGAAGAGAGACGCTTCTAATTGCATTCCCAAACAAAGATGGTGGAAGGTCAGTTTACCCGAGGGATGAATTAGGAGTGCTGTAGCACTTGCATCTGCAGCACTACATAATCAGTGAGAGCTACTACGTCTAGGGAACCCTACGTGCTTTCATACTTATGCCTAAGGAATGCATAACTAAGAGTTTCGTAAACCTTTCTCTTGTGTGTGGACTGCATTAGTCCAGGGCATGTTTTGCAAATCCCTACTCCATTAATCCTAGCCATCTCCACAGGGCACTAGCTGGTCCAAACAGGAATTAAAGTTATTCGCTACGACACAAAGGATTATTTGACTGGAAATACGGGAATATTTAAAATAGCGTATTGATATTTTGTTGGTATTTGCAACACCACTATAGTTCTTGTTTGCTCTAGTATTCAATCTCCTTCTCTCACTCGTTCATTGACCCTACAATGTCAATGAGTAACAGCTAACCTGGATAATTTCTTATCATCCGTTAATGGGGATAGGGAGTGGGGGTGTTTAAAGACATGAGGAAGGCAAGTCACCTAGGAAAATGTCTACCTCACTTGCACATTTCTGAATATTTCATCCAAAGTAAATATGACACAGCTAAACCTGCCTCACACTTCTCTAGAATATTGCATAGCCTCCCAAAATAAAATAACATGCTTCCCCTCTCAAACCACAATCTGTCATCTTTCACCCTTTCATCGGCATCTTGCCACTCAGTGTTCATGCAGAATAAGCTGATGAAGCTGAAGATCTTTGTGCTGTAAGCTCTTTAGGCACTGTCTTTATAATTAAATAGAAGTCTCAGGAGTTTAAGGAGATGTTGCACCAAATTTTGATTGGTCAGTAACCTTTTCTTGTATGCTTCCAAAGGCCCTCCATGAAAATAAAGATACCTATAACTGACCATTGCAGTGGCCAGATCTGCAAATTCCTCAAGGGGAAAAGGAGAATACAGGAATATAATTTGGGATGTATTTTCACAACTAATGGCACTGCTAGTTTCTTCAGAGATGAGCAAGAAACAGCGTCTGAAAGATTGCTGCATTGCGCGAAGGCATGGTAGAAAGCCCATCCGAGCACAGTGCTTCCCCTAGAACAAGTCAGCAACACTTTCTGTGACAAAAGAGAAGAAGCAAAAATGTGAGCAGAGGCTATCCAACCATCACTGATTCTTTCCCCCAAAGCTACTTGAGGGAAAGAGCAGAGAGCTTAAGTTAATAATTTCAACTTTGAGCAGATACTTAATTGAAATTGCACTCTTAATGACAGATCTGGACTTCACACCTCTCCTTCCTATTTTATGGTTTTGCTTTTAAGATGAGGAGTTCTTTTTTTTTAATGTTACAGTTTCATATTATTGAAATATGTCGTCCAGAATCTAGGGGTAACACCATGATATGAAGGCATAGATTCTGCTCCATATCTGTAATTATAAATTGCTGCAGAAGCACTTAGATGCACTACTCAGTTGAATGCATTGAAAAATGTATGTGGAAAATGTATTATTGAACTTTCAAAAATGAGATCTTCTGAACTGGATGCATTTCAATGCATTGAAGAAGACTGGAATAACTGTTCTCCTCACATGTGGATATTGTAAAGAAACTTCATAAATACAGTATTTGGGAGTGGAAATTATTAGAATTATTATGTAATTAGAATTATATAGAATTATTATTAGCGTAGCAGATATAATTATCTTCATTTTGTTTACTAAATATTATCTCAAATATTAAATTTCTTAAATGTAAAAAGTGATTTAAACAATTAATCTATTACTATATTACTCCATTACTGTCTAATGACTTAATTAGAATTACTGAGTTACTATTATCCAGAAATGCATATTAAAGCTGAAGTGCAAACATGATTATCACAGCTTTTTAACAAGCATGATAATCTCTTACACAACTGGGTTCAAGAATAGTTCAAGAGATACATCTGATCAGAATAGATCAGATAGCATGCGTTCCAGCTTAACTGAGGTGATTTTTGAGCCCCTTTTAAAATCTCATCTTTGTTATCCTCCAGATTATTTTTCTTTATTTCATAAAAGCAAACCTCTTCAGGAATCAAGGGGCTGAATCATTCAGCAGACAACAAAAACTGACATACTGCAAATTCTTCTTTCCACCTTGCTATGGATAGAAATAGGTCATGCTGAGGTGAAAGCTCAATATTCCAATTGTCATAAGATAATGCCAATAGGGAATAGCCTTCCATCTTGAAGATTTTTGGAAACATTTATTAATCTTCATACTCTGCTATGAGCCTGCATGGACTAAGTGAATAATTTCAATATTTCTTCCTTTCTGCATTTCCTAGGTACTGCTTTTATGTATTCTTTTCTTCCCGTAAGCTTAAAAATGGTATTTTTCTGGTGGAGAAACAGAGCCTGTAAACTAATAGTGGATAATATTTTTAGAGGTATTCTGAATCTTGCAGCTTTTAAAGCAAAATTGATTGTCATCAGAGGGACCTTAAAGTAGAAACAGTGTCCTGTACCTTGTTCACCTGATTGTTACATGATCTTAATATTAAATGCTGAATTATAAGAAAATTCATTTTAGAATGCCGAGACAAAACATATTTTCTCAATGAAGGAAAAAAACGAAATAAAAATTCTGCAAGAAGACATTCTCATTGGCAGTTTTCAAAACGTGCAGAAAATCATTCTTGTTATTCAAAGACTGGGAGCCTGCTAGGAATATCTCACAGCATCTAAATTGCCAGAACATTTTGTATGAGATTCTAAAGATGTTTCCCACATTTTGAAAATAATTACCGAATTTTGTCTAAATGATAGAACAAGCAGCAACGATTTAATTTCCCTGAACTGTAATGGACACACATCCAACATCCAAGTATTATATTTCAAAGAATTTTAATTAAATCCAGATAACCAAAAAGAATGTTTCACATCTTAATTGAAAAATATCAGCTAGAGAACTGAGACAGTGAAACAATCTGGAACGCATTGAGATATGATTGAAGAAAAGAATAGGTCGGATGATTTTAAATGGTCTCACTAGTCAGGAGCTAGTGTAAATACTGCAATTCAAATAATAACATTTTAGTGATTAACAGAAAGACCAATTCCTATTCTATCACTCTTTTGCTTTGAGAATCATACCTCATCTTTGAGAATCCCCGAACAGAAAATTTCATAGTATACTCTACAAAACCAAAAGTCTTACTGCTGATATCAGTATTCTCCATTATAGAGCGAGATACTGACCTATGAGCAATAAGAGATAAGTAGGTATTTACCATTGCTTTTGTAGTTTATCTGTACTACCAAAATCACCACCTCCTTGAGAATCCCTCTGAAAGTATTCTGAAAGACAGGAAAAAAGACTGGTATTCATGGGCTTTGTATAAAGTCGTAAGTTCTTGCAGTTGCACCAAGTGAATGCTGTATAGAACAAGGTAGGAGTTGTGCTTTATTCTGCAACATGAAATGAAGTGGTTAAGTCCTAAGATTTTGACATGGGAAATCTGCCAAGGCCAGATGGGAATCTCAGCTGTCGTAAGCAAAGGTCATTCTGTCCTTCTCAGAACAAGGTATTGCTAAAATACCATCTATTATACATAGGAGTTCACCAGATCTACCTTTTTTAATTAGGACCTAAAATAACTTGTTTATGTTTATAATTTTCTTGTTATTGTTTTATCTTTATTTTGGTCTAGTATTTAATTACATAAGTCCACCAGAGACCAACCTGTCAGCACCAAAGTGCTGATAATCTACATTTATATTTCTAAAGAATTTGTGTAAAGGAATCTTTGATAAGCTTTTCTTCTTTTAAGTTATTTTACCATAATGCTGCATTTTCAGAAAGGGCAATTCCTGCTGAATAAATGAAAGGTTTGTTAATGATGCTTTTATAGAGGTGTTTTAATGGCACTACTTTTAAAATATTTTTACAAGATCTAAATAACCCTCTGAGACTATCTATAAATAACTCTTCTAGACATGCTTAATGCTGATAATGTCGGCCACAAGAGAAACATACAAAAGGACTCCTTAAATAACGACTTACTATAGGGTGGTTTGTACTTTTTTTTTTAATAAAACACAAAATCCAAGGTCTATATAAAAAAATAAGTAGAAATGATAGTTCAAGCTCTTCAAGTGTTAAGATATATGTATGTAAAATGATAGAGAAATCAAAGAAAATTTTATATGAGGAAAAATATACCAAAACTCCTGGAACAGTAAAAGGAAGACTGGACTTAAAGGACCACAAGGAAATGTTAGCTAAACATTGGAAAAACATCAGAAGAACTCTCCATTAGAAATAACTAGGTCATATTTGAACCTGCTTTAGGCCTTGTGAACAGATTAGACACACTCCTGAAGCTCCTTTGAGTCCTACTGTCTATAGTTACACATGAAATCCTAAAAACATTTGTAGAGTTGAAATTTCTTTCCATGTACTTATTTTCCTCATTGCTTCTTTGTAGGGACTAGCATATAGGAAAAATAGACAACTCTGTGGTAGTTGTGGCGCGCTGCTAGATATAAGAGCTTAGAGTGAAATCAGTTTAACAAATTAACCATCTACTGAGTAAAATAAAATCCATATGAGATTAAAGTAATCAAATTAGAAAAAATCTATCTTTATTTTGGTGACCAAGGGGAACAGAAAAATTACTGCACCCGAGAGCCTAGCAAGCATGTGAATAGAGACACTGATTGAAATCGCCTACCTTTAGGACATGTCCCTTCGTCTTTAGACTAAATCCCCCAAGGGCTGTCAAGACAATTCCGAAGAGTTGGGAAGAAAGGTCCCTGCATGGAGAAGCAACTGGCAAAGGCAGAAAACAGACTAGTTTGCAGAAAGAAGGGAGTTGTGGAGTTGGTGGCACTTCTGAGCTGGGGCCTACAAATCATTTGGGGCATGGAGGAGGTAGGCAGCAATAAACTGTTCTTCCCCTTTCAGTACAGTATCTAGAAGGCTTCAGAAGAAGGTAGCACCGACTAGGTTAAACAATAAAAAAATTAAGAGGTGGTTTTTCACACAAGTAGTATAGCAGTTCTGCAATTTCTGCCAAAGGATGCTGCGGATATTACAGTTTTACAGGGGTAGTAACAAAATATATAGCATTTGCAGAAGGAAATCAAATGGTCAATCATATTCCATCTCCTGAAAAGAAGAAAGAGAAATCACCTGGGTGGAAAATCTTCCACTGGTATCAATTTTATTGCCAGTTTATATACTTAAAAGTAAATGTTTATGTTAATCTGAATGTGCCTGATGGACATCAAATAATAAGATGATAAAATATGTCACCGATCTATTTGTCATAACTACATATCACACATTACTAAAGTATCATACCAGAATTAGAGTATTTTAGTGTAAACTTAATGTTTTACTGATTATTAGAATGTTTCCTCTTTCTTCCTCCATTTTCTTTAAACATGCCTGTAAGCATTTAAAGAACATAAAAATATAAAAGAATAATAATATTAAAAGAAAGAGCTCAACAGTCCCACTTGTGAATTAACACAATGCAACACTCTGCAGAGGGCACCCTGCCTTCAGTTAGAGCATGTCATCTTTTCCCATTGTATCTCTCCTTGTTCATAACTTTAACTACATAATATCACATTTGCAATTGCCAGAAATACGCAATAGTAAAAGGCTTTCTCTGATGCTAGCGTTACAGTGCGTGATATAAACCTGTGAAGAGAACAAAGGGCAGCTACACAAAGAACAGTCACTTTTCCTTTCAAACATCATTAATGTTTTTGGCTTAATAACTGATCATGAATTACTTTGCTGGCAAGAACTACATACTAACTCTAAAGATCATGTCTATCTGCTATTATTTTTTTTATTGCCTTTTCTTCTGTATTGTTCCTTTAAAGGTTTCTATCTCTCTCTATTCAAAGAGACAGGAAGAAACTTCCACATGAATTGAAAGGGGGCTTTCAAGTAAACAGTCATAGCAGCACATATCCTATATGACATAACATTACGACTTTTCAGTATGTTAACAAAGAGTTCTTATAATTAAGAGAGAAGCTACTGTCTACATTAGATGTAGAAAGAAAACGTTTTTAAAAATGTTTACCTAAAATGTTACCTATCCTCTGCAACATCTTGCTGCTCAAACCGTTCATACCCAATGCAATATTTTTCCCTGCTAACACAGCTGCTTCTTTTCCAACACTGCTGCTCATACTTTTTTTTTTTCCCCCTTCAGAACCATAATTTCTGGGCAGTTTCACAAGAATTTTGATTGCTGTTGTAAAATTTATGTTATTGCCATCTGAGAGCTGTTTAGTGGCCTCTGTGAAATGAGTCAATGGTCTCAGTTCATTTCCTAACAGGCATGTGTTCCCAACTTAAAAAAACAAAATATCATTGCAGTTGTCACCAAGACTTCAGTCCAACAAAGCATGCAAGTATATGTTCACTAGTGGGGCAAGATACACGTTTACAGGAAAAAACATGTTTAAGTGCTCTTGTGAGTGATGCCAAACTTCAAAGACAGACCAAAAAACTAATGAACAGACACAGAAAATGAAATCTGATAGATAATCCTGTTAAAAAAGATCTGAATGATGTTGGTGGATGACTCATGTTTACTGTGGTGGGGCCAGAATTTCAGTGAGAGCATGTGTGGTGACAAAGCTATGGAGATACAGCTGCATCTACAGATTTAGCTGTAAAAGTAATACTGCTTGTGAGCAAGGGAGAAAAAGAAATTGCCAAAGAAATAAAACTTGAATGATCATCAATCTTGGGAACTCCTAAGCTTGCTAACTACTCTAAAACCAAACACACTTCACTGTGAATTAAAGGATGCCCTATAATGAAGCATCTAAAAGGTACAAAACTGAACTATTTTATTTTCCCCATATATGTTCCCTTTACTGATGTAAAGATCAGCCCCTTTGAGATAACAGAAAAAATGTAAATTAATTTAAAAACACTCTGTGATAAAATAAAAAAAAATGTAAAATATCTCTAATAGTCAGTTTACAGGTGGATGCAATATAATCATTTGCCATTAGAAAACTTGCTAATCAACAAAAAATATGGTAAATATTAACTAAGAAATTTCCCTTTCTATGAAAATGTATTAGAGAACATTGTAAATGGAATCATTGAATCTAATTAAAATGCAACCTTTATTCAGGAAATTGCCAGGGTCAGATTTTAATATTTCCAGAAAACTGGTACAACATATGAATTTGGGTGAGTGATGCAATTTCCTTGAGAGATGCAGCCATTTAGCAGTGTATCTCTAAGTCCTTTTTATTTGAAATGAAACCAACTTTGCACTGAATTAGAGCCTTTTTCTGATGCTATTGCTTTCTAGTCATATTTCCAGTCTGAGTATTTTGCTAGGATTCCAGTAAACGGACTTGCTCATTTAATGTTGATTATATCAAGTCCACAAATGTTTTAATTTATGTGCTCCATATAAAGTAGAACACATTTTTCCTTTGCGGGCAAGAAAAATCATAATTAAAAACACACTAGCTGATCACATCAAAGATCCACTCTAAAAAAAAAAAAACAAATAAAAAAAACTACATTATGGCTTATGAGCTATGATTTGTTAGTTAATACATTTTTAAATGACACAACTCTGTAAGAAGATGAATAGTTTTTGGTAAAATCCTAATTACTCAAAATGGAATACCTAAAACTAATCACTAATAACTCAGTGACTATGGTAACTAGATCAGGTTACAACTGCAGATTAAAAAAAAAAAAAGTTTTCATCAAGATACCAAAATCTAAACCAAAATTCTTGCAAGAATTTATAAGTAACCTGAGACTTCTATTTGCCATTAATAAACAACAACCTCCTGTAATTTCTACAGGTACTATTACAAACATATTTTAGGAACGGAAGAATGCCTTGTGCATAGAAAGCATTCACTTTTCCGTTTTAGGATGTTTGTTTTGTTTCAACAAATTTGGGCTCAAATCTTATCTTCAGTTACAATTCAAATCAGCAAGATTAGCGCAGACATGAATCGGCACTTTCAGGTATCCCTGCCCTACCTCACTAAACTCTTCATTCTGACTGTATTACAAACCGGTACTTGCGACAGGCAGTGGTGGATTCTTCTGCAGTGATGGCAGGTGATAAAGGAAGCATCACCAATAACGCTTTATTTCAGAAATACAGTAGTTCCACCAAAACATTGCCCTTCCAATATCAAATCCATGTTTAATAACGCTTTTAAAACAGAATTTCAGGAAAGTAAAGAGGCTTTATTTTAAACTACACTAGTGCAAGACGGGGAGCAATTCCACGGTAGTAACCAACACAAAAATAGTGGACAATCAGCATGCAGGATTTACCTTTGTGATTTTCGGACATAAGCTGCAAAGGGCTCTACAAGTATTGAAAATGTGTACAGCCAGGCCACTAATCCTACCTGCAGGGAATATTAATTACAGACTCATTTATATCACCTTATCATGTATTGCTTAGCTTGCCTTAAGCAGTGATACAATTTTCACGGGCAAAAGTTACTCCATTTTCCAATCACTGGTCTGTCTTGGCGATGATAGCATAGAATAGATCTGTAGGAGATATATATATTACTGGTTCCAAAACTATTTTTGACAACTATTATAATTTATTTGTATCAGTCAGCCAATTTTTAGGAGAAGTAAGCTCATGTACTTATTCCACTTTTTTTTTTTTCTCCAGAATCACACTGAATTGTGTCTTATTCAGATTCAGCTTCACCTGAACAGAGGGCTTTTCAACCATGAAGTCTCCTGTATCATGTGACACAGAGCGCAGAAGCTATAATGAAGGGTGTTAACACTGGCAAAGAGGAACTAAATCTGTAACTCGTAACACTGTGCTGATCTCACAAATAACAAGCATTGTCAATAGATTCCATATGCTGTGTCATGTTGCAGCATCAGATCTCTGAATATCGTAATCATTAGGGAATTTAGAGAAATGCAAAGTTATTCAGTTACAATCATCTTGGTGAGCTTTATGTAAAGCAAAGACATGTGAAATGAATTTCAAATGATAACATCTAGAACAAAAATCTAAACACATTTAAATTGAGAAGATCTTTTGTCCTCCAAGGAAAGAGGAATATTCCCAAAAACAGAATCAGTATTTTATATTTCTCTATAACAAAAATATCTTATTCCTGTAAGATAGTTAGGAGCTTATTTTTATTTCATATTGTGCTTAAAGTTTTGACCACAAGCAAACATAGCCCAGGAAGGATGTATTGCTTTAAAAGGTATTAATTTTAGTGAGCTCCACTATAATTTGTTAGTCTTATATGATGGCTCAAGATGTTTCACATATTCGGAAAAGGAAGCTACATGCTGTTAATACTGATCTGCTGATAGAGGAGGAAGAGAAAAATTTCTTCAAAAATTAGCAGTTGCATTTATATAGTTTTTAAGAACCGCTTTTCAGGACCAATTTTTAAACTTAGCATAGAGATTATAGCTCTGCTTACCATCACTCCTGCAATTAAAGCCTATTCGACACTCCACTTCCAGTCAGTGACATTCAGTATGTATTACAGCAATTTACAGATCATGAAAGCTCTTACTTTTACTCTTTTGGAGTTACTACCAATTTATCACAAATAGTTCAAGTCTCAGCCACTGCAGTCTGAATGTTACACAGACAGTGAGGTTACATTTCACAATTTTGATCTGATAGTTTAGCCAACTTTCGCTCACTGTGAGGGATAAACAGATAATCCGGAATAAGTAACTTTGAAGTCTTTTCTTCCCTAAAAAGTTAGAAGCTGTAATTTACCTACTGCCTGAGAATAAAAAACAACAACAAAAAAAGCCTTTGTCCACCTTCATGCCAACCTCCACAGTCACTATCACTTTTGGAAAGGTTACGGCGGAGAGTTACACCGTTCAGGAAATATTAATAAGCATAAACAGAAATCAGGTAGAAAAAAAAGTCACAGTATATATAACCTCAGACTAAAATGTCAATCCTTTTAAAAGCTTATAAAAGCCTACTGTCGAATGCGACAAATACACGTGAGGCTTTAAAGCACATGCTTTTTCATGCTCTTTTTTCTTTCATATACAGCATATAAAATTGTCAAGGCCAGTGTACCATTCTGGTACTTTTAAGTTAACAATATAATTGGTAATGCTAATAAAAAGCATGCTAAATAAAATCTACCAAATAAGTCATGTTCACGCTACAGCAGTGCCTTTACTATAAAACATGAACGGAGATGAAAAAAGTATCTTCAGGATAAATATGCATTTTTCAAATGGCTACTATTATCATCTGCCTGTAGCCTCTTTTTTTTTTTTTTTTGCTCCACAATGCCACGCTCATTTTTTGGTCAAGCTTTCCTTCTTCCCACAAGTTTTCTGGCTGTTCTCACTCCTTATTTATTTATTTATTTAATGCACAGCTACAGTTCATTTTTCTGTCTCTTCCTTAAAAGATTCTCTACACTCAGCTCTACAACAAGACCTTCCTAACTCTCCACAGTCTCATCTTGGGGGCCCATTCTCTGGCAGCATCTCTTTCCTGCTCCCCATATAGGAGGCCCTTCCCCTCTGACCTCTTCCAGGGAGAGGGAGAACCCCAATCTGAAAGCCCTGGTATTTGTCCCTCCCAAGAACTGTCTGTATACAGAACATATTAGACAAGCTATACTGCTTTCCTTTAAAAACAGTTTGACTTGTCCAATTTAATGATAATTTTTAACAATATATTATTACTGATTCAACTACAGAGCTGAATAGTAGTTACATAAAGCTTCATTTCTTATTTTCAGCCTTCATCCCAGGTGCTGTCTCTCTTGACTAAAGATGTTTGATGTGCTATTTTACCTTAAAACAAAATAAAACACCTTTTTATCTAGAGAATATTGTTAAGACCTATTTTTCATTGCTTGATTTTCATTTTTTTCATTTGTTTAAGGCTTTTCCACACAACCAAATGCTTTTGCTCTGACAGCGTTTAATAACAACTTTGGCCTTAGAGCATCTAAGTTTAAATGACTTCACAGAGCACACAGCAGCCGAGAACCAGGGATTCTCTTCCTTCTTTGAATTTTATTATTTTGGGAGAAGGGGTATTCCTTGTTTCACAAAAGAAATTACTTTAGAGCCAGAGTGTGAAAACTTTTTGCATGAGTGCATGAAAAGCCACAACTTTTTATGCTTACTGTAGTTGATATATGATTGTCACAGCTGCCAAAAGTAACTGTGCTACCTCCCTCTGAGAGCATCACTGCAAATACAGCAAACTGAGAAGATCTGGCTTGTATTTAATGTGTGTTAGGGAAGGAATATTATCCTAACAGGTGGGACAGCAGAGCACTACTGTCAACAGACCTGCAGAGAAAAGCGACGCTGCACATGGAATACTGATTGCCACCAGAAAAGACACATTTAAAATGTATTCTACATTAGACTTAGACAAACCTTCTTAAGCAGCATAGAATAATGCTACATTTCATAGTGATATACTATTTTCATGAAAAAATTATCTCTAAATTTATGGCTTATTAGTGGTCTTTACTGATCTAAAGCAATTTGAACGCATATGACATGTTCACTACGGCAACTGCTATAAGAACCATAATAATCATATTATTAATAATAATCAATAACAATTAATATAATATTAATAATCATATAATATTAGTAATCATATAATAATCATTAATAATCATATAATCAAATTAATAATCATATAAGAAAGTGCTATAAGAACTGCTATAAGATCAGTGTTTTTAGGCACTAATCTCTGTATAGAATCTCCTTTTTTTTTTCCACAAGAAAGCATAGAAATGATACCGCTTGCCTGTTTCCTTTGTGCATCATGCAAATTAACATACAGCAGAGGAAGAAAGAAAACATATAAAACCACAAAGACAGGTCATGTAATTTTGTTCTCTGTCTTAGAGAGTAAAGACGGTAAAAGAAATTCCACTCCATTTAGTTGTTGATAAATCATCTATTTGATATTGAAATCTCCCATTCAAACCTCTTTAACTGTAATTTTGGCAGATGTGGTTTTCATAATTTGCATTCACAGAGTTACAGTTTACTAATGGCACTAGAAATGGCAGTTAAAAACATCAAATTCGCAATGACTCACTGGAGACTTCTGACTAACAAGAATACTCTTTGAGCAAATGAAAAAGTCTGTGCATTTTAAAATATTAATATAATTACATAGAAAAAATTATAAATGAAATAAAAGGCATCAAAGGCATTCTATTTAATAGATTTTCTTTTTCAGAATTGTGTATTTAACTCACAATCATTGAAAAATATATTAGGATGCATAAATGACAATTCTAGCTCCTCTCTTCACAGGGAAAAATGTGCAGGAATGAGTGTCCTGTCCCTACCACTCCATAATACCACCTATCAGTGTCCTCATTCAAGAGCAAATGGATTCTTTCCATTTGTTGTCCATGATCTCCTAGCAATACGTGGTTTTGAAATATCCAACCTCAAGCTAAAGGACCTTCATAGCACCCTATTACATAGACTAGTTGCTGGGTCCCCTGCTATTAGGCTGTAGTGATTTTCTCAACTAGAAGCAGTCCAACTGAATTCGCATTTTGGAGCAATGGGAGTAAATGGAGTAAGCTATTCAAGATCACTGACTGTAATTTAATAGCAACAGCGCTCTAGTGAACAAACTACACCACCATTACATAGTTCTATATTTACTACTACTAACTGACGAGTACTAGCCCCCCTTATTAAGTTAGCTCAAGCTGTACACGCTGCAAGTCAGCAGAAAAAAATGAAAGCATAGAACTAAGAAACAGGTATCAGCATTCCAGGGGTGAATTTAGGAAGAGGTGAGCAAGTACAAGTCACGTTCTTAATTATTACAAATGTGTACTCTTCTTAGTGGGAAAAATGATCTAAGACAAGAACTTTCTGAACTGCAAAATTTGGCTTTAGCATGTTTACCTTTAACTGGCTTTTATACATAGTCATGTAAGGAGCTGAATACATTCTTCAACTGCACCCACAGTTTACAGCAGCTCTAGTTTTCTATTGATGAGTATAAAATATTCTCATATTCCTTTACATATTAGAATAGAAAGAATCTCTTTCCTAAGAAAAATTGAAATTACAATTACTACAGAATTTAAACAAATAGAGAGCTGGATAGATATTAGTACAATTTATATTATAGTACCATTCAGGGGCTCAAGCCATTATACCAGCCTTGCTGTACCAGACACTGCTCATTCACAAAGTAGGAGACAAGCTCTTATCTCAAGGATCTCATAGTATGACAGAATTGGAGAAGATAGTTTTAAATACTCCAATTTCACAGCTGAGGAACTCAGGTGTACTAAAGTGCTACACTTGCAGTCACACAGCAGGTCTACAGATGAGCTGCACAGTTGGCCTTGCTCCTGCAGCTGTAGGCTGGGTCTTCCCTACAGTCCTGACATCCTCTTCTGTTACTAACTTCCACCTTCATCCATCCTATCACTACATGGGCACACCACAGAAGCACTTTGCTGAACAAGGTTGAACTTCATTAAGCCTTTGTGTACTGGATTACATCAAGAACAGTTCTGAAAAGATTTCCTAAAACAAGCATTATCTACAGTTTCTCCTCAATTGAAATTACAGTTACAGATGCTAAATACTCCATCTTTCACTGAAAAAAGGTATCCAAGGTCAAAAATGAATCCATTATCACTGCAGATAATATAAACTGAAAAATTATTTATCCTCAGTTGCCTGAAATTTTTACATTTATTTAACATGGATAGCCATAGCACATCTGTGACTCATTCATTTAATTTCCACAGGAATACCCGAGTACCAAATGTATCTCACTAGTGATTCTCACTTAAGATTGGATGTCGTATTCTCTGATAGACAGTTCAACCTACCTAAAAGGTACGTACCCATCTACTTCCACTTAACTCCCTTACTCAGCTCTTAAAGTAAATTAAAACTATGCCAATAAGAAATTTTCAAAGATTTTGCTACAAGTATGAATTTCTGTCTTAGAGAGTTGGTGCCAAAAACAAGTCTTTAATGATTTTTAACTGCAGTACAAATTCAGAACTCAAAACAAACTCCCTTTCTAAACACTGCTATAGTGTTGAGGAATCTGGACTGATACAACATCACCAGAATAATCAGTTTCTGAGACATGTGATATTCTTTTTCCAGATGAACTAAAAAGATTTGGGTACGGGATACTAAATATTCAACATAACTAAAAATGAACAAAGAGAAGAATACGAAAATGCATTTCAGCTCACCTACTTCAGCTAGCGAATAACAATGTACATTGTTATTTTTATTGCGCTGCTTCTGACAAATACACATGTGACAGTGATGCAATTAAGTTATAACTATGAAAATGCGGTACTGGAAAATTGCAACTAGTTTATCAGCAGAGAGGAGATCTCTGACAATCACAGACTTCCCAAGGTTGGAAGGGACCTCTGGAGACCAGAGTAACATCAGCTAGAGCAGGTTGCTCAGGATTATGTCCAGTTAGATTCTGAATTGGACTCCATAGCCTCTCTGGGCAACCTGTTCCAGAGGCCTGGGAAAAAAGCTTTCTTCTAGCATATGAACGGAATTTCCTGTGTTTCAGTTTGTGCCCATTGTCTCTTGTCCTGTAACTGGATATCACTAAGAGTCTGGCTCTACCTCCTTTATACCCTCCCATTAGTATTTATGCACATTAATATGATCAGTCCAAGGTCTCAGCCTCACCTCATACGGGAGAGGCTTCAACCATCTCCCATATTTTTGGGATCTCCCAGTCATCTTTGGGGCCCTTCACTGGACTTGCGTCAGCAGGTCCATGTCTGTATTGTACTGGGGAGCGCAGCACTGGACCCAGCACTCCAGGCGTGGCCTCACCAGTGCTGAGCAGAGGGGCAGGATCCGGTCCCTCGTCCTGCTAGCAATGCTCTTCCTAATGCAGCTCATGACGCTGTTGGCTGCCCTTGCCACAAGGGTACGTTGCTGGCCCATAGCCACCTTGTTGTCTACCAGGACTCATAGGCCGCCTTCTGCAATTTTGTCATCCAGCCGGTCAGCTCCCAGCCTGTCTTGGTGAAGAGGCTATTCCTCTCCAGGTGCAGGACTTTGCTTTCCCTTTTGTTGAAATTTGTGAGGTTCCTGTTGGTCCATTCCTCCAGCCTGCCAAGGTTGTGCCGCCATTCAGAGGGACCATCTGGTATATCTTCATTTCCATTTTGATGTATAACAAAGAAGTCTATGATAGTAATAGAACTCAACTTTATGAACAAGCTTTTCATCAAATAAATATTACGTTCTACAGTAGAGATAATTTATTCTTTGTGTATAATTGATTTGTGCCTGCACTTTAAAATGTCTTTTGAAATTCACATTATAACTAATACTGTCACATAATAAAATGCAACACTTAAAAGTTAATTATTTTCCATTATTCAACATCAGTAGACAAAGCAAGAACTTTAGCTTAGTGCCAGAACATAAAAAAGTTATTTTGAACTTATAACACATGGGTTTAGCAGCTTAGTGTCAGAAAGTAATACTGTAAATTAAGAACTAAGTAAAACGATTATAGTATTTCACATTTAGAAATTCTGTATGATTATAGATGAAAATTTAGGCAAGATAAATTTTTTGTAGCATTGTCCTGAAATCTGTCGTTGTAAATAAATTACTTTTATAACACTATCATAGTACTCTGTAATAACACTTTAACCATAGCATCACTATAGTATTTGAGACTCTTAGCATTGTGGCATTTTTCAAGGTTTTGTAAGAGGCACTTCTATTTCTTTCTTCCTTTTATCAGTAGTACAAGGACACCTACTTCACCTAACTTATCGAAACCACAGTTGGAATTGGTATATCCCAGCACAGAGAAAAGGAACCTCATTCACTACGGATACGTAAAGGTGCTACTGTTGAGGCATCTTTCAAGTGACTGTTTCAGAAACAGAAGCCACATATGTATGCTACATGATTCTTTACAACTATTTTAAATTCCAAGAATAAAAGACTCTTCATATGACACATGAAACAACTGGAGCGCTGACTTTCTGCAAATGCAAGTTTTCAAAATGGAGAGAACACCTGAAAACAAGCACCATCTAATTCTGAAAGTATTTATCCGCCAAAGAAAAATCATCCTAACAGTGGGCTGGAAGACAAATATTTAACTTCAGAGATGGAGGACTGTGATCTATTATGGAAACTATATAACAATTCTGAAATATACCAGCAATTTATTTATAACAATAAAATATATTAGTCGTGAACCATTCAGTATTTTGGAGTCTAAACGACTGCAAAAGTTAAATCTCAAATGACTTAGGCCTGGAGACACCACATTTGCAGAGATCAGTAGGGCTTCCAAATCAAGCCTTCTGTAAAACTACTGCAGATTAAGGACCAGATAAGTAACCTAAATACATTTTACAGAAGGCAGACTGCTTGTCTGCTCAGATGGTAGAACAAGTAAATGTATACAACTTCCTTTCATTCCTCACTTTGAGTTTTATTCGCATCGGACCATTTAAATTCTAATTTATTTAATTCTAATTTTAAATTACTGTTTCACAGAGGAAACTGCTTGCAACGAGGCTTCTAAGAACTTCAAGCAGTCCTATTAAAAATACTTCACTGCAGTTACTTTTACAAAATAAGTAATTACATCTTCTCTTTTATCTGTGGGAACATCTGTATCTTTATAAATACTGTAAAGGACATAAAAATTAACTTCAGTTACATTTAGAGGACTTGCTAGTTTTATGTCAGAGCATTCATCAGTGTTACCGAACAGAAAAACAGATTATTTTTTCTCTGCACATCCCTATATTTACCAAAACAAGGCTTTAAATTAAATTATTTTGTTCTATGTTGGCTGGATATAATAGCCTAGTTAGTCACCAGATGCTAACCAAAATTTGGGTATGAACCTTTGACCAACTAATAGCTGTTAACATAGCACTTCCAGTTCTGTGGCTAAGCTTGGAACTGCAGATATACAAAATAGTCATGGCATGAAAAGTTAAGGTCAACCAGAGTTGCTGCTGGTTGTAAATCAGCAAGAGGTTCAGGTGCACTAGAGACAAGTGAGAGTGGCAAAGATCAAAAATTTTGTGACCTGCTTATGATACTGGAAAACTAAGCAGTACTGCTTCAGCTACAGCTGCAAAGCAGGTATGTCAGAGTCCACTGAAAGTATAATACATGTCCCAACCAGGACAAGCAAGTCTGGATACTAGGGACATGTAAATACAAGTATGAAGGTGAAAACAGTCAGCAGATCCGTACTAACGGATTAAATCTGCAGTGCAATCAAAAGAGAAAAGGAAAAAAAAAAGATATAGTCCTTTTCCTAACCTGGAAAGTAACATTACATGATACAGCTCAGTTAGAATTTACTGCAACCATTGACTGGACCACCACGACTGGACACTAGCGTGATGACCAATATAGACCTGAAATAAATAAAATTTGTTTGATTTTTAGGTCTACCCTATTCTTTTTTAAAAAAGTTTTCCACCAGGTTCTATATCACAAAATCACAGAATGGTTTAGGTTGGAAGGGACCTCTGGAGATCATCTAGTCCAACCTCCCTGCTCAAGCAGGGTCCTCTAGAGCATATTTCCCAGGATCGTGTCCAGGCGGGTTTTGAATATCTCCAGCGCAGGAGACTCCACAACCTCTCTTTCTTTTAAAGGATTCAAATCAATACCTTTTCTCAACGTGTTAACAAGGTAAGAGGACCAAACAACTTCCTTAGATCAACTGGGGAGACTGTGCCTTTTTTGGTCTTTCTTTAGTCAGAAGTGAGGCAATCTGAGCACAGATGACACATATATTGTGCAAAGTTATGCCTACATTTATTTTAATATAATGTCTGTGAAAATTGAGACTGTGATCTATAAAAAGAAATATTTTAAAAAATCTAAAGAAAATTACTTGATTTTCTAATGCATATACCATGTTAAAGAGATAATATCAATATTATATTCTTCATTATGATCAAACTCATCAAAACCCATGCTCCCATTAAAAGTGAAAAGCCTCAAAATGTACTAAGAAAATATCCAAACTGAATAAACTACTCTTGAAAGACAGCCTACTCTCTTCTCAATAACTGTCTTCTGTCCTTGAATAACTCTTAAAAAGATTTCTGTGGTTCTGCATTTCTCTATGCTCCATGCCACACACCCTGGAGAGCAAAAAGGATAATAAACAGTCTGTAATAAATTGCTATTCATATATTAGATAGCTAAATGTGACAGACAATGTAGAAATCAACTTACAGCTAGCGGATCAGTAAAAAAAATACACAGAGCGCATACTTTCCTCCCCACTCGTTAGACGGCAGCAGGTTTGGATGCTTCCCCATTAGTAAACAATTATACATCAATCATCTTCCCAAAAGTGAAGCTGTTCCCCTCATATGATAGGTGACAGCCAGTCCCATGTCAAGTACCTGTATCAGAAGCAGGTCACCTACCCCGGCTGATAATGTATCTCACTGTCATACATGCTTTGTGTGCATGGCGCCTCATGAGGAATACCTGATCCCTGGTAATGAGATAGAGATGGTCCACAACGTCCACACACCCCCAAACAAATTATACGAGAGAACTACCTTCACGGCACACCGTTGCTTTTTCTGACAGAATATGCGTTCAGACCTAGTCAGCCACTCAGTCAGTTCTCCCTTCATAATGTGCAGATTATAACTATTTGATATCTCCATTTTCTACATTTAATATAGCAAAACTGCTGATCAAAAAAACTAACTCCAAAATATGTTATTTTTACTTTAACAATACACACACACACGCTACGTATACAGTACAAGAGACCACTGGCAGTAACCTCAGGTACTTTCAGTCACACAATAAACAGCACGGTTAGATGTCTAAGGAAGACATAACACACCTTCTTACGGACAGATGAACTCGTGCAACAACCTCTCTTCAGCAGATTCAGGAAGTTTTCGAAATAATGTGCCCTTTAGATTACTTTTATTTCAATAGAAGTTAGTATGTGAAGGAGAATACAGAACAAAATTTTATTTCCGAAACGTCGGTATCAATAAAGGCGCCTAATTAAGGTATTCATTAAAGCATACAAAGTTAGCTTAACAGGAAAAATCTAGAGAGCATTATTACATTTCCCCATTAAACTAATGTAATTTAGTTATAACACAAATTCTAATTAGATGATATTATTTACTAGTTCAATCTCAAAATGTCTTATCATGCTTATTTTTATTATGTTACTAAGCAGAGTAGCAATTGACTTAATGTATTTTATTAAGTAACATTTTTCTCAGTGAGTTTAAAACAGGACAATGGCCTATTTCTTTGCTTAAGCAGCTACTGGGCTGCCATTTTATACAATACATTACAGTGAAGTTTTTCCACCAGTTTCAGAAACTAGCATTCAAAATTGTATGCGGTCTTTGTGCTCAAATCAGTCACTTGGTATGCAGTTACACCATTTTGGGGTGTTAATAGCTATTGCCACTCGTGAATAGGGAAAAGATCTGCATTTTCATTGGTAGCTATTCTTTCTTTCTTTTTCTTTTTACAAAGAGATAACGTAGACATTTCCATTATCAATTAAAGGAACTACTGATGAAAAACTACGAAGCTAGGCTTTACCATTCCCTTAAATGAAAATGGAAAAAAAAAATCCTTTATAATTAACTTTATATTTTCCTGTTAAGGTACTTTCTGACTTTTCCAGTGATATTATATGCAGTATTTAAAATATAGAAAATGTAATATATTATTCTAGTGGCAAATTCACAGTGTCCCACTCTAAAATCTGGACATAGACATGTCCACACATGGCTGGACATGGCTAGCATAAACGTTATGCACACTGTGCTAATCCTGAGGCTTCAAGGATACTTCATGCTCCACCAGGTGTTCTCAGTGTATACTGTGTGTGTACCATTACCAGTGTACAAGGCAGCCTCCAAAACGATGACCAACGTGAGCACTTAATTTTCAGTGACTGGTGGGAGCTAGACACCATCACAATCATTGCCTATGGCATTATCTAGTAAAAGGAGTTTTTAACCTTGTTTTAACACCCTGGAGGAGAGACCTAATAATCAGAGAACACAGGAAAGGACATGCAGCAATTTGAAATGCCTGCAAGCTGTACAAAATAGTTCTTGAACATACGTCTTACCTTGGCAGTGTTAATTATCACTTCTGATTTCTCCTCTTATTTCTTCAACTGTATTAGCACATTTGTCTGTCATTTCATCTGCAGCTTTTTCCTTGCCCACTTAGTGTTTCAGATAGCCAACTCTGCATGTTGAATCCTCATCATGTTCTCTGTATTTGGCCTCATCTGATCCACTAAAATATTGATGTTCTCGCTTCAACATGACATATGCATTAGAAAATCAATAAAGACAAAAGTTCTGAAGTCCAATCTATTGATACGGTTCAAAAACCAGAGTGTTAGTGAAAAGGTTATTCACTGTCAAGCTTACCAAGATCTTTGGCAAACTAAACAAAATAAAGCCTTGGCTGATAGCTAACATATTATACACACATACATTTTTAAAAATAAATTAAATATACAATAAATAAGTATATAAGACTGGATATTCCCATAAGCCACGGTTGCTCACTATTCCTACATTTCTTTTTACCTCGGTGCAGAATGTCCCAAAACTAAACATTCTGGTCGCAGAGGTCAGATCAGTTTAAAGGCTTCCATCTGCTCTGCCACATTGATTTTCTAATGCACATATCATGTTAAAATGATTCAGGTCTGATCAGCAGACCAGATATATCAGTCCAGAAATGTTGCAAAGATTATCCTAACACTTCACCAATCCCAAGTATGGTCTAATGTTAGAAGATTTAAGAAATTTAATGTCAAGGGATTAAATTTTGTACTTTACTACAAGTAAAGTTAAACACTTTAGACACAATTATGAGCACCATAATATGCTAGGAAATACCTAAAATTTAAAATAACAGTATTGAGAAAAATGGTATTTTAAGTTGGAAATAATGATTCGACAATAAAATCTCAGGAAATGTCACCTGCACATGTCACACAATATGGGGAAAAAGCTAATAATACAAATGTTAAAGAAGAGAACAGTGACAAAATATAATCAGAATTGTAATAAATGTTATCAGAATTCTGTTCAACCAGTCAGCTATAATATTTGTTGATAATCAGGTACATTTAACTGTGGCTTGTCAGACACACCTGTTCTTTAGTGTAGTATTTTAATTTCCAAAATAATGAAAACTTAAGAAGCCAATATTGAGAACTGCTTTTGGCATAAAATCTTAAGAAATATCTTCTGGTATAAAATTAACAGAATAATCTTAATCTAAACAGAAGTGTTACTCAAAATAGCTATTTAGGTGCCATGGCCAATGCTTTCAAAAAGCAAAACAGAGTGATTGCCTGGCATTCAGATACGAAGCTCTAGCATACTCTCTCTCTTCAGAACGCAAACAGAAGCCCTAGAGCTATTTCATTGATTTCAACAGCCTTTATCAGTCTGACAATATTAAAAAAAAAAAAAAGAGGTGTTATGGTATGCATGCATGTTAAAGTAGGAACAGGACATTCCTGGCATCATTTGTTACCAACTTAGTTTTGCAGCTGTGGAAAACAACTTAAGTTTTTCTTCTTGATGGAAGTTACACTTTCTAGGTGTCTCTTCCCTGTTGTCACCTAGCTCAGAAAAACACTATAATTTGAAATATACATTTCTGAAATAGAATTCATCTGATTATAGAAGCTTCCTTTCATAATCTTCTTTAAGTAAAGACTCCAAAAAAGCAATCCAATATCATAATCTATAAAACAAACATTGAATTAAAGTATTACAAGACTATGAAATTTTGCAATTTCGGAAAGTGTGCCCATTCAAAAATCGATTTCACTGAGCACATGATTAGGTCTAAATTGTGGAGGCAGTAGTCTGGGTTCCTTTTAGTTGAAAGATGTTTAAAACTTCAGGAAATCTGAGTCTCTATTTTTCCTATTAATTAACTCTCAAAGTATATGATGACTCTCACACTACAGTCCTGCAATTTTTTCTCATATATTAAAAAGTATTAAAAAGTAATGAGAAATTTGCTTATAATCCATTTATTTAATGGTTCATTATCAGCAGCAGCAGTCAAAATACTAATTGCTCTCATATATTATTAAAAACACATTAGTAACACAAAGTAATCGACAGTAACTAGTAAAACAAAGATTAATTAAGTACATATATTTACAGTGGAACACTCTTATTCCCTTATGACACATGCACAAGTATCATAAACTAGTTACTAAATTTAGAATTAAGAACAATTTTGATATTAAGTTTAATTCTAAAAGTTTAATTCCCTGAAAGTGGCTTATGTCATATATCAAATAGCTGCATATACCTGCAATTCACGCATTTCCTTTACTACTTCATTGCAGTATGTCAACTATGAACCTATGAAACTATGAAGTCAATTAATGCGGAATAAACAATGAAAACAAAATTCTCCAATATTTAAAGTATTATTTTTCATTTTGTCTCATATCACACAATATTAATAAATATATTAATAGATTTATATGTACCTCTATGTACCAGGTCAACATCTATTTACTTCAAATTTAGAGACAAATAAAACAAAGAATCTGCAACTAACTGAAACTCAGTAACTGTTAATATTTTTTTCTACCATTACAATGATAAAAAAAAGCTATGAAGTCTCTCACATTCATGTCCACCCTCAGTTCTTCTAAATGAACATGCTCTTAATTTACTAGACTGCTTCTTTCCTCTTCCTCCTCCTCCTCCTCCTTCCCCCCTCACTCCCTAAATAAAATTAAATAATTTGTTACTATTATCATCATCTGTCAAGTACAAAGGTAATTATCACAAGATGTGTGGGTAAAATTTCTGGAAATGTGTTACATCATTTCTAGCACAACTGAAAAAATTAGGTAAATAGGACATTAGTCATATTTCAATTAATATAACAACAGAGTAATTCACAAATTGAGGCAAATATAGCGCTAGCTATTGTCATTCTTGGAGGAACTTGTATAGTGCAGAAACCGGGTCATAATCTTTATTTAAATTTTGCCATGAACCTTGTCTATTGTAAATTCTGAACAAGTTTTTGATTATGCACTAAACATCCAAAAATCTGAAACTTCAGCTCAAATCCAGTTAAATTCCTGTAAGTCATACGTATAAGACCTTTCCGTCATTCTGGATCAAAAATATAAACACAAGCACATACAGTTATATGTGTCTAAAATATAACTATTTTGCTACATGTTGAGATTGTTTGTCTAATATTACTCATCTATTAATAACATTTTCAACATAATGAAAAAAGGCTGATGGTTCACATTAGAAATACAAATATTTTTCATAAAAGTATCAGAACTTGCCATTGCATGTGATTACCACTGCTACTCAGAACAGGTATCATAGAAAGTGCAAAAATAATTTCAAAAAAGCACATAAAAGATTGATCAGATTTAGTCTGTAGCTTAGCGAAGATATGCCTATACATAAATTACTTATTCACACTATCACTAGCAGAATTAAAATATATCTACTTTGTACAGCTCAGGCAAGTAATCTGAGGTTGAAGGTGCTTAATGGATTGCTAACCTATACAGTTGAGCTTTACTTTAACTTGGGCTGCATTTTTTTTTTCTTCATTTGAATTTATTCCCGCTTTTGTTGAATGAGTCACAGGCCTCCCAGGCACTAAGAAAGTGGAAAATCTAGACACGAATGAAAGAAAAGTATACCTTGCTTTCATCTATGACGCAGCACAGTCTTGTAAAATGCTTTACAAAGCCTGCAGAAGCACATAATTATTTAAGCATCACCTAGAACAGAAGCAAAGACTCTTTCCAGATTTCAGTGCCTGTGAAGATTAGCCTCACCACAGACAACCCAGAGACGTCTACTGCATCTCTTTAAGTAGACATCTCTTAAATGCAATAAACATGAAAAAACTAATCCAATTATCAAAGAAAAAACTTCATTTGTATTTCTGGATACAACTACCTTTGAAAGCAAACTTTTGAACACTTCAAGGGGAAAAAATATTTTAGTAGCTTTTAAATATTCCCAGAATCTCAACTTTTTCCTAAACTCAATATTTAGATGAAGTCATCATGAGATTTCCATACTTTCCACTTCTTTTAATCAAAATGTAAATTGGACCTATATTTATTCGGCAGAATCTTAGTCTTAACAGAATCAGTCTTTTTCATGAGTTTAACTAAATTCCTAAGCCTTATCTGCCTATTTCAGCATAACATGGCAATAGCTTTTCTTGGGACATCTCCTCCTAGATGTCTTGCCCAGATTAATTCTCATAACTCAAACTATTCTTACGGCAATAGAGACAAAATTCTCCTTTTGAAATGCTCTAAATGATGTGAACTTAATCTCTTTAAAAACCTATAATTCTTACTTTTTGGGTTTTTTGCAGGGGGATTGTGGGGAGTTAGTTTTTTCTTATAAACAGAGATTAATGGCTATTTTCAATCTTTTTTGCCGCAGAATGACTGCGTGTATATAGCTCAGACCCTCCAGTACTGCTCAGGTTTGTCACAAATACTGAATATGCAGTCACTGCAGACCCAGTCATCTGTTTTAACTTTTTTCCTGATAGACACACGGATTCAGAATTTGAATTCAGTTCACATCTCGCCATTATTATATACCAGAATACATAAAGCAAAAAATGGCTATTTTACTCTCTTGCTGTTGTTCAGCAAGCCCAGGAACAGCTGTTCAACTCTGTGCACTACAGCGGAACTTATGTTTAGCAACACAGGTTGGTAAGACAAAATGGACTTATTCTGATATCCTCTCTGATCAAAACTCCAATTACTTCACACTGATGTAATCCATATGCTCATTTCCAGGACTGGTAGAGCAAAAAAAACTTGCTCATAGAAATTAATTTGTGAGAGCTAGTGATGGACAACACCCATCCATAACAGTAATAGGTATTAAAATCCTTAGAAGTAAATGGCAGTCGCTATACAATATTACAACAAAATATTGATAAACTTGAATGCTACAGTGCCACAAATGTTAAGTTACTTCGACAGAAAGCAAGTGCAACATTTAATTATGTAAGCCAATGTATGTCACCTTTCCAAAATACTGCACAAAATATGGCCAAAGAAAAGCAATCAGTGAAGAATCTTAATCACTGAAGGTTAAAGTCTCAGTTCTACTTGGATCCCCACTCCCTGTTCTCAGTAATCTCATCAGGGCTCGTGGAAAAACAACATCCATTTATTTTCCACCAATTCCATACTTGTCTCAGTAATCCACATAATCTGGTAAAGAGGAAGGACGATAGATGGTATGGAGGACAGGGAGAAAGTAAATGATTATAACACCATGAAATATCTTAATATCAGGACTTTTACGAGCTTCCTTAGAAATTTTGCTTAAGTGAATGCTGTAGATCCAATTCTGATTCTGGAGAGACTGTTGTAGCTTGTACATAATTAAATTTCAGTATCTGGCATAATACAAAGACAGTTGACACAAGAATCAGATTCAGTGTGTTTACAAAGGTTGTTTAATGCCTTTGTTGTTTTCTTACAGATGAGAGCTCCACACCAGTAAGTCTCTTTGGATGCTTGTGGTGATGTATGGCGCCTGGTAATTCCAGTTTCTTTGTAAAGTACCTTTTGTTGGAAAAAATAAATTTTAGCGCTTAGTTGTATTCCTGCCTACAAAGTATCTATCACCTAAGCTCTTGCAGCATTTCTTTTCTTGAGGACTTAATCAGAAAGAAAAGAAGCCCAAAGAAATGGTTCAGCTTGCAAGTGAAAATAAATGATCAGAACTTCTTTATCTCAGCATTTCCCCCTAGAATTTTGCCTTACCTTTATGAGTATCGGGAAAAAGAAATACTAGAAGCTAATAAGAGCATAGAAAAGATTTTTTCTTGTTGACATATCTGTCAACATTTCTCAATAAAAAAAAAAAAGGAAATCATTTTATCAAAATAAAAACTGTTTTTAATGAAGATATCTACAGTAGAAATTCACTTCTTACCCTTTAGTGAACAATTTGTTGCAGAGACTTCATTCTCCTGTCTTCTAATTGACACATTTTTATACCCAGAGAGTGTTTTTCTCTTTCTTTGAATATATCCTGTCAGGCAGGACTTAGATACAAAACAAAATTAACTTGGCTGAATCTCTAATTTGATTCTGTTGATTAAAAAAAAAAAAAATTATGTCAAACAATTCAAACTATTCTGTCAACAAAACATCTCTGGCTACTTTCAGATATCTTCTGCAGATGCAATTTGCAAAAGAAAATGTTTTCTTGAAAATTAATTAACAATTTTAAGATGCATAGTTCATCAAAATCCTTATCTCCTAAAGTGTTGAATTCCTTTCTTTACATCTTGAACTGTCTCTGAAGGTGCATACACACAAGGGAAGTTTCCTATCCTGCAGATGTAAAGGCTAAACCTTCATAGGCATTGTAATTTAATTTTTCAGAAACTGCCTTTCTCTTAGTCTGCCCCCAGCATTTAAAATTTTTAAATATTGTATATTCTAGAAAAGGGTTTATTATAGAAAATACAATCCAGTTACTTATTGGTAGATTAAAATAAAAAGGCAGATTTACAAAACAGAGGAGATAGATAGATAAAATTCTCTTCTTAATTTTCCTAGAAAAAATTTCCTAGGTACCCATCAGCTTTTCAGGCAAATTGCTGACTGAGAATTAGCTTTGGCCAAAGCAGAAATCCTTTGATATTTACAATAAAGAGATTTTACAGAAATGGGTTTGCAATACTTTGGCTTTGATTTCTGCCTCAGGAATGCATGTCTAGCATAGAAAATCATAGCTGATATCATGTTACGGTCATTTCCAAAAGCCTGACTATATGATTGGAAGCAAGGATTTTACTTCTAACAGGAAAAATATGGAAAATGGAATAAAATCACATCCACTTACTCACAACTTAGCTGTCGTGTCTGCTAAGGAAAGTCTCATTCAGTGAGACTTTTTCATCAAAATCTTTGTGGCAAAGGGGTAAATTTGAAGAAAATATAGAAGGAAAATTGACTGCGTATTTAAAACCTCTGCAAGTAATATTTGTAAGGGCTCCAAGGTTCTTTTTTAACCTTACTTATGTTTATAGCATTTTATCTTTTTTAACAGAAACATAAGTATATAAGCTATGCACATACCTCACTTAGCTTCCAAAATTATTATTTAATTGTCAGAGTTATAACTGAATGCCTTGATATTTTTATACTGCTTTTTCTTGAGGTTAAAGTATAGCAGATATAGCTTAATTCTGGCACTGAAAGGACAATACATTACCCTATCATGGCAGTTAAAGTTTTTAATTTTAGATGTGCAGTCAATTCTTATGAACAGGTATTATTTTTCCTGTTTAAGAATAAAAGGTCTCTCTACACAGTATAATGAAACCACATACACTCATGTGCATGTCCACAACTGCAAAGCATCAAGTACTTATCAACACAAAGCTTAGATTGTGATGTAATTCTCAAATTCCAAAGTCCTATACAAGATATGAAAGACTATTTTCAAATCAAGGGCATCAGGCGCACTATACCTGTTTATATTACAGTCTCTAAAACCATACAAACTACAAAAAGCCCTACACCTGAAAATGCTTTTCATCTTTGTTGTTTTTGGGTTTTTTATAACAGTTCTTAAATGATTAGGAACACAAGTCCCATTGATTTCAATGAGGCTTGCATTCTTAAGTCGTTTAACTGCCTGTGCAAACTATATGTACTAGACATTTCAAATTCCTGTAAAGCTTATTTCCTTCAATACAATGAATCTATCAATAGAAAAAATTAAAAAAAAAAGTCAAGAGGAAAAAAATAGAACTACTAAGATAATGCCTCTAAGTAAATCAAAGTAGTTCTAATGAATTCAGCGAAACAAAGGCAGTTGGGAGAAGCTAAAGATCTGTCCTAATATATTGAACAGATCATTCAAAATAGAGTGTAGCTGTTTTCCTGTACTTCATGATATGATTTTAAGATCAGTTGATCTACGTGGTTAATTCATTTCGATATAATATCTCTGCATAGCACAAAATATGTGTTTTCACTGGAATAGAAGTGAAAACTCTTTACTTTTTATTGATCACAACTCTACTTTTTATTTATCATGAGATGCTAAGAATATTGCTAGTTTAACACTTCAAATAGAGTTCTGAAGAACATTCTATATTCTCCTAGTTTTAGAAAATAAGATATCCCATACAACTTAACATTTTTCTTCAGGGCGGTATCAAATTCCTAGACAAATTCAATATAGCTCTGCATTTCCCCAGCAGAAGGTATGAAGGCTTACCCCTTCGCAAAAAGCCCACTGACTTAATGTTTTCTCTCCAAGAAGAAATAGTGGAAAACAAATATTACGTGTAAGGAAGCTGTGCTGTCCTCTTTCTCCTCATCAAGACTTACAAAGATTAAAAGATGCACATAAACTCTCTCAGGAAAGTCTGTGGGGTGGGATTGTGGCCAAAGATAAAGTATTATACAACTTAAACATTCAGCTTATCAAAAGCAGGCCAAAACCAGAATAATGATTGTTGTAACCATTTTCTACAACATTACAAATTCAAGATAACAGAAATAAAAACTGCATGAAAACTGCTTGATGGTCTGTTTCACCTTTACATTTTCCCATTTCACAATTCTTCAATTAAAAAAAAAGGCTCTCTATCTCACTACTTAAAACGTAACAAAACTACGATTATTTGGTCAATAGTAACTATTGCAACATTTACTTCTTTGCCAATTTACCAAAATGTTCTCTAAGGACTTATTAAAAATATTGTTACTTTAATCACCTTTAAGAGTTCTTAGCTGGGCTTTTTCTTCTTTTTTAATAAGACAATAAATAATTTGCCTTATTCAGTAAATTCAGTGCCATAATTATCCTTGCTGAATAACAGCCACATTTACAACTGTCACTTCACTCACAGTGCAATGACTCCAAATTTACCTTCTCATATCTTCCATTTACTGCAATTTAAAGATGCAAGATAAAAAATGGCAAGCATTTCAGTAAAAAAGCACACAATACCAGCCAAGATTGCTCATATCTCATGATTTCTTAAAACCTTTTTCTTCTCCTCATTTCTGGGATCCAGAGAGGGGCCAAAAAAAATCACCTTTCTACTCCTGCGGAGAACTTTTCCTAGTAAGGAAAATAGGTTTCAGATTTATTAATCTGAAGAGTTCAAAAACTCCAAGTAAACTCTAAGTAAAACTTGAAGAAATATCATTGGCTTTAAAAATCTCATACTTCATGATCAGAACACATTAATTTGACATACAATAGATGGCCTCATTGGTCAGAGAGTGAACCCCTTTAGAAAGGGAAGAAATTTCGGAATAAAAAAGAAGAGAGGCAGAGAGAAAGGCAGAGAGTCTTAATTTACTATACAACTAAAATGGCTTCTGTGCACTGAGTTGTTGGAACAGAATTATTTAATTACAGTGGTAGAGTACACAGGCATTACAGTGGTAGAATAAGTAGGCATAAGAGATTTTATTTTCCAGGACTCTTGACACTTTGGGCATCATTTATTTTTGTTGAAGCTGAGTATCAAAAACTCACCATAATAATCATAGTACAATTAGACCTTAAAAAATTAGATTTTCCTATATATTTACAATAGTACAAGTACTGAGGCATCAAGTCCGTTATTATTAAGAAAGCACCTATCAAAGTGGAAAAAATAAAAGAAGAAGGAGGAAAAGCAGTTCTTGAAAAGGCAAGGAAACTAAAAAGAATTGCGTTAACTTTGACAATACATCAATTCTCTAATTCCTTCAATGACTAACTGGATCAGTGTTTAATCCAGAACACCAGAACTGTGCAATTTAGTATAATTTCTAATCACATAGTGAGTCTGCATCATATATAGCAAGATATTTCATGCTCTGTAGAGTAAAAAACGTAGGTCAGGACCCACAGACTATAGTCTAGCTACGCTGCTGTTGGTTTAAACTATTCTTCTTTTGTGAAGAAATTAAATTTTTCACACAAGCCAATGATCTTCAAACATATGACTTAAGAGAAAAAGGAGGCTGACACCTAATGCTTGACTGGTGTGAAAATCACCTCACCGGACGCAAAGTCTTTTCAGTAGGAAAGCAAGCAGAAAATATTTAAGTTTTGCTTTGCTTGCTAAGGGAAGTTGTAATGATGGATCACTAAAGTATAACTGATGCTGAAGACTGTCAGTCACCAACATATACACGCCTCCTTTCTGTTCTAAGAGGTTTGCAATCAACTGGTTTAACTGACCAGCTTTTAAAAACAATCACGATTCATCACTTTCTCTCATTTATCTGTATCTTTTTTTCTTCTTTTACTGATCTCTAACTGCAGCTGCCTCATTGTGCTTTGAACTAATCTGCCAAATAACTGATTAAGCTTAAAAGAGAGATAGAGCACCTATGCAGATCTCAGGCCAAAATCTTACAGGACAAACAGTGTTACGTTAGGGAGCATATTTAAAATATTTATTTTCCAAGACAAGTTGGAATAGAAAAAATATACATATTCCAAATAGATAGGCAGGTGGGAATGAGAGAAGACTTCTCAGTGTGCACTGGGCCAACTTATCTTTCAGTATAAGACAAACAGAAGGGCTAAGATGCAACTCATTCTACCTTGATATGTTAAAGTATCTGAAGGGAGGCTGTCAAGAGGATGGAGCCAGATTCTTCTCAGTGGTGCCCAGCAACAGGACGAGAGGCAACAGGCACAAACTGAAACACAGGAAGTTCCATCTAAACATGAGGAAAAAAATTCTTCACTGTGAGGGTAACAGAGCACTGGAACAGGTTGCCCAGAGAGTCTCCTTTCCTGGAGATAATCAAAAGCTGTCTGGACACAATCCTGGACAATGTACTCTAGGTGACCCTGCATGAGCAGGGGGGTTGGCCTAGATGATCTCCAGAGGTCCCTTCCAAACTCAGTCATCCTGCGAATCTGTATTGAATGCACTAGCAATAGCAAAAATTCACCTACTAGTTGACTCATGATAAAGGAATTGCCCACATTATCTCAGAGACTCCGTAAGAAAGAGGAAGAAAAAGAATATCTGGAAAAATAATGGGTTTTATGTCCTCTTTTTCCTTAGTTTTACTAATCTTTCAGATATCTTGTCTGGGATTCAAACCTTTTAGCCATTTACAGGTTGAAAGTACCACAGTGCTGGCTGGCTGCTTATGAGACGATGTCATGCTAAATGCAAAAGGTTTTCCTTTGCACTATTCAGACAAATATTGCAGTACATTCTGGAAATAAGATGAAATTAAGCATACTGCTATTCAGCCATTAAAACGAACAAGTTTCCCAATCTATCCACTCACAGTAATTTAAAGCCACTTCATTATAGCACTACATTTTATAAAGTAATAATATTATGAGTGCTTCTAGTTAACTATTACGTTTGTCTTTTTTTTCCAATTAAACTTAGTTATTCGCTTATAAAGAAGAGACAAGCATATATGAAACTGAAATTGTCCCAATTCTAAGAACATTTTTACAGTTCCTTTCCTCAGAACATATTTTAACACTTCAACAAGTAAAATCTGCTCATGTGAAGATAAAATGCAACACCAGAGCAGCATGAAGATGTGCAAGGTCACTGTTCTTCTACGATTCAGCCAGAGCTCTGCAAATTATTTGTCTAATGTGCAAATTGCAGAGCTGTTAATGGTGAGATTCTTAATGCTTTTAGGCTCTACAAAAGTTGATCTCCAGCTTTCCTAGTCCACTGGCAAACAAAATGCAGTCAGGCCATTTTAGTGTATGCTTAATACTCTCAGCTATATAGACTTTAGTGTCCAAAACAGATTAAAATTTTGGCCATTTTCCAATTCTAATAAAGTTTAAAGCCTCAATTTTTAAACAAAGACTAGAAAATAAATGCCTTAAGCATTGCTTTCATTCTGAAAGATAATGGAAGAATGAGGCTCTTACAATGACAGGCTATGTAACTATGTTTAAAAAATAATAATAATAACAACAACTCTACAGAGACCTTCCAAATCCTAAGCTTCTGTTCAAAGTAGATATTTATTCCCCAAACAGTAGTGATTAAAAATAGATAAAAATAATAATCAAGTATTAAGAATGTAGGTAGTAACAAGTGAGAGAAATCAGTTTCTCCAAGAGGAAAAAAGGTACCAACTTGACTGAAGTCAGGGTTTCATTCAGTGTATTTCATTTAAAACATCAAAGTTTGCCTGTATCCACACTAAAATAAATACCATATACAAGAGTAGAAAAGGTTTGAGATACGGATTTGCATCAAGATATGGAACTGCTAATAGTCAAAGGTTCAAAACCAACTGGTCCTTAGCCTTTGGTCTTCAGCTTAGTATAAAATAGAGGCTCTACATTTTAGGTACTCTACATTACAATGAGTAGGTGTCAGTATTTCAAGTCTTACAGCAATACCAGTAAATGAATTGACAAGTTGATACATGTTAAACTTTTTCTTGCAGCACGCATCAGAATTAAAAAATTGAGGAAGAGGGGAGAGGAGTTATCCACAGAAAATTTGACTTTGTTGTAGCCTGAAAGCCTAAAGTCAAGTTATCTGTTGATATAGATATGAAAGACCACCAACTTTTAGCAGAGTTTTGTCTATTTGTAAGTAGTAAATTAAACAAGTATCTATTTCTATAAGCCAAAAATGTGACCCAGTCTTGCAACTTCTTCGCTCCCTTGTTTATAGGATCTACTTATACTAGCTAGAAACAAAAAAGCAGACTGACAATCAGCTTATTCTAAGTTTTTCCAATTAGTCACTTGATTTCAAGCCCGAATAGTTTGACGATGACAGAAGAAATGTGCTGGGATGGAAATAGCTGTTGACAGGCTCCTACCTATGGGAAACAGGAAACATATCTACTGTTTCAGGGCATTGTCATGAAGCAGCCACTCAAGTCTCCAGAGCCTCTTTCCAGATTCCAAGAAAATACTAGAAGGCTCAAAATTTCTTTCTCCGAGGTTTTTATTAAAACAAATTCATTCAAATTCAAACACTCCAATATACAAGCAGGCAAGCAGAGTTAGATACAGGCCCTCAAGGTACTATTTTTTACAATGCTACCAATGTGTTCCATTTAAAGAACACATATCCCAGAAAAAGCATTTAAATATTTATCAATTGCAAAGACTTCTCATTTAAAAAAAACTGTTGCAGCTAACCAATGATAAAACAAATAAAACAATCAACATTAATTTCTGCAGCTATGACTAAACAAATATGTTGAAACAGATTTCCTTTAATAGAAGACTGGTAAGTGTTAGGCTTTCGAAACCAGGATATCCATTTAGCTTCTGCATGCACATCCAGCAAACAAGTATTTACATGTCAGTTTGCTAAGCTGTACTGAAATATGAATGTTGCTACCTCTGAAACGGAAATGAATTATTTACTTCGTGGAATTTGGCTAAATAAGAAAAAAAAAAAAAGTAAATTTTCCTTGGAGCTAAAAGGGTATACAGAAAGTTTGCTGCAATTCACAGAACCACTGAATATTGCAAGCCCGGAAAATGGGCAGTGAGCAGAGTTTCCTACAATGTTTTTTATTTCTAGTCTCAGCTTTTTTTTAACTTCTAAAATCAGTAGTTCAAGTTTGTGTCTTAGTAAATCCTAGCCCTTAAAAGCCAAAACCTTTTTGGTATCTTTAGGGAGCTCATAACAAAGAAAAGGTGTACAGCAGACCCCTCTAAAACCTCTGATCAACTCTTGATGTCACACTTCATTTCTAACTTCCCTACTCACAACAATCATGATACCGGAAAATTAACTACTATCTTTGAGTGCAAATAAGCTTTTAACAGCTAATTTAAACTACTTACTCTGTCCACTCTAAAGGACAGAGATTCAGCTACAGCCACCACTTCTAGCCCTAACTAAAGAGATATCAAGCTTATAAATAAAAACTCCATAGAAGAGAATAGAACCAAAAAAATCTATGTAAAAACTCATATCACAAAAATGCGATGATCATCACTGTAGTCAGTTCTTTATATATTTTGCTGCAGCCACTGACATCTCTCAAACCTCTGAGCTCAGCTTTTGTTCTATGACCTTCTGAGGAGAACAGGGCAACAGTGTTATTATGCATACTATTGGTACATACAGCCAGATAGTTGAGATTATCAGGAAAGCTGTATTTGAAAATTGCCAGATCCCCTCAACTCTGCAGCATAATCTGAAAATGAACCTTAAATATGACCATATAGTGCATTCAGATCTTCAGAGCCCCTAAAAATAGCAACCTTTACTTTTCTACATCAAGAATGAAGTGCAAATATAAATGTGCCAAACTACACAACTGTTTATTTACTCATGCATAAACTGTGTAAGTGGAAGCTTGTATGTAACAGGCTAAATAACGAATTAAATCACTTCTCAGAGTAGAATATGACTGGAATCATAAGCAAGAATTCATTTATACAGAAATGTGATTTAAGATATGTATTTGTAGTTTCATTCACACTTGTTTAAATGGTGTCTTTTTTCTGAGAAGGAAAAAAATATATATATACTACCCTGCTTTTGGGCACTCTAAGAGACTCTCAGTCTGCCAGTCAAGTGACCTTAGTTCAAGGAGGAGTAAGAGTTGCCAAGTTCTCAGGCTCCCATATGCCTTTTTGCCTCCGCAGCAAGGACCGTGTGCAGAGCCTTTCATCTGCCCGGCCAGCCAGAGGCACCCGAGCGGGAATCTTACCCAACTGCGAGGAGAATGAAGAAACATTTCAAAGCAAATGGAATACTAATATGCATAGAAGTAAACTACTGAAATAGGCATTAACAAAACTACTTTGTAATCAGTAGGATATTTTGCTAATAAATAAATGTTTACTGTCCTACTGATTACAAAGCATCTCTGCTTGTTTCTTCTTCACTGCTTGTTTTTCATTCTGCAGTTGTACAATGTCTGGCTCAATGGGGTTCTGATCTCAGCTGGGGCCTCTAAGCACTATCATCATAACAATCTTAAAAAAAAAAAAAAAAAAAAAGTGACAAATATCCTCTCAGTATGAGTCACTAAGGAATCCAAGTATATTCCATTTCCCTGCACCCTGCTGACGTCCTCACCTTGATTTCCTAAAGACAAACAATATTTTGGAAGTATATATTTATGGACTAAGAAACAACAACTATTCATACTTAAAAGGCTTTTATCTAAGGTTTCCAAAGTACGTATAAAAATGATTCCAACAATAATGAAGTGCACTAAGTGAGAACCACTAAGGTGTTATGCAGGTGGGTTAAAGAAAATGCTTCTCCCAACGTTATCAGTGAGATAGATGGAATCACGAAACTGTTTCTATTATGAGAACAAAATGCAAGGAAGTTCTGCCTTTAAACATATCATACCTTATTTCTTAAACATTTTAAAAAAAAAAGCAATACATGAAAAACCTTTTCATACTTAATATCAAGTTGAATTAAGTAGAAATAAGTGTTACAATGATTAAGATTTCAGAAGTAATATTTCTTATTTACTTTGCTTATTACTGCATTTTTATTTACTTTATTCACTTATTTATTTTCATTAAAAATTCCTGCTAACGGATATTGTTCTGTTTGTTTCTGTGAGCTTTTTTTTACTAATGAATTGCATTGACATAATGAATTAATAGGAGAAAAGGTGAATTACACTTACTATATATTTGACCTAAAGGCATAAAACAAATAGAAAATGTATTTTAAATAATTTAATTAGGTAAAAGTTTTGTTTACATCAACCCAGTCCTCTTTACCTTAATTAAATGAATGTTTGTATTCTTATGTGAATATATGCTTGTGTAAATAAAACCCTTATACTAACTATACTGCAGAATCATATTCAGGGATATACAACCCTGCTGGTTACAATTTTGATTACTATTAAGACAAAAAAAAAAATCAGAGCTAATTCAGTATAAAATCTTAAGTGCATTCTCACACATCAGAATACTTCATCCATGTCAGTTCAAGTATCTCCACAGGCCATCCGTTTGGATGACAGACACTCAGAATATAGAAGTGCTGTCCAGTAGGGAAATTCTTGATACCAGCTAGAAACAAGATTTGTGCTTCTACTGTTCAGAAGTAAGAGAAAACTGTAAATTAATGAGAAGTAAAGCTAACAAAAAATATTCAAAATCCAGACATATGATGAGCTCGCCCCAGAACACACTGCTATTGCATTAGAAAAGAAGTGCATATATGCCCAAGAGATGAGACATAAAAGAATGTTGTGAACAAACATACTAGAAATAATAGAAAATATGAGGCTTTGCCACAATTGTGCCTAAATAGCTATTATTTCTCACCAAATGAGGCACAAGTGACCTTAAAGACCAGGAAAGCTTCAGGACAGGCCATATTAGACCTCCTTACTTCATACAGCTTCATTTTTACTTTAACACTCAGTGTCTAACACAGGTTCTTAGAGATAATCATGTTCTATACTTTTGACCTACGCAACTACCTCAATCAATCCCCAGTAAACTAATCTTCTTAGTGGCAGTGATCTGACATCACAGATGTCATATCTGTGTCATAGATGTCATAGTGCTGTTTAAGCTACATTACACTTAAAGCTAGCAACTGATGAGAGCTAGTAGCCAAAACTGTGAGGCACAGTCCTAGAATACTGTTACACAGCTATATACATAATATCAAAACGAAGCAGTAAGGTATATTGGCTTGTTGGCCACAGCTAAACAAAAGACAGCATACAGCAGTACCCAACTGTTCATTCTTCAAAATGATCCTTTCACTTGTTGCTTTTTGAAGCTTTAATTCTACGATTTGGCTAGTCGCAATTTCTGTCTTCTTAAAATTTGATGACTTTTGGGCAGAGCCCAAAGCCAACTAAAGACATTTGTTATCCACACAGGCTTTCTCAAGACTTGCATAATCCCCTTTGTGGACAGTTATTCATTTTACATGATACTGCTCTGAAGCAACACTGAATGGTATTACATCCTTATGTGAATTGAAGAAAGCTGGCTGCTTGAGTCAAAGAGGAGATAACAACATAAAAGAGAAACTTATGCTGGAAGAATAAAAGCCACAAACTCAAGAAAACGCTGTCTGAATTCCATCACTCAAGAAAGTGAAATATGGAATATCATGTATGTGTTTTTTATTTTGCAATTTCAAGGAAGTGTTTCTTATTTTGCATAGATTATTTCTCTTCTGTCTGAAATAAAGGATGAATGGTTTAGCCTTTCCTTTGCAAAATCTGTCTCCTTATGGATTTAGTTATTACACAGCCCTTGAAGGACAAACTCTAAATATCAAAAGCTCTTAAAATGTGCTTTTAGCCAGTGAGAAAAATCCCAATCCTGCATGGTAGTCCTTTGAATCATAAAAATTTACGTCAATATTCAGGAAGTGAACTGAGAGACTGGGAAAAATACAACACCTGTAATCTGTCCACATCGAGGACCTAAAAACTGATGCAATGATCCAGTGTTTGGACTACAGTAAAATAACTATGAGAAAATCCTGCAGAATCTTTATTACCTTAGTATGCTAACTAAAATTTCCATATTTATAGTATTAAAACAACAATAGCCACACATTCAACACTGCTTCCTAATGTGATCAGAGGAATGTTAGGTGGTTGTTCAATTCTCAAAAATAAAGGGAAGAATGCAACAAAATTCTCAAAAGAGAATATTCCAAATGTACGCATTCAGACTTTTTCACAAGCTACCAGCACACAGATGCCCAAGAAGCACCTAACCTTAAGTATCAAGCTTCCTCAAGTCACCACGTTCTCATCACCCAAACCTCTACCTACTCTCTCTCTCCATCATGGGTGTGCTGCTTCTTGCAACCCACTCTGGCCTGGACCTTTCCTGTGAAATTGTCTCCCATCACAGAGTAGTCAATTGGGGAAAGCTGCACCCTGTTCTTTTTTTTGCCTTTTTTTTTTTTTTTGATTCTTCCATCATTTGCAGAAAGACATTCTAATCAGTATGTCCTTTTATATGCTATATTACTTTAATAATGTTTGTTTTGAATACACATATTCATATCAATTACACAGTATAGCTTTTCTGTAAGACCTACAGAATAGGGACCAAAAGTCACTCTCCATTACTTCTGCACAAATCCAGTGTTCAAATGCAGGATCCAGAACACCTCTGCGTAGGGATAAGATTGCTAACAGTGTTCATTGACTGCCCGAAGCACAGAGATGCTGGGGGTCATAATTATGACACAGATTACTTAATTGTTTGCCCTTGAAGGCATGACTTTCAATCCTTCACCATAAATCTTTTCTCTGAGCGCTGAGTACCTCGACTTCACTAACTACCATGGATTTTAGTTTGCTGAGAACTGTCTAAGACAACGACCACTTTTTGAAAATTCGTTATAAAGTTCACAGTAGGAAACTGTAGGCACATCCATGTTTAATCAATGCATAAAGCTTGTAGTTGAATGAAATAAATTATGTAAAATGTTTTGTACCTCTCCGTCAATGAGTTTCTCTGTCTTGATGAGTGCCATGTACGTTCCTATAGTGTATTAGCAAAACATTTACTTACAATAAGACATCATACTGAAAAACTAGTATGTACATATAAATTATCAGACACTGTAGGCATATGGCAGTAACATCTAATATTAGATGAGGAAAATGTGTAAGAGATATATATGAAAACAAGATTAGAAAAGTAGGATTTGGATAATCCTTAAATATATACTTTATCTTAAATAACTTAGCTCTACATAACAGAAACACTGAGAGCACTACAATAAGAAAGTAAAAGGCTTATTAGATTTTCTCCACTCCTCCCTAAAGTGATGATTAATGTTATTAGGTCATAGATGAAATGTATAAAAATTGCTTTTCATATCACTGCCAAACTGCTTTTGATCTAAAATAGCCTTCTGCTTGTAACATAATAATTTTTAAAATTATTATAATTTTATTATTATTAGATGAAGATAGAAATAGGAAAAGGAATTAATGATAGCACTGTATTTACTATTATTTTTGCAGATATATATGAACAAGGTTGTCAGCTCTGGATATTTATTTGTCAGGTTACATAAAGAAAAGGCCAATTTTTTAGATCTTTTCAATCCCCTGTATTACCCCCCAGCATGAAATTAAGAGAGCCTTAAGACAGCAATTGCTTGAAGGGTGGAAGAGAGTGAAAAACGTCAGGGGTACTGGGATTTCAGCATAACATTTTACTTACCTGACAGTCTATTGTTTTAGCATCTCTATTCTCACAAACTCTTAAGTAGTAACTTGTAAATCTTGAATTTCCAAACAATACCTTTTAACATTGATGAATTTTAACACCGCATAACCAATAGTTATTATACTTTTACTAAAAATTGAGACAGAAATATAGCTTCAAAGGCTTTCTTTAACCAGAATATATTTTTCCTGATCACTGAATCACATTAATCAAACTATTTAAGTGAAATTTTACATAATGACTGGCTTTGCCCCTATTTTTTCATCTTGGACCTCTGAATTTACCTCACAGAAGCCAATGTACCCCTCCAGCCAAGGAGGTGGAGGGGCATTAAAAAGCAGCTATCAAAAACTTACCTGGAAAACACTTGACTTACTCACATAATCCATTTCAATACAGTGTTTGAAAAAAGACTGCTCACCTTATATTTAAAAACAAACACTCATTAACTATGGAAACTACTGCTTATTAGACCCACCTACGTTTCTGTACTGCACCACTCTTTCAACCACTCGATTTCAACTCCCATGCAATTCTGACTTTGTTACTTTGGGTGAGCCCTACAACCACGTGGGATACAGCTGACCGGATAGACTGTTATCGCTAAACAGACAGCGCAAAGTTTAAAAGGTTAAAAGCTTCATATGCATTAAGCTGTGTTCTCTGTCACTAGGGAATTATGCAGAAACAGAATCATCTATGAATATGCATAAGTGATGCATTTTGGCAAATTAAATATGATGCTTTTATATTGTACATTTAAGTAGGTATACCAAGCTTTGCAACTAAGTAAAAGTAGCCTTAACTGTGTTGGTATCAAAGTGTATTATTGATAGTGAGTTATATTGCAAGAAACGGCGTTTGACCTACAAATTTCTGAGATGAACTTGGGGGGGGGGGGGGGGAACCATGCTAAAACATACTAAGATACAAGTGAATTTACCGTGCAGTTTCCAAAAATGCATGATTTCAACTGGTTGTAAAATTCTGCAATTCTGCTTGCAAGACCTGAATCAAAAAATGTAAATCATTTGTCAATCTGGTCATTAAGTATCTCAAACAAACAGCACTGAGGTACCCACTCTGTTGTCTGGTGCTCCGTTTGCTGTTACTGCTTTGCAGGGGCATGGGGGAGCTAATTTCAAAAAGGCCTTCCAGTCAATCTGAATGGGAGTGAGACAAGCACTTTTTTTCTACTCAGAGCGGAAATGAAATCAGTATGACTTTTTTTTGTTTAACTCACTTTTATAGAACTCCTGCACAGAGACATTTCTCCTTCAAATTTCTTCTCCCATGGCCACATACATGTTCAGACTGAAACCAGCTGTCTGACATCCTTCTTTCTGATTGCTTCTTGTCAGGCAACCATGAAAGTCTAACTCTCCCACTGCTAAAAGTAATCTTTATACCTTTTTCTTTCATTTCCCAAATACCTGCACAAGAACAACAGCACTTGTGTATTTCAGAATTTAGCTGAGACACAATAAGAGCCTCCTTGAATGAAGCAGAAATCCCTAGGGCTTGTTTATATAGGAACACTGAATTGGAATAACTCAAAATGTGAATTCAAACTAGTATAGCAAACCAGCAGAAAGAGATAGAGATATTTTGGTATCACATTGACAGCAGCTTATGAAAAAGAATTATCTACACAAAAATTAATCGTTCTTATACTAAAAATCAGTGTGCTCACCTATGCATATTGTACTTAGTTGTGGGAAGTGGTAAATGGAGAACAGGATTTTTATTCAAAGGGAGAAACAGGTTACAGGGAAACTCATGAAATGCAGAAGTCCTCCATCTGGGGTGAAATAACCCCATGCAGATGTACAAGCTGGGCAATGAGTGGCCAAAAAATAAAGCAAAAGGTTGGGGTGGAGGGGTATTGGTGAATAATTAAATTATCCATTCTCTCTTCAATAGTTTGCAGTACCATATCACGTCTGAATTTATGCTAAATGGTATGTTTTAGACATGCTGGATACTTTTCTGTTCTGTTATCCCTAAAACTGGTTATAACCAGCTCTCAACACTGCTTTTCTTTAACAACCAGTTGTTGACCACTGGTGAGTTGTTTATAACCCTGATGCCTCTGGTAACATCCTGCGCTCGACAAGGGTCAGCTTGGGCTGTATCATATTACACGTGAAGTTACATGTGACACTCATACCCCTAGATAACCACATAGTAGACACAAGTCTGGCAACCCACAATTTCAGGTAATTTCACCGACTTGAATTGCTTTTATGTCATTTTTACCTATGTCAAACTTCCAACAGTTTTGGTGAGTTTCTGTCACTAAAAAGGGAATTATGGAGTACAACTTTCAGTAATTAAATCTCCTTAGGAATACAATAACCCTTACCATTTTTAGTAGCCCCATATCTAATTGCTTTAAATCAGCTCAAGTTACCAACCTTCCAAAAGTTTCCTTTAACTTATAATTTTGCCTACTTTCACTTACATCAATTCCCAGAGCAAAGACATACTGAATATGTTCTGCTGTATCTAACATTTTTAAATGACTCCCATTTTGACTTGCCTCAGAAACGTGCCAGTAATTTTATTTCATCATCTTGTACTTCAAACATCTCTTACTGCATAAAGCTGCTTTTAATGTTTCTGAATTAAAAGCAGAATATTGTTTTAGTATCTTTTCTTGATAGACAACTTCCTGGTTTTGTACTGCTTGCTTGAACTGCAACATTTTGAGTTCTTCATAATTACTCACACTAAAGAATTTATTCAGTAGTTTTTCCCCCTTTTGTTTTTTGTGTAATGTGTACATTGGACTTAACTATTTAGACAAAAGTACTATTTTGGGGGGTGAAACTTCTATATAGCAATACATTCATAGATTCCCAATAAATTCTATGTAGCAGCAGAAAAACATTAGCGTTCAGTACTGCTCACAATATGTTATGTTACCTTATCTATATTTTTTTGTTCCTTGCTATTGAAAATGATAGCCTTAAAAGGAGCATGAGGAAGTCAAGAGGCAATCAGCCTGGAATTTCTAGTATTATCACAGGATATTTTTTGACAAATCTCACATCAGCTCATCAGGAAAGGATGGAGGCATTCATTTCTTTGGAGTATCTCTGAACTCAGGCTTAAGCTACAAAGGTAGATTCAGCCACTAAAAGAAGTTTCCCAGCCTGGGAAATTAACTTACTCCAGCATCATATTTTGAGGTGATACTATAATCATTCTTTCCCTTGCATAATGTGTGGTTGATTACAAAGTCTTGATTACAAGGGGCAGGGAGAGCTGAGGGCACTGCCTATCCTTATAGACCACAGCAAAAAAGGTATCTTCTAAATACGAAAATCTATCAAGATTAATGATGTATGAAGAATCGATGAGTCTGGCTACATTAGCGTGGGAGGACAACAAAATTGGCCCAAATCTATTTCATCAAAAATATTCAGAAGACTAAACCACTACTTTTAAAGATAATGAAAAGGAAACGTAGAAAAGTTACAAAGAGAGGATAATAAATACAGGTAAAAGATAAAAATGCCTTTCCCCCCACACACATCATATGTATATGAAGATAACAATCACATTGGGCCGAATTCCACAGGAAATAATTATTCCATAAATAGCCTACAAATATCACTATTTCTCTTCAGCAGGCTGGGTTTCTTTAAAAAAAATGAAAAAAATCAGAAGTTTCCCACTATTTGTATTAAAACTGGTTTCAGTTAAGTTCTGTGTTATATATAGATTGAAGCTCCAAAAGGAAAGCATACTTCCCTATGCAGAGAAGGAATCCAAAACTGCCCAGTACAGGCTGCTATTTACTTCGATGGATTTTTATATACTCTTCCCTCATATTTATCTAAATTTAAGCAATTGATTAACAAAAAAAAGCATCCAGAAAAACAAAGATTTTTCACTGGGGAGAACAAAATACTTTATGCTTGAAAGGCTGGTAATCTCTTAAATCATAAACCATTAGCAGCAATCATACCAATCAGATAAAACAATTTGCATCCCCAAGAAGCAGCTAACCCTAATTCTTCAAAATAAAGACTATGTGGCCACTGTATGATTTAGTATTGCTAGCAGATAACAATTTAAGTTGGATATTAAAAGATTATAATATCACAAGCTATTTTATTAAAACTTTGACGTTTGACTACTGACTTAAGTAATATTTTAATTAAATCATTTCAACAGAGCTCTTTTCTTAGATAACACAGGGTAGTTAATACCATTTTTCTGGAAAAAAAAATAAAAGAATGAAAACAATCAATTTTACAACTTGTAAGTGAAAAGTTTCCACCTGAATACTACAAAGTACTCTGAGAACTGGTTACAATTAACTGCTAAAATGTTCTGCATCTCAAAGCCATAGGATGTATGCAATGCCATTCATTTCCATGTTGAAAGAGTTTCATAGGATTTTGATGAGGATCCAATGAGATCCTCAACAGAAATTCTTGAGAAATTCAGAGTGTTTCATTGGATTTTTCACTTGCCTTTTTTTGTACTATTAGTTGCTATGTTAAGGAATATGTTAGGAATCCAAAAAGATATTAGAACTTTTAACATAATAAAAAATAGTATTTGTCTTATCTCTTTAATTCTCCTCTTCTAGGTGCTCAGCGTCCATCTCTGCAGTAGGTATTTGTCCAATTTAATAGCAACACCGCTGATGAAACAGAAAAGAAAAAAATATGGACCTCAGGATAGACCAACATAAAAAAAGTATGACTAGAAGTGTGAAACAGCGGAAAGAAAAAAGGTTAGAAGAGGAAAACAGCAAGGGCTAGTAGGCTACATAATAACTGGAACCAGCTGATATCGCCACACAAAACATAGCAAACAATTTTCTTAACATTTTTATGAATACTTCAAATTAAGGTCTGGTATCCCTTGAACACCTCAGATACAGATGTAGATGATTTTACATAATTTATTAATATGGTCTTTCAGGCCTACATTCGGACATACATGGACATGCAAAACTAAAGATCGTAATACGCAAAGCAAGAAGATTACAAATATTCTTTAGCAGAAAAAACAAACAAAAAACAAAAACAGAGGTTAGAGTAAGGAAATCCCTACAAGGCCACAAATGATAATCATAAGGATCGATGTTTCATTCAGTATCTTTAAAATGCATTATCTGATCCCTCCCAGACTGCTCAGCCCAAACACAACATTTAATACTGAAGATATAAATAATAGCCTCCTGTAACTACAGTAAGTCAAATTAAGTTGATACTTACATATCTCCTAGTATGTAGCCATTTGTACAGTAAACAATTATGAATATATGTGGCCGAATACACTGTTTTCCCTAGCCTTTGCAGTGCTGGGAGAGTGAATTGATGACAGGGGAGTAAAGTCAGCTTTGTTCATCAGCTGCACAGAAAAATAATTTAGTCTATTTTTACTGCCTGTTTTGAAGAGACAATTCTGCTTGAGGGACCTTCAATCAAAACCCCAATGTGAGTCAAATAGCTTGCTTTGCATATGGGGGAGAAAGGAAAGCAGCAAAAGAAGTTGAAAGCAATAAGTCTAACATGATTGTTCTCAGGAAAACAAAATACACATTTTTTCATAGGATGAATTATACAATCTTTTGAACATTTGCAGCTGACTTAGGCATAATGACACTAGGAAGTAGAAAAGTGGAAAACAAATACTCAGGAGTTTCATTTGGATTCTTCATATTGCATATAAACAGGACTTCAGCATAAGGAGAGAACTTTGTAATGCAAAGTGATGAAAATACTCTCTAGATGTAAATGCCCATAATATACCTAGCCAATACTCTAGCAAAGGCAGTAGGAACGGCCATTTTGCAAAAGCATGCAACCCTGGCCACTATCTGCAGCTCATCCCCCCATACACTGCTCCAGTGTCTGTAACTGCTAGATTAGGGCTGTTCCTGCCCTTTCTTTCCCTTCGGTATCTGTTTATGGACTAGTGGTCCATGAACTTCTCCAATTCCTTTCTGAACTACCTGTCTTTAAAACCTCCTACAGCAACAGACTTCCAAAGTTTTCTGTTTAAAAAGTACCTTCTTGTATCTATTTTAAATTGATCTCCTATCAGTTTTGATTAGTGTCTCCCGGTTCTGAGATCTGGTGAGTAATAGTTCTGCCTTTGCCTTACTCCTGCCTTTATGGTTCTGCAACCCCCAAACCTTTCCCCATCTTGACCTTCAACTCTCCAAAATGTAGAGTTTCAGCCTTTTCAGACTGTCCTTACAAGATAGTTTCTCCAACATCTTGATTATTTTAACCATGCTTTTCTGTGTCATTCTGAGGATAGGGAGACCAGAAACGCTCAGTACTCCAGATATGGGCACATGGCTTTATAAAGCAGTGAAGTGACACACTATCTTCTCAATCTCCTGCCAGTCATGCACTGAGCCAGTGATTTCCAAAAAAAAAAAAAAAAAAAAAAACTGTCAGTGATGACTCCAAGTTCTGCTTTCTGAAATCTGTCAGCAACTTAAAAGGTTTAGATCATTTTTCCTCAGATTCATTACATTAAATTTATCTACACTGAAATTCATCTGCCCCTTTTTTTTTTTTTTGCTCATTCATTACACTGTGAAGTCCTTCTGGCACAGCTGTAGACTACAGAAAAGAGCTTAGTTCATCTGCAGCCTTGGAGATTTCACTGCATACAAAATAGGTGGAATTTAGTTTTCATCTTTGCAATTCACAGTCTATTTCTGTGCTACTTTTTATGAAAGGTGCCACTGAAGAATTTTCACAGTTTTTCAACAGCTATGCATATGGTATTAGAATATATTGGGATTGAGTAATCAGCTCTGAGTCATGCTGAAACTTAAAAACTTTTCACTGTCTTCCTTCAGTGATAGAGGAGGTATATTCCAGCGAAGTAAATTTTAGCTCCTTTCAGAGCAAGAAACTACCGTAATTGTCATAAATGGTGGATGATGCAACCCAGCCCAACGACAGCAACCCAGCCCAACGACAGCTATTTAAAACCTAGTTTAGTCCCCTTCACGGAAGGGATTCAATTCCCCGGGCCTGTAACTAAGCAGCTTTACTCTTATAATCACTAAAAATTTGGGGACACAGAGTAATGTTGCTTGCCTTGAACTACATGTATGCAAGCACACAGTGAATGACAGAGAGATAAACAGTAGCACCTAGATAAACAGTAAGAAGATGCTGTGCCAAGAGCAGCAGCAACTGATTAAATCAGGATTCTGGCGATTAAAGTTTGATAACAATGCTAGGTAATTTTTTAATTTATTTATATTAAATCTTGATGAATAGATGTATATCAGTATGTATCTCTTAGAAGTATGCATGCATATTCCCTATCTTTGTTTTGCAAATTCACAACAAAGCTTTACCTAATCACAGGAAGGCAGCAAGATGGCTTGTGCACTTGTTATTTGTGCACAACTCTATTGATGAGATGCAAAGCAGCAAAAAATCTCCATTTATCACTACAGCATATCACATCTACTCGGAAGATATTTTTCATCTTTTGGATGCTATGAAGTCTCCTGTGTAGAACAAAATGCCCTGAAGCCCTCATACTTCTGCAGTGATTCATTCATGTGGTACAGCTTTGTTGCCTGTGACTGCAGAAGCAACTGGTGATCATTACTGCAGACAGAGCTTTCTGTTGTTATTTATTTATTTATTTTACAAAGAATTAGGCTTTTCTGCTGTAAGAAAAGAGCATAGAAAAAAAAGAAGTAAAGCTAGCTCTATGAGAGATGATTCCTCTATACTTGATATTAGGCACTTTGTGCTAAGCTATTTAATAAAAGGTACAAAATCATCTTTCAATTCAGTAATCCAGCTATTTTATTATTGTTAAAAAAATACAGAGATGCATACATAGAATTAAAATACTAATAACCGTTCTACAGCAATACAATGTAGTCATAACGCTACACATTTCTGTATTTTAGCACCTTTTAATTTAACACCGGTAGTGACCAGCTTCTTAAGAAAACAGAATACACAGTAAAAATTACATTTCTTCACATCTGATTAGTTCCATACAATTTTAAATCCTATTGTTTTATGGTATACTGTTTCATGGTGTGAGGCAGTACTTCGGTAAACAACCACAAGAGCAGAACCACTGGCACAACGGCACTCAGTAGTGAGAACTAGAGCAGCATAAGGTCCCTCTTGAGTCCCGCTACAGCAACGTGCATTGAGATAAAAAGAAATCCTACCAAAGTCATTTGGATTAAGCGCGTACCCAAGCATTAAGTCAAAATACTGCCTGTATCACTGAAAGTAGTATGAATTCTGAAGTTGTCACAGGAAGCTACTACAGACCTTACACTAGCCCTGTTCACTGCTGAATCGGCAGCACATTTAATGAAAACTTCATTAATAAAACAAAGATAACTGCACAAACCTGCCCTCTGTGAACCCATCTTCTAAAATACCTATAAAATATCACAGACTACACATAGTTGAATTAATCATTGCACAGATCATGCTCAGGCCATTGAGAAATGCAAAGTCTGAAGCAACAGCTAAAAAAAAAATTAGTAAAATGTTTTCTTTTCTCTGCATAATAGAATTATTTGTAGAGCACTAACGTTGTGCAAATGACTGAAATTTGGATTCACGATGATTTAAAAATTGGCCTTTATACTGAACCGCAGGAAAAGAAAAAAAAAAGAAAAAAGAAAACTTTGTGGAATACTTCACAAAAGGAAACTTTGAAATAAGTATTTTTCAGAACAATTAAAAGTTTGCTTTTAGAATTTTATATACTGACATAAAAATACTACAGAAAAGCTCGTTTCAAAAGTAAAATTGAACTATTCTACTCCAAAAATGTTGGAACAGTAACTTTTCCTTCAGAAACAGAATTTCATCAAAATTGAAACAATTTTAGAGTTTGTTATCACAGGACTGCGAAGTGGTTTCATCTACTTCCACCAAACCCTCAAGCAGTTTAAAGTTAGTCAATAAGTTTAAAAATATAAAACCAACAAGACAAAGTTAAAAGAAAAAAAAAACCTGTTTATTAACCACCTAAGGTATGTGAGAATAATTATTCTTATGGGAGAAATTTGTTTAGAAGGTTGCAATCAAATTTCTTTCTAAGTCATTGAACGGCGTTTTGGCTCAGGGTTAAATTACGTAAACACTGCAATATAATTTTATCCTGAAGTGCTTTTTTGATAAATCTATATAAAGACTTAATTTTATAAATAGAAGTTTTAGAAATGGAGAGAACCATTTAAATAAATCTAGCCTTACTGCAAACAAAGCTCCGAGACTGCTCTGCCACAAGGAGAGACTTCAGTATATGTTCCGCAGACTGTTTTTAACTACTCTTGATACAAATAGAAACGATTACAGTTGAGGCAACTACAGATAACTCAGAACCTAGGCTCCTATTTATGGCCATCCCTCCTCAACTACTGCTCATGGGCAACACTGTAAGCCACTATATAAGGACGCCAAAGCTAGAAACAACTGCTAGAAATGATAATTTGAAGCTGTGTATCCAGTTAGCCTTAAGAGAGGCTATGAGTAACAAAGGGAGGGAACCCTTCCCTTTTTTAAACCTTTGTTTGCACTACTGCAAATTGGCAGGATCGCTAAGATGTTTATTAGCGTCTCAAGATTATATAGCTCATCGCCTAAAAGCATTAAGACTTAAGCCATCTACAGTTCAAATCTAAAAGGGTTTCCACTGACTTCAATGTGAACTCGATTAGAAGATCATATTTTTCAATGTGCTTTTATGTGTACTTTCATCTCATTTTCAAAGCTGAAACGCCAGCCAAGCAAAAGTGCATTCTCAGTACTCTGTTGCACAGCCAGAAAATAAATAAATAAATAATAATTAAATAAATTCAAACTGTTTTAGAAAAGGAGAGCCTTCAGGCTTCTGAAATCTCACATTGAGAAAAAAAATAGCCCTTAGCATCAAGGTCTTGTATTGGAATATTTTCTTCATTGGGCACGCCTTAAGGCTTGATCAGCACCAAAAAGAATTGAAAAGAGAATGGGAACTGGCAGTGCTGAGACTCTGAATTGCAGTTAAGTGCTTTTCCCTTTCTCTTTTAGATTTTTTTCCACCATTTTTAATTAGTTTTAAACTCAAAAAGGATCTTTTCACTTTATTTATAAATAACTCTACATCCATGACAGGAATACAAGATAGAAATTAAAGAGGTTATTAAGGATAAAAAAAGGAAAAAAATTTTGAAATTATGAAGTTCTTTATAACCCCTTTGAAATTCACTATAGAAGGTGGTACTTCATCTTTTGGAAGCATTAACTGCATCAAATGTTGACAGGATTTTACGGTCAGCTTTAAAATGAGTCTAAATGAGTAGCAGCAGTGGGCTGGCTAACTTTGAGGAGGAGAAAAAATGTCTTTCCTGAAACCAACATGAGGAAGATAACTCATACATGAAGAGAACAAACTATTCGTTTGGTGGTCCCTTAAAATTCAAGTCCATAAAAGTACCTCCAGCAAGCCTAATTCCAAACTTGGATGTCTATACAGTGCAATGCAGCCTCCAAAAGTCTTAGCAGTTTCGGCTTTAAGGTAGTACAATCACATACCACTATTCCTATTGGCTCTATGCCTGCATTTTAACGCCTCAGAAAGAACACGATAGCACTTTGCCCTGTACCGTACCGATGCAGAGGGGAACCAATTTAGGTTCCAAAGGATAAAGGTATAGGGACCTAATGAACCTCTGGAAATTTCTTGATGCAAAAGCTTACCTTTGGAAAACACGTTCAAAATGTGATGCATGCATATATTTGGAGATGCATATGTATGTATATCAAACTCATACTTCTTGTGAAGAATGGTTGATATACAACTTATAAACATTTAATATTGTCTACAGGCCTTTTTCAGTATCATTAGAGTTGGTACAGCAAGGCTTATGGGCCATGGATCAGTAAAGGCAAAAGCAGAGTCTCTGCCTTAGGATCAAAGCTAGTCTAATAATGCTATGCCATTGCTGCAAAGGTAAAAGAGTGCCAACAGCAATGTGGAGTAACAAGTGGCCATCTTGAAGGCAGAAGATAGACGTGATTAATGTCCATCTTTGTTATCGCAAATTTTGCATCCCTATTAAAGCTCATAATAAAAAACAGGCCAAGGTCAGTAAAAGGAGTTAGTACTATTGCATAAATCCCAATAAGAGGTAGAGAAAAGCCCACTTTTCTTTGTAAAGCACACATTCCCTCCAGCTGTTTCCCCTTCTGTGGTGCTATAGTGTGACAGTACCAGACTCCCCTTTGTGAGAAAAAAAGAAAATGAAGGACTCACTTCAGAAGAATCATCAACAGTACTTGGGGAAAAATACGCAGGGCAGAAGGTAAGGAGAAAACTTTGCAAGACAATTCAGAGCCTAATTTAACCCCATCAGAAACACTGCATGGAAGAATCTCTTGCTATATCAAGAAAGAAATAGGAAAGCAGTTTCTCTTAAGATAAAGTTAGTTCTGATGAACGTTCTTCTTTCTCAAAAGAGAAAAATATAATCTTACCTAAAATTAAGAATTAGACGACTAAAAAAAACTAAACTGAGTACTGTTACAAAAATATACCAGAAAGTAGTGAGATCTGTTCTATAGTTGTTGCAAAGCAGAGGCTAAACTAAGACTCTTCTAACCTTGATTTCAAAGTTAATGATACTGTAAAGTATTCTTAAATTGGAAAAAAGATACAGCCCCTACATGGATAACTCGTGCCACTCTTGCCTCCCATGCTGGGACCAAATGCTGTACAGAATTAGCTTTACAACATTAATTCATAAGTAAGACAGTCCAACTGTGATCCATCTCTTGTGCAGTATTTACTTCAAAAGTCAAAGCAACTTTGCTGTGAGATAGCATTGTCAGAAACTGATCTCTACCAAATCCTTTCCAAGACTGTAAGTGAAGAAGAAAAGCATTAGAAGTGTCACTTGAGAATTACTACTATTTTTCAGTTTGTGAGGTATGGTAAGGAATAGCAGGAATTTGCATTGACAACTATAAGCAACTCATAATGATCGAGCAATGACAATAAATCTGAACAGCTTCAATGGACTTTACTAATGCACACTCCTTCCCCCCTCCCCCAGCACTGTTTAATATGCCACTGAATTGTCATGTTTCTTGTTAGGCAGACAGCTTAAAATTAGAATTGTGGGAGAAGTGATTGATGACCTGAGTTCCCACGGCCCTTTCAATTAAACATATTCCATTTCCATTTCAAAATATGTTTATTATGAATTATTAGTTTGTCACTGGACTTGATGAAAGCAAATTTACATGAACAACTCAGACCTCCGCAAGGGAGACACTTTAACCAGGTAACCTTTCCCTCAGTCTTTTCCATACCTTACAGAAACAGACACCCCAGCCACAGTTTTATTCTTTGCACACAGAGCCCGTTTATTGATTGAGCAATGCTTCCTAGTTTGGAAACCACTTACTCAAAGTCAGAAAACGTTGCAACTTCAAACCCTTAACTCTCAGAATAAATTATTACATCACTTTCTTCGAGAAAGCTTTACACTGTTTGTGCAAACGATGAAAAAGCATCTTAACATGATGAGAGAACAAAGATATTTTCAAGAAATAAATTATTATAATATCAAAATTCTCACGGGGAATGATGTTTGAAGTACAGCTGATGGAAAGTGTTTGACAATATACTTCAGACTTTAGAATTCCAGTTTTCTGAGTAACCTTAGCTTGAAGTCTATTAATCAAATCCACCACAAGGAAGAAGAAAAAAAAATACCACCCAAAAATCATATAGTCATTGCATAGCATGTCACCAGTTAACCAGCTAGCATTGCCTAGATCATTAGAATTCCCATCTTTCATAATACAGCTGATACGCTGCCTTTTAATTAAAGAAAGGATAATAGCTGGACACAGCCAACATTACCATCACTCCTTCACAAAAAGAAGCATTTTACCAAAAGTAAATTTTATGAAAATGCTTCTTCCTTTGCCTTATGCAGTACTAGTTATGCAGAGAGGATCTTTCTTTAAAAAAGAAGCAATAGCTTTCTCTGGTGATCTGTGTAAGAAACTGACTCTGATGGACATTCAGTGATAAGGTGGTAACATACTCAATATGCAAGAGCCGCCGGAGCCACCATCCTAAAATACCTCATATACTTTGGTATCAATTAAGTCAGCAGTTCAGCTGACCACAGATCTCATCTAAAGCAGAATCCATTTCTTGCCAGTGTAATGAAATGATAGCAAGGTCTGTAGCAACTGATAAATCACTACAATTAAAAACATACAGGAATCAGTAAAACATTCCCTACGTAGAAATTAAAGGAAATGCTGAAGCCTCATGTCTTCACATAGTGTTTGTTGAAGGTTCAGGTCAGCACAAACACTGCCATATTCTCCTTTTCTCATATTTTAATATATGCTTCTGGAATCTTCCCATCCACTTTTAACCCTTACTAGAAGGAAAAACAAGAAAAGGGAAAGAAATTCCCAAACGAAAAACTGTCCTCAGTATGACAGCCAAGAATTTATCTTTGCCAAGCTTTACCCCTTCCCCATCTGTACACAAAAATCATCTCCTCACTGAGTATGTTAAAGAGATTACTTGTTCTCAAAATAATCTCGAGCTCTCAAATGCCATACTTTGTTCATTATTATTTCAACAGGGAAACAACGTAACATGAGTAATTCTCTCACCCTTAAACAACAATTTCTAAAACTGATGTGAAAATATCAAGTCTCGGCGTCACCTAAATTCCTCCTCTCGTTACCTAAAATCCCTATTGCAGTATCCAGTTCTACAGATGGATTTTAAACAGATGTCATCCTTCGTGTTTCAAGTGTATCTCCTAACTATTTTCAGATGGGTAACACAACATCTTTAGCATCTATTGTAGCCTATCATAAAAATGTAATTCCCCTACAAAGGCAACAATGGATAAGATCAAATGTTTATCTAGGCCAGGAATTGGGCCAATAGCCAGATGCAGGCATGTAGACACAAAAAACAAATAAAAAATACCAAGATCCTTGCTTCCCTCACTGAATCCTACAAGCTTCTGATATATTTACACACTTCCACAGTCAAAGGGCATGTGGACTGTAACACATATTCGGTGCTGACGTATACATTTCTTCTGTTGATCTAATCACTTTATGAACCTATTTATACCTGGGCACGGAAATTCTGGAAGCCAAATGATACTCAGTCCAAGAACATTTTGTACATTGTGCAAAAAAACCTTTTTGTTTCAAGTCTAGCCTGATTATTTAAGTTTAATTATTCTATTATTAAAAATAGTAAGTGGGTATCGTCCGTTCACCTTTTTCTTAAGCTTCATGATTTCATAGGCTTTCAGGAGAACTATCCAGAGTGACTCTAATTTCTCTTTCCTCATCAGCTGCATTCAAATTATTTTTCCTCTAGTTTTAGGCTGACTTTTTGAACAGTAAGTGAGTAAATCTTCTCACCGTGTATCACCATGGAACCTGGCCACTTGGTCCAACACCTGTTGTTTTTTACCTTTAATGAAGTTATCAGTCCAGTGATTTAACAAAAATTCCTCATCCTGAAGCTGTATTTTCTGGTCTCAAACAAACAAAACAAATATTGCATTCCTATAGCAGTAACACATGGCATCCCATCTATCTCTGCATTAAGAAGGGATGTTATATTTCATTCCCAAGTTAACCCAACCCAAGGCTGGGTTAAAAAGCTGAATACTTCAGCATATTCTCCTGTTTAGTCCTGTGGATGGAAGTATTACTGAGAATAATTTCTCCCTTACATTTCTTGCTAACGTTGACCATGTTTCAGCGTGGCTGCATTACCACGTAAGAAAAAGCATACCCCTCCACACACACACTTGGCTATCTGACAGAGTAAAAAGCATCCATAAACATAAGCCAGGATATGTTATAACCTATTCTGTAACGGTTTCAACAGCAAAGCTTCAGCTTGACCAATTGCTGCAGTCCAGGCACAAATCTATCATCACATATCCCCTCTATTTTCCTTTCTTCTCTCCATAATACTTCTTTTTTTCAGTGCACATGTTGTCACAAACACTTATCCGAACATAAATGAAAGAGGTATTTCTTCATGTTTAAAAAGTTATTCACATGGGGCATAGATTTTTGTTTCACAGAATGAATCAACCACAAACCCATAACATATGAAAAAGTGAATAGATGAGAGCTTTTTTTTTAAAAAAATAAAGTTAACTGAACGGCTGGACAATGCTGCCATGTACATTATTCCACTAAATCATTACTGCAGTATCTCAACTGCAACGAAAACATAACTTACTGTTAGAACATTATTCCGAGGGTTGCCACTAGTTACACTGTAAAACAAAAGCAGAAATATTAGAGTCAGGATATATTGCATAGTAAGCTTTACATTTAGGAATACAATTTATATTCTACACTAATTTCAATTTTCACTGCACACTATAGGTTAGACTTTAAAGTCAAATGACAGAGGACAAGGCACTAGGCCAGACTTAGATCCATTATTTATCTAAAAATTAAACTGATGCTACTCAGTGTTAAAATTAGTATCTCACTGGTAACTGCCAAGCTTCTCAATCCAGTCCACTTACAACAATAGCATGAACATTCTTCCATTGATAGGAATTTTTCAGTTACATATTAACCTATTTTCCTGTCATGCCAATACCTAATAACTTGTTTGAATCGTTCAAGATTTTTAATAAAATTGCTCTTTAGCAGTCAACGCACTCGCTCTACCACCAAGTGCATTTTATCTCAAAGTCAGATTTGCATTCTACTCTTTTTAGTTAAGTTGCATTGTTAAATTATTAATTTATACAAATCCTAGGTTGTAAATCTCAACCAGGGTCTCATGCTAAATTTCAGCCCACTCAAAGTAAAAGTGATCTCAGCCAATTTGACCGTCTGCTCCATTAACACAAAATCTGTTACAGATAAAGAAATAACTGTAAACAGAAGTATCAGGTATGGAACTAACTTAGCAGAGAATTTGAAGACCAGAACCATTCTTCTCATGCTGATTCCTATACTCAGGCCAACTTCAGAAACTAAAACCATTATTTCTTGAACTTCAAGAATTCTAGGTCTAGATTTACATTTGGCTTTATACATAACTAGGACACTTTCTTGTTTTTGCAAGCGACCCCACAATCACAAACAAATTCTGCTTTATTTCTTGATATTCCTCAAAGTCATTCTGTCCACTTAATTCCTAGATACAGCTACTCTGCAGAAATATTTAATAAAATAAAGGAGAAATACACTAACCATTTGTTTTCCTGAATAGGAAATATTCTGGAATAACACTGCTGGAAAGAATACAGCTAGCATACAGGAATAGCAGCAGTATTAGATCTCCTAGCAATAGAGACTTTCCCAGAGCTAATTTGGACTTCAGTTTCATTCGGACTGCATATCACCATTTTTGTTTAGAGTCAATTTGCTTAAGCATACGCTAGAGGATAAGCAAGCCAAAAAACATTTGAGAGATTTACAAAGTGGCTCAATAGTAATTTGAATACTAGCAAAATGGAGATGATGGATAGTAAATAGGAAGCACTTATTTTGCTAAAAGTATGATTTTTATTTTAAAAGTCATTATGTCTGATATGAAAAGAATATATATATTTATTCACAGGCAAACAGCTGCTTTCAATTAGTTTAACAACTATGTAGCATGAGTCTTCCTCTCCTCCATTAAGATATAACCATATAATCAAAACTGATATTTCATGGAAAGTCAATTCCTAAAAGGATTAGATGTTGCTCCCCTCCATGTTAGGAACAGACTTCATGATGCCAACCCTTTTCCAGCTGAAGCCAATTACACTACACTGGGTATTTATGAAGGACTTCAGCTGAAAAAGAACAGAAGAATTGGAAATGATAATTGGAAAGGTAGCCAGCTTTTCCTCATGTCTTTAATTATTCATTACAAAAATCTTTTGGCATAGTTTAAGTCCTCTCTCCATATTACAGTTGAAGCACAGAGTCTAAAATTCTATACAGCTGTGCATTATGTATGACTAACATACTTGATTTCAGTTTTATTCTCTCCCGGGTTTTTTGGCCTAGACAGAGCTTGTAACCTGATTTACTCCAGAGGGTGTTTTGTAGACATCTAATCTTATTTCTTTACCTTAAAATTGCAGAATGTGTAATTTTATCTTCTAGGTTGTATGCCAGTAAACATATAACACGATGTTCCATACTACCATAAAAGAGCTAAACTCTATTAACGCATTACGTCTACAACTGCCTGTTCGTTAGAGAATAGAGTTCAAATGATCAAATCTCCTCAAGATTCCAAGGTCTAACCTTTCATCGCTCACCCAGGGAAGCATGAAAATTAAATCTAAATCATGCATGGAAAGTGAGCATAACAACATAGACCGATGAAGACACGAAAGCCATCATGTAATAGATGTATGCCTTTGCAGACACACTTATAGTGTATCTAGCTTTTCTGCAGTATTTTCTGCTTAATCTCTGTCTATGCAGTATGCAAATTGTCAGCACTCTCTCAAATTTAAATTAATATTGCCTATTTTACAAACATTAGATATTAAGAAGGGTAGTCTGATTAGTTTGAAAACCAGTTAAGAACATGGGGCATATTACAAAATCTTGATTAGATTTAAGTGCCCAGCATGACAAAAGTAGCCTAAGTTTGACTCTTAACAATGAAAACATGTGACTTGAGGATATTTTGAGTAAAAGGACATGAAATAGTCCAAAGCTGTGAAGGTGAGATCAGGATTCCTCAAGCTTTTCTCTTCAAGTTATTTTTACTGTGTTGTTGTTCTGTCTCTAACCAAGGGTAGAAGGCAACCAGAAAGAGGTTCATAAGCTGGGAACAGAAATACTACATTTCACCACTTCCTCCATGATTTAGAATTTTTCATATTTATTTATATACCTATATGGATTTCCACATTAGAAGATCCCAAAAGATTGCTCTAACTTGAGTTTCAGGTTAAGATTCTCAAGAAAGAAGAAATTATTATTTTAGCACACATGTTTTTCTCCAGATATTTATAAGACTACGTGAGCTACAGTGAGGTGTTAGTATACAGGAGTGATTTGACATGCATGAGGATACTATCAACAGAACAAAGAAACTGTACTTTGCTTCCCTGTTCTCTTCAGCAGAGTACTGTATGTATATTTAACAGATTTACTGATGGTATGTATGAGGTGTAAATCATTTCAGCAGAAATGGGAGGGAGCAATGGATCAGCATTCACACCTCATTTCCTATCACATCCCACCAGAACTGATGACCTCGCCTGCAGTACACTCAGTTGGTGGAGACTACCAGAAAATATGACAGAATAGATGTCCAAAACAGAGGTCTTATTTTTCTGTCTTTGCCACAGGTAAGAACATAAACTTATTTCCCATATGTACAGAAATGTTTGTTTGCTTTAAATATACATATCAGCATTGCCACATTACCATCTGCCATTTCATCACGGGAGAGATACAGCTGTTAACGTTTTTCCTTTTTCTTTTGGTTTGCAACCTTTTCTCATGATTTTAACATAAATCAAACTTATTTAATATAAACTATTACTATGTGTTCTTCCAAGGAACAGTGAGCAATGCTTTTACTTTAGAAAAACAAGCCAGAAAAGAAACAGCAGGGCCTAGCAATGCACACATAAGAATGCCAATGGAGCTATACAGCCCCAGCAAAGTCACACACACTAACTAGCAGCATCAATCTTCCTCAAGCAGAAACCCTCATTTACTGTGCTGAACTGCACTGACATTTTCTACAGCTGATGAACATTCTTTAGTGACCAAATTGAGAGCACCTCTTAGTGGAAGTCTTGGAGTTTATTGCATATAAAAGTCCTTCGACACTACTATTTATGTTTTTTAACTTGCAGAGTTTATTAGGAGAGTTATGAAATACACCTTCAACACTAAAAAGTGTATTCTAACTACAGAGAAGGAACTTTGGATGATAATGTCAGGTATTGTTCAATGCTTGAATGTTATTGAGAGCACATTTCATTTAATTATTAGTCATGTCTGTTCAGTCATGAAGCATCAACAGTGGCTGCTGTGATCTAATTTGCTACTGCATTTTTTCCAGTACATCACATACCTATACATTTATACCCTCTTGTATACTTCTGAGGCAGTATGACAATTCTGCAAGTACTGTAATTGTCTGCTTCATTCATTTCTTTTTCCTTTCTGTTCCTCCTGTCCACTTCCGTTTCCTCTGAAATAGAGTCTGAGATGCAACACTGGGGTGAGAAGCAATACAATTATTCTAAAACACTAGGGGTTGCCAGATAATAGCCTGTATGCGCAAAAGTGCACTAACATACAGGAATCACGCTTTCCAGTTCTTCAAAAGCTTTTCCTTTTCTTTGTGCTTTAAGCATCAGTTAATTCTTTGCAGTAATCTCTGGCCTCAGTCCTGCACTCTGGATTTTTGGTCAGTTGGGGTCTTTGTTTTATCCCCTTAATGCTCTTTGAGCAAATGACATTTATGTTGCTTAAAATTATGCTGCATGTTGCGCACCAGTGCAGTCTAACCAGTAATTTTTAATTATACAGATTCTTGCTCCCTAACTTTTTATTTCAGGAATGCCAAAATTAACATAAGTCACGCTAGTAAAACAAAACTAAATCGCACTGTAAGCAGTACTTCCCTCAATCTTTTGGACTCTCCCTCATTAGAGAAAGCTAGAAATCAAAGTCTTTGAATGAACTAAGTTACCTATCAGGAATCTCAACAGTGGAGATAACGAATATAATCCACGTTTGCAAAGACAAATCATAAGCAACTTTATCATTGAGGCATTGGCCTAGGCATTCAAAACACCGGAGAAAACCCTTAAGAAATCAAACAATTGGTCATTCAGTTTCTTTGATATGTAACGTACATCAATGAATATAATTATCTCTTTGGATAGGACTTTCAGACAAGCCATTCCCAATCTGAATAGCAGCTGTCTGGAGAAGGTTTCCAAATGAACAAAAGGATAATTTTAGAAAAGTAGTATCATTCCCATGAAAGTTTGATCAGCTACAGCATGGAACTGTGCTCTTTAATATACACATGCACAACAGATAACGTCAAAATAAATTTTGCCTCATTCTAGCCTTCCACAGGCTCATCAGGAAAAAAGTGCATTCCTCCTGGACATGCTACTCAGTCTCATATTCATCTATCTACTCAATCATGACGAAGGTGAGAACAAAGTAATTTCACTTTTCAACAGTTGGCACTTACGACAGATTTCATTTGACAAAAATTTTTGGTAAGAATGTAGAATTACTCCCAAGGGAAATAGATTAGCCATCCACCACAGTACCATGTTCATTTTTACCCCGCTTAACTACACACTTCTTCAGGTACCCCAGTCAATTCCTTTCCCTAAACAAACACTTATGCACTACATATCTTTCATAAAACCCAGAACAATGATGAGCCTTTTTTTAAGAATATCTTGATAGAGATTATTATTATTCAGTAAAGCTATAATCAGGAAAATAAAAACATCTAAAAATCAGCATTTGGCAGTGGCTATCAAATCCAGCTTGTTACACAGTGTTACCATCATTTATAAAAGCACACTCTAATTAAGGCAAATGAGATAGCAAGAGTCTAGTGACATTGTTAACTTAATGACCCCTAGCAAAATTATTTAAAACTTCTTTGAAGTTCAACTTCATTGTAATAGATATAATATTAAAATAATAATAAAAAAAAGCTTTAAATGCCTTGCAGAATAACCTTCACAATCTTTCTCTTCTCTCTAATTGTGGTGTTTGTGCATTAAGAACATTGTTTATCATCCTTGTATCTAGTATGTAAGTGCATTACAGTTTATATCTGGTGCCATCCGCACAGCAAAATGACATCCATGTTCTCCAGACAAAGCAGCATGCCATATTTTAAATTAATATGATACAAGAACTTGGCAGGCATTATGAGGGCATTAGTTCTGATCAGATTTTCAATTCTGTCAAGCGGAATTTTATCAATACAAAGAAGGTTATTTTGTAACCTTCATTCAAAAGGCAGATCAAAAGGCAGAAGGCAGATCAGTCATTCAGGTTTAGAAGGCACTTCAGGGTTTTTCTTTTTTTTAATTTCAAATATCTCTTTCAAAAACAAAGGATGAAAAAAAACTCTTTAAATTCATTTCCTAGCTTAACTGTTTTTTGCCTCTTGTGGAATGCAACCTCAGAGGCACCATAGCATATTTTGGGTTCCCAATCAAAACAAAACCCATTTAAAAATGCAGTTTTACTTCAAACAAAGTTTCAAGTTACTTCGGAGATTGGTAGTGAAACCCAATATTCTGATTTTTCTTAACTGGATTATGAGTGCTTTGCTTTCACTGGCAGAGCAAGAATGGATGTCTAATAGGAATTTCTTCTTTAACAGAAATAGGAAAAACTTATTTTCTAAAGCTATTTGATTATCAGCTCCAGAAGCACAGTTGTTCTAGACTTCCCACAATAATCCAGGGCAATCAGACCTGCTTAAATGCCATTGATGTAAGTCACCAAAAAAATTTGGATATTCAGAGAAGATTTGCATATTAGGCTGCATTTTCATACTGGCTATTATGGATTAAAAAAAAAGTCAAAAACACATTTACAGGAAATATAACGCATGAGGCAGGGAGGGGAAGGAAACTTTTATCAGTGTGGCTGCAGTTTTTCTGTGCTGGAATGTCATAGAAGTATCGTACACAGCAAATCCATCCACTATTGAAGATGACTGTTAATTAGCATATATTATTGTCAAAACTTTTGTGGTTGCCCTTAATACCATTATAATGATCTGTTTCACACAAGACAGTGAAAAGATCCATTAATACTCGCAAAAATCCCTGTTAACATTATTCTCCACCTTCAACTATAAATGCCAAAGAAATTAGTCTAAAGGCTTTGTAATTTACCCACCCGCTACATGATGTGGGTGATGATTTCAGAAGCTGTATTTGTTACATTACCTAATCATCCTGCGCTTGGAATCCCACAGCAGCATCGCACACCGGCCAGGGGGGCATTTCAGCTTTACTTCTCAGTACAGGCCTACCATGCAAGTCTGATTTTCCGAGTCCTACAGAAAATGATTCAGAAAGATCAATGATACCTTGTACTTACAACTTCATCAGTTACCTCTTTTTCCTGCATGGTGGTTCAAATTTTTCATGCTAAGTCTCATTAATGAATACTCTATTCTCTCTTAAGCAGAATCTCTTCTCCCCTATGTTCTAAAGCTTCTTGAAGCTTCTGCAGTTTATTTCTAATTTAATCTTACTTCTGAATAGCACTGGCACAGCTCAAAAAAAAGCACTCATCTGACTTTATCAACATTCCCACAGACTCTATGTAAATTTTCAGGTGTTATTACTAATGCTACACATGGAAAAATCATACTGGCTAAAGTTATCTCAGTAAATTCATCTAACTCATCTATTGCTTTTATTTGCAAAATACTATTATTTACATGCAGATTTTTGCCTCTGCTCTGCTTTCATCTCTTTTTAATGGCAAGCTTTTTTTGGTTTTGTTTTGATTTAGTTTTTTTGAACAGAGCTATTGTTTTCATGCAACAGGATAGCTAGAAATATTCCTATTTGCTGCTCATTTATTGAAAAAATATACCATGACACTCATAGTATCATTTGAACAATGAACAATTACGTTTAGGAATAGAGTGGTCCAACAGTATCATTCTCAGGCTACGGGAAGACAGTGCTGTTCAGGTCTTGGGTTCTGCATGCTTCCTGACTACCCAAGGAACAGATTTAAAGCCATGAACCAATGGTTCTGATCTTATGGCCCATATTAAAAAGCATCTTCCTCTGTGGATTTGGTTATGGTTGATCATCTTAAGCTGCTTCTGTGTTTTCCCTGTCATTAATCCAATCTCTTCATACAGATTCTCTGGTGACAAACAATGTACAAGTTCCTGCTTTGACCTTACACTCGCTCTTTTGAGTTTCCTCTACAGAACCACCTATTTTAATGAGACTTGTAGGAACACCAAACTCTGAAATCTCTATTCCTCTACCTAATTCTGCTGAAATCAGTTAATAGCTTCAGAAGTTATTAGAAGTTTCTCTTTTATACACACACACAAACACACATGTTAAATAAGCATCCCTGCCTTAGAAAGCTAAGCTGAAAATAGTGTGCTAGAAATCTACATGTTTAGAAATTTGTTGATAACTTTCTGGAATGAAAGGTCAAAAGAAAGAACTGAAATCTCATGACATAACTGTAAATGATCTGATCTTAAAAAATAAAAATCATATCTTCCTTGCTTCTACAGATATTTCTGGATTAAATTAATTGAATTTAACAAATGGAATCTTCTCTTTGCTATGAAGGGTCTCACTTTACAATGTTGCCCCGATTTAAGCTCTAAATTGGAGATAGATGCTTTTCGTATTATTTGGAGATTAATACGAACATTAACAAAGATTTGCACTGTACTTGCAAAACAACTGTCTGTTTTGCTTTTTTGTTTTTTAATCACAGTTTTTGCTGAATTGACTGCTGAAGGGTCAATGTAATATATTTATCAGCATTCCTAAAATGTCTCTTTAGCCAGATCAGATTAATTTTCTAAACTGCCTCTGTTGAAGGTGTTTCAGAAATTTTACAGAGAGAAAGAGCTTTTTGTATAGAGTGCCTTATTGTTACAGGTGCAAAACATGACAGCCTACTAATATGCTGGGACCTCAGAAACAAGAGCAAGCTCAAAAAACTACTGGAAAGGACTTAGGGATTACAATTACCTTTCACAGTTACAACACAGATGGGAAGATGTTGTCCTTCTGTTTGGCTTCATGCTCTCCTTTACCATTTCGGTGTTATTTCAGAAATAAGTAAAGGGATAAATTAAACAAAGTAAAAGGGATTTGCCTTTTTAGAGAACCCCCAATGCAGTGCTATCAGCTTCCTTTTACTCTGTTCTAAAAATACTTGTAATTTAGCCTGAAGTAGTCCTACCTCATTTAATACAAAGTTGTTCTATTACCTTAATCAGCGTGAGCCGCAAAGACTGGTTTTGCTGATGCTGATGTGACTACATGTAAAAAAACAAAACCAAAAAAGATTAGAATCTGCTCTATAAAATAGCAAGTTTGGATTATTATAAAGAACCAATAATCAATATTAGGAAGTACTCTTCCCTAAGTCAGAGTCATTCAATTTCCTCTTCCTAGAATGATGTGTCTCAAAATGTAAGAGCTGTTCTAAATAATAGTGAAAGCATATGCAGTAGACATAACTTGCATTCTTAAAAGCCACCCTCTTCCCAAGGAGAAATCCTGTCCCAACCTTTAGGCCAAATCCTGTCTATTTACTTATAGGTATAGAAGGATTTGTAGCACAGCAACAGAAGAACAGGATGTGGGAAGATCAAGAAAAGATGTCAAGAGGTTAAAAGGAAAGAAGGCTTTTCTTTGAAAGCGGTCCTGGCCACACAAAGCATGCAGAGACCCAAGGAAAGGCTTCTATGCTACAGCTGCAGATGAGTCTTGAATTTAAGTAAGCCTGCTGTCTCTACCAACCACTGGCTCTGATACTGCTGTCCATAAAAAAAGATTAAAATACTGCTTGCAGATGCCAACACACAAATTTGCTATAGGGAATTTGATCTTGTTACACTAATCCATGACCTTTTCTATATTACTTATGCACTTTGAGGTGTTCAAACACAGAAAGTGCTGTTCTTTCTTACTTCTCAAACTTCTGAAGTAAGCCTCCTCAGAACAGATCCATTTTGCCTTCCTATTCAAGTAATTTTAACTCTTACAAGACTCCTATACCAATCAAATTTATACTGTATGCATTTATAGTTTATTTGCTGCTATGCACGTGATGAAAGTTGAGACTTGAGGCCAGTTATGCATTTCCCTGGCTTTTAAGAGCTGGGTCTGCTCAGTCATTTTAGTTACCCTTTGATAAATATCTTAATTTCAGAAATCTTTTTATAAAGGTTAAGCAGCATTACATACATTCTTTAATACATGGGTGGATACAGATTTATTACTTAAAGAATGCATTCCTGAATCAGGATGGCACATTTGTGATATACTTCAATTTATATATATATATATATATATTTTTTTTTTTCATATTAGTAAAATTTATCAGGTTTCCTCACCTATTTCAAGCTGAGTATATGAAATATCTGACTATTTTGATACGATGAAATGTTATTCACTGCATTTAATATTAAGTATTTATTTCAAGTCTGGGACTTCCTCGACTTCCTGTCGAGGAAGGGACAGAGTGCGCCCTCAGCAAGTTTGCTGATGATACTAAACTGGGGGGAGAGGCTAACACACCAGAAGACTGTGCTGCCATTCAGAGGGACCTGGACAGGCTGGAGAGGTGGGCGGAGAGGAACCTCATGAAGTTCAACAAAGGCAAGTGCAAGGTCCTGCACCTAGGCAGGAATAATCCCATGCACCAGTACAGGCTGGGGGTTGACCTGCTGGAAAGTAGCTCTGCCGAGAAGGACCTGAGAGTGCTGGTGGACAGCAAGTTAAACATGAGGCAGCAGTGTGCCCTTGTGGCCAAGAAGGCCAATGGTCTCCTGGGGTGCATGAGGCAAAGTGTTGCCAGCAGGTCGAGGGAGGTGATCCTGCCCCTCTCCTCAGCCCTGGTGAGGCCTCCCCTGGAGTCCTGTGTCCAGTTCTGGGCTCCCCAGTCCCAAGAGAGACGTGGCACTCCTGGAGAGAGTCCAGCGGAGGGCTACCAAGATGATTAGAGGGCTGGAGCATCTCTCCTATGAAGAAAGACTGCAAGAGCTGGGCCTGTTCAGCCTGGAGAAGAGAAGATTGAGAGGGGATCTCATCAACGTGTACAAGTATCTGAAGGGGGAGTGTCAAGAGGATGAGGCCAGCCTCTTCTCTGTGGTGCCCAGTGACAGGACAAGAGGCAACGGGCAGAAACTGAAACACAGGAAGTTCACCTAAACCTGAGAAAAAACTTCTTCACTATGAGGGTGACAGAGCATTGGAACAGGTTGCCCAGAGAGGTAGTGGAGTCTCCTTCGCTGGAGATATTCAAAAGCCGTCTGGATGTGATCCTGGGCAATATGCTCTAGGTGACCCTGCTTGAGCAGGGCGGTTGGACTAGATGATCTCCAGAGGTCCCTTCCAACCTAAACCATTCTGTGATTCTGTGACTTTTCCAAACCATTAGGTTGACATTCAGTTTTAAGAATCACTCATGACAATCAGTTGTAGTAGTGACAAAAGCAGAGAAGAGTATGTTTAGCAATTAATAATAGTAAATAAAACTCAATTGCTACAGAATGATTGGCATTTACAGCCCATGCAACATGTACAGAATATTTGATTTTTTTTCCTGTAGATCTTCCTCCTGAATAGTCTTTGGATAAGCATGTTAAAAACCATCAGTATTAATTTCTAGCAAATCTTGGAAAACTGGAGAAATTCTAAAAGATAGGAGTATTATGACAAAAAAATGCATCAGTATTGATGTATTGAGGACTGAAACAGAATGAAAGTGAGGATTTTGGGCATTTAACTTCTGTGCATACAACAACTGCAAGTGCATTTCCTATAGTTACTACATGGCACAAATGGCTGCACTTCAGCCTTTTCGATTATATACACAGCGAATATTACAGTGCATCAAATACACAATGCAGCAAGGTTTAACAAATGTCAAAAGGCTGACACTTATTATGGAATCACTTGCAGTATACAGCTGGTATAAACCTTATGGTTTTTTGGGAACATTTTGACTTAACCTAATTGGTATTATATAAGGCACATGAAAAGTGATCATAAAAACTGCTTGTAAGGAATGAATAACCCAAGTTTTTGAAATAAGCATGTATACCATAGCTGCTGTTTCAGTTTGCCACTTCTGTCTTGAAATCCCACAGGGAACTAACAAAATAAAATCAAGGCAGGACTATCGTGAACTTAAGTACTGGCTTTACTCTCCGTTCCTTTCCATTGCATCTGGCACTTTAATGTGCCACAGCAGAAGGGAGCAAAGGTTCTTGATGACTGGATAAAATTCAGGAAACATTAGTAGTAACACACATGAATTTGCACTCTGATTTCTAACACCAGAGTTAATTTACTCATGCTTGAAAACCCTCATTTTGAAATATTCCAGGGCTTTGTTATCCTGTTTCCCTGAGCTGGTATGAATTAGCGTTATTTTTTAGTTTTAAGATGTATTACAACACAGAACGTTTTTGTTCGTGTAACAAAATTTATTTCACATTCCATTTAACTACTTATTTTGTCTCATGTTTTATTCTGCCAAACAAGTTAATTTTACTCCCTTTACTGGGGGGAAAAAAAAATTACTTTTTAAATACTGGTACTGTGAGAATTCATTTATATGATGAGTCTCTGCAGCTGACATCTTCTATTTATTTACATATCAGGTATAATCAGGGCAAGTCTCCTTATTAATATGACTCCTAAGCAGTCTTTAGTCTGTTTCCTCAGTCGGTCATCAGTAAAGACAGAAAACAAACCAGAGTTCAGGGACAAAGATGCATATGGATAACTAAAACAGAAAAGGTAAAAATGTAATCAATGCTTACTAACTTTCATATAGGATGTAGAGACTTTCACTTCAACGCTGTTTTATACTGACATTCTAATTGACTTCATTAGTCTTGGAAATTGTCGCTGCAAGTCAGACAGGCTGACTGCCTGGCTCCTGCAGCTAGAAAATAACATTAGAAAAATGCTAATTGCTAAATGCAATTTCAAGCCAAGATGTCCTATATGGAAATACATTGCACTTCAAGCACACAAATACAGAGAGCTTTAGAGCAGATGATTAGAATGGGAATTTTAGAACACAAGCTCAAATCACCAAAATGGGAAATAGGGTGTCTTATAAAGTTTAAGATACATAATGATGTTGCAGCTTATTTGAAAAAGACAGGAAACACCAAATCTTCTAATAAAGCAGTAATTCAACCACATGAGACATCCTGCATGTTCTACTAAACAGTTTATTTTGCAAATATTATTTACTGTTTTCTCACTTACGATGTTGATAACAAGCACTACACAGTACAGATTTCTAAGAGAAATAAAAATCTTGCCTAAAGACACATGTTGTTCAATACTAGAAACGTGAAAAAACTTCTAAGCTTTACTTAACATACAACTGTATCTTACAGCATTTATGAGTAAGCCCCATCAAGACTTTCCCTACAAGGTAAGTCATTTATTGGGAAAAATGAGAGAGGAAGGGATTACAATATCTAAATCAGTAAAATACTTTTGATGAGGTCCCCCTTAAGCAGAGATTTAGATCTTCATATAATTTTGCCATTGTATTAATTCTTAGGTAATTCACTTTGTCCCTAGATGTCTTTTTTTCATTAAAATATTAGCACAAATTGAAAAATGTCCATAAAAAATATTTCTCTTACACAGAGGTCTCTCTAAAATTAGCTCTTTTACCTACTTATTCCCTTTAGATGTTAGACTTAACACAATAAAGTTCTTGCAAAATAACACACTAACGGAAGCATTGCAAAGTTCAGAAACAATCCTCTCCCCATCAAATCTGAAATGAATAAACTTAGAGAAGAAAGCCATTTAGAAAACACTAGAAATCTGCCATTCACATGGCTGCTTTAGTCACATATGACACAGTGACAAGAGACAGTTTCCTTATCTCTCACATGAGAAAATATGCATATTATACCAGTAGAACTTCATAGGTTTGAAAAACTGGTTCATAAATCTCAGACTTTCAGAGCTCGGTTTCAAGTTCCTGATGTAAATGCCATAGCTATCTTGGCCAGAAACTGCATAGAGCAGGATATTACTGGGATTAAAATTCAGAAAGTGGCAAGAAAAATTAGTGAAAGAAAGCGTTCCTTATTCCTCAGGCCCTTCTGCTAAGGGAAGAATAAGCAGCTACAAAATAAATAACTTTCCAATTAATACCAGTCTTTTCAACACACTCATGTCTATCCACAGGACCACTCTCCTCTGAGCAGCCAATCTAGTAGAGAGACACAGTGCCACTAGATATGATGTATTCAGAAAGGCAAAGATACAAAAATAATTTTTCTTAAAGCCATTTTATCTGGAAATTCAATCAGTAGATTAAAAAAAAAAATGGTGCAGAGCACAGAAGTCATTCTCCCTACTTTGCCCAAGTCCTCAAACAGGTCCCAGATTCTGCTTGGTCCATCTGAACAAAATATACAATCAGCAGAAATAAAAGCACTAAGGAAATCACCAGGGAGACAGCACTTCCCACTGTATACTCAGGATCATATACCTGCAGGAGCATGAACAGACAAGACATTACAGAGTACAGATGGAAGAAAAATTGGGTTTGGAGAAATCCTTCTGGCAAATCTGGTGGCAACACTTTAAAACAGTGTTACAAATAGCTGTCTGCCCCATGCCCTTATTAGAAGTTATGCTCTTACTGCCAATAAAGGTAGGTATCGCACTAAAAACCAAACTTAGCATTGGGTTAGTGAAGGTGCAGGAACACGTTCAGAACCATTCCTGTTTCAGAGGAGGGAAACTTCAGCAGCTGACAGCACGAGCCTCTAGGATATAGTCAGGGAAGCTGTTGTCACCATCCTCCATCACACCTCAAATTCTGTCATGCGTCCAGTCCAGCTGCTGCTACTTCCAAGAAGACAGGGAAAGGGTGGAGTCTGGTTTTAGGGGTTCACCCCCTGGTCTTCCCAGGGCAGAGAAAATTCCTGCACCAGCACCTAATCTATTGAGGATGAATTACATATATAGATGTAGTCAGCTATCTGTTGTTGTTCAGGCTTAAGTATGATCAGGATGCATTTATCTGCTGGCCAAAGCTATCAACAAGCAGCACCTCTGACACTTCTATAATGTCTTGCACTTAAAACATCAAAATAAATTCACATTTATATATTACGTAACATAATAATCCAGCAAGATGCGTTTTCTCCCCTTTTGTGATCCTTATATGCTACCTAAGAGATAACAATTACAAAATGCTGTTTTTTTCTGCTAAATTTAATCTAGTTTTTAAAATAATGTTTATGTATTAACACAAGATATGCCTTCCTGCAATTTCTCAGATAGCTACTAGAGACAAAAGATGTTTTTGCTTATCCCAAGATTTCCATTAAAAAAAAAAGGTGAGGGGGGGGTGGAGGGCAGACCATTACGCTGTGCAAAGGAACCATCCTCTTTTTTCTGACTAGCCCTAAGAAAGTAATAACAGCTATGCTTAGTCAAATCAAAGCTCGTTGTAGCGCTGTAGAGTCTGTAGCACCGTGAAGTTTGTCTCTTTTTTTTTCCTCCTGACTCTGGCAGAAAGTAGATGACTACAAAGAGTATTAGGACAGGACACAGAATATAATACCTCTCATTCTCATGTTTGTGTTTACAGACTCTGAGCCAGAAACGGTCTATTCAATAGTTCTCATGTCATTAGCCTACTCTGTCCCCTACTGAACCCATGTAAGCCTTTCACATCCACAACATCCAGCAGAAAGGAGTTTCATAGCCTACAGATTCTGAAAGTTTACATGGATTCACATGAGTAGGTAAAAATTCATGGAATCACTAGGCATTAGGGTCCTTAATCTCAAACATAATAAGCAATACTGATCAGCTCTGAAGACAGTAACTACAAAATTAACCATATGTTATTTTACAAATACAGAAGAACCTCAGGTACAACTAAAAGTTATTTTAAAGAAGGGTTACCACAGCTATAAACTGCACTGGCTGTAAGGGATTTATGCTGAGGTATCAGTGATGGCAAATAGCAGTGTTTTTGCAGTCTTTCACTAATTGACATAGCACACTTCAATATGAGTACAAGCTAGAATAAGTGATATGCATAATCTTACAAAGTTTTGTAAAATTTGGTAGAGATCCCCGGTAGTTGAAATACTTTATAAAAATTGCTTTAAGAAACAGGGAAAAAGGGAGGGAATTTTGTCATGGGATGACAGCAGGAAGGAAGATCTGGCAGGATTTCTAAAAATTTTAGAGCCCGGTGAGTAAAGTGGGTTTGGTCATAAAATACACTCGAATACTAGTTTTATAGTTATCACACTGCTGTAACTCAGACATGCTGAAGATTAATAATGAACCCCACAACCTCTCCTGAAGCGTTAGTCCAGAATGTTTTGTAGTTTTACTTGCTGAATTCTAGCACTCAAATCTAAGCAACTACTGTGATGGAGCTTTCACCTTGCCAGCATGTATTAACTAACAGCAAGCGTGAAGAGGAAAGAGAAGAAGGGTTGATAGCAAGGGGAAATGAGTTTGAGACTTAAAACAGGTAACAGCTGACTAAGCCCCACCTGCTCAGAGAATCATAAATCCAGTATTCTATCTTATATACAGCAACAACGTTTGATAAAACTTCTATTTAACTTGAAGTATAGCAACAAGTTACAAGAGTGGAGCAAACCTGAGTCTATCTGTCTTGTGTAACAGATCACTTGTTACCATAAGAAAGCTGTGGAATGCTTTAGAGAAAGCAGAGCATTGAGCAACTGTCTTGACACTTTAAAATAAGAAGAAACTGTTCCTTTGAAATGGGAAAGAGGTTGCATCCCTGCTGCTGATTTACATTGTTTTTTTGTCTTTATCCTCAAAAAGGACCTTGAAGCTACCACTTCACTAGTAAAGTATGAGGTCTGAAGCTTTAATTTGGTTTGCAAATGGCCACTTCTGTCAAGACATTAAGTACAAGGTATTAAAGATATGGGAAGCTTTATTATTCATTATTTTAACTTTGATAAACCTGGTTAACTGAAAAGAAAGTATAAGTATGACACAACTTAGCACAAATTTGCTTCTGAAGGGGTAAAGAAGTTTACTGAAAATCAGAAGTTTTCCTCAAAAACACAAATATAGAATACAAGATTTTCCAAATGCAGCTGCTTTTCAGTTTCAGTGTCACTCCTGTAAATACAGCATTCAATTTTATGCAGCAACACTCACAGAATTACAGGGGATATTCCCCTAACTGATTTATTCTCCTAACATTCACCACAGAGATCACAGAGGTAACCATGAACATTTTAACATTTTAAATTAAATGAATAAACTCTAGCGGATATTTAAACATGGAGGAAAGAGCATGGAAACATGCAGTGTTCCATTACTTGGGTGATACGTTACCTGATACATGATCATAATAAATACAAAAGAGAAAAGCAAAAGCTTTTCTAGCTTTTTTCAGTGTAACTAGCTATATAGCCTAAAATATTTGTATGAAGGGTTGTCAAAGTTTCACTAGGGTTTCTACTGAACCATAATTTGATGCATGTATTGATATCACATCAGAACTGATATTATGTAACAGATTTCACAGCAACAAAGCCCTCTTTAACCTTAAATATGCGCATTGTCGATCACATTGTAAACTTTAGAAGAAATTAGCATCTTTAACCACTGTAATATTTTTCAGAATATTAAGTGATATGCTTCAGGCTGAGATACGCTTCAGGCTGAGACAGAGGCCATGACTAACTCTGAGGCAGTAAGTGCTATGAATTCCTGTGTCGTTGGTAGGTGGACCTTATGCCACCTGAAGAGGTATAATTTTGCTTATGTTTGTATGTTCAAAGATGATGCGACAAAGAACAAAATTCATGGCAAACAAAAATATTTCCTAGGTCTAAGTTGGTCAGGGAAAAATATTTGATTGATGCTTCTATTTCTTAACAGGACTTCAAGTTTTCTTAGTAGAAAAAGGAGAACACTACACAGAAGAAAAAAATTCCATACGAATGGCAAATCTTCATTTATATGTCCACCTCTCTTAATCAAGTCTTACTGCCTTATGTGTCTGTAAAGCCACATGTATTCTAAATGGGCTTTCTTAAATCTTCTCCATGTCAACAGGAGATTCATAACCTGAGTCCAGCAAAGACTTCCATTTGACAAAACATGAAGTTCTAGTATTCATATTAACCTCAAAGAAAGTCAAAACTGTATCATATGGAGCACTCTGAATCTCATTAAGAGTCCTTGGATCTGGAATCACAATGAGGAAATGGAAATTGATGTTACATTTACTTAAGAATAACAATATAAAAAAAGCGATAGACAGAAACAAGCACATTCAACTTCAACTCAAGGAGGGAAAAAAAAAAAAAAAGCTTCATTTTGGAGAGTAGGTAAACCACTTGAACCACACAGTTTGCATTGCATTTTTAAACCTTTTCCTATGACAGAGATGTTTCAATGGTACAAAACAAGTAAAGCAACAGGGAATACACTAATGAAAGAATTGGGTTGGTAGATACAGTCAGCACAGTTCAGGCAATAGTTACCATCTCAGTATGCTTTCAAGGACTATTATCTTCACTTCAGCATTCTGTTTATTGTTTCAGCCCATCTACAAAGCATGAACACTTAAGTATACTATTCTTCTCTGTCACAGATTTTGGCTGCCCTTAAGAATTGCTGCTATTCAACAGATACACGTCCTCTCATATGTACTGCAGACCAAGAAGTTCCCTACGGACAGCTCTCACCTGTAAAGGAAATGCAGTAATCAGAAATCACATGTTCTGTCCTGATCTCCTTCAGTTTACTAGCTGTGGGTTTTCAGTTTTCAATACAGATCTTGTCCAGGTCCATGGCTATCAGTTGGATGCTGTGTACTCCGTTTCAGTTTTAAAAGGCAAAATAGAAGGTGGTGTAACGCTTATAGCAAGATATAGCGAAATAAATCTTCACGAGTGCTTGCATGGAACAGTTATCAAGCAAAAACCTGTACAACTAGTAAGAGGAAAACTCGCTAAATATCCAGGAACTTAAAATGCTTGCCTGAAATGAGAATCGGGGACTGAATTTAATCCTAGATTCACCCAAGGCAGCACTTAGAAAAGATTTTGTAAACAGTGTAATTCTCCTTTGGCTGAAGGCAAACACTGACACCTGGCCAATTTGGTTCATAGTTCCTGCATTCCTCACATGAATGCTTGTTCTCACAGTTCGCTCTCACTAAGGATGACTTCACCCACTGCTGTTAGTCACAACACTTAATCGAATGTCTGAAGTTTTTAGATATACACAGTTCACTGCTGCTGTATGTACATACACTGTATGGGGTAGAAAATGACTTGATCATGGAAATAACTCCAAATATTCAGAAGACTTTGTACTTGTGCCAACCCTTTCATTTTGTCACACATCTTTCCAGTCAGACTGCCGTACAACGAAAGGAGGATGCTAAAGAGAATTTTGTTTCCTTGCAGTGCAGGAGACCAAGTACCATTGAATTTTCAGTCAATAACACTTCAATGAGACAACTAGATCCTTCATCTCTTAAGCGTACAAAATGAAGATATCAGACATGACTAAATTTTCACCTCGGCATCCAAACGTGACATTTTCACGTGCTGTTTCACCACTGAGATAACAGGAAATACAGGTTTTAGTATATCAAGTAAGTAGCATTGAAGTATATAGTAGATAAAAATAACCCCTTAATTGTTACATATAGCAATTAGGAAAAGCATCTTAATTTACAAGTGTCAGATTCATATCCAGATTTTTAACTCAGTACTCTGAGAGGAAAGTGAACAGATGAAAAAGGCTGCAGTCTGGTTCAGACCAACCTCTAATAGCAAGACCAAAGGAAGTAGGGACAGCTCAGTGACATTTTAAAGGAAGAAACTGATATTCAGATTTACATTTTTCCCCAAATAAATATTCTTGAAATCTACTACTACTGTAACATTTCCCCTTAACATTTCCCATCTTTCTGTATGAGAATGTTATAGTAATATTAAACTTAAGATTCACTTGAACTATTGAAGAAACCAGCCCATACATTCAAGGTGCTTGCCCAGTTTTATAATTTCTTGGCTGTATTAAAACTGGAGACACAGTCTAACTGCTCCATTATCCCAAGAGGGAAGGAGGAAGAGAAACACGAAAGGAAAGAAAGGAAGTCATCTACACACCTCCAGGTTTTAAAAAAAATGCAGAGCAAAAATTCCTAAATTCCTAATGCTGTTCTAGCCTTTCCTAAAGCCTTCAGCATCTTCAGAGATCAGTGTCACTTTCAAGCTCATGTTACGACTTGTCCCATAAGTAAAGATTAAATTCAAATGGTATCATTGGACCAAAAGGCTGTGGAGAAGCAGGCAGGCACAGAAACTCTGCCCTACCTTTCACCCTAAGACAGCTCATTAATGATAATTGTGAGCTACAACAGCTGAGGTATCACAATTTTGTTTTTACCAGTGTAGACTTTTCACCTCCTGCTTCTCCTTTTGAATTGACTTCTCATTAAAGCATCGCAAAGAGGCCTAACAGCTGGTGTTTTGACACCTGGTATTTTAGAAGATGCACAACTGAACTGAGTTATCTTCAACAAAAGAATATGAAACTCATCCAGAGGCTTTCCAGCAACTAGTCTTCCCTTTTACTTTCAAAGTATATCTAAAATAAATCAAAAATAGGAGCTAACGCTACAATCTCAACTGCAGCTGAAAATCGTGTCTGTAGTACTGAACTACATAATCACCTTAATATTCTTGCCCTTTAAGCTGAAGATAATCAACGTACAGTACAAGGCCTATTTACCAATTCCTCCTGCTCTGCTACCTTGAATAGTGGTATCACTATAATAATCATAATCTGCTACTCCAACAACAACTGTGATGACACAGATCAGAGATAAACAGTAACTGACAAGAAAAAAATTGAAATAAAAAGGTCTCCTTTAGATACAATACTGTATTCCATACTGAGCACTAATAGGAAAGCAGTACAGAAGGGAAAGCGATAATAAAAAGTTAAATTAAGTTTGTTTTCCGTAGATTCTTTATGCATCAATCCTGAAGTTATAAAGGTAAGTTACAACCTGCTGTTTTGGCTGATCTGCTCAAATTACCTTTTTAATTTTATTCTTCTCTTTCTCTGTACTGAGAAAGTACTGTATTCTGCACATAGTTCATATAGGCGATGTAATGCCTGCCATGATCTGAAGCCTCAGCTCCTTTGAGAAGGTGCTATCTCTTTATTACATACATATACTGTGTCTAGTACGTTGTGCTTCTAGAACGCTCCAAAACTATCACAAGTAACCAAGCCATCCAGGGCACAAGGATTATCTTAATAGAAATGCCCATCTCTGCTAGCATCCCATGACGCCCCACTCTTCTGTACATGACCATTACCATGCACGGTGTTTTGCTTTCAGTGTAGAATCACGCACACCATGCTTTGCTGCATGCGCTTGCAGGAACTTCAGACTATTTATCCACCGCTACAGCAAGTGCACAGTTAACATTACTCTGCTCCCTGTGCATCTTCTACCAGAGCAAAACTTCACCTATGCATTCAAGCAGAAACTCAACCAGTCAGCATACAAGCAGTAAGCAATACTTCAATTTTGACTTCTGTTCCTCCACCCCTCCCGAGTATGCATCAAATTTAGCAACACTCAGTTTTGCCTGGCAGACCAAGGACAAAAGATCTTAAAAAGGATACTTATTAATGACCATAGCAGCTCAAGAGTTAAGAAAAGTACCTGATTTTTCTTGATTCAGTAGTCTTGGCAATACATATGCAAATCTGTGATTATTTTCACAATGTGTATGCAGCTTTAAGTAATTACTCCTATTAACTATACATTTTGTATTGATTCTACAGTTTTTACTGTTTTTACTTTGCCAAGAGACCTTCGCAACTGTGATAAGGAGGCAGCAGAACAGCTTCAGATTTTTGTGGCACTAAATACCACAAGCACCATTTTATGGCTCTCCAATCATTAGAATGATAGTAACACTACGACAGAGAAAAAAATTCTTTACCTGCTACCTGGGGATAAGTGCTGCCATTATGTTAGAGATTAACGGCATAGGCAAAGAGGCCAAGCGCAACATGGTCTTGTGTTGTATTTGACCTTGTGTATTTGTCCAGTGTTTAGCACTGGATTGGGAGCAGAGCGCAGCTGTCAACTTTTCTTTCCAAAATACACAGAAAAGCAGGCAAGCTAAACCTCTGTCCTCCACTTGAAATAGTTTCTGAAAGTAGGTTAAAAACTCTTGTAGGGTGAATGAAGGAAAGGAAAATATTCCCCAGCATGAGATGGGTTAGTTATGCATAGACATGAAAATTCATATCATGATACTCACTGCTTTATTGAACAGTATTTTCCTCACATAAGCTATTTTGCTACAACTTCAGAGTACTATTCATCCTGTGGTTTGTATTGACATACAAGAATGGTACAAAAAGGGGCAACGTTTCTCCAACACTGAAGCCTATAGCATTCATAAGGTACTGTCACTGGACATATTCAAACACAAAGAATATCAAAACTAGGAATTAAAAATATGCATACCTGTTTACTTGTAATGCAGTACATGAAACCTGTAAGGCACGATACCAGTCAAAGCAGAGCATGAGGAACTTGCAAAGGACTAATGTCTGTATACACAGAGAAAGAGTTATGTTGAAGGGCTTGATTCTTAATCCTGCAAAACTCTACAGGAATTAGTATGGATAATGGGGTTTGGGCCCTTACAGATTTGCAACATTTAATACTGATACAGCTACATATTATGAACTACACTTTTAAAGTGAGCTATGCAGATTCATACACGAAGGTCTTCTCATTTACCGTCTTTCTAGGTACTCATAAAATTCTGTTATTTAACATCACTTTAGTTTTAATTGCAATAAAAATGATCAGCACTTGACAAGACTTGTCATGACAAGACTGACCAGCCCTTAAAAGCGTAAGCAGATTCTCTGCTCCTTTTTGGAATCCTTTTTAGTATGTGCAGGATTCAAGTTACTTGCTAAGGTAATCAGAACGAACGACTGCTGCTTTCTGAAACTTGAAGACACAGGATCTCTGCTGTACAGAAAGATATTAGCACTATGGCACATGAAGAACTATTATGTTCAGTCAGGATGGGACATATCACCCAGCGCAAGAGGTCTCTAGAGATACTGAGGCGACATTTAAGTCTCTACAAACTTATTTGGCAGAGCAAGTGAGACAAGGTCAGGAAGTCCATGCTAGTCTCTGGCTGTGGTTTCAGCTCCCACACTTGCTAGAAGACACACCTTTTGTGCTTCATGCTCACTGGCTGCACTGACCCACAGTAAGTGCAAAGATTATTTCTCAAAGCAACAAGTAGGCAAGCTGTAGATCACCTTTGCCCTCTCTCACATCACAAACCTTTCCCTATATGTGCTTTAACCTGAACACAGGATCAGCTGACACTGCACTGCATTTACTACTTGATTGGTAGGGTAGGGTAGGGTAGGGTAAGGGGGAAATTGTAAGTAGAACACAAGAATTTCTGATACTGGAAGTAACTTAGCACTGCAAGAGAATAGGGTAACCTATTCAGCAATTTCAGATACTGTTAGAAACTGAAGAAAGCTATACAACAGAATACAAAGCTGGAATAAAAATTGTGCCTATTGCAAATTACAGCCTGAAATTTAATTTCTGGCACTGCTAATCAGTTCAGGAATTGCCTATTATTTACTATAGCTTTCTACATCTTGTGTACTAAACACTGGAATGTAGTTCAGAAAACACCTCCCTATAGGAGGGAAAATTAAGCACTCTGCCCAGCAAACTGTCTACTGCTGGATTACTGGTCAGTGATGGCAGGGTACTCTCTGCACAAAAGTCTGCATTCTGAATTTAGCCAGCGAAAACAGCTGTAATTTCTCTCGGCAGAGTGCTCTGAAGCACTAGAGAAAGTCTTTCTGTTTAAGTGAAAGCATTGTTCTGTAGCTAAAGAAATAACCAACTGGCCAAGAAAAGCAAGTTCTCGAAATTACTAGGAATGAGCTTCAGAATGCTCCGTGAATTAACAATAAAACAATTTTTAATAGAATAACGAATTTTGAAAGTGCAAATTTACTAGATTCTGAGCTTCTTAGGGCATTTTGCTATTTTTGTTCTTGGCACTAATCATTAGCACTAGTAACGAGAAATGTGGTAAGAAAAAGAACTTTTACATGTAGTACTGTATTCCAAACTTTCTGATGTTCAGTACAGGCTTAAATGAAATAATGTATAAACCCTTTTGGAAGAGAGAAGAAATCTCTTGAAAAATGGAAAACAGAATAAGCCAAAGAAAAATTAAGACTATATTATACAAAAGTGTATATAAACATAAAACAACAAATGGTTCCAGCCAGAACATTAGCATTAGCATAACCATCTTCAAATTCGGCTACTGAAAACCATAGTGGCATGAAATAGCAATTCAGAAATCTCAGGCTATGCAACTTGCTGAATGTTATATAAAAAAAGCCCTTGTCAGGTATCAGAATGAATGTAGGGCAGAGAGAACTCAAACCTCCTTATTTCTTATATTGAGACATAGCCACAGATACATTTGATGTAAACACGTTCTTTTTTTTAATCTGACATATAAATTCAAAAAAAAACCCACAGAAATTAATTATCTTGTATATTCTAATAGGATAACAGAATAACATCAGATGAATATGAGATAACTTTTAGATCAATATACCTGTAATATAACACCTGCTCAAAGAATGGATTCCTAGTTCTTCTTGCAGAAAAAACATAGGTAATATTGGCTTGTAATTTCTAATATAATTTTAACAAAACAAGAACAAAAAAAACTCACAGACATAAACCCCAATTCTTCCACTCTTGTGCATTGATTGGAAATTCCTGTGGAGAAGCAGCTGGGTGTAACTAACAAAACATCAATCCAATGACTGCAATCAAATAATTCCTCTAGTTCAGCCTTTGAATTACAATCATGTGGTTATCCTTGGTTCCAAGCCTGATTTTTTAGGAAGGTATGCTATTAGGTCTCCAAGCTTAATTAAGCAGGATGCAAAACATGGAGGATGGAGAATTCACAAGATGTAAACAGCAGCAAAGTAACAATTAAAACTAACTGAAGGCCTAGCCCTGAAAGCATGAATCATTTCAACTAAGCTTACACAACATTTCCTCCCAAGAACACCAAAAATAAATAGCAAGCCCGAGTCCTTTCACCCTCAGTGTCAATTAATGGAGTTTTGTAAACACATCTTGCATGATATGAAAAAGAAGAAAAAAAAAAGTACCTCAGTCACCACTCTGTTTCTAATTTAACAGTTTGTGCCTTAATTTTGGTTTGGGCCGTGGAGTAAGAAGAAGGGGAGGGGAGGGGAAGGGGATTTTTTGATATTTATAGATAATGCTTTAAAGGAATTTCTAGGAAAGGGATAAGACTTGATATAGCATGTCAGGACTGTCCCATTCATTGTAATGGTTTCTTTGTTTTAGAACTAACAAATTAAACACCAGATGTTGGCATCTTGTGTGTGGTAGAAATAAACCTCTTGTAACATAGAGTAATTTCATGTTCTTTTGGGACTCCTCTAAAAGAGTAAATGATGCTTTTGAAAAATAAAAGGCATTTCTGCTTCTTTTCTAAGAAAATTTAATGCTAACTCTAAACTGATTTACGCAAATGATTACACAGATTATTTAGCTCAAATTTCAGCTTGAGGCTGCTGGACAAAGTAATGATGTCTTGTGCAAAATCAGACCTCAGAGGAAGTGGAAGCTTTGCATTTATTACACTCAAGAAAACTAACAAAGTTTTCCCAAAGTTTTTTATTTTTTTTTCCCAGACCAAAAATATTTTATGTTGATAGATTTATGTAAAACAGTATACGGTTTACTATGTTCACTTTATTACTAAGAACTTTAAAGCATCATTAGAGAACAGTTTAAAAAAAAACACACCACCGCTCTTCGTAAAGTGGAGTTGTTTTTTCAATCGTTATTTTGGAGATTACTACATTAGTATGCCAACTGAACAGAAAACTGTCCAACTAATATACAGATAAAGTCATAGGAAATTAAATGAGAAAAAGCTAAGCGTGCTGTACGAAATAAAATGCTGCACTATCTGTAAAGGGTGGTTACTTGAGATACACAGGTACATAACACAGGATGTAGAAAATACATACAATTGTGTAGATTCAGAGCCATAAATCAGTACATAGCCATAAATCAGATATAGACAAACACCTACCTTTGGATACCTGTGTCTGCATGTATGTCAGAAATCAGTCAGTTCTTCTTCAGAAAAGAATAGTGTGCTTACTTACTTGTCTGTTGTTTTCTAATGCCACCTTCATAGCTGAACTTGTTCGCTCCAACTGTACTATGCTCCTTATCAGATTTGAGTATGGAGTTTTTGCACTTCTCAGTTTTCAGGATTATCAACAATATATTCATTTCTCATTGCAAGCTGGAGCAGACTCAGTGCTTCTCCAACAGCACTCGTTGGTGCAACACCAACTTATTATGAGCCCCAATAACTTTTACGCAGGTTATTACAGGGGCATGGTAGCACCAGCTTCCCCATGCTTTTCTTGCCTGTCACAAGTGGAAAAATGACAGCACAAACCACACTGCCTATTGGGGTCTCCCAAAATAATAGTTATCATTGTGGTACTACCTTCTGCCACCAGAATCTTGTAATGGAGCTGCACTGCAAAAACCAGTGTATTTATGCCTTTCTTAAAATATGGCGTACCATTCAGTGGTCTTTGCACCTAAACCATATTCTACAGAGAACGGAAAAAACACAACCCTACGTTTAATTCATTAATCCAAAATGGAAAAGAGACTTCTCCTATGTTATAAGGGTATGTGTGCTGCCAATGGCCAACTTACTACACTGATCACTCAAAGGTGGTAGTCATCAGGTACTGTCAAATAAAGTCAGACTCAGTAATCAAGACTGGAAACGAGAAACACACAGGTTCATCCTTCTTTAAAAACTATTTTGTTTCCTACACTAAGACTTTTATGCAAGAGATCTTCCTTTGAATCCTATATTAAGAAATTAACTCTATGAGAGGACTTATACAATCAATGAGTTACAACAAAAATTCAAGGATATAATACCCCTCCCCCCCCACACACAAAAAGTTTCAAACACTGTGTCAAATAGTACAAAACATGGCAACTCTTGAAGTAAACAGAAAATTTGCAAATATATATTCAGGGCCAGAAGAGATTTTCTACTGATGAAATTATCCATTTCTATGAAAAAAAGCATACACATATATTGCGGAGAACCAAAACACATACCGAACAAGTTCAAAGTTCACAAGTCAATGCTTCACTTTGAACCGCTAACTGATCGGGCAGCTAGAGCATCTGATGACTGGTATACTAAGTACTCCTCATATAGAGATTGTTGTAATTAACAGATGGGCAAAAATGTGTTACAGAATCTCATACAATAGTAGTGATTTTTATTTTAATATATATAAAAAAAGACTATGAGTTTCCCTTTAAACTTAAAAACAAAATGTAAACGTTATCGATGTTGTTTTTACCACCAGCTATGACAGCACATGCAGTCCCTACCCTCTAGGCCATTCTTTCCTTCTTATCTTCTCATTGTAGTTGATAACAAACGCAGTGTATAATTGGACTCTGATTTTGTGTAAACTCGTTAAGATATAGCCAGCGGGTGAGCCAGCCACAGTGCTTTTTAACTCCTTGCACTGTTTTAAATCATGAAAAGCTTCTCCTACACTATGAATGGAAGAAAATAGGTCATACTTGGGGAAAATAAGCAGAATCCGTAAAATGTTGAAAAGAAATGCCAGTAAGCAAGCAGAATTTAAAGACGATCAAGAAAATAATCCAAGCATCATGAAGAATGGTTCCTCTACACCATAACTGCTCAGAGCAGGTCTGTCAAAGTTATGTCTATTCTAGACATAACTAATATAATAGACCAGTTATGTCTATTCTATGAGTGCTGATTAAGATGTTGTAACCCCCCTCACCCACTCTATAAAATGCAAGAGATCTTATGTTATTTTTAAGTTAAAAAAAGTGGGCTGGGTGTTTGGAAAGTTTCAAATAGAAGAACAAATCTACTTAGAACCCTGAAAAAATAACAAAGAAGACTAGACAATAATATAAGGATTTTGAAAATGAGACATTCAGGGCTAGGAATGAAAAACAAAAGGAATTAAATTTGAAAAACTCTGATCCTAACTGAAAAAATGCTTTGAGGAAATCAAGGCAGGGAAGCACATGTATGGTTTACTATTTATGTACAGTATGTGCTTTTTCTAGTAATATTACAAAAAGATGAAAGATAAGTAGGAATCTACACGTGCCTGTTGGTCTGATGAATGCTTATACAAGGAGAAAATGGTAAGCAAGGAGAAGTATCAAAAAACTTGTACTTACCTAGGAGCTAAGCAACTACACTGTGAGCATCAGCTTTCACAAAGGAAGCATCAGGTTTAACACCATGCGTCTGCCTAGAAACAAGACAAAACAAAAAAAAAATCATCACAAGAACGACTGTTCAGACTGGTCAGATTCTGTGTAGGCAACCAAGGACTGGGCCCTCCCACATTAGTCTGATGAGTGCCAACTGGATACAGTTTACTGAGAAAAAGATGTTTTCAGCATTGTAAGGGTACAGCCGGATAACAGAATTCATTTCTTTCCAGTTTCCTTAATGAATCTTACCTATTCTGAGAAGCAAAGAGTTATGCCCACGGTTTGCCTAGTGCAGCTGCTGTGTTCTTGAGAAGGAGGAAAGAATTTGTCCCTTCAGGAGAACAACGAATTACCCTCACCTGGAAAACCCCAAAATACAAAATGGAAGATAGAGAAAAATCCACATATGACAATTATGGCATAGTTACAGACTGACAGACCCATGGTTACAGACCTTGCAGGTACAAGGACTAGACCAGAAGCCTTATTCATCACATCGGTGATTAAATCAAGTAATAAATGAAGTAAGAAATTTTTAAGAGACAAGATTACATGCAGTTTATTTCATCACAGAAAGACACTGAAAGTTCCTGGATTAAAATGCAAGACTAGAAGACAAGACTGCTAGGACCTACAAAAACCCAGATCAATTTGCTTTTGAACTTTTGTCTCTCTCACACATTGGTTTTCTCTAGAATGTCTCTAAAACATCTAAGTTCCCTATTTAAGGAGTTTGTTTTAATTTTTTAATTATTTTTCTAATAAAAGCGTTCTAATAAAACACTGGAAGCCTTTGATGTCATCTGGCAAATTTCTGACAAATGTCTGATAAATAAGTAATAAATAAGCAATAAATCATATACGTATTCTTAAAATAGCTAACATAAAAACTTCCTTTTAGATTGATGCTGCAAGAATTACTGTTGATTCATCATTGTTTTGCCCTTCTGCAATGCTCGGGGGGGAGGGGGGGAGGGAGAGGGGGGCATCTGATCCTATATTGGGATGTGGTTCAGCAGCATTGTGTAAAATCTTTCAACAAGTTAGAATTCTTCCAGCCATTTTTAGAGGAGGAAAAAAAGAGACTGTGTGGGAAGATGTGGTAAGTGTGGGAGTTCAGAGAACGCTCATTATGTAACTCAGCAGGGAACAGAAATTCAAGAAGCCAGGGAGAAGCCAGAGTGAGGAGCAAGTCAGCAGTATTTAGGAGTAAGCTCAGTAGCTTCAGAGGCTTTGAGTTGTGTGTCCTCCCTCTCCTTAACAAAGCTGTCACTTCTTCAGATTCAAAGCCAAAAGGGCACAAGTGATCTTAAAAATCCTTAAGCCACCATTTAAGCTTCACACTGGTCAAAAATTGTAAGTACTAAAGCACCCAGAATATCTTAATCTTCAAAAATAATGTATGCTTCTCCATGTTGTTTGATAGTCATAAGCTCATTTCAGCTGGATATGAATTTATTCTACCTGCAGGAAGTCCAAAAATTTGGAGAAAGTTTGAATACAGATACTAGTTTTCTAGCCTGAGCTGCCTTCATAACAGCATAGTATAGTTAGAATGTGCAAGGAATTCTTAACTATGAGGCAAGGCCAAGTGAAAATTCAAATATTAGCATTTGCTTTCACAACTAGTTCAGCTTACACATGATCCTTAGAGTTTAATGCAAAATGCATAACTGCCTAAAGGGTCCTTTAATATCTCATTCTGTTATCAAGATAGTTTCTTATTAATCATATTGAGTTTGTGCAAGAAAAAGAGGTAGAGAACATCACTATGTAAGCCAGCTGCTAATAATCAGTTGGACACTGTAGAAGTTGTACTTGCAGTCAAGCTGGCTTTCTGTCTAGAAGTTTTTGGTTATATTTTAGAATAAAAATACTTCTGTTTAAAGCCAGCTTTTTGACATCACCTGCTCTGGATGATTGATTTCTACAAAGAGAACTTCCAATGCCTCAAATAATCTCAATCTGTGAAGTAAGATAATTCAAAGGTATTGTGGCTTGGGATCCAGTGCAAGAGAAGCTGTTACATTTAAGTGAAGGTGCATCCAGAGAGTACATCCAGATTGACAAAGAGGGCAAGAGATGCCTTTAACCAGGCAAGCAATTTCAATAGTTTTAAAAATCACACACACAGCATATACTACAGTGCCTATACAATGCTTGCAAACGATTCAGGACTCAAGAAATTTTAGAAGTAAGATATTTAAATCACCAGCATCCAGAATCAGACTAGTAAATATTCTTAAATGAATTCTGAAAAGAGCATAAACCATCAGAAATGCTCTCTATTTGGAGAAAAGGCAAAAACAACAATTTAATTCTTTGGATCATGCGCCTATCACCTTTTTTTAGTCTGGGTTCCTACTGGGAACAAAGGAAAAGATTGAGACTCCTATTAGGGACAGGGGGAAAGTTCACTGTTCTGCTCTTTCTTTCTTAGGAGGTGATGATAAATTCGATTTACCAATACAAATTAATTCTATATATGCTGCCTAACACTGAGCACAAGTTCCCTTTTTTTCCTCTGATGTGCTGGAACAGTGGATTGATTGTTGTTCATCTCATACTGTTAGAGAGAAGTTATAAAAGTTTGCTGTCATCCAGAAAGTGATTTACCAAAAATGTCTGAAACCTAACTGAACCCCATTAGGTAAGCGCTTTGTCCACCCTACCTAAATGGATCACATGCGTCTAACTTGCTTAAATGACTCCTAATGCATCACTGTAGCTCCAGTGGCCAATTTAGGATCATATACATTCATCACATTCCAGAAACCAATATGCTCTGGTTTTGCATTCAAGTTTTTATTTATGCTTGTATTAAGTATTAGATTTCATAGGTTCCAGAGATATTAACGTCATAAATGTAAACAGCAAAAATATAATTAAAAAAATAAATCATACAGACTCTTTAGTCCACCTAAAAGGTCAGTTCCAGGTTGATTTGATTTCCAAAGGAGTGTTTATTTTTCTCCTATCCTTATTTTTCTCATCATTCGAACAGTGAATTTTCTCAGAGGGCAGAGCTTCATTATTTCCAACTGGAGTTTAGTCTCCAGAGCACAATATACACCATCATGTCTAAACACACAAAACACCACCTCATGATCCTTTACTTCAAATAGTTAGCAATATCAATATGCACAGAACTTTAAGCCTCCTTGAATATAAGCTGTTTTAAGCAAGAAAGGCAATGACAGAATCCTAATGTATCTGTTTCTTAAACCAGGAAAATAATCAGGCTATTCTCACTATCAAAATTCATAAATGATTTGTTTTTCTCTGTATTACCTATATTTACAAATAGTTTACAGAATGATAAGCAGTAAATCTGGAAAAGATGCATCTACCATATCAGTGCATATTTTCTCCCAAACAGAGGTATGCTCAGAGGCACAGCATTGTTACAGGTATGTAATCTATATACGAGCTGTCTGTACAATACTAATAAGGTTGTAGCAACATCATGGTGTGCTTAAAGATTTTTAATGCTACTGTGCTTAATGCTTTTTCAGTCACATTTCATCCCCCACATATCATCATCTTGTTCCAACAGCACTGTTGGTACAGGGCATATCCATAAAACACATACCCCTTTTAAATAAGAACAAAGGTATGCTGAGAGGTAAAACAAAAAAAGATAGGAAAAATTATCATCTTTATTGATGAAGGAGTTCTTTAGGATTTGATTTGTATGTATAAACAACCAGATCCAAGTTCATGAGCTTAGATGGTTAGTTAGCTTAATCAATTTTGCTTTAATTCTCCTGAAACACGACATCAGTCAGGTATATGTTCTTCAGCAAGCACTTCTTTGCCAATACATTGTTCAGATATATCTTATGGTGAAAAATCAGAAATCTGAGCACTGGCTCTACTAGTAAGATAATATACAAAGCGTTCACTCCTACTGACTGTATAGCCTTACGTACTCACTGACAAAAGACTAAGAACACTAAATGGGTGATGTAGTTCAGAAATCTGTGATTCACTGGTTATGTCCCATATAAGTTGTTATTTCTGTTTCCTGGCTCTAACTACACAGAGAATTCTAAAGGTTTTATTTAGGGAATATTTTAGTCTTCCAGTTGAAAATGGAAGTGAATTTTTGAAACTCAGTAAATATTTCTGGAAAGGTTACAGGTGGCTAATTCGCAATTTGAATTCAAATGCAAGTAAGACTTTGGAGCTTTTCAAGTTCCAGAAGACACAAACTGCCATATGTGTCATATGTGCATCACGGTAACTACTATGAACTAGGAAAGACATCAGATACCAAAGAAGATGAGAAAAACATCTGCAAAACTTCAAGTACCAAAACTTATCTAATGTAACATAGCAGAAAGTCTGTTTCTGCAGGAAATCCATTATAGCAAATCCATTAATTTCCTTGATTAACACTTGAAAACTATTAGTGATCTGGGTGTATCTAGTGGCCTGTGACCGCTCAGTTACTAAGTGTTTTACTCTCGTGCACAAAGACTCATTGTCACAAAGGAATGAACCAAATGAAACAGAATTCACTCTTGATCCACATTTTTCTCTTTATACTTACACAATGTGCAGTATAAAAGCAGTGGATTTTATAGCTACAGTAATATACTTTCTCACAGTTAAATATTCTTGACTATCTATAGAGATGCAGTTCCAGAAAAACTGAGACAATAGATCTTAGACTAGGAGCAGTGTACTTTCTCAATAATTTGTAATTCTGCAGGTCTTCTACCCCATAAATTACTTTTTGGTTATCTCACCTACCAGACACATTTGCAAGTCACTGCTGTGGCTTGATCTGACTGAAAGCGGTTGTTTTTCTCCTACCATTCTGGAAGTAAAAGAGACATTTATGAAGAACCAGACTGACCTGTAAATATCAAATAAAATATCAGTGCCTGCTATCAGGGGCACATCTAGTTTCATTCCAACTAATATCTTGCTCACACAAGAAATCCCCTCGAAATATTTCAGAGATACCTCTATCCCTCTAAGTAACTTTTTCTTGACTTCAGCACATTCCTGCTGAAAAGCACCAGCATCTTTTGCATAAACAGAAATTGCCTGAAGCCATGCTCTCCTTCTGTATTCTGGTTGCCAGAATACGACAAGCAAAAGCAGAAGCAACTCCTAAGGTACTACTAATATAGTTTCATCAACATTCCCAGAAAAAAATTCAGAATTAAAAGTTGCAGCAGAAGGCCAAATATGTGACATTTTGGACACAGTATGCCCAAAAGAGAAATTTCTAGAAGTTACCTTAAGATTTTTTCTAACGTAGATAAATTGATACAACTGTTTTTTTAACATATTTGCAAAAGCAAAAAACGAACTTTCAGTGAATCACTGCAATTTGTGGGAGCGTTTGTGATCCTTAAGTCTTGATTTTGAACATTTTTCCTCTCACTTCATACTTCTTTGCTTCTGAAATTAATTTTGATCTGTTATCTCATCATTCACTTTCCTTCCTTCACAGTTTTTTTTTCCTCTATAACCCTCCCTTTGATTGTCCCATGGGTCTTTCTGTGTCTTGGTTTCTCCTGCATCTTAAAACATTCACAATTTCTCACATGCCTTTTTCTCACGCTAGGTTGCACACACCACATAACTGAAAGCTGCATAAAGATAAATTGGTAGCTGCCTCTTTCCACAGGTTGCAAATGGAGATGAAGGCACTATATCATTGAAGCTTCTCCAATGATTTCCAGAGAGTGACAAAGTCATATTAAAGCAATAGTCACCACTTAAGTACTTCAGCCACATGGACTTTCCATTCACTACTGCTCTTACAGCTCCCCACAGAAGTAAATTAGCACCAGAACTGTTTATTTGCCTTCTGACAAAATGTATCATCAGCTTGATTGTAGCAGGCTACCATTGATTTTGGAGTGATGTAGTAGTCCTTCGTGTCTGGAGATGCTAAAGTGTCAGCTAACTTCTCCCCATAACCTTTCACCTTCTGGAAATCTTTATTTAGAAAATATTTCATTAGTGGTGCAAATGTGACCTCAATGGACAATGACTAGTAAGAAAATGCATAGAAATAAGCTACAAAGTGATCACAAAAGATTAGAGGAGCATGAGCTGTGGGCTATGAAAGAAGATTCAGTATTAATAAATGTAAAGTGGCAAACTCATGACAAAGGCATAGGTAAACAGGAATAAAATAGTACTTAGCTGCTTCAATAAAATTTATTTTTATCCTGGCTCTTTGTTTCTCCCCTAAGAGCATGTTTCCATTATTCTATTTCTAAAGTAGTAAAATAAGGAAAAATGAAAGAAAATGATGCAGTACAGAAGAGTATTTTAAGAAGTCTTCCAAGAAGCTTAAGTAGCATGTCAAACATGCACCTCATGGAAACTCATTTTTTTCTATTCTTGCCTCTGGTACATGAAAACAAGCCCATGATTAATTTAAAGAGTACACATCATGCCAACATCTGATACTTCCCATCAGTAAGTAAACAAGAATTAAACAAAGAAGCATTGTTTTCTTTTATTCAAACAGATAAAGTGTCAGAATACCTAATATGCAACTGTAACACCCCAAAACTCCCTTCGCATACCTGGAACCTGGCATGAAAACATGAAAATAAAATAGTTAGAAGTGTAATTATTTTACTAAGTCATAGGAAATGCACAAATAATACTATGGCATCTGTTATTGCAAAAGATAAGCAGTTCCTTTTCCTGTGGAGATCGTGACAGTTGAATTTACAAGCAGCACTTTCTCTGGAGAACCATGCTTTTATCACAGCTTGTCCCCATTGCATTCAGAAGTCCTTTAGGGGCTGGGTGCCTCAGCAAGAATAAGATCCAGTACTACTACCCACCAATTCTGACACCAAAACTCTACTGAGCCCCAGTTCTACGGAAGATAACATAGAATTCTAATGCTGCCAAACAGCTTTAAATAAGATTAAATACCTTATTCTAACAATATTACTCGTTATCCCAGCACGATACTGCTGCCAAACAGCCACTTGCTAACCAGGGAATTTAGTCTCCCAGTCACTGAACAAGTCAACTGTCATCAAGCATGTCAGAACCATGAAACAGAAGCATGTATTTAGAGTTCAGTCCTTCATTCATTCTAGTAAAAGCCACTTTTCTCTCTTTTTTCTTACTTGTGCACAGAGATGTCCCTCTACACAACGATGCAGGAGTTTAATATGATTTACTGGTTCCATTCAGACACCTAATGTATTGTTCTTTGAACTAATCCTCTGAAACCATTGAATTTGTTATGTTTTGTTATTTACTGTGTATGTTGTTCTCACATTGGAATTCTACAAAATAACAAACAGAATACAATGAAAAGCCCTGGCACAAAGAGGTAAGCATCCATGTCTGTACAGCACTACTGATCTTTGCTCAGAAGTACTCTTTGTTAGGTAAAGAGGCCAAACCCAGTAGCCCAACAAGGTGAGGCTGTGGCAGCTCCATGTCCCCAGGGCCAACCAGAAGTGAGGCTGAGGCCTGCGATCCCAGTAGGTACCAATATGAATACATATATAGTCTATAGATACAACATGGCCAGTCATGCAGATCAGCACAGAGACACACACACCACACTGCCATTGTGCTCTTCCGATCTTGTGGAGATAAGTCCTTAACGGGTTGCCCACTTTCCTGTGATGGGCTGGGCAAAGCCGGGGCAGGGTACTACTCCGGTACCCCCACCTGCCAGTGCCTCTCTGTGCTCCTTTCTGCTTGTGGGGCAGAGCTCTTCTCACTTTCACTTTAATACCCTTCACTTTGACTATGACAATAGTCCAAAAGGCATCCTTAAGCAGTCCTGTACATGTTTCATGCTTTAGAACGCCAGTCTAGAGGGTTTGAACTAATGAGCATACTTAAGTGAAAACTATAACATTACTTTTTTTTTTTTTTTAATAGCATACAATCTGCAAAGAGATCTGGAAAAAAAAAAAAAGCACTAGACATGAGCATTCTCTCATGTCTTAAGTGGCAACTAAAGTGTGTGGTTTCCTAGCATTTCTTGAGCTATGAGATCAGAAAAATTTAAGATACAAGACTGCAGCCCCTTCACAAAGGGGATGGCTGTATTAGATATTCTTTATAGAGCTGAGTGGTGAGGATTTTGACATACAAAGTAGCATGACAGTGCATAGGGTCAACGTCTAGAAGTGTCCAAATTCATGCAGATCTTCTGCATTCTAATTCCAGCAAAGAGCATTACCACATTCAAATGCCAGTGAGCAAATAGTTTTCATTTTTATATTTTAATCTAGCTTCTCTCAAGGTAATTGTGTTCCTCAGCACCTATTTTAAAAGACCTAGACACAATGTAGCATTCTCAGTTCAGAGAACGCTAATCCTGCCTTAATTTTAGTCTCTCTTTATGACTGTATCATATAGATTATTCTGTGGTAGTAGATTATTCTGCATCTTCAAAATGGGAAAGAGCCTCAACAGTACTTATTGCACATGTTTTCATAGTAACTGAACATTAAGAAAGGTACAAAAAGTGAGAAGCATATGTCCTTCTACCACCCTATTTTCAAAATGCTAGTACAGACTCCTGGCAAACAAGCAAGGAGGAAAAACAAGAATAACATAAAATAATACCAATCCTTTTAAAAGGCCTGAGTATGAGGAGCTAGAGTCCATTTTCTGTGCCTCAAGAAAACATTCATTTCCATGGAACATAACTTCTCCAGATGTGACATGCCTTACAAACTGCCTTTTCCCTAGAAGAAATGGGAAACTAGTGTTTGCTCAGCAAAACTTGCCCAAACAACCAACTTTCTCCTCTTACAACTGTGCAGAGTCTCAACAGACTTGGGAGCTGCTGTTGAAGTTACTTCTGCATGCAAAGAGGCCGGATTGCTCTCAGCACAGAACGAGGAATGCTGCTAGGGTGCTACACTGCAATACACCTATAGCAGTGTCACATGAAACACAATGTACTCACACAATTCAACAGAGGTTTAATTCTTCCTCTTTTTTTCTCTTTGATGCAACTTGGATGATGACCGTAAGCATGAATATTTATTTCCTCTCTGAATACTACTTTTTCTTTTGCTTAGTTTTTAATTCTTACAAATGAAATCCTGGCTGATCTTGTTATACAAATAAATGTCTATAGTGCTTAGCTGGATCCTGTTAGGTTCTCAATGAGTTCCACACACTAATTGATTTTTTTTTTTATTTCCTTCCTTTCCATTACATTACTGTCCCTTTGTTCGTCAATTATGAAAAAGGATGAATGGAAGTGCCCTAACTTCTTTAGGCTACTAGTTATTGTACATTTCTTTTACTACCACAACTATTCTTTCTCTTTCTAAAGCCGTCTCATCTTTTCAGTCTCTTCAAAATTCCCTTTTTTTATAAGAAAAACTCAGATAAACTCTTACATTAGGGGAAGAAAATCAGTATTGCTTAATTGGGATGTTCCACAAAGTTGAAAGATGAGAGAACAAAATATAGCAGGGAAAGCTAAGTCACAGGACCTGTTCCTGCAACTGCATGTTGAAATATTAAATAAAGAAAGAAAGAAAGAATGGCCTAACATGAGAAAGGAAAGTTGCCTTTTTGTATTAAACAATGGCTTCATCAGTTTGTACCAAAGTAAACGTATTATGCCTACATTCAGTTCTGTTTTAGTCCTCTGCAAGTTCTGTCTTTGTCTTGTGAAACAGACCATTAAGCATGTTCCTCTCTGTCGGAAAGATCTGCTCCCAAATTCATTACAAGCACCTTACTATTAGTATGCAAAAGCAAAAATTTTGCAGTTTCCTGAAACTTGACAACGTAGGAGAGAATCACATTAGCTATAAGAAATCAGGTTAGTTTTACTGCACAATAAAGCTATTGATTCAAGACTATTCCTTTTCTTTTGAGGAATATCTTTAAGATACTTTATAAAAAGTCTATTACCAAATCATCCAGCAGTAAGAAATATTTGACTTTACTGACATGAGAAAAACTGAGTGATAAGCTGTAAGAAGAGAAAACTTCGAAACAGGCATTCTACATGTGTCCAAAAGACTGCTTATGTTAACTAAACTCTGTAGGACAACTATGCAGAAATAGGTACAATGCAGAATATCTACACAGTATAACATTAATGATTATTACGAACCTAACCTTAATATGCAAGGTAAAAAGAGTTGCCAAAAATCTCCAGACGTTATCATGTCCACCCTAATCATCTTTTTGAACCCAAAAACTTGCTCAGCCATAAAAACTGAACTACCATGCACATAAAGTTGTCAAACAAACATCAGTATACGTATAGATTGTAACATTGTGGTTAAGAGAGATTTACAGTATGCACACTGTCTGTACAGTCGGATCTATCCTCATATCACCTTCAAAAATCTTGTATTCCTGGATCTTCCTCTCCTCCAGCGTTAAGTATGGCTGATGCACATTCTAGCATAAAGCCATCACCTTGCTATATCAGAGTATGAAGTATAAGCCAGAATCACTTACCAGAACAGGACTACCTTGTGCCTGCAAAGTCATCCACATGATGGGAGGGGAACGACCGCCAACTAAAAAAAAAAAAATAGAGAGCTATCACTGCATACAGAACATAAACTGTGTAGCACACAAGCTCACTTATCTATGCAAGATTTTCCAGATGGACATGTGGAAGCTTTAAGTGTAACCAATCTCCTTCTTGTTTCTGCACCCAAACTCAGTTAAACCACCAGGAGAAAAGAGGTCATCTCTGTACATATGTAGAAAGGTGCTTCTGGAAATGTGCATCTCCATACAGCAATAATGTAATCAAATGTCCAGTTAGAGATTTGCAGTATTTGTATCATAGTGTTTTCTTGCATGGGAGCACTAGCACAGATTTGTGTAATCTTCAGATTCCCTTCAGCACATTTTCATGGTATAAAATAATAATAGAAACTAGCCATTATAATGTTTAAAAGAAATATAGGTGAAATCCTTGCAAACTGCAATGATTTTATACACTAGGAAAGAAGAGTACGCAAAGGGCAGACAATGGCACAGCAAAGAATTCTCAAATGATGCTTATAGCGTAGCTTAAGAGCCTGGGTTTTTGTATTCTTTGAAAATGAGATAGGATGTGCCATCCTATAGGGATAAGAAGGTTAGGTGGACAACTGCTGGATGACCAACTCAGGGATAAGGAAGGAAGGTTTATGCTCTAGCCTGAGACAGAACTGTAGACAGGGCCATGCTTAAAATGCTTCTTTCATAATGAGAAATTCTAGCTTTTTCTTATTCCCCTTATTCAATAACAGAAAGAAAACTCTCAAATCAAGAGGGAGGGTTGAACTGTCTCATGAATAATTTTCCGGCCTGAGACGGGGAGTTCCAAGTTTATTTTCCTGTATACAAAGTGATTATCTGGGGGAACCTGACAAGCAGAGATGCATCTCACATTCATTAAGTATTAACAAAATACATTCATCTACTAAATACTTCGATATAATTAAAGCATAAATCACTGAGTTTATGATTGTGTAAAATAAAAATAAAACCAGTATTCCTCCCTAGTTACTTGGTGAGCTAAGGGTTCAAGTAAGTGCCTAGGTAGGTACAGAAATCCAAATCTACCTTTAACATGGTATCTTCTTTTGCTGTTAAATTGTCTCCCATTCTGAAAACTTTGCCACCTCTAAGAGGTTAGCAATAACACTTCAAACAAACAAACAAACAAAACCCACACCAACACACACCCCATAGTAAAAACTCAGAAGATTGAGCTGTTTCTGTTTCAAGAGAATCCAACTGTTGCAAATCAGATCATAGCACCAGCTACCAGAGGACTGTACCACAGTAAAGGACAAGGTGCCTTGCCATGCACTCAACAGAGCAATTTCCCCACAGGCAATTAATTTCAGAACTGTTTGTCCTATGTCCTGAAGGATGCAGCATTTTGCCCCTTATTTATACCCTGTCTAACATAACTGTGGATGCTAACAATATGAATTAAATGCCTATTTTTGTTTTTCTAATGAATCCTTGGGCTCCTTTGTAATTTTTGCTAAGAAATACTGCAGGTTCATTTTTCATTGTATTAACCAAGTGTTGCCTTTTGGGCTTTAAAAGCGCTACTTTTCAAAGTAATTGGGTGGTATTCCATTTTTGCTTTAAGACATGGACCAGATAACGATCAAAATATTTTTTCAGAGTTTAAGTGCTGATTCAACAGAAATTAAGTATTCTACAGAAACAGGTTAATTCTACTGATATGATTAGGTTCCACCAATCACCTGGCCAGGCACCCTACCAGTCTGGACCCCCTTAGATCTGAAGTGTTCTCCAGCTATCTCCTTGGACATGGAACATGGGCTAAGTCAATAGGACCACACCTCCAAACTCTGCTGAACAAGAATCTCAAATGTGAGTGATAATCCTTTTATTTCAGTTAGTCCCACTTTGCCACAATAACACATATCTAATTTTTTCCTGCAGGTAGCAAAGATACAGCACTCATCATTTAATGTATGCCTGTTACAATTACTGCAATACTAACAAGTGTAATCCACAGGTGGGAAAATAAAATATAAAATTAATTATGCAATCCGGTGTATAAGATGTAAATAGGAGTACAGAAATACAGAACAATCTCAAAACTACTTCAGCATCACTGGAAGTCATTTGTCTATTTGCCTGCAGAAATTCACATTACCACTGATATTAAGCTAGCTCAAGTGACCACAAAGTCCTTTACAGTCTTAATGAAATAGGATCTGACTAACGTTTCAAACAACTGCAGTTTACGTTAAGATTAGAGGTTAAATAACAAAGAATATAAAAGTGAAAGACAAGAAGTTATATGCATCAAGCCAGTCTGGATGTCCATCCTGCCCAGTTTCCTATCTGACTGGTGAACAGCAGATACTCACAGAAAACACAGGAAAAGGGCACATTTAGTGTGCCATTTAGAGTCTCCTCCAGAATACTCTAGTCTCCAATGCTTTTGCTTTATGGATTATTGGTAAATTTATTTAATAATTATCAGTTTTTTCCTTCTTCTATGAATTTTTTTCAGTTGCTTTATGAAATCATGTAAATTTTTAGTATGTTGGAGGACATCATGTGGCAAGACATTCCCCAGATAGACCATTTTCATTTCAAGAAAACTTCTAAGTACTACCCTGCTGTTTCACTCAATGCTTCCTAGTTCTATATTAGGGGGGGAAAAAAGAACAATCATTTCCTGCTCATTTTCCTCATGCCACTCACAATTCTACAGATTGCATCATCTCTCTTCCGAGTTGTGATGAGCTGCACCTGGGTTTTTTTTGTTTCCAATTACACATATGCTTCTTTAGGAGAGTCGCTGAGCAAAGTGGGAACTTTTGGTAAGAGGTGGGAGATGACTGTTTAGTCCTTGAGGCATCCTTGAGCAGAAGGAAGGAAAGAAGACTCAGGAGACGGTAAGGTGCGGTAGGCAAGTATAGAAATCAAAAAAGCACAGCGTTGAGAATGTGTAACACATGCAGAAGCAGACAAGTCACAGACAGCTTCCCAGGAACTACAAAAAACAGTGTACAGAGGTTGCTGAAACTCAGTTACTGAATTGACTAAAATAGGTTGCAAACAAGGACTCATTCCTAGAAGCTCTGTGGTATATAAACCCTTATTCTTAGTTTTCTGCTTTCTTCTCTACTTGCTTTAAATTTTCTCTGTGCTAATGAAGTCTAGTTCTTCTGGGTTCAAAATCTTCAGTCTTTCTTGGGATCTCACTCAGGGAAAACTCCGGCCAATTCAAGTTCCACTAACACAGACAGGAGAGTAAGGCAGAGGTAAAGACATTACTGATTTCAGGACTATTTTGCTTCGTACTTTCTTGTTCTATCATCTCCTGTGAGTTGGAAAGGACCAATGTACAGCGGCAGACTGCTGTTTCCTCTTTTAGACTTTTCTTTTTCAAAAATTTCTACAGTTTTTATTCAACTCCTGAGTAGTGATCTTGATGATTCCATAAAACTATTATTCCAAGATCTCATTTCTTAGTGTTAATGATCTGCTCCAAATGCCACATTTTGGGATATTAGGATTGTTTTTCCTCAGTGCATCACTTTACATTTATTTGGTATCCCAAATACCAAATCACTAATTATATAAGGTATTTCTGCAACCCCTTACAAATCTTTCCTATCCTGAATAGGATAGGAATATCATAATACTGGTATTCAACCCCTTTTCCAGATTGTTTATCAATGTATTGGTAATTAGGATAGTCCAGCGTCCAGCAGCATTCCACTGAGAGAACTGGCCGTTTATTTGTACTTGTTTTCTCTCTTTTAACAAGCTGCTTGCCCATGTGAAGCACATCTACCTTATCCTATCACTTTTTAAGTTCTTCAGAATACCCTCGGTTCCCTTCTAGGAAGTGGAGGGAGACTGATTCTACCACATCTCCCTTCTCTGTAGTCTTGCTAACACCCTGAAACTGCAGTAAGTTTGAGGAATGACTTGCCTTTAAAAAAAGCCCTAACAAACAACTCTTCCCTCATGTCTTCCCCTCCCCACCATGTTACTCATTCTATTCTTCACAACAATTTCTGCTAATCTGCCCCAAACAGATACGAGACCTTATTGTTTTCTAGCTTTCAAAAAATCTTCTCTAGATCCTTAAAAAGCAGAAATGCCGTATTACAGTTTTTTGAAATATTTAAGAATTACATACTATAGTAAATGAGCCCATTTTCCACATCTCAGTTCTTTTAGAACATGTTTTGCTCAAAGTATTCAGACTGTGACTTAAAAATGCAATTAATTATCATCACATACTCCAACAGTCTATTGCTAAAGTTCTAAGAATATTGATTACTACATGAAAAAGTAAAGCAATAGAGAATGCGTTGAATGTGACATGTACTTTCATATCAGAACATATACACTTCAGGTTCATATATCCGCACCTGTCCGACACCAGATTTATTTCAACGGAAGTTTGCATGCATATGATTGTCCATGTGAAATAGAGCTAACTGAATTACTCAAACTAATTTATCAGAAGTTCAGGTTTTTGCAAATACTACCACCTTCGCTCCAAATACAAATGAAGACTAGGCTACACAACTTTTCATCAACAGCTGAAAAAAATTATTTGTGAAAACTTTTGTTCACACTCTGCTAGCTCTAAAGATAGGAAATAATTTTATGTGTCTGTAATCATATTTTAGTGTCTGCAACTGCTACAGAATTGTTTCGTAGACCACCCCCAAAACGCACATCCAATGCCAACAGCACTGCAAAGCCTCCATTAACCATGTATCTAGCATTCTCTTCCTGTTAACAATGCATACCCTGAACTTGAAAGCATTCCTTTTTGGTTGATAAGCAAGTTAAATCTAATAATCAATTTTCTGTTTGAGTTGCAAGCAATATTGCAAAAGTTATAGCATTTAAATAGAAAATTCATTCTGGGTCACTTTGCTGAAACAAACAGTAGTTACTGAGAAACCAAATATTCTATTTAATACTGAACAATTCATTTCTAGCACTTAAGCAGAGAAAGTGTGGAACTTAAAATCAGATAAATGCCAGTCATTTCAAAGTTTGTAGAAACTGCTGCTCTTGAAGTAGTAATCTCCCCATTTGTTTTAAATTTCAGAGGAGGGACATTGCTTGCAAATCTTTAGTCATCATCAAGGAAGCCAAGGTTGTTTTTGCCTTAAAAAAAAAAAAATCTTTACAAGAAGAAAAATCAGTCCAAATACAACAGACAATAGTTTTTACATTTTGCTCAGAAAATAAATTCTATCATTTTTTCCCTACAATCAAGTATTTGATCTGCAAATCTTATAACATGCAAAGGAGATAATTTTACCTAGCGCTAGAGTAAACTTGCTTCTGCCACAAGGACCACGACGTTTAGTTTGTGACTACAGCCTAAATTTAACATCCATATCATTATGGCAGCGGTACAGAAACTTGAAAACAAACAAAAATAGAAAGGCACATAGAAGGTGAATAGGAAAGGTGCAATAAAAGGTCCTCTAAGATGAAGGCAAAAGTCTTATACATAATGGTATTTATGTACATATTTTCTTTTAAAGTCAGAATTTATTTCTAAATGCTAATGTGCATTTCACCATAAACATAAAACTCAGCTCTCAGATACAACAGAAAGAATATACTAGTATTAAGCAACTACATGCAGAGTATAATGCAGTGCAAAATTTGCTGGTTTTCTTATTTGGATAAAATTCTGTTCTTTAGAAAAAAAATATTTCTGCTGAACCTCAAAATCAAATTTTCTTCAGTTACTAACTGCATCTTCACTTTCCCACAAAAGCAATACACATAATTGCTATTTAGTATGATTAATTTATAAGGATTTGTTCTTAAGTATTTTGGTTGTAGATACATTTTGTGGCTTGCCACTGAACTGCTACAATCTCCAAGTGTAATTCCAAAATCAACTGTCTAGTATAAATTGAATAGCTCTTCTTTAAGATAATATGATTTTACCACTAAACAAAATATGTTTGGTGAATTTTGAATGCATATGAAAAGTGGAGGTAAAAGTATTTTATTTTTCAAGATTTCTTCTTTACACTCACACAAATACTTCTGTCTTTTATAGAATTTTCCATCCAGAGAACTGAAAGTTATTTATCAGGAATGAATACCTCTACTTTGCTCTTTTGTCTTTGGGTTTTGGTGGGGTTGCTTGTTTTAATGTATGCATGGCGAGGCACAGAAAACTAAGCCAAGTAGCTTACCATCACTTAACAAATGAGTAACAGAGGCAAGAAAAGAACATAGATCTTCTGATCCATCCAAGCAGCACTTACATGAAATTTCATGCAGTCATGTCCCAGAACCTAATATCATTACTGTCATTCGGAAAAGTAATTTTATTCTTATTTCACAGGCAAACAACTGAAGCGCTCAGAAGATTGTCACTTGGATCCACAAAAAAACACAGAGACCAAAAACTAGAGTCAAAAGTTTATGTGGAGTCTTAAAACCACTGAAAGAGTAATTCACAACACTTAAAATTAAGTCAGCTAAGTATGGTCCCTGAAGAAGTTTTTCAACGGTAAGTTAAGTAGCTGCATTCATCCTTTTGTGCACAGGTAGAAGCTAGTTGTGTCAAGTCAAAGAAGAGTTTTGTCAGGGTTTGTAACACTGTTTACATGTAGCCCCTGCTAGAATCAATAAACAAGGAAGTCGTCCTTAATCTAGGGAGACACACACCTACCATAACAGACTCAGCAGACAACATGGCAATAATCACTCCAAGGGAAAAGAGAGGATATCCTTTTCACATGTAACATACCCAAGATGCAGGAGACTCAAATTCAATCTTCAGATTAAGATTATTCATACTCATACTTCTGATCCACCTAAAAAAACTGTCCTAATCGCACAACTATCAGAAGATCCTCAATTAACTATGAGCAGCATATAGAAATCTGTGAACAGAGCTATACAACACAGTCCCGCCTTCCCGATTTTATATATATTTTCAGAAAAAATACAAATTGTCTGCATCCATAGGTAACAACTATCCCTGCAATCTAAGGAAAACAACCATTACAAGAAATGGAAGTGCACTGCAACTGAACAGATTTCATCTAGCCCACTCAAGACAGTGTAGCAGTAAATTTTCCTGAAGTCAATCATAGTTTTCCTTTAACTAGCAGTGGCCTTGGAGGAAATCCTATAATACTTATTTTTTTCCTAATGTACTTTTTCAACAGTAAAAACATTAGTAATTTAAGGGACACTTTTCCAGAAGAGCAGTCATTTTTCATGTTAAGTTTAGCAGTGGCCCTGCTGCCCGGGAAAACAACTCTGTGTACTGTCCTTCATAGGATAACGAACCATTGTACACCCACCACAAAAGCATTATGTTCCTTCTTGAGAATTTAAGTTTAGATGTGTGAACCTCCTGCATCCATTGAAAGACTGCTGAAAAAAAGGAATCTGAATCTACTGGCTCCTTGTTACGACATACTTAGAAACTTCATTATGATCAGACCCCGGACTTACTGCAGAGTGACAGAATGAAACTTGGACAAGTTATTAAAACTCTAACCTCCATTAGTCTCAAACCCAAGAATAAGTGCAACTCTCATTTTCTTATAAATCTACCGCAAGAGCATCTTTAATGAGTGATGCAACTGCTGAACACTGTAGGCAGCAGAATCTGCTTAGTTTCATGAAAACAGTCATGCTAAAAAAAAAAAAAAACCCAAACAAACAAAAACAGCATGTTGTGAAAGACAGAATGGTTTTTCTGTTACCTTGTTGCTTCTCTGGTGATGAAGCCGGAAAATAATGAATTTGATAACTGGGCCGTTCACATATGACCCAGACTTAACAGAAACATGACTGTATGTTGGCAGTAAAGAAACAAAAATAAACCAAAAAAACACCCACAAGTGACTTAGATGATGCATGAAGGATCTGAGAAGTACAGAGTTAGGCTAAATATTCTTGCTGCCTAACTATAAAAGTTGCTACTGAACAGAAAAGGGAATCTGAAAGGACAGCCAAATATGGATTAAAGTAGAGGAGGGGGCAGCAAAGTAGAACATGTATATAAAACTACTTAAGCAGAAAATGCTTCAGTTTCTTTCTCCAAAACTATTTTATAGAAGATAATTGTTATTATGTATTTACTAGTAGAGTCTGTATCCAAAATTTAATCTTACCCAAAATAAATCAAAACCCATCAACTTGAATGCAAGAGACCTTTGTACTCCAGAACTCAGTTCACAGCAGCACCCCTCAGTGAGCTTTTAACTATAGCTATTATTCAATCTTTTGTGTGCAGTTCCAAGAGGCCACTACCAAATCAGGTATTTTAATATCTGTGCACAAAAAAACAGTGACAGTGATACAATGTTTGTTTTGAAGAGTTCAAATTGAGAAAACTTTTCCGTATTAAACCATTGTCTAAACTACTCCCCAACAGCTGGCACCAAACAAGTTAAGTAAAATGTCTGTATCTCTGATTTCCTGCAATGTATATTATGGCTTTAATTACACTGCTGAATTTTTCCTTTCTTCCAGAAGATGAATACAAAGCATTCCAAAAAAGAAAACTGACAAATCCCCTATTTCAGAGGAGCATTTCACAGCCAGCACAGACACAAGTGCTGTGTCTACAGTTTTCTGTAAGCTAACCTATTAAGCTGTTGCAAAGAGTTTGCTACAGAAATAGTTTATTCTGTCCCTGTTTTACCTTCCATAAGTAACTGGATGCTTGTATGTTTTAGGTGCTAACATCCCATACCAGTACATCCAGGTCTAAACCTCAAAGCTAACAGCTTCTCAGACTTAACTAGATACGCAGAATACTGAACAAAAAGAGAATAGCATAGAACAATACATACTGTAATGGCAGCAATATAAATCAAGCTGCAGTGATTCATATCTATTTTTCATGCAGTAATTATAATGATAATCTGTTCTTCTGTGACAAAAAGGTACCTCCAAGTTTTTAATTGCAACTAATAAGTGTACTACTAATTTTAAAATAAATAATGCAATAATTTATACACTAAGTGTAATATTAGACCAAGGTTATGATCTCTGAATAGTACTGTACTCAGTACGTGTTGGTATCTAACTTCTTCTAGCACAATGTTTCTGGAGGCTTAAAGTCCATAAAGTGTTTCACACTCTTCAGTCAATACATAAGTACACTAAATACCCTCTCTCCAGTTTACTCTTCCTCCCTGGAACAGACACCTGAACTAGCTATACTACTTTAACAGAAAAGTTGTGTTAATAGGAGAGAATGTGGAACTCCCAGTTAGCATACTGAATGTGACAGGTAAAGTGCCACTTTACAAGCAAGGCAAATCTGCTTACTATAAGGCAAATCTTCAGCTAAGGATAGAAAATAAGACTATGAATGTGATTAGTTTCTCCTCCTGATTTGTGCTACTGTAAACTGAGTGCATAACGTACTTCCCTGAATCTAGAGCATACTTTCTTACTGGCTATGTTTTATTGTTTGTTCTTTTGTTCTATTAACCTTCATGGAAAAACTTCCCTCATATTTAATAAGAGATTATATCCTTTCCATAGATTTTTTTAAACTATCCCATAGAATTCTACAGACAGAATAACAACTCCCAGTTTCACAGCAGGATTTGAAAACCCTCTCGGATGTTCTATATCTTTTCATTACTTCTAAATGCCATCTTCCACAAGACCTATTTTAGATAATCATGCAGACTAAGCACAAACGTGAGAACTAGAAAGAGAAAAGCATGTACTAGATAAAACGACCAAGTCCCCTTTCCTCTTCTTTCCCATGGTGCAATGTTCTATGAATAAGGGCCTAAATAAATTACTAACAAAATTCACTCTAAACTCATGATGGTTCTCAGCAGCCACATGTCTCAAAACATCTATGCAGCTCTCAATTGACCAAATGATTCTCACTCTTCATAAATTAGTTGGGGGGGGAGTTTTTTCTCCTTTTGAAATACAATCTCATTTTCAAAATTTGGGGGGAAGAGAGAAAAAAGTAGTTGCAACTGAGTCTAAGTTATCTCTTCTTTAAAAAGGCACTTCAGGCCTTCCTCTACTCAGCGTTGTTACCTGTACTTACCCTATGGACAAATCATACACCTATCTAATTAACTTGGTTAATAAATTTAGATAGAAGCAGTATTCATACCTACCTAATTAACTCAGATCATAATTTAGATACAAGCAGTGTTCTACTAAAAATGTTTTCTCAGTGGGCCATAATAATGGTTGTACTACCAATCCATCCTGGACTAGTTTGCACATAATATAGCACTGCTACTTATTAGGACCGCCGTATGCAATTCAGACTCCAATAAGTATAAATGAAAGGGAAAATAGAGCACTGTTTTCTGTCCTTATATGTGTGTCATCCATATGCTTACTGGATAACTCTTGGCTGATTATTCTCCTCTGGTTCCCATCAACAGGAACAAGGTAATGGGCCTGCTCACCCCATGGACTGATTGGGAAGAAAAGTATTCTTGATTGGCTGAGAGTATTCCATTGCAGTCTAATAATACAGTCATTTAGATTAATCTGAAAACATGCTTTCTATTACAGAGCTCCAATTTCCTAGGAGTAATGTCTTAAGTGTATTACTAGTATGCTGCTCAAGACTACTTGGCACAGATTGTCTTTTCTACAAATCTATGATGTAAGAATTTAAGGGTCATTTGAAAATATTTCATCTTTACAGACATAGTGAAACCTAAACTGTAAAGAAACCAGAAAGTATTCAGATTTGATGAGTCTTGTCTACTACTGAAGAACAATTTTACTGTAGTGTTTGACTTATGTTTTAAAGGAAATAATTTCATTTGGGAATACCCCCCCCAAACACACACACACAATAAGGAAGCTACTGAAACACTTCCTCCAATTTGTTGTTCTTGCAAACTCCATCAAATTTTTCAAGACATGCTAGGTCTTCTTGCAAATACAGCTCTTTTGTACTAGGAGCCTCTACGACCACTTCTGGCAAACAACTGGGTGTTTCTCTGACCTCTGATTTTCTCAACACTACAACTATCTCAGTCCCAAAACCATTTGTCTAAACAGTCGGCAATTAAAGAGCTTCAGCTCTACTTATAAAATTTGAGAGCTCTGGCTACCACAGAGTTAACACTACTGTTATTTTTTATATATTGCTAGATTTGTAAATTAGAGCATTCAACAGATGAAGAGAAACAGAATATAAGAATTTTAATGGATTTGACTGAGCTAATATGATAAATATTTAAATAGTGCAATTCATTCAGAAACACTATATACAGACCAAGAAAGTCTCAATGCTTGCTCTTTTTAATTTAGAAATTTTAGCATTTCTAAAAGGTTCATGAGAGTCTGTGACAGGGAAATCAAGTTGTCTGCTTATCCTCAGAACATGTACTACAAAATAGAGCAAGCAAGCTTTGAGAACAGTTTTGGTGCACTGAGAGAGACTGATGGAACTGGTCAATCCATTAATGACAATTACTTAAATTCTGTCCTGCCAGATCACTGCAAGGTATCAGCTCCCTGCCTGTGATCTACCTTAGACCAGCTCTGTACCAAGTCATGGCAAAGAGCAAGCAAAAGAAAATTGCAGTGAGCTGAAATAGAAAAAGAATCTATGTGACTACAGATTTATTGAGTCACTGAGTGTACAGCATGAATCTCTATGACAGCTCTGAAATTCTGCCTACCAACTATGATGAAAGGTGTCTGACACAAGAATAGTGACAATGTTCTCATCACTACAAACCTTTTAGTCATAGTGTGATAGGATCCAAGTATGCTCACCTTTGTATCAAATCTTAAACCACCTGCGATAGAGCTCTGATGGCCATACAATGCATAGCTATTTTCATTGACGTGGAAGCCACTCAAGGTGGCAAGGCAATCCCCACACCAGCAAGGGGAAATTAAAGAAAAAGCAACAATACCACAACCACACTTAGCTTTACTGACATTCCTATGTATCTTAAGATCCCTAAACTAAGCAATCAGACTCAAAGTCATCACTTTGTTGATTAGGAGACTACCTACAAAGTCACAGCTAACTCTTCATGTACTTTTGGATAAAGCTACATTAAGGTTTCAGAGCCAGAAGACGTCCTGTGGTGCTATGATCCCAGCCTGAAGTTTAATACTAGAGTTGAAAACCCTTCCTGTGAGACTAATCTTTAAGGGAACCATGAAGTGAATGAGAGAATACAGCAAAACAACTCATGCAGGACTCATTTAAGGCACTCCTTGCTGCCTTTAATATCCACATATATTTTGTGGGCAGAGAGATTAAATTTAAGAGCCTCTCTCCATCATTCATTGAACTCGTTCTTCTGAACTTCTACTTTAAGAATTTGTAGGACTGAACTTCTACTAGCAGAACTTCTATGAATAGGGCCGAACTCGTAGCTTCCATTTAAGAGAAAGCAGAGTACTGAATCTAACATAAAGAGTAATTGCTATTTTAATCTACAGTACTTGCTGCTGAGGCTCTTTGAAAATCCATAACTGTAGGATTAATTTCTCTAGCATTTAGCTTTTAGTTTCTAGAAGTTAGCAAGCGAGCAGCAAAACAAACAAACCAACCAACCAACCCCAGAACAAATCCCATAACACACTGTAATTTTCCAATGCAAACAATGTGTCATGGACTATACTGCTATCTATTTCCTACCACATGCAGAGTATGCAGAAGATGATACTGCTCGAAACTGTTAATGCCACTGGTTAAATAGAATACTCATAACTCACTCAAACATATGATGAGGGTATCAGCAGCTTACTGAAGTGAAATCTACGGCACTATTTAAGGTTAAGGTGACTCGTATTAATCATTTATTCTCCATTAACTAAAGTACTTAAGGAAAGTGAATGAAGACAAAAATACAGTATGTAGCAGGTGAGCTTTGAGAGTAAAACATTGAATTATAACGGAATTATGGATCTTAAAGTCTTCTAGAATTCAAAATTTCATGATAAGATAGGAAAAATAACAGTTAAATAGTGAGTATTTTTGATCATAATTACTTTTATTTTGAGAGGTAATAATGCTTTCATATAAGATTAGATCTGGTGAGCTTTTAATGCTTTAGATTCAGTTTGGATTTACGTTCCATGAAAGGTCCACTTTATAGTCCTGCCTTTAGGCTTATGCTACAACCACAACCAGAAAAGATCTACATATGAACCAACACATCTTTCACAGAGTACTAAATAATGAAGATAGGAAGGGATCTAAACAATCTTCACAACTCAGGGAGCACAGGGCAGAATAGACACGGATTTCAGAACCGCACAGAACGTTCAGACCCAGAGGGGATCACATGCTGCACTGGTTGATGGTAGATCTTTGACAGAACTGCCGATTGTGCTTACCATACATCATACTCCCATGGTAATCACAACACTTGTACACCTTTCTTCGTTTCGGTCAACAAGCCAAGTCCATCACAAAGTAAAAATCCTATTCAGCACTTATTTCTTTTTCCTCTCTCAGTGTCATTTAGTTTCTAGTATCAGAATGTTTGTCTTTATTCAAAGAAAAAGTAACTCTTTATCTCCCTACAGAATAATCTCCAAACCAGGGAAACTAAAAATCGTTTATATCACGCAATACTGAGAAAGCTTTTTCTCATTTTCCATTGTTACTAAAGCTCAGATTTATGCATTTGTTATCAATGAATAATTTTGTTCTGCCAATAAATTAAATTCTTAAACTTAAATTCTTTTAATTGTAAAGGGTTTGTGGAGGCAACTGGATGTTTGATTACGGCACAGCCAGAGAACTGGGACATCTAAATACGAAGAATTCACACTAAATTATCCTGAGCAAATTACCAAGGAGCAAACTGAACTACTCAGAAGTAAACTATTTATGTAACTGCAGAAGATGTGCATGTCCTTAGTAACGGAGCCTAATCCCCTTCCATTGACCAAAAGAAAATACAGGAATTAACCAATGTGGGGGTTAAGGACACATGCATCATCTGTAGTTGTGGGGGCAATTTGAAGTTCATGATTCACTCCCCACCACCGAAGCTTCCTGAATGCTGATAAAAGTACTGCAGCATGAAGCTGTAAATAGAAAGGAGAGGAAAAAATATATATATACATTCTCATGTGGAATTATCCTATTCATTTTCTCTTTTGCTGAACAGCCTGAGATCTAAGCAGAAGCAGGTTCTGAAGGGCTTAAATCCAGATGCTTATGTTGTTCCTCAGGGCTAGGGTTTAACCTTTCATTTCTTGAGCCTGGTCTTCCGTATCTCTGAAATGGAAGCACTTGTAATACAGTCCACCATGAAAGCAAACTATGAAGATGCACACTTAAAACTCTAACAGTATCTGGAATGTCACACTGAACATTATCAGTTTTACATTCTTCACAGCCTTGGTTACCTTGAAGTAACCTTGAACTCCAACTTAGTTAATTTGCAAATTAAATGTGAATTAGTATGTATGTAAAGTATGTATTTACATTGTACTACAATGTAATAACATTAAAATTTAATCAAAACTACAACATAAATTTACATTCACTACTTAGACATGAATATGGAATTATACACCTAGCTCACTAGTACCTCTTTATTAAGATCAGATATGTCATTTACTAATAACTGTAGTTAACCATATGGCATCTTTGAAGTATATCACAATACAATCTCTTGCAGAAATGACAAACAGTCCTTTGAACCATTCTGCATATACATCAGGTTAGTCCATCCATAGTAATGCATTTGCTGATACATTCTTTGATACAGTAATCTCCGCATCAAATTCTTGGAGGACTAAACTCCAATTAAGTACTCAGAAATTCATCTCTATTTAGATCCTGACTTTGTGACTGTACAAATACTACTTCAGTTTTTTGACAGCACATACATTAACACAGGTTTCTCCTTCTGTGAGGGCATTTTTGTATATTAGAGTTTAACATAAAATAGGGTCTTCTGTTCCTCTCTCCTGCTTTGAAAGCAGAGCCTCCAAAGCTGTGCCTTACAGTATTAGCACATCGCTCAAATATCTTAAAATTCCTATAAAATGAAATCCTAGCTAGAAGTCCTAATCTCTACTGGCTTTACTACTTTAACCTGTTTTAAGACTCAAACATGACAGAGGAGCATAAAGATTAAAGACAGTATGCAAACAGATATGTATTGCTTCCCTAAAAGCAAGAGTGGTAAAACTTTTCTCATCACACATGCACAGAATACTGTTGGTTTGCACAACAGATCCCTTCTTACCATGAAATTATTCAGTGGGTTCTGTGAAAGCTGAATTCCTGTAATTAGAAAATACTATTATAATGAGGATAGTCAGTCTGAGTCATCTTTTAGGATAAACTCTTCCTAAACGAATGCATAGCCCAAGGATGCAGTTACTTTTTATTCCACAGGTCAATTAAAATCTTTGGATGGTTCTTTACTGGGTAATGCTGTATTTTACTTTTCAGATATTCTGCAATCCTGAAGGGAAAAAAAAAACACAACCATACACAAATAATTCTAAAAACATGATAGAAATATGAAGTTATGAGATGCCTAAGACTGTATTATGCAACCAATTTTTGGGTAGAATTCTTCACTGATTTCAAGCGGGGAACAACCCCTCTGCTTAAAAATGAACAGTGGTAGTACCATCCACAATCATCTCATTTTCTGTAGTTTTGATATATTTGAGAAAAAAACTGCTTACCTGACCCAGGTATGCTGACAGGAAATAGAATCCTGGCTGCTGATGATAGAAAGAAAAACAGTTGCTCACTAGGATAAACTGAATGTAGGAGGGGAAAATAACATGGTCAAATTTTCCCACTACATCAAGAAAATATTTGAGTATTTTGTTGCTATAACTCTTTTGTTATTTGAAGCTTTTTCTTTCTTCAGTATATTCTTATGTATTTCATACAATCACAGATTCCAAGAACACACCTAAAAAGTTGCTTGTTCATTTCTGATTCAGTTTGCATTTACACCTAGTCTAGCAAAAAAATCCTAATTCAAAGACTTAGCATGAAAGTAAATATCCAGCCCTTGGAAGGCTGGCATGTCACTCTTTCATAGAACAAATTGAAAAACTGCCATGTTAGACCTGACAGAGATCATGTAGAAGAGGCTGAAAAAGTCCCAGTTTTAAAATTATGGTTCAAAAATGCATTAGTTTTGGAACATCTACTGTTTAAGTGCTACTGAAGATAACTTGCTTTTTAAAAATAAAGATCAGGAATAGTGAAAGATGCTGCCTGATTAATTATAGATTAAATATTCTTTCAAAAAGGAGGTAGCTCTTGGGTAGGTATGTAAATATATGTACATATTCCTTTCCTAGCTAAAAAAGCTTTCACTTAAACTTTCACTTAAGAAAATCCCAAGAGAGAAAGGAAGAAAAAAAAAACTCTAAAAAAACAGGCCACTTACTTAGGCAACATAACACTCAGCAATCTAGGTAATTTGACATCATTACTTACAGACAGTGACAAGTGCAAAGGTTAAAATATTACATATTTTAATAAAAATGAGTAATTGCTGTATGTGGCAGTTTAACAGATATTCTAGAATAAGCTGAGCAAGAGGCCTTTCTTCTAGCTAAAAATCCTATTAGCCTAATTTATAGTTACCAACACACTAGCAGCAAAGCTGTCAGGGCATAAATATGTCACTGGTGACAGTTTACATTACATATTACAATGGAGTTGTAACTTGATGCTAACAATCAACTCTAAACAAATACAACAGTCTGGTTATAATACTAATGGTTATAATATATTAACCTTCAGTAACTGCAACTTTTCCCATACACAATACAGAAAGGACTAAAAAAATATATCACACAAGGCTAGCTTATTCCATTTTTAAAGGAGTCTGAGAAAGTTTAAACGTTCTCATGGTTTTAAATACTAGAGAAAACAAACAGAGTATTTTTTATAGGGTAGCCTTGCTCAGGAAAATATTACATATCAAAAATTTTTAATTTAAATTTAAGATGTATTGAGAACGTAAGTTCATTGGCTTCAGCTGCAAAATTTATTGTAATTTTGCCTATATAAAAAGACCTAAAATCGATCTAAAATGGATGCTTATTTAGATTAGCGTAGTTTAATCACATTTTCCCATTCCCTACCTTTTATCATTTATTAATTATGGTTAAAAGTAATGGTCACCTTCCCTGTTTAGACGCAGTGATGTTTTTCAACTGCCTGTGGTGAGATGAAATTTAGCCTTTTACATGCCATTTTACCGTAACAAGATTAGCAGACGCTCTTCTACTTCACATGAAATTCAATAGAAAAATCATGGCCTGTGCCCACTACAATGGCATCCCTTACAAAACTAACCACTGTGAGAATGAAGTCAGGTAGCCAATAGACAACATGCCCCATGACCACTGAGGAGAGATGGTTGCGTAGTCATGCAGTTTATACTATACCTATCCTACACAGAGATTTTAACAGAGTGAAGATTAGCATTTAAAAATAGTTATCCCGTTTACTGTTAGAAAATGCTGCAAAGCTGGTGAAAAATCTGCTAATAAACATTTTAAAATCCATTTTAAGAGTTCCCAAAATGTAAGGTGAGAGTCAACTATCCATCAACTATCAATTTTCTTGTGAAAAACTGTAACAACCTTTAAATTATTTAAGAAACATTTCCGCGATTTAACTACTGAAACAGTACAGCTAGTAAATACACGTAATTACATTTAAAAAGTCCATCTAGAAGTTTATAACCAAAAAGTTATCATTAAAGAGATGCCACTATGTCTGTGACTACCTGCATGAAAAAAAGCGGTATGAGGGTGCTACACTTGCTGTGTTTTATTTTCTCTAGATATCTATGATGAAAGATGAAGAAAAGAAGTGAAAGTTATTAGATATTTTGAGAAGAACAGACCACAGTGAAAAATAAATTGATATACAGAGTACATAAAAAAGGTAAAGGTGGAACTGACAGGTTTTATGACTTAAGAGAGCAGTGGTACCTGCCATCAGAACGTATCATGTGAAATGATCAGCTGAAAGCTGACCAACATTTAAGTAGTATCAATTGAATTAAAAAACAGTAAAAATACTTAAGACAGTGATTTATTTTTTTTTATTTACATTCTCTATTGTCTTTGTTTCGGCTTTATAGGAACTAGTTTTTTTCATTCTTTCAGAATGTAAAATGCAGATAAAAGGTTAAAACAGTTCTAATCTTTGCTCGCAGTGAATGCCAAAGTCTCAGCTCTGTGGCTGTCTGCCATTTTCAGGACCATAACCTTAACAGCTTCACTGATCCTGAAGAACATGTCATTTTGGAATCTCATTAGCACAAAGATATTTATAAAAACACCTGCTACCAACTTCAGAATTAACATCAAAACGTTGACCTAGCATTGTAGAAGGTAGTATTGTCTTAGCGATTATCTTCGCAGTGAGCTAACCGAAACCACTGCAATGTTTGAGTACCTTTCCACACAGCCTGTACAGTAATGTCAAAATCTCTAAACATAATTGTTAAGTTATCTATTAAAAAAAAAGAGGAAAAATATTCTAAATACCATGTGAGAAAGAAACCTACAGCAAGTCCAGAGGAATGAGCTACTGTATCATCGTTATCATAAGAGCATGCAGCATTAAAGCTTTTTTTTTTTTTTTTTGAGAAAAACTCACAAATAGCATTCAGGATTTTTGCAACACTACCCCAATCGGTTGTAGACTAATGCAGAAGAGCAGTTCCTGGACCATTCTGTCATATGTCTTCCTTTCACATAATTATCAGTAACTGATGGGTAGACAAATACAGAGGGGTGGGGGGGAAGGGACTAAAACCTAGTGGTACCACTCAATCCTCATCCCTATATCCATCCTAAACTTGCACTGTGCCAGGAGCTGCAGCCAGAGTGTGTGTACAGCAGATTTGCCTCCCTAGGATGCAACAATAAGCACAGTGGTTGAGGCTATCTCTGACTCAGTCCCAAACTTGTGAAAAACCACCTTCACCGGGACATTTGGCAGTCCCAGGCTAACAAACGCTGTAGTTGTAATACTTCTCTGCCAGTCTCTCTTGAAGCCTGGTCCTTTCTAACAGGGTAAAGAAAGGAAACTAAGTTTTCCCCTCTGAAAGAGTTATCCTGAAACTTACTGAACATGTTACCTACATCTATCTTACATTCAGAAACAGCGAATTCCTGTTTTCCTGAAGAGGTACTTGTGCTAAGAATACTTCATCCGCTCTGAGCATTACCAAAATCAGGGCCCATACATCTCACCTTGAGAAAGCAAAATTATTAACATATCATCTGGAGCCAAAACATGTGACCCACAGAGCATAAACATAACTTCTGGAACAAGTGCGACTATGAAGAGAATTAGGAAATCTGGTTTTTTTTTTTTTTTAAATGGGAAATTTCAAAAAAAGTAAATGGATTAAAAGTCTATTGGTGGGATAAGCATTAAGTCCTATGGCCTGGGTATAAAGACACAAGACAATAACATTCCACCAAGTTTCTTCATCTAGATAGAATCATCGCAAAAAATATGGAGTATTTATAAGTGAGGCTATTCACAAGTCTGTTTACAGTACTATTCTTTTCTTGCAGATTGTACTGACCTAACTATTGCTGACAAAGTATGCCCTACTATTTCCTATTATGTTCTTCACGGACAGCTCCATTCAAGAATTTGAAACCACTACCTGTTTGATGCCATCTGCAAAACAATGCTGTTCCATGCCTGCTCATAGTCAGGCAGCAAATGTGTTTGCCATGGCATTTGCTTTGTGCCAGCTTACAGCAGCAGGCCCTAGCTGCCAAGCGACTGGTTAGAATTCTGGCTGTGGTGTGGAGCAGAGCTTCTTCAGAGTCAGACATGTAGTGTATTCTTGAATTGAAAGCAAAAATGTTGGTTTCCTTTAGTCAAACTCAGAAGTATGGGAGATGTGAAACTGGAGCTTATGTCATTTAATTATATGACAGAGGCATGTACATGGCATCCTCAGATATTAACTGTATTTTTAATTGCATTTTACAAGTCAGTTTTTCCAGTGAGATGTGCATACAAAATCGAGATGTTAATATATTTCTATGTTTTGTTTTTTAATGAGTTTTTACTTATTTCTTTTTCTGTCCTAGGAATGGAGATCAGAACTAATTGCTGAGTCAGCTGCCCTGGGACTTGCATGACACTGGAATACAACCGATTCTGTTTAGGACAGATTTTCAGATTTTATCTTAGGACTATTACCAAAATATGGGCATGATAATGACAATGGAAATGCTTCCCTTTGTAGTGGTTGTGTGCTGGCTAAGAGTCAAAGAGGAAAGACATACATTGTTCTAATATAAATGCAAATGCGTACCTCACTGCTTGTTTGGTTGGCAACTCAATAAGGAAAAAATAAATAAAAAAAACTATCCTTAACTTAGTCCTTCAGTTCCCCTCTAAGACAGGTCACAGTGGCATTTGCTATGTTTGTATCTGGTAACAAATGCAGGCTTCAGAACTGAACTCTGAAATAACACAAGGCAATGGCCTGAATTCATTGATGAAGCCATGTTCTATTTGCACTATTTTAAGTAACCCCAGAAAAAATAAGATAAATTTACAGGTAATTTGGCAGCCTGGTGATCTGAGAGTTCTTTCACTTTGATAAACTGAAGTAGCCAAAACAAAGGGAGTTGAGAGCTACTGATGTAAAACATGTTTTTCTCAAAATTTGGGAGAAGACTGGTCTACTCATTCAGAATTTAAGAACTTGGAAAGACCCATTTCCTTATGTGTGGATTTTAAAATATATCATTTAAAAATTACTCTAAATAATAAATTAAAGCTTTAACTTAAAAATATTATTTTAAAGCATATTGCAATTGTCATGGCTTTAGAGAGAGTTCTATGTTCACTGAATAGACATGCTGAAAAATGACTATATTCATTCCAGGATAGTTTTACTATGCGATGATCTATTGCAATCACACTACTTTATCTCCCCTGCATTTTAGACACTGGTCCAGTTCCAACCCTGATGAAGTAAACAAAATAACTGCATAGTCTTTTTACTACCATTAAGAGACTTTGCATGAGACCTAAGACTCTACATATATCTTCATATTTTTCACTTCACTTATGCAATAAATACTTAAGAACAGCTAAATCACTTCTATACATTCCTCCTGTGCTCTTCTGGCGGAAGGATATAAAGAAAAAGTACTCCTCCTTCTTGTTCAAGGAGTAGGAAGTACTATGAAAAGAACCGACTTCAAAATGTTATCATTGAATATCGAAGCACTCAGAAATGAAGACGTGACTTGGTTTAAGTTGATTTACCATCACAGCCATACTTCTTGAATGATGTCTGACAGCACAATCTTAAAATACTTGAGAATTTGTTGCTTTTCAATGAGAAAAAGTATCCAGTTTGATTTCTGAATGCTTCAGTGACTCTAGACATTCCAATATATCAAAAGTTCATGAAAATCATCAACATGAGAAATACACAGTGAAACACTTCACTTAAGACACCAGAGATTATATAATCTAGAACAGTGGAAATTCACAAGCATATCGTGTTCTCGACACCTCCTGCAAATTTTAGCTTGCTTAGTTTCAATTATTTGCTTCTTCTTGCAAATTGCACCTAAAGAAAGCTGTGCTGTTGTTGAAAGTAAGACCTGTAATATGAAGCTGTGTGAAAAAAGTATTAAAATATATAACTTGGAAAAAAAAAAACTTACTTAAAAGCCTAAAATAAGTCAATAGAGATGTACTAAACCATCATGAAAATGACAGTCTTGAAGGTATACAAGTTCCAGAAAAATAGGCCAGGTGTTACAGAATTAGTGGAATGAGAAATAGCAGCTGCAGAAGTGTCTGCTCTGAGAGGTACTACTGTAGAAATAGTAAATTTTTGTAAAAATCATTAGCATTCACACATACAGAAGGGCAGGAGCAAGGCCAGATCTTTATTCTGTTATTTAATAGTCTCCTAGGTGCTCCATAATTCAAGTTTAATAGCCATGCAGTATTTTTAGCAGTTCTGAATGGACCAGCAATGCTATTTTTACAAGCTCCCTTGTTAGTTTGCTAAAAGCATTGGTAAATAAAATGTATCTTTATTTCTCTTGCTTAGGATTGCCTCTTTAGAGTGCTTGAGAAATACAAAGCAGTAGCATTGGAGACCAACTTCTATTGGTGTTTTGGGATCCTTAGCATTGCATTTGATCACTTACGGGTGCAAAACTAAACAGAAACAAGAGGAACATACAGCTACCAATGCTGGATTCTTTCTGGAAGGAAAGGGACAACATAACAGAAATGATATTAAATCTAGAAGAAAAAAACTCTTCATTGCCTATAGGAAAATATCATACCTTGAGATATTTGCAAGGAAATCAGGATTCCAACACAGCGAACTAACCAAAATTAATGTAAAATGCTTCATCAGCTGTGAAACAGATAAGATATCAAAAATACTAGTTTTGGTTTTTTGTTGCAGAACATTTGTAACGATATTCTTTTCTTATACTGAACAGCTATAAACCCTTTTTTCCCCTGTACAGTTTCAGTTGTTTTAGTCCAATCTATGCTTTTTCTTCTTGTTATATCTCTTCTCCATCCTCCTGCTCTACTTCCAGCTGTTCCATATCTGCCTACATGACATCACACACAAGTCATCCCCCTCCTCATAAGGCTCATAACTCTGTACATCCTGTTTGATTATTGTACCTCTTTTCCTTATTGTCTCCATTACCTAATTAGATTCCTAAACTTTCCAGTAAGACAGCACTTTATACTACTACAGTGACAAGCAAAAGGCTTATAATTGATCGCTAAGCAGTAACAAGTAAAAAATTTAAAAAAAAACAAACACCACATGTAAGACAATGGTGGAAGACGGCACTTTCAAGCAATCATGTTCGGCCACTCATTATGATTACGGAGACCCTTTTTAAAGTGACAATATGACTACCAGACCATTCCCTCAAGCCACTATTTCTCAAGGAAAGGTTGCTAATCCAGCAGAGAATAGGATAGAACCTGGGGATGCAATTAAAAGGAGCTGAAGTCACTGTTTAGATTGTAGTTAATGCTTTAGTCTAGTCTTATCAGAAGCTGATAAGATCTACCACGTTCAAATATTTAGAAGGCGCTAGTTTGCCAAAGCCACATGGTGAATAAGATTCATTTCAAGAGATGATTTTACAGACATGCCCAAAGTATGCCTTTTATTAGGGTCATGAAACATTTTTACCTATTAATACTTCAGAAATGTTAAACAAGTTCAAGGACCAACATGACTTTAGAACAACGCCCACTCATCAAGATGTATGAAGCAATGCATCTACATGTTCTGTAGGCCACTCTATCAGCCATACAGTAAACCTTGCACACTAGCAATACCTATACTGGTTTTGCAAGGTATAAGGCTTTATGAAGGAGGAATATTGTTTTTGCTTTTGCAAGTTTAAAGTGAAACCTCTGGCCTCTCTTATATCATATCTTAGTATTTTTGAATTACCTTTTCCCCCATAACCAGTAACAGCATTTCTGCCAGCTCAATCTTTGTCCATATGTGATCTTATTAACACTTACTAAACTATTTCCTTTAGGTTTTTATGTGCCTTTCCAGCTCAAAAAGACCTGGATCTCATCAGTCTTATCCTTGTCTTTCAGGCAAATAATTTCAGCACTTAGAAGTATTGCACAACTTTTTCCTGCCCAAGTATCTTTCTTGACTAGATGCATTTTGAGCTATCAAAACATTTCTAATTTATACTTCTACAGCAGGGGCTTGAAAGAGTCCCATCTACTGGATAGAGCCTTGGATCTCATTAATTTTTTTTTTTTAATAGATAATTCTGCTTGGCATTTTGCCAGAACAAAAAACTGAGTCTGTTTATGCTCATGCTAATATTGTTGTATTTGTTAGTTCTCTCAATGTTTCTGCATGTAACTGCAATTTGTCACATCAAGTCACAAGATGTTAGTATTAGACCAAAATATTTCTTATTCCCTCAGAGTCTGCCCCTATGCTGTATTTCCTTCTATTTACAGTAGTTAAATTACAGTAGAAATTAATCTATCTATCTATCTACAGCATATAAAATCATCTGTTCTTAGCAGCGTTACGTCCTGAATTTGTTGCTTCACCTAGCCATTCCACTAAAGGATGTTATTCACAGCTTACAATAGTTATCTTGTATTTTTCGTCACGCTCACTGACAGTGCCTTTAACCAGAGCTACCCTGAATACAAAATTAGGCCAAGAATCCATGCTGGCATTTCCAGTGATAGAACTTGGAGACACAGAAGCTTTATACTGTCAAAAAGGCATGCAGCATGCAACAATTACTAGATTCTGCACATTAAGTAAAGCAAAGCTTTGTTTATTTCTTGATGCATGGTGCTTTCACGAACTGAATACCGCTATGAAGAGGCATACTTTACTTTGTGATTGACTGAAAACTTTACATGCTCATATCTGTGTAGTTTCAAGAACTACTTTAAAAGATCTGTCATTAATGTAACCCCAAAGGTAGGAGTCTGCTCCTGCAGACACTCTGCCCCAAATTTCTGGCTGATCACCTCTAGCAGTGATTCTACTAGAAAGCCTCACAGTCATAAATCAGTGGGCATAAAGAAAAGATAATTATTGTAGGCTTTGAATAACTAGTTTCACAACTAGCATACAGAAATGGAGAATAGGAAAACACCTATAGTTCTCGGAGGAAAAGTTTTGCCACTTAACACTTCAGTAGCATGAGAATAATGATGTTTACTGTTCTGAAATTCAGTCTGTGCTCCAATATATCCCAAGTATCTTTTGGCTCAGTCTTCACTTCTGAAGAACACTTAGATCAGGAAAAAGTGATACAGAAGCAGAAGACTACTGCAAAGTTTTGTAAGAGCATTTTTCTTCACATAAAGCATGTCAAAGTCTTCCAAGGGAAAAAAGAGGCTTCAAGCTTGAATCGTATACATCTAACAGATTTATGTTAAAGAAAAACAATTCTATTAGACTATTAGTATAGAAAAGTAAACCTCCAGCTTCCTGTTTTGTTTTTTTTTTAATTGCTGTGTTATCAAGTTTTCCTGATTTACAGGCAGCAAAGAGCAACAGCATCAGGTAAGGAAAACTGTTCTGCCACAGAGGCATCAGGTTGTCTTCAATGCAATCGGTAGTGGAATTTGGCAGGCTAAGCTCCTTCCTTAAAGTTACATAATCATGTATGCTGTATAATGCAATTGGGCTTTTCAGAACTTCACAAATATTTACAGACCTACATACACTTTGTTAACTGTCTAAGAGATAATTGGCAAGAACATTCAATAACATCTTAAGTTACCAGCAAATGTTTCTGAAAAGAAAATTGGGAATTTACATCTGCACCAGAACCCTGATAGTAAGAGTTATGCTCATCCAGGGAAGGAATGGAGACACACCACCCTATCACCAAAACATTTTATTAAAATACACAGTTAACTAGTGACAAGATAAACAGTGAACTATCACCTACAGATGCAGAAGCAAAAAGTATTTAACATGTAACAATTACAAATATCTTTTCACGGATAATGTACAAATTAAACATTGCTAGCCATTGTGTTCTTCTAACACAAGTTAGAAGAACAACATCTGGTCTCCAATCATTCAGTCAGCTATGATCAAATTTAAGACTTGGTTAATTAACAATAATAAAACATTTGGGAAATGACAACCATGGCATACACTGAATCTCACTAAAAAGCAATTGCTAAGCATGCTAAGTCTGAAACATGACATTTTTATTATACGTCTGCCGAAATTACAGAAACAGTATTACTAAACAACTATTACTAATATTTGCACACTGACATACATCAATGTATTATATGAGAATGTGTCTCCAATAGAACTGCAGCAACTACAAACACTTTTGTTTATCAAGAGAATGCAGGCTTATTAGGTAGAATATTTTCTGCAGAATGGGAGGAAAAATTCATTAATATAGTTTTCTTATAATTCTTTTTAGATTATACCATCTAAAAAGAAATATAATCTGTTTAGATGATATTTAAGATTTTCATAATTCTCTATAATCCTTGTGATCATTTGAAATGGATTCAAACCATGTGACAATGCATAAAAAAGTCTTAGCTCAAATCGTAGAACTAGCACTTAGAAGCAATAGAGAACAGGACCACATAATAGAAAACATTGGACAACATGGTTCAACACTACTGCCCAAAGCTTTGTTCATTTAGCTTTCTATTAAGGACTACCACAAATTCACCGAAACAAGCTGTTCTATTGTCTCAGACTGAACATGCTGGGGTGCTACCTTTTAAGGCTCTTGGTACTGATCATCTCCTGGATGCAGAAGGATTGTAAAATGAAACCTTACAAAAACAGAAAGTGGTCTGAAGAACTCATAGCCTTAAGATCAAACACTATTTTCCTGAAGCATTCCCAGTCTCATCACCAACTCCAGCCAAAACATTTCCTTTTGAGCAGTACCTCTGCAGTCCTCACTTGGCAGGAGGCTTGAAAAATAATGAGAGGTTATTACTACAAAATCCCATCCATTCCCAGTTCTTGGTTATCCTTGGAATCTAAAACTGCAATATTTACTTTCACTTTACATGGTATAAATCACAACCGACGATTACATTTACCAAGCCTTACTAGGTTTAACTTGCCTTCTTCTCATTGACAATGCATACAAGTGTTGCTCTGGAATATGAAATTTCTTAAGAGCAAATCTCAGAAATTTGTACTTAACATATAACATGTCTACCTGTTCACCATATACTATAAACAGTTACTTGTTTTACATTCCTTCAAGCTGCAAAGGAGGGATTTGTTGCCCCTATACCTTTCTTTCTCTTCTCAGGAGAAAAGGGAAAAGAAAACCTTCTCCAGATAACTCTATAATCATGTTAGCAAAAAGCCTAATGTAAGCAAATGACCCAAATATTTGCCTAGTTACTGGGGTAGATTGCCAGCTATTCCTCCTATACCCTAGCTACAGCCATAAGCTAGTTTAAATCTAGCTTGGATATGTCAACATGAGCTACAGATCCTTTGTTTCCAAAGGCTTTTTGTACATGAAAATTGCCACAATCAGTTCTTCAGATTCCTCCACCTCTCAAGCATAACTGTAGAAAAAAGACTCATTGCAGTTCAATTAAAGCCAAACAAGAAGGTGTCAGGAAATCTTACAGATTAATCTGTTCAGTTTCCGGAATCTGCTATAACGCTTTCCCTTCAATCCCAAATGAAGTATCACAACTGTACAGGAAAAGCAACTTCTGCAGGACTGCGCAAGATCCTGAAACAATCTCTGCACGTGACAACAGAAAGGTTGTTCTTTATACCACCCTCATGGACACCACCTCCTTTGAAGAGAAAGGGTAAAACTCATTTAACTATGTATGGCTGTAAGAGGATTGATTCAGTCGTGCCTGTCAAAAGAAATGATGCATTTTTTTCCCAGATTCTTCTGAGTTTATTGGCTCCAGGATATTTTTTTTTTTTAATGCTACAGACGGATGATATTGTAATTAGTTAAGACAGGCAGAGCAGAAAGGTCAGGCAGACTGCTCAAGGAAAGGTAGACTTCTGGAGAAAAAGATAGAGATTAAAAAACATGGGGAAGTAACAGCGTACTCTGAGATCTTCTAAAGCACCCAGCTGATCTCGGAATGCAAATCCATTTTATTTCCAACTAAAACACACAGAAGTAATTCCTCTAATCCCTAATTTCCATAAAAATAAAACTGGCTTTTACTAAGATAAGTTTGAAGAACTTTAGTTACTTTGAAAATGCCTGTTTTAGATTATTTTCCTTCCTTAAAGAGGTAGCCAAAGCGGATAGAGTAAGAGAAAGAATTTTTCACTGAAATCCATACATGTTCACTGAAGCTGATAAGATGGTGGCATGACCAAAACATTCCACTATTGCTTTTCTTTATGCTACTGCTTGCTACACTGTTCTTTCCTTTGCCTGAGATTACATGTGTTTTCAGGGAGAAAAAGAACAAAAATGTGTTTTTATCTATCTACTGTTATATTCCTCTGCAGCAGCAACGTTAACTGCAAACACAATGCAATGAAGATAAAAAATAAAAAGCTGAACATAATTAAAAACATACAAGTTAGAAATGGTTTATAACCACCTTTCTATGGCAGTGATTTACACAGGAGCTACTTAATCCAATCAGAAATAAAAAGTCAGCAGATGGACACAATAAACACCTCTTAAACATCTACTACTACTACACTTCACTCAACACAAAAGGCTAATCAAAGTACCAAGATAATTCGTTCATTCTCATTTGAATTCATCTCTCCACTGGTCAAAAACATGTCATAGTCACTGTAGGGACTGCTGTCTGGAGCGGAGTGAGGAGTCCTACTTTGGTGCAACTGTAGTTCCTTTAAATAAAGCATTTCTGGAGGAGGTGAGGAACTCTGATGTTCCATCTCGTGTGTAAAGGTACCTAGCTGTTTGCATAAGATTTCACTATTTTTGCTCCAGGGACTAAACATTTCCAAATTGGAACAATATCAGATTGGGGGAAGATTTCTGTCTATGTATCAGGAGCCAACAGGCTTATTAATATTATCCTGGGAAACAGTGAGGGAAGGAAGAAAATAATTTCTTCACATACTTAGAAGAATTCTCTAAACACTGATCTATTGATCATTATATCAAAACACCTCCTCCTTTTGTGAATCTAACTCTTCCCTTTCAAGATGCGCTGAAGAGCTAAATATGTCAGTTTAGCTCAAAATTAAGTGTGTCTTTTTTCAAAGACACATGTATGAAAATGTTGTTACCATGCTAACGTCATTTGCCATGTTAACTCAAAGTCACTATCTTGTGTAAAGAAGCTGTATGTAAACCCTACACACAGAGAGCAGCTGTGTGTGCTAGTTAGACTGGAGCATTCTTAGGTCTGGTAGAAGTCAGGGCACTTCATACAGAACTGCCATATTTGCTTTTGTGAGGAATTTGCCAAAAGAGAGTAAAAGGCTGTGTACTGTGTGGTCTTGCATCACTGTTGCTGCTGATCTGACTTCTTACACATTTCACAGTTAAAAAAAAAAAAATCTTATGATAAGCCTTTTGTACTGGAACTTTGTGCTTTAAATAAGTAAAATTCTCTGAAATAGTAAAAATCAAGATATCTTTCTTCTGGGTAAGACTTTTTAAAGATAGTCTGAAGAGGTATTCTCTTTATTTGCACTTTTTTTTTTTTTTTTGACTACATAGTCTACAAATCACTACTCCGCTCCACTCTGTCTCATTAGTGTCAGAAATTAACTGACTGAGGTCTGCCACATTTCAAAGCAGTAACCCAGCTAAAAGCTTTCTGAGGTGGGTTATCTTCCGTTCTTTCCAGAACTGTGCTACTTGATATGAAATAGTTAAATATTCATTGAGCTGGAGAGACTAGGAACAAACGTGTAGCATTGCCAGTTAAGATGCTTGTCCAGTCCCTTTCACTGGATGTTTGAGCAATGAATGTCCCATATATTGCTACCCATAAATAACTGAACAACCAATGTTCAGGAATATTAAAGCAAAACAACATGCACAGTGAGGGCAAAATAGCTCAGGCAGACAACAGCGCACAGATCTTATATGTTCTACTGATAGGAGGAGACGAAGGTTTTAATCCTCTCAGAAGAAGCAACAGAAGCCTTAATGAAAACACCTAAAACTCATTTGAATTTATGGACCCCTGTAATAGAAAGTGGAAGAAAGTATTAAAAAAACCTCTAAATAGTGATTCATTTGCAGACTCAGCTTCTTATGGCTCTCATGGGATTACAAGGAGACAGTATAGCTTAAGCAAAGAGTTTATCAACACAGCTGAACTCTTTGCTGCCCATTCTCCTTATACCACAAACGTCTGCAGCTGTATTCAGTTTCTGTGTCAAGCTGACACCTGATCTAGCTATTTATGCTATTATATCCAGTCTTTTCTTCCCTCATCCTTGTCTCCCAGACTTGTATCTTTCAGTTTCTCATATTTTTCTGTGACATGCTGTGACAGCATGGCAACGTCACCAATGCCATAAATTAGTATCTGACAATATTTAGAAACAAGGTTTGCCATTTCTTAGGATCTGTGACATCTCTGTTCTTACAGTTCCTAAAGAAAGATGGTCAGTCTCTTGTGACCTTTTATTTCTCCATTTCCTTTGTTGCAGCATGTGCTTTTCAGTTGCAAATAATCTGAATCTATAGATTAGTATATAAGTACAACAACTATTTGAGCTTTTAACAAGAACAGTAAGCTCTTTGTCAGTACTCAAAGGTTACATATATGAGTCAATATCAGATTCTGTCTTGAAACTAACACAAAAAGCATTCCACTTTACGGACAGGTCAAGTGGGACAGAGGTTACAGGTCACTTTTACTAGCATTCCACTCCACCTATTAAAAATATTGCCTATATTTAGCAATAGCATAATTAAAAAAAAAGATCAAAGTTACCTATAGGAGTAACAGGTGATTAAGCAAATCAAGATTCTTGAGCATCACATTCACCACTTGGAATTACTGTGACCAAAAAATTTACAAGCAGAAAGTTTTGTCCATAACAATCAAAAAGTTATCAGCAGTGCACTTCATAATTTAGACTCTTTTGCGCACCAGTCTGAATTGCATTATTTATGGATTTGCCAACTCATAAGTGCTTACTAATAACAATCTCAAAAAATATTATTAATAAGCAGCACCCAGCACCAACACAACCAGCATGTCTTTTCTACTTTTTTTTTTAATTGTTTTTCCCAATAAATTAACTATCAAGATACAGAACATCACCACCTAAATAAGGAAATTGAAATAAATTGCACAATTCCAGCAATCTAAAAATTCAACAAGAGATTGAAAAGTGGCAGATGAGATGACATTAATCAGGCTATCAACAGGACAGATCCTCTACTACCTCTGTATGTCTTACTGAAATTACACTTGGGTCTTTCTGAATTTGACCTGAACCTGTTGTAAGAGTTGCACACTGAGCGGATATTGCTATGTTCTTTGCATAAGGCAGAGGTGTTCTCATTCTCTCTGAAATGCTGTAGCATATGGAGTTAACTATTTCATAGAAGTACAAATGTTTGCCACTGGGGGAAAAAAAAACATACAGACAACGGTATTTGTTCGACTTCAATTACATAAGTGGTTTTCTGATTGAGTAGGTACACAAAAGATAGACCAGAACCACACCTGTCTCTCAGATTGCTTGACTGTGTTATCATAGACAGCAACCTATGTTACCAAAGAGACGACCTAAACTCAAAGAGTCACGAAGAAAGCTATCAAAAACCTTCTTTTACAGAAGATTTCAAAAGATGAAATAGCTCTTGGAAGCAAACAGCTTCATTTTTCAAGTCTGCAATGTTTTATAACCTTAGCAAATTTTTCTCAACCTTAAGTTTCCATAAAAACAACATCTAATACAGGCAATTCATTTAAAAAAAAAATCAGGAGTAACATGGTCATTTTTTCTTAAGTCACTATTTTTAAGCTAGTCATTCGTGCAGTTACAAGAGTTAGAAAAACTAAGGATATGACAAAAGAGAACATGAAATAATACCACGGTGTCTAAAATGACTTCAGAATCTATATCCTGTTTTCAAAGGATTTCCACGCTTAAAGCAGCTGAGAGCTACTGAAAGTCGGTAAGATTGTGGTTCCTTGTGTTATGTCTGTTCTAAGAGCACAGGAAACAATGAGGCTGTATCAGACTGGTGTTGACAGGCAGGGCTCAGTGAGGCATCATATTGCCCAAGGTTGGCCACTTAGGGCTAAACTGTTTCCAGAACCCATGCTATTATTACTATTGGAAGGCGCTGCACATTGCCACACAGGTTTATCACCTAGTGAAAAGCTAGCTCCACACTCTGACTTAGCAAAGCTTGTAAATCCACTTTAGAGCTCACTAACTTGTCCTTGGCTTTATTCAGTCCTGTTCACTAACTTTTGGGTGACCACACAAACTGAAGTTTGTGTTTCGGATTACATTGCGTTTAACATAACAAACAAATCAAAGCACTGCAAAAGAGCGCTATTCCTTTTCACTGCAACTTCTGATGCCAAAAACTGTTGAAGTTTGATTACTGTTTTGTAAGATGTCCAAATTATAGGAAGCAGAGAAAATAGGTCTTTTCAGGTTGGGGGGCGGGGGGGGAGGTGGGGAGAAAGGTTTCTCAGTATACTGACTAGGAAAGAGGCAAGGAGATTTATGTATTGTTGTATCCACTGTGAAATAGGAGGGAATTCTTGAGTAGCCTTTCAGAGCTGTTTATTATGGGATGTTCTAGAGTAACTGCACCTATACTGTAAGTCATAAATATTATAAAACATGAGTTGTACTTAATCTAGTAAGTATGTATTTTGCCCACAATAAAATAAACCAAGATAAAATCCCTCATAGAAGAGTAAAATTGAAGAAAGATGTTCAAGAAAATGAGTATTAGGTATAGCATTTCCACAACTGAGCACCATATTTCAAAATACTGAATAAAGCATTATGACTTCAGTTTTAGAAACAGCACAATAAAAACACTTTAAAGGAAATTACAAGAATTTGATTTAAAATTTTGCTCACATATATATACGTGAAATATTAGGCATATATCCAAGCAACAGGCTGATAGGAGCAGGAAAAAACCTACAGACACTGGGCATAAGTCTCAATTTAGGTGAAAAACAAACCAAAAAAACCCCACCTAAACCAAAAAAAAAAATCCTCATTTTCTCCAGAAAGGCTAATGATCACATATATTAGTCAAACACCCTGTTTCAGAACACCAGGGCCTATCCAGAGCATCTCAGCATCAGCACGACCAAGCCTATTCCTTCAGAATTTTAATGAAAGCTCACAGCAAGCTCAGTTAGTGACTAAAAAATCTTTATTACAAAGCTGGAAAGAATTTGTGTGTTGCTAGGCTCAGTCCAGAAAATACTCCTTGAGCAGAGACTTGCATAGTGCTTCACAAATTCAGGTGCTTGGACAGAAGCATCTGCAAGCCTGCAAAAAGACTGCAGAAAACTGGAATGACGTGAAGCAAGACGCTACACGGCATACACGGCCAGGGTAAAAACCTGCATGTCTAATGCTGAAGGAAAACACTGTCTTTCCTTTGTTTCAGGCATATCTGTTCATCTCAGACACCTCAAGTGATATCAACTTTGTGCCCTCCACACTTTTCTGGTAAGGCACGTCTGCTGCCTGTTATCCAAAAGGTAGAGTAACATACAAAAAAGCCTGCAACATCCTAAGTTCCTTTTCGACTTGATCTCTCCTGCTTTTTCTCTTTGAGATTGCAAGTCTTCAATGAAGTCAGCCTTCAATATAAAACAGAGAAACTTAGCTAAAAGTATTGAAAAGAATCCATCTTGTTCTTGCCTTGTTACTGTTTTCTTTCTGCAAGCATACAACACATTCATCCAGATTCAGCTTACTGTACAATAAAGAATTGGCTAGCAACTAGAGCTGAGTACTCTGCAAGTCTTCTGCAACAATGTCTCTCAATCTATTGTTTCTTCTGCAAGGCTACCATGGACTGCAAAGCTATATACAACTTCTTCTTTTTTTTTAAATAGTAGACCAGTTTGTATCCTTTCTACTCCCTTCCATTTACTTTTTTCTTTTAAATAAGAAGGTTTGCATATTCCAAGAGAGCTGTGCTTAAAGCATCACCTACCCTTATGTTATCCAGAAGAAAATGTCTTTGATATCATGAATGTAAAAGAAAGCAATCAAAGTAGAAATTTAGGAGCTATATTTAAACGGAAATGGAGTTAATGATGAATTTTAGTATATGCATATGTAGTATATGTATAAAAGTATATATACACATATATTTAAAAAGTACATATGAAATATATGTATAAAATATGTATTATTTTTATATCTATATATGTAAATACAAAAATGGGACTTACCACTGGAAAAATAAAGTGTTTTCCAGAAATGCTCAGCAAATTCTATGAGTTCCAAGGGCTGCACCCATTCTCAACACATGGACTATACATGAACCAAAACCCCAAATGCAAATGTTTTTCTTTGTGATTTATGAGATAGACAAATCCAATCCATAGACAAATCCACACACGTAACAATACCACTCAGATGTGGAATATCTGAGAAGTAGCTACAACCACATATACTTTTTTTAATGTAAAAATATGTGAAAGCCTGATAATAAGAGCAGTAATAGACCTTAAGCTTTAAAGTGATCTTTTATTTAGTTTTGTCTAAGTCACTGTCTCTAATCATTGTCAGACAATACTCCTATCTTATCTTTTTATTATGTGGGGGAAAAACAGGATTTGAAGGTGGGGAGAAGAAACAGGAAGTAGAAGGAAGCTCCTTCATGGCTCAGCTTGTCATTTTTTTCCCTTTCTTTGCCTCAGACACATAGCTACAACTGTGCTGTATTATCAAAAAATTAAATCAAAAAATTAAAACTTCAGGAAGCCTGAATGTCCAGTTCTAGTGACACAGCTCCGAGTAAATATCTATCTTTCCAATTTGCTAGCAGAGCTAGCATTTTACTTCACCATTTAACAGTTTGTGTTGAATTGTAACTGAACTATAAAAGGCCCATGCAACAAGGCTGCTTTGTAAACTGAGGTTTGTATCTCTATAACCCTTGTTCCACACTGATTAATTAGAGCTTCAATAAACTAAATGAGTAATTTATGAATATATTTTTCTTCATTAAAATGCTACTTGTTTGGGTGGGGGGGGGGATTTCAGATGTCATTAAAGTTATGGTACTAAAAGATCTACACAGATTTGGATATACAAAAGATATTTACAGTTTTTGACTACTGAAGTAAATGTAGTCACAGTAACAAAAACATAAGTCACATTTAAGTTTCATGTATATATTACAGTTTCCACAAAGGACCAAAAGCCAAGATAAAAAACATTGGCAACACTGAAAGAAGGCAAAAAAACAAGCCCAGCTCTTAGTTCCTCCCCCAAATTTGGGTCTGCAGTTCTACTAGCTAGCTGAAACTAGTGCCTTGGCAGGTTCGCAAATCCAGAAGGCAGCCTCCGAGCAGGAAAATACTGAATTGCCACAAAAAGTTTTCACATGTATGTACACACATACACAGTGTGACAGTGTGACAATCCTCAGTACACATGGAAAATATCCATGTGCAGAAAAAAACACTAAGTAAAACTAATAAGACTGTCCTAATAGCACTTTACTAGTAAAAAAGATTTTCTAAACCTATTTGTATTCAGAACTATGTACTTGGCAAAGATGAACTCCTCAATAAAGTAAGTCTTTTACACCAAAGCCAACAGAAGTTTAAAAAGTAGCCATAAGATCACTCTAATATACTACCTTCCTAATGACCTCTGTAACCACCTTCACGTGTATTTTCAGTTATTCACTGTTTTCTGTGATATGTTTAATTATCTAATAAATTCTGTGCTATGTGTTTGCAAAGTGAAAGCAAACTAGATAATTCTTGTATAGATCTTTGTCTTAATCAGGTACTATTTCCATCTTTACATGGCCAAGAACAGAGATGACAATCACAGAACAAAAAATTCAACAGACATCTCAGAATGGACCAGTAGGAAGGGGCATTGTTATCATGTTTCCTAATTATATTAGAGATATTAGCTCTACCAAACCCTGAAAGTAAACAGCATCCACTATCACTACTATATTTTTGTATGTTCACAGGCACCTCATTATAAAATATTCTTAGAGGAGCCTCAGGGCTCCTTTTTGAGAGGTCATCAAGAATAGGAGAGGCCAGAAGAATCCTAAACTCAGCACCCACAGAAGACATTCAGCACAAAAGCCAGCAAGAGACAACGTAAAGGACAAAGCAATCCTGATTATGCAAATTTAAGGAATTAGGGAACTGGTAACCCCTAGTTTTATCTAGGGAAAGAAACAGTACTGTTCACACGCATGATTACACAGGAGCTGCTCCGATTTGTGTTATGCCAAGCCTCCTCGTTGGATTCACCTCCTGCAACTCTGGAATAGAAAGATCAAGGCCAGCTGTGTGGTGCAGACATCATGCAGAGGTTCTGCCTTCTCCACAGTTACATTTCAGCTGGGCATTTAAGTCATCTCCTTTGCAACAAAAAAATAGTCAATGAAGTATAATAACCAGGAATAACTGCTCCATTATATGGCATGTTCCAACTGCTGCAACAAAGTTCTAACCAAAGGAGGAAAACTGAAGCATCTTCCCCAGCACGCAGGGAACTTCCACTTTTTAAGTGCAGCTAAGGCCAAGATATAATTTAAGTAATATACTTCAATGATGCCCCAAGCAACATACCTAAGTTAACATTTATTTCAATACACAATTAGTTTCAGGGTTTTAGAACTCTCCTGAAACATTGGTTGTGGGTTGCAGTTAGACATGAGGTAAAACCGACCACGTTAAGAAAATCTGTTAGGAGAATGACTTTGAGTTTATATACAATGAAAAAACAACAGCTAGAAGCTTTGATTGTTATAGAAGCCACTGCAGTTCAAGTATTTTCCTTAAATAACAAAATCAGACCCAACAGTTGTTTGGTCTAATTGAAAAGAGAAACAGAAAGCCAAGACAGTGATTTGAAAACCACTGTACAGTAATGAGGACTGATTGCAAACATCTGTCTTTCTGAGCCCGTCTTACCATCCAAGTTCAGTTTGTTCAATTACAGCTAGTACTCAGATTCACTGCTCTAAAGGTCAACGCTTTCTAACTAGTCCTAGACAGTGGTTGGGCAACAGATGTCCATGTTCTCCTCTTCCAAACACAGAGAAAATTTTTACAAATCCTTATTCTGTACTAGAATTTCCTCTCAAATGTCCTACTGGCTGGTAACCACTATGGCAACCTAGAAGGGTGATACTGCTCTTAGAGCTAACAATGTTAGAAATGAACCCCTCTCCCCTCTTTTTTTGACCATGAAATTTGTCTTTTAAGTTACACTTCACAGTTTTGTTCAGTGGCAGTAAGCCTTGTGTGTGACTTATCAGCCACTGCCAGGAATGTGACTATCCCAGCACAACGTGATTTAATGAAACACACACAGATTTTACTATTTCTGAACTCTGTCAAATCAGTTAAGGCTTAATACCGAAAAACTATGTTCATATAGACTTAGGGGAACCATCTTTCTACATGAATTGGACAAAGTCATTCACTATTTCTGTTGTCCTTCAATCTGTCACTTGTGACATGCAGCAAAATGACACATACCTATCTGACTGACATACTAATATCTAAAGATGTCAGCATTACAGAAGAGCAAGGTCTTCCTTTCCTTTTAACTTAGCTCTTTTCTAGCAATGATGATAAAATGCTATGCGAGCAGTGAGATGAGAAACGAAGGTGTGGAAGAAGTCTTTTACTCTGCTTAGCCTGATTCACAGATGACAAATAAGTCAAATCCTACTGAATCATCCCAAGAAGGAAAAAAAGTCCAGTGCTGCAGAACAGAATGATACATAGAAAACCATCAACCAAGCTGCGCATTTCTTGGTTTTTTTGTGTGATTGTCTAAATGCAGGAGCTTTTTCTCCATTAATTTAGACTTTCTCAGTATAGTACAAAATGGTATTTCAACTAGAATTTCTACATCAACGTTTAATAGAGAGATAACACTTACCTTCAAATGCCCTAGTCACACTAAAGTACACAAATATATTCTGCTTGTTCTCTATGGGCAGGATGCCAAAAGACTTAAAAATGAGGTCTATCAATCCAATAAAGTGACCTCACCTACACTTAAATATACTTTTTCAAATATAAAGTATAAAGCTTGATAAAGTTCTATGGTTGCACATAAGCATCAGATGAGAAAATACATGCTATTATTCAGGCCACACGTTCAGGTAAGGGGGAGAGGGGGCTTTCCCACAATTATCTGAAATTAAGAATATCACTTGGCAACTGTAGAGCAATAGAGCTTGGAATAGAGAATAGATCTGACCTTCTGCAGCAGACAGGCTCTTTCTGACAGAATTCTTTGCTCCTTGTTCACTACAATTGTGGAAATTTCATCTGATCTGGGAATGTTAGGATTTTTCAAATCTGTTGCAAATTTGCCGCTTTTCATAAGAATCACTGAAAAGATTGGTTCAGAAGTATGTCCTCCTCAAAACTGTTTTTCCTCTGGCATATGCACCTGTTTAATTGAAAGCTACTCATGAGTGCTGCAGTGAGGGCTATGAATCATTTGTTCATAGGAATACCACACTGTTAGAGAATCATAGATATTAAAAGTATATATAAAGGCTATGTGCTGAGGGACAAAAGATTATTAAATCTTTGAGCTTTCAGACTGATATTGATAAAAAAAGTCTCAAGACTAGACAGAGAGTGGACGTTAAAGAAAAAACTAATTTTCCTTTAAATTGTTATGAGCAAAAATTATTTTTGTTAAAACACATTGTGTTGTGATAAGAATTGATATGCCAGATTTTTTCATGAACTTAAGCCAAATGCACTCAACCTCTTATTTTCTTTCTAGATTAGAGTATCTGGGAGGAACAAAACCTTTCATCATATAGAGCTATTGCTTTTTACATACGTTCTATAAGTAAGATTTTTACAACCACTTCCTCTAAATTATAAAGTATACAACAGCATGCAAGAAGTCACATCACTATGCACTCACACAGTTCATACATTCCAAACTAGCATCTCATCAACACTGAAATCACAGTAAATTAAGAGAAAAACAACAACACTACCCCCCCCACACACACACAAATTTGTATGGAATCTTTATCATCCTAGGACCTTATTCAGTGCACATTCAATTCTAAAGAAAGACTTCAGAGTTCAAGCACTAGACCAAACCCACAGCATCTTTTGATAATGCTGTATCACGTGCACTACCTGAACTACCTAGCTAGCTATAAAATGAGAGAATTAATGTTTTATAGAACATAGCACTTTCTGTAACTACGTCTTGTGCAAGCACATTGCAAGTTTTAAAGTTCAGAACTTCAGCTCTTCTTTTTTTGCAGAAAATGAATAAGCAGCTGTGCTCTTTGCTACTTCCCTTCATCACCTCAAGAAATATAGCATAAAATTGTTGATCTCAGTGAAAGGAAGACTATCCTTTTGCCTAATTTCCTCAAATCAGACCGTGCATACTCCTAGTAACATTTTATCTGAGTCACTTAAATACCTCTGTTATTCAGTACCTGTTAAGTTACTGATAATGATACAGAACTGACTCTAGTGTTGATGCTTATTACTTAAATAAAACAAAAACTACCCATACATTCTACTTTAGGACAAAACCAAGACATTTCTGGTTTATATCGCAAACTTATGTGTCACTATTTGGGAATAGTACGGAACTTCACTTACTCTGTAACAAAGCACTATCTTTAAAAAAATTCAGAACAAATTATTATTTACTATTTTGACACTACAGTTAGAAATTTGTTCCTTGAGTTTGTTATTCGGAGGAAAAAAAAAGTATCATGGCTTACAGTGCAAATTGTTACACACAGATCAGAGCAATATAAAGTGTATTTGAAATTTTGGAATGTAGCTCTTCTGTTACACTGTGAAAGAGGTTCCCTGGAGGCTACCAGTCCAAAAGTCATATCATTTTGGGTTGTGAGATTTTTTTCTGTTTTGTTTGGGGTTTTTGGCGGGAGGAGGGAAGGGGAGGTTAAATCTATTTTATCTGCAACTTACTGGCCTAATAGGTGAGAAATTATTACAGTAAATGCTCCAATTATCTTGCTGAATGCGAGTTCTGATAAATTGCAAGAAGATTTCTGTATAGAACATCCATAGACTCTACATGTCTGCAATTAAATTCTCAAGGCTGCTTGGGTAAGATCTTGCAAACATTTTTTTCAAATTTTTTTCAAAGAGCTTTCAGACCACTTTCCATGCACCCATTTTTTGAATATCTTCAAAATCCTGTATTAACGTTTTGCATACATCTATTGTTCTGCTCTGTGCTTCTCTGTGTTTTTATCCAAGAATCAGATATTGAGGTATCATCATAAACTGATGTCCTATAACATATCACAGAGTTTACAAGCAAGATTCAAATTAAAACACATGAAAACTAAGATTTGCAACAAAAACATTATTGCAATATACACACACATTGCCAGTCCTGTTCTGTTCTTCCTAAGAATCATCTCTTCCCACTAGCAAGTAGGACAGAAGATGATAAAATGAAATATTGAACAGATATTAATTTACTGATACTGTTTGTCATACTGCTTTATCATCTATTGCACACTACTACAAGCCTGCTCAAAAGACAGAATTTAGTCCTTTACAAGTTTTTCAATGATTAGTCTTAGTCATAGCTGAAGGCCTCATAAACTATAATGAATTTATCAGTACTGTAAAACAAGTAAATATTATCCCCATTTCACAGTTACGGTACCAAAATACACATATAACAGCAAAAGCCATTACTAATTTGGAAACCCATCTTAAGTTACACAAGACATAGTTTCTTAAAAAGTTATTTTTCAATCAGAATTCAGAGCAAACATTATGTACAATTCATATGTACCCTGCAGTCAGGAGGATTTTTCCAGTGTGTTGCTTTAAGTCAGGAACCCAGAAAAGGAGAAGTATGCAGTTAGTGGGTCTCTATCCAAAGTTTAAAGACTTTAGTCCCAAATATGAACTCTACTGCCAGGACGGGGCTATAGTTCTTATTACCACGGCAGCATTCAATTGCCACACCTTTCTGCCTTAACTAAATGCCACTTCATTCCTTGTATCCCTTCTGATTTTTTGCAACACACAAAAGAAGGATCTTTTACTCAACAATGTATCCTCCATTCAATTCTGTTTTAATCCTGCTTGAGCCATCAGTAGGTGATTATCAATTTATGTTGGCCAGCCTGTTTAGAGGGAAATGAGGCACATAGCCTGCCATATAGCAAATTTCATGCTTACTCTGCAGGAAGCAGAGAAATACTAGAATAAAGCCCCAAGAAAATCTTATTTCATGCTTATTCCCCTCTTTCCCATCTCACTCCCACCAGCTTTTCCACTAGCTACCAGCCACAACTCTTCCATCAAATTCTTTTTCCCATTCCAGCCTCCTTGATTTGGTATCCTTCTCGTCCTTCCACTTTTCTATGCCATTCTCCACAACTCTTAAACAGTTATTATCATCATCTCTACACCTATGTCACTCTATTACAGATTAAAACAAAACAAACCAAACCAAAAAAAGATGATTTTTCAGCCAGGATAGAAAGCCACATTATCACTGGCATCAACACAAGATCGGAGCGGATGACGGAAGGAACGTGGTCTTAAAGCAGCTTAAAGTCCTTATGAAAATACATCCTCCATAATCAACAGAAAACGTTAAACTAAGCCTAGTAAACATCAAATTGCATTTTCAAATTCTCCATTTTAATTGGCAAAAGACAGAGAAGTTGCTGTCACAGCTAAATACAATCCTAGAAAATAAGACTTTTGAGAGAATAAACTTAGCGTACCAAGTGTTTTAAAAATCACCAGTGCTTATAAAGTACTTCTGAAGTAATTGGGAGAGCAGATAAATTTTCAGCTGGTCAGTCACAAGCTGGCTAACTAGCTACACAGGTGTACCTTTAATGCCACCAGTAAATGAATACACATTTAAGGCATAAAAATACTTTTTTCAATAGTGAATAATTTTTCCAGACTGCTTAAATATTCTCAGAAAACACTCCTAATGCTTTATTTACCACATGACTTTTGGAGATATAAACCAAGGAAAGACAGGAGGAAAAAAAATATTGACCTATATATCGAGTTAAAACACCGAAAGGGGATGGGGGAGTAAGAGCAAAGCAAATAAAATCTGTCAAATACAACAGAAAATAGAAAGGTTTTGAAATACAAATCTACCACTTTTCCTGTAGAGCAATAGTCTTGTACTACGTAAAAATCAGGACCAACACAAAGTTAGCTTCCATAAATTTGTTCTTCAATGGTATTAAAGCTTGAGAGCCAACATACAATTCTTGCCAGCAGCTGAACTCAAGAAGGGTAAATGAAGCAGTCATACTTTGGATCAAATTCCATTGCTTATAGCCAGTTAGGCTAGCATACAGACCAATCCGCAGACTACACAGAAAGCCCAGCGTGTAGAGTAACTGACACCAAATACTTATGTATTTAAAGCTACTTTTAAGAATTTTAAGCCATATCTGATCTGCTCAACACAGCATCTTTCTTGGAGGACATGATTCTTAGAATATACCAGCTCTACATCATCACAAATAGGCAAGACAGCCTACTAAACATAAAAGGAAATCTAACATGGATAAAAGAAAATCTTGAATAATCATTTTTCAATGTAAAGGGAAAAACCTACTTTCAAGCTCTGTCAGCCAAAATTCATAAAGTTTCATGAAAACACAAAATGCTATTATCATCAAAATGTCATTCAGGCATTTTCCGAGCTATCCAGAATAAGGTTTGTAGCCATGCTTTATCATGCTCCCAATTTAGTCACCAGGAGCTTTCTGTCTAAAAATCTGTGTTTTGACATTATTTGATTAAAAAACATAAAATGAAAACTTGTTGCCTATGAAAGTCTGTTTTAGGGGAGAGGAGAATTTTAACTGAATTGCTCATGATTAAAAATATGGATGGCAACACAGGAGAGTCTAACACATTAAACAAGGGCTAAAAGCAGTATAGTGAAAGACTTTAAAAAGAAAATGAAAGTAAAGGCAAACTATTTTCCTCAGAATTTAACATTAAAACTTTAACGAACTCATTACAACCTCTACAACCAAAAAGGTGGAAGTTGAGTCTGCAAAATGTGACCACTGCTTACCAAAGCTAAACTTGCAAAATCCCTAATAAGAAGAAAGTAAAGAAGAAAAACAATAGTTGCATACAAGGCCACGCCACTAAAAGCCAAACCAAATGCCATGCATTCGTGATATCTTAGAGAACATATGTTTGGAAAGGCTGGACCACTATTATTAACAATCAGAAAATTCAAAGGCAAATGTGAAAACTGAAGCCTGACCCAAGGCAGTAGAACTAGAACCTCTCTGAAAAAGAAGAATAAAAGCGGCTCCTAAAAACACATTAATTTTCAAACACATTTAGCTAAAACAAAATCCCCCTGGGGGGGAAAAAAAAAACCCCACACTCCAAGATTTTGAGGGCTTCTTCTACCACAGAAACATTTTTACATCAGCCTGTCAATACAAACTGGTCAACCGTTGTAAGTCTCTCAAGGTCAGAAAATTAGCCAAAAAATTCATGCAGCATTGCAAACATGGACACGTATCCCAAAAGATCACAGAGAAAGAAATAGGGAAGAAAGATACTGAAGGAAGACTGTACTGAGGGTAAAGATTCAACAAATATACTGCCTGAAAGGAAGAGAATAGGATGTGACCTAGCAACAGTATCATTAACAGTTTCTCAGTAATGGAAATGAATGCAGGCCCTTCAGTTTTCATGTTCAGTAAAGAAAAAGGCAAATAAGAAAACATCCAATAGTGAAAGCAGCAATAATACTTCATACTAAGAAAGAAGAACCTTGCAGAGTCTTCACTGATTGTCTGGAAGGTATGTAAAGCTAAAGGAAAAGCATATCAGTCTTCCTTAACTCGAGGCAAAGTTTGTAAGACAGAAATTAGAAAAAACCTTAAAGAAGGTTTTCTTTATCAGAGCTTTCAAAAAGCAGAGTAAGTTGTATTTTGCTTGGAAGATAGTGTTGGTGCACAAGCCACATGTTATATATGGGATTGGATCAAGTCAACACTTTCAAGCAAGATTAATTTCTTATAGAATCAAAGTGGGGGTCGGGTGGGGAGTTCCCCTAAGGAGTTAGATACAGGAGTAATAATATCATTTTGCTAGCAGTGTTTTCTGAATGAACTACATCTGTGGTGATACTAAAGTCATCAGTACCAGTAAAGACTACTTAAAAAAAAAAAAACTTTTGACAGATGTAAAAGCACATATCATTGTGTAAGTGTCCAAGTTTTACTAAGAACAACTCACCTACAAGCAGGTGAATTTACAGGAGGCCTGTTAAAAATCACATGCCTACATACGTATCCATCATTACAAAATATGTAAGATTAAATGTATATGTATTATCAACATCTAGATTTTTCCAGCAAGAAAGGGAAAATGATAGAAAGTCACTAAATATGCAGCCAAAGGGTTCAAAAATAGTCTCAGCAGGAGCAATGTGACCCAGACCTTCAGTCAACATCTAAAGATATTTTTTACATTTTAAGTCCTGAGTGTAAGGGAGCAGCAAGAGGGTGGGCTGCTATTGACTCTGCAGTAATACTGATCTGGATGTCACCTAGGAATTCCACTGGCAGGAAAATTTTCCTCAAATTAGGAAAGAGATATTTTAAGATTCTTTGTGTAAACTCTGCAATAGGTGGATAACAGGGCCTTTAGGATGTTAGGGGAAACAACTTAGGGGAAACAACTGCAGTGGACAGGGCACAGTCCCACAGGATCAAAACAGGGCTGGGCTAGTGAGGGGACGGGTTCCACTGACAGTCCTGGACAAGGCAAGGCAATGAGCCAGGCCCAGGGTCCATCCAGGGAACACAGTGAGCAGCAGTAGGAGACAGGCTAGAAACAGGCCTGGAGAGCAGGCTAGGACATAAATCCAAGCTTCTTCATGAAGAGAGGGCCAGAGACAAGGCTACACTGTACAACGTAGCTCAGATTAGGACTGAAAGCTTAGGCCTGAGCTTAAAATGAAGCTCCTGGGCAGAGACCCCAGGTCATGCTGGTCAGGGCAATGAAAAGGCCTATTAGTGCACTCAGGTTTCAGAGAGTGGGCAGAAGAATTTATTTTAAAAAGAATTATGTACTCTCCTTAGGGACCATAATGGTTGTGCAGTAAAAAGTAAATTAAAAAATCACATTAACTGGAAGACATCAACTTCTGAATTCATACTCAAGTCTGCTTTGTATTGAACAAAGGAACAAAACATTTTCTAAAATTCTCAGAAATAATTTGCATTTATAGAAGTAAGTCAAAATAAAATACATATATGTCAGAAGTCATGCTTAAAAACAAGCAAAAAAAACCATTCAATCCTGGACATGCTTGGATGCCTCCAGTTCTGCATGCACAAAGACCTTGCAAGTCCAATGTCAAAGGATTTCAGCAGAGGACAAACTCTTGCCTTTACATAGCATCAGTGGTGCTACCTTCAGTCAGGCATTGGTTTAGCTTTCCAACTGCAGAAGAGTGCAGAAAGGAGGCAGGAAGGGGTTAGTTTGACTCATCACTGACTGGCTCCATAGCCCCAGCAAAGTTGCCTGCAACATGTCTGGATAAAGACTTTACCCTTTTCAAAAGGAAAGTCAATGTCAATTACAGCTAGGCATGCAATTTTTCTACAAACAAATCAGCATATATTGGTCAGCTGGATTACAGAAGAACATTCAGACTAAGATTAAATCCACCAATTCCCTCCACCCATCAGGAAAGAGACCAATTACTTTTTCTTTTGATCCATGCAGAACAACTTTCCGCTCTCCATCTTAAATCTGTACTCTTTACGTGACTTGACATCAGGCAACACTAGAATGCAACTTTGCTAGGCGTATGTGATGCAGGGGGATGAACAAAGACAGACAGTAGATGCCCTTCAATTGGAATTTGAGCTGGGAGTGATGTATGGAACCCCAGTCAAAAGTCCATACTTTTGGCGAGACGCCTGTTGGAATATCAAGATTAGGACCAGTGAAATTCCATCATTTGGTATTAAGGCCAGGGCGTTTGGCACCTTTTCAAACACTGCTTGGAGAGTAGTTACAACTTAGGAAGAGTCAAACTGCTACCTAAAAGTTAGTAAAATAGTGTTCAGGGTAAACAAAGCATTGCAACAGGAAGCTACGTTTCCTTAATTTATTTTTAACCAGTGGCTTCTTCTTCTTCCCATTTTGTACTCATGAATAAGTAAATTTTTGGTATTTCTATATTTACAAATACGCAAGTTTTCACCCTGCAGACCGACACGCAGATGGTACACTTGTTGAACTGAAAAGCCACTTTATTATACCTGACAGAGCTTCAAAGATCTCACACAGCAATTGAGATCCACCTAAATTTTCTTTCAAGTAGACTTTGCAAGACACCCATGCAAAATTTGAGTATAGACTAAGTACACAATTCCAGTGTCTCAGATATGCCAACTTTTGAACAAGGTCATGAAACGCAACAGATTTTACACTACTGCTTAAAACAATCAAATCGCCACGGAACATTTCTCTTGCCAATATGTAATCCACCCTGATAAGTTTTTAGGCTTCACATTTGCTGTGCTTTGGCACAATTCTTGGCCTTGTTCTTTCTAAAATTCATTAATTTTAGATGTAGGCTCATTCTAGTGAAATTTGTAATGTAAAACCAAACAGTTAATTCGCCTGATCTATGTTAATGTTTCAGCTGATTCAAGGAATAGTCTGCTTTGGACAAGGTCCTTGTTAAACACCAGTACAGATATTGAATATATTCAATATATATTGAAGGAGGTCAGATGAGGAGGTCTTGTCAGTTTTCTGTTCCAAAACAAAACGAATTGAGTTATATCAAACAGATTTGGTTATATTTCATTGAATCTAAATTTTAGCCCTAGTCATTAACTAACACTCAAAAGGTAAACCAGAAAGATGACTAGAGCACTGCAGAGCCCCAAGGTCTTCCTTGTGTATCTCATAAAAATCAGAATCTTGCATATAACTAATAAACGTCACTGAAGCCAGATTAAAAATCTTGAGATTTAAAAGCAAGTGTAAAGCACAACTCAGACAAGCGTACAGAGCTCACTGATGAGTAGCCTCATTATGTCACATAGTATTTTCCACAGGGAGACCCTTATTTCTGAACAATTATCTCAAAAGATTGAAATCAAATATCGAACTCAAGTATAACCTAACATTGAGAATACAAGAACTAAGAAGTGATGATATCCCAATATATTTATCTGGATTTTCTTCTGAAATGATAAACTAGCATTTTTGCAGGTAACCCCAGAAAATGCAAAGAAATAAAATAATTTGCATGGCTTTTCTGATACTTATTTAAAAATATGAAACATAATGGCCAAAAAAAGTAACCCATGAAACATTTTCTATTTTCTCTTCCCTAGCTATGAATAACAGCAAGCAAGTTATTCACAAGTACTTTTCTACCATAGCACTGCCCTTGGAAAGTATGGAGCAAATGCTGCAACTCAGTATTACTTCATTCTCACTCTGCTATACAGATAGTGAGCTGGGGAGGAAAAAAGAAAGGAAAAAAAAAGGCAACAGAAACTCAGCATTTGGACAGCCCTTGAAGAAATTGCAGTTCTAGCAGCTTCTAACCAGCCATCTAAATCAGATGACTCACGAATGTGGCAACCTGCCACGTTCCCCCTTTCTTTCACTGGTCCTACGTTGGATGAACTTCATCCAACTTTATGAACCTGTCCCTAAGTCAAAACAAAAATATGATGACAATGCATATGAGCTGTCAGAAGCACCTTCTGCATATTTAAATGGATACACAGATTAAGTCTTAATTGTGCTGATGTGAAATGCTTCAGATAAAATATAAAGGACATCACTATACGCTGACTAATAAACAGGTCAAAAACTCCATTAAGAATCCCATTTTCAAAGACTTGGCAAATGCAACAGAAACTGCATGGAACCAGCTCAGTAGTATTCATTGCTAGCTGGAGTTTCTGAACTTAATCCTTGCTACAATAGTATCATGCCAAACTGATTAAGACCATGCCACAGGAGACAGTCATTTATTTTATTTTTGTCTAACGGCAAGACTATTTCATCATTATATTTAGTAATGCCTTAGCAAGAACTGTCACTGTGATCAACGTGATGACAATCACAGTAAGGTACTGCATGAAGAGGGTAACACAGACCAACAGCACCAGATTCTGGTTGTAAGTAAGGGCTGAAAAGGAGTCTCATGAAATTCTAGACTGTGAAGTATGGGCTGTCCCCCCCTTAACCCTGCTTAAGTGCCTGTCTCCCAATAAAGTCTCTAGGCATTATAAGCAACCACCATGAGAGCAGAAAACACCCCTAAGTCTACAAATTCTTGAAGTAATGAAGTGTAATGTGTAGGGGGATAACAGAAGAAAGAAGTAGAAGCTGGCCGTGATTGGACAAAAGTTTGCCCTAACAACCCCTGCTTGACTGGACAAAAGTTTGCCCTAAGGACCCCTGCTTCTCAAATTCTCTGCCAAGCAATTTATATCCACAAGAGGTACATTCCATTACCTTAGCCTCCAGTGTCTTTTAAAGTTAAAACTTCTTTCTTGCTGCAGTTTATGGCAGATTTTTACTACATGTACTTAGGAAGCAAGCAAGGCTGACTAAACAGATTTCCTCCATGACCTTTAATACTGTCGGCTGAAAACAATTTAGTCCATTTTAAGTCATTTGAGAGTATTGTAAACATTATCCAAAGGGCTTAGGAATGACCGCCTAAACCATGACCTTTCAAGCTGACAGATGACAAAAAATATTCCACTTTAAACCATTTTAAAAGTTACGATAAAGGTCTCTTACCCTGTTAAAAGAGAAAGGAATTTTCTTTTTACTACTACAAAATAAAGACACTTTTTGTTCCATTCTAGTAATGAGATATTTTTTGAAAGGGTCACGGGGAAAAAAAACGAGGGGTGAGGGAAACAACTTAAATTACTCAAGTCCTTTCGCTCTTGATTAAAAGCTCAATCCATCCAATCAATTTATATGAACTAAAAACCAAAACAAAAGGGGTAAATAAACAACTGAGAAAGTTGGGCCATGCATAAAGGAAAAATCTTTCACTGAAAATACCTGAACTGGAAATGAAAGAAAAAAAACTTTAATCAAGCACATTTTATGAAAACTGTATATATAGCCATTTTCTAACCAATTAACATTCAGGGAAATTTTGAATTCAATGTTATTTCTTGTCATTCTCAATTAGACTGGAAGACATTAGTGTCCAGTAAATCCAGAACTGCAACAGAAAAGCTATTCTATTGACTGTACTTCATAAATGGAGTTTAAATGGGGTCAGAAAAATCTAGGCCAACTTCCAGTCTCCTGGTCCAGAAGCTAAGAGTACCCTTGATCTAAATGGGCTGAAACTCTACTTCTCCCACTGAGAAACAGAGCATATTCCTGGCACGTTTCTCAGGCAACAACTGCTTTTTAAAACCCTGTGAAAGTGTGACTGCTATGGAACATCCCAGGTATAGTGCATCTCTGGCTTGATGACTCCTTAAGCACATTCTAGCCTAGAAATTCATCCACACAGATACTCTGAATCTATAACATCTGTCTTTAGGAAAAGATTAAAGGTAGATGCATCATATACCTCTCAAATCTTTTCTTTGCTGCATTAGAGACATATGGATCTTGCCCTAATTTCTCTGTAGGATCACTGGGCTTGGACAGGGTCACTGAAACACCCAGCATTCTTCTTCCACAAAGATTTCAAAGTCTTCTAGCTCTCTGCACTTCAGCTAATCCTAAAAAAACCAGTCTGTCTTCCTACCTGCTACCCAGCTGTCTCCTATCTTTGATTCTCCCAAATGTTTATGTCTTACCACATCTTACCAAGATTTGCCTCATCTGTTCCATCGCTCAGATCTTTTCTACGCTATTTCCATTATTTCTATATAACTGGTTTTTGTAACTCTAGCCAATACATTGAAGAAGCAGAGCACAACCATGTGCTCTGATCTCAGACCTCACAAAAAGGTGATAGAAATTCTGTTTGCAGATAGAAGTAGCTCATGACTAAGCAGTGAGCCCTATTTACAGTACCAGCCAGAATTTACTTTAAAATATAAGCAATTAAATGGGATGGGAAGTAATACTGTCAAATGAAGGGATCTAGTTACTTTTAAGAACTAACACTGTGCAGCTATTTCACAAAACCTTTCATAATACTAATTAAATACTTCAATACACTAGAATTCTTCTGCCTCAAAAAGGACACTAAAGAGCATAAGAAAAAGGTAACTGGAAAGCCTGGGTGGAACAGAGAACAAACCTACAATGACCCACAAACACAAACTCTATCTAAGTAAGAACTTTAGGACATCAAAGTAAATTAGTAGATGGTAAAATCAAAACAAAAGGAGGTATTTCTTCACACTACAGGTTATTATTAAGCAATCATCTTATCAGCCTCCTGATTAAAAGTGGACATGACGTTATGATACATGTACTTTCATACATATATTTTATGTACATAATGTATATATAAAAACATAACTGAGATTATTCAAACAGAATATTCTGTATACCTGTATAGGAAAAGGAGAAAAAAAGCCAGGAAAGCCCTCCAGAAAATTCATACCCTGCTCTTCAACATGAACATGCCACTTCCCAGGTGCGCATTCATTTCATGGAATATACAGTGTGTGTTTAACTACTACAGCCTGTCTGCAGCTTTCCTGAAGTACCCCATCAGGCTCCTGAGGATGTCAATCAACATATATTGTCTTAAGTGTAGAGGTGAATAAAAGATTGCATTGTCTACATAAAAATGAAGGTCAATAAGTAACAACCTCAAAAAAAAAGTCAAAGCTGTAGCATCAAACATTTCTCCTTCAAGTACATTGTCACTGAGTTCACAAAACTATGTCTTTTTTTTTCTTTTTTTTTTTTTTTGATTTAAATAGTCACAAGTGTGAGAGACCTTTTCTTTACGGGGGGGCCACTTTTCTTTCTGCTCTGTTATTAATTCACAAAGTTTAACTAGTGGTCTCTCATGTTCAGGCAAAGGATACTGCTTTCCAGGTAGGATATTTACAGCAAATAAATGTATGGTGAGGAAATAGATTGTTTTGATATTTCAGAATATAGGAACACACTGCTTATGAATCCAAATCTATGCAGAAGGGAGCCTGGCTTGACAGATAATCAAAGTGATCCAGAGAAAGAAAAATACAGTATATTATTCTATTTTATTAGTATACATTCAACATACTCAAAACAGAATCAGAATAACAATAGTTGGAGTTGGAAGGGACCTCTTAAGAGCATCTGGTTCAATCTTCCTGCTCAAGCAGGGTCAGCTAACGCAGATTGTCCAGGACCATGTCCTGTTGGGTTCTGAGTATCTCGAAGGATGGAAACTCCACAACTTCTCTGGGCAATCTGTTCCAGTGCTCAACTACCTTCACAGTGAAGGTGTTTTTTATTAAGTTCAGATAGAAATGTTTGTATCACATATGCATGATACTCAATACTTACCAGAAAAACTCCAAAAGGTCAGATCCCATACCTGAAGTCAAGTTAGAAGTTCTGACAGGAATATATCCTTAGAAACAGAAGCACAGGTAGTTCTAAAGCATAAACTGCATCCAACACAAAGAAGATATTGAGATGCACTTTTCTGCCTCAAAAAATGAAAAATAAGATCGTTACTGTACAAAGCAATCGCAGCCATTTCACTTAAAGCTGAAAAAGATGTCTGAACTTAAAAGGAAGGACAGGACAGATGACACTGTGTTTTTAATCATCTTCTTACTGAATCAAGCATAGTAATGGCAAATAGACACAAGTGCCCAAACACAGCAGTCAAGCACTTCTAGGACAAGTTGTACCTGCCCTGAGAGCTATCTGATGGGGTTTTGCTTCCTCTTATGCTTTAGCAACACTAATATAACTTGTGTCATTGGACTAAGTTTTCCTTAGCCATGCCCATATAATTCAGCAATTTCCTCACAGCATCATAGTACAGGCATTATACTCATCTTCTGCTAGATAGAGAGAGCAGAACCACCTCAGCTGGAACAGTTTCAGTGCACAGATCCCTGCCTAATATCACCTCCCCTCACACTTAAAGAGGGAGAAGCAGTTAGCCCCTGAAAATTCCAAAATGCAAAACTACAAGAGATTGAAGATTGTATTGGGCAACTAGCATGCCCAAATCACAAAAAGACTCTTGAAATAACACGGGGAAAAGATTCCCCTGAAAATAAAGCTAACTTTGGCCTTATGAATTTGACTCGTGAATAGTAAGACACTACAGAGCAGACAGAAAACCAGCTGAATTGTTCCCGTGAATGACGGCTCCAAAAAAGCCACCCTTTGAGATGCCCTGTTATTACATCACTTCAGTAGTAGTTTGTGTGTTTTTCAGAGTACTGCCAGAAAACGTGGCATTATGACAGGCCATTTACAACATGCTAAAAATAGTTATTTGCTGTTGCAATCTCGATTACACAGAACTTTTTTTGATGTCCTTCAAGAAGGATATACATCCTTTTTGATGACTGAAGAATTTATCTTTCAATGAAAGAGTAAAATATACAAGAAAATACAATAGTTAAACCAGAGTACAGATTTTTTTGACAGCTATAAATTCTTATACATTATCATAACTAAAATCATAAGAACAGCATATGTAATGTATGTATTTCCTGAATATATTCTGATTTCATACATACTCATATAAATCCATTAATTTTTGATGGAATTGCACCCTTTTTTAATAGTCAGTTTTATGGCCTATTTCAGATGTAGATCTCAGTGCACTTTACAAAGATCAGTATCACTATCCAAGAGTACCTTATTTTTGAAAGGTAAAATACAGAAAAGGCATCATATTGTCTGACTGTATAGTTGAAAACACATATTACTTGGATTTCATTTTCAAGTAAAACTGCTAGATGCCTTTTGCAGTAGATACCCCTAAAAACATATAGTTTGGCAGAATATGTTGGAGAATAAGTTTATTATAGGCATTCACTGATGAGGAAAATTTACACATCTCTCAGATTTGCCTTAAATGATTAAGTAATTCTTGTTAATTCTGTTTCTTTTTAAGTAAGTTTTGCCTTACTTTTCAATTTTCAGTTCAGATGCACAGTAAATGGTTCTTCAGTGAAATGTCTAATATATAGGAAAACTGAAAGGCAAACTAGAAGACTATAGAAGAACTACACTTTTGACAGTCAACCACATGCAGTAATCTAGAACACTACAGTTATACAGTGATTTAACTGTCAAAAAAGAGACAATGATATACAGAACTTGAACCATGAGCATTTCTTTTATATTATTCATGCTACATCCTGAGAACACCAGAGCCCAGAACTATTTACCTTTGATTTTCTGAGGTTCTGATTTAGATCTAGGGAGGTTAGTTTTCCTTAGCTTTCAGCTCGAACAAAGATCACCTTGTTTTAACTGACAGAATACTTGAGTGAGCACAATATGAATAGGAAGAAACAGTTATACCACCACAGATACCTCATATGAGGCATTAATGCCTCAAGCTCATTGTTTCTCATCCCTTCTGTCACATCAATGATTTTCAAACTAAGCCTTTTCTTTTTCTAATTCCCCCACTGCTACACACAAGATATACTTCTACTGTGATCACACCAAAACACCAGATCATTTTCTTGAAAAGGGCAGAAGAAAAATCTTTTTTGTCCTCTTTCTTGAACGGACAATAGTTTGTTTCCATTGTTTTCGCATTATAAGAGTGAAGCATTTTCTTGTTTTCAAAGACTATCAGTCATGTAAGCCCCCCAAAAGTCTTCACTTTAATTTCTTCATTGCTTTTTCATCATTTCCTAAATACATGAATAACATGCAAGTCAACATTTAGGTTTACAGCCATTCAATTATGACTACTCGAGATGTACATAAATGCACCTAGAAGTTGGTTAGCTTTTGTCACTTGTAATACAGTAGCCTGCAAAAAAAAAAGGAATCTTGAAACATTAAGCAAACTTAGGCACTAATAAAATGTCTTCTTAGTGATGTGCAGATTCACCAGATTGTTCTTCTGTAGGTTATATTTCAGATTTACATTAGCAGTAGTTTGTACTTCCAGTCTGGATAACAAGTTGAATAATTCGGTACAGAGACCATTCCAGGCATCCATTGAACTAAAATAAATGAAATTATGCAGCTAAGAACTTGAGAATCTCTACATATTCCGAAAGTGTTTAGCAAATATCATAACTGTAAACCAGACTCATCAATTCTCTAAGACACCTACTTCAGCTATTTCAGTTTGTATTTTCAAGCATTCCAGAGCTGCCAGGCAAGCCCAAGTCAAGTTTAGTCAAGGATAAGACAACACAGAAGTAACTGAACAACTACGCTTATGCACAGAACTAATATTAGACTCATCAGGGCCCCAAACAGGCTAATGCATGACTCTCTCTTTGGTTTCAATAGAACACCAAAAAGTTTATACTGCTACATAATCTCGCCTAACAAAATCAGAGACAACTATCTGATCCTGTTACTCTTTCCAAAATGTGCCGTAGTTACACAACCTAGCTTCTCAGTTCCGAGAAGGTTACGCTACACAAATGCAGAGATTAAGGGACAGAAACCTCCCTCATAAGTTACAAAATGAAAAAGAATATACACACCCACACAGCTACTGTAAAACTAGACCATTGTGTTCATGTTTAGCTTCATCACAGTTTACAGCTGTCGGCACTCTAGCCTTTCAAATGGAGATCTACAGAACTTACACACTACCGGTATAGTAGCCTTCACCCAATCCTGGCTCCATAAAACCTCAAATTGAGTTATATCCATAAAGATGACCAACCTATTGACTTAAAGTGTGGTAGGATCCACTCAAGAGATTAGCCCTGCTTCTGTCATAAACTAACTGTGAATTAAGGCAAGTTATCCTACTTAACAAAAAGAGAGTAATACTTACTTCATTTCGAAATAATATTAATTATTTAAAGCACTTTGTAATCTTTGAGTAGGAAGCACACAACACATAAGAATAAGTATTGTCAATCAGAATACTTTACATACGGTATCAAATTTATCCTCACAGTGCCTGGAAGTATTCCTACCCATTTTAAAGAAATGGGTCAAGCTGATTTGCTGATTTACTAAAGCAGTAAAGGCAGCATAGTAACTGAAATAGAACAAGTTTTCATATTTCCATATAAATGTGGGAACAACTAAACTGAACTCCTCTTTTGAATGTTCCGTGCAAGATCGTTAATATACTAAGACATGTTAATTCACACATACCTAATCCAACAGAAAACTAAGAAAGGTTCAGCAGCAAATTAATCCCTATTTATCAGACAAGTAAAGCTTTTAGCTCTCACAGTATGACATGGAAGTGGACTGAAGAACGTTTCATACTGCTGCTGTCCATTTACTTATTGCACTAATGCATTCTTCTATACAAGACAAATTTACTAATCTTTGTATCAGATTCCAGGTAGGAACAGTTCACATCAGCAATAAGGTATTTACCAAAATTCCATATGGAATGATACTTACTACAACCAATATCTCATTATTAAGACATTGTTCAGTTAAAAGATTCAGATACTCAAAAAAGCCAGACTCAAACTTCTTTGAAAGTTTCACTGGTATGATGCAGATATTATGCAGCCACCATTGAAGAGAAAGGATAGTTCTTATCCTTGACTTCACTGAGGCAATAGCTGGCAAGTTAAACTGCAGAACTACTAGGACTACTGAATTATGCATGTACAGTGCTCATGAGGAGTCTCTCCAGTGTTTTAGCAACACACTGCTTTTAAACAACATCACCACCAGGTACTGATTTTGGGCAGGGTATATGCATAAGTTTATGATGCATAAGTTAATAACTGTAGCTCGCTAGTAATTTAGTATTCTTTGACATTCAGAATAGTTTTTTCAGTATTTTATTAGCTCATGACTAGTTCAACTTCCCATTCTCTACTTTGGATACAGAATTTGAGCTAAAACCATGTGTTTAATGTTAATTTTCTTTTTTGCTTCATAAGTACATATTGCTTTTGTTCAACTTAAAGTATTTAATACCTAAACCAAGAGAAGAAAAAAATTTAAGTATGTTTACTCCAGCCATCTCAATATATGACCTAAATAAATAAATCAGAACAACAGTTTTTCCTGGACTGTGTGAAAAGTTAATAGTACTTGCTTCTGGTTCATACCAATCTATTAGTAAGTGGATAATAGGCCAGAAAGATATCTAATTCATTACAATACAAATTTTTAAATAAATTAATTGCAATGATTTTATCAAGGTATACAGCATTAGCATTTGATCCAGTAGAATTCAAGGCTTGCTACAGTTTAAGCTTTTTTTAGTTTTGGATGTATAATACATAACATACCATATATTTATCATTTGCGCGACAATTTTTGTACCCAGCTTGAAGAATCAGAATTGCACAGTGGACCTAATCACAGAAGGGATGCTTTTGAAGTCAAAGGGTAAAAATTCTACATGCTCTTCAGTTCAGAAGTGACAAAGTTATCTGGCCAGATTTTCAATGAGATCCATAAGTACCTAAACCAATTTAAAGAAATCACAGTAAGAGACTGAAGGTGCTGTATTCCCAGAAACATTTTCATAATATATCTTAAATATTCAACTAGTATTGAAGAAAACAGACATTTTCAGTGAGATTTACTGAACTATCTGGAAACTCTGGGGAAAAAAAAATCACTTGAAGTACAAAGCCACACATACAACATACACTTTGACATCAAAGAGTCAGAGAATAAGGCACAAGATTTGTTAATGAGAAATCTGACTTTGGCAGAAAATACAGAAGGTCAATAGGATCACTGATGCCACGAGCATTACTATAAACCTAATAGTATGATAAGTTTCATAATAATGATTCCCAAAAATCTTCAGCATAACTCTGAAGAAAGTTCAGAGAGCATCCTTCAATCATTTTTATACTACCATACAGAAATCAAGCACAATCACAAGCATTTGGAGACAAGGAGGACCACTTAACCCTTGTCATGTAGAAGACTGACAAAAATTTCACTACAACAAAGAAAGGTGTAAACCCTTGTTTCTGCTTTTGTCATCAGAGCTGGCTTCATATAAGGGATATAACATGACACGACAAACTTGAGTTCCCAGACGCATCACAATCAGTTGATGCTCCCCTTTTGCAAAGTGGCAAAAGCTACTTTGTCAGACACTGCAGTTCCATCCAGCATTAAGTACAAAACAAGACTACTACTTCCCACACCTTTATTCAAAATTTCAGCAGATGAACAGGGGGAGGCTGAGACCACTGATCTGCACAGCTTCACGTGTTGTACCTTTATAAACTTATGTGAAGGTTCAAATTTGATCTGGGTGTTTGACACAGTTTGCCTGATACTCTCTTCACAGAGAAAATGATTTGATTTTGGTAGAAGACCCTATTATAAAACCACAGGAAAAGTGCTTAAGCACAATACTCGCATAAACTACGTAAACCTGATTCAATGCTGCAAAAAGGTAAGTAGTCCCAAAATAAAATATTTCGGTAGAGCCTTAAGCAATTCTTAAGGATCAGCAAAATGATTTTTTCTCTCCCCTCCCTCCCTGCCTTTTTTCAAACTGCTCAGTATTTGTGAAAGTTTATCATTTAACACATTACTTGCTGGTACAAATGGTAAATGAAAAAGGAATTCGCAATACATTTAAAAAAATTTATCATTTATTTGCTCTTCTCCTTACCTCACAGGAATAACACTGAAAAAGACTTTTATGAGAGCTATATTCTAGTGCTACTAAAATGTAAGTTGTACAAAGGTCAAGGCTACCAGTTAGTAGTCACCCTATGTCTACCTTGTCTTCCAAAAGAAATGAGAAAATGGCAGCAGATGACAACCCTGAATTATTATTTATTATTCAGAACCAAATATATTTACAATATTCATAAATACGTTCATCAAAAGGTGGGCTGGGATCTGCGTTACCACTACAAACAAGCTGGAATATACTATATATTAGATAACACTTACTTTCTCTGCAAGTTTGAAGAGTGAAAAAAAGAGCAAAAAAATACCAAGAGGTTCACTAGAAATTCTGCTGTGCATGTAGTTAGGCATTATTAGAAAAAAAAATTAACAGAGAACTAGAAAATCCATATTTGAATAATGTTGTTCCTTTTAATGTCACTTAGTTTGATACTGCAACAGTCTTTGTAGCAGCATCCTGTTGTGTGCTGTCTACTATATTCTACTGTAGCCTAATCAACTAAACACTCTTTGTTTAAGCCCTAATCTTTTCAAACTTTTTCCTAAGTGCCGAACACCTGCAGAGAGCTCCCATAGTTATCTTTGTGATACAGAAACATAAAAGATGAAACATAGTGCGTGTTATAGAAGTTATGCATACATGACAAAAAACTCAAAAGACTACCAGACTGTCTGTTTACTATGGAATTCTCTCCGTAGCTCTTTTTTTGTGCGTAAACTGGCAATAGAGCAGTGAACTTTTGTTTTATTAAACTATTACTGGAACACCATTTCTTTAGCAGTTTACATGAAGGTGTGTAAGGGAATACAAACCTGTTTCTACCCGTCTTCTACTCTTCCCTTAATTTCCATTATATCATATATCTCACCTATCGGGTCTCGATTCCATTACCTTTATCATACTGGATTCTATTTGTTTCCATGAAGAGTCCCAAACACTTGAATAAAGGCAATCTGCCAGAAAAGCACAATAAAACATACACACTTCCTTAGAAAAGCTTTGTCATCTTATACACCCTCCACATGATAGCAGATTTTAACAAAGCAGATTATTGTTCTGAAATATTCACTTGCTTCAGGGCTTTCAAGAGTATGTTCTTTTCTTATGTGAAACCATTTTGAGCAATTTTGTTATCTCCACAGAAATAGCAGAAGACTCACCCCTTTTTCGTCTTCCTCTAGGCACATAAGCACCACCAGAGTGATATCTTTGCCCCTCCAGCCTGCAAGGATGAGCCTGTTACCCTGTACTGGTCTCCACACCAAAGCAGGCAATAGGAGGGAGCAAAAGGAGCACGCTGCATCCAAATGCAGGGTTACCAAAACATAAAAACACACTAAAATGCTGAAGATAAAGTCCTGTCTTTGCATCTCATTCTACAAAAGAACTCGTTTCCTATACAGGTTAAGACTGACTGAATTCTATGTTAAATAACTAAAAACTCCTAAAATATTTCTCTTTCACTTGCTAGAAAGATATTCTGATTTTACTGTTTAATACGTATTTGTTTTTACTGCATTTAAGAAGAAATATTCTGTCTGGCCATATTTCTTTAGAAGCAAATCACTGATCCAAAATACAGCCCAAGAACAGACAGCAGAGATTCTGTCCCCATGCCGCAAAGAATTGCACCAGATCTCAACAATCTTGAGTGCATTGCTCTAACGAGACAGAAAATACACAGTGAACGATTTGTCTCTCTCCTATCTTGCATCTTTGCCTAGGTATTTCATATTTCATGTTTCTAAACATACCGTTTAAGTTATGTGAATCATATAGATTTTCTCTACATTCTAAATTCATGGCCTGTGAGAAATCAGAAGTCCCAGGTTACAGACAACAATTGTCAATTTTGCTTCTGCCTGTAAGGCCACCTTTAAGGCAAGTCTTCCTTAATCAGTTTCTGCTTGCTTCGACTATTGGTCTCTGCAGTAATACTGATCTGGATGTCACCTAGGAATTCCACTGGCAGGAAAATTTTCCTCAAATTAGGAAAGAGATATTTTAAGATTCTTTGTGTAAACTCTGCAATAGGAGCGCTGGGTGGATAACAGGGCCTTTAGGATGTTCTGCAACAACATTCCAAAAAACTGCAAATACGATGTTGCGTATCACCTGTCAGGGAGCGGGGCTGCTCCAATGGTGAGGGGGGCAAGCTGGGAGATGAGGGTGACCCCAGCTCAGGGAGGGGAAACAACTACAGCAAACAGGACACAAGTCCCACAGGGCTGGGCTAGTGAGGGGACAGGTTCCACTGACAGTCCTGGACAAGGCAAGGCAATGAGCCAGGCCCAGGGTCCATCCAGGGAACACAGTGAGCAGCAGTAGGAGACAGGCTAGAAACAGGCCTGGAGAGCAGGCTAGGACGTAAATCCAAGCTTCTTCACGAAGAGAGGGCCAGAGACAAGACCAGAGACAAGCTACTGACAGTAAGCCAGGACATCGTGAGATACAGCTAGGTACAGGTACACCTATGATGTAGCTCAGGCCAGGACAGGGTGCTCAGCGCCAATGGGCAAGAGGGTGCAGAGGACTGAAGGGGAGTGGGGGAGAGTAGGACAAAGGCCCCAGGTAAGGCCTGACACAAACATGTCAAACTTTCAGATTCCAGAACAACATTTAATAAGAACCGCACCTGTAGCAGAGAGACTGTTGCCTACTTCACTGGCTCACACCCTAACATCTGTTTTAGTTTATTTCTGTATTATTTTCCTTTATGAGGATTTCTACTTGGAGTCCTCTGGCAGGGCTCAAAAGAGGAGTCAAAAGGGCATAAGGAAATTCTTAGCATAGTTTTAAGAACTGAGACGTGTTCATTCAAAAAAATACAATAAATTACAAAACTGGACAGAAAAACAAATTCTAAGCAGACTAATTTAACTGGAGAACGATCTGTAACACATCTATTTCACATAATCAAGGTAGGAAAGAAAGCAAGATTCACCCTTCACTGATAATACCTGAAGCTAGCATGTAGCTCAAAGAGCTACTCAAAGAATGTTAGAATAGCCTTTCCTCACTAACAGTTCAATTTCTTCAGTCATTAATAAAGAATATGAACAAAGACATTTTTGAAACTTAAGGGAAAAATAAACTCTAGAAGAAAGATGCAAGACAAGTAATATCGTTTATCGTCAGTTTAGCAGAGCTTTACAGACAGCCTAACATGAAGAGCAAATCTACAAAGTTACCTTAAAATATTTGAGTTAGTGGAGTAAATTAATAGAAGCAGATATCAAATCAAAGGAGACCTGCAATCAGGAATAATTTAAGGACTGCAGCAAGTACAGCAGTGCCACAAGAATCAAGATTAAGATGAATTCTGGTCTTCTGTCTCTCAAGATTTATACAATGCCACATGGACTGCAGTGACAACACTCACTTGAAGTACAAAGCAGGGACAGTCAACATCAAGAAGGTTATACAATTCACATGCATAAAGGGTTCATGCTACTATTAAGGGGACAGTGATGAAAAACAAGGAGGAACGTAACATTTTAATGGGTTATATCCTACAGAGAAATGCAGGAAAAAAGATCTATTTTCAGAAATATTTTTATTCTTTTTCTTTCAACTTGAAGACAGTACAGTTGTGACCGAAGGGAGCACAAGCATTTTGCAATGCTGCATTTTACTAGTTTTCTTTGTTTAAAATAAAACGATATTAAGTCAGCAGAGCCTAATAGAAGGAGAACAGGAAGTAGATCAGTGTATGAGAGTACCGAAGTTCTAAGATGCCAAGAAAACAAGCGTTCTTATTAAGAATATGATTTAGTAATGAAACAAGCTCAGAAACCAAAACATGTGAACAATATCATACAACCTGCCTGAACATTACACGTTAGGTTTAAAAGGAATTTAACTACCACCATCATTCAGGCCAGAAGTTCTGCTCATATTTGTGGCTTATGAAAGGTATCCACATTGCCCAGTAGACCCTGGCATCCATATACAGGCTTTCAAAGAACTACTTTGGTTATATATTGAAAAAAAAAATAGCTGTTGGGGGGGAAGGGAGGAGTTTTTAAACACTGAATGAATAAATGAAAATTTCACCTTTTAAAACAGGAGGTTTCACTTACAATTGCACAGAATCTCCAACCAGTACACACAACTCACTTACCACCATCACACATTTTCTTTTACTCTCACTACTTACGACTCTTAAAGTGAAATCATCTTGTCTATCCAGTGTAAGAATCAATAGAGCCACTTGCCAGCTCTGTCAGAAAAAAGTTGATATGATCAGAAATCTCTGAAATTCACCAAGAGCACTGAAAATCTCAGCTTCGCTGCCTTACTTTTGACTGGGAAGCCATCTTCAGTCTCCTCCTTCCAACTCTAACTTCAGTCACCAAGATCCTCAGCTTTCATTTCACTTCATCTTCATCATCAAATTTCACTGAGCCACTGGCCCTCATTCAGAAAGCCCCAGTATGTTTATCTTCAAGCATCCGTCTGCATTCTATCAAACTCAATAGTATAGAAGCATGCGCTAAGTACTTGGGACAAAATACATACGCATAGAAAGAACAGCATTTTCAATGACTTATTATTTCACAACCTAAAGACTAAAGAAATCATTTAGAAGATGTTTGACACAGCAGAAATGGAAAAAGATGTTAATTGAGACATTTTGATTGCGGGGAACATGTAAAAATCCATTATTAGCTAAGCAATGTTTCAGAAGAGAATAGAAATTCTAATTAAAAATTGCTAACTCCCATTTCTATTAATGTAATCCCTTTATTTGTCAACCTTTCAAACACTGCTATCAGCCACAAATGACACCTAAGCCTGAGAGAAAGCTATAATTACTGTAGCGAATTTTTAAAGTGAACTACAAATTGCAAGTATTTCAGTTTTCAATTAAAATTCAAGGGAAATAATTCCACAACATACTGTTGATCACAAAATACATCTTCATTTTTTTTTCTTTTTTGGCCAAGTGTCACATTTTCAATTGGCAGATTGCAGATGATGAATTAAACAGAACAAGCCCCTTCCACCCTCTAAGCTAGCTCCTGCTTGAGAGGGAACGTGTTATTGTTTCAGGCACTGGCTTATGGAATTAGGTGAGAACTACTGTTCTGTCTTCTCTAACGTGCATTAAGAGATCACTGTCAAGAGCTCATGCTCAAAAGTCTTTATTTCACTAGTGGAAAAGACAATAGAAGGCACGACCAAAAATAAACAGGATGCAAACTCTCCAGCAGCAGAAGAGGTGACTCACAGGGGTTTAACGTGAAAGTGACGACGAGTAGCAAAGGCAAGAGAAGACACACACGTGGCCGTGAAAAAGGAAAGATGCAGGTTTCGAGGAGGGGACAACACACACAGGAAACAGCATCCCACACGCAGACATACAGCTTGATAACCTGATCCTGGGAAGAAGAGAGCAAACACCAACTTCCTATTGGCAGAGTGCTGACTGAAAGACCCAGAATTCTCTCTTCTGATGTTTGATATACCCTCTCTTCAATCTTTGTAAATACATGCAGTAGTACACCAGATTCTTTTGCTGATGAAAACATTTAAGGTCCTAAAACACAGAATACTGCTTAGGCCAAAAAAAAAAAAAAGTCAAGTTTTGAAAGCGTGTTTATTCCAAGAATTGTTAGATAAGTGAGGAGTCATTGTTATTAGTAAATGTGTGAAGTTAGTAAGAAGCACTGCTTTTTGAGCTTTCTCCTTCTAGGTTCTTAGAGCCTTGAACGCAGAACACGTTTCAGAAGCCCCGCTAATTGAAAGCGTTTACTGTACGTGGATTTGTAATAACGTGAACAAACTCAACAGGAGTCAAGAAAAACTTACTACTTTCATCATGATATTTTAAAGTTCTGATGATTTCAAAATACTCTAAACGTTGCAGGGGACTTAAACAACTAAAAGGATTCATGTATCTGATCTTTGCAAGACCTGAGGCAAATATACATCCCTCCATTTATTTTATCGATAAATACTACATACATTTCATCTAATATGCATCTTTCTTAAAGACTACTCTACGCCAGCCTTGGGCAACCTCCTGTGTAAACACACTGCACAAATCAAGCAGAGGAGTAAGCTTTCTGACCCAGAACACACCACTAAAATTCAGCAACGTCTGCAAACACATTGCCAGAAACAGTGGAATACGACTGAGGACGCAGTGAGCCTTTTCATGCAAATTATCAGTATGACACACAAAAAAGTTCCACTTTCCCTCAGCAATTTTGGGGCCCAAGCAAATAAAGTCACAGGACTGCTTATTCCCATTACATGCGTTAAAAAACAATGAATCAAAAACCCTCAATCCAGTTACTTTGAAGACAGATGTATGCAGACCTTCTCAAAACGATACAACAGGTATGAAAAATAACAGACTGAGGATTTTTGCAGACTGCAGACAAACTGCCAAGTACCTGTGAGACAGCCTGCAACGAAAAAACAACCGGCCAGCGTGCAGCCACCAGCGCCGGGAGGGGAGCAGCCGCAGCTCCGCCAGCCGGGCCAGCCCGACGGCAGCGCTCCCCGCGGCTGCTCCGCGCCTCCCCGACCTCTCCCGGCGTTTCGCCCAGCGCTGCGAGAGCGCACCGCGCCGCCCACCCGTCCTTGAAGGTTCGGCCTCAAAAGAAAAGGGAGGCCGTGGCCGTTCGCTGGCAGCTCGCTGGCTCCCGCGGGCGGCAGCGAGGCGCCCGCCGCAGCAACCCTGCCCACCCTCCGCGCGGCGGAGGCCACGGGAAGCTTCGGGAAGGCGACGGGGAAGGTGCCGCGGCCTCGCCGCGCGCGGGCGCTGCCGAGCTCTACGGGCGGCGCGGCGAGGCCCGGCCCAGCCCGGCCCGGTTTTCGTGGCCTCCAGAGGCGGGTGGCGCGGGGTTTCTAACAAACCCTCGCGAAAGAGTTACGGCAACACCAGCGAGGGAGCAGCAGCCTGTCACAGGGGCTGTAATACGCGTGCCCGAAGCTACGTACTGCCGCGCTGGGGCGCACCTTTGGACATCAGAGCATTGGCCCACCTTGTTCTCCCGGCGCGTCCCAAGCTCTCAGCGATTACTCACAGAAAGACCTCCTCTCCTCTGTATGTCTTGCTTGACAAGATAGGGTGACAGAGAATTATTAAACCTGTGCTTGGGATCAGTACGTTGCTGGTCAATTAAAAGGAACCGTTGTGAGCTTTTCTAGTGACAGACTTTACGTGGTTTCATTATTCATGAAGTAGAGACGAGTTAACCCAAATATGAATCAGACTTAGTGCTTGTGAACTGCGATACCTGCCAAACTGTGAAAACACAGCATACTTTAATGCAGCCACAAAGAAGTGGAGGTAATAAATGGTCAAATGTGTTCGTGTACGGAATGCAGAATACAGAGGTAGGAAAAACATCTCAAAATACAGAGAATTAATTCATATGAAAACTGTAGAAAGGAAAAGGGGGAAGTTGTAAGAAGGAATGCTGTAAAGAGGAAACACGTGTCTCACCTTCGGGACACAGGGACAGCGACCAGGGCCTGGGCGGACAGGGCGCCCTCCTGGCCCCGCACCCTCAGGGGCGGCCCCTCGCCCGACGGCCCTCCCGCAGACCCGCCGCTCCCGGCCCCGCGCCCTCGGAGCGGCCCCTCGCCCGACGGCCCTCCTGCAGACCCGCCGCTCCCGGCCCCTCGCCCGACGGCCCTCCCGCAGACCCGCTGCTCCCGGCCCCCCGCCCTCGGAGCGGCCCCTCACCCAACGGCCCTCCCGCAGACCCGCCGCTCCCGGCCCCTCGCCCGACGGCCCTCCCGCAGACCCGCCGCTCCCGGCCCCCCACCCTCGGAGCGGCCCCTCACCCAACGGCCCTCCCGCAGACCCGCTGCTCCCGGCCCCCCACCCTCGGAGCAGCCCCTCACCCGACGGCCCTCCCGCAGACCCGCCGCTCCCGGCCCCCCACCCTCGGAGCAGCCCCTCACCCGACGGCCCTCCCGCAGACCCGCCGCTCCCGGCCCCCCGCCCTCGGAGCAGCCCCTCACCCAACGGCCCTCCCGCAGACCCGCCGCTCCCGGCCCCTCGCCCGACGGCCCTCCCGCAGACCCGCCGCTCCCGGCCCCCCACCCTCGGAGCGGCCCCTCACCCGACGGCCCTCCCGCAGACCCGCCGCTCCCGGCCCCTCGCCCGACGGCCCTCCCGCAGACCCGCCGCTCCCGGCCCCCCACCCTCGGAGCGGCCCCTCACCCAACGGCCCTCCCGCAGACCCGCCGCTCCCGGCCCCTCGCCCGACGGCCCTCCCGCAGACCCGCCGCTCCCGGCCCCCCACCCTCGGAGCGGACCCTCGCCCGACGGCCCTCCCGCAGACCCGCCGCTCCCGGCCCCCCACCCTCGGAGCGGCCCCTCGCCCGACGGCCCTCCCGCAGACCCGCCGCTCCCGGCCCCTCGCCCGACGGCCCTCCCGCAGACCCGCCGCTCCCGGCCCCCCACCCTCGGAGCAGCCCCTCACCCAACGGCCCTCCCGCAGACCCGCCGGGCCCCGCGCCCGACGGCCCTCCCGCAGACCCGCCGCTCCCGGCCCCCCGCCCTCGGGAGCAGCCTGGCATTGGCCTTCCCTCCTTTGCCACAATGACAATAAAGCCAGCGGAGCCTAGACCTCCCTGCTTTGGCTGGCTCAGTAGCCCGAGCTCAAGTTCAACCATCTATCCACCAGGATCCCAACAACCTCGCTGTTGTATTTATCCCGTATTACCTGTATTTCGGGGCCTAGGTATATGGGGGTTTTATGTGGCTGTATTATAATGTGTATTGTTTGAAGTCACCTCAGTGATGTGGGTCACTGACCTGTCCTCTTCATTATTGGTCTCTGTGTAATTATCAAAGATGATTTGATGTTTTTGTCAAGCTCATTGATAAAATGTCAAGCAGTGAGGGACAAAGAACCAATTGCATTAGGATCCTATCAAAAAGACTTCAGTTTGATGACAATTCCCCTACTGACTTCTCAGTTCTTAATCCCTGAAATGCATTGCTTCAGTTTCTTAATACATCAGCTCCTGGACTGTCCAGATTCCTTGTTAAGACTTTGTTTTTTTTTCTTTTAATCTAAAAATGTTAACTTGTGACTCATGAACTATAACTTTTTTAGCTAGTTGCAAATTGATCAAGAATTTTTCAGTAATTTTTGCTGGGAAGCTGCTGATTTGTAACACATAGATGGATACTACTGTCTCCTCCCTACTAATAACAACCGAATATAGAAGTTTGGATCAGTTACTGTTCTAATACAAGCACAACTCTGCAAGTCATTGACAGAAACCTCCAAGACTTTATCTAAAAAAATGTAAAATACAAGATTTCCAATGAGTAGGCAACCATTGTTAATTCGGACTGAAATTACTTGATTTGGCAGCTACAATAATACCACAAAAAAGTATTTTTCATCACAAGTTTTCACTTAGAAACCATCACTTTGTAAAACCGCATCTGTTTTAATGTCTCATTAGAAAATACATTTAAATAATACAGAATATCCTAAAATTAGGCAGATAATTTTTCAGAGTATATATTTTTATTTAAAGGTATTGCCTAGAAAAGAATAAAAAAAGACTAGAAAAAATCAACAATAGCCTAAAATCAAAACTAAAATGACTCGAAATGAAATAGTCCATATTCTTTCATGTTGTGAAATGAGTGAGCTGTTATGGACTGCTTTGTAAGCAAACAACACCATTTAGCCTTTGGATGACTTTTAGAAATTAAACTAAAACAGAAGAATGTTAAGTCACAGTGCTTCTCCTACTCCTCCTTTACTTACTATCCAGTTATTTCTAATCTTTAGCATAACAATCCTTTAGGATGAGATTATTTTCTTACCAGAATTAAGGAAGAAATCGTTGGTTACTTGGCTATAGTTGTCCTTTATTTTTTGACCTGCTTCTTGAATTTAACTTTAGTTGAATTAATGGTATTTTCCTGACAATGCTGTTCTACCATAACAGTAAAATATCTTTAATTTTTCTGTGGTGGGCAGTAAAAAATGGGATTTTTTTTAAAAAACATTTTAAAACACATTTTTCTGTTTCACACATTAAAAAAAAATATTTTTAACAGATCAGAATAACCAGGTATCTTTTTTAAGAAATGGACTTTCTATATAAAATGCATTAAAGTCTAATCCTGATTTCTATAAAGTGTGTAATTCAGAATCACATAAAAAACTAAGAGAGTACTACATGCTTCTTTACAGTAGCAGGCGGCAGGACTAACTGGCTGACATACTCACTCAGCGCCTTCTACCATGATGGTATGTGGAATCTGGTGTAATTGTTCCAACAAGAGCAGGTACTGAAGTAGTACTGTCTTCACTGACATTTGTAACTTGTGTTCACACACTCATAGTCCTTTATTATATTCCAGTTCCCCCAGTAAGATAGGCAACGTATGGGTGGATCAACAGACAGTTTCAGTAGCTGGCCCTCTAGTATGTGCAATACTATGTGAGTTCTTTTTTTCTTTTCAGGCAAGAATCAATTTTAAAATGTTTAGTGTTATTTGTTACTCCAAAATTAAAAAAGAACTAAAAGAAAATCACTGATATTATAATAATAAAGAAGTCCAAGCTGCATAATGCAACTTTCACTTAACTAATTGCTAATACCATTTTGGTCCCTATAGAAATGTTGGATGTAGCATCTGCAAGCGCCCCAGAGGCTGTTTTCTCAACCATTTCCCCACAGAAGCCAGTTTGCAGATTTTCATTGGTATTAGTAGGTTTTGCATCAGGCCCAGAAAGCCCGAAGGATCAAGCCTGTTATCTGTTCAAAAACACTATTTGGTTTTTCATTTACAGGGACAAACTGCGACATGAAAATACTAGGAGACAAAAACATACCTCTGTGCAGTCCCTGCGATTGTTCACTGCAGGTACAAAAGATAGAGCAAAGGTTGGGCAACTAGTGCCTTTTCCACACTTCTCAGGCATTCAGCAAAGAGATGTGAAGAGTTTGTTTCCTACCCAAACGTGACAGCCAACATAGAAGGGAATGAATACAAATTTAATATGCTTCTGGTCAAAATTCAGCACAGAATCTCGTTCTCTTCTGCTGACTAAGACCCACTAATCTCAGGGTGCTCAACTATGTACAACAGAGAAAGAAGTTGTTAAAGGGACAAAGTGTTAAGGCTTTGTTCTTCTTTGTCCTGGTTCCTGCAATAATTGTTTAATTAATTTCAATGTCTTTCTCACAGCATCGTGTTTTAGTTTGTTTCGGCACTTACCTTCAAATTGTTAACCAAATTAATGGTAAAGAAACAGTCCACTTTGACAGAGCATTTATTCCCTTCAAACTCCATTATAATTCACAGCCTGTTCATCTCTGAAGACAGTGTATTAGTATTTACCTCATCTTTTTAATAGGCAAGAAGTAGTATTTTTAATAATCAACATGCTTTTCTTTACATTGGGAATTGCAAATATACATACAGTGACAGCTACAAAGTAACGATAACCTTATTCCAAGACAGTGGTGGTGAGCCACCTTACATTTATTTCCTACTGTTATGAGCAATACAAATTGCAGGTGTTTGTACTGACATTTGCTTAGTATGGAAATACACTTCCAAGAAAATATGCACTATCTGGCACTCTAGCAGTCATTCTCACTGTTTTCTCTCAAATTGTAAACACATGGGACAGGGAAAGGGAAGGTAATTGAGGTCATACTAGTAATCATTTAAAAATAGTTTTAAATTATGATGATGTTCTTTCACATTTTCTACAATAGGTTGTTCAGTAAAAAACTCAAATACTGCTGTTCACAGCTGGCTTCTCTCTCTGTTTCTGTTTTCTTTATTCCTCCGCTCCCTGCACACCTTTTACACAGCCCCACAGCAGTGCTTCTTCACACCAATATGATGCGCCAAAATTCTCTGTGTTTTATAGCACACAACCTATCATTCTGCTGCACAGCCTACCGCAGCCTTTTCATTTTCCATGTAAACTGAGATTCAGTTCTCAACTGATACCAAAAAACAAAGCATTCCTGTTCCATTTTCATACAAAACACAGTATTTCAGATGTATTTTTCATCAGAACGCTGAAGAGGATGTTAGCAGTTTACCAGAAAAATTTACTGTCATTTACAAGTAGGAAAAAGTTACAAGTTCTTTACCCATGCATTACATGCCATGCAAGGACGATATGATTAAAATGCAGTGGTATTTAGTGTAATAACATATTTTGTAAAATATCTGTCCCATATTCTTATACTACAAACACAGCTATTTGTATGATCACAACTTTAAGTATAGTTCTTTGTAAACAAAAAAATTTATCTTTTCTCATATTCCTTTTTTATGCTTTTGTTTACATATGTTTTCAGAAAGATTATTAAAAAAGCTATTATCAGTCAAAGTGGGAATTATATTTTGGTTTGAAGGATTGGCAGTTTATCAGTCTAGCTTCTTGAAATTAGTAGTTACACACACATTTTCGAAAATGTTCATATTCATGGAATTTTTTAGGGTATACCTCAAAAAAGTAAAATTGCTAGTTTCTCTTTCCTGGGTAGCTGATCTAAGCCAAACTCAGAAATCTGCACACACCTATCTATATTAGGCATTTCTAATGTATCCTGCCTAGCTTCTCTGAAGTCACCTTCGGAGCTTACAATATTTCCCTTCTTCGCCTCCCCACACCCCTGCCCCATTTTCCTTTGGTACAATTTTTGCTTCTTTTTCTTGGCAATACAGTCTTGTGTGTTTTGAAGCAGCTCATCTGTGGCTAGGAAAATGTAATGCTGTCCTATGTTACGCCAGTGTTACACCACTGGACCTATGTTCTCTTCCCTGATAGGCAATCACGGGGCTGGAAAAAACTTCATGTCAAGGCCTTTAGGGCACTAACAGGCATTCACGGCCCTGAGCTGACTCCCCTGAGGCCTCTCCTCATCTGTTGCCCATGGCCCCAGGAGCACCATTTCACCTCTGCTCAGGGCCATCAGCCCCTGCCTGAGCTAGAAAACAGGCATGGGTGTGCCTGTTTCCAGCTCTGTCACAGACGTGCCTGTGCCTGGCCATTGACCACAGCTGGACCTCAACCCAAGCAGACTGAATTCCCAGCCTGACCTTGGATATGCCCCTTCACTATGGACTTCGCTGGCAGTCACTGGGTTGGTTGTGTTACTGTCTCCAGACCTGATCCTGACCCTGATTTCCTGACTTGCATTCCTGGCTTGACCTCAGACCTGCCTCATCAGCAGGGACTTGTCTGATGATCTGGACTCTTGGTTGCCTCCCCAGGCCTACCCTGCTCGGGGACTGTAGGATGGGCCCTGGCTGGCGAGGCCCCTGCCCTGCCAGCCATGTTATTGCTCCCAGCTCGCCATCCCTTAGGGAGAAGCCTGCTCTCGCTGCACCCTGACACTTCAACAGATCATCAAATTTACCCCATGCCACAAAAAAGGACTTTCTTGAAGCACTGTTTTTTGATTAACCTAGAATTTGTATTTCCAACACGTAATATTTGACAGCGTAACACCAGCTCAAAGTCAACATCAGCTTTAAGGAAGTGGCCTCTATTTCCTTTGTTCTTTTTACTTGCTACTGGTAATCTTTGCTCTTTCCAGTTTTAAAATATGGTACTGTATTCAGCAATTCTGTCCTTCTTTCTTATAAACAGAACTTAAAGTTATATCCCCCTATATAATTAGTTGTTTATATTTCACTTTTTTCTATTTACCTGCCTTCTCTTTTTTTCTCTAGTCCTTCTCCACTACCAAATTATTTAATATTACCCTTTTTCATGTTTGTTCTCTCCTCCCTACTTTATAAATGTACAGCCAAAGAACCAACAACTGTCTGAGTTACAAGTAATATAATAATTTATGTAAGATAAAGCAATGAATTTATCTTACACCTTTTAAATACTCCAAAAACTCACATCTTTTTTTTTTTTTTTTTTTTTTTTGGCTCTCCAATTACTGGTAGAAGTGCTTCTCTTTCATTTATCTTTTAATAAAGTACAATTTTTATATATCTTTTATATACCCTTTAATAAGTATAATTGTTGTAATAATTTTACCTTGAAAGTATAACCCTAACATTTTCTTTACTGGAAGATGTGATGATGCGGTTATAACGTTCATCTCTTGGCTGTACTTATTTCCTCTTGCTTTCTGCACCTCATTCAAGAGTCTTTGTCACAATACAGGTCCTGTCCAGCCCTCCCCCTGACATTCTGCATCTCTCTTGTATCCCAGTTCCTACTTGATTCCGTTTGCTACCTTATCTTGCTGGTCCCACTTCTCCTTATTGTATGTTTCCATACTCTTCAGGCTGTCTAGCATGCAGTTGCTTAAGGCTAGCACTACTTCCTACTCTTAGCAGGAGAGCTAGACCCCAAGTGTGTTTATATCACTCTTGAGCATCACTTTTTCCTCTAAAACCAGGAATGTTTATTCAGTAAAGTCCTTCTTGAAATACTTACCATTTACATTTTAATTTCATAATTGTACTTAATAATTATCACATATTCTAAGAAATCAAATAGAAAATACAGCTTTTGATGCAAGAATCAACCTGAAATTTCAAATTATCCTCTGCAGTATTTACTTTATACCTGCAGAGATGCATACATACACTCACGTTTAACTGTTTTCTCTTGCCTACTTCATAAATACATAGCCAAAGAACCAATGGCCATCTGAGTAACAGAAAAAACAGTTACGTAAAAATTATATGTACGACAGAGCAAGGAACCTCTCCTTCACAAAAAAAAACAGCTGGTAAACACAAACAGATCTTCTTCCTGTTATTTATCCTTTAACATAATGGAGTTGTGGCAGAATTTTTTCACAGACACAGTGGTATTTTGCAGTAAAGAGACCTGTATTAGATTTGGGGGAGGGGAAAATGTGGCTGTTACACATGACTTGGGAGATCTCAATGCTCCTTTCACAAGAACTGAAGATGATAACTGATGAAGGGACCTTTGAGGGTCTCCAAAGCTATGTAGACCTCTTATTTTATGTTAGTCTAATAAAAGTGTAGCTCTTCTACAGTTCAGCTGTCTAGTTCAGTTAGCAAGAACTACATTTTTCAATAAATCATTTTCAAACCTCTTTTGATATCTATTCCTTTGTGTCAATGATATGTTTCTGAAAAAGCAGAAGTAAAAAACTCTCTCCCAGACTGTTTTTCAGTGGTAAGTACTAGACACAATGGATCCGAAATGCTGTCATGCACTTACAAACGCTTTAACTTTATAGTGTGCTTATAGTAACAACATTTCTGATAGTGTCTTGGGTAAGTGACATGACACAGTATTTAAGGTATTGGCTTGAGCCTGGGGACCTGAGTTCTGTTCTTGGCCATTGCTCTCCCTCTCTCCTGTGCCACTTAAGCATTTATCTCTGTGCCCATCCTGTTCCTCATTTGCTTTGCTTCCAAATTGTGCAGAGGACAAGATGTCTCTTATATGACAATCTTACCACAGTGAGCCATCATTATCATCTGAGAACTGTGTACCACAGTATTACTAAGTGGAAAAAAATAGGTAATTTATTACTTTGTGGATAACGTAGGCTTACTAGTTACTTAACAAATAGCACAAAATAAAACTTACAGGTGGCCAACTGCCAGCTTCTCAGGCACAGCCTCTGACCTGTTCATTACAAAGTTTACAATCTACCCAAAGGGTAGCAATTATAGTGACATTTGTGACATTTGGAACTGCAGCAAACATTTTACCTTCATGAATTATCAGTGATCACAGGACTCTGGAGTGATGGACACCTACCTGGTGTTCTTGTGAATCTGATATAGTTTCTCCTCCTAACTTCGGAATGAGAGGAGTATAGTGACGGACTCTTTGATTTGTAATAGGATGTGCTTGGTTTGTACACTGTTATCAGGTGTGGTATCATACCTGGAAGTATTACCCAGGTATGAGAAGACTTTGATCAAGTGACTTCAGCCTTCTTTATCTACCTGTATATAAAACAGCTATATATTATGTCCTGTCCAAGAGCATTGCAAATATTAGCATAACATAAGCATTCAAATAAAAATACCTACAATTACCACTACTGCTAGTTGTTTCACTTGCTTTTGTAACATCACTCATGTATTCCACTCCTTGGACTCCTAGTCTAAACACTACTGACCTAAACTCACAACTTAGTAAAATATGTGACTTTCTAAAGAGTATCTAAATACAAGTATACAATAGTCTGTACTTACAACACAAATATGCTTTCTTCTCACCAATCAACTAAATACAAATATACTGTTCATACATTAGCTTCAATACATTAGGCACTTTGCTACCTCCCATGCTGGCTAAGGAGCACTTTCACATACATCACATGCCACATTCCTTGCAAGCTAATGCATGGTATAAAAATAATTGTAAAAGAATTAAATATTTACATTCCTTTGAAGGTTTAATACCAGACATCCCAAATGGCTCCATTTTCTCATATCTGCATTACACAGTAACTGCTCTTCCCACCAGGTAGTTTTCTGCTGATTTTCCAATTAAGTGCCAACCCATCTGACCACCTTTATTCAGTGCTTTATTTCTGGCTTATAAAAACTTTTCCTAGATGGAAAAAAAATATGGTGATGTTTTTGACTGCTTATGAAACTGAAAATGCTATGCAAATGTTAATTGACGAAGCCACATAATAGCATTTTTCTCTCACTGCTATGATTGACGCAAGTATTTGGTAGGCTGTATACGTGTAAACAATTCAAAGCACAGAGTCATAGGGATTCCCAAGACTGAGTTTCGGTGGTGAAGTCCACTTAGTAATTGTTGAGAAATTTAACTCAACGTGTCAATAAAGGGAGACAGTACATAGAAAACTGTTACAGAAAATAACTCTCAGCAGTGTCACAAAAGTTACAAGGTACTAAAAGCTATCCATTCCCATGAATCTTGATACCCTTTGTATTCATACAGACTTTACTGTAATAGAGAGCTTAAAACCACTTTTCTCTCCAGAAAATCCTGGGCAACGTGCTCTAGGTGACCCTGCTTGAGCAGGGGGTTGTACTAGACGATCTCCAGATGTGCCTTTCAACCTCAACTATTCCGTGAAAACAGGATCTAGGATAAGGAAGGGTGTCTTGTGCATTGTAATGCCTTGCTAAAGAGAAAAATAACAAGAAACACTGAAAAGAAGAGAAAATGTTACAAGACTTAGCTGTATTGGCTCTGTTTGGCAGAGTTTCACTTTAGGCCCTAATCACAGGAACGAGATTTGTTCTAAATTGTTTGCATTTGCTTCCGAATGTCTGGAAATTTGCTCGTTAAGTGTTCAGGTAGAGGAAAAAGCCTTCTCAGGTGCAGAAAGAAGTAATGCTGTGCAGCCAGTGGAAAGAAACATTCAAACAATTATACACCCTACTGCTTCAAGTCATATTAAAACAATCTATAAGCTAATTCAATGCTAACACAATGTCTCATAAATGGTAAACGGGCCGGATGAACATCCTGGCTGAGCAAGTTGGAATAACAACCTTCCAAGTTAAGAAATACAGTGTCATTGCATTGTTCAACAAGGTTTTAACTGCCAGGTCTGCTTTTATACCTGGTATATGTAATCAGTGTTTTCAGCACAGTTTTCTTTCCAGAATGTGTGTCAAACAGCTCAGAAAAGATTATATTCTCTGCCATTTCATATCATTTTCACTATGGTCCTTTAATTCTTCCAGTAAAACGTACATTTGGACTACTGGTGCCTTGTTCTCAACATAGCGCTAGGAAAAAACAGATCCTGAAAGAAGGAAAACTCACAACTAGCAGCTGAGAAGATTCTAAAGTTTAAAAATCTTTTACCTATCTTATTTGATTCCAACATTTTCTGGTACAACCCGGATAGTAAAAAATAGTCAAAACAATTAAAATACAAAATGACAGATTGCATCTCATAATAACCTGGAATCTTCACTCTAACTAACTTCCTTCACTATCACAGTTCAGCTGTGATAAGTTCAGCTTAGGCTTACACTTAGATCCAAATAGGAGTTCAACACATAGAAGTCTAAATAAATGATAGTGAAAATCGGACTCTGAGAATCTAAGATGCCTATGCAGTAAGGAATGCTAGCAGAATCCTGATCAGATCTGATTAAGATAATAAGTTGACTTACTTTTACTTGAAAACCAGAGAACAACAGGATTAACAATGAGAACTGTACCCAGTCTAGTACACTTCTAAGTGCTGAAGTTATTTGTAACTTCACGCAGCGCCCTCACAAACTGAAAGTGGTAGTATACAGAAAGCAACAAGCTAGCCTCCCACTGAAGAGTGGGAAAAGGGTAAACATTTTTGGTTGAACATTGTAAAAATTTGAATTCCCAGATTTTGACAGAGGGAAGACAAGCATATTAACTGGAAGGCAACAGGACACAAGACATCTGGATACTTATTAAAAAATAGGTGAGGAAGCAAAGGAAGGGCATCCAGAAGCTAAAGAAGTTCTTTGGCTCAAATTACGAAGCATGACTTGCAACCCAGGGACTATAAAGCAGCCCAAGGTACAGGAACTCAACTGAGGTGGTGATTTAATCTGTTTAGTTTTTCTAAGGAAAATATTATCTCCAATTTTTTCTTTCTTTTTCCTCTGAAATCAAGAGCAGCTAGTTATGTGAACATCTGAGAGTTTATTTTTAATAAGTACCTTTGTGTTCGGAATGAAAAGATTGAAAAACTGAATTCTGAGATCTCAAATTAAAATAACTCAAAATGTATTCTTTTAATTTTTTGGTACTTTTGGCCCTAAAATATGATTTCTGGTTGACTGACAATGGCCATGGGATGCTGTACAACTGCCTGTCATAGAAAACGCTGCCTCAGAGTTTAGCGAGGTTCTTCAATACAAAGATCTATTTTAAGTAATAAAATACAAAGATCTATTAAAAGTAATAGCACATAAATCAAATTGCTGTAGGCTCTACTATTATCGTCTCTTATTTTTCATTTGATAGACTTATGATGGACTAATTTCCTCATTTCCAAGTGTCTGCTTACAGCTTGAATCTCCCTTTTGTAATGTAACTATGCTACTATATGCACAAATTGTTAGGTATCATACAGGCAGAAAGATTGTTTTTATAGCTGGCAGCTCTTTGAACTTATCTTGGAATGTGAACATCATGCTGAGCTCTTTTGGTATGCCTCATGCTTTGTTGTCTCTAATATGAACGCAGCTGAGATGTCTCATGGAGCACAGCTAAAAATGCAACTACAGTTACTATTTCCACATACCTCCAACTAAATGTTCTGCTGTTGCAATCTACTTGCCTAATTCTTCTGCTAATAAACTAGTTAAATACAATCTCTTCCCTTGGCTGTCTTGGTTCTGCAGGGTAAATAAGCCAAAAGTATTACTAACATGTTTTTGGTTGTTTCCTTTTCCCTGTAAGGCAAAAATGTTGGATCTAATCTTCATAGCATTTTCCACTTGAAGAAAAAACAAGAATATCACTGCAATTCCCTTAAAGAACTGAGAGGAAACGCTAAAATTTGAGCAGGAGGCTTAATGCAGCCATGTAAGCTTAGTAATGAGAACCTACTGTTCTTTCTGTAGTTCAGCTGGCTGCCTATTCCCTTAGATGTCTTTAAATAAATGTAACTTCCAAATGCTTTCTTCATAATTTTTCCTAACATTTGTATTTGATTAGAAAGGAAAACAAAATGAAGAAAACCACAGCGACAGAGTTAACCATGAGAATCAGGAATACTGGAAGCCCAGCGAACATCAGTGAGGGATCCCCAGTTTGCATAAGGGACGACAGCATCATCTTTCATATCCTGAGGTACCTGTAGCATCAGCTGTAAGATGCTACATTAGCTGGGATACACGAAGAGAAGAACGTGGAATAATGCTCCTGAGGCTACTTGCATGAAATTTATAGCCTCATCCTTGCAAAAATGGATGGCTAGCACAGATCTGAAAACTTACAGCTCTCATAAATGAAATATTTAAACATAAAGAATCCTTACATATTAGTAATAACTTTATGCTTCTTTAGCTTGCTGTCTGCAAGTTGAACCATGTGGGTTTTTTTTGCTTTTGTTTTAATTATTTTTGGTCTGGAATACAGCTGGAAAAGTCCAGACAAGACAAGACTGCCCAAAGAGGCAAGGTGGTAAATCCCATCTGTTAAGGACCCCCAAATGTTAATTACTGATGAGTAAGTTTTAAGATCAAAATGGAAATTAAAATGATCTTCAAAGAGTAACTGAAGAGCCACAGCTGTAATTTAACTTTCTGTATTTCTTTATCCCCTTTTTCTAATATTTCAATAGCAGTATGATACTTCTTTTTACAAACTACGTATTTCAGCATGTCCTACTCATCTGATAAAATTTCCTACTGGACTAAAGGGCAATGCGTATCTAGAATGAAGCTTACAGGAAGTTTTGTATTTAGACAAAATTCAGGCTGTATTTGTAGATATTCAAATAGGCATTCCCCCCCCCCCCCCCCTTTGGTACTATGTAAAAAGAAACAAAAGTTAATTTCTCCATATTTATTTGACATTAAAACTGCAGAAAGGTTGGGAAAGAAGAAAGGAAGACAAAACCATGAATCTACTTTTCAATCTATAGATCTGAAGTGCTGGATCCAAACCAGGCCCCTTAGTTCTGATTCTAAGTTAGACCGGAAACTACAAAAAATATATTATTTTATTCTTAAGATAAAGAATGTTTTCTGTAATAATTTCTGTTCACTAAGATTTTGCCCTGAGAGGGATAAAGGCTGCACAAAAATATCTAGTCTTCTGAGGTGTCTATACTCTACAAGGAAAAATTCCTGCCCAGAGAATAATCAGTTGAAAAGAACTTACTTACTTAGCTCTCAGAATGAGGAGTTTATGCACACACAGAAAATCCAGACAGTATCCTAAACACAGTCTTGCGTACCTCATGTTTGACCTCCATTCACTGCTCTAAAAATGAGTAACAGAGCCTCAAAAAAACTGTATGCAAGCATCTCCTCCGAAGGAGTTGAAGCTAAGCACTTGTTTCCCAAAAAGCCTAGTAACATTTTATAATAGACAAATGGAAATCCTTATGTTCATACTTTCTTCGACGAACTATTTCTTTGTATCATTTACTCAGAGAACACAAACTGGCTGTTCAGAGACTCTTGTTTTGCTAAGGAATGTTTTTGTTGTTACTGCCCCACAGTGGCTCATTGGAATATGTATGCAGGGCTGTTGTTTTTTTCTGCTTGAGCAGGCATTTGAAGAGGGGGAGGGTTGCCAGGGAATCTCTTGTTTTCACTGTCTGCCTTGCAGATGATCTACAGTTATAGGCAAATACAGCTATAATCCAAGATCACATTTTATTTTACACCCTTATTAAAGAGCTAATGCATTCTTCTTTTCAAGAAGAAAAGGTTGTATTTTCCACTTCTAAAGAGTTCTTTAGATTGGATGAAATAAAAAGATTTAGTAGATAAACAGGAGACTGATTCGGAGAACAGGCATTTCATTGAGTCCCAATAGTGACAGCGAAACTTGCAGTATGTCATGAATGGTAAAAACCTCAATGAGTGCAAATACATGTCCATGTGCATGAATACCCTTTTTCATTCACTGTTCCTCTGTACATACTTTTCTTTAATATGACTTATTCTGAGAACAAAACCTAAAATATTTTACAAACACAATAAACATTGTTCTGCATTGTGTATTTAACACACACTTTTAACAATCAGGAACTCATTTTTAGGTTAGTCGTCTGATCACTTTGCCAGTATTATGATTTAGCACAGCTAACACTTTGCACAATGGACCAGATTCTCCTGTGCACTGTGACTTCGGACTGGTCGTGTCAAACATCTGCCGGAGCAAAGAGGAGACAGCAGTCGCACACATTCTCACACCATTGCAACTCACTGTCGTGAGTGCAGTGAGCAAAAGGGTTAGCCTAGAGGATTACAGTGCTGCTTTAACCTCCCGGTCTTCTTAGCAGTGAACATGGTGCCCTAATTCCATACGAGACATTGGCCTTTGTACACAACAGCAGCAGCAGTGCTGTGGTAATATAAGGAAAATATAAAATGACTTTTTTTTCAAAGCTTTTCCTGACACTTTTTGCAGATTTGTGTTTGGATACACTTAGCTTAGTCCAATACATTTTCAATTTGACATCAGATTAACACAGGAAAAAGTATCCTAGAATTTGTCATTGTTTTCAGGCAGTGAAGCAGGGAAAACGTCAGAAAATATTGAGTCACCTTTCATTCTGACCTTGATTTGCAATGTACAATTTAGTGAATCTCACATCACATCAGATGTTCATTGGGTTAAAAAGATCAGTGAGCTTACCTGCCAGTACATATGTAGCTTAACTCTGTGAGTTCAGCTTGCCAGCGTACTAGTGATCTGTGCTCCACCTGCACACGGAGCCAGAAATGTTTTATTCTCGTAATACATAGGCTCGCACTGCACTGTAGCTCCCATTTCAGCTGAAGAATGTTGATAGGGCTGAGCATACTACTGCTGTCATCCTAATTTTTCCACATCGTTATTGTACCAGCACAAAGTTCTTGCCATGTGTTGTTTAAAATGCTGGCTGCTCAGCAAATGATCTAGTGCACACAGCATTGTAATAATACAGAAATCTGCATGTTGAATTTCAATTATGCTTTAAAGCTTTCTAAGCAGAGTGCTTACACTTTCTTTTCAACAGGCAAAGAAGTGTTAGGGTTTTTTTTCTTCTCTTCTAGAAACATCAGCATGGCAGGGCACTAGCAAGCTTCCTTCTGCTGAAGAGATTGTTTACTTTAGCTGCTGTGCCCTGTGGAAAGCCTGCCTGACCACGTTATAAAGGAAACTCACTCTGTTTTCAAATCAGTTAGCGCATTATATCTCTCTCATGAAACAGAGGAAATTAATTCTGTGAAAAGCACTGTAGTTTCCAATAGCCAGTGCAGTCGTGCATTTTCGGGGTTGGTACAGAGTAGAAGGGTGCCCTGTTACGAGGTTTATTCGCAGACACTTGTCCCTGGTGCATGCAGTCAACACATGATAGGCATTGACTACTGAGGGCATGGGAAGAGAATCATGATTTACTACTCCAAACTGAGGTTTGCAACTCACTAGCAAATATGCTTTTTACTCTAGTAAGCATTTGGATTCACCGCTCTCTGGCAGGCTAGATTTCATTGCCATTCTCACAGTGTAAAAAGAACATCTCTAATAACTTTAATAAAACATAAAGGGAAAATAATGCAAGGCTTGATTCAGCCACGACGCCAGGGGCAAGGGGTGTGAAAGCATTTGTGCTGTAACAGAGCATTCCCACTCTCACAAAACATGGTCACTATAAATTTAACACTGGAATGTGGTAAAGGAGTTCTCACAGCCTAGAAAACTGAGGCAAATGCAGCGGTCATCAAGCAGATAGGTTTGTACGCCGTAATGCAGCAGTGTGCCGAAATGCAGGCATAAAGCCTAGAAGCAATAAAATGATGTCAGTGTGGCTGAATATAATCGTATTAGCCCAATTTGAAAGGCAGAGCTAATCTGCCCAGCTGCAAATTGTTTTTATGAAGCTATACTGCTTCAGGGATCTCTCTGCACTCTGCTGCACTGGTCTACATAGATAAGTCTATGATCTGCCAGATGAAAGTGAAGTAAGTTGGGCTAGGTTAAAGGCATCATCCTCATCAGTAGTAAAATTACAGGCCGAGACGGAAAAACAGAGCATTGTTAAAGGTGGAGATGATTAAGGGGTATAATTTGAAGTCTAAAAAAATCATAAAGTAAGAAACAGATGCAGCTCATTTTCCTTCACCACTTCTGTAAAAGCCTGCCTACTACTTTACAGTTCTTCAAACCAACAGACAGAGGAGCAATGAGAACCAAAGTTCTCAGTAACGACATTCAAAGACTAGAAAGAAGTCATAAACTCCAAATAGTGTCAATAACACTTCAATAACCTTACTTAGAGAGAGATGGAATTTAAACCCTGGTAGCGGTTTACAAAACAATATAGGCTAAAATGAAGAGATAACACATATAAATCTTATTCTTGCCAATAGTTTTAAGAAAATAGAAAGAAATACCATGGGTAGTTGGTATCCAAGAGGACAAAGAAGCATGGGGTGGAGAAAAAAGTGAAGGAAGTAAGACTTTAATTCTCTTCTTGTGCAACATAAATTAAAAACGTGAGTACTGTACTATGAAAAAGGTTGTAAGTACATTACAGGGGCCCTGGTGACAGAGTAAACCACTTTAGCTCTGTTTTTTTAGTTTAGTACAATGTCACCAAAGCCCCTTGATGTGAATAACTTTATAATCCACAGAAACCTTCAGCACTAATTTTTGGTTTACGCATGCATGCACCTGCTTTTAGAAAGCAAGAAACCCAAGAGTAAATGTTGAGGTTTTTTGTAATGAATGAATCCAACAATGCAATAGGCTCGAAACACTCCAGTAAACTTTTCCTTTTCAAATTTTGGAGGTATCATTTAAAAATACTTTGATTCATGAGTCTTGTTTTTATTTCAAAAATTTTACTTAGGAGGATAAACTACAATGAAAATCAGTACGAAAACTTTGTTACTTAGTCCTAAGATAAGATCCCTATTTGATATGTTTTAATAACAAAAAAAAACAACATGAATTCATTGATTCAGCCATGATGATGGTAAGGGAAAAGGAAGTGCACAGTACAGTATCCCCACTAGATCAACACAAGGCCTCCACCAACCTAACACTGAATTGTGATAAAGATCTCTGCCTAAAATACAAGCACAACGCAGAGAACATAATCATGATCATCATATCAGAATTATGTTATACCACATTTTCTAGCAGAACGTGGTTTTCTTTGCAAATATTATTGATGAAAAAAGTGAAACAGAAGGAACACCTTCTTGGCAGCAACCAAAATTCAAGTTGAAGTGACAGTCTAACAACCTCCTCTAAGCACACATAATGGCTCTGATTCCGTTCCAAAAAAGGACTAGTCTACCCCGCTAGTAGGTGTACTCACATGAGAAGCAGTAATCCTGCACGACAGCCTTGCTCCAAAAATTATTCATGTACATGGAATTAAGCAGTTATTTGTTAAGTGTGCTAATTAAACGTTGTACTTTCTTTTCTTTTCTTTTCTTCTCTCTCTCCCTGGTCAATGCATGTTCTGGAGTGTTTTCAGAAAAGCCTATAGACCAGGAGGTAGATATGTGTTTCAATTCCCTTCAGAGAGAGGTCAGAACACAACCTGATCTCCTGTATCCTGTGAGTGTGCTCTACAACAGCGCTGCGAAAGGGCAAGAGGACATCACCACTGTCTTGGATATGCCTTAGTTCTCAAACTGTGTTATTTGCGGAGAGGTTTCCACGCTACAAATGCATAAAATAAGGGAAAATCTCACAGTGACACTAAGCTTCAAAGAGGGAGAGAAATTCAAGATATAGCCCTATGTTCAGTGTTTCTTCACTTAGCATGTTAATTTTTGTTTGTCCCATTCTGCAAGCGTAACTCCCAGCAAAGGACTGCATCGGAAGCCTAGGCTTAACTTTACCCTTTACCTTTTTTTTTTTCTTTTATCAGAGATAAAATTAAGTTCAGTGGTACTTTTTGGTGTTCTGTGCTATCCTAACAATATAAAGCTGCTTGAAATTTGCTCACTGTTAAGCCAGACATAGATCTGTTCGTATCAGTTGAGCAACATAAAGCAGCTAGAGCATCCTGGCAAGTCTGATCTGAAAACTGTTTTCCTATGGGGCACAACTATATGTTTGCATGTGTCTGTGTAATAGGTAAAAACACCTTTAAATGTAGTATGATATTGCGCTTTTATTTTAAAATGATTAAGGCTAAGAAAAATACCTGTAAGCACATGCTATTTGTATGGCTAGCTCCTCCATGTCTCATCACCAAGAGATAGGTTAAACAAGATGGGACCAACCTAAAGAAGGCTAATCCTAGCTAATTTGTTTTTGTCACTATTACGTGTACATGTGTCAGGGCTTAGTGATTCATTTTTGAGCAAAGGGCTGGTAAATACCAGTCTGAATTACTGCAGAAGCAGTGTACAGACAGGAAGATAGCAATTTCTCATGTATTACAGGGTTATAAAAGCAAGTTAATGTTAGGGTTTTTTGACTGCTGGAACATACAGTGACAGAAATGGGCAAATGCTTGTTTTTGTCTTATTAGTAGGCAAATACTAAAAATATTTCAGAAACCTACTAAAATAACTCTAGAGGCAACTTAACACTAGTCTGAAAAACACTCAGCTTTGCTTTCATTTCATATTAGTCACTGTGAGAACTGTCTTCTGAGATACTAAAGGTATTATCATGGTTGACTACGTTACATTTAAAACCCTCAGGGTAGCACTACACTTACCTGTGCATAACCTGCAATCAAATATGAAAAATAAATATTAAGGTACATTCTGGAATCCCTGAGGCCTTGTTTGAGTGGCTTATACTGTCAACTTTAGTTTATATCATGCTTTAAATTTGGCAAACCTATCAACAGCAACGCATGCTTTATTTTCAGTATAGATAAACCATTTTGTGTAACTATGGCTAGATTATGCTCCGAATAACACGGCAGTACAGATTACAGGTTGGACTTTTTTCCTCCATAGAGCAATGCAAAACATTCTTAGTTCAGGTCTAAAACAGATCACAGCCTCTGCTCTTCATTTACAGTAGGCTGCAAGCAAATGAGTAGAAGCAGAAGTGGATAAAGACTACAGTACTTCGCCTTTGCTTTTTAATGTGTTGACCTATGGCTGTGGTTAGGTGAAAACTGCATTCTGTAAAGAGGACTACAGTCTATTTCGCTCTTTTATGCACTGAAAGGGTTGCAGCGCTAGCGGGAAATTGTAATATGTGGTGATATAATTAAAGGCAATGCCATAACGTGCATGCTTAAGAGTTAATCACAAATCTGACATGTATTGCTGCCACCCCTATGCAATTTTGGATTAGGACACAACTGTCCCCAGTATATCTAAAAACCTGGATAACTGACTTATGTTTAAGCATAGTGCACATGAACTTCAGGGAGGCTTTACTGAGATCAGCTTCTGGTCTTACTCTCCTCTCACGTCTGGTAAGTCTGACACATAACAGACATTCCTGTTATCAGGGTAGGGTAAGTCTTAGGCTTGATCTCATTTAAATTTTATCAGCATAGCTGTTGATCAGCTGGTGCTATTCACACATCTATCCCAATTCTAGTGTTATCTGTTTACCTGCTATTGTACTGGTGCCAGGGTATGCCAGCAGAAACACTTTTATACCTTCGTAATTGGATCTACACCAAAGCGATTGAAATGATGATAAAAGCAAAAGCTGGTCTTGTCTGTTCAGGGATTTTTTATCAGCAGAAATATATTGCCATAGGCAGGGGTTCAGGCGCACAAGCGACTAACAGCAATGCATTAAGGTATAGTATCAGCTTATCCATAGCAACTGCTACCTGTGTGGTAAAACCATTGTAAATGCAGGATGGGAACGTGTTACAGAGTTTAAGCGAACGTAGTTTACCTGGCCTTTGCCTGGGCTGGGGGCACTGACTTGGTCTGTTCCTTAAAGTCAGCTGATGGATGATCTTCTTAAATTTCAATAACATGTGGGCATGTCTGAGTTCCTTCTTTGTATAGTTATAGCAATCTAAGTCATTTTTTGGTAATCTCATTTATGAAGAAAGAGCTTTTTTTTCCCCTAGTTTTTCTTATCCTGGGTTTAAACTTCTCAAGAAATATAAAGAAAACTATGAAACCCAGGAAAAAGTGATTTTTTTCAACAGCTGTCTATGAGTAAAAATGAATATGAAGAATACAAATGTCAAAACTTTTCCCTGTCAAAAAAGCTACAAGATGTTTTATGAGAGCAAAAGTTAATCAACTTAAGCATAGGCACTCTCAATAATTAGAGAAATACTTAAGAGATCCCAGGTACCTGCAGTAGGTAGAGGCTGTCCTATTGAGTTCTGTATATAATGATGATGATGACAGGAATGCAATGATGATAAATATTTATTGTTTTCAACTTTCATTCATACAGATAAAATTTCAAAAGGAAACCAGAGGCAATTTTTCAAGGCTGTGCCCAAGATCCATCACTGGGTTGGAAACAGAGACTACTTCATGCCTCTTTGCCCAACTAAATCATTCTTCCTCTCAAATTATGATCCACTATAATATATATATATATATATATATATATATATATATATATATATATATATATATATATATATATATATATAAAATTGGCTATTTTGGGATCAAATATGACCCATTATTAATATGTAGCCAACATCATAAAGAAATGTATAGCAAATGCTAAGTATTCTGGGTTACTTACACTTAGATTAATTAAACTCCGCAGTACTACACTAGGGATTATTTCAGTTCATGAGTTCACTCTGTACAAGAAGAATCAAAATACCTTTAAAAATGTTAATGACACCATTTGTAATATTTAACTGGAAAAATGTGGTCTTGAAAATTCACTCATTCCTAAATCCATTTCATCAGGAATATTTAAAGACATTGAAATGTTTCCAAATAATACAGCTAAGAATATTAGCAAAAATTTAGGAGCAAATAACACAAATTATGAGCAAACTGTTTTCAAAGGTATATTCAGTAGAAATTGATATTTTAGAAGTGCAAAGAGTCATTAGACTTGTATCACATACAGGATTAAAATCTAAAACTCTTATCTTATCCCCTGAAGAGAAATACAGGAGTCAAGAGAGAGAGGTCCTAGCGTAGGCTCTATCAGTCACTTGATTTTTAATTTTTTTGGTCAAATAACTTTGAACATCACTGATGATTTATCCTAGTACTCTGTAGTCCTGTTTCTATTTTATGGATAATTTTCAGAGAAAATTCATGAAATTTAAGATGAGCGCATATTTAATTTTGCAGTTTATACTGATACAGTTAAAATGACAAAACCCCAAAATCGTCAATTAATATGTATTTATGTCAATTTAAAAATAGCTGTAAGAGTTCAGGAGGGTGAAATCATACTTACATAAATCATGTTTGCCCCAGAGCAACTGCTAGAACTTCTACTACCATGATTATGCCTGTAAAAGAAATTACAGCCATAAATGGCAGTTGTACAGCTAATTATACATATTTTCAAAGCGTATTCCTAAGCCATTTAAGCATTTAAGAAAATGTCATCTGTATATTTTTTGTCTCACATTCTTTTCAAACAGTGGGATAAGTATCCATCTTTTCAAAGAAACTTGTGCTCCGCTATTAAGTATAAAGCTGTTTGTTTCATAAAATTATATTTATTATTGGACTCTGGAATGGAATACACACTAATTTCACTGGCTTAATGCACATTTAAGACCTCCAGGCTCTATTGGTAGCTAACAGTTATTAAAAAAGAATAATCATGTGCCCAAAAAATAAAGAAGGATTTGTTGTCAGTTGTCTTATTGCCTATGAAATGCATCACTTGCAAGCTATCACTGAATAGATGTGTATATTATTTCATTGCATTCAAAAATAACTAGGCATAAGGGAAAACAGACACCTTTAAATTTGGGGGAAGGATCCTTCTTATTCTTCAGTTCTAAGAAATTCGGTGAACTAGCAACTAGGCTTCAAATCAGAAATGCTTGAGAGCAAGTATTCCATTCTTTTTTTCCTCATAAACACTTTCTTTCTTTGGCAGTAACATTAATGTCATAGAAGACTTAACTAAAACTCATTTTCTTCTACTGCACTGAAGTCTAGATTTGAAATACAAAAGCAAAGGAAGCCTATGCTGAGTTGAAACACAAAGATGCAGAACTGTTGCTAAAACTCACACTGATTAATGTATTTTAAAATGATTTTTATTGATATTTGACTTCTCTTTTGCTGTTTGTTCTAAAGTTCCTATGAATCTATTCTAAGCATTGCATCTGTGCTTTTTAAGACTAATTGAGAAATATGTTAATTTAAAGCCTTACATGAGGCGTTTATCTTGCTAGTTTGTTGTGGTTGTTGAGCATGATCATCATTTGCTCTGGGTGCCTTGTGAGGGTAAAACAGTTTCATAAATAATCAGCAACTAGGCACTGAAATTAAATTATAGTAATGAAAATTATCTGGTATTTTTTCTTCTACATATCATGCAAAAAAAGGTACTCTTAATTTTTTAGTTGTAAAGCTACTGGAAATCCTGAAGGAGTAACATTGCCTATGACTCCCTCTAGTGATTCTGCTATGGGAAATGCAGCTCTTTACAGATACTAGCCATACAAAATCACCCCAAATTCTTCACTAGATTAAATTCTTGATGTCTAAAATAAAGTCTTTAATAATAGTGATTGGTTTCTCAATAAATTAAACTGATTTTTATAAGCAGTGATATAAAAAGTTAGAGAACATACATTGTTGGGGGAATTGATATTTTGCAGCAGTTTCACACGTGAGGAGCCTTTTTTCCCCACTATTTAATGGAAAATCCTGATAAGCCAGTAGATACACTCGTATGTTAAAAACGAACAGCACTAGTGTCTTCCTAGCTTGATAATGCTGAAGGGACTTAATTTTCAAAAAATTCAGAGCCTCCTTCATGGGATAACTGGGAAACTCTGAAACAAAAATCACTCACCGCTTACTGCATCACTTTGTGGTACAGTAAGACAGAATGTGAGAGTATGATCAACTTACGACCACTTCATTTTGTGTAACTGTAATTTGCATTCTCACTATCATTAACATTTTAGTCTTCTCTCCAGTTCTCATACTTGAAACATCAGTAGCTGGTATTCTTTCACGATCTCAAAAAGCTTTTACTTCAATATCTTCAATTTTGACAAGCATTTTAGCAGTATGGGTTTTATTAAGCACAAAAGTTGTATTTGTTCCATATATAGATAACCTTTGGCACAGAGAAAGGTTAATACTTTTCCTTGTCATAATTGTATATCACGTTTGTGGTCAGGCTTGGAAATACCATCAGCCAATCCTTTATAAACAAGGGCCTGTATCTAGTTTGCCACAAACTCTCAAAGAGAGCTCAGACCTTCTATCAATAGCAAATTATATCCTGTTTTTCACTATATCCAGTAGGATAGAGAGAAGAAATGCATTTTTAACTAATCATAAAAATATTCTAGAAATATGAGGAAGTTACTGCTGAAAAGAGATTTGCTATAATTCAATAACGATTTTGGTTTTGGAGTATAATTTTTCTGCATGCATGTATCTCATAGTTTTATTTTTTTGTGGATATTTCAGTGAACTACTAACAACATACTAAGATTTGACGAAAAAATGCCTAAATGCAATTTCAGCTCTTGGTCGGCAAATATACTTCTTAGCAGGTGGATTTAGAGTCCATACCTAGTAGCCAAAATTGGCATGACAGACCAAAATGGCCTGTGAGGTCAAACCAAAAACCAAGTAAGACTGGCACGCAAGTCCACTGACTCCTTAGTTTTCTTGTCAATAAACCACTTTGTGCTCTTGTTTTGAAAAGTTCAGGAGATGATATAATCCTGTCATGAGTTTAGTAAGAAACATTTTGTTACATAAATTGAAGGGAACGAGTTTATACCCCAGTGGCATGCATTTCTGCATAACTCTTCCTTCTGAAACAATCCCAAGCATTTTTTAAATGAACAGCTTCACTCACCACCGAAATACAGCAATCTTTGGAATGGGAACTAGTAAGTGCTTGGTAGTAGTACACAGCTAGAAGTATTCATACCTATTCTCCATTATTATTGTGACTCTGAAGCAGTTGTTTATTCAGAAAGTCCTATCTCATAATGGCAACATTTCATGAATATATGTTTTTGATTTAGGTCCAGGTTAATGTTCTGTCCCGGAAACTCTGCTTTGCAAACAATTCCTTTAGTCCCTGTCACATGAGGGAGTAAATGCTTCAGAGTTAAGTTGAAAGGATTTTGAGACTATGGACACAAATTCCTCTGTTTCTTTCCCAGGGCCTATTTTTAATTCTGGTATTAATTAGCATTTCTGAGATTCAGATCACAGAGCATGAAAAGCCAAGGCACATCATTCCCTGCAAACCATGCATCAGAACGCAAAGGAGTATGGTTTGCACACCTGTCTTTAACTTAGAAAAATCAGAATTTCAGGAATCTTTTGTCAGTGAGGCTTCATCAAATTACTGTCTCATTAACAGACTACTTCTAACTACTCATAGATTCTAAGCACATCAGCTTATTGGAACAGTCTGCTTTCTTCCTTCTTCTTCAGTCTGGATATTAATGTGAGAGGAGGGCGATTCTTCTATGCAGATCTCACATTGCTGGTGTTATTGGACTTCTTTTGTGATAATGATGGCCAAATAATGACTTTGCTTAGGTATGGTCTGAACGTGCCTTACCAAAACTACTAGGAACTTGGTCACCAAATACAGAACCTACACTTGAAAACCAGATGAAGCTGCTATAGTTCCTGATTCCTAAAAGTGCTGTGTAATTTGGGATTGATATAGCAAAGCATTTAAGCATGGTTTAACTGTTTGATTTCCACAAGAGTAATCCTGTTTTGGATTTGTGTACTACAGCGCTGAGTGTTCCAAAGCATCAGCTTCTTTATCCTTCTTGTAAAACAGAACTAGCGTGTCTACACTATTGGAACAGCGTATCAGTTGATAGCAGTAGTCCTATCACACAGCTTCAAAAAAATTTGGCCTATTTTGGTTCCTTGAAAGCTTTCCGCCCTATCACAGTCTACTGGGCTGTGATTAGAAGGACAGACTCCTGCAAAAAACTCAAGTATAAATATGCAATAGTGTGAAGTTTGAGGATATACTCCAGTGTAATACACTTGTTGTCTGACTAATTTCCTTCCCTTTTTCTTTCTGAAAAGGAGAACATAGCTTACTTTCATAGTTCTCGGTATTCCATACATGCTAATTTCAGTCAGCAAAATAAAAAACAAAACAATGATGCAGTCCAATGTGCTCTGAGCTCAGCGGAGATTCCAATTTTAATGCGTTTTAGATGAGGTCCTGGGTCTCCTGAATATATATACCTCAAGGAAACTTCAGAAATTTAATTTCTGGAAAGGAAATCTCTTCAATATTATTTGGCCACTAATACCATAAAGTGATGCCAAAAAGGGTAACTGAAAAAACCCCAAACCTCTTACTAAAGAGCAATGTTTTTCTCTTTTGTATAATATGATACACTTAATAAATCAAGAAATCTAAGTCTGATGAAGGTTTAAAAAGCACTCTGTTTTAACAGGCCTTTGCTGTCTCCATAGGACAATACAAATAAATCCAACATACTCAGGCACACAGAATACTCAAGAAATCCATGAGATTTTTAAATGTGAAAAATCTGAGCTATATCAAACTTACAATTTCTACTCCAACAGCATTTGAGTAATATTTAAAATATCTGTTAGTGAAATATTACTTTTCGTATTTAATAAGGATCTAGCAGGCACAGAAATTAAGTGACTTGCCAAGGATCAGGTGAAAAGAGAATAACCTGGTGGAAAAGGAAGATTGGTCCTCCAAGATCCAGATTAATATCTGATTTACTGAACACATGTTCTCCAGCTCCATTGAAAAAGGGCACTATGATCTCTAAAGGGAGCAAAAGAAGGAGCTGCACTAACCCCCCAACTCGTCAAACAAGAACGACCAGTTTTCTCTTTTAAACACTCTGGAAAACTACTCCTTTAGGACCTTGCAAACTCCCTTGTTATGATGGTTTTGCAACATCTCCATTTGTGCTGCCAGCTAAGGATAATTAATAATTTATAACTGATGTGATATATGGCTGAATCAAGGACACCTTTTCAAAAGTCCATCTGAAATCTTTGGTTTATATGTGAAATTTGGAGTGCCTCTTTCAGCAGCATCCTAAAATTGCGTATCTTAACATATAGCTGTTGTGTCATAGAATTGTTTCTGTGAGACAGAGAAGCAGTTATCAGGATGGGTACTTATCTGCTTTGTTATTACCCACAGAGAGAAAATCCATGTTACCTTAGTGTGACTACTTCCATCACTGTACTCCAGAATAAACAACTCATTTCTGTACTCACGTTCGCAAATTCAAAAGCCCAGTGATGACTCCAATTGATTATTTTTTAATTGCTCACACAACTCAGCTGAAAAAAGAAAAAAATATTTAAGACCAAATAATATTTGAAGCCCTATAATGAATATTAAATAGTATTGAATAACATTTATATGTTAAAATGGGTTAAACAAGTCTCTAAAATAAGACTGAAAAATGTAGGTATGTGACTTTTAACAATCCTAAGTAAAATATGCTGATGTTGTACACAAATCAAGTAATATTTTTTCTTTTATAGGAAACCGCTTACACTTGCACTAACTGTTAGGGGACCTTGTATTTATAATAGTATGAAACAGAACAGCCTTCTCCTAAAGTATCTTTTGTTTTGAATACTTAAATAAACATCCAATCCTGTTAGCGAGCATCACTCTGAAATTTATAGCTTCCCAGTACAAGCCAATTTAAAATAATGAAAAAAGTATTGTTTATTCTAGCATTTTTGCATGTCTAGACTGCTTCTTAAACACAAGCTGTGCTGTAAAGTACAGCAAAAGACACAATATATTTCAGTTCTCTTAGCCTGATTCTGTTTTACAAGTCGTAAATCCCCAAACACCCTTAAAGATGCAGAGAACAGCACGTTATAACACTTGTTAAGTTTACAAAATTAATTTTAATGAATGGTTTCAGCAGTTTTTTATTGCTGAAGTAAATTTCTGTTATCAAGGACAGATGACAAATACTTATTATATACAAGGTATTCACGAATTACTAAGTTAAAGACTTGGTCTGATTTGCATCTTATTAAAACCACCTCAAGGTAACACCTGCATGGCCATCAGTGTCATAGTTCCTGACCAAGAGTCATGTAACCAAGCAGGGAATTCTGTCCACTAAGTTCACTATTTGCACACTAAGTTCTATTTCGAATCTTGTTTTGCATACCCATTCTAAAAGCATGCCCTGTCAGTAAGTATATATGATCTCTCAAAATGCTCCATCTAAAAATTAAGGCATTTTATACATAATTCATGATATTTACAAACCACTGTCACTTGACAACAAAGATAATAAAGTCAGTATGTTCTCCCTCCCGCTGTTAGGTACCGGACTTTTAAAATTCTGTGTTACCATCATTCTGGCAATAGCCTGGCAAGATGATAAACACCATTGCTGTGCCTGGCTCTTCCCCAAAAATGTCTTTTTTAGAAACGACAGGCCTGCTAAAAACAATACAGTCTAAATTTCCTATATATTAGCCACAGATGTATAACGTCTCCACTCTTGGACTGAACGGAATAGTTACCATAGTCATGTGACAGTTGTTCATCTAGATTTTAGTGGTAGTCTTGTATCTGAATACCTGTACAGGTATAGATACAGATTCAGATACTATCTCCATCTATGAACTTCTAATTCATACTGTATTTATATAGTAATGGATAGCAGTATTTTCACTGGTGTAAAAACATGAGAATTGTGACCATAATTCCAGCAAAACATGTTGTAGCAGAGAGTTTCTCCAAAGTTCCAAGTTTCAGCTAGCTTGCATTTTAGACATTTATGACTTGGGGTAGAAAAACTGATTTGACCTAAAGTTATGTGAGTATCTTGACGGTAAAAACTCTCTCTACAAAGGTTTTAGAAAAGTTATTCAGCCTTTTTAAATTAGAGATCACTGCAAAAAGTGGGATTCTGAGACAACCACTCTTTGCATTAAATAGTAAGTCGAAATACATCTGATTGGCATTTATAAAGCGTGGTGCAACCTAGATAAACACTGGCCTACAAAATGTAAGACAAGGGAATTTCTGTTACTGAAAAGCACAAATGTTATTGAAAAGTAAAAATGGTGGTAGTGCTCCCAGATTGAAAGTGAGATTTGTTTTACATTTCCAGGAAATAGAGATGAAGCAAAATGAAGAGAAAGAAACTACTGTTCAAAGAAGTCTATGGAAAAAAATTAAAGTTTTACTTGAGATTGAGGCAAAATCCCAGTAAAATATGTAGTGCAACGTAGTCACAATTTGTCTTCTGAGTTCTCCCATTGTTCTGACAGGAAAAAAGAAACAAAGCAAACCTGTGTGGGGCCTTCAGCAGAGAAAAACCTGCAATCTTAGGTTTTTCTGTCAGTCTTGTAAGAGTAACTCCTTTTCGTTCCCTACACCAGTTTCCACATATAGTCCATTCACAGTAGTCAAGGGAAGGCTCGTGTTTTATTTTCTTGCTTGATTCACATACACGTGAATTACAATCGTTCTTGGAGGCTATCTCTTGGAGGCTAGCCTCTCCGTGACTTATCTGAGCGACTGAAGTAAGGCTACTCAAGCAGTTTTGCATGACGTGCAAAAACGCTGACAAATCATCCTACAGGCAGTGCATTTTTGTTAACAGATTATTCCACAAGTATAAAGCCAGTGTTTGTATATAGTATCTATCAGACTTTTATCCTTTAGTTTTGTGAAGTTTATAAAAATCAGTGTCTGTGCAAAAAGAAACCATATTAACTGCAATTAGGGAAAGACATGGACAGTTCCTCTGTTCTGCAAGGCAGCTGTCTGCTAGCCAACCAGTACCAAACAAGGACCTGCGAGTATACAAATTGCTCTAAAACGGCCACAGCACACACAGCGTCTTGCCCATCAAAATAAAAAAAGAAGAATCAGCTAAACGTACTATATGGAAACCATATTTCTGAGAGTTTTCCTACTAAGTACAAGTTTTAGAAAGGAAGCAAGCTTGACCTTCACAGTATGCAAAACTTTGGCTCTGGTCCTAGCTCTTTTCACATGTGAATAGCTCCTGTGGGGCCTCTTAATGTGCTTAGAGTAACAAACAATTTCAGGATTTAGACCTTGATCTGAATCAACGGGAGCAACAATACCTTCTAATATGCAAAAGTACTTCTGTTTTTAATAAAGTAATGCACTTGCTGCATGAACACAGTAGAACTTTGTCTTTGACTCTTCATTTTCATACTTTTAACTGTTTTGGTTTGTAAAGGGTTTTTCACCACTTTGCCTCCAATACTGATTCAATATGCCATCTACTTCTGAACCTTTCATTTTTTTAGTGGAATAACAATATTCACTACATTCATTTGGCTGTGTATCTCAAACATAGTTCAGATTGAACTGCTATCATTAGATTTATTCCTTCTTAAATAAAGAAGGCACTTTCTGATGCAACGACCCACAAACACTATTTTGTAAGGCAGGTATAACTCTCTCCAACACAGGAGACAGCTGGCTCCACCACTGCTTATCCTCAGACAGCACTTTGAAAAATAGGAAGAATCATCACCCCTGACAATGCTTTTTACTTCCTTTTCTGGAATATTTGATGCTATTGCAGTTGATTTATCTCGCACAGGACAAACCATCACGTAGGTCATTGTGTCTCCGAGTAACATTCAAACTTCTTTCAGGAAAAAAGTATTTCCAAGTAATGATCTTTATTTTCCTCTAATCTGAGGCAAGAGGGACAAGACACCACAATGTCCAAATAACATACAAAAATTCCTTCATCGCTTGCTTCTTTTTTTGGTGTAAAATACAGAGTAATCTTTTAGAATATGGACTTTTTATGGACTTGTCTATCTCAGAAATCAATTGTAATGACAGCAAAACAGAGCACGTATTAAAAGGACTGACAACCAGTCTTAATCCGTACATCATCAACACGATGCAAACCAAACATGCATACCCGCATGTTCATTTTTTGTCCTTTTCCTGTTGTTTATTTCATATGTTACCTATCAACATTCCTGAACGTTTTGTAATAAGCATAAATGACATGCAGGCACCATCCTCAGCATTGTGCTATACTGCAGTTGGGACACAAACTCTAATCTGCATGTAACGTTCTGTCTTTATATTACGAAGTGCCTCTGTCATACCTAAAAAAAAAAAAAAAACACAATTTATTTCACTGATTTCATAGAATTTACCTCCCAATATAATAAAACACAGTGGATGTGATGACACTCAGGTGACTGATATGCAAGTAGAACCTAGAAAAAAACCCCTCTGTTCTGCAGTAGTTTCATATGGTTAAAAACCATGCAACTGCTCATTCTGGGTCCACGTTAAAAGCAGCTCACTGAATACATGAGCATGCAGGAAAAATGGATATAGTTGACCAAAGGAGTTGCGATTTTTACCAACTGTTTGTAGGACTCTCGTCCTCTCTCTTACATACCTTTTTTTCAGACAAAACGCAGTGTTCAAACTATACGTAGCTGTAAAAGTGAGGCATTGCCAGCATCCTGCTATAGCGAAGAAGGTTTTAAAAAAAGGAAAAGGAGGGAGGGCTTTCACATAGATTTTCATACTATTTTTAAAAAATAAGGACACATACATAAAAATGTGTGCGGGGGTAAGTGCCATTTCTTTTTTTGCTCATCAGTGAAGAGTTTAAAACCGTCTCCTCACCCAACAGCAAAGTACAGAGAAAACGCTAAATTATTTACCAATAATTATTGTGTTCACTGAGAAGTGCATACTGCAGGCACTGGGCAAAGCACTGCAAATAGCTCAAGACACTCAAGTTATTAAAACCAACACCACCAATTAAGCATTAATCAAAATGTATTTTCACGTAAGCACTGGTAAACGGCAGGAACTCACCAACACCACCTCCCCTCGCGAGCCCCGATCCCGCACGCACCATCCACCGGCTTCGCCCAGGCCGGGCCCTCGCCAGCTGCGGCGGCGCTCGGCAACTGCCGCCAACGGCGCTCGCGGGACCGGCCCCGCCGCCATTTCCCGAGGCGACCCGGCACACGAGGGCTGCCGGCCGCGGGGCGCTGCCCGCCCTCGCTCCGGCGGCAGCACGCCGGCCCGCGCGGCTCGAGGACGGCGCCGGGCGGTCTGGTCCGGTCCGGTCCGGTCCGGTCGGGACCGGCCGCGGGCGGTATGGGGCAGCCGACCCTGTGCCCCCGCCCCCGCGGTAGATGGCGCCCGCGGAGGGGGCAGCGCGAGTCCGCGTCCCGCGCCCGCCCCCGAGGGCGCCCGCACAGCCCCGCTTCGCCCAGCGGCGCCCCCCGCCCCTCACGCGGCTCCCTCCGCCGCGGCGCCCGCTCCTTCGCCCAGCGGCCCCTCCGCCGCCGTCTCGGGCTCCGCCGGGGCAACGGGGAAAGAGAGTCCGGCGCAGGGGGGGGCGGACGCCGCTGCCGCCCCGGCGCGCCCGGCCGGCCCGTGCCCGCGGCGGGAGGCGCCGGCGGCGGCTCTTCCTTCGCCCCTCGGCGGCGGAGGGAGGCGCGGGGCCGAGCCGCCCACACGGCCCGCAGCCCGGCCGCGCCGTCCCGTCCCCTCCCGCCGCGGACCGGCGCCCGGGCGCTGCGGGCTCGTCGCCGGGCGGGGGAGCCGCCGCCGCCGGGCAGCGCCGGCGAGGCGGCCCCGCTCAGGGCGCGTGTTTCGGGGCGGGGGGCGGCGGAGGCGGCGGGGCGGGCGGGCAGCGCGCCGACCCCCCGCGGAGGCGGCGGAGCGGCCCCGCCGCCGCTTTTCGGGGGATGCTGCGGGCGGCGGCGGCGGGAGGGGGAAGCCCCCTCGGCCCGGCCATTCGCGTCGCCGCTGTCGCTCCGCCCCTCGCGCTGATGTCAGCCGCGGGGAGGGCCGGCTGGCAGCGGCGGCGCGGGGCGCGGGCGGCCGCGGCAGAGCCGAGGAGCCGCCGCCGCCGCTGCCGCCGCCGGGACAGCGCGGGCTCCGCGGCGCCGCCGGCAGCCAGCCCGCGCCGCCAGGGGCGCCGCCGCCGCGCCAGCCACCAGCCAGCCCCGCCGGGAGGCGCAGGGCGACCCGCTCCAGCCGGCGGCCGGCTTTCCCGCGGGAGGCGGCGGGCGCCCGGCTCCGCTGCGCTGCGCTCCTGCCGCCCGCCGGGCGCGGGCAGCTCTGTGCCGGGCTGCGCTGCGGAGCGGCCGCCGAGTTCCGTCTTCCCCGCTCAACTTCGGGGAAGCGGCCGGACCTCTGAGGACTGGTGCGGCGCTTCCAGGGCGCGACTGCCTTCTCCTCCCGTGCAGCTGCGAAGGCAGATAATTAACCCAACAAAAAATAAAACAAACTCAGGCTTGCCTAAAAGTTAGGATACCTTCCCTTCCCCCCCCCCCCCCCCAAAAAAAAAAAAATCTTTCCTTTCACGATTTTATTCCCTGTGTGGAAGTCGCCCGTGAACCTTGCTCGGCACCGCGCGTGGGAAGCGGCGGCTGGCGGTCTGGGTCGAGGATTTGCTGTGGCGAAGCGGTGCAACTTCGGTGCAGCGGGGCAGCCCTGGCTCCTCGGGCCGCCGCCGCGATGCGCTGAGGCGCCCCTGTGGACTGGCATCCTTTGCAGAGAGGGAACTGAAGGTAAGACGGGGGCTTGGGGAGAAGCTGGGGGGGGGTCTTACAGCCTTTTGTACTGTTTTATATCTTCTGTCCGACACCCCCTCCTCGGCAGAGCAGCCGGAACAGTATTAACAGGCTGGGACTGGTCAAGTAAAATGAAAGTCTGTTCTTGTCAAAAGTACACGGAGCTCGCAAGTGATTGCAAAAGATGTATTTATTTTTAGTTTGCTAGTACACTACGTTTGTGATCCGTGTTCACAGGAAGGACAGTGGGATGGGACAGGAATGAGGGGATCCACTGTCTCGGTCTCTGATGGGCAGTTTGCGCTGGCTGCTACATTGTGTTGAATGCGTGCCCCCCACCACCTCCCCAGAGCATCCCATCATCGTGTTTGATTTGGTGGTTTTTTGCAGATACAGTGTCTAGTGTTAATCAGAGAGGGAGAGGGATGGAAAAAAAAACATATGGAGCATTTCATTGATGTGATCATAATCCTGTAATGGAGATTGCATTAAATGAGGATTGCATCAAAATGCCTAGCTGCTGTGGAGAGAGGAGAGAGCAAAAACTATGCAGGATTGTAAATGAAGTTCTTTGATTGAAGGATTTTCTTGAACCATGGAGGGATGTCTGTAAGCTTAAAGTTGCTGTGTATGTGGAGTAATGGAATGGGATAAAAAAGAGATCAAGCTGAAATATATTTTAATTCACTCAAGCTCTGGATGCAGATAAAATTGGTTAGAGGCATTGCAGTGATGTCCAAAGAATACTTGGTTTCAGCTGTGGAGACCACAGAAAGGCAAGGATAGAAGAAACCGCAAAAAGGCAAGGATAGAATATTTCCTATCATTTTGGGAAGGGAAGGATGGGTCATGTATGACTTTTGCCATAATGGCACAAAGCTTACAGCCTGCTGGTTGCAAGCAGAAGCCTTGTCAGTGATATGGAAAGCAGAAGATTTATCTCGTTTTCCTTTTGCAACCTTGGCATAGGAGCTTGTAAGGAGTAGCTCTAAGGTATGTGACAAGAGACAAACAGGGACCTCTCGGACACTAAAAGAAACTGTAAGCTTGAGAGAGATTGGCTAGACTCGTCTGATCCTGTCTTTCTGAGCTTGAGATGATAATTCATTTTAAGTAATTGTTGCTGCTTATCTCAATTGGCAAAAGAGGGTTCAAGTTTATTGAACCGAAGCAGACCTGAGGACAGTGGATATTATCAACTCAGCCTTGCCTTATTTTTTTGCTGAATTTCATTCTGGCACAGAGAACTGATTCACAAAGAGCACCTTCTTCAAGTCTTATTGAAAGGCAATCCGCAGAGAACAGAAAGAGTAAGGCAAAGATAGACTATGACTTTTTGGTTGTCAGTGGTGGAAGTAGTTTTGATCTGTCAGGTTACACAAGTCAAAAGAGGTAAGAGAGGATAAAAGTTACTTATTTAATTACTAACATTTTCACACAAAGAAAGAAAATGGTACACAAATAAACGTCACAGACTGGGAAAGAGAACGTTTCTTAGAACCATCCAAGTTATAACTCCACGTAGATGGTAGAGAAATTTTCTGTAAAAATGCTCATTAGTATTTCTGTACAACTGCAAAAGAACTGGTTAAATATAAAATTATACAGGATATAACAAAACAAAATATCTGAGGTTGTCAGAAGTAATTTGTTTTCCCATTTGACCTGTGTACATGAAGTGAGGTAATAGCTCCACATTTGAGCATCTCTTGTACTGTATATTTGGCATAGAATAAAGTTGAGAAAGCAATGCTTATTTTAAATAAAATGAAGAAAAGCAGCTTAAGCAGGCTGAATTCCTCTTCAGCGTTTTATTTTGGCAAAAGGAGACTTTTTGTGAATTGTAAAAGATGAGTTTAGAATATTAATGGCTAAACTCCAGGGAGCTTAGTGTTAGCTCAGTAGGCAGAGGGTTCTTCCTCTAAAGAGGTATCTGGACAAGATATGTTTAAATTTCAAGCCATGTTCAGCTGAGACTGTTAGTATCCGTGTTTCAAAATCAATTGTTTACGCTGCGCACGGGAATGATGCTTAATCTGGAAAATATAACAAGTATTCCTAAGTTGATTTTTTTATAGAAAGAACAAGCAGTATTCTTTAATTATACTTCTGTATGTATGAGTGTTCCGGATTTGCCTTTAATTTTTATCAAGCAACAGCTGAGGAACAAATTTGGCTTTCCAGAACATGGTTATCCATTCAGATCTTGGTTTGCATTTCTTTCTACAGAACTCTTACTGCTTCATGGCTGCATTGTTCATCCTTGCAGCGTTTCTTCAAATGTGAGCATAAGAGTGCCTTGCTATGGTTAAAGGATAATTTATATTCAGTGTAGTACTGTCTGCTCAGTGGAATTGGCTTTATACATCACAGCCTCTGCAAAAAAGGAGATCAAAGATCTGAACCTGTGGTCCTGTATTGCATTTGTATTCTACATGGACTTGAGTAATCTTATTCTGGAGTCATTCACACTCCCATAGTTAAGAATATGTCAGTCTTTCCACTAAAACACCCATTTGTTTAGTAATTTAACATTCAGTTTTAAAGATGGGATCTACGCTTGCATTAAACACATTTGTGCAGTTAAAAAAAAAAAAAAAAAGAGATCCTAAGCAATGATGTATAATAACAGTTGGCATTTGCTAGTAGAGCACTGTGAAGTTGCTTTTATAGAAAGCTCAGTACAAAATAATGCCTGCCTGAAAAATTTAGAGATGAAAAGGAAGAAAAATCTTTTCAGATTTGGAAAGCCCCTGTGGATCCAGGTGAGTGTTCAAACCTAAATTTTAAAGGGGCCTGTGCTTGTTAAGCAGGCACTAGGGCACTGGCTCAAAACAGGAACTAGTCAGATCAGTTTCAAAGTTCAATCTTAGACTATATTAAACTAATGCCCTTGGCATTAGTTCAGTTAGTTATTTTGAGGGTGAAGTTACAAGAACAACAAAACAAAACCCCAAACCTCATATCTTAACCACTGACATTATCCTTTTAATATGCTAAAACAACACTAAATTTTTGAAAAATGTTGATTGTGTGACATAAATGTTAAAAGGATTTTTGGGATGCTGCTGCCAAAGCACACCCTTAAGGTAGTCTACCTGAGAATAGCCTTTACAGTAATCATGCCTTCCCATTACAGGTGCAGTGAGTGGTACTAATGGTCAGTCAACACTTAAACATAACCCTTTCTCCTGAAGGATCCTAAAGTCTTTTACAACTATCTGTATCGATTATACAGCCATGTTCCAACAGTAAAGTAGTTGCTTCAGCAGTGTGGATGAAGTACAATGTTTATAACCATTTTGTGCACATTTAATGTTATAATTTAAAGTCTATACATTACATGTAAAAATACACGTGGATTCAATGTTACAATCGGATGTGTTACACTAGGTTTGTTCAAGTGGTAGGTTCAAGATACAGCTTGGTGTCTTTACTATATTTCAAGTATTTTGGATTGGATGAAATAAATGTGTGTTGTCTAAGTGAAAGTTTTGTAGTTGAAATAAAAATTCGTGTGTGAGATTAATAATCTTTTGTCCCAATGATCTCTTTCTTCAATGAGATCACTGAGAGGAAATTTACGACACTTGTCTCTCTTTACTGTGTGAAGTACTAGTGACCATATCTTTCTGGGATCTTTGGAAAATTCATGCTCCCTGCAAATACCAGGCAAGGCAGGATGAAGCAGGAAATTCAGGGAATGGGAATTTGATTATCCCTTTAGAACTGTGAGGAGACACCCATTCTCATTATCCAACAGTAAAATAAGGAAAATAGGTTTAAAAGACAGTCTTTTTCAATTACCGTTTCTGAATTAGTACAGTGACTTGCCAGGAAGCATAAAAGCTTCTACTAGCTTTTGCACATTTAAAAGCTCCACTGACAGAGAAGTTTAAACTGTCCTTATAATTGTCTTTAAGGTGTTACATTGTGAATAAGAGTGGGATTAGTAGAAAATACATTTTGAGTGATGATAATACCATTTATTATCTGTGGCACAAGTGGATGAAAGATTTTTTTTTTTAATTTTTAAAAAACTGTTTTAAAAATTCCTTTTTCCAAATACAGAAAGTGAATACGTTTTTAACAGTTACTCAATAGAATTTCCTATTTGAACGAAAAAAAAAAATTGTTTGCAGGGAAGGTTTCATGAAGGTCCAGGGAACCTTAGTACAGATAATGACAATTTAGATCTCAAAGAGCTTGGAATTTAGTCTGTAGAGAGAGTCTTGTAAATGGATTTTCTGTAACTGCGTCATAATTAGACATTATCTGAAGTTTTGTTTCATTGCTTTTAATAAGTATTCTGTTGAAAATTACTATATTTCATATATATACTAGAAATATTTTCCATAGATAACGTAAGTTTTAGCCTTCTTGATCCAACATGGCCTGAACCAAAGCTTCTTGGGGTCTGTGAGAGCATTCCTATTGGAACATAGTCTTAAATAATTGCTTCTTGCATTACGTAATATATGCTGCAACTTCTGCTCTTTGTTTAGAACTTAATATGGTATATAGAGGGCATTGCTGCATGCGAGTTTTGCATGCAAGCATGGCAGAATTTAGGCTGCTTAACAGCAAGTGCTTTGCTAACTTTTCAGGCCAATTTCTTCTCAAATTAGTGTTGTTTTCCTTCATGTAAATTGCAAAATACTCCACATGGATTATATAATTTCAAGGGAACCTGCATAACCAGATCAGCAGAGAGCCAAATATTGTTCTCAGAGAGACAGATGACTGTTAAAATTGTTGGAGATTTCCAACTTTAATAGTGAAATTATAAACAGAGGTGGCCCACTATATTTAAAACCTGTCACTGGTGGGTTTAATATGGCAGTTCACAGTGCTAAGAAACACTGCCTGACTCATTTTCCTGCCAGTGGAACATCTTGCGTTGTATGCTACTTTGATTTGACATAGTTGTTTTGGGAATGATTTTCTTCCTCCAAGCTGGTCTAGAAATAAGATGTCTCTGGCGGTGCAGTCTGTTTGTATATCGGTGTTTATCTGTTACATCCTTAAGGACATAGTTTTATTATTTTTGTAAGAATTTAATTAGTAATTATGGGAGCTTTATGCTGTCTAGTAAAGTAGCAGGAAATACATACTAAAGAGAAAAAAATCCAACAAGTAAAAGTTTGCAATGCTTTAGGCACAGCATATTTTATTTAACCAGCTATTTACACCTTCATTGTTGCTACTCTGCACTAGTTTGTTAAATAAATGCATATGTATGGAAATCCGCGAACTAAGGGATCTATTATGACACACCTGGGTGCACTAAAGCCCAGCAGTTTTGTTTCCAGCTTTATTCTATGGCACATAACACATAGATGCCCACGAGAAGAAAAGTATTTGAGGGATGATAGAACTGCAGGTTCCATTAAAATGTAGGGTAGGGAGCAACTATAAAGCAGTATCCACTGCCTGCCCTTAGTCTTCCTCCAGCTCAGATTTCATTAGAGGATCACATTTTTTGATAATCCTTCTGAGAAAGGAAGTTTCATGACTTTGAAGAGAAAATGAGTTGGATCTCTGTAAGTGGAAGTCATAGTTCAAACTCTTGTTTACTCAGTTGTGCAGGATTATAAGAATATATGTATATTCCATTCTCTTGACAAACAAGAATTATGAAACTGCGCGTCCTGACAGGCGCGCAGGTTACTTACATCACTGGATTTAATTAAGTATGCTGGTCTTCCTCTCCTGCAATGGAGGGTAGCTTCGATAGGAAGCGTTATGTCGAGGTGCACGTTGGATTCACAAATTGGAAGGAGATTTTCTTAGGGCATTTATGATGTTTGTGATGAAAAACGTAGACTTGACTTGTCAATGTTAAATAGGGGAAGAATGCATCATAGCACTCTCTAAATCTATGTAGAGAAAAGTGCAGGGGGACTCTTGTGTTTTGAAAATTCAACATTAATGGTGACTGAATACAAACTGTAATATGTACGTATAAATCCAAACTCAAATAATTTGAGACCTGACTACCTTACTCTATTAATTAGTTCAGATTACAGTTGCTGCAACCAATTTATAAATATATGCAAGATATAAGGCACGAAGCTAAAGTTAAAATTGAATGGAGTAATGGCTTTACTTTGTCAGTCATGTACTTTATTCTTGGAAAATGTGTGTGGCAATGTGTTTTCAATTAAGATCTGGAATAGAAGTCAGCAAAGTAATAACTCTTGTGATGAAGAATGGGAATAAAACACGTAAGATTCATTCTATGTTCATCTTTCTGTCTTGTGAGCATGTGAGACTTTACCAGAGTGAATGATAAGCTGTGGTTTTCATAACAGTTTCGGCATCTGCATTCTACTACAGTAGATGAGTTAAGCGCTTGTCAGATGAGCATGCGTGTATGTCTAATTATCAGAGAACTCTTTTTTTAAAAATGTTATTAATGTTCAGGAGGTCAGTAATTTCATGAATTCTTAAATAAAACAGAATAATAACGTAAATCAAGAGTTTTGTTGTCCTCATTAGTTTTTCAGAGTTTTATAAAATGAGAATGACCCTTTGCCTCTGTCAAATAGCAGCTGAAGTAGCAGCTATAGCTACTTTATCTTCTAGGATTGTACCATAAACTTGAGAAAAAAATCATATATGCGTACACATGTAGTTGTTTATGGCATTTGCTAAATACTAGGAATGAAAATTATGGAAGAGTCCCCTGGCACTGGAAAATGAGTGTATTTTAATTGTATACAATCTGGAATAATGATAAAGAAAAATACTGAACTATCGTACCATTTTTGATAGTCACATATTGCTCCCTATCCTCCTATTTTTGATGTATAAACGCCTTGGAAAGGCAGAACATCCAGGAAAACGTCTTAAACCACATCTTCTTAGCACAAATTTTCTTCACCCTCTAAAAAGACTAAAAAACAGTGGGCCACCAGTTATATTTTATTTGTTTTTAGACAGCGTTCAGTCAAAAAAGAGTAATCTTGTGTCTTTAAGCAGTTAGCTTTATCTAACACTTCCAAGGAAAACTATTTGCAAGAACTGCACTGAAAGTACCCTAAAGAATAATACAAAGTATGTTTGAGGTGAGTTCATACAACATTAACTCCCATGTTTTAAGCTGCAAATGGAAAAACCCCAAAGACACACATTGCGGGGAGGGGGGTGGGGGTGGATCACTTCAAAAAAAGTAAATGGGAGGCAGAAAGCAAAGATGTTAGCAGTCTTCTGTCACAGAACTGTTTCACTAGTGTTTGTAGTCACAAACTGAGATTTTCCTCACTGGGGAATACACTTACGACGTGTGGAACCTTCATAACCTTCTAGTGAGGAACAAACCAGTATTATCTTCTCATCTGCAGTATTGTGTCAGTATTGGACCATATTAGTCCCACTGAAAGATCTGACATTGGTGTGCTGAATAGAGAGATGTTCTGGGCAACTAAATACTAACTAAATACCAATGACTCAAAAGAGTTTGGCTCTTGATTGTAACACTCTTTAATGTTTTCATGAAAACATTTAAAAATTCTTGTTTTCTTTTCTTGTCCTTGAAAATAAGATAAATTTAATTTACATGTTGTCCACTCTTTTTCACTTTTTTAATGTAACTGAAGTATCTATCTGAGCATAATATTGTAGAGTGGAAGGATATTTTCTAATAGAAATAAAGTGGCATTTTAGCATGCAAGTGACAACTTGGTAATAACTTCAAACTCCTTTTTACAAAAATAAGGAAACAAATATAAAATAAATTAATAGAGAACTCGTGCTTTTCTTAAATGATACAGAAACTGAGTTTCCTTAGGTTCTTTGACAACAATGTGCATTTGATTTAAACTTTGATTTAAACTTTGATTGGCTGAAAAGCAATAAACGAATGACTTATCAGGCAGCTGAGACTTGCATCGTTTGGGTGTACAAGTCCCATTTTTCAAAGTGGGTTGGACAACTAGAAAAGTTGTGGTAGAAATAAATCTATTATAGTTAGGCTCTACAAGTATATGGGTTGAGTCTGTGGCTTACTACCTCTTATTTCACCTAACGCATTTTGACAATCACCAAACAAATAAGGTTGAGTATCAACTAGCCTGTAAAATTGATGTGAAACCTGAATCCCACCTTCATAATCTAACTTCTAGAATATCTACGACGATTGTGCTTCAGCAAAGACAGTTCAAACACTTTTGTACCTTCTGTCTTTTGCCTCCATCCATTGGGTTATTTATTCCATGGTTTGGAATATGGAAGTGTGTTTGTGTGGATTTTGGCCATTATTCAAAATGCTGTTGGATTCAAATTAGTTTCTTTGTTTGTATAGCTTCTCTTAACATCAGTGTGAGTTATGGAAGGGGATGTCAAAGCAGAAGATTCATCCTAACTAATTGTTACTAAGGTAAACCTGCAGCATGGGAAAAATACCAGTTGTGTTTTAAGACAATCACAATAAGCCTGAATTCCAGGCAGAAGAAATCATTTTTACTTTCTCTGTGTTTAAACTTTAAAATCCAGTTAGACAAACTGAGACAATGTATATAAGCTACAGCATTGGCAGAAGAGTTGATTTAGGAATAAGGAAAAGAACTGACTGAAATTCACCTGAATTTATGATCCCTGACATTGTTTATTTTTAATCATTTTAGAATGATGGACTAAATCCGATAGATGTCTGAAATACATAGTGTTATCCATCAAGATGAAGAAAAAGGTGCTGGTAAATACGTTTTAATAGGACAGTCTTTTTGTGATTGTATTACATGACGGACCTCAAACCCAATAGGAAGTTTATAACATTAAGGCAAATGGAATTTGGCTCCAGTTCTGTCTGGTGCTCTTTGAAGCCACCTGTGTAGAGTACTTTTAAACTACCAAAATATTATTGCTGTATGGAAATATTTATCTTCATATACTAAGGTATATAATCTCTTTATACCTTGATAAGCATATTTGTTATCTTGCTAACTTAAAGCAGGTTTCAGATTTGGTTGATATTGTTCAGCATCAGCAGGAAAATATAAACAAATGTAACATTTTCCTATTACATTTGATGAAAGCTTAATCTGGCTGTTTACCCAGATTCATTCAAATAAATGTCATTTGTTATAGGTCCCCTTAATGCACAATGTCTTTTCATTGTACTACACTTAACAAAAATAAATATTTAGAAAATAATAGCTGAATCAAAAAGGAGTGCAATGTCAGTCTTCAAAAAACATTCACGGTCTCAGTTCCTCATATGTAATTCACCTTGGCAGGTACAGTACTTTTAGGTTTTATTGTATTATAAACGTTAAAAAAAGCTTGGAAGAAATCATTGAAAAAAGGTTTAGAGTAAGTGATTTAGATGAGGCTGGCAGGTGGTGCACTATGGCTACTGCAAGATTAACTAAATTCTGAAAATGCTGTCACTTCAGAGTATTGGCTCTATGTCTTGATTTAGTCACTGCTGCAGCTAAAGTCATCACCTGGCTGATCAAACTGCAAGGCTGTTGATGTTGATATCAAACAGAATCAACAAAAACTAACTTCTGAACAAATTTGAGCACTTTAATTAAAATGATAATTGGATCAGAACATCTCTTTAACCGCTGTGTATGTGGCTATATGTATAATACTCCGTATATATCACCATGACTTTACAAATATGACTGAGGTGGAAGACACATAAAGTACAGAGAATCTCTAAGGAACATTGAAGTTGAAATGATGAAAGATGCTCAGATAAAACCACTCTTTCTAACAGGTAGGAAATGGGAATAGAAATACCTGGAAACAATGCTCAAGAGAAAAAAGAAAACATGGAAATGAACTACAATGATGTTAATTTAAGTAGCCTTTGTGTTCCCCAAGTCATTCTTGATATAATAGGTTATATTTCAGAACCTTCTGGAGTTATATCAATAGAGCTATACCAAAGATGAATCCGGTTTATCAAACAGGCAATTCAGAAAAATATTAAAGATCAGGTAATTCCATTCGGTTCTTAAAGGGACCTATATGCAGTAATTTTGGTATATTTGGAAATCAAATGAATTGTCTAAGTAGACATCTTGGAAACAACTTTCCTAAGTTACTACGGTAGTGTGACTTTAGGCTACATTATATGGGTTAATTTACACTAGAACAGTTATCTGAATCTTTCATATCTCTCCTCTACCCTTTTATATTTTCCTGAACCTGAATGGTGTATTCAGCTGAGTTTCCTAGCAATAAAACTCAGCCCTGGATGGGTGTTCATTAGTTGAAGCTCAAAGCATCTAAGATAATGTTGGTAGTAAACCCAACAAAACAATTGACGTGTTTTTTCCACTGATTTTGAATACTCCAGAAAAGTTCATTTAATATTCAGAAGAATCCTTAGAAATTTTCAAAACTTGATTGGAAAGCCCTTGGCAACCTAATGGAACTTAGAAGCTTTGAGCAGGTTTGGCTAGGCAGCGTCTCCAGAGGTGTCTTCTGACTTAAGCTTTTCTATGCAAAAGATATTTACTCCCCCATAGTTTTTAGCTTTGTCTGGATTGGGATTTTTGTCTCACATCCAGGAGCCTGATATGTCCTTACTGCTCTTGTTTGTTCAATGAGTAGTGAACAAGTGAGGAACACTGTAGGAAGGGAAACTGCCTCGTGGACAGGAGAGCTGTTATTTTTGTTCTTGGACCTGGATCTCAGTGTAGCTTGCCATTCCTGTCTCAGTGTGTGCTGTTTGGTGTAATCTTTGGAGGCCTCTGTGAACTGAAGTCGTATAGATGGGCTGCAACTTCAACAAGTTGTTCACCGCATTTCAACGGTGTTCTTCTGAACGCAGTTTAAAGTACTGCTTTTGATCTATGAAATACCTTTTAGTTTCATTTCTGTTTCTAAGGAAGACTTGCTGTATGTTTTTGTTCTTATGTTTAAAAAAAAAAAAAGCACAGAAGCCTCAGCTTTAGAAACGTTTGAGCTGAGGGCAAGAAAACCTGCGACTGATTTCCTCCCCCCCCCCCCCCCTCCACCCTTTGGTACTGCAAGACCGAAGTTAGTTGACATTCATAGCTGTAAGACAAATCTGTTAATCTGTTTTTTCCTGAGGGTCTTTTGGAGTGGACGCATCAGATGGAGTGTAATTTTGTTTGTATTTGTGAAGAATATTCTGCTGATGCTTCATGTTGATGGTTTATTGCTCCTTATTACAAGAGTGTCTGGAGGTTGATTGACAGATTCTGTACAAAAAGGCAAGAAATTAAGTTTCTAGCGAGGGACTGAACACATTGTATGGATAAGAGAGAATACGATTAGGTTGAGAATAGACAATATTTTTATGGACAGAAATTTAAGTACTCTCATTAGATATGAGAGAAGACTGCTGTAAATGAAACAAAGGTTCTTAAAATTCTTATAAAAACTAGAATTTTTAAACTGGTCAAAGGACTGCTACCTTCTACTGAAAAGCATCCTAAATGTTACCTGTTTGATTCCTTATTCTTATGAAATACCTCACCACATTGAAGTTCCTAGATAGTACCCGGTCACAGTAGCGGATGCAGTCCTGTCCTTGGAGGCTGCAAGACCAGACTAGGTAAAGCCCTGAGCAACCTGCTCTGACCTTATAGTTGACTCGGCTTTGAGCAAGAGGCTGGACTGGATGACCTCCAGAGGTCCCTTTCAATCTGAATTATCCCATGATCCGATGTCTGATTAGCTCATAGCGTAATTAGGCATTTCCTAGAATCTGCAAAGAGCCTTCCCATATTTGCTCTGAGAGTATGAGCACTGAACACTGTGTAGGCTGGCATTTAAATGTCTTAAAGAGCTGATCTCCAGCTTCGTATGCTATATGCCTGTTTAGGGTTATGGTATTTCGAGACTGGAAAGGACTTTGCAAATGCTTTCCCAAAATCTCAAAAATGGAATAGGGATCAGAGACATTGAGGAAAGTGAAGTGATTTTGTTAGCTTGCATTTGTTAAATTTGCTTTGTTCTTTTTTGATTTTTCTACTCAAGATTGTAGTTCTAATGTAAAGGTACCTACATTTTGGAACATGACTGTATAAAGCCAGTTATCTTTGGAAGGATCTTTATGGTTACACAGGCTAATTTATTCTTTGTTTCATCATTGCATTATTTTTCAAAGCAGGCAGTAAAGCAGAAATTGTGTACAGGAAAGTAGTGATGAATGTGGCTAAGTCTGAACTAGCATTTCATGATTTTTTGGTAAAATTAGACTAGACTGTTTCTTCCTTTCAGCACGTATTTTCCATGTTGTCCTTATCACTTGATGCCATTGTTATGTTTTTTGTATTTTTTTAATATCTAAATGGAGCACAATACTGCACATGCTAAACTTAATTGAAATTTAGGTTAAAAATGACTTCTGCGGGCTTATGTTCATTTATTTGGGCCATTCTTAACTGAAAGCTCAGCACATTTACGTGCTCATTGAGTATTTTCAGTCAGTGATTCTTAATATACCATTTTTGTGTATGTGTGTATGTATGTATGTGTGTGTATATTTATATATGTGTATATAAATATAAATAATATAACTTTTTGTTTCTGTTACCTGTTCAAGAACTGTTTCTTTCCTTTGAAAAATACTTAACTAAATATCTGATGACTGCAGTTTATTTGTAATTGTTTGATCATGAAGCACAGTTGCTAAGATTGTTTCCTTCACATTACATCAAGGAAAGGTTCTTAAACTAATTATTTGTTTATCTTAATGAGTATAAAAGGCTGGATAGCATTTATAGCATCTTATCATTAGATCACCCCAGTCTTGGACGTTTTCAGACCCTGCAGATGTGGATTTTAAATAGGCAGAAAGAGCAAATGGCGCGCATATAGGGAAATCTCTGGTAGGCCAAGAAATCAAAATTTCTGTGAGTCCAAGAAAATAATCTACTTAGGCATTGTTTTTCCATCAATGGGAAATTTAATAATGAAGTGTGATTATGTATATTGCATGACTTCCTGAATATGGAGACTATTCCATAGAAGGAGTTCTATAACATTTACTTTATGCTTGTTAGCACCTATTTCAGACATGAGGCTTAGGCTTGCTTGGAGATGATCAACCCTGATGGTGCTGAATATAAAAATGTCAGGATAATTAGTCATCTCCAGCAGAAAATCATTTTTCCCATTTTTTTTTTTTTTTACTGTGTGGAGGAGGGGATGAACTGGATTTCTATTACTCTTTATCATTTAGGTTTTCTATTTTTGCCTTCAACTGGGAACATTTCCCAATTACTTTCTTTCCATCTTGTATTCAGGGATGGGTTATTTTGTAAAATAAATCTTAATAAAAGAGAAGTCCTGATGAGCCAGTTTGAACTAGTGATAATTCAGCAAAAGCTATTTCTTGACTGATGATCAAGAATAGGACACAGAACCATACCCACTCAGCTTTAGATATAAAATGAGCTACTTACTTACACTATTCTAATGCTAATCCAAACTATCTCTATAAAGATTTTACAGATGTTCAGTTGTACAATCTTTCTTTTAGATGTTCTCAGTAAGGCCGGTAGTCTGCTTTAGCAAACAGATTCTGTTTCTTGTTGCATTGGTGCAAATACAAGAAAACAGAATTATACAAATACAAGATAGTATCCACAAATTCAGAACCTAGGAGGCTGTTCTGATCCTTCCCTTATTTGAATCAGCATGAAAAATTCTCAAAAGATATTTCATTGCAACCATGGCTTGGCAAGGTACTGTAATTTAAATGTATAGCTACTGTTGTAGATAATGTGTATGGGCTGCATAACCATAGGAAAATCACAGTTTTTCAATTTCCCTTGAAATATGTTCATTATTAGAAGGTATTACCAGAGTATTGTTTGTTGTAAGAGAAGAAAATCCTGTTTAAGTTTTTAATGAATCTCTTGAGAGATTTACAGGTTAAAAAAACTGTAAACATTCTACTGGGAGTAGTCATTAAAAAGAAGATGAATGTGAGTTATCTGTACATTTCTTATGAAACAGAAGTCTTGAAAATGACGTTACAAACCAAAAAACCCTGTTTCTCTTCATGGTCTGTATTGCTGCAATCTGTAATGTAATATAAAGTAAGGTTAAAAACAAGTATGTTTGCAAGATGAGATACAGTTTCACTATTTTGCTTGGAGAATTTTATAGGTAAGACAGCATTGATCAGAATTTGAATGGAAGCAGCACGAAAATAATATTTCCTGATTTCTAGATTATAAGCATTGGAGTGGAAAAAAAAAAAAAAACCCAAACCCTTCCTGCATAGTTAATCAGCTTGGAAGGCGTTATGTTGAAAATCTGATTTTCTAAATTAAATAAAAATGAATTAATAAAAGCTCTGTAGATGAAATAAATAAATTCCAAGGAAACAGCTCAGTCCTCTGGTGAGTTTTTTCTTTTTTCTTTTTGCAAATCACAAAGTGACAGCACAGGACTGCTAAAAGGCTTGCCTTTCCATAAGGCACTTCAGACCCTTGACTGAACCAGTAGCATACTAGTAAAAACTCATAATTAATGGTCTTTGTGATGAAGCTGTTTGCTTAATCTTTTTTTTTTTTTCTGCTGAATTATACAGGCTTGGTGGAGGGAGCAGTTTGAAATATACTTCTAACAGACAGAATGCAAAGAAACACTCCTGAATTAACTTGTCTAAAACTGTTACTTTGAACATCTAACATATCAAATGAGTTAGTTCTACAATTCCGGCGAACGTTGTACTGTAGTAAATCTCTCCTGTTTCCTGCAGAAAGTTCTAGGATCTGCCATGAAGAAGTCAGTCTGTTTCTATTTCTGGTCAATTTTGGCAGTAGTTTTGTTTTGTTGGTATAACTTCAGCGGCGCACAAATATACTGAAAACTTGTATACCGACAAAACGTGAACTGTCTTAACTGCATCTGTGTTCATTCAGCTTTCTAAGAGGTCGCACCCTTTACAAATAATATGTGTAACAAACTGCTGTATTCACAGTGCCCCATCATTATGAGCAGGATATCTTTCAGCTAACACAGCCATTCACAAGGTGATTTCACCGGTTCAGTACATGACTGTGAATCTGGTCTATTTGCCATGCTGGAAATGTTCAGGACTCCAAAACAGAATTAGCTCGCCCTAAAGAACTGATATTTCTGCAGACTTTTCTTAGTATTTTGAAAAGATTTCCTGCCATCAAGTACTCTTTTGAAGAGGTATGTGCATTTTTATTTTTGTATTAAAAGCATATGCATGTGTGTTTTATATATACGTATGGACATACAGTGGTCATGAATGTGGTGTGCTTATGTCCTTGATCTGAGCTAAATATTGGGCTTTCAGGTTTTGAGCAAGGTTTTTCGTGAAGCATTCCAGTAAAACTCATCTCTGACCTGAAATACCCACGTGCAGAATCCTCTTGAGCAGACTTCCCATCATGGCATTTGTAACAGTGTGGCAACGAATGTAAAGCAGGACAAGAATAAGGACGTCAAGTCTGCTCTAGCTTGAGAGTGAAATAGCACAAAATGTAAAGGAATGTATTCATTCATGTAGAATTATTTTTGTGATATAGACTAAGTAGAAAAAGATAACTTAGACTTTTGTAAAGGTATAGGGATTGAAAGGATCTTGTGTCATGTTTTATAGTAGCATTGCCTTTGGATATGTGTTAAATATCAGGGGTTTAGCTTATTACATTTTGTTTTTTACATTTCCTTTTTACATAGGTTTACATTTAGACTCTGATTTCTCTGGATTATAGGAAAGTACTTTGCCAATAATCGTGTGCCCACTACTGCCATTTTGTGCCTCTTTGTCTCCCACTGACCTCTGCTTTTCTGCAGATCTGGGCCCTAAAAAGAACATTTCTTGTTATGAAAGCAATAGGCGCCAAAAGACGACCTTAAACACTGTAACTATTTCCTTCACAAAGGCTTGCGAATTTTTAGGAAAAATGCCAGCTAGTGCACAGACAGTTTGGCTCTCAGAGCCTAGTGTTCAGGTTAGCAAGTTGTAAATAGCTGCATGTTGCCATTATCTCAAAACCCTGCTGCTTTCAGGACATGATGAGGAGTCTAATAAGAACGTTGTTCACTGCTTGTTTGGTTTTTATCCTTCTCTTGCACGGCACTTACTGAAGAGTAAGATTTAAAGTTGGATAGCTTGTGGTGGTGAGCAGCATGTTAACTCTAACTAACAGGTCGGTTAGATGAGGAAAAATACCCCAAACCTGCCACTGTTTCTTAAAGAACTGTTTCTAGGAAAGAATCCATAATTTTAGGGTAATTTTTTTTTCTCCAAAATTAAATTTGCTGTTAAAAAAGCTGAATATACTTGCATTATGTAGTGCAAATACTTTTATATAGATATATATTTATAAAGACTTTTCTTACAATGATAAACATGTGCACATCTTGATTGATATCCGTCAAGCTATGCTGACGTATAAGAAAACAACAATCATATCTAACATTTGTCATTCAGAGTTACAGTGTTGCTATTTTTCAGACATTTAAAAATTGTACTTAGTCTATTTAATGAAACAAAATATTTTCAGGGTTTGTTTAAGAGCTGTTTGCTTTGCTTCTGAGAATGTCTAATGCACTAACTTTTGCATGTATTGCCAAGTGAAGTAGCCAACTTTGGAAAAGGACTGATAAAAGAATCCTCATCAGTATATTTTTATCATTAAAAAATTGCCATGCATTTGGCACTGATCCAGGAGTTAGTATATTGAAATTAAGAATTCAAGATGATCATATCTTTCCAAAAGAAAGCAGCAATACTGGTCATTAAGAAACACTGGACGTAAATATACTGGGAAAGAACTGAAGCTTGATGTCATTCTATTAGTATATTCTGGCTGAAAATGCAGAAAAATGTTATATAATTTGATTTGAAAAAGACTGAAAAATTTCCAAGTAGACACAAAATAATAATGGTAATGACAACAGTTTTACAACAGTAGTATTGATGACAGTGACCGTTGAACACACTACTCGGCCAGCAACGAAGTTCTCAGGAGAATTCTCTTTTTAGGAGTTTCTCATGCATCAGAATTAAAAAATTAAAAACATACACACACACACACACACACACACACACAATGAGCAGGAGTTGATGATCAGTCATTCATTACTTTTTGCTCAGTTATTTTATTTAGGGAAAGGAGGAGTTTAGGAAAAACAGGAGAAAGCCACATTGTGGTACTCAGGAGCACTGTGTTTTGCCATTGTGTGAGATAAGTTGAACCCTGCCTTAGTTCTGGTAAATTTACCAAGGAGCTGAAAAGAACGAATGAATTAGACCAGAGTCCTAGAGAAAAATTTTGCAGACCTGAAGCCATGGTTGCAAAAATACATGGTTGGAACATCAAAGTACTGAGACGAATACGCTGCAATGCCAAGGCAAAGTGCCAGGATGAAGGGAAAGTGTTCAAGGAAAGTTGTGGGCATTGGAGCATCACAATAAAGAGAAGCTTTGAGGCAAGACGTTGAAGTACTGAGAAAAATATCAAAAAGCCAAGATTCTAGAGAACAAGAACCAAAGCAAAACGTTAAATTCTTGTGGAGAAATGCCCAAGTACCGAAGGAAAACGCTAAAATGTTCAGATAAAATCGATGGTTCCAATGGTGCAGGGTGCTTACCAGGCAAAAGCAACAGTGAGGAGCTGAATGGCTTAACAGAGGAACCATGGAAGTTGTCAAATTAGTACTCTTCTGTGGAACTATATTTTTGGGGAAGCTGATGTTATGACTAGTATAGTTTTGATTGATGGCGTGCTTATGGCAACGATGAACGATTTCTTAGTGTTCTGAGAGAATTGGGATACTTCTACCAAAGGGTAAGATAGCAGCAGTTACTCTAACACAGAAGACTGTTGGGTTTTTACTAGAGATAAAAATTATCGGAGGGGTGCAGCAGACCTATTTGCTTTGTATAAAATTCAGAGGGGGAAATAATTTTGGTAAAATTCTCTTTGCGAGGCTTAAGTCTACGAAATGCTGCCCAGTGCTTCCTTAAGATTAGAGGCATGTTTAGTAACTAAATGACATGTTTGCAGTTTTATAGGATAGGAGTACTGCTGTTAAAGATCTTGAAGAAAAGTTACTCTAACTCACACCCATTCAATTTCATTTATGTAAGGGAGGAGGCATGGGTAATATGATGAAAGGGACTTGCTTTCGATATAGTACAAGTGTACAAGTTTGATATTTGGCTGTGCCACTATGCTCACATGTATTTTTCCTCTGTATTTCTTTATTTAAAAGGTAGCCAGGGAACTATGAAATGAATGGTATTCTGTAACCGGTATGGAAATCTTGCTGAAGGTAAATGAGATGCAAGTTTTAGCAGAAAACACTGACCTCCTAGCTTACTTTCAGGCAAAACGTGACAAAACCCTAGAAAGGAGGAGAGGGGCATAAATTCACTGAGAGTCACCTCAACCTGAAGTAAACTTGTCTCACTCTAGTAATGGTTGAAGACCCAGAGTGATGACAATTGGTGTGTGAAATTGTATCAATGTAAAGTAACGCACAGTTGTCATGGTTCAGTGCACCTAGAAAGAAAATACTGCATGTAGCATATACATGTTTTTGTCCATCAAGTTGATACAATGCCATTTAACTCTATGCGTTTGCTTACGTTAGAAATTGCTGTGGCCATATATGTAGACTATAAACTATCACGTTATGTAGGCACTGACTTGGGCTACCAGTGATACTTTTTAGATAGTTGCAGAGCTGTGCTATGAAGATAAGATTTTTAGTGTGATGTGAAAGGAGAGATGCTTTATTCTTTTCTTTAGTTTAAGGGGGTTTAGAGTGCTGATTACTGGGACAGTTATTGGTATGACATTAATACTACCCCCCTTGCTAAGAGCAGTGACATTTTACTTATCTTCATCTGTTTTTCCAGAGAGCAAAGAGCATACACTTCCAGACTGTATAGTATTTGTGTTCTGTGCCGATTCCTACAGATTTATTGCAACAGAACATAAATATATGTATTTTATTCACAGATTTAATATGAAATATGGAAAAGGTATTTTGATTACTATCTTCCATAACACCCTCTTGATGGAGAAAAAAAGGAGAGATGTCTAGTGCAAGGTGTTAAAAATCTTTAGAGGCTAAATCACACAGATGTCTTAGGAAGGATCCCTCCGACTGGGAAAGAATGATCTTGACTCAGCCAAAATTTCCGCTTCATCCTTTAAGTGTTTGCAGCATTGGCGTATAGCACTGAACACATTATGCCTCCGTAGGCACTGGAAATTTGTAGAATTACTGGAGATTCAGAACAGAATTTGTACCTGATCCAAATTTCTCTTGGGCAAATATAACATGCTAGAAACTTGGGAAGAGTGTAAATTATGTAACCAGGCTCAGCTTCACAACAGATTTAGAGAAAACGCTGTTTTGCTTCCCTGAATGAGATTTTGGTAGAGAAATTTTGTCTTGATCAAACGCTGCAACTGTTGCAATTTATATTGAAGTGTGCTGCAAGCTGAGCTCCCATGTTTGCTTTTGTTCCATGCTGCCCAAGGAGGGAATTTGGTTGTTCACGGAACTGGCCCAAAGTTTGGCCCATGGCAATTAAAAATGATTTATTTTTAAATTATAAATAAGTTCTGGCATGTTGTAATGACATATAAAAACTATTTTAAAGTAACTTAAGTGATGAATCTGTTGTAACAGCCAGCTGCAGAGTACTTATAACTGGAGTATGTTAAACTATTTAAGTATTCCAAATGTTATGAACAACAGATCTCATACTAATTCATTTTGAAAACAGCAATTTCATTTAATCATTTGTTAGCTCCTTATAAGGTGTCTGCATATTAGATATGCATAAAAATTCTTGTTGAGCCTGACAACCAGTGAAATGATTGCATAGGTGTCACCTCTGTGTAATGACTAACAATTTGTTTATTGTGAGCATTGTTCTCACCTGTTAGAGTTACCTGCATGGCTGTAGGTGATGGTTCTCAAACATGTATATGTAAATGAGTCTTTGCCCTCCCTAAGAAGGAAAAAAAAAAAGAATTGCTCAAAACAGTACTCTTTCGTAATGAAACAGTACGCTATCATAATCAACAGTATCACTATCATAATCAAAACAGTGAAGCAGATTGCCCAGAGACATCATTTAATCTCCATCCTTGGAAGTTTTCAAGACCCAACTGGCCAAAGCCTGAAGCAGCCAGGTCCGAATTCAGCGCTGCCACTGCTTTGAGCAGGAGGCTGGGGCTTGAGGCCTCCTGAGGACTCTTCCACTGTGAACAGCTCCATGATCCTATGAAGTCACAGTGATGAACCAAGCAGATACTATTAGTTCTGTGCTCTGTTTGCAAGGTTGTTGAATTAATTTTATTGTAGATCACAATGCTGGACTGTGAGTAAAAAGGGAACAAATCCAAAGGAAACTAAGTGTACAATACTCTCTTATTCTGTATTGGTATATCCTAGTCATTGGTTTTTTTACTAGAACTGCTACATTGCTTTGGCCTGTTATATGAATGACATGTGAGTTTCTGCTTCCCTGTCTTCATAATGAGCTTCTTTGCTCGATCTTACTGTACTGTAGGTGTAGTGTACTGTGGGATGCATAACTATTTTTGATGGTAAATTCTTATGGAAGATTTTCAGCAGTATGCTGCTCATAGTATTTGCCGCATATCTTGTCTACATATATGAATCAATGTACTTCATTGAAGATTAAAGCTTTGCGACCTTAATCAAGAATTTGTTACCGAAGTTAACAATATCCAAGGATTTAGGTTATCGAATCCTAGAGCAGGAGTCTAACCTGTGTCCCATAAATATTTACTATTTTGGAAATAGTAATGTGTATCTTTCACAACTTGCAGTGATCTTAGCATGCGCTCTAAATAGCTTTTCTGCATAATATAAAGTGCTAATACTAATGGTAAAGGTAGAGTGTAAGAATGTGCAAAATCAAACACAAAGCCACCTTGTCAGGAAAAACAGAAAATTCAGCTGATCAGGTTCAAATTATTCTCTGCCATGCCTGGTCATGGGTTTACCTGCTTGCTGCATCAACCAGGATGTGCACCAAATTGTGTGTAGATTGAGTACTACTGCTAAACTTCTTAGTAACAATGGGAGTATTTATCACATGTAGCCTTACTAGTAAAATGAATATGTGAAGACTGGAGGGGACTTTGTGGGTCTTAGAGTCTTGAACTTTGTTACTGCAAATACCACATCATATAGTCCTTTTCATGAATGTATGAACAGACTATTAAATCTCATAAAGAATGTAGGAATGGGATAAGATTTTGGTAAACATAATCCTTTTTTCACACACTTCAGAATTTCCATTGCTTACTTTCCTCTTCCAGATTAGATAAATATAGAAATTCAGCTTGTCAGCGTGTTTCCTTGTTAGGAAAAAACTGATTGATGAACTACTTAAGTTACCAAAACTCCAGTAGGTTCCCATAGCGTACTTCACTTTGTTCTTTCAACTTTAAACCCTCAGATGGAAAAACTTAGTTCTGAGGTAACTGAGATTAGGTGGACTATGCATTTTTTGTATAGTGAATAGATACTAACAGATAGTGAAAATGTTTCACTGTCACAAGATTATTGACAATTCTCTGTGATACTATATGCATTGTTCGCATTCTAGTTAGTAAAACTGAGTCTACATGTTGTTGTAAATGCCTGTATTCATGGGTTCCACCAACTTTATCTGATGTACAGATATATATAGAGAGAGATTTTTTTTTTTAATCAAAAGTTTTATTTTAGATGATGAGTGATATGTGTATTTTGAGTGTAAGAAATGAGATTTTCCTCTTTAGGTATGTTACACTGAAAAAAAATTAAAAAGAAGGACAACAGCAAAAGTTAGGAATTGGTAAAATGAAATCAGAGATAAGAAGAGAAACTGAAAAACCAGAATTGTACATCATCCATCAGTAAATTCAGGCATTGAACAACATGGCACAATACGGCACTCAATCAAAATGAGTTTTGTTTAAACAACAGTGTTTGAGCCTAAAGTATTTCAGGGATTCCTGGCAAACTGAAAGAAACTGCTAGCTTGCAGTAATCAGGAGAACTCACATGGCTATTAATTGCTAGGAATGCCTGCACTGAAGTAATCATTGTTATTATAACGTGAACTTGTTGAAGAAAATGGCATAGAATCCTTTTTGCATAACAAACATTCAGTTGCTGTTTATTTATCAATTTATTCAGTATTTGTCCATATCACATAAATATATTTCAAAAAATAGAATGGAGGAAGGAAAATATGCGGAGTTATCTACAGAGGTTTGTCAAATGTACTGCTTTTGCTGCTGCCTACAAGAAAAAAGTCAGTTAAAAGCATCAGAAACTGAACCACTAAAACCAGGATAAAACCAACCAACCAAAAAATTCCATCAATGAAGATACTAAACAAACAAGGGATATCAAATAAACAAATAAAGTCATGCTTTGAACTTTGCCTTGGTCAACTGATGATCACTTTTTGAAGGTGTGGAAGCCTGCTAATTACCTCATCCATTCTAAACAGTCTCTTCTGGAGATAAATGAGAAGAGCAATGAACTGATTTTGATTGCTTCGGTGAGGAAAAGTTTCTCATTTTACAGGATTGCTGTAGTAGTCTGTGGATGCTTATATCCATATTGAGTTGTCTTTCAAGGCAATGGGTAGCTGCGATTTATTATACTCTGCTCAAGAGGCTAACTTCTTTCCCATGTAATAACACTGCAGCACTAGTCAGCAGGGGCATTGCAATTCACAGGGCTTTCTAACAAGGCAAGACAACTGCTGATAGGTTGCTTTCCATGAAGATTAAATGGCTACTGGGTCCTTCAATTTATGCTCTTTTTACACCAGTGCACCTAAACTGACTTAAATGAAACTATATCTTGAGGAAATGTGAAATTAAACCATCTTTGATGTTAGTTTGTGTAATATTAATTTTCAGAAGCCCTTCCTCCAAAGTTTAGAATGTACTACTCCTTGAATATGTGACTGAAGTGAATCACAAAATCACATGTAAATTACATGAGGAAAAACACAGAATACTGAGTACATGGTAGCGACCCTAGAAGTGGAGCATGTGATAGACCGTTTCTAAGCAGTAAAATTGGCAACCGTTGTACAATTCAGTTTCAGTAAGCAAGAAAACCAATAAGCTATGTTATGATCTTGTATTCTTTACAAAGCAAATCAAAGAGAAAAAATCTGATGATTTGTTAGTTTAATGGACCTTGGAAAGCTCTTATTTCCATATTGCTGCCTAGTTTTGTGCATCATGTGAATATCCTTTTTTATGCCACTAACAAAGTAATCTCTCTAAATTCCATTTCAATTTATGCTTAACCATGCTGATTTACGTGCCCATAGAAAAGGAAATGAGAAACATTTAAAGCAAAATCTATATCCTTAGAATTTGATATTTATGCACATTTTTGTGCATGCAGTTCCCATTAAGAACACTGGAAGAAATGCCTTCAAATCCTCTATCCAAGAAGAGTGATTAGATTCCCCAAGTTTTTGAGAGAGTAAGATTCTTGCTTTTCAATTGTCAGTTGATGCTAATGAGAGATGCATGTGCAACTACGCTCTTGTATGTTCAAACTGGCCAAAAGATTTGTATGAAGCTCGTTTGGAAGCTAGAGTTGGGTAAGACTCCATGAGTTATTCATGTCTCCGGGGAAATAATTTTTGAAGTTTCATTTCTGCTCGAACTGCTGAATAATTTTTATGTTTTATTTTTCTGCAGGAAAAACACCTTTAATAAGAGTGTGAATAAAGGTGGATGTGTGTAAAGTAGATTAATTGCATGAATACCAACTAAAATTAGTAGCTTGCTAAAATTAGTATGCTTACTAAATCAAATGTAACCATTTAGATAACAAGACTTACTTTTTTAAGGCTACTCTTCAAATTAAGCCTTATGCTTAATTAATTATGCCTTATGCTAGAACTATCAGTTAATCTGAATTAATCTGAATTAATGCAGTCTGAGTTGCCTTAGTGTAAGCAATATAACAGAAATTCCCTCTTTAAAATGTAAAATTAAAATACATTGCAACTTCCACCTACCCATTTATGAAATGTTATTTTGTTTCTAGGATAGCAGCACAGACTAATTTATATCAGGTTTCAACATTACCTTCTAACCTGTGGTAAACATTTGGTGTCTTTTTGCCAGACACTTTATGTGAGAGGACTTGAATTATAGAGGCATATTAGTCTGGTGGGGATGAAAAACCCAAAGAAAGATCTACTTATTTACTCTGAACTGCTCTACAGCAATATCCTGTGCACTATATACTGTGCAGCTGTTTAAATCTATATGGTAAGCTCAAGCTAGTGTAGGAGGAACAAAACTGGAAGAATGCTGAGAAATGGTTATTGGGATTGCATTAACTTTGGCTGTATTTTATCTGGGAGAATAAGAAGAAACTTTGTTGGAAGCTGCATGTTTTTCTCTTTATGTTGTTTCTGAGTTCAGTCCTGTGGAGTCACTGTAAACATTGTTTGTTTAAATTAGGAATGACAAAAAACAATAAATGAGGGGAAAAGTCAGTCTTGAAGAAATATTTCTAATTTTAATTTTTTTCTTAGATAACTTCTGTAACCTGAGTTTTATTTTTAAATTACTTTTATTATTTGTTTTTTTGTTTCTGATAGGAATGACAGTATGGCCTATATTCACTCTGACATAAGTGATAATGGAGTAAAACAAAAGATTTTTGGAAATGAAAGATATTTGAGAGACAGAATTTAGATTATGAGGAAGTTAAAAGTGCTAATCAGGATTGACTGCTGAAAGGAATGTACAAACATAAATATGTTATTCTGGCCTTTAAGAATCTAGAGACGTAAAGTGAATACAATGAATAACTTTAATCCTGAATAATAGGAATAAAGTAAAAAATATGTATGCTCTTTCTGTGCTTTTTCTTTTCTGGTCCTGGCAAAAGAAGATATACCATGGATTGCATAATTTTCTATTATTACTTTCTTACGAATATGCAAAGACAAGAATTAAGTGGAAAAAAAAATCTGGAAGATGACATTTTCAGTGCAAAATTTGCCCTTCTACCTATACGTGTCTCCAAGTCCAGAGAAAATACTGGAAACACAGGGCTTGGGTTGGGTTTTCGTTTTATTTTTAAATGGCTGCGTTCAGGTTGGTAATACACAAGTCAGCACTCACCTGAAACCTACCCAATAAAATCATAAAAATTCTCAGAGAATGTGCAAATATAATTTCCACCCAGTAGTATCAGTGTTTCAGCATAGTATTTTTGTCATTGAATGCTGAAGCACTTACCTACAGTGCCTTTTCCTTGTTTATGTAGCATGATCGGTTTTTTTGACATATACTGATAATCTGAACTAAATATCTGTGGAAGGGCATTTTCTTTTATGGACTTGTCATCTAGTTTCACTAATAAACTGTTCTTTTTAGTTACACTGCAAGCCTTACTATCATTACCTACACAGTATGTTCTGAATTCATGCAGAGGCTGCTGCAGCAGGCCATTGTTAAAAGTTTTTTTTTTTATTTTAATAGCCCCCAAAAATCATTTATTTAATCATATTGAAGTTTTGGTAGAAGCTTAAAGGTATAAGAAAGAAATAACGTTCTTAAAGAGTTCTGGACTTTTTATTTAAATAAAACATGCTGTTCCAAATTGAAAATGGTGACTTAAATCTGCAGTTAATTTTTCTTCACGGAAACACATTTGCTACTTTGAAATCAAAGGGGTTGCTCTGACTTGTAAGTGCTAAGCAAACAAGCCAGACTATACGGCTGGGTGGGCACATCAGTTTGAATGCTCGCAGTAAAAAGACCATGAAGGAATCTGTAGGGGAAAGTACAAACTTCAACCTTACAACCCTTTCTCACCTGAGGGACTTTATGTGGACAGTAGTGAGGGCCTGAAGACCTATTCACCTTTCACTAGAGCTCTGAAATGACACCACAGTGAGAGGAATAACAGTACCTATGCAATTAACCTAATGCAATTAAAACTGCTTAGAAAAAATACATACCTGTTGCAGCTGCCAGCTGATTGATAAAACTTCCTTTTGCTATTATATTTACAAATGGAAGCTAGCTTTCATTAAATATGCCAGTGCTTCTGACTTAGTGTATTTTCAATAAATTTTAAAGAAACAGAGATTCAGATATTTTGGTACTGTTGTATTTTTGTGTTACTCTCAGCATCACTTGATGTATTTTGAAGTTTTCAGTGGAACATTTTACGTATAGTTTTTATTGACTGCTTTCCATTCAGACAAGCTACAGAATCTGCACAGAAGAGAACTGTATGGCGTAAAAGGAACAAATTCCAATTCCCAGTGTAGTTTCCTACTGTTTTATATTATTGTCCACATCCAGCTGGGTATTGTAGATTACAGTAACATCCAGACACTATTTCATTTTGTCTGTTATTTGAATGTGACATGTTCCTGTACCTGATTGCATTAATTCTGAATTGCCCTGGCTTCTTGACTTCTAGAAGTGTTGTCAAGAACTCTAGGTGCTTGTCACCAGATTAAGAGAATTTGTTCATTTTAAGCATGTCTATTTTTACCTTTTCTATTAAAATCTAATACCTCTGACTTGCATTTTGTTGACTTCCTTATTGCCTTTGGATTTGTTTCATATATAAATAAGGGATCTAGCCATTACATTTATAGCACAAAACACTCCAGTTTAAAAAGGAAAGAAATGAAAGAAAGAAGAAGGAAAACTTAATTGGTACAAAAGTTGTATAAATGAAGTTTCATATTATTTTTCATTCAGTAATGAATTATTCAGTGTTTTGGTGTTAATAATTTAACAGAACCCAAAGTAAGATATCAGCAGGACATACATGGGATGAGTGGTAGTTCAAGTTTGATCTAAAAGGCTTGCCTTTGTAATGAAGTTGGGTTGAAGCTTTGATCTATTTATAATGAGTATTCTAAGGGTTTACTAATTATTTTAAACCTGAAGAGAAGCTCCTAGACCATTTTATAGTTTGCAAGGAACCAAAAATAAAACTTGCTGGAAGGTAAAGGCAGAAAGTCATAGAGTTCAGGCATGTTTTTCAAAGTTAAAACATGACCACCCACTGGATATGGTTTCAGCTAGGTTTAGAGGGGAAAAAGTATTTTTTCTCTTTTTTTTCCACTCTGTGGCATATGGACATTTTCTTATATGTTTCTAACTCCTGATTAGAGATCTGGCATCCTTTATGTAGTGTACCCATTTAGAAAAGGTTGTAACTATAAAGTTGAAATGCTGAAAAAAAAAAAAAATTGCTTTCTTTGGAATTATCGCTAGAGAGAATGTATATAAATTTCATTTACCACATCATATTTAATTTATTAACTAACATACTTGTTTATAAGAAATTGGATGATGGTAATTCACTTATCAAGGAAAGTTGTATATAAAATGTTCATGATGACTTTGCACAAATACAGCTTTAAAAATTAATCTGAATTTATCACTGCCTAAAACATTGCTTCTGGGTCAAGAGGGCTTTTGGAAAAGTTACCAGATATTTGTGGTTGAAGCATATTTAATTCCATTAATTGCATAATAATATTATTTTGCATAAATTGCATAAAAATAAAAGATTAAATTTGCATAGAATCAAAGAATAATTCACACAGGAAGTGACTTTGGGAGGTCTCTAGTCCAATCTCCTGCTCAAAGCAGTGGCAGCACTGAATTCAAACCAGGTTGCTTCAGGTTGTCCAGTTCGGTCTTGGAAACCTCCAAGGACAGAAGTTCCACAACCTCTCTGGACCACCTGCTCAAATTCTTAATTATCCTCAGAGTGATTTGATGTCCTTAGTACCCAGTCAGAACCCTCCTTGTTTTAGTTTATAATCACTTTTTCTTCCACTGTGCACCACAGTAGAAACCCTGGTTCTGTCTTCTTGGGACCCTATATACTGGAAGAGTGCTGTTAGGTCCCTCTGAAGCCTCTTTTCCAGGCTGAACACACCCTGTTCCCTTGGGCTCACCTCACAGGCCATGAACTTCAGCCTCTGACTGTCTTGGTGGCCCTCTGCTGAACTCACTCCAGTTTATCAACATATTTTCGGTACTGGGGGGCCCAAAACTGGATGCAGCATTTGAGAGGAAGTAAAGGAAGTGTTCAGTAAAGGGGAATAACCACTTCGATTTATGCACTGGCCATGCTGCTGTTGGCACAGCCCAATGTGTTGTTAGCCTCCAGGGCACGCTGCTGACTCCTCTTTAGCCTACTGTCCACCAGGACCCTTAGGTCCTTTTCAGCAGAGCTACTACCCAGCCAGTCCATGGCCTTTAATCCATTTCTGGTGCAGGACTTCCCATTTGTCCTTGCTGAATTTCATACCCGGGCTTCCCGCTGGCCCAGGTAAGCTGTGCAAGTCCCAATGAATGCCAATGAATGCCTGGCTCTTCAGCCTATTGTCTGCTCCTCTCAACCTGGTGTTAGTCTCAGACTTGATGAGGATCCGTTCTACCTTTTCTTCCAGTCACTGATAAAAATTAAACAGGGTAAGTCGCAGGATAGTCCACTGAGGTTTGTAACCCATCCTCTAAGTAGTGTATGAACCATTAACCTCTACCATCTAAGCCCAATGATCCAGCCAGTTTTTCACCCATCTAGTCACCCAGTCAGCCAGTCTGTGATGTCCTATCTTGAAAAGTATGCTACGGGAGATCCATGTCCAAGGCCTTGCTGAAGTCAAGCTGGATGACATCCAGCGTTCTTTCCTCACCCACAGATCTAGACACTTCATCACAAAAGGCATTCAGATTGCTCAGGCATATGTTACCCTTGGCAAATCCATGCTGGCTATTCCCAGTCACGTTCTCCTTCATATGTTTGGAAATGGCTTGCAAGAGGACTTGTTCCGTGTCTTTCCCAGGGATGGAAATCAGGCTGACTAACCTGTAGTTCCACAGAACATCTTTCTCATCCTTTTGAAGCTAGGTGTAACATTTGCCCTTTTCCTAGTCTCTCCTAACCTTTCAAAGGTGACAGAGAGTGGCCCCACAATAACATCAGCCAGCTCTCCAGTACCCTTGGATGAATCCCATCTGGTCCCATGGACTTCTTTGGGTCAAGATTCTCAAGAGATCCCTGACTTGATCCTTTTCCAGTACTGGCAGTTCCTCTTGTCCTTGAATCCTGTCTCTAGGCACAAAGATTTTGTCACTGAAGATAGAGGCAAGAAGGCTTTAAGTACCTCAGTCTCATCTATGTTTACTGTCACTCTCCCCATTGAGCATTGGGCCAGCATCTTCCTTGTTTGTTCTTGTACTAATACAGAGATAAAAAAACTTCTCGTTGCCTTTGACAGTTCTTGCCAGTTTCAATTCTAGTTAAGCTTTGGCTTTCGCATCACCGTTCCTGAATGCCTGGTAAAATATCTGTATTCCTCCTTTGTTTTCTGTCCTCGCTTTCACTGCCAGTATATGTCCTTTTTGAACTGGAGCTCAGTTCTGAGTTCCCTGTGTAACCAAGCAGGTCCCCTGGTACGTTTGCTCATTTTCCTGGGTATCAGAATGGAGTATTCTTTTGCTTGGGAAGGTTGTTCTTAAAGATCGGCCAGCTCTCTTGAGATCCTTTTCCTTTCAGAGCTGCCTTACACAGGATCCCATCCACCTGAAAGATCTCCCTGCATAAGGTGGAGTCTCTTCTCTTGAAGTCCAGAATCTGTACTCTGCCACTTGTCCTCCTCTGTCCCCTCACAATCCTGAATACCACTCTTTCATGGTGGCTACAACTAAGGCTGCCACCAATATCACATCCCTGGCCTGTGCTTCCTTGTTCATGAGTAGCAGATCCAGGACTGTGTTTGCTAATTATGTATTACAATCTTCATTTGGTTCTGTCATTTTCAGTGGTCAGAAGGATAGCATTCCCAAATTATTTCCTTATGGGCTAACCATAGAACTTCATTATATATTCAGCTTTTCCAAGGGCAACCCATATATCTAATGAACATAATTGTAAGATCAGTTGTCTACCCTGTTGGAAGTCCTGTTTTTTTGCCAGGTGCAGGAAGATCCGTAAATGGTATCTCTGCAATGACTCTGTTTAATCACTAATGACGTATTTCATAAAGCGTTATATTTTAAAAGTTAGTGTTGCTTAAAAAAAAACAGGCAAGTTTCTTAAAGAAACTGAGAATATCGTAATTTAAATAAATATGTCAAAAGTATTTTAAGTAACTGAACAACCATGTTTATATCTGTAACTAGATTGCTCATCAAAGAATATTTGGTATCTGTCCATTAATTTACATACTTGTGTAACTAGACACATTTTACCAAATTCGGTGAGGTGTAGCTGTTTTCTGTTAATTAATTACTGATTGATCATTTAGGAAATTGTCATTGGGACCTAGATGGAATTGATAACAAGACAGCTTGTTACAAATTCAAATGAACGTAGATCTAAGTGGAAAACATGCAGTCCAAGAATATTACAGTTAGAACTAACCAATTACTTAATTAGCTGTACCAATACAAAGTTGAGAACTGAAAAGATCTTTAACGGTTCACTCACAGGAATTCATTTCCAAGGTGCTATATTTTAAAGCCAAATAACACATATACTTAGCAGCACATTAGTGTATGACTTTGCACTTAAGTAATATGAGATTTTTCAGTGTAGTTTTTACTGCAGCAATTAAGAGTTACTTGGTGTTGTCAAATGTAGTGTTAAGGTAGGAAAATCTGTAATGCCATAATATTAGAGATAGTTTATGTCTTTTATAGAATAGAGATTTTTGCTACCCAAGTATTTTGGATTGATATAAATAAGACCAGAAATAGCATAACAATGAATCTCTCCCCAGTGCCAAAATTAACATTGACTCTAATCAAATTAGGACAGTATGAGTCTTGTCCAAGTCAATGGAAAGTCAATACAAATCAACAGAATATTGCAAGGCTGTACCATTCTTCTAAATTAAATTCTTTCTCTATGGCATTTGCTTTATTGGGTTTTTATACTGGGGCAAACTTCAGTTTATTTAAATACTTTTTTTTAAAAATCAGGTAGGAAACTGGAGGAAGGAGGAATTCTACTTTTCTCAAAGGGAAAAAATATTTATTTCATTCACTTTTTCCTTTCATTCTCTTTCACAAATGTCAGAGGAAAGGGAGATATTTAAAGTTGATAACATCCTGTCTGAATGACATGCAACTGGAAACTATGTATGTATGAACCACAGTGGTAAGAGAGTAGTCATTATAGTTTATTGGGCAAATAGTGTATTTAATTTTAATTTATTCTGATTAATTCTAAAACTTATTCATGAGCCCGGACATGCAGTGGTGAGCTACTAGTTAAGCGATTTATGCTAAATCTGGGAAGGTTTTTCTTCTGTGCTCCCTGTTTTGCCAACATGTAGAAAGGGACAAATGGCTTATAGCTTGTACATACTTTCCTTTTGCTGGTGGTAATTTGAGTCAGAATGATGATTAAATACATAGTATATTCAAGATACCAGTAGCTAAGACATATGCAAAAGCTTTGTTCAAAAAATGTTTGGCTGTTTTGAATGTATGACTTTGATCTTTTAAGCTAAATCTGTAGCTGTTATCATATGTTGTGTTCTAGTACAACAGCAATTTTACATATTAATATATGAAAAATATTTCTAATGTTTATCATTTGTTTCAGTACAAGAACACATTCATTCTAAAAAAAAAGAAAAGAAAATAAAAAATTACATTTTTTCCACCATGGCTTAAATACATGCTGGTAATATACAACATGGCCAAACAAATTTTTTAGTTGGTGAATAGAAGATTTCACATGTTCATTTAGCAAGCATAGACATATCCTTCACATAAATAGAAAAGCTTTAACAATTTTTAAAAAGCAGGAAATCCAGTAAGAACTGAGGTCTTTTCCCCGTCTTTATCATAAAAGGATAATAAATCTAATGTGCAGCAACAAAATGAAGAAAAAAAAGAGAAGTTTATATACCAGTGGTGACTCTAAAAGACTGAGCAACATATACAAACAACTTTCAGAAACCTAGGCTTCTTTCACTATTTACCATGTTACAAGCTCCCTGAAGACTTCCACAATTAGTCTTCTCCCTTACAAGTAATTATGAGCACCTGCAATTTAAAAAAAATATTTGTGTCGCAGATAGGCTCCCTTGGGTTTTTGTTTTTTTTTTCCTTTTAGAACCTCCCTCATTTGTTTTTAGAAGTTCTTCTCCACTAACTTCTACTCTTGGGATACTTTAAATGGAATGGAACAATCCTCTTTGATTACTTTCAAAACCAGATGAGACCAGAACCAACTCTGACAATGTTTTTCCTCCCCATGATCACTTTGGAGTGAATATCATAGTGACTCAGGATAGCTGAATACTACCTGGTAAGACAGGAAAATAAGTGAGGTCTAGATAGGGCATGGTCAGACCAAGAGTAGCCTTGAAAGGTTTTCACATGGTTCCCATTTAAATCCTCTGAAAATCTCATAGCATATGGTAACAATGTATGGATCTGTATTTATTGCTTTTTATAGTTCCCTCCATGAAGGCCATACCTTTTAAAGTAGTTACAACTACCAGAAGAGTGGCAGGATGGCTGCATAGAAACTGCACTGCTTCTGGACCAATGTCACTGTCCTATTGTGGAAACAGAATGGTGGTTCATTTGGAAATTCTGTTCTGGGGGCAGCTCTTAATAGCTATTCAGTGACAGAGATACAGATTTTCAAGTAAGCAGATCTTGATTTGAAGGAGATTTTTGTTAAGGTGAAGTTAACTCCAAACTTCATATTTCCTCACTGTTCTGTTCCACCCTCTCTCAAAATAGACTGTGTATCACTCTTTGGAAATCACGTAATACCAGATACCAGAAGATGCTTTTGGTATTGGAAATCCTGGCACTATGTTTCTGTATTCCTATTTCTGTTAATCTGGATGTTTGACAGGTTGCACTCTGTAGAAACCTTCCATACCTGAATGTTGGCATTACCTTTAAGCCCAAAGAATTCCTCAGTAAGAATTACTTAATAGTACTTTTGTTTAATGTGAGAAATTCACTGATCCGATGAGCCACCAAGTCTGCAAGGAATGGCCCATTCATTTCACAAACCTAAAATACAGACCATCCAAGAAAATAATTTGCCTGTTTTTATTTTCTCACACTATTGAGAAGTATCTTAGCATTCATTCCTACACTAGACCAGGGGTTAAATTCTGGTTGTGTGTTTTATTTTCTTAGGAAATTTTACAGTTTCTGTGATCTTTCCACATTATGCTTTGAATCACCAGTACAGTCTGGCGGAACTACTTCTTTACATAAGGAGATCTCAATGGCAGGTAAAATGACTGAAAGTGATTTGGCTTAAAAAACACTTTGTTTTAAAGGTTTTTAGATAGAGTTCAACGCACATGAAGCTCAGTAAGTGTTCTTAGAGGAATAGGAATGTGCAGCCCTAAGGCTTTGAATCTGTCGGTAACATACAAAGTGCAGGACCCAGAAAGTCTTCCCAGGTCCTGGACTAAAATGTCCATCAGGAGAATCTTCTCCATGTCTGCTGACAATAAATTTGGACATGATCTTTCCACTTTTGCATGCAACTTTCATAGGAAGAAACGCCAACTGCACAAGCTTAAAGGAGACACATGCTGGCCTGGGTCTTCAATCTGGCTGATGGGGAGCCAGGAGTCAACAGCTCCTGTTTTACAGCTGAGAAAAAGTCTAGGTGGCTCTGATTTTCAGTTTCGCCCCTCCTCTAATAGGGGCAAAGATGGTGGAGATATTCTAGGAGGACGAAAACATCAACTGTTTTTAAGTTGCAGCAATTTCAGAATTCTTCTTCCTTCTGTAATACATGAATACCAAACTAAGCAAAAGTTAATTAATACCAATCCAAGAAACACACTATGCTTCAGATACACCTTTTCTCTGTCCCATCATGTAAATCCTTTAGAAGAACAGGAATGGCATAAAGTTATTTCTATCAGCTCTCTGCTTGGCTCAGAGCCTACCTGTAGACGAAGGTCTTTTCAAGGACCCATGTCCATTCCCTTTAAGGCTTCTTAATGTTGTCAGAGAATCAGCTACACTTGGTAACAGCTGACCTAACAAAAAGAACTGCATCCAAGCAAAGGGAACACATCTAGACATCTCAACAAGACTAAAAAACAGCAAGCGCTGCCTTTCCCAGACTGCAGCAGTCCTGGCTGGATATGCTCACCTTGTAATTGTGTTCTCCGAAGAGTCTTACTCCCAAAGAAGAAGTTGGGATGCTATTGTAATGTCAAATCTGAATCACTATTACAGTTACTATGAAAAGTTAGCAGCTGTAATTAGTGGAGAATTTTGAAGCTGCAGTGTTGTATTGTCAGTTGTAACAGCTTTTAATTATCTTATTTTTTTTTCTTGAAAGTGATCGGCTTTGCTCAAGTTGAATGTGCTTTTATCATTTTTATTCTGGAAATGAGCTGACACATTTAATATAATTTAGACAGAAATACTGTTATTGCGGAAAACAATTGGAAGCTGTGAACTTTTTAAAAAAGATTTTGAACACAGGAGACAGTCGTAGTGCTTAGAGGGATTTTGCCATCATCCAATTAAAATACTCCTCCATTCTCTCTAATACCATTCTATCTGGTCTTAAAATGCATAAGACTAATTACATTAGCCCACAGAGACTTGCATGGCTAATACTATTGGCCATTTCCTCAAATAGAAGAATTATACATGATTAACCACTTTGCAAATAATACTGGTATTTCTACTGCAGGACTAGATTTGATATATAGATATGCTGCCATTTCTAGACTCTGCTTGCAGCAGCATACGGTACTCAAGCTTAGAACAGATGCCAGTGCTTAAATTGCAACTGCCAATTCCATTGTCCCTCCAGCCTTTAGTCCATCAGGAAACCAAAACCTTTTGTTGCTATTTCTAATCTGGTCTTATGCTGTGGATAGAATAAAGACAGAGCTTTATAGATTAGCCTTATAATAAGACAAGCCTTGTTACGTGTGTCTTGACTCCCTCAAAGTCCCTCCCTATCAGAAGAAATCTGAGAGATTTCCGGGGAAGAACCCAGGTTCTCAAGGACCTGAAAGAATGCAGTTGGTGTCAGCGCTACTTGTAGAAGCAGAGTTTCTGGGTTAAAAGACTACCCTGTGGCACACAGCATTCTATGAGGCTAGAAATGGTTGTAGGATTACTGTGTAGTACTGTCATTTTTGGCAGGCAGCATCCTTGTCAATATGCATGAGCACTCAGATGAATGAGAAGTACCTGTCACCCAAGGGATGTTAAACACTGATGACAACAACCAGCCACAGGTCCTCTACTGCAGACGCGTAGTTAGATTGGGTTCTTTTATAGCTGTCATTCTGAAGGAAGGAAAATTGCTAGGCAGCAAAGTGCAGGCAGCATTGGTAGTGCAGCCACTCTAGCAGACAGTATTGATGTTTTCAGTACTTGGCTCCTGCTTTCTAGTTGATTCCTCAAGACTGAAGAAACTGAAATTTCTGTTGGCTTCTGGAGCCCCAGCAAACCTAAAACTGAATCCTCACATCATGATTTATTACCCACTGAATCCCCATTAGAGACCAATTTAGCCCATGATTTTTAGTCCTGGGAACGCTATCTCACCCCAGCATGATGATATCTCATAGATTGTACTGTTCTGATGAACTTTAATTTCATATTTTGTTACATTCATATCCAACTAGAGAACCTATAACGGAAGAGATTCATGGCTATGTTATAATCTGGTTCACGTACTCAACTTTTAATTATCACGGCCAGTAGTGGCTCTGTTGTACAGCCCCCAGATTCTTTGGGAAAGGGGATAAATATTGGTTTTTCTGCTGTTACTAATGTTTGTGTAGGGATGATGTCTTTAAAATCACATAAGCAGAAGTCATCAGTCAAGCAGTAATGGATGTGTCCTTTATCTTTCTAATACATATATCAAGAGATTGGAAGTAATTACAGTGTTCACAAAAAATAATTCATTTTCATGGTGAAACTCTAGAATGTCACAAAGTGCTACAGGGGAATTTGATTCTAGTTCTAGTGAAATTAAATATTATATAGGAAATGAAATAAACATTTGGTAAACTGAGGAAGTTTCAAATTTCCATAGAGGAAAGATTTTCAGACATATTCAGAATTTACTTCCTGTTGCAGACTGGGAAAAGCATTGCTGGTATAACACCTTACAGTGATTTTTTTTTTTTTAAATATAAATGCCCATGAAGGTAAATCTAATCAGTAGTAGATGCAGTACAATCTAAAGGATGTTGAGTAGAGCTGCACAGCTAAAGGGCCACAGTCACATTTAGAATGTTCAGTATCTTGGAGAAGGAAAATCTTCTTGAAATATGTTCTTAAGGTAAATTTGTAAATAGGGCCCATGTTTTCTTAAATTTTGGTTCAGCGCTCAGAAGTTTATTTTATTTAGTGCTTTTATTTCTTCTCCATATCAGTTGTGTGTGTGTGTGAGTGTGTGTGTGAGTGTGTGTGTGTGTGTGTGTGTGTACATACATATATAAATATATATGTTCTAAGTAAGTTTGCAAATTGAACCAGAAAGATAGGATTCAGGGTATTATGCTTTCCAGAGTAAATAGGTTTTTGAAATAATATTTAACTTGGACTTTAAGAGTACTAGATAAAATTTTATTCGCTACCAGTGCTGATGGAAACTAGGTGCCGCTAAAGTTTAGGAGCACTAAAGCATTGGTTCTCACTAAAGCATTTTGTGATCTGACTTACTTTTAGAGAGCCGCATCAAATTAGAATAGTTGAGAAACAGTCTGCAGATTTTAAATAATAAAATACTCTCAAGTATAGTCTGATTGACTTTGAACATAGCCTTTCCACAAGCTAAAAATCTCACTATTTCTACGAAAGCACTGAGGGTAATTTATAATTGAGTAAAGAAAGGAAGTAGTCTTTTTTACATGGAAGGACTATTGGATGCTGCTTGAGATTATTGAGCTTTTATTCTAGTGTACAGGAAAAGAGTATATCACCAAGATGAAACAGAAAGCTTAATAGGCACTGAATCTCTTGACATTTATGGAAACTTTGCCAAAAATCTGAAAAAAAGCTGAATTTGACTCTAAGATAGTGACACAAATAAAATTAAGGTGAAGACACCCCTTGGAATGGTAATGCCAAATGTGTCATCCCGTTATTAAAATCCTACCTTATTCTCCAGATAATTAGATTAAATGACAAATTAAATGTGGCAAAGGATAATGGGAAGTCTTACTTGTAGAAAAAGACCGGCATTTATTTTTTCAGCAACAGGTTAAAATACTTGGTGTTGTGAAATCTTACAAGTAGTTTGATAACTTACAAAGTTTTTTTTAAAGAAAAATCAATCTTTGTTAACAATAAAAAGGTGTGTATTTATTACATATTTAACATAGTTATAGAAAAATGGCACAGTCTTGGTCTAAGTAAACAAGTTAATTATCTTTTATTTTGGCAGACATATATCATGGTAAGATAATTTTGATTTCGAGTTGATCAAGTGTGCTGTTAATTCTTGCAGAACATTTAAGATCATTACTGAGTACTTGTGATTGTTAGGCACTAGGTGGCCTGCTTGCTAAAATATAAGGACTTCCACAAAGACAATTTGCAAAAGCACTAGGTGAAAATAAATAAAGTATCCTTAACTTCTAATAGAAAAAGATGCATTTAAACTACCTTATACAAATTAATATATGCATGGAAATCTAAAGAAAATACAACTTAACCTAAAACCAACTTAGCACACAATTATTTTTGGTCTTGCGTTGCAGGAAAGTAATCTTTAGTTCCTCTCTGTTTGCTTGAGGAAAATCAGTAGCTCATTTATATTACTACCCAAAAATTCTTATCTTGCACCTGACCCCCCCCCCCCAGCACCTCACCAGGACTGCTGCTGAGATATCATCAACCTGCATGTCCCTCTTTTTACTTTCCCACTACTATAAAAGATCAAAGTTTCCCACAGGGGAGAAGGGATAATAACCTGCATATTCTCCAAAATCATAATAAGCCCTTACTTCTCTTGAGGGATCTTTAAAACTGGCAAGTGCAACACAGTAGTAACATTTATTTAAAAAACCTATTTGGGTTACTGTATTACGCTCAGAAACATGAAAAGGACAATATTATTTATTGTTTCTAATGAGCAAATGTAACAACTCTTTTAGAAATGCATACCTCAATATGATCTCAGGTAGCAATCTACTGAAAATAATAATAAAGAACAGTAAACAAGAAATTCCAGTATCTTACAATACCTTGCTGAAATTATTTTCTCTTTTTTTAATAACTGAAGGCTAGAAATGACCTATATTCTTCAAGTCTTGCAACGTAAGTCCCTTAGTCCTGTGCTGTCACAGACCAAGCTCTTTATCATTTTTGGCTTTTTTCATGTTTTCATTTGTTCGTTGGGGACTCCCATTATGGTCAGTGGAAGGAGATACCTTGTGACTTGAGAAGGTGTGCAGCTTGGGCTTTTTAACTTTTTTCTAAACAACGAATTGTATCTATTTTACATATTTAAAACAGTAAAATAAATATTTAAATAACAAACCCTGATTAAAAATAATTGTACAATTCAATTAAATGGTTAAATGATTAACCACAGACTTATTTCAATATGATTATTCACCTTTTTGTAATAACTTCAGTTCAAATGCAAGATTAATGAGATGATAGATAAAATAATCATTAGAATTTCAGGTCTCACTGATAGAACTCTAGAATATTAGCAGTCAAGGGGAATGCAAACCTTGTCTCCATTATCCAGAGACCATGTGAAAGCTATACATCTGAACCAAATAATGGAACATCATCTGCATTCCAGAGAACACTATTTTGGTCATCAGCTTAGAAATTTACCTTGCAGATAGATTTTAACTGGATTCCCCTCATGTTCCTGTGATAAAACAACAAATGAATAAACAAACAAAAAGCTCTATGGCACTGATGTCTAATTGTGTAAGAAAGGACACCATGTGGCTAGGTTAATGTTTTGTTTCACTTTCTCCTGAAATCTTACTGAAATGATATGAATTCAAACAATGAATTCAGATGATTAGACAGATTTCTCTAAGACACAAAAGCTTTTACAAGCTGGTGTTCGTGTGCTTTAATCTGAGTAAGAGTAGAATCCATCAGCAAATAGAGGGTGCGATACACTTGACATCGTATGTTCTATGAAGACCTCTAAGCTTTTCTGCCACAAGATAAATACTGTATGCAGACAGAAAGGAACTATAAGTACTTATATTTTAGTGATTTCATCAAAAAGTGTATGTTTCCATATTCCAGCTGAGTCTGAATATAAACCTCGTGAATTGATTTGAAAGAAATCAGACTTGGCAGTATCCCTCAGGTTACAGAGAATGAGTCTCCATTTTAAACAATGAGGGACCCAACCACACTGTGCCTTGTCTGAGAAAGAATATACCTCCTCAAAATCTTGTCAAAAAACCCCAATTGTGATACATGGCACGCAATCAAAAAAAAAAAATCACAGTAGTGTTGGTAATAGTAGCATTAGTGAAGGAATAGACGTGCTGTTTTCTACTGATGCATAGAGAAACATCACCATGAGACATTCGACTCCCCCTAGGAATTCATCGTCTCTGGATGTCAGAAAATAGATGTCATGTACTGCCTCACATAAAATATAGTGGATTTGTATTAGGCGCACAGACCTGCAAAAAATATGGAGACATGAGACACTATATCACACTCTTTAACAGTGGCATGTCTGAGAAAGCTCAAAATATCCCATAATACTTTAAAATGGATGATACTAATGCTGGTAAGTTCCAATAAGGTATTCCAATAATCCACATGGTTTCCGTTAGGCCATAACTCTTTCCAATATTTTGGTCCTAATAACTATGTTATAATAGAAATTGTGGCTACTTTTGAATACCACAATAGTTAAATACCACAATATTTAAATACCTCCATTTCCTATACCAGAACAGAACATCTTCTTTGAGAAGTCTGAGAAATGTGCCCTGTCCGGGGGATATCATACAAATTGCATATAATACAACATTGGTATTTTGACAGATTGTTATTACAGGACAGCACGCTTTCTCTAGTAAACACTATGGGTTTGAATTCTGTTAGTCCTGAGCACCTATAATTTTACTTGAAATCAGTAGGAGGTCTGGCTGACGGTTACATAAACATTGTCAGATGTTAAAGATTTGAAATTTTAATCTTTATTTATTTAATAATAAATCTATACTACTAATTCTTATACCAGTAATGGATGAAGCAGTTTTTATCACTAGTATTCTTATATCTTATAAAGTGAAATGCAGTGATGTCCCTGTGTCATTTGTGTTGACCTTAAGTGACTCAAAGTGACTTCTGCTTATGAAGAAAAACATCCCTTTTTTTGGTAGATCTTAGAGTTGGAGGGATAATTAGCTGATGAAAATTAATAGGCTGTCTGATGTGTTTTCATGTCATTTCCATTGCAACCCTAATGCAAACTCCTAATTTGCAGGAATAACCAACACACCTTTGGTCACGTCTAGTTGACTGAAACAGGCAGTGTTACCAAAATGTGAAGCATGATTAAATTTACAAATGATACAATCCCATGTTACTCAGAGATTCTGTCTGTTGTGATTACTACAGCTAATAGGCTAGTGAGGGTTTTGTGGTATTTTATGTGCTCTTTTTCTGTCTTTTTTATATTCAAATAATAAGTTATTATCAAATGGTGAAGTCATTCCATTTATATGCAAAACTAGCTTTTTCACTTGAGTTTATAGCGTATGGACATGACTTCTAGACAAAGCAGAAAAAAAAGAACACAGATCTATTTGAAACTTTAATCTGATCATTGTTCACATTATTCCTTTAAGATTTGTCCCCATTTAATTCCTACTTTCAAGAACTAATATTCCATTTTCTTCAGAAATGCTCTGTGCAGTGCCGTACTAATGATAAAACCCATCATGTGCCCAAAATCTGTCAGAAAATGCTCATCATTAGCATTTTAAATGTTTTTCCATGAAGATTGAAGACTTATAGGACTCTTATTTATAGATGTATGCTATTATTAACATGGTGATGCCTTTTTTTTCCCATTAAAAAACCTTTTCAAGCTGTTCATCCATACTATCCCAAACTTTTCTAATGTAGATTACAAGCCTGACTCTATCCCACGTCAGTTATGTTTAGACATCATTGGCAGTAGGCTGGGCACACTGAGTCAATGGACATGTGTATTTCTAGCTAGAAATATGCTGTCCCCTGTACAAAGAAACTTTTATTTCTTACTAACTACTGACAGGTTCAGTGAGGATGCAGTGAAGAAATGCAAAATTGCACATTTTCCATTATTTGAGTACTGGTCTGTGAAGGAGCCATAGTATCTTCATTAAATTTACGCACCTTGGCAAAACTTTAAAAAAAAGATTTTTTGATATTCTAGCATTGACTTTGCCAAGGCACTCTACAGTCAGGCCCACACCTTGTTTTGATCACGCCTGACATTTGTAATAAAATCTAGAATGAGGTATTCTATGCTGACAGATTACATTTTATGCAAATATTTAATAAATATTTAATCAAGCTATCTCACTTTATGCTTAAATTAAGGTTTTCAGTTGACAGAGCTATAGTTTTGGCAGATTTCGTAAGCCATATGGAAAGTACCACTGATTTCAGTGGTCTTTGAATCAATTTAACAGAAAATAGTTGATCTGGTCCCGCATTTTTTATACTAGATTTAGTGTACAAAACAAAATTCAAAGTGGAGAATCAGGTCCTGCACCTCAAACTGCTGTAACACATTTTAAAGTATCCTTATAATTCAGTTTCATCTCATTCTTTGACTCTTTTTGCCACGTATGTTTTGTAGAAGTAGTCCCACTGAATTTTGCTAGTTGCTTTCTTTTGAGTCTGAAGAGCTATACTCCATCATTTCCAATGGATAATTTAGTTTTCAGTTTTCCCTTTCCAGAATCATTTTAGTGTACTGCTCCTGGCACAGAATTTCAGTGCTTTGAGACGCAATCCATGTGTTTGCAATCTCTGCAGCAGTTTTGGGATCTGTCAGGATGAAAGGAGCTATGCACACAGAAAGTATTTTACCAGGGCAGTTACAGTACTGCGGTGGTTTGGTTTTGTTTTGTTTTGTTTTTTAATAAAAATGAAAAATGTTTTACATTTCTACCTATAGAAACCATGCAATAAAGCAGTCCTCTTTTTATATACCAGTAAGATGGGATATTTTTTAGTAATGAGAAATTTAAAATTTAGCAGCTAATTAATTCACTTTTCAAAAACTATTATATCTTTACTAGTCACGCATGTGTTGATATCAAGTCATTAAAAGTTCATTGCTACACCTTTATTATACAAAGTGTTAAATTAAATTTCTTTGCAGGTGATGTATAACTTGTCGCGCATCTTTTGTCTGAAAGTTACATCAAACAGTGTGAAAAAATGATATTGCAGAAATCGGAATATGAAATAACTAGCTATTATTTTTATTACTGTTATCATTAATTCCTTTCAAGCCAGGGTCATTTTGTGCTACAAACATGACAAGGAGAGAATTCTTCCTTAGAAAAACTTGCAAGAATTGGAATAAGCACAGCGGATAATTAAAGACAGATGAAATTGGGTCACAAGGAAATAATAAAATGGTATTACTGAATTTGATTTTTAAAATCTGTATATTTCATATACCCATTTTATATATATTTAAGGGCATGAGAGATGAATTCATACCTTTAATATTGTGAGGTATGAATTAGTAAGTAAGGCTTGATCTTAGTGCTGTTAACTATAATGAACGGGGATAAAACGCAGATGCTATTGGTCTCCCACTTAATATATCACAAGAGAAATCTTGTACCAAATTGCTTTTCATTTTCTTTTCTATAATTTGCCATAGTTAGTGGAGAAAGCGTGGTTCACTTTTTCCTCAGATTTTTCTAGTACCATGCAATGGTGCAGCTGCTGCTGCTAATACCTGTTATGTATATAGCACCTTTCATTTTGAAAGATTCCCTAAAGTGCTTTAGACTCTAAATACAGGGATTTTTTTTCTCATGCTTCTTAAAGTCTGTACCACAGTGTTGCACTAAAGTGGCTTTGGGAAAGCAAGCACAGAATAATCTATCCAATTGAACCTATGAAATACAAGACTGTATGTAGGCCAGCCTGTGATAACCTGGGCCACGGTATGCAGAGAGCAGCATTCCTTATGAACACTTAATTCACGTAAAAATTTCTGAAAACTTTAGCTGCCCTTTGTCCCCAATTTCCTTTGACTGCCAGCTAGGGCAGAGAACTCCGTGCCCCTCTATGGCAGAGCTTCTACTGCACAGGTGCGACATACCACGGCTGCACGGTATCTCTGTTATTTGTTGACACAGTTTATATTGAACTAAGAGTCCCTCCCTTACTAGGTGGTGAGTGGCAGCAGGAAAGCCAACCTGACCGCCACACTGAGGGCACACCGCCACATGGTGGCAGGGAGGCTCGGTGAGGGCAGGGCCATGCTGGGCGGAGCCGCGTGCCGCCTCGGAGAACCTTCTCGAACGAGGTGGGGGCGGGGCCGCGCTGGGCGGAGCCGCGCACCGCCTCGGAGAACCTTCTCGAACGAGGTGGGGGCGAGGCCATGTTGCACCACGCTCTGGGCAGCCTTGCTGCAGACAGTGGCTGGTGAAGCGTGGTGGTGGCGCCACTGAAGAGGCGCTATCCGAGCTTTGGCATGGCCTAAAGCAGCTATGGAGGGAAGAAAATGAGAAGAGAGCTAGTGCATCGTGGTGTTTCCCTGCCTGCAACGAATTATGGTGCAAGGCCACCCTTTGTAGCTTTGCCACTGTGTTGGGGTGACAGAAAGGAGATGTTTTCTGGAAACGCCTTGAGGGGCTGTAGAAGGAGCGATTAAACCTCTGAACTAGCTGGGCTTTAATGCGGACCTGGAGGAATGGGGCTCACCTGTGAAGATAGTGGGTGGGGAGAAATTCATTTACAATCCTCTTTCTGTTCTATCTCATACTGGATTTTTTCTGTGAAAAGTTCATGATTTTGATTTATATTATAATAAAACCTAGATTCAGGTGTTTTTTCTTGTGCTCGCTGTAAGGAAAAGCCCATGTTGTCACATACCAGCTTGGTTGGAAGAATCTTCTGTTTTACACACTACAAAGATTTGTTCACAGTTTGTATTAAAATAGGGCTAGTCATCTGAAAATGCTTCCCTAGGTATAGCATTTGGACCCATGTAGGTGTATTTTAAGAGACTATTCTTCCTGACACGTGTATAGTACTTATGTTCATGGTACTCTTAGAGCTTCCAAAGTCAGTTTAAATTACTGTTTATTCCCGTGTCTTGTATCCATATATTACAAGTAATATATTTGGACAAACACAATGATTCACCTGTTAATTGGTGAAAATTACATGCCAAGGATGGATTGGGCAACCTCTTTTCTGATATATTTTCTGTTTTAAACCTTTGAGCAGTAGCTTATAGTTGAATCACGCTTACATTTGAGCTATCTTAAAAAGAACAAGGAATCTCATATGAAAACTAGTTGTTCCTCTGCCAGGGAATTAAAAAAAAAAATCATTTCTTATCTGAAGAATTCCATAGGAACAGTGGTACTGTTAAATTTCCTTTCATTTCTGCAGTATACAAACTTCTACTTGAAGGAAATGGATTGAATAAGAAACATATTTTGTTTTTGTGAAGTGTTTGGAAGGATGTACATAAAATTGCCTGAACTATGTTGTTCCCATTTTACTGACAAAGATAGAAAATAAAAAAAAAAAAAAGTTCTTTGATGCTTAGATAGTTATTAATTACAGTTCTAATAATGAAGTATGTTAATTAAGTACTACATAAACATATGTAATTTATATGCATGCATATATTCGTTCATGAGCCTGACAAGATTGGAATGGGACAGAAATGTCTATTTTCAGACAGCCTGAAGGAGGTTAGATTAAACAAATACTAAAATATGTTTTATAGTTGGGTTTTTTTTTTTTTTTTTTTTACTATGATGTCCTGATCCTATTTTATGTCGGCTAACTGATAATTCGTTAAGCAGGGAGTATGGTGAAAGTTCTTTCTTCCTGTTTTTCAGGCTTGTAGAAATTTTCTAAGAACTTGTTACGAAAATTTGTGGGAGTAACTTTACAGGGCAGTTAGGTTTTTGAGAGTATGTTATGCTGAAAGAGAGAGAAACTCACAGAAATAACAAATACAAATTTAAGTGATGAAAGAAGATATGTTCAGAAAAAAAGGAGGTTCTAGTATGTGTTGAAGTCTAATAGCCAATTTTTTAATCCTTTTCCTTCCTGGAATTTGATGTAACAAATGCAGAATTCCAGATTTTTGGGAAGTAACAAGAATCAAAAGATATAACTAGAAGGACATTTTTTTAAACATTCTTTTTTTTTCCCCCCTTAAAAAAATGAAAGTTTATCTTTTTCTTAAAGTTTTGGGAACAAAGTTCCTATGCATGGAACTTTTGATTAAACAAGGTGATGGGGAACCAGACCTTTAATTCATCCTGGAACTTGCAGGCCTGTTCTCAGTTTTCTATTTCTTACTCCTCCTACTCTGAGGAGGAGTAAGACTCTTACCAGCTCTGAGCTAGCTCTAACCTGCATAGCCTGGCTATCAGTGTCCAAGTGCACCTGTATGGAACTCGGCACATGTCAGTTTTGCTTGCTCAGACTTCCTCTGTGCAACCTGTGATGCTGGCATTACTGGATAACATTACTTGCTTAGGCAGCTGAGCAGTAATTTCAGTGTAGATGAAATCGGCATGGTTTAACTTACAAATTCTCGAATGTCCTAGATGTGTGAGGGCCGTTAAATTCTGTGTGAGGTCATACTAACCTCCACTGTGATCTAAAAATGTCTTTCTTTTTCTTTCTTAAGACTTTTTAGGAATTTTAATTCATTCCTGCTGATTTTGTATTTAAATACCTTTCGTAGTTCAGGAGTCTGTTGGCCCACTCACCTCTGCACAGAGGACAAAGTACTACCATAGAAGTACCTGAGCTTTGAATCACAATAGGTAAGTGCCGTAAATTAAAAGGCAGAACCTGAGCATTAGTGTCTTACAGTGCCTGTCAGCTTGCTTTTTGTGTATATCTAATTTTGTAGCCTATTTACATTAGGTTCATTTCGAAGCACTTTTCCCCATTCTCCTTACGTAGATATTGCTACCTAGCCCCACCCTATCCCTAGCAGCCCTCAAGAATGAGATACAAAAATTTATATAAGTATTAGTTACACCATCTTTGCTGTTAGGCCCCTTCAACTGTATTGGGTAACCACTGGTTGAGATGTGGTCAGGCTGACTCTCTATAAGCTTAGAGAGCAGGCTGCATTTTTGGGAGAGCAAGATGCTGATGTGCTGAAACAGTGTCATCATACAGATTGTTCTGGTTTTCTGTGGCTCCCCTGAAACTGGGAGACTGCTGATTATACAGTCCCTTTCTCAAATTTGAGGATTCCACCTCATATTGCTTCATATAAAATGATAAAGAAACTTTATAGAAGGGAGATGATAGATGATTTCATGCTGGCTGACTTCAGAAGAGACACTGGTGCAATATAGTACTGTTCTTGGTCAACTAACAGTATTATTAGATTAGGAAGTGGTTATTGGGAAGTGTTTACTGAGAGTCATTTTATATTTTTGGAATCATATTGCAGTGAGGCACCCTGATTCTTTACATCCACAAGGGAGCAGAAGACTAGTCCTTCTTCTCCCTCCTTCTGCTTTGCAAAGGAGGAGAGAAGCTTTGCAGCCTCATAGGGTAGTGTTGAAGCTGTCAAGCTCTGTAGCATATATAGCCATTCCTGACTGCAGGATGAGGGGCCTGACATCGGGTATGTGCGTTAGCTGAGTGAGGTTCCTCTTGTTATCTAAGATTTTTATTCAGATGTTTTACAGTGTCTGACTACAGTATCTGTAGCTAGTTCTTCAGAGGAAGCTTTTACCATTACAGAGAATTCTGAACTAGTCAAATTTTATAGGAGTTTAATCTTTTGTTAAATTCTGTTCTTTCAGTTAATTGTATTTTGAATAAATCTTTTCCTTTCACGCCTTTCAGAAGTGTCAGAATATGAAAAGATTACACTCTTTTTTCATGAAAAAGGGTAGTAAACATATCACAATACGTAGGAGTCAGCTATGTACTTTGTGCTATTAATTTTGCCAAGTGAAGTCTAGTTTGGAAGAGTATGGAAGTCTATGTGATAGCTGTCTCTTGCCTACAAAGCATACAGTTAGTTAACTGGAAATAGCTAATGTCATATCATACATGTGGCGTTCTTCATAGACCAAAAAAATATCACGTAGCATTGAAATATATGTCATACGATTTGAAATAGTCCAAAACTTAGCTCTACGTGATAAGCTCTATTACTGCAAGCACCACAGTACTGGTAGACCCCTATTGTATCAATCTAAAAGTACATAAAATCCTCAAACACTAGTATTAGCAAAGAAGGGGCAAAGAAATAGGTGCAAATTGATCTTGGACGTTAATGGAATGATGCTTTGTAAGTTCTCATTAGGTTTATACCAAATACTATATTTTAAGCACGGTATCTCTTGCGCACACCACATTTCTTTCTTACGCAATTAGAACCTGTCTTTTCTGGAATTGAATGTTTGGAGGTGAGAAGACGACTGGTTTCTACTACTTCGGAATGAAGAAATGTCATCGTTTATATAGCTGGAATTTTAGGAAAAAGTGTATTTAGAATGAGCAGATAATCGATGGAAAAGTATTCTGCTATAAGCAATATCTCCATTCCTTAATTCAGAAATATCTGAATTGTTTGGTAGATGCTATCAAGTCTGTTTTTTTGCTACTCCTTAATGAAGGTTACCAACTGGCAGCAGGGCAGTAATGCAAAATGCATTATGTATAAAACAAGTGACAGTGACGATCACTGTTTCAAAGGATTTGACCCAAGTGACTAAAATATGATATACTTTCATTTAAAAACATAAATTTAAAGTTGAAATACATCTAATGATCGCATAGGTGATTTCACATAGCTTCTTACTGTGATGTCACATTCCCCAGCCAGTGGCTCATGGGTGACTGTTACTTTGTTTGCTTTAGAAGTTTAATTTTCAAATCTGAAGCATAAACAGATTTCATTCTACCAAAATCTGTTTATGTCTCAAATCAGAAAATTAAATAGCGTATAAAAATGTATTTAAGTGTACAAATACACAAAATAGTAAATGATATTATGTATCATAAAATTAGTAACTTGATTTTTGCATTATTTTTGAATGTCATTCCTTTGGTTGAATTTTACTGAATATATATTTGAATTGGCAGTACAGTGTTGTATTAGCTTTGGAATTGTAGCATTCAGCAGCATTACAGGGTTTCTAATCTCTGCTCCTCCCCCCCACTATAGTATTTCTATTTAAGAAAACTGAAGTGGCCGTGTTATTATCGGGGAGATCTTCAGCTTTTTTTCCAAGGTTTCTGTCCTCAGCCTTCACGTTTCTATTCAGCTTTGGTGCAAAACTGTTTCACTGCTAGTAGCATCATTCATTTCCCAATGTTACTGGTACATAAATAAATTTGATGGCGCATGTTGTTACAGTTTCCTGAATTGAGTGACGGGGTATTTTTAGAACATTGGCTGAGTGGTTACTATGTGTTTTCCCAAACATGGACTGTACTTACAATTTTATTTTAAAAACAAAAACAAAACAAAGATTCAGGTTTATGAGGATTCACGTGGAACAGCTAAAAGAAATTACCCCTTATGCCATATGCCAGTGTGACTGAGTTCAGTCTGTCCATGCAGCATGGTTCGTGCCTGTTGTGTATTTATCATTCTGCTCAGTATTTCCAGCATCTTGATGCAAGTCCTAATAAGCAAGCATTAGTTGCTTACTAGTACGAGGAACATAGAATTCTGTTTCAGTAAGAAAATAAGCTGTTCTTGTTTTCTACACCTTGACTTCTCATTTTTGTGACTGCAAGAATCTACCTTTTGCTCACTAACTTCTTATTTCTTTAAGTAAAGAGTATTTCTTCCCCTTCCCCCATGAAAAAGTAAAAATCTAAAAACTATTTCTGATTTAGTGAAGGCTATGAATCAGGAAAGCATGGAATCTGAAGGAAAATCCCACTCATTTTTTTCTTTGGTTGACTTTAAGGGTGTGGGGTGGTGCTTTCCAATGATGATGAGAATTTTTAGTTCATTCTGTTCATCACTGGAGAAAAAATCAAGTTAAAGAAAACTCATTGAAATCAGTAGCATCACACTAAAAAAATAAATTGAAGAGCAGATCAGTCCCTTCCTGAACTTAGAGTGAAATCATATGAGGGACTGAATTTGAGAGCCTTGAGAACGTAACAGATTGCCTGTTTCTCATTGAGGTAAGTCTCTTGTCTTTGATCATGAAATATACTGTTTATGGAGCAGATTCTGGGGATAAATAGTAATGGTTGCAAAATAATTTATGTGAAACAGTATAGAGTGTGAAAATGAGTTAAAGGTGGTTTGCTATCATTTGTTTCTTTACCTTGAAAAAAATGACGGGATTCCTGTTAGAAAATAGCTTTTCAGTGTTTTTTACTGTCATTTGAAATGGTAAAGAATACAGGTAAAGGGCATGCTTTTTTTCTGGAAAAGTTAACTTCAGTTAATTTTTACTAAAAAGCTTAAGTTTAACCAGTCTGTTCCTTGAACGTGAGAAGAAGAAGAATAGGTGTTACTATTTTCAGCTATGTTGTTAATTTATAATTACACAGAAAAAGAAAAAAACCAGCAATGCCAGGAAAATCATCTACCTAACAATCTAGCAGTAGAGCTTTACAGAATAAAGTTGATAACCATGTCAACATTAACCAGAAGAATTCAGAAATTCAAAAACTTCTTGCATATGGCACAGAACTGTTTGCTTATCTATCGACAACAGCCATCTTGGAGTAAGCCTTTGTGAACTGGGATAGTTACAAATAGTTCATTCTTCAGTTAAATGATTTTCTGATCCTGCTGTTGACTGACAGAGAGAGTCCATGTCACTTGCAGATATGGGGATCTTTTGCTGTGAGAAACACTGGTTTAACACAGTGATTTAAATACACATATTTAAGAATCCAGGGTTAATCAGCAACAAGAAGAAAGGGTTATTATTTTGAAAAAGTGAGGTACATTACCGGAATTTGTACACGTAATTAAAATAGTTGATGAACAAAAGAACGGGCATGATACTTTCAGGGTTTCCTCTCTGTTACGACTGTAGTATTTGGATAGTGATGCAGTTTCAGACTTCAGTGTAATATTCCTGAACTCTTAAAATAGCCTACATGATTTTTTTCTCAAAGCTTGGTAGAGTATTGTAATAATATTGTATGCTATTATGATATTGTATATTATAATATATTGTATATAATAGACAATATTGCCAAATCTTTTTTATTCTTAATCTAAGTTAAATCTGGACTCTAGTGTCAAGATATAGCACTTCATTTTCATCTGAAGTGAACACTTGTCCTCTTTTACTGCATTTGCTACTTTTCTGTGGTCCCCTTAAGTAAGAAATAGCAGTCCAGTCCTATAATACAATGCAGGAATTTTGACTCTGGTGGGACCAGTTAGTGTTCTGTATAAAGAACAGATTTGCAATCTACATTTACATCATACTCCAATTAGGTGGTTATAGTTTTTATTTTCTGCCTACTTGTCAGGGAATGATTTGACAGCTGGTAAACTGAAGAAATGATAATACTTACTTTATGCCATTAGTATTTCATATATTGGGCAAAAAGCATGTATATTTTTGTGCATAAAAAGTCAGATGAAAGACAGTGAATTCATAATCGTTTTTTTCCCCTCCTACCCTCCATCCTGTCCATCTGGGGCACTTGCCTTCCTAGCTCAGAAGTCCGCAGTACAGACATGATTGTGTTCTTTTGAAAGCTGGGAAAATGGCTTGGCAAGCTTAACGTTACCTTATGCTAAACAATTTTGTTCTTTTTTTTTTTTTTGTTTACCACCCTAAAAGCCTTAAAAGTGTTAGTGAATGTTGGCGCTTATTAAAGGTGCTTTACAGTTGAACTACTGTATTTAGCCTTTTGTACTTTTCCATATTTCTTTGCATGTATACTTCAGTTATCAAGAAAGCCTGTTTCCACATGCTCTCCTGTGACTCTTACCTTTTTGCTCAGTTCCTTTCTTTTTTTTCTTTTCCCTCTCCTCCTCCCCCCCGGTTCGGATTTTTATCTTGTCTGGCTTTCTTAGTTCACCTCTAACTTTTTCCACCATCTGTTCTCATTCACATGCTCTCTTCTGACAATTACTCTTAATGTCCTGTTTTGTCTGACTTTGTCATCTTCATTTGTAATTTTTTCAGCCATTCTTTTTTGCTTTTATTTTTATATTTATATTTGAGTTCCCACTTTATGGTATGTATACCTGCAATGTGTGGATATGTAGACAGATATGAGAGATATGTTACATTTTGTATATCATTAGAAATCTTCTGATATCCTAAACATCTTTCAAAATGATGCTTTGTTGTTAGAGTGCCTCCTGCTACTCTTTTCTTTGCATTGCTGTTGCCATAGTATTCCCATCAGTGCTATGACACACAAATGATGGACAGCATACAGCTATAGCTATATAAATAGGTTTCTTTAAGAACAGCTCTTTCACTATGGCATATGATGTTCCTGCATATATCTAGACAGAAAACTTGAATCGTGCCTGCCCCCCCCCCCCCCTTTTAAAGGGCCATGGCAGCAGTAGAATGGTTATTAAAGGTTCACAGCTGTTCTTAGTTGTTTAGAGAGGCAAGTAAAGAGCATTTCAAAATAGTTATATGCTCCTCAAGTTCAGGAATTACAAATTATTGTTGGTTTTTTTTCAACCTCAGGACCAGATGGTTTCTTATAAAAACTCCTAACCCTACCTATTACATGTCTGTGTCCTTTATTTGTTCAGGAAAATCTGTGGTAATACCGGACAACATAAAAGCCATGTTAATGTTTACCTGGCATGGTATATAATAATGGTATGCTGTTATTTTTTGGTTTTACTGTGTTTTTATATGACACAAAAATATTTCTAATAGAATACTTAAAACTTTATTTCATTAAAAAATGGAGTATACATAATAATGTAAGGCTAGGAAATTTCACCCAGCAGGTTGGCAGACAAACCTCTCGAGTCCTGCTCTTGGTGTTTTATAACCCCTAGAAAATCCACTGAGGTTATAACTGTCTATTACTGAATTACTTACCAATTGTTTTTAATTTAAATTGTCTATTGATACTATGACTGCCTTCAGAATTGATTTGGAAAACTTCTTACGTGAAGTTTTTGGGTTGTTAGGGTATTCCCTGACCCTGAAATTGCCTTATAAAACTTCCTTCATAAGATGCAAACTTTCTTTATTCAATGTAATTAAAAATTCCTGTAACCTCAAAACCAGAGTGAGAGAGGAGCAAAGTAGCATTTATTGACTTATTAATCATCAGAATATATTAAAGCATAAGAGTAATTGGTAGCTTTTATATAATATATAGGTATATTTAAATTTTTATAATTTATAGGTAACTGATACCAGTGTTGTCACCAATAAGTTTAATGTAGGTACTGGAATTTGGTTTAAGTTTGTTCTAATGCTCCTGCTCAGAAGTGAACTACAAGTTTAAAATATTAGTCCAGAGACAACATGTGATGTGATGTGTTTTCCAGTTTTCCAGTTTTTCAGTTTATTTCACTTTTTCTCCTCTACTGGAGGTTAATACTGCTTTCTGGTATGTGCAGAACATGCTATCCTTCAGAAACCTTGTTTGACATTTAAATATCAACTCTTCACTGTAACCGGAACATTTTTATTGCTGTTGTGCATGGAAATATTTAAATATATTTATTTTAACACTAGTGGATATAAAAACATATTTGCTGAAATTATATCTTCTTGCTGCATGTTGAGTGTCTGTGTACAATTCCTTTAGGAGGTGTGATGATTGCTAAAGTTGTATTGATAGAAATATAATACACCTCAGTTACAAAAACATTGTAGTTAATATATTTGCACACTATTGTAATGATACTTTCATTAAACTCGTACTGTTGCCATTAATGATAATCAATATCGCCTAATAACTTGCTTATTTACATATTTCAAAGAACATTAATATTATAATAGATTTGTAAAATGACTGTTTATACTAAACTGTTCCTTCACTCCTGAATGCCTGTTTAGTGTTGTATTGTGCCTTGCACTGAATTACCAGAATCCTGCAGATGATTCAGTACCTATGCCACGTAAACTGCGTATTCAATTCTCACCCATGTCAGTGATCCCAGGTTAACTGAATTACTCCAATGAGCAATGTATTTTTTGATAAGTAAAGACCTGAGTGGTAGGATTTTTATTTCATGTCACTCCCTTTGTATAATCATGAAGCCAGAAAATGCTCTATGGTTAAATCATGCTGATGTAGAAAGATGCACCTTGCAGGTCTAGTTGAAGTGTTACAAGTTTCTTTGTTTCTCTTACTTCCAATCAGGGGCAGGTTACCGCTCCAGAGTTGAAATGGAGTAACTATGTTAGTGTTCCTAATCTGTTTCACTGCAAAGTCAAGCATGTGGATGACTGAAATTACTCTGAATGTGATATTGCTGAAAGGCAGTAACTTACAGGTGAACACAATTACTGGCTTCAGTAATTTCTTAAACCACTGCAACTTGATCTCCAAGAGTAAATAAATCTATGCTATAAAACCGAGAATAAAGTCAGAAAAGACAGGAAAAGAAGTTAAATTTTTATATGAACAATGAAAAGAATGTAGATGAGTAAGTAGTGCAAGTACATGAGAAGCAGATGCTGAGGTGGTACGAGCTGAAATTTCATTGACTAAATATTCATTTTAAAGGAACTCGATGAACATTTATGCAACACAAACTGTCCAAGATGATCCTAGATTCTGCAAGGGTGGAATTACACAAAGATTATGCAAAGTGACATACTCTGTAATCTCTTTTTCTTCTGAAAGGTTCTGAGCTGAAGGAATATGTCTGTAGGTACCTATAAGTCATACCTTTCTGTTTCCATCCATTCCAGTACATTTCAAGTTTTTAGCAGTCTTGCAGAGAGAATATACTATTGGTCAGAAACTACGTTGAAAAATGTAAAATACTTTTTTTTTTCAGCCCCAAACAAATTCATACCACACTTCAAAGGTGTTAATATCTCAGAACACTTAGTTTATACATAAGCGCAGTGGATTTGGAATGATATAGAATAACTTCCAGCTTGTTCTCCAGGAGATGTATTAAATGTTTTCACATATCAAAGAGGAGATATTCCTGAAAACCCTTCTTTTTTTTCTTTTTTCTTTTTTCTTTTTTCCTACATCCCTCCACCCCCCCAAAGGAAGCAAAATAAATCAGTACTATCATGAAAATTAATGACAAGTCTCTGGCATTGAGATTATGTATGGGGGGAGCATTTGGGGAACTGAGACCGTTTCAAGTTCACCCTTGTTGCCAGGAAAAATCTTTTAACTTTAGTTCTAGATTGAAAACTTTGAATGTTCAGCTCTTGTCCTTCTGTGTTGGGATTTTTCCACTGCTCTTATGTATTTAGACACATAATCCAAAATTCAATGAATTACATAGTGATACTTCTGTTGATTTCCACAGATTAGATCAGTTCCTGTCCTTCTAAAGAAAGGGACTGTTATGTTAGTGTCCCTAGCTGTGTTAGGTGGAGTTTCCACCCATTGGCTGAAGTTCAGCAGACTACCATTTATATCAGACTTTCTTGCCAGTGTAAGTTTCTGTGTTTGAAAATACCCAGCTTTCCTTACTGTTAAGAAGTATTATGTAATTTTGTTAGTGTAAAACTCGGGGGGGAAATTAAGACAAGTGTTCTTAATTTCTCAACTCTGAGTGAGAAGTATAAAAAGAATAGGTTCTCAGCAGATGGATGTTTGCAGATTTCTTACCTACCTCTTCCTCTGGAGACAAGAGGAAGAAATCAAGGACAATGTCACAGCAGGTTCAAAGAAAGATTTTCTTGAGGAGCAAAGGAAAATCTCGTGGTGGAAAAAGCAATTTTTACCTGTACTTATTAATTTATTAATTCATTCTGGTCCAGTTCTAGGATTCTTACCTCAGTGTTTAGTAAGAAGTAAAACCTGTGTAAGAGATTTTCATAAAGAATTGTTAAGTAAAATATCATTTTACTAATTTGGGTTTTGCAGCAGTTTAGGTTGTTATGGGAAAGATCCTCTTTCCATCATTTTAAGAACATAGTATTCTGTATTTTTTTTTTTTAAGAGTTTCTTTCTTTTCATTTTTCCAGCTACTCTTGGTCTTCTACACGAATATTCATTAGTCATTCTGGAGATGGACTTGCTGTTTGGAACCTACCTCTTGGCAGTCTTATTAGCCTGTATTGTATTCCAATCTGACGCACAGGAGAAGAATTACACGGTGCGGGAAGAACTGCCTGAAAATGTCCTGATTGGCAATTTGCTCAAGGATCTTAACTTAACACTGGATCCAGATGTGCCCCTTTCCTCACCACTTCAGTTCAAGCTTGTGTATAAGACTGGGGATGTACCATTAGTTCGGGTGGAGGAAAACACTGGTGAGATATTCACTACTGCAAACCGCATAGACCGGGAGAAACTGTGTTCTGGCATCTTTAGTGAGAATCGCTGCTTTTATGAGGTGGAGGTTGCTGTTCTGCCTGATGAAGTCTTCAGATTGGTCAAGATCAGATTCCTAATAGAGGATATAAATGACAATGCACCTCTCTTCCCTTCAACAGTTATTAACATCTCTATCCCAGAAAACACAGCAATTAATTCTCGCTATTCTGTCCCCTCTGCCATCGATCCTGACATTGGTGTGAATGGTATTCAGCATTATGAACTCCTTAAGGTGAGTTTCTTCCATCCTTCTTTTTCTGCCTGTCTTTGCCAAACCACAAATGTTGCCAGTCCTCACCAGCCTGTTAAAAACATGAAGCTGTGTACCGTAGTAGTGGTACAGTGCAGATACCTGTCCTGAAATGTTAGCCTATACACCAGAGGGCGTTACAGTATGTCATATTTTCATTTTGTGGAAAGCTGCTTGTATAAGTGTATGTCAGTCTCTGTAACAGTATGATGAAACATGCATGTGTGTGTTAACTCTCCACCAGCATTCCAAGTCATTTTGGCTAACAGTCTTCTAGGATCCTTAAGATGTGTTCTCACCACCACCACCAAGACAGACTTGAGTATAAAAATATTTTGCCGGGGGATGGCATCTGCCTATTGCATGACTGTTAGATTTAAGCAGTAAAACTTAGACCGGAAGGCTGAAATGTGATGCCTATTACAGAGAAATGATGAAATGGCAAGGTGTCCTCTTTTCTGTTCTGAAATAGCTCATCTATATACTGATGCTGATGAGCTATTCCAGAACAGGAAAGAGTCCATTTGTTGAAGTAACTCTGTAAAGTTTTGGCAGATAAAAACAGAGAGGCAAGCAAAGATATGCATGAATGCAATGCCAGTGGCTTTGTAAGAAGCAGGTATTTCATATTCCAGCTTCTCTTACCCTCTCTAGCATGCAGTTAGGAAACAAAAGAATAACATAACATGTAAATGTGAAAATAGCAGAAAGAGATGTGTAAGAAGCAATTGGTTATATTTAATAATATATAATTGGTTAATGATTTGACATTGATAATGTGATTCCAAAGTAAAGGATTACTTTCATTTGGCTCCCTTGAGCAGAGAGTTTAGGACAAGGAAGAAATGCATCCTAAAACTGTTGGATTAGTGTATGAGAGGCTGAAAACACCTTCTCTTCTTTTATTTGCTGAGCAGACAAACTATCCAATAGTCTCCTACTCCAAACCATTTGACATTCATGTCATTGACTGCAAGAGTACGTAATGATTATACATGCCAATATATAACTTTATTGGCTTCATAACTAATATGCACTGATATCAGTGCTTACTAGCAACCTAATGAAAATAAAATTCTGCCTCATTTTAGCTCTTTTAAATTTCTTGCTGCCTCAGTTACTTGTGGAGGAGTGAGTACTAACTGCTGACAAAGAGATGAAAATAGGAGGTGATGTTACAATCTTAAAAACTTTTTAATTCCTAGGATGCATTGAGAGTAGACAGACCTGTGTTTTAGATAGTGGAACGCAAAGTCTTCTTGATATGGCATTTTAACTAAGAATCTGGAGAAAGGGTAACAGGATACTAAGTAGATAACAGTAGCAGCAGAAAATAATAATAAGAGCAGAAAAATATATATTAAAAAAAAAAACTCGGGCTACAGACGTTAGGTGGTAAAATAATACAACATCTAAATAGGGAAATGTTAGATAATATATCCAGGGGAAATATGCTGTTATTCTAGGAAGAGGAGAAACATGGGAAGACAGCAAAATCAGGAGTCCCTGGGGGCTGAGCGAGCAACACTTCAGATAACTGGCAGAACATAACTGCTGTTGTGGTGTATTTTTGGACTATATGTTCAGAAATGTCATGTAACAGATCAGCAGAGTGATAGAATATCTGTACCACACAAGCAAGAGCTCATCTGAAATACCAAGTACAGCTCTGTACATCCCCTTACCAAAGTAAGGCAGAGGGAGTAAGGCCTTGTCTAAAGATCTAATCTGATATAAGCTGATCTGTCAAAAGAGGGTGAAGATTTCACCTAGAACTGTGCAAATAACTCAAATAACTTTTTAAATCTAATTTGCTATTTTAGTAAAATAATTAAAGAAAACTATTATAAATTTATTCAGGTGTCCCTGGAAAACTGCCCCCCCCCAAAAAAAAAAAAAAACAATAAGAAAGGTCATTTTAGGTGATGGGGATAAACAAGAGTTATGGGCTGAAAGTTGTGAATTCCTGTGCCAGATTTGCCACACCTCAAAAAATTCATAAAATCATAGCCCAATACACAGGTCTCCTAAACAAATTAGTTTCATTTTTCTCTTGCATGCCTGTTTAGTAATTTTTTATTTATGCATTTGCTTTCTTTAAAAGAGCCACTGATTTCACATACCTTGAAAAGTATCAGTAAGTCCAAAAAGCAATTTACAACAACTAACAATACCTTTTGGGTTCCATCTTATTCCACTTGGGTTCCAGCAGTTTTCACGATGTTAATTCCCAAAGTGAATTAAAGGGAGGGGGGGGAAAAAAAAAGTAGTAGAAATGAAGGATTCTGGTGAGCAGAAGCAGAAATCCTGACTTGGAACACATGAGTATATGAAACTCTCTTGATGAATTATACATAAGCTATTTCCTGAAAAAAAGGCTGCTTCTTCAGCAAGTGAAGATACAAGCCATGATTGTAGCTGTTACTTAGATGCGTCTTATTTGCTTTGGGAGAGAGGATCTGGGAGGATTCGGAGAGGGTGAGGTCCAACTGATTGTAGTTCTGAGTCCAGGTAGGCATAAGGTTTTATATAGAAAAGCTTCAGCAAGTTTTTCAGAACACTGGAAAAGTGCAAAAATATAGTATTCTGTGCTCTGTTTTCTCAGGTAGTTGCCACATTGTCATGCGGTTGCACTGCAAAATGGGAAGGGATTAGTGAGAGCCATTTTGTTAGCAGTAAACTAACTATGAAAGTCATTTTATTAATAGCCAAATCATCTGGCATTACCTCTCATTTAAAGAAAGAGGTGACTGGGTAGTTTACAAATTACAACTTCAGACCCAGCATTAATTCCTTTAGTGATGTGAGCTTCCAAAAAAAAAATCTTTTAGTCTCAATATGCTCATGTAACGTTGGTGGCTGCTGTGATAGCAATTCACCAATGAATAGATTTTTTTTTTTTCCTCACAACTTGAACCATCCGAGCTACAGAGTTCAAATTTTTGCAGCCGAACATATGCGTATGCATGTGCATATTACCTCAGAGAATGAGAGATTGTTGTGATGGGAGCATTTAGAAGACTGATAAATTGGGCCAATTTTAAGCTTTAAAACAAGACTTTACTAAACACGTTTGTTAGCAGCATATTTCATGGTAATAGTTGTTTCTCACACATTATCGGTTATTATCACTAAACACTGCAAAACCGTTAGTCTTCAACAATCATATCCTAAATTAGCTGTGAGTATAGAGTGCCACAGAGCTGATGTTCTGTAGTCAGCGCTGATGGCTAAGGTCTTTGACCTTTGTTGCCAAGAGTAATGTGATCAGTCTTGAGAACTCTTTAATGACAAATGGAAACTGAAGTGGGATTGCCTTCTTTCTTCTCCATCTTTCCTTGATCATCCTTAGTGTTTTATGTTTCTCTTCCTGCCTCCCAAAAGGCAGACCCATCTTGTCCTGATGCTGCTTATCTTCTTGGTTTTGCCAGTCCTCCTTCTTCTATAGTAGGTAGGATGCTCTGCCTGTTTACTGCTTTGCGCTCATTTTGTTCTTTATTCTTCTGTCACTTGGTTGCCTGCTGTGTGCAGCTACACAGGTCTCTAGGTCTTTGCCTCTGAGGGGGGGCAGTTACTTTGCATATATTCTTACGTAAAATGCTTGTGCATTGTGCCTGGCTGTGCCATGCGTGTTAAATGCTGTTGTTGGTTACGCTATTTTAGTATATTTATATTTAAATATACATAATATATAAATAGAATTATTCATATATAAAATGTATTTATAAGTATGGGTATATTTATATGTATTCAAGGCAAACTAGTATTCAGTATAATCTGATTAATACACTTAATATTTCGAGGTGTCAGAGTCCTCTACTGTAGCTATAAGGCTTTCATGTGAAGGATTTCTTCAGTTTTCTCTTAGATGTTAATAAGGGGAGCTGTTTCAGAGCGGTTATTGAACAGAATTCCAACTCAGAGCCCTATAATGGAGAGTCACACTTACATACTCAGATGGATTCATCTGAATGCCTGTTCTAAATTGAAATCTTTTTACCGATCTTTCAATATTTTTTGTCAGCCAAGCACCATACATATCTGCAGCTATACCCTGCAGTGGAATAGAGTGAAAGCATGACTCTGCTCTTACAGGAGCAGAGAATTTTCTTCTGTAAGAATGAGACTAATCCTACAGGCCTGTGTGCTAGTTGGTCCTTGTTCTGACGTGTGATAGGATTGGTGTTATTAGTATAGTTTCATTACTCTTATCTATTATTGTAATATTCCTGTATTTACCTATCATCAGAAGCAGCTGATGGATTCCTTCTAAAATACTGCAATCTTTTCGTAGCTGGCAGTTAATACCACTGTATTCTGACAAAATAGGTTCTTACTCAGACTCACAACATGTCATTTTTTCGTCTGATGAGGAAGGTTACCTCTTGGTACTGTAAATTATCTCTTGTGATGCCTTTCAATATAGGCCTTCCCTTCAGATATGGTTTGTCAGTTCCACGACCCATACAAGAGGGAGATCACAAATCAAATTTCTGATCTGCTCTTGCAGCTAGGTTATTTCTGAGTTTTGGATCAAGTAACTAATATCACTGCTTCTCTCGGAATATCATCAATGGAAGGAGATGTGTTCTATGCCAAAAATGAAAGCCAGGAAAGTAGTTAAACCAAAATTACAGAGCGTGAGACTAGATTTGTAGTTAAATCAGAAAGTCAGATTTATGAAATTATTTTTGATAATTATTCCATAAGCAATGAAACAAATTGGTTAGTCCGTGGGAATCGTCAACAATGGAGGAGGACAAACAAAACTTTTCTATGGACTGTTTCTATTTTTAATGTTAGACGACTATCCTGGCACACTGAATACTGCACTTCAGTATTACCATTACGTTAGAGAGGAAGGATGGTTGATGTCTGTGCAAACGAAGTGCACAATGACAAAGACAGAACTTGTGGAGGCCTAGCCACTTTGGAACTAATTTTATAACTTAGTTATAACTGAGAAGTGCTCACCAGACCTTCTACAGTGTCCAAAACTGTCTGTCTTTATTTATTTATTTATTTATTTAATGCTTTCATTCCTTTAAGCGGAAGCTGAAGAAGTGACTCTAGTTTGGAGCCATCTAACACAGGAAGGTACAGCTGCCCAAAGAAACCCCTTAGGCTTGTGACCCTCGCTTTTGCTCTCAAACTATGCTTGAATGAGAGAGCATGCCACAGCTAAAGATGTTACTCCTGAAATTCACCTAAAGATGTTACTCCTGAAATTCACGTGGATGATTCTTCTGTGTAGGTTCCAGCAGCATGAGAGGATAATGAAGGACAATACTGTCCCTTTAAATAGGTCACAGAAAGCAGGAGTTGTTGTTATCAACACTCGCCTTCTGTGAAAAAACTGTCGACACTGAGCTCTTTTCACTTATAAACAGACATTTTAATATTTCTGGGTCTTATCAAAAATCAGGTTGACACTTAATAGGATTACTTAAGTTCCAAATTTATTACTTTCAATTATCAAAAACCATTTGTAAATATACAGTAACCTACTAATATTGAAGTGTTATGCGCGTCATAATTTTTTTTTTAATTAACAGCCCTTTCTGTCTAGCAATTCATTGTGTAAAGGATGTATGGCTGAAATGCTTTAAAAGAAAAAAAAAACACCACCACCACCACCAAAAACCAAACTATTCAAAATCCCTAGAGTTTTTGTTTTATGGACTTGTATATATCCAGGAGTGTATTTGATTCAGATAGTAAGTTTCTTGACTTGCTCACAATAGATTATTGTATTTTCTTCTTAGCACAGAAAATCTAATTGATCAGTGATTTGTGATTTTTTTTTTTTTTCAAAACCCCCCCGCCCCCCGGCCAAGATTCACTGACACTAAAACAAAAATCAGTTACATATTTGCATATTGATGGCCCTGGTAGTAATACTACTTAGGTATTTTAACCTAAAACTGAGAAATATTAGTTTTGTTAAAAACAAACCTTGAATTTGACAGTGCTTATACACAAGGTGAAAATAGATTGTGTGACTTAAAGTATTTGACTACTCCCTCCCCCCAAGATGTAGTTTAGAGTAAGACTGTGCGTGTTAGCTTGCATGGGTCTGGGGGGAGGGGGGCATTTGAGTACCATAATTGAATTAGCCTAGGGATTTATCCAGCATAACTTTGCAGGACAGATTAACTGTCATCCTCGTAATAGCTCATATGGATTATACTTAATACATTTGCAGAACGGTATTGCGTCTTCTCACCTGTTCCGTGTGCCAGCATACATGTGGAAGGTAATAGGTTTAGGAACTCTAAAGTAGATTTAGGAAGCGCTGCTCTGGAGGAACACTTCTGGTTCAGCCAGGTTCTGAAGCCACCTTCTAGTACATGGAATTTAATAAATATGAAGGTGTACATGTTTTCTTTCTGAAGTATCTTTTTAACAGCCCTTTAGTAGGGAGAGGTTTTCTAGGACAGACAGGTTTGTCTTTTGAATGATGTTGAGCAACTTTTTTGCTAAGTCCACAATGGTGGTAGGGAATAGGTCAGAAATGAAACATCTTTCCCTTTCTTTGTCAGTGCTGGAAGGTTAATATATTTGCCTAATGTTATAACATAGCCTCTTCCCACCCACCACCACATGGGTAGTATCTTCTCCCTGCCTTTTCCATAGACGTGTAGCTAATTGCCAACTGAACGGACAATAATTTTTAAAGAATCCCTTGAATACTCATGAATACAATCTCCTGAGCTTGCAAGGTCTGTTCACAAACAGACCTTGTTCATATAAACCTATCTTCTCTCCTTATCAATCCATTTGCTAAAGTGCCACTGTATGTTTCTATTTGCTGTTGGTGCACTTGCCTTCCAAGCAATTTAGGATTTTCGGTTCTGTTTAATTTTACTCATGTAGTCGTGTACTGTGCATTTGGGCTAGATCTCAAAGTTGTAGTCTTGGGCTATAGGGAAGTTCAGTGCCCCACCCCCCACCCCGAGTCAAATCTTTGAAAGATTGAGCTTCAGAAACATTAAAACTGTTCACAGATTCATAATATTTTCTGTGAATTATATGATTCAACTGAGTTTGTTTTTTTTTTCTGCTGTTTGGTCGAGTTCCAGATGTCAATTCTGTAAAGCTGTGATTAGGGAAAAGAGCCTTTTTGTTTTCTGGAAGCCCAAGTTCAGCTGATTTTAGTGAAGTAAGAAGTTCTGGGATGCAGTGATCTTAGAGTTAACCTCGTAAGTAAATGCCCTTTACTCTAGAAATCAGTTCTTGAAAAGTAAATATATTTTCAGAACTTAATGATTTTCCTTTTCCACAGGCTTCTGTTTAATGAATAGAGTTAGAGCTGATACTAATAAATTTATTTCTTGTTCTATGCAAAATCCTGCATGCCTACCCCCAAAATGTATTTGTGTTATTTTTACGTGTATACTGGCATAAATTATTGGGTATATTTCATACCCTAATACTTTCCCATAAAAGAAATTTGTATTGGGCCTATCCAAATGCTGATAAAGTCAGTACCAATTAAGTCTCAGATCTGCACAGCGAGTTTTTGATAAATGCTTTAAAGAATGTGTTCAGTGACTTAGGAGAGGATATATTTAGGTAACCCCAGTTACACTTTTCCTGAGAGAAAAAGGGGGTGGAGAATTTTTACAATATACAATATTAATAGCTTTCTGTTAAGTAAACCTACTCTCAAGGATGCACAGAATTTTCCTGTTACGATATAGAAGTTATGTTGAAATAAGAAGAAATAATTCAAATGCAATGGAATAGAATGTTTGCCCAGCTTTCAGTTTATATGAAAATAATTGGCTACCTACCACTATTTCTCTTGTCTGGATCAGGTAGTTTTGACTGGGTGGATAAAAACATATCAGCTCAAATAAGCTTTAAAACGAAATTAAAAAAAACTTGGAGGATGATGCCCTGTGAATGCTAAGTGACTTCATTTTTTTTGAAAAATTCCACTACCACTGTATAAAAGGACCAAATAACTTTCATTTTGATGTTATTTTCTGTTAGTAATCACAGAAAAGCTCGGACGTTGGGCTGAGGGAGGAATTGTAAATAGGTGTAGGTAGAATCTTTGTCCTTTAAGTATGTCGTTATCCTTGCAAGCCTAGTGAAATATATTTGCTTCTCACTGTTTTTCAATTACTTAACTTTAGGAACGTTAGGAAATTTTTAAAGTATTGTTTCTATGCTTTGTTTTGGCTTCCTTGTTCACCTCAAAATCATTCTATATCATCTTTACATCATCAGATTATTTTAATTAGTTTGATGTAGTTCAGCATCTATCTTCTTAGAAAGGATTCCACCCTCCCCATATTAACTCCTTTTTCTTACTACCTGAAATATGAAAAAGTATATGATCCTACTGAAAACATTTTGAAATAAAATAAAAATATTATTTATGCCAATGGTAATTTGTCTAGAGAGATCTGGACAGATAAGGGATCATTTATGAACAGCCTAATTCTGAAATACTTGCAGGATTTTATTCTGAAAGGGGAAAGGGGATTTGTGTCCTCATAGCTGTGAATTAGTGCCTGTAAGTAGATAGAAAACTCTACCACTAACTGGTGGTAGTTTGCATTCAATGACTCAAGAGTCAGGGTAATTGCTTCTTGGTGGTTGGTACAAGGGTCCTTTAGGGTAGTTTATGGCATCGTTACTGTAAAACTGTCAGGTTCCATTATCCTAACATCCCTTTAGGGAGCTGACTGAAGACTGGAGGAGAAAGTCTTGCTTCCAGGCAAGGGAAGTTCAGTGAGTTAGGGTGAGGGACAAGTTGTTGTATCTTTCTGCATTCAAGGCTCTGATTTTCACACTAGCTGTCATGAAGCAATAATGTATGACTTAGCATATCTCTGTGTGGAAAGGATGATAGACTTAAGCTAGAAGGCACAAATCTGTCAAATGGAGATCTTCAGTTCATCTATCTTATATGAATATTATCTTTTGCTGATGTCCAGACAGATCAGTACGTTACTTAACACAGATATGGTGATGCTTTCGGAGCATAACAGACTAAGATTTGTTTACACAGTCCTCTTGAAACCACATATCAGGACAATAGTTAAAATCAACACTGCCTTCTTGAGAAACTTTCCCAGAACGCATTGAGTAAAAACTTCAGTTACATCTATGTGGAAAGAAATCACCAATTACAAAATCTGTAATACTCCCTCCGGTAAATCACAATAAAAGGAAATAACAAAAAAACAGGTATCTCCATAAAATTATAGTTCAGTTTGCATATATAAAGTCACAAAAAGTATGGGTAGCTGTTAAGCAGTTACATTGAACTATTCTCATCTGAATGGTGAATTTTTACATTTCTGTTAAACATAGAACAGCAATGTAATACACTTCTGAGGAAAAATGTGTAGAAAAATATTAAATGTCATATTCAACATCAGTAAATTTGTATTTCACGTTCAACTGACTTTTTCCAAACTTGGCTTTTTTTTTCTTAGATAAATACTAGTTTGCCAAAATTTCTAATTTCAGCAATATCGAAATTGATTACAGATATAAAATTTGTGGTAGAAATAGTATTTTTCGTGTCCCTGTGTTTTCAAGTAAGCACACTTGTTAACTAAACTTTTTTTTTTTTTTTTGAATTGCCATTGCATAAAGATGCTGGGGATGACTATTTCGAGAACAGATATTTTTAAAATATGCTTTCTTTGGTCTGGGATAGCCAGATCCTATAACCTATTTGGAAGGGAAAAAGTTAAAGTGATAACCAAGTTGAAACTGAAGCTGTGACTGAGTTTTACCAGTTCCCTGATCAAGGCTTCATTTAACTTAAGGAGAACCTGCACTGAGTCTTTTAGTTTTCCTTGTGTGTTAGGCTTGCCATGAAACTCCCCCTCAATCTCAGAGGGTAAGCAACTATTCTTTTTATCTGATGTGACTTTATTTTCTAATTTTTACATGATGCAAGCAGAAAACAACTGGACGTCAGTAACTGGACATCAGTATAGAGTATGCTGTTACACTTGTATGTGCAGTTCTTGCTTATAGATATTTCACTACTTGAAATATTAACTTAAGATAGCAGAAATGTGCCCTATGTCTCAACGTATTTGAGACTTTTCCTGAGGCCTATATTTAAACATATACGTAAGTAAAACATGAATTGAAATTGTAAATGCTATGTACTATTATTAGCTTTCCTCACGACAGCCTAACAGTTAAAATTTTTTCTAAAAAAACAATAATTCCACAGTATGAAATGAAATAAATTTACCATTCCTTTTTAAGGAGTAAATGTTTTTACATTTTAGGAGAGCAGATCCCAATGACTGTTTAACCCATCAAACAGAATTACATTTTTCTTTTTTTTTTTTTTTTTTCTTCAACTCAGAACAGTGTTGAAAATTGTATATAAAGGTGAACCCAAAATTTGCCACGGAGATGTCCTGGTGAAGACAAAAAATCACTTCATGCTTTGCCAATTGTTGAGCAAAGGACCATTTCATGCCTTACAGTGTAGTGAAAAGTGCAGGCATAGATAGGCATGAGGAACTCAGCTGATCTCTATTAAGATGTTCCTATGACTTGTTGATGACTTTCAAACAATTATCTACAGGTGTTTCAAAGGCCTCAGATTTCATCACTTTTCCATTTGCCTTTATACTTACCTAACCTGTGTGTTGTTTCAATGAGTAGTAGTTGTTTGTTCATTTATAATTGTGGTATTTTACCACAATGAGTTATGAACAGTTTTTGATACCGGTAACAGCTTTAGTATGTTGGACTGCAATGTTTTACTGTGGTTTTTCAGTCGCAGGTTAAGTTGGAGAATCGCCATACAGTTATCAGTTGCCATTTCATGAATAACTATCTTTCCCATTGTAGTTATTCATAGCTCCTTAAGCAAGTAGCTGCTTAATACATGGTCTAGGGCTAGTATTTATAGCTCTTTCATTAATAATTGTTTGTCTTCCCTTTTCTGAAGCTACCAAGCTAATAGTGAAATGGTTCTGTAGCTAGCTGAACGTGTCTTGATCTTGCAGCTGTCCAAGGAACGTATAAGCCTGTTCCTGAAAGCTTAATTTCTGTCTCTGATAAGGACACCTGATTTCTTTGTCTCTCTCACTTTGCTGTGCTGCTTGAAAATTCATTCATCCTATCTTTTTGTATAAATCAGGGCCTCCTCAAATACTTAGAGATCAAATATGGTTTATGGGTTTTCAGCTGTAGTCTTTCCTCAGAACTGATAGGTGAGAACAGTTCTAACAAGTTGCTTCTTCTGGGAACTTTTTTCAGAGGCAATAGAAGAAATCATTATGGCTTAATATATGTATTTTTAGCCATTTTATACATGAGACATATTTTATTCTGGTAGGTTGCTAACAATGCACTTAGGCCTGCAGCCATAATCTTATTACTGTCTCAAAACTTACAATACTTTAAATACTTGTTCATATTTTTATGTCACAAAGGAAAGAACAGGTGCCTCTTCAAAATACCCTGAGAGTTTACCTTCATAGTGCTACTACGTTACTTTTGTATGCTCAGTGTGGATATCTGTAAGTTAAGGTGTTTCTCCTTGGCCTGTGTTTTATCTTTAAAGAAAGACCTGACATAGGTTTCTGAATTTCAGACCATTAGTCAGTTATGTTAATGAGATTGACTTTTTTTTGTCGTGATGTAGTAGTCTTTACCATTGTATTCAGTGGTTTTTATTTTTTTTGTTATCTTACTTTAAAAGTTTGCTGCTAAAGTCTTTTGTTACTGAGTAAGATCCTATTGCTAAAGAAGTCAACAACTAACACCATCCATTCATGAAACATTTGAATATCATTAATTTTTTTTTCGCACCGTAGTTATCACAAGTTCTAAAAGAAACTAACTAATCAGTCTATATTGCTGCAAGAACTTATTGCTAGGGACATCAAAGTTCTTTGAAACTACAAAGCTAGTTTCAGAATATTTGTGTGAGGATTATTTTCCAATTCCTAAAGTTACTCTAATGGAAGCAGTAATACAACCTGTATTTATACTTTGGATGTCTATCATGAGACACCTAGAACGTTTTTAGCAGACTACATTCAAATCTCAAAGTTATTGCATATTATAATTATTCCATATTCCAAATTACTTCATGAGTATTTGACTTTTCACGCATACATATGAGATGATTAGAAAGTTGCTAACAAAAAAAAAAAAATTCTCAGCAAGGAAAGAGGGAAAGGAGTAAAGGAGAAGGATAATATTCACAATACTTCAAAATTTCTCTTCCATCTTGCTTTTCCATGACCTCTGTTTTTTGGGGGGAGAAGAATTTCTAATTCTTGAAATACATTTTGAAAATAGTAGTATTTCCATTCTTGCTGGATGGGTTTTTTTATCATAAAATATACAATTAAAGTACTAAAGAAGCTTAGAGAGTAATAATGTGCTTTTAGGTTTTTCTTCTGCTTTTTAACACTGGATGTTAGTGATAGACCAATAGTCCTTGATGTTTTTTCCAATATACGCAGTATGTAATATTTTGCTTCCTTAAAAAAGGAAGTATGGGGAGGAGAGAAAGGTAAGTCCAAAACTGCATTCTTTTAGCTATTAAGGAGGAGATTTAAATCCAGTGTCAACTATGGATCGTGGCACTTGACTGCATTAGTCTGGTTATTTTTATTTCTGAAAGAAAGGTTTATTACAAAGTAATTTATATTTCCAGCCTAAAAATATAATTGGTCTGAACACTTAAGTCCTATAGAGCTTTTGAAGCTGGGACATGTAGCAAAGAGCATTTCAGATAGTTTTAAAGAAACAAAAAGAAACATTGGTAGAAGGAATGAATTCTGAGTCATCAGCTGTCAGTATTGAAATACATTTTTCTCACATTGTGCTATAATTGCTGGCTCCATTAATGTGACGTGTATTATTACTTTGGTTATTGCTGATGTTCCAAAGTCAAATTATTGTAATTTTTTCTCTTTGCCTTATCAAGCAAATTGTCACCTTTTTTTTTTTCTTCTTCTTCTTTTGAGTCGGGATGTTCCTCTCTGCTTTTCAGAATGGGATATTATATGGCTTTTTCACTTTGAGATTACTTTTTTCTCTTCATTTTTAACCCCAGCAATGTAATTTTCATCCTCTTTTCCTTTAGGGACTTTTCCAACCTATTTGTTGCAGTATGTTTAAAGGTATAAACAAAAGAGTATTTTCTGTTTTCTTCCCTGTTCTGTTTCCCATGTAATCTCAAAAATAGTATTCTGGAATTATACGTAAGAATTTTCCGTTAGTGAATTGACTTGTGTGTAGAATACCAGCACCAAATGTGAATACTATAATTTCAAAGTCAGTCTTAAAAATAGACCATGAATGATTGATAGGACTTTTCTTCTTTGCATCAATTTCACACCATCTGTTGTTTCATATGAATGAAATATTTATTCAAGATGAATGTCCAGGATGCTTTGTTCATGAAGTATCAGAACATGAATCTGTTTCTTGTAGTATATGGACTACCTAGTTTTCTGTTAGAATTTATGTTAAAGTTATGGATTTTAACCTCTGTAGTTGTGCAATAGTTGTCTCTTACGCATAGAAGTTATGATACAAATAATTTAAGCCTTGAACTGCCAGCATCATCCAGAATCCTTGGTGAATACATTGAATGCCCAACTGGACCTTTTAATGGAATTGGTTTGGTAGATTCAGTTATTTACATTATATATTTTTTTTAGGATGTGAAGCCTAAGCTTCTCATTGAAGTAGGTCATCATCCCCTTAGGCTACTTTCTTATGATCATTTCCGTGATTCTAACCTGGATGTGGCTGAGAGATGCTGTCTTTGTTAGCAAGTGTCTCAAAGCAAAATTAGTTTTATGGGAGCTGTGATATGTCTTTAACTTGAGGTTATTGTTTTAGTGCAGTAGTTATGAGGAATCTAGGGAAAGTTCTCAGTTCTAATTCATTAGTAGGGCCTCACTGACATTTGGTTGTTGGGATAACATTGGTTGCGGTTGCCCAAAAGCTTTTGATATTTTCCACTAAGGAAAAGGCAGCGAGTCAGGGTTTTTTCATACATATTATGAAGGGTTGATTTTTTTTTTTTTTTTTTTTTTGGCACTGTATACCTTTTGTACGAGTGCACTGTGTGTAGTGTAAGTTGGGAGCATCTATTTTAGGACCTGATTGATTTGACCTCAAGAAAGAACTTAGAGAGGATCCAGTCCTATGAAAGCTTGCTTTTTTTCTCTCACTTGGGTTATGTGAGTCATTGGGCAGAATTAGAAATCTAATTGGAATTGTTTTTTTTTTCTAGAAAGGTATATATTCTTGAATATGTTTACTTATAACATCATGTATTAAATGTGCTTTTAATCGTAAGATTTTTGATCCTAAACATTGCACAGGGAAGGAGCTTTTAGGAATGTAACTGGCAGATAGAAAGTCATGACAATTTATTTTATGAAACTTCCAATATGTTCAAATAGCATAAGATTTCTTTTCAGAATTGACTTTCAAAGGTAGAGTTACTAACTTACGGTAAGGAAATATTTTTTCCTTTTATCTCTTCTGCTTTTATTCTATTGATTCAGATAAGTAGGAGTCAGAAATAGTGGAGGAGAAACAAGGCAATTTGCCTTCCTGATAAATCCAGCATCAGAATATAATTTTTTTGGCTGTCCCCAGCATTCCCTGATCAACATGGTAAACAGACTTTTATTTAATCAGTTTTAGAATTCAATGTCTCTACAGTGTCTCTAGTACTATTTTTAGTACTTACTGGCACTCTGTGCATCTTCTGAGTAACTATGCCAGATTTATTACTCTAAAAATGCAGTGTTATTTATTATCTTCCAATATGTAGTGAAGTGAAATCTTGCACTTGCATATGTTGCATGCTTTACAGTTTAATCTAGTAGCTCCATGTTATTTTCTCAAAACAACACAAAAAGGATAAGCTTTTATTATTTGGAAAGGCATAGCTTCATTTTTTCAAAGCAGAAATGATCCTCTGGGGCAGTTAAATGTTTAGCACAAACTTTCTCTTCTTTGAGTTTTACAAAACCCTGCAAAGAATAAAGGTCTGAGAAAGGCTTACTGTCGTCTTCATTCAGTGGTGTTTGATCCCAGGCCTACAGCCCCTGAAAGTTACTTGTGAATGTTCATGGAAGTACTACTGAAAATGAAAGAACTCTATTATATGAGATTATTACTCGTTCTATTATGTTTTTGCCCGTGTGAATTGTAAATTTTCTGCATTAAGACCATTTTTTTAATGGCAAAATTCATAAGACAGTGATGCAGTGATGCTGAAGTATGGTATCTGTATATGAAGGAATGCCCTTGTGTTGTAAATTTGAAGAATGTTTTATCTTTTTCTTTTCTTTTCATTACGTTTCTGGAGACTTAAGATGCCTGAAGGGAGGTATGTGTTTATATGAGATTCATGCCATAAAAACTTTTGTCAACGCTTTTCCTGAAAGTAAATGTAAGGGGAAGATACAGTGGGTTTTGCTCATAGCTGACACTTACATTTAGAAGGGCTTCAGATCAAGTAAGATACCGGAAAGTTATTTAGCAGAGTTAAAACTAGAGTATCAAAAGTTAGGATATAGATTTGGCTCAATAAAACTGCCATCTGTTTAAAGAAACCATGCTTTTTTTTTTTTTTTTGAAGTATTTGTTTGGTATGGATAAGAGTGAATAAGATAATAGCAGTAAGTTAATGAGCATAGACTTATAAACATTTGTACTCTTCCTAACAGATTCTGTCAAAGATTTTCTATTTACTTTTTGTTTTTTCCATTTGTCATGAGCCAAATCTGTATGTGTCCATAACCCTCATGTTCCATTGAAATTAATGGAAGCTGAGGATCCTGGATGGTCTCTGCTTTAGGTTAATGAAATTTTCAGGGGGCTTACTTATTTGTGTTTTCTTGCATGAAAGTGGCTGCCAGTTTGAATCCCCTTCTGCCTGAAAGTACTGACCTGGCTACAGAGCAGGTAGTGAACAGGAGGATATTGCAGGTTTGCACTGCTCCAACACCCAATCAACATTCATCTAAGAACTCGAAAATGTGCAATTAAGAGCCTAAGGTATCTCTCATGACTATAAAAGCAAAATGGGCTTGTGATTTAGCAGCTGTTCTGAAGAGTGGTTCAGAACTGTTGCTTGTTACCTCTGAAAGCACAGTAATGCACTAGAAAGTTACTACTAAAACAAATACTCACTTATTTTCATTCCTTAGAGATATGTAGTTCTGCCGTTATTGCTGTTCTTCACTAGGAAAGTGAGCAAATCTATAATTGTCACCCATATTATGCTATTATCAAAATTCACTTGTGCAAGAAATTTATTTTTTTTACCTGACATAAACCCTATGTTTTTACTTCGTTATATGTCTGTACTGTGACTCAGAGAGAACATATTGGGGAGCAGGACAGGTGTCTGGAGGAGCAAGCTGTGGGATTGTGGTAATTTTGGGCAAAACTCAAACACTGAACGTCTTAATCTGTTGAATCATTTCCTGTTCTATAGAGCGTATGTGAATGTCTCTGAACAACTGTTATGGTTAGGAAGGAAGGTTACTTTCCTAGTTCGCTTCTTTACAGCTATTAGCCTTTTCTTTTGAGAAGAGTGTCTATAAAAGAAGGGTTAATATTTCTTGATTTTAGTTTAAGACATGAGTCATAATTGAATAGAAGTGGCGGGCTCTTTTAGACAAGCTACAAACCTTGGACAACTGGTAAAATGTCTCTATATTTCAATGTGCTATCTATAGACAATGATAATACTGTTCATATAGTGTTGTGAAGATAAATTCCTTCAAGTTTTACGGGGCGGTTAAATGTTTTGCTGGAGTATGTAATTGTCTATGTGAACTAACCTATGCAAGACTATTCAAGTGACAGCCCAGTTCCTGCTTTTTTTTAAGCTAGCGTTTCGGTAGTTTTACATCATGATAACACAGTAGTGTGGCTACAACATTACTCCTAAACTAGTCCGTAGAGGTATGTAATTTTTTAAATTAAAAGTAAAGCTTTATTTCTTTAAAAAAACCTATGTTTTAAAAGAAGTTAAATCTTATCCCCTCTCCTCCCCCCCCCCAAAAAAAAAAAAAAGGGTGAACAAGTTTTTGCAGACTGATGTAAGATGGGAAGAGATTCGCTCTTGAAACCTGGGGCTATCCTGAAAATGATATTAGGGTGCAATTACACAGCAGAGAACAGTTAAGTATATACTTGTGTTGCTACTTTCCACATATCCATGTTTTCTCCTTTGTAAAGTGTGTATCTTAAAGTATTAAGATTTTAAGAGGCTCACTTTAAGAGTAGATCGTTCAGAGAAATTTGGGTCAGCAAAAAAGCAAATTTGTGAAAAACGTACCATCTTCTGTGTATAATTGTTTATTCTTAAGGGAGCTGAACATGTTCTAATAAAAAATGCTCTGAAAATTAGATGCTAGGAAGTTAATTGAGGCGGGACAACAAAAATATTCCTATGTATCTTAGAAAATAAAACTGGCACTGTTCAGAATATGACAAGGTTGAAAGCAACCCTTTACGGAAAGGAACAATTCATCCAAAAGTATTAAGGAGGCTCAAGAGGTAGAACTGTTTCAGTCTTTTTGTAGCCCCATTAAGTTTAGATTTTCCCAAGGAAGTAAATCTATGCTCACGTGTACTTCCTAGCCTTTTCTTTGTTCAGGAAATCATTATTAATGGTCCTGATTGTCTGCTTCTTCCTTCCATGTTATATTTTCTACCTTACTTCTCCTTTCCAGCATAAAATGGTTCGTTATTATCCTTATGTTTTACTGATCTCTTCTGTAGCATTTTGCTTTCTATCTGCCTCACAAGAGTAAGGCTTTGTTTGATCGTATACATGGAGAGGAAGGCTGTGGCAGTGCTTTGTGTTTATGCAGACTGAGAAATAGTGAACTATTATATAGATTTTGCTTAAGTGATATCCTCGGCTTACATTTATGTACGGGTAAAGCTAACTAGGATTCTGGTTCAACAAGTGACTTCAGCTTCATGTGTGATCGGAAGCTTCCAAGTCTTACTTTTGCTATGGATTGAAGTTCAGCTTATTCAGACTTAAGCTTGGCTTCTTTCAAAGGAAACCATGTGAAACCTTAGAGTGAACTAAGCTTTCAGGAGTCTTGGCCCACGTTCTCAAAGTCTGTAGTTCTTTTGACAAACAGTTAATGTTTCAAATATGCGAGAAATGTAGCATTGGTCGAGTTTTCTATTGTAAAAATTTCATCTCTCTTTAAATTTTATTTTGTCTTTTGAGATCCTGTCGCTCAGTTCGTAAGGTGACTATGTATATTAGTAGCATGCATTTCAAGTAATGTGAGTTGTAAGCTGTGCCCAATAATGGGAGTAGTGACTCTGCATCCTTTAAATAGGAGAGCAGTGTAATAGACTTTAGTCTTTTTGAATTCATGAACCTGTGAATTGCACACTGTGTGATAGCACACAAGGAGCCTTTATTAGAGCTACAACACTTAAGGTATTATAGTTCTGAGTGTTCTAATATCCACCTATTATAGGAACTTGCATCCATTAATGCCTGTCACATAGAAATATTTTGTGTTTAGGGCTTTAGCTTGGCTTTGGGAATTCACATTTTCACATCCAAGGTGTCATATTTGAAAGAAAAATGCAAGTTTAATTTTCAGCTTTTTATTAAGAAAAGCTGTTCATTATACAGTATTCTGCATTGGAAATTGAAATTCCGCTACTATAATCTTTTCTTTGTGAATACAACACTAGTTATGTAGCAGTTCCATATGTCTTTTGACAAAAACAGACAAAGAAACAGTGGCTGGGACATACCTTGAGATTTTTCAGGAGACCTGCAAAGATTTTCTATCCTGCTACATCTGAAATTACTAGCAGGTAGCAAACAGCTGCATTATTTTCTGCCAAAGGTTTTACTCTTAAGTAATTACTCTTTACTATATTGCTGAACCAGTTTCCTACAATGCAGGTAGGAAACAATCATAAAGAATTTATAATAGCAACCTGATTTCCCCTTCCCTCCCTCACCTCCAATTTTATTTCCCAGTATTGCTATATTAGTCCTTCTAGAATTTAATCATTTTAAATCTGCTTGTTTTACATTTCCGGCAGGGTCAGATTATTACAAATAATGAAGCTAGCTGATTTTAAGAGGATTGCTGAGGTGCAGTAAATAAGTGTGCACTCAAGCTTCTAGCAGTATTAATTGAAGTAAACTAACTGAAGTCACTAGTGGAAGTTTATTATATGCATATTGTCTAGCCATTTGCTTTTGTATAGGATTCAGTTGAGCTAAATTAGTTACACGTGCTAGAAAGTGTCTTTTTAAATTACAGTACGTGAAGAAAAGTATTGCGAGTATGTATAGGGGAAAAGCTTAGACACCTTAGATACAAAACAATGAATTATATTTGCTCCTGTGCTTTTCTCTAAAAAGTTCTCTTCTTGAACGAAGATTAAAGACAATGTAAGTCTACCCTTTTTCTGCCACGCTGTATAGTTATCATATTGTATATTGTAATTGTATATACAATTTTATAATTTGTAATGTTAAAAAAAATCACAAGTAGCGATTGTCTTAATTTCAGACTACTTGTGTATCATAAGTAGCTGTTCTATGTAGTTGTTTAGCATGTTATTCTTTCCTTTCTTCCTGTATTCCCTATTTCTTTGAGAAACCAATGTGTTCTATCAGCTTATTGATGAAAATGTAAATTCATAAGATGTTTTGGGCACAGCAGACCATGTTGCTGGTCCCTGTATTAACCAGAAACTGATCTTTTTCCAGTTCCTATTGACAGTGAAGCCCACACGAAAATTGTCCTGGAAGAGCATTCATTACAATATCCATGTACTCGCTATTTCATCAGTTCAATGAGACTGTGATACTGTAATGTGAATGTCTAGAGGCAAGCTTATGTGTAGATTTCAGGCGCACCTTGCCACATGTAGTCCTGTCTATAATACTAGGTTATCTTCCGCCTTATGTTAAGTGTTCGTATTTCATTGATTATGTATTTATTAATCTACCTAAATGTTACAATTTAAAAAAAAAAAAACTCTCTAATTTTTTATTTACATGACAGCCCAAAACAACTCCGAAAAGGACCTTTGGATCCATTGCAAATGACCAGGTAAATATGCACCAGGGAGTTCCCAATAAGAGTATCAGTTTTATTATTTCAGAGATTATGCAATATAGTGCATGAAGCCACTCAAAAGGATGCTATGAAAATTGAGTAAGATAACGGAGTTGTTTATTGCCCTGAGAAAGAATCTTGTGATCAGAACTCAGAGCCTATTAAAGCTAATTCTGGCTCTGAGATGGGCAGAACCTTGTTTTGCCTCAAATTGTTAGGTTGCATTGCTTAAACTGTCGTGTGTGGGTGTATGGGGTTTTTTGTTGTTGTTTTTTGTTTGTTTTTAGCTTAAAAAAATATTTCTTTTTTTCTCACACCCATTCCTCTACAGTGGTGGTTATAATGCAGTGGATTATTTCCTTCAGTTATTTTAATGGCAAGAGGTACTACATAGATGTTAACTGTATGTTATACTTCTACTATGAACCCTTTTTTGATACCCTTCCTAGTGTGAGCAGAACGTTCGAATCATTGGGATAGTTTGATGACGGAGGTACTATTCAGTGTGAATAAGAATTTGACCTTATGAAAGAAACTTTGGCTTCATTGAAATTTTAAGGACAAAATATCCATTTACTTCAGCGTCAGGAATTTCATCCTGAAAATTTTTCTGCATGTTTCTGCCAAAGTTTCTTTGCTCATGAAGGAGAGAATTAGATACTTAGAATAGATGAGAATTAGATACCTGTTCTTAGAATATATGTTTGTTAAAGTGCAGCTTAATGTCACACCTGCTAATCTTATCCCTTAAACCATGTGAAATACTTTTGCTTGAATAAGAACTATATTTTTCTCTTTATTTTGGTAGTTTAAAAGATGTATAAGTTTCCAATGAATACCAAGAAATATTCTTGGAAAACATCTTTGCATTTAAAAAAAACTCTAAAATATTAATAATTAATTTGGAAGACCTCTTTAGCAGTAAGCTACTGGAGAAATAGAAAAGACTGCAGTGATAGAGAAGTGAAGTTGTGTTTTGTATCAGATTCATACACTATAAGGAAAACTACCGCTTTCTCATGCTTGATAGCTAAAGAAAAGCTGAATTGGGGGGAGAGAGTGTATGTATGTGTTGTAGTTGTGGAAACTAATGACAACATAATCAGTGCACATCTGTCAATTTGTGTGCAAATGAAGTAAAAGATAGCAGAAGGGTTGGTTTGTTGGATTTTCTTTTTATTTTGTGCCCCCCACCCCCTGCTGCTTCTGTTACAGTTTTCTGGAAATCTGTGTTAAGATACGTAATTAATGATTTGCAGTAATTACGAAATTTATTGCAAATTACTAGCCAGATCATCTGCAATTAATTACCACTCAAAGAAACGATTACTCATATAGGGTGAAATTCTGATGCCCATAAAACTTATCAGTGAAAAAGAACAGCCTTACATGGAGTTAGACCTATAAATAGATTCACTTAATGGTGGGATGCAGTGAATGCAAATCTGTTGCCAAAAATAAGAAATGAGGAACTTTGCGCACTGGGAGCATTTTCTTTCCGTTTGCTCCAAAGTCTCCCAAATGAGTTTAGAGCACGCGTACTATTATGACCTTTACTCATTAGTAAAGGTGAGCAGCAAGCAGAGTAAAAGGAACCAGGCCAGCAGCAGTCATTCAGTATTAGAAGTATGACAGACAAAAGGAATATAAACAAAATTGTAATTACTCAGCATCTAGCGTTTTAATAGCTTCCTTTTTTTTTTTTTTTTTTTTCTTTAATCGTGCACATTCAGTTTTAGTGATCTGTCCTTATGGAAGATATGCCTTTATATCCTTTCCTCCTTTGAAGGATGAGAGATGGGAGAGTAAAGAGGATAACTGCAATATTCTTCTTCTCTGCTTGTCTAAAGAAAACAGCAGTGGGAATCCAGCCAAAGATTTCAACCTCTACCTTTGCAGGCTACTCTGTCCACATTAGTATTTTAAAAGAAGCCAACCCGTGTTTTTGCAACATAGGTAGCGTTCTTGGCCCTGTCAGGGATGTTAGGTGTTCAGCAAACACCATTGTAAAAACTCTTAAAAGTGTAACTATACAAGTTGTGTGGTTTTTTCCCCCTCCCCCCCACCAAGTGAAATTATATCTTCTTTTCACCCTGGGTTATAACTTTCCCTATAAATACAAAATATATCTTGAAGAAAAGAATCATTTTTATGAGTTTTTAGTTTGATATTTTTAGTATGACTTAGTTTTGTCTGTATCATCTAAAGCCTAAGTTATATAGTAAGCCCCTATGCTTGATTTAGACATATTTTCCCCTTCTCATGGTTTCAGATTGTTTCCACTGTTGCTCCATGAGCTGAGAAATAGTCCATTTATGTTTTTCCTTGTTTTCCTTAAAATTGAGGGTCGATTTAGTTTCTCAAGTCTGTGAATTTGGACATAGTTGAACTTTGGCTACATTCTTCCTTTTCACGCTCACTGATACAGTACAGAAAGTAAATTACATCTATTTAGGAATTTCATAACTCCTCCCTAGAAAGAGAGAAGTGGGTAAGAACCTCTTTATTCTTAAGTATTAGTTTCTTCTTCCCATTTTGCTCTGAAGCCTTCTTAAGGTCCCTGGAATCAGGTATTACAAGCTAGCGGTAAATACATAGCTGTACACTTCTGTATATTGTGTATAGATTTCATGAGAATTTGAGAACATTGCTGAGATGTTTGTCTACTTGAATGTTTTGCTATACTAAAGTTCATTCTTTCTGTGTCTTGTAGGGTCAAAATGTATTTGGTCTTGATATAATTGAGACACCTGAGGGAGATAAGTGGCCTCAGCTGATTGTCCAGCAGATCCTGGATAGGGAGCAGAAGGATACATACGTGATGAAGATTAAAGTTGAAGATGGTGGAACGCCTCCAAGATCCAGCACTGCCATTCTGCAAGTCACAGTGACTGATGTGAATGATAATCGCCCAGTCTTTAAGGAGAGTGACGTCGAAGTTAGTATTCCAGAAAATGCTCCAGTGGGTACTTCTGTTTCTCAGCTCCATGCCACTGATGCAGACCTTGGCTCAAATGCACAAATTCACTTCTATTTCAGCAATCAGATCTCCAGTTTGGCTAAAAGGCTGTTTGCCATTGATAATACTACTGGTCTCATTACCATAAGAGAACCGCTAGACAGGGAGGAATCTCCTGTACACAAATTAACTGTTTTGGCAAGTGACGGCAGTTCAACTCCGTCAAGAGCAACAGTGACTGTTAATATCACAGATATTAATGACAATGTCCCATCAATAGACACAAGATACATCATCAATCCAGTGAATGGGACCGTGCTTTTATCTGAGAAAGCTCCACTTAATACAAAAATTGCACTGATAACAGTAATGGACAAGGATGCTGATCTGAATGGAAAAGTTACTTGTTTTACAGACCACGATGTTCCGTTTAGATTAAAACCAGTGTTTGATAATCAGTTTCTGCTGGAGACAGCTACTTTTCTTGACTATGAAGCCACACGGGAATATGCCATTAAAATAGTGGCTTCAGATTCAGGGAAACCTCCCTTAAATCAGTCTGCTATGCTCTTGATCAAAATTAAAGATGAAAATGACAATGCCCCAGTTTTTACACAGCCTATCATAGGTCTTTCCATCCCTGAAAACAATGCTCCTGGTACTCAGTTAACCAAGATAAGCGCTACAGATGCTGACAGTGGACGCAATGCTGAGATCAGCTATATTCTGGGTTCTGATGCACCCCCTATTTTCAACCTTGACCGCCGTACAGGCATTCTTACAGCAGTGAGAAAGCTGGACAGGGAAAAGCAAGATAGGTACTCCTTCACTGTACTGGCTAAGGATAATGGGTTGCCACCTTTGCAGACCAATGCGACTGTGACAGTATCAGTCCTGGACCAGAACGACAACAGCCCTGCTTTCACACACAATGAATATAATTTCTATGTACCAGAAAACTTACCCATGTATGGTACAGTGGGGCTTATCACAGTTACAGATGCTGACTCCGGTGAGAATGCTGCAGTAACTCTCTCTATATTAAATGGTAGAGACAATTTTATTATTGATCCGCTTACTGGTGTAATAAGACCTAATATTACCTTTGACAGGGAACAGCAGGGGTCATATACTTTTCAGGTGAAAGCTGTGGATGGAGGAAGAGTGCAGCGCTCTTCAACTGCCAAAGTGACCATCAACGTTGTTGATGTAAATGACAACAGGCCTGTTTTTGTTATTCCTTCATCTAATTATTCATATGATTTGGTTCCAACATCGGCCAGTCCAGGGTCTGTAGTTACTAAAGTCTTTGCGGTTGATAATGACACAGGAATGAATGCAGAGCTTCGTTACAGCATCATAGGTGGGAACTCAAGGGGCTTGTTTACAGTTGATCAATTAACGGGCAATATTACTTTGAAGGAGAAAGTAATTACATCAGATCATGGCTTGCATAGACTAGTGATAAAAGTCAATGACCTAGGACAGCCAGAGTCTCTGTATACTATAGCTCTTGTGCATTTATTTGTGAATGAGACGGTCACCAATAGTTCCTATGTGCAAGAGCTAGTGCGTCGGAATATGGAAACTCCAGTTGGCCAGAATGTTGGGGATGGTGAGATAACGCCACAAACGAATGATTATGTCAAGATCATCATTGCAATTATTGCAGGCACGATGACAGTTATCTTGGTAATCTTTGTTACTGCTTTAGTACGGTGCCGCCAAACACCCAGGCACAAAGTCGTCCAAAAGAACAAGCAGAGTGGTGAATGGGTTTCCCCAAACCAAGAGAATAGGCAGATCAAGAAGAAGAAGAAGAAGAAGAAGCGCTCTCCAAAAAGTCTCCTCCTCAACTTTGTGACAATTGAAGAATCCAAGCCTGATGATCCTAGCCATGAGCACATAAATGGCACTTTAGACATTCCTGTAGAACTAGAAGAACAGACTATGGGAAAATACAACTGGGCCACTACACCAACCACATTTAAGCCAGATAGCCCAGACTTAGCAAAGCACTACAAGTCTGCTTCTCCGCAGCCTACCTTTCAAATTAAACCTGAGACTCCTGTACCCCCTAAGAAGCACCATGTCATTCAGGAACTGCCTCTGGATAACACCTTTGTGGTGGGTTGCGACTCACTCTCCAAATGCTCATCAAGCAGCTCGGACCCTTACAGCGTTTCTGAATGCAGCTGTCAAGGAGGCTTCAAGACCCCAGGCCCCATACACACCAGACAGGTAATGAAAAGTTTAAGGTACTCTCTTTCTCTTTCCTTTCTTACTTTTCCTTTCCCGTAGTTGTAACTGTAAGCACTGCAGAATAACTTTATCTATAAGGAATAAAAATTTGAAATGTCACATTTGGTTGAAGCATTGAAAGGTAAACGGTTTGAGATTTATCAGTGTTAAGGAAGAACATTTAAACAAAATGACTGTTGGCTGTCAGGAAATTTTAGTGTGCTATTATATTGATGGGTGTTCCTGACTGTAGATGGCAGTATGGGACTTCCTGCAGTACTGTAGTAGACAGTACTGTGGCTTTGCGAGGCAGGGAGGGGTTATGATACTATCTTCTGTAGTATTGTATGCTCTGGAGTCGAAGTAATCTAGGCCAGGTAGAAAGCAATAAAGCTTTACAGGATATAAGCTATAAGTGGTTCTTAATGGAGTCTGGAACTGCTGCCTTCATTTGAGTAGAGCTTTACTTCAAGATCTCTCAAATGCAGGAATGGATTTTCCTCCAGGGGTTACAGTACTATTTTCAGACTGGAAACATACTGGGCTACTGGTAGACTGACCATCTGGTAGACTGACACAATCAACAAAAGAAGCTAGGTGCAAATTAGAAGCATCAGTATGATTGCTCTTACTTTTGCTGCTAGACCTAGTAACCACGTATTAGTTCCTAAGAAATGTAGTACAGCATAGGAAATATCTAAAGGATCCTCAGCTTAAAATTAAAAATGAAATATGATAAGGTACACTTTTTTTTCTTTAAGATAATGCAGAAAGGCTTTAAGTTTCCGGAAATTAAGTCTAACTTCAATCCAGATTCTAGAAAACTTCATTAGTAATAAGGCTTTGTTTTTTGCCTGATTACTTCCCTTCCTCCATGAGTATCAAAAATTTTCCAGTGAAAATAGTCTTATAATTAAATTTTTAATTGGTCAAGGAACTGATGCATTAAAGAAATATTGCAAGAGATATTGTGACATTACTGATAATGAGAAAATTGAAATTACATCTATAATTTTCATACTCTTACTCAGAAACACATCCTCCATAAGAATAAATCTGTTTTTACCTTAGTTGAGGCTCTGGATGCTTTCCTATGTGTTGTTTTTTTTTTTTTTTTTTTGATCATTTTTTTAATGTAGTATATTGTCAGTATAACTATAGCAGCATATGCTACTGATCATATTACTGAAAACTACAGGATGGGTTGTTTATTTTATTCCCCTTAACAACACAAATCTATCTGGTAGTCCCAATTCCCTCTGCTTCACAAAACTTTAATCTATTGCAGAGATGCATTAACAGAAAAATTTTCAAAAATGTGTTCTTACATACAACTCAATGATAGGGATGGAAGTTTTATAGCTTTTTTGAAGTTTGAATACTTCCTACTAAAAGTAACTGAATGTGTTAATTTAAATTATACATTAGAAAAGCTTCTTGCTCATTTGTTTGAACTCATCTAACACTGAGGTGGGTGGTGCTGTTTTCAGCACCTGTGTGGGCCTGATCTAAATTACTTTCTACTAAAGCCAAAGAAGTCAGTGTAGTGTAGTATAGGTCCTGATATAGTTCATCTGAGCTAAAAACGTTTTTCCATTGCCTGCTCAAAAACACTTTGTCATGCCTGCTAACAAACAAAGTAAGCTTATGACTCTAGATTTTTACTAACGTAGTTCTTCCATCAGAAGAAGTTTTTAAAGCAGAATGGAAAACGATTCCTTTTTGCTGAACTGAGTTGGGAAGAAGAGCATTTCCTTTTATTTGTGTCTTAAAGGTTGATGACAGGAGCTTCCTGTCTGGGAAAGTGAAATATATATATATATATTTTTTTTCCTGAATACTCATGACCTGAAATTAGCTTACCTTAATTAAGCTCTACCTGAAATTATATTGGTATGATACTCTGAATATATAAAAGAGATTAATGCTTGCTATTGTACCAATTTTGTTAAATCTACAGTCATCCTTCTTTTAAGTTGTATTTTATTTATGGAAATAACCACATTGTTGGGGAAATTAATTACTCTCTCACAACAGCCTTTTACACTGATTTGAAAACCACATTTGTCTCTAAACCTTTGAATTAGTATTTCTGTTACTTGCTTGACTAAAATGCACATAGTTTCATTAAGGAATATACGTGGTTTTGGGACAAGGAAGAGCATTTGAGTTAAATTCTTTGTGTTGGACTTCGATCACACAGACAGAATCATATTTCGTGATATATATAGACAAACAATCTACCTGTTTAGCCTTAGAAGATCATGTAAACAGTTGCTTTTTACTCCTAACCTGTTCTTTTTATGTTGTAGTCTGTACAGCTTTGTCTCCCTTCCAGCTCATTAGTAGGTGACTCAGGACAGTCTTAGAGTTGTCACTGTTATCCAATAAAGAATCTAAACAAAACAAAAATGATCTTATACCGCGCTGTTACACAAGTCATGCTGTCCAGCCGTCCTCCAGCCTTGGAGTCTAACAGAATGTTTGTGATCAGTGATGCCTCTGTGTTGTGCACTCTCCGAATTTTCAGAAAATTTCAGGACAGCAAGGAGAATTGAAGGATAATAATTTCAGTTAAGAAGTCAAATGTGCTAGTTTATAGAAAGAAAAAAAGTAATGTTGTCTACTGTGGGGAAAAATCAGCTTATCTTAACAGTAATTATAACGCATCACTTTACAAGGCAAAATCTCTCTGAAGGAAGAGACTAGAGAAAAGACTAAGTACGAAGATGTCTCTCTTCAGTTTCTAATGGGTGCTGATACTAATAGGCCTCATACTACTTTTGTCTGTGAAAAACTAAATTCCTACTCAGATATTTGAAATAATAGTGAGCTAAAGGTAAAAACACATTTTTCTTTGAAGCTGTAAACTCTGTGTGTATCAGAATATTGATTCAGGTCTTAAGCAAAGAAGTAATTTTTTTTTTTTTTGAACTGCTAAATTTTTCAAACTGATCTATAAAATCACAAAGTCAGTACAGCAGTTGTACTCACAAAACTGCAAGAGAACTTGAAAGGTTTTCATGCTAAAAAACAAAATATCTTTTCCATGGCCTTGTGTGCTAGTAAATGTATCAACGCAACACCTGAAATTTTTGTTGGGAGAGAATCAGAGACTCCTGAAGCAGCAGAGGATACACTGGGTCATCAACTATATTAAGCAAGTTGAAGAGGGAAAAGTGTGTTTTTAATGTAATGCAAGGAAGAAGAGAGAAATCAAGCTTCTCTGTGTAATTTCTGCATGAGGCAGGGCAAGGGAGTGAGGTATTTATCGGTATTATTTTGAAGTCACGCAGTAGGAATTAATCAATAGGAGTGACGGGGAATTGAAACCCTCAGAATAGGCTGTTTTCTTTTGGGAGGTAGTCAAGGTGATTGTACTAAAGAAGCTTTACCTAGTGATAAATTGTGAACGGGCTTCTTGTTCATGAATGTTTTTTTCAGTTAGGTTATTTGAAGACTTGTAAAATCAAGTTTATTTACATTGTTACAGACTTTAAACATTTCATTAGTAGTCGACCTCTTAGAAGGTCATATTTCTTTGGTAGAAAAGCATACAGCAAATTTAAAGTTTGTCTGTCTGCAAACTTTATGAAAGCTCGTTTGCTTTTGACGTTTACCTCAGTAAAACCAGACTATGTATGACTTATTCGCATACTATCACAAATGTTTTAACTCTTTCTGCATTTGCATTGACACAATAGGAAGTAAGGACAAAGGTAGTCCCGTTTTCATATAGTATGTAGCAATTTAAAAATCTGAAATCTTTGCCTAAATATTTTGAATATCATTTAGACAGTTCAGATGTCTGTCTTGGCATCAGGCTGTATAACTAAGTCATGCGTGCTTATAGGAGACAGTGTGATCTTTGACAGCTGGGGTTCAAAGAAACTTCTACCACAATACTTCATTAAAATTTGCCATGCATTCTTCTTTTCCTTGTCTTTTTCTTTTAATTAATGTTATCTCAGAAATTCTTTTCTTTTGAAAATAGAATAACACAAATTTCAGGAGCAGTACCAAATCTCCTTGAAAAAAAGAACCACTGGTTGAGGCGGGGTCCTGAGACCTCTTGTATTGTCATTTTAAACTTTGAATTTGGAAATTGAACAAATATTATCTGAATTCCTGTTAGTGAAGAAACATGGCTGTTCATGGAATCGTCACTTGGGGACTGGGTTCAAATTCAGTCCACCTTTGATTTCTTTACCATTGCTACAGCTGGAAGTTGTAATCGTGCTCTACAGTTACATGCTGTTTGTTGGTTCTCCCTGCTTTCCAGTGGGCGCCAGTCCGTATGTTAACTTAGCTCCTCTGCTAGTACATGTCTTCAGTAATATGTTTAGGGATTGAACAGGTACGCAGCTTGACTTTCTCATGTTTACTATATATATAAATCTACATTAGTAGATTTTTAGTTGCTAGGATTCTGTTGTATGTGGACATATTCACAGTTACGGATAGAAAGGAAATTTTTAAATGACACAGTGGTCTCTGCTGATGCTTGTTTGTTGGAGACAAAGTGGAGGTAGACATTATATTCCTTAAAGAAATCTAAATGGAAAGTTGACCTCATTTTAAAATATGTTGCCTTTGTTGGGGGGGGCCCTACTGTCTTCCTGGCAATTCTTTGGACCTGCTTACAGTTATGGTATACTTGATTTTCTGGTTCCAGCTTGAAATGTTGAGAAACGTCATTATAGCTTCCCACTCACTGTGACAGCAGTGTGCTTAGAATACGAATTAAAAGAATCCTATGCTTTTCCTGAAACTGATAGTTCTGCAGACTCACGCGATACATACATCTGTAGGTGTAGGAGTCATCGTTTTGAAGTATAACTATGAGACTAGTGAGTTTAATCTAGTATCTTGTAATTATCAATAGGCAACACTGATGTTTCTGATAAACGAAAGAGTGTACGCATAACTACCAATATGACGTATCCATGTTCTGGAGTAAATTACTCTCAAGGAATGTTTTCTTCTCAATATCAGATAAGTACTGTTAATATAAGCCATTCCCAAAAGCTATTTCAAAAGTGATTACTATAATCCTAATTATTCTTGTTATTTTCTCTTAATGTTCTGACTAGTAATTTTGCTGGTAGGTCTGACGTGCTGTCATGCATATGCATTTCAGAAAGGACTGACGTTCACATCTGGAGAAAAAGTTTGTAACTGAAGGATAAGGAAAATTCTGAGGCTCTTAGGTTAGTGAGCAATGACTTGTGTTTGCAGTTCCACTGAAGCAAAACTGGTCAAGAAAATGTTTTCTCCTTGTGGAACGCTTTGAAAAAAACCTCTTCTTCAAAATTATTTTCACAATAAAATACTTTTACCGAAAAGGCTTGGGGAGGATACTGATAAAGTGTCCCTCTTGCCCCGTGGTAGAAAACAGAAACGGAGTACAGCAAGGTAGGAAAAAAATCATGTTTTCTTTGAAGAAAAAAAAAAGAACACTTAAGTAAAAACTAATTTAGAGAAAATAAAAGTTTTTTTCCAGTGAAAACTTTTTGAATGAGTATATACTTAAGTTGATAGCTGAAGTTCCAGCGTTAACAAATTGGTGATTGGTATGCAAGCTAGAATGATACACAACTCCTCTCCAAAAGCAGTGTGCCTTGGGGCATCAGCAGGATGAATAAATACTTTGACTTTTCTTAAACATAAGTAATATCACCTTGCTTTCTCAGCAAGATAGCTGAAAAGTTTACACTTACCTGCTCACCACCTAACTTTTTTCCATTGATCTAGTGCTATAAACCATTGTCAGCATTTAAGTCTGATTTGACTTGCAGTTTGATTTTCACACCTATTAACTGTTTTCTCCCAGAAGGTTTTGCACTCGCTGATCTGCAGTAGATAGCAATTTCCTGACCAGTAAGGAGCTAGTGTCTTGGTGAGTGTGCTATTGATAGCATATTCTTTTCTCTGGAATAATTAATCTGAATGGATTAATTTTTTTGACTTTTGAGGACTCTTAATTCTTCATGCTAAATATAGACTAAAGATGCAAAATGACTCTTCAAATACTTTATGCTTTTGGAAATTACACTCTGGGATCAAGTCTGCTAAAACCCTGCAGAACATATTCTAGGTAGTGTGGTAGTCTTCCAATAACTATATTCCTGCTAGAGCAGTTGGGGATTTTGGTCTGATACAGCAAAAAGAAATAGCTGGAAACCTAAAATAACAGACAAAGGAACGATTTATGTGACTCCTTCTGTTTTAAGTTTTGTTGTGTGCGTATAGATGTGTGCAGCTCCGTATGCGTATAGAAACCTGAAAACACACACAGACACACACCAAAAATGATTGCTTGCTTAGAACAATATTTCAGTGCTTCTCAAAGCGCAGAGTATTGATGCGGTAGAAATTTGGAGGCAAACTTTACAATGTATGGGGAAAATGATGCAGGAAAGGGCTTTTCTCATGCTGTTTCTCTGTTTGCCAGCTCTGAACGTCATCGCATCTGATGTTATATACTGAAGTCGTACGTGTACACAATGATGTTAAGCCAGCAAACATGAAAACAAGGAAATAGCACGAGAAAGCCCTTTGTCCTGTCTCTGATTGCCGAAGAATTTTATCGTCTGATCTCCAGAGGGGTTTGGAAGTGACGATGAACTGTTCAAGCTGCCCTACTGAAAGGTATCAAGGGCAAGAATTTTTTAAAAAGGAAAGACAAAGAGACTTAAGTACATTGTGTTACAGTGTTCTATAATGTAGTTTTGCTAAGAAAGAAGTAACGTGACCCATCAATCTTCACGGTTGGCGGTTATGGTAAATTTATTGTTTTCTCGTTTTGCTTCTAATCATCTTCTTGTTCTAGATTTTTTCCGTATTTATTTCAGTTGAATCAACTAGAATTTTTTTCTATAAATACTTTAAAAGGGAGCAATAAATTTTATTCATACATTAAAAAGAGAATGTGAAGTTCTTTATACTCCCTGCATTTAAAAAAAAAAAAAATCAAATGTATGTTGTCACTTAAAGCACCATTACATGTATTAAGGATTAAGTGTTATTTATATCTATTCCATAATATTTTTAATGACGCTATTGCTGCTATGGATCATAAATAGATTTGATCAAATAAGTGCTGTCTTATTTTATAGGTACAATAGGTATAGTGAAAAATGAGTACTTTCTGCTTTCTTATCCACAAAACTTTTTAATAAATATTCACCTTTTAAACAACTGGGAAGTATTCACTTAACTTTTTAAAATAAAATTTATTTTACATTTTGCTTGCTGAAATCTAGATAATATCTGCATACCAGGTGCCATGCCTTTAGTTTAAAAAGACATAAATCCAGTGCTTTGCTTTTTAGTGTGATAAAATAGGAGATAGAATAAATTTGATGGAACCTACAATTTATTGCACTGTTAGGCGGTACATGGGTAAAAAATGGCCTTCTTTGGTCCCCCTCGCCCCCCCCCCCCAATTATTTCACTATATAGTTTACAGTATAATTTGTTATTTAGTATGACTCATTAACAAATAGAATGAATATCATTGCTTTGTCTGCAACGTGGTTGCAAGTTTCTGTATGTTACCTCACATTATTGGGAGTAATGTTTAATATGCATCATCTAATAATACTAGCATTTCATATACAATACAAAATCTGTTAGGAAGCAAAGGAGTATAAAGAACCTTGTTTTCTGCACTTATATGAAGATGAAGACTTACATGATACTAGTTTGCTAGAATAAAATATAAACACTGCTTTTAACTTGGTTGTATACAGCATATATAATTTTCTTTTTAAAAAGTTATTAATATTTCATCAATTAGACTACAACATGGAATTCTTACACATTACTGTATGTTTGATGTAAAGATATTTAAAATAGGCTTGTACTTAATGTTCACATTGCCTCAGTTCTTGGACTGCAGAATGTCACCATGACTGTTGCCTATAATTTCTTCCACGTTTGCTATTTGGCTCTTATAAAAATGTGTATTTGGCTATTTGATCTGTAAAATAAATTCTATTAATAATGAAGTACATATTGTAATTTAGCCTATTGTATTGCATAATCATAGCTATGACTGTTACAGAGCAATACTTAATTTCCTATAATGAAATCCTTTTCCTTGGGAGAACTTTATGTATCTGTTAGACAGTGTCACTATTCATATTTATTATACTTTTGCAGTACTTAGCTTCAAGCTAAACAAGCAGCACTTTCAATGGTTAGACACATAGTAATGGTATTTATTGATTCAGTGCCCCCATGCAACTAGTTATTTTGTTTTGAAACATCATTCCTGATGTCAGAAGGAGTTTATGCAAAAAGTATAGTGTAACCAAGATGGGTACCACCTACTGCTGTTACAGCTGTTTACTTAGATGCCTCATTTGTGGGTGATAGGAAGCATGCAGAAATACTTGTTGTGGGTAATTACCCCTGGACATAGAGTTGTTCATCAGGAAGACGGTAGGATTTCATAGTCTTACGTTGTCTACTTTATTTGGGTTTTATATTTCTGGATTTTTATTTGCATGGTAATTGGGTTGGATCTCCTTGATGAGTAAAATTCATACACACAGAATTAATGTTTGATTAAGAAAAGCACCAAAAAAATTTGCATGCTTAGATTGAAACTTACACTGTTTTTTGAATCAAGAAAGACTGAGTTGAGATATTGGCCTAGGTTCATCTAATCTAACTTTACTCACGTAACTAAGTCATCACAAGTGAAAATATAGTTGCCCTCAGTTTTTTTCTGTGGTGGTGAAAAGGCATAGCAGATGTTAGGCATAGCAGGTTATTTTGATCTTTAGGACTGCATGCTCTCTAGAAGTGCCTACTTTCTTACACTGAATATGAGGAGAACCTTTGATAACTACATTTCAAATTGAAACGTGTCACATGCTTGTAGTTATTTGAGATGAAGCTGGATCGCTCATGAGAAAAATACTGCTCATGAGATTCTTAGTTCTTCTGCTTTTAACCTAGCTGAAGATCTACCGTTTTCCTAGTATTTTCCTGCTTATGATATCATATTCTATATATAGATACTTCTAGAAAAATCTAGAATGATTTTAAACATTTAAAAAGTTACATGCCTGAAACAAAGGTTCCTTAAGAGTTTGAATTATTGCCCTAGATCAGTAATCGCCCCTAGTTTTCATAGGGATCAGCAAAGCCAAATATAATAACCCTTCAAATGCACCAATTAAAAAAAACGAAACCTATTAGAGTGTTTCATTTGCATCTGTGGTAGATAACTGTTTTCTTTTTTCATTTCCATTTTCTTACATGCAAATACCACTTTTTTTTTTTTTAAGTAGTTCTTTTAGAAACTGGCATGAGTCTTGTTCAGAGAGCTTATTTCCTTCAGATGGTTAAATGGATTCATGAAAGCCTAATGTGCACTTACCGAATGTTTGTGTGTGGTGAACATTAATTTTTACACTTTTCAGGGAGGTGAAGGATAAATGGAAGCAAGTTAAAAAATTACGTATTTAGGGTGGGTTTTTTTTTTTTTTGGAGTATTAGTGTCCTGAGTCAAAGTGAGGCATATGTCAGTTCCAAAAGGAATTCTGTTTTTCTAGAGTTTTCACCTACAGAAATACTATCAAGTCAAAGTAAATAAAGAGCAAAAATTACTGAGTTGACCAAATGCTGTTTTTATAATTGAAGACTCTATGTTTCTCCTTGAACTGTCAAGTGCATTTTTCTGTTATTTTTATTGTAGTTTAGACTGCAGTTATTATTACTCAGCCTTATCTCTGTAAACTTCCTCAGGAAATCTGTCCTTTTTTTTTTTTTTTTTTTTCTATGCATATTGCCACTCCTGTCACCAGTGCGGAAAAGTCTGTGTCTACAGCTAAAGTTCTAGAGTGTTTTTTTTCGGTTAGTTAGTGCTATGTATGGTTCAGCAAAAATAATGGGTATATATTTATTGCCAATTTTTCAGAGTAAATTAGTTGCATTGCTGCTTGTAGCCCTATATGCAAACTGCCAAAGATGGCTCTCAGATCTTGTTCTACATCCTGTATCTTATTGTTGGTGTCTGGACTTCATATAGATGCAGGTCTACCAAAGCTCAGTGCCACTCAGTGTCAAACAGGCCCTGAGGTTAAGTGAGTCACGCCAAGGAAAAGCTGTGGCGCACCTTCTGCCGTTTGTATGAAAGCTGCCTATCGTATCGGAAAAAACATTGGATTTTGGAGGATATCTTTAAATCCCTCTGAATTTCAATAAACAGAGGTCTGCTAAAGGGGGTAGTAGGGTGCTGTCAAAAACAAAGCTGGTTTATGATGTAAGTTTTGTTTTGTTTTTTTTTTTAACAAACTGTAATGGTGGTCTCTTTTCTTACACATTTTAAGTGATTTCTCATTTTACCATACTACATATACTTATGACATATATTAAATATTATTTGTAAAATATTTTAAACCAATACTTTTGAATATATATTTTTGCTTTCAAATTGAATTACCAATCACTATTCCTTTTATGTCTTATTTATCTCCTCTTGAGATAAATTCTGTTTGAAGACTATACCTGTATACCTTTTAGAGAAGGACATTTCTTAACTACACCTCTGGTCAGTTCACTTGGTGCATGCACACCATCATATCTGTACAGATATCATTAATAGGTGCTATAACTATTACATTAACTATACCACCCATAAAGTACCATAAAAATGTAATAATGATGCATCTAAAGAAACGTACTTCTTTCAAATCCTAGTATCATTAGCAGTACATGCCTTTTGTCAATGTTTTCTTCAAGGAAATCTGATTTAAGCAGGACTTTCCAAGAGTTACACATCTTCTAATGATGTTTAAATGTGTTTTGTTAGCGTACACACCCACACGTGTGTGCACACACATACTCTGAGATATATATGTATATATATACACGTATGTATTTTGTGTGTATATAAAGAGTGAGCATGGGGGCATATATATACCCATATCGCGTATTCGGTTAGCAGTTTATAGGAAGTATAATGCTGCATAGACTGTAGCTGTAGGTATGTAACTATCTGTGTGCCCAATATATCTTGCTATGAAAGATAGCCAAGCAATAGGGTTTTCAATTTACAAATAATTCTGAGATCTGTAAAGGTCTTTCCTTTGAGAATATACTGGGTTCTTACTGTATTACAGGGTGACTCTTGGTAACTGAAAGGTTAGGGTACTAGCCTGATAATATAAGAAACAGTTTTGGATTTCTGTTCTCTTTGAGTATTTCATTTATATTCATTCCAATATAGAGGACTGGAATGTCTATCTCCCACTATGCTAAAAGACTTTTTTTTTTTTTTTATAGAATCTTTCTCCTAAATCTTACCACCAAAAATGTCATGAAAGTGATGTTTTTGTATATCCTCCAACTTGTGAATGTCTGCTTATTTCATACATAGATGCATGTAAATTAAATTCAGTTATTTAAATCATACATATGGATATTAAGCAAATGTGTTATCAGGGTACTGCTGACTTTCTGCTATCTCTTAAACAGGTTTTATTCATTTGTATTAAGTATATTTTTCATTTTTATGGAAGGTTGGTAAAGTGCAAACATTATTCAACTATTATCAACTATTAAAGGTCAAATAACTTATTTCCAATAAAAGCTAAATGATGATCTCAAAGATCTGAGGTTTGTCTTCTCAACTAAAGTGCTATCACTGAACAGCAGCTGAGAATTCCAGTCTCTTTTTCTCAGCGTGTATTTCATCCTTTCTGTGCTAAAGGAGGACATCCATGGCTGTTTAGACTGATGAACTTCCTCTCCTTCTGTTCTGTTCTGTTCCCTTCTGGGCTCTCATGTTGTTTTTGTTCTTGATCTGATTAGCCAAATCTGACATGAAACTTGAATCTAAGACCTCTCCTCAAAATAATTCCCCCCTTTTTATTGTCTAGGCAGTACAAACATTTCCGTTTTATCTGTGTACATCAATTGCAAATAAGTTGCAGGCAGATAGACACATTGGCACTAATATGAAACTGAAATACTCCCAAATAGCCCCTGCCACAGAAAAATACTGTTGCTGGGTCCTTATCTATATGATGCATGGACTGGTACTTCTTTGTTTCTTCCCTGTTCTCTCTCTCTCTCTCTCCCCCCCCCCCCCCCCCATTAAAAACAAAAAAAAAAACCTGATGGCAAGTTCTGGTCTTATTCAGACACTACTGCACATGTCTTTCTGATAAACTAATGACCCACAGTCAGAAGCATTTTGAAAAGGTGAATGGAGTTTGGAACCTCATTTCCTTTGAACTTTTAAAGTATTTTGAGTAATTGGATATATTCTGGGAAAAATGTGCCTTCCTCCATTTAGACATACTTTATGGGGAGAAGCAAAGGGAAGAAATTCAGGGAAAGAAAACAATACGTTATTTTGACCAAATAATTAGTACCAGAAACTAATAACTACAAAATAAAAGTTAACTATTTTTTAGCAGAAGTGTAACTTACGAAATAGCTTCTTACAGAGTGAGAGTAAATGAGGATATTTCATGAATTTTGGGCAATTATGTTGTGTCACTGTATGATATACCAAAATTTCTGTCTATTTTGAAGCTTGCCATTGGTGAAGAGCTATACTGGAAGACTTGGCTTTAAGTGGACATTTCTGTTGACATACATGTAGTAGGATGATTTTATTTTTTACTTGGGAGAATTCAGATTATTCTTGTACATTGCACAAATCACCTCATCAGCGAATTGTAAATTTGAAAGTCTTACTTGTTAAAATACAAGAAAGCCTCTTAGTGTTTGAAATAAGCTGATGAACTTAAATGGTAGTATTCATTCTTGCTCCACAGTAAATGAAAGCTACCTTTGCCTTAGCTACTCAGTGCAGTATGTGTTTTGTGATGATTGCTTTCAAGATCTAGGCAGTATTAGGATTAGATGGTATTAGGATAGAAAGGGATGAGTGAAAAATATGACCGTGTTAGTGTATACTTTGTATTAGGGTGAGACACCTTTATCAATATCTGAAATTTCACACCTCAGATCTTTGCATGTGAAGCTTTGAGCTACATTCTGACATACTTCCTTAACTGGATTAGTATGGATTTATGATCACGTATAAAAGTAGCAGAATGTCAGCTTGTAACTTTGAATGCATATGTTTTTATCTGATTTGAAAAGTCTAATTCATGTAAGGTTTATCAGGTGATTATAAGGTAAGATGTCCTAATTGTATTTGACAGATTTTTATTGATTTGTAGAAATTTTGTTTCCCTCCCTCGGAAGCTAATGTATTTTGAGCTGGAAATGAAAAAGAAACACAACTCAGACTTTAAAAGTATGTGATATGGTCTTTCTTGCCATTTTAACTGGATGAGACTATTCAAGGACAGTACAAAAAGTCTGCTGTATGATTTACCTTTTTTCCATTTTTAAACTTACCTGAGGTAGGTGTGTTAAAATTATAGTTAATATATAACAATAAACTGTCTTCTAGCTTTGTTGCATCTTTATTTCTTGAAGTATTTTTTAAATATAGAAAGATACTTTTATCCAATTAATAATTTAAGTATGTATGTATTTATATTTACAATTATGAAAGATAGCATTTTCCACTTTCTATCTTTGTACACACTTTTAGAAGCATCTATTTTGGAAGGTCAATATCTAACAAATATACTAATAGATCAAGCTGAAGCTGTGAACTGCTTTTCACTTTTGAATAAATACGTTTGTAAAAAAAACTTCCAGAGGGGAGAAAAACACTGGGTTATGTTCTCAAGCTTAGCAGAGGGGAGGTGGTGACTTCTACAGCCTGCTGAGATTTTGATTGCTATTGATTTTAAAGTCAGAAGCCAGAACCATTGCAATTTATAGAAGAAATGTTCCCAACTCCTGTTAAACTCAGAACTTAGTGAGCTGCAGCTGTCTCAGAACTGCTGCTGCTGCTGCCAGTTTTAAAGGTATGTCTGATACTGTTATTAGCAGCTGTAATCAACATTGTTGTATTCACTGTACTCCATTCTGAGTCAGTTTGATGTACGTTTGTAGGAATTGGGTGAGAATGGTGGGTTTACCAGGAATCTCACAACAAAATCATGTTTTCTTCCCTCAGAATGGCAGTAAGGTAATCTTCCTAATACAAATATGACAGTATATCTAATATTTTGGGAGGTATGTCTCCTAAGTGGTATCCAAGTAAAGTAAAAGCTTTTGTATTGATGTTTATTCTTCACATTAAATATTTATCCTTTTAACTCTTAATTTGTACTTTATAGGACTGTAGAAGTTTATACACAAACATATATACAAAAAGAAGGTATTTTAAGAATACCTGTAACATGCTTAATTTCTTTATCTGGATGTAGCTTAAGGTATTCCTTGCTGCTTAGTAGCATGACTGAATTCATTTTTGAATGCCCTGAGGTAAATTTTACTTTACTCTAACAAAATGACATTGCTAATTAATGAAAGAAAAATGGATACGCAGATTGATATTTGTCTTGCACGTGGGACAATCCTTAAACCTAAGAAGTTATTCTTGAGGATTCATCTAAACTTAGAAGTTAACATCTTAGATTTAAAAATATGTGATGGCTATAGTTTTGGAAAGCAGTAGCGTGCTTTGGCCATTGTGTGGCCAAAGTTGTAAAAAAGCTGGTAAGTGATCTCTGCTGATTAAATTCCCATTCTTCATTATGTCTGTGGTAAGGCCTTTCTAAGAATGATTCCTTTTGACAAGTGGCCTAACTCCAGTTACTTCATATGCTATTGATAAAATATTTTTCAACTTTCAGGATCTGTAAGAACATAACTAGTATTGCAGACTAATACTGTGTGAGATTTATTTTCTTCCAGTCTCTAATAGGGTATAGGATTGTTTTATTATGTATATATTTTCCTATTCTTTATATTACTATATTGACATTATATATTTTTTTTTTATATGGCACTCCTGACACAAATAAGTCCTTGCGTTTGGTATTGTGTGCACCTGGCATTTAATACAAGCATTGTGATATAACTGAAGGAATTAAAACCAGATGTACAAATCAGTTTTGCCAATATATTGTAACTATTTAGGACATGATAGTAAGTCATAGAGTATCTATCTAGTTCTTTAAGATTACAGATTGTAGAATCATCCAATAATTTAGGTTAGATGGGACCTCTGAAGGTCATCCAATCCAGTCCCCTGCTCAGAACTAGGCTAATTTAGATCAACTCGCTTTGGGCCTTGTCCAGTCGAGTTCTGGGTATTTCTCAGGATGGAGATGGCACAACCTCTCTGAAATACCTGTTCCTATTTGACTTGCTCTGTGGTGCAAAGTCTTTCCTTATCTAACTGGAATTTCCCTTGCTGCATTTCAAAGAACTGAAAGTGCTGAAGGAGCCCATACATGCTTTATAGATAAAGTGCTTGAGTACCATTGAAACCTTTTCTGGGCCTTTAGAGAAAATCCAGCATTATCCAGCATTAGTAAAGTCTGTTTTGAATAGTCTATTTGAAATAGTCTGTTTTTTGTCCTTGTCTCCACCTGATATTGAACAATATTCAAAACTTATCACGAAACTTTTCTTTTTCCTTTTCAGTCTTCATATCTTTCACGTTCTTTCTGTTTTGACAGATGTAGTGTTATGTTATATCATCACATTATTTCTTTTCTGCCATTCTGTATTAGTAATAATATAGAATCTGTGAATATTCAGACAAATGTATTTTAAGCTCATGCTTAAAATTAAGTATATTTGGGCAAGTTTGGCTCCTTGCCATATCAGTGCTTTTAAGAAAGTGCTTTTTTCTACTCACCCTGTTTTTGGGATACTATTTCCTCCAGGAGGGAACAGTTTAAAACATGATAAGGTTTTAAACGTTCTTCAGAAGTTTTACCTGGTCTTGAATCTCAAGGCAATTCCCTTTTACAGAGATTCTATTTTTTGGCATCCAGAAGGTTATTTTCCCATTTCTGCTGGGCTTTGTGTATTACAGAATCACAGACTGGAGTTGGAAGGGACCTCTGGAGATCTTCTGGCCCAGCCTCTCAATATTACGTATTCTTCAGCTATATGCACTGTTCAGGAAAGGGGGGAAAAAAACCCTAAAGAATAACTCTCCTCATTCCCAACTCTATTCCAGAATTTTCTCCAGCTAACTGTATTTTAGTGCAGTTCCTGCATTAGTACAAATATTTAATGTTTCCAGATCCTTAGATAGATGCAGGTATCTTAAAAGTTAATTTTAATTATCTTTATGGATCAATTTCTTATATGCCTAAATAATAAATTTAAATAAATTTAGTTAAATGTACAAGTATTTCAGATATGTCTATTCTTACGCATTTTCAGGACAAAGTGCAGAAGTATATTGTTTTCTGCTTACTTGTGTGGCTCACCAACTTCCTTATTTGTCTTTATTTTATAAATATATTGTAAGTTTTTGTTTTCCATCTAGTTTTATTAGTAACAACATTGATAACTTGACATAGTCATGATTGCTTTACTCATGAAGTACTAAATGAATGAAACCTTTTCAGAAGTTCAGCGTGAAGGTTGGATATTGAAAGTGGATAGAAATAACAGAGTAATGGTGTCAATAGCAAAACACTGGAAAACTTGAAAGGAGGGAAAAACATTCTTTTTTTATGTTCTGTATACAAGATATACAATCGCACAGTTATGTGTTTGCTTTCAGCTACCAAGAATGATATATTAGTTACAGTAGTGTGGCTTTGAAACTCTGAACGTGGATAAGAGAGCACATGTTCAGTTGTTTAAGGTTTCTAGCATCTGTTCTGCCAATCCTCTTACAAAAAGTCTTTCTAGAATTAGCAAATGAAAACATGAGTTCTGAAATGGATATGAAAGAAAGAATAAAAGGGAGGAGGGATTGGAAGGGAGTATTAAATTATTTCATTGCCTCTTTTTAACACATTAACTGCTTGAACTGTTTGTTTTTATGATTCCAGATGGTAGCAAGATGCATGTAGAAGAATAAAATGAAACAGTACAAATCAAATGCTTGGCTGCTGTTCAAGAGCAGCTAAGGCTAAGCTTTATTAAATTCACATGAAGATATGATAACTGTGGAATTTTACAGAATGAACTGCAATAATCTTACTCAGGAAGCACATCATTCTTCTTGAGATAAATGGGAGAATTGAAAATTTTGTCATGAAAAACAAAGCCCTTTTGGAGCTTCATTTTCAGAGGGCGTTCCTACTGAATCTATACATGTACCACAAACAGAAGCAATATATGCAATCCATTTAACACATCAGAAGTTCTAAGGATGTGTTTTTCCTCATACTCAGCGAAGATAAAATACTGAGAGAATGCTACAAAGAAAGTTAATGTGCTCAGGGTTAAAATTGCTCTCATTGTCCAGTAAGTGCTCACTAGGGATAAGCATATTTGTATTAAAAAAAATAAAGTTGACAAATACTCCCATTTTTGATAATTTTTATGCATGATATAATTCATGTTACTGATGCATTATTTTTTTGTGGCTGCAGAACCTTTTTTGTGCTTCTGCAGTTGAATTGCTGTCTCTAACTCAGTGTGTTTCAAACTTCTGTTTTATCCCTCCCTAAAATTTTTTGCAGGAAGGATTGATGTCTGCATAATGAAATTGCATTTAAGCAAAAATAATTTTTTTATATGTAGCTTTTCTTCTTCCCATTGAAATTCTAAAACTACTGTTCAAAAATTTCTGATAAAAAACTGAAAAATTTTCCTCAAAAATCTTAAAATAATTTTTCTACTGATTCTTACAGGATATGTTTTGTTAAATTCTCCAGGTAAAGATGACTCCAATTTTATTTCACTGTGAATGGATTTTTCTCTCAACAAAAATGTTTTGTATGGCAGGTCCTGTTGTGTGACATGCCATACAAATAATTTTGAAAAGATCAGGCTAGTGACATCTTTTGATCTTACCTGTATCTTGCAAACTTACTTCGGTGGTTTTCATCCTTCATTGCAATCATTCAAAGTTACTGTTTTAGAATAAGGAAAGGGAAAACTGTATTAAGAGTAGTAAAAAAGTGAATATAAAAATTTGAACCAAAATATGAAATAAACAGAGTTCTTAGTAAGTAGGTGTATTGCAAAAGAAAATCACAGCTTTTGAACAGGGATGTGCAGCAAAAGAACGTGACTTCTAAAGTATCGGAAGACTGAGCTGTAATTATTTGGGAGATAAAATACAAAGTAACAATGAGGTATTTTCCTAATAACCGGGAGAGAATCATGTAAGCTAATAATGTATAAAGCTAATGCTTGCAGTCATATAGAAACTGGGGAATGGAATGTTTTGATTTGTATTATTTTTCCTGACTGGCTCTAAGTGCATAAATAAATTATAAGACCTTTATCAGGCTAAAGCTTTATACAACAAGTTCAATGAATGAAGAATAAAAGGGAAATATGAAGAAAGCAGCCTGTTTCGTAATGAAGAGCAATATAACCCCTAAATTTATATTGCAAATACACATATGTTTGTGCACAGATGTTCCTATTCATATGTACTATAAAATTGAAGTCCAAATACATGGATATCATATTTGGGTTTTACAGAAACTGTATTTAATGATTTATTGCTTATTACTTTATTACTTATGGGTAATCTTAGTATTTACTATACCTCATATGCATTTATACTGAAGAGTTATTCTTGTGCAATACACAAACCCAGAGCATAGTTTACAATAATATTGGGAAATACTGCAGCGCAGTGATGATAAAAACTTTACAACAGGTAAAACTCATTATCTATTCTGTAACAGGAAAAAAATGTTGAAGGAGTATGGGAAAATTTTATAGTAAGTGATGGATCATTTGCTTCCAAAGTTTAGGTATAATTAAAGTGGGTATCACATGGAAATAAAATTAGAAGACGCTTTCAGTGTTTTGATGAAGTACCCTGTAGCTGGGTTGGGTAATGTCAAATACGTTAATTTTCTTTTCGAGGGTTGCATATCTTATTTCCCATTGCTCCTTGTGAAAACAAAGTGAAAGACAAAACCTGGCTGCTTGATAAACTGAAGATGTCAAGAGTTCTCCTTGATGAACTGATGGTATTCATCAAAGCTGCAAGTACAGTACTTTTTTGAAGGCTGCCTGTAACTGTTCCTGGAAAAAAAAAATGTCCAACAGTCTGTCTAAAAAGTAATGGCAATAAAAAAAATCTGACATATGTCATAACAGACAGATAACCTTTTCTCCTTGTGAAACTGATCAAATATAAACTCTCTGATCTAATCAGAACTATTTTTCCTTTGTCCTTGTCAGTCAAACCCTTCCTATTGATAATCCAAACAAAATAGAACGCAAAGTCTACTTTTGTCTTATTAAGATAAAAAGATTTCTGTCAGGATTTGATAACGTTTTAGATGCAGAGGCTGTTACAAGAACGTAATGAATATCAAATATATCTGCAAAAAGGACTTTTTACAAAGATAAAATCCTGACGAAAAATGCCACTTATTCTTTATTTTCCATCAGGCAGGTTTAAAGACTGTAAGTTTGAGGTTGTAAATCTATATTTAATGGAGGTATTTAATTCAGTACTCTGTGTGCTCAAATGTGATCCTTGAATTCCATTACTTATTGTCTGATTAAAAAAAAAAAAGAAATAGACCCAATTCTTTCATATTGAAATACAGAATATACTCTTAATAAATCAGAATTTACCTATAGGGGCCACAACCTTATGGCTAAATCTTAGTAACCTTTATATTCCAAATTATTTCTGTAGTATTTGGACTGATTTCAATGGAATTGCTTATTTTGTGAATTATTTCCAGAGGAAACGTGTGATACTTCGTTAAGGCTGTTATTCAGGAGAGGGAATGGGGAACTGGAGCAGGATGTTCAAAGAAAATGTTATATGTAATGGGAATGCACAAATGAATATATGGTACAGGGACTGTGGAAGATTGTCCTATGCTATTTACTTTCTGTGTCTTGTGTGAGGTTGTGGGCTTTGTATGGATTTGAGGGGGAACAGGGAATTGTTTTTTTTCCTAGCCATAAGAAAAAGCCATAAGGCTGAAGGGTGCAGGGCTGGGGGAGGCCAGAAAAGCTTAATAGCAATTTCATTTTGAAAAGGGAGAGATTGATCCATCTTAAATGGTTACAGCTGGATTGACCAATAACCTTTAAATTAGAGAGACAAATACAAACTGCAGAACCGGTACAGGTCACCAGCTGTAACCAGAAGAGGATAGTGAGAAGGAAAGAGCTGAATCAATAGGACCACTGTACATATAACAGAATTTTGAGAGGATGTCTATAAACAGATGGATGAAAATGGTATACTACCCCTTTACAAAGTAAATGTCCAACAGGCATAATGAAAGAAAACTTTCCTAAGAAATTTTTCTTAACTCTACTATTCAGAGTATTTTTAAAGTTAAGAGTGTGGTTTTCTTAATCTGACACAGACTTCAGATTTGTAACTACACTGTAAAGATGGATAGACTTGTACACTGCAGTGTTTGCACTAGGTAAATGGACCATACCCAGGTCTAGATAGATCGCTGAAGCAGTGATCGCACCGAGTCCCTTGGACTGATAAACATGAACACTTTATACATATTTTAGTAGGGAAAATGCTGAAATGTGCTAAGGCTTTGTTTTACTTCTCTGCTGTGTTTGGGTTACTTAATTCTCTTTTGCAAATAAGAAAAGGTTGATTGACATACTGGGTAAGTAAATATGTGTTGTATCAGACCTAGATACTCAACTGTCAGTAGGCAGAAGCACATATAGCCTTATCATCAAGCATTACATAATCCGAAGTGAATGATAAAGAAATACATCAGAATCCCATAGTGATTTCTTGAGAGTGATAACAATAGTCTTGCTTTTGAATGAGTAGGAAGGCAGAGGAAGTAGTTTCATGAAGGATTTAGGTTAGAATTCAACTCTTCTAAAGGAAGTGAAGAAAGAGTCATTTGTTGCAGCTGTCTCAGATGCATAACATGGGCTGGAATGAATCCCTCTGTATAACTCCTTTCGTGTGCTATAGGAGGAAACGATACGAACTCTTAGTTTTTAGATAGCTAAAGTTAAGTGAGATGAATTCTGAAGTCTGATAGGAAAATAATTTTAAAAACTAAGGCTCACAAAGCTAACAACACTTTGAAGCTATGACCTTCTACACCAAAGGTGTATTTACTCTCTTTCAGTTAAAAAAAACTTAGGTAATTAAATGATACGTGATCAATGCAGAGAATTTTCAAAGTGAGTATAAGAATGTGCTCAGATATTTTCACTTTCATTAACTGTAATTTACTCCATTATTACTGTATATATGTAACTGTAACACAACTCTAAGTTGTTATAAGTTTAATAGTGGTAAAATTAACTTTGTAAACAGAAATGACATATTCTATTTTTCCCTTATTTTTGTAGAATAAACATTTATATGCTATAACAATCATATTTCTTAATTTCTCTTCATTATCTTATTTTTGTATGTGTGTTTTCCGTTAATCTGATTCAGCTCCTTTGTTCTTTGCCTGAAGCTGATAAAGATAGGATCACAGGGCGTTTGTTCTTTTTGTTCATTTGAGTAATTCATCACCAGGATTATTTACAAAGAAAAAAAAAAAAAAACAAGGATTTAGGAGGACACATACTTAGTATAACAGAACATGGCTCTGTACTGCCAGCGGACGACATGCAGTAGATCCTGGGCCATTCTGACAATCCAAAACCATGCCTGAGAAGAAACTTAAATGTTTTCCTTAGGCAGCATGGTTTATGTAACCACTTTCTTGTTTGCAAAGTTCACAGGTGTCAACATGCATATTTTTGTTGCCTTTGATAGCATCTGACCTTAACAGAAAATGTCATTCACTCGGCTTTCTGAGAGAAAGCAGTATTGAGCTCAGTCAACGAGCCGTTGGTCAGTTCGGTAAGTTTCTTTGTCAATACATTATTACAAGGTTGTAGGAGACATGTTGTAGGAGAAATCAGAGTTAGTGCCTTGCTGAGCTTTGTTCATATACTGCCACTTTGTAACTTAGAGCAAAACATTTTTGGGGAAAGAAGTAAGTCCAATAGAGAACTTGTTATCAAAAAACACTAGATAATTTACTTTTTAAGTAGTACTGTGAAAACCTGTATGGAATTACTGGTTTTAAAGAGTTCATGTTGCTTTTGGATTATGCTGCCAGAACTACTTTTGGAAAAGTTGGACTAATAATTTATCTGTAAAATAATTCTGAGACAGGAAATAAATGGAGAACAGCAAATTCAGTTGCCTGTCTCCTCTTCCTATTAACCTTTGGAACGCTGAGAGTAGCGAGCAGCACAGTTAAATCTCTGTGCAAAAGTGTAGGAGTAGAAGATGGAAGTAGACACTTTGGGAAGGAGGCTTTTCCCTACATTAAGTTAGTTAAATTCTAGAGACTCCTAAAACTTGATGGGAATTTTTAAAACAGAAGAAAGGTTTGCTTTGCAGAGTTTATGATAAAGTCCAGGAATTTTGATGTTAGTTTGTTAGCAGTTTCTACTTTATCATGCCTTTGGAAAGAGTACTAGACAGGGTGAAAGGAAAAGACAATTACCTTAGTTTACTGGAGGGGACGTGATGTGGAAAAACTGAAATTAAACTACACTGTAATACAATTCTGCCTCTTATCAGAAAAGTCCTTTTTTTTTTTTTTAACTCTTATTAGAGATATATATCACAACTCTTGTAAACTGCCATCCCGTGGGCTATTAATTAATACATTTATTGTGATGTCCACAGGAATTTCAAAATCTAATTAGCATTTGACAGATGAACTGTCTTCTTTCCATCAGTTCAGCTCACGTCAGGTGAAGATTTACACCTGATGGAATGATATGATAAAGCTGCTGTTATGCTGATACGTTTTCAGACTGGAGAGCTTTCAAACCTGAACCTTCCTGAGTAGTCCCAATATTCACATGCAAAACTTTAGAAGCAGAAAAAATAAAACTACATTTAACTTAGCTGCCATTAAGATAATTTGATAAAATTACTTTGATGGCTGCATTTTGGTGAAACTTAGAAAAGAACTTCTATTACTAGCTACTTATTATTTGGCTAATTTTGAACCGATACAGAGAAAAAATGTACTATTTCCTCAAGGCCACATCTTGAATTGGTTTTAATGGTACTTTAATCAAAGGTACAGTTATTATGTGACACTCCATCTTGTTTGCTTGTTTGCTGGAGAAATAACATGCTTTTATTGTATGAATAAAAGGCCAAGAAAAAAGTACAATAATGGAAAAGTTTAGAAAGAAGCTCTGTAGTAAAGTCATCTTTACAATAGTATGCATTGTGTTATATTTGTTCACAGCTTTGCACAGTTAAAAATAGAAAGGGATGAAACCTGAAAAGAAAAAGCTTTAAGAAATGAGAGGAAATAAAATCAGAATATGATGTGTCTTGCTAACCTTTAAAAACACAATACAGGCCCACACAATTTTCTTCATTCAGAAGTGGTCTGGAGATCTTCAGCAGTAAACCAATCAGTTTAATTCTTTCTCACTTTGATGTATGAATTGAAATTAAAAAAAAAAAAAAGGTCTTTTGGAAAATTAGATTAATGTCTGTTTTCATTATATCCAGGTTTTTTTTTTCATTATTGGCTATTTATAGGAATATCAGTGTCCTAACTCCAGTTATTGTGAAGTGCATCCTCTTTTTTTCTCCAAGTTGCCCTCATTTACATTTTTTTCTTTTGTGTGTATGTGATTCTTCACATGCCTTGAAATCAGAGTGGTAGTCTCTCCTACTTGTTTCTCCCACCAAATCTTGCTGTATTAATTTCAGCTGCAAAACTTTATAGATTAATGTCTTAGAATCCCCTGTCCTTCACTACACTGTGACAGGTTATATTTTATTTCTTTGTTCAGTGGCAAAAGGTTGCTATTCCTTGCTAGGAAGGGATTTGTTTAGAGTTTAGTTTAATATGAAACTAAGCATCTTTGCATAATCATCTCAGATACTGAAATACAACTGAAAAGTGAAAATACATTAATGAAAGTATTTTAATAATTAAATTGTTGCAGATCGGGATCAAGGGTCATTATCTGCTTCTAGCTCACTCTGTTACTTACTGCTAGTGACTCAAAGCGCTGAGATTTGATTATCATTGGGTATGAATACTCATATTTTACAGTGAATTCAGAGGAGACTGCAAGTGCTCAGTAGTTGAAACTGCTTAGTGTCACATGTGGAGTATGAGATCATTCCTGTTCTTCAGAAATTCTTACTTCTGTACGTGCTTAAGATGGGATTTTCAAAAGTATTCAGACTAACTCTACTTTCACTACAGAAGAGCAACAGCTGACTTCTGGAGGAAGAGAGTGAGGTCAACGCACTCTGCACACTCAAGCTTTATAACATCTCTTCATTCCAGGTTACCATCCAGGAGGTAGCAACTCTAAAACAGGGAGGTTAATTGTGAAGGCAGGTGTCACTGAAATAGCTGGACTTGGAGATGACTACGTTACTGTCACTCTTGTATTTTATCTAAAGTCATACTGATTTAAGTTTTAAGCGCTTAATTTCTCAGTGTTTGTTACAGTTGAGATATTTATCTTTTTAGCCATATTCCAAACTGATGTGTTGTACACTGAGAACTGTGTCAATTACAACATTATATAAAATCAGATAACTCTGTATGTGTCTACATAAGGAAGCATTACATTAAGTTAAAATAGGGTATTAAAATAATTGCAGCTTAATTTTCAAATTTGAAATAGAAATTGCTTTGGTTTTGAGAAATCAGAGATGTGTGTTTATATGTGTCTGTATCTCACTGCTTGTTTAGAGTTCTTTATAGTAAAAAATTTAAAAAAATTAGAAGAATTTAACCATTCCAAAAAATGATGTATCCTTAGATCCATTAAAGTCAAGGCCTCTGTTTTTAATCTGCTGCTACTTAGATCTATTTATACTGGAGTATCTTTCTAACTGACAGATTATATTAGCACCAGATGAAACTAAAGTTAAACCAAATCTCTCTGACTTGATAAGGCTGGAACAGTGGATTGATCCAAATGAGGCATAATGGATCAATTACCTTGCTACTTGGAGAGTGAGGGAATTGTCAACATAGGAATTGCCATCTGAATGCCCTTTTGATGATAGGGAATTTACTAGAAAGCGGTGGAAGGAAAGGAAGACATTTTATCTTCATTTTTAGCAATGGAAGTTACAATGTATATACATTTGAACCATACAAACACTCACGCATACATACTCATACGTACAACACATTCACGTGTTGCTAAATTGTACTGATCACCTTCACCAACGATCCTAGGAAAGGACAGGCAGGATTGTGTACATCTACTATACATTTTGTGCAAAGTCTTAAATTTAACTGAAATGTAGCTTAAGCAAACAAAAAAACGAGCAGTGTCCTTTCATGATAGGTTTTAAACTGCCAATTGTTACATATTCTGGAAAATGTGATAGCAAGATTTAGATACTGTGGATGATGATTAAATGTAAGATGAGAGTTCTTTATCTGATTTTGGAGAGAGCCTCTCTGTTGTATCCTGCTTTCTCCCTTCCTGAAGAACTGCGTTGCTGTACACTGTTCTGTGTCTCTCTGTATTTTGCAGTCCTAAAAGTAAGGAAATGCTTGAATCGGACAATGGGACGTAATGAGAAACTTGTACTGGCCATCTCATCTGCTTAGCAGCAGTGTTGTAGATAAACATAGGGCAACATTCAGTTGTAGGACTATCTACTCAGTCTCTTTCAACACAAAGTTTGTTGACTGAAAAGAACTTATTATCATAAACGAGAACTATCCTATTCACAATAGAAACTAGTGGTAGTTTATTTGGAAGAGTGGGAATGTCTACAGCCTGGTAAATATGTTCATAAATTTTCTTAGCTGAGATGATCTAGGAATTCACCGTTTGGACATAATTGGTATTATTTTGACTACACTTAGAAAAAATGTTGTAGCTTAACAATCTTCAGTCTCCATTAGCTGTATTTTCAAGTCAAAGACATTACAAACTTTTTGAAAAAATTTTCAGAGCAATTACCACTGCAAGTTAGCAACCACTTGTTCCATATAGTAGGGACTAACCTTACTTATTATCTGTTACTTAAATGAACTATATCACTTCAGAAAAGTCTTGAGTATTCTTAGGTGGTCAGCAAAAAGTTTTATTAAGTTGAAAAAATTTTCCTTAATTATCCTTCAACAACCCACAGTTTAAGAATAATTGCCCTTTTAGAAAAATGAATATAATGAAGCAATGTAGAGCTCCGAGTATGCACTCTGTAGGAATCCTGTTTCCAAAAAATCTTCCCAAATTATATATTTTTAAAATTTTCTCTCTAAAGAAATTTTTATGTTGTACAACAGTTAGTAAAAACCTACAAACCCAGAGAGGCAGTCATCTGATGGGACGCCTTAAAGAGAGGGGACATTGATTGATTGATTTTGGTATTAAGTAGCAGGATGATTTTCTCAGCAGATGGGACCCATTAATTTGAGGAAAACAAAAGGAAAAACTGGAAAGAAACTAAGTTTGGATTAAATACAGATTAATAATGACTAAAAAGAAATTTCTCAGATGTGTAGTCTAAATGATATGCTATCAGATAATGAATTTTGTTGAGGATCTCTTTTTTGGTTTGACATGGAGGAAATTGAGGAATGGATAAAAAAATCTATGTGCAGGATGTTTTTGGATACAAAATACAAAACAATCTTTATCATGCTGGAAGGAAAAGGTTGTAAGCTTTTGAGATAAGATTATTTTTACTTCAATTTCATATTAAGAATTTTTTTTATATTCAGCTTTGCCCCTGTCTGGAGAAAAATAAGTTGAAAAGCTATATTGAAATTTATCTTACAAGAATGGGACTAGTATTTAACAGATTGTACAACATCCTTACCTATTGTTATTAAATAGATCCTGAAGCTCTACTCAGCTAAATAAATGGAGTCTACAGGGTGCTGGAGGTGACAGTTACAGTGACAGTTTCTTCACTTACATTCTGCTTCTAATAAATCTGTAATCCATCCTTTGCATATTGCATCACTGTGCATCTGAATGCCTATGTAGCAAGAACTTGGGAGAATACTACATTTCTCTATTTGTTAAAGTTTTATTCCAGTAATGGTTACACTAACCTGGCTTGGACCAAAAATTCCTATTTAAAATTGTATACTTAATATACGTAAATCCCCCCCTTCCCCCCGCAAAGAATCCTAATAGAGCATAAGCTAGAAAACATGAAACTGTTTCTGAGAACTCTCTGTTGAAAGCAACCGTCTAGAAGCTGAATCAGAGATCTTCTCTTTGTTGCTAAATATCTCTTGCTTGAATTAACTAATATAGAAAAGTTGTCCTGAGTTAAAAGCACAGTAAAAGAACATACTGATTTCACCACAGTTACAGCTGGGGTGAGGTCAACCTTATGCTTCAGCACATTACTGACTAAGCCTGATTTATCCCAAAATAAAATGAAAGGGTATTGTCTCCATTTTGTTTTCTTCCGTTGTCTTGTAAGACAAGATTTTTTCTTAGAGCTGGAATTTCTTTTGTACACTAACTACTCAATGGTAATAACGAGATTGTTTTAGCAATGAAATTACCTACAAATTCTGCGAAGTTTCCCACTTCCTCCAAGTTATCATCAGGAAGGGCTTTTGCTAAAGTCTTTGCTTCACTTCGTTGGTCAATATGAGATTCCAATCAGATACGTTTCTGAAGTTTTTAAGCTTTAGAGGATTTTAACATAAATGTGTTCAGTGATGGTTAATTATATGCGTTTCTCTCTAGCTGCCTAGCAGGACCAAAAGTACTCTTTTTGCTACCCAGCAAGAAGCTTCTCATATCTTTTAATTCTAATTCACTTTCAAACTCATGGTATGAATTTTATGTGGTCCAGTTTTTCTTTTATGTCAGTCAAAACAATGGTAAGAAACACATGTAATTTAATATTTTATAGATTATATATCTACATAGCTGAGTTGATAGTTGAGTAGCTTAACGTTAGTCACAATACAAAAGCCATTTCTTCAACTATTTCTGATACTTTTCTAAAATACTCTACACTCTTATACTAATTTGCATGCCTTCTGCTGTAACAAAAGTAATTAAAAAGAAAATTTAATGCTGATTTGACAGTTTATAGACATTAATGACTATTGCATATTTGTGAAACTACGGACAATGCTGTAAAAATATAAATGTATAAAGTTACTTAATATATGAAATATTATCAAAGTTTTAAAAATTTGAATATCATACTTATTTCTAATTTGGGAGTAAAGACCAAGGAAACCTGAAAGGTATTTGCTTTACAACAGCTTTTGCAATAGGCTGGGGCTTCTTTGGTGAACACAGTGTAGGGGGAAAAAAAAGATCTACTGACAAACGAAGGATGAGTTTTAATTTTATAGCATGAAGAATCTGTGATAAGCTCCTTTCCAAAAAACTGGGATAGATTTTTTAGATGTACTAATAGATCACACTCAAACCCTGCTGAATGTTAAATAAAATCAACATGTTTTCTACAAATGTTGAGGCTTGATATTTATTGAAGTCTGCCCTTATTTAGAATAATTAAGAGGAGCCAAATAGAACAGATTCTGAATCTTTTCCCCCATTTTCTGATGAAAATATTCCTACAGCTAATGGAAATGAATCTGAAGCAGTAATGGAAAATTTGGCCATTTGACTCTGAAGGATGCAAGATTTAAAAAAAAGCCTGACTTTTCATTCAAAGAAGTCCATCGCTTACACTTCCAGCTTTACTTACGCTCCTTTGTCAGATAACATCTGTCTTATTTTCATAGTTAAGATCAATCTAAAGAGTTCAGTCTCAGGTGAATGATGTTAAGTTCTGGTTTTATCTACCTGCTTAGAAAGTAAAGATGATGAATTGATGCCATCCATATATTTATAATTCACTACACCCAGAGGTAAGGAGTGTGATGTTGTTATCACATAACTTAAAGCACCATTTAAGCTAGATAAAAATAAGTGAAAATGCATAAACATTTACTCATAACATTCAGAGTAGATAACACAGCTGAGTTCGTAAAGACAGATGAAAAAGTTAAGTCTGTGCTTGATCTATTTATACAAGGTTTCTTTCACTGCTTTCAGCGAAACACAGGGAATGCATGATTGGAATGGTTTACTGAGATGGTCCACCAGCATAAATTAATACAGCTGAACAGCTATTTTAATTCATAATGAGTAGCAGTATTGTGACATTATACAATAATTACAAAATGGGGATTCTGCCAGCCCAGGAAAATGTGTCTCAACCACTCTGGTGAAAAATCTCTAGATCAGTTTTTACTTCAGCTGCAGAAAAAAGAACAGTTCAATTCCACACAATGAGCAGCAGCATCTCCCACCCCCCAGTCTCACAGTCAGATCAGGCAGATACCCACTCCAGCTATTCAAGTGAACTGACCTCTTCCTCTTAGTGGCCAGCCTAGCTGAGGCCTGCTGCTTATGTTACATGCTGGAGTGTTCAGCAACACTCTGATAAATTCTCTACTACCAGATGTTCTTCAAAACAGGTGCTATCCTCAATACCTGATTGCAACAGTTAGAAAGCTGCTAGCTACAGACATGTGATGAAAAGTGGCCACTGTATTGTCCATGGCAGGAACAACAGTCCTTGCCTAACTTGTTAAGATGTTATGAGGCTTTGTTAATTTTAATATAAACAGCTAACATCATCTAATATTGTCATTTATATTCAGATATATAATTTCATAGATTTATTTCCACAGAAATCATCTGAAAATGTCAAAATACTGACATACGTAACATACAAGAATGGACATGATGTGAAAAAAACAAAACATTACTTAATATAACACTGTGGTTTAGCTACATTCAGAACTGAGTAACATACTTGGTCCAGAGATCTGTCGACTAGAAGATATATCTGGGAATTTAGCAACTATCTGATGGCTGGAAAATAGTAAATGAAAAACTTGTATTCTATACCAAAGTTAAAAATAATGTAATAGAATTTTAACAATCTTACTAAAAAGAGAAAAAAACGCTTACTTTTATTGTTAAATTGGGTTGTTGTTTATACAAGACTTGACTGGTTTATTCCTTGGGCAGAGGAAATGACCGTATATTTTCTTTCTTTGAAACTAGTTTACTTAGCAGTTTTATTTTAAATGGCATTTTATTTAGCTATCTGAATTCTGTGAATATATTTTGTCATGATGATTGTTGAGCCAACCTTGTAATTAAGTAGGTAAGTATAATGTCTACATCATACAGCAGTCAAGAAAGGAAAGGAAAGAAAGGAGGAACATTTTTGCACAATAAGTCAATGTGTTCAAAGATGCTGACACTGTTTGTATATTCTGTTGTAAATTGTCCCTCTGCTTTCCTGTCCTAAGGGTGTTACCACTGCTTAGACAATGAATCAAACTCAATTATCATCATAAAGAAGATTCAAAATGCTAGCCTGGCACAGCTTGTTTCAAAAAGCCAGGAATCAGAATTCCCCCTGCAGATTGTCTTCATGGTAAAAAATGTAGCTTGTGCACAATTTGGTTTCATAATGTAGAAGTGGCAAATACACATTGCAGTGATGTAATTCAACATGGTTGCATAAAAAAATGAAAATGGCATGATCATCTGTAAGAAATAGTGAAGTTTTTGTTTATAGAAACACAAAGTGCATTTTCACTCACACACATAGCACATATTATGCTGCTTATAAAGAATGTATTTCCTTATCTGTAAGCTTTGACGTAACAGGACTGAGTTATAAACTCTAATATGGAATAACAATATATTTTTCTACTACTCTTTAAAACCATGGAATACTCTCTAAATTGATTTTAACTGAGGAATTTCCCTATGTACTATACTGCTCTACTTCTGTTAAAAATCTTGTGCAGACTTTGTATTTCTTTATATTTTGTTCCTAACTTATCAGAAGAATTTTCTTAAGATAATGCCTCAGCACAAATCTACATTTAAAATTTTCCTTAAATATGAACACATAAAATACTAGATTTTCTTAGGTTTTCACAGCACTGGATTACAATAATCACTTTGGCTCACTCAGCACTCCTTCCTCAGGCAAAATTCCCACAGAAGTGTGGCTTTGATGAAAGTTGTGAGTAAGGAGTGCCAAAGAGGACCCATTATGATTAGACATATATTTTGAGAAAGCTTTAGGAATGATAAACTGCACAGTTGCAGTATTACTACTGTATTTTATGTTTAAGAAAGACCAGTGAGATTGTGGGTCTTCTGAAAGAGGAAAGCGTACAATAAAAAGTGTATTCTCTTGGAGTTTTCCTGAAGGCACTTTCTTGTCTTAATTCTGTCATGCTCCAAAAAGTGTAAAATATATTGTTCAAAACTAAATGAAAACTTCTATAAGGTGAAGCTTTTTTGTCAGTGTAATGTAGGAGCATGTCTTCTGTGAATACATGGGAAATCTAGTGGATTAAAGATCAAAAAGCTAGCAATGTTACAAACAAGTAAAAAGTCAAACAGGGCCATCATGCACACAGACGTTAATAATTCAGCGTTTTGCTGTGTGTCATCTACAGAGCCCAAATAGTTGAGAAGGAATAGAGTCATGGCCTCTTGAATCATGGTAATAGCAGAGATAATGAACAACTGTTACAGTCACTACATTAATTTACTAGCACCAAGTAAGCAAGCTCAGTGCTTGTGGCTTTTCCAAGGAGTTAAGTTGGCACAAGGAAGAAAGAAATACTAGTCAGGTGCACAGCTCAGCAGTCTTGCCTGAGCTGTGTAAGTCTTACATTGGAGTGCGTAGTCAGGTTTATAAACCTAAGTCAGACACTTTTAATACTTTTATTTTACTTTGTTTGTGTGATAATTGGTTTCCTCTGTGGAGCATGAGATGGAGGACATTAAGTAGCAGTTGGGAGCATAGCTTAGCACTAGGCAGCCAGTGGGTAAGTAGTTAGGAGTGACAATGATTCTCTCCGGGGAATCACGTACAGGGTGTCACCTGCTGGCTGCACCACAAAGGAGCCCCACAAGGAGACTGATAGGAAATAAAAAGCATACAATTAGGAAATACAAAAGGAAAAATTACTTTGAAACTCAGTAGGGGTGCACAGCAATCCACTGTTCAAAAGCATATGAAAACTACCTAGGTCAGAATCAAGTCGTCCAAGTTCCACATAGCACTACAGATAATGAGTCCATTGCCAGTGAAACAGTCAGTGCAAAACTGACTAAAATGTCAGAACTGTCAAGGACAGTTTGACTCAACTGATGACAACATTGGACCCATGTCGCTTAGAGGCAATCTACAAATTAAGTTTGAAATCTCCAAAAAGATTATCTCAATTCAAGAGACAACATTTGAATCAATATGCTTTTGGACCTTTTAGTAAAAGAGTGATGTATGTTGATGCAAGTTTACAAGCTATAGACAATCATCCGCTAAAGCAATTATGCACACACATCAGGCTGGTTGGAAATCAATATCTGCACATGTAAGATATTTGCATTTTTTCTTTGCAGGCCTATTTAAAAGAAACTAATAATTTTCCCTCTCCAGGCTTTGACTTACTGCTGTTTGAAGTGCACTTTATATTCTACATCCAGGATTCTTAGAATCGGCTAATATTATTAAAAATAGTCTGTAGGAAAAACGAATGCCAGACCTTGATTAAAATTACTGCCATGTACACCATGGGCTTGAGTATTCTCTGAAATGAACTTGATTTTACCATCACTTGTCTTCACCTAGCTTTCAGGTAGATTTCAGGCACATCGGTACAGTGATGCTAGCTTTTTGTAGGTTTACTCAGCTGCACTTTCAACAATCCTGATGGACTATTTTGATTCCTTTAGTCCTTTTTCACAGTAATTTTAAAGAAACACTAATTAAAGCTTTTCTGTTGAATAATCCATGTGCTTCACCCTGCAAAGTTTAGCTTAAGGGACTCACATTGACAAAAATGCATTATATTCCTTTCACTTAATTTCATTAGTGGGACTGCTCTTTGACTTTGTGGGAACATACAGATTTTCCTCCAGAGCATGTTAGAGCACAGAACGATTAGCAGAGCATTAGAAGTAACCACAGCCCAGGAATAATGTCAGTGAGCCCAATGGCAGTATACGAGTTGCAGGGCAATTTGTAAATGTTCTGTTCAATGGTGTATAAAATAGAGATGCACTGCATTGTACTTGAGGCACTTTCTCTAGAGCTCCAGCCATGTCTCTGATACACTAAATAATTCAAACTTGTATTTTCCCATTTACTAAGTGGAATACTTTGTTGAAGACAAAAGAAGTTCAACTTAAAAAATAATGTTATGCATACCTAGAAATTAGGGGGAAGAAAATTTGAAAAGATGGTTTGATTCTTATATTTATGCTCCTGGAAATCAAAAGAAGTTCTACTGAAATCAACAGAGTTATGTTGGTGTAAAATTAGGTTAGAGAAGAGGAGAGTAATGCCCCCCTTAAACACTAAGGGGCAAGGGGTGACAGCAGAAAAGCATTGCTATTCTGCTGTGAAACTAAGTTTCCTGCAATAATGAGTGCATAGCATTTGGGTTCAACATCACATTCACCTTTTCTGGTCTGAGAGCACATTGGAACAAAAGGAAATACAACCAGTGATTTCAAATATTTCTTGTTATCCTTTTATTTCCTTTCTGCTTTCTATTCCTTTCTGTCGGTTATCAGTGATCATCATTTTAAAACCACTTGCAGTTCTGGGAACAGCTCGTACTCCTTTGTTGAAGCATACATCATCATCAGTAAAACTTTCCAGGCTATCATTGCATTTAATATAAGTTAGTCTTATTCTCTTTCAGGCTACTAGAAGCATTCTCTTTTTTAATCAACCAGTCAAGTTGCATGGCTGTGCTGTATTTATGAAGTTTTGAATTAATGTTTGGAATTACATTTCCCTCATTCTCATTTTCATTTTACAGCAGATCTTGCACACCTTTAGTGTTGTATATCTACTTGCTAAATGCAGGCAGATTTGCCAAATCTAACAGGAGCTTATAGAGATCTTCTATGTAATATAATTTTTTTTGAAGTACCTAAGAAAGTGAACAAATGCAAAACAGCATTCGTGATGACAAACTTTAATACTTGTTCTATCTAGTGCAATTCACAAAATTCACATTATATTTGAATTTTATCATACTAGTTGCGAGCTGGTAATAGTGCAGATTTTAAGATCTTTTCAAACAACAAAGAACTATCCCTGCTTAATAAACTAATTACCAATTTAAAATGTTAGTACAAACCAGCTGATAAAATAAAAGGTAAAATTGACTGAAGTTCTATCAGTTCAGAGTCACTTCTCTTCAGTTTCCACTGCTATCTTCCAGATTTGGAAATACAGCTTCAAAACTTTTGCAGTACTGCCATGACTTTCTTCAGTGGATCATTTATTCATCTTCTTCCTAGTTCTCTGATCATTCCTTTAATATTGTCCAGCAGATTATTATCTCTTCTTCTGTCCTCTGAAATGTTACTGTTTAGTGCATTTCTGTCAGTCACTTCAGTCTCTCTCTAGATCTCCCTCTAGATCTGAATGTGATGAGCTTAAAGGTCATCAAGGTACAGATGACTCACAAATCTACATCCTTACTCTAGATCAGACATCCAAATCAAAATCTTTCTGACATCTCTTGTAGACATCTAATGGAAAAGTAATGGTCAAATTTATGCTTTTGATCTTTCTTTCCAGCCTTGACGGCTTCTCACTCTCACTGTGTTGCATCCAAATTAGGAAGCCTCAAAGATGAGATAGCAGACTAACACAAACAGTGGAGTATTAAACCAAACACACGCAAATTTCCATTTATATATATTTCTCTATAAAGAAAACAAAAATAATACTTAGCATATATAGCAATACAGGCTACTAGAGAGATCGGTTTTTCATATCGTACTGTGAAACAAGATACCAGCAGAATTAGTAGGTTTTGTTTCAAACTTACATACACAATCTAAAGACAAGTCTACATATGGTGTCTGGTTGCTCTATAACTGATTAAATGTGTGACCCCTGTACAGTGGCTAGTAGATGTTACACAGGAGATCACTCTTGTCATCCTTCAGGATAAGTATTCTCTAACAGGAAAGTTTTATTTTTACCAACATCCTTCAGGATATAGCTTTGTGATAGCATAACTGATGGCTTCATTAACACAGTTAAGCCATACATACAACTTTGTTTTTGTCACTGCTTTTGTTATGCCCTAAAGCTAGTTCCTTTCCAGGTTGCATTCCAAATTTATCCATGAGTGGTCATCTGTGTTTATATTCCTATGGCTTCTAGTTTCATCCTGTGGCTGTACTTCTAATCTCATCCTGTCATTGTTCATGCAAACATACATTATTAGTATAGGGTCGTTGACAGTTCAATCTGCAAAACAATGACTTCTTAAAAGCATGTGTATCTGTGTTAACATATATAAAGATCCATACGTGTATGTAATACTTCTTCAGCAATTCTGATTCTGACAGTGCTAATGGTTGTTTTCAAGCTCATTTTCTTTCCATTTGTTCAATTCTCTTTAGGTTACAGCACCTGTAAGCAGAGTGCTTCCCACCTTATATGCCATTCAGCAGCATTTTGTGCTAGAATCTTCCTAGAATGCTTTGATGTCCACATCTTTGCTGTTTGCAACATGATCATAATCGTTATCTTTTTAGATGTTGCTCCATGTTGCACCCTTACGTTTGATCCAAAGCTAAGATTGTCCTGGAGGGAGGGAATGATCTTTTACTTTCTAGACAGGGAGTTATTAGAATTATTAGAATTTGCCATGCAGCAGATGTGGCATTGTAAAGGCACAGGACTATAAGTAATTGACAGTACGATTTTGATATAATTTGATTCTTCTTAGGCACATCAACTTCAACGCATAGGATACAGGCATCAACAGAACTTTTCCGTATCTTATAAAGTTCTTGCCACTTTTTCCTCAAACTGGGAAAAATATCATCGGTAGGTGGCTACATAGAAATACAAGAAACATTTGACATCACAGGTTCAGACATATTCTCACTTAAAATGTGTGGTTGATAATAAAATATAACAAAGTCTGGAAACCATGCTAACCTCCTGTTTACTTTCTGCAACAGCAAAAGCTTTTTCAGTTTCTTAGTGAACCACAAACCTCTCTGACTTTTGTTTTGCATTGTCACATTTAGGCAATGAATTTGTATAACATGTCGCATGCTTCAAGTGTTTGATGTGTTCTGTTCATCTCTCCCATGTATAGTACTGTAATCTACTATCAGGTTTTGCTATTTTGCTTTGTGGTCTTCACCTTACACGGGGATTTCCGTTTTTGTGCTGACTGGAAATGTGGGGAAGAATATGCTTTTTATCGTTTTATTTTACTCCTAGAAGTTCCTTGTTGTTTACAGCACCATATCTCCTCAGGCACTTGCTTCCTTTGCAGTCAGGATTTGTTTAACTAGCTTCTTGTTTAGTAATTTCATCGAAGCTATAGAATGACTCTGCTATGTCAAAAGGAAAGGCCCAAGATAAAAGGATGCTACACAGATATTGTCCAAATTTCAATGACAGCAATATAATTAAAGCTTTGCAAGAAAAATAAGATACTATATTTATAAAAAATCCTTGATATTATGATACATGATTGTATTATATTTTTTTAATAAAATTTGTACAGCTTTTTAAAGTTGCTGTATTATTATTTGTAGTTATACAAATAGGAGTAGCATCTATGCACTTCAGCAAGCTATGCCACCACTTCTCTAATAACATATTTCAGCATATTTAAACTGCCTACCCTGAGTGATCATCCTCTTTGGTTTGAGTCACAGTTCTTGTCCCAGATCTTATGTATGTGATGCAATGTTTGTGACAATGTAAAAACAATTCAGATATATCCAGAGACAACAGAGAAAAAGGAGATTTTGAATTCTCAGCAGCTATGCTGCTTGATAGAATCTTAAGGAGCGTCATAACAAATCTATTTAATTCATTATTTTAATCAAAATGAGCAAGTAACACAATTTAAAGAAGTGGTTACCTGAGTGAAATCTGAGAACTATCAGTGTAGATGAGTGATGGTAGGGATGCATAGATATATTTTCTCTCTGCAGAGAGTTAAAGATGGATGGATTAATATAAATAAAAGCAGGTATATTTTAGGATGGTGATAGGGGAAGTAGTTTCCACTCATATTGCAGAGAAGTGACATTTTCAAATGTGTATTCAATTCAGAACAATTAAAAAAGGTATGATTTGTAGTAACAAATGCATGAGGAAGTTTAAAGGTAGTTGTCGTATTAGAAGCCCTTTGTTGCAGTTCTACCTTAGAACATAGTCAGATATTGCAGTATTGGGACTTGTCTTAGGAAGTAGATAAATGAACTGTTCACATTCTCCATGAGCTCTTCCAAATACACATAATTTCCTGACATTTTTTTTGCTCTACTCTAATAGAAGGGATTTCGCTCTTTTTTTTATTATCAGTAAAAATGACCCATAATCATGAAAACAGTTATGTTTGTATCACAATATGTAGGTAATTTGTTCAGTACAGGTATTTTCTTTGTTGATCATCATAGCCCTCAAATACGATTTTAATTATTAAGAGATTGGATTGCAATGTATTGCACTAAGTCACTGGAATTATTCTTGCTGGCTGTATGTTGGAGTGGAAATTCATACTTGGACAAGTAGCATTCCAGCCTCCAAGGAGTTTGAAGAACAGTGTTCTCAGCTGTATTTGCATTTGCGTAATTGAGCTTTCAACCATCCCACCAGTTTTTCAGGTTACCGCAACAAAAGCCAAAGGAATACAGTGGCTTGCAGAAGAAAACTTGTATGTTGCTTGTTACAGCAGTCCTGTTTGGAAGTTATTAAATTGTAGACAACTGACTAAAAGTTCATAATAAAAATGTGTGCAAGTCTTGTTCCAAACAAATGCATGAACTGGTGCTAATGAACCTGGGACTTCAGTGGTCAGGCGCTGTTAGAGAAGAATAGGGAAAACTGCTTACATTGAGGATGTTTGTCAGGCAGCAGCAAGAACAAGCTGCTCCCTAAGGGAAGGCGATCCAGGAGCCAAGGGTAATCCCAGCACAGGAGCTGGAAAGCGAATCCTTCTGAACTCGTGAAATAAAAAAGAGAGAAACGTGTTAGAATGAATGAAACGACATACTTGTTGCATTCGGTAGTTACAAAGCTGTGACTCAAAAGCCAAACAACATTCTTTCCTGTCTCGGCCAAAAATTCACATGTTCCCATTTGGTTTCCGTTGCTCTCGCACTGGTAATGATATACATCTAAATAAACCATCCTGTATTTTGAAATTTCTTCCTCCAAACACTGAGAAGGATATGGAAGGAGGTATCAAAATTCTTATGAATGTTCATATTAAAATAAATGAAATGGAGAAAAGGAAAGGGTGAGAAAAATGAGATTAGAAATAGCAGGACATGATCTGTGCTCTTTTCAGCCTGCCATTTCTCAAAGTAGACAGTGAATTAAAGGGAAAAAGAGAAGTGAACAGGTTAGACTTATTTTTATAATTGTACTAAACATTCCACTGGAAAGTACCATGATTTTTTAAAAAGAAGCACATTAGTACACTAGAGAACTTAAATCATGCAATACTTTTTTTTTTTTTTATTTTACTCATTACAGTGATACAAACTAATGCTCAGTGTTCTCCACTACATTACAAAACATAGCATAGAACTGAGAAAATCAATAGTGAAAGCTGAAAAAAAAAGACAATCCTTTCTTTGGAAATTTCTGTAAGTTTGACAGATATTTCTGATTTTGAATAAAATCATTTAATTGGTCATATATAATTTAATTTGTGAAACAATATCTTTCTCCCTATGCTTTTATTTTCATACCTGGGTCTTATTCATAGAAGTATTCTTCTGTAATAGGATTCATACAGACATACAAACGAGACCCAGGAGAACATCAGCATTATGCTACACAATGGTGATAGTGGGATGTAGACCTAAAAAGTTATTTTTTATGACTTTTTAAGTTTTCAAGTTTTTTATTTTGGACTTCTTTTAAAGACATGTCACTTCCTTTATAACATGTTAGCCTGTATAACATGTTAGCCTGTGTTTATGTTATCACAGTTTGGCTTTCAGAATTCTTACAGAGAAAGATATTGAAGTCAGATTGTTACTAGAAAAATATTAAAAAGTGTTAATGTTATGCTAAATGGACAAAAAATGAAGTACAAATATATTCATTTATATTTTACAATATAGTTTGGAGGTAGCAACAGTATTATAATCAAGTTCAGATTCAATATGGACCATTCTGAAGTTTCCTACTTCTCAAAAGCAGAGTTTGGAGGGAGAACTATCTGAGAATAAAGTCCCTTTGATGTTTCTCTATTTGAACACCCCAAATTTGAAGTGTGAGGAATGCTTTACTTTCCCCCATTAGCAGTGCTTTCTGCTAAGTAATAGGCTCACTTCACTGAAGCCTCATAAAAAGCAATAATGAAAATATAATTAATTTTTATTTTCACAATATTATTATTACAACACTTATAAAGCATTCTGACAGGCTTACTGTCACTTTATGAACAACAGTTTAATGAGCCTTACAACACCATCTGTAGTTGTCATTTATTACTTTGTCCATCTTACAGATGGGAAACAACACCTAATGCAGCTGCTGCTGAATTTAGGTTGATACATTTGTTGTGGTTTTTAGCAGAAACATAATGAGAATTGTAGATTCCAACAGCTGTGACACATAAGACCAAAATCAGTGACCAGTTTTGAAAACACTAGCATATAATCACAAGTGATACGAATTGTATCAGTGAATAGCTATTAAGAGAAACAAGGAAGTCAGCTTTTATACCTGTGATCTTGCAAAATAAAACACTTCAGGCAGAAGTAAGTTTATATAGTAATGGATCCTTCTGAATGTTAAATTGAGTAACATAGTTTCTGCACCAGCAAAACTGTGGTTTTCAAAGACTGTGCTGATGAAGAATATGGAATAATTGCCTGGCTTGTGCTTTTGCTGTAAGTCTTCCTTCTCCCTCTCGCTTCTTCCCCTCCCCCTTCCCCCCCGGTTATTTTGGTATTAGAGTTTTGTAAAATGTATAACTCACTTGAACTTGGTTCTCTTTTTCATATCTTCTTATAAGAAGCCTTAATCAAAATACAGATTTGTTTACATAGTGAGATATAATTTACTTGTAATATAAAGTGCATGACAAAGCTGAGATGCTTTAAGAATTGGTAGAGACTAAAGAGCTGGAATAAATTCACCAGAATCAAAGGATCACTTGGATAAAATACAGGGGGCTCTAAGTTATGAAATCTTTAGTTACAGTATAAGTACAAATTCAAATCAGGAAGGAGAGTGGGAGTTTATTTATTTTTAAAAAGTATTTTTATCAGCTGAAGAATGCCTTTGTTAGCTCACTCTGCAGTCTGTCAAGTATTCCTCACCTCTGTCTAGGACTAGCTGCATCACTCCTTCCAGCTTGTATTAAGCCATACATGGGCTTTTATTAAGCCATACAGGTGCTTCAAAGTCATGGAAGAAGGAGGGATAGGTGCAGTAAAGAGAAACTATAGCTAGTTCTTGGTCTGTTTTACAAAAAAAATGGACAGAGAACTCTTTTAACTCCACTGCTATTGCACTATCAATGTCAGATTGATGCAAGAGACTTTTTTGTTTTCTTTTAGTGAGCTTTACCTCTATAATCTGAGGGATGTAATTTGACTCTGTGTTCGAACTGTATCTTAGGTGCTAATACCAAAGAAATAGAGTGGCACTGCATTGCAGTGTAATACTTCCCAGTGTTTGCAACTTCTGCACAGCAAAACCAGCTCCACTCCAGTCCTTCTCCCCTTTTTATTACTTTATGTGAATATTTGGTTTCATTTTTACCTTAATTAATGCTCCAAAGAGTGGAATCTTAAACCAGAGTTGCAAAATGTTGTATGCACTGAGGCTGGAAGGGTTTACAAGAGTGGACAAAGTCCCACTCCAAATGGCAGAGACCATGCGGCTGTGCCCTTACAACAAAATCATGTAAAGCAGCGTTGCGTGTCACTTGCTGGCAATAACGTGGAGCGCTCCAAGGTTCCGTAAGCCCCTATTAAATCTGTGGGTTGTTTGGTCTGGCTTTAACTGAGTACTTACTTTATGGTTATTTCAGGCTGTGTTTTCAGAAATGCTCATCTTCTGTTGGAGTAAGTGGAAGCTGCAGTTGCTTGCCATCCCTTAAGTGTCAGATCTGAGAAGAAGACAGGAGTGTGCACACATTAATTAAGCTATGGGACTGACCTAGAGTTGCTTATGTGTTCTAACATTATTTTTTAGTGCTGTATTATTGTTTCACAGGCAAGGATACTATAATCAGTGCTCAAAACTGAGACTAAAACTCACTAAAGTCAATGAAGAAATTGTTGCCAAATCCTATCTTAAAACTAACTTAAGTCTTAGAGGTGCTCAGGGTCCACTGCCTATTTAGAACATTAGCTAGTATCTGTCTTTGAGGGAAGATATTCTAGGTTGTGCTTGTATCATATTAGCTTCAATAGAACTTAATGATATGCTTGAGTTTAAAAAAGCATTTAAAGCTATCCTGGATCAGGAAGCTTTCTGGACCTGAATTTCATGAGTGCAAAATAGGAAACCACTGCTTTCCAGAGCCAGATTAGTGAGCACTAACCTTTATTAAGCTACTAATGTTTGCCTATTAAAACTACTTTAAATCTTTTCAAAGGGTGGAGATTTTTTGACATCTCAACGTATAAAATAATAACAAGAAACCTAGATTCATTGGTTGCCTTTGCTTTGGGTTCATGATGGGTCCATAGCTCATTGATCCTCCTCTGTTGCAAGCAATCCTGGTCTGCAATTACAATCTGCATCTTTAAAGGAAATGCTAATCTTGAAAGAACTGTCAACAGATGATGGTGTTAAGGCAGTACCTTGTGAATATTTTTAACGTGCTTTAATTAAATAGGAGTAGAGAAGCTGGTTGCTTATTATATGGGAATCATGGTAAGTATGCTCTAGAAACCTTTCATTTAAATTTTGTGTTTAAATTTCATTTAAGTAGAGATCTGTTTTGTTTTAGCTACGTTAAGTTGTTAGAGTTAGGGGAAATCTGAACAGGTTGTTATATTTTTGTGCCTAAATAAAAAAAATTTTAATATCCAATAAAGTTAAATTTAATTGCTGCTTTTGTATATTTTGTTTACTTATTTTCAAGATTTAGACTCTGTCTGGAACATCAGATAGTCATCAGACGAACTGGAAATGTATTTTTCTGCTTATGTGTCTAGGAAAAGTTTCAGAGTATCTTCCTTGGTACTAGCATATAAAAGGCACAGTAGAAATAAAGACACTAAAAAAGTAGCTTGCAAGCCAGTCAGTAAGCAGTAGAATATATTTGGGGAAAAAGCTTGTTTTAATCATTTGCATGCACCCAATATCTGTCTTTCAGTTTTTAATCTGCTGTCTTCTGCTTCTCAGAAAGAAACGTCTGAAGCTTTAAATTATTTAAAATTCTACAGTTTGGTATTTCTTCCGGATTAAATTGCAAGTATACTATCTAGCATGTCAACAATTAAACTAGATTAACTGTCAGAGATGCTTATCACCATTTAAACTATTCTCGTTTTCTAAAGGGTGATAGGGGTGAACCCAGGTAACTCAGTCTGTTGACAAGCCAATCCGAACCATTTACATCCTAAGGCTGTAGGATAGAAAGATTTGTTATTTCAAGGAAGAGCTGTTCCAACTCAAACACTGCGGGGAGTTCTTCCAAAGCTCCTTGTGGCCTGAAGAAATCTTTCCATAGGATTTGAAATGTTTTTTGTTAGAGCACAAGGGAGAAATCCTGTCATAGCTCTGTGTGTGTGTGTGTGTGTGTGCGTGCACATATGTATTTTGCTATAGCAAAGCAATTTTAGTGTCTTACTGAAGTGGAGTAACGTTAGGTATGCATTATGTTTTGAGGTATCTGTTCCGTTTTCAGTCAGACTTCAGCCCTGTCTCTATTTTCTGTTTCTCTCCTGCGCTCTTCCTTCAGCATAATGCAATATCACATATTATAAATAGGACAATTTAGATAGTCATAACTTACGCATGTGATATTATTTAAACAATTTATAAGTTAAAATAAATATTATAGATCTGACAGGGAAACTTAGCCTTTGTAAATCAGAGTGCTTTTTTGCTCTCTGTAATGAACATAAACTTTCAGCTATTGAAATTTTCTTTTGAAAAGTGTGGCTTACCATTTAGCCTGTGAAAGTGAGTTTGAATGTGTATCTTAACATATCCAGTACATATTGGTTTATGCCATACTGTTAAGACTAACAAAAAGTATAGCAGGCATGTTTTTATGGGATCTGCAGGAAAACTTAAATATATCTATATGGAAATATTGCCAAACTTCATAAAGAAAATAAAATTCCATAATAACATTCTGAGCCTAGAACGGAGAAAAATCACATACGACATCATATATCCTTTTTTTTTCCCAAGGTTTTAAAAATCAAATTTAATTTTAGTCCTCCCTTCCACCATGCTAAACATTTACAACTGTATTTAAGTGTGCAAACTCTGCCATTCTGATTTAGTAGTATTTTGAAACATTTCCTGCACTTTATGCTGTTATAAACAAGCATAGGCAATGCAGAAAGCAGTGGATAGTCAGGTCTGATATTATTGTCCTGAAAGAAAGAGCAGTCATTTGAAGTGAATAAATACACTTGTAATAAGAAAACATGATTACCATCTGTCTCTATAAATTCCAGATACCTCATTCCCAGTGGCAATATGCAAATCTTTTCTCCCCTAGTCCATAATTACTTGACCAAATGAAATCAGTAATACCATTTTAGAAACATTGTCTAATGTAGAATATTTCTAGATGTTCTCATTTTAGCAAAATTTTTTTCCTCTATTTCTTTCACTTTGGAACTTTTATTTTTTTGACAGTCTACACTGTGGGAATCTCCTTGGAATCTACACTACACAACTGAAAAAGGGAAATGGCAAGTGAATTATAAGATGATAATATATTCAAGCTAGTCACTATTCTATTACAAGTGGCATAACAGAATTTTTATCTTCTGTGATCTTTCTCAGGTTGGTTATAGGCTAGACAGAAGACTTATCTGAGCTTCCTCATCTGGAAAAAAACCATCAGCAAAGGAAATTTTCCAGTCCAGTCTGTCTCACAATAGATCTCTTCTTCCCCTCCCATAGTCTACCTGTTCACATATGCAAAATCTCTCTAATCAACATCTTAATCATAGTAACCCTGAGTAAAATTTGTTTACTTGCCACAGAAAAGATTATTAGAGGTAAAAGGGTACTGGCCATTATAAACGTATCATCTAAAAAAGGGCTATTCTTGTTTGGATTCCTATCCTTCTTCTTCACCTTCACCCGGATCTATTCTCCTGTTGAACTAACAACAAAAAACAGATGGCTCCAGTTGGAGTGCTGACGTTTTCTGCATTATTTCTTGATAATAAAAGAACAGTAGATTATAATCAGTGTTGTTTATTTCACTGCTTGACTTCCTAAATACTAGCGACTGGATTATGAGCTTGTCTGTGGATAATCAGGAAAGGCCAAGAATTGCCTATTTTGAAAATCCTTCCTAGCCAGTGGGTAGGAATCTGCACCTTGCAAAGCTGACGCTAGCTTTTTAATTCCTGATTAGTGCCATTTGAAAAGCTGTTGAAATTAACTGGCCAGACAGTAATCAGAAGGCAGAGACAGACAGATAGGGCATGCTTAGTAGTTCAGCTTCATGATTATTAGCCTGAAGGGGGAGAACTGCCTGCAGTACTCAAAGGAAAAAAGGATTTTAACTTAAAAGTGGAATAATGCTTATGATTAGAAAATATTTGAAGCAGCTAATAATGTTATGAAAACTTTTTTGTGCCTCTTGTGTAGATGTATAGTGGAATGAAGTGTCATAGCACTGCAACTGGTAACAGTTTTCCCTTCTAGGACCTCTCAGATAGTTAAGCGTATGTTTAACTGCTTGGCATGATTACTTTTGTCTCTCAGATTGACTCCTAAACGTTTCAAGATATGAATGCCCTCTGCTTATGTGCACTGCACATCCGCACGGGAGAAAGGAAGGGTTGGAGCCTCAAGGTCTCCTTAGACCAAGAGTTATTTTCTGCTGTTGTTCTTGAACCATTAAGAATCCTGCCTGTGAAAGGCAGGAGATCTCAAACCCTTTAGATTATGTTCCCTGTACATCTTTGGTGCTTGTTTAGACTTCCACATGCAAAGCAAATTCCCACCAGGCTACTTTTCGCAGCCCTACATGCTTTAGAACCCATCTGCAGTACACCCTGCACAAGCTTCTCCCTGCTCATCCTGCACTTGGAACCGCGGTTCACTGCTCCAGTGCAGCAGATCCCGCTTCACCGCTCCCCTGAGCAGTCACCTCGTGTTCTGGGTCTTTCTGCAACTTTTCCCTCTTCTTTGTTAGTCGAAAGAAAGCAAATACTACCAGATCTTTTCTAAGTTAAAAAGACATTTTAATGCAGACAATTACCTTAAGTGGTCATACAGGTGACCAAAATATTGCCCTATGTACGTACATTAAAATATTTCTGTATGGAAATAATAATCCTGGATCTGAACATATGTTCAGTTTCAGTGTTCAGCAAAATCAAGTTGAAGTCTTTACTTTTTTTAAAGAGCTGCATCCAAAACAGTTAAATAGCTTTCATATCTTAAATAAGTCCATTTATTTTAGATATTGAAAAAAATGATATTTCTAAGACGTTATAATCTGACTTTTTAAAGCTATGAAAGACATTCATCAATCTTGTAGTTAAATGATATGAATAAGAAAAATAAATTGGTGTTAGTAGAAGCATTAACCTGTTTCTAATCTGTGAGCTTCCTCTTTTTAAAAAAAATTATAGCAAAATTCCTCAAAGGGTAAAAGAGAAGAGCTTGCTAAAACATCGAAGCAATAACTGCAGTAGTAAGAATCAGAAAAACGAAACATTCTGAAGGCATAAAATTAATATTCCTAAGTAAAAATATTCTTTAACCCTTTTATGTTACAAGTTTGAGAGGAAAGCCTAACTGTTACAATTTAAAACACATATCGTGTCATTGAGAAGACTTTCTTAATGTTTATAGTGCATAGTAAAACTAATTCTGCGCATAAATTCTTACTTTTTTGAAGAACAGTTAAATGTTGCACATTAGAATAAAGTGTTGGAACCTTTGCTTTCGATTAGAGTCGGGTGCATATGCTTTCTTTCATGTAGACTGCATTATAGCTTTTCTCCCTTTTTGTTAGCACAAGTATCCTATTTTTAACAGGAAAAGATTTTTAATGAATAGTAAAAGTCATCAACTGTTAACATTAGGGTACAGCCCTTGGTAGAACACTGAAGTTTAAAAAAAATAATTCTGACTGCTGTCATTTAAGATTTTCCAACATATGATTTTCTCTCTAAACTGGAAAATCCTCTGGCAACATATCTAGGAATGCATATTGGTTTTCAGAAAGAAGCTTCATTTCTCATCTGATAAGTGTGGGTGGGTGTGATTTTGGGTTTTTTTTTTCCCTTTTCTTCTGCCTGGTTAGGAGGTTTAGATGTTTAACATGAGTTAGTTTGCAATATGTCATACCGTTCATCATTGGCTGTATCATGTATGATTCATTACTGCCAGTTAATCTAAAATGCCACAATCCACCATCACTCCTTTAAGCACGTAAAGCACTTCAACAGTGCTTTAGCAATATATATCAACCAACTTATAAAAATGTAATCCTTGTATTTTAGCATTTTTCAGCTCCATAAGACAGAAACCCCAGTTAAGGATCATGAATCCAGATGTGCAGAAAAAGAATCAAGTTGTAATTCCAAAATATTAAGAAATTTAAAAAAAAAATCTCTAAATGCGTCAGAGTGATTCTGCAGTTTATGAATTTCAAATGTATTGAAGAATTTCACCTGAACTTTGCCCATTAATTAAATTAATTTCTTAATCTAGTTTTGAGAAGGCTATACTTTATTCCGGGTTTTGAATCAGAGTCACTCAATGTCCTAATGCTAGTCACACACTTTTCTTCATATTATGATGTGAAGAAAATTGTAACCAGTGTGACCTTTTTCATTTGAAACATCTTAAACATTAGCAGGAAATAATGCAGAATGAGCACTCTGAAATTCTTCATTGTAAACATTTTTTCTTCACCCACTGCAACTTCATAGTGGGTTTTGGCAATAAGACTAATTCTTTAATAGGGCACTTTGGATACATTTAAGTTGCAGTAATGTGACTCTCCTCTCCTCTTCCGCTCCATTAAAGTTATGTCTTTTTTTTTTTTTTTTTACCTAAAAATAATACAATGTTGGTCTTCCCTATACTGCTAATATCACTTAGTCCTCGTATCACTGTTCCATCACGTTGTTATTATTATTACATCTTCAACATAACATAGCTGAAAATTGTCAGGATTTTTGTGCATTACTTGACCAGCTACATTCTTTTTCCAGAAACTGTGAATCTTCTACAGCATTTCTGGCTCTTGTAATGCCAAGAGCAACAAATAGCTACCACATTACCTATCAGTCAGTCTTGTTTTTCTCCCCTTTGTGCTTAATCATCATGACTATTAAGGACTCATATGATATATGTATGAGGAAAAAAAAAAAGGACAGAATAAGTATTGCATAACTATTTCTTAGCAAAAATGTATTAACAGCAAAAGATATCTTAGAGACTTGGTAAACAAATGTTGGACTAGTAAAATGCATTAAACTATCAGTCCTGAAGTAATGTATGAATGTTTTTCCTGTATTTACCACTGATTCCAAGAAGAATGACAGTGCTTGAAATACTGTATGAGCTGTAACTCAGTAAGTCATAAATTAATGGAATGCAAGATATGTGCTAATTAACACAGATTTGAGAGAAGGAAAGGGTATTGAGAGATATCAATTGCAAGAGAAAGTATTTTTATATGAGACCTTATTACAAATGCATGTTGTGACCAAAATTCCAATGGGGGGAAAACAGTTAAAGCATTAAAAAATATCTCAGATCTTGACTATATTCACTTCGTCTCTTGGACAGAGATCAAAAACTTTCACGAGTCAAAAGCACATAGGACTTTGTGTTTATCATCAAAAATGATCATGTGGTTCTTGAAACCAGAAGCACTCGGAACTGATGGCATTGAAGTGTGCATGGAAGTAAATGGTGCATGGTTCATGGAGGAGAGAAACATTGAACATGAGACAGATTTGAGCCTTAATAAGATGTATATGAGAGTAGAAAAGCAGAGGACTGAACAGTTACATAGAGCGTAATGAGCTAAATCAGTAGGTGAGTCTCCAGAGAAGGTCTGAGAAGTCGTAGATACTATTGAATTAGAAGATAGGTTAAGATAAAGAGGCAATGGGCCTCTTTATTAAAGAGGTAGATTAAAATGGTAGAGATGAGTCGTAAGCAGAAAAGAAAAATCAGTTACAGAGAAATAAATGTGTGAGCACTACTCAGGGAGAATCACTTTAAGCAATGACTGTTTGAATTCATGTAAAGAGTTGGTGCAAATCTGAAAAACAATGAAAAGTAATAATAGTTAAAATCTAAGATGCTGCCAAGAACATCAGTTTAGTAGGTGAAGTTAAAAAGAAGTATAATCATCAGAAAAAGTGACAAGGTATAATGAAATAAAAGTAAAAATAATGAGGAGGCATTGAAAGTAATAGTTGCTGGAGGAGAGAAATCAATTACAGTTAGATCTATGACTTCAAAAAAACCCTAAACAGTTTCAAAACATAGTCGGTATTTTACTTTGCAGAAATCCTCCCATAACAGTGGGTTTCTGGTCAGGATTTGGCACTCTGCAGAATAACCAAATGATAGAGACGCAAATGTAATCTTTTCCAGTTTTTCCAAGAATGCAGGAAAGTGGAAATAGCCAAGATGCCATATTTGTGGTCTGAAGAATTATAGAATGGTGATTTGCACAGTATCTGTCGGTACTATAGGTATAACTATGATAATCATGATGTCATGAATGTTAAGCAGTGACTAAATATCAATAAATTAATAAATAAATACATTTAAGAAATGGAGAGCTCATTTTGATAAAATGGAGACATTTTATAAGGCTCCTGTTAGAAACAACACATGACATGATCAGTGCACTTACAACTTCTTTTAGGATTTTTCTTACTAAGAAGTGGCCATTCTTTGTGGCTTCAATATGAGGGAGACTTGTTTTTCATTAAATGGTCCATCTGCACGCTAAGAGATAAGAGGATCACAGAAATAATTCTAATATCTGTCAATATCTAATAAAATGGTTTTACTTTTTTCTTTCTTTCTGTGAATGGGGAGAGGTAGCTTTCTGTTTTAGGATTTTTCTCATTAGTATGAGAGAATTTTCTCATTATTTTCAAGTAAATTAAATAATTGACAGGACTTGATCACTTTCAGCATAATTTTCCTCTGTGGTTTGGGACCTGAATGTGTCCAGGGTGTAAAGCATAATTTGTCCACTGGATCAGTGTATAAGTACTAATGTTAATATGGTCATGCAGGGATTGTTAAATGTGCAAAGTGTGTTCATTATAAGCTAAGTGCGAAATCATTTACTTTTGATTAATGTAGTTCAGTTTGAGAGTCTGGCAAATGGGCTGCTTATGGAATTTTTGCTAATCTTGTTTTGCATCTGAATTACAAGGAGTTATAAAAAGAAAAGAGAAAAATAAACTTGGTTTAGAAATGGTAGTGATAAGTGTAGGAAAATGTAATCCAGTTTCTAATACAAATTTTGACAAACCTCACCTAACTCAATATTCTCATGCAGATATGACCTTTCTCTCAATTCACTGAATTTAATTAAATTACGGTCTTGTCTGTCTTTGCAAATAATTCAAGAAAAACAAAACAGTTATTTGAAGAGAACTGGACCTGTGGACTCTTCCACTGCTTGTTGCCTGGCTTTTTTGAGAAAACGATGTTTTTTTTCTCATTTATTCACCGTTTCTTTGTTTTGAGGATGGCGCATCTCTAATGTCCAAAGAAGATAGTAAAGGCACCATTAGCCATTCTGTGGCTTGCAGCACCAAGGCATAGAATGTGCATAGGTTCGCAGTCAACAAGGCATGGAAGTTGCGATGTCTTGTATCTCTGAATAACCTTGAAGATCAGCCCTGCTTTCTAAAAAGTTTTGATATAGTTCAGTAAATTTTTCAAGAAAGATTGATAGAACCGCTTTTGGAGTAATGTACTGCTGACTATCAATAAAAGGTTACGTCAACTACGCCACTTTCCCCCTTCAACTTTCTTGCTTTTTCTCATTTCATGCAATTGACTTCATTATCAGAAAAGACCAACCCGAGCAAAGCGTGCAATTGAAGCAGACAAGAACAGAAATGACAAAAAGGGAAGCAAATAGAAGTTTAATATAAGTTTTACATCCTGGCTACACTATTTTTTCTTCTTCAGATACCACGGAAGGCAAACTGAAAACATCATTAACAGTTATACTTATACTAATGAATATAATTATTACGCTGAGTTGTTGAATAAATCCTTGTAGCTGTAGTACCCCCCCTTTTCTAATGCAAAGTTATATTTTTATCCATGTGACAGTGCTGAATATGATGAAGCACTAGGCTAAATATGATTTTGTTTTATTTGGTGCCATCATTTTGGATTATATTATTGTGATTTTTTTTTAAGCTCCTTACTTTTACAATAAAGATCAAAGCTGTTGGCTTTAGCCATCACAATTTTTTCCACAGCTTGATAAATCACAGAATTTCAAGTCACTCAAAATAACTTAATGCAAGTCTACACAAGGTAGGATTGAAAACTAAAAATAGAATTACCTTGTAATTTTTTAAAAATAAGAACTGCTAAGTTTAAATATTGGATCCTGCAACAGATTGTAAAGGATTTGGAAGTAGATTTTTTTTATGGGCTAGCTGTGTTCATTGTTTTTTATTAAATACGTATCACAGAATCACAGAATGGTTTAGGTTGGAAGGGACCTCTGGAGATCATCTAGTCCAACCTCCCTGCTCAAGCAGGGTCCTCTAGAGCATATTGCCCAGGATCGCGTCCAGACGGGTTTTGAATATCTCCAGGGAAGGAGACTCCACCACCTCTCTGGGCAACCTGTTCCAGTGCTTTGTCACCCTCACAGTGAAGAAGTTTTTTCTCAGGTTTAGGTGGAACTTCCTGTGGTTCAGTTTCTGCCCGTTGCCTCTTGTCCTGTTGCTGGGCACCACGGAGAAGAGATTGGCCTCATCCTCTTGACACCCTCCCTGACCTCAAGGGGGTATGACCCTCAGAAACTCTGATTTCTCACTCTTGAGTGATACCCTCTCATGCCATCCGCTCACAGACAGACAGTGCTTGTACTGGAGACAGATTTATCACCGCTCTTCTTGAAGTTGTTTTGTTACCAGCATGGTAATAGCTATCATATCTAGCAGAAACTGCGACTATGTAACGCTTTACAAGATTGCTCATCAACTTCCCTAATGGCACTGATCATTCTCATAGGGCTTCACATGTCTCGCAGCGGTTGCGGTCTGCCAGTTCTGTACTACCAGCATGACGCATGCGCTTAAAGCACTCATGCCGTCTCCCTAGCTGGGTTAACAGGTAGTGATATTTTTTATTCCAGGTTTGCTGTTCATTTGCTTTGCAAACTGTCCTCTGGCTTTTGCCTGTGAAGACATAAATAGGAGAGAAGCATGTCTGTGAAAACATACTTAGAGCGTATATGTCTCAGAAAACATACTGAGTGACTTTTTGTGTTCAAAGTGAGTTAAATTTAATTATACTTATCTTAGATAACTTTACATAAAATTGACAAAAGTAAATTCTAGTAAGGCATTCTGGAAGAACAGTAGCAGTAGTATTTCTCATCATTATTAGTTCTGTCCTCTCAAGTGCACAAGAGTCATATTTCTTGCTATTGTTTTCTGAAGGTTGTGGCTCGTGTAGTGTACGAGTTGACACGCTGCCTGTGTACAACAGGTTACAGCCAGACATTAGACGGCTTATAGCTGAGAGGAGAAAGAGAGTTGTAACTGTTGTTCCCTTGTTTGTTGTGTTCTGATTAATTTTATGATTGTGCTATTAGTGTAAAAAAGTGACAATAAATAAACTAAATCTATTTCTCATGTCCTGTATGTAAACATAGAACGCGGAATCTATTGAAAATTGATCCTTTGCTAGCTTTCTTAGAGCTTCTCATTATGTCTGGATATTAGTGAAAAAGAAGTGTAATTTTGCCTTCCTCTTTCAATGCCTATGTATTTCAATGTACAAAATATTGCAAAAAGCTTTTCTGAAGCTAAATATCGCTGCTTAAAAGGCAGTCATATAGTTAAATAAACCCAATATCACTTCTCTCTAACTAATAAATAAGCAGTCAGTGATTGGCTGGAGTAAGATCACCCCTCCTGTCATGCTGGAAGGTATCCCTTGCTCATCGGCTGAAAGCCAGCTAACCAGAGCATGCCCAGAGCACCCTACTAGAGCTCCCCTTCCTTTGGTTCATTGCTGTAGTCTCTTCCAGGGCAGGAGAAGCAGTTTTTTAGGTTGGTAATCCTAAAGCTATCTAGACTACTTTGTCTTGATAAGTTACCACAGTCTGATCTTTTAAATTTCACATCCACTCTACAGTAAAAGGGGGCACAATATTTTATTTCTACCATATGAACTGGCAATTCATATGGCAGATTTTTGGTAGCTCTTCACTACACAAGCAGTCCTCCTTTGTTGCATACAGAGTACTTTTAAAATGACTGCAGAAATAAAAATTGTGGCCCGCTCATTTTAGGATCACTATTTTAAAAGTCTATAAAATTCAGTTAGGAAATTCAATATTTCCTAGCAATAGTGTAGCAATATTGGTGAGCCTAAAATAGCAGCATTTTAATGTACCCTTAAAATTAACTATATCCTTCTTTCACAAAGCTTTTGCATCACACTTGCTATTAAAGTTATTAAAACCCCACTTGTTAGAGAATTGGTTTTCACTTTCCATTCTTCACATTGAAAATACACTATACGTCACTGTTCTGACATTAGGCTGTAGTTTGCATGCAGTATATAGTCACAATGTACTGCTCTGCTGTGGGAATGATCAGTTCCAAGATACGCTGCTCCTAAGAGAATTAATCTTTGGCAGGTTGGCGGAAGAAAAAAAGCTAGGCAGATGGTAAAGGAAAATAATATATGAAGTTTTATTTTAAAAACTGTGATGAATTTGAACTTCATTTTATAATCCTCTAGGACTAAAGCTTTTAAAGTCCCAAACCTTATTTGAATAAGTATGGTGACACTTAAATATCTAAACTGAAGTATAGCGTCAGCTGGTTTACTCGGTCATGTGTATGCATTTAGAATTAATTTAGAAGACTACAATTGGCACAGTAGACATAACAATAACACTCTTTTTTCATATATATTATTTTAAGTGAAAATTGAAGATTTTGACCGTCGTCTTCAAGCTTTCACTTTGGATTTAGACCTTGAGGACACAGCTGAAGGCCAGCATTACTTAATAGTTTTGAGAATCTAGTTCCATTTCTTCTGCAAATGATAATTTCTAGCAAATGATAGCTAGCTGCCAGGTTCTTTCTCTCTCTCTCTCTCTCTCTCTCTCCCCCCTATTTTTTTGATCTTCCACTTCTACAACAAGTCATCAAAATAGGAGATTCAGGATACTGCAAACACTGCAGACTTACCACTTAGGAACCTCTGGCTAGACTGGATCACTTGCTATTTAAATAGGAATACAAAATCTTTTACTTAGCTTTCTCTAAGTAGTGCAACTCACACAGAAACACATGCTTCAAAACTTATGTTTGTTCTGCAGACTTGGAAATAAGGGAGTTACTGTTTTTCCTTTCCCTCCCTCTGAGGGAGGCTCTTAGTATGGATTCCTAAATATAAATGTGACCTGTTCTGCTTTTTTGCTACTGGTTAAGGCTTGATCTCTTTTTTTTACAATTTTTTTCTTTTTATAAATTAAAAATAAAATGTACAAGTTGAGATCAGTAGTGTATAATGATAAATGCAAGAAATTATCTGTCAAATCTGCCCTTTGATGGTCATACAATATGCGTGCATGATGAAAATAATGCTGAAGAAGAAAGAATTGACAAAATTGAGTTATAAGTAAAATTAATACCTCATTCTGTGAGACAGTCTGGCAGGGAGCTGCTTTACCATCTCCTTTAAGTCACTATTTTATTTATGGATGTTGGTGGCTGATGTGATTTTTTTTTTTTTTATTCTTTTCATTGGTTATGTACTACTGTTCTTATAAATTGTTATTCATCCTATGCTAGCTTTCTGTTAACCCTTCATAGATACTTTTTGACTTCCATGAAATTCCTGCTATTTAGGCAGCAGAAATATAAATTTCTTTGCATCATGCAATCTAAGAGTTTGATAAATGCTTTCTCTCATTGCACTTCCTGCAACTATTATTTTTCCTTTGTGTGGTATACTTGTATATGTCTTCAATACATAACTTACCTTAGTTATCATTCTCTAAGAAGGCTTTTATTTTGACCGCGAGGTTTTCTTTTCATTTCTGAACTACTATGAGATATACCATCTGACTTGCCTTTGGAATGAAAATTGGAAGGAAGAATACCATTTCAGAGAAATCTTATTTTTAAAGAAAGAAAAAACGCATGTCTGCATCAGCCACAGTTAGGTTAAAACTAAAAAAAATTAACTAATTTATTTATGAACTTCATTTTGAAATCTTAAAAAAATATATTTTATAAAGAAAAATCCTCCAAAGGACTTGCCTTATTTTGCTTGAACCCAAATGGAAATTTGTCTTTCTGAAATTTTTACGTTGTACTGATCTCAGATAAGACTATGTCCAATATTTTGGTTTCAAATAAGAAAAGCATTCACATGGCCAAAGCAGAAGTTCCTGCTGTGCAGTTGTAGTGCTGTTAAATTACATCTGCTTAAAATATAGCTGAATTTGTCTCCACACGTACACCTATTTGGAGGATCTTTCTTAGGTATAAAATCTCAGTAAATTCGTCTTAACAATAAATAACAGCCTCTTCATTGCAGATTTCTGTATGAATATTCAATTTCCTTTTTATGTGAAAGTTGAAGAAAGAGGAAACTTCTTAATAATAGCAAAATGGTAGTTTACTTTTATTTATAGGTTATGTGAAATAGCTAAGAAAGCTTAAGTAGAAATGGAACTCATGTTTAGAAGAAGATAAATGGCCCATGAACAAACTGTAAGCAGCTTGTGGGATCTTCTACAAACATTGCCTCAGTCAGGCTTGACTTAAGAATTTTTAAAAGGAAGAGCTTAAACTTTCACAAGCCCTGGCAATTTCTTTTACCATAGTTTTGTTTTAATACAGAAATGATATTTTCTGTATTTAATATATTGGTCTATTACACTTGGGCTGTATCAGAAAGAATTTTGTCTGCTGTGATGTGTCTTGATATCTGGGAGAATATTTCAGAATATAATCAGACTTAACCTATTTCTAGAGGAATGTTTGAATATTCAAAAATGCTGTTTCCGATCTTCAAATTTTCTCACTTTTTGGAGGACAGGACCTCTTAGACCACATCGCAGGCGCAGTTGGCATAGAAATTTACCTAAAATATTTTGAACATGATGTATACGAAATGATATCTAAAGGATATAACAAGCTAAGGACCTCTGCTTTATATGCAAACAGCAACATACTGGTTTTGAATTTGAATTTGTGATGAAAAGAGTTTGAGAGAAATTTTCGAAAAGCTTTTGGCCTCATGTTGCTGAAAATGACATTGGCTTATGGATATTGTATTTGGATATTGTGTTTTGCAGGTTGTTGATCAGAGAATAAAACAGCAATATAAATTGCCATTCATTTGACACTCAATGAATTAATTGCAGAATTCTGTCAATAAATAATGACTGTTCACCATTTTAAATGCAATACGGGAGAGTGTTGTCCTTCATAGATTAAGTAGTATGCTCTCAGATTTAAGTTAAATACTAAAGGTGCGATCTGTGTGAGCAGGCTAGATCATGCAGCATATATGCACACAGTCATACATGAACAACAGGTTTTCTTTAAACTAGAAAAACAAAAAAACCTTAAATTTTATATTTTCTTAAGAATAAAATTAATTAACTTTTTACTTCCTTTCTGCCCTCATATGTCCTTCCAACTGAGTAGCACTAATTCCTGTGGATGATGTAAAGTTATACCTAATTGAAGAGATACTTAGCTTGAATTAAGGTTCCAGAGGGAGACTTTAAGGTTCCCTTGCTGTGATAAAATTAATCATTTTTATTGTTTTTAGCACTGGTATTTCCCAGGGATCACATACTGATCTACTATGGCAGTGGAGTCTGAAGAGCCAACTCTGTAGAACAGCAACACAGTCATAAGAAAACATGCGTTCTTCCTTTTGAAGAATACATTCCTGAACTGATAGTAGGCAAGCAGATACTTGAAACTTCAGCATATTCAAATTTCAGATAGTATAGAAAATCTTCCAGTATACTTAGAGAAAGTAACCATGATTTCTTTTTCAACTGCTGCTGATCCTCCTGTTTTAGACATGCTTAGTAAAGCACATACTCTATCAGTTAATTTTTTGTATAATAGCATTATATATGTAATCTATTATCTCCAGTGAGGATGAAAGTACTCTTGCTGTTTCAGTATTATTTAGTCATCTACTGCTAAGTCTACTGTATTTTTTACTCTATCAGTTAATTTTTTTGTATAATAGCATTATATATGTAATCTATTATCTCCAGTGAGGATGAAAATACTCTTGCTGTTTCAATATTATTTAGTCATCTACTGCTAAGTCTACTGGATTTTTTCTTGTGTTATATCGAAACATAGTGTTATATACACACACACAAACTGAGAGTATTGAATACTTTTCAGTGATCCCAGAGACCCATTTGTAGGGAAAAATCATAACCCATCATAAAATCAAACAGTAATTATGTTAGATCAGTGTCTTTGAATTTTGTAGCCTATGTCTCCCAGGAATCACTTAAAGAATCACTTTGGCACTCCATAATAGGTCATGGAGTCTAAGTGCTGTTCCTTAGCTGTGAAGTCCATCACACGTTGACAGATACCCTAAGTAACATGTGTTAACCAAACGCCACTTCCAGATTATCAGTAACAGAAAAGTGGTTTCACTACAAGAGTTATCTCAGTGTATATTCTGAGGTAGTCTGTTTTATTCTAGATAATTTTCTAGAGTGAAGGGCTAAAAATTCTTTCGCTAGCTACAGCTATCACCTATATCCAGAAGGTTTGACTTCTCTGATGTTGTGGCTCAAACTAAGAGCTCAAGCATGCTGTGGTAATAACTATCTTTTAAATTCAAGATAAACCCTTAAGAACGCACATTATTTAACTGAAGTAGAAGATGGGGGGTGGGGGTGAGTGGATGAGAATCAGATTAAAAGCAAAGCTTATTAAGATTATACCAAATGTGACAGAGACCTAAGCTCGAAGACAGTAGTATCTTAAACAAAAAAGAAAAGCTACTTTGACCATATTTTTATAAAATATATTTAAATATTACTATATATTTTGCACTGTATTCACTTATGTAGATTAACAAACATGATTGCTGAATATAATAACCTCATTGAATGTCCAGCTGTGAATAGAAACAGAAGTTTATATATACCTTTTAAGTAGCTCAATGAATAAAACTAAAAGTTTGGAAATCTGAGTTAGGTTTCAGCAAGGTTTGGACATTTGAAATGATTTATTTCACGTGGTTTAAAATATATTCAGTGTTTTACTGAAAAGGTTTAAAATAGTTATTATTTTACTTTAAAAAAAATACGTCCAGAAAATCATGTGATGAAGTTAAAGACATTTTTAGTCTTGTTTAGTTTGGTCCCAAATTTGTGTAAACAGAACATGCTGATTTTTTTCTACCTATTTGTTAAATCTGCTGCTGAAATTTGTGGAAGTCAAAGTGCTATCTACTTGCAGTCAGTCAGGGAGCTTTCACAGAAGAGATCATGTATCTTCTCTGTGTTGTTACAGTTTTCCATAAATCTTTCTGTTGGTTCAGTAGCTCTATCCCAAAGCCATGAAAGCTTTTTAACAGCAAAAGCATATTTTCCTTAGATCTATGTTGCAATACTGTAGAAAAAATATAATAATGAAAACTCCATAATGATGAAGAGTTTCATCATCAACTGTCATGCCTGCAACATGAGTATTGGAAATAATAGTGTTTTTCAAGCACTGATGTTGCGCCTGCTATATTAGAATGACTGGAGGATTGGTTCAAGTTTGGCACGTGTAATGTGTCTCCTTGCTGAGATTCTCTGTACACCTACAGTAGTGACAGAAATACCGGAGGATGTTTGATATATATGTGATACATCTACTAGATAGATGCGATAGATGAGAATCTCATGACTTTTCAAGAAGAAAAAAATACATTCATGCATCAAATTTTAAAACTTATTAGTAATATAAATGTTGAATAAATATCAGTACAGAATTGACAGTTACAATAGAATTTGAAAATTTTGACATATAAACATTGCTTATATATTTAGGTCTCTTATCAATTTAGGATTCTGCATCTTTCTTAAGTGGCATTTTATGTAGACTCCTGATAAAGTATATTAAACAGAAATCATTTAGATGAAATAGGTAATGCTGAAAAAAATGTTGAATGTCATGAGTGTACTTGCTTTTATTAGCAAATTTCTTCAAAGTTAACTTTACCATGTTAATCACATGAATCTCTTAAATAATTATCAGTCTTATTCACTGGGGCTAAGCGTTTAGGAGGCTTTAACAGCAATTAGGGACTTTGCAAAGTTAGCAGAGCTTTTAAATAATATTTATTGAGAGAACCTCATAGAATATTCATATGACATCTGAAAAGAGTTTTGAAAGTATCTTTGAAAGAATAGTCTGCGGGTACATGTCTGGCTCATCTATTTGAATTACAGTGATACAGTCTGGGTTAATCTAAACATTTGCCATTCTGAGAAGCTGAACTGCATAAATTTAGGAAGCACAAGATACTTGCTACCAGTATGTGAAAGTGTACACATATACATCTATCTGTATTATTATTAAATAAAATCTAATGTCAAAATATGCAGCAATCAAGATACAAATATAAAAGCTACGTGGCAAAACCTGTTTCTTACATTGAATCTACATAAAAAGAGCTGGTATGATATGTATGTCGTTTTCATGGCATATTGTGGTTCAGATACGTTGATAGTTATTCTGGCTGATGATAAGACCGCTGTCTCCTGAGAATGTGGGATGAGGACTGTCACACAGGTGAATTAAAATTTTTTTTCAAGAGAGTTAGGAGTTTTCCATTTCCCTGTTTCCCTAAATTCATGCTACCATTTTCAATGTTAAATGCGTTACGAATGCACGTGACCACGCAACAGTGAGATTTGTTTTTTCTAGAAGTATAGATAGAACAAAGTTTTTTTAATATCTGATTGAGGCTGGATATTTGGTGTTTAAAATGATCAACCGTTGGTTATTAAGGACTCATAAATATGTTTGTTACTCTTAGTTTTCTTTTGTTTTATTTAGATATTATCCATTTGGAATCAAAAAGGTAAAATTTATGCCACAGTTAATATTCAAGAAACTATCTTGAAAGCACTCTCAAGATTTAATAATGTTAATATCTTATAGCATACCTTTGTGCATGGACGGCTTTCTGCGTCTTTCTTCTGTGTGTATGCATATGCATGTGTTCATGTGTGTGAACAATTCTTATTTTCAATTTTGAGTTTGATTTTTGAGAAATTTGAAAAAGAGAGCAAATAGCTGATAAAATTACACTTTGGGTTGCTTCCTGTTAAACACATTATTCTCTTTCTATGTTGACATCTAAAGTTAAACTCAAGTTTATACAAATCATAATTTTTGTAAATATAAGTTTTTGAATTATTTTACGTAGGAAATATCCAAGCCTCATATATAAAGAGTTTGTGGTAAATGGACGAGTTGTGATAACTCTAAAAATCAGAGCAATCCTCTATGGTACAGAGGTTTACTATTTTCCTGAGAGCTAGTATCAATACTTTAGATGTTTTGACTTGTCGTAAAATCAGAATGAAATCAAAGATACTTCGCTTTGAAGAAGCCATGCTCTACTCTGATTCATTTTATTCTTCCCTTGAGATGAGTAAGTTACTAGAGAGCTGAAAAATGCCAAATGTTTTGCTCTTGTCCTGTACCACTGATGCCTCTCCCACTCTGTGATACATAGCACTTAATTGCCTATTTAGTCTCAGTATATGTTGGTCCATTTTTTACCTAATTAGATTGTGTTTGAAACACCATTTGGTAGGAACAATCCAATCTGCTTTGCCATTTGGTTCTCCGTTAATTTACTTCCAAGGGTTTGATTTTATTGCAAAAAAAAAAAAAAGAAAAAACCAAACAAAAACACTTTTTTACCATAAGGTATCTAACACATTAGCAGTCTAGTTTTAAAAAAAAAAAAAAAACATTGAAGAACGCACATAATTTTGTTGGTGGTGGTCAGCTCTGAACTCTACCTGGATTTCAACCTCACTACATTTTTATCTTGAGAGGATTGACACATATTAAAAATCTCAGGGGCAGATTAGATAGCAGTGAAGACCAACCCTTTGAAATTTCATTGTATATTATAATTCAGGACTATTACATGTTTTAGCCTTCCAAATTTTTTGTCCTTTTCACCTCCGTGTGAGTGTGTGTGTGACTGGTCTCATAAGGCATCACTTTGTTCTTTTTAACTGTGTGCTGACATGTCGTTCCAAGCTTTCAGAAGAACAGTAGATATTTGCAGTATGTGATCTTCCCTGAAATAATGTTTGATAACTGAAGATGTTCAGTGATGAAAGGAACAGCCTCCTTCAACCATTCATTTTCCAAAGCTGATGGCCTGTGGCATGATTGTTTTGCTTGTGTCTGAACAAGAGAATATGCAATTTAGTCAGTACTTTAAATCAGGGAGACATCCTTGAATCAAGAATAGAAGATTGTCTTCTCTTACAGTGCAGCATTTTGAACTACATGATAACGTGAATTTACCACCTCTAGACTTTTTCTGGTTCTTCGAAAATGCGTAATTAGACTTCATTTTTCTAGAATGTAGCTATATGGGGAAATGCTGTAGGCAGAGGACAGAGGGAAAGAATCCCAACATGCTTGTACAGTTGCAGGCAGTGAACAAGGAGGAAAGATTTCTTACAATTCTTTCACTCTACGTTAAAATTGTTGTATTATCCAGTAGCACGATACAGAATTAGGCCAGAAAAACAGTACCTAGGTAATGAACTTCCCATTCATTGTAGTAGGCTTGCTAGTCGCTGTTAGTGCCTCCTGTAAGAAGTAATCACGCTTTGAGTAACCATGTATTTTTTTTCTGCATTTATAACCAGTCGTTCAGATCTGAAAACCTGACCGCTAAATAACAGTAAAAGGAAAAAATAAAAGAAAGCCATATGACCGGTCATTTCAGTTATTGCAAACTAGAACTTAAGAACATAAAAAAAGCCATGAGTTCAGACTGAATATTTATCTAGACAAGGGCCTTGAATACAAAAAGTGGGCAGGGATGGAGTAATTCTCCGCAGTCTACAGTAGTTTGTGTCTGCAAGTCGTGTTTTTGATTCTGATAGCCTTTAATGGGTTTTGCTTTTACAAATTAGTCCTGCTTTTGTTTGAAGCCATAATATCCATGACATTCTGCATCATAGAGCTCCCCAGTTTAACTACAGGGTGTCTGAACAACCAGCTTCTTGTTTTGAACTTGTTCCTTGGTAGTTGCATTTGATGCCCACACATTTTCTTCTACTTTGTATCCTAGTACAAGAAAATAGAGTAAATAGGCATTCTGTATTCACCTTCTCTATGCCACGCAGCTTTTAGGTTTATATCACACACCCAACAGTGAACTGTTCTCCAGGCAGAAGGGTTGTTGTTGTCTGTTAGTTGTCCCTTGCACAGACGCCATCCCATACCTTTGATTATGTTGCCTTCTGATTTTTTGAAATACCTTACCTATTTTCTGATCGATGAAACCAGAATAACACACAGAGTTGAAATCTCTACGAGTGCCTTACTGTGTGTTTCATGTTTAACCACAAGAAAATTACAGCTGCAGGCAGCCTGTGGTCCAGGAGTGGTGGAGGTATCTTTAATATTTAGACTGGTGTTGCCTGGCAGCTAGATGAATCTATGAGTTGAATGTTTGGCTGTCATTTGACATGTTTTTCAGGAGTCTGACCTGAAGTGAGAAATAGCTGGGTATGCTCTTGCACTAAAGTATTGATATCTTGGCTTTGAAATCAGAATGGCAATAGCACAATGAAGGATGCCCCTCACACACGCTAGATCTTACACCCCAGGTCTCTAGTGTGAGGTATATTAGTATTACAAAGAGCTCCATGATTTAAGAAGAGGACTTAATGTCATAAAACTCAGAGCGAATTACGTTTGTGCTGTTTTTATACAGAATCATAAAATGAAGCGTATAGGCATAACACTTAGAATCAGGTAGCAGCTAAATGATGATAATCCTTTAAAAGAGTTTCTATAACTTTTGTTGAAGGTATTTGTTCTAATGTAGCCTATTTCCTATTCAGTATACATATCTTAGTATCTAGATAGGCAGGAATAGGGATCTAGTCATCTATATTTTAGGTTCTTCTTACATGTCTACTTTGTTTGCTCTAACTGACCCTCAAGCTTTGAAATAGAGGAACAGAACAACTAACAAGAAAAGCAACACAAAAAGCATTCGAAACAAGCATTCTGGAACAAAAAGCATTCGAAAGTCAGCAAACTGCCGCAGCTATTTTCTATGGAGTCCTGTGCAACAATTCTGTTACAAACAGATTAAAACAGCAGGGCAGCAATTGTACTCATAGTACCAATGTCTGTCTATATTACTTTTTCCCAGGCATGGAGAGGAAGTCTTTGTGCATTTTCATCTTTATACCCATCTCCACAATCAGAACAGTTTTGATATGTTAGAGAAGGTGAATATTCAGAAAATAGAAAAATCCAAATGGTTGATTGCTCATACTCATAGTTTGGCATATGTAGAAGTTTTCTTATGATATTGTGACTGCTAATCTGAAGTCTTCCTGCATGGAATTGACACATCTCAAACTTTGGAAGGTTTAGAGACTGGGATTCCAGTTTCTCCACTACATATAATTGAGGTTGATCAATGGAGGCAATGAAAAGCAGGAATTGTTCCAAGGAAAAGATCTCAAATTTATGAAGAGTCTTTTTTTAAATCACCGGTTAGATATCCACAACTTATTTACCTTGAGCAGAGTAGTAGTAACTCCCTGCACAGATGGAGAATCAAATGCAATTTCTATTTTTCCAGCCATCTTCACTGTTCTGGGACCAGGAAAGTGACAACCGGTGACAAACCCTTACTATAAACCAGCTTGATATTTCAGAGGAAAAGACGAACGTGCCAAACCGTAGCCTGTCTGTACGTGGAAACGTTTGGGAAAGATACACGCATGTTGTTCAGCAGTCAGCAAGGCTACGCAAGAAACAGATTAGGAGTACTTAAAACAGGATGGGCTGAACATTTCAAAATAGAACCGGGTTCTGCAATCCATGATCTAGGCCTACCGTTGTTGCAGTTTAGTTGCCAATGATGAGGGCTCATGGGAGAGAGCTTTTACACTGTTGGCAAATCAACATCTGAGGCAGGAAAGTTTGTTTTTAGTTTGCTTGCTATATTTTGCTTGTCTTGTTCTGAACCTCTTTCCTCTCAGTGGTGCTTTCATACAGATATATCTTCCATTTTGGGGTCTGGAAGGGAAAATCCTAAATATCTGTGATCTAATTTTCACTTGTAGTATAAATAGACTTATCTTAATGAGATCTGAATTTACAGAGTGAACAATTGAAAGCGTAGCGTTTTGGTTTTCTGCAGGTCTTTCACAGTAACCTGAGGGAAAGAAAAAAATATTTCTGCTTTCTTAATCACTCTTCCTTCCCACAAACTGTTTAAACACATAGAGACTGTTCTGCTCTTTCTTCAGTCTGAAGGTTGTTGATTTTGCCAGAAGGCATGTTAACATTTGTCCACCTTGAAGCATTAAGAATAAATATAAGTTATGCTTGTCTTCTGAAGTATTCTTTTGGGATATCATGTCACAATACAAACATGAAAAATTGAATGAACATCAAATCCAGATACATTCTTTTCTCACAATCAGCATACATAGAATAAAATCACAATATGTACTAATGAGATGGATAGAAACTGACAGTACACAAATGTTTATATTTGTGTGGTTTTATGTGTATGGTGTTATACTTAACATTTTAACTAATGGAAAAAGCTGGAAAATGAATGATAATTGCGTTTTATCGTGGAGCTTGTGAAATATGCAATATGCTTTGTGCCAACAGCAGCCTCTTTCCCAAATACATCTGTGTACGGAGGATGGGAAAAAAGAGCTTTCTGCGAATACAGCAGCTGAAACAAGTGCCTGTCTAAAAGAGCAAGGAATTTGGGAATATGCAACCAAAGATAGATTTAGACATCTAATTTCTACACTGCATATTGCTTTTATGTGAATATTTCAACTGTAAGAATAGCTGGGCGCTGTTTCCTACAAAAAGCCTATCTATCTTCTCCCTCCTTCCACAGAACAAATAATCTTCCTATTTAACTCTCCAAAGGATGGGAACAACTCACCACCACTCTAGCCTGAGTCTTCAGTGCAACTTCTCTCCTCCTGACTTGTTGCTAACAATAAGGTTGAAATAAGAACTGGTATTGCTTGGGACAGGCTGAGGAAAAGAGAAAGGACTGACTTTTGGGAAGAAACATGAGTAAGGAATTGCTGTATGTGAGAGTGCAAAACTATTCTGAACGCTGCTTTATCTCCAGTAAGGCACTTCTCCAAAAAGCTATGTATCTTTTTAAGAAATTTGTTACTTTGCAAACAAATTAAAGTTATTATTAAGTTGTAGTTATATTTCTTTAGCACAAAGGATACTAATCTAGGAATTTGTGCTAGGTAATATATTTATATACAAGTATATTAAAAACATACTCCCTATTCATGCAGTTTTTTTTTTTTTTAAGACAAAGAAGAAGACAGATAGGAGGTGGAAAGCCTGAGAGATGACTTTTTTACATTTTAAAGTTTGTGTTATAATTGAAGTCTGTCATCAGCCTGGCTGTGAGTAGAAGTAAGATGTTGCTGTTTTCCTCTTAAGGAGAGGGAGGTCATAGCTAGAGAGAGGAAAAAATAGAATTTTGTCTGTGAGCTGTAAAAAATTAAATTTTGAATCTGGTCCTGTATCTCTTAATATTTTGGTGGCATTCACATTCCGGATTGAGAAGGCATTTTTAGAAGACAAAAACAATACAGAAGAAGGACCAAGAGTTGACGCTTACGTCACTCTTTGGGAGAACTGTCTCTTGAAGTTCGATTGAGTTATTTTTATCAGTGTGTCAACAGCTGTAGGTCCATAAAATCAATATTTATTTTATTTTTCCGGAATTATATCAATAAATTCAAACTGATAGGACTGTGAATAGTAACTTCACAGCTGATTTCAACATAAATGTTATTTCCCCAGTGCAGACTGGAGTAAGCTCTAAAACTATGACATTCTTTGCAATACATTGGTCTACAGCAATACACTTAATAAATATTTATTAATTATAGATAAGTTCTATCACTCTATGCAAAATATGTTAACTAAAGTATCTCAAGCTATCTGTCTTAACCACTATATTTTTTATATTCGAAAACTCGATTGGTTGTATGAACACTAATTAAAACAAGCGTACCTAGATCTTTTTTTATTATCAGTCTGACTTTTTTGTTCAACACAGATCAAACCATGCAAGTAGGTAATAAACAGAAAAAATTACTTACATTGAATTTAAATAGGGCTGAATACGTTGTAGTTTATGGGTCATTGAATATACTCTGGTGGCAAACTTCTGTTTTTCCTGCAGACCTTTGACTATAATGTCAGCTATTGAGCCCAAAATAGTATAGGATTTTTTTCAGCTTTGGTTTAAAAGAAGCAAGATAGAGAATTTAATGAATTTACTTTTAGCTACAGTAGCTCAAAGCTTTTGCAACCCAGTTAAAATTATTATAGTAAAATTTAGAAAATGGGAGAAACTATAGAATCACAAGTTATTCCTTGTGATATATAAAACAGTGGTTTTTAGCACTTTTGATTCTAAAGAGATGTCGCGTAAAAGTACTGTTGATAGTTTGAAAAAAGCACTGTTGAAATCTGGAGTTGCAATACTACCACCTGTCTCTCAGAAAAGTCTGAATTGCAAATGTCTGGAGGCTGGGTCTCTGGATCTCCATTTATAACCTAAAGAAATAGCACTGCCTCCTTGGTGTGTTTGTTAGCTATTCCCCAGCATCTGCATTTGGCTGCTGTCTGTGACAGGATGCTGGAATATATACACCTTCAATTTAACCCTGTATGACTGTTCTTTATGTTATGTAACACTCCTTGGAATATATATCAGTGGAATTATTATTTTTGCCCCATTAATGATCACTATTTTTGCTTTTATTGTGCCTTCTGATTTTATTCAGGAGCACAGCTCCCTTGTAGTTCTCCTGGGAGTGAAGAACTTCATATTTTAAAAAGGTAAAATATTCACCAAGGAGTAACCTATCATCCACTTGGACTCCCTGGTAGTATTAGTTAAATAATTCAGATTGATGTAACAATACTCCATAAGAATTTCTTGTAATATCATACAGTTTTAAAGGCCTTTGCTAAGGCTTTGAACTTTGTATGTTTCCTCCACGCATCCCAGACAATTGAAACTTTAAATTATTTAATATCTGAATCAGCATTAATGTATAGATATTTGCCACTGTCTTTATATCTTGCAGAAAACATTCTTTGCTTTGCCCATATAGTTCAGCCTAAACACTCTGACAAGGTTACTAGGAGGCATATAACATCAATACAATATTCTGTAATTTTAAATACATATCCCTTCTATGGATAAGTTGTTTTTGTCCTCAGTGTTTTCATCAAGCGCTTTCAGCTGAGAACTTCTGTCATCTAATTGCCAAGCAGTAATACCCTCGCACTTCCAGCGAGCAGTGGAGCAGGGCTGAGGAGAGGGGAGGTCCCCAAAGGACTGGGGAGGGTGGTGGGAATGAATCAGGTATTTACATATCTGTGATAAAAGCTGCCTAGGGCGTTCTTTGGTACCTGAGGATACGTGGAGTGTCAGCATGGGGACTGCAGGTCTCACATGGAACCTGCAGAAGACCTGCACCCTTCTGCATTGGTGTCTGGAGTCCAGCCAGGACACCTTAGGGCACCTATGATGACATAGACTTGTTTAGGCAGCTATTTCCCGCTTCATGTACTAGCAAATGGGAATATGGACCCACAGGCCCGATGATGTAAATAGCCTTGCTGCTGAATTTGGGTGTGTTTTATTCTCACACTGAAATTTTCAAATGTGAACTCTAATGTGTATCTTCCTAACTGAAGTACAGAAGGGTTCCTCTTATTTGAAGGTAGACTTTAAATTCTGGTCCTGAGTTTTCAGGTATGCATCTTTTAATTAGTGAATTACAGAGTCTGTTTGTTTGCAAACTATCAGTTCTGTCCTTATAACGTAAAGGAATATACATTCTTATTTTGTTTCTGGATAGTTTGAATAATGGAGTTTTCTTGGTTTTTAGTTTTTGGAGGAGTTTTTGTTTGCTTGTTTTATAGGGTTGTTTGTTTAAAAAGTGGCTAGCATTATAAAGAGCTGTTTCATTGCCTCAAGTGTAGTTTGATCTGAGGAGGAACTCTTTGGAAGCCTGCAGGCATTTACAAATGTTTCCACATGTCAAAGCAGTTGAAGTGGTGCAGCTGTTTTAAGCTATGAAATGAGTGACTAAGTGAAGAGACCTGGTTTGTCTTTAAGTGTTTGTCTTATATAATGATGTATTGGCAATTTAAAAATCATTCTCCATTAGTTGCATCTGAATGCCAGCCAGATTGCATGGTTTAAATTAAAAAAAAAAAAAATCCGATATCAACCAACTAACCAGAGGAGGCTTTTGCTTCATCGTGATGCTCAAAAATGTGTTAAAATGCTAGGAGAATATGGGGAACCAAAGAAGAAAACTTTACTCTTGTCTGATCTGACACAGAAATAGATGGCTTGACCTGACATAAACAAGGGGATTAACATGAGTTACAATGGTTTGCAATCATCAATATGCTTTTGTGATAAACTAGTATTTGTAGGAAGGGGAAAGAAAAAAACCCTCTACCTGCCCTTCACTGATTTTTATCATAAAAGAGAACATTAAAAGAACAGCAGGACAAGATGTATATTTCAGCTAAACCAGAGAGTCTTTCTTTTCTGTTTGATTTTGCACTTGGGGAATTTTTCTTCATCTCTTCCTTCAAAGGTAGCAGAGAATTCATTTACTGTTAGCCTGAGGTTCATATAGCAAAACAAAGGCTTGCGACTTAACATACTTCAGAAAAAACAAAATAATTCAATTAGGCTAACTGACTCGGTTGTTCTTGGACACTTGTGAAGTTGAGAAGGACACGTAACTTCTGTTTTTAAAGGAGCTAGTCTATAAATTGGAAGGATCTGGCAAAAGAAAGGGAGGGAGATTAGAAGTGAGCACAGGGACTAAAAAAAGTTGCCCAGCTTTCAGTTCATCCCTGGGTGAACAGGGCTTTAAAATGCAAGACTAAGAGGGCAGACCGAGAGGACTTGTCAGTTCTAAGGATAATTAATTTAGTCGAGAAGATAAATTGTTCATTAAAGTTGCGGTGTCTGAATATTGTATAAAAATGACCATATGATCATAAGAGCTTTGTCCTAATGATAACACAGCTGTTTCTTCTCAAAAGCAAGTTACCTAACCTTAAGTGAGTAATTTGTCTTCAAGACTTGATGCATTATCCTTTTAAGTGACTTTTTTTTTTTTTTTTACTGTTCTGAGGGTTCATTTGCTGAATTTCAAAAGTGAACAGATGTCAGATAAGCCTTTGATATTTCTAGCATATTTTAGTTAGCTGTGCTTGAGATATTTAAGACTTGAATGTGCTATAAAATTTTGATACAAATCCCATCATATTCTTGAATTTAGTGGCTCGTAACCTTTCTGACCTACACCATGTCATGTAATAGCTTGTAAATTATTCTGGGAGAATTGTTTATATATATAGAAATTTGGGAGATTTTTTTAATATATAATATGAAAAACCAGAACTGTTAAGTATATTTTACAGTAAACCAGATTTATACAGGTCTGGATTGAATCTCATTGATGTACCTCTACGAGTAAAGCCATTTGTCTGTTACTAGGGAATGTATCAAACCAGTTGCCACAGAAAAACATTCCTAGTCTAAGTTGAGCTACATAAAGAATGTGATGTTGTTATCACAAGTCAAGATATTTTGTGGCTAGACAGTCTGTGAAGGCCTAGTGGGGAGTGTTTCTGTAGCTTAGAATGAAATTATGCCTTTCTTGTCCGTGGATGCAGTTTGTACAGTGGTTTGTCCTTTCAGAATTAGTTTGCAACAGAGAGAGCTTGTGTTCTGCTCTTCTCCCTCGTTCCTGTAACCTGCACTGCACTTCAATTCCAAGACTTCTCTAGCCAGAATTTGTGCAGCCATCTCAGGCATCTGCTTCTAGCCTACATCCTATTTTAAAAAAATGTTTAAAAATAAATCACAAATTCAAGTGGGCTTGAGACATGCCATCTCTTAATTTTTGTGTCAAGGGAAAAATTATTTTCCCCTTCTTTCTATCCTATTTTCGTTGGTATTTCATATTCAATTACTCTGCCGATCCTATTTTAAAGCAAAAAACAGACATAAGAAGCGCTCCTGGTTTTTCTTTCTTTGTATCCAGCAGTTCCCAAGGTGCTGAAAATCAGTTTTTAATCTGCCCATTTAAAAATAGATTCAATTCAATCAAAAAGATGAAATCAAAATTTGTTTCTCTGAGAAGGGGGGGGGGTGCATCTCCCCTTAATTTTCCATGTATTCAATTTCTTCCCAAATCCTCATAAGTAATCCTGCTTTTACAAACATATTTAGCTTCCTTTTTGGAGATGAGAGTTGCAGATGGTGAGATTTTTTTAAAAATATTTAATCTGGAAAAAAAAAACAAAGAAGATTTAAAACTATAATGGCAAAAAACAGATAAAAAAAGAGGAATCTTGAAGCGAGCCAGGAAATTCAAAAGACAAGTTAAGCCCGTTATATTTAGTGTGTCAGTGTCTGTTTGTTAATTTATTTTTCTTCTGTACTGAGTAGCAAGCATGAATTTCAAAACTTCTTGTAACGAAGTCAGATTCTATGCCAGTGGGGATCATGTGCATTTTTCTGAAGTTCAGTTGCTTATAACATTATGGTCCACTACTGGTGAAGGCAAAATTTTTTTAATCAAAGAAGTTTGAAGATTTTTGATCATCTCTACTTTTGACCCTTTTTCTTCAATGCCAAAACTCATATATATAAATATTCTAAAAATGTGAATTGAAACATTTCAGACAGGTAGATGGACGGAGAGCATAGTGGAAAATGCTTACGTGAGATTTGTTTCAGGTGAAGAGCCGCAACTGATAGCGTTTAGCCCTTTGTTAGCAAATGTAAGAATGAGAGGCACGACAGAACAGCTACAGGTGTTAAAAAAGATAGTTGGCATAGTGCTGTTTTTATGACAGTAAACAAGGAATAGAGTTGTGTCCCATCCTTGGGAGGACCTTTTGGAGAAAAAGAAATACATGATTATATGTAAAATGTTGAAAATCACTGGATCAACATAGCTTAATAGATAGGTGTTCTTTCAGGAGAGAAAATCTTTCAGGGCACCTCCTTGAAAAAGGCTGTGAAAAGTGAACATGAATATGAATAAATGGATAGCCTTAAGGAGATAGTTCATTACCCTTGCAAAACAAGTTTTGTAGCTGTATGGCAGCTGGGAAAGATGCATCTTGTTACTTTTCATATTTTATTTAAATACCCAACAAAAGTGGATGGACCAGAGTTAGAGAATTTCTGTGTCATGTATATCACTTATCATTTAGTTCTCCAAATAAATCTCCTGCTTTATCTAACAGGAGTTGAAGGAAAAAATGGGCTTATGTTTGTTTTCAAGTTTTTGTTAATTTAGAGGATGCTTTTATAAGCTGCTAAGCAAAAAACAGTTAAGAAGAGATCTTTTCACAGCTAGGATTTCCAAAGTGAATTATATTTTCCTTCTGTCCTCGTGACATTCTAGTCATTCCAAAATGACCTGTGCCTTGGGATCTAGAGTTCTTTTGTGAGAGTCCGCAGCTATCTTCAATCTCCTAAATTTAGCCTAAATTTAGCTGTAGCCCTGCAAGCTAAAATGCGATGTGAATGAGTAGGAAGCACTTAAGATGAGTTCTTTATTCTTTGCAAAATGATCTTGTCGTCGTAGAAAGTCCTTATTCACAAATCCTACCTTGCTACAGTGCCCTTAGAAGCCAGCTCTCATAATGAAGTCCTGAACAAAAACAAATAGCCAGCTCTGCCCTCCAGCACATTAACAGCTTCTTCCAATTTGGTATCATTTGCAAACTTGCTGAAGGCGCATTCCACCCCTCCATCCAGGTTATTGAAGAAGATGTTAAATAGTATAGGCTCCAGTATCAACCCCAGAGCAACACCACACGTAACTGGCAGCCAGTTATATTTTGAATCATTGACCAACCCTTTGAGCCTAGAGATTTGGCAAGCTTTTTGGTACACCTTGTACTCCACTCATCCAATCCATATCTCCTCAATTTACCAGGATGTTGTGCTAAACTCTGTCAAAAGCCTTCCTGAAGACAAGATAAATGATATCCGCTGCTCTCCTCTCATCCACAAGAGCCAGTTATTTCATCACAAAAGGCTTGATTAGGTGCAGCAAGGCTGGTTTGTCTTTGTTGATTCCATAATGGCTGTTTCTTCTTGTCCTCTCTGTGTGTAGACATGACTTCTGTGTAGACTTGCTCTGTAATCATCACTTAGACTGAGGTGAGGCTGGACTATCCTGGATTCATTTTTTGAAGATAAGAATAATATTTGGCTTTTCCTTATCATAGGGGGCCTCCTTCAGTCATTACAATCTTTCACATGATAGAAAGTGGCTTCATGATGACGTTGGTCAGCTCTTGCATGCAGCCCATCTGAACTCATGCAAGGAGTTGTATGTGACTGGCTTATCCAAGGAGGCCCTAGCTTGATGCTTTTCTACTGTGGTAACCCTTCTTGCCCCCTAGGCTTTGCTACTAGGCACACTGACGCTGGAGAAAAGCGCTTGCCAATAAAGACCAAGGCAAAGGCAGTGCTGAACAGCCTGCCTTTGCACAGTGTTTAGATTGTTATAACAATGCTGTTACTGTCTTTCAGTGTCATTGGAATTGCATATTGTTTATTGAACTGTTATTAAAACAAGCATAAGATACTGTTATTCAACTGTGATAGTAATATTTTTCACAGTCTTGTAAGATCTCAACACAGTAAAACAGTTGAAGTAATTTCTAGTAAGGACTTCCAGAAAATGGAAACTCAGATAGGTAGAAATATTTAGCAGAAGATATGATCAAACAAGAAGGCTTTCCTCGAGTTTTCAGCTAAAGTTCTGAAAAGCAAACGCAAGCCGGTGTCTTGTATAGCCCTGTTGGACCACAGTACCGCTGAACCCCCTGAGATTATGAGTGTACTTTAATTACATACAGGAACAAATACCTTGTTGAATCAGAATACTGTCAGTTAGTTAAGATATATGTAATGTAATCTAATTCAATAGCTGCTTCTTATATTTCTCTGAAAATACAGCTGAACTTTGATGTAAGTTTTGTCTCTCATAAAATGTATTCTTTTACATAGTCTATTAGATGACAAATTTCGAAGTTAGACTGCAGTCAGGTACGTGCTTTTATGCCTCTGCAAAAAGAGATATGAAATGGGGCTAAGCTTAGAAATAATTTTTCTTTGACTTCTCTGGAGATGTATTTGAAATTGTGATGACTATTACTTTTACATTGTCAGGCAGATGAACGTAGGTGAACATTGCCACAGACAAGAGAAGGGATACCTTATAGGATAGGGTATGTAATTCAGTGTTTGAGATCTGTGCATTTATTAAAGGTAATGAGTATCCCAAACAGGCAGCCTTGTCCATTGCAATGATAATGAATCAAGAAAGCTGAGTTTTCCGTAGAGCTGAATGTACTATTGTGAAAACAGTTTTAATGACTTCCTGACAAAACTTACAATGAAAACATAGTTCAGTAATTAGTTTTGTTTATACACCTTTGACAAAAGGGCTATGGTATGCATTTGTTATTTCCCTTACAGTGGAATGTTAGGTTTTAATATGTACATTTTACTTTCCAGCATTTAGTTTATAAAATACGAATGAGCTTTCTACTTCAGGCCCTTCTTTCTCTCCTGCTTGTATTAACTATATTAAAAAGACACGCATACTGCAAATTCAGTGTCACAGAAAATTATAATTTTCCCTGGGAAACATATATTTAGTATTTGGATATTCTTCTCTCATCTTTACTGTTATATAAAGTTTCCCTTACTCCACCTGTTAATTACCTTTACATTTAAAAAAAAAAATAGATTTTCCTGTAAGGACGAACCTTTCCCTTTTGTATAGGGGGAATATCTAAAAAAGGGAGAAGCAGATGCTTTTCCTTTATTGTCTTTTGATTTAGAAATAGACGTATAAGGCAAATGATAATATCGTCTTATCCAAAGTAGCACTAGGACTTTGGTGCCATAAGAATGAGCAGACTAATGCTCACATTTCTTTAAGAATTACCTTTATTTTCTTTACAGAAGTAATTAATATAAAGTTCCTGTGCTGAAGGTGAAAAACATATAAAATATGAGCATTATTTTAAGTTTGGGCAAAAGTCTTTACACTTTTTTGGATACTCTCTACTTTTGGAGGCATTTCTGTCCGTATTCTGATTCTGATAAATATATACTTTACTTAATGTTAACAATATTAGATGTATGTTAATATATCTTTGTTTTTTTCTAAGGTTTCCTTCTAATCACTTACGGAAATCACAGAATAGTTGAGGAAGGAAGGGGCCTTTGGTGATTGTCCAGCGTCCCTGCTCAAAACAAGGTCGTCTAGAGCAGGATGCTCAGGACCATGGCCAGTTAGGTTTTGAATATCTCCAAGGACGGAGCGTCCGCAACCTCTCTGGAGACTTGTTCCAGTGTTCAACCATCCTCACTGTAAAAAAGTGCTTTTTGATGTTCAGATTGAATTTCTTGTGTTTCTGTTTGTGCCCATTGCCTCTCATCCTGTCACTGAGTGCCACTGAGAAAGTACAGCACTGCCTTCTTTATACTCTCCCATCAGATATTTATAAACATGGATAAGATTCCTCCTGAGACTTCTCTTCTCCAGGCTAAACAATCCCAGCTCTCTCAGCCTGTCGTATGAGAGATCCTCCAGTCCCTTCATCGTCCTTGTGGCCCTTTGCTGGACTCAGTCCGTTAAGTCCATATTTTTCTTTTATGGGGTGCACAAAACGGGACCCAGCACTCCAGATGTGGCCTCACCAGTAGAGGGGAATGATTGGCCCCCTTGACCTGCTGGCAACACTCTTTCTAATGCAGTCCAGGATGCTGTTGGCCACCTTTGCTGCCAGGGCACATTGCTGGCTCATGGTCAACTTGTCAGCCACATACCCCAGATCCTTCTTGGCACACTTGAAACAGAGCATAAACTCGTTTTCAGTTCTTATTTTGATGTAATATTTTTATTCATTATAATGTATTTATGACTGCAAATTATCAGTCTTATGGAAGCATTGAGTAGCTCTGAATGAGAGTGATTATATCAGACACTATACACATACAAAGCAAGAAAGAGAGAGACCATTCTTCACGTTCTCCAACTAACATATAATCTGACTACACGAATAAAGGTGTGGTGAGAGAAAGGAAGCTTCTTTGTCATCACTTCACAGATCAGTTTCTGTGACAGCTTGAGTCTCTTTCTTCCCCCTCCGCCAAAGCAAACAACCAAACAGCTTTTTCCCCATGATTGGATTGGTTACTGAAAACCTAAGGTATGTTCTAGAATACACACAAGAAATGAGCACATTTTTCAGCACTATGGATTTATCCATTATTTTACTAAGTCAAATAATTAGTGTTTGAGGGTAGTTTTCAGCACCCAGATTGTAGGAGTGTTCCTGCCGGAAGAAAGAGAGCTGCGTAGTGTAATAAAATCTCTATAACTATGGCTGTCTTTTAAGAATTTCTGTGAAGCTTTGTTTGGTAAATTGCACAGAATTACAAAATACTGTGTATAAACGGTTACAGGAGACTGCTTTATCATCTAGGCAAATGGGGGTATGTCTCAAGGAAATTGTTTTCTGTCCAGCTCCACTCTTAGTAAAGTATGGTGAATAAACCTGCATAACTCTCATTTTTGGTACTGGTTCTTTAGTAAGAACATCTAAAAAAAAAATCAAAGAGTTCTCTTTAAAAAGCAAGGTGTCATGCAGTTGAAGTTACGTAATGTTTAACCTAGGCATTACCAGAGTAGACGATAGGAGTGACTGAAGGAAAGGAATCTACTGGAACAGAAAAGGAAAGTTTCCTATGTTAGTATTGCAGAAAGTGGTATCTCACTGAGCATCATTTACACGAAAGCGATTGCTGTAGAATTTGCTTCTATTTCTGCAATATTTCACTTACAGCAGTATGCTACTGAATATTACTTCTTTAAGTAAAGAAGAATAGTTTAGCTTTGTGCAGAGAATAGAGTTCTTGGCATATTTTAATACAGGACTATGTAATTACAACTACAGATCTTTTTTGTCTTTTTCTGTTTCTTAAAACCTGCAAGGCAATTTAGTTTACTTTTCCTTGTAATACAAACAAACACTTCCTAATTATAGTAATTATTTCACATGCAGTAATCACAGTAGCTGTGGTAATATGCGTCACCTGGACCTTTATTTGTTTTGATAGAAGAAATCAATAATTCTCAAGTGGGCAGAAGTGTGAGGCTGATGATATGTTCAAGTGATCAGAGATCAGATTGCATTTGATTAAATGAGCTGCTTAGAGATTTTTGCAGATAATGTTCTTCTGTAAAAGGCAAAGAACTCTTAAATAAATGTATATATTCTGCCCTTGCTGGTAAATGATGAGGCACACAGAATGCCATGATTTGAAAAGGAGAAACAAACAGATGCAGCATGGTACTCAGGATCAAAACTTAAAATGACAAGTTTCAAAAACAAAGACTGTCTTTCAGTTTTTCTCTAGTACCTTTTTTTATATTGAAGGTTTAAATTCACAAAAATTCATAAAATATTTCTTTTGGTGCTGTCTCCACTGTCAGATAAGCATTCTTGTGCAATTGCTTAAGTTGTATTTTGCTCCAAAATATTAGAACAGGAATCTGTTGTTTGCAGCAGAGATGATTACTGATCTAACCAACAGATAGTGCTTACAGCTTGAGTCAAAAATGACTGTCATGCAATTTCCTTTGAGTTTAATGTTTCAAGATAAAACACTTCATGGAAGATGACGAATCACACAGGAGATTTAATTCATATAATTATTACTAAAGACTTACTGTTTTGTTTTGTTTTTTTTATTTCCCTCTTTGTCATAGGTATCAGTCAGGCAATTTTAGGGCAGTGTCCAAGATAGACTTCAGTTCTGGAGAGCTGAAGGACTTCTGAACCAGTCCGTGCAAGTTTATCTAACACATATTTGCCTTTTCCTACCAAACCTTTGGCACACTATGATTACAGAGCCCACTGAAAAAGGAAAGATGGATTTGTATGAGAGAGTAAACCAAATTAACAGCAGTTGGAGAAAAAGATTTGACTAAAAAAGTTGCTACAGTATAAACACAGGGAACACTGACTGCAGCATGCATTATGTTTCATTATCTTGGTTTTGGAGAAGGCCGGTACATCCAAAGGAATTATTCAGTTCCTCACAATACTGATGGACCAGTTTAAGTCACAGATGCTTCATGTACTCAGTGGGAATTAAGACACCCATCCTGCTGCTCTTAGCAGGCCTCTTAGAAACTTTTAATTTGACTCAGAAGAAATCAGTGGAGGTAGTTTCTGTAGCTATGACTTTAATGTATTGCCAGTTTATGTTTTTAAAGCTTGGAGGTGCTTTAGGTGCTCTTGCAGATTTGCAGTGGTAGCTTCAAAGTTAACAACATTGTTGAAATTCATGTTCAGTTTCAGATTTTCCTTTCCCTTTCTTTTTTTCTTTTTGTTTCTTTTTTCTTTGTTTTGTTTGTTTCTTCTCTGACCTCTCCACATTGAATGATAGCTCTATGACAAGATGGAACAGGAGTTAGGAAAACCTCACTCACCTCAGATTTTGAGAGGCAGCAGGAAAGCTAGTTGAACTGTTTAACGAGAGCATTTTCAAGGAGGCAAGAAAGAGCTGGAGTTCTCCATGACTCTTGGTTAAGTCTAATTGGTTAAATACCTTACCCATGTTCTTCTTGAATAAAATTTTGACTGAGGCTTCCTGCTAGTTGTTAGCTCCATTTATACTGAAGTGAGTGATGAAATGTTTCTGTTACTGCCCTTTTCTGTTCTATTTTCCGGCGCTAGGCAATGTGCTGTACCGTGTTGGGCCTCGTTCTCCTTTCTCCTCTTACAGCTGTAAAAATAAGGAATGTCATTTCACTGAAATAAACAGAGGTGCAGGTGTAAACAAGAACAGATCCTACTTTATATCCATTTAGTGTTGAAAGTATATGTCTGTTTAGAATTCAGTTTGAAAATGGGATAGATTTAGAGTGGGTTCTTTTCTACACAACTTTCCTTTTTTTTGGTAAGTTGTACGCTCAAAATAAATTGCTCTTAACTGTCTTGGAACATAGGAATTTATATCAGTTACAGTCATATCAGTTATATTTGACTGATAATTTCTATAGTTATAATGTAAAAGAGACATTCTGAAGGCTAATTCTGAAAATTTTAAATACTTGGGCACTTGATCTCATTTGGCAGATTTCTGTATATGGCTCTAGGAAAGAGAAAAAGAAGTGGATATGTATTAGTAGGAGTCTGTAGTGTAAATGAGAATAAGACTTGTTGTTCTTCAGGTGTCAATGACCGAAGAGAATCAGATCCATCTGTAGAGCCAAGAAGAATCCCAAAATGCAAAGTTGGAATGAAAAACAGAGTGAGAAAATGCCAGGCAACGTGTTCTGGACATCAAATTATGCTATGACTGTAGAAGTAACTTTGCAGGAATTTACACTTACTCCCCTCAGCAAGACTAGACTGTGTGAAAGTGCTGCTCTACACATTACAAATCATTCCACAACAGCACTGATTGAACAAAGTCAGCTGCCTGAGGTGCTTGTTACCGCTTTTCCGTAGACTCAGAAAGGATAGTAAAATGAGAAGTCATGGGGAAGGAGAAAGAATGACCAGAGGCATCTGTCTGAGGGATGACTACATGAAATACAGCTCTTCAGAGTGAAGAAAGGGCACTTCAATGGAAGATGTGATAGAACTCTGTAAATCATGAGTGGCATGGAAAAAGTAGATAGGAAGCAACTAATCACTGTTTCCTTCCATACAAGAACTGGAAGGCATCAAATTAAGCTAGCAGCTAGATATTTCAGAATAACAAGAACTCCTACAGTTATAGTTAACTTCTGGAATTTCTTGCCACTCAGCATTGTTGATAACACATTTTACATGAGATGGAGAAGTGATAAGGGAGAAAAATCCAGTGGGAAGTTTAATTCAAGTTATCAGCAGTTGTTCAGGAGATAATTGAGTCAGAAATTGATGGAAGCTGGGAGAAAAATCTAGGTTAATGTATTGTGGTGTCCATCCACTTGGTCAGTATAGGAGATACAGAGTCTGATGAATCTTTTGTCTGTATGGCTGTTCCATAACATCTCATTTTTAAAAGACAAAACTAAGTGTATTTTGGAATAGTAAAGCTGGATTTTAAATTGTTTTAAATGGCTTACAGATTGGTAATTGAATTAAGAAGTGTCCTTTTACAGCTCTAGCACACAGTCCCAAAATGAGTGAAACACAACAGCAACTGGGAACAGTACACAACAGGGGGTGGTAAAAATTAAGAGCTAGTAGCCATAGGGCAAGAACTTCTTAAAATAGATTGGACCCCAAAGAAAATGATATGTAAAATAATTTGTTCTGTGATGTACCACACAACAATGTTCCATGAAGATTTGGAAAGGGCATATCCTGTTACCTATTTCACTTCAGTAAGCTGGACTGTATTACAAAATTACACTGCAATATATTGCAGAAGAACTTTACCCTTTCTGGCAAATGGTAGGAATACTAGAAAAAATAATAGAAGAACATTAAGGCCATGGTCTTTTGTATAATGGCCTTAACCATTACACAAAGAGATGGTGTCAGCAGGTGACAACGTGCTAAAAAGGTTACCCTTCTTTCAGGGCTAGCCCTCTAGGGGCCAGATTGTTGAAAGACATAAGGAGTTTTAGGGCTCATAAAGCATCTTTGAGAACGGCTAGGTTAGGGAATCTAAAACCAAACCCTGCAATTTTAAGAGTCCATCAAATGAGCATGGAGGGAGCTCAAACACATGATGAAGCTGAGCTGACTCTTCATGAAAGAAATATGCCATCTTTTTTCCCTAGTCTGGCCAGCTGACTGAGCTGATTCCACAGTCCTAGCTACCACTGCACCAGCCTGCCAGGTTTTTTTATATAATTGATCAAAGATGCAATTAGTCCCAAATTAGCTGCTACTGTCCTTGCTTTCCTAGTTGCAATTGTTTTTCTCTTCTAATTTTTACCCCCCACACACTCGACGTTAGAAAATGTTAAAAAAGGAAACGAACAGAAAGTTTAACCTGAGTAAATAGTGCAAACGAATTTTTTTCTACAGATTTGTTTCCTTATGTATGTGCTACATTTTTTTTTTCCCCCGGCATTTATATAACTAACACCAGTTTAAAGCTGTGCAACTTCCAGAGCTCTCAACAGTATACAAATCTTATGCATATCAATATAAAGCAGAGGAATGGTTACCTTAATTCAAGACTATAATTTTTTAACATTGTTTTCATTCTCTATTCACTTTCACAAATTATTGTAAAGGAATGATTAGTATAACAGGAAGTTCAGCAGAGATGTTTTGTTTATCCAGTTCTGTGTTTTTCCTGTTATATTTTTTCTTGTTTAAAATTTTTGATTTCTCCTATTTACCAGAAGCTGAGGAGTTCTTTGGATTCACCTAACAAAATATTCATTCCCCTTTAGTCACACCCTATTAGAAAAGCTTTTGAAATCACTGTCTTTAGACTATTAAAGCTGAAATATACAGACTCGCTGAAATCCACCTCTTCTGAATTTTATAGGAGGGATTACTGTGAGTTTTCTTGTTTTGCTGCATTTTTATCTGTAAACACCAATTTTCAGGCAGACATTTTGGAGCTGCTGAAAAATATTCTTTCTAAGTACTAGTGGTATTCTTTCAAAGTATTAATATGGTATCGGGACACTTTTCGCTAGCTCTAGCCGTGTCTTTCATGGAGTTCACTAGACTTCAACGTATCTTTGGAGATTGTAACACTTGTCCTTAATGCTTTACCCAGACTCTCTCTCATGGTTCAGTTCTGCTGAGAAATAACTATGAATAAAGAAATAATTGTGATTAGGAAATCATATCAAAGTAGTAACTAGGGATTAAAACATGTCTCACTGACGTGAGACCCAACACCTGAACAGAGAACGGAGAAGTTGTGCTGGTACACAAGGATTCATAAAGTAGTTTGAAATTGAAATAGGTAAGATTCAGCATCCTATCTGCTAGAGGGAAGTGCAGATCATTTTTAGATATGAATATGCATTATTTATCTGTGATCTAAGCATTTAGATACCTTAGGTATGAATATTTTTTAAACTGTGAATCTATGATCTGATCTGACCAGAAGTATATATGGCAACCTAAGTCTTGGGAATTATAAAAGTCTGTTCAAGTGCTTGATTCTTTGAGTTTTCATGGCAACAGGGTTTGGACAGAACCTTAATCATTGTTTCTAACAATGTTCCTGAACTCTGCACCTCTTCTTGGGATGCCAGACTCTTCAGTTTAGCCACCTAATCCCCAGAGTTCTGTCTCTTAGCATCTCAGTGATGAGCTCTCCTAAATAGATATTTGGCTGGTACAGGTTTGGTACAGTACAGCTTTAAAACACGTAATCAGCTGGGCTCTCATTCTTAAAGTACATGTAGATCTTAAGAGTCAGAGGTACCAGTAAAATGCAATGAATCCTTGTAAACAGAGTACATGAGAAATCTGCCATTTTCAGTTTGATCTCAGCCCCTCTGTGAAGGCAGCTTTGGTCAGTATTTCACTCATAGTAGATCTGCTCTTCAATCCTTTGGCTGAAGAACAAATCCTTTCCTTTTCAGAACACTTATCCTTCACAGATAGAACCTTTTGAGAGAACCTGTCCTTTTCTGGTTAATACTCCTTTATCCTGTACATACACTTAACTGATGCTATGTTATGTTGAGTTGCTTGAAGGCCTGTAATACTGAGTTTGAGTTAAGGCCCAAAATCTTTTAGTAAATCTCACTTATTCATACATTGCTCAGCTAGAAGGAACCAGTCTTTGTTAGCATGATTCACATTTCCATATGTATATGTCTTTTCGTGTGACCCTAATTTGGTTACAATCAATAATCAAACACAGAAGGAGATACCTAAGAAATGTTTTAAAAGGAAGGAATGAAAAAATATATCCTGAGTCTCTGTAGCCCTCCCTCTTTGGGTTATTTTTGTTTGAGCAACTTTCATTCAATGAGACTCTACGAGCAGAATATTCTCAACATAGAAGTTTTTGTTAATTAATACAGACACAGCAGAGAGCTAAAACTACTAGGCTAAACTTTAATATGCTCACTGCTCTAAAAACCACATGCAGTGAGTCTTTCCTGGCCAGACAGGCAGTCATCAGTTAGATGGGGAACAGCTGACCACCACTGCTCTTTGGAGCAAGCTCCTGTGTGATGTTACAGGGTTGCCATCTTTCAAGTCTATTGCACCCTCCACCTGCCTTTAAGGTTTTATACGCTTTCGTATCAGTAATTTTCCTCTTGTATCCTTGAGCTGCTATCATCATCTCAGCAAACTCCATTCTGTGTTTTTACATTTCTTTTCTTGGCTCTGGTCTATTTTCTCACAGCTTCTTTCTAACAGTTTTTCACTTTTCTCAGTAACCTGAGCCAAGGTCACCTAGCTCTGCTGCATCAAAGCCAAGCCTTGAATCGTAGACAGCTGAACCCCCTGGGTTGAGAGTTACATCTCCAGGATCACTGAAGTGCAACAGGTTTAGGAAGTACATTTCCTGGACAAGTAGTCCTGGATTCCTGTTTAGCACTTTAAGTGCATATGTAAACATTTCTTCTGCTTTTACAAAATAGAGATAACATTAACACAGTCTGGAGTGTTTCCTAAATGTGAATATTAGTTATAGAGTTTGAGGAATACTTTAAAAGTTTGAAATTTGAAATTGTCTTTCCAACAGAAATATTTCTAATACCCTAAGTTTGTCGTCTTGGATCAATCAGCATTAAAACTTAGTAGCAGATTTCTTGCTCAAAATTTTCAAGAGGCTATATTTTTCAGGGGGCTATATTACATAAATCTATAATACTTTTAAAGCTTAGGTGCATCACACAAAGTTAGAACCAAACAGAATATACTGCATTTAGATAATTCTTAATGGATGTACTTAAATCAAATGCAACTTCATATATACTCAGATATTAGCTCCTGTAAGATCTTTGGAAAGATTTCCATGTATTCAGTTCCATTCCATTCATTCAGGCTAACGATAAAAAATTCATCCTTATCTTATTTCAGTCTTTCTAATAAGCAAAACAATCTGTCTTTATTGAATATTTGGAGGTAAAATTTAAAAAAAAATGGGTAAAATACTGAGTACTGACTTCTCTCTAAATTCTCCTGCATTGTGCAAAAATTGTCAGAGTTCAATTTTAAGAGTTACTGGAAGATTTTTAAGGATTGTCTCAGTTTTCCTTACTGAACCCCTACTCCTGTGGGTAATTTCACTGAAGTCAGTGATTATGCAGAAAGCTGACAGTAAGTAACCTGACTTACAAGAGGGAATAGCTCAACATGACTGCTGTTTTGTTTCGGTTCAGAATTGTCTACTCCTCTTCTCTGCTGCTTCATTTAGAAATTCCCATCTTTATGAATCAGCAGCTTTACCACTATGATTTATTTCATGTTATATTAAACAATCATTGATTCTAGCTTTCATTAATACATTTCCTTGTAGTTTTCAGTGATTCAGTGGATATTATATGAGCATCAGAGCCTAGAACATGGAGCTTTTATAGAAGTTACAGGTTTAGGCATCTCCATTTTTAAATCAGAGCCCTAAGAATGCTACGGACTTATTACACAGTGATATCCAAAGTTCATTCATAAACATTTTCTGGCTACTAAACGATGACACAGTCCTTAACCAGAAGAAAAATGACAGTCTAATAAGGGTTACATGAATGATCACAGAAGAGAGATACAGCCAAATATATACAATTTTTACATGCCTGTATGTGCTTGCTTTTATTATTATAAATAGTTAGAGCAAATGTAATGGCTGGAGCATTAGCTCCTCATTTCTGCTGTGGAATTATACTTAGCCTTGTCTGATTATCCAAAAGGAAAGTGATAGTTCTTCGTTTCCATTTGATCTGTTTTTTTTTTTTTTCCTCCAGCATAATGAAGAATGATGATACTTTTAGATGTTGACATTTTAGAAAGCTGAGATGATATGTAGTAGATGGCAAGTGATGAAAGCTTAATGAAAGTTATTTTCTTATAATAGCCCTAAATTGGCTATTTTCTCAGAGTGGAGTGAGTCCGTGGATTGAGTTTGAACTTTTTACCCCTCTGTAATCCTGTAGTGACCAAAAGTAATGTGGAATGACTTTAAATGTTTTAATATTTAGCATTTTGAAATCCAGAATTAAGAGAACTGATTCAACTTGAATTTTCACATTATTCCTATATATAAGAATGTGTTACCATAAGGAGATGAAGGGTTGTTATTTCCTGACATAATCTATTGCAAGCTTGCAAGTCAAAATCAAAAACTGTAATTTATGAATATACTTAAAGATCATAAATGTAAAGCAATGGAAAATGGAGATTTTAAACTTATGTGCTGGAGATAAAGCTTTCCTATTATCAAACTGTGAGCCAAAATATTTTGTTGGCCAAAATATTTCTAGGCTAAGGACCCAGTCCTCCTGCACTATTCATATCAATGGAAAAAAAAACTTGATTAAAGACTCGGGTATAAACAGCTAATGTTGCAAAAGACAGGCTAATTAATATACATCTTCGTATTTGAATTAGCAGAACTTTGTGGCTTTATACTGCTCTTCTCTTTAAGTACCATCATTAAAAACAATAGTATCAGTTCACACCTTCATGCATATAGCTGAAACTCATTCATGGAAATTATGAATACAAAGTAAGGAGATAAACTTTTTTTGAGATCTTCAGTGCATACTTTTGTACTATGGAAAGTGCACAGAATACTAAGAAGGTAACAAAAATGCAAGGATGGAATATGACACTATATGTATATCTTTAGATAGACTTTAGAAAGCTATGCCATGTGCTCTAGGATTTTCAGCAAAGAAAAAAGGATCAATCTGCTAGTACAAGATTCTAGATTAATCTAGTCAGGTATCTTATAAAGATGTTCAGCTTTGATTTCTCATATGGTAAGAAGGATTAAAAAAAAAACCACACAATTGTTTTCCCTTTCTTTTCTCTCTCTCAGGTTATTTTGAATGTAAGTTAATAATCCCAGTTTTCACCCAGAGAGAAAGGTGAAGGGCTATTGGACCAATCTACTCCTTCCTGCTAGTATGTGATCACCTCAGAGAATCAATACACTGTTTATTGTAGGAGACTTTTAATTGTCCTCATTTTAGTCTAAATCTGTTTGTACTCAGCAATTGGTAGATGTCAGTCTGTTTTCTCTTTACTCTGTCAGTTTGAGTAAATAGTATTCTGGGGAAATTCAGTCCATAATCATTTGATACGTGTACAGCTGGAAGGCTCCTAAATTTCATTTCTCTCCAGGGAGTTAGGAAGATTGTTCCCCTAAACAAAGAACAACCTAAAACTTTCACAAAATTTCTCTATAAAAACTCTCATTTCAGTAAAACCTTTTTTCAGTACTTAAAATTATTGGAAATTATGTCATCCTGATTTATGCAGACAATCTCAGGATGCAGTGGTTTCTCACATTCATGCTACAGTGTGTCGTAGATCTAAGATAATAAACTTGGGACATACTAATACATTTCTAAATGAAGTTGTGGGTTTTTTTCTGTCCTTAAGTGTCATTATTTAGATACAAATCTGTATTATCTAACTAATATAATAGTGTTTTGGGATGCATGCATTTCTAACAAGGGTTGATTTTAATTGTTAGAGTTGTCTTAGTGTAAAGATAGGTTTGGAAAATTTCAGTGGTCCTTAAAAATGTCATCCACATCCTGGGCAAACACATTATCAGAAATACAATGGTCTTTAGACCTAATGCAACACTATCATTTTATTAAGCATGAGCTTCTGTTTATAAGTGATTGATAGAATTAATGAGAAAAATTACGCTTTTGTAAGTCATCATTTTGCAAGCCTGAAAATCTCAGTAAACTGTTTGTTCATCCCAGCAATTTAATAGAAGTGTGTTGTTGAACTTCCCAAGGATATATTTTAGTTGCTTGGCAATGGATTGTGGAACAATTCATTTGAAGTTCAATGAACACAGGACTAGAGTAATTTATTCAAATCCACCACTTATTAAATCAGGATTTGACTTAATTTTTTTTTTCTGACTAATGAAATGGACTTGAAAAGAATTAGTTAAACCTCTGTGGAATTGTGACAAAGTAATTCTGATGACTGTGTTGTCTATTAAAGTTTTTACTGCCAGAAAGTAAGCCAAATAGAGATGAATACATTCCCTATTGTTTTGTGGATTGTCAGAAAGGGATTTATTTTTAAACAGTTTATTGTCTCAACATCATCTTCCTTTCAAGATAAGTAACAAGGAGATAATATACCTGCATTTTTAGTAGGCGTCTGAAGTATCTGAATATTTCACAAGAAGGGATGTTTTCTTTCTCTATCGCTAGTAAACTGAATGTTGAAAAACAAAGACAGGCTGCATGTGTTGCATTGGGATAGTGTTCTGATGGACATGAATAATTTAATTGCTTGGAACTGTAAACTTTAGGACAATAAACTGTTTAATTTAAGTATCAGTTTTGGCAAATTTTACTAGCTTTTTGGCAGTTGGATAGTTGTTTCTTCTTTACTCCAAACAAAACCAGACAAAAATAACACGAGCTATTCTGAAATGTCAAGCTCACCTGCCATCATTGGATTTTACCAACTCTACAGGTTTTTAGTCAGACCCACAAAGCATAATGTATTATGCACTGGGAGCTTCCAGCAGGAAACATGAGATTCTGTGGATTGAGTTGTTGTTACGACGTTGTTCTCACTGTATCTATAAAGCTTACCTGTGGACCCAGGTCCCTAAAAAAGACGAAGCAAGTCAGACCCATCCTCAGGAGCTTACAGCCACAGTATAAAACAAGATAAAACCTAAGGAAAAAGGGTCAAGTTTCCTTCCCTCAGCAATAAGTAATATGGAGTAACATTCTGAACACCTGCCAGATCTATGAGATCTACAGCTATATGCAACTCCGAGACAATTCATCTTGTCTTCATCTTACCCATCCTTCTTATTAAAAGGATCTCATACATGGACAAGGTGCAGGCTGCTACTTAGATGACCTATTCTGGCAGTGTGTGATGGTATCTAACAGCCAGTTTTCTCATAGGCAGCCTCTCTGAGACAGGCAAGTACAGGCATTAGTTATGTAGCACAGCAGCAGCACGTTCAATGCTCCCCTCGGGTTGGTTTCCTCATAGAATAAAGTGGACAAAAAAGACTTAGCCTTACGGTTGTTGTAGTTCTTATAGTTTAGAGGGGGAAGCAAGACGAGACTTGCAGATAAAGCACTAAAAGTATAGCAGAGATGCTTTCAGGCACTTAAGCCCTTCTTCCTGAAGGTTTTGACATGTTCAGTCAGGGCTAGGAAGTTACCTCTGTGATACCATTCTACATAGAAATCACCAGAGTATGATTGCATTCATATTTTTGAGACTCCTTCAAATAAGTGAAGTGGGAAAATAATTACAGTAGATTACAAAAAAGTTACAAGTCGGTGAAATCCAAGCATCACCTTTTCAAAGTGAATTTGCCTGACAAGTTTGGCACGTGTTCGTGATCTGGGTTATAGATTGCCATGAGAAAAAGAACGATGAGAACTAATCAAAGAAGTAAAGCTGTGTGGAGAGGAATGAACTTCAGAGAATGAACAAGAGGATGCTATATGTAAAAACTGCCTCTTGTGACTTCACAAGCATCACTCGTTCTCAGGAAATTGTAGGCTTTTTCTATGGGAGCAAATTGAAGTCTTCCAGCCTTAAGCTACAGGTTAACCAATACTTTGTTAAGGAAATCTGAGCATGTATGTGTATTCACTTACATGGTGTGTGGGTGTGTTAAAAAAGGTTTAGCTAAAATATTTTTCTACTTTTCTCCGTTTATTAAACTTAGTCTTATGGCTCCTTCCAGCAGAACACCTTGGTTCCATTGCCACAAAATAATTCCAATTTTTTCTCTTATGTAGTTCTGCTGTTACATTATCATAGCCAGCTCATCATGAAGAATGTCCTTTGTTCTGCGTTAATCAAAATTCCATGACCAAAACCTCACTCAGCATAGAATTAACTCTGTTCAAGTTCACATCTGCTCACAGCATCCTCAGCGTGACAACAGATTCTGGATGCTTGTCTTTTAGAACTGAATGTCTCAGGAAAAGTGTAAGCATGCTGCGAAATACTAGCCATCACTTCTGCAGAAAAATTCTATGCATTCTAAATGCATTGTCTTTTTTTTTTTTAATTGAATGAGTAGCTCCTTAATTATTAGCCATTATTTAACTCAGTGTTTGATTTCACCCCACTAAAGGAAAAAAAAACTCTTAGAAAATGAGCTAAATGGATATAGAGCTTTATATTACTCTTCTTATTTCTTAATTTATCTTTCATTGTCAAAAATGAAAATATGTAGAAAAGAACGATAGTTAGGGAAAACGTGCTAAAACAAACTATTACTAAATCTTCTCTTATATGTGTATGGTAATACTGGGGTTTTTTGTGTGTGTGTGTGCTTGCCAAGATAATAGATTCAAAACATTAAAGTGGAAATGTCTTTACAAAGGGATTCAGCAGCTACGCATGATGTAAAAATGAGAAAGCTAAGAGCAATAGTGAATATGACAGTGCCTTACCATGGTTATCAGGGGTGAGAAGAGACATCAAGAATATTAATGAATTCAGAAGAAGCCAGGAGTATCTCTGAATGGAGAAATATTGGAGGATGCATATTCTACAGCAGTGATGAATGAATGTTGAAGAGAAATAATTACAAGTGATCAGACATTTAAAAAAATAACAGCATTCTAAATAATAAGATTTTAGTAGACCATAGATACACAATATACCTAGAATCACTGAGTGATTTTTTTTGTGTGTGTGTGAAGGAATGGGGTAAAATTCAAAAATTATTTACTTTCATTTGTGTTCACATAACTTGCTGCCAATCCTTCCTTCAATCTGTTCACTTTGCTGCATTCTTCCATCATCGTTTGGCTCATTCACTAGCACTTAAGAATGTAATTATATGGGGAAAACTTCCTAGAAAGAAATATGAAAGAAAGTTCTATCCACTTGCTTTTTTACAAGTGCATTCAAAACTAAAGTCTATACAATGTTAGAAGTATCAAATTAGTTTTGTATTTCTTCTTCCTTAGACATGCACGTAGAACCTGATCAAAAGAGCTGATGGCCGTTTTCGCCACTTAACATCTTCAGGTATCGGTCTCAGATGCCTAATCTTTTAGCAATATGATTGCTTCCAGAAATCATTGCTTGCACACCCTGCCTCTTTCCTACAAAGTTCTGTCACCTTTGGGGTCACTATATTATGGAGGTGTTGTAAAACAGAAATTAAATTTTTTTTTAAAACTTGAATAATAGTAAAATGGTTGTTATTATTTTGCCACTATTTCAATGTTATCTTAGCACTGATAAATAGAAAACCTTTACAATAAGAAAATACTACCACTTCTATGTTGAAATTCACAGAAGTATGGACTACTTTACATAAAGTACTTCAGATGCCCAAAATGTATAAGGTAATCATGATTAAATTCTGTGTGACAAAATAAAATGCCAGCAATATTCATGTGAGTATCATTCCATTTTCTGTTCTTACAGTCATCAGTAATTAATTTCTTTATCTTCCTATTTTGTATTTGTAAGAAATCAGCACTAAAACTATGTGTTATACTGAATTTATTCTCAGACAGGAATTTGAGGTATAAATTTCAGTTGTGGGATTCGGGTTGTCAGAGTCAGCTTTGGGAATCCCATGTAAAATCATTTAAAACAAAACCCAGTCTAAAATCATATGAGTGACTCTGATGACTGAAATCTAAAGATGGAGGCAACATACATGTTCTGTGTTTTCTTACATCTACCTGGACGGTAAGACCTTCTGAAAAGAGTTTCCTTAAAAACAAATGAACAAAATCTATATATTTCCAAGGTAAGTTTTTGAAATTTGTATTAACAAGTAGCATTTAAATAGCATTTTGGAAATATCAATGAGATAAATGGGAGCAGATAAGAATAAGTCAGGATGCATTGGAAAGAACTGAGTAGAAGTAGGTGTTGAATGGGTGGAGGTTTCATAAATGCCTCACATCTCATTATATGCCCATTTTTTTAAGAGATGCATTGTAATGGTTTGTGGTTTCCAGTGACATTGAGAACACAGGAGGATCATTTTCTGTATGTGTGCCTTCTGAGTTCTTCTGCTTAAGTGAAAATAATGCAGTTAACATGAATCTTAGGGGAACGAGTACCCAGCAATGCACTGTGTTTCTGACTAGCCAGGAACAAGTTAGCTTCTGAATTTCAGAGGAAATTCAAGTGTTGCCTCTTTCTTTACCTCATGACAGCGCCACAAATTCTGTGAAGCACACGTTTCACGAGTATGCTATTCTCTTTTCAGATATATTATTTATGAACACTTTCTGTTTCCAGAAACCAACAGACAAAACTCTGAGAAAACATACATACAGGGCAATTGCTCGTCTTTGGAAAAACAGAGAGCAAAAAAATCCATCAGGGCCTAAAAAAACAACAAGAATGCTGCCAAAACATTGTTTCTGAGAAAAAATAAGCAGACCCCAAATCAACATCTGGGCGTTCAATGAGAGAGAGTAAAATATACGAGAATTAAACTATACTGATTTGAAACAGTGATAAAAAGAAAATCTCTGGGCTACCTGCAGATCCAGAGAGTCTAAACATTGTTCCACTGTAGCTGTACGGAGTAGCAACGAACACTGATCAAGCTCTAACAGGACACAATGTACATCTCTTCTAGATTTAGTGTATATTACCGTTAACTTTGTCCAAGCAAGGGTGTAATTCTCAGTCTGTTCAGATAATTGGGGAACAATATTACCTGCCAATTAACAAATCTCTTGGACCGATAGCAAAAAAAACAGATGCAAGAATATATTGTAGTTTTGTATCAAGCTTAATGTAGTTTTGGATGCTGAAAATTCATCTTCTGCTGAGAGTGGAAGAGAGGAATGTTTAGAAGGAAATGTCATCCCTTTTTTATGTGCAGAGTTGTATGATGGGTCTGTTGTACTGGATGGACTCTGCAGGAAAAAGTAGTTCTTCTTGAACTTAACTGGTGTTTTGGGACTCTTCCAAGGGCATACATAGAATATTACTGTGTAGAATATAATTATATAAGTTCCTCAAATTGATATTTTTAATTAGGCGATTGTATTAAATTGATAACAAAATGCAGTTCTGACTTAATACAAAGTTTCTTTCAATATAATAAATTAAAATTAACATTCATATAGGTGTTGACGCTGATAGCAAGCAAAGGTAGTAAAAATTGGTGCTTGTTCATAACTTGTTCTCATAAACTCTTATATGCATACCCTCAGATACAAATTTATCCATCTATTCTTCGTTCTGTTGAAACTGGCCAGCGGTCTCCCGGGCTGCGTAGTGGGACTGTAGAGCTGGGCTTTCCGTTGGAGATGCGGCTACATACAGCCGTGTGAGGTGTGTGTTCCCGCCCTTGGCAAACATGCTTTTACTTTTGTTTTCAGGGTGGGGTGCAGATTGGCTGGGTATAAGGATACCCATTATATATATATATACATATATATATATGTGTGGGTGGGTGGGTGGGTGTGTATACACCTCTCATTTGCCATTTTGATCTAATCAATTGAATATAGTATAAGGCCTCAGAAATAAAATTTTATAGGAAGTTATATCTTCATTTTTCTTTGTATCTGTAGTTCTACAGATCTCTGTGTCCACTCCATGGACACTACAGGAAGCTATACTCTAAACACTGTCATGACCCTGTTTTTCCTGTGTTAGTAGCTGAATCTCATATGATTGAGTAATTCATTGGTTAGAAAAAATTTTTTAACCAGATTATCAGTTGGACAAATATATTCTAGATTTTTCTTCTTCAGAATGACCAGAGGGATAACCAAAGGTAACCTAAAAATGCTGCCGCCCAACTGATAGCTGCTCTGCTGCTGGTTTTGTTCGAGTGTGCTCACCAGTCTCAAACCTGAGCAAAAGCCCACCAGACCTTTTGGAACTATTTCTTGTGCACCCAGTGATGTGTATTCACGCAATAGTTGTATGGGGTTTTTGCTTTTTTTTTTTTTTCTTTAGAGATGGAAAGTGTGGTCTACTAGAGGAGCACCAGCTTGAGTTGATATTGGGCTTCTTCTTTTTCAGATGATCGACAGGTTCATGCTTGCATAAGTGGATTGAACTGATCACCAGATTGAGGGAACAAAATATTTGTTTTCCCCAGGCTGGTTTAGCGGGATACAGGATTTTGCAGTTCATGTGAAGTATTAATTACCTGTTAGGGTCATGTGAGTGTACTTTACTGAAGCAAATTATTATTATTATTATTATTATTATTATCATTATTATTTTGAGTGTTAAGTATAGTTTATTATGGTGTATTTTCCATCTAACAATTATCCTCCTATAGCCTGACTTGCTTCAGTTTCACTCAAGCTATGTGCATCTAACTAGGAAAAATTTAATGACCTGTGATATGCAGCTTTTATATATCAGTTTGGCCCTTCTTGCCGTCCACTGAGAAAAACAGTAATTTTTATTTTCTGTATTGATTTTTTTAATTTTTAACACTAAAATATAATAAAATGTTGATAAGTAAAATTTCACTAAAAATTCTGTTTGTATGAGAATTATTAAACTACATACAGCTTAAAGGAAAATACTTATTTTATCTGTAAGTAGTATGAATTACATATGTTCTTATCTAAAGACCAGGCCCTGCATGTTTGGTACAGAAATGATACAGAAAAGTAATTTTGTTTTATGATTAAAATACAAGATTAAAATGCAGGTTCTTACCTTGACTTTGTCTATCTCACTATTACTTCTGCAGTATATTTCTCATCAGGAAATTCCTTTTTTTTCCTAGATTTACTTACCTTCAAAATAAAAGAACCTCCCCAAACTGTATTGGTTTACCCTCTTTTCCTGAATAGTCCAGCTGGTTTAGCCAGCTCTGTCTAGCGAGAAGCAGAGAACGCACACTGCTGCCAGACTGCATACTCCAGCTTTTCGAGACGTTGGTCAAAAAGCATCGGCCAGTCTGTCTCGAGCAGGCAAAGTGCACATTCCTCAGACTTTGTGCAGCTGCTCGTTCAAAACCTGAATAATATCTTGTGGTTTCTAACGTTCCTACTGCGTAGTTTCGTGAGCCGTGGAGGCCCCTGGCAGAAGGGTTGCAAAATACAGGAAGGAGGATCGGTGGGCTTGTTCATCCTGCATACATCAGCTGGAGGGCCAAAATCCCCCTTCTAAAAGTCTTCATCTGTGTAGAACTTGTTTAAGCATTAGCTTAAAGTTTAAGCTTAAATTGCTTCTGCTCGGTTACACAGCCTTGTGTTGTCTGTAATTTAGTTAATGGAAAAGACATTTTTGACTGAGAGAGAATGCTTAAAGAATATGTGATTACATTTCTAGCCGAATAGGAATAATTGCTTTCATCTCCTAATGATGGAGACTTGACAATTAGGCTGATGATTTAACTTTTCATATCAATGGAAATATAGATAGGTTTCATTTGAAAGAATAGTATAGAGAATTTAAAGAGCTTTAAAAGGAAGAACTATGTTTTCTGCTGTATTTTTGCAGACTGTTTTATTAGAACTTTAAAAACTTAGATACAAGGGGCAGCATTTCTTACCTAGAAAATGAGATTTTAAAATAACTCACATTAGCGGTCAATCCTTTTTATGTATATGTGAGTTCTAACAGCTGTAATGATTTGTTTTAAAGAAGGGGCAGCATCAACCTGTGCTGATTTTTAAGCCTGTGCTGATTGATTTGGCTTGTTTGATGTATTATAAATCACACAGAAGTAAAGTCACAGTAAAAATTCCATTAAACTTGTGAGGTAAAAAAATGCCCATAAATAAAACAGTACGAAATGCAAGACAGCAGCAAATGTGCTATTTCTTTTCCTTTTAGGAATTTAAGTTTTAAGTTTACAGCCAAGGCCATTGTCATGTGAAGAAAAACAACAGCAGTAAATAAGACACTAGCTAGAATCTAGCTCTGTAGATGCATTTTTTCCTATACTTGAGCTTGAAATAATTCCATATTTCATTTTCCTTCACTGCACTGCTATGAAACTGCTTTGTGCTATTTTGCTGATCAGAACTGGTATTACTTATTTTTAAATTAAGAATAGAATTATTAAACTATTTGAAAAACTATTATTAGAAATATCCAAAAATCATTAGTAGAAGTAAAGACTGGTGGTCCATCTTGCTTATAATATTTTAATGCTTGCGTTTGTGCAGTTTAGAATCATGTAGCCTGTCCAACCAGGAACTATGCGGAATCTCACACCAGCCTGTAATTTCTGTATCATTTCCTGCTGCTATATGGGTTTTTTGTTTTGGTGAATTATCCCTTTTCCTTTCCACATGTAGACTAAGTTGATAAATACCAAAGTAATTCTGTAGAAGTGATAAAAGTTTGGTGATTAAGATCTCAAATAGGAAAAAAGACCTAATGTTCTCAAATTAAATATCTTAAAAAGTCATATGAGTTGTTCTAACTTAAACAATTTTATCAGGGTCTTTTGCCATGTTTTGCCAGACATTTGCTTTCTGTACAAGTGTAGTGCAAATGGTGATAGTTTTTTAAATAGTGGATATACAGCTATATTGAAGTAGTGACAGTTCAAGTAAATATAGTGAAAGCCCCTAGTGTTGGTTAACATATGTTGTAGTTCCTGAGCACGTGAGGACAAATGCACGAGTTTATGCACGTGTTCAAACTGCAAAACGTTCAAATGTGCAAGTGCACATGTTCCAGTTGCCTCTTGACTCTCAAGTTTCTAAAATTTATCTCCATAAAATTCCGTATCTTGCTTATTCTTCACAGAAGCACAGCAAAAAGCTGAGAAACAAGCTCCTTTCTCTCCACAATTGTTCCTCTCTGTTTTTTCCATTTCCTTATTTCTAATTTAAAGTATTCTTCTGAATGCACCTCATTAATTTATTTTCGCATTCCTTCTCTTAGTCTATCATTTGTCCACGACTTAGAATCTGGCACCCAGTGCTATTCTTGACAGGTTTCAGAAATAAAATTTGTGTTAATATGTTTTTCTTGCATATGCAGACACTGTTGCTTTTCAAAAATAATGTTTTTGTTTGCTTGTTTTACTCAAAAGAATGACATTCCTTTTTTTTTCCTACCAGCAAACTTTCACCTGCTAAATATGTATGTATACTGAGGTTATTACAGAAGAAGGAATAGTCAGATAATTCTATCTTTTAACTATTCAAATCCTCTTTGCAGCCACAGCAACTTTATAAGATGTGATACTCTAGATACCAGAAAGTAAGAAAGACCAGTTATTTCCTACACTGGGGCTGAGACCATCTGTTTTTGCTACAGAAATTTTTCTATGCCTTTTGACAGTTGTACTGATAAATAACCGAGTGGGAATTGCAAGTGGCAATGGTAGCAGTGTGAAGTTTGCCATGCCAAGAAATCTCAGAGACCACCTGGAATTACTACTGAATGAACAAAAATATGTTTTATTACTCCTGAGTACCCTTGCTTTAATCACTTTATCTTTCCTGTACACTGATGTTTAGTCTCCTTATCTCATGTTCTCCCTGCAGCTTCTTATAAACACTTTGGTTTGTTCGGTGTTCTTCTTTGTTGAAGTCACAGGTTTTGCTCATGTCAGCCACAAACTGCCGCAAGATTATTGCTCCGAGATTACCATGAGTCTGTAGAAACTTCTTGACAGGATTAGTAGGGGCCACCGCTACTTCAGATAAGGAAGATAGTCTAGACTGGTGAAAGTGCAAGCAGTACGGAGGTGCAAGCACTAAACAAAGAGATGTTAAGATAGACTATTTATTGTCTGAAAGCAGAGCACAGAAATGTAAAGCAATGTATACAGGAAAGTATATTCAGTACACTTATGGAAGGATGGGAGGCAGCCGTGATACCTGAATTTATTTCAGCTGCTTTGGCTACATATATTCAATTCAATATACATTTGCAATAGAAAGACAAAATGAAAAGAATTCACTGCCCAGAGCAGTGACTGCTTCACTATGTGTTGGATAACATGGGCAGATATTCATACGTGTACCGAATTAGTGCAGAAAAGTTCAGCGTAAAGAAACTCTGTGGTGAAATTATGGCCAATGTTGAAATAACTGCAGTGTGTTAGAGTATTCTAGTTTGTTGTCTCCAGCAGAGAGCTTCCCTAGCAGCCCAGGGACTATTGACTTTCAACAGTTATATGTAGAACTCAGGAAAACCATCCACATTTGCTTTTCTTGTAGATGTCTGATGTTAGAATAGCCGGATCTTTAGAAAAGTGAAGCCTGGGTGGGGGAACACTTCTTGCTGAGCTGAATAGAGAACGGCAGGCAGCATTTTCTCTTTGATGTCTGCTGCATTTGGCAGAGTTTCCCAGGTGGCTGGGCTTCTTTCAGGATGATGTTCCTGTTAGAAACAGCTAATTCAGGAGACATCAAATAGTTCCCAATGTAGCTTATTTTACGGGAACGCAATACTGAAAGTGAAGCGGACACCAATGTGATACTAGTGAGAGCAGTGGGTGGGTAAATATGTGTGGGGTGGATAAGCACGGGAGCCACTTCAGAATACTAAAAAAGTATCCATGTCTTAGGCTGACTTGGCTTCAGAAGCCTATTTTCCAAAAGTGTCACTGAAATAATATTTCTCCACTATTCTTACATGCAGAGAGAGTGCATTTACTTGTTACTTGCATGTAAAGAATAGAGTTGGGGAGACTGTGATCCTTCATTCAAACACAGAAAATATGGATATGAATATTACGGATAATGAAAACTACAGTCATAGGGCATGAAGTGTAGAGATGTGATGGAATATAAAGTCCAGATCTGAGCTTGTATGTGGGTGCTCATTGCTCAAAGAAAGCAGTACCACTTTCTGAGGAGTTTTCCCAAATTGTGATCTGTAGCCTCTATTAAGCCCATGGGTACAATCTTACCTGCAGCCTTCTCCTTTCCCAAGGTTCTTGGACATTATCCAAATGTATAATTTTAAAATTCTAGCTGGTTGCTGTCCTCCTTTTAGCCATGACTTCATGTGATGGGTTTGCCTATGGTCGCTGCAAGACCAGTGGTGATCTGGGAAGACTGTGTTTACAGAACTGTGCCTCCAATTTGCAGTTTGCTCCTTTGACAGCTAGAAGGAGACAGTGGGTGACCTGGCCTGGTAGTGGTGTCTTACTCCCAGTTGCCCACTTTTCCCTGGGCTCATCAGATGCTCAAAGACAGCAGGTGCCTGTTGTATATGCACAGGTGATGCTTTCATAATGTGCCTGATTAGCTGCTTAGGCACAGATCACCTGTAACCTGCATGAAGGTGCGTGGCTTGCTGCATTAGGAAAGTGCTCTATACAGCCAGCATTTCCCAGAGCTTGGAACCGCTGCTGTATTATACCCGTAAGATCATAATCTGGCATACTTAACATCTAGGGCTCTGAAAATTGTTGGCTTTCCTGCAGCATACTGCTGTAGGAAAAGTCTTTCCTGCTCTTTTACACGTGGAACATTCCTGGGGTGTGGTTGGAAAGATGGCTTTCTCAAGAAGTTTGTCAAGACCCGGCAGTGTAGATGAATGCCCTAGGTCCATATTCTTTTCTCTTTCCATGTCTCTACTTGCTGATACTCCGGCAGGATCTAATATAAGCTTATCTGACGCTTACAGATAAAGACCATTTCTTGGGTCTGGAGAGGTGGACTGAGAGTCTGATTAAAGTTTCAGTGGATGGCCTACCAGACATCTGGCCTGCTTCTAGGTGTGATCTGGAAAAGCGAAGCGTGTGCATTTTATATTGACCAGTCGGACTGAAGGATACCGATGCTCTCTTTATAGATGAAGCTTTCTCTTTCAAAAGACTTTCCGAAAAGTTAAACATTTAGAGTATGTAATACATTTTAGTATTCCAGAATCTGCTTGCTGGACAGGTAAATATTTTCTTATCAGCAGTTTCTCTCTAGGTGGGTATTTGGCTCTGAAAAGTTGACAATAAATTAAGAATTGACTTGAGCATCTTTCCTTCTTCTGCTAGTGTTTAGCTTTAAGACTGTGGCACGCCAGTTCAGGTATTTCAGATGCCCCAGCACAATCAGCTTGGAACTCATATGAAGTGATAAGCATACGTGAGGGTTTGGTATTGTTTACAGTTCCTTATATGATCTCACTTTTTAAAAGCCTTATTGACACTTACCAGAGAGTATTGTACCAGAGAGTATCTTCCTATACTCTTTATGCCCTATATTTCTTTAATTTTAGTTCACAGGCTGATTTATTTTCCTTCTTTTTCATCTAGGGTTGGACTCTGAAATATGTTTATTCTCTCTTTGGGGAGGTATATGGCAAACCTAGACTGACTTTTAATACTATCCTACCGCCTGTGGCATAAAGTAAAAAGTTTTCTGAGCTGAACAGCAGTGTGTCCATGCAGGGGTACTTCAGTCCCTGCATTCTCTAGTACTATAGTACCTGTTTAGGTGGAGAGAGGACCCTCTCCCTCTGCCTGTGGCACAGAGATGGAAGGACAGAACAATGGACAGTGGGCCTGTTGCAACACAAATACGCTAATAAAATACAGTTCCCTGCAGCACGCAGCCTGTCAACTGGCTGCCCAAGTGGGAAGGATGTCTGAAATGGCAATAAATTAACTGTCTAGGAATAGGTCTTTGTGTAGGAACCGTAGTACTCATAACATGGCAATCAAGTAAACAGCTTTGCACAGTATTTTTAAAATATCATCATGTGGATCTCCGTACAGTTTTTTTAACCATTAATTAAAAACATTTGCTAGGTGAATGTTTCTTGCCAGTCTCGTGTGTCCCTAGATAGGGTTCACTGTATACACCTTATTTAGAAGAACCACAGTAGTTTATCTTGTAATGTTTTTTCTTCTTTTGAAAAGAACTGAAATACACTAACTGTAAATGAAATTCAAAGACAGTGGCTAACAATGGCTATGGGAGCCATTGAGAGTTAGTGTTTTTCAGTGATTTACCTGCTAGCTTTCTCCTATTCTTTCCTTGAAAATTCCAGATTATCCTTGAGCTGCACAAACACAGACCTGCAAACGGCATTACTAGATTACTAAATACCTTCTTACAGCATCCCTGAGTGCTGTACAGTCCTAGATCTAAACATTTATACTGAGAATTGTTATATTACATATGAAGATACATCTTGATAACATCTTTTGAATGTTCTTAATATTAATAAAATGTGAAATACAGGTAATTTTTATCCCAGAGATAATTTGCAAAATCGAGTTCAGAGTGGAATCAAAATGTATTACCTTAAGCCAAACTATGCTGAAAAATGTAATCAGGAGACGGAAGAATCTGCAGTTCTCCATGAATGATGAGCTAACATTTGGTCTAAATGTACTGTGACTGTTACCTTAATTGTTTTGCAGATATTTCAGAATATTTGTAAGCTGCCAAATTTTGGCTTTATTATTGAATTGGAGTTGAATATACAGGAAACAGAAAGAAGCTGAGTATCACTGTTTGCACTTAGGAAAGCACAGTATAGTTTATGCAATGCAAATAGTTGTTTTCTCTGTTCTGAATGTTTTTTTCCGACTGCGTTTCATGCAGTTTCAGAAGACCTAATTTTTCCAGTTTTTAACATTCCAAGTTCTATAAGTAGTTGGGAAATTTTTCTGTTTGTAGTAGTCAGACATCCAGTAGGAGATTATAAAATTATGAGACTCTGATTACCATTTTACCTTCTTCCCTTCAATACAGCACTGGAAAATGAGTTTAGCTGATGATACTGATTGAGCAACAACAAAAAAAAGCTAGAGCTTTCAGCACTGACAATATTTGCTTAATATACATTGCACAGAAATAAATTTACTTACTACCTCACCCCGAACTTCTAGTCACAATCTGGGGCACAGCAGTTAAAGAATAAACTCGATCCAAATCCAAATTAGAAGAATCATATGTATTTGTGTGAGCAAAATAAGGAAATTTAGAGTTTTTTTGTGTTTTATTCATATATTTGAAGAAGGAAATAAAGTCTTTATCACGTTTCATCATAATAATGTTGAGACTTTTGCTATGACTGATGACTTACGTTAAAATGCTCAGGCCAGCAAATTTGCTAAGTGCTTTATTCCTTGCTAGCACTGGCATCTCTACGACATGAGCACATCCACAAATGCATTACACATAGAGAAATACCTCTTGTCAGTGCTCAAGAATCAATTATTTTTGTAGTTTCAATATCTGCTGTCACACTTCAGAACTGAAACAGAAAAAATTAAATACAAGGTAGGTATTTCCAAGAATACTTTCACATACAGCTTTCAAAACATATTCCAGCTTTAAATTACTTTTTGAAGAGGTGCTAGAAACACTTTTTTTCTCATGGATGATGTTCTAAGTGTTTTTCTAGAAAAATACCTGATGAAATTCAAGGTGAGAGGTTAGAAGATGATCACTCAACACTCTGTTTTAAGATAATACAAACATATATAATGTGATGTAATGTAATATAATATAATGTAATGTAATATAATATAATATATAAACGATATAAACTCCTGTACTGCATTCTGCAGAGTGGAATTTCTAGGTCCTTTAATCACAGTAGGAATTTATGAAATTATCAGGATACTCTTAAATTATATTCTAATATCTCTCTATAGGGGAATGACATTTTCATATGTTATTTCTGCATGTTCCCAGTTTCATAAAGTTGAGACTTGCAACAAGTAAAAACACGATTAATAGCTCATGGCAGATTTCACTGTACACGCTCAAAAAGAAGTGAGATATAATAGGCAATTCAAATACATATCTGAATAGTGGATGCCTATTAAGACCCAGTGGATGAACCTAGTGCTCTTCTTTTATGGTAACAGAGTTTTAATGCTTGAGCACAGCTGGTACTCTATAAATGTATATTTAAAAATGTTAATTTTTTGCGTTTGTGGTGGTGTGGTCTAGCTGCATTGCATTTAGGCATTTGACTTCATTTTTGAAGATCACTTTATTGTAAAAAGATTGAAACAATCTTTTAGCTTCTGTAAATTACCACTCCTTTGATTTCACTGTTTGTCATTCCTAAGCGATGCCATGAGAAATTATGTCAGTGCTCCAGAAAAAAATCTCCCTTTCTCCGTCACATTTGTAAGGGAGTGAATAATGAAGAACAGAAATACAGATTTTAATGTCAAACTTTCAATCTTTATATTTTCTCTTTAGGAGGCTTGCCCTGTGCTTACTGAAGTCGTTGCATTCAGTAATGTGTAAACTTGTTCTTCATTTGTTTCAGAAGTTAGAGTTAGGTGTTCTACCTCATCCTAAAAGTCTCTCCTGAGAAAGACAATTACTGCTCTGTCCACTGGTTAATAGACTGGAGTCCAGCTTATCCGATGTATCACTGTATTGTCAGCTGTAGCTCTGAAATAAAAAAGGCACCTAACAGAGTCATAAAGGGCTGGTGAATGGTAAACATACAGAGTGGAATAAATCAACAAGATTTTTTACAGGTAGCATTTCATTGGATATGTTTTGCATATTTTTGCAATCTGTGTTCTGTGGAAACCTCTTGTCATAATCGAGTTTTGACTTAATAGTACTAGCAGGATTGCATCATAACTTTATTCTTCCTCCAGATCCTAATCACTGAGTTTAACTTCACACTGGCATAAAATCAATAAAAAAAGAACATTGACAAAATTGTTTTGAGATGTATGTCCCTTTATCTGATGTTACACTGTCTTCCTAGTCTGTGGAGCAGCAGGTTTAAAACTCTGAGAAGCACCTGTCTATCACTGGCAGGTAACCAAAAAGCACCAATCAATCTCCATGCTAAACTTCTGTAGCTGCTTTGAAGAGCAACTGGACAGTAGATGAATGGACATATACTTATTTGCATTTTAAGGGCTTCTTTCCTTAAGGTTTGTTCATAGTTGGTTAAAGTTGGTTACTTTTCTCCTCAATCTTGCCTGTGAGGGGAAAGGATGGGAGGAGGAGTAGACAAGTTTTCCAAGTTAACAACTGGCTGCGTCACTGGTGTTGGCAACAGGGCTTTGGTTTCTATGACCATGGGACCCTGTTTGAAGATCAACAGTTGATGGGGAGCAATGGGATCCACCTTACCAAGCGAGGCACGCGTGTCTTTGCCAACAGATTGACCAGTCTGGTAAGGAGGGCTTTAAACTAGGAAAGATGGGGGAAGGGGAGAGGTATAGTGGCAAGAGTCAGTAAAACACCGCTCAAGTCAAGATGCCTCCAGCGGGTGCATACAGCCAGGGGAGACAGCATGGGACATGGCTATGGAGGCTCCTCTTGCACCTCTCCTGGGAAGCTTGCATGCTTGACTGGCTCTCTGAAATGCCTGTATACCAATGCACGCAGCATGGGGAATAAACAGGAAGAGTTAGAGATCTGTGTGCGGTTGCAGGGCCATGATCTCATTGCAGTTACAGAGACATGGTGGGATAGTTCACATGACTGGGATGCTGTCATGGATGGCTATGTGCTTTTTAGGAAAGACAGGCCAGGAAGGCGAGGTGGTGGAGTTGCTCTTTATGTGAGGGAGCAACTAGAATGTAAGGAGCTCTGCCTCGGGGTGGATGAAGAGCAAGTTGAGAGCCTATGGGTAAGGATTAAAGGGCAGGGTAACATGGGTGACACTGTTGTGGGGGTCTACTACAGGACACCTGATCAGGAGGAAGTCATCGATGAGGCCTTCTACAGACAGCTGGAAGTAGCCTCACGATCACAGGCCCTGGTTCTCATGGGAGACTTCAACCACCCCAACATCTGTTGGGAAGACAGCACAGCTAGGCACAAACAGTCGAAGAGGTTCCTGCAAAGCATTGATGATAATTTCTTGACTCAGGTGGTGGAGACGCCAACGAGGAGAGGTGCAATGCTAGACCTTGTCCTAACGAACAAAGAAGGTCTAGTTGGAGATGTGAAGGTTGGGGGCAGCCTTGGCTGCAGTGACCATGAGATGGTGGAGTTGAGGATCCTACGAGGAGGGAGCAGGGCAATGAGTAGGATTGCAACCCTGGACTTCAGGAGAGCTCACTTTGGCCTCTTCAGGGACCTACTTAGGGGAATCTCCTGGGGTAGGGCCCTAGAAGGAAGAGGGGTCCAAGAAAGCTGGTTAATATTCAAGCATCACTTCCTCCAGGCTCAAGATCAGTGCATCCCTCTGAGGAAGAAGTCGAGCAAAGCGGACTGGAGACCTGCATGGATGAGCAAGGAACTCCTGGCAAAACTCCAACAGAAGAAGGAAGTCTACAGAATGTGGAAAAGGGGACAGGCCACTTGGGAGGAATACAGGGACGTTGTCAGAGCGTGCAGGGATGCGACAAGGAAGGCTAAGGCCCAGTTGGAATTAAATCTGGCAAGGGATGTCAAGGACAACAAGAAGGGCTTCTTCAAATACATCAATAGCAAAAGGAAGACTAGGGAAAACGTGGGCCCGCTGCTGAAAGGGGCGGGTGCCCTGGTGACAAAGGATACAGAGAAGGGCAGAGTTGCTGAATGCCTTCTTTGTTTCAGTCTTCACTGCTAAGGCCAGTCCTCAGGAATTTCAGACCTTGGAGACAAGAGAGGAAGGCTGGAGAAAGGAAGACTCTCCCTTGGTGGAGGAGGATCAGGTTAGAGATCTTTTGTCCAAACTTGACATCCATAAATCCATGGGCCCCGATGGGATGCACCCACGAGTGCTGAGGGAGCTGGTGGATGTTATCGCTAGGCCACTCTCCATCCTCTTGGAAAGGTCCTGGAGATCAGGAGAGGTGCCTGAGGACTGGAAGAAAGCCAATGTCACGCCAGTCTTCAAAAAGGGCAAGAAGGAGGAGCCAGGAAACTCCAGGCCTGTCAGCCTCACCTCCATCCCTGGAAAGGTGATGGAACAGCTCCTCCTGGAAGTCATCACTAAGCATGTGGAGGACAAGAAGGTGATCAGGAGTAGTCAGCATGGATTCACCAAAGGGAAATCATGCTTGACCAACCTGATAGCCTTCTATGATGGGATGACTGGCTGGGTAGATGAGGGCAGAGCAGTGGATGTTGTCTCCCTGGACTTCAGCAAGGCTTTTGACACTGTCTCCCATCACATCCTCCTAGGTAAGCTCAGGAAGTGTGGGCTAGATGAGTGGACAGTGAGGTGGATTGAGAACTGGCTGGATGGCCGAGCTCAGAGGGTTGTGGTGAATGGCGCAGAGTCAAGTTGGAGGCCTGTAGCTAGTGGTGTCCCCCAGGGGTCAGTCCTGGGTCCAGTCTTGTTCAATGTATTCATCAATGACCTCGAGGAAGGGACAGAGTGCACCCTCAGCAAGTTTGCTGATGATACTAAAGTGGGAGGAGAAGCTAACACACCAGAAGACTGTGCTGCCATTCAGAGGGACCTGGACAGGCTGGAGAGGTGGGCGGAGAGGAACCTCCTGAAGTTCAACAAAGGCAAGTGCAAGGTCCTGCACCTAGGCAGGAATAATCCCATGCACCAGTACAGGCTGGGGGTTGACCTGCTGGAAAGCAGCTCTGCCGAGAAGGACCTGGGAGTGCTGGTGGACAACAAGTTAAGCATGAGCCAGCAGTGTGCCCTTGTGGCCAAGAAGGCCAATGGTCTCCTGGGGTGCATGAGGCAGAGTGTTGCCAGCAGGTCGAGGGAGGTGATCCTGCCCCTCTCCTCAGCCCTGGTGAGGCCTCCCCTGGAGTACTGTGTCCAGTTCTGGGCTCCCCAGTACAAGAGAGACATGGCACTCCTGGAGAGAGTCCAGTGAAGGGCTACCAAGATGATTAGAGGGCTGGAGCATCTCTCCTATGAAGAAAGACTGCAAGAGCTGGGCCTGTTCAGCCTGGAGAAGAGAAGATTGAGAGGGGATCTCATCAACGTGTACAAGTATCTGAAGGGGGAGTGTCAAGAGGATGAGGCCAGCCTCTTCTCGGTGATGCCCAGCGACAGGACAAGAGGCAATGGGCAGAAACTGAATCACAGGAATTTCCATCTGAACATGAGGAAAAACTTCTTCACTGTGAGGGTGACAGAGCATTGGAACAGGTTGCCCAGAGAGGTAGTGGAGTCTCCTTCGCTGGAGATATTCAAAGCCCGCCTGGATGCGATCCTGGGCAATATGCTCTAGAGGACCCTGCTTGAGCAGGGAGGTTGGACTAGATGATCTCCAGAGGTCCCTTCCAACCTCAACCATTCTGTGATTCTGTGATTCTGTGATTCTGTGAAATACAGGATCATAAAAGTATAAAGTTAAGTCTTTGCAGTACAATGAGCATTTAAATTAAGACTTTCTGGTTGCCGCTATTTAATGTTAGTCTAGGCAATTAGTCATTTTTCTGACATACTTCTTTTGGCTTTTGGTAATGTACAATGGAGCAAAGATCAGGAAAACTGATCAGGAAACCTTCACATTTTTTAACAATATGTAATATATTCACAGATAAACTGAGCTAAACAGTCCGCTTGGCAAGGGCAGCTTTAAGTTAGCAGTTGTATTGAGTGGGACAATTAAATCCGAGCCCATAAAACAGAAAAACCACAGGAAGGCGTTATCAAAGCAATCTGTAATATTTAAGCAAAATGAAATTAGCTTTGTAAGAATGAGATCAAAGCCTGAAGTCAGGTTCTTCGGGTAAAGAAATGACTGCAGCCGTGAATATTGATTACTTGTAGTTAATTTAAACTTACTGAAAGATTTTAAGGATCAAAGTTAGGTCTTTTGAGGAGGGGGATTCATCCAATTTCCTCTGTTCATATTTTTCACACCTAAATTGATCTTGATATATTTTACAAGCTTCTTACTTGTAGCTAGGGAAGCACTTTGACCACCATCCGCTGAAACTCTTCACATTTTGATTATTAAAAGCATACAGGAGTTTCTCTGTCACCATCTAAGGGCTTCTAAAGCTGTACGCCAGCTCTGGTTCTTCCCCTCGGCGGAACACGGCAGCGTCGGCTCAGCGCTCTGCTAACAGCGATGAATGATTGTTCTGCAAAGTTGCCTCACATCCAGTCAAATGCGAGAGCTCACAGGTTGTGTTTTCCCATATGTGCATACCTTACTTAGCCACATGAAGCCAGTAAAAAGCTTTCTTTTGTGCTGTTCATGAAATTGAAATACCTGAACAATTTAAATTACATTCTTTATATTTTGAAGCACTTTTTCACCCCCGTATGTGGTTTCTCAGAATGAGGCTAAAGGAATAAAGATATCTGCTGCAGCACTGGTAGGAGAGAGAAGCTGCTTGTATTTCAGTTCAGAATATGTTAGTGAAAACCAATTTTCAACATATTTCTTACTAATGGAAGCATAAAGCTGTTTGATCTTTTGAGTGTGCAGCATGGCCAAAAATTTTAATACTATATTCTTAGGTAGCTACATTAATGTGCTATTTAGCAGAGATATGTTGCCAGGTTTTTGTTTGTTTTCTGTTCAGCTTTTAATGCACAAAAAGTAATTGTGGCCATTATGTTTATTTTGTTTTTAAAAACCATCTCTATAATAGTGAAAACAGGTCTTAAACAATTTGTCTGCAATAATTAGGTAATTATGTAAAGAAAACATATTTTAATGGGTAAATGATAAATGCAGTTCATTATTTAAAACTTAATACCCCATAATACACCTTCATTATACATTTAATACACTTCAAATCTGGTATGTTTATATTACAATTAATTACTAGTGCCTATACTCCATTCAGTTACTGTGCTTTAATGGTAAATCTGTAATGAAACATTAATGTAATATTCAGCAAATAAAGTGTTTTAACTTGATAGCAGTAGTCCTTTAGGGTAACCTTTCAGGTTCTCCTTTCTCACTTTCCTTTGTCATCTGTGAAGATTTCCCATCAGTATTGTCCAATGACTTAATTACCTTTTATGTGAGTGTCAAAATTCTCCAAAAATGTTTCCTTTTTTATTTTATATTAGTCTTTGACAGATGTGACAATACTAGTGTATCAGCTGAATTGCGTTTTATAAACTACTTTTAAATTGAAGATATTATAAAATATCCTATTCTAAGTAATGAAATGAATAACTATGTAGAGAAATAATAAAAGATTAAGCAGGTATGACATGGGGATAAAAATTCTCTTGAAAATTGTGGTTTAAGGGGGTATTTAGCAGTAATTTTGCTTTCCTTGAAAATTGATGGTGATAATTAAACATAAATGTTAAAATATCGTGGGGTTCTAATAGCGAATAGCAAGATTTTCTTGATGGTAGTTACTCATGATAATTTCATTTATATCCTCATATGAATGTGAAATCTGAAAAGAGAGTTTAAAGTAAGAATAGATTAATTTTGTGCAAGATTATAATCATTTTATAATCAATAAATGGTCAGTGAATTTCAGCCTCAGACTGTCATGATGAGGTTTCATCATGACTGATAACGCTGTGAAACGCTAATGAAAAAGGGGATCCCCATCTTTTTTCTGAATCTGACGACACACTCAAGGTGGAAACAGTGATCTTCAGTGATCAAGGTGATTCAGTGTGTGCGCAAAAAGGGAAAACTAAACAAACCAAACCAGCACCACACCTTCCTTGAGATCAGATTGCTGAAGCAGCTCTCGTTGCAGCCTAGCCATCTAGCTGCGATTCTGGGGCAGGGTGTGAGATTGCTCCTTTGACAGTAGTTTGCTGCAGACATTAAACGTCATCCTGAGCGGTCAGCCTGCATTGACTTTCCTCTGAAGATCTCTACGAATGCTAAGGTAAAGAGCCTGAGTTCAGACCTTCAGACTGCAGTGTTAAAGACTTTGTAGTCCACACGCTGCAGAAGTTGTCCATTACCCTCAGCAGTCGATTACACTCTTCTGGCCAAACCTTCAGCTAGCAAGAAGCGTTAACTTTGTTGATCTCAATAAAACTCTCTCATTTGAACCAGGTAAGAACTTGGCACTCTGAGTGGAGCATTTTTATACTGAAGAGCCTTTCTGCAGCCTTGCTAGTACCTGCTGCCGTCGCAGCCTTGCTAGTACCTGCTGCTGTCGCAGGAGGTTACAGACATGCTTCCATTAACACGTCTTTAAGCATTTTTCCAGACATAAGGAGACATGGACTTTTAATCTTGCTAATCTGTGACAAGTTGAGCAAAAGGAGAGTTGCGCTTTACTTGAGCCCCTGAGAAGAAAGATGGGCACATTTTGTGATTTTCTTTTCTTCAGATTCTATTATGAGCATGTGTATATCTTTCTGTTTTGAAAGCTGTCTGTCAAGAGCCAACAGAAAGGTGAGAAATGATCTTATTTGCCTTTCAGGTAGCACATGATATAAGAAGAGACATCATTTTAAGCTGAACAAGAGTACTAAGACTTGCTTGTTTGGCCATTCAGCCAGTCTGATGCTGTGCCAAATTTTTTGTGCCTACTCAGACCAAGGAAACCAAAAGTCAGTTCTGCAGACTGAATTTTGACTGTAGGTCTGTTGACCGCCACTTGAGTGGGCAGGTAAATAAGGATTAGCAGTTCAGTTTCTGAAGAGGGGATCTTTTTCCACTGGCTGTGATTTTAACTTCAGAGTAAATTTCCTTATAAAGTGCATACATTCCAGCAGTTGTTCTTTTCCAAATCATAAGGGGTATTTTGACAGCATGCTCTTAAAATAGTGCATTTTGCCAGAATTCTGTTTCTTAAAGAGATTGAATCATCAAAGATTCTTTCAGCACAAAAGTCTCTGCTTTCCTCTCTGAGAAGACCTCAGGAACGTATGGATGCCTGCTAGAAATCTAGGGTAACAGTTGAAACAGTCTTTTGTTTGTTTTAAAGGCTAAAATATAGCCATTCCTGTCAGATTTGTACTTACTCTTTCCATGGATGCCAGGAAAGACTGAGACACTGGATTTCAGAGAACTGTGATTATGCATAAAACCAGAAATATAGTATCTTCTTTTATGTTCTTGGTAGTCTCATATGCTACAATATCACAAGTTTTTAAGAGACTTAAACTCCTCACGTTTTGGTTGCTTTGGAAAATCTTATGCTTTTTTTTTTTTTTGATATATGAAAAGCAAATACAGGATGAGCAATGGAAGGAGCAATGTGCAACAGAGTACAGAGCAGAAAACCCTGAAATAGCACAAATACTCTACTCACATAATGAAGAACTGCATATTGAAATCAGAATACCTGTGTTAAAAGTGTCACACCAAAAGCTGTGTTGTGATGTTGGTTGTAAGCTAATCTACATGTGGGTTACTGCTGAAAGGGGAGACCCTTCAGTTCCTCAGCTTTGCTTTGTTAGTACCTCCCTTCCATCATCTCTACAGTTGGGGTATAAATTATATTGGGAAATGCATCTATTTGAAAACAAATCTTTATTTATTTATTTTGCTGGCTTAGATTTCAGCTTATGAGTTCCCTGCTTTTGGCTTCCAACATGTCAGTAGGAAGTGACTAGTGATGGGAACATGTGGGAAAAGGAAGGGGATGAGAATAGGACCTTCGGCACCAGCCACAATTAAATTAGTTTAAATTATTCATCAGGGTAGCTTTAGCTACCTAGTAATTGGCTTAAGCTCAGGTCTCTGGTTCAGACGTACCTATAACATTCATATCATATGTTCAATACAGCTCGCGTATGTTTCCCCCCCACATACCATTTCTTCTGCTCTTTTCCTGTTCCTGAACAGCCCTTGTCTGTAGAGAAGGGTTTTTCTGTAAAGGCTTGAATAAAATCAGATTTCCCTGGAAATTTTCAGGTGACTATTTAGAAATACTTCAAATCAAATAAATTAAGTGATTTAAGAAATATTTTCAATACCCATTGATCTCTGTTAAAAAAAAATGTTTCAGACAACACACGATGGATGAAATTCCGGTCCCTTGAGACCAAGCTTTTACTCACGGTGATTATATGAATAACATCAGAGAAACCATGCTGCATTTATAAGTGCAAATGTTTGCAAATTAGTTTTGTATAAGTTCAGTCAGTTCTCAAATGTGAATGTGAAAACCAGTTGCAGTTAATCAAATGTAATTGTAAACAATATTTGCATATATTCTTCATTAGGACCTTTTCTTCTGCCTTTCCTATTATCTACCTGATTTATTAGTCACTGTGTACAATAAGCATGACTCTGTTCATTTTTCTAAAATTTCCTAAGAAATTGAAGGGAGGCCAACTAAGAGAAATATCTTCCAATTGTTAATAATGCTGATGGGTAACCTGACTAAATAATAGATGTATAATCTGTCCTATGCAAAAGGCAAGAAGGAATTGTGTGACTATTGTTAGAAAAAATGAGCATAGACGTTGTTACAGATTGTCCTTGGGTGTTTTCTATAAATTCTGTGATCAAATATGTTCTATCTCTACTGGATTGCATTGAGATGCCTTTGATGCTGGTAATACTTCACTAAGTAGGGTTAAAATCACAGTCATCTTGATAAAAGACAGAATTGTTCTAGAAGGCAGAAAACATTATTTTGTAACCTTTATGGATCTAAAATTTTCCAAAACAAATCTTCTAAATCCTCGGATTACAGTTCTCCATGAGCCCAGTGTGAGATATTTATTTTTATCATCAATTTGGATTTCTTGGGGCCTTTGCCAGCTAACAGTGTATTCAGGGCTGAAAACCATACAAAATCGACAGCTGGGTTTCCTCTAAATTTTTGGATATAAAATTTTTCCTGGCACTAGAATGGCTCAGATTGATTTACTTTTGCATTCAAATTACTTCACAGTGACTCTGCTGAGCCTAGTTTTTAAGACCTCTGCCTAAAATATTTCTCTAGCTTTTAAATGAAAAGATGTTACTTTATTCGGAAGAGGGATAAAGCCATAGTAGAAATTGTGAAATAATAATTTCTTTCAGCACATTTGTCTGTCCACCCGTGCACAAGATATTTGGAGGGAAAAGGAAAATGAGAACACTGGAACTATCCTGAATTTCCCAAACTATGCAGAATTATTCTGGAATAATGTGATTCTATTAATTGTCTTAATACTTCTCTCCTATTCCCACATAATTCGTGCCTGGCAAGGCCAAAGTGGAGCAGAAATCTATGTTTACAGAAGATTAAGATGAGATGACATTAAGCAAATCAGCAGAAAGCTGTGCATTGTGCTAGATGAATTACCCCATTCAGCTTTTAGAGTCAGGTATGTTGCTCTTAGAGCTCAAGAATACCAGTATTTATCAAAACTTCTCTATTTTACGTGCAGATTTACTAGGAGACTACAAAGTGTTAGCCTAGGGAGGGGCTGATAGATAGTGACACGTGTGCCCCATATGACAGAATCACAGAATCACAGAATGGTTGAGGTTGGAAGGGACCTCTGGAGATCATCTAGTCCAACCGCCCTGCTCAAGCAGGGTCCTCTAGAGCATATTGCCCAGGATCACATCCAGACGGGTTTGAATATCTCCAGGGAAGGAGACTCCACTACCTCTCTGGGCAACCTGTTCCAATGCTCTGTCACCCTCACAGTGAAGAAGTTTTTTCTCAGGTTCAGATGGAACTTGCTGTGGTTCAGTTTCTGCCCATTGCCTCTTGTACACGTGCTCAAGTACACAGATACTTGTACATGTTGATGAGATCGCCTCTCAATCTTCTCTTCTCCAGGCTGAACAGGCCCAGCTCTTGCAGTCTTTCTTCATAGGAGAGGTGCTCCAGTCCCCTAATCATCTTTGTAGCCCTAGATAGCCCTAGATAGGTAGTAGTAGGCATGGTCTTGCATCCATACAAACTCCATATAGTTGTGGACTTTTTTTATATTTTAACCGGGTATGGAGTGCCACAATCAGCTCCATACAGCTGATATTTAAATGAAATCCAAACTCTGAAACTTGCATCTTTAAACAAACTTGTCAAATCATGGCACCTCTCCTAATGATATATATACAAAAATATACCTGCTAGGCCCGCTAAGCAGAAGTGTATGAGAAAACATCTTTTCACCTTGGCTTTTCTTAATTCTTTAATTTGTTAATATTAAAGCTCTTAAATTTTGGGTTTTTTAATCCCCTAAAATGAATGACAAAGTTTCAGTACAGCATTGATGTAAGGATTATGAAAGCCTTAGCAGTGAAATCTTTTAGTCTGATCTTAATTACCTTCTTTCTTTAAATCTGAACCATGTTTAAAATTTCATCCTTAATTGTGAAAAATCACAATTGTTACATCTTCAATTCATCAGTTTCTTCAGCTTACTATTAATTATATCCTGGGGGAATAAAAACTTGTTAGCATCTTTAAGACCAAAATAGAAGGCTGAGAGTTTGTGAAATATTCTGCTCTTTTTTGATTAGTACTTGAATGATAGCAGTGGTGTACCGCCTTCAGTTTGATTTGGTCCATGAGGCTGCTAGACGTTGTCATAAAACAAATAATAATTCTTAAGCTTATGCAGCTGAAATGCTTCATAAGAACCCTGCCAAGACATTTAATCTCATACATTAGTTCATATATTCTGCTGCATACAGTGATCTTGATAAGGAGTTTTTAAAAGCTGCTTTTGGTAAATATTTCTAAAATGTATAATTCTACACTTTCTTACGAAAACTCAGAAAAATCACATAATTAATCCTACTATTTAATAAAAAGAATCTACACCGCAAATTCGTGTGAAAGACTGGATAACACAAATGCATATTGCTTAGCCTAAACCTCTTGGTATCTTCTTACATTGTCTTAAAGGAGATTTAGTTTTTGGAAGGGAATGCAGGAAGTAGCATCTCTGAGTTGATGATAGTTGATGCCTTTAAAGACATGAAGGTGTTCTTCTGCACAGAAGACTTTTTGATGATATTATAATACTCCTTGAAGAGATTCAAATTCCAAAACTACTGTCACTTGAAAGTGACTTATTATCTCTGTATCTAGTTTCAATCAAAAGACACACAAACATAACATATACTTATCCTATATGGAGGCTGTCTAAAGGAAGCTATGAACAGGTTGATGAAAAATAAAAGTTCAGTGGATACAAATGCTTTTCACTATCAGTTTGTTGCAGAAACTATCTACCTGCAGGCCACTGATTACCAGATGAGTAAGAGAGAAGAGCTTAAAAGCTTAACTTTTCATGGGAACAACAGGTAACTAGCTAGCTGGTCAGCCAGGTAAAGAGAGCATGCCTGGTTAGGGAAAACAACGTTTGCATCTCAGAGAAATAATAAAATAAGGAAGATATTTCATTTATTTGGATAACTTTCCAAACTATTTCTTACATAAATTAAAAATAAACATATCTGGGGTGGGAGAAAAAGGGGGAAACATGTTAAATCTGTTCAGCTCCTTGGAGAGCTCAGAAAGGAGCTTAACTGTAAAAGCTAACATGCTTCACTTTGACTTCACATGTTTCTCTGATTAATGTAACCTGAGGAGGACAGAATCCCTGAGGAGATTTTGTCAGGAAAACATCTAAAGCAAGTCAGCTGGATGCAGAAAGAGAGAGGCCTTTAAGATGTAATCTTATTTTGATAGGTTAAGTGTATTTGTTAGCTCATTTCTTCTTTGTGTCTTTTGTAGCTGTGTGTAATTGTAATTTCCATTTTGGATGTTGTAAAAAATACTTTTATTTTCAGTTTACTTATAGCCAAGCTTGTATTAGAGGTAATTTTAAGGTTAAGGTTAAGGCTCAACATCAAGCTGTCCACCCCAGGTGTCATTTGCAAATCAGGATACTGAAATCTTAACAGATATTCAGCTCTCCTTAGCGCTTTACTCGGAGGTATTTAAACAGTAATGGTATGTATCCCCTTAGAATAGTGTTCTTCAAAATCAAAGTGTAGCTTAGGTCCCTGCTTGGGTAGGAATATCCATCCATACACATTAAAATGTGATACAAGCACCTCATGATCCAGGGTGAGAATTTCCAGACAGGTTTGGGGCTTATGGACAGAGTAGCATGTAAATAGGATCCTGCTCTGTATACGTTGTTGTTTGGAAAGATGTGCTCCATGAAAACAAATGAGATTCCTTCAGTTTGAAAACACTAGAGTATTTACTTGCTAAATAAAATATAAAGAATGCAGTAAATATGCTTCATTACAACACAGTCCTTTGGAGGATTTTGAATAGCTGTTGTGCACAGTGGAAGACAAATTAATCTCTCTAAATCTCTCTCAGCTGAAACATTCTCATGTTAACTAACGGTTTCTAGCAATCAAAGTGATTTAGTGAATATTTATTTACATATGTGTTTTAAAGTCTTCATTACTGTAATTCAAGGTAAGGAGGAAGAAGAAGAAGGTCTTAAGGTAATTACCTAAGAATTAGAAGAAGCTGACCCTGCCTTGTCCTACTTTCACAGCTAGGGCTGCAGTGTCTTTTGGCCTCCTAAGATCTCCCATTTCCACATGGTCTTTGCTACAGCTTCCCAAAGTTCCAGTCATGTCTAACTTCTGCCCTTTTTGCTCTTAGCTAGTAATTGAGATGACCAGTAATCAATATTTTCCTCCTTTAAAAATACATTGTGTTATATTCTGCTCTAGTAAAACTGCTTACTTTAATTGTAAATCTCTTAGTTTTCTTTGAGATCATGCTGTAATTTTAGGTATTTCATTTTATCTTTTCTTTTGTTCTCTGTACTGATCCCTCTAATATGAAAATTGTTAACTTAAAAATCAGAACTGGATTCTATTTGGCACACCAGAGGCATCAGTAGATGGCTAAGGCGGTTTTATATTTGTTTGTTTGTTTTTGCTTCAAGTTTATTAGTTACAATTACATACTGCTGTTTTCACTTAGTGGCTTAACTGGTATCTGCTATGTAGTGTTGTACAGCCCCAGGAAATAAACTGATTAATGAAAGCTAATTGGGGTGCAAATTTGTTTGTATTCGTGTTAAAATTGAAATCAATACTATAGAACAAACAAAACAACTAAACTATCAGATCTTGTATAGCTCAGTTTCAAAATGAAAAAGGCAGCAATTCCTGGCTGTTAAAAGTATCTGTTTCAAAAATGATGCAGAGAGAAAATTGCCAGATACTAGTATTTCAAGTATCATTCCTGTTTCATTTTTAGTTCTAATGCCTTTGAAACTTGAAGAGAAGAATAAACATTTAGAAAGGTCAAGGAGAATCACCTTTTTTCCCATTATCTTTACAACTGGAGACATTAATTCTTAGAACTCATAGGAGGAATATTCTATTTTGGCTTTCAAAAATTAAATAAATATAAACAGAACACCATTCTGCATACTCTTAGGGGGAAGAGGTCCCAGATCTTACTTTGACACTTTTGTCATCTTCAGATGACATAAGGGCTGCATTTTAAGTGACTGTCTTGCTGTATCTGTATAATAAAACACGTAAGAAAAAGGGACCAAAAATTGTAATTTTATTCTACAAGGGAAGAAGTCACAAATAATTAAAATTCTTTTATAAAAAAGTTATTGCAGCTTCATATATTGAAAACTTTCAGCCACTTTTTGCAAAGAGTATTACCACAAAGAATTGTAGAAAATACTTAGCCACGTTTGCCATTTTTGTGTCCAAACTTCAGCATGTCTGCACTTATATATATACACTTACATATATATGTATGTAGGATTCTGTAGCAGAAAGCCTGAGAATCAGATGCACTTGCGTAATTATTTATTTTCATATTTTTGTAACCAAAAACATATCTGAACTCAGCATTTTGTAATATAGCAATGTGATGAAAATATATAAACTGTTATTTTAAATAGCCAGGTATAAATACTACTTAGGACTCAAAAGATAACTGTAATAATAAGTATATCTGGTTAATTACATTGCCTCAGATCTACTTTATGTTCTTATCAAGTATGACCAAGACCTGCCTTTTTTGCTAATGAGTGAAAATGTATTAAACGGTTACTTGTTGCATTTACCTTTTATGGAAGAATTAGTGAGTGAAATATTCTAAAATTAGTTTAAAGTCTGTCCTGTTTTATCGTATTTTGCAGATAGAACACCATTGCATTAAAAACAAATTAAGAACATTTCATTTTAGACAGTTGCACATTATTATGATATTTGAAACAGCTGAGCGTGACCTAATTCTGCTCCTATTAAAGTTAGCCATTTTATACTTAATTGTTTTTTATTTTGTTTTTCTGTTTGCATACAGTCTAAAGGAAAACACAGTGCATTAAAGTTAATGGTACTGATGAAGACAAGAAATTAAAAACATTGAGAAGTGTTGACTAAATCTCTCTTTGCAGATCTGTAAATTAATCTCAGTTCTGACCTGAGTAACACTTTTTTGCAGTTCTGATTATAGACTGCTTTTGTGACGTGGTTAATTATCTATATGGGCTGCACGCAGACTTTAATGCACCTTTTCACTAGTAGTCAACTCCCAGAAAAGGATTAGAATCAAGGTCCCCTGAGCATACAAGTTACGACATTAGTTCATGAAGTTATGTTATTTCTAACAGTGAAATTCAACAGAACCATCTGATTTTTTTTTAGCCTTTAGCTGTTTGAATGATTTTTTTCTTCCACATTTTATGATGACTTGTTGTTGCATCCACAAACTCTTGAGAATTGAACACATTTTTGTAGTAGAAGTTGCTTTTTTTTTTTTTGTCTTAAAATTCTAGTGTGGAAAGGCTAAAATTTGTGCCAGGCTAAAATAAGGTCAGATCATGCAGGATAGTGAATTTACATTGGCAGGAAAAAAACCTTAGTATGGTTTGATGTGTTTACCTGGTTCTACCTAAGGATCCATGCTTAGCACAGTGTAAGAGAATGCAGAAAAATAAATAAAGGAAAAATGATCCACTTCTTTCTGCCTTTCTAGATCTTAAATCTTGCATAGTAATATTTCTTTCCTAGGTATCATACAGTCTTCAGACTATCTTCCTTTGTAAATAATCCTACTACTCTTTTCTTCTCTACCTCAGCTATAGTAATTTGCTATCTTAATATCAGACATACTTCTCATTTTCAAATCATTTAAAGCATTTTTCTGCTGTAGATTTTTTTTTTGGTATTTTCACTGTGAATAAAGTTTCATATTTTCTGAATCTCCTGCCTGCCTGTATTGAGTCCAAGAGCATATATGAGAGATTCTTTTTCTCCTTTTATCAAATTCTAAAAATTTTCTATTTAAATGGCTGCATAATGATACCCTCAATGGCTCTCTAATTTATTCCATCTGAAAAAGCAGTGTCTCCTTGGAAATACATTAATGTGGTCTAATGGAAGTAAAGGAATGTTTATCCTTTCAGAGAGACTCAATTGAAAGAAAAGAAGTTCTAGTGTCTGCATATTTCATCTTTGATTTGAATAGAGATCCTGAACCTTGAAGTTTTAGGGATGGGTTTTTAGAATGTAAATTATTAAAATCTAAAGATTGGGGGCTCTGATTTGAGCATTTAACAAAAATTTCAAGGGGTATGCAAGCAAGTGGTGGAGGGGAATCCAGCTCACCTAAATAACCCACTCGTCTGAGAATAAGGCTTATATCATCAGAAGTATTATGAAGATTACGGAGACTGCCATCCTTTATATGGGTAAATTTTCAATGGGTCATGTATATGTGAGCAGACATATCATCTTTTTACAAATATTTTTTAATTTCGGTGAATGTATTGTGTACCCTTTGAAATGTTAAAGTGCAAAACAGAAGATACAGGTACTCCTAAGGCCTCACATTTTTATCTTGAAAGTCTACTGTTAAAAGGGCTCTCTTTGCTGTTTCAGAACTAACTTACCTTGAAAATTTACTTTGGGATACCAGTGCCAAAATGGGTTCTAATACTGCTTATAAATCATGTTGAATAATAAAGATAATAAAATGGCTTCAGTTCTACAGGGTTAGTTTAAGAATTAACTTAAAACCATCATAAAATTGAAGGGACAAAGTCAAGCAAAGACTTAAAGAAAGTCTCTAACTGTGCTAAAATGTTGATCTGAGAAACAGAGAGGTTCCCTGCCTCGCGTCACGGAGGGTGTTCTGTGTCAGGATGCCTCCTGGGGCAGGACCATCTTCTTCCCTTTGGATCCTCGGTCAAGATTTCAGTCCTTACAAGCTACAGAGTGAAAGGATACCGGTAGAATTAAATGTATCATGATATATTTTGTTATAATTTTGTTATCCTTTGTTTTGTGACCTATTTTTTGTAATGCTTTCTCCTTACCTCACACAGAAGTGTCTATGTTCAGTGGAACTTGCACGCTCTTTCCCTTTTCATCTAGCCCTTCTCCTTGTCTTTCTTTCTGCATGCAATTAATTCCATATCTATATATTATGTATTTGATCTAGATGTACATATTCATTCCACTGAATTGAAACTCAGAAGCACCCTAACACATGATATCTATAAATTATTCAAAATTCCAATCATAAATTTTAATTTGATTCTGAACAACATACTAATCTAAAGAGATGTTAAGTAACTTCTGCAATACATGTTGATGTATAAATAGTGGCATTAATGCCTCTGAACCCCTTGATAAGTGTTTCATGGTATCATACATTCTCCATCTCTCTCAGCTCTAAAAAGCATTGTTAGCAGTCATCGTTTTCTTTTTGAGTCCTCTAAGCCTGATTCCATAAAGAGCTGCTCCACAGCTTAAACTGTTTTGCATTCATTTTGTTCACATGAAATGTAGGATTGTGTGTGAAAAGTTTAAGAACCTACTTTTGCCAATTACCTTCGTAGAATCATGCAATGATTTTGGCTAGAAAAGGCCTCTGGATGTTGTCTAGCACAAACCCTCACTCAAAACTGGACAAACTTAAGTGTTTCATTAGGTTACTCAGGGGCTTCTCCAGGTGACTTTTAAATATTTCCAAGTATGGTGATTCAACAAACTCTGAGGAGCTTGTTTCAGTGTTGGACCACTGTGTTTGTGAACGTTAAAGGGTGAAAAACAAATAAGAACACAGATTTGAGGTACTGTCATTAACACAACGTGGTTATCCTATAACTTCAGCTCTGAGTCATCAGTTAGCATGGGAATGAGATCTCATTCTCATGAATGATCATGTTGCATGATAACATGTTATATAAATAAATCTGTCTCTGTTTTTACTAATTGAATTTTAGTATTGAGTATTACTTCTTTGTATTTATATTGGAGTTGTTAGTTAAGAGTAATTTACAAGTTACCTTTCAGTGGCGTGCTGCATAGACAGGTAGAAGTATCTTTACTTTTAGTTATGAATATGAAAAGCTCTTCTTTGATTTAAAACTCACATGAATGAAACTTTTTGTGAATTGTTGTGAACCTAAAAAAGTATTCAGTGTCTGCAGTACAATTTAGTGTAAAAGGATTAAGTAAACCACACAAAACAGTCAGGGGCTGGAGGAAGAGATAATTTGAAAATTTTGTATTTTGGATATTTCCTACAGTAATTGTTAACTATGATAAGTAGAGGCAGCTTTTATAGCGCTGCAGTATACCTGACAGGAAGTATGTAACAAACTGTTTCAATTGCTAATGCACTGATATTAAGAGTGCAGTCCATGACAATTGTTCTATCAATAATTACTGAGACACAGTAAAAAATAGTGCACGTCGCTTGATGTAGCTAGCCAAATGGAGGCCCAATAATTGTCTCCTGCATCAAACTGTAAAATATAATGACTTTTGAAGGTTGAAGTTTATGAGAGCAGTTTATTATGTGTTCCAAACAATGCTTTATTTTGCTATTGTTTCTTCGTTATGTGGATAGGAAGCACTGTAGCTGAAATTGGGCTCAAGGGAACCAGTGTCTACCAGTTGTTTAACCTTGTGACATTCCACTAAAAAGCACAAGTTCTTCTGAAATACATAATACATGAACTTCTCTGATTGTTCAGCATTGATCAGTACTCAGGTAAATTGAGTTACTATCTTCTTAACATAAACAGCAATGCTTTAGTGATCCTCTTCACCCTCCCATGGTATATCAAGTGGCTCAGGGATTTCTTCTTCTTAAAAACTGCGAGTCGATTTAGAAAGCCGCGTAGTAAGAAAGCTCTTTAACAAATGCAGAAAAGTATTTTGAAGCAGCATCCTTCTGATTGCAGATGCATCCATTTTAACTTCAGTATTTAGTTTCCAGTATAGATTAGTTCTCAGACTTCTTGTCTTCTGCTGTCAGATCTAGCTGTCATTGCATTTTTCTCTCTCTCCGTAACTGTACCAAACTAGCTAGGTATCGTACATTTCTGTAGTAACGTAATTAGGCTGTGTTTCAATGGCAAAGGTAACCAAAGTTCTCCCCTCTAGTACCTGACAAAGCAAATCCTTGAATACGTCTTACTCAAAGAAGAAACACTGAAAGCAAATTTTAGAAGCTTGTTATCTCTTTTTTTTTACAAAACGTGCATGCACATGTAATTCCTTTAAAAAGCTAATAGTTTGACATTGAAGACATTTTCCTTTTGCCATGTTGATTTTTCATCTTCCCTCTCTTTCACCATTCAAGGTGCAGAAAGGCAAACTGTCTAAAATGTGTAGAATGTTTCTAATACAGAATAGACTCACTGAGTCTACTTTTCTCATCAGTTCCACACAATGATAATTGTCAGATTTTATTTTTAACTCTCAGCAAAAGGTCAAAATGAAATATTCTATTGAATCAGGGGAACATGCAAGATTAAGGCTAACCATGTATTAAGAGCATTTCAATTCTGAAGAGAGGCGTTTCTATCTAAATTAAAGTTTGATGCTGTGGGAACTTTGATTTCATAATGTTCTGAGCCAGTTGTCCCGATTATCAAAGATAGTTTCCCTGTAAGAAGGAGAGAAAACATCAAAAAGAACCGTTTTCAAGACTGAACTCCTAGAGACTTAATGGTTCAGCATCTCTGACAGTTTTGAATCCCTCTTTACTTGTCAGAGACAGCCTCAGCTGTCTCAGGTGATGTTTTGATCCCTGGAGTCACAGAAGCGTAGGAATCGTGGGGATATGCCAGGCATAACCCCAGGTTTTATGTCTGCCCCTTTGTCTATACAGTGATAAAGCTCAAGCTAGCTTTTGAGAAAATTAGCAAGATGAATATCTTACAGATAAGTGGGACTGTGGTATATATATAAACTGTTATTTTTCCAGAATTCAAATTTAATCTTTTGCATGACAAAAGTATTGCCAGAATTTAAAAGACAGTATATGTGCGTACTTATTTGACAGACGATGTTACGTGATGTCAGATCAGGGAGTTTAGTGTCTTAATCTTTGTTTACTTATCATTTTAGTCCTGTTCTCATTCAGTTGCGAATTATCATTTAGGTGTTAAGTATCTTTCATTCTTCTGTTCATGTACAGACACTCCAGAAGTGGGATAACCAGCAGTGGGATACTGATTTCTGGATGCACAAGGCCACCTTCATGGTTCTGTGAGATGAGCTGGTATCTGTAATTCTTTTGTGGGGCGTCGCTGAAGTTAATGTTCCTCTAGAGTAAGCGTAAGATCAAGCTGTCATCTTAGCCAACAGTAAAGCATATGACCTTGAGAAAAAAGTAAATCTGTAAGCTAGTTCTTTCAGTCTTGACCTCAAAGGAAATAGAGAAATCCCCCTGTTGGACTTCAGATTTGTCCAGAGAAGCAAAATAAACAGGGCCAGTAGCCTTTGCTGTTCTTAGACTAGAGCATAAATCATAGGCTGTTTATCTGGATGTGAAAAAAAGAGATCGTAAGGTCCTTTAGTTTCTTATGGATCTTCCCTGCCTTGCGTAGCTAAACATGAACGTACTTTTCGACTGTTTCTGGATCAGCCAGCACTATCTACCCGTTTTAGAAGATGCGGTAGGTGGCTGAGCTGCCAGCAGGCACTCTTGGCACTTTGTTTCTCTGGGCACAAGAACTTGAGGAACTAGTCGGGAGCTGGTTGCTTGTAGACTTCAGCTGGGCAGAAGCTTCCCAGCTGCAAGACAGCTCAGCAGAGACGTTCCCAAGTGGAGGTGCCAGCCATGAAAAAAGGTTTATCTGCTGTGGAGAGTAGTGGCAGGCACTGGTAGACATGGAGAGAGTGTGAGGTAAGGATACTCTTAACTGTGAATCGCTATGTTGTTATCACTATGCTGTGTCACTGCACTATGGGTGCCTTCAAGGGCTCTTCAACAGCTGGGTGTACTGAAGGCTTTCACCTCCTCAGTGCACCAAGGGTGCACTTCTGAGCAAGCGTTGTGGGTAGCAGTGAAATCGGTCTGAACTTTGCTAAATTGGTCTAATCAGCTTGATATACCAAAGAATGGGAGCATACGTGTATGAACACTTCTGAAATTAATGTTAGCACAGATAATGATCCTTGTTGGACCAGAGGTTGGGAAGTTTCCATTCCAACAGATATAAATGCTAGAACATTTTATTTTCCTTTCCAAGATGAAATAGTTATATTTCTCTGTAATATTCTTTTCCTCTAGGATGCAATCTCTGACTTGTCTGTCTAGCATCAAAATGCTCTATTCACTCTGTTTCTAGGCCATTTCCCAATTGCATATTTTGATTTTCACTCGTTCTGTTTCAAACTAGCACCTCCATTTTTTACTATCCAGCATCATGTATTTTAATATCATGTAGTTCCTACTTCTATCTAACATTTATTGCTCTGAATATCCTAGTGTATATTATGACAAAGGATAATAGCACCAGTTTCTATAATTCAGTCATTTTGACTTGGGGTGAAAGACTAAATTACTGCTTCTATTGTTTGTTTTCAAACTTGCTGAAACATTTCAACTCTGCAAATATGATTTGTTTAGATATTTTTTCTTACTCCATTTTTATTTCTCTTGTGAAGAAACTAAGAGCAATTTCATTGCAGTAGATGTCTTTTAGCCTATGCTTTTTGGTCACTCAACCACTGCAGCCTTACTTACAGACTTACTTTAGACTACTTAATTGTGCAAGGGTAAATTTATTGAAAACACACGTGGGATGACTAGACATGATTATTAATTAATTATCAAAACCTCTTCCGTATAAAAATATTTTTGAGAAACAAAAACTGTGCATTAAGTGTAACATTCAAGTTGCCTAGTTAGATTACATGTTCATGCAATTACTTATTTAGATTTTGGTCCAGTAAACTGAAGGAAAGTCATGTGGCCACAGCAGTAATACCTTGCATTTTCTTTTAAAGAGATTCACCACAGGCTTCTTATATTCTATTTGGAAGTGCAAATACGTAGCCAGAATGAAGCATGAAATGCTTACGATATTTTTACCCTGTACAGTAAGCAGCATCTCCATAACAGGCTAATTTCAACACCCTTACGTATTAATGTACTTCAAAGTGGTAAAAACTTGGCAAGAAGAAGTTACTGATTTCTTTGTGTCCAAATAAGTCCTTCGAGATTTACAGATGATTCTGACAGACAGGTCAGAAAATAAAAACAGTTATTGGGAATCTGCTAATGAGAGGTTACTACCTATTTGCCAATAATAGCTTTCACGTCTCTGCAGAGGAAATCGTCAGCTTCATTAATATAGTAAGATTTATCAGAGCAACTGACAATTTTGTAATCTGCATATGACTTTTAATAGAAATAGCTGAGAAATGCTGGCAAATATTGACTGTGATGCTCAAAAGAGTTTGCTGAAGGATCATATTTTTGTCATTTCTTTACCTGAGATCTCAGGTAACCTATTTTGTAAAACTTTATCAGGAAGGCCAATATCTTATGACAGATTTTAGCTTTATCGAAGTACTTTGAAATAGTAAATGATATGAATTATCTATCAAAGTATATCAGAGCCAGATTATTCTTAGTACTTGCATTTGAAAAGTTTTCGAAAAACTGTTTTAAAATAAGATTTTAAACAGTTGACCATTAGACTAATTTCAGGTCAAATTCCATTTTGTGAAGATGGATTGAAACTTTTTTCTAGAAGGATGGATGGATTTTCTATCCATTCATTTAGAGTTTGGTTTTTAAAATATTAAACTAAAATAGAAGCATATGCTTTTAACAGACTAAAATCAAGATGTGTTTAGTTCACTTTATGCACAAGCTGCTTCATACTGGAATTGTTTCTGACTGTTCCTGTCTTCCTTTACTAGAATAAAAGGTCTGAACTTCAGAATATGTTTAATAGTAGGCATAATTAATATTTGTTACCTTCACTTAAAAAAGAATGTGGCAAAGGTACTTGATATTGGAATTCATCCTTTTTCTCTAATTCGCATAATTTGTTTTAACTTTTTAATTGCTAGAGGCAAGATTGTTGAATGTACAAGTGTAAGTAGCTTAATGGGGCTTTCTGCTCAGTAACTATAAAGTTCTGACTGTCTCGAAGCAAAGTTCCTTCAAAAGTGGATACTCCAAAAAGTCACTGATCCTTCTTGGTAAGTGTGATCATAAGTCTGTTAAGATTTGAAAAGAATCAAGGGAGCAATCTGTGGAAAATGTAATGTCTGGACAAAACTCTACGTATTTCCACCTTTGCATCTTGAGGAGCATCTAGGACATTCAGATTAATGCTGCAGGAGCGCAGTAGATAGTAAGGCACTGAAATCTAAAACATTAAGTCCCCATTTATGATTGACATAAAGTCACTCCTTAATCTGTGCCAAGGGGTAATGTAATCAAAGAGCCCACATCAGATAACTGCGTAAAAGCAGCCACTTGCCCTTTGGCATGTATAGAGTCTTAACAGGCAAACTGCCTGACTTACAGCATAACTACTTGCATTAATATTTTAAAAAGCATAGCATATGCTGGTATACCATGGGTTCAAAGTGCAGGAGAGCTGGGACATAACAACTGTCGTTGACCAGGTTTGTATCTCTTTATAAAAGTAAGAAACAGAAAGAATTAGTAGGTCAGCTAGTTCTTCTTCCCAGTACAGCCTGCTAGTCTAATAGGCTCAAGCATTCTGGCATTTTGGTTGAAGATTTTAAATAATCAAAGTAAATCAAAATCATGCATTTTAAAAAGGAATCCAATCAAGTATTCTCATTATGGCCACACAGATATACGTCTGTATGCGTCTCTGTACATCAACTGTATACATCTAGATATACGATCACAACTAATAGGAACACAGGCTCTAAAAGCCCTCAGAGAGAAATGCACAAGTTTGAAGCCTAATTAACAGTAACATGAGCAGAAAATTGATTGGAAGATAGATGTTAAGACAGATTTGTTCATACTAAGGAAGAGAATGCATGCTGGAGAAATACCTGCCTTTTTAGCCTTTATTGCAGGGGTTGAGAGTGGAGTTTCTCACCAGCACAAAGGCCATACCTTAATATTTTTAAGATCAGAATTACTGATTTTTTTAGAAGAATTTCTTTGCCTTGTTATATTGAAGCATAGATGTACAGCATATAAAACTCTGTGGAAACATAACTGGAATCTAATTCTAAAATATTTCCATTTTTATGGAAACATTCAGGACATACAACTTAACTTAATTTACCTCTGTGATTATTAGCTAAAGGATACTATAACTATGACACTATGGTAATTATGTGAAATACCATCTATCCCAAGAAGATATTGCTGGTACGTGCACTTCACAAATCACCAGATAAAAGTGACCCCATGGAGGTCATACTTAAGCGTAAGGGAATGATGAGGGAAAGATTATTCCTTGCTAATTGTTATTTATCCAAAACAAGAATTATTAACGTTCCTCACAAATTCCAAAATATTCAAGAAGGAACTATATTTTTCTCTTACATTTGCCCTGTACGTCCATCAAGTTTTGTACTTTAATCTTTCAGAGAGGGAAAAAAACACTCTTCTAAGTTCTTTAATACGGCTTTTTATGCCATGTCTGCCTATCTCAAGTATTACGGCTTTTAGCTTTCTTTGACTAAAGCTAGTGTTTTCAGGCATTGATTTTCTTTAATTTGCACCTGCAATATTTTATTACAGATAGTCTCCACAGATTTGGAGAATGTGACACCACAGTTCTGAGTACAAACATACAAACAATCTGAGCTGGTTTTGAATCACTTACTTAATATTTTAATTTTCTTTTAACTACCTCTTTGTTCTAACTGCTTTAGTCAGCACTCTTTCTCCAGCTCATGCGGAAATTTTTCATAGAGCAATACCAATAAAAAAGAAATTGTCAGTTCCACATTCATATTTGAAGTCCACCTATATCTGCCAGTTTGCAAACAAGTATCTTTGAAGCAGTAGTGTTACTTGCTGTGCTGACAAATTCCTCATCAAAGACATGAAAATTAAATTCAAGTGTCTCTTCCAAAGATCTTACTCTTCATTCTTTGGATCATATTTATTTATAGTTTCCACCTAACTCCTGCAAATGAACATTTTCGGTATTTTTATATTCTTAGACTTGAATAGCGCTGCATTTTCAATGGATGAGTTTTCATTAAAGTTTCCCCTATCCTTATCTCCCCTTTCCCCTTCTTAAGAAGATGCAGAATTTTTTCGTATGGCCATCACATCATTATATTGTTTTAAAAAGAAAATCTTCCTCATAATTGATTGGTTCAGCATTCATAAATACAAGTATTTTAAGTTGAGTGAGTATTTACTATGGTCTTGTTAAAAAAAAAAAAAAAGAAACATTTATTTTGCTACAATTTTGACAAGAATATAGTTAGTTCTGGACTGAAACTTAATAGAGCTGGCCTAAATTCCTGGCTCTTCTACAAACCTTTCTTTGGAAGCATAAACAAATCACTGAATTTAGTCTTTGCCTCAAGCCTCTATTCTATTAATGGGGATATTAATACTTCCCATGTCTCAAACCATTTTAATATATCATGTACGCAAGAGACATTTAAGTTACTACTGTCATACATATCTCATATATATATATGTATGTATGTATGTATGTATATGTATGTATATGTATATGTATATATACACACATACAATTATTTAGAGTGGAAAACTCTATGAAGTTAAAATATTCCCCTATTATTGGAAATAAAAAATATATATATATATGTTAAATATTTTGGGTTTAATCATTTTAAAAGCAGAAGAGAAATTATTAATTCTGACCTGGCCATACATGTTCTGTGAAGGCAGAGGAAAAAAGTATGAGCAAAGCCCATGAGAGGTGCTGTCAGTCGCTTTTCTATCTGAACAGTGGGGCGGAAAAGTCACCTGGTGGGTGATAGAATAGCTCATTCCATGTCTGCTGGTATCAGACATCCTGGGGTTGTTTAGTGTCGTGTTAGCTTTCAATGAGGTTTTCACCGTTCTCTTTTGATGTCGCTGTGGTTGCACTGCTGTATCATCTCTTAGTGGTCCCCTTCAAAGGTATGAATCTCTTATACTCTCGTGACAATGCTTGTTGAGGATCAAAGTATCATTTCGGGGTGATGAATGAGTAAGCGTTTTTTATTGATTCTCATGTTCATTGAAAACTGTTTCTCACTACTTCTACTCCGTAAATCTGATTTTAACATTTTCTTTCAGTTACTGTTGAAAGTTACTGAGTTTTCTATTCAAAATTATTTCACAGTCTTCAACTGCAGGACAAATACTAATGCCATTGGTCTCTGAGCACAGGTGGAGTGTTTATTGATTTATTGTTACTGATGGACTTTACAGGTTAAATTATTGTTAAAATGTTATCTGCCCTGCTCAGACTTTCTTGAGACTGAAATTATAAAGATTTTAATGGATTACTTCAGTTTTGCCACCAGGAAGGTACTGGTTACTCATACATTACCACATAGTGCAAAGTGTACTGGTTTTTTTAGCATCAGATGCCATCCCTGGCAGTAAAACATAAGCAAAAGAACTATATTAAACTACATGGAAGTTTTTCACAAGGAAGAGAAAATAAAGTTTTTTCATATGTTAAATATATGTTTATATGTTAAATGAAAGAAGTAATGGAGCGTATTCAGATTAGGTGAAGAACTATAAAAAAAAAGCCTATCCCAACAAAGCCTTTTTAAATATTAAATGAGAAAAGGGAGAACCTGAGAAGAAACATAGCATAATATCTCATGTTATCAGCACACATCTGTAAATATACATGAATAGTGATACAAATTTCATTGTAACAGAAGCTGACTAAAGATAGCAATATGTATAGTTGGCTGCTTATTTTGAAGTGTAACAAGCCGTCTGAGCACACGCTACTTTAGCAGCATAGAGGAAGGGGATAAAGCAGGTGTCAAACAACCAGATATTGGAATTCCCCCAAGACTTTGTGTGTGGTGGAAGAAAATAATTTGCTAGTCTTTCTGTAGCTTAAATACCTTAATTCATTGTATGTGATCACAGAATAAATCATGAATTTTCCTTAGGATAGGGATGTATAGCTTCCTGTACCATAATGCATTTCAGTAAATCTAAATGACAGAAAACGTTTGCTATAAAAAAGCCCAAAGGAAAGTACTCACTGTCCACTATCCTTTACTTCATTTTAGGTTAAGTTTGTACATCAAACAAGAGCGAAGCATCGTAAACCTGGGCACCAGGAGATGCACCAGTGCATTTTTATCAAAATATGTTTATTAGTTATGAAATGTTTTATTGTTTACCTAGTCCATGCGGTATCCATTAACAGGCAAAGACGATGTACCCTGAACCTCCCAGGTTCTTCTTTGCACATTAGTGTATAGTGCATGATGATATTCATGGCTTTTGCTTTTCCGCAGGTGGAGAACAACGCCATCAAAGCTAGGCGGCGTTGGTGTCATTTGGCGACTCTGCACAGTTCTAAAATCTTTCAGCGCCGAAAAATGTCCTGTTCGTATGCAGGTGCTTGTCAATCATTAAATTGAACAAAATTAGCTACAAGATACTTTTATCAAAACAACTTACAAAATTCCCTTAACTTACTGACAGCGATACTGTGACGTTTGATGTACATTAAAAAAGACATCCTACTTCCTCGTTTCCATTGTGTGCTACCATAAAGATACTTTCATTAAGAGTAAAGACCATGATTATTTGGTTCAAGTATTTGGTTTGTAGCATGATTTCACTGTAACATTTAAAACATTCAAAGCAAAGGAGTTTAAGGCAAGGTTGTCTGATGGCTTAATACTTTCAGTGATTTCTTTTCCCCCATGCCAGTAACAGCACTGAGCTTACCGCAGCTGATATGCAGACATGGAACTTTACCTTTTTTTTACTGCAGACGTGCTTGGTTTTCTCCAATGGCTATGAAACAAATTTCTGGAGTAGTCAGTATCTCCGGATGCAGGTGCATCAAGCATATATCTGATTTATTTTCAACTAAATCTCAGACAAAGGGCAGATATAGATATGCTTCATGTATTTTATGGAGAACAATTTGTTGTTTATTGCAAGGGCTGACTGAGAAGTAATTTGAAGGATGTAAAAGATGGAATATGGTTCTAAATATGATTCTGATATTTTGTGCTCTGTAAGCTTGGACCAGGTTACAATTTTGAATTTCAGTTTCTCCAACTTTAATTGAGATGATTTTGTTGATTTAGGACTGATAGTAGGAGCTAGGTTAAATTTGTGGTATAACTAAAGGATCTACTAAACCTGCAGTTTTTCTAGGTTAAAACCAAAGAAACCTAGCAAAATTTTAATTAATTTTAGTGATCACAAAGTGTTGACAAAATAACCCTGCAGCCAAAAATGGCAAAAATTCTGCCTTCTGTCAGTCTTTAAGGTCTTTGTAAAGAGCATTAGTAAAAGGCCTCCTAGTTCTCCTGATTAATTTTCCATATATTCATTACATATCACAGAAAATATTCTGTAAGATTACTACAAGTTTTGTTGAAGATGCATTCTTTCAGTATTGAACGTGTTTATTAAATTAACAACAAAATAATTAAATTCAGAAAGTACTGAATTCTTTTATCAGTGAATAAGAAGAATCCTCTTAAGGGAGTGAGCTGTTTGAATTCAGTAGAAAAAAACCTGAAATTGGGTGCTGTAGCATGGGTGATTATTTAAATTTCCAGTATGACTTTAGTCATCATAATGATAACTTCACTATTAATATCCCTGATAAAGAAGCAGAATTTATTTACCGGCCGAAGTAACAAAGTACTGTAGCTACCAAGTAATTACCAGAGCTCTGTCTTTGTCTTCAGGGAAACATATGTTCATATGTAGACCACCATACATCTGTTTAGTTCGCTAAACTCCGCTCTGTTTCTGTGTGTGTGAACGTGTCTCTGCGAATGTGTGGGTATAAATGAGTCTACGTTGTGTGTATTCAGGCTGATGGCCTTAACGGAAATAATTCCCGCTGTTTTGGTGTGCCTTGATAAATAAGTTTAACTGTGGTTCCTGTGGCACCACACAACTGACTGATGAAGGTTATTTCTGCATACTTGCATTTCAAGTATGGAATGTGTCTCTCTGAGAAGTAATAACATTGATTTTCGGATAACAAAGTAAGCTTCCATTTTCCTTCCGCGGCTTGGTATCTCAAGTTTGTTTTTTGAGTGTTGTTGTTGTTTTAATTTCTCACATTAAGCTTGTTTATGTAGGAGATATTTTTCCACAAAATTTCATGGCTCTAAAATTTGAGTATTTCTTCCAGGCTTATTGTTTATAAGGGATGGTGGTGCCCATATGAAGGGCTACAAGTCAGAACGACAGTCAAGGGATGATTGAGATCTGTTTCCTGTAATATATTTCCAAACAGCTCTTGCAGAGCTGTTTAAATTACAAATTAATCAGAACAGTATAATTTCTGTGCATTTTATGTATTTATTTTCAAGGCAATGAAATCTAATCAATTTTACTAACTAATTTTACTAAGAAGTGTTCAGCACATAAAACTTGCAGTAGATAAATTAAGGAATCAGGATTCTTTCATTGGTGGCATCACTTATTTAAATAATCAGCTCAAAAACATGGTCTTGACATGCTGAGATTGATACCAAAAAACATACCAAAATGTTGGGATGCTCTTCAAGAATTCATCCTGCCTGAAGTGTTGCTCCTTATGAAAGAGTTGATCAGGAGAGAGATGATGACAAAGGAAAGAAAGAAATGAAGCAAATTAACTTATATTAACAAATACTGCAAGAACAGAAAAAATGTCTCCATCAGGGTCTGTTACTCAAAATAGTAATATTGTTTTGTCTGCCTCAGCCTAGAGGTTTAATGAAATACTAGAAGGAAAGATACATTCACCTACTGTTGAAAGAAAAAAATCAGGTTAACTGATGTAACTCAGTTCTCTGTCTTTGTGGATCAGTTCCTTATTCCTCTGCTCCTACGTGTGAATGTCTCTCGTAAGTCTTGCAGTTTTTACAGTGAGATAATTGCCCCATGATTTTTGTCTCACTTAAAAACCTGGGAGAAACAAAGGCCAGGACTTACGCTGAAAAGCTAAATTGGCCATTCTTCCGGAGCTGTAGCCTGACCCTACCTCATTTGTCTCACGATGAAGTGTAGATGCTTAATTCCATTAGGATTTTTACAGCACAGTAGATAACTTAGTTATCACATAATAGAAAAACACACCTTTTTATTTCTTTTTTTTTCCTCATAATAAGACAAGCTGCTTTTGCAGAGATAACTTTTATGTGGGTAGTAACTTCTGTGTGACAACAGCAAGGTCAGTTTAGCTTGAGTGAGAGAGAGTATTCTTTTGAATATTAAATAACTGCTGACACGCACAATAGTTGTATGATTTGCTTATGTTGGTGTGTTTGCAGTGTTTGCATATACACAGTAGACAGGTTGTGCTGATATGAGCGTTTTTATATGCTGTAGCATTCCACTGTTAGTTAGTTAAAAAACAAAAAACAAAGCACCCCCAACAGTGCTTCTGGGAGTTTGATACAGCGCTTGATATAGGAGCAACACTTGCGTTGCAGCTCAGCTTGACTCCCCTGAACGAGCTGAGTTTCTGCCGTGGTGGCGGGCAGCTGGGGCTGGAGGGAGTGGGGTGCTAAGGGGACGCAGCTGGGCAGCAGCGAGCTCTGCAGCGGGGCCGGGGCAGAGGCTGCCGGGGAGCGCAGTGTGCCTGCCTGGGCTGGCGGGCGATGAGAAGAGAAGCTCGGGTAGGCAAAAGAGTAGTGTTTTGCTTAATGTTTTGTTCTAATTTTAAGTTCTGAATTAAGGCATTTTAAAAAAGAAAGTTGTGTCAACTTTGGTAAGTCAAGGGTGACTTACCAAAGCTGGAGGAATATGTTAGCAAGTGGTTACTGGTAGGTGCTTTCAGGCTCTGTGTCACTTTATTCACCTGTAGGTCTGCTGGTAGGCTTGCACCATGAGCATGAATGAGGTTCTTACTTTTTAACAGTTAATGGAGCTACTTTTTGCTGTAACTTTAATTTAGTTAAAATTATATTTTTCTAGCTGCATCTTTTGAAGTATTTTTTTGGTAGCTACTGCTACATCATAGCTAGGCCAGTGGCCCACAGTCTATTTTGCTGCTACTGCTGTAAAGTGATTAAATAGTTAATTATTCAGTTTATCTAACAATACACAGACTTAGTTGGGCTAAGCATTCATATGTGTTGGGATTTGTTGTAATGCCTCCTGAAAATTAAATTTATTTGAACTTGAACTGACTCAGAAGTCTAATACCTTTACTGTAAGTTCACCTTTCAGTTTCCAGTAACTTTATAAACACCATTAGTAAAGGGAGATTTTTTTTTCCAGCTTTTGCAGGCCTTCAGAGAGAGAAGAAAAAAGAAAGAGAAAATAAGTTAAATATGTGGTGACACAGGGTATGCTAGTGTCAGGCCTATCTAAACAGTTGAGGTGGGGTACATGCTGAATCCCAGAGGCTTTCTCCTATGATACTCCTATGATTTCTTCAGTATCTGAGAGTGTTGTAGTTATTAGCCGTCTTTCTACATGTATGCGTAGTAGAGTTTTGCTTGGAAGCTACTTCAACACCCGTATGCCATTTTTGTTGCACATTATACTTCTGAAAAGGGAAACTCTGGCAAGTGACTTTCACAAAAGAGCCAACTTGAGAAGCCAGCCTGGGTCCAGCTGGGCTATCTGGAGCCAGCAGCAGTGGCAGCCGTAGCCCCTCTCTCTCCTTCCTTGCCAATCCCTATGGGATGGGAAGGAGCCAAGTGCTGGCAGAATTAGCGTGCTAATTTTGGTTTCAAGCAGAGTTGTGCCTTGCGGAAAGACTACTCCCTGGGGCAGCATTGTGTCTTCTGATCTCTTCCGCGAGTTGTTGTAATGGTTCTTCAGAGATGAGTGCATTTGAAGTGGCAAGAATTATTTCATTAGCTTGTTCCAGAATAGGGGAATAGTAGAAATGGAGGAAAGCATAACTGCACTACCTCTGAAAAATAACACATCTTGTGGTTCCCTACTAGGATATCTGTGGTCTGTCATATGTGCTGCAGTAATTCTTATGTAAATTATGTAATGTGTGTCTTGAGAAACGTTACCTAAAAAAATCACAGAAGACTAGCCTACAACACCTAGCTCATTAAGCTGTTGGGAAAGAAATAAGAGCAAATACATTCTTTTACATTTTTTTAGAATCAGAATTACATGTTGATATGGAAGAAATTGCTACTCCTAAGTCTCAAGTTACAGGGTAACCATATGAGATTTTATGGAATGAGAAGGCATCTGCCTCATCTCAAAGGGAACATAATTGTGCAATGTATGTCAGATAAAGGGGTTATATATCCTCTTAGGAAATACTGCGAGTTTGCTTTTCTTGAGCAAGTATGCTACTTTTAGTCTCTGTTGCTTATATTTCACTTTGTTGGAAACAATGTTTTATCTCTCTTCTTTAAAAAAAGAAAAAGTACTAATTAAAGAAAAACGCTTGCAGTAATGAACAAAAGGTTGGATGTGTGTGTGTGGTGTTTGTTTGTTTTTTTTTTTTTTCCCCCCCCAAAGAGTCATGGACCAGTGAATACCTTTTGCAAAAAGCAGTCTAACAGAGCACACGTTTTAAGATAGTAGTTCTTAGTGGCTGTATCTGTATTACTGTGTATAAAAGTGTTTAGGGAAAAAAGGAATATGAATTTATCTATACTTGCTGCTTGAAGATCTGCTTTTGAACTCGGATCTAGAATGACCATGCAGATTTTCCTGAAAAGAAATCTCATTTCTACCCTTTGCTGTAGAGTCCACCCAAGGATAGGATACGTGCTATTGCATGTGCCCTTGCAGAAATGACGTGGGAAAAGATGAAGGGGAATGTGCCAGACTATTTCATAGCTGGGCCCTGGCGCTGATGGCATACGGGCTTTCCAGGTAGCCACACTCACGAAAGCGCGCTGAACAGAGCGAGGTTATTTGTTGCCTTCGGCTTAAGAGAAACCTGAAAAAGAGGAGGTGTTGTCAACTGAAAACGCCAAGAATGGGCTTGTAACAACTTGGGGAATTGTTTTGGGTTAAATGGCTAATACACCAGATTGACATCCAAAAGAGGTATCTAAATGAAACTTGTCAGCTTAGGTTAATCTACTATGCAGGGTTGTTATTAGCCATTTTATCAATATGAGCTTTTATTTAAGGTTCAGAAACTGTGCTTTTAGGAAATATGTGCTCTGAAAATTTCAATCAATTCTGGAAAAACATAAGGATCAGAGAAAGCACGAGAAACCATAGTCTCCAAAAGTCAATCTGATTAGAATATCAGCAGCTGCATTTCCACTGTAACTGAAATAAGCATCATGGGAAATTAGTAAGATAATTGTGGGAAGTGTTGCTCAATGAACTTGACTGCATATTTGGCAGATCGTCCATTTGTAATGAAATGCTTTATGCTGTGTGAAAGACATAAAAGAAATTCTACTGTTCTCTTCAAAAAATGGTCTCTTAGATTCTGTGTTTTATACCAAGTCCACCAAATGCTTTAGCCCATTTAAACTCTTATTTAAAACAAACAAAGTAAAGTTCTGTGCTAAGGGAGTAATTCAGCTTGGTGAGATATTGCCAAAGAATATGAAGGACTCTGAGTCAGAGCACAATATTGATTTTTTTAAAGGAAGACACTAATAAAAATCGTGATGCATGTTCATGTATTACAACATAAAGAATCTTTTTAGTTATCATTGCTTTACTTATTTGCTGGTGAAAGAGGCACTACTCTAGGCATTGTAATTACACTGGACTTCACAGAAGTGTTTGGCAGAAATAGCTCAAGAGATGGACTTTCTGTAGAAGGAAAACAAAGGATACAATTTGGCCGAAACAAACTTGTCTGCATTTGGGGGGGTGTTGGTTTTTGTTTGCTTTTTTTTTTTTTTAATGGCAGGTGAGAGATTATGTACAATATTGTAAACTCGGACTTTGTCTTAACCAAGTAAATGTTGTTGTACCCCTATGCTTTTAGCATGCTTTTGATTTTACATTTACTGTCAATATAATTCTTACTGCTTTTTCTGTCATGCTAAGAGAAGATTAATATTATATGTAAGAAAAGAAGAGAGGTACTAAAAAGTTTGACTCTCAAAAGAAGTTTTATAAACCATGAGCTCTGATAGAAGCATACACTTATGTTATTGTTTTTTATTTATTTAAAAGCTGCCAGTCATCCAGTGATGTTGGTACCATCCCCGGAGAAGAGAAGCTTTATGCCATTGCCAAGTAGCATCTCTTGGATTAAACACATCAATTAATTCTACTGTAATTTAACAAAATGGGGTCCTTCTGACTTTAACCTTTCCTAATGTGGCATGTCTGTTGCAGACAGGAATGGTTCTAATTGATGAAATAATGCTCTGCACACCAAAAGATGCTACTTTTTCTAGTAGAGCTAGGCCTGAACTCAGCCCCTAAACCTCCCTCAGTGGGTTCTGGAGTGGATTTAGATAGCGTTAGTAGCCATTATTGTTGGAAGAGCTGTAGGATTCAAGTCCTGCTTGATTTGAGGGCGTTTGAAGACCCACCCTAAATCTGCGCGAACAGGCGAGTGCCCCAGTCGAGTTCTCGGCTACATTCTACCAAACTAAAATTTTCATACATCTTACTCCTCAGAGTTTCAGCCTGTAAAACCTGCCCTTGCACCGCTGAGTGCAGCAGAGATACGCTAGTTTATCCTGGAGACAGAAGTTGTCTTTCTGTGGTGTTCCTCTTTCTATGTTGTTGCATGTGCATGATGGACTTGTGAACAGCTGAAATGTTACCACACAAGTCAATTAACTTGTGCAATGCCTGATGCAATCTCTTCCGAAATGACGTGATTTCTCAACTTTTAAGAGGTCTTAAGATAGGATGTAGTAGCTATGAGTGTGTGCGTAACCACTGCAAGTTCATAGTTAAGGGGTAGAAGAACACAGTACCCTTTTCCATCTGAGCCAGATGCTGGTAGAATCCTACACCAAAGTGAAAGCAGAGAGCGAATTAATGACTGAAACAAGTTGGCGTGGAATTTATAAATCCATGTTTAGGTTACCTAGCGTGATGAGGCATTAATCAGAACTTACAAGGAGAAATATTTTTCATGTTTACTTCTGGATATAGGTCAAAATCGGTGTGCGTGGGGTGGAGGGAGAGGCACTAGGCTTCCCTGCAGGACAACACAGGATCAAGAAAAGCTCAAATAGCTTTAAGAAAACATACATGGTAACAAGCTAAAGTAAAATGAATCAAAACATCAAACTCAAATTCTTCAGTGTTTCTATTCTTGAAGTGCTACAGTTCTGTTCTTAAAGTGCCACAGTGATAAATTAAGTGAAGTCCAGAGTGATAAAGCAGAATGTACCTTAGAATTACCTCTTTCCCTGTAATCTAAAGAAAGAATTGATGAAGAAGAAAGAATATAAAGGTATGGCAATGCTTTTAGTTTTAATTACTACTGGATATTAGTAATATTTAGTCTTTCTAAAAGTTTTGCAGTAGGTTGCAGTGGGCTAAAATGCCGACTATAAAAAAAAAATTTTGGAGGCCTAGAAATACACAGCGCTGTGGCTCTTGTCTGTTTTAGATTGTCAGGCTAAGAGCTCTATAGCTTGCTGCTTCCACCTGAGCTCCTGCAAACGTGCAAATCTCTATTATGAATTAACACAGAAAAATGCTCATGGTTTTACTAATGTTCAGGAAAAACATTTGCCTGACTTCATTTTCAATTTTTCTCCATGTAAAGCCACTCAATCCTACGTTTATAAATCAATAAACAATGTCGTTTAATGAAAAGTATGTAATCACATCGAGTAGAATTGAGATGTTTTATAAATTATAATGATTGGTTTATGAAGATGCCTACTGCTTTTTCCCCTCTCCCCTCCCCTTCTTATTTGGCATGATTATACATTCAAATTCTGACTTTTATCCAGGAATTGACGCTGATTATTTTTCATTAGACATTCACATAGTTTAAGCTTCCCATACATGGGGTTTTATTGATATTTTAGCCCTTCTAAATAAACAATACAATGCAGTACAGTGTATCCAGTTGTGGAGTTTTATCACAAATGACTTTTTCAAATAGTCATGAACCTCTGTGTGAAGACTTTATCTGTAGAAACTGAGATGTACTACTTCTCAGAGGAAGATATGCCAGCAAGAGACAAAGAGTTATCTGTTCTTTTTTGTATTGTATCAGTAATAAAAGGCCATACCCATGTTTGGACTGAAAAGTCTAAGTCTTTAAATTGCTGGAGAATTGAATCTGGTCTTAGACTGAGTAAGAAAGGCTCTCTATTTTTCCATGGGACTGACAGAATAATGAGTTAAATACTGATAGTTCAATGACTTGGCATACAAATGGTACAAATACAGTATTGTAAAGAATAATTCACTTATAGCTTTAGACACTAACTATAGACTTCTGTTAAGAGAAGAAATATTGACTGATGGCTTTCTCCTTTGTCTCTCTCAGAGGCCAAAGTATGATTTTTTTTTTTCTACTTATTATTTTTATTTATTTTGTTAAGAGATGAGTAGATAGCTTGAGTAAATTTGGGCCTGAAAGACAGGCAGGAAGCCAGGTACAAAATAAAAATAGTATGTTTCTATTTGTTTTTTCTCCATTATTCATCTTTGCATTTTCAATTTTCTTTAAAATTGATTCAGCATTTAATGTTGAAAGTCCTCAGCTGCTCTGTAGTAATAGGACCATAGAGCTCAATCCAGTAGAATGCTGAGCACTCTGAACCCAGGCCAATAGAGCCCATAAATACATACTTAAAATTAAAAATGTGATTGGCTGCAGTTGGGGATTTCACTTAAACTGCACGCTTAATTTCTTTCTGAGTTTGAAGAAAAATGGTGCAGCATCTTTTGGGGATAAGCTCCTATTAACAATATGTTTACTTAATGCTTACTGCTGACATTACTAAAATAACATATACTCACACTTACTTTATTGCTTCATTATCAATGCTAAATATATGAAAAATGTTTTGCTTGACTGGGACAAGTTTTGAATGAAATGCAGGCTCTGCTTAGCTTTTCTTATGGTCTGTGCTGTCTTGGTTCTGGGGTTCTACCTGCAGAATTGATTGCTGCTTGGTGTTTGAGTGATCAAGTTTGGTCTAATGCATAGTTGAAATAATTTAATACCACTTTAAGCAATTTCTCATTAATATTTTTGGTTTTTTTTGTTTAGGCACAGAGTAGGAACAGAGATCTTTCAGTAGTCTGATATGATGCACAATGATCTTATAGTCCATTGTTACCTAAAAGTGAACAAACTTGGTCAAATGAACGTTAAGAAGTGAAGAGTCCAAGACTGTTTGTTTAACTGCTGTTTGAAATAACAAGGAGTTTCTAATAGCATCAAAAATCCCATGTACTGCAGCCAACCTCAGTACCAATAATGTCAACTCTAAACGAATGTGAAGCGTTTAAACATCCCATTTATCTTATAAGTGTGATTGAAACAGTGAAATGCTGCAAAGGACAATTCAGTTCAAACTTGTCTTCTGTAAGCCCAAACCCTGCAACTGAGTTCTCGTAGACCATTGCAGAAAGGCCAAAACTTGTCTGAATTGCTGCCTGATGTATGGCTCAGATGGTATAAGAGAGAAGCACCGTTCTTTTCATAACTTTAAGGAAAAAGTGGGTGTTCGACCTTGTATTTACTGAAGACAATAGCCAAGAAGCTGTTTCTACCTTTCAGGTCAACTTGACATCTCAGGGCCTTATTATATGTTTTCCTTGAGGCATAGGCTCTTTCATTTTGCTTGGTTTGGAATATCTGAAATGTTTTGATTAAAAGGACCAGCCAAAGCTAACTTCAGTGTTTACCCTGAAGCACAATCCCCATGAACACATGGGGTTTACTCATCCAACCATTTCAGAAAATGATTTAAAAAAAAAAAAAGACTCTTCTGTTCACTGATTTCATTATAAACGAAGGCCCACAGCCTTCCCTGTGGGCCTGCCATTGTATACCAAAGAAAGGTATAGATTGAAGAAGAGGGGAAGACTTGCATGTCTAACTCAAGCATGTCAAGTGTTCGCTTCTTTGCTGAAGAAGAATAATGCATTTAATTAGACCATCATTGTGACAAATTGGTTGTGATGAGGCAGTCTATCCCAGGAGAGTGATGCTAATCTTCCCTGTAGTTTAAAGGCTCTCTTGTGCTGGTGTAAGATAGATAACTTTTGGGGGGCAATGGGAATACAAAATGTTTTTTTCTATTAGAAATGAATGGATACTTAATTGCCTTGTATATGTGTAGGTTTTTGTTTCTTAATTAGGAATGCTTGTGAGGGTAACAGTCTTAAAGGACTAGAACCCATTAATAACTTAAGCATTACAGACCTCAATTTGTGAGTGCCAAACTCTTCAAAACTCTTGCCCTATAGTAGATTCCTAAACCCACAGTTTAACACTTATGCAGTAGAGTTACGCAGACTAAAAAGGCTGGTCCAGAAAGCTATGTACTTGATTCAAGTACGATCTTGAAAGGACTTAACAGAGCGCTAGGGCACGTGCTTTGGAGTTAGGACACCTTTTGAGGCACTGAGTGCAGGTGTTGCTCCCTGCTTGCTCTGAGCAACCAAAAACTTTCCCCTGAGAAAAGGCACCTATAACATTTCTTTCTTGGTATTAAGCATGCTTGTTCTCATTATAGAATGTGACCTGAACTGCATCGCTTCCAAAAATTCAGTAATGTAACAATTAGCAACATCTTTGCTAATCTTTAAATTCATGTTTTCTTTTGTAGGGTTTAGCACAAATAGAATTAAAGTATTATTCCGCAATACTTTCAGAAAATTTGGAACCCTAGCTTTAACTTCGTAACAGTGGTCCTGTAGGATATTGTGAAGTTCAGTAAAAATGAACACTATAGTCAAGACTATAATAGGTAGTGTTGAACTGATACAGTTCATCATGAGGTAAAAGATCCAATAGGTCTTCAACCTTTGGTATGAAATGCTTAGCCACTCCTGATAGATCGCTGCTTCCTAAAGACAAATATTTCACCATTTCTAATGCTCCGTCTTACCCTTTTCTAAAGGCTATATATATGCACTATTAACACCCCCCTCCCCAACATCTTGTTTTCTAAACTTACCATTTTGTTAGTCTCTTCTGGTCTGCCTGTCTTCAGAGCGTGGTGAACTAAGAGCACTCCACCCGAGGCCTCGCCGGAGCTGAGTGAAGTAAAGGTTTTCTGTCGTGCAGCTTGTGTTAGTATTTCTCAAAGAACTAGGGGTTTTGAGCCTCCGTGGTGTGGATTATGGTAACTGAAAGTTTAGGCAGCTGTATTAGTGTCTCAGTAACCTTTTTCAGTGAATCTGTGTAGTTCGCAGAATATATACTGTCAGTTTCTCTGTGTCTTACAGTCTGTCTGCCCATACAAGGGTTTTCCGAGCAGGCAGCTAAAATCAATCAGAAAACTGCAACAGTAGAAGCATATCAACTTTGGCACTGAACAAAGCATGGTAACCTGAGTTATGCTGTTGATGCAAAGTGATCAAAGAGAGTAGAGGGAGGCAGCGTGTCGTTAGCATCTTGGAAAGCACGTGCGCGCCTCTGAAAGCAGTGACTGGAGTCGCTGCGGAAGGGCTTCCGAGCGGCACGCAGCCAGTGACTGCCGTTCGTGTATTTATTGCAAGCACGAGATGCAAACACCCATATGGTACAGCCAGGGCACGTGAGATGCTTTTACTTCACTGGAATTAGTTCTTGTAAATAGACTCTATTAAACTGACAGCCGTATTGCAAAAAGCATTAGAGATCGTGAGAGACTGTTAACACGTGATAATTATTCCCTACTGTTTCATACTGAAGCGTCAGCTGTACCTATAGAAATTAGTGAGGCTCTTTTTCTGGAAGAAGTTGTCCTCCCGCTTTTCCTTCAGGTTTACCTTCAGTAATGTTACAACAAAGAATCTGCAAAGATATTCACCTGTTTACACATGAATATATATCAAATTAAATCTGTTATCCCAACTAGTTAGTGATGACTTGTAAAACTGAAGTCTATATTGATGAAAAATCAGTTATGTGAGTAGTCCTGTTGAATAAAACCTTAAAACAATAGACTTGCTGGGAAAATAATTGCATATCTGGACAATTGATATCACAGAAGGAATCTGTTTATGTATTTTTACTGTAATTGAACAAAATCCAGGATGCGGTAAAGGTAAGAATGCTTATGTGAGCTGATCTTGATATATCCACTTAAACATCACTTCGTTTGTTCCTGTATTAAATTGCAAACGTGGAGGCTTAAGTGGAAGCGTTCTGCACTGTTGGCTCTTCTGGTGAACGGCTGCAGCAGAATAAACAATAGACCTTGTTGTCTGTCTGGGAGATCCTGGCTTAACCTTGCCCTGTTCGTACATAACGGAGAAAAGGTGGCATCTTGCTTCAACCTACGTTTCTTAAATGGTAAAATAAAGAAAGTAAGAGTATGTGTGTGTGTGAAAATAATCAGTTTGAAACACCTTGTTATTCAAACTGAAGGATATCCATTTTTCCCAGAAGATCAGATTCGGGGCCTTGAATAGCCCTGCTGGCGGCCTCACACAATGTTATCATTAGTTCTAGCAGCAAATGAAGCATATGTGCCTATGAGATAACTTAAACTAAAAGAATTGCGTTTTCCAATGATAATTTCAGAAATCATATCTTAAATGAAAACCTACTCTCAGCTGCTGTGTTTCCTCCTAAGCTGTTCCTGTATGGTCACAGCGTGGACGTGTTCACGTGTAATACACTAAAAGGGATTCTGCTGTGTTGCTTCTCAGGATGTGTTGTTTCCTTCAGACACACGTCAGGATTTTGTTCACTCACAAACTGTGCTCGTTTGCTGGAGTCAGGCTTTGGTTGATATCCCAGAATAGGGAAATATCCGCTTACTGAGATCTGATTATTACTGTACTATTTGAATGACCAAAATTTGGCAGCAATTGTTATGCTGCAATATATCTTGATATTAATCTAGTTATGACTGAAGGCATACTTTAATTTTTCTAGGAAACAGAATCATTATCTTAAAAAGCCTCTATTTTTCTTCTACCCTTTCCCAGTTTGCTATCCTTCTTGCTGTGTCCAGGCAAGAGAAGCAAATAGCATGGAAAGCTATGAAGCATGTTTCAAAGGAAAGAGTTGGAGGGGGTAGGAGTTTACTCAGAGCCTGTATCTGTAACTTAAGATGTATTTTATTAAAAAAGTGGGGAGAACCTATCAACAGAAAGTGGAAAGAAAACATCATCAAACAGTAAAAGAAACTGGAGATGTTCTAGCAGTACTATAGCCTGCGTAGCAAGGAGGGAGACACGATGAAGTTTGCAGATACAGAAAACAAAAACAAGAAAACCAAAGAAGACATGCTTTGGGGATTTGATCCAAGAGGTGAACCAAAATAGTGTTTGGCAACTGCAAACAAGAGCTCTTCTCCCTTTCTTCTGTGAGCTGCAGGCGTTAGGTTGGTGGAGATGGCATTCCCTGGCAAAGCCTCGGTGCTGTTTGTGGTCACGTGCAGCGTTCCTGTTGTGTTTGCTTGTGTGGCTTTGTGTCTCGGAGCATGGCATAGTCTACTTGATACCATTCAGATGAGATATGTCATTTGCAGTACTTCTATGGTGGAACAGATATCTGTATTAGTTTCCAGTATGTGTGAAGTAAATTCTAATGCTCCCTGGAGTTATCAGGATTTGCAGGTACACGATTTAAATATCTGTAAATCTCTGGCTGTGATGTATTGCTGCAGATGTGAATGAATTGTGTCGTTATCCTAAAGCAGTAAAACAGAGGCCTGTTTTCTGTTCTATTTGTGCACAGTTCTTTTTTGTGACACAATTTGAGACCTGGGTGTGGGTGCCACTCTTCCCCCGCCCCCCCCCCCCCCCCAAAAACAAATTGTGGTACAGATGGCTATGTTAAAGCATAACCTGTTAAGCTTTTTCTCCTTGCAGAAGCCCAGTATTACAAACTGTTTACTGGGTGCATAGTAAACTTAAGTCAATTATCTCTAATAGCTAAAGGCCTGGTTTTGCCCATAATTACTATTGAATACTTCAGGAAATCCTCTTTGTATAGAAAATGGTGTGTATAGGTTTTCATATCAGTAGAAAGATATTATCCCCTTCTTAAGAGAATAAATGAGAATCACTGGTATGTGCCTTTGTGCAAAGCAGAGTTCATTTTAATACACAGGTAGAATTTGATATTCATGGAATAACAGCAAACCCGGACTTCTGCCTTAGAACTGTGCTGCCAGTATTCCTAGTATTGCCCGAATATCTTTCCCATCTGACCAATAATTTAAAACTGTGATTTAGTGCAAAATATCCTTATAAGTTGGTTCAGTAAGAATGTTTCAGGAAAGTAGGTTGCAATATTGCTGTGACTCTTGGGGTTGCTATTTAAAAAACCCCCTACATTTTAAAAATTGTACTTTGCAGTAGAATTTGCTTGTCCACAGCTCATCACTGATGAGACCTTGGCTTTCGGTCTTTTGCCTGCGCTGGCCCTTTCTGTCGAGGGTAATGCAATGCTTTTCCCCCGCTCTTGCCACATGGTAGTAATGGGGCATATTTTCTCTGCAATCCTGCATAGCTCGTTGCATGAGAAGCATCGTAGCTCTGTGAAAAATGTTTTATGTTACTGACTTGAGTGTTTTGCGTTAACTTTCATGGTGTTTAGCAGTTGCTATTGGTCTTACTTTTAGCTTACAAGTCAAGTGACGGAGTTTTGTAAGTGGTATTGTTTTATAACGTGAACGTTTACTATTGCAAATGGATAGGTTCTCGAAGGATGGCTGTTAGTGGAGACATTCTTTTGCAGGAGGAGGTGCTACAAATCAAATTACTGATACCCAGAAGCTTACTGGTTAGCTCAGCTGTGCTTAGCTCTAGCAAAAACTTCATTCGTTCATTATGGTAGGTGGTGGGCTTTTTCATTTGTTTTACCTCTTTTGAAATCAATCTCAGGAGCCCATAGAAATTCAGTAGTGAGCCACTTTCCTGCAGCTGTGAGAGATGCTTCAGGAGTGCTTTTCTGATAGTTTGTAAGCACGGCCATGATGCAACACCTGCACAGTTATTTTCTTAAGAGCTCCTTGTATAAACCTAGTGCAAACAGGTATTGTATGTGGTATTAGTCTGTTAGAATTGCTACCTGTACAATACTTAAGAGCTATTCTAAGATTGAGGCTTACAGTACTTTGTTTTGTGTACGGTTGATGGATTCTGGAGAAAAATGGATGTTGTTGTTGTAGGAGCATCAGGTATGCTCAACTGCTTGAGTTACAATGTGACAAAACACTACTGTGAAAATTATTCATTGGAAATTTTGAAGTGGAAAGTCAAAGAAGCTTGGCTGCTAACAAGTGCCTGTAGGAATTTCCAACCTAAGCTTTTTTTTTTTTTTTTATTAAAAACTATTGACTAGGTTTCTATTATGTTAGAGCCAAATTTGTGATTTAAGAATAGAATAGGTGGATTTTTTTCTTCTAATCTCTGCTGGGTTTTCTGCTACTGATTATGGGGAAGATGAGATGTTTCACGATTTTACAACCTCTTTTTGTCAATAGTTAATTTTGCATGCAAGTGGAACTGGTCAGGAAATCCCCATCAAAGATTCTCAACACTGAAATATAAAAGTACATGCTAAGTACATACATGTTAAAGTATTTTAGTATTAAATTATCTTGTTCCCTTGCAACATTTTTTTTAAACTAGTATCAAGTATTGGGCAAACCTTGTCAGGCTTCAGCTATTTCTTCAGCTTGCTGCTTTTACTTCCTAATCAGAAGTCCGTAGGTATATGCATTTTTTTCTGTTCTCCCCACCCCAACTGGTGAGAGACCTGATATTGCTTCTAGTTTTTCCTTAACAGTGCTTTCTTTCTTTTTCTGTGCTTATTACTGGGCAGTTCTTTTCCTGGGTCTTTCCTGCACTGATCCTTTCTCACTGGCAAAGCGGACCTTTTGCCTCCTTAACAAGTTTAGGAGGGGATTCTGTACGCCAAGTTACTTGTTCTCAAGTCTCTAGCCAATTAAAGGTTAATTGGTAAGAAATGGGCCAAGGCTGCAGTGAGAGAGTGAATACACACAATATTCCTGGCCTTCATTAGATGATGAATGGACCTAGAAAAACTGGTGGTACTGCTGCCTTACATAAAAATATTTTTATGTTTTAAGATCATGTTGGAGCATTACACGTTCCAGGGTATAGTAATTCAGTACTATATAGCAAATGGTGACTTTAGAGCTGTTCATTAAGAAATAAATCATCCAGAGAAAAGAATGATTGTAATTTCCTTGATTTGCGTCAGGTCAGAATCGGGCAGAGAGGTTGTCAAAGGTTTCATTTGTTTGCTGGAAGGTTTGTTAGTCTGTTGAAAGATTGTTTGTTTTGGTGCAGAGAGAAAGGCAAAAAGAAAACATTTCAATGGAAGCTGGATGAAACTCTCATTGTGTCTCCTCGCTCCTGGATAATGCAACTTCTACTTTTTCACTTTCCTCTTTGTTTTCCCTTTTCTTTTTCATGAATACTAATCACCTGGTTCACAAATAAATGACCTAATCAAACAATGTGCTTTTCATCAGTTGCTTTCATCTGATCTGGAGCATTTAAATTTATTTAAATTAATATAAGTCATTTTTTTCATTGATTTGAAACTTTTAGAGTTGCTTCCTTTTTTTCCAATTAACCTCAGTGTGATGTCTTTACCATCACAGTGTTTGATAGAATCACAATACAAACATAAATCTCTCTTCTTTCTTCTTTAACTCTGTGTTGTTTTGCTAAGTAGATTAGCAAAATTAAGTTAGACTTGCTTTCAGATTTTTATTGTGTTGTTGTATAATCAATATGTACTTCTGTCACATTTCTTGGTTGCATGCAGACTTAGCTTCAAAACTTGAGCAGTTTTCAGACTGTGAAGGGTACTTAAATATATCTGGAGGATGCACATAAAACTGACCTAACCAAAGACTGAAATCTCATCCTCTAGAAACATTGGGACAGTGATCAAATCTGGTCTATTTATTATGCTGAAAGAAATATAGATAGGATTCACATTCTGAGGAGGGCTATCATGGTTACATGAATATTAGTTTCAAAACCTAAGTAAATGAAGTATTTGATCAATTTCTATTTTTTTTTTTTTACTTCCATGCTCAAAATTCAAAATGGCCTAAATTTCCAGCTTCTATTCCAGAGTGTTTTCAAAGCTGTACCAGTTTCAGTCTCTATGCTTAGCTTTGCCTTTACTGTCAAGTCTTTTTCTCTTTTTTTCCACCTATCAAAAATAGAAATAAAAGACATAAAGGTTATCCACTTCTAAGAACTTCTCTTCATGGATGAATACATGAGGTTTCTTATGCTAAACAGCTGATCATTCGTTCTTGCTACAAGGACAGGTCACTAGCGTGAGCTGGGTGACCTAAAGACTACTGATACTCATGTTCTCCAGATTATCTGCTGGAGACATATTTTACTGATGAGGTACAGGCAGTATGCTACTCTGGGAATAAATCATTTAATAGTCAACAGAAGTAGTGAGAAGGATTTAATTTCACTAGAAAACTCTCTTATTTATGGAAGCTACTACAATACTACAAGTAGCTGTGGAGATTTTTTTTCCTCTGTGTTTTTAAAGCTTCTTCCAGCAGTCAGTTATCAGTAGTATGCAGTAGCAAAAAAGCTGTACAAAACCAATGATTTTTAAGATAATAGTCAAAGTATATACATATGTATGCCTAAAGACTTACCTCAGTGCTAAGGCAAGGCAAGTGAAGGCTCAAGTATCTCTAGTGGCTTTTGTCCCGTTTCTTTCTTTCATGCAATTTGGATCTGTCTTGAGTGTACAGGTGCTTTAAACATACCAGAGAGGTTATGATTACAGCTTGCCTTCAGATGTTTTGTCACAGAAAGAAAAAGGTGAATAAAAGACCATTTGTTTCCAGTACATTTACTGCATTTATACTGTACTATAAAAGGATCCAGAAGAGTTGAAGAGAGGTGCTCCGTTAGGACTAGTAGGAGCAGAAAAAATAATTATGAGCGCCTTCGTAATGTAAATTATTTTCTAGGTTAGGGTAGGCATGCAAGTTTAAAATTTAGCTTATGTCTTCCCGAAGGAGAAAAAGAGGTAGGGATGCATAACTCCTAGTGATCTTCCATTTCAGGGTAGTTTGACAAAGCATTCCAATGAGTCCCTGTCCTTTCACTATGGAATAAGCAGTAGTTAGCAGATCACTCAAGAGATTTCAGTGATGCAGAAGTAGCTGGAAAGTTAATAAAAGTAAAGGCTTTTTCCATTTACTTTCCCACTAGTGTAGGGTAGTTTTCCGAAGGAGTTACGTGGGCCAAAGGTCCAAACATACATGCAAATCCAGTCTTAATTGGAGCTAGAGCCTGCTTCTGAATCCAGACGTTTGTTTTCTTGTATAGTAGCCAGTCGGCCGCATTGGCAGAAAGTTCACAAGTGTTATAATGCTTTGATTCTCAAACAAGTTCATGATTTTTCATCAGATCTTAAATGGCAGATGCAGTCTTCGAAACTAGTGACTTTGTACGGTTACCTCACTGAATAGTTCTAACAGCTTTTCATGCATTTTGATGTTTGGGTTTTTAATTTTTAAACCAAGTTCTCTATTACTGATGAAAAGTCAACATCAAAGATACTAATTTAGAGGCAGGTCTTCTCCTTGTCTGAAAAAGAAGCAGAAACATTCTAGCTATCTGATTTCCAAGGGAATGCTTAATTTTATTATGCCGTATGCAGGTGCTATATATTAAACAATAAAACTTAGCTAGCAACAGTCACTCAAAGTTAGAAGGCCGCAGTATAACGTAATTTCAAAATGGGAATGTGTGATTTATGCATATGGAAAAGGATAATAACAATTCCTGATTTTGTATTACTATTTGCATAGTTCAGAAACGAAGTCCCCTGTCTGTAGTGGACTGTAAGGTCAGAGGTTTTCTGGTTTTAATGAATTGAAAATCTCTTTGTGGTGACAAATCCTACTTTCTTGAGCAAATGCATTTTCGTTTTGCCCTTTCTAGAGTCGTTCATTTCTAATGTAAAATGACATGTACTGCTCCGATAGGTATGATGCTGCAGTGCGATTGGTCTTCATGTCCTTCTATAGTGTGCTCTGTTCTTAAGCGTGGTGTCCATACCCAATCTGTTATAAGGACAGCAACATAAGTATGACATTAGCTTAGATAAAAACAGTTGCCAGTGTAGTGCACCTGTTCTACTCTGATGACACTGTCTTCCAGGGCTTCACATTGAAGATGACTTATTCTGGAGAGTGTTGTGGGTTACTCTGCAGTCTGCATCTGGCAGCATACCTTGGCGAGTGACAGGAATAGTGTTCTTGTTCCAGCAAAGGATAAGGAAAGTGCCTGAGCGTCCTAGGGGGCTGAGGTGTCCCCGGGTGTTTCACTCAGCAGCTTTGGCAAGAGAGTGTCAAAGTATATTTCTGTGGTCGTTCACAAGCTTCTGTAGTGCTTTTGCACTCCTTCCCGGGTGAGCCCCTGGAAAAGATACACTTGTCTGGAATGATTATGTCACTTTTGTTTCCATCTCCTCAGTTGCTACTGATGATGTATCTTTCTAGTTTATTTCCCTGAATATATTGGGTATACCTGGTAAATTTGTGTAAAGCTTGGGATTGCAGGGGCTCGGTGAACTAACTAGTTTTGTCGTAAACTGAATTCAGTCAATTCCTTTGATTAGCGTGGAGTTTTGGCTTATAAAAGTCAAGAGTGAATTTGTTCCTTCCTGGATAGAGGCCATGCATTAGGGTACAAATCAGGTAAATGTTCACTGGATTTCCTATTCCTACCATTTCCTTATATTCATCAGTAATCATAGACATTGTAAACATTACCTCACCTTAAAACAATACAGTCTCGGTCATCTCCTGGAAAATTCTAGGAATATAAATGAAATCTAATAGAAAGCAAGCATTGTACCCAAGCATGATATGGACACACATTGTGGAATATTGGGTGAGAATTAAGATTTTGTCCCGGGACTTTGAGAAGATACTGTGAAACAAGATCTTGGAGTAAGGAACTAAATTATTGGCTGAGCAATCCTTAGCGAAGGTTAGGACAAGGTAGTGTTGGGAATAATCAACGATTTTTAGTTAGCGCACAGACTCCACGGCAGCAAAGCAGACTAGAAAGAAGAGAAGGTTTGTGTAGTGTGTCAGAATAAAAGCACATATGATTCTTTGTAATAAAACTTGTGTTTTGAATGTGGTCTTGCTTGTTGCCAGCAGGCTTTTCTTTCAGAGAAGCTGACCCTCTCTATACTTGACAGCCTATCTTTCTAAACCTGTGTATGGTTGGTGTCTACACTTTTTCAAATCTGGCAGTCCACCTTTGGCATGGTGGATGATGCCATCTGAACAGATATGCATTGGTATGAACAAACCAGGATGTTGGTAGGTATGTGACAACAATCCTTGCAGAGCTTCTGTACCTGTGGTTAGCTGGATAGGCAAGGAGGACAACTCAACGCCATCCAAATTGCAAAAAAAAGTAATATATCTAATAACTCACCATAATTTGGTCACGAATTTTTTCATCCTATAGTGGAATAGGTTTTGGTTGTTTTGCAATTTGATAATTAATTCCAATGAATCTTGGAATATTCTCTTAAAATCTCATGCTTTTATGTGCGCCTTATGGTTTGTCTTTTATGATTTGTCTTAACCTTTTCTGTTCACCAGCATGAATAAGCATATCCTCAGTTTCACTGTACCTGCTATTTCCCTCCATGCTGCACAGTGAAGCACTCATCTCACCTCAAGCTCCATTTGCCAAATACTTCTTTTCTCAGTCATCATACATGTTATTTCATTTTTTTTGAAAAGATCGTGTCTTCCTGTACTTCATCTCATCTGCAAAAATTGTCAGTTGACACTGAGGTTTGCATGCTAAAGGCATCTACTAAACTGCTAATTCGGTCTTCTCAGAAGACAAGGCAAGCTCCAGAGCTTGCTCGCAGTGCCTCGGCTACCAAACTGGGTACCTGTTTTGGGTACCAAACTGTATTACCCAGTTTGATGACAAACTGACGAAAGCTGGGAAAGTGAAGGAAAGAAATGGAGAGGCTGGGAAGAGAAGGGAAGGGTGAGCGTCATACAGGTTACCTATACTATTGAGGTGGAGTGAGTATTCTCAATGCAGAATAAGCAGTGGGACAGGTAAGCCATTACCTGTCTTTGCATCATGACAAGCATTCACTGTATAATTTACACAGTCATGTGATTTTATGAGTAGGAAGGAGACTATTTAAGCTAAAAAAGAACACAACAAGATTGTGAGCCCAAAGATGATTCCAGAATGGAAGAAAGAAATGTAGGTGGCTTTCGATTTTTGTGGGGTTTTTTTTGTTGGTTTTGTTTTTTTTTTTTTTTTTTGGCATTGAAAGACCCCTTGAAATAGGAAGAGCTCTGAAGAGAGTAAGATTAGCAAAAGAAGGTTTCCTGTGGAACAAAAGGGCAAAAAAGATGCAGAATCAAAAACAACTTTCCAGGGCAAGGAGCTCTGCGGAAGCTGGGGTGACCTCTTTGTTGTAGCATTGCAACCACTAAGATCAATATGGAGCCTGATTGTTAAATACTATCTAGACATAAGTTTTATTTAGCTTTTTTCTGTAATTTTTCCCAACTTTCATAGTTTTATAATCACTAATGTACTTGGCAAGACTACTCGCCCTCCACCCCCAAAAGCTGTTTGCTGGTAAAATTGATTTCTGAAATCTCTAGCCAGCCCAGCACACGTTCTTTCTCTGGACAAAGTAGTTCTGTGGATATACTTGCGTGCGACCAGGGCAAGGCAGGGACCTCCAGAGTTAGGATTTCATGAAGCGAGGGGTGAGCCCTGGGGCAGGTGTTCTGTGGGCGCTCACCGGGGCCCTCCGGTGAGGGGGTGTCCGCGGCCCCTGCCGCGAAACGTGCTGTTCTCCAGAAACGTGTTTTAACAAACGGAATACAAGGTCACTTTTTCTTTAATGCTTTAGGAGTACGGCAGTAAGAACTTATTACTGTATAATTCTGTATGAACTGCTCATTGACTCCTTCAAATATTGCACCTTAAGAGTTTCAAGCAGAAGAGTCGGTTTTTTCCTTAGGTTGTTAAACAATATAGCAGATTTATGTTTGCTTATGTAGCTTCTGTTACGCTTCGTGAACGCTTCATGAATGCTTTGAATGCTGAGAATGTCTAAGCCAATTTAGGGAATGCTATAAACATGATCTCTAGTGTTTTGGCTTTTTCTTTCCTTTTTCCCTTTTTCTTTTTCCCCGTTAAGTTTTGTTCAGGCTCTCTTTGTGTTTGGATTGTTTACTTATCTAAAATGTAACTGTCACTGCCCTCTTCAAGCTGACATTTCTTATTTATCAATTTAACCACATATTTCTAAAATAAAGGACTAAAATGCATTAGACACATTTAATAATTTTATTTAGTTAATTTTTTTTTTCTAATTCAAGCCTCCAAAGTAGTTATGTAAGTCACAGTTGTCTTTTCAGCAAGGGTTGTCTTTGCTGTTTTCAACAATTGTTGTTTTTCCTTTGTGGATACGTGGCAAATATATGTTGCACTGAGAACTATGCATTTCATAACACTCTGAGATGTTTCATAGTTGCTACAGGGAATCCTTGTGTCAAACTGAAAATGTTTAACTTTGTTTGTCATAAAATAAATTCCTATTCTTATCTTAGTAATAGTGTCTGCTGTGCCTGTTATTATCTCAAGAATGATATATCTCTATCGATTATCTTAACTACGTTTGAAAACATCTCCTAAATATCTTAACTATATACGAAGACTGTCCTGAGTGACCGTTTCTGTGTATTCAGGAACAATTTCCATTGACTGCAGGTATTTTATCAATGAACAATTTGATCGTTTCTGCAGCAGGAACTGCTTGGGAATCTCTGGCACGCTCCCCCTAAGACATTAAGCAGCATCACTTCAGTATCCCCGTTGGACTAGGTGCAGCAGAGGCTGCCTGGGCAAATCTATAGGAGGGGGGGAATTCCCTGCTGGAGGGCTCCCGGAGCTATTGCTCTAATACGTAGTCGCGAGGGCAGCCGGGAGTTCAAGCAGTCCCCCATTCCACATCCATCCCTTATCTCAAATCTTTCCTTTCTTTCATGTATGCAGACGACTAGGCTGGGTGTTCCTGGGCCACGCTGGGACCTCGAGGTTAAGTTATGCGGGTGGCCCAGGGACCCAGCCCTGATGCCCAGCTGCACCGCAGTGATAACCCCAGGACAAACAAGCCTTCATGCTCGTAACTCATGTGTAACTTAAATCCCGTAGCTCTGGCCACAAGGTCTGAAGACTTTCTAAGTAGAAGTGACTTCTAGTTCCAGAGTGGAGGAAGTATGCCTCTAGTCTTTTTGTTTAAGTCAGATTTTATCTATTTCTTTGGAGGCTGTGATCAATGTGATATTTATTGCAGTATCTATATTATGTAAATAAGTACTGATTTTTCTCTTGCTGTTATGGTTGTACAATGCAAATGTAATTATCTTGGAGGAGGTGCAAAATATATAATCTGTTAAAGTGTGGAGTTCCTTACACCTTGAAGAACAGTATAGCAAAATTTAAGGGCTGGCTGAAAAAGGTTATTAATTAAATGTTGATTTAGAGGCAGATAAAAATAGATCTGTTAAATCTATGCTCTTTAATTAGGTCTTCCTTTTAAAGTCAAGCAAAGCTTACATAAATTATGATGCTAAATATTGTATGCTTACGCTATAGAAATAGCAAGGTAAGTATTTAATGTTCCTTAATGTTAATAAATGAAGTTACTTAACATTGCTAAACTCTAATAATGTTGTGAGACTTCAAACTATCTGACTACTTGAACAAAACAATTGACAGACACCTTGTTTGTGCAGCAACAGCAACCAAAACCTTCTTATTTTCTAAATTATCCAGTTCACAGCTATTTGTAAACTATCAATTTTTAAGGTGTTTCACAATCTGTTTTGAATGTTCTGTTCTACTGAGTTACTGTTTTAATTAAATCACCCTTGTGTTACAGTATCACCTATGTCAAGAGTTTTGCCATATTAATTTTATCTTGGAAAAACATAGGCTGAATGCTAAGATGTTAACGGTAAAACAGATGGGGTATTAATTATTTATTTAGTTACATAATAATTTGCTACAGGGTAAATTGCTTTTATTACATTAGTACATTCATTTGTGTACTTAGGTTTAGTTAACCACTTATGCGAGGTCTCATGCTTATGCTATACCATATTCATTCTTACACTAGAAACCAAAAAAACACTTTCTTGCTGAGCTTTCAAAATCCTTTTTGGCTTCTCTTTGTGTATCTTCATAACTATTATTGCTAGAAGCTTTCACATGACTAACAAATACTATAACATGTTCAACAAATATTTGACTCCTGTAAATAGCTTGAAACATTTCAAGATACATTCATTAGTTAAGAAGGGTTTTTTTAATACCTAGCATATCCGCTAAGGAAAAATTGATTTTTAGCATTTTGCTTGATCGTAATCAGTATCTATTCAGCAGTTTAATCAGTGCTTCTGTTATCAGTGCCTCTGTTCTGCTTCATTCATACCAGTTCCTTTATTTTCATCACAACCAATGTATGTATTTTTTTTTCTGTGCTAAAATGCCAAATTTTTAATGATTAAAAAAAAAAAAAATACCTGTGCCCAGTGGAATACTGGTAATGATGATTACGTATAGTTCAGGAAGGAAAAGACTTCACATGTTATGACATTTCAGTCACCAAAGACATTTCTATTTGTTTTATATATATTATTAGAATGTTAAAATACTCCCCGTGTGAGAGATGTGCAGAGAACGAAACAGTGACGTTTCAGGTACGTTCCTCCGTAAAACAGTCCCTCCTTGATTCTGAGGCTGCAAAAAGTCATCTGCAAAGCCTCGCGTCCCTGCAGCCGTTCCAGAGGTCAGTAAAACAGCGCTCTTGCACCGTTTCAGTGCATCAGTATGTGGTTAGGCTATTTTCCTAACCTGAAATATGTAAGTAATCCATCTGAAATCAGAGGGATTGTTTGGTACTTTAATGTACGAGAGTGGGAAGGCCAAAGTCTTGTTTCTATATTGGAGCTTCAAGTAATTCCTCATGTTTTAATAGGGTCTGATGGAATTAAAATTACTCACTCTCTCAAGTCTGTTTGGAACTGGAATCTTTGCTTATGTTGTTGGTGAGCAGTTGACAAATAAAATGCCGTGTTTTATTTGCCCTACCCGTGTTTTGAACTGCACATCTCAGTACCATGTTTGCAGCACAGCATGCAAACGTGTATTACAGCAAGGGTTGCGATACTGTTATGGGCACTGGAGAGAAGCTTGATCAACAATGCTGAAATCAGAAAAAACATTTACTTGTTTTCCTAGTGTGAGTATTAACTCATACTCATTGTACTCAGGACACGAGTGTGAAAACTGGAGAGGAACTGCCTCTTTTTGAATGCATGAAAAACATCCCTCTCCAGGGAAAATGATTCCTAACCACTCCTTTCGCTCCTGCTATTGAAAACCTTTCACAGATTGAGCAGCATGGTGGCTGTGATGAAACTTATGAACTAGAAGGAAAGCAAAATAACCCTTTTCTCTCCTAAATTAACTGTATGCCTAAATTAGGGCCCATTGTGTCCAGTGGGAAATTCAGTTTTCTTCCCTCTTTGAAACATGATCGAAAAGTGTTTGGGAATGACTTAAACTGCAAAGCAAGTTCAGCAAAGAAGTGCAATGAACTGGAAAATAACAGTAGGGAGATTTAAAAAATTAATCCTGTATGTGTATTTGGAAAAGAGTGTAAGCAAAAGTACTTAATAATACATATGTAGTTAATCTATTATTTTAGGAATCTTTGAACTAAGCCAATGATTTTCTTGCTCTGTTTTGTTATGCGCTGGGAAAACACAACTCAGCTACCCTGTGCTTGTAATTGCCATCAAAGTTTTAGTATGACTATTTGTTAGGAAAGCCCTGGTAATCTGTGCAATATTCTAAATACATGGGAATTTATTAAAAAGTCATTTTCTTCAGTAGAAAGGCAGTAATATCCCTAAGGGAGCATATATGAGATACCGCATTAGTCCTTGTTTGAGGGATTGACTTGATACGCCTTGCCATAACAAGCCTATTTTGAAAGTACATACAAGCAGCAGGTGGATGAGGTTTTCATGATAAAATTCCAGAGTAACTATTTCACTGAAAATAAATACATATTTCTCAGATAACTCAATCTGAATTTAATTTTCCTAAATATCAATAGGTATGTGCTAATAAAGAAGAAACTCTAAAGCTTATTTTTAAAATAAATCCTTCTTCACAGGGAAATAAAAGCATGAAAGCAACTTTTCATTTAGCTTCCTCTGACAGATTTTTGTAGCTTTAAAAATGAAAATTAAATTGTTAGGGTTTTTTTTTGTCATAGAGGAAGAGAAAGTATAGGCAATTGCAGTCAGTTAGTATGACTAAATCTATGTTGTAGAGTGTAAGCATCATTCTCATTTCCTAATTAAGTAACTATATTTATAAAGTAAATTAAGCAAAATCAGAGAGGTTCAAACTGACTTGCAGAACCTTACAGTTGATCTGACGCAAACACGGGAGAGTTTAGTGTTTATGTAACTTTGTATGCCGTGGCAGACAATGAGCTATTTGGCCATATGTTAAAAATGAGACTTTGTGTCTTGTTCTCCAGACAGCATTTCTCTCAAAATGACATAATTTGAAGTCATTTTTCAGAGATCTTTTTTAGTATCCCAGGGATATGTTGTTATTAAATCTTAACTTTTAGTCATCTTAGCATCAAAGAATTTTTTTGAAGGAATAATTTCAGTTAAAAATTCTCAGTAAGTTTTAAGCCAATTGGTGATAACTGAAGACAAACTTCAGTGATTACTTTTATCCCTATTTCGTGTAGGTTGCTCTTCAGTGTCAAATCTTGTCGCTGGGCTACGTGAGAGAGGTTTTAAGACACTCGTACTTTTATGGCACATTGATTGGCAGAGTGTATTCAACCATGTATTTGTCCATACGCGCTGCTGCAAGTTCATAGAGTATTATGTGATAGAAAGGCCGTATCTCTGTAGGCAGCTCCGTTGCTTTTAAGAGACTTGCAGACCACTGCAGATCACGGTTCTGATCTTCCAATTAACTGTCATTACTGGTAATGGGACAGAAGTCTCTTGAATAGAGTGGATAACCACTAATGTGTTCAGCCGCTCTACCTTCTGGCCTCTCTCCTTCTGAAAAGACACATAGTGTTGAAGCCGTTTGAAACGTTTTAGTGGGGCTGGAACCTCTATGTATATAATGTTACCTATGTTCACGCTAACACAACGGCATTCAGTGCATGAAACAGTCTTTTGCACAGACAGTCATGTGTTACTGTAATTGTGTAAAGCCATAGCCATACATCTCTGCTGTTTTTTAATGATGACATAGTATTGTGGGTGCTTTGGTTTTGTTTTTAAGCAATAGAGAAAGAAACATGGCTACCTGGTCAGTATCAGTGCACAGTGTAAGTACTTTGTTGAAGTAAATGTTAAATTCTTGAGAATATAGAGATAGCTATATAGAGAGATATAATACATATGTATATATAGGCAAATGGTAGTCACAAATTAACATTAGGAGCCCTATTTATTACGCATCAGCAGTTGTAAGGAAAAAGAAGAGGAAAAGTTGGGTATAATTCCTCTTAACAGGCTGGTCATTTGATGTATAGCCTAATACTGCAAAAGAAGCAAAAGTTGATTTTATTCAGCTTGATTGTTCAGGATTAACATCAGAAATGCAGTGCGTCTGCGAAGAGGACAGCAAATATTCCAAAGGAAAAGCTCCTCTGTCCCTCTCCCTCGCGCCGCCCACACACACACAACTTTTCTGGACCTAAATGAGTATTAATGCTTACGTATGCTTCTAAGAAGCTAAATATTTTCTGAGTGTGGTCTGTTAAGAAGAAGAGATGTTGATTGTGTTTATCACTTTCTTGGATTGGGTAAAACACTGCTCAGCAAAAACTTCCATCATAAATTAGGTATGACAGAGGAGTATGCAAAGTTTAATCTAGTAACAGGATATGTTTATTTGCTAACATTTCTCCTCATTGCAATAGGAGATTCATTTTTGGAAACATGAAATACTTTGTCTTTGTGATTTATAGGAAGATGCTTAGAGTAATTCAGTTTGATAAGTAGGTCTTTCAGGAATGATTAAATGCTTCCTCTTCTCTAAAGAAGAAATAGATACATGCTTTAGGTTATTATATTCAGGCTAGCAAATTGCTTCATAATGCTTTCTTCTTTCTATCCCTTGCTTTGAAAGGCAAGAACCCAGTAGCTCCTCAGACATCAGCATAAATGATAAACAAACTCGAAAAGGAGCTCTAGTAAACGGGCGAAGCCTCTAACAGTCAGAGTATCTTCTTGGCCAGGCACCGTTTCCTTTTAACGTTTCCATTAAAAGGAATTCATACCTGACAAAAGAGGCAATTAGTTTCCTGAATGACAACAAGAAATGTCCCCGCTGGTAGTAAACTGATGACTCTCCTCCTTATTCTGTTGGCAGGTCTTGTTATTATGAACATTAAGGTAATCGGTTCTCTGTCACTTAAAATCTGTCCCTACTTCTCTTTCCTCAAATACCCGGATTTCAGTTACAAGCTGTGTTGTTTTACATAATGTTTTTACTAATCCTTGCCTGAAACATTCCAATAATCTTACAGTCTGGGTGGAAGTATGTCCTATAATATATGAGGAAAAAATAAGAATGCTAGTACATACTCATTGTTGAGGTGCTGTTTATGGCTTTGTAGTGATGAAGGAGACCTCCACTGATTTAAAGAAGTAAAGAGAGAAGATTTAATTAAAAAATACAACATCAGGATAAATTTATTTTGTACTGAAATGGAAGCTAAGCAGTTTTTTCCAGCTGCCTACAAGAGTTCAGACTCACCCCCCTCCTTGGTATCCTTGCACAATCTTTCATCAGTGACTTTCTGTCAGCATGTTATTAACCAGATGCCCAGCCTGAGATTATTTTTGCCTCTTGTTCCACTGGTTTGCTCTGGTTTCTTCTCTCTGAGACTGCTTAACTAAAAAGAGTAATTCCGAAATAGCAGTCAGATAATTCTGACTTAACTAAAATTGTTCCCTCTACATTATGAGGTATCAGGTAGAATAAATTAGGCTGTCTCTTGAAATTTTGCCTAGCCTTATTGAACAGTCACAAAATGATCGCGTATTTGTGAGTTGGCTAGATGCTTAAGGTGCATCTATGTTATCCTTTTAGTTCAGATAAAGTGAATCTCCGCTTACTGGGTCTCACTTCACGTTGTAGAATGGTTTTGGAGTATGCAAACTGGATTTATTTTTAGTGAAAGTGAAGTAGAAGATACATTTCAAGAGGACGCCTTCTATGCTTCAGTTAAGAGCGGGTGATGACAAATGGAACCAGACTGAAACTCCTGAAACATATAGTGCAAATAACACATATTCGTCACCAACAGTTTCACACTGTGGATTTTGAGACTCCTGTCTCTTCTGGGATTTTTCTTCTCCTCCGTGTTGATAACATGATTTAAACTTTATCTCTTCCAATTGATTTGAAATACTATATTCAGTCCAAACTGAGTGATGAGAATGAGCTAGAGGGTCTTGTCTTGGTCTTTCACTGTGGAAATTGCACAGTGTCTGCCCTCATCTGTTGGGTTGAATCTGAGCAGTGGTTACCTCCTCTAGCACTAAACTCCAAGTCTTTACTCCTGCTGTGTAAGGTTAAGGGTGTGCCATAGCTGTCCTCCTTAGTAGGTTTAGAGAGGGATGCTAAAGAGAAGCACAAGTATAAGAAGCAGAAGTGTAAGTTGGGGAAATCCTAATAAAGAAAAAGAAGTAAAAATTTCTGGTTATTAAGTTGTTTGTTTAAACTCTGCATTTAAAGAAAGAAAACCCTTCATTTCACCTCTTGAGTTCTGTGAAAAGCACTTCTCTCGAATACTGTGCTGTTGCTATAGCTATCCTGCCACAAAGACACTTGAGTATGGGAAGAGAATTGTAAGTTAATGACATGATTCATGGCAGTTTTCAGTTCTGAAATCCATCACTGGTACAGCACGCTAATGACTTACCCTAACATCGCTTCTCCAGCAAGCATGTGCTTGCTCTTGTGCAAACCTTGCATACGTGGATGGCTGCTGGCCATACAGGCTTGGGAGACAAACAGGGTCTGAAGTGCGATTAGCTAAACGCTTTGATGATAACTTTCAAAAACCAGTCACAAGGTAAATGGTATAACTCGATTTGGCAGTTGGTGATTTACAGGAACATTAACTTTCAAGCTCCATTGATAGCCTTGGAGCTATGTTTCACATAAACTACATACAGTTTGGAAATAAAGTCACAGAGACAAAGAAGTCATCTATTCCATTAGAGGAAGTATGCTTTTTAAAATAGCATCATTAAAGGAGACATTAATGAAGTATTACTCTCCCACTTTTTTCTTGATTCTAAACAAAAGCCAGACTCGTGGTAGACTCTTGCGAAATTTTTTTTTAACGCAGTTATGATGAAATATTACATGCAACTGGCAGTTTGGAAGATCTTGCATAAAAACATCTTCCTTCTACTTAAAGGCCTAGTGAATTATTCTTTCCGTTCACAGCCCCCTGCCTTCTGCTTTCAAAGTACTCCCTAATTTGTGTGCGGAAGGACATAAACTATGTTGTCTGTAACATGACCAGCTTATGTCTGCTTACTTGACAAAGATGAGACTGCAACACCAAAGCTGCTTCCTCTGTCACTGCAAACCAGCTAAACCTTTTTCCTGATTGATTTGATACTTTTGAGACCAGTACCTCATTACATTTCCTAAGCTCAGTCCTATTTGTGAAAGCAAATTCTTCTGTCTTTTTAGTTTGGTCCATATTTTGTGCTTTAAAGTGAGAATAACAAAAATCGTTTTGTGTACCTGACTTATAGCTGGTCTGTTAGCCTCTGAGTTACTGAGATAAACCTCTCTGGCTGTTACGTTTTTGTCTGTCTTTTTATTTTTTGGTGAAATCAAGCAATCTTTAGCAGGCTGAATTATTCTTTGTCTATCAAATGAATATTAACTGCCATTGGTAAAATCAATTGCTTGGTCCCTATTGAATGAGGTAATTTGTGAGATCTGTAATACAAATGGAAATATAAGAAATGGAGATCTGTTGTATTTATTCGTCTTTTGCTATAATCTGTGTTGTACCTAGAACTGGCATTAAAAATATGCAACACTTTGTTCCTATTTTAGTTTTTATATATTCTGAATTTGCAACATCTGATTGGCCTTATTACTATAAGGTTTTTAAGATGCATCTCTTAACTTTAATCAGAGCCCAAAATGCTGAAGCACCTGCTCTGGGAAAATGTATTCAGCCTACAGTAATTCCCAGGAAAGAAAGGTATGGTTTCATTCTGCTGCTCCATTGGGCAGTGTCTGGCTTTGCCCACTTAGGAGGAGTCATTAGCGTTTGTTACAGTATTATTTAATGTGTGAAATGAAATGTGTGCATGAGACCAAGCAGGAGGGCCATCATCTCTTTCATCTAGAGTATTACTAGTCTGCTAGACTAAAAGTACACTTTGGTGGTAGGACTTGCTACTTCTATTAAGTCTGTTTCTGTGGATTACTCAAGATATCACCATGGACAATTAATTTAATCTCTGAATTTTTCTTCCTGTCACTGGAAAAATAGGATATTACTGCTTACCTGGGGTCAGAGTTATTTGGCTTTGATACCTTCATAGTCTTTGTGCTTTGAATAATTAATTACTTCATATTTTATGCTCTTTGAAATGTAATTTCCAAGCATATTTATTCTTTATGAAATTCACCCACCCAAGAAGAACAAAAATAAATAAATCTGTAGGTGCAGGGGGAAAAAAAAGTTTAGTAGTGTTAAGACTGGTCAGTGAAAATCGCAGATGCCATTTCTTCACTTTAACCAGGCGTGCAGTTCAGGATGCTGTGTCGGTATGTCAAGCTCAAGTTTAAACTTTGTTCAGGGCACTTAGGAAGAGATTCGCAATGGCTGCGTTCTGTCTCAAGAAATAGCAACCCGCTCCCGATGCGCCTAGCTGCAGCGGCACAGGATGTGACAGGTGATCTCCCCGTCGCACGTCAGGCAGCTCACCTTCTCCCATGGCAAGAACCTTAACAGAAATAAATACCTGTTCACCTCTCTAGTTTCAGAGGCTTATATTTCTTCCTTTATAAAATCCATTGAGAGAAATGAAGTAAAAATATTGTTGCCTTATTCTGCTTAACAGCCTATTTAAATTAAAATGGTGGTGTGGGCACACATATATTGTCCTAATTTGATCTCTTTGCACTGTTTCCAAACAAAGCATTTTATATTTAAAAGAAAAGCGTACGTTATTCATCTATAAGGATGAATTAGCTCTGTGGCTAAAGTGTGTAAAGAGAAAGCAAAGATTAAAAGAGAGATTTCACATAAAAGCAGACCTGTAAGGGAACAAAGCAAAGTCTGTGACTTCCACGCTTCTTTGCTTTCAAGTCTATTGAGTCTTTATATCTTGGGAGCAGGAGCAGGGGGAGGGGGGAGAGGATATAAGACAAAGCTTTCAAGACGAAAGACAAACTCAGATCTTTATCTTCCTTGTTTTAAAATGTATTTATTGAAGCCATTTGTTCTGGCGGTGACTGGGAGTGCTTTCTGTAGGCTTCCAGTTGCCTGGAAAGGCTTCAGGATAGAGGTGTTGTATTAGTTTCGTAATCGCGTCGCGCTGTTCGTACCAGTACGGTTTGGGGAGGCCGTAACGCCTTGCTTCCTTTCCCTGTAAATCCAGGAGCTGGCGGCTTTATGAGTCAGTTCTGCTCTGAATTCTCCTCCTCGCGCCTGGACGGTGGGAAGGCTGAACTAGAGGTGTCCCTCTCTGGCGGGTAAAGCCTGGCACGAGGCCGCGCGCCCCGTGGCGTGCCAGGAACGGGAGCGAGGCCGGGGGAGCGAGCGGGGCTCGGGGCGGCGCTGCCGTGCGCAGGGCGGCCCCGGCTGTCTGTCCGCGCCACAGCTGGCGACGCCGGCATCCGCGGACCCCTTCAGGACGCCTCTTTCTGGCCTGCTCTTGGGTTTGGGTTGCGCGTTTCGTTCGGACTCGTAATGGTATTTGTGCCTGGACCCCACACTGCTCGTCTCAAAGGAGCAGAGCCCCTAGCAGTATTCTCTGGTCTAACCCTTTCTGTACAGGCTGTAAGCTATAACTTTAACACGTGGATGTTAAGTGTTTTACATCGGCGTAATTTTAAATCCATATAATTAAATGGAGAGTCTTGTCAAGATGTTGACCCCTGTCAGCAATTTTTATTGATGGTGGTAATCCACCTGGCTTGTTATAGATAGTTGAAAGGATAGAAGAGTAAGTGAAATTAAATAAACATTTTAAGTTCAATTCTTGCTGTAAGAAGTTTTAATTATATAATAGAATCATTGGCATTTCAGTAGAGGACCTACATGTGCTCTTGTCTCTGAAATGAGGAAGAAGCTCTTCAGCTTTAGAGAAGAAAAGCTGTGAGTAAAATAATACTGGAAAGTGGGGAAAAGACGACTGCAAACCCCAGACACTGCAGTTCCTGACAGAGCCGCAAAACGCAAAGTTGCAGAAGGCTTTCGTGCGGTCTTAAAATAAAGGTACAACAGCAAGGACCAGCGGTGCCCTCTCAGCCTTAATGCCTATTTGGAGTTGGTAGCTTCTACAATTATGTTTAACTGTGATGTTTAAAAATAGCTTAGAGTGGGAAAGGCTATTTGATTTAAAAAAAATTAACCAACACCAAAGCTAGATATTGTGGATATTGTGAGATGTTAAAATTCACAATAATTGAAAAAAATGAAATGATTACCATACACTTGATTACTTTAGTAAATTCATGTCATTAGCTTGTTTTCCTTTAAGAGTTACTGCACTGTTTATTACCCATCTCAGTGGGTACATATGTGTATATCTAAAGAGTACAAAAGAGGTGTAAACGTTACTTGCAAGTAGCATTTTTATTCACATATTAAAACTGGCTGTAAAAATTCGGAGAAGACTTGTAAATTGATATGCAAGCTGCATTATGCCCTGTTGGAAAATAAGCATATGCTATAAATTATTATTAATATTCTGTGGTATGCTGAAAACAAATCAGAACTAACATAAACAGCAGTACAGAAATCTATGGTCATCTCTTTTCTCAGTAAAGATACAGGGCAGAAAAAAATACAAGCTTATAAAGTGCCTTGGAAAAGTAGATTTTAACATAGACCTTTAACAGAAAGTGTTTAAAATCAGAGTCCAGATGAGAGTCTCTCCCTCAGCTGTGTGACTGTTTATTGTGGACATGTAACTTTAAGTGGATATTGTTCATCTACACAAAATTTCTAGCTAGTTGTGGATAGCATAAATCTTAAGGAACATGAATTTTAAAATTGGATATAATGCAACTTTTTAGTCATTATTCCTTTTTGTATATAAAATCTCTTTCTACAAATCAGCAGCCACTAACGGATGAAGTTTTTAACTAAAACCTACACATCATTCATGGAAATTTCATTGTGAGAATTTGGGGGTGCAAGGTGCTCCCTTGTGCCCCCCTCGCAGACGACATCTTGCTGTTTAAAACTTCAAAGTAGTGCATGCGTAAAAGTCAGTAGTTTAAAAAGCCTTTTCTGCGGCTGCAATTCTTGCCTTTGTTTCAGCTCATCCTTCTGTCAGGTCTCTTCTCCTAACCTAACGTTTTATCTGTATTTAAGGATTCTGTAGCAGTGCTGTGAACTGTAACGTCTTCTCTAAAATACTCTTCCAAGTTGCAGAGGTGAAATTGTTGCTTCTTTTTCTTCTTTTGGTCTATGCCTATATGGTTCCAGATCGTTAATAAGAAATAAGTGGTAAGGCTTCTAGTAGGTAAACTCACATGAAGCATATGTTTGAAAAGTTGCCCTCCACATGAAACAGTTTGGTTACTTCTATTTTAGAGAGCTATAGATACACTGATATGTCATTTATCCAAATTTAAATTGAATCTACTGGGAACTGCATTTACTGCAATAATTAACAAGTTTTCAGTGTGAGATTCAGCATGTATTTCCCAACCCTAGAGTCGTTCCAAGTCTCTTAACGAAATAGGAGAACAATTGATTTTTAATACTTTTTAACTAGAGTTAGCATTTTCCTTCTTATATTATTTTCTAGACACTAGATTAAAAATTTGCATCTCTAAATATACCAAGGCTATAGTCATCAGGGAAGTAGAAGGCTGAGATTTTGTATGTGGTGCTACGTGGCACAATTACCACTGCCAGTGGACAACTTTATCCATAGAAAAGCTCCCTTTTCACAGAAAACAGTATTACAGTATGCTGGAAAGCATTGTGGCACAATTCTTAAAAGACTTAGAAAAATTAAATTGTAAACAAGATTATTTTTCTTTAATAATCAGAGAAATAGCGCCCCACATACTCATTCTGCCAGGTCTCCTTAGAGGTGCCTTCATTTCACTTATTTAAGGAGCCAGGACACCAGAGACTACCAAAGTCCACGTGTATTGTCCTTTGTATTTTTGCCAAAAAAATTTTTTTCTTACGTCAAGCATCTTAGTTACATTAGTGCCAATGAATCCCTTTGCTAATGTCTTTCCTTAATTCGTTGAATAAAGAAATCTTTCATGGGAGAGGGGGGGAAACAGCCAGTTAGCTCACCATCTGTGTTTGATGTTCTTTTTTTTCTAAAACTACTTCAAAAACGAAAGTTGAATGAGCACTGAACAACCCCTTTGATTTCAACATATATTAGACAATTTTATTTAAAAAATGGTGTGGGGGGTGGGGCAAAACAGCAAACAAAACCCCAAAGTCTGTCGTCACTGACATTTTAACCAGCAGCTGAGCTGGGATGCCTAGGGAAAAGGTTCTTAGATCCTTTGTGCCTTTTTAAACCACAGTTTATAATGTATCCGTAATTAAAAACCCTCAGCTACTTTCTGACTAGACTGTCAAAAGGCTTGGAAAGTTTAAAAGACGCTTTTATATCAAGCTAATCACCTTTCTAGGAATGTTCTTTTTCCAGCCAGGTGATAGTGCTAGGTAATTGGGCCGGGTCTAAGTTTTAAGAACTTGCTCTCCTTCCTCGCATGTCACCAGGAGGTGCAGTTGACCTGTACCTTTTTCCTGGGACAGGAAATATTCAAGTCCCCGGCACAGACGTGCCGTCCAGCCGTGCTGGCAGATTTAGTTCACGCAGGAGAAATCTAAGCGCTTACGTTGTCTTTGTATGCACACATGCGTCTCCCCTATGTGCTCCAACAAATCTCCAGTCTGGGAAAAGGAGAAACCAGGGCCCGAGAAGCAAAGGATAGATAGGTGCAGCCATAGACACTTATCAGGAGAAATCTTTGTTGCATTGGGGAAACCTCTTCTGGGAATGAGAATAACTTATGACCTGCAGTTGAATCTGTTCTCTCACTTTCACAAAGTCACATATAGTAGGAAATAGAAACCTTCAGCTTTGGAAGAATCCTTGGAAATGTGTAATCCGTTTGTTGTTATCCCTAGTAGCAGGGATTGGGGCAGGGGTGTGTTAGTAGAGTATAAATATATGCACTCTGATTTTCCACTGAAATTCTGTGGTGGTGGTTGTGGAGGGCACCTGACAAGAACCTGTCAAATAATGATATCAAACCTTTTAGGTAAACTTCCTTTGTTTCCTCTATGCTGTAACAGCTAATGATTCTGATAAAGTGGAACTTAGCTCTAAATTTTAACATGTGCTTGACAAGGCGAAAGTGCTTGCATTTTTCTTGTCAGTGCTGTATTTTTAATAGTTTATATTTGTTATACCTATCAATGAGATGCATTTTCTCCTCACGTGTAGCACTGATGGCAGTCTGAGAACTGTAAGTTTCAAATTCAGTGCAGTGTGCAGCACCTTGGATGTCACTTCTCAGAGCTAACTTCTCTAGATTTACTGTACAGCCAACCAGCACTTGCTGATAATGAATTGGATGATTTATGAATACTAAGGGCACGGTTAGTATGGACCTGTTGGCTTCTAAAAGCAGAAAAATGCAAGTTGAGCCTCTGGGGCCATAAAACCTTTTTATGCTGGTAAATGCTTACTGTGCATTAGGGAGCTGACCTTGATGCCCCAGGACGTTTAATTCATTTTTTTCCTTTTAAATTCCCTGAAATGCATTGTTTCTCTACTCAGTGTTTTAACTGTAACAGCCTGATCTTTCCTCACATAAGGTTTATGGTTCATTGATTTCTCTGAAAGTCAGAAACCAATTATACTGTATTAACATACAGGATTAGAATCTATTGCAGCGAGTATCTAGCAAACACAGGACAACGCACCTCCTGTTACTACCTTATGATTTCTTCCATAAAGTATTTTTCCTATTGCTAAAACGCAGTTTACAAGACGATACAACTTACTGATATCAAATTTAACATGCCTCAAAAAAAAAAAAATCACTGAAGTTGTAGGGCAATTTGTGAAATTCAGAAGTTTCCCATTTCTCCCTTGTATCTTCTGTCATATGTGATGGGTCACAGACTTACAATTGTGCTTCTGTACTATGAGCTTAAGTTTTTTCTAGCAAATTAACGTGTTTTATCCTGCCTAAAACTCTTGCATTCTAGGTAAATTATCAAGTGTCTTGTATTGTTAAAGATGTGACATTCCTTTGAAGTCCCAAATATAGCTAACTGAATTAAGCTTTCAGTAGTGTTCCAGATATTGAGGTAATGCAGTCAGCGTTATTATGTCTTTAACAGCAAAAGAACACATTTTGTACTTTTTATTGACCATTGCATAGGAACTATATATGTAGTAAAGAAATCTATTCTGTAGATAAGTTTATAGACTGGTGAGGAGTTATACTTGAGGATCTCTGTCTTGAAAGATTCTGCCCTGAGATAGATACTCTCTGTGTTTGCATTGTTTGCTTTCTTAAGCCACTTACTCCCAGTTAATAGCCTGCTGTGAACTTTGTGGTCTGTAATAATAGGCTAATATAATCGTAAGGTAGAGATTTTGCTGGAGCTATGTGATCTATAGAGATTTGGACATGGGTTTCCATCAGAAGCATGAGGCGCCTCGTTGGGTTGTGTCTCCAAAGCCCTGCCTACGTGGGGAAGTTATGTCCTCGGAGCTCTGACTTTCAGTTACTGAAACAAAGTCACTGGAGCCCACTCGTAGTGGCACCTTGGCATAGTCTGCTTGTCAACTGGAGAGCTGGTGGTGTTGGAGGAATCGTTTCACTCTGGAGATGAGCTGTGGTTTGCCAGCTTACGTCAAACGTGTGTGGAGAAATGCAAAGCTGCAGAAACACTGTGTTGCTAAAACTGTAAAGTACACTAGAACTAACAGGGGCAAATGGGAGCTGCGTATGAGAAATGTCTTAAAAGTGCCATAGAGTGGAATTATTGCTTACAAAGATCTCGCTCCCATAGCTTAGAATAGCTTAAAGGTGCTGGGAAATGAGGGTCTACACTGCTCTCCAGAGATCGTGTATGTATTTTATCTTAACTAGTAGAGCTCTTTATATTGTTAATCTTTTTGCCATTTGGCAAAATCCAGCATGGCCTTGCTGGTGATGTGCCCAGCACTGTAACCATGCGTTACACAAGACATTTTTTCCTTTAATTCCTTAAAAACCCAAAGTACTAATTTAATTGATCTTTTTTCCTCCCTTTTCTTGAACTAGATTCTTGTAGACAGTCTCCATATAATCTACTTGATGTACAGTCATACCTGTGTGTATCAGTATGTATATCCTCCTGTATTACACTTTTCATTTTCTTACTTCTGTGATGAACAATGCCATTCAATTTAACATTTCTGCAGGAGGTGTGTTTACCTCATCTATCTCTGTTTTCTTCCTTCTTCTCTGACCTATGTAATAATGAGATGTTCTTTCCAAGATACAAAAAAAAAACCTCACGTGAAGCTGAATTATTGATTTGCTCTAGGGTATCTGAACAACTTGTTCTTTAATCATGCTCAGGATTATTGTGATACAGCAGACACTCTCAGTGTAGCTTCTTGAAAATATTCTTTAAGTGGTCAGTTCTAGTCTCTAGTTAATTCAGATCAAGTCCTAGAGCCTGATTTTTTTGGGGGGGTGGGGGGGGAAGGGGGGAGGGAGTGCAGGAGGCACCTTTTTACTGGTAGACCCGTAAACAATGAGGCAAATTGTAAGAAGAATCAAGCCCAATATTCCAAAAATGCAAGATGGAGAAGCGTATTCTAAGAGGAAATTTTAGCTTTTTGCACATGCATGTGTGTGTGCGTGCATGCTGCAGGGGAGAAGTATCCAAAACACTAGTGCTTAAGTAACTCCTTTGTTTCACACGGTGTATTCACAATGTTCTGCTGTCTTCCAGCTCTCCTTGACAATAATGACAATAAGACGAGGAGCGGTCGTCCATTGGCTCTATCTGAACCCAACTGTGATGGCAAATGCTTAATATAAAATCGATCTTTCTCGACTGCCACAGAGAAATACAAAAGGAAGAAGGAGGATGCTTCTGACTTTCTCTTCTGCATTCAGGAGCTAAGCCTTCAGAAAAGTTGGAGGAGTCAAAGGATTGATGTGCTGTGAAGGATAGTTAGAGGAGACGGCAAATCAATTTACTGAAGTGAAAAGTTTGTGGGAGGACCTGTGAGGACTTGTGGCTAGGGAGGACTAAGTTAAATTAAGCCCCAAAGTAAAATGATGCAGATACAGGCAGACGTTTCTGAGCTGAAAGGAAAGGGGCATAGAATTAAGTGCAGATCTCAAAGTGACAGAGAATCTACTCCCGTACTTGGGAATTCATGGTGGAAGTAAAGTAAAGAGGCCAATTGTTGGCAGAAAATTGCTTTAAGAAATTTTGTAAACTAGAGGTAACATCATAAGGACTGAGAAAGAGAGAAAGGGAGAAAATAAAAATCAGATCCCCATATGTTTCTGGGAGAGAAACATGACAAACTTAAAGTGAATCTCCTTTCTGGTTGAGAAATATTGTTAAACTGTTGTAAGTAGATGACTCTTTAGCACTTTCCTGGAGAACTGTAATTTCCTTCATAGCAATTTTAGGTTTTTATGATGAGATTCTTCCACGCTAAATGTTGCCGAAACTTAAACTGGTTTACCTAAAATGGATCAATTGGGATTTTATGCTATAGTAGAATATTTCTGTAAGGTCAGAGATAAATGTAAGAAAGTCTTGTGTATATGGAAGTGGAAAAACTATATATCCACAGTGGATTTTTTTTCGTTAAATCTTTTCTTTGTAAGATTTCATTTACTTACAGAGAGATTCTGAAGGGAAACTTAAATATGAAGTTATTGTATTACTGTATTATTGGTATTTTATCTAATGTCTTGTTGAAGAGTGATTCTAGATTCTCTGTGCAATGAGCTGGGTAATAGGTGAGGGATGTGTGTTTTAGTTCTTTAATGTGATACACTGTTGTGTCAAGAATAGAAGTATAGTGTGACATTCTACTTTACAATCTTGTATTTACTGCTATTGATCTTTCTAAGATTGTTAAAAAGAAACAGAGACTGGAAATTCACTAATTTAACATAGATCTTCAAAAATATCCACGTAACAAAGAAAATTCTGAAGTTCCAAATTTGTTTCTAAAATTCCTCAGCGAATCAGAGATTTGGGAGAATGCACTTGCTTATGGCCTTACACAGAGAACGCTTGTAAGAGCATGCATTAACTCACATGTTCATAGGCAAGTCAGAAACAGGTAGAGTATGAAAGAAGGTGAATAAATTGTAATAGGAAGCATATGGCAAATTTCAAAATAAGCTATAGATATACTGAACGTGTGCAGTGGCTGTCCAGGAAGCTGTGGCTATCTGCCAGCCTCTCCGTGGATCCTGGTTTGTTAGTATTTTTATACTTTCATTAGGCTTAACTATGCAATTAGTTTATTACTCCTAGTTGGGCCATCTACTGTTTGGCTGAGATTTCTCCTTCCTTTGTGCGTAACTGTGGTCCCCCTCCAGTTCTTTCTTCCTCCCCTAGGAGACCCTATTACCACCTTTCGTTTTTCAGTTGCAGGAATGGGACAAGCACTAGCTTCAAGTGAACAGACATCATATTAGGATTTGACGTGACCTTCTTCTGTCTTTTTGAGTTGATTAAAAACATGAAGCTTTTTAATTCAGTTCTTAGATGAACTTTTGGAAGACTGGACAGCACCAACACAAGAGGTAGTCCTTTTGCAGGTCACACTGCGTAAATGGGTTACTGAAGATGTGGAACAGCTCTTGCTGGTCTGTGAGCACACAGTGCTCTGAGAAACAGGTGTTCGTGTGGCATGAGCTGTTCAGCACTTTTACATCACTATAGGAAGTATATAAAGTGGCAGTTACTGGTGATTTAAAAAAAAATGCTGAACAGTAGTTCAAATGATCTCTGTTTTTGATTAGAAAATACCAAAGTATAATTTGGTAAAAGTAAGGTGAGGTTTAGAAACTTCAGAGATTTAAACCAGTAACTACTCTAAAACTTAATCTGCTGAAGAACATATTAGTTTTGATACGGTATTTTCGTTTGGGTTTATGTTTCCACCTATTATTTTTGCATAACTTCTGATCAGCTGGAAACCATGCCACTGCCTGACCACAGGATTGTGCGTTTCACACATACTGCACATAACATTTGCGATAAAATTCAAAATCTCATCTTGCTATTTTACAAAGCTGAAGATTAACGACTTTTGTACTCACTCAGAATAGAGTGAGGTTAGGTAAAATACGCCAAAGATTCATGACAGTGCAGAATTAGGCCTGGTATCTGAGGGCAGACATATTTATTTTACATATTTTAACATAAAAAACAATTTTGCTTTTTTTATTTGATCTTTAGCATTCCAGAAGTCGTCCTCCATCCCTGTAGATGTATCATTTGTCTAACATCAGTCGTGTGATGCACATACATATCAAAATGGGGCCAAATGAATCAAAAGCATCTGTGTTTTAGGGGAACTCTTTTATGTCATTTTCTTTGTATGTCATTTACTCTTTTTATTAATTATTTTAGCTGTGTTTTTTGTATTTACAGTGCTTTATTTTTCTTGGTGTAATCAGTGTACATCTGCAAAGGAGAACAAATGTCTTTTCATTCCCTGTTTCAAAAGGTTTATCTCTTTCGTTGGGCTTTTCAGTTCTTTGTCTAGTATCTTAATCTGCAGTATCTCTTAGCATCCACTGACTGAGCAGCAGGATGACATTTTTGTTCTTCTCACTTTCATTTTTATTCCAGCTTATTGTTTGCTAAAGAAACAGAAGCTTGCACGACTGTTGTAGGATGTTGTCAAAACAGGGCCCTTGGCAGGCCAGTACAAATCTGGCCGAATGGGCTTGTGCCAGGTCCGCCACTGCCTCGGAGTTGAACGGAGAAATTCTGAAGGTTGTGGCAAGTCTGAGGTTTGCTTTTTGAGCAGAGAACAGGCTTTTACTGCACTGATGCTGAGGGTGCAGTATCAGCGCACTGCACTACTTCACTGACTGCAGGGTACGTGCTCCACTACTTAGAGAAGGAAAGGGGGAAGAAAGGTTGGTGCGTTTGTGTAGTGAGCCTTCCTGCACTGCTTATTCCTGCCTAGCAAATTCCTTTTGGTTCAGTCAACAGGTTTTGTATGATCCCTTCTTTATTTCTGAATGCTCTGAAGAAATTCTGGAAGAGCAAAGAAAGCAAAAATATTATTTTCTTCAGAACAGTGGGTCTTTATAATTGTATAGTTCATAACAGCTTTACATTGTTGTGATAATGACATTTTCTATTAATTCATTTTGTTATAATGGGACTGACAAGAGTACTTAAGGGTTCATAGGGAAAAGTGGTTTCCATTACTTCAGAAAGAGATCATTTAAGTAACTTCTGTTTGATTTTTTTTTCTTGTCAATAGTGCTTCAGTTCACAAATAATATTAACCTATACTTGCATGTAGAAAATTAAATAAGCTGTAAAAATAGAGAATACTGACCCAGGACCTTCTTTCATCTGTTTCTGGGTTGTTTTTTTTTTTTGTAGTGAGCCTTGGCCCAATATTGTTCCTGTGAAAGTCAATTGGAATGAGTTCAGATCTTTCGTTCAATACCACTTTATTGATTGGGTCTCAGGATCAGAACTGTGAAGAACATAATCCTAAAATGTCTAAGGGCCGTTCATGTAACTTGTAAGGGTGTTCGGTGCTCCGTAGGATTTTGAACTTATAACAGCAAGTTTAGCACAATAAACCTGCAATAACTGGGTGTTTTTATGGAACACACGAGTCGCAGGCGTTACAGAAGATCACGGAAGACTTATGGAAGCCTTTAGAAAATTATCCGAATTTTTGTAAGAGAAACTTTTCCCAGTCTGTCACACGCGGGCAGAATAACGCACGTATGAACTAGTGAGAGTACCTACTCTGTATGATTTCACTGCCATATATTATTTCACTGAAAGTGTGCTTAGAGTAATTCAGAGCAGATAGTTTAGAAATCCAGTGATGGCAGATTTCTGGGGTTTTTTACCCATGCCTTTCACATGTTATTTTCTAAGTGTTTATTTGCAAATCTCTAGGTTAAAGGAGATATGCAAAACCCTCAACTTCTATCAGAATGAAGCTCCAATGATTTTTATTTCATTAACTATTTCTAAAAGCTCAAATTATTCCTGGAATACATCATCTGGAAAAATTGAAACAATTCCCCCGATAATCAATTTGCCACTTCCCTTAGTGTGTATAAGAGCTCTGCGTACAAAATAGCAGCTGCTTTCATGTTGCTTTCCTTAATCCACAGTGATGACTTTTTTTCTGCAAAATAAAGAGGACAATTTGCAGTGATCTTTTTATATGTAAGCTCACATCTATGAGCTTATCAATCTGAAAATGGAAATTCCTGTTATTTTGCAGTTTCTTCTAATAACACATGGCATTTGCGGGGGAGGGAAAGTGGAGTATTAAATCTTGCAAAGCTTGCCATAGAATATAAATTATTTCTTTGTGAGCTGCCTCCAACTGAGGTCTCTGCTACCGTGTCTTCACTTTTTGGGTGTCCAAACTAGCTAGACCACATATGCATACATGTTAGAATCCTGTTTGGATTCAACCTTAAAAATACCTTTGCTAACATTGTAGCAAAAATACTAAAATTTCAAGAATTTCATTGTTGTCTGCTTAGGAACCAGAGCTTTTGACTGAGGTAGCAAGTCACCTAACCCATTTGTTCAGATTTCACATGCTACGTGCCTGTAATATTGCAGGGAAATCGTACGCAGTAAAAGAATTATTTCCAATAACTTAGAAATAACTTGAATTATGCAGCGCATCATTTAATAAGAGTATCCTCTACAATATAACAGAGGGTATTTTATCAGAGTATGTAACAAAAATCATTTTCGTATAGCACATCCAAAATATCTTAATCTAGGAGTTGCTCTGGAAATCTGAGTGTGTGTGAGAGAGAAGGAGAGAGGCTGAATGTGTATGAGGTGCATCTGTTTTGAAAGATGTCTTTCAGATTATTTTCTATACTATGAAATCTGCTTTGAATGTTCTAATATATTTTATGAAAATAGTTTTCTTCCCAATCTTAACAAAGGGAGGGTATTTTTTTTCTTTCCTCTTGCCATTAGGAATGGAAATTGGAACGTATAAGTTGTCTATTGCTTTAAAAATTATTTTTTGCGTGACTCTGCTCTTCAGTTTGCCATATTAAAAATGAGGATAATGATGCTTCCAGAGGATTGATGCTAATATCAACTAGTTGTTATTTTTTACTGCAGAAAGATTGTGTTTAAAGTTGCCCGGCACAGTCATTATTAGCAGAAAGTGACCTACATAAATTAATTTAATTTCCTTGACGAAAGATTTTATGTCAGATACTATATAGTGTGTTGCTTTCTTTTTTCTCTACCTCCCCTGTCTCTCCCCCCCCGCCCCACCAAGAGAAATGAAAAAATGATACGTGTCAAGAAAAAGTATTTGCAAGCAGTGTTTCGAGGATTGAAGTACGTTTTAGAATGGGGTGCGAGACGGACTCGCGCTTAGGTACAAAAGAGTTGGTAGAAAATATTCATAAACTGACTTAAGTGAAGGCACCTCCCAGCAATAAGTTTAGATATCCTTAAAACTGCTGTAATGCCCGTTTGTCAACGTTCCTCAGTAATGACAAACCGCTGTTTCGGCCTGCCGTGCCCCGTATCGAGGAGAGTTAGGTCTCTCCGGACCACCTTTGCTTTCTGAATTCTCACCTCCTTCAGAGGGTCCTTCCTCTTGGACCCCCGGTGGAGACCTTTGTTGTCGCTTTTAATTGCGTTCCTTAGGTTTTTCTCTAAGCTTTATTTAACTGTCTTCAGTTACAATAGTAATAACATTTTGTAAGACCCTGGGCTTCAGCACGGGCCGTGGCCGCGTGGTCCCCAAGGGTTGCTGCTCTGTGCCCCTCTGCGCGCTGCGGCGGTTGTGGTGTTAGGGCCCGCGGAGCCAGGCGTGACGCGCACGGGTGGTGTCTGGCTTTGTTGCATGGTGCACTCGAAGCATGTTTCTGATTAGAGTATGGACATAAAATAACACATGTATCACAGACAGTGCTGAGATTCAGTTAAGTTTTTAGGCCATCCCAATGTCTGGGCCAAGGAGCCTTGTAATGATATCTAGACAATAATGAGAGCCCATCTATGTTATGATAACTTCTCTGAATCTACCTTGTTGGCCTGTAATGTATACCTGTGTGCTTTTTTTTTTTTTGAAAAAACAAACCAAAAAAAAGCGCTTCTGAGCCTGATTTTTGAACCCTAGCATACAAATCTACTATAAGATGGAGCTATACTATAAGTATCAGTGAATTTCGGGCAGGTTTTACATTGACCTCAATGGTTTGCCCTCTACGAGTTCCTCAGGACTTGCAAAACCTCTCGCTTCAAGGTGGCCTCGCGGGATTCTGGGTTCCCACCTTTCAGGAGGGCGGCGTGCCTAGGGCACTGGGGAAAAAAAAAAAAGTTAGCATTTCAGAAGTCTTCCTAAAGTAGAGTTGTTGTTCCCTTGATGGCAAACTCAGCTGGCACAGCTAAGTTTATAATACCAAAGTAGGATTTTTCTTGTAACTTCAGAAGTGATTCCTGACATGGGGCAAAGATGAGGGACCTTGACGCTTCAGTACTAAGTGATGGCACTTTGTGGATGTCTATGGATAGTAGCCTTTTCCATTGAAACAAGAAAACAAATATTTTCATTTTGCTTTTCTTGATGTAAAGCTGACTTGCCTAGTTGTCCAAGGAAAAGGAAGAAGCTGCAGAGAGGCAGACAGGTACCCGTTTCTTTTGGTTAAGACGACGGTCATACAACTCTGAAGGGATTTCACTATAATAATATTTAGATTTCAAACTCTATCCTGGCCATATCTAAAGCAACAAATGAGAGGAGAATGTGATTATGTATTTCTGTGCTTGTAAGAAGACTCGGATGTGTTTTTTCACAAGTTCTGCTTGTGAATGCCCACAGATTCTTCATTCGAGCAGGATGATGGGTCTACTTTAAACCCATCTATCTTAGAGCAGAAGGACCTACTCTTACCTTAAGTCACCTCTTGGTGACTCCTAAACACACTTCCCTCTTCCTCCCTGTTTTACAAGTAATACTATGTTTGCATTCCGTTTGAATTCTGTGCAACAAGTTAGGGTACCTGCTTAATGTTTTATTGAGAGATTTGATAAGAGAAAAATCAATTTCCAAAGGTATTTTTATATCTCTTCAGGGGTTATTTATAGTACCTGTGCCTGTTCTAGACATACTCTTGTCACCTGGAGAACAACTGCTTTATTTTACTTCATAAACTGACATTTTATTTTACTTTATAAACTAAGAACTACAATATGCACTAGAAAAAATCCAACATTCTTTATGTGACAAATAGGCACAGTTGGGGATAAGGAATATAAATAGGATGACATCAAATGAAAAGAGCTGATGATCCAACGAGACTTCTATAGATCTTGTTGTCTCTAATGTCAGGAGAATTGCAGATTAGTCTTGCTGCTCTTTATGAGTAAGCCTATTTATCAACTTTCTGGAAAAGCTAATTTAAGGTGGCATGTTTTCCTTAGTTCTGCCACACTTCAAAGCTTAAAGCCCAGAACTTTGTCAGCTGTTCTCTCCTGGCTGTAATCAGCATTACAGATTCCCATTCAGGCCTCTCTCCACCAGCCATGTCCTGGCTAGCTCTGGCTGACTCAGATAATGTAATCTTAGTTTACTTGTATTAATAAAGTAAAAAACTAAGCCTTAGCATTTAGCAGCATTATCCAGTTCAGACTTTATATTGAGAGAGAAAGAGCAATTTAAATTGCAAATGTTATAGGAAGCTGAATTTCTGTAAAATGTAACTTTGTCACACCATAGAGAAAGAAGACAACAAGCCCTAGAGAAAACAGCCATTTATACAAGGTGGATGCTGACAGAGGTTACAGTGTCTGTTTTCTGGCTAACCTTCAGAAGGAACAACTATTCTATGAAAGGATATAACAAGAGAAGCTAATCTTAGCAACTCTGGAGAAAATATGCAGAAAATATATAAAAAAAAAAAAAATTCCTGGTTTTGCTACCATGTACTACATTTTTAATATGATGCTTTATATCCGAGTCACAGAATGGATTTGTGTACGTTTACATTCATTCTTTAAAAGCTAAGTAGAGCTCAGGCAACTAAAACAAGCTGTTTGATATTATGTTCTTTTTTTTTTTCTTTCACTTGATGTGAGAATACCTTAGCATATAATGTCATATTAGTTTTATATATGTAAATACTTTTGAGTTGGAACAGGCAGTGCGAGAATATTTTATCAGCTATTACATACAAACTAAAAAAAAAGTTCTTTTTTTATCAAAACTTAAAGTAGTTTTGCTCCATTAGGATGAACTGAGTTTCTGGCAGTACTTTTGTTCTGACAGTCCGAAACTGGGGTAATTTATTGTTTAAATACGTTAGCAACAATGTGCACGATAAAAACAAATGTGAAACACAGTATCGTATTGTTACTTCAATGTAATGAAATCATTTGAACAACAGAAGTCTTGAATAGCATATTATGATAGATAAGGCAGTCTAAAATGTAGAAACTCTTACACAGAGCTTTAGGATAAATCCATATAATTCCTGTGCATGACATTTCAAAATGCCCAGAGCTGAGAATATCACACCTGATTGCTTTTAAGTCAAAAGCTTTCATGTGCAGGAAATAATGTTTCAATTAAAAAGAGAGAGAAAAGGACGTCATTTGACATTATTATATTGCGTTCAAAATCATGTACAGAAAATGAGAGCAAATTCAATAGGCTGCTGACTCGAAGCCGAACAGGCTTAAATGTTTGCATCAGCTGTTCAGAAGAGTGTTAGGTCACAAGTTTAATAAAAAATAAAAAAAAAAAAATTACTACATCAAGTCTTGGAACTTGATGGGCTCAACTTTTGGTTACTGAAATTTTCCTGTTGCTAGTTACCATATGCTGGCTTTTATTTTCTTTTTTTTCCCCCCACTTCAACTTTGTCATCATTTAGTAACTACAATATATTAATTCCCTCCACTATAGTTTGAACAGAGTAAACGTGAAGATACTGTGTAAAAGTACAAATACGGATAGCAGGTAGAAAGAGTTTCTAGCCTTTAGTCTACTGACTTAGCTTTGTGCTTGTGAAGTGCTTTGTGTCCATGTGAAATGCTTTTGACTTACGATTAAAAGTATATGTGGCCACTTGGAAAGATTAGTGAGCATTTTAATTTTTAATATCCCATGCAGTATCTGACGTTTCACTGGGGACTCGGAGCGAATCCCTTCTCCTTACATAAACCCAGTGGGATGCATTTACCTTAAAATTGCCCTTGAAATGGATACCTCTTCTAGTAACATTTGGAATCGTTTCTCTCAAATGGCATCTCCTTTCCTGTAAGATATTTGATCATTGAATCTTGAAATATAGATTTGGTTTCTAGTTATGATTGGGTTGCTTTATGGAACCGTTAAGAAAAAGAATTTGCCACATGCACCTCGCCCGTGTCTGGCTTTGCTGGCTATGTAAAAGCATTGTTCTTCCACGGGTGACCTCCTTGCACAGAATGATAGTTTTATCCTTCTCTACATCATTATGTTTGCTGTAGAAAAATCCTGCTGTGCTACATCATAATAACATGTAATCTTCTTGCTCAGTTTAGCTGAGATTTAAGGAGCCGCTGTTCATGGAAGCAGTTTTCTAAAGTCTGATCTATAATTTACCAGAATCAACCAGGCAAAAGAGCAAGAGGCTTTATAAGAGGGATACAGCCCTTAAAACTCTTAAATGAAGATTAGTTTAAAGTTTTACAATCCGGTAGAGAACCATCTGGCAAATCTCATGTCAGGCTTTGTTAAACCTCTGAGCTTTCCTAGTATGCTCTAGTCGTTCAGCCCCTACCCCGCACCCTCCCCGTGTCTCGCGGTCCTGTCTCCTACCAGACACCCGCTTCCCTCGGAGATGCGTTGGAACAATAGTAGTAAGCGAGGGGCTGATTTTTTTCTCAAGTAATAGTGCAACAGCTCTAAATAATGGAGACTGTGGGTGTGCAGCACCTCTGGAAATCATGCCCGTATAATGGCTGTCTGCCTGTATATGCAGTAGGTGATTTATCGCATCTTTGAAGAGGTAATTGCAAGATAACAGCTGCCTGTTGGCAGAACCATTAGAGACTTGCTGGGTTAAATTGTGGCTTTTGAGGCCAAGGAATCACAGGGAGGACGCAGAGCAACATCACAAGGCGTTTTGATATCTTCAGAAATGGAGTAGCGATTGTTGCAGCCAGACGGCACAGAAGTTGTGTACGCAGACTGATGCTGGTCGCCAACCCCCTTCCAGGGATCTAGGCTGCAGGTTCCTGCCCGATACCTCTATTTCCGGACTCTGGTAAAAGGCAGACTGAATTTGTTTCTTAAACACAAAACAAAAACACTCCCACATGAATCATTACTAACACCTTGATTTCAGCTGTCCTATGGTTTTCCCATGTATTTCCTTCTGAGCCGTACAGATTTCTTTTCATATTTATATAAAGCTTAGAAATATGGAACAAAATAATTTGTTCGAGCAGTCTGTCACATTAAATTATCCTTTTTTCACTTAAGGTAACCTTGTGTCTTTTCTGTTTGCCTTTCACATGAAGGGTCTTAGGAGGCTGAAAGAGAGGACTGCAGGAATCCAATTACCTGAAATCAACTTAGAGGCAAGAAGGAGGCATTGTTAATGGAGATAATCTCCTCCTCGGGCTGATAGCGTTTCTCTGTCTCAGTGTGATGATAAAGATGTTCTCCGTGGACAGTGAAATTAGTATATGTGGTTTTTTGATTACAGTATGGGACAGAAAAGCAATAGACTGCAGTTTCGATCTAAAAAACGTAGCTATTGTGAGTATGCTTTAAACGTAACTGCAAAAGACAAAAGCCGCTCCCTAACGCACTGTAATACTGACAACACTTTCTTAATGTAACACAGTTAATATACTACTTACAAAATATCTTTTGCTGTTTCTTGCCTAAGTCTCACTTCGAGCAATACACAGTACTTAAACTTGAAAGACAATTTCATAAAGCAGTTTTTTTTTTTCCTTTTCCTGTAAAGTGCAGAAGTGAAATACTTTGAGTCAGACAATGCTGCTGTGGCAATTTTGCAAGGCACCAGAGAAAAATGCATCATATTATCTTTGAATTTCAGTCTGCTTATGCTTCTCACAGCAATCAATAACCATTAGTACAGTGGTAGTATCCATCTAGATAATTTTAGGGCTTTTCCAGAAAGCAAAATACATAAAACAACATTGTCATGTCATAACTTTCTTCTTAACCTCTAATAAATCCGAGGTTTGAAGGAAAAAAAAAAAATCCCCAAAAACTATCAATAGGAAGTGGGTTTAAAAAAATATGAATACTAGCTAAATACATCCAGTATTTAGTATCTGAATAAAAAATTTGAGGGCAAGAATTAATTACGTTTGTAGCCTATAGTGATAGTTAAGGAAGGACTGAAAGAAAACTGGTAGCCTTATTTAATAACAGTTTAAAAAAAACTAGTCATATCCATGCGTCAAGTTACCAGATATTGCTAAGATTATTTTGGAACCGCATGTCATGAAACTGAGTGAGGCTTCGACTGAGCCTAATTTAACTCCTTTGCGACAAAGAGGGAAGGGCTTTGCCACAGTTTCCCGTTCTGCATCTTTCAGTGGAGGCGGCTGCCGGGCAGGTCGGGGCTCCGGCCGGGGCAGCGGCGGCTCGGGAAGCTGCTGAACGTGGCCGGCTGCGGGGCCAGGGCTGCACCACGGCACCTTGTTGTGGATCCTCCTAGCCTGTGCAGACACCGGGAACTGAATGCTGGAGGGGAGGGATGCCGTGGGAGTGGAAGAGATCTTGTGCACACAAACAGTTGTCAAAAAAGTAGTTTGAATTGTCTTAAATGCACAAGAGGTTTCTCCCTTTTATTTCAGAAAGGAGACCACGACTGTAGCATCTTAAATACAAAAATGAAATCTATCTTAGCATTATGGCTTCCATAACCTTTTGGAATCCCTCTTATGTTTTATTTTTTCATGTAGTTTTTTGGAAGCATAGCTGGATTATGTATTTGGAGTATCTTTGGAAGATATTACCTGTCAAGTTGTCATAAGTAATTGTATGTTTGTTAACTTACTGTTCCTAATAAACAACAAGAAATATTCATGATGCATTTTATTTCTTCCCTAAATAAGATTTAATTACTACTTTGATTAAATATTAAAGGTTTGTTTTTCTGCTCCAACTAGATAGAAAATTTCAAGTATCGGCAAAATATCTTGTGCACAGTATTTTTACTGCCCGGCCCTTATGCTGCACTTTATTGACTGCTGGCATAATTGATCAGGGTAGTTTCTAGGTGGCAAGGTAGAAGACTGATATGACTGGCTGTATGATGATGGCTCCACAGACTAAAACTTCTTTCTCGCTATCTCACTGAAAATACCTGAAAATTGGACTTGTTGTGGATAGATAGGATTAGCTGGCCTTAGGGAATACTTCATAGTGCCTTTCCCAGTGGGCCAAAGGGTTTGCTAAGATAAAGGAAAACTGTTAAAGCCAATAACACCTTCTGTGGTTTCCTGTCTTTTTTGCCTATACCCATGCCTATACCCAGGCAGCTACGTGGGATGACGAGTAAAGATGTAGAACAGAACGAGTCTCCCTCAGCTCCCTGAATCGATGTCAGCTCCCATCTTTTCCCTCCTTTTTCCCTTTCTGTGGCAGAAGCAGCCTGCCACCTTGACTTTGTGTCAGAATCGAATTTTGTGGACCACTGCTTTAAGCTGGTTCTGGAAGGAAATTTTTAAGGAAGACATTGAAAAGAACATGAGAACTATCGTGGCAAGCAAGAGAATAAGGCAACTGGGGGGAAAGACTGTGGGTATGAACTGGGACTGGGATACTACAGCAAACGACCGAAACCCAAAGTTCCCGGGTTTAACTGGTGAGCGCGTGGTAGCGTAAGACTGTGAAATGTCCTGTTGGCTGGTGCTTTTCACAGGCTAAGGGTTTCGGAAAGCTGGATTCGTGCTGTCGAGGGGTGGGAGCTGAAGGAGCTGTGCGGGCGCTCTGCGCGCTTGTGGAAGGGCAGCTGGCTGATCACAGAAACGAAAGCTCTTTCGCAGGCATGAAAAGACCTCGCTTATTCTAGAAATCATGCCTGCCTGCTTGAGAAACTGTAACCTGCGAGTGTACAAGAGCTAAGGGAACCTTAATGGCACTGCTCAAACCATAATCAATTCAATTTCAACCACGAGGTTGAAATCGTTCCATCTTTATCTCATTATGAGTATAATTTTCTTCTACCTGTGAAACTTAAATGTCAAATTGAGGAAGTGGAAGGAACATAAACAAAAGACTGTGGGCATATTCCTGTTGTTCCTTTAGAGAAATTGTAGAAACTGCGGAACGTCGTAGGAAGATGCTCCCAGCAGAATGGGAGGAGAGAGGCTTCCAAAAAACAATACCTCATTTTAGCAGATGCTTCTTTATCTGTGCAGGAAGAAGCTTGCTGAAGGATTGGTTATTGAACGAGCGCTACTTACATGATCCGTGAAGAATCTGTGTGTGTATGTCAGGCAGTTATAATAAGTTGGTAGCTTGTATAGTAGAAGCCCAGTTGTTACAGTGGCCTGTTGTTCAGCCCAAGGTTTGCACGATGGGATTCTTGCAAGTGCTGCATGCAGCAGATACGCTGCTAGTTAAAAGTGCTAGTGCTGGTTAATGTTAAGCTGGGGCAAACCAGGGCTGTGTTGTGTGGTAGGGCTTTTAATTAGTAGAGCTCAATTCCTAACTTTGTAAGATCAGAATAAGAGCTACATGTGAATGGTTCTACTGAATCATAAAAATAGGGTTTATTCTCCTTGTGTGGAAAGTCTCTAAGGGGAGAAAGCAGTTCCTGCTTTGTTTTTCCTTCTTCCTTGTGCTACAGGACGGAGGCTGCTGACTGCCTGTGGTTGCCCCAGAATCGACTCTGGTTTTGCTCTGCTTGTGCTGTGTCACTACCTGCTGGTGTTGGCCTTTGGAGGGGTGGAGGGCTCTGCCTGCGTGCTGGGCAGGGGCCGCGGCGGGAGGTCAATGGAGGAGAACAGAAGATGCTAGTCTGTAAGAAATTCAGGAGCAAGAGGTGACTGAGTGCTGGAAGGATGTCTGAGAATAAGCATTATCATGTGAGGAGCAGAAAACTGCTCGGGGACCTGCCTACTCTATTCACTTTTCTGGAATTGCCTGTAGCAGGAGGCAGACAACACATGGCTGTGAACTTATTAATAGCATAGAAGGATAGTCTGTAATTTTTTTCCATTTCTGTCAATTAATCCTATTATTATTGGAGAAGCTAGAGAAAGGAAAAGCTCAGTAGGAGGAAGCATATTATCTTTGTAGCTATCCGGTACAACTTTGATAGGATTCACTAGAAATCTTCCATTTTCTTTTTCAACAACATTGAAGTACTTTGGTTGTTTTGAACCTTTCACAGTCTAGACTGAGGGTTAAAAAAGGAAAACTACTGCTGTTTTTTAAAATCTGAAATGTTGGATATCTGTCCTGGCGGCCAGATGCAGCCTGGCTACTTGCTTTGTACTAATTTTGCAGAAAGGCTACACTTTTAACTCAAATGTGGTAGCTGATCAGTTGTGTTTGCCTCACCTACGACTCGAGGCAGTTCATGAAGGTATTTGGAAGTGTTACTTATTGACATGTGAAATACTGAAGACATTTACCTCTTTAGAGTTACAAGAATGTGGATACTGATTTATAATACTTAGCATACTTAACTGGCTGTGCTTGGTGATCATTCAGTTTGGAGCACAGTCTTGAATTATTACTCAAGAGCTTGGAGCACTGTGTCACCTACATGTACTTTTGTGCCCTTTTTCTTCATGAACTCATATATTTGCTTTTCCCTTTTCCTCTCCCCTCTAAAATATAATTAATCAGACTAATGTGGTATGAAAACTGCAAAGTTACAAGGAAAATGATTTCTACAGATTTTTTTTTTTTGTCAGTTCATAGCAGGATATCCCATATGGAATTGTTATGGTATCTTGGCACCACAATTCATACGTTTCATATTTGTCACTATGTGTTTGGTTCCCTTTGATGCTTGATTATTATATTTAAAGATAGATTATAAGGTAGAATACATTCACTTGTGCATACAGGAAAAACACAGATTTCCCATTCAAGGTGCATTTATTTTAACTCTGAGCATTCACTGCATCTGTGATTATTTTCTTTTTTGTCTGAAAATGCATTTATTGTCTTATTTCAAGATTGAATCGTGTTCCGTTGCTACCCCAAAATATAACGTCACAAAAAATGGTAAGAACGATTGCCTGTAGTCTATTATTACAAGCAATCCAAACTGCCAAAACAAAATAGCCATTTAATAAGATGGCTTTTTGAAATGAGCCCTGTGCATGGGTCATGCTAACTGAAGTTGCCCACAAACTCTGTCTTTTTAAAAATGTTCCCTATTAAATGATTATATTTTATTATATATGACAGCCAGTCAATGGCATATCTCTCCCTCTCCTTGTCAGTCCTGGCTGCCTCTGTGGGCATTTAGATCACTCTGATCTGAGACCTGGATAACATGCTATTTATATTGTGTGTTGTCAAAGGCTTATCCAAAAAGTAGTGTGTTAGAAATCTTGTATTTCAAGAGGAGGAAGGATTTTATTAAAAAGCCGGACCCTTAAATAGTATCTTTCAGCAGAGGACCTACTTTTGTGAATTTCGTTGTCCCCGTTTTACAACTGAAAGAAATTAGAGAGAAAGGAAACGGAGGAGACTCGTCCATATTTATGCAGCAGCGCTGAAGTGCGAGAAGTTTCACTACAATTTATAAAGTTCCTGCCCTGGGAAAGTCGTCTGGAGCAACTTAAACGGAGGGAATGCCAATATCCACTCTAGAAAGTCAGATCCTGTCTTGTGCACAGAACTTGCAGTTCTATTGTGTAAAGCAGGAAGCCCTTTAAAATAGGTAGTGAGCATTTTTAAAATGGTAATTAATAATGACGCTTGCTATTTACCTTTATAGTAAGTCTGATGTACTCTTATAAGGGTTCAGGAGTGGTTGTCAGATGGCTGAAGCAGCCCATCAGTCCCAGTGCTCAAAAAACCTTCTGCACTTACAGAGTAGAGCAATTACATGTATTAACAAGTACTTGCAAGATGCTTTGGTCATACTAAAGAACTTGGCAATGTGAAGAGTTAGCAAATCTAATTCTTTGAAGACTACTTTAATCTATGTAATTATATAGACTTTGTACTTGGGGTCAATCTTTGAAAAATTCCAAGGTAGTGTAAAGTTGAAGATACAACGCAGACTTTAAATAATGGGGATGGCAAATTGTTTCATCCCTTGATTTTTAGGGTGTAGGATTTCCTAACATTCCTTTCTTCCGTAATATTTCTTTTAGTTCAGCTATTTAATTTAATTCCACTGTAGTCTATGTCCTTTTTTCAAGATATATATTCAACATACCATAACCTAGGGAGAAAACAGAATAGAAACCAGAGTTCTCCCTTAGATCATACTGCTGAATATTTGGTAAATCAGTTGATCTTTTTGTCTGAGGTTTTTTCATCTGTAACTATTTGGTAACCTTTGTAATCACGTAGTAACCATCCACTGGGGATAAAGAAATGCAAATAAATAGCTTACTATTATCTTTTTGTGTGAAAGCTGTTGTAAAATGGGATGGCAGCAATATTTAAAGACGGCGTGATACTAGATTACTGTTTAGCACAGTGACCCTATAAATACAGGCAGCCCTCTCCCCTGCTCTCCTTGGAAGTTAAAGCGACTCTATGAAGATAAGGTTACTTAGCTGCAAAAATACTAGACCTGTAGTCTACTTGATTGCAGTCATGATTTGTGCGTGAGTAGTGTTTTCATTCCCACAAGGGAAATTAATGCTGATGGAGTTGTTGAACGGATAACCTGATGCATACTTTTCTCTCCTAAAAGCACACAAAAGAAATGGGAAGGCCACAAACTCCTTTAAAAGAAACAACCTTGGAGCCATGGACTCAGCCACAGGTAGGCTAGAACAACTTTTCTGATTATGTTCTTCTATAACAATGATTTCTGTAAGTCTTAATTGAATCAAGCAATTCAGGGCTCTAAAGAAATACTGCAACATGTAGCTGTGCGTTTTTTGTCACTGCATGTCAAAACGATTCGTTTCAGTGTTTGGCTATCAGGACCATTTGTACTGTTCTTCTTAAGCTAAACCCTCGGGATCCGATTCAGCTTTTTTCCAAGGCAGAAGTGCCAGCATTATCTTAACTTCAGTTTGTGTTACTTACGTGCTTAGGATTTTGCAAAACTTTGCAGCGTTGTGTTGCTCTGTTTTTAACGTATACCACTGTAACTCAGGTCAAAATTAGAACAATTCTCGTTTATGAGTGGTGTGTCAAGAAACCGAGCATCTTCTGGTGTAGAAATGAAATTTGTGGAGTGTTATTTTGAAGGGCAGGCTAGAAAATTCAACCTATTGCGTCATCAGGATCTATCCAAAGAGGCAGTACTTAATCATGCAAAAAGAGAAATGAAGAGACTCATGTGCAATACTTACCTTCCTTAACATAAAGTGCCTTAAACGTGTGGGCTTTGTACCTGTGTATTTACTTGAGCAAATCAGTTTCTCCAGATTTCTTACACACAACAATCCAGAGTAATTTTTGCTACTTAGGGAATATCCCTGTGTATCAGTGTACTGTTCTGTACATTGAAATATTAGGCTTCTGGGGTGATGGGAGGGAAGGAAAGAGCCAGTTCTTAGCTCCTCAGTAGCTGAGGTAAAAGGGGATACTGTTGTTACAGGGGTAAGGATTGGGATTGTGCAAGAGGAGGAGCTGGGGCAGATGGAGATGAGGTAGGGCCAGGAAGAGCAACCTGGAGAACCAGGCTTCTTCTGCAACCTCTCTGCCAGGGCAAGGTGGCTGCTGCTTTCTGTGGATGTGAGGGCATTTTTCCCTCAACAGCTATTGCATTTCCAACACACGTGCCGCAGTGCCTCTTCCTGACGGCAGCAAGCCTCACCTCTGCTTTGCAGGGTTCACTCGGTGTTAAAGTTGGTCGGAAATCTATAGCTGTCTTCCCCAAGCTGAGAGTTTGCGGTTATAGCCATCTGCATACTTGGCCCGTGCAGAGAGCTGATCTTTGGCAAAGATGGAGAGGACCAGGCAGAGGTAGCACCCCGCATCCGTAGACTGTAGTCTGCGTGGGCTCTGCCAGCTGTCCTTAGACTAAGCGCTCTGCCCAAGCAAGTATTCTCTTATTTGGTTAGCGTCTAGTTCTTACAGACCAAGTGCATGGAAATCGTAGAACTCACGCTTGTTTTAGAGGCATGCTTCCTCTGAAAGCGGGTGGTAAATGCAGAACGTGCACTTACAAGTAGAAATAATAAACACACATCTCTAGTATTGCTAACTTCATCAGTACTTGAGTGCAGTTTTTTATTAGTTGTGATGCTGACTGTGCAGGCTCTTTTGGTAAGATCTATGGAGCTGATTACAATTTGATAGCATTGCTGGTAGTTCTTAAAAGGCAAGTTCTTCACTGCGGTCACGCATACGTGATATCCCTGCTTGTGTTCCCCTGCTTGTGTACAGGAAGGCAAGAGTTACCCAAAAAGACACAAGCCTTGCGCTGTAGGGAAATCCCTCAGCTGCCTGCCACTCTGCAAAACGTAGGATCTTACCTCCTTACTAACGTAACTGTTCCCAGACGTAGCGCGTGTCCTGGCTGTTTGCAGGTACTGCATAGCTGAAACGCGGAACATCTCTCTCCAGGCACTTGCTAACCGCAGTAATTAAGCATGCTTTCATCTGGGTCTGTGATCTCTAGTGTTTATACGCAGGAGCACAGGAGCTAGCTATGGTCCGTAGTTAGTGTGAGACAGGCAGGCGCCCCTAATACGCAGGCACAAAGCTGTTGAGGAAGGTGGGCCCGTCGGGCCGTTACTGCCCAAGAGCTAATGAATCGTTACGGGGTGGCTCACGGGCTCCTCCTGGTTCCCTGTTTGCGGCGCGCATGGCGGAGCATGGAGGTAGAGAGCTTGGAGTAAGGGCTGGAGTCCAATTTATTGTCCAGGAAGAGCGGGTTTTGGCTTCCGAGCTGTGAGCGGAGGAGCCAAAGCCGCCGGCGCGGTGAGCGGCGCGCCGGGGCTGCTGCGCGCCGGCGCGGGTGGCCCAGAGCTCCTCGGTTGCAGCTGCTAAGCCCTGGTGTTGTGAGAGGGCTGCCAGCGCTGCTGATGGCGCTTGGGTCAGCAAAACCTCCCAGTCGAGGAAATATTGTCCGGGACTGTCCCAGGGCTGAGGAGAGTCTTTATTCTTCCTGAGTGTGTATATATATACATATATATATTCACTATGTCATGTGGTTGATTTTGGTAGCTGCGTTTAGCACTGCTTTTAGGTAATAGCTACACAGATATATGCAAAATATTTGTGTCGTTCCTTTTCACTTTGGCGGGGGAGGGGGAACTGTTGCTTTAAAAATATATATATAAAAAAAGCTAACACCCATATGCTTTTTTGTTTTCTGGAGAAAAGAAATGTACTCAACAAAATCAAAAACTGCTGGAGCCATTATTGTAGCAGAAAATTAAATTAGTTGTTAATTCTTCCATGGATGTAATTCTGGCCCCTGCAAATCCCTCCTTAGATATTTTGTATAAAGTGAGTAAAAATTCATGGCATGGATAAAGACTTTGTCTATTTTATGAGCAACAGGCAAATGATCCAAATGGTGCTCGTAAAGCAAATGGTTCCCAACTCTAAAAGGAGGAGGAATATATTTGAAATCCACTGGAATGAACCATGAGTAAAAACAACTTTTGTTTACAAGAAAGTGCCATTCATATGAAAGTGTGGTTTTTTGGTTGTTTCCTAAAGGGAGATACTCAGCCCTTTGTACTCAGCATCACTACTTAATAATAATTTAAAAAAAAATACATTTTCTTGGGCTCCTTACTGCCTGTTCAGTGTTCAGAGTTGCTCTGGGATACGTTTTTATCAGCAGAGAGAGCGGGGGGTGAAAAAGCCTGAGAGCACAGCTTTAGTGTTCAGGGCCAAAAACAGTCATTGAAGCAAAAAGTACCACATCTGTCCCCTAATATCTAGGAAGTGAGAAGATGCTATATATTAGTAGTTGGACAATTTTATGTAGAGGTTTTAGCTGGAGAACAAGGAAGCGGTGCTTTTTATGCGGAAGGAAGGGAGACACTGTAGGTTTCGCGTTCTGCCATAGTCCTGGTTTCCCCTGTTTGTTCAGGTTTCATCTTACAGAAGTAGCCAAGACAAATTTGCTTTGTCAGGCTAATTTTTTATTCTGTTTTTAGCTATGTTTTAATTAATTAAAGGAATATTAATTTATTTAATAAATTAAAGAATCGTGACATTGCCGAAGTGGGAATCCTTTTTCCTGGCTATGCCTTTTAACTTGCAGTTTTCTATATCTCTTTATGGGAACTCAGTGGATAGAAGCTGATGTTACTGTCTGGAAAATAAAGTACGAGACCGTCGTTCTGTGTGATCTCTGACTGATAAATCTGGGACATGACTTTTCCAGATAAAGAACATGTGCGGTAGTAGTTGCCCAAATAGCCTTGTCACTGGTTCACAAGCTTTATTTAAATGTTAAAATACCATACATTTCTGTGGTTATGGTGGGGTTTTTTGCTGCTTTGCCTGATTAAACATTTAGCTGATAAACCCTGTCAAGGCTGTTCAGAGCTACTGCAGTTAAGAATAGCTATTTATAGCCTCTATTTTTATGGTCAGCTTGACACAGGACAATTTAAAGTGAAGCTAATCTATTACTGGTTAAATTTTTGAAGTTTGCTGACACCATTTTTAAATGTGAATTTTATATGCTAATGTCTTAAAACAATATTGATCAGGATTATTGTGATTCAGAACCAAGTAGCTTTATTGCCCCAAAGGGTAAATGTAGCAAGAAAGAATAAAGATTAATGAAAACCGGGAACAAGAACAACGTTTAAGGTTACATAGCACAAAACTGCAGCAGTGGCAAATAGTCAGTTTTGCCAGCTTGGCGAATACAGTAAAACTTCCACTATTCAGTTGCAGAATATTTTTATAATTTAAATCTTTTTACTCTTACATTACTGTTGATTCAGAATCTAAAATGGTGTATACAAGTGATTCCTAAACATTTTTAACAGCATAAAATGAGAGAAGGTGGTAGTATTAGAATTAATAAGTAAATAAAATCTACAGCTCTAACACCTGCAGGTGTTCTCACTCATATTAATGGCTAAAATGTCAAGGTACAGTTACGTCAATTTTCATGGCCTATATCTAGCATAGTAGCTTTAATGAACAGGTTAATTTACCCCCTTTTATCACGCTCTTCCTCCCTCACAAATGCTATGTAGTTGACATTGTCATTGGGAACCCAGAGAATGATGATCCTGAAGGTTTATATTTTCTCCTTATAGCTCTTTGTGAGGGTTAAATGTCGAGGGATTAAGATTTGTTAATCTCAGGTAATGCAAATTCGTGTATGTTTTACAAATAACCAACATGTAGCACCAATGTGGTTTTATTACCGCCTGCTGTTACTAATGAGCGTGACGGACAGGAGCAATAAGATACAGAGCAAGTGTGCAACCATTTATCTCTCAAAAGGAAAGGAGGAAAGTTATTTGTTTCCTCTTTTATAGTTTTGTTTTTTGTTTGTGTGCAGTGTAAAGTCCGTGCCTTTTTTTTTTTTTAAGGAAATGGAATTACTTTTTATGGAAAGGCAAAAACACTCAGACTGAAACCTAATTACAAATGATAGAGTGCAGTATTTTTTCTGCTCAATTTTAAAGAATCACTTTATAATCTTGGAACAGTGGATAACAACATCACTAATCCAATATTTTAACAGTAAATACGTTTGATGATGGGAATTGCTACACTAATCTTATATCCCTCCACAGTATAGTTAAGAAATCCACAGGGGGTTTCACTAATCAGTTTTTGTAAAGTAAATCAAGTCATGTAATTCTTGTTCGCTCTAAACGCCTTGCAACTGCAGGCAGAACCATGTGCCTTCCTTTTTGTTCTTTTCATCACTTTTGTGCCCTAATCTGCAGCCGTGCCTTCTCCTTCAACGTGCAGGAAAAAGGACTTTCGGAAAGAAGCGTCTCCAAGCTCCTTCTGACAGAGACTACCTGGTGTTACCCAAGTTTGTAGATCACCCCGTTACCCTCGTGTGCCGTGGCAGAACGGGCGTGCTGCGGCTGGAGCGTGTCTGCCTCCTTCAGAGAGGAGAGGACATTCCAATAGCGAATGTTACCTAAACACACTCACTTGTACTTGTAGTAGATCTGGGTTAACCTACTTAGTTTAGACCCCAATTTTACTGGACAGTGAGGTATCTTGCAGCATGGCTTGTGTTCTTCTTGTTTTCTACAAAGCCATCAAAATTAAAATGATTTTGTATTTTCAAGTTAGAAACAATAGGATGTTTTACAGCAGGAAAAAATGCTGGCCTCTGTGGTTAGGATCGGGAGTAGTCAGCATGGATTCACCAAGGGGAAATCATGCTTGACCAATTTCTCCAAGCCTCCTGTGATGGAATGACTGGCTGGGTAGATGAGGGGAGAGCAGTGGATGCTGTCTACCTGGACTGCAGCAAGGCTTTGACACTGTCTCCCATCACATCCTTGTAGGTAAACTTAGGAAATGTGGGTGAGATGAGTGGACAGTGAGGTGGATTGAGAACTGGCTGGATGACAGAGCTCAGAGGGTTGTGGTCAGTGGCGCAGTCTAGCTGGAGGCCTGTAGCTAGCGGTGTCCCCCAGGGGTCAGTCCTGGGTCCAGCCTTGTTCAATATATTCATCAATGATCTGGAGGAAGGGACAGAGTGCACCCTCAGCAAGTTTGCTGATGATACTAAACTGGGAGGAGTGGCTGACACACCAAAAGGCTGTGCTGCCATTCAGAGGGACCTGGACAGGCTGGAGAGGTGGGCGGAGAGGAACCTCCTGAAGTTCAACAAAGGCAAGTGCAGGGTCCTGCACCTGGGGAGGAAGAACCCCATGCACCAGTACAGGCTGGGGGTTGACCTGCTGGAAAGCAGCTCTGCCGAGAAGGACCTGGGAGTGCTGGTGGACAGCAAGTTAAACATGAGCCAGCAGTGTGCCCTTGTGGCCAAGAAGGCCAATGGTCTCCTGGGGTGCATGAGGCAGAGTGTTGCCAGCAGGTCGAGGGAGGTGATCCTGCCCCTCTCCTCAGCCCTGGTGAGGCCTCCCCTGGAGTACTGTGTCCAGTTCTGGGCTCCCCAGTCCAAGAGAGACATGGCACTCCTGGAGAGAGTCCAGTGAAGGGCTACCAAGATGATGAGGGGACTGGAGCATCTCTCCTCTGAAGAAAGGCTGAGAGAGCTGGGCCTGTTCAGCCTGGAGAAGAGAAGACTGAGAGGTGATCTCATCAATGTGTATAAGTATCTGGAGGGAGGGTGTCAAGAGGATGGGGCCAGACTCTTCTCGGTGATGCCCAGTGACAGGACAAGAGGCAACGGGCAGAAACTGAATCACAGGAATTTCCATCTGAACATGAGGAAAAACTTCTTCACTGTGAGGGTGACTGAGCACTGGAACAGGTTGCCCAGAGAGGTGGTGGAGTCTCCTTCGCTGGAGATATTCAAAACCCACCTGGATGCGATCCTGGGCAATATGCTCTAGAGGACCCAGCTTGAGCAGGGAGGTTGGACTAGATGATCTCCAGAGGTCCCCTCCAACCTCAACCATTCTGTGATTCTCATTCTGTGGTTAAATTTTTCGGAATGAGTAATTAATGAGAATTCTGTACTGATGCTGAACGGCACATTTTATTCCACAGTTCATGAAAACTTGACTTATTTTTCATAAACCCCTGGTGTGCTCTGTTTCCTTAGCTCACTGCAGCTGCCCATAGGATTCTCAATTGATGTAAGTTGCAGGAAAGGGAAGCTCTGTTTCTGGCTCACTGTGTTCAGCTTAGGTATAAATCAGTCACCTGAATAGACCTATGCAGTGTAAGTATACCCTGATTATATTTAGTCTTAGAGAGTCTGTACGTACACTCAAAATAATCCTGTTTTATTTGGTGCCTTCATAAATCTACATGTGCCTCAAGTATGTTTCTTATTTAAAAGAACTTCAGTTATAATCCTGAGCTCTGATGCAACAGACTTAGTAAATTAAAGAAAAAGTTCAAATCAACATGGAAGGATTTGGCCTTCTAAAGGCAATTATATTTGACCATATAAATATTGGAAGTGTTTTGAGCACTTCAATCCTAAAGACCTGAGTTTGCGCGCCTCAGGACGGAGGCCTTGCAAACAAGAAGCACTCTGGAAGCAGTCCGTTGTTTTGGTCTGCAGTGAGTGCCAGCAGGGATGAAATAGTATTTTACTGAGAAACTTGAAAGAAAAACACGGTAGTTTTGGCACTTTGAAAATAATTATAATGGGGTACCCAAATAACAGATACCCTAATAAATATTTAATCTTTCTGGCACCAACTAGAACAACTGTGAAGTGTGTGGCTGCCACCAAAGTACAAACCTAGCTTCTCTCAGGTAACGGTGCTATTTCGTCTTAGCTGTGCTTCCCAGGTGTGGTCTGTAGAGCAGTCATAACATCTGCTGTTCCCAGTGTGACTGAAAATCAGGATACAGTTCTGGAGAGTGACTTAATAGAAGGCAACTTATTAACTGGAAAATGAGCACTAACCATTTCCAGTTGAGAACCTTAAAATGACATTTTCCCCTGCTTATTGCATTTAGTATGGAATACAAAAATACCAATATGCCAGAGCCCAAATATCAGAGCTGCCGAGTGGAAAACGGGGGGATAGTGAAGGTTTCTAGTCCTTAATACATTTAAATATTTAGATCTTTTTTAAATTCCTTTGCTCAGACTCTGAAGAACATCTCTTCTGTCTTGTCCACTGTGACAGCTGTGTCGTCTGCCTGATTTCAGTGGTTCCCCTCTTCGGCGTTGTCCTCCTCTTGCATCTGACGTGTCAGAGTTGTTATTCCAGGCTCCAACAGCAGGCTGAATGAGGAACGAATGGCTCTCAGCAGAAGGCGTGCTCGGCTGTACGGCAGTACCCGGCAGTCCAGCCCGGGCTGCGCGCAGAGGGGCCGCCGCGGAAAGCACCCTGTCGGTGTGCAGCCTGCTGTAGCTATGGGGGGAGAGGCCCGTTTAAGAACGGGGACTTGATTTATTCTGCACTGCTGTATGTTGAATTGGATGAGATGGGTTATTCAACAGTGAAATATCCAATGACACTGATGAAAAAGTGCAGACAGACAGCTACTCTTTTATCTTGTAAGAAGCTGGAAAGCCCTGTCAGTGTTGAAGTAAATCACCAAGGGCTGGCTTTCAGAAAATGCAGATGAGATCTTCAAGGTGCTTAGTTATGTGGTGGGCTCTTCAGAAAGGCTTTCCTCGCGACGGTATTTCTTCTGACATCATTCCCGTTTGGCAAGAAAGCGAGACGTGCCCATTATTTAGGAGAAAGCACTGAGTAACAAAATCATTAAGTTGCATTGGACTGTAACGTACTTGCTCTGAGCTGTGCTCAGTGTGCATAAATCTTAAAACAGAAAACATAAACAAGACAAGAGTCACAGAGGTGTCAATTTTTCCAGCGTCCAGTTTGATGTCACTCACGGAGCAGTTAGCTGTAATATAAGGCTACATTGTACATGGGAACAAGAACATCCTCTTAACTCCTGCAGCTGACTGATGTATTTGTGCATCTCGGAATAAAAGGCAGTCTGAAATATGAAGGAGTAGTCTGAAAAGCTTTTGGAAAGCGTGAGCATAATAAATTTCTGATCTTGTGCTTAAAACCTTAAAAACGGTATCAGCTTCAGAGTGGACCTTTGCACAAAGAGGAACTGAATAAGGGAATGCTTGCCTTGGGAAGTGCCAGGTTTATAACCATCTTTTAGGCTCCTGTTTTTTTTTTCTTCCCACGCTATGCTGCTAGGAACCATTTAACCATTTATGCTTGGTTGTTGTGTTACTTGTTTTTTTTTTTTTTTAACTATAAACTTGTGTAAGTTTTAATAATGATGTTTATGCCTCCCTTCCCGAGCAGTTAGTGGTACGAATTTTATGCTCCTGGATAGTGAACACAGATACTGCCGTAAAAACTTACCCTGGGAAACAATATAAGCAGAGCTAGGGCATAGGAAGTGCTCACACAGGGACTGCCCACATTGGTCAACAATCTGTAACTTTTCTATTGGCCATAAGGGAAGAAAAGCCTGCATTCCCAGAAGGATTTTCATGGAGAGGGGAGATTGTGCTGGCAGCAGCCCAAGACAACTCCAAGCCGTTTATGTCCATCTGACTGCGCGTGCCTCTGTCACGCTACAGCAACACACCGTTTTGTAACGGTTTGGAGAAAGATTACGGGGGGTCCCCAAAAGGTGGTGGCCTGGAATAGTTTGCCACTGAAATGGCTTATACAGCCTGCGGTCTGCTTGTAACTGACGGCCTCAGCTGAACAGCATAACGTATATACTAACTGTAAACATGCTTAAAATATACTTGGGCAATATAATATATGCCTTTCCTAAGAAACTCAAGTATTTTTATTTAAAAACTAACTGCTGTGGATGCTGTGGATTGTATGTGGAAAAAATAAGCCCAGTGTCTAGCAATGTACTCTTTGGGTTTTTTTTCCCGCCAAAAGAACTGGGTGAGTCTCATTCAAATAGAGTTTATAGCTTTTAATGAGACTATAGTTAGGTAGAATCTTCAAATTTTTCCTAACAACTTAAAATTCTATGCTGATTTATAAAACATGAAATCGGCATGATGAATTTAAACTGTATAACAAGGATAGTGAGAAGCAAATGAATGTTGAAGGGGGAGATACTTTGAGTGTGTATGGATAACTTTGATGATAAAAATGCAAACATTTCTTCAAAAGTACTTATAAAATTTACTTTGAGAAGAGATATTTACCATTAAATATAACTTGCATCTGTGCAACATGCTTTTCATACCCAAAAAAGGTATCTAAATTCTCTAGGCCGTCCGTCCTATTCTGTCTAGCAGCCATGAACTTGGCTTTGATGATGGAAGGTAGTTTTTCAATATATACTATTCTTTTTGTGTATGAACTCATTCATTTGGAGGGCTCATGCAACAGTCTTTCATACTGTTGTGAATACAAGTCTTTTAAAATGATTCCAGTGGGTTTGTTTATGAAGTTTAAGTAGGGTTGATGCCATTTAGAAAAGTAAACCAGGCTCCAGAGGGTAGAATTTGGTGCCGCAGACCAGCACCATTGTTTGGAAAATGACCAAAATATTATTCTGTATTTTGGATGCATTTAGATATTCCTCTATGCCTTACCAAATATCACACAAGTTTAGTAAAAATATTTGTACTTTATGCTGTCCTTCTGTCTGTATAGATACTAGAAATAACTCAGATAGAAACGAATTAGTGTTGCACATGCTATGACAGTGGTTGGTATTTGTAGTAGAATTCATCATTCCTGAAGAGATTCATATTCTGTTGCTTCATTTTTAAATCTGTGCGTTTTCACCAGTAGCACAGTACTGTGTAACGTGATGCATTTTACTATGAGACTGCAATATGGATGGTGGAAACTACAGAACATGGGAGAAATTGTGCAATCTTAGGCAATTTGTCATTCTCTCTGCTTGTTTTACGGTTCTCCTTCAGGATTTTATTCCAAATTCCTCTCACTTTTGAGCAGACGGTCATATATTAGATAAGTCAACTTGCCACACGCATTTACTCCTTTGCAACCAGTTGTGGAAACATCCTTTCCCAAGTTGCCTCCAATCAGCTATTGCGATGGCCAAGATTTTTAGTTCTGGGTGCTTGTTTTGGGGGATGTTCAGGGCAGTGTCATCCTGAACGCGAAGCACTAACAATTTCCTAGGCATTTCCAGTATGGGAAAAATTTTAGCATTGAGTTGTTTATCTGGTAATGTCCTGTACTTGTATTTGTGAAAGGTGCATTTTTCTTCTAGTACTGACCATCTAAATAGCTGTAGTTCTTGAGTCTGCCTTTCAGATAATAGGGGAAAATAAGATCACCTTCATTCTGTATGTATAATATAGAGTGTGTGTTTGCTAGAGGACCTAGGACAGCTTTGCAGGTGTCAATGTGTGCCCTGACAGTGGGCCATGAGCACCTAATCCCTGGCTTGGAAAGAAACCCAAGTAAACCACTCGGGACACTGACCACCACATAGAGCTTGTGATGTGTAAGGTGGACTTTAGCTGCTCCACAGCTCAGATATATGCCTTACAGTCATGTTTTCTGCTAGCCTTTCATCAGGATAATAGCCAGCATTGATGCCTCAACACTCATTATGGAATGCTTTTTAATAGGGACTCAACGTACAGATTAAAACCATCATTTTGCTATATGTCACTTCAGACAAGCTTCATTGCTACGGACAAAAGGGCCGTTTTGGCAGATATGTAGGTAGTGGACTGTGCCTGTAATCAGCATAACCATGCTGATAAAATCTCACAGGGGAAATTTGGTTGTTTTACTGTTTACTGACTTCGTACAAATGAGTCAAAGTATAAAATCATTAATTATGATTTTATGAATTATTATTTTGCAGAAAAAAGGAAGAAACTATGCTCCAAAGCTGTGGGGCTTTTTTAAGAAAATTTTTATGTAGATCTTCAGAAATTTTTTTTATTTTTTCTAAAAAGCTATGTGCTCTATTTAATCAAAGATGAGAAACTTGCTCGTTTGTCCAGTCTCGTGTATTTCATCAGCTTTTCCTAGCTCATTTCTGCCTCCTTTCCTTGTTGCCAGTAGTAAAATCTGATCTTGTGGTGATCCTCTGGCACGTGCGAGTTACAGCTTTCTCCTTCCAGATGTTGTTTTTAAATATACATTTGTTTGGTTTTGAATATTATGGATCATTTGTCAAGATCCACAAAGCTTCTGTTAATCACAGTGGATTCTTTCCATTTCTATCTGCCAGTTTTATTTTTCTATTCAATAACTTTTGTGTAAGGTGATGCGATAAGGCATTCAGTTCTCAGTGAGAACAAGGCTGTTGTTGCTTTTTAATTCTGATAGTTTTTTCTTTAACTGCTTTCATACATATGTCTAACATGAGGATTTGTCTGTTTAGATGAACGCCTGTGGTGATGCTGCTTTGTGATCTATTCCATTCTCTCCATTTCAGGATTTGCAAGCCAAAAAAAAAAAAAAGCAAGCAAATGTGTTTGTGGTGGGTTTTTTGTTTGTTTGAGTGGCTTGTTTTTTGGTCCTTTTCTTTTATCTTGTGTTTTTTGTTTTCAAAACATTGCTAAAATGGTAGGCTTCTGGGCTTGGCAGTTTTACAGCAACTTGATAAAATAAAAATAATTGTACTATCGCTGTTTTATCTTGCTTCTTTCAGATATGCTTCCTTCAGAACTGCTTCTTTCTTTCATATATGTGGAACTCGGTTCGGAAGCGTGCCTGTTCACAAGCTCTGCCAAGTTGAGTGTTTGAGAGAAAGTAAACGACTCAGTTGGAAAAATGGTTAGCAAGCATTGCATTTACTCGAAGGAGAGAGATGCTGCTAGATTATACAAGGGCTCACTTAATGGAAAAATACTGTTTTCCTATTCGAAAGAATGAAGCATTCTTGCTAACCATTGCAAAATAAGCCAGTCAGGCCTGAAAACTCTCTATTCAGGCAACCTTTCTATAAAGTTTCTTTTAGCGCCTCTCCTGAGTGAGGAAAAGATAATTGGCCCTAAGTTAGAACATAAATGTATATAAGGAACAAATCCTCATACGACAACTTCCTAGAAAGGCCTGAGAGCTACCTATGAGAGCTGAGAGAAGTGCGGTTATGGCAGTCTTTTTCTGCATTCTCAAATATATTCTCAAATATAGATTTAATTGCTCATGATATTTATTCAGTGGGCTGCACACCCATTAATAATACTTTATAAAACATTCTTCAGACCCTGGCGAGTTTTAGTTTCCACAGACAAGCATGATTTAACTCCGCTGATAAGATCTTAAGTAACCTGTTTATCACTGCTGTCATGACCAAACTCCCGAACAACAGTGAGGCAGAAGATGGTTCAAAGATTATCCTCCTAAGGAGGAGGTGGAGTTTCAGTCCCAAAAAAACCCTTTAAAAACACTGCATTATGCAGTTTTCCCAAAGTAGAAAGAGTGCTGAAAAAATCTGAAGATTTTTTTTTCGCGCTTCTGCACTGATCCTATGCACGCTGCAGCCTCCTCTTCTGTGTCCATAAGTCTAACTTTTATGAGTATCCTGCTGTTGTGCGTTGGTTTTGAGGCCTTTGTCAAGCTGAAGGAAGGAAAGTATACAAAAAAAAAATCTGATAGGTAAATCATTTGCATTTTGTGCATCAATGGCTGATGCTGTTACTGAAGACCCAGACAAAACAGGATTTTGAAGTCTTTTAAATATGTCCTGGATATTATTCTCAGCTGCAATAGAAAAGAAAGTGAATTCTGGCTGTGTCAGTAAAGAAAAACTGATTTACTGATTTTTCTTTACTGAACGCACAGTTTTTGGTTGCTAAACCAAATGTTTTTGGTTTTAGAATGTTTTTTAATAAGAATTTCATCTAAATTCTGAAAACAACTTGGAATCTTTGCTCAGTTTCACTTTCTCTTACCCAAGCATTTCAGTTTGCCTCTGTGCTGATTCACCAACAGAAACGGAATAGTTTCACAAAATAGATTATAGATAACAAATGAGCCTGTACGAGAGAACTTTCTAATCCAGTGTGGCCCACAAGCCTTCATCGTTCGTTGCTCTGGTACCGTTTGACGCGCTGGCTCGCTGCACCGTCTGTCGTCCTCCTTTCTTTGGTGCTTTCTGATTGTCTGCATGGGCTGCAGTCCGGTATTTCTGATGTAGCTGGAAACCTTTGACTGCAGGGCTCAGCCCCTGCCGCCGAGATCCTAGGTTGCAATTGAAATCCTCCTGGGAACCACAGAAGGAGGGGTGTGGGGGGGAGTACCTCTTTTATAAAAATGTGGTTGGTATGCACCGTATATTTTATTTGTATTTTCTGAGGCTGTTTGCTGTTGTCTTTGAACTTAGATATTAAAATGCTGTGTTATGATTTAGTTGTCACAAGTTTCTTTCTTGCAGAGCAAAATCACAAGTGTTTGTTGTCTTGAGCCCCGCTGAAGGTAGTGCTGGACACAGAAGGGTTCGTATGTGTTTGCCTAGTGATGATATGTGACACTAAAATATAAATTGTCAAACACTGCTCAGTTGCACTTTGATTTCTCTATGAAGCTTTGCGAGGAAACTTTTATTAATATCAGGATAAGAACAGTATAATCTTTCTAGTGACATAAACTGTTAATTTTTGAACTTATCAGCTTGAACCTAATATCTTTGGTTTAAGTCTGGCAGAATTGTGCCGGATTCCTGCGGCGTCCTACCAAACCCTGCACGCACCAGCACCCTCTGCCTGAGGGGTTTGCCCTCGTGCCAAGACCCTTAGAAAATTGAGAGTGTCTTTAAAAAAAAATTGATTTTTTTGTTTCCCCTTCCCAAGCTAGGAAAAATGAATTTGTGATTTTTGCATTTGTGAAACGCTATTTCTTGAAGTTCAGAGTCTGTTCTTCTTTCTCATTTTAAATTTATAAAGATGAATTAGGATAGTGCTAACTATCCCAAATTATTACTGCTTTTTTTTTTTTTTTAATTATCAGTCAGTCCCATGGCTTTGTGAAGGCCTGTGACATCTGTATCCCTTTTAGGGACTAGCACTGAATTACCTCACCCCTCCTGACGTTAAGCTCTGTGGGGATAAGCTTCAGCTATAGCTGAGCTTTTCTGAAGGAGGAAATTAGCAGAAGTTGCCATTATTAACTTTGTTTTATATAGTTCTGATTCGGAAACCTAGGTATGTCAGTGACAGCATATATTTGAACTAATGTGCTACTGATTGCACTCTGAAATCAACATTGTTGAGGGCATAATTTACATTATGCAGAAGTGTAGCACCATCCTTTCTGGACAGTAAATTTCCAGTGCTGCTTCAGTAGTGACTTGCTCAAGGAGGGATCCTATTTCTTAAATGAGGGGTGCATAGGAATACTTGAAGTGTATTTGCATAACTACTGACACCCTCACATCACTCTTTTTTTAAACAATGAAGATCACTGAATGAACAAAGCTTCCTTACGAGGCAAGGCTAACAGTAATGACAATAAGGAGAAGTGTACAGAATAAAGAGAGGGTCCAAAATAGATTAGGTAGCACTGTGAGCTGCAATGAAATAAACTTGTGTTTGTTAGGTGGGAACATATGAAAAAACGTATATGGCTGAAGACCGAGCAAACATAGCTTCAGAGAATAAATGCTTCTGAATAAGATTGTTTAGGTATGATAGATGTGTTATCAACCTGCTGCAGCTGAAACCTAAATACATGAGTTGCAGAGAAAAAAAAAAGCAGTTAAAACCAGTTGGACAAAATCAATCATTGGGGTGTAGGCTATTAAATGTTGACAAGTGGTAAAGGCTGGTTATACTGCTCTAAAACTTTGGGGGATAGCAGAGCACCTTTGAGTAAACTTACACTCTTTTAATCAAAAATGAAGGTCTGTTGTTTTCTTTCATAGCATTATATGTCAGGGGCCAGTATTCTCAGAGAACATTTCACAGTGTGAAATTACTGCTTTACTCAGTTCTTTATGTTTCTGACCTTGAGATCTGGACCATTACAGTCTGTCTACCCAACAGAGTTCAAAAATATTTAGATTCTCTAACAATAAAAAAAATTAATTTTTCTAGTTTAGTAAGGAGCACTACTGTTTATGAAAAGTGGAAGTCAAGTGACTGTGTTTCATTTTGTTCTATAGAGAGTATTACACAGCAGATCTCACCCGGCTTATTTGTTCATTTATCTTTTCTACAGCCACAAAAACTTCACTGCACAAAGTTGCAGGAAAGCCCAAGCTGAGGTCATGAGGAGACGGTGTTTTGGGCTGCTTAGCATTGCCTTCTTAACGTAACGGAGCTTCCTTACATCTCCACCTGCCACGTATGTTTTGGACTCTTAAGGTTTAGGTTATTTAAATTGCTATAGAGAATGGGGTGATCAGACAGGACGTGTCTGCTGCAGCGTGGGGAGACTAGCAGTACGTCATTGGCATGTTTGCCGATTCGGTGCTCAGCTTGTCGCTTTGCAGCTCTGCCTGCTGACCGAGCACCACCCGAGCCGCCGCTGCCGGTGCTCTGCCGGAGCCTGAAAGGGAGCTCGCAGCCAAATTTCGTTGCTACAACCTGCTGTCCTTTTGTCAACGTCTAGGAGATGCACTTCCTTCTGCCAGTCAAAGCTAGAATAGCTTGAGGAATACAGAGTAATGGATAGTAGTCATAAGAAAAAGGCTTCACTTTATAGATCTATGAGAAAGAAACGGTCGAACAAGGAACAGCAGAAACGCATGCTGCCAGTGTCCAGGACTTTTCCCAAAAGGTGATTTAATCGCCCTTGTAATTTGTGCCCTGTCACTGTGCATAAGCATCTTGGTGCATACGTTATTTAAGCTTCTGGTACACACTTGTAGCTGGATTGTACGCAATGAAACATCAGACTGAATATAGAAAGGGAAAGTGGAAGGAAAACAGAAGGAAAATTAATTGTAGATGCCACTGAAGTTGGCAATGAGGTGCAAAAATGGAGACACCTCTCTGTCACCTGGGAGACTGTTGACAGTCTGTTTTATGTCATCTTGTCCCCCTGGAGAGCTTAGGAGACTGGAATAACGTGTAAGGATCCAAAATGTTTTTGGCTGAAGGGAGTGGTCATTCTTTAAATTAAGGCAGGCGTGAAAGTTTAAGTGTTTCTTATACTAGTAAAATCTTTACTTTAAAATAGTCCCTTGATGTCACGTCTGAGATAAATCATAGCTGTGGTTGTTTTGACACTCCAGAGCGTAGTTGTGTTATGCGCTGCTTTCCCAAGAGATCTTAAAATTTAACGAGCAGAGGCCAGTGTGAGTGATGAAATGAGGCAGCGGCAGAGCCATTTCAATTACACTTTTATTACGTAGCCGTTCTTCGTAGTGCACTTCATACTTTTCGTAATGCTTACTAGGGTATGAAGTGCTTTGTGTGAAGGAAAGGTAGCGCCGATTTTATGAGTGAGTGGACAGCGTGATTTCGACTTGCTTTGACAGCAATGCTGTGATTGTGGCAGCACGAGTAACGCAGGAGGGAGCGGGGGGAAAGGGTGCTCTGGGTGACTTTAATGGCTCAGGCCCTCCTTGGGGAATGATAAGATTTGGTAGTTAGGTAATATTGTTGTGAACAAAGTAGTTGCACGCTATTTTGGTTTCTAATGGTATATACTAAGACTGTGGTTAGCAGTAGTTACCTTGTTTTTTGTCCAAAGGGCAAATTCAACAGCTTTACTGGTAATCATGCTCATTACTATTTTTTATTTTCACTGCTTATTGTATTTGTAGTCTTGATACAAATTAGTAGTGTAACCCGTCTTTTAGGTTCTGAGCGCAAGCTTCTTTTTTGTATGAAGACAGTAACAAGCATGTTATATGGAAGATTACATATGTGAATGTGTAGATAAAGATCTGAAAGTTTAAACCATCATTCTCAGTGACTATATGTTTTAAGGAGTAATTTGAAGTTACCGTAAGGGATTATGTTAAAATAACTTCCCTTTGACAATTGCAACACCGCCACCACCAGGCACTGAAACGCCTGTTGGGTTACACAGGGTATTCAACAGCTTTTGTTTCTGTCGTAAATTTTTCATGTGCCCTCTACTTGCAGTGGAGGCCTGCATGTTTCTGTGTTATTTCATACGCCTCTTGAACCCGGAACATGGTAGAAGAGCCGCCACTAAATGCATGAACCAATGCACATGTAACCCAAATGGAGAGATTCACTAGGCATTTTTAGGACAATGCTTCAGGGAGGAGACGGAAATAACTTGGGGGAGGGGGGGTTGTAGTCGAACTGTTGCACATATTCAGTTCAGACGACAGTTGACTGCGATTATTAAATTCCCATACGAATATACTAACTTTCATTGTAATACAGCACTATTAGAAATCTGCTGTAATGTCTGAGATAATTGTTAATTTAGACCACTTGTGTCTTTCTGAGATAGCAAGAAGGGAACTTTTTTTTTTCCCTCCTTACGCGCAGGCCTGTTAAATCCTTTAGCTGAATGGATAACGATTACAAGTCTCAACTGACAAGCTGCAATTTTCTCAATTCCTGAAAGGTCGTTTATAACAACAGAAATGACTAGCACAGCACACCTACGATATCTGTGTTGTGAGGGAACTCTGATTAGAATTTCATCTGCTGCCAAGGGATCTGCGTTTTGTATGCAAAGGGAAGCCGCTAAACTGCTATTCATGTCCACAGCTCCTCTGACCACCGACGAATGTTCACTCTGCTTTCTTATAGAAAACGTGGTGGTTTAAATGCAAGCTGCCTCCACTGCTGGAACATTATTAAATTCTTCTGATCGGTAACAGATGTGCAGCACCTTCAGCTAGGGCATCATAGTGTTGTATGAAAGAGGCTGTAATGCTGCAGTGCAATGTAAGCCTACAGGAAAAGAGGGAAAATTCAATTTTAGAATGCGCAATAGAAAAGTGTTTTTTCTTATTATTTGTGCTCTGAAATTTGAGGACAGAAATCCCATATTTATAATTTGAGAACAGACCTGTATCTCTTTGCCAGTGTGTGGAGTGGGGATTTTTATTAGCACCTGCTAACAAAAATATTGGTGGTGCTCATGGCTTAGGTGGATGTCAGTGTAACACTTTCTGAAGTTCAGGATGCTTGTGAACACTACCACCAGATACAAGAGTGTGAAGTTTCTACAGATGTGCTTTTTTTCTTACTCGGTTCTCAGTGAAGCTCGTGTTGTGACGTTCCTTTGCAGAACCTTGATGCTCAGATACAGATATCTTCAGGGAGAAACCAGCAATGCCAACTGCTGACTCAGGAGAGAGAAAACATGTTCAGTTTCTATTCTTTTCCTATACCTATATACACGTTAATAGCTATCATGAAATCTTATTTTCCCTTGTAATATCTGTGATCTGAAGGTATCTACTTACTATGCACTCTTTTTTACTTTACTTCCCAGCTTAGAGGAGCGTTTTATTGGACAAAATGGAGCAAATACCTTGTTACAAAAAAATTCAATCAAAATTGCTTCTCAGCAATTTAGATAACCATTCTGTTCAGTTTTGGACAAATGACATACTTGTACGTTTCCTTTATTTTTTTTAATCCTTCCCATATAATAGACTGCCACAGGATAAAGAATGTTCCATCTGACAATATGCATACATATTTTCCAGGAATAAAGTAGGACATTTCCCTGCGCTCCAGCACATCACTGTTTAATATAGGCCAATAGATCAAAGACAACTACTGTCGTTTCCCTCCTGAGTCCATTAAAGCCAGTATAAATGTGACCCTTTATAACGTGCTGTATTATTTAGAAAGCCCCCAGTCTAGTCAGGAAATTATTAAATTCAGGCTTCTTTTAAAGTGCATCTTTTATGTTACATCTGCTTCTGTATCTGGGTGGGTAGCTAGCTAGCTAGCTAGCTTATTTTACATAACCGGTAAACCTACTTCACTGTGTTGCAAGTCTGAACTGACTGGGCTGTGAACCAGCAGCTGCAAAGAACTTATCCGACTAGTAACTCCTCATTTTACATAGCGAGTCCTCACGTGGTTAGTGATTCAGACCGTTATCAGTTTGCTAAGGAATCCAGGGAAGAATATTTTGATGATCATATTTTTACATATGTGATTAACCTATGCAAAGTAATTCCTTCCTAAGAGTAAATTATGTTTTATGTTCACATCTCTAAAATAGCCCTGCTGTTCTTTTTAACTAAATCTATGTGATTTTCCTCACAATACAAAATAAATAAAATTGCCATGTGCCTGTGTATGTAAGAGAAATAAGGAGTGCTGTGTACACATACGAAAGAAGTTCTTTGATAGGAGTGTATACTGATCTTCCAGAGATTCTTGTAAGAATAATGTGCTCATTAGCACATTTAACACTAGCGGTATCATTTCCAGAGCAAGAAAATTTGTGAGCTTTTCTAGAAAAGAAATTCTTTAGAATGATGCATCCTTAGACTAAATATTAGCGCGATAAATGTCATCTCACCATTAGAAATGAATTATCAGAACCTGAACATAACTTTAAAATCTTTCCTAACGTTTAGATGATGCTGTATTACTTTACTATGAAATGATTATTAAACCACGACTGGGAGAAAAACACAGAATATTTTGTTCTCCTGTTGAAATTGGACATGAAAAAAAATGCTTTTCTGTTTTTAGCAGCACTGTAGGCTTAAAGTCAGTAGCTTTCTTGTACCTCGTCAGTACATTGCTTTCAGATTAAGAAACCATGAAAAGGCAACTCTGTTACAGTTTGCAGTGGGAAAACATCTGGAATAGCTGGAGTCCACTGTCAAAAAGATGTCAAATTTTCAGATGCCAAACTTTCAACCCAAGTCACGCATAAGTCTGTTAGCTTCCAAATGGGAACTAGAGATGCTTCACAATTCCAGCGCCAAATTGTTGGACTCTGATTTCATGGTGAGCTTTCCTCATAATATTTTCTTGCAGGCTTTCTTGCAGAAAATAAATGGGGTAAACTGACTAAAATAATATTGCTTATTTCTGCAGATTTCTAAGACATCTTTTCGTCGTCACCCAGCTGAGGAGCAGTGAGTTCCTCAGCGTACACGTTACGGGGTGCCACGACAGCTGACAAGATTGATGCTCCAGCCTTGAGCTCATATATTAACTGCCCCAACTGTCTGATTGAACAGTGTAATATAACTCTACAGCGCTTTATTCCTACTCTGTCATGCACTGTAGTTATTTATTATCCTCTCTTACACAATTTAGCACACTTTGGCATGTGCTCACATGAATTGCATCAAAGATTAGTAAGGTCTTTGAGTCTCCCTGTGAGACTGAAACTTAGTATTATGAAAATTAATAAGCGTTGTTCCCACCTGCCTAAGGTTTTAAAACTTTCAGGATGCAAGCTGAGCAATGGTTGCTTAAATTGGCACTGAAAAAACATACATGGAATCAGAGCTTTAGACATATTCAAAAATGGCTGATCATAGAAATGATTGCTTTCTGCATGTAAGCACAGTAGACAGGTTCTGTGCTTCGGATGTTAATAGAGGGATGGCACGTGTGGCAGACTTACTGTTTCCGACGTACCTCAGCGAGGCCTTATGAGTGATTTGTTATTTAATCAAATTTCAAGTAGCTGAGGAAAAGCATCAAATTTGGTAGAAACAAACCATTCATTATATAAACAGATGAGACATAAATCTCGGTGATTTTTCATCTGGCATAGATGAGCGCAAAGTGAACAGTCATTTACGTTACACCGTGTAGCCGCAGTGTATGAATATGTATCGCCGTGATGAAGAGGAGCAGTTGCACAGCAGGAAAGGATAAATTCTTCTTCCCGTCCGGGCCCAATTTCTGTTCGAGGGCTCACGATCAGGTGGCTCCGTTTGCACTCTGGGACTCTTCGCTTCTGCTCTTCCCGTCTGTGTTGAAGGGTGAGGGCAGGCCCTTGAATCTTGAAAGGACTATTCACGTCAAAGGAGGTAAAGGAGCCTCAGTCTTGCTCTTCAGTCAGATTTTCTCTTTTTCTTTCCTTGCGTAGGACTTTGATCTATGGAAAAACTAATTATTATTTCTGTAAAATCTGGTCAATCAAGATGGAAGCGTAATTCGTGGATCTGACCTTTCCTTACATTACTGCTACAGGGCTAAAGCAGTTCTTGACTTTTTTCAAATGTATTTTTTATAAGCAATAGAATTATTCACTTCGTTCTTAAGTGTTGGAGCTGTTGCCCGCTTCGGGACTGATCAAGCCTGGAAAACATGACCCAAAAAATTTCAGAAAGGCATCAGTGAACGAAAATGCTAGGGAGCTGGAACGGAAGCTTTGGTGGCAACCCAGCTCTTCTGCACGCTGCCGGCCAGCGTGCTGTAGATACACTGCGCTCGGAGGACAGGTCAGATGGTGCCAGACTGCGCGTGTAGACACTGTCTATACCTGTACCTGCAGGCACATTGTATATATATGATATCTATTTTGCATAATTAAAAAAAGTCTTAAAATTAAGGAATCTGTTATTTGGATTAATTATTACATTAACTGACAGGATTTCTAAATACTGTTGCTTCTACCTCCGTGACAAACTGATCTGTATCTTTCAAGTGCTGGGCTTGGGAGCTGTTGTTGTCATTGGGGAAAAGCAGTACCCACCAGCCACTTGACCTTCGTCAGAACATAAGTCAGTACTGTTAAGTTGTTGCTAAGGATACACTTTTGCTGCGGCCATTGGAGAATGTGTATTTTTGCGTTGGAGAATATTCTCCTGACCCACTTATGCCTCTCCCATTTATCCATGGTATAGCATTTGCACGATATTTTCCTTTCTCCTGTGCTTTGCCTCTAATGATTAATAGTAAACCTAGTGATGAATGTGAACAAAAGGGTGGCAATTACAATTTCATTAATCACCTAATAATTGGGGTCCAGGGCTCAACTGTGACTTTAGACTTTTACATCCTGAGGAATTAAGGAGAAATTTCTATTAATCACTGTGTCCTACCTGCTGACAAGGCCTGTTCTAACAATAGATCTAATCATTTCAAGATGTGCTACAATTAAAGTGAGTATGATAAAGGAGTTCATCATCTGAGCCAACATTTGGGTCCCAGGAGGTTACAGGAAGGAGCTTCTTTATTACACCAATGATTTGACTTTAAATGCTATGCATTAAAGTCATGTTTCCCCGGAGATTTATAAATGTTTAAAGCTTTTAATAAACTTATCCTGACTTATGGAGTATATTCAAAGTGAGATGGTTTGTTACAGTTTGATCTCTCTGACTTCATGTTCCAGTTCCTCGGTCCCCTGTCCGTCCCCGTCCCCATCCCCCCTCCCCCCCCCCAGTGAAATAAAAATATTACAATTAAGGATAAAATATGTTTATTATTATTTGCATGGAAGAATATCTGGTTGCAGTTCCCTCATTGTGCCTCAGCTTATTTGTAATGTTTTAGCAGGTATATGGCAAAATGGTAAATTAGAAAAGAGTGGCATGTGTCATTTTGTATAAAGAAAGATTTATAGGGTAATAGTGTTGTAACATTTGTAACAGTATCAGTAGCAAGGGTATGTCATGTTATGTTGAAAATAGGTAAATGTGTCTTGAACGCTGTACTTCACCCCTCAAGCTGGGAAAACCATTTTGTATAAATCTTCTGGAGGAATTCTTAGAGTTCACTGGCTATCTTTAATCTGGTCCAAGTACAGAAATAAATGAAGCCACTGATGTGCAAACAACATTTGAAAGTAAAGACTTCATGCATAGAGAAGTAATGAATTTTGTGAAATCTGCATGTGGAAATAAGCCACAGGTATCCGTATTTGAGAAACTAAGGCCAGCTGGAATAATAATTTAACATGAGAAGGAACCATGTCGAAAAAGGATTTGAGGGACTTGCTTACATTTTGTGGAGATAAGTTTAAACTCTTTTATGCAAACTGAAACTTTTCAGAAACATGAAAATATGTGGAAGTTTTCAACCCGTTATGCTTATCAGCCATGAATGTTTATGATAAATCTCTGCAAATTTCTTTTCTTACAAAAAGATTATGAGCAATTTTCTGAAAACAAATAAAGCAATTTAAAGGTTTCCAAACTAAAACATCTAAGGCACAAATAGCGTATGCTTTTATAAACACTTCCTAGGTCAAATTACAGTATTCATAGAATACTATAATATCAATAATATCACTTAGCCCTTATAGCTCCCTGGATATCAGCAGTCTCAGAAACTCAGCTAATACCTGTCCCGAAGCAGTATTATTGAACTGAAGGTACTGAAGCTGGGGAGACGATTAAAAACAGGCAGAATTTTGCACGTTGATTGAGTATTTGAGGCAGACTAATTAGACATTGTTCTACAAGATGAATTATCCTGTGTAATTATTTTTATATGTACACGAAGTACCACCTGGATCAGTATTCCAGCAGTTTCAAGCGAGAGCGGTAGAGCTGTGCTGCTCTCTCTAAAGCGCAGAGGAGAGGGCTTCCTACTGCTACGCTGCCGTCTTAAACGCAGGGGCAGCGTCCTTTCGTGCAACGGCAAGTCATCACCCATGAGTAGTGCTTTGCACTGTTCTCATGAACTGAATATGTTTTTGAAAAATTTAATTAAAATCTTGACCCAGTGATTAAGTAAATCAGATCTGAGTGAGGTGAGTCAGAATACTTTAAGGTAATGTCCTGAGGTGAAACCAGCATGATCAAATGCTTCATTATTAAAATCGAGCTTTGCAAATAATTTAACTGTAAATAATTCGCTTAGTGAGTTTAACCGCCTTTTCAATTCAGAGGCTGTTTGCAAGCAAGGCTTGGTTTCCTCCATATTTGCTATTCCTATTGTTTCTAGTTTAACTCTGCGAGGCAGTGAGCTATTTACTTTGGTTATTTGCTTCTTCACAAGCAAATCGGAGCTGTGCAGCTCAGTTGGTGTTGCTTTCTGTATTGCTTGGCTAAGTGTTGTCTTAAAGAGAAGACTTGATACCACTGCTGAAGGTGCATAGAATAAACAAATAGAAATTGTATCTTCAGCGACTTATGGTCGCCGCAGCTAAAAGGAGCTATTCCTCTTCAGGACACTCAGTGAAATCCCTGGTTCTCTTAGGTTAGGTTTAAGACCTTTGTCCTTTTTCTATGTATGAGCATGTTCCTTTTCCTCAAGTTACACTTGTAGTGATGTGAGAGTTTGGACACTGTTGCCTGTGAGAATTTGTACGTGCCAAAGTTGTTGCTTGACAGCATGGAGAGAGGAACTGCTTTGAAGATTGGAATAGATGTCTTTTAATTTCAAGTGAGTTGCATTTTATGCAGCATTCACTCAGTTCTCATGGTATGTTTTCATGCTTCCAAGGAAGACTTATTTTTCTGTGCAAACCCTTGATAAGAGGGAAGGCAAGAGTGCGAGTAATACCGCAGTTGTAAGAGCAAGTAGACTGAACTTCAGAGGTGAGCTTGGTTTAATGTTAATGGTTTATATTAAGTTATATGACTTTATTATTACTTATAGGTAACTGCTATCCTTTTTAGTACAGGCGTAATACATAACAATGGAAATAATTTCAAGACCATAAATTTAAAACTCAGTTGCTTTTGCTGTAATCCCTTTTTTCTTTTCCTTATGAAGAGAAGTGAAAACATCTCAAATCTTCCTGAGCTATGTTAAATTATGCTGGACGGCAATAGTGCAAGGAAACTGTATAATCTGTGAAAATGTTAGTTTTGACTGATTTTTTTTTTAATCTTCAGTAACTGGAAAAAGGTCATTTGTATTCCTGTTATTCATTGACGTTCACCACAAAATGATCGTATACAGAATTTTGAGAAATAAAGCAGTGCTTTTAGAGTGGAATTCAAAATTACTAATCTGAAAAGGGACTACTCTATAACCTGTTCATTTAAAATGATACCGTAAACAATACAAGCCTTCAGCCTAGACCGAGTGAATGAAGAAAGCTGAATTTACATAACAGCGTAGAAACAAAACATGAAAATGGAGGTACTGACAAGAAATGTTTGCAGAAAACAAATTACGTTTTAAACTGCTTACTATTACAGTTAGATTTTGAGTGCTGTGAGTTTCTAATAGGCTTGTATGATCCTTTTTTCAAAGTTTCTATTTTTAGTGTCTAATGTGATAGCAGTTTATAATGCAGGAGGAACTAACTCCAGCAACTAGCTTGGACACTGAAAATAATCAACATCTTCATTCTTGCTACTGAATTACCACCTTTTGTCTTTGTATGGTCAAACTTTCTCTCTTTTATCTTTAGTTTGAATTTTGCCACTACTGAACATGATGTAGAAACAAATTTTATCTGTACATGTTTTGATGCAATCCCCGTTTGTTAGAATGGAAATCAATAGGTAGATACTGTTTTATGGTACAAAGGGCTTGTATTTAGTAGTAGGCTGAGAAGGGAGTATGCTTGACATATCAGAGTAATTAATACTCATGATCATGGTTGTTTTATAGATATATATATATCTATTTATATGTATTTGAGTATATAAAGAATTTATAATTGGAAAGCAAACTTGCACAAATCTCAAAACAGTGATCTTTCTTGGTCTACTGATTATACTGAAAAACATAGCATGAAAAGTGAAAAGAAAAAAGTGCCTGGTACCATTCTTAGTACCACTTCCTTTCATACTTGCACAGATTTTTATATATGCAATATAAAAAATACAAAGTATGATATTCCACCTTGAAATAAGGAGATTGCAGATCAACGTAATTCAAAATTGCTCAAGGGTGAAGTTTCTCTGTGAGCAGTACTGGGTATTGTAGTGTTTTTATTGGTGTGAGTTTGAGATGGAACATCTTAGGGCAGCCAATTTCTAGTACTCTTTGATCATGAAAAAGACTTCTTATGCTTTCTTCCATGAATACTACAAATGATAAAAATTCTTTTCTCCGTCCTTACAAGAAAGAGGCAAATATAGCAACAGCCGCTGTATTATGGTAAGTGTTGCCATTTGGGATCCCGCTGACAGATAATGTAGTATAGCAAAAAAGTGTCATTACAATGACTCATTTCACCCAGGTTGTGGAAGGCTGTGATTCATTAATATCGAGTATATACTACAGAACATAATATCTACCGCAGGCTGAAGTTTTAAAGTAATGGAAAGATAAGAATAAAATACATTCTGAAAAGGAGGAGAGAGAAGTAAGTCCATCTACCATCACTTGAACCTATTAGCTTTCACTTGACATTGATGAAATGAATATGCAATACGAATAGAAAATAAAAACAGTAGCAATTAAAAATGGCAAAAGACAGATTGGGTAGTCATAATACCAATGAATATGAGGAAGCGCCAATATTCACACACCTTTGCGTAGAATCCTTTCATGTCCTTATTATTTTTCTTCACATTCACTGTATCTTTCAATCATAGGAACCTTGGCTTAGAAAAAGATATGACGTGCAATTTATTTGACGTATTTAGAATAACCCAGGTGATATATATTTTTCTATATTTTCCTTCGGCAATATTTATTTTAAGACCTCCACTCTGAAAAGCGTTACTTTAATTATAGTCAACAAAAACACTATTATGAGTTGTTGCACAATTAAGATGTGATTTTTTTTTATAAATGTGTATATATATATATATATATATATATATAAAGTGTGAGGAAATTTTCTTCTCTATGACGTCAATCTTTTAGATCCCTAATTTTTTTTTAAACAAAGGGCAGAACAATAATTACTAGTTATATAGAGGTTTTCTTTAGAAAGAAAGAGTTCTTGTATTCCTCCTCTTAACACTTAAATTAACTTTAGATTCTAAACCTCCTTTTCTTGCTTATTTCTTCAGCATATGTAACTTGCTATCTGAGTAAATTTTGCTGATATTTTTTGCTTCCTGTAATTTAGGAACTTAAATTCACCTTGAACTTGAGCTGCATAACGACTGAGGACACCTTTCACTACTTAGTTTTCCTATTTGGCAAAAGATCTGTTTGCAAATATAGAGTATAGAGTTTGCAAGTATAGAGTCCTTGTGTATGATATCAGCTCTACAGCATTGTGTATACCGTGTTTTGTTAAATGAATTTTAGCAGTAAATGTTTGCATTTTCATTTTTTCTCATGAAGTTTCGCCGTAACGTTGAAGTTGTCTTACGGTCGCTGGAGTTTGTTTTCATTATAGACACCATCTGTGGAACAACTTGGCTTCCGACTATGTTGGAGAATATAATGCTTTCAATAAAAGTAATTCTTATGTCAAGACATGGGTGCGTTATGGATTGTAAATTTGGGGTTTACTGCCAACCTCTGCCAGATTTTACTTGCTGCTCTCTGCAGTTCTCTGTCGAGCAAAATCATTGCATTGTTTTTCTTTAAACAGTTAAGGGCTTAACTTCAATCCTAAAAAAGAAAGGACTTCTCGGTGTCTTTTCCTCCTTATGTTTTGTGGTTGTTTAACTGCGTGGATTTTTTTTTTTAATCATTGGATAAAAAATGGCATATTGTCTTGTAAATGTAGTATCTTGTTTGTAATCTTATTAGCATTCGTTTTTAACGTGTACTGTAGCAGAAATATTAGAGGGGAGCTCTCCCCCCCAGTTACTGTAATTGCTAACCTCAATACTATTATGATTCAAAATCTTGTCATTTATTTGTTCACAAACGCTGTGGCAGCTAGGAGCCCTGACCCCCGAACAAAGTGGGAAAACACAGCAGAAACGTTCTGCCCAAAGATCTTTCAATCACTGAAGTCTCCGTACCAAATTTTGTTGATCTCAACTTTCCTCCTTCGCAGGGTAAAGCTTCCTCGGGCCGGACGAAGGGGAGGGAGCCGCGGTGGCCCTTCCCAGCTCTGCTGCGAGAGGCGGCGTGCCGCGGCTCTGGGGAGGGACGCGGCTCGGCCGCTCCTGCCCGTGCCTCCCAGCTGTTCGGCCGCTGCCGCCCAGCCGGGGAACGAGCCGCAGCCCGACGGCCCTGCCGCTCCGATGGCGCCGCTGGGCCAGCGACCGAGCGTCTGTGGCCTGGCTCGGCAGACCTCACGGAGGAGTGGAGGTGTTTGCGTGCAACTGGACGTGTCCGCCCTATGTGAGGTCTTCAAAGATTTGTATGAAACCGAGGGTCTTTACAGATCAGCACAGCCACATACTTGAATCTGCGTGCCTCACACCAGTATCTTTTGATAGGCAGAAGCGTCTGTCCCATACCTATGAGCTGCTCACAGGCAGGAGCATCTGGGTTTGACTGTGTGTGTTCCTGCCTAGGCTGGACTTGGGTTGAGGCTGTAGCTCTGGCAGCTGCCACGCAGCAAGGGCAGCCTCTTTCTGGCTCGAATTTTCCTGCATATTTATGCAGATTTGCAGCAGGGTGGTAAGCTATAGCACAGGAGCCATGCTTGAGGTGCCTGAGGCTTCAGGGTGTATTGGCCACCCAATACCCACTCCTGTGTAGGGAGTCCTGGGGTTATGTGGGGTGCTGGAAAAATTTTATTTCATTGGATACTCTTGCATCCTTCCTTGTGTGTTGGATGTGATGGAAGAGAAGCGACCAGATGATAATATTTGGGTGGTGTGCAGCTGCACTCCACCCGTGTTAGACTGTGAAATACCGGTTGGGTGGCCTCTGGCAGAGGGAACGCTTCAGGTGCTTCCAGTCTGTGCTGACGTTACTCAGGTGACAGAAATCTGTTTTCCAACTTCTATCACTAATTTCAAGCAGCCTTGTATATAGAGTAGAACAAAGGTGATTGTGCTATTTCTTTGCCCCATTGACTCTTTTGGCGAGTGACTGTAAAGGTGGGCTTTTCAAAAGGAAAATAACTACTCAAATGCTATTCAAGACTATTGAGATGAGATGTATCACTGAACTTTGCATTAGCTGTTTGACGTTAGGGCATTACCATTTCAGACATGTTCTGACTAAAAGTCATCTCAGATGACTTGTTCCACCGGAAAACAGCAATTTGTTTACCTAAAAACCGTCACCCACTCTTTCAGTCTTCATTTTACCAAGCTCTGAGGATGGCTGCAATGCAGTGAAGAGCAGGATTTGGATGTGTATCTATATAAAATGAGTAACGTATGGATGTTTTGTTTTGAAGCTTAACCTTGTGATATTTTTAAGTGCTTTGGGATCCCTAGGTGAAAAGTGATATTGAAATATGCAGTATTATCATGAGAACAATAAATAGCTTATGTTATAAATATAAGCATACAATATACACTGTAAAAGATCCCGAAGTATGGCCCAAAGTAGCTTATGGTCCTGTATGCCATGAGTAGAGGATTGTGTGGCTTGGCCACGTACAACTAAACTCTTTGGTACGAACAGGTGTACCTTGGGAAGGTCCTAAGCATTGTGGGTTTTTTTTCTCCTCAACTGCCACACAGTGTAAGAAACATTGGTATAGCTGCTGTCCATCAGATCACAGTTAATGTTATCTTCAAAACATATTAACCAATTATATTATAACGGTTTAGAAATGGCTTCACTGATGTGATGGTTTAGTTCTTTATTGTAGAGACTGGGTGAAGAATATCAAACCGTCAGTTCAATTTTATAAAATTCCTTGCTTAATGTAATCAATTGCAAACTAAACTATGTTACCTTTTCCATTTACTGAAGACTTTATTAGGTGATGTGCAAAGGATTATTGGGGGATGAAGATGAACTTTCCTCTTCTCCACTAGTCCTGTGGCCTGTGTTGTAAATATGTATTACGAGTGGAGTATTTATTGAAGCCAAGAAGGTAACTACTTCTGACTAGATGTTCAAACCAGAATGTCAATCAGCATGATCACTGCAACTCATCATGCTTCACTCCAAGCAGATGGTCTGATAGCACCCTTGTAATTTATTAGCTAATGGGAGACACCATTGATTTAGTACTGTCTGTTACATTGGCTTACTGCTATGTGGTGCAATTTTGCCTTGGAGCATGACCTCAATGAAATCAGCTTTAGGTCTACAGCAGCACTAAAATAAATCATGTGTCTCACCAAAAAACTTCTAAAGGTTAGCCAATAATTAAAATTTGCATGGAGATGGGTGTATTTAGCCATCCACATGAACTGTCTTATGGTTGTATATATTTAGTGTATTTGTTAAAGTTTAAATTCTTCATCTAGCTTTGTAAGGATACACACAATCATCATTTAAATTGCTAAGAATCCATTTTTCAGACACATTTTCAGAATTATGACTCCTAATTTATTGGTTTTTAGAAGAGAGATAAAGTTCTAAATACCTTTGAGGCTCTGGCAAGGTTGTGTGGTTTTTTTTGTTTTTTTTTTTTGCTAACAGTTGCTTATTGCTGATGTGAAAATTCAAAACTTACTAGAATTTTTCTCTTGAGTTCATTGAAATTGAAAGAAAAGTTTGGAAGGCACTTTTTCCATTACCTTAAAATTAATATTTTATTTATATTGCTTGCATGAAGTATCTTTCCATCAGTCTGAGATAAATGGAACGAATACATTTGACCATATAACTACCAGTTTTCAAGATTCTCTGGGGATGTGGTATCCAATATTTCTATTAAAAGAGAGCAGGCAGAATAGAGTTTGACTTCCCTAAGGAAAACAAAATGAAGTTTGCACAGATTGCTCTTTAGATTCATAAGTAAAGGGGCCGGAGGAGGGAGGGAGGAGACTTCTATGCAGTTAGCAGCAAGACTGTGTTGCCCATTCTGACCTTCAGTACTGGGTCACTGATCGCTTAAGGGGCACCTGTGCAGGTGAATGATTTCACAATTTGTAACGATAAAGATTCACATAGGTCCTTGTTGTTCCAGCCTGCAAAGTTGAGGGAATTTTATGACAGTGCTTTGGCTGTTGTTCTTCTTCATACCCTTGCGAAGCCTTACTATTCATAGTTATGTGAAATTTGCAGCGCCAAGTTTCTTCTTGACCAAGAGAAAGAGAAAAATTGTATTTGTGGCTTTACTACAGCTAATTAGTTTAATTACTTACTAGTAGTTAACAGAATGGTTGTGATTATGGAGCTAAACCAATGCACGTAGCAGTCTTTTGCCAAACAGTTAGGACTTGGTGATAATGCCTGGAAAAAAGTTAGTAAACAGAGTAATGGAAAAGTGACAGCTTGGATTAATTTCAAAGCGGAATGCTCTTTCTTGCAGTTATATTATCTCCTAAATATTATATGAGCCATTCCTAGAGTCTGAGTTCTGAAGAGCTAATTCGGTTAGTCTGTAAGGATACATAAAAGACAAGATCATTGCCTTTTAATCAACGTTTTCCCCCTCCCCCAATGTTATTGTAGTTGTCTCAGTTTTGAATCTGTGATGAATATATAGTGCTTAGCACTTTGAAGAAACTACACAGCAGTAAGAAACAGCAAAGTAATGAAAATATGGCTTGTACTGATGAGACTAAGGCAGTAGGTCATGTATAGAGCCATGACTTGTGTGCTGCCTACCAAAGTCACTGTCCTTACATGCAGACAAGTGTGAGCTTGTGCAAGAATTGACCGTTACCAGTTTCACCCATAATTGCTAACCAAGAGATTTGGTTTGGCTTTGATTTGCATTCTGGCATGACAGATGTGACCACAACTCAGAAAATCTCAATTGTGACTAAACAGCTCACCAAGAGTTTCCTTGTAAAATTGTTTTGCAAATTTATCATTTTAAGAAAATTCATCACTGGTACTTCACACACATCTCATGCCTCATCTTTGAGGCATTTGCAGTGCCATTTAATCAGACCTGAATTAGATTATGGTTAGCAATCATTGTAATCAAAAAGTCCATTCCAGCTGTTTTTGGAATATTTTGGTTTTTGCCATATCATAGGGGCTGTTGGCTCTCCGTGATGAAAAAGGCACAGAAAACACAGAAGTTTACCACTGACTGTCTTGGTCTGGTCCTAACAGAATAAATAAGACATAATAATTGCAGTTTATAGAAATTTTATAAATTGTTTATAAAAAGGAACAAAGCCAAAATTCTAATATACTCAACCACTCAAGTGTCTACCTATCAATAGTAAAAAAAAAAAAAAAATTAATGCAATTAATTGCCAGTTATTTCTTATGCTGATCAGGCAGTTATGATTACCTCTTTACTTGAAAATGAGTAGCAGCTTTTATTCTGAAATTGGGATCTTGATAAAGTTATAGAAGCTCTTCATAATGAAACACATTTGAAATAGAAAATTAAATGTTAGTTAAATATTAGTGAAGATTAGAAATTTTTTTCCCATGATCCTTTTGTTTGATGCAAATGCAGTGATTTCTGTGAAATATTAAATTTTTGATCCCATCTTGTAAGGTCTCACTTTTTTCACACTAATAATATATTTCCTGCTGTTTGGAAACTACATGGTGCTGGCAATATCATTTTGAAATGTTCTTATATTAAAATGCAATACATAATGATAAGAGAAATTACATTGGTGTTAATTCTCAGTTAAAGCACACCAAAAATTACTAACTAGGAATTGTAATGAGAGGGATTCTGAAACAAATTTGGTAGAAAAGTGACATTCTCTGATGAAAATAGTGAGTGTTGTTCTTATCCTAGGCAAGGCGATACTTATAGGAACTATTAGAGTAACTGGTATAATTGAGAGGATTAAAAAGCAGGCAGGCTGAAGAGATGGAGAATGATTTGCAGGCATGAAAGATGTGTTTTGCTTTTGTGTGTGTGGGTTTTTTTTCCCCTCCCTCCACAAATTCCTATTGATCCAATGCAAACTTTTTTTCTCCCTCCATACATTGTTTCAGGGTTATTTTGGAACACTGATCTTTGATATCCCTCTTCCATTAAAGTAAAGTATGATAGTTGTGCAACATCTAGCTTTTTTTTTTTCTCCCTATATTAAAACTTCTTGGTAAAGGCTACTTAATGCAATGCCAGTATGGGTAGTGTTGTGTAATCTTATGCAAGGCTTGTTTCCTTGAGACTTTGTCAAGATCATTTCATTCACATTTAGAAGGCACGATAACATATATTGTTATCTATATATTGCGTTATCTGAATGTCAGAGAAGATCTTTTGTTCCGTATCCGTTCTTGATGGTCTTTTAGGTTAGGTATTAATAGTTATTTGATTACAAATCATTCAGTAATAGAGATGGAGAAAGATCTTTTCAAACTATCGAGGCAGGAGGAGTCTTAAGCCTTATGACTCTAAGGTTATGGTGGAATGAATGTAGCAAGTCCATAGTGATATGCAGTAATTTATCCTGTTGAGGCACTTGGTAATTCTAGATTACTGATTTGGCAAATGATACTTGCAATTGCATATATCAGCAATTTGCCAACTGTTTGCAGGGACTGAAGGAACGCTCAAGTTGATGTGACATGTATTTTGTCACATTTAATGAGAATTTAATTTAAAATGTATATATTAGATCTTTATTTTATATATTACACTTCGGAATAAAAGCTTTGGGGATGGAGGGGAGCTATTGACCGTTGGAAAGTTCTTTCCATTCCCAGTCAAGATGAAATCTCACTAAATGTGACCTCAGTGCTGGTGTGACCTTTCTTTTTATTACAGATACGTGTATGTTTGTAACTTCTTAGATTTGTTTTGAACATTCCCTCCTGACGCATCATTGGTCAGGAGGGAAGCAGGTCTGGACCTTTAGGCGCATCATCCCGCCTTTTCCTGTAATACGGCTATAGAATTGTAGGTATCGTCCCACAAGTGTCTCAGGTTGTAAAGGGTTGAATGGCTTTCACTGAATTTTGTGGAAAGCAGGAAGGTAATGAAATTAGTTCATTTTGATTTGTGTGCATGAAGTTTTGATGCCCACAACTTTGAGCAAGATTTCAGAGAGCTTTGAATTTGAGTCCTGCAGCTTCGTCTTCCAACCTGCTTAGAGACCAGCAGAGAGGTCATGGAGAATCCTGCTTAGATCCTGACCTGCTTAGATCCTAACATGCCCATAAGTAGGACAGATTAAAATAGATCATAGGATCAGAGAATAACTCATGTTGGAAAGGACCTCTGCAGCTGTTCTAGGAAAACCTGCTGCTCAGAGCAGGCCCACCTAGAAGAGCTGCTTCGAGGCCATGTCCAGTTGGGTTTCTGGATGTCTCCAAGGGCAGAGATACCATAGCGCCTCTGGGAAACTAGGCTGCCCAGCGCACTACTGCGGATGTGGTCTTGCTTTGATCCATATGGTATAGCCCTTATTTTCCTGAAGAACAAAGGTTTTATGATGTAGTCAGCCTTTCACGTGCGTGACAAGTGACTCCTCACTGACACAAGCTCCGTATCCCACTCAAAACCATGGAACTGATAGAAACTCTGAAATAAAATGTCACTAGAAGATTTCAGTACAGTCAAAATAATCTACTACTTAACGTTTTTTCAGTAATGAACTGGATGGCCATAAAATGTTGAACAGAACTACTAACATTTGGTGAAGTTTTTATAAATAAATGCAAATTAAGATACCCTAGGAGGTATAGGCAGTCTTAATAATAGGCAGTACGACCAGCTCTACATCCTACAGCTTTATTCGATCTGTTCACAGCCAAAAAGAATTGGATCAAAATGCATCTGAATTTATCGCAGCCTCAGATGTGCTTTTCCAAGTAAAATGTAGTTGTTTAGTAAAGATTCAATAATTAAAAACTGTGCTTAAAATCAATGAACTCGTTTGGCTGAAAGAGATTAAGAGACAGATCAGGAGAGGGTTTTTAAGTAGGGGTTAGGCTAATATGGTGGAAAGATGACTTCTTCAGTGGACATTGCTGGAGCTGGAGGAGGGTACAGCCTAATACTTCTGAATTAATAACATATGAAAGGAGATTTGAAATCTCAGAGAGTTTCATATATTGATCTTTTATTTAAATAAGGTAACAAATTTATTTTTATGCGAGCTGACCATGAGGGAATTATAGTAAGAAATAAATATTCCCAGAAGGATATATGCTATTTTTGTGCATATCTATTGAAAAATATTTTTAAAAATTAATATACAGTTGTGACTTGATTTCAGAATGCTGATTAATTTGGTCCTCAGCGTACATTTTCCAAAAAAGGTTAATGAATTGGTTGAACTAATGAACTTTTCTTAATTAATACAAGTTTCAATTTTCTCAGAGCAAGGGCATTACAGAAGAGAGCAATGTCTATCAAACAAATAAGCGCATATTCACCATATTTTCATCTACTGAAAATAGCATCTGTGCATAGAAGACTGAGTTGTTTTGCAGGAAGATTGCATTATTTTGCAGCCTATACAAGACACCTAAGGAATAAATGTGTGTATGTATGTGTAAATATATAGGGATATTTCAAGATTCTCTCTGGAGTATCTTTATACAGAATGTTGTGTTTTCGTCCCTCTGAGCCTCTTTTTCTTTCTTAGCTATTTCAAAGAGGTAAAATCCCTACAAGCAAAAACCATAGTTCTCTTAGTTAAATTGGCCTACCAATCTCAGGGTGGAAAGGCTCCTGCTCAGTGTGGAGGGTTTTTTTTTTTTGTTTTGTTTTTTTAGTAATGTCTAAAAGTAAATTGCCCTCAGGCCTTGAGCAAATGGCCAGCCTTGTAAAAGAGTATGTTCAGCAACGTGCTAAACTAAAGGTGGCAGGAGCTGAGCAGCCGGGGCTTCTCGGAGGAGCGTGGTACTTACTGTTCTGTAGCTGCCGGAGGCAGACGTACAAAGTGGCTCCCGTTGGACACAGCGAGCATGTACCTGCAGTGGTAGCTCAGTAGCTGCAGATGTAAAAGTCGCCCCTGGCCACCCTCGCCGGTGCAGTGGGTGCGCTGGTGGCAGATGTGAAGGTGCGCAAAGCTGTGTTTGCTGTATGTTTGCAAAAACATACGTTTGAACACAGACTTTCCTGTTTGCCTGCAAGCGCCATACTGCACCCTTTTATCCCACGGTATCCAACTAACCATCTCATGGCTTCCTACCGCAGCAGGAGATTGCTGCTTTTCTGGTTTGCTTCTGTTTTTAACTCAGTTCCACCTTTTGACTCAGTTTCACCTTTCAGTACGTGCTTGGGACAGAACTTTTTGGAGTCAAAAGTGACTTGTGAAGCATAGTTCTCTGTCGCTGCAGTCTAGCGGCTGGAGTAAAACTTTTAGTTTTTATAGGGCAGAGCCTTCAGGCCTCATATGTATTTCATAGTCCAAGTCAAAAACTTTTAAGTTGACTTCAAATTAGAGAAATTTTATTTCCTCTGTAATTACATTAAACGATTTAATAAAGGAAAAGTTATTAAGTAGATCATTCTTATTTATAAAAGTAGTATTTATGCTGTTATTCTGCTAAGTAGCTATTAAGGATTGTCAAAATGATTTGTAAAATAGGAAGCTAGATCTTAATTATGTGGACTTTTGTGGTTAGCAAGGCTCCCTATTACATCCTCTTTTAAAGCAAGGAAATTTATTGAGCTAATATACCAAAGTGAAATCACTAGGTGTGAGGAAGGGAGGAAATGGAGCCCTTGTGCAGGTCAGTTCGGATAGATGCTCTGCTGTGTGGAGTTTCCTTTGAAATACGCTTGAAGTCGTCGTGCGTTTAGGAACCACTGGGCGCCTTTTGAGAGCTTTATATCCTGCTTCAAGAGGCCCTTTTTACTTTAGCTCGTGGATAAAGCAGCTGAAAGATTCCCTCAAAGTTTTTGTTTCTTTAAAGGATCCTCCAGGCTCTCTTGGAATGAGCTTTCAAGCGAGTCCGGGGCGCTTCAGAGGCACCTTGTGGCCGCGTGCGGTCGGGCGGAGGCGTTACCGGGCTAACGTGTAGGGTTATGGCGAATATGGAAAGAAATAGCTCTTTGTCCTTGCTTGCTTGTTGGGTCAAAAGCTCTAGTCTGTAGCAGAGGAAGCAAAGGACCGCTGGCGACACGGGCTCAAAAGCAGCTGCCGGGCGTTCCCGCGGGCGCCAAGCGCCACCTGCGTCCCTTCCGAGAGCAGGCAGGTTCCTGAGACTTCGCTGATATCGCAATAACTTTTAAATAGTCTTTTCAATCCGTAAATTTCTTCTAAGAGAAAAGGTGCTCTCTTGCTTGCTTCCATTCCGTTTCAATATTTACGTAAATGTTTTTATATGTTTTGATACTGGAAAACTCAATAAAAACGAGTTAAAATTTATACATTATTTTGTGACAAAAACAATCACCGATTCTTTTCCAAACTTAATGTTAAACAGCTCTTTGACTAATTTAAAAAACCATTAGGCAAAGTTCTGTGACTTCTGTGTTTTATATTCTCTTTTAAACTAGCTTTCTTATTTACTCTCTGAGGTACTGATGGACCTACTCTTTGGACTAAACTTTTCTTTTATTAAGTACCAGCTTAAAATAAAGCTTCTGTGTTCTTCTACTTCTCTCTCACTATGACAAATGGCTTCTAAAACCCCTTTTGAAAGGTTTATATAAAGTTAAAATAACTTTGTAGAAAAGAAATATTTAAACTGTAGATATGGTCTCAAGAGCGTGCCTAGGAAACAAATTATACCCTCAAACTTTCTATGTGTATTTAAGATCACAAACGTTATTTTAACAGGGTAAAATTGCACTAGTTAACAGTGTGCTAGCAACAGCAATTATCAGCAATATTACTTTCTTTACTTCCAATTCCAGGAGTATTATTATTGGTGAGGTTACATGATTCAGATTAACCTTATAAGGGTAAGCAGAACACAGGGGAAAACCGTTATATTTATGTATTTTGTAATAATTCCGGCAGATAAAGGTTTTAATGTATATTGCTTTAATGTACAGCCACTTGTGTTGATGTTGAGTTAGTGGCACGAAGTGAACAGCTGCTGGATTGAGCAACATACACATGCACACAATAATCAAATGCATCTTTTGAGATGGAAACTGTAAAAGAAAGCATCGATAGAATAAGAGTGTTTTAGAAAGGGGAGTTTGTGTTTGTAACATGAACAATGAATGTAAGTAAAACCTAGGCCAGGAAGCAGGTTTATGCCTCTCGTACCTCATTCAGGATACTTAGGAGGATGCCTACCAGTGAAAATAAAATAAAATGTTTTCTACTCCTTTCAAGACCCAAGTATCTCAGGAGGTTGAAAAACACCTAACTGAAAGGGGTCTTGTTTCAAACTCCCTGTTTTTCTCCCTTGCAATTACAGGAAATCAGGCATATGAATATGATGATTAACCCTTGTGTTACATTGAGCTGTTTGTACAGAACCAACTATTTTAATATACAGCTCCATCTGTGGACAATACAGAATATTCAGGCACTGCAATGGAACAATCAAAAAAAAGGCAGTAAAAAAGCAGTTCTCATTCTTCTTGGGAGAGTACTACAAAAATATAGTACAAACATAAGCAAATGAAAGTGTTACCTAAATATCAACTGACAGTATTCCTTTACTGTTGATATAAGACTTTATTCACAATTTTGTGCTATCTGACATTCAGTAAGCTTATTTATGTTTTGAAAATAAAATTTGGTCCGCTACACTCATTTTTAACTAGTGTAAATATTTGCTTGTGTTTTCATATTTAACTACATTGTGTTTCTTTTTTTCCACTATCACAGATGTAGGCAATTTTCCATCCCTTCCCCCCAGCTTTTTTTTGGCAGCTAATGAATGTAGCCCTTTGGATCTCATCTGATCTTTGGCAGGCTATCTGGAATTGATGTCCTAGGATGTGGGTAGCTAGCTCAGTAATGATGTTACAGGAAAACTAAACACTCCAAGCTACAAAGCTCTATTCAGAAATTTTATCTCTGATCCAAAGGCAAACTAAATACTGCTCTAGTCCTATGAATCACAAAATGAATATTCAGTAATGCACACAGAGAGCCAAGGGAATGAAAGGGTGATCCTCTAAGGAAAATATAATAGCAGCAAGTCCGAGTGCTTGGACTCCTTGTCAGGGGGTTGTTACATATTCCTGAACAAGTCACTGGATCGTTTCTCCACTGTCTTCAGAAAGAAGCGTAATGGTGTAATACAAAGTATTGTTAGTAAATGGGCTTATATCCATATTCAGTATCAAAATCCAACCATGAGGGACCGTGAAGTCAGTTTGCATTTCACCTGCTTAAAACTAATTCCTGTTTCTAGGAGAGTAATACAGCAATCCCATCTAGGATTTATCCAGGATGTGCACAGGTGACAAGTGGCATCAAATGGTGCCTGAGATGCTGTACGCCGGATGGAGGACTCTGTCTCTCTTCTTGTCTCTCTGGAATAATTCATTAAACGCTTTTACCTGTGTCAGTGGCAGGTAAAATCTATGGTGGAATTACTTGTCTCTATTCTTGTTAATCCCTAGGTTGTCAGCTCTCATCAGGCATTACATTTGGTCTGCCTTAGCAATTTCTGACATGCAAATTCTTTGGCTGATGAAGTGGTGCTAGACTTCCTCATATAGGTGTATGTTACAGATCTGGGTGTCATATATTAATCTTAGAGCAACGGTTCTTTTTGTAGTTTGGATGATTTCTAGTACAGTTTTTTTAAGTGCAAATAGTTGAAATACTTGAAAATTTTCAGACAATTAGACATTTGTAATATTCACCTGTTTTTGCTGACACATCAAGTAGCTAAAATACTGTTTCCGATAGATAAAACTGCTCCAGTTCAACTTGCAGATTTATAATGCTGTAATAAATTTCATATGAGGCTGACCATATTGGCAATAGCAGCCCTAATATTTTACTGAAATCCAGGTACCTGGAGGCAGGACATCAACTGTCATTTACATAACAAATCTTTGTGTAGAAAAGCAAGTCAAAAAGATGATGATGTATCTCCCTTTACAGAGAGAGGTTTTTTTAAAATGTATTTCTGTCCTTAATTTCAGCTAGGACACACAAACTTTTAAAGTGCATCTTGGTTAAGATTCTGTTTAAATGTTTCATTTATACAATAGCTAGGCTACAGCTCGGGTTTAGTTCTGACTCAGTTTGCAGTCCTGACTTGGGAAAAACACACAACCATCAGCTAGACTTTCTCCTGTGTTATAACAGTAATGAAATACCCATAAAATAGTGTCACTGTGTATATTTTAATGTTTTGGTAAAGACGGGATGATAATTCAGCCATCCGCAAATCGTAATGCAATTAAAGCAACTTCTCCATCGGGAGCGGTGAAGTGAAGGAGTTGTCCAGCCTCTGTCGGCTTTACTCCCGCTGATCACCACTTTCCTTCCAAATGGTCCTACTGTTCTCAAGGCAAAGCACGGCTCCCAGGACACAGGCCACAGGATGCTCAGGGACCGACCAGTTATGCGGCGACTGTACAGCCTTCCGGAATGGTTATGTGAGTGCATTCCCTTGCTGGAAGCAGTTCACGTGCTTAGAGTCAAGGGAGGTTTTATCCAACACCGTTTATTTTAGACTTCTGGCTGTTCATGTTTAAATATTTTCTATTATATTTAAAAGAATCTCATGACTAGATATTTCTGCACTTTTGCTCCTCCATATGACTTGTATCTCCATAGCTTATGCTATGTTCCACTCTGCTTCCTGCCCCAAAATATGATCCCTGTCATTTTCAGCTACAGCATAAAACTTTCAAGAGCTTAAGCTTTAGAAACTCTTTGTCTCTGGAAGTATCAATATGATGATAGCTATACCTAGACCCAATAACAGCATTGTAGATACATGTAGAAAGAATGTCTATTTCTATGGGATTGCCCAACTTGACTTGGGATATAGACATAAATTTTACTGTGCACATGTGTAAGTACACATACATTCATATATTTATATATATATATATATAGAGAGAGAGAGAGAGAGAGAGGAAAGGAAACAAATCACTCCAAAACAGTGCTTTTCAGAGGGCTAGGAGTGTTTTCCATTTTAGTAATGCAGAAAGGGAGAGAAAAATGAGAACAGCCAATAAACACAGTCCTCGCAATTTACTTATACTCATTTAATTTTATTTAATAATAGATTCAAGAATAGAAATATTGAAAGTATGATATTGTATCGACAAGTTTAACTTAGAGAGAAGGGCAGAGAAAAATGTAATGCAAAGCCTGGGGGACAGGACGGGCAATGAATAGGACACTGCGAAGCAGCACAGAAAACTCCCATTTTGCCCCACACGGTGGAGCCGACCTGCCCCACACACAGTACCAAGAGCAGAGCATCTGTTGCTGAGGGGTGATGCAGTGTATTTCTGAGTGGAATAACTAAATTTGAAGTTGTCAGTTTGTTCCAGTAAAGCCCAGAGTACTTTCACTGCTGTTGCCAAAGGTAATTCTGTCCACTTTATTAGGCTTTTAATGCAATATTGGATCTTCGTGGATTTCCCTTTTTTTTTTTTTTTTCTCTTTTGTAGAAGACAACTGTGCAAACTGTGTAAGGAGACTGTTTTGATAAGCGTGGGTGAGCAGTGGCATATGTTTTGAGTACCAATAATAGGCTGAAACCAGTGTCAAAGAGAACATATGTATCTCTTCTTCCAGCCACCTCTTTTGGCTGCTCTTTGGGCACAAATGCCAAACAAATGAATAATTCTTGTCAATCCAAGGCTATTCATTAATTTCTTCTTCTTCTTCTTCTTTTTTTTTTTTTTGTTAAATAATTTCCTATTACCCCGCTGATTCCAAAGGAATTTTTTTGCATCAGTTTGATTTTCAGATTTATACACTTATTTCCTGTATGTTGAACAAATCTCTCTTACCTTTTAATTGGATTCTGCATGTTTGTATGCTTACTTGAAAGTAAAATACTCAATTTGCTAATTGCTGTTTGCTGTTAGTCTTCTAAATGTTTCCTAATGTAAATCAGATCACAGTGGTAGTAATCTTACACTCATAATTTTGGATGTTTAGGATTGCCTACAGTTCTGAGAGCTTCCAGTAATCGATATTTAGCTTGAACTTCACCTGTGCTGCTTACTGAAGAGCAAAACTTTTCTAGCTTCACTGTTCTAGTATTTGAATGCTGTTTTAAGAGATTGTTGCTGGTTTAATTTTTTTTCCAATGAGGGAAGAATTGGGTAAAGAAGTTTGTGTGCTGTTTTATGTATTGAGGTAATGACTGAGCTAAAACTAGCAGAAAACTGTTCATTCAGGACAAGGAGACTACACAAACCTTCTTACCAGCCCAGCATGCTGAAGTAGCTTAGGTAGGGATGAGATGATCAGAGCTAGCACAAGAGGTGAGCGGAAACATGCAGCTTGAGATACAACAGGTAAAGGGAGGTCTGTAGTGGCCAGTGGCAGGATGGATTAGGCTCCTGGGGGCCCCCAGCCCATACAGCCCTACTATCCAACCCCACTCGCCTGCGGGAGCATCAGAGCTCTTCAATGCAGCTCTTCAGTGCAGCGCTGGAATAACCTGTAGAGCAATGGAGTGCCTACCGGAGAGCGTTCCTCCCGTAAGCTTTGCTGCCAAGGTCCCATAACAGTAATAGTGCAGGTGGGGTATAACGTAGACGTGTTTTAGAAATATTACAATTTTAAATAATGTAGGTTTATTGCTTTTAATTGTTTTTAATAAGAGAAGATTTGTTTGAAATTATAAAGCTCTATCTTTTCATGCAAGTGCATGACTGTCGGTCAGTATACCGGAGGGAAGGCTTTCACCAGGAGGAGATCTCAGAGTATAAATATTGCTGAACGATTCATTCGTAAGTTGTTTTATTTTGTTAGAGGCTTCTCTTTTTGTACTTTTCTCTGTAATACCTATTTTTCCCCATAATCTAAAAGAATCGTGTTCTGAAAATCATTGAGATGGGATGGTGCTTCTTTGATGTTATAGGTGGACAGTGTGAAAAATGAAGAGCAGTGAGCTTCCTTAAGCAACATTGAGGTTAATCTGGGAAGAATCACACATGTTCTTATAGTCTGCACTGTAACAAAAAGATACCCACTTTTACATGCGTGTGTGTGAACATAACAGAGAAAGAGTTCCCCGCTTAAGTCAATTGAACTTGAAAGAGAATTATCAAAGAGTCTGGGTTGTTTGCTAGTGTGCTGTAGGTATCTGGCTTGCGTGAGCGTGTGGTAAACACTAAGACCACCCCTTAAATTCTTGGGAGAGGTTGAGGAACAGTAAACAATAAATGGTATTATTGACCCACTTTAATAAATGGCCTGTTGAAAGAAATCATTTATGTGCATATAGTATTTCTTTTATGCTACATAAAAAACTTCTGATGTGGGGCTGACAGTTTTGTTCAAAGAAAATATTTATTGTACCCTGAGCTATGTAACATGTCTCAGCTATTGATAATTTCTTGTTTTTGCTGGCAGAAAATGATTTTTTTTTTTAAACCTTAATGGTAAAGAATCAGAACTGCACCCCTATTGCAGTACTTCACACAATATATTGTGTGTTATGAGCTACAGAATACTGGTAGTCTTCTCTGTACTCCCAAGATTTTCTGTCCTTTTTTCTTCCTTCTCCTTTTCTGAGGGGAGGAAAAAAATATTTAAGCTTGTGCTAAAACTTTTGAGTTGTAAATACATTTCAGTGTGGTCTTTTATTGTTATGCTTTACACGGAGCTTAGATGGCATAAGAAACAATTCTTTTTGGATCAGCTAGATCACACTGAAGCAGCATAACATGTTTTTTTGTGACAGATATTTTAATTAATGGGGCTTTTGCATGGTTTTCTATGCTCTTATCAATGCCGGCTTTAGAGAAGCTTCCCGATTCTGTAACCTTTCTGATCAGAAGGGTGTTAATGGAGGAAAGCGACAGCCAAGGAAGGACAGTCACAATGGATGTATTTTCTGGAGGCGAAAAAAAAGCAGCTCTTCAGACTTTTAGAATACGAAGCTACGTTTTTGTAGAACTATAGAAACATAGGGAGAGAAGGTGTCTCAGAGCGTAGTCTGTTCCAGGGGTCTAAGCTTAAACAGAATCAAGTTGGTTCATGGAGATTTTCTTGTATTTTCCAAAGAACCAAAAATGTCTATGGTCTATGTCACTGTCTGTTAAGAAAATGAGTAATGTTTGATGCGATATATTCCTATTTGTTTGTCTCTGTATGGCATTTTGTGAAACACAAAAGCGAATGGCAAAATAAGGTACTTCGGGGGATATTATACCGGAGAGGGGGAAGAATATCACTGAGCTGTCATTGAGAACTGAAAGAATTCATAGACTCAAGTGTCACAAAATAACACACTACGAGCAGCAACTTATTTAAGTATATCATTCTGAACTTAATCTGTGTGCTGCCTTCAAGGTTAGTAGCTAGAGGATACTTGGGATCAAAGAAGACAGAGTATGAAAGAATCTATTAGAGTCTAAACCAAGTGCTTAACTTATTAGATGTTGAAATGGCTTTATTACCTGCATCCAGATCACTGAATCTGTCTTTTGAACCGAGATAGTTAGCGTTTTGGTCTTCCAGAAACTGGTTCTGTTCATGAGGACAAGGCACCATGTATACCCTGATCTTTAAGAAAGTGGTATCTGAAATCAGCTGAATTTTGTCTTCAAGAACAGTTGAATCCCAAGAGCCCATGTTTGCAGTATCTCACTCAATACTGTTAGATTGGATATTTTAAGGAGAACTTAATTTCTAACAAGTTGAAGCTGAGGGTTGGTATTGAAAAATTAAGGGAAAGAATAAAAAGGTGGGGAGCTGTTCACCAACAAAGGACATTAAGCTAAATGTTTTGGTTTTTTTTAAATCTGCAGATACTTTTTATTAGCTTAATATTTTTTCTTTCACTCAAAGAAACCGAGATAGTCCACGAAGATAATGCTAGTTCCTTTTTATTCCCTTCAGCTGGCTACTGAGTGTAAGGTTAATGTAGCAACAAATATATTGTAGAAGATCGTGGGTCCACGAACATATTGATGTTGACACAAGCATTCAGTAACGTCTTCCATGATCAAATGAGCTTTGCATGTCTGTATTAATGGGTTAGATTTCAAAGGGGTCCATGAAGGCACGCTTACATGACTGAATAAATGTATAGGGCTGCTGAATATCCCTGCATAATGTTTCTTGTAGAATAATAACCATAGATAACAGTTTTAAATTAATTGTCATGTTCATTATGAGTTTCAAAGATTTGCAAAATAAATATTTTACGTCTTCCTTGTTTATGGAGAAACAAGCTGTATAGCATGTAGCTAATAAAATCATGACATCTATTTCAGCAACAGCTCAGTGGAACTGTTACAAGTGTAAGAAAAAAATATGTAAGCGAAATTACCCTTGTTACCCTGCTTATCATGGTTTTACAGAAATCTTTTTTTACTCCCTCATAAGAACCTTATTGACAAAGAAAAACACAGTTACTTCCAATGATTTCAGGTATGGCTTAAAACATGCTATGTGGTCAATGGGGGTTTGTGAAGAGCAGCTCCCTTCATAAGATCTTATGAGGCTTCCAGAAAGGAGCAGGCAGGGATGTGGAAGAACCTTGAGAAAAAGTTTGTGTTTATATGTCGAGCTGTGATTTGGAGAAAGAAGTAAAATTTCCATAATTATATTATCAGCTTAAAATAGCTGGGATAATTGAACAAGCTGGTTCTGGATTGAACATCAGCAGCATTGTATAGAGGGAAGGAGAGAGGAGAAGGTGCTAATGTCAGATCTTAAATCACTGCTGGCAAATGTTTAGAAAAATGCCTCAGTAAAAATCACAGTAGGGGAGGCATTGTTGTCCCATGACTTCCAATAACCATGACTTTCTTCAGTCTTCAATTTGAGGTGATTTTTAGCTGCCCTTCCTGAAATCAAGACCTCAAAGTTGAAAGGCTGGTGTCAAAAGCATGGAGTCACTTCATTTACACACTGCCCTGTCACCTAAAATATCATATCATTAGTCTGAGATTTCTTTCATATTACTGCCCAGCAAGATGGAGTTCATGCTTCCAAATACATTTTTCACCATTTACAGCTTTTGATGCAGTGCCTAAAGCTTGATTTGTCACTTCAGGATAATTCCATATCAAGTGCCATGAATCAAATTATTTTCTAACACAATGGGGTTAGCACCTCTCCTGCTGTGACGAATGGTTTTGCAGAGATACCAAAATAAATGCTCCACAGCAACAAGGTTTATCCCATATTTCGAATAAAATTTGCCCACTTGTCCACTCTCCAGTTAGCTAAAGAGCAGTACAGGAAATTGTTTTCCTTTGAGATAAATGCACATCAATATACATCATGGGTTTGTTGGAATTAATTGTTCCTAGGAGACAAATTTCACTGCACATGTGCTGCTGCTAGCTGCAAAAAAGTACCCGTAACTATCATTCCATTCTGGTGTCCTTGGCAGTGTGAAAAGAATAACCGAGCTCATACACTGAAAAGTTTGATAGTCTTGATGATGTGGGTTTTTTTCTTTTCTTTTTTAGTCCATGTGCATGTCGCTCCTTGTGTGTTTTTGTGCTTCTTTGAATGGAAAATTATATGCATGTATTTTTTCAGCCAGTAAACTGATACCATTTTTTTTAGCAAGAGTTTAACCCCACTTCTGGCATCTTTGCTGATGAGAGTATTCGGAATTTCCAGTGAAAGAAGAATCAGCGTATATTTGTTTCTTTACCTATTTAAAGATTTGAGAAATAAGAATGGTTTGACCTTCTTTAAGGCCTTTCAATTGAATACCCTCAAGCATATCATAAAATATGAATTATTTTATCTTTCCATCAATTACAGTGCTAACAGAACATTATAATTTCCATTTGTTGATGGACTTACTGAGTCACATTGTGGTATTATAGAGAATTTTGATCATGATGTAGAGGGAAAATTTAGACATGGGAACATTTTAGGGGAAAACATTCCACGGTTTGTGAAAATATGCATTTAATATGTACATTTAACACATCTGTACATGTTCTTGTGTACAATCTATACATATTTAGTTTGAAATAATAGGTTGATTTTTAGTGTGTGCATATATACATATGCATACGCACATGGGCACGCGCGCACACACACACACAAACATTTTTAAAGATCATTGTATATGAATCAACTTTTAGAGTCTTTGATAACCTTTCACCGAATCAAAAGCTTTGACATTCAAATGGTGGTTTAGTACACATAAAATGTTAGAATAAAAAACTCAGGGCTGTATTGGCAGTAAACTAGGGTTGCTTTCTAAGTGCTTGTTTGACTGCAGCAAGCACTAGCATATTATTGACAGTAAGAGCAGTTTTCCTTTAGGTGAAGGTTCACCTTCATCTAGAGGTTTTTAGGACATAGCTGTGTACAGAAACTTTTCTTTTTTTACAAATATAGTTTTATATTTTGCACAGGATATTTTCTAAACTATCAGTTTTACACTCTCCTTTTGGATTGCATGTTACTAATGCATTGTGATTTCTCCAAAATACCATGCAAAAAGAGACCTATTGCTCAGTAGTTTTGTGTATGAAATACTATCCTTCTACATCAGGTACTGTATTTTACATTTAATTTGAAAACCCCAATGAGATATACTGAACTGCTGAAAATAATTTGGGTAGCTGGTGAAACACAATATCAAAATGCCTAAAGAGACTTTTGAAAGCTTTTTGCTTAGCTCTTCCAAAAATTCATGCCTGAGCTGAAAAACCTGCTATCTAACCGAATCCAAAATGTTTTAATTATCTAAATTGCAAACTCTGCTGCACAGGAAAAGGTTTGGTGTGAATACGGTGTGATACTATTCTTAATTAACTTCAAGTTTTTCAGGTGTCCGGGATACTCAAATCATAAAGTTATTTAAAGTAAACTTGAAATCTTTGTATACATGTCTGTACATATGAACATCTAGAGCTGGAAATGTCTATGTATGGGAAGAATTATGTTAATCCTTACAGATTTTTCTGACGTAAAGGCGTTTACTGCCCACTGTTTATACTAACTAATAACTTATGGACTAATTCTCATCAGTGCATTTGTTTGTAGCCTGATTAGTTGAGGGAGGCTCAGAAACAAAATTACTAAATTATTGTTTCAGAATAGTTATAGGATATGTAGTCTTCACAGTTCTTCACAATGAGAGGATAAGGATATTGGTTCCCATCCTTGGGACAAACTATCTTCTGTTCTGAAATGTGAAATTGGATTGTACCGTAGCTAGATTTGGTTAGGACTGACGCTTCGGAAGGTATTTGCAACTGATTCTCTTTCATTAATATCAATTCTTTCAGTCTTCCTGTCAGGCTTTGTATTTAGTTAATGATCTTTTTCCCAATAATATTTTTAATATGATCGAACCACAGCTAATGGCAACCTAATGTGACTTTCGGCTTCTTTATTTCGACATTTCAGACCTTCTCCCTTTTGTCTCATTCAGCAATAAATGCAAACACATGCACCTAATCCTTGTAGTTGTGTAGACAGCCAAATTCTCATACCATTACTGCAGCAGAAATAGCTTCCTGGTGAACGAGGCATCTAGTCAGGGTTAGGGTGTGAAGATAAGGTTTGGACAAAGGAAACAGAGGCTCCTGCCAAAATGTACGTAGGAACTAAACGTAACATAGCATCATTTATCATAGAATTTCTGATATCACTCAATCAAATGTGGCACCCTAAGCGAGCTTAGCCATGAAGCTGTCTGAGGCTGAACAAGGCTCAGCCAGACAGCCCAGTGAGTTAGCCCAGTTTAAGTGCTGTGATGAACATGTAAATATGCAGTTCAAAATAGGTAGAGTTAAAGCAAAGCATATTGATTTAATCAAGATAGAAGTTAAACCATCTTTTGGTGGTGTAACAGATTTTTCTAGATAAATTAGATGCTTGTTGCTATTATATGTAGGAAACAGCTATGCACATGCACGCTCTTGCTGACCGACTACTACAGTGGAAGTTTCTAAATGAATAAACGTCTCTGAGATGGAAAAATCTTATTCACTTCCTCAGGTAGCATTTATATGAGCACTGCTGCTTTACTGGAGACAAATTGAGGGGCTGACTTATTATGACTAAAAAAAAAATAACTCGTGCACACTGTAATTGCAGTAGGTTCAGAACTCCTAAAGTGCTATCCCAAGTAATGGAAAGAAACTTTAATCGTTTAACCTTACAGACTCTTGTCCATGTCTGGTATTTGGATTTCCCATTAGAAATATTAATTCAATCCTAGTTTTTATGTTATCTTATTTCAGGCTTTTTGGTGGCCTCTTATCAAAATTGCAGCAAAGTCTATCGATAAAGCCAAATTCATTCTGTATGGAAATGTGTGAGAACGATGAAATGAAAGTATTGGTAAACATTTTTATAATATGAATTTTGGCAGATGGCAGTTCACCTTTGTCCAGAGAAAGTTGTTTATACTGCTTACAACCCTTTTTAAGAGACATATTTGGGAATAAATTCGATTTGAGGTGCTCACAGACCCCTAAATGGCTTCCTAGTACAGGGTTGAATTTCACATTCATTACATTATTTTATAAATATTTTTGTAACTGTGAAACATAAATATGGATGAAATCATCATCTTTCATGATTTTTTAATGTGGCTGACTATATCCTTTTGCACCTATTTAGTGAAAAAAATGTGAACTGAAATCCAGAAATCCTGATTCTTTCTTTTTTTGCCTTAATCACAAAGGTAAATCTAGACTTTTATTATTTGATTTTATTTATAATAAAATCATGCTAACGTTATTTTAGCAGGATAGGTTCCAGATCCTACAGTTCAATGCCTAGGCCCATAGTCCTGTGGTTCGCTCCTCCATGTCCCATGAAGGTGATTTCTGAAGTATTTTTTTTTTTTTTTTTTTACCAGTGACACCACTCTCAAAACATTAATTCCACATGCTACAACAACATTAACAACTGCTAAGTTGTTAACTCCTGTGAAAGCTGTACAGCATAACAATATTAATGAAGTCCTTAAAGTGATGATAATGATTATAGGGATAATGAGCAAACCGCTTCATGTTCATTAATTGAAGAAGAACATATTTTTATTATAGAACTAATTTCTATACAAAAAGCTCATAAAGTGATTGAAATATGAAGGATCATTTTTATTAAAAATGACAATTATTTATAAAGCAGATACATTAATCATGGTTAAAGGTTTTTTAGCTTCTTGACCTCTAGTCAAAACTATACTGTTACTGGTAAATGACTGTGACTGACTTTTTCTTCTGTGGCACCTTTAGTAATATGGCATTGTGTTTTTCTGCTTGCTGTTGAGTAAGAATATGAGTATATTTCAAATATGGAAATAAAACTAACATTGAGGAGCTCACGGTAAAGGAAATGATGGTCATCATACTGATGACGAAAAGAAAATCAAAGCCACTTCTTATGTGAGCCGAGTTCTGTGGGACTGGAAACATAAATGGGTTAAAAGATGGCATGATAAATCCGTACTCTGGATAGGAGGACGAAGTCAGATTCAGTGGATGAAAAATGGCAGCTTACTCTGTTTTACGAGTGAAATTTTGTACTTAGAAAGAGACTTTTCTGTATTTGTAATCATTTTATTTCCATTTCATTTCTCTTGTTCCAACAAGAGACTATGAACCCCATGTTGTTATTCATTGATTCAGCTAAGTGGATGGAGAGTACTTATCGCGCAGGAAAGATGATAAATTAATGAACTCCATTTTAAGTGCTTTGATCTCATTATTATCACTTTGAGGAAGACTAAGCAGCATGGAGACCGTTTTGCGGCTCCTCTTCAGCGTCAGATCACTGCGATACCTGCAGACCATAAGGGCCGCTTATCGTTAGCAAGGCTGGCGCTTGGTCGTTGCTGCTGCGAAGGGCGATGTTCCCCGGGGGGAACGCCTGCTTGCGCTGCGCACGCAGCTGAGGACCTGAAGCCCAAAGTCCAGAACGATGCTGAGGAGCGAAGAGCTCGGGCACGGCAGCACGGGCACCTGCAGAACCGGCGCTCTCTAGGCCGGCCAGAATCCTCTGGCAAGAGTAGAAGGGGCAAATCAGCCCGTTTCCCTCCTTCCTCGCTAAGATAAATATTTCTGGATGACTCTTAACTCTCTCTGCTTATGAATGGGATCTTTTGAGTTGAGTATATCGCTCTTGATAAGAAAAAGCCGATTAGGAGACAATGACATCTGCTGGCTTTGGGAAGAGAAGACATGGACAAGGCCTTTGCTTTCCAGCAGTCCTTCGTTTCCACTTCTCCCTGGAGCGGCAAACCCACAGTACAACGTCTAAAAGGGGAACGGGGACGGAGCACGGCAGCCGGGGGCGTGCAGACGGCTTGGCGTCCCTAGCAGGAGAGGGGCTTGCTGCTGCTGCCTGCTGCGGATCTGAAGGTGGCGCGTGCCCCAGGGCACTGCTGCAGGGAAGCAGGTTCCCGGTCATCAGCCGTGCTTCGCCGCTGGCGCCACCGCAAAACTGCCCGGGAGGCTCTTCTGCTTCACTGGTTTTTTGATTTGGATAAGCACAGTCGTACCTTGCTTAGAGGATAGGTAGCTGTTGTCCTAGAAAACCAGCACATATATATATGTGTGTGTGTGTGTATTTTTATATATATATTATATATATATATATATATATATATATATATATATATGCATGCATGTGTAGGTGTGTATATATGTGTGTGTGTATATACACACACACATATATATATAAGAACAGGAGGCGATATCTTTCTGTTTTATTTCTTCTCAAATCTTTGAGGTGATGGATAGATTCAGATTTTGTGTTGGAATTCTTAATTAGTACCTATCATATAAGTAGGATATAACATCTTCCATCTATATCAGAAATCTTTAAGAAATAAACTAATAAGTGGTACCTATGCTTTCTGTCAAGTTAGGAACTTTTTATCCAACATTTGCAGTCCCATTTGTTTGGGGATCATAAGATTGGATTGAAAATGATAAAATCTGCATTGAATATTTTAGGGAGCTTTTTTACATTTGCTTTACAGCTTTTGTTTCATTAAGATTCATATACTAAACCCTTTTGCAGTCTCTTAAATGAAATCTCTGAGTCTCATGTAATCATATCATTTTAGAAGCAGAGGTCTAAGGAAAATACTGCATTAAATATTTGGAGGGGGTGTTTTGTAATGAAATCAATGATTTTTTTAACATTTGGTTCCATATCAGTAGCCTCCCTAAGGACACTGAGGCACTGGTTGTTTCAAAGACTTCTTCAGGGGTACAAAGGCCTATGGAAATACCTGCAATAAAATTTAGACTTTCTGTTCCTGGTCTCTAATTGCAGTGTTTCTCCGGAATAGTTAAGTCGAGGTATCTATGTTAAGACAGGTTGCCTACAGTAAAATAACATGCAAATTTCTGTGTAGCTTTTGCTTTAATCACTCAGAATCACTACAAAGGGAAGAGTTGATTTCAGTACTAGCAGGAGACTGAATATACTGATTTTTTAGTATGTGTTGTCTATTTTCTGTTCATCTTTATTATAGTGTCTTTCTTCCTTTCTGCCACCCGTCCCTCCAAAACCCAGAATCTCACTCTGCTTAACAGCTGGTGACTACTAAAAGTCAGCCTGTAGGCTTTGTTTGTTTTTTTGTTCTTCTTTCTAATCATGATTTAAATGTTTTTGTCAGCATGCTTTACCTGTTCTAACCAGGTGCTAGAAGGAAAAATGCGTCTGTTTTCAGCAGGACAAAGTATCATAGATTTTAAGTTGAATGGGTAGATTGGGATTCACCTCATAAAGTGAAGTGGTAGATGGGTTTCACTTCATAAACAATCCGCTGTGTCGTCATAGTGATTTTGTGCATGGAATAAAATTTACATTTTTGGGGGAAGAAGCGTAAAAATATTTCTGTGATTTTGTTGGTTTTGGGTTTTGGGGGTTTGGTTTTGGCAGGAGTTGGTTTTGTTGTTGTTTTTTATTCTTTCTGCTTGGCATGCTCTACATGGATATGTACAAGAAAAGCTGTTAAAGTGTCACAAAAGAGAATTAAAAAGATGCGAGTTCTCTGGGTCCAGTAGGCATGTGTAAAAACTCCTTTGTCTGGAAGAAAAAACTCTTAGCATTCATAGCACACCTCATAGAAGAAACGCATTATACTTTGCTACTGTGTCAGCTTGTAATATTGGTACGTGTCTGCAGTGCCTCACTTGTATTTGTAATTACATTTAAATAATTTAACTCCATTATAGTACAACGTCTAGTGGAAATGCCTGATTCTTTAGGAAGATGTTTCCTTTCAGATTGGTCTACTGACTTAAGAAGACACTGCTATTATAAAAGCTTGTGAACTGTTGATACACAAAAATAAAAGTGCTGGTTGTGCAATGGAAGACATTAATAACTATGCTCATTGTTGAAAACATTTTTGCAATGAGGTTATTTGATAGCTTATTATTTGATTTGGGTTGTGTGTCAGATATCCCTAAAAGCCTGACTTGTTATATTTGGCAGATTATAAGTAGCTTTTATCAAACTCGGGCTAAAAGTGTTCAAATGGGTAAGTGATTAAAGCACTCTAGTATAATACAACGGTTATTCCAGTATAGTACAATACTCAGCTAAACTCTTGACTAGCAGCAAGATTTCTTGGGCTGTGATAGCATTGCGTTCATCTGATGCGGGAAAAACCCACAGAGCACATACTGTAGACTTTATTTGTGTACGTTTGCTGAGGGATTAATGTTGGAGATATTAAGGGTGCTGTAGCTTTGTATCTTCTGAAATTCATCTAATATTTTGCTTTGGGTTCGTAAAAACTTTATACAAATTTTAAACACCTGAAGTTCTTTTTTTTTAGTTTTCTGTTGTTGTTGTTTGTTGTTTTTTTTTTTCCTTTGTGGAGAACAGTTTATCACAAGTTTTGACTATAAAATGCTACATTTCTGTGGCAGAATGGGACAGATGGGCACAGGTTATCTACCAAAGACTCTCAGTAAATCTGTTGCATCTTCTTGTCTTGGAGCTGCTGATCCACTGCTTTGCTCTCAGCCCATAAAAGGGGTACAGCACAAGAAGTTGGCTGTCTGTTTTTCTGGATGTATCTCTGAGGTTGAACTTCCGGGCTTGGCCTGCTTTTTACTTTCTCTTTTTCTTGCCTATTCATTCATTCCCATCAATTTTACCTTCCTTCTCCCAATCCTTTATCTTCTTTTATCCTTCATTTCCTTTTCATAATCTCGAAGGGCTCTTTGAACGTCTTTGGCTCTTCTTGTTCATTTTCCAGCAGTGGGTTCTCACGGGGGATCCGGGCGTTCGTCTGGGGTTTGCAGTGCTGAGTGTGTATGATACGCTCTGGCACTGTGGTAGCAGCTTTCCCTCCATCCGCCAGAAGTAACAGATTCAGACTTGTGCAACTAGGAAGAAAAACTGCAAGCGTCTGGATCACATTATCCAACCCATTTATCATAAAATAGATTTCCTTCTTCTGAGGCGGCTACTAGCAAGCAGGGAAAAGAATCGGGAATGTTTGAACCTAAGTATGAAAGACCTCAGTGAAATGTGAGGGCTCTGCTTTATTTTCCAATTTTTTTTCCTTTCTGTTTTTGCCACTACCAGTCTGGGCTAATGCAAGTTTTTCTACATGCTAATGGTCAGGGCTGAAAAACCCTGAGTTTTTTGTTGTATTTTATTTTTTCAGGTTTTTTTCATATATCTTTAAACAATTATACAGAAACTCCCTTGAGGTTGGGTTCTTTTTAAGCTAAAATTGCAACTGTCTAAATTACTGACCTTGTATTTTCCTGCTGAACTAAAGGCTTTAATCTACTTTAATATAATCTGTAGCAGAAAGAAACTCTGATTTGGAGAAAAACAGATTAATAAGTGTTTTTCCAAAATGGGGACAAATAGCCACGTATCCCTGTTGCCAAACACATTTCTTTTTATTTGATTGCAAGTAGAGATATTTCCATTATATGTTAGCTGCCTTACTTAATGAAACGGACCTATCGTTACAGCTCAGCACCGTATATAAATTACAGATTGTTATAGTTGCTATGGCAAATAATTACCATTATTTAATGGCAGCTTATGAAACCATTGAATAACAAGGCAAACACAGTTGCTAAAATGCAGAATGTTATTTCTCTGGGGAATGCATTTAATACCAGATTTAGATTTTATTATTTTGTTAATATTGGCTGGCTTCATAGTTATTTTGAATTGTATGCCTTTTAAAGATAAACAGGTACACACAGAAGGCAGCTTGATTTTGGACACAGAACATTACTATATGTACTTGGCAATCCTATTTGTACTACTGCTAGTTGTAAAGATGTTCCTCATCTGCACGCAAGCCTTCTCTTTTTCCCATCTGCTGTTATTAATAAATTGTACCATTATCTTCTCATGAATTAGTCCTAGACTGTTTCAGACTTCAGGCTTTTCTAACCACGGTTCAACTCAGTAGGATATTACCTTTTAATATCAAAGAGATTTGGATATTTGTCATAAATGACGTTCTGAGTTACAGCCAAGAAGATATTACTGGTTCGGGTGCTTGATGCTGGCCTCTCTAAAAAGGTGAATGTTCTGTCCTGTGTGAATCTTTTGGGCATTGTTCCTGAGAATCGACAAATATGCCACTTTGCAGAAATTTTCTGACTAAGGAGTGAATCACTGTGGTTACTCAGGTGAGGAACAGATGCAGCCCTATTGGTAACTGTAAGTAGAAGACCTGTAAGCTCAATATGTTCCAGAGGCAAAGGTGGAAATAAATCCTGTGTGCACATTATGCTGTCAAATAGCATCGTAATTTTAAGATTCTCTTACCTCCTCATTATTGATATCTGTGTCACGTTTCACCTGAGTCAAACCCTGTTTATTTCTTGCCTTTTCTTTATCTCCATCAAAACTTGAAAGATGCCTAATATATGTAGAGGTCTGGATGTGAGTGCTATTTAAGTAACAGACTGATCCATGGCTTCATATACAAATAAGTAATATCGGGAAAAATTGCAGATTTTGCGCAGCTCTAATATATATGGCAATTAAAGTAAAAAATTAGCATTTATTTGCAAGCATTGGCTAGTGTTTTTCCTTCTTCCTGACAAGAGACTAACTTACAGTATCTCACTATGGTAAATCTTGGTCATGGTTGATTTTTCAGCTATTCTCTGTTACATGGCTTAAAGTTCTTGTAATAGACTATGTTACTTGTGAATAAAATTGCTCTAGCCGATAAACATGATACAGCCTCACAACAGAGACCGTATGGACACCAACTAGTTTTAGAACCAGGATTTTATCACTTGCAGCGTTGATGTTTTGGCCTTCCCACATTGACTTCTGCTTTCAAGGCACTGCATAGAAATTATGTATGCAGTTTTTCTTCTACAAAAGTCATTCTAGATCATTTCTCATTAGTGTACTTCTTGCATATCTCAAGTAATATCAGAAGGGAACAAAAATGGAAACTACATTAAGAAATGTGGCATTTAACACAACATAACCTCATCAATTAAAGAGCTTAGATTTGGAAAGGATTAGATATTTACAGCACATAAATAAAACTATTAATTACATAAGATACTGTTTACTAAGATGCTTAATCCTCATGCTTCAGGGTGTAAACTAATTAGTAGACAGTGCTGAAAAAATGCATTACTGTATGAGTTCATGAAAAATTATGGTTCAACAAAATGGAAACTGCCATGAGATATTAATAGACCAATACGGACATCATTGGCTCTAGATGGGAGGAGGTTGTCAACGCAGAATTTTAGGAGAAATAATTCTAACCAACTGTAGAACTGAAGTGGGGGGCAGTAGTGAATCTTCAAGGGGAAGGAAAGCTGGAAACAACTAATACCATTTTTCATTAAAAATGGTGTCTGTATGAATGTGTAATAATTAGGTTAACGTCCTAACCAGGTTTTTCTCAGCGGAGAACAATCACTGTTTCAAGAGTAGATGATACATTCATCTTTCTGAAATGTATCTCAGTTTTTTAGTCACCAGAATAATAGCTTATAACAACCTAATTAAACGGAGTAGTTAAATATGCCCTGTCTGTTATTCTGTCATCCAAGAGAGCTTTAGCAGGCTTTGTGCGCCGGTCAGTAATGAGGGTTAGCAATGTGCACTAGCTAACAGAGGGTCAGATTCTTCTAACAATTCACCTTCCTCTTAAAAGCCTATAAAAGGAAAAATAAACCAACTTTTCTTTCAGCAGCTCAGTACTACCACTTTGAGCACTACATATTTCTCACAGTCTAACTTTCTTACACAGAAGTCCCTGCTTCTGTGAGCTGGTGTAGATGCCTTCCCTTGTTCGTAGCCTTAAGGATTAGCTGATAATTTCATCAGAAGTCCAGACTTATGACCCTAGTACACTTATCTTCTCTGTCCTGTTCATTGAAACGTCTAACAGACAAACATTTGTTCTGCCCACGTGCAAACAGTGACCTCAATACTATTTCTTTTCTTCTGATTTTCTGTTCCCATAATACTGGGGGAAATCGGCTGTCGTGTTAGTTAGTGAGGCTTAATGACTCCTGCTTCCTTCTAGTTGCAGACTACTTGGGATCAATGTCTAGTCTATCCCACTAATATTTTTTCAAAACTGTAAAATCATTAAAAATTATACCAAGCAGATCATTTTTCTTATTCTTTGTGTTGAAATTGTGGATTGATGATATTCTCTCCTATCTCTGAGACTTGCTCACCATTATTTTAATTTATTTTTCTAATTGTCTTGTTATTTTATTGAACAATTGGTATAATAAGGCTTTGCAAGGCTTTCCGTATAAATAAGACAGGAAGGGAGCAATGACATATTTCAGTTCTGTGATACAATTTTTGCACGTTCCTGGCCCAGGCTGTCCGCAAATTTTAATTTTGTATGTAGACAATTGATGAACACAGTCTTGCAGTCAAAAATGAACATCCATCTGTTTATGCAATTTGCTATTAGTGGGGATTGCCTATTTTTGTCAATATGATGTTAAATCTTCAGCTGAAATTTTACCTTGAATTCTATTGCTTTTTTCTCTTTTTACCATATCAAATTTTTTCTTTGACAAATTTTTTGCAGCCAATTAATGAATTTTTTTACAAGAGGTTTTTGCCTGCTGAGAAATTTGTGCGTGATTGTGACTAGTGCAAGAAGTAGTGGAAATAAAGTGGAAGCAAACTGTTAGTTGTAACTGCGATTGACTCTGAGCCATGAACCCTCCAGCACAGTCTGCAGTTACACCCATGCAATGGGTCACATCTGTCACCAGAAATTCAAATGGCGTTGCAGCAATTCCAACCTTAGTATTCCCATGGAGCTATAAACTCTCGCTTCTCCAATATGCAGATGAAGATATCAAGATAGGAAATTAATAAAATGATATTAATCTAAGGTAGCACTTAAGTGTGAGGTTAACTTTGATTTACTAGATACTCTAGTTTCAGTTTTTCATGCGTTTTAAGTGCTTCACAAGCACTTCATTTAGCTGTGGGTGACGTTTTTCCACACAGCATTACATCACGGTCAAGCAGAAAAGGGATTATAACTTGTACGATTTCCAGCAGATTTACAGTCTTTACTTCTTGCTGAGGAGAACTGGTGGAAGGTGGAGTTGATTTCCTTCATATGTTAACAGCATGAATTAGCTTATGTTTGCTAATTAGTACAATATCTTGCTAGTAATTCACTCTTTTTCTGCGTGGCTTTTCATTCTTCAAGCATTTTTTTCTGTTGGTACTGTATCTTTTTATTTTTGTGTGCTTTTCAAGTGTAATTAAGACTTAAAGCTCAAAGAGGAGGATGCATGAGTAACGTCTAAATGAGGAATTAAGAACAGCATTGCAGTAATGCTAAATACTTTCATTCTAGAAAGCTAAAAACTCACTCCAATCTGTAGAGAGTAATAGAGATGGAAAGCATTTGAATGTAATTTATGACTTGCATAGTGCTTTGTGTTTGCAGGAGGCTCTGCTAATAATACCTAGTGGTTGCCTGTGGACTGCCTGCTCTCTGTGTCCCCTTTGATTTATTCGATATCCTGAAGTTCAGTAAAGATAACACAGTAGTCGAAAGAGGTGTTATAAAGTATGACAAACCCCATTTTCTCTGAAGAGTTTGGCTGCCATGATGCAGCTTTTGCATCTTTCTGATGTAATGAGAGGTGTGACTTCCTTCCTGATGGTATGTCTTGGAGCTGGCTGTACACATTCAGGCTTGCCTGGTGCCAGATGATGTCCAGCAATATGAAACGTTTTATACTGGGTGAAGGCAACAAATCTTTTGCAGCTGGCAAGGTGGGGATGGGTTTCCCACCCTCAGCTCAGGAAGTCGGGAGGGATTTAAGCAATACACTGCTATTATTTCCACTACATACTGCGTAGGCTAGTAAATATTCTGATTTAAATATTGTAAAGAATTATATCAAAAGCTAAAGGAAACATTTCGGGAATTTAGGAGAAAACAGAAATGTGATCAGAAAGTGTAGCAGCCTGTTTTTATTGGATTTAATTGTACCTCTGCAAACAAGAAGGTTAGGGAAACCAAGAAATAATTAGGAAAGCAAATGATGATATAAAATGAAAAACTTTGGGAGGACGAAACAGAATTGCTTTGGAAATAAAAGGCAATAATGAAAGAGTAACAGATCTTTCAATTCAGACCAGCAGTTTGGTGTAAAGAGAAAGAAAATCATTTGAATTTCATTCTTTCCACTTAGTAATCCGGCTGTATATTACTGTGGGAATTAGAGCTTCAAGGATGAGGCCAGATTTCTTCTGTTGCAAATCTCTTCTGATTCCCTTGTCGTCAGCTTCTACCCTTAGCGCTACTATTTCATCCAGCAAAGTCTCTGATTAATTTAGGACATAGACCTCTGTTCATGAAGAGAATGCAGAGTTAGGCTGAAGCTAGAAATGCCTAGTTTGAGATAAATTATCCCAAGACGTGATACTATTGATATTTCTTGGGTACTTCTAGCCTGCCCTGTGTACTAAAGTGTACAGATGCTCTTTATCTCTGAAAAGCTGCCATCAATTACAGATCGAGGGACAAATTCAGATGAACTTTAGAAGGTAGATGTAAAAACAGAAATACAAGATTGTATATTTAGGATTTGGGTTTTCTTCCTTTGAGTTCAAGAGATAAATATGCTGTTTCAAATGATCCTGCAAGACATAATTTGAGGAGAAGAAACACGATGCAAAGTGTTATTCCTCCTCGTAATGGGACACAACTAGCTGAAATCTATTCAGTAGTGAACTTTAACTATAATACTGGTTTAGAGAAAGAATGATTTGGAAAACTCCTGTCATAAAAGGTTATGGGGATCTAGCAAAGCTAACCTACATAGGCATTGGAAGGCATTTGTGTACATAAGGCCTGAAGAGAAATTATTATAATCAATCATACTGTTTTTCTTCATGTTTCAGGACAGGATGCAATGTCTGTAATACAGCAGAAATCAAGTGAGGAGAAAGGGATGTCATTGTAATTCATCTAACTATATTCTAATTTTCAGGCCCTTTGGCTGGGGAAAAGCACTGGCAGCATAGTGGCTGCTGGCAGAGAAGTTCACTTCTTTCCCAGAAGAAAAGAAATCAAAACAGCTCTGCACTGATCAGCTGGCACAGACTGCTGGATCAATGGTTGGCAATTTGCAGGGCTGTGCTGTAGATAAGGCTGTCACATTTTGGCAGTCTCATCACTACCAGTCAGCCACATAATAGCTGATAGGTCCCTTTCAGATAAAGACGAGAAGAAGATAGAAAACTGAAGAGAAAAGGGAGTAAAAGGGGGAATAGAGGAGGAAGGGAAGATGACAAATCAGTGTTTTCAAACTCACATTGTAGTTATGCTCTTTTGGTCTGCAGGCCATTTAAGTATATGTTAATTCCTGTAGCTTTGAAGTGATGAATAATAGCAGTCTTCAGTGTAATTCTTAATTTTTGTACTTTATCCTTTTGAAAATGGACAAATGTTTGCTGCAGACTAGAGTCCCAAACAAGTCCCCCAAACCCCTAAAACACAAAGCATAGGTTTAGGAAGTCACTGTCTGCTGAAGACGTCAAAAATCTACCAGTTGTACATCTTAAGATTATCGTCTCTCTTACTACTGTGGTGTAAATATGATATAGAGTATGGTAACCTTGAAAAGGGAAAGTGTACTTTCGTCCAGATCTGTTTCTGGTCCGTTATTTATTGCAGGTTAGCTTTAGATGGTCTTGTGGTTTCTTTCCTTGAAGACTGCATCCTAGGGAAGGTAAACTAGGAAAGAACTGATAAGAATAGGAAAAAAAAAAAAAAGGTATAAACAGTAGCTGAATTACTTTCAGATGTTTCTGTTTTTAGGAAAATTCCTGAAAACAGAAGTTTCCTCTGAATTCTGCTGCTTTATATTTTTCTAATGGTTCACTGAGGGTCATAAGGAAATGTGGTAGTGATTGGATGACAGTGCAATGAAAAGACGTGTGGGAATCATTACATTAATACTGGTAAAGCTGCTAAATGTGCTTAGGGAGAATTAGACATTTCCAGAAGCCTGAGAGCACACAGAGTAAAGGAGTCATTTGTTAAAAGTACCCTGGCTGTTCTTAATCATCTTGAGTCTTGAGCTTATATTAGATGTTTCTGACTGTAGGGAATGTTCTCTAATTCCAGTGTCTAGTCGTGTGCAGTCTTAAAAAATGAGTCATACCCAATTCTTGTCTTTACTTTCCTCTTTTTTTCAGATTTCCAGGTTTTGCTTATCTACAGGGAGCAATGCTTATTTTATTTGTAAAGGCAATTTGAAAGTCACTTTTTCTGCAGAAATAAAAAAAATTTTCAAATATTTTTTATCAAATCATTTTAATGTCACTCATTCTGGAAAACTCCGTACAAATTATTTTTGCTGTTTAGTCTTCCGTACTCTTCCTTGGTGAATAGTGAAAACAACTCTTTTCGGTCCATTGCAGAGAAGCTGATGAAACATGTATCTGCAGCTAGGTAGAACGCCCTCCCTAAAGTCCAAAAGGATTTGCAATGTAGTCAGCCAAGTCTTTCAGACTATTTTCCAACTCAATTCAGTCAATTCTTATGGTGCATTGCACCACTGTGTTGTGACTTGCGTGTCAGAAACACTAAGAAAAGGAAAGGGGGAGGAAAAAACCTTTCCTTATTGGCATTCCGGAGAATTAAAGACCAGGAATGAGCACGCCACAGTGGCAGGCTGACATGGATTGTTTATTTAATTCTTCCAATTTGTTCCCCTTAATGAAACAGCAAAAGATTTGAGTGAGCGGTAATTAACAAGTGAGAGCCTGTCTAATGAAACCAGTATAGGATGATATTTGTTTCAAGGATCAATAAAAGACTGTGAGTGAAGATCATACTGGCATCCTTCAGGAAAACAAATCACCTTGTGCCAATCAATTGTCATGCTGCACATGCATGAATCTGTGTGAAGCATTTTAAAGAGTGCATCAGTAGAAAGACGGGAAAGGGAGAGCTTGATATATTTGGAGGTATCTAGTACTTAATTTGTTCGTCTGTCAGGTACTATAATTACAGTTGTAGCATTTTTCTTCTGTGCCTTCAATAGTCATTACTAAGCAATTTTAGTGACATAATCTAATTAACATATGTTTTCTTTTAGAGCATCCGGAGTCCATTGCATATGGTTTCTTTGTATTCCAACTATCATCATGTACATATTTTCAGGAAAACAATACAGACTGCATTCCCAGAAAGAAAGGAAGGAAGAAAAAAGAGCAGCTGATAAAAAAGATCTTCTCTGACAGTCCCTTCGGCCCTCCAGAGATAGCAGTTAGATTCCCCGGTGCCACTAGTTGGCTTAGCAATTAATACTGCAGCAATTAGCAGTGAGTTTCCAGATGTCAGTGCACCAGGCACATTTTTGTTTATACATTAACATCATTACTGACAATAACGCTGTGAAACAGGAAACAGTGGCAGGAAAGTTATATGTCAAAATACGTAATCGTTTTGATGGGAGAATTGGGTGTAATGTTAAAGGGTGAATGTATGCAACACAGGATTATTGAAAGCAATACTGAAGCTAATGTGAAATGGGTTTGCTTCTAAAGAAGATTAGATCTGATATTACATTCCCAAAATAAAAATGGTGTAAAGTTTTTAACTACATGGAAAGGGGCAGATCATAGATAAATGTGTAAAGATTGCATTTATACTCCTGGCTTTAATTTAGGATGAGGTTCATGCAATTGAAGAGAAAATAGAGAAGGTCTATCATGAACAATGGCTGAAGGCATTCAGAGAACTCTAATAAAGTAGAAGATGATTTTTTTTCCAAAAGAAGGTATAGAGACGTAATTCTATGAAAGCCAAAATACTATAGTTAAGGTCACTCTTTCAGTAAGAAAGAAAAACAGTCCCAGAGTCAAGGCACTGCTGAACCTAAAATAACCAAGTTAAAGGAAATAGTAGACTCAAGGTGCACAGAGTAGTGGAGGATGTAGGAAAATTATGAAAGATTCATTCTGCTGGCTGGAGGAGATTCAAGAAAGTTTTAATTCTTGTTGACACAAAGACTTCATTACAGCTGTTCATATACTTCCATGATTTTTAATCTAGTGCACTTTTTTCCTTTTCATTCCTGTCTATAAAATTCAATAGAAGACTATTTCACTATTGTCACAACTCTGACTAACTTATAGTAAATTAAGTATTTGAACAAACTCATTTGGATAACGGGAATGCATTTTTAACACAAATTCAGATACTGTCAATACTTTGTTTGACTAGAATTGGAGCCAGGAAGTTTTGGAGTATTAATTCCATGAAATGTATTCAGTTGACCAGAAATTTAAGCTCTTATGTAAATCTTATCAGGCCTTCTTGAATCCGGCTATGAGAATTGTATTCAGTAACTGCATTTGTAACTGACTGGCAGCTGGAGGCTGATCTGTGTTTCTGTAACTTCTCAAACCTTATCAAGTGGCAAATAATTCTGACTGGATTTATTCTGAGGATGGCATAGACTCACAATCGAGAAAGTGCCTTTAAGAAGTGGAATTTGTGTCAAATACTCAACTAAAAGCTACCACTAACAGGAGGGAAAGGCAGTAGGAAGACATTCACTATACTTTTTGTTAGGATGTCGAAAGCAAAATGACTTGCAGCTGGCATGAGGTGGCTAGAAGCTGCAACAGATTAACAAGAGGAAATTGTGTTTGGTCGTTAAAAATAATGGTTTCATACGTCTGGGTACTGCCCTATTACATTATTGGAAGATGCATAGAATAGCATGAGCAATAGAAGATTTTTTCACTGACTACTTAGAAGTATTCATTATTTCCTATAGATATCATCCATATATATCTATATTGATAAGGTATATATTTGTCTAAAAATATGTATATTTGTATGTGATGACAAATACAGTTAATTTCTATCGTCAACAGCGAGTGAGTGAGTTGCGGAGGGCATGAGAAGAACGTGTTCAGTTTCCAGCCTTTCTTTGTGTGACGGGAAAGGGATAGTAGGCAAAGGAAAAGTAGGCAAAGGGAAAGGCTTGGCATAGTGAGACAGGTTTACCGTTGATTAAAATCCTGTAATAGATTTCAGCTGTAAGAATAAAACAGTGTCTTTCTACAATCACCAATTTGGAAGCAACAAAAATATGCTAAAGAATATGGACTATTCATGAATATGTCAAAAGTTTTGTTTTGATTAATAAAAATGAGGTGCAAGACATCAATCATCAAATTGTAGAGGCAGGAAATTAATGCAGTTATTTAGGATCCAACACCAGAAAACTATTCTACATTATTTACTAGTTTGTGCTGCTTGTCAGTTAAATCCACCAGTTCTTGGGAGTTCTTATAATTTCCAAGTATAACAATGGGGGAATTTGAATTGTGCAAAGTAAAAAGTACAATTCTTATTCTGCAGTAGCCAGAATGTGAATCATGAGAAAGAAATGCTGCTGACAGCAAGAAAATTGAAATCTTTGAGGTTCAATGCTGGCAAAATTGCAGAAAAGTAGACAAAGGCTTATGCTAGAAAAATTACTGCAGGGACCCTTGTCCAAAATAGGTTACAGCAAATGTACGTATTTGATTGCAACAGCCATAGGAATAATCATAATCGTAAGGAAATAATTATATGCAAGGAAAGCTGGAAGGTCACGACAATAAAGGGCAACCATGGTTACAAGGACAGAAGATACGCAGCAGTTCTCTGGGAGGCTCGACCCTGGTGCTCAATGCTAGCAGTAGGTTGAGACAACTTCTTAAAATTGTTATAGGTAGGATATACATGATTCATGTGTTTAGATGTTTTACCTTTGTCATGTTTGTGTTAACAGTATGAGTCTGATAATGTTCTTATCCTCTTTCTGGAAGAGGAATTGATCATCTTCCACATTTTACAAATGATGCAATTGTGAGGTTGATGGATATTAAATTGCCTAGATACTACCCCTATCCTAGTGTGTCTGTTTTTAAAACTATGATTTTGGTTTAAAAAAAAATCTGATACATACATCTTACATAAATCATTGTAAAGAACATTATTTTCTGCATGCAAGCGTGAGCATGTATACTGTCATGGCTGATCGTGCGACTTTCTTTAGAAAGCTGTGTTCAAGAAATCCATCTTCTTTCTGAACCACTGTGAGCTTCTCGTTGCAGGGTATATTCACGCTCCTTGAGTGAATACCAAGCTGAAGAAAACCGCAATACTTTCTGAAAAATTCCCATGTTGTTCTTCTATTTCAGTTACTTAAAAGACTCCTCTGTTGTTTGTGTACTCTGTTGTGTGCTGTCTATTAAAGTAGCATTTTTTTGTTCTTTTGTTACTATTGCATGTGTGTATATTTTCTTTAATTGATACTTTTCCTTTTTCTTGTTTTGATATTTTTTAAATTACTGAAATAATTTGTCTGAAGTATCAGCACATGATTATAATATGACTAGCAAGATTTTCAAAAGAGAAAATATTAAAACAGATGGAAGAAAACACAGTTTCATTTGCAAAACAGTGGTCAGGTAACTCCAAATGTTCGGCCTGCTAGTTTCATGTCCAGTCATAATAAATGAAAACAAAAAATATGCTGTATTGATAGCAGTGAGAAGCCTGAATTTAAGCACCCTATTTTAAATGATATTTCGCTTGTAAGTTGGTCTGGAAGTTTGTGCAAGTTTTACTTTGTATTAGAGCATATGCTAAAATTTGACATTCTGTTGGAGAGGTCAAATAAAGGGTTAAAGTGAGATGAAAATGAGAAGATACTCAACTTTTCATAAATACAAAAATTCATGCCTGCTACAAGTTCATGACATTCACCAGAATTTCACCAGCTAAAAATAATGAAAATTCGTTATAAAGGCAGGGAGAGGGGAGTTTGGGGTTTTTGTTTTTAAAGTGTTGAGGAATCTTATCTTCTGATAATGCCCTACATGAAACCAATTAGTTGCGTAGTTATGCTAAGTGAACAAAAAGTTAAGATGCATTTCTCTCCCTGAATAATGCAAAAATATATTTGTTAATATTCCCTTCCTTATTAATTTCCTAGTGTGTACATGCTAGGCAAAATTTGTTACCCTGAAACAACTTACATAAATCAACCCTCCTGACTGATTCCATCCCAAATATATCTCAGAACGACAATTATTAGCTGAAATTAAGGAAAACTAAGCACAAATAGGTATGCATGAATGTGCCATACGAAAAGGCAAAGGAAGCATGTTCACAGTCCTTGCACCTTAAATTCTTGTTAGGTATTTTAGAGAAATTCTGCTTTTGGGGTTGGCGTGCACCGTGGGCTTCTCCAAAGGTCCTGTAACATTCCCAGTTCAAAAAATAATCTCTTTTTTTTTCTTTTTGTGACACCTATGCATTTGTCTGAAGTCTTTTCCTAAAGAAATGAGGTGTGTGGATATTCAGAAAGTGGGGTTTTTTCAGCTGCTGAAAGAGTAAGTTTTATCTTCCATTCCCTGTAATATCCTTCTATCTTATGTCTGTCTGTCACTTTTAGCCTAAGAACATGTCTTTATTGTTGAAGACTTTTTAAAGTTTGACATTTCAGCCGTCTCTTGTCTGCAGCCTTATCAATGCATGTTGGTGAAATTTGTTATCCACAAAAGCAGCAGTGTCTAAATATCTATCAGATATTTAAAAGTAGTATGAGGAAAAAATGACTTGTTTTTATGTTGTGTCAATATTCTTTGCACTTGGAATGGCTGCAGCAGTTGTAAAGAGTGAAGAGAAACCCATTAAAAAGACAAAATATCACATATGAATGATGAAATTGATGGTTTTAGGATATAGTCTAGTTCAAACTGCAGATGCAGATGGAAAGACTGATGGCTATGTCATTCTAAAATTTTTGTAAATAGTTACTGTTACTATATTTAAGAAAAGTTCTTCCTTTTGAAGGATACAGGCAATTAAAAATGTGTTCGTTCTTCTCAGTTAATACAAAAGAACAAATGCCAAATGTAACAAAGTATTGTGTCACACAAATTGGAGGATTTGCCAGTCCTACTGCTTGGCTCCCTAATGTTTTGAAACTATTGTTGACTGCTGTATGGATTGGGTATGTGACAGAGCAACATGCTAGTCATTTAGGTTAAAATATGGTTGTAAAGTCTCCAGGTGTTGGGTTTGATTTAATCCCATTTGCACTTGTGCAAGAGAGAGAATAAACCCTAGACTAAGCAAAGCTGTGATGTACTGCACTACAAGGACTGCATTAGAGCCATGTCTGGTACTGTAAATAAAGACTTTTATATTTTCATTTATTGATTGTAACTCTAAGAAAGCTTTACGTTGTCTGGTAAAAGTGGCTGAAAAATAATATATGGCAAATCTATAGCAGGGACATAGGCATTTTAGAAAGAAGAGAATAATTAGCTGTATAATCAAAGACAAAAGCATTGCTATATACATGCTGCTTTGATTTTCTAAGAGCCTAGTGATATTTTCCCTTTATGTTGAGCTGTTAACAATACCCTTCAGCAGCAAAGGCAAAATCCATTCTCAGCTGAGGGAGGTGGTGCTTTTTAGTCCATTTATATTTTTTGAATGCCAGTATTTCCTGAAAAGAGTGGATCCAAACCATCTGCCTTTGGTGTTACTGGATTTTTTTCTTTACCTTCAGTTTGGCCAGGTTCTGTGAAAGTGCAGGAGTACTGACTAGAGTGGCAGGAGGACGCACTGAAATTGGACAACAAACTCAACCTGTAATCCGTCTATCTCATTTTTAACAAACGTATAAGAAATTGGTACAGTGAAGACTGTGAAAAAAATAACAAATTACGTTAAGTTTATATTTTTATTTTTTATAGGCTTTTGTATCACTAACTGTATAGGGATTACGATGTAATATGTAATATCGTCATTATTTTAACAGAAGAGAGTGACTAATAGGTCCTAAAGCGTGAAAATTCACTTCCTTAGCTTGTGAAAATTAGCTCTTTTCAGCAGAGCATGTGTACGTTGTCCTGCTTTCTCTTCAGAGCATGTCTATATATACAGCAGTGAACGTACCTCTGAGGGTTTTTAACCGTCAAAATACACGTGCTTGAGAAGGCTGGAAGCACTGGCCTGAGGTCTGCCACTTTCGTGATTCTGGAAGTGACGACTCGTTCCTTGTGGTTCACGTGTCATTTTTAAAATGAAAATGTATGCGAACAGAAGAAAGGTATGGAAGAGATCACAGCTCACATTAGTCAATCTAAAGCCGTCTTTGTGAAGTGTTGCCTGACACTCAAAATGTGGTTTTTACTCACATAAATAACAAAGAAGAAAACAATGATCTTGAACTAAAAATTCCCTAGGTATGTCTGCAGAGATGTTTGTAGTCATCTCTTATTTATACAGACTTGATGAAAGAAGGCAGTAGAATCTGGATATCGAGTTTGTCACTTTGTCTTTGATCAGCACCTGTATAAGAAATACGGGGGAGGGAGGAGGCACGTGCTCCACTGTGCTCACCTGCCCTGAGCACTGCTGAACAGCAGGAAATGGTGATGTGAAGGGAGGGAGTGTTAAGATTTAATGGGAAACTTTATAACTTGCAGTAAATGCACGTCATGTGCAGAGCAAACATTTGTAATACTTCCCTTACCACTAAACCATGAGAGAACTAGAGTATTGAATTTAGAGGAGAAGAACTGAAGGAGTTGAGCGTAGAGCTAAACCCACGACACAGAAACAGGCCCAAAGGTTTTGGAGGAGCGCTGAACAAAGGTGCGCCTGATTTGTCTATAAATGCAAAGTGACTCCATTGACTTCAGTCGTATCATCCTGCACTTCTGCAAGTGGGACAGAGCAGAAGCCTCTTTACTGCTACATGCAGCTGTTCAGCGCCTTTTAACCTGTCTGGAATATTTTCCTGTGTGTAGCAACTAGCAGTGCTAGGAATCAAGTATTTGTTTAATTTCATAACCTGATTTTTCACCTTCCTAATCTTCATCTTCACACTGCAAATTCAAATGCTTTAGAGGAAAGAAAAATACCAAGAAAAAAGAAAGAAAAAATTGCTAAGAAAATTGCCAAGAAAAAATTGCTCAGAAAAAACTTAGCAATTCTTACCAATTACCCACCCAACAGCCGTCCTATGGACACTCTGCAGCAATTGTTTATGGCTTGATACGCTATTGCAATAAATATCTGCAGAGAATACAGTAACTTGAAATTTAGTCACTACCTACGTATTAAAATGTCTGAAACCTCCCCACATACCTGTGTATTTTAAAACAATTTTTAAATGTAAAATTTACCATTAGGAAATGTCAAAACTTTCTGCCGCTGTATGTGCTGAGGACACACAGTGGGACTAACCACGCAGCAGAGGCGTTGAGTTTGCAAACAGTCTGCGCTCGCTGCTGAGCCCGTTTTGCAGTTCTGTCCTCCGGAGGGAGGCTAAAAGGCCTCCGAGTCCTGGGGACTTCCGTTTCCGAAACGCGGGTGGCAGGCCCTCTGCTCGCACAGAATACGTCAGTCAGCTAGAAATTCCTGCGGGTGTTTCTCCTCCGGGCTGTAAGAGCGGTGGCGGCAGCCCTAGTTCCTGCGCGTGGTCGTCCTGCTCGCGCGCTGCGCTGGGTGAGTGCGGCAGCTGCAGCTTTGCAAAAGCCAACGAAGTTCTGTGTGCAAACTTGCAAGTTGCTTTTCAGTAATTTAATACGTTCATAAGTGAGACCACACAAGACAGACTTTGGTTTTTAAATCCTAGAGGTGTAACGCTTTGTTGTCACGTAAGTAGAACAGTAGCATTAAAAGGAAATCGGTTCTTTCTTTCTTTGAAACATTGACGAAGTAAAAGGCACTGGCTTGTTAATTGGCTAGTTTCTTGCTTAAGCAAGCAAATAACCCAGGCAGGGTTGTGCCGTTGCTCTGCAGCTAAAGAAGGTGACAGTAAATGCACCGTCGATTTTAGGCTAATAGTTACTCCCTGTGGCTCCAGTGAGCGGGCAGCCAGGAGCCACAGGGACCAAGGGAACTCGCGTGACCGCTCGAAGGCCCTGGCTTCTCCAGACCACCGCGGCTCCGTCACGCAGCAGACAGCCGCTGCTAAAAGCAGCATGAGTTTCATGATTTCAGTGTTCCTGCTGCTTCTCTGTTTTAGTCCATTTTTCTATATTCTATTTTCGCTGGAGTCTCCCTAATTTCCCAGCTCCCCCATGGCGTATAGGATTTTTTATAGCTATACGGACTGTGAGTTGTTGCCCTGGAAACACAGTTGTGCATGCAGCTGTTGCAACTGTACTCGTTACTTCTGCTGTATCACCAACGGTTTCAAAGCTTTTCGGTATTTGTCTGGCGTTTTTTGATACTGTAACTCTTTCTAACAATATGTTTGACAAATTACTGGAGGAGGAAATAAAACCTAAAACTGGCAACGTGCAGAATGCCCCCAGCTCCTGACTGAGCCCGCTGTTTTCTTGGTCTCAAAAGCCTCCAAGCCTCCTGCCTGCCGATTTCGAAAAATACTAAAAAGTAAGAAGTTGGGGGAAAAAGGAAAAGGAAAGTTTGATATTCTCCGTCAAAGCTGCTGACTGCAGGTGCTGGGGGGAGGTATGGAGCGTGACAGCACAGCTCCTGAAGGTTTTGGGGAAGGCCAGGCCCCCGCGGGGAGCAGAGGGCTCCCGCCCCAGCCCGGCCCCCGCGGTGCTGCCGGCTGGCCTCAACGTTTCTGAAACGTGTAGACAGAAGCATAGTTGGAGAGTTGTATATGTTCAGTTTTTTTTAGCCAAGGTTTCTAATTGCCTGCATATTTTCACTCCATATACCTGTCAACTACACCAGTTTAGCTGGCGTTGCACTGCCTTTATATTGTCCTCTGCTTTTATAGCAATATATAAAATGATTGGGTTTTTGTATGTCGCTCCCTCACAGGCACTCAGACTGCTGAGCTTGTCTAATTCCCCAAAGCCTTAATAGGTGCAGAGGAGGACAGGCGGGCACTATTATTTCTGCTACAGTCTCAGGAAGAGGAAAAGAGTGCTGCACTAATAAATAAAAAGGTTGCTAAGTACAGTAAGATATTACAAACAACGATTTTGCCTCCTTGTATCTACCTGCTCTCCAGGGACCTCACAGTCTGTTGTAATGCATAGGTCTTGGATACTTACGTTGTGCATTGTTTGTAACAATTGTCTGATTTTGTAGCTATCCTTTAATGTGAAGATTTGAGTCAGGTCATCAGTTCTAATCATAATATGAACTAGTTTTGATGGTGAGCCTCAGGTTTGAGTAGATTGACTGTGGAGGAGGTAACTGTACCAAATGAACTGATGCAATAGTATAATATAGTACAACTTTCTTTTTCAATTTAATTCCCTTGGGGATTCAACCTTAGTAAGTCATAGTCTGCATTATTTTTTGAAAAAAGAGTTTATGAGGCTAGCCATTAGAGAACAGACTGGACCTGAAATATATTAACAATTAACATGCAGGTTAAAATAACACACAGCACAGAAGCATACAAGGAACGGACGTTCATGCTTGCTTGTAAGCAACCTACATGAACTCAGTGAAAATTGTATTCTTTTTCTCCAAAGGAATGTGTATTAGAAATTCTCATTCATCTGATGAAAAGTTAAATTATCTGTCAAGTTGTAATCCATTTGCAAAAATTACTGAATAACTCCAGAAGTGGCCAAAAAATGGGTAGCGGACTCTTGTAGAGTTTCTGGAGCTGTGGCTAAGAAGTGCAGAGAAGATCTCAGGGGCATCAGAATCAAAAGTGTCCTTGCACTCCTTTCTCTCTGATGGGTCGCTCTTTGGAGTTAAGGAATGTTTCCACAGAAGAAGCACAAGCCATACCTCCAAGTCCCTTCTCTATATTCATTAAGTTGACAGGGCTGATATAAGAACTGCTATTTTACCTCAGTTTCTCACCGTACAGGGAGGGGATTTATAGATTTTTGCCTGGGAAACTGCAACAAGGTGGATGTGATGAAGTTGAGAATTAGGGCAATAATTTAAAGTAAATGATAGACTCAGTTTCAGAGCATCATCTCTGCAGCAGTTTCAGTATATAATTAAATATTAAAATAAATACAATCTAGATTGTGTTGACACCTAAAGTGATCCGTATTTTTGCTGTTTTTATCACAGTATCTGAAATATTTGCTTCTAATGTTTCTGTTGAGTATAGAAAAAAAATACTATGTTTGACCATACAAAGTCATATACTGCCAGGTGCACTATTCTGGACGTTAGATATAAATGGTATGTGAGCGTCTGTCATTTAATAAGTGTTTGTAGACTTATTAAGCATTTATCGAGCTTGTGTCTGTGGCAGCTGATCAGAGTGAGCTATAAAAAGTATTACACAGTATGTCCTGTCACATTCTGAGATTTTCCTTCCCCATCAGCCGTTCCTGTGAGGATACTATTGGACACACTGGCTTTTACAACCGAGATTTCCAAAGTCTGAGCTCTTGGGACTTAGTGTATTTTGGTCTTCAATGTTGTTTTTCCCCCTTGACTTGGAGGTGCGCAGTGGTTGAACAAAGGGTAACAGGCACAGGTTACAAAAAGGGCAATTCCAGTCAGATTTAAGGAAAACTTTTTTCACCACCAGTGTGGTCAGACACTGGAGCCAGTATCCCAGAGACGCTGTGTATCTCCACACTTGGACACATCCAGAAACCCAACTGGACGTGGCCACGAGGCGGCTTTTCTAGGTGGGCCTGCTCTGAGCAGGACGTTTTCCTAGAAGAGCTGGAGAGGGCACTTTCAACCTAAATTCTTCTCTGATTCTATGATTTGTTTTGTCCCATTAACCCTTCCCTCCTCAAAAAAGTATTCAATTAAAATAGATTACTTTTTATTTGTGGACTCTTTTTGTTCAAGTAGAGATACTAGTGGAACTCAACAGATACTTGCCATTGTGGAAAAAAGCTACGGGTAAGATGAGGGAGGAAGAGCCCTGATGAAGGTTGTTCAGGTCACAGAACTCTTTCAGAGGATCTCAAAAAAATAAACTATCTTAAATTATTCTCCTAGGAATGGGGCAGTGATGGAAATAAATGCTGTGTTTGCTACAAATGATAGCATCTTAATCTATCCACTTTGTATTTCTTCAGCTCTTTTCCCTATCAGATTTCAACTGTTGAACTCCAAAGTCAAAAAGCTAACAGCTTTACAGATGAAGTTCTGCTTTCCCATTCCTGACCGCAATTGCTTCTGACAGCCCATGTTTGCCCATCTCTGAGCCACACAGATTAATTTCCATCCTGGCAATGAGGACTTGTATTGGGCTATTAAATGTACAAGGACACAGTGAGTGAATACCTCTCAGCATCCTGAAGACACTCTGGGTCTTGAGATCCTTTAGGGGCTTTATAAAGTGACTTGTGCAAATAAGGAGATACCTCATCACCTTACTGACTGCAGTGAACCACCTTTGGCAGCTGCTACAACAGCCAGATGAACCAAAACAAAATTTAGGAGGGTTACTTAGCAGTTTTGTTCTTTGTTCTGCTAGGTATAAGAAAATCTCTGTAGTACGAAAGGGTATTATATACCACCCACTCTCATCAATGGTCACTATAGTATTATTTTGCTACTGTTGATACCATTTAGATCATAACACTTTCTCAAAAGATGTCAAACAACAAACAATTTTCTGCTATTACCTTAAAATTTTGTATGGTAAACCTAGATACGTATATCATACAGAAAGGAGTTGTGTCAGAAGTACATTTCAGGTGAGTCTCTAGTTATAGGTATTTCCTGATTATTCTTGAAGTTTGTATGTGTAGTATCCCACAGAAATATATGAAAATCAAGGTCTACTATTTCACAGCTCAGTAGAATTAGAAATAGAAAAGTCCTGCCACATGCGTAAGTCTGTGGCACAGCTAGGTATTGTGCCATAGTATTTGTTCACAGGTATTGAAGGGGTGATTTTGTGACAGTTTTGGATGTGGAGAAGTTGAAAGGGAAAGAACATTAGGATGATTTGGATTCACCTGCTCTTAAAATGATTTTTTACCGTATGTGGCAAATAAAGTTTAATAATTTGTTACAGAATTCCTTTTATGCTATACAGTATGGGCCTTCTTGCCAAGGTAGCAAGGATGATTTTTTGATGGAAAGTGCAAAGGAACTTCTATAACCTTGTATGAGTTCTGTAATATTCACAAAGTTTATTAATCATGTATAGACCTAATCTGTTTTCTCAGGACAGCTTTATTGGCACTGCAATGCATTTTTCAACCCTTCGTTGGAAAAGAAACTCCTATGCTTGGTGTGTAGCCCCTGCATAAGAAAAAGGTAGTAAATTCTTTTCTGCAGATGGTATAAGATCCATGTACCCAAACTACACATAATTGCCAAATGGTGGCCTGGACTCTCACATTTCTGCTCTACTTAACTGTTCTGACAAGTTGTGCCAAAAGCGCAGAGCAATAACACCTTTGTGTTGTTATGGACAGAAGGTTAATCTGACTAGTCTTGAAAGGACGAATGTAGATGTATTTGGAAAATCCTTTTTACAGTCAAAGCAATGGGGGAAATAACTTGTTATTACCAAAACACATATTCTTATTTGAGAAATAAGTAGCTTTGGTCACCAAAATAGTAACAAGATGGTTTCCTTAAAGTACTTAATCTTTGAGAAGGGAGGTATGTAGACTGTACAGAATAATATTGGAAGAGCTTCACTTTTTGTTAGCGGCCAACGTCTACAGACGTAATAACTAACTATTGACCAGAGTAAGCGTCTGATGCAAAGACAGGCCATCCTTAAAATATCCAGTACTGACAAATTGCAAATGTGTTTTGGGTCAGCTGGAGTAGCTGATTCATAGGAAGTACAGACCTGATGCTTGTTATTTAGTACCCCAAACTACTTCAAGCATAAAGGTCCAAAAGAAAAATAAGAATCTGTTAGTGAGTATGTGTGTCATCCTATAAAACAGGATAGGCAAACTGTAGGAGGCTCAAAGGCGGTGGTTAGTAACTCCCTGTCACCATACTTGAGCTCCCTTGTCATAACTGTGGGGAGCTAGCTGACAGTGATCCTGCTCTTTACTTTATCCGTATAAATGCAAGAAAAGAACTAGAGAGGATAGCAGCATCGTATTCTCTTAAAGATAGTGAGATTTCTGGAATTTGTTAGTTTTACTTATTTTGTATTCTGGACATGAGTTTTGTCAATATCATGGAGTTTGCTTTGCAGTTGAACAGACTGAAAAAGCATCAGTGTTTTTAAATCTTAGCGAAACTTTCCTTTTTCAATAGCTGTTTTCTTTCAAAAAGTGTCAACAGTTTGATTGGTGTGCTGTGGGTATACATGTGTATGTGTACAAATGTATATCTACGCATAATGCACATAAATATACATTAAAAAACAGCTAGGAATTCACTTACAGTCGGTAACTATGCTGCAGGTGAAAGGGTGAATTTTTAGGGCCATTGAACACTGTAAATGTTCATTGTATCAGTGCTTCAGAAAGACCCATTCTAAATGACTGTCTGTTGATCCACTGTGAAAATTCATTGTGCTCAATTGCCCTCGAAATTTCTCATTTCTCATCGGTGGTGTTGCAGTCTGCTGGCTGCACATTGGACTGCTGTATAAAGCATGTAGGCACCCTGCTTCAGAATTTCTTAAAATACTTCATATTGCCTGCAAGGTTTCCTTGCGTTACTTAATAACTGAATAGATCTAGAGTCTATGAGACTTTCAAAGATGGGAATAGATTTCCCTGAGTAAGTTAAGAGGCAAGTGCGCACAATGAAGCAAAGCTTCTCATTTAGATCAAGATTTGCATATATTACTTCAATTTTAAAAAAGGGGCATTTATACCAGGTAAGAAGACTTTGTTTTTTCTTCCAGTAAGTAGGAACTTTCTTTATGTAGTTCTGCTGACATCTTGCTGGAGCTGTGGTTCATTGCTGACTTGTTATGAGGGGGAATACTACCAGTTCCCTGTCACCAGTTCCTCGAGTGTCTATCCCAGGAAGGATTCAGTCTTATATTAGTAAATTTGCAAAAGTCAGCTGGACAATGGCAAGGCCTCACCTCACTCAGAATCTATTAAATATGTGAATCTCTAGTAACTGCATAATTTGTATTTTGCTACAAATCCAAAATTGTGTATGGTTATAATCTACAATTTTTTAAGCTTTAACACTGAAAATTAGAATGTGAATATAAATAAACTCAAAAAACATTTTTTTTCTAATTAACTATCTGAGCAGGCCGTTTGCTTTCTGTCCACATTCTGCTCTGCTATTTGTTTAGACTATATAATAGACTATATGACTATATATAACAGGTGAAAGCTGTCTTCTAAGGACGTGAATATCAGCTGTTTTTTTTTTTCAAGAAAAGCTATATTTGCAAGCACATTGCATTCCTGGTCTTGAATGTAAAGTATGCAACAAATTATAATCTTGACAAACATATAAAGCACTTTCATGTTCCTGTATGCCTCTGCATTCATCTTGGCTTCCACTAATAGTACTCTGCGTGGCAAAGAAGCAGGGCTAACTCATATGAACAATGGTGTGAGGAGTCATAATTCATCTGTTCGGCAGGTTTAAGAGACGTAGGATTCTAAACCAGCAAACACTATCTTGATTTTAAATAATAATTTTGTTCTTTTGAAGTTTGCGGGAGCAAAAGGAAATATCTCCCTCATTTTCATTCTTCTTCTTTCTAATAAAATTCATAAAATGAGTAGAGCCATTCCTAGAGAGAAAACAAAGCATCAGAGTAATTTCCTCCTGACTAGGCTTGTGAAAGCTGTTTTTTTCCTAAATTATTTGCTGACTTGAGTCATCCATTTCTCAGAAGAAAAGAGGTATTGCCTCACATGATCTCAGAAGGTCCCTTCAAGAGAAGATAAAGGCCAGCTGGAGTCTGTTGTCTAGATGCAACTGTTCATCTTCATGATTTTTATTCTTATGCCTGAAATAAATTTTAAAATGAGGAGAGATAATAGGAGTAGTTCTATGAAAGTGATATCTCTGGTAAATATGACCGTTTGTATAGAAAAGCAGCTCTTCTAGTTATAAAGCTTTAATTTTCTTTTACTTAGTTTTACTGCATGTCTTCAGCATTTCACTGCTGTTTTTATGGTTCCAGTTATTTCAAAAAACATTTCCAAAGTGAAAGATTACATTTACGTAGTCTGTGAATTACATTTTTACATAGCCACAGTTGCATCGTGTGTTTCAATAAATTGCAACTACATTCTGTTTTATAATTAAATCACTTTTGAATCTAATAACTACAGGAAATGTATGCTTAGATGCAGAAGTCTGCTGACAAAGTGGAGGGTAACACAACTCTCATCTATGAAACTTTTTAATTATTTGCTCCACATCTGAGGATTAGGTTTGTTTGGATGTCTTGCAGAAAATAACATTAATATTCAATTTGGATAAGGACTTTCAGTGAACACGCAGAATTTAAAAAGCTATTAAACAATTCTTTCTGATGACCAGTTTCCGTAAGGATTACAACTATTCTAACCCGTTCTGAAAAACCGATTAATTCAGAATGGCCAAGCCGTAGAAGGGGCATTCTCCGGGTTCTTTTCAGTTCAGAACAACTTACCTTGTGTTTTTGCTGAATCTTCCAAAATACCTGGATATTTTCCATTACCAGCTAATATGCATTTGAATCTGCCTAGTGTATTTTCCAGTGTCTGCAAAAGTCAGGTAGCTAAGAATGCTTTCTTACAAGCTCTGTTATCAGCCCTCTCAAAGTACATTAGCTCACTTTCTATTTGTCTAGATGTGGGAATATTCTACATTTGAACAAGACAGCATTTTGCCAAATTTGAAGTTATTATTTTAGAGATGAAAGGTTTGTAAAATTATGCTCTTATCTGAAATATTTTAAAATAATTGATAGGTGAGGATTATTTTTGTGAAATGTTCTGGATGAGTCTCTCCAGTTTAAATTAAATTATTATTTGGAATTTAAAAACATCTGGTCTAAACTAAAGCTGAAAGTCATATTAGGCTTTTATTAACATTTGAAAAATTTGAAATTTCAATGAAAGAGAAATGGCATAGGAATTAATTATTCTTTCCAGTATCCATTGAAAATAAGCTCTGGCATTTAAGTCCTGGCAAGATGGCTTTGATTTTATATTGCGATTTTAGCTGGTTTTATGGTGGCACAAATTCACTTTACCATTAGAGCTTGCTAATACATACAGTACTATAAATCTAAAAGATTCTCTCACAACTTTTCCTCATAAATTATTGCTGCTGCCTCATATTTAATTCTATAATATCAAAGGCTTTATCTGGGAAAAGTAAGACTACTCCACACTTTTTTTCATTTGGAATCCTTTGAAAACGTTAAAACTCACTTTAAATTTACCACATTTGACTTGAAGAGAGGTAATGAACCCAGGCCTCTGTTAAGTGAATAACGTGAACTTTTTTTGCTCTGCCTTGCACTTAGGCAGCGGAATAGCCTTCCCCGGGACTGAGCCAGGGCATCGCAGCCTGCAGCTCGGAGGAGCTCGGAGGGCTGCTGAGCGCCGGGCTCAGCCCCGAGCAGCAGGGCTCTTCGCTGCGCCCCACTTCGCCTGGAGGATGACTGCAACGGCCGTCTCTTATTCCCCGGTTTTGACTCACGTAGAACCACCTGTAGACGTGTACTTGTTGACTGTAGAGAAGCCGTTGCTCCTGGTTTTGCTCTTACTTGTTCTGCAGCAGTCGAGTGGCTGGGCGATGTGATCCAGGAGCGCTGCAGCGTTTAGCCCGCGGTTCCAGAGCGACCTGGGAAAAAAGGGGGTGTATGTGTGCGTGGGGTGGGTGTCCGTGCCGCCACACCAGTCACTTCGTTCTGCAGGTTCATTGCTTGTAATATAGATGTAACCTTGTTTCTGTGCCTTCCTAGGGCTTGCAGCCTGGGCACTAGAACGGTATTTCTTTCTACTTCTCTCCAGCATGCTTTACTTCAAACCACACAGCCTACTAGGGGGCATATGCCATGATTTTTAAGAATCACATCTTCATATAGTGTTAATAGTTTATTTACATTTTGTAATTTTGTTTTAAATTGGCTGATTTTTTGTTACTGCTTAGCTGATATTTCTACGTTTCCAGGTGAAGTACTATGGCTATTGAAGTGCCGGTAAGGATATTTTTCCCTAAATATTCTCTCAACTATATTTTCCTATAGGGACAAGTTGCATTTACATCAAAGGGCCATTCAATTCCTAGCCGACATATACTTATTATTTGTATATCCCTGTATTTGCAAGTGTGCATGGGAAATTTATTTCACGTTCTATTTTTTGCAGGGAAATTTCAAAAAATACTTTGGATAGAACTTGAAGAAAATTTATTAAAAAAAGAAAACAGTGCCCAACAGGAGCATTAATCTCCTTAGGTACTAATTTAAGCCTCCAACACTGAGTAAAACGTGCTAAAGCACTGTGGGTGGTATCTGTCTGGAAATTTTGTCTTTTGCTGTATGCTAGAGGGTGGCCGGCTCCGCTGGGTGAGAGCCAGGCTCTCTCTGAGCATGATCCCCACTCCCCTCTTCTTCCTCTGTGCTTTTGCTCCATGCTGTACCTGCTTACCAGTTTAGGACTTTATCGCTCAGGATTAAATGAGGAGTATCCCATATTGTAGTAGCCAAGAGTCACAATATTGAGGAATATTGCAAAAGGAGTATTCTTGTGACTATTTGTAGTTTTGAATGTGCAGTTTGCTTTGTAGTTTGCCTAAATTTTGTAGAAATCTGGGTCCAGCCTTCAATGCAGTCTGATCAGTCTTTAAGTTTTTTTTTTTTTCCTTAACTTCTGCAGTCTGGTTCATTTATAAAAAAGTATTTAAGCTGTATTCTTGTTTGTTTTGTAGGCTGAGTTTTATGCAGTAACATGAATGTGCAAATGTATTCTACAGACTTTAAAAAATCCTAATGTATTTAGTGTTATTTATTTATGCTTTCGCTAAATTATTGAACTTACCTGGTACAAAGCTTATGGAAATAACAGTCAATGTAGTTTTTTAAAGGTAGGGTTTATTTCTAAGGATCTCACTATAAGTATTGTTATAACCTACTTGACCTGAGAAGAATAGCATTGACCCAGACGTGTAAAATTGTTTCTGCTTATTTTTAATCAGCTGATTTGTCATTACTCTATTTCACCATTATTTCACTGCACTTTTGCTGATGAACCATAGAGTCCTGATTTTTTTCTGTGGTTTCTTCCCTTATTCGCAATCAGTGGTATATACCATGCCTTCAGTTCAACGATCATGACAAAAGTCACCTAACGGATATCACTTCTCATTGTCCAGCGGATAATATTAAATATTTTCCTTCAAAATAATTACTTGGTCATGATCAGCACATTTTATTTGCGTGCTGATGGAATTATAACAGAGAGGTAATTATTTATTGTAAAAAAATTAGCTAGTTATGTCTTGCTATCCTGCAAGGCTGAACACTCAGGACATGGGTATGAACAGTTAATCCACTGAAATTATACAAGTTTCCTGTCAGCAGGAAAGATTCAGTGAGTGATTCACTATTATCTACAGGGAGCTCATTAAGCTCCGTGATGTTTGTTCCCGTTAATTTAATACGGCATTGCATACAAGACTGGACCAAAATGTAGGCTGCAGTTTAGGTAGGATATAGCCAACAAAGTGGTGAAATTATAAAAAATTGGTTTTGATAGAGATTTTCTTCCATCCGTAAATTGGGGATTTTACATAAAGTTTCAGCTTATTTGGGGATTAAATGCAAATTTAGCTACATAAGAACAGATTTGTAGTTAACTTGCTCTTTCATTCCTTAAATTAGAATGCCACAAATTACAATTATACATGACATTACTTTCAAGCACATTTTGTAACTGCCTTTTAAATTGGATGACCTTTTGCCAGGGGGACAGTATAGCGGATTTAACCATGGGTCTTAAGGGTTGGCGTCCTGTTTGGGAGCAGGTCACAATCCGTTGCCTGGTTTGCCACCTCTCATTCTGTTAAGGCAAGTGATCTGCATTAGCCTTATATCTGTTGCATGCTCAGCAAAAGACAAGATTCGTGGCACATCTGCAACTTAGCACACATATGGGGAAAGTGACAAAATCTTTCTGAAAAAAAGGATTCTTGTACTATCAAGACAGTTATTGCTTAGCTGCGATAATATGACAACTCCCACTTTCATGGGACTTTTGCTATCAGTGAGATACATATTACACATTAAGGTATCCAGGAGCAGCCCATTCACACATTGATCTATTCAGTTCTCAAGAAAAATTAAATAAATAATAAATTGTACAGACATGATAAAATTGGAGGAAATCTTTAATCAATTATTAATCGATTATTCACGTGAGCACAACGCTTGTAAAGATCAAAACCTAATTTTGACAACATATGCAAAGTTTTCCTTTTGAATTTAATAATATATTCTCAATCTGTTGTTCGTTAAGGTGAACATCTGTGTATTCATTAATTTTCCTCCAAGCTTGGTGCACCGGGAACTTCAATTCTTTAACAAATTTTCCAAAGAATAATCCCATTACAAGCTTAGTTTATGATCCATGCAATGCCAGCTTCGTTAACATACTTATCTTTTCTGTCTAATAGTTCTTTGCAGCAAAATATATTCCATGTTGGGATGGAGCAGTAAGACCAGGGAGAGTGTGCAAGTCTGTTTGAAGACTCTGTTCACAGAGTTTGAGATCTTGTTATGTGATCTCTTAATAATATGACACCATAGGTTTTACAAAGGATTGTGATTCTTAGCTGTAAATTGTCATTTGTAAGTTACAGAAGATATAATTTTATCCTGCATGATATCCTGGATTTGTAAAATAATACAATTGTAAATTCTCTGACTTTTTTCTAATTTGACATAACTATTTAAGTGAAATTATGATAGTTCTTGATTAAACTTTCAAAAAGTAGTGGGGAGAAGAAGGAAGAAATAGGCTAAAAATTCCTCCTGCAAACCTTTGCTGTTGAACTTTTAAATGGAAACATATGAGTAAAATTGTACTCAGACATAATATCTACAGCCATTTTTTACAACACTTCCCAGACAGCAGAGATATGCTTCCCTCTTACAGAGTGAAAATGGGACGGGAATCTGCATGTCTGACCATTTCAGACACATACATAGATAGCTGCCTCTTCTTTCTTTGACATTTTTCACAAAGTTAAGAGTAAATCAAATATGCTGTTTCAGAGAATGTGAGTTACATGCTGTATTGATCTGCCTAGTCCACATTAGGATAGCACTGAGCAGAATTTGCAGCTGTAGAAGATTGTCTCTGTGTTCCTGTGTTTAATGGAATAATTTAGGCATAGAGACAGAAAGAAGTCTATACAAAAATGAGTACAAGCACTTTTAAATAGAAACCTGTAGCTAATTTTCAATCCTGTAATTGAATTTGCAGGATAGCACATAAATAAAGCTAGGCTTTTTTAAAAGTTGGATGCTTTTCACTGCATAATAATGTTTTACTGCCGTGTAATGCTTTCCCATGTATTTTCCCCACATACCGTGCAATTACATCTCCGAGCTGCATGCACTGAAAACTTCGCCCGTGATGCAGCCTACATGCCGTTGCAGCAGTGAAGCTTCCGAAGTACATGCAGATTGACTGCTTGCAAATAATGGATAGCCTGCTAGATATAAGTTGTGAATTTGCAGTAGCATGCTCACCCGTCAGTACATGATTCCTGCTGTGTAGCGTCCTAAGATGAGGTGTGAAACTGATTCTTTAAAGGCTTTTTGATGTTTTTTTTTTGTTGTTGCTCCCAGTAAAAGTCAGAGGTAAGCAATTCTTAAGAGGCACAATTCCAAGCCTGAGCTTTGAACAGTTTCACTGGAAAGAAATTCAAATGGAACAGGATTAAATTATGTTAAGAAATACATTATATTCTTTATATCCTTTTCTGACTACATTGGATTACTTGTATTTAGTAATTATGCAGCAGATTTTGCAAGTTACTAGGTAAAATGGGAGGACTGCACTGGTGGTTACTTTATTTAGCCATTGCTGTTAAAAAGTCACTGTAATGACTTCTGTGAGCTTAAATAGTCAAGTCCTTGAACTCAGCACTGCTTCACGAATGTGTGTTAGATTACATGCATTTGAGATGCCATGTTATGAAGCGCTGAGTTCTCTCAACCCTTCTTAAAATCAGTGGAAGTCAAGGCCACCTAGGCTGAAGCAGAGGACAATGAGCTCAATGCAAGATCTGAGTCTTCACTATAACTTATGCTCCTAACACTTTAAATAGTCCATTGATATTTGTTGAACAGTTAATATCTGCAATAATATCATATTTGACATGATCTGAAGTCAATTAAAAGGCTTGCATTATAGCTGTATTATAATTGAGACTTACTGGGAAATGGAAGTAAAGAATTCTGCTTCTCTTAATAGTACCATTTGCAAAAAGCAAAGCTGATTGGAAAATGAAGTGAATTATCTGTTCTGAAACTTTGTGTCCACTTTCTCTCCAAAATGAATCGAGATTTCCTCTATCCTAAAGAAGAAAGTGTTCCAAAATCATGAGAAAAGGTAGATCTTTACAGAGCATGTACGTGTATAGTTCAGGTATAGTTCATTCAACTTTGCTCTATAAATAGGAACTGATGAAAATACAGATTGTCATTAAGAGATGATAAGTGGACAACTTTCATATCTACCACTGCCTAAAAAGATCCATCTACTTAACAGGGCTTAAATTACAGGGAATACATTTCACTATTAAGTAAGGTGTGGAAGAAGCAATCTCTTATGTACCGAACTCCAGAATGGGCTTGAAGGCACTGTGACGGCTGCAAATTATATGCTGGTACGTGCAATCACTCTGAATTCTTCTGTTCGGAGGCAGCAGCAAATACCTGCCTTCAGAATCTCAGCAGTGCCCGCCTTTTGAGAGGGAAATAACAGGCTGTTGCATTCTTTCTGAACTGGTCAGTATGAGTATTGCTAAGTGCTACTCTGTTAAATTTTGAAGGGTTTCAAGATGACTGTCGAGAAGCATTTCCTTTGGTAAAACATGAGTGCATGGTAAAAAAATCAGTAACTTACCAACTCAGTTCATCTAACCCGAAACAGTTTCTCACTTAGCTGCTTGAAGAAAATAGTTTATTGCGTGTTTTACTCTAAAGAACTTCAGGTGGGCAAGGTTTAGCATCAACAGTTAACTTTACTTAGAAAATTTAAATAAAAAAAAGCCAACCTGCAGTTCATCTAATTTATTGTTATTGACTTTTTCTACTTTTATGGAGGGTAAGCTCAAGAGCTTATTTAATTAGGAAAGCAAAGGTTGATTTGTTTTTTACCGCACATTAAGAATAGAAAAAAGATACTGCATTGGCAATGAATCTGTTGGTCCTATGACAGATTTGAGATTAAGTTCTTATACTTCCATGACATTTTGAAGTAGACCGGTTTTGTGGAGGAAAAGAGAGAGGAAAAGGAAAGGTCATTTCTCTCTTATCAGGCAGTCGTATTCTCCTGTAAAATAGAAATGTCTGTTTAATGTCAGTGAACAGCCCAGATGGAGATTCATGTTGGAGCAAAACATCTATACTTTATCTTATACCTCAAAGTTTATACTACTTAAACCTTGTGATAACAGAATCCTAAGTCATTTTAAGATGGGATTTCTCTAGCATTACACCATGATTCTTCATTCATGTACTGGCTTCCTTTTCCTGTTCTCCAAAATGAGCCTGTCTTAACTCCATATCGTCCGGACAAAATAATCCTTTGTATCATATATCTAAACATCGTCTAAGGCTCAGTGTAGCCAGGCTCAGGTTACCATGTTAAAACATTTCACAGTTTTTGCTCAGAGTGGTTTTTATAAGTTCTTTTTCCGTCCTTGCTGAGTGGGTAGCCAGAGAAGCCAAGCAAATCATTGACCGAAGTGATTAAGAGTATTGGTGCTACAGTGGTGCTTGTAAGGCACAAAGGAAGGAATGGTAAATAAAAGCATACTGCCGATATAAAATTTGACTTCATAATTCCTTTGAGCTCTGAATAAAGAACAACTTTGTTTCTATACTGCATGAATGTTTTATTTCACCTCTCTCCTCTGTTTTACAGATCTATTTCTAGTATGTATATATTTACCTAAATGATTTATTTCAATAAATCACTGCTTTAAAGCTTTCCTTTCCTGATAAAACAAGACTCTGTTCTTCTTTATAGCTTTTACGGGCTTTATAAAAATGGAAAAAAATATTGTTGGCAGTCTTGATAGTTTAATTATAGTAATAATAGCATTAACTTTTACTCTGCTGGTTTGTAGAGTTATGTTTCTGAACTATTACTTTTCCCTGCGTTAAAATAAAAAGGATTTAAGAGCATTCTACCTTGAGGTTAAATGTGTGTATGTGCATTTGAATGTTCTGTACACATGAGTGCGTGGCGTAACACTGGGGAAAACTGGACCACCACATTTTAGGAGATGAGTGCATTTTTTTCTGTGCCTCTGTGTGTGTGTGTGTGTGTGTGTGTGTGTGTGTGTGTGTGTGTGTGTGTGGTTTTTCACTAGCTACGTATCTTTTCTCTCACTGTGCCCTTTTACATAAAGAATATCCTTCAAAGAGAAATATGCTTTTCAAAAGCTAACTCTTTCATGTTATTTTTGGCAATAATTGGTGAATGTTATTTAATAAGTAATGGCTGAAATAATTCATTCACAGAAAATACCTATTAAGGAATTTTAGAAGTGAGGAGAAATTATATTGTATCGCATATTCATGCAATTTGATTTAATGTAATCCTTAGTGTAAAATATGACATTAATAGCTTATAAATAGTTTCTCCTACTGCAGATGTATTTTTTTTTAAATCCTGTACTGTCATAAATAATGACCTGGCATTACGCTTTAATCTGTCAATGTCTTTGTTTATGTTAGGTATATTAGGTATGCAAAGCAGCAACCATTGAAAAATAACTGCTGAGTAAATAAATCCAGAGCCAAGGTTTCAAAGATTTTCTTATGTCAGACGTATATCTGTGACAACATTTCACAAACTTACCTTTAAAGAAAAGCTATGAACGGAGTTCAAAATACTGCATTATGAATTTCTAGCTAAGCGTTTGGCATCAGGTCGTAATAAGATAGTTGAAATTTCTTGCATGCGAGAAAGTATTAAAGTAATTCAAAGCAAAATAAAATAAGCCTCTTGCTCAGTGAGCATCTACACTGTAAAAATAATAATAATAATATAAAACTTTATAAAAATCAGTGGAATACTTCTCCAGTCTTTTGAGGAAGCATCGAACTAGTTCACTTGTCACTTGTTTACTTGCAAGGAAATTTGTTTATCCAGCAGCAGCACTGATGGCTTAGGGAGAATCTACGCATAGGCATAAAAATCAGGTATTCGTACTTGCTTTCCACAGGCCCCTACGTTTCTCAATTCCCTTTGCAGGAATTAGATAAGTGGTGGAAATATCGTGTGTGGCCATTGTGCTTTAGTCCCTCAAGGCCTCTGATAATATAGAAGACTTTTTAACAGGTAAAAGAATAACAGAAATTTGAAAGGTTGTCATTGGTGTTTTAGAAGTGTATCTGCATGAACCTGTAACTGAAGAGTTATGGACCACTTTTCTTCCTGCTGAAGGCATAAGTTACAAATTGGTTAACATCAAGGAAGTTTTGCTTATTTAGTCAAACAGGGGACCTAATTCCAAGTCTTGTGGAGTCTGATATTATAAAGCAGCTGAAATCAATACTTGATTTTGGTGAATGTTTTGGCAGCTAAGCTTCTAGGAAAAATAAATACAAAAATTTCTTTTACATTAGTGTTTTATTCTCTTATTTAATTTTTCTTTTTCTTTTTTCCCTTTCTTACATTGTCCCCCTCCACCTTTTTAATCATCTCCTATTTCCTCTATTTTTCTCCAGAACCCTCACGTAAAGCCTTACACTCTTGTGTATGGTAATTTTTTTTTTTCCTTTCTTTTTCAGGGCTGTCCTCTTCTTAGTCCCTTCCCTCCTCCTTCTTCACTTGGGTTTCATTTTTCACCCTCAAAATACTACTTTTTCTAATGTTTCATACTTTCTTCGTTTAAATCCCTAGAGGCTTTTTTAGTAGAAAGACGGGAGATGCATCAAATTGCAGCCCCCTTAAGCTACAAAGGAAAACAGGCATGGCTGTTGAACACAGGTACGGCAACAAAGCCAGTTATGTATATAGACGTACCTCCACAGTGTTTTGTCCTAGATTTCAGGAGTTAACTTTGAAGAGAACTTTGTGTACCTTCTCCTTCAATTGTTCTGGGACTCTGCTTTCTTTCAATAACCTCTCTTGAGGGGCAATGAGTAGTTCATATATGGTGTGATTTGCTGTCAGCTGCATTATTTTATATTCCCTTCCAGATCAAAACACATAAATGTCTCGGGGTCTCTTGGGAAGCTTTAATCTTTTTATGTAGGTTTTGTTGAAGAGTTGTTGCTTTTTGACATTCATGATAAGTTTGATAATTACATTAATAATTATTCTTTCATGTTTGCTATTTACAATCAACAAAGCATCTGATTCTGGATCTCAAGGAGAAATCCAAATTGTCGTTAGAGTCAATGCTATAGCAGCAATTGAAAGCAAATTCTGTTCATCTCAGAAAAAAACAGTTGAGTTTTAAGAGCAACAAATGATTCTGGACATTTCTCGTGCAGTTACTCTGCCACACCAGAACATTTATGCCAGCTGCAAATTTCAGCTATGACAGACCATGAGCCTGTGGCTGGAGCCCAGCCCAGTTCCCTAAGTAGCCATGTCACCTACCTTTCTTTCATAAACTCATCATTTTCTGCCCTAAATCCCTCGAGCAACCATTTAAACAACTGGGAGAGCAGTGTGTCTGTGTTTTCAATTTACAAAACTTCACCTCTGGGTTTCTATGTGAAGATGTGCTGAATCTGTGCAATTCAAAGGAATTTTATCAGTGGGAGTTTCTAATAAATCCTTAGCTTACCCATTTGTATAATTTGTATTCACTTATCCATTAAAGAGTTGCTTATAGTATGTAGATTTCACACAGAAATGCTTCTGAAAATTGAAACAAGAGGAAAGCAGACAATAACAACATTCTGCAAATGTGCAAGCATTAAAAGCTCAGAAAACCTTTAAACTACAAAATAATCATTTCTTGCTCACATCATAATTAACCGAGTGCTTTACAACTCTAAAACTATTTTGCATCATAGTCTCTCAAGCTGCAAAATATTGGACTCTCCTTGTCCTCTTCCATTCAGTGGAAAAAATATTGGACTCTCCTTGTCCTCTTCCTCTATTTTGGAATTTCATGCTCTTCTCATACTGTCAGGCCTCTTCTGTTACTTTTTGGTTTTTTGTATTAGTATTCTGTTGGATCATGAGAAATTACTGTTCTAGTACTATAGTTAAATATAATTTAACTTACCTGAGAATTTACTTTTGAGAGCTAAGCACTGCATGGACAATAAAAGCTATTCTTGAATGAGGTGATATATATCTCATGACCAAGATTCTTTATTTAAAAAGTAAAAGAGAGAAAATGAAAACAAAACTGAATTGGTTGCTATTATTCTTTTTTTCATTATTCAAATACAGTGCATGAGCTTACTGCCTCTCTTTTGGAGCGGATGGACTTGCATTGTGTGTATAAAATATTGTTTGGAAATTGAGAGCTTTAGATTCTTGCATATCATTGGTCCTCTGAGGCACAGTCAATAGGATGCATTTCCAAATAATTTTAAATTTTTTTTTTCCCTAAATCTTCATGGCACCTTGGAAAAATTCCCATTTTGTTTTAATTCGGACGGAAAGCTGTACTTCAGTTTGGCCACCAAAGTTAATGTCCAAACATTCTTTCATCTTCTTTTACTGAAAGAAGGCCTCCTTAATTTAAAGGGGATGAAAAGTGTGAATGGCACATCTCCTCACTCTGTGCTGGAAAACAGAGGATAGTGGACGAATTTTAAATCCTCAGCACTTTGGCAGAAATATTGAAATATTAAGACATTTCCATTCAGAGTGTGTGCTGTGAGCCAAAATACTTATTTTTAGCATCAGTAATCATCTAGAGCCAAGGTAAGTCATAGGTCAAGTATAGAGGCACCCTGAGGCTGTGGCTGTTTACCCCATCACCCTCAGTGTAGCTCCATACAGAGAAGCCAGATATGACTGTCTCTTGCCTAATTCGCTCGTAGGAAGGTGTCTTGTAGAGACTTCCACTGGGAAACTGTGAATATATGTAGGGCTGTGAATTTTCTGATATACTTCATATCCCATCCTTTTACCCTGTTACTAAACATGTTTCCTTGTTCCCTACAACGGCCTTGATTATTTTCTGTTTTGTCATAAAATATTTGCGCAGTACCAGGCATGGGAAATTGGCAGTCATCTCTACATTTTTGCCTTTGATTGCTAGAAGCTTTGAACTCATACAGAACATTTCTCAATTCAGAGGGGAGAAGTAAGCCTGGCAGTTGATTTCCAGCTTTTAAGAAACATACAAAGCAAAATATTTATTTACAGTGATCACATCCCTATTGTTCTCTAGACTATAGGAAACAATAATGTCTAATCAGAAACTTCTGCAATTCAGAAGCTAAAATTATCTTGACTTTTACAAGATTGGCTTTAACCTTTATCTTACTGATTTTCTTTCTCCTGTTTTCCTCAGTTTTTTAATGGCAGGAAAAATGAAGATAGTTTTGCATTTTTCTATCTTCAGAATAGGAGGTTTTATTGCCAATCTGTCTGGCTCAAGTTAATGAGCACATATATCAACCCTATGCTAGATATTAACCATATTTATCAAAAAGTTATTTTTTTGCATGAATCTAACATTGTTATTTTTTGACCCATCTGCTATACTCTCTCTGAATTCAGCAACTTAAGGGGATTTACTAGAAAAACAGGCCCCTACAGCCGTGGCAATGGTGGGATAGCATGAGATGGAGCTGGGATCCACCCCAGCCTGCCAGCTTTGTGGCGTCCTCAGTGTTTGTGAGTAAAGACAACATTCCTGAACAACTAGATATGCATGTTATAGGATATTTGAACGAATTTTTGATCTAAGAGGCACTTGGCTGGAGGGTACAGGAATTGAAGGAATCTAGGAAAGAGGTAAATTCTGTGATTTATCCAAATCTTATCATTCCTCACCCTAAGGAAATAGATGTGAAGTGCATGTTGCGTTTCAGTCCATTTCTGGTTCTTACAGAGGACAAGAACCTACTTCCACTCTCATTTATTTGGTCGGGGTCAGTTGGCAAAGGTGTAGCATGGCAAATGAAGAGAATTGACCTAGTAATTGTTTTGTAGGTATTAATAAGGTGAAATTTGCTTTAAAAACTAGGAAAATACACAAAGTAGGAAATAAAATTTCAAAATCATTCACTGAAAAATTAGAAATACTAGAAATACAGTTTCAGTGAAACCATCGGTCAGTCCTGTTATGCGTTATAGTAGTTTTTTAAATTACATAATTGCATAGTCCCCTCCAACCCTGGAAAGCATAAGTATGTGCTTCATTGTGTGAAGTTCCAGGTTCAGCGCCACGGCGGGCAGAGGGACGTGGGGGAGCTCTACGCTTGCTGCCTGCCATAGAAGAACATGTGAGAGTGGGAGAATGGGAGTGTGCTTCTGCTGAGTAAGGGAACTGAGTACAGGTCCCCTAAACCCTGTCTTTTCTCCAGATGAATGTACTACTACTACTACAACAACAGAGTATACTGAAAAGAGGTATTGTAATAGTAAAATAATTAGTATCTCTGAATGGCTGAGAAGCTACACTAATGCACAATGTCGAAAAATTAAGATGATTAGTAATGAAAACGAGTCTTATGAAGAATAAGAAAAATCTTTTAGAAGTATATAGAAATGCAGCATGCTTCTTCACAGTAAGGAGGGAGAAGAAAACAAAATATTGAAGATCTTGGTATGTAGTGAGCACTATCTGCCTTCTGCCTTGTGAATGAGCCTCGAGTTCTGTGCAGAAGATAGGGTGTGATCATGTTCTTTATTAAAGAAGAGCCTCGCAGTGTACCTGTGACAAGGAGTAAATTAAAGCTCTAATGGCATCCTTAATTCACTGATTTTTGAATGCTTGACTTTGCAATTTAATTTTCTTGAGCAAAATAATTTGGATGTTATCTTTTGAAGTTTCACAGGACTGGGAAACTTACCTACATTGAGTCTGAGGCTATCAAAGTCTTGTAAAATGAACATCTAAATCTGGCAGGCCGATATTCCCATGAACCTCTTTAGCATTTGATTATCAGTCTAATTCAACGTATATCCATGAAATAACAGATACTGTCTTTAATGTGATTTAGATCAATATTTTTATGAGCCTAACTTTTGAATATTTTAAAGTGCACTGTCCTAATTCAAGCTGATTTGTTAAAGGGGAATAAGAGTAAGATCAGGGTTGGCCGTTGTTGGAAATTCCCAAAATACTTCCTTTCAGTGAATTCTTAACAATGTTAAGTTTTTTTTTTTTTTAAGGAAATAATATAACTTTCTGTGTCTTTTAAAATTCATCTGCTAATCATAAACGATTAGACCATTTCCAGTTTCCAGACGATACTGATCATGGTCAGCAGGTTAGCCTAAGATGCGGAAGGAGTGTTTGCACTTTATTTGTTTAAGTTTTTGTATATCTAACAGTAATCATCAGGAATAGACACTTTTGCATAAGAAGAAAAATTAAGTGATCATGTAAGTAATAATCAGCTAAAACTGAAAAAAAACTTTTGTATTTTCTGGTCATATTGTATAATTGCATTTTTACAAACAGCCTTGGGTTATTGTACGTTCATCTTCCCCTTTTTCCCTGGACATTCCAGATTTATTTCTCCCTAAACACTTATCTCACTGACATGTGGCAGCCCCTGATAATGGTCCGGACATGCTCAGAAAAGCTGGTTCTTTTAGCAATGACCACTACAAATGATCAGATCGGCTCTGTATGTGCTGCGTGGTAATCTGTGCTTTCACAGTAAATCAGCTCACCTTGAGTGTATGCGAATTGCAGGGTGTCTCCTGGCTGCGCAGTGCAGGTTTGGCGGCTTGACAGTTTGGGAATGGTAGACCCAGAGTGCATAAACTAGGTATCATACTGTCCTATATGGTGGAAACCCTAAGTCAGTCTGTTCTCAGTGAATAAATTCGGGACCTTTGCATCATAAAGTGCTTTCCCAGAGGAATATATCATGATTGAAGAAACATTGTTTTAAAAACAGGTTTTCAAACTTGCCAGAAGTTTGAAATGGAAGATGTTAGAGGTTTCCTCTTTTCATTTTGGAAATATGTTTAAAAGCTTATTGGATAAATTTACTTCTGCTTTCTAATTTGAAAACTGAACAAATATGTTTGCTTCATTGAAATGTCTCTTCATTGTATCTTTATTCTGTCCATGCAAAATGACATGCTGTTGAATTTTTCATTTGGCTTGGAAAAAAAGAAAATATTTTGAAATAATACAGTTCTCTGATTTTCCACAAACTCTACTGATGCCTTAATCCATTTTCCGTAGTTTGTACAGGGTAACTACAGACAAAGTTTCATTTCATGACATTTTTGGACAGGTTAGGTTGTAAATGCATCTCTCAGTTCACGTCCTGTCATCATTTCGGGTTTTGAAATACTTTTATGTTCAGCTTAGATAAATCCCGTGTACAAACTTTCTTGGCTTCTTGAGGTCAGGTGAAATAAAGGAGTTTTGGTTTTCCCGTGTATCTCTGTCTTCTTTAGGAATTATTCTTTCATTTTTAGGAATAACAATGCAAAGAAGTGTCTATATATATATTTGTGCTATACCATACTAGCATTGGGTCTAATAATGTAGAGATCAGTATCACAGACCTGCTCACTAAATGTAAAAGCGTGGTGTAACAATTTTTCCTACCTTATTTACTTGGGTACTATGCAACATCATAACTCCCTTAACTTATCCCTTGAATAATTTTCTTCAAATGCAGATAATTCAAAAGTTACTGCAAAAATTATCCCTGAAAATATATATATATACATATGTATATATATATGTATATATACAGCAAGTTAAAATGAAGAAAGTTAGGTTGTTAGTAAAACATAGCAATGGTGGTGAATTCTGCTTGATCAGTCAGGAAAACAAGACTGTCCCATAGCCAATCCAGCCTCGTACATAAAGCATAGACACCACAAATTATGCTCTTCTCCCTTCACTATCTCTCACCCTTTGTGTTGGTATTCTTCGGCAGCTGTATGTGCTACTAATCTGCATTTAGCTAAGCAACCGGCTGGCTGCTCTGGAGTTACTAACACGTACAGTCTTCAGTTTACCAGTTGGGATTGAGGCCTTTCAAAATGCCTCCTGTGTTTTAGCATTTTAAATAATGTGTGGCTTAAATTTTGATTAAAAAGCTCGTTTTAGTAAGGGAGGCATGTACCACCATGTATGTTAATGTTTCCTTATTAGCACTCGTAAGCGTGCTGCGAGCAGCGAAGCCGTTCACGTCCAGTGAAGCTCTCCCTGGTTGCTGGCGAAGCTGTAAGGATCTTGCTGGTTCCCTTCGTTTCTGCATCAGCAAATTACAGGCTGCTTGTCTGGTCTGTGCTTGACGAGGTCTGAGGCCCTGCCAGTCCTTTCCACACAGCACGATTGCGTTGTTCGGCAACGTTAAAACTCGCCTTCGGATGTAATTTAGCAGCGCAGAGATGGTGGCGTGTTTGCAATCAATGGTGGTAGCAGCATACACGATTAGGGGTGCTGGTTGCTGGTGTATGCCGTGTGACGGTATCTGTGAAGCCCTATTTTATCTGTAACTTTCAGAAAGAGATTAAAGCAGATTGTGATTAAAGCAGACTGCAGTGAGAGGACTGCTTGTCCTGAGAAGTATCTCTGAGGGTTTCTGACCACCATCTCCGGTGCAGTAATCTCAGATACCCAAGCGTCCGTGCAAACATAACCTTTAATTGTTTTTCTCTACTCAGTTCTCAGGACTGCGTCAATCTCCGACTCTCACGTTCACCTTGCCTAGAGAGAAGCCAAAGCGCTGCTGTTTCTGCAGCCCTTCTTTTCCAGTATCCTAGCAGGGCGTTAGGAAAAGCGCTGCCATCTTTCGTGAGCGAGCTGGTGGGAGGTGTACCTGCACCTCGGGCTCTGGGCGCCTGCCCAGGCTGCCCGCGCTCTGAACCAAAAGCTAGAAGAGCGCAGAGCCTGCACTCAGCCTGTCTATGGCGTAAACACATCCTAGGATATTTTTCCGTGTCAGTGCTCCTAGCAAGCACTTACACTTTGATCCATGAGGGAAATAGTCCCTGAGAGATAATCTAAATAGCAAAGCAAAAATCAAACTGCTATTTCCATGCATCTTTGATGCCCTAGAACTTAATTTACTTTATGCATAGAACTGCTTTAACTTCACCTGGAGGCAAGGTACAATTATACTACTTTTTTTAAGAAGAGCCATTAACAGTATTAAAGTGTTTCATGCCTATAAAAACATAGGCTGTAAATGAAGCAAAACGCCTTTTTATTTTTTTTGCTCAGTTTGAAGCATGTTCTTTTATGACTTGTTTAGATTCCATGTAATTAACTATTAATTTATTGCAAACCATTTATTTATCAACTTACTCTTTCAAATACTTTGTTAATATAAATACAGCTTACGCTGTTTTACGGGGAGAAGCTTATGTTCTCATGTCCTTACATAGCAGAGACACAACATGCGTGTCCAAAATAGAGTGCAGCTTAGTGTAAAAGCCCATCTTGTTACACAATTTAGGATCCCAAATTATTTAAGTAGCAGTGATACAGCAGTGATATATCAGTGGGAACTCTGGCTTCCACGTAAATGAGAGCCAAGGGTGTCGTATGCAAGCAGGTGCATCAAATTAGATTTGCAAATTAAATTGCAAGATTTAGGTTCTTAAATAAGTTTGACCTGATTTTTGTGAATGTTGGCCATTTACTGTTCCCATGCACCTCAGCAGGATAGGTTGGCCTTCCAAAACTGTAAGTGAGAATGTAGCTTTAAGCACCTCATTCTGAAAAAGAAGATACACAATAATTGTCCTTGCATCAAGCTTGAATCTCTGATCTTCTGATCTGCAATATGTTGAATGCACTTTTATTAAAGCACATAAATAATTCTGGCACAGTAATATTAATAGTGAGGGTTTGATTCTAAAACAAAGCATATTTCCATCTAAAATAAATTATGTTCAGATCAAGCATTTTGGGTTGACTTTTGTAGGTTTATATAAACTGTTTATTCTGTAATTCCTAATAGAATTACAGGATGCTGAACAGCAGGTGCCTGTTCAATTTTCCCTCTGTTGAATGCTGATTTGTATCTGTGCTGGGATTATTTTATTTTCCAGAAGTATTCTTGTTCAACAAGCAAAAGCAACATACCACGACTCCAGATTTTAATTAGAGCATATGCTTAATGCAGGATGCTATTCTTTCTTACCTATAAATCAACATAGATTTTGTTAAATTCTGTTGTCCACTGGTCAGAAATCCCTGCTTAGAGTAAAGTAGTTATTCTCTCAGGAGGAGTTAATACTTTAGGCAGTGCAGGCTCAGTAAAGCAAGTACATTAATATTTTCATCAATTCCAGCTAACTTACTGTATTTCACTGGTCAGATCTCATTTGTTTGATGAGACATCACTGAAAGAGGTTATCTATAGCGTAAGCCTAGAAATTGATTGTAGCACATAATCAAGGGCGTTGTTTCGTGCCTAAGGCAAGAAATACTATTTTTCTCTTCATTTCATTTGCTCTTTTATAACAGCTTATCTTTGCCAAACTATATCCACCAGGTTTGTTTGTGTGTTTGTAGAGGAGCCAAAAGCAAAAACAAAACAAAAAACGCAAAATGTATATTTTTCTGTCGGACCACAGTGCATGGTAGCATTTGTTTATTTTAGTTTTGCCAAGGTATGTCGGAAGGCAGACATGTCTCAGATCACAATTTATATTTGCAGTCAAAGCTACTGTGGTTAATTTGTCTTATTCTTCAATGATTAAAAGAAAAGAACTAACCATCAGTGTTTTAACAGTATTCTGAAATTCACATTTTAAACAGGCTCCACTGATAGTTCATGTGCGTGTGTAAATGTGTGTGTATATATATATACGTATATGCACACAGACACAGCAGTCTTGCCTTCAATAGCCGATACCCATTTGGTATGTATCTTACAGCTCAATCTTCAGCTCTCAGAGTGAAGTTCTTACATTAATTGGCATGAAAATTTCCTGATTTTCTACCTTGTGCAGTTTCTTTGTGCGTGAGGCCCAGAGACAGCCTTCTGACTTCCGTCTCAAAGACAGCAGCAGAGTTTATTAAGAGCGTCCCAAGATACTGTGTATTTCAGTTGTTTTGTTCAGTTCATGGTGGGGTTCCCCCCCCCCAGTAATAAGGAAGAGAGAATATATGGTGATGATTCGGCTGAATACTAAAGGTACAATTGAAATGTACTACTGTGTGCCTTTACCCTTATCACAGAAACTCCTCTGAGACTAGACACAAATATATTTCCTTCTGTACAGTCGTCGTTCTAACAGTCTGGGAAACGCTCACATTCAAAGTATTAAAACAGCACTAGCAATAGCGCTGATCAATTCAAGCGTTATTTAAGGTAAATATATTTAATATATTATGACCTTTTTCATTCAGGAAGAAGTGACGGTTTACTACTTTTGCCGTAATTGCAGCTAACTCAGATCACTATGCTGTTAGTAGTGTTCAAATACTCTGCTTTAGTACACGCGTCATCTGATATTAGACACAGCAATAATTTGAACTGCACGGGACATCGTCCTTTTTGAATTTCTAAGATTCAGGTAATCAACAAAGTCAAAATTTTTATCAGGACAGTGTGTTTTGTGCAGTGCTTTTGGTCAGAGCACCGACCAGAGCTGGCAGTCTAGGAAATCAGGTCTATATCCATGACAATAATCCGTCTTACCGCTTACAGTAAGACATCTTTAATGTCTCCCTATCTTTGTTGCTTTGTTTTATTAGGAACAATTTTTTGTGTGGCCAGCGCTGATACTGTTTGACCCCCTATCTTGATTTCACAATATACTTGAGGCTTTTATGTGCATAAATTTATAGTAGTAATCATTGTGCTAGTGATGGTTTATTCAGTCAGAAAAACAGGCTTTTGTGGAAGCTCACGTTGCAAAACTCTTTGATTTGGTTAATACTTAATAAATCATTCATTAGAAAACTAGTAGTAATGAATTTAGTACAAAGAACTCTTTTGCTGGTCAGGTGCAAGTCTGACTGGTTAAAAAGCTTTTATTCAGTACTTTGGAAAGCCAAGTTACACCCGTAAGTAGTCAACCAGTAGCACTCCTGGGGTAAGAATTTGTATTTTCTGACGTGTTAGTGCAAAGTGTCACTTCTGCCTAACATGAGGCATGGCCCAGCTTTCTGGCTTGATGTCTGTGATCTCTTCTCTTCCTATGACACATTATAGTTTGACATTTGTTGGTCCTTTTTTTTACTGCAGTGTTAGAGTTAGTTATTGGACACGAGGATATATTCAGTGGCCTCCGTGTGTGGTGATTTGTGGAAGAGATGTTCTGCAGCTCTGTCCATACTTGCCATGTATAATGTGATTGCCTATGATCGTGAGGGACTTGAATCAAGGAAGAAGTGACTGCTGCGAGTCCTTTCATTGTGCTGTTTAATCTCGTCACTGCATGGATCCAGAATTGTTTCGCAGTGTTCATTTCACATTCAAGCAAAATTACCTGACTGTTCACGTGAGGTGATGCACAGAATATATTTGCTGCCCCTCGTTCTGAGCATTGCCTCCTTAGGAGCCGGTGCTTCTCCTCAACTGAAGTTACTGTTAAAGGTGCTGTTGTCATAGTTCCAGTTAATTTCCCGTTTAACAGGGATGCTAACGAGCTGCACTGACAACACGAAGTGCTGTAGGGGTCTGCACAGCTGAAAACTAAAGCGGCTGTCTTTTGAGTCCTCAGTGTTACGATCTCCGTTCTGACTTGGGAGGCTCTGTGATCGTCTTTCTGTGTGTATACTTTACCTTTTATGGCACAGCCCAGCTGTATTTCCTTGCCTGACATTTGGCATGGATTACCTTCTATTCTCCACTGCTCAGTTGTACCCTTGTGTATTTCTATGAACATCTGCATCCTTGAAGAAAATTGCTTAATGTATAGCAAAATTTGAGCTGTCTGTATTTCACAGATTTCAGTTGAAGAGATACTTAACCTATCTTAATTAAAAAAAAAAAAAAAAAGCAGGTTGCTAATATCTGTTCCTGAATATTAGCGCTCACATTGCAGCTGTGGGACTCTTTGCCAGGTATGAGCACTAGCAGCTCTGGAATAACTTAAGGACCTGTTGACCAGACTTGTGCAACCACCAGTCGCTGCCCTGTGTCTGGAGAGTATAATCACAAGGGCACCATTTGACTCCATTTCCTTTCCTAGATGAAACACCTCCTCCTCCTCCAGAGTATTGATTAAAGGAACAAAGATACTCCTCTTTATTATCATATCAGGATTTCAAATCCACAAATAGTATTATTCTCCAGAAAGGTTTTCGTATGTGCCTATCTCTATGTTAAGGAAATGGAGATGTAAAATTCTGCACGAGGTTTGTCTCAGTCCTAGCTCTTGCATTTAGTCCGTTCTTGCTATGCTTCAACTTAAGAAAGGTGATACTAATCTCCGATCATGTTCTGAGGAGTCACTCTTAAATGTCAGTAAAGTTCTTGAAAATGAATCCTGAAAACAAATTGCTTTAAAAAAGAATCTCAATGTTTAGGCATTAAAAGAACAGTAATAGATATATTAAAGATAATAGTAATATATTTCTAATTCTTGAGTACTGGAATGTTACATATAACTTTTCGTAATAAAAATTATTTTTGGAAAAATTTACTTTTTCAAACGAGGAACCTTCCATACATTCTCGCAATATTTTGACACTGAATTAAATATCCCAGATTGCTTTTTACTAGTAAAAATGTTTGCAGTCAGATACATATTGTCAAATTCATTAATGTTTTCCTTTTCTATAATGTATATCCAGTAGCTGTAGGGAGAGCAGGAAGACTTTGTAGTAAAGTGTACTTTTTCTGTCTAGAGTACTTTAACAGGATATTTTCTGCCATCAGTTCAGGAAAGGGTTTAAAAAAACTGTTGTAAAAAGATGGAGGATCCCAGACTTTAGATAAGCAATCTAGATAAGTGTATATTTGTGTTGTTACCTGTCCCTGTGTGTCTGATCAGAGGTTGCTGAAGTTGTCAGAACTTTGGGTCAGGTTCTACAGAAACAAAGCACATGTGCATTTTAATTTTTGTGTAAATAACCTAATAAAGTCGTAACACTTCATCTTCTAAAAATATCTCCTTTGAAATCAGTGCATTTCTCTAGCACTGCATGGACCGTTTTTCTGTCTGCTTTCTTAGCGAGTCCCTGGAGCCGACACAAAGTGGTAGGAAAGTGAGCTGAAGCCTGCAGGTGTGCGGTCCTGCAGGACACAGCCTGTTAGATCATGGAGGCCGTCTTTCAACTTGCCTCAGACCATTTCCCTAAAGGCAGTTTATTTCTTTGTCACCGTCTTCACAGAAACAAAGAATAAAGGGAAATTACTGAGACTACAAAGAGCTGAAAAGAAAGCCAAACCTTTACGCAGCGTGCCTGCGAGGGCGGACGGCCGTGTTTTGGCATGCATTGAGAAGAGCGTTCCAGAGCCAACCTGACAGAGCAACACTTAATGAACAAATTTACCTGACAAATTTCACCTCCTTTTCTGCTCATCAGCAAGCTTCCATCATTATGAATTTCTTATTCTGAATTACCTCTAAGTATTTTCTGCAGATAAATGTCAGGTTGTGAATTGCTCCAATGTGCTGCTCTTCTCATTGCTAGCCCGATCTAATTGCCTACTATGTTAAAGGCTCCACGTTTCTTACCCCACAGATTAAACATACCTGCAAAGAGGGGAAGCAAAACATGGTCAGGACCCCTTACCAGAGTGAAGTTTTGTATCCAGAAACTTTCCTTCTTTTTGCGTAGAGAAAATTAAAGTCCGTTCTCCAAATGCTTGCACGCAGATTTACCGCTGGGCAAAGGAAAAGTTTTGGCACAACCTTTCCCTCGTCAGGATGCTCCACACTCAATGTAGCGCTTCCTTTTGCCCGTGCGGTGTTATAGAGGCCACACGCACGCCAGTTGCGTTGCTCCCAAGTTCCAGCCCAGCAGCAGAGGAGAATTTAAGGTGCTGGTTGTGGCATCTTAGGGCATTATCCCTTTTAGGAGTATGTCAGTCCTGGGATTCAGTTTCTGTTCACCTCCTCTTATGAAGTTTATTTGTTAAAGCAAAAAACAGTAATGTGCACTTATGTGTGTAGGCAGTTGTCCTGGTGAACCATGATAAGATGGCTAGGAGCCCAGAAGAGCAAGTCTCTGATGATGCTCTATTGTTTGCATTGCTATTTGAGGAAATAATAGGTCAAAATTATATATCTAATTACATTTTGGTTTCCAGCTTTCTGTCAACCCTTTCAGTACAGTTTGTGACAGGTACAGTAGCTTTTTTTAATTCAAAAATAATCTTTTTACAATGTTGCTAAATGGTCATTGTAATAAAGACTGTGGCTTTGGAAAGATTAACTGTAGGTATCAATACACGCTGAACGCTACGGGCTCTGACGTCCAAGAATGTGGATGGCATCCCGTCCCATTTTTCAATGGTTCAAGGAAGGGATGGACCAGTGAGGGCATTTAGAGTTAGAGAAGCATGTGTGGCTCTAGGGAGCTGGCTGGGAAAGAAGCAGATTTTTGTTATTTCTGTATCTTACAACCCTTTCATAAGCTCATAATCTCTGCATTCTCCTACAGCTTTCCTACAAGCAGTGTACTCGTTTTCACAAAACGAAGTTTTCAAGTAGATTTTCAACTTTTTTAGGTATTGTATGGATTAGTAGTACAGAAGGTGAAGAAATGAAAACCCTAGACCCCAATTGCTTTTTACTTGTTGCAGAAATGAAAGAAATGAACTCAAGATTGCTCTGATGTGGTTTTACCTATAGCTCAAAGGGTTGAAATGATTCCCCCTTGATTGCTACACAACGCTTTGGTGATGGAACTCTTTCTCGCCTGGAGTTTCATCTCCCTGGTTGTACCACCTCTTTTGCTGCAGTCTGTCTGTCAGCTTGGAAGGATATTGATTAAGGGTTTAACTCCCTCTTTATCACAGCCAATTATAATTTTTTGGCCAGGTGCTATATTTGAAGATGTTCCTCTTGGAGCAGCCTCTAATAAATGAAGGGATGTTTAGAACTTGAGTGAGTTGTTCACTAGAAATCCTGACTATCCATGAGCAAAATTAAAATTAGTATTCATAAAGAGTTTGAAAAGGAAGAATTTCCAGTTTTCAGAGGTATCTCTTAACAATTCAGCGCTTATCTTTATAGTGAATACATGCTGCTTTTCATATTAGAAGCCAGCTTCCCTTATTCACACTGTTGCTTTTCAAAATTTTGTGGGAATTTTCTGTGCAATAAGCCACAGAAATTTTGCTCAAGAATGAGCTCTGAGGGAACGGTTGCATTTCTGAGTGAGATGTTGAGAGAGTATTTTTGAAAACACAGGATGAATAATTAACCAGTGTCAAAGGTCCTGATGTACTAATTAAATATGCCTACACTCCTACAAGCATCAGCACAATGACTTTTGCTATGTGATTTTTTTTGATCATATGTACATGTTTAAAGAGTATGCATTATAGTAGGATGCTAGTATATAGAATTTTCTTGTTATTGCATGCTCATTTTTTTTCTTTTGAAACTAAACGAGTATTTATATTTGCATTTTAGCATCTCAAACTGCATAATATTTTGGTTAATCTGGGAAGCGTGCTGAAGTCCAGCTCTTTAGGAAGAAGGAACAATACTAATTAACTTTGTAAGCAATAAGATTGATATTGTTCTTTTCCAGATTCTCCGTTCAATTTCGCTGTTCCATTTTCTGAAAACAGGGAATTGATGTAGGACATGGTCAGAGGTTTAACGTGACAGTTTTCATAATTGCTCAAGTGAGTAAGCATCTTTGGCAGTTTCTTCCACAAACGTAGTCTATATGCTGCAACTGTGACCAATTCGTTGCATCCAAATTATAGAGTAGGTTGCTTGAATTCTCCATCATTTTTACGGTCAGAAATCTTACTGTGGGCACAGCTTCAGGGCAAAACCAAGTTGTTTTCTTAGTCTAATTAAAGTCTTAATGGTCTGAGGAAGTGTTACTAGTCCAGTTACAATAATACTAAGACTTATGATTTGAATTATATAGAGTTAAAATTAATATATGCAAACTTTCTCATATCTGCCCCATGTCTGGTGTTATATGACCTTTCCACTGTTTCGCTGGTTCCTAACTAGGGTGAATGGCTTCATTCTGGAGGAAGATGAGCATACTGCACTTATGAGCATCCAAGTCCTTCGCAGGGGAAATATGACATCAGTGTTGATGATTTCTTCTTCTTCACCCTTTAGTCCACTTCTGGTCATTTTGATGTGCTTGCTAATGTGCTCTACACCTTACTCTTTCTTCATGGGACAGCTTACATACAAATTTACTGTATATGGTGTCTTTTACATATGTTTGGTATTTGATCTGTGTTCTTGTTAACCCTAAAACTGGTTTTACCTAGCTTCCAGGGTTGCATTCCTTTGACCACCCGTTGACCACTGATGATTTTTTTCATAACCATTTCACCTCTAGTATCATCCTGTGCCTGCATTTTAGGGCCCCTGCTAGCATCCCATGTCTGTACTCCTCTGTGCTGCGTTTTATTCTACAGTCATAGATAGTTCATTTTGCCTAGAATAGCTACATGTTACTGATATCTATTCATTACAAAATCTATACATGTAAAACAGCATATAGAAATGCTTTCCTGAAAAATCTCACTCAGTTGTGGAATCTATGGGCAGTCTCTCATAGAGAGACTCATAAGTCTGTCTTCACTACCAAAACATTTGATTACTGTATGTGCATACAGTATAATTCTTTTCAGAAGCTTAAAAGTCTCCTCCTGTGTCAAAAGGCTAAATATCCCAGAAGGGCATTAATTGGACTTGTCCCTCAAGTCTTAAGAAATAAATGGACTGCTGATTTGATACAATTTTGAGCACAATTTAAATAGCCACAGTATCCCATTGCAGAAATTGCGTGCTATCTAAGGCTTATTTGTTTTGACTTTCGTGTTTGGGAGTGTTATTGTATCACTTGTTTGTTTTTTATGCCAAAAATTAGAAGGAAGAGAAGGAGAAGAAAATAATTCTTGCTATATCTCTAAAACACTTTTCTTTTGTGTTGTATGGTAGGCTTTCATATATTTGTTCAAGCTCTAAAGGGTTTTGTAGCGATAGATTAGATCTTGCCAGTGATTCTGAAAAAGTAAGATCTGAGGGAATAATGAGAATGTACATTGTAGCCAGATATGGGACAGAGGGAGGTTTTTATTGCATTGCCTTGCCTGTACACTGACAATAATGCTGTGTGATTGCAGTGATGGACTCAAATGAATAATACGCCTTTTTTGAGCAGGTTAAACTGTCAGCCTGGCCCTAAAGTATTCTTCTGTCTGTCTTACTGAGTTAGCTGTAGCTCTGGAGAATCACCAGATGCTGTTTTTATGCTCTTACTGTGCAAGTAGAGATGTCACACCAGCTGGCTCTTTTCCCCTGTTTGTGGCTCCTGAGCTTTGCCAAAGGTCAGTATGTGAAGTTTTCTACTTGACTTTGGAGTCTGATGTCTGATGCTGTACTAAGGTTAAATTATCCATTTAAGCACTGTCTAAAATGGGTTGTCCTTTGTTCCCTGTGCTCTTATTTGAGTGATAATATATAATAAATAATGTAAAAAAGAGGTTGCAGTTCAATCGCAAATTATTATTTGCAGAATGATTGGTGACCTCTCATTAGCACTTACAAGTGGCAGACCAGTATTGAAGTATTGAAATATTAAGTGAGTAAGTATTAAGGAGATTGCATAATGAAGATTCATTTATTAAGATGTATGGCTAGCCAATATACTGGTCATGACATTGACCTTAGGATTGGACCAGACCCTAAGCAACCTTTGTGTAACTGAGGAATGAAAAGGAGAAGTGAACAATTTTGAGCAACTTCAAAGTCAGTATTTTTTGGATTTGCCTGCTCTTTGAAAGAAGGCTGAAGGTATTGAGGGATGCTTTATTCTTTTTTCAGTCTTATCTTTAAAAGCTTTCCTTTTTTTTTTCTTTTAAAGAAAAGATATTTTGTTGTATGACTTTCTGAAAAGCAGGATTTTGTGCAATAATTCAGTATGCTATTTCACAAATGAGACAATTCAATGTTACATTTTCATTACCTGTTGTAAGACATACCACGATTCTATCCACTTATGCATGTCGTCTGTTTCACAGTTTTGTTTTTTTAACAGACGAATTAAATATATATATATATGAAAATTATAAATACACTAAACAAACAGAATGTCTGTGATACGTTTTATTCGTAGACATGCACCATAGAGTTACCAGATGTCACCTCATTAGGGAAGATGAATGTCGCTTTTAACTTGAGTGATTTATAGGTATAATGTAAGCTAAGGTTGTGTCATGCCCACCTGATTTGTATTGTCTCATTTGTTTTTGTATAAGGCTCCAGCCTTATAGCTTCTGTTTTATGATAACAGTACTTCAGCATGTTAGTGTTTGGGGTTTTTTTTTTAACTGTTTATCAAAGAATCAGTTTTCCTTGCAAAATACCCAAGGGTGAGTGGGTATGCTTACATGGCAAATAATACTTTATGTGCCAGATTATGCCCACAATTCCAGTGCCAAAAGATCTTGTGTGATCTATCTGTGCGGATTTACTGGGTTTACATATGATGAAAATTCTCCTAGCATAGTTATGCAGTGGATCTGTACTTAGCTGTCAGCGGCTGCAGCCCTGCATCAAAGGATAGGGATGAATATTGACCTGAAGAGTAACAAGCTTTGGATTTATCCTGATGGTAGAATAATACTCTACAAATATAGTAATGTGGATTAAATATAGGAAAAGAGCTTTTTTTAAAGAAAAGCATTTAAATGGAATTAAGTAAAGCCAAGGTAAAATATGTTTTGATTTTTGCGTTTTCAGGATTTCTTCTGTTCCTGACTTCTACATGAATTTCATGCAGAAGCTCAGTATTGTTGTACAGTGGCTTTGGATGTGTTTTCCTAGAGATAGGCAATTGGACTTTGCCTGAATTTCCATTCTGGTGCACTTAAATTAAAAATAAAAACAAAAAAACAAACCAACAAAAAGATGTCCTTTCTGTTCGTGGATGGGAAAACAGCCATTGATCGTTTTATTCAACTTTTAAGGTGTTTTAGCTGAGATAACACAAATCATTACACTTACAATAGAAGTTGTAGTAATTGCCCCTTCTGCCTTCAGTGGGGGAATCTCAGTGGGAATCTTTGTCAGAGGTTAACATACATTGATGAGACATTGACTCTTTCAGCTTTCCATTTCTGAAGATAATTGCTTGGTCCTCTGTCACTTTGGTAAATCAATCAGTTTTTCAGTTTTTTTCTGCAAACATGCACACATACAACAAAGTAAGAAAAGGAAATAAGGCAGCATGTTTTAGAATCTGTGCTGGATTTCTGAGCTGCAGAACAGACTCACTAGAGAGAAATTCTACTTTATGTTTGCTTGTCAAGCAACAAGTATCACTTTGTATTAGTTGGAGACTTAATGTGATGGCCTCGCTTTGTTGTAAAAAAGCATAGCAGTGAGGTCAATGTGTTTTATCCCTGCCTCCTGCAGCATGCAGCAGCTGAGCATGGCGGAAGAGCAATCTGAAGATGGTAGTCAGCCATCGTTAGCGGCCTTTTTATTTTATTATTTTTCAGTGAGCCTAGCTTTTCGCTGCTTAATGGGAAGTAAGCCTCGCAAACCGAGTTTCACCTGGTAGGAGACTTTTCTAAAAGGGCTACAAAGATGATGAGGGGACTGGAGCATCTCTCCTATGGAGAAAGACTGCGAGAGCTGGGCCTGTTCAGCCTGGAGAAGAGAAGATTGAGAGGCGATCTCATCAATGTGTACAAGTATCTGAAGGGGGAGTGTCAAGAGGATGAGGCCAGCCTCTTCTCCATGGTGCCCAGCAACAGGACAAGAGGCAACGGGCAGAAACTGAACCACAGGAAGTTCCACCTAAACCTGAGAAAAAACTTCTTCACTGTGAGGGTGACTGAGCAATGGAACAGGTTGCCCAGAGAGATGGTGGAGTCTCAAAACCCGCCTGGATGCGATCCTGGGCAATGTGCTCTAGAGGACCCTGCTTGAGCAGGGAGGTTGGACTAGATGATCTCCAGAGGTCCCTTCCAACCTAAACTATTCTGTGATTCTGTGATTCTGTAAAAGAGAAAAAGCAATATATGTTTGCATGTTTGCAAAAGAGTGCAAGCTTGCGTTAAGGTCCAAGATGTCTGCCAACTGTAATTGAAAATAAATCTAAAATCAACTCTACCAGACAATCACTGAAAATATCAGAAAACCAAATTCAATTTTTTCTCACAAGAATTATCAGGATAGTGTCATCAAAATAGTTTAGAAGTCAAACTATGTATGAGAACGTAATGATTCCAATGAATAAAAGAGTAAAAATCATACTGAAGGGTGTAGGTGTCATCAGCTGCCTTGAAAGTGACTGGATCCACTGTTTCCCATTGTGGATTTAACCATGAAATTGCTCAACCTTCTCTCCTCTAGAACAAGCAAATTGTAAGCAACAAATCAAAAAAGGTAGAGTTGAGCTTTTTGATTTCCTTGGGGAGGGGGGATTGCTTTTTAAAGACTTTGAGATGGATGAGGAATCGGTTAATGTGTGGCTGCTCGTGCTGAGATGAAAAAGAATACAGCTTAAACTAAAAATGCTAGTTGTGACAGCTAATGCATTTTTCAAGAGCCTATTGGGTAAATCATATCTAGCAGCATGAATATACAGCAACTGCATATATGCACAAGGGGGTGAATTAGGTCTTTCCCATTGTGCTTTTATCGGGACCTTAGCAAGGCTTCTCAGCTGGCTTGTTGCTAAGGGAAGGTGAACTGAAAGTTTTTAGTAGAAGGTTTTCTACAAGTTGTTGTTTAAAATGAAGCAGGCAAATGTTTAGGTGTCTATGCAATAATTCAACCTAAACATACAGTCTGCTACGGAAAACTTGCTGTTACCACTTTCAGTGTTTTTTTTGTTTTGTTTTAACACTTCAGCTGCTTAGCTGAGAGTATTTACAGCTTGAGCTATGGCAGAGTGCTTATAAGAGATGAGAGCTCTGACAAAATCAAACCTTTATAGATTTGATGTGCAAGTTTGTGATGTAAAGCCTTATGGCATCCTGAAATCTGATTTCTATTTGCATTGATTTGCCTATATGTTTGTTTGATTACCTCTAGGCTTGTATTAGAAATGTGGACCTTTGTATTTGCTCTTCCATTAGGCTTTTACCTGGACATCATATTGATACACGCCACTTTCTTTTCCTCTGGCCTGCAGTCGTCGAGTCTAGTCCCATTCCTGTCCTGCTTTGGAACTTGAAAAAATAAATTTAAAAATTTTAGAGTGAGGCTGGAACTGAACAGAATTCTGGTATTGTGTTTGTGTTTATAAAATGAATAACAAGGAAACATTTTACCAATAGTTTAATGCATCTTCATGAAACTTTCATGCTGAAGCTTCTGTAGAAGTTTTCTAACACTGTTCTATAGCAGGTGTTTGGTTAAAGAGTATTCTGGAAAAATACGGTAGTAATTTTTCATAGAATGTCATCTCTTCTGGCATTTTGATACAAGTTGTGTCAATGTTGAATTGCAAGACGGATGTAGGAAAATCATTTAATAATTGTCTACTTACATTTCCTTTGTGAAAAGAAACTTACAATTTTAAGTAATACCTACTTTTCTACTAACTGAGGATGTCTGGTTTAGTGGATGATAGCATGTTGGGACTTTAAGATTTAGCCCTACTTTGCATATCTTTGAGCTGATCAGTATGACCATTCCTTAGTTTATGAATCTGGATTTTACTGGAGGTTGTATCATTTATTTCACCCAGTAATTACGTGGCGGGAGATGGGGGTAGGGGAGAAGTACTTTTGAGAGCTTTGGATGAAATCTACTGTGTATAATTAATGCTTCTGTGTAGGGTATGATGGTACTCCCTTGAAGCATTTTAAAAGTCTGAGTGAACAGATTGTAAGACTGACTTAAATTCTAAATGGAACACCCTTGCTTCTAATTTAAATTCTTCATTATATTGCAGAGCTGGTAAGATATCATACTTGACAGAATTCAATCTCTGTGTTCAGAACTCCTCCCCGAGCTCAAGCTATTCTCTCAAAATGAGTGGCAAACTCTGGCGGGAGCACTGGTGTTGGATGCAGCTTCAGAACAGAAGTAGACATATTTTAAAGTATTATCAGATAATTATAATGACTCAATCTTAAGCCTCATGAACCTCTAGAGCTTTTAAGCAGGAACTTTGCTCATCAAGGTAGTCCTTTCTGAGCTTTGAGTTTCTCAGCTCTAATTTGAAGATTTCCATTAATGAACTGGTCTCTGTTATTCACAGATGGAGTATTTGGCAGAAGGTACCTTCTGTAGTCGCCAGGTTTTCAGTCTTGTTAAAGCAGATAAGATCATTATTGTTCTCTCACTTGCTCACGCAGGTTTAGTCTTAGACGGTGTTGCTAATGGCATTTTTAAATCCATATGGCTCCACTGAAACAGACTGCATTACTATTCACTTCAGTGAATACCTGTTAGTATTGGCTGAGCTAGTCAGAAAACAGTATTTATTGACTCGCGTTTCCTTTTGGGGTTGTGGTGTGTTGTCTGGATTTGATAGGTTTTTAAGTGATGCTGTATGTGCGTTATTCTTATAAAATGCACATACAAAATGCCGTTTTTCAGGCAATCTGTGACATAGTTTATCAGAGTGTATCACATCAGGTAAATGCGTGACACGTTTTCCGTACATTTGGAGAGAGGAAAACCTTGGCTCTGTGTTGGCACGGTAGATGGAGAACATAAAAAGCTGTATGTTACATAACAGTGTCCCTTCGGTCCAGGACTCCTGATTTCATTTTTAGTTTCTTCCATTGACTTAGGTTTATCTTTCATTCAAGAGAATTAAGAGGCCATATCCATTTGTGCTTTGGTTTTGTTGATTTGTAAGCTGTTTTAATAACTGTCTTTTCTATGCTGTTATTCTGAAACTGAATTCATCTTTCTAAAGCCCATTGCAGTAGAGAATGATATGTATGTGCAAAGTACTATTGCACTCTAGGCTATTTTTCAAATTTCTAAAATCTATTGTCAGTCTGTGGCAGTTATTGTATATTTGTATCACTGAGAGGAGATTTATTGAAATGTAAAACCCACAGGATGCAAAAAATGCTTAATGTTTACCTGGCAAGTGTAAGAGTACCTCACTGGTAAAGAACTTTGCAGAGTTATTCGGATAGGGCTATGTATTTGCGGAATGACAGGCAAATTATTGATTGGAGCTAGAAAGTCGTCTTTTTGTAGTCGCTGTTTGTCGTCTTTTCCCACGGAATCCCTAGGGGCTCAGTGGGGAATTAGGCTGTAGTTTGCACCAAGAGTGAATTTATAGTCTATAACCGTGGAAAAAATGGGGTATATCTTTTGAGACAGGGATGTAAACAATTATAGAAAGTGAATTTGTCGGCTTGCGTTACAATGAGTCAGCATAAGGTCATAAAAAAGCAAGAGGAGATTATTTCCGCCCAACTCAGGGAAATTGCTTGCACAGTTGCCTGATCTGTTTCGTCAGTGACTCTTGGCATTAGTCAGTACTTCTGTTATGAAATGAATGAATTTATCGTGTTCCTGAGTCACAAAGACAATTTGAGCTGTAGGTGAAAGGGACAAAGCGCTGCTCTGGATCACTTGTGTTTCAGAGCTTGAAGAGGGCGTTTAGCATCTTCCCAGCTCGGGTGCATGAACACCATTCGAAATCTACAGCTGACTTTGATAGGTCTTCATTTCAGATAGTACCCAAACAGTCCTGGGCATTATAAAGACCAGTCACGTTTCTCTAGTTGACTGCAGCCCTGTCTGTGCTCCAGCTGCCTACGTCAGCACAGCGCAGTTCTTTTGAAACTGTGGTGAGAGTGAGTAAGCTGGTGTGCTTCAGGCTGCTGCTTTATTTCTGATGTCCTGGTAGACTACTCTGAAGCCACGTCAATGCTGCCAAAATTCATTCAAACAATGAGCCTGCCTCCACCTTTTAATATTACTCTACTGCATCTCAGACAAGCATCGTTTTGGGGGGGTAGGGGTTGTTGGTTTCTGTAACAAATTATTTATTTGTTTTTGATACGCTAGAATGAGATCAAAGTTACTTTAGTTTGTGTTCTGCACAAAGGTCTGAATCCAGTTTTCTGGGAGTGAAGCTTCATCTTCTTGTGGCTTTGATTTGCCCTTGCAAAAAATCATGTTTGTCTACCTTCTTTGTTATGTATCTTGAGATGTTTAAACGTCTTATACATTACAGGTGTTGTTTTTACTGCTGAATTGACTGCTTTATCAGTTCTGCCTCCAGTCCCCCTTCCCCAGTTTCACCCAGCTTTCTGCAAATGTAAAGGGCTTTTTAGACAACATGGACAATTAATATAACAGTGGTTACAGATATTTGAGATTCCTCAGTGCCACACGAAACTGCCTTAAGACAGCAGAATTCAGCCCATTAAAGGTACTTGCTAATGTTGTGATATGCCTTGATTTCTGGCCACTAGTGAGAAAGGCATCTCAAAGTATGTTGACATGGAAGCTGTTTAAGAATAAGCATTACTTTCCTATTATTTTCCATCAAGAATCAGTATGATTTTAAATGAAGTAGGATTCTTTTTAAAGTGATGATTATTTCCTGGTGTAAAGGAGGATCCTGAATGTGTTTAATTAGGCAACAACAACAAAGCACAAAATGAGCAAAGCCAATCCTGTACGTACCTGATAATCACACTGAGATACAATCAAAGCAGGGAAGCCTGTTGCTTCTAATAGTTTAAGTGCCTTGTACACCCACTGCATACACTGAGTACAATAAAATGGTGTATCACACATTCTCTTCATCATACCCAATATATAATCCATACTCCTGCTAATAATAGCAGGGATAATTAATTCTGGCTTAAGTGTTTAGAAAGTTAAGTGCCGCAATTATGGGCTTTCCAAAGGCAGTATTTAGAAGCAAGAAACTGTTCCTCACCCCCACCCCATATCTGAGCCCACTGAAAAACTTCAATTCAGCAGCATAAGGAAAAAGCCCCTGCAGGAGTGCATTTTATTTTAATGTGGTATTAAGTGGGCGAAGGAAGAACACAGCTCAGGAATACGGGGGGTGTATTTGGAACAGGACAAATAATGTGAAATACAAATTTGATGAATTCGATTTGTTTCTGTGTTGTGGTCTTTACAGCACTTTTGTTTACACTGATTTGAATGGCATGGACATTTTCTTTCATCTGTCATTTACATTCATTTTACCTCTTGCAATTGCCTCTGCCAGCTTACATGCTTGTTTTCTGGTGAGTCTATTAATAAGATTTCCGGTACATCAAAAGCATTTCTGTTGTGCAAAGGTAGAATATAATGCACCTAAGGTGTAGGAGGATATCTAGCTTCAATTTTACCTACTAAAAGTTATTAATGAGTTCTGTGAATAAAAAAAAATCAGAAGGGGAATGCTAATTGCATGCTATAGATTTTCCTCCATTGCTTACGCTTGTAGTTGGTGACTCGCAGAATAGCAAATTTACACAATAGCTGGCTTGTGATTTGAATGTGCCCTCTGAATTGACAAAAATAGGACCAAAGGTCAAATTAATTAAAAGCAGTAGGAGAAAGAACATAACCAATACTGCAAGTTTATTTTTAAATGCTTTGCCTGGAAAATATGTGAAGTACATTTTATGTTTTTCACAAAACACAGATATGCTGTGTGCCAATGCGAGTAAGAAAATAGTAAGAAACAGTTTTAAGAGTAGCATTAAATTGAATTCTTTATTCAGGCAAATGTATGCATAATGATGGTTTCAGGGTGAGCAACCAGGGCAGGTACGCGCTCATCTTCAGTGTATAAATGATCTAGCAAAGCAGATGCATGTGCATGTGTGTGCAGTGTGTGTGGAAGAAGATACACATGCCACGGTATCTGCCTGTAGACAGCCTGACTTCCATGCCAGCTCTGCTGACAGTATTACCCTTTATTTTTTTCATTTCTTTTCTTGCTGATTTCTTACAAAGCTCCTCTCTCTTGTTCTGATATGTACAGCAGTCTCTTCACCTGAGCATTAAGAGTACAGTGTAGACCCAAAGTCTTGCATTTGTTGTTGCAAGGACTCCATGTCACAAGGGCGTTCTCCACCACTGAGGTTTTTTTGGATCAAGTAGGGCAAGTGGTAACCATTCCTGAACATCTCCTTGGTGTCAGAGCGGGGAAAATACAGGACGTGCATAGGCTGCCAGTTCAGTGCGGCTTGTATGGAGAACATTATTTACCTCTGAATTATCTGAATAATCTTGAAGTAAAGATGGATGAAATATTAATCTTTCGTGGAGTAAGTGAGTAAATGGAAGTAGCCCCTGTACATACTCTAGGAGTTGCGGAAGTGGCATTTCTTATCTGTTTGGCCTTTTTGCCTCTCCCTCATCCCCAGCCCTTTTAATTCCCAGCTCTTTGGGTCACTTGGGACTCAGAAGTATGATTACACAAAATCTGAATATGCAATGATGTTATTTATTGGCTTATATGCACAGTACATGTTAGTGGGACTAGCTTGCCCTTAGGCAAAACATTAATCGGTGTACTGCCCCTGCCGCAGGCGCTTGGTGGGTCTGTGTGGGCTGGGCAGCCTTCGTCAGGTGAGGAGGAGCTGGCCTTCATTGCTGACTGGAACTGGCCGATCCTCACTTCTGCTGACTCCTCTGTTTTTTTTTTTTCTTGGCGTTTGATACATTTTTACTTCAGTACCTTTCTCTTGACTCCTTGTCGCCTTAGTAAGTTGAGTTACTAAGCCAACAGCTTCATTTCTGTCTTTGTTTCTACTTACTTGGCATGGTATTAGCGTAGGTCTTCTCTCACTCAGCTCAACAGCAGCATTTTTCAGTGTAGCGGCCCAGGGTCGCAGGTCTGTGCTATATAAAACCAGGCCCTTGGTGACAGACACCTGAACCTCGCCAGACTGGGCCTTGAGTTACAGCTCCCTCTTCTGCAGCTTCAGTCTCTCGTAGCTTCAGAGGACAAACCTCATGTCTGTAAGTCATGGCTGTTCTGGAGCTAGGGCAGCTGCAGGAGCACCAGTCTCCTGCGGACAGGTAGGGTGCTCTCCAGCTGAATACCGCTGCTTTTAGCTCGTTCTTTAAGAAAACACCTTCCCTCAAACTTCAGCTAGAGTCTCTCTTTTCTTCTTGCCTAGAATTGCGCTATTTCTTTATGCGAACTAACATTTGCCACATTATTTCAGTAACCTGTGTCATATATTCTGCTTCATGAAGAAAGATCAGTACGTAATCTTAATATTCACAAAGAATGACTGCTCTGAATATGGAAATAAACTAGTAAGATTTAAGGAACAAAGGCAGGCTAATGGCTTTATATTTTGCCGTACTGAAATTACCCAAGTAGTGAATTCTGGGAGACAGATTTATATTCTGATTATCTGAAAGAACAGTTGCAGAGACATAGCTCTACAGGAGCAAAGGATGGTATCAATGATACAATACAGCACTTAATTTCATAAAATTTTCCCCTTTTCAAATATGCATTTTAAACATCCATTTAGGAGCGCGTCAGTGGAATGTAGCTCAACTCATTGTAGTAATTCTGAATATTTCATGTATTTTTCCGGTAAATAACAGTCAAAAACTTTTTATCAAACTGATAGTATAAGCTGTGAAAATAGTGACGCAAATGGGAGATTTCTGATTTTAATCAAATTAAGTAAGTTTAATGCTTTTGGTTAAAACAACAGGGAGAGAAAAATGGATATTTGAAATGACAGAGTATTGCAACCGTGTCCACCCAGTGGCATTTATCCCATAGCATCTTTCTTATTTATGATAGTAGAATATTGAAAAAAAATAAAGCCTGCCAGCCAAATCACGCACACAAAAAAGCCTTTATTTGAGCATATGGAATACCTTTCCAGCTGACAGACTAAAGTTTTACTCCTAACTTGAGAACTTAATTTCAGCATAAATGTTTTGACCCTGAAACCTTTCTTGGATTCTTCTTGGAGGTCCTTCTGCTTAAATTTTTCCTGATCCAGGGCACGTTATCCTAGATAATTATACTTCAGTGTGTTTAATGCTAATAAAAGGTGTCATTTGTAAAAACTCTTAGAGTTTTACTTTGTACAAAGCAAATAAAGCATGGGCTGCATCACTGCTTGTAAATTTTGGCCAACGGTTTAATTTATACAGACTGGGAGTTTTTCTTTACATTTTCTTGCCTCTTCCTTGACTATTTCACCCAAAGGCAGACTAATTATAGTTGCCATGGGAGTATACTTTAGACAGGTGACCTCAGATAGCAAATGTACTGTAAATTTAAAATTAAGAAGGGATAATTTAGGCGGTGAAAGGATATTTGCTGAAGGACAAAAAGATAAATGTGGCAAGCAAATACCGCCAGAGAGAGCAGCAAAGAGCACTTCTCTGGATAAATCCCGGTTGCCTGAGAGCCAGGGCGGTCCCACCGCCCCGTGAGGGAGCAGGATGGCCCTGGGCATCTCCGTGGGGACAGGGTTAGTCCACGCAGTCAGCCCGCGGGTTGGGGTCCAGATGGGCCAGGGTCAGGGCAGAGCTGGGGCCAAGCACACCCGGACGCCGTGGGCTGAGCCGGGCCGGGGCTGGTGGGGCAGGGGAGTGCCAGGGGCATCTGCATGGGGCCATCAGAGTCCCTTAGTGCCCCCAGGCCCCACTTCAGGCCCTCGGTGCCCTCACACACCAGGTCTTCCAGAGTATCGAAACCTGCTTTGATGATTTTTCCCTGGCTGTGGCTTGTTTTCCCAAAATGTTCAGCTAATGCAGCCATAAGGCTCTGTAAGAAAGAATTATAATGCTGGCTTTTTGATCAGATTTAGTTAACAGCTGTAATGAAACCTTTTTTGGGGACAACATATAATATTTTGCATGTAGTACCTGAGATAAGACATGCCAGCTCAAGAGTGGAATGAGTTTAACCCCGTGGTATATATCCCGTGTCGCTTTATCCATAAAGATATTCAGACCTGGGGTGAATGTGTTTTATATTTGCTTGTATTTTGTCTTAAAGTAGACATGCAGTTGCTCTGTTAATGAAGGGCACTGTGGAAATTATAAAATACGAATTTTAGTGTATATAATTCTCATTTTCAAATCTGTTGCAATACAGCTGTACAAATGGCAGCAGCAAATCCTCCCGATGCCTGAATGAACTAAAAACTACTTTTCAATTCACTAGCAACTTATCCAACATAGATTAGAGTAAATTAGAATAAAGTCACTTCTGGTATATTTGAATGCAGTTCACTTTGTGTTTTATATTTGCCCTAAACAACCTGCCTGTTGCTGAGCTAAGGATATAGATAGCAAAGGACTTTCAGGCCTGCAAGTTGAATTCTGTCGTACCCAGGCTAGAAGGTGAGTTCCCGAAGCAGCACCCAGGCCAAGCCGGAGAGCTGCAAGGGAGCCTGCTCACGCGGCTTCTGGAGGGTGTCAGGGGCTTACTCTAGTTCCCAAATAGGCATCCGCGTTATAAAAATGGGGACCCTTACTCTGATGTGTGGCAACCGATCATTAGTTGAATATGTCTGACTAGACTGGGTTAGATTTTTTAGGTTGGATTTTTATTTTTCTAAAGGTGAAGTTGAACGTGTGTTTTTAGATGAATGCAAAAAGGGTAGTTTTGTTAGTCAGGGGAAATGTTGGTGAACTGTAAACTATGTCTGACTGAAGAAATTGTAACTTTTTTATATCAGAATTGGTTTGTAATTAAAACCAGTTTTGGAAATGGTTTGGTTTTGATGAAATCGTGGCAGATACCATCAAGATAGGCCTCTGTGGGAAAACTCTGGCTTTCAAGAGCTACTGTGAATGCTAAGAAAATTGGTGGAAACATGGTCTAGAAATCTTTGGAATGAAAAATACAGGGCCGTTTTCTAGATGAAATTGAACAGATCTTCTCTTTATTTGAGAAACACTTCAGCCTCTTAAGGTTCTAACGTCTATACTGCAGACTTCTCTCTGCCATAATTTTTGTACCATCACAAAATGAATTCACATTATATAGCTCTGTGTGTGAATATTGGATGTAAGGTTATTTCATATTTGTGTCACATGTGAACTACTTGATAATCTTCCCACTCAGATAGCCAGTGCACACCTTAAGGCACAAATTTTCTGGAGCCAAGATTTATATACGTTTATGAAAATATAAATTCTACCCTATTTCGGGATTAACGCCTAGAAGTTACTAGGTAAGCAATAGCGTTGCTCTTAAAATAAATATTCAGAACTACAGTAATACCTTAATAAATATTAAGGTATTAATAAATATTAAGGTATAAATAATACCTTATAAATGTTTCTGCTAAGAGAGAGCTGTGTTGTTGGGCCAGCAGTCAGAAGTGATGTCAAGTATTGCCAAAATGTTTCTGTGTTATTATTTATTATTATTATCTTCTTTTAACAAAAATGTCTTTGTCTATCAGAAATCAAGCATTCAAGACAATATGTCAAAGATGATAACCTGGAAAGCAAAGAACATACTAAAAAAAGTTAAAATTGAGACTTTCCAATTTTTCAGCCTAAGCAACAGCACTGCTGTAGTGCATCTTTCCTGTGTAATTTTTATTTAATCACATGTCAAATTGAAGGCTTACATGAATTAAAGTTTAAGAAGCATGCTTTCAACTATCATTTTGACATCTAGTTAGCATACAATAACTGCCTTTCAAAAGCTAAATAAAATGTTTGACAGTGCTTTAAATGTTATTTTCAGTTTTATTTGCTCTTTTATATCAGTTCTTTGTTATGTTGAGAAATGCAAAAAAAGAATTTACATGTTCAATGTTGATGGAAAATGGCATGTTAGGTATAGTTTTTGGTACAGAGAGATTAGATTCTGAAAATAAATACCCACTGAGGTTCTTATTCAGAAATCCATGAAGTTATAGGTTGATCAACAACGTGTTTGTTCAACAAAGAGTTAAATGATGAATGTGTTCAATGGCCTGCCTGTTGCAAGAGGAAAACTGGAGTACCAACTCAGTTTCTGTTTACGGCAGTGAAGCATGGTATCAGTGAACATTTGCTTCTTAAAGCATGTCATGGTAAAAGTTTTTATGCTGCTTACCTATCTGAAAAGGGGTTTCACAAAATTATTCTTTTGCAGTATGTAATATCTGACCTTTTTGAAGTTTTTGCTTGCTCTCTATCGGTTAGGTACAATTTCACATGCCTTTAAGAAATTCATTTGGGAGCCTGTAAGTATAGTTTTAAAGAGGGATCCTGAATTTTTTGTTAAAAGTACAATATAAGCTCCTGAGTTTACTTCTCCTTGCTTGAGCCCACTCCTTGTGTGAGTGAATTCAGCTGCAGTATTTGACAACTTTAATTTCCATTTGTGCAGGTAAAGGGATGCCTTCTCTTCCGCTGTGTGGCTGTGGAGGTAGCAATCCTTTCACTTCAGAACTACAAATCTGACTAGGATAATCAACCATATTTACCCGGCATTCATCTGGGCAGCCCGCTAAGCTTTCATTTGCCTTTTGGAAATTAATGGCTTATGCTTCCACTATCTACATAAATTAATTAAGTAGGAGGAGCTATTTAGATCAAGAATGAGTGAAAGCCTAGAACTATTTACCCATCTCGTAGTACTCCACAACAGTTATATCATTAATCACAGTGAAGAACAGTAAAAGCATTTATCAAAGCTTTCTGTTTTTTAGACAGAAGCCAGATGCTGTATTTTCCATTAGTAATTAGTGAGGATTAAAGATACCAGTTATTAATGTTAAAGAGATTTAAATCAAAAGGACTAGGTAAATTTGCAACAAGGATGTCCAAAGGAGTTCTGTGAAAACTTAGATTTATCCTGGATTTCTGGAGTTCCAGGCATCGGAAAATGTAATGTCAATATTGAAAGGGTAAATATGGTAAACTGGGCAAGAGTAGATCTGTTTGACTTGACAAACATGAAGAAAATTAGAAGCTTAAAGGGATGTAATCGATAAAGAGAACAGTAGCTAATGCAGCTGAGCTTGTTTAATAAGAAGGAGGGCTTGTTCAACAGGCCTGATCTTTATGAGATGACAAGTAAGGTTGATTACAATATTGGCAATAATTTGGAGGCTTTTTCCTTTTTTCTGTGAGAAGGGAAAAATGCTGATTTTAATGTATACTTGGAATTGAATTTATAATAGTCAAATTAGCTGAATGCTGTTACTTTGATGTGTAGTACCCACCCCAGTAGAGAAGCCCTTCATCTTTCTTTTTTTTTTAAAGTAGTCCAGTGCAGGATGACTGTAGGCCATATTGAAGAAATTAAAAAAAATAACCATTAAATCATAAGAGGTGATTACGATAGTGAATTCATTATTAATAGGGTGTTTCTAGTTGTACCTAATAATGGTGACTAAGACTGTTGAATATCTTTATAGATGCTCCAAAAGAAAATACAGATTATTGCTGCTGAAAAGTTAGAAGTTATTCAGATTTGAGTGATAAATGGTAATATGCCAGATTAAATATTTTTTTCATTACAAAATAATCTAGATAATGTAGCGAGGTGGCCCAATTTGAATAATACAGAGAAGGCTTTAGTGCTTCTACATCCAAATTAAAAGTCTGTACAGCTACGGAGGGAAAAGTGTTGAGCTACAGCTGAAGAACCCATACATGGTGAGTGTTCTGTTACGTATAGAAGTAGGCATATACTGCTGTATGGCCTTGAGAACACCATAGTGTAACTTCTCTGTAATCTTTTGTCCACCAGTGATTATCATATTGGTGAAGACGAGGACTTCTTCTAGCCTGTACCCAGCAGTGTCTACAGACAGATACCCAGGGAAGAGTAAAAAGAGGGCAAGAGTACATGAGATATCCCCTTCAAACTCGCGGGCTCCGGCTGTTTCCAGGTCAGGGTGTTATGTGGCTCTAGTTAGTGTAGCCCTCAGTGGAGCTCTCCGCCTGAACCATGCAAGCCTTTCACCCGCAGCACCTTATGGCAAGGAGTTTATAAATGTTACGCTTCTGACTCGCGAGAATGACTCCAAATCAGATAATGTTTTAAAGTGAGGTGTTAAAAGCTCCTGTCTATTTGTCTACTTAATTGAAGTTCAGGGTATGACTTGGAAGAGATTTCTTAGAGCAAAACAGGCTCAAATTAGTTGAGAAAAGGGTGAGGTTCCCTGGCTGAGCTGGGACTGAACAAAACCAGAATTATTTATTGGGTTTTACAGTAATTCTGTTTTTAATTTTTTTTTTTTTAAGAAAACTCCAGGAATGCCATATCTTTAAAACTGTGACTTGTACTTTAAAAGACGTATGCTGTTAATATGTTAAATTAGATTTACAGCTCTGAATGACATTAAGTATGTGAAATACAGAGTTGTAAAACGATAGCTGGAAAGTGTTTGGGCTGTAATAGCAATATTTTACCCTAATAAATTTAGAGAAAGGAAAAATGCTGTCTTTTCTTTTTTGAGTTCCAGTACAATGACTTGTTTCCCATTGGGTTGGAGCTGGATCCTTTTAAGCGGTTTCCTTTTATGTGATTCTGAGAATTTTACATTGCTAAGAGCTGCGTTCTGTGTGTGTCCATCAAAGCATATTGAACAAAAGATTGTAGTTACAGTTACAACAAAAGTTATAGTTAAGTATAAAAAGATTTGAGCTGGAAATTATAGTTTGAATAGGGATTTTCTTTAAGAACTGTTGAGAAGAACTGTTGGTCACTACTGAGGATGGTTGTTGTCAAGTTATTTATCATATGGGTTTCACACTTTCCTCGCATTTGAAAGGCATAACCAACTGAGAAAATGAATATTAATAGCAAAGAATAGATGTTAAAATTAAAAAATATGTTTTAATCACTGTTCACTGGCTGCTTTACAGTGCAGAAAAAGGTTGAAGTAGTCCTTTTCTCTTGTTTCCATGCTATCTTAGAGCATCTCCTAAATAGGGTCTGTTCTAAATCAGAATTATCATCTAAATAATGCAATTAATTCAACATAACTTAAAAAGTAATATTTCTTTCTTTTCTTTAGGATCTCCTTTTAAAAGGATATTCATTTGCTTCAATGAATGAAGATAATAAGGTTAATAGTTTAATGTTCCTCAGTTGATATCTGCTGCTTTTTCTATTACGTTTTTTCGGTTTTTGATTATAAATTGGCTAACCCCTAGTGTATAATTCCAGAAATCATCTCTTCAGTGTATCCAAAGCTATTTACTTAGACTCATCTTTTATTATTCCCACTGCCACAGTCTAATTATTGTAGTGAAAGATTGAACACAGAATAGTTTGAGGCTTTGATCAGTCTTCATATAAATTTCAGTAATGAGAGTAAAAGGTTTGAGGATTTCTGAGATAATTCCCTCTAGACATACGCTGCTTTTACAAAATGCAAGCTCTTTCTTGGATGCCATGTGAGACCTCTGACAGGATTTATGGCTGGGCTCTTGACATCTCTGGAAGCAAAATTCTCTTTTCATAGCCATAAAGAATAATTCAATATTGTATAGCCATAAAGAATAATTCAATATTGTTAAATATATCAGGGAAACTACAGAATATGGTACATTTTTTCCTTAAATTTTCACTTTATTTTCATCTATCATTCTGATTATCTGTACTACAAATTTCTCTGAAGTTTTCATTCTACTTCAGTGTTTTTGGAGTCCAAGAAGAATGCATAATGGTTTTGCTTGTATTTTTCTCTTGTCTTTTAGGAAAAAAATACTAACTTTCAGTCAAATAAATAAAACAAACGATAATCCTTGTTATTCTATTACTGTCGGTGTAAACTCCCTTTGGAGATAAATGGAAAAACAGCTGGAGTCTGAGGATATTTTCTAATCTTATAAATTGAAATTTAAATACCTCAAGGAGGAAATTTCCAGAATAAATGTGACAGAAGATAAGTCCTAGCTTTTGGCAAAATTATATTAGAATGACTTGTTCCAGATCATTGTCTGATGTCTGCATGAATTAGGAAAATGGCAGCACTGTTATGTTGAGAAATGGCTGTTTTTTCTTTCATCTTGATACATTCTTCCAGAAGTAAGTGCTTTGTCATCACTATTATCAGGTGTGACATATTCAGGGACATTGTCAAATCTAAAGATCATGGGCCTTTAACTGATGCCAGTTTATTTTAAATCATATGTTTTTATCTTTGCTAGTAATAGTATCTCAATTTCTGTAACTAAATATTTGCAGGCAATCTGATAATGAGTGTGGGGGCTACTTATTGAGGGCTTTAATTTTGTTTGGGGTTTGGTTTTTCTTTTTTTCTTTTTTTCCTCAAAGGAGTAGGCAATTAATAAAAGACTTAGTGACTTTCTAGTCTCCTTCACTGTCATCTTTTGAAGAATTTCTGCTGTAGTTTGACTACAAACCATGAACAGAAAAATTAATTTGTTTAAACATAACGACTCCCAATTGTACATAATAGTAACCACTGCAGTCTAAGCTTTCCTCAGAAGCTAATACTGGTATCTAAATCTGAAACTTGGGGTAATAGCTTTTGAAAAATATTTTTTATTCTTACAGTTCACTAGGAGCTTGAAGGTGAGAAGATACCCTCCAGCATGGGTGACAAATAACACATGCTCAGTGCCAGGCAGCACAAAAGCAATGTAAAACACGGTAAAAATACACAGGTTTTGTGAACAGTTTATGCAAGGAAGTTTGATTAGTCATAAATATTATAAATGTAATTGATGTTGTCACTCAAGGTCTCATTTAAGAAAAAATATATGAAATAATATATTCAATTTCCACATGCAGTAACTATACTTATATGCAAGCCAGGTGCAGTTTTGTATACAAGGAGTAAATGAGAAACATTGTGGGAATGTTTTTGATGGATCAACTCAACATAAGCCCAGTTTTTCAGATAATAGTGTACTGAGAATGCTAGTATAAATAGCGGTCTGAGAAGCAATGGAAAAGTGAGAGGTAGGATAGGATAAAGGTCAAAGGTGCATTAGTAATTTCTCTGAAACCATCTGATTTTCAGAACTGTGTAGAGACAGCCCATGTAGTCCCATGGTGGTGTCTGCAGTAGGAAAAGAGTAGTAGGCAGGATGAGAGGGTGCACTGTCCCTAGTGGCGTTCCAGAGAGCCCAGCTGAGACTGTGGAAACAGCTGCAGACAAGTAGCTATATTATTAAATAAGATTCTTCTGGTGACACCAAAAACGTGTGTGGATGTGCTAACCAGCTCTGAATTTTCCACCCTCTGAAATTTTTTCCAGTGGGTTCTAGAGCCTCTCCTGCAGTCACCGGCGGTATCTCCTCTCTCCTTTCTGTCCTGCGTGATGCGATGTAATGCTGTGCTGGGGTTTTCAGAGATCCTCAACAGATTCCTTGTCTTGATCTGTTCCAATTTTTCTTAAAGATCTGCACGATGAGGTAGAATCTCTGATGTCTGCGAATTTGATAAACCTGCTGAGCTGTGTCCGAAAGAAGGGTTAGAAGGCGTAAACGTGCTTGATGATATGGAAGAAATCATCTGGGAAAATGGGATTGTATCCAAAAGAATGAATGCAGAGTGCTGCACTTAGGCCCCAATAATCAGTTGCACAGACCAGAAAAGGTACAACTGGCAAAAAAATCCATAGAAAAAGCATCTAGGCATTGTAGTGGACTCCGGGGCAACCTTGTTACGCTGCCATGAAAAAGGCAAAGCAGTGGTGGAACCTGTAGAGTTGGATGTCGCAGGAGATGGGAAATGGTCCTTCTGTGCTGCTCCATGCTTTAAAGGTCTGGGCTGAAGTCCTGTAACCAGTTTTGAGCAGTGCACAAAAATGTGTGTATACATGAGCACGTCTGCAGGGGAGAGCAGTAAGAAAGATGAGAAGACACATGAAAGATTGAAATAATAAGGTCTGTTTATTCTGAAGTAAAGTGAAGTGATAAAATATCGAGAAGATGAGTGGGAATAACCAGACTGTGATGGATGGAACTGAAGTAGTGATTTATTTTGTAACAAGAAAGAGTTGAGTTAGACATCAGAAGAAAACCTCTCCATTGGTAAATGGTGAAGCATTGGAATAGATTTTCTGGGAAAGCTGTGAATTTCTTATTGGTAGCTTTTAAGAACAATTTTGACAAACATCTGTCAGAAATGACATACGTAAAGTTGATCTTGCTATTTTCTTGGCTTTACCATGCTGTACAGCAGCTGTCTTTGGGCATATGTAATAATGTCACAGTGATAAAAAGAGATTTTGAAAATAGAGGAACTTTTTTTTTTTTTTTAAGCAAAAACTTCGTGTAACTGATGGTGTTCAACACTGTCACTTATAAGGACCAAACATATAGGGATCTCTGACAATATCTGTTGTATTATAAACACAATATATACTTTTCTGCATAATTGCATCAAAGATCTAATCTCTGGCATTAGTAATCCCAGCAATTCTGTAACCGCGTGGTTTTTCATTGGCTTTCAAAAGAGATTTTGAATAGTATTAAGCTAAGAATGTTTTAAATTGTCTTCTGTTTTTCTGAACCTTATTCCTTCATGTTCCTGAGACGCAAGCAGGAGAGTCTGCTTATTCACTTGCTTACATATTGTCTTTTAATACTTGGATAGTTTTCCAGTTCAGTTACTCTGCTCTCAAATCACTCACTCAAAGTCATTTATGTAATAATGAAAATGTTGTTCTATGTTTAATACTTCAGGTACTTTATTTACCTGGCCCCTTTTTCAAGTAAACAAACAGCTGTGTTGTGACAGCTTTGCTTCCTCAGTTCTCTATATTTCCCAGGTTGAAGCCTTGTACTGTTAAGATACAGATCTGTGGTATATGTGCTACAAAATGGTTGTAGCGAAACATCTGAAGGAAAGTGGTGGAAGCTACGTGTGACTCAGGTTCAATGGGTGTGTATCACAGAATCACAGAATCACAGAATCGTTTAGGTTGGAAGGGACCTCTGGAGATCATCTCGTCCAACCTCCCTGCTCAAGCAGGGTCCTCTAGAGCATATTGCCCAGGATCACATCCAGACGGGTTTTGAATATCTCCAGCGAAGGAGACTCCACCACCCCTCTGGGCAACCTGTTCCAATGCTCTGTCACCCTCACAGTGAAGAAGTTTTTTCTCAGGTTCAGATGGAACTTCCTGTGGTTCAGTTTCTGCCCATTGCCTCTTGTCCTGTTGCTGGGCACCACAGAGAAGAGGCTGGCCTCATCCTCTTGACACTCCCCCTTCAGATATTTGTACATGTTGATGAGATCCCCTCTCAATCTTCTCTTCTCCAGGCTGAACAGGCCCAGCTCTTGCAGTCTTTCTTCATAGGAGAGATGCTCCAGCCCTCTAATCATCTTGGTAGCCCTCCGCTGGACTCTCTCCAGGAGTGCCATGTCTCTCTTGTACTGGGGAGCCCAGAACTGGACACAGGACTCCAGGTGAGGCCTCACCAGGGCTGAATAGAGGGGCAGGATCACCTCCCTCGACCTGCTGGCAACACTCTGCCTAATGCACCCTAGGATCCCATTGGCCTTCTTGGCCACAAGGGCACACTGCTGCCTCATGCTCAACTTGGTGTCCACCAGCACTCCCAGGTCCTTCTCGGCAGAGCTACTTTCCAACAGGTCAACCCCCAGCCTGTACTGGTGCATGGGATTATTCCTGCCTAGGTGCAGGACCTTGCACTTGCCTTTGTTGAACTTCATGAGGTTCCTCTCCGCCCACCTCTCCAGCCTGTCCAGGTCCCTCTGAATGGCAGCACAGTCTTCTGGTGTGTCAGCCACTCCCCCCAGTTTAGTATCATCAGCAAACTTGCTGAGGGTGCACTCTGTCCCTTCCTCCAGGTCATTGATGAATATATTGAACAAGACTGGACCCAGGACTGACCCCTGGGGGACACCACTAGCCACAGGCCTCCAACTTGACTCTGCGCCATTCACCACAACCCTCTGAGCTCGGCCATCCAGCCAGTTCTCAAGCCACCTCACTGTCTTCCTTCTAGGGCCCTACCCCAGGAGATTCCCCTAAGTAGGTCCCCGAAGAGGCCAAAGTCAGCTCTCCTGAAGTCCAGCGTTGCAATCCTACTCATTGCCCTGCTCCCTCCTCGCAGGATCCTGAACTCCACCATCTCATGGTCACTGCAGCCAAGGCTGCCCCCAACCTTCACATCTCCAACTAGACCTTCTTTGTTCGTTAGTACAAGGTCTAGCATTGCACCTCTCCTCGTTGGCGTCTCCACCACCTGGGTCAAGAAATTATCATCAATGCTCTGCAGGAACCTCTTTGACTGTTTGTGCCTAGCTGTGCTGTCTTCCCAGCAGATGTCAGGGTGGTTGAAGTCTCCCATGAGAACCAGGGCCTGCGATCGTGAGGCTTCTTCCAGCTGTCTGTAGAAGGCCTCATCGATGACTTCCTCCTGATCAGGTGGCCTGTAGTAAACCCCCACAACAGTGTCACCCATGTTACCCTGCCCTTTAATCCTTACCCATAGGCTCTCAACTTGCTCTTCATCCACCCCGAGGCAGAGCTCCATACATTCTAGTTGCTCCCTCACATAAAGAGCAACTCCACCACCTCGCCTTCCTGGCCTGTCTTTCCTAAAAAGCACATAGCCATCCATGACAGCATCCCAGTCATGTGAACTATCCCACCATGTCTCTGTCACTGCAATGAGATCATGGCCCTGTGACCGCACACAGATCTCTAACTCTCCCTGCTTATTCCCCAGTGTAAAATCTATTTAAATTGTTTTCGATACATAATGATTGTTCTTATTCTTTCCCTGACTTAGAAAAACACAACAGTAGAAGTATGACACATTTTTAGGCCCAAAAGTGTGAAGCAGGCTTTTAGTGGGAAAGAAAATGTTTTTGAAAACTAGAAAACTTAGCAGAGAAATAAACTGAGCCTCAAATAGTGATTGAAATCTCCAAGTCAATATACAAAAGGCATCCAAAGACCTGTGAAGTCTGACAGAATCTCTTTAGTGTCAGGTGTCTTTCATTTTGTATCAGGACTTACAGTTTTAAAAAACAGAAAAAAGCGCTGCTGTCAAGCGAAGCAGGTTTGAAAGCAGGGCTTGCTTGTTCATGAAAGCCTGAAATTGTGCACAACTGTAGATAATGTGTCTTCAGCAGATAGCTGAAATAATACATTTCCTAAATTGGTTGCATTAAGCAATTACTGATACTGTAGTAGAAACCATATAATTTTCTTCCTTCCTTGTAGTCTCAGCGCCGTGTCACGTTTCACCTACCAGATGGCTCCCAGGAAAGCTGCAGTGACAGTGGGCTTGGAGACCATGAACCCAACAGCGGTGCCAGCACATCACACCCTCTGCCCCTTGGCTTCCCCCAGGAGGAGTACTATGAGCAGGCTTCACCCAACAGCCGGACAGAAGGAGACGGCAACTCAGACCCGGAGTCCAGTAAGTAATGATCTCCAGTGTTACTTGTCGTTATATTATTTAAATATCAAAAGTGGGCTCATTTTTTAAGGCAGTGATAGAAACTGAATGTTGATTTTTAACCTAGCTAAAAAAAGCTCCTTTTTTTCTAGAAGTTCAAAATAAGTCTGGCTATTGGAAAGGAAACACTCTTGAGTTGTTGTAAAGAATTTGCTTCTGGATTACCAGGTATTTTTATGGATTTGCTGTGCTATACGCACATGAGCTTTCTGATGAGGTTAACGTTATTGCCCTTCCAGCCAGGAGTCCCGTGCTGCGGGAACTGATGCTTCTTGAAATGCTTGCCCTACCCTGCGCTCTGTTTTGTTCCAACAGGAAGAACCTCTGGATAATAGGTGGCTCTGTGAAGTCACTGCGGTTCTTTAGAAATAAGGGTGTCTTGATTTGTCTTTTGAGAGCAGCTGTGGTATGTGGCAATTATCTCCAAAGAGCCTTTCTGTTACTTAATTCTGTAGTTGTCAGTGGCTTTTTATGACATTGAAATCAGATAGGCAAAATCAGAGCGAAGTGAGGACCGTTTTGGAACTATAGTTACTGGTAGTGCTTTCTCTGACTTGGCCGTGATAGCCAGTTAAAGACTCCCCTGTACCTTATGGTCAACTGTAAATTATCCATGGGCTGTTTGTATCTGGATTACAGTGAACCATGCCGTTGGTAAAGAGACCTCTGAGACCTTGTTAATGGCCTAGAAAGTGATTTGCAAGTACAGCTGTTCTGGCCTCAGCTTGGCCTGAAAGTTGTACTTCAGCTGCTGTCGTACATCGGGACGAATGAGTTAGTCGTATGCGCTTGAAATAGCTCTGTGAGAAGTTAGTTGTATCTCTGCGCAGACAAATGCAGCCTGTGTCAAGCAGAGATTATTACCTCTGCCTCTGAGCTGGCTCTGACAAATTCAGCCTGGCTTTTGGAAATCGTACTGTCGTCTTTGCCTTGTGCTCCTCGAGACTGGCGTCTGAGGGGCTCGTCCGCCTGGATGCGTTCCATACGCTGCATTTCTTTTAGCTCGTGACCTATCAAGTGGAGATCTTCAGTTTCAGACTTGCAAAACTGTGTTAAGTTACACTGTTCCTGAAATAATGCCAGAATATTAGCTATTCTGAGTTAATAGACTCTTAACGAGAACCAGTACAAGTTTTCAATACCCCATTCAAAATATAATCCAGCATTTGCTTTTGGTTTATGTTTATATATGTGAGGTTGCAATAAACCCTTAAGAATATTGCAGGCAGTCAGGCCAAATTCTTCACAGAACAAGACTCTTAAGGGCTACAAATACAGTCAGAAAGAGAGCAAATTTCAAATATGTATTATATTTGCTACTTTTTCTGTGCATATTCATGATCTAAGCTTACTTTCCAGCTTCCTCCTCCTTCTGTTCTTTGTAACTCTGAAATTCATGCTTGCCTGAAGTGAGCAGGAGGTACGATGAAACCAGTGTTGGAGTCCTCTCATGCAAAGGTCATGAAATAGGACCTGGGATATAAGAAACTGTTTGTTAGCACAGGCATGTGGATGCAGTCTTGCAGTTTTCAAGGAGGCTCAGTGCTTTTTCAACCCGTTTTTAGGACTTGTCAGTGCTTTTAAAATCCAATTTTTACAATTTCAGAAGAAATACAGATCATGAGTCTTCTAGGATGTTGGCCTACGTCTAATAATACTTTGACACCTGGATATCATTGACACTTATCACTGTGCAGAGACTAAGCAGACAGCTGATGTCTTTTCAAGTGTGTAGTTTGAAGAAAATTTAATCACCTAATTATCTGACAGTTCAGTTTTAAACTTGAAATCACAGAATAATTAGCATTTGTGTTGTGTGAGGAGTTTTTTCCTCTGCAAGTTATGTCTTACTGAAATAATGCCTACAGTGTGAAAAACCATAGTTTGCCAATCTTTTAAGTATTTTACGCTTATATTGATGACAGTAACCAGTGGCAGAAAAACAAGTGGATATAAATTGATATCTATTTTGTACTTTCACACAATTAAGTAAAAGGGGAAGGAAAGTAGTGTATTTTAGTCAGATGACACACTCTGGAAGGTAGCTTGGTCTAGGTAAGGTAAGAGCAACCTGTCTTTCATGCTGATCCAACAACGTTTTCAGCATGAGCGTCATTTCATTCATTTGTGCATGTGTGACACATTTAGTCAATAGTGAAACAGTGAAAACCATGCTGAACTGATCATTTCCTCTGTAAACATGTTGTATTTTTTGCTTCTTTTTTTTTTTTTTAAATCTGGTTTGGAGTGGCATGATATATTCAAAATATTTCTATTTCTGTTTCATGGACCAAAATGTTGCTAATGCGAAAGGAGAGAGTGAATGGAACATACGGTCACATAATATGGATAAATACCTGAATTCATACAACAGATTAAGCAGCGCCTTCGTTCCATCTCAAGATCTTTGGTATCTGACCCACCTTAATCTGAAACAGTCTCTTAAATATTAAGCCTGATCAATCATCTGATAGTGATTTAGCAAAACTTTGCCAACAGAACAGATAATGTAGGATGAAACAACTTCAGTAATGCCTAGAGCCTAGTGAGGGAGACGTTAAATGGCTTATGAACGCTGATAATAAATGCCACATCGCACAGGAATATACTCGTATCTGTTTTCTTCCTCTTGTTTTTCTTGAATACAGTTCTTTGGTTTTACTTTTTTCTCTAATAATAGAAATGTTTTATTATGGAAACTTCCATTTATTAGCAATAGAAAAGCCCTTATTACAAAGCACCAAAAAAATCCTATATTGGCAAAACTGAAATAATAAAAGATGAGAAATATTCGTGAGGAATATTCGAGAGGAAGCCTTACAAATTCACATGTAAGTAGGACTGAAGCAAGGAGAAAGAATTATTGTAAAAATAAAATGGCTAGAAAACTGTGAACAATTTTTAATATCACCTTTAAAATTAATTGACTATACTAATTAAAGTTAGAAAGAGACCATTTAAAATGATTTGTCTTTTCTTAATTTAGTTGCCACCTCAGAAAAACATTTTGCAGTAACATGCAGTGTTGTAGATGGTTCATCAGGAACAGATACCAATAAACTCTGTCATGCTAAGTCAGTAGTAATATAAACTTGTATGTAGATTTGTTGAGAAAGTTATCCTTAAGCAACAGCACTAACGTATGTGATATTTAAAAAATATTCTATGCTCAGTCTGTTTCCTTTCTGCTGATAAATTGCTCCAACTAGTAAAGATGTTGCAAAAAGCGCTGGTTCTCTTCCTCTTTGACTTCCACACCATTTACTTTCACTGCAAGGGTGAAATTTAACAATGCAAGAGAATATATTTCAAATCTATTGAATGAGAAAAAAGTGCTAATGCAGTATTGAGAGATCACAATGTAAAAAGCCAGGAAATGGAGAAGTTTTAAAATCTCTAAGTTTTAAAATCTCTAAAGCAAATTGAAACAGCATGATTTTATAGTCTACTTTTTTCTGAAAAAAAGCAGTAGGATTCTACATACAACTGTATTATGGGAGAACGTATTTAAGTTGCTAAGGAAATGTCACGAGCAGTCAGAGGCCGTCAGAGAGCTGATCCTGCATATCCAGCTGATGTGTAGATTTTATAGGGAAAACTGCACCTTACCAAATATTGGCAAGATGAAAATATAACGTATGAATAGACACAAGCAGAATTAAGATAGCGTGAACCAATGTACACATGGCATGAAACTGTTGCTTAAATAATGCTTTTAAATGATGATTGTATGCCGTGTTAAGAAATGCAGTGGCGCTCTCCCTTTCCTCTGTCTCATGGAGTTTTGGGGCACTGATGCTTCCTCTTACGTTCTTGAGGGAGAGAGGACGTTCGAGTGCTGGGGCTGTGTGCTGTCTCAGGGCAACAGAGCTCACCTTGGCTGCAGCTAGCATGTTTACCTGATTTGCCAGCTAGCACGTTTCCATAATAATGTTGAATTCTTTCACTAGAGATGCAGATCTAGCTCTTTAAAAAGCTGCTTTAAAGTAGTGATCGTTATAAGCTTTTCATATTATTACATTTATGTTGAGTATGTGTTACTAGAAGAGGTGATTTTCCTACTTCCATTCAGAGAATATGCAATATGTACAGCACAGCTAAGAAATTGGTCAGAGCGAGAGAAGTATGATTGAAGCTTTCGGAAAAAAAGCCGTAAAAGTTGTTTACAGAAAGTAATCTTCATTATTTCATATAAGCAAAAAGAAAGTATAAACAAAGCCATTGGAAAATTAAGGGACAAGTTATTGAGATGATTACACTGAGATTTCAGAGTTTTGAATAGGAGGAAACTTGTATCTCAAGGGGAAGGGGGACTCGATAAGGATTTTTAACATTATTTAAGATCTTACAAGTAAGGAAAAGAAGTCTAATAAACTGAGAAGGTTGTCTTGCATATTAGAAAATGTAGAGCTAAGGAAAGGATGGCCAAAAGGCCAGCTGATTTGCACTGTAACTTGATGGTCTCTCTAAGCTGGTGTTGCCAGATGGCTGCTTGTTTGCGTCTCCCAGTTGCACCTTCTTTTGTGGCAGCGCAAGAGTTTGTAGAGTTATTTGGTGAACTGGATAGGAGAACTAATCTAGGGGAAAAGAAGTCATTTTTAAGCAGATCAGTTCCCCAGTTCCATTCTTTGGATGAGGCTCTACAGCTGGACAGCAGAGAAGAGTAAATGAGTAGCTGAGGCAAAGCTTTATGCTACCTTTATCATCAGACTTGAAGATCATCAGACTGATCATCAGACTTGAAGACAATTAGCCTTAAAAAGAATTAGGACAGTACTCTCTGGTTATTTAGCTACATAAGAAGGAGGTTTGCAGCAATGATGACATCTGTTCATGATTAAAGATAATGTTAGATTTCTTCCCCGAAATTAGAACACTTTCACCTTGCCTTAGTTTTTGATGCCGATGATGTTGATGAGAGCGAACACAGGCTGATGAAGCATGATGATAAAGGAACTAAAAGGAAGAGCAGGTTCAGTGTATTCAGGAGGAGATGAGATAATCTTCATCTCAGGATCCCAAAACTGATAGTGTTTGCCTTATTTTTCTGTAATTCTAAAAGACTAGGTGTCAGGGGAAACATGCTTCTGAGCAATTAATGACACCTTGGTCAGGCTTCACTATTAGAAAATATTTTCAAGAAAGAAACTAAGATATTCATATAGATAGATAGTTACAAGATATATATATAAGTTGGAAAAGACACGGATTAATACGGGCATTGAAAAATGGCTAAATATCTGAGTAAAAGGGAAATGACTAGGAAGTTCCTATTGTGGGAGCTATTAAAGATCGGTCTCTAGATCTGTCTCTATGATTGTCCTCATTAATGAGTCAGGCAAAAGAAGGAATGCGTCAGTGAAATACACTGCTAACTCAAAGCCAGGCATCACTGAAAATACAGAGGAGGAGGTGAATATAGCACAGGAATTAGGTTTTGCTAAGGATTTGGAGTAATAGCAGTGGGATGAAATCTAATACTTGAAATCTAATAGTTGAAAGTCTTTCTCACAGGAACTGGTATGTGTAGCTAGTACATAAATCACCAGCTAAAAATGACAAAAAGAGAAAAACAACTGGGTATTAGAAAGATAGCTATAAATCATGATGTGATCATGAAAAATCCTAGATTATTCTTAGTACGGAAAAAAAGAAATATTAATGCAAAGCACTGATGATACCACAACTGAAATATTATGAACAGCGTTGGCACAGGTGTGAAGAATATTATTAATAACAAGGGAATGGAACGCCTATTTAACAGAAAAAGAAATTAATACTGGCTTGTTTAAATTGCAAACTGAAGGCTGCTCAGGGACTATGACCGCTTTGAAGTAACTGGTGGTAACACCGGAGAACGGGGAAAGAGAGATTCGGGTAGACAAGATGAAGGTCTGAGTTGCCGCAAGGACAAATAAATAAATGCTGTCTATAAAACAGCTGAGGCCAGAAATTTGAAGATTTCAAACCTCAGAACAGTGAAGAAGAACGGTAGCAGGGAATGAGAATACTAGCTGCCTTTGAGGAGAAGCCTGATATTTATGAGAGCACAAATGGATTGTCCTCCATAATAGCAGCAATTACGTCCTATGGCCCAGGAGCTCTCTGTCCTACGTTTGTAGCAGAAAAGCTGTCAAAGAATACGTTTGTGGAGCCTAAATTGTGCGTGAGCCCTGGGCACGCGGCTCAGGGGCAGCCGGAGCGTGGTGGCAGCGGGGCGCCGCTCCTGCGGGAGCTCGCCTTAGTGCCTGGTGGCAGGATCCTGTAACCTATCTGATGTCCTTCTGAAGAAGAAATTGTCAGCGAAGCACACTGACGGCAGGCGACTGATAGTACGTTCCCTTCCCCGGGAAAAATGGCTGCTTTTTCTCACGTGCTGACTTGTCTGATCATCAGAAACGCTCTAGCGGCTGATGCCCGTTCTTTGACCGTCGTCAGTGACGCTGCTCCGGCGGCTGGGCTTCGCTCCGGGGAACGAGAAAACGTGGAATTATGAAGTTCTGGGTATCCTGCTCCCTGCCTGAAAAGTGAGGCTGGGAGTGATTGGCAGCGGATGAGAGTTTCTGTTTTTTGTTTTTTGTTTTAATTTATTTTGTAAGATGTAATCTTTTGAAATTCCTTAAAAATACCGGTCATTAACCATATCATCATGCTGGTGACAAGGAATATGGCTTTCAGGGTTTCTGGTGCTGCTGCTTTTGTATTTCACGTTTTCCATTTTAAAATATGTTTAGTCTTTGGATGCTGACAAGAAAGGATACATTGAATAATTTAGAAAAAGTATTTGTAAATAATCGAGAGAGAATTATCATTTAAACAAAAATATGCTAAGGGAGTTCAAACTACATATGTTTTCAGTGTTGAAAACATTTGAAAGTTTAGCAGGGAGAAATTGTCATTCATTTTAGGACATTTAATTCTTTTGCTAAGCACTTAAAATCAGCATGAAAGTTCAGGTTTCTTTAAAGAAATGAAGATGCAGAGTCTTTGACTTCAACATGTGTATTGCTGAAAACCACTGTAAATTTTTGGAGATGGGAGACGGAGATGGGGTCTGGATTTTGAGCAATTGTTTTACTGTAAGTACTCTTTTGTATTTGGAGCCAGGAGGCACTTACAGCTGCTGTGTGATGCAGTGGTCGGATAATGAGGCGCTGAGGTGAAACATCGTTTAACAACCACAAAATTGTGTTTTAATTTTATCTTCTTCTTGTCTGCTTTTAATTCCATAATACTGTTGAAATATAACAGTAACGTTCTCATCTGTCATTGCTAAGTTATAAACGTCCGGTAGCAATTAGGCCTAATTTGAGAAAAATAAGAAGATACTGTCATTAGTTAACGATAATAAATCTTGGGCTAAGATACATCCCAGTCTTCCACATCTGTCTGTTGGGTCCCTCTTCTTTTACTGTACTGGATTTTTCTATCCCCATGACTGTACACTAATAATTAATTCAGAGAAGGCTGAGGTAATTAATCTTTCTGAGGCAGTGCAGTTTGATTGATCTTCTACCTTTAATCAAATTAGCTTGTATAGAGGTGGGAGAATGTAATGGCTGACTACGGTACTGTACTACTTTGTGAAATGCCAACCTTTCTGATGACCTGCTGAGAGTGCGACCGTGAATCACACATGTATATAAACCACTAGGGTAATCATTAGGTGGCCGTTTGATTTAAAAGATGGGGAACTGGCAGAGATCAAATTCACGGTGTGTTCAAAATTCACATTTTATAGTATGTCTTCCTTAAACGTGCAGCTTTATATCTTTCAGGTGTGTATTTGAGGGCACTGGACGTCATAGGGCTAACAACTGGGGGGATTATCGAGATGTTTGAGGTACCTCTCTCTAAAATCAAATAAATGCTTAGTCATAAGAACATACGGTGAAGCAAGGCAGCAGAAACTCCTGTAAAGCAGAACGTCATGGGATCCTTGGTCTGTTGCTCGCTGCAGGCTGGAGAGAGGGGAAGAGGTCAGAATGACGAGGCGGATTTACAGTGGCGCAAAAGACTGGCTTTTGCTAGTGGATTTTTACTTGTACCTAAGAGTAGACGGGTTGCGTATTCAGGAGTTATTCCATAATTTGGTGATTTGATTTCTAAGAGCCTGACATTATCAAAGTGGCTGTCACAAGGGAAAAAAATGAACAAGGAAAATAAAAGGAAAACACACAAAAAGCACAAAAAAATTACACCTCTCCGACCCCGGCAGTCAAACACAGAAGAATACTGCAACAGCACTGTAAACATAGGCTTTGATTTTAAAATCTTAAACTTTGTGTGAATTTATTATTGATATTGGAACATAATAATGCCATAATAATGCATTATTCCAAGATAAGTAAGGTTAAAAACATATTTTCCCAAATGCACAATCTTCTTTCATGCAAAATCAATGGGGAAATTTTACTTGTGTAGCTCCTATTCTCCTGAAGCCCTCCTCAGCGCTCTGTTGTATCTCCTGGACTATGTACTGGGATAAAGTAATTCTGGCACTAATACTGAGTTTGTGAATACTATCTGATGTTATTCTTGACAGAGGTTTATAATAGAAGTTCCTGTGTATAAACAGACTAGAAAGAATAGCTCCGCCTTTGAGTTTAGAAACCAGCCATTTCTTGTGAAATAATGAGGAAGGCTTTAAAGTGTTTGTTTGGGGTTTTTTTTAATAATAAATGAGATCTGACATCTATAAACAGTGATTTAGTGGCAGATGTTCTGTGATATATATTTATGTTATCACTTATGCTGACATGGTAATGGATAATCCTATTTTTTTCTGTTTGAGGTTTATGAACGTTTTAAAATATATCACTTCAGCAAGCAGCCTGGCAGGGCAGAGGTGGATAGAGAGCAAGTTTCTTCCTTCTACTTTTTCAACATTCTTTTACACCTGACTAGCTGTCATATTTGCGGTAAAGAAAGGCACTGAATTTTGGCTGGGAAAAGGGAATCTAATTTGGAGTAGCCTGTATCTGAGAGTGTCTTAGGGGCTTGACGGTTATGATAGCCTGTAAAGTCATGAAGGGCGCAGACCAAAATGGGAAGTTATCTGTAACAGATGGAAGCTGAAGGCATTGCTAGAGTTCCCTTCTGGTGATGGCTTTGAAGATGACCGTATCCTACATACCTTAAATCTAGTTATGGATTAGATAGAGATTCATCAGGGAGAAGCAGATTGTTGTGAGTAAAGCCATCCCTTATCTTGACCGCATTGTTCAAAAATGAGAAGTGTGAAGACCCGGCACCAGGGCCAAGTGACTGCAGGACTCGCAGGGTCCTCCGGGCCACTGAGCAGGGCCAGGGGCCTGCCACGAGTGGGAAGAGGAGCTCTCCTCTACATCATAAGCCTTTCTTCTGATTTTTATTAGGCCACTTACACCGTAAAATAAAGTTCATGTGACGTTTCTATTATTTATGAGCCACGAGGTTTCATGTCCTTCTTCTGTCTATCTTCTGCATATTTTGTCTGAAGCTTTCACTTGCTTCTTATTTTTAAGAACAGGAAAACACCAACTACGCAAGCTGTTTCTTTTTATTTTCTAATTTCAAGTCAAGATAATCAGTAGCACCGAGAGGAACTTTTACCAAGAGATCTGGAGAGCTATTAGTACCTAGTTCCTATTTTTAAAATAGCAACATTGGAAAAACATTTTTTTTTTATTTATTTTAGAGAAGCTTAATCCATGTGAAAAATTGCATTGGTTTATAATTTCATTAGAAATGTTGTAATTTATAATTTGTGGCTTGATTTCACTCTGATTAGTGAAAATATATCAAGAAATATATGTAATGATTGTCTAGCTACCAGTCTGACTTACAAACAGAAGAAGTGTATTTATTGAACAAAGATTCCCAGCTGACAGTGCACTTAAAATCACGGTGTTTGCTGAGTCAAACCTGATTGACTCAATAAATCTAGTTGGCCTTGTTTGTATAGAGAGGTTTGTCCTGGATAAATGTCCTTTAATCGGATGTTTTGTCTACTGAAATTCCACTGAAAAGGAAATAGGATGCAGTCTGGTTAGGAACAACTGTAAGTGTTTGTCTCAGGATTGTCTCTATCCACATATTCCTGAATGAGTGAGATATTTTGCCTTTACCCTTCAAATATCTTTTTGTTTTCTGGAAAAACAGCATGTTTTCAATAAACTGCTGTTTCTGTAATCTGTGAGGTTATATATTTCATGTTGGAGGTTGTGCTCCTCTTATTTTCTAGCAACTTTTTAAATCTCTTGGCTTTGCTCTGGTAATGTCAAGGGCAGGCTCAGAAGTCCTTGAGCAGGCTCTGCATCAAGAGAAGTATGGGGTTGGTGTCATCAGCGCACACTGTTGCTCCGGCTAGCATAACACCAATTATTTTAGAAACCTACCAGCTGCTGATATTATACGCCCATTCGGAAAAATAAAATACATTTATCTGGGTTCAGCTGGAGAGACCTAGGCAAAATATTTACGATGATGCTTTTAGATTTATATTGCGTCAGAGGTTCAGATTGTCTCCTACATGGTTAATACCGGTAAATAATACTGGTGTTTTCTAGGCAGCGGCAAGGTTTTGCGCGGGCTGTGTTCTCCTCGGAGCGCTCTGTGCCGCACCGCTTTTGTTACGAAGCCAAGTGACGTTCTAATTGTTTGTATGTGTTTTTAAGGAGCCAACTCTGACTTTGTACCTTGTTGTTTTCAACAATGCCAGGAGCTACTCTCTCACATATTCCTTTCATAATTCTCATTCTGCTCTCATGCTGTCTTGGTTATTTGTACATATCCATTTTCATGTTTCAGTTTAAATTAAATTGCACACTCCCTGGATTATGGACAGAGCTTCTGCTATGTGTTTGTATGGCTCCAAGCACAATGTGTCTGTTACACTGATCTTATGCTCCCAGTACAATTGCAGTGTAAAAGATCCCAAATACTTTTACAATGTAAGTGCTGCTGATCTATACAAATAGCCTATGTTGTAGTAGTAATGCTTCTGAGTGCATACTGGGTCTTTTTATTTTCATTTGGCCTTGTAAAAAATAGGTAGGTAGCTCATCTTGTATTGGATTCCCTAAATTCAATCCCACTGTTAACGATGTTGTGAAGCGGGCGACTTCTCAGGACGTGAACAGGCAAGGGCACGTTACTCTGTAGGAGGAGATGCGTGGACGTCGGGCGGCCAGCAGCGCGTGCTGCTGCAACGGGCAGGGGCACCCCCCTGCAGGGCAGCCCTTCCCCGAGGCTCTCGCGCTAGGACGCTAGTCTGACCTAGCTGGGTAAAACGTCTGGCAAATATTCGCCCGCATCTGTGCACGGGGTAATTCATAACACTGATTTGGTGACTGGCTTTAACGAATGCTTTGGGTTCCCCACTTTCGCGTTACTTCTGCCAGGTTGAGCACTGAGTGCGTGCTGCACCCCGGACAGCGTGGTTCAGGTGGGACAGTGAGGTGGCACAGAAGTTAACAGAATCTTTCCTTTTTCCCGCTCTGCACTTTAAAAAAAATTGTTTTCTGGCAAGTCTCGCTCTTGAGCAGCATTGCTGCAATGCTTGTCCCTGAAACTTTTTAAAGCTCTGCTTAAACCTTAGTGCTTCCAATTAAAATTATCTCTACATAAAAATAAGAAGTAACAACTGACCTAGCTAACTTGTTTTCAGGATAAGGGCATGGGTAGCTAATTCTGTATCGTCTACTGTACGATAAATTCCTTTCATCTGCAGTACTTCTGTTTCCTTGATATATCAAGTAGAATGATGACACTATTTCAACAGCTGTTCTTTTATCTGGTTATCTTGACTGATGCTCGAAAAACAGTCTCCCAGATGATGCATACTCTTTAAAATGAGACGTTATAAAGTCTAGTCCTCACCTAATATTTTAACAAAAAGCAAGCATTTCTCTTACGAAGAAAAGGGCTTTCCTCACATGCCTCGTAACAATCCTACAGCAAAGAACTGTTTAGAAAAAAAAAGACAACCTCTGTCACTCCTCCTCAGTAGCAGTACACTCAAAGGAAGAAAGAAAAAAAGGAGATAAAGGGAGGTAGGAATGGTGAGAGAAAGCACTTAGAAACTATAAAAGCAAAAAATTGTTTTTGTCATATTACATCTGATATTAAAGCTTTTCTTTATTCGCACGCTATTTTTTTCATTAGGGGTCAAATATCATCACAGATGCTGCTAGAGGTGGAGCTCTAATACATCCATCTCTAAAATTAGCTACTTATTTCTCTTTTCTGTCAAGATCACACGCAGTTCTTCCAATAGGACCCATTAACAATTAGCATAATGCCACTCTGACCTGCACTAGCAGTGGAAGGAATTCACTGCATGGTGGGAAAAATGTATGCCAGAGAAGAGCCACAAGTAAAACACATCTTTTCCTTGTTGTGAACAACATTGATTATGTCAGTATGTGACGTTTGAGTTGTTTTAGGACACTCACATCATACTTTAATCATCTGAACTCCTATATGTTTTAAAGAATATTAACAATGAAATGATCCGCTTGGAGACTGAAATATCTGATCTTCCTTTTGAGGATTGTGAAGTCTTTTTATTTTGGAAAAAGGGTAAGGTACTTTCTCTTCCTTTCTGTTTTATATTTTTGTTCAGCTCTGTTAAGCTACAGAAAGATTTCAAAAGTGCAATGCTGTGAATTATTCTGGAGTTGGAACAGGACAATTCTCTAGGTTTTTTATGGTTGTTTTTTTCTTTCCCCTGGACTCGTCTCATTTTTGGATACAGTGAGGCTATATCTGTGGCGGAAGCTTGTGTATGGATCATTGTATGACTCTTGGCCCTTAATCTGCGTCCAAAGGCAGCAGATGGCCAAACACACGTTGCAGCTACAGCAGTGTTATTCTCCCCACCGTCCTCCGACTGACACAGGAGAACAAAGGAACATGGAAAAAGTCATGATATTAGTATGACTTTACTTTGTTACTTATGTCAACTCATATAATAGTGGAGCTCTAACATTAGTTGCTCAATAAAGCTAATGAATGCACCTTGTTTATTTGAAGCTGCCTACCTCTGTTACAAGAAAGCTGACTCTTACCACAAGTGGTAGGGGATTTTCTGCCTTTGAGCTAGCGCAAGGCCTCTACAGCGAGGCCTTTAAGGAGCGTTTGATCCTAGTGTTTGTTTCTAATAGAGACCACGCTGTGACCGGCAGCTTGTAATCGTAGCTCTCCTCGCAGAGTTGAAGCAGTTGAAAGCAGAGAGAGGAGAAGAGAGCGATTCACATTATATAATTAAAATAGTGTTGACAACTGGTCACATCATGATAATGCAGTGCGCCGACCTAAAAATTGAACACTGCTAGACAGCAGGGCCGCAGTTCCCAACAGAGGCAAGTTATTTAGGAGCAGGGGGAAACAAGACAGCGCCCTGACCTTGTTTTAGGTCCTACATTAGGAGTGAGTTGCTGTGGGAATTATAAAATTTAAGATATTCACATAGCCACTAAAAATGTCTTAATAAAGAACTCCCTCATAGTTCTTTCTTTATGCTTCTTACAAATACTGGATTTTAGGGTTTGTTTCGCCTCTGAAACATACTTGCAAAAAAAACCAGTTCTCCTACATACTCTGCAGTCAACTTTCTAATCTAATGAGTTCAAAAGAAATTCTACTCCCAGTATTCTGTCTTAGAAGTAAGTTTTCTATTTTGTGTAATTCATGTCCTTGCTAAATAAGGAGAAAAGATGCTATATGTAGGAGTACATTAATATTTCTTGTTAAAATGTGTTTTATAGCCTGAAAAAACCTCCTATACATAGTCATAGTCAAAAGTCAGGGAGTTAAAACAGGAATCTGATAATATACAGCAGTGCTGCACAACTATTTGGCAGGAACAGAGGAATGCTTTATTCAGTGAAAAATTCAGAATGAATTTAAAAGAGAGATTGTGACTGCTAATTTTCCTTGAGACTTGAATTTAACAAGTCTCTGAAATGTGGATTTGGTTTAGTTTGGTTTCACAACCATGAAAAAAGAAATATTTAACTCTCTGTTCGAGCTGCCATTTTTCTTATAACATGAGTCCCTATAACATCATGCTGAGGTTGCAGGGAATTTTTAATGCTGCCAACTGCACCACCATCATCTAAATGTTCCTTGAAAATCTTTAAAAGAAATGCTGACACAAAATAGCAGTATTGTTATAATGGTCTTGCTCTCAGTTGGTTTTGAAATTCTTTCCCAAGGTGTGCTTGCAGTCATTACCCCATTTTACCATGGACGAGCCAGGAGTACAACCTAAGGTGGGGTTTTTTTTTGCCCTACTCCGCTGCTTTGTACACTAGGTAGCATTGCAGACGGTGCACATGATTACCACTGATGTGCGGACACAAATTATCCCCTGAAATATTCAGCTGGAACCAGCATTACCTACGTGGTTTTCGAGGTAATTTGGTTAGTTTGGAGTGTCAGTCAGGAAAGATCTTGGTCTTTTAGCCAAATGATTGGCAAGCTGAATTACAGATGGTCTGGTCTGTAAATTTAGAGACCGGATCCAGACGCCTTCCTACACCGGAAGACAGGAGCATAGTTTCTATCTACAACAAAAATGAAGCTCCAGATACATAGTACAGTATGGTGCTTCATTTATGCTTTAAAAAACTGATTGCATTCTAAGTGTATACTGTAAATACATCTTATTATTTACAATGAGTGAGAGAAACGGGGTCTAACATCCTGCACTAAACGTTCTTTGACTATTGCCGTGCAATGTTGAAATATGGGTGTAAATAGAGAAGATAAGGGGATTTCATGTAAACATTTTCTGGCCCAGAGCCTGGAATGGAAGCTGTGACTCAGCCAGCCCACACCTCTTACTCACAGTCACTGTATCCTTTCCCTCTTCGAGTGTACACTCATCTGTAACTGTGTTGCATGCTGAGGTAAGATGTTAAGTACAAAAAATTGCTTTTAAATAATAAGGTTATGACACACACCAGCAAAGACAGATATTTCAAGGTTAAAGCTGGTATTTCTCCTTCAACTTAAGCTGCTGTAGAGGAAGAAAGAGGCATTAACAAAAGCTGCTAGTACATCATGAAAAGACCAAAAAAATCTGTTGTCAGCATATATATTTTTAAATAGAATGCAGTTGTCCTCCACTATAAAGGATATTTCTATGGAGGCAAAATCTTGCTCAGGTGTTTACTCTATATGCACTCTATGCAGATTATCATCATCTTTGTCACAGGTATAGCAACTTGCAGGGACCATATTTAATGCAGTTAGCACCCTTCTTCAAATTAGTAGAAAATATTCTGTCTTCTGATAAAATAGTCTGATAAAAATATTCTGTCTTTGTTCAGATGTCCACAGTAACAACAACAGGAAAATATTTTTTATTGTTTTAACAGAAATCTCTCTGAAGACACATGGGTTTTTTTCCTCCCTCCAGTATCCTTCTGAAACATGCTTGTGCACAGAATATTACACACTTCCAGTTACTGTTATGTTTCTGCTAGGGAACAAACTAGACTATCCCTTTGTCAGACCTGCTTTTCTGTTAGATTGGTTGTGTTTTCATCCTTCTTGAATTTCGTCAATGATTTTCTTCCTTCACCAAGTGCAAGTTTAGATTCTGCCCCTGACTTGAAAACGCTGCGTAAGTCCGGGCTGCCTCTACTCTCTGAACCTAATTCCTTTCATACGTTGCACTCAAGGTAGTTCCCTTTGTAGCTCACCTTGAGATGGGAATTGAGTGGGAATTGAGTGGAAGCATTAACTTTTACAGCTGTTTTCTCTTCTCTGTGCTTGATTTTCTAGTGTCTCTAATACTGCTCGTTGTGCTTGAAACAGCCTCATGAACGATCTTTTAAAAACGCCCGCTTCTTGAAATGCTTTTGAAATTCCTTTTCAGTAGGTAAATAAATAATGACTGTGCCCCTCTCAGTAACCGTTCTTCTGCTGAGCCGAGTGTCCTCTTCCACTGAACGGTCTTCAAAAGCAGTTCATGTTACTTTTCTCTTCTGCTTCCCATTGCTGCCACATCCATGAATTTATGATTCACTAAAGCTAACTGCTGGCTAACTTTGTGGCATTTGTGTCTTGTGTATATTGTGTAAAGTGAAGTACCCAAGTATATGTGTGCGTAACAACTGTGAGGAGCGTTTATGCGGTATCATTCTACAGTTCCATGATGCTACCTTCATCTCACTCCAGACTTCTTCCTAGCTTATAGACGGTCGTGTTTTTTATCTCAGGAAGTTAATTTAAAGTTCGGAAGTCTATGCGTTTATTTTTTCCAACTATGAAAAGCAAGTTTTTTTCACATATGAAATCTTATTACAGCTAAATATTATAAAAGTCTGCTATTTTTAGGGACAGGACATTGCAGGCCAAAATTTTCCATACAGAATTTTGTATTCTTGGGATTTTTAATTAAAGTTCTAATAAATCTGGTTGGATTAAGGGTTATTAAATATTAAGATAATAAGAAGCATACGTTAATAAGGCAATACTATAGTAATAGTTTCTGGTAATAAATTTCAGCATATGTTAAGTATTCATAGGAACCATGACCTTGCAACTCTGCTGTGGAAGGGTGTTGTAAAACCTAATTCAGTTGCTCCATTCTTACTGTGTTTCACCATGCAAATGTTAATTTTTTGTGAGAAAGCAGCATGCTTTTTAGTGTGCTGGCCTCAGCCTCTTATACTGGGTGCTAAGACTTAACCTGATTATTTTTCATGTACCATAAATAGGAAAACATTCTAAACTCTCCCGAAAGACTGGGCAAGCCTCCATTTGCTCAGAGTTACCTTTGGACACTCACGCTCTCTCTTACTGTTGGTGATGTGCAGGGAGTAATTGAAAGCACTGAAGAGAGAAAAGTGAAAATAAAGTCAGGGAGGATAAGTATGTGAAGCTATCAGTGAGGAAACACAACACTGTGTTTAGCAGACTTCCCGGTAACAATCAGTAAAACAAAGGCAGCTAAACTTGGTAGTCCTATTTGTACAAATTCCTTTTTCCAGAGTGGAACGTCAGTTAAAAAGCAGAATAACGCTTTTTCTTTCAAAATTTGTAAGAATAAGCCCACTCTGGCGTCCCTGATGGAGGACAGTAAAAGACTTTCTGGTTTATTTGGTGTGAGAATAATTTTCATGCTTATGACAGATAAGCATTAACAGTAATGTTACGTTGATTGTATTAGACTCATTTGAAAAAAGTGTAAAAAAGAGCTGTGAAACTATGGACAGACCAGTTCTCGGAGGCAGTACAGAATTTCTCTCCTGCTTCCCCCTGCCCCCCGCCTTTTTTTTATATACTTCAGCATGTTCAGCTGCTCAGCTTCAGAATGATCACCCAGTTTGGGGTTTTACATGCACTTTCCCCTAGTCATACTGAATCTTGAGTTGCCTTTCTAGGTCCTAGACAGGACCTAAACAAGGTCCTAGTTTGCCATCTAGGTGCTTTTGGACAGATCTAATAAATTATCTACCACTGAGTGTGTCTTGGGTATTAGTGTGATCTTGATTACTCCTACACTGTCTGTTGTATTCTGTTTAGGCTTTTGAGGGGTGCACTTTTCTAGTCTAACTTTAGGGTTAATATAGCATCATTAGGATAGAAGTTGTACGTAGCACAGACTTTTAGAAGAGATGCTTTCTGGCTGCAAATACAGTGAATCTCTGTGGAGTGGTTAATAACAAGACCTATCATAAGCATAAAATACTGCAATTACTACTTGCAATTACAAATGCTAAGGCATAAATTAGGAAACTCTGGCCACCAGTGTAACAGGCAAAACCAAGGCCAAACTTCAGTATGAAGTGGAATGAATAAATAAAGCAATAGATCTGCAACAATGACAGCTTCTATGAATAAATGCAAATAAATTAGACATGAAGACATGGTTTGGGATGGTGGAGAAGATTACTTATTTTTTCAGCTGCAAAGGAAATAGACAAAAGAGCGTTGCCAGAGACCATACGACCACATCTAAAAACTGGCTGTATTTGTTCTACAAGCACTAAATAAAGGAACAAAATCGGGTGCTACAGTTTCATAGAAAAATGGAAGGACAGTAAAGCTGCTGAAGGAAACCTAGTGGAAAAATCAGAATTCATTATTTTGAACCACACTTCTCATCAAGGATTATGTATCCAGGTACCAGGAAATACTTGCTGAGTGTGGAGTTTACTGCAAAGAAGCACGAAAGTGGAAAAGTAAAAAAAGATCAGAAGAATGTTTGGGGAAAGAATCAAATGCTGAGTTAAAAAATTACGGTGTTACAAGAGTAGGAACCTGAGAAGCAGAATGGAGGGAAAAAGAAACTAAGATGTGGATAGTCATTAATCGAAATCTCATTATATGACATTGAGCAGATGTCTGAAAGAGGTAGGAAAAGTTTTAGAGTTTTCAGGGGACATGGCATTGAGAAAACTGTTCTTAGGTGTCTTGAGAAAAAAAAATATATCTGGTCGATATGCTATGCACTAGAATAGAGTAGATTTAAAACATATTTTGGGAGCCATTCTTAGCACACGCATTCTTATCTGGATGTGTAAGCGCAAAGTAGGTGAAGAGGACAGTGATCTAGAACGTGCTATGCTGTTTCCAGGAGAAATTCCCCACTTCCCCCTTTGGGAAGTTTCTAAGTGATTTGAATTGTTTCAGTATCACAGAACATGGCACGAGAGCTGAAGGTGCAGCTCTGGAACTGCAAAAAGCCTGTGCTTTCAGTTTTCTGCAGCCAAAACATCAATGCTTTGTGCCACACAATGTCTTGCTGCTGTTTTCTTAGTTGTACGATTTCTAGAATGTTCTTGTTTCTGATATTTGACCAAGAATGATAACTGCAATAAAGCACTTTTTTTTTTTTTGAACGCTTCCATCAGCTTTACAAAATAACTAATGAAGTAACATTGCTTTGGTTTGTTACTCCCAGGGGGTGTACCTCTAAACTCCAAGACACTGTCACACAGACTATTAGGGATACTTTTATGTTCCCAGATATGTAAACAGCCCTTAAAAAAGGGGGCTTCACAGTTTTCTGCTAACTGTAATCTGAAGTATGGGAGAAAATAACCAAGAATAAAGTTTGATTAGCACAGAAGAGAGTATACACATGTTCTTTGTATCACAGATATTTTTAGATGATTGTGTATTATTAGTTAAAATGACTGCAGTATCCTTGTGGCTTTGCCTATACCAAGCGCAGCATGTTACAGATATGAAGCATGCGTATACTTGTGTATTATTAAGTCTTCAACAATGGCTCTTTTTGTGTGCTGCCTTTTCTCAAGTTCATTGGTAGTTGGAGAAGCGTCAGCTTTTTGATAGCAGATGTTGGTGCTGTGACTTACTGCCAAACCTGAAGATTGAATTGATCATCCACAGTACAGACGGTAGTGGCTCAGCACTGGTCCTAGGTCGAATTTCCAAGGCACATAGCATATTGTGACTTCAGGCCTTCGAATGCATTAAAGACTTATCTTCTTGGGCTCTTGAAAGACGGCATCTCTACAGTTCCCCACTGGAAACTGGGGCGCAACTATCAAGGTAATTTTCAAATCATCCAGCAGATATCACAGGATGGTAATACAGCACACATTACTTACAGGCATGATATCAAATCAAAGAAGTTAGTTAGCTTGCAGTATTCTGCAGCCCAGTTTCTCCAAGGGTCCGTGTTGTGTAATTCTGTAAGGAAAATTGTATTAATCTAAGATTTTAAAATAACCTCTTATATTGAGGTTCTGAAAGTCACAGAGAACTACAAAGACAGATTTTTCCTGTCATCACAACAACATACTCTCCCTGTATTTAAATCCAGCACATCTGATCAGTAAAAATTGTTTTGAAGTATATTTTATTTCCATTTTAACATTGAAATTTGCATGTGCTCAGAAAGCTGAACAGTGTGTCAGGCATCAGCCTGTGCTCATCTGTAACAAGTAATTATCTAATGATGGTAGTGTTAAGCATGCATGAGAGCTCTTGTAGCAAGATTTGCAATTTTAAGGAAATGCTATAGATCAAATGATAATGTTTCATTTGTATTCTCTCAGCTCCCAAGCCACAATTGCGCTCCGTAAAGCAACCGTGGAAATGGATTCTAAACATGCATCATTTTTGTATGAGATGAGAAAAAGGCTCAGTGATCCTTAAATGATACCAATAATCCCTCTCACACCTTATCAGAAGATACGGTACCATGCAAATCAGACACTGTATGAAATACAATGTTTTCAGTTCTCTCTAAAAGTGCACCACTCCTGAGATCTTTGGAGATACATATGTGTAACTAAAGGCAACATTAGATCTGCATCACCACCTGGACTTGTGTAAGTTTCGTGGTGAATCTGTTCAAGTATGCGGCCTAGTCAACCAGCCAGCAGGTAATGTAGCGTCCCAGAAAGCTGGCATCGTTTAGTCTTTGGCTAAAGTTGCTCTAGAGAGGCTAAAAATGAGTGTGTTCTGAGTTGTCTTTCTGAGGTCTGCCCTTGTGGAAGGGTCTGGAAAGGCTAACTCCTAATCTTTCATCTATCTTTTTAGTTGGGTGATACCTGCTGGTTGAACGTCCCTTCACTCTCCAAGGCAGGTGTTTTCTGTGGGAGCAGCAGTGCCTCGTGGTGGGGCTGGAGACCCTTTGCTGGACCCCGCCTCTGGTGTGACACAGCCACGTCTTCACAGACTGCCGGTTGCGTAGTTCAGCCTTTATATGTTGTACCACTGGGTTGTACCACCCCATACATGCTGTCTCTAACTTTCTGTTAAATTCAAATGATCTCATAAATGAGTTTTCTCTGTGTTTTGCCAGTATACATTAATGAAATAGCATCTTTCAGTTAGTATCAGTGAGCAAGCAGTGCAGGTTTTAGACCAGTACCGCAAGATCAGGATATGATTTTATGGGTTGTCTTGTTATTAAATCCGCACCAGTTAGTTTTTCAAGCTCTTACTGCTAAGAACATTGAAGGTCTGAGTATTGATCCTGTAGGTGTAACAGCAGCACAAGTTCCTTCAAAACTGTCATGCACGACTTCATTGTCAACCTGCAGGCCTTTTTCTTGCAAGCACAGCGTACCACTAAGTAGGCGCATAGCCAAACTGCATCATCTGGAAATTAAGAGAGTTATGTTGAGGAGAGAACCTTTATCACAGCATAGGCCTTGCTTTGCGTCCTCAGACACCTCCCATTGCCCTATGGATAATATCCTGCACAGAACCCTAAGTGACTGCCTTAGTCTGAACGGGGCATTTGTTAAAAACAATAAGGGCAAAGTTAATCTCTGCAGCAATTTGGACATCGATTAGGAAGTGACTATTTGTGTGCATGAATAAGAGGCCCTTATCCTGGAAATTTCCAGAGAATCTCTACTGGGCAGCAGTGAGTATCTGGGCCTTGAGCCACTTGGATACAGGCCTTTTACCACTCCAGTTTGGACCACTTATAGACAGCTTTCACTGATCCTGCCAAAAAGATAACAGATAACATTGTCAGATGTATTCATCAAAGTCTAGCTGCTCACCCTAAATGTGCTGAAGGAAGACTAAATTGGGCAAAATTGATTCCATATTTGTGTTTCAGATTACAGCAAATGTCCAAAACATCTTAAATCGCTTTTCTCACATGGTGCCTCCTACTTCAGGCCAACATTTAGCAGTTTGTTTCAATAGTAAAATATGTTTCTAAGATGAATGGCAAATTTTTATTTTAGAAATTAGTTGAACTATACATAGACTTGTGTCTCCACAGTTTACGGCACAGGCAAACATCCAGATGAGTTAAAAACAGACTGATCATGACAGCTTGTTGTTTTACTAGCCACTCTTACGAAAACCTTGTATTTCTCTGCCACTTCTTCATTCAGAAGAAGGTTCATACTGGTTTTTGTGGTATATGTTTAATGATGACTCCTTTGCTATAGAAAACTAGAGTGCATAAGATAGGTTAAGGTATATCCTGTCCAAGACAGAATCTCACTAGGAGCAATTAAATACTCTATTTATACAACAGACTTTTTTTTTTTTTTAATGATCCTGGAGTACGCCATTAACTGCACACTGCGAAACATGCAATGGCAGTCATAGGTGCATGTTAAAACTGTAAAAAACACAAGTTTTCCTGGAAGCTCAGATTTGTTTCCCTGTGGATGGTGTGGATAAGGCACATCTAGTAGTCTCTGGTGCTGTGATAAACGGCTTTCACAAAGGGGTAGTCCATTGCAAGTGTTACATGTATTTCGATGCAATTGGGTGTTCAAGTTCTGAGCTGCTTCTCTCGTTTTACAGCAGCTGCCTCTAGATCTCTCTCCCTCCACAGCAGTGTTTATCTGCATCCCTGCATTTATATTACGGACCCATCACTGTGGTATCTGCCACCAGCTATGGACGGCATGGCTTTATCCCCTAGCATTCCCAAAAACCTATATTAAAGAAAACCAAATCATGGTCTAGAAATATGTGGCATATATAAAAAGCTTATATAACTGTGTTACTTCCGAGGACTCTGCATTGCTGTTATGTGGATTCTGGGGTCTCCTGTGAGTGAGAACCCTCTATTATTAAAGCCAAATTTGAGGCCAAAATGTTCCTTATTGTGCAGACTGTTCAAATCCATGTGTAACTTAGTAAAGGAGCTTATGCTACCTTAAATCTATGAGGTCATTACTAGCTATACGATATTTCCGTTTAAGAACTTGATGTCTTGCATTAATGCAGTAATAAGTAATGTTACACAGGGAAAGGAAAATGTATCAGTGTGAACCAACGACAACTGTGGACTGTATGCTGTTATTCAGTTAATGGCATAGTTCCATAAACGACAGCGCTGAGTGAATTGTAAACAGATTCTCTGCTGAGTCAAATGCTTTTCTTCTTGTGCAGTTTTAAATAGCCAAATGAAAAACGCTACTTTATGACTTATTATAAAAGTTGTTTTGTTTGGCTTTTCATTATGTAGTTGTTCATTTTACAAAGACAGAAGAGTTTACAGGAGTTCCATATTAAGCCTAAATTATACATTTATTACCGATAAGACCATGAATTACGTTTAGAGCCTGTTAAGGTTTCAAAGCCACACAAGCTGAAGAGAGTAAAATGAGAACTGCGACTTTTTGTGTAATCTTAATTTGGTGTCTTTTGCATATGCTGCATATGCTGGCCTTTTGGGTCAAATCTTATTTTTCAACACGACATTTTGCTTATTTAGTCACAGGGTGGACAATGCAGTTTCAGCAGCCTTTCAATGTTTATTTTAACTTTTCAGTAGATACCATCAAAATCTAATTATTAAACTTTATTTAAATACTAGTCTGAATAGGGTTATTCATTTCTCATTATTGCAACTATTCAGTATTTCAGAAACAATTTATTTCTACAGCAGTTGCAAATGATTGTGCTAGTTAGACCCTTGTTTATAGAGAAGTATAACATAAAGAGATTACTGTAAAATATCTAGCAACTTTGCATACTGAGTCAGAGACATGCAACCTGATATTTTTTGAAGTATGTAGCATTAGACAGCTCTTTGTATATTCAAAGTTCAGTTCTTACTAACTGCTAATTCAGCTGTAAAAAGCTCATTGCTTCTGCAAGAAATCCTCGATGTTTTATTTGAGGGTATCCAGAAAGGGAAGAACATGCCATTAGCGCTGACTGGTGGAAAGCGTGGTTGTGGTGATTACGTAGGACCTGGGTGACAGCTGTAGGTGTGGAGCGGAGGGTGAATTCTGTAATTGCAGTCAAGAAGGATCTGCGTCGTTGTCTCAGCTCAAACAATTACCCCAACTTCTGCAACCAGAAAGCAAGGAATTGTGCACATGAATCTCCTTTAAGAGAGAACCTTCGTTTATTGCCAGAAAATTCCTCACTGGATTCAAGGGAAAAAATAGTATTTTTCATATAATTAAAGATAGAATTGCACCTACATACCTAGTCGTAGCAGACAGCTGAGAGAGTGTAATTCTAACACTTCCCAGCTTTTGAGACCTTTGACTTTGCAAAACTTACGTACTTACATGGTTTTGTTTTGCTTTATTTAAAAACCCCAGCAAACTTTAAAAAACACCAAACTTCATTGACCTGTCTCATTGATTATCAGTAAAATACAGAATCCAAAGATATAACTCACAAACTATGTGCTTTTCAGCTGACTTAGTAGAGGTAATATTGTCTATATACTTTTGCCTTTAAAGTAGCCAGTAGCTGAAGCTTAGGGAGAAGTTATATTATAACCAAGTTATTATTATAAGTATAATCCCAAGTAAAGACGGCGCTTTCCCTCACTCTCTTCTCTCAGGTTTTCACAGTTAGTATTTTAAAGACTTTCTAGGAAAAATTTCTATGCAGACCATCACAGGAGTCACAGTCACCTCTGTAAATTCCTGTAGCCCCTTTTTTTCCAAGTTTTTATGATTGTCCTCTGCAAAATCCTATGGCAATGAGTTTCAGTCATCCACTCTGTTTAAAATACATTTTTTTTTAATCTATTACCTTACATTTTATTTTTAAAAATAAGTTACATTTTTAACTCATCAGTCTATCACATAGTCAGCTGGTACCAGGAAGACCTTCTGAAACAGTTTATTTCAGTTTTCAACAAAGAGACTTGTACCATCAGTAAGCTTTTCTATTTTTCTCTCCTTTTCCCGGATCTTTTATGTGTATGTATGGGTCCCGTCATAGCTTCTTAAGGGGCTTGTAAAATTATAAAAGCAACTGTTTATTCCCATCCTCCCTATACATGTTTTCTTTCTTATACCAATTAATCCACAGGAAGGCTTACTTTTAGTCCTGTGACAGCTGTAAAGTCTTGGGAGAGGGCTCTTCTTTCTGAACTTTTTGAAATCTCAAATACTCAGTATCAGCAGGATCATGGCTCACCTAATACCTTGCTAAATCTTCTTGCGTCTTCTAGAGATTTTCCGCTAACAGAGAACCCTTCACTAGAAAAGGGACAGAAAGAATTATTTTGCTAGTGAATATATACAGGCATCAAAGGGATGAGACTTAAGCATAATGGGATAATAAATACTTAGTAGTGTATCTTTTCTGCTTCTTTTAGGTCTTCCCATAGTGCTTATGCTCACATTAGTCTACCTTCACATGCCTATGCCTGTCCAGGTTTTATGGGCTTAATAACCAATGTCATTTAAATAAAAACAAATATGCCCCTGGAAGACTGTTGTGTCTGAAATAACGAAGAGTAAAATACTGTAAGTCCACCATGGGTATAAACATGCAAAACTGTGTATATGTTCACTGTTTAGCCTTTGATCTGCCAAAGTCTGCGTGCATTCTCTACTTAAATTATATGTTCAGAGTAGTTCCAGTGAATTCAGTGGGTCTACCCTGAGTGAGCAAAGTTAAGTAGGTGCGTAAGTGTTTTCAGGCTTTAGGCTTTACAAGCTTTCATAATTATTGCTCTAGAAAACATTAATTAAAGAGTGTTTTAGAAGGAATATAGTTATTTAAACGTTTCTAGTGTTTTGCATCTTATTTGGGAATCCCAATCCATGCAACAGATGGATAATCCACACAGAAAATAATGCTGTGTTAGAGTGATTATAGTTACGAGTAATCTGTATATATCTTTGCAATTGTATATAACAAACATAACTTTATACAAAGTCACTTCAGTTCAAAGCTTATTAAATGAAAGATAGTGTTAATGAAAGAGAAAATGCATTTTTCATTTTATTATGGAGTATAATGCCCTTTCTTGTAAGTATTGTGATCTACTGTAATCAAATATGAAGAAGAGGCAGGATTTCCTGAGGCTAGTAATAGCTCTCTTACTTCCTTTTTTAGCCTTAGGCCAGAGTTAGAATTTGTGTCTTACTCATCTTCCTGTTATATAATTGAGGAAGAATTAAAAGTAAACTGCTGATTAATAGCTTCAAAATGCTTTTATAGAACAAAAATACATGTTACTTCTATTTATTGTGAAAAGGCGGTTTAGATTTCTGTTCCATATGTTTTTTACTATGTTTATATAGCTGTTTATATATGTTTAATATGTTTATATGTTTATATATAATAATATGGTCTTCCTTGTTCACAAAACTGTTGAACTACATGGCAAAGCTGTCTGTGTTTGACTGAGAATTCTGTTTGACGGTGTCTGCAATAGCTCTATGTAAGACTTAAAAAAAAAGTTAATTTTTGACCTCTGTTGCCTTATCTTTTCCTCCCATCTTCCAAAGTAGAGGCACAATAATAATTAACATCTTCCATTTAGTGAGTATGTGTTGATCTGAAATAGGACTGTCACTCAGAACAAAGTATTTTGAAATCTAAAGCAGGGAGGACATAGCACAAAATTACCTGATGGGTCTTTAATCACCTAACAATTATAAAAGAAAAGATCTCTGTCCATTGCACAAAGGTGAACAAAGAACAGAAATAGAGACAATGACAAACTAAAGTACTGGCAGAGCGGATGTCTCCCCTGCTACTTAAAAACTGATCAAAGCCTAAAGATGCTCTACAATTGTGGGGAAACTCAGAAGCAGACTGAACAGGGGTCTGGGATGCTAGGAAGAGCTGTAGTACAAGAATCCTTTGTGTTAAGACATTGAGTTACCCAAGAACACTAAAACACGTATTTCAAAATAGTGACAACGTTCCTCCTCAAAGGTGGACAAAGGAGTAGTTCTGTAAATGCTAATTTTGTCAATTGGAGACTAATAATGTATTTTTTCTATTTTATTAAAAGAGGGGGAAAATGCAATGTATTTCTCTGTTTTCTTTGAAAGACCAGTTTTTTATGGTATGTATTTTCATCTCCCTATCCAGGTTGTTCTCACAAATGGCACTTAGTTAAATTAGACTCCACCATGAAATCCAAATTTAGCATGATAATACGATAATTATTAAACAGGTAAGACTGAATAATCATTTTTTCCTCTGGCCCCAACTCTGTGCCAGTGCCTGCTGATTATAAATACTGTTAGTGAAACAGAAATCAGCACCGCGTACTCAAGTTGCTTTTCAAATAAAGGATTTTTTCAGCATTCAGATTCCCTATAGGCTTTTAATCAAGGTTACGGGAAAGTCCATAAACTTTCTTTGAATATATAACAAGCTGGAGGTCATAGCAGACATGATATCTCAAGGACAAGTGAAATGAGATTGCAATCAGAGAAGACCTGGAGATAAGCAAAGCTTTGTCCACAGATAATATCTAACAGAATAAACACCAGTCACGTTTTCAAGTTTCTTTTGTGAGACTTAATTTACCTGGTATAAGCAGCCATTAAAAAAGGAGTAAATACAAATAGGTGGTAGCCGTGGTTTTAGTCACTGATTTTCATCAAAACTGTGTTTAAAATCCAGTCTTAACAATGTTAAAATAGTGAAGAAATTTAACTATAGTTACACACATTGTTATATGGGTTTAGTATTCACAGCATAAGAATTTTGAAAAATATTTAGTTTATACTTCTTAAAGCTTTCTAAAGTAAAAAAAATGTTAATGATGATAGAAAATCGTTAAAGGCTGGAGACATGACAATGAACTACTACACAGAATGAATTGTGCATAGCAAAGGTGTGTGGCCTCATCTCAAAGTCATAAATTGAATGATTTGACATATGTGAGGACAATTTTGTGTGCAAATATTGTAGGAAACGATAGGATTTACATTTTTGCAAATTATTCATTTTTCCTTTATAAGTAATGAGTCCTCTACTGTGTAGATGACCTTTTCATTAGCAAATCACAGCCATTCCACTCTTGATAAAAAATTTATCCTAATCCATTGACAATTTTTATCTTTAGGATGCAATTGTCTGGGCTATATTACAGTCTATAGTTCCAATGTTTTATACATCACAGGTTCAAAAGCATCATTGCAAAACCCACACAATGCTTTTAGAAAAGTTAATTGTGTCTTATTTCTAGGCTACCCAAAACTGGGAAGTAGTAGAAAGCTTATCAATTTGAGCCTCTCCTCCTGAGTTTCTAGTGAGATTTCACGTGTTCTTGAGATGTGAATGACTGTGCTTCCTTTTGGATTTTTTTATGTAATCCTGTTGAAGCTAAAAATCTGTGTTGGTGTTCTGTGCTTCCTAACACATAGTTGGACTTGCTTTTTTACTAACCTGCTATCCCACTCCCCTAACACCTTTTTGAAATAAGTTCTGTACACAACCTCTACTATACTGAAATGTAATGAATGTCTGTATGCGTTTAGCCAAGAACTTTTGTTTGCTAAAACTTTATAATTACACTAGTTTAACAGGATAGTTGTGACAATAGTTTCCCCTACACAAATGGGAAAGTAATCTTGCAGAAACTCTTATCCATGTCTATCTAGGATCTGTAAAATATATATATGTATGTATGTATGTATGTATGTATGTATATATACATATAGCATGTGGATAATGTGAGGACTGAAACATCAGAAAAGATATCTGCAGCGTCAGCCTGCTTCCCTATCCTGGCAAAGCACAAATACTTCTGCAGGCTCCATGTAGGACCCTGCAGCCACCTTGTCCCTCCTCTGCAAGAAAGTGCCCGCTAAAAGTGCCTAAAGCAAGCATATTTCTGTGCTCGAAAGCACGGAGAGAGATCAGTGGCAAAGTTAACGTGGAGGCTACGCTGAGTTTACAGCGTGATGCAGCTTTGCCCCAGCAGGGCATGGGCGCTGCAATGCCGCGGAGGAGCGCGGTCTGCAGCGGCTGCCACGGGCTGCAGCCAGTCTGCCTCTGTCAGGATATGTCTGCTTGTTTGGGGATTTACTGCCCAAAGAAGCTCTCTTGCCATTAATTAGTGGAGTTTTAACTGTATGTTTCCTGGAAACAATTCATTGTTTATTCTTCCTTTGTAAAGCCACTGAATTCTTTAATACTAGGCAGGACTACAGGTATCACATGCCTTGCATAAAACCCAGTTGTCATATGCCTCTTAATCTGTTCTTTGTTTTTCCTTGTATAAAAGCTATTAAAATTTTTACCCTCAACAGCCCCCCCCCACCCCAAATTTCATTTCAGCTCAAAAGCCAAACACATACCGTTTCTGTTAATTGTGTCAGCTCACTGCCTGGCACTAAATCTGGCTAGATTAGGTAGAATATGCTCATAATAGTCTCTGACCTGACACAGTCATCTTTGACTTAATTATTAGCATAGAAGAAAGTCTGATGCTACCTATGCCATGTTAATTACTTTCCTTCCTTCTCTTATACTGCTAAGGAGCCTAAATTTTAAGAACTCTTTGGCATGTAGGTCTGCAATGATTTCCAACAATTTTTGACAAATCAAAATACTATTTTTTGTTTTCATTTCTGAATAGAGTGAATTTTGCTTCAAATTATTTCTTTACTAATTTCTATTCGTTTTCATTGTGAAGAAGAGATAGCCAGGAAGACAACTAAAAGCAAGATGTTAATTTTTGTTTGCTGTGACAAAGTGAATGGGATTTATTTCTCGTAGAAAGGTTTTAATTCTTAGAGCACTCTTATACCCTCCATCATTCAGTAAATGGATTCTTTAGTTCAAATATTTTGGAGAAGACTTCCAGCAAAGACGGCTCGAAAGTGTCCCGGCATTGTTTCATTCAATGCTGAGAGCTGGAATTCCTTTTCTTTCTCTATTAAACGACAGCCGCTCGTCCAGAATTGCCAGGCTGTGTTTCCCAGCTGGAGTACAGACCTTGGCATCCGTGGCCGTACACTGGAGTGATGAAAAGTCTGTGCACTTTAGGACTAGATATTTCTGCATGAGTTCCCTAAAGACAGGGAAGAAAACATCTGTTTGGCTACTCTCCCTTGCCGTGGCTGGCCACAGACCCACCTAATGAGGTGAGATGTCTGCACAGGGTCATGCAGGATGAAGATAACTTCTACTATGTAGGGTTGACAGGGCATGAGATAGAGCCTTGTTTTTCATCGTGCTGTCAGATCAGATCTTTGCTACTACATAAATAACTTCATTTGAAAAAGTATGGTCTTCCTTCTGATGTGTTTAGAAATACAGGGAAAAAAGTTGAATCATGCAACTTTTCAGTCTAGTCATAAAATAGCAATCAAACGTTGCAACAATGAAACATGTCTGTGATATAAATACTGAAAACCTGAAGGAAAGATTGGTTAATAATACATGTAATCTCAATGCTTCACTTGTGAGAGATTCATGTGTCACTTGAGACTGTACTGCTTTCAAGATAGAAGAGCTGAAAATAAATATATTGTAAACATCCATTATATATACTATGTACATATATCTTTTTCCTTTGCCAATCTAATGTCACAGTGTTATACTTTCAGCGTAAGAAGAACAAGTTCAGCAACTGAAGAAAAAAAAAGTTCAGCAACTGAGGAAAAAAACCCATGTTGAAGATTAAGCTTTTGACCCCAACACATTCTGTCTGTCCAGTGAACTTCTAACGGAAAGGGTTTATGAATGAAAACAATTCTGTATGATTTAACTACACATCTCAATGGGAATATCACCAATAATAAGTGTAAAATCAATAAAAGAAAGTTCATATTTTTTTAATAAATATGCTAAAAATGTTACAACTCTCTGATAATAAAAAAGCAAGAACAAAATTAAGAGGAGACGGTTGCCTTGAAATTAAAATTTTCATTTTAAAGAACTAGTTCTTATTTTTTCTGATATCAGTAATTTAAGAACTCAGTAGCTGTCTTACCAGTATATTGCAGGACATTTTAGTGTGCAGCTACTAAATTTAGTGTCTCTCTGAAGCAAATCTTAATAGTCTGGGTACCTTTGATTAAATATGTTGGTCTGCCAGAGACCAGCAGATGGATTATAGATGAAAAATTTTAAGCCTTTGTAACCTGACCTTTGTTCAACTTTTTTTTTTTTTTGCTTTAGTAATGTATAGTGGTTGTTCAATCTCTGTAGAACGTAAGCTTCATAAATTTAAATTTAAACTTAGTGGACTAAATTTTAATTGATTTGCCTACTATATACATTAGGTATATGTACCTATACTTAAATATTTTACAGAACACGTAGAGATTGAGTCATCTTAAATATTAAGTATTTTCCAGAACCACATTACGTATCAAGACTTTTGAAATGTTCTAACAGCTGTTAGTACTAGTCATACCTCTTCCAGACTACGGATCACACTAGCTCTTTCTCTTAGGTTAGCTCACTCTAGTAGCAAGCACAGGCCTGAACTCAGGTCTCTGCTAGTTCCGGCAAACACAGACTTGGGGTTGTCTGACTGGGAAAACACAGCACAAATGTCCCTGGGGAAAGACGATTTCCCAAACCACCTCTTCTTCTGGTTCTGTAAAACCCATGAAATTAGAAGAAGAAAAGGGAACAGAGACTGAGATTAGAGCCCCTCACATCTGAAAATTTCACAGCAGCTCTGCAGAATATTATAAATGGTGTGCTTATGAATTGCACGTCATCATTGCAAAGATTTCCTTTATTCATATGGAAGTATTTTTATGCAGGATGTGCAACAGACACTATAAGTATGTCTCGTAGGTGGAGGATGGAAGTGATTTTTTTATGTTCCTTGTGCTTATTTGCATGTTCAGTTTGTTTCTTCCAAAAATAAAAAATGTTTTTAGGAAGTTCCAATGATCAGAGTTTACTTTGTGATGATTTCGTTTTTCGTTAAGTATTAGGAAACGCTAATAAGCAAAATGATAGAAAGTATCAAAAAGATGTGTGAGGGTGCGTGTGTATATATTTAACAGATATGTATATATGTACACAGATATGTATATATAACTATTACAATATGAAGCGGACTGAAAAACTATTAACTTTTGAGAACTGGAGTTTTAAAAACTCTCTGCACACACTGAAAAATAGGTGTTAGATACAGACAATAATCTGTTTCAAAGGAAATACTGCACTGATAGAAATGTTTCTAGTGCGATACATCCCTCTTTCAAAACAGTAAAGGTGTGTATATATTATCTCGTAATTGTTTTGCCTAATATAGAAATGGCAGTATTGTGGCTAACAAATATGGTAGAACAGACTACCTATGCTAAATGAAGAACGACATCTAAAAACCTGACAAGACTCTGACAAGCCTTCCAGATAGCTAAAAAGCAGTAATAAAGAATGTGTAGTCTTGTCTTATTGGAAATGTTCATAAATTCTGCATAATGTGACAATGAAATGGCTTTCAGCTGGATTAGGCAAAGAAGTGCAAATTTATTTATTTTTCAAAAGATAAACTAGACTGCAAAAACATGCAAAGTCCTATCAGCATCTTCAAGAACTTTATTTGTCCCATGTCCTTCACATCTGATCTATATTTATAAATAAGGATGTGTTTGAATTACAGAACCAACATAGGCTGTGTAAAAGTTTTCTCCATTACGTAAAGTTTGATACTGTCTTTTTACTTTATTGTAAATGCCCATTTAATCATGTATCTTGATGTAATACAGAGCCATACGTTGTACAATGGATAGTTTTCTATACTGCAAAGCACAGTGAACATCTTCCTGCATTCTTAGTCTGTAGGGAAGATGCATAACTTCCCATAACATACTTATCAATATGAAGGATAACTTAAAATAAGATCTCCTTTTCTGCAGGATAATGCAGGTAAGAAAAAACACTGTCGCTAGATTATCTACCGTGTTGTTTCAGATTTTTTTCATGCTATCTCAAATGAAAGAGGTGCTGTTTTTCCTCAGTAAGTTTAAAATAGTTTAACATATTTTCAGTTGATTTTATAAGATACTAATAAAATATATCTGAACTGGTAGTGCTAGAATGTAGTTTGATAAATGAGTTATGAAAGTATTAAAATTGCTGTTAAGTAATAGCAAAAGAGGTGGTTGTTTATAGGAGGGCTGTCAAGCAGTGAAAATGACACAAGTTTTTAGAAATTATTTTGAGAGGTAATTATGTATATTTTTCTCAAATATTTTCTTCATGATCATATTTTTAAACATTCATCATAGCTGTTAATTATATTTAAGTAATTTTGCAGATAGCCAGCCTCAAATGATGTTTACATCAAAGTAATGTAAGAAAAGGTTATTAGGTTCTAAGGAGCTTTATTAGATTTCTGTTGTTGACATATTTAAGAGTTGCATTTTCTAGCTTTTTTCTTACAGTTATGAAATGAGAAATTTGATTTTTGTTAAAATCAAAGCTTGTTAGAGGCAAATATTAAGCAACTAATTAATACAAAAATACCCTTCTGCAAACTCACATTGAATAGTAAACTTACAAATGAAATTATGAAAGAGATGGAGATTTGAAGCAAGATTAATCATGCAGTTCCAAGCATTGAGTGTAAGAAAAGGCTAAGAACAGTTCTACAAGTAAAAATCAGTAAAGAATTCTTCAGATGTATTTTTCAAAGCTATGCTGACATCTTCTATTTTTCCAATCTGTAGATATCATTCATTCTCATTATTCTGAAACATAAATCCAGCAATGGCATCACTGCCTTCAGAAACTTCCTAGAATGATTGTTATATGCTGTCACTGATGTCTGAGAGCAAAATAATAAAAAAAAAGTTCTGTATGTAAGATTTATAGGTGGAAAAGATGCATTTCATATAAACTTAGTCAAAAAAATCATCAAAGCCATCCTTCGGAAATGGTTAGGAAACCTACCAGAATAATAGCTATGGAAAATGTTTTTCTGTTTGTCCTGTCTTTTTGGTGTCCAGTGGCAAATGTTAGCTAGGCACAACATTACTGCCAGCGTTAGAAAATCATTCACTGTGCAATTTGAATAGACAATGGAAGTTGGTCCTGAGAGTTAGGTGGCTTGCCAGGGAGCCATAGCCACCACTGTTCTCGAAATGTAATTCTTTATTTAGTAGCTTCCCATTCATTTTGGTGACACTGTTCTCCTAGCTGTTGCCTGTCTCCCAGCCTTGTAAAGAATATCCCATGAAATGCATTCCTATTTCTGTATTTGACTGAGTGTTTCAATGTTCTGTATGGCTTAAAAAAATGAGTCCTAAGTACTTTGAGGCAGTTACTAATCTATCTGGTATTCACGGTCCTTCGAAAAGTTTAGTAGAGCGTAAAATCTTCTTTTTTTCAAATGATTAATCAATCTCTTTTTAAAATGACGTATTTATCATCCTCATCTTCATCAACAGAAAAGCCCTATTACATTTACTTGAGCCTTTTTAAAAAGGAAAATGAACAACTTTTGTTATTAGTCTAAAGTAATGAGATTAGTTATGTTAAAATGTACTTAGAAATAGAATAATATAAAGCGTTTATATGGCTGTGAAGTTAAAATTACATTGTGCAACCTTGAAGAGATTTTACAATTAGTAATTTAAAAGTCTTAGCACAACAGAGTAACCATCCTAGTTAATTTAAAGTATAAAATGGAAGGATTTTTCATAATCATTTAAAACCAGCCAAGGAGGATAGGAAAATAAATGATAAGCCCCACTATGGAAACATGAAGCTGTTGGATACCTTTGGTATTAGGTAAATAGAGAAAGCATGGTTGAGAGAATGAGCAAATAATTGCTCTTGGTATGTTACGTTTACGGAAAAAGAAAACCTTTTATTAACTATGAGTTTACAGTTTTCCAAATTTGATTTTCCCTTTTTTCTATTTATTCCATCTCCTTTCGATCACTGTGAAATTTTCTCGAGTATGTTCACAGAGGCAAGCACATAATGCTATACTCTGCCTCCTAGTACTTACAATTAAAATGGTCCTGAAATAATATAGAAATAACAGATATATATTTGTGTTATTGCAGTGTGAGAAAATGTTGTTATTTGTTCAGCATGGGAAATCACTTTTAGAGCAGCTGAGAAGAAATTCTCAGTAAGTTCTCTGAATGCAATTCAAGAGCTGCATCCCTGTTGTCTCTTTTAATGGGTCTTGTGTCCATGCAATGGTTGTTACATAAGGATTTGAACTAATCTTTTGCTATTACTTTATATTTTGCTATTATTTTATTTGTGATTCAAGATGAAAAAATTTTAACCTGTTATTTTTAAGTTTGCCTGCTGGAGTTCTGAAAATAATATCTTTATTTTCAAGTTAGATTTTTCCACACATTCTGTAGTTTTCAGACTGTATACCCATTTTGTGGCAAATAAATAGAATCTGAGCTATGTGTATACGTTAAAGGGAAGAGCTGCTGATTTTGTTGATTAACGGTCTTTGGAGAAGTGATCACCTATCTCTCGTGACAACACCTTTATTTACATCACTTTTCTTCTTCAGCTGAATTCTGTGAAACCCATTAGACACGTATTCTTGTACCTCTGCTACTGTTAGGAAATCATAGTCTGTTGCTACAGCTCCCTTCAAGGTACACTATTACTATTTGTTAAATGTGAATAAAAAATAATACATGATTGGTTATGTTTTCAGCTTCCTAGGCTTTTTAAAGTGACACTTTCTATGGAGTTCAGAATCACTTTATAATTACAGTTTTCATAGAACAGACTATTATTTCATCAGGAGCGCAGATACCTAGCTAATTTATTTCACCAATGACAATGGCTGGTAGCTGGCAGTCAGGCTTGTTTAAGCTATTGTTTTACCGTATTATTCGGTTTAGCTTTCTGCTTTATGCTGTGAGTAAATGTCATCTGCAGACAGATTAAATAATTTGTGATCATTTGCTGAAGCAAGTAATAGGAGAGCTGGGAGTCGGCTAAGCGAGCAGGACCTCCGCAACGGTAGAAAACAGGCAGATATCACCTGGAGCCAGTTCTCCAAATTTACTGGTAGGATGTAATAAAACTGGAATAGTTTCTCACCACTGTTCATCACCTGGAGTGTGTTAATAATAGATAAACATGCTGTGGTGTCATCAAGTGATTTTCATTCTTTCGGTGTGATTTGGGAGAGCCACCTCATCCTGCAGTGACGCCCCAGCAAATGCTTCAGTGTAAGCGTGGATGTGGAGCCTCATCCTGCAGCATAAAACAAGCGGGAGTTTCGTCGTACACTTCGGTGCGTATGTGAACGAGGCCTTATAGCCAGTTAAGTAATTGTTGAGGTGTAAACACACAAATTAATGCTCTTTTAATTTGTGCTCTAGAGCGGGAGCTTTTAAAGCGTCTGAGAGTCTGAGTCGGCACCTAGCTTCCGTTGACCGTTGGAGCGATATTCCCTTGGTTTCTTTTGGAAATTTCCAAATAACCTGCGGTATGTTATCCCCGGGAGGTGTCAGGCCGCCCCTCTGTAAGAGGCTGAGCGCCTTCAGCCTGGTTCGGGGGGTCCTTGTGTCCCGCTGGGCTCAGTAGGAGGTGGAGCAGGGAGCTGGGAGCGGGAGGGGAAGGCTGGCTGCTCAGGGAGGACTTGCTCGGAGAGGGCACGCGGAAACCCTTTACTTAGCTAGCTGTCTGGCTGCTGCCTTTAATTACATCGACCACCAGCCAAACAACTTGGCTTGTTTCCATGGCCTTGTTTCTTACTGCCCCCCCCCCACCTCACGCGCACACACTTTATCGAAGGGTGATCCGAATGTTACAGCTTCTAGGCGATTTTGTTTGACTAAATGTCATATTGCTTTACTTTTGTTAATTCTATAGATCTTAAATAATCTCATGACCAATCTGGACATAGTCCCTCGATTTTGCTTTTATTTTTTATTATAGTCCTTAAAAGATAAAATGGCTAGTACGATTAACAGAGCTACTATAAAGACTAAGGTATGGTTTAGAACAAGCGTATTTTTACTTAACAGGTGTGTTTATTATAGGAGTTGTAAGATATCTAAAGAATAAAGTGTAACCTTATTCAATATATAGTTATTTCCTGGACCTCGATGCATTAGCAGACAAGTTTACAAAAGTCAGACATGTCCTACTATTTATACAATGCCTTTTTTTAAAAAGTACATTTTTGAGATAAGCAATCAAGTAATTCCTTATATGGAGATGGGGGAATACTTAACCTTGAGTACAACAATATTAACTCCAGTGAGCTTAATGAATTATTCATGCTATTATCCACCTTGAGAGACACCAAATTGCTCTGCACTGTCTGCAAAGTGCAGTTTACCAAAAAATGATAGCTCAGTAAATTTTATTTGTGTGTCTGAACACTCGACTAAAGAGAGCACAGTGAAAAGGCATTGGTAGATACACCTGTATAATCCTCCCAGGAGCAAGGTCCTGCATGCCATTTCCTAATTCATTTGCAGTCATAACTCATTTAATAATTTGTTTGCAAGGAACTGTCTGATAGACAAATATCATTTAATATTCAAAGATTCCTATACCAGCAATACGGGATGTAATCACAACAAGCACTAACCTTTTTACAAACAAGCTGTTCGTTATGATTTCTTGAGATTGGTACAACATCCTAAAGTATGAATCTGCCTTCTCCTCTGTTGTATTCATGGGTTTTTTTAAACAGACAGAAACCAAAATATTATTTCCCTCTAACTATGCAAACTGTCTAATTCTGGAAGGAAAGTGGCTAGTTTAAAAGCTTGGTTGAGACTGGGGGTAATGTTTTCATTAGTGACTGCAATAAAATTTACTCTCTCCAAACTTTTTTTTTCGGTCCACATCTTCAGACCTATCTTCTTCACAAATGTTTTGTGCTTTTTCCCCCATTCTAAACTCCCAGTTTATCAAGTTACATAGGTACTTATAAATAATTGTGAAGCACACAGACAGTAGCACATGGATAGAGTTTTTCCTTTTCTGATGGTTTGTATTTATTACGTTTTGTTCCCCTCACATTGTAGTTTAACAAATAAATCATCTCCATATTTTATCTTAAATTGCTCTCTTGCTGGAACTACTGATTTCAAGAGGTTAACTGTACCGAGCACAACGACTTAGCTTGCTCCCAAATTAGAAAAATTGCTTTAAATCACTTTGACTGCAAAGGTTTCTGTTTTTTTAAATTCTGGAGCTCTGGCGCTCCAGGAGGGTTGTCCTAGAGTCTCTGAGCTCCATACGGTGTGAGGGGAACGTAAAGTGTTAAGTGCTTGCAAGCACAGCTCCTTCCTTCCTTCCAACTGCCTCATGCTGGCAGGAGTGTGTTTTCAAATAGCTCAATTTTATACCCATTGAACTGACATTCTGCAAAGGTGTGCAGACTATTTTTTTCTTAATAGCTTGCTGTTTTTAAAGCACTTTGTATATAAATATATGTGTATCTATCCAGACACACATACATATGGGTAGATACAGATATATGTATATGCACATTCCTATTTTTAAAATACCATTAAGAATATCATCAATTTACACAGAAGATGGGAGAGAAAGGGAACAAATATTACAGTATTTATCTGCTACTCAGTAGACTGCTTTCTGTAATCTAAAAAGGCTACCCGGATGTGCTTAACATAGGGTAAGACAAGGTTTGAATACCAAATTGTATGCTTCATTCCAGGGCTTGAGCTCAGGTAACTTAAAGACAAGTTTGTGTACAAATGTTTCCAGTTTTCACTTTCTCTATGGTCTATTAATTTTCTGGACCTTAGCGCAGAATTGACCATGACTGTCCTTTATGAGCTTATGCCTCTTCTCAATTTGTTAGATTTTTTTTATGCTGTTAGCACTAGAAAATCAAGCTGAGTTACTCCGTTTTGATGTTGTAGAAGAAGGTGGTTCATCATGCAGTCAGTATTATAGCTATGGAATCCCTTAATGAGGGATGCAAAAACCTGAAGCGTGTTCTCGGCGAAACTGCGTAAGTCCTTGGAAGAGGGATCCACTGAGGGTCACTAAACAGACCACATCAGGTTCAGGGAATCACTTGACCTGAGTACAAGTGAGGACTGTGGGATCACAAGAGGAAATCCGCCCTCGTGCCTCCCGTGCTCTCCCTTGGGCAGACGCTTGTGAGCGCTGCTGGGAGCAGGTTACTGGGCTAGACGACTTACTGCTCTGCACTAGCAGAGTGGTGCGTCTGTGTTTATTGCATAGTAATCAGTTGGGCTGGGATTCTGAAAAAAAGGTCTAAAATGTGAGTCAAGACCTACCCTGACCTGCAGATAGCCTGGAATGATGTTATTTGGAGCTGCAAACTTATGCATTATTGTACATGTCAAATTTATATTTCTGCTTTCTTAAAATAGCAGCTGCACTTTTGAAAACTGTGATCCAAATCATGAGATGACATCTGAAAAAAGAAATAATACTTTCAGTATATTAGAGATTTTTTTTTCCTTTTACCTTGTTTTTTAGTTAAGGGGTAAAATCTTCAGCTTCATTTTCTTACAAAAAGCTAAAGATCTGTTGCAATAGTAGTGAGATATTTTAGGCTCTCCAGCTGATCTGAAGCTCACACTGATTTTGGTAGGATTTTAGTGACATTGGGGTGCTTCTTAAGACATCATGTCTTGAAGGGCCTTGGGTGTGTTTTACTACCCTTATCTACTGACTTTTTTCCAGTGATGAATACAACTTTTCTGTAATGCTTATCACTATATTTTTAAAGGATACTGCCTAATCTTAGTGACAGTGTGTAATGCTTGGAAAGGTGGTGGGTGTATGAAGAGGACACAGATGTAGTTTTGCTGTCTGTGTATAGATAGATGCAGAACTCCCCCAGAAAGAGATTTGTCATTAACTGAAATTCAGAACATCAAAAAGATTCAAATGAAACCCTCTGGCATCTTCAGCTCCGTATCAAGGCGATATCACCGATTTCCGAACACAGTCACTGGTTGCTTTTGTCTGTGAAATGTCTTTTAACCCATTACAAATGCTCAGGGCAAAACCCATATATTTTATGGATTTAGTTGCTGATACTTCATAACTCAGAATATCTCATAATTATGATAAATCTCTAAAGACTCCCATGATCTGAGTCTCATCTTTTCCTTGTGTATTATGCTTCTAGCATTCATTATGACTTATGTATGTACAAGAATACGTTCACTAATTTTGAAATAGCCAAATAATTTGAAATCGGAATGCTCCTAAAGAGCTGATTTTTCATCTCAACATCCAAGCACAGATAAACTTTCCTAGCTGTAGAAATATCAAAAGGAAATAGGATAGATAGCATTTTATATATAGTGAACATTCATTCTTCACTTTGTGTCAATTCCAGCTTTTGCCAAGAGACTTAATCAAAAGATTTAGAAGTTCTCCAATCAATGACTAGACTGGCAGCAAGGTGCTGGGACCACTACAAATCCTGAACTCTCTTGAATTATTGTCTGTGATAGGGGGCTACAAAAAGAAATTGTAAATACCGCACTTGAATCTATGTCACAGCGTGGACTGAAAGGCTGAATGCAGCATTGTATGTTTTTGCAGCCACCAGGAGTGTCCTATGGGTTATTTTACAGGTGACCCATAAAGCATTTATCAAGGCTACAATTATAGAGTATATTCTATTCTGTTCTTCTCTGTAGAGCTATTTTCAGTCTTTATTTTGACTACTTACTGTTTTTGGAACATCTTCTGATTGATTTCAGAGCTCATAATTTTAAAATTGTATTGTCTGGAATATGAGAGGCTCAGTACGATATCTGACAGTTGTGCATCTCTACAAAGAAAACAATTTTTATAATGATTTAAATAAAACTAAGATTTTCTTCAAAGTACTGACTTAACAGTTTCCCGAATAGAGCTTTTGCTCATCTTAAAAGTATTTGAGAGTGGGAGGAAGTAGCTTTTCTTTTTCTCTGAATGGCAGAAGAAGTAATCTTCAAAAATGATGTTTTAAGGTCTATAGCTTTTTGTTTTTTTAATCTAAATTGAACAGGGCACCCCAGGTACCCTTTATCTAACTCCTTATGTGACTATTGTCACTGTAGCAAAAGAATTGCAGGTGGAGAATTAGTACATTGGGACTACATTTGCAGAGAAGGTTACGGGTAAAAAGGAACAGGTCTGCATAACAAAGTAGTCTTTTCTTTTACAGTTTTGTTTCTAGTACTAGTTTACATTCATCCACTTAAAAATAGACTACACCAGTGGTGACTGCATGAATTAGAAGAATTGATTATGATTTCCCCTACCATATTATTAATGAGTAATATATCATCTCAGTGCTGTTCTCTTGTTTTCTTTCCAGACTGAATAGGAATTTCCGTTCAGATAGAACTTAGTATATATTTCACATTTTTTATATCAATTCTTTTATTAACCATGCTGTTTTTATTTTGCCAAAGACGAAAAAAAGTCAGGAAACTTAGCTAAAACAGGGAATGGAAAATATATATGAATATTCATATTCATTTGAGAATAATGGAGTATTTTCCATGATACACATTATATCATAAAAATTCCTCAAAAGTTCGGAAGATATTTTAAGAGAAAAGGTTTACTTTTGGTGCTTAATATACCTTAGATACATTTTTCATAATTTTAGATACAACTGCAGTAGGATAGAACAAAATCTTCAGTGCCATCTGAAATAAATGAAAGTATATTGTTTTGAAATAGCATGTCAAATATTTTGTGAAAATCTCAAGTGCAATTTTTTCTGAATTTTAATCGTAATGGTACTGATGAAAAAAATATAAATGCTCTGATGCTTATCTTGAACTGAGGTAGTGAAAAAAATCAAAATTTGCTAATTGTAAGTCACCCAACTATTGTACAAAGTACCCTGGAAAATACATGTTATAAAATAGCCAGTTACCATCTGGTTTTTTGCTTTGAGAAATTCCAGTAGTTGTATTCCAAATTTTCTTTTTATAAATGCCTCCTATTTTATTTTCTTTTACGCTGTACTCACTGAAGCTGTAAATGTTCATTTGTAAAGCAGAAGCCAGAGGAAACGTGCCTGTGCACAAACAACATTTTCCTGAGGGTTTTGTCTGTTTGTTTGTGTTTCACTTAGTCCTTTTCCAAGTCCAAAACAAAACAATATCTACTTCCTTTTGTTTTGCAAGTGTTCCTGAGGTAAAAATTTCTTGCAGGTACATACAGACACACAATTACTGGCCTTTTCCCATTATTTCAGAGTAAGCTCATCTATTATTGTATATGTTACTATAGGTTGTATATGTTAGTAAACAATTACTGCTGTGCTTGATTCAAGGAATTTATTTTGCATGTTTTAACCACTTTTGAAATTTAATTGATAAGCAGTTATCTGATGAGCAGTCGGCATGTTCAACATAAAATAACAAAGATAAAATAAATTCCATCAATTCTGGAGGGGAGGGGAAAAAAGAATATGCTTCCTAATCAAGATGTCAGAAGGCAGGTTTATAGATTAGAGTCTAAGTCAGGTTCAGGCCATGGACATGGATGTTTTCAATCACGTACAGCTACCTGGTCTTTGGCTGTCAGAGGCGCTGGACTATGCTGGAAGCAGACCTCTTTACCACGCACATTTACAGAAGGGTCAGGACTGAGGTCAGCCACAAAAGAGTGAAAGAAATCTCTGCCTTTGCCTGTTAGCACTGTATCTTGGGATGCAGCTATGTTCTGCCTGAGTTCAGTTTCTAACGCTCCCTGACCCTTACTCTGTTATCAGTAATCAGAAATACTCATCAGAGAATGGCAAAAGCTTTGGATAAATGATGGAGTGCATATTATAAAAGGAAAAATACATCCAATTCTCGTAACTCCTTGAAAATTGTATTAGATAGCCTTCAGCTGAATAAATCCACATCCTGCTTTAAGAAATGCCACAAATAATGCAATGAGTTGAATTATCCTCAAATAATTCTGCTCATGTAGAGTTGTGTGCACCTATTTGACAGTGCACGTGAGGGTTATTATTTAAGTGACACAGCATACTGAAATCCTTTAATATCAGTTGCCATTATTAAAGTCATAATTATATAGATTGAGACTGCTAGCATGATACTTGCTTTGGTCTTTCTATTTCGGTGCCTCTATTTTTCCCTGTAAGCTTGGATCATTAGCATTAACAGCCTGGAAAATTTTAGTCTTCCAGGCAATTAATGAAAAATTCTGATTTCTGGCTCTGATTCCACAGCTCAGTCAATTGTAATGGATACTAAAGAACAATGTGCTCTCAGTATTGCCTTCCCATGTATTCAGATTTAATGATGTGGGCTCTAGAAAGAATCGGGAGGCTGTTTTTATTTTTAATGTTGAATTTTGAGGCTTACTTTCTTTGGATATTTTTCCCCTTGTTCTTGTGGAACATGTTATACTTTCTGTTTTTCCCTCTGCAGCCATAAATAACAGAACCACTGTTGCTCTTGGTTTTAACTCTTACTGTTGCTTTGTTTTTGTTTTTCTCCCCTGGGAGAGTGGAATTCCATAGTACAATTGGAAGCTGGTGCTTTAATATAAAGAAGTGAATTGTACAAGAGCAAAGAATTCAAGATTCAGGGGCTTATTCTGGCTGTGTTGTGATCTATAAAGTATCATACCAGCTGACGTTCCGATAGGAATCCTAAGGAAAATTGTCTTTTCCGTGCAGCGCAACGTGAGAGAAGTAGCTATTAATTTTTGTCTAACAAATACCTTCCCTCGATTTCCAGCCTCAGCATTTGCTTTTGAGTAAGTCCATGAAAGTCTATTTAGTGGTAACATTTGCAAAACACTTTGCTGTTGAAAAGAAATACAATGTAATATGTTAGGGCTGGAGCACCAGCGGAAGGCAGACCTTCAGCAGAGGCACTGCTTACGGCTTGAGCCCCATTTCATGCCTTAACTAACTCTTGCAACTTCTGTGCATTTATCGCTACTGCTATTAATGCTCAGCACAAATCACGTCTAAGGTTGCAGGGAGTGGCACGGTGCTCTGTTTACACTGCGTGATCCATACTGATTCCCCAGGTAGCTTCTCTTTGTGCAGCGTCGTTCCCCAGTGAAAGAGGGGAGCGCACGGTCCGGGGGATTCGTACGGCTCATTAACAGGGCCTGCAAATGGAGCAAGCGCGGTGTGCCCTAGAAATTTGCAGCCTTATTTACTGCGTAATAAGTTCCCGAGGGAGATAAACTCTCAGGTGCAATGATCCATGGTGGCTGAGGAGAAATTGGAGGCAAATGGACTCACCAACTTTTTTCAGCTGATTACTCATAACCCTTGCAAAAATATCATTTTAAACTCTGAGACAGCCTAATTTTACTCAAACAGTGCACTGTTTTAACTTCACATGTTACCCGAGACGTCTTCATGCATTGCTCTGGTAATTTATGTGATGCTTCTTTGCAGGAGTAAAAATCTATCTTACACTTAACTCTTTTTGGTAATTAATTCTCTCCCGCCTGCTTACAGCTGCTATAGTAGAGTATGCTTACTTTTCCTTATTTGCTCATGCCTGGAGTCATCTTTTAATATAAATAGCAGTGAATTTCTCAATAATTTTGAAATGAGCCTTTTTCAGTTTCAAGCCAGCACGTCCAAGTCATATTTCTTGCTGCCGTGTTTTGTGTGTTCCTTGGGGAATGCGACCTGACCTTTTCATACTGCTTAATGGGAAGGTACAAACTTTACTTCGTATATGATCCATCCTGCTCTTCAGATATATATTTTTAAGAACAATATTGTCAAATTCACATAATGAGAAACATCACTCTTCAGAGCTTATGTGCAGCCCATGTTTGCTTCTCCCTAGGCAACTCCACGACAGGTGAAGTACATTCTTTTTGCAACCAGGCAATAATTTCCACCTAATAAATAATTCCAGAGCATTGCTGCTCTGGCCACCTTAGTTTATTTAACACTAGGTAAGGCACTTCATATTTCCCCTTGCCCTCGGTAATGCATTGTGCATTTGTGTAGGATTTTTCTCTTCAACATTTTTAGAAGAGTTATCTTTTGACCCAGTTTTTAGGGCAAATGTGTACCAGTTCTGCCTTGCATATGTTATTTATGTATAAGCCTGCAACAAGCCAGAAGAGGGTTCCTCCAAAACAAAATAATATAGGAACAACATAATTGGTCACAAACTATTGCTATTCTTCTTTATCTCAGCAAAGGAGCTATGCTGACTTAGGATTCATTGCAGATTTCTTGCCAGTTTTTGGCCTGCAGTGTTGGTTTACTTCCTAGGCAGTAAAATAAGGGGCATTCTTTGTGAGTGCTTGGAAAGAGGGCTGTAAACATGTGTTTAATGAATAAAATGTCTCCATGCAAGATATGGATGCACATACTTCTCTGGAAAAATAAATTTTGGCTTTTGTAATTACAACTCCCAATCACAAAGGTTTCACAAGGATTTTGCAGAAGATGAGTAGGGTGATTCTTTGAAACTTGGCTGTTTTCGTGTTTAAGGAAGTCTAAGGACACACTTGCAAAGTTTCAATTAGGCCTTTGTTTTAAAGTATTTTATTACTTTTTATTACTATTAACTGGTGTAAATGAAGTACTATTGCATATTTATATTTTTTTAAATTATTGATATTTTTTCTTATATTAAACATCATTAGTTCAAAATGATGCTTGCCAAACTCCCTGCTCAAAAATCCTGAGAGTCCTAGTTCAGTTAGTATTCCAAACTAAAACATGCGTCAGTCCTTATTCATGTGCTGTCAGCTGCTACAATGAGCAGTTCATATGTCATAATAACACATATTTTTAAAGCCCGGTTGCAATTTGCAGGAGAGGACTTGAGATGTCCAGGCAGCTTATATTTAGTTAAATACAAATTCTGAAAAATTATTTTAAAAACCCACCAGAAATTTAGTTCAGCCAAAATAATTGAAAATAATGCTTTAGAAATATTTTGGTGTCACGTTTTCAAGTTTAATATTTTTAATCTAAAAAAAATCCAATGAAAATGCATTTTGAAATTCTTTTAAGTAGGTATTATTTAAATGTCAAAGTCTTTGATCTTTTCAAGACGTTTTGGTTTTGTCAAACAATACAAGCGATGAAATGGCTACTATTTTTTATATTTTGAGTAAATATAATTCCAGCTAAAAAAATTGCAAAGCTCTTCCAAAATCAGTGGTAAAGAGTAAGGATGGTATTTCTTTAGCCCAACAGTCTATTCTCAGACTTTATATGAAGTTATAAAAGGTAGGAAGAAGACACAGGGCAGGGATCATAGCCAAATGCATGGCAGTATAAATATAATTCAATGTGACTAAAGGAGAAAGTACAAATCAAAGCCTGTTTAAAGTTGCTTTAACTTGTTCTGCCCACTTGTGAGGCAGGCAGCTGGTTAGTTCATGCTGTAGCGTATATAAATGTGGATTGAAGTCACCTTTGGTGCCTCTTACAGTACAAAACTGTGTTGAACATTTCACATTTCATTGTCCTCTGTATGCAAATCTCTCTACAATTAAAAATTTTTATTATTATGCTAAAGAAATAATTGCATTTGTTTAATGTACTTTAAAGTTTATTTCTGCTCTAGAAAATAAGCCATAGAGTGAATGAAATGATCGTGGTGCATTTGGGCCTATTTTGCTGAAAATACGTACTGTTTTCACCATTTAACTACATTAGAAGTACCTTATAAAACTTTATGATTTGCAGGTATCTGGTGTCCAGCCTCATGGTATCCAATGAGATTTGCTTATCTGACTTGAAGGAGTTATGGTTCATCAGCTATTACTTGCTCTGGAATGCGTGGGGAAAAATAATGAACTCCTGAATCTGTCAGGAATTTTTGCAGTTACTGTTGCAGATTGAGTAAAATCAAACAGTACAACATCATTATCATTTCCTGAAGCTGGCACTCAACGTCATGTCCACTGTCAGCCACTGGTGACCATGACTGGGAGATATGGATTAGCTTGTTCAAAGAAATACCTATTCCAAAAAAAAAAAAAAAAAAAGGCTTGATGAATTTTCTTCTTGTGCTTTTCCCCTACATTATCCAAGTACTTTGTCAACAGTATTCAGATTATCTTCATAAAGCTTCTGTGTGGGTTGCGATTGGATTGCATTTTAAAGCTGGAAATACAGGCAGAAAAAGACTGAGTATAAGACATATACCATCTAGAAAGTTTATGATGGATAGGAAAGAGAAATAAATGGTCCTTACTGCAGTCCAGCGCTTTAATCACAAGACTGTTTTTATTATTTTGACTGCTTTTGACTGAAACAGTATGTAACAGCTGTGCTCACTCCATAATTAAAGAATCACTTTAAATAACCTGTTAAAAGGCAGTTTCACTTCATTATCATTCCTTCTTATGATTAGATGTATATTTTTTTACTTAAACAAAAGCTCTGCTGATCACTATTAGCTACTTTTTATTACTTCTTTTAACAACTCGTCTCTACTTACTGATGGTTTCGCCATACACTTAAGTGTGAACTTCGTAGTGCAATGCCACCAAAAATGATGACTTTTAATACCATAATTGTGATTACGTAAGAATTTTATGAGAAAACCGCAATTTCAGTCCAATTCCAGGCTCTGATTTAATTTGATTGTTTTCATGTGAATAACTTATATGGCTTTAGAAACGAGTCGATTTTTCTCTGCTCAGCTGAATGTAGACTGGACAATTTAGCAAAACAAAGATTTTGGAAGTATCTTTTCCTTCTCTATAGGAAAGAAGTCAACACCCAAGCAGTCATATTAGAAGAGAACTTTACAGTAAATAGAATAAATACTAAAAAAAAATGTCATGAGCTAAAACTGCAAAACCATACTCTTAAGTTTTATGTATTTATACCTTTTGATTTGTGACCCATGATTGAACAATACAGTTCATATGACCAAATGATATAAATTTCAATATTCTGTGTATGGGATTAAATGAAAATCCTAATGGTGCCTAAACTGTTTTTTGGGGTTTTTTTCTTTTTAAATGTAGATGAAAATGAAGTTATGAAAAATAAAAGTAACCCCAACAGCAAAGTACATAGATAGAACTGATAGGCTACTAAAAATTGCAGTGCTATTACTACAAAGTTACTTAAGTTTTAAAATTAGCACTGTAGGTTTCCAGAGAAAAGCCACCAGGAGAGTAAGATCTTGTACGTCATGAATGTGAAACTCCAAGCTCCAATTTCATTTCAAGTCATTGCAGAAGTGAACTAAAGAAAAAACTTTAATATGGCTGTATATGCAGACATAGAATGAGTGGGAATAGGCCACCTGGAGGCTCCAGTTTATACAGCTGAAGGCTCTGCTAATCTTCCTGAGCTGTAAATTGTCCTACAGTTCATCAATAATTTTTTACTCCTCCTCTCTGACACTCTAGAGACTGGTTCAATCATTCCCATCTACTGAACTCTCCAAAGTAGAGGTATGAGATTACTGCTGTTGGTGATCCCGTCCATTAAGTCAATACTTCAGAAAAATCCCACAATTTCATGTACAGGTCTAATTAAAAACTGGAATTTGAGAAGTCAAGAGTCAATTGGTTCATAATTCCCTTAGAAGACGCGGAAAATCTCATCTTCTCCTCTTTTTTCTTATCCTTTAGATGACAGCAGATACAAAGCCTTGTGGCTGCTGAAGTGTCAGCTGCACAGGTAACTTTTCAGGGAGCAACATTGTACTGTGCAGAGTCACCATGTCAATGTACTAGCATTGATATTAGGAACATTGTTCACCCTTCTTACTAATTTGGGTAGCCCACTCTGTTACCAAATTTGCCCAGGTAGTGCTGCGTCTCGGTTGGATGCTTCTAAACTGCCCAGAATTGTGTGTATGTTGCCATTAAATCATAAGCAGATTTTTTTTAATGAGCTTTCTTCCATAACTGCTACAAAGAGATTATTCCATTGTTAATTGTGCCATGGTGTAACCAGCTAACAGAATTTTTGTATCTGGAAAGTCCGCTTCAAATTTTATCCTAGTAGCAATTCTCTTCTGGAACCGGCAGGCCAGAAGTTGTTGATAATTTTAATGAGCCTATTAAGCTTAGTCATGAGTTTAGCTCATCAGGAAAAGTTTTTTAGATTATTTTCTCATCTCTTCTATTCTGTTGAGAGTAATTAGTGGAAATGATAATCTGCTTACCTAAAAGAGGAAGAATAATTATTTTCTAATCCCACTACAGTGTATGGTTTAAAACAAAGATATTATACTTTTGAGGTTTTTTTTTTTTTTTTTTACCTAGAATTAGGAAAGCAATATACGTATAAGTATAAAACAAGCAATATGGTCAGTTAAGTTGTTTTGGCCTATTTTTCATGAGCACAGTGCCGCTGAGCTTCCTTGGTTCTCTCATGTAGAACAAGACTACAAAAAGCTCCAAAGGTTTCCAGATATGATGGATTAGGGACAGCGACTACAGGGACAAGTCTCCAGCAAGATGCCTATTCAGGTATGTGCTTTACACAGCATTACATCGTAATAGGAAGTTGTAGCCTTGCCCTTCTGCTTGTCATTGCACCTGAAGTGTGTGGAACTGGACACCAAGGACACTTTCAGGACTCCAAAGTGAATAATTTGCTACATTAACAACGGTGTTATGTATTTGCTGAAGATACAAAGATAGCTTGTAATGTTTATGACTAGGAATGTCTGCTGTCTAATGCTTCAGCTGCTTTATGCACAGTAAAATCAATAATGATCTTAGACAGTTTTATAGTTATAAATATTTCAGCTATCTGTGCTTGTGCAGAAGTTTGTTGTTTCTGAGGAGAGCAGGTATGCTTTTGGAGTCTTAAATGCTGTGTTCACTACCAGCTAGTATTTCCCAAGACATACATGGAGAAAAAAGTTATCTCATTATAATCCTGTGACTAAAATGATAAACAAAATGGCTAATTCCTGAAGTCGTTCTGACTAGTTTTTTCCGTCAGTGATAGGAGTAGGTTCTGTGTTTCATGACACAGTGATTTCTGTGATGCTAGAGAGGTGTTTGGGATTCTGGATTGAGCTGGATAGCTCTTTGTGACTCTTAACTTTTCTGGTTGTTTCTCAAAAATTTTGATAATCTAAGTCACAGACTGGAGAAAGCCATAATCAGTTTGGAAATAGAGAGGTCTTCATGGTGATTTATATTACAGCTTAAAAAAGGTTTTGAGGCAGCAGTGACCTCAGTGTTGCTGTGCATGCTGCAGGAGTCTAGAACAAGACAGACTAGTAGCTTCAGATGCTACCTGGCCCCTGAATTGTCCCGCAGGTCTTCAGTCGTTTAAGTCCTTAATTTTGATGGGATCGTGAGAAAAGAGTATATCTTTTCTGGAGCACTAATCAGTAGCTGTGCTTAGTTTTTTCATATTCTGTGGCAGGATGTTCCTTTTTTTCCTGGCATTGGTAATTATAAGTTACAGTTTGAAGGAAGACATGGTGGGAATTCTGTGTATGTTAAAAAACAAAACAAAAAACTCTATATGAATGACCAGGTTTTCATGTAGATCATAAAAAAATTTTGGACTTGTACCACCCTGCTGCTATCTGAGAAAAAAATATCAATTTTGCTCTAAGTACACCCAAAAAAAAAAGATAATTTGGGATAATAAATTGCTATACCTGGGTGACATAGATTGTGACAATAAAGCAGAAATTTCACCTAGGTTATCTATAGAGCAATTAGTAATAACTATGGAAAAAGGTACTGACAAATCTTCATGTGTTGCGTGTGTTGTTTAACACTTTAGTTCTCCAAAAGAACTGAACATCCGTACTGATTTGCCTCCTGTGAATACTACACATAATACATTTTTTGTGATAAATTAGAATTACATTTCTTGTCATGGTTTAATGCTTCATTTCTGCTTCACTAGCGAAGCTGCTTAACATGTGCAAAACAGCAGCAAAATTGTTAATAAAAGAAAAGCAGCACATGGTATAATGCTTAAACAAGTACTATTGATAGAAGAAAGGGTGATTGAGCCTTGTGAAGCACTACCTTCTCACTGAGGAAGCTTGCTGGTTTTATGTAAATTTTCGCAGGGAAGCAAACCGTGAAAAACATGCTCTGCAGAGTACATGCACTGAGGAGAGAGTATGCGCTTGCTGAGGGTAGACGGCCGAGACTGCAATGGAGATGCTTGTATTTCTTGGTAGACTATTTGTGAGAGCTCTTGAAAAAACACGCAAGCTTTGAATGTTACCCAGTGAAACGGAGCTGTCTTACGTTAAGCAAGTTTATCTGGATGCTTTGCAAGTAGTGTATTTTGCAGTTAAGTATTGAGCCATTTTAAGTTTTAGTATGTTAACGAGGCAGACAATATTATACAGTCTTGTTTTATATTCACTAACTTGTGTACCATATTTATGTTCTTGTTATTTCAACATCTGTACATGAGTCAGAGAGATCAGAGGTTATATGAAGGCAGTTTGTCTCCTCTAAAAGTTAAAAGTAAAAATAACTACATGCTGACAAACTGGTTGTATCTAATTATAAGCCTGGTAGACTCTCAAAATCCGTATCCTTGAAAGAAAGAAAAGTAAAGCAATAATAAAATCTATTAGAAGTTAAACTGCTATGATATATTAGGATGTTTTACTGAAAATGGCTTCCTATGTTTTCAGTGTTGCATTGAAAAGTAAGATAGGATGGATGGATGAGTCATAATATCCATTATTAAAAACTGTTTAGAACACACCTTTATCTTAGGGTCATTAGACAGCATAATGGGAAGTAATTCTAGATCCAGAGAAGGCCCATCCTGCCCAATATCTACTCATAATTAGGTGGAGTGCCTATAGTAATGCCTCCTTGCAGTGCAATGTGAATGCAGTATGACTTGTATCATCCTCCTTAACAGGTAGTATAAGGTGCTTTCCAGAAGAAAGTAAAATAGAAATAAAGCTTTCAAGAAATGAGTACAATGGCTGTCATGCGTACAGAAATGGAAAAGCGATATATATATAATGAGAAGACAGCAAAATTTGATAGAATGACTAGCAACTATTCTGGCAGACTTCTTAAAGCCTAATATACACACTTATGGTTTAATGTTGTGTGATAGAACACTACGAACCATCAGTGCAACGAAAGCGTGGGACAGAATCTCTCTCAGCTAGGATTAATAGCACTGAGGTATAAAGGTGATTTACATCATATAAAAGGGTGGATAGATAGCAGGTTGCAATTTAATTTTCCATTATTTCTTTAATTAAACATTAAGCACAGACTATGTCTAATTACCTCACTGAAACTGTACCTTTCACACTATAGGTTATAACTTTGTCCAATCACTAAATTCCACCCTATAACTTTCCAGTAGAATTTTTCTGACACGTTTTGTTGTAAAGTGATCTAAGCACTCTGAACTATCAGGTCCTAACTGCCTCAGACCAATCATCAAAATTTTGTGAATACTTTTTATCTTAATTTCTCTCACCTTAATTCCTTTAGTTACAGTACGTCACATATTTCATCTCACAAAGACTCTGACAGAGTCGATTCATTAATAATAGTGAAGAGTCAGATACCCCAGTGATGAATGTTACAGAAGTAGTAGTGAAGAGATGAATAATTCTCCCATCAAGAGGCGAATAGAGCTGTCTTGAGAGCAGAGTCTGAAGTGTGCGGTAAGAATGGAACAAGTCACACACTAATGAAGACACAGCAACAACATGAAAACCTTGCATTAAATGAAAACTCTGCATCCAAGACCATGTAGTTAAAAACTATCAAACTACATGCATACAAAAACCTCAAAGGTAGCAAAGAAAAGCTTAATTAAAGCATGTCCTCTCTCTGAGTACTCAGCTTTTTCAATCTTAACAGTGTTCTTTCCAAAATCAGTGTGTGAGAATGTGTGTGTGCCTACATGATTCCTACTGATTTGTCAAAGCTTGTAAATTCCTACAGCACATGGGAAAATGTGCATACCATCATTCATAATTTTGAAGTAATCTTTTTAAACTTGAGAGAAATTAAAAAAAAAAAAGAGAAGTGAAAATAATAGCAATAAAAATCCATTGTGCCAATAACATATACTGTTGTAGTTTGCTTATGACTGCAGTTCTTCATTTCCTAGATTTCTTTGGGCTACTGACATCTCTGTAATTAAGCAGAGGTTGTGAACTAAGAAATGAAGACATGGAAAAAACCCAGCAACCTCCACTCTCCCAACTTTAGGCACCAGCATGTAGATAATAGCATTACGTGGGCTGTAACGATAAAAGCTACTTATCTCTTATTTTGTTTTAGCAATCACCTTGGATTGAGGCTATTTTCTTTACATCACAATAAATAATACTGCATTTAAATAAGAAAGCAAAAATGAGATGAGAATGCATAAAAGAGTAAATTGTGTATGACCCAACCAATGAACAGTGCAGACAGTACATGTTCTGAATAAAAGCTGAGATAGTTAGCTCCATCTGAAAACTAATGCAATGCTTATGAATAACTCTTGGGAGTGAACAGTGGCAGATAAATGGTTGTTTCTGCCATTGCAGTTTAGATTCTGAGCCCTCTGAAAAGAAAGACAAATTGCATACAGGATTTTTAAAAGCCTTGATGGAATTATCCCCATGTTTCTCTTAATATTCCTTGAGGTAATCATCCCATAACTCATTTTTAAATGACTAAAAATCTCTGCTCTTTTTAAAAAACAGTTTCAGTCTGAAATACGGAAGAGTGTCTTACAGGAAACATTTCTTCTTTTCTTTCTTTCTTTACTGAATTAGAAATAAGTGTATTTAAAGTGCTTCTCTGGTTCTGCATATCATAGTATCAAAAAGTTTGAGTTCGCTGAGGCACGAGGAGCGTTAGGTGGTATAATTGCACAGTCGCTGTGGGTCTGTAATTAGCATCCCTGGCTAGGTAGTTCTGAACCAGGGAGTTCAAACAAGGACAAGTTCAACCCATGTCTGTACACCTAAGTAGAAAGGAATGAAGCAAAGAATTGAAATGTGGTTATTCTGTAAGATATAAACATTACTGATAGGAAATGATAAGGACATAAAACAAAAAAGCAAGCTTCTAAAGAACATGGAGCACCTACAGACTATCTGGATGTGCCCAAATACTCTGCTTTAAAGGACAGTTTAACCTTGTATGCTTTCTGACATTTGAGAAACCTCAGATAATGCGCAAATACCATAGACGCTTATCTCTGAGTGTAGTAGGTATCCCACAATTGTGCCTTAGATAGGACTGTAGAGGAAAGACTTTTTCACTTCTTGTTTTGATCCTAACTCCTGTTCTTTCTTCTTGTTGTTGAATACTTGACCCACAGGTTAATGACAATTTTTTGCTGCTTACATAGTAGAATCTCTTAGTTTCTGGCATTGCTCTGTGCACATTCAGGCAAGAATCAACCACCTGTAATTAGAGTTTAATAATTTAATTAATCAGTTAATGTTGAATACATCTTATTTTGAATGATGTTGCATAAAAAAACCAAGCTAGGTACCACTGTGAATTATCATCTAAATTAGAATGTACTCACATCTCTGTTACTTGTCTCACTGAAGTTAACAGAGATATCACTTGGGTAGGCAGATTACTTATATAACCTTTAGTAGAGGTCCTGCTAGTCCACAGTTAGTCACTGTACTGCTTGACCAGAAGTTAATTTAGCTTTTAATTAAGCCATCATTGATAAAATAATAGGAAAGCCATATGACTTTCAAAAAATACATCTTACATTTCTAATAAATCTCAGGATATGCAATGGTATAAATTACAGTACAAGTAATTCAGAATGCTTTTCTTTTTTGCAATATTTTTCTGCATGTAATAAATATAGAAGAATCTTTCTGAGGTAGAGAAACTCCGTTATCAATTGCTTTAGAGAGTGCTAAACTCAAATAAGTTGTTTGCTGTCTAGACAAAATTTTCAGAGACCCTTGCTATTACATTTAGTGGAAGATAAAAGGTTCTTACTACAAATGCATTACTCAGTGAGCTGACTTTTCCAATTTTTAAATAAGTTATCTTCAAAATATTTTAAGAAGTCTCAAAGAATTCATATTGCATAATATAATGTACCACCAATTCATTTCTTCACAAGTCTAGTTAAAAGCCACCTTCTGGGGCTAAGTACATGAAAGAGAAAGTGTTTGCACACAACAAATGAATGTCAGTTCAAAGATACCTGTGACCTTCCTATTTAATGAACATAAAACAGTCATAGTTCTCTTATGATTGCAGTCAGATGAGCAGCAATCTGAACTAACGTTATTCTTCATTCTCTCAGTACTCTGACTATGGTGAAAAAGCAGCAAATATTCTCTGCCAAAGCAATGTGGAAGAATAACATATCATAAGATGAGGAAGAATAACATAGTTCAGAACTACAGTACAAACTGCGTGGTTACCAGATGCAAAGCACAGCAGAAGAAACATCCAATCTTATGGAGGTCTAAAAGAAAATGTTACGTTCTGGTTCTTTTCAAAATGGTCTTTAAGTCTTGGCCGATCTACCCTACTGTTTTTTACAAGTTCTCACCTTATGTATTCATTCGTCAATGAGGACGGCAGCTTTTCCCAGGCATTTTCCCATTCCTTGACAGGGCGACTGAGCGCTGTGGTGAGCACGCCAGCTTTGACAGTATTTATTCCTGTCTCGTGGCCAAACAATAATAAAATTCTTACTCATCTTTGAAGTTTTACTATATTTCCTTTTAACTTTATGTATCACAAAGCTATACAAATATCATCAGTTTCAGTTGAGAAATGGAGAAACTGAGATAGTAAGAGTTTAGATACCTCAGATCACACAGGACGCCAGTGGCGGATTTAGAAACAGTAATTGGGTCTCCTGATTCCTGCTCCATACTCATTATTACTCTACTTCCTTCTTATTTATAGTGCTACTGCATTTTATACTACTGTTTCTTTATAGAAGTATTCAGTAAGTTTTATGCTTGCAGAAGGATATAAGACAATTAGAATTCTTTTAAAAATGATTATCTTTAAGGCAAATTCTTTACACGTTCTAGGCATAAATAAAGTAAAAAAACAAACTTGCTTGTTACAAAAATAAGTGTTATTCTTTATTAATCTAACAGTAGTACTACATTTAGAGCTCATCGCTGATGACTTCTATCTAGATTTAGAAAGATTCGGCCATTAGGCAGAAACAATGCAATTTGTATTTTTTTTTTTATTGGTGAAAAGTCTCTTAATTACTGCATAGTGGTTCTGGGGATTCATTGCAATGCTCCTTTGTAGTATTATTCACTTAAATAAGATTTCGTTTACCTTTTGAGTTATTACAGTCTTGCTTGTTTTCACTGGAACAGTTTGTCACACTACAAACACTCCAGCAGTTCTCTAACGTGAACGTATTTTTTGCCAATCTATGTATCCTCAATTTTGATAAAGAAATGTCCTTTACCACTAGAAGCAATATCTTAAAAAGAGCTCTAAAAATTTATCTTTAATCACAGCTGTTAGAAAACTGTGATTTTTGCCAATAACGCAAGATAAACTGCTGAAAGATTGGATTCAGACATATTTCTTACCATTTATCTAGCATTTTATTCGGAATACCTGAGTCATGGTCTTATATTTCATTAGAATTTTTTAATCATCCATTTGCTGAATAACCGCAATAAACAGTTTGCTTTCATTCGGCAGGGCTGCTGAAAAATTTATTTGATCTCAATTGCATGTTACAGAATTCTACATTTTTTCTTCCATGTTTTAAGTTCATTTGCTTTTAAAGGAGCATGGCAATCACAGCTAACGCTGTTTTTTGTGAAACACTTTTGCAAATTTTTCTTTAGTCTTTAGGATGCTACTATTTCAAAGACGGAATATGTATGAATGAAGATGTTTATAATTTTTTTCTATTTGTTCTTGCCTACTTATTAGTACAGTTGCATAAAAAGGAATCTCCATTTCTATCCCTTAACACAGATTTTAAAACTTAAAAAAACTAATACATTTATGGCATCCATTATTCTGGACAGTGTGATCATCCTAAAAGATGGCATTGTAAAGAGCTTTTACCTGAAAACCAATCTTCCTGACAGTTCTGATGCATTATTGATATGCTTTGTGGAACTGAATGAGGTTTTAAGTTTTAGCGTCTTAGGACTTGTTTACAGCTGTGTACACAGGAAAATGAATGCAAATGAGTTCTGAAATTATCTTAATTCATTTTATCTTTCATTTAGTTTAGGATTGAAATAAGCTAAACTAAATTAGGATCATTTTAATTTTAAATAAGAACATCTACAGCAGGACTTACGATAATGTAATTAATCCACTTCAAAGTTCATACCTTTTAGTTAATTCCAATTAACCTTCTTGAGAATCCTCATGTAGGTAAACTCCTATGAACAGCCCATCTCTAATAGCTACAGTAGTTGCAGTACCTCTCTCCAGAACTGTAGGAGCCAAGAACACCTTTCCTGAAGGCACTTCTTTCTTCTGGGATGTGTTAGTCTACTCTGTCTAGCTAGGCTTGCTTTTTGGGGAATATCACAGAATATTACTCGGCTTACTTTTCTAAGGAATTAGGTGGGTGCCCAACATGCTTCTGTGTTTTCATAACTGAATGTGCAGTACAAAGGCTTTAACTTCAGCCTTGTCCCAAATATCAGCATCCTAGTTTAAGAACCTCACTTATTCTACCCCTTGTAAGTGTTTGTGCTCATGGAAAGGTATGCTTTGCTCTTCACTTCACAGCATCTTTATTGAAGTCACACCCCTTCTTTCACATATAGAGATTTATCCAGTTTTTGATCTTGTTTCTTTTATACTGAGAGGCTCTCTCATCATCATCTAGTCAACTGTGTCAGCTGAGTAAGACGACCATTAACTTTGGTTAGCCCTCACGAGTCACTCTAAATCATCCTCATTGCAAAGACAGTGGGTTCTAATTCAAATTAAAGCAAGGCCTCTATTATAAACTATAAATCTTCTGCTGTTACAGTCTGTCTGGATTTAAATCACTTCCAGTGCACGTAAGAGGTTTTGGGATAGATAAATTTTGAGCTGAAACCCAGGTAGGTCTTCAATGTTGACATAATCTAAATGATTAAATGTTTTGCAAAACATGTGAGAACCTCCTTGGAAATGATTTTCTGTATGCTCAGATTTTGGATCAAAATTGTGTTCAGTGACTCCCATTCAGCCCTACTTAGTATTTACTGTATTTGATCTTGTCAGATTCAGAATTCTATCCTTTATTGCTATCTTTTACATTTTATGCCATATACAGACTGTAAGAGTCATGATCACTGACTATGCATACTTGTGCATGCATACAGGGGAAATACATCGAGGAAGTGGTATACTTGAATGTATTTTCTCATGAGAGTAACTGAAATAGAAAGTTATTATGTCATACATTCCTTTCAAACTGAATCAGCATTTAATTATACATTGTTTTCATTACACTGCAACTAATATTTAATTCCTTAGTATGCTATCAAGTCTGATAAGTAGGACAAATATATACGAAAAGTGGAGTTAATCTTCAGCTCTGTTTCTCTAAAAACTTTTAAAGACCCCTTTATCAAAAAGCAATAAATTTCAAGTTTATAAGCTGCTTTCATCAAGACCTTTAACTTCAGTATCTTTTTCTGTACTATCATCTGTGCAATTAAATGTGAGAATAGTCTACTAAAAAAAAATAGATCATTGGTTATTTTATTTTTAAAGTTTAAATGTAATCAGTTAATATTGTATGGGTTATGTTCACACACAGAAACGGAAATAAATTTTACTTTACTTTCTAGCTCTTTTCCTCTCTTCCCATGGTTTCTCTTCCCTGGAGCAGTACTGCGTACAGCTTCTCTATCCCTTTTCTCTCTGACTTACTGACATTTTCTCTTCAGTCAGCAATTCCTATTAGCAGCCAGTGGATTTCCACCTGCTTCTCTCTTTTCTTCCATGCAATATCTTACATTCATTCTAGATGCTTCAACTTACAGGCTAATGACCAATTTCTTCTTTGAGCTGTATGTTTCCTTGATCATGTTTTCATTCAATCTATAGCCCTAATACAACTCTTCTCTGCACCAAAATAGCTTTTCTTTAGTATTTTATTGAACATTCTTTTTTCTGAGATATGTTGTTGTTTCTCCTTTTCAGCAGATGTCTTATTCAGCATTGCCATCCGCCTCTTCCTGTATGTCCTACATAATGTTTTTTTGGACTTCTGTTTTAAACTGCTCTCAAGCTCATGCTTCCTTCTCATTCGTGCTTTGCTTCCATGTATTTTTTTTTTTTTAATAAACTGTGCATAGTATCCTGTTAGTTTCTTCTGCAGAAAAACTGATAAAACAAGGTTTTTATCTAAGCATTCTCATTGGCTTGACATCTTTTTCTCCATCAGAAACATCTGTCATCACAAATATGCAAAACTTTCTCATCTACTTGCTATTCTAACTGCTCTGCTTGTTCCATCACATATCCTTATCTGTAGTGCACTGTTTTTATCTTTAATTTTCTTCTATTTCCCTTGAGAATAAAAACATGATTAAGTCTTAAGCCTCTCAACCTTTAAAAGAAATAAATACCTGTAACACTGCTTCTACTCTTCTCTCCATTTTCTTTTTTGTATTCGCTATTCTAATGATGGTTGGCTGGCACTCTGCTCCCCTGAATCTTCCCTATTCCAGCTGCTGCACTCAACTGAAACTGTTGTTATCAAACTTTTTAATCACATATCTTTAGTCAAAAGTCACCCTCATCTTAACTGATTGATCAGATGCTTTTAGCAGTCAGCCATGGCTCTATTTTGATATCTGGTCTTTCTGGGTGTTTTGTAATTCCACCCTGTTACAGAATTTGTCTGCATCTCTCTTAAACTCTTCCTGTATTTTGTTTTTTTAAGAGCACAAGCCTTTCTTTTTTCCTAAGTACGGCTTCTTTTTTTTGTAATAATACAAGTGATACAACTGTAAGCGAGCTTAGCTTTTTCCTAAATGGTGTTTTTTCGTTCGAAGAAACTAGTAGAATTTAAGCAACAATTGAAACAATATATGAGAACAAGTACAGAAATGCCATATAGAACCCAGATGCTAAATATGGAACATGGCACCAGTATTAACAATTGGATGCAGGTATTTTTCACCAATAGCACAGAATTGTTCACTAGAATCCAGCAGACTCCTTTGAAAAACTACCAGAGTATCATACCACCTACAAACAACAGAATCTCACTGTAGAAAACAAAACGTTTCCAAAAGCCTTCGTGACATGAGGAGGGAAATGACTTGTAAAAACATCAACAACTGCTGTTGAGTAAATGAAGCTGTTTTAATGAGAACAACATGCTGCAATTCTATAGCTTTCAGTGAAATAGCATTAGAGCAGATTTAAAGTTGCTATTTGTAGCTAACCTGAGGGGTTTCATATACTATATGGAATTAGCCTAAAATCTGCTGGCATAGTACTCAAAGTAGGTAGGTATCTTATTACTTTAACATATGCACATAAATCTTCTAGGTAACCTATGTCTTTAAAATATTTTTGTTTGCCATAAGATTTTGAAATTAATATTTCCTCAACCTACAACTGGAAATTTGATCTAGTCTTCTAATGCTTTGGTTGAAACTCTGTACCGCCAATATAAGTACAAGCAAACTGTTGTGTGTTAGTTTTGCAGACAGAAGGAAGTTTAGCAGTGTAACTCAAAGTATGCGTCAGGAAGGACTGACTGTTTTTACATCTGTTTTAGAATGTTATTAAAATTAATATTGTTCGCAGGAAAAACATACAGAGTCATTATGGCATTGCATGTTCAAAGCATACTGTTTTTCACTCTGACTTTCGATTTGACCTTCAGTACAGTAAATTTTGTTCTTGAACACTCAGGAAAAAAATGTTCTAAGGTTAGTCCGTAATAAATGAGACTATAATTTAGAAGTAAATTCAAAGCTCGTCAGAAATTCTCTGCAGTGGGAATTAGCATATGAGACTTTATAAAAAGTTAGAAAAGAAAAACAGCTATGCAATACATATTCATAAAGCTATATCCATAAAGCTCACTCTAAAGCGTTGGATTATTGCGTTAAAGTAATTCAAATTTTCAATGAGAATGCCCTTAAACATCAAATAATCATTTCTGCAATCTTGATAGTCATTGTCCGTGTATGATCAATAATATCTTACTCAGAATCTAAGATTAAATTCATGCATCTACAATCTGAAATATTATATTTTTCATGTGAACTCAGGTAGAAAATAGTCAATAATTTATTTTTCATATATCATTTAATAGAAAGTGACCAATTATCTCCTTTCATCTAGAAATGAAAAAAGAAAAAAAAAGAAAAGCCATTCCCCTAGCAAAAAAAGATCCACTGTGATCTAGAGGAGTAACAGGAACAAGGAAGGGAAAACCATTACCCTGCAAGTGCGATCGGACTAAACAGGCCTTTTTAACATTTTGTTCTTTCCAAATCTTAAGAGAGGATATTACTTCACTCTGTTCCTCTTTTAGGAAGATCTCTGCTATGGCAGGAATGTGCAAGAGGGAATCCCGTACCGGGGCTGGAAGGGGAGCTCGGGGCAGCACGCGAGCCGTGAGCGGGGCTGGCTTTCGGTGACGCTGGCCACGGCGAGGCAGCCCCGGAGCCGGCCCGCTCCCGGCCCTGGCAGAGCTGAGGGGTGGCTGGAGGTGCAAGGTGGGGTGGGGGGAATAGCGGGCTCTGTGATACACTTCCCCTTTTATTACCTGCATTTATACTGCTGCTGAATCAGCTTTTAAAAAATACCGATTGGCTACACATGTGAAAATACGGCAGAGCTAGAGAGAGAAGAAGAGAGAAAGAACAGAAAAAGAATCACATTCTCAAAAAACACCAAGTATTGTGGTTTACTGTGTAGCAGGGGTCCCCCAGGGTACAGGCAGAGGAGGACGGCACAGGCCAGGCAAGTACAGGTAGGGATGATACTAGAAGTCCCAAAGGTACAAATACAGATGACGAACGGCCAGTCACTGTTCGCTCAAGAAACGCCGCCGTGAAAGCAGGCTGGAACGCGTTTTAGGGCATAACAAAGAACATGTACACACACATGTCGAACATCTTATATCCCACAGTGAAAATAACATCAAAAGGCTGTATTAAAAAAAAATCCAGGGCTTACAAGGGGAGAACAGAAAGAAATGCAAGCAGGGCTCCGCAGCTAAGGATGCCACTCCTGATCGGTGCATCTGCTTATCTGCAGTGGTGGTACTCGATTCGCCTTTCACTCCACATCATTGCTACTGAAGCTGCAGTAATCGTTTGTAAAGTGTTATCTTTTACTGTATGATTAGGTTAAGTAAATCAGAATTTTTGAAAGCTCTGTGGGCATGTATATGTGGGTGTTTTGTGTCCTAGCCTTTGCACATGACAGGGTGATTGATACCACAGCACCAAGTCATAGTAAACTTGGACGCAGAAACCGTTATTCTACATGTGATTTTTGTTAATCTGTCCTTATTTCAAGACTACAGACTCATGTTACCAAAAGCCACTCCTCATTAAAAGCTGCAGAATCAATACGTTATTGTAGGAATATCAACAGGTGTCTCTTCAGCTGACATAAAATAACACATACATTTCTTCTTGGATTTTCCATTTGATTTATTCTTAGAATTTTCTATAGGCATGACTGCATTGCAGAAAATTAAGTTGCTTGTAAAATGGAAACAACATGGGTGGGGATTTTTTGCTGAAAATCTGGCTTTTTGTATCAGTCAAATAAGATGAATATATTTCTCATGTCAGTTAAATGCAATTTGATTTTGAACTCGAAAACTCTTTGAAATTTGGTCACTAGAATTTAGAACTGTTTCTCTGTTGGCTCATGTCTCTCATCAGCACTGAAAAGCTGCAGTTCAGGCCCTTTTTTCTATGAGTTGGTACCATGGAGGGCTGCAATTTACCTTAAATATTACTCTAAGCATACACTGCAGAATGTATTTCAAAACTTAAAATAAAACCACAAAAAAAGTTGCTGCTCTTTAGGTGAGAAAGTACTACAACAGGACATATAGTCAAAAAAGGGTCTTCAGAGAATGGGGATACCAGGTTTCCTGTAGTCTTTTTGAAGGAGTGCACCATCACAGAAACTCTCTATAATATCACACAACAGAAAACAAAGTATTTCTACTGAACTGAGTTCAAATGAAACATAACATTTTTGTTTCAGAAGTGCCAAATTATTTAAGGAAAATATTTAGATATTTATAATTTGTTTTTTCCCTAAAACATACATAGTAATAAAATTAGGAAATGTCAGCATTTTGTTTGTACTTGAAGTGAAATGAAGAGATTTTTAACAGGGCAGAACTTCTGGATTGTCTTCTGTTCCTATTTGGAATTGGCATTTGAGTACATCAGAGTCACTAAATGTTCCACTGTGCCACCTACCAGGTCAGGAGGACAAATGGGTTGTTGTGAGGCTGTCACTGGGGAGATGGTTACAGTTTTTGGTTTCTCTGTCCTTGGGAGAGATGAAAATGTGTAATCTTTTTCTGTAAACTTGGCATCTACAGTGATTTACATTTTGCAGAGAAATAAGGATTCCTTAGCTCCCTTTGGTAAGAAAATAGTCACTTTTTGTCCTCATAAAAACTTGCATTGCTGACCAAAAACATGTGGTTCCATAATTTCAGATCCTGCAATGATCTTCCTGTGGTCAATCAGCTATGTGGGAAACCGTGTTCATAACCTGGCAGTTTGAAATGTGGTTGCAGCTCTTTCTACCACACTGCAACATCAAAAACCCAAGCAGAATTAGATCATCTGCCAATGTAGATTACTGCATCTGAGTCTGTTCCAGCCTGGGATCGCCTACCAGAGTTTTATGCAGAAATTTACACATAGCCAGAAGGTTTGCTTTGCACAAGCAGCTCAGGCTTTATTTTATACCACCACTCGGAAGAATATGTAGATCGTAGAGGCACCGGGCTTTTTTTTCTCCTTGCCTCCAGATGTACTATTTCACTTCTGGTATTGCCAGTTTGTCTAAGCAAGGTTGGATTAGGTCAATACTTCATGCCGTTCCTGGAGCATCCTAGTTTTCCTTAAAGTCTTTTCATTGAATAAATTCTATGTTAAGTGAATAGTGAGCAAATGACTGTGTTTGGAGGTGCTCCTGCAGGCAATATGTCAAGCAAGTGCCTCTTTAATTTGAAAGTTGCTATAGGTAAGAGTTGGCCAAAAAATGAGCACCAGAAGAATGTGACCAAAATAAACTTGTTCTTGAACTGTGTAAATGTATAAAAAAAATCCTATGCTTTAGCATATATTCCAAATTCAGTATTTATGTGATGCCTCCCTACCCCAGGAAAAAAAAAAAGAAAAAACCCTATGTAACTTGAAGTGGCAGTTTTGGAGTGTTTAGTAGTTGTCACTGAGAAAGGATAAATCAACTAAGTTTAAAGAAAATTAATTCCACATTTTTGTTACTGACATTATCATGTGTTTTCAAATAATTTGTCTGTATTTTTTTCCTGGTATGTTTAACCTATTACTCTGCCTCTTTCATCATCAGTTCCTGCACTGAAAATGATTATAAAATCGAGAACAGGTTCACATCTCTCATATTGTTCTGTATGGCAGTGCTATCTCTTTATTGATGTTACACAACACTTCACTTATTATAAAACGTTTTTACATGTGGTTGTAATTCTGGCAAACTTAACTCTTGCTTGGGTCTAACATGCTAGGTATCTGCTGGAAGCTTCTCACAAAAAAATTCTGGCAATTTTTGTGCGGTATGGGGAGGATTATGCTCTGCACTAGATGACTTTCCCTTTTGAAGCCTGAAGTGGAAGGTTCATGAGTCTTATATCGTTTGTGAGGAAACAGTTTAAATATTTCTCATTCAGACAAATTAATGGGTGTTGAAATACATTTCAGTTTGTTCAGTGCTATTAAATTTCTCTGAGGCAAAAATTGAATATACAGCCGAGTCAGACACAGCTGCTGTCCGCTGTAGCAGAAAATGGGGGGGGAAGTAGATGAATAAAAGGTTTCTCATTCTTTCAGCTATTGTATTACTCAAAACTATCAAATATAATTTAAGTCTAAAAAGATTAATATATTCATAAACATCAGAAACAAAGCTCAGTTTATTTTAGTTTCTTTCCATACTATCGGGGGGGGAGGGGGGATGTTAAATATTTTCAGCACTACATTTTTATCAAATTTTTATATCTGATGAGTATGCAGAATGCCTTGAAAAGTGGTTATGCATGGAAATACTCACCTGTAGCTCCAGGAAGGTGTGGCTGTTCTCACAATATAGTGCCTCAAAAAGTAAGTGAACGCTGCAGTAGTACAATTATAATGGCTCCTTTTTTGCGATACTACTGTAGTGTTGGGAAAGTGACAAATTCTAGCTGAACCCTGGTGTACTATAAAATGAACCTATCACTGTCAACTGTTTGAAAATCTGGGACACTCTCTGTTCATTTCATTTCATTTCAAATCAGATTCATACCGCTACTACTTAAAAGGCACCAGCCCTTAAGTAGGCTGAAAAATTTCCATTCTAAGCTTCTATTATCAAAGTTGTATTCGGTTGCATGCAAAAATATACAACTCAAATATAAGTTTGTTTTAATTTATCAGAAAAATGATTCTGAAAAATACAAAAACTCTATAAATAGAAATCAAAACAAGTAGCTCCATTCAACGTAAGAACATGCCACAACATACGTCTGTTAATTAATAACACAATTGGAATGAGAGCCAGGAAATAAAAGAGGGAAAATGCTTCAAAAAATTTCAGGCAGGCCAGAATTTAAATGGGATTATTAGAATGATGAAGGGAATATCTAAAGTGACAATGTTACACAAAATAAGGTCCATCTTACATACAGTACTAATGTCTTCTCTGAAATAGGAACCTTAATAAAATTTCAGATAAGCTTAGTTACAAATACAGGAACCTCTAAAGTGAACATTCAAGAACTTTGGGCAAGATCTATAATATAAATGTACTTTAAAGTTGAACAATGAGGTTGTCTCACATAGCCAGGTTGCTATTGAGCGGGTTCGGCCATTTGCACAACAGTAAGCGTTGTCAGTTTGGATTTTACAAGTTATCCAAGGATTCTGGGTAGTTCCTACTACCAGCACTGTAAAGCCCCATTGCTCCTCAGCAGGTAGCTCCTCAGCAGGTAGGCCAAGGAGAGATTAAGACCAATAGTGATGGCTAAAACAATGTTCCACCGATAAAAAGTGAGTGAGCCAAGTGTTCAGGGCATGGCAGAGATCGGGCAATACCAATCAGTACAGAAGTACAGAAAAATCTGTTTACTTGCATTTGTCATTGTCCATGCAACTAAGCTAAAACATCACATAATAAGAGTTAATACCTACTATATGAATGAGCAAAAGTAGTAGTATTCTAGCCAAGGGATGAGAGGAGAACAGCTCTTGGAAGAATGTGTAAATCAATTTCCAGACTGTGATGTTTTACAGTTGTTATGATTAGGAGGCATCAAAATTTTTAAACAAAAGTATAGCTTACTCTCCAATCCGCAAGGAACAAGAGTTTGCTACAGGTTTAAAGATGAGATGCTTTTCTCCCTCGGTAAACCTCAAGGTTGAGAAAACTCAGAAATGACCTTTTTGCAGAAATATGAAGCTGACAGCTGCAGCAGTATTAAAGCTATCTGACTTTAAGTCAGTGCTGGAGGTGGCTAAGAAATGGCAGAAAGAGTCCTTGGCAGTACTGCAAGACATATGTCAGGGCACACTTCTGGAACGACTAAGTAACTACTTAAACACACTTTGGTTGGTTCAACTAGTGATGTTATCACCCTTGTCATATTTTAGTACATCAAATACTATGTTACATAGAATAGATTTCTAATTCAGTAACAGGCCTTGAAGTCAACTACTGTACAAGGATTCGTATTTATACCAAATCTGTCCTGCTCTAACAGATACCATTATAATACGATTCTGTCAATCTGTGATACTCGGCATATACAGAAAAGTTTTCTGACAGTTTAAATATCATGGTAAAGTAGGTATACAGGGAAAGTAGAGTATTCCATGTGACGTGACTGCGAGCTAGAACCTGACAGGATTGTGAGGTTATGAAATAAATAATTTTTAATAATTATTTTTCTTTGAGAAGACAGAGGAGGGTCAAGGGGACAGACTTTAAACAAGGTCAGTGTTTAGTGAGTATTTCCTTAAGTCTCAGTGACTCAGTTGGAACTGGTTTTCTTAACTATTTCGCAGAAGTTATCTCGAGGAAACTCATCTGTTAGAAGTTTACTCACATTACCCAGCTGGACATTGAACATTCCCAAAACCATAGCAATTCCTTTAAATAGTTGCAATAGGCTGCTTCATCAGCAGTCCCTTCAGGATGCAAGAAATTCTGTGAAATGATCAAAGCATAGTGCCAGGGCCTTTACTACCTAATGATTTTTGTTTCTATTTTTAACAATTGTTGTGTACCTTCTTTCTATAATAACAATAGGATGCTTCATAAACGCAGTATAAAATCTCAGTAATGCTATAAGTAGTCTTTTCTGTCTGTCTGCTTTTACCTATTGTTATGCAAAAAAGCCTTAATAGTAAAACAAAAGACACTCTGTAGCAGACAATTCTTTCTTCCCTGGGGAGAGAGAGGAAAGTTCAAATAACACACAGCGCAGGTGAAGAAGTCTCATTAAAAGCACTTACCCCCTAATGTCTCGTTAGATAAAACTGCGCAAGTCTCAAGGACAAAAGACTATTTAGCCCGTAGAAAACAGAATACTACTAAAATTATATTAAATTCGGGAAAAAGAAGCAAGAGACAAATGGTAAAAGAGGATGGAAAATGGAGTTTGTAAAAAACATGATGGCAATTTTAAGTGCCTTTCCTTGCTTCAGTGTTTATTACTAGGTGTCCTATAACATTCCAGACAATCTTTTTCCTACAAGATCTTATGGCTTAACGTGGAGAAACGGGGAAAACTGTGTGGCTGAGGAGCAGTGTGAGACAGAGCCTAGGCAGGTGGTTCAAATGCAAACTCTGGATTTCAAACATTCAATGTATAGAACTACACAGGATCACAGGAACTGCCAGTTGTCTTGGCATATTCAAAAAATGTATGAATACATTTCATGTATTCATGAAATTATGGCAAGCAGGAAATAATCTAGGTTTTCATTTGTGCTTCCGAAGGTAAAGGCTAGTTCCTGTTGTAGTTCATAAGGGTTTATGGTGTCATTTTGTTTCGGATCTAACGACAAACCAATAGTTGAGCTACATGTTGTTGTTTCATACTGTTCTTAAACAGACCAGAACTACAGTATGTTCTGTGAAAAGTACAAATCTTGTATCAAATAAGTTCCCAATATTTATATAATTACCCTCTTATGAAACAACAGTAAGTAGGGTAATGGCTTAGGACGATGCTATGAAGAAAAAGAGGGAAGTGGAGGACTTGCAACTTAAAAAAAAAAAAAGTTCTTGTTCCAAAGTCTTGTTCCAAAGAATACATTTATTGTAACTTCTGTGGTTCTGTGGCCAGTGGGAACGTGTTGTGATTTCTGTATGCAAAAGAATTGAGAATCTTTCTTCACGCACAGAGACAACTGTTTATAGTTCAAATAAAGAAAAGTCATATTTGGTAATGTTCCTAAATGATGCAGAGTAAAAAAGCTGAAGGTTTTAAATTGATCCTTTCCTTACGTGATGAGTATTACGGAAAAGTCTGCAATGTTTCATTTCTGAATAGTGCCAAAGATTGCATTTCACTGTCTATGTCAAAGTGAGCAAATATTTACCAGCCATCTTACAAAATAAGTAAGTAAGTTTGTAGTAAGTTGCTATCGCCATTAGCTACTTGACGTAGCTTAACATGTTGTACATGTAAATTAATGTACATTCTCTAACATAAAACATATTTTTTTAAAAGCAGAAAAATTTCATCTTCCTCAAATTTTTGTGCATTCAGAGCAGAAAGAATTATTTCAAGATTATCCACAACTCCTCTATTTTCAAACAATTTAGAAGCTGCTGCAGTTTTCACAAGCAGACCAGATGTTATTCTGGTTTCTGTTGATGAGCATTACCGGAGTGAAGCAGGACTCTGTATCTACTTCTCTTGGTTTTTCCAAAGAGATAGGAAAGAAAAGTTAAATGCAAGTGTTCTAATGAAGAAACAATAAGAACTTAGATTCTAAGAAAGAAACAAAAAAGCAAAATATTGTGTTAGTCTCTTGCATCTTGCTCTGTAAACTATTTAACATATTGAAATTTTCCTGTTCTTGCTATTTTACTTGAACAGGAATAAAAACAAATGAGAAGAGGTAGAAATGTAGGCGGTGCCTGAAGATAGGAGGAAAAACAACAAGAAAAAGCATCTAGTCTTAACAGTGGATTTCAAATTTGAACAGAAGCATACAAGATAACGCCCTGTTAATAACAGGTTTTTACATTCCAACAAAACAACATGTAGAACTGGTAAAAAATGTATGGAACTTGGTTTGACACTATTTTGATTTTTTATAAGATAAATGGAGTCAGTGATAATATGGATAGTTAAAACACTAGAGGCATGAGAAAGTGAACTACCATCAATGCATGAAAACTCTTTCTATGTCATATGTGCTATCCAGATACTTTTTTAACATAGACTGTATACAAATAACATTTTTCTGAAAAGTTAGAATTCTTTGGATACCAGAGCATCTGCTAAGCTGTGCATAAAAGGAAGACATCTTCATCTGCATCTACATTGCAAAAGAGTTTGGCAATAAATTGGTAAAAATGAGTTCTTAACGATAGGTTATTTTGTAGGATGGAAACTTGCTGTATCATGACCTTGCTGCCAGTAGATACACTGTTCATGCCTGGATGGAGTTTCTGACAAAATCAGCATGTAATCATGAGTGTTTTGTCAAAACTTCAGAGAGAGAAGATACAGTCACAATGAGTTTGACAGGGTCACTTTGAAAATGCATTCAGAGTGCACTCTTGCATACCTGCTGTAGGAATGCAGTTCAATCAAAGGCATTTCAAAAGATGACTCAGTCAGTAGATGCTTCATGCACGGCAATATCTTTGGATCCCATTTCCTTGGAAAGTTAACAAGGCGTATTCTAAGGATAGATGCCTTTGGCTAAGGTATGTCCAATATTATACATGCAATTTCTCATAAAAATGAGTAAGTCACTGCAAAATTAACATGTAAGTAAGTGTGCATTTCTTCACTAGTGAGGGACGCTGTTAAATATGTGTCTTAATACAGACTAAACTGAAAAGCAGTGTAAGATAAAAAGGATCCAAGGCTGAATTTCATAAAAAGTAGTCTACTTCTCTTAATCATTTTTAGTACATTTTCATAACTTTATAGATACAAGACAAATAGATACTAATGAACGATCAGATGACTAAAAGCTAAAATGAAATTAAATTCTAATCCTGCCAAATTGCTAGTCTGCCTCCTTGTGAATTAAGTAAAGAAAGAGGCAATATCTTGATAATAAATATCCAACTTGGGTGAAAGAAATCCCCCTTCATGCTGCCCCATTAGGACACTCAACAATGAATGAAGGTTGTAGCATCTGCAGAAATTTTTCAAGCATTCTTACTGTTGACTAGTAGTTAGTGTTGATGGCTCTTACACTTCCAAGAAGAAGTTAATTGATAATTATATTCCTCCTCCTGGATCTCCATCATAATTCATACTATTATATACATTGATAGGTGAATCATGGTAGTGAATCAGAAGTTAAAGGTGCCTCCGAGCAATTTCTTCCCTTCCATTAATTCAAGGTTAACATGAAAGAATCAAAGATTAACATAAAAGTCCAAGGGAAAATTAGAACTGTAGTTACTTGTATTCTGGGCTATGGAGTGCAGGAATCTCCAAGACCCACGAGCCAATGTCATTTTCAGAGCAAGTGCACATTTTCCACGCAGACGAGCAGTGCGTGCAAAGCCAACCTGATGTTGGACACATCAGATTTATCTCGTTCATGCAGAATGTTTGCGAATATTTGAATGTCACATACACCACAAATCTAACTGGGACACAGAGACACCCAAACAGCACTACGCCAAAACCGCGATGACAGCTACAAATTTGTATGCAGAAAATGCTTTAGAGTTGTGCCATACTGACAGCACTGGAGACCAGCACGTTTTTAAGAGCTTTCTGTCACAGTACATCTGAGAAAACAGCATTAAAAAGTTCTCACCCAGCAAACACATAGTCTCAAACATGAGCCAAGGAGAACTAAATGGATATGGGCCCAAAGTGTAGTTACTCTTTAGAGCAGCTTACAGTTGTGCTAGACCATATTTTTTTATGCTGTGATCCTAAAAAGAGGCACAGGTGTTTCAGAATAAGAGTGTCTTATTTTTCTATAGCTTGATTTGTCCAAATATTAACTGTCTTAACAAAAAGGTGTGATTATATATTTCAGTCGAACCACAGTAGAGATAAGCTTTACAGCTGGAAGTGTACCTCAATTTAGGCAGGCCTGGTAAAAGAAAGCCCTAATGGCTTCCTTCTGCACCACTCAGCCAGTACAGAAAAATTATTCCGCGTACGTGCCACTGGATATATTATAATGGCTACGAAGATAACATTACAATATCACTAACCCTCTTATCCCAGATTACCGGGCTTTGGATACGAACTAGAGTTACAGAAGATTCTTTTCATGCTTACCTACTAACCAGCTACGACCACTTTGAATAGCTCTACTCTCACATCACTGTATTATAGTTTTTAAACCAGCATGTTACACTTTTCCTCACCTTAATAAGGTTCTAGTTTTTTTTTGTTTTTTTTTTTAAAGCAAGTCCAATATTGCAAATATAACACTGGAATCGTAGAAACATATGCATTGTAGGGGACTTCTGGAGGTCCCTTAGAGTTTACCTTGGCATTGAAATGCCACTGGAAAAGCAGAACGCTGTTCATAGATAAAGCTTTTATTCTTGATCTTTGTTTATATAGGAAATCCAACACAAATCTTGTTTTTCATCCCAGCAGAATAAGAAAAGTATTAAGTACCTTCGTATGCCACAGGAAGGTGTACCTTCACTAAATAAGCTATGTAGTATGGTATGCAGAGAAGACGAAGTCGTTAAAGTCCAGCAATATTGCTGTTGAAGCCAGTGTCTACAGGAGCCATATAAGCTGCTCCTGGCCCCTAGCTGCTTTATTTTACCTGCAAGTAAGAATCTGAGATTTCAACCTTAGGAAACGAATCATGTCAGGGAGCTAGAGTATTCCTAGTTGCACCAAATATAAGATTTTATGCTTTTTATTACTGGATATTTGTCATTTGTGTGGGAAGTTAGAAGTTTTCAAAATATGTAAGATGGAAAAGAATGAGTATCTCCATGAAATGATACGGGCCTGGAGGTCGACTTTGAGAACAGCAGCACTTTAATAAAATATGCCACTCAGTAATGTAGCTTATGAAGGGGAATGCTTACTGAATATAGACCAATCTTATGGATGCTGATCAATGCTGAAATTGAGCATTTCAAGAACCACCATGATAAATATATTTCTACTACTTCCCTTTGTGTGGTCAAAATCATTTAAAAAGCGCTTTCATATCTTCAACATGCATCAAATAAATATTTCATTAGAGACTGGTCATGTTCTTCACGATAATAATTTCGGTTGGTCACTTGTAAAGCAAAGGTAGTTATTTAAGTGCCTCTGTACTAGGTAGACACTCTAGACACTCTGTTTTCTAGTGATATTATAGAGTTTAAACAGTTAAGGTTAGAAGTTGTAAAATGACAAATTTAAATTAAATATTATATATAATTGCTTTTAGGGTATATTTTAATAAGAAATTTACATTGCAATTTCAACCCACAATCTTATTTAAAATTTACTAATTCAATACTAGTATTGCAGCATATACCATTCCCATTGCTTAAACTTAATTAAAGAATTCATCTCTGCTAATTGATTATGGTAATGCTTTCATAGAGAATACTCCCTAATGGCTATCTCAGGATTTTTTTCTGCTAATTAATTAGCAAATCTCTTCTTTCCTACATTGTCACAAAAATTGAAAGCGATTTGAATTTCACATTTGTACTGCATTCTCCTAAAAGTTTCCATGAATTATTTTTACTATTTGTTTTTCAAAATCAGTTCAGACATATTTTCTTCAAGTTTAGCCATTTAGCTTGGAAGTGCCTCTAACATCATGTTTGAGGAATTCCAAGGTTAACTCTAATACATGACATTTCTGCAACATTTAGCGACAAGAACATGTAGGCAGCACATGCATACATAACATATCCTTACTATGTTCAAAACTCCCAAACTAAAAAGCCCAAGTTTGTAAAATGTAGACACTAATGATATTTTGAGGACTAAATATGGCATATTGCAAATTAAAATAAACTGCTATATAAGAAGGGCAGGTCTCTTTATAAGATGTACATATGACTCCAAATTGTACTTAATGTTTTACAAAAGTTTACTTTATCTGTTCTTGAAAGTAGCAAGCAGGTAGCATGTCTGGAGAATAAAACTACATTGTCCAGAGATGTTGAAAGCCCAAGGGAAAGAACTATAATATTCCCTACAGACCAAAAGCAGCCAGACAGTTTTAGGAATCTGAGAAATTAACTGTATGAGTTACCAAAATCCAGTTTGCAAAGTGCAGTGTGTATAAGGGTGTTTTACTGCTGTATGGACAGAGGGACCAGACGGGATCAAGGCTAACTACATAAGCTAGTTTATATTTGATTCAAAGCTACCTTAAGGAAATAAAAATGACCACGTTCAATATTGCAGTAGTTTCCTCTCAAGTAAAAAAAAAATTCTCAGCACAAAAAGGAGGTGGCTTATTGCTGTGCAGAGGGGCAGATCAATAAGATACAAAGTGGCTGAATTTGTGTAGAATAATGAAACTTTTTGCAGACATCTGATTAAAGGATTATTTCCCAAAAGTTCAAATGTGACATACAATGCCAGAATCCCTCATTAATGAGCACCTCACCTAAAGGGAGAGGTGTTCAGGTCAGGCATCGTGTTATAGCCTGTGATGTTTGTGTGGGATAAAATTCAATGACACTTTCACCTTGTTTGTACTTGGAGATCTAAGAAGGCATTGCGAAAGCTATTGCGGCACCAGCTAGCAGCACCATTCATCCTGTCAAGACCAAAGGTGTAATGAAATGATTACAGTAATAAACAAATGTTCTAGGGCATATTCATGGTTTCATAACTATATATTTCATATCACCTGCGTTTCATGCATCTCCACTTCTGATATAAAAACTGACAAAGGTGGACTCAATTCCCTCTATCTGGCAACGTATATGACCGAGATCTTGAACCTGAATTTGGTTTGCATTTTCCAAAATTTCACAGCTTCACATTTGAGACAAATAAAACATCGTCTAACAGCTGGTAAATTCTGTCAAAAGAAAGACTTTTTTCAGTGCACACTGAGCACCAGACCATGTTTGAAAGAGTGATTTTAACCCCGTTTCCTCAGGGAAACGGCTGCTTTCCTCACAGCAGCACAGCAAGGCCCGTAGTCTCCCACTCCCAAAACACCTGCAGGCGATACAGGGTATTAATAAGTAAGCGCTGATGACTCCTACTGCTAAACCCAAGATTTAAGTTCAGTTTTCAGACTTCACAGTGAAGACACGCGCGTAGGTTCCCCTTTGCCGAGTGCTGTGGGCAGGATAGTCCGTGGCATTACCGGCTGCCGGCGCTGCTCGCCGCCAAGTCCACGGCAGGAGCAGCTGGTGGCCATTGGAGCAGCTGGTGGCCACTGGAGCAGCAGCACGGGGAGACCTGCCCAGCTGCGCTTGCCGCACGCTCCGCAGCGCTCAGCATCCCGCAGCCGCCCTCGCGCCGGCTCTGCGACTTCCTTCCAACAGGAGCCCGAATCTCTCCACGGCTGTGAGCATGAAGGTTGCCATCAGTTGTGACGCAAGTTTAAAAAGTCTGTTTAGAGGAACCCATTAGAACGGGTTAGGCAGTAAAGAGCCATTCCCGTTCCTTGAAGCCGAAAGCAAAAAGAAGCTTTACCCATCCATCCCTTCCGATCTGTGTATTTATGGGCTTGCTAGTGTTTTGTGCGTAAGTCTGGTAATTAGCTACAGGTAATATATAAACGAGGAGAAGTTTTGCATTTTCAGGTGCAGCCCTTTCTATCAGTCCTCTGATAGGAACCACTTGAAAGGAGGGGAAAGAAATCCACTCAATAAACAGAAGGGAAAGAACATATTCATGTATAAACATAACGATTAAGATTTTTTCTTATGTGTCAATAACATGCAGTCTGTAAGCTATAAAATGAAAGCTGTACATGTACTTATTTCCTGAATTGAATTCCTCTGAAAGTTGTCACAGAAATGCTTATTTTAAGTGAGTTTACAAAGAGATCACGTTTTTTTGTAAGATACTAAAGTGGTCATGGTGTTAAAAAGAAAAAAATAATAATAATGATAAACCAAAGCAAGTGTCTGGCATTCAGCAAATATTTCATTTCTTCAGTAATTTTGTTCAGAACAGTCTGTGTCTTCCTGTAAGCACACTGACTTTCTGATTTGATTTTTTCCCCTCTCCTGCATTTATCTTTGACATTTAATTTCCAGATGGGTGCTTAGTATGACTGATGCTTTTTTTTTTTTTTTTTGGTAATATATTCCAATTGTGAATTCATTTTCAAGGCTGCAAAAAGCTGACGGCTGCCAGTTAGGTACCAGTGTTTTTGTATATCTGTATGTGAAATCCTAATTTGATTGATTCATTATTAAGGACAAATTAACATACCAAGAATTATCCAGGTCTCTGGGTCTCATCATTTCCATCTTATCTGATATATTTTGATCTGTTCTTCACTGACATCACTGTCACCATAGTTACCACCAAGACAAGTTAGGAAAACGTCTCAGTAAAAACAAAGGAGAAAATATCAGTAGCGTAGGGTCTGAAGGCAGTGAAAGATTCTCTAATAGGTAGAAGCAGTCGGCAGTAGAAACGTTTTTTGCATTGTAAGGCTGTTACAGCTGTGTGTTGCTTCAAGTTGATGGACAGGAAATTTACATTAATGTTTATGGTTTCAGTGCGGGAGTAGCCATCACCACAGGTTAGTAATTATTTTTATTTGGCTTGGAAAAGCTTTGAAGGTGAAAACTCAAGACATGAACAAAACAAGAAGAAAATCTTTCAGAAGTTTTTAACTAAAGTGAGTTGGTTTTTGTTAAGGCTGCCACCAGTCCCATGAACAACTGAATCGGAGCGAAACAATTTGGCAGTTCATTAGGCAGAATAAAGTTCAGAGGAAGTGCTATTTGCAGAAGTTCATTTCAATAAATTGATCAAAGAGATTAATAGAGTGGTAGGACACAATGATTTGCTTTGCAATAGGCCAGACCCAGCGCCAGTGTAGAAACAGTATTGTCCTCTGCTTGTGAGAGAGCTTAGTTGCGTAAATCAGCGCACACAACTTCTTTTTCTACTTCCTTCTTGGCCTTTTTGTTAAATAAAGAGTGCATGGCTTATGCGAGCATTACATGCATAGTATGAGAGAGCAAGAGTCAGCATATATGTCCATATATCCTTGGCTCCACCATTTTCATTTATTCTTCTCCATTTCACAAAATGAAATCCTTGGAGATGTTCAAAACCTGACTGGACATGGCTCTGAGCTGGACACCTGCTCGAGCTGACCCTGCTCCAAGCCGTGGTTCAACTAGGTGGTCTCCCAAGGCCCCTTCCCACCTCGGCTGTTCTGGGAAGGTGGTCTGACTGAGACCATACATGTACTGAAAAATAATTTCAAGTTGGGTCACAACTGATCTAAATACTTGGAAAAATAACAACAGTTAAAAAAGGAGAAAATATTCAGAGCAAACTGATATCCAGGTTGTTTCCTAATGAGCACTCAGTCCACATTCTTTGATAGCTATATGAAAATTTCAATTTTTAAACGAATCATTATTAAGAATCTATAATATTGTAATTTGGAAGGTTCAATGATTCTCTCTCTCTCTCTCTCTCTATATATATATATGTATATATTAGTTAGCAGATATAGCACCTCAGATAGTAAATAATGTAGCAGCTCTACTCTTCTGGATAATGTTATGCAGCATTACTGTCAAATTATCAAAAGTTAGTTCACTTTCATGGATAATTCAGTAGTCCCTCTCCAGTCTAGAGGAATGAAAAATTAACTATGACATTTTATATCTTTTAAAGTATCTGACCTGAGCATTTTTTTGCCACTGCTGTGTATTTTATAGATTGATCCCACTTAACCCTATATTTTGATAGAGAAGCACTTCTTTTGAAATTGCTATGAATGTGTTGATATAGATTGAAGTTACCTGTCATATTAAATACAAAAAGGAAAGTGAAAACATATTTTACAGTAAGATCTTTCTTAGAAATGGATGATTGTTTTGTGCTAGGTAAAGTACTTGGACTCCTTTGCTTTCAGATGAAGACTATTCACATTGCAAGTGGGTACGGAAATGCAATTAGAATAGAAAAATATGTACGTTCAAACTCAGAGTGAAGTATGGAATCCACAGCATTACTCGCTTTTATGTGTATTTCCATAAGTCTGGCACTTTTATGAAATTTTGTCCTTATACCTTCCTCTTTTAATAGAGGATTTGTCTATAGGTTTAGCAATGCTCAATCACATGCCTAGCATGTTCTAGATATTTTCATTTGTAGATCTCCCAATGATTAACATTGTAAAATTTCTCTAAATAGCTTTCCATCAGTGAATCTAAATATCATTTTGTTCCCCATATTCGTTTTAAAAAGCAGAAAACCATAGATCACACATGAATCTATCTTAGAAATATTTCCCCCCTCCTCGCCTTGAAGTTTGGAACCAGAATTTGAAAAGTATAACTCATTTTCTAGTTAAACTGCAGAAGACCAACTTAAAGTATAACTAGTAATTTTAAGGTTAGCATTTCTGATGTGTGATTATGTAGCTAGCTAGCCTTCAAGGAATACAGATATTTCAATAATATTATCTCAGTGAATTATGATACACACACATACAATATATATACATGGAATTATGGAGAGATGTTAATTATATTAGACTTTCTTGCTATTGGTATACATAGGTAATACACTTTGGCTATAAGCAAACAGTTTATGGCAGGTATGAAAAAAAAGAGATTTTAAAGTAGAAGCTTTCCTGCACATGAAAAAATATGCCTTTGGTGGTCACGTATACTTTTAGGAGATCCTCTAGGATTATATTAAACTTAGGGGTTTTTTTTAAAAAAAAAAAAAAAGGTAGATGAGGCACTGCATTTTAAACTTTAAACAAACTTTTAACATAAGAGCCTATAATAAAAATCTATAATTGTATTTTGTATCTAATTACATTCGCCTTCTTTAAAAGGATAGTGCTGGTATAGCTCCTGGTTATTGATATTACAGCAAATTGTACTCTTTATGTCAACACTAATTTACTCAGTTATAACAAAACAATGTTTTCTTATTATAATTTAGAAAGTAGGTAAAATTATTTTTAGTAATTTGTATAGTAATGATCTCTTACAATACTGTTTATAGGCCTCTAGTTAGACTGGTACAAAGCACTATGAGGCCTTTCTTCAGTTAATTTTGTTTGGATATCCAGTGATCAAGAAACAAAGTTCAAAGTATAAAGTCTGTTTTCTAAGTAGTGTAATTATATAATTGTTGAAGAAAATAAAAATTATGTAATGCAAGGACAATCAAAGCTTCACTGTGCTTGGAGGAGCATGTACATAACAAACCAGCAATACTTCATGAATGCTGGTTAGCAGGCACTAACATCGCTCCACTTTGTCATATACCTTCCTTAGAAACAGATCTAACTATAAAAGGGTATAATAATAATAGCTTCCATACTGATTTGTTCCTTGTCATACACTTATGATGGGAAGAACATTTTGTTGACTTCTTTTTGAAATGGGTAACCCAATAACAATAGCTGTACGAGTTAGAGCTCATATGTCAGGTTTCAGCGTGGCATGATTGTTTTTATGGCTGAGTCACAAACCCCGTGGGGACAGAGTTAAAAATGCTGATAATTGTTTAAATGTACTGTCACTACAGGGCTCGCGAGATCAGCGAGGTCTTTCCAGGCTGCTGAACGGTCGCCATCTCTGACCTAGAGCCGTGACAAAGTGCAGGAGTCAGGGCTTTAACTCACTGAATTATGAGGCTTAGAAAAGGCAATGTGTGCAGTATTTCCAGGGCAGGGAAAAATATAGACACATATAGTGAAAATAGGATTCTTCCTCGACTTTGAAAGCTCTGCAATCGCTTTACAAATTGCATTTGGGCAAAAAGAACTCAGCAACAGCCAATTTGCTGTTAACACAATTACAACTCAAATGGCCGACTAGCATTTTTGTTGTGTGACAGGAATCTGATATCCTGCCACAGTATATTATGCATGGGAATTTCTAACCACAACCCATTTGGGGAAAAAAAAAAAGCAAAAACAAAAAAAACCCACAGTACTGCTCTTTTGAGTTCCTAGCTGCGATTAGGCAGCAGTGGGACACCGATGCGAGGCCTTTTTGAAGAGAAACCAGCCTGCCCCTGGGCAAGAGAGGTGCGTGACGCGAAGGGATGGCACAGCAGCAGCGGGAGACAAACTCATGTTTTGAGCAACACTGTATATTGCATGAGAAATGGTGTTTAATGTGAACAGGCATCTGTACTCACCTGACTAACTCCCTGACAACATCAGCATTGCCGTTCACGACTTGAGCGGCTAACAAGGATGGCTATTAGACAGCAAGGTGTCAAACTCTTCTGTTTCACGTATGGAAATTTTTCACAAGTTAATGCCTTGTGAATAGAGCAGTAACATGGCTGTGTCTTATTTAATAGTAATTCCATTCAAGGATCTCTTCAGATTGATTCAAAACTTAAGAAATGTAAGGAAAAAATCTATATTTAAAGAAGGAAACAGATGATTCAGTTTGCAAAGTTTGCCTGCTAAGTTTTCTATGTTACCTAACATTTGATTTGTGATAATTTATTTCCTGGAAGATTAAGGTAGATTGGATGTACAGCCACGTTTGGGCAGATAAGAACAAACTACCAAGAACTGTCAACATATGAATGCCTTTAACTAAGGTAAATCAATGGAGGACCTTAGCAAATGTCAAAAGATGCAAAGCTTGAAACAACTAAATTATCAGGTTACAGAGACAAGGTCGCTGCAAGCAGGATGAGAAAAAAGATCAGAATGAGATAAAAGGCTGTGAATTTGTAAATTTTCAATTTCCAATCTAATTTAAGTTCCTAACTCTGTCTTTCATTTTGGTTGCAACGATGCCAAGGGAGTAAAGCCTATAAGATTAGTTTAGTTTTGTTTCATCAGAAAAATGATGTAGAATAATATTTACTAGGATTTAAATCTCAAAGTAGAGAGTCACAGGGGAACCACCTCACTATCTCTATGAGCATAAGAGGTCAAAGCAAAACACCACAGTATACATAGTTCATAAAAGCTGAAATGAAGCTTACCTTGAGGATACTAGAGAGACATAAAGCTGAACTGATGTTCATACAGCATAGGTAAGGCAACGCTGCTAGTTAAGTGCTGAAAATTTCCAGCAGGTGTTGTTACTGATACATATACATCACCTGGTTGAAGGAGTAATTCAGATTAAACCAGAACAGTTAAGTAGGCAAATCCCAGAAACGTGTCTCATTTGTCTGTCATCTCCATATATGCCATAGTTATTCATCATCTAACCCTAGTAAAAGTTTATAGCAGCTTTCAGGATAACATGCATGTCCTGATAGATCCACAGCTGTGTAACGGACAGATGCTTCAAAATGCAACACTTGTACTGTAATCCATAAGTGCTGACTGAAGCTAGGCACGTGGTTGAAAGACTCTAGATAGTATTTTTAATGCAACATTTAAAATTAACTCTTCAAAAACTCTCCTCTCCATTTTAAAAAACGAAATTACATTATTTATCAATGCATTTCAAAATAGGATAGGATAGTTTGTTGTTTGCTCTATTTAATTGGTGGGTTTCTACTTAGACTCCTCCCCCCCATCAACTATTTTGATCAATACAATTATTTTAAAATTGAAACACTTTGGAGATCAAAATTTCCAGTCAAGATACAAATATAATTTTAAATTTACTGCAGAAGTAAAAAAGAGAAAAAACACCCACAAGCAAAAAATAAAATTGAAACAGTACAAAGAATTTCCAAGGATACAAGCTAAAACGGACCTTCAGGTTAAAAAAAGAGCTGACTTTAAAAATCCTGTTTATTTGGAGAAGTAACTCCCCAAAAAATGAAGTAAAGTTTTGGCTTTGTCAGATCAGTGACAAATTTGTCCTTGTCACTGGTTGAGTCTGGATTTTATCTGCAGAAATGCAGGTTCCCAGTTCATATGGGCCAAAAGAAGAAAGAAAACATGTGAATAGGTATACTGACAAAAATTTTTTCTATCCGTTAAAGATAGGATGAGGTGAAGTCACAACTTGTGAGTCACGGTTGTACCTGCCGCAATGCATTGTGGCTTCCAGAATTTAGCTTTCTTTGGGTCAGTGTATAAATCTACCTTAGAATTGCTCAGAGCATAACAGAGTGCTTTCTCTCTCATAACATGTATTAAAAAGATCAGTAAATCATCATTTGTACAGTATTCCCCTTGCACTGAGCCAGAGCAGGCCGACACAGAGATGAGATGCTCTGCTGCACTGAGGTTTAACAAAGAGCTGTTTGCAGGCAAGAGACAAAATTCTTCTGGGCTATGGAGAGTTTAACCAGATCAGCTCTAAGCCATCTCCTGAATTTCTACTCAGATACAAAAACCTTCAGCTAAACATGCACTTTTTTGCTTTTGCAATACTGAAAGGTAATAGAAACCACCAAAATGGGCAGTAGTATTACTCTAGAGAAGTAGACATTAGTAGACTTAAAATGCAAGGAAAAACAAAAAGAACAGAACATAACAAAAAGCCTGTTCTTCCCTTTTCAAAGCTTGTATTTATGTTCAATTTGAATTAATGATGATTGAAGGCTTACTTTTTCTGTCATAAAAATGGCCAGTGAAGTTACAGAAAAGAATACTCTGAGCCCCAGGTTCCAGAAAGTGAACTAAACTTTTTTGAGAGAAAGGGTTAACCAATTGAACTATCTGCAATATTCAATATGCAGGAAGCGTTTATTATGTAAATATTTTTAAAATCCATCGTTCTCAAAAATGCTTTTTTTCTGTCAACATAGCAAAAATTGAAACTATGTAAAAAGCCTCATTATCCCATGAACACAGATCTGAAAGCCCTGTCAGGCTGCCTATTGAATTAGCAAATACAAAAGTTGAGCATGCTGATTGATGCTGCCCTGCCAAAGCAGCAGCCAAGAGGATTTAGGTAGCTTTATTAAAGCTGGGTTGTACAGCAAGACTAAGTATTAATTCTTAATATGGTCGAACGCAAGGTCGGAGCATGTCTGCTGAGACTGCTTTTTCCTTCTGTTAGATTACCAGATTCAAGCTTACTGTCAAAATGCAGAACAGAGGTTTAGATATAAAGCACCAACTGTATTCCAGAAAAAAAAAAAAAAAAAAGAGCTTTCAGTTTTAACCGTATGATGCTTTTTAGAAGAGGACCCAAAAAACATCCCCAAACTAAAAGAAGCAGAACACATGAAGCAAAATATAGAAGATATAAGAAAATGAGTAAAATATTGTCTTGACTTTAATCTTCACAAAAGGGCAGTGCAAAGGACAGGGTCAGCCCTAAGCACTGACAAAACGCAAGGAGCAAAACAGATGTGGCTGCACCGTCTTGTTCATGCCAGAGCAGCTGGGAACTGTGCCTACTGCGAATGCGGCCTCTGCAAGGCACGCTTAGGGTCACGACTGCAACGGCAGCCTCTGCAACAAGAAAGGTCCCCGTTCCCACTCTCTACCATTTACAGGAAAAAAACCTAGGACTAGTTATGCTTTTTTTTATGTTGGGATGACAAGGTTCATTTTTGTTTATGTTCAGAAGCCTTGAGGTAGTCCTATATTCTTATTCAGTAATAAAAAGAATAATAATTCTGTATGCAAGATTCATTTGCCTACAGTACATACGTGATGGAAAGGTAACTTACTTCTACAGGAAAAATCTGGTAACACAGTAAAAGAGCCCCATAGTTAACTTGTTCAATCTTAACTGCGCAGAGAGAGATCAAAACCTGAATAAGGATAGAAACCGAATCTTCAGTTTTAAAATCATTTCTCAGATTATTCTTGTAAGCTCAGTCATGTCTTTAATACAAGTTAAATAAACTGGAAATGCTTATAAGTAGAGGACTCATTTTTTTCAACAAGTGCTAATTTTTCATTGCCTATAAATTGTGCATCCAGGAAGTGGCAGAAAACAAGAACTACATTTGAGAACAAGCTTGCTGCTCATCAACACTGAGACAGTGCACTATCAAAATGCCTGGAAAGACACATTTTATCTCTGTGAAATGTATCTGATGTTGTGTAGAGTGTCATGTTCCTATCCAGCTTTTCAGAGCTTATAATACTGTGTTTATGTCCCTCATACACTTGTTGTCATCTACACAGTGTTGGAGTGCCATAGACAGATGATTCTGAGTTGGGACTGAGTCTGTAAAACAAAGTTAATTTTTCTATTTTGTAACCTCACTTGACTTTTCAGAATGAGCTTTTTACTAGTTCAGTGCTTTTCATCATGTGGCCAGCACACATTTGACCAAAATAAAAAAATTGTGGCAATTTCACACCTGTTGGTTCTTCTGCCTGAGATTTTGTGATCGTTTTCCCATTATGCACTAACTTGAGTTATTTTGCAAAGTGTTTGTGCTCTATTTGCTTGTTTGCATTTTATTTTGTAACATTCTCTTTAAAAAGTGTGGTTATAGGCTGCTGTTTGTCATGTCCTGGTGGCTGCAAGCTTGGTCATCTAGCCGGAGGGGTAGAGAGGAGTAATTCTTCCATATCTCCCCTTACTTTAGAGGGCAACTGAGGAAGCTTTCAAGTTTCCAAAGTAGAAGGCAAAAAAGGGAGAAAAGATTGAGAAAGAGAGAGAGCCAGTCTGACCTGCAGACAGATGTGGAGGCCTCCGAGCCAGCAGACAGAAACATCTTAGGGACTTAGCAGAAAGAATAGAGCTCTTAACAATGCCAGAGTTGCTAGACTGTGAGGAAGACAGAAGGAAAGGCCATGCTTTTGATCATCCTGCAATGTGACAAAGAAGGTGACCTGTTTATAAATCTTTTGTTTTTGCTGTCTCATCTTACTGATTGTGAACTATTTTAAATAAATTAATAGCTCCTCATGTGTACTAATCAAACTTGGCTTTTGAGTTTAAAAGCCCTTTTGTCTTTAGTCCTTAATATAAATAGAGAGTCTACACCGATCCATTTCAAAGCCTGGCTGAATAGAAGTCTTGCGTCATCTCAAGTGTCAGACATTCAAATAAGCGCAGTATTCTTGAGACGTTATTGCAGCACACTATGGCAGCAGGACGGGATTAATGAAACAGCTGTTTCTTTCCACTCTTACTCTTTAAACTTGGTTTTCCCTAGTCTGCAGCCTCAGAAAAAGAAAAAAGTATCTCATGTATCAGCATACAAGGAAACCTTGCAAGAGATTTTAGGGGTTTGTTTTTAAGGCAATGAAATGCCTATCTCAGTTTCTAGGAGTTATGTGTGCCTTCGGTAAGTTTAAATCTGAGTGATTATCAGAAAGGCCACAAAATGCAGGGACAATCAGGATCTAGAATAAGTTTGTTCAAAATAGAAAAAATAAAATACACACTCCGTTTGCAGTCAAGGAAAATTAGTTGTGTACACTTTCTCATTCAGAACCATTACTCATTACTTAGGTTCTATGTCCTCTTATACAGCGTGACAGTTTCTCCAAATAACTTCCACAATGAGGACGCCTACATTGAAAAGTGTTTGGTGTTCAAATCTGTATGAACTAACCAAAAGTGAGAGCATTCACTTAAGCCGTAAGGTGTATTGGTAATCTCTACTAGCTGATCTTAGGACAGAAACACGTTGTAAATTAGCAAACAAGTACAAAAATATAACTCAGCAAACTCAGCTCATAGAATTCATAGCTAATTTTTGCCTGGCAAATAAGGGTAAAGATTTGATGAACTTTAGCATGAAAGATAATTACAGTTCTCCCATGCTGGGGTACACTATGCAACAAGAAACAGAGAGAAACATGAAAAGCTAATTGCTTTAAATTCTCTGCAGCTGTAATGAAATACAGTAAGACACATCCCCAAGCCATACTGCATTAGATTCCCTTGCATAAAAATTGGGAACTAGTTAAACAAACAAAACTGATATTGAACACTCCCTAGCTCAATGGCTGCAATTTCAATACAATTTTTACAAGAAAATACATGCTGTTTACCCAGCATGCACAAATTAAAATTAAGCTAAAAATGTTTTTCTTTGTTCTTTTCTGCTTTACTTTCCAGTGAACAATTTTTCTTGCACAGACACGGAACAGAGCAAGTAACAGGCTCATTGAAAATATGAGTTGTTGATTTCTTATCTTTGCACTGCGAATTAGGCATACAAATCAAGTACAGTGCTGTTCTTTTTAAAACACATCTTTTAGTGACTGTAAGATCATCCTTATTTCAAAGAGGGCTTCACTCTATCAGCTTAAATTATTACAGTCAGATAATAAATAAAGTTAGAGTTAAGGGTACAGCACTTTGCAGAACAGAAACTGTTTCCCCTGCCCCCAATCCTCAAACACCTTGCTACTAGTTTAATCCAAGCAGAAAAACTAGCCAAATCATAAAAATGGAAAGATTACAGTGTGAGATGATTCAGTGTTAATTTGTTATATACCCTATTACTGTAGTAGTCATATCTATCTGGTATTAAGATTTATGGAAAGCTAATGTCATGGTGAAGACCTGATCAGAATTTCAACTTTTCTTTTTAGTCATTTGATATAATAATAGGATCTTATACTTCTCACTCTGACCGCAACAACAAAGAAATATTTGCTTCTTGTTCATCTGATAGGACTATAGCAAGTTTCTGGAAAATTTGTAAGCAGGGTAGGGTGCTGAACTCTCCCCCGCACTACCTACCAGACACTGCTACTAAAACTAAATTTGCAATTATTACTATTTCTTACTCTAGAAAGTAGGCAATGAGAATCTCAGACCTCTGTTAATAGCTGGCATTTGGGAAAATCGGGTATGATGGATAGCAGCTCTGCTTTATATTTTAGCTCTCCCTTGTTGAGATTCATAATTGCAAGACAGTGAAACGGGTATGTTTTAATGATCAGCCTGATATGTATCTGTCAGTTTTATATTTTACGCATAGAAACACTAACTAGCATACATCATGCAACAAAGTCCACTACTGCCCGATTAAAGTCTTCTTCCTAACAAACTCAATTTGGTGAAGACTCCTATTAGCATTTTGTAGTTCAGTTATTTCATCTTTTTTAGTTGGCAGTCGGGATAGTATAGATTTAAAAGCTGTGGGTGTTAATTCTCATAGTCCATGTTTTACTGCAGTTGACTAAGTAAATGCAGTAAATGTATACCCCTTTATTTTCCAAAAAAGCACATAATTACTCATTTTCCTCTTGAATATCAGGTGTCAGTCAAATATTTGCCTCATAATTACTTTGTGCTCTAATTTCCATTCATTAAAATTAGGTGCACAACAACATACTGCTTCTAAATTCCTCCTCAGAAAAACAGGACTCCACTTTTTAGTTCTGCAGTTTATTTTAAAGGCCAAACTTCAGCTTTACAGTGAAAATTACACTGTACTAAATATAAAGCTCTGTTTGTTATGATTTGCACTAAAAAAATCTTGTTAATTTTATTCTGACACTTCTCATTCTGTATGTGATTTTTGATAAGTTGGGTATATTTAGTGCTAAAGTACTTCAAATGTTCTTAGCTTGACAGAACAATAAATAAAACAGTAAGTAGAAAAAATATTTAACACTGCCAGCAACTGTTTCCACTGTAAGGAAAAGAAGTGGTTTAAAGTTTATTTTCCAATTATCTAGAAAACAGTTGTTTGCTGTTTTACATTGTAAATTGGCATGCTACTGTTATGTCTCATAATATTAACAGAGTAATGCAGTTTCTGTATTGACGTGAACATTGTAACGTTTAGTCACTAGAAGAGTTCAATTATTACATAATTAACCTGAAATGCTGAGGAGTTGTTTTTTTTTTTTTTTTAAACAGTGTATATATTAACGCACACCATGATCTTTACATTAGGCTATTTCAATATGGTCTGTTAGCAGCTGCAGCAGAGATACTGTATTTTGTATAAGAACTTCCACCCTCGCCATCCCTATTGCAGAAGTAAATTAGTTATTTTATCTTAGATAGGGTTGAGCTGGGTAAGGGTAATATTCTTGGCAGACATAACAGAAGGCCTGTGCTTACTGATAAGTAAGCCAATGCTTACTCTTAAGGAGTTGGGGAGATGCTCTTTAAGCATGTCTGGTAACAATAACTCTTTGCCCACTCATTTTTTGGGTTTTCTGGAGGAAGCCATCCAGCAGCTGCATAGGACACAGCAGACCTCTTTTGCCTGGGTGGGATTTGCAAGAGCAGGTTGTTTTTCCTTCTGTGCAGTGACATAACCTAGGATATGTAGTTTGACAAAGCTGGCTACCTTATAGAGACTGAAGATGACTTTTTTTTTTTTTTAAATAACACACAGGCAATGAACTGACTGCGTTTGATTTACAATTCTCCACCTAGTCAGCATAAGGTAAACTTTGCAGTGTATACATCGTAATCTTATTAAACCGTCAGTTGGGAGAACAGTAAGGACTTAGGCAGTAGGCCCAAGTCTTAGTCTTACTACGTTAAAGTCTCTCTTCTACTGGACGTTTGACATTGAAAAGCTTTCAGAGAAAGAGCAGACATACTTAAAATGAGAAAACAGCATTAGCTTTGTCCATTAGTGTGTGAAATAAAGTGGAATAAAAATTTGTTCTGTGTTCCTTGAACTTAGCGGATAGGTTGATTTAACCTGTACCTAATTTTACACGTAGCAAAACTAGCAATGTCAGTACTTAGAGAGGACCAGGGAGTGTTTCCAGCTGTGTAGTAGGACTTATAAGTAAAGCACATACCAAAATCATTGTATTTGGCTGAGTTGTACTAATGACCCTTTCAAAAAAGGAACGCCACAATCCTTTAATCACCCAAGGTGAGGAAGTCATCTTATCAAAGAATTAATAGGGTAATCATTTAGGTAATTACGTCATTTGTGCAGGTTTCACACATGTGAATGAACTTATGCCTTAACATGAGCTAAGGACTGGTCTTCCTCGAGTAGGATGGTTCACAAAAGCGCCTAACACAGTAACAAAATCTAGAAGGGGTTTTCGTGATCCTAATGTTTCACTAGGTATCAAAAAGAAATGAAAGCAAGTCATGGAAATGCTTGTTTATGAAAGCCAGTAGTTGTGGACCCTTGGTTAAGAGCCTTTTTACACGTGATCTGGGGCTGGCTGCAGAGCAGGTGGGCTGGGAGTGTCGTTACGTGTGGAACGGAATCAAAGTGTGCTACATAGATGTAATAGTTTCATTAAAAATGAGAAAAGAATTTCCTAACATTTAAATACATTAATTCTTCTATTTAATTTTCCTTTTTAATTTTATTTTCATAGGGCATAGCCTGGTTCATAGCCTTCTTTCATCATCAGACAAATTTTTCCTTTTAAGGAAATTGCCTTTTCAGTAATCAACCAGAAAACTAACAAAAGATGGCTTGAAATGTTATGCCCTAAAAAATAGCTATTTAAGAAATCATTTTAACAGCCTTTCCTGAATAATTCTTAGGATCATTGGAAGAGTTCAGATTGTCAGCCTGAAGGATGGTGTTTCCTAGTTACAAAACAGGTACCGCATAGATACAGTGGGTTAGGGGTGGGGTGTTTTCTGCTTGTGTGGGGTTTTGTTTTTTTTTTTTTAAGGGGAAAAAAACAAGGAGAGCCAAACAGCCCTGCTACAGGAATGTGCTTTACCCCTATTGTGGTGAAACGATTTCTGACAGGCTGGAAAGGGAGTTCATTCTCCATGGCCCATTCAGTCATTGGCTTCTTTCTTTTCCTGAGGCTGCCAACAAAAGTGCCAATTAGTAGCAATTGTGATGGTGATTTCTGAAGTGCAGTTTAAAGGATTTCTAACTGGGTTGGAGCTGTTGTCAGTTGACTGACTAGAATAATAATAATAAAAAAAGCTTGCTGCTTCAACAGAAGCTTGTTAGAATTTGCTGTGTGATCAGCTATGGATAGTGGGAACTGCAACAGCTTTTGCATTTAAAAGAGGGATTTTCCTAAAAGCATCAGTGAGCACTTGGCTGTTTTATCTGCTCTAAAAATCTTAATTTTAAATTCTGTTAAAAACAAAAATAAATGAGGACCTAGAAATAAGGGAGGAAGAATTACCTGTGGGGCATGCATAACTGTTTCAGTACACCAGGATGCCTTAAGTCTTATAAAGCAGAAAAAAATACTGTGCGGTTTTCTTTATGTACAAAGTTACTGTGATAGGACTGCATGCACTAAATGGGTTAAAGCACAAGGGACCTGATATACTGAGACTTTGTGTTGATATTTTACCATAAACAACACAAACCAATTTGCACTGACAAGCCATCCAAAGGCATGAACATTTTTTTATTTGTATATAACCCAAGAGAATGCTTGAACTATATATGAACAATATGAAACCATCCATTTGAGCATTAATTTTTGTTTAAAACGCTTTTCTATGGGACCATACACAATTAGCTTTTCCAAAACTGTTTTTTTCCCCCATATAAAGTTGCTGCTGGGCACCGTGAGCACCTGTTGTCACCCCTGAGGAGGCTTTGGTGGGAGCCACAGCCCGGGGGGGGGAGAGCACCTCTGGCCACAGGGCGTCATGGCCAAGGGGCCTGCGCCTCCTCCTGGAGCTCTCCAAGGCTTTCAACGTCAGCCTTCCCCACCAGAGCCTGGAAATGATGTAAATAAGGAAAACCTCCAAGTAATTAAGCAAGTCAGAACAACCTTAAAACAAAATAAAAGCGCTCTCTGGAGTGCGTTCAGCTGCTCGGACGGGCTCCCCCGCTCTCCAGAGAGCCCTTCCTGGGCCAGTCCCTCCTTCAGGAAAGGGACAGAGCTGAGAAAGCGCAAATAAAGCGAGTACGGGGGTCAGGGACGGCAGCGGGAAGGCTCCCGCCGCCCCGAGGCAGAGAGCCGCTCAGCCCGGCCCCCCTGGGCTTTGCCTCTCTGGCCCCCACCTTTCCATCCTCCTGTTATCAAAGTGCTGCTAAAACCAGAGTTCCTGTCTCTTCGGGGCGCGGTGGGAGGCAACGCGGGCAGGCCTGCGTGGGCGCCGGCGGGAGGGCGCTCGCCGCGCCGAGCGTGGGCCGCGCGGGGCGGCCGCTGGCCCGTGGGTTGAAGCGTCGCCTTGGAGTTGCTCGCGTGCGTCGGATCACCGCTTTGTTACTTGGAGGCATTTAAACTCCTGTTAGTTAAGGAAAGCGATGTCTGTTTTAACATTTGGGGTGTTTTCAGGAAAGCAAGTCAGAAAGAGTCAGGCGCGTGCTACGTCACTGCTCACTCATTACATGCCGTAGTTTTAAGGGTATTTTTCCAGAAAGATTGGGACCCCGCTGCTAAGAGCAAGGTAATACTTCCAAGAATGACTTTCATAACCTTGAGTAGCTATTACCCAGCATAACTTTACTCAGAGGATTAAAAATATTTTTCCCATTATGTATATCTGTTTCACAATGGGGCTTAAGCAGATGTAAATTATGAAGAGTTTTACATAGCTCTATGTAACACTGCTCCTGTTTCCGTAAGTACAAGTTAAAACTCCTAATACTGCACTTTTTTTTTTTTAAGACGTGGTTTTCATACATAAAAAATTATATTCCAGTTATATAAGTGACAAGTGTCCTCAGAGGCTGAGGAGGTTCTGAAACACGCAGTACCTATCTTTTGGAGAAAAAAAGAAGAAAACTTAATTAAATATATTGTGAGAAAGAGAGACCGTAGGTATAAAACAAGGAAAACAAAACAGCTTGAAAAACTGACCACAGATACAGGGTTTTCCCCCCGTACTCTGTTCTAGCAGACCTTACAGAACAAGAATCAATTCTTGTGACTGCCTGGAGGTACTGTTTTCCTTTAATGGTTCTCAAGTTTTCTAATTTCCAGTTTACTCATGGTACCACTTGTTTTTTATCAACATTATTCTTTTAATTAATTTTTTTTTCTACTCATCTATTTTTGGAAATAACTTATAATTGTATTTTCAAATTCCTTTTACTGAGCAAACAAGCAAGGATCCTGTAGCCTGCTTTGGTGACAGGGCTCGCCGTTCACCAGTTTGTCTGAGGCGTTCTCTGTGCACATGCCAGTTTCACTTCTTTTTTTTTCATCGCTGTTTACGAGAATTGTATAAGACGTTACAGATGAGATCCGTGACTGCTTCTCCCTGTCTACAGAAAACAGCAGCAATCCTTCTTTGGAAAAGCAAAATATATTTCCCTGTTCCATGATCACGTTAACCAGGGATGCTTAGAGGGAGGGGCAGCTGAGGTAGTTCCCCACAGACCTGTTCTCTCCCAGTCGGAAAACACCTCTGTACTTCTTTAAATGCCCGCAACTGAGGGAAGAAGGGGATACTTGGGAACAGGTTTTGGAAAATCAAGGCATGAAAAGAGGTATGGGGGAGTCGATAAGGTGAATGGCTAGGGTGGAAGAATTTTGGATCATAATCCTGGATCCTGTGATCAATTAGTATGCAGAAGATATTTTCACCCTGTAACATTTCCTAGCAATTACCCCCTGGGCTACCGTTTCCTGTTATTAGTACACTTAAATTTTAATACTGTGAAATTTCATTCTACTGTCATCCTCAAGGTCATCTAGTTCTTCTTGTCGGATACTCTGGTGCCGTTCGAGCTGACAGCTTCCAGCTTCCTATTACCAGGAAACCCCACTCGCACCTTCTACCTTCTGTAGCAAAGCCTCCAGCCCAGCTGTTCATTTTTGCAACGTCTCTGCTAACTCCCCTTTAAGCAGTTCCTCATTTATCTTTGCTATTCTTACGCTACCGTTTTGTACAGATTAACTAATATTTTCCTGTATGTATCAAATACTTTAATGAGGTTCCAACAGATTAGTTTTAACACATTTCCTCCATCTCTAAAATCATTATCATTCTGACATCCAAAGTCTTGGGTAAACTTATGCTGGATGTTATTCCATCTACATCTATGCCTTCAGAAGGAAAGAAGCAAGGCTCAGGTTTCTCCCTTCAGTTAGGAAGAGACATTCATAGTAGAGGAATTGAACAACAAAAGATTTCTGTATGCTTATATTTATTTCTGTATGCTACAAGCCTGTTTTAGATAGCAAGTAACTCAAGTGCTTTCTTTTTTTTGGTAGCCATGCTTTTGTGGCTGCAGCTGGTGCTACCTTTTTGCCTTGTTTCTCTGAATAATTTGAAATATGTCTGAAATGTTTTTCTTGGGGAAAAAAAGCACTTTGACATGAACATGCAGATGGAATAAAATAGAATATTGCAATGTGTGATTCTGATCACCTGATTCATGAGGACAGTCCACATCTTTACTGTAGGATTTCTTGTACAAACCAGGAAAATCATAACCTGCATGCTGTCTGTATTTTTAGAATTATGTGGGTCATTTCAGGAGCAAATTCAAGTCGTGTATGTGCATGTAGTGCTTTTCATCACATGTTTATGATTATTAAAGAATGTTATATTTCCTAGTTGTCCTGGCTCAGCTGTCAAAAATCACTATTTCTCAGAAGCAAGATCCTTCTGATCAGCTCACTGGCAGTATCCTGCCCCAGTGAAAGGTCGTGACTTCCCAGTTGGTTTGCTCCAGTGAGCTTCCTCTGAAACGTGACAGTTGCTTCTGAGTACTTGCTTCAGCTGCTTTGGAATTAAAAAAAAAAGCGATGTGTTAGTACTCAGAGCAAAAATGATAATAGTACATATTTCTCCCACCCTGAACTCTGGCTTTAAATATCAGCAAATCTAATCAAATTTTGGAATGACATATAGAATGTTAACTAGAACCTTGCATTTTGTTTTTAATATGAAGATCTTCCACGTTTCTCAAAATTATTATAAGAGATTAACATAAATAATTATCTAGTCATAGGTACTATTAATGAATGTTAGCCTTTAAGATAATGGGTTGTTACATGTATTATGTTAATCACAAAAATACTTGCGTTTTGCAAAATCATGCCTTAATTTTCAACATGCTTCTTTATTTTGTTTATCTTGTTTCCTTATCAGCCTAATCATTGCTCGTACAAGCTTGTGCTACAGACTCCTGAGAGATACTTACTTTGGAACAGAGATAGACAACATTCATTTTCTTCAGAAGTAGGTCTGGTTTAAGAAGGTCCTGCCCCATTGCCCGGCTTTTGCCTGCCTGTCTCAGTCCTACATCAGGTTTGCTGCCCTCTCCTTCCTTGCCCTGCCCCAGGTATACCGATACATCTGTTTGTGAAGGCTGGAAATGCTCTAGAGAAATGAAAAGAAAACAGAGAAGAGAAAGGAAAGAAAGGAAAGGGAAAGGGGAAGGGGAAGAAACACCCACAACAAAACAGAAACACTAAGGTTTTTTAGCTGTTGTTTTTAACTTGGTTTGCAGTGAAGAGCTGCGAATAGCTGTGCTGAGCAGTGTGGAAAGCGCAGCAGAATGAGTGACAGGACAGATTGGCTGGGCTGGCTGCGTTAGGCCACTTTTGAAGAAAACGTATTGTGTAATTCTGTCCTGTGCCGGTTTTTCAAGGACAAGCTACATGTCAAAAACTGAATCCCTGCTGCGTGGACACGTGCCTTTCAGAGTTATTTTGAAACTGTGGAGTTTGGTGGACTTTAATGTAGTAATGTTCTCAGTGATATGGTATCCTAAATAAGCAATCTTATATAATGTAGTAGTGGCTAATTTCTGTTTTGAACAAACTATCCAACACCTATTAACATTTAATCTGTGAAAACTGTGTTTGGATCATAACATTCTATCAAGATAAATGGGGGACGTTCACGCCGTAGCAAGTGCCTTATTGTTTCAATTTGGTTGTGAACAAACAAGACAGCTGTGAATTCTTGTGCAGTAGAGAGTCTATCTTTGGAAACAGAAGAGCTAGAAATTTTTAGTTAAAATGTTCAAAATCTTATAGAACATGGCATAATCTGTAGGAGGCTCTGAAGTTCATAAGCTTCTCTTACCATCTTACCTTTCAGTTCCATTTCCATAAAAAGCAGATTTTCTTTTTGTTTTATACCATTAAAATAATGTTGTGCCATAGGCAACCAATACCGTTTGCATTAGTTTGCATTTAGGATTTCAGAGTAATCCAGCTCCCATAGAGCACAAAGAAAATTTGAAGTTTCTGTTTTTCGCAGAGCATCTGTATTTACTTCAATACCTAGGAAGTAACTGAGAGAAGAAATTTATATCATATTGCAGAAATTCCTTGAGGAACCTTATCAAGGCCTTTTCCCCACAAAATTAAAAAGCAAGGTGCTATTCAGACCAAAATGTTTGTCCTTAATTCACTGGATAGATGACTTAACGTGTTCTAAAGGCAAACCATAAGAAATCTGGCACCTGATATTGTAGGATATTCAATGCCTGTTTTAAAGCAGAGTAACTAGAAATGATAACTGTGAATTGTTGATTAATTGAGAATATATAATGATTATACGCTTTACTCTGTATACCTTTTTTCCTCTACTTTGCAGAGTAATCGAGTGAGCCTATAAATTGAGAAGTTGTGACATCCTGTCCATTCTTTCTGGAAAACTTGCATTTTATTCTGCCCTGAAATGTGTATAGTATCCTAGCATGTTTCTGTATCTAAGCTGTCAGAGATTTTCATAGATTTGAAAATCTGTCCCCTGTTTCCCATATTAAATGTCACTGTCAGTTTATTCCATGAAAAATGAAGTTTATTTGATGTGGCTGTCATGATACTTGTATAAGAAGTGCACCCATCACTTTGTTTCTATAAAGAAAAAAACTGACATGCTATATAGTCACATTTGTTTTCTGCAGAGAGTTTTGCAAGGTAAGGCTGTAGTAATGTATACTTTATTTACTCAAAGAATTTACATAACCTAGGATATTCTGTTTATGTATTATATCCTTTGTTTTAGGAAATGAGGGACAGATAGAGTACTTACATGCTATGCAGTAGGTTTTACTCTGTCTGGATCAGTGTAGCTGGAAAAACTACTTGGAAACAGATATATATATATACAATGCACATCTGTTCTTACCTGTGGCAAAAATTCATTATAAAATAGCTATGAGTACTGACCTATATAAATGCTTAGGAGTGAATATTTACAGATTTCTCAGGCTGTTTCTTTCACTTGGAGGAAAGGGTAACAGTGACCATTAACTTGATGAACTGTTAGTAATGGGAACACAATGGGATCTATCTCGCCATTGCAGTCAGGCCACAGAATAGGGAGGGGAAGTGAAGCAGCTAAAAGCTATTCCCTTTTTCTAGGGAATTCTACTTTTGGAGAGAAAATCCCAACAGGAACAAGATAATGACAGTCCTCATTTGGCTTACATACAAGTTTCTGCTCATATGGAGTAGGATCTATATAGTTAATTCCTAGATGTCAGTGAGCCTGGCTGTTCCTAACAGCCCGTGAGGACATGGAAAACCAAATGCCTTAGTATCTTCTCTTTTGAGTATTATTGTATATCAGTGTTTTCCATACTTTTCTCTAAAATAATAATACAGGGTATTTTTAACCAGTTATTAACACTGTACACTGTAAGCATTGTGTACAGAACAAAGTTCCTAGCAAATTAATTAGCATGCTGGGACAATATGCGCATAACATTATGACTGATACTAGATTGTCATAACGTGATGAATTTGCACTCTGAAAGCAGTGTTTCCTCAAATGATTTTCCAAAACTTCCTATGGGGCTTTGGTCCTTTAAGCCACCTGTGAGACATCAGATGTAAATCTTTTTAACTGACAAATGTTAGTACTTTTTATGTCCCTTGCTTTTTTCTTCCCAATACGTCTGTACACAACAGGGTGTGTTCATATTGCAGTTGATTTGTTTTTCCTTGAAGTTTTTTTAAATCCTTTTCTATTGCATTTTAAGATTATCTGTATTTCAGCATTTTCCCATTAGGTATCTTCTAGGTTAATAAGTGTACATATACATTCTCTCATATACGTAAAAAAAAATCATATATGATAAAGTGTTTAGCAAGACCGGTATATCCTCGCATTGCAGTATCATCGCTGACTGTGGATAAATGTTGATTCTGTTTTACCTTTTTAAGAATAATACCTACTCATTTCTCAGGGCACACTTCTTGGTTCAGGTCTTATAGCACGACTGAGTCCCTAAAAGTGTACCTACACTTTACTGAAATTTCTGTCGTGTGTACAGCTGTTAACACTGTCCTTAAATATGACATGGCCAAAATCACCTTTCATCAGTGGGAAGAAAACCAGATATTTAATGAGTTATACAGCAGCCAAGAAGCAAGTCCCACACCTCATATTAGCTTAGGCAGAAACTTCCTAAATGAAAGTTCACAAGTTAGCATGAATGAAATTAGATTTGGTGTTTTAATTAAACAGCTTTCCTGCTTTAGGAAGCCTAACATAAAGTACTGACCTAAGTTATGGCATACACTGACTAGCAATATATTCTGGTAAGTCGAGGCATCATGCAAGTGAGTATTTTATTTTATCAAAGTTTCTTGAGCAGTTATAATAAATGTAAAAGAAAATCATTTGCAAGTCTAGCTGTATTATATATTCTTAAATACAGTCTCCAAGACATATCAGACAGTCTACAAAGCTGTAACATTGGCCGTGGTCCCAAAGGGCCTACACAATAAATAGGCAAGTAAGAAGCAAGGATATGACTGGAAATACACAGTTTTTCCCTTCAATCACTGTAATTTCCCCTCATTAAAAAAAAAAAAAAGGCATCAGTTGCCTGTGCTCCTCTCCACCATTTCTAAATTTAATTTATATTGGTTTTCAGAGTACAGCTGTCACTCACTACAACACTACTTGCCTGATATGGTACTTGTATGTACCTGTGGTACTTATATGTATGGTACTTATATGTACCCACTCACATTGTGTTTGAGCATTTCACAATCCTTAATAAATTTGGAGGTCAAAATTTTCTATAAGGGAGACGGGATAGAAACAAACAGTAAGGTCATGCAGAAAGTACAAATAACTAAAAGCAGGTCTCCGGATGCAGGGGAGCTCTTCTGCCTTTTGCTGGTCTATCTTCCCACCTTTTGCTTGTTATAGTCTTTCTTATCTCCCTGCTTTCAATTAAAATGAAGAAGTACTGATTCTCTTCTAACATGTTACCTACTACACATCCTAAGAACACCATCCCCAATCTTTTTTTCAGGAACTGAGCAGAGTTCTCATTTTTGTTCATGGAACTCTCCTAATACAAGGGAGAGAATTAGTTTTGGAGAGGAGAGTGGTAAAGCTGAAATACAAGATCACAGAAGATATAGGGAAGACAGATTCAGAGTTTCTAAACTCTTTGTGTTCCCAGAAGCAGTGGTACAGAAGTGGAAAGCTGGCCTCTTCAAAACCAGCACAGGGAGATTGTTTTCCCTTTGGGACACATGATTAATCTGCATCACTCATTGCCATGTGGTATCCTGAACTGAACATTAATAAGAATAAAATAACACTCTACTTTGAAATGATTAGTATTTAAAAATATGTCAGAGTATTGAAAGGATTACAAATCTTATGCTTCCCTGCATAAACGGTCTTGTGGAGCTTGTGGTAAAAAGGATACTTTTCACGGGGTAGATTTGTCTCCTAAATGAAGAGTTGTGGGTTTTTTTCTTTCTTTTTTTTTCTTTTATTCCTGTAAAGTTTCACTCTTCGAGACAGGATTTGGGATTAGATGGATGACTGCTTTGATCTGTGCTGGCCGTTCCTCTGACACTCCAGTCAAGGAGTTCTAGGACTGAAACTTGTCACCTTAAAGATTTTTGATCATCTGGCTGCCCTGGGAGAAGGAGTATTGCTCCATGACTCGATGAAGGGCTGCAATGGGTTGAGATTTTCAGTCAAGCTTTCAGCAGCAGTGAGCATTTACTAACAAGCTGCTCAAAAGTAGTAGAGAGTAATGGAAATGCTGAGGAACCGTTAACTCTATTGGAGTAACCTGTGCTACTGTAATTAACAGGGCATCTGATAATCGACTAAAGTTTTCAGTTTTTCTTTGTTTCACATCATTAGTAGTTGCAGTAGAAAATGCCTTTATTCAGACTGAAACAGATCTGAGACAGGACTAAGCAGATGTCTGAAGTTCTCCCCCAAATGATAATATTTTACAGCTACTCAGAGGTGGCATTATTGTTAATGAAGGTCAGTATGCCTTTGAAGAGTAGATAATGTCATAAACTGGACTAGTAGTTTTGGGGAAAATACTATGTTTATTTAGTATAGATTTGAAGAATTAAAGAATAATGGTTATTTGAGTGATGAAATAATAGGATCTTGTTTTGTTCCTAGAAGTGACATTATTTTGTTTCAGTTAACTGGAAAAAGCATTCATTGAACTGTGCACGCTTGCACACACACGCATGCACACACACTTCCCTTCTGCCCTACATCTATTCTTTAAGAATGATGAAACTAAATTTTTTTACTCAAAATACCACCTAGACCTCCTTTTAGGACAGCTGCACAAATCTATGGTGTGCAAAACCTCCAGTTTTTGGAGGGTCCTGTGATACAATACAGTAGTTATGTTGTTTCCATGCTAACTCCAGCCGTCTTGGTTTTGGATTTTTAAATTAAAGTTTAAGCAGTTCCTACTATACAAATTTAGTCTATCTATCTGATGCTCACTTGTAAGGTATAGCCCAAAATGTCAGTTCATGGAAGAGTGTATGGTTGTATGAATTCTCTATGAATGTTTTGGGTTCTTGAGCAGTGTTAAATTTGGATGATAGTTATCAGGGATCAGTGACACTGTGTAGAAGAGCAACTTACCTTGAAACTAGTAAGCTGGAAGGAGCTCTTACAAATATTTGGACATATAATCTATCACAAGAGGTGCTGATCCAGGAAGTCTCATTTTTAAAACTCCCATTAATGCTTTAAAAAAAACTGAGGTGCATGAACATCTATTCTCTGCTCAGACTGCCTTTTCCAATTATCAATGACAGGAGAAGATTTTTACTGTGGGGGAGAATGATGGAGTCTTAAGTTCTCTTTTTTTTTTTTTTTTTAATGGAGTAGAAGGGAAAATATCTTCTCTTTCCTTATATGGTTGCATGCAAGAATTTCTGCTGAGTCCTGTTCTTAGTGGGCATCAGTGGCTAAGCCTGCTCTGGATTGTGGGGGGCAGGGGGAGATGTTTTGAGATTGACTGGGTTTTTTCATCCAATTCTGGGAGTGATCTCTTGCTTGTTTAAGTCTGAATGTACTCACATCCCACATCCATATAATTTCCTGTCTGCAGGGCAATCTGGTGGATGCAGTGGATGGGACCCTTGGGGGTGTCCCTTGCTCGGGGCCTTTGCCCGTAAGCCCTCATGCCCTGGCTGTACAGCACGGCGTGCACAGCGTGCCCAAGCCTTTGTGCTCTGTGCTCCGGAGCACCTTTATGGCTGGGAGTATTTTATAATTTTAAGCAGTGTTTTTTCAGGGCTGCACTCTTAAGTCAGAAGCATAAAGCTGTTACGTTCCTGAAAGCTGCCAAGGAGATTTTCATAGGCATATGTCCGGTCCTTTGTAAGGCTGGGGCACTAAGACATACCATCACAAGGTCATCCACCTGGCCTGGTGTTGTCATTCTTGGAGCCTGAAAGAGTCAACTTTTTTTTTTTCAGGTTAATTTAGGAATTAAAATTTCTTTATAAGATGTACATTGTTATTCACAGAGAACTATATCTGTATTTTTATAACATGACACAGTGGGTGTGTCAAGCTTGCAGAGGGTGTTTGAGGGTAGTTTTGAGAGATCTTGACAGTTTTTGGAAGACTAGGCTAGACAAGGGAGGTGATGCCTGGTGCCTCCTCTGCCCTATTCTTTGCAGAGTAGTCTGTGGACCAGTCTCCCCGTTCCCTGCTTTCATCTGGTGGGAGAACTATTGTTTCCTGTCTAAAAGAGATTTTGGAAATGAGTTAGCATGCATATAGTCATATAGTATGGGCAGGGTCCTGGGCGCAAGATCCAAGGGTGATCCAAGTTAAAAGAATTAGATACTCTCCTTTTATCCAACTGTATAAAAAAATGCAATGTGACTTGAATGATCCTTTATGCTTAGTGCTTTTCCCTTTGTTCATTTAATTCAACAAAAGCCCTTCTGCTGACTTTCAGTAGATCCTGGATATAACTCTCAGGCAAACTCAAAGAAATACTTTTGACTACTTACAGGACAAAAGGATGAAAAACTTTTGATTTTACAGTAAATGCTCTCCAAACAGTTAAAAACTTAGATTCAATAGAAATACTAATGCTTTTGAATTTTGTTGTTCTCTGTACTGTGTAAAATTATGCATTAATTTAATAAACGCTCTGTTAAAAGATGATCCAAACTTATGCATGTTTAAGAGTGGGGCTTTATTCACGTGTTAAGTGGTGTATAAATACATAATTTAAAAAAAAAAGCCTTTGACTGAATATGCTTATAATACGTAATTGTAATGCACAGCATTCTCCTTTTATCTGCTGATGTCTGAGTGGGTAACAAGTTTTGACTACTTCTGTCTAGCCTAGCAGTTATCCCAAACTATTCTCTGTGAATGGCAGAGAAGAGGCAAAACTGGTAGGGGGAAAAAAGATGCAAGCATTATCTCTGAAGTACAATCAGATTGTGGTTTTATTTTGTGTTGTTACTGTTAGCAAATAACAGTTTGATTGTGTTAAATGCATCTGAGTTTCAGAAGACTTGCAGTGGGAAATGTTATGGAAAAATACATAATTCTAAAAGAAGTATCCTTTCAGATGTTCAAAAAGACATATAAAGTTTTAAGTATTTTAAAGAAGTTATTTCAGATATGCAGGGAAGGTGGCATGGTTCATGGAACTTTTCAAAAGCAGTTAGCCATTAAGGGCTGTAACTTAATAACAGATTTTTCAGTATGATTGAGTAGCATGGAATTCAAACATGCAGGCTGTTTTGCCTGCATGTTTGTATGAAGATTCTGGCTTCAGTGAAGAATTCTTTCTCTTATTTTCTATTTTAAGAGGAGTTTTCTGTACAGCCTTAAAGCAAACAGCCAATAGTTAAAAACCTTAATTTCAATTTCTGGCAAGAACTCACTGTATAACCTTGAGGGAAGTTAATTAGCTTTTGTTTTATTCATATCTAAGATTCTCTGACGTCTGATGTTTAAGGTGAGGATCACTATCCATTACTTCTTGGGACCTAGTGAAATAAATACTTTAAGCATGTTAAAGGCTTAAGTCTACAGCATTCACTCATAACTCAAACTGAATTTCATCCCATGCCTGTAGAGTCTCCAGGAAAGTACAGCCCTGATGCAATGATGACAACTGAGATGCTCTGTATTGCACAATTCATTAATGTTGTTATTACCGTTGTTTATTTTACAAAGGGATGAAGTGCAAATACTATATTAGTTACAAAGTGTAACTACATCAGTTGCATGGTTGTCCCTGATTTCTTTTACAATTGAGGCATGCATCCTTAAAAGAGTGTTTTCACCTTGAGGGCAAAACGTGTAGCTACTGCTGATTGTGCATATAAAACACTGTGTTTGTAGGTGTATGTGTATAGACCTATGAGAATAGTAGATGAACAGGAATACTCATTTGCGATGTATTTCCAATTCTCACGGACACCGCTCCTCCACTGGTTTGGACAGTTTCTGAGCTGCAGATTACGGGAGGCTGGGACAGCGTAACCGTCTGCTCGGGCATTGCCAGAGTCATGATGCTGGGTCGAGGGTCTTCTGGGGCAACCCAGTGCAAACATCCTCAGATAACTGAAGTTAGGGGGGTTCTCTGAAGGAGAATTCTTTAGCTTGGAGGTATACATGAAGGGAGAGCGAGAGAGAGGAAGAAAGGTTTGCTCATATATGTCTATACATGAGTACCTATATATATGTATATATGAAAACATTTAAATTTTGAAAAAAACTTAGAAATATTTAAGAAACCCATATATATATTACGGGTTATGTATGTGTATGAGTTTCTTAACCCATATGCATATGGGTATCTTAAATATTTGTACATATTTCAAAATTTGAAGGTATGTACTCATTTATACATGTGTATTTGTGCTCATGTGCATATATACACATAAATAAAACCTTGTTCAGACAGGCTTACTTCATTGATGCTGTGTAAGTTTACAAAGCAAGGGATGCAATAACAATGCAATGGAGTCTTTTTGGTTATCTAGTTAATCACGCTTTTTGTTATATACACAGGAGTACAGGAAGGACCTAATCTTCATACATCACTTTAAATGCAAGTTTTGTAAAGTATAACAGTGACGTTCATCTAAAGAGAAAAGAATTTTCTGAAATTAAAAAATTGATTTGAAGTCATTTGGGTGCCGTATGTTCAAATTTGTTTTGGTAGTGTTTTTCCTTATCTGGTTGATTTGTGATTGTTAGGACTCCTCAAGTTGCATTTATGAGTTCTTTTGGGCATTGTATTTTATTGATATTTTGTAATGTTAATATGACATTAGAACTGGAAAGATTGCAATGAGAAAGGGGGGCAAATATATCTCTAATTATTATGTACTATGATTTTAATATAACAGATTGTGCTCATAAATGATAAATACATTTGACAATTTGCAGAGGTCGTAAAAGACCTTGAACTGGTAGTACAGATGGTACAGAAATACACTGCTTAGACTGTACCAAAGTGGCACAAATCTTACACAAACTTCTTGCTTCTCTGCTCATCATTTCCACCCAAGAAAGAACAAAATAACACTTATTTAAAGTATTAGACTTCTGTACTGTGAATGCTTAATTGTGACTGCAGTGTAGCTCAGACAGCCAAACTAGTTTTCCATTAGCAAGTTTAGGTACAGTAGCAAACTGACCGTAGCAATTTACACCTCAGCCTAAACTAATTAACAGTGCTCCTCAGCACACATGGTGTAGACGGAGCCACAGGATTAGATACCTTTCCAATTAATGCTCTAGCCATTTATTCATATACACCAGCCCCACAGTAAATTTCTGCACGCTATTCTTCTCTGTGGATACATTAGATGGAAAATGATGCACCTTATATCCACAGAATATTTTATATCAACCTATTTTTATTCACTTTCTTGGCAACCTCCTGAGGAAATACGACACGTCAAAATTAAAACAGCAGCAAAAAAAATCGGTTACTGAGGTGAAGTTGAAAAAAGCAAAAGTGACAGCAGTTAGACGAAGAAGCGCTGGCTCTTGAAGTTAAGCTGCTCTGTCACATACCATCAATTGGACTATTATCTGGCACAGGAGGACTGTAATAAATTGTCAGATTTTCTTCTTAGCCGAAATGATGGGATGGAAATTGTGCTGCGTATTTTTGGATGGGAATGGGGGAAAAAAATCCAGCACGTAGCTGATTTCCTCACATGCAAGACCTGCCATGATGCGCAAACCCAATTTCCAAGATGTAGCTCTTAGAAATCTTGTATGATAAAAGCTGAGATGGTTTAAAAAAAAAAAAAAAAAAAGAAATCCTATCTCTTCTTAGGAAAATAAGGTCAAAGAGGAAAAAAGACACTAACAAAAGAGACAAAAGATATTTTCATAGGTAAAACCGTTAAAATATATGCTCTCAGAATGATTTTTTTTCTCCTTGTCTCCAGGGTTTTATATATTGCTCTCTCTGGTTCTATAGTATTTTCATTTAAAGAAAACTTTTACAGGCTTATACTATCAGAATATTTTGGTCTCTAATATTTGGTTGTGATGATTACAAGTTTTATGTGACTGAAGATCTGGAGAAGATGTTACTGTATATGGAAATAGTTTAAATCAGATTATATAAACCCCACAATCTGTGATATTTTTGGAAAGCAGTCAATAGTTTGCAGCCAAGGTATGATCACTAGATAAAAATAATGTTTCAAACAGTATGTTTTCAGAAGTTTATCTTTTTCAGTAGAATTATTACATGTGTAAATAAATGCAAACTAATATGGTATTGAGCTAATATTTGGCTAGGGAGTATCCACTTAAAGCCTTCGCTGAATCATAAAGTAACCACTGTTGTCAACACACTTCAATTATTTTGTATGACTAGCATCCTTAAATCATGGCTAAGGATTTTGTATGGTATGACATTTTTTCTGAAATATTTATAAGGTGATAAACAGCAAGTTCTTAATTGACAAGTACTCTAAATAGAAATAGATAGAATTACCCTAATAAGTGACTGACTGTTTTAGAAAGCATAGGAAACTAAATTTAGAAGTCATTAAGGTCAATGCCTGCCTGCTTTATTCCTCTGTTTCACTATGCAACAAAGGTGATCATTTCCAATATTTTTCAATCAATCAGCTGCAGAGCAGTAGTTGAGTTGTGTAAAAACTCGCTTTTTATGAGTCTTTTCAATGAGCTTTGGGAAGTTTGGACAATGGTATCTGCTGCATACATCCAAAGAGAGTGCAAAAACTTCTCTACCACCTTTCGCATTCCGTTTATGAGCCTTTGAGAGCCATTTAATGTGGAAGGTACAAGATATGAACTAGAACAAAAACTTATACCTCAGTACCTTATGAAATATTCTGTGTGTGCAGTACTTCTCATATTAGATATGCATGTAAAATGTATATGTTGTACTCGGTTCTTCTCTTGGAAAAAAGTAGTCCTCATATGTAAGAATATGTATGTTTTATAACAGTTCATTCAAAGGTCGGTTGAGTTGGTAAGCTGAGACTGCTGAAATTACTTTCTTTCAACCAGAAAATGGAAACCTAGTGTAATGAAGCCAATAAAAAATTGTACAAACCAAAGGAAGAGTGGAACAAATAGGAAGAGTACTAGAAGTAAATGGAAAACACTTCATGTACTGGATCAATCAATAATATTGAGATTGTGAAAGAACTGGCAAGCCTGTCAGAATGCTAGGAGACAGGGCAGCTGAGAATCATGACATTGTGAAGAATCTAGATTATTTATTTGCATTTTTTTCCATGCCACTAGAAACGGAGCCGACAGTGGAGGTTCCAGAGCTTGTTGATAAAGTGCACAAAATCATCAGAAGTAGACTGTATTTATCAACGAGTTTCGAAGGAACATACTAACATGAGCAAGCTGTTATCAAAAGTGTATAGTTTGCTTTTAAATAAACAATGCTAGAAGGAAAAAGGCAGCAGCTGGTGTATTTAGTTTTTAAAAAATGCTAAAAGTGATCCTGGGATCATTTCAAAAAGATGAAAACTTGTTGAGAAAATATTTCAGAAAAATCTAAAACAGCCAATCAAATTGAAGTGAATTCTAAAAACCTAAATTATGCTGGTATAGCTTCTATAATAGAAAATTAAGCTTCCATGCTTCTTTAGGATTTCCTCAGCATGTTGATTGAATAACAGATAAACTGAAACCTGTTGAGTAATTCCTTGGAATATTAAAAGATTAAAGTCTCTGGCAGATGAATAGAAAAGAAGTTGTCATGAATTGTTAGGTAAATTATTACTTTGGATTAGAAAGTGGATAAGACACCAGAAATACAGTAGGAACGAGTAAACAATTTACACGATGGCAAAACATTAAATAGGGTTGCGCCAAGGTTCTACCTAGCTACATTTAAAAAAAAGGGACCTGAAAAGGAGTTGTGAATTGATGGATGGCTGAGGAAATAGATTAGTGAATGTCAGATGGGGTCAAGGGTATTCAAAGATTTTTATCTCCGCTGAAAAACTTTAGATTCATCCCTTTATGATAAATGCTATATTCATTGTTTATACATGTACATTTGGAAGAATAATTGAAATTCTCATACACTTTGCTGGGTGTTAAATGAACTGTGACAGGGAAGGATACCAATAACAGTGTAGGTAGGTCATTGAAGCCCTTGGTCAGTATGCAGAAGTAGACAAAATGCAAGCAAAATATTAAAGTTCTTGATTAATGTATAGAAAATAATATATAGAAAATAATGTACAAAGAAATCACAAAAGGTCACATATCTTAAAATGGATATAATAGAAATAATGACATAGATACCTATGTTCTAAAAATAAAAAGATTTTGTGGGATGGTTTTTAAAAAGAATTCTAATGGGTAAGATTCTTCTTTAGAGGAAATTTTAATAACAAGTGATGTTTGATTCCTGAAGAATAGTCACTAATTTCAAAGATTTTTCAGAACCCAGAGTTTAGAGTATTAATCAGGTTCAGCTGGTATCTCTTTTTTTGTATGTTTGCTTTATAGTTATGTGCCTGATGTCAGACACTAATGGGTAATAATCACTGTATACCCAATTTCAATATAACAACATGGGCCACCATGCTAAGGCTGCTATACAGCTTCTGGGCACAAGCCCCAGTCTCTTCACAGTTCACACAGAATGAGCATTTATTCACCTGTAATGACTGTTCCACTGGTAACTTTAAATAGCATAATATGACAATTTCTCTGTTCACATTAAAAAGGTAATGTTTAGTAGCAGAATTTACTGTAAGATCAGAATTGGAAATCCACCATTATATAAAATTTGGTAGACTGAACTTCAGGTATTTAGCATTAGATTCTATGCATTTCCAAACTTGATATTTCTCTATTTCAATCTGAAAAGATTTAGAATGACTTCTTTTGATAATATCTCTTCTGCATAGTATGTTGTGCCAGTGTTCTTGTAGCAAGATTTAACATGAAAATTCCTTCTGCTGTACGTGGGCAGTACAGCTCTTCTGACACCATTTTGTAAAAACTGCTTTCTTTTCACTAGATCTACTAAGTCTGATACAATTTCATGGTGTTTGCGAGTGACTGGATTTCACTAGTGCTTTATGTTTAGGAAATACAGAAATAGAGATATGTTTTATAGCTAACTATTACTTGACATTGCCGTAGATAGCGGAGGATGCTTATCAAAATGAGATGCTTATCTTTATTTCTTACCTGTGTCTTAAACATGAGCATGATTTGGACCATATCGTGACTGAGTGCCTGCGGTCTACCTCCTTGTTCCTAGAAAATGTTGTGGCAATGCTCTTTTATATGGTGTTTTAAATCTTACTGGAAGTTGTAAATGCATGCTTCTACTTTTTTTTTTTTTTGGTATTCTTTTTACTGTGAATTCATAACTTCAGAGGAATGTGAGCGTAGTTTCATTCTCTGGGTGAATAATTTCTTTTTACCATGTCAAAGCCCATGATTTAACCAAAGCTAAGGATTTTTTTCTTTAAATTACAAAAAAGTGGGTTATTCTATGAGCTAGTGCAGTTACAGTAGATGTTTTTGGAGCTTTTGGTGTGAGTGTATATCTTCATTTTGTGGCTGAAGGAGTGGCCAAAAAATCTTTACAAGCCTTTACAAAGCTTATCAACCGTGAAACAGATTTCACATACCATCTGCTCCGTGAAGGACACATTAAAGTAGCACCCCATTTCTCCAAAGCATCAGCACATTCATGCAAATCTCTATTCTCCTACCTGTACTCTTGAAAGTGATGGAGTATACCAACGACACAGTTCACTGAATCATATTCGAACCGTGCAGTCTTGTTCATAGGAAAAATAGATAGCTAGATCTGCCTAAAATGCAGCACGCTCAGATGTATTCAACATTTTGAATTGCAACAGAGCTAGCCAACTTGTTAATATGGATAATTACTCTGAGAATTAGTTTCATCCAAAGGCCCATTAGTGGTATAACTAAATTTTATAAAAGCAGTTAAAAATTCTTGACGAGGGTAAACTCATGACATTCAGTGCTGAATTAATACCAGTTCCTTAAAGAATTAATCCGTTATTTGTCACAGTTGAAGTTTCTTTATTGAAAGTCTATTTGAACAATGAGACAAAACCAAAAGAAAAAAATGAAAAAGCATTAATAATGCGTTCAATGTTTTCTGTTCATATTACTGACTGAACCAAATCATTAAGCCTACGTAAAACAGGTGCAAGGACTTTCCATCCAAATTGATTGCAATGACTTATGTATGCTGGAAGAAATATTCCTTATGAAGCAGTCGAGAAGTACTTTAACATGTATACTGCAACCTTACTGTAGACTTACTAGTCTTGTACTAGTAAGGCAAGCTGTACTTAAAAAGGCAATCACAATGGAAGCTTTGATGACAACTGGAGTGTATTACCTTTAGTATCATACTCAAAAAAAACCACAATATGAGTAATTGTAAACAAAAAAGTGTAGGCAGCAAAATACAAAAATATTTAACTTGTTAATCATAATCATTAGAACACAGCAGCTACCTGGAGAGACTTCAAACCTGTAGGAACAGACTAGCAGGTATAAGGCAATTTTAAAATTGCATACAATCACAGTAGCACTTGAGTAAATTTTAGCATCTGATTTATATGCTATGATTATCTACAACTCTGAAACCTATGCAAGTATTCTGTGTATTATTAGCATTTAAATATGGCTCAAAGCAAAACTTGCCACAGATTCCAAAAGTGTTCTTTGCTTAATTTGGCCCCGATGACCCAGATATTTCCACTTCCATGTAACAGGACATCCAGTCTTGAGCTCTGTATCATGCATCATTCCCTGATATTAAAGTATGTACTTGGAATGGGCCATTCATTCAGGGAGGTGTTTACAGATATGTGAATTTGAATGCTTTACTGAGAATTTTTATTATGGAGTAAAAAAGGTCCTTGTTTAAAAAAGAAAAAAAGAAAGAAAGAAAAAAAAAAGAAATACAAGGAAGGCGCCTCCGCTGCAAAACTTGCTATTTGGTGGCATAAAGCTTTTGTCTTTTGTTATTGAGTAGTCTAGTAAGCTTAAAAGAAATGAAATTCTGGAGCTAGAATGTCTGAGTTTGCTACAGAATGAACTAGGAAGTTTCACTGTTTAAAGAAGTTTTCATTTTTATTCGCATCTTGCAGCTCAGAGGTATCCCTATCAAATAATAAAAGAAAATAACTAGGTAACAGAATGAAGCAAAAAAGACAGATTTTTATAAGTGTTAGCTGTGGGGCTTTCTTGTCCTTCAACATTGATTTTACTAAATGCCATAGGCATAATTCTATTCATTCTTGGGAAGTGATTCCCTAAACTGCGATATAAAACTTAGATTATCAGCTTAAAGACAATCTTAGTCATTCCGGAAATCTCATAAGGGAGTCTCATAGGAAACATTCCTTTCATTTGCTTACTCTGGTTGAGCTTCTCTTATCATGCTATCCAAAGACAGCTTGCTTATTTTTATTCATTCTTGCCCCAGTTCTATTCATAAATCGGACTTAAAAGAGTCCTTGTAATGCCACAAATATAGCATTTAAAACTATATATTTTTTAAAAATCATCACAATGGGGGGAAAAAAAGCTCTTTATAATCTCCAAATATTAAGGCAAAATGTCTATCCCAAGTCAATGTTGTCATCTGTTAGTACACCAGTTTTATGATATATGTGTACATATATAATCTTACAAATACACTTGCAATAATAAATGTAGATTAAAAGGAGAAGTCAGGTTTCATTGCAGGATAAATTAATCTAGGAATTGATCCAAAATTTGTGAAATCAGCTGATTCAGTTACACTTCATCAGGCTGTTAATTTGAAAATATGCAGGACAAGGAATTTTGAAGAATTGTGTGTATTTCTGAAACGTTTAGGAATTCAGCATAACCACTGTTAGCAGTATGAGTAGTTAGTGATAATGTCTTGTGCTTTTGTCACTTGTTTCACTTGAATGTGGTCTCAGTGTTAGTGATTTGAGGCCTAAAGCTAGGAAAACACAGGAAAAATTAGAGAAATAGCAGATTAATCTCTTCTTGGCTGTGTAAACAGAATTCTGTGTATTGAATTGAGGGGTTGCTAATCCCTTACAATCATGTTTCTTCCAATTAAGTTGCAAGGCTCTAAATACTTTCAATCACAGGAGGCTGAAGAACTAAGTGCAATGTCAGGAAGGGGAGGCGGGTAGTAATCCTAAATGAAAGTAATTTCATTAGGAGAGAAAGCAGGCAGCAAACAGAAGTTCTGAAGTGGAGAAGTTCAGAACATAAAAGATTCTGCAAAATGCTCTGACCCCCTAGGGAAGTGAAGAAATAAAATTGGGATTTTCAGCTTGATTAAAGTTTGATTTATGAGCTACTTTTTGTTACCAGCAGTGGAACAGGAGGAGGAGAAAAAGGATTTAACTTGTAAGGGAGAAAATTCTTTTGAAAATTGCCTTCAAGTTCATGGAGTTCAAAAAAAGGTGACAAATGGAACTGTTTAGTGAGTACTCCCCTTCTAGCCTGTACTTTTTTCTCCAGGCACCCCAAACAAATCCACAGTTAGCACTAAGCTATGATAGTGAAATAATCTAAGAACAAAGTGGATGGCTAATTTGACTTTCCATTATTGTTCCAGAGTAAATGGCTTAATGCTTGGGCAAATCTCCTGTATTTATATTCTATGCAGTTTTACTTAGGTGCCTTTAAAAACCCGTCAAACAATCTTGAATATGATCACCAGCTTATTTTCCATTATATGGGTTTTTTTTGCATGGAGATTATTAAATGTGGGAGGGCAGGATGTGGAAACAGTTTGCAAGAATTTTCTGAATCTCTATGTAGAAAGATGTAGTCTTTCACAAGTGGAATTAAGACAAGGAAAATGCAAAATAATGGCTAGTGCCTTACTCCTCAGTAATGCCTAGGTTTTTCCCTTTCTCGGAAGATGCATGGCTAAAGTTAGGGTCAGCAGGCAGCTGTGGTAGAGGTCTGTTCTTGCTCTATGCATGCAAAGATTTCTCCATCCATTTCATGAAGTTCTCCAGCCCTCAGCCCAGGTCTGTGGCAGATGAGGTAAGCTATTAGCCCACCCTGAAGGCTGCAGAGATCCTAATTCAATGCTGCTATCTCTTTCCATGTTAGGTTAGTGATTCCAGGATCCAGCAGCATAAGGAAACAGACTGTTACACAGGTCTAGTTCTCCAAGCAGATGCTATAATGGAGCAGTGCTGACATCCTAAAATAGATTCAAAGAGAGAAATTGTATTAAAATTTACCAATTCTTCAGTGCACTGAAAGATTAAGGATAATGCTGTCATGCTTTGTGGGTAACGGTGGGTTCACGTTGGCTTATAAAAAGAAAGCTACTACTGTAGATTACTTTTTGAAATGTTGGAGTAAATGAAGGAGCGAAGTTGCTTTTCAATTTGGATTGACTCAGACATTGAAAATGTCGAGTTGTCATCATAAAAATTCAGTAAGCTACTGCCTCAGTAACCCCCTACCTTCCATTTTAGGTAAAGCACCAACTCCGTGTAAAGTAAAAATTTATAGATATAGTTTTTTCACTGAAGAGACAGCATTAGAACTTGCTGTTCATCAAAAGTTTTAAATGCTGCAATCCACAATAAGATAGTTTTGACCGCTTTGCAGTTACACAAAATCTTGTCTTAATTTAAATTTAATTTGAATTCTAAGTAGACTCCGAAAATCTTATGTTAATACGAATGACTTTTTCACTGTGATCTGTCCTATTATATATAGTAATTTAACACTCCGATTGTGCATTTGTCAGTAAAAGGAGTAAAATAGACTAAGTAATATGCAGTAGCTCTTGCTATTGACTGTCTGTCACCCATAATCAGGGCTTCTTTCAATTTTAAATGTTTACCTACTCACTATCAGCCCAATTCTACCCGTTTTGCTAATACATACTATATAATGAGAAATGAAAAAAACAGAAATAACCAAATATTGGTTATTTCTTTCCTTAAATGTATTGTTATTTTCTTTTCTTAAAAGTATAAACCAGTATATACTGCATATATTTGCATAAAGTTCTTTGTTTTAATACTATGTTGACTGAATATCAGCAGATATTAATAACTGCCTAAAAATAAAGGTATAGACATGCATGATATCATGTATCTGGTCAATCAGCAAACCGTCTATTTCACCGTTTCAGCAGAAATAAGTATGAGATCTATGAATTTTTTAATTATTAGCGAAATCAAGATACTCAACCTAGAAGCCACTAGGCTGAAGTTTCTCTGTAATATCTAATGATGGTAGGCAATAATAAATCAATACTATCAGTATATCCTAATTGTAAGCATCTCCGTTTACAGTTCTGATGTATGTGACAGTTCGAGAACACTCAGCCATGTGCGTATGATAGCAAACAGCACCAGTGGTGGTAGGCCCCAGTACAGTGGCAGGATCCATCACGCCTACTTTACACCGGAGTGCAGAGTCTGGTCTCACTTCTGTCTTACCCAGCAGCTAGAAGGGAAGAGAGCTAGAGATGGCCATATCTGCTTGGCTTTCCCCAGCTTTGCAGCCTTCCTTTCCCAGTGGAAAGAGAAGGTAGCTGGGGAGCTTCTGCTGGAAGAGAGCAGAGGAACTTCATTAGCAAGGGCAGTGGGAGGCCATGGGTGCTGGCGCAGGAATGGGTAAGGAAGGAGGATGCTGGAGGTACTGGGTCCTGTACCCACAGCAATGAGGGCAGAAGTGGCTCCAGAGCCCTGGCTGGCAGCTTTGCTACAGCAGCATCCCTGAAGAGGTCACAGCTCTGTACTGAGAAAGCAAGTTAGTGGAAAGGAGAGAGACGAGAATGCCAGCCATATGAAACATCCAGATGTGGTATATAGTAAATATATCGGCATAAAATTAATAGTTTATGTCTGTTAAAGACATTGTATATTGGCTGAAACCTCAGGAGACACTACTATCTCAGCAGGTACTGCCATCACAGGTATTAACCCGATCATTAGCTCTGATATGGTTTGATAAGTATACAGGCATCAGTATAAAATTGGACACTATAAAACAAAAAAGATTGCATGACAAATGTATTTACTCTTATAAAGGCAGAGAGTACCCTCTTCTCTCCCATCGGTGCATGCATATAGTATTAGGCTGGATGCAGCAGCTATAAGTAAGTATGTCTATGTACAGTTGTCAATGTAAGGTCACAGAATCACAGAATCACAGAATCGTTTAGGTTGGAAGGGACCTCTGGAGATCATCTAGTCCAACCTCCCTGTTCAAGCAGGGTCCCCTAGAGCATATTGCCCAGGATCACATCCAGACGGGTTTTGAATATCTCCAGCGAAGGAGACTCCACCACCTCTCTGGGCAACCTGTTCCAATGCTCTGGCACCTTCACAGTGAAGAAGCTCTTTCTCATGTTCAGATGGAACTTCCTGTGGTTCAGTTTCTGCCCGTTGCCTCTTGTCCTGTCTCTGGGCACCACAGAGAAGAGACTGGCCTCATCCTCTTGACACTCCCCCTTCAGATACTTGTACACGTTGATGAGATCCCCTCTCAATCTTCTCTTCTCCAGGCTGAACAGGCCCAGCTCTTGCAGTCTTTCTTCATAGGAGAGATGCTCCAGCCCTCTAATCATCTTGGTAGCCCTCCGCTGGACTCTCTCCAGGAGTGCCATGTCTCTCTTGTACTGGGGAGCCCAGAACTGGACACAGTCCTCCAGGGGAGGCCTCACCAGGGCTGAGGAGAGGGGCAGGATCACCTCCCTCGACCTGCTGGCAACACTCTGCCTCATGCACCCCAGGAGACCATTGGCCTTCTTGGCCACCAGGGCACACTGCTGCCTCATGCTTAACTTGTTGTCCACCAGCACTCCCAGGTCCTTCTTGGCAGAGCTGCTTTCCAGCAGGTCAACCCCCAGCCTGTACTGGTGCATGGGATTATTCCTGCCTAGGTGCAGGACCTTGCACTTGCCTTTGTTGAACTTCAGGAGGTTCCTCTCCGCCCACCTCTCCAGCCTGTCCAGGTCCCTCTGAATGGCAGCACAGTCTTCTGGTGTGTTAGCCTCTCCTCCCAGTTTAGTATCATCAGCAAACTTGCTGAGGGTGCACTCTGTCCCTTCCTCCAGGTCATTGATGAATATGTTGAACAAGACTGGACCCAGGACTGACCCCTGGGGGACACCACTAGCCACAGGCCTCCAACTTGACTCTGCGCCATTCACCACAACCCTCTGAGCTCGGCCATCCAGCCAGTTCTCAAGCCACCTCACCGTCCACTCATCTAGCCCACACTTCCTGAGCTTACCTAGGAGGATGTGATGGGAGACAGTGTCAAAAGCCTTGCTGAAGTCCAGGGAGACAATATCCACTGCTCTGCCCTCATCTACCCAGCCAGTCATCCCGTCATAGAAGGCTATCAGATTGGTCAAGCATGATTTCCCTTTGGTGAATCCATGCTGACTACTCCTGATCACCTTCTTGTCCTCCAGATGCTTAGGTCAAGTGCCTGAGATTACAAAGTACAATGTAGTGTCTTCCTTGTGTTTAGTGTTGTCTTTATTAAAATATATGCAATAGCTAATTTCTGCATGTAAGGGTTTGTCCCTTCAATCATTGTACCCTTAAGACTATATTCCCATCAGTCTGGTGTTTCAGCGGGCTGTCTCTTTACCACTTAGAGGAGCTGCAGTGCCATCGTATTCCTGGCTGCCACTGTTGATCTCTTGGAAGAGAAGTGAGCTTAAGTGCTACTAATAAGGGTTATCTGTAATTTACCACAGCAAGCAGAAACTTTCAGGGTAAAAATTCTGCCCTCTCATATCTTTTCTTGGTGCTATTTTATCTTTAATGTACTCTTATGAGATAGCTTTGAACTCTAGATGCACATAAAAGAGCCTCTAGCCATATGTCCTACAAAAAACATGTAGACCTCATTTAATCATTCTTTTTATTCCTCTGACTTGAGCATGATCTCTGTTCCACTTAACTGATGGAGCTGGTGGTACTTTAACTTCACCTAAATTTATTCTTCACATAATTCAGTAGAACACGCAGCAGAACAGATTTCCAAGTGGAGTAATAACCACTTAAATATTTTTCAGCCTACCACATACAGAGGCAACAATTTCAGTTTCTTAGTGCCAAAATTATTTTACATCTTCAACAAACATGATGATTCTCCTCTTGCTTATTAAACTATCATCTAATTCACAGCATGTCCAGTATAGACCAGATGTTATTTTACATGATCGTTACACCTTTTGTGTCAGAATGATTTTTTTTTTAAAATGCCTATCACTATGTTGTAGATTTTTTTTTTTTTTTAATGTTCTCCTCAGACAGAAAATGGACTGTTCTGCTTGGAACATAAGCTACTGAGTGGGGAACTTAGTTTATGCACTGCCATTAACAATGATATTTTCTTCTCCTTGGCCCCCCGCAGGTTATCATTATGCATTCCATGATGACAATTACTGATATTCAGATTAACAGATTTATTACCTATGAAGTTAAGAATATTTGACTGCTTGGATTTTGGGGGATATAATCTATCCTACTTGGCAAGCAAAAACTATAATTGCTTTTTGTGTTTGCTGCAATTAGAATTTTAACACAATATTCTAGGATCGTTTAGACTGAGGACAGTACACCCCCTGGTGGAAAATCGTAAGAGCATACCCAAGAAGTAGAAGGCATTACAATGCTGTTTGAAGCGTAGCACATGTACGATTGGCCTTTTAGATGACATTAACTGTGGTTGTCCTATAAGCCTCCATTCCAGAAGCTGGCCATCAAGGCAAGTGAGTATATAGAGGTCTGGTATATGCTGATGATCAGCCTCTGATTTGGTACATGCAGAACAGAATCACAGATATCTCGCCGAGCTCATAAATTAGCAGCAGCACTGCTGTCACAATTGTGCCATGACTATGACATGTCATTTCCTCATTGTGATTAACTGTGCTTCGCCAGGAACTCGTTTTTCAATAAAATAAAATGGGAGAATTAACAGTTTCTTTTGTATTTCTGTTAGTTCATTGTGACCGTAGACTTCAGTCTGTCTAATCCAAATTGGTTAAATGTTAAAGCAATTTGGCCTCTGTTCAGCTCCAGTTTCCACTTTAAGAAACTGAAGACTGTGAACGCTGTCTTACTAAAGGGTAAACTCAATTTTATTTTCTGTTATGTGAGCTAATTTGTGAGGGGTTCTCATAATGTCACGTCTTCAAGGAGACTGCAATGAGTGTCTTAAAGTTCAGGCCAAACATAGGAATTTGCTGTTCGTGTTACAGTATTAATTAGAGCTAACTTAGATCTATTCGAAATGTCGAAACTTTACAGTTCAGAAAATTGGAAGCCTTATCTAGCATTGATCTGAGACTTTAGACAAATTCCATCTGAAATGTATTTAGAGTGGAAATTGGGATTCCTCTGCTGAATTTCTAGCTGTTCCATTGATGAATTATTTTCAGTTTAAGCATGTCACTTAACCTTCAATTCTTTCTTTATTAATGATTGTCATATTGCTCACATTTTTATAGGGGCATAGGGGCACCTAATTACATTCACATTTGGCAGGCTCTGAGATAGCAGAATGTATTTTAATATGTAATAAAGTATTATTACTTGAATGAAAACAGCTCATATTTCCAAGCGTCCTCTTTGTGTAGTGTATCATCTGCTCTTAACAGCCAATCTTCAAAGAGGAGTAACTGACAAACACAACTTATGTAACCTTAAACTAGATCCTAAAATACAATTCCTTTTAATGATATAAGACAGTAATTACATAGGTAGCAGCGTAGTACAGACTATCAGAATGATTAATTCTACTTAACCCAAATCTGAGGAAAAGGGGAACCTGTACAACTCATTAAGGTTTGTTACAGTATTAGATACACAATTTAGAGGTTTTTTTCATCTATGCTATTAGTTTTGGTCAACTGATGATTCTCCATTTGGTTAAATTGTGTGATTCGTGTACAAGATTAATATCCACAAAGCGTTTCTGTTTTCTTTAATTGGCTAATGCACCCATTCTCTAGACCATCCATCAAATTACGTTTTCCTAGATAACCTGCTAATCTTCTGGGCCATCTATTTTCTCAGATAAGCTGCTCATCTGTAAATTGGGGTATGTTTTTCTGCAGAAACAGATTGACTTTAATTTAAAAGGTATTACTCATTTTTTGCCGAGTGTGGTTCGAGATTGACTTAGTATGTTCTTGGTCATCCAAACTTTCTTACTTTAGAGTACTCAAATTTCTCAGGGTCCCTGAAAATTCCAGTTACATAGCAATAGTAAAAGAAGATATATATGTTTGTGTGTGCATATGTGTAATACTTTCCTAAGTACTTGTAATTAACTTCTTAATATATAACTATAGCGATGTTATTGGTAGTTATCAAAGTTTTTTGCTTAAAATGATCTGATTGTCTTCAGGCTGCAACAGTACATACTGTCTTTTTTTTTTTTTTTTTTTACTTGAAGGTTCCCAAAGACATAGAGTAAGTAAAACACTGCAGAAATGTATTCTGTTTTGGCCAAATGGAAGGATTGGGGGGAGTTTTCAAGATATGAACACAGATGGATGGGTTTGCCATTATCGCTAACATGAGGGGGGAAAAAAGACAGGCGTATCATGTTTTGTATGACTAGTTCGTGCTAGATGCATTTGAGTCAGCATTTCCAGTTCCAATTTCAATGTATTCTGTGGTTGTGAGTGCTATGCTAACAGCAGAGCACAGCTGTGATTCCCTACGGTGCAATGATAAGCACAATGCACTGCAGCAGCTGGTTAATGTAGTAACCATCCCTCTGACCTGCCGGGTTAATTCCCTTTAACTCTTTATGATGGATGGTATTGGTTTGATTTGTTGACCATTCACTGTATTGGGTCCTGTATGCTATTTTTGCTATAAGAGCACACTCACTGGGCAGCAAACTGTGGTGAACCCCTCCTGGGTGGAGGAGGAGCCTTCCACAGCCTGGCAGAGGTAGAAGGCAACAGCACAGATCCAGGCAGGTTAATCTCAAAAGCTCTAGGCTGCTGGGGTTCCACCACATTCTTATTTATTACTGTTAATATATTTTGATGAAGAGCAGTAGTCGTGGACATGATAGCAAAAACATTAATTAGATTCTTGATCATTTTCATGACTGTGGCCCTGAGTAATAAAATACTACTACATTACTTATTGCTTCTTTAATTGTTGCTGGCTTACAGGTGAATGCACAGGTGATTTACTGTTGAAATATCATATATATTTGCAAGCAGCCACTGGTGTTTATATCAGCTGTGCTGAACAAGTAAACCAGTAAAGCATGCAAAAAATTAACAACTTGCAAACAGGAAAAGATGTGCTTAAGTGGGTCTTCTGTTTTCTGCAATCACTAATCACAGTGCTATTTAAATACATAGATGCTATGTACTTTCAGATATTTCAAATGCAATTTTGCCAGCCCTTTGGAAATTAATTCTGTACATTTCTATCTACTCCTATATGTAATCTCTATCTCCCTACCATGAAGATATTTTTCCATATTTTCTTTTCTTGTTTGTTTTTAGCTAAATATTGTAAAATAGTAGCTTGCACTACAAAACTGAGGAGAAAGAGAAAGCTCTTCCTTATCAGTTTGTTTAAATTAAGAGAATAAAGAACTAACCTTAATCAAATAGATATCTGCTGGCTAACTATTCTATGTGTTTCCCTTCTAAGCTTTGTAAATGAAAGCCAGGTGTATTGTGAACGGCTTCCTCTAGGAATTTATAAAGGGAATGTACCGCCAAGGGATTCTTCTTCAGGGCTTCAGCTGTTCTGGGATAGTTGAATCCTATGGAATGTGGATAAGGCATATAAATGTTTAAAAACTATAAGCTTTGTTAGAATTAACTAAAATATTGTTCAAGGGTAAGCTAACTTTTTTCCCTGATGTTTCTGGAAAAATGGACTATAACAACAAAATAAGCTCTGTAATAGTGACCATTCGGAAAGAACAGATCAAATAGTTAAGCTGGTTTTCTGTTGTTGCTTACAAATCTCTGGTCGTCTTTTTGATTATCTGAGTAATACCTCTGCAATCCTGTACCCAAAAACAAATCCCTGCCTGTGGTAAAAAAGCTCATTCTTCTGAATCTTTGTAATTAGTTTGGTTGGACAAAAAGCAATTTGGGCAAAACAAGGACAGTTCTGAGTATAACTCACTTATTCTATACTTTCTGTCACCTAACTTAAACCAGAAATAACATGTTTTTAAAAAGGAGCTTTTATTCACCACAAAGTCTTCTGAAGTATTCTCTTTTTATGACTAAGACTGTTTCAAAATAACTTGAGATCTATCTGAGAAGCTAGTACAGAGTGAGGTTTCAGCCCCTTACGCCCTGGCTTGTCCCACCTAACTCGGACGTATTTTTGTGGGCTGCCAGAGAAAGGCATATTCTTACTCTCCTCTGTGCTTTGCTCTTAGGTTCGTACTCCCATCCTTGTGTTTACTCTGATTGTCAGGTTGGTTGGTTTGTCTTCAAGCAATTTATTTTTAAGGATCTGATCAACTTAAATCAACTTCTCTTTTAGCATCCACAGTCCAAGTTGTTTTCTATTAAGTGACCTGAAAGCCTCACTTGTGCCCATAAATAACATAAGTTAAAAAAGGAGCTAGGTTTTGAAGGTCTACTTCTTGGCAATTATTCACTAACATTGAAGGTAGTATAACTAATTACTCAGTTTCTTAAGAGAGCTTAAGGCTGACTATCTTAGCATAGAAACATGGAAGAGCTGTATTGGTTCTTTCTGTTGTTGTTATTGCTGGATTTGTATGAAAAAAACTAAACTACAATTACTTATATTATTAAGCCATGGCTAAAGGGTGATTGCAGATCTGTGGATTTACAGATAGCAATCCCTTCATCACTCAGTTGTGTGTTTTATGAGCATGGGATTTGTACATTGTGATAGTTGCTATGGTATCCACATGTGTACCAGTAAGATTGTGGGAGAAATGTGATTTATGTTAACAACAAACTGAATTAAAAAAATCTGTATTCAGAGGTGACTGGTAAATTTTTAGCTGTGTTCTTTAAAAATAGAAACCTCTTTCTTTAGGTGTAAGGCTTAAATACTGATTTTTTTTTTTTTCCCCCCTCCACTGAGGATAATGCTGACATGCAGATAATCTTAATTTTGGGCATATCTGTGGTAGTGGAGGTGGAATCCTTTAATACAGCCTGCTCTTTTTGCTGTTACCCTGCTCCAAAATGCTTCCCCTGATCTTTGAATCTACATCAAATGCCACAGTCATTCAAGGTAAAACTTAACTGGTTGAATGGGAGATACATCTTTGCTGATACTTGTTCTGAGAGATACAGTAACATACTTTATTTCTCAGAGCGAACACTGGTCCAGCAGTTAGAGATTATGCCTTCTTTTTATTTCCATCTCATCCCTCCAGCTGGACTGAGAGTAATTTGGTAAGAAATAGGCAGGCTTAGCTCTGTGAGGTAAGGATGTGGATAGCTGGCAGTTCATCTCGGCGATAGTCCCTTGCACAGGCTGGCTGCGAAGCAGCGGTAACAGCTCGCGCCGAGTTTCCTCTGCTGGACGCGGCGTGGCTGGGCCAGCTGGGCACGTGGAAATAGAGATCAAATCCTGATGTGTGGGACGGCTCGGGGGAGAGACTGAGTGAGAGCAAAGAGCTACATTCCTGTGTTAAAAATTAGCTTTTCCTTTTTAAGTTTGAATTCTGTCTTCCTTCCAATTACGAGGGGTGACCACTTAATTTCACCTAATTAGAGTTTTTTAGATCCATTCTCCATTAGCGGTACTGTACATGCAAGATTAGCATCTTACCTTTGCTGTGAACTCTAATAGATTAATCATTTATATTACATAGTCTAATTACTTCAGTTCAGCACTTATTTACTTTGACTTCTAAGTGACTTAATGAATGCCATTATTTGTATTGTATGACTCCTTAAGGAGCAGCTCTGATAGTAAAACAAATTTTTTAGTAAAAATATGGAGACACCTATAGGAAACATTGTTGAAAGAGTATTAAGCAGATTAGTTTGCTTTCTAGCTGATTATAATTTGGAGAACTTAACTGCTTTTACAAGCAGGCCAGAACTTGTTGAACTCAGGATTTCATAATTTCTCTGAATTGCTCATTCTCAGCTTTACTCGGCAGTTTCCTCTTTTGTTTTCATATTATTTTGCCAGGATCTCAGCTTTCTGAGAGGCTGGTAAGAAGGCCTTTTTCTTTTTGAAAAGAACTTACTACCTATGAGAATTGAGTTTAAAAGCTTCAAATCATGAATGCTGAAGATGAAAAATCAGAACTTTGAAATTCTTTCTTTTAAAAATTTTAATTTCTCCTTTTATTAAGGCATATCAGTATATTTTTCTCTACTACTTCCCCCTTTCTTCCTTTTGCCACCTCCCTTTCCTTGCAGTCCTTGAATGCTTGTAATCAGTTACATAGCTGCATATCAGCTATAGCTGCATTTTCCAACTACCCCACTGAGTATTCATCCTCTGTGACTATCAGAAGAACACACTTCCTTTTACAGGATGTTACCCCCATCAGTATTTTGTATTATCTATGATAGCTTTTTTCTTTAGTTTTATTACAATAGCTTTATTCCTTATGGTTAGAAAACCTTCTGAAATTCTATAAAGATTCAGGTCGATGCAGCTCTATACAATGTTGTCCAAATACGACATCTTTCGTGACCTTTGACTTTGGTTTTCAGAAACAAGTCATTAGGTTTAAGGGACCTGACAGTTCTTCTGTGTCATTAGATATCTTCTATGACAAAAACTTAATAAATGTAGCATAAAAATGCACTATCCGCAAAAATGGAAGAGGAGCAGATGTCAGCCTCTTCTGTCACCCTTTTGTAAGGTCCTTGAGATATGGGTTGCTAATTCTCTCTCTAACCTAACCTCATCCCTGGCTGGGTACAAACTGAGGGAATATCTGGGGTTCTTCCTCTCTTCCACTTCGTCTGACCAGAGATAGTTTGTCCTGTGCCGAGCTTTTAAACTGATCACACAGAGGGGTTCAAATAAGTTCTGTATAACAGCCCCATATTTGCCACCTAAGTAAGGCAAACCTGACCTTTTGTAACGTCTGTTAAAAAAATAATCTCTGCAGTTGACTGTACAAATAACATAGAATAGTATATTAATTGTTCTTTTTATAGTTTTGACCATCTTTTATATGGGATTTTGTTATCCCTCCAGACGTCTGCGTGCTTTTCAGTGGAAAGGTGAAACATTAAGCCTCTGGCCATAGTTAAAATATCCCCTATATATTTTGCAAAGCAGTTTACAGTTTCTGGATAAATAGCACTTCTAGTGATGCAGATTGTATTATTTTTTTAAAAAAATACTTTATCCATCAATAATGAATGAACTGTTTTTATTCTTTTCTTTCTTTAACTTGCCATCATTAGTTGTAAAGTGGGAAGGTTGTTTCTTTTGTTCAATCTCTTCCCTACCTAGGATCATTTTGTCCTTCAACTTAACAGTTAGACAATTTATGAAATGAGCATCTTCTACCTTGAAGAGTGTCTTGTACTTAAAACATAAGAAATATTTATTGGTATACTGCTTTGTTTCACAAGGGGAGTGTTTCCTCAAGAGGTGCTGTTATTGTTAAAGGTTTTCTACTTACTTTAGGTGCATTAGAATTCTTTATTTTGTTTGTATTACTAGGTTAAAAAAAAGGAAATGAAAAACAAAAAGGACCCCTTCCATCTGTACACGGTTGAATCCTGCTATTATAAGCAATACTTCAGTTAATTAAGAGTAGCTGTAGGTTTCAAATACATCTTCCTTTGGGAACTTCTGCCAGGTTTCTGCCTTTGTATGATCATTTTAGTTTCCCAGCCCTCTTAAATTCTTATTTCCCTAGCTCTATTGCCGTTTTCAGCTTTGCAATATTCCCCTTTTCCTGAAACCCTTTTGTTAAAGGAGCTTACCAGCTTCTTTTACAGAACCCTTAATATTGTTACTTTTGTTCCCTGAATGTGAATAAATGCTACAGACAGTCTGGAAGAGAACTGATTCCTAAGTTGTCTCTCTTTCATGAAATCCAGAAAATCCCTTTACACGTTGGGTTATAACTCTGTTTCTCTTTGAGGGGAAAAAAAAACATTCTGCATTGTTGAGTCCTAGAAACAAGATGATTACAGTACCTGACTGGCAGGTACACAGTGCCTCCAAACTGTATTCGTTCAAAGACAGGTGAGTCAGCCTGGCCCAGTACAGAATGAACTAGCTTAAAACAACATCTAATAGTGCAATAGAGTTATAGGTTAAATTTGTTGCTGGGCTGTAAAGCAAGAAAATATTTTAAAGGGTGATGTGCTGATGGTCTGTCAGTATTAGGACTAAAGCGGGAATTAGGTAGACAAAATCTAGTAGGCATTTGTCTAATTAGAATTGACATTTATTAAAGTAGAGCAGTCTGAATTAAATCAGTTATTGCTCGTCTGGCACTAGGTTTCTTTATATCTGAGAACTTGGTAAATCTCTAGAATGCTAATTCTATCCTTCCATCTTTCCCTCTGAGGCATCTCTTCCTTTAATAATGGTTTTCTTCAGTGTTAATACATTTACGACAAAGCCTTCTTTTTTCGGGTCGTCCGTAAATTTCTGCACTTAAATAAGTAAATACTGCTTTCACAGAGAAAATGAGAGAGGTGGGTATTGCAGTAACTTTAAGGAGCAGGAGATCTGTTGCCTTTGGATAGAAGAATAAAACACTTTCTGCTAGAGAAGCAAGATAGTATCTGACAATTGAGCTTCTATCATCTGTTTCAAAAGATTTTTAAAAGTAATTACTAGCATTTGACATTCTCCTACTCCAAACCTAACCCTCTCATTTTGGGGAACTCTACACTGTCACTGTTTTAGAGTCCTCTAAGCGGGCAGGAGTGCGTGCCATCCTACAGCCTCAAAGAGAAGCAAAGGCAGGGTCGGAGAAAGAGAATGAAGATGTAGCTCCTGCTCAGTTTCCCAAATGGCCTGTTTTCACCATTGCTAGCCATGTGGCTAGCTGTTAAGCGAGTTGCAGGGCGTTGCTGATTTTGGTGACATCCAGTTCAGCATTCTGGTTATTTTTGATCATATGTGAGATGGGCAGCTCTCCATATGATCTATATGGGAAGCTGCTTAGAGCTCAGAGATGAAAAACAACTTCAAATGCATTAGAGGTTTTCCGTAATTTCACCTAAAACACCATAGGTACACCCTGAAAGCCATTCTGTTGTAATTAGTGTTTCATATGCAGAGTACATTCTCTTCAATCTGTCAGTGCTCTCATTCTTTAAGCTAATATTTTCTCCTTATTTTAATAAAGGTGGTTCTATCCAAGTTTGCTGTGAGTTGCAGACCACCCAAAGTTTTAACAGTTTTAGGCTCAGCTTTGAAAAAACTTGAGGAAATACACGTTACTGATACTTCGAACTCAAACTGCCAGGATGCCTCGATAAACTGCTAAGGAAATGAATATACAAGGGAAGAAAGGATTACAGATAGAGATAGAAGGATTAGGCTGTGAACTAGCAACAAGACTTGCTGTAAAAATGTTGCTTGAGGCTTTTGTTTATTATTTGGAAAAATTCTATTTAAATGCAGATTAGATTTTCTACCTAGAAGTACAACTTATTCTTTGTTTAGAAGCTCTGCAAAGAAAAATGAATACAGGGTGGTTTTGTTTTCATTTCTTCACAAACTTTGACAATCATATTGCTTATCCTGTTATCTGGATTAGATATGCAAGCTGTGGATATAGGAGTTCTAACAGTCTGTTTAGAGACCCTAGTTTAATTAATCAATGTAAGGTTACTAAATTCCCTTGCAATGAAAAACTGATTCCGACCAAGTTTTAATTGGCTGCTGACTAAACAGAAGGTCCCACCTCCCCATGGGATTTTGGCAGTGCAAAGAGGTGAGAAGGGCAGGGGAAAGAAAGGGAAGGAAGAAGAAACAAGCAAGAAATGGGACAGGTATTGAACCCTTGGTGAACTGGGGACTTTTCATTCTCTATACAACAACATAAATTTTTGTTTACATTTTGTTTACATTTCCTGTACATTCTATAATCACCTTTTAAAATACCATTTAATCTTCCTTAGAAACAAAAATGAAACTAAAACGACTCTATCAATTCTGCTGATTTATGAAAAGTATTCTGAAATGGTCTGAAATCTCTTCACTTTAAATAGACTTCAGGATAGCCAGAGCTTTAAGCAAGACAGTCTTTGTCATGAATACTCTTTTCCCCTACAATATAGGTTTACATACCGTAAAAATATCAATGAAGTGCAGCTAAGGGAAATATCCTGATCAGTTCCCATGGGTTTATTTTTATTCTTTTGTCTATTCTTCTTGCATCTTATCACCGGCATCTCCAGTGATGCTTCTGATCTTGTCAACGTTATGATACATGATGTGCATCCCTAAAACAAACCTTTAGTTATTCTCAGCTGTCCCTACTAGAAACATGTCAAAAATTCAAAAGAGTGATTCCAAGGGATTTTTTTTTCTTTTCACCTTTTTTCTCCCTCCTTTCTCAACATGATTTGTGAACTATTCAATTTGTTTTGTGACAGAAGTTCCACACAATGATTGGCATAAACTGTTACAGGGATTCATGTATAGAAATAGCAGAAATCAAATATGTTTCAGGATATGCGATTTTTGACACAATTTTAGATGTGTATCAGAGCACTTCTAATTCTTCAGGTATGAAGACTATTCTGTTGAGTTATTTTTGCATGCTGTCTTATATCAGAAGGGCAAATTTGGCTGGGTGGAAATCAGCTATGTTCTCTGAGAAGATCCACTTCACTAGTCCTTTAGCGTGATCAATAATTTTGTATTGATCATTTAGCATGGTAATAACATGCTAATGTAATAGATTTAATGTAATGTTATGGTAATGGCATGCCATTTAGCATGGTAATATTTTAGTATTATCAGGTTCATAAAACCTTGACTGTTGAGAATATAATGAAGATTTCCCAGTATATTACCTAGTTTTGCTATGAAGTGGAACAAATAAAATGATCAAGCCTTTCCTTAGAGAGGGTGGAGGAAACCTTTTACTTCATGCTAAGTACGTTTTAGGTGCTCTGTGGTTTTTTTGCTCTGCTTTTTGTCTCCTCTTGATGGACAAGTTAAAGCAGTAACTAAAGATGATGAAGAACCTAGATGAGATGAAGGACCCTAGACCAAATGATTTACAGGAAGTAACATGTTCTTAAGAGCTCACACAATCCCTTTCCAGGTTTCAGGGCCATTTTAGAATTTGAATTTAAGCAATGGTTTTCTACACCTTGTATTCAGCAAGCCAAATATTTTTCCTCATTCATTCTTGATGTGTAACATGATGACCTGTGTATAAAATAGGGCAGAAAAATTGGATCTGTAATGAACAGTGCATGATTGGTGAGTGACAAAAAAAGGTATATAATTAGGAGTAGAAAGTAATGAATCACATTGTTAGCAGTTTATGATCTAGTCAAATCCTGATACTATATAGGGTCAGTGGTCAAACTGAATGGCAATTATTAGAAGAGCTTATTTTTCCTTTTAACTTTAGTATATCGTTTTACATTTGCTTGTACTCTTAGATTACATCAGACATTTTACTGTATTTCAAGAATTTCTTGTAGCAGACTATTATTTGAATGAAATGCAGCAATTATTAGCTTTGATATCAATATATATGGCACACGTGGGCACTAATGACACAAAGGGCAAATTGGATACCATCAAACAGGACTTCGGAGCTCTGGGAATGGTGGTCAAGGGTCTGGGAACCCAGGTCGTTTTCTCCTCAATCCTGTGAGGGGGTAGGACAGGAGGAGGAGTAGACGAGTTTTCCAAATTAACAACTGGCTGCGCCACTGGTGTTGGCAGCAGGGTTTTGGTTTCTATGACCATGGGACCCTGTTTGAAGATGAATAGCTGATGGAGAGAGATGGGATCCACCTCACCAAGCGGGGTACGTGTGTCTTTGTCAACAGGATGGCCAGCCTGCTAAGGAGAGCTTTAAACTAGGAAAGATGGGGGAAGGGGAATGGTATGTAGAAACACGGCAGTCAGTAAAACACCGCTCAAGTCAGGAGGCCTCCAGCGGGTGCGTGCAGCCAGGGGAGACAGCATGGAACATGGCTATGGAGGATCCTCTTGCACCTCTCCTGGGAAGCCTACATGCTCGACTGGCTCTCTGGAATGCCTGTACACCAGTGCACGCAGCATGGGGAATAAGCAGGAAGAGTTAGAGGTCTGTGTGCAGTCACAGGGCCATGATCTCATTGCAGTTACAGAGACTTGGTGGGATAACTCACATGACTGGAATACCATTGTGAACGTCTATCCGCTTTTTAGGAAAGACAGGCCAGGAAGGTGAGGTGGTAGAGTTGCTCTTTATGTGAGGGAGCAACTAGAATGTATGGAGCTCTGCCTCGGGGTGGATGAAGAGCAAGTTGAGAGCCTATGGGTAAGGATTAAAGGGCAGGGTAACATGGGTGACACGGGGGGGGAGGGTTTACTACAGGTCACCTGATTAGGAAGACATCTACAGACTTCTACAGACAGCTGTAAGTAGCCTCATGATCACAGGCCCTAGTTCTCATAGGAGACTTCATTTCAGAGAGTTCAGAGAGTTGTGGTCAGTGGCGCAGAGTCTAGATGGAGGCCTGTAGCTAGTGGTGTCCCCCAGGGGTTAGTCCTGGGTCCAGTCTTGTTCAATGTATTCATCAATGACCTGGAGGAAGGGACAGAGTGCACCCTCAGCAAGTTTGCTGATGATACTAAACTGGGGGGAGTGGCTGACACGCACCAGAGGGCTGTGCTGCCATTCAGAGGGACCTGAACAGGCTGGAGGGCTGGGCAGAGAAGAACCTCCTGAAGTTCAACAAAGGCAAGTGCAGGGTCCTTCACCTGGGGAGGAAGAACCCCATGCAGCAGTACAGGCTGGGGGTTGACCTGCTGGAAAGTAGCTCTGCCGAGAAGGACCTGGGAGTGCTGGTGGACAACAAGTTAAGCATGAGGCAGCAATGTGCCCTTGTGGCCAAGAAGGCCAATGGTCTCCTGGGGTGCATGAGGCAGAGTGTTGCCAGCAGGTCGAGGGAGGTGATCCTGCCCCTCTCCTCAGCCCTGGTGAGGCCTCCCCTGGAGGACTGTGTCCAGTTCTGGGCTCCCCGGTACAAGAGAGACATGGCACTCCTGGAGAGAGTCCAGTGAAGGGCTACCAAGATGATGAGGGGACTGGAGCATCTCTCCTCTGAAGAAAGGCTGAGAGAGCTGGGCCTGTTCAGCCTGGAGAAGAGAAGACTGAGAGGTGATCTCATCAATGTGTATAAGTATCTGGAGGGAGGGTGTCAAGAGGATGGGGCCAGACTCTTCTCGGTGATGCCCAGCGACAGGACAAGAGGCAATGGGCAGAAACTGAACCACAGGAATTTCCATCTGAACATGAGGAAAAACTTCTTTCCTGTGAGGGTGCCAGAGCATTGGAACAGGTTGCCCAGAGAGGTGGTGGAGTCTCCTTCGCTGGAGATATTCACAACCCACCTGGATGCGATCCTGGGCAATATGCTCTAGAGGACCCTGCTTGAGCAGGGAGGTTGGACGGAGGTCCCCTCCAACCTAAACCTTTCTGTGATTCTGTGATGCGCTTGAAAATGTGTGTACCAGGAATGTTATTTATTTATTTATTTTTAAGTACTCATTTTCTTTTTTGGCATGTCAATGTGTTTGTGCATTACCATTGCAGGCTAGCCGACAGGACGATCAAAAGTTATGAGCCCAAAGCCTTAGCTGTGTTTAATTTTTAAAGATTCCAGTGCAAGTTTTTTGCTGGAAGAAAAATGAGACTTAAATTCAAGGTGTTTACTGTGCAGTTGTAGAATTTCTGAAGCCTAGTTATTTTTAAAAATCTTTGGACAAATGGCCTTTCTAAAGGGTACTTAAGACTCAAATTAGATGGTACAATTTTTTGAACAAATTGCTGCCTGTGAAGGTGGAACCTCATGATGGAAGGGTAGCAAAAAAACCAAGAGACCAGAACTTCTCTAGAGGATGTCTTGCTTTCCCCACTTTACTTTTTCATTTCAGGAAAGGAAACATAAGGTCATATCTACCCTTTTTCTTCTCCTTGAATTACAAGGATATGACTGTTCATTTCAGAATTTTGAGTAAGGGCCAAATTTGAAGTAGTTGTGTTAGGTGATAAGAGTTAGGCATATTGATATAATCCATATGTATGCCCTTAACTTATGCTATAGCCATAAAGCCAGGTATGCCTAGACCTGCCTTGGGTATGACTACTTGAGCTGGGCATACTGGGCTGATTGCAGAATAGACCTTTTCTGTGTTACTGTATGTAGCTGTACATAGCCCTTCTGAATTAATTCCTAAATGTTTGCCATCTGTATGATAACAATTTGTAAGATTTACTTTCCATAGATGATGACTGTTTTGGAACTAGAAAGGGAGAAGAGACTCCTTGCTATCAAAAGAATATCATTCTTTCTTCTGCATATGTCTCCTTTCTTTCTCTTCAATATCTGTCTTTGTATTTTGCTTGTTCCATGGGGAAAGAACTATTTAACCTTACTGCATAGAAACTGTAGCCTGTCTATAGAGGTTAGGAACAAAAGGTTACAGGCTATATCAGAAATGTACACAAAAACTATTTTCAAAATAAAATACTCATCAGCTAGAGACAACAATACAGTAGTTTTGAGAGATACTGATGTATGTGTGTGTTTTTTAGTTACTTTTGGCCAAACTTACCAAAATCATAAAGATTTACAAGAGGAATAGTTATACCTATAGTCTGATCTATTCTGCAGAAGAAAATCTAATTCCAGAAGGCACTTTGAGAAATTCCGAGAAGTTAAGATATTGGTTTACCGTGTAGAATTTTATGAAATTATTAAATTTTATTAAATTAGAGTTAGCAATACATTTTGGAAGATATCTTTTGAAAAGACTCAATACCATCTCAAATCATCAAAAGACATGCACTTTTGCACGTTTTAGCCTTTTATTAAAATAATGAGCTTTTCGTAGCAGGAGGATTATTTCAAGTACATGCTGGTGTTCTGATGTTGTATATAGATTTATTAATGACAGTGAAAGACAAATCTATTGCAAGCAGGAGGAAAAATAAAATGGAAACAGTGAATAACATTAAGAACATTTCAGTCAGATCTTGAAATGGAAAAGATGTCATAGTCTGTGCAATGCTTACATATTCACAAAGCTTGAAGAGAGGCAAAGAAACACAAATCTTAATTTGTTGTACAAAATTTGATAGCACAATATAGAGATTTCACTACTTGGGTATAGAGATAAAGTTATCATGCACATAGTTAACTTTATGTGAATAGACTTACTCAGAAAAACTAAAATTACTCTCTATACTTAAAATGTAATAGATTTTGTAAATCTTCACAGAATTCAGATCTTGAACTGGGTGCATTTAGCATGCATTTTTTCCAACCTAAATAAATGACCCAAACAACGTCTGAAGCAGTATTTTCTCACTTGTGGTGAGTTTAAAAACACAGATTTTTATTTAAAATTATAATTTTAAAATAAAAGTTCATAAACTCATAGTGTTCTAACACAAAGCATTGAGCAAAAATAACTCTTGATTGAAGTACTATTAAATTTGGTAAAATCTTGGTGGTTTCTTAAATTGATGCAAGTTAAATGGGAGCCATAGCCTTTTGTTATGTTTAAAGGGTTTTAAGAATATATATAGCATAGCTCTTTGGTAGAGAGAGGGAAATTTGACTTTTTTCCCAATATGTTGAGTCCTTCAGATTTTTTTGAGTTCCAGGGGCCTTGTTCACAGCTCTAACAGCTCTACTTTGAAAGTTTAGTATAATATAGAATGCTCAAGTATAATATACAATGCTTAAACTCTGGTTTAAGCTATTTTTAAGTTGGGCACCCAGAAATAATGGACACTTTGTATAATTTTTCTGAATTTCTTTACACCTCAGTTTCTCAGATGCAACTGGCCTTAATAAAGCAATTAATATGAGCAGGATATTATTCACGTTTATGAAGCTTTTGGTTAGCCTGTGAAAATATCATAAAAAGTATATGAGGAAGTGAATAGTTCTGTATTCAACACAATGCTTGGAAAGTATTAATTAAAAAGGTGAATGGCCACATGCTGATTTGAGTAGATAAAGAGAAATATTGAATAAGTACTTACTCTCTGAATTGGGCCCAAGGGTCCTATCAGAAAAATAGTATATGATAATTTAATTGAAGTTTGCATCAAAACACATTTACACAAGGGACCTGAATTAATATTGCAGAATGTGCACTTCCTAACTCTTCAGTGCTTTACTGTGAAAGTTGACTGTTTTTTAATATAGTGGTTTTTCAGTGTGACACTGTGTACTGATCAGTTACTTAGTGTATACACCTCACTGAATCTCTTTGTTTCAGGGCATCGGTATGATATAATCTTGAATGTGAACTGCAAAATCAGACTGATAAGAGTAGTGAAACTGGAAGCACAATTTTTATTTGGTTGTGGAATATGATGAAAGGCGACGGGGAGCTAGGATCATGTTCTCATAGAATCAGCCAGATAAACCTACATATTTACATTGATATTTAAACACTGATATTTACAACTATTTATGATTATATTGATATTTAAGATCCTTTATAAAGTACGTAGGCAGAGGCTGGTGAATTTTGTATTTCTTGGACAGATCTGGAGTACTCGCTGGTTTCCCCCATCCTCCTTTTTTCCTCTCCCGTGGGGAGCTGAGTGACTCAAGTCTTGAAGCTGCATAATTACTCAGAGTGCAACAAGACAAGGAACAGGAAAATAGCTGGGTTATGTACAGAGTTAGAAGCTAAGAAAATAAAAACAGGATGGATAAGTGGAATATCTGTCCCTGATGGAAGTGGTCGCATCCAGTGTACAGCAGCTTCTAGTACAGGGAAGGGTAATTCCCCCATGCTGCAGTTGAGCATATGCTGTGAAGCAATAACAGCCAGAATACTGACAATAGTTGCTGATTAATCAAGTGTTTCCAGGCTGCAAAATAAATTTTCGCAACCCATATTACAATTACTGTAGTATCACATTCCTGACAGTATCACAGTACTTTCCAATTCCACTATATAATGGAATTATAATGTCAAAAAAAATCTGATTCTGATTTTATGTACTAGGAGTACCTAAATGTTATGTTAGGACATGCATGTTTTAACAGCATGTTATGAATGCTATTGTATCCTACTGTTCCTGGGACTCAAGTACCATACTTAGAAAGTATGGGATAATACTCAGAGCAGTAGATTACTCAATATCTATTAATTACTGCTGTAGAAAGGATAATTGCAACAAATTGTGAATAAAATAAATTACTATTACATTATGTGTCATTATTATGAAGCCCTTTGCTGCATTGATCTATTGATTACTCAGAGGGTCACAAGCCGTTACCAGTAACGTTTCTGTAAAGCTTTGAAAGTCACTGTCATTCCTTGTGCTTGTATGATGGTGCCAGTGCATGTCTCATACGCTGTGTGGTATGCAAATGATGAAGAGCAGAGCCTTAATGATTACTTCTGCCTCAAGGCAGTACAGAGGGTGAGAGAAAGGGCCTGTGAGTGTGAAAATAAAACAGAATCAGTGTCAGGAACCTGCATATTTTGGCAGTAAACTCAGTGTTTTGTTTTGTTTCTTTTCTCCTTGAGACTTTAATGTCCTTTTCTGCAGAGGTTCTGCAGTCATTACGATTTCATCTCCCAGCGTTCAAACAGCGCGGTTGGTGGGAGGCTTTTTCCCAGCCATGATAAATTATTCTTTGTCAGAATCCAAATCTGCCTTTTCAAGTCTGATCATTTTTGATGAATTTATTCTGTTAACATGAGCTTGAATAGAAGCAATAGATGATAAGGAATTAACTCTGAGACCCGTTAATGATATTTCTAGGAGACTGTGGATGAATTAAGGAATAAACAGATAGACAGGTTCAATAACAGGTTGGTGAACACTTAGTCAGCAATTGTCTGGTTGTTTTTGACTTAGGTCTTTTTATATCCAATGGTTAATTAAATACCATAGAAAGATTTTAAATGAAAAGTTTGGAATATAGACTAAGTATAAATTCCTCCTGCCATCCGTTCTTGTTGTAGAAGAGGCGGCTGTGAAACGTATTCCACTGAAGCTTAGGGAACATCAGCATCAGAAATTCAGGTTTATACCCTCATAGAAAGAAATCTATGAGCCAAACATGGTGAGAGCTTTATATATACCTCTGCCAGCACAGCACTCACCCCAGACTTCAATGATTCTTTCTGTAGAGCTTATGAGAAAAGAAACATGAATTATGTGCTTTTGTGGATCTGCTCTTATAAACTACAGATTAGGTCAGTATATGGACTTCCATTTCTAACAGAAACTGTTCTGACGTCATTTTATTTGGTTTACTGTAATGTATGCCTGCTATGTCCATGATTTTCAAAACAGCTTAAAACTTAGACTTCAAAAGAGCTGGAGGCTAAACTTCAGTGACTTCATAAGAACTGAGAATTTTTAAAATCTGTTTCCAAGGAATCCTCTGTCATATGCAATAGAGGACTGGCTGATTGAGGCATACGTTCTAAAGAAAATGATGAGTTTGGACAACAAGTCTGAATATTAGTATTTAACCGTAGATAATGATATTTATTAATTTTTTTATTAGCCTAGGTATGCAACATATTTATGTCAAGCTTATAAACAGGATTAAAAATTATTTTTGTGCAAAGACACAGTCTATTAAAGCTATAAAAATACAAAACATTGTTTTATATTAGGAGGCTATCCTTTTATTCAAATAGGACTCACTCAAAACTTAACACCTACTCTCTGAAATTTGAAGCTCCAGAGATGTATTGCTCTTTAGAATCCTCGATAGAGACATACAGTGTGCTATGGTAAGAAAGAGATGTTTATATAATTAAGTTTGCAACAGTGTATTTTAAAGATCAATCCATTCTACATTCATATTTTAAAACATTTCAATCTTTAAAATAATGGAATTTATTTTCCTGAATGGGTGGGTACCACATGAAGTCTGACTTTACACTCCCACGGTTTTATACTCAGTGTGCTCAAAACCATTTCTTTTTAAAAAAAAATATATTTTCAAGAATCAACATAATCCTCATGGTTGCAGTCACACAGCCTGCCCTGACAGCTATTGAAATGGGCTGAAAAGATTACTGTCAGCAGTTGCTCACTCGCATTTTTCTGACTGGTATTTTTACCCCTAAAAATCTTGCAGAATAATCGCACCTATAACTATTCCCTAACACAATCTATTTCAAAATATGAATGATATGAGAAATCCTGTTCTTTAAAGTATTGTATCAAATGGTGATCTGGCCTAAATGATTCTCCTCATGTGTCAGCTGTGCAGGTGTTAAGCGAATCAACATTTATATTACTGATTTAGAAAAGTAAACTATCTGCAAATCACCCTAGCTAAAATGAGAATATGTTTATACTTTAACTGAAAATTGCTTTAGAAAACTGAAAAGAATATAAAGAAAAACTGAAAGTCACTATTGGATGTTGTTCAAGGGAAACTAAGTGAGAATTAATATGAAAGTAAATATTTTCTGAGAAATTAGATTTTTTTTCTTTCAGCAAAGGAAAAGGAGGAAGCTTGTGTTTAATATCCCTGTCCGGTAGACAAAACTCCTTGACATCAAAAACTTCTTAATAGCTAGAAAAGCCTTATGTGAAGTGATATTAGAAATGTACAGTCAAGAAAGCAAAACTTCAGTGGAGAAACTGTTCACAATTGAATGGCCAAAGAGATGGTAACTGTGATAGGGTTGCCTCGGCAGAATCGGGCCAGAATTTCTTAATGTGCCAGCAATGCCCGAAAAGGCCCAATTAGAAAGTGGTAGCTACCACAATAAGCGGTTCTGTACTCGCAGATAAACGATGGAAACGCTAGTCAGGCGTCCCCTTTCTTCTTTCGAACGTCTGCTCTGAAGGAGGCCCGAAGCTCCTGTGCAAAGACTGCTCCAGATCGCGGAGAGCCCCGCGCTCCCTTCTGTGCCTGACTGGAGCACAATGAAGTTTGGATTACGCTCTTAAATTATCACCCATTTGAAGTAATTTTCTTTATAAAACAAGATTAAAATGACTGTAATTCAAAACATTTTACCTCAAATTGATGTGAAAATTGTAGTGTTCATATTATTTTCCTTTTTCAATTTGACAAAACATTGTACTCTACACATATGCTTTTCTGTGTTGCCACTGTCTTAAGAGTGAAAATATGCATTTTACTCTGTGCATTTTATTCTTTCCTGATGTGTCTTATTTCTTAAAACTACTTATTTAACTACTCTTTAACTTTTTAAAGCATGTCTTTACACGATCGACTTGGGGACATCGGGAAAATTTAAACAGCCTGAGAGGGTTTGTTTACCTCCTCTGTATCCCACACAGAAACAGTTTATATTATTGAATTTGCTCTCTGGTCTTTCTTCATGCTTAACGGTTAGCAAAGTGCTGATGATAAAGCAAAGCAGAGATGAATCAGAAGTATCTATCTAGCCTGATAGAGCTTGAATTCAAATTATGATGTTTTTTATTTACATGAAACGTCTTTTACTTGCTTCCATTCTAATACCATAGTGGAAATTTCACTCCATATTTTTTCCCTCAAGCTTTCTCATCTCCTGAATAAATCACTTAGGGAAAGAATAGCCTTGTCTCTTCCTCAGAAGTTTATTTGATATATCAACAGTTATGTCAGTAATTTTTCTTAAAAATCTAGCAAATTCTGAGTTATTTACACAAGTGTCTTAAAGAACATTTGTTTCATCTAATATAGAGTGCTTCTTCTAGAATTCTTGTAGCAGTCAAGTTCAGAACAATACTGGAAAATTAAGCAACTTGCAGACAGCCATGGCTAAATTTGTGTTAGTGAAAATTACAACTGAAAAGTCCCTGGCCTAAAAAATGCAAATCTGTAAACATATTTATTTCTAAGTCATACTGTATTTCATCATAACTGCAACAGCATCCCAAACTTTTCACTTAAATAAAGTAATAGCAATACATAAGTCAGTTATCAGGCTCTCAAACTCTGAGAAAGAGTCTGCTTTTGTGTGCTACACCTGCAAAGCATAATTCATTCTTTACTAGGAGGTATGACTTCATGAGCAGAAATACTAGTACCTAGGTATAGGATAGATTTAAAGTGATTATGGAAATATCACCACAGGACAATACTCCATTAGTCCTCATATGTTGTATGCTGTCCCCTTATGTTTGTTCATAATTAAAAAGCAGATTGGGATGTCATGGTAAGAATGAGTGCAAAATGTCCCTTTTATCATTTGCAATAAATATGAAATAGTGGTCTTTCTGTATTCTTCAGTGATTGTTCTATTTGCACTGATGACAAATGACATCTTTCTCCTTGTAATGTGCCTGCAGGGTTAAATGACTTTATTATTATTAATGAGTCATTGCTCCAGCTGCCCAGAAATGGAGGGAATAGAAAACATAAGAGATTTAGACCTAAGTAATTACAAATGTAATTATTACCTTTCAAATTTCATTTTTATAGTAATCACAAAGTTGTTAATCAAACATGGCCCTTTCCATGTATTCACATTTTTTTGGTCCTTGTCGAAGGGATGAGCATCTATATGGTTCCACTGAGGGTAGTCTCTGGCAGATTGACAAAGTGGTAGTGACAGAAAACTGCTGTGAAAAATTGGTCAGAAAATGTTTTCTAGGCATCAAGGAATCTGCAGTTCAGGAGTCTGCAGAGGGTTTTCCAAGAGACAAACCCACCTGAGCTGCTGCCATATGGAGGAGAGTCTCCTCCTGGGGAGGACAAAAGCTGCAGCAGGGAAATTGTTTTGTCCTGTGGAGATATGAAATGTCAAAGTTTTACTTGCCCACCTTGTCTTTTCAGGAAGGTTATAAATGGTGATTAAGGAGCCTAATAAGCACAACAGAACTGAAATGCTACCGACCAGTTTAGGGGAATCAAGAAGTGCTTCTCATTAATGAAGTTTGGCCTCTTGGCCCTGAAGTAGTTCCCCTAACTACTACAGATTCTGTTCCACTGTATTTTCAAGATATTAGGTGGAGGTTGTTCTTCGGTAGCGATGGTAAGGGAGTCACAGGGAATTTAGAAAATGCAAATGATTGTAGATTGTGTTAGACCATGTTACAAGTGCAATAGATTATTAGCAATGTAGTATAACAAAAGGTGGGCCAAATGTGTGCATCGCTTTACTTGTGATCGCAGTGATTATTTGGTTGCAAGCAGGACTGCACTGTAATTTTAAAAAGCTTAATGAGTTGGAATATATTATGATATATATTCAATACAATAATACAATATTTAGTTAGAAAATAGAATTATCAGCTTCTAGGTAATTCCAACTCTTAACAATATTTTTCCAGATTCATAATATAAATTGAAATTCATTGTGAAATGTAAAATCTGAGGAAATGCTTTGGAGAGATGAGGACATTTGCTTTCAGTTATGTCATTTCTGCATAATGTTAAAAGATTAAAGATTCTCGTAGTTTAAAAATCTAAATGAAAACAAAGTTAACAGAAATTGGAAACTGTTTGTTTCCCTATTTTATACCATAAAATGTCATTTGAATCAACATACTGCCACAAAACAGTTGAACTTTGAAACTGTCTTTTATGGAAAACTGCTCTGTCAATAAAGCTTCAGGCAGCTTCATTTACATATTAAACTCAAACAAATAGATATAATAATGTTAATGGTGCAATCAGTTGTAATATCTAGCAGTACTCAAATAAGCATATACATTTATTCTGGGGGCACATAGCATGTTACTTAGATATCAGCATAGGTACTTATAGTTGAGTATCTTAATGTTTAGACATAGTGGAAAAATAAATAAAGTCAAGGTAATGTAGTCATAATAAAAACAAATTCCTTTTTTGCATTCTAATAAAGAAAAATGCATTTTTTCTTGAAATACAATAGTAGTTAGTCACAGCATAAAAGGCATAGGAATACTTTTAGAATGTTGTATGTTTTTTTTATTTTGGCTGCTCCAGCAGCTTTTGACTTAAAATTTCTTTTTGTGTACATCCAGTGAAAGCCCCACTTCAAAACATCTTTTATTTTCTACCTCTTGAATCATCATAGAAAAGATATGTTCACTAGCTTACTTGGCAGTAGGGTTTTTTTATGGTTTCATTTTGAAAATTAGGGTTTCATTAAAGTGTCTGAACCATGAACAATTGCCAGCAGTTGTTCCATTACTTAATTTAACAGAAACGCTGAGTATTTTATTTTAGATTAAACTTCTTGTTTATTTGTTTGTTTTTTACTGTAAAGTCAGTAAGAAGAAAACAGAGCCTCATTTTGCATGTAGATGCATCAAGAAACTTTTACTAAAGTGAAAAAAGGGTGTAAATATAAATAGTGCGAGCAGAACTTCACGTCTTCTATCCAACACATACCTCACGTGCAGTAACTCCTTTGAGCGGTGTTTCAAACATACCTGAAAATCAGCTTCTGCTTGGCCACTTCCTCATCATCCTGAGAGTGTTCTGCATTCTGCTGGGAATGACATCTTACCTGATCTACATATTAAATCATGATTGCTGGAATGCATTACTAGAGTAGTATGTGAGAACACTAGTATTTCCAGGCAGGTCTGTTACCAAGAGTACTGACCTTGCTCCACCTAGAACTTCTGTTTCCTTCTTATCTCTTTGAAGTGTTCCCATCTCCAAGTTCAGTGTTTTTCAGATCTTTGCTCTCTAGCTAGAGAACCACAAAAGGTAATTAGTTTTGTTTTTATTACAGCTTCCACAGCCTAGGTATAAGGAATATATTTTTGTGATATTTCCTCACCAAGTGAGTTTATGCAGATTCAATGATACTTAAGACCCTTCTCTCCCTCTCTCCTTCTCGCTCTCACGCACACAATTTTATTTAAAACTTAAATCTTAAAAATGGAACATGCTATGATATATTCTTTATACTGTAGATATTGTAAACCAAGAATTTTCTTCCTTTCCAAATTTGATGTATATACTTGCATTCAAGTATGCACAAAAGAGTAAGTGACTTTTTCAGCTGAGTTTCAAGAAAGAGACAACAGATGTTAAGAACTGAAGACTTCAGATTGTAGCAGCTCTGTTTTCTCAATTAGTAGAAATTAGAGCTAAGCGAATTTAATTTTTTTCAAAGGATTAGTTATACAAAGCTTCATTTTGAGGACTGCTCATTTTATAGTTTGAGACAAACCACCCTTGTATACAGACAAAACCTCAACCTTTTTGTTTTGTTTTAATGTAATTGCTTTTAAATGAGACGTATAGTAATGGCCTTGATATAATACATTTTTCTCACTTTATTTTATCCTTATAGCATGTTCAGTCCCTTTTAAAATAGCATTGATAAGCTCCTAAATTCCCCAACAGATCCACATGCAAAAGATTCTCCTGAATGTTGAGTTAAATGAAAGAACACGTCATGTTGAACTGACTCTTGATTAAATAAATACTTAAGCAAATACAATACACATCTGTTTAATTCATGGTAATGGATCCTCATATACATTTGAATAATTATTTTATCACTAAAAGGAGATATAAATGCTATTACAAAATATCCAGAGTTACCTTAAATTGGTTCAGCAATTTTTCTGTCAATTAGCCCTCATTCTGTTTTACCATGTTTGACTAGATCACTTTTTCTAGGGCAGTAAATACATATACCTGTTTTATACTAATGAGAAAATATATATGCAGTTATTTCTATTCCAGATTTTATCCTGTTGATTGTATTTTGCAGCATTTTCACACTTTTTTCTAATATGATTTTATATAGACATCTAATTAGTAAAAGTTACTTTTTAAGGTGGAAATATCCACAGAAACAACAGGTGCAGCAGAGTAGAGCTCATCTAGCGTAAAGTGGTGAGTTCCACTTTCAGGGTTAAGAGCAACTTTTACCAAGTATTTGAAATACAGTCCCTAGAAGCTGACAAGAGAGATACTATTCTTCTTAAATATCCTGTATTTCATATTTCAAGTAATGTGAAAGAATATTTAAGACAGTATAATGTATGTACATATATGCACGTATCTGTGACTTAAGAAATATCATCATCACAGCAGAGAGTACTTAGTGAAATTAGTGCTATACTTACTGTTTCAGACTTTCTACAAATGCTTGCAGATATGCTACCACTGTTGCACTTTTTGTTTTCCTGGTTGCCATAACAGATGGCATTGATAATGAAAGCTCGTCTTCCAGAGAACGACTGAATGGTTTTCACTGTTCTCAATACCAAGAGTTTACGTTAGAACATTGCTGTTTGGGAAACTAGAATTAAGCCAATGTCAATTTAACATTTGAACAAGTACTTCCACAAATGAACTAAATGTGGACATGACCTTGAAACAGACCATAATATTTCTTACCATTTTTCAAGTTATCCAGTGAATTCTATTCGGACAGATGTTCTAAAGATAGAGACATTCCCTGAAGAAGCAGTCATTCAAGATAATTGCTGGGTATCTACAACTTTCTATGGACTGCTTTTTCCCTTACTGCGAACAAGAATTTTATCTTGAAAGTCTTAAAATGAAGTTTTGTACATCAAGAAGAAGAGGAAAAGTTTCCTATGTTATGAATGCTCTATAGAAAACTCATATTGACAATGTTTCCTCTTCCAGGGCAGCTGAAAAATGGCAGCTGAAGACCTTTTTCCTCCAGAATATGCTAGATGAAACCCAGATCTTGGGTTTATTGCAGAAACTTTACATCATTAGAGGAATGCAACATATGCAAGCTAAGATGCAAAGAGTGTAGTCTTCTCAAGTATGGAAGAGCTGCACATTACACTCGTTAGTACATCTCCAGGTCAAAGGTTATTGCTAGAGGATAAACAATTTATCACGATGTAATTTCACCTTGTTTAACTGATTTGAATTTAAATTTATATTCTGTGTTAAATAATGAACCTTTTATCAATAATTAACAAGGCTCAGTACAAATGTGAAGCAGTTAATTAAATATTAAATAAAGCATATTGTATTAGCCTGGATTGTAATCAATATACTACATTTTAAGCTATTCATTTTAGATATGCATTATGCTTTACAAGTTATAGTTAAATTTCTCATTTATAGCTCAATATACACTTCATAGTATAAAAGTAGGCTAAGAAACATGTGTTCTTTGAAAATTAGCGTATTTATTCTGCCATAATTTGCAATTAAAAAGGATATTAAAGATGAATTCAACTGAAATGTTGAAGCCATAAAGGTCAGTGCTATATATTCTACAACACTGTAACATCCATGTTGGTTAGTGTGGATGAGAAGAGGTTGCAGAGGTTTGGGGGACTTGAGGGTTTTTTTGGTGAAATATCTTTCTGTGCAAAATAGCAATTACTGAAACTGAACTTTTTGTGGTATTATTGCTTTTAGACAATTTCTTGTTTTAATTAATACAAGATTGAGAAGCTAGTCAGAATAACAAGAAGAGATAACTTAATGAAAGTTTAATGTACTTTTAAAATAAAGTTATTATTTACAGAGGAAAGATGGACTTCACTTTACAAGTGTAGTTAATTATACAGGAATTACCGTCCACTCTCTCTTTCGCCCTGATTCATCCTCCCCTTTACGGCCTCTTCTCTCTTATATCCTCTCCCCAGCTAACTTTGGTAAAATTTATTTGACTTACTGAAGCAAGGTGCAAAATACCCACACCTCAGGCCACTGGGCTTTTATAATAAGAAGCCTAGCTTAAGGCAGTGTTTCAGGACGGAATTCAATTTAAAAAATGGATGTTAGGAAATAAGTGTGTTCATCGGTGTAGAAGCAGGGCCTGTTCTTGCAAGATATCCGGAGTGGTGTTGCAAGTCTAGGTAACTCAGGTAGATCTCACGTAAATGTGTGATTTCTCAGAGGCCTGTTGATTCAGTTGGAACATCTGGAGGGTCAGCCCTCCTCAGAGTATGATCTCTTGCGTGCTCTGGTAGAGGTAAGGCTGAAGACTAAAGCGTAAAGTGGTGTGTCCTAGTTGTTCTTTGAATAAAAAGGTTCAAAGGCCAGGACTTAAGTAACTCTTTTATGTTTTTAGTTTATTGAGAAGTGTACAGGAAATGAAATATTCATAGGAATCTTCTCCCAAAGGCATTTTATTGTTAAAGCAAAAAAGTGGAGTATATTATAACAGCAATTATGTAGGCTTTCTATATCCAAGTTTCTTCCTCCTGACCTTATTGAAGTAGCTTAGTTTATAGTAACAAACTATTCTCCCCTCCCTTTTTTTATTGTTAATGTCATTTCTTAACAGAAGGCCACTATATGATGTTGCCAGTGTCGCCACTTCTGCTCACCTGGCTCATTCAGGACCGTATTTCCCCTATATTATGCTTGAATTCCTGCTTAGATTGAGTACCACATTCTGTACATACACGTGGGCAGAAAAAAGGTGGGGGACAACCCATTCCTTAGGAGCTGTTGGCTGACATGAGCAGTATAAGGTTGTCATCTTCAACACTCTGGTGAGTTCCTGCTGAGCAGAGAACACTGAAACGGCGATGGGAGCTGTTTAATATGAAACACTTCAGTAAATGAGAGGCACTTCTGGATGCTGACAGAATAGTATTGGCACTGCAAGCTATGTATTCATATATGTGCTGTGTTGTGAAAATATGAAAAATAGCTCAGCAATGGCATAATTATGGGCAATTTGCTTAATTGCTTGCTAATTGTTGCTTGCTTTATTATGAAACAAGAGTGCTCTAAATGTAACGCTGGATGGTTTGCATCCAAAATGTGTCAAATTCAACACTGGCTTTTCATTAAGAATACAGCTAGATAGCTTTAAAAACTCAAGCACGTTATATTCTTGTATTTTAACTTGTTTTCTTAATTTTTTAATTTTTTTACAGTTTTTTCACACAATTTCTCAGTCCCTAAGCTTGCATTGACACAGTACAGTCTGACAATTTTTTAACTTCTAATGAATCTGGGTACTTTTCTAATGAATACATCTTCAAATGGCTTTTGAGAATTATTACATATTTGTGGGTAAAGAAGGAGTTTCCAGGAGCTTATCTCTTTGGTTGTTCAACTTTTAGAACTGCACACCTCTCTTTTAGCACACATGTGTAGAATTTTTAATGAGAGAGATGTACAGTTATTTGGCCTAAACTTTTGGAAAACCTTTTCTCTCATAATTTGACCAAGATGTTCTACTTTGAGCAGGAGGTTGGACTAGACACCTTCAAAAGTCTTGTCCAGCCTAAGTCTTTGTATGATTCTGTGGTACAGCTAATGACTTTTGTGGCAAGCCAAGGAAGGAACCAGCCATTTTGATGTCACCTTAGTAGCATGTCTCTCTTTTTGGGGGAGCAGAGAGGTAGAAAAGAAAGTGTATCGTGTATACACCAAGCATGTGCTTACACATTTTCAACAGTATGAGACTTTTTCTTACTAACAGCCTGCCTTTCTTTGACAGTTCTCTGTGAGAAATATTCTTAAAATTGGAACATAATATTGAGCTAAAAATGCTGACGTATACAGTATTGTGTCATGTGTTCGGCCAATGTCATAGAAACTTTGTAGACTGAGAGGACAAGAGTAGCATGGTAGATTTCTGCAGCTTTCATTCCCCCTAAGCAAGAATATATTTGCTACCTATAGAACTCTACAAAGTCTTTATAATCATGGACAGGCTTTTACCAAAACAAACAAATCAGAAAAACAAATCAGGTCAAATTTTTTTGGGGGGGGGTTATTATTTTGACTGAAGGATAGCTACCTGGTAAGGTTGAAATTCCACGTTTACTCATGTAAAAGTAAATATTCTTACTGAAAACCATTTTGACCTAGAAATGGTAAAGACTGCGGAACAATGAAGAAAGTCTTTAACTGTTGTGCTTTTAGTTATACTTGACGGTTCTGATCTAAACATTTCATGATACCTGACAGACATGTTCTTTAAAAATGTTCTTAGTTCTGAGGCAGACAATTTAAAAAAAATAGTTTAGTTCCTAAAACAATCTTGAGTTCAAGTAAAAATGGTAAATTCACATGTCCATGAATTTGATCTATTCTATGAATTAATTCCTTACTACTAGTATATCATAATTGATGAGTCTCCATAGGGTATGAAAAATATACAGAACTAAGGGTTTATTTCTAAGTGAAGTAAGAAACAAGGTAGATTGATAACAGCCCAATTGACTGTATTGTTTATTCATAAAACATGGAGGATATTTACACTTCTGTTTCCATTTATAAACTTGTCATATCTTACGCAAGAGAGTTGGACAGTTGTTCTTACTAGACAGTTGGAATTTCAGTAGAGGAAAAAATAGCATTTCTCCTGAAAACCTTCAGAGACAGCAGGAAGCATCTTTTACTTTATTTGTCAAGGCAGATGTCACAGATGTTTCTACCACAGAGTATTTATCGGACTAGCAGAATAATCGCCTGTATTACCACTTTCAAATGAGAGAGAAGGGCTCAGAAAAATTTCTCTTCACCCATATTTAGCAATGTCTTGCAAGAGGTAACTGTTACAAAGAGGATGTAGAATAGTAGGAAGCTTAAAGAATAGCAGCTAGAAAATGCCATGGTGAATTCGCACAGCCTCTGATAAAGGGTCACCTGAGCATTGGATTGTCTTCTGGAAGCTACAAGAATGGCGATTATTTATCTACTGAACCAGCCAGAGATTCCTTCATGTAAAGTGGGTGGGAAGCAGTGGAAGGGAAGCCAGACTGGGTGCCGAGGACAATGTCCTAATGCTATTTTCAGTGACCTCTTTGCATTGTAAGTCAGTAACGGAATATTTGGAAATCAGCTGCACTTTGTTGTAAATTGGCACCATTAGTATAATATGGTGCCGACAAAAAGCTCTTTTATTTGATAAAATAGGGAATAGTTAGAAAAATATATATTTTGTGAGTAAAGCATAGTAGTTTAGACAGCAGTGCAATGCCAGTACCAAGTTGCTATTTAGAAGGATTCCAAGTGCTAAAGAAATAGGAGAATGATAAAATGACAGGAAAATGGAGGATGAATTAGACTGAGAGAAAGAAGATACGTTTCATGGCCTGCAAGAGCAGACACAGGAGATAATGCCTAGTGAATACTCATGCAGAAAAATTCCTACATTTTATGTTAGATTCTTTTAAGAACTGATGAATTACGCTCTGTCAATGATTCTTACTTCATTGTGCTAAAAACATAATATTTCATATTCCTAGCTTTATTTATTTTTTACCCTTTACCAAGCAGAAATTATTCTGCATCCCAATTATCCTTGCTACTTCTTACTGCAGCAGATCAATTGCTGAGATTTTCCAAGATCCCTTTAAATGCAGATATTGCACACAGTGTTTGTTGTGGCATCCTCAGTTAATTTGGTTTCCTGTAGCATACTCCATCTCCTGAAGATGTCTGCCTCAGGGTTGCGATAATGTTCACCTACATGCAAGTGATTTGGATTTTCTTTTCTTTTTCTTTCTTTTTTTTTATGATCTTCTTTTAAAGTTAGACTAGTTCTCTAAAATGACTGCACTATATTGTAAAATGAAACTTGACTATTACTGTTGGAAAAAAAAAATTCTGAACGTCAGAGATCATACAGAAAAGTACTTGTATTTGCTACATATTTTTTTTCCTGTTCTCTTGGAACACTAAAGAGGTGCTCAGTAAAAAAGAATGTTACTTATTTAGGGTTAATACAAATTGTATATTTTACATGTTATTAATCATAAGCGATGATGAAAATCATAAATACTGTGACAATCAAGACTGAATATACCATATACCAATTTAGAAAGACAGATTATGGCTGCTACAAAAAGCGTATCTTCTAAATAATCCTGCATTGGCAGATGCTTATATGAAAACCCCCAACTCAAACCAAAATAATTTGTAATCGTATCTGATTGTGATCAGATTTGTACCCATGATGGTGCTCAAGTTTTTTGTTAAGTTTTTGCTAAAACTGAAACTCGGATGTAAACGTCTATCTATTAAGAGAATAAACGAATCTGTCATTCTGACAACATTGTTATTCTTAGTATGTTAACATGTTCCAAGTCTATAGTTAGTCTGGCAACACATGGCACAAAATTACTGTCATACTGATCTGTCAAGATGGTGAAGAGAATGTTTTATAAGTGACCTGACCTTTTCTTTCTGCAGTTGCCTTGTCTAAAGCTTAGATGTTAAGTTTTTATTGCCGAACACTGATAGTTTAACTTTATGTTTACTCTTTTACTGAAGTTTGGGATAGTACTGCAATATAAGTGTTCTGACCCAATTGCTGTGAAGAGCTAGATATCCTTAAGAATTTTGTTTTTCCAAATAAATAACCGTATTTGTTTTCAATTTAACCTATTTAATACAATTTTAAAATATATTAGCTGTGAAATGAAAGGAACACTGATGTATTGGATGTCCAAAAGGTTTTGTTAATACATACAGAAGATCAGTTTCTGTATAAACAGGCATAACTCGCACTCGGTCAAGGATGTACCTGTTTCAGTGATTTACCTTGATCAAGAGAGAAACAAGCCTGGATAATTAAAGAGCTTAACAGGAGTTGTATATACTGTAATTTATGTCTCTAATAGCAGATAGCATGGCACTGAAAGCTGAGACCAAGTAGTCTACCAGTGGTAACTTTTTTTGTGTCAGCTGCTGCCTCTACTGAATTATTTCCACATGCGTGTCTCCTACCATCCATCATAACCGAATTAGTATTTCAGCAGCAAGATACCAAAGCTTTGTCAGGATTACATTGAAAAATACTGAGAAAAAATGACTGAAAACATGAAGAAATGCCAATAATAGAGCAAAATAACATTTATAAACAATTATTTCACTAGCAGGCACATACTTGCACAATGTACTGGAGAAATAATCAAGAATATATTTGTGTAACAACAAGCATGCAGGTGTCTGTTTAAGAGTGCTAGTTTTAAAAAGATGCATCCTGTATTTTGGACAGCAGCATTATATATTTCAACGCCTGAAGGAAAAACTTAATTTCATTTGTATCTGGATGTAACATGGAAATATGTATTTGTGCTTCGTAGCTCTACACAAATTTCAACATGCAAAGTATTTACTAAAACAGAAATGTGATATTTATTTAAACATAAAGCTCAGAGGATGAGATGATCCTACTCAGAGCTTTCATTGCAATAAGTAATTCCTGAAAGCATACCTTCTCCACTGGTTATGAGCCAGAATCCAATTCTAAATGAAATGTTCATGAAGGCAGATATTAACAATATGTATGTATCTTTCATTGGGAAAGGGATGCTCCTCAGTTTTGTGAAGACAAAACAATAAAATGTCTAATCAGAATTTCATCCTCTCCTCTAACGCGTTTAAAGCCTGAACGTAACAAGAGAATGTAAAATTAAAATACATAATATGAAAATTATTTCAAGGAATGATTTGTAGATTTTTAATTATATTAATTTGAATTTATACAACATAGCAAAGTTGCAGTCATTTACATGAAATAGATCAAGACTGTTTATGAATTGTAAACTATGTCTTTCAGATTTAGTAGCTTAATTTGCCTTTGAACAAATTATGATTTCTGTTATCCTTTTTCAAGGGCACAAACCTTGCATCTAAGCAAGAAATCTGATTCAGTTCCTAGTAAGCTACAGAGGTTACAGCTTCTCTTGCTATTACCCTTTGATTTTTCAAGGTTTCAGGTATCGAATGCATGGAGAAATCAATTCTGTTTAAAATAGCTGTTACGTTGTTTTTCGCGTTTAAAGCTTGTGAGTTCATCTTTGAAGCCATCTGGCCACGTGTCCAGATTAAGTTCATTTGCCTTAAACAAAGCAAAACCAACCCCCAACTCCACCTTTAAAAGAATATTTTAAAAAATCCTGATTTTACTTATTAGTGTTTTCTTTTCAAGTAATTGTATGAAGATGATCTACAGACTAGTGGTATTGGATTGTAAAACACTTTGGGCTTTATTATACAAGTGTCAATTTCAAAAAGGTAAAGGTCATTGTAAATAAAATATATAAGAGCTTTAGTTATATGGCTGTAAAGGTGTATCGTCTGTTCATAACATACTAACTTTTTTTCTGTTCAGCCTTTGGAACTTTGATAATTTCTTGTGTTTTTCCACCTTCCAGCTATTGAAGTAAATCTCCAGAAAGCCCTGGCTGAAGCCTCTGAAACCTGCACACAGGAGTGTCTTATCCTAGGCCACTCTGACAACTGCTGGATGCCTCCTTCTCTGACACAGTACCAGCAGTCCAACACTCCTTTGCCATCATTTGGCTTCCAGCAGGGCTGGGGCCGAGGAGCCAGGCCTGACGGACGACACACGCTTGGACGGCCCGTTCCCAAGGATGACACTGACAAAAGCCAAGGTGGGCCACGGCCCCAGTTCTACAACACCTGTGAAAGACACTGCGCCAGTGAAGATCCTGTCAAAGTTATTCCTCTGGCAAACTTCGCTGCCTCCCACCAGGCACCAGTGTCTGGGAGTAGCACCACGTTTATACATGAGCACCAGCTATAAATGCATAGCTGACAAATCTGCTATTTTAGGCTTTAAGTGTAACTGTATATAGTCACAGCCTAACACGGTTTCTAGTGCATACACAAACTTGTTGGGCTTGTGAATATTTATGTATATAGAATTCTAAATTGAATTTGAAAAGCTAAACCCTTAGTACTCAGTTAAAGGAAATTTACCTTAGTCCTTGGTAAAATATACAAAATGGGGAAGAAAACCCACAACACAAAACCATTCGAAAGAAAAATACAAAATCCTGTTCATTGCATTTTGTTATATGAGTCATCATAGTGCAAATATCTGTTAGCACATCTTCCCGTTGAAAGTAATTTCTTAGTACAGTTTGGGGAATATTACAATCTAAATATAGTAATATAGCTTACTCAAATCAATCTTCTCTGTGTTACTTGTTACAATTTATAACATGTTCATAAATTTCACCTTCCATTCCCTTAGCAGATAGAGATCAAGTGGGCAATTTTTCATTTGATTACTTTACATAATAGAATGAATAGAACCCTAAAATCTAATTCTGAGGAAGGATGGTATACCTTTCCTTCCAAATCTGTCTTTTACATTATTAAGAAGGAAAATGTATTCGAAGACATGACATCTGCTTTTGATGTTAATTTTTATTGGGTCAATCTACAAGTATTTATTTTTTGAAAGAATGCAATAGATGAAATGGAAAGCTTTTTTGACTAGGCTTTTCTGTGTGAAAGGTAACACTACAATCATATGATATAGCAGGTCAAAACTTAAAAAAATTATAAATATTTTTTTTTTTACTTTCCAGGATTTTCCTTTCTACAATAATGCAAGCAACAGTATGATACATATTATGCTTTTCAAGCTGTAAGTCTATTGCTAATTTTTTTTTCTTTTTTTCTTTTATCTTGTAGAGCTTGCTTTGGCTACTGTTCCTGTTAGTTGAAAATTACACGGGCACTGCTGAACACAGTAGGAAACTGGGTAGCTTTTTGGCTTATGTGATATTGTGGCTGTAAGCTGCTGGTGCTTAAAAGAATATTATAGTGATGTATATGTTTGTTTTACAGCTATAATCACCTATTGCAAGTATTCAGTAAAAAGTTCGCTATAATATTATTTACTTTACCCCCAACCTTTTATATGAAGGCCTTCTTGTCACTGTGGTTTAGTTTATTAGAGAATCACTGACATTACCAGCAAAGCAAGTAATGAATCCTGAATGGACGTAGCTAGAAATACACCCCAATTATATGATTTGATAAAGTCTCAAAGTGATGCTCTGTAAAGATTAGGTATGTTCTGTGTACTGAAGGATACGTCGTTACTGCTGGGGGGAAAAGCTAGTAGATTCCACAGTGGATGCAAAGGAATTGCTTTTCTTAGATGGAAAAAAAAAAAACATTTTTCTTCTAGTACTTTTTTTGCTCGTTAGCCATTTCATCATGTACAGTATGTGCATACCAAGAAATTTTTTCCTTAACAAAACTAGATAATTTTTAGTTTATTGCGACATTAAATGAGACAATCGAAGTTGTGTGGAGGGAAAAAAGACAGTGTATGAATATTTCCTATGGATAGAACTCTGTGTAGACATCATATTGTAACTTAAATCTGTAATTTATAAACAAAACTGTGTGTAAAAATGCTGTAATATTAGCTGCTTGTAAAATTTACAGAAGTTGTTGAGGGTTTCCAATGAATGCTGAAAGAGCTTCTCTTATGTGCCCAGCAGGTATAAGTAGCTTTATATATCGTTGTCCCCACTGTAAATTTATTCAAATCACCTTTAGATTTAATGTGAAAATAAAAGAAACTTGACTTTTAACCTACTGATAGGGTTTAATTAATGAACATCAGATTATCTAATGATGCGCTTCTTTTCTTTCTTCTTTTTTTTTAATGTATTTTTCAGTCATGTTTAGAAAAGATGAGGGACACTGGCTTCCAGTTGCATGTAAATCCTGGAGAAAATATTAATCCTTTGGCTACTGACACACAATAGCTGACACAACTCATTTCCAATTCCAGGACAATTAAAAATTTGACAAATTAATTCACACCTAATCTGCACAAAGCCCTCGGTCATTTGTTTTGGAGACATCATGATGAGAAAATTCAGCACTTCTTTTCAGAGATGCACGAAAAAGCTTATCTGTAGTTTACACAGATTTACCAACCATATTAATTCTGCAAAATTTAGAATAAGGCTGACATGTAATGCTTACTGTTTTAAGCAGAGGACTTAGTTTTTATTACAGAGGGCTGTCATAGCAAATGTTTACAGAATGGGCTGCTGTATTGGAAAAATCTTCATTTCCTCTCTGGCTGAAAATTTGTAATTGAAGCTTTTTGGCAAAGCAATTAATTTCTGCAATTTCCAATTTTCATAGGTAAATCATAAAGGAACAAGAATTAGATTTTTTTCCTTAGGCAGAGAAAAATAACAAAAAAAAATTTTGGATTTCAATGTTTAGTGTTTTTTTTTTCTTTTAAGATACAGAAGAAATTAACACCCTTTCTCCAAAAATCACAAAATCAGCCAACCAAAAAACTCCAAAAAAATTTACTCTAACAAAAAACAACATAAAGATGAACCTGATCATAGAAAGTGACTGAATATTATGTCCATGAAGACGTGTTATGATATTCTGACATTCTGTCAAGAAGATGCAGAATAACTGTAACTGTAAATACACATTGTATCAGGAGTTAAATTATGCCCTCATTTTTTATATATTACATATTACATATATATAATATAAAAAATTGTGCATTTGAGACAGTGTCTCTAAAAAACGTTCAAGTAAGTGGCATGTCAGTATCCAGGGGAATAACATTACTGTAGACTCTTTACACATCTTGCCATATATAGAAATAATTTATCTAGTACATAGAGTGTATATTTTTGTGTAATTTTTTTTTTTAGTCATTTAACTTATTTTATCTGGTGTGAATTTGTGGAGAAAATAATCCTATATACAGTATACAGTAAAATGGTAGTGACATGATTAGATTGTTTCATACAGTGTAACAACAAAGGAAAACCTTTGCCTTCCACAAAGTAATGTGTCATACCGTTTAGCCTAGTTTTTTTGTTTTTTTTTTATTCCCGAACCTGATACATGCTTGTTGCACCTCTGACTTCTGCATCAAAGATATGGGTAGTGGTGGCAGAAAGAGAGGTACTTTTTTCCTACTGTAAAGCAGCCAGTTAAAAAAAAAGATGAACAGACATCAAGCTGTTTGAAGTGAAATATGTTTTTTCTTCATTTTCCTAAACTGTGCTGTATTCTGAAATGTAACTTAATTCTACAGAGAGAATAATCAGGCATGTCTGCTAAGCCAGACACAGACTCCTGAGCACCTGCTCTCTCTAGGCTGTGAGCTGGCAGGATGCAGGTCATTTAGCTAATTATCATGGCAATGAGCCCATGCTAATAGGACCTGAGAGCTCATGAACGTTAGGTCAAGCTACATGTCACGCTAACATCAGGTATGTTGTTCTGAATCAGGCCAGGTTTTTTTTGTTTGGCTTAGGGCTGGAAAAGTACAGCACTTTGTATCATACATCTGTGCCCCCAGTGTACATAGATCTATTAGATTTTCTTAAGAGAATTAAGAGTTTGGTCTGTTGTATTCTGAGCAAGCTGTAATCCAGCGTGGAACCACATCAGCACCAAGCTGCCATTATTACCCTGCTTCCAGTGTGGTCAAGCCAGTATGCTTAGAGAAGTTCCAGTAACTAATGAGTAATTAACTCAAGGTTATTTGATTCAAGCTTACTTGGCTGATATTTAATTGATGCAGAGCTTATACATTTGAAAATTTACACCCATCTTGCCTGACTTTGTCTCCCACAGTTCTAGCGCAAGTTTTACTTTTCCAGCTTTCATATTAATCCTTAATCAATTATTATCAATTAAATTATTACACAGCCATTTACTGCCATTATTTTCTTGGGTAAATAGTAAGGGAGCGCAGACACAAAGTAAAGTTGAAGGCAAAGATTTTGTTTGGTATACGTAGGAAAACTGTGTATAACTTATGTTATCCCTAGTGAAAAGAGAGATTGATGATTTCTTGTAAATATTTGAGTTTGTATTTCTGGGAAATCTCCCTGCTCTATGGCATACTATAGGATCTGAGAGTGAGCAGCGTATGTCTGTGTATGGAAACAGCCCTAAGCACACTTTACAGATCATGCAGTTGGACATTATATGCCATAGTCCAGCAGCACTTAAAGTCCAGTAAATTTGCAGTAGTTCTATTTCAGGTTTCTGTACAGCATGTTGTCTTGTTAATTACAATGCTTATTAATAAACTAGATCCACAAAAGCAGTTTCTTCCTTTGCACTGTTTTCTTTGTGTTCTTGAAATATAAGGCTTTAGAAGTATTCTTCCAATTATACTAATTATATTGTCTCCCATTTTCAGCTTTCCAAAACTCATTTCTTCGTAAAGCCCCAAACTCTGTAAGAAATTCAAGAAAAGGTTAACTTCCCGTGCAGTCGCTTCATACAGCTCAGTTGCAGGCTTTTGGTGGCCAGTGGAACTATTCACATGCAATGTGTACACCAGTCTAGGTTTATATTATCAAAGTATCTTCCTTTTGTGTCACCGTTGTGTCACCCTAGTCCCCACCTTCTACTATGCCTCTAATGCACTTACTTATTGAAAATCGTTACAAGCCGGAGGCAGGAGTGTTTGTGTTTTTTGGTTTTCTAGAAAATAATTTTTTTCTGATTAAGAGAACATGGTTTATAAATTGTTGCGCTACAGAGATTATCCTCTCATTGTGAATGTGCTAAAATGAAACAGTAGTCAAAGGAAGGAAGGAAGTAAACTAAGTTTTATGTATTTCCTGAATGATTTATGTCCATATTAAAAAAGTAACTCTGCTGGTAGTTGTCTTAACATCCAGGCCGTAATATCTGCTTTTGATACAGTTACGGCTTTGTGCGTGTACCTTTCTTGTCCGCTTGACCATTTTCAAGCAGGAAAATAACACTCATTTTGGCATCAAAACTGTGTATGTCTCTTTCATGGACAATAAGTATTGAAACATTAAATGTTATTCTAAAGAATATATTCAGCCATCATCTTAAAAATGTAATTGATAAAATCTTCTAGAGATGGAGATTTTTTCCTGGTTTGGATTGTAAATTCTAAAGCTGGGCTCAAATAGCATTTCGAAAGGTAAACCCAGGAAGCAATGAGACCGTTTGGAATTTCACAAAGATCTGATAAACTAGCTTTAATAATTGTGCAAGACAGAAAGAGGCAGGATCTGAAGATCTGCATAATTTTAATATTGGTGTGGTTGTGCAGAATGCTGCAGTTTGCTGGAGTCCGTATTGTAACAGCCTTGTTGAAGAACTCTTGATTTCATCTCCACCAAAGAGAGATAGGAGGATACTGTGAAAGATCAGACACAATGAATTCCCCGTGAAGGATTTTACATGCATGAACACTATATCATTGAAGGTTTACAACACATAGTTGGGTTTCTGTGGGTAGACTTTTCTACAGCGTAAAAGATCCATATATTAGTTTGTAACATGGTAGTTTAGATTAAACTGTTAGAAGCCCTGCCAAGTCTTAGCGTGACTAAGTTTGCTACCTTCCCCATTGATGTCCCATGTTTTTGCTTTCCTCTCTGTGGGCAAGAGGGAATTCCTGGTGTACTGAGATATAACTTACATCTATCTGAGCAGCTAGTGAGGTCTGTGTAAATAAGGTTGATCATGCCAACTAAGATCTTCCCCTCGAAAGTGGTGTTTTTTGAATGCAAGTGAAAGAAAAAGAAGAGGCATAATGCTTATGACATAAGGAAAGCATCTTCCAGGAAAAAGGCTAGGTAGAGCTTGATAATACTCATATAACAGATTAGAAACTTGCAACTACGTTTCATATGACTGCTACAATTATAAAGCAGTGGAAAAGGACATTCAACAACTAGGGAGTTCTGGCAACAGAAGAGGACTATAGCATTGCTGAAAGATGGTGAAGTCTCTAAGTAAGACATTGGCTAATCAGTAAGACAGGAAGTAAAGCTTTGGCTGTAGGGTGGCCTACAGCTAAAGCACATTATAAAATCTAGTAGGATATTCTTTAAATCATAATTGGAATGTTATTTTCTGTACTTTCAGTGATTCATTTTTGCTCTACCATACAGTAAAATTAGCTGGACCAGAGCTTCAGTTGGTTTGACCAGACTTCCAAGTGGGAAGGACTATGAACAGTTCTTGTATAAGGGAAATTCAAAAATGGTAGGTAAGTAAAGGGGAATCTGATGACTATTTTCTCAAAGCATGCAAAACAGTAAGTTTTCCATTTTAACGAGTGTTTGTATCAAAACTGCTTAAATGGAGAAGCACAAGTTTGCTAGGAAATATTTCTGTCTGTGGTTAAACTTGGTGCCTGGCCATTGTCAGTCAGCACTGGAAATAAGGCTTTTTTACAAGGGCAAAATTGATGCGGATAATGAAATAGTTCAGGGTCTAAACCATAAAAGTGTGGGCTGCAGACTTCATTTCCACTTAAGGCACCTAAGATACACAAAGTGCATAAAAACTACAAGTTTGCCATGTTCACATGAAACTCTCGTCTTACCAAACAACGTATGGCCAATAGGAAGTAGAAACAATAAGAAGGCTAGAGGGAAAGAGTAATAAGCACAGAGCTAAAATAGCAACTTTATTAATATGAGTAACTGCTAGTTACTGGGGAGTGTCATTGCATTTCTTAACTCATCACAGTTTTATGTTCAAGTCAAGTTACCATACGGTTAGGCTGCAGTTTAGACTGCCTGGATACCTTCTATAGCTAACCTTACAGTTTGTTTAATATTGATTCTTTCTCTCACCCTCTTTTATAAGAAAGGAAAGGAAAAAGCAAATCATCTGCCTTCAAAGTAATTTCAAACTAAACACGCACAGTCTGTATGAAGATGAGCCAAGACTGCATTCATCCATTTCGCAGAAAAAGCATATTCATCAGTGTAATTCTCTACCCTAGACATGCACTTCAGCATCTTTGGAGTAAAAGGCTATTCATTCTTTGAATGAGTTCATGTTTATGTTCCAAGGTGTCCAGGTCCTGACCTCTTCTGTGTGACCAGAAGGTTTCCCTTTGTAGTAGCCATGGAGGGCTTGCCTTGTCTCCTGCTTGGTATGTGGCCATGTAGATGGAGCATATGCACTGCTGTTTTAAGTCTGTAGACAGACAGTGTTCTGATTCTGCAGTAGTTCCTAGCCATGTAGCTATTCATTGACTTCTTCATATTTAAAAGGCAAAACTTTGCCCAAGGCCTCCTTTCAGTTGCACGTCACCTGTGAGGGTTAAAATCCTTCAGTGTATCTTCGTTCCAGATGCCAATATTGCTTAGCAAAAGCCACGTTTGAGAAATGCGTCATCTGTAAGTCGTTTTAAGTTTTGACAGAGGCATGAATGAAGTCTGCATGAACATTTCTTTCGACCTGGGCTTCTTCACAGCCCTCCCTGATAAGTCTAAAGATTCCTGACGGAAGCCCGTTTCCATGAAAAGGAGGTGAGATGTTCTCTGGCAGGGAAGGCACCTTCCTTCTGTCTGTGAGTGTGACGTTACCAGTGGCTCTCGCCGGTAAAGACTGAAGAGAATGTAGACCCTTGCAATCAGTCCCCTTCTTCCATAATCTCTTTAGGAATAGAGTGTCCTTCCAGAAAAATGCCATATCTTTGTCAAAAGCAGTATCTGAGTTCTGTCTTCTGATTTTCTTCTGAAAATGTTGTGCTTTTAGGGAGTGCTCAATGTGTATTTCCTGCCTTCCCTGCCAAGTGGGCTCTTGTATTCTGTTTCAGAAATGCCCCAGGCTGTTTCTGTCAACGAGTGAGAAATGCAGGGGTTGGGTGTGTCATTTGTCTGTCTTCTTATTCTCTGTAGAAATAGATAGGTTTTATGCAAATCTGCTGTAAAATCACTTCTGAGGCCATGCTGGAAATACCTCGATTCAGACATCTGCTGTGTAGCTCTATGGCATGCCATATTTTCACCAAAATGCTGTAGCATCAAGGGCTGGTATGGTGTTCAAAAACCATCTCTATCTGTGAGAAGGACTCCAAGACATCCTATTTGGTAATTTGTGGTGAAGTAATTGCTTGTTGGAATGTACATATGGACGTATTAAAGAGGAACATGTATTTACCAGTAAGAAGCAATTTTGGATGTGCAGTCTATACGATCATTTGGCATCCTTTTGCCTCTTCTTCAGGTTCCTTCCAGGTGTGGCCTTAGGACTGAGACGTAGTTGACTGAACAGCAGCTAGCCTACTCCTCCTTAGAAATGCTATGCATCAAGTAAAAGAAGGAAATGAGGAAGAAGGTACTTTCTACACCAAAGTACATTTTCCTCTCTTACGTGGTGGTGAAAGTCACATTGGACTCTACATCTTGAAAAATACTGGTTATTTGCAAGTGATCTTTTCCTGGTCCTTGTATTCCTGATCAAGCATAAAGATATATCTTGTCTGACCACTATGATGAGACTGAAGATACATTTCCATTTTTTTAATTGTTTTAGTGATTAAGACGTCTTTTGACGGTGTTTAATTTCATACTGAAAGCTCTAATAGTAGATGTATTTGTGAACTGAAGCCTATGTCTTCATATATATTTCAAAGTAATTTTTTATCAGGAGTTCAAATCTGTAGGTCCATGCTTTTTGGATAGCTTTTAACTATGGCTTTGATGCTGCCTTTTCTCTGCTAGGATATGGAAGTCTCTCTGTATTTATAAGAAAGAAAGTTAGTAAGTACACCTATCAAAGAGACAGATAAATGAGGTGCCTGGAAGCACTGTACTAGACTTCAAACCATAGCTTTAAGCCATCAGCTGTGATGTGTTCTAGAGCAGATGAACAGGATGTGCAAACAAAAAGACATTTTCTAAGGCACTGGAATGAAGTTTATTCATTCTTACTGCAGCTGTTATGTGTGTAGTAACAGAGTTAATTAACATAATTAGATTAAACTAAGAGAAATTGTTTTTAACCTGTACTTAGCTTGGAGTTTGTTGTTTACTTATCAGAGATGATAAAAGACTCTGTGCCCAGAAGCTTGTCTAAATTTTCCAATTATCAGCTACTCTATAAAAGATATATTTTTGCTCCTCTGCTGTGTAGATCAAGCTTCAGTTTACAGATGTAGGGAACTACAATAAGCCAGTATATAGATCTCAGGAGACTAATTGAACAGAGGAAAGTTAAATCTAGACTGAAAAATGAAGTGATTGTAAGTCTAAAAAAAAAAAGGAGGGGGAAGGTGAATACTTTAGGAAAAATACTTTAAAGGCAGAGGCGACTAAGTAAAATGTAAACAACTTTACCAACTGACAAATACGCTAAGATATACTGTGTTGGCTGCAGACATGCAATGCCAATTTTATTAGTTAAAACTTTGTTAACACTTAAATTTTTTTGTATAAAAATACCTCTGTAAAAATCAACAGAATCAAGATCTGTACTGAAAAAGAAGACATTTCCGGAATATGTTTAGGCCTATTTGAAACCTTTTATCAGGTTTACTACTTTCCAGTAAATATAAAGGGTCTTTTCCTGTCACAGTGCAAGAGCTAATGTTTTCAAGTGATCCTAACTGAAAAAACAGGAAAGGACCAGAATGGTTTTAAAACGGAAGTCCAATAAGAAATTAAAGATATGTAATATATATGCATATAAACATACACACTTTAATTTTCTTTAGTTTCAGAGTTCATCTTATATGTACAAGGGACAGATGTCCTCACTAAGCATCACACTGATTTCTGTATATGATCTAACAATACTCATTACATTATGCAGGTGTGCACAAAGTTAAAGCTGCCTGTCTTGGCAGGTACAAGCTTTTGTTTGTTTATTTTAATTGCAAAGGAGACATTTAGCACTGTGTCTGCCTAGTAACATAGGAAACGTAATACAAGACCTTGACATCTAAAAAGATTAGATTGTCTGAGCTGACTGGCTCATAAAAAATATGCTCAAGAAACTGGCAAAGAAGACAAGTCTCTGAATTTCTAAATAAGTGTTTTAAATGCAGCAAAATAAAATAAAGGGCCACTTTTGCAGCTTCGGTGCTGCAAATTATGTGCTGCACAACTAAATCCATATGAAATAAAATTTTGACAGTGAGGCATATTAAGAAAGCCTTTCTGTTAGCTGAATTTGCTTTTTTGCAATGATTACACACAAACAATCTACTTGGACTTTTAAATGCTTTTTATCAGATTTCAACCTATTGAATCGTAAACATTTTTGTCAGTGTAATACTGCTGAATATTAAAAATGATCCCATTTTCCTATTCAAAAGCTGTCAATTTGGGTGAATTTGTATGCAAAAGAATAGAAATGTTTCCCAAGATATATGAAGTGTAATGAAAGTTCAGGTCTTTATACTTCCTCTACTCAGAGCTTCCAATGTAAAGTGAGTACATGACAGTAATTACATTGAAAGTACATCTAGCCAGTGGGCTAAATAGAAACAAACATAAATACATACACACATTTGTCTATTACATATCGGGAAAAAAAAGTCTTTGTGTATATTTCTAATTAGACACTATAGCCAAGGACAGATACATCACCCTTTTCCTTAGGGAGGTATTTTGTCTAAGTTAATTGCCTAAAGGATCTCTAATCCTTTAAAAGGTCTCCTCAGGGGTAATTCATTGAATTCTAAAATTTCAGAGCCTGCCTATGCCCACTGATGATGGTGGGAAACTAGACAATTCGGATTACATATCTGACAAAACCAAATGAATGCCGAACCTAGTATTTACCTAAAAGGTTATATTCCAAGTGTGCGAATTAGTGTGTTTGGTAGATAATAGTGAATCAAATCAAGTAAGCCCAAACCCTTTTCTCTCACCGAGCAAGACTACTAACCTCTATAGAGTAGTCTGACTGCCAGGAAGCACCTGGTTGTGTTTTGTGTTTCGTGCCAGCTTCCTGTCAGAGGGGTATAGAGAGGCTGACATTTGACGTATGCAAAAAAAACCAAAGAATAGGTTTTGCGTTAAAGCCAAGTTGGCAAATATTTTTGTTTCCTGTGACAAGTTTTGCTTAACTAGCACAAGAGCCAGCCACGCAGAGAAGTGTGCTCCTATAATGTAAAATAGAATCTATTAAGAAGGTAACTACAGTTGCTGGGTTTCTACTTCTCTTCCTTCACTCCCCTGCTAAATGCTGCATTGGCAAATCACTTTCCTTTTTGTGACAAGTCTTTCTGAGAGCTAACAGGGAGCCAACTGTGCTTAGGCATGTGCACCTGTACCATAGAGGAACCAAATGAAAACATTAAATAACGTTTCCCTTTGTGCATGAGAAACATCCACAACAAAACATCCTGGAAGGAGCGTTGCCATAACGTAGACAAGTTGATAAATAGTCTTGTCTCTCCATGGAAGAAAAAAATCTTATGTACTACGAAGAGGTATCTTATTTTGTTAAGAGTTTACCTGTTTGCCAAGTGCTTGTATCTGAACAATCTGAGACTGCAACAAGCCAAGAAAATAATTACGTGAGTGAAATTGGTACCACTCAGCATCAGTAAGAGCTGAGTCCCTGAAGAAAGGTCACTGACATGCAGGAAAGTAGTACTTGAGGGTGAAGGGCATAGTGGACTGGCCTAGGTGATACCCCCGCATCTCCTTCACTTGGAGATCTCTTGCAGTGCCATCATCTGCCTTGTACTATGACACAAACTTGGAAGGCCATTTTTAGCAGAGAAAGTGCTGGAATCTATTTCTCTGGTAAACTGTTTCAATATTTAGCAACTCTTTGTATGCACATTTCAAACTCTCTTTCTCATTTAATAGTGTTATAAATTTACTCCAACCTGCACCATTGATTTTGACAACTTATTATTAATTTATTATTTGCTGGACTGTGTCACACATGTGAACGCATGACTGAGTTGCCAATAGCCTATAACTTAATAGCAGCTGCCTTACCCATCACATCTGCCTAATATACAAAAATTGTAGCATTAGCCTTAGGACTTGTCTGCCAGGTCGGGCAACTTTCTGCTTTCTAGAAAGGCCCAAGTTGTAAAATTTCTTGAACACCTACTCTATAAGGTAATAGTTGGCTGTAGTTGGATGCAGCTCAGCTGAAGTAACATCAGCTTTAGGCAGTCCGTAGAAATATGTGAGGAACTTGTAAAGCTAAAACATTTGAGGTGTATACAATAGTGATTTCAATCTGCGATGGAAAAGCATCTTTAGTTTTATTTTTCAAGACAATTCCTAGACGACAGATGATCTGGGATGTACATTTAACATCAGAGATGTGCACCAGTAATAACAGGATGGGTGTTGGTATACAGGAAATAATTATTAGAGTTATATTTGCGTGGTTCTCACATCAGTTGAGTATGAATATGCCCAGCAGTGTAAATACATACTATGCGTTTGTTGTTTGTATTTTAAAGCATTTCCTCTCCATCTTTCTTTTTTCTAACTATGCAAAAATATTCCTCTTACTGCGAGTCATTCACCTCTTTTTTTTTCCTCAGGTTTCTCCCAAACCCTTACTACTTTCACATAGTTACCTTCACAGACCAGACATGACATAAAAAAGTAATAATTACAAATACAAAGTAAAACAAGAAGTTCTGCTTGTGATGGATGTGCAAAAAGTTCATACTTCTAGTAGGAAAATTATGTTTTCTATGGCTACATTATGATTCTTAAATTGTACTGTAAGCAGGTGATAAAGTTACATATGCATATTGCATTTCACAAAGTCTGTATGAACTTTTTTGCCATTTTCTTAAATGGAGTTTATGGCAGTTGTAGTACCTAAAGCACTTACAGATTTTTCCATAGAGGAACATGTCTATTTTCACTCAGTTTATTAACACAAATTTAAAAAGCCAGGGTTTGTGACTATTGATTCTATAATTGGTAGTTTGCATAAAGGGTTTAAAATGTAGTGATCGATTGAGTGTTGACCCTCTAGGGAGACTTTAGCTGTTCAGAAATTGCAAGCAAAGAAAGCGTAAGTCTAAGAAGTTTGACATGAGGAGGCTGTAACTATATGGCTCAATAAAAAAATCTACCGAATTAATCAAGGTTATTGTAACCTTGTTTGCTTAAAAAAGTAAATCATGTATTTATTACAGTAGAAGATACAGTTATTCGCTAAAATTACTTTGTAGTGCTGAGAAGCGTTAGTTGATGGTAGTACTGCTACTATGGAAAACTGTATGTATTGATGTAGATGTAATGAAAGTGATTTGTACAACTCATTAAGCATTACATCACATAATTTTATCTTTAACCAGCATAGTTACAAAAAGGTTGGGAATAAGAAAAGGTCTGGTGATATCTCCAGATGCTATGTCAGTTTGTTCCTGTCACGTCTTTCAACACAACCTAAACAATTATATTGATTTTAGCAATGAAAAAGATTTTAGCAAACAAAAAAAAAACAAATTTACCTCTCAAATTCTGTTTGAGAGAGCCATATTCTGGGGTAATCTAAGTGTGATGCTAGAAATGAAGCTCGCAAAGGTAACTGAGCCATCCTAATCTTCATATAATTATCAGTCAACAAGTGGAATTAAGAGAAAACAGATATGCTAACTGAGCACTCAAGGAAGGCAGACAACAGAGAAACAACTGGCAATCAAGGACATCCTGATGTCTAAAGCTGTTGTGAAGTTTGAGGAGTCAAATACTGTAAGGGAATGAAATTAGCACTGAAATATATACTAACATGGTCACTTTTACAATCAACTTCTTGTACTGTCAGATGCTCCCTTTTGGGCTTTCTATCTAAAAAAATTCTGTCCTTAAAGGGAAATAAAAATCATTCAACCTTAATTTTAACCTTGTTCTTTTTCTATCTTTGTATTTTAGGCTAGAATGAAAATCTTTATGAAAACTTAAGCACACCTGTAAATTTTACTCACAAGGGATGGCAACATTTTAATTGCTATTAACTCATCTTACCTACCTACCTACTTACTTATTACCTACCTATCTTTCCTACCTATTTAACCTTACTTATATTTTTGTCACAGGAGATTGTGCAGGCAGACAGTACCAGCAGGGCCAATAAAGGCTAGAGAAATTAATGGACAACAGATCTATGTGCAGATACTGAAAGGGATGGGCAGGAGTACAGCTTCCCACACCTCTAACTTAGAAAGTGTGGATGCCGGAGGACAGCGTGAGGGGACAGGACAGCAGAAGGCGACCAGGCACGCACTCCTGAACAGCGTGTCCAGCTGCCTCGGTCAGAGCCAGATCACAGAGCTGGACAGACTTCTCATCTGTCTGACTAGGGCATTTCTCACAGGCTTGTGCAGTCTACCAAGGACATCTGGACAATTAACAATGCTCACAGCTCACTGAGAGTGATCACATCTCTCAGGAGCCACTTCTTTAATATGTCTGCAGAAATGGCCCTTCTTCAGAAGAGTTTCTCTCCAACCAGATGGTTTTTAAAACTTTTTTCTTCTTCAAGCTTTAAAGTCCTCAGACTTGACAGCGGTGATTTTTCATTTGCCATAACTAATATTACCAGTGGTCCTAGTAATTTTATTTGGCCTTTGCCCATTGCAATTTTCATACGCTATTTGATAATCCAAATAAATTCCATGTAATATTTTATAAAAATACTCAAAAGTTGTTCCCAAAAAACATACTCATCACAATGAAGACATGGAATACTATTGCCTCTCTGCCATTTATTGTACTGAAGTCACTGCTGTAATTCTCTGGCATTGCATCATCTGTTCAACCCAGGTTACTCACCCTTTTGCATTATCAAGATTGTATTTTTCCTCCCTGAGAAATAGCAGTTATAATAGACTATTTTCAAAATGACAGCTTAAGTGGCTCCATGGTTCCTTAATCTCTATTCAGAAGTCTTGTCTCCCTGCATATTTTTATTGCTTTCTTTAAAAAGCAGCTTGTGAGAAAGGTAATACATTATTAATGCTACATGTCATAAAATAAAATAAATACTCACTTTTTGAAGAACCTGATCCACTAATCAAGAGTAAATGAATGCATCTGAATTATTCAAAGAACCTCAAATAGTGCAACTTGTACTCAAATTGAATATTGTGAATAGAATATTCACAATGTAACAAAAAGAGTCTCTAGTCATATTAACTACTCCATTTTCATAACAGGGGATGGAATTTCTATTTTTATTTTTAATCAGTGTAAATATTTTACCCATCTTCCAAGGACAAAAAGCTCCGGGCTAGGTTTCTGCTCTTTGGTACCTTTGTCATCATGGAATAGCTTCCTAAAGTAATGTTTATGTTCATAAGAGGATTGCAGGGGCAGATGCCCCATGCGTCAAATGAAACAGGCAAAACTCTGTTCCTGTGCAACAGAATTATGTCTCAGTTAATGCTGAGCTGCAGTTTGTGTGGTCATTAAACAGCTGTGCAAAGGACATGTGAAAAATGCTACCATTTGTTGTGAGAAAGTGAGCATTTCTGATTTGATGGCATTTTGAACAACTGTGAGTGACAGCATGAAGAGCAAGATGGGAATGAGGAGATCTTAGGCATTTAATTAAAAAAGCTCCTAGAGGCAGAGTTTGATTCCCTCCTATTACAGTCCATTTGTGTCGATTAATTTTCTGGCACAGCTTGCAGGAATTTTTCACTACTGCACCCTGTTTTTCACAGTGTGGTATTTAGACCACATCCCCCAAACATACCTGGATTCCCAAGTAAGAGTTTTCCTCAGAAAACAAACAAATGAGCAGCATCGCAGTTCGAAATGCATCTGTAAAATCTCATTCTCACAAACAGAAGCCCCGAAACCCTGTGCAAAAGTATGTCATGGTCAAATTGCTGATTTACTTAGAATCTATTGAATAGATTCTTCTGGGTTCAAACAAAACTATTTGGAACGTCAAAGTGGTAGAAGTAATGACAGTCAATAGAAAGTGGTATAGCAATATACTGTTACAGGAAAAGAGAGATCCTGAGTCTATTCCTTGCTGTTTCTGTGATCCAATGTTTAATTCCTGAGATAATCAATTCCATCTTCTTGGCTTCAGTTTGCCCACCCAGCACATGCATAATTTCCTAGTATTTCACCATCATGGAACTTTTCTCAGGAAGGGAGTCAGAAATCTTCAAGGAGACATATGTATTATCTCTGAACATATGCAAAATAACAGCATGTTGCTTCAAACACAGTCATTATTATGACTGATAAGCTAAAGAGCTGCTAGAGTAGTTTTTAACAGTCTTCATGATAGTTTGGTTATGTAAACCTGAAAGCAAATGCTCCAGGAACGTATTTTAGACATCGTAGTATGAATTTGACCTGTGCGCTACAATACATAGCATACAGCTACTTTCAAATAAACTAGAAGTGATAGACCTCTGCACAAGTTTTGAAATTGAAGCTTCCATTTAGGAATGTGAGAGTTGGCAGACATATCTAGAGCCATGATCCTACTCCCAGAGATATCAAATTAATACTCTAACCTACTAGTAGGTTTGAGACCTCAAACCTGATCCAATTCCTATTGAAATCAGTGGAATCTTTCCACTGAATTCTGTGGCCATCTGTTCAGACCAAATGTGCTTTGTATTTTGTGACAAAAAGGGTAGATAGCAAGACAATTTTTCTATCTCACATAGTGTTTTTCCCAAAAGAAGCCAAAAGCTGGAGCTATGGGATTTATGAACCCCTTTTGTTTAGTCCTGAAGGAAAAAATGTCTCCAAACGGATATATTCCCACTAGCTTTCTGTGCTTTGCCTCTGGAATAAAGATATCTTATCCACTTGAATTTCAAAAAACATTGAAGAAGCTGCAACATGTTGAAGAAAAGTATCTTCTGCCTGCAGTATATGCAAATTTCCTTCAGAACCTAAGATTAATTTGTAAATGTGAAATTATGTACATATTGAACTCTTTATTATTTAATTTAAATATAAAAAGATCTAGTTAAGTATTAATACATTTTTCAACACAATTTTTAGGATGTTTATAGATAGGTAGATTTTAATAAAGATTTATTTTCAGTTAACGGCAAGCAATATACTCTATACAAGCACTTTTTAGAGCAGAGCCAAAGAGAATATATTTGTCACATCTTCTGTTCAATCAAATCTGTTTTTCCATCCACGTGTATTTATCATAAATCTAGGAAAACATGCTCAAATGCACTGGAAGGGCAACCTCAATAAGGTCAGCAGATTTTTGTGTTAGCAAGACTGGATTTTAACAGCAGCATTGCTTCCCATTTCAATCCTGTGATAAGACTTTAGATGCAGTTTAAGAGCATTATCTGACAAAACATTTCCTTGTTTCAAATGTGGCAGACAGGAGACTGATTGAATTCACAGAATCGCACAAATAAAGCATCGGACATGTTTTTTATCCAGATGATTTTTTTTAATATATCTTGGAGTGAAATACAGATCCTTCCATTTAAATCTTGAGCCATTATCCATGTGCTTTTGCTAGGACTGGAATTTCCAGGAGCTAAGACATCAGTGAAGATCCAGAACCCACTGAAGTCAACCAAAAGGTTCTCATCAGCTCTGTTGGATTTTGAACGATGTATCCAATGAGTAAGCCTAATTTCATAGCAGTGAAAAAATGAATCTTTGTTTTTTAAATATCTCTCACTACCTGTCAAAAATAATGTACTTAGTATAAGTTAGTAAAAGCTTTTTCATATTAGCTTTTGAAGACTAGCCTTCTTTCTTCCAGCCTTCTTGCCTTGCTGTTAGTACTATACACACCACCCTTTTCCTTTCAGACTATTCAGACCTTGCCCTGAACATTAAAATAAGCCTTTATCTGCAGTGTGTTTTTATACAAGAACACATCCACGTAAATAATTCTAAGTGTAAGAAGTGTTCTTAAAGAGGTATGTGATCTTGCTGTGCTATGTTTTTGAAACTGGTATTTAGCAAACACTGATCTATTTTGGTCTAGGCTGGACCTGGAAGTTATACAGAAACAGCTCTACCTGGCTGAGGGAACAACTGCCTGACAGACAGTCACTTTCCAGGATGACTTTTTTTCCAGGATACTGATTATATCAAAGTTTTGGAAAGCATTCAAAACCTTAATAGAAATGGCTTGTAAAAAATAGTTTCTTTTTAAATATAACAAAGAGAATTCAAAGCATCAACAATGTTGGGGGAAAATACCTCAGTTTCCTGTCTTAGTATCACTCAGTCATAAAGTATAATTGGCCCAGCTGCACAACATGGCATGAATCATTAGAATGACATTATCCTGTCTTCACTCATTTCTTTTCTGCTATATCTCACAGGTCTGAGACGGGCAGCTATTTTTAATACTGAAAGCTCTCATATGCCAGGTCCCACAAGTAATACTGTCCTCTATCTTATTCAACATCTGTCAGATCAATAGTGGGTAACATGAGATGTTCCAGACTCAAATGCCAATGACACCTAATGATACAGCTCATCTATCATGAACAAACACTGCGCCATCCAGATACTTGAGTGACTGGCATAGCTGCACAGATGAAAAGCTCAGGGCTTTCAGGAAAGATAATGCCTGAACCTTTCCCTCAGAAACAGACCTCGTTGCAGCAGAGGTTTGCCTGTTTAAGCCTGGATCTATTCAAGGCCTACCTCTACCCTGCAGTCACAGCTTCATTTGGTCCTGCCACTCCGTAACGACATGTGTAAGTGGCAGTAAACTCACAAGTGGCGTGATTAGACGTGTATTAGAAAATGATGAGCGGTGTCTGACAGCTGAATAGGAACTAAGTGTCTGTGAAAGAAGTAGAGGCATCAAACGAAACTAGCAAGAGGGGTAGGTTCAAAACAAGCAAAAAGAGGTGGTTCATCCCGTGACGTACAGTAAACTTCTGAAATTCTTGGTCCCAGGATGCTGTCATTGCTTAAAGCTTACGTGGGTTCAAGAGGAAACACAACAAATTACTGGAAGAGAAATCCTTTGAATTATTAAACAGGTAGCAACAATGTCAGCTCAGGAAATGCTGAAGTTACCAATGGCTGGACCCTAAGAGAGCAGCAGGAGGAAGTATTACGTATGCTGTAGCCCTTTCTCATAGTCTTACGTAGGTGTACATCCCCCCGGCTAGTCAGACTTTTGGCTTGATCCCACCGCAAACTCTCGTGTTCACAGCCTGCCAGTTACGTTACTGAGCTCAGGTGTGACCTGCCACTTAACAAAACACTGTTGAATCTGCACGAGCGTGCTGGTGTAAGTCGGAGGATGCTTTACGTTGGCAGGCTCCTTCGGAGGCCAAGCTGGCCCAACCCACGACTCGAAGCAAGGCTGACATTAGCTCAGGTTTTTCGGGGCTTATCTCTCCGGGCCCCTACTCTGGCGTGTGACCACACTTCCTGTGGAATTTCTTTTTCTTATATCTAACCAGAACTTCCTCTTGCTGCAACTTGTTCCCTTAGTTGTTTGCTTGTCCCAGTTTTGTGTTCGCACTGGAATCCCAGCTGCTGCCACTGCCCCATCAGTTGCTGCTAGAAGCTTCCAGAGCCTTCTACAGCCCACAGCTTCTTTTAGAGGCTTCCTGATTAGCAGGTCATTAGTTGTTAGCTGAGTCCTGATTGGCTGCTTCTTGAATGGGGGGGGGGCCACCAGTGCACACTGCAGTGAAGGGTTCAAAGTGCTGAGTGGAGGTGCTGGGCTGCTGGTAGCCTGCGGGGGTGGGGGGGGGTCCCCTGTTGGTTTGGTAAGTGGGAGCCAAGGGAGGTGGTGGGGCCAAGGGCTGAGCACCGCTCCAGATGGTGCGGGAGGGTGCCCCAGTGGTGGTGAGTGGTGCTGGCTGGAGACAGCACCTGCTGCAGCGGGGGGGCTGGGTGCTGCCCTTGTGGCTGGTGTGGCAGCAGTCAGCCCTGGGGAAGCCCTGCTCTGGTTGAGGTGCTCCAGCCCCAGTGGAGGAGGTGGGCTTCCTTACATTGTCAGGGAGGATGAATGGTGGCTAGACAGGGTTCTCGCTGAGACCTGGTGCAGGTGAGAGTGCAGTGGGAAGAAGGAGGGACAGCTAAGGGTGCTGCTCAAGTGAGAGGAGGATGGAGACTGCCAAGGTGGTAGAGTTTGGAGGGCTTGTGACTCCCAGAAGCAGGTGAAAAAGCTCCTTCCCCACCCTTAGGTCTGAACTTAAAAAGTCAGTACAGTGCCCTGATAGCCCAGGAAAAGGAATTGAATTTTTCTATGAATCCTGTTGGTAAGCCTTTAATACCTCTCTTTTTTACTATACTTTATTTCTGACACTACTTTTATTCAAATCTAGTGCATGTAATCTTCCATGTGAAATTCATATATCCTACTTAACATTTCCTTATTTTCTCCTGTGTGGTTTTCCTGGCCACAATTCACCTTACTGAAGATAAAAGCTTGAAATGTTTTCTTGCAGCAATTTCTAAATTACATTCTTGGCAGGAAAAAAAAATACTCCTGAAATTCCAGGTTAACCTATGGCATTTATTCTTTTGTCATGGTTTGGATCTTTTAATCCAAAGCATTGGCATTACATCAATGTGAAACTAGTTTTAAATTGCTATAGAATGCTATTTCATCTCAAATTTATGTCATGGAAGATAGAAGCAAAAAATTGTGACATACTGTTTCACATCAGCTTATGCTCACTTACTGAACCGAAACTTCTTGGTAAGACATTTCGTGCTAAATGTAGAATTCTTATTTTGTTTTGTTTAGGCTTAGACATTTTTCCCTATGAAAAATCTGAAGTTTTTCAAAGGCATATATTTAGTGGGAAGGACTTCTGCAACTCCCAGCAGCTTCAGTATCCAGCAAGTGTTTACTCAAAATTTGCTGGCGCTGTTGCTACTGGACAATGTGTAAATCAGTGATATAAACAGCACAAACACTAGATTCACCTCTGACTTATCTCTTTAGATACTGTATCTAGAGCCATTGACTTCATCCAAAGCCACAAGGACATGTTCTGTGGGCAGCTGTGCTCAGTTCACGTGTTTCCTTCATTGAATGTCTTTGGTGGATAAACCTCTTTTTAGGTTTTAACTAATAGCTAAAGCTTCAGGAAGCAATCTTGAAGGAGGAAATCCTTCAATTCTTGCAGGAAGCAATACAGGATCAGCATACTTCATTGTGATGAATTATATCTAGTTTACTTTAAATTAGGAAGCATTCTGGCATCTTCACATCCCCATACTCATTTGTAGTGGGGTTAACTAATTAGAAAGCAAGCCCTAATAGGGGTGTAGTATGTAGAGTCACAGTCCTCAAAAATATCTTGAAAATTAGCTATTTTATGACAAATGCAGGTTATTAATTAAACAATACACCCCAACAAGTTATAATCATTTCGTATTAGTGGGGGAAGAATAAAGGATGAGAAAAAGGGTCAATTATTTTAAAATACTCAAATAGTATTTCTCATACTTCAGTTTCTCCTTAGTTCTTATGAACTGGCAGAATCCATTTTACAGGAATTATAGGCTAGACAGTTTACTTATGCCTCGGTGGCAATGCTATTAGAATATGGAGTCAAATTTAAGTATGCAGCATTCTCTCACATTCAGTGATTACAACAACCATAGCTTATTGTTAGATGTCCTTGATAGGAATGATGACTGAACTCATTAAATAATGAGCAAGTGAAAACTGGTGGTCTTAATCTCTGCTAGTGATTGTCAGCTACAAGAATAATGATTGTGAAGGAAGACATCCGTTTTAGTTTCCTGCACTTTATGAAGCGTGACCAAATATAGGCAGAATAATAGTTCACTGCAGTTCACATGCAGTTTGTCCACCAGAGAAGAGTCTAAATTAGAAACAATATTCAAAATGAACAGCTTGATTAATGGATAGCTCATAATTTATTTCCCTTCAGGGCAGTACTGTGGATATATCAACCATCACAAAGCTTAGAGGAAGGACTATAGGTCGCAAGAAGGAACAGTGTGAGCTAGGCTTAAGAGGCTAATGTGTATGTACTTAGAAAGGTGGTTACACTGGATTGTTTTTTTGCAGGGGAGAGGGAGAGTAGTTCTAGGAGTGTGGGCTTACGCATGAAGAACAAGGTTAAAGGTAAGGTGTATATTTCGCTTGCTGCAATACAGTTTAACCATCTGAATCTTGCCTCCATAATCAGCGTTTAGGGTTCAACAGTCATGTTGCAAGGAGATTAGTGAGGGGAGGAGAGAGTGAAAGAATAACTTTTACAAGCACTATTAAATTCACTCCAAATTATCAAGAATTTTCTTTGTTAAAGTTTGTAGTTTTTATTTGCTTGGCAACAAAAGATTAAACATTTTGTTGTCATGATTTGAGGAAAAACTGTTGCTAGAGAAAGGCAGGCAAACCATCCAGTGAGATAGGATACTAATAGGAGGTATGATATGGATACAGCTATGCTAGGAGCTAAAAATCTTAATGTATGTAGGCTTCCATGGCTTCTTTTTCAGTATTCTTTCAAAAAGCTTTTTTTAATAGGTACAGATTCCCTGCCTTTTGCTAGCTTTCTTTTTTCTTGCTTTTACTCCTGTCTCTGTGGGTTTTTTTTTTTTGGGGGGGGGGGGAGCACTCTCCATTCTTTCCTGTAGTCCTATTTTCTCACTGTAATGCTCAACCTGCATTGCTATACCTCTATTGCTTCTGAAAAAGTAAATGAAGGTGTGAAAGAAATAAAATAATATTCTGATGCCATCTCTTAGCTGTCTTACAGAGAAGCTATAATAAAATCAGCATGCTTGGGGTTCATTGTATGACTCAAATTCTGCCTTATTTCTGATGGAGCAACCCACACTGTAAACTGACAGTATATGATCTAGGAGTAGAGTTACTTATATATTGTACATCTTCCTTCTACGAGCATCCTCAAAAGTGTTAGTTGAGCTGTGTAGTGTAAAAATCTCAATAGCATGAAAAAGGTCTTTTGCAGACAAACTCAGCAGAGGAGCTTTGGAAAGACAAAGCATGGCCTCAAATCAGTGAGAGTCTTCTGGGATGATATATTTTCCCTAAGATGAATTTCATACAGCATATATCACTGTCTGAGAAAAGATCTTGAAATAGTGGAAATAATAGTCTCACAGAAGAAGCTACTCACTCGCCATTCAGGTATTGCTAAGGGCATATAGGGCAGTTCTATCGATCTGTTAACGTTCTTTCCCGGAATCTCTGCAAAGGGCTTCTTTCTCCTGTTACCATAGGAGGAAGAAGTGTCCATTATAATGTTTCCTTTTTCATCAGTCCTTGTTGTCAGGCCCTACAATATAGGGAAAATCTTTCTTCTTCACCCTGTTCTTGTTCCTGGAATCTCTCTGTACGTGATAGAAAATGAAAAGAATAGAGATAACTACTTGAAAAGGATAATCTATTTTATGGCATAGCAGACAAAAATAAGATGACAGCATCTTTGGTAGCATGAAGTATCTGTTCCATTTGTTACTGCACCTCTCTGTGTTGGTGTCTAGCCTAAAGCTCTATTTAGGGTTCCAATTTCAAATTTTTCACACAGGCTGTGCCTATATATACACCCTCAGCCTAGTTCCCATTCTTCTAGAGTAGGTAATTAGATAACTAAGATGCAGTGGCTTTCCTTTCAGTAGCACCTGGGATGGTGGTCTGCAGTGAATACTCAGCCTGTCTTCAGTGAAGTCTCAGTCTGTCTCCAGGTGCCAGGATGTGCCTGGGGTATGTCCCTGGAGATAAGGGTTTCTGGTTCCTCTTTTAGGAACAAACCCATTCCAGGACCATCTCACCAGCTCTAATTTTGCTGGAACATGAGTGGTTGTTCTGAATTGGATCAGTGATTGTTCTGAACGGGTCCATCTAGCCCAGGATCCCATCTCCAGCAGTGGCTATGAATGGATGCTTGAGAAGAGAAAGATTTGGAGATGTACCTCTAATAGTTGAATTCTACACCTAATATTCTTCCTGGATTCAGCTGTATTTTGCTTAGGTACTTAGTAAACCACGTGAGATTTCTGTGTAGTCAGTGATGCATAATTGGGACAAGATTTTTCTTCCATGAGCTCCTCCAGACTCTTACGGAACTCATGTAAACTTTTGGTGTCAGTGACATTCTGTGGCAAGGATTTCCACATCCCAATGATATATTGCATTAACACATCAGTGTTATTTGGTTTTGTTTGTTGGCTTTTTTCAGCTGGAACCTGCACCTAATTTATTCATGCCACCTAGTTCTTACGTGACTGGTTAAAAAAACTGATCCCAAGCCTCCTTCTCCATGCCACTCATGCTTGTGCCATGTTCCCTGTTGGTCATTTCCTTTGCACGTTGAGGAGTCTTCTCCCACTTGATCATTCCTTACATGAAAGCCTTTTCATAGTTTTGGTCATGCTTGCTGCCCTCCTCCGAACCTTTTCAAGGTCCGTTATACTCTTTAAAGTGAGAGGATGAAAACTGAATGCAATATGTAAGGTAACAGTGAATCATGGTTGCTTGTGGTGTTTCCTCTTTTGTTTTATTTTATAGTAATTTTTAACATTTGCTTTTGTTTTTTGGACTGCTGTTGAGCTGTTTTCATGGATCTGTTTACCATAACTCCCAAAGTTTTGGTTCTGAATGATAATAGTCAGCTCGGAGCCTGTTGTTCCATATACGAATTTAGGATTGCTCTGCTCCTCTGGTATGCATCACTTCCTGTTTTTCTTCCGTGAATTTCATCTGCCATTGTACTGCCCGGCTGCTCGGACTTAAAGTTATTCTGTAGTTCTTTATAGCTGCTCTTTGTCCTTCTACTTTGAGAGACTTTGTATTGTCAAACTTTTATCACCTAACTGCTTGTTCCCTTTCCATCTTGTGAGTGTTCAATCGTCACGGTACAAATTCCTGCAGAATGCCATTAGTGACCTTGCTGCTTCGTGAGGGCAGATCATTTACTCCTACGTTCTGTTTCCTATCCTTTAACCGATCATTTCTCCATGACATTCCCTCCTATGCCATGACTACTTAGTTTCTTTCAAAGCATTGATGGAGCAATTTGTTGAAAGCCTTTTAGAAATACATGTAGACTTTATCAACTGGATCACTTTAACTGCACAGAGGTGACCTTTTCAGAGAATTCCTCTAGGTTTGTGAGGGGCAACTTCCTTTTTACATAAGGCATGCTGACTCTTTCCAAGTAGCTTATTTTTATCCAAGTGTCCATTAATTCTTCATTGCAGTTACGGATTTCAGGCTTACAGACCTGTTACTTCTCAGATCTCTCCTGGAATTCTGCTAAAACTTGGTATCGTATTTCCCCTTCCTCAACACTTGGATGCCAAGGTGATTTTAAGGGAATGATTAATCAATACTGTGAGTAATTTCGCTGCTTCATTTCCATTAGAAGTCTTAGATGAATACTATTTAGTCCTTGTGATTTCATATTGTTTGTAACATCTGGGTGTCTTTGAATCTTTTCTGTAGTCACTTCAATTTCAGACAGATCCTTTGAGTCCTCCACAAAGAAGGATTCTGGCGTAAGGATCTCCTCTTTCTGCCACAGTGAACATATGCAAAGAATTGGGCTTCTCTGAAATAGTGTTATCTTCTCTGAATGCTCAGAAGCATTTTTTCCGTTAGTTTTGGTTCCTTTAGGTAGTTGTTTCTTGAAGTTGTCTTTGGTTGAGTTACTGTGTTTGTATGTTTAATCTACAAAGTTTATCACCACTTCTGTTTTCTGCCCTTTTAAAGGGGTGCCTTCTTGCTTCCAATAAGCAGTAGGGAGTGCTTCAAAATTTTTAAGATTTTTAGGAAGGTAGAAAAATGTTTAAACGTAGTAAAAGAAGAATACCTTATTTCCATGAAGGTATTTAATTTCCTTTAAACATTTTTAGAAATTCCTTTTTTTGTATAACAGTCTAGACAATGTCAGGCACACAAAAGTGTATGTGTGTTTCTTTGCTGAATGGAGAAGGATATAATTAGATGCTCATGTTTTGCTGAGTAAGGGTTTAATAACTCCAACTTCCTAACAGCCTAAGTGATACCTAATGTGCCAACTATGAAGAATAAAATTCACCCCAAAACACTTCCAAGATTCTGGTTAAAGCTAGCTGAAGAGGTCAAAGCTCAGTTTAGCAACTTTCATTGCTTTTCATTTTTTTTCTTCTTTTCCTTTAAATAATACTTAATGAGAATTAGGCTTACTTTCCCTTTTCATTAAAGGCCTAATTACAGCATAAAATCACCCTGAAACCTATTTTCTTTCCATTTGTAGGTGAATTTTTACTCTTATGATAACCATTTTAAATCTCCTGGTTCATGTTCTTCTATTTGTTAATGTTCATTAATTATAACACTACTGTTTAAACTAGAGATTTATCTCTCTTGTGTCCATCTTGGGTGACTAGTTTCAGATTTGCAGTAGCTTGTCTACATCTTGGGTCTTTCTTTTCAATTACTTTCCCTAGGGCTTCAGAATTTTATCAGATAATAAACAGTCCTTCGGATGTCAAGCCCTAATGTTTCTTATTAAAGCCATGAAAGATTTGTTTTCCTATTACAGGTTTCACTTGAAGCAAACACGCTGGTTCAGGATTTGCTTCAGAAAGAAATTCTTCATAGTATAAAGAAAAAAACCCCAAACCCTATATTTATTCAGCTTGCTTTCTTCACAGATTAAATGAATTTGGAATATAAACTGCTTACTTTAGTTGTTTACTTGGTTTACTACTTCCCATAATTTACCAAGGCTTTCTGACAATATATTTCATGTCTCCAGTCAGATGGCCTCCAAGACCAGGTCTTTAGGCATACATCATTAAGTTTTTCGTTAACAGGAAGCTCTACATGTCAAACCGCCCTACCCAGACAGAAATCATAGCTTAATGCTTAGATCTTTGATTTGAGATATGCTACTCTACTAGTATACCACAAGTTTGGGCAAATGTAGTTAGAAATGCCTACTTGATACCACTAGTGTTGAAGCAAATGCTTAGGTATGTGGATACCTAAAAAAGGTTTTTAGCACTCAAATTCTGTTCTGCTTTATAGAAACTTATTAGGCTAGTAAGTCTATTTGCCTTATGAAGAATAAGAAGTTAAAGGAAATACAGGCCTCATCATGTGTGCATAGTCAATCAAGGCTGGCTTTGTGGGTTTGGGTTACTTTTATAATTTAAAAAAAAAAAAAAAAAACCTCTGGAGATGTCTGGCTACTGTTGGCTGCTTTAAACCCTAGAGAGCCAAGGGATGCCTACTGTTGTAAAGACCAGTAGCTGAAAGCAGAAGTATAACTCTGTTTAATACTTTTTTGATAGAGATAGTTTTGGGATTATTATGAAGGCATTAAGACTGCAGTAACAGTTTATTACTGAATCTTTTAGATCTTCAGCAGATGGAGTGAAGGAAGTGCCAATGATATATGCCTAATTTTGATGCGTGTGTATTATATATGAGAATGGACAAGGATTAGGACTGGAGTTAGGGTTTAGGGAAAGAGGCCCTGAAGTAGGGATTACAGCTGAATTACATGATGCTGAAAGTAGAGTGCTGATGCTTGGTTTTTCATACTTGCTACCAAATCCTGCTCTGACTGTATAAACTGTACTTCCCTCAGACCTACGCATAAGCTTTTGCTATCTTCAGCCCTCACACTATACCTCAGGACCTCAGTGACAAACTGAACATACAACCTTCTTTTCCCAGTCCTAAACCTAAGTAAGTACTTGCACCAAAACTAATCTGATCGAATGGGTTATATTGATGGAATTGGCATGGCCTGAGTTTGTGCCACTGTAGAGGGTGATCAATGGTTTTGGTACAGCTTTTTGTCATCAAGATGAGTTAAATTTTGGGTTAGGTTTTGTTACTGGGATTAATGGTTAACAGTCAGTTTTGGTTTAGATCATCATTTGGATGTAGTTAAGCCCAAGGTAGGTTTAACTCCATAAACAAGTTAAACCCTGTACCAGTTAAACCCTGGTAGGTCATAGTTAATTACTTAGTAAAATATTATCTGTTAGTGAGGTCAGTTCCTGATATCTCTACCACTCAATTGTCAGAGCCTGGGTTTAGTGGTTAATTTTTAATTTTATCAAATTACTAGTAGCTGTTATATTGAAGAGCTCTGTTTAACAGGTAGATCGTCTAGGCCCCAGAGGACCAGGGCTGGCTTCATGTTGGCAGGAATCATTCTACGTTCTTGAACTCCTCTGAACGCCACTTTATCTTTGCACTTTGTGCATATACACACATACATGTGCTGGCTTCCTTCTTCCAAATAAATAATGGCTGTCAGTGGCTTATCAAACACAATATCCTTGAGACTGTCAGTTTTCAATGCTATCCTATTGCCACTTAACTTCCCCCCCCCCATCCCAGACTGTGTGCTCAGTTCCTATACAACACTGATTAAAACCAGTTGGAGAGCCTGGCCAGCAGACCAGACTCTAGCATTTACTTGCTAAATTAGATTTTTCTTTTCCAAATTAGAGGCTGTGCATTCCCATAGTCCCCTGATTCCTGCTGAGTTTCCTTCTCAAGAAGCAAGATGCTACTGATTTCTTGCTTAATGCAGAGGCAGATCATGCCAGTAATGCTACTCCAATGGATTTGGAATAGAGTGGAAGCCAAAAGCTTAGGAGGAGCTGCCTCTCCGATATGTTCAGCGTGCTGTGGCTCTTGGCTCTCTCTCAAGTGGCAGTCTTCCTATGGGCCACTGCACAGAGAAGAACAGAACTGTTTCCCATGCCATAGGCTGCTGACCTATGAGCAGTGGCCAGTTTGAAGAGCGTACTTTATTTTGAAAGTATTTCAATAATGTCTTTTCTTTCTTTTCCTCTTAAATCCATTCTACATGACCTCTAACCACTCTTTGAGTTACTTTCTCACTCAAGATTCAGGGTCATTTGAGATGCAAGCAGAGATAAACAGGTTAGAAAGATTTCTTAATCTACCCTTTAAAGAAAGTGTTAGATCTGTAAATTTGAGTTCTCATTTACACCCACCAGTAGTGATGTTTCATTAAGTGTTCTCTATCAATAATAGGCATTGCTGTGATAAGAGGAATACTGTGGTGCTGCCAAGCTTTAGTAGTTTTAATAGAAGGTTAGGAGCTCTCACTTGCGGAGGTATTTTCTGTATAATGAACAAGAAAATCTAAGGCAATAAAATTAATGAGAGAAAGAAATCAGTAAGAAGTCAATGACAAGTCAGTGACAGCTGAATGCAATTTATATAAATGTGACTGGTAGTAAGAACCATCTGTGAAAGCCTCAAGTAGAGAATTAACCTGAACTTCCTGAACTCTTCACTTTTATTTCTGCTCTTTCTTCATATCCTATTTTACTCCTGTCAGGAAAGCCTTTGTTCTTCCAACAGTTTTACAGAAGATGTTAAAAACTGCAGTAAACTAGCAGATGTGTACAGTAACTTCCCTATAGTCTTAAAAAAAATTTGACGGTGCCATCTGGAGTACTGGAAAGATTAAACAATTTGCTTTAAAAAATGTGTGTGTCTGCATGTTTTAAGGTGTTTTTCTATACATGTTATATCGTCATCAAGACAGAATAACCTAGAAAAGTGATTTTTAAATTTATTGATTACTATAAGATATGAGTGTAAAGTTCTATAGATGTGCTTTGGAGTACATGAGCATCATGCTGCACAAATCATGTAGTTCAGTGCATTACATTACGGTATGTTAGGGACTACAGTCTAGTATCTTACCATGGCAGCAATTGCAGGCATCTTCTGTGACATGATTCTGCAACTCTGCTATTCTGTATAGTGCTCGTTTATGAACAAAACAATAGGCTATAAGTTATTAAATAAGCTGAAGCGTAACATAAGGAATGTTTAAATTGGAAAATATAGGGATAGAGCTGTACTAATATGACTTCTGGTATAAACAATGTTTTCAGGGTTTAGAGTGTCCTTTAGGGTATCAATTGTGTCTCCTTGTAAGTGGTTCAATCTTAGCAAAAACACCAAAAATAAAAAGAGGAAGAAAACAGAAAAGATGTTAAATTCCAGAGACAAGTAGAGACCTACGCTAACATAGGAGAGTAGTATAATTACATTGATTTGGGTATACTAATACACTTTCCTGAGTAGACAGTTTTAATCATATATTTTGGAATTTATATTGACTTTTTTCTTAACAGTGGCCAAAACACAATGAGTGTAACATCTAGATTATGCTCTGAAATAGCACTTATACATATCAGCTCAGCCCTCACAGTGACACGCAAAATCTGCATGTAAATTTCCAGCAACATCAGAATGACTAATAAACATTTCCTTCCCAGGAAGTTCATGGGGGGGGGCGGGGGGCATCAGTCACACAAGAACTTTCTCCATCCCTCAGGATACTACCTCATGTTAGACTATTTCTTCACAGAGATATCTTGGAGTAGTTTAGTGGTACATACTGTGAATTTAAAATATGTTCTCCTAAAGGTAAACATAATGGTATTTGCATTTTTTTCACATAAACCTCTATAAATATATTCCGTTTACTCAGGTTACTTGTAGAAGTCTTAATGGGTACCCAATACATCCGTGTGTGTATATTTATCTGTATATATCTCAAGATTACTTGTGGGTTTTTTCAAAGCATTTTATTCTAAATAAACAAAAATTCTGTTTTCATATTCTTACTAAAAAGCTTTTTTCCCAGCTTTTGTATTCAAGAAAGCTACTGACATCTCTTCATTAATGCAAAATGTACAGGACTAATGTCATTAACATGGTTTAAAAAAAATAAGAAAAAAAATCAGAATTTGAAACAAAGTTCTTAGTTTCAAGAAAGTTTATAGACATATCTCATGTTACAGTTATCTACCTTTGTATTATGTCAGAGAAGATTGTGTTTTTATAATCCAGTATGCCTGGTGCCTATTAAAATAAGTGCAGGTATATCTTTTTCCATTTAAAATTCAGAGATCAATATTTCAAGTTCATCTTTAAATCAGGTTTGTCAAGATATGGCAGCATTCTTGTGAGCTTAATTTTCACTTGAATGTCAAGAAATACTGCAGTGGAGTTCTGTATTAGTTCTGCCATGTATTCTGAGAATTACTCAGTTATCAGGCCAAATCCTGAGGTTGGTGTGACCAATGCTTTCTTTTCACTTTGCAATAGAAAGAGATGAAAAAATTTTTTGCCCATTTGGTCATACTCATTTCTTCTTGAGTGCTCAGGGTGGAACACCAGCATTATGCTGTTCAGCGGTGGCTTATCTGTTATCCAGGGATAAATGGTAGAGCTGCAATAAGGACTAATGATCACTGCATTGGAACATGGCAATGCCTGTTGTCTGTGAAAGCCTGAGGACTTACGAAAGACTACATTTAATGTTTAACGTTCATATTTTATGGGTAACAATTTTGATTTTCTGTTGTGAAAGCAACAAGAAGTGATAGCTGGAAAACGGTCAAAATCGCTGAAGTGTTTAGCAGTGTTAGTCTTCAGCATACTCACTGGAATATCTGTGGAATTCAAAGCTATAAAACATAACTAAAGTCAGGTCCCTTGGCTGTATATTTAAAACAGATTAAATTCCTTGTTTGAAGACAAATGTGAAAGAAGAAATTAAAAAGAAAAGGACCATGCACTCCGAAGACTGAAAGCAACATGGAATATTTTTCAGTTCTGTTATCTTTGTCATAACAAAACTGCCTAATCTGAGCATTAAATGCCAAAATATTCAGAAAAGCAATGATATAATCATTATGTGTCTAAAACAGCTTAGGAAGTCACTAAGACCATCCTTTTTCTGTAAGCTATTATAAACTGTCTCTAGGCAGCCTGTTCCAGAATTCAGTTCTCTATCATTACAAAGGTTTTCCTAATGTCTAGCTCGAGTCTGTCTTGCTGCAAGAGTTCTGCTCTCATGAATGCAGAAAGCATGACCTTCCTCTTTACAACAGTCTTGTACACCACCTGCACTGTTATAACTTTTGCTTGACTCAATACTTCAGTTTGTCCTCTTAGATAAGGATAAAGTATCAGGACTCGCAGGGATAGAGACCTGTTATCTCTTTCATACAAAGCAGCATTCATATTCTTAACACTTCAAGGTACTATTAGCTGAACTATATAGGCTCCTATAGACTAGCTGTTACAGCTGAATTCTTGTCAGGTTTAGAATGTTAATAATAGTGATGTTTCCTAATTGCATAATCTCCTGATACAGTAATAATGAATACTGAGTAGTTTGATTTATCACTAGACAAGCTAGTCTCTGGTCAGACTGAGTAATCCAGGAATATTGTAATATGCCTTAACAGAGGACATAAGATGTGCGATATCGTGCATATTTCACGGGTGCAGCAAGTCCTCAAATGTTCAGTGATACAGCGCTGTGGACGAAACACTTATTTGAAATTGCTGGGGTGGGGGGGAATCACCGGAGGAAAAAATATGGTATAGGGATACTACTCTTTGGAACTGATTACATGCCCTGTAGGCATAAATAGAGAAATGATTAGGAAATATAAATATCCATTAGTGGATGGGAGTTCAGAAGACAGGCATACAGAAAAAGAAACAATTGCAAAGAAAGTGAGCTTTTTTCCTTAACAGTGTTGGTGCCAATAATCCCATCTAGTGTATAAATGAAGTGGTGTTATCGTAGAAGCAGATGACAACATACATTGTGAACCAGCATCGGTCAGTTTCGATAACACCAAAGCAGTTTAGGAGGGAGGCAGATTCGGAGTCTGTGTGGTATGACGAATTGTAAGCCTAAAAAGATTTAACTGTCCCAAGAATACCAGCAATGGTGTAGCGAGACTTTGAGAAGCACAAAGAGTGGTGCACTACCTCCTGCTCGGAGGATTTGTTGACTGCCCTGCTATAGCAATGTATTTTGCTGTATTTTATGTGAGTCTCAGAGCTCTGCTCTGAGACCAGGAACAAATGTGCGCTGCTGCAATTAGAAATTTATTTCTCCAGCATGATTTTCTCTTTTGTGCAGCAGAGTGGATATTCAGTTTGATTTTTATGTAGGGAAAAGTGTAGAGAAGGATGAGCAAGAATGTCTTTCTGTTATCCTGCTTTGCCAGACCCCCATTTTTGTTTAACTGAGTTAGCCTTCACATGATAGGTTTTATAGTAGCTTAATAAGCTGGAGAGAGAAGAAAGTTCAATTAAACCTCCAAAGTTGGCAGGAAAGTATGGATGTTCCATGCATTCTGGAACATGTTCAGCAAATTTCTTAGCTTAGGAGGAGGAAAGGACTTGCATATTAGTTAAAATGGGCCACTGTCAAAGAAGCTGCTTTAGATAATACACTCTACAAGTGCATGCTGTGATACCTCTGTGGCCTAAAGCATGTATGTTAGAATTATCTACGGGAGTTAAAAACTGAATTTTTATTAGGATTGTATTGACAAGAGCATAGTTTTATTGTATTTGCACGTGTAACAAAATTGGCTGGATTGCTGAGATCTGTACTCCTGGCCAAAAACTGTTTGAGAGTGCTTTACCAGTTTCACAGTTCAGGGCTCTATATGCAGATTCTGACACTCTTTTTCTTGCTGCTTCTTCTAGGAAAGCAGTATGCTTTGGCATAAAATGAAGCTGCTTTACCCACTCCCCTGCAAACACAGACATACAAGACAACTATACATATGATGAGTAAATATAAAATGATGAATCAGTAAAAAAAAAAAAAAACTGCTTTCAGGTTTTACTAATGGAGTTATATCACTTCAATGGCATTGTTAGATATTGGTATGTGATAGGACCAAGGGCTTCTGCTGGTGTAGGTGCACTTCTCTCTCCCTCAGCTAGGTTTGAATTGCTGTAAACCAAGAAATTCTCCCTTGTTTGGGCCAGATGCATGAAACAGTCCTACAGAAGAAAGCATAGATTTAAGGCACAAACTTTCTTCGCTTACCTCAGTGCAAGTCCTGAGAAACTCAGATTTATTGTCCGTTGCCAGAATTGAGGCTATTGTTTAACAAATGCTACAATTTAGTAGGAAAAGAAAGAGTGCAGTTCTAGGTTTTTATCCACAGTTTTAACGCTCCTAGGGGTTTTCAAAATCCATGAAATAGTGTGTCTGTGTATTTTATCAGTCACCAGTGATATGTGCTTATCAGTGGTGTTCTATTTTAGTAAGCCCAAAGCATTTCAGTTTGGTGACCAAAATAAATGGAACAAAACTGTTAAAAACGAATCCTCTAGGTGTGTGATTAAGAGGCATATTTCTAAGAGAATGAATGGGTATAAACCCCATCTTTTCTCCTCAGCAGAGAAGCCTCCCCCCCCCCCAAAACAAAACAAATAAGAGGCTGCATCAATTCAAGCTGTCATGCCTTTTTCCATATTCAGAATTTTGAGCAAACAAGTTCTAATGCATTAATAGCAGGACAGAATAGAGAAGGAAGGGAGATCAATCATGGTTTTATGTTCAGAAAGTCTAAACAAAGGTTTCAGTCTTGTTCTTTAACTGAGAGATATACAGAGAAAGCAGAAATAGAGCAAAAATATCAATTATTAAACTTTTTAAAAAGAGAGAAGAAACTAAATGACCTTGAGAAAGCCCACAGTGTTCCTTATTCTTAGTACTTGTTACTCCCATCTCCCCTCTAAATAGCCTTTGCTCCATCTAATTCTAGACTGCTTACAAATTCCATCTATACTTCTGACAGGTGGTACATGATGATAGGCTATCTTATTTCTTCAACAGTAACCACATGATGGTGCTGCAAGGCCAAGTGGAACAAATTGAGTCTGCCAGACTGGATATAGAGCACTGTAACCCATCCAGATATGTCCTCTGTGGTATTTGTTTTCCTGAGGGAAAGGATTCTGGCAGAAAAAAGTTTTGTATAAGCAAGTGAAAGTGTTTATCTCAGACTTATTATCTAACTGCAGTTGTCTATTTCATTCCTATCGTACTTATTTAACTTTTAAAATAAGTCATTATTTTAAGTCAGTATTATTTAAAATAATAACTTTTTTCCCTGTAATTTCAAAGGTGCGCTAACAATAACAGTGCACTGGCACAACTTTATCCTCAGAAGGACACTTCAGTAAGTAAATAATCTAGAAAGTGGCAGAACTGTCTTTAAATCCATCTTTAGTCTATTTTACAGAACAGTGTAGTTGCAGCTGGATCACATATAGCTCAACAGACAGAGGAAAGAGCAATTACATCTGTGCAAGATAGTAAGTACCAAATGTGTACACTTTACCAAACTGGTGAAACTGTTTTCATATTAGTGTCTCATATTTTGTGAGCATAAATAAAAGCATTATGCACTCTTATCAGTATCTCCTTGGCTTCCGTCTGTTACTGGTATTAGTTACTGTGTTAAGTGTTCTGTGAGGAAAGTAAAACTGCTGCAGATGTCTGAAAAAGACAAATTCAGATGAAATTTGATCTGCTGGTGGTGACGACAATACCAATGACCTGTATGGCCAAGACGCATCTGTATGTTGTTAATGTTTATACTAACAGATTAAACTGACTGCGTCAGGAACTATAACTAGGGTCTAGGCTGCATGTTCCTTTTCCGTTTACATGCTAGCGTAAAATGCAGAAACAGCATTACGAGATCATATTTTAGTGTGAAAGGGTTCTGGCCTTCTCTTAGGCGCAACGGTCTCTGTTCTAGGTCAAAATGGTCAGGGACTGTTAGAAGAACATCTTTTATTTGGCACCCTGCCGTCCTTGTCCTTTTAGCAATAATGTGTAATAGGCTAATGACAGAGCAAAACTGCATGCCTTCTGGGCATCTGATTTTTGACACCTGGTGAGTCTTGTCAGACTCATGACAGCGGGATTTTGCCCTTATAAAAGGAAAGAATAGTCATTCCGGCTATTTTCAGACCAAAAAAAAAGGAAAAATGGACCCTCCAGCTCATTAATTTCAACACAAGGAATATTTCCACATAGCAGAGCAGGTAGAAGTAGTAAGATGAGAAGTTTTTCATCTTGATATGGTTGTTGTAATATTTAGGTGAAGACTTTTACAATCCCAGCTGCAAAGTCTGTAGAGAGTGCATTAGCCCGCTGCTTCCCTTCAGAGACAGACTGGAAATAGGACTGCCCCAAAATACGAGATTCTGGGACATAGTGTGCCAAAACAGTAAGGAACCTTGGAAAGGTTAGCTGCAGTCAAACAGCTCAGGGTAACAAGAAGGTAATATCCCAACTCTGAGAAAGGGAAACAGGTTATATCAAGAAACCATGTCAAAAAGCTTAAAATGAAACCTCAGAAGACACAGTTCCAGTACATAAGGTCCAAACATAGAGTCCTGGACAGTCGACCAAGAGAGTATGCATCTCAGGAGCTGTGCAGAAAAAAGAATACAAATATATTGGTAGGAAATTATCAGCGTAGTTTATAGGCAGAAAAGGTAGTTTAAGTTTTTGGTTTCATTCTCTTTCCTGATGCAAGACAAATAACTTATTGCACGGTTTCCTTACGAGGCTCCCTTCCGTGAGAGAAAGAAGTTGTTAACCTGCCAAAACCCTTTGGATTTCACTTAGGAATATTCCAAATCTTTCTCGTCCTCTTAAGTTTTTTTTTTTTTTCCCCTGTAGCAGTCTGAGCTTTTGCTATCAAAGTAATCACCTGGTCTGGATGTGAACAAAAAAAGGCATTTCACAGGTTTAGGTCATGCTACAAACAGTTCAGGAATGGAATACTTTCTCAGTCTGAGTAATTTTCTAATGCCTGGAGAGGAGGACAGGATAAGGTACTAGATCTTTCAGTAAACTATGTAGAAGACATATATTAGCTCTTCTGAAATCTAGGAGGGGGAAGTAGAAGTGATTAGTCAGGGAGGGATTACTGGTATGCTGTATTTGCTTTTTTCAGTAATTCCAATAATATTAATTGAAAAGTTTCTAATATTGAGTAGAATTACTTCGCAATAAGAGACTTTGTCAGGGTAAGAACTGATTGTCAGCTTACAAGTCTATGTGCACTGTAGTGATGCCAAAGTAATAGTTCAGTTTTTCTTTAAAAGGCACACAGTTCTTTCTTTAAGGCCACATATGTTTATTTTTGTCATCTGTTTTGCAATTGTTACTGTCCTGATGGCATCCTTTTTTAAACTGTGAGCTGCTTAGAAAAAAAGATATCTAGATGATATGTACAAGACTAATTCAGCTGCTTGAGGTGTCTGCATACTTTCTGAAACTTGAAGAGTTTGAGTCAGCAGGAGCTCAGCATCCAAATATGGAAAAAAAGATTATCAAAATAGAAAATTTAAATTCAAGGTATTCCCCATTACCAAAAGCAAGGACAGACAGTGGCCAGAAAGTGAAAAGATATGGTACCTGAGACCTGGAACTAATTCTGTTTGGGAGGGGTCTGCTGTAAGGAGAGAAGCATTTTTTTGAGAAGTCTGGTCTTGCCTCGCTGAGGGCTAATTCCTACCGGAAGGCTAAGAACAAAATTCTCTGGATGCAAAGAGTGAGAAAACTGCTCAGCAACTGTCTACAGTTTGCATAATCTTTTGTGTAGATTTTAGGTTAAGTCCCATGTATGTAGTGTTGCGATCAAGTAATCTAAATGTATGCATGATAGCAGAAAGAAATTAATCTGAAGGGTTTCTTATCAGTACTATTCCTGTGTTTTATAGCTGTAGCTTCTAATAGCAGTTGTGTTTCTATATGCTACTCACTGTATAAATACAGAACGTGATGGTCACAGCTCCCAAGAGCTTCAAAGTATAATAAAAAGTACAAGTCAAGTTAGAATAGATGAATGCATGTAAATAGAAGGGTACAGACTGGCCAGTGTGGTGAGTATCAGACTCAGCTGGTAAGTATTCATAGCAGCAAGTCATCAAATATACAGAGGACAAAGGGAGAACAGGTGTGGTATGGTTTTGGACTTTGTTTATATTATTTCGTATCAAATCAACCCACAATTTGTGTTAACTGGCTGTATTTTTGTAATTCTGATGCTTTGCCATGCATACAGAAGATGCTTTTGCCAGCCCTGAAAATATTCCATTGGAAACTATAAAATAGATTAGGATTCAATGTTCTTTGATGTAGGAATTCATGGATGTTACCTGCTAAAGAGTATGGAGAAATCCAGCTAGCTAATTTTAATTGCTCTGCTAGGAAAAGCTGCCTAATTAATGATAGCAGGAGAATCATAACGGGCCTGTTCTGTTTGGATTCTTGGCTACTCTGAGACAGTAGCATGGGTATACAAATTTTCTTTTCTCTCTTGAAAAATTTCACATGATTATTGTAGGTTATATTTATAATTCTTCTTTATAAGAGCAGGAAAAGTGAAGTTTCAGATTTTTTATCGCTAAAAAGTCACTAAGGTGAACCTGTGCAATTTTAGGCAGGAGTGGACTTACAGGTCAAGTATTGGAAGTCATTTTCTGCCAGTAAGCATGATCCCATACTTAGTCCCTGCATCTACACGTAGCTATCATTACTGCATTTGACAATATTATTACAGACAGCTGCCATATGTACGATTTGCAATTCTGATCATATTATCGTATGATATATTTTGTATTTGAATGTGATGGTATTTCGTACGATGTGTTTTTTTTTTTTAATGTGAATTTGACATGCTGGGCTTTGCAAGCTTTCTGTAACTTAAATATTTGTGCAGGCATATAAGGATTTGTTTTCCACTAATGAAAAATGCATGAATACTGAAAGCTGAAGTGGGGTACTACACGCTACCTGTTGCATTAAGACCCCTTGCTCACGTGGGAAAACTTGTTATTGATTACTGATGGCATTAAACTGTAGCAGATTTCTTAATAAACATTAATGGAATTGAAGTGGAATGTAAAACCAACAGCTATCCACTAATGACCTGCTGGCTATATGACTAAGCCTGTCATATACCAGGTCAAACTTGCCTCCTCATTATGGTCGTCTTAAGTAAGTGTAGGCCCTTTGTGCTACATAAATCCTCATTTTCTACTGAGACTACCATTACGTATTAAGAAATACAGTTTCTTTATTCTTTCAGTATATGTTAAGGGTTTGTATCCATGGTGTAGTAGCTCTGTTTTTCATTGTATACATTGGCAAAGACAAATCTGAACTCACTACATATTGTTTCTCCGTGAATATGGTTTTAGTAAAACAATCTTTTCCTCAGCTTTCGAAAAGTGAAGTATGTGATACCTTTCTGCAAACTTCCAGTTTACTCACTGTTCCAAACATGGTTCTCTTTCCTCTGGCAACCAGCTAGACTGGGAGCTACAACAGTACTGAGTGAATCCCTGCTGTGAACATCTACTCATGAGATTAAAAAAAAACAAAAAAAAACAGAATTGTAGTAGATCTGGGTAGGTTAAGCGACACCTCTCTTTTTCTGGTGACGTTTCATTATGATGAATTCCAGGAATTAAAAATCTAGAGCAAGATTATCTCAGGGTTTTCCGAAAGGCTGCAGAATTGAATAAGAAATATTGCATAATATAATAAGAACCAAAGTTAAAGATTTGCTGCCAGCTTTCTTCATGTTTGTCCATCGCTATCCATTCTTATAGTGTCTGGTACCATCCTCATGAATCTTGGAAAATCGCTATATACCCGATTAGAATGTTGCGTAAAGAAAAGAGCACTATGACAAACAGAAACACAAACAAAAAGAGTGCATCACCGGGTCTGCGTATCATGTCGCTCACTCTTATTACAGTCAGTACCCAAACTGCCCACAGAAAATAGCATGTCTTGTTAGCAAAATCTACTTAAACCATTATACTTCTCAGCTGAGAACTCAGAGTTCATACTTGTTTGATTAAAAGATGGAAAGGAGAAATGCTACCTGTCTGTCATACAGGACTACGGTAGACCGTTTACCATGTTGCTCTGTTAGGCAGTTTTTCTTATCTCTAAAACTGAGCACAAGACCGGGCCTGTAAGTCACTGGTAGAATTACCTCCTGGCAAGGACTAGTGATGATTCAGAAGTGTTGAAGCTCTTTACTTGGCTCCAGCCCTGAAGGTGACATTCTCAAATTGTCAAGAAGCTACTCATTATAGAAAGCAGACCTGCCATACTCCCCTATTGAAAATGTTTCTACATTCTAAGACACTCCTGCCTGAAAATGCTGTGCTGAATTTAGCTGTTTTATATGGAGCTAATCTGGAAGCTACATACTGCGTTCAACAAAAGGAAGCCCTTTAAAATTTCTTCCCTACGCTGCCCTGGGACTTTAGGGGGTCTACTTAATTGGCAGTTCTTTCCTCTCCACCCTGCTCTGGGTTAGAAAATGCTACCTTTCCTTCATGTATGTATATATGCTTGTGCATGCACACGTATTTGTATTCAGGGTGTTGACCTCTGATGTGTTCCCCTTGGGTGTGTGAAAGCTTGGTCCAGATGAGGTACTTAATTAGGTACTTTAGCCAGTCAGTGGTTTTTACTGCTTTGCTTTAGATAGAGTAAAATTAATAGTAGAGGCTGTGTCTTCCTCAGTACTGTGGGGATAAAATGAGGAAGAGGAAGCACGGGCCAACAGAATGAGCACGTGAGTTCAGGAAATTCAGGAACAGTGCATGCCAGTAGCACCAGCACTGCCTCAGAATGTGCTGTTAGGCAGGATTTACAGAACGATACAGAACAATTACTTCTCTTTGTAGATTACGATCATAATCTGAAATGATTTACTGCTTGGTATATATTGTTGATGAGAGCGTGGCTGTTAATTGTTCTAGATTTTTTTTTTTAGTGGTCTATTTTATTCAGTCTTATGTTATATTCTCTGCCTTCTAAAAATCCTTCATGCTTCCAAGTCAGCAAGTAACTCAGCTATGTACTACAATTTGTTGAGGATGTAACAGCAGAAAAAGCATTACCTCCTTCAGATGTGACATTTGGTGTATTACCTGCATGTGCAGTATTGTCAGGGGTGTAGTTTCTGACCTGCAAAGCATTATCTGCTCTACTGACTTTGGGGCTGTTTATCACCAGTGACATGTTTCTCTCTAGGAACCTGCCATTCTTCTTGTGCCTGCTTTAAAATACTAAATGCAGACATACAATCTGAAACTAGGTGCAAATTTGAGAGTGGAATGAAAATATATTCTTTTTTTTTTTTTTTTAACAATTCCCTTCAAGGTTCTCAGCTAAACATCGTGTCTAGTAAGCTTCTTTTGCTACGAATATTATGTTAAAGAGCAAAGGCACTTTAAGAGTAAAATTAATTATGTATACTTCATACTTGTCCAGCTAACCACACTGTGTTCCCAATGAAATACTTAACACATCTGTGTGTTCCTAAAGTCAAATAATATCACTATAATTTGAGACTTGAAATTTTTAGTGAAGAAAAGGTTTTATGTTAAATCTACAGGAAAGCTATTCTTTTGGAGGGTGCTTTTATTCATTCATATGCTTTGGTTGTGTGTTACTTAATTCAGTCAAAAATTCTAATTGAGCTTATTGGCAGACTGCCTGATATTTAGCACAGTAGGAATCTTTAAGTTTGAACCTTCGGGGATGTTTTCAGAGGAACGTATGTCTTCTATTTCATGCTTTGTTGTGGCAGATTGATGAGAACTTTTAAAGCAAATACGAAGACAGTTCACATAAAATAACAGACTGGAGTTTGTTCTCTCACTTTTGCTTTCTAAATGATAACAGTTGAATGTTTTCTTTCATTTAGAATATATAAGTATTTGGTATGGTGGTAATAGATGGGCAATGGCAGCAGAATATTTTAAACATGGACGAAGAGGTTAACTGTGAAAAGAACTTAACAGGACTGACTTTTGACTAAGCAAGGCACGGTAGACACCAGAGCAGTCCTCAGCATCTGAAGGAGTTAAACAGAATAGGCATTATTTGACAGAGCAGTGTATGTCATGATTTAAGTAGACATAACAGGATAAAATTAAGAAATATGAATATTTAGGCAACAGACAAGACTACTTGCTGATACTTAGACCTGTTCTAGTTTAAATGGTCTCTCTCTCAAAAAAAGGAAGCTGATAGCAGGGAAGGTATAACACCATGCTGAACAATATGCTAATCTTCACAGGAACATTACTGAGTTGTCAGCAGGATGAACTAGCTGATCCCTTCCATCTCTGTTATGGTTAATTTCAGTATCTTTTAAGCTTTCTGTTTAGAGGAATGTGCACTTCATTTTCCTGTTTTCTTGAGAAATGTCAATAGCCTAGTGAGTGACCTGTGGCTATAGGATGTCCTCTAGTTGCTTCTCATTGCCCTTGACTTTCACAAGGATACCTTTGTATATACCACAAGGATACATGGATCCAGCTGCAGTATCTGGGCTCCGTTTACCTAGTTACATACTATTTCTATCGTATAACCTAGTGCTTCCTTCTGGCCTGGCATCATCATTTCTCTAAAGCTCTGGTACTCTGCAAACCAATGCATACAAACAAAGTGTTCAAGCCTTGAAGTCTTGTCACCAGCCCTCTGCCCTCCAAAGGAGAAATTTGAGGATTTATGGCCCCTTTTTGACTCTAGAAAAATGAAGATAATTTCACTTCAATGTAATTTACATTAAAAAAGACAAATTAACGCTGAGAGTGCTTTTAAAATGTTACTCTTAATTCTTCAAAGCATTTTAGGCAAGATAAAAGCTTTCTTATTTTCTGTCAATAGCCTTTTGTATGTCTAAGGTGTTATATACATCTTTTTTTTCAGTACTGCTAGCCTTTTCCCGGTTCATAAGCCTATTTTAAAGTACCATTGTTTATGCACTTTGAAAAAAAATGCTACATTTTAAACTTTCGGATTAAACTTTCAAATTAAATACGTGAAGTAATTTTTAATTATAACATGGAAATAGGATTTATTTATTTTTAGTGAAAAAAGTCTATATAAATTGTTGTGCTAGTGAACAAACTCCTATCAAATCCTCTATGCTGCATCTTGCTAAAACTTGCTTGAGTTCTCACAAATACAGTTGACTTGGGAAGCTCTGCTGATGGAATGCAATGGCCTTATGAAATGTGGAAAGCCATTGAAGTGTAGAAGGTCACTTGTATGGTTTGAAACTCTCTGTGGTCCTCATGAAGTTCTTTAGTAAGCGTTCTCTACAGGAAATTAGTACAAATTTGGAAATTATCCAAAGTCATCTGAAGCCTCTAAAAAGAAAAGTACTTCAGAGGGCTTAGGGTCAAATTCATAGTGTTCAGAAAAACAATCCCAATCAATCAATCATAGATGCTGGGTATCCAGGTCTGCAAAAGCATCTAATTTTTGCCCTCTTTTCCATATTCAGCTGTGGCATGACTTTATGCACCTTGTCATCGCATTGCCCACCTGTAGTGAATGGTAAACCTATTTTCATCAAAAAAGTAGCTTGCAGTCACACATTGCTTATTGTTTTTGACCCAAATATCATAGATATTTCTGGACAGTTTATTTATAATGTACAGAGGAAAATTTGTACTGTGAGATTTCAGGTATAATTGGCAAACTGTGAAGTATTTTTCCTGTAATAATTTTTCATCTTCTCTCTAACCTCTTGAGACAGTGAACCCTGTGTTTTAGTTTTCATGACCCCCCCCCCCCCCCGCCCCTTAACATCTCTGGATATTTTGCTAAAGAAATAACTCAGGTGATGACTTTTTTCACTGAAAAATCTTTCAAACTTTTAACTTCATTTTATGGAAAGTAAAGTAGTAATAATTCTTAAAAAGCAGTGCTGTGTAATAAACTTAATACTGGAAAAAAAATTAAGATACAATCACCATTTTATATATGATAAAATTGAAATGTTCTCATTAAGTTCAGTGTAAAGTAGATGACAACTCTAATGGTACAGTGTGTACTGTTGGAGAAATGAAGTAGCAGCTTCTAGTGCATGCATCTCTGATCACTGGAATTTTATTGTAAAATATTCTCACTTGAAGTTACAAATCTATAAAAAAAAAAAAGTACTTCATGTGATACAATGAAGTTATCACCCTTATTTTATAGGTACATTATATAGTACATAAGTGCTTGAATTATAATAATGAATGTTATATAAATATAAATAAATGCAAGCATTTCATGACTCATGCTAGTATGTGAGAACATACTGGATGTTTAAGGGTCTGACTGAGGAAGGCTTTAGGTAAATACATACAGATGTGGTAAAACTTAGTTTATGCCTTAGTTTTCTGGGAAAGGCATCCTTTAGATGCCAAGATCTGAATTACTGTTAAAGAATTTGCAAGGTTCTGACAATAGCGGTGATAAAAGACCAGTGCAAGAAGAGAAGAGGTTAGCACAATGAAGAAAAAGGCATGAAGAGTTTACGAGGTTATTGAATAGTAGTAGATCATCAGAATAAAGACCAGAAGGGAAACTGAGAAGGCCATAAAGACCAGAGAAAGACATAAAGCATAGATTTCCACCTGTCACTGAAGGGCAGGCACTTCCTCGTTAAGAACTTTTTACAGTCCATATATATAGAGTGTTATAGGAATACAACCAATTTGTTTTATTTTAGCAGGGCACCAAATGCTTCCTATAACATTTGAGGGCACTCAGTACTTACCAAGTTCAGCCACATATGACCTTGGTATTCAAATAAATATCAAACTTTCCAAAAGTAATCAGCTGAACCTCATATACATCAGCATATACAAAATAGCATAAAACAAAAAGTGTCATTTTTGCAATAATCATGAACGTTTCAATTAAGTATGTACATATTTTGTAATGATTAATAAACCTCTATGATTGATGTGTCAATACTGAGGTCCACTTTACGGAAATGAATTTTTAAACAGACTTTAAAGCAGAAGTGATCCAAAACTTACTGTACTGCTGGCTCTGAACATACAGAAAAAATCAAAGCCGCAGTTACTTTATTCTGAGAAGTCAACTTCTTTTTTTTTTAACATATTTTCTTATAAAAATACTTGCATTGCATTGATGAAAATGGTGCTATACAATACGCATCCAGGTTGATGTAACTCAACCTCTAGTTCACTCCTCTTATCAAGATAGTTAAGACTTAAATTTTAAGTGTAATTTGAAGTGGATGATGTCTTCCAGTGTTCAAGTTTCCCACAGGTCTCTCCTCTGCATGGCCCCTGAAGCTAGGTTTCTCGCTTTTGCCCCTGTTACTGCAGTGTCATGCTCTTTCTCTGTTTCATGGCTCTGGGCAGGGCGGCAAGCGTGTGATATTTGGAGCAGCTGGACCATTGCAGACAATGCCCTGTCACGATCCCACACATAAGCCTGCCTTTATCGCATGGCACAGCATGTAAGTTTCATGGGCTGATACAAAAGAAAACTGTAAAGCTACTTTTAAAGAACCTTGATGCTCCACTGTGCTGCATGCTGAATAGTTGCTCACACCGTCACAACTTTCCCAGGTAACTATCAATCATCAGATTGTGTTGGATTCCAATATGAGTAAATGTACATGTCAAAGGCATTATATGCTCATGTAAAATTCATGCAGTGTAATAAGGATCTTCATTTCTTTAAAGGCTAGTGGGGGAGTAGTTCCTTCATTTTTAGGTAGTATGCGCATAAAATAAACAGAATCATAAGTAAACATTTCTAATAGCTTGGCAATTTTTTGATGCATATAGTATATATTACTGGAGGATATAAAATGAACATTTATTTAATAGAGTTCTGTAACTTCATATATATATTTGAGCATATAAACTGCTACAATGTATTATAATGTACACAAAACCCAATATGCTCCATACACAATCCCATCTGTTTTAAATGTGATGATTACTGATCACAGCAGACGGCACGCATAGTGTAAACAGCTTACAACATGCAAACCAATATATTCTTACTACAAGTCAATAAATTTCATATACAATCCAATTTGCTCTCATAGAGCATCCTGTATTTAACAAATGTAACTGCTCTGTTTCACATTACTGATTTAATTAGATTATTAACTGACAAACGAATATATTTGAGATAGAAAATGGCATATCATGCAATAAAAACAGTGCAATAAAGTGAAAATGGTTTTTCAAAGTATAATCTATTGAAGTTTGTTTGATAAATTCAATAAGTTTACATTGGAAAGACTATCATGAATACCATCAGAGTCCTCTTCCTACCATCCAGTCATTCATTTTGTAGAAACTAATCCCTAAATGTGCACAAAACACATTAGATAAAACTAGAACTCTACGTGGTTACAGTTTTTCCTAGGGCATTTGGATACAGAGATGTAGCTCTCAAATGCACTTTCATACCTGGTGCAAACTAACACTGAAGCTAAATGCACCCTCAGCAAGTTTTCAGATGAAACAAAGGTGAAACATCACATGGTTTTGTTGCTATTCAGAGGGACCTCAACATGCTAGAGAAATGGGCAGAGAGGAAACCTCACCTCCCTCATATGAGGTGAGGCTGAGAGAACAGAGCCTGGAGAAGAGGAAGCTGAGGTGGGGGGGATCTTGTCAATGTGTATCTCTACCTGATGGGAGAGTGGAAAGAAGATGGGGCCAGATGCTTCTCAGTGATGCCCAGTGACAGGACACGAGGCAATGAGCACAAACTGAAGCGCAGGAAATTCCACTTGAACGTAGGAGAACGATTTTTTACTGTGAAGGTAGTTGAGCACTGGAACACGGTGTCCAGTGAGGTTGTGGAGTCTCTGTCCTTGGAGATATTCAAAACCTGAGTGGACGTGGTTCTGGGCAACCTGCTGTAGCTGACCTTGCTTGAGCACGGGTGTTGGACCAGGTGATCTCCAGAGATCACTTCCAACCCCAACTATTCTGTGGTTCTGTGATCACTGCAATGACTGCAGAAAGTCTTATTCAAAGGTGTGAAGGAGGAAAGAATTAATCAAGATCCTCCACTGTGCTACTAGTAGTTTAAGAAACAGAATCTAGATATCTCCAAGAAAAATAAAGCACTTTTAGAAACAATTATAAATTAGAGGAAAAAAAAAAACAGAAGAAAAACAAGACAAAACAAGACTCTTCACCACAGTTTGAACAAATGAGCTATTTAAATCCAGCAGGAAGAGGGAAAATGGTCTTCCTTTTTTTCTTTTGTGATGCTAGTTAAAATATGATTCCTGAGCTGAGAAAGGCAACACAGGTAGCTGCACAAACCTTGCAGTACTACTTCTCTGGAGAGACATTACAATCCAGAGTCATGGTATGACAGAGTCCTAAATATAAAATCACGCAGGAATAGCTTATACAGTACACAGATTGAAGCATAGGATGTTGACTCATTGAAAGCCAGCTAGTGTTATTCAGCAGGTCTGGGCTTAAGGTAGCCACTCTGATTTAGGGCAGGTGAAATCCTAAGCAAAGCATCAAGGCAGGTCACGTGAAATACTCTGGGGAATCCCCTACAAAGATTTATCTTGTAAATTTTTCCCTGAAGGACCTGAACACTACATCAGTTGCACCTATGCCAATAACTTCATTATCTCTAGGTTTAGCTTTTTAGATCCTTTTTAAAGATTCAAAGTCAACTTTGCGGCTATATGATGACTGTTTGTGTTTAGCCATCAAGAGTCTGGCATGTATCTTTTCTGAACTTTAAGAATAATAGGAAGAAATTCACTACTGCATGAGTTAGAAAGAAATAAATTTCTAGTGCTTTTTGAGTTTTCTTTCTTTTGTTTGTAATTGCTATGATTATTCTGAATGTTTGCACCCAGCTGATAGACAGCATTTTATCCAGCCTAGCTAAATTGGAAGTTGCAATGATGTCTGTTGCAATGGTTAGTAGGTAATCTCTTTTCATTTTAGAGATATTCTCCTCAGCATTAGTAAATTGACAGATAATTTTTTTCTTCCTACTGAATATGCAGTATGTTACTCTTAGAACTACCTTAAAGGCTCTTCAAAGAGAGAACATGATACTAAAGGGGAATTTATCTCAAAGCAAAACTGTATTGCTTACAAAAGAAAATGAATAAAGTTTGGAATTCCTTGCAGAGAAGCATCAAGACTCCTTAACTTAAAATTATTCTTCTTTCACATTGCAGTCCAATTTCTGAAGAAGAGCAGAACAAAAAGCTGTGCATAAATAATTGATTTTCTTTACTCTAGATGTAGATTCCTCCTGCATAAAAATGTTCCTGTGGAGTACAGTTTGTAAGGCTGGAAGACTGAAGGATTCGGCCTTTTGTTTAATACACACCATGATTTCCTTTGGTTTTCCTAGCTGTTCCTCCTATTTCTGGCTAAGGAAAAAAGTTCTGGTAGACAACCATAACAGACATTTTTGGTCCTGGGATAGTGATTCAGATTGCAGCACAATTTCTTTCTTCCAGATTGCAAATTTCAAAGGTCTATGATTAAGTCCACGTAGTGCTGCAAAATTGCAGACTCTGGTGGACAAAATTTAAGAAAACAACTTTTTAATGAACTCCAAAAGAAAGTGAGAGAAACAAGTTAATAGTGACTTTGCACATTTCTGAAGAAGAGATAGGGAGAAGCTGCTATTAGCCTCTACAGAAAGAGGAAATAGGATTACTATTTGCTTCTCTGAGGTGTTGATACTATATCACACAGCCCCCGATAATGTGCATGCAAGTACTTTACAGCCTGTTGAGTGGTTATTTCCACGTGTCTCTGCGCCAGCAAAGAAATACCCAAAACAGTGCTAGTCCAATTGTTAACACACATCCCAGTTTTATTTTAATGGAAACAGGTCATAACGGTAACTCAAAAAATACAGCAGGAAAGCCTGAATATTGAGAGTTAGCATTTTGTATGGTTCTGTACTGTTCTGCTGCTGTTCTGTCAACATGGATGGGTGACTGGCATTACTTCTGGTCCACCTGGAACTTGGGGCTGTCAAAAATCACGAACAAAAATAATCAGTCCATGAAAAAGTTCAATCATCAGATTTGTTCTCATTTGTCACAGGGAAAACAAGAAGGCTTTTATTCAGGAAGTTGAAGAGCTTTTGACGTTAATCCTGCTGATAAGCAGTGAGAATAAATGATTGTTCATGTGCTCATGTAGCATATTAATGGTTTTCATAAAAGCATCTGACTATTGTATAATAAGTGAAATTAAATTGTTATGGCCCAAGACTTCCTTTCTATGCCACCGTTCTAGTAAAGTTATAATACTATCTAACTGTTGACAGAGTGGAGAACAAGATCAGATACAGTTCAGATTATGGCAAACAAATCACTTGAAAGAGGTTTGTTAAAACTGTTTAGCTTATGGATTGACAAAGATACCTCTCTTTCTTTTTCCTTCTTTTTTGGGGGATCACCAAACTCCAGCGTGTTCTGTGTATATTTATGAAGGTTACTGCATGACATTCTTTTTAAAAGGAAATGATTCAGCATGCTAAAAAGCTATAAAAAGAAAAAGCAAGAAGCCAATTCCCTTTCAAAAAAAGACATGTTTTTATTTAGGTTAACAGTCATCCTACACGAGTTGAAAAATGTATTCTGGACATAATTTATCACTGCTTAGTGCCTGCTATCACCAAAGATAATAATTGATCCAACTTCTAATGAAATAAACAAAATGACACTCGCTCACTCAACTGTCATTCAGATCCCGAGAGAAAGGCTAATCATGAAGATCATTTGGAAGGACGAGTCTGTACCTTTCGTCTTGAAAAGGCATATTACTGAAATAGACTTTCAAACTGCAGCATTGATGCAGTCCACAAAGCCATCTCGTGAGCTATTAGGGTGGCTAAAAAATGATAAATGTCTTAAGTTAGACATTTGGACAGATTTGTTACTGCTGAGTGATTGACTGCAATTCTTACTCTACAACATCTCACTTGAAAGTTACATCAATGGAATCTGAGAGTGAAAAATCTGGTTTCTCACCTATTTGAAGTCAGTTCTTTGGCTTTGATGGACTTGCATGCACAATGGAGTCAAATTTCCTTTTTATTGTTACATTTCTTCATCCTATGGCTTGCTAAACAAAATCTCTAATTAACTGATTTTTTTTCTGTGAGTTGAGGATAGCCAGCTCTTTTCCAGTTAGGTAATTCAAGAATTCCATTTTGATTTTTGCAGTTAGGAAACACAGGTATGATCAGATGATGAAAGGCTCCTTCCATAGCAGTGTTAAATGAACTGAGGAATGATGAACCCACTGAAAATGCAGGAAAGGGCTATTCAGTTGGACCCGACAAAAGTCATACTACTGAATAGTTCTCCAGTAATTTGTATTGTAGACTTCCAGTAAAAAAATAGTTGTGACAGATTCTAGTCCTTTCAGCTGCCTCATCCTCTGTTCAGCTCTACCAGCCTTCCCTTACACAGTTTGAAGGTCTATGAAAAAGCAGTCACGTTAACCCAGACATTTTTTCCACTGTTCACATTGAAGTTTCAAACACTTATTTTGCCCTTCATATTGAAACAAATCCATGTTAACAGTAGTAATAAAAGTGAAATATTTCCGACACTGACTACAAAGAACTCTTGATTGCCAGGTGCATGTATGAGTGCTGGCTGGATAAAACAAGGAGAATCTGCAATAACTGAAGATAAAGACTTATTTTAAATCTTTTTTTTTTTTTAATGTAGCATACATTCCCTTTCAGCCAAATATTCTGTGATTGCCGAATTGAGTTTGCTACTTAATTTAATTTTGATAAGTAGGAATTATAGAGAATTTTATAAATTTAGAGAACTTATACCAAACATCATTTTGATCTTTTCAAACTCTTTTTAGAATGTAAAGTCCATTGCATGAATAACAAGCAAGGCTATGGTCTAGGCAAGATCCTCAATAGCGTCATGAAATAGGTGCAACAGAACTGTGAAACCATATATATGGTGATCACAGCCACACATAACCCTAGACTCATTCAAAATATGTCTAGAAAAGGAATCCCCATTAATGAGGAGTCTGATTTAATTTTATGAGCTGTCTCTCTTAGAGCTTGTCAGCTTTTTTTTTTTTTTTTGGTCTTATACTCTATAGAAAATGGGGACTAATGGCTACATGTCTGCCTGTGAATCCATGTTGTTAAAACAGAAATCTGCTGAGAACAAATTCATTGCCAATACAAAACATTTTTCTAACCTCTCTCTGCACAAGACTAAGATTTGAATCCCCCAAAGTACAGAACAAAAATAGGGTAGTGTCCAGTCAGTGATTTAAAAAACACATAGCTTTTTTGGGAGGCACAGAATAAAATAGCCTACAAAAAGAGAGATTCAGTGACCTCTAGGAGAAGCTGTTTGTTAGGGGAGGATCACAGTCACCCAAGAGAAAGAATCCTGACCCACTTGCTAATCTGCCTTAAAACTGACAACAAAAAGTAAGACAGGAAATAGCAGATAGGTGCTTCATGAACTTACTTGCACTGTTCTTGCTTGCTTGCTTGCTTCTTTCTGTCCTTGTGAAGACTATGCTACTGTAGAGATTAAATGTGCTAGGAGTGATTGACGTGCTTCATCTCACGTGCTTTAATGATCGTGTGAAAGCTGGAGTATTCACAATTTTGAGTTCCGAGAAAGGATGTGAATAAGCTGCTAGGAGTCTGAAGAGCCTACCGCTAGCCTACCTTGAAGAGCTGCTTGAAGAAAAGTAAGATGAGGCATGAGGTACCGCTAATGTGAGGTCCTCACAGTGTATGTGTGTATCAGCTGAGCTAGGAAGACTGAAGAGAGAGATTGTGTTAGAATCTACAGAGGCATACCCAACTAGCGCTTTGAAACCCAAGCATATTTGGCTGGAAGCAAATGGGCTAGGTTTGTAACATCCTACTCGATCTCTTCACAATGGCATTATTGTTCTACCACTGCAGTTTTCGTTATAGTTGATAAAGGCTTGGTGTAAACCAGCAAATATACAAAAATGATTCCAGTTAAATCACATTTACTTTGTTCCCTTGGTATCCCTCTCCCTATATTATATACATCTATAAATATATAAGGATATAACTAACTGATTAGGATTTTTAGCAGAAACCTAATTTAATCAGTACCCAAGACACTACTGCAATGCTAAACATAAGTTTTAAGTACAGTTGAAGAGATAACACATTTTTAGTTTCACACTTTTCATCTTTTTTATAGTATTTACCATTCTAAATCCATTTTCCAACTTCTTCACTGAAGGATGAAAAGTGTTAGAAAGACTGTGTAGTGTAATATAGCCCTGACCCCAAAATCTCTACTTCAGAGAAATTTCCCATTATTTTTTCCATGACTCACACTTGCATGTATTTCTGTAGCTTTGTTTTTATATCTGGATGTTACTGGAGGACAAAGTTAAGGAAAAAAGGGAGGCTAGTTTTTATTGCAGAATTTGGTTTGCTGCAAGGAAGAAGTGTCCATCAGGCAAATATCTGCTGAAGTGTTTATATCCATCTTCCACATTTTCTCTGCCATTTTACAGTCTGTTCAACTGGATTTAGGGTCTTCAGGCAAAGGCTGTAATTTCCTAATAGGCCCTGGACCAAACAGACAAGCAGAATGCTTACTTTTTTCCGCACTTTTATTTTACATTATTGTAATAGTTTTTACTAGAAGGCAAAAAATGCAGAGTACCACACATACTGTTATGCTCTAAATCCTCTTATGGGCTAAAAGAAAACACACATTATGTGTAAAGCCAAGAATTTATCGTTAGTATAATTGCAATCTTAACAATCTAAACAAAGAATTATTATTAGTCCATAACTAATTATTACAGAAAAGGAAAGAAAAAATAAACAATACTGCTCTACAGAAAAGATGTCTATAATAACAGCAGTAATAATAATAATACATTTAAAATTGTCATACACACACTTCCAAGTTCCTATTCATTTTTCTGGTGTTAACGCTCACCCTTCCACTTCCCCTTGAGGTCCCAATGTTTAGTCTTTTGCTCAGAGAAGTACAATGTTTGCAGGTTTCTTTCTCCTCCTCTCCTTCCTTATCTTCATATTCACTTGCTGCTATTTTTATGTTTTCTAATATGCTTTTACACCTTGCTCTTTCTCTATTGGTCTGCAGCTCCACACAGCATCCCAATTTACTATATGTGGTGGGTCTAACATACACTAGCTAGTTGTTTGGTGTTCTCAGTTACTCTTAAAATCAGCTCCAGATCTGCATTCCTCTATCTGACCTTTTTTGAGTTACTTACAGCCCTGTGATCTCCAGTGCCAGCCTGTGCCCTGTTGGTTGTCATCCCATGCCCGTTCACCTGTGCACTTCCCTACTTTTTAAGGCGTCTGCTATCCATACATATTAGGCCTACATTGCTCTACGCGACATCGTTATGCTAAAGTTACAAATATCTCATTCTGCACAGAATAACTAAACTACTTGTTACTATTATCATATTAAACCAGTGGATGCACCATATAACAATTACCAAGAGAAATTAGGCATAGCCACCTGGTAATTAGAAAAATTGCTGCTGCAGCTAAACTAAGTAAAAACAAAGCTCCAGGCAATGAAAGTGAAGCTCAAACAAAGCCTGACAAGCCTCAGTCCTGGCGCCTCAGTACAAAGCCTGGGCGCGGGTACTAGCAATGGCAAATCCGTACTACCGGTCTACCGGGCTACAGAACATCAGTTTGAAAATACAATTTCTTTTCAGTTGTGGCATGAAGGTTATAGCTTTTGAGCATGAAGGCTTGTAACTAGGAGAATGTGAATGTGGATGAAATGTTCATTTTGGTGCTGCTGATTCTGGAACAACTCCTTTGGCAACTGTGAATAGAAAATTAGGAGTTTATTTAAGATAATGAGCCTTATAGCATTTTCATCATGTAAATGCAACAAATAGAGACACACTCAAATAGATAATTAAATTTTATTGCATTAACTTGTTAAATTGTTTTAATGGTATTAACGCCAGTAGATGCATTTTTCAACACTCCATCTGAAAGACAATAATAACAATCAGTGACTTATATAGGTTTTCAGTTTCTGCCCTGCTCCTGGGCATTTCTGTGCAAGGATGAGCAGTTCAAGAAGCAGATCTAGTTTAAAAAGAAAACTACTGCTATTTTGGGGGGTGATTTTCCCTCCTAGCCACTACATCACCTTATTACCTCTTTCAGTTTGATTCCCTTCCCCTCAGGATGAAGGCTGGTGGACCATTACAATAATGTTGATTGTATTTACATGGCTGTAATTTTTTGTGTGTAAGGCAGTAAAATTTCACTTGAATTTTTCAGTGCTAAATTAGATAACAAACCACCATATCCTTGTAATCAGAAGGAAATAAATGGTGTAGTGAGGATACTGCGTGGTAATACTCTGCATTTTTTAAATATATAGAAGCGAAAACAGTTTAGCTTACATAATGATAGATGACTATTTTTTATGCCATGCTTAAAGTGCCAGCTTTGTGATAACTGACCCCGTTTAGAAACAGGTTAGCTTTATACTCACATCTCCTGGATGGGCAGCTGAAGAGAACGAGCGAAGAGGCATTCCGGGCTGTGCTCCACAAATTGCATTTTACACAGAACGGTTTCAGCTGAAATACACAGACCAGTAGGGACTTGAACTCGGGATTCTCTTATTCCTGTTGTAGTCATTAGAATTCAATGTCATGCTTAAACTAGCCTATCTTTAGTCCAGTTAATCTTTAATACTCAAACTGAAGTGAAGTCACTTCAGCAGAAAGATGAAGCTTTCTCACATACTGCAGAACTGCTAAAATGCCTTAGATGGTGGACTGCACTGCCTAAACGTTCAGTTCTGGAGGCTTCTGTTCCACAAAGGGAGTTCAGATCAGTCTTAGATGTAAAATGTGGGAAGAGATGTCTCAGAAGGGGATCCACATTATATGTTGTGCAGCTGGGGAGAGAACACTGAGGATGGGGTGGGGGTGCTACTGAAGTCACTAAATTGTCAAAAAAGTGCAGGTTATTCACTCAGAAATGTGCATCTGGTGCTTAGAAATCTAAATCCTATTTAAAGTTAACTTTACATGCCACAGATAAAGTTCTGTCTGTATATTAAAGGCACATGAGTGCCAGCAAGTAAAGAAAAAGATTAATAAGGTCTGTTCCGTTCTCACCTGTTCTTCTATAGATCAGTCTGTCATTGCTTCCTCTGATTTTACTGCAACAAAACATAACTTCACACTGGAATATAAATCTGACTTGCAAAGTTTACCCACTGAAACATAAGATATGAAACTACAAAAGGGAAAGTCATATAACAGAGTGCTTTCTTTATTGAAGCAAATCCTTTTTTGCTCCTTAGAGAGTGATAGTATAATGTGGAAAGATTGCACTTCTCACATTCTGGAAAAACAGTTTATTCATTGTTCTGACAGCATTTATTTGAATCTCAAAGAAATAGGTAGTAGGAAGTGTGGGAAAACATGGCATTTGCCATCTATCTCTCCTTGGAAAGCTGTAATAGGGAATAATTTCAGTCACCTAGTGTCTTTCGGTATCTGAAGAATGTTTCTGGCATTAGATTCTTATTTTGAGAAATAGGTGCTAAGGGTAGTTTCATCAGAAAAACTCAGCACCCCACTGACCTGAAAAAAAGCAGCCCACTGGCAACACTTGTAACTATTAAGAAAATTACGGCTGGAGATAGAAGCAAACAAGCCTATCTGTGAATGCAACATTTTAAAATCACAGAAACATAGACTACTTTAGGTTGCAAGGAAACTTTGGAGGTCATCTCCTCTTTGCCCTTCAAGTAAGGCTAATGTTGGTAAGGTTGCTCAGGGCCTTTTCCTGTCAGGTTTGAATATCTCCAACAATGGAGATTTCACATGCTCTCTGGGCCCCTGGTCCAATGTTTGAACACCTTCAGTGTGAAGAAATTTCTACTTATACCTAATCAAAACTTTCCCTTGCCGTAGTTTATGTCCATTGCCTCTAGTCCTTTTTTTGCAATTCCTCTCTGAGAAAAATGCCTTTAAAACGCTCACTAGGTAACTGAAAACACATACTAGACCTCCCGTTAACCTTCTCTTCTTAAGGCTGAACAAACCCAGTTTTGTCAGCCTCTTGTATGTCTGTGCTCCTGCCCCCTAATCATTCTGGTTGCCTGCCACTGTTCTCCTTCTAGCCTGTCAGACTGTGCACAGCGCTCCAGAAGTGGGCCTAGTGCCAAGTAAAAGAGAATGAGCACTCCTCTTGATGGCTGTCTGTGCTTTTGCAGCTGCAGCCTAACATGCAGTTAGCCTTCGTTGCTGCAAGGGCACACTGTCTGATGTTCGTCTCTTCCACCAGGACCCCCAGGTCCTTTTCTGCAAAGCTGCTTTCTAGCCAGTTGATGCGCATTCAGTGCTGCTGCACGGTGGTGTTGCGTCCCAAGTACACGCCTTTGCATCAGCACTCGTTCGGCTTCGTTAGGTTTCTGTCAGCTCGTTTTTTCAGTCTGTTGAGATGTCTGTCCTTTCAGTTTGTTGAGAGGTCTCCCTGTCCACTCCACTTCCTACCATCTTCAGTATCAGTACTCCCTACATGAGTACAGTGGATTGTAAATTAGAGAACTGACCATGCAGAAGTTAAAAATGTCGTAGTGAGATGGCAACACAGTCAAGACAGCAGACATTCGTAATAAACAGCCCTTGGCTCCGTTTATCACTTTTCCGGGATATGTAGACAAAGGTGCTAGAGTATTGAGACAGGACCGTGTAAGTGAAGCCAAACACATTCAGAAACCCTTTTCCTGATAAGAACAATCTCGCTGAGGCTTTTACATAAATAAAACAAACATATTTGATTGAATTTTACCATATAGTAGATAGTAAAACTTGGCAACAAGTTAGCAGCTCTTTGGAGGAAAAATGAAATTATGTTAGAAAACTAATCTCTGAGATATATTTGACAATAAAATTGTTAAATTATTACAAATAATTTGCCAATACTCCTGAACATATCTAAATGAACATGTTTTTGTTGCTCTGAAAAGTCACACAGTTTTTTTTCTCTCATGGAAAGACATGGGCCTCTCTTAAATATAAAATGACCCTAATGAAACTACACACAAGCAAGCTTCCTTAAAGATGTAAGTAGTGCAGAGGAAAACGTCCTTGCATTATTCTGTACTCACAAGTGGTGAGTTTCATTTAATGCACAATGTATTAGATTCAACTCTTTCTTAATGTATCTGATGCAGCCAGGTGATGCTTCTAGTTTGAAAGGTGATGCATCTTGATTCAAGTGATATTCTGGATGCGGTGGATAATACAACTAATTCAGCAGTGAAAGTAGCTGATTCACTGAATGTTGTGTCAGATCTAGGAAATGATATATCTAATTCAATAGCTAATATGACATGCAGGGTATAGTCCACAAATTTTTTCTTACACACTTCACTATGAAATCATGCAGATTAACAATGTAATAGTTTATCTCTTGTCTAAATTTTATTATTAACATATATTTTGAAAACAGATAAAAATAGCATTAGAATAATTAGGGCTGCTATGTTCACCAGGCCCTCTACTGTTACAGCAAAAGCAAATGGCTAAGTTCGGCGAGAGAAGGCAAGTCAATGCTTTGGGTAAACGAGGACAACTTACCCCGTTGCCAGCCACCTTAAATTTTGAGGGCTTTGCCAGATTTGTTCCTCTAAGGTAGCAACAAAAATAAGACAATACCTTTGCGTATCCTTTGCGTATCAGCGTCAAAACTTGAGAGATTTTTGAAATCTGGGTTACAGAAATTTCCTACAGCATGTTTTCTAAGGATTTCTGTTCACACTATAAAGCTCAATCAAGCATCATCCTCAATCTTCCTGTGAATCTTTACATATATGTTTTACATATCAAAAAAATAATAGAGGCTAATGTCAGAGAGAGAAATACACTTCAGCACATGGAGAGGAATTAGACAAAACCTTAAATACTATAGTAATATGAGCCAAACATAGAGTGCTATGTTTCAGGTTCACAATTTCCTGGTAGAAATTTTCAGGCAAGTGGAGTGTAATTGCTGCAAGTCTAATATGGCAAGAAAGTCCTGGGTTTACTAAGCAGTACTTGTAGGAAATACAAGAAGATATTTTTTGCGTTGTTACTGGGATACTTTCAGAAAATGTATGTTTAACAAATAACTTGCATTACTGGAATAACACTGGAAGAATGGAACCCCATCTGCTGTATAAATACAGTTGCACAAAAACAAGAAGTGTAATGTCGGCGAGGTCATGCATGTTTCTTCTCAAGTATTTACAGGAATTTTTTCTCAGCTCCCTAAGTTTAAGTTTATATAAGAAGCTAAAAATGTTAACCTCCAGTGCAACTGGAACAGTAAGCATGGAAGACTCCACCATAAATCACTTTTTCTTTACCATTTTCTATCATTGTACAGGTAATAAATTGCCTTCCTAATGTAAAGACTTTTATTACAGTCTTGAGCTTAGAGGAAGACAGATAATCACCTTAGCACCCTTATATTTGATTAAGTTAAACTGAGAAGTTCCAATTGGAAAGCACCAAACTGTACATTTCATAGGCCAAATTTAAATGAATGTGAACATTTTTCAGTACTAACGACTAAAGGATTTTTCTGTTTCCAGTTATGCAAATATTTTTCCCCAGTTGTTTTCTATAGGAAATTAATGTCAAGGATATATTTAACAGTATGTGAAGGGACATAATACAGAGCAACAAAAGCAACCAGCCATGCAGGTGATGCTCTTTTCTTAAACCTCAAACTTAAAAATGCTGCATCTTTCAAACCTACCTATGTTAAGTGCTACTCATACATACAAATGTACAATAATAGTAATTCCGTTAAATCAGTTTAGTTGCAGTACTGTGATTTTTTTTAACTTGAATGAAGATTACCCCTCTGGTTTTCCGTTTTCAGACATATCCGTATTAAAGTGCTATATTTTTGTTTTGTTTTGTTTTGTTTTTTTCAGATAACTCCCATGGGAGAAAGGTAATACACATATTTGTCTTCTGCTTTAATATGAAATATTTAATTCAAATAAGTGGAGTGATTAAAAGCAGCAGGATACTTCCACGATTTCAGTTACTTTCTATGGCATTTTCCAGATAATGTAACTAATGTGCAACTAGGGAATGTGATGGGAGGTTACCAAGACACATCCAGGGTGGTTATCTTACAAGCAGAAGTGACATTTGAACAGCACAGTCATCAACTGCTGAGCATATACTTAAGATCTCTGCAGACCTCTGCAACTTACAGTGAAGCTTTCGTTGCCAAGATCATGAAACAATTCTCACATTAACCAGCTAGACAAAAACTACCTTTCAAATGGATACGTGAAGAGCACTCAGCATCTCCTGAGTGTACTGTACTTTTACCCAAGGGAAAAATATGCTTTTACTAAAACAATATAACCTGTGCATAACAATTGACCAGATCTAGTTCACAGAAATTTTGGATCTGGTTTCCAGGAAAACTAGTCAACAGAAGTTCATTCTTAGCCAACTAGTAGGCCAGCAAGCCCTGTTGTAACCAGAGGAGGAAGATGTAAGCTCCATTTTCAAGCTCCTTGGGAATAATTTTACACTCCTTGCCTATAAATACTTGAGGTCAGAACTAGAAGACGCTCGTTCTCTTGTTTATTCTTTTTTGTTACATATTCCAGCATGTTTGTTTGCTGCTATTGACACCAACAATAAAAAGCAAGGAACATGTTGTCTGCGCCCTAATGGTTAGACTGCTTATTTCTACTATTAGGAAGACTGGCATCACCTAATCAAAAGAATTTGGTTGTGCTTTTAAGTGAGGCAAAAAAAGATATCTGCAACAGATACCTTGCCCCTCTCTGCCCCTCAGCAGACTCAGTTACTGTCTTGTAGCTCATTACCTCGGCTGGGATGAATAACCAACAATCTCAGTGGATGGGTTCTTTTCCTAAAAGTACTAATCCTTCTAATTTGGAAGGGAAGGATGCTGAACTAAAAATGGAAGTCTACACACAAAATCGTTACAAGGTAGTGAATGCTTTTAAAGCAATGTAAAGCTTGGTGTTCTGGGTTATTTTTTAGTTTCGCTTGGGAAGAGGATGGAAGATGATTCCTAATGGTTTGCTTGCTTGAATTAGGAAACACAACCTTAAAGCTTTCTTATACTGAAATGCAAAAAGCATTAATTACACCCTTTGAGAACTTCAGCCCATGTTAAATAGATCTATATGGGGAAACAGAAGTGTAAAGACAGGTTGTCCCATTGTCTGATGAACTGTACATGAAAACAGATTAAACTGTTATTTTGAGTTTATATGAAAAATAAATAAGTAAACACAAAACAAATTATTTTCTAACGCTCTTGGACCCAAATTGAATACACTATTCTGCGTACTGAATCGTAATATTAGAGAGGCTTTTGTCACTAGCTGTGCCTCTAAAGACACAGAATTTCAGTGACTTTACACTCCCTACATCTTCTATATCTCTCTTCTGCACTTTAAATCCCCATTTAATGCATGCATGTAATTTTTCTAGGCTTTATAATAATTTATGTTTTTATGAAACTCCTTACTGGTTTTTTTTTGCTTTATTTCTTGATAGTTCTCCAGATTGCTACCTATATGTATATATATGTATATATTCATAATGAGGAATAAAGTGCCTTCTTAGAGACAGAAGAAATAGCTGATCAGTGTCCTTTTTGGTCTCTGCATGCATTCTCTTTAAAACCTTGATTCCATGCTTTATTGGCAGATAAGACTGGAAGCTAAAGAAAAAGAACCTTGTAGCCAAACAGAAATAGTTTTTATTCTTTTTCTTTGCATAAAGGAATAAGCAAGCAAAAAGGTTCTTAGCAATGTGTGTTTCAGCAGACAGTGAAAAACAGTGTGAAAGCAAACTGAAAGCTTGATATCTTGCAGAGGCAATCATAGAGTGTAAGGTGAAAAAATCAGACAGGAGTGAAACTTTTTTTTTTTTTTAAAGAGTCATCTTTCACAGATTTAGCATGAGAGAAAGAATAGCTCTGAATAATTCTGCTTTGGAATGAAATGGCCTACCAAAGCCAAACAATGTGAGAAAATTGGACTGAAAATGCGCTAACCATTAAGGCTGTATCATGCATATTGTGTTCATGGCCAGCAAAGCTTCCCCAAAATTTGTGTTTTTGCAAACACTTCCCTCAAATGGAGCAAGTTAATTTGTTTGCTCTGGAGGATCACTTGGTTTTGGGGGTGCTTAGACATCAACAAATCAAACCAAAATTACCACAGGAGTTTACTAGTTCATAGCATAAAGATTAGTCCTGATTTAGATTTGACGTTAGTGTAGGTTTCTCACGTTTTCAATGTCCTCTGCCTTTCAAGGACCTCACCAAAAAAAATTTACTCAGGAAAGTCACAATCATTATCATCTGTATTTGTCCAGGGTATTATAGAAGCCTTGACCACAAACTATTCTTATTATAAAATACTTCCTATCTCCTCTAACAGTGCGTTAGGAGAGTTTCTTACTGTTTCTCAGTCACATGTGAGAGGAAAAAAAAAAGATCATCATCCCTGCTTACTGGTATAAACTTCTGATAACAGATGAGTAGTGCATAGCTTCAGAATGACGCTATTTTAAAAAATGCTAGCTAACAAATTTGCCGGCTAGTCCTTCATGATGAAATCTCACAGGTGTGATTTGCTGAAGGTGTTCCTCATAGTGGGTACCCGTATCCTAGTGTTTAGTACAAAATAAACCTAATATGTGCAAACAAGTTCATTAAAGTTGCAAGAGCCTGTAGCATATTTGTAACAGCTTGCCCAAAGGTTAGCATTTATAGTTCTGCACTGCCAACATCCTACTTTTATGGGGCACATTTATATGCTAAATTGCCTATTATGTTAAACTGCAAGTTCCCATTTAGCAGCATCAGGAATAAGATTTGACTATAAGTGTTTAGATTTTATTAGTGCTATGCCAGTCTTCTTAATAGCTCAAACTTCCTACAGGCAGAAAATTTGCTGCATCCTCTACAGAGGTGCTTATGTACAAGATGTGCTTAGAAACCGCTGCAGATACGGAGAATGGGAAGAAACGTAAGGCACTGATCATTGGCAGGAAAGAGGTACCTTGTTACATCTCACCTCTGAGCAAATCCTAAATACCATGTTGAAGCAATTACTGCATCTAAAACAGTCCCAGTAGTGAGCCCTCGTTTAGTTAACAAGACCAGAAAAGGTCAGCTGAAAATATTACAAGAAGAAGGGTGTTGTTTAGTGGTAAGTAAATACGCCCAGTGTTTTTCCTTTTGTTGTAGGTTGCTCGCCAGGGCATGACCTAACAGAACGAGGTGTGATATACCAGCTACCTAAACTGAAACGGGTTTTAGCTGTATGTGGAGTTCTCAAAGGTGAGAGAATGTGTTTGTTAATGAAATTGTATGATCCTTCAGTCCTCCATTCCTGACACCTAATTTTCAGGCGATTGTGGAACTGAGGAAGTTACCAATACCACAGAAGCCTAGGTCGCCAGTCTGTCGGAACAGCGGCCTGATTTTACCTGCCTCTTTAGAAACATCCATAAATATTGGCCCTTCTTAGTAGTGGCCAAAGTCTGTCTGTGATGATTATTTGACTATTCAAAGTTACTTGACAAAAATAATAAAAAGCCCAAGTCTTTAGCTTAAAGTTTTCGTGAAATTTGAAAAAGTGCACTCAGAATTTTTAAAGGCATCACAAGAAAAAAAAAGCATGACAAATTTCTGTCTGAATGCTTCTGTCAAAAAATGAAAATGTGAGAACATTAAAATGCTACTCTGCTCTGCTCCAAGCTATTTATAGCATGACTGAAAAAAAAGATTCTAAAGAGATGTGCTTCAAAACCTAACCAGGCCAATTTTGCAGACAGGAAATTCAGATAATGGGTGTAGGAACAATGCTGGGTGTTTGGAGATCGTCAAAGATCTTTGGAAACAATGAGCCATTTAGAAACATTATTGCTGTTGTTCTTACTATTATTATTAATGCTAGACTGCAGCTAGCTATTCATCACAACCATAACTAAAAACACAAAAAAAGGAACTTCACTTTGTATAGAAAAAATATTTTCAGAGTGAGCATCGCTGATCTATTTTGATGAAACGGAAAATTCTTGGATGCAAATATGAATTATAAAAGTAATACAGAATCTCTCAGTTTGATCCATAGCTGAGTAGGGCTACCTTAATCAATGCTTAAATGGGATTGCAAAAAGTTGTAGTGTGCTCTACAGAACTCAAAATTTTTCAGTGGCTGAGGGAGGAAGATGCCTTCAGTGTAAAATGCAGTATTATTTCCAATAGTCAGTGGGCCAATATGAAAGCTCTGTAGTCTCCTTAGGAATCTGTCTAACTGAACGCATTGACTTTGTTGCCACTGAAGGTGGCAACCCCTAGCAAATGCAGATGGGGCTTTACTTATTAAGCCAGTCTGCAGGGGAAAGACTTGAGGAAAGTAGCACAGAAAGTTAAAAAAAAAAAAAAGTGACCTATTTAAAGTTACATTTTAAATCATTTAAGAAAAAGACTTAGTTAATGCTACTTAATCAAAGTTCTGTGCAAATAACTTAAAGGTGACAGGTCAGCAAAGAAAAGCTTATTTAAAGACTGTATTTTAAGATTTAAAATGCTAAGAGTCTTACCAAGTCTAATCTACTAAGAATTATAATAAAGTATAAGAAAAGTTCAAACCTTATTTATTTCAAGATCAGATTTATTATTTTTTGAAGACCTTACAGGCAAAGAAACAGACAGTTTCTTTGTATTAACACAGCAACTATTTCTCTAAAAGCATATAGCCTGTCTGCATGGGTAATTGGATGATGTTTGCTCATTTCTGGTATCTAAAATATTTCTGATTTCTGGTTGATTGTTCTCTGTGGTCTAAGTGAGTTTCTGTATTTTAGACAGTTGAAATTAGTTACTTTAAGGTGATTTTCTTGTATACATACAGACATAACATGACATATTATTATCTCTGTATACGCTGTGGCATTGTGCTAACTCCAAGTTCTTAGTGGTTATGAATTTATTTTTAAATAGATGGTGCTGTAGTTTGAAATGAAAATTCTGGCCTTAACAAGCACTACCACTGTTACGGCCCCCAGGGATTTATACACACGCACACTCATTCTGATAAACTATATCTGAGTGGTTTGGTGTTCTGGGCATGTTATTTTGCTGAAGTCACTGAAAAAAATGCGCTGGACTGGGTTGCTTTCTTCAGATACATATCATAATAAATCACTGCACAGTAGTGCAGATTCTGATTTCAAGTTACTAACTGAAATGATATTTTAATTAGAAATGTGCACTGAGAACTTTCCTTATCCCATATCAGAGTTACATGGTGAATATGTAACTGAGGAACAAAGCCCAAGTGATTTTGTACTTTTTATTAGGATAAGAAAGAAGTGTGGGTTATCCAGTGAGAGCATTACAAACTCCTGGAGGGGAGAGAAAGTTTGTTGCTCTAATATGGTGCTCACAGCTGGGAAGCAGCAAAGCATCAGCTAATGAAATGGAATGAACCAGAAGTTCAAAAATTCTAAAGGCTTGACATAACCTCTGATAGATAACTTGCCTAAATCCGAACCGTAACTCCATCTCCCAGTCAGGTCTTTTAAGAGTGACAGAATCTGAATGCCCTTTTTATATTTGAATGCTATCATCTGAATTACAAGAAGCTTAATAAAAGAAGAGCAGGTGGGTGTGGGGGTGGGTGGGGGGGTGTAAGATTGCACTATTTTGCATTCTCTAAATCAGTACTGTCCTAGACAGAAATAATCCAGGACACGTTTTAGATCTGTTTAGATTTGTGAGGCATATGTGCCAAGCATACTAAGAACAAAGCAGCAAGTCCAGATAGCTTTTAAATACTGGATGGTGTGGTTTAGTTTAGAAAGAAGTAATCAGTGTTTGTAGGATGCTTTTAATAACACTGACTCTCCTGGAAATTACCTATTCAATGCAAAAAATTTCTATCTTATTATTTCTCCAGGTAAACATTGTATTTATTACGTTCAGAAAACAACAGGAATTTACATAGCTGAGCCTACACATACTGTTAGAGCATTTTTCTTCTTCTTTACATTTATAATAAACATGAATTATATATGGAGACAGCCATGTTTTGTTTAAACTGTTGCACTAAGTACTCCTTGACTGCAGTAAATCAATGGTTTGCTTTCTCGTACATTTGAATGAATGTAATAACTGGAATAGACAATTACTCTGATGGATAGAGAGGAATTCTGTGCAGCTAACCAGTGCTAGAAGAATAATACTATCTCACTGTTCACACATTTGTTGCCTGTTGATGATCATGTTATTGATTTTGTGTATTATTTGTATAATTATTTGATTCTTCACGTTATTTTGAAAAAAATTACTCAGTATTCATTTAAACTGGTGGCTGAATAAAATTCTTTCCTCAAGCTCCAACTAATAGCCCAATTAAGATTGGCTTGGAGGCTATTAACCAGATTCTAGTTTCTATTTTTGTCACCTAATTAAACCTAATGCTCCAATACTCCAGGGAGACTCAGGCACTTAACAGGTTAATGTTTAAAAAATGCCTGTATTGGTACATTATACTAAAATGGCAGAGGCTACTTGATTAGTAACTTTAAAGATCAGCATGAGCTCCACTTAGGCTGCAAGGCTAGGATGCGTTAGGAGAGGAGAGCAAGCGAGTGAAAGGGCTCTGAAGAACTTTCACCAAGCTTATCCCACCTGGTGCCCTGAAGGTGCGTGCCATGGGCATAACAGAGGAAACAAAAATGAACAAGAATGGAAAAAACTGAAGCATTAGGTGATCAACTTAAAGGAATTATGCCAGTTTATATCTTCTCCATTTGGAAATGGAGGAATTGGCACCACTTACTTGAAACAAAAAAATGTTAGGCAGAATGTCCATATTCCACAGTTATTTTTCTATGTTCCTAGCTAAGGGAAATCAAGGAGCAAAGAAAATGGCCTGTTTAGGACTAATTCCCACCATGCTTGCTGAAACACATGGATTTCTTCACTAAGTGCAGAGATGCTGGATCAGACCTGTACCTGATTCTTACTAAAGAGGATTGTCCAGCAAACAGGAGCTCACACTATCCCTGCCAAAGGCTAATCAACTTGCTCTGCCAAAAAGTTACAAGACACAAGTTACCAAAAAGAAGGATGAAAACGGCATTTCCAGTACTTCTTAAAGATTACATTAGTTAGGTGTTTTTGAGTCTCCCTGAAAATATGCAGACACTTACCCAACCCACATGTCGCAGAATGTTGTCCTGCAGTCATATGTTTCTTTCTATAAGTTTTGGTCCAAGGACAGAATGTGACTTTTGAGGTTTGGTGAAATACTTATATCTTTTATTCTTCACCGTTCTTGGAGGAGGGAGGAGAAGCTTATTCTATGAAGACAAATCAAGTCTATGACGGACACGTTCATTGAATTTGAAATCTTCAGCTTCAAGATTTCTCAATCTTTGATTCAATAAGGATGGAGATTCAATTTCTTGCCATTGGGCCAGCCCTGGAAAAATGCTAGTTAGCTCTCAGTATTGTCCAAGACTGCATGAAGGAGAGGGAGGAGGGAGAACAATTGGCAAAATCAAGCCAGATGAATCTAGATGGTGACTGTTTTGTGTTAGTCTCAAGAGCTTCCCCTCTGTAACGCTACCTGCTGGACAAGGATAGGAACGTTTGAGCAGGGCATAATTTATTTATTGTTTGTTTGCTCGTTTTCATTTTGGTCTCTGTGTGTATGTGTGCGAAAGGCAAGCCAAAGAAATTGTTTTACAAAAATTAAAAATGGTGCAGGAGCTGAGCTTAAAAACATTTTTTAACGTGATACTCAAAAGGCTAAGAAATGTTTTAATGAAATATGCTTTAAATTCAGTTTGGATGAGATTCATAGGCAGATGACTAATTTGCTATAAGCTCTCACAATCTCTTCTTCCCATGGTCAGTACATTAGCTTTATTCTGCCCTTCTGGATAAAGGTAGATGGCCCTTTATACCTGCAATAACTGCATTGCAATAGCTGTACTCAATTTGATGTGCAGTGGTGTTGCAGTTGTGACATCTTTTCCTTAAAGTGTGAAATAGCTGTCTTTGGACATGTGCTTTTCTCTCTGGTCCTACCTAACCTCACCAGGAGTATATAGGTGCTTCCTCAAAAAGGCACATACAGAAAGCAAATCTCCCCAAGGACCTCATGTCATGAAACTAGAAATCAATCAGCATTTCCCCCTCCCCATATTACTCTTTAGCATTTCCTACTTTTCGTCTCGCTCTCTGACAAGCATTTCCTGAATGTTCAGAAAGACAACATATTCCTACTCTCTCATCTGACTTGCTGAAGCTACTGAGAAGCATAGGACCTTCGTTAGCAGTGTAATCTGCAACACAAAAACCACATGAACAAGAAATTGAGTCTATGACACAAATGTTCAATTTTCTCATAGTCACTGAGCATTATTCCTTTGTCCTTCTGTGCACTAAGATCTCATGCAGAAAGCTTGTTTATGCAGCAAACATGTCCTTGCTTAAACTGAAGTCACCTGTGAATCAGCAACTCTAGAATTTCAGTTATTATCTAGCATACAGATTGGTCAAGATTTGTAAATACAGGCATATGAATTTAAGAGCCTGAGCTGATACTTGACATGCCAGTCATCTGATGTTCTCTTTGCTGGATTTCAGTAGACTGGATATGAAACGACTTACTTCTTCAATCCAAATAAGATTTCTGACCTTTAAGCGCCTTCTTTTGTAAAACCTTGGCTAGCAGCCTCAAAAGGGTGTCTGAAACAACATTACACACGTGGAATTTGAAGGTTTGTCTCATATTTAAGTAACTCTCAAATCTCTAAAATCAAAACCATTTTTCTTTTCCATTTGTAAATAGAATGTGTTTGTGGAATGTGAGTTTGCTTCAATAAACTCTGCAGGTCTCAACACTCCGTGTTTATATCAATGCCTGCAAATCCATAAACATTTATAAGGTCAGAGGGCTCATTGCTAGCACAGCAGTGACTCCACCAAATTCATAAATATGGATAGCTATGATGTCATCTGTATAGGATAAGAGTTCCAGTGTCCATCTTTCTGAGTAAACAAGACTTTCTGTAATTTCCTCAGTGGGACATAAATACCCTGTAAAAAAATGCAACATAACTGAAATTTTAAAAGAAAATTAAAAAACAGCCCACAAACCTAGCTGTTTGTCTTTTTGTAAGTAAGCTGAAGGATAAATGGCTAAGAGAAAAGCAGAAATATATTCTCTCTCCCTGTATGTTTTGGTCTTCTTGCTCAGAAACGAGCCCATCTGGTGGACACCAGTATCAGTGATTAGGGGAAGGGAAGTGAGGCTCCTCAAAAAATCATTTTAGAGTTTGGCAAATCCATTTTCAGATCCCATCTTGAGGCACAGACAGATTAGAATAATGTCTATATCAATGTGGAGGTTAAGATGCTGAAAGAAATTTTTTTTGTTATAAAGTACATTTCCTGAACTATCTTATTTAAAGAAGTTATCTGTTCCACAGAGCTAATATTGCCACATAAATAAGAGGCCAAATTTAAATAAAAATTTAGTTCATGTCCCCAAATCAGAATTCAATTTTCTATCGTCAATGGAGAAATAACTACTAAAATACGTTCCTATTTGAAGATTCTTGACCAGCAGATATAACAGTTTTACACTTCACGTCCAATGTATGGACATTAGGTACGTTTGGGGAGGATAGGGCAAGGCATGCCACAGATTCCTTCTACTAAGAAGAAGTAGCGTTAGTGAATTAGTTGTTTCCTTGATAATGTTCTGAATATTTACAAATAATGGTACAAATTCTTCTACTGGTGAAGGAAACAATATGAGATGGTTAATTTCAGTCTCTTTCTTGCATTTAAATTCCTCTCTTACATTGCTTTTCCTTACACTTTCTAACAGTTTATTCATACCTCTCAGGTCTTTCTGTCTGCTCCCCCACACACACTTGGCCCAAGCTACACTAAACCAACCAACCAAACTTGTGAACTCTTTTCCCTAATGAGCACCCTTGTTTCAGGTGTATCATCTAGTAGTAATATGTACCGCAACTAAGGAATGCCACTTACATTGAGTGTTGGAGGAGTTTATCATGCCCCAAAACAACGGAGGAATGCTCGCGGGTCAAAAGATTCTACAGCCTGGATTTTCTTTATGCCAGTATATTCAAAACAGAAACCCCCTCTACCACCACCTCTTCACTTTGTTCTTGAAATTTCAGAGAGCCATTTCATAAAAAGGAATAGAGGTGTGCTTCCAGTAACTGGCAGCAGGCCTCCATCGCTTATTATAAGGATCTGATACACTTCAGTCCTTAAGGTTATTCACTATATTTCCATTTTCTCATCCGTTTATGCTCTGTCACCCTACCTTGAGTGCTGTCATACGCATTAGCGTGCTTATAAACACGTGGGCATGCATGCTTAGACATAGCTGGACTGCTACTGTCAAAAGATAATCTTCCATTTTAGTTTCAGACTAAAAGTGTAGTTTATTAGAAATTGTCCTGAATCCCAAGCACACGCAAGTGGCTACAGTCACGAAATTCGTACTTGGACATCTCATCTTTCAGAATCATTTTAACATTTAGTACTTCCTTTGCTAATGTAAGAAGGTATTGTAACTCATTGTGCATTACTCTGAATTACTCAATGTGAAAAAGAGATTTCACTAAAAAAAAGTCTACCTGAAAAATTTGAGAAACTGACCAATTAAAGAGTTCTAAAGGTAAACTTTGCCTTGTTTACAAAACATATAATTATCAAGAGAGAGAGCTAATATAAGTACGATGGTTGGATGAGGCTGATGATTCCCAAAAGCCAAATGACAATGAAAATAAAATAGGGCCACGAATTAAGATGACCTAATTTTATTTCCCTTCTCCCACTGACTGGCTTTAATAACTTTTAAAGATGGTGTTGTTCCGCATGACAACACCAGTCTAGCATCCTCCTTTGATATGTGAGCCCTCCTCTGCATTTTTTTTATGAAATATGGTGAAATTAAAATGACTGATAATGGAGTCTATAAAACATAGTTTGGCCATCATGAAGGTGAGACATTTGCTGGCATTAATTTTTATTATATTAGGGGGAAAGAAAAAAGTGAATTCCCTGATAACATTTACTGGCTAATCTAAGGTCTGGGTGTCCGTACTTTTTTTTTTCCCCCCAACCTCTTTTCATGGGTTTGATGGAATGTGGATGGATAATTGAGTGCAGGATCAAGTCTTATTCCTGGAATGGCTTTTAGGGCTACTAGAGTAAGTTTTCTCAGTCAGTATCATCACAAAAGCTTTAAAAAGGTGAAACATCTTGTATTGTGGTCAAAGAGAGATGAAACGTAGAGCCATAGTAGCCGTTGCAGTCTTATTACCAAGGACTATGCCAACTGAAGCCAATAGGATTCTCATGCTAAAAACCAACAAACAAAACCCCATAAACAAATCCAGAAAAGGGAAATTGTTTCCACTTTTTTAATCCATGAAATTGCATGCAGTAATAAAATGTGCTAAATCCAGTAATGCCTGATCACTACTACTCTTTCCCGGTATGTGCGATGTACTTCCTGCTTGATATCTGGTCTCTAGGAAATGAAGCATTGCTTGCAGTTCTATTGAAAGTGATAATCACTTGCTGCCAGACCCAAAGGAGAAGCCAACCGTTATTATTCTCATATATAAGGGTAGTAACAGTTTTTTTGCAGTGCAGGAACATGTGCACTCCAATTATTTGACTTCCTGTCAAAAAACTACATGTTACTATGTTTGTTTTCTGCTTTCCAGTCAATGTGCTTACAGCACTGTATTTTCGAGTCTTTCTGGTGCACAGGCTGACATTGGAGCACAATATAGTCTGTTACTTTCTGTCACATCTGCTTAGATCTAAAGTAACATGTATATACTAAGACACAACCTGATGAAACACAGCACATCAGCAACATAAAGCCATGCTCTTTCTTGGCCCTGGGGACAAGTGTAGAAACTGAAATTGTAATACGAAAGGCACTAAAGGCAACAGTGCATTTATTTATTGGATACATTGATTAAATGAGAACATTCCATTTTCAATAATAAAAAGTTGGTATTATTTAATGAAAACATTCACTGAAATATATAATTTCAACATGCGTTATTTCTCATTGCCTATTTTGCAAATGTTAATATGAAAATCATAAATGAAGAGAGGACTAATCTAAGTCATTCCTGCTGCTTATTAGAAACCAATTCAATATGTGATTAAACAACGTACAAGCCTTGTTCTGATCCTGTTCATGAAGTGAATTTTATTCTGTAGAAATAATTTTTCTGCAGAAAGATCATATATAGAAAGCATGTCATGACAGATTTATCAGGCAAATTCAATTAAACTAAAAGCTAGAATGTCTACACTGGCAAAATTATACATGAGAAATTGTCTATTTGTCAATGTCTATTGATGATGCAGCCTTCTCGTTCCATTTAACCTTTAAAAAGAAGAAAACACGAAACAGAATCTTTTGCACTGTACAAACACAGAAGAACACAACCCTTTTAAATTTAACCTGAGCTGAAGGCTTATAAGGATCTTACTAAAAAGAAAGCGTAAGCTGTTTATTGCTGGTAGAAGCTAATAGATGGGTGTGTTCAGGAAATGAAGTTGCTTAATGCACAACAGTTAAACAAAGGGTTTTCTCTGCAACCACATAGCAGACTTTGCATTAAATGGTTCATCTCTCATTGCCTTTCCAAGCTGAGAAAATTCCTATCTCCTTGGTAGGCAGTTGAGTTGGGGGAGACAGATCACAACCAATATTTCTTAAAATAGCTGTTATTAATTAAGCTGGTATTAATACAATGAAGCGGTTACTATTAATCACAGATAACTATTCACTCCTTGCATCCACTTACCATTCAGACAGTTCACAGATACACACATACTCACGCAGAGTCACTCATGGTTACATGGTTGGAGCAACAGCTGGGAGGCCAACCCCAGCTGGGTCGTAGTGGCATGCCGGTGGCTTCTAGGTAGATGTACCTAGAAGACCCTCAAAGGGTCCTTTGTTTCATCAGGTGTGTAATATAATCCTGGAGTCTTTGTCTGAATACAGCAGCCACCACCTTCCTGGACATGATCTGAGTGATCATGTTGATGCCACTGTGTACTGGTGGCCTTAGACAGATTCAGCAGCCTCTTGGTGTTCGGAGTTCTCCCAGTGTTTGCTGATCAGCAGGACCATCAGTCTCCAGAGCTTATCAGTCCTTGGGGAGCTTTTGTACCTCTCAGCACATACTTCTCCCCTCTTCAGCCTGCTATTTGCTGGTAACTCCCTCTCTGTCCACAGGCACAGGTACCTCTAGACCCAGAGGGTCTAGAGACCCAGACCTCTAGACACAGAGCAGGCTGTCTCACAGAAGGGGCTTTTATGACAAAAGACTGGCTTTTCCAAAGTGCCTGCCCAAAATGCTGTGCAACACATTCACTTGTATTCCTGCCAGGTTGTGCACAAAGTATGGACATGCATAGCCATATTTGAATATCTAGACTATAGTGGCAGTGTTAATTTATGTTTAAGATTAATTTTCCATACCTACCTGGATTAATGAATTTACAGCCCAGTTTTTGGCAAGGCACCTGAAATCACGTAATTTATTTATCCACGTAATTTATTTATTCACATAATTTATTTATTATATAATTTATTAAGAAATTTATAATTTATTAAGTGAAAAGCCTGGTAAGGCAAGAAGAAAGCTATAGTGTTCTCATTTAAATTTATTTCTTAATTTTTAGATTCAAGAGGCAAAAGAAAACCCTAGAGAATTTAACTACTGACCAGATCATTGATACCTGAGGAATAAAAGACTGCTTTTCTATTGAGGTGGTGCTGGATCTTGGCTTACTTGTAGTAGTCATTAACTGAAGACTAAGAAGGGTAATTTTTCTGTTTGAGTACTGGCTGGTTCTTGTTTTTTCCATGTTGTGTACAGGTTGCTGTCTATTTGTTAAAAGACAAAAGAAAATCAATACTTGTGTTGAAAAGGAATCTTGTGTATTGCACTTTGCAAAGTTCTTCCATGAGCACCAAGAAAAGAAACAGTAATAGAAAAAGATATGAATGTTACACTTAATTACCAGAGTACACATAAAGCAGTATTGCTTTTCCAAGTGCAGACAACAGAATGATAGAAAGGTTTCTTTTTTTCATTCACTTCTTTCACAAAAAAAATTTCTAAGGAAAATAAAAATCGACTGATACTGTACATTTGCGTTCTAGATATGTTTATGCCCTTTCATTTTAATACTGATGTGTTTTAGATAATTGTTGATACACTGGAAAGTTAGAAGAGAAAAATGATTTCCCCATAATAAAATATTAAGAAAAAGGCATGATTTTTATGTCATTTGTTGGCAAGAGTTGTTGCCTCACCTGTATAATCTTTTATGTTCTGCTCTCTGAATATTTCAGTATATTCATCTGGGCATTTTGAAGATGAAGACATTTCAAATATTTTATTATTCTATTAGGAAAAAAATGGTGAGTCTGCAATCTTATATTTTGATTTTTTTTCTTTAAACTACAAAAGAAGTAAAACATATATATATTTTTTTTTTCTGTGCCTGCTCCTGAATTAAGATACTGATGAAATAATAGAGCTAGCAAGCAGGATATTGAGTCATTAGATTGAGCATAAAATAGATGTTTGATTCTCTACCATATTAATCTTTTTCTAAATTTCCACAATGAATATCTGACTAATATCTAATTAGTTATAAGAATGTTTGTATATATTTTAATTGGTACAACAATGCAGAAGGCTTAGCAAATACTCCGTAGTCTTTCCAGGTAAGAAGCAGAGCATATCATTCACCTGAGAAAAAATTATCTACTAAGAGTAGAACTAATGACGTGCAGTGATAGGCTTCTCTCGAATTCCCATTCCATTGCACATACAAGTTTTAAGTTGCTTTCCAAGACAGAGCTGCCCAGCGCAATTAGACTTTCAGGAGAGCAGGAAGAGCTGTCAGCAAAAAAGACAAACCAATCCTAAATCATGCAACAGTTTGCTGAGAGGAGGAGACAGAAGATACAGCTAGGGATGGGTTGGGGAAACAAAAAGCCAGCTAAGTGGTCTTTCTTCCATTGGCACCATTTCACAGGGTATGTGCAAAAGGGGAGAAACGGAGCAAGGACACTAGCTATTAGCGGCTGATATTGGCTTGTTCTGTAGCTTTCACTTCACTGCCTCTGGTGTCTACTTTGTAAACACTTAGGTAAGTGAAACAAGAGTGCAAAATAGGAGAGTAATAGGAGCTACTGTGACAGACTGTAAGAAGCTTTAAGCAGCTTTAAACTTCAGCTGTCGATTTCCCTTTTCTTTGTTTTTCAGTCTTCTGGTCCTTCTTGTCCCTGAACCTGGTCTCCTTTAATATTAAATAATTTGATCGCTGATACTAAATTCTTAGGCAAGAACTGTGCAGAAGAAGAAGAAAAGGGTGTTCATAATTGCTGTGGCTATTTAAATAGGGCATACTGGAATTTAGAAACCAGTGGGAGAATAGTGCTACGTAGATGGATGCAGACATATAGAGATGGGTGTGTGTGTCTGCTTCATTAACTTCTGTCTTTGAAAAGCTGACACTAAAGATCCACAGTCTCCACTTAGAACCAATTTACTTTTTCGTGGAGATTAACAAGGTTTGGCTATTAAAACCACTGGACACAAAATGGTTATCTCTGGGCCTATTTCAGTGTTTAGGCCCTGTCTAGGTAATGAGTATAAGAAGAAAAGATACTGATCTACAATTGGTTTTGCATAAAATAGCTATTCCTTTATTATTGTAAAACTAAAAATGTTTATTAGCGTTTTTAAAAGGCTTTAAAAAGAGCACAAAAATAATTTTTCCAGATCACTTGCAGCTCCAGCCAACTTTAGAGGTTTCAGAGGTACTTTGATAACATGCCACCAATATACACTGAAAAATGAGAGGAAAATGCTGATCCAGAAATCCTTTTAATTCAAGCAATTAAAGAGGCACAATTCTGAACAAAGTAGTTTCTGTTTATACTTTACATGTTATGCAATTAAAATAAAAATCAAAAGCTCTTCAGGACTGTGCTTATTTCTTAATGAAATCATTGTCAGCGTCTAGTTACTAATAAGTAATTTTCAATAACTGAGCCTTACGAGGAATAAATTTATTTCAATTTCAGGCTGATAAAAGGTTTATTAGGAAACTGTTCTCTCTCTCTGTGTGTGTGTGTGTGTGTGAGAGAGAGAGAGAGAGAGAGAGAGAGAATGTGTAAACAGTCTTTAAAAATAGTACTTTGACATCATTCTCCTCAAACACATACGAACAAGTCTGTCTCGTTACACTTAAAGCAAATGAGGACGTATGTTGAAATGTGATGGATTCAGGAGTGTACCTTAGACTGATAGTGGCTGGGAGATGCACACTAAAAACCATCATCCTTTTGAAACTAACATTATGGCAAGATTTTGTCAGAAATTTTCATAATAGTTTTTGTATAGCTACCAACTGCTGTCTTATCATATTTCTTAGGATTTTCTGTAGTAGCATACTGCACACTATGCAGGAGACTTACTATGTAAAATACCAGCAAAAAAAGGTTGACATAATGACTCGTTACAATTTAAATCTTATTATACAAAGCTTCATTCAAGTCAATGTACATAGTACAGAACCGCAGGGGCACATTTTAGCCTGGTGCGAAAGGAATGAATCATGCAATTCTCATTACGGTTAATAGAAGAAACGCATCTATTGCCTCATGTAAGCCACTGGAAGTGCACCTCACAATTCATATTCAAATCACATTGGAAAGCGGCTACTCCAGTAAACAGTTAAAGTAAAATGGCTACATTTCAAGCCTTAAAGTTCCTCTGATTCAAATTTTTTTGAAATGACATTGCATCATAGTAATGACCTAATACAAATACAGCATTGGCAGTGATGATTACCCCTAATTGCCACAAGGATAAGTGGAGCTTTTCAGAAGCTTACAAAGTAAGGGACATAAACCATATTAGCATGGATTGTGTCTTTGCTCTCTTCTCTTTATCTTTACTGACAGACTGCTATTTTTTTTTCCTTTCCTAGACAGTTATAAACATTGCTGTTCCTACAGAAATGGTTACTACTGAACCTGACCATTCCCTCATTGAATTGTAGGATATATATATATATATATATATTTCTTTATCGGTATAAACTATGTTCAAAGGGCTTATATACTTACGGTTTTAGTTGCTTGTTTTACTAATGACTTGTTCCAGCTAATTAGAGGAAATCTCTAAGAAATCTCTTTCTTCTGATAAGTAGGTTGCACAAACAGCTTCAAGGAGAATGCATCCTTCTAGCCATAAAACTGTACTTACAAACTGCCAAGTCAGATTGCATTCTCTACAGTAGTATGCTTATAACTTCTGCTTTATTTTATTACTCTAGTTTCACGTACCGTTGAAAAGAGATATTTATTATTAATCATTTTTTGCATAAATATATTGTAAAGTGTTTTTAATTATGGGCAATGCTACTGTGGATTATAATCATGCAAAGCTTTTACTTGGAATGTCTGCATCAAAGAGGACTGAATTCTCAAAGAAGTGCATCCTATCTTTCTAGTTAACAAAAGCGAGTCGTCTTTTAGTACTTCAAAGCAATTTAAGGGTCTTGCTTATGTGAACCACAAGTTCCATCTGGTCTTCTCACCTTTTCCTTTTCCTAACTCTTGCATCATCAGGACAACACCCTAACTTAATTTGAATTCTGATATCTTGCATTGCTTACAGAACTTCTCCTCCAAACACAAAAAAAATGAAAATAAAATCACTCCTCCAAGTTTCAGAGAGATATTTTGAAAAACACATCAAGTTTCATCTGTTTTGAAAGCAGAGTCTGACTTACAAAAAAGATTTTATTAAAAATGAAAGCTATGAAGAGGATGTATTTGAATTCATTTGGAAAAGAATCACAGTGCTTACTAAATCCTCAAAGAGCAGAAAGATGCAGGTTACCAGTGCAGCATTGCTTCTGCAGAGTAGCAGCATCATCAGGAATTCAGCTTCATTGCTGAGATTTAGCAGAGAGGTAGTAAAGCACACCTTATCCAAAGGGCTTGCAAAGGCATTTTCTAAAAGAGCAGGATTTCCATAGGGTCTCTGTTGTGAGCTTGGGAACAGTATTCATCAGCCATTATTGATCTAGAAGGAGGCAAGGCTGGAGTGAGGAGGATTGACTCAGTCCTCCCATGGCTAAGTTAACTATTGAGGGAGCTATTCATATCAAGCTGAAGCACTGAAGGGTGACCTACAATGATAGGAAACAGGTAGCCGTCTTTCCTCACTGTGTGAAAATTAACGGCTTTTTGTTCTTGGGTTTCCCTCCATCCCCATTAACTTTTAGAACCATTATCTTTTCTAAGCCTAGTATTTCCTGATTTTGCTAGGGAATTATTTGGAGGACTAGGGACTGGCAGTTTTCTCTGCTTCTCTGCTTCTTCTTCAGATGATCTGGGAAAGGGAGTAGGGGCGAAAGAGCTGTTTTCTTTCTATCCAAGCTACAGTCTTACCTGGGAGAACCCAGGGGAGAGAAAAACTGTCTTAACAGGGATCTCGTTTAGCCATGCTTTCTTAATGTGCTCTCCCTGTCCACAAAAGTCCTGCCAGCATCTCCTCACTTGATTTCTGTGGTTATTATTGTCATCCTCGCTTTTCCTGCTCTAATATTCCTCCTTTTCCAGAGGGATCTGCAACTTGCCATTCTCTGAGAGAGGACCCTGGGCTAGGTGGACCCAGGAGAAGTGTTCTTATATGCTGCTTGCTGAGGTCTCTTGCCCAGACACCAGCTGTGTCTTGGACCTCTCAGCTGTGTAATCATGTGGGCCACATTTCATCCGCAGTTTTGTCCAGCTTTCATCTTAAATCTGCAACATCTTTCTGCAGATTTTACAAGTACAGACTTGCCTTACTGGCAGCCACCCAAAATGCTTCTGCAAGGAGCCCTTTTCCTTTCTTTTCGTATCCCTTCCTTTTTCTTCCCCTTTTCTGTCACATCACAGATAAACTGATTGTCATGTGCCTTTATGGCCTTTCCTCCAGCTCGTCATTTCACATGAACTACTGATACATCAAGTGCCACCACTGATTAGCTTCTGATCTCAGCCTTTGCAGCTATTTATTAGACTTAGGGACAAACACATTTGTTCTTTGCCCTGCTCTTTGCTGTTCTTCACACTGTAGAAGTCTTTCTTACAAAAACACATGCAAGGCCACTTCAGGATTTTCCCCATAGTCTTTTTCAGGCAGAACTGAGTGCCCTCTGCTTTATTTGCTGCTGACTCCATCTCTATGGCTTCCTCTTGGCTGAACAGGCACAAAGAAGGGGAGTTTATCTGCCTGCAAAACAAGAAGAGATGCAGCTTTTGTCATTTTTCCTGTGAGTGCCACCTTAAGAGACGCCTTTGTTACTAGTCCAGCAATAAACTTGGAGAAGGGGAGCTCAAGGGTGTACAGTGTCTGCCCATTATGGGAATTAAGCTATTTACTGTCTTCCAGTTCTGCACATATCAATAACCAGCTTTTATCTGGTATGCAACTTGGGACATCTTTTTCTTTCTGATTATGTGGTGACTAGCACAATAGTGCTCCCTGATTTGTGAGTAGGGTTCCTGTGTGCTACAATACAACCAAATAAATTCTTATTAATAAGCACAGTCAAAAGGAAGACCCAGGAATTAATTTGTCAGTTTTGTAATAATTTTATATAAATATCAAACTGATATTGTAATTAGAATGTTACCATTAATACCAGTTTATCCAGACCTATCACTCCTGAAGGTAAAGGAATAAAGAGAAGACAAGCTTTTTAAATGAAAAAAAAAAGTGTGAAATTCAGAGATTTCAGGATCTTTACTTGCTTACTTGATTTACTTTCTCTCAAGATCTTTACTTGATTAATTTAAATACTTTGACCTTAAAAAACTAAAGAACCTAACAACTATTGAAATTCTTACTTCTGTTAGTTTGTAAAGAGTTTATACACTGATTTAGCAAAAGAGCACAGCAAAGCCATTCATGATTCTGAAACAATTTCCAAATTTGACCCATGTGCAACAATACACTGAATTCAAAAAAAACCAAAGTAATTGAGGATCAGATAGGTAGAGTAGTTCCTGTTCTGCTGAAATAGCTCAATTCCTTCTCACTACCTGCATTTACAGACCCCAGAGGACGGTTCCTCTGCAAGGTTAGCTGAACATTTTGTGGTAAGATACATTCAGGGTACACCTAAAGCATCTTTGACTTGAGAGTTTGCTTTCCTAATTGCTGTCCCCACTCACTGTGCTTTGCTTCGTATGGCAAAGCACCAGCTGCTAATGGGTGTTTAGTCACAGGGACAAGACTAGTGTAAATCTGAAGTGAAATTCCCTGAAGTGCATATAGTGTGGTGCTGGGTCCTTGGCCCACTTTCCTGTCCTGCAGAGCCTGCCCTACAGCTCCTTCAGGGTCGCCTGTTGGTGTTCCTGCCCTTGTGTGATGTACTTTCTCACTTCCATGTTAGCCTGTTTGGGTGACAGTCAGGTGGGACACCTGTCTTCCAGTCCCTGGCCTAATGCGTTATTATTATTTAATAATCAAAGGTGCAATACTTTGAGCGCTTACTTCTTGGACAGTCAGTAGCAGGGCAGTCTTTTAAGAAATATGAGATGGTTGGTTCAAGTCTCCTAAAGGAAAGAGGAAAGTTGTCATTTCAGACATTTTCAGATCTTTGCACACCCTTGGGCTTCTGAGAAAAAAGGAGCTCAATGACACACTGCTTTATTTCCTAATCTTTTCTCATGATGTCAGGTGAGATCTGACTTTTTTTTTTAAATGAATTTTATTTCAGATTCCTTGTTCAATTCATTATTTACCTAGGCCCAATAATGAAAATAAGGCATTTTTGTTTGGTAGTTAAGATGCTAGATAATACTGCTAATCAGCAATAATTTGGACAGCAATATAATCTAGTCTTAACATTGTAAGGGAAAAAAACCTGCATGAAGATAAATAGAGCTTACTTTAAATTATACAAAGTATGTATGTTCTCCATTTAAAACTCTGCCTGGAAGAATGAGAGAAAAAAATAGCAGTTAGGTCAATAGGATTTGTTTTGTTCTTTTGTGGCATTTTAACTGTCTTTATATAAGCCATATAGTTGCTGATTCTTTCCTGGGTTTCTTTTGGGTGGGGTTTTTCTTTTTGCAATCTTATCTTTTCAGTTGTTACATATCTAAAATAGCATAAATGCACAAATTATATTGTCTCTCCTAGCATCTCATCACAAAATATTAAGACTTGTAAGTTACCGCTTTTGGTTTCTTTATAAAAAAAAAAATCAGTCAATAAACTGATATGATCACTATAAACTTTTTCCTAAAAGTTCTGACACTTCTTTCTGCTCAACACATCACACATGCTGTATTACTACAAGGGTAGATATTTTAGTACAAATAAAATAAAAAGTTAGTACATGGCAGGAACAGGAGCACCATGGCAAATTCTGAATTTTTTGATTAATGACACAATTCTCTTAAAAACAATTCTTTCCCTAATAAACACTGCATGGCGATTTCTGGCATAAGCCTGCTGAAAAGAGTTGATCCTTCCCTCCTATTGCATTTCAGGGTCAAAACCCTCTCAGCCTGGGTGAACACACAGAATCTCTTTACATTTGTTAATCATGAGAAGGAAGGTGATTCAGTGTTGCACAGGTGTAGGGTTTCACATATCTGTTTGCATGCATTCCTGTGAGCTGAGCAACAGGAATCATAATTGCCTTTTTTATGATTAATTAGTCCAGAAAGGAGACATTAATAGTCAAGTTCTTCCTGAAAAAAGACACAGATAGCTTAAGTTCAGGCTGGGGGAAAGTAGTGAAATCCAGAACTGTAAAGGATCCCATAGGAGGCTGACATTTTCTCTTTTCAAAAAATTCTGTGTTACGACCCAAAAAAGAGTTCTGGCTTTGGTGAGTTTTATTGCATTTTATAAACGTCTGATCTTTGCTGCTGAAACCACCAGCCTACTTACTGTGTTCAAAATTAAATGATTATCATAGTAAGTTCATCTTTAAATCATCCTGTATTTCCTTTATATTACCTTTACATTTATGAGTTACAGCATATTGCTTTCCCCTTACATTGCACTGAGGTTGACTCTGTCTTAATAGACAAAATGACTATTTTCTTCCTATAAAACCTAGCATGTGTATTTCTTTTCCTCTGTGAGTTGTAATCTGTGACTTACAATAGGGCACTGTTCAGTAAAATAGCGAGGTGCTAGTTCAGCCTAATATTGTTCGAATTAAAAAAAAAAAGTCTAACTGCCAGTCTATTGTTGCTAGCGCTTTTCTACTACGTGTTCTTTAAATTATCTTACTTCCCAATAAGTTGAACAGTGTATTGTATTCATCTGAAAATTGTGCAGATAATTATCTCTTACAACTTTTGATCCCTCCACTATGTTCAGCGTTGGCTACTGTTCCCTGCTCCATACTGTGCTGTTCCAATTTATGATTCAACTTCTGTAATGTTGGATATTACCCTGAATTGCACATCATACTGCATTCATTCCACTATTCTCTTGGGTATAACATACGGGACTCGATTGTCATTACAGCATCCTTCACCAAAATCCCTTTTTCTTCTAAAATTTTTTTGGTTCTCCAGGTGGGTCCAGGTTTCTGATCTCTGACCAGGAAAATATAGTATCAGCTCTTTTTTACACAGTTAATGAGTGAACATGCTACAAAACATTTCTTACAATGTTATCACAGCCTCAGCAACTCATACCTCTTCCCAGGTTTTTCTTGCTTCTTAGCTTACCTGCTCCCTGTCAAAAGCCTTGACATGTTTTTACCAGATGAAGGTTTAGATTTGTCCACATATGAATTTTTTAATTAAGCAATCAAGTGAGACATTAGACTCCAGCCACTTTTACCTTTTCTGCCTTTCTGTAGAAAGAGAAAGGACTTGGAGGCAGGATAGCTAGTACTATCACACAATAGCTTCTGCCTAAAAAATAAGAATAATTTGAAAGTGAACAAGGTGTGATTAAGTTATTTTTCTTTAAAACTACAAACAGTCTTCACATTCAGTTCTGTGTTCAGGCTGTGATCCCAGTGAACCAAACTTGGGGCTCTTTTCAGCTAATATGAAGTACATAATGATTAGCCAATGAATTAGAGGATTTGGCTCCTTTAAGGTGGTAACAAAGAGGTAAGAAAAACCAGTTAATGTAACATGTCTGGGGCTTTTCCTTTCTGAATATGCCAGCCATGAACAGCGCCATTCAGAAAAAAAGATCTCATTCAGCCTGTTCTTTAGTGCCAGATTTAGTTATTGTACTGCACTGATCAAGGTGAGCATCTTGGTTTGCCTATGCTTTTTTGTTTTTTGATAAAGAGATGAGACTTCACTTTTCTTCCGGAGAAAACCCATTATTCACTGGGGCTTGTAGCCCTCAACTTTTTGTCACTTTTGGTCTCCTTACAACTTTTACAGATTTATGTTGGAGAAATTTCTTCACCAACAGTGAAGACAAAGATCAGCATCCGTTTTGGAAAAGTGCTTTTCTAGTCCACTGAATAATGAATGTAAATGGAGAGTAAGAGAAGAGGAAAGGGACCTGTGTTGCATTCACATAAACAAGCAAGGTAAGAATTATTCGTTCCACGAGAAAGAAGAACATTCAGAGCTTCCTAAACTATTACTGAACGTGACATATTACTTCTATGACTTTTTCACAAAATGAGCACGTTCTGGCAACTTCTCATTAGCGTTTATGAAAAGGGTACTACTTGCAGATCTCATTGGCTGTGGGTGCCTTTCTGTCACTGCAGTGCAACTGAATTAGTATCTATAATACTCCTTTTTTCGCTTGTTTTTAAAAACAATGCTGTGAAATGATAAACCTGTCTGGAATCTGCGTAAATGTAACTATGAAGTGAGGATTATCAGCTCTCACATGACTGAGAAGTATTGCTACTTTCACTAACATAGCAGACATGACCTGACTTCTTAATAGATGGGAAAATTTCTATCACTTAATCAAAAATTGCAATTTACAATAGTATGATTTTCATTGCCTTTAATTAAATTAGATTTTAGCAAGATAGCCTCATGTCTGGTACATCAAACTCCAGGAAACCAATTGGTACTATAGTTGGTGGTATAAACATTTTAAACATTTTATTATGGACATTAAACATTTTAAACATTTTATTATGGACAATTTATTATAGGAAATGGTACTTGAAGTTCATCTTATATTAATTTTAATTAGGGCCTTGTCTTTTAGCAGGCCAGTAAGCCAATACGTCAAGGAAACAACAGATTAATGAAACGTACTTTACAAGGAAGATAAAATAGCTGCATGCACAGTAGCTGCTCAGTTGATCCAGTTCTTAAATGGACTAAAGGTATGACTGCTATCTGTCTCCTCAACTAAATGTTACTCCTTGTAATGCTAGATTCCAAGTTATTTCTTTGATGTTCTCCAAACCATATTCTGCTCATTGCTGCACAAGGTGTGAACTGCTGTTGTTTAACTACAGGAAGAGCTATGCAGTAAAATTCCATCAATTTTGCTTCATTTAGACTCTTCCCTGTTACTTTTCCTCTTTGCTTCCACCCCAGTGTATGTGTGAAGAGAAGCTTTCACCCTATCAAGAAAGCAGTCGTTATATTAGATGGAAGTACGGCACCGATTGTTTGACAGCTGTTTCATTTAACCTCTAGCGCATACCCATTTGCTAACAGATAAATTCAGTTAGCTTTTACACATGGAGTTACAAAAACAGGGTGAATGGTGGGTGAAGCAATATTATCAGAAGGGGAAAAAAAAAAAGACAGTCCAAGTGGAGCTACCTATCTACCTCTTTGACAGTGAGGCAGGAGGGAAGCAAGGCTGCATTGTTACACAGCCCACAGCTGAATGATGGCTGAACAGAACTTTCAGGCCTTTTAATCTGTTCTTTGATCCTCTCTGAAAGAGATCAAGGCAAAGCCATTCCTTTCCTCTCTGACAAAAAGTCCTTACTGACTTTTCTGTATTAAACATAGCCTTTTCTTCTACAGGGTATCTGAAAATTGGGCTCAGGCATATCACCTACTTACTCCAATTCACTCCGCTCAGTATAAAGGCCTGACCCTGGAACTGCTTTGGACCCAGTCCTGTGGTACTTCCTTGAATAGCCTGAGTAACTGGGGCATGTCCTTCCTGAACTAAGACTGATAGGATCGATAAAAAGAGCCATAAAGAAGGCTGAAAGGAACAAGTGAGAAAGAACTGAATTGTTTGTATATCAATGTAGATGGCCTTTTAAAACTAAACAGGAATTCTAACAAATGGTCCAAGTCATGAAAGTTGATATTGTAAGAATCAATAGATACCTAGTAAGAAAAAGCAGTCATGACTGGAGTACATTTATCAAAGTGCTTGCCCTCTCAAGAACAGGTAGTGCTGTAGTGTATGTTAAATATGTGCTAGGACATAAAGATAGAGTAGCACAAGAAAACAATCCATTTAGGTCAAAATCACTTTTGAAAAGTATGATGAATATCCACTGAGAGACTATGGGGATTCCTTCTACAATAATCCCAAGGTTAGCTTAACTCATGGCTTGGTGTCTTTATACTATTTGTTAAAATAGTATAGGGATCAGAAAGCACCTAGAATCCGTTAACAGACTGGAGAAAAATGCCACTGGCAACAGTTGAGCCCATATGTACTTTGATAGGAAAGTTCCCAGCTTTCTTCAATGAAGAATCAACAAACCCACAAGGTAGGATGTTATCTGAGATTTGATTTTGGAGACTAATGAGAACATTTTAAAAAGTGATAGAAAAATAACCTTCTCGTTGACAAAGGCAACCCAAGTTTGGTCAGTTTAAATTTAATGAAGAACAGAGAAAAGAGGGTCCAATTTCAAAATAGCAACAAAAAAGGTAACAAAATGGTCTTCTAATTTATTTCTGGTCTCTCTTCTTAGGTTCATAGATTTAGTTCCTAAACTTACTGAAACAACCCATTCGGAGAATGCAAAATGCTATAAAGCATATACTGATATGTAATGGTTTCTCCAGGTCTTCCCATCATTTATAACAAATAATAACTGATCTTTTCTAATATTCTTCCCATACGTATGCCAAGACATTCAGTTCTGTATCTGAAAAGCATTCCTATTGCACCACTGACTTCTGGACACTAAGCCTGAAACCTGAAATAGCTTAGAATTCATCAAGTTAACAGTAGTAGCATTGGCAGAAAGCATAAATCCATATGTTGACATCCTGAAGACAGTGTTAAGTTTTCTGTTATCTTATTAAATTGTATCAGACGTGCCTTGCATAGAGTACAACGAGGCTTGATAAATGCTTGGCTTCAGTTGTACTCTCCCATTTACTTTCACACTGTCAGACTTAATCCGTAACTGCTGTTCAAAGGCAGGGAGCAGGAGATGAGGGGGCATCTTGACTCAGCTGGTAGCTGGCTACTAGCAACCAAAAAGAACAACACTTTATTATTATTCAGACTGCATCTTGACATAATTTGTTTTCCTTTGTATAATCTATTCTCCAAGGAAAAGCAAATTATAATCACATGATTTAATTAGTTTTTATTTTGTGTCAATTTTCTTAATCTCGCTGACAAGAAATCATAGATTTCTGTGCAAAAAAATAAAGTGTCTGAAAAGGACATAGAGGGTAAACACAAAATTCGGATTGCTGAAGTTAATATAAAAGCCTACTAACACATCTTTCAACCACACTGAGCACAGTACGGATGTTACTGCTCCATTGCAGCAGGTATCTTAGAATGAGCTTGGATACTTTCAAATGCTGGGGGTGGTCTTGTTTCAGACATAGCTTCAGTATTGTCAAGGTCTTTGCCTGGCGCCATTTCCTTTTCATTTACTAGGGACAGGAACAACAGCAAGCTCATTTTCCTGTGAGAGAGGCTGTACATGTTCCTCTCCCAACAAAAGTGTATCTCCCATTGACAAAGGGCTTATATGGAAACCAAATTTTGGATCCTAAGAATGGCTTACAAATTTACACCCAAATAGGCTTCCTCAGATGAGCTGCCATACAGAAGTAAGCAAAACAGCCTAACATGGATTTGGACGATCAGTTCTTCACATACAGAGTCATGCCCACGAATAACGTTTCCACTTGTAGTCTGTTTCTTTAATAACCAAGAGTGTTTCTGCACACTGGATACTAGCTTACCTGGTCTGTGCCCACAATCTGAGCATATACAGTAAAAGTACACAGATTTTGTGCTTACAAGAAACACGCTGGTATGATTTCTTTATATTATAACCTTAGGCAAACTTTAGTAATACCTCATGAAGGAAACACATTCTGCAAAATGCCATAAAAGGTAACTTTTTTAATTGCCAACCTTTTTATTCAATGTAACTACACAGATATTTAGTTGACTACAAGCATTTCTGCGTGCTTCTGATCTGGATGTTATCATCTTCCTTATAAATCAGTATAGTATATGAAGGCCAAATTGGTAACCTTGGCCTGCAAAAGACTGAGTGGAGACTAAAAGCAGGCTGCTTGCTCCAACAGCACAGTGCAGTCTTTTCGTGGAGAAGTACAGAAGCAAATCAGAGGAACTAGACATGGGAGATCAACAAAGATCTGAGGGTTGCAGGAGGAGAGTGCACAAAAAGGGATTTTCCTGAAGCACACAGTTCCTGCAGCGCAGAAAGAACAGGCAAAAACTCTTTGTTTCCTAGAGCTGCTTTGCATTACAGCTTTTCCCTCATGTTAAAGTCTTCTAGAAGAGCCTCTTTCCTTTGAGGTCAAGTCTGCTCCCATCTGTGGCAATGAGGAGGGAGAAGGAAAGACTACTCCCTGCTACCTCAAGTGCCAAAGTGAAAGGTAGGTGATACCTGATGGTCATTCAAATAAGATCCCCTTACTATGGATTGCAACTAAAATTTGTAAGCTGGGCCCCTTATTTCACAGGAGTTTATACACTGGGAGGCAGTGGAATAACCTTCCTGACAAAGAAGAGAGCTTAGCACTGTAATAGACTGCCTGGTGCAACAATATAAAACCCTTCTCACAGGCGAGTATTAAGTTTAGATTAGACCTGTATTTCTTAAACTCCTGGTAACTGAGTCAGAAATACTGGCAGTAGCAGTTTTCCCAAGATGTCCTCACACTGAGCAGCAGTCCTATGGCTGAATCGTTCACAGTACCCATCTCACGCCTTGGTTTCCTTAGGCTACTTGCTCTGGCTAGGAGCTTGAGCTTGGCTGGCACTGCAACGCACACGTCTGTTGCCCTCATAACACAGTAGCGTGCCATGAGCACGCTCTGAGGATGCCTGGATTAGCCAAATGCGTCAGAATGATGCAGGAGGCTAATCTTGCCTTCGATAGGTGGCAGATGGACTGAACAACCTCTTTCAGGCCTTATTTTCTTGCTCTGCTGTATTGCACTGCAGTACTTCATCCTAAAGCAAGATTCCTTCAGCAGAAAATAAGGTACGTTATGAGACTGTTCGGTCAATTCTTGAATGATTCATGGGTAGGAAAACAAAAGGGTAGAATTTGTCAGTTTACTTCCGAATTATTTACATCAATTAATTATTCTACTTCTAACCCTGGTAAGACTGTCAACATTGACTGTGGCGTGAGGAGTGTTGTAAGTTTTAAGCTCCAATTCTTTTAAAACTTTGGTCAAAAAAAGAGGAATACCAATTCAAATAGATACATGACATGAAAAATAATCCTGAGATACAGAATCACAGAATCACAGAATCACAGAATCGTTTAGGTTGGAAGGGACCTCTGGAGATCATCTAGTCCAACCTCCCTGTTCAAGCAGGGTCACCTACTTGAATACATATTGTTCTTATTTGTTTCATCTTCACAGTAGTAGAGGTGTGGTATAAAGATCTTCACGCTAAAGAGGCCCGGGAGAGGAAAGAAAACAAAGGGTAAAATTAAAAAAAAAGAATCAACTCAAATGACCTGACAAAAGAAGAATTGATTTTAGTATTATTATTTTTAGCATTGAGTAGCACAGAGACAAATTTGCACCACAAACAGTGGTAAGTACTAAGACAGCAGTATTAGGACTGTATGCTCCTACATGATGATCGCAAGTAAGACAAGTACCAGAGGCTGGTGTTGCCAAGGCGCCCCCGTACCCTTGATCTGCAGGAAGCTGCTGTGGCAGCCTGGCTCTTGGCTCTGAATTCCACTCTTCCGGTGGCATTGGGAGAGTCTCTATAGATTATTTTGTGTTAACACTTATATTTCAAAGCCTCTGTATTTGAACTGTATAACTAGGTAATGAAATTTAACTCCATGATATTACTTGGCAAGTAAACTTGATGTTTGAAAGCGATTTTTTTTTCTAAGTGGAATTTCTGTTTTCATAGAGTTTGCACTTGCAGCTGTCATCCAAGTTCTGTTTCGTTTGGCAACCTGACAGCTTTTTTAGTCCTCTTGGCTCTAAGGACACCTTCTCTCCCTCTCCCTTAAGTTGGAGAAAAGATTGGAAAAGATCTGATAAGGTTGTTTTTTAGTATTTTGCACTGAATCTTGCATAGGCTGGGATAGCTTAGCACTTTGTCAGCTGTGACACCTGTATTTACTCCTTTTACGTAACAGAAGATCAATGGCCCTATAACAACATTTTATCTTATTCTTACTTTTAACTTGTCTTGGAGCAAAAATGCTCCACGGGAGGTGGGGGTGGGGAACAGTGTCACTGTGGTTTTATCATAATTTTCCAGCTACTGTAGTGCAGAGGGAGGAATGTTCTGAATAGCACATAGTATATTTCACCATTTCATCAGGTATATTTATTCATAGAGCTTGTTTATTACAAAGACATGTTAAAAGTAAAAATAAAACAAAAAAAAGTGTTTCTGGATGCTCCTATTCATCATTAGAAGCCATCTGAATTGCAAAGATGCCACTGTATCAAGCAACTGCTTTCTTTATCTCCTGGGCTTTTGAGAAAATCTTACTACAGTATCTGAATTGTTCCCGTGATTTGGGATGTAAAAAAGAAGAAAAATGTTTCATTTGCTGTTACCTTTGCAATTTAAATTAATCAAATAAAGTGTGCTGTGCACATGCCCCTTCCAAATAGCTTCCTTCCTGCCAGCAAGCTGCTAAAAGGTTGTCTCATACTAGTCTGTTATGCAAGTGTTGTTTAATCTGCACTAAATTGTCAGTGCTGTGTTTTGGGCCAGTATCCATAGGTTACTGAAGTATGCAAAATAATGTAAAGTGATTGTCATAACACCTTGTTATCTTGTTACTATCTGCATTCCGGTGCTGCTGGCACTTACAACCGTCACCCACTCACTAGAAGGCCAGCTGCAACAAAAACCCTTCTATAGGAACAAGGTCTCGCAGAAGCAGGTATTGCATCATAGCACTTCTTTGTTTGGCGCTGTCTTTGTTTTCACTTTCTGCTTGCGGGTACCGTCAGGAGAGTTACAGCTTTTAACAGTACTAGTAAAATCCATGCCTGGATCAGACTTCTCCAGCAAAAATCCTAGGCATTCCTTACCTTCTTTTATATAGTGCACTGGGCCACGCTGCCAGAAATTCTGAACATCGGTGAGCAATTCTGATCTGCTTAAGTTATCCCGTCTGTAACGAGTTGACAGTTAAGGATCTAAATACTCTGTAGGCAGAGGAATGCCACAGATGTTCCTACGAATTTGTTGTGCAAAAGGTTGAATGAGGAAACCAGAAGGTTTAAACCCATTTATGCAGGCAGAAAAACTGAAAGAGAATTTAAGGGATTGTTTTATATAAAGAATACTGATTCACAGGAAAGACAAGCTCTTTTTTGCCTCCTCACGCTTACTTTTCATCAACACAGTTTCAAAAGAATGATTCTAAAAACAGAACCGATTGATAACCACTACTGCAAAACCACTTAAAAAGCTGGTGATGCACTAGAGAGATGGAGCAGAGGATAACGGAGAGGCAGCACTAAGCTGTGAGCAGTGTAGCAAGGTGAAGATCTATCCCCTGCCTATTCTCATTTGTTGAGGCAGAATAGTGAAAGGAGTCCAAAACAAAGTATTCACATTCACTACCAGAGAAAAAGAGGAGAAAAAGAATTTTCCCTTCTTTTGATTTCAGGAGTGATTAGGTCCAGTTGTCTCTCTTAAATCGCTCAGTAAATGTTCTGTCTCTGTCATTTCTATAAAAAGGATAATACATTTCATTGTAGCATTTTCACTCAGAAGCGACTGGAATCATATAGCAAAACCAGAAAGAGGGGGACAAGGTAGTATTATGAGGTCATCAGGGTGTTTTAAGAGTTGATTCATTGTCTTTCAAAAAGCACTCTTTATCACCCCTCTTCATATCCTGTAAACAAGAGAATAGCCTCTCCTCAAAAACAGCATGAGTGGTCATTTTAGGATTTTTTTCAGGAACTACTATCCTCTGCAGGACTGCTAAACACAATTCATCAGGACACTTTTCTGTAACATCAGACTGAGTTAAATCTTACTATAGACACCAGTAGGCTGTCACACATGACAGCTACTTTATTAACAGCACCATGCAAAGTAGTACATAGCAAACAACAGCAAAAAAGTTTTCTAAAAGTAGTCATTGCTTGGCCTTAGCATGGTAGAATGAGAAGCTCAGAAGTCTGAAGTAACAATTTTTCTTCAGAGGTTCCTGCTTGACTATGAAACCATTTGCATCCTGTGTGCACTCTACCACTACAATGAAAGGCATGAGCCAGGTCTGAAAAAGCAATGTTAGAGCCCAGATCCTACCTTGTACCTGTAGTACCCTTGGCACTGCTACAGCCTGAGCACAGAAACGTTGAGTTCATTTCAATGTAGTTGCCTAACAACTTTAGCATGGTACATTCTAGGAAGAAAAGGTGGGAAATCATTGCAGAAATAGCTAATACTAAAAATCTGCATAGTTCCGGATGCTGTCCATGTAAGACAGATGACAGGATAATTACTCTTTCCTTCCTGTTCTCTCCCACCTCATTCGCAAGCTGTGTATATCCATGCATCATGTGGCATGATTGTGGCAGATCTGCAGCATCTTACCTTCAACTGAGACTGCTTCCATCCCAGAATTTGGGTTAAAAAATTATTAGGGTATAAAACATTATGTCCTGACTAAATAGTCTCTATGTGACATCAGTTCATGCTTCATTTTAGAAAAAACAAAGAAATAGGAAAAAAAAAATCATTAACTATGCAGTCTTAGAACAGAATTTCAAACTCAGAGCTTCTTAGTTGATAGGAGAGTATTTGCAACAACTTTGAGTGCAAGCTAAAAAATTAATGGTACATGGTAAAATTCTATTATCAGCCACCCATTACAGCTTCAGCTACTCCTGGATGTGTGCTGACCTCACATCTTCTCACGTAACTGAGTGAGTGATAAATACACCAGCAGGGCTTAACTCCATCACAACAAAGGCCAACCCATTCCCAGGGCCTGTATCTATTTGTGGGCAACGAATAACACACGCTAATGGAGGAGAAAAAGAGCAGGCCACACATGAACTAATTATTCTCAGAGCCTCCAATACTTTGCAAATGAGACTTCCGGACCCAGAGGAGATGTCTTTGTATTTAATAACCTTCAACTGATGTCTCTTTCATGAATTTGTTGGCACGCAACAAACAGGCAGACATTCACTTTGTCAGCTCAGACTCTGATGGACTTGTCCTCTGCAAATGGTGCTCATGCATACACACTTGATACATTGCTTTGATGCATCTCTGAACACTGCATGAAGAAAGGATGGACCAAATGTCAGAAAAGTCTATTTTAGGATTTCAAGTACACAGTCTTTTCTTATTAATATGTACTGGGCATACGTTTTATATGTGTGGTCAGACTTCCTCAATGTGTTGCAAAGACAGACTTTTTATCCCAGCTTCAGTCTCTGTGCTGGGAACACGAATCTATTGGTCACTCAAACTATTCCTTCTTTTAAAGCAGGAGGAGAGTGAAAGAACATTTTGACCCTGATACACATGCTAACATTATGTTGTGATGTGTCTTAGGATAACAAAGATATCCTACTGTACCAGTTAGGGAAACATTATGAATATATCTGGCCTATTTTGGAAAAAAAAAAAAATAGGGACTTCATCAGTGACATAACTTGGAAGACTCAGAGGAAAATCTTACAACTGGACAAGGAGCCATTTAATGCGACCATCTAGTCATAATAAATAACATATCACCCATTTTCCTGACTGAGGTGCAAAGTCTAGAAGAGCACAAAGACTGTATAAACTTAAAATAGATCCATAAGCATTATCCTTTTTATTAGACTTCAGAAATCAGTATTATTGTGGATATAAGGACAAGCTATAAGCCAAAAGGCATGATTCCAATTAGTCTTCAGCACTGCAAGTCACGAGTTAACGCCCAGAGTTCAGAAGAATTACATTTGATATAAATGGAATCAGAATCAGGCCCATGCATTTCAGTATTGTTGGTTCTAAAATTACACAATAGTGCCAATAGTAAAATTTTACAGTGTATTGTAAAGGTCAACAGATAAAATATTTGGAACGTCTACTCATGAATATATTTAATTTGCTACTGCAAATGATTTCGATTACATTTTACAAAATACATAGCTGCTTCTCTTTTTGCAATTAAAGATTCCTAATAATACAGTCAAACCTTCTTAATCATTGTTCACTCTAGCATAAAGTAAATCTTGCTGTGTTTGAAGAGAACCTAGTCATCTTAACAGCATCCATTTTTGTTCCTTTTTATTTTATAAGATTAGAATACTTAATAACCTTTACCATATTTGGCTGCACTGAAAGTGTGAAGTAGAATAAAATTTTCACAGTGGATTATATGCCTGGGATAAAACTCAGTTCTGTAATTAGGTTTGGTTCTGTTGCTTAGGTTTGCAGAAAAAGTCAACATTAGTGGTTCTTCTTGCTTAAGATTCCCCTGCAGAGTAACAGGTAATAATAAAGCATGGTCAGAACCAGGCTTATTATCTGAATATTTGCCAAAACCATTGATTTTTTTTTTTCTTACTAAAAGCACCCTAATTTGGAGGCAAATAAGTAGAAATAGCAGCTAAACAGTCAACACTTCAATTAAGACACTAAAATGGCACTATAATGCTGATGTGCGCTTATCCTCATAACAACTCAGAGAAACTCCAGTAATGGACCTAGTTATTGAAAGTTCATGGTTGGTGTCACTGCACCTTTAGAGCTCCAGTGCAGAGTGGCCTTGGAAAGATCAGTGAGACTTTGAGGAGGTCTTCCCAAATCCTCAGAAACTGAGTATGAAGTTCTTACTGCAAGCTCCATTTTCATTTAAAAAAAAAAAAAAGGCAATGAAAAATATGTTCAGGAAAATCAGGCAAGTTAATGAAGAAATGAACGAATCTGAATGCGTTGGTGTTCCTTGCTTTGCTGCAGTGCTTTTAAGTTGTGTCTAAATGGTTGGTCACAGATTTATTTATATTTCCATGTAAAGAAAGAAAATATTATCGTGTTCTACATGGGAAGCAGTTTCCCTAATTATTTGGCTCCTCTTTCTGCCACATAAACACAGCAATTTGTACCCCTCTTCTTCAACTGCCTGCAATTAGCAGCTACATTGCAATAAACAGATTATGTTAATTAAAAACTCAAAAGTATGTAAACAATGGGAAAGCTGACTAGCCACTTTCTATTTTTGCCAACTGGGAGGAACACAAGAGAAATTGGTACCAAGCTTAATTTTGCTCTTAATAATTCAAGTTATTTGTAACAAATAACAGCATTTAAAAGTAGTTTTAAACAATTAGCCGTGTCTCTCCACACTAATTGAACCAGGTCCTCCATGAGAATTTTTACATCTATGTAAATACTGCGCCAGTTCCCAAAATGCGAAAAGGTTTAAGGGAACAGATGTGCACCCATAACCTATTGAACAGTAATATTTACCACAAGTTCCCTTCCATGCCTGAGTCACTCTCTCAAAAAGGCAAGGCTAAGGATAAAAGTATAACTTAATTCTGCTTCTTTGGCAAAAATGCGACTAAACTGTAGTATAAATATTACCCAGCAGATGTGAATAAACGGTCAAGTTTTAGGATGCTGCTATAGTCTAATAAAAGATACAGTTTATGATGCTACTGCAAGTTCTGTTTTTGTTTTTCTATTTCAAAGCAGGATTGTTTAATGAAGGGCAGGCAGGAGGAGGAGGAAGCAAAAGTGGAATTTTTTTCTGTTGGCTATTACATACATGATCTGTCTTCTACATGGAAGAGCCTTTCACTGTCACGTGCTAAGGCAACATCACAGTAACACCACAAAAAGAACTGCACGCGCAGAAAGACTTGAGTGTGTACATACGTAAGATTTATTGACTACACTATGAACTTGCCATGGGGTCAGACTTTGGGGGAAAAGAAACAGAATGAAGGGACTATAGCCCTCCTTCAGCTTTACATAGGAGATACTCTATCCAGGTCCATGTAGGAGACAGCAGGGTCGTATTTCTTTCCCCAAGTTTGCACTACATTGCTGATTGACTACAAAGAGGAAAATATGAGTGTGAGGAATGGCCACTGCTTCAGATGAGGTGTGAAGAGACTGTTCCTACAAGATTTTCCATTGGCTGTGTAGGAAAACAAAACGGTAACATAAACGCGTAATGGCTCATTTAATCGGGGACCAGGCTTTCAGAGTGACCAGTATGAAATTACTAGTTCAATGTATTGTTTCAATTATGTCTTGATCCAAACTGCTTTAGAGAATGGAAAGATTTTCAGAAGACGTGAAAGTTACGGATAGCTATATTATTCACAGACCCTCAGGAGGCCACATAAAGTGTATGCTATATGTATAGGAAAAGACAACAGGAGCATGTGAATCTTGAAGAGAACAGAGCTTTAGAGAAGTTGGCCATGTCAGGACATTTTACACCTACTTATCTTTCAGGCATTTACAGATAGAGGGAACAGTGCGGTGTTTCCTGTGTATTACGTTAGAAAAAAATGTCTTCTCTTTTAAGGGCAACACTGATCTCCCATTTCCCACGCCGCTGCAGAGTTCACAGACGGTGGGAGGGCTACTCCAAATAAAAGTGCCATTGATCATTTCTCCTTTCATATTTCCACTATTTTCCTTTTGGAGGCATGAACTTTAAATGAGCTGCTGTACAAGCTTCTTGGGGTCGAAACAGAGGAAATCACATCCACCACAGAGACACACACAGCAGAAATTCGAAATACAACTATTATGTTCAACTCAGCAGTCTTTTTTCCTGTTGGTAGGTTTTTGATACAAGCTTAGCATCAAGCCAGGCTGTCAAAACCAATGAAATCTATTTCTGTGACATTGAAAAAGCTCTTGATGAAAGTCAATCAGTTTAGAGTACCAAAAATCAAGATGGGAATAGTTGGGTTTTAACAGAATTGCTGCTTTTACTCCATAGTATCTAATAGCTCAAGAATATGTGCTAAGTTTACCCATTTGCGCTACAAACACTACATATAATGCTTGATGCTAACAGCTACGTTTTATCCTGACTATTTGCTGAGACTTGTTTCTTAACAGAGTTAACCCTTTTGCCAGATCTTCTCTTTCAAAATTACTAGGAAGGGTTTAGATCCTGATGGGACTCTTTTATGGGTAACGCAGAACAGCACTCAGGCTCCTAAGTGAAACAATTTTTAGCTTTCATACTGTAGAGGGAAGAAGATCAAAAAGGATGGGAAGAAAGAGAAAAGAAATAGCAGTTTGGGTAATGGATATTTTTCCCATATTTGAGTTTTCCTAGGACTTCCTGTTCAAATACGTGTTCATCACAGTAACCTACTGTTACTAAGAAGCACTAGACTTAACTGCAGAAGGCTTTTGCCTGCGCATGCAGTATTTTTGATGCTTTCTAGGCATTCTGGATTTGAGTATATATTCAGTAAGGCCATTCAACACCTCTCTGCAGGGCTAGATCTACTGCCCACTGATAACATTTTACTCTTCAGCTATTTATCTGTTACAGACATATCCAGAGCTATCAGCTGTTGCTCTGGGACATTCCAGACAACTACAAGATACCCATACAATCCACTCAGATAAAGTCCAAAAAAGGACAAGCTTACCTGCTCTGGGAGACTTTTTAACTACTATTTAAAGTATTTGTTTGCTTTTTAAAGGGTTCTAAGGACCCTCCGATTCCCATTGAAAAAAGGGCGGAGCATAAATAACCCAGCAATAAGTTGGCCTTTGCTGGTATTACAGGACATTAACTGTTCCTTTGCACAGATTTGGTCAAGCTGGAAGCTTACTGTGACTGATTACAGACGATCACTTTACAAAGAAGTTCACTTCTATAGCCTAATCCATTCCCCTCTAGAGGTGTCATGCAAAGAAACTTCTAGCTCTTCCTCAGTCAGTTATTAGAATAGTATGAAAAAATGACTTAAATATTGACATTGTCAACACAATCAAGTTCAAATGAGCTAAAAGTAAATCAAACAATCTTTTAATCTCAGGAAAATATTTTAAGGCTTTTTTTTTATTTATTGTCTAAGGCTCATTTTTAAGACCTTAGTAGTGATTCATGCAATCACCATAAGAGAACTGCAAAAAGAATAAAACAATGGTTATCCACTTTTGTAACACTGAATCAGTTTTATGGTTTATTAACTCAAAAGCAATCTGCACTTCTTAAAAAAACTGTACTGATTGTTACTCCATTTTTCAATAACATAAATGTACCAGCAATTTTCTCATCCAATACAAATCAAACCAACACATCACTTAACATTGGCACTTTCCTTTGCTTCTCTTCCAGAGGCAGCTGCTCAGTTTTATCCACTGTTAATATACATTACATGTGCCATTCAATCCAAACAGTTTCTAGCTTCTGATCTTCGAAGTGGAAGCCAGGACTTTCAATTCAAAGCCCCCTATTTCTACATGGGGAAAAATGCATACTTCAAAATAGAATCTAAACTACCAACAAGCTTAGCTACTAAATCAGTATAATCTATGGGCAGAGCACAAGTTAAGTAGGCAACTTGTTTAGAAGGTTTTAATGCTGATACTATTAGGTCTACTATATGCCAATGAATTATTACAATGAATTAAGTTACACAGCACTCATCAACAAAAGCAACAATAACCCTACTGTTGATAAATTATTTTCTTTTGCTAGATCTCTAAATGTATAGATATTCCTGAACAGTTTTTTACACTTTTCATTGATATTTTCCCACAAGTTTTTTTGCTAAAACTTTTAAATAGGTAAGCTAATATGACGTGTTCCAACTTTGAGATGATCAGATTTGGATGTTGTTCAAAAATTTTAACTGATGCTCTAGGATATAATTGTGTTGCAGCTTTATCAAAGATCTTCTATTGACTCAGGAGCTCGGTCATTACTTTGATGATATCTTTGAATAATTCTTCTACTTTTTCATACTATGAGAAAAGACAAGACAAATTCTGCTGAATAAAGCTCTAAAGGGAAGAGCGTATGGTAGCTTCCCCCACTCGATAAAGCAAATTCTCTTTATTGTAAAAGCCTTCTCTCTTTGCTGTTACCTGTGCTACCAGTTTCTAGGTGGAGCTATCCCAGTGGTTTCACAGTCTTTTGTTATAATTTACTCTGAATAGCTATGTCACAGCATCAGTTGCGGCTACAGTCATAACAGTATACTCCAGAACCTGACACTGAGTCCAGTACTCCAGGTCTCGGCTTTCCTCATGCTCAGTTAAGGATCACTCTTTCAGCAGAAGTCTCTTTCCCTCTAGTGGCTGGTTCTCAGAACTTTATTTTTATCGCTAGTATTGTGCAACAAGTCAGCTTTCTTACCAGAGAAGGTTATGCTCCAGATCATGGCGGGGAGCAAACAAGCAAATGAAAAAACCCAACCCCTCACAAGTACTACTGTGAATGGACATAGAGAGAAGCACTGTTCAGGCACCCCTGACTCCAGAGACAGAATTTGGCTTTGCCCCATCAGTGCCAACTGGAACCTGGGCACATGGCCCAAAGCATGTCCAGTTCCAGGTATCCACACTGATTTTCCCAGACAGGAACTAAGCAGCCTAGGCAGACACATAGCTCTTTCTACACTGAACATAAAATGAAATATGTTAGAGGGGTTTCTTTTTTTTTTAGTTTTTTTCCTATTAGGGAAAGGAGAGTAGAGGACTTGTTTTGAGAAGTGGATCTCCTTTCACTTGTAGTTTAGAACGTACAATTTGCAGGTCCCATAAACTGCTCAGTTCTTGTATGAGTAATGGGGTTTTTGAGCCAGGTCTGGTGTAACTTTACCTAAAGAATATACATGTGCATTATGTAACGTTTGTTTAGCCATTTAAATGAGCTTAGTTCAAGTGTCAGTTTATAGACCTGTATATAAAACCGGATGGTGGACCATGAGATATCACTGCAATTTCATACAATGAAGTTTATTTTGGTTTACTTAAAAAAAAAAAGACATAAGGAATTACACAAAAGCTACAATAAAATGCTGAGTGTCACAGTGAGGCACTTAGAGATAAAGTAACACTATCCATACCTAGTTGTCTCTTTGTGCAGGTGAGCTCTTTACAAATTAAATTATTATATCCTGTTTTTCCCTTAGGTCTTCTACCTCGGTGCCCAGAGTGCAAACCCTGCTCAGTACAGTTGAAACCTCCATCAGCTGTTCTTGCTGCCCAGCCTGCCAGACCTTGCTCAGACAGATTTCATGCCAGGAATTCCTCAGGGATTGCAACATTTTCCCCTTTGTGAGAAAAACTCTTTTATTGTTAAGATATGGGGTGAAGTAGGGTTGGCAGAGAATCATACAGCAATTGCTGTTATTCTTCCTCTCCCACCTCCTGCCCATACAGAAGTGATAGCAAATCCAAAGAGAAGATCTGTGAAGCTAACCTTCAGAATGACAGCCTTGAGTGACCAGAATTTTGAGTTGACAAGGACATAAACTCTTGTAAGTGAAGTGTGTTATTGATTTATATGCAGCTACAGTGCAGAGATCAGGGGAAGTTCAAAGCTGCACACTGCTGTTAAATTCCTTTCAGAAAAAAAAAATGTAATTACTTTTATTGAGGTGCACAAAATGAAAAATCTATTTTAGTATTTTGAATTTAAAATTGATCCTTTCCTTTGTGTAGCTTACCTCTTGAACCAGTGGAGGTTTTGATCCATTATGTAAAGAACAATTATGTTCTAGAATAAATTAAAAACAAACATATTGTTAGTAAAACTGAACCACAGATGTTCTTTTATTGTGGGCATTTTAAATGAAATCAAGATCAGGACTCACAAAGATGCATGAAAAAATATCATTACTTAAAATGATCTTATTGATGCTAATGCAGATGGCCTAGGAGAGATTGACCCTCCTGGCAGTCATTTCTAATTGTCTTTCTGGTAATTCTCAGGCTGATTCCAGGGTTCTTTGTGGCCCCAGGAAGGTCTGAATGGTCTGATGCTTCGTTTTTGCTACGTTCACTGGTATTAATATTTTATCCACCATTATCATGAGCGCTTAAGAAAATACACAGTCTAAGAAGTATCCAGAAATGTGGATTAATTCTACATAATTTTCAAAATCTTAGGCCTGTTTAAAATAATCTCATCTGCTTGATACAAGTAAGTCTTGTTTAGCCCTTCCCTTCCCCCCAAGTTTGATTCAGCTTTTCCTCTGTTGTTGTGGCAGACCTTTCAAAATGTGTTTGATCAGACATTCTTTCTGCTTGATGTTCTGTGCCAGTGATTGACAACAGTCTATTGTGAGCAAGCATTTAAGTAATGATGTACAGACTTGTTAGGGAACTGCCATGTCAAGAAGAGAAATGAACAATAAATTAGAATAAAATGGAATCGCATTTGAAACTTGGCTGGAGGATTCTGCATTTGTGAGGACAAAGGACATTTGACAATCTGAGTCATCTTGCAGCTTTGCCTGTAGCAACTGTCAAATTAGTTCTTAATACTACAGGGAAAGGGAGTGAGTCACAGCATTGCTTAAAGTTAAGAGGCTCATCAGTAAATCACTGGCAATATTAACCGTTATGAGCTACACATTAATGCAGCAAAAATACTCAGAATATTATGCTTACATCAGAAAGCCACGAGGTGCACATAATTTTGCTTTCAGACTCCTGCGCCCACTCCCAAGAAGCATTGCTTTAAATTGAGGAACGTGGAGGTAAAAGGAGGGAATCCATTCAAGATTTTTCTAGACTACATGTCTTCAAAACGATGTAGCAAGATGGTACTAAATCAGGCACTAAATCTGGACTTACCAAAGTGTAAAACAGAGGTGAGGAAGGGAAGGGCTTTCTCATATAAATTCAAGATTTACATGCATGGCTATCATCCTTAAACTATGCCTAGGAGAACGTGAAGTGCTTCTCCTCACAGACACTACACACAGCTGTTGTGACTCCATCTTGCCCCTGCAATAGGTGGAAGATGTGACCAGGTGCTGCAGGGGGCTACGACTGAGCCCAGCGTGTGGCATTATACGTTTCGATAGTGTGTCCATGCTGGGAATAAGGAAGGGCTGTATAACATGGAACAGTTCCAGTCCACTTTCAGAGAAATACATAAGCTGTTTGTTAATTACAAACCTCATTAGAGAACACTATTTTCTTTTCAGTTTCCTCACGCACTCGTCATACTTTTAGATTGTTATACAACGTTGGATTTCAGAGACATTTCAGTTGTTTTAGGGAGCACGCTCTTTACGGTAGATTTGGGTCAGCTGGTATTCTAGTGCTATAAAGGCTCACACACACTACTTTTAAAAATATGGTGCATTTTTAGGCTAGCACTAACTTTCACGGTCATTTCATGTGTCATTTCGAGAGTGGCTACCAAGGAAAAAAACAAAAAAGTACATCAGTGTTTTATTTTAAGACTGACGATGAAACTTAACTCTCACATATGATGATGAGCATAATTTCGTCTCTTTCAAAATCTCTGTAGGTCTAGCTTGATATGCTGAATGATATTATAAGGAATCCATTGTGCCAGGTTCTATACCACTTTCAAAGGCATAACTGCACAATTCTACCATTTTCTGGCATAAAGGGGGTCAATGGGGAACAGAATTAGATATGTTGTGGGAATGGCCTGAGGTACAAATTGCATTGACAACTCATAATGTCCCTATAGGGTCTCTGCTTTCATAAGCTGCACAGGTCTTTCACACAGTAGGTATTGTCCTTTTAAGTGCTTGCATGCTGTAATGAAGTCCCGTAACACTGACAAAAGAAGGATGATGAGTACATTCACCACCTGAAGGGTCTCTTATAAGAGAGGCCAGAGAAAGAAATTTCCTGAGCTCTGCAAACACTGCACTAATGAAACTTCAGTTGGGATTGCCTGGTTAATTTCATTTAGAAAATAGTAATAAATAACTTACAAACAAGCAAACAAATTAACCAATGTACACAACTCCATTGATGTGTATTTTCTATGAAGTATTCCATGTTCCCCAACTCCTACAGTGAGCAGAGATGTCCTTTTACTCATCAAATACTTTGCCTGGGACACAAAAATGTGATCACAGCATCTCAGATATCTCTCAACCATAATGAAGGCCATGTAGACTTTACAGCTCTTCCCATTTGAAATTGGTAGGTCTAGATTTGTTGGAAACTCATTTCAGATTTATGAGAATTTGGGAGCAGACTTATTTATAGCCAGGCTGGAAGTACATTCAGTTCTTCAACAAGTTTTTCTATCAGTTGGATTGTTAACTGAACCTGAAAATGCAATTCAACTCAGCTGGACAAGTTATAGTAAGAAAAGGATGACTTTTGGTAGATCTAACTGAAGGCAGCAAACAAAACCCACTTTACAGGATTTTGTAATAGACCTATTTATATTTTGTGCTTTAATTTGTTCTTGACAAAACGTACCCAAAATGTGGTCCTTTAGACATAATATTGAGAAGAAAGGAGTAAGTTGCTTGTCAGTTTAACACCACTAAATCTATAGTAAAATTTACATAACATTTAAATAATAATTTGCAAGCTAACTTGTTCAATTAAATTTGCACAGGTCTGCAGGACTGGCCCTACAGGCTTTCTGGATTATAAAACTGCCAGTTATGGGAAGACCTCTGTTTGATGCTCTGATCTCAGGGTGAGTTTCCAGGGCTGAGTGTTAGAATATGCATTTTGCATTTTCATTTGTAAGTAAAAAGCGTGAAAAACAAACTTCGTAAAATGGTTTGATATTCTGAATATCAGACATAAAAAATATACATTAATAGAAAATATGAAAAAAATTGAAGGAACAAATATGCACAATATCTTGTTAATTGTAGCAATGTTGAATGCGTGTGTGTGAACCTTCCTCCTCTGACACACAGGTTATTTTCTCCTAATGTTGGAAAGGACTGCTAAAAGATGAGAAAAGAGCTGGAGACTGAATGAACTTAAATATCATCTCCTTTTGCCTCTTCAATAAAAGCAAATAGTGAACAAAGGCACTTTTTTTTTTTTTTTTATCATATCAGCTTCCATTCTCCTAACCACCTATCTCCCATGTTTAGAAAGACTTAGATGTTCAGTCCAGAGTCAAGAACTTTATCTCTCTGGCTGTCTATTCTGCAGAGAACTAAAAAACTTGGGTTGTACTGGTCACTGGTAGCTCAATCTGCAAGAGATAACAAGAATCTAAAAAACTCCAGGCATGTGTAAACTAAAGAGTATCAGCAAGGTTGTTCATACAAATCCCTATGAAATGGGAAGCGTGGATCTAATTTTCTTGACATCTTCCTTTTTATTTGTTTGCAAGTGCAACATTCTTAGAGTTTAATATGTGCATTAATAAGCAAGGATTCTTCTGCATCTAGAAGCAGGTTACACACCCAAGAGAAACTCAATTTAAAAAAAAAAAAGAAGAAGAAGATTAATTAAAATAATTTGTTTCTTTTGTATTAAGAGCCCTGAGGAAAGGATTCAAGCTTTATACACTAGCTTAATGTAGAGCTTTTCCTCTTTCTAGGGAAAATATCAATGAGAAGCATCCTAAGGGGCATAAAAATGGAACATCTGAACTTAATGAAGGTTGACAATGACTATTATTGATGTCCTTATCACAGATGACAAGAGGTTTAGAAGACTGTTCTACCATATTGACACTGTACCAGTTCAAATGCTCTTTTCTTTTCTCTTTTTTTTTTTTTTTTGAGCTGCTTCACAGGCAGTGTTTGAAAAACTTGATGTGCAAAATGACATTTGTCACCCTTTGTTCCCCAGATAAGTGTTATCTTCCTGTTAGTCATCTTTCAAAATTAATAACAGCTGCATTATCACAAATTATTCTCTGTCCATCAATTTTAATTTCAAGATGAAAACCAGAGGCAAACTCCAAGTGGAAGAAGAATGCTTCAAGAATACCTTCTCCCCTACCAGTCTCCTGCACACACGCTTTTACAAGAGTCTGAATTTGGATGTCAGAATAGGAGATAAATGGGAAGTGGAGTTTAGAAATATTTCTATACTAACATAGTCCAAATCATAAAAAGTTATAAAATAGTCTTTAAAAGATGTCATCAATTTATATTATACAGCTTCACTGAAACATTAAAACAGAAATAAAAAACTGAAAAAAAGAAAATCCTTTTATCTCCAAACTTGTATCCCCAAAAGGCAGAAGATGTCATCTAACATAAGGCAGACTAGAACGAACCCCCGCCCCATGCACAATGCTGTCCAGACGGGACGCAGTAACATGCCCATTTGCTATGAACAGTGCCTGCTACATGCAAAAAAGGCATTTCAGTACGACATATTCAGATATCTTCAGTCAGTTTCCCAACATAAGATCTTATGTAAGATTTATTTTAAACCATTTTGAAATATTTCCAACTCTTTTCTAGGTTTTGAGCCTTTAAAATATGCAGAACACAGTTTCAAGCTTTTCCTCTATGTCCAAATATGCTAGAAATATTTTCTTAAAAAGATAAAATCACACAATTCCTGAATTTTAACTACAGAACAAGGCAAAGCTTATGATAGGATTGTGAAACTGGGTAACACTAAACTTGTGTACAGCATAAAATAATCATGTCATTAGTAGTATCTGAAAGTATAAGCTCCCCAGGCTCATTAGTATTAAAGCCTGGAAAATGAGATTTTTATTAAATAAATTTATCTTTCCATAAAGCAAATTCCAACTCTGCACTGCTTATAACAGGCACTTTCAAACATCTTTAGGATAAAGACTTCTCCATCATTCTATTTTCCGTTTTAATTACAAACGGTTTGCCACAAAAGAAAGAAGCTTTAGTTACCAAAAGAAAAAAAAATTCACACTAAAGCAAGTATTAGCACAACAGAAATCTTAAGCGTTAATATATATTTTTGATCTATACCAACACTTACACTTGTATGTATAGAAGACCAGAATACTAGTGTGTATTTTATAAGAAAGCCTCATTAAGTTTAAAGTATGCAGACCAGAAACTGTCTTTCTCCTACGACATTGCCAAAGTTAAATATATGTACACCTCAGGTTGGATATCTTTGAAAATAATTTCTTTCCAAGTAAAAAATTCTTTAGATCTTTTCTTTGAAATAGAGCAGGACTCAAAACATGGCAGAGAATCTTATGGCAGAGATATGACTTGAATCAACAGCTGTAAAAACTCAACTCCTTTTATCCAAGCTGTAAGCCTTTTAAAAACAACAAACCCAGTCTTTTGTGCAGATTCAGAAATTCTGTGTGCTGAGTTTCCAGAGACCATTTGCACTAAGAAGAGTTACCCTAGCATTGCTCTGTTCCTGCTGGCTGGGCTGGACCCAGAGATTTAGTCGGAAGAAAAAAGCTAAAAAAAAAAAAAGAGCAGGATGAATGGGTAGAATACTTCCAGGAATATAAAGGTATGTGTAGACCGATTACGTAAGCAAAATAAATATCTTTGATCAAAATAAAACACTACTCTACAGCAGATCTTGCTGTTCTGTTCACTCTCAGACAGCGTCGTGGCTAAATATCCAAGCAAAGAAGCATCCTTCAAATGGAGCAGCACTCTTCATAAGGGAAAGAAAATGCAAGAACCAAAAAAAAAAGAGATGGGGGGACAGGCAACAGTAGGATGTTTAGTATTTTATACATCCGATCTCATATTCATGTTACTTCAAAGTTTTAATCGATCTTTGACTATAGGACTTAAGATATGATTTAAAAAATTATGCTACACCTATTCCATAGTTTACTATCAAATTCATGGCATGTTAGAAGGACTACCTAGTTCAGTATCTTACTAGGAGCTTACCAAATCTGCAGCACGTTTAGGCAAGTAATCCAAAAAAACCAATTGTCTGAAGAAGTTCTTTATTTCCACTCGAGCTTTATAGAAATTGCAGTCAATGTGGAAGTAGCCAGCAGTTATAAACTGTCAACATGCTGATAGGAAAGTAAACAATGTAAAAGTGAAGCCAGCTTTGGAGTCTCACAGCATGGTATACTGCTGTAATGGTTTAAATCATAAGCCAAATGATTGTTATTATAGAGATAGTAAATGTCATGCTTACAGAAAAATTGTGCATGTTAAAAATGACTGCCATTAAAAAGATAAGTCTCACAGGGGGAAAGGGACCTCAAGCCAGTAAACAGACAAAATGCATTACAGCAAGAAAGCAGGACTGAAAAGGGAAGTCTTGTCTAATTACCAGATTCAGCTATCATTTATATTTATTCTTTACTACCAAGAGAAGGCTAGAGGAGAGACAGATACAAGGGCTGTAGACTTAATTATTTATTTTCAAAAGCAACAGAACTGCAGTTATAATTAAGAGAATGGCATCTAAAATATGCATATCCAAAAATAGATACACTGGGTCTTTGCAGGCAAGTCTTTGGTATTGGTAAGAAGAACTCTACACATAAATTGCTTTCTTATTTGAATGTTGTCAAAGCAGAAGCAGAAAGGTACGACTGACGCATAGAAACTTTGAGAACCATGTCCTTGCACCATTAACATAAAAATGCAGTCCTTAACACAGAAGAGGAAATCTGCACAAGCAGGCCATCTGTTACTACAACCAGATTAAAACAACAGAAAAGGAAGTCTCTCTCATTACCGCAGTTACCAGGGAAATATTTTACCTTGTTGTATGAACCCTGGCCAGAAAAGAATTTAGTTCCCTTCAACTTGGAATCCTAGTGACAGCTGTACTGTAGTTGACACTGACGGGCAACATGTTTAAAAATGCTTAAGAGTCAAGATTCAAAGTTTTAAATCCAGAGAGGACCATGATTATGATCTCTAAGCACCTCCTGCACAACTTAAAACAATGGGCTTTCTTGAATTAATCTCTGTTTGACTAGGACATTTAATAGAAATACAAAATTCTATCTTTTTTGAAGTTACTGCTGATGGAGATTCTACCCTAACTTTTAGAAAGTTGTTCTAGTGGCAGTTTATCCAGTATATAGCATGAGATTTAAAAAAAAAAAAAAAAAAAAAAGGAGAACCTACTTAGCACAATGCATGGAAAGTTTCAGTGACTGTATTATTTTCTAGCTACCTAGACTATGAATTTAAACACACTCAATTCCTTAAGATCAGATCTGGTTCTTGAAGGGACACTTACATGGTGCTATTGAATAACTCTTGAGAACACTCTACGCAGTGCAGTAAGCTCTCCCAAAGCCCTGCCGTTGGGTAGCGCTCAGTTTACATACACTCTGAGAGAGCCAACTTTGCCTGCAGCAGAGGTGATGCTCAGACTGAATTTGTAAGTCTTACTGGCCCTATACTGGCTCTTCCGAGTTGCAAGGGGGTCTCTACAGCATCAGGCTGCTCTGAAACTGGCTAGCACCTCTGGAATACAAACCTGTTTAGTAGGATAATTCCCCCTTACCTTTACCTTCACTTTTCTACTTCTTAGCTTACTTGGGTAGCCATCAACGTTCAGTTCTTAGGATCTTACTAAGAGACATTCAGATCTGCTTGGCTTGGCCTGTAACGTTACCAGTGAGCTTGTAAGCATTCCCGGACTGTTAAGAGGACCGAGGAGGGGAAAACAGTCCCAAGTGTGCTGCACTAATTTCTGTGGCTTTGTATTCATATCTTATCAAATATAGCTACCAGCACCAGGCACTTTGCTGTTGTTATTATCACGGCCATGAGAAATGAAAAGCTTCTGGAACTTTTCTGTTGGATACTCTCTTCTTCATATATCGAAGGAGCATAGCACCCCTTTGGGCATTAAGGCAAGCTTATGACTGATTACCCATTTGAAATTGAGCGGATTATTCACTGTAGTTTCAGACTGCTTCCAGAATAAGTCTGTGGGGTGGTGGGGATTCTGTAAAAATGTTCTATATTCCTAGTAGCAGAACTGTCTTTACTTTTAGTCATTTAAAAGACTCATTATGTAGTGGCACGAAAATCCACTTGGAAAGTAATAGCTGAGAAAGATTTTCAGTATAGAGTATGAGTAGAAGGGTAAAAGTCTTCTTTCTAAGTTATTCTCAAGGCAATCACTTCATATCTCTTTTCATTATGCAGCATATTTTTCAGGTAGTCCTTCTGAATATATTTTAAAAAAGAAAACATTGAGCTCACTATATTTTAAGACTCATAAAATACTATTATGCATTTGAAGGATTTTATGCTCCAGGCCAGTAGTTCGTCATCTCCATTTCCCTGCTACATATGAAACTAGATGAGGAAATCAGATTATCATCCTCAAAGCCCTTTAGGAAAAAGAGGGATTAACGTGACAATTCAAGTTCATGGAAGAAGATACTTGTGCAAAGTGTGCATGACTTACAAATTCATTTAGCATTGATTTTGCAATTAAGTTGGCTTATTCACTTCCTTAATGCTACTGTAGCAAACTTGAGAATGTCATAGGTAAATTAAGTAGTAATGCAGCAGGCTAAACTCATATGCTTGCCTTTTATCACTATGCAGATAACTGCATTCTCCAGAAGTCTCTATTCAGACTCCTTTCCAAAACAGAGCCTATGTAGAATAGAAGAAAATTATGACAAACCTAAAAGATAAAACATAGCTGGGACTATACTATTTAAAGGGAAAATGGCAACTGCCAGAGAAGAAAAGGACAAGCATAGCTGCTACAGACTGCAGTCTGGGTAACAGGATTCACGTATTTACCGTAGTTCATTGTTACTGCTCTCTGGAGGGTGAAATCTATAAAAATGGTGGTATCTCAGGGCTGGCATACAATACATGTAACAATGCTAATATTATAATGCAGTTTAATTTGTTCAGTTTAGCACATTGCTTAAGTAACCTTGGAGAACTGTGTAACAGAAATACTCAGGCTGGTATGAATGAGGTATCAGTGGAAATTTGTGTATGTAAGCACCAGAAGAAGCAGCAGAACAAGGTTTAGAAGAGAATGGTCTATTTTGACAATAGGAAAATGAGGAACCCGCAGCTTGTGTCAAAACCAGAAGTTCTGCACGCTGATAAGACCACAGCACAGACCACGTGTCCATGTGTTTCAGAAAGACTCTGCTTTCTGAAAGCAGGAGGAGAGCAACAAGGTTACAGCGTGCCACGTGTGCCGCTCCTTTTCCTGTTAGTCCACGAGGAAAGCAGACTGTAGTCGTGTAGATGTGTGGATGTCAAATACATATTTCAAACAAGAAAAAAACAAGAGGACAGCAATCTTCCCTATGATTCATGGAGACTGACACAGGCAAGACTGAAGCACAGGCCCACCCCAGCCTTTAAGACAGGCAGAATGGTGGAGACCTTGGTCTGAAGAGCATACAGCACTGCAGGCTACTTAACTATTATCTAAATGCACATCTTGACCTGAAGGAGAGCCGCAGTGAACAAAACCAAAGACGACACAAGTGTACAGGTGTGGACTCTGAAAGGTTTGAAAGCCCAAAAATGAGTTCGCTGTTGCCAAGTAAGAAAAACCTCAGAAATACAATGAGGACTCAGTAGCTGGTATCTCTCGTCCCATGATAGACCGTTTGGGCGCACATGTCTGCACTTGTGAGTATGGTGGGGTGAGAGCGAGAGTGAATGCAAGCCATGAGATAATGAGCGAAAGGGAGCAAAATCAGTTTACTTACACAAGAATAAAAAGTGGAGCCCTGAACTTTCACTGTAAAAGAAGTGGGTGCAGGTGAGGAAGGGGGATTTGTGTATCTTCTTTAGCAAACACCAATAATCTTTGCTGAGAAAAATGTCCCTTCTCGAAAGATGGCATGAAACTACTTATTCAGGATAAATAGATAAAATGAAGACATACCAACTGGTAGTTCTCATCAAGGTTCATTTTTCTCTTTCATGGTGGCCTTATGTTTGTAGACATTGAATATAACATTCAGTTTTGAGAAAAAAAAGATACAGACACTCATGTGTAAGCGCGTGCCACTTTTAGCTAAAGCTCTTTAGCTGAAGGCAAATCTCTGCACTTTTAAGGAGTCTCCAGAAGTAAGCAGCAGCAGAATAAGTGCAGTAATAGAAGAAAAATCTGTCATAGAGCAATATAGTCGTGAAAGTCAATGGAAAAATTAGTGCCATAAGTCTGGAGATCCTGGAGAGAAAGAAGCATTTAGATTACCGTGGAAGCCAAAGAAGTCAGAGACAAGGGGCCCAAACAGTCAGGCTACATAATGGTATAAATGGTAGATTTAGACCAAACAGACTGCTCCAGCCTAGCAACCCACCAGCCTAGGATACACAACAGGGAGGTGAGCGTTGAAAGCGGAGAGCATGGCCAGAGCTTGACACGTTCTATTTCAAGGCTCACTGAGTCACTGACATTGCATTTAAAATCTGCTGTATTCTAATAATCTCCTGATTATAACAAATGTCAGCATAGCTGAACTTTACAAATGTGACTCATCGTTAACTATTTAGTAGGGATTTAATCTGTACATTGGTTTTATGATAGGAAGAGTCACCAATAAATATTTTAATTCATTGTTTCCCAAGTTCACGTGAGCTTTTTTTTTTCATCATTATTTCTATCATTGCCCAAGGTATGATGTAAGTAATAGGAACAGTCATTGATCCACAGATCCTCCAGTTTAAGAAAAAAAAAGACAATAATTACAAAGAGGCAGACAAGAAAGCACGGGTCTAATGAGCATAGGGTACAGATTCTTGCTCACCTCACAGCCAGGAAGCAGCAATAAAACAATGCCAAATCAGAGGTGCTGTAAACATGATGATACATGAAGGTCCAGCCTTCTCAGAGATAAGAAAGAAACATGCAGATGATAGTTGTCAAGGTAGAAGAATGTTGCAAAGCTATTGCCACAACTGAGTCCTGAGACGATACAGCTGTTGGCTGTGACTGGCCTTTCCTTAGGCAGCCCACGTAGAAAGAATCTGTAATACATGTGAGGGCCTAGAGAAAGGTGCAAGCTGAAGATCAAGCCTTTAAGATAGGCAGAGTGGTGGAGATTTTGGTCTGAAGAGCACACAGCACTGCAGGCCACTTACTACTATCTGTATGCACATCTTGACACGAAGGAGAGTCGCAATGAACAAAACTCAAAGACCACAAATTCTACAATGACCGCACTGAGTGACATATTCTAATATCATGTAAAGTTAATTTCTTTAACAAAATATAAACTTCTGAAACTGCAGATGTGTTGTAATATTAAGACTGGAAGGGATCATCATCACCTCCAGTGCAATCTGCAGCATAACACAACTAGAGCATTTAAGCTCATTTTTCCTTCAAGTCTGGAGGCTTCCTTTTCTTCCACTCAAGATGAGTGCAGAAGAATCTAACTTCTTAACATAACTGTAGTCAAATTCCATTCAGCATCACAGATACGGAGTGTGCAAAATGTATAGCTTTGCAGTGCCATGTTTTCTGCATGCAGACAGAGACTGTCACAACTGTAAGACACCAGAGTTTTAGTCTTTGAATTCAGAGAACCTGGAACTTAATAATCTTCCTTCCTATTTAACATTCCAGATCAAACTATTACATTTCTATTTTGCACTTACGCTGTACCTTTTAGCCACAGGAATTCCAAAAGTACTTTTCCTCCATCACTGAAATGAATACTCCTTTGCGATAATGACGGAGTAAAGAGAATACACCAAATAGAGAGCGCTATTATGTTCAGTTACAACTAGCTCTAGAATGTAAATCTGTATATACGAGCATAGAAAGACACAGGACTTTGGTATCCAGAAAGACGCAAGTGAGATAGATCAGTAGGAGTCGGCATATTTGGCACTTTGAATATCTAGACCCAAACACCACAACTAGGATTGCCGTACAAGTTCTCTTGAAACATATGGGAGATCGTGCACCTGAAGCCTGGCCCCCAGTGCCTAACAGGGCACCCAGATCAGGCCCTAGGGGGGAGTCTTTTTGTGCCGTGCAGAAGCTCCAGTGTCACATCAATTCTAAGTGCCACCTATTGAACTTTCAACACCCTTTCTGAGCGCTGGTGTTAGCTTAATCTTAACACAGCTCAGATTCGCTTAACTGCTCTGTACTAATAGGATCCTAACACTGGAAACTGTGACCTTGCCCTCCCTCACCCTTGAAGCCTTCTCAGACTGTAACGGAGTCTTTGAAGGCCTTCAGCTAACATTACTAATTTTAACTGCAATCTTCTGGGTTTGAAAGCAGTGAAACATTGTTTTTAGCCTGACTAAGGCAATGCTAGATGACTCAGGAAAAGGTCTTTCTTCTCTCAAGCCCCAGAAGGTTTTGATAAACACTGAAAGATATCCATCTTGGAATGATGCAAGGTGTCTTCTTATTCAGAGATTACATATTAAATCTCATACAGAAAAGTATTAGCTTAAGGTATCACTTTGTCTTATTAAAGCATTAGAAAAAGCCCAGAAATAACAATACTGAGCCTGTTCATCATTGCCTCAATATGCAGGCAAACTGAAAACTTCGGCTATCACCTGCAGAGACCACAGATACGATTTGATGATTTTCACCAAAAAAGTCCTCTCCCAGGCAGATCTTTGTAATATGTTTTATATGTAGATGTACACAAAAAATAATATCACTAGCCAGCTTTAGGGCCAGCAAAAATTCTCATTCACAGTTAAAACACAGTATGATTGTATGGCTTTCAGTAGCTATATTAGTAAAATATATAGGTCTTTCAGCCACAAACATGAAGCAGCTTTCTGCTAGCCCAAACAGAGCAGTGTTTTGCTAGCTGTAGTTATGACCCAAATAACAAGAGGAATATAGTGCTTTCTTATAGCAAAGACTCAGGAACACATGTATGAACAACTGCATTACATACATAGAACTTTCAGCTTCCTAGTCAAATTAAGTATTTTAGCCATTTATCTTCCTTATCACATGTGAAGCTTTCACTTCAGAAGCGTCAAGACCACACAAACAAATCTCTCCCTCCTAAACACCCGAGGGTTCATCCTCAAGCCCATGACTCAGGGACTCTAGCACATTTCTGCTTGGTGAAGGTGTCTAGCCCTCCTTGCAGGAGGCAAGTGCTACATGCATGGGCAACAACAGAGATTCTGTGACTCTCCCAGTAATCTTTTAAAATTTAATTAAAAGAAAATTTGCTTTCTCTACTAGATAGGGAGGTACTCAGAAGGCGAGGTGTATGTCCCCTCCTCCGTTCCGTATGTACTGGGAAATATTGTTATATTTAAGGGAATCAGAACAAGAGTCTGAATTTCTCAGACATTATACTTGAATCATGTCCGCTCCCTACTCCCCGCCCCCTTCCCCTTGCATCTTTTCTCCAGCAACGATTTAATTATTTAATGCCAAGTGCAATAACATCAGGAGAGACCAAGAGCATTCTTCCATGGAATACTTCATAGCACACTAATTAGGCCTCTTCTGAGAGATTTAACAATCCCTGTAGGCAGAGGAGGGAACTGAATCTGATCTCTTCTAATCCTGATGATTGTCCTCGTTTTTGTGCTATTGAAAAGGAGAGTAGGGAGCTTCTAATGGCCATCTTTTCTGAGAAAAGTACTGCTCATGCCTCACTGCAGCTAGGAGTAGGATAGGACTCTTATTCAGTCCAAAAAAACTGGTAAAGATCAAGGCAAACCTCTGTGCCCAGCAGTTACTAGAGTTCAGGCAGATTACACGGCCTGCTGTTTGACGTGCTGGCTTGGATCTAAGTGTATTACCAGATCTCCCTCCATGGAATAAGAAACTGATGCACCTAATCAGAGCCGTGCCTAGGTACACATCTGCGTGTGAGGCACTCGAACACCAGCCTTCGATCCCTCGAGCTGGACAGAGCTCATGCAAGATGCAATGTGAAGGGAGCATGCCGCATGGGGAGTGCATTTTTGCACGCACTGTTGCTACCTACTGCAGAGCACACTGTTCAGCAGTGACAAATGCAGGCTGGAAGGTGAGCACAAGCCCTAAGCAGCTGTCAGGAGGGATGCAGCCAGTAAATTGGCATGCTTTACTTTTCTTGTGGCTTTGAGTCTCTGACCACATGACGGCCACAACATCAGACTTTGGCCAGTAAAAATGAGATTTTGCAGTGCATGAAGAGGATTAGCACTGGCCTGGACATAAGCAAGCCTTCACATTACAAGTGCTTAAACATAAAAAGCCCAAAACAAGCAGTTTGTACCTCTGGATTCAAGGCTGCAGCTGCAAAGGCACATGAAGCTTTAGTTGCTCAGGTGGCATGACCTGGTGTCCCAAATGGCCACATAAATCCCCCGGGAGCAGCACACAACATCACTGGGACATGGCAATATTGTCCGAGGCTGGCTCCAGTGCACAACTTCCCCGGATGTGCAGAGCTCCTGCACAGCCAGCCAGGCTGCGGAGGAGCCACAGCACTTTCAGAGCAGAAGTGCACAGCTATAGATCATCTCAGCCATGAGCCCTAGTTTTCAAGATTTCCCAGGATGGATTTTCTCATATGCAAAAGAGAATGAAATGTATTCTCAGTCACTTACTGATACAAAGAACAAAAGTAAACCGAATGTAAACTAATTATGCAGTTTATCAGCTTTGAAATGCACGTCTGGATATATGCATCTGACTGCAATGAAATGATATTACATTCATATTTGCGCCATTAGTTATAGGTGACATAAACAAAGGGCACATACAAAATTGCCTAATGGTAGCAAAGGTTCAGTTGCTTCACCCATTATTATGGATCACTGATGTTGTTAATTTTTCCTCTTTTGTTTAGACTCTTTAGCTTAACCACTGAAAATTCAACAGTGACTAGTTATGATACAAAATACAGCTAATAGGTCTGTTTTAGTGAAAACACAATTGCTATTTTAAGAGTTATTGTAATGGTTATTACAATAAACATATATATCTTCCCTAAAATTAAACTACTATAAGAAGAGCTTTTTGCTACAAAGGAAAGTTTTAATAAGCCTACTGGTTATGGCACCCTATATAATCAATCTTTTATTTTTAACAATCTAAACCAGAGCAAATATGAAATTTCTATTATTTTATTTTTTAAGCTGCTGCTTTTTATTTTTAACCAATTAGTGACTCATTTGAACCTCCTCTCATGATACTTGATTAGCCCTCTTAAATCTACCAGAGGTTATACGTTCCTCATTTATATCATTCATTAATCACTGCTCAATAAATGCTGTCAGAAAACTGTCGTCTTTGATGTCTCGTTGTTCACTGCATTCTTTCTTGTTGGTAGTTAATCAAATGCTCCCCTGCTGTGGTCAAAGCACAGTTTGATAGCAGTTTCAGAGGTGATCCAGCATTAAAACACAAAGCTCATTGTAAAGGTCCATTTTTGGTTATAGCACACTAAACTGAAAGCTGTCGTTTTGCAGTCATTGGCAAATGGCATATTGTCGCCATGCCCTTATAACTGGGTAGCTAGGAAAATCGTATTAAGTTCTGCTGTCTAAATGAGGCACATTGTAAAAACTGACCAATTACCTGCAGCTCTGAAATGAACTGCAAAGTTTCTGCTGTCAATCATAGTGGAAAATGTTTCTTTTTAAGATACTAGAATTAGAACAATTGTCAAAATGTATTAAAACTTCAGGGGGAGTAAGTCCAATGAAAGTATCCAACAGGAAAAATTTATATCCTGGGATAAAAATAAACATTTTCACTTCTTGTGTTTGTTCAAGACAGATTTACTTTGAAAATATTCTGAAATAAATTCTGAAAAAGTAATAGTTGGCAGGCACACTGAAAACAAAGTACTAACTCAGAAGACAATGCAAGAGGAGAGTGAGATGGGACTAAGAATCATGACTAAAAATAAAAATAAATGTAAAAACAGACTACTGAAAACACTATGTCTTTTTGTAGTAGTTTGACATTGCCGTGCTTATTTGCTTAAAAAGAAATCATCAGTGTTTGATGTCTCTACATAAAAATGATCTACACTAACTATTTCCTCTCTTCCTTTTTCGAGATGTTATCACTGATTCACATGATCACAGCTGTACAGCTGAGGAAGCAGTAAAATGTAGCAAGAGATGTATCAAGTTAATATATAGTATCATCTTCTTTTTACTCATCTTTTTTTACTAATTCGGCAGCTAATTTGCTAAGGTTGCAAGGCTATAGTACTACCTCTACTGATAACCGCAAGGCCACGAACATGTCTCTTCCCGGCTGTATCTGAAGTTCACTGCCCCGTTTAGCCATAGCTCTTCTGCTTACCTTGCTTAACTTCTGTGTGTTGCTGTCAACTTAAGCTACTCTCAGGCAGGTAAAACTGTAACAAATGTTTCAGGAAGAAAGAAGTGGCATCATGATCCTCATTCACAATAAGCTGCATGATGGATTCCCATTGAGTGTTTCAGAGATAAAGTCAGCGGAAGACAAGGGCACTGGGAAAGACAAGGGACCCACTGACATGTTTTCCAATGAGATCTAAGATCAGGGGCCTGATTTGTTTTTCTGTCCCAGATGCCAAATTATTGGTGTCATACTGCCTTCAGCGTAGTTACTGAATGCTTTGCAGGAATATCAAAAATGGCTCAGACTAAATCTCTGCTGCCGACTACCGCATCAGGCTTCAGAAAGTCAATAAAATGGCATTATGATGAATTTGGACCCTTATTCTTTAAGGAGCATGATGGACTTTGCTACAGTTGCAAGAAGACAGATTGCTGATGGCTTTTAGAAATATCTTATTATCTCATATAAATAACTATGCCAACTGAAGTAAACTCCCTCCTTGTCCACTGCAGAAAAACCCAGAGAACATCAAAAGATAATGAAGTAAAGCAAGCAACTAACTGAAGAGGTTTGCTCTATTTTTTGCAAATAAGGCCACTATTTGAGAATACACAGGCAGCTCCAATACACAGGCAGCTCCAACAGCAACTTTCCAATAGGCTTCCACTAGCATGTTTAAATTTTAAGATTCGTGCATTCTGAGCCAAATTCAGGAGGACCTCTGCTCAACCCCTGAACCACAGAAGCAAGAGGATTCTTTTAATCTAATCTAAAACCTCACTGACCCCAACTTTAACAAGAATTTCTTTGCTGTTTGTTTTCAAGAAATATGATCCAATAGGGGGAAGGAACTTGACCTCAAATTTTATTATTTTCATCCAGCAAATCTGAATTCTCAATTTAAAATTCTCTATTCTCTTGTAACCAGTATGCTAAGGTATAATTATAAGCAGACTGAAAACCTTTTTTTGCTTTCTCAGTTTAAAACTTACTGATAGCTCCTTTTCAGGGCTCTGGCTGACTCAGGATCCTGTCATAACCTGTAAGATGTCTTCAGTATCTTCATTGTCTCTTTTTTCTTGAGGTTTTTGTCTTTCTTTGATTATCCTTCTTTCTTTTTTTTTTTTTTTTTAATCTTTTTAATTGTTCCTCTCTTACATCTCCAGATTTCCCTATGGGCTTCCAGAAGACTCTGTCCTTGCTTCCCAGTCCCCTCTCTGCTTTTTCCATTTTCATTTTTAAATTTAATTATCCTTATTAGCTGCTTTCTCTTCTTTAGACTGATTTTCTTCTCTTTTGCCTGTTTGACAATCTAATTACATACACCTAGCTATGAGCTGCAGCTCAGCCTGATTTAAATAGAGCTCTTAATCCTTCACCAGAATTTCATTGCTGACCATCAGACATACCATCAGCTTCTCGTCTGGCACTCACAGTCATAACATAGGGGGCAAATTTGACTTGGATCACACCTATTCAGGTTACATCTTGTTATTTCTTGCTCTGTGCTAACATCCCCCTTCCTTTCTACAGGGAACAGTTGCCATTCATTCAGAAAGACAAACATTATCGCAAGCACGCATGTGTCCTGCTGCTGTGTCCTGACTCATTCAGTCTTGCCCCATTCTCAGACATTGAGCATATCTTTCATCCTTTATTCATTACTGAAAAATTAAGTACCTTCAAATAACCAACAATACTTTTTTTTCCTTCAGAAAACACCTATACATCGTTCTGCGCTGCCACTCAGAGAAGGACTCCTTCTGAGGAGCTCCAAAGAGCTGCCGTGTCACACTCCTCCTCCTCTCCCCTATGATTTGCTTTTCCTCATGCCTACTGGAAATACTGGTAACCCTCAAGCGGCTAGTTTTCTGATACTACTACTTTTCTTCATTATCACCTTGTTACATTTTGTGCTTCTCATCTGTTTAGTAGTACTTATCAGATGCCTCTTATCAACTAGTAAGAAAGAAGGGGGGGGGGGGGAAATCTCCCTCTGGCTGGACATTCACACTACCTTCTTAAGGTAGCTCATCAAGAACACATTGTATTAAATGGAAAAGATGCTCTTAACTTTAATAGTATCTGGAAAGCATCTAACCTAGAAATACAGACTCAGTGTAGAGTGAAAGTGCTTTCAGAAGGAAACTCTGATCTCCTAAATTAGGAGAAATCCTGATTCAGACATGTTGAATAAGGCTCAGGTATTGAACCAAAGTCAGGTACTGATGATTATCAATTTCTCTACAGAGTTCAGATGGACTGTACATAAAAGCACTTCTCCTCTCTTTTTGTGTTTCTTCCTGTATGCATTTTCTAGCACTTATGAAGAAAGTGCTTAGACTGACTATTAAATTGACACAAATGGCACTACACGTGGTCAGGTAACAAGATACAGTTTCATCTAGACAAACACAAAATATTAGATTGATACTATGAAAATATATAATATATAGACATACTGTGTTTATAAAAATATAGTATAAAAAAGGAAGATACACATCGCATATGCATACAAACCTAACATCAGGTATATGTACATACCCTGATTAAAAGTTTTTGACAATTATAAAAAGCCCTATTATAGCAGAAGATTACTGCACTGGAAATGACTTGTATTTTAGCAGTATAACGGATTTTTATCCATTCCTCATTCATCAGCTCATGTTCTAAGCGGAATAAAAATTGTATCTATCATCTCAACTCAGAACTCAAGTTTACTATCTTCATAAAGTTTCTGATGAGAGGAAACATACGTATTTTCATCCTGGGAAAAGTGGCACAAAGTTACATACCTAAAGTCATACTAGAAGTTGCTAGCTGAACTGAAAATTGAAGTCAGATATCCCAGCTATCAATGCTGGGCTTTTTCCATTAGAGCATTGCTCTTACCATGGCAGGTAGCAGCAGCTGTGCAAGTTAAGAATGAGTAACATGAACAGGATTAGTGTTTATTTCATCCAAGGCTGATATTCATGTTATCTTCATAGTGGGGAAGCAATTTATAATTTTGCCATTGATTTGTCTTTTTAGTTTCAGGCACACTATTGTCTGTGCTGCTGAAATTCACAAGGTCTGTAGCTTGACATGCTAGATCACAGTTCAGAAAGGACACTGAGGGAAAAAGAAATGAATCATGACTTTAAAATGGAATTTAGAATGAAAAAACACTGATGGAAGCTTCATCTATAAGTGTTTTCAGGTGTTGCTATGATAAGACATAGCACCTGGACCATGAGAGATCTTACAAAAACAATCCTAATATTTGCATATAATACAAAATTAAATTTCTATTAGAAAAATGAAAAAGTTATCAATAAATGATGGATTAATTTAATTCAAGATAATTCTGATAAGCAGAACTAGAAAACTGGAATAGCATTAAGTGACTCCTTTCCTGCCCTTCTCTGTCTGTAATCATATCTCACTATTATCACTGCAATTGGGATTTTCAGGTGAATTGTTCACCTGCTTTACAGAATGCTTCTTCAGCACTCTTGCCTTTTCCTTTTTTCTTTTGAGAAGAATATCTTCTCTAAAAGGACAAAATGATCTTTTGATACTTCATCTCTTTTTAAGTATAGAAAATAATTTCAGTATCGCACTTTCCAAAGGGAATACACATATTGATTTTATTGAATTTAGAGAAGGGAATTCTACTGAGAAAAAAAAAATAATTACTGTCCTCTATTAGCTACTCTTATTTTCATAGCTATGAGATACCTTTGCACTATGCACAGACATGAAAATTCAGAATGTCTTCTCACATGCATTAGAATTTATGTGTAGAGATACTTGCTGAACTGACCGTGAATACTGTGTGAACCTGGCCACTGCATTTATATTTATTCATAGACAGAAGACATTTTTAAGAGGAATAAGTAGGAATTAGGAGACTAACCTAATGCTGAGCTCTGATTTCCTATGACCAAAATCAGTCCATAAATCTCATTGACACTAAGAGTGTGATTCTGATACCCATGCGAAGACGTCCAGTGGCATTTTAGACATTGTAGGTATCCAGGCCATCAGAATAGGGCCAACAGACACATCAGAGGGCCTTCAGGAGACCTGAGCCCTCCTGAAGCAGCAGCTGGTGATCGTGCAGGATGTCCTCAGGCAACTGACATGAGAAGACACCTATGCTGGGCAAGTGGCTCCATGCTCGTGCCCCAGCATTTGCACGCACACCCTGTCCCCCTGAGTGTCACCTTACTGGCTCACAGCAGCAACTTGCTAGGACAAGCACAACTTGCACAACTTGCTGTGTGTGCTCTAAACTGCTAAGTGTAAAGTGCTGCCAACAGGCCGTCCTTCCCCTCTGGCCACTCACCTTCCCAGTGCGAGTCGCATTAGGACGCCTGGGGCACCTGTGACACCGTCTGGCAGCACCATCAGGATCAGCTTTGCAGACCTGCAGTGTCATCTCCCTGAGACCACAGATAAGAGACCTAGGACGCAACTTGGCCTCCTTCAGGCAGATGGGGGACGCCAAACCCCTCGGTCTGTTCTTGGGCCCTGAACATCAAGCAATCTTTTGCAATCAAAGTCCAAACACAATAGACGAGTTTCACTTAGATGCATGGAGTTTCCCAAAGTAAACACATTTAGCTGGAAAGTTTCTAAGCAGCTCCACTTACAAAGCTGCAAACTTCTTTCTATAGTATACAGCACTGGCGATCAATTAAGAGTTTGTTACTCTTTACATATGACTAGACTTCAAGCAGGCTTGTAATCTCTTTCAGGGAGGAAAAAAAGACTTCATTGAATGAAGGAAACAACAATTTTCTAAGTGTTCTGTTTAATTGAATCATTAGACTTGAGGGTATAATTAATGGCAAAATTCATCTAGATGAGGCTAAAAGCAGGTAGGTTATAAAAGACTCCTTTATTAGTGTATTTTTCCTATTCAATGCAACTAACTATCACATTAGCGTGGAGAACATAATATTTAAGTTAAGACAACAGTAGAGTTAAGCTCTCAGCAATTGTTGAGCTAGTTATTTCATGTGTGAGAAAAAGAATGTTTCAATGTAACCAAGAGAGAAATCTCTTTCCTTCCACGATAACCTAAAGCTTGTTTGGGGGGCTTGCCCTCATAGTGATTTACAACTACAGACGGGCTATTTCTTGTTCCACTTTCAAAGGAAAACAGAAGGGCCAGTTAGGGAAACAGTCAACTTACAGGTTCAAATAGAACTTACAAATAGAACTTACAGGTTCCAATAGTGCAAATTTTAGATTTCAGGATAGTCAGGTTTTCTTTAGGGGAATTTTTTATTTTTAACAACAGTAAAAAAAAGTAAAGCCAAGATGAACCCCCCATAATACCATTTTTTTAAACTAGGAAGAGTACTCTGAGACCTCAGTTGCTTAAGAAATGTAGGGTGTATTTTTGTCTGACAATGCCCAATAACTGCGCTAGGTATCAGACCTCTATTTTGGCACTTGTCATTGCAAAGAATGGAGGTCACTGGTAAAAAGTGCATTTACCACTTCATTAGGTTATAGTTACAACTTACGGCATACTTTGCACTCAAAGGGATTAGAAACTGTTGTCTAGCTCTTAAGACTCTTTAGAGATAATACATAGGCAATGCTACCCAAGCCATCCCTGAAGTATATCGTCAATGAGCTTAGTCACACAATCAAGGATTCTTCCTTATCAGTTCATGAAATACAGTAAGATGCAAGCAAGGACTAGCCAACCCTAATCAAGAAGAAGGTTTCTGTAATTAAACGGGATTATTTGTTAGCCCAATAAATTAAAGCAAGCTCTTACAGCATAAACAATAACAGAATCTGGTTTATTGCCTTTGTAGTAATTTTTTTCCTTCACAGTCTCATGATTTGCAATAACGTTTTGATTTTCGATTTAAATTGTTTGGATTTTGCTGCTTGCACTGCAGTGCTTATAAACGATAATGAATGAAGAAAATATATTTACCTTAATAGCTTACCATCACAATAATGTTGTAGTAGGAGTTTTTGTGTGTGTGTGTGTGTGTGTTTTTTTTTTTTTTAAAGTCAAGGGAATCTGTCTTTGATGACACTTTTGATCTGTTTCCTTCCCCTCCTGTTGTGTCTGTTCATCACACTTCAGCCCTGCTAGTATGTAAGTGATATTTGAATGCCTTTTTTCAAAAAAATACAGTGAGTGGGAACGCACAGGAGAATGTCTGGTGTAACGCCATTAGCACACTGCAAGTTGCACTGGTACCTCACAGTGAGGATTAATGAGGGTCAATAGGCAGCTTTCATTGCTAATAAGAGTAGGAAGAAGTAAATTAGGATCCCTCGCATTTTTGCTTGATAGAAGCCAGCCACAGATCATTTCCAGCACTTGCCTCTGTGAATGACATTCCATGCTAGATGAGGTAAGGCTTATCTGTGACACTAGGTGCGTAATGCAAGTGCCCCTGGGCTATCAAAGGGCATCTTTTCTATTTTTCCATCCAAAATGGATTCCATGCCATTGCATTTTGAGCTATGCTTCGTACCTAGCAGCAGACAGGCCTTCTCACACAGGCTTAACCGGATTTTGATACTTAAGAGTTCAGTTGTGCTATGCAGCTTTACACAAGATGAGTCCTGAGCCCTTATACTCAGTGCATTGCTTTTGAACATTTACTTCAAAGAGGTAGAAAGGTGTATTCAGTAAACTTAAAACACAGAGGATAGTCAGAAGAGATCTGAGCGTGCAGCTGGCTTATGTTAGGAAGCTGCCTTGTAGAGAGGTACTTGTGACGGGATGCAGCAAGATGTCAGGTTGTACAGAAAGTTTTGCATATGCTAGTTTCAATAGTTCAGGCTCAGGTATGCTGTTCTAAAACCAGGTAATTTGCATCCTGCAATTTCCCCTTCAAATGTGAACTTCAAAGAAATTGCAATTGCCCATTGTTTCATTAAGTAAATATACCAATGAAAAATGTAATAAAAACAACCAAACAAGTAGAGCAGTCTCTGGCTGGGACTGTTATCCAGATAAGAACTAAATATAAGTACAGAAGGAGTTTCAGAATAGGATACAGAAAGGATAGTATAAGAAAGCCAACACTTCTTTGTTAACCTGACGTGATTTGACAGCAAGCAGTGTCTGTGAGGGGAAAAAAAAATGGACAAAGTAATTAATAGGCATAATCAGCTATTCTTGTACTATTCTCTGGACCATTTTTACCTCCAGGATGGAAAGAAAGGTGAAGAAAAGAACAAGTTCGTTCTTCCTGAGAACGCTGAATATTGTAACAATGCCAAGAACAGGTAAAGTTGTACTTTGTGCATAAAATATGCACAAGTTGCATTTTCCAGAAGCTTGCCATCAACTGTGAAGTGGCATAGCTAAACAGAAAAACCATGTCATTGTGTTACAGTAGTCAAGACAACTGCAAAAGGTTATTGTGTCGGATGGTCACCAGCTGTTTCAAAGTAGAAGAGCTGCCTGACCACAAACAAAGAACTGGAGAAAACAGCCCAATTGCCTAAGTGCTGATCACAGTTTAGGGCTAATGAAATCAAACAGCCATTGACCACTTTTGTCCTATGTTAGCCTGCAGGAAGCAAATCAAATCTCTCGTACCATAGCATGTCTTCATGCTCTAGGAAGTGCTTTAATTTGTTGTAAAAATTCAATGAGATTCTAATTATTTGTACTACAATACCTGTAACTATTCATGAGAAAGGACAGTTTAGGCAAGAAGTTGCATCCTTAGATGATATACACATTACACTCCTAAAGTAAAAGGCTAAGAATCGTAATGTTTAGAGCTCCATATTATATGATGATTAAATTTTCATAACGAAAACATGTGTTGGAGACCATGACGGAAAAGGGAACAGCTTGGGAAAACACAGCTGTTGTTTCATTCTCCTCTCTGCTATAACAAGCAGTCGGCCCTAGATTAGAACTGGTGGTGAGGAGGCATTATAGTTGCCTGAAGAAACATCCCTGTTCCCGTTACTCTGAACAAGTGTTCTGCCTATCTGCTCTTTGCACCTTTGTAACACTGGCACATTTCAGTCCAAGGCCAACAAAGCAGAGTGCTGAGCTTTCTAAATAGGTTTTAAAACAATTTTCTTTCATCCAACATAGGAAATACTGAAAGTACCAAAAATGTTAATAGGCCCCAAGACAGAAGGGGAAAAGAGCCTTGGAACTTGGAAAACAGTAATATAAAACCTTTCAGACACTGTATCTAATCATATATGTAAGCCTAGTCATCCTGAGTCTCATTTGGAAAGCGCTATTTTCTTCTAAAGGATTCAGATTAAAGCTGCAAAGGATTTGCAAATGCACGTTCTGTAGCAAGCAAAGTCAAAAGTCGAGCAAGAGCCTAATTAAAGTCAATGAAGAAATTAACAAATGAAAACTAGAGAGTAAAGAGAACATAAAAGTAAAGGAGAACAAAAATCATGGTGTTTAGGATTTTTAATTGCCTTGTGTATTTTCCCCATGATGAGTCACTCAATCTACAGTTACAGAACAGGTAAGCCCCACAGAAATGCATGAAACTACGTATGTATCACATGTTTCATTCAATCCGGGGTTCACACCTCCCCATCAGGAGCTGAAAGCAAATGTTATACAAAGCAGCCCTGAAGACAAACTCGCTGACGTCCTGCAGGAATCCCCTCACGGCCACTTGGAAGTAAATGCTGAACAGTCATTTAGGGTGCGCTTGCTCTGTGGGCAAATCTGACCCTCTTTGCGTCGTCCGACCCTTCTTCAGCTATCCCCCTTATTCCTATAGCAGTAACGTCAGATAAAATAGACGGCTTTGAATCCTTTCTTGCAGTGGTTTCAGTGTCCTTCCTGAAAGGACATCGAGGCATCACCTATTGCAGAGGCAGAAAGGATTTACAGACTGCCTGAATTTAGATTCTGCACTTTGAGGCAGCCTATGCTTTGTGGGTATAGGGATCAGCCTGGAAACTAGAGCATTTGCAGAGAAACCTTGTCAGGAACAGGCTAGACACAACTTTACAGTTCAGGTTTCCCTAATGCTCGGTATATCTTAATGTAGTCAAAGAGGGATCATCTCTAAAAGGTTAACTGGCCTTGCTACAAAAGTCAAGTTTGGATATGAAGGCTGGACCAATGTGAAAAAAAACAGTTTTGACGACTATTTTGGAATGAATCAACTGGACCAGGAGGAATGGCAGTATGGCAGAAAGTCACACAGGTCACTAGTACATCATGAGTTATTACCTCTTGTGCTCTGGCTGCTGGAACTTTGACAATGCTGGATGTGAAACTCCATAAATATGTCTAGAGGGATTTTAGGAAAAAAGAGTCCTTGCAGCTGTCTCTGGCTTTTCCAGTAATTTTGGGACTTGTTTACCACATGCAGCTCTCTACATTTTAGTCTCTTTCTAAGGTTTTCATATTTTTGCCCCTTAAATACAATAAAAAATGCTCACAGAACACTAATTACTTCATACTATTTCAGTGCTGAAATAAGTTGTAAAAGATTGACTGCGAAATTGCCACCTTTACAGCTATAGGTATTCACACCTTACAGAATGACACATTTGAATCATACGCTCTGACAAAAAGAACAATTTATTTTCAGTCACTATTGCATAATCAGGAAAGTTCCCAAAAAGAAAGATGAAATAAAAGTAAAAACTATGTGTAAATGTTCTAATCTGAAAAGTCCTCATGCACTACACAGCTGAGTCTGTCAGAGAGCTCTGTGCTAATGTCTCCTCTGACGACTTGCTACTGATAGTATGGTTTGGCTTATCTGCTGCTGGTTAACTTCCTGTACCATTTGACCAATCTGTTGGTGAAGCTCACACAAGCTTTAATAAAAAATAAAAATAATTAATGAGGTATGGGTGAACTTCAAGGAAGAAACACCCACTCTCAGTTTAAACCTTGACCTTACTGCTACAGGTGTCAGATTTAGCTTTTGAATTACCGATGTGGGTAGAACTTGCAGGGTAATTATGAAGTCAGTTATTGAATAATAAGTTTTCCTTTGTGTGCCTTGAGTTTTATGATTATGTTGCTGCAAATATACAGTAATCATATTTAATAAAATTAAAAATATGATTAGTTGATAGGCAAATAGACAACTAAAGGATAACATAGTGCCCTAAGTGTTATAAATTAAAATACACAAGCTAAATCTTCATGTTAATACTAACTACGGAAAGGATGAATCTGAAAGCAAGGAATCTCAGCAGTCACCCAAACACAGGTTGAGTATCCGATTCATCAATAACATAACCATTTGGGTATTATTTCTTCATAGCTCATACATGACATGTTAAATAAAGCTCTATCTTGACAGATGGTCTGTAGTCTTGTCTCTCATAAAGCTGATAGGGCCATATCTCAAGCTTAAGTAAAAGAAGCACTACATTATTCCCTTCTATCAATTTTTCAAAAAAAAAAAAACCCCAAACTTCTCTTACCTCTCTATGCATAGCAAGGGTGTTTACCTGTCCTTCAATTGTATAGGCTTGTCTAGCACAGGTACTTGCATTCTGATTCTGGGTTCTGAATTACATGTAGGTTTTTTCAAGCAAATCACAACACAAAATATGACAGCTCTCCTACCAGCAACAATAATTCCAAAAAAGCCAACAGTATCATTATGGAATTCTATAAAGTTGCAGATTTCAAACTGAGCTTTCGAATAACAAGAGCAGAATTTTCTGCACATAGGTCTAGTTAACTTGCTGTTGAAGTCTTGTGAAATTATCTAACACTTTAGTACATCAATTTATCACTCTAAATTAACAGGAAGTGACACTGTGATCTCCCTGCAAGGTGGTAGAAAATTATTCAAGGTCTTGCAAGACCTCTTCCCAGTGGAGAAGAAATCAATTACATAGAATCAGGGTATACACTAAGTATAACTTGATTTAGATTTGCACATAAGCTATATCTCAGGCATGAGAGGACTAAAAGCAGTAGTTTTCAAAACAACCTTTTTAAAGCATCATAGCACAAAACTGCTTTCCGGCAATGCCTCTGCTTCAACTATTCAAGTACGCCGTTAGGACCAGAGTTTCGCGCACAACTCTGAGAACGCTACATAAGAAAACTGACAAGAGTATTTCATGTGTCTTTTAGAAATACCCCATTTATTTACAGGCTTAAGAGAGCCTGGACCATTCGTCTAGGCAGCTTATTATGCAGCTTAATTTGGAACGATGCAAGTGCAGAGTACAGGCTGCATTACATTCTTGTATAATTTGCCATGTCTGAACTATCAGCATTTCACAGATTTTGGTTTGGAATCTGTACTGATTTCCAATATACCAAGTATATTCATGAAATTACAAGTATATATGCTCTTCCATAATTTTCTTTCATTCAAACACACTCTCAAAACAAAACAGATAGTACAGTTCTATTTTAAATATTCTTTCTGCTAAATTTTAGCCTCCTACAGCTTAACATTACATGCACAAAGAACACACAAAAGGGAGCAATAAACTTAAAAAGGCAGAGTCAGTGGAAATCTGCAGATGCAGATTTCTCATTCTCAGACAGAGCGAATGTGATTGTTCCTCTTCATGAATTACAAGGGAATCACAGATTAGGCTTGCTATAAATCTTGGTGAACTCATTTATATGGTTATATTATTGCATATAAGAGTGATAATTCATGTGACATTTGTAGAAGTCACATGAACATTCAGCACCAATTTTTACTAAACTTCCCTTACATAGCTATAACATCAATTTACATATTTCCATTTAGTCAGCATAATTTTTAAACCGCTGAGTTAATGATAAATGAGGCTGTTTATTGCCACCTGAGGAGATTATGGCAAAACTGTTGGTCAAGGACTACTCTTTTAATAACAAAGACAGCTCTTTATAGGATAGTATTGCTAACTGTGTTAGCTTTGCAGCATTCCTGCTGCTTGATAGCAAAGAAAACACAAACTGCTTGGCAGACAGACTTTTCTACTGTGCATTTCCTACCTAAAGCTTTTGCTCTGCAAACTGATTTTAACATTATCACTCACTTTTAAATATCAAATAGCCGAACAACCAATAAGACTAGTAAGCACACAACTACGTCAACAGCACATACTTCTTTCTCACAAAAAATAAGACAGATTCTATCTAGCAGTAGTAGATATTTTGCCGTTTAGCTCTGAGTCATTTTTGGAGGTGATCCCACATTTTGAACAATATATATTTCTTGTTGCTCTATGCAATTTGTTCAGTATATTTACTGACTAAAAGCAAAGCATTAGGTCATAAGGCACTGTCATCAAAATATAAAGCCATCGGCCAAACAGACATCATACCAAAGAGGAGGAAAACAACCTATCACCCCAGTCATCACACTGAACACAACATGAGCCTGCCTTTGGCGTTTATTCATCTTAGTGAGACATTGTTATTGAGTAGGTTCACACAGAGTATTTCATGCAAAACACAATGTGAAGAAGCGACATACAGCTTGGCTGGATATTGAATATTGTTCTAGTGATACAGACAAGAAACGTCACCTTGATGTCAGACTTGGAACAGATTTGGGTTACTACCTAAGAAATAAATTACTATGCTACAAGAACTGTTCTGCGTATTATGAGTTAGCGGGACTGAATAAACTGAATGAGTTCTTAAGGCCAGGGATATCCCTGTAGCATAAAGGACTTTGGGGCTTTATGACAATAGCAAGTGGTGAGCAGGACAAGCTCACACAGTGAAGAAAAGTAGCGTGTGAGACACATTGATAAACTCTCAGCAAGATGCCTTAGCATTAATCTATCAGGATTCTAGCAGAAATCATCAGGGACAGGGCTGGAAAGAACTTAACAAATGCATGCATGTCCTTTTCTTACAAGCAAAATGTATACCCTATCCTCTGGAAAGCAAAAAAATGAAAGCAGTGTTGAAGAGTGACACATAAAATGCCCAAAGAAAAAAATTTAGCATATCTGAAGTGCAATGCTTTACAGTTAGCCAAGCAAAACAACAGCAGTACCCTTCCGTGAGCGCAGCCATTCCTTAAAAGCAGAGCAGCACTTGGACTTCTATACTAAGTTTAACATGCCACAGATAACATTTTCCCTAGCATGCCCATGAAAACCTGAGGGACTGGAGAGAAGAGAATGAGAGAAAAGAGCAAATAAGTGCTGCTGAATATGATTAAACAAAAAACAAAGTTGGGTTTCCCAAACATAGAGGATAATAATCAGGCAGATAAGGAAAAAGAAACCCAGCAAGTTGACTGCTTTTTTTTTTTTTTTGAGTAGAAATGGAAACACTTTCTAGAAATGCTACAAGAATTTCCTACCACCACCACCACTTTCTTGTTCCATTTCCATTTTGCCTGAATACAACAGAAAGAATCAGACCCTAGGTTTACTCCTCTCCAATAAGTACTTTCTGCAGTTTCTTTTGCTCCTGCTCTGGAATATTCCAACATCTTGAGAGCTGTAAAAAAATTGAGAAGCAAAGTTAAAGATTCTGTTCCCAATTTTGTAATTACTGAGTTGAAATGGCAGAAATAAATACAATTCACCCAAAATTCAAAAGTTCCAAGCTTGTTTCTGTTAAAAAAAATAGTTGTGGTTTATCCTAAGTTTCTTTTAGGACAAATAAAAAGGCTATTGCTAACTGAAAACAACTTCTGAATGATTTTTTTTTTTTAAATCTAAAATACTATTTTACATTAATTATTATTTGTGAAAGTGGTTAAAGAAAAAAAAATGCAAGCCTTGGATTTGTAAATGGCATGCATATTGGAACAGGAGCTTGGAATTTCAAAAATTCAGTGGAGAAATGGGGTCAGATAACAATTACTCATTACAGCAGGTGACCATTGGCTTCACTGCCGAGTCTTTGTGAGCATTAATTCAAGTTCTGAGAAGGCAAAGATAAGATAGAGAGCATAAAATTCAGGTTAAGATGATTCAGAAGCATTCTGATGACTTTGGAATGGTGTCCTATAATATATAAGCTATACTGTATTTGTCATCTGTGCAGATTAAGGGTGAAAAATGTAACAGCAGTGAAGTCAATGAAGAAGTTCCACTGGCCTCAGTGGAAATAGGATTTACAGGGATAATTCATAAACTACTTAAGACACAAGATGAAATTCAGAATCTCCCTGGAGTTTTAGGTTTATATTAAAAAACACAAGCATTAAAATCTGTTCAAAGGAGACCATGACTGAAATAGTAGCAGCATTTCCTGGTAAGCCATTGCAGGAACCAACAGAGCAACTTCAAAAAGCTTTATTACACTTGAATAAACGTGATTCCAGATAATCCTCTCACCTGTTCTAGTCTCCTAAGTGTCATATGATCCCTTTGGCTTTCCTGAATGGCCATAAATCTGATACAGTAAATACTAACTGCTTCTAATACTAACTGTCTTCAATTCAGATGCTGACTAGAATCCAGGCAGAGGAACCCCAGTGAGCTAGCATGCAAAAGCAGTATTGTGGATCCCATTCTGTTTTTAATATTTTTACAGAGTTAGAATCCAGTGACTAAAGAAACATGCACCCTTTCTCTCTGTCAGTGTTCTCTCTTTCCCCACTCTTTCTCATTTTCTAAGTCTTCTCTGACAAATAAATGCTGGTTATGTTCAACACACAATGGTGTTTCTTGAACAGCATCCAGGATGTTGGCTTTGTGCATCCCACTTCCCCAGATCTATGAAGCCACCACTGACTATCTCAGACTTCGAGAAAAGAGTTCAGACAAATTTAAAGGAGAGACATCAAAACCTGAAGTGCCCCTAGAGAGGCAGCACGACTATAACAAGTCATCTTAAAGAGAACAACTGTCTCTTAAAGAACCACCAATTTATCTTGCCAATGCATATAGCTTTTCTATTTCTATTCGGTTGCAGTGCATGAAAAGAAATCTGGCAGGTAATACAGCAATTAGCAGAACACAGCACAGACTGGCACTAAATGATAACAGACCCTGGATACGGACACTGCAAAGCATGGATACTGCAGAATATTCTGTCATAAATAGGTATATTGCGTCATGGAGTACTTCCTCCTTCTTCCTGAGTTCAAATTGTGAATAGTTCACAACTTCATTACAGCATTTCAGAAAATATTTATGCAGAAACACTTAGCTTTACAAAACCACAGCTCCCCTACACCTTGGGCCCTGCACACACCCACTACTACCCCCACCAACAGTCCCTCCCTGCTCCTCCTCCCCTGTACAGCCAACTGCTGCACCTGAGATACCTGAAATTAGCCTCAACTGGAGCACAGGTTGATTGGCAGTGATTGCCTGGGAGTGATTCACTGTTTAAAAGATCAAGTTTTTCTCAAACCACACTTTTCTTAAATCAAAATCTACCGCTCCTCATCAAATAAAACGGCTCTTCAGTTATGATAAAGGCCTATCGACTTTTCTGCTTAAAGAAAAAGCTAAGGAGACAAATTCTATATTCAAGCACAGAAAGAGGAGGAGTGTAATTCACCTTGCTGTTATATAGTGTATGTGTGCACACATACTGCAGGCGAAGCTTAGCATACTACTGCATTAACTACGCAAATGCCTAGGATCTGACCATTGGATAATAATGCTTCTATCTACTGGGGATCTGATATAGTCCTCTTAGTTATAGTAGCCATGTACAAGACAATTGTAAGAGTTTTTTTTTTTTTTTATCAAACCATATATCCCTCTCTTTTTTCCAACCCCTCTCCATTTCTGCTCTTTCTCAGTTGAAGAACTACTGTAAGTTTTCTTCTCCAAAATACTAGGCAGAGGAGTTCAGCTCCTTCCCTTGGCAGCCTTGGAAGCCTACCCTCCTCGCATTTGCCCCTCTGGGAGACTAAACAGAGCACTGAACAGATCAGATGAATAGATATTCAACTCAGCACCTGAATTCAGTTCAGGTACTAGCAGAATATAAGCTAGTGTAGCTTGGGGAAACTCACCCAAACAGACATTTAATAACAGGAGGAAATGTAGAAAAATCTCAAAAAAAGAAAAAAATAAAGAAGCATGATTTTCACATTCTTTTTTGTTGCAAAACTGTTTTGTCTAATTTTATGGTTCCAGTTCAATGAGGCTTTAGACATAGCTACCAACCCACTTAAAAATTACTATATCATGTCTTTACATCAACTATAAACAAAACTTACAGAGTCAACAGTGATCACAGGATCACACTGCATGATATACTATCACTTACTACTTTTACTATAAATACTAAATACTGCTGTACTTTTAAAATGTAACTTGGAGTAGTATTTTTAGCTCTGGGCAGCAATATTTGTTTTTCTGAACTTATTAAAGTACCTTGAGATAAATGTATACCTCTATCCTTATGCAAAAAACAAAATGATTATTTACAGTAATTATAAAGAGAACACACTGAGAACCACATGATTGTATTAGGCAATGATTTTTTTAAATCTTTTTGTTCCCATCATTTGCAAATAATTGTCCATGATTCTTCACATAGCTTGTTATTCAAGCCTTTTCCAGAGAAATTATCATAGTAATAAATTATTTAATGGCAACTATATGTTGAACAAGTATTACCCCACTTCATACTACAGCTATAATCACATTTTTATCTAGCAATGATAAGTAACTCAGCCCTTCTTTGACAACCAGAATGAATCTCACTGAGTTTTTTAATCAGCTAAAGGATGGGTAAAAGTGGAAGGGGAGCTAAAACTGCATAAAACACATCCAGAATCTATAAAGACAGAGAATTGTAATATCATCTCTGCTTTTTGTGTTTCATTTTTGAGCTGTACAGATCAATCATGTTCTTCAGCTGATTCAGAACCAAAAGGAGGAAAATTAAAAAGAATAATAAGGTTAATATGTCAGATTAAGCTTCTGCTGCATTCTTTTAACTGTTTTCTAGATTTGTCTTGAAGCAGGCTACATTTAAAGCTTAGATCTGGAGGGAAAACAAATCATATTCCTAGGGGGCACACAAAACCCAATAACTTTCTTCTTCATGCTTAATAATCTTGTATGTGAGGGACCAATCTAATTTGTGGAAACGAATTGTACCTCAGGGATATGTTATTTCAACCAAAACGGAATATATTATTCATTTTAAAAAGTAGCAATAAAGATTATATAAGATGTAATTCATTATTTTTCTAAATGTTCCATGATTCCACTGGGAAGTGAGACTTAAATAGCTTGCAGGAAGCCTACCTTAATTAGGTTGCTTTTCAAATCAAATATAATATAATTTTAACATAAAAATGTCACTCAAGGGAAGTATTCCATTTGCAAGGATGATTAATGAAGTTTAAAGGAAAAAAACTGGATAGATACACGGGTAATATAACATGTGAAGGAATGTGAAAGATGGAATGATGCACACACAAATGGACATGTACAAATATGCAAGTAGCTATGAGCTATATACAGATATCCATCTCATACACATGCACGCCAACAAATACACACAGAAAAAGGCAATTTGTTACCCCAGCAACTATGGTCAGTTGTTTTTTTGTCCTCCATCAGAATTGGTTTGCATTTTTGTTAACTCATTTAGCTACTAGGACCTTAGAAGAATTTATTGTGTAGATTTATTTAAGGCTTAGTACTTATGCTTACATTTGTAAGGATCACATTTTCAGTGTTATGATGAAAAAAGAAGAACCTTAAAATATTTCTTAGAGATTTACAAACACTTCATTGTCAGATACTGAAGTTATAACCGAGGTACTTTGCCTCAGTGGTGCTATTAAAATATTTACGTGTATGCCATAGAAATAGTCACTGTCTATTTCTGTGTATGGAGAAATGCTTCAGTTTCTCAGATCCCAGAGTGTAGTAATTTACATAAATATTGACTTTTAATGAAGGCTGTGGTCAATGATTTAATTTGTGGACCGCAATTCCACTGTAATTTAAGAAGCAACAATAAAAGCTGAAATTTAGGAGCTTTAATTCTCAGTATATCCCATTCTGAAGACACTTAATGCTAAGCACTGTAAGCCTTCAAACAGCCTTAAATGAAGTGCTTGAGTTCCACTGTTACCATGCACTTGCAGCACTCCTGGGTACCCATCCCTGATGGAAGTTTCTACAATCAGACAGCATCTTCTCAGATTTGAAACTTCTGGCCTTTTCTGCATCTCAGTTAACCTAATGGAAAAAAATTCCCTGGAAAGATTTAGAGATTCATGGATTTATACATCCCAGGTATGTGTGGTCCTTGGCTGGAACATGCTATGTATGATCCACTTACAATTCTTTTATCAGGCAAGAATCTTGTGGAAATTAAGAGATTTTGACCAGATAATGAGTGAAGGATGCAAAAGCTATGATTTTAAAGCTATCATTATTTCCTATCTTATTTTCCTATCATCTATTTCCATCAGTGTAAACACTTGTGAGTCAAATCAAACACAGAATATAGTACTCTGTGATAGGACCGTGTCTCTTGTCCAAGAGACCAGTCCATCCTGTAAGCTTAGTATATACTTAAACTTATCAGATGAATACATTTTATTAGTTACAGTCTGTCCATCAGATGCAATTTTCCAGTAAACAGAAGTCACATTTCCTCCAGTAAAATGAGGTCTAAAGAATGACCAGAGGCTGTAAACTATATTTTTACTCATAAAGGACAATGGAGTTTTTGAATTATGATCTCACATATGACTCAGATATCGGAATATATAATGTTAAGAAGTACATTACTAAATCTGTGAAAAAATGTTTTTGGGTTTAGGCTTGGTGAGAGACTAAAATTCTGAGTCAATCTTTTTCTAGTTTGCTTAGAACAAGTAACAGATGTTGTTTAATGCAACTGAAACTTTGTTTTTAGCTATATATTTTAACCTTAAAATCTGCTGTTTAATTTCAGGCAACTTTCTAGATGAAATGTCATTTCAAAATAAAAAAAAAAACCAAAAAGGTGTTTATTAATATTTCAGATATTTTCAAATTTTAAAATGACTTTCTGAAATTTTACCTGACTTTTTAGAGGCTAACTCAAACTACTTGCCGAGAAAAAAAAACTATTCATAACTTTGTGCTGGTTTATCTGAAACTGTGGACTCAAGCTGCCCTAGACATTTCACCTAGCTGCAGATGCCTTGGTTTCATCGCCCGTCAAAGATGACTGCTACTTACTACCAATATGTGAAAGATTTCACATGACAATCTTACTGCATTCTGGAAAAGAGGAAGTAATAAGCAATTCTGAAACCTTGAGAAACTTAGAAATAACCAGGTTTCTCTTATTAATGAACAAAAAAAAACTAATCAGTTCCACGTGGCAATTTGTAAAACAAATAGGTATTGTGATGGATTGTCACGCACAAAGCATCATGTACCCAAATATTGATTACTTGCTTTATAGTATAATGTTCTCTGTGTGGATTACTATGCAGATTTAAAACAAATTACATCCTTTGTTATGATTAATATTTGATATACTTAATGGTATTTGACATATGCCAATCTTTTTTTTTAATATTATCTTACTATTTCTTGATCGCATCTTCCCTGAGTCTATTTTTAGCCTTCTCTAAACTATTTGCTAAGCATTCCTTTGGAAACTTTATAGGTTTTTTAAATGGCTCCTACGGATAACATCAAAGTGCTTCAGGACCATCACATTTTGGACACATCCCAGTCATCCCACAGGAATGTCCCTGCCATCCTACGCAAGCAGGGCTTTCAGCACGTACAAACAATCCCTTTCTGTGCAGGAGAAGAGCTGGGAAGAGGAGCCGGCTCTCTGAGCCCGTCATGAGTTCATATGCCGTTTGGATCCACCGACACGTGTATTCATCAGTCACCTCACTGAGAGACTTTATGACCTGAAGGGAAAAACAGGCCTTGATATCAACACAGACACTTCTACAGCCATTTGAGCTCTTGTGTTAATAACAAGAAACTAGTCCAGTAGTGACTGAAGGAAAGGAAAGGCTTTGCTCGTTTACACACTGACGATGATGTCCTCCGCACTAAGGTGAATACAGCTCCCATATAAAGTCACGTCCTTACAGTGAAATGCCTTTTGCTGCCTTGCCCATCATGACTGCTAGCCATTCTAGGTCTGCAGGTCCACCCTGTCCTCACTGCTTATGCTTCCTCTCTTTGCCTGAAGTTTCTGCAGGATCAATTCAGGCACCTCCTAAGCCTCCCCTACACGGCTCTGAGCTCCATATCTTCTCCTAGCAGAACTCCACTTCCCTCCAGATTCACAGTTCCTATCGTTTCCACCCCCTCTGATGCCCTAGTGCCGGCCCCTCCTGAACCTGCAATTACTCTTGAAGGTTTACAGGTTGCCTTCTCCTGGCTCCACCAACTGCCTCCCAGCCGGTCCCGGCTGGGGCACAGCCTGGGCATGTGGCTGTGCGCAGGTGCGAAGCACTCGGCCCTTTGGCTGAGGGTCACGGTGGCATGTATGCGCTTCCTTACCTGCCGACCCCTGCCCCACCGAGGGTGCAGGAGGAGAAGGGTGCTGGATAACTGGTGCCTCCCTCTTCCCATGGGACGACCTAGACATTGTACAAACGAGATTACACAAATGTGTTAGTAAATTGCTGCCTGGGCATATCTTCCAGCAGTGCCAAACCTCCTACCGCCTTCTGCTGCACAAGCTCTCCCTGCTAAGTAAGGTCACCACCGCTCTATTGGCTGCATCCAAGACAGCCTTGAGGGCCTCACAAGGGGTTGAGAGAGGGGCTAAATCAATAAAGCAATTTGCAAAGCTCTCTTTGTCCTGAATATCTCTTTGCTCTTATGAGGAGTGTAGGGGACTCAGTAATCTCCTCCAGTTCTCTATTCTTATTCTTAACCAGTGAATGCTTGTTTTTCCCAAGGTGGCTTACTAATGACAACAATATTCGAAACTAAATATGGAGCTCTGTAATTTCTGTGTTCAAACAAATCAGCTGGGATTCAACTATGCTCACAACAGCTTAGATAAGTATACAACTCTCTTAGGAATAGTGAGAGGAAAAGAAAGGAATTTATGGAAAAAATATTTTTAAAAGGAAAGAAGAAATTTCAGTTGTAGGTTTTATTTTCCTATGATTTTACAGCCTGCTCTTTGATTTTCTGTGCAAGAAACAGTCTGCCCGTCTTATCTGTAAAAGAAGATAAGGGCACATCACATCACAGTATTTTGAGCCAACTCTTAGCCTTAGACTCTGCTCTAAGGTCTCATTATTCCCAGAGGATATAGATAGAAATGTCTGTCTCAGGGGTGCAATTTTTTTTTTTTCTTCAAATTATATGACAAGTCTTTAAGTGAAGTTATTTGTCCATTATGCTACAATATGTCTAGAAAAAGTATCCATCGTGAGTGAGGAAAAATCATTCATTTTCAGATCTGTCAGTTTGAGGAGACAAAATAGGTAGCCATCTCAGCATGGAAAAATACAGGCAGCTCATCCTCCATTAAAGTTTACCACCATCAGGGGACCTCTGACATCCAGTAAGTTAGTTCTTCCTTCCCAGCAGTTACTTTTACTTTCTTAACAGGAAGTTCAAGCTAAGAGTTGGAGTACAGCTATTTTAACTCTGACAGTAGGAGACACCTGAGAAAATGGAAAGCTCAAGTGCATACTCAACCTATACTTTTCCTCTGCCTGAAAACAAGCAGTTAACTGATAGAGTTATACACTCACAGTTTACACCTTGTTTGTGGTACCCCAGTGACAATTAAACAGTGAATGCTCCATGTGCAAAAATACAGAATATGGGCTAATGAAATGGTATTGTGCAGGTGCAGTAAAATCATGAGCTTCTGGAACAAACAGAGATTTGTCATATAATGTGATGGCAGTGTTAACTGCTTTTCTGGCATGCATTGGCATCGTATTCCAGCAGCTCATAGAAACTATAGCCTATCCACCACTAATAAGGAGAAAACTATCATAGTAAAGGCTACATTAACTCATTCTGTAATACAGATCTTTGTAGGCATCCATAGATCAGAATACTTAATTAAAACATTATTTTAGTATTTCAGAATAAAAATAATAATAAGGATTAGAAGTTGCGTTAGCATTAGTTAACGGTTAAACCTCCCACCCCCGTCCCCAAATACACACAGCTTTATGCAGCAAAAGGCAAATTATTCTCTGGGACATTAAGCATCTTTACTTCTGAGACCTTTATTTCTATAGATGGCTCTGACTGTGCTGAAAGTGGGATCTGAACATTAGACTTCCACAACTCTCCCTCTAACGCCACTTGGAAATCTCGCTCAAAGAGCTCCATATGAAAGCTGTAACAGGACAATATGCCAAAGGATCATTTAAAACCACACAGGTTGCGTAATTTTATCTCATAGTAAGCTTCTTCTCAGAACATTGGCATTTTTCATTGCTCATTTATAGCTCATCCCATATAAAACAAAAAGAGAAGAAACAAATACTCAAAATCCTTTCAATCCTAACCCTTATGGCTGTTTCTCTTCTACAGTTTCTCATTCGGTACCATAAGACTACAGTCCTGACAGTGGCCTTCCCTATCCATGCTAGTTCACGTCCACAGTATAAATATTTTTAAATAAACTCAAAATAAATAAAGGTATGTGCCTTCACTACCCACACCTGAAGCTGAGTCTTCCAACTGATAGCAGCAGATACATACCACTTTGTGCCTCATTTATTAGGGGGACCAAATAAATCCCACCAAACAGTGGACTGCAATTCACACCTTTCTTTAATTTAGCATATCCCTGCAGTAATGGAAGTTAAAAAAGAAAAAGGAGAAGGCTTTAATTTAAGCATCTTTATCACAAAAAAAGCATGTATATCAAAACAAACTGCATGTGTAATTGTATTTTGACTGTATTCTAGTTTATCTGTTATAAATCTTGTGTCTGAATATAGATATTGTACAATAACCTTCTATATTTGGCATAATTGTTTTGATCTTAAATGTTAGTGATTCAAAGAGAAAAATACAGTAAATAAAGGAAGCATTTATGAGTAATGAAGAGCCTAAACAAACTCATTTTCATTTTCCCATTTAATAACTACAGAGCTACTCTAAGTTATGTTACATGTGAAGTCAAAATTACTTGGCAATTGCTAATATAATGATATGACTGTGGTAACTCTGTAATTCCTGAAAAGGAAATTAGATAATCTAAATTAAAAATGCTATGTATCACCTGTCTGTAACTAAGCATTAAGTAAATCACTTCTCAGTTAGGAGAAATTGTTATTAGGCTTTTAAATCACAGTAATTCAGTTCTCCTCATTTTAGCCACCTGAAAGTAAGGAGTATAGTCTAATTCTGTAATATCAGTTTACTCCATCTTCAATTACCGGAAGATAATTAATTCCTTTCTAAAATAGGTCCTCTGGAGAACACATTCACTGACTATAGATTACTCTCAGATTAGTTGTGTAGACTATGCACCTCAATGAAACCTAGTTGCTCTGTGAACAAACATTTACAGAGAGGCTTTCAGACCTTTGAACTTGGCCAACTGTACACCACACCTCCTTCTGTATTTCTTGACTTTCTTGACTTCCCTCTGACAAACAGTAATTTCAACTATTCAAAAGTTCTGAATCCTCAGAAAACCCTCCGAAACACACCAACAGGTAGGAAGGAGAAAAAGCTTGGTGGACCATCAATGCCCAATGCCACTCCAATGGCAGGAAATGTGTTGAGTGAGATATACTGATGATGAGCTCCACTCCACACTGAAGAAGAAAGAAATCATCCTAAATTTGGAAAATTTGGAAAATCAGCCTTGTGTTGTAAAGCTTAAGGAGCTTAATATATTTGACTTACCAAAGGCAAAGCTGAAGAAAGGCTTCCTCTACCCTGAGCAAGAGGGAGAAGTATATTAGTGAGGCTGAGCAGCAATTCTAACTGATACCTCACTGTAGCATCCAGAGCTTATCACTGTGTCTTCACCGGGAAAAAAACCCTGATGCTTCAAAAGGGGAGGAAAAAAACCCAACAACTTATGGGAAAGCAAAATTCTTATGGAAGAGGAAACAAATGTATGAGATTTACTAATGAACATCAGATAATTGTAAAATTCAGTGTTATGGGAGTATTTAGAGCAAAAAGAAGGTGTCACCAAACGCCCCAGAAAGGTACAACAGACCACCACAAAGATTTAGCATGATTCCTAAGTATACACAGGCCAAAGCTTTCCTCTGAAAAGGAATCATACACATCTTAGAAAGCTGTTCCATCTCATATCAAAGACTGAATGATAAGAAATTACATCTTTACATCATCTATAAGACTATTTAGGCAATCAGTTTCTCTAACCTTAGTTGACCAGCCTTTAGACAGAAAGATCTTAGAGTCCTGCACTATTAAAATACATCCATGCAAAAATACTTCTAAAGAGAGAGCAAGTCTTCTCTCAGTTTCATCTTTATAAGAAAACTCTTTGCAACATAAGGCTTAATTTTCCAAATCCGGGATGTGTTTTGTGAGTTTCCTTTGTTCTCACTTGATTATTTTAATATTCTTCTTGAACTGTGATAGTTTTAGCAGAGACAGCTACGAAAGAAAAATCATTTTATTACCTAGCTTCTCTACCCTCCTTTCTGTTCTTCCACAGATTGTATAAAGATATGAGGGTTTTTTTTTTTTTAGCTTGCACATTTTGGGATATGATTCTTGAATTAACCCTGAAATGAACTATCATTAGTATATCTACTCATAACGACCATTAAAAATTTCTTTAACTTACTGTATTCCTACATAAGAGCTCCAGCTTTGTAAGCACAGTATGTGGTCTTCATTTTGAAATGCATATCATTATGCATATCACTGTTCAATTGTGACCATTTAATTAAGTGCTCTAGGTCATTCTTAAGATCAGATGTACTGAAGGAAAGGAGGAAGAGATTAATGGAGTTGTAACTTCTGCCCTGAGGGATGATGGGCTGATGCAGTGAATATGATCCATTTGCATGGCTGCTATTGAGGAGCTGCTTCAACTGGGTCATCAGCTGGATCCATATCTTGCTGTGCATTAGTATCCCATCCTTCTCATCACTTCTTACCCCAGAAATCTTATATCACTCACAAACTTCACTGAAAATTCTGTATATAATTCCACTTGTCCTGTATATATCTCCAGCAAACATTAATTGCTCAACACCTTCAGCCGTAACAGCCCAGTTCTTTTATCTTTTCCCATTAGCAACTTAAATTTCTTCTATGAGGGAATCACTTCTTAAATCAATCTATATTATACCCTATTATTCCATCTAATGAGAGCTTTCAATCAAAATACAATATCTGGATAAATTCAGATGTTATGATATGGATTGTCTCTCTCAACCAGGTCTTCAGTCCTGCCAAAACAGACAAAGAAGAAAGACACTTTCCACAAAACCAGACAAATAATGTAGCAACTAGTCTTATCTAAGTCCCAAGTTAACTAATCAGTCCTTCCTTTATTTCACCTAGAATCAATATAAAATTATCTGATATATAATTCCTGGGTCATGACTTTCACCTTATTCATTATTGGGGCAATTTTATATTTTTAAATAGGGGGTTATCCCTATTTTCTCATTAATATTAATACTTGTGGTCCAGAAGTACACACTCTAGGGCCTAGAGCTAGACCTCTACGGCTCTATGATTTAAGTCTTCCAGTCTAGATGATTACATACCGTACGCTTTTAGCATCCTCCCCAGGTATACCTGGTAACATTTCTACTTCACAAGGGCTGGAAACAGCTACTTTATTCTAAATCCAGGAATGTCGGTCTTTACACAAGTTTTACAATGCGATTTTTAACCCAAACTCCAGTTCTCTGAAAAACTCTCCTTTTTACTCTATCAGCTACTGAAATTCCTGTTTTTTCCCCCTTTTATTAACTGCACATGCCTTTTAACTAGTAACTAGTATTTACTAACTTTTCTGTATATTTATATCCCTTATCCTGTTTTTCATTGCTGCTCTCTTGTCTCCTTTTGACCTAGATGACTGCCTTGCACAGTGTAACTTAATCCAGAAAGCAATGCTGGGGATAAAACACATCTGCTAATTTTTAATAATTTCTAATATATATAGTTTACAATATAGTTAATATTATCTATCTTTATACCAATTGGTGCAAACGTTCCTACTGCTTCTGAAAAACAGGATTACTGTTAATTTGGTAATATGGTTGATCAAGACAAGGCAGCCCTTAGTGGCCCGACTGGCATGCAATCGATGTAACTTCGCTCACATTGCCCAGACAGGTGGCTAAGCAGATTTGGGTGAAATGATATTATACCACAATGGTTACATGACCACTGAAGATTTGCTTGATCTTGCTGTAGTTACTTGCCTAAATGCAAATAAAATTAAGTACAGTCTTAACTAATGATAATTATTAATAATTATTAATAATTATTCAGTATTATTACAAAGACTAGGTATATTTAGTACAAACAATATTTGACTTCAGTTTTTAATTTAAATCTTTTAAAACGGCTTAGCTAATAAAATAACAGTGAATAGACATGTTGGAAAGATTGATTTTTATGGAAAAAATAAATCAGTCCCCTTTAAATAATAAGCCAGTATGCTTCAAAAATAAATAAAACTAAAGATAAAAACACTAGAAAAAAATAGATGTTTTGCCAGTGGTGAAGCAGCCTCTTAAAAAGAAAAATCACTAGGTTAGGGCCTGTCTATTAATCTGCTTTCTATTCCCATCTGTGCAGGATATCTGTGCTATGTACGAGTGGAGTGAAAGGCTGTAAGAGCATTTCAGCACTCCGAGTTCCCAAACTCCCTCTCCTCCCTTCTTTTCAGCTGCATTTTCTAGTGAAGGTTCATGTTCTCAGCTCATGCTGCTCCCTGGTCAATGTTCACCTGTTTTTAAGTGGGACTAGAGAGAATAAATGGAGAGCAGAACAGGATCCAAGGGCAGGATTGGAGCGAGCAGGCTGCAAGATCCTTGAGAGAAGAGAAGCTTCACAATTGTTAAATTGTTTTTCTCTGTACAACAGTAGAGATAAGACTTGGCTTTATCTGAACGCTCTCTAGAACAATTGTTTTTCCCCTCACTGTCCTTACAATACCTTTGCACAGCTTTGAAGCCAGGCACTTCAAGAGTCTTAGGAACTTTCTATGATTTAAGACAAGTTTGGCTTCGGGGAAACTACAAAATATTATTCAAGGGCATTGTGCCATGTTGTTATGGTAAGCTTCATGATGCACCAGAAATCAAAACATCTTCAGGTATGCTCAGGCAGAATGACTACTCCTAAAACACAGGAAGATAACGTGTGCATGATGCTTGGTTTGTGCATATCTATCTCCTCTTTTATTCACTTTAAGACATGGCTATTTTCATAAGCCCTACAACATAAAAGAATGATTGGTGACATACTTATGTCTCAATTTTTTTTATTTTTCTTGGGATGAGGAAGAGAGTAGAAAAGATATAATAGGGAAGTTCTTATTATATGGAAACTAGAGTGCAAATACAGAAAATCTCATCTTCAGTCAAGGATTCTCATGCTATAAAAATACTCTAAAATTCTGTTCTTTAAAAAGCAGAAAGGGTATCAGTCATCTCTAACTCTTGTTTGTATTTAACTGGAATGCCTTTTCTGTCCTTCTAATAATTAAGGGTGTGTAAGCTTTATTAAAGTCGCTTTTGAAAGTACTTAATTTTAAACACAAAGTCTCTTAATAATAATTATACAATGTGTGAATGATAAATACAGTGACACTATTTGATACTCTCTTTACCTTGTTACTCTAGAAGCTACTTCCGTACGATGCAAGCTTTGAAATCAATTAATCATACAGTAATGTTTAAACAACAGCTTCTTATATATAAAAAGGCAAAAGGAACCTCCTCCTCAAAGATTACTTTGCTCAGTGTTAATCGTCCTCCAGTGACTGATGCGCAACATAGCAATATCCAAATTCATTTTAACCTTACTGCCTACTGGTAACACTCAGTGTGTAGCAGGCTTAAACTCAGAAAAGGTGTTTTTACTGTGAGGGTTGTAACCCTGACTTGGCAAGAAGAGAAGCCATTTTTATTACCTGCCTAACTTTTCTTGTTTCTTTAAGCTTTACAGATTACAGAAATACTCTGAATGTCATTATTTGCAGCCTTCATCCTTAAAGTTATCCATAGTGCTCTACTGAATTTCTGTGTTATTAAGTTGAAAGATGTCCATTCTGAGCACAGAGTAGGTGGCAAGGAAATGTTACAATTTACTAAATTCAGCAATTTGACATATTCCTGAAAGAACAAAAAAAACGTACAAGCTTTTCAACTGACAAAAACTGTATTTTGGGTCAGATGTGAGAAGACAAACACGGTGTAGAAAAACAGAAGTCTAGATCATGATACTGATGGAGAAAAAATAACACGTCTATCCAGGCATAGTAGGTATAGCAATATATCACTATGATATTGCAAATTTATTTGAAATAAAGTAATGGAGAATTATGAAGAAGCCCAAAATTACTGAGGTAAATGCTTGGCTAAGTTAATAGCTATCACTAACAAGGCTAGGACTTGGTAAGAAATGGATAGAATTAAATCTATACATAGAAACACTCCCATATAAAGAGAATAAGCATCTATCATGAGGTACAGGACAAAACATTTTTCTTTCTGTGCTACAAGTGTCTTAAAACACATTTAGGAAATAAGTGCAACTAAAACATGGTAAGTATAAATTCAGTAAGAGGACTGATAGGCAGCATTACAGGCAAAATGCATGTAGGCATAGTTGAAATTAACTAATTCTCAATAACTCTTGAAGGTATTTGCAGCCCAAATATTCTGTTAATATATTCTCCATTTCACTAGGGCTTTTTTGTCTGGCTACTGAATACGCATTCAGCATGGCCTCCGAGAAAAATCCTTGCTCGAGGTTAGATAAGAACTGTCAGAGAAGCACTACCCCAGCCTTATTCACCAAATTGAATAACAGGAGGCAATGCACTGCTCTGGCTAGTTAGAGCTAAAGTTAGAGGTTGCAGTCTTTTAGGATGCTTTATTACCAGAGGCCGCAATGGCCTCTGAAACACATCAAAAATGGAAGCAAGAAAGTGGTTTTGAGCCATCTTTTTGCTGTCAGTTGAAGAACAGACTAGGTGAGAATGGTCCTTGAGTACTTATGGTTTTCTACTGAATATAAACTCATTGTGTACTCTCATGAGTCTGTTTCTCCATTCTTTGCTCGTCCAGTCGGTATATGAAAGAGCTGAAAGCTGTCTTGTTTCTCTAGAGTTTCCATCATAGCTGTTCCCTTTAAAGCTCTCAGAACGAGGCCTTGATGGATGGAGACTTGAGAAAAAGCCAAAAGGCATTTAGAAGGAAATGGTCTATGGAATTAGAGTGCCCAGGCCTGGGGTAACTGAAAGAGTAAGGAGGTTTTGACAACTGCAAAGGAAGCAAAAGGGAGAGAACTGAAAAAGCTATAAAAGTGAATCCTCAGGCAGCTGCTTTTTTATTTTGTTTTACATTTTTTCCAAAGAACCAGACTGGCAAAAAGTAGTCAGGAGCTCCTGGTAGGCTAAAGGTTAAGAAATAAACCTCTGCCCTTTACTGGGAGTTTTTCTCCCTATCTTTCCTTGTATGCTGATTACAAATACTGAAAATCTAGATCAAGCCTACCTGAACCCTCCGTCAAACTGAAATCTTTTTCACTGTATCCTCTCCATATACTAATTTCCCTGATACTGTGTCTGTCTTAAAATAGCTGAAATTTTACATTAAAAGCCTATCGGTCCTACCTATAAGAGTAAACTTTATTAAACTAGCTATTAAAATGAAGTCTTATAAAATTTAAAGAAAAAATTGTATCAAATTCAGCAACTGCACACATGTTCAACACTGAAAGCAACTTGCAAATCCATTTCAAACATTTACCTAAACAAAGCAGCAAATACACTTTTAACACAGCACACAAATATATCTATTTGGCGTTGCAGCATTTCTTGTTGAGAATATTTAAACTTCACACATTCATATCCTGTTTAATTTATAGTCTCTAAAAGTATGATGAAAATGAAATAACATTCAAGTTACTAATCATAAAAAGCACTGCCACCAGTCATCACCAGGAGACTGTATTTTCCTATGCTCAATCTCGCTCCAGAATTACTTCTATTGTGTGAATTTTACTCACATTCATAAACTGTTTCAAGACAGATAGATAAATTTTATTTTACAGATTATTCACTGCTTAGCAAGAATATGTTTTTCTCTTTTCAAGTCTTCGTGGAGCTGTAGGCAATACTCACATGGTCTTCCAGTCACCTAACTAAAGGGCCTAAGCTACAAAGCCGATCACAAACTACATAACCAAAAGCAGACGGAAGATGCCTTCTGAAGGTCCAATTCAAAGCATCTAAGTTACATTCTTACTCTGAATTGCCCTCTAAAGAAATTCATCTCTCTCTTCATGAATTTCACAGGAGGCTTAAGGAGATTAGCTCCCAGTTTAGGCACCAAGAGCTCTTGAAGTTAGATGGTGCAAGTATGCCTTTATGTACCAAACAGGCTGAACTAAACACATTGAACCACACTTTCTCTTCGTCTACAGATGTGGACTTAATGAGCTGAAATAGTATTTCCAGTATTCAAATTAAATTAAGTCACTATTACTTTTGTTATAAAATGGCAGTCTAGATTTTTTAAAAAGAAAAAAAAAAGTGGCATTTCCAGTCTTTTTAAACTGTTATCTACGTTGCTAAGACTGGAAAAAGTGTGGAAAGTATTTTGGCTATTGCAGCTCTCACTGTTTTCCATATAAATTGCCAGCAGCAGTTGTACCATTCCTGTTTATATTTAACCCGAACTTACTTGTTAAACAGAAAAAGAGCATTTACCTTCTGGAAAGAATATGAAAATGAGTAAGCAAACAGTTAAATAACAGACATATAGGAAGCAGATCACACTGCACTACTTAACTTGCTCTGGGTGACAGAGCAAATATTAACTTGCACTGTAGTTGAGTGATTTTTGACCAGAACAGTATCAACAACACACAGTTCTGTTTTCCTCGCTCATCGCCTGTCAGCTCCCACTGAAATTTGCTGTATTTCAGGTGCTGTCTCTGGTTTCCTTGACATAAGTCAATGATTTGTGTCCCATTCAATTTAGTTCATGTGAAAATACTCATAGCTCCTTGCCATATGTCAGGGGATGATAATTGCATTGATCCACCTTGCAGTGGGCTCAGTAAGGGCAGCGTTCTGATAACCGCGTAACCAGAGGCTACTGCTTGTTAGAATTAGTAAAATTTGACTGTTTGACTGGTTTGATTCCAATCAGACTTGACAGAGCAATGCATAAAACAGGGAGTGTTAAATGTGCCAATAAGTGAATTACTTTTCAGATTATGTTGCTCGTAGAGATATTGATAAGTGTGCTTTGCGAGCTGAATATACGTTTGCTACATTCTCTTCTCCATTGAATGGATGAACATGTTTTGAAAAAATAAAGAACAAATTTAAGTCTTCATCCCTATACTATTTAAAAACAAGTACTGTTTTAAAGAGCACAGTACATTTTTTCTAACACAACAACTTTCACTCTTCTGCTCTAAAGGTCTTAATCAGGCAAGAGCTTGGAATGAGTAGACCTATCCTCACGACAATGGAAATTCAAAACACAACTTTAGGAGATAGATTTAAGTAAAAGTAGTTGGAAATATAGCCAGATTAGGATCATTTTTGGTGTGTAGATTCTAGCTGGCTGACGCCTGCACCACTGCCCTGTTCTATTTTTATATATATGTGTATATATATATTTATATATATATATTCTGAGCTATTTAAACCACCAATTTCTCTGGCTAAGGCCATGAAAGTATTTAATAAAAGACTCCAGCTAAACAAATTGTAAAGATGCCAGCAGGTGATTAAACTGTCAGTGTTTGCGCATTTATCATGTAAGTGTGCTTACGCTTAAGCCTGCTAATTTGAACAGTAAGGACTTTTCATGAGTCTCATCTCCCTTGTGTCTAACTGCTTTGAAAACGTTAGTGAAGTTAGTTTCTTAATATTACTCTTAAGCAGAGTAGTTCTGAGTCTAGGCAAATCTAGGTGTAGAGTAAGAGATTAATGGCTTCATTTTAAAGCTTTCTCTTAGCACACACAGCTCCAAGGAGCTTGTATAGAAGGTGCAGACGTTTGGCACCTGGTAAAGAATATTGCCACGAGGATCCTGCTTTCACTGTAACTTACCGCATGCACAAAAGCATCCATTAGCATTTGTAGGACTTATGTGGGTTTCGACAAGGAGAACTCCCTTATGCTTATTCCCTTGAGTTGTGGGCAAATTTAGTATTCTACATAGAAAATATTGCAAGAATCAACATTAGCATTAATCTTAATCATCACTATGTAGCCAAATTTTGCTAGCCTTTGTTGCTTTGCTGAGCACAGACCCAAGGAAATTGCATCAATAGTTTTAAGGGGACGATTTTGAAAGAAAAATGCTATTTAATGTTAGCATAAGTGAAGGGAGGCTATCCACAGTCACCTAAGACTTATAAAGAATTGCTATTTCATTTTTTAAACTGGTTTCTCTAAACAATGCTTTACAGGAAAGATACCAGATGGAAAGATCTCCTTAAAAAGCTTAATTTTTATCCACCATACTAGTAAGAAAGAGAATGTATGATCCAAAATAAGAGCAACAATAGAAAGGCCAAAAAATGTATGAGGAGAGGGAAGAAAATGAAAACAAAATAATTTGGGAACAGGGATACCTGGTGGCTGGTTAAACTAGGTCTACTGAAGTGCTGCATTAATGCACAGTTATATATTCTGATGGTGCCTCACAGAAAATTTTCAAAAAGCTTCTGCTTATGGACAGTTCTGCTTGTAAAGCAGAAGACACTGCACAGTAGGCACGCATGCTTTGTTGTTGGATTTTTGGACTTGATTCTGAATTCAGTAATAATAAAAATACATAAAGATAGCACTAAAATTAAGGTAGCTAAGCTTCATTTAATTCAGTACTTTGCTCCTTACATAAAGTCACAGCCCTTGTTGAGTAATAAGCAGGCCTCAGAAAATTATAGTAAAGATACGCTTAGGTTAATCTTTTGGCTATGCTCTGTTTTGAGCCATTTTAACAATGTTATAGACCCATAGCATTAAATGCTTAGGCTGTATATTTTGGGTCCCAATCAACACTTGAGCCATTCTGTTATTCAAGTGATTGAATAATTATGCACACATATCCAGTGAAGGCTTACTTGTTGAGTATTTGGCTGGCATAAACAGTAATCCTGTCCAAATGGTATCTAAAGAATTGCTTTGGAACATGGCTCTTAAAACGGCCAGTACGTATTGAACGGCAGTTCAATAATGCAAAACGTAGCCTTCTCTTGGACCAAGTAGGTGAGACAAAGAGACCATTAGTCTTTCAGACCAAGAAGAGAAATAAGACCAAAAAATCCTCGTGTTCAGTCTATTCTGATTTTCTTTGTATCTTTATCCATATCATTTGACCTTGGTGCATTAATTTTCCTTTTCTAAGATGAGAGCTATTACCAGCCTATTCAACAGGCAGAGTTTATGAGCTCAGCTGGTCCCATAAAAGGTTTTAACTGCTTAAACTTTAAGAGAGAAAAGCAAAAATATAGAATGTGGAATGCCAAAGCTGACCAGCTGATAAAAAACGCAGGCTGCAGCATGGAGTACTTTGCAGCTACTGTCCTACAAAAACCATTTCTGCTTCAAAACAGCAAATAATTCCCAGGAGACAAGCACAGCGTCCATAAACAGCAGCTTGAATCCATTAGGTTGTCTTTCTGAATGTAAACATTTTCTGCCTTTAAATGCCTAAAAAGAACTACAATACTTTCTGTAAGCAGAATAAAATGCGAACCTGACACAGAAAGAATGGTGGCTGTTATTATGTAGCATATTTTATATGTGGAATCTGGAGGGTTCCAGTTTTGGAGAATACAACTATACATAAAACAAATCCCCCCAAGAAAGAAAAGAGTTAGCCAGGGTAGTCACAAGGAGTAAGATTGTTCCTGTACCATGGCTGATTTTCAAAGTTTTGGTCAAACACCGAAACTATATCAATGCCAATCTTCAGTCTTAAAGACCTCCTATTTATTGCATGTAACTGAATGTCTCCTCTACTACTTTATGAGAAAAATCTCCGCATTAATGTACACAGCAGCTTCAAGGTACTGCTCTGAATACATTGGCTCATTCCTGCATATATTTATATACGAAAGCACGCTCTATAAAGAAAAAATTCCATGCAAAGGAACAATCCCAGCAGCTCAACTAACAGCAACAGGGCAAAACAACAAAAATCTGTACAAGATCATGAAATTGGAATAAATTCTGACTCCGTGACAGCCAGACATGCTACGTGGAAATCCACAGTGAAACACCACAAATCACAATCTCGTTAAGACCATATTCTTAAGTTGGACCTGCAGCATCAACTCTGATATTCTTGAATCTCAATATAAAAAGTATTTCCACCTCCACACTCCACCCACCTGCCCCAGCCAAAGGTCTCTCCTTTGTACATACCATCTTCGTCTAGCTTACTACCTCTCCAGATAACCTGAAGACTGGTACTCCTCAAAGTCTGCCACTGACATAGCACGCAAAAAATTGTGGTACACTTTGTGCAAAGGCATCATATATAACAAAAATTGTAGGTGTCGCAAGCACCTTCTCTCAGCACCCTGCTCTCATCTGGCACTGCTCAGCTGCAAAAGACGCCACGTGGGTGAGAACTGCTGGACTTGGTGAGGATTCACACAGTCACTGCTTTGCTGGGAGCAGAAGGAATCCTAAATCTATGCAGTGAGTGGTGGGGGTTTTGATGCGAATGGGACACGGTTTTTTGAGCACTAGGATTAGCTTTTCTGATAAGTTTTTTCTCTAGGAATGCCCTTGAGTTTATGCTGGTCTTACGACTGTGTTTACTTACTGCCTACTAATACGTTTTGGAAACTGAGGACAGGAGTGCTTAAAAAATTTCTTTATTCCCAGTGAGGCATTGATATTATAAGACTTTAGGCTGTACTTCTGGGATTTTTTTTTTTTTTAACTCAGAAAGCAGGGTCTAAATCCTCTTATATTATATGACATGTGGCATAACTGACCTGAGAAGCAAAGAATTGTTTTTATTATTTCGGATACAAAGTGCTGGGGAGGTATGAAGTATCATGACCCTCTGAATCACATTATTTTCTGAGGATCAGACTGGGATAATCTGGGGAGCTTGTATGTAACTTATGAACTGGAGCTTGATTTAATAACTGTCTACATCCTTGTTTTTCCTGTGTTGTTACTGCATGCTACTTATACAAGTGACAGTGGGATGGACTGGAGGACGGCAGTCTCTAAAAATTTATTGAAGTCAGAGAGCCAGACCCAGAATGCAATTGCTCTCACTAGGGAAGTGTAATAATTTGAAAGTACAGAGTCCTCATTAACGCTTCTCCTGTGTTTTTTCATTTTGTTACCCTCTGAATCTTGCATCTCTTTCCAGAGGAGAGAGAATAGGAACGACCCTACTCAGCGCATTTTGGTGACGGAAAGAGTTTCAGAGTGGGGAGGGCACGGAATACACCATGCTTAAGCTCCCGAGGGTGAGATTTAAGAGTACATCCTTGGGCTTAGCTAGCTTCCTACACTATATGTGAAAATTGCCACTCTGAGATTTGTAAACTTCCCATGCATTGTCAGAAGCTGAAATGCATTTTGGATGCCACTCTGAAAGCCAAGCAGTAAAAGTTGAGGAACTGCAAGCCTGGCAGTGAGCCAGCATACTCCTTGGTCTCAGCGCACTCTGAGTCTAGATAGCAATGAGCTGCAGCAGGAGTGAAAGGCTGAGCGCATGAGGGTTTCCAACCAGAGCTGAAGGATAACAAAAAATGAAGAAAGCAAATAGCAGAGCTACTGGGGTCATTTTTCCTTACATCAGAGTATCTCTTACGTGTTCTAAAATATTAAAATCTTAGTCTATGTGGACTTTCTTATCCATCAGCTACTGCTGAAGAACTAAATTACACACATGACAGGAAAGGGTGTGTTTAGCATTTGGATCTACTGTTAATGCTGGCTCTAGTCACTGAGTATTGGCAACTCATCTTTAAGGGGAGTGGTTCTAGAACAGTCACCCAAACTATGCTTAAAAGAGTCCTCTGAGATCTGTTTAAATTAAAAGCATAGACATCCAAAGAAGTTAAATGAATGCCCAGTATGAGAAACAACCAGCACTCTGAGAAAATCATTGGACAACAATAGGTAAGTGTGTCTTTATTCTTTGTATTCATGCTTCTTTGCGCTTTTATTCTCTCATCTAAGCATTCAGCACTTCTTGAATCACTATTAAATTTATCGCAAAATCATATTTCTTTAAAATCTTTTCTAAAGTTATATCAGAAAGGTATCCCATTGAACCCAGATTGTTTTGCGGTTGTTTTTACTGAAAAAAAACCAAACATTTTAAACAGGCACATTGAGGATTTCACTCATAAATTAGAATATAAAAAAATATGGAGTGCAATTATAGAAAAAGAGATAAACCCAATCAGAATAACTGTAAGAGAAGAGAACAGGATTGTCCTTTATCTTACTCCAATTTACTTCATTGAAGTCAGGGAAATCTGAACACTGTAATGAAATGATGAATCAGACCTACTGCCTTTCTCCATTGCAAATTTAATGTTACGGAAAATGACATTAAAGTATAATATCCATACTTTAGGGCTTACCAGAAAATGACTCATGATAAACAGAGTGCATTTTTTGAAATGGCATTAAAAAATAAATTTAACTTCTCTCTCAGACTACTTCAGTATTTCAAGGTATAATTTAAGAACACATCCTTCATTGCTTTCAATAATTCTTTCTTCGGAGTGGGAATTCAGAACTTTAATAGTAACTTTCACATTCATGCATAAAGTTATGAAGGAAACTTGAAGTAAAAATGAGTATTTCTGAATACAGAAATAAGGTAACATAAGGCAAGACATGTTTTCCTTTCTTAAATTACCTTTGAGTAAGGCAATTTAAGTGACATGAAGGATATTTTAGCTTTAAGAAACTGAACTTAATTTACAGAGTATTAACTGTGTCAATCTTTCTTTGTTATAAATGACCATTTAGGTGCATATTGAAAACATTTTTATTGGCTTAAACCTGTGCAAGTTCTTTCAGAGAATTTACTAAATCAAAGAAAAAGAACTATTACTGGACTTAGAAACAATGAATGTAACTGGGAGGACTGCCTGCGAGACATCAGTTTGCCTTGGACGTGCCAAATGAAGCAATAACAGCGTCTTCTTTTCCAAAATTACAAAATCAAGTATCTTACTTTGCACTTGCTACCTTCAAAATACGTATCTCCAAGATTTAGAGAGTTTAGTTCTTTTATTAAGCTTCTGCCATAATTTAAAAGGAAAAGACTTGGATGAACTATTTGACAATTTTTTTATTTCAGAAAAAATACTCTGAAATCAATATGCATTAATGTCAGCCAAACAGCAGTTACGATTTTCTTTCTGCCATTGTTAATGTCTATTTCAGAAATATTTTACCCTTGATTTTTTATTTCCTTTTCTTTTAAATTTCAAATTTATTAACCTTGAAAATGAAATCCCTTTCAGCACTGTACAGTCACAGATCAGTTGGCTCATTCGTGCAGTGCTGGAGCAGTAGGAATGGAAAGCAATCAGTGCAAAAAGTTGCAGAGGTCTTTCCATCACTCCACTGCCAAAAGCCACTGTCCTACGTAATGTGCTGAAGAAGCATCTGCAGCTGATGAGAGTTTCTCTGAAGGTCAGATCTCTTCCTATAGGGGAAACGTGGGAAACCTCTGCAACAACAGAACAAACCACGCAGAGGCGTGGGATGACAGAAGCACCTCTGCAGGTTACTAGTCTCTTTGTCCTTCCCTCCTGCCCATAGCCCTAACCTACCCCAAGAGCAGCATTTGAATGGTGTGCTCACCCTTGTATATTGTGCCTGTATCCCCACATGAGCTACACAGATTTTAAAAAGAGAGGACAAAGCAAGAGAAGAAATTGCCATGAAAATATATTGCAACAACTAAACTCATATTTGGAACCATTTCTCATTTTAGTTCTTAAAATCAAAAAGTGTCTCTAGACTACGCTGTTCTAACTAAAATCATCGTTGGTCCAAGACACATCATTACAAACACATGAACTGAACATAGGGAGCTATCCTCAAGCACAATGGCTTCAGCACTTTGCAGTTACTCTTAACTTCAATGTTTAAAGAATTATCCCTTTCACTGAAGATCCCGTACTGACTGATCTGGCAAGCAATGCCACCTGCCGCTTCTCTTGCTCTTCTGCAGCACTAGCAAGTGTCCACCTGAACCAACAGAACTCCTATTTCTGCTTTTCTTGGCCTATACACAATTCTTCTGGGCTTATTTCTTTTTATTTCCATAAGCATTCCATATGTCATTCTAAAAAGAGAAAACACATCCCTCCTGGACTTGGGTGTAAGGTAATAAAGCATAACCTGCTCCTTTCCAGTATTACAGGGTTTCCTTTTGTGAACCTCACTCTCACCAATACCATGCAAGCTCGGTGCCACAAAAGGGAGGATGTAAGAAGCAAGAGCTGTTGCAGATCACCTAACAGCAGCCTGGCAATTGGACTCTGTGCTGTGGGAACTAACAGCAGTACTGCCACACACCCCCAGAAAGAGATCTGTTTGCTGGTACAGAATATGTGCCTGACTGGAAAGGGTGCTGAAGTAACACATTTTTAACATTCAAAGCTGCATGTTAGTAGTTACAGAAAACCTGCAGTGTTGCTCTATGTAGACTTACCATCCTCAGAGTTATTGCCTGACTTGAAATGTGGAGTGAATTTTGCTTAATTATAAATCTGAATAATGCACCTTTGACAATGTACATTTTGTCAGCACTGTAAATGATTTCAGATGAAACTGAAAAAACTGTGATAGTATTTTCCATTCTTTCAGGAACATAAGAAATGCAATCAAACACTGAATAATTTTTGGTTTCCTTTCATTCTGTTCCCCATTCTAGGTTTACAATGTCTGCAAATCTGTCTTTGGATACTTAAAAGAAGCTTTGCTATCACCTGCCTCCTATTATTAGAATTTTCTGAAACCAGTCCTTACCTTGCCATGGACACTTTCAAAAATGCCTCTCTTTTTCCTTTGATATTAATTAATTGGAAAATACTTTTCCAAGTGACAAGAACTCCCCAGATAACATGGAGATGTCAGACAGCACTCAGATACTGAAATATACTGAATAGCGCAGCTAACATATTCACTCATTTGATTGCAGATACTGGGCAAGACACAAATCTTTGAATTCTGCCTAAATTTTTTGATTACTGTATGAAAAGTAGATTGCAAATGTAAGTGCTTAGTACATTTCCCATACAGAATAGCCCTTTTTAGTTACCTAATTCATACACTTGATGAATTATGATGATTATTTTATTTCAGTATAAAAATCACAGCCATGCTAATCAAAAGTATTTAGTTAATAATAAAATAGGAGACAAAAGCCACTGGAATGACAACATAGCTAAAGAGTTCTGTGAAAAATGTAATACTATTTAAAAAGATGTCAAATGTTTGATTTTTTTTTTTTTAAACACCTTTCTTGATGTCAGTCAATATTAATCTCTAATTGATGAAATAAATGCTACTGGTGTTCCTCTTTGAAATGAATGGACACAAAATGTTCAAAAGGAATCCTTTGCAGACTTCACACGTGGCCACATCAGAAGCCTTAAGAAGTTAAACAACATCAGAGTAAGAGCGTTAATACTGGCCTAAAGTAGCGGCATTGATCTGTTGAGACTGAAACGCAGAGCAAGCATCAGAGAAAACTATGCCAAAATTATTTCCTTTTTGAAAGATATGATTATTTAATAAAATAAGAATATTCTGTGAGAATTGATTGGGAAGTCCTTCTTAATTATAAATTACATATATTACAATATTCTAAACATTAAAATTTTGTTACAGAAATATCACGATGTCTGCCAGAAAATGAATAATAAATTGTTATTCTTCTAGACAGTAGCATCAACCTACAACTACAGAAAGTGAGGCATAGTAGTTAAGATTTCTGTTTTCTGAAGTGACTGTTGATTGTAGATGTTCAATATGAGAAAGTTATACAAACTTTCAAAGTTTCAAAGTTGTTAGTTTTTCAAAGTTCTGAAAACCTAAAGGTTTCTTTAATCAAGCCTATTTGCTATTCAGTCTCTGAAAATGAATCCTAAGAGTTTTGCTCACATTCGCCAACAGACTCAGTGAAGGAGTCATGAAATCCCATTTCACAGCACAGTCAGGTCTTTCTGAACCCGTGTGCCAAAAAGCTATGCTTTAAAATGTTATAGGGTCCTTTGAGAGCAGTTAGCAGAGGCTGCCTTGGAAAGCCAAAGTGGCAGAGCGCTTAGAAGGCTCTACAAAGCTGGGTGCCCACGCTTCGGAGACACAGCCAGAGAGATAAAATTATAGAAATGTAATCTGCTATTACAACCATGGATAAACAAGGTGTCAAATTGATTGCAGTACAACATTTTGAAGCTAGAAACAGTACAGAACTGGCTTGCCACCATTTTTAGTCACCACTTATCTGAATCAAGTCACACTAATTAGGTAACACTGCTGCATCAGCAGGAATGATCATCACTTCTTTTCTGACTTTTTTTTTTTTTTCTTTAAAAACTTGACCTCATTCTCCTTGCTCCTAATTTGCTAATTTACTTCATCCCAGGCAAAATGCTGGACTTTAATTATCCAGCGGTCCTGATATAAATAGAGAACAAAGAAGGGCATGACGTTCTTAACAGATGCACAGGGCAATTATCCTAGAACCTCCTCCGGCTTGTTCTATGCCTTGTGTTTTTATAATATTGTATGCTATTCAGTATTGTAATTGCTTTTCTTTAATGGGACCTCTTTCACAAAGACATAAAGAGGATCTATTAAATAAAATTGTTCTGGTTGCATGGGAATAGTCACATGCAAATATTTTTTTCTTTCTCCTGTTTTTCCCTTGACAGAGAGATCAGAAGTTGAGGAAAGCTGGATAATTCCTCAGATTCTCAAGCCATTTGAGGGCTGTGAATTTTTCCAGCCCCTATTCTGAGTAAGCCACCTGTCCATTTCAGTTGGCCAGTTGTTCAGCAACCCTTCCACCAGGCAGGCACCACTCCTCTAGCGGTCCCTTCCCTAGCAGCACTCTCCCTAGGAATCAGACCCCTGCTCTCCCAGGAAGCCTTTAGCAGTCTGAAACTTTTGATTTCAGCTTCTTTATAGACTCTCCATTCTTTTGACTTCCATATGTATCATGCTTTCAGAAAGCTTTCATTTTATTTTGCTTTTGTTTTACTTCCTAATGTAGACTGAAAAAGGAGGACAGCAATATTAAAGAGATTTTAAGAAGGTATTTCATTGTTTCTGAGTGGGAAGTAATTTAAGGAAAAATTATTTTCACTTTCCTCACAGTTCCATATTCAAAAGAGGGTTCCACATTCAAATGAAGGCTCTGTAGAAAAACGTGTGAATTCTTTAGCTGAATCATACCGTTTTTAAACAGTGGAATCGACACCCACGCCAAAAAACAAAAAAAATCCCTCAGCATTGTGAAATTATGAATCATGAGTTAGAGCTTTCATCCAGTAGTTAATAATGTTATTTATTAGAGTTTGCTTTAGACCGCAATGAAACTGCAAACCAGTTTCATTTAGATGGGCCAGAGGACACCTTGATTAGATTAGAGTAAACTCATGAAGGACTATTAGGCTGAATACTTTTTAACAATTAGGCTGAATACTTTTTAACAATAAACACCTTTATGGTAACCTTAGACTTCATGCTTTCTTGAGGATAATGAACAGTCCAAATCAGTTTTCTTTTTTCTATTATAGTATACAAGTTTATTGAATGGGATATAGAGTATCCCTCAGTGAAGCAACTGGTTTCCGTGGATACCACTAAGATTATATTTCAGAATATTTTTTCTTGTGATACAAAAGCTTAGAGGAGCTCTATTTGCCTTATTAAGAAAAAAATATTGTCTTCAGTATTCTTGAAGATGTCCAATATTCAGATAAAGGAAAAGCAAAAGTAGTAATCAAAGACAGGGAGTATTCAAAGGCAAAAAGTCTTATGAAGACTGTTGGTCTTTTAGTTTAAGATACTTACAGTAACAGCCACAATAAAAGTTTTTAATGTGAACATGGACAGAGAGGATGTGTGCAATTGTAATTATTTTAAAATTATAATATGGTTTTAAGAGCTTTCCTTCATGCATTTAAAATATCTTTTCTATCTTGTTAAAATCCAGAACAATATTCTACATGATAGATCTACTTTTCTTGACTAAGGTGTACATTGACATGTTGACTATGAAAGAGTTTAAAAAAAAAAAGCCAAAAAACTGAGGGAGGAACAAAAACTAAAAATTCCAAATCAGTGTATTTCTTTTTCTACATAAAGCTGACATTAAAATTCTTTAACGTCTTCTATCCAAGAGCCAAGTCAACAAATGCTTTAATCACAACATTCTGGAGTAGAAAATTTCTGTATGCAAGACTTGATTAAAAACAGGATTTAAAAAAGATTAGTTAGCAATGGATGGTTTTTATACTGAAAACAAGAAATCATATATTTTTCTATTCTGTCTTCCAATAATTAGGTGTCCCAGCCAAACTTTTGTCATTACTTTACTTTATAGTACATAGACTCCCTCATATTTCTGCATTTCATTATTATTCCAAGAGAGAAATATTTCTTCGGATACAAGTCTAACTATGATCTTTCAATGATTCTGTTACCATGGTTTCACTTACTAAAGTCTTTCCTTCATTAGCTGTCTTGCAGTAACCTCTACTTTTATCAAAATTGTTAAACCATAGGCCTTCGCCCCATAAAGAGTAATAAATATTCTAGTGACGTATACAATTTCCTACATGTTTTTGAATCCAAACAGCAGACTCTAGAATTTTACATAGGTCTCAGAAGAAATTCTGTTTTTTGGTTCCCAGTGAGTCACTGGAAAACTAGGCTTCATCTCAACATGCAAAAAAAATCCTACTTGAAAGACTTACATTAAGCATTGAGGTAGAAACTTTTGGCTTTGCAAAAGTTCACATCCTATTATTATAATTTTTATTATTGTTTTATTCTAATGAATTTGATTCACATTCAAAGCTTACTATGTTGCCATTAAATCCCCTACATGTTTAAAGAACACATTTCTGCCCATTTTGTGTTTGTTCAAGACGACTGCAATGTTAAAGTATATTTGTGATTTTATCTATAGAAGTAAATTTCTCTAGTTTACCTCTTTCCCTAGTTAATCACTCCTAAGACTCCCCTAAACATCTATCCAGTTTACCAGATCTAGTTCAGCTAGTGTAACAAAGTTCCTTTTTGCCTTTCCTGTGTATTGCTTGCTGATTAATAACGGAGACAGCACTGTAAGACTACCTGTCTGTTGAAGGCTGTCATATTTCTTGATCATTCCTCAGTTCCTATTCCAGACAATGTCATGATAAATTCTGTAGTGATCAAATTTCTGTTCTTTCATTAGGGCTCCCTTATCTATATAAACATTTCATGCTCTATCTTTCACAATGCCCAGAGGTTTAGAGTAGTTTTATGTAATTTTTGCCACTTCTATCTTTGATCTTGATCCCAGCTGGTTCTTTTATAGTTAGCCAGAGGCTTGGGGGTTTTTTTGTTTTGCTTTGTTTTGTTTTGCTTTGTTTTTTAACTTCAAGTACAAGTTTCCTCTCATGCTTCCTGCACTGAATACTGACTGAAAGGAAGGGATAAGGAAACATGAGACAAGACTGCACTGATCTGTAAAACCTACTGCAGATAAGTAGGCTGCTGTATAGCTAATATTCTGCCAGGACAAGGCCAAAGAATACGAATAAACAAAACTCAGGGCCATCTGTCTGTTGGGCTCAATATTGTTTTGTTCATTCAGGTTCATATGACTTCGAATCACGTTTAAAAAAATCATGTACACATTTTGGTGAACACTTAACAGAGGCTCACTTGCATTTTAGGGAAGTTGTTTTCTCTTTAATAGACTATGTACTTTCTTTATAATTTTTCTGGCCTACCATACGAAAATATATACATATTCATCATTACCATGTATTTCCTTCTGTGAAAAAAGTCAGTGAAGTGTTCGTTATCATGGAATACTGACACATTTGATAAACTACAACTACATTTGATAAAGCAAAATTGTAACGTTTTACAATGACTTACAGTATTAGTATTTACACAAAGTAATAATAATAAAAAAATTACTTTTGAATGAGACTTACTAGAATTAAAACAGATCTTCACATATCATTTCCATACTTGTAGTCAGTCATTCTGTGCTCATAATTCTGAGAAATGTTTAATTCATTGGTGTTGGCAATATGAAATATAACCTTAGATTATTAACTTAACCTTCACCATTTTGATCATTTGAATTTCTACATTGTTACCTTATTAAACTGAATTGCAGTTAAATGCACCAAAGCTTAGAAATTATGCCAAGTGAAGTTTATTACAACATAGCAGTGCTCGCATCTTAGTATAATCATTTCATTGGGAATGATATCATTTTTATACCAAAGACTTTTTTTTTTTTTTGCTTCAAATTAAAGAATTCACAAAAGGAATTCCTTTCAGGAGAGCAATTTTTTTTTTTTTTTTGCTTCAGAATAGTTTGTTTTTCATTCCCCAATTTTAGTTTACGTTACTTAATATGGAAAATCCCATTTAAAAGTAGAATTATTTTAATTTTAAATGATATAAATGCTTTATTTCCAGAATGAAATGTCATCAAAATGGCCATGTTCCATGGAAAGTTTAGAACTCACCAAAATTACTTTTTCTCACAAACAGCACTTCAAAAAATATTTTGGGTCTACTTCAAGCTATCAAGTTTCTAGTACAAATAGTTGCAAGAAATGTACTTAATTTACACCTCAAGGTAAGTGAATTCTATTTTTGCTTAATGTTTAAGTTACAGAATGTTAAAAAAACATCTTTTTCTGAAGTGAACCTAAGAACACACACTGGTGAAATAATCTACTAAATTCAAACAAATATTTGGGGATTTTTCCCCCTGATATTTTCCAACTCTAATAGGCGGCAGCTTTATCATCACTACAAAATAAAATTCAGACTGTTACTGAGTAGTCCTGTCTTCTGAAAATAAAAGATGTTCTATTTTATTTTCCTATCATCTCCAGTAGTCTGAAAACTATTAACAAGTCCTAAGTTAACAAGAGAATTAAAGAAGCCAGTTTGCTTCTGCAAACTGCATTCAGACAACCTAAATTGTTCCTCAAGGCCACTATAAACCAGTTACTTCCCAACTCTTCCCCTTATCATTAATATTTCCTATATTAATTCTTTCTGTATTAATTCAGCTCTATTTCCCTTAGAAGCCTTCATTTTATTTATAACACCTCACACTGCCACTATTTACCAGGCTTTCTGCCAGGGGCACTAAGTTGGTAACAACAGATTTTGTCGTACACTTTTCTCAGTAGAGTATTAACCTGAGTTTTTCCTCCCCCTCCCTGAACACTACTTCTCATGAAATTTGTAGGAACTTAATTATCTCTGGGACTTCTATCCCTTTGTCAAACCTGGTTGAAATTGGCCAACAGGTTCAACATTTACTGAAGGGAGCTAGGGAGACCAGACAGAAAGCACAATCACGTAGATACTATTTCCTTAGGACACAAGGCTAAAATAATTGCGTAACAAATGGTTTGAAGGAAACTGCCTCATGAATGTACCAATTATATTACATACAAGTGATTTGTTTTGCATATATTATCATAAACACACTGTTTTACCCTTTGCAAAATCTCATTTAACCGCATTCATTTTAAAAGAATGATTTCTGCCTGAGCTTTCATTTTGTGGAGCACTGAAGGGAAAATGTTCTCTTATCTTCAAATATTATTAACTGGAAGTAAGTCTAACCTATGCTTTGAGGTTCTTATTGCAATTTAGATAGACAATTAGATACACAATACCAAAAACAAAGAGAACTTGCTAGTAGAGATTTTTCTCCTGGTGCCCCAGGTGACTGCAGTAGACTTCCTTCTGTGCTCAAATGATTAAAAACTATAATATCCTTCAAAGCCATTTTAGAAAGCTATTTATGATTGCAGTTTCAAGCAGTACAACTTTTTAAAAATTAGCTTATGAGATTTATATAGGATTGTCTTTTACATAGGAAGATAGGTGATTGTCATCATTTGTCATAGTTATTCTACTTTTCAATGTTGGAAACTTGCAGTAGAATAAACCAAAGCCTTTTGTCACGTAACAGTACCTGTGAAGAAGAATTTCATCCCTGGAGATTTTCAGTACCTTCAATAGCACTTCTATGATATGCCTCACTATAACTAAGGAAAAAGTTATATTTCTATGTGATCACAAATCTATCCTTCAGGATAGTGCTAAAAATGAAACGCTTTATGCTGTGAAGTTATGTTAAAAAACTTCTGTTTAGATGTTCAAAAGAGACAGAGAGAAGATGATAAAAGACTATTGTTACTTTCGTTGCATCCAGATGTTGTGAGCAACTATGCTCATAATGTTTTTACAAATAGACTTTCTACAAGGAGCTTTAATGATCTGGTCATGTGGGACCCATTAAAAAGTTTGTGATGTAGCCTGTGATGTTTTTTTGCAATAGCTTGCATGGTGTAAGATGGAAAATGGTACTGAACGTGAACAAGAACATCTCTGAGGGCTAAATGACATCCAGAATTAGAGATATATAGCTATATTAAACTTAATTCCAAAGTATCTTCAGTATCATGCATTTAGAATTATTTACTCAAATGTTGTTTTGTCTTCCATTTAGGAAACACTGCGAAGAAGGAGCCAGAGTGCAATAAAGAATAGAATAAAGAATATTGCACCCTCCTCCCCCAAAAACAGAAAGGAAAAATCATAAATGCAAATTCATTTGCTTTTCCCTAATTTGTAATTGCATTAGTCAATCACGGATAGATTTAATCGACTGAAACAAATACTGTCCAAGTTCTACAGGACCCACTCTTAGATTATTTCCTAAATTCTTACTCACATATGTGCATCAATATCTATGATTTTGGGATGTTTTGAGAGCATATAATCCTGCCAAAATATTTTCATAATCACTAGAAATCTACTTAATTTTCTTTTGTTAAATGCCTACTTCAGCACACAGTATGCTGCAGGCCACTAACTGTTCACCTTGGATAATTAGCTTTTGTTTAACAGTGTTGCTGTATGTTTTTGTTGGAGTTATATCTGGGCAGAAGACCTTGGTGTGATGTGAGGGGATGACCCTGTAGAATGCTCTTGCTTAACTACAGCCCCAGAGTCAGGATGTTAATTGGCTACAGAAAGTAATGTATACGGATTAATGGAAACAGTTTCCTCTGTTAACTGAAAAATTTATGTGGTAATTAAACTTAATTTAAGAGAATAAACATCAACAGTTTCAGTAAAATAACATTTTTTTCAAGAGACTAAACACATTAAGAAATACCTAAAGGTCAATTTATGCAAGAATAATGTGTTATCCTTACCAGTTTGTCACCAGGTTGTCACCAGACAACTCAGAACACATTTATCTTTTCCAAAAGAAAACTTCTGGGAGATACAATAACCAGTTCTTGGAAGATAAAGATGAAGACAACCAGGCCATACTAACAGTAGAAAATGTGCATTTTTTCAGAAATCCCAGATTTCTGTAAAGTTATAGAGAAACTGGCACGCCAAAAAATTAAGAAATTTTAGTTAATCAGAAAAATAGGCTGCTTTATTCTATGGAAATAGACGTCTCACTGAAGTCTCTCCTGTTTGAGAGCGCTGACTCCTTTTCTACATGCACAAAAAATTATTTCTGTGTCATCTTACTACAAATTCAAACCCAACCAACTGATTAAAATACAGAAAATACTGTCCTTACCTCATGGATCTTGGTCACCCAGTGTCACCATAATCTAGAGAAGGTTGTCCCACTCAGCCTCTGTCTGCCTACACAATTTCTGTCCTTCTTCAATTGTCAATACAGGAAATTGCATATTGAACAAAATGTTTGTTCATATATTTATTTTAATTACATTTTACTTTGGAATTTATATGATTGTTGATTAGAACTTGACTTTGAAGTATGGATAAATTATATCTCAATGTTTTTAAAGGATGCAATCAATGGGTAAACCAATATCCATACAAAATGTTTCTATATAGATTTCAGTTCGAAAAGTAATTTCAAGCAGGCTCCATTATTAGAGCACATGTTGTGTACTAAGGTCATTTCATTCAGCAGAATGCAGCGTTCCAAACTCTAAAATCAAAAGTCCTTTCATTATATTTCAATTAAACCATACAAAACAGTACCAGAGTGCATCTCATTTTTCACAAAAGAGTCAGTAGGGTAATCTGCACTAGCAAAATCCTCTACTTAGGTTGGATTTCAAAGTGACAAGGTACCACAGATAAAATTTATCTACCTTATACTGTACTGTGAACACTCTATGGCCTGCATAACATCTGACTGATGTTACTTAGCTACGAAAAATATCATTATTCGAGTTGGCATAAAAGCTTATAATGCACATTTTTTTATAGAATGTTTAAATATTAACTAGGCACTATATTTAAATTTTTTAAAGTCCCTTTTAACCCTTCTGTAAAAAACATTATTTGACTAACTGCTTGAAGACAAACAGAAAAACAGACATTAACGACACTGTTCGAGGTCTGTTCAAAACACAAGCATATGGAAGGTTATGAAATAAACAAGAACGTATTCACTTAACACATAAGTGAAAAGTTTATCTAAATGTCAGAGAAATTGTTGCAGATGTCAAACCAACTTTCTGATTAATTTCAAAGTGCTCCACAGGAGGATCCTTGACTTTCTTTTTCTGTTTGATCTTTGAAGCCATTTAGCCTCCCTTTCCTCCTCAATCCTCATTTCCTCCTCTTCTTTCTATTTTGAGGGGAATAATGAAACAGAAAAAATATCTTCCCTAAGGAAGACTTGAGTCAAATACTGGAAGAGGATTATAGATCTGGTCAAGAGGGAAATGTTGGGGAAGACTATCAGGCCTGTCCAAGTACCACATTAAAAGACTCTTTTACTCCACTTCGCTCTGCTAATCTTTTCAGCCATTGTTGATTTTATGCATAATTTCTACACCATGACAGGCTTCAAATTGAAACGCTAATATGAATTTGAGAAATTGATACAACGTTTTCATAATATCCAAATAGTGTTCTACAAATCATCAAAGAGTTTCTGGCAGATATTGAGGCAATTGCAATTTCCCTACCAGACTATAAGCAAATAGGATTGACAGTACTTTGATTTTCAGTGATAGTATCCTGTCCTTCAGGTAAGCAGGAAAACTACATTCTCACCTAACAACGGTGCACCAGTATCTGAAGCAAATCTGAATTTGCTTATACAGATTTAATTCTTAATTTGACCATATGCTTTACTAAGTTTGAAGGAAAAGGAAAAATTCTCTAGTGATTTGGTCCTTTTCACTTCAGTCTATTCCAGTAATCTTAAATTGCAACTGTAAAATACAACCTTTTTTTATTACTTAAACATTAATAAGCCCAAAGGGTAATTTTTTCATAAAGGCATAATTTATCTATTTTAAAAGCAACAAAATCAAACATCAAAACTCTGGTAAGCTGATAAAACAGTGGCCAAAAATAAAACATTTCCATTTATTACTATGAAATCTTCAAAAAGAAAGTCATGGGAATTTTCAGAATGACACGCATATGTTATTAATCTTTTCATCTTCTCATCCAACCCTGTCAGCCTATGTTAAAGAATAGTTTGCATAAGAAGAACTTTCTTTGCTAAAGAAGCTTGCTCTGTTTTGCTTTTCTCTAGGCGTTCACTTTGGCCACTGTCAGAGGTAGGATGCTCAGCTGGATGCACCTTTGTTTGATCCAACTGCTTCTCATTCAGAACCAATGGTGAGCCATTTGTTTCTTTTAATAATAGATATGTTAATGGGACAGTAAACTTCATTCAAATAACAGATAATATTTCTCTAATATTCCTCTACCAGCATATGGAAATAATCCAGAGGCTAAGAAGGCAGTTCATAATATTTCTAGATGCTCTATTCTCCTTATCCTTTCTTCTGTTCTGCTCCCTGTATCCAAGGTAACATCCAAAGGGATGTAAAGACGACCAACAGGTCCTATTCCCAGAAACTTTCCTTCTTGCTGCCCCACAGAAAAGCTGCGGACCTACTGTCCGGAAGTTCACGGTACAGCGGCTACGCTGTTCAGCATGACACACAGACACTTCTTTGAGGATCTAAGGAAGCTGACAAGCTCCACAGTCTCATTTAGGACCATTCCAGCTCCAATAACTGCCCAGAGGTGGTAGCGAATAACGATGGTTCTTACAAAGTTACTTTCTATGTTCCATCCTTGCGCTATGCTTCAGAGCTGCAGCAGAGTGTCACCAGCTAAATACTCAAAATCAGAAAACATAATGTTTCTTTATCCTAACACATTAACTGGTATTTTCAGTTTACTGGTATAAATCCCTTTATTTCCAATTAAAGTAAATGTTGGCAAAAATAAATCTCTCAAAGGAAGTGAACTATACATCCTTAATTTAATGGTGTTTTAAGTGCTTGCGTGCTAGACATGGAAGGTCAACATCTTTAACATTACCCTACATGCACAATAGAAATAAATAACGTTCTTAAATCTAGCTAGTTTCAATTCCTAGAAATTCTTGTATCTAATTTTAGAATATTTTATCATCTAATAGTGAAATTTTATGGAGTACAAAAGCATTATCTTTAATCATCGTGTCAGATACACTTTAGAGATGTTCATTGCAAGACCATAAATCTATAAATTTTTGTTCTTACCCAAGAATTTTTCTAGTGTGTGCAATTCCTTACAGCTAAGAAAATGTAATTTAGTTTTAAAGAGAAATAGCATTGATCAGACTACCGTCAAACAGCACTTATGACTATTTTAGGAAGCAACCTTTGGTCGAATTTATTGGGAAGGTATTGGGTTTTCTGCTTATAAATCTTACCTTTCTAACACATTTATTTGCTGATTGAAATTATGCAAGAAAAAAGGGTCCATACTAGTAATTCCACACCAATATGTCCAAAATATCTAAAAAAATAAAAATACAGGGATATATATGGTAAATTTTAAGTAGGCTGATTTCAATTTAGTTAGCTTTCAATGACAATAAACATTTATTTAAGATATCTCATACTCCCTTTCTACATTACTGCTATTGTAGGTCCCATTCAGCCTTTGAGTCGCACATAACTTCTTTTGATTACAAAAACCCCTTGTACAGAATCTGATTTTCAGCAAGAGCAGAGATGGGGAAATGCATTACTCTATTCATATTGCTAGGCAAACACATACATCCCCATACAATTTTGTAGAAACTACAACTGCTGTCTTCAGTGTCTGGATTTCTACTGCTCATCACCAAGTGAAAAGTAGTTGGGCAAAACATTCACAGATTCGTTCCCTTCCCTAGAAGGCATCTTTTATGCAGAACTTAAAATGCCCATGCCAACAAACCTGTAAGCTGTTCCATTACTTAATAAACTATTCCAACATTATCATAATTACCGTCAACTGGCAGGCATACAGTTCCTGCCTTTGAAATTAGGAAGTATTTGAAAACAAAAACAAAAAGAAGAAAGAAATGCCCAAAACTCTGCTGAAGGAGTAAATAGCATTTTACCATTAACCTCACCAGCAACTGAGACTGCAGAAGGTGTACAGTTCTTGTCTTGTCTTTAAAAAGGAAAAAAGTGAGAAACCCCCCAAACTCTGCGAAAGGAATAAATAGCATTTTACCATTCTTTTACCCACAAAATGTCATTTTTCATCCAAGAGAATAGTCGAACTGAAAAAACTTAGATAATATTGTCAGTCTTAGCTAGCTGTGTGTGTGTGTGTGTGTGTGTGTGAAGAAAATATAAATAAAAGGTATGGGTACTTGGTGCTAATTAAAGCGCTCTTGTTTGTCTGTCACAGGTAACATTAAGACTATTTCTCTAAAACACCTCAGTTTATGAGCCCCAGATTTATTGCTTCTACTTCCCACCTGCACCCAGTTTTAAGCCATAGTATCTCTTACAGGGTAATCACACAGATACTGTGTCAGATAACGTTATTAGAATGAAAGAATTCTGGCACAGATCAAACGCGACGAAGACAGCGATAGGCTCTTCAGGAGAGAGTGGGTTGGAAGGTGAGGAGGAGGGGTTGCGCTCTGTGCAGCCCAGTAGCTGGAATGCACAGTTTCATTTTGGGGCAGCTGAGGGGCCAGGTAACAGCTTGTGAGAAAGATCAAGGACCAACACAGTGTTAGTGTTGTTGACCAGCTGATCAAGAAGAGGAAGCAGATAAAGCCTTCTTTAGAAATTAGTCAGCCTTACCTCTATCCTCACAAAGATTATGCAGCCAATCCTCCTAGAAGATGAAAGGCTCTGTGGGCGAGAAGAGAGTAGTTTATGTTGTATAATTTGATTTTAGCAAGGCTTTTAACTTTCTCACACAGTATCTTTACAGCCAAATTGGTAAGATACAGACTGGGTAAGTGGATAACAGGGTGGATAGAAAATTGCCTGGACTGTGAGTTAGGCTTGAAAGGTTATGATCAGTAGTACAATGTCCAGCTGGTGGTCAGTTACTAGTGTCATCCCTCAGGGATCAATACTGGGGCCAGCAGAGGTAAATGGCTTAATTTAAAAACCTGGAATATGGGACAGATTGTACACTCTGCAAAGTTGCAGATAATACCAAACTGAGGTATATGCTGTAAGGGCTGCTATTCAGATGAACCTTGACAGGCTGGAGAGATGCACTGACAGAAATCCCTTGAAGCCCAACAAAAGCAAGTGTGCAGTGCTGCACTGGGAACAGAATAACTCTACACAGCAGCACTAGCTGGGGCCAGAGGGTTAGAAAGCAGCTTTACAGGAAAGTACTTTGGGGTCCCGGCAGAGAAGTCAAACATGAGACAGCAACATGCCTTTGTGGAAGAGACAGCCGAACGCATCCTGGGCTGTCTTAGCGTAGCCAGCAAGTTGAGGAAGTGTATGAAGTACATGCAGCCTTCAGATGAGAAGGTGAAGAGGAGATCTTACTGCTATCTACACCTACACAGTGGGAGGGTAGAGAGAAGACAAAACCAGACGCTTCTTGGAGGTGCGTGGTGACAGGACGAGAGGCAACAAACAAAAGCTGCAACACTGAAAATTCCAAGGAGGTGTAAGGAAAGCTGTTCTCACCATGACGGAGGTCAAAGACTGGAACCAGGCCCAGGGAGTCTGAGGGGGCTCTCTCATTACCCATACATACGTGCATGAGGAACTAGCAGCCACGAGCAGAATGCCTTCAGGAAACCTCAGTGACAGAGGTAAAGGTGTTGTAAGGGGGTGTGGAGGTGAAAGGGAGGCAGAGAACAGTGTACGTCACCAGTTCACACCAAGTACTGGAAGAGAATCCTAGAAAAGGCAAGACTGCAATTTCACAAAATATTTGATAGAAAGTATTCCCATAAGTGCAGAGAAAAGCAATGTAGAAAATTAACACCAATCCCTCCATTCTAGGTTCATAACATCCAAGTAACATCGGATCATTCAAGTACCCATTTAACTACCTGGCATACAAATGCACATGAAGACTCTGGAACATGAATCTTCTCGTAGAAGGGGGTGCTGCTGAACTCCAAACATACTATTGGCAATAAGGCAGAAAAAAAAAAGACAAAGAAACCCCTAAGAGATTAGTATGCTTTGACCTTTCATTGTTTTTCAGGTACATGAACAAGAAAGTAGCCTGAGAGTTAAGGAACAAAGCCAAATCCAAAACTACTGAATAATGCAAAAAAGCCTGGTCAAAAATTGGTCAGTATTTAAAAATAAAGAGTGAAGTTGTACAGTTTATGCCACAGGGGTTCTTTTGCTAGTCAGTTTAGTGCACAAAATGCTTTCAGTAAGTTGAAATTTTTGAGTGATATTTGCTTGCTCCTGTATGCCCAGATATTACAGGGCTTCCATGAAAAATTATTTCTGATTTTTAAAATATACTAATTATTCAAAGGTGTTGAACACAAAACAGTATTATGGGAGAAATTAGGTATTTAGGGCATGAACCATAAAAATAACTATTGAAATTCCAAATTACATATTTATACAGTAAGAGCACATCAGACTGAATATAATTGCAAATTAGTTAGACATTGCAGGATAGATAACTGCAGGAAAGATAACTGCAGGAACATATTTATACCTTATAATTTAGAAGTAAATTATAACTTTAAAGAACTGTACTGTTTTAACTGTAATGTTTTAAGAACATTACTGGTTTATGTACAGTCTGGCTACATCCTTAATTTCATCAGAGTATCTGCATTTTTAGCATTCACTCCTGTGGCACAGCTTTTTATTTGGTATCGCTATGGAACGGTATAAATTGTGATCGTTAAAATTTGGGGTGCTTGATGTTAAAAAAATTTGGCAGATCGCATTCATTGCAGCAGTAACAAAGAAGGATAATAAATAAGGAGTAAAGAACATACTTATGCCTGAAAACGAGTGAATGGAGGACAAAAAGCAATGGAGAAAATAGTAGATAGATGAGACACTTCATCTTTATATAGAGCTAGTAAATGGGGAGGAAAAAAAAAAAGGTAAATTAATGAGGAAAAACCCCCACAAATCGGGGCCAAGTAGAGCCAACAGACAAAAAAGATGCTACTATTAGAGGTGTATTATAAGGGATTTTTTTCCCATAACTCAAGGAAGTTTAATAGCTAACAGAGTGGAAGCATTTCAGAAAGATGAGCTTGGGACTATTGTCAGCAGCGTGATTAAAAGCTTCATGTCCACATAGTAGCCAGCATATTTTACCTAACAGGGTTCAGCATCTACTTCTATTACAGTGAAAGTCAGTCTTCCACAGATGCATTCAAATTACTATCTGAGTTATCTATGTATTTTCTTAAGCTATTTAGTAGTGCACTTCTGATGAAAAAAACTCAGTACAAAAGGGAAAGTTTTAAGCTTACTAGCCTCTTTGGATGAATAGACAAGAGCAGGCCATTCAAACCTGTGGAAAAGTGTTTATTTTGGATGACATTAAAAACTTCCAAACACTTGAGGGTTTAGTCTATGCTTCATCTCTCTACTATTAGTACTATACAGAGAAATATGGTTCATAATGCAACAAGTTATAAAAAATATTTTACCTTTTTTTTTTTTTTTAAACAGAACATAAAAGCTATAACTCTTCAGCAACCACTGCAAAGAAAATATCTATAGTTTGGTCCCATATTTCATTATAAATGGCTTCGCTTTATTCAGTAGCTATTTTTAAAGGAAAAGGGCAATCCTTACAGAGATATGAAGTCACTTATGATGTTTAGGGACAAGCCATAACCTTAAACTAAAACATGAGTTATGCAGTAAACAGATCCGTCTAGCTGTTGTTTCAAGAAACAAGCATGCATATGCCTGCATACATAAGTGGTGGTGATTTTCAAGGAAAGAACCTAAATGTATCAATTTAACAATGGAGAATCTGACTTCTAAATAGAACATTAGAAATGACACCTGTGGCCAGATGCTTTAAAATATATATACAGACATATTTTCAATTTTATTGCTCAAAGAAGTGTCAAGAGACTAACATGGCATGTGATTAAAACCTAGGAGAGCTGAGGATATAAATGAAGTAGGAATTTGCTTTAGTATCATTGGTGGTTCAGCTATTTGTGTAATTTACTCTAGCTATTATCTTATCTAGAATTTGTGCTCTCATGATATTCAGAAAAATGTTATTTAGAATGTGAACCTCTGAAAACCACGACTTCTTAAATTGTAAATGAAAAAATGAGGCAAAATAGTGTTAAGACAATAGATCAGAGCAAGGCTACAGTGCCATTTCCATGAGGGAGTCAGTACTGTACTTTTTTAAAAAAAAAAAAAAAAAAAAAAAGACAATTTTCTTAGAAGAGTCTCATCATTTTATATAAAAAGTTGAAATGATCACTGTGCATAGTCAATGGGAATTTTGCCATCGATTTCACTGGGTTAGGATTTCAATTAAACCGGATGCAAGCTATGTTTTGCGATATCCATATTGAATTAAGATTTCTTATTTCAAAAGCTGTATTTAAGTCATCCCTACATAAAATTAATATAGTAGAGAATGGAATAAAGTTTGTTATTTTATTAATGAGACAAAATTAAAAGATTAAGGCTAAAACCTTATGCTTAAGATAATTAAGCATCTACATCAAGGAAAGAATACACCTTTCAGCACTTACCTCCTTTATCTCTTTTGATTTTTCTTGTACTTTTCCCCCCGCACCCTTCTGTCTCCATACTTCACTTCTTTCATGGTTTTAATGGCTTAAATGCAAATTCCAGTGGGAAAAGTACACTGATACAAGCATACTCCCATTAATGAAAAATCAAGGCCTTTAAGCTGCACTGTTCAAGTTTTGGCTGAAGTTTATTTATATACTATGGCTAATGAACGTTTTTCCATAGGATGAAAACAGTTTCAGATGCTTATTGTGTTAGTAATAACAAATTCAGCTGGACAAGAAACAAATAAGAAAATGTTAAGTTTCAGTGAGCTGGCATTTGATGTACACAAATAACATTAAAACTGTCATTTTCTACAATTCTGAACAAGCAATAGTAAACATGTGTTATTAATAATATCACAAGCAATGCATGTTTACAAAGGGAAAAAACCAGATCCCTAATTGGGCAGTGCATTCAAAAGTTGCTGTGTTAAGAATGATAAGCCTCTTGCTTTTAGATAGGTTATCTTGATTGGCTGATGATGCATTTCCCTCGTCCAAAACTGCACCAGTCATGCCATCCAGCAACTTTCACAGAAACCATATCCAATTAAAACTGAGAACAAAAGGAAGGAAAAATAAAATTTTATATACTATACAAAAGTTTGGCTCCTTTTTAATTAAAACTACTTCCAGAAACTAATGTTAAAAATGTGTATTCATTCTACACACGTATTTAATGGAATCAGCAGTGCTGTTTAATCAGATGCTGGAGATTTAAGTTGGAAATAATGAATATCAGGTTGGGAAAGTAGTCAAATATTCTTTACCTGCTTCTTTCCTAGAGTTTGTTAAATGTATTTTTAATGCAAATATATCAGTATGCTTTCTTCTCTGCTGTCCTTGATGAAGATAGTCTTACAAGGGTGAAATGCTAGCCTCTCCTGCTTCTTCCCTGCTGTGCAAAGAGAACTTTTTAGTTGCAACTATCATATTATGAATGATGCCTACCTAAAACCGGCAGGTCTATGTCTTACAGATCACTTGCTTTTAATTTAAAAATATTTTTGGTAACAAAACGCAGCAGTTCAGAAAACTGTTGTATACATAGCTGAAAAAATAGAAGCTGAATATTTATGATGCTCTACAGAAATATTCCTTCAGAAGAACTTCTTGTTTGCAGAGGGAGACTGGCTTCCTGAGTTACAGAAGGCATCCTCTTGCTTTTAATGGCAATAGTGTCAAATTTTTTATTGCATAAAGTATTAATTACTAATTAATTCTTTAATACATTAAGGGGCAGACCTAGCACTCCATAATGTCATGTGAATATTTTCTTTCCAAAATTCAAGTTATGAAGAGATTCTTCCAATGGTGAATTAGTTATTGACTTTAAACTCAAAGGCAATACAAATGATCTTTACTTGCATTTTTGCCTTCTGAATGTATCCAATTAAAACAAGGCAAGTTATTTACTATTAACATATAAAGACCAATAATAGTTAGAAAATAAAACATACAGGGTATTCTTCAATCAGGTTCCCAAGTATTACCATCCCTCCCTCCCATACCAGTTCTTTCCATTTTCCTTGAGACTTATGCAGGCTCTATTTTAAATAAAATGATTATTCAGGAGCAAACAAACACACGCCCATATACCACAGTGTGCATCACATCATATGCAGATTGCTTTGGCAAAAAATTAAGTGTCCAAGGACCAGGTATTTTAAAAGGTATGTAAGCTCCTAACTCTTAGCTGCTTACATGTGGATGTATGGCCCATGAAGACAGTCTTTCTCAGATATCATTTAAAATCCAGATCCTGAAAGATGCCACCTACTTATGCCCATATTATGTCTCATCGAAAATAAAAGAAAATTCAGCTAGTTTTGAATTTAGGGGACAGCAAAATTTGACAAACTTTTACTTTATCAGAATTAAAAAAGGCAAAGTTCTTCCCAAAGCTGTTTACTTTCAAATGTCCTTGTGAAAAAGATGGCTCTTTGTAAATGTTTCCAGAGGCATATGTTGCTCATTTAGCCTTTAACCAAAGTTCAGCTTAATGCTGCAAATGGTAATTCTCTGGTACCTTCCAGAAATTAGAAAAACAATACACAAAACAGGAACTAAGGCAACAGTCACTTTCTATTAAAGGTTACACTGAATTGTATAGTCACAAATAGGTTTCAGAGAGTCTCTTAAGACCAGGAGCGCGTATAGTACTTGTAGTCAGTGTCCTCACAACGAAGACATTTACAATCTGAAAAGCTATTTTATCTAGGTATCATAATTTTAGGGGTCAGCAAATAAATGAAACCACAAGTGCATCTTACTGTAAAGTTTCTAATATCATATTTCTTAGTCTTCTATCTTGACTCTTGGATTGTTCTTGGATTGTTCCTAACTATGGGCAATAGACCCATAACAGAGAGGTGGGAAAACAAGGAAGAAGAAACGATGTTGTATTCAGGATCCCTAGCAAACCATTTGTCCCCTACTGTATTAAGGGAATGGGCCTGCACACAGCCTCCAAGCACGTTCTTATGCTCACCAGAGCCACAGGCCGCAAGCTAAATTGTTGCGAGGAATCAAGCTACAAATTGTTGGCATTCTGGCTTCCAGAATTACTTTAAGCATCAGCTTAAATACACAATATAGTTTGTTTATTGACTGAGCAACTGTAATTTACAAATATATTAGAGATAGCAACCACTGGGAAAAAGAAAAGCTGTTAGAGCTCTAGGATGGTGTTGTCACATCAGCATTAAAGTAGCAAAGACTAAATTTAGTCTACAAACAAGAAACTGGTTTATAACTCCCAGGAGGGTGAGATTCTGAAGCAGCCTTCACTGGGTAAGGGAAGAGGGAAAAGCAGGGAAACATGACAAAGGAAGGAATACATTCATTTGAAAATGAAGCTTGATAAATTTAAAGAATCAGAATCTATGGCATAGTTGTCCGCACTAGCGAGTGACCAGACTCAGCACAGATAGGCCTTCCTGAGCCTGTATTCCCAGCAAGATTAAAGGGTTTGTTGAAATCACTTTGCGCCTGGTGAAGCGCTGTCCAGTGGGACTTTAATTTAAATGGATGTGCACACTTAAGGAAAGGCAGATGACAGTTGGGAGGAGTCTGCAAATGAGGACAGGTTTGTCTATAAATGGGTTAACAAGTAAACTTTGCAGCTTGGCTGAAAATGAAACAACCCCCAGGTTGTGCTGCAAATTCAATGAACAACACAACAACTCTATCTCCGCAGTAAATGCTGTAAGTATACAGACTGGAAAGAAAAATGAGTGTCATGAAGGTAATCCCTGTACCAATTCATCAGGTGATTTGGTTGCTTGCTTTGGTTTGTCATCTTTTATATTTTGTACTGCTCTAGCTGCATGCCTTAAGCTGTTCTGTAAACGCTGCTCCTCTTAAAGAGCAGGGCGTGAATGATGTAGCATTTGTGCCTTAACAGCATCGTTGTGCTTTTAAACCGCTCCGGAAGCTCTTGCATAACATTAGGCTTCTAACACAGTCTGCTCACTCTGCCTCCAATATGTCAATAATGTATTTTCTAATTAAATTAATTAAAACCAACTTCTGTTATTGCAGTGAAAGGGTAATGCAAATCCACAAAAAGAAGAATGGCTGACTTCTTTACAAATATAAAAGAACAATATTGGAGAAATTAATGTAATCACAAAAGAATTAATTCTTCACGAGAGGAAAATTATGAAGACCTCTCCCATTTCAAAACACTGGAGGTCGCAGCTAATTATCACACATTATAATTTGTCTTAATTGTAACGTAGGGAAAAAAAATCCCTAAAATGAATGAGTGGCTGCTTCTTTCTTTCATATAGAGCAAAAGCAGGTTGTGGGTTTCCCAGCAAAGATTAAATGCTCGCTGATTACGCACAGAACGAGCCGGTTGTGCAGCATTGTCCTCTTCGCCGCCTATCTGACACCAGCTCCCCGGGATCAAAGCCGCTCCAGAATACCATGGGGCACAACACTAGAAGGGCCTGTGTGGCTTGCAAGGAGAGCTGGTTTATGCAGCAGGTTGCCATAGCAACGTGCCCCAATTTACATAGTGAATAGCTGCATAAGTTAATGTGACTCAATGTGAGCATTCACTCCCAGCCCAAGATTTCAGCTTGTTAGTGTAAGACAGGCAGAACACGCAGAAGTCTGAGGCTGATACGTACGCATAGCCGTTGAAGGACTGGGGCCTTACACAAAGAGTCTCTCCTTGCAGTTTGTATCTTAAGTCTATTCCTTGCTCTCAAAGCAAGAGCTAGCTTCAAACCTAGCTTGCCTAAATGAAGTAAGTCCCTTTTCTGTGAACTTCGCCTGCACAATTAAATACAAACTTAGCCAAAATCTTCCTCTCTCTTCCACCTACTCTGTGTAAAAACACCTCATTTTTTTGCGGGGCGTTTGAGAATAAAAGTCGGATTCTTTCACATGAGCCTTGGGACGTCTTCGGTCCTTTCTTGATTACTTAATTCAGACCGATAACACAACTTCAGAGTCTCACTTCTAATTTGCATTTTACTCTAAATAATTTATCATAATAACTGTTAAAAGTCTGGACAAGGGGCCAGACATCATCTCCTCAGTTTTGGATTACTATTGGGTCTAGTCTTAATCAAGAACTATTAATGAGTAACATGCATTAATCTCACTTATGCACTTTTGTAACTATACATGCACCTACACATATTTATAAAGGCAAATTTCAGCGTATGAAGGAGCTACGGAAACAAGGCTAATCAACTTTGCAAATGCGTGAAAAAGAACCAATGATTAGGCAGACGTTTTTTCCAAATCTGGGTATTATTGTAGATTGCAACCAAAACACACGGTATTGCGGAGGACAAAAAAATCATACTGGGATGTATAAACAGGAGTTAATACTCGTAAGAGATAGGAAGTGCTCCTTATTTACTCAGCATGGGTGGAATTTCTGTTCAAACAGGAGTTTCAGATATCATGTTCCAGGAGAGCATTGAGGCAGATGGGTGGTCAAGAGAAATATCATGTACTAGAAAAGACAGAGTTAGGCGCTATTTAGCTAAAGGGAAAGCCTGAGCTCTTTAAGGATTAAGAGGTTCTTGAAAAGAGGAAGGAAATAAAATCTGGTTTTCATGTCTGCCAGTTTAAATAGCAGTCAGAAAACTTCACGTTAGACCTGGAAAGGAATGGGAAACCTTTCTCTCAGTAACAGTGACACGCCACACTATGAAAGCCTCGAGCTACTGCAGGGTCTCCATCAGGGGAGTTCTGTAGGAATATGTTAGACAAACTTTTGCCAGGAACAGCTGAGTACAGTTAATCCTGCCCAAGGAACAGGCAACAGGATACTTCTGCTGAAGTTCTCTCAGGCCCTAGTACCTCATATTTTGTACACCAAAAATTGAATATGGTACTGATAGGGAAAGTGAAGATTTTTCTCCCAGGAAGCTTATTTATTTATTTAAACTCAAGTAAGTACTGGGACAATCATAAATAACTTTCACCTCATCATACCACAGGGACCTAAATACTCCTTAAGTGAGGAAAGGAGAATCAAGAGTCCAAAGGGAAAATTCTGAAAACTAATTTACATGAGCTAATTATTCCCTTAGAGTGTGAAATGAGTATTGACATTTCCTCTTCTAAAACTTATCACATTATTTTGGATCATCTTTACTCAGAATTATATGGAATTATATTATGTTGACTATATTAATTTATTGCCATTCAAAGATAATTTATTGATCAGCCACACAATAATAAGTATGCTGTCTCATAGTGCAGGTAAACAGTCTGGTCTGTTCTACAGCATAGCTTTTCAGACCAGAAGTCTTAATCATAATAATGACAATTATAGTAATTTTGCATTATCTGCTGATGCTTTTACATCAAGCTTTATAAATGTTTTTTTGAGCAACAAGCAAGACTTACGTTACTGATAGGATCCCACAACTGAAGGGAAGATTTTTTAGCTCTGAGCTAAGAGGAAGTTCTAAACTGGTAATATTCTTATTCCTCTCTGCTCAAAGATCTGAAAAGGTACTCCACTCAATTACATTTACAGGAAACTCTCCTTTAGCTGAAGTGATTTTTTCTAAACTTCTAGATGTTCTTCTAACATGATCCCAGATTCTTCTCTAGCCAATAATTGTGCTCTAAATGCATTCATTTAGAAAAGTAACTATGTCAAACGTATAAAAAGAAGTGGGAAATTTTCTTTTCCTACAGATGCATAAAAAAAAAGTTTCTTCTTATCTTTGAGTTTAGAAATATTCAGATATTGGCCTAGAACCATATCCTCAGTATGTGTAATTTTTTTGAGGAATTCTGCAATACTATCTGGAGTATAGAAAAAATAGAAGGGAGAAAATATGTGATCTAGTTACAGAACTGGGAAATACTACTAGTTACCTCCACCTTCGTCAGTGAATTTCAGAACATATGATAATTGCAAGATTTAGAATCAAGATTTTGAATCGATCAATCTTTCTTACCAAAAAGAACGAAAGTAAAACAAGCAGAAAGATTATTTCTCCTCACGCCTCTTTTTTTTTTTTGACAAAGTAATCTGAAAAGAACAGTGTCCATGCAATAAATAAAAATGTTGAAGTTATTTTAAAAGTAATTTCTATGCAAATAATTTGTAATCTCAGAAGAAAAGACCAAAGGGAGATCTTGTTGTTATACCTATTCTTCAAATAATAAACTTCAGACAAAGAATGGAAAAATAATTTACCTAACTGGAAAAAGAAGAATCTAGATTTCTGAAAACTTAACCAGTGGCAATTTAAATAGGACTTACTTTCTTCTAAGTCCAGGCAAGCAATTTCTACTATTTAATTACTGCAATGCAATAAAGAAGAAAGTATCTTGTTTCCTAGTCTTAGTATTCTAAAAACTTCTGGAAAATGAACAGCTCTTATCTGATATACAAGGTATTGAACAAATCAGCACTTTTGCTCAGGCTTCCTTAAATCTATTTATTTCTCTTAGTAAATAACATATTTAAATGTGAGTACATGGGAGTACACACAAAATACAGGTTTTTTTCCTAAGATAAATAAATCTTTTAAAGAGTCACTGCAAGATCACACTATATTGTTATTAACAAATTGTACTGTTGATCTGCAGATCCATGTTCTGCATTAGATGTCTGGAAAAGGAATGTGGTCTTCTCTTTTTAGTTTTCTTCTAATAAATACTTTATGCATAGCTTGAAGGTTCATGGGCAGGAGACTATCCAGTGTCTAGTCTCATGAAAGTCTGATTAAATAATAACTAACTCAATCACAGACCCTAAAGGATACTGAAAATATATGCAATATATATATACTGGAAAATGTAATATTTAATAGAATACAGCTCTGCTTTCAATACTGCTGGAACAAACATGCAATGTTTCAGTGGTGGGAAACAGATATTACTGAGACAAAAAGCTATCCATCTTTGAAAAGCTTTGTCATAAGAAGAAAAGGCTGAAATAGCTGTGGCTTATTACAAGCAAACTTAATAAGATTTTAATTGTTACAAGTCATGAAAAGAAGAAAAGATTTCTAAATTGCACACTTTTTCTAGAGCACAGGTACAACTCCTGGTATATCAATAGCCCATGGGCACAATATATTAAATGACTTATTAAACTTGCATGATATAGCTTTATTTCCTAGCAACACTGTGGTAATCTATTGTCTTCTGTTATAGGAAGCAATGCTACAGAAAAGTGCTTACAATTCTCAAATTGCAAAATTTAATTTTCAAATTGAAAGAAGCATAATGAGCTTCATGAACTCCTCATTCTTCACATGCAGGCTTAGTTACAAAGATAACATAGCAAAACAGATTAGAACAAGCAAAAAAGTTGTTTTAAAGAATTCTGATTTAGTAAAATATCATCTTTCTCTTGACCAATAGGCATTCAAGGGAGTCTTTTAAAGAACAAAGCAGGATCAAGCTAACCACCCATTCTCCTCTCTGATCTTAGAAAAACTATGAAATGATACGCTCTTTGCTGAACATGGGTGAAGGAACACTAATCATATTGTAATTATTGTATCTCATATAAAAGCAGCTCACTGTTGAGATGTGCATCTATATATAACCTATTTCTTATATTTTGCACAGGGCTATGATTCTACTGTAAAAGTACTGCTCTTGTATGAGAATATCAGGGTGCAAAGGGGAAATGACTGAAAGAAAAATTAGCAAAATGAGAACCAGAGGTGCCAATCAAATTACAGGAAAATCCTTATAATAGTAGATAAACTCTGAAAAATTACTATGTCTGAGCTTTTGAGCCCAATTTTAGAAGAAACAAGACTAATGGAGCAGATCAGTTTTATTCTACACACCAAAAACTTCAGCTTTGCTTCTGTGTGAATCTCACTGATTGGAAATTTTGAAACCTGATCACTTCCACAGATCCAGTCCAACAGAATCAAAACAGAAAGACCACAGTACTTTCCAGTAAACTACTGTGAAGGCTACCTCTGCTTAAACTAACCATATCAACCAACCAACCAAGTAGTACCCTGAATGTGGTGTAAAAATAGACATAACAGAAAATTCCGTTCTACACATTTTTCTGTATTAGTGATTTCAGAAGATATTCCATCACAAGTGGTTAATTCTGTTTTGAATTATTTTTCCTCACTTTTTGATCAGTTTTATCAGCAGACATTTACTGAGAAGAAAAACCCAGTCCTCGAAGGTAGTTTAGCCTTGACCTTCTTTCTCACAAAAAGACTAAAAAACCTAAAGACTTGTAACTCAAAAGTTAGGTTTTATTAGAAAATAAATCAGAATAATTACCTATTTTTATAGATAAAATTCAAAACAGCTAAGTAAGACTGGGTAGAACTACAAAAGCAACTTAAAACTGCCCAAGTATGTCCTCACTTGCAGGCTGGTTTCAGTCCATGATGCTCCTTCCTGAATAGTAGTAAAATTTTAGCAATCCTTGCTGATCCAGGAAGGTTATTTAGAAAGTCTTTGAGGCCTGGAAATCTTTTTCCTCCTCTGCTTAGTCTTAAGATACTCTGTGAGTGCCTAGCTTCTTGCTGTGACCCTTTCTCTCTCTTCTGCCTGGCATAATCGCCCCAGACAATGCTCAGTGCTTGCCCAGGCAAGGGAGAGTCTGCTCTCTCTCCAGACAGGGTTACCTTGCCTGATTACTACTTTAAAAAGGAAATAACATGCAAATTTAGAAAAAAGCACTCACTGCAACTTGACTCATTCATATACACACACACACACACACAGGAACACTATTTACAGTGGGGCTTGGAATCTATTTTCACAAATTAATTATAATTTCTTCAAAGTGTTATTAAAAACAAGATAAGTTTGAATAAAACTTGATAAATTTCAATAACTGTCTTTCCTGTGACATGCCAACACATAATTGAAAAAAACCCCAAGAGAGGAAAGAGTTTACTTTTCCCACGATAGGCATTTCCTTCTGGTTATGCTGTGACAGCTGGAAAGTGAGCCTTAATTTTTTTAGAAGCGGATTTAATTGCTTTGGAGAGTAACTTTAACATATCACTTCAGAAATGCCCCAAAGCTACAAGTAAACCCACTGTTAGCCAAAGAGCTTCTTATTTGTACGCTTCTTAGTTTAGGGCAATGGTTACCAAATTATTTTTCCAATACCTTACTAAGTATTCCACAAGTGGCCCCCAAATCTATCCCTCTTGGAACATTTTCAATTAAAAGTGGGATGGATAAGGATCTATGACAGTCTGAGAACTTTTGATGGTAGATAATGGGCTATAATCCAATAAATTTGGGAATCAGTCGTTTAAAGGTTATCCTAGCAACATGGATAATCCATCAACTCTAAAGAGTTCTAAGGAAATACATTGTTTAAAATATGATAATGATTTTTAAAGACGTGGTAAGAATCCTTTTCTGAAAAAGATAATAATTCTCAGCTGGAAAGTAGCTTATCTTAAATGAGGCAAATATAGTTCATAATTAACAGTGATTTACCTTCACTGAGAATACCAAAAATTTTAAACTTTTTCAGTTGTAAAAACTTTTCTAATTATCCAAATATGACAGCTGTATGTTTCCTATTACATGCAGTTCTTGGATAACTGTGTGCTAGATATTTCACACCAGAAGGTAAGGTATCTCTAGAGACAGCTATATCTTCTGGAGGCATATCATTAATTTTCAAAAAAAAAAAAAATTGTATATTTAAGGAAATCAATGTAAGGGAACAATTGCTTTGGATAGGGAAAAATTATGCTGTATTTTTTCCCCATAAGTATAAAAGTTACAGGGCATACATACATACATTTTGAAATTTAATCACCTTGTATTTCATATATTTCTTATGTCTTGATAACTGCTTTCCACTAGTTTTGTAGAGCTGTTCTTTATTTTTACTTTTTTGTTTGCTTGTTCAAAGTAGTAGGACACAAATGTTAATTCATTAGTAATGCAACTCAAGAATAAGGTGCGTATGTACATGTCTAATCTATCAGTATAGACCTACTGTTTATGAAATATGTGATTCAATTATTATGCAATGATGGCTTGTCTTCTGGCATCTTACAGCTAGTTCTTGTAATAACCAATACTATTAAATATTCATTAACTAGTAAATAGACCCTGTCTTATAGGCTGAATTTATTCATAATTATTTCCTCCTTCTTCTCTGTAAAACAGCAAAAGGAAGCTAGAACGGAGAGGACAAGCTCAATATGGTGAAATTATACATAAAAGTACATCAGTGGCATTCCAGGGAAACAAAATATATAAATATGACTGGTGGAGTACAGTTATAGTTCTCAAAAGATGCAGTTACTGGATCTGGAATGAAAGAGTTTATCCAAAAAAACTGGTACAGAAACCCAATATCCAAACACTAGAATATCTAACAGTAGTAATATATGAAGAGAGATTACTTAAAGGATAAAATAAAGAAATCAGAATAGTTCTAATAAAAATTAAAACTTTGTGCAGAGCAACAAGTGTAGTTTTACAGATACTTTACTAGCTGTAGGAAATATTTCTCACAGATGAGGACTTGATACACTTTACATCTGGCAAAAATTCTGTTCAGAGAAGGAAAGGAAAGGAAGGATTTTGTACAAATCTGTTTCTACTTGTTCAGAGGTTTCTAAGTGTTTTTCTGTGACTATTGAATGAAGCAATTTGACAGAATAGGAAGTTCACTAATTTTAAATCATTACATCTCATACACATATTAAGAACTTATAAAGAGGACACACACACTTTCAAGAACACTTGAATCTGAACAGTAATAATCCATTATGGTAAACGTGTCTTAACTAGCTGGTAAAGTTAACGCACAACCTATTGACATAAGTCACAATGAAATTAACCACAGGTAAATCCAAAGAAATGAAACTGAAGAAGTTAGGATGCAAAAAGAATTATTTAACAGCAAGGAAGTAAAAGGGGCAGCAATTTAATAAATTAATTGGGACATGATACATCATATGTCAAATAGTAACAAATAGGAATGTCAAATAGGAATAAAGTTTTTCATCTGCTATTTATTTTGTATCTAAAAATCAATGACTTCCTATAGAACTTTGTGCTAAATCCCATATTATTGAACTTGTACATCCAACCTAAATACTCCAGGAAGTTTCCCTGCTGAGATAACACTGATCTCAGTAGTCAAATCTGATTGACTTCTGGCCTGAAGATCATGCAACAGGCTGACAGTCGTGCTTGCTGAACAATGCCAGATGACACCTTCATTTGAGAATGGTCAAAACAGTGACACAAGCAGCTTAACTATGACAACCCGGACACAAAAACATCTAACTAAACTTTTTTCCAGCAATACACTACGCTGCATATCCATTCCTTGCTCAGCGACAGAGAGAACCAAACTAACTTCACTGTTGGGTACTCAGAGTTGGTAACACCTGAAACTTGAGACTGTGGTGATTCCTATATTCCAGCTTGCCATACCAGTAAAGTCATACTGACATCCCTGATAGTCACAAGAAGTTATCATCAGTCTTACCAATTTCCCTGCTTTCTGACCTTTAAAGTTACAATCATCTTACATTACATAGTGGATTTATAATATCTGCATAAGGCATAAGAAAGCTCCTGCAGTATTAGGTTAAAGCGTATATAGACAGTGGTGGCTGAAATGCTAACACCTCTAAATAAAAATAGCCTAAAAATATATGTAAAGGATATATGAACAATTCTGGTAAGGTGTGCACTGTGATATTCAGGCCCATTTATTAGTTTGTATTTTGCATGAGGGAATTTAGTAACTAGCTGTGAAATATAACTCCACTGAAATGTTACATTTGCTAGATACAGGTAGTTTCTTTACAGCTATTTATAGAGAACATAATTTTAATAATCTTATTCGTCTTTAACTCAGTATGGTGTGTCCTTATGTCTCTTGTACAGGAGAATGTCATTCAGACTCTGAATTTTTTGTAATGAACTTACATGTTTCTATGTTGTTACGTTCCGGGCCAGCAGGAGCTATACTTGATTACAGCTCTGTAGGACTCAATGTGCAGATACAGTTTGCTCTGTTCATTCGAATTCAGTAAAATGAACTACTAAAATCTTCAATCTAGGAAATCAAGGTCACCTTGCTACAAGTTAAAACAATGGAAAACACACAGTAAATGCAGCATACCATGAAAATTCATATGGTGATACTTATATTACGGGCATGAAGGGCTTTCTGCACTACATTTAACTGTCATTCTACCAAATTTCAAGCACTGCAGCAGATTAGTGATCACAATTGCTTCAATACTTTTCTATCTATTATATAAGATCATGCTACTCCCCTTTTCCTACAGCACAGGCAAAGAGAAAATGACTATTCATCTCACAGTAACAGTCTAAATTTACTATCTAGATATTACAGGAAAAGTAAACCAATATCTCACAGGACAACCAATGAATATCTTATTTCTAGGAGGAATTTTGTTCTAATTTTACCTTTTACTACCAGGCTAATTTCTAATGCTTAACTTTTTTGAAACAATTGAGGATATAGTTTCAAACATATAAAATGGGAATTAAAGAATAAAAATCCACTAATTCATAACCATACACTCTATGTAAAATCCAAACAAACCCAGCTCATCCAGAGTGGTTTCTTTTCTTTGCTAAGCCTTCTCCTGCATTTGCTGTAGCATATTATTTTTAGTCTCTCTTCATACACAAGTCTTTCCATGACCACAGTTACTTCTGTCTCCATGTCTGGACTCTGTCTGATAAACAGACTGTACTTGTAATTCCTGTTTCATCTGTCTCTTGGATGATACTGTTAATAGCTCAGCAGTGAAACTATCTCTAGCCACCTACTATCTGAACATCTATAAGCCACCATCATTTGTCTCGCCTTATTAGCACTTGAACAGTCAACGCGAAAAAAAAAATCACAGGGCCCAGATAGTTGGAACAGAATTCATAATCTACTTTGACTGGATTCTCAGAAACACATGACTGTAGTTAAAAAGTAGTATAGCAAAAGCTCAATAAACAGTAGACCATATCGGCTAATATGCTTCAGACAGAACAAAGCCATCAAATTGAAACTGATGGATTGGCATGAAGTGAACAAAAGGAGCCATCAAAGCTAGTTCAAAGAGAATTTACACATTTGCCATGTATTCTGAGATACATATTTGGCAATATCAATCTTTCACTTCATGTGTTGAGTTGCAAATACCAGATTTGTGGTCACCGATTTTTTTTTTTTTTTTTTAAAGAGATTTCATTATGGCAAGAAATTGTTTTAATCACTCTGGCCAGCCAGCTGCAGTACGCTATTCATATGGATGGTTATGAATTATAATCCATACGGCATCCAGCAATGCAGCAACTGTTGAATAATACAATGTTTAATTTCTTAGCACGTATGACCTTATTACAGCAGACATGTATCAGCTCCAAATAAAAAAATGCAAAACCAAAAGTTAATCTCTCATTTAGAATTTAGAGGCTTCTTTGATAAATTACTAACATTATACTTTTTCTTTTTCCAACATTCAATAAGGGAAAGTGTGGTCCTGCATAATCCATAATTCAAGTGGATTCTGCCAGTGGCACACCATGCCCTGCCTGGGTTACCCTATGCCATTCGCTGCCTCCCTGCTCCAGACGCAGAGGCCGCTTGCATGCCAATGGCCGTAGCAGGTAAATGGCATCGCGCTTGAAGGGGTCAGAGAACACCATCATAAATTTGGTTTCAGTTTAGATGGTGACACACGAATAAAAATCAAGGATAAAACCTGTTGTACCAGAAGAGACTGGTTGGCCATTTTTGTAAATGTTAAACATGAGCTTGCATGACAAACATTGAAAACCATTTTTCCTGTGAAGGCCGTGATCTTGAGTATTGCTTAGCAAGTTTTTAAGCAAAATGTACCCACTATTTTAACTCATTTTCACCCTGTGTAATAGCTATTTCAGAGCAATGTTAAAAAGCTGTAGCATATCGGCTGAAGAACAGAAGCTCTCTACAAGCTTTCCAATTAAAAAGTTTTAGAAGCATTAAAAAATAATCATGTGCAGTGTGGAAGGGCCATACCTTGGTCCTTATTTACATATACACACAATTGTTTGGATAAATAAAATAGCTGATGGAGGAAATGGGCGAAACACAAACACTTATAGAGTTGAAAGGAATGGCAACAATCTGGACAGGAAAACACAGCAATGGTTAGGAAGGAGTTCCCAGATGTTGGATAACAAAGCAGACTCTGGTGAAATATAGTACCAGCATAATTTAGAGGCCGTATGGATACTTTCAGTGGAGCTGAAGAACTAATTTAATACCTGGACCTTAAATATAAAGTTGTTGTTGATACTTCCAAATTTTATTGCGTGTTTATCTGAACTGAAATTTACTAATTATATAGGGATTTGAATGGTGGCTTCAAGCTGCACTTCTAAATCCTGTTAAATCGCAATGGAAAGCTGCGCTTATACTTAAAGACCAAACACATAAAGCAGGTGTCTGGAATCTTTGTTCTTTTTTCAATTTCTAAATAAGCTGTTTGCAAATGTTGAGCATCTATGAAGAAAAATAAAATCTATTGAGCAGCCTTGGAATAATAAAGCAATAACTTTTTTTATCCTATTTCTTAACTAAATATTATTTTATACCCAGAGTAGCCCCGGCAAATCCCATGTTTTTACCAGTGCTAGCTGTAATTTGGACACATCAAAGGAACTTATTTAATGAAAACTCTATTGGGATCTGTCAAATCAGCTGCCAAATTATGTCAGCATGTCATTAAAACATAATCTTAGTGTCTTATTGGACATTTTGGGCAGACATCTGAAAATTAAATTAGGTCTGGGATCATGGACCTGTTACTTTAAATCCCAGTCACAGGGCTAACTCCAAGAGTTCACCATCACAGAAGTCATCATTTTAAAGGAAACCTTTCAAAACACTGAGTTCTCTACATTTTTTTTCTTTTTTTAATGCCTTAAATATGAACAAACAGCAGAAGAAGCTGGGAACTGCAAGTTGGTTGCTATATAAATAAGAGGTGTACTCTTTAGTGATGAGTTCTTTTCATCCTTAGGGAAAAAGACTTCAATGATACTTTACTGGACGGTATCCCAGCTGAAACACATAGGAGATGCATAGACTGCAAGACTCAGCTGGTGTAAGGATGTGAGCTCATGAGCAATTTATCACTAAGTTAGCTTGGGCAACCATTTCCTTTTCCTCATGATAAATGTAAAGTAACAGTACTCCAAGAATGGTTACTATGCCAAGGTAAGGTTTTCCAAGTGGGTACGATCAGACTCCAGTAACAGCTCTCACACCTGCAGCCAGCGCAGAGCCTGGCCTCAAGAGTGGATGTGTAACTGCACCACTGCAACTGAAGCCACCGAGAAATCAGCATCTGAGGGATTCCAAAACCTTTCGAATGGCACAGAAATGAGTGCAATTGCATTCACTCAAGCTCTAAGCATCTGGAAGCAGGTATTTTTACTTCAGGGAAACTATGCAGTTCTCAATCATCACTTTTTCTTTCTTTCTTTTTTTTTTTTTAAATCTCCCTATAAGCTGGTTATGATTGAATGCATAAGGCCTCCTAGGAAAAGACATCACTTTTGAGTTACAGAGGCACTTATCAAAATTGTCAGTATTAAGGTTCTGTCCATGATATACCAATTTTCCCGAGGAGAAGAGTATATCTGAATATTCAGCTGATTTTATTCAATCAGTTCTCTTAGGCCGTGCTCACATCCTTTGGGGTATTTGATTTTCATGAACATTTGAGTGACTAACTTATTGGTATGCACGTTTGTGTAAAGTTAATTTCAAAGTACTATGCACCAGTATTTGCAGAAGGAAAGTAAAATCCACACACGAAAGCATTTGTGCTGGAAGGGCTTACTGCTGTGGGACTTATCTGATTTACCACAAAATCCCAACCTCCAGCAGTCAATAGCTACTGAACTACTCATGATCTCTGGAGTTCAACATTATTTCAATAACTTGATTTTTTAAACTATTAACATTTGTAAAAAAAAAAAAAAAAAAGTCTTATCATAAACAACAACTAGAAATTTTTAAAGTGAACATAATAACCACTTAGCGCCGCTGAATTTAAGGAACTATAATCTCAGCAGATACATTGTTCGTGGAGAATCAGATATGTAGAAGTCTGTTGACCAAGGTTGTTTGTTTGTTTGTTTCAGTATGGGAACAAGATAAATCCAATATATGTTCTGAAGCCAGCTTTACATGCCTTTTATTCTTCCTTTCTTTCCAAATCAGCTCCCTTAAAAGCAGATTAATTTTTCCTCTCCAGAAGAGTGAAATAACTTGTGCTAGCTATGGAAAATACAGCCTTATTCCAAGTACTGAGTGAATCATCAGTCCACTCCTTCCTTAAACTTTTTCTAGGTAAGAAAATGCAAATTCATATACTTTTCTTTTCCATTTTAAAGTACACATTCTAGTTGTGTTGCTCATCTACTTTCCATGTAAAAGATGAATTAAAACATTAATCTATGCAATCATCTTATAAGGAAAGCAATGATAATTTCACACAAAATTCACTGTCTAATGCTGTAATCACACTTTCAAGAACTTCTCACAAAATCACATTGAGGTGAGGAAGGAATAGATCCTCAATAAAGGTCCATATCGGATATTGCTATAATCTCTGAGCTACAATTGCTAAACTAGACTGAAAAGAGATCTCTGCTCATATTTCCTCTTCAGAAAAATGCTTAGATTCTACCAATTGTGGACATTAGATAAGTCAGGAAACACACAAGAATTGAGTTATATGGCTCAAAATAAGGTTTTAGCCAGGCTTCATATTTCTAGGTGAAGATGATTCTACTTTGCTTATCACCACAGTATTTCTAGGAAAGGAAATAAACAGCATATTAAGTTCTGCTGCCTTGGTTTTCTATGATCAATGGAAGAGCTGAGTTGAGAAGACAGAATACCACCTACTGAGGAGGACAGTCTTATTTTTAGTTCTTAAAAAGATAATAAAATTGTCATATAAGAAATGAACATTTCTTATGCACTGTTTGAAATGGAATTATCATGCCAAATGTTACAGATATGAACACTTATTGCACATGTATAAAGGCACATTGTTATTACAGTTCCTATTGAAAATAAAAGACTGAAAAACTTCAGAAAAGAACTGGACTCTTCTCTCTTCAAAATTGCATGGAAAGAAGTGGTAGGGAGATCCCAGTATTTGGCTTCTCATGAATCAAGGAGGCATATAAAGTAGAGACTGGGAAAGTAACCTGGACAGCTCGTTAGAAGAATGCCTTCAGCGCTGCTCTGCCTCTGTAAAATCTTGTACTCGCACAGAGCAAGTGCCTCAGAAAACAGCATGTAAGTAGGATTATTGGGTAGGCAGAAACCTTGCCTGGGGAGAATTGTACCCATTTTATTCCTTTTAGAATACCATGTGGCTGGCTTACAAAAAATAGACCTGAAGAAAGACGAGATGCTAACCTGCAAAAATGTGAGAGAAAATACAAGGTGCTCTGGGAGCCAGCACAAAACATAAAATGAGTAAAAGATTTCTTATTCATATACGTGAATATGTCTACATATTTCACTTCTCTTGTAGATGACTATTCCACTTTTTTTTCTGTACTCCTGCTTAGCAGGCAGACAGTCTCCAGGGATCTTCCCTCCAGAAGCTTGTAAGGGACATTCGAAGTTTTCTGACCTTTCCACTTCCCTGCTTCAGGGTCTCACATCACACTCACCACATCTTTAGTCAAGGACTAGGGGCTGTCAGTCAGAGCTAGCTAATACCACTCCATCCAGCAGGGACAACGCAGAATACTAACAAAAGTTTAATAAGCAGACCTAACACAGACATCAGGGTTAAGCCTTAAAGACTATTTCCCAGATAACATGGCAGCCCATATCAAACTGGTCTTCCAGGCTCAGATTTTCCTTCTGATTTTTGTATTTAAATACACTGAAGTACCAAAGCATTATCTATTTATGCAGGTTTAATAGGAACAGATGACAATATTGTACAGGTCAAAATTTACACATATTTAAGACAAAAAGCAATCTGCACTCTGATACACTTTAAATACTTAATTTTTGATCATTTAAATTTGGCTGGCTTTATCTGTTAGTATGCCCGCATGAATGCATCTATGATAAACCCAGTGTATTATTTATAATAACTTACAGCTACAGTTAAGGTCAAACAGTTCATCATTAAAAGAATAGATGTGGAAAAGGAGTTGGAGAGAGACAGATAATTAGCTTTTTCTCCCCTCCTATTCTGTCCTCCCAATTTGCATCCCTTTTTTCTTTGGATCTCCTCCTGTGTCTCTTCCTGCCAGAAGCCTCAGCATGCTACTGCTCCTGATGTGGCATGGAAAGAAGCTCCAGGACTGAACGTGTTCACATCAGGGTCATGCCCTTTCTACTGTTAGGAGCATTTTTAACAGATGCTCATAATATTTTAATAGTATTTCCCATGAATACAAAAGTTTCCATCTTTTTCTTTGGAAAAAAAAGTTTTTGGGTTAGAAGCAAGATTTCATTATTTCTAAATTTATCAAAATGAAAAAGTCCATTCAGATAAATTGACTTGTATTATATATTATCTTTTAGCTGTAAGAAAAATCCTGCCTCAAACCATGGACTTTGGCCTCATAGCTTAATTAATCCATTGCTGTTGTGTCTATGATCAGGCAGATGTTAACTAGAGATAGTAGTCAACTTGCCAGATAGATATCTGCCAAAATTTGGATTTCAGCGTCCCCTCCCCATTCTATATGCTTATGCTTTAAGTATCATATAGATGCCTAAAGAAATGAGAAAAGGGTAGCAGGGTAGGTATGTGTCTCACCCCCCTACACCCTACACTCCTAAAAAAGAAAACTAAACCAGCAGGCACCAGAACCTGCAAGTTAGGGTTCAACCTAGAAATCAGGCACAGCTACATGGCTAACTGGGTCAGGAGGCTGGAGGAGAACAGCAAATTATACTTGATGAAAACTCAGAGATAGTGGATGGTCTATAAGGCTACAGTTGATATTTATTGACAAACTAGTGTTTGGAAGCTTTGCAAAGATTAGGCCATACCTGGCCCTTGAGCCTATAGCAACATCAATGGATGTTCTGCAAAGATTCCTGCCTTTAGGATTGTCATCCTTTATCTTAGTAAACATCAAAATCTGAGCACAAAAGACAGAAAATGAGCTATTGATTTTCCAGTATTGTCTTAACCTGCAGCTTAATTGAAGGTCAGTATATGTATTCCTGTCAAAGACAGACTTTTGCTATTCATTGTGGGTGTCTGACATAAAACTCTCCTCAAGAGGGAGAGTACAGATATTCTTCAGGCAGTGCACAAAAGGATAATATGCAATCCAGCGCTTTCAGCCATTCTCTAAGGAAAATTGAGGCATGGAGAAGACAAACTGCAAAGTAATTGGCTTAGATGTCAAAAGCTTTACAAAAAGGGGGGGGGGGGGGAGAAGAGGAAGAGAAACAGAAAAAGAGAGAGAAAGAGAGGGAGAGAGAGAGATGAATGTGTGTTTGCCATTTGCCTCCCTCCCTGTGTTGTTCTTTCTCTTACTGAAGGATGTACAACTGCAAACTCTCCTTTTCCTAACACTGTAAAACAGTAGCTTTTGTGTATAGAAGTAGCTTACTTTATTAGAAGACAAATGTAGTATGACAGTAAAACAGAATTTGTCAGATAATAAACAGGAAAGAAAAAACACATATCTTTCTCTTATTTTCCTTTTTTGCTTTTACTTAGTTATTCTTCATCATGCCCCGTTCATGAAGGAACAAATTCTGTCATTTCAGACCTGCCACTCAAGAAAGAAGTTGTAAACACTGTTTCTCAAAGAAAGAGTATACCCTTCTATGCCCAAGACCTTCAAAATCACTTACGAAGCTTGCACCTTTCTCTCATTAACCTGCTTTAGGTCTTTTCCTCCTCTGCATTAAATGAATGCATCTTCTTTTGTATGAGTTTTTTTGTATGACACCTTTGTGCACATCTTCCTTCATACTACAAGAAAACATTTTATGACCATTTGATATAACTTAAATACCTTGACATTCTGTACCTAAAAATCCAAGCGACAAAATTACCATAAATAGGCAGACAAATACAAGGGATCAAGAAATGTTTCAAGGAAGCCTCGTAAACGGTAACGAAAAGAACTTCAGCTATATGGAAACAAGCTAAAAGGAGAAGGTTCTCTTTCTGTAACTCCTGGAACAAGGAAGACTTATTTGCCAACAGTGGGATGAAGCCAAGGAAAAGTGAAATACTATTCTAAGATGTAGACACAGAGCAGTCTTAAGTATAGATAAGGAAGTATTAATATCATCGTAAAATACGTTAAAATTAAGTTGGTCTGGACCAGAATGATCAGGAAAAGAGCTTGATAAATGAGAGAAGACCAGAAATTCTTTACTTGTTCATTCCAGAAAGATTAAAGGCTTCAGAGATGTAGGGTTGCTTTCTATAAGTTCAAGAGGGGGGATAAATACTGGAGAAGTAAATACCAGAAGAATTAATATGTTGGAACATAGGCAAAAAAGATATAAACTAGCAATGAGTAAGTCTTGTTAGACATTAGAAGGTTCCTAAGCAGTAGGAGAGGGAGTTCTTTAGTAGCCTAGCCATAGTTTTATTTATTTAGTGAATAGGAGTCTTAGAGTGTATTTATAATTTGTCCTAGTTCAGACCTCCAAATGATCCTTTCTAGTCATTATGCTCTTATGTCCCAAATCCTCTAAAACAACAAAATGGTAGCAGCAGTGGAAAACAAAACAAAAAACAGGCCAACTGTCAGTGTTTTAAAGAAACTGAAAGTAAAGCAAAATGCTTTGTTTCTCACAAAGTTTGCAAAATAGTTTATGAGCCTACAGTTTAACAGTCACTTGGAAAGAAGAAAAAATATTTGGAAGAAAATTCCAGGTGATCTTTTTGATAGTGATGCAATTAAAAACAACAACAAACTTTTGCACATAGTTGAATTGTGTACATGCAAGACAGAATTAAGAGAACCTAACTTCCTTTGAAAATCTCAATTTTACCTAGGAAAGGTAAGCTTTATGCAATTTCGACTAACATGAATCGCTTCACCTGTAACAATTCCATCACCTCTAAACAGCCATATTTTTCCTATCTTAATGACTATTTACTTCTTTTTCAGTGTTGTTTGATAGTTCTTCTACGGCACACATGCCATATACAATTTTTGAAAAGGTCCAAATCCTGCAGCCAGGAAAGGGCAATAAGTTATCATTCATTTTCTTTCTTGGTTTTCCCATTTATTTGCTGCTGTTCTTGTAAGGCAGCTGCCCATACTGGACGTGACATTCTGGCCTGTTTCTTAAAGCTTCCTTTTTCCAGAGAGGGGGGAGAGGTCTATCTTACTTTCGCCTTAGTTTACCTTACTTTTAACTGAATGTAGTGAGCATTTCTTGGTGAAACAAAGATTGCCTTGACCACGCAACAAGAATTTTTAACAGTGAACACTGAATTTCTTAAAAGTCATAGAATTGTTTCAGAGACAAGTGAGAAAGAAGGGAAAGGAGGGACTTTGTTGTCTGAATCATACACCATAGCAAATCACAGCTGCCTTCTGTAGACAAAGTCCAACTGGTACTACAGAAAAAGCAAAGTGAGAGCAAAAACCTTCCTAAAAACCTAAACATCTTCACAGCCAAAGGAAGGTGTAATTCTACGTGGTGCAGTCAATGGGTACTGATGCCTTGCAATGCAATACGGATATAAATAGAATACCTTATCTTGTGATACTGTCCCCATGGAAGAATCACTCTGTAGGGATTTCTTGTTGCTTCTTTCGAAAATATATTTTTTTTCCTCTAGCCCAAACCTATATTGTGATTACTATAGAGGTCAGTATACACTGGAATTGCAGCAGGGAATTTGCTGCACATCTTTCTAGTTGTGCTTATAACGCACCCCACCTGTATTTTTTGGATCTAGTACAATGTATATAGCATTGCATTCTGCTTGGGGGCTTACGTCACATACAAGATTGTCTATACTTTCTTTCTAGACTCATAACTCTTTTTTGAAGTAATTCATATGATAATAGGATTAACCCTTAGCGTGTATTTGTCTGAATTTTTATAATTACCACTGTTTTTCTGCTGTCCAGAGAGCCCTCTTGCCTCAATTTTATTACATTACGTAAATTAAGGACTAAATGTCCACATCTCAAGTGAAGACCTCTATTATTAAACTCAGAATTACTACTTCATATATTTTGAAGTAAGATTAAAGAATACAGAGCATTGACTTGTAAACAAAACTCAGCAGCTTAAAAATATATTCCTTATTTCAAGTAAAATGCAGCTGAGGTGTAGAAAGCAGGCTATTTGCCCAGAGTTGGACTTTTATATATAAATATACACATTCCCATATAAAGGCTCAAAGCCTGTTTTTCACTGTAAGCTCCAGAATGACAACTACACCAGAATGCAATCACTGGCTGGAGAGCATGATCTAATGAAGAACCAGAGAAGTAACTTGATTTTTTCTGCTACCAAAGTTTATGAAGTCATTCTGTTCCAGCATTATAAAAATTCTGCTGATATGCCATACCTTCACAGTGGGAGTTTATTTTTCTTTTTAATTACTAGGAAACTGAAAAAGACTTGACTTCCCAAGAGAAAAAAGACTTGAAATTCAGCCAGCTATGAATGAACCTACAAAGACAGTGCAAGTTACATTTCTATACCATGATCAAAAGACTAAAAGAAATGACTGGGAATGCACTGAAGTAAAAGTTCCAATTTCCTCTTTTAAGAGCTGATGCAAAATCACAGATGATATAGTTTGTCTCCAAGTATCTTTGGAAGAGGTTACTAGTAATATAATTTTAAAGTTTTTCATCTTTATGCATAAGATTTTTTTTAGTTATCTTATATAAATATAATTAAAAAGATTAATTTTTACTTTTACACTTTTTTTTTTAAACTTTAAAAATTCAGGTTCCACCCAGGATTTATTTTCTGCTCCATCACTCCTCTTTTACTTTCCCTTTACTACCTCGTAATTTCATACCATTTTATTTCTACCACATATTCTTCACTTCAGATTTTCTGCTCAAGCTCTCTGCTCAAGCGTTCCAGAGTAATTTCTGCACCACGCTCTTCAACATGGGCTTGATTTTGCCTGGTATTAGCTGTGTTAGCAACAACTATGAGCACCTAAGGATGTTTGATTTCAGAAAGAAAGCCTGGCCTGACAAATTTAGGAAGGGTTGGCCAAATTTAGGAAGCTGTTGGGTTTGGCCACACATAATGGACCAATCTCCCTTTGCAGCTGTACCAATAGCAGGGAACAGTGAATACCACAGAATATATAATCCTTTTGAGAACAATTTGAAGTACATAGTTATTTAAGCTATATAAATGAGACAATTTTCCACATATGTGGAAAGATTTTTTCAAGCTAAAAATAAAAAAAATTATTCTGCCTGAACTGCCTGAAGACGACTCTTAACAAAACAAAAATATGTTTTGTAGTGTTCTATAAAGAGAAAAGTTACTTGTAATTGTAAATAAATTTGATTTTGAGTGAAACTCTTTACGTCAGGAGAGAATTGTTGAGAAAGCAGACAATAGAGATTTCATCCTAGCTCATATGTGCAAAGCTTTGGACTTTTCATCATCTGTAGGTGTTTTGCAGCAAGTTCACCAGTAACCTTCTGTACAATCTCTCAGTCTCCCCTACTAAGCCCCCACAATCTCCTGCTGCTGAAACAGCAGAGAAAATCCTGCTGTGTTCGTTCAGCAGATTCTATGTGCTTTTTAACTCTTCCTAAGGGATATCTGTGTATTTGATACCTACTCTCTTTTCTGTTCTGTTTGTTAAAGTCTATGTCATATGAATATCATCTACTTCACTTCATTACCCAAGGATAGTTCCCTATTTCTATACTAAGCTGTTCTGAGAGATTTTGGCATAAAATCTCCTATAGGTTTTGTAAAGAAATGTAAAAAAAATCTTGCTCTCAGACCAAGAGTTTGCATTGCCAACAAATATTTTACATCTAGAAAGCATATACAGCGTTGGTAGAACTTCAAATATCAAATAATTCATTATAGATACATTCCTCCAAGTTCGAAAGCATATAGGTTTTGGAGGAGCCAAGGCACAGAACAAAAAACAACAAGAGAAAAAAAGTCATCTGTTTTCAGTGTTGTATCCTCATTTAAGCATCCTCAGCTCTTTTCTCACAAATTGTTTCCACCCTGAAAAACCTTTTCAGCCTGCTTCAGTTAATTGTTGAAGACGACTTTTTATTTCACTCTGAGATAATTTCTTTTCGACAAATTTCCTTTGACTAAATTCGGATAATTCTATCAAATCAATCAGCTTAGTTATGTTTCATAAACTACTGAAACTCGCAGGAAAAAAATTGTTTATGAAATGTCTAATCCAGAAGAAACCTTAATAAATGCTATAGTGCATTAAACTGCAACTCGACTCGGGCTTTCCTAGGAATCAGACAGCTGTCAGCTAATAAGATGCAACATTGGCAATAATTCTTCCCCCCTTCCCCCCTCCCCCCTTGAATTGAGAAACACTAAAGAAAACACAGGAAAACTATCCTTGAAATTTCACAAATTTCTTATGCAAGATTTCCAGTAATGAGTGGATTACCAATACAGATGTTCAACGAAATCATTTATTTTTCTTGATATTTTAGCTAAAGGAAGGAAGGAAAAGATAACATGCTGGGGTGAAAAATCCTCAGAAGTTCATTGACATTTCATTCTTGTTTTATCTCAAAGATTTGGGAATCGAGGAAGGAAGTTTTTGTAGTTCAAATGTAGTTCAACTTTTGTGATACCTATTGCACAGTGTACAAAAATCATACAGCCTCCTAATATACAGCTGACATTTTTCCCTTTATTCTGTTGATTAGTCCTGAAGAGTTACAAACCGAACAATGTCTCAACCTACATGGAAAACACAGAGATTTCCTTTTAAGCAAAAAAAGAATGTATGAGAAAAGTTTTCTGCATCGGAGAAAGAATTTCAGAAGTGTAGATAAGTCAATAGCTATTTAAAATCAGTTATTTCAGTGACTAATACTCATATTATAGGATGTTCTTATCTTTTAAAAGTTATGATGCACCATTCAGGTAAGTCATTTAATCAAGATCTTTTCTCCAAGCCAATGGTATATCAAGCGACGGTTTTAGGGTCTTTAGGGGTTGGGCTTTTTTTTAGGTTATTACTTTTTATTCAGTATATTCTAGGTGTTTGTGCCACTGTAAATTGAAGGAATGAAATGAGAAATGTGACATATATGTAGCACCAGAGCTCTCGGAGATAGTTACATAAAATTTAGCTAAGTGCTATTGTAGCATATCAATCATGTAAGTACCTTTTGCAAGTACTATAATTTTTTTGTGCAATTCAAAATAATCCTTCTATAAAGATTAACCTTTTCTTCTATTTTCACTGTATCTCAGGTTCTTGTTCCCTAGTCCTTTACTTCAGAATAGAGATCAAAGTTACAGTTCTGTTTCATGTTGTTACTCAAGTTGTAACATTTAAAATACATCTCCATAGATAAGTTATATCTCAGCACTCATCACCGGTGAACGTTTTGGTTAAACACCCTGGGGTTGTGGGGGTTTTTTTGTTTGTTTGTAATACAATGCTCAGTGCTTTCTCTACAGTTTATTACCTAACTGCAAGTGATTTCAATCCTCCATATCCAGTCTTAAAGATTACATTGAGCCTATCCAATAACAGAAGTAGATGCTTTTGCTCCCTCAGCCTCTATTGTATCTTGATAGTTGCTTTTACCATTTTGCTGTACAGGCATTACAAAGTGATGATCATAAACACTCACTTTCTGCCTGGGGTTTGAATTTTTATTAATAAAGCATAAACAGAGGAAGTTCCAGCCTGTTGAAACTTGGCTATTCAGATAGTTTGCCTTACAGCTTTGCTTAGTTTACATTAAGAATCTTTTTTCAGAAAGCCAATTCCAAGCTATACTTAGGTGGGCAAGAGCCATATGCCTGGTTATCAACTGCTCCACCTTGCCCTTACTATACATAGTCATTTGTGACCTCCGAAGTGTGTTGCTTTAAGGCATGTGTAAGTCCACTCCTTATACATAATTTCTATAGAACAAAAAGCAGTCACCCCACTTGCAGAGATTCTCTAAGCTGAAATGCTTCTAATGCCATCTGTGGGGTATCATCAGCAATAGGGATTTGAGAGGGAGAGGAGGCACATAAGTATAATTAATGTTTAGGGGTCAACACCTATCCGTGACGTTACCTTCATACTGTAGTGTGATGCCAGTGCTCCCTTACTCCTGTACATTGTTTATTAAAAACCCTTTTCCTGCATGAAAAACTTTCTCAAATTCACTTCCATGGCCCTTGCAGTCATACATTAATCACAGCAGAGAATATCAGGAAAACATATCATCAGTGCTATTGGCACTGTTCCGACATTCATCTCTGAAGAAACAGCAACCCTTTTACACATTAGCGTTATCTCAAAGCATGAACACATACCTTAAACAGAAAAAGGTATGTTATTCCCCCCAAAAAATCTGTTATTCCCAGTTGATGCTGCCTCTGTTCAACATGCTCAGGGAAGGCAGTTGTCCAGTACACAACCTCATACCTGTAAGACCACTATTACAGATAAAGCCATATGCAAGAAGTGATTCAGTGTAAAGAGTTCACTGAATAGCTCTATTTTTAGTATTTACTTACCTCAAAAATGTCAGTTAAATGTTTAACCCACCAATAATTTAACAGATAAATAAAATATGAAATTGAGAATTGCAAATAAAACACTTAAAATGAGACCTTGTTACTTTACAGTTATTGGACAAATTCTAAAACATATGTCCCTTTTTTGTCTTATTTAATTTTTGTTTTTCACTGAGGAAAAGCCATTAACGAAAAAAAAATCTCTCAAGTGCAATAGTCACAATTATCTGTAGCTCTGAAGCATACATTAACAATTTCCCAACAGCACTTGCAATTTAAAGCACACACAGGATTGTGTGACACACTTCAGCCTTTTGGCAGCCATCAGACGTTCCCTAGCTCCTGCACAACTGCAACCACTGCGTTCAGAGTGGCAGCTTTCCTGGAAGTTGGATGGACCCCTGCCCAGGCTCTCCCTCAGCTGATTCACTGACAGAGGAAGTGGAGGAGGAAAAGTACAGCTATTTTTCTGCAAGGGGGATGTGTGGACCCTGGTCCCAGCTATTATTCATAACTGCCTATTGCCTGTAAGGGAGAAAGAGATAGGTGTCTGGGGCTACATGTTTTACCAAGCATGTGGTGGCAGAGGGAGGAAGGTAGTAAGGGCTCTTGGCAGCCTACGTGCCAGGCCTGCTCTTGTGGCAAGTTTGTGCTGTGCTTAGAGAGCGAGCTGTGTCGCAGACTGCCTCAAATCCCGCCTCTGACTCCTGTATTCCCTTCCATAGTCTCCCTTGAAGCTTCTTGGCAGCTCACAGTGTGAGATATCAAAGTTATTGATGAGAAAAAACCTCTCTCCCTCAGAAGCCAGCTGTTATTTCCTTCTCCAACACTTCCGAGTTCACTACACAGGAAACAGGGAAAGCGAAATTAATTCCGATATATAACAGCATATACACTGCCTACAGTTGCAAGTCTGCCTCCGTATCTGAAGCAGCATAACTCTCCCATCAAGCACAGGGAAGACATCCAAGGAGAGTGAACTCTAAAGTATGTTCTCAAGCCATCTGTGAACATTTCAGAGTGTGTTCCAAACCACGCAGGAGACTATGGCATCATTTGAAGTATAAGTGGAAGGCATGGCACATGGCTAGAGCCAAATAAACTCCTTCTGTAGGGAGGTTAGTAGCAACTGTTCTTACAGCATTATTTTTCATTCCAGAGCTGGCGACTATTGTATCTCTGTGCTTACAGATGATTATTTTGCTTCATTTATAGCCTCCTGTAGAAAGGGAAATCTGTGAGCTTTCTTAGAAGCAAAGACAGCAGGGTCCAAGCTGAGGCTGAAGCTCCCCTTCCAACCCTGTGTAAGGAAATGATTCATTTGGAGTCAAAGAAAAAAGACATTATTAAACATATTCCTAAGAGTACAAACTTCTGTCTGAACAAATTGCTTTCTTTCAAAAACACCAAACTGATTTCTTTAAATAAAGGTTTACTTTAAAGGAGGTCCTGTTTTGCTCATGGTGAGTAAACTCCTACGGTAACAGCCTGTCTTTTGCAGTTAATTGCTGCTTGTCTCCTTGGATATCATCATTTGCATAATTGTGATTCTTTTCAATAAAAAGGGATTATATAATCTTGGAAAAGCAAACATCATAAAATTTAAATTTAAATGAAATTAAAGGAATAAGTGTGCCATGGTAACAGTGCTATTAACTTCCACCAAAGAATAAAGTCTATAATATTATACAGTCACCGTATTTATAGAAAATCACTTAGACTATGCTGCTTCTAAAATGTCATGCAAACTTAAAATATCAGACCGTACTTTGAAGCAACATTACCGAAATAAATATTAATGCCAACTTTAAGTGTTTGTAATAAGGGACATAAGGTTCCCCTGAGGTTGGCTTCACATTTCTGATTTTGGAAAATTTTTTACACCTCGTAAGAGGAAAAATAAGCAATTTGATAGAAAGTTTACTTTAAAAATTTTTAAATAAAAGCAAATTTCTATTTATGTCACTATAAATTTTATATACTTTCCAGTAGACATATGTGTATAATCCACCATTGCGTAGATGAATTTCAACAAGTTGCAGTGACCTAGAGACTGAGTTAATAGTAGATTGTTTTCCCAGTATGGGAATTGGACTATTTACACCTACATCTTTTAGTATGTGTTAATTAACTGTATTTATCCTTGTTGCCACTAACACTTGAAATTGGTGAGAGCTCAAAGAGCAGACTAATCTAATTAGGAAAGTGCTTTGTAAACTAAAGAACAAAATTTAATTAGTTCAAAGGCCTGACACTAAATAGCTACCAACTTAAATTTTCTAACATTAAGGAACAGAAAATTTTAAAGAATTCTTTCAGAAAAATATTGTGACACATTTAATATTCTAAGAATTTAAATTAGGCAAAACTTCATCTTAAAAACAACCACACATACGTCCCACTTCACTTAACACCAACTTCCCACCAAGTTTCTACTTCCTGTTAAGTAGGCTGTGTTTTTGCTGCCTTGAGCGAATCTATTCCACGTAAATCTCATTCACATATACAACCTCAAATCACTGACGATGGAGAAGACAGCTCTGGAATGTAGCATGGTGTTCAGTGCAGCCCCCGCTGTTCTAGAAAAGGCAGCCTCAAAAGTTAGAGCAAGATGGTGAAGACAAAAGTCAAAGTAAATACAAAAAACCTGTCGAGCCTCTGCTGTTACAGCACCTGAAACCTCTGAGGTGCAACAAATCTGGTGCTCCAGACTGGCAAGGAGTACTTTTCACTTGAACGCTACAGGGTTAAACAGGCATGAGAGAAAAATGAAGGAAACTAAACAATTCAAATGTCATCATGCCCCGAGGATGAATGAACATGTCCCTATAGCCGTAGCACACCATAACGCTCCTCAGCTTGGCATAATGAGCGACAAGAATTTTTCCTAGAAAAAACACTCTTTGCCTCATATCAAGGAGTATTAACTCAAAAAATATTCCAAAAAGTAAAAGAGTGCTCAGAAAGAGAGGTAAAATCAGACAGCCTGTATCCCACACCTTAGCCCTCAGAAGAGGGCAGCTATACTTCAATAAGTCATTTAATTAAGAGGGAGAGTTGGTTTCCCCACATGACGAACGATTTAACCTAGCAGCTCAAATTGTCCCTGCCTACCCTACACTGCAGCATCTCCTATGAACGTCTGGCAAGCTATGAACTGATGTTCCTAGCAAAGTACATAATTTTGTTACTGTTCAGTGTACATACTGAAAAAAATAACTAGAACAATATGAATAACTGCATTGTTGGTATGGATCTTGGCTAACTTAGCTGGCTGGGAATATAGACAATGCAGGCAATCAGCCTGCATTTGCTTTGTTTTTGCCATTCTGTTTCTCATTCCAGCCAAACGCGTTAGAAGTTCCTGCTTAAAAATAAGAATCAAGGGAAAAACAGTAACTAAAGTTTGGGTGGGGGATCCTGTAATCATTCATTCAGGGCAATAAATGATTCTGCAACTGCAGAAAGTTGGAAAACTTCCTCAAAAAAAAAAAAGAAACATTTTTGTGAACTGTACTAACATGAAAGAAATAAACCAAATTCCACAAACACCATATCTAGCTAAGAACGTGATATGAGAAAACAACTAGAAATTGTTTCTTAAGGCAAAATTTCAAGGCCAGTATACCTGATGTTTCCTTCTCTTTATTTTATTTTGTTAAATATGAATTTCAGTCTCACTGAGAAACTAAAACATTTACGAGCTTGAAAGAATGACTTCTATAGATAAAAAAAATTGGCTAAGAAATTATTCACTACATTGTCCTGGACTTTTGAAAGGCAATGTGGCTTGTGTTTATGAGATAATAATATATAGCGTGCTGGCAATGCTTTATGAAAGCTAACAGTCACAGATATATGTTTTGGAACTGTCCAAAGGTGGCTTGCAAGCTATATTTTTGTTGAGAAAAGTGGTTTAGAGAAGATTTTGTGCAAACCTTGTGCTGTAAGTACTTACATATACACAATATATATCCTGTAACTTAGAAGAAAGGAGGTGAGGTTCTGTTTCAATTTACCAATGTTACAATTACTCTGTCATAGGAGTGTTATAGGAATATAATATTTTCCTATATTATGGACGGGGGGAAAGCAGCTTACTCTTTAAAAGCTTTAGGAACATGTGGATGAGGGAGCATCACTCGCAGGCTGTGACTCTGCAGACTGGCTCGGACTAGCGGCTGCCTTACAAAAGGGTCATTAAAACGCACAGGTACAACCAGCGTCTTCCAAAGGCCCATCTCAAAGTTATCTATGCAAAATACCTTCAGAGACTGTACAGCCATAACTTCCAGAGGACTTATTCAAAAGGTTTAATGAAATAAGAGAACAAAAACGCAAATGCTAGTTACAGCTACGTTCTTCTAACTGCTGCTTTGGTTAAGGAACTTTTTTAAAGATGACACGTGCACAATCTGTAAAGGGAACAATCCATCCAGATCCCTTCTCTCAGGGCAACCTAAGATGAGAAATTATAGTATGTCATCCGAACACTGCCAAATTCACTATCCAAGAAAAACAGCCACCAAGGGCTGCATTAGAAAGACAAGGAGTGGAAGACAAAGAGAGAGATCGGAACAACTCCGAATACACAAATTATTTAGTAGAGTTTTCTGTGAAAGTTGGCAGTTATGTTTCAGGTGATATAGCCCTCAGTTTTGACATAATGCCTGCTATCAGAGTAAAATATGTGGAAAAAAAAAATGGTTTCACATCACAAATGCAGAAGAAAACAAGCTTGGCTGGAAGAGTAAGTTTCTTTTCCCTGTGAAAAGAAAACTGTTTTCCCTTAGCTGAAGAAAGAATGCAGATTTTAGAAGGTCCTCCCAAGTATTTAAACTTACTCTGAAACAATATGCTCGTTTTAGAAACTATAGTTTCCCTTTACCTTTCATTTTGATTGGTTTTTCATTCAAACGTTTTGTGGGGGAAAAGTTCTGATTAAGACTTATAAAAACTTACCAAAATACAATTTTAAAAAACCTGAAGTCTAAGGAAGTTTTAATGCTGCAAGAAACATCTTGTCACAATTCTAAATAAATATTTATTGAGTACTCAACCCAGACTGGACTCTGTCCTCAGTTACTGCTGGAAACCCAAATTAGAGGTACTTGAGTTAAAATATGTGCCTCCATGCACTTCATTGTATGTTACTCTACAGTATATACCACTATGGACTGTCCACCCTACAAGAAACTGTTTCAAGGAATTATTTCAACCCATTTCTCCTGCAAAAACAGCTGTATAGTTGGTATCAAATGTATGTTAACTAGGAGTGCAGAACCAACAAGAGTTCTGTTATTGCAGTCTCAAGAACACACCTTCACTGAATCAATGTTTCTTACAAGCAAATTTGTACATAGAAATATGTACAAAATAAACAAAAACAAGAACAGGGCCATTTATCTGGAAGTTTAAGCATCCAGGGTATACGAGCATGCTTTAGTCCTGATGTGACATGAGCCAGGAATCACATTTCACTGCTGTAAAATACTAGCTGTATATTATAGCCAGTGTGTGATTTTAAATGTGGATCAAAATAGATGTTTTAATAAAAGAATAAGAATCAATGTAGAATCTTCAAATGCACAGCAAGCCCATTATTACAAGCAGTCACTACAGACTGCATAGCAGCTGTATGTTTTCCAGACCTCTAACAAGTTAAATATAAGTTATTGCTGCCACCAACAGGACATCTCCCAATATATTTTATCTCAATGTTTCTCAAAATTTACTTTCCTCTACAACCTTCTATATGCTTGCAGTCAGAAATAACGATACTTCTGATGAGATATGAAATTCAAATAAACATTGAAAAAGCTGTATAGCAAATAATTCCATGATCCCTAATAACCCTGAGACGCACATTACTTTCTCTCCTCAGGAAAACAGTTTACAGAATGCACCTTAATAACATGGGTGCAAATGAAATGCTAAATGCTGAAAAAAACCCAAATCCCCATGCAAACAATATAGTGAAAGCAAAGAGAGCCTGTAAAATGGATAAAGGGTTCAACCTGAGGAGTACCGTAAGAAGTAGCAATGACACCATTTGACTTTTTCACAGTAGTGACAGATTTTATATGTAGAGAACGTAATCATGATACAATCACATTTAGCAGAACTTTTAAGCTGAATGAAAAGAAACGGGTGAAATGTGGGATAAGGGGCTCTTCCTTTTCATACTCTCCAGCTGATCTGACCTTGTTCTGCATATATGTTTGCTCATCATGCTAGGGGAGCAGAGGAAGAAAAAGAGAGCGAACTATCTCTGTGGGACTTCATCCGATAGCCTTACAGATGGGCACAGAAGATGGCCGAGGAGGTGCCCCCCAAGGCTGTACCAGGCAGAGCCCATGAGAAAGAACAGTATTGCATTACAGCTGCCACGATACACTAAGTATCAATGCTTGCCAGATGATAGCAAAATTATCGTCTGTAAGAACAAAGCTTTGTCAGGACTAGCAGATTTATAAACAAACCAATTCTAATCTGCTGAAAGGTCATCTTTCCATTAAAACTGAATAGGAATGTGATTAAATTACACGGTTGGCTACAGACATCTACAACAGGGCACCAAATAGGGGCAAGGTTAGGAGCTGAGTTGCAATAAGAAAAAAAAGTACAGAATGATACTCCATGGCTTTTCTCATGAAACACTCACATGAAGCAGGCAAGCCACATTTCAGGGAGGCCAAGTTTGACACATATCTAGATGATGGTTAAAGGGAGCTATCTGACTAAAGTGCGATAATGACAGTTCACTCTGTTGTGAAACAACAAGCATTTCTTTCCTCCTCTACAAATTAGGTCCAGCTTCTGAAACTGCAGTAGCAAGATTTTACTGTGGTGCCTCACCCACTGCTGGCTTTCTGCCCTGCAAATTTTGCCTCTTCAGGAGTTTTTATGAACTTCCATTTTTTAAAAAATGATACTGGTTACAAAAATCCACAAGCTAGATACAGAAACAAGGATGTGTGTATCCAGCTCTATGGACAAACAGAAACTTTGTCCTCAGCACCCACAAGCCTCACAAATGGGTTACATCCTGCCTAGAAGGACACAATATGAAGATATGCAATTAGCATTGGGATTACTCAGTTCACTCTTCATGTCTCTAGAAAGTCAGACATGAGCAGGTCCAGTGTAAATCAGCTGCAGCAGCTGTTAGAGGATTTTTAAGCTGCAAACTGCACGTAGAGGCTGCTGCAGTACATTGCCCATATTGTATGCTAGCTTGATTCCAGCATTCCCTTTGAAGGTAAAAAAGCACTTGGCAAATGACAAAAATAGTTCTCCTCCACTTCTGCCCTCTGAATATGTTTTAAAAACTACCTTTCTTTTTCTAACATAAAGACAAAGAAGCAGATATTAAAAAAACATTAGAATTAAACACAACTTAGGCTTTTTGTTATTTTTATTTTGTTTTTCTAATATCTGCTTTAAACCTGTCATTAAATGCGTTAGCTTAATTAGCTTATACTGGCACCTATTGGTGAAAAATAACATTTGCGTGCTCCATTATCAATTATTACTTGCTCTTTAATCAGGAACACCAATGCTGTTTAGAGTAATTATTGGTTTGCACCCGTCCCACTTCATTAGGATAGTGTTTTCCACTAACTGTTCTAATTGCCCTACAGTAATTTGGTTCCGAGAAAAACAAGTGAGGGGAAAAACTTGTTCTTAAAAAAAAAAAAAAAAACAAAAAACACACGTACATGATTTAAGAGGAGAAAAATTAAAAGTTAAAAAGGAAGTTTCTTAACTGATTTATGCTTGTACTCAGAACATCTGCAGAGTACACCCGAAAAGTGTGATGGGCCAGAATTCAGATGACAAAAACCAGATTTTAAATGGAAACATAGGGTATCTCACCTAAATCTTACCAAGCAAATCACTATAAGCAGTCAATGTACCAAATATAACCAACAATTATCCTTTCAAATGTAATTAACTATAATAATGCCGAAAAATTGAGAATAAATGTATGAATAAAATCGCAGAATGGGACTGATCTTGGATATAGTTCTCTTTCTTTTTTCCTGTTTGATTATGGATCGTATTATTTATTCAGGAAGGTGAAAACAGTTCCTCAAAGGCAATTTAGCTAATAGTGTCAGGAAACAGAACTGATTTAAAGGATCTCCGCAACTGTGTTCTGAATGCAGGTCTCCCTGCACAAAAGGCATATCTCCTCCAACTTCACATCCTAACTTGGACATCCTTTTTCTTCAATCAGGTTTAACAATATTTGCGTTTGAAAAACGTATAAATTTTGAAACCAACTACTTTCCAGTTTTGCAATGGCTGCCTTCTGTCATTACCAGAGACCATTCTTTCAAGAAACCCAAAATTCAGCCACTATAAAGACTACTACTCAATAATTCAGTTGCTTAACTATAGGTGTCTTATGTCGTTTTATATGCTATAGGATAGCTCACCTAGCCTCCAGCTGCTGCTCCAGAAGAGCATTAGTGTCCTATACATCCTGTGTCATACCTGCTAGGTCCCATGAAGTTGCCTTGAATGTGTACAACATCTAAAAATGGCTTTAGCTCTCAATATTTAGGCAACTCAGTTTTGCACTTCATATTCAGAAGAGATTCACAGACACAGTTGCTTGCTCTGTTAGCTTATACTTTAAGTAAGCCATGAAAATAGGTAATATGAGTAAAGAAACTGATGCAAAACCCTGAAGTTTCATGGAGTGCATTCTGTAACTGCTCGGTTATTTGCCCTTTCCTATTGTTTATTCTTTAAAATGAATTGTCAGCTCATGAATCCACTAGCTAACTCACACGCTCCAAACAAACAGTGTTTTTATAATGAATTTAATTTTCAGACAGTGACTGTATCCATTATACAGAAGGCTAGGATAAAACAATTAGCAAAGCCAAGAAATTCTGAAATGCATGAAATATTTAGTTTGAATATTACGGGCCAGCTCTAGCAATAAAAGAAATGCAGGGAAGGAACACAGTGTCTACTAGACATTTTGACCATATCTTCTTTCACTTTTAACTCTGTAAAGATGCCCTAAGCACATATCTTTATGGTATTGTGGTTGTGATTTCATTTCACATCATAAGCCGCTATCAACACAGCCTTGTCATTGCAATTTGTCACACATAGTAGCGTGAGCGTTCTCTATCTCACTGAAATTTTTATCTCACCAGTCACAATCACAGACTAAGAGTTTAAAGCAGAGCTCTCAGACATTATGAGAAGATGAAATCACAAAAGATAACATTAATAGACATTGCCACCATCATAGAGACAAATATTGTAGCTTTTCTGGAGCTTATAAAAATCAAAGTTAATATGGTATAATAGCCAAGCTTTCACATATGTGTATATGTATGAGAGGGAAAGGAGACTCCTCTTACAACACTTTCTTGAAATCCTCATGCAATTTATGCAATGCAGTTTGTACTAAGTACACAATGTGCTTTTATTCGTTATCATTTTTAAACGTCTCCGCTCTCCCCCACTTCTTCCCTGCAGTTGTGATATCTGGGAGGAAGCTTTGTCCTTTCCTCAGGTCTTAAGTTTGTAACATCATGTTTTTCCCTGTTAGGCTGATTTGCTCTGATCAGATCCTAAAGAATTTTTTACCTACAGATAGTTTGCAACATTTCTTGTTTTGGATAGATAACAAGCACTGTACTCAGTGCAGCAAAGGTTCAAAGACTAAGTAGGGGAAAAAAAATTAGCTAAAGATGTTCCTTTAATTCTTCTAAAATTATTAAACTGTGGGTGCCCGTAATTTAGTTTGTGTGGTTCTAGTGATTCAGACCAGTCCCTATACTGTCATCTAGGCCATAACAATTGATGTTTTTTTCAATTTTTCTCTTTAAAACAGTGAGCACCCTAGAATATGCTAAAGTCCTCTCCTTAGTTAACCATGTTGCACTTACTGGGATATATAATTAAAGACAGAACACATGTAACTGCTAAGTGCTACCAAATCCAGAAGCAATCATGAATAGTTTGTTTTGTCTTGTCTCTACTGTTGCTCTCTCGACATTTTAGTTCCAAATTCCTTCATTTAAAAGTGTTCAAAGAATATTTACTTTCATTTCAAGTCAAGCAGCTTGCTGTTCAAATGGTAAATAATGCTTCAAAATAGAAGACAGCCTGTTTGGTATTCCCTTGCTCTCTTTTCTTTTTTATTTTCACTATAGAAAGTTAAAATACATATATACATGTAGTCAGGAAAAAAATTGCAGGCTAAGCAAAAACTAAAATGCCCTTCCATGAAAAACCCTCTAGATTTCTCCAGTGTCTTCTAGGAGAAGTACACTGGCAACTTGTGAAAGGGTAAAGGAAAAACGAAACAAAAAAAGTACTCCCCCCCCCCCTTCACTCTTGAAGAAAGTAAAATGCTTTAACAGGCTGTGGAGAATTGGAGGGAGAAGGAGAAAGGGGGGGGGGGAGGGGGGGAAGAAGAAGAAAAGAAGAGAAAAAAGAAAGAGTAGATTAGCTACTACATGGTAAAAGATAACGAGAAACTTTCTGTCCAACCAGTCTAGAAAAAGGAATGGAAGTCAAATGGAAACTCAAGTCCATTGACAACGTGTAGGAATTTTACGGAGCAAAGAAAATGTTTTCCTAATCTGCTTATTTGATGAAGGTCTCCTTTTAGTTACACAGATACATTAAAGAACAAAACAAAATAAAACTAAAACAGATCAAAGAACTACTGAAAACACATTGGAAGAAAAAAAAAACAGCCTAAAAAAAATTCTGCTTTGTGCCGTGTTGTACCTGTATTTGCTCTATGAAATACTGAAATAGCAATAAAGACAGAAAAACATTTTACTGATTAAGCCAGTGGCTTCCTGTGGTTGTTTCAGATACAGTTTATTGTATCGTGAAAAGACGCTAAGATTTCTTTCTCCTCCCCATGTGGATTCCTATGTTCACATGTATTAGCTAAGAACAACCAGCATTTAGAATGGAAGTTCACAAAAACAAAGTGTTTTCATTTCTTTTGATAAATGACAGTTCAAAAGATACCATATCTATGCCTACTAACACTTGATGAAGTACTTCAAAATAAGTTTAAAACACAATCACTTGGTTTGTCACAGTCTGAAGCTTCCTACTAAAGTATTCTTCACAGAGAAATTAGCTGTAAAGCTTCTAAAGGCTTGGAACTTTTTTTCTACCATGACATTTTGTATGTTATGTAGCTGCATTTATTCTAGCTTTTGTTTTCTTTATCGTCTTTTGGACAGTAAAAATCAGAGGCTTTCCTTAGACTTCAGTAAAATCTTTTCTATATATAAATCTGATTCAAGAAAAAAATTTTGGTCCTGATATCCAAGTTTGATTTTCTGTAAAAAGGTGACACTTCTGAATAAAAAAATAATGACTTAGTCATAAAAATAGGTTTTTAAACATGCTTTCATTTCTTGGTGTAAGAATACAATCTCACTTTTATTTAACTAGGGTTATAGACGCGTGTCACATTCTGATAACTCCATCTTTACAAATTTAAAAGACGATTTTAGACATTAGACAATTTTAAAAGTACTGCTGGGAAAGACGATGATGGATGTATAAAATTAATGTTAGTCACTTCTATCATTTCTCTTATTTCCTCTCCTCCCCCTGATGAAGTTACAGGGATTCTTAAAAATGGAAACCAAGTAGGTTTCCTAGGGAGTACCTAATGTCATCAAATTTTAAATGAGAAATAGTTACCCTCCTCTAGACTTGGCAAATACAGATGAGATTTCTCAACGTGTGGAGATACTGTTTAGTTAGATTAACTGCTGAGGAATTTGAGATCATAAGGGTAATCAATTTGATGGCAAGGCTGTAACAAATTTGGATGCTCAACCCATTATGCAGTTAAAAAAAAAAAAAAAAACTAGCAAGTTTCCATATATATTTCCTTTGGTGACAAAATTGAGATGTTCCTGAGAAATTCCCCTTAATGCACTGCAGCTCTGTGTGTGTGTGTGTGTGTGTGTGTGTGTGTGTGTGTGTACACACAAAATTTATATAATTTTTAAGAAAAATAGGTATAGAATACAGCTCCTATTGAAAAATGTCAATGGAAGTGCCTAATCTTGAATAAGGGGAAAGGATTATTGTATGCCAGATTATCCATAGTCCACAAACTCTGGAGTGGATAAGATGTCAAAATGTCAGTCTGTAAAGAATGAAAATGACTCAAATTTTTCTGTGGAAACCATTCAAGACTATCTTCAACAGTTTGATATTTAAGGTGTAATGAAGGGGAGGACCTTTGAAGAATAAGTACATATTCATATTGTTTATACTTACAGAAGTAAAACTTCAACAAAAAAATTAAGTGTTTCCTTAGTGATCTAGCAAACATTTAACATTGTGTCTTAGGATTTCTTTTTAATTTTTCTTATCTTGACAGTGAGAGTGATGAAGCACTGGAACAGGTTGCTCAGAGAGTTTGTAGAGTCTCTGTCTTTGGTGCTATTGAAATCCTGACCCAACAAGCAACCTCCTCTAGTTGACCTTGCTTTGAGCAGTGAGGTTCAACTAGACGTTCTCCAGAGTTCCCTTCCAGCCCCAACAATAAAAATAAAAAATACATGCGATGGCAGCAACGATGCACATACATAGGCAAATGTGCATTCATACATTAAATTGAACATGCCATTCTTATAAGTTGACAAATTAAATGTTCATTTTCATATAAATTATTTTAAATAAATACTACATCTCAGAATTACACAAATACTTAAATTTCTTTCAGTCAGTACTGTATTTCAGTCTCAGTACAGGACATCTGATGCAGCAGCTGCTGACTAAACATGGAAAACCTGTGTAAGTTGTTGGTACATATGTCAATTATCTGAAACAGCTTTCACCACTAATGTTACACTATGAAGAGACGTAGTAGGTCAAAATCTACTCTGAGCAATGGCAGTGTCATAGAAGCGTCATCAACTTCAAGCAAGACTCCTTCTGTTAATAGTGCTTATCTTTAAAAAGTAAAAAGGTGACATGGATTGAGAAAGCAATTACACAAATGCATTGGATAAAAATTCATCAGATTCCACCATTCATCATCATGTTTCAGCACTCATTGAGCACAAGGTAGACACTAGAATAGAAGCCTGAGAGTCAGTGTGAGAATTGGCAGGGAATGTATTGTTAAATACTTGCCCTGTTGTAACACTCTTCCTCCGATTCCCTAGGGGCTCCCGCTTGGGAGGAGGATCTGGCTTAGATTCAGCTGTATGACGAGCCATTATGGCAGTTCCGAGGTAATACAGATGGTGATAGGGTCTTCAGCAAACTTAAAGCAACTCCCAGCACCTGACAGCCATTTCCAACATTTGATAATAAATCTTCAGCCTAAGATGCAAGTTTCTGTTTAGCTACTCCCCAAAAGTTAAGCCATAATTAGCTCTTTCACTAATTCCATCAGAAACACTTTGTCTGTTTGTAAAAAATCTTCCTTGAAGTTTGTGAGAGAAAGATGTAACCATAAATAATGGCTTATCAGTATTTATGTTTTCCCTTAATTTAAAAAATATGCAAGGCAAATAGTCCTGTTTCTAACCTCAGAACTATCCTCAAACATGCTTATTTTAGGTGAAGGGTTCTCTGGGCACAGTGCATAAGACAGCTTTCCTGCATGAAAGTTTCTCCCGCACGAAAGCGGGTAGTGGGGAACATATCAGTGACTCCATGGCCTTCACATAACGCCAATAGCATCTTCCCTCAATCACAACAGACAGCATAATACATGAAGGTGCAGAGGCCTGAAACGAGTGGTTTTCAATGAACTGCTCACTCAGGTTCCCAGCAGTATTTCCACGCTCCCACAGGGCAGAAGCTGAGAAGCTTTTAGCTTCTTCCCTTTGGGAAAATTATATGACTACAGAGAGGAAGTCTGAAGGATTCCCACCAACATTAATGGTGGGACAGCTGAGACAGCTAGAAGATGAACATATGCACAGTGCAAGTCCCTGTTATGATTTTAACAATTTGTTTTAGAATGAGCTTGGACAAGGAAGCATGCTGATCTTTCTCCCATTATCCTCACTTCCTTGGCCTAGCATGCAAAGGAAAGCAGGGCTCTAAGATACATAAGATGTTCTGCAGTTAATGAGCTTGTAGACCTGGAGGAAAACTAACCCATTCAAACCAAGCAACCAAAGAGGTTTCTTTTCCATTGTAACAAAAAGAGGTACCTAAACTTGTTAATGCAAGCTCATCCTGCCAATGAAAATGCTGGTAATAGAACTTCTACAAATCTTCAGTAATAAAAGTTGCTGAAAAATTAAACATTGGTAACTCCTTATATATTTTATCAGCAATTTTCCTATTATCTCCTGCATTACAGGAAATGGTTTCACCTACTTCACACTTATTCTGGAGCTCTGGCATAGAACAACTCAATATGAATCAGACAAAGAAAATGAACAAAAATTTTGTCTCCCCAATTTATCTACTTATTTATTGCCTACTATTAAGGATGTTACAGTTTAAAAGTTCTCCCTTTGCCCCAAAAATCATGGCAGTGAAATAGCTGGCAATCAATTTCATGAACAACTCAAATTGCTGCTCTCAGATGTGATAAAAACCAAGCTTAACTGATTCAGAGAGTCTTCCAGCACAGCTCCCACACAATGCTGGCAGATAGACAAATCCTAGAAAAAGCCAGTGCTAAAAGCGACCTCAATATACTTTCAAAATCCAGAATATTAAGGTTAACAAGTTAATGCTCAGTATTATACAAATTAACAAAGTTACACCCCTTGCATCATCTTACTGGTAAAAAAATGCACAAGAATCCTATAGGATTCTACCTAATTACATAAATCAAAACGATTAGAGGTTGTATTTTTATGAGTTCTTTAAATCTTCAGAAAACTGTTACCATAGCTATAAGAAGCAAATACTTCTGTAAGTAAATGGAAACAATCCAGAATGTCAAACAAGTGGAAATATTTTGCTTTATTGTGCTTTTACTTCAGTTTTATTTACACTTACTTTAACATGCCATATAAGCTAGACTTCAAGTTTGGAAGTACAGAACACTAGTGGGGAAAAAAGTTCCCTTTAAGATTGCAGTTTTATAAATAATACAGGAGTTTTTTTGTGTGTTTTCCTCTTAGAGAAAAAGTTATTTAAAAAGCACTGAAGATTCATGTAAGCTCTGGAAACTGGGTCTCTTAGTAATTTATAAACATATTTTCTTTGCGTTAAGTTAAGTCTTTCTGCATTGTTCTGGTTTCAGATTTGAAGAAATAGTTAAATTTCACCTGGCTTAGCACTATCAATATCATGGATAATGCAAAATCCTAAGCCTGCCTATAAAGACAAAGCAAACCAGTTCAAGAGCAGCCTGCAAAACTTTTGAAACTTGAAAACAAAAACTTTGAGTCTGTGGCAAAAACTGCAATCAAACATATTGTGACTAACTTGCCATAACAGTTTTTGCAGGACTAACTTGCCATAACAGTTTTTGCAGGACTTGTACAATAAGGAAATACATTTACTTCTGTAATAATTGCACTAGTTCAATGACAAGTCCATTAGATTTCACAAAACATCGTACAGGGTCAAAGTGCTCCATAAACATAGGATCTACTGATCACCTCTTCCTCAGTACCTACAGAACACATGAAAAATCTCAGAGAGATTATCGTGGTTTACACTGCAGTAAGGGTAGTCTGCCATAGTCTTCGGCTGGCTCATTGCTATATTCCCATAACCGTGAGGTGTGTGGCTATTTGAGGCGGCAATGAAAGCCACTGGCATATTACTAACTCCAGGAGAGCAGAGGTGCAACTCTGGGCTCCAAGACTTCCTACTACCTGTTTGCAACACATTCCAGCACGGGGCCTGTCCTTATTCAGCTACCAGAAATCATAATAATTCTTTTATTTCTGGAAGTTAACTATACTCTCCTTTCTCCTTACAAAGGCGATCACAACTGAATAGATAAAGCAGCAGAGTATGAAGGAGAAGCCTCTCTGCTGATAAAGTAAGCTTTGGACATCTGAAATCAGAGCTATGTGAAAAAAGCTTGCACTTCAACTGACACATTAGTGCTACTGCAATAAGCCTGTTATTGTGCTATACTTCTGGCAACAAACAATATTGTCCATCTGGGTGGGTGGATGGCTCAGATGGTCTTAAGTACTTGATAAATGCATCCTCCAATCTGTAACTCCAATGAATATAATAATCACAGATTATTTGGAATTGGAATTTGGATTTTCTGTAACTTAATAAAATCTTGGAGACTTTCTTAGAAATAAGCTGGTTTAACTATACTACTTTTATATAAATTCAGGAAAAAAAATTCTCCAGTTCAAAAGCTAGATTAAAATATCTGAACTGTCCAAAGATGGTGTCTAGAGAAACACTTCAGTTCTTTTTGAGTCTGCAGGGATGCTTCTGTTTGTAGTACTAACAGCAGATCAAGCAGATTTATTTTATTTGCAGTATACATCCTCACAGGTGAACCTGCCATCTTAGAAAGATGCAAAAAAATAGGTTCGTGCTAGTACAGCCTAAGGACAGAAACAAAACAGAAAAAAAAGCTGAAGAGCAGATGGCACTGAATAGAATTGCAGCAAAAATAAATAAAATATGAAAGACAATAAAATTAACATTTAAAAAACAACTAGTGTACTTCTACAATAGGTATGATTCTATAATTATACTATAGTTCTGCTTCTGCAGGCTTGCTAAGTTTCTAGCATATAAAAGACATACAGATGTATCTTCAAGATAAGTCAACTAGAAGTCAACCACCGCACAGGGGGGAACACTCTCTGCTCCAGCTGCATCTAATTAATTTGACCAGCAAAATCTTTTAACATAACTGCTGAACTATTCACCTGCTGTATCTTTCAGGAAGAATAGCAAATACACAATTTCCACTTTGTCAGAGAAAACTGCGGTCTTTTCTTTGCAAAAATGGAGAACCATTAGATATTTTCAGGCAACTCTAGAACCTCATGAACGTTACTTTGGGACTCCTCCTCTCAATTTTATTCTATTTTTTTAAATCATAAAAATAATAAGCCCTGAAATTATAATTCTATGGAGCTTGACTAAATAGCAAGATGAGAGGGCTACAGTTGCTTCTTGTGGAAGAGTATATATGGTGTGATAACAACAAAAGTGGGAAATAAAAAGTTACTGTAGATGGAAAAACATCTTAACACAAGCTTAACGTTAGTCTTGTGATTAGAGTGCTCTGAAGTGACTAAAAGTTAAGTACGTGCTCAGTATTTTACTCCCACAGTCAATCCTGCAACAAATACATTGAGTCTTGTATTATGACAAGAGTGGTTTTTTTTTTTCCTCCACAAAGCATGATACAGTTTGCAACTGGGGTAAGCAGGTAGTAAATATAGTCAAGCAAACAGGAAGAGGGAGGGAGATAAAGGAAAGCAGCCATAACCCAAGTGCACCGAGAAGCCAAAAGATAGAGCAGAGATTGCTTTATTTCCCTGGTAGAGCACTAAGCACCAGCCAGACTCAAGCTGGTCAGGATAGTAATGCCAGCCCCCTGGGAGCTGGTGCAGCTGAAGGGTCTTGACAGCCTTTGGTCCCCCACATGTGGTTTGTAGCCAGCTTATTGCAGCCTAGGCTGGAAACCTGAAAGGCCCCGTTATTTTTGTGTCCAGAATTCGTTAGCTATGACCTACCTTAGAGCTTTGATGCCTTTTTAAGGCATCTGGCTGAGCTCAGCCAGATAAATCTTGGGTCTGTTGTAAGTATCACTCAGTGAAAAATCTAACAGTCGGGTAAAGTAGGAAGCCAGACTATGTGGCCACAGATTATCTCTTCTAGCTTTAAAATTTTCTAAATATTAAGTATACTGTAAAAAACATTGCTTTCCAAATTGGCAGACAAAAGAAGAACTGCTAGCGAATAACTTATCTTACTTTAGTATTTCAAAGACTGGCACCACAAACTAAAAAAAGCACTGTATACACCAAGAGCTACTGATAGATGATAGTAAAACTGCAACACAAACAGCAGAGTTTATTTTACCACTTTTAGAATGAAGCCTACCAATAATGAAAAAGAATTAAGCACCTAAACCTGTCTTGGGGCCTAGAGGCACTTTCAAGCAACAAAAAGAACAGTTGCAAGAACAGGGAAAATGAGCCTAAAGGAGTTTAGAAATAGTCTTTTTCTCTAGACTTCACCAATCTCCCTCAGTCGTCCATTCAGTCATCCAAACTGTACCATCCAGGTGCAGACTACATTGCTTCTTGTAATGCACAAACAGAAAACACAACTTTCATAGACTGATTAGGTCATCACAAACATTTAGTTAGTAACACATCAAAATATATGACTGGAAGTTCAAGATCAGTTCAGGTACGCATACAGAAATTGAAATTCTCTGCAAAATCTTATTCAGTTCTCCAAAATCTGCCCAAGCCAGCAGGAAGGCTAACAAGAAAAATCATAGTACATCTTAAAGTCTAGGCAGAAGTCAGAGAATTATTTATTAGTACATTCATTTTAAATAATTCAGATGCTGTTTTAATATGGACATCAGTTATCATTTGCTAATACATAGGTCCCTTTTCAGCCTCTCCTCCCAAATAAAAGAAAATGACAGATAAAATAAGACATTTCTTATGAGTAAGTAATTACTTTTGGTCATTTCATGCAGAGCATAACAACAAGGTCAGGTGACTGATTCATAAATTCTAATGTGTAAGTTCACTTGCCCCAGAGGAGAGAGATTTTCAGGCCAGAAGAAAGCTGGAGCAAAAGAGCAGGTGGATTATTTAATGATCTGTGAAATTCCTCACCACAGAATGATAAATGAGTACATGGCTTCCAGGACAGACTGGACAAGCTCATAGAAAAAAATTCACTGAAGATTTCATAAAATCCACTTCTTCCACCACCTGATGTTCCTCAGCCTCTCAGAGCACATCTGAGACCAAGTTCCACTACATGCCTTATTTATGGATGAAGAAAAGCATGATGAGCACTAACTGAGCTGAGAGGAAACAAAGATATTACTGTAAGGACCTGACACATGACAGCTAGCAGTGACTCCATAACACCAGGAGCTGGCCAAAGAAGGGAAGAAACACAAGACAGGAAGAAAGAGTTGCCGAATGCCACTGACTGTATGATTCCAGCCTCACACGATGTATTCTTGCAAGTAGGCTCCTAAAGGAAGGAGCCAAATGAAACTGTCACCTAAATTTAAGTTATAATTTTCAGCTTGAGAAACTTCAGAAGCCCACAGCCCTGTCTTGTTCCCCAAATATTTTGTTTTACATGTGGTATTTGCACATTTTGGGGGGGGGGGGGGGAGGGGAAAAAAAGAGAAGAAATTTCTATCTCAGCTGGAAATACATAACAGTTCAGGAAAAATCTGCTTTCATGAGAACTATGCTCTCTGCTGTGATTTCATGGCACACAGACTCTGGGTCTTTAACTGTTTTTGTTTTCCCTCACTTCTAGTAACTTATGGTTCAAGAATATATACCAATATATGGATGTAATTTATGGTACACTAGAATTATGGCAATCAAAACTGGGTAGCAACTAAAAGCATAATTGTTAGCTAATTTATTCAGTTTTCATATAGAGTCCCTGTTCTAAAAAATTATCTTCATGTTCAGCTTTTTATAACTATTTCTGCTAGATCAGTGGGAGCAGCATGAATATAGCAAGGTGAATTTATAGAACTGCTTATTATGGTTGCTCACTCAGACTGTGACTTTGATTAGAGAGTTAAATGAAGTTAATATCATCATTTCCTATTTGTGAAATACTACTCACAGAAGTATTAATATTTATTTCTTGACTAAATAGAAATTAATTAGTGCAAAAATCTGTTTTAAATTCTTTTCTTCAAACGAGTACATTCAGTTATGTTGAACTTTGTGTGCAATTTCTTTTTCCATTGTCAGTTATGGACTACTTTTGCATAAAACTGTCATATTGTTGAGGACCGCCGGTATTTTTTAATTCCTCAGTCACTCTGGCACTTTTAAAATTTAATCATCCTTTCCATCATTTAGGATAGTTGATTGGCCCATAAATTCAATCAGAATGTTTATTAAGCGTAGCTGTGAAAAACAAGGGTTCTCATTAAGGGGAGCAGGTCAAGCTTTCACATTGACAGCTGGGCATCCAGTTAGGTCACCAGAGGTTCTGGATGAACACTGATTAAAGAAATGTGCTACAAACTAACTTGTTGTTTTGACCTTGATTCAGTTGTATATTCCTTAGTTCTTAGGGTATCTCTGTATTGCTTTCTGAACTGCAACATCCAAATACCTGAGTAATACAGAGGAATGACCCAGTTTCAACCTTGAAAGCAGCTAACTAGGGCAGCACAGAGCTCAGTACATCTTTAGTTAACTTTTTTTGGCCACATTACTTCCAAAATTGAGCTTTGAAGTATCACATAGGGCCTGATTTCCCATGGAAACTTTCTTTTCACAAAAGGACAAACGGTCAATTGAATGCAACTGCATTATGCTCATTTTATTAAGTTGGCTTCCAAACAGATCCTCAGTAGGTGAAGGATTCAATGCAGTATTGAAGTGCTCAACATCTCCAGCTTACCAAGTAGAAGTCCGTATTATATTATTCTTTGTACGCAACCATTTTTTGAGACTTGAAGGGCAGAAAGGTTAAAGAGCAGGAGGAAAGGTCAAGTCAGATAAGTAAAAGTCCATATTTCATAGAATTACTGTTTTACTTATCACTTTCCTTGAGATTTGACAGGCATACGAGTGATTAGGTTATCACCTTCAAATAGATTTATAGGCTCTAGGGAATTTTTATTCAACTTACCCTTGGGGATGTCTTGATATAATGTCTTTGTGTTGGCAGTTGTGATTTTTAAAGGTCTCCAAGAATAATGAAAAAAGACATAAGCAGCAAACATGTTTGGATTCACTAAATATACCGGTAGCAAATACTTAACACTATCTTAAATGGGTCTGTTTGCACTACTCACTGCTTTTAAATGTAGAATACTACCGTTTAAAAATAGTTTTAGGATCATGAATGAAAATCAGCACTTCCACTTTGGTCATCTTTGGTTTTTGACTTTTTTCCATCAGTAATCTTTTTCGATGCAACATTAACTAAGTTTAAGGGATTCCTTCATATTAATTAGCCATTGAAACAAAAAATGCAATGGTTCTAAGCTTATTATATATAAAAAGACATGTGCACAGTGTGTGATACAATACAGCCACCAAAAATTTAAATAGGGAATTGAATCTTATCCATAAAAAAAAGCTCACACCCTTCATTAGAACCAAGTAGAGCTAAGGCACTGCCTTGCAACTGCATGTCATAAATACATGGATTTACTTAGCAGCTGATTTCCTCAAAATATTTTCAATCTGTTATTGACAGAAGTGTAATCCTTACAAGTCTTGACAAAAAGTGGTGTTGCCAAGTTTGCCCCAAAAAGATATTCCCACCTCCTCCAAGGAAAAGGACATGAGATAAGACACTGCTGTATGCAAAATGAGAAACATAGAATTGCTGCTACAAGGAGTAGTCAGAAGTAAGAGTAAGACCACAGATGGACAGCTGCTCGTTCAGCAATAAGACTCTCCTTTGGCCGATTTATGGACTGTTTACATTGTTTCATCTTTCTGATTTTAAATGTTATTTTTTGGTAAAAATCAGCAAACAGTTCATAGTTGCACAAAAAGAGTAATACCTGGTCAACCACTATCAGTCTCACTGCTGTCTAAGTGACTGACCCTTCCAGTAAGAAGTCTCTCAGATTAAACCTGATTTTTCTTTTTCAGTTTTATTGGATCAATGTACAATACCTATGCACAAAAATGAATGACATCCTTCCTATATTTTGTTTTATACACCCATCAAACATCCATGTGGTTAGAACAAACATCTCAATATTATGGCAACTGATTAGAAGCAGGAAAAAGAATACCTTACCCCAGGAAGAAGCTTATTCAACTTGCTGTTACTTCAGCTTTAGAAAACAGCTACCTACTTGGTGGGCAAGGGGAGGGGAACTGTCACTATTCCTCACATCCATTTGAGGCAAAAACATTGACCATCAGCTAGTTCCTGACAATTGGCTGTTATTAAACTCCAACTCGCTAGGGCCAGCTGTGCCTAATTTGAGTCACTGGTGCAAAAATAACCAGTCAGCAGGAATTGAGGCAATTATGGGTAATTCTTTTGTAGAGCAGTCCTGCATCAGAATCCCAGGATTAACTTTAGGCTGGCTCTCCAAGGTGATTGAATGATGAACACAAGGCTTCTGTAAAATCAGGAGAAGCTGAAATCAGTTTTTATGTGAGCTGATTTTTGAAGGCTGCAACCTGTGTTTTAACTTAATTAACAGGCAGATTTTTGAAATTATTTCAGTGCTGAAAGATGCGTAGAGGTACAAACTAATATTTTCAAAGGGTTATTTGTTTTACTGTTAAATATCCAGCCCCCTTGCCTATATGTTAGCCTACAAGCCTTTTGCAGCCCAATCAATCTCTGAATATGTTTAGCAGTTTCTACACCTTGCCTCATATACCCTCTGCTAGATTGCAAATACATTCAATTTTCTTTGTTTTAAACTTAATCTTAAGAAAAGATTTCCTCCTTCCTATGTCAAAAACACATACGGCTATCTTTGTAAGGATGGCTATGAAATGCATACAATAAACAAATTTAGAGTAAGGAAGTGTTTTGCTATGCAGTCAGCCTTAAGTTCTGTTTCTATACAGAAAAATGAAATAAGTAGAAATAAAATTTTAAGTGACCATAACATTTTGACATAAGACTCAGGAAAATTCTACAACTTCGTAATGCAAGATGTAGTTTATTTTAACCTTTTAATATGAAAACAGAAAGTGGATTTGCCTTATCACCTAAATGGCTTCCTTAAAAAAATAATGTATGGAAAAATTATGAAAAGGACCCCGCACATATTTTAAATTTGACAGCGTCCTGTCACTAATAGCATTATTAGCCAGACCTACTTAAAACTCTATAGCTTTGTTTTAAAGGTCACATCTTATCCTCAGCCGTTCTGACTCTGATGTGCCATTGTAACAGAGAAAATGCTTTTTCATGGAAAAGCATTTATAATATCTTAATTGTTTGCAAGAATTACTACAACTTCCCAGAATACATTGCATGTGACAGACAAAAATATCAGCTATCCTGACACTGTTTCCTTAAGTCAGCTTCTATTGAAACAAAGCATAGGCTCCCTACCTCTAACAAGGTATAATTTAGGACATCAAGCCTCTATTCAAGTTAATAAGTAGATCCATGTCCCTTCAATTATTTATTCCTCTGGCAGACAATTCCATTAACCCCCTCCTGTGCAATAATTTGTTCTGCCACATGTTAGAAAAATTATTTTCCAGCTGCTCAGTAATATCACTGCAATGAATTGAAAGTATTTCCTGGTTGACAACTGATACTCAACAGAGAGGTAAACAGTGACATCTGATACATGGAGGGTAATGTAGTAGTAAATAGCACAAGACAAATGTTAAGTTCTTCCAGCATGATATTTGTGGACTGACAGCAAGAAGGGATGCAAAAATACTTATGAATTATTCATTCAGCTCAAGAAATAAATTAAAGCTTTTTCTGGTAGACAGGTGAGACCCAAGAAAGAACTGAACATCAACACCTGTTACACAGAAGTTAACTTACTACTAAAGTAGTACAATACAAACATGGTTAACTTCACCCACTGTGATGTTGGTGGACTTACAATGACAAGACACGTAAAGTAATAATGAATTATTCACGCAGCTTAGGTAAACAAGAAACCATTTCATTTTCTGTGCCTGAGAGGAATGTCTGGTAAGTCAATACAAACAAACACATTATGACAGCACTCTTGGCTTATATCCTTTATTTTATCGGCTGTACAACCCAGAAAGCCACACACGTAGTGGAGTCATTTTGCAAAAAGTTTTACAGCTAAACCAAATGGTATCTCCACAGCAGGTACAAGTTTCTGAATGGGTATCCAGTAGCAAATAATTCCAGATCAAGAGCAGTGCGTAACAACAAAAGAAGAGCTCCTGCGCTGCTTTGTTGGAAAAAGTCTACACCAGGCAGATGAGTAGCTGCCAACCAGGGCTAAGACAAGATGGGTGCAGCTAGCAAAGCTACAGGCACCTGTGTCTCAGTGAGCAGCAGGCCAAATACAGTGGCATGCATGAAAGCTGTAAGCAGTGCAAGACTCAAGGGTCTGATTGCATCCATGGTGCGTCTGTGGAACCAAATAATCCAGCGCAGATATTGACCAATTCTATCCTTACCCCTATTATAAGACTTCTTTTTTTTTTCCCCCAGAGGTGGAGCTCCAGGGAATCAGAAGAGCAAAAGTTCGAAGGAAGAACCAGTGATGCTTCAGTCTGACACATTGGCTGAGTTCGGAACAGAGGCACAAGAAAAAAAATGGACGGGTATGGCCACCAGACAAGGTAAAAAGGAATGAACAACTGGAAAGGCAAAACTCTGAAGTCTATCAGTCTTTTTTTATAGACATTCTATCCTTGAGTTGGAATAGGATGAAGATTACTCCGAGGTCCTACACTTACCTAAAGTATTACCAAGAAACAAAGAATTAAGCAGTAGGGAAAAAAAAAAAAACTAAAACGGAAGAAACACCATTCAGAAGGCGCTATCCAATAACACACGTCCCAAATTATTTCTAGATAGAAGTGAAATCAGCAACTGGTAAATCAACACCACCTGGCTGAATCCCAGTTTGCTCTTCATTTTCCTGGGGGACTGCTTTTTTGTGTTCTTTTTGCAGGTTCATTTTTCGTATATTCAAGACAAAAATTCATTTTTCATATATTCAAGACATACATATGCATATGAGTAGGTCCATTTCCATGGTTAGAAGACAGGAGGGCATTTCTCACGAGCAATTTGACCAGAACAGAAACTAAAGTTTCAAAGAGCGCATAAAGAAAGAAAAATCCAGCCACAAAGAGCAGCTGGTTTAATGTACAGAAGAAAAGACACAGCATGTTTTACAAATGCTAATGTATGTGACAGGAAACTATCAACCTCATTTCTCAACAGAAAATTTTAAATTCCAAGCTTAAATGATTTACCAAAAACTACGCAATAAGTCACTAGTGAATTCTGACATTAATCCCAAACCTAATCCCCAGACCACAGCGAGTCCCCAGGGCCTTAGTTACGGACTCATTTTTCACTGAAATTGTGCTTTCCCTTGTTTCCACGTACTTAACAGAAACTGTGGCTCAACACCCTTTAACTTTATTACGTGGCATTTCTTAAGCAGCAGGTGGCCGTGAGGGAGAAGGTGGTGCTGCCTCGGCGCGCCCAGGCCTGTCAGCACGCGCCCAACCGCCGCCATCCGGCAGCCTCCGGCGACCGCGGCGCCCCTGGCCTCCCCCCGCCGTGTCAACCCCGGGCAAAAGCATTTTCTGTGGGCCAGCCACGTCTCCGAGAGCGCGTTCAAACCGAGCCAAAATAACACTTGCGACTCATTCGCCGCGACGTGCTGAACTCACCTCAAAACCAGATGCTTCCACAGGGGATGGGGCGGACCGGCGGGGCCGGCATGGCTGCAGCCGTGGCCACAGCGCCAGCCATGTCCACAGCGCAGGCCCAAGATGGAGTGGGGAAGCGGCGTCCGGGCCAGGGTCCCGCTGGCGAGGTGCAAGGCCAGGCTCGGCCAGGACCGAGGGCTGGGCCAAGAGGCCGCTGCAGGGCGACGCCGAGGCGCCTGGAGGCCTTGTCCTGCCACTGCGCTGACAAGGGGGGGGGGCACCTCCGCCCGCCATTTTAGGTGGTGCTGGATCATTCCGTGCGCTGAAATGGTTCTCAGTCAACTTGGGAAACTATATCCCAAACGCTATTGTTAAGCTTGTTATATCACCTGCTTATTTGTTTACATGAACTGCAGATAGAACTGTAATCTTCTGGATCTTTCTTAAGGAGATCTTGGCTGCCACAAAGAAATTTCAGTCCCAGTCTGACGGTATTTATGCAATAATGAAACCGCAGCTGAAGGATGAGTTGATGCATCCACATCGCTGAATTTAACAGAAAAAAAAAATTATTGTAGATTTCAGGATGCAGCTGGTCAACGGAAAAAGAAAGTAGGCAAAAGTACTTTGTCGGGATATTAGAAGACATGAAGTATCGCTTAGGTGCTCGGGAATGGCTGGACAAGGAGACTGGGATGAAAAGCCAGTTTGTGGAAGTACGGGGACCGAGACTGACAAAAAGCAAAATGAGACTAGGAAATAACCTCTGGCTAGGCAAAGAGAATGAAACAGAGGGAGACACAAAGGGAGGGAAAAGCAGCACCTATGGACTGGCCCATGGGAAGGGGATGTGCGATTTAATCTTTTTTTTTCCCGCCCCTCAGGAGGTATTATGTAAATTTTAATGTTTTTAAAGCACTCAGGATTTACAAATGTTGTATAAAAGCTGGATGGAAGTTAACTCCATCTTAGTACTGTGATTTGACTTATATATCGTAACTCAGCACAAGAAATGGAACAAAAACGAGCATTATGTGAGCACCGTCCCTCCCATGGTACAGGAGGTATAGTCCTATGGAAAAAACATGATCATAGTTTTAAAGGCCACATTATAATTCATATTAATAACAGACCAGTTAAGAGTGAGCAGACTACATTCATTGAGGAAATTCTAAACTCTGGGTTAAATTTTTTAGTTGTTTGCAGTATTATCTGCATGTCTTAACAATGAGCAATAATCAGAAGAGTAGCTGGACTAGAAAAAGTAGCAAAATAATAAATCAAATAAAAAAAAAGATAAGCTGCATAAGTAGTGCTTATAAAGCTTCAGTTTCATGATAAGAATACTGATGGAAAGTTGTAAATATTTTTTTCTTGTCATTTAAAAAAACTAAGTTAGAACAAACCCATAGAAAGGTGATTGATGAAGTATGGTATTATGAGCAATATTCCGGAAATGTCTCAACAGAGAACCTATAAATTTGAGTTCACGCATCCCTGCCTTTCACAGACCACAGTTCCATGGAGCAATGTCTTCCATGTGACCTTCCTCTGTCACGCTTGCTTTAGGCATTGTGTCTGTTTGAATGCAGACACTTACACTGGGGTTTTTAGGAAATCAATAGGGAGCGGTGAACAAGGGGCCAGACAAAGGTTACCCCAAACCCTCAAATGAATTGACTGGCTAGAATCCAGTAGGTAGTAAAGAATTTAAATACACTTTCAAAATCAGTGGGTCACATTCTAAAAAGAGAAGAACTCTTGTTATCAATGCTGCAAAGTTAATATTCGTGCCTTCCTTTAGATCCACATACCTTAAATACTCCAGACCAGCCTGTAGAGCTCAGCAGTTAGGAAAAACTCAGATGCACTGGCCCAGAACTTACCTGACTTGGGAAGTTAGCCAAGGGGCAAAAGGGTTGTAACTGGGAAAAGGAGCTTGACAATGATGTCAAAAAAAACCTAAAAATGATCTCTAATAGCCATTAGTTGAGATTCAAATGGATATAGAATCTATATGTCACCACCATTATAATAGATTTCAACAACACAGAATTGATAAATGAGAATTGGTTAGAGATCAAATATAGAGAATGAATTCATAATTGGGAAGCCAAATGTTTGTAATAATGCTTTCACGGCATTAATTGTCTCACTTATATTTATGAGACCAGTGACAGAAAACAGCAAAGGAGTTAAAACTATTTCTGCAAGGATACAGACAGTTTTTCCAGAGACAGAAACATTCAATAAATTGATTGTGCCTAACCAAAATTATGCATACATAAACAAGTGGTAACCTGGAGACAACTGGACAATAAATATCAAATAGCGAATAATGGACACTAAGTAAATAAAACAGATTATATTACAATGTACTGATTTATTTGCCATATAAGCAACAAATTTCCAATATGCAAAAGCTGGCAGTGTGAGAGATTAACAAAACATCTGTAAATTTAAATTTGCTGTGATAAAACTATTTTGAAAGCAGTTGCTGTTTAACATGCTTAAATCATTCAATAATTACCTGATTTAAGAGAAAAGGGCTTCCTCCCACATCTGCTGTGGTAACAAACCGACTATGTTAAAGAAAAAAATATACCCTTGTTAGGCCTAACTGTCAAGGAAACAGTAGTGATGCAAAAGGCGATAGAAGTATACACAAACTTTGATATCAGTCACTTCAATCTTAATTTTGTTGATATAATTGTGAAAATCATTCTTCAAGAATAGGAGCGTGGAACAGATGTTCATGACTTAATGTTATTGTATTACATTAAAATCTATTCTCTTGGCAATTTTGTTTTTGAAAGAAGTTTTAGTTCTATGAGAGCTGCTGTATTAATTCCTTAACTGCATTATATAGATGTAATTTTTTTTTGGAAAGACATTCAGAATAGGTTTCTTTTCAAGACAGCATCTATTCTGAACTCCGCTATCTGGTGCATTTACAATACACATAATACAAAGTCCATTTGCTTCTAATTTTAAATGGAGATTTGCTGTAGTAATAGGTTTGATCTGAAATTGTTTTTAATTACCTGTATAATTTGTCATATTAAAATGGGTTACTTATGTGGCACAAAACAAAAGAATATAAGGTGGCATAACATGAAATACGCTTAAAATACTCTGCAAACTATTTCATTTTATTGAATATGAAAAAGGTAGCAGTACAAATCGTCCCCTAGGATGGCAATTTTAACCTCGATTATGGTTTCAGCTATTAAGACCCAACTTCTGGTATGAAAGTAGCTTCTAGTGAAAAAAAAGTAGGACATCTCAAGAGTGCTAAGATTTGAATCGAAGAACATTTTCTGAGATCTTATTAAAAGAAGCAGCAATTGGGAGGAAAAGTATGCTTTTTAAACATTGATTCTAATGTCTGAAAAATTGGGACTGGATGAATTCTAACACGATAATGCATTGCCAAACAAATAACCCCTGTTTTCTGACTTGGAAGAAGGAACTGTACAGCAAGAATTTCAAATCCCTCATATTTAGCGCTACAAATAGATTAAGTATTGAAGAATTCAGAAGACTGACTTTGTGGATGTGATACATGCTGTCTTAATAAGAACAAAAAGCTCATATGACATTGGGAAATAATGCTGAAATAGAAACATTGGCCTGAAATTAATATTCACCAAAACAAACTTATTATGAGAGAATTGAACACTTGTTATATACTGGGGAGGTGCTGCTTTTTTCTGATCTTAGTAAGAAAGAGTGCCAGCTTGAATCATTGAGTATAACACAATGTTTAATCAGAATATTCAAAGATAGGAGCAGTTAGGAATTAAAATCTTACATTGCTTGTGACGCTGGGAGCCACGAGATGACTCAGCATCAGACAGACCTCTCAATCACGACGCCACATGCTGCACAGATCTCGCTTGTGGAAGGTTCACCAGCATTTTAGGCTTTAGAGCTCTTACAGATTTTTCTTAGAAGAACACAATTCTATTCATCATTCCTACTGTCAAGCAAAAGGATGATCACATGAGAACATGCTGCTTCACTTTTAGATAAAGACAAGGACAAGCAGGTGGCATAATCACCAGTGTCAAGTGGGAGCTGCGTATAGGCTCCTCTGTTATGATTAAGCAGCTAAGTTTATCCTGTGGCCAGGGGATATGTGTAGCACAGTATAGGCCCGTGACTACTCAGGTTAACTGCCATGTAGATCACTAACTCCTGGATGTACAAGTCTTCCAGTTAGGATCACTACACTTGTACGTACTAAACAAGGAGGCTGAAAAGTAGCTTGTGCTTACAGAATTAACTACATAATTAAAAAGATCAATATGAAATACTTTTGAAAATCTGAGCCCCATAAATGGAAAAGGGTAATATTTATCTTTACTGTTCTGACTAGGTGCACATGTCTGTAATAAAAGCTCTTTAATAGAACCCAATATCTGGCCCATATGAATTAAGAAGTTCAAAACTTCATCTTTAGTGCTCTGAGTAGGTGAGGATCTCTTTAACTGGAACGGTGTGATTTGCTTCTACTCTGATAAAACAGAGACAATCAGAAAAGGAGTCTGAGCGGTCAAATAACATAATAAATCTTGATAGTACTTTCATTAAGGATCTTCAAGAATGAATTTAGAGAAAATGTAATTCCTTTCACTTTTATATCAACAGACTACTTGGAAAGCTGTTTTCATGTGCAGTATAGTTTAATTTCTCTCCCTAAGCACTATCTGTCATAAATACCTGCCCACAAATATCGATATGGGTATTGAAAAATTGTATTCCTTATAATGTATGCTTAAAAAGTTTTAAAAGAAGAATCCTATCCACGTGTATTAGTTTGTCTCTATGCAGTCCTTCATTGCTGATCCTAGAATGTATGCATTTATTGAAGCATAGCCATCTCTCCTCAGTAATACCTCAAATGCTATGCTGACACAAATGGTATTAGGCATACAGGGCCTATAGCATTGGAATTAACAGGAATTTCTTTAATAGTAGCCATAATTAATTTTCTCATTAAATTCAAAGGCAACCTGGCTAAACCTGTAGGTCCCAGTAGAGTAAAAGTGAGATTGTACAGGATAAGGCATGTAGCACCCAAAAAAATTTCTTGAAAATGTATGTTTGGAAACCATAGGAGTCTCTTGTTTTCATGCCTAACAGGTAGCAAAGATGACCATGAGTGAAAAACATTGTGCTGCCCTAAGCTAAAAGTCTGTAAAAGCTATAGATGACAATGACATTCTTTTATTTAACGACAGTCTTCCACTTCTGATAGGAAGAAAAGGACTGAATTCCGTAAGTCTTGTCTTTTAGAAAACATGTGCAATAATTGTTCTCTCTACACTCATTTTCTTAGGTGCAACTCATTTCAGTTCAGCTGAAGCACCCAGAAGTGGAAACTGCTGACAATTCTGCTCAATTGTATTCAAATAACTGAAGATCTACCCAGATATTTATACCAGCCTCATTACTGTGATATGTGAACAGTCTGAGGTCAGATCTCATTTCATGCATTCATTGACACATCAGTTTCCAACATAAACTACCATCTCTATTTACAGTTATACAAGACTTTGATCCTTGCCACATTCCTTACAGCATCCTTTTTCTAACACACAGAAGGTTATTTTCCTGCTAAATATTTGATAAGCTGCAAATAGGCAACTATCAAATGAAATAGGAGTTAATGTGCATGTGGTAATCTAGAAGAAACCTCCTTGAACAGTAGTTAGTAACTATTTCAAAATCTGCCCTATCCCTTGACATTGTATTGCATCTCATTCACTTCCAAAATGAAACGTATTTGAAAGGAGTATTTCCACCTGAATAGAAATTTAAACAGAGGATAGTTCTTTTTTTGTACATTCCCAAGACAGAAGAAGTAATGTTAATGAAACGTGAAACATCATAAATTAGAGAGAGTAAAATATTTAAACTTGCTTGTAGCTGTCCTGTAACGGTGACACTCCCATCTGCACTAGAAGTATACAAGAAAACTAGTTAGTTTAGCACTTGTTTTTTCTTTACAACACATTTTTAAAATGCAGTGAGTTTTTTAGTGGACCCATTATACTTATCTCATGGTGAGGTTTATAGAGCATAAGCTTTATGGCACTGCCTCTAAAATCTTACTAAGCCAACACTTGGTAAATGGATATAATAGAACAGTGTGATATAAAATCCTTAACATGCTGTTATTCCATATGGCTGAACTAAGCCTCTGCCTGACCGTACCAAAACTGGTAAGTGAGGTTTTAGAGTCTTTAGATAGCCCTTTGATAGAAATAGTCAGGGGAAAAATCTAATTAGTTGTAAGATAAAGCTTGCAACATTTGCAAATAGGATTATATGATTTAATTCCTAATGATAAAGGAAACCAGACTCAAGACCAACATTCCTGCTGTATCTAGTCCTAACGGCTACTGTTTAATGCTGCAGAATGTTCAACAGACTTTGTATAATTTACAAAGTATCGTTAGGAAAGATCTTTTTTTGAAATCATGTTCTATCCCTTTGTTCATGAGTGGCCCACGTGCTAACTTTCAATGGAATAGAGACAATTTTAACATTATGGTTCATACTACTTATTTTCAATCTTCTCTCACTTTTCTTTATGAATATGATTTTGGTATTTCTTCCCTAGCTGTATAGTGAACTCATTTGTATCCTGTTTCAGTTTCCTATCTGATTAGGTTTTTTTCCCTATAGGTTTAGTTTTGCTGAACCATGATGGTACCACACAGACAGCAGGATACAAAATTCATGAAAATCATGTAAGCAGAGATAGAATACCTGCAACTCCTATTCACTTCAAAGAAGCTGCCATTGTTTAATACCTTTAGAAGCTGCACTGCTGTTTATATTCAACAGAATACATTATCCTAGTATATGGTACTGGATAATTATTAGTCTATGAATGCACACTGTGAAGTAAATATCAAAACTGGCACAAAAAGAAATACTTTCCTTACACTCCAGGCTCCTTTCCAGAATAATTATGTAGTCTTTAGGGGGAAAAAAAGTTTGAAAAGACCATTGAATGGAAACTTTTCCATATCTTTCAGTTGAACAAGAATACCACTGAAAGAACACATGCAAAGCTGGGGTAGAAAACTCTGTGAAAAGCAGGTTGAACTTCCATCAAGGATCCCAAAGATTTTAGTACTATCATCAAACTCAAATAAAATTCTGTACATAAGCACCTCTCTGTCTTGCAAGAGCATATAATAGAAAAAGGAGCACCAGATTTCATTGTAATCATCAGTTCTATTCAGATAGGCATATACTGGTACTGTTCCCTCACATGAAGCGTTTTCTGCAATTTCTAAGGACATTCTGAAATGTGGGAAAGCTGGTAGCTTATTACCAGCTGCATTTCACATAGCAGAGATGCTGCAAGCAATTTCCATCCAGAGTTAGAATGAAGTGGTGGCAGTCTCCCATTGCCAATAATCGCATGGTCTAGCGGGTCAGATACAAAATTGAGGTTAGGAGAGACTTATCCTGCTGCTATCTTTAGCAATGCAGTTATTTCCTACCTTATCTAGTAATCTTTACACAACATGTTAGTACCACAATGACAATTAGACACTTCACTGTTGAACAAACTGTTGTTCCTGCATTCTAAATTAGTTCTGAATGAAAAGTAACCCAGTTTTTTAAAGTATTGGGCACCACAGTTCCCAGCAATGTCTACAGGAATTGCTACTTTTGGGCAAAGTTAAGTTAGCATTTATATTGGCAGCCTTTAGTTAGCATAACTTAATACAGGCATTAAATCTAAAATGGGCAATCAGAATGGCAGACATCATGGATGAAACCAGCATGAGTCACCAGGCTCACTGAACTGGAGCCTGAACTGTAGGACAGTTATTAAAGTCAATGTGCACAAAAGTAATCTGGCTCTTCATAAGTTTTGGGCCAATTTAAAGCACGAAATGTCTCCCTCTTACCAAACACGGATCTATTCCCTTTCTTAGCCATTTGCCTTTTACCTATTCGATGGCAAATTAGAAACTACAGTTTAAAAATTGGCTTATGTGAGCAGAAGTCTTATCAGATGAATTGGAGGAATATTATAGCAGCAGTTTCTTTGAGCAGTAGGAAGCACCTGGAAGTGACTTACAATTGTGCCAGTTCCCATGTTGCCTGTTAAGGATAAGGATAAGATGGCACTAAAAGTAGGACAGAAATATATCACTTTACTTTGTGAGAACTGAGCCCTAAACAATTAAAGTAGATCTGCTGGAATAACTAGTGTGTGAAGAAGAAATGAAAGAGGTTAAATATTTGATGGAGCGGTGTCAAAGCATCCCATTAGTATGTTGCCCTGCTTCATGGCTTTTCTGAGAAAACTTGTAAGCTCAGCAGCAGCACTTCAGTAGCACTATCTGAATGCATAAAAGCATTCCAGTGAAACCTGTGACCAGAAAATCTGCATGAAACTGAGAGCAGGAGAAAAGTGCAAATGAAGTTTTAAACATTTACAATTTCATCATTCAGGAATGAATATTTCTCTGGTTTGCCCTAAGGTAATAATCTAAACTTAAAGTTCTCTTAACAACTTCTTGCTGTTACCCACTCATACCCCAGTATGCATATGAGCAACTGCTAACTTTCACAATTAGAGTAATCCACACTCTATGGAGTGTTTCAATTTAAATGTTGTTGCTGCTGAAGTGCATTAGAATAGCCAAAGATCGTTTGGGAGCAGGATAGGTTGTCCCAGTCATTCAGCCAGATATGACCCTCCAGGTACTCATTTGATTTGGCAGTAAACAAGCTATACTTTCAAGCTGGGGTTTCTGACTTCTCATCTACAGTTCAATGTGGGGAAATAACAGGTCTATTATTACATGTGATTTTACGGGGGGAGGCAATGAGGACAACCTTTGGCAGCCCTCATTCTTGGTCCATAAGGTGGTTGTTCTGTCCTCCACACCAGGCTTTTGGGACCTAGCCAAAACTAACACTGCAGTATATTATGTGCTATTCTTTGGATATGATGTTAGATTCAGGTTCATTGCTACAGATCTCATGAAACGTTTTGAAAACAGATGGGGATAACCAACGCTTTGTGGCCAGCATATCCTTTATCACACAACGTGACTGCAATGTGCCTTCTGTCAACAGAAATAGGATGTCATGCCGAAATCTTTTTTATCAGTCAGCCACCACTTAACTTCAGGTTACTGACCAAGCAGCTTAAATTGTTTTCAGTGAAACCATGACAGAGCTTCACACTAGTATTTTTTGGATAAGTATTATTTTAAAGTCCCTAAAATACTAATGACTTAACACTTTTCAAAACATGTACAAATAGCTAGGGCAAAACTAAAATCATTTTTCACGTGGTCAAATGCTTTGTTGAGTACTAAACTTTCTTTCAAGCTTTTTTTCTTTTTTTTTCTCTCCATCACAGGCAACTTTATTCTGATTGACCTAAACTAGAAAACTCCTTTCATAACCTAATAATCCTGTAATTCTGGTTTTTTTTCCCACTACAATATTATAGCACCATAATCCCACTCTTTACCTAGTTATAGTGAAAACAGAAGCACAAAAAAAAAAGGCTTCTCTACATGGCTTTGATGTCACTTTGATACTTCTATTTCTACATGGAGGGCTCAAAAATAATTCTTTACAAAGAACGATGTATTCATTTCCTTGATGGCATGCAAAATGCCTCCTCTTTTTTTATTGCATTCCACTTATTTTTTTCATGGGAGGAGAAAGATATCCCAAAACATGCAGTATGAATGGAAGGGACAAGAAAATCCACGTCAGAGAAGAAAAATCTATGTGATTTTACCAGGAATTATGGACCCAAATCACTAAGCAGCTTTTGAGAAGCAGCTGGAGATCAAGAAACTGCCCTCTTCTCAAGCCACACTCAGATGAAAGTAATATTTTTACTTCTCAATTGGGAAGTATGTAATTTGTCCTATAACATTTCTCTATACTTCTTTCCATATGCTTCTGTGCTTCCTCTCTAGAGACAAGTCTAAAGCTGAGATTCAGTATAAAACAATACATGAAACATCACGAAAAAAATCAATACCTTGCCAACATCCACTTTTTCAGACCAATAAAAGTGGTATTTGGGTAGGATGCTATGTTATTTCAGATACCTTAGGGCCTGATTGTGCAGATAATTGGATGCAAGGGACTGCCACAAAGTATAGGTGGTATCCATCAATAACAACTGTTGCTAAAAGTAGGCAAATTATAGGGAGATGTTTTAGAAATAAAAATATAGACTAGATATTCCAAGAATGTTTTATTTTTCGATTGAGAGTACAAAAATATTTATGTACATTTATATCTCTCTAGCAGATGTTGTATCATTTCTGCAAGTGTAAACCTGATTAAAATTGCTTGCCAATAACGGGTTTCTTTCAGGCACAAATTAAAATCGTCTTCTATAATTAATTCCACAAACTAAAAATCTTCACTGTATTTGCCATAATGGCCTCCATGGTTCCTCATACAAATAGGTGTACAGATACAAATAGGACACTGAGAACTGAAAGTTAGAACACACAAGTGTTCTGAATATCTGCTGAGAGCTGGCTCATTTAGAGACCCCACTACTGGTAAGTAATTTATGTACACTCATTCCAACCGTCGCTGATTTAAAATATTAAGACGGCTCTCTAACCTCAGTGAAGAAGAGACTCGTGGTTTTGAAAGATGGGATACGGAAAAAAGAACAAGCTTGCTGAGCATGCCAGATGAAAAATTTATAATTTTAATATCCTCGTATTTCCATATTCTATTATATGTTCTTCAGAAGCTGAAGCACAGAATAGCAGTTACTTTATTTCTTTTCTGCCTGCAGGTATACAGCAAGGCATCAAGCTGATAGGTTGGTTCATATAACACCAGGTACATTTATTACTCCAGATAATTTATTTATATTGAAGCTCATGTGTTTTCCTAGCAAATGTTGATGCACTCTGACTGCCTTTTCCGTTTCTAAAGTTCTATAATTGTTAAATGGATACAAATATTGATAAAACATTATAACTTACACAAAAGCAAATGTGCCATACGAGAAGGGTTTTCAGTGACAAATCCTAAGGAACAAATTATGCATCATCTGATTCTCAGTCCAATGAAATATGTTCCTCAATTTTTAACGTCTGAACTGCTGTGCTGCACTGACTACAGTATAGTGACTTTACACTTGCACACTAATAAGCATTTACACAAGTACCTGCAAGTTCTTAAAACATGCTAGAGTGCTGTTTACTTGCTTAGTTCCTGGAGAATGGGCACTGAGTCCATACTTGCAACTTAAGTTTATAGAAATGCACAGACATCTCATTTCCATGCATCAAGGCATAAAGCATAAAATGGGTCTCTGGCATAATATGACATCCAATTACATGTACAGGATCATGTCGCATGTTACTCAGGTACACAGGATGGGGGAAATGCAGTTGCTAACTACAGAGTGTGTCTTACTGCAAGGCACCTTTACATATGAGCCTTTGCTTGCACATTATCAAGTTCAGGTTAACTCCTTGTGTAATTGCAGGCAGAATTAAGGCCCTAGAATGAGAGTAAAACACTGGAAACATTACAGGTTGTCTACACCCATCTGATGCAAAAACAGTGCTGTGAATCTCACCTCACCTTATAAATTTAGAGAACTGGGTTGAGTCTGTGAACACAAATTATTCACTTCCAGGCTCCTGGCAATACTAAGATTTCTTCTCAGAAGCATTAAATAGATGAGAGTCAAGTGATGCAAATTAGGTTAAAGGACCTGAAAATAATGCAAAATAAACACAAAAGGGTTCTACACACATAAACATGTACTTATAGTTAGCATATAATCTTCCTTATAGGAAAATGATCTTGAAATTCACCAAATTTTCATCAAACTTGTCATAAAAGGATTTTGTAAGTTTAAAACTTACTTATTAAACCTTTATTTTAGCTTTGTTAGCCTTTGAGGTGGTGAATGTCCTCACCTCTACTTGTACTAAGTCCTGTGCCTTACAAGACTTTTTCGGGGCCGAAGTTAGGTGGTACACCTGGAGCTTTGCTTTGTACCCAAGTGACTTGGCGAGACTAAATACAGTGATACTGAGCCCTCACAGATTTACAGATATCCTGAAAACAGTGGAAGCAGGTTACACAGTAGGCGCCAGGACATAATTACAACATTGAAATATTTTCATAAAAACTCAAGAAAAGTTATCATGAAGAGGAAGAGCCAGAACTTACTTACAGAACTGAATAGTTACATCAAATGACAACTACAGCTTCAGAAGAAACCTTGTCAGGAACCCTCCGTAAATAAGTTACTTATTTGAACTGATTATTTCAGTAATTAAACTGCAAAATACATTTAAAATATTCACTCTAGTATGTGTAAGAAGCAGTGACTGAGAGCAGCGCTAGTTAGCTCTGTAGTAATTAGCAGTGTGTTTCAGAAGTGCTTAAACACAGGTCATGATGTCCTTAGCACAGATTACTCCCAGCAGATGAAAAAGTGCAGTCTTTTAGGCAGCATGTAATTTAGGATCAAAACCTAGCAATAAAGGAGTTTGAGTCGAATATACCAAGAGGGGCAACAAAGTATCCCCAACACTTATAGTACTGTTGAGAATTTATCAAAGTTAAAAAGACTAGATAGGAGCAGAGCAGTGTGATAAAATAAAGAAAATCAGTTTAGCCTTGCTTTCTTAAACTTTGTTTATTCCTAAATTCTGAGCTTAGCTACAAGTGAGAATCTCCATTTACAGCAACCAACCAAAGCTGAATCACATTTTCTCTGTTTGAATTTCAAATAAGGCCTATAACAGTTTCAGAGTCTCCGTCTAAAGAAAATTGTAAAATCCATCTGTTCTGATGAGCAGAAATAAATAAATGAAAACCTAACCTTTTTCACATTCCAAGCATGTCTGTTAACTTTCTCTATTAACACTCCTTGGATAGAAACAGCATATAGAATGTGCAAGAGCTAATATTGGAAAAGCTAAACAAAAGCTGTAATCAGGTTTTAAAACAGACAATATAAAGCATTGTAATTAACTGGGTTGGAATAAAGTGGTCTTTATTAGTGGAAATGAGCTCATCTGCTATAGGAATGAATATTTCACAATTTAATGCAGAATGTATTGACATCAGCCAAACATTTACATTTCTTCCATGGACAGATTGTTATTGACCTTGTGATGTGACATATCTACTGTCACTAAGCTACAAAATGGGAATCTCATCCTGCCTCTCCTCTTTTATATACAGAAAGCAACTAATTTGTCAGCATGCCAGCTTTAACTAGCTGAGATGAAGGTAAGCTAATTTAATAGGAACTGTTCAATAGCTTCGACCCACCTGACACTGTCAGTTAAGGCAGCTCCACATTGCAGTGTCTTTCATTATTTCCAGCTCTTTCTTCAGACTACTTGAACACCAAGTCAAATAATATGCTTAGGAGTCAATAGGCCTGACTTTTTCTCAAGGACATTCTTTTGATGCCAGGAACTGTCAAGTGGAAAAACGCGTAGTGTGAAGGTGAGAGGACACTAATTAAATATACATAGCTCTGGCCAAAGAAGAATGAGGCACAGCTTGCTATCCGAAAACTCTGTTGCCTGCTTGACTGAGGTCACAGCTGTTGACTTGTGTAAGTTCTTAAGTTGCAGTCTCAGTAAGAGATGCTTTAACACTCTTAAATACTAGACAAAGGCTATCTTCAAGGATTCTGTGTACAGTTATATGTGCTTTTGTAGTCTAAAGTCAGACATCGTGGACTTCTCATTTAAGTTCAGCTAAAATGAGTATGTATCTTTTATGTATTAGGCTTTGAGATAATGTGGTATTTCTTGATGCTAGGGAAGGATCCATGTTTGCAACATAACAGATGAGTGAATTATTAATGATGTCCATGTAAAAACTGATTATATTTTTAGGCCTGTTTCAAAGTGTGGTTCTAACCACAACGCTCTTTCAGTTTAATCTGGCTACAACAAGAGCAATAAGCAGCAACAAATGTGTTTACATACATGCATTCAGATTATTTCACAGAGGTGAGTGTGCATGTACCCACTCCTGTCAAACACACTGAGGCCATGTAGTTAACACAAAAATAAAAGATGGCCCGATACTTTCCTTCTTTTCCCCTGTTTTATACACAGTTCTGATTATTCTCATTTAATACATCTTACCTAACATGAAATCTCAGCTATCCAGAACTTGAAGTTTATCTTATTTAAATTAAAAAGTATTAGCACAATTTTTCTTATGAGGGCTGTTGGACATAAGTGCACAGTGCAAGCATCCTGCAGAGCTGCCTCAGCAGTGCTACCCTGCTACATTGACATGACTCACTGCAGCACTGTGCCTGTGTGCCAGCTAGCAGCCCATTCATGCAGTACTGCAAATGAGCTCATTTACAGAGTCAGAGTTTATTAGAACTTATCAGCTTGAGCACTCTGCCCTCTGAGCGCAGCTATACCGTGGGTGGGCCGATACCTCTGCATCTATTCCACAAGGCTTTGATGCCACAGCTAGTCTGGGGGGGGTCACTTCAGCTGTAACACGCTATGTCCTCTGAGCTGAACAATAATAGTCACGGAGTGAAAATATATCTTACATACCTATAAGACAAAAAAACCCCATGTAGTATTGCTGGTATTTAGTTGTACTTGGTAGTATTACTCTCAAAAAGCTGGCAGAAAGCCGTAATTTTGACCTGAAAGTTGTGGCATTTAGATGTCTTCCATCTTGCCAAAAACCTTCCTAACCTGCTGTGTCTTACATTTAACCTCCTATATGTGACATGATTTGTGGATGTCTGGCCATTCACAGACACCTGGGTACCAATGGCCTGTACCTATAAATGCATTTTTTTTTTGCTCACACATTTGTGCAGGGAGAGGGAATTTTGTAAGGTAGTTTGTACGTTACGAGGACTATCCTCCCTCCAGACTCAAAGGTAATCAACACCAACATTATCTGCAAATGGACAGATGAGGAAGTATTCAAAACTGGGCTGAGGGAAGAGAAAAATTATGCAAATTAACACATTTAATAGTTGCATAATTTCACACTAACAACTAACCATTTCCAACTCCAACATTTACTATCCTCTTACATAAATATAATGGTGTATCACATTCATTCATTATTGTTTCCAGCCTCTTGCAATGTTATCAGTCTATGGCAAAAGCAACAGTATTTGCCTGGAAACTGAATTCTTCTTTCTAGTTTTCCCTAATGACCACACAAATGACATCACACGTTTAGTTTATAACAAACTTTGTACATCAGTCATCACAAAGAACAGGGGAAAACAGAATTTCTTGGTTTCTTCAGAGAAGAACCTCAACCTGACCTTCCTCTTCTCTCCACCAGACTATTTTTAGGGTCTGAAAGCTATGGGATTAAATGCTTTCTGATAAGTCACTACTACGCCATTGGACTAAGTGTCTTGGACTATCTGAGAGCAATCATAGATCTCAGTTCATAAGCCTTTCAAGTTAACATCCTTTTTTTTCCAGGTTATAAGTGTATTTCTATCTGAATATATTTGTATGTAGGTTTAGAGTAATATAGTTCGTACTCCTTAGGAGCAACAAGAAAAATGCCATCGCTGAAGGCAGAATCTCCAGCAAGATTAACAAACGCTTCACTACATCTTCTGCTGTCTCCTGCTTTTCACTTCTATTTACCTTTGGTTACATTTTTCAAGTGTACTTGATTAATAGTCTCTATATATATGCATCAGTCCCTACAGTTCATGAATTAGGTGTCCACAGATAAGTAGGTTCCACAGGGTTGAGGGTTATCCAGCAGCTGCCTCTAGTTACCTTGCTTGATTTCATTCTATTCACAGAATGTTGTTATAGTTTTACAAACATACTGAAATAGCTGATACTTCCTGCATCATTGCAATTACATATTTCTTAACATCTTGGGTATCACATGTATGGTCCATGAAAATCTGGCTGAAGCAGCTGGCAGAACTAAGCTCTGTGGGTTTGTCTGTTAGCGCAAAAGAGACTTCCTTACAAATCCTTCTTTCATTTACTATGAATTCGCAACAGTATAATTCTGCTGATTGCAGGGGAAACCCTTATATTTATAAAAATGTAACTGATAGAAAATTTTGTCCTTTTGGGCTTAATCATGTATGAGAATTGGCTGCATTTTTTAATTTCAAGTCCTTCAACACATTATGCTCCATATTCTGAAACTGTGCTACGGTCATGCTCCCATCCAAAATTACAGCAAGAAAAATAAAAGTAAGCTTCGATCATTTTCAAAAACACAAATGATTTCCAGAGATACATATTTCTGAAGTACAGTAACAGAGAGAGAGGAAGTACAAAAGTAACAGTCAGGAAAACTGTAAGTGACAGTAGACTGTGTTGGGGGAAAACTGGATGAAAGCAAAATGTTCAAGAAAAACAGTTCTGACTTACCATTCACCCTGAAACAATTGCTATATATTGATGTTAGATAAGAAATGTGAGATACTAAGATTTCTACAAAATAATACATCAAGCCTCTACCCAGTGGCTGTTCTGTAATTAATGTACCTTAGGCACTGACCCACTTAAAAAAAAAATCAGAAAAAATAAACTTATTTTCTTCCCTTCATTTCTTCAGGGCAGGAAGCATGTCAATGTTTGTAAACGCCTATGTAAATGCATAGCACTATACGAATTCTGTTAACAATGAAACAATTCCATTTCTATGCACAAAACCCAGATGTTAAGAGTAACCCTTTTCTAGCCAAAGACTCTATGCAGAAGCATCGATCCCAGTATGGCATAATGAAGCAGGCCCCACAGCAGCAGCCATGTTATGTCACACAATCTTGCAGTTCCATGAGCAAATGAAGGATAGTTTCAAAACTGGCCTTAAGAACATCTGCTCCTGAAGCAATCACCTGTGCTACATGCTTGGTCACTGCAGCTGATCTGTTATATGACTGGCTCAGTCCATAAGCTTGGTATATATTCTGCCATGCCAATTAATGTCCTATCTACGTTTTGGAGATGGAACAAATCACCTCCCCCTTTCCTTGTCATTTTTGTAATGTGAGAACATCTCTTTCCTTTGTCTCACTTGAATGTATAGGGAAGCATTAAACATCTTTTCATGATAAACAGAACTTACTGCATAGCAGCAACTGAATCTGAGATAATATTCTGGTAACAGTAGAAAATGATTCATTGCTCCACTGAATTGTTAAAAGCCTTTGACTTGCAAGTAGTTGTCTTTATTGTGAAACTCCGGATAAGTTTTTTATACAAGCCCTGTGCAGTGTAATACTGTACTCATTCAAGGCCCAGAGGGAGCACAACTGTCGCAATATGGCATGGGCAGAGAAACGTGCATAAAGGTCTCTGCTGCTTTCAAGCAGTATCCTCGGTCTGCTCTATGGTATCTTAGGGTAGTTATCTGCATTGTACAACATCAATCAGTGATGAATTTATCTTACAAACAATGCAAGATAATTATCTTTTCTTAAAACTGAAATTTTAGAACAGACTGTATGTTTACAGGAACTCGATGTATTGATTTCCAATTTCTCTGGGTAGTTTAAGGTTTGGTGAGATACCATAAATTAGCAGCATGAGGTAATATTTTGCAACTCAGGTCTGATAAGGGAACAGGAGGCCATCTTTCTGGGTAGTCTGTTGAAATTTGGCTCAAAGTTGGATCCAGAGGCATCTCCATCATGTATGTTTCTTTCATAAAATTTGTCATTTTAGATCTATTGGCTGAGTGCCAATTTTATAAGAAATCTAATACATAATCAGGTTTGTTTCTTTTGTTTAGGGAGAGCATTGGTTAGCTGTCTTCTTTCTCCAAATAATGAAAATATGAAATTACACCATAGGTAGAGTAGGGATCAAGATATATAGTCACCTCTACAATTAAATCAAAGTTTTATTTCCCAGATTAGGAGTGAGACATATTGTACAATAACTGAACTTTTCTGCTGAAAAAGATTCACGCATGAGGTAGCTTTCGCAAACCTACAACTGAAGCTTTTGCAAACCTAACGAAGCTTTATATTTAAAAATAAACAACAAAATCTCATAAACTGATTCCATATTATCAATAGCCTAAACAATATGTTGATCTAGCCGTACTGTTTTAGCACACCAATTTTTTATGACCTCTCAACTGTATTCTAGATTTAAAGATGGCATTACATTTGTTTCCCTATATACTCTTGCTCATTCCCTAGGACCTAAGGATAGGATAAGCTAAGATATATGAATTTTTAAAGTTGAGTACTAATTATCATGACAGAAAAGTGCTTGTATTGCTACAGCTTTTCCAGCACAAATGCTTTTTGTATCCACACTAGAGGGTAGAACTTTATGTTTTTTAACTGTTACCGTGGTATAAGAACTGCAATTTACACTTGCCCTTAGGAATAGTATTATGTATGATTACAGCTTAAAGTCAGACTCATGAGCAGCCAGCTTCTGGTAGATAATTTGAAATAGATAGGGGGGTCATTCTGTCCTTTGAGCTCTCATTTTACACTAGAAAAAGATGTCCACTTTTTTCTTATTTTTTATATTTATATGTGGCATTGTAAACACTGACATTTGTATGGAACTGAGCACAGGCAGTTCAGCAGGCTCCCACTTCATCAATGAAAACTAACTGCAAATAGTTGCTGGAGATTTTGATTATGGTATGATCTTACACAACAGTATCTGTGTTATCCATCTGCCTGAAAACACTGACTGAAAATGTTTTAACAGCACTTTCAAGTTCTCTTCACTCTTTTGTTATAAAAATCTACAAAGAGTATTTTGTAAGGTCATTTAATTCGTCTATGGCATTTAGAGATACTAAAATTTCCACCGTATTAGTCAAATCAGAGAACTGAGATGCTAGGAATTCAGAAACATCCTTGTTCACTTTCCAGACAACACTGCTCTGATCCAGACCATGTATTCTGTAGCACTTTTTAGACCATAACGCTAATCTAATCAATAAAACTAATGACACAGTTCTTCAAAAAGAAGTTATAAAACTTAGATATTACATGTATTGATTCAAGAAAAGATATGGCAGAGGTATATAACATAGTGAATGACACAGACAAATCAAAATGCACCATCTCATCATAAGTGAACCAAGAGAGAGTTAATGAAAATGGGGAAGTAATTATTAAAACAGATCAACTTTTTTTTTTTAATATAATACATAATTAACACATGGAACTCATTGCTTCAAGGCATCATTTAATGAAGAAGTTTATTAGGTTGGGGGTTTTTAAGCTCTGTATGGGTAATAAGAAATTTCACATATATTCTAGAAGGCGTTTCCTGCTACAAGCAAAAGACTGGGGATATCATTTAAAAGCCAAGACTCCAGAAACAGAACGTACTCTTCAGGTTTAAAATCTGCTAAACTCTGAATGTGCTACTGTGCACTGTATCATTAGAAGTCACAAACAGATGCACTTATGGAGTTTATCATTGAATTAAAAACACTTCCACTTACATTAGGTAGGAGGTAAATGACAAATTTCTGCTCGCTCCAGAAAGCAGATTATTATAGGCTTCGTGTGCCAAGACCTAGAAACACTATAGATGTACATAGACTTTAAAGTCTGAAATATGATAGCCAAAGCAAGCTGGAAAGATCCAGCTGTATATCCTCTTTACACCTTAAAAGGCACTAAGAAGAGCCATACTGGATGCAGTCAAAGAGCCTTCTATGCCAAGGTCTCGTCTATCTCTGTGTGGATGCTAAAGAAAAATTTAGGATTAGGGCAAGCTTAGAGTGATACTTCCCTGGAAATTCTCCCATCATCCAGCAGTTTGACGCTAAAAGAGTTCTGAGGTTTTATCTATATAGAAAACCGGAAAAAATTTTCGCTGCAGGAAGCTTTCAGGCCACTTATGGAATCTTTAAGCATCTGTAGCATAACAGTCTACAACAGATTGCTTTTTAAGAGAAAGATCCTTTTCCCTGGACTGATATTTGCATTTAACTGCCTTGCCCATTTCAGTTAACTTCATAAGTTAAGTTAATTTCCTAAGGCAAATATGCTGCTCTCAACTTCTTTTTTAAATTACTTTCGTTTTAATTTAAAATCAAAAATTTTAATGTAAGGCCATGTTGCCCCAGATCGCTTTATTTACTGTGGTATATTGATGGCCTATAATGGACATATTGAACTGAAAAGAATAATTGCAAACAGAAATGTAGAATATTATGTTTTAACACAATCATTTGAGTATTATCATAAAAGCAACAGATCAGGCAAAATAACTGCCAGTAATGCACAGACATAGTTGAATCCAATCCTACCCAATACGATCCACTCAATAAAAACAAATCATTTTTTGTCTAGAATTTTTGTCTAGAACAGGAGAGTAAGTAAGTGTTCTGTTCTAACATGAATAAATTTTTCAATATCTTCAGAGGGTTCCAAAACCACATACAACCTTGCTCTGCAAAGGTTCCTGAGCAAAATATGTGAGAAGAATCATGCACTACAATCAATGGTTAAATTCAGATCACATTTGAGTTGATGAGAATTAGGGGTGGGGAACAAGTATCTGAGTATGTATACAGGTACATGAATGTATCTCTGTCAAATGCAAAGTAATTTAAAAAAAAGCCTTGTCTGTAATAGTGAGGAGTGCTCATTTCCAAATTTGCTATTTTCAACTGACTTAAAATGATAATTTCTAAAATACAAACTTAAGTACAGTCAATATACAGTTTCAGTCTTGAGAATTCCAATTGGAAGAAAAAATTCCATTGGATGACACCATGCTCCTGCCTCTGAAACACTTTTTTCTGTCTGCAATCTTAAGAAATTCTAATGTCAAGGACAATAAACCTGTACAGGTTACGGGTTGGGAATCTACAGTGAAACTCAGTGCCCAGATACATTAATAATTTTTACTTAATTTTCTATCTAGTATTGATAATATGGTAATAGGTAGATATATGATGGTGTCTTATAAAGCTACTTCAGGTATGTGAAATGAATACAAGATTAAAAGATTTTATTCCAAGTTCTTTAAACCACTATTTCAATACTTGGTTTATCAGTGTGAATTTATAGTAAAATATATATTAAACATAAATGTATGTCTAATATTCCAATGTCCAATTAGACTATGTGTGTGTGTGTCTGTGCATGTGTATACAAATATGCATATATATAAAAATATATATATATATATATAATATATGAAATATCAGTATAACAATTTGCCCTGTTTCATTAATGCGAGGAACCATTACTGTACCTCATTAATGCTAGGAACCATTACTAAAAAAAATTATACTGTCAGATTAGAAGAATTTAGGGTAAACCTAGATATTTTTCTAACTGTGCATGAGCCAGATACTAAAGCTTGGAAAAATTGCCCCCGAAGCAATTTTGGAACAGAAAATGGAAACTCTGTGAAAATTGTTTGCTTTCAGAGGAAATTAGTTGATTTTTCAATGAAAAGTAAATACTTTTCACTGTTCATTTTCCTTAAGCAGTTACAGTTTTCATGGAATTGAGCTGGACAGGAAAATGAAAGAATTTCATGAAACTCAAAAACAACATTCAAATCCACGCTGCACTGGATACACAGAACTTCTGAACTGAGATATCCCATTTCTTTGGAGAGTTCTCTAATCATCAGCTACAGCCAGAGTTTTTCCCTCTCTTCGAAAATGTAAATATGCAAAATGAAGCAGTTTTAATATGAAGAGTCAAGAATACTATCTTTCTAAGGCCTAACCAGTTACACTAATATTTGTGAAACTTAAACTTGGGTCCCCTCTGCCCTGATTTAGTGCCCTTGCCATTCAGACATTAGGTGGAAATAACACCATCATCAATTTACAGCATATCTAGCTCATTATTTCCTTCTTTTTTATTACAAATAATTAAAAATAAAAAGTATAAAAGATCCTGTTTCCTCTTTGGTAAAGCAGTTCATGACACAAAATAATACAAGTGGGAGAGGTCTCATTCTATTTTGGATATGAAAAGTACAGTTAGAGTGGATTTGATTTGAGTTCTTTAGTTTTCAGTTTGATTACCAAATCAAAAATGCAAACAATTTTGCTAGTGCCAGGAGAGCCTTTTACAAAAGAAGAACCTATAAATATCAGCAACCAAAAATAAAATATAAAAAGAAAAGAATTTTGGACTGACACTCAAAGCTCTTGAGCTGCCCTTAAAGAAACCCAGGCAGAGATTGTGGACTGCAGGAATTTCTCTAGTATCCATGGGTGGGTAAGGAAGAGTACTGAGAGGATGGTAATAAGCATATGCAGATGGTAATAAGCGAATCTGCATCTGACTTTTTTTCTCCACTGGGTAATTACAGTCTCCCCAGCATCAGCTTTTATTTTATATCTGCATTGAATGCAATAGCTAGTTTTCTGTAAGTAGCCTACTCGATATATTCAGGTGCGGGGCTGGAGGAGAGGAACTGCAGCAAAACCAATTTTTATCTTTTTTTGGTTAGAAGTTTTGTGCTGTAATTTCACTGCAAGTGGCTACTGTAATTACAGGTTAAATTTGGCACCTACACTCTGCTCACTAAATATTTTGCTAACTCATTTAAGCTATAACATAAGAGGATAAAAAAATTAGTTTTAGGCTTCTGTAATTAAATTATTACCTTTTATAAAAATGAAAGTGTTTACCCAATTAGTAAATAATGAAAACTAATTTCCTTTTGGTAGTTGGCAAAAAAAAAAGTGTGTAATTCCTGTTTTACAAATTTTTTCAATTACCTGCTGTACATGTCCAATTTTTTTTTCTCCAAAGTTTTGTAAGGACTTTTACACAAGTAAACATCAAAATTCTGTAATTACACATTAGAATCACTGATTACATATATTTACAGCAATTACATAATTAGAGACAATTACATTAATTATACAAACAATAGACTGTATTGAGTAGCAATGAAAAACAAGAACATTCTCACATATAAAAACATGCTTTGAGCTAGGAAAAAAGGATTTATCATTAGCACTAAAATGCAGAACTAAAGCACAGAGCAACACACTGTATTATGCCCTGTTTTGTTCAGGGCATACTGAAAGCTCTCATACTGAAAGCTCTTTTAAAAAGCTGGTTATGAACATGATGTAGTACTTTAGGATACATTTATCCCAAATAGTAGGTACAGAGCTAAGGAATACACAATAGATGTGGAATACATTAGCGATAGGGATTACTTTTTTAAAGGCACATAACTCCCATTTTCAGGAGACTAACCCTGCAGCCGCACAATCAGCTTAAGTCGATCAAACGCAGGTTACCACCGCACGGGGTGACCTGGCATGCGCTACTGCTTCCCCAGCCGCATGCGCCCCTGCCTTCTCTTGTGCAGGCTCTGGTGCTGGTGCGATCACTGAGCTGAGATATTCGTGGTGCCAATTATTTTTATTTGGCATTGTTAGTTTTCAGTCAAGCTACTCCAGAAGGGAGAAAAAAATTCTCTTTTTGAGAGGCAGCACTATCTAAGATCAAATTAAGTGGACAGTGAAACTGCAGATTTAGGTGCTTAAATTATATAGGTGCTTCTAAAACAGAGTATGCAAAATGAAGGCAAGTCTGCACTTGGCAGATAGAGGAACTCTGGGGACATCTTTCACTATCCATACCTGTACACAGAACTTACTGCAAGCTAGGGTAAGAGCAGGTCACTGCAGTAGCTCAAGGCTACTCATCGTTTTATTACAGTCTTCTAGGTAATTTGACAAAGACACACCAGAAAATTTCGTTCCACAGAGGTCATGCAGTGCTTTGACACTTTTTTTGCTTCTGTATCTGGAACTTCACAGCTGGAAGTTGCAGCTTCATGAGGAGCCAGAACTGTAAGAAACACTGCATCTTCCTTAGTAGTACAGGCTATATAATGTGTCTGTGATCTTGGGGGCAAGCACAGGAAAAAGGGGTTTGAAGTACAGCATAGATGAGATTCTGCTGTACTAGTACCACTGACCTAAATACATAAAAGAACTCGGTTAAATCCAATGAATCCAGTTACTATGTCTTCACTGTGACCCAAGGTTCAGTGTGTGGCACCTGAGCTTTCGCCTTGCCTCCATCTCCAGAGCCTGTAGGTGCCAGGAACACAAGGCATCTACTTGTGAGGACAGGAGCTGTAGAAGAGGCTTAGATCACACCCTAAGCTAATAGTGCACAGAAGGCAGGACTAAAGACATCTAGAAAGAGGTTGAAATAAACTTTCTTAATAAATGATTTCTATTCAGGTGTGAAGACAGATGAGATCAAGGACAAAGAACCACCACAAAAAAGAAACTTTTTAACAAGAAAGTTAAGCAATACAGAGACCTATGTTTTCCAAAGAAAACTAAGAATCTTAGCTACTTATATGACTTCATCCGTGACCAAAGAAAAGAAGGAGCCACAGACAGTAAATAAATACAGAAGCAGTATTTGAGACTGAACCTTCTAAGTAGAAAAATTACGGCCACATCTGCATTACTGCTTGTGCCTCTATCCAGGCAATGAGCTCCAGATCATTGACAGCCAGTGCTGAGGGGCCCTGGGTTCCTCTGGGCTTCACATCATGCTTTGTGTTGTATTCTTTTATGTGGGGGATGTTTTTCCAGCTATATGTGTTTGATACCGTGTGAGGACTGTGCTGCAGCCCACCTGAAAGGAGGTGTTAATGGCACAAAACTAAAATATGCTTCATGTAGCTGGGGGTATGGCATGAGGGCACATCCCAGAACCCACCTGTGTTTTGCTTAGAGAGAACTAATCAGTTCAAACCAAAAGAGAGACCAGCAGAGAATTAATATTTATACAATGCAGATGATCAGAGGACCAAGAAATTGGACTGAATGGGGAGCTAAATTATTTGACAGTGTAGCTGTTCCTATTAGGGTTATCAGAGTTGTAGTGACTAGCTCTGGTGCCTGAGTATGTTCCTCCCTTTATTACAGCTTTGATGTCTAGAAGCTTTGGCTAAGTTAAACTGCACATCTGCACTTAGCTGAAAAATGAATTGCAAATCAAGACTGCTTTTTAGGTGAAGGACTGTAGGAAATGGTGTGCTTAGACTGCTGAGAGTGACTGCTGGTAAGTCGATACAGGCAACTGCTCTCTGGGTTTCCCTAAATCTGTGAAATCTCTAGGGTCTGTCAAAGAGGGACAAAAAAATCAGGCCAAACCTGATTCCAAACCTAGCTGGATTAGCTTTATTTCAGGTCCAGAATACATGTAGTTTTGTCAGTGTCATACTAAGCTCAGGCTTTTAACACATTAGTTTGGGAAGTGCCATGCTAATACCGCTCTAAAGCCTCTGACCTGCACTATGTGCAGATGTGATCAGCTGGCAGCTCAGCTCGCATAAGGATCTCTGTCCTGTAATTCTTTTTTTTTTTTTTTTTTCCCAGGGAAGTGTGCCAGGGATACGAAGGAAGAAATTATGAATGCTGAAGCTCATTTAGGTCAAGAAAGCAGAGCACATGTATCCAGTGTGTGAGGCGCTCCAAAGCAATCTAGTCAGCAGTCAGCTGAAGAGCCCTATAACAACTCTCTGAGAAACGTTGTAGATGGGAGCAGTCAATCACATACATAAAAGCACTTCCTCTTTTAATTAAGAGCTTGATATAAAGTAAATTCTCTAAATATAAGTTGCCTGTTCTGGAAAGCAACTGATTTCTAAGTAGAACTGTAGCTAAACATACAGTGAACACTGTTCTGAATATAGCCCAGATTCTATTATCTTTCTTGTGCGCATAGAGCTTTTCTACTTGTACATAAGCTAAATGTTATCAGTATGTCACCAAGTGAGCCTAAGGTCCACCTATACTCAGCTGCTTTCAAGTTTATTGCCAAATCACAGCGCCCTGAGAAATCATAAGTAATATGATGCTATGATATTAATCTACTACAGCAGGATCAACTGTAACTGAAATACCTTGATATCAAAGATTTAAACTTGGGGAAAGTCTGTTAGTTTGATAAAAGGACAAAGCTTCTGGAGGCAACTAGTAAACATCTTGCTCATTATCTGCTCTAGCCCTTATTCCTCAAAAGCACAATGAGTTGCAGATAGAGCAGTTACTCTTTAGAAATTCAGCTACAGTGGTCTGACTTAAACACTTTAATTATGCTGTTCTACTACCTTTGTATTTAGTGAATGACAGCGCTGGTGAAGGTTTAATGAGCTGTGAATGACTATACAAAATGTATGGGATCACAAATCCTGCTGTTGGTAATTTACATGAACAGTAACATCTAAGTGCCAGGATCTATGTCATGATCCATTGTTAATATACTCTGTAAGCTCTTCCTCAAGCTTCGATGGAATATAATTATTTTCAAGTCTCCAAGCTAAACCTGTCCATTCTGGTTTTCCTCTATCTGAATCACTCACTGATATACAAGGAAAAGCCTACTGATGAAAATTAACTCCCTAACAGTTAAACAGTTAAAATATTTGATACTTTCCTACTTTCAATCTAATGTGAGGGTTTTTTTTAGAGAGAATGTTCTATACTTCAGTTTAAATCTCAATCACACCGCGCTTGTGGATTTGCAGACGGCCAGGACTTCCTGCTGGAATATCCGCAGGCATGAGGCACTGTTCGCAAACCTCATAGAGGTAAGGCCCTTGAAGAATGAACAGATGCATTACCTTCCCTTGCAAACACCTTTGATCCTCGGTCTTTTCCAACTACACATGATGGCAGAGCTTTTACTCTTTGTGTTTGCACTCTGTAACAGAGAACACAATTTCTCCTGAACGTACTAAATTTTTCTGAAGACCACTGGTATTGTAAAGTGCCCGTATCAGATCTAACACTGGACACCTTGGGAGAGTTACAATCACAGAGGGACACAGATTAACATAATAATCCTTTAAGCCAAATTAGATTGTGTTACTTCATTAATGACAGTTATTCTGTACCAAGGAACTGTTTATCTTCTATACACTCATCTGCACTTCTCTCTCTACTTATAAACAGTGGCAATTTAATTAAAGAATCTCATAGATTCTCCATTTGTAGTTCTTTGAGCAGTCTCAGCTAAGGAAATGGCTTGACATTGTCCATTTATTAATTATGCACATAACCAAAAGCTACTCCATCAAGCTCCAACAAGGAGCACCTGCAAGGGAACACCTGGAGGAAACAAAGATACAAGAAATGGAATTGATGAATGTTCAATTATTTTCTTCTATTCAGGCACCTTCAATTCAGGAGTATAAAATTTGGTTTCAATGTCTCCGAAAATGCATCATAGCAAAAAGAATTCACTCTTAGTCCTCGACACATAGACAGGCACTATTACTTTTAGAGGATCTATTTTTGCAGCCTATGGAATGCACAAAATTAAATTAGGGACTGACTCGACCACAGTAATATGGCTAATGCTGTGTAATGGACAAGGAGGATAAAGCTGTAAAGCTTGCAAAGTAAAATAGCATTCTTTATTACCAACTTGCAAAAGATAAAAAACAAAGGGTTTCTGCAAAAAATTCTCTGCTTTTACTGTTCTATTTAAAGAATTGTTAAAATCAACTATACAGATTTAAAATAATTGCTTGGAGGAGTCAAGCAAAGAATCTTGCCCTTGTTATAGATATCAGATTCATAAACTGATTTTTAATCTGAAATATTTCTACAAGCTCTACTTATTTAACATCTGCTTCTGAAATAACTCAGCATGATCCAAAACACAGTGAAACCAAAGCAAAAGACAGAAATTTCATTTGCAACAGAGAAAGGAAAGACAAACGCACAGAAAAGAAGAGAGAAAGTTCTCTGCAACCTGGATATGGAAAAGTGAAGATGAGATTGCTGTTCAATTTCCAAAAGATGACTCTAAAGTACAGGCAAACACTTTTCTTCTGCTGTGTCTGTTCTAGGCACCAGTTGCTTTATACGGGACAGAGGCCAAAAATTAGAGGGAGAAAACCCAGTGCACAGATAATTCACCTTCTCAACATGCTTGAGTTTCATCCTTTTATATCATTTTGCTCAGTGACCTAGTTTGTCCAAATCACACATGCCTACACTTTTACTTTTCTCTATGTGCTTTAAGTATAAGAATTACTGATTGCAAATATTCATTGTCAAGTGGCCAACTGTGTTTGTTCATGAGCTTTTACAAAATACTGTCTACATTGGGATTAACCCCAGCTTTAATCATGCAGTGTAGGGAGTTCGCTTTAATGTCAAAGCCACATGTTCTCTGGCATCTTTTGCAAAGTGAGCATGCAGATCAGTGGGCAAAGCCCAATTAAAATAACGCCATCGCTCAGCAGTAACAAGAGTACAGTGACCTTCCATTTTGTTAACAACTACATAATGTTTTGCCAGTGTAGGTATACTTGTTCCCATAAAAGTATTTCATTATCATGACACTTTGAAAAACAATAAACATCCGATTCTATATGATACCAATTATTGCCTGCTTTCTTTTCCACCTCTACTCCTTTTTAGAAAAAAAAAAAATCTGAATTTAAGATTTTTTTCCCATCTAAAGGCTATCAAATGAACAGACTTGGAAGACAGCCAAAATCCATTGATCTAGGTATATTCCCCTTTTCTGTTTCATACCTATCCTTCTTTCAGAATTTCAGCAATTCAGGTAACAAGTTCCCTATACAAAGCATAGGGAGAGTCATGAATAGCATTCCAAAACTGCCTAACTAGTATAGCCAGGAGGAGACAGTAAGGAGAGGGATGTTTCTTCTCTCCTGAGCTTAATGCCTTTCTTAACCTTATCCATACCCTCTCTTTTGGATTTGCAGTACTCTTCCAGAGTTAGGTGCCTGAAGCTGCTCTCTTAGAGCAACAACCTCTTTATCCCACTGTTGCATCATCCTTCGTTTAACAGAATTATTGTCCTTTGTTTAACCCAGAAGACATAATCTGAATATTTACTGAATACATGAGGTAGTTGATAAATAAGTAGATCAATTAATCTGAAGTGGTCTTAAATTGCTGTTTCAATTTCCTCTGAAAAATTACAAGAAATGACAATTTATTTGGAGACAGAATTCTGCAACAGACTTTTATTAATTAACAATCCAATACAACAATCATTCTGATTCCCACAGGCCCTGAAGGTCAACGTTACAGTATTTTCTTTCTTCACTCAAGCATTATTTATTCATACAGTAATTTTTAATGATTTTTTGTTGAAATATGATGATTTTTCAAAGGAAAAACATTTTCCAGTGCTTTGTCTTTGGGGAAGGTGTTAAAATACAAGAGAGAACATTCTTAAGGCTGATTATTGAGAGCCACAAGACTGCCTGAAATGCAGCAGAATTTTCGATTTCAGACACTTAATTAGGAGCTGAACTGGCTCTCTTATATCTCAGGTTAGTGTCCTAATCAGTTTACATTGCTTCATTTCCAGCCTGTCTTATTCCTAAAAAGACTTCCAAACAAAACCCTCCAACTCAAACTTACACTTCAAGAAAGATAAGTATTTCAAGAACATTTAAAGTGTTCCAAAGGCTTATGTTTAGGAGACAGACTTTATGCTCATTTTCAATATATATAGAGGTACCTCATGAATGTTCCACTTAAAAAACTGTAGTTGAAAGGAATTATAGCGTACTAACTACAGTTTTAAGTCCTTTCAGACCTCATCAATACCTATCTCTTTGATGCTATATGAAGACGTGGAGAAGTTTGATCAATAATTAATGCTAATCACATTCACTCTTAATCAATAACAGAACAGCTACTCCTTTGAAAACCCAGAGACAGTTCTGTTAGGTACAAAATCAAGTTTAATTAAAGCTGTGCATGCAGAAGAGCGTTGTTAATGCTATCATAATTAGTTTGTTTACTACTGCAGTTGCCACACTCCTCTGTACCTTTTGCAGACTAGTTGATTATTAAATTCATTATTTGCACCTGCTGCTAGAGAAAGCTGGACTGATCATGTATGGTACCCATACATGAGACTATAGAGACATGGGGATTCTCTTCTACTTCCAAGCCCATTGGAAAGTTTGCTCAGATATACGGACACGGTATCCAGAAACCTGAGCATTTCTGAAGATGAAAATTGTCAATGGAAGATGCATCGGAGTCACTCACCTACGTCCTGTCAAAAGCTGCTTTTATATGTATGCTATGACTCTCTCTTAGCTTCCCAGGATCATTAGGTCATATAGTGGAGAACACCAATTTCATTCACTGCACGTTATTAGGAAAAAAAACTTTCCGCTTTAACTTGGGGATCAAAAAAGTAAGTGCTACCCACTACTCCAGCTGATCTCCTGAGCGATGTCAAACTGAGCCTTTCTATTTCCCTTCATACTTGGAAGAGGAGGTCACAGAGTAAAGTCAAATATTTAACAACCTGCCAAACAATGTATTCAGTGCTAGAGGACCTGAGTCAGGGAAGAGTGGTAAACGTTATGTGAACTGTGCTCTTTTGAGATTGGTTTCCTTCCATTCCAGTTCGGCTAGTAGGTGTCTATTTTCACACAATATAAATTAGGTAAATGTTAATCCATTCATACTGACAGCAGCCTCTCATGGTACACTTCACACTGCATGTAAAGAAAAAAAGAAAAAAACCTGTTTGTTTTATCAGTATTTCTCATTCACATTAGCAAATGTCACTGGTCAGAGGACTATTTAGTACCATCTTTTTGGTAAGAAGCAAGACAGTGATATGCTCTGATTTCTACTTGATTAGAACCTAAGACTTTCTTCTGAAAATTGAAATCTTTATAATTTTTAATTTATGAATATATAAATGCCACCATTGAGTCTTAGCCTTCCTGGAGTTCTAATTAATACCAGTAATTAGAATTCTAGGAATTCCTGAATCTAGGAATTAACACTGCAACAAATACCAATAGTCTCTATTTTATCCATTTGGATGGCAGCCTTGAACTCACATGTGTGAAAGTAGGCAAGTACGTAAAGATTTGTGAGTTCTAGACCTTAACAACGCAGCAGTTCCTTAGCAGTCGGGTTTGACTAAAATCCGACAGTAAAAAGTCCTGTAGCATTAAACAAACAAAAGACAAAAGCACAAAATGGAAATTCATGACTAAGTGTGCCACTGCACACGGTAAAGAATACTATTGATTAAGTGCCGGAATTTGCTATTGCTCTTTCGCCTTTTTTCTTTTTTTGGAAAAGTAAGCACAGAGAGAAATTTTCTCTGTCTTTATTTTCCTGTGCTTAAGCATTCCTGATTGCTGCAAGATTTGGTCTTGTTAAAGTGCAGTCTTGCATCATTATATATTTCATTGACCATTTACTGTAATGCTGAACAACTGATCAATTGGCAGTTAAACTGCACATTAAGAAAAAAGTATAGGTTTCTCTAAACCCAGCTAGTCCATTTTTCTCCCAATCATTTCCTTGATCTATTAACAGACAGCTTTTGTCTCATTGTTCAATAATGCAAAGTTAGATTTGCCTTATTCTGCGTCGTGCAAAGCACTTAGGCAGTTTTAAAGTGAAAGTACTTTTTCTGAGCTGCTTCTTTGAGACAAAATGACAGTAATAACATACATCTTAAATGCTAAATTTCCATGTTAAAGCATCAATTTAATAATCTGTGATCTGTGAAAAAGCAAAGTTATTTTACTGTGATTTTATTTGTTACAAAGAACTGACTGCAATTCCCAGGAGCAAATATGCATGCTATAATATTTGAATTTAAAAATCCAACATTAATGGAAACTTCAATACACAGACAGAAATCTACTTAGTCAGCAACCACAAAAAAGGACCACCATTTTATTTCAACAGCCTTTGCAACCTGTCTTGTAAGTCAAAAGGCTTACTAAAGAAACCAAAAGCAAATGCCCGTGAAGATGCAGCCTCTGCGCTTTCTTCCCCACCACTCCAGCACTCCAACGCAGCCTGTGCCCAAGAACAAATCTATGTCACTTCTGACAGGCCTGAGTTATATTCACCTTTTGTTTTTCTTCTTGACAAGATTCTGTGGACATATATGTAGCTAATTCACACTAGCATGTCTTCAGAATTGAGATATTAGTGACTCATGAAGCATAGGCTAGTGCTCCTCTGCATAAAAATCATAAAAGTTATGGTGAGACTGAGCACAGTCCCATTTATTATATGGCCACATATCCCCTTTGTGCAGACAGATGGCTTTGCACCATTCTGGCTTCAAGTGGCAGGAACAGATGCCAAAAGGATAAAAGGTAGCTGTTTACTAAAGCTCAGAAGCAATTCTCCCATTTTATAACACTGTTATTATTTAAAACTTGCTGAAGCCACCTTTATAAGTTACTTATCTCCATTTGCAATCCACCAAAAGAACAGAAGCATCAATCAAAAGGGAAAGGGAATCCCTAAAAATCCCCACATGACATAGGAGTCACAATAATGTTGACAAACTGATAGAAGAAATTTGGGGGACTAAAGCAGTGATTGTGGAGGTTCAGGTAAGGAAGGATGAATGAAGAGCATGAGAAAATTTGAGAGGAAACCTGTAGAATGCTTGAAGGCTACAGAGAAGCAAGGAGACCACGAGAAACAGGAAGATGTTGGGCAACATCCTGAGTAGAAACAAGCCTAGAGCAAAGGAAAGAATCATCCTTGTTCAGCTCTTCCTGTCTGCAGAGAATCACAGAAACATCATCATCTATTTTTCCTCCATTGAGAAATTGTGCAGTCGACTGAAAACTGGTGAACTAGATGGGTTAAGAAGATGATGGAACTAGTACACCTCAACAGCTTTATTCCCACTAGCTAGGACTGTATTGTTTGCCAAACAGCATTTTAGAAATAGCGTAGACTACTTCTACTGTTGTTATTTTCATATTATTTCAGTCCAGATGATAGAACTGCATTAGTAATGCTAATCTAAAATGCCTCTTGTACTGGGCTTTTAGTCCGATCAGAACATTAAAGTTGGGATTCTCATGACCAGCTTTCCTCAATAGAGAGATTTTCTGTTTAGCTTCTTTTTCACTTGGTTAAATATCCCTTCAAGCTCGGACAGCTTGAATCTCGTTAGCAACAGGAAAATAAGAAGGTGGTAGGTCTAAACCTGAGACATTCAAATTCTGGATCTTATGTTGATGACATTTGGGAAGGGGATTTTATATTTGAGAGGAAGAAAATCATAATCACAATCAAGTAGAAAAAATAGCAGAAGTTATTTGGCAGCTCTTAGGAATTTTGTGTATTAGTCGCTGTGGTGAGAAAGTACGTGGGTCACGCAGCTGAACTGATGAACAGTTCACCATGAAAAATTTAATTTATCAAATGGTTCTCATCAATACCTATGAAGACTTTTGAGACAAGGACCATTTGCTTCCCTTTCGAGCTTGAAACTCCACCACCTGTTGTACAATCATAACACATAATAAACCTTGCGCATATAGTGTCAGTTTAATCTAATTTCTGATAATTTTCTAGTATTAATGGCAGATTTTTATTATATTTTAAAAGACAAGTTCCTGACTTTGCATTTGCATATATTAAACAGAACTTTAATACTATCACCATTTTTCATTTTTGCTTTGACTTACTTGGTCAGACAAAATGTCATAAAATCTTTTTGAGACCACAACTGACAACTAGTTCAAATTTATATTTAGTATACATTGGCATTTAATGGGAACAACGAAAGCAAAGTAACAAATTTTAGAAGTATCAGGTCAAATAAGACAATGAAACCCAGTACCTCAATTATGACCATTCACAAAAGCAAAGCTCATGCTGACAGAAAATTCTGAATCAACATTGTTAATCTCATATGGTCAAAAAAGTAATACTTATGTTTGATTCAGAGATTAAATCTATGGTTTGGACAGTCAATATTAAGCCATATGTCGTCTAACTGCCAGTCTGTCTGGTGACTGTGAAAGTAAGTGGAATCTCTCTTTACAAATGCTTATGCCTAAGCTTGCAGACAGGAGTGCAAGGAAAAAAATATTAGCTGTAGAATACATATCACAGTTAAAAACAAGGACCTAGACTTTTCTTGATACGTAACTCTAAGTGAATCCTTATTTATGTGCTGAATTACTTCACTTGTTGCTCATTGAAGAGATGTTCAGTCTTGGATCTTTACATACTTTCATTTCACTACTCTAAGTCATCACAATTAAAGTAAAACATGCAAATAGCTGAGGAAAGCACTGACTGTCTGGAAAGACATTCAATGTGCTTGTAAAATTTCAAGCTGCCTTTCACAATAGTAACCTGAAAGATTTTTACTTTTTCAGATTTTTGCCCTTTCCTCATTTTGAAAAAGTTTCACTCTCCCTAAAAAAAAACCTCAACTTGTTTCCCCTCCAGCTCAAGAAGTTCTTTCACATGATCACAGACTCAGGAACCTAAACAACATTCCATAGCATAGTAGTAGTAAAAAAAAACACATGAACAAAAAACCAAAACCAAACCAAACAAAAATTTTACTGAGAGTCAAAAAAGGGACCTCGTAGATGCTATAATAAAGTGAATGGCAGGCAGAGTCAGTGATAGTGTTCAGAAATTTTGCTCTAAAACTTTCTGAAAAGCTCAGTGGGAAAAAGGAATAAATGTCACTTTCTTTATTGAAAAAAACAAGGCTTCTGAAAAACTATAAAGCTTTTCAGATCTGACTGTATCTCAAAATGAAAACAAAGTATGTAACTAAATTAATCACCTCTCTCTCTTTTTATATATATAAATATAAGTTTTTATTTCAAGTATCTATAAAATAACATAAAACAAACAAAAGTCAAGAGGTAGATTTTAATAAGTCGACTTAAATGTTTGACCTAAAAGCTATCACTACCCCTTTAACTTGTAAGTGTAAGTCTTTCCCACAATAAAACAGTCAACTACCTCCCCACTGAACTATAAAGAATAGATTTAGTGGATACATTATAGCACACCACTCTGTTAAAACACTTTTGCAGCAGCAAGCCAAATTAAATGCTGGACTAAGCAAGATCAATTCAGTTGTAGTCAGCAGAGGTGCATCAGTTTACCTGTGTTCGCAAAATAATTTGCACCTGAAGAGCTACTGCTATTGTGTAAATAAAGACGAACATTACCTGAAAGTCTTTGTCTTTTACATGCACATGGCTTTGACATTGAGTCCAAAAGTAAGATTTCAGGACAGAGATGATTTTGTTGCTTAATTGAAAACAATGCCTTTTAGGAGCCAAATATTTTAAAGTGTCTGAAAAGTAACTTTGATAGAACTTGTGTTTACAATAGGAGGAATTAGAACATGTCTTTTATTTTCAGTCATTATGTACATTGCTTCATCACATTTTTGGAACACAGAAGGAAATGATAGAGCTACTTAAGAATTAAAAATTAAGTTTTATAAATGTAAGGCAAGTCGGTTACATATCATAAAGTAAGAACTGAAATGATCTTGTTTAATACACTAAGAGAAATGAAGGTCAATGGGTATATGAATAAGTTGAAAATTGAAGTTCCTTGGGCTGTGATGTTCCGGAGCAGCATTCCAGTAGAAGCAGCAGAGTCAACACAAAGATTATAACTGCTTTAGAGATGTCGCTTGACCAATTTACTTTACAATCCCTTTTCTATGCATGACCACCAGCAGGAAACTGGATTCAGTCATGTAGTGTATTCCTCCCAGTACTCTTCCCTGCTATGAGTTATAAATAATATCTTAAATGCCTGTATTGTTTAATTTAAAAAATCAGTGGAGTGAATTTTCTAGTTAGCTAGAGCTATTATGCTGGTTCTGAGGGAAGGAGGCTTTGCCAAGGAAAGTATATAATTTGCAATGACTGCAATTTGAGCGCACGCACCTGGACGGAGATGCCCAAGGAACTCTGATGAACTGACGAGCTTATTGCAAAATGCACTAAAAGTAAATAGCTGCTCAAACCTGTGCATATACCTTTTAAATAATAATGTTTTGATATAATCCTGAAGAGATCAACACCAATACAAAAATATGTAAAGGTACATTCTGCAACTGAATGGTATTGGTTGTAAACACAAACTTAACAACTTAGCAAAACCATTTCAGACCATTCTGCTTTCAGGAAAACAGAACTTTGATATCTACTCCTGCACATATAACTAGGTACAGACAGACTTGCGTATGGACAATCCATGTGTAATTTCTGAATCCTTGTCTGAGACTATGTATATCATATGTGATTGCCAAATTAAAAGAAGCTCAGTCTTGCTCCTGGGGCCAGTCACCTGGGTAAATACCTCCATTCTGAGAGGGTGATGACACATAGTTAGCTCTGGGGAAAGAAATTGTTAAAGCTAGACCTTAAACTTAGCTTTCTGTAAATCTTCAGTTATCGTATTTTTACTTTCAGCTATTGTTCTTTTTCACTTTCCAATATAAATGGAGTTTGAAGATGGCTCTGAGGTACTACATTTTGTGACACAAAGATGCGTTGACTTTCACTCATTTTCAGAATATCTGAGATCTTTTCTCCACTGACACGATGAAATCTTCCACAGATTATCAGTGCCCAGAATGAGCCACTTCATTTATGGTTATTAAGAATAACCATAAAGGATGCTTAAATTTGAAGGACAGAGTAAAGTACAGATAATTTGCTTTTGCATTTGTAATTGAGTTAGAAAGCTAGGAAAAGAAAGCAGGTTTCCTGGTCTTGATTATCTACAACTGGTTTCTTTTACTACAGAGGTTGTTTCCTCATTTTGCCACTCTGTTTTTTTAAATAAATTCTAATTTTTTAATAAAGTAAATTGAGAGAAATAACTCAATTTTTAATGCAGGTGTGCCCCAAGTAACTGGAAAGCCAACCACGGACTATGCAGAGATACTACAGTTTCCTTTGTCATAAGATACACGTTTTGTTACTGAAACTCCAAAATTAACATTCTGATGTTTCTGACAATTCTTTGCCTGTGCAAAAATTTTAACTCATAACTCATTACTTTTAATTTAATATTTTAAATTTTTTACAATTAGTAAAATAAATAAAGATTTGGTCCTCCTTGTAATTTAATATCATTCTCTTCTAAAATGTCATATTATTGGGTTGAATTATACGACTATCTAACCTGGATCTTAAATAGATTTTTAATTGATCACACCGTTTTTTTTTGCCTGACGAACCTCAACAGTTTATCTGAAACACTGCAATTCAAAGAATGCTTCTATGTCATATCACAAAGCGAATAACCTTGCTAACTACTTATCTGCTGACAGAACACACTGTACTCATTTGCAGAATGTGAAGAATTCAGAATTTGAAAGAAAAAAAAAAGCCTTTAACAAGGAGCAAAGCACAATTTTTGAAAAAAGCTTCATCACCTAGCTACAAAAGACAATAGCCATCCCTCCTCTAAACCCAGTCTAATTAAATAGAGCTGGAGATAGCACAAAAGAATTTCATTAATTAATTGGCAACCTGCTGACACAAATTAAGCTATGAAAATTCAACCCCCTCACACCAGATTTCAAACATGAGTCTGTTACATTTGTTGGGAAGTTTGCCTTGGCTCTCTAACACAATCAAAAAAGAGAAAATGAACTTTGTGGTTAATGTGTGGGAACAAAATAACCTATTATCGGTGGAAAAATAAGATATTAAATCTTGCACTAATACAGAGCAGAAGTTGTGCTACAAAAGTTCTTACTGTGAGATTCCCTTCTGAGTGGGATGGAGACCTTCACAACTACTGTCTCTTTCTCACTATGTAGGAAGGAATACCAAATCTCTAATAGCACAACTGAGGTAATTACCTTTATTTAATCTTCTGAAAGAACACCCTGGATAAGGTGCTGCAAAGCATGCACTCTGCTGCTGTTTGTGCAGCCACGTATAGTCAAGATTGCATGCAATATCTAATAGGAAATTATCAATCTCTAGTCTGTCACATATTTCTTAAATATCTAAAATATCACAGGAAACCTCACTTCACATTTTAATGGTTAATTTCACTGTAACAAGGAAGATTTTTTTGTTTCATTTTTCACACCCACCAGCAACAAACGCTACTGCTATCTGAGTGGACGTCAATGAAAACTGTTTGGTGTGTGCTCTTTCTCTTTCCAAGAGCCAACCCCATCATATCATGCAAGTAAGGCTGCAATACCATTTTGGAAATATGCTAACCCTGATCTGTCCTCACATCGCTTATTAAAAACTTAGGGAAAGAAGGAACACAGTGCATTAGAGACATACCGTCTCATATATGAAAAAAAAGGAAAAAGAGCAAGAAAGTTCTATGATACTTTTCTAGAATGATGCTTGTATTTGAAATTGTTATGTAAATTCCTACAGTCCTTGCCTCACTATAAAGCTTGAGATTTTTAAAGGGTAGACGGTATGTCTCTAATGCACGTCTAATCACTCTAATTAGTCTTAAGCATTATAGCTAAATAATCATATATGAGACCTAACAGTTAAATCACACAGCCTCCAGAAGAGATGTCACAGCTGTATTTGCTTACCTCATATACATTTTCAGAAATTGAATTAATTGGAAGCTGGCAATTAATTTTGAATCTGCAGGAAAGTATTGTTCTGGAGCAATTTTATGAGAACTGGTTTATATGAAGCAGAGGTTCTGTAATATAATATGCTTTCATTTCTGAAATTCTCAGCCAGGAAAGTGGCAATCTCATTTAATTATTCATTTTTAAAATGCAAAATCTAAAAAAAAAACCCTAATAGTCTAGATATAGGGTAATTCACATTCTCCCTCCAAACACATGCTCATCATTTTAAGACTTGAACTCCATATTGAGACTGGAAAATCAAAATAAGGCCAAACAAAATTCACAGTTTCTGTGCAGGTTAAGATTATTTAGCTATAAGACTAATTAGAGTGATCCGAAGAACTACATCTGTGTCCTAAAATTCTGGCTTACCATGGTTAAACTTTCTCAAACACTTAAAGCTAAGCATATGCTTAAAAATTTCATGAGCTGTTGCTTACCAAGAATCTATTACTGAAAAATGATGGTAGTCCCACTGCCTCAGTCATTGCCGTACAGTACTAAAAAACAGCAAGCGATAAACATGTTCAGCACCTGGAAGAATCAGTCCCTTTACAATATATTTATTACAATTTTCAAAATGTAGTCAAGGATATGACTTTCCATTAAGAGTGGAAAAGAACTATGTTAACCAGTTTACCATCCCTACTTTTACTTTTTATGATATACTCCTTGCTTCCTACAATCATAATTCCAATATTTTATCATGAGAGGAGATTACATTTCACAATATGTTTGATAATGCATTTGATTAATGAAAAAACTAAAGCAGCTAAGGTTGGCTAGTATCCCACAGTGATCACACACAGGTCTTTCAGTACACTGCATGTTATGCCACTTTGGCCACATCTTCAAAATCCCATGAAGTCAGACTGTCAGCAAAGCCACAAGGGTACAAGAAGATAATCAGATTATTGTCTGCACCAGAAACTACCTGAAAATTCTACTTTGGTAGAAGCAAGGCTAGACGAGATCAACGGGGATAACGTCATTCTAGAGACTGAGCTTTAGATTTAGACATTTGCTTATTTTTCAAAAGAGAGTAACAAGCTTAACTCCAAAAGTTTGTTCTCAACATTTATTCACAGAACACAGTCAAAAAGGGGGGATCAGGGAGAATGGCTTTATCAAAGGCAAATACTGAACTGTTTTAAATGCTTCAAATCCCAAAAGTATTTTCTCAGAAACCCAGCATTAAAACAAAAAATGTGCTAAAACATATACATTTTTGGCGCTTGTTCTTGTTCCACTTACCTGTGGAACTGGATCTAGGATTTATGCTCCCTTTAGCATGTTTGAGGAATGTATGTGCTTCAGAACAGGATTCAAACCAACATGATGAAACAGCTGAAACATGTCTTTAAAAAAGGCATCTCCTAGAACTAACCAGTAAGCTCTTCAAGGAGGTTCCCTTTTAAGGAAAAAACAGGTCAGAATTGGCCAATCAGAAGACTATAATGGGGCAAGGACAGAAACCCTGTATCCCACTGGTAGAGGATCACAGGAGAATGGAGTGCTGGAGGGGAGATGGCCAGATAAGGTTGGGAGGAGGAAGGAGTTAGTGCAGCATGGGGTATGTCTAACAGCTCTTATTATGGCTCAGGGACATCTTGCAGGCATACGGTAGCTTCTAACAGTACCAATTTTCACAAAAAAACTAAAATAATAAAGAGATGCAGAAAATGGAAGCAATATATTATTTTAATAATGGACTTCACTGTAAGTACAATAAGGGCTGGAGTAGCCCACATAGAAGTCAGTATTAGCAGCTAACAGCAACAAGCTCTTCTATCCTGGACTAAATCCTCGAGTTATCATCAAGACAACAGAATGGAAATTGAGACAACGATGGTTATATTGACAATAGAAAGGAAAAAAGTTCAAGCCATGCCTGGGGCATGAAATGGAGAGCAAAAGTCAAAGCAAAAACTCATGAAAGATGCATGAATATCAGATTCACATGTATTACAGTTAAGTAAATAATTTAAGTCATTAAATGATCATAAGGAATATATGGCATAAAAATGAAGAAGAGCACAATATCTAATAGAACCTGGTAATTTCAGTATATGAAAAGCAGCAGAGCATGACAACAATTTAAACTAAGATAACTAAATCTTGCAATCCAACTTCCAGCATGAGGCTTAAAGAAAAAAAAAAAATCCCAGTGATACAATCCCAATGATACAAAAGTGAATATGAAATCAAATTTTAAGGCTACATTGCAGTAGGACACAATGAAGCATTCATTTGTTTTGATGCCATCATGAAATCATCCAATCATTAACCATGTGGAGAAGTGCATGGGTTCCGAATGTGCACTTCACAGATCTATTGCAAATACATATCCCTGTAAATGAGTTGTACCGATTTTGATCGGGTCATTTGATAGCTGAAGTCATTCACATTCTGCTTTATTTTATATCCTTGGTACTACTTCACATGGTTAGAATAGTTCCTTTGGCCAGGGTTTTGACACCTCTGCATGAGATTGTGTTTAACACCTCATCGTTTGGTACACATATGCTAATCATTGCTGCTTAGCACCTGTTTCCTCCTTTCCTGCTGTTCAGGCACAATACGCAATTACCACAGCTCACTGTCTCTGTGGTATCGGCAGAGCTGTTCACCACTTTAGAGGAAATTCAATTCTAGATTGAATTTATCTTCTGAAAATTTAGCAAAGAAAGTCCTGTTGCCATCTCAGGTTAACTACTAAAAGTTCCGAATGAACCACTTTTCATGAGTATAAATAATTTTTAGCAAGTTTTGGTGATACTCAAAAGAAGGTGCAAGTCAGGTACGGAGAAGGGGAAGGAAAGGGCTGCTGCTGGAGGAACTTCACCTACAGCGCAGCTCTGCAACTTCTTTGTGGGCACTGACCAACATGTCCATACCATACATGTGCTAGTGCTCTGCGCTGAACTTGTGAACTTAACATACTTCATTATAATACAATCCACAGATGTGGCCAAACACAACCTGCTATTTCCCACAAAGCTGCTATCACGGAATTCAGTCGCAGTATTCTATGACTCTACTATTAAAGTAGGCAATATCCTGCGCATAGACTCCCCTGAAAGCTCGAATGCCTGTTTCCATGGCCCTGTCTTGATTCCCCAAGGTATTAGATGAGCTTAAACCCCACCCTTTCCCGTTATCCCACTGAAGTTATGAGTTTTTTCTTGGGAGGGAAATGAAGAATGTGAGCAAATGGACAGAAAGCTTGTTAGAATTTCTGACAAGTTTAAACATAAATCACAAGAGATTATAGAACTCCAGGGTAAAAGCCTTGTATTTTTTCTTGAGCTTGCCCTTTCCTTCAAAACCATGGTAACACTAGGGGAAGGCCTGTCTACTAAAAGTGAAAAGGAAATGAGAAAGATAGATGTATTAATGCAACGAATAATTATAACTGTCATTCAAGAATATGACTAAATGACTTTAACATGAGTAATCCTCTTGAATATTGCCATGCTATACACTGCAAATACTAGGACTGAAATACTTGTTGATGCTAAAGGAGTATCAGTGGTCTCTCTTATATCTTTGCTTCCTAAATCACTAGTCTATTTGCAATTAATTTTCAAGTACATGGCTATACACATTCCATTTTACAGGGGAAAAACATCTGTATTTTTCTAAAGTTTGATTGCAGATTGACATAGCCATGGTATCATAGGGAACAGAGCATATATGGCAATGAGCAGCAGGGATGTGGCCTCTCTTATGGTCTCCTCTCCTTATTTCCACTCAGTTAAAACTCACTCTAATGAATAAGCTTCAGAGGTCTTGTCTAACATTCTCACTCCAAGCAAAATCCTGATAAGTGGGCCTGCAAGGTATCAAGCAACATCAGGAAACTTTTTCCCATTTACTTGCAGTCAAGTAAAGTAGGTCATACTCTTTGCTGAAGGAGCTTACAGTTTACCTGAGCCATAACAACTGGTAGAGTGAAGCTCACTGAATTCATGGCCATTGCTTACAGAATTAAAAACACATGAAGGTGCCAAAGCATACCAAAATAAGAGACACAAAGGGTGTAATTCATCTCATCCAGCTATAGCTGTCTGCATCGAAAGCAGTCAGTGGAGATGTAAGCGATAAGACCAATGAAATTTGAAGCATAATTCAACCAACAAAACACAAGGCAACTCCACAGACTGCACTGACAGGTCCCAACTGAGTATAAACGGTGCATCTGATGACTACCTCAGATGTAGAAACTTTCAGTACAGACACTTTACATTTATTCAGATGAATCACACTCAAGTAGTCTTCAAAGAGTACTTCTTTATTTACTAGCTCTTACTGTTTTACAAGATGTCTAAGAAATTTGCAGACATGACAGAGTTTAAGATTCTTGTTACTTCTAGGTTATTAACATTCAGCAGCAGTTAAAAGAATACTACTTTAACATAGAATCATAAATTAAAATAGGTTGGAGGAAACCTCAAGTCCGTAGTCCAACCCCTGCTCAGAGTAAGGGCACCTAGCAGGTGGTCATGGCTAGCCGAGCCCTGAAAGTCTCCAAGGACGGAGACTCAGCTGCTCAGGGCCCCACTCCAGTGTTTGACCTCTCTCACGGGGAAAACAGCTTTCCTTACACCTACTTGAAGTCTCCTGTGTTGCAGCTTGTGTCCATTGCTTCTCATCCTCCTACTGTGTGTCTCCAAGAAGAGTCTGGCTCTGTCTTTCTCCACCCTCCCACCACACGGTTGTAGATAGCTGTAAGATCTCATCTCCCTTTCACCTTCTCATTTGAAGGCTGAACAAAACCAGCTCTCCTGGCTTCTCCTCACTCATCGTGTACTCTAGTCCCCTGACCTTTCTATATTTGCAAAGGAATAATTCTGAGAGAAAGAAAAATGTCATCAGCAAGTTTTCTATGATACTATGATCTCAAAAGCAACCATCAAGGTTGATTCAACATTAAAAACAAAACTCTAACACATACATTTTTTCTTTAAATTCATACCAAGCCTCCAATAGTTGATGCAGGAGGAAGGAAAGTAAGCTATATCTAATATTGTAAGAAGAAACTGTTTTGCCTTAGTCCAATTTGATTTTGACAAAATAGGAAAAAAATTTTTTTAAAGAATGACAGTTTTGCGCTTCCATGTCCATGTTTGGCCAGAGTTATGAAGCAGAAAGCAACAAAAAGAAGTCATTGATAGGAAAGTATTTTTGCTATATTAAGCTTTCACCTGTTTAAAGTTTGAGAAACATTTTCAGGTTGAATGCTTACTCCATCCCTTATGGAAATAACAGTATTTACCCTCTAATAAAAATGCTCCTACATAGCACTGAAAGATTACAGAGATAAGTGAAAAGACTGATAAATTCATAATTCACATCCTTCAGCCTCCTTCAGCCACATTTCAAACCATCAAGACTCTAATGATTCATGTTTTCATCTCAATTATACCAAAAATTATATATGAAAAGATTCCTTTTTATTGTCAGTGAAGGTAAAGTAATGTTTCTCCTGCTGGAGGTTGTTATGGCTCAGAGAAGAAAGTGAGGTGTCATGACTAACTGATGTAGTTGGAAACAAAGAAAATGGCTGTAGGAGGAAAAAAACAAGGAAAAGCAAATAGTAGAGGAAAAATCTGAACACATAAGACTATTTCAGTGACTTAAACCAGCTCATCTTCATATACTAATCAAATACATTTTCAATGCATTGAACTTGGTTTTTGAGGGGTTTTTTCCACCATGAGGACAGTCAAGCAATGGCTGCTCAGAGAGGTTGAGCAAGATTTTCTGGCCGGACTGGATGAAGCCCTGAGTAACGTAGTTTTTGCTCACAGCTGACCCTGTTTAGAGCAGGAGGTTCGACTAGATGATCTCATGAGGTTCCTTCCAACCTGAATTGTCCTATGACCCTAATGTATAACTGAAATTCTCTGACTAAAATCCTATGCATTATTTTTGTATTTACCATATGAATGTTCAATGGGAATCCAAAAGCACAGTACAGCATTAGCATAGTGTTGATCCACACTGTGATCAAATAATATATATATATATTTTTTTTTTTAGCAAAACATATATATATGTTTTACTGAAATGATAACACTTTATACTATCATCACCTAAAAACACTGGGCCTGCCCAGTTTCTCTGTGGGTTAACCATCAGGTTTCTGGGAACTTACACACTCTGACCAAACACGAAAATGCTAGCAAGAGCATTGCGCAAGCCTTTTGGGATGGCAGGTTCACCAGAGATGTAAATAATGGCCACCTCTAATTTAAAACACTAAAACGTCCTCAAGTTAATTACGAGGAAAACATGAACTATGGAAGTAGAATTTACCATATCACAAATTCTTGCTTTCATAGAATTGCACGTTATGCCCTTGAGAGATTTTCACATTCCTATCCTATTTATCAGGACAATCACAGGCCTGCTTCAGACATTAGAATATTTTAAAACTCAGAGCGAAAGAACATCAGTACTTTAGGCACTACTGCTTGAGCTTTTAAGATAACCGGGAGCATAATTTGGCTTCATGTTGTTAGCAGGTCTAGAGCCAAATTCAGCATTCCCTGCTGAGCCAGTCTACAGATCACATGTGGCTGTGCTATAGATATGTATGAAAGAACAGAAATTTGACCATTTTAATTTGAAGAAAGGAATACATTGCATAACACTTTCCAGCTCCTTGACATTGAAAATAATGGTGTCTGACAGTTCTAGGGTTAAGTAGCCACTCATTCAGCACAGCATCGTTTATCTGCCAACAGTATGTGTCTCTTGTTGTTACTTCAAAGAAAAAATTCAATAAAAATTTAAATAAAAACAGTTCTGACAGTATAAAGCTTTAATATTTTACACCACACTCAATCTCTTTCCTTTGTAAAGTGCTTTCATACATCCTGAACTTGTACTGCAGTACACATTTCTTATTATTTAAAAGAAAGAAACCATGAATCACCTTTAAACATCTACACTTTCCTGAAACATTAACACTTATTTTTAATAGACATCACTCTGAAATCAGTTTTACTGAGGCCTATAGAATGCTTAATAACTCTATACAGATTGAGAGCTATAAGAATATATGTTAAGTACCTCAGCACTGTTACAAATAAGGAAATTGTTTGGTTAAGCATTCGCGGTTCAGGATATAACATTAATCATATCATTTCTAAACATGAATCTTTTACTTCATGTACATGAAGCATACCATAGTCCTTAATTCCATATGCTCTCTCATACAGCACAACACTTGTTGTTGCAGACTGCAGACCGTACCATAAATACGCTTTGGAATAAATGAAACAAGGGATTCAGTCATTCAAGACAGTGCCCTCTCTATATGTTTTTCCCCAATTTTTCTCTTACCCACCCACCTCTTTTATGAATCTGCCTATGTCAGAGTTCTGTGTCAAAGCTGCTAGATCCACAAAATCCAACACAGTTTATAAAAGAACAATTAATGGCTCTGTAAGTGCATATGGCAAGGTATATTCATTCTCTCCATTGTATGCTTTCGCCCATACCTATATTAATAATAAAAGATCAATCATATTTAGGATCCTTTCATACTATTTAATAATTCAGCTCTCAGTGTAACTACTTTGGAAAGAAAAAAAAAACAACTGAGCCACTCACCACATGTAACAGATTCAGATTATAATACCTTCAATAAAAACATTCTTAAAAATTTTGATCAGACTCCCTAAGAGCAAAATTACCAATCTGCCAAAGTTAATATATTCATATAAAGAAATGATTGTAAAATACGAACATAATTATATGCATATAAACAGGCTCACTTTTATAAGTTTCTTCCAGGCAGAAATATGTCATCTATTTTCTATCCCAGTCAAAAGTTTATAGTTATGCTACGAATTACAGCACTAAAGTTTTGTGGAGAAGATTATGATAAAATTGTCATTTCATATTAACTTCACTGGACAAAACACAGGCATTAAAATAATAGCAGGAATAATCTATTATTAAAGTACCTTTAGTGACTTTAAACGAGAGTTGCTATCACACTACTTGCAGAAATGCTTTAGGTGTTTTTAAAAGTCATAAGCCTTTGCCAGTCTCTTCTTTATACTAGTGCTAACGATAAAGTTGTATCATAAATCATGAAATAAAAGGTTTAAATCAAACCAATAACATTAAGTCTGTCCTTTCAATAACAAAATTAACGTAGCTGAGAGCTGCTCATCGTTTATTTAGCTTCCAAAACTCACACCTGAACTTGTTTTCTTGTAACTTCACTTCACTTGCTCATCTTTGTTTTCCTAGAAGAAATAATTACAGCAGTATATTCTCATTCCTGTATGTAGCACTGTTCTTTGGTGATGAAACTCTCTGTATCTTCCCATTTTGTTACCAGTTATGAACCTCCGTAACAGTCACGTAACAGTGTAACTGAAAGCATGCTCCTATGCACATCACCACTGAAAATAATCTACCTGAAATCCCCAGATAACCTAAATGTGACCTCAAACATTCATTACACAATACTGTCAACTGCATAAACTTTCACTTCTTAAACAGCTCAACTGCTTTTCCGATGACTTGTTATATGTCCCTGCTTGGTGGGAAAAGCAAAAATCATACTCCAAAGTTAACCATGTTGGAACACAATCTACAAATAGTTGAAACATGATCAAATTCTAATCAAAACTATCAAACTACTTCAGAAATCCACCTGCAGTCCATCCCCCACATCCAAATTATATTCAGCAACAAGTATGAGTTCAGCTGAGAGCCCTGTGTTACAGCACTCTAGGAGAGCAAGCCAGCTCCTGAAAAGCGAGCAAAGCAGGAAGGCCAATAAAATTAATATATTTACTGCACTGTTTGTAGATGGTGGTTTGTGATACTTCGTTGCTAGAACTTCATTGAAGATAAGACATTACTAGACCACAGAAAAGCTGATACACAAACGAAATACCTTCCCCCGGAGACGGGGGAAAGAGCACTGTGTATTTCTCAGTAGGCTGCCATCATATCGCTTACAGCCTGGCTCAACCAGAATGCTCCAGGCAGTCTGTAGTTTAGCCTAAGCCTTAAAAGGTCTGACACAACTCATACTGAAAAAGAAGGTGTTGGAGCCCGCAGAAGTGAAGGGCTGGAATTCAAGCAGTCATCATCAGCTGCGCCAGCTTTAAGGCTCAGTTGTCAGGGCAGAACATGAGCAGAACAGAACAGCGTTTAATAGAGGACAGAACATAGCTTAAAAAACTGAAAGTTCACTAACGGGGCAGTATATCTATAATATCTAATTCCAAGTAACAAGTGTAAAGCACCAGGGCTGTGTGATTACCCAAAGACCTCTGCTTATTGCCACGAGTCAAAGGACAGGAGCAATCTCCTCCTCGATCGGCCGGGAGGATTTTTGTAAGGATCATCACCCTGAAAATGAAGAGGCAAAAACTAAGTTCAGTTTTGCAATTCCAAGATGGGACACTGTTCCCCATTCCCTCTGGGCATAAACTAGTAGCTACTACACCTCCTGCATGCATTACTGACACAACTGCTCTTGCTCCTCTGAAAAGAAGCATCTTGGCCTTTGTTTGAAGTCTGACTCCCCAAAGACAAGAGTAGAGCTGGGAGGCTGCAAAATAATGAACTGGATCAAATAGCCATGAAAAGTCATATCCAGGACTCAAAAGTGTAGATAATGCCAGCTGTACCCAACCTGGGGGGGGAAGAAGGAAGGGAAAGGGGAGAAGAAACAGGTTTGGAGCCTTAAGCCTTAGCTTAACCTCAATTGAAGATCTTCAGAAAGACTGCTTCCTCATAGGGAGAACTGTAGAGGAGAAGAGAGAATTTCATCTAAAAAACATGCTCCTTCAGAGGATCCCCCTCCACAGACATTTGCCTCTCCTTCTAGATAGACACCTGATGTTTGTTATTTATAACAGTTGGCAGAGGGGAGTGGCTAGCATGACACAACTAGAAGCTGTATCAGCTGCATCAGGAGCACCCTCCTGGGTGGGCAGGAAGCAGGCTGCTTTTTCTTTTTCCACAGCAAAATATTTCCTCCTGTGGCCAAACCTCACTGTGGTTCATTCTCTTAATTGTAAGTTTTAAATAAATGTTTGATGACCTGCTTTGACATCCACAGATGAAAAATGTTATTAATTCACTATTATTTACAAATATCTCAGGGTGGAATCATAGCACTACCAACCACTTCCCCTCATAACGAAGGAAAACTTGCTTATTTTTTTAAAGGAAATAGCCTAAGATGGCTTTATTTCAGCAAATCAAGAACAAAATATATAAAAGTTCTTGGCACTTTAAGTAATAAAAAAAAACCCTTCCTTGTTTCTGATTTATATCCGACTAACAATCACCCTGTAATACATACAATACACAAAATGCTCTTTTATGATTTAGTAATACTACACAAATAAAGTTTGAAACCTTACTGTGGAAGTCTAACCGTGCAATCAATGAAAGTCCAACAGCTAATCAATGGCAGCTTCATCAGTGATTACTTTATGTAAGGGTGGCCTTGCTCAGGTCCTTGATTTAAAATCCTCAAGTTAATTCAAAGCAACATGAGGCAGCCAGAAAACCATTGTCTGCTTCCTACAAACCCACGTATTTGAAAGTTATCTATCTGACATACAAAAGAAAGCCTACTGCTAATAATCACTATGAAAGTAGCAGAGGATTTGATAGCATACCAAAAGATTAGAGTAATCAAAGACTGCATTCTTTAGAAAAAAATAATAAAAAAATACTTTTCAATATTTGTACAAGCCTGCTAAAATAGGAACTGGTAAAGCCAAGCTTTCAACTAGTAAAAAAACAATGAATGGATTGCCAGCTTTTCCTGTTAATTAACTGTTGTAACATTCATAAAGTTTCAGTGTTTCAGACAGGCTTAGATGAATTTATATATAATTCCCTCTGAAATTCAGAGGCATTTATCAGATAAACAGAATTAATCTCCAAAGTTCTCTCATGGAATGCAATGGAATTTAATTCCGAAAGCAGCTTTCATACCTGCCCCATTACAATCTCATGTTAATAGCTTTTTGCAATTCGGTGAAAGTGTAGGTCAATTTGTAGGTCACTTATTGTGAAATCATAAACTTCAAAAAACCCACATCAGAAAGGAGAAAATCTGGTAACAGCAGTAGAATGATCCTGCTTGGTTCAAAAAAACATCTGCCAAGAAGAGGAAGAAGCAATCCTAAGCTGATTGCTGAACTAATGGATAGAAAGGCAGCTATGTCTGAAGAAGCAGGCCTCTTCAATTCTTTCCCAGATTTTCACTGATTGATTGAGGCCAGGAAATTACAAAAAGCTATTTAAAATGCACAGGAACAGATAATCTCCTAAGCCGAATAGCAAAATTAAATATATGCAAGACTCTTATTGTCTTCCAGTCTCACTCAGTTCCCTCACCTCCCCTTTCTACTGCCTTTTCCACTCTAGATCACACTCCTCCAGCTCTCCCAATCTCACCTACCACCCAGGAAATACCACAACCACAGATTTCAACCTTTGTCCAAAATTCAAAAATTAAAGATTAATTTTACTTTAACAAAAAAACATGGAAGGTACGAAATATGTTCCTTGAATCTATCCAGTCTAAGGCTAGGTCTTACTGACCAATTACTAGAAGTATTATAGCAGTTGGAAAGAAGCTATGTTCATGTGCCAACCATCAGATGTTAACCAAAATCTTTTGTTAACCACAATGTTTAACTTTTTTTAAAATACATGCTCTATTTCATCTTTAATTCTGTGATTCTTTATGCCATTTTGCCAAGACTGGAGAAAAAATAACCTCCTCAACACCCGTCATTTTCTGTAGGCAGTACCACACTACTGTAAAATTATTGAAGTACTTGCTCTTGTTTATAGAAACAGATTCTACAGTCAAGAAGCTACTTCATTGTTAAGGAACAGGCAAAAATATAGCATTAAGAAAGCTTAACTTCTGGTAGTACTATGCAGACACTCACCTTTACAGACCTGAGCGTAGATACTGAAATCAACACAGTTACTTTTATGGATGAAGAGAAAAATATGCCTAAGCATTTAAAAGTTTAAGACCTAAGACCTAAAACGCAGGATCTTTAAATGAAATTCATGACTAGTATTTAATATTTACTAGTACCTTTCATTTTCTGCTTTCTCTGATATGGTTTGCAGTTTAAATAAGAGAAGCACTGTTGCACACTGCTGGTAGGTGTGCTTTCTAGGTCCACTTAAAAATAAAATATACCTGCCCTCCATTGTTTTTGCTGGAAGAAAAACAACAGGAAACTCATGGGTCATGGCAACATCATGAGTCACCGTAGGTTGAACTTCAAGTATCATTTTGTAACAACTGAAGCAAAAAAACACATTTTTTTTTAGAAACTGAAAAAACAAAATAAATTAAAACTGTTATCTTTTAGCAAGATTAACAGGGCAATATAACTACCAGTAAACCAGAGGTGCTACTTCACCGTTACACTAATCTCTCAATACACTGCTTTTCCAACTGCCTTCAACCTGTAATGTTATTTGGCAATAACCAGCCATCACTTGTCACTATTCCTTCTTTCTACCTCTTCCGGATGTTACTTAGCTATCAGCTTTTAATATTTTCCCCCCTAAACAAACAAATCATTATTAATTCTTTTTCAGATAAAGTTTACTCTTAAAATGCTAGCTTTTAGAAAAATGCATTCATCTTGGTATACTTTTTGGTATTTGGTTGCTTATGAATAGAAATTTCCGTCCATTTCTTATTGCTTGGTATCATGACTGGTTTTTTTTTCTTCTTTATCAGGGAAAACTAGAAAACAAGAGAAACTTTCCAAAATATCATCCACAGTTGGTAATTCTGAAATAACAAGCAGTAACTCCTCCCATCAGCCACCAGATATAGCCCTTCAACATTATTAAGTACTTCTGGTTCCCCAAAGCTAGATGATTCCCAAAGTGCCTTCTTTATTGCACTTTTTTAATGATGAGGTTTGTCATTTTATGGAATGTGGTATAATAGAGTGCAATTTAGTCACTGATGCACACAAATGTTACCTTATTGCAGTGCATCAGCAGCAATAATCTTCTTTCAAATAGGCTGAGAGGCAGCCATAAACCTTCTCCTGCCAGAGGCAAGTTCTAGTGAGTTAAATTGTCAATCATGTTAAAATATCTTCACGGACTACATTTTAAAGATATATATTCATTGGAAATAGTAATAATTAAGATGCAAAAGTAGTTCAGTTTTGCATGTCCCAAAGAAAATAACCACAGGATTATTTCCTAAATTTTCAAAACACTTTGTTTGATCTCTTTTTAATAGCTCTTTGTGAAAGCCTTGAGGAAGACATGAGGCCCAGGTACTATTTGCATGTCTTAACCGTCTAAGGAAATGGATGATTAGATGGTGCATAGGAATCAATAAACCTCAGGAAAACCTCTTATCACTCCAGTTGAGTGAGTGACACAGCTCCCACGAACTGAAGGGTATTAGGAGTTGACCTCTAATTTCTATGGATCAAAACTTTTTTCCATTAACCTCAGTGCAAGTTTTGCTTTTAACTTCCACAAAAGTGGAAACAAATGAAAGCCTGATCCTCTCTTCAAGCTTTACAAGTCAGGTAAATAAAAGGTATTACAGCATATAATTGCACAAAGCAGAAATATTCATTAAAAAGAAGTATTTTTTTCCCCAAATACTAGAAAACCCTTGATACTTGCTAACAGAAATGGAGATATTTCATGATATAAGTTACAGAACTGGCATTTTCATGAGAAGCAATCTGAACTAAACCATTCAATCACAATTTATAACTAGAAGTGGAACATTGAACAGATTGAAAAAAAAAGGGAACTTGTCCACCAAATTTGTTTCCGAATAAGCTGGAGCCGCAAACTATGATCATCATTCACAGAGAAATAGCTCCCAGAGCCAGTAATTCTAGGAGAGACAGACAAGCACACGAGACCCCGTAAGTATTGCTAGAGACCAGGTATAGGACTAGAATCACAAACTACTCGGTAATAATTTTGACTACAACCTCTGCTTGTGGCCCTCAGGAAATCACTTCATTTCTCCCTCAGTTTTTTCATTTACAAAAGGAGGAGACATTTTCCTATAAGCCTATTTCAGTGGGATAGTAGGCAATTACTTATGAATTGTAATGCTTTCGGAGGTAAGAAATCTCTCTTGCTGAAGTTTTGCATTTTAAAAAGCCTGCAATTTTCGTAAATCTACCTCTTAACCTTTCATGGCACTAGAAAAACTAACCTAAGTTCTGACTGTGCTTCCAGAGTGAAATAAAAGAGACCTAAGAAAGTACACATGAAATATATCAATATCAAACATTGAGCCTCGTTGTCCCTGGGGAGAATTTTCTGACCAACAAGGATGGTGATGAATTGCAGGACTACTGCCAATTAGCACAACTGAAATCTCCTGACCTAACTAGAATTCCCACACCAGGAGGTCTTGTGTATGCACATATATCTCTGTCTCTAACATGAGTTTGTCAATGACTTGAGTTTTTTTATTTATTTTTGGTACATACATATTCCCATTTCATGTTTTATATGAACAGATGGATGGATAGAAACGTAACCATGCTGAAGAAGATTCCAGCCAGCAACTCTGAGATATTGCTTTTCATTTTCCTTTATACCACCCTTAATTTTTATCTTGTTTTTCACCTAAAGCAATTAATGCAATGACTGTTCCATAAGCTGAAAATGAATAGGAATGCCAGTGTAACACTATTAGACTCAGAGTTACCATCAAACTTCAAGCGTTTAACTGTGGAGTATAATTAACTGTAGACTCCACACATGGGCAACTATAAGTTGCAGGATTTGCAGAATATGATTCATGTAAGATCAGTACCACTCCCTAGAGGTGCCTATCTCTCCTTAATGACTACAGAGACAGCCTATATAGTTTCTCATCTGGCATCCCCAGATACCTGAGAGAATGCTTGGCCCTCACATTTTCAGTCTAGCATATTCTCCAGTCTGTTTGAACATCTCTGAATATAGATATGTCATATTAAATACGGCCAGTGTCAGGAACAGGAAGTTCTCAGAAGCCAAACGCTTCTAAACATTTCTACTTGAATTGGGCATCTCCTCGAAATTCTGAAAATATTAGGTGTAGACTATTGCTTTTGATATTGTGTTTTATTTTGGTTTATGTACGTGTACCACTGTCCTCTAAACATTCTTGTATCTTGTGATTATTCTTACATTGACTGAAAGGCACAATGAAAAATAAAATCTGCAGAATTTTTTAGTATAGTAGGCATATTCTAATAATCTTAGTTGTTCTCTTTTTTATTAGCAACTATCCATGGCAGGCTACTGCAGACAACAGTGGATGGCCTGAGAAACTGAAAAGCACTTAGTTTATCCCCTGAGACTGAAAGCTTCAAATCCCTACTTTTAACTTGCTCTGGGCTTGAGACATGATTCTGTTCTCCTAAATGGCAGCACTACGCACTGCTGCAATTCCACTGGGTCATTCTTTATTTAAATTCTCGTTAAGAGAGGCTTGGGTAACATTACATTTGCAGTATACTTCTCCAGATTCTGTATTTTGAAATCTAGCTATAAAGCCAAAGCAGTTCTTCCATTAACTCACAAATGCCAGACGGAATACTTGCTTGGCAGCCACATACAAGTTTTTGGAATGTTTACAGACAAAAATCCTCTCCCCTGACCAAAACAATCAAAGGAATTATACCCATAGCTTTGATCTGAAGATTTAAATATGAAAGAAATGTGAAGAGAAAGTTAATGGTAAGTCAATGTTGTCTAATACAGCTTCATATAATACTCTGACCCCATTGACCTTTCAAGGATAATGGGGCACTATTATTCATTCAAACTGTGGAAATCTCAAGAGAGAAAACCACAGTGCTTATTATTTTTAAATCTGTTTTTTGTGCATTGCAACCCAAAAGAAGGGACAATAATAGAGTACTTGTTCAAGTAAGTAGTAAGAAATACATTTTAAAAAAAATCAGCTAGAAAAATGTTAACAGAGATACACTTTCCACAGACTTTGGGCTAGATATTGAGCAACCTAAGATTCTCTGGCCCCTAGGATTCTCTGTGAAGCCTCCCAGTGTGGAAGACAGAGCAGTTTCCATGACTGCTATGAGGCTGTGCAAGGAATCAGCTCGCTTAGGAACTGTGGACCATCACAAATCATCTGCTCTAAAAATGAGGCATGGCTGTTTGACTTCGCATTCTATGGTAAACACATAACTGTGTTATACAACAGCATTATGTTCAATCTTTAAATTGAGCTTTGTGTAGTTAAATCATATATACATGTCCTACACATTACATAGTATATTTTCACGTACAAGAGAAGTCTAAATAGGAAAATAAAAATAGATATAACATCCTAAATCTTACTAACATATGAGTCAGTATGTTAAACTGAATCAATATAAAAGCAATAAAACCAACTATCACAAAAAGAGACAGAAAACATGCTGCAGAATTAAAATCTGTGAAGACAACTGAAGTTACACTCAGCTGAAGTTATACTTGAATTTTATTTCTTACTTTTATATACATGCATGTACTATGTGTAATCTTAGACATTTATTATTTGGTCTCATTATCCAAGAGAATTTAAACTCCAAATAGAAATCACAATAAAAATGCCATTTTGCAGGTTGCCACCTTACTTAAAAAATTAATGAGATTTTCAGGACAAACACACTGAAATAAGATTTCTCTAACATTGGATAATTTTAATCTAAGAAAAATAAAATTCCTTCCTTTACCTTCTTCCTTTGGTCAAGCTCAATAAAAGGAACCGAATTGTTGTTTTATATCCTTTTTCTATTAAGATAATAGAATCATAGAACAATTTACGTCAGAAAGGACTTCCAGAGGTCCCTATTCCAACCCCTGCTCGCAGCAAGGGCATCTAAAGCAGGTTGCTCAGGGCCATGTCCAGCCGAGTCCTGAAAGTCTCCAAGGATGGAGACTCCTCAGCCTCCCTGGGCCCAGTTCCAGTGTCCGACCTCCTTCACGGGGAAACAGCTTTCCTTGTACCTACCTGGAGTATCCTGTGTTGCAGCTTTTGTCTGCTGCCTCTTGTCCTCCCACTGTGCATCTCCAAGAACAGTCTGGCTTTTTCTCCACCCTCTCACCATGCGGCTGCAGCCAGCCATAAGATCTCCCTTTCACCTTCTCATCTGAAAGTTGAACATACCCACCTCACTCAGCCCTCCATGTGCTCCAGCCCCCTGACCGTCCTAGTGACCTCTGGTGGACTTGCTCCAATATGTCTTGTAACAGGAAGCCCCAAACTGGAGACAGTACTCCACATACAGTGGCCAAATACGGCAGAATAATCACCTCCCTCAGACTGCTGGCTACATTATTGCTACAACAGCCCTGGATGCATTTGGCCATCTCTGCCGCAAAGGCATGTTGCTATCTGATGTTTGACTTGTCCATTGGGCTGCCAGGTCCTTTCCTGCAGAGCTGCTTTCTCTCCTGCTGGCCCCAGCCAGCCCTGCTGCGGAGGGTTATGCTGTTCCAGGTGCAGCACTGTGCCCTTGCCTTTGTTGGGCTCCGTGGGGTTTCCCTCCGCCCTCCAGCCTGTTGAAGTCCCTGTGAGCAGTAGCCCTCCTTCCAGTCTATTGGTCACTTCCCCCAGCTGGGTATCATACACAAGTTTTTGAATATGAAATATTTAAATCTAAAAAGAGAAATCTTATAAAAGCAAATCTATCTGGAGATACTGACTTGGATTTCTACTTTCTGAAAAAGATAAATGATAGCTGAGTGTTTCAAAATACCCCCAAATTACACTTCTGGTACATAGCATTATATTTGTCAAATGTTCTCTGGCAGAGAAAGGCAAAAATAGATTTCAAAACCTCTACTCCCTTGTTATGATATGATTCAGGGCATGTAGATCATACTGCTTTGTACCTCCCTACAAGTTTTGATCACAAACTTTGTGCTTTAAAAACGTGGCAATTCATGTGCTACTGTAAAACAGACATTCTCCTGAAGCCTAGAAAGGTTCTCCACAGACACAACAGTCTGTGTTGCTCACGCTAGATGAGTCAGTCAGTGAAAGAGACCAACTTCTACATTGTGTTCAGAAGTTTCTTTTTTAATCACAAACACTTGTTTACTTCAGAGTTGTTGGGTTGTTTAGTTTTGATTTCACCCCTCAACTGAACCTTCCTAAAGATGAAAGTTGGAAAGACACTTTATCATACATACTTAATTTACAACTGCTATAGTTTAGCTGTCCAAAGACAGAATCAGACCTCCCATAACAAAATGCTTGTGTTTACCGCCATGAGAACTGACGGAGGCTCACAGAGAAGAGGACTGATAGAAGCAGTTCGCGGATCTTGGATGTCCAAGCCAATGACCTCCACATATTTTTTCTCAAAAGCATACCTAATAATGCAAATATTGGAGTAAATATTTTAATGCCAATACATTTTTTCAGGAGAAAATCATTTTTTTAATATGTCAAAATTATGGTTGCTTTATGAAGAAACATTCACGGAGTTTAGCTGTTTTTCAGTTTGTCTGTCTTTGATAAAACTCATTTGCCAACATTTTATGGTAAAGGGTGTTATATTACTTGGAGTTTTTTAAGAAAGGACCCTGAGGTTAGAATGGAAATTCTAGTCAAATTAAAAATAAGAAAACAAAATAACCATAGAATGAATGGATAGTGGATGTATAAACTGAAAAGAGGAATTATGCAGAGCAGGAACTAGGCTTTAAATATTCTATAATTTAGATAACTCCTGTAAGTATCAGGTTGTCAACACTGAGTAACCTCCAGTCATCACTGCAATGTGGCAGCCTAAGTAACAGTTACACAAAATGAGAGAGATATACAACCAATATCCAAGTAGACAAAATGTTCACAAAAGACAACAGAAATCTATTTTCATGTCCCTTCACTAACTGGTGCTCGAAAATATGTGCATAATAGCTATTCTAAGCCATCCTGTGCCTGTTTTTCTGTTTGCTTCAGGGTGGGAGGGAGGGATAGGGTTATTGGTTTGAGCGTCCTGACCTTGCATGGAATGGAAATAGTTTTGAAATCTCAACAAACTCCATAGGATAGGAAAACTAAGTCCTTCTGAACTCTCCCTGATATATTTTCAAGACTCATTGTACATATAGTTATGCATTTTACAACATTTCTGTGCCTTATTTTCAGAAATTCATTAAGAAAAGAAGTTAACCCTCTGGGCAAAATAAACTGCAAACTGCAAATCCTTGAGCCAATAAATGTACACAGAAAACTATTCCTTGGAAAAATGGCAGAAAGTAGTATCAGACTCACTCCCATGGCACTTCCCTTTCCACAGTGAGCATCTATCTTTTGATAAGTCATTAGAAGAGATGACATGTGTATCCTGGCACAACTAGATCCTAGGGAAAAGTTGACAGACGTTATAGTATAAATCAGTTCTGATGCACACTGTGTTGCCTCCAGAGGCATCTTCTGGTCTTCTGCTAAAGGTTACTGAACCATATATAATACAAAAATGCAGATACAATTGTAAGGAATAAATGTAAGGTTCTGTTCTACTCCACTTAGAAAGTCTAATGCATGCATAATGTTCCATCTGCACAATGGTCAAATATGACTGAAATTGATTTTAGATGTACCACATGGAGCAGCACAGACCTTAACAAGCTTAGTGACATGAGGGACCTTGTCAAGAACCTGTACAAAATTCATGATACAAGAAATTTCTATAAATGAGAATCTGGGACAATGAAGAATGGCGGTTATGTTACCGGAAACTTTTGTACCAAGTAATCAAAATGAATCACATACAGAAGGCATTCTTAAATAGAATATAACAAGGTTTAGTCACATTAAATTTATAATAAACATGTGAAACATGTCAGATGTGCAGCTACATATCCTGACCATTAGCATTTCTGGATGCACGAACAACATGAAAGCAAGAGGAACAAAACAGTCTTCTCCTGCTAACATGTTTCACTGGATAGATTTTTTGCCTGCAGCTTTAACCTTTCCACAACCTACCTCAGTCACCATCACAGAGCAGCATACCCCACCTGCATCTGTGATATTCTGGAGTTGCTCTAGGCTTCCTCATATCACTCCTAAAATGCTAGACAATGATCCAATGACAGCTGGCGATTCTGCAGAGGAAAGAAAGAAGAGCTAGAGTAATAATAGTCCACGCTTTCCTCTTCTAATGGCAAATGCTCCATGACGCTGCTATGCTGGAGGGGACTGACGTGTAGAGAATTGCTCTAGCCTCATGGCTCTCAGTCATGCTTTGCCTTGTGTAATTCTGTAATCGTTCGGCGCGGCTGTATTACACAAAGCAAAAGGAAGAGCCTGTGACTGACCTGTATTTGACAGGAGAGAAATTATGTTACAGCAGCACTTCAGTAATTTTTTGCACGTATTGAAAAACACTATTTTACTCTGCTTGTGCTGTTTGATTCATACCTGCTTCCTATCTTGAGGGCCACTTAAATTCTCACTATTGGGTTCGTTTGGATTTGGTGTAACACGAACAGCGTGGTGGAGGTCCTCAATAAATATATCTGAGGAAAAAAAATCAAAAAGCTTTCTCTGATTTGTCATTCCTCAGATGAATTTCCTAAAAAGGCTCTACCATGTTTAATATGCTTTAGTACGAAAAAAGAAATAATGAAATCATTTTTTTAAGATTCTTAGTTTTCACAATGAGCCATATATAAACATTTTATATGAGATTAAATCAAAGTACTGAGTTAAAGAGATTAATGACCAGAAGGTATATTTTATCTTACCAAAAATATTTCTCAACCCTGCAGCTTTGTGTGATAAATGTGTTTTCTAGGCTTTCATTAATCTTTGTAAGGATTAAGGATTTAAAAATTACGAAAAGAATGAAAAATGCTGTAAGCTAAATATTTGTAATTTTGAAGATGCCCTACACCAGGATGGGTACCTGTATTCATTCAGAACTCAGGAACAACAGTCTTTGAATAAGCACTTTACTTAATATTTTTCCTTTTAACCTGACATATTATTTTCATCAATATGTAAATACCATTGATGATATTCACATCAATGTGTATTCACTGCACTCTGTTCATCTCATTTCTGGAATAAAGAATTATTCTTTTCTTCATCAGCTCTGTAAATCCTCTAGGTATAGTGGTCACTTAAAAACCAGACACAGCTAATTTGCCACCATAATCTGATAAGGCAATAGGGTTATCCTCATTTTACAGGTGGAGAAGTGAGGCAGAGAAACATTAAAGGGGCCTCTAAATTAGGATGTCCAATCTGAAATATATAGCGATCTATTTATCAGAGTACTTAACTTCCTATAGCATAGTTAATACTAAAATCACTGCCTTCATTTACGTTAGACTGGAAGTCAGTATCAAGTTCTCAAGTTACAAACCAAGAAAATGAGGAAAACAGCAGTAATTGATAGCTACTTTTACATATTTTTAAGCATTATCCTCAAACTCCCATACTAGCTAAAATCCAGCCTGAACCAGGAGACTGTCCTCTGAAATCCTTCTAGCCTGCCCCACTCAGTATTTCCCACCACATTTTGCCATGACAGCTCTGCAACCTCTGTGACTGTCAAAGAGTTTTATAGATAAAACCACTTCCATGCTCATTGGGTTGGCTCACTCTCAGACTGGCCTTTCCCAATGAGGTTTGAAGATTATAAGTGTCATGTGATTGAAGATTATATCACAATTCCTTTAAAAGGGATATAAGGATTTCCTTTGTTTCAACAATGCTTAACTTTTTGGGGTTTGATTTCACAAAGTTTGTTTCCCTTTGTTGTGTTTCGTATGAATAGCTTCTTCTACGCTTAAATAAACAAAAAGCAAACCTAAGAATTCCCAAGAATTCAATCTTGGCTCTTCATCCTTTGATCCCATAACATCTTCACCAGATATCTTGGTCTCAGCCGGTAACGTTCACACTCCGTGTGAACTTTCCTGTTCACACAGAAAAATGATGTAGCTGGAAATACCACAGTACAGTGAAACCCTGGCTCAGCCAAACAGTTGAAAACTGAGACAGCAAGACCAAAAACGAATCAGTGTGAGAAGAGGTTTGGTGCATGCCAAGGTGTAACAGAAAAACAGTCCTGAAAATTAACAGCTTGGGTTTGAATAAATAGCAGTTTTTCCTAATTTAGTTTCCTCTTTTGCGTTATAAAAAAAATCAAAGATTTTGTCATTAATAAGTGAATGGTACGAGAGCAGTGATGATATGGATAAAGTTTATCTGTGCAGGAATGAAAATGGAGAAGCCTAAAGCTTCTTCCCTGCTGCCCAATGAGATGCCTTTTTCAGAAATCAGTCTTCTAAGTAGACTCACAAAACACGTCTGAACCAATCTGTTCTGTTCAGGAAGGCATTCAGGCACCACAAATTCAGCAGCTAAAAGGTCTGCCAGTCACCAGTTTAGTACTGTGATTTACTCTTACATGTTGCAATGACATTATAAGCCACATACCAGTTTGCCTTGAAAATAAACAAGGGCAGGATTTTTCAAATCAGGTTTAAATATATATACATTGATTCCATAATGTCTCAGTCTGCTTTCTCTAACTCACTTCAAGATTTTGATTATGGAACCACAGAACTTGAAGACAAGCAACTGAAATAAAAGTTAATACATTACAGCCAGGTAGTGTTTCCTTCTACTGCCCGTCAATTCAATTTGCACAGATTGGGAACAGAAGTATTTCAAATAGTGATTCACCCAGTCTTCATTTCTGCATTCTGACATACTTTGCTTTGCATTCTTTTAAATGCATCACATTTTAAAGTGTTTAGGGCTCGTATTCCCTGGCAAATAAAGATTCTTCAGTATAGATTTATACAGAGGGGACTGCAGCAGCTTGAAAGATGGAAGCTAATAACATCAACACAGCATGTGCATGATTTTATGCAGAGAAACTCGGCAAGAGTAAGAATGTTTTTAGTGGAATGTGGCTATGCTAATACTCCCTCCTGTGAATAGCTCCTTTTCAGAGCATAATCAAGATCTCCATGCAGTGATCAGAGATGCCTTTACACAGAGCTGCTTTCAAAAATCAAATTATCTTCATTATTATTAATTTTATGAAAATAAATTACCTTGAAGTTTAATGCTAATTACTGTCCCTGTCATATAGCCCGATAAGGGGAGGTACAGACTTTTTATGCATGAGAATTTCAAAGATGCAAGCTACAACCTTGCAAAGTAAAAAGCCTAACGGAAACCTCGTACTAAAATGTCTCTAGTCACAATTAACTCCCAGTAGAATACAGTAAAAAGGACGTATTTCCCCTTTTGTTTTAAACTTGAATACTGTTACTTTTGTGTCCAGAGAAAACTTCACAATAAATAGTACACTTTTTCTGCTGTTTTTTACAAGGTGTTAACAAGCATACACGGCTCATTAGAAATCCATGTCTGAATTTTTGCCTGTCTGGGGCTCTGTTTTCTTACTCTGCAAATAAGCTCTTTATTGAAATTAGTATTAAAAAGCACATTTAAAATCCATTAAGTTTTGGAAGTCACTACCCTGATTTGACTTACAGATAACGGGCTCAGGAGCAAGCTTAAAACCCCTAACCTTGATTCCTATTATGTCTTATGATCAGGCCGGATAGATAAGCTCTTGGATCATATTTAAGTTACTTCTGTCTAAAATCATCTGCTAAGTGCTCAACCAGAGGCTCAGGGAGCACGACGGCAGTATTGTCTTACATGTCACAAGAAATGGGCACGCTGACGCAGTTCTGTACGCCCCCTCCTTGCAACAGTGTTTTCGGGCTTCGTAAGAAAAATTGAGTCCCAGCACTCTCTGAGCTGTAACCTGAAGAGACCTCTTTGGGTGAGACTGGAAAGCACACAATAGCTTATAGAAAACTACAAGACTAATAATAGTTCATTTCCTTTAAAATTAGCAATTTTTAAAATGACTAGCTTTGTTCTTTGACCTTAAAATTTAAAAGAGAAAGAAGGTAGCAACATCTGAAAAACACACCAAAGCCCAAAAAGTCCTAATTCACGCTGTTTCATTCAAAGAGCGCTATCAAAAGGCTGTCTGCATGAGAAGAGGCGAATGGGGAAACTCCTGCTGCTTTTGGTGCTTTTCTATGAGCTACAGTCAGCAGAACTACACAATATGATATAACATTTCCTACATAAAATAATTATAATAGCTGCTAGATAAGAGAAATAAAAGTAGAAAAGAAGAAATAGTTTTCTCCATTCTCTCTTCCCCATTCATCCAGGAACGCATTAGACAAAGCTGTTCAGTATATCTTAGGGCTGGCTTAAGTAACAAGTCATGAAGTAAGAAAGAAGTAAGTCAGAAATCACTGTTTTGGTATTGATGTAAGTTTTACTTAAATTCAAAAACAAAGGAAAATGCAGCAGAGATCAACAAACTACACAAAAATAATGTGGAAATTTAAAACATGGATCTTACACCAAACATTACCAAGAATTTCAAATTTAATAAAAGCTGAAGTAGAAAAAATTATAAAAATAAAGAATGTTGTCTTTGATTAAAAAACAGAGCTGCGCTTTAGATTCATCGGCTTTAGATTTAAAAAAGCATGTATTTTCCCTTGTGCTCTGCTTTTCGTTACAAATTAAGCACTGCAAGTAGCATTTCAAGTTAGACATTCTAGAAAATAAAAAAGCAAAGGTGAACTGTGAACTGATCTATCTGAGTATGTTGGCAGCCCAGGAATTTCCCATGCAGAAATCCTGCATCCCCAGGATGCGTTCCTAACAGACGGTGATTTCCTCCACGTTGCTCAGGACACGCCGGGGAGAACCGGGGATTTGCCCCTACAGACACGTGAGCCCGTGTTAAGTGTGACCGCTCACAGGAAACAGCGGCGCAAGCACATGTGTTACACTGTACACCCCTGAGACCGCCTTTGGCCTGAAAGTAAAGAACATGTGGGTTTGCAGAAACATGGCCTTCCCAGTTCTCGGGGGTTTTTAAATCTAGAGGAATTTATTTAAGCTATTGGATGCAGTGAACACCTTCCGTTTCATTAAAAAACCCTATTTTAAGCTCATGTGTTTTTAGAAGTATCTACTTAAATTAATGAATTTAATATTTGTATTTTTGTCACAAGTTGAGAAAACAAATGTGTATTTTTATTAGATATGAAATATCAAGCAAAATAACACAAACATTGCATCCATCACAACCTTGTTCAGTTAATTAAATTCAGAGGCTCAGCTGAGTCGTTTTAATTAGTAGTACTGGACATATTTTCAAGTTGTCTGGAAGCAGGATTTTTCAGTAATTTATCCTCCTTTCTCGGAACTCAGAAGTGTATTCCACTACTTGATTTTAAATGGCTGTGCATATACATTTTTCTCCATGAACTGTGAATTATTACAACAGTTTGTTCATTATTAACAGGTGGCTAAACGGGAGTGGAAGGGAGCTAGCATGTGTTAACCGAGGCTCATTGTTGGAAGATGTTAGCTTGATGGAGTCATAGTAAATGAGGAGTTCTTTTAAATCAAATCTCAAACACAGATCTCCTGTAAAAGCACTTTTTATTCTCAGATGAGTTAAGGTTGCATTTCAACTCACTTACAGCATTCCCAAGTGATTTCATGAAATCCTGTAGCTGTTTTTTTATCCAGAGCAGCAGCTGTACTTTTGACCTCAGCAACTAACAAAAAATTCTGGCTCTGGCATTTTCTTTCTTGGAAGAAGGAACTGATAATGGATAGTGCTGACTATTCTGTTAATTGAGATTTTGCTCTTTTAGAACATACAACTTCTTCGGACACAGAAGAAATCAAAACAAACGTTTCCCTGCTCAGAACAACAACGGCTGTTCCATGAGCTGCTCGCAAAACCTTTGTGCCAGGTTTTTTTCCGGATGCTGTGTACTCCGATGTTTCAGGTTGTGTGCTGCACTTGTTTCTTGGTCTGCCTTTATATTACACGCGCGCAAGCCCTATTCAGAACGACGAGCAGCTAAGAGGAACCTTTTGCACCTCATGCCTTGAGCAGCCATACCTGTTTTACAGGTAACATACAATATAGGTACCTCTGTTTTGATCTAGAAATTGCCTGTTTTCAACAGAATATTTTAATGAGTTCTCACAACTATTTTAAATGGCAGATACCCTGCATTTTCAGGTATATTATATCTAGGTCATAACAGCTGAAAACATGCAAAAATTGTTCACTGTTAAAAGCATTGCTAAAATGGCTAATTCAAGTATTCCAAGGCTAGGAAATGGGCCCAAGGTTTCCTTTCAACCCTAGTTTACCTTCTAGGCACCATTAAACAATGTCAATTTTTAATAGCATGCTAATATCCTATTTTTCCATAGGGTGCATTATTGGGGAGCTGCTCATCCGCTGAAGGAGGGGCGCTCTGCAATCTCTTTGCCCTGTTTCGGTTGGTAGGAAGTGAGAACTGCAAAACCAACACACAGACTCGTGATCAAGGCAGCTGAATATCTGCCTCCGCCACGGAGTTCCTTTGCTTGTTTACCATTATCCTTAGATTAAACCATTCTAAAGTAAAACAGACTTGCCAGAAATGTGTCACCATGCTTTGCTGAAAATTTTTCAGTCCAATATAGTTGATACAGCAGTTGACAAAACAGGGTATTTGTTGTTTACATAATAGCAAGTGCTGGGCAAGCTGGCTTGCTTTGCTAACATTCGTACCCGTAATTTAGCTGTAACAATGTTGTTGATGTTTCCTTATAAGAAGAAAGTAAAGTGCCACTGAATTAGACTGCCTGCATGAGAGCTCAACCTGAAATCACCGTGTTCCACTTTCTCCTGTAGAACATCTGTGAAGTATGATTATAATTAAGCAAGTCTTGAATATTAATTGTTGTAATGTCACTGATGTGACATTAATGTCCTAGCATACAGTGATTCAGTTCTGTTTCAAAGTAGTTTTATTTAAGAACTTTACCAGATGTTCTAATCATTTCACTTAGATTTTTTCACCAGGAAAACAGTTGCCGAGACTTGTGAATCCCCTGCCTTTGCCAACAGTCAAGGAAATAATTTAATCTCCAAACACTAGGTGAAATCTCTAAGAATCTATTAAAAAAAAAAAATTGATGTTTCAGAAACATTCATATTGCTGCGGGCTTATAAAAGATTTTGCTGAGAACAATGCAATTACTGTAATCATGGGCAACAATGAGCACTTTAATGCATTCAAGTAGTCACTTTAGTTTTTTATTTGCATCTTATTTTCTCATCAGATCACACAGCAGAAATTCAATGCAGTCTGCCGCTGTTACAGAAGTGACCATTCCTTAACCGACACACTGCTCTATCTGTACTGTAACCAGTGGTGATCCTGAAGATCCAGGATCGAATCTCTCTCTTTGAATGACAACTTTCCTAACAGCGGGCAGAGACTCACAGGAGCTGCTCAGACTGAAACACATTTTACAGTTATTCATTCCAACAGTCCCAAACCATCGACTGTAAATTCACTTCCACTACTTAATAGCTGCACTACTTTAAATGCTTTACCATCTTTATAAGGAAGAATAAAAAAATGGCTTTTGTATCAAGGAGATTCAACAGTGACAATGAATGACTGAAACATCAAACTAGGGCCTCAGTACGAACCCTGTTTGTTTGACATATGTCTTCTGGAATAGTTCTTTCAAAATAACTACCTATAAAAAAAAATTATTGAATATCACAGTAGTTAAGCAGTTGATCTCATAACGGGTCAAGTGCACTTCAAAAAACAACGCGTTTTTTCAAATACATTATTTTCAGCAAAAGTAAGCATCCTATGCAGGGGGTTACAACGTTAATATCCACGCGTAGCTTGAGAGGCACAATACAGTTTTTGGAATGAGTGGTTAGTTTCTGCGGAGGGAGAGAGGTAGTGGCACTTATCATCAAGGCTGCTTCCACAAAGAATAAGTCTAACTCAAGACACAGGCTGACACCTGCTTAGGTTTTGGCTGCATGAGCTTTCAGGTAAGCATATTTTAAGTTCAAGCGTTTGTTTCAAATTACAAAAGGTAGCCCGCATTTTGTTGCCAAGTTCACTTCACACAATATTCACTTGTACAGAAATAATTTTAATCAGCACGTAGTAACCAAGGTGAGCTTGGCTAGCTTCATAAAAATCTGGATCAAATTATTCTGCTAGTACTGCGCTAACTGCAAATAGAAAATGAACTGTGCCAACATTTCACTGTGCCAGCCGCACACTCACCTGACAAACAGGCTCTGTAGGGTCTGAAGGCACCAGGCAACACAAATGTTACCCTGCCTGTATACCGGTCGTTTCTTTCTAGGTCACTTAGAGAAGCACAAGTCATAACTGCTGCTTACTTCATTCAATGCCAGTGTATATGAGTATAAAAATTTGTAAGAATAAGTTCTAGGAGGGGAAATAACCCAACTCATAGAGTACTTGTTAAATAGTTAAATTTTACTTTACAGACTTCTTCTAAATCAGAAGAGGCAATAACATTTACATTTAAAATAGAACATACTTCATTCAAAACGTTCGTCTTTCTTCTCATATGCCTTGATCAACGTTTTATATTAAATTGGTCTGAGACTGACTGTATTAATCACAGAATGAGTTCTGGGAAGCATCTTCAAAGGAGACCATGATAGGAAGAGCAGAAGAAGCAGTTTATCACCAGACTCATCAGCAGATGGTATTATCATGTGTGTCATAAATAACAAGGAAAAAATAGATGAAACTGCCTGAGCCCAAAAAGCAGACAGCACATTTTTAAAGGTGGCCAGATTTTCTAATATTAATTTGCATTTTAGAAGAAAAAAGTGGAAAAGATCTGCAATAACAAATAAAAAACTACATTGAAATCTTGAATAATGAAAGTTTTACCTAAATTTTTCCAGACTTTAAAACTGCTCCTCTTCTGCTTTCATATTGTCCAAAAAATCAAGGCTTAAACATTTTATCTTTGCATGTAACTATAGCCTTTGTTAATTTTAATAAAAATACAACTCAGAGTAAAAGAGAAAAAAATGACAGCATTGTTTTCAGAAAAAGAATATTCATTGTGCCAGAAAGACTTATTTTTGAATCTAACTGGACAGGAGATTAAACTTACTGCTGCAATAAATTTTGATGTATTTAGGCAAAGCACAATGGTTGTATTGGAAAATACTGAAAGATCCCCCAGTTAATATTCATCTGTGCACTTTGATTCATGATGTAATCAGAAAAAAGTGTGGTGTTACGACTTTTTCATTTACCTTTAAGTGTTTCTGTGGTAACTATACATACTCATTTATTCAGATTATAAATAAAAGGACACTAAATATCAGAAATCATTGGAAAAAAGGCTTTAAAAAAAAGGTTTTAACCTTTAAAAAAAACCTTTAAAAAAAGGTTTTAAAAAATAAATGGTCAGCACAATTTGGGAAGTACACAAGTAGCAAGTTCTCCATGGTTGAAAAAACAAGCATTGACTCTTCTATTTTAAATATGTAGCTGAGAATGTGCTCTTCTCCCAAAATATCTTCTGTATGATGTACACTGAAATTACACCAAGGCGATAAAAGCACATGAATAATATAAAAGTGAACCGAGCCCATAGATAATTTTAAGACAATCATGAGAAAAATCAGGATATTTAGAAGTGACAATTTTCCAGTCAGAATAAATATAAAAGACCTTAAAATCGGTAAGCAAACCAAACAGTGCTGGCAGTACTGATACACTAAAATTACCTTTAAAATAGTCCGTGTACATGTTGACAGCCTGGCTATGGAAGCAGACAGCTCGGCGGGAGCTATTCAGCCCTGACTCACAGGCAGACCTTGCCCCGCGCTGCTCAGTGCCACGGCAGTTACATGGCCACCAAATCTGATGCCACCGCAGTCCCAGCTGGCTGCAGTTGCAAGGGAAATACAGCAAAACTAATCTGAGTCAGATAATCTGAGAAAGATCTAAGGCTTTTTGAAGAGCAGGCGTTGTTGATGTTGAAATAAATCAAGGAATTTAGATTGGTTGTAATTCTGAAACTACAGAGAAGCCTTAATCCTTAATATAAAATCGGTGAGCACATTTTTGCTATAAAATTACAAACCAAAATTATGTTTGCATTTCTGTAACAACTGATACTAAAATGATTTATTTCACTAACTGAAATGTTTAATATAGGGTATACATACTTATTTATGGTGTGGGAATAGAATATTAAAACAATTAGCAGAAGTTCCCCTGACAAAATAGTTACCTGACGTATTTATTTTTTTTCCAGAATTTAATCACAAGAAATCAGCAGAATAAATCTTTTCTATGCCAATGAAGCCTCAGCTAAAGTTAAGGCAGAAATACCTGTTCGAAGTTTTGAAAAGGGTGCCCATCTAGCAAAAGGGGTGCTATCACTGAACCAAGAACAATACAATTCAGCATATGTAAGGTGACTTTCACATTACGACTACTTTCACATTACGACGGATTAATTTTGACTTGGCTGGTTGTTTAAGAAATACTGGGTAGGGCCAGATATAACTTTTTTCTTTCCCTTTTTGATTGTAGAAGCTTTTAATTAACAATAGAATACTAGGCAGTGTTTCTCAAGTGCTAGTAAACCTCAATGTCCTCTTGCTAGCTAATGAAGAAAGAAGAAAACTAATTCCAGTATCACCTCTCACAGAACACATATGCTAACCAGCACGCTAGCCAGCAGTTCCAAACAAGTGAGCACATGAAAAAGCCTGGCAAACCAAGGTTTACGGAGCTGTTGTTTCGAAGTAGACTTGTGTTCTATGCCATTGCCATAATTTTCGAGCATGTCTGAGATCCTACAATCTTACAAGCTGCATTAGCAAAATCTATTTTCCAAAGGCCGATCTGTAGACTTTCACAGGATTAGCCAGAAAGAGACTCGGTGCAGAACTACACATCTATGACTTCCGTTCTCTGTAGCCACTAGGTTTTTCCTCTTTCTCCCTTTGGGATACTTTACAGCCATCATCCCATCAGCAAAACAGATGAGAACATTTTCTATTTCAAGAAAGAAACTGAGCATACAGTGCACTCACTTCCAGAGAGCAGAGGTTCCCTTTAATGGGCTCACGGTATTCTCATTTAATCTAAACTAAAACCTAATGGCTTTACCATTTCATCAAACCTGGCCTAGACATAGCCGAGGAAGCCAGGAGATACCACACACAATAACAGGCCTGCTGTGGATCAAGGCTTGGACTCTAACACGGAACACCATCCAAGGATGAACTCTAATCCTCCACAAGAACCCATATCACTAATATTACCTCGCCCTTGGAACACATTCAATATCAAAATTTATCATTCTGCTCATCAATATTCACTACCTGAAATAAGTGTCTTGCATTTTCATTGAACACCAAAGTGAGAGTATCAAGCAATTTGTAATTACAAACAATCAGAAGGAACAAGATAATATTCTTGTTCAACATGTTTCATTTTAAAACATTCCTCCCTTTGAGGGGAATACATGCATGAATTCATGTCCTCAGATCCTTCTGTTCATCTCACTCTATTTATGCAAGGTCACTCTATTTATGCAAGTGTTACTGCATTTAGCTGAGGTCACCATATATGAACTTACTTGAGTAGCAGAAGCATACAAGGGTTGAAAAAATTACAAGTAGTTACATTAGAAAAAGTATCCATAAAAATATATTTTTGTACTTTAAGTGCTATTAATTTTTCTTGCCCTGTCAGGAATATATGCAAATTGGAAACATTTTTAAAAACAGTTATGTAAATGTTAGATAACCGTAAATAATGCTGCATGCATCCAGTCTTCTATGACACTTTATTTTCAAAAGGTTTTTTTATCTCATGCATTATCAAGGACTCCTGAGATGTAAAGCACTCTGACAAAAGAAGTCCCCAATAATAGGGAGAAAATATCTAGATACATAGCATAGCCATGAAAATTATAATTTAACATACGAATCAGTACACAATTTATTGTGTACTTTTATTGTGTGCATTTATTACTACCTATTTTAACTCTAAAGCTATAGACTTTTATAACTTTTCTTTGTGTTATACAAATTTCCCAAAACATAATTTGTACCTCAAAAGCTGATAAATGACATCTACTTACTAGATAGCACTACTGACCTACTTTTACTTAAAAAAAACAGCCTCTTAATTTTATACCTCACATGAGGCAGGCTCCACTGGCAAAGTGTAAAGGAATTTAGCTTTGCTAGATTGTCAGTAAAGTATGTTTGTTTTTGGATAGTGTAGACTATAAACAAAATAATTTGTTTCTCGTGACATTTCTTCCCCTCTGTGCTCTATTTCTTGCTAATTATTCCAATATACACGGTGTTGCATATATATCTTTTTTTTTTTCATTGCAAAGTGAAAGAAAGCATGGATAAAGCAGCCTGGCTCGGTCAATATTAGCTAGGAAATTATCTGATTATCGTTCCCATTACCAAGTTCTTACTGATTTTAAATTGTCAGAGGTTGACAAACAAAAAATCTCACTCCCTTGCCTTCTGATTTCATTATTTACTGTACTAGACTGAATGACAGTTTTTTAATGTGCTTACTCATTGCCATCGTGCTGTTGGACATAGAGCAAGTGCCTTCTAGATGTTTTTTTTAATGTAAGTATTATTCAAATTGCAATTGGTACATGCTAGTTAACTCGTTTATAAAATAAGCGTTGTTGCAATAATTCAAAATGAATTATCTTAATCTATTAGCTAAGCAGAAAATATTTTAAAAAGTTCGAGGTGATCTTGCAACTGCTATTCTTTTACTTCTTTTTTCTTAGCAAAGGCAAAATGAATTAGCTTGTCCAGCACTGGTAAATGTTCCACAAGCATTTTGTTTAACACACAAAATACTTCAGTGATGGTTATATCAAAGAAGTAAACATAATTCCACCTGTATGTGGTCTCCTGTTTAGATGGAAACGCTTTCCAGTGCAACTGCTGATTGCTACAAGCAAAGAACTCAATGCCATATATTTTTGTCCCTTAACATATTAAAAAAAAGAAGTCTAACATTCCCTAGCAAACTTCATTGGATTTCAGTGTACTTTCCACTACAATCTGCAGATGATATACTTTTTTCATTCTAGTTCAATACTGCAAAGGTTACTTTTTCAAGCATGAATAATAAAAAAGTTATTATTTCAGTGATGCAGTTATTTTCTTTAAACAATGACTGTTTCAGCCTATAAAAGTTTATATTGTGATGTCAAGTGAAAAGATAAGCAAAACACAAGTACTAAGGATGACATAAATTTAAAATGCTGCTATAATGGGCTGAATATGCAACTGTACTGTGTACAGTAACAGTGTGATGCATCCATGTAGTTTTCAGTTTCTGTGCATCAGATATACGGTTTTGCAGAGCAGTTTCTTAGCATTGTTAATATTCATACTTCAGTGTGAAAATTCATAGGGCCATAACCGTGCTGAATGTTTGCTCATTATTTTTCTAGGCAGAAAAGCCATGCATAACCTTCTATTCCAGTTCACAAAAAATAAAACAAGTGTTTGGGTCAATACATTACCTATATTAAGAACAGAGTAAGAAAGTAAGATATTTGGGGGTTGTTGTGCCCACCTAATGTTAAAGAGGGATGTATAAAATACATCCATATTTTCAATTATTAAATGAAAAAAAATATCTGGAGTCTTTAAAGATAACATTCATTTAATATTTTCATCATGGTGAGGATCACCAAGAAAAGTTACTCATAGTTAAGCATAGTTAGGCACATTTATTCTTGTCAAACTGGGAAAAATGGTTTTTAGAAAAATAGGCATAAATGAAGATACAAATGTCTCAATCAAATGCTTAAAGAGGCTGATAAATGGCTTGAATCTTAACTTATAACCCGAGTCATGTGTGAACAAAGACCTTATGATTCAACTTGAAGGAATATAGCTTAAATAAAAAGTGATAAATATGTGAGACGGTAGGTCTGACAGCCTGACAGTACATAAATTACTGTAATCCAAAATGAAAAGAGTATCATTCAATCTTCTATTACCTAAAAGGCCTTGAACTATTATTAGTTTCCTAGTAATCTCTACCAGTTACTCCAAGGAGAGTATAACTGATCTCCTCCACTTCACCTTTTCCCCTCTCTTGAAAAAAAAAAAACCCAAGAAAAACAAGAAAAACCCAACTCTTTCTGTTAATTATCCGACTGTATTTTGCATTGAGAGTCTCAAAACTTCATCTAAAGTTTGCAGAATTTTAAAGTCAAGGGCAAAACAGCATGCCGCTTCCTGCAATGATATCCAGGCAGGAGACTCGGCCCTCTTTTCCTTGCCAAGAATTGAGAGGACCTGCCATGTACGAACCCTGCTGAGTAGAGTGAACTAAAACTGCCTTCAGCTTTGTGACGTTACTTGCCTATCGATCTGCTACATAGAGATAGGGATGTACACACAGAGTATATCATCTGCATTCGAATCATGATTTTCTTTACAATCATGTTTTATGTCAATGAAGAAAGGTAGAAAACAGTAGTGCGTAAATCCAGGTAGCAACTGGTCTTCCACCTCTGCCCCACAGAGGAGCAATCCTGAAATCAGAGAGGAGTTCAAGACGGTTGACTCCTCTCAGGATCAGATGTTAGAAGAACAAAGCCCTACTACTTAGGAGATTAGCTTCCGTCTCCCTGTACATAGGGCCCGTAACAGGGACTGAAAGCACCCAAAACAATACTCAACATGTCATATTGCAAACTTAAGTGCAGAAGTAAAGTTATTTTCACTTATGGTATGGAAAACACCTTGCAATATGCAGAAAATATATATGAAGCAGGAAGAAATACAGAGAAAAATAATGAAATATGCATAGATTTTGCAAGTGAAAATATCTAATGTACTGTAAGGAAAAGAAAAGCAAAGTCTATGGTGACAGAAACCCCCCCAAAAAAAAGAAGTATTCTTGCAGCCTGTAATTCATGCCTCGGGAAAGGTTGAACTTGCTAAGAAATATGCCAGAAGAGGAGCTGGATAAGCTTATTGCTCAGGAACCAAGACCAATCATCCCAATGGCTGTGCATACTGGGGGCAGGGGGCGAGAGTTATGCATTATATCAAACAATTACAAAGGTTAAAAGAGAACATCTTACACTTTTAACAAAGGGAGACATTCGCGTAATTAATTTTCTACACTTTCATAATTTTCTATAACATGTCAATGTTATAAGTCATTGCAAGTGCTCTTAAAAAAATAAAATACAGGCTTTTTTTTCAGATTTAATACCCTTTGAAGGTATTATTTCTTCACACTGCACTCCACTTTTCAAAAGCAAATACATGTTCTGCTTTCTTAATCACCAGTGAAGGTTATGTGGGACATTATCAGGGAAAAAAGACATTACCAGAGACCACAAGCAATTTTGGAAAAGAAAACAGAGCTGCTGAGCTAAAACCAAACAAAGAAAATTGTAAATTCTCCATAGCTGAAATCATGACAAAAATGGAACAAGGGGACTTCAGTAGCTTTGACAGAAATCATCCAAACATCTATTCAGACAGACGCAGAAGGATACAAAAATTCCTCAGTACTACTGAGTGGGAGGAAAATTTTGCTCACTGTAGCAGCCTGAAACTGTTACTAGGCAAGGATCTTTAACAGAGGTGGTATGAAAAACCTGACAAAGATTTGAAGAAATTGTTCCTTTTGAGGAGAAAGTATTATGTAAAGAGAAAAAGAAGTTGTACTTGGCTCTTCTCGAGTGGTTCCTAGTGCTGTCTTTTGCAACTGCATGGGCAAAGCCATGAACAAACACTTAGTACAGCATGGAAACTATCGGAAATGGGACACTGATAGGTTCAGGAGATGGCTAATCCCTTAGGGAAATTTCATGGTTCTATCCATTCACTTTTATTACAGGGCCCTAGCTAAGAATTCCCCCACTTTTTTTTTTTTTAAACTAGGTGTGTATGATTTGTAAATTGAGTTTAAACTAGGGAGTGGTCTGGTGGTTACAGGCACGTTCTTAAAAGCATTAGACAAAAGTTCAGTGAAGCACACTGTAGAGCATCTGCAAAGTCGGAGTTATCCTGACTACTCCGTCCTCCTCACAGAGGAGAGCAGATAAACCGGAGTTTGTCTAGAGGTGTCCGGATGGTAATGCCTAACATGTCAAAGAAACTGGTGTTAAAAGGTGCATGTACGTAAATTAGAGACTGGAAATTCTAACAGAGGGCTAAAAATGTTTCCTACCAGCAACAAGAGAATTAAAATGATCACCTTCTCCTCTTTTGGGGTTGTCCTTAGTTCACTCTTACATGAACAAGAAAATCAAACAATGTAACTAAAGTGCTGATTAAATTTCATTTCAATGCAGATTTTATTTCAAAAATCTGAGCCTTAAAAAACAAACCAAAACCACCAACGTCAAAAACACACATTTTTCCCAAAATAAAAATGTCTCCTTGCCTCTGTTTCCTTGCCTCATATACTATTATGCCAGACTTTTTTCTTATGCACCCTAAATCAAAACAGAATTAACCATCAGTGAAGCTAGAGGAAGGTCTCATATCTATCCCTTGTTTCCATGTCAGAACTTGCTGTGAGCGAAGTTTTGGGAGAGGACCCAGGAGCGCCTTGTCCCTTGCTCTCACAGTATCTCTCGGACTGGGGAAGGGAGCGGGAATTAGCAGGCTCCAGCCCAGCGGTGCTGGGTGCTGGCACTGGCAGGAGGTCAGGGGCATGTCTCAGGCCGTGTGAGAGGGTATCAGATAATGTGCTTGAAGGGAAAAAAAGACTGTACACAGGGCACTTTCAGGTGAAGAGACTGAAGTTAATCTGACAGAACATCCCTTGTAAAGATGTAAGGAAGTCCTGCTCCTGCTCTGCAGCACGCCGGCAGCCGCGGCAGAGCCCCGTGCTGGACTGACCCTACTCATGGCAGGGAGAACACAACGAGCGCGCTGCAGAACGTGCCTGAAGATGTCAGCTGTTCTTTCCAGAAGAGAAATATTTAAGCTACGAAGCATGTACTATATGCTGTATATAAACAGAACAGGTAGTCAAGAAATTATTGAATGATCTAGTGAATTTTCATATTCACCATATAATGTTTTTATAGATTCCTATGTCTATAATTAGATCTTTATATTGCTTTTCGAAGAAAACTATTCAAATATAAGTCATGGCAGGCAAGTAAACAGCAGATCTGTCCAGAGCTCTGTTTTTAAACAACATCAAAAACCACAAGGGTACTTTCCAAATCCTGTTCCTACTGGGGACGTTTAAGAAGAAATAGATACATTTAATTTGTATTCACAGTGTTTAGATTTGGCCACAGCAAATCAAATCGAATACGAATACGAAAGCGAATTCCAAATCATAAGATTAACTGTCAAGGCTTTAACTCTGCCAATGATGGTGATTTCATCATTGAAAATCACCATCAGTGATGATCGATGCACTTGTCTGAATCAGATATAACTAAAACTATTGCCTAATTCGGTCTGAACTCATGAAAAAAACTCTCCTTGTGCTACAGTACTTCATTTATACAGAGCATTACAAGGGTACTAGCAATAAATGTTTTCTGTGTTTTTCCTCTGAGTGACATTTTTTCTTTGTATATTTTGAGTTGTTCTTTTTAATCTTTACTTCACTTAACATGAAAATGCCTGGAAGCAATAAATTTTTTCTCTTCCTTTTTCCACTGTCAGCAGCATCACTATGACCTTATCAAACAAATTTTTGTTGACAATTTTCTCAAATTGTATGTTCTCTTGTGAGCTACAGTAATGTGCATCTCTAAGTTATCTGCTGTAGTTTAGATCTGTGAAGAATTTTTAATTATTAATTTTGTCCTGTTTTTAAAGTATATATAGACATGGACAGAAATCCCTGGACAAATACATCTATGTTGCACTTTCTGAATAATACCAATAACTGAATATTAATGCTTCTATTTCATTTATGTTTCAAGACTGTAGCTGTAATGCTTAAGATTTTCAATAATTAAAGTTATAATTGTCTGACATTTCACATTGAAATATTATAGGACCTTTTCAGGTTGATGGCACGAGGAGCTGCTACTTACAATACCATAGCACAGTAAGAATGAAGCAAAGATGCAGTTTCTTTTGTGATCATTGAAAAAAGAATTATGCAATCACATTTCACTCCTATTAAGAGTGCTTCTAGTGACATTAAAGATCCATAGAGCTTTCAGATGAGCAACATTCCCTAATTATTGCAATAGTATTTTTGTTACACAACAAAAGGAGAAAAATATGAATAGGGTAAAAAAGTTGGCCAAATTGTGAAGCTGCACAAACTCACTCAAATTCTGTCTGTAAAAGCTTAAAAACTCGTCCTTAAAACAGCATGAATATGATTTAACTGATGTTAGATAATTTGTTTGAACCGACTTAATCTTTTTCCAAATTCTAATGGAAACTTCAACAGCTAATATCTTCTCACATTTGCTGGTAGGCTGCACTTAGAAACAAAAACTTTGTTCTCACACAAAGGAAAAATCCCCACAATATATAACTGTCAGTCGAAACTTCACCATGGTCTCCATCCAGCAATGCACTTCAGTGCAATCTTATGTCTGAGCACAGAATCAATCCACCTGTTCTGAACAGATTTAAATTCTAAAATAGCTGAGTAAGGGCTCCATGAAAAGAGAGCCTTACCTGAAAACAGTATCAAAGGAGCTATATGTCACTGTTTTGTGATCCTCCCTTCTGGCAGGTCTCTCAGGGAAAGAAAAGCCCGCACTCCGAAAGCCAGACTCCAAGGAAGCACTTGAAACTTGACAGTTTCCAAAATACCCCAGTGTTAGCCCCCACTTACCCCCCACATTCGTAAAAAAATACCAGAGTGCAGCGCTCAGTGTCATTTAGCAGCTCCTTAGGAAGCTTCTGAATAGACAGGAACCCCAAGACGAAGGACATAGCTTCTCCACCCCCAAAAAAATCAGCTAAAGAAACCTGACATAGATATTCTCCGATGACAAATTTTGAGCACCCTCACCCTGATTTCGGAGTTACTCGTGGGAGTGTACAAGAAACCCCTCAGGAATTAGCCTGAAATCTAAGTTTGGCCTTAGTAAATATCTTTTCTGACCAGGGGGACACAGCAGGCTGGCGTAACCAGGGAGCGCTAAAGAGCACATTTTTGCTCATAAATGCCACACTAGCTTAATTACGCTCACATATATCAACTCAAGAACAATTAGAAATCTGAATTTCAACTTTCTGAGGATTTTTCTGGTGTTTCAGTTTGGAATAAAACAATTCCCCTTTGCTGTTAATTTCCAAGTCCCATACGAAGTCCCTACTCTGTGATTCTCTCATGAGGATCTCTGATTTGACTTTGGGGGGAGAGTTGTTTTGCTTTTTTTGGTCATCTTTTTTAAGAATTCATCAATATAATCTCTAAAGAGAGCCTGGAGGTATGTTGTGAGGGTGAAACCAAAGGATAAAAATCTAGCTTCACAGCTGTATATTCCCTATTTTTTCATATGGAAATCTTTGGCCAAAGAACGATCTTCTGTGTGACCTGCTCAAAGAGCAACAGAAAGTAAAGAGGATCTGACTCGCTCTGTGCAACTGGGTTGAGCTGCTATCAGTAACTGTGTAGGAGGAGTGAGTCAGAATTGCCCGAGTAAAAAAAAATCTTTACAAGAGATGTTTTACTTTGCACATAAAACTTCTTGAGTGAAGGAAAACTTGTTTCGCTCTGTCTCAGCACAGACCTTGTCTCCTTGCTCTCCAGGTACCACTGGTGGAAAAGGATTCCAAGATTAAGCAAAGAATAAAATTTCCTTCTGACTTTGAAAGCTGAGAGAATAGGTTGCTGTGGTAAGGAAGCAACGGACAGGCTTCAGGGAGGAACCCAACCCCTAGCCACACAGCATTTTTTGCAACTCCCTCAGCTGCTGTGGCACGGACCCACCTGTCACCCATCTGTTATCGGGAGACACTTCCACTACAGCTCCATGTCCTTCAGGGTGGAGATTATTCACATGCCAGCTGGGACTTGGTTTCATTGCTCATGAAATATTTGAGAGATGAGTTTCTATAGCCTGTCAATTATGATAAGGGAATAGGAAAGGGCTATGTTCCTCAAAATATTGCTTCAGAAAGCCATATTTTACTTATTTAAATTAATGTGGTTTTGCTGACATGAAAGCCAATGAAAAAATGAAAGTTCTGTTATTTCTACACAACTTTTAAAAATCCTGTATGACTTCTTGAAGAACATGCCAGGCATGCACAGCGAGAAAGAAGAGGTCTGCTGCAAAAATGGAACCAGTCCAACCTCTGCAAAAAGACCTGGCCTGCCTCTTCCACCATTACTGGGTTATGCCCCTCTCTGAGCAACAGGCAATCTTTATTATGCACCCAATTTAACTCAATCATTTCTATACTAGCTACCGAAGAAAACATATGACTCCCACAAAAGATTCATTGCTTTTATATCATCTTTTCTTTTACAAACATTAATCTTCCTAGTGTCTATTATTGATTTAGGTACAAAAGATGGTGAAATTAATCAGCTTCTTCAAATTACGCCCATAAGCAATGACTACAGGAAGAAAAGTCATTTAAATTTTAATGCAGAATCATGTAGAAAATATTTTAACAAGATGGCATCAAAATGAAGGAAGCAGAATCCTGAAATGTGGAAGGCAAAAAAAATCCTTCTTGAAATAAAACCCACTCATTTGATCCGCAGAATGAATCTGAATTCCCAGAGCATTCCCCACCTGTATGTATTTCTGCTTCCCAATTAGCATTTTGTTATTGTTGCAGGGCAGGCTGCCAGTGGATATAGTCCACACTACATGACTGTGCTGCTGTTCTGTGAAAGTGAATCTAAAATGACTTTGGATAATACTTTATCCATGGTAGAGGATGTCAGAATAGCCTTCAGCAAACATCAGAAAGAGAGTCCTAAGAACATAGGTAAGTGTTGGACGGAGCACGTTCATGAGATGTAGCACCATTTGACTTCAGATGTAAAACAGCATAGTCTCCTGATACACACACACACATTTATATGTGTATATATCTACAATTTAGATATGTTACAGAATCACAGAATCACAGAATCGTTTAGGTTGGAAGGGACCTCTGGAGATCATCTAGTCCAACCTCCCTGCTCAAGCAGGGTCACCTAGAGCATATTGCCCAGGATCACATCCAGACAGGTTTTGAATATCTCCAGCGAAGGAGACTCCACTACCTCTTGTTATATATATGTTATATATGTTATATATATACCTTTTATATATTTTTCCTCTAAATAAAAATAAGACATGGGAACAAGTCTTCTTTATAAGTCTTACCAGCTGGACTCAAAATGCTGGGCAGGCTAGCTCAAACCTGTAATTGGGGCTGTATGCAGTTACCATTATTCACTTGAAAAAAACATCCATAATTGGGAAACGCCTAAAATAAACCTCTTGAAACACAGATTAGTTTTCATCAGGCTAAGCCTTGACTGAAAAGAAAGATCCCATATTGTACAGTTCATTTCTCAGTCAGCTTGAACAATCACGAACAATTAGAAAAACTGTGCCTTCTCCGATGTCTGGATACTGGCACACTCTGAAACGAAACCTAAACTTTTTAAACTCCTCCATCACTTTGGCTGTCATCTCAGTTCCACAGTACCGTGTAGTACTTTTTTTCACCAGCGTACAACTAAAGATCAGTGAGGTGCTTTGTACTGTCAACCTTGCTGCCTGCCCTTGGAGACTTTTGGATAACGGTGAGACAGGTTTATCACTGTTGTAGAGGCACAGAGGAAAAAGCAAATGGTACAGCCAGTCTTTCTTATTTAAGCATATAGAGATTAGGTACGAAGCCAGCAGCATTCGGAATGTCAAATCTAAACACTACACTTATGCATAATAGTGGCTACTCAAGATGCTCCGGCTGAACACCGTAGCCAAGCAGCTCATATATGCCTTTATAAGGCAATAAAAAACCATAGAACAAACTCGCAATCCTACAGAAGTAAATGGCTTTTGATATTGAATCTTTCAAGGACTGAACACATTACTGATAGCAGGCCATTCCCCTGCAGTAATAGAAGATTATAATGTCTGTGATAATGTCAGAGGGCTAGATGTGCAGCATTAACCAACACAGCAGCCTGCAGTAATGTATGATGCCGTTCAACTCATTTTCAAGGCTTCCTCACTTCACAACAGCCTTCAATAAACTGCAAATTCAGTTTAACAGCTGAGCTGGGCAATCAGTCACTCAGAAACAAGATTCAGAGCATTCCTGGTGAACACACGGAAGCCAATTAGATGCCACCGTTTGTGAAATAATATTGGTGGGAATTCTTCTCCCTCATCTGATTTATTTCTGTCAATCTGCAGTTTATATTCTGTGTCATGATTAACTCCTTTATCCTGAGATGCCATATAAATGGAACACTGGCATTATTAAATACTTCTGAAAGTAATTCCGGACTTCACAATTGCTAAGGAAATTGATTAAAGAGAGTTAGCTAGCACTGCTAATTTGCAATTGGCTATTTTTAATGATAGACTAATAAAATGAAATGCTAAGCTTGAGAATAAAACTCAGTTTATATAATATGTTAACTTGTATAGAACACATTTGCATAAAAATTTGTAGGATAAAATGAGTCCTTGGGCAGATCAGAATATTCAGGCTGGCTCATTTGGAAGAGAGGCTAGACAAAAATATAGTGACAACACTACCAAATTATAAAGTGAAAAATATCTGTCAGAAGTTTCTATTTTGTTCACCTGGTTTGTCATGTTTTAGAGAATAATTCTTTGGCTGTAACTCAGGTTCAATACTGGAAATTAAATTCATTTGAGAGAGTTCATAGAACCAAGGAACGTGATACTCAAGGACAAAAGAAGTCAGCAAGTTTGGATACAACAGAATTCAAACAAGCATGAAGCAAGAAGGTACGTAACAGTTTCCAAACGCATTATCTGAAAGATGGAAAATCCAAGGCAGAGGATAATTGCTCTAACAGCAAAAGAAGAGTTTCAGGAATAACACGATGATATTAAATAGAAACCTTTTAAAAGATAGGTTTGAATGGATTTTTTTCCAGAAGAGAGAGAGAGAGAGAAATGTATTTGAGCCAATCAAAAAATAAAAATCTGCATTGACTGCTCTACAGAAAAGAGGACAGAACTGAATGCCTATACTCTCACAAAACACATTCCACAGACTTCTAAAATGCTCTAAAAAACAGATATAAGGTGGAGAGTGAAAAAGAAGTGTCTTACATCTGTAGAGAATTTTACATCTTTTTTCCACGAGAAGTGCAAAAGAAAGCCCAAATGATCATTATTTTAAAACAATTTATAATATTATAGCAATAGAGATGTATTTAACGTAAACCCTGCAAGTGGACTGGGTTACTGCACATCAGTGGATTAGAAGCACTTTCAGAGCCCTGAAAACTGATTATCCACATGCTGAACTCTATGCAAATGAATTGACTACACCTAAGCAAAAGATGAAATACAATTCTATGGCAGTTTACGAGTTTTCAAAACACGCACATTTGATGGAGTTTTAAATGTTTATACAAGGGCAAAGCTACATCTCCTGAACATTTTTTTGTGAGAGTGGGATACAGCATTGATGCGTGTGCATTCAGTTTGGACTTTAGGTTTAGAAAAGGAAGTTTGGGCTGACAATACATGTGGTTCAAGTGGTGTTTCTTTCCTGTTACCAAACTGAATGCCTGACAAACTTTACATGACGACCTGTTCCCAGATGGCAGAATGTGGGTGCTACAGTCCTGAAGTGAGAAGCAGTTTCCTAGCTCATGAGTTACAGCATCTATCAGATTTCTGTAAGGAGCAGAGGTCTATCAGCTTAAAAATGTCCCCTTTTCTAATAAAAAGATGGAGATTCCTGTGTCAGAAAAATGAATATAGAATTTTATTTCAGAAAGTTCTTACCCTGTGCTAAGAAAGGACAAGAACTTCCTGAACTGAACATACTTACATGTAATTATTTGTTGTAAATCCATAACCGATTTTCCATGATAATGGGTCCTTTTTTTAACTAATCTGCTAGAAACATCTCAGACAAGATGGACACATCTGTTGTATTTTGTCTCATACATAAACCAAGGACTTTGGACCATTTTATTTGTGCAATTGATTTTGTCAGTACGAAATACAGTATTGAAAATAAACTTCCACATACAGATTCCAAGTAATTTAAATATAGAAAAACTTTACAGATGTAATTAATGTATTATGCGTGTAAATATCATAACTAGAAACTACAGTCTACTTCCAGTGTAAAAATAAGACCTCAAAAACCATATTCCTACCTCCAAAACAGGGCTCTGATACCCACTGCTAAGACATTTCGATTGAGGAAATATGAAGAATCTTAGATCACTTTTTTTGCTGCTTCGGAGTGCTAATCACCATTTACCAGTTCAGTACTGGGGGACGGGAAAATCTGCAAAGTCATTCAAGTTTTAGAATTTAGGTTCAGGCAGGAGTTGAGTTCTGAAACACGTGGAAAACAAATTTTTATTCCACATAGATGAAACATTTTCCCAATCAAGATAAGTGAAATTAGATGTAAATACAAATCATTTAAATGAAGTTTTCCCCAATTCCGAAAAAAAAAATTGAATTGAATATTTTTCTTTTGGTTTGCAAAAAGACATTTCAACTTACACTTACTCCTCCTTTCCAATATTTCTCATCTACTTTCTCTTTTATTTTTGAAAACACACCAACTGTATGACTTCTAAGGTTTTTCTTCCTATTTTCTCTTTGCTTTTTTTGTTAACGCAGAAATTCTTCAGGAGTTATCACACCATTAAAAATATTAAAATGAAAAAGAATTGGTAATTAACCAAATAAAAAAAGTCAGAAGAACCTCTGAGAACATAGAATTACCATTTTTTCTTGATCGCTAGTCAACTGTGGAATTTCTATATACCTAACAAATGAAAAGTTTGTGAATTTTCCACCTAAGAGAAAAGAATTTCTTTAGATTAGTGGCCTAAGAACTGAGCATCCAAATGGCTGATACTTTGGGTTTCCATATATTCATACAGAATACTGTTTACAGACAATGTGAATTTACATTTTATAGAAGTGTCTGCTTGGACATAGGCAACAGAAATAGTTTTTGTATATAACATCTATGAAAAAAGTAGTTCTCGTCCTAATTTTGGATCGTTTTCGACTTTTTTGGTTGCTTGCTGAGATCTTAAAACAAACTCCATATTAGCTGTACTCAAAGGGTCCTACCGTAGAGAGGGAAAGAATTCAACTTCTTCCAGAAGGAGATTACAAAATGCCGTCAATGTTACGTCTGTGTAGACTACTGCAGCAAAGATAATGGAGTTCAAAGCAACAATGTCGATTTTCAATGTATCTGGAATTTGAAATGTACTTCTTCTATGAAGGAAATTTGATTTTTTAGCAGCACAAGCGAGCATATGAAGAGAAAAGAAAGTTAGATTCATGACACAAAGGAGTACTGTTCAGGGTAGTTTTCAAATTGAACGGGACAATTTAACAAAAACGAGAAAGGAGAAGACATCATTTTCAAAAACATGTATAGGTTGCATTTTTCCCCTTTGGTTCCATTTGTCTATTTTATTGTCACTATATGACAGAGAACTTATTTGCCCTCTAAATGATAGAGGACAAGATCCACTCACACCTGCTTTGGAGAAATGAAAGTTACCCTTTCCATCCATAGACTTTTTTCAGTCCAATGGCTTCAAAAGACATTTGGTAGCACAAAATCACAGTCAGGTTTTCACAGGACTCCTTCCATGATTCATGATTTCCAGTAAAAAAACACACAAACAAACAAACAAACAAAAGGCCACACAATTCCTGTGGTGCTGAAATGTGCCCTTTTCTCCGTAAGATACCCTTACACAAGAGTGTAAATCAATACAACTCTTTTTTTTGCCTAATGTTTGCAGGGATCTGCCCCATAACGTGGAGTTTATGGCTACTGGCCACGGAAACTCCTCCAATACAACCTTTGATCTTCACCGCGGTTATGAGTAACCTTACACAGTGCATTGGCTTACATTAATTATTTTATCCTATTCAAATCCTTTTTTCCTACCATAGATCACTACCTGGACTCTTCTCAGTGCATTTCTACACATATTCTAGCATATTTTCTGCTTCAGATAAAAGATATGGGCTTTAGGAGAATATTATTTTGAAAATTTTACTTCTACTGATCAGTCTTCTATCATAAACACATTTTCTTAAATTTCTGAGTTGCAAGTATGAAAAGTAACCACAACTAACTTTTGTTTACTTGATAGAAATAAAAAACTTATGAAATAACCACTAATCGGCATTTCTTTAGGGAAAAAGAAAATCTGAATGCAGATTCCCTGAATACAGACAATTACATTAATAAGGCAGCAACACCAAGCGATATATCGAAGCACTGAAGTTCACACACACTCGAGATTTGCAGGCCTTGTCAAATAGCTTGCTTCTGGCTATCTTCAGTCTTGTAAAATTTTCACATTAATTTTGGGCAGCATGAATTATCCCACTTTTCAAAATGAAATCCTTGGGGCATTTTAAACATGCTTGAAAATAAATAATTAATGCATTGGACACTATTAATTAGCAAAACTCAGAAACAGCTACGGTTACAGATTCTGAAAAGTTTTTCTGAACTTGTCAAGCTGTTAATAATAAATAGGCTGGAAATGACCAATTAACATAGTTAAATAACAACTGTTACAAACAGTGAAAAATACTACTTTTCCTTTTCTTTTACTTCTAGTAAAAACATACTGACTTTGCTACTTTAGCCCTGAAACTTTACTACCAAAGACATGAGTTTACAAATTAATGGGATCTCCATTTGATCTAGACCTATGGAACCAAATACAGTACCTAATCTGGACAATGTTCAAAAGTTAAGATATTTACATTTTCAGACGACAAAAAAAAATTGTTAAAGGTAACAGCTGAAGCCAAAGATTTATGAGCATCTTCACTTACACCTGCAATTTTGAAAATCATAGACTGACAGTTACACGGTAATATTAGAGCAGAGAAGAATTTCGACTTTAATTCTCTACAGTTTTAAGACAAAATCGAACTGATTTGTCTTCCAGCCTCAATGTTTTCTAATAAAAAACTCACTTTCATTGTAGCACAGGAAACAAGGAAGTAAGAATAAGGTTACTGGGAGTAGCCAGCATGGATTTATGAAGTGCCTCACCAACCTGATAGCCCTGCCCAGTGAGAAGACTGGCTCAGTGGACGAGGACAGAGCAGTGGATATTGCGTGCCTTGACTCCAGCAAGGCTTTCAGCACTGTCTCCCATAACATACAGACTTCCAGGCAAAGCCCCGGTACGTGGACAGTGAGGCGGACTACAAGCCAGCTCAACTGCTGGGCTCTGGGGTAGCGAGCTGCAGCACACAGTCCAGCTGGAGGGAGGCCCTACTATTATATTAATGGCAAATAACTCACAGTAGGATCATCTCAGCAGGATCCAGCAGAGAGAAAGAGGCAAAATCAAACAGTAGCACTATTCCTTCTCTTTCCTTCCTCCTTCTAAAAATTAATACATGTGGTAAAAGAGATATTTATATAAAATTGACTGTTAAAGCATTTGAGATTGCTTCTTTTATCAACATTCATCTTCAGGTGGCTTAGAAATTGATATAGCTTTTACACCATACTGGTATGGCATACAGCATCTACTTGTCAGCCTAAGAAAACTGCAGTACGCTGAGCAATAATATTGTTTTTGCACTACCAGTTCATTTATTCATGAACTGCAGAGGAAAATAAGCACGTGGAATGTATACAAATTTTCAGTTCACAAGTTACTGCCATTGAGGGACAGCCCTGAGTTATGCACTACCTTTAAAAAAAACAGCTTTTTTCAGGAATGCACGCATTGCATCTAATGAGCAAACACCTTGCTCTCTTTCTTTTGAAACAAAGCGTTCTTTTGTTGCTTGGGGCTCACACTCAGTGTGACGTGCACCAGAAACAAAACTCACCTAAAAGTTTTCAAAGAAGCATGTTCAACTTTCGGCTTTTTCCCCCCACAAACAGCAAGACTATGACTTTTTATTTCGAGTATCCTCATCTCTTGCACTTAGATGTGGCCATGCAACAAAAATAAACTTGCATAGCAGAATATTCCATTAAAGACGACCACCAGAGAAATAATTCTGTTCTGGGAGATAGTGCAGCCCGGGGAGCATTCACTTTTCCTTCACTCCATAGACAACACTTGAAAAGTGTAAAAATCTTGACTAGCTTATGCAAGAATAAACCTATCTCTCTTGGAGCTACAGCCTTCCTGAGTAGAATAGGGCGCATCATGTTCTTTACCTGAGCTGGCCAATTCTCCGAGCAGTGTGAAGCTTGGTCCAGCTACCACGCTGCCACTAATTTCAAATACTTTTGGGATAGGAGATGCCAGGGACCATTGAGGGAGAAGGGCAGACCAGGTCTTCCTAATCTGGGTGAAATGATAAACTACACCAAGGTGCAAACACGTTCAGTCCAGCAGTCCACATAACCTGATTTGCCTCAAACAAGCCTCAGGTAACTCCTCAAGTTAATTTCTTTTGATGGTTGCTGAATTTTGCCAGTAACAGAGCCTCACAGGTATTCTTAGGTATGGCCTATATTTTGTGTATGGTGAGTTCTGATCTGATTGGTATTACTAAAAGATCTGATTGGTATTACTAAATTCAGTTAAAATGACTAATGCATGTATGATTTTTTTTTAATAAACACATAACATTTCAAGCACATATAACATGTTTTCCTTCAGTGTAACAATATTGCAACTTAGAAAAAATTGCCTGACATATTAATTTGCTGTGCACTCAGGCTTTTTTTAAAGTGACTAACCAAGATTCAGTGCTTTATGTCGGGTCTGAATTCTGACAAAAAATGTTTAAGTCGTTGTGATAACATCCCAAAAATACAGGGTTTATTAATGAATAGTGCTGTGTATCAATAAAAATGTAATTCTGTGTTTTTAAATATCTTATTATGAAAAGGAATTTAAAAAGACACATAATTTTAATATTAAACACTAGTGAATAAAAAATTCAATCTATAACTAAGTGGACACGGAAGGGCATTTACAGCAAAGATCTAACGCATTGTAAAAATGACAAACTCTTAAAACACCAAAAATTCTCAACTAAGCCGTATTCACAAATTTTGAATAAACACAAAGATTCCAAACATATGATTTGAAGTACTGATTTAGTTATGATGAAATCATAAATTATCTATGGCAACCAGTAATGGTGATTTCAGAAAAAAACTAAGGGTAAAGTATACAGCTCTGCATATTTGTACTGAAAAAGTAGTAGCAGTGTAGAAAAAACAGTTTAAAAAAATTGATCTGCTGCTTCTCTATAAAATTCCAAGCAAATTAAATTAATTTCATTTAAAATATTTTATACAGATACTTTATTTTTTCCTAATTTTTCACTTAGATTTCAGTACGTTCTGATTATCAAAACTGCTTATTGAGCCGATTCTTTAAGCTAAGGATTCTTTAAGCCGATTCTTTAAACTAAGGAAACCAAAATAAACTGATAAGAAATGTGATTAGCATTTCTTTCTTCTCTTTTATAGTAAAATCTCTTTTACTGTAGTTGTCAAACAATGACCGTATTGCTTTATGTTTTTCTCTCTCTCTCTCATGCAGAAACACGGACAAAAATGGAGGAAAAGAGAGATGACGAGAACTTTTGGAGTAGTTGACATCTGATCGGAATTCTGATTACCACCTGCTGTATCGTTTAACTAGAAACAAGACCTAAAATCTCTCTAGAGAATATATGACTGCGATTTAGCTAACTGACATCTGGATGCTCTACATAAATATAGCTGAAAGAACATTTTCCTGGCAGTTACAAGCCTGGCTGATAAAGTAAGCAGTTTGAGCATTAAGGCTTCAGGTGGCTCATTACATCTCTATTGACAACTCAAATATTTTTTCTCTCAACCTCAAACCAGTTTCTGTGCAAACTTTCTGCACCAGGCACAGCCTAGTTCTGTGACCAGCTAGGGAGGGGAGGTCTTCTGCTTCTTGAGAAAACACCCACAGAAGGCCTACCTTACACTACGCAAGTACATCCAGCTGAGGAGGAACGAACGCTTCATATAGATCTAGTCCTAATATATAAAAATCTTCTACAAGAGCAATTCTACAATTTATCTTCTATTCTGTATTTTGCAGTGGGAACCATAACATATCAAAGTACATATGAGCACATATAGGTTCATTTTATTCATACATAGGTCAACAAAGACAGAGGCAGCAGGAAATTCAAAGCTGTACAGAAGAAAAATCACCCGAACAACCTGTCTAAAACGCTGTAACCTGCTCGTGTTTTTATTGACGGTTAGTTGTCATTGTGATAGTCAAATATCTGTGAATACAATGAAGTAGAAGGAATATACTTGGACACTCTCTGCACTTGACATACTAATCCAGAACATACCTGTTCCAGCAATTCAGCATAGAAAAAAGACATTTTCAAATCAACATCACAGTGCTTAGTAGGAAAAGGGATGTAACAAAATAAAGGAAAAAAGCTAGCTAACGAAAAACTTAAGAGTTAAAAACATTGTAAAGAAAGTATATTTACAACAAGCCCCTGATAAATTACAAAATCATTCACTGCTAAACTGTCAAAAATTATAGCTTGTGAAAAAGATGCCTGGAGCTGGCATTTTTGTGATATATCTGCACTTCCTTTTTCTGGACAAATTCAAGGGTTTTAGCATATACAGTTTCATCTCCTAAACTAAATATATAGGCTAAAAAAAATAAATGAAATTTACTCTTCTCAAATCAAAGAAAACCAGTTAAATGCATTATAGAATAAGTAACAACTGCAGAATCTGCACTCCATTAAGCTGCTACCCAGTCTTTATAAAATTAAGAGATACGTTCAGGAGCCTTAATATGATAATGCATTAATATAGTAGCGCATTGTGTCTCAATATCACTACAAGACAACTTTTAAAATGCAAAACAAAATTAAGTTGCAATATTACCTGATTCAATCTAATTTGTTAAATCCCATTTAGTCAAGTTTGCAGATTCTTTTCTGCCAGCATCAGCTGCTCTGGCTGCCAGTTAGTAACTTCACCACTGCTGCAAGTAAAGACGACGCAAGGGGCACCATTAGGGTGCACAGACCTTTTTCTGGCTTTTGCAAATATGTGCTTTCAGCAGAAGGCTGCTTAAGTAGATGAAAGCCTAACTACTGGAAAGAAGTCCTAACAGATTGGATATGAGTCAAACACTGTAATCTTCTAATTTACTCAAAAGCTTCCAGAACTCTGACTATCATAGTTACTTTCTTACATTGATATGATCCATACGCTTGGTAGAATAGTATGGAAAATCATAAAGGCCAAAAAGTGATTGCAGCATGTTCTAGGGGTAGACAACAATATTTGGGAGTAGACGTAGGTGGGAATTTTCTCGTTAGTCTGGGGAGAGTATTTTTGCAGTAGTACCAGAATACACTAGCTTTAAGTAGATTTTCTCAGGTCTCGTTGAAAATACAATGGTCAATTTTGTTTGGTTTAGTCTGTAGTTCGATGATTTATTTTCTCCAGTTACAAAGCTGCTTAAGAACTTCTTGTGTCTCCGCTGCAGTTCACTGCAGCTCATGGGTATAGCAGAAAACTAAAATTGACTAGGTTAAAAAAAATCAGAGGAGTGTCAAAAGTTTAAAAGATTGTTCAGTTCTTTCTTTTGCTCTAATACACGGAACCGTTCCACAAACATCAACAGCAGCAGAGATAAGCGGGAATAATGAAAATATATCATGCAACTGCCCTCAGCCAGTAGAAACCCCCGGTACGTCAGGAGCTGTGATGCTTTTTCCTTTGTGCATTAACTATTTATTCAGTCTTGCAGTGAAACGGGCAGGAAAATTGCTTGAGAATTTTTTTTTTTTAATTTAACTGGTTAGTTTGCCAAACTACAGCCTTGTGGTAGATTCCAAGAGAGATCTGAGACGACCAAAGGGCTTGCTGATGCCAAAAGGGGCATTCCTGCTGTTCCCAGCTTTTTCTCTCGCACTGGTTTGGTTCTCATCTGACCTCCTGGAGACGTGGTTCAGCAGAACCAATTCAGCAAAAAGAAAAAAAACCATGACAAATGCAGGAGCTAACATAAGAGAAGCAGCAGGAGTGCCTAGACTACGGAATAAGAGAGAGGGAGCCCAGTAGGAAGCAGCAAGCTGTTAGACGAACTCCAAAGCGGCACAAAACTTCACACTTCAACACCTAGGTTAAAACTGCTACTTGAACAATTCATTATTTCAGGCACGTAAGCTCTTCTAGGGACATGAAACAAAAGTAGCTAACTTCATTTAAATACAGGTTGGGAACAACTGTCAAGAAGAACAAGGTCAGCACTTCTTCCCTTGATCACTGCTGTAAAGTGCAAACTGCTTTACCTTTTAATTGTTGAACTGATCAAAAAATCTGTCAAATTTGCCTCCACAGGACAACGAGAAGCACATGTATGTGAATGCACGTGGAAAACGAAGGGTGGGAAGAAGGTCAAAAACGGGACGTCATCCCACCAAAATCTGCAGGATCCACAGCTTTAGTGTCCAAGTTATGAATTATGGTTCTCAGATTCATTTAGACGTTTCCTGCTGTGTGTCAGACACGAAGGCGACCTCATTTGCACCGAAGTGCAGCACCCCGTTTTCAGCAGTACTTTTGGTCTGATGAAAGGTAAGATGAAAAACTTCTGTCTTCAGCCACAACAACACACAGCCACTATGCTCCATGGAACAACACTCAAAAAGAAAAAAAAAGGGGAGGGGAAAAGTTCACGGCTGGCACTGCTCTGAGACATCTCAACTATGTGCTTTTTTAGTTTTCATAATATAACCCAAAATATATTGGTTTCATGTTAATTCTTAACAGGAATACTGCTGAAAACACAGAATTTCTTATAAAATAGATTTACCTGGAAGCTGAGGTCAAATCCATTTGACAAATAAATGAACTAACCCCATGGGCTTGAATGTAGTATCTAGTATCATTTAAATGTACCATTTCTGTATTTCTACAACTACTAAAAAAATCTCCTAGAATGTCCAGAAACCAAAGAAAGGGACACAGTTAGAAGAATTGAGCTCTGTTCCTCATTCAGGTTTTGATTTTTCAGTGATCTTTGCAAACCACTACCTCATTCTTCACTTTCTGCCTCGTAAAATTGAGAAAAACATGATATATATCTGACATCTCTAATATGAAAACCACTTTAGAGAAGCTTCTTGACACAGGATGAAAGATTATACTTTGCCATACGGAATAGCTGCATTACCTGACATGCTCATTATGCACCGTCGGAGAGCAACAACTTTCAGCATCTTTTCTTCTTATTCTTACTCACATCTTGAGTCTGTTCAGTAACTATGGGTGGAATTCTGCAGATTGCTTTCGTGACTTAGGAAAGCAATTGCCTCTGAAATGCAGACAAACCTGTTTCTTGATTGTTCAGAAATGTTTTAAAGAGCCTTACAGACATTTGGATAGGGCTTTTGGTAATGCAGTCTTCTCAGTGTACAGTCTCAGAAATAAGAATCATCATTATTTAATAGCTCTAGCATTTCTCATTCTTAAAACGGGAAAAGAACCCAAAAGAATTATTTTCCCTGTCTGGCATCACTAAACACCTCACACAGGCAGCATTCACTTTTCAAACATAATGATTTGTGATTTCTAACCTAATCTATGTTTTGGGGTCACAACTCAGAGCCAGTCCTGCTTTTTTTCCCCGTTTGTCTCTGTTGTACAGGCTGCAGCGAGGCACAAAGATAAGATGACCACATTGTGAACATTACATGATCATTTCTGCTGAACACATTAGGCCAGCTCCCCTGGTTGTGCTTACAGCTATTGGAATTTCTCTAGCGAATCAGAATGATTTTTGGCACACTTCAGACTCACTCTCCTTCAGCAGAAATTGGCCTGCCTATTTTAGAAACAATCGGAAAGCACCAACCACACATTTATTTGACTACCTGACCTGCCCTTCAAAACAGCCATTACCATGCAGAATAATGACGTTCTGCAAAGAGGAAAGTGCCATTCTCAAAAGCTGTGAATGCTTTGGGGAATCATTTCAGCATGCCAAACAATGCCGTTCAGCCAATGAACTGACATCACTCCTAAAAATACTTCTTTGTATGTCAGTGAAAATTACGCCCAGACACACTAAACAAGGAGGCTGTATGTTACTTGGGGGTGGCAGGCAGCCGAGACTGCTATCCCACTACCCATCTGCTTCTTCCACGCTGCCAAATCTTCAGACCTTTATTAAAAACAGGCCTTGAATTATGCAATTTGCCAGACTGTGTCCCTTTCCTACTACGGACTCTGACATAGTGTCATGCTCTCGTCTAGAGGAAGGGGGAAGAAAAGCTTCTCTACCATCGACTATCACAGGAAGACCAGCCAAAACATGCGAGTTAGTATTGAAAGTTGTTAGAATGTGGCTCATGGCTCCTTATACTTCGACTTCTTTGGCTCCTCAGGCCAACATAATTATAATGAAAGTCATTATAGAGAATAGCTTAGCTCAGTGCAGAGGATTCCACAAGAACTTCTCCTAATGACACTCATCTCCTCACACGCGCCCTACCATGATGTACTATGGGGAAGTCGTACTATGGGGAATATATGACAAAACTCTAAACTGCAGGATTAGCTGATGAAGGCTTCTAAGACTTCGCTTCACCAGAGGGTACCTTGTGCCTTTGAACATACCTTAGGTTTAACTGTATTTGCATGCTGTGAACGTTGTCTCTGAGTAACAAAATATTCCAGATCCCAAAATTATCCCAGAAAGCATTCATTTCCACAGACTTACAGCAAAACAAAGACTTGGAAGAATTCTTGTTTAAGGAGTTTAAACATTACAGTTCGTCCTTTTTACCAAAGCTACAGAGAGTGAATACAAATACAGGCAACTAGCTTGAATCACCTACTGTACTCTGTGATTGCTATATTAAACATTTGCAAGTATTTACAGATAATTTTCAAATTATATTTTTAGGTTTAAGTAATGTATGTTGCAAACTTTACACCAGCTGGACAACAGCATGCTACACAGCATGAATGGCAGAGAAGCACTAGAGAGAACTTTCACTCTTGATCACAAACATCCCGATTTTGCCACTTAATACATCACTGTACTGTAATTGCTATATGGCAAATAAACAATATATTGTACTACAGTCTACAACAACGTCTATACTGTTGAGCTGTGATCTTACCAACTGTCATAAAGCAGAACAGAATATGAAAGATTAAGCAAAAGCAAAATATTTTTTTCTCTTTCAAAATGGTTCTGCTCCTTTGAGACTAAAGATTACTTTTTGCTTGATGACTGCCGTTTTGGGGAAACTTTATCGAAGTCACTAGACAAGACCCTGTGTTGTATCTTTTGGTTTAAGTCTTTCTGGCACTTTCAAGAATCTTATCCAAAATAAGATTTTATTTTTTGTAAATGCTCCATATGGCACTATTGATCTTAATACATTTTTCTGAAAATTTCATAATGAACATCAAGATTTTTACCCTGTCATTTTGCCTTTCCACTTCTTTTTAAAATCTGCCAAAGTGAGGATCATTTTTTTGCTGTGAATGATTCCTTTTCAGACAGTAAGGGAGGCGTACGCATGGCACAGGGATGTTTGCAGTCTGAGTAGTGGAGGAAATTCCACATTAAATGAAATATAATGAGAAGAAGAAAGCTTGCTAGAAAACAATGATGTCAAGTTCATGCTTGACGGGACTGATTTGTTCTTAAATATGTCAGCATTAGCAAAGACCATGATAAAAAGGACAGCTTTTATTATTATGGTGATGTATGCCTTTTCCATACATTCTAACTGCATACTGCATGCTGCATGTTGATCAAAATAAAACACAAGTAGAACAAAAGAAGTTACATGGAGACTCTGCAAAAGCGCACAGCAAAATATTAAATATACTCAAAACTAGACTAAGCTACAGCTGGAACATTTACATTTTGTTTATATACTTTGCTGTTCTATAGAATACACAGCAGTCTGTAAAAACTAGTACCTATTATACTAAGAGTTCATCTTGTTTCAAAATTTCAGTTGGTTAACAGCTTAGCCTTAAGGAATAATAGAAAAAATTTCTCCTTTTTTTGGTTTAATTTAGAAAGTAAGAGTAACTCTCTTGAATAAACAATACTCTGGGGCCAAGATAATTTTATTGTGCACTTGTTATTTCAATGAGTGCAGTGTCTCCATATGGCCATATGGATGCTAGATATATGATATACTCAAGGGGCAATGAAGGGTTTAAAGTACATATGTTAACAAAGAATGCTGAGTTGGTACCCATGTATTGCTGCCTTCACTATAGCATAGAGTAGTAGACTCTATTTTTGCATTTTTTATTTTCCCTGAAAGCATTTTTAAGAGCTAAAAAGCACCTATGGATTTCATGGAAGCTTCATAATCAGGCTATTTCAAGAATTAGACCACTGGCTTGCAGTCAGTTCTGGTAAGGTAAATTCTGCTCTCACCTATGTTCTCCAGAGTAAAACCAAAACCACATTCCACATATAAAACTGTAAATATGGGTTAAATCCAGAATTCTGAGACAAGCTTCTTAGTATTAACACTTCTCATTTATTATGATACTATGTTAATTCATGCCAGATGGAGACTATTCAAATGTTCATGACTTGTACTTGTCATGAACATATGTTCCTAGAATAATGGAGTGGTTTCTTAGCAAACAACATCCCATATTTAAAGACCTATGATGAGGCTCATAAGAGAAAAAATATAAACAGAGAAGGGCACAGCTGGAAAAGGAAAAATTCTGGTCCTTCACTACCTAGAGGGTTATAGAGGGTAATGGATTCTCTGCACACTCCTACCGGTAGGCTGGAGAGAGAGTTTTCACCTATTCCAAGTCACTGAAGAGGAACTCTCTCCATACTTTCTGAGCTCCCAATATCAGAACAATTTTTCCTGTATATTCAAGACAAATACTTCTAGCACATGGAAGAAAAAGTGAAGAAGATTTGCACCTTAGGCCTTCAAAAATCTCGCATTTCATTTGAAGGCCTATGCTGCAGAAATGCATGGGGATGAACGTGTGTATGTTCTGGAAGCATCAGCTATAACACCCAAATACAAAGTTAGCGCTAGAATTTGGGTCTTGTTAGCACAAAGCCAAGGCAGGTATACTCAGGGATATGAAGATGCTCACTCTCACAGTGCTGTCGTTGATTAAGCCAGCAGAGACTAATGCTGAGGAAGAAAGTATATGCTATTTATTTTTTAAAATATTCTGCTTACCAGAAAAGAAAATAGATTTCTCAGCTTGTTGCCATAGCGCACTTAAATAATCAGCATAGTTCCTTTCCCATTCCTATTGCTAGAGTTAACTTTTATCTGAACACTTTGTCTTCCACATAAATAAATGATTTTTGCCCCAAATTGCAAAATATCTCCAATTAGCTTTCTTGCATATGGGCTGTTTTCTGATTGTGAAAAGATGCTCTGACTAATTAAACACTTTTTTTTTTTTTTAAATAGCCAAAAGCTGTCTACTGCTATAGCTATGACAGGTTTCAGAACACCTTACTTCAGTTTTATCAAAAAGAGATACAAACTCAAAAACTAATTTCTGTCCTGTCACAACCAGAACATGCAGAACTTCCAAGCTGCTTGTGCATATGTGTGAGTGTGAAGATTTGGACTAAAACTGTGAATGGTGGCTTAACTTAGAAAAAAAGACAGCATAGCTGATAATGGAAGAGAATGGAGGTAGAGGGGTAGATGACACTAGCATAAGCTAGACAGGGAAAACATACTTGAAAAAAAGGATTGCACATGCCAAGTGGCTAGAACTAGAACGGGATAGGTGGTTACGAGACTTCATTTGGAGAAAACAGGCACTAAAGAAAACTCACAAAAACATGAACATTTCCTCTAAGAAGTAGAAGCGACCTGATAAAGCAAGGAAATTGTAATAGGAGTACGAAAAAAAGGTGGTTTTCTGTAAAAACAAACAAAAACATTAAGTGAACTGGGCAGGTCACATTGCAGATTGCACCAACCCTTTTAAGTCTTAAATTCAAACACACAGAGTCGTAAGGAATCATAAAAGCGGTTTTAATCCTCACACTAAAGGTAGTAGATCATCTCTGATAAATATTTACATTTAAAGGAAAGGTCTGTTTAAAAGACTGAATTCTATCTATATCCCAAACTCCCAAAGGCACCATCAGAGGCAGATTTCAGGAGAGGAAACTAGTGTTTTGGAAAGTAACACAGCCAAAGCACAACACACGTTCGCACTCATCGGAGGGTGCAGTGCCCCATTCACACCGCACTGCCTCCTGCTGCACAGGAGATGCAGTCTGGTCAGGGATGGGGAGAAAACTGAACTGGCTGCAATCAGATGTATTTAGTGTTCATTCAGTTATAGTGACAAAATTGTCTCTTTTGTTTTTTTCTTTTTTTTTTGCGGGGGGGGGGGGGGTGCGGAGGAGAATGGAGAAAAGCCCGAGTGAAGAGATAAAGACATGAGTTGATGACGCTGTACTGGTAGCAGCAGTTTGGAGCCCTACTCCTCCAGCCAGCTTCACAGGGATACAGTTTCTGTGATGAGCTCACCTCGTCTCATCTCTTGCATTCTCTTCACAATCCCGTCGAGATTTTACTGTGATAGGCACCTCAGACTAGAGATATACCTCCTATGCAGTTTGTCCATACGTCACAAATTTTAATTCAACCCAAGCAGCTTATTAAACTCTCAGACTGATGTTCTTGAGGGTATTAGAAAACTAATATAACTAGTTTCTTTAACAGATATTCTTACTTAATATGCCTGTCTCATCTTCCTAACTGACTGCCAGAGATTAGAGTTTTCAGAAGGGGGACACTGTTTCCAGGTACATGTTTACATTTCAGAGGCTCCACAAACTCATTTGACTAATCTAATCAATTCCTAGTCTAGTAATACACATCATCTTTTAGGCTGCTCAGGGTCAGGATATTGTCCATTCTGGAGCAGCAGATGAGAGAAAGAGTGAGCTGAAATAAGGGCTATATGAAATTTGTAGATTTTGAATTATGATGACAGAATGAGCTTCTGCTGCACTGAAAAGGTTGTTACAATATTTATCGAGTTCTGCCAGTAGTAATGGCACCATGTTTCCTCCTGTACGCTGACTCAATGTGCATAGAAAATGAAAACCTGTTGGATGAGATAATAAAACGTGCATGTGCTCTGTCTGATAGCAGTAGCCCTGGTGATAATCCTATGAATTCCCAAAATATGTCCCAGCATGATTCAGAGAACAAATATTACATCCTGCACAGAAGAGAAGGAAAGGAAGAGGCAGCAGTAGGAATGACCGAAATCTCGAGCCCAACAAACATTAAAAAACCTCCACACAACTCTGTTTCTTTCAGAAAAAGCCTAAAAGAAAGCAAACACCCAAGAAGCAAGTATCGAGCCTTTTGTCAGATGTCATCTAAAAATCCACATCGCTCAATAAAACCTTCATGGGTTTTAATTTGTCTCTGTCATATACCGTTTTTTTCGCAAGCACAGAGAAACGATCTCCAAATGATACACCCTTCCCTGGCCGAGACAGGTCAGGTGTGCTCTTGAATACAAGGGATGACATTGTTCACAATCTTAAAGATATGTTTTCCCCAAATAATAGAGCCATCATACTGAAAAGAACTGAGAGATGCAACAATTTTTGTTCTTATGTGTATTTATCCCACACTGCAAAAAATGGCTGCTTTCTGTTGTTAGTCTTCTTAAAGAGTGGGAAAAATTACTGAAATGTTGAAAATATTTTGCATACTCTTCAGAACCGGTGAGCTAAGGTTACTTACACCTAGAATGTGCGTGTGTTCCCACATATGGCACACATATGGATATACACACATATATATACATAAATATATAGCTTTTTTTTTACCAGATAGCAGATCTTTTTGTTTATGAAACACAGATTTAAAAAAATACTCAAAAGCTACTGTTAGTTACTAAGTAGAAAAACAAATACATTCTTTGGGTTATGTAGTTTTTTCTTCAGTGATTTGTTCAATTGCTTTCTACCACACACCATTTAACTTGCCCTCTTCTTCAGTGACAAAAGACAAATCAATAATTGTCAGGTATTTTAAACTGTGATCTGCACCACACTTTGAGTTTGAACCACAGCTCAAAATCATGGACTCAGACCTAAAATGGTTGCTTTTCCCAGATATCTTACAAGATTAAGTTCTACTAGAAGTGCATGGATTCTGCCTAATTCATAAAAAGGACAAAAATGGTGTTTAAGGAAAAGAAGTCTTATAATGACATAATGCATATGAATAATCCAAATGACAATGAGTCATACTAGAAGCCAGATACCAGTTGTCACCAACCCATCCACTTTACAGCTACTCTCATTTTCTCATCGCACTAGCACAGCTCAGTACCCATTCTGACTCCTTTGTTAAGTCTTCTTCCCAAGCAAATCCCATGTTTTACCAGTGCAGCTCTCAAAACTTTTACCCTTGAAAGAGTGAAGTATTCCCCAACCTCTCTCTTGTTCCTATTTCCAGATTGAATCCCAGCATCAACTGAAGCTGCTTGCTACTCTCTCATAGTCTCCCTTTCTTCCAGAATGGATCTCCTACATCTCCCCAGAAAGTGCTCTTTTCTCCTCCTTCCCTTACACTTTCTGGCTGTTAACTGGGGCATAACAAACTATGAAAGAAAATATATCATGTCTCTGTGAGTGATGTGCAAGTGTTCAACACATCATAAAAACCTAGCAACGCAGTAGCATGTCTATCTAATACCAGAGTAGTAGAAATGCCCTGAAGTAGCAGGAGATACTGGCTTCAATACTGAGTCTACTATAGCAGTATCCTACAGGGAAAGTTTCGGAGCATTTAACATAGTTGATGAAAGAACTTGCAAAATCAGTGCTTCTTGAAAAATTCATTTCTACTGATGCTTCAACAACGTTCTGTAGGACATTTCCTGTCATTGACGAATGTTAAGGTTGCACTAAAGGAAAAATATTCCAAAGGACAGACTAATCTGAAAGCAAAATTGTTTATAGAGTGGCATAAAACAACTCTATACTTCAAGTCCAGAATACTATGACTTCCATCTTCTATTCAGTGAATAAATCAGTGTAACTAAACACAATGAAAAGGAGAAAAAGGACACTCTGCACTTGACTTGAAATATCCTTCCCCTACTCAGATTTGTATTCCTATTGTTGTTCAGCGCGTAGAATGATGTTTTACTGCACCACTTGCCTAGATTAAGAATGTCTCAATCTACATACTTATCATTTAAAACCATGATTCCCCTAAGGGAACACAATGGGAGTACATGATGTTAATTAGCCTTATGGCATTATATTCCAATTCTATGTTCAGTACACCACTGTTGTTGCATTACAATGCGTACTCCTTCAACCTCTTATGAAAAGGATTGGTACTTAGTCAACTTGGAGTATATTACTTTCCCATAAGGGAAAAAGACTCCTGTAAAACGTACTGGTCTGAAGTGAATACCACTAAAACATTCATGCACTCTTCTTTAAATAGGCTTTCCTTTCATGTTCATTTTATCCTATTGTCATGTGAAACTGCTTGACATGTTTTGTTTGGTTGGTTTTTCAAAGACAGCAAATTTTACTCTCTGTCCAACTTCTGGGCCTCTGCAGCCCATTCATCCAATTAAAGAACTGCAGAATGAAAACAGAAAAAAGTGCTTTATAGTGCTTCAGAAATATTGTCTCTCAGGAAGGCTGCCTGTAAAAAGCGAACAAATCCACTGTGCAAACTGGTGCATTCCAATAGAATAAAATTGCTCCTCAAAGTCTCTTTATCCAACATAGAGTACTGACTCCTGACAGCTGTAGGTTAGCTGAAGGTAGAGTCTATCGAAGGCAAAAAAGCTCTTATTACCTTTTATTATAACACATCTTCCTCCCATAATCTATAAAAAAACCCATAGGAGTCCATTCATTTATACACCTCTTCGCTGTCTTTCAGTTTCAATAATGCTGAGTACAATTCTGTACTCTTTTCAGTCCACTGTAATTTTCATGTGTGTTCACATGCTAAATATTCTTAAAATGCCCTTGGGAAAGACAGACTGCCATTTATTATTTCAGATGCTTGGAAGCTGTAATTCTTGCAGTTAGCTGGGAATATTGTTTCAGACAGTTCTGCTAAAATCTGCAGTCTTACCACCCTGCTACATTAAGTGAAATTTATTTTAATGTGTAAGTGCCATGTGATACCCATTTATATACAGTAATAATATAAATAAATAGCAGAGGAAGACACTCTTAAAACTAGGCTGTCAAGTAAATGTCAAACAGCTAGCTTTTATGGTTACTTAAATAAGATTTGAGGAAGTTCACAGCAATAAACATAGAAGACTAATTATTAACATCTTTGTACTGATTGAAAACCTAGGGATACTGCTTGATTGCTCTTCATGATCCAGTTTTCATGCACACACACATGCCTCTTCAAAGAATTAAGAGTAAGCTAGCTGCACAAGAAAGAGCAGGAAAACAAAAAAAACCCAGAAACTTTTTGCATACCCTACCTTCCAGCATGTTCTCCCAGTTTGGGTAATTCTGATACTGATTCCCTTTGCTACTCTACAGCCAGAGGATGTCCTCTTTCACCCTGCCCACAAATTAAAACAGGGATCACTCCAAAAATGACTTCACATTTAGACTTGTTTGAATGGATCATGAATCTACTGTGAATGTGATAAAGGACTTTGCAGATGAATGAGCTGTAAAAATTGGTTGCTACAGCCCACGATATGCTACCTGCATCTCCTGGATAATACATGGAATGATATTTCTGAGAAACGTTCGCACTGCTTTCCTTCTATTTCAAAAATAAATCCTTGCTTATTCTCAGGTGGGTTTGATGTGCCACCAAACTTCAGTGATAAAACTAGAGATGTGGAATAGTAAAACACCTGCCAAAATAAATCATACCCTGATAAGAAAAAAAAAAAAATCACTCACTTCTTGCAGGCTTTAAATTTACTAATTATCAACAAATGTTGATCAGAAGCCTGGACTTCTAACTCATATTTAACAAACAAGATTTTTGGCAGAGCTTCTTGCAAAACTACAGTGAGAGGAAGGAAATCCCATATCTGTATTCTTCACAAATTTGCTCATGGAGCTATTACACATTGGCAAGGAATGCCTTTTTTTTGGTTCCAGTATATTAGAAGAAGTTTTAATCTTATATGCAAGAGCCTTTTGTAGAGAGAGGTCTCAGAGACCAATTCTTATTTTTTTATGTAAAAGTGAAATGAATGTCTGATGCTTTTTTCATGTAATAAGATAACAAGCATTTCAGTGTCAGACAAGGCTTTTTAATTAATTTCTTAATTGGCAATTGCTACTACTTATTAAGAGTAAGATTAAGTTAAGAACAAACTTAATTGAATTATTATCATTCGTACAGATTTGCTTGCTGTTGACATTTGTCATTATTTTCTATTAAAGAAAGAAGGTAATTTTTTACCAGTATATCATTATTATTGATTTAAAACACACATCTAGGTCAATATATTTCACAATTTAACTTCAGTATATAACAAAAACACTTGGATGCTTTGCCTGAAATTCGTCATGAAGCTTTATGAAATTAGTGAAAAATGTATCCCCTGAATCTTACGTTCTTATTTTCTCTCTGTTTTATGCCGGTACAATATGAATAACTAATCATTCAAAATTATTTATTAATTTTTGAACTCTAAATTCCTTCATAATACTTATGAAGGAACACTTACACATACATACATACACATACATATAAATATTTGATTTACAGAATTTTTATTCACTGCTCATTTGATAAAGTGCCTGTTTGTTCATAAAACATATGAAGGAACACTTACACATACGTACGTACACATACATATAAATATTTGATTTACAGAATTTTTATTCACTGCTCATTTGATAAAGTGCCATGACTAATAAGCCAAATAAACTTAGAATAGCAGTACTCGATAAAATGCACCTTGAATAAGAACTGAAATTTCAGTTCTTACAAATAAACATAAACTGTTTAGATTTTTACTTCTAGAAAGCTTAAATAAGCTCGGTCAAGTGAGAAAATACTTGTTTTTTCCATTAATGAATATTGTTAACCATGTTCTTTCTATAAGGTCATATATGAGAGTACCTAATGGTCATATATGAGAGTGGCTAATAAATTTTCACCTTCAAATAAGATAAACTACACGAAAAGGGGTAGTTCACAAATTAAATGCTTATTTACTTCTTTACTGTATGACAAGTTAAAAAAGGATTCTTCATTAAATGAGGCAAATTATGTTTAAATTAAGTCCATTAATATCTTTGATGCGAAGACAGTGAGTCAAACAAACAATGAATTATCAAAAAGAATTAAAAATTCAAGCAAAGCATTCCTAAAAGTAGTATTTGGTGTCAACATATTTGTACTAGCAAATCAAACATCTACCCAAGCTAAGAAGTGGTTTGTTACAGAGCTTAAAAACACCCTCTTAAGCATGTAGTTGATGGAAAGTACTGTGGCAAATTCTTCAAACAGTTGTTGTCTGAAAAAGAGCCAAACTACTTTCTTATGTGCAGAATATTTCAACTTGATGACATTAAAATAGTACAGGGCTATCCCAGCAATCTGTACAGGATTAGAACTTGTGGAGACAACAGCAATATTTTGCCTTCACCCAGCTAAGCTTCCATTTTCACTTCAGGCTCCTTCTCCCCCCGACCCCTTTTTTTCTTTTTCCACTTTTTAAAACCCGCTATGCAGTTTGTGCAAGTCACTCATCAGTCCTTTGAAATGGGCATCTGCAAACAGCTGTTTCTCTCCTTCAAGGTTATCTATAAGGTAAGTGTAACAACAATTACAGCTTTTAATTACAGTATTCTCAAAAGTTCATTAAGAGATGAAGCTCTGTAATTCCATGCATACTTGGTTAGGAATTCCTGGAGCATTAGGTCCCAAATTCAAAAACACACTTAGCCTCCTCTTTCTTATTTAGGAGCTTACGCTCCTCATCAAGTTTAGGGCTAGATCAACATACTCTCTTGGGGACAGGATAAAAAATGTTCTTCAGAATGAATTGTTAACATGCTTTAAGAACGAAATCCTTCTCTGAACTCCTAGAAAAATAGTTTACTCACCTTACAGTAAAACAAATGACTGCAACAAGTTAATCTGTTACGCATGTAATCCACGAAGCTGGAGGTTTCATTGTCTTCAAGTAGACTTGTAGGAGAACACTTCAAAAGAAAGCATGATATAAACCTAAGCTTTGGATGTCAGCTACTAACTGGCATTATAAATTAATGACCTTTTTGAGCTAGGAAGACCTTATGACTTCTTAGACTTTGGGGCTATGAGCTCAGTGGACAGGGTGCTCAGAGTGACAGTGAAGCAGAAACAAGACGATAGAGTTAATCATATTCAAAAAGTGTGATCACCTCCAGCACCTCACAGCAAGCATTGCTACAGTATAAATTTAGTCAAGATTAAAGGGGATATCTATACTATCACATTGGCTCACAGCTTGAGCTCACACTGGAAATCAAAATCTTTGACAGCCCCCAGGTTCAAATTTAGCACAAGTTAGGAATCAGACAAGCAGATCACGAAGTGGGGAAACTTGCACATGAAGTGGAGAGAACTGGCTTGAAATTACTGCTGCCCCAGAGTGGATGCAGTCAGGACTGGCCCGGCTTATCCCTAGACAGCCAAACAGAGCCAGTAGATTGGATGATCTTGCTCATACTTTCATGCCCTTAGATCTCATTCCCACTTACCCTGGCCTTAACATAGCACGAGGATAGGGATTCATGTTGTACAGATAATCTGGGCAACATAGGAATGATCACAGTCTGCTGCGGGTGGGAGCAAAAGATGTTTTGAGATGAGATGTGTTGACAAGTTTGAGTTTTGCCCTGACCATGAGCAGCACAGATATAATAAGACAAGCTGCATATGCCAACAGCAAAGACAAAAGTACACAGAATGAAACATTATAGTACACTTAAGCCCATGTTCAATCTTAGATATTAAGGCAGAATACACACATCCAAAGAAACTTCTGATCTGTATCATCAGTTACTTGCTTATTGTAACATATAAATATATTTTTGGACCTCTACTAACCCAAAAATTTAAAAATTGTGTTTTCTAACAAGGAAGATCTGATATGCACACCAGTAATCTGATGTTCTCTCTCTTGCAAGCATTATGTCCATCTGAAGGATGTGAGAACATCCCAGTCCCTTGGACTCCTGTCAGTCTTGAGTGCTGGAAGATTTGGCCTAGTGAAGTATGTTTTTAGTTAGCAAGTAATACATTTGCTTTGGATAGTGGATCTTATATATTATTTTAAAGTCAGTCTAGCTAGATTAAATCCGTTCAGGAAGAGAAGAGGTAACGAATATTGTACAAATGTGGACTTCTACATTATAGTAACAATTGCAGTTGATCCACAGTAATTCTTCAGTCCATTGTTGTGAGCAGCATGTAGGACATGCACTTAATCCCCTTTTTTGATATTATTTCCATCTTCAGCTTCTATTTGCTGCTCTATATCAGAACTCTCTGAAAACCGCTGAGTTACGGATCTAATAAAGAAGTAGGACAATGCGTAGAAAGTGCTAAAACTATTGAAAACAACACTTAAATTTGACAGGTATGTTTTGGAAGTTGGGTCTACAGCAGCGTTATGGCAGTTAAATGATAGCGGGCACAAAAGAACTGCACCTGTGCTCATATCACATATCTTTACTCTCTTTCAGCTTAGTCTTGGTTAGAGCTTTCTCTGGCTTTCTAGGGCTCAATACAGCTGACATGTTCTATTTCTCAGTTTTCTGAAGAGATTTTTCTGCCCCCCACAAGCCCATTTGCACATTTGATCAGCATGTGCAGCAAGACTTCTCCCAGCATCCTACACTCTTTTTCTATTCTGAAAGGGCTGGTCAGAGTACAAGATGATACACACCAAGTCACCACATTTCCTTTTTCTGCGCCTCCAGCCTGGAAGAAGCTTTCTCCAGCAACAACATTCTGCTTTTCTTTGCATTGTTTTTTCTATTTATTTGTGTTGTGTTGCTGCCACTCTGACTTAATTTGTGCAGCTGATGGTACCGTCTCCCCCCCCCTTCCTCCTGCCAGCAGGGAAGGAATTAATTCTTGGCACTCATGGCTGCTGGTGAGTTTGTAAGGGTAAACATTTTGGTTTTATTTAACTCCATTTTAATCTTTCTGTCCTAATGCCTTCGAGGATTGGCATTAATACCCCACAGGCAAAAGAAATACAATGTTCCAAAACTACTTATTTCCTATTTGATTTATTGGCTACATAAATGGTTTTCATTCTTCTTTACCTCTCAGCAACCTATTCACCATACTTTTTTTGAGAACTAGAAGAATGTCGTGTACAACATTTTTCATTCACAAAATAGGACAGGGCATGTGAAGAGAGAGAAAAAGGAAGAGTCTACCCACTGCAAATTCCTTAGAATGCTCTGAACTCACCTGGGAAACTCCTGGGGAGACTGAAGTTTCCCTCTCAGCAGACAACTGAATTCAACTTTCCGCTGCCAGTCCTAGGTGACTGCACTCACCAGCAGTTCCTCGGTTATTCTGAGGTAGACGTTTCTTAATTTCCAACCACTGCTTTTTGCATAAATAATTACAAATTCTTTTGGCCACGCAGGGACAGAAAAGATACTGGTAGAGATTGAAGATAGGTCTTCTGCCACGCAGATTACAAGTCCTTCATCAACAACTATTTAATTACTTTACATATGGTAGAATGACTCTTACAGTTTGAAAAAGATCAGCTTCAGAGTGGCAGTACAGCATGACGCTAGGTACTGGGATGTGAGAGACTTCTAATTCATATCAGAGACTTTTGGATTGAAATAATCAAAACCTTCTGAAAACAACTTCAAAATATTCCAAAGTGATTTATTTTTTTCCCTCTAGCATAGCATGAGATAAGAGGCATGCTTGAACCAGACAGTACTCATAAAATCAGCTAATAATGAACAACACCAAACAGGTAATTTTGATCTCTTTCCTCCCTTGGTTAACCCCTTTACTTCAACTGCCTTTCTCCATCGGCTGGAACACTGCCAACTTTAACTCTAAGGTGTTTTATAAGCCATTCTCACCCACTGTGTCCTCTTCTTATTTTTTGTGCTGTCAGTGAAGTTCAGATTTTGGCAAAGCAGAGCTGATCCACTCATGGTAAGTCCTCAGAAATAAGAAAGAGCCCTTAGCAGTGCTCCTGGTGGCACTGTGACACGGGAGGTTAAATGGTGTTGCAATTCTCACCTAAAATAGAGAAAGAGAAGAGGTGACCATCCTTGGTATTTCCTTATATTGTTCTCCCAGTCAGAGGGCGCTGTCCTAGCAATGGCATTGATCTGACTTTCCAAAAAGTCAATATGACAACAGAAGAGGACAGGGTGGTAGGACTTGTTTCAAGTTTAAGGTATTTTGTCTTTGCAGCTGACAGGCTGAAGAGAACAGCACCACAGGCAGCAGAAATGGGTCAAGCACTGGTGATGGGACATCACACTGTGAAGAAAAGCACTGAAGGGGAGAATCTTTAATATCCTAAAATACAGAGGTTTTTTTTTTTTTTAATTCAGAAATGCGATTAGAGATTGAGCAGTTGCTTCTAAGGTGACACAGTGAAAAGGTTTATTAAGGACTAGGGAAGAGACACTTAAAAAAAGAAAAGTTAAAAAAAGAAAAAAAGAAAGAAAATACCTTTTTCCAGAGCACCTAGGTAATCTTGAATAAGCAAACATAAATAGGATAATAATAAATAAGTAAACATAAATAAGATGTAATTTACAACATAAGACTATGCAGTGAAAATAGGCAATTCTTCAGTAGCCATGTGATATACAGTGCTGGAAACAAGCAGAAACCAAGATAAAATGAACAAAGCTGCATTTAGTAAGTTCTGAGAATTAAAAAAAAAAATCCCCTAGAAACTACACGTGCATACATTTTATCATTTCTTGTGATGAGCAGATAAGATTCCCTTCTAATACAAACAGCTGCTTTTACTACCAGAGAGGAAACCTTTGGAATCCTTTGTAGAGCGCAGAGCATCTAATTTTTTTTTTTTAACTTACAAATCCTGACAGTCCAGCAGAAATTAACCAAACATTCATATTCAAAAAATGTAAAGATGGTAAGCCTGTCATCTTTGACAGAGAGAAGCAGGGGAAGATCAGCAAGACAAACTGTTCCAAAGAGAATAAAAACGCAAATTGTTAAAACTACACTGCAGCTACCATAAAAAAAAAGAAAAGAAAAAAGAAAAAAACTCAAGGAAATACACAAAAAAAGGCATTAAACTCAACAAGAAATAGTCAGGATGACATAGAGATATAAACAGAATGCATATTTTGTGGGGCTAATGGGCTAGAAAGTGAATAGGAGGTGCCAGTGAATAGAGGCAGTGCATTAAATCCTGACACCTACTCAGTGACGGTCTTAATTTCTGCTGTTGTGCTTTAGAAGACGTACTATTTCACTGTCTTTCAGGCAGGCATTCTGGCAATAGCTTCTCACCACTGCCATGTAGTAATCATCTCTGTTCCTCACCATTTATCCTAATTAACAACAGTAACTATCACTAGTTACTATTGTTATTGTACTACTAGTAAAGCTGCTGTTTTACTCGATGTTTTTTTCACGCCGCAGTTTCACAGATTCCTTTTGTCAGCAGGAGAAACATTTATAGGGAAAAACAGTCTTACTGAGTGAGTGAGTCTCTCTCAAAGACAGAAAGGATGAAAAAATAGGTGATAGCCTTAGGAACAAGTCCAAGGAAAGGACTTGTTCCCTTTTGCTTTCTCGAGACAGTATAAAAGGTACTTTCGATCAAGCAAATTCTAAAACTAACAGCTCTGGGGGGAAAAAGGCTTTGGAAAAGACTATGGAGAAAAAGTAGCTTCTTTAGAAATGAACCACCTCGTCTTAGGACTCTATCACCATGATTTGGCAATTTTTACAACAAATACAATTGTGAAGTGAGTTCCTTGGGAAAAAAGTTTGCCAAGTTTGAATCCATTTGAAATCACTTTCGAATTACAAATACAAATACATGTTAAACTGAAGAGTGCTGATCACAGGACCAGCGCTCCAAACCTATTTAGGCGCTCCAGAATACTCTTGCCTCTAGTGTGTCTGTATTTCTTCAATATGCAGGAGAAAGAGACATTCACTTACATACATCTGCAGGGTTTTTATTTGGTAGATTGACTTCTTCCTGTGAAAATAAGCAGACCAGCTTTCAACCCGTACTGCCCCGGACAGCACAGACGGCGTGAGGAAGCCAGGTTCTACCACACATGCACTCTTCTTCCCTGGCTTTTCAGTTCCCATGCATATGCCCTTATATGAAGGATTAACTGAGGGACCACTTTCCAGAATACTGATTCTTCTCACTTACCTGAAACTACACAGAAAATCCCCTTTAAACATCATGCAGAGGCAGTCAAGGAAACTTTACAGTGCTTATGCCACCCAGCACTGTACAAAAGAGGATCTGTGTTTTAATCTTTTAAAACACTTGCACGGCAACTTGTGTTGCTTTGTTCGCCTATAACGTAAGTAAGAATGTCTTCCCAATAATTATTTTAAAAATAATTTCTTAGGGCTTGATTTCCAGTTCAATCCCACAATAAATCTACTAAGAAATTTATATGACTTAATTTAAAGCATCTATTGGAATGATTTAGCTTTGTGTAAATGTAATGAGCCATTTCATAAAATCAATAACATTGTAAAGTATAAAGTAAATTATTATAAATGAAAGCAATAAAAAAAGGAACTCCTCTGTAGTAGAGGGGTGACACTTGATTAATGGGTCATTGTTGCAGGTTGCAACAGAGCAGCCAGAAGATAGTGGGATGAAATTTCCAAAGGCACAAAGGTTCATTGCCCAGCGTGCATAGACCATGTATGCTAGGAATCTAAAACAGAATATTCACTCTTCTGTAAAGAATGCACATACTGTCAAAACCATAAGCTGTTGGGGTTAGACCCTCAGTTTCCATGGCGGTTAGTTCATGTAGGCCAGGGAACTCAGCACACGCCTTTGAACCTGGCCCCCTTCTCACTCCGGAGTCCAGTGACTGACTTCCCTGAGCTGCAGTGTTGAAAATACACTTGGTTCAAACCCTCCTAAGATATGTACGGATCTGGAGGCGTATTGGCAGATGGGAGCTCGCCTGCTCATGCTTCAGGCTGATGCTCTTTGAGGCATCCCTTGTCCAAAAGCCACGTACCAGCGCTCACGCGGACTTGTGTTCCAGGTAATGCCGATTCTTGTCCCTGGCTTGGGCACGGCGCTGCGTGCAGGTGCCCCGGGAACCACAGCTGCCGCAGATGTGACCAGCCTGGCACACGGCCAGAAAGAGATTGTCTCTGTCTGCAAATACTGGTGTCATTAGGGGCTGTCTGTCCTTAAAAAACGCAGTCTCTAATATACGAGTCTGACTGGTAAGCTGTTTTAATAGGAACACTGTTAAAATTTATCAGTCTATATTTTCCACAAATAAAATCTGAATAAATTCTGATACCTTATAACAAAATAACAGGCTAATTCCTTCTGTGAATAAATAATATAGCTGGAATGCCATTATTTGGACAGATGACTATTCTTAAACAATTGCTAACCAACAAACATGAAAAGTGCACATGGAAGTGCGACAAGTATAGTTTACTTACTTATACTGTATTCCACATAACTGTAAACGCTCTTCACTCTACGTTTAGAGGTAACAGATTCTTAAATCCTTAATCTATACAAGAGAGACTTCTAGAAAACCAGTGCTGATTTTCCAGTAGCTCATGGGGATTTTATCAGCTGCTGTTTTTTCACATTTTGCAGTGGAAATTTGTGAAATTATTTTTAGTTATCAAAAATATTTATCCAGATGTCTTCTAAAATATCCACTCAAGTCTTCTCTCTTCACTGTTCTAGTAAGCTACTAGAACATACCATAATGGCACAAACACATGTATACTCCTGAATTTTCTCCTGCTACAGAGGTTGGGACTATTTCAAGACAGTTTCTTGCTCTGTACCTTTGTGCTTCAGAGATAATGGAGGTTTGCAATTCAGTAGCACAATTTATGAAAATATATATTCAGATATATGAAAAATTCCTCCAAACATTAAGCTCTACTTATAAAAATTGAATTCCAGATCTAAACTGTTGGGTCTCAGCCAACCTAATAATTCAACATTTATAAATGCTGCATCTATTTTTCTTCTCTCCTTTCCCCTACGGAAGTACAATATACTCAGAAATCTTTGGAAAAGCTTAATGCTTAATTACATGGATGGGAATCCATTTGCAAAGATGCATAATAATACAGTATGCTTGCATGGATATATCACTGCATGTATTACAAACTGTATAGATAGATATGTATGTATGTAAATATATATCTCTAGCTTATATATAGTACAATGGCAAACGTGTACACTGTGGAAATATGTTAAGAAATTATATTGACACATATATTCATATAACTATATGCTAAAATACACATTTTAGATAATATATAATATGAAATATGAAAATATTTAAAGTATGATGTAACCATATGACCATATATAATGTGTATTATTTACTTATATATTTGTCTATATATTCCAATTCAGAGCATAAGCAACTAATTAGCTAATACATAATCAAAAAAAGTGCTTGAAATGCCAAGATCCTAGATGTTTTTAATGCTATTTCTGACACTGTATGTGCAAAACCAAATGTTATCAAGGCATTCAGTTTTCCTCTACTTTGAGAAAATCATTCTCTCTTAACAGGTAGAAACAATTTTCCATGGCCCATGTCTGAATGCTCTCAAGATCACTCTGAATAAAATGTTTTTCATAAAAAAATTTAAAAAACTAATAAATACAGAGATTTCAAAAAATAGTTTTAAATCTATACTATCTGTGCTATCTCATTTTCAGATTAGGGGAATATCCAATCATGTTATTAATCAGAACTGCTCATTAACTGGCTGGGCTAGAATAGCTAGAGGTATTTTGCCCTTAGAATTAACAGCTTAGAGAAAGACATGAAATGAAGCGTGTCATATTCCCCACACAGCAGAATGAAACAGCAACGTTTCCTTTGGTTTATGGTCAGTTCATTCCATACCCGTAGGAACACACTGAGGACATCCTGAACACAGAAAAGGTAACACAAGAAATGGAAGTGAAAGCTTAAGCAAGAAGAAAGGAGATTCAAACAAGCTACTAAAATAAAAGCGCTACAGGTTTCTACCGGATGATAAAAATGTCAGGCCCTGCCTACTCCCAAAAGATAGTTTTCAGATATCCTACTTGACCTGACTAGACCCACCAGCAGGCACAGCCCTGGAGTCCATCTAGTGATTCACACCAAAGGAATCACTCTCCAGAACTGCAGGCACACGATGCATAGCTCATACTCAACATGTTTGTTCTTGTAGTCGGACAATACTTCTGACTTTACAAATCACCCCAAATGCAAACTATTACATTAGTGGAAAACAGCTGTGATTAAGGGAAAAGGAGAACGCCAAAGGCAGAAAGTGTCTCAATCTACAATCCTACTTGGACAACACAGACAAACATGAAAAGCAAAAACATAGGTCAGCCTCAGGCCAGAACAGATTAATAGAGGGAAACAATCAATGATCTGAAAAAAGCTATGTGCAAAATCAAGCCACATGCTCACTGACTTACAGATTTATAGCCAAATCCAGATCTTAAATTTGCCTCTAAAATGGACAAATGATGAAGGGCCACAAGTCTTTTCCAAAGGCAAAGCTGTTCACCTATTACTTCTTAATAACGGTGGAAAGAGAGACCTCTAGCTGCTACAAAGAAGTTAGCAGGATACAATGCAAACACCGCAATTTAACAGCAGAACCACGATGGCTCAGGGTTTTGAACCACGTTAAGTGCAACCGTTTGTCCATATTGCAAACCGTGGGCAGGCACAAGGCTATCTCCAAAGCAGTGGCGAGCTGCCGTTGTCCAAATTCTTCCATAAAAAAAAAAATAGGATTTTCAGTGGGGAAGATGAAAGGTAAGGCACTGGCAGTCACTGAACTAGAACCAGAGTGGCTTTCATGCCAAAAACTGAAAGAATGATTGCCTTTATTCCCATGAATGATGATAGCCAGAAATCTAGCTGGAGAGAGGATGAAGAAAATATTTTTACACTGCAGAGAATTTGACTGCTCTGTGGAGAGAGATAAGAAGCTGGACAATACAGTACCCAAACAGCAAGCAATGCAGGGCAGCTTTTGCTCAGTATGGGATACACAAGTTAGGCAGGGAACAACAGGGAACGATTAATCTGGTCACAGATAATTAAATTGAATATTTACGGCATTAGGAAGTAGGTTGCAATGAGATTTTCTCCTCAGCTGAGGGCATCCCCTTTTCCTTAAAACAGTATTTCTTCCTGTCTCCATAAAGGTGGTGATCATAGGTCGTATTTTCACCTGGGTTCCCCTCAAAAAAACACAGCAACAAAATGCTAAAGAAGAGCCAGGTAAGGCCCCTACTTTGAAATCCAGCTGCATGTGTGGAAAGGGGAGCAGGAGAGCGTAGCCACTTTCATTCATTCAAAAATACCCTTCCATTTCACACCTGCCAAAGTCAAATCAAATGCACTAAGAAAATTTGGCTATATACTGTTTTATTTTTCACATAAACTACAAGGGTGGCTAATGCTATGATTTAATCAGTCTGATTTCCACCAGAGTGTCCATGTCTCTGCCGCTAATACGGCCTGCCCTGTGACCTGCACTAAGGATACTTTTTATGTGTACAAAGTGTTTTGAGATCTTCATAAGAAATAACCCAGATTCAAATACTGTTGATTCAGGTCAACAGTTTACCGTTGCACATAATGTAAGTTAGCATTCTCCAAAGAAAAAAATATATATAATGTATAGAATATCTCCCACCTTTACATATGTAAGAGAGAGAATAGTTCGGTGAATGAACTATTCTATACAAGCATTGAGCATTTTCAGTATATCGGCTCTTTTTTAAAGCTGAAATTATGCATTTTTGTTGTATAGTTTAAAATTGCACCACGACAAATTAAGAGGTGCAAAATACAAAAAATTCATACTAATCGACAAAGTCCTAGTACAGTATCTTACCTCTTCACATGCAACTGGCGTCCATGTAAAAGGACAGGATATATATATGTAACTAAAGGATATTATTGATTAAACAGTACGCAGCCAGTCATAAAACTAATAAAGATCATCCTGAATTCCTGCATATGGAGAGACGTTTCCAGCTGAATGATGCATACCCACTTTGGGTTAACCTGGATTACTCAAAACGGCACTAAAATTTTGCCACATATGAAATGCCTGCTGTAAAGCATACCACCCAGCACTTACATGTTCAGCAAGGGCCACAAAAGAGACTGAAACGATCTTCTGTTTTTCAGTTTTTCCTTTCATATCTACTTCTCTAGTGACACGCATATCAGTGAAATGATCTGGCTCTGGGAGGCCTATTTAGCGCTGGAGCGGTGATCTGCCAGCCAAAATTGCCTTAAAAACCCACAGAAGTGCCATCACTATCATTCACTGCTTGCAGTACCAAATGCCGTGAGTGTCAACTCAATAACCAGGGCATGCAAAACCGTCTTACTCACAAACAATTCACGTAAAATGTCCCATTGAAATACTGTGGAAAAATCCTAGACTGTACAATACTAGGAAAACCAAAATGTTTGCAATGCTTGTCAGCTTTGACTAAATGATGGACGTGTGTATAGATCAGCTCCCCAACAGGAAAGACGCTAATAATGGACTGTGAAGATCTAAAGATTATACTTGTTATTATAACAAGAAATAATTGTGTCTTTGCAGTAGGGAATATTCCAAAGTCTGAAGCTCCAAATTGCTTTTCACAGACTTGAATCTCACTCTGTGGTTACAAAATCAGTTTCAATCAAGTATCTCACAGATTTACTACTCCATCTACCTTTGCAACAAACTGCTGGAAGAACATAGAAGTTTGTGACCTTTTCCAAAGTTTAGAATATCTGTTGTTTATAATTTCTCTGTTCAATGACGACTTGGAAGAATTTTCCATGTATGATGTACACATATACACCGGTACAAGCATCAGCAGTGCAGTCTTCACCCATGTCTTAACTTGATTGGTTATTTTCCCTTAGGAGACAAATACATAAATCTTGCTCACATGTTGGCATTTTTAACATTTGGCGTTTTTAGGGCATTTCAGTAAGCACTCAGCGTGCCATGAAATGTAACACTTAAACCAATGACTAGTACCTCACAATTGTTAGTTTTGGACCACTTAAAATTTAAGGCCTATCTTCTAAGTAAAAAATTAAGGTTCCTAGAAAACAGCATGGTTGTCTCCAGTCTGTAGGTGGCACATGAGGAAGGGTTTTCAGGGATCACAACTTTAGATCTTATCTGTTTATGTTCCAAGGTAGTCCAACACACACACCCGAGCTTGGATATACTGTCAGTCTGAAGAGTATTAACGGGATGAGCACGTCCATCTGAGTACATGGGAAGAGGGAAGAAGCAAGGGAACCGACCACAGAGTTTTCTCTGCAGCCAAAGTAACAAGCAACTTCCTAAACTTTGAACGGGCACAGTAAAAAAAGGAGTTGCCACAAAAGGCAACATTCATGAATGAAAAAAACCAACACATCATTTAGAAACTTGAAAAGTTCATTAAAAGGAGGAGACATTGGAGAGATCATAATGATAGTTAAAAAAAAATCTGAGGGAGAAAGCTAAACCATTGGTTCCAAAATGACTGTAATTTAAGGATATGCATAATGCAAATAATTCAAATGAAGCAAGGATAAAGTATTAGCGGAGACATAATGCGCTTTGTCCCTGCGATGAGGGAGAACTCTCTCTCTTTTTACCTAGTCCTACTAGGACTAGGATTTAAAGTTATGATCCAGTGTGGAGAAGACTACTCATTAAGAGACAAAAAACAGAGCTTGCAAATTACTGAAATGTCAGACTATGAAAAAAGTCAATGAAAGAGTAAAACTAGAACTCAGGAATTCCTTGCCCCCCAATCCTGTGGTTACAGAAAACAGATCGTTCTGTCTCCAGATGGAAGTTGCATTTCTTTACCTCAAGCAGAAAATAAGCATGGTTAAGAGTTTAAAAAAAGCAAGAGAGGTAACTTGCCTAAGAGAGTTAAATGAGATGACACCGGTCTAGTCTCCTTTGTTATTGCATGCTTAATGAAGTGTCTGGGTAGTTGGAACAGCTCGTGCAGCATGACCTGATTGTTATAGTTGCCTGTTTGTTTGCCGTGAGTTATTGTTTTATTTGGCTTTCATTTCTGAGCTGTTTCCCTGGTCTGTTGGGCAGACGGATGCTGCTGGATTGTGTTTATGAGCCTGTAAACGATTGGGGAGCTGTTGCTCTAACATAAGAGATTATGTGAGAGAGAAAGCGAGGTTGTGCTGTGCTAGGAAGAGCACAGACTGCTGCAGCATATGATGGTCTTTCTGTGTCCAAAACCCAAGATGGCATCTGAATGCACAACGTGTGGGGTTTTTTTTGCAAAAACAAACTAGTCAGTAAGCATAGAGAAACCTTACATATTGCTCATTGTCTTCATATCTAATAGCATGTTGAAGGATTCAGCATGGTGAGAAGGTAATCAATATCTCCAATAGTAGCTTCTTGTAACCACTTATATATGCCCATGAAAAGTATGACAAAGCGATTTCATAACGTCAGGCTTCAGAAGTGTAGCTATGGCCTCCTATTTAAGTTATAATCAATTTTTTTAATGTCAGATTGACATCAATCATCTATAACTCTGTACTGAAAAAATCAGCTCCTTTGAACTGAAATTTTCATGCAAGTAAGAAAAAACTATTCGGTGCGAGTCCAGTTCAAATCTGCACTACAGAGCAGAAGGTAGGCATTATTTTGTAAACATTACCTGTTATTTCTGGAATAATTCAGACTTCTTAGTTTCACTTTCTTACTTCCTCAAACCTTTCAAAGCTAGACAACATAGAGTATAACAGAATGACAGTGTTCTAAAAACAAACAGGGTGAGGTGCGGGAAGGAGGGAGTTTGTGTGTACTTTCCTTGCTTAGAGAAAGGAATTGCAAATGCCGGATCAAAAATCTGGCAACTAAACCTTTAAAGTTCAATGCTTACCCAAGCTCTCCATTAAAAGGAAGCTTTTGCCCTTTGCCAAGGGAATTCAAAACCTGTAACAGTACTGAGGACTGAGAGATTTCCCTTCTAGTTCTCCTAAAATTAGGGATTACTAATGAGTGCCTTTTGAGATTCTTTCCAAATGGACACTACAACAAATTCCTGTCCATTACCTGAACAGTTTTAACATCAGTTAAGGAACTCCAAGGGCTTAACAATTTCCAGAGAAATCTCTCTCCCAGGAAACATTTCCTTCCAACAGTACTTTTGAATAGGAAACACGAAATATGGTTTCTTACCATATTTCTTAGAGCACAGTTTATGCTACTACGCTTTATAGGTCCAAAAACAGCATGGAAAAAACAAACTGATCACCAGCAGAAAACCACGTGATAAAACCAAGAAATATCCTGACACAGAGCTCTTTAGGTACTACAGTCCAGCACATCCAGTCATCTACTGTACTGGAAACAACTATGCTAACTCTTAGGTATTTTACAATTTGAACGTAAAGGTCCTCAAGAGTCTAGCTTTTTGTTTTCGTGTAGGCTGAGTACAAGAACAGTTGTAGCTGAAGTGGTCCAACACATGAAGGAACAAATGACGACAAGGTTTACATCCCAATTTTTCCCTCGATGTATATGAATAAAGCATTACTGCTTTAGTATGTGTAAGGGTAGGTGGAGAGCCAAGGATCCTAGAATACACACCTCAGTAACCCTTCAGTCAAATCCTCACTTCCCTACACTGGCTGCCTCGCACAGCACCACGCATTTGGACAGCCAGTTATTCCCTCCACCTTCCAGCAGCTAAGCACCAGGAAACGAAAAAACAGCAGCCATGTGAAACAAAGCAGCCTTGACATACTGATAGCCAACTCGCCCTCCCTAAAGCCTCCCCATCAGGCTCGTAGGCATGGTGACAGAAGGAATTCTGCTTTGCATCTCTGCTGGAGAACTTCGGAGGTTTAAAACATAATTGCTCAGCTCTGCTCCCTCACAGAATGAAACATTTCATTTAGTATGCCTGTTTAAGCCTGCAGTCATACTAACTGCATCACATGGTCAAAAATATTCAAACCAGCTGCAAGATCTAGATGAATGAGCCTATGTTTTATTTGGTCTTTCTCCATTCCCTCCTGCAGAACTCTTGGACTAGGGAACGCTACAATACCCCATGTGGGGCCAAGCACCATTAAGAGCTAAGACTACAGCACACCTGCAAATTAAGTTGAATGAGTAGGCTAGCTGTACTATTAGCCCCTTCCATCAATAAATCTGCTTCTGCAAATGATGTTTCAGGCAGTCACTGGGAGACGGGTGACACAGTTGGTTTCATTGGCACAGCACACAAGGTTTTATTTGTCAACAAATGGGTTTCATGATCCATCATTAACACTTGATTGATTGGCCCAGCACTTTGGCAGAATAATTTTTTATCACGCTTTTCTACTGCAGAATGTATTTTGGGAACTATGATACCCACTGTTTTGCTGGCATAAGGTTTCCTGGCAGCAAGGCAGAATGTTTCCTTGCAGTCTCTGCTGGTCAGCATGAGTGTCTGGTAGATAACGTGAGGGACTATGTTATGGTTCGGCTCACTACATCTGTTTTTGTTATGATCAGATCTGTCCCTCCTCTTATCACAACAAAAACAACTCTTACATAGCTCTCTCGCCCGCCTAACATAACCCAGATCTCCTCAGAATAAAAAACAAACGTCCAATAAGCCTCCCCCCCAACCAATCAAATATTCTATTCCCCAAATTTAAAATATTCACCTTTACAGATTTTCTGTATTTCTTAGTGCAATAAATAGATTCATTCCAAAGAGAAATACACTAACTCACTGTGACAGATTGGACTCCATCTGTCAAGATTTCATGTTTGATATAGATTGGAAATTATAGATAAAGTGGAAATACTCAGGTACTGTTCTTTCAATGAATGTCCCAGAGGGAGATGAAGAGAATGATAAATTGGTTACGGTTGCACCCTGAGCCAAGCCACTGGAAGCCTAATTAAGATCCAGAAGGACTGCAGCCAGGAAAGACAGATGCCTGAGAGAAGAGTAGTGTGGGAAAAAGGGTATTAGTTTCAACTTGGACAGAACAAATACACAAATGACCTTAACTGTTAGCCAGGAAAGCATATACTTTGTCAGCTTGGTTATAGAAGGGGTTGACACTCTTGTATGTTCAATAAAGGACATTTTGAAAATAGCTCAAGAAAAACATGCTGAGTTTTACTTAGAAAATATAAAAGAGAGGAAGGACCACCCAACAACTCAGAGCACCAGCCTGAAACCTGGAAACCTTGAAGACTTCTTTACGACAGCCTCCTCTATGACACTAAGCACGTCATTTAATTTCCTTGAGTTTCCGCATGTGTGATAAGAGGTTGCAATATGTTTCTTCTAGGGCAAGATAAACATAATAACATGCAAAATATCCAAATCCTAACAGGGACCATAAACATTTGGAGATGCACAGTGGCTTCTGCACTGAGAAGTAAGTATCTTCAGATGAGAGCAGAGGAAGAAATATTAATTTCACCTAACCAAGACAAAACAAAGGACTGGGCAGAGAATATTTATGCAAATTCACTCCAACCTACTGCAAAGAGTTCAGTGACTAAAAGTGACAGGCCAGCAGAGTTAACAGAGGGCACCTGGCTCCTAAGGGACTGCGAGGTGAACCTCTGACAGACGGCAATGCTGACAAGTTATAGAGGGCAATAACAACTGATGGGCCAAGCTGACTGTTTACACTTTGAGATGTACAATGAATGAATACACAATTGGGTTTTATTACATGAAGCTCTTTCTCAGGTAGAAGCTCAGTAAAAGCCAGGGCTGCAGTAGGAATTGAGCGACAAACCGAGTGAAGTTCAGAGAAGTTTGGAAATATTTTGATGCTGATTTTCTCAACGCTGGCAGGATGTTACTCTGGCCTAAACAAGAAAACAGGCATCACAGACAACATGTAGCTTTCCCCATAGGTTATATCAAAAACCAAAACCAGCATCATTTCAGTCTAGGTTTTAAGGGAAAAGTATTTCCTACTACATGAAATCGAGTCTACTCTCTTGCAACGAAGGAAAGCAGATCTAACTCTACGGATGCAGCAGGTGCCCAGGAACCCAAAGCATTAGCGTCAGGAGAGGAAAAGCTGCCTGCAGGAAAGGTCTCAAGTATCTACCTCTGTACCTTTGCAATTTAATATATTGCTCACACTTTGCCTTTGGCTCCTTACTCCTGTTCAGAACTCAGTCTTCAGTCACTAAAGCAGATTATGAGTACAGGATTAAGTAAATGTATCTAGCAACTCATCTTCCCATAGTGAAGCAGTACTCCATCTCTGCAGCCTTATCCTTTCCCAATCACTTAGAAACTCTAATGCTTTTGCTTTATATACATTCTTGCTAAGTCTTCTACTTCATTATTTATCTTCGAAAACCAAGAGGCACATCTCTACTTACATAAGAAAATAGAAACAGTTATATTTATTCTGGATTTATAAAAGATCTATTGGTAACACTAAAATTCTTCAAGCAAGGCATTACTGTGAAATGAAATAAATTAGATAAAAACTGTGCAGAAGAAAGAAACCTAGATACTTTCCCTGACAGACATAAAAAGGATATTCCATACTTGCAGTATAAAATGCTATTCATATCTAGATGTATTATCTCATATCAAAGAAAGATAAATGCTACGGTTATAATAAGGTACATGTAGTAAGTTCAGTGGTTAGGACTTTCAGTTAAACTATGCTTAATCTTATCCTGGACATAGCAAGACAAATTCATTTCAGAATTATATATAATGTATGAGGCCACCAGAGCAGCTGTCAAAGACAGCAAACAATTACTATAATCTCTTCAATAAGCCACAGACATGTGATAATACCTTCCTTACAGATGCCTGACAAATGTGCTTGAAAAATAATAAAACAAAGAAGCCTCCCAAGCTGTAATGTATGTTTGCTTGGCCGGCAAATTACAATAATTGAAATGCCTGTGATTTTACAGTGTGAAAATATTGGTTATATGGCAAGATTAGGTTATGTTATTATTTATCATTTTAATCATAGAAATATACTGGTTTAACTTAATGACTGAAAAAGAAAACTGTTACTAGCAGTGATACTGTGCTGCAGTATCACAAACTGCCTAGCAAAGAAAACACAGAAGATGATAGTACATGCCCACTTTTATGTTAGTAGTGTCTTCTCTCTAATTTAGTAACTCTTCCTACTTGTTTTCTTGTTTCTGACTGATCAAGCTAAGAAATGGACTATGCCACTTATAAAACTAATTACTTCTTTTTTCACTCTCTCAAAGGCTGATAAGAAACTAAACATCACAATAGGAACTCCAATAGTAATTGGTCTGCAGTGTCATGATGCACCAACAAGCTTCACGCTGAAATACTAACTTTAATTTAACAAACATCAGAGACAGAATCGAAACGCCTCGCCCTATCACAGATCTTAGGATGACATTGAGGTGTGCATTTTCAGCAAGATGCACAGTGAGCCACGGAAATTATTTACATTAACAACAACAAGGATTGGATACATAATTATTTTAAGTACAAAAATGAAATTTTCTCCATATAATAACTTCCCAAAGACAGGGTTGCTGATATGCAGGGAGCATAGAAGAGAATGAATACAGAGCTAGTGAATGAAAACTGCTCTGCAGGTTGTAAATGACTCGCTGCATTGATATATACGGTCTCCAAATTCCAGAAAAATTCAACAGGAACAGTGGCAAGAGCTATGGAACCTAAGTTTAAATGAGATGCAAGTATGAAACTCAAGCTGGTCCTGGAATTATAACTGCAGTGTAGCAGGGTATCAGGACTGTGTCTCTGAGCACACCCAGGAAAACTGAACCGATGAATTCCCTATAGATGAGCCAATGGACCACCTCAAAACTAGGCAACTGACTGAACTCCTAACCACCTTCCGGATTTAGTACTTGACTAATTGGTGCAGGAGCTCTCCAGGTGGGTATTTCAGTCAGTTCTAAAGATTCCCCCAAGCAGCTTTTGTGGTGTCAACACAAATTTCTCAATATTCTGATTAGCATTCTGGGTGGAGAGTCTGGCCCTTCCAGTAACCTTCTGCTGCAAAACTGATAAAATTTTACATTGGTAAGGCATTTGTAAATAGCAGAAACTGTTTCTGGAGATGTAGAAATGGTCAGGATAGTCCTTCTGTGCATAGCCTAGATGGTTAGGAAATGTTTTGTATGTAACATAAGATAATCAACAACTATAGATCATGCATGTGCAGGGTTGGTCATGCAGGACCGAGGCCAGCTGGATAAAACAATTCAGCAGAACCATTAGGGGAGCCTCTCCTCATCTAGCTGAAGTTCTTGCTGCAAGGGCCCTTACAGCAGAGACTCCTGTTGTCACTCAGACAATGAACACTATCCTGTTTAAGAGATTTCATTCCCCATGCAAACATTACCCTATGCCAAAATCCAAAGAAATTAGCTTGCTTTCTTTTTGTTTAAATCCAATTCTCTCTCTATCCATGATTATCTGTGCAACAGAACCAACAACTAAAGACCACGTAAAGGATTTCTCATTTTTGAACCTAAGGAACCTAAGGACTCCCAAGTGTACTTGGAAGCATTATGTATTTAGTAATCAGTAAAATAATAGGCGTACTGCCAGGGAAGGGTGTATGTAGATATACAGGATATTAACTAACCTGTGGTAACTGCCCATGTGTATACTGTTCTCATGCAGTAAATATAAGATAGATCACCTACTTTGAATGCTTAATCACCCGCTATTTCCTGCGGAGTAAAAGCATACATGACTGCAACTACTAGATTATCTTTTGCTTTGTAAAGCTACATCATAAATTATCTCAGATTAACTGTTTTTTTGTAGCTGATGGTTAAAACTCACTTGGCTCTTAATCTAGTTAGATACTGAATTCTCAACTCCTATTTATAACCATGGAGCCAAAGTAATTGAAACTGCAGGATGATTCAGTGCAGGTATTTTGGTTCACATTGTGCTCTCACACACATTGTATTCAAATACAGATAAACTCCCTCAAAAATTTCTACTGCTTTTGTTTTAAAAAATTGTTTAAATTGTTTAATATTTCCCTTAATATTATTGCATTTATTTTCTTTGTTTTTATTATGTTAAGCATTGCATAATCTGGATCTCTGAATTTTCCAATGTCACTCTGGCTAGCAGCAGAGACTGACGTCAGATTTTTCCCCATGTTAATGGTATGTTGCATGTCATCATGAGGTGTCACTAGCAGAGATTTTAAAATAACCCAAATATCTGCGAGTGAACCAAATTAAGTCCACTTAAGCAGTCCCACAGGAAAAAAAAAGTTAAGCATTGTAATGAAAAATATGGCAAATCACCCAGCATTACACACTAACCATTGTTCAGTGACAAAACGATAACCATGTTGAAATGACTGACGTATTCACTAATGTCCACCCCCCTCGACATATAATACCATATGAAACCCTGACACTTTAACAGAAAGATATCAGTATTTTTCTTATATAAATTGTTTGCTGCTGCAGACCTAAGATTGGCAAAAAAATTGCTTGTGTATAAATCAAAGAAATAGTCTGAAGAACAACATACACACACAGAAAGGACTATCCCACATGTGCCCCCACTAGAAGATGGACAATTTATTAAATGTTAAGGCATAAACTTTTCCTTAACTTGCCTAATCATATCCAACATCTGTTTAATTGGCACGTTTCCTTGATTATGATAAAACTCTCGTTTCTTTTGTTCTTTGTTCTTTTGTACATTGTCTCTTATCATTACATTAGAACATCTGCTACTTTATTCTATATTAATGGTAAGGGAATTGGAGGTTTAAGTCTGAGGTAGTCACCTAGCTTTTCACATTGGTGAGAGTTAAGAACGACAGCGTGGAGATCAAGGGGACTTTATTACTGGCAGCGGAGCAAAAGTTTTAGGTATACAATTTTTGGAATTAGGTGGCCAAAGCAGCAGTCAGACAGCAAGATTTCTCTCCTACATTTTTACCCCTGTATTTGAGAAAAAAATGTTAATATAGATCTCTCGGGGGTTTAGAGCATTGAAAAGGTATACAGGGCATTCTTACAGATTTCAATTTTTGTGTCTTCGTAATGCCCTAGGCAGGAAATCCTCCATAAACAGATGGATTTCAGGGGGGTGGGGGCAGAATATAGCTTACTACATACAGGATAAAACCAAGTACAGGACAGTGTCGCCTTGACTCCAGATTCAACTTTTTTCACGGTCCATGTTTCCTAAAGAGTGTCCTACCGTCCTTAGCCAGAGATTACTGCATTGTCCCTTCAATATGTGCAGTATACTGCTGCCTGCTTTCTAGGCACAATCATATCGTTTCACTGCTTTACGGTACACCTAAATTTGGACCCGGTGCTTTAAAATGTAATCATGGGCTTGGTTTTTTTTAGTTTAAGCCAAGCTTTCTACCTCAGCTTAGCTTTTTGACTTGCATGTTTAGGCTCCACTGCCTGTTTTTGTCAGATATCTAACACCGATTTCCTTTCAGTCCTCCTCAATCCCATTCACATTGCAGACAGTTTTCATTCAAATTATGGGAGTCAATGTGTTAATTACTTTAAATTTCTCTTTCAATAAAGAGAATGTTGAAGGGAAAGATAAATAAACGCATAGGTGAAATGACTCAAAAGTGATTCTGGCATGTGAAAGTAAGACAGTCTGGTCTCCTTACTGCATTTGTTTCCACTGAACTGCAGCATCATCTTGAGAAATATTATGACTATCTTAAGCTCTATCAGCTTTTTACTTTAGCAAGTAAGATAAGTCACCAGCTATATAAATGCACAATGAGAAACAAAGAGTTCCTTTTGGGAAGCAGAGTGGGAGTGCAGCGTGTTTAAGTTTACTAGTTAAAGATGCCATTTAGGACTCAGTCAGCATCGATATCAAGAATACATCTAGACAACGTAAAACAATCAGTGAAACCTACTAATTAAAGTGCAGTTCAAAGGCAACAATTAACGATCAGGTGCATAACTGTTCACAACAACCATTCAGAGGAAAACAATATTGCCACACTAGGATGCATTGCGTGTGACTAGCAGAATGAAACATAAATAAAGAGGGGTTTTGCTCACCTCTAGAAACATTGTAAGTTAAAGTATAAAACACTCTTGCTAATCATTCATAACAAAAAAGGGAGAAAAGAGAACAAAGAGAAATGTCTGATTAACTCCTCAGCAGGAAAATATGGTAGCTATTGATCTACTAGCACTGATCCTTTCTCTGTCTTTTTTAATTTGATTATATATGGTAAATCCCATGGCTACAGGATATACTGAGATTTCAGATCCTAGACATTGTATTTTCTGAACTACTTAATACACCAGTAAACATACAGTAGATAAAGGATGTTAGGCATTTTCTTCATCTGTGCCGGTGTGTCAGCCCACCTCGTGTTTGCTTCTCTAAGCCCTTCGCTGCTGTCTCCCACCACAACTAACTCTTCTGATTCCCTTTTTATTTCCCCTTCCCTCACTCTCAGTTGTCCTAGTCTATATTCTCAACTGGCTCTCTTGGCCGCTCAGCACTCTACATTTCTCATCTCCAGCTCCCTTCTCATACAATTTCAATTGCCTAACTTCTTGGATAAACAGAATAGCACAGCAAAATGACACAATTGGACTACAATTCTGAAGAAAATGTATCCATTTTTAGAAGCTATTATACTGAAAAATGAAATTCAGATGTTACCTAAAGAAAGAGAGCAGAAGGAGAAAAAGAAAAGAGAGGATTTCTTACTAGATATAAAAAAGAAAAGACAATGCATCAGCCAGTTACAAAATGCCTACTATGAAACCAGCTAGCATGTGACACACGTTCAAAGACACCAGGCTATGTGAGAAGGTGGGGAAATAATTCCTCTAAAAGAATAACTGCAGAGCAATGTAAAGTAAGGAAAAATACACAAAAGGACATAATTCTGTGCTTTACACACATCTGCCAGGATGACCATATTAACTTGCAGTTACATATTTTACACTACAGGACTGCAGCACAGTCCTGTCACACATGACTAGACTAGTGGTCCACCATGATCAGTTCCACCTTCCTGAAAGCCACACGCCAACAGCACCTATCTCCAAGGAAGTTCGCAAACACTGTTCAGATTGTTCCAAATTAAATTGCCTCATTTACATGTTCCCCAGCCAGCAATGGTGAGATGTTAAATCTTTATCTGAAGTACAGCATTCATATTTCTCCCAAATCACTGGAGAAAATCCCAGAGTAGATCTCAGGGTCTGGGAATCACGTCACCTAAATCACTAAAGGGGAGGCTCTATACTTCTCTTTGCCTCAGTTTTCCGTTGCTAAAGTAGTGATAAAACATTGATTTAATCTGTAAAATACTGTGTCAGTACTAGGCATTATTGGAGCTTAGAAATGCAGATGTTATCACTACCATGTAAGGGTCCGTTCCCTTTTTCAAATCTTAAGAAATAGTCCTCAAATCCATCTGGTGGCAGTGAATTCAACACATTAATTGGGAACAGTAAAGAAATTCACTTCATCAATACACTTCAAATTGACTGGATGTCTTATTTTGTTAGAAATAGTGAATAAAACCCAAAACAAAAAAACTAATCTGTCTAGGCACACAATTAGTCATTTTGGTTTATTATGCCTGTTCTTATTCTTTCTTCTTTTAACATAAACAGTCCCAGTCTGCTCATCTCACTGCATATGAGAATTTCAAAGGCCCTAATTACTGTCATCACCCATCCTTGATAAAAAAGTCTAGCTTAGTTTATCGGTTTGTATTAGCACTACACAAAAATAGTGACTTGCTTAAAATCAATCAATCATCATCTTCATCACTTTGAAGAACATAAGTGAATATTTCTGTATTCACATTTCCAACACTGAGTTTTCACCATAAAAAAATTACATAGATATCTAGAGAATTATATATTAAAGTAAATTTTAAGGACCCTGAGAATTCTTGGACTGATAACCTACTAGGCAGAGTGAGATTTTCAGTAGCATTAGACAAGAAATATCTATAGACTCCCTTTCATAATTTTGATTAGATACCATCCTGGGGAAACAGGCAGAATCAAGTAAGTTCAAAATGGGTTGTTGTTTTTTTTTTAATAGAATTTACGTGACTCAGGCAGGCAAGTAGTACACTTAATATGAAAAAAGCACAAGTTATGTTTTAATCAAAAGTGTACTTTTTGCAGCAATACTATTTTACAGAAAACCCAAACTTTTCTGCAAGTCTTCTAAAGTCTTTTGGGAAAACCAAAGCTGTGATTTTGAATTCTTTATAGACAGAAAGTGGAACTGACATAAGCTGTCCAAGCAAACAACAAGGAAACTGACAATAAACCTCTCAAAAACAATTTGGTTCCCTAAATGAGATTTTTTTGGAACATTCTTGATCTGTAAATAACATAAAGGTTAGTGCTCAAAGATTAGAGTAAGTTAGCGAAAAATTTATTTTCTGTGTGTTCTGCAAAACATAGAAATCCAATTTTCCAGCTACTTTTTCCATTACCTGAAATAAATATTAGGGTCTGATCACACATCTAATAAGAATATGCATAACTTCTTGGAAATTTTATCAGGAAAAAGGAAGGTATAAGCAGTATAGACAAACATGCCACAGAAATGAGGCACTTCAGCTTGAGGGAAAAAAAAAACAACTCTTTTCCATATTAGAATAGAAGACCTTTTGGAGGGTTAAGAGTAAATCATTTTCTGTAGTTCTTTGGACACTTTTCTTAGCAGTGAATTGCCAGGCTTACTCGGTCTTTTGACAAGATTTGGTGATTTCAGTTGTATTGCTAGACTCATCTAAGAACAAATCACTTGAGTAAGTGTTTTGGAAGGTATGTTTGATTAGCAACCTCAGTTACTGAATGACAAGACTTACAAGAAATCCAAACGATTACTTTACAAAAGTAGGGAGATGTCATGAAAAATACTGACACTTTCTGGAATGACAGGCACTTAACACGACGTGTCCAATGCTGTTAGAGTGTTAACGTCCACCTTGGGCTATGACAGAATTCTTCTGCCATTAGGTAAGGAAATAATTCCCCAACGTAAAGGATTAATGACAATTCTGATTTAATGATTTGCTTTCTGTTTCTGGCCTTGCTCACACGGTACATCCCCATTAGTTTAGACTGTAAGGTCTTGCTGTGACCCAGATAAGTTTCTAAAGGAAAACTAACACAATAAATCCCTTACGCAGGTTACAGCACAATCCCGCAGAAATTGTTCCAGCACAAATGAAGGAATGTCATACGGCAGTGTGAGAACAGGAACAAATAATGGGCCAAGAGCAAGACAAGAGATTCTTAAATCACTGTGGACGTTCAGTGCTTTGTCTTGTGGAGTCATCGCCAAGGAACACCTCAGTGTCCTTAAAGCTGAGCTCTGCGTTCCAATAATGAAATCGAGAAACTAATTGTAATAAAAATACTTATATATCTATTTGTGTTGAATTGGATTTCTAAATAATTCCGAGTGAAAAGCTGGATCAATTACAAATACTAAGAAAACTGAACTATATCTACAAACCCAATGAACAGAAAGTCTCCTTGCTCTTTAGACCAGCTTCACAGAAAGTAGTAATAAGAGGGAAAACAGTTCAGCTCTAAAAGCATTTACTTTGGCAGACTTCTTCTACACAGCCTAAGTTAATAGTGCCATTTGTTAATATAGCACATAATTCGATTTAAAAGTGTGACCAATTCACAGATCCCCTACGTGCATTTACTTTACATAGTGACTGAATAACTTAAAACTCCTTGGAAATGTACTTTACAGTGAAATATTAATATTTAGTCAGTTTATTACCATTACTAAATGTATTGTTACAGCATAAATCTATAAAAGCGTGTCAGGACCTACCTAAGCTTTGTGACAGATTGAACATTAAGGCTTGCATTGGCCTTGGAAAAATCTAATTTCCCAATATTATGACAGCTATACAATGCGTAAATGCTGAAGTCACTGATTACATATGAGTCAAATATTTATTTATCAACCGACAAACTGTTAGCCCTGGCAAGATATGCGAGACTTGATGCTAATTAAGGAGACAGTTCACTCCTGATGGCATCCAACACTCCATAATGCAGTTTTTTTTTCCAGATAAAAACCACAGCAAATTTTTTTTTTTTTTACAGATATGGTATAATCCATTTTATGTATCTAAAATTTCATAGCATTATTAAGAACGTTCTTCACCTTAGTTATGCTTCACCTTTCTTTACCACAGTTAAAAACTGTGTTATCTAGCTAATCTAATGATTTAGAAATATCAAAGTGCGAACTATCATTACATACCAGAATCTACTGGAAAACATCACTCACCTCAGTTGATGAGGATACAAGGATACTGAAATGATACCGAAAGGAAAATACAAAAACTTGTCCCAGTGAGTTTCTGCTGAAACAGCAATCAGAAAAAGGAAGACATTCACAGCTTTATATGCTAGACAGACATTGAAGACCAGATTTTGGGATCATGAGAAACTGAAAGACAAAATTAGCCATGTAGAGAAGGAGATCTTGATACTAGATACCATTCGCAGAAGAATGAGTACCTTTTTTGCTCTTTCTTCTAGGCCTTTCCCTTCCAAATAGTAATCGCTGCATCACTTCTGAGGAATAATTTAGGATGTTTTTCCTTTTTCTTGTTTGATAATTTATAGTAAAGTTTCAAACCTCTAGCCTTTTCCAAAATGTTACTTAGAAGCACAATCTTACCAGGAAAAATCAGATAGCAAAGATAGGTTTCTTTATACTGAAATCAGTTTTCAAAATGGAGTCCAAGTTCCTAAGAAGTATACGTCTTCCTGAATTTTAACTGTGCGTAGTCAAGTAGACAGGTCATTAAGAAACACACCCAATTGTCTAAAGGTTTGCAACAAGAAAAGTTAATGGGAAAAAAACATAATGAAAACAACAGACAGGAAGATGATAGAGACAGATGAAGAAAGGCATTTGGTCAAAGATAGGGAATGTATGAATTAAAGAAAATCATAATACACGAAGAGGTTGGGATACAGAGTAAATATTGAGATGTATTCAACATAATGTAGCTAGAGATTTTGGAGCTACTACTTATTTTCTCACAGTTTCATTAAGGAATAATGCACACAATATGCTTTGAATTTCATAATATATCTCCTGGTATAATATGCTAGTCTGCTGTTTGTGTGACATTTTCACTCTTAAATTCTCATTTTGTTTCAGCTACAATAGACTGATTAAAGAGAGAAGACATGAGTTAGGATGGGTTTATTTGTCGCTCACATATGGTTCTGTCATTGTTGAATGAGACATTAAAATCGAAAGAAAGGGCAACTGTCTAGACCCCTCTGAATCACTTAAAAGACTCCTACATATGGTTTCTATTAATCTTAAACCTGCTCTTTTTTCCACCTTCCCCTCAATCTGCTAAACCATGCCTTTCCCTTAAGTCTTACTACAAAACTCATTTCTGAGCCCGATTCTGCAAGAATTTGCCCACATACGTGTGCGAAACTTCAGGGTACATCATTACCTACACATTAGTGACATCAGCGTGACTCACACAATTAAAGCTCAAAGTGTATGCAAGCTGTCTTACTTTAGGACAGAAAGTAACTGCCTTCCACGCCGCAACAGATGAGGACTCTGTGGTCCAAGGAAAGATAAAACTGAAATTCAGAGCTAGCCTCAGCAGCTGACATTCAGCCGAGGTAGAATGGCCTTGGGCAACTCACACATATGTGGAATAAGCCAGAAAGGGAGACAAGGCATGTGATTAAAGTCACTTTTGCCCTCTAAAATATTAAAACAAAGAACAAAATACTCATGGCGATATAATAAAAACAGTAAACACTTTATTGTTCAGCAGGTCTCATATTTGTCCTTATTTGGCTAAACAAGTGCAGATATAATTCAATTTGACCTAGAGTATGCCTAGGTCAAATTACTCCTTTGTAACTATGAGTTACTCCTTTCGCAAGCAATTATGCACCTGCTACTAGATTGCACTTTACAATCAATGTTAAAACATATAAATATATATACACACATACAGTATTTATGACATATGTGTAACATATAGATACACTATATTTTTATATATACGGTGTGCATATATATCTACACACATCAGTGTGATCTTTCATGCAAATATTCAAATAAACTGGATAAACTGATTTACTAGGAAATGCATATTAATGGATTTCTTTAAGGCAAACCCCTAGTTTTTGTTCAAGTTTGTTTTTTCCTTTTTTCTCTCAGAGAAAACACAATAAAAGAAAGGCAGGAACGCAGGAAGGAGGACAACCCTTTGCATTAAGTAAGTCATCAGCACAAGAAACTGATGGCATGAAAACACTATTGAGAAAAAAAAGAACTATTGAACAAGAGAAGTATTATACCTTATCAATGAAATAATAACGCTATTTCTAGAATTTCTAGAATATGCATTTCACTAGGTATCAATTAATTTTCTTTCACTAACGCAGAGAAGGCTATTATAATTCACAAAAGTATCCATCAGAGTTAATTTTATTACATTTCACACTCATTCAAGTTAACCACACTCAGGCACTTACGTTTATTTTTTGCTGCACTTCACAACGATTTTAAGACCAGAAAACTACCTGAAAGCGATGATGAATATTTTCACATGCTTTTTCTGTTCGTTTAAAGTGAGCGGTTAAACTGAGGCAACTGAAATCGAGAGATTGTTCAGGAGAAATATCAGTTTCACAAACCAGAAAGTAAGTTTCTAAAAGTTATTCAACTGTAATAATTTTTATCTATAGTAAGTATTTCTGGCTATCCATTAGGGAAAAGGCCTGTCTCTCCAGGTCATTGGTTTTGGGGAAAAAAAATGACAGGTTATTATTAATACAAGCTAATAGATACCTAGTAGACATCAGTGGGTAGGGCCACCCTTTCTTATAAGCCTCATATGGTAACTGAATCTCATCAAAAAAGTGCTGTTTGTACTTTTTCCATCTAATATGTATCTGTATCATTTATAATAAATACATATATAATCTACTGAGAAAACAATTTTACTAACAAATGGAGTCATCTTCAGTACTTTAATAATGCCATATTTTCCAAGTATGATGAAAGAGACTGTAAGGGGGCACCTTTCATCCTTAAGAAGCACTGATATATTAAATTATGAGACAAAATATTTGAACTGTGCAAGGCAGAACTTTCATTGCTCTAGGAAAACTGGCATTAAAAAGTCACTGACCTTTTCTTCAAGGACAACATTAATATTGTTGCCACATCAAAGCTATTGCTTATAAACACATACTGTTTAGTGTGCATCATTTTTAATCATACTTTCCAGGGGAAACAATCCACTCACCAAGCCCCATGCCCAGTAGCAGTATGTATTGATATGAATTATTTTTGATCAATAGTCCCTTATCATTTTTTTCCATTAGGTTCATTTTGGATAGAATATATGTCAAAGTTACTTTTTGAATTAAAAGAGAGAGAACGTTGCATCTGTAAAACAAGAAGCTTTTTTTGTGTAAATAAATAAAAAATGTGTTGTAAAGCAGAATAAAGATTTAAGTAATATTTCAGGGTAGTGTCGTTTCGAATTAACATGAGCTACGTCGTACCCCAGAATTTACTTGAATGCGTTACTGCGAGAAAATAACTCTGTACCCATAACCTGGCACAAGGACTTTCATTAATTGCTGCTGACTGATTACTTGAACAATACAATCCTCATGAAGAAGAATAATCAGTTGATATTATAACCAATGTAAAATTAAATTCACAGTCAAATATTAAGCATTGAATCAGTGCTCCTTCAAGCTTAGCTGTGCTGGTGTGGGCATCCAACGCATACGCTGGATAAACAGATTGCTCAGAGCTCTTTCTGTATAGCCAGTTTAAATACAGCGAATGGCTGAGAGAGAGGCCAGTCAAACATTACAAGGACACGCTCCAGGCAAATTCTCAAGCCGCGTGGCATTAATTCCACAACACGGAGAGTCGAGCTGAAAACTGTCTGCTGGGGCAGAGATTATATACTGAGTCTGTCAAAGCTTATGAGCAAAACTGTACTGACGCTGCACATCACCAAAGATGCCAGAGAAAAGCAGGTGTAGTGGATGAAGGAAGCTCTGTCTACGAACTCTGCCCTATGTTGCTATAAAGATCAGAGTCATTTCTCAACCAAAGAAAGAATTTCAGTTTCTCAAAGGCAGAATTTTTATACAGCAAACTGATGGAAGACTCCATGCTTTTCGACTTCTACGCTCCTTCAAAATGTAATTACAAAATGAGCTGGGCCACATTCATTCACGATGTAACTACACTCAAGTTATTTCTGTAAGAAATTCTAATTCACGAATGTAAGTCTGCAACATGTTGATACCTTTTAATTAAACAAACTGTATTTCCTCTTCATCTTATCCATACTGCTTGAAAAATGTCAGGTTTTAAAAAGGATATAACCATTATTACTTGAGGACTGTTAATGATGAGATGTGTTACGACAACGCATTCAAACTCTTGACTCTGGGTATAACTATACTAGCCTTTCTCCAGACAGGGAGCCTCACCAAAACAGATTTTAGCAAAATACGTATGCTGTAGGCCTGTTTTCAAGTATTAACATAGTTGAAAGTGAAACATGGATGTTCATTTGCCGTCTTTTCTAGCTAGCTGTATAAAGAGGCTGCTCTGTTCAGAATCCCCCAGTAGAGCATAGGGCAAGGAAGAAAGTGTTCATTATCTTGTCAAAAAGCCAACTGGTGCCTGAGCTGTTAGGATTACTTCTTTTAATTCCATTTCAGGTAAAAACCTGCGGGAGTTATGATTTTTTTGTAAAACAACATTAGCCACTCGTGTGCAGCCTCTGGTGATTTTCCACTCTGGTACAGATGCTCAAGTACTAACAGAAACATGCTTCCACCTGCACTGAACAGGCAGAGCTAGAGCCAAATCTTTAACATCTCTTTCAATTGACTTCTGTCACACAGACTGCACGCACACATTTCTTATTCCATTTACTGTACTTGTCCTTGTGTATATTTCTGCATTATTCAGCATCAAATTCAGTCCTCAGGCATAAACAAACAAATCACGTATGTTTCATTAGCTACAGAAAGGTCTAATTGCAATATGCAGAGATACAGAAGTCAGAAATTCCCAAATTGAAGGATGTGACAGTATTGCTACTATAGTCATACCATAAATTGTGCATACTTCATAAAAACTTTGTATTATAATTAATTTAATAGGTACAGACCTAAACAAAAACTGAAAGGAAAATCAGAAAGGAATATACATCAGGGCATTAACATCCCATGGACAAAATCATTCAGGAATAAATCAGCCAAATGTAGCTACAGTTTAGATTTCTCAATGGGGAGCATGAGCTTCAGCTCCAATTCACCAGTAGCAGCTCGTGAGATTTTACATCAATTAAGAAACAAATAAAACAAACAGAATATAGAACCCCATGTTTAAATAACTTTTTACAAGAACGAACATGGAAAAATGGTTTTAAAATCACATGTACCACATGTATAACTAATTCTTACTATAAAAAAAGTAGCTTGCTTTCTTGGAAAAATATTTATTCTGAATTTTACTGTTTTTAAAGTAACAAGTAAACTGAAACTTCAGAATAGGACGTACATCTTTTTTTTTCCTGGATATATATAAATGTATCTACTGGAATCAGTGAATCTAGTTTCTGCAGAAGAGAGCATCATGACACAAAAAACTGTTAATAAATTACTTCTCTGTTCCCAAAGTCATCAGATTATTCTAGATGTTCATTCAAACCTCAGCTATCTTTTAAAAATACCTGTGAAACTAACACTACCTCCAGCTTCTCACATTTACTTAAAGCTGCCTGAATTTTCTCAATTTGGCTATGACTTCCCGGTGGTAGTATGTCCTGGTTAGTTATTAGCAACCCTACAAGACATCGCAGTTTTTAATACACTTGCAAGAAGGCATTGAAACATACTACAAAGCTTACAGAAGTAAATTGTCAAAATTTACTACAACTTACTATAACAGTGGTACTTGAACAATGTCTTGAGCCTACTGTAAGAACAGACCAGTACATCCAACGCCAGTAGTTTGCACAGATCCACAAAGGTAAGATCAACTGTTTTTTCTCTGTTTTGATAGGGAAGGACAAGAAATGTAGGAAACGTTGCATTTGTTCACTCATCTTAAACCGCAGTGGTTTCTATTCTGAAATTATCACAAAGCCCTTTTGTTAGCAGCACTGTAGAGGTTTTTCCACAGTTGTAGACTGTATTCGGAAATCTGGACAATGATGTGCACTGACTCATTAAAATCACTTATTCGTATGTTTTCAAAGCCATGTACATACACTAAAGCATTTCCGTCTTCTTGTACAACTCATGTCTCTTATACAGCCCTTACTTTGCCTGAGAGCACCAAACACCTAAGTGGCAGATAACTCGGAATTCACTTTTTTAACAGGCTATATTCCCATGAATAAACTACTGAGGTAATATCTGACAGGATCTTAGGCATGGTATTTAGGGATGACTTTACAAAACCATTCAGTGCCTTTGGAGCACAAGTTCCACCAAATGTGGAAGGTCGTGTTCTCCTCTGACGCTTAAAAACTTCCGAACCTCTCACCTCTGTCTCAATTGCAAAGCTTTCCCAAAAGGATTTCAGACGAGAGATGAGCATCGATCCAATTTACCATTTCTGATCAATGTTAAAGGGAGCGTAATGTAACTATGTAAATTAAAGGGAGTGTAATGTAACTTTGAAGAATAAAAAAGTTGGTTAAGACTATGCAAATAGGGGCCAAGCGGTTCACCAGAAGTCTTACAATTAAGAAAGTACCAGAACCTCTGTCCTAAATTTGTTCTATTGAGGTTAATAACACAGATCATTCTTTCCAAGGCTAAGATACGTTAGAATTTTTAACGGTAACTGCCTTCTAACAAATGAGAAATACAAGAGCAGAACTGTTTGCTGAATGTCATTGATTCTTCAGGTTTAATACATCTAATTTCCTCTTCCTTTTAGCAATTCCACTAGTTTAGCTGTCTGCAGAATTATACAGTGCTCGAGCACAAACACGAGAAGAGCCAGTGGTTTGCAATTGAAATGAGAGTTTATAAATCAAGGGAATATAACATGCCCTGTTACAGAAAAGCTTGCTCTGCACTATTTTAAAGCAATATTTTAAAGCACACTTTAATCCAATCACAAAATGATTTTATCAGTAGTGCCAGCACCAGTCATTCCTTTATATATTACTGGTGTCTTTTCATATCTTACACACTAAAATATATAGTCCCTCCTTCCTTCTTTCAGCATCTCCTCTCGATATGTATAAAAGATTGTATCCAACAGTTTTACTTTCTAAAATTGTCTGCCTGATTTGATCGTGCAGTTTTGCTGTTAAATATTTTTTCCTTCCGTGTTCATCTCTTTCATGCAAAGACTTAAGCCTTATTTTTCGTGCCTTACATAATTGTTCGCTAATGCCTTATTAAAGCTGACACCTGTGGCTTCAGTTATCTTATAAATGAGTTAACAAGGAAAAATACCACCCCAGGGAAGCTTGTTTTAGACATCTGAACCAAGAGAATTAAAGTACTTTATACCTCCTCAACGTATTTGTTCACTGGTTCCAGCATCTCAAGCTGTCATTCATGCTTTCTTGGCAATGAGGAGGGGATCGTGCATCCATCAGAGTAAAAAAGGAAAAAAAAACCAAGGTAAATAGAAAATTCTTCTATAGGAAATCTTTGCAAAAACTAATCATTGTGACTAGGCTTATGTTCGATAAAGAAGACAACAGTGATCACTCCAGAAGCTTGGCATTCTCTTCTGCAAACAGACAATAACTAGTATTACTTGAGAACTGTTTCACTTTAAGATTTGCTCATGGTTGTTCATTCTCACTTCTTCAAAAAACTCAGGAAGGTACCAGCAACAGGTACCTACGCTGCCTCTAAAAAAGCCTTTATTAGCAAGGGTACTGCCAGGCTCCACAACCAGCAGTAGGCAGCTGCTGGGTTACTTGCGCAGTGCGGTTTGGGCTGGGTTAGAGAAGCAGTCTGACTTGCAGCTGAGTCCTAGCTACCCCAAGCGTCTCGTTGCCTTCCCTCACCTCTTGTGCTAGAATTGCCACTCCTGCACACTTACCAGCACAGCTGCATATGTCAGCTGGGGAACAACTGCACTGCTGCTACACCCGCAGAGCTGAATGCGAGGAGAGAGGGGAGCCATTTCCAGAGCAGAGCAGAGCACAGCTGAACAGCTGTAAGCAGTAATATTTTCACCCAGCTCAAAACACATCACATTGACCTCAGCTTTAATGTAGGTAATGAAGTTTGCTACTTGTATTGGTGTAAATGACTCTTCCGCTGAAACCACAAAAAGTTAGAGGACAGACTGTGGTAACAGGATGCCTACTGCTAGCATTTACAATGGATTACCCGTTCTGACAGCTGTTTGTCCTGGATTGAAATGGAAACAAATCCTCAGTACAAACAAGATCTCAAAAAATATGTGGACAGAAGCCAAAGAGCAAGGACAATTTTCCAGCACCATAAAATCTCTCTCTTTAATTTGTCTGTACAGCTATATAAAACTAGCAATTTATCATCTTTTTTTTTCATCTTGTTCTGTGCAGCCTTTTATAAAGCAACTCAAATATCCTCACAAGTACAACTCTTAATACCATTTTTGAATGCGAAGCTCAAGTCTTCTTAGTATGATAGGATAGTGTGCAACGTAACTGGCCCCTAGCTGATGTCTTCATCTATTTTACACATTTTCAGACTGACATCAATACTGAAACCTAGTGCAAGCCCTGTCTTCTTATGGGAGATGCATTTGGGATGTCAAGTCATAACTGGAAAGAGTTTGTGACATAATTCTGCAGGAAATAAAACTAAATGAATTAAAGCAAGGAGGACCTGAACTCAAAGTTCCCAGGAATATCATGCATCTCTTGCCACGTGGCTAGAGGCACCCTCTGGGCTGTAGCACAATTTAAAAGCCTGGAAAAGGAAAGAGGCTTTGTGCATATGTACTAGATCTGTAATACAAATAGAGTTCACTGTTATTATTGCACTTACACCACTAGTAGGATACAGCCTTTCAGATAGTGCTCTATTGTATTCTCATTACCTTAACTAAAGGTATAATAATAACAAATGGTTCTTTGAGCTTTTTCATGACCGAACATAAAATAGACTTATTGGAATATTACAGAACAATTCTTTATTTACAAGTATGAAAATAAGGCCCCCAGTCACAATCTGTCAGATTTTACAGAGTATCACAAAACCCAGAATATATACCTAGTTTAAACACTGTAAAATAAGGATCACTTGATTCAAATGATGGCCTACGGTCCTGCATGTTATAAAGTTGACAAATTTGAGTTACAGGAAAACGAAGAAGTGTCCCGAGCTAATTCAATTCCATCCATCTTTGACTTTAATGTTTCAGATAGATTTGTAATGAAAATTTATTTTCATTTCTTTATATAGCTCTGCTAAATGACCAGAGGTTCGGAAAATCCTGGATTTGAGAGTGGGAAGGTTTTTGTGCTGCTGAGAGCTGTGTCTTTGAACAAAGTGAATTGTTATTCCCCAACAGATTATTTCTTAAGGAGTATTGATCCCACATGCATTCTACAAAAAGCACCACTATAAAGTTATACTGGTATGATTAGGTGCAGACCCTTAAATTAAGTCTATATCTGAGTGCACTTAGCCTCCCCTATTTCCTTAATGCCCTACTTCTGGCTTCCAAGGTTGCTGTAGCACCCTCCAGACATAGGCCCATTCAAGACGATATAGGATCAGGACCTCAGAGTCTATCACATAGCACACATGCCATGAGACTAAACGTAAACTACCAAAGGACAGACCTACAAAAGCTCTTAGAACTAAATTCAGGAAAGAGATCTTCAGCACTCTCACCTGATACCAGGGTTTTCACTACTAAAGCGTGATCAGTCAATAGTGGGAAGGCTGATAGGTTATCTCACAACTAAGCCAATCTAAGTACCTCCAATTAGCCGTTCCCATGCTTGAATTAGTGTCAGGCTCTCTGCTTTGGGACGAGGAGACCAAGAGCCCAGGGAGCCACTGCTCTGTCCATTTCTCTGCTGGCACCAGAAAATCTGTAAACTTTGAAATTATGGGCGGAATCCAGGACTCTCAGAGCTTCTCTGCTGCAGAGCTGGAAGCCTGGAGGTTCTGGGCCAGGTTCCCAGGTCCTGCAGCGTTGACGCCGTCTGGATGGCAGTGCAGCCATAAGGCACAGATCCTGAGAGCCCCGCATCTGCTCAGGGAAATTGATATGCGGGTAGGAGCCGAGAAACTGATACACACGAAAAACAATTTCCCAGAGCAGCTGGGGTACAGAGAGAGTGCATACTGTTTGGAAGCATTATGCTTCCTGAGGTTTTTTTTCTTTCCCTTTTTCTTTTTTTTCTTTTTTTAGAATCTCTCATTCAAAAGAAAAGTCTAAATGTTTCAGGTTGGCTTCTGAGCAAATCTTCCCCAAGCCAGGAAAATCTCTTTTTCCCTCTTTTTTAAAATGATCAAAAGAGAACAAAAGAAGTGAAAAACACATAATGGCTCTGGTAAGGCATAATAGATGAGACAAAGTGAAAACAACAGTTATAAGTGGAGGGAAAACGCACCTCAAAAAACTATGACATGACGCCAGTGCTCCCTAAAGTTACACAACAGAAGACAGTAGTAGACTGAAAGAAATTGATATTACCTAGCAAAAGCAGCACACAAATATGTATTTCTGACTGGATTCTATGACCCATAGTTACAATCATCAATTTGTCTAGGCTGCAGCCAGTGCCAGTATACTTGTATGCAGGTGGAAAACCCTGCAGCCCATTAAGAAAGCCCAGAGATGGATCTGTCCAAATCCTGGTGACAGTTTCTTTCTTAAAAAGTTACTTTTCCTTCTACTTCAGGTATACTAGGAATTATTTCAATTGCATTCTGCCCAATTCTCATCATATCTAACACAATGCCTGTAGTCTCCTTCCTATATAAAAAAAAAAAAAAAACCCTAATTAAGTAGCAATATTTAAGCAAGAGTGCAGGATTTTCCTGTAGTTCTCTCAATTGTTCTTTTCTTTTTTGCTTTTGTCTTGATTAAGTCTTACTCACTCTTTGGGACTGCAGTCTTACCATTTTCCCCTATTAGGTAAATGCTGAGTAACATAGGTATAGGACCAAAAAGAAGATCAAATCTGGTCAACTCTTTTCAGTAATGACACACAGATTGTCTTTTGCACTGCTGTGACAAGTGAATTTTACAGCTGTGACTCTGATTTGACTATTATCATCTACATAATCAATCAGTAAAATTCCAGGCAAATGAAGCTCCAACTCTTTTACTCAAAGGTCAGAAGTGGTAACCACTATTTGCTTTGTGGTGCATAGTATTTTAATTAGTTGAATGGCTCTGTACATATGTATGGCTCTTATCTGTAATTTATTCATGACTTTGCATTGAACATTGACATTCTGACACCTAATAAGTAAGGAGGACAAACATTCACAGGTAACATGGGGTGAGAAATACCATATAGATTTAAATAGTCAAAGTTGAGATTAGGAAAAAAATCAAGGCTTCAAAACTAAGAGCAACATCTAGTATTTAATTAGTTCCATCCGTACACGCTCTATTCCGTTTCACTATAGACAGTTCAGGCTTACTGCAAGTCAAACAAACAGAAATGAAAGCAAAAAAGCCTTCAAAAATACTTTATATCAATACTACAAAACCTAATTAATAAATAAATACTGTAATTTATTATCTATTACTAGTATGCAATTCTGTCATCATGTTCTTCTCCAAACACAACTGAGATCGTTTCTGGCTCCAAAAGTGCAGCTGCTCTCCGTGCCTGAACCACTTTCTGAGCGTCTGAGCGTGAGGATTCTGACAGGCCCTTAGAACTGGGCCCTCTCGCATATTCACAAGTTGTTTCAGGGTAGAACTTATCTTATCAGAAATTCATTTCACACTGAACAACTTTTTCTTTGCTAAATAATGACAAATTTGTCAAGGAAATTTAGTAGGAAATTTTCTTTTACTTTTGAAAAAAAATTCAAAACACTAACCTTTAAACAAAATATTTTTCCTTTTTAAATGACAAGTTCTCTACCCTTTTCAAGTTCCAGGCCAGTTTTGTTTTCTTATATTCTGATTCAGCTAAGGAATCAAAAAAAAACCAGTTATTCATACGGTTCTATTTTTCTGTAACTTAAAGATAGGGGTTTTTTGCTCCTCCAGCATTCAGCAATAAGCTCTTTAAACGAGTATGATGTGCTTTTCAACTGGAGGGATCATTCAGACTACTCTGAGCTGAGATCTTTTTCCCAAACCCTCAACATTGTACAGTTCATCTGCTGCTATATTAAGAATATTTAAATTGAAAGCTAACTTTTTGATTGAAATGGAGTATTTCAGGAAAAAACAATACTGTTTTCATGAACATAACCCCTTTTTTGATATCGAATTTAGTAGGAGTTTTTTTCTTTTATGTAGATCACTTATAATAGCACTCTGTTTCTTAGCAACAGCATGTGATGAAGATTTAGATGTAAAAGAAGTAGCGAGCACTATATTCATTAGAACACTGCGGACTGGAAAGAAATAGCAAAATTAGCTTTAGATAGTATTTCTCTCTCTGTCAGACACACCTATCGGTACTACTTGGGAAGCCACTAATCCCAGAGCTAGGCATATCCTCCTTTCCTTGAGCCACAGTAGACTGTGTATGATACTTCATTACAAGTCAGGTCGCAGAACTGCAGCTTCAAGCAGCTGAAGGGAAGGAGGAGGAAAACTATTAAAAAAGCACTGACCCATAGCAACAAATGAAATGGCAACCCTGAAGCTTCTAGCTGTTTTCTCCAAGTAACTGAAATGTTTCACTTGTGTGTTGATACAATCCACTTTGATGATGATGCAGTCCTTTGACTGAAATGGTTGAATATATAGAATATTCATAATTATCTCTTTTCAGGACCAGAATAGCAAGTATTCTAATAAAACAGTAAAAATTATCACTCCCCTCCTTCTCCTTCATAGCAAAGAATTTAAGCCACAGAGAAGAGATACAACTTGCCGCAAGTCACTTTGAAGGCAGGAAGTACGGGTGTCAAGCACAGTATAACACTGCATTTTTTGACCAAACCACTTACCCGTATCCTCAGAACTTTCTCCATAAGACACATGAAGATGGGAAAAGTTGTGCAACCATGGATTTTTTTTTTATATTATTTTTATCTTTGTGGAAACAACTAGCCTAAAATAATTTCATGGAACTATTTAAAATAAAATAAAAGAGCACACTTCTAAACAATGAAAAAAACCCAGAATAAGAAAAAAAATGAGAAAAAACCAACTAATTACATACCTCAAGACTGCTACGACTCAACGACTTCAATATAAAGGGGTCTGGAAAAAGTATTTGTCAGATGTGCAAAGTAACGCATCTGCTAAATTATCCATAATGGTCATTCAAAGCAAGGTAAACACTCTAGTTGTAGCACTTTCAGTTTGTTGTTTTGTACATTTTAGCCACCTGTTTTTCTAAGAACTTCTACATTGGAAAGTACCCTCACATCTGCTTTTTTCCTGATGGCGTTTATCCTGCCTTTTCTCAGCAGCTCATGCCAGACTCCAGTGGTGCAGAATGATTGGAAATTTTTTCTCCTCCTGTGAACAACAAGTGAAACATCCATCTTAAATAGCAAAGACTATCACCCCCCCCCCTCCAGCAAACTGAAATAGATAGGTAATAATTTAACATGTTCAGATAAAGACATTTAGTTGCAGATGAAGGGGAATACAGAAATGGCTAGACATGAGTATGTGTGGATCTAAGCTTACATAATACTGGTACTAAAACTAATCTGAATACTCATATGTCCTAGCTATTTTCTGCAGACAGTCTCCAAGTCGATGAAAAACTATTTTTTCTTCCATGAACAAAGGCATTCTTTGAAAGCACTGTTAACAATGACAGCATGACCTACTTGCGCTGATAACATGGAAAAGATTACAACTTCCGTTCTCTGGAAACTGCTGAAACTCATAGAGATTTCAAACACCACAGACTACAGCCATCCTGCAATTCCAGCAATCCAACAGATGACAGCACTCTACACAGATAATGTTAGACTATTAGGAGACTTAAAATATTCTGAAAAATAATGAAATATGTAAACACTTGTATTAGAGCTCACACAAAAAACAGAAGGGCTAAGAGAGAGAGAAAAAGCTTGTGAGCAGTAAAAACAACTACAGGACAAAGTGAAAACTCTTCAATATTCCCTTTTTAACACGTTGTAAATAAAGCATTTTAATATCTTTAGTCCGCTCTATCATTTTTTTTCCCTAAAATATCCCCAGTATTACATATTAAAACACTGCAATGACCTTTACCTACGCAGATTTGGATAAAATTCTTCGCTGTAGCTGTGATTAATTGAGCAGGAAAATTGCAACTTTGTATTTATTTTCATTACTTCTGGAGTGGCAACCACCAGTATGATTCCCGAACGGTCTCATAATACAGATCTGTTTTTGGATTCTCCTTCTGAAGTATCAAATAAATATAAGTATATAATAAATAAATACAAATTTAAAAAGGCAAATATAAAAGTTTCCTATGTGGTTCATGACAATGAATATAGAATGGTCATCACTAAGTTAAAAGCAATCTTTAATTACCATTGCACGTTTGTAAAATGTTCTTTATTTCAAAAGATGGTAAAGCAGTTCATTTGTACCAGTTTCACTTCAGGAACTGAAATCTAATTACCTCTGGAATAAAAGACAGTGGATATTTAATAAAAACTAACAGTTTAAAACTGTAAATGCTCATATTGTACAAAGGAGGAAGTAAATTTAGTTGAACAAAAAGTTGTGACAAAACGATGGAATGGAACCTCTGCTAGCTTATACATATGCTCTATTCTTTGTAAGAGAGTATATGTAGCCTTGACTCCACATAAGGTAATATGCCAGATAGATACACATAATCGGCAGATGTTCATACATTATTAATTTCCCTCATGTGAGTAAATTGGGCACTTAAACCAGATAATACAGATGAAAATTACTCCATTCAAAATGTTTTACTTTAAAATAGTATGAATAGTGAATCATTTTTACTTTTCACTGTAAGTCTGGGGTTAAATTGTAGGGTTAAATCCAGTTATTCCTATGCAACCAGACCTAGTAGTAATTGCCCTCAGGCCAATTCCTATGCTAAACTTGTGATTATATTATCTTTACTGCATCCCAATGCAATAGACTTTCTCTGCTTAGTCCTGTCGCTTTTGATATAGATTATTTTTCCTCTTAATTTCCCCACGTTATTCTATGCTGTTGCATCTGCCCACCTCACTTTCTTAAAAGCTCTTCCTAGCAAACCTATCATTCCATTAGTAGCCATAATGAATTATTGCTAGGCAACCTCAAGCAATATGCTTGCTACAATGTGTCACTGTTCCATAGTTCAGACATTTACTTCCTTGCTTGAACAATACAAAGAGGGTTTAGTATTTCCTGGGCTCTCCATGCCCCTGACACTAGCATAGCGTTACCATCTACACACAACATCTTGTCTATAACATTACGATGTCACAGACACTAAATGATATTAGTATTCGTTACAGTATTTACTACTGTTTTATATATATATGTGTGTGTTTTATATATAATATATATATAATATATTTTTATATATTGTTCACATACGGACAGTCTTCTTCTCTCTACCCATATATTCCACGAAGCCAAGATCGATACCCTGACTAGAGGATCTGCACAGACATGTGAGATGTCCTCTGCCCTGTGCCAAGAGCGGAGCACGTTCAGGTACCACTCAATCCTCCATCAACTCATAGCCCTAAATCTGCAGCAGTGATAAAGGATGTATTTGATAGAATTGTCAAGATAAACATGCATTTTTCTTCCTCAGACTGTTCATAAATGTTACAGTCTTACCAAGTCACAAGCACTTACCTGGTATGCTGAGGTGGGTATGCAATACAACTGCAGCCAACAGAAGGAATTCCAGTGCTTCAAGTGGACAGCAGGGCTTAGATAACAGACTGCTGCTCTGAGTATTTCACAGATAGATAGACAGGATTCTCAAAGAAACTGCATATGCTGGCTTAGAGGTAGTGCATCGAGTCCTAATATGAATTAAAGCACTGAAGATGGATAATTCATTAGATAGAAGTGATAGCCATTTGGAAAGCCTTTGCATTAAAATAGCTTGAGATACAATCTCTATTCAATTCTATAGATAACATCAAAGTGACTTTTGAAAAGGTAGTATCTCATAAGCACAAAAGATCATTCTAATACCTTGATTGTACCCTTACTTCCCCATAATTCGTATTTTGTTCAGGTGGGGAAGAAGTTCCAAATCAGTGAGAAAAGAACCAGAAAAAGACTTGTACATAGTATTTGCTAGTGAAAGCAACCACTTCAACTGCCTGCAGCATTCATGCAGTCTGACTCTGTGTATGACAAATGTATAGCAATCAAAGAGCCTAAAGAGAAAGAGGTGAGTTGTCATGTGACATGTGACAAATAGAAGTGATCAATGGTTCAGATCTTTCTTGCAGTGAGTATGATCTGGCTGTAGAGGAGTTTCAAGTAGCTTATAAATAGCCCTATTACCAGTGCATTTCATTTTTGTATTGGTGTCATTGTAGCTTTTAAAAGTAGTTGAATGAAGTAAGAACAAACAAGCAATGAACAAAACATTAAGATTCATACTGTATGGGACCAAAGGACTCATCTAGCACATTATCCTGTTTCCTGTATCCAATAGTGGATTTCCCTACTGGGTTAGAGGGCGTAGAGAATAGTAATTCGCTATTCACTTTTTTAAACTAATCATAATGTTATAAATGTGCATATATTCTTTTTAGGCATCTTGCTTTCCAGATTTTCAAATTCTGGTTCAGGTGGAAATTCCTAAAGCCTTCTTTCCTTTTGGCTCCCCCTTCTCTGTTCTTCCCCTGTTTCAAGGGCTCTCCTTTTACTGCTGACGCCCTTTGGATCAGTCAGCTCTCAAAGTATATTATTGTTATTTTCAGAAATGACTCCTCTACAAGGCATGGGAAGACTGTGTGTGCGTGGTGAGGAATGAGTAAATAAATATTACCACAGAAACTATGTCAGATCCAAAAGGCAGCCTTTCTATGGACAGAGGCCATGTAAGTGGAGTGAAGACTGATAAAAAAATACATAAGCATCCTCCAGCTGGAAAACTGCAAATCAGACTTGTTTGCCACCAGAGAATTATTTTGATGCCATTCTTAGAGAACTACCTAGCTGCACAAGTGAGTGTGGATAAGAAAGAACTCTCGTTTTAAGTTATTCGGCTGAATAGTTTCCAAAGTCTGTCCTCCAGATACATTAGGAAAGCTTTCTTAAGGCTACACAGGCTCTTCCTTATAAGGAGGCAAAAGTGCTAAAGGCATTCTATTATATAGAAAACTTATTTTTAACTTAATCCCCATTATGTTCCAGTTAACTAAAGCAGCAAGACAATCATGTAAAGAAATAAAACTTCAGTATTCACTTCTTCTCTCTGTGGAGCAAGTGTGAAGACCTGATTTACTTGCTACACTTACTACATCAGGTAACTTTTGACTGTAGATTGTATTTGAAGTTTATATTTATGACAAATAAAAGGGCCCTGTATTTGTTTAACATATGGCTTTACACCTGAAGAACTTAAAATGTTTATTTGAACTATCTTGCCATTTTTCTCCTGCGCACAGAAAGAAGTTTACTACTGTGTTATCGTCTACACTGTATTTTATCCAAGAGCATATAAAGTATGTGAATGCCTTCTTGCTTTAGTGTTGTAACATTATTATGTCCTCTGGATGTTTTGGTTCTTTATCAGGTTTTTATTTTTATTTTTTTTATTACTAAACCCATGTTCTTAGCAGGAGTCACGAATTCATATCTGAAGGCAGAAACTCTGTATTCTGTAACACAGGTGCAGGGATTCTCTTTTAAGAGCAACCCATTGTGAGGCTTCTCTCCACAGGCTGGGACTCTTGTACACTTTGCTCAGTAGACAGTGTAGACACATTGCTTTTTGCTCCTTATTTGAACAGACAGGGAAGAAAGTGAAGTGTTTCATTACTGTTCAGCAGACTGTTTTCTATTTCTGCTTCCTAATCACACAATGTCCTGTGGATCTGGCTTCAACTGAAATATGAAGGCAAGAATCTAGAAATACTTATTAAAATTTTACAATACAAGCTAAACAGAACATATTCTAAACAGGATCTGATTTCTAAGAGAGAAACTAAGAGTAGGTGAAAAGGATGGGAGGAGAGCCATAGAAATGACTCTGAAATAATACAGAACCAATGTACCATGCAAACAAGGAAGCTGAAAGGTCGTTTAAAGCATGGATAGACCAACCTAACAGAGTGTCTGAACAGTTCCAGCAAAGAGAATCACCAAGCTTTCTAGATTAGATGGTGGAGGTGATGCTGACTTCACAGATCATGGCATGAAGCACTATTGTATACAGCCTTTCAAGCTGGCAGATGAGCGAGTAAGTTTGAGGCTTAAAATAAGTGTATGTATTGTTAATTTAATCATGAAAAAGTTCATTCACAGAGTTTTGCTAAAGGGTTGGGAGGGTTTTTTATATTATATATATATATATATATATATATATATATATGTATGTATGTATGTATGTATGTATGTATTTATACATTTTTTTAAATTTTCATTTACATATATATATATAAAAAGTCCTAGCTATACTGAACACAGTACACATTAGACTGAGCATCACTGTATTCTTCCTACTGATAAGTTAACCTAGCAAACCTTGACATTCAGCACCAAACAGAACAACAATACTAGAGACAGCGTCAAGAAGAGGTAATGTTACTTACTTTATTGGTAGAAATAAGAAAAGAAGAACTTTAAAAAAAAAAAATTAAACTGGTAGCCAGTGCAGCTGAACGTAACAAAGTCCTAATGAAATCATGGTGGACTGTGTTTGAGTGAAACTGAGAAGGTTTTTCAGAAAATGCAAAGGAAAATGTAACTCACTGAGAACTGATATTATGGATAAACCTATTGGTTTGCAGACAAACGCAGAGCAGGGAAAGCGCTGCAATTAATAATGAACTTTAGAATTTTAGAATAGATATTAACTACTAAAAGAGATACTTTTAAAAGAACTTCAAGTGGATAAGTGTTGGCATTTCCTGTTCTCAATATATTATTCAGCACCCAGATTTTGTACAGTATTTTCATCATATGAAAACTATCCTGCTAATAAAATCTAGTGTTGTGTAATGTGTATATATAGAAATCTTCAAATGGGGCTTTTCTACCCTTATTCAAAGGCCATAGGATCGTCTCCCTACAAAGAAGGGTTGAATAAATAACATGGCATTTGGGACAAACATGTTTGATTAAACTGGTTTGAAAAGATTGTGTCTTGCTATCTGTACAAGGTACCCTGGTGCATTTCTTGCTTGATGCAGAAAGAATACTGGAAAAAACCCTGGAAAAAATACATGCATTATTTGATTCATGAATCATTTTCCATATGTGGAACTTAATTTATTTCCCACTAGCACTGACAAAAGCTGGTCTCAGAAACCTCTAAGCACTGGGTGCAGGATGATCTAGTGATGTGTAAAACTGTGTTGATTTACACTATATAACAAACTAAATTCAAAGAGGTTGATATTTTTAGTTAAAAGATGTCACAGAGTGATTTCAAGTACATCAAGGATGTATTCTCTAAATTCCTTTTTTATCATTTTTATGTACCTTAGAAGTTCAAGTCTCCTTAATTTAGATTACTTTAGTAAGGATATTGCTCCAGTGATGTTGAAGTCATAGAAGTCACAGAAGACTACAGAATCTTTTCTATCTCCTTTCAACTGAATTTACTTTAAATGCAAAAAAGACAGAGAGTCTTCAGCTTGGTCTGTCAGATCAACAGCAGCAGACCAATATTATGACGGAAACATTTAAAAAATGATAAATACCTCTAGCCACTACAAGACTGAAAATAAACAGTCATCCCCGGTGAACAAAATTATTTCAAGTGTGGTCCTCCGTGATTAGCAGAGATCATCTCCCACTGTGCTGTAAATCTTCCAAAATGGATTGCCACCACTTATTCCTGTTCAGAACCTACTATCACTGTCACATTATACGATACTTAAAAAGGGGACATACAGTAACAAATATCAAACAGCAACCTGCAAATTTCTCTCCACATCAGAATCACATTGGTCTAAACAAGAACTCAAGAGAGTGCTCATCTGTATATTCAAATATTACAGTCCACAACGTGTTAGGAAAATAAAATGACATTGTCAGTAAAGACAGAAAGAGAATCCTGAAGACAAAAGGTACCTCAAAATCAAAAACATCTCAAACTGGGCTAAAAACACCACTGGCAGAATAAGACTTCTTTCATAGGAGAAAGACTTTTTTCTTTTTCTTTCCCTCTTAGTTCTACTGCTTTGAAGATTTATTCCATGAGCTTGCATACTCTCGTCTCCCCTGGTCACAAATGCAAGCATATCAATACACAGGTGTCAAAGGCACTTATCTTTTTTCTTAAACTCTGTTTTTTCTAATCAGTTGACTTTCAGATGTTCATTAGTGGATTCAATTGAAACGAAGGCCTTCTGGAAACAGTTTGATTATTTATACAGACATCCGACGTCTCTAAATTTTGAAAGAAAATCTCACAAGGAACGACCATTGTTCAAATACTAAAAAGTATACATAAACAATACTTCAAAGTCTAGTATCTTTCATGTAAGAACCCAGATGATCTTCTCAACATTAACTAAGCAATATAATCGTCTATAGAACAAGTAAATAAGGACCTACACTGATTTAGTTCATGATTTTAGTGGAGGATTGTAGACTCCTTTCTAAGAAGTCAAAACTATTCTGCACGTGGATGAAGCCAAAACATTTCTAAGTTTTGTACTTGTTTTTCAAACAAGGGAGTTATTCCTTTACTGCTCTTAATCACACGATCAATCTAGGTTTACTCCAGGCTGTTCTGTATCACCGACATGTAATGCCTTCAGGACTGCAGGAGAGCTGGGGGCATTCTCTAGTCAGGTTTAGTAAGGCAAATAACAATAAACTCACATTACTAAACATTTCAGAACTTAAGATGAAAAAAATTGCAACTCAGTGCTCAGCAAAGCTAAGAAAAGCAACCTGACTATTCACATTTGGTTGACACATTTGGTGTCCTGCAGGGTTGCCCCCTCAGAGTTACAGCACTGGTGTTCTGGGGGATCCTGCACTCCACTTGCCTGCTGCACTGTGTGCAAGGTGATACGTTTATAGTAATTGTGATGGCACTATTTGGACTTCAAAGGGTTAGTTTTTCCTGTATTGATATTTTTAATTCAAATTGAGTTTTCGGGTTACAGACAAATACACAGACTTGGAGGTTTGTCAACAATTTATAGTAACTGTGTTAGCAACTGTTTGATCTCTCAGAAATCCTAAACTTTCATGCTATATGAGTATCTTCTACCCAGAGAATCAATATATCTAAGTACTCTTTAAATATCTGTCCAGTACTTCAACAATGCTGTTATTCCATTTGCATCTGTATAGTGCATCTCTATATTTACAATACTTGGAAAAGTCACAAGCTCACTTTGCTTCAAGAGAAACCTCAGAGACCATCCAATCACTACAAGATCAGGCCCTTCCTATTTCTAGACTTTGTAGTTTTAATGGTGGACGTAAGACTTTGCGATAGTGTTCTTAAACTGCTCATCTGCTTAGAAAAACAAGTAAGCATACAGGCAAAATCACAGAAAATTATCGAAGTATCAAAGGTGATTTGTTTCACATTACATGCAGGACTCTACCTGAAGCTCCTGAGTCCTAGGAGGTGTTAAATTCTGTACTGGGATTTGACAGCAAAGGTTTGCTATAACATACTGCAATTTTAAAGCGAGCAAGCAGTTTAATTGACCAATAAAAGTAATGCCACTTTTCAGAATCTCCCTTCCGAAACAACTATTTGGAACACCGATGAGACAAACAATTCCCTCGAGACTCCCCACTACCACTGTGCACATGCACAGTTCTTACCATTATACCCTCTTCCTATTAATCCTAGCATTCATTCAACATTTTGACCTGAACAGCCAAGCTGAGGTACAAAGTACAAGTCTTTCCAGCATTTTTCCTGTAAAAGCTTACTAAAATAGGAATCCCAAAGCACAACCACACAGAGAACGTGGTCACATGATCACATTCCAGATTAGAAGCCCTCTAAGCCATTTTTGGAAATCTGAAGTAAAACGTAGCTTCATTATCTGAGTTATTGTCATTTATCCTGAACAGCTCATCTTGATGATTTCTATATTCCCACAATTATTTCTCTCTGTTTAAACTATTTCTTTGCCAAGTTCCTGACAAACCTAGGAAACCCTGCATAAACTGGACGTAGAATCAGTTTTCTGCTTATATCCAACCTCCAGATTTTCTATCAAATTTTTTTCAACTAGACTGCAAAGAAATCAAACCCCACGATTAATGTGAGCATCAACACAAACACTCAGAACTCAAGAACGATATGCTTTCAAAAACAGTACTTTCCTAGTTCACAGCAATGTTACAGCAAACTAGCTGTACAGAATAAAATCATATGCATCTAGTTACATCGCAAACAGGAAAGAGAAAAGAGATTCTTTTGAGGTCTTGAGGCAGGAATGCCTTCCTGAAGTTTCATGTGATCTTGGTTTCAGCAGAATAACTATTTGAAAACCTTAAGGCATTTGTTATTTTGTAATGTAAAGTGACTTCCTTCCTCTGTTCAGAGAGCATGAAAACTGTTAACACCTGTAAAGTGAATGTCCATTTTCTTTTATTTTTTTGACTCTAATTTGCTTGATGTAAAAAAAAAAACAAAAACGACAGAATTATTTACTAGAGAAAATCACACTACTTTCCTGAATTTTAAGAGAAATTGGCCATGCATGGGGAAAATTCTGATGTATTCACAACTAGTTGCATCACATTAAATTCAAACAAACATTTGTCTTTAAAAACAACACCTAGAAGTATTACAAACAGGGAATTACGCATTCTCTTCTTTTTCTTACCATCTTTAACATGCTTTATCTAATCAGCTTTCTCTCATTTGGGTTATCCACACAGCAAAGCTTGCTTATAAATTCTACAACATAAACAAGGGTCATAGCAGAAGCTGATACTAAACATGAAAGATAGCACATCAGAAACGTGGCACTAGAAAACAGAACGTTCTTCAGTGACCTATTCTGGAACTGAACTTGAATTTTCATCAGGTTACAACTAAATTCCTTTTCATCAGGAGCATTGCACAGTCACTTTGTTAAAGTATTTTTTTTTATTTTGTTTTATATACATATGCACACGTTAGACTGCACAGAAAAAGTTGTCACGTATTTATCTCAAATTGTAGAATGCATTTTGTTTTGCAGTTCTTGTATTGTCCTCCGCTTACAATTAATTCTGCTAAAGAACTGAGACAGAAAGGTGATGTCTCTCAAGTTGATTGCATGATTTTTTAAAATATTAAAGTATATAGTATTTGACTTCTTTTTTAGAATAGTATATGTTGAAAAATCAAAATTCTTTATTAATTCTCCATTTATATGTGCAGATGGCATATTTATCACACACTCATTACGGAAGAAGTACTTTACAGCTTGCTTGGACAAACCTGTAAGTCTCTTTTGTTGAGAACAGAAAACTGTAGCTTCAAATTTAATCACCTTGTTGTACAAATATTTACAAAAAAAGATAAATTCTTCAAACTTTATTACACATCCTAGTGTTTGCCATCAATGTATTTGCACTTCAAAAACATATGGAAAGACAAATCAGACATTCTCGAGAAACGGCGATCATTTTGTCTCTGAAATCAAAGAGCGGATGGATGGTCAGAGGATGACCTCTCAGTTCCTTGCATACTAGCAGTTGACTATGATTCAGTGGCTGCTCGTGGCTGCACAAACAGCTCCCGGGTCAACAGACGCAGACAAAGCAGTTGCTGCCCATAACTGTTAATTCTCAATTCCCCGAATTTCTATCAGTTACTAGCTCGGTGCTCAGTGCTATGAGTTTAACTAACTGGCTATCTAATCGCTCATCTATTATCTATTCACTGTTCCAGCATTCAAAAGTCAAGAAAAAAAAAAAAAAGAGAAAACCAGCAACTGAGCCTCAGCTGTACCCAGTAACTCAAAGTCTCCCATCAACAGCCTTGCTCTCTGCCTCTTAGATCCTTATGTCTGGAGGAGATAAGGAATGTTACTTCACATCTCTTATTTGATTTGCTTATTTAGACTGAAGACAATTAGGAAAAGAATGTGCTTGTAACGATGTCTTTGGAAAGTATTTAGCACAATACTGGATTCAAGATCCTGAGCCCACTGTTCCTTATGTTCCTTCCTTACTTTCAGAAGCTGGGCGTTTGGCTCAACGTCATTTCAAAGCCAGAGTTTTAATATGCATGGTAAATCTATTTGTTGTGGCCGCACCGTTTTGTAGACATATAGCATACGCTAACAATATAAAAATATAAGACGTAATTTTTGTCAACGTATTCTGCAGTATACTTTTTCCACTATGAAAACAGTGCATAGTATGTAGTGCATATACATAGTATGTATTGCAGCATGATCTGGCCGCTCATGGGCACACTGAGACACTCACAAAAGACTATGCCTTGAACTGCTGTGATCTTCATCAGACAACTATAGAGATTAGGGATCAGGACAGACTGTATCACTGCTTCCTCCCACCCTGCACACCGAAATCTTTGCACAAAAACAGGAGATGGAGTTAATATACAGCAAGAGCACAAAGGGCTTCCAGAGCTCATCATTTAGATGTAGCTTAAAGGCAGATCCTGAAGGGACTGTGAAGTGTAATAAACCTCATAATTTTCTTCCGTTGTCAAAACAATTATAACTTACATTATTTTGCTTATTTGTGTATTTGTAAAATATATTGTGATTGCCTATTTAAATTTACGGAACAAAGCCAAGACGCACATGCAGTCACCTTAATCAAACTCATTTAAATCTGCAGTACAGAAAGCACTAAATAATATAGCTCAGAAAACTAAAGACAATTTTAACTTTTATACTGTTTTAATAATTTTTCACCAGTTCTTTTATCTTGAAACAAGAACTGAGACACAGGTGCAAACCACTCCAAATAAGTAGCAAAGTGGCATACTCAAATTCCACAACGCCAACTAGACTTAATCCTCGTATGGTACTTGTAGTAGCATTACTGTGTGTGTGTGTGCGTGTGTGTGTGTGTGTGTGTATATATATGTATGTATGTATGTATGTATATATATCTGTGTGTGTGTGTACATGTACATACATACACAGCTATAGTAATACTAGTATATCATCTCAGTCAATAAATGTCATTGCCTTACCTTTACGATAGTCAAGACTCAGCACTTTAGAAGTAAATGGATTCCAGTAAGTCAGAAAACTAAAAGAATCTTCTCTGGATTAAGGTCTGTAAGACAGAATATTTTGTGCTGTTGCTTGAAATAATAGCTATGACCAGCTAGTTTACACACATATACCTCTTAAGTCAGTATTGATTTTAAAACTCCACTCTTTATCTTCAGTTAGTGTCTATGCTTAAAATTACAGTATCATTTCTGGAAGCTATGCTCACTAGAACTGGCAAACGCTCCATGGAAAATTGCCATTAACGATTAACACATAATGAAGTTTCAACCTGCTGGGGCACCTGGGATAAATTTAGTTTTTTTCTATGCATTATTATTCCACTTGAGTGAGATAATAGATTAGAATTTTAGAGAAAGTGACATATGGAACATCCATGAGACTTTGCAATAATCATTTGGAATCTTTATCGCACACTCTTGGATAGGGGAGGGGAAGGACTCGACAGCGAATTTTTGGTAGGCCATTTTTTTTCTAAACAGAAAATTGAAAGACTTTTATCTCAAAGCAACTTCAGCCATAAAGTCAGAATTCAGTTTCCAGCACACTTAGGCATATGCCTGACAAAACTATCAGAGTTCAGTAACTACTACTGTTCTTCAATTCCAGTCCATTCTCACATTGCTAGTTTAATCCTTGATTGCAGAATCTATATGCACATCTCCTTCCCAATCCTGTAATGCTAATGAGGGCACAAAGGCAATTCTTGGGAACCCTGAACACAAGGCAGCCACCAACTGAAGGCAGACAACTGAAAATAAAATGTTACGGATAGTGAAAGGGAACTGCCATCTCCATCTTGGAGAGACCCATTTCATGAGGAACCTATATTTGACTCATGGACATTTGCGAGGACTGTTTAATGTTAGATACGTGCACTGATTACATTTCAATCAGAACCATATATTAACAGCCAACCACAGAACCTTGCCAAGATCCTAAGATAAGCCAAAGGGAGAACCTGAAATGTAAGAATACAAAAAATGTTCTCCACGTCTGACAGTGCTTCATCTAACCTGGTGCTCCACCTACAGCAGAGGCAATAGGCCTCTTAGGAAGAACGTGCAAGATGCGACGCTTCACGCAATCACTGATGGTCCCTCAGCATCCACACTTGTACTGGGGGGGGTTATAGGTTACTCTCCTTGCTGCCAGCGGAGGCACGGACAACAGCTGGAAGGTGGATCTTGCCCAATAGATTGGAGCGCTCCTTCCCCTCCCTACCCCCTAGAGGGCTTTCCACATTGGCGGTGGGACTGATCTGCTACATCCCCATAAAGAATTTCTCATTGCCCAGCTGCTCCAGTCAAGCCTTTCTCTCCTCCAGAGAACGAAACTCTTCTATTAGTGCCCGCACAACATGCACACTCTGGTCAGGTAATCATGCATGTTGCAATGAGCTCAGAAGCCCCTGCCCCTTGCTGGACATCTTCAGGCACCTTAAAGATAAAACTCTTAGTTTTTGAAAGTGCATGTTGGTTTAGTTTCTCCTTTGAACAAGCACATAAGATTATGTTCCTACTACTGTTCTCTGCTCTTACTAATTTAGTTAGCAATAGGTGAGATCTACCCATAAGTATGTTTAAAAAAATAAAGCAAGCTGACCCAAAGATCTCTGTATTTGCACTATGCTGACTCCTCACACAAATTCCTGTACAGTTTATCTGTTTGGTGTTCATTACCTGCCCTTGACATAGACAAGAATCACACATCCTTCAAGATTAGACTCAAAGCAATGTTGCTATCCTACTTTTGTAGTTTGCACAATTGCTAAAGCCTTTATTTTTTAAACCAGATTTCTCCTTCCAATGCAAGGACTTCCTCCTGTCGTGATCATATAATGCCTTATCACTGACAGGTCACATACATTATTACGTTGAATAATGTGCAGTGGTCAGCATGTAATTGTGTTCAGAGAGCCAGTTAGATGGTCTCCCGCAGGGGAAGCCTTATAGTATGCACAGGCCCTGAGGCCAAACAGCATTTTGTGTAATAGCTTTGCTTTTAGCTCCTGTCTGAACCACTGCCCTATGTTAATTTTTGTTTCTATCAAAGACTCCTCCTCCTGCCTTGCTTGCTTCCTGCCTGATGAATTCTGAATCCCAGCTCTCGCTCCTGCCTCCAGGTATGGCAGTCCAAGTTCTTGCTCCCATGCTGTCTTTAAACTAACAGATAAAGCAGCTCAACAAATTTATGTAGCAAAAACCCAAACGTATAAAAAAGTAGTATTTCAACTCTGTCTTCACGACTACAACTGTCCTCCTGCAAAATGGAGCATGTTTGAATATAATCCAGTCTTTAAATCTTATAGTTACAATGGAATGAGTCTTTCCATTATTCCTTTTCCATCACATTCATAACTAGTTATATGAAGTTCTGTTAGGGAACTATACTTATTTCTAGAGCAGGAAATCTTCCCTTGTACTGTGGCAAATAAAATACCAAAGCAGAAAAGAATTTATTTCACAAACCAAACAACTGTTTCTACAGCCCCCCCTGGAAAGCCACCCAGGTCCAGTAGAAGGCTGGAGAATGAGTAAGCAATGAGACGCTTTCCAATAAAATATGATTTAAGAAAATGATAAAAGGTGTTTAATGGAAAATGTACTTTAAAGAAACTGCATTTATTCACTAGGTTACTGTTGTTAAAAACTTAATGTAGACCTCTGAAAAAAACTATGGTATAAATTTCCCTTTTTTCTTCTCCACTTTTTAGAAAAACTTATAAAACAAAAAGCTTAGCCTTACCTAAAGAAGGATATAAAACCAAATGAGCTCCTCTCACAAAACAAAGGGCAGGAGATTTTATACAAAGTCTGCGGGATTTGCTGGGAGTGAAAGAGGATGTTGGGTGTCATAAAATTCAGTCTCCCTATCTATACTCATTGAGACAAAATATCCATCCAGATATGGCTGGATGGTTTATTGGTTTAGAGCAGGAGCGAAGTTTTAAAACACCCTGCTTGATTGTTCTGACTTACCACGTTTTAGTTCAAGTTAGAGAGTAGTTTTGGCCTATGCAGACTTTGCCATCCAAAGGGAACTAAACTCCAGTTCAAGGGCCCGCAGAATGTGCTCCATACCCTATTGGGAGCAAAAGGATACGGATCAGAGACTTGTCTGTCACAGCTCTGAGCAACAAACATGATGGGGCTGTTGTGCCAAGGAAACAATGTGAAACACCAAACTGCATTTCATGTTGCGCTTGGGCGTCTCAGCACCAACTGCTTCTATCTAATGATCTAACCCTGTGCACAGTTATGAAGGTATGGCCAAATTTGTATCAAAGATCATGGATACTCTAATCTATTGGAGAGAGAAATATTGTTCCAAATAAGAATGACAACAATTTTAGAGTGAAAATACTGGAAAAGCATTAGCTATTAATTTCTGAGGGCATAGGACTTTACATCTCAACTTACACAACCCTTCTCCCTCATCCCTCCTGCTCCTTCAGACTGAAGTTCTGAGAAAGTTTTTTTTTTTTCACCATGACACAAGGAAGTTGTGGCCATGCAATTATCTACATAATAGTTCCAGGTAAAACTAATCTGATCTTTTGTAATCTATTCAGAGTTTATCCATTTCAAATTTTTTTTAATTTTTTCTTAGAATGGGCAACTGAGCTCTTCCAAATTTGGCTGTAGTACAAAAAAGCTTTCAGACATCCTAGGATAAAGACTTAAAAGGAAACTGTAGACCACACCTTTAATTCTTTAATTGCTAACGCATATTTTTAGACTTCAGTGTTCATTTGTAAGAGGTACAGCAGTCTATATAATAAAATGTTGTAAAAAATGAACAGGGCACTGTAAAGCTTTGAAGGAAAAAAAAAAAACCTTTGCTAAAGAAATAAAGCTGTGAGACAAAGTATGAGCAGGCAATAAAAACAACATGAATATACTGCATGAGCAAGTGAAAACCAAACAGAGAGGGTTATGTTTCTGGCTCTAGTGTTTCTGGCTTCGAATCCCTAATGTGTTCACCTTAAGGTGCAATGGCACATCTGTTGGGTATTTAATTTTAGCTGAAGACTAGAAGACAGAAAAACAAATAAAGGGTTTCAAAGACCTAATGGACTTACAAGCTTTAAAGTGGCAGAAGTGGTAATAAAAATTCTTTTCTCTTACTAACATGTATGTTTAAATACGTATAACACTTCTTATTGGACAGGGAATACGGAAGGAAAACACAACAGTAGCATTTCAATTTAAAGTCTAATGGTACTTAATTTAAATCCTTTAATGTATTTATTTATATTTAATTATTATATATATAATTATTGTATATAAATATAATTATTATTATATTTAATGTAAAAAAAAGAACACTGAAATAAAAAGAAGATATATTTTGTGTAAATATGCTATGGAGTGTTATATTTTTCCATCTTGAAACAACATTGGACTTTGAATTACATCTAAATTGTTTATTTTTGTGTAAAATAACCTGTAAGTGTCTGAAAATGTTTTGTTTGGAAATGAAAAATGTGGTTACCATTTTTTTTTTAAAAAAGATAAATCGGTACATGAGTAATTCAAGCACTCTTCAAAGCAGCTGCGTTGGTCTACTCACAACAAACCAGCAGGTATTCAGCAGGGAGGACAGACTCAACTTGTGACACAAGCTGTAGGGGAAAATCTCACTTTGCACCTCAAAAAATTAATGAGGCTGATTGATCCGTGGCTCATGCTGAACAATCAAATAGGTTAACGACATTGGTGATTTCGTCTCCCTTTCAAAGGTGGTCATATGCACAGTTGAGTATGTCTCCACTGCAATGTTTTTTTAATTAGTAGTTCTGTATTTCCTGGCTGATTAATTCTTTACATATTCCAAGATTCCCAAAGCCTTGAAATGAAGCTGTCCTGTTCCTCACAGGGCTTTCCAGGTTGTATTTAAGAAGTAGGCTTCCTATTTATGCTGTTCACCTTACCAATATTTCCCATACTCCATAAAGTTCTTCATGCTAAATATGGTTGGTTGTTTCCAGGAAAAAAACAGTTTTTTCCCTGAGCACAGCTCCCTCGTCTCAAAACCCAGCAGCCAGGACAAGATAAATGAAACCTTCCTGTCTACTACACAACCATACCTTTTAAAAGAGGAGAGATACTGAATTTTAAGCAATCAGCTCTACTGCTTTTCACATAGCACCAAAAGTTCTCCAGATACTGGGTATTTGAAAATGAACATGTATTTAGACATTTTTCGCATGCAAATATCTTTTATATTTAGGATGGATACCTGAGAGTTGATTTGTCCTTTAATATGTCCTATGGTAGCAAAATTCAATAAAGTAACAATCCAAGTACATTTTTCATTCCAGGAAATCTCTGCTGCGGATGCTCTTTCTTTCCTTTCCTGTCTAGTTCGATTGATTGCCCCTTCCACTGCAACTGGAAGCCACATATCTCTTGGTATGATGCTGAAGCTTTATTTTTGTATTTTCTTACTAGGCTAATGTCCTTTCCTAGACTGATTTTGCAAACTCTACCACATCTAAGAAGGCTAAGAACAAACTGTAAGGATTAGACATTTTGTAGGTTTTCTGTTTGCTTATTAGGCATAGGGAGTCTGATCTAAATGAGCTCTGCATTCTCCCGTTATTTTCCTCCCTATAATCTCTCTGGCTCTCATGTAATTCACATATGAAAAGAAAAAGCCGAACAAAAGAAAAAATGTTAAATCATTGTTCTGCTTTAGTTTCTCAATCCCTTGAGTGGTTTCCAACCCACAAGCACTTCTTTATTCCTTTCACTCCAATTACTGTTTAACCATCAAATGAAATAACTAGCAAAGGAAATAAGTTATGCAATATATAGCATTCCACCGGAAATATTAAGTAGCTTATACAGTGGGATATTTGACAATGCTGAGAAACAGATAAAAGCAATTAACATCAAATTGTTACTTTTCTCCAAAGGAAAATATTTGTTTAATTCAACCATTCAAATGAAAAGAGAAATTTAATTACAGTAGTGTTTTATAACTGCCTGTCCAGATTAACAAAAAGCACAGACATTTCTCTCTGGAGTCCTGTTCAATATGAATGAGTAACGTAGATAAGTTGGTAGAAGAACATAGCACGTGATGATAACCCTTACCTTCCTCAAATGTGTAAGCAAACTCACTCCATAAAAATACTATCACACACGGCTATTAAGCTCCACAAATGATGAATACTATTGTTTTTAAATAAACAAAAAATTATCTGAAGATAAGGAAATAATCATTTTTCCCATCTTTTGTATTTAGGCTGCAATTCCAGTATAGGCTTGGTCTGCAATAGGCCATGTTGCACTTTAGTTCTAGACCCTACTGTCAGCTGTGAACTAAGATTATGTCAAATGGAATTTTCAGCAAGACAAGGTGGGCACATCAGCACCATTCCCGGAAGTCCCCAATCCTGCGACAGCATTATTACACTAAAAAGTAAGGTGGCAAAAACAATAGGCTGGACAAAACCTGTCATAGTTGGAAAGAATTACAAGCATTATTAACTGGCACTGTGTTTCTTCACTGTTGAATAGGCCAAATTACATTCAACACTGAATCTCAGAAGTACTGAAGGCAGTTTGTGGTCTACTGACAATTTTGCTCTTCTATGGTGATTCAGTTATATTCTGTCAGTCATATTAACTAAATAACTGTTCACAATCCTTCAAACATGATCTCACGCTTACAGGAAACCATACTTCTGCTTTAGGCACAGTGCCACTCAAAGAGATAACTCTGTAGGGTGGCACCTTGCCACGTGACAAGCAGTGTCATTGACAATGGACACTGCTCAGCAGCAAAGGAACTATAGTGTCTTTTAAAACATCTTTTAAAATTAGGAACGCTAACACTACAAGTGTGACAACAGCCAGTCCTTCTCATTTTACTTTTCATTTTGATTGTGCTGCCATTGATTTTTATTTATAGAGAACAGCCAACTAATTCAGAGAGCATGTTCATTGCAGGGCTGCATTTTCTCACATACTGAATAGCAAAATAGAGATGGAGTAGAAAAACTACAAAAGGAGGAAATTTAAATACTGTGTACTGAGTGAACAAAGAATGAAAGTTGATTTAATTTAAGAAATGGGATTTCTATAGACAGTTTAGAACTACCAAATACACAAAGGTCTCTTTCAGTGCAAGTACTAGAATATTCATCTCAGGGCTTGATAAATCCAACTCCTACTGTATTTGAAAATTTGATTGAAGCAGGAAGCTTATTGCCATTAAATAATATAATATAGGAAAAAACAGTAAAACATTAAATGAGCTGGTTCAGTTACAACTGCAGCTGCTTCCTGTAAATTCCATCTTCTGAATAATAAAATTATTGGGCAATTAAAAGCAATTGCCACTTCTGTTTTCCTACTGATAAACATTATGAAAACCCTCAGAACCACTGATTTTTTCCTGTTTATAGCAGAGCTCATCATCATCCAGTAAACCATTTTGCATAGGTCACACTGGATTTGCAATGTAAGCTTAAAAAAAGAGCTGCAATAGGATCAGCTGATTTCTAGTTACTTCTAATGACCAAACAATCCATACTACTAAAGGATGTTATTATAAATACACTACCTTATTGAGCAAGCTTGCAATACACTGCATGGCATATGTTTTTATTGCAATCTGTTGTCAAGTTATGGTGCCAGATTTCAGTCTGTGTTTGAATACGCTTAACCATGACTACCAGCTCCATGGTATGTATCTAGGCAAAAGTTTTCACTTCAAATAAGATGGGTATTATTTTATAAACTTGAGGTCTTACCTGCATATACCTGCCTGCATATACTGTACTGTGTAGCCCTGGAGCCCCATAAATACAGTATCACCATTGCTAGTAACAGGCCACAGGGTTTCTACTTTCTTTGTTAAGGCCTCAGAACTGAGGCTTGTCAGCCTTTGCATGAATTTGTCTTGGTCAGCCTGGAGCTTCCTTTTAGCTTGTTCAGCTGTACAAGAATTTTCCTAATGACCAGTTGGCTATGCCTAGTTCATTTTATTTTTGCTTGCTGGGTATAATCATATCTTTTATATAGACAGCAGTATCAAGTAGCTATTCTGTGGAGAGTGAAGTATATTCTAATGTAATGATGAAGTGTATATGACTAGAAGCATGGTATGCAGTCATGAAAGTAGACATATGGGACACAACGTAGATTACAGATATGGGACGATAAGAGGCACAGGAAACGCAAGCAAGTGGCCAGTGGTCAGTTAAAAAAATGCAGACTTCGGAACTAGGCAGAATTCTTTTTAAGGGTGACAAAGAGATAAACCAACAAAAATCTAACAAATGCAGATATAACACAGTGTAGCAGATCAATGAAAAAAGATGAAGGCGTAGCATCATTCTAGAAAACACACAAAAATAGGGGATGCTTAGGAGAGGAACCAAAGGCAGGGAAATTGAAGGATTAAGGTGGCTGGGGGTGGGAAAACAGAAGAAAAGAGGACAGAAGGGGCTGGTCACTTGTGAACACATTGCTGGTTAGTACACTTCTCTGGCCATGCTCTGTGCTTGATCACTGCAGTCTGTCCTGCGTTCTCACTCCACCCTATTTCTAACTGTTTTCCTGGTAAGGGGACTCTCTACTCTGTGTGCACGTGTGCATACTGAGGTCTATGTGCCAGCAACAGGAGTCAGACCATGGGTCAGAGGGCCCACGCATCTGGGGTGCCAGTAACTGCAGCAAGCAAGGGTACCTATGTCAGTGTGTGATTACTGTGAATATCAAGCCAGGTTAGCTGGGAAGCAGACCAGGCAACAAAGGGGTCACAAGTCTGGGCCAGATACTGGAGAGACAAGACCATCTGAATTGGCTACTGAGAAACCAGGGGGGCAAGCCTAATCACTGGAAGAACTGTAAGGTCTAGGGTTTGACTGAGACACTTTTTTTGGTGTGTGAGTGTCTGTGTATGAGTATATTTCTGGGTGTTAGGCAACTGGAGACAAGAGAATCCAAGGGCCAGTTATCAGGTAGACTGAGTATCTAAGGCCAGTTACTAGGGGATCCGTAGAGTGTGTGTGTGCACGCATGTGTGTTTCCGTAAGTGAGGGTTTGGTACCAGCAACTGGAGTGGGACTGCACGCTTTGGGGGCTCGTGTGCCTAGATGCAAGTGACTGGACCAAGTCACGCCTGGGTACCAGGGACCAAGAATCCAGGGCCAGCTACAGCATAGACTCAGTGTTTAAGGCCAGCTACTGAAAGAATCCACATTGTATATATATGTACATATAATAGGTATATTCCCGCTAACAGATCATCACCCTGATCAGCCAGAGAGGACAACAGGATGAGGCTGTTTGCTCCTGTTTGTGCTTAGCAGGCATACATGCTCAGCCTTGCTACTGGGAGCAGCAGCCTGTATTGGCCTACCAGATTTGGCAACTCCTAACAGTATTCAGGTAAGTTTTGAAGTCCTGTCTTCTTCTTCTATGTGTAAACTAGTTGCTGTTACACTGGTTCAAAATGTTTGCTGAAATGGAATAGCACAACCTATTCATAGGCCAGCTGGCAATTTTATAACTTATCCGACAGAGCAAACACATGGTAACAGTCATCAGCTACCATCAGTTCAGTCACAAGACCGCTTCATCAGCCACAGGCTCCATCAGAGTGTCTGCGATAGGTTTCATCACCTGCACTGAGGTGAAAGGTAGCATAAAATTTGTTAGTACTACATAAAAATAGAAAATGGATAAACGCTGCAGTGGGTATGACATAGAAAAGATTTCCCTTTCCCCATCCTCTCCAGACTGTGATGCATATATTCAAAATTCTCAACATTTTCATCCCCTTATTCTGAAGACTCTGTAATTTCTCTCCATAACCTCTTTCTTCTCTATCTTCAGAAATCTAGAAAGTGACACAAAATACACAGTTGTACTAGTGCTGACAGACAGGGCTCTACCTACAAAGTGGGTTTAGTCTAAGTTTACTTACCAATACATTGATCAAGATAAATGCAGAAGAAAATTGATCTAAAAACTCTGAGATGATAATTGATTGCAATAAATCAAAATGAAAAGCAATCTTTTGGGATACGGCTAGTGGATTAGGACTGGCAGCTATTCATAGGAAGTGATCCTCTATGAAAATTTCAAAGACCTTTACCCTCCGCTCTGGCTAACGTACCATGTCAAACTTTCAAGTTCAGTACATGCAAGTATAAATAAACTGAAAATTCAGACCTTAAAACAACGTAAGACGTGGGATTTTCTCTAATGGGCTTAACAGTTAAAAATCTATAAAATAATTCTAAGAAATCAGATATATAAGAAAAGTTGCCTCTTAGCAACGCTAAGAGGCAGATCCTTGTTCCAACCTCCAACGTATCCTAGCAGGAACCAATGCCTTGTGTGTGGAGAAAGTCACCCATCACACAAGCTGAAGCTGTTTCTTCACCATATCGCAAGGATAAGAGTCTGAAAACCTGTGCTCTGACTGATCTCTAAGGTCACTTCTGTTTCATGCTTCTAACATCCTTAGGCAGCAAACTGTACACTTCCAAGGTCAGAGCAGGAATAAGGTATTTTTTTGAAATATTAAAGATACTCTGCATCTCCAGTGCCAGAGTTTAAGATTCAGATCACAGATATAGTGGGACTAACATGGGCATCTGACTGTTGTTAGAAAATAAGCAGAACAATAACGCAGGAGTGTGAAGTGGGTCCTGTAAAGAAGACCAGAGACCACAGCAGTGGCTGAGTACCTGGTATTACAAAAAAATGTGCATGTCATATTGGTCATTTCTGTTTAGCCTGGAGAAGAGAAGACTGAGAGGCGATCCGATCAATGTCTACAAGTATCTGAAGGGGGGGGTGTCAAGAGGATGAGGCCAGCCTCTTCTCCGTGGTGCCCAGCAACAGGACAAGAGGCAACGGGCAGAAACTGAACCACAGGAAGTTCCATCTGAACATGAAGACAAACTTCTTTCCTGTGAGGGTGACTGAGCACTGGAACAGGTTGCCCAGAGAGGTGGTGGAGTCTCCTTCCCTGGAGATGTTCAAAACCCGCCTGGATGCGATCCTGGACAATATGCTCTAGAGGACCCTGCTTGAGCAGGGAGGTTGGACTAGATGATCTCCAGAGGTCCCTTCCAACCTCAACCATTCTGTGATTCCGTGATTTCAAGCAGCGCCTCTTATTTCCATTTACAACTAATTTGCGAAAACAGACCTTGAAGAAGTGTTGCGAAACCATTTACAGTCACCTTCTCAGCAACACTTAATTTTACTACGTTAACATGTTCAGCTGAACAATGGAAGGAAACACAATCAAATACTTATTGCATTTAAAGCACTTCAAAAAGATCCGTTATCTTTCTGTGGATTAGAAGCTACTATTGCTTTCAATAGTGTTACTGAAATCCCATTTTTAGCAATAAAATGCACTGCATTTTTATCAGAAAGGGTAATGCATTATACTGATGCCACCCAACACTTCACACTGTTCAAAGGTATGCAGCGAGCAAAGACTAGTGGCTTCTTTATGAAAGGGAAGCCTTTCCAACATTGATCATTCTAATGGAATGGAGTTTAAAACAGATTTCTTTTTCAGAATTCGCATAGACACCAGATAGCAATACTGCATCTCTAAAAGATGCAAGGTAAAATCTCCTTACAATCCGTCTGCAATTCAATACGTCGGCCAAACGTATCTGAGTGTACAAGTGTCTTTTCAAAGACAAACGGAAGTCCTTTTCATAAATTCCTAAACAATGTTGACTACTTCCTAATGAAATTCACTGGAATCCAAAACATCTCAAAAAAGAAAAAACCGAGCCATGCAAGACTTTCGATATGAGTGAAATTCTTTTCTTCCATGTTGTATTCAATTGAAATGGGTGATCTTAAGCAAAACCAGTCTTTCAAACTGTTCTAAACCTTCTCTGCTTGATAGGAACTTAAAGTAAGAGACAAACAACTATTTATGTTTTAAAAGAAAGGGTTTTTTTTTTTTTTACTAAGCAAAGGCAAAAAAAGCTAGGCCAAGAAAGAAAATCAGGACTGTTTACAGCCTTTCTCTAGTGCTCACTGTCAGCTGTCTGATTATGAACAGCTTTTCTTCAGTCAGAACGCAGCTACGCTCCCAAACGGTTGTAAGAATTTAATCAATCCACTTTGTGTTCGTCAAAAGAAAAAAATAGGTGCAAAATTGGGCTGTAGATTTTTATTTACTTCTACCACATGGAAGAAAAAAGCCAGATACTGAAACTGGTAATGTTTAATTTGCTGTGTAGACCATAACGTCAGAAATAAGACTGCAGAGAGAATCGGAGATTTCTAAGATTATCTTGGAAATTTTAAAAAACCATTACCACAAGAGAAACTAATATCCATGGAATATTTTCTCTGGGGCAAGGGCAATTAAGAACAGCTTAAAATATCCTATTTAAAACTTGCTATATTAAATTTAGACATGAGAGTAAATTTGAAGTTTGGCTCCTTCCAAGCTGTAGGCAAAATCTCATCTTCCTCAAGAGCTCTGTTCAGATAGACAACTCTGTTTGCATCAGCTCCTTCTGAAGGGAGAATGTAGGTATAAGGGTTCCAAAATTAACGCTGGAGGACAAAATACAATGAATGATGATAGGATTACATTTATTTTAGAAAGTCAGAGTGCCTATATGCTGTACCTGCTTTTTTTTAGATTTGTCTGTTTTACCTTTTCTCGTAGCTAAGGTGAGCTGCAATTTATTTGTTTTTTATAGGCAGAGAAAATGAACTGTTGAACCTTAAGTTATGCTTGGTATGCATATATTATTTCCCCATCTACCTCCAAAGTCCCCTACCTTCAGCATAATACTCTTCTGCATTTACCTGCTCTTCTCCTTTCACTTTCTAGTAAGATTTTTAACCTCAACGATAATATGTTGACCTGCTGTTTATCTGACAAAGTCAAATACTCTCTTATAAAAGAATAACCATACCAAGGAGGCAAGCTTCGTACCTCACTCACCACCACAGTATCTTGGCAGCCATTCCCCTTGAATTATAGAACGTTTACACATATGCTGAACATTTTTCCCAAGCTCTCCATGCACTTCTGAATCTTTCACCTTGGACAGTCAGTTGCCACAAGTTACTATCTTTTTATTTGCTGTCTAACAGATCTCTATGATAGAGTTTTGGTGGAGTGCCTGTAAATAACCCTGTTGCCAATAGCAAACACTTATGCAGTTGGTTTGATGTGAAAAATGAAAAATCAATGTAATATGCCCTTATTGTAGGCACCTGCAGATAATAGCCAATAGGATTGATTAACTCCTACACAATAGATAATAAAGCCAATTACAAAATGTATGGAACATCCCAGTACAGCTCCACATTTAAATGCAGCAGTGAAGATAACGCAAGAGGAAATTAAAATAAAAGCTTAAAAATGACTTATGGAGTCAAGAAAGTATCCCTGATGCGATATATAATGGTATTATATATTCATATTATCTTCTTATCAAGAATCCAAAAGGTTAATGCAGTTCTCATCCATTTGTTATGAACTCTAAAAGTTCCTGCATTTAGATATGGGTTTGTTAACCCCCCCCAATAAGAGTAGAGGTGAAAAGATATGAGCAGTGTGTATGTTTTATTTGTCCTAATGCCAAAAGAATAACTTCATACATATCAGCATATCTTTTCAATTAAATAACAATCTCCATATTCATGTAATTCTACTCCAATAAAATAATTTTCTATTATTTTACTCCTAGATAATAATAATTTTCATAATTTTCTATTTAAATATTTTTTTATAACCTTCAAGTAATGTACCCAAAATAATATGTGAAACAACACAAGAACATAATAAAATTAGTGTGAGATAATCTTTAATGCAACAATTTCTGCATTTCCCCTTCTTCTGGGGGTTCAACTGATTTTGGTCAAAGTTCCCATATTAACTACACACACACCACATATATAATTATAGTTGCTAGTTTAAAAGGAAGGAATGAAGAAAAAAGGGAAGAAGACAAGGAAAAAATCTACATCTTCTTTTAAGTGGATCTCACAGAAGAAATGCTATTCTGAAAGTATCTCTAAAAACTGACTGATTTTCAGTTATCTTTCTCTTCTCAATGACTGTATCAATTTCTGTTCCGATAAGCTCACTCCTTAAAAACATAAAACAAACTGAATTTCATAAGAATAATACACTTTGCATAGGAATTAAGTTGGAAACAACAGATGTCTCTCAATAAGCTAGGAAATATTACACATATGCATAAAATATATATATATAGGTCACATTTGTTTTTAACCACTGTTACAGATACTTCTCCAAAGTTGTAAGAAATACAATCAAATTTTAGAAATAAAATTTTTCAATTTTTGCAATTAACAAAGGACGTGACAGACAAGAATAAAGTTTGGATCAGGATAAACCTTGACGTAGTGAAAGCAGAATAAATATTCCTTTTTTTTTCATTCTCAAAGCAATTATGTAAATCAGTGGTGCTTTGTTATCCTGAGCAAACATGGCATGCCCTCAACTCATTCATGCAGCAGTTCACTGAACAAAACGTTCTGTGGACTTCTGAACCAGAAAAGGCTATACCTGCCTTTCTTGTACCTTTTTATACCTGCGCACTCTTGGTCACTCCCTCCAGATACATCCCTTCCAATGTCCACTCAAGGCACTCATTCAGTTACACCTAAGCCTTAATCCAGATTCTTTATTCAAGCTATATACAAAGGGCAAGCATGAGACTGGCACTGATGCTCAACGCACATAGTGGAGTCCTGATACTGAAGTCAAGGAAAAGGCAAAGACTGATGGCTCCACTTCATAACCGCTTAATATCTTCCATATTTCTACTTGATATCTTCTATCATACATCTATTATGCATTTTTTATTGTGCAAGTATTTTAGCTGCATGTTAAAGGGAGACTGGAAGCCAATCAATTTTGTATGTCCTTATTTTGAACCATTTATATTTGACTTCTGTATTCTAAACGTTTCCTGCTTTGACCACCTTTACTCTACAAGAGCCTTTTAAAGTGATATAGGTCAAACCAAAAGGCGGAAGACCGGTAGTCCTGTGTGGACTGGACATCAGTAACCGGGCCATAAACTTTCTGTCTGGTCAGCTTCTTGTTCAGCCGCTGTCTCAAGCAACCCATTAACTAACTGCACTGCTGAGACAGGTGTCTAGTCTTCAGGCCTCCTGAACATTTCTTTTGTACCTAGAAATCATTTCTAATAGAAATGTTTTAGGATCAAGCACCAGCTCTACCACATGTCAGAAGAGTACAGGATGAAGACAATACAGTATAGCCCAAGGGCACCAGAAAACTGAACCTTATCTGGAGAAGTTGAAACAGTGCCTTCTTGCTGAGGTCTAGCGTAGCCTCTTACTGGCTGATGTTGCCACTGCTCAGACATGGTACGCTAATCTAAGTGTAATAGTAAAAAGCTGTGTAATTCTAGACAACCACTTTAAAACTTAGGCTAAAATGAATTGGTGTTCTTTAACAAAAATACTGAGAGCACCTGTATTTTGCTTGCATTCAGAAACTCCTTACAGAAAGAGATAAAATACAATTCTATAGGATACATACATTTCTTATGAAAAGATACTACGAGGGACAATTCTCACATGGTCTTTAGAGCAATCTGCCTAATGAACAGAGAGAGCTCTTTAGGCTAATGAAAAAATCCTGCCTACTCTTCTTTAGACACCATCTTTCACTATGTGACTATCACCTTTTCAATTGCTGCAATTCCCTCATCTGAAAGAACAGCTGAGCTTGTCAGCCGTCTTGTTGCAATGTCAGAGATTAGCTGAACTGCTCCCATTAGAGTTAATGGAGTTACCTACTAAATCCCTACATGTTGAGTTGTGAAGTTTTTCTTAAGCAAGAATATCCTTGCAAGCTTCCATTTACCAAAGGTTTAAAATGAATGGCCTGTATTTTTCTCCTTTACATTAGTGACACTGAAGTCCTTTCTTTGATATTTTAAAAATCTCCCTATGTCCTATCTATTTCCAATAAACAGAATTTTCAAGGGCTTACTGGATATTGTGATGACATCCAAATAGCATAAAAACAGATTATATCTTTCAGTGATTTGATGGAGAAATCCACTAGTAGAATAATACGCAAAACTGTGAGAAAAGGTTCTCCAGATTCTCTACCCCACATATACATATGTATCAACTATTATTGACATTTCAGGCATTACAAACACAAGAAGAAAGCAGCAGACCTGAGATGAGTCAGCATACTGTCCTCCTGATGAAGGTATCACATTCTTGTTGTTTTTCAGCAGAAATGACGTAATTATATATCCTAACGTTAAATTTCTGTTTTACCAAATTTGACTACAACATCTCTCTACACATATCATAATTACATATTAATCTTAAATGTATTCTTGCTCATGTAAATATTTAACTGAAGCTCTGTGGGACAATCTCTTTATGCTAATTAGTGTCTTAAAGAGCTCTGAGAATTGTCTCATTATGATAGCAAGGATAACAGACTGTTTTCAGAATATACACAGGTCTTTTTCTGGGTTTCAATAAAGGAGTTATCAATCCAGTAAAGAGAGAAGAGAATACAAATTGTGTCTATGGTAACCACGTTATCCCTCTTCACTTTGTATTTCTACTGCTTTTCAATGGATTCCAGAATTCACCCTCATTTTCACTCTGCGTGGATCAGTTAAAACTCTCTCTGAACTACGCTATTATTTCAGAATTGCTACCCACTACAAAGGTGATCTGTAAATTCTAAACTAAAAAGCAAACTACAACTTTAACAGGGAAATAAAAAAATCTCTACTGAACTAATTACTTCCTAGACTAGTTTCTGGTAGTGTTGCTGTCTGGCACCAAACTCCCTTACTTACAGACAATTCATGTGACAGGGCGATCCAGAGGGGGTGATGAAAAGAAGAAAAGAACAAAGAATGAAGCTATTGCTCAGTTTTGAAGCTGTTCACTAATCTGCAGCAACTCAAAAGTTGGGGGAAGGAAAAAAAAAAAAAAAACCTGTCATAGTATGAGGCTTTGATGATGAGCCCACAAAGTTAAGAAATCTCTTAACAAAACATACATGCAAATATTTTGGTGTTAAAGGGCTGACTTTCTTTTTTCACCTGACAGTGTTTAAACTTGCAAGATAATTTAATAAAAGAGATTGATCTTAAAAGTTATTTAAATTTCAAAAGAATCTAACAGCAAATTACGTAAGAGATTTTGCTTTTTCTACTGTTTGGTATTGCCTTGACTCTTTCTAAAGCTACTGTTGAACTTTGGGTCTTCTAAGTCATTTTTCTAAACACTCCTTCTCCACCACACCACCCTTTGTCAAGCCCTTCTTTTCTGACCATTTCCATTTTTCCTACTATATTCTGCTGAATCCAACTGTCTTAGATTAGGAGGCATCAGTAGCAAATAAGTTGAGTATTGGCCTGAACAACAGTCATGAGATCAGCGGCTACCTATGCCTCTAGGTTCTCAATCCACATCTTGTTTCCCCCATGTTCAGGTTACGTTTACAAGAATATATGACATGAAATCACATCCAAAATACAGCAGATTTGATATGCACTGACAGGACAGATATGATGCAAATTCATAGCATTTTTGACACATTAGACTCACTTTATGTTCACAGATCAACTATGTAGCGCAGGTGGCACAGATTTCAGTGTCTGCTGGATATGATGTACAAAGTGAAATATGTTTCAAATAGATACATACGTACTCCTGCCTAAGAGGTCTTATACGGAACTGTAGTGACAGTATTATTTTTGAACAGTCTAACTTGAAACTTTTCCTTGAAATAGTCTCACCAGCACACTACTTTTTAAAATAAGGTAAAATTAGAATGACTGTAGAAAAAAATGCTGATGACATGCCTTCGAGAGAGTTTCATTATATGGTGGCTTGGTATTTATTAGGAATGATGCTGTATCGTCCAGGCTATAGATTTTAGCCTCTATTTTTTTTAACAGAAAGCTAAACATTAGTCCTGTAGGAATCACATTTTTGAGAACAAAAATTGCCATTGTCTTTGTTTCCTCCTACTAATATGAATTTAATTCCTAATTTGATTCAGGTATGGCCTTTTATTCTGTATTTTTTAGAGCCAGCAAAGTGCTATTGGTGCCAGTTACAATAAAGCTGATCTGATCTGGATCCAAAGATGAAAAGTTGTCTTTAATATCCAAATTTACTGCCACTGACTTTGTGAGCTGATGCATAACAGCAACATACAACAGACACAAGGTAAGTTTAAGCATCAAAAGTCTGAGTTCTTGTGCAGATCATTTGTACTTGTCATAGGACACTTCTAGCAATTTAAGATTTTACAAATTAGGACAAATTTAGGACAATGTAATTATTTAGAATTGTGAAAAATTTGTGCACTCAAATAAGAATTTGATTTAATAAATAAAATACATTTTAAAGGAGTGTTTTGCAGGTTACTGTAAGAAGAATGCCTATTTCCATGCAATAATTCAATGGCATAATGCTGCCAACCTGCCATGAAGGCACACTTTTATCTTGTCATAAATGTTTACAATCTATTTGCAGTGAGCTACTGATTTCTCCGAAACTCATTTTCTCCAAGGAATTTTCTAGAGACATTTCCCAGCATTTTTTCCATGAGGTGGGCTTTGCACGCTGCCAGTTAAGCACAGCTAAAACCCTGTCTGATCTGGATTGTTACAGTCCTTTCAGAAATATTAGAACCTTTATGGTTCACTCAACTAATGGTTGCCTAAAGGAGGAGACAGGGCAGGAATCGTGAAGATTTTACTAGCTTGCCAAGGCTCCATTTTATATCTTTTCTTTTCCGCCCCTTCAAAAACATGAGGCAACTCTTTTTCACTTCAGTGTTCTAAAGCAAAGCCTCTGTTCTCTTGGCCCTTCAACTATATAGAAAATTAAATCTTTATTATTAGGTCTCCTCAGACTTCTCAATACTTAATAAAAAATAATGACAGTTAAACCTGTTTTAATACTCACACTCCAGTCCCCTGCCTGCCTCCTTCCTCTCCTGGGTACTGTCTTAAAACGTGCTTCTTATCCTAGGCTTCCTTTTACATTCCTTAATGAGCAGTAGACTAGTCTCTTAACTGTCCTCCACATAAATGGATTAAGTTTCACATGAAGAGAGATCCCCAGGTATGTGTTAGAAAAGCTGGAAGGAGCTGTGCGAGATGGCGTGAGAGTAGAGATGTAATCCACCTGATCTTGACAGCAAAAGCACCAACTCACTGCAACATTTATTTTGACTCCCAACGAAAAGACCCTTTTAACTTGTGGCATCTTTTATTCAGCAACTCATTTTCTGCCAAGTATTAAAAGTCAGTAGGGTGTGAGGATTTGTTCCAAGGCTTGCTGAGATACTACTTACACAAAGGAGATGCAGACCATTTCTGCTGAGTAAAGCCATTGGGGATGTTTGAAATTCAAATGCATCTTACCCCCATCCAGCACACAGCGGCCATTCACGTGTCTTTTCCTTCTCTCTGTTATTCCCCCTTCATCCTACTTGAGCATATATTTTTCTTTGCCTTTTATTCTTTATACTGTAATTTCTGAAAGTAATAACCTAAAAATAGGTGAGATCATTTATTTAAACTCATTGTTTAGGTAAATGATATAAACGTATATCAGCATTCACTATATTATTTTCTGGCAAAAATGATCAAGGCTTAAGTATATGATTTTCGGTCATTCATCATTATATTATGCCTCTCCAATACTTGTCTATCCTGTTCTTAAACCCCTCCAGCAAAGATGACACTATTGACAGCCGTGCAGGTAACGACCTTGTGTAACTATTAGATCCTTAGATTCCCCCCAATGCTTATTTTTCCTGTTATTCAGCAATTCTTCCTCAATCTACCTAAAATTCACATAACTCTACAGAATTTCATTGTATTTTTCAGGCTATTTCTCCAATCAGTCAACTTGTTTTTAATTATTATTTATTCCTGTTCTCCTGTTCAAAGTGAACGCATTCTCTGCTAGCTTGGTGTCTCTGCAAGTTTAGTAAGTCTGTGAGCATATCCTTCTATTTCATCATCCAAGATAATAAGAATTGTGACTCCAGCCAGAATTAGGACAGATTCTCAAGTACGCTCCTTAATAGTTCCTTCGGTTTTGATAGGAAATCATAACCACACTCTGCATATAGTTTGCCAATTAGTTTTGTATCCACCCTATACATCCAGACAACACACTGAAAGATGTTTGCTTAGCTTCCTCAAGAGAATATCGTAAAGCAGCATTGAGATCTCTCTGTTCAACTTATCATGGCAATCTTTCCTTAGCTTGCTTAACAGAATGTCATGAAAGACACCATCCAAAACTTATTTTACCTTTAATGAAGGCATAAACATAGAATTCCGCTACATAAATCTCACGGACCTAGCAAGACCATGGCAAGACATTGTGGGAAGTCACACCAAAAGATCTTTGTTATGCTTTAACTGTTAGACAAGAGAGATTTCTTGGAGACACTTCCGTATGGTTAAGTATCCACTTAGAAAAATACTTTACACCAGTCTCTGAAACTGGATGTTAAATCTGTTAGTATTACTGCAGTACAATCCGAGCTTTCTCCTAAATATATTTACGACATCTCTTTCTCACAAAGAAAGAGAGGTTACACAAATTTACACGTTTGCAGACAGAATTGCATTGTATGGGAGAAAAGACCATTTTCCACTGCTAACGTTCCAACTAACTCAGCATCCGATTTACAATGACAATTAAGGCAGTTTATTTTCAAAATGTCTAAAAACACTGGAATCTTACTAGTAAAGTTGAGCCTTTTTCTTAGCTCAGGCAATTCAGTATCACAACAGTAGGTTACTGCTTAGTGGTCTTTAAAAAAAGAAGTGTACAACAAAATCCCTGCATTTCTGAAGGAGTATTTTAATGAGTCCTCTGTAAGAGATTATATCAGCTCTCACTGACTCACTGTTCTGCTAAGTCAAATGGAAAGTTCTTATACCTCCTTCTTCTGCAGTAGCAGCTCCATTTAAGATGAACAAAAAACAATGCACATATTCAAAGCAGCAAGACAGAACTATCGCATGTAATAATTGCAGTATTACAAAATATACCTGCTTAGATTTCAACAAATCTTTCAAGTGGAATCAAAAGATTAAAACCAACTTTCTAACCTCTGCCTTACTATTTTAATAGCAGAATGACACATTAGTATAAAGCAAAATACTTAAATAGTAAAAGAGTTCAAAGAGACTCTTAACATATTCCAAATCGGAAATCTTTCCAAAGTAAGATTTTTTTATATACATTTATATACACACACATAAAATGCATATTATGCGCACGCACGTGTGTGTGTGTATTTTATACATATACATATATATATATATTTATATGGACAAGCTATTTTCAGAAATAACAAAATTCAGTGAAATGGAAGAATAAAAGAAAGTCTTTTGTGAAATTTGAAAAGTATGCAAATATTTATGGTATAAGTCCAGGCTGGCATGAACATTTCACCACACAACATAGCAAGTAAGCAAATTAAACATGGCTTACATCAAATTATTCAGTTTATTAGTGTTTTAGTCAATACTCCTCCCTTCCTATTAAGCTCAATAATAACATAAGCAAAACCCAGAGTCAATAACAGACTGTTTCATGGGTCACAATCCAAAGTACTCCTACACCTAAAAAGCAGTACTTTTTTCATACAGTTACCACAGACGATGCATGATACACGATGAAAAAAAAAAGTAGGATGGGTTAGGGCAGCATACACTGGAGTAACTTCAAAATTAGAGAAGAATTTTAGGTACTCAAGGCATTTTATATTTTATTTGCAGCTGATGGTAGGAGGAAGTGTGGATAGTGTGCCTCCTTTCCAGAGTACTGAATGTGATCCATTAAAAATTTGCACAGAAGCGGCTTTCCACAACAAGAGTGAGCCTATGTCAACACTTGGATTAGCATCAATAGTCCTGGTCCTGTACTGGAAAACGTGTGCCTCCTAGCTGATTTAAAACTGAACCTAGATCTTACACTTTCCGGTAAATTATTCTAACTGATATCTTAGCAGATCTGACAGCAGTCTTACAGATGGGCTGCACAAGGGTACAGCACAAGCTAACAAATATTGCCATACTTTGCAGCCTGCATGCAAGATGTGCTGCGCTTGTGAGCACACAGTTGTAAAGATGTGGAAAGACGATGAAGAAGAAGAATTATGCTATTCTTTTAATATTGTTAGCGCCTCCTTGCAGCACTGGAAATGCTACCAAGACAGAGCAGCAACAGGTGAGCAGCAGCACGTGATGAGGGAAAGCAAAGAGGCACCATGAAAGATTAGGGTGACTGAAAAGATAATGGGAAGCAGGTATGGAGGAACGAAAAAAGAAAAAGCAGAATGACAGGAGGAAGAGGAAAAGCAGCTTTAACTAGTAGTTCCAGCAGCCTAAAATGGGCTTGGAAACTATGCTACTGGGCAATTACATTAGAGTTGGATGGAACCACCACATCCATCGCTGTATTCTGAAAGGAAAGAACAGCGTAGCCTTCCACCGGCTAAGTGACTACGCCACATACGTCCCAGACACGCAGAAATCCCCGGCTGTCCAAAAGTCCTAATCCAAACTAATGCAGCCACACAGAATAATGCATTGTCCTATCAGCATGTATTTGGCAATACAACTACGCTTGTGTGGCACTGCCACCAAGCTAGGAAGTGAGTGAGTTACACAGCTCACCTGACCACCTACAATGCTTTCAGTACTGGAAGTCAGCTACAACTTCAGGCTCTTGTAACTCATACTGCTTTAAGTCTCTCACCAAATGGAAGTCCAGGCTGTGAAGGCCATTTACTTAGGGTTGATGGTAGGCACCTATGTTCTGGATAAAAACAGGATTTTAAATATACTTCTTTTCTCTGTTTCTTGTCAAATACTCCTTGGGTCTCCAGTCAGAACGCTGGCTCCTGCAAATCTCTTAAGAATCCATGCAGGATGGGAAAGCAGGCACCTAACTCAGAGCTGCGAACTTCACGCAGGAAGCCAAGCTCCTGAAGCGTTTGCGGATCTGGGCCTTTATGTCAGGAAATTCCACGGAAACTGTCATGTGCCATAAGCTTATGTGGAATATAGATTTTAGTGCAAAAAACAAAGAGGATGATTCATTCCTTGTGTATGCTGATGACAGAATGTCAGTGTTCCTTAATGTATTGTATTAGAAAGAATTTCAGTCTGAAGCATAGAGATTAACAGACAGATGAGCTTAAAAACAATCTCAAAAATAATCACAAGTTTTATTTTTCTTATGTTGTCTGATCACTAAAAAGCATCTTTAAAAATTTATCTTGTATTGCTGAGATGACGACAACATGCCTTTACAGTGATATTTGATTGCTGCTTGTTAGATAATTATTTGTTCAAACAAAATATACCAAATTTACTTTATAATCCTTTGCTGCCATCTGCTGGGAAACAGAAGACAATGAAAATAAGCATTTTCTTGACATCAAGTAACATTAAAAGCTAAAATGAAATACTTAATTACATTACATGAAATGCATAATTATACGTGATTACAATTAATTAGCTCTAGTGTATGTTTCTTTGGCTACAACTTAGATTACAAAACAGGTGAGGCACAGGCTGCAAAGTTGTTATTCTCAAAATTTGTCTTGAAACGCTTAAAAAGATTTTCTCAATACTGGAAACAAGTAAGACAAAGGGAAAGGTCAAGTTTTCAAAAGACCTAAGACAGCAAATTTCGTCTTTCTCACTCAGGTGACATGGCCAGCTCCAGTTTATTTCAACCGGAGTTAGCTGCTGTATCTACCCACTTTTCAAGGTATCTATATTTTTATGAGCCTGGACAACAGGCTTTACAGCACAAAATTTAGCTAGGCTGAATTTACCTAGATAGCCTAACAGCTTGATTATTACTATTATTATTATTATCTTCATACTGAGCTTGCCAGAAACATAGCTGTTTGAGCCTTCCCAGTCATGAATCCTGAATCTGATCTAAAAGAACAAGCACTAAAGATAAGATTTTCAAGTGGAGTTGTGCAGGTACAAACTTTGCCGAGACCCAAGACTGTAAGACAGCTCTAGAGAGGATTAAGGTGCCTGTGCAATGAGTAATTCCAGTTCATCAGATGTGACTTGTACTAACAGCAGACAGTTACGCGTCATAAGCCAACCAATTCTCATTAGTTCCCTCCTTCCAAGCACATGCAGTAACTTTTAAGGGTGTAAAGACAGTCAGAAAATGAATCAGGAATAGATTCTGGTTCTATTTCACACTAGAATGTACGCGTCTGTGTTCAACTGTGTTGGATGAACTGAGATGAGAGAAGCAAAATGAAACAGTTAATGTTGATGCTTGAATTTAGTACAACCCTACTCTTTGATCTTGTTTTCGTTCAGTTTCTGAGTAGTCAAAGAAAATGACAATTTAAAGTTATTTAGACAAGTTACTCTAATCACAAATCCTAAAAGTACTAGCAGTCAAGGTAGACGGTTTCCAGGGAAGTGCTAGCATTTCAGAAGTGGCACATTTTGATGGATATGTTAAAGATAAATTGAAAGAGACAAAAGATTGGGTCAACTGGTTCAATTAGAATAATCTGTGTAGTAAGCTTTTACAGCAACCTCCAGTGACAGTTGTACTGAAATCAAGTTTTTGCACAGGCAACAAGTCCTTTTGTCCTCTAAAATACCATTCATTAGATTTAAAATTAAAAAATAAAAATCCATAGTCAGCAAGGAACTAGGTATTTCAGTTTAGTTTTTATTAACTTCAAAAGAACAAATTCTTCTGAGATAACAAAAAATAAGAGGAGGATATCCAGGTAGAAATCCCCGATGATGTTAGTGCTGAAGTTCATAACTATACAGCATATCTGAGTTGACATGAATTTCAGTACAGAAGAATTCAGTTTCCTATAGTCCAGTGTTGCAAAGCCAGAAAAGCCTCCAGACAACAAACTCATTTGTACTTCATTTCGCTAAATGTCATCAATATATATATCCTGCTTGATGAAGTGTAAGCTAATAATTTATCTACTTAGATAATGCATCACCTCAATCTCTTTATGTTTAACGTAAATCTAAGCAAAATATTTTGGAACAGTAAAAACCCTGTCAAAGATATGTTTTTGCTTATGAAAAATTTACTGTCAAAAGAAATAATGGAATAATCTCTTCAACTTTTCAACTCGACGTTCACACCACGCATGTTAACACCTTAGGGACAGAATAGTATCTTAGTTTTTAATTAATATTTTAAAGTAAAGATGGAAAGCAGTAAATTTGGTAAGGTGCCTTGCTTTGTGGAAGGCATAAACTGAAGCCAGTTGCTACAGTGGCATGGAAACTATTTGCTGGCTAAGTTGGAAGTTATAAATGAAATCCAAGATGCCTCTTGACTTCCAGAAGTTGTATTTCCCAGATTACTTTTTAATGACTAACAAAACAAGACTAATCAAAACTTCAAAACAAAAATGAATATTCAATTGCCATGATTCTATTTATTGATACACTATACCTTTAAAATCTAAATCCTCTTGCTTTTCAGATACATACCTAAGACAAAAGAAAGATTTAGGCTGTTTTCATGTGGAATTTTAGTTTCCTTTTATTTTTCAACTGCAGATTACTTAGAAGGAAAACAAAGCAAGAATGTTTGCTATTCTTTTTTTGACACCAGATGGCACTGCAAAAGATGGACCACAATACTAAGGCCTCAATACCTTCTCCTTTGAATCCAAGTTTCAGGCCAAGCATGCAAATGCATTTTGAAAGTATGAAATACTCATATTCAGATTTAATATGTACACAGCAGCCTCAAACAAACTTGACAAAGCAATGTGTAGAATTAAAATCAAAGCTATAATTCTGCAAAACCCTGACTGCAAACATGACATCTTTATATTCTGGAATAGCCCAAATCTAATCTGATTGTTAAATGTTATTCCAAAAAATGTAACTTTTACTGATTTGTTTTATTTATATCATACTTACAATTAGCTTTTGCATCCTGGCAGTGTTGCTGGATGCTCCAAAATTTTGGATTTTTTTTTTTTTTTAATTTGTACAAGAAAATAGAGTCATTGCGCTACAGTGGAGATCCGAAAAAATGAATACCTGTCAGAAGTGACACCTCCTCTTTCAGGAGATCTGCTCTCTAAGTCTATTTTCATTTCCAGTTTTTACTTTATTGCCTAAATTAAGCTTTCACCAAATCCATCTGGGTATCAGAAAAACAGCTAAAAGAAAGCCAGTTGGCTGATCATACTCACTCACACACCATTATAAACCTTCAAGTCTAGGTAGACTGTTAAACACAGAAACAGAAAGCAAAAAAATGGAAACAATGCACTAAGAACCACCTTAAAGAACAGCAAAGGTATTACTATTTTATACTACTTACTCATAGCCTAACTTCCACTAATATTTGATAAGCATAAACAATTACTTAAAATCATTATTGTCATTATCACTGTTACTGCCATTAAAGGGAGGCTCTATCAAAGGCCTGTACTGTAAACTACAGGAAATATTTGAAAATACGTTGTGTTGTTGAAATGTAGTACATTTTTTGACTGTATTCTTCATCTTTTTTTTTTTTTTTTAACTTTCTGATGTAACACAAAATACGGCTCTTGCAAAAGGTCAGAATGATGGTGTGAACTAACACGTCACTTTTTGCTCAACTCCTGCAAGTTGCTTAAGATAGTAATTTTATGTATTTCTTCAAGATTGCTCACAGGTATAAGCATTATGCCTCATATTGGCAATTAAGGCATAACTGATACTTTGATTATGCTTTGAATAAATAAAACCTGTCATTGGACTCTTTTTTTTTTTTCCCCTGTTGTGACACGCCACAAGAGGGGAGTCCAGGATTCTTTTGGATTCCGGGGTTAGTTGCCCTGAACTCTAGAGATCATCATTTGTCAGATACAAGAATTTATTACAACCAAGAGGTTCTACGCATATGACGGACACTGGACAACACTAAACATCAGACAATCTACAAGTATAACAAAGCTAAAAAGTATAGTCAAGAAGTAAAAAAAAAAAAAAAAAAAAGAATACACATACCAGAGCTCTATGGTTAAGCCATGGAAGCACAATGACCGTTCTCGGATGCATGTTATAATAACCGTTCTCACCCTTTCCTTGTCCTTATGGGCCACTCCTCCAGTATGGTTTTCCCCGGATTGTTCTCGCCATGCTCAAGCTGCGCCAAGAGGATTCAGGTTCTCTGTGGCAGTTGGCATCGGGGGCGTCCCCGCTGATGGGTGGGCTGCACGGTCTGCAGGCCAGCTGACGGTGAGTCTGAGTCCGCACAGAGATATGTGGCTTACTTTCTTCTCTCCTTCCTGGGCTTAGTTCATTATTCAGTCCATCAGTGCCAGACCACAGTTGGACAACAGAACAGATGGCCACAGTCGATAACAGTACGGATACCAACAGGACAGTCAACAGAACGCTCAGGTCAACAGATAACAATATGCATATTCAGCAGATGTCAGTACGAAATTCCACAGTACCTAGAGGCTTACGGTGTCAGTCTGTGGTTTCACTTCTCCTTTCCTGACTAGGTTTGCTCTGCACTCAAGGGGTCACTGGAGGGCTATGGCAACCCCATAGTGTGACTCTGGCTGTGGTGCGCCTGGGGTTCCTAAACTCTCGGGGAGCACCCCAGAGCAAACCCCTCTTCTGTGGGCTGCACCATCCTGAGTCCCATGCTTGCCTTTGTGGCACCTATCACCTGGATAGGACCAGAGGCAAATTTGATCCTCAATAGATTTAGCAATCTGCTCTAGAGACAGGATTGCATTGCTGACCACCGTGAATGCCCTACCTGTGCAATGGAACTGAAGTAAGATGCGTGCTGGGTACTCGTGACTATACGTAGCGTACTTTAAAAGTACAGATCTTAATAGTCCTTTTATTTCTCATGAATTTAGTAGCTGTTCTCTCAAGGCACATTTTTAATAACATTTAATATTTAGCAGACTACCAATTCAGTCACCATGAAACAGACATTTCATGTTTCTATTTAATCATTCTACTACATACATAACAATCACAAAAAACCCCAGGAGTGACTACACAAAACTCATTCAGTTGCAGGTTTAAAAAGTAAATCTGCCCAGTAGGAGGCATTATTCTCTCTCTACTTGTAGAGCTAAACTATTACACTAATATTCAGAATTAATAGCATAGAGATATATCATGTGAATTTTGACAACTGAATTTTAAACATCAGTATAGACATGACTGACCAAATAATTCCATTAATTACAGAAGTATTCCTTCCTTGATATAATGGGGTTTAAGAGGCTGGAATAGCCTATTAGATAGATTTGTGATACTACTCTTGTGAGCTACTGAATTATGTTTTAAATATTAGTCAAAGATGATTAACAGATTTTTAACAACTATCTGCAAAATTGCTTTAGCTGTGAACTAGACAAATGAGAGTGCTTCGAGGGAAAAAAAAAAAAAAGTTTGTTCCAGCTGGATTTAAGTAGGATGGAATTAAACCCTTTATGATAGTGAAATTAATGTTTGCTGGGAGAAAAAAAAATAGTCAGGCATCAAAAAAGTGTGATCCTACCTAGCCTTGAAACATGTAATTATAATTAGCACCAGCTAATACAATGACCACAGAGAAAAGATGACAGTAAAATGCGCCACTGGCCTAATGATGAAGTGCATGAGAAAAATGATTAAACTTTACTCAATTAGGCTCATTCATATCACACCAGTCTACTCTGCCCTACAGCCTACCACAAAATAAAAAAATTAAAGAAGCGCAGGGACATCGTCAAAGTTCTATGATTATATAAAAATGCTATGAAGAAAGATAAACTGATAGAACAGTTTAAGCAGAAGAGAGCTTAACTAGCTAAAAAAAGAGAGACAGTAAAATAAAATAGTAATCGTATGTATTGACTGTTTCCTTACTGTAAGAAATTCTGGGCCAGGTGCTTGCCTTCTGTAAATCAAACATACATGTCTGTCTTAATGAGAGGTTAAGACAGATTTGACATTCAGACATGTTCTTGAAACAACTGAAGTAGAAACGATGCATGACAGCACTACAGCATTATTAGCACTTGTCATCCAAATAGGAAAAGTAGAAAAATTTCTAACTCTTTCTGCTCCACACGTTACCAATATTCTACCAAGTACATCAAATGTAGGGCCCTTGACATCCCTGGTACCTTCATATTGCCATCTTCACAACTACCAAAGATACTGATTCACACTGCATAGTTTTATGTGATAGCTTTTTTTCTGAAAAGGACTTAAGACAATCTAATTTTCCTAATAGAAATTCTGTGAATGATAGTAAACTATACTTTGACCTTTACAGTACGGAGTAATTAAAGCACAGCATGTTACAATTCTCCTTTACCTCCCTGTAGCCCGCATAAGCAATGAAAACAAGCATAATGGACATCTAGTCATAATGTAAAATATTGAAAAGGTCAAATAAGAGAGGCAATAATGTTCAGGTAATAAATCCTGATAAGCAGAGTACAAGAAACGGCAAACATGAATCCGTTCCTGTAACAATGACTACAGACAGACTATTCAGTGGTAAAACTTTACCAGTTGTCTAACCAGATGGAAAAAGAAAATATGAAATTTTCCAAACTCGGTTTCACTGAATTGATGAGCTTCCATGAATTTATGGGCTTCAACAGTTTGATGGAAACTTTTATGCAAAAGACCTTTTACGTAGTCTTTGTTTTACTTCAAAAACATACGTGATAATCAGAGATGCATTCACAGCACTGTTCTATCAGGTCTTTAAACATTCTTTCTTTACCTCAGACTCACAGAATTGAAGATCCAGTTATATCCATGAAAGAATAGCCACATTTTCTGTGTAACAGCACTTCTTTCTAATACTCTCTAACGTTCAAAGTAGAGGTCTTCTAACATAAATAAATAAATTAAATAAAATCATAATTATCATGCAAAAACAAAGGTTGTGGAATGATGTTACTAATATGTAAGAAAAATGAGAAACAAAGAGAGTTTAAGTATTCTGTTGTCACTAAAGAATCCGCTATACATGAAGGTAAAACGTTTTAGTAGAAAAACATTCTTTAATCTTTCCTTTCTTTCATCCACATTAAAAGCACTAGTCAGTAGGACCTACAGGAGGGGAAGTCAGAGGGGCTAACCTAACACAAGTGTATCCATTTACTGCAATTCTGTCTCTTCATAAAAATGATCCCATTACTGATGATAACCATCATCTTTCTTCACTGCCTGGAGAAAAACTTACTTCCTTAATTTGTTTCAGCACAACAGAGAAAACCCAAGAAGTGCAAAAGACAGTGCCAAAGAGTGCAACTAACCCGAATTCCCCAACAAAGAGAAAAGAAGTATACATACATTGTTACAAATAAAACTCCCTTTGAATCAGGAAAAGGGTTCCTTGTTTGGAAAAAAATCCGTTCTACAGTGAACAGGATTCTTGTCTGAATGTGGCATATTTACGTAACATAAAACAAGTCACACTTATCACACGTTTAACTATGGTATTTGATTGATGCTTCCTAATAAAACATTTAATAATACAAAAACATTTCTGGTGTTTTAACTGAAAGCAACTGTTATGCATTCCTGTAAAAAGTACGTGCCAGCTGTAAATCTATTTGGAGACCTAATTCCCACCGGTAAATTACCATGCAAGGTGTGTCTGTGGCAGATGGTAATCAGAAAGCCTTGTAACAAGTCAACTAAACAGTCTGGTAGCTTCTTAAATCTCCCCGTTTCCCTTAAACACAGGTGGCAATATCTCCCCATTTCTAAAATTTGCTCTGGCAGCCTTTTCCCCTGTCAATAAAGCTACCTGTGAATGCTTCTCACCCAATAATGTACTTGTGAAACAAATCTGTTGAACTGGAAAAAAACAAAAAACTGCTTTATTAGTTTAGTAATGGAAGAGGCCACGTGCATATACAGTGAAAAAAGCTGGAACCAGATACCGGGCTTAAAATACTTTTATTTTGAGGAGCACAGACAGAAATAAATTAATTTTTGACAAGTCATGCTATAAAATGCAGTTGAAGAATAGCAGAATTTGAAAGAAGACCTATCAGCTCTACGATCATTTTGTTTATGCAACAGTGCAGTTAAATACAGACGCAAATTAGAAAGGCGACCGTGGCATTTCACCCCATCCCAACAAATTGCAATGGTTGCTAGGAAATCAGGATTGATTTCCTTAATTTGATCCAGCACTACAGGTAAAGCCCAAGGGGCTGAAAATGTATTATAATGATATACTAAGATAAAATGACGCAAAAGTGCTTCAACTAATCCCAATTGTGTGATAGGGACAACAGTAAGTTGTCACATGGTCTATAAGTAAATACCCTTTTGAATCATGGAAAGAGGCCTATTGCTTGAAAGGATCAGGTCCACAGAGAGACGGATCATTTTTTGAATATGCAGTATTTATATAATCAAAAGCAGGTCACACTATTATCATACCTTAACTACAGGTATTAAAAGTAGTATAAAATCATGCTACTCTCATTATTCTTCTAGAAACAGCAAAACGGTCTTTAGACAACAGACTTCACTAACGATATTAAAAAAGGAACGTCTCCTAAAGTAGCCTGCTGACCTATGCAGCAATAATGCCGTGCATTAATGTTGACTCTGAAGAGCAGATGCACACTTCTGATTCCTGAAGCACAAAACGGTTAATGAAAAAATCAGCAGCAACATGACTATTACATACCTCACCTACCAGTTTTCTTTGCAGTAGCTTGCAAATGTCAGTTCTTCTTTCACCGCTGTTGCCTTCTCTAAGTACCAGTCAAAATATTTTCTGCTCCAGCTCAGTAAAACCAATGACAGTACCACCAGTCATGGCTGCATTTGGTAGCAGTGATAACCAAAAGGAGTGAATTTTTACTGCCAAGGAAGATATTCTGCCGTGTGTGCGGGGATCTACCAGCATTATGAATAGATTATGACAGTTTCTCTATAAAGAAAAAATAATCTTTCAGAGAAGACATTATGCATCTCTTTCTTCATGAATCTCTAGTTGTTTATTGTTCTTACAAATGGTGGTAATGATTTTTTTTATGCTAGAACGGATAGAATCTATATACATAACTAACAAATGCTAACATACCCGTACAATTCTTTGCTTCTATTAAAAATGAAAAGCAACAATCACACTGGGGTAAAGAACATTCTGAGCAGCAGAACTTGCCTTACGATTCTCGTAGAAGTTGACTAAAGGATTGTCCTGAAACCACTGGTACTGCCAAACTGCCAAAAGATCACGTGCATATAATCTACAGTGCCTACACTAGACACAGTAAGAACTAGCTTTCAGCTTGCAAACGAAGCACTCTGAATTTTCAGATCTACAGTAGCAGAAAGCAAATGAAGACATAATGCTCTTGCAAATTCATGGCACTTTCACTTTAGGGACTACATGGAGATATTAGGAGCTCTGATTTAGGCCCTGATACTTGGAGATATGTGCTCGTATCCTTTCTCCTCTTAGCTGAGAGCTTGAAATCTTGTGTCTCAGCTAATACTTTCTTCAGGGCAGCACGCCTCTCTCGAAAGCAAACAGGTGAATCCTCTGGAGTCATCAGAAGGCAGGTAAAGGATAAAGAAAAAAGATGGCATCAACAAGCTTGGGAGTATAAAGGGCAGATACCAATTATGTATGTTTTGTAAGTCATAGTTTGTACTGTGCTAGAGAGAAGAGTGTGAGGCTAGCTCTTTTATTTTAAAATATGCAAGGAGTGGAAAGTAAACAGAGTGGGGCAGGCAGATATTGATTGCCAGATAGCACTTTCCTGGATTTTGAGATTACCAAGATGTGCCTGTACTGCCTGATGGGAGACTGCAAGCAGAAAGAAGCCAGGAGAATGACAATCTGCAAACAATAGGATTAAAGTGCTCTGTACAGTTAGGACTATAAAATATTTGAATAATCCTTCCAAAGTTGTAATGTAGAAAGAAGTAATTAGATTTCTTAGGGAATCTGTCTGAGTGTCTGAAAATACTATCACTCTCAAAAATGCTATTAAACATAATGAACACACAGATTTCTGGGGGCAGAGGGTTATTTATTTGTTTTTAATTTACTCAGTACAAAATCCACCTAAAAATATAAATAAAAGATATTTAATGTCAATATTTTTTATTTTGTTGCTGATTGCAAGTATAATGCTAAATGCATAGTCACTGCTAAAATCAAGCAGTCATTTCACACAAGATTAATGCTTGTAGATCCTACTATGCCAGACTTAATAAGCATATACTGAAAAACTGTCCTTGTTCCAAGAAGAATAGACCAAAAATAGGACAAAGAAAGCCCAACAGTTCAGTTACAAGTGAAGAACTGAATCAAGAGAGACTTAATCTTGCCTAAGATCAAAATGAGTTCCTTGGGAGGAGCTCAAATGAAAAAAATCAGAACAGTTTACATCAACATTTTGCTTTTTGGTTGCTACTAGTAGAATTTCGACTCACCCTTGTGAGCTGATTCACTTCATTTGTCCAGGAAAGCTAACCTGCGCAAAAGAGGAAGAAAGTAAGTCTAGGTTGCTCCTGAACCAGTGGAAGGGTGTGCCAACCACCTCAGTGAGGGCACGGGTGAGACAGAAACGCACAACCAACAGCACAGGTAGAGGAAGAAATAGCAGAGGAAAAGGCAGTTTGGGAAAGTTTAACTCTCTTTTGCTCGTTGGGAGTTGTTAGATCAACTAAGCCATCTTATGTAACTCAGTACGGAGTACATCTCAATATCTACAGGATCAAGAATTAAGAGAGACAGACAAGGGTATTCAGATAGGGGTAGTAAAAAGCTTTAGAAGAGCACTTGCTGTTCCCTCTTCTTAATTCCAACACATTTTGCTGTCCTGTATGTTCACTAATTTCAGTGATGTTACTCATGTACAGTGAAAACTGGCCTTAATCTCCTTTAACAAGTCCATTTGAACTACACAATTGTGCCTTTATAACGACAGCACTGGCAAGATTCAGTACGTTTAAAGAAAGTAAAGAAGTCAGATAGGTCTTCCATTTTGCTATGAAAAAGATTTGAGAAGTTTATTTTGTAGCCTAGCTGTATTTCACATAGCTGGTATTCATTTTTTTTCGTAGTTATGCATATCTTCTAGTTATTCTGATCTGGCATAAGGAAGTCGTATGGATCTGAGAATTGAAAAAAAATCTGAAAATCTTATTCCAACTTAGCTTTTTTTTTTTTTTTTTTTTTTTTTTAATTAAGACGTGTACATATTGTGGAGGTAAGATTTATGGGTCATTAAAGATTCCACCACTAAAAAATGGCTGAGAAGGCGGTTCTTCTCAGCATTTTCTCTTCAAGAAAAGGCTTGGGAAATGAAGGAATTGTAATAAATACTGCCTCTGAGGAAAACAGTTTGAGGTTTCTGAAGCTCACTTCTGATAGGGTAATGAAAGCAATAATAACAGTCGCAGGACCTGGTTTCCTCTCAGCTGCTCTGGACAGTTAGTGATTGAAAAAAAAGGAGGTGATAATACATGTACATGCTTTGTATGAATAAGTCTTTTTCTAATGAAAAGACGCATTATAAAAAGGAATGAAATCAGTGAATCTGAAATAAATCTTATTTTATGAAATCAGGCAATTTTAAGATATTTCAGTCAAGAAAGGGACTAATTATTCTCTAACAAAACTGTTATATTAAGATACTCTGATTTTATTCATACAGTGAAAGAAGTCGAAGTAGTGAACATCCTCAAAATTCAATTTTCAAACATAGCTTAATAAACTACAAAACAAGCTGTAGCCAGTAAGATGAAGGTCTGAGGGACTTACAGAGAAAATCTAGAGAAAAGTACTTGAAAAAGTACTTGAAAACACAATAGCGCAGACTTCAAATCTCCAGCAGATCTTGACTTAGAGACTTCCCAAGTTGACTAACTGTTGGTGTATTTAACAGACAAAGCTGGACATTTTTTCCCCATGAATTTGAGTAGTTACATGGAACCCCCACTCAACTGAATATACGTTGAGTGAGGCATCTCTTTTTTGCTTGTTTTGTTCAAGGCAGCTACTTTAACAGGCAAAATCCCAAGGAACCGTAGAAGTCCTCTTACTGAGGGAGAAAGCAAATTTTGCAGATGTATTCTGTGAGGTGAATGCATTTTGCTATGCATCGGAAAAAAGGTCAGGGAAAGGGAAGGGAAAGGTTTTTTGTTTGTTTTTTTTTCCCCCCTAATGCCTTCCTAGTGAGGAGGCAAAGAGATGCTCTGTGCTTTGAAGCCTAGCTCACCTCTAGCTGGCCTGGGGTGACAGCAAGGCTAAATGGATCATTTCACCTGATGTGTATGTAACTTCTGATCTCAGAACGAAGTGAAAAGCTGCCAAGACAGGACAGATCAGGGTTTCACATATTTCATGCTGGATCCTCACCGCTGTAGTGGCAAACATTAGGAAGCTGATTTCTGCTGTATAAGGATAAAAAAAAACTTGCAGACTTATGAAGGGAACAGATACCCTATGGCAAAGTAGAGATCTGCCCACCCCTTCCTCTTTGGAATTTCTGAGACACATTCCCCCACAGATCTCTTTTTAGGAAGCCCAAAGACAAATAAGGCAAATAATAGGCCATCTTATCATTACGTTCTTCCTAAAATAAGCGCCAACATGCCTAGGTGCTATGCTCAACTAAATAATGTACTTACTCATTTTAATGTTTTTGTGAATTCTAATAATTGTGTGGCAGGAATTGTGTGTTGCTTTTACACACACTATTTTTATGTGTACATACACACACACTTTTATTATATGTAGTTCTTAGCAATATTATATATAGTTCTTAGCAATATGTATTTCCATGTACTGGACAAAGAAGGAAAAGTGAGCAGACTGCCTACCCCAGATCCTTCTGAGATAACTAAGTCACAAAGTCACATAGCTCAGCAAGGCCTATCAGGCTCGAATGATTCAACTGCATTAGAACACACAACTTGATATCAAGTTTTGTTAAACTGGTTGCAGTAGAATTAAGCTTGCTTAATGTCTGCCAGTTTTCTAATTCGTGTTTGAGTTCCACCGTGTCTAGAGATTTCAAAGGAGCACTAGTGCAGTCACTAGAATTTCAGTCAGCAAAAGTACTCGCGAAAGAGAACTTGTAATTGAGACGGACAACAAAGAAAAAGCTGGAAAAAAAAGACAACTGAGGGAGCAATAGAGTGTTCTGCAAACACCACGTTAATTAACATGTCAAACAAAGCTAGTCACACTCCAGAGTTAGACTGGGCTGTTCAGGATGCTGTCCAGCAGAGTCCTGGATATCTCCAAGGATGGAGATTCAAGAACCTCTCCGGGCAACCTGTTGCAGTGCTTAATCTTTCTTGCTGTGAACAACACTTCTCCTTGATCTAGTTAGAACTTCCTCTGAAGCAAAGTGTGACTGCTGCTTTTTGTCCTTCTACTGTGCACTTCAGAGAAGCTATGAGAATTTGTCTTCTCCAAAAAGACTCACCGTATGGTTGAAGACAGCAATTAGATCCTCAGTTGGCCTTTCCTTTTCCTTTTCTTTTCCAGGTTGAACAAACCCTGCTCCTGTCAGCCACTCCTCGTTCACCAGCCAAGAACGCAATCAAGAATTCTGAGAATCTGCTGACAATTCTTTTTAACATATTTACACACAAAATAGCACATCTATAGGAATAAGACAAGCCAAACTGGGAAGATACTGCTCACAATGTACCTGGTAGTCCTTCAGCAGGAATATCAATCATTATCATTACTATGCAACATAAGAACAGCACAGGAATACAGATATGGTCTCCCACTTAACCACTTGATGTCACAATGGCACAAGTCCGGACAAGAGAAGAAAAATCTATGTATTTAACTATTTAGAGTATTTATTGGGATGCTAAGTAAACAGAAACCACATCTAGGTCACGAAGTCCCACACATGAAAACATTCTTAGGCATAATAGTACTTGTATACTTAGGCATAATAGTACTTGTAATTTGCCAGATATATATGCCAATCTGAAAAAGATACAACTTTTTGATAAAATTGAATGCTTTCACACAGATCTTTATAATTAGGTAATGTTATACTAAAATCTATAAATCTTCTAAAAAGTGTGTATCTTTTTTAAAATATGTGCCCATATAGAAAGAAAAGGGGGAAATAAGTAGTTTAAGAATCCATTTCTCCTTGGTTTTGGAAGTCTGCTTCCCAGTGAAGGAAGAATCCGTCCTGTAAAATAACTGAACATCTGTTAAATTTATAAGTACACAGGAAATAAATTGATTTTAAAGGAGGAAAGCTTCTCTTCAAAAAGTTCATCCATCATTGCTCAATGTACAATGTATACTAATAAGTATAGACTAACCAGGTTATTTCTAAAATAAGTGGCACATATGCTATGCCATGTCTCCATGCCCCAATTCCCCAGTCATGTGGTTGGGATCAAACAGGTAGATCCTGTCTTTTTCAGACATGCTTGAGTTTCGCCAAGGAGAAAAGAAATAAAAAAGAAAAAAAAAGAAAAAGGCCATGGTGAAGGACACATACCTGCATCTCAGCCCAGTACAAAAATAGAATACAACAAAGGTGCATGTTCAGCCCGTTGCATATACCACCAGAAATTACTACTGAAGGTAAATTCACTTGCTGCTTTATAGTACCCGTTCACAGACTGCTTTTATGCAGAACTGTGCTGAATAAAACAATTGTATAAAAACATATGCTCAGGTACAAAGATTTCCTCCAAAATAAACAAATACTCCAAAAAGTTCCTAATTCTGAAGTTTTATTTTTGCATTCCATTTCAGTTATTTTTAGACTGTCATATTGCATTGACCTACTGTCAAAAAATAAGATTCAAACAACAAACAACCTCATGAAGGGCAGCATCTTAGAGAAAATATCTGGAAATTCTAAAATGGAAAAAACATAAACCTTTCTTAGATACCAAAATTATGCTGCAGGAAATGCCACTGAAATCATTGCATCTTTCAAAATATTTGGATTAGAACAAGATCAGTGCTCAGTACTGCACAATGATTATGACGATACAAAGCTAATAAATTCTAAATCGTAAGAACTTGCCAATATAGGTAAGCAAGTATCAGACAAAATGGCTAATTAAAATAATTTCTCACAAATTCAATATGACATAATCAAAATGATTGTTAGATAATCAAAATATTAATTAGACTAACAAACTACTATTCGAATGATTCATTTTTAAGACTTCAAATTAATTATGAGTCAGAGAAAGAACTGTATACCAAGACTACTCAAAATACCTCTTCAATGTGTACAAATGACCATGACTCAAATGAAACAGACAAATAAAGAACAGGACAGAAATTTCTGTAATTATAACCTCATTTTAATTCTGAGGTATACACACAAGGAAAGTTTTCAGTTTCAATTTTTCCTGTCTCAGAAACGAAACAGAAAGAGAGCTAATTATAATATGCCAGTGCATTTCAGAGGCATGAAAATGCTACAAAACAAAGATTAAGATGCTTTTGCTGAAAGAAGAGATGACAGGAATGGATAAGACCAGTAAGTCAGATACAACATGTCATGAAATGTGAATATGAAGACAGCTGTCAAATCAGAAAAGCTATAGATTTAAAATAACAAAAGGCATTTTATTATGGGCAAAATTAATCAGTGGAACTTATCTCAGTTAAGCACTAGGAATTTAACTCAATAAAAATATTAGGCTTTCAAACAGCTTCAAAAATTGTCACTTTCCTAGATGTTTCTGTAAGGATAGAGTGCATGTTCCTAAATGTTTCAGAGCATAGTTCAGTCACCACAGGAAAAGGAATGGGAAAATATCATGTAAATATACTTTATATTTCTCAAGAATAAAGCTAATGATTTTCTCTAGGCAGTACAGAAGTAGTTTTGGTGGCACAGCAGCTTATGCTTACTTACAGAAGAGAATACCTTTCCGGAAAAAAGTTAAACCAAATCTTAGGGAGGCTTCCCAAATAATACTAAAAAAAAGAAAAAAAAATACTTTAAGTCAACACAGTACATTGTTTTCATGCCAAACAATTTCATTTTTGTGCTATGTGAACCGCTTCAAACCTCTTTAAATTAGCTCGAGTTGAAAATAAACATCCATTTCCAAACAGAAGCTTTCATTTTAAACAATTTCGTATGAACATTTTCTCAGTGAATGCTTTTTACCCACCAGGACAAAGGACACGCAATGGTTTCCTAGAAATTCTTTTTCATGATGTATATACTATCTATTTAAAAGCACACTGCAGTATCAGTATCCTGTTTTTCTTAAGGATGACTTACAGGAGCTACTGCTTCGCATTGGGACAAAGTTTGCTTTAATGTCAGGGAAAAGGATAAAAGTAAGTTCCAAAAATTACAGGAAGCAAATAAAAATAATAAAAGCCATGTTCACAGACATTCTTGTTTAGTATTAAATCAAGCTGTTCTAAAGACTTTATCCTGAACAAATCAGAAGGATAGAATTTTGAATATACTAGCTTACGCAATAAAATAAATTACCATTGTTCTACCATAATGAAAATCTGAATGCAATTAAAAAAGCAGCTAATTAACCCATTTATCACAAACACCAAACAGGCCAATGGTTTTTGTAATTATCAAGACAACTCGATTTTTGCTTTAGCACGCAAGCTTGTTTGCCCAACTCAATTGGAAATCATCAAAATTACTTACAATATACCGTCTACCAAAGCATGACAAAATTAAGTCTGCTACAACCAATTAATTGAACTTAATAAAGCTTTTAAACTATTTTTCTTTATTAGCATTCCTTTGGGGTTAATGATGTAGTCATTTTTGGCTAGGAGGGATAATTAATATATTTTTTAAAGAAAATTAGAGTTGCTGTATGTTAAGGAAGATCAACAAGTCCCCCTAAAGGGTAAATATTTAATTTTTCTTCAATACCAATACATTAAAACATTAATTTATTTGTGTTCTCTAATAAAACCTATCTGCATACAGTTGTGTGCGCGTGTGTGTATATATACATACACACACATATAGTGTCAGCTTTTAGGCAAGATCCCACATTATTAAGTATGATTGTTGAATTACTTCTCAGCAAATACGTACTAATTAAAGTTAATACTCATAAATGAATAAATCCCTGTTGTCTTTTTAATAGAGCAATCTGACCATCATTCCGTGAGTATTGTTCCATAAAGTTTTATGCTACACTGCTTTACCGCAGTTGATTAACCGTAGTCGAAAATAGCTGATAAGTTAATTGTTTTAATAACAATGTCAATGCAATTAACATTCAGATATTCAAATGAAGCCATGCCATGTTCATCCAAACGAATTAATGCTTAGAAATTCTAATGAAATCGCTCCTCTGTTTTCTGCTTCGTTAGTATGAAGGAAATAAGACATTCACTGTCTTGAAAACTTATTTTATTTTTTTAATAGTCCGCTAGCAGTCAGAACACAAAACCTGTATTCTATTTTTTAAATGCGTAAGATAGTTGCAGGTATGAAGGACCTAAGCATGATCCCATTTGGGAAGCAATATTTGTATAGATTTAGAAAAAGAAGAGCTATTAACATCTTCATACCTCATGCTAAAGCTCTCTCAAGCACATCACTTTGTCAAAGTACTCCTTCAGAAGGGGATAAACGTCCACAAGGGTTAACTTTAACATGGACTTCTTCAATCAGCGTTCAACAGAAATTGCAGATAGGTGGGGTTCAGCTCCATACCGTTGGAGGGTATGACTTTGGGCAGTCGCTGAAAATACAGTTTTGCCAGGAATTACCTTCACAGCCTTTTATCAGTTTTATAGTAACAAAAATATTGCAGGTGTACTCAATCTTAAAAACTCCTGCACAGTAGGATTAACTAAAGCTTGAAAAATACACTGTCTTCTCTCAGTTTATTCTGTTGTGCTTAAGCTGGACTGAAAAGCACTAATAGGATCAGCTTCAATCACAATCATAGCCAGCAACTGAAGTTAAGGGAGAAATAATTTTTTTTTCTCCCCCTCCCCTAAATAATAGTACCTTTTTTACGAGAGGTGAGAATACCCTTTTACTTTGGCTGATCATCCCAGACTATGTAGAATAAAAACATCATGCCTTAAGAGTAGGAACAAAGGTATCAAAACTGTATTTATCCAAATATTACAACAGTGTCAGATGCAGTAACCACTGAAATACCACGGGTTTTTTTGCTTCTAAAGAAAATCTCTTCTGCAACGGGTATGTTTCTAAACAGAATTACGTGACCTACACGCTGAGCGTACTTTTTCAATCCACACTACATATCCACTTTGCAAATAGACACCTTTTCTATACCCCCTTAGCATGCAGAAGGCGACAGCTGACCTGCCAAAAAATAAGTTGAGCAGCTGTATACAGGGTAGGAATCTCCCTGAAACGTTGCAAGTTGGGGAGGTGGGTGAGGCAGGCAGGCTGCATGGAGGCATGTGTTTAGGCACTCATAAAAGATGTCTGAGTTGGAATTTTTACTGCAATTCCAATATGAAGAAAATTCAGATTAAATGTGTGTTTGACACTATACTAAAACACATAGGATAAAACGCGGGGTGTAACTTGCACTACGTCCTGAACCTGTGACACACTTCATGGCAGAGGCTAATAAACCAAGCAAATATCAACCAGAGCTTCCCTTTTTGACTACATTTTTTTCCCTCCCCTTTAATAACACTGTTAAATTTAACATTTGGCGCAAGGTACTTTTTATATACTCCTGTCCAACCTTTGATTCACTGTACTGAAGAAGCCTACAGGAGGTCATGAGGTGGCTCAGCATTCCTTGAAAGATGATATTAATGACAGAAGAACTATAAATAGAAAGCTCTTGACATTAAGAGCAGAACTACGGCATGATTTTCTGTTTATATATAAGTTCAGGGAGATTGAATCCCATGATCGTGTTATTTTTGGTTTTGTTCTTTTGATAGCGGCACTGAGTGACTGATAAATAAACAGGGCAAATGCTCTTTTTATGGCATTCACATAATTCCATTCTCTTTCAAGATTTCTTGTTGGCTTAGTTTAGTGAAATGCTGCAATGAAGGCTGACGTCAGAAAAAAAGCAGCACACTGATTTAAGTATCAGTGCAGACAAAACTAAGCATTTGACTGTAAGTGTTATGCAACTTCCAACTCTTAAAACTAATTCCACATTAACCTCTTCGGTTAGCTTATCAGTTAAATGCCACCATTTAATATATTGGTGCTGAGCTGCTTTGGGCTCAGTGGTATGATGAAGATGTATCCTTTTACCATTCCATCATGTATATACAGTCATTTTTCGTACCTGGACAGTACCTGCATTTCCTTTCAACTGTATATCACAATCAACACCTGATCAGAAACAGTGCTGCAGGTTATTTGAAAGCTGTTCTAATAGCTACCACTCATTTTTGAGGTATTCTAAGGTAACACTGACATTGTTTCTATGAAGTTAGAATTACGGATTTAGACTGTTATTCTGTGGCAGAGGAAACAATGAGATACAGTGAATTTTGTTTTCAGTTTCTGTCATCTTTGCCAGCTGCCCCAGTTCTGTGACAAGGTAAGCCAGCACTGCAGTAGATGAATTCTGCAGTTGCTATCACAAGCACAGGCTTGGTTCTGACAGCTTTAGTGCTAAGCATATCCTTGAAGTGGCAGATCAATGAACAGAAATATGCATTAACAAGAAACATCCAAAATAATTGGTCATCCAGCCTAACATTTTAAAAGACATACTTAGTGTACAATCTACAGAGAGTCTACCTCGAAGATGATGTCCAGATAACGTCCCTTACGTTAAACACTGAAAAGACAGGAAAAAAGAAATTGCTTTGCCCAAACATGTTAGAATTAGGACTACAAAACCTCTTTGAGGGAAAAAAAATACAGGGGCTCTTTGCCAAAAAGTATTCTTAAGGTATTTCACACAGTTTACGAGGAGCAGGCAGGTATCACAACTTCATGAACAGTTATGATTAGATAAATTATATCTTTCCTTAAGAAGGAACTCTTTGCTGTTGCTCACTGTGAAGATTTTTTTAAATGCATTATTTTCATAGTGACTAATTCTCTTATGCACCAAAATGAGTAAGTAGAAAATATATTAAAAATATTTTCAGATAAAAGTTAATAATCTACCATTCACTTGTGTGTTAGCAAAACTTGAAAGCTGACAACCTTGCTTAAGAGAAAATATTCCTTAAAACCAAGTACTTTCACGTTAATATTCAACTAATGTTGCCATGTTTCTTGTGTTGCATACAATCATTGGAAAATATGCTTTAGAATGCATTCAGCCTGCTTATGAAAAATGACAGGTATGTATTTTAGATAGAAAATTAACATTTTGTTTTTATTCTTGTTTGACTGTAACACCTCAAAATATAACAATAAACTAGAGGAATTATTTACATTAATTCACCATGCCAACCCTGGATATGGAGAAACCAGAATAACATGATGAAAAAATTCAGCTTACTCCAGTGCCATGTAGTCTCATTTGCTCAGAAAGATGTCAGGCAAAGGGTACAGTGAGAAGCTGATTCTTGTCACCATCATATAAAGCAACAAGTCAGTTTGTTGATTGTAATCTGACCCACAGCAATCTTTTGTCCATTCTGTAAAAAGACTACACAGCTTGATAGGGTGTGTCTAACAGCTCCTACCACTCAATCAAAATGTTATATTATGGGCTATTGCTGACAAAACCCAAAAATGATGCATCACAGTATGACTCACCAAGGATAGTGCAATAAACACATCAACTTTAAAGGAACCCCCTTTTTGGAAAACAGATTCAACGAATGAAAGAGAAACTAAGCGTGCCAAGAAGTTCTGATTTTAAAACTAAATACTTCGTCATTCAAACAAGGAACAATTTCTATTAAAAAATTATTTCCCAGTTATCCTTCCCACCTGATTTAACTATGGAGAAAGACTTGATTTTGTTATTTTTCAAGCATTTGACAAATGATTCCACACTCGTCACGGCAGAGAATGCAGAATGACTTGCTTCCTAATTACATGAAATAGTTTTCTAGTGAAGAACTATGTGACAATTGAAACAAAGAACTGGGTGTTTACTGTTTTTTGTATCATCATTTTCAAATTCTTCCTGATGCACTTGTAACAGTTTAGCTTGATTAAACTTTTGTTATCCTGTAGAAAGCTAGCATTCCTATCATGTTGATCTGTTTTGCTAGAATCCTGATCGGGCTGAATGTCTTGAAAGTCGAGTACTCCACTATGAATCCTCCTGTCCCAGTACAGTTTCTTTCCCTTACCCCCTACCCCCAGGTCTCAAAATTTATACTTTATAGAAAAGTAAGGAATCTTTTTTGTTCTATAAAAAGGAGGGAAGTGGAGGAGGAGTGTATTTGGTGTGTTATTAGGCATCTGAAAATTAACCTGGCATTTTAAAAAAAATTCCTGGTTACTAAACTATATGAGGGTTAACTAATGCTTATGGTATGTTCGCAACGTTTCTACAAGTTTCTTCACCTATATTTCACTGTTGTAACCTATGAAAGTCCTGCTGATACGCAATGATCAAGACATGAAATAGCCCTAGTTCACAGATTGCCATTTACATTCTGGAATTTGGCAAAGAAAATGAAACTTTCACAAAAGCTTGAAATCACTCTTTATACAGAATAAAGGCTGCTAATGCCACACAACTCTTTTTCCAGAGTTTTTCGTGGATGTACTACCTACATCAGGAAAAGGAGCTGTGATCAAAAAGGTAACAATTACCTCTTCAACATTTTAACAGGAATATTGAAGAAGTGTGATTCAGGACCTAACTGATGCTTCATGCAGAAGAGCGCCCATGTCAGCAATTCTATTTTTCAGGTTTGGTGGAAACATGTTTCTTGTCCTGAAACAATTCAGGAAATTGAATTGTTTCAGGAAAGCAATTTGCTTTTTTTAACTAGAAAGCAAGGCCTTCCACACAGCAGTTGCGCTGCTAGAGAATTTCTACTCCAGTTGAATGCAGCTGTGATGTCGACAGGGCATATGCATCTACCCTTTGCCACATTACTGGTGGTGCAATGCTAATGAAGGGGTTGTTGCCACATTAGCTCCATCATGAATCCATCTCACATTTGTCTGAACTACAGCAGCGTAAAGACTAAATGCTACAATAAAAGTTTAGATACAGATTTCCGTTGTTATGATGGAGATCATGCCATGTGTATTTTTGCCAGCAGACCTTGACTATACACCTTTGTAGCTTTCACCGTAGTCAAAGTACATCATCAAGACATATCTAAAGACATAAAACTGGCCCTTAATGTTTGAAATCAAGCTGTTTATTCATATCACGTTCACTGGTTTTCCTTAAGCTCCATCTGTCCGTGCTTGAGTTGCCAAAGGAACTGCCCTCCTTCTTTAGTAAATCTGAAAGGCCTGCACGTATGCAGAAAACCCCAAAAGCCTAACCTTAAGGACTGTGACACTTGCAGAAATGCAAATGGATCAATCTTTCAAAATGTCCTGACAGTGAAAAGCCTAACTAGAGCTTCGAATATTCGAGATAAATAATCCTGACAACTTCAATGATCAGACTTTAACAAGAAAATCATGAGTTGTTTGTTTGGCTTTTTTGCAACAGACCCATCCAAATTTTTGCAAAGCTTAAGAAAAGTCTCTATGCAAGTGAGTTATTGGGTTTTGCTGAACATAATGAGATGTAATCTAAATAATTTGTTTCTTCCATAAAAATTATGTTTATCAGTGAAACATACCATAGATACAAGCAAACTTTTAAGTTCTGAATCAGTAACGTGCTCTTATTTTATTGCCTTTCATTAGATACAATCACCTGAGATATTATAAAGTAAGAAATTACTGAGGCTTAAACCCAAAGCAACTTCAATTATCTTTTTATTTCAAGCATTTGAAGTGCTTAGTTATTCTTTCAGATCCTCTGAAGACATTATTGTTGCTTTATTGCCAGTAAAGCAGTATGTTTTCAAGTCATCATAATAAGATGCCAAAGGGACATCTGCATGTGGAACAAGCTGTTTGGTTTTTCCCTGAGAGATTTTTTACTTATGCTGAGTTCAACAGAATTCATACATCTGTATATAGAAGTGTTGGTAGCAGTACATACAACACACTGTACCGTACCTCTTATTTCATACATATAAATATCCATTTGGGAAATTTCCATGCAAATGTCATTAACAGTGGTCTGCCTTCTATAAATACCTTTCAAAGTACAAATCATATTTGGACGGTTATTACAACTTCTAAAAGCAAAGACAGCTCAAGGATTTTTTTTTTTTACTTCTTAAAAGCAAAACACATCTAAATGCATAAATATAATGGTTAAACACTTGCTACCACAAGTTCTGGAGTTCATGCCTTTTGAAAGCAGGAAGAACAGCTAAAACTCTAAATTTCACCAAATTAAGGGGTAATAGCAAAAAGGACAGATGATCCGAGTTTGGTAGATACTTGTAAAAGCTGGCAGATGTGCAATGTCTACCTAGAGTTTCTAGCAGATGAAGTGGTAAGTGTATTTTACCATTTCTTTGCCAATAAGGAAAAGAAACTAACTCCAGTTCAAGGAAACAAGTAGTTCTAAAACACTTGCGTTTTCAGTTTCTAATTCACACTTTAAAACTGAAGCATAAATGACTCCTAAGAATATTTCCCTAGTATCTGATTACTGTATCAGAAGAGTATCTGCATCTGACACACTGAATGATTTTGCTACACTCTTTACAAGAGTTGGATAAAAAAGAATATGAATGCCACCAAAAACAGAAAAAGAAAACCTATCCACTGTTTTGTTTTGTTTTTTAACAGGAATCTCTATTTTGTTTTTTTTTTTTCCTTGCACGTCTATGAAATAAATACCGACTTTATAAAAACATCCAGTAGGTAACACGTATAACAAAAGCCTTAAAAAAATTTCAACAAGAAAAGAAGCATGGAGGATTCTTACCAAAGTAACTTCACAACCCTCCCTTTCATGTGCATCTAGACAAGTTTAATGGAAAAATGTTTCCACCGGATTTGAGCAAAAATCCAAATTATTCTTCTTCAGAGATTTGCTAAGGTTTGCTCACTGTCATTAAATGGAAGCACATAAGGAGACAGCAGGCTGCAATATGCCATAGAGAAATATATCTTGATGATTATAATGAAAATCCTCCTTGCCCCCTGGTGAAAAAAGCTATCAACTTCCCTCTGATAAAAATTATAAAACACTAAGACTACTGGGATTTCACATTAAAAATGATGATGGAGTCTCCTAAAAATATTGCTTAGGAATAACAACAACAACAAGAAACCCAAAACATATATTTAAACATGAAATAGATCCAAATTTAAAATGTAGGCAACAAGAAGCAAGTTTATCATTTTACTACTACTAGAGATTTAATATTTATCTTGGTTATACGCATTTACTGCTCACATTAACTAGAAATTCAAAACAATAACCAGACTGTTAGGTGATGAACTGAGAGAAGCTAAGAGTCAAGGAATATTCACAGATGAGCTTAAAAAAAGCTCTTTGTATACTATATAGCAGTCATATGGGCTTTACCTAAGAATTTTTGTCCCATTAACATTTTGTGCCTGCCTCATTCTTCCACAGCAGAAGAAGTGCAATCCACAAATGTGCAGTGATATATCACTGTAAGGACTTTGGATGGTCCACTCGCTGTTTCTATTTGTGAAATTAGTTAGTTAATTGCCAAGCCAGTTCTGATGCCACCATAAACATTTGTTAATTCTGAGTATTTGCAAAAAATTAAGAATTCGAAACAAATCAAATTAGGACTTTCTATACAGTCATTGTTACTGGAAAAAGAGAAATGTCTACTGAGAGTCACTCTCACTTTGATCGTGACTGGGAAATAAAAGCACTGTGGCTCTTTTGTCTAATTATTTAGTTGAATAACTGCCATAAAAATAGCAAAACGATTCAGTGTCTGCTTATCTAAAAATATGTTCCCTTAACACAACCATCTGTGATAACAGGCAACAAGCTTTGGGAATGCTGAATAGCTGTCCACAGGTCCTTACCATGGGCCCACAAAAAACATGACACAAAATTACCACTACATGTTACGTCAATGAAAAAAATGAAATCTTAAAAAGTTAAGCACAACAAGCTGCTATGTTTTAATGATGATAATTTTTGCTAGGATTAGTTCTGTATACTTTGAAAAGCTTGACTGGCTGTGGCGGTTCTGTCTATATCTTCCTAAAACCAGGCTTTTGACTTTAATCGTTACCTAAAGTTATTCATATTTATGGCCAAGATTTTCAAAGATAGTTAAGAAATGACACTGAATTGGAGAGCTTCAGAGAATTCTTATTTCAGAGAGGGAATGCTAATAGACTTCTAACACCCAAAATATACTTCTTAAAAGCTAACAGTGAAGCAAGAAGCATTGCGCATGGCTTGCCAAAGTTTGCCAAATTTTTCATTATGCATCAAGACACAACAATTACTCACGGAGGTTCACCTAACAAAGCCCCCTAATTTCTAGGCAAAATTCACAAAGCTACTTTTATACTAAGACTTTATTTTTTATGACATTATAATAGCTATTATATTAGACACCATCGCAGACGGCCTCAAGCAAACTGGCCGAGGAGTGCCCATGCTGTCTATCTGCTACCACGCTCCTTCAGGCACTTACACTGACCTCTTCAACATCCACACTTCAGTTGCATATGTCCCAAACAAATACTCTGACCACCAAACTAGCAGCTACGCTATGGCTGGTGTGTAGGAGATGTTACATGCCATCTCCAAATAAATAAATATTCATTCAGAAAAACTGATTTTCTCTCTAGCTGAAGATATACTTCAGAAAAGTATATCTTTTCAGAACAGAAAAGGCTGGTGTACCAAAACTTTTAAATTGCTAAGCTCTTCTCTGCTTCACACAAAACACAGTGATCTTGTCCATTCTGCCTACTGTAGCCCTGTCACTAAACTTGTTGCCACTACAAGTTGTAGGCCGTAGGCTTTGTACTGACCTGGCAAGGCAGGCAGGGTCTCAGGGCTTGGCTGGGCCACAGCTGGTTTTCTCCTGTCATGACGATTGCCTGGTGGCCAAGTGACAACTGTCTGGGAGCAGCGACGGCTGGCTACTCCTGAGGTCAGCAGGCCAGGCGCTAAGGGTGACCCCCCTGATGGGGCACAGTCCCATGAGGCCGCAGCGTGGCAGGCAGCGCCGGGTACTGCTGGAAGGGTCCACCAACAGCCGCTGACACAGCAAGCAATGAAAGAGGTCGGGGGTCCAACTAGAGACCAGTCAGGAGGAAAAGAAGATGCAGCCACCTGCAGGGCTGCAGACACAGCTACAACAAGAGCCCAAAGTCCACCCAGGGGATAGGGCCAAAGACAGGACAGATGTCAAGCTACGACAAACGCCTACAAGATGAACTACCGGCAATGCAGGTCCAAGGTGCGCCCAGGAGCCAGACATACCTGGTGGTCAGTGCCTACCTAACACCAGTCCTTTCTGGCAGCTGCCCCTGCGGGGAGGCCATCGTGCAACTTTCAGACTTCAGCTGGGAAACCAAAGGGCAGGAAAGCGCGATGGGGAAACACATACGAACAGCCCCAAGCAGACCCCAAGACCGAGGAGGAGGAAACCTCCACCGTGAACACCGCCCTCCCCTCAGCAAAGACCCCACGATGCTGCCATCTCGTTATAACTCCCGCAGTGCTTCGTGAGGAACACCAAAACCGTCACTCCTGACAACTCTTGCAAGAGTGAGCCTAACATCAGGGGAAAAGGTAGAGAGGAGGAAGTTTTTCTATGGCTACCTTAACTGTATTTTAAAGAGCTTTTATGTGCTAGCTAGATAACTGGGATTCTTAGATTTTTAAAGTGATATTTGGACTAACAACAACAAAATTGGCCCAGGTGCATGGGGTGCTCCCTTTTCCCTAAAAGAAGGTTTTAAGGTTAAGATAGGTACAGTCCTCTGACTGCACTTTTTCTCAAGCCACGCTCAGGCACGTTCTGAGAGGGCGTAGTGGCAGAGGGGAGCTTCCAGCAAGAACCGTGCTGGCAGGTAAATGGTGTGGCTCCTCATGTGCCATTTGGCTTGAAAACTTGCCTGGACTTGTCTAGCTAACGAATACAGAGGTTTGAGTTTTGCCTTGAAGTGAGCTATTCTAATAAAACATTTATGGAGAATATTTTCCCCAAATTTCTGATTCTTTTTCTTGACTGATGAAGATCGAAACATCAGCTTTAAAGAACTGTTCTTGTGAAGAAGCTTTTGGGGGGGGGAAAAAATCATAAATAGTATCTTGCAGCAAAAAGTGTCCTGACTAAAAAACTAATAATAATATATGCAACTCATCTTTCTCATCTAAAATCTGAGATAGGTTGCAATGTTCTTTACATAGTTTCATAGCCTCTTATGATTCATAGTCCCTGATACTGTATTACACCTATAAAAAATAGTGTATAGTATAAAATTGCTTTATAAGGTCAAATACTGATTTGTGTCCTGGCATGTCATAAAAATTGTTATTGTACACACTAAATGGCAATTTTTCCTATATGAGAAGAGTAATATAAAAGTTGTATTTTAGTGCTGCCCTCAAGTAATATGTCATTGATGATAATGCAAGTAATGCTTGACCATGGAAACTAGAACGGACCACTCCCAGAAGAAAAAGTAAGTTACCAGAACATGTAAAACATACATGAAATGAACCTAACGGTATGCTGCTGTCACTGTACAAAGGTTTCCCATAAGAAACAGCCTACAATCAGGACTTAGGTTAACTAACGTAACAAGTAGGGTGAATATTTGCACTGCAAAGGTTCATCCAGGGTTGGCCTGTGAAAAGACTTTCCACCGAGTTCGAGAGCTTAGCCTTAGATGCTAACCTTACACTGGACTTTCAGTTAAACCACTCTGAACCAAAATCATTCTGAATCAAAAAGGGGCAAGCGTAAGTTATATAGCCGACAGAACAACAGAGATAGACCGTGCACTAAAAAGATGAAGAATAACTGCCAGGGAAACTTCAATGCTATGATCAGAAAGGTCTCAAATACCAAAAGCTTATGTAGACAAATCTCTGCTTCTGTTTATGAACAGCTCATATTGTCCCTCAGCTGTCAGCAAATAATTTTATGGGTTTCCTTCATTAAGATGAGTGTCTGATACTGAAGACGGGAATTTCTACAAGCTGCACAAATTTGTTAAGCTGTTTGCAACTTCTTAGTTATACACAATACACCATGAAAGGTGTGATTTCCCCCATAACCTTTTTAGAATTCCCTTTATATCAAAGAATGAAATACGTAAGAAATTTTTACAATTCCTAGTTATTACTGTTTGTACGAGAATGATGGAATCAAAAAAGACAACGTTTGGGACACAGTGCTGAAAATGAAATGATATACAATAGACATTTAAAAAGCCTAAGTGCATAACAAAACAGAGAATAAAGATTTCAGATGGATTGCCTCATAAAAAGAAGAACCTATTTTAAAGAAATAAGAATTAAGCAATTATTTCAATCATTAAACGCCACCTCTGGCACGGATAAAAATGATAACAGATAGTTTCATTTAGTCTCCACTTTTGTGGGAGCAATCACTGCAGTAAATTGATGTATAAGTGTGCCACCACTCAAATGAGCTGTAAACGTAACAGCAGATAGTAACTTTATAGTAGCTAATAACATTTTAAATTATACAATTAAAATAAAAACATAAGGAAAAACATCTTACATTGATATGTACATATTCCATCCCAAATGATCTTGCGAGACAAATAAAACTATGGAATTGTCAGCCAGTTTGCATTGGTTCAGAAAAATAAATACACCTGTGCTAAGTACTTTAAAAGCATTTTAAAAACAATCAACACAAGGCTGAATAAAGCAGATGGTATTGCAGTTATTAAGAAAGTTAAGGAATTAATAACATGAAGTTTTATTCCAGTAGCTATTTGAAGGCTATAGTACTCTTTATCAACTTTTCTAAACTATAATATTACTGTGATTCTTCTAGCAGGAAGAGCCAGATACTGCCAGCCGGTGGCATGTACATAGTTCATGCTTAATTAATTCCCCATAATTTTTGTTTCCTTTAAGAACAGCTCTAAAGAACATTTATACAAGACAGAAATATTTTAATTCAAGAAATCATGCAAGTTTATTGTAATTCTTATGAAGACCCAATTATGTTAAAGAAAAAAAGTTATCTTGAACACCATACGGTAGCATGAAAAATCAGCTTATAAAATTTAACTATAATAAATGAAGATTTCTCTGAAGAAAAAAAGCAAACCCTGATACCCAACACATCTAATCAAGAGTGTGCAGTGCATAACCAAAGTCAGCCTCTGTACATTGCACTTTCGATATATATATGCAACAGTGATTATGCAAAGGGGGTGTATCAACAATTCAATAACTTTTAGAAGTCTATTTTCAGGACAATATGCCAAAATAGCATGGATTCCTCCCAAATCTGGTTGTCGTCCAGAAAATATAAAAATTGAGGGCTTACTCATTTGAGGGTAGTCTGAGAAATCAGAGACTCATCAACATATCCCCACAGTTTGGCTGCCCTAACACTCCACAGTGAGGACATCAAATGTCCCTTTTGCTGACCTTTATCTCAATTTATTACCAGAGGTTATCATTCTGAGTGAACTGTGCACTGCAAAAGGCATCTCTGTAACTTCCTGAGCTAGTTATAAAACACAGCTAAACATCTGGAGTGATAAACAGCAGTATCATTACGTTGGTTTCCTCCGTATGCTTTCCTAACATGAGCAGAGACAGAATTCCACTGGCACTAGAGATATTGGAGATCTTTTAATTTATGAAATAAAATATCCTTTTATTTTACTTTATGCTCAATGAACATATTTGCACTTCCAATGCCAAAAGCTATAAAGATGTCACACAAGACTGGACAAGTTCATGGCAGAAAAATCCATGCACAGATACTACCTACACAGAAAATACAGCTATAGCTCAGTATTCTTGACATGAAAGTAACTGCAGACCGGAACAATATTTGAAGGAAGATTTATATATGCTTTGTCTTCTTTCCTTCTCTTTCATGTGCACAGGGCCACTGTTAGAGACAGGACAGTAGGTAGACCGACCTTTTGTTTGAGCGATTCCAATTGTTCTTATGTTCTAGAATTTTCTTTGTACAAATGAAAAGGAAAACAAAAGACTTAGATCAGGAATGGTCAGACCTTCAACTCTGGTTTCCAACACAACCAAGTCAGCTACATAACTTTGGAGCAGTAATTTCCTGCTCAAACAAGCTACAGACTGGAGCATCACAAATCACAGGATCAGTGGTTGAAAGGGACCCGGCAGATCATCTAGTCCAACCTACAGCTCAAAGATGGGCTAAAGTCACAATATAGCTCTAAGTACACTTATTTCTACACACCTGCAGTATCAGTTGCAACCAACTCACTATTTCACAGACATAAGATTACGCAAGCTCATCTCTGAAAGTGAGTACGAATTGATAGATATGATGGATATTGTATATAAAATAGCTATTATGTTATGAAAAATACAATATGACATATGAAGAAAAGGAAAAAAAGGTAAAAATGAATCCTTGTTATTAATGGAGAATCGATGCAACTTAAGTAAATCACTCTCACCAATTCAATGCTAATCTCTCTAGCAAAATAAATGGTTAGAAGCAAATCTCAGGAAGATTGATTCAATGGGGTGACTACGCTGCTTAAGAAAAGGAGAATAAAATGGTCATCCTAAATCGACAGTTGTGAAAGTAACATAAAAAATACTTGTCTATTTTTTACTTTTGTCTTTCAAAACTCAGGTGTCATAGGGAGCTTAGAGAAGCTTTTAAAACAGTGCTGCAGAAAGGTCTGGTTCATAGGATGGGCGATTCACTGATGACGTGGGTCAGATGATTATTAGGTGTAAATCAGAACAGCTCTGCTAATTTCAGTCTTATATTAGGTGGTATCAGATTACAATATAGCATATAGTTTTGTAACTTCTTACAAAAGCTGGCAACAGTTTATAGAGAAGTATTTAAATTCCATAGCTGAAAAGTAAACTTGAGTACTCAGACTCAGCAGACTCATAATGAGCTCTGCAGCCCAGGAAGACTGATTACTTGTAGCACGTACCTCAATTTTATTGATTTAAAAATAAACATCTTTGTATGCTTTTCTCTGGGGGAAAAAAAATCAAAACAGAAAGAAAGAACAAGTCCATGTCACTCTCCCTGTGTTGCAGATCTCATTATGAGATTATGTATATGAATTTTAGATAAATGTCTTTGAGAATACTGAGCGGTCTAAAACTCACATACATAAAAGTTACCAAAACGTGTAAAGAATTGCAGGAAAAGAAAAAGATTATTATAGCATCATTACACTGTTGATTTATTTGATAGTTTCCCTTTCTATCCTTCCTAATTTAAATTGTACTCTCTTAAACTGAAAAGCAGATTTGCTGTAAAATTACCAGTCCTATTTTACAATCTTCAATTCTCAAGGCAAAATAAGAAAACTCCACTGTATAAGTACATACATACTCCATTTGCAAAACACTTACAATACTATTTTCATATACTAATAAAGAATATATATATAAAAATATTCACGTATATCAATATACAGAACTACTTTTCACGAGCTGAGAAATAAAGGCCTGTGACAGATGCTTAATCTCAAGATTTCTCATGGGAGAAACCATTCACAGCTCAGTAATATTCATTTCATAGAAAGCCCTGTGATACCACAGAGTCTAAAAATTTTTCAGCATTTCTGTTTCAGCATGAGAATGTCTTCTAGGGATTTTTTTCCTGCAGTTCATTTTCCATGTCATATTTTGAGTTTACATTACATAAACAAACATAGACTTTAAAACATATGACAGAATGAAAAGCATAATACATAATTGGAAAATGAACTTCACAAATAAGGTACTTTTCAGAGAGCAGTAAAGTACAGCCAAGTAGTGCTGCGTCATTTTAAAATGGAATAGACACAAGTCCATCTGCTTGGTACACAAAGAACAAATCATACCTTTCTAAACATCTCCTAAAATACATGAGGGTTTCGCTACCTGTATGTGTATTACTTCAAAATGCAACTTTCTGCCAAAGAAAATTGGCTGAATCTTTCAGTTAGACATGACTTTTAATACATTTCTCATATAATTAAAAGATAGTGGCTTTGAACTGAAGGACATCTGCAGTAGGTTGTAAACAGATTTTTCAGCTGTTAATGCAAGTTAAAGATTCAACAAAATTAAGCCTTCACTCTTTGTATTCCTTACTACTAAGGCCTCCTAAGTGCATTATATGTACACTCTATATAGTGATACCAATAACTAACCTCAACTAACCCTTCTTACCTCTGCCAACCTGCTCTCTCCTCTCAAATCTTGATCTTCATTACTTCCTCTGGGAAAACGTAGCATTTTTTCTCTTCTTTTTCTGACCATATATTCTTTCTTTTTTCCACATTCCGTCCCTGGGTAAGCTCCTGCAACTATTATGTTCATAGTTAACATATTTCTTCTCAAATTTACTTTCTAATTACAGGAACTCTCCCCAGCAACCCATTGACTCAGTACCTTTTTATCTAACTACAAATTGCCATTACAAATCTTTTCTAAAGAAAAAGGGTAAGCAAAATTATTTTCGAGTGTGGAAGGCTCATTTTATATCAACAATCATCATGTAAATTGATTTTTGTAGTGGGATCCTTTCTTTACAAGCAAGCTATTGCCAGATCACTTTGATCCTCTCTAAAAGATGGATTGCTTTCCTAGAGTTTTCTGGTGTACACTCTATACTGAGTTTGCTATTAGCACTTACACTTTTCTGATTGTTCAAACTTACTTACCAAACTAACATCTACTATTTCTAAAATCTGTCTCTCCTGAAGTTTGGAATAGATTAATTCACTTTATTTTACATTTTGTTTTCATTCTTCCTAAGAACTATCTCTTCCTGCCCCAGCACATCCTCTACAGATTGCAAGGGCTTTGGAAGAGACTATTAATCTGTGTATTTCCCTGTATATTATTTAGCAACATTTTCATTGGGAATTTTGAAAATTAAACAGCAAAAGCTCAATAGGATTGTGACCCTGTCACTATGATTTTTGCCACTACAAGTCAAAAGCCATAGGCTTTGTACTGACCTGGCAGTGCAGAGTGGGTTGGCGGGGCTCGGCTGGGCCACAGCTTTTGCTTTTTCCTGCTGTCACAACAATTGTCTGGTGGCCAAGTGACAGCTGGTGCGACCTCAAGATACCTTAAATTGTACAAGCACCAGGTATGTTAAAAGCCTGACACACCTGGGTAGTCACTGCCCAGTCAACACCAGCCCTTTCTGGCAGCTTCCCCTGCGGGGAGGCCATCATGCACCTTTCAGACTTCAGCTGGGAAGCCAAGGGGCAAGAAAACTCCTCTCGGACCCCACGATGCTGCTGCCTCGCTGTAACCCCCCGCAGCACTTTGTGAAGAACACCAAAACCGTCACTCCTGACAGCCACTGCGAGGGTGAGCCTAACACGAGGGAAAGGGTAGAGAGGAGGAGATTTTTCTATGGCTACTTTAACTGTATTTTAAAGAGCTTTTCTGTGCTAGCTAGATAACTGGGATTCTTAGATTTTTAAAGCGATATTTGGACTAACAGCAAAAACTCAGCTCATAATACCTGGAGTGTTCCTTTTCCCCAGTTAGATTTTGAGTGTAATGAAAGGGATGCCACAGACGCAATACATTTTCTGCTTAGAAAGAATCTGATTACAATCAAAATAGTGAGAACGTTCATGTCAGTAAATTTCCCTATTAGTTTTAGTAAAACACAAATCCATAAACTTACAATATACCATCAAGATTGTATATGAAACACATTTAAGCGTCTGTGAAGGTTAAAGGTTAACTAAGTTGCACTTATCAAACATCTTAGTGTAATGAGCTGGCACCTTTGAATATGCTCCACGTTATGTTTTTCACCATTTTCAGCTTTTAAAGCATAATATTATTAGTAGATCTGTTAATCTAAGAAGAACACCAGGGCTAATTATATGAAAAATGTTAAATTGCTGGGAAAAAAGTTACTAAAGTCAGAAGTTGCTCTTTTTCACGCTCCCAGCATATCGCAGGTTGGCATCTCTTGAGGAGCAATTAACTTTGTCAGGGCAGCTGAATTCAAACGCACAAAGACGTTGTTTCTGCCATATTAAGAAACATATTTAATAAAGCAATTACAGTAAGTTGTCACAGACTTCCCAATTACTGCAATAACAATCCATTTCTCCCAAAGCTCAGGGGAAGTTTTTTGTAACATTTAGATGGCAGAAGGAAATACTACACAGTTTCTTAAAGTAAAAAGAAAGCCAAATGGCATTTCTGTTACTGACTGGCTTTCTGGGACTGTTGAGCACAGATACAACAGTACTACCAGATTTATTTATGCTCTGCAAAAACTGAACTCAGATCAAAACCAGTTAGAGCTAAAGCTTTATATTATATTCCGCCTTCAAAGACATATTAATAGTAATGACCAGGATGATGACAAAATGTCTGTCGTAATGTGACACTAGCAAGCTTTGCACTGTAATTATAAAATATTAACAGCATTTCTTGGCAAGGAATAACATCTTACCTCAGCAAACTTCCTGTAAGACTTCTTACATATTTGGTATCTTTTTATGAGAAGTGAAACTATTTGGAAGCATAATGTGAAAAGATTCTTTTTATCTGCCTAGATTTTTCCTGCATACTGATTACTATGACAATAATTAAAGCTATTAAAATTTGCAGTAAAATAAATAGTTATAAATCTTCTTAATAATTAGAAGTTAAACAATCGAAGGAATCTTCAAAAGACCTAACCGGGAAACAATGCGTGAATCAACAGCAGAGTCCAAAACCCAATTTAAAATACTAAACTGACAATTTCTTGATGGTAAGAACTCCACAAAATTTTAACTGTGAAATTTAATCACACAGAAGTTTCAACACTACGTAGATATGAAAGCAACGGGGTTTCTTGCTATTTTGAAGGCTGCACAGCTTCTGATGAAATTGGGTTATTTTTTACTTAGGTAGCTTTCAGGACAAAAGGTCACAACTAAACAAAATAACAGTGAGCTACGAACAAAGGTCTTCAACACCAGCCTAGCCAAAGGCTTTAATTTTTTAGCATGTCACTTAAGACACCGTCTTTCTCTTTTCCATCTCTACAGTGAGAGAAACTCATTTCTTTCCCTGGGGCACTGCGAGGCCTACAGCGATGGCTCTCACACTTCTAATTGTTTTGGAAGTTCATACTGTTTCTTCTCGTGCTTCCCTTTAGCACTCACAAATGGGTAAAATCTTCCAATCCAGCAGGAACACTGCATTTATGAAGTGCTGCTGGGTCTCTAGCTTATTGAAAGTTCCACTTGGGAGCATGATACCATTACTCTTAGGTATTTCATCAAAAGTAGCTATTTCAGCAATCTTTATTTCCCAAAAAGTTTTCACAGTGCTTAATTAAATTGTTCATAGGCATTACAAACACCAAAATTATCCCCCTGTGGCTGGTGAGGCAGGTGAGAAATAGAAAAGCACTAGATTACACACTAAAATAGTAACAAAGGCTTGCGTTCTGAAAATCTCTGATATAGGCACTAAAATACCAGCTCCTGTACAGGGTTGAGTGTAAATAGCACAAGATTATATTCAGAAATTCTAGGGCTGTTATTGTTACACTGGCAGCTGTTACTACTGTTATAACATGTGTGCATACATACACAAACATACTTAATTAAAAGACTGAATATCAAAATCTCCCTTCAGGAAAAGACAACTTGAAAGTTCTGCAAACAGAAATGAAGTGATAAGTAGTTAGGGCATTGTACTTTCATGTTAACTATTCCACTGACATAACAGAAGTTTTACTGCAAAATCTCTAAGATTAAAAGCCTAATGATGACTTTTCACATCAGGAGAAGTGACAATGAAAGCTACACAATAGTTAACAGGTGGTCCAGGATGCCACATCTTTTAACTGAAAGAAAAATAAGAACCCTCTTGATAAACTACTACTGCACAAAATGCCAAATTTGTCAAAAAAAAAAAAACCCCAAAAACAAAAAAAAACCCACAAAACTGCTGGAGACTGAATAGCTGTACTTAGTTTCTCAAACACTTTTACCAAAAAAAGCCAGTACTTTAGAAACGGAACATTTAAAATTTGAACAACTTAAATATATGAAATAGCCATAAAAAAAATTGATCAACTTAAAAAAAATATTCAACCAACTCAAATCAATGCTTTTGGCTGACAAGGGAGCTCTGATTAACCAACAATTTTCATATGACTGGCACCTGATCAGTTTGACTAACTTTTTACTAGGCTTTCCCAGATTTTCAGGTTCAAGGTTAATGCAGCCATAACAAAGATTGTCCACATCCAGTGATACAGATAAGCCCTTAAAATCTCACACTGATTTAAATGGTTACTACCTAAACACTAAAACTAATACCACTTTCCCCTCCAGTAGGGGTTAACCATATATTGCAGTTGTATGTTACTTTGCCTTGTTACAGTGTCTCCTTTCTGAGAAAGTATGAAACAGGAACAAGGCTTGAATACTCCTCAGCAATACATACCAGTGGCAATGATAATTTTGTTCAGGACGTAATTCTATCCTTCAAAGCTTAGGCACAGTTTAACCAACACTGATCAAATACACATACAAAGAGAAAAAACTAAGAAACAGTGATGTCATGGGATTCATGAATAATTACACAATAAATATATATGTTAACTGCGCAAGTGATTACTTTTTGTAAATTTTTCTTCTGTTAACGTCATTGTGACTACCATCAGGAAATCAAATGGAAGATACATTCAGAAAAGTTAAAATATCTATGCCAATTTTCTCTCTCATCTCTGGTAACATCTTAAAATGTTACATCTATATGTAACATCTATACCAATCCAATCATGAAGATTTATATATTGCTCAGCAGGGAAAATTAATGCAAATTAAACAATTTATAATGCTAGTAATATTTGCTTAGAACCCATCTTTTCTCACAAACCATTCTTAAGTGGCACTAGTTATGTTAGCACGAACTCTATGAAATACTACTGTTGTGCTTCCATATGTCAGTGCTTGCTTGGCACCTGCAGCCTAATTTGTTTATTTGCAGGGAGCTGCAAATGAAGCCCTTCATTCACAGCCTTTCATAAATACAAGTGGCAACCGTGAAGAAACGATTCTGTTTTCTGTATGGAGTAAACCAGACAATTGCTGTCAGGGTACACACCTGTAAAGATTACAGTTAGCATAGACAAAATGATTAGCTCAGTGTTAAGTCTTCTGGACTGGATACTGAAAACCTAAAAGAGTTAAACCAGATTCAGAACAGCATGGAAGCTAGCTTTCAGGAAACCGAAAGAGACGCTACAGTATTTCCCTTCAAAATTATTTATCAAATTTTTCACAACCTCTATATTTTAATCACTTTGGGAACGCTAACTTTGTTATTCACTTGAAAATTGCTGATAATTTAAATCAAAGTACACATCCTTGAAGCTGAGAGCTTCTCAAGAAAGCCTGTATTTCTGTTAGACATCAGTAAAATTACATTCCACACAGGATCCACTGGAACACTTTTTTGGCTTGTAGCAACCACCATGCTTAGCAAGTCCCAGCCTACTGCCTCTCTTGCTGGAGAATGAAGAGTATGCTGAACCACGCCACGCCTCTTTCGTTAAGAAAGTGATCAGAAGACAGAAGATACAAACCATCCTGGTTCTAAAAGTTCATTTACTTTTTAAAAATGTTTGAGGAGGAAAATTACAGTTTCTGAGCACTCACCAAATTTGTTGTTTTTCTCATTAAGGGTTCTTATGGCGAGAGCAATATTTTTCTTCTGCAGGTCCCCCTGATATTTAGCATTACTTAAATATCTATACAAATTTACTCCAAAGCTAAGCACCGGTCCAGAGGAGCCATTCTCTGTACCTGGCAGCACAAGGAATTCAGTATGAATACCCATTCAAAGTTCTGCAGCAAAATGGATAGCTACAATAATGTCTGTCATGTCATAAACTTCATTTCTGATATTTTTAAAGGAAACAAAATCCTAAGAATTTGAACCAAAAATAAATAAATTTTCCAAAGAAGAAGAAGAAATATTCCAAAGAAGAGAATTCCGATCGTCTCTGCTCTTAACTCACTCTCAGAAAACCATTTCTGGCAACAAACTTAAGGGGTACTATACGTGGTACTTTAAAATATCCTTCACGCCAAGCAACCATCTGTGCAGCTCTTCTCCCTCTGCCTGTCCTGAACGCTTTAGGCACTAGAGAACTGCGTTGCGTGAGCTTCGCTTAATCCACCTATAAGTGGGTACCAAGTCATTTGGACTCCACAGTCAAATGCCCCTTGATATGTTACCCAGATCACTGTGATGAACTATTCAGACCACTTCAGGTGAATCTTTGTCCTTGCCTTTTTCAGCATTCAGCTTTTTCTTTAAAGCAAGTTCGCCTCAATTCTGTCTAAATCAAAATTGGTAAAAGACCAGCAATAGATTACAAGTTATTCTTATTTTGATTGGATGTTCACTGAGTGACCTCTGTACACAGGGTTACCGGGTAAATAATTTTGCCTGTTTCCTTGGAGGGAGAAAAAAAAAAAAAAAAAAAAGAGAAACACTCATTCTCTTAATTACTGAGGTAGTTGTCCATAAACATTCTTGGTTATGAAGCACCAAAATTATCCTACTGTCCCATGAGGATTTCTTCCTAAATGAAGAGAATGCATGACACTTGGGGACAGTGAAATCAATAAAAAGAAAAATCACGCATGTGGTCATAACAGAGGAATATTAAATCATTTTGAGAAGCTAAAGAGAAGTTGTAGATACATTTCCTCATAATGTTACAAAAGTCACTCCAGTGAAACTGAAAAATGTGAAAGCGCCCTGAAAGCATACTATACTGTACTTAAAATTAGCTTGTACAAGATATTTAAATGAAGTGCTGATTAGACCAAGTAACAGCTAGACACATGACTCAGTGGTACTGGATACACTTTAAAAAAAAATTTCTTAAATGAATGCTTTGGAACATACTAAAATCACTTCTTGGCTTTAGAAAGAGACTTACCAGATCTACAGACAATCAACAGCTGTCTATATCACAAAGAATGACACAATGCTATGGCTGATTTAGACCTAGGCTTTTTTCCTCTTATGTATCACGAAATTCATTCTAGCTTGAGCCGCTGAAGAGGAAAGAGTATGTCTCTAAAACATTGGAGCAGTGCTTTTTTCGGTGTAGTCTGATTTTCATTTACATAAAAAAAAGAGAAGAGAAAAGTGACTTTTGTTGATTCACAAAATATTTATATGTATTTTTCAATATGGATTTAATAACCTGATAAGCCCTTTTTACTTCAGAATTGCCACTAATACTCAACCCAAGTTCAGAAATGAAGAAAATTTCCGAATCTATGCCAGATATTAGTGATGCTTTTCTTGCAATTTTTAGTATAAAAATATTCCTATAATTTGGATAGCATATTTCATTTTTAAAATTTACTGGCTATAGCAAAGCTAGACCAGTGGCTGTACAGGCAGAGTAAATTAAATGATCCTGTCATTCTGAGACCATTCTATCTAAAATCCTGACAATGCAGATCTTTACCTTGGTCCTTGGCAAGACTTCACCTACTGTTAGATACTATATGAAATTATATGCTCCCCCTCCTTTGTAGATAGTCATCTACTGGAAACAACTTTTCACAACCACTGAATTCACTTTATTCAGTAACTTAAAGAACCCTACTATTTCCTTCATTGTTTGTGAAGTATATGGAAATTCAATCAATTTTGTATTTTTTGTATCTGAGTGTCTAACCTTTTAAGCAAGCAAAACCTTCCAGTGAGGACTTCTTAGCAGCAGTCCCAGTACAAGGTTTACATGATGCATTTGTTGTACATAGGCCACGTAACTCAATTTTCCACAAAGCCAACTATTTTTTAAAGGAATGAACAGAAACAATTTTAAAATAAGTTGTTCTAATTAAGACTGAGTTTGGTAATGCTGTGACTGAGATTACAATTAATTATTCAGCTTGCTAAACCTTCCTGTGACAGCAAATAGTACACCTTGCCTTAAGCAACGCACATATACACTATAGCACAATTGGAGTATAAGCCAATTGATTCGATGACAGCACTGGGAAAAATGGCATTAGATGTCTGATTATAGAAAGAGAATGCAATGTTACGTTCTTCCTGATACCTCACTATTTTAGGAAAGTGCTCTTGAACTGATTGCGGTTAGCATTTAAAAAAAAATCGATAGATTACAAATAATTTCATGTAGACAACAACCACTAAAATATATGTGAACTCAAGCTACTCAACCAGTACACAAGTCTAAATTCAAAAAAAGCCCAGAAGCCTTTCTGTGTACCAAAAGTTTCAAGGGCTTTGATTACAACTCTTCTGCAGTTAAATGCTTTAGGTCTTCGCAACCACATCATCCAGTCACTGTAATAATGCAGCGATATGGATTTGACTACGCAACTAGACCACGTAGTTTTTGTTTTCATTGCATGTACTAAAAGATTGGTTAGGTACAGGAGATGTAATGGATGCAAGATGAGTAATACCTCTTCATTTACTAATTTTGGCATCTTCTCCTTAACAAAGCATGTTAAATTCAGCCACATCATCATAATTCCATCACATTCTATAATTACTTTTACAGTAAGAGTTTGTTTGATTTGAACACCCTAAACATGGAAGATATCTAAACAGAATTACGGGCTGAAAAGTAAAATTTGTACTAATTAACATTCAGAAGGATGTTATCACGCTCTTTATTAATCATGCATACAAGGTTTGCTATAATTACGGTACAGTCATCAGACACAGAGTCTAAAAATACATATTTTAAAACTAACAGTACCTATTCTTGCTTCTAATCTGGAGTTCAAACTGAGGCTTCCCACTTCCAGAATGTGAACGGATACTCCGAGTCCATAAATTCACAGACTTTATCTCCCATTCTGTTGATGTTATCCCGTTTTGAAAGCAATGGGTCAGCCTCCCCGTGAAGGAAAAAAATCATTAGTGAGGACTCTGAATATGGAGGTATATAGGTTGCTATGAATGGCTGAGCTGGTCTAACAGCTTACTGTCCTTTCACTCTAATCATTCTAATTACAATTGCTTTTTTTTGTTATCTATGTCGAGTCTTCAATTAAATTACACATTTGATAATGGGTACACTCTTCGAAGTGACCAATTTATTTTCTCAATTCACAGTGAGTGCTGCTTCACAAGTGCCAGGCCATCATTACAACAGGCTTAATACATTAACAGAGTTGTTTTCAGAAACATTCTCAGCTCATCAATACTTAAGCCTGTGTAACGCATATGCAGCACATTTCCAACTGCATTTGTTCTTAGAGCAGGAAAGGTCAAAAATATTTTGAAGACAGAGATTCAACATTTCCTTTTATTCTGTTAATGCACTACGATACACTTTTAATTTCACAAACGTTTAACCATTTAACACCCACATATATACACACTTCTGCATCTGTTTTCCAGCTCTTAGAAGAGTCTTTCTAGACACACGTAAGACTTCAAAAGGGTCCTGAAATCTATGCAGTTTTCAAAAACAACATTGTCCCTCCATATTCCTGTCAGGAAAGTTCACAGGTGTGATAAGAAAGTCTTTACGAAATGCCGGAACAGTAATTTTCCGATTGTTGGTTTTTACAAATACATGTTGGGAAAGTAATTCGGAACAATGTTTTCACCCGTTCGCAAATTATTTCTTGTGTTAATGACCAGTTTCACAGGAAATGACAGACAGCTGTCCTACAACTGCGTATCAAGCACTCCAAGAGTAACTGGCATTTGAACTACTGGAAAAAAATACAAGTCAGAAAAAAGGAAGCAGCATATTTTGCACATATTATGATTTCCTGCAAGTCTAAAGGCCACACTGTGATTTAAATTTTTCCTTATGAAAAAAAAAATAAGAAAGTTTACTTATAATAGTGTAAAAGACCACAATGTAGAAAGTTATTTCTCTGAGGCTCTTAAATACTCTTTGAAGTTTGTATGAGAACCTCTAGTCATTTCAAGGCCAAAGATAATGTCATAATGTCCGCTTTGACCTCTAGCAACAGAAAGAGAAACCACCTGAACATTTTTAGGTGAAATATTCCCTTTAGAAAAATAGGCAATCTAAAGTCAAGTGTCTGTGAAGACGTGCTTCAAGTGCTGTGAACATAATCATGGTCCTTTAAAAAAAAAACTGGTAAAACAAGTCTGTAATAATCACATAAGTATTAATTATAGTACATTATCTTACTAATAACCTTTCTAACGTTACTATTATACTTCCCTCCTTTTAGGGTTTGGTAACATCTTAACACAATACAATCAATATAGCAACTGCAATCTGTTAAAACTTCTAATAATACTAGACTATTGATGTATTTATTACTATTCCATTTCACTATTTAAAAGTATTAAAATGTTAAAAATATTCGAAAATATATGATGTTTCTTCAAACTGATTTGAATGAAGGATGATTTCAGGATAAGTCCTGAAGATGAAGGCATTCCTCCACTTTCTCAAAATGAACCTTTTACTTGCAGGATTTCTGGGTGGTTCTATGCAACCCAGAAAGGTAGCACATTTCTCCTCAGCATCCAATAGCTATATTTGCAGTTGGCTGAACCTGTGGGTTTGAGAGCTAGTATATAAGAGGTCTATAAGGGAATAAATTTCTTAGAGAATCAAATGCTTAGCAGGAAAGCTCTTTGGCATGTTCCAGACTAACCAAGACCATGTCTGACCCCTCTCAGCTCGTAACATACCCAACAATCTGACATCTAACCGCTTCTGAGCGGATGGAGGTGAAACCTTCAGGTTTGTGACAGCCTAAAACCATCAAAATGTAATCCAAAATGTAATACAACCTTCTAATAACATTAAGGGGTGGCAAAATTACTATTTTACCTTATCAGATACCTATTCCTAATTCCACCAAGTTAAAAATCTGTTAATTTGAAACTACTTTTAGTAAGCAAAGTTTTCCTTTACTACTTCAAACAGATCTGGTATGGCAGTTACAATCAGACCAGGTATACAGCCAGTCAGGCAAGTGGATTTTTCTTGAGCATTTTACAGATGAGAACAGTATAACTGTCATCGAAATTATAATCTAATTTGAAGAAACTTCTGTAGTCCCTTACAACAAAGTTGAGCTTTTAAAGTTAGCAACAAGAAAAAAAATGGTTATTTGTAGAAGCAGCACATTTTATTTATGCCTCATTTTATAACTAACACACCCAGTGACGACATACTGCAAAATTTTATTTATATTACACGGGTCCTCTAAAAAACTAGATACAGCAAACATACATCTCCTTTGATTACGTTATTTGTGGCATTAACATAGGCCATTCTACAAAGATACTCCCTTCTGTATTATCATAAAATAAACTATGTTATACTGGCTTAAGAAGCTGCAATAGAAGTCTCACCACCAAGAAAAACAATAGCTACAAAGTAATTTGCTATTAAGACTATGGTTCTGGAGCTATATTTTTTACTTTTAGATTCACTTTTTACTTACCTCTTTTGACTACTTCAGTATTGCTACTGTTTTCCAATGTTTTCTACATAACTAGACAAGTCAAAAAAAACAAAAAACCCTTCAAAGTATTTTTAAAACAGATGTACGACTTCCATGAATTCTTAAATGCTTACCATCTCAAAAAGAGTCTCTGAGGAAGGCTTGTGTAACTTTGAAAGCAAAGCTGTTACTTAACATTGTCTGAAAGCATGCTGAAATAAGCAGTTTTCATCCGTCCACCCACTCAGCTTGGAGATCATGTAAGAAGATCATCAGCACTGAGAAACCCGTTCAGATGGATTACAATTTAATTGTACTTAACATTACTTTTATAATTAGAGGACAAGTAAACAAATTTTTGAGAATGAATTATTACAGAGGGTATGTCAAACCTAGAGTGAAACCAAATGACAAGATTTTAAGTGGTTTTACCTAGTTCTGTCTTTTTTTTTTTTTTTTTTGAAGAAACAGTACAATCTAGCTAGCCTACTCCTCCTCCTCTGTGCTAACCACAGTGTTATTTCTGCAATGGAAATTTAAAAGCCAAGTGTTCCACCTAATTAATAGAACAAATCCACCACTTAAAATACAAAACAAAAACAAAACACTCCTACAGTGATTGTTTTGCCATTTACTTGCCCCAGAGTATAATTTTTTCCTTACCGTGTAATGTCTTCATTACATTCTGCAATGGTGCTGCAGGTGGAAGTGGTGATTACAGGGTCTGCAGGGTGGCAATAGGGATCTCCTGCAGCGCCCAAGACTGTTCACCAGCTGTAGGTCAGATAAATAGTGTATACTGCACGGGTAAAATGTTCACAGCTGAGCTTCTTTTACTGCCACTTCATACTCTTAACTAGCACCGAGGACTGTACAGAGCATTTGCCATCCTCAGCTGTAACAGAGCACTTCCAGAGAAGATGCTCACAAGAGAAAGAAATCCCTTAAACACTCATATGGCCTCACCAAACCCTGAACAATAAAGCTGTTTTTTAAAGTCAGAAAATAAATGTACATGCACATGGGAATTATTCCTTCCCTCTGCTTAGAAAAATCTGTAGAGCACAACCAGTAAAGACCAGAATATTGTATAGTTGCATTGAGCATACATAAAAACATTTTCCTATCGTGAGGTGCTTAAAACCCAAGAACTCATCCTGCAGTGTTTTGCCTAAGAGTGAGTTCCACTGATTACAGACCTTACGGTATAGGATCATAACCTCAGATATGTGAATAAATGAATGATGGAGATGAAATCAAAGAGGAATCAGAATATAAATAGAAGTTACAGGGCTTCTGAGGTAAAACAGTACATTTTATAACACATTAAGTTATCTACATTAAATTAGCTACAATAGTGTAAGAAGGGATACAGAAAATGAAGGTAACGGTATGACAATGCATAAGCTAGATAATTTGGATAATAGTCTTTAAGATAACAAAACTTTTACCTGAAAAGATCATTTTAAAGTATATCCATTACGAATTGGGATGGAGGGTACAAATCTCTCCTTCGAGAAAATCCAGCCCTCCTACTTCAGTCAATTACACTTTTTTAACATGGGATTTTATCTTGGAACTTAAAGTGGAGCTTTAAAAGGTAAAACTTGCAATTAAAAATAACATTTTGAAACTGAATAAAGACTTCATGTTGTATTTTGCTGGGTTTTTTTAACCTTGGCCAGTTTTTAAGTAAGTTTCTTTAAATCCAATAAACTTAAGAATCCTTAATGTTATGCAATATTTTAACTCAAAATTTAAATAAGCTGAATTAGCTGTATTTCTGTTGAGGGTAGATCCACCGGTAGACTGTCTTTGAGCAACAAGAAGCAAGAGAGATTAGGAAGGTATGTACTTGTTCATCCCAGTTACAAATCACCACTATAAAATTATGTGAAATTTTTATAAAGCAAGTCACAAAGCTATCACTATTAGCATTTAAGCCAACACTTCTTGGCTGCATTATTATAAAACAAAATATTTCTTCAGAATATAACATTTGCTACATTCTAGTACAAATTACTCTAGAAGAACTAGATATTTTTCTAAATTCTGCTAACTTCTAGCATACTTTGACAAGCTGTTTCTAATTAACTGGCAAAATTAAATATAGGCTATGTAGAATAGAATATATTATTAAGATCTTATGGCACTTTGAAGAGTCATATGCTGTAAAAATTCTAGCCTTAGAACACTTTCCCTTAACAGATTATAGCAAACCATGAGTGATAAAAAGGTTACGAAACAGTAGGTACACATGAAGCAGCAGTTGCTTACCTAATGAAACTTCCCATAAGGTTTCCAAGAAATAGCTCGGTTTATTTGACAGCTCTCCTGGGATGTGTGAAAGCTCGTTTGAATTCCTCACTTTGGGGAAAGAATGAATTCCCACTCTCCATGGGGCTACAGGTATTCTGTAACAGGGCTTTCATTGCCTTTCTGGCTGGAGTAGGTCCACCTCATTATCCTCATTAAACATTAACTGTTTCACTTTCTTCCTTCCCTGAAGCAAACATTATTACATTTTTCTCAATTGTAATGAACACAGAATAAACCATGTCATGGGAGCACATAGAGGCTTCATTTGAGGCTGAGATTCTATGGACTAGATGAAAAAGAAAAATACTGTAAGCTTGTTTGGATAAAGACTTTTTCTTTTTAAGCTATCCAAATAGACTTGACAAAGACTGAAAGAAGAAACAAAAGCACAAAGTTTAATTAATCAGAAATAAAGCCCAGATTTAGTAGGCCACGATACCTCTCAAACCAATGTTAACATGCTGGATGATCTAAGCAGCCACGTTGTAAATCTATCAGCGGTTTTGTAACAAAAATGACTTCACTGCAGATCTAGAGAGAATAAGAGTCTTCAGTCTCATAACAGATTCTTGGCTAACTGCTTTTGCTTTTTAGAAGTCACCTCCTCTTTTATCTTTCCAAGTTCTGAAACCTGAAGATAAGAAATCAAGTTGCACAGAGAAATCAGCGCAGCTTTTTCTGAGACTAAGGAATCAACACACACTGCACCGTGGAGGAAAATAACCCAACTCCAAGTCCCACAGCTGTTGGATACAAAAAATATTTTACTATAAGCAAAGATGCAAATGCCTTCATTTTTTGACTAACGCATCTCTTTTTTAAAAAAAAAACTATCTGGAACCCTTTTGAACAAGTGCGCTCCATTAGCTACAGAGAAGGGAAATGCACATGCCAGGAGTTACCTCACTGGCTATTTAAATTTTTAACCCAGTTTCTCTATGGGAGTACTCTACTCATTGTGTCACATCCAGAATACAACCTCTTAAATGCAGAATTAGTTGCTGAAAAGAGAAACAGGCTCATTCTATATGCATGAGGAAAGGAAAACAAGAAACGAACAGTAAGTTGATTATTCTTGGAGAGAAATAAGTAATATGACAGATGAAGTACAATCAAATTGAATCCAACACATAACTAACTTCTCTCCAGGAATGATTTTAACTGACACTTCCACTTTCTTGTATAGGTATATTTTTGATTAATAATTTCTTAGGAATGTGCTAGGACTTGTACTACCTTCTGTGCAGGCGTAAATGATTATTCTTCAAGTTCTGAAACGTGTTCTTTGGATTCTAAGAGAAAAACTACAACTTCAGTTGGCATTATATTATTTGGCATTATTACTATTACCTAGCAAGAAGCAAACCAACTCTTCAGTCCAGTAAAAGTGAGGACTGTATCATGTGAAAGGAAGCTACCCGAATCAAAAACGTAAGAAAAATACGTAATGGATGTTGTCTTTAATCTTTAAGCCTTGACTGTATGGCTAATTACTGGTTTGCTGATTCCCTCTCAAAGCAGAAATGACACCTCTTTTTCCTTTTAAAACTGACATACCACACATATAGTGGTATAGCCAGTGAAGGAATGGCTCCAGAATGGGGCTTCCCTTGCTTGTAGGGCTGCATGCTAGTCAAAATCCTTTTAAATGCTCACTGAACAGCAAATAAAAAGGCTGAAGTTTAGTCAGAGTTCAGTAAACATTTTCCCTGATTTGTTCAGTTACCTTCCCTCGCACTGCAGAGTTTATATACTACGCACAATCCACTGAAGCCACAGAAACTAAATATTGTTTTTCAGGTTGTCCACAAAATTCACAGCTCCACGCAAGGATGCTATTGTTACAGATATAGAGCTTAGAGTGTAATCACCTGATACTGCTAGTGAAAATGGTACATATTAACAGCAAAGCACAAGGCTATATCCTGAATATTGCTAAGTCCAATTCTGATCTTAAAAAAAAAAAAAAAAGCACCATGTTTTCTATGCAGACATTCAACATTTGCCAGCAGAAACTGTCCCTCCACTGTACTAGCAGGGCTGGAAAGGAAAGCAGAACCTATACTATCACCATGCTCTCTAAATTTCTGCTCTTCCCTGCCATGTTATAATGCTGGGATAGTGACCTGTTTTTCCTTATTTCTGTTACTGAATTTCTGACTTCATCTTAATAATTGCTGACATTAATAATTACTAATTTTTTTAAAAAATATACAAAATATAGGGTGTAAAGTTTTGAAAACATAACAACTTACGGGAAATAAAAGTTTCATTACTCATATCAAAGACTCTCTTTAAAAATGCTAGAGCAAAAATTTAAAACTACTACTTCGTGCTTCTATTTTTTGGAAGAGTATACGGTTTGGGATACACTGACATTTTTGCTGTTTATTTCCTGGCTTTCTGGCAATGAAATCTGAAACGTCCTGAAATAAATTGCTTCATACAGTCGATGTGTTTTTATATATGAAGTACACGTTTGCCTGTTCACGGTGTAATTTCTTACCCAATCATCTTCCCAAAACTGGAGGACAGCATTCCAGCATTCTTCCCTCCTTACAAAGGCAACTGATTATATTTCGTTTTTACTGGTCATCTTTCTCGTGTGAACTGCCCGTGTCTGAATACTAACTCTAACTTCTGCTAAGGTCCTAATAAGAAGAACGAACTGATAACTTAATGAATGGTAACTATTAAGGAATATTAAGGTATATTAAGGAATAATAAAATAGAAACAAACTCCAACACCATGTATTACCATGAAGACTGTATTAAAAGCAGTTCCTCCCGACAGAAGGAAAAGAAGAAGCATTTATAATTTCAAAAACTTATGCTGTTGAGCAGGATTAGAACTGCAGTAAGATATAAAATATATTCATTGTCAGATCTATGATATTACAGTTAGCGTCGTATACAACACATGCTGTTAAGATGGCCTCATTTGTCATTTGATATGCTCATTCTACCACCATGTTTTGCGCTCTCCATTTAAAAAAAAAAAAAGGGACAATATACTTAGTAATTGTAGACTAAATATCATTTCTATAATGTCCTCTAAATCTAAAATTTGCATACTGTAGTAACCAATTTCCTCCAATAAAAATTTATTGAATAGTGCCATCCAGTGGTAAAATTGTTTTTATCACAATTAAACTTTATAAGCGAAACACACTAACACTGCTGAATTCTTACCATTCATGCAACGGCAGAAAACTACATTTTTCAACAATTTATATAAAAATGTTCACCTTATACGTAAGCTGAAATTCGTAACAGACTACCTAATTCCCAATGATATTTTGGCATAATTTATGTAAATTAGTTACAGAGATAGTAGTAAGCATTAATTCTCTACTACTTGGAAAAAAAAAATTTAACGGGGCTGGTAAGGTAGCAATGACAGTCTAAAGTCTTTGAAATCCTTGATAACATTCTTTGCTATTTATTTAGATGTTAAGATTCACCTCCAGATGTTGTGAGTCTGGAGGAAAGCAGACAAGACAGCGAAAAGGAGTGACCTAAGCTGGCTGTTCATTCTAATTGCAATTCCAGTTCTACCAATTAACGAATAACTGAATCCTCATCAAAAGGTGAGAGAATCATAGTTTGCTTTCATTTCGAAAGCACCTTTCTATTATTTGTTACTAACGAAAGACAAACATTGAATGAATAGTAGAATAACATATTAAACCAAAAAGCATTCAGAGAGAGGCCAAAATCTGCTTTCCAAATGGACATACCTGTTGCTCTTGACTGTTTACAGACCTGCAGAATTTGATGCCAGAAGAAGGTACCTAAATATATTTAGATGCAATGAGCAGGTCACCAAAGAGCCATCAGCAACCCCCCTCTCCTTTATAATTCTCTGTGAACTGGCTGCACGAATCATAGTTAGCTTCAGGTAATGAAAACTTAGAAGCTTCATTACACAGTGTAGCAGTAAACATGTACCTGGCCATTGCATTAGAACCGCCTATCAAGGAACAAAGTGTATTTCCTGCAAGTAGTGCAATGCAAACGTCTTTTTTTTCTTTTTTTTGACATTCCATTAAAGCAGCTATGGATGATGTATGTTGTGTTTAACAGCCAAAACTACCAAATACAGTTCTATAAGTAAAGCACTGTGAATAACAGATGCTGCGTATTCAGAATTGGGCTTTGATTTCTTTATGTACATAGTCCATAACAGCATAAGGAACAGAATTTAGAAACGGGCATATATTCCAGTATTCAGACATCCATTAGGAAGAAGCCAGAAAAATGAAATTAATAGATTCATTATAAACAATACAGTCAGAAGGAAAAAGCACAGTACCAAAATCTTTTGGAATGATAATACTGTATATGGTATTTCTTTCATTATTTCATTATTATCACAAAAATCAAGAGATGGGCAATGGCAGGATATCAGCAGTTAATCAAGATACGGAGAAAGTACAGGATTCTTTTTAAACTGATGTACTTTATAAATGACAAAAGATTCCATCACACCTGCTGTTGCCTTATTTTTTTACTCCTGTATAACACAGGAGAGAAAAATCTTTATGCAACACAGGTGAGAAGGAGAATTGAGTTCAGTGAAGCTCGTTCTTATCAAATGCTGTGATGATAGTGAAATTTTAAATTATGCAATGACATGGTACAAATCATCTATATATACTTCAAAATAATTAGATCTAACAATAATCAGGTATATTTGTAGATAAACCAAGAACACGAGTAAATTAAAAAGGGTATTTGCCATCACAAACAGGTGAATATGCAGTAAGAATGAAATACTTCATGGCTGTTTAATAAGGACTGGATCAAGTAACAAACACCCTTCTCCCAGAATTTTATACAAAAAAAGCTTGACTAATATTAGCAAAAGGTTACTTATTAGCTTCCATAAAACTAATGTGGATTAATGGTGACTAACAGTTACATAATCAAACCTACTTCTCAAAAAGATTACAAACTCATTAGCATTTCTATTGGCTCAGTTAATAAAGCTCCAAACTCTTTAATTCCTGTGTCAACAAGAAAAGTCTTGGGAATCTTTTACTGATTAGGAGGTATAACACAGATTGATAGATTTCTACCTAACATCAACATTAGAAGCAGGTCAAAATAAAAACAGCATAAGATCCCACACATACATGGACCATATACTCTACAGACCCAGACAAGACTTTTTAAGCGTTTCACTGCACAGGGCATTGCTATTAACCGGTGTATAAAAAGCTTGTTCTTACTGGAAAAAACAAAAAAAAACAAAAAATGTGAACTCTGAATCAGACTCATGAGAACTTTCCCTATTAATACCTATGCCTGATATGCTTTTTCCAAGCTCACTCTTCTCAATCATACTAAAATTGCCCAGCATTTACAGAGGCCCGTAAAGGCCTGTAAAACTTAAGAGCGGTTAAAACTGAAATTCTGCTTCACAATTTTTCCTTTTTAAAATTTGTTTTTACTCTGAATTATGACTGCATTTCAACTTTGGATGAGGACTCAGTAAGTACTACCAGAAAAGGTTTTATAAAAACGCTGAAATAAACATCAGCACTGCTTTACACTGCAGGCTTCTAACTCTTAGCAAGTCAGGCCAGCCTATGGTTCCTGAACATGGTCAGACACACCAGAAGTCAGGCAAAGTAGGACTCTCCTGAAGAATATAATCCAGCATCCCTATAATAGAAAGTAGCAAGCGGAGAGGAAGATGGCTTTGGGGATCTAGAAGAAAGAACATCTCCCACCTGTGTTGTCCCAAAACCATACTTAAAAGCAATCAAGCACTTGAAACTGCTTTGGTACTGGAAATTCTCCGATAACTTTCCTGAACCTTGTTCAATTGACATCTAAAGGGTATTTCTCTTGAAGGCATCAAAAAAAAGCACATTGAGATCAGCAAGCCCTTTTTCAGGGCTTATCTAACCATCTAAATTGTGCTGAAAACATTTTTTTATATATACATACACACATAAAAGTCTTTTTGGACAAAGCATGAGCATTAACAAACTGATTTCACCTCTGAAATCAAACAAGTATCCAAGTTTCTGGAGAAGAGTTTAGTGCATTAGACAACTTTATTAGTGCTGCAGTTCTGTATTAGTTGCAACGCATGCCACTTAACAAAGCAAGGATTTAAGTGACACAGAAATGGGAAAATGAGATGATTTAATCTACACCTGCCTATTTAAAGGTTATAAATAGTAAGCCTTACAGACTGTCTAAAGAGAGTAGTTAACAGCCCTAGTAACAATTTGTTGACCCTTTTGGCTCTGGTGCAAATAAAGAATAAAACATCCGCATTAAGTGGAAATAGAACTATGTTCCCTTGCTTATTGCTTCTCCATTCAGTGGAATGGTTATTAAAACAAATGAACAAAACTTACAGATTATGAAAGCGTTCATTACTTTAAGTTAGTGGACAACGGGCTGCCATCCGAGGTAAGTTCCTTCCAATCTCAACTATTCTACGATTCCGTGAAAGCTAGCAGGGCCCTCTCCCTCATGCACTGCCATATCATCAGGTCACCATGAAACTAAGTTTTGTGGTCAGAAACACTGGAAGAGAAGAAAAGTAATAACACTGTACAAATTTTACATTATTTTTGGTAGTATTTTGTATTTATATAGCATATAATCTGTACAAACAGATGTATCAGACATTCTTTTCTGCTGCTGAAACACTATACACTGATTCTTATTTTTAGCAGTTTGTTGACAGCCTAACAAATATTACCCCACTTCCCCTCCACCATGCTGAAGTTTCAGTAGCATAGCAGGAGATGCTGTAGAGTCCTACAAAATGAAGTCCTCACAGAGTGCCTTCCCCTCACTGAGGTCTCAGGTCGCATTTTCAATATCAGTTCCAGCTCAGTATCACTAAAACAGAGTTCCTAATCTTCAGCACCCCCCACATTCTCCAGGCTGCCTCTTTGCTCCATCACCCCAGACACAGTAAAGTATCTTGACTCGCACTATGGCCTATAAGGCCGTCCCGGAGTAGAGATATTTCAGGCTACACATCAGTGTAAGTTTGTATCAAATTCTTCTAGGATTTCTTTGTAAGATTCTGCAACATGGCTCTTCTCATCCATTGCCTCACACGATATGCCCACAAGGTTCTCATCATCCTATCTCTGACCTTGACAAAGGGAAATCTGCGCTGCTGATTTTTTTTCCAAAATACTACAATTACTACTATTTTCCAAGCCTTCTCACTTCACTATGTCAGCCTTTCCTTCTTCCCCTTCCACTTTCTCCCTCTTTCTCTGATCTATCAAAAATTAGCTACAGGTTTTTGCCTTTTAAGACCCCTTTTGATCTATTTCCATCCTTTCCATCACCTCTCCTTCACCATCGTGATGACAGCTTTAGCATCATCTGCCTAGTCATTAATGTCAGCCTTCATTGCTCACTTAATGGTTTCAAACAAGCGTGTCTGCTTTGCTCAGGATGGGAGATGGCTACTGCCAGTAAAACCAATTGTCCTATTCAAATCCCACCTTAATTTCTTCTGTGGTGGCTGCAGGAACCCTGATTACGATTAGTCAGAAGCTATTTATCATGCTCATCAATTTACCTTTTTGTTGCAAGAACACCTTCATCAGCTGCTTTTATACTTAAATTGTAACGGCTTTGGGACTTGCTTTTTGTAGCATCTAACACAACAGTCTCCATACACATGGCTAGGATTTCAATAAGAAGAAATCAGAGGAAGAAATGACATGGGGTTCTCCTGGGATTTTTACTGGTCCTACTCCAACACCTATGCAAATATTGGCATAATAATTCATGAAAAATATTACATCATCTATCCTTACAGTTATCGCCATCAAGGTAACTTGTACCTAGGTATGCGTTAGTAATATAAGCGAATTAAATATAATAGAGCTGAAATATGTAAATAATTATAAGATAAGCTAGGTTGATCCTGAATTTTTGTTATGTCCTTTCATCTACAGGTACATAATTCACCATGGTAAATTACATCTGATAATAGTTGTAACAGTGATCTGTCCTGCTTATAAATTTGACAATAAAAGCTTTACTGGAAAAATATCATACACTGAAATCAGCAAAATGCAAGGTTTTTGAACAAGATCAAAAATAGGATTTTCATTTATAACATATTTGCATTAAACTATGTATTATTTCTATATGCAATGTCTTATTAAAAACCGATTACCCTTTTATAATAGCTTTTTTAACAAGGAAAATAAACCACAATATTTCCTACCCAAAATCCTGAAAAAAGTATTCTAATGACAATCATAATGAATTTAATTTCTTTATAGGCATGAAATTTTAAAGTAATGAGTTTCTTTATCTGTGCCAATAGAATTACTAATGTATTAATTATTGTAGCGTAAAAGATGGAATAATAACTGTTAATTAAACTCAAAATTTTGTTAAATAATTATTGTCAAGAACACAGATTTTACTAATTGAAGTATTATTGCTGAATATTATAACTTCTCAGGTTTATTTTACATAAATACCATTCAAGTGTGTATTAAATTATCAAGTGAACAGAAATAGCCCGGTTATAGAAACCATGCAGTTTAGAAACAATTACGGCTGGTTGCTTCTATATTTTAAAAGGAAATGTTTCTGTGCTAAAAAAGTTTTGGTACTTTATAAATATTCATTGGCAGCTGCTTCACTTAATTCAGCGTTTTTATTGCTCAAAACCAAGAGGTGATATTTAAGCGTACTTAAAATTGGTACAGAATAAACCAACTATTTGAAGGTGTTCACTCATATCAACTGTAGAAACAAAAGTTTGCAGGATCAAGCAAACCGGCTGGGAAATGAAATGCATGGAAAAGTTTTCTTCCTTCCTCACTGTAATTGATAGCAATTTGATACATAGTAAGTCTGTTGCTTAAAGGAGGATAGCCTCTGAAATGCAGAACCTGTCTACATTTTGTAAGCATGCACCTACTCCATGAAGTCATTATGCAAGAGAAGACAAGGAAAGGAAGTGGAAGGCAAGTCAAGTTTCCATCATAGCTTGATACTTTTTAGTATCTTAGTTCTTCTCCATCAGTTTCTTTCTCAAACGAAAAAGTATAATAACAACAATTCTAAACCTTATGATTTCTTAGCATAGCAAACTTTTATATAATTCTAGATCTTACAGTGACAAAGTCAAATTGTCCTATTTATCTTATGTAGGCTTCAGTAAATATCAAACAGTTCGATTCATGTAAGTGTTTAAAAGTCACAGTTACCTACATTTTTTAGAGCTTTTTGAAACTGCGAGATAATCTCCTGCTTGCGCTATTACAGATAGCCTGTTTTTCTCTAAGGAAGTTAGTGAGTTTGACTTTCAATAATTGTAAGAGCATCCTGAGCATTTGGTGTAATGTCACAACCTTCTTCTGCAAAGGCTTAACCATGTAAATAATTCAAAACCCAGTTAAAAGCACAGTTATGAATGTACTTAGCTATTTTAGTGCCCATAGCACTCATACAGAAAATCTCTTTTGCATTAAGCACAAGTCTAAGTCTTATTAATAGGATTTGAATGCACAGTTAAACGATACTTGAATCAGAAACGCCGTACCAAAGTTTCACACCATTTTATGTCCAGAGCTATCTAGCTTCAACCCACAACAATTTTAATTATTGACATATAGCCATCAAATTCATTAGATCACAGTCACATGCTTGCATCTCAACAGTGTCACAAAAATATAGAACAAAGCAGAAAAGGCAGCAAGGAAACGAAGGTAAAGCCAGAACGCAGGGAGTCAGAGATGCACTTGATTCCAGCAGCATTCAAAGAAGAAAGACTTTATGTATGTTGAATTTAAATATATATATGTGTATATATATATATATACATGTATATATGTATACAAACACACATACACACACACTGCATGGAAGAGATACCCAATTTCCATCATCAGCATCACATCAGCATCATTTGAGTTTCCTGTAAATAAAAAGGGAGAGGGAGAGGGAGAGGGAGAGGGAGAGGGAGAGGGAGAGGGAGAGGGAGAGGGAGAGGGAGAGGGAGAGGGAGAGGGAGAGGGAGAGGGAGAGGGAGAGGGAGAGGGAGAGGGAGAGGGAGAGGGAGAGGGAGAGGGAGAGGGAGAGGGAGAGGGAGAGGGAGAGGGAGAGGGAGAGGGAGAGGGAGAGGGAGAGGGAAATCTAGTTCTGTTTCTTGAGACACTCCCTTAACAATCATATTATTACATATAAAGCAGGTGGTTCCCTCATCACTATTCTGCTCATCCTTAATATATGCTTGATAATTTCTTACTAGAAAGAAAGCCCTGCTTAGTTCTTTCCAGTAATATTTTCAGTCACTTGCCCTCAATGGAGGATTCTGCAATCTGCATCCTGAACAGACCGAACCATCTAAATTTCAACTAAAACCCAGTGATGGAGGAGTTCACACACATACTTTGGCAGTTGTTGTTTCCCACAATCTAACTTCACCTAGTTCTCTGCAAACTGAGATTGTGGATCACCTGCAAGGCATCCTAGTTTCTCCACGTACTACGTAAGGAATCCAGCAGTTGACTAAGTGATAAACAAACACATGATGTAAGCAAGGTAAAGCCTAACTAGTGTAAAGTTAAATTGGTAAATAAGGTAAAGCTTGTACATGACAATCTTCTTGTATTTAGCCTTTTCTATATAGGTTTCTAATGGTCAGTTGGCCAGAGGGTAATTTACAACTTGCTTAATGTTACATGATTAAAAACTGATACTGTCTCCCATACACACAGTGAGTTCACATCAGAAATCAAGACTGACTGATGTGAAGGAAGGAAGCAAAAACGTAATCTTTGCTTTGAATGCCTTTTGACAAAGAATATCAACAGTACAGGAAGATCATCCAAACCCATGAAGGCTGTTTTAATATTCAAAGCATAAGATGCACTGCTCCTGCCCAAATGTAAGGGCAATAAGTAACCAGTATTAAATTCCAGAATGACAAAGGGAGGCTTACTGAAAAGTCTGCTGGAGGACAACATATTCCCTGTAATTTCACGACTGGTAAACGCACTAACAAGATCTACAGGGTTGTGAGTATTTTCTAGACTTGGCAATTCTAAAACTAAGAGATTTGCTAACCCAAAATCTCTGAATTTGCTGGAGAAGGGGAAGTTCGGGCCATTAAGTGGGAGAAAAAGTATGAAATTAATTCTTGCAGACTAGGTAAACAGGAAAGAAATACTGGCTCTTGATGCATATTTATAACCTGCTCTTCTGGGCAGCGTAACATCTAAGATCTAAACTTTTTTTGTTCCAAGCACAGAGGGTACTAATACCAACAACTTTATCTAGCCTGAATCAAAAGTCTGCCTAGTCCAGTACCCTGTGTCTGACAGGGACTATCAGTAGTTGCCCAGCAAAGTGTAAGGAGACACTGCCATCGTTCAGTGATCCATGAGATCTCAAAAGTTTACTGAGCTAGACAGAATATTTTCATATTTAGAAACTGTTGATGGATGGATGTTGATGGAAGCTACATGCAGAAATATAGGCATCCAGAATTGTTTTAAACGTTACGTTATTACCACTAGAAATAAGGTGCCTTCCAAAGTTTTTAAAATGACAATATCTCGTACCATTTCAATTTTGACATATAGTTCAAGTAATTATACACTATATCTGAAAACAGCAATAGTAACAATATTTATGACACCTTTTTTTCTTGTCTGACACTGAATTCTTGCAGGAATGGGAATCTACACAAATATCCCCCAGATAAAGATGCCATTTTTGTTAAATAGGTGCATGAATTTGAATATGTAATTTCCAGTCTTTCTTCCAACAAATACTTTCTTCAGTAAAATTTCTAAACATATGTGGATTTTTGTGGCAGTTCATGGGACTGGAAAATCCACGTTCTTACGAAATTATAAACTTATGAAACTATATCAGAGAGAGGACAGGAGTTTCCAGCTACCAGGTAAAGTGCCTAGGTAGATCATGTTCATTTCTGATAAAACTCTCTGCTAAGAGAAACTTGCACCTTCCACTATCAGTCGGTTCTATTTTATGAAAAAAATATACATCTAAATGATTTATTCTAATGAAGTTCAGTTTCTTACAATGAGCTATGGGTTTTGTCTGGATGCCTACAGTGACACGAATGGCAAGGTTTAAGGACTGCCAACACAGTGCAATGCCGGCTGTACTGCCAGTCTGAACTACCGAGCGAGTCAGTGTTAACAAGTAACCCAGCATAACACTCATCTAGCGACACTCGCTTGGGGAAAAAGGCGCAAAAGCAGCTCTGAATCCCGTTCAATAAGCTCAGAGAAGTAGCAGAAAACAGATACTCCTTCTGGTCACACAGCTCTGTGTTCGAGCATTACCTGAGGAATCTCTGCTTCATACCGCTTTATGCTCTGCAGCTGTAACCTTCGTTTGTATTTTAGCTTGTTGATGGTGATTCCGAAACAAAGACTCCCTGGTTTTGTCTATCCTCCTGTAAGAGGAAAAGAGTAAACTTTTTCAAGCAGAACATCAACTGTGTTGTTCAGTTCTCGTGAGCCACTGAATAGCATAAAATATTAAAGCGAAAGGAATCCTGCTTCGGAACGCTTTTTCCATCACCACCGGATGCCTATTTCAAACCTGGCAATGTAATAAGCATATGCTGTTTACCTACTTTGCTTGTTATTCTCTCTTGATGCCAAGCAGGTCAAAGGCTACTGCTATTAGAGGAAATGCAGTGCATTTTTTATTACCATAATGCATCAGAAAATTCAGACTGAGCATTAAATGTAAACATGGGTACAAAAGGCCAGTAATTTTTAAATGCTGCTTACCACTTAACAAACGTTTCTCGTTTTCATTTGGCAATATAAACTAAACCAAAACTCTGAAGTCTAAGCAACAGAAAATCTCTCTACATTATTTCAAGACAATTATTTTGGTAAATGCAAAAACATAGTATCTGTATGTAAAGCTATTTGACAGTTTACAGGATATTCATCATTAAAATCTCTCTCAAGCTGTATTTCAAATTTTCTTAAGGCAACAGACATTCTGCAGGATTTTATCTTGAAAGAAAATAAGCAATTCATTTTTTTGCCATAGAATTGAAACATAAATAGTAGGCTGAAATGACATCACCGTTTTGCTTTGCTGGTTTGATCAAATCACAATTTCAGAGAGTTCTGTTATCAAAGCAGTAATTACTACTGATCACATACAGTCCTTAGTTTTACCACTTGACAGAAAAATGGCAACTTCTGCCTAACGCTTTTATGTACCTACTGATCAAGGAACTTTTCCTAAGGTCTGTGGTGAAGTAATGAAAATATACTTTAACCTCTTGACTACTTCAGTGTTCAAACGCCCATGATTAAAAAATATTAAAAGATAACATTAAATGTCCAGGATCCTGGATATGAGTTTAATATATAATTTCAAGATATTGCACAAGTAATTTTGTTTGGCTAAAAGAAATAAAAAACAAATGTAGAGTCCACCTTCTGTGTGTTCTGATTTTTGTAATACACTTTGAGAATTCTTAAAGACTTTTTAAAAAGTCTTATCAACAGTATGAAAATGCAACATGCAACTTGTTAAAAGCGCTAGAGAGTCACCTGTCTTTACCTCTCAGTATAGAAAAGGGGAAACCTCCCCTCTTCCTCTCAAGCCAGATTTCCAGTTGAACTACGGAATATTTTCATGCCTTTTCTCCGTCTCCACACTTGAGCTAGTCAGAAAAAGATGTCTCTGAAACCAATGTGTTTGTGCAATTCAGTTTCCACAGACTTAAAAGACTTTCCTGAAAGCTTCTCCCATGGGTTCAGGGGAACCTATTTCCAGTTCTGGTGGTGGACAGAAAGATGAAGTACAAAGACTGTTTTTTCCCCTGCACACTGAAAAGTGAGTATTCCAAAGCATTTTGGTTTGACCGCTACTTGCTTGCCGAGTCCCACTGTCTGCACATGAAGCCAAACAGTCACAGCCATTGCTTTCATTTCCAGGAAGATGAAAATGGAGATTTCATTACCATTAGAGATGAGATTGTTAACAACAAAAGGGTTAAGGACAACTGCCATACAGCTCCCTTGATAACCAGATTCTCTCTAATAACCATAGGGTGCAATGATCCAGCAGAAACAAAACATGAATGCAAGCACTAAGGACCTTGCTCTTAGGCCATGAAACTCTGGCCTACCTTAGGCTGTCCACGGAGTGTCACAATTAATAAAAATTTTAATACAATAAAGGATCCAGCCAACCCTGTGAGCACTATTTTCCTTCTGGTTTTTAAATGGCAATGGCAAGTTGGACCACTTGAGCAAAGATGAATTAAATGAACCTTAGTTTGAATAAACCACGTGACAGTGGGAATAAGGAACTCAGATTCTAGTTCCATTTAACCTTTTATCTCTTTTTTCCTGCATTTAAAAGTGGTAGTAACATACCTTTTTTTTTCTTTTTAATTTCTGGATAAAAATTGCAAAATCATTGCTGAAAAGTGAGGCCAGCTCCTCATCCTGTCAAATTGTCAAATTCTTAATCTTAGTAATGGGCCATAAACAAATAGGGACCAATATCACTAAGTTATTTTGTACAGAGTAAAAGAATCTCCCTTTCCTTAAGGGATTAGGATCTTGGACTTAAAACAGAGGCTAGGAATCAGTTATTTTGTTGGTTTTGGTATCTGTGGCTTTTGCATTGATTCCAGTTTCTATCAAAGCATTTATTTTCAGGTCTTCTCCTCTTGAGCTGGTCACTAATGTTCCCCGTGGAACTCAACAGAACTCGGTACCAAGTTCCCTTTGGAAGGCAATAAAACCAATAGCTAAATGTGTGCTCTCATTTAAACACCAACTGAGTTCTTCCGAGGTGGATTTTGTTAGTAATTGAAAGTTTGGCTTATGGAATGCCTTAATCTTTTAGCTAGATTTTTTTTTTTTTTGGAATAATACTCCTCTAAGACAATGCTGCCATCCAAGGAAAAAATTCCTCATTGGAAAGAGCATTAGGTAACAGTCTTCCCTGTTCCTTGTCTTTTCATCATTCTCGATCCTATGTTCTCATAAAACTCATTTCAATTTTTTTCTCTCATTAGAGTAGTCCTTCAAAAGCTGATCGCATCCATCTGCAGCACTGCACTCTAAACCCTGAAGAAATGGTCACATGTGCCAAATGATACATTAAACGCACAGTTATCCTCCAAACTGTCCTCCTGTTCTGCAGCCTAGGGCAAAGCCTCTGTGTGCCTAAAATGTCCTCCAGTACAATGTGGTACTTTCATATGCCAACTACTAATTGGTGATAACTCAACTGGAAAAAAAGTGGCGTTACTCCCTGAAGGACAAGAGCAGGTTACTTTGATGTCCAAAGTAGGCCACTCGCTCTTAAAATGAAGAGTGACTGACAGTCAGAAGTATCACTAACACAGCACTGGCAGCTGTTAGCAAGAATGTCAGCTTCTTCCAGCTTTCCAATATCACAATGACATTTCATACCAGCCTTGTTTTGATCTACTGCAGATTTAAAATGATTCGGCACATATCCATACGTGCCAGTGCTTTCCCACTGGGATGTCATCAGCCGCCATTACTCCTGACTTTGCTACATCAATATCTGTCAGTATCCAGCTTATGAAAGCTGGTAATCTCCACTGCTAGCTATTAGATGCCATGTTTCTGACTTTTAGCCATTAACTCCTACCACTCAGTCAGAACATTTTAACAGGTATGCTTTAACACGTAAAGTACAAAAATGATGGATAAAAACTACCTAGAAAAATCCAGTGATATCAACATGTGGATATTTCAGTGTTCAATAAACAAAAAGCTTTTTCTAGGCTCCTCAGAACTCAGCAGATTATACTCCACGTTGTGATTAAAAGTCTTCTCAGCAAGACTGGTACAACTAGGCTTATATCTACAGGGAAATAAACCCCATTGCTGTTATCTTTGCTTTCCAAATCTCAAATATTTCCAAAGTAACATTTTGCAGAAAATAGAGCTCCCAAAGAATAATCATCATGCTTTTAAGCAATCTTCAGAAAAGGACGCATGTTATCCAGTGAACTCTATCAATTAGTTTTCCAGTGCATAACACTATGCTGCTTAGCTGTTAAGGAAAGGGTCAGTGGACATTACCGTGCCAAAAATGTAATTTAATGACAACATTAGCTCAGTTGGAAAGGAAGTAGGGGAAAATCAATCCTCCTAGTTTCAAAGATCAATGGAAAAATATAACCCCCAAATTGCCAAGGGCTACCAATCAACCAACCAAAACAAAAAACTTTTGAAGGAATAATTAAATCTTAAGGGAATCTCACCAATTTTGATTTGTTGGGGAAGCGAGTCCTTTGCTCACATTTTCAAAACAGTGCATACGTGCTGTCTTATCTTTCTTATCTGTGTACATCTTCGCTATCTTATCTGTCTATTAGTCAGGAATACATGTGTAAAAGATGTAAAAGAAGTAAGGAACTTTACTCCTCTAAGTGCCAGTTTAATTGTGTTAGTCCTGCTGCTGCCACAACGACCCAAGTACCTGAGCAAGCCAGAGTTTGTTTGGCTTGACTTTCCCCCTCTTCTTCCCCAACCCACGTCGCACAAGCCCTATTTCAAGTGGCAGAATTTAGTATCTTTAGTTTCAAAATTTTGTTGTTGCCACATTTTTCACACAGTGACACATATTTTCTAACCTTATCCAAGAAATTCAGTATAAAGTGGGACCAACTGTACTCAAATTCACAATTCAGCTTGTCAGCCTAATAAAAGACATAAATTCTGTTACAAACCTTGTTTTAACATGTGGTTCAGGGCATTTTGTTTAATTTCCAAATATATAAACATACATATGCCATGTAGCAGAATATTCTCCTTTTTAAATCATAAGAATCAATAAAGCAATTCAGTCACGGATCAAATTACAGTCTAAATTACTGACTGTTAATATTTAGCTTTCAAACTCTGACCAAAGATTTGCTCTTTGGCTGTGGATGCTCTTTGGCTGCATGTGGCATTACCTATAGGTCCTATTAACGTCATAAAAATCATCAAGTGCTCAGCATTTCTTTGTCCCATATTTTCAAAAATAATCATCTAAATTTAAGGTGCTTAAACATTCCTTTACCATAGTAACGGGATTTTTTTCCCCCTCAAACTAAATAGCCACACACAAAAAAAAAAAAAGCAGGATGCTGAATGCTTTAAATTCATGGCATTCGATTTTTTTTTTTTTTTGGGGGGGGGGGGGGGGGGGAAGGGTAGCTTGCCTTAGTCTGGGAGGAGTTAAGGGTGACTTCTAGCTAACTAGACAACCACAAAGTATTCTTCCTGTAAGAGTATATTGTATTCATAGCACATTCAAAGAAACAGTATGTCACCAAGGAAGTGAAACAATCAAATGGAGGTCAGGTACCTAGGGGAGGGGATCATGAGAGAAAGAATAATCTCCTGAGTTGGTAGCATCCACAAAAGTTCCCTGGCACAGGGCAAGATTTTTGGGACATTACTTCCAAAGTATTGTTTATGAGACAGTAAAAAATCCAAACTTGAGAAAAGTTTGTCTCAGACAAGAAAATATCAACCTCCCTCAACCTCAAGGTTTTATTCTGCAATTCTGAAACTCACGAACACTTCCATTTTGATATACTCACATTTTATGACGTAATTTAAGTCTACCAGAAGCTTACAATTCTTGATTTACCGTTTAAAATTTACCCACTGTCTGTTTAATAGCACTTTCTCTCGGTTTCAAATCTGAACTGATGTGCACAGATTTAGGCATGTAATTTATAAAATGTGGCACCATCCTGAAAATCCTCAACTGATTTTGACTTCAAGTACCAATTGTAGCAAATAACTGTTGCAGCTAGGAGCTGACACACACAAGCTTTAATATCTGTTCTGCAGGTGACAGCAGGGCTACAACAAAGTGAATAAAGATACCTTTTCCAAGCTCTATGTTCTTTGCAGTGGGACATGCTGTGCATAAAGTGAATTCAGACAAAATCTAAACTGAATAGAAATGTCCTACTGTTGTAAAATGGGTCACTGATCTAGTTAATCCTGGGAGAGAGACCTAGTTCACTGGTATATGTTCTAACTAATCAGACCAGATGGCAGCGAATTTTGAAAGGCTGAGGAAGGAAAACTCCCAAATAGATACTATTTGAGCTTATTCGCTGCTATTGCTCTTTGCCATTTCCAGTGTGCGCTGAGGAAAATTCTGTTACTCTGATATATAACCATCACCCGAACTTCAACTGCACTACATTTCCTTCACTGGCAGAGATTTCAAAGAAAATAAGTATTTCGATGTTTTATGGTAAATAATGCTCTCTGACGTTCTGTTCCTCAAAACTACCCACAGCAAGCACACACTGCTAAGCAGGCAGAGGCTGCTCAAGTTCTGGAGCCAACATCTGACCATAAAATATTCTGCAAGTTTCTTGTTCCCTTCGCTAGCTGATACCTTGTTGTAACCTTTTAATTCCTTAATGCAGCCTTTTGTCACTGAAGTACCAGCCACTATTCTATGACGACTGCTTGACTGAACATACACTTTGGAATAACACTGCTGTCTCTCCAAGACTATTTACACTCAAATGGGCTATTGCTCAGTGGGCACTTAAATGTAGCACACTGACAAAGTTCAAGTTGTTCCAAAATATTAAGAGCTCAAACATTCAAACATCCATCACAAGTTCTTAGCGAGACTCCTCCTCTAAGAAGGGGCTACTTGAATCAGAAAAGCACGAGGATCTGGTTAGCTGTGGCTTTAAAACAAATCAAATTATTTTTTCCCTGGATGATGTATAAGTAAGCTTTTTCTTAATTCTTCGTACGCCGCGTTCTTCATAACTTGGAACCACTCAACAAAACTACTATGCTGTTCACCAAAGATGTTGTAGTTATTGAAAGGGAAGAGCCACTAAAACACATTTATGAGCAGTCAGCATTAAAAAGAACAGGTTTTGATTACCTAGCAGCTTTACAAACTATTATGACAATATTTTTGCTTAAGAGCGGTAATAAAACATTAAAGTTCTCCAAAAGCTTCAAAAGTTATTTTAATTGTGTTTGCACGACTGGTAATTGCTTTCACCCCGTAACACTGTGTGTATAATTTGATTATCTTGAACCATGAAGGACAGTAACCTTTACTTCAACACACACACACAAAGGCAAAATAAACTCATGAATAATTGGATTTCATCGAGACATAACCACTTCTTGACACACTGCACAACTGCTAATTGAACTTATGACTAATAGCAAGAAGGAAATATTATGTGAATGATTTATGAAAAAAAAAAGCTACAAAAATATAGCTTCATGCAATTCTTCCATTTCCTGGTGGAAATGAAACTATTCCATATTTGTAATAATGCATTACTTAATTTTTTGTTAGGTATTCCCCAGTGATGCTGAATACTAGTAATGTTTCTCTTATTTATCCAGCACACTGTTTTTAAAGAGAGAATTCAAACTTGAAATTTTCCTCCTGTCTTTACAAAGGCCTTTTATTCCTGACCTCTGAGCTCAAGCCTTTCACTTTCATCCACTTAATTAATAACAAAATTTCTTGCATGACATTTTTGTCCTCTGAAGCTTCTTCTTGTCCAGAATAAAGAACACAGGTAGATATGGATGCTCACCCGAACGTGCATGGCAAGCACTGGCAAATTCCTAGCATATTAAGTTTTAATGAAAACTTAGTGAAAACTCTGAAGTCAGTCGCAACTATTTTTTCTCATTTCATGATTACACTTGGAACTATCATGTAAAGAAAAACCACACCAGTCATTATGTTTCTCATTTCCTTGGTCCCACCTCGTGGAAAGTCCTCAGCACGCCAGAATTTGCTCCTAACGCTAAGAACACATTTTCCTGTACCTCTATTTCCTGCCCCCCAAAAAGCGTCTCGGCAAACTGTGCTTTTTACCATCCCGCGGCAACTACGGGCGAGCAACATAACATGTATTGGAACCCAATATCTCTGCAAATTTGAGGGAAAAATGCACATAATTGCCCCAAGCAGGACCACTTCAGGGAAGACAGCAACAGCGGACCTGGCCTGTACACAATATGTGGCACCTTCACACGACCGACAACTTGTCAGCTCAGTAGCAGGACGAATAATAAATGCTCAACCACAATCTTTCTCTGCAAAGTTGAAATTAAAATTAACTTAAGTGTAAAGCATGGAGGTACCTTCATTTTCTTGTCCAAAACAAGTTCTATATAACTGTGATTTATACTCTAGATGGCAAACATTTACATTCCTGAGTACTGTCCAGGAAATTAATCATAACAAACCTAAAATTTGTATCCTAGTTTTACAGCTCCTTGGTACTTTCCTTTTTTCAAAAGCAATCTTGACCTTCGCCTTTAGTGTCAATGGGATAAACATCCCCTAACTAAACAGGGTCATTAAAGCCCACTTCAGCCTTTCCTAGCTGCTACTGTGTTAGAAGTTGCAGGTAAACTCTACCAGCTTGGTACTAACATGCATCCATAATCAAGTTTCTTCTGACAAAAATATTTAGTATGGGAATGAAGAGAATAGCAGTACTACTCCCAGAAGTTTATTTACTTTGCTGTGGTAAGGGAAAGGCTATCACCTTTCCCGTAATGTAAAACAAAACATGGAAGATGAAGATGCAAACAAGATGGTTTATTAAGTTTCAAAAGGGACATGATTTGCTCATAGTAACACAGCAAATTAAGCACAGAAATACTTCAACCATTTACTAGTCTTTGTTAGGATTATGTAAAATATATGTAAAACTATTCTCACTTTTTCTGCACATCAAACCTTAATTGCTAGCTTGGTAAGAACTCTTTCACATGTACTACCACATTAATCCTTACAACCGTAGGGATTTCATCTAATAAATTTCATCTAATAAATTTCATCTAATAAATTTCATCTAATAAATTTCATCTAATAAATTTCATCTAATAAATTTCATCTAATAAATTTCATCTAATTTCAAAATTCTTAAAGTGTTTTCGTAAGGAAGACAGCTTAAGTATTCAGTCCCTAAATGCTGTCTTTGGGTCACATTTCAATCTCCCACCACCACTAAAAAACAAATAAATCAATCCCTTACTTCATTTCAATATGCACTCTTTTAAAGAGTGCAAATATTGTGCCAAACTTGTAGTGGGAGTTAAAAATAACTTGATCTTAAAATTAATTTATGGAACACACTGAAGTTTCCCAAATATTGCATCATAACTGGGAGTATGATAAACATGCCTGGCTTGAAGATAATTTCTGTTTTCACGAATATAATAAATGCAAGGACAAAGTTGGGGTAGCTATATAAGGCACTGCTTTTACTAAGCACCTCTTAGCAACTCATGGCCAACCCACTATGAACCAGTTAAGGTATAAAAATTCAAGGGTTGGAACATTTCTAAAATTCAGAAACTCTCAGTTTGATCTGGAAGCTGTCCGTGCACATTTGTATTAGTTATACTACGATACAGCTTTTTGTGCTTTTTTTTTTAATGGTTCATTATAAAGAAAAGGGGGAAAAAGCTAGTACTGAAAAACTGCATTTAAGTGCATATGTATGAGTCTGTATGTCTTTTCCCCCTCAAATCCACCAGCTTTTTTCAAAAAATTTGGCCAGGGAATGGAAACCTCAAAATTCCCAGAAGCTGCATGCAAACCGAAAGGGAAAGACTCCCTCTAGGCATTCCTTTTAATCACCTGGTGGAGGGGCAAACCTCCACAAATTCCTACCTCAGGAATTAGAGTATCTGCAGGAGTGAATCCTTACACATACTCTAAACAACCACGAAACCTTGCTTCACTTGTTTTGGTCTTCACAGAGTAACAGAGTAACTTCTTCCAAGCTGTGAACAAGATTCCCAAGAACGAAAGAGTTACACTACTAGAGCTGGTTTCACAAACTTTAAAGGAACCATGGACCGATACCGCTTGCTGTTCTACTGCAATCTGTTTCACAAATTCCAGCGTGTGGCACTGATTTCACCTCAGAAGAAAAACAGAGGGGAAGAGGGGAGGAAAAGTATCTGCTATGGGCACAGGGTGACCAAAAAAAAAAAAAAAAAAAGCAAGCTGCAGAGAGTCCCAGCACTCTACTGCACCATCACTAAAAGACCAAGAAAGAGGGGAAACAGCATTTTCTTTAAAATACACACCCTTATGGCAGACAGACTTCCAGCAGTTCTGCTTATAAAGGAGTACTGCACCTGTTTGCCCTTCTTAGTTTCTTTTTATTAATTTACTTGTATCCTACAGGAAAAAAAAGCCATAGAATGTGTGTGACACATAGCTATGAGGTATTACGCCTTTGACGTGCGTTAACTGTCGTTTCATTTATTATATTAAACTTAGCCGAAAACACAGAACTGAGCTGCATATGGGGAAGAACAGGACAGAACTGTAACTCAAACTGAATTTTTCAAGGAGTCTGGAAAACTATCAGAGGTCGCTTATGACTTAAAGAGCTCTCTTGGTTTTTAGGGATAGCATTGAATGTGAATAAATACCTTCTCCTTTTCATAATAATCACACAGTATTTAAAGATCATGTATAATCTACAGTTTAGCAAGGCTGTGGCAAACAGATTTACAAACTCCAAAAAAGGAAAGGAAAATCTAACTTGTACTTTTAATGTCTAGAGACAATGGAAATAAGGGTAAAATTTAATTCATGAGGCTTTCTCATTGTATACCAAGGAGCAACGAAAGAGCCTTAATTTATTTCTTCTTAGGGCTTAGTGAAAAGGTAAATAGACTATCCATTAGGTTTAAAATTGTATTTCACCAATTCCATTGGATATCCAAGACCTTATCATCACAATATTGGTTAAAGTATGGCAGCAGTAAATGTCATGTCTGTCAAGCTGTACTGTTCTAAGCCAACCCATACTAGATTTACTCTGAGTAAATGTCAGTGCCATTGAGAGCTCCTAGAAAAAGCAAATTTTTCTCAACAGACAAGCATTTAACAATAAATTGTCTGACTGGTACAACAGCAGCAAGCTAATGACTAGGTCTTGCTTCTTAGGATGATTTGAAAGTTGTTACATAGCTGATTGTTCATCTCAAGACAGTTTGCACACTTTGCTATACAGCTGCCTCTCCACTACTCTAGCATGACCTTTATCAAATGGCTACATACCCTGGGTTATGTGCTTCTAGGCTTTTCTAGCCACTCTGATACACTCCTTGGGCATGTAGGCTCTTTGCCATTTAGCCCAACAAGTTTAATTCCATAGAATACATTCAAGGTTTACGTAAGTCTCTGCCTTATGTTACTGCAAAGCCTCTGCCTTGCGCATACAAAGGAAGTGATCACGTTTGCCAGACATGCAGCACTATGCGGAGCTTAGAAACACAGAAAGCTAAGACGGCTCGTTCCCACTTGGATTTGTCAGGTCTTGTGGCCTTTAAGACCTGCCTCTAAGCCTCATCCTTAGAGTATTTTTCAGTCTAAATTCCTCATCACTCCAGACAAACTTGGCAGACCTTGTGCTGCTCCATTTCACTATTGACCCAAGATGCTTTCCTTTGAATGGAAACTTCTTTCAATTATTGATCTCTATTGCTCCTGGTCTGCAATATATACCAAGCAGCACTGACAGCAAATGATGGGAGGCTGCATACACTGACCTATTTAAAGTGAAAGATCTAGAAAGCAGAATTTGAAAGTATATATAGATATCTTCACAGTCATATGCTGCTTTCAGACTGCTTAGTTTGTGCAGAACTAAGCATTCATTTCAGCTAATTAAATTAAATACTCCATAGAAAAATCAAAATTATCACTTGCACAATAACCTTTTCAAGCCTCATTCTATATAGTTTTCCTGCACTGAATACTATGCAAGTTGTATAAATGGAACTGCTTTCCGTTTTATCCTCTCTTTCTTAGCTCCTGTGAGGCAAGCAGAAAATGACTGCAAAAACAGAGGAAGTAACACAAGCGAGAAACAGAACATCGGGATCGTAAGCCTTAACAGCACCCACACACTGCCACCCAGCTTCCCTACCAGGTGTTTACGAAGAATGCACATAAAGGGAAAATGCCTTCTTTCACCTATGTCTAACTTGTTCCTAAATTACACTGGTATCAGCGGAACCAAATAACTTTCATATGATTATGAACTGGTGCCAGGTAACTGTGCAGACATGGTAATATAAACAGTAAGGCTCCCCTTTGCCCCTCATCTCCCCCCCCCCCCGAAAGAGCCCAGGACCTCTCAGTGCTACCACACTAGGAACAGAACTGCAGGTAACTGACAGTATCAGAGCTGTCAGAGGTTGGGTTACAGTAAAAGTACAGCTAATGGATTAACTCCATCCTTTCTTTTTAGGAAGCATCCAACTGCAGACTACACTTCTAGGATTGGCACATTAGTTTCTATTGCTTCCATTTCCCAGGCACTCAAAGGACTAAAAAAGGAATTTCTCTCTTAAAAGATTTTTTTTCTCCCTGCGCTTTGTGACTGTGTTCTTTGAGGAAAAGAAAACTCAATATCGCTGAGGTTTAGAGGAGTGCATGCTTTGAGGAAAAGACAACTCACATCTCTGGGGTTCAGAGGACTCGCAACAAAAAGCTCCCTTTCAGGCTATTATAGCTTATTCCACCTAAGATGTTGCTTGGAAGGCTTCTTGTTAGCGCCGCCTGGCAGAGAACAGTCAAGCAGAGAAGGAATTTTACTGAGAGTTCAAACAAATTCAGTGACCTGTCTGGAAATGTGAACAGGATGTAAAAAGTGAAAACAAAGACAACTTAGGCAGGCTTAAGATAAGATTTCCTGCCATTAGGGGGAAATGTGCCAAATAATTCACATACTCCAAAAAGTAGCCTGTCATCTTCTGAAATTTCAGAGCGGAAATCGCTCTTTGTTCCAGAGTTTCTTCTTCCATCTTCACTTTTTTGAGAAAACCAAATACATCATTTTGTAATCAGAACGGTGCTAGAATTCTGGCACGAACAAGTCTGGAATCTCTTTATGCTTTGCAAGTGCTGTGAAGCAGGATAACTGTCTTCTCTGCCAGGGTAACGAATACTTCCTAACAAAAACTTTCTGACTTTCTCAACTACTGTATGCACACAGACCTGAGGGGACTTAAACAGGGCCTTATCATTCAAGTTGTTCTGGCTGTAGTTGGAGGAGATGAAAAGAATTTCTGCTCTCAGCTGTTACAGTTCCCCTAAATTGAAGCGACCATTATTACAAAGCAGTTTTCCACAGCACTTTTAGAAATCCTTGGCAATCCTTCAAAGTGCCTCAGCCCTGGCCACAAAAACTTGGAAAAGGCATTAATATCTTTAACCCATACAGCTGTTTCAAACCAAATATTCCACTGCACGCAGGGACAGGCTGCTGCTTCTCTGGAAGAGCACAGATTTTACTTTCATCACAAATAAAACAGGTCCTCAGACAGTAACAACGTCATTTAGAAGAGGAAATTGGTGCTTTAACCACAGTTTCTTAATCCTAGAGGATCTTTCCATACTGTATTCTTAGAGAATTGCTAAAATCTCTTGCCATTATTTCTCTAGCTTACGGATCACCTGTTCTGTACTTCCACCTCTTCAAGAAATGAGAATCAGTAGGTAAGACTTATTTTCAAGTACAATGGGACTAAAAATTGCAATAGTCACAGTATTTCTTGTCATGTTGTATACATTCTGCACATCACTGTTACTTATAATGGGAACCTAGATAGCTCACGTATATCATGAATGTCTTCACATGCCTTTACTCTATTTAGCCTTTACAGCAAAGCCTTCTACTCTTGCAGTTTTTCCACAGCTTCTTTCATAAAGCTTGCTGCTCTGATTTTCTAATAACTCCCATGAAGACTTTTGCATTCATGCTTGCACATTCAAAAAAGACAAAGATAAATTCAAAGGATTTCTTTTTTGCATTACGACTTGAAAAGATATTTTAGATAATGTCCCTGCTGATTGTCAGAAAGAACTGAAGGGGCACCCTAAGGCAAATACGATATTATCCAGGGTTTAGACCTTCTATCTTATAAGACAGAAAGATACTTTTAGAGAGGAAAATATTCTATAAATATTAGTAATACAGTGAAAGTCATGTAATCTGTAATCAGTTACCAAGAGTGCAGCAGTGTTACCAGTCTGTGAAAGGACAAAATTCAGGAGTTCAGAGACTTGGGGTGAAGGGCCCTTTTTCTTCTTCTTCCTCCTCCCCCCCCCCTTTTTTTTTTTAAAGCGAGAGGGGCGCACTCCTCTAGAAGACCTAATGTTTCAGCTGCACAATGCAGTCCTAACATTTAAAGGTACTGTGTAACTGACTACACTTAACAGGTCTGAAGAGGGTAAAGGAATTTAAATACTTTACCCAAAGATGTACCTCTTAGATGTCTAACTGTAATTATTCAATACCTAAATTAGCTTCAGAAAGATTCTGAATTTGTTTTTCTTGTAGTGGAAGGCAACCAGAACCACAAGCTATAGATACAGATAGGGAAGCCAAGCAACCTGACAGATAAGATTAGAAACTAAAGAAACTAAAATCAGATGTGCTCTTTCATCTACTTACATCTTGCTGCATGAATTTTGTACAGTAAATTACTCTACTCCAAAATGAATTTGCTGTTTATTGTATTTATTACCACATGGCTCAGGCCTCCTCTTCATGCACCAACATCCCTTTGTATTAGAAGCTGCATTTTCTCTCAACGATGTGATATATGTTTTAGTACTAGTGAAACTCTCCAAACGGACATAATTCATATTTGTCCGTGCTGTCACATTCATCTATGTTAACTAACTACCTACAGAACTTTTACAATATTAACTTGTCTTTAATGACACTATTTCCATTAATTTCCAAAGAAGTTACACTGAAACTCCAATTTAAATTGAAAGGTTCTGTTTGACTAATAAGAGATATGATTACCTAGAAAGTAGAATTAATATTGTGCCTCCTAGTATGACTTCCAGAAATATTCAGTACAAATATGAATACAGAAGCCAGTATATGAAGCTTTTTGTTTTAAACATAATTTCAAATAAATTCTTTATTTATTTATTTTTATGAGCTATGAGCAGTTTCCAGCCACACTAACCAGTTTCTCAGAGAATTATGAACCAACATATGCCAACACTTAAAATATAACCTTAGCCTGAGAAAGCTTTCCACTGGACAGCTTCCTTCCACCTACAACAAATACTCGATTTCCAATAATAATATAACCTGTTCATACAATACATTTGTGTTTGGTTAGTTTTCAAGATCCTGAAGCATTTCTTTGCTTGTACGACCTCATTCTGCATCACAGCAGAGATGAAAACGTCAGCTATCTGCTATTGTTCACTACCTCTTTTTTCTCCGTTTCCCTACGTCTTTAAAATGAATGCAATAATACAACATTAGAAGTCTAACAGTCGGTAATTGTTTGTCATTTATTATAACTCGGACCCATTCAGTTCATTAAAAAGTAAAACAAGGTAAAATAATGGAAGTAGTTCTTAAAATATATGCTTGGTAGATCTTCACCAAGTACAGTAGTCACGTACCATTATCCTAATCCCTATTAACCATCAGGAGGCTCACTAACTTAGTTAAAGTGCAAACTGCTGAGCTGAGAATTATTTGGGGATCTTAACAACAAACTATTTATTTTTTATGTGTGCATATTAAACAAAAATATTTTAGAACAAATATTTGGATGACACACACAAACAAATGTTTCCTTCTCAGAACTATAACCCTAATTTTCTTTTGTCTTCTTTACAAACTACTGTAATAAGTACATAAGACAATGACTAATTAAAAACGTTGATTAGAAAGTCTAATGTCAGATGTTAGTTTTCTTTTTATTCGGAATAAATTGACAAAACATTGCCAGATTCCTTAAAAAAAGGAGTGTCAAATTAGATTCTTTTACAGTTCTCAAGCACATTTTTTCACATGTAGGTAAAAAATGACGTAGCCCTATTCAAAGGAATAAACATAAAACTTGTCTTGGTGAACATCATCTAGCAATTATAATCATTAAATTTCCTAAGATTCCATGTAGTATTTGGTACTCAAGAGACCTTAAATTATTTTCAATACGTGTTTCTAACACTATATATAAACTTGCCAAGTGAGCTGATATTCCACGCTATTGAACATTTGAATGGAAGATGTACACACAGGAAAAAAACAGAAACATGCAATGAAGTGTTTGCCCGTACTAAGTTAAAGATGTTCTAACAACATGGCGTACAAATGGGGTAAATGCTTTAGAAATTGTAACAAAAACAGAATTTTTCTTTGTGAATAGTGAAAGGAAGATTTTAAAAAGCAGATGACCTACCAGACAAAATGTCAAAGCTATCATACATAGTTAATAGCCTTCCATTTACGAGCCTTTCCATCAACAGAACAATTGGTTAGAATTAGCATTACCCTGAAGAATAACCATCTCCAGAAAAAAGAGCCTCTGTTTTTCAGTCTTTGACAACTGATGGTAAGTTAGAAAAATAAATCTACTGAAGCAGGTAGGAATACTACTCACGTGAAGAGGTGTTACTTACAATGAAAATTATGGAACAGCTGTGTCTACAGCTATATGTTTTATATATACATGCACACATGAATATATAAAAACGAACTCCACAAAATAAACATTTTCCAAAAGAAAAGACTTTACTAAAATTTTTCTGAGCAGTCCTAGGCACAAGGATTTATTTTTCCGACACAAAGTAAGGTTCCCTAGTCAGATAATCCTTGTTCCTCTTTGCTTTACTATCCTTTATGTTATTAGATATAAAACTAACATATAGAGCTAGTTTGCAGAGAAGAGACATCTTCAATGCACATGAGCAGATGGATCATACCTGGCAGTATATGTGTTTTTTCTACACTGATTTTTAAATACAAGTTCAGACTTAAATTCTGATTTTCAAAGATCCAAGCTATTAAATACATACAGCAATCAATTACAGATGAAGATGCCTGCGCTGCTTCATACTATATCAAAAATTGAAATTCTCAGTGAATAGAAACCTGTCATGGTAACCATATCTGCAGAAGTTCAATTGAAGTGCCCCAGGACATGTTAGACACTGTGAGCACGACGTTTACTCCTTAGAGTATACTGTCTTGCCTTGTGCTACATGAAAGACAAGGTGAGTTTCAAGTACAGCATAACATGTTCTTGATTTAGAAATGGTTACTGAAATCCTGACTAAGCACATGAGTCATAAATAATAATTCTATTAGGTTACCAGTAAGTGATTCTTCCTATTCTGCTGGTTTTTAAGCAAATTCAGAGGCATCAGGGAGTCAAGCTTTTACATTCAGTAAACCTCAGATTTTTTTGTAATCTTACTTATTTCTAGGCAGATGATCACATAGCCTTGCTAGGAAGTGACACTCCCTTCTCTGAAATGGCCAGTTACAGTAATTAAGTAGAGAGCGCTAATTGCCTGTTTTAGCTCAAATTGCCCATCTTCAATGAGGGCCTTAATTCCAACTGCCATGGCTCTTGGCCTGGACACTCAAACCTACAGCCCATCTTACGGGTTTTTTCCCCCTCATCTTTGCTCAAAATAATAGTCTGAAAATCTGCTGTGATTGACTTTTAATCATTTTCAGTTCTCTCTTCCTGCAACCATGACCAGTTCTTCTACACAGACTAAAGATATTTGCTTCTATCTTGTGCTATCTGTAACTTGTTTTGCTTGCTATGGACTCATCCTTTAATACCAAAATCGCATCTACTGTGAGAGATGGGAGAAGTTGAGCTCTGAACAGGATTGCTCAGATATCGGATCTCTGGTTCTAGCTCTATGCTACGGCCAGAATGCGTCTCCTGTGACCTGATGGCTCTCCGGCAGCAGGGAAGGCAAAATAGCAGGCCCAGACATTCTGGGAATTGTGAGAGCATACAGCAACAGGAGCATACAGGGGTCCCACAGCAATGTCAACGCCTTCTTTAGCTTCCATGACCTGCACTGGCAGGTGCGTGGGTGCGTGCATGTGTGTGTATGAAAAACCTTGTTCTGCTTCAGGGTCCCCACTGGTAGAGGATGACACCTTGGAGCATAGCAGGAGCCATGTTATTGCCATCAAGATCATGGAGATCCAGACCTGTGTGCTCTAAGAGACATTATGGATGCCTGCCTCAGGTCGCTGGCTGTCTGGAACTCCTGTCGATGCAGCCTGCTCGCACTGCTCTTGATACTAATTTCACATGCTTTCTGAGAAACGTTTCATCATCCTGTCTTTTGGGCGGTTGTTAATGTTAGAATCACAATTCACGTCGATAGTATACCCGCTATATAGGTGCGTAGAGAATGACAGTTACTTATATTAATTCACTGCTAGATATTTTAGAACATAAACTTTGGTTTAGTCCAAATTGTTTAGTGCCAAACTTTCAAGGCAATGCAAGCCTTTTCTATCTCCTTCCCTTAACACACATTTCAGTAATTAGATAAAAGAGAAATGACTGCTTTGCTATGAAACAAAATACAAGAGCCCCTAGCCTTATTTCTGTGGTTTCAAAACAGACTTCAAGAAAGTGTTTTATGTTAACTGTATGAAAATATTATGAGATCATAAGAACATGTATAAAGAAAATACATTAATGTGCAAAGCCTTAGAATTTTATCAATTATCAATGCATGATACCAACAATAACAATAGGCAGTTTTCACCAAGAGCAATTTTGATTTAATTTAATTATACTCTATTATACTTCAGAGACTCAAGACCCTTCTGTGCCCCTGCATGCAGTGAGTGCTGTGGCAGACTCAATACGTGCTCTGCTATCTTTCTGTTCTCATTAGAAAACTTGTCCACCTTACCAAAGGGGTAGCTGCCGCTCGTGAAAGCAAAGTGGGTAACAGTGGTCCCTGATGTTCTGGAAAGGAGAAGAGGTGATAACTATAGAGATGGAAAAAGCCAGGTCCTTAGTGCTTTCCATATTTGTGTCTCTGTTGCTATTGGGTCTTTGTTAAGGACACAGAGGCTTCAGAGATCATATTTAAAAATCACACTTATGATCTATTATTGCAAAGAGATTAACTGCTCAGTTTTCCCAAAGCCATTCTTTCCTTAGCACTGTAACTTAATGAGTATTTTATCATAGCTCTCATAGCTCATTTGCAGCACAAGAGAAAAGGGGACGAGTGTTTAATTACACTAAGCATTTTAAGTTAAATATTCAAGTATAACTCCGGCATTAAACACAATCTTCACTCCATTCAGAATGGAAATTAAAGGACACATGGTAACTCGTTTAAATTTCACCATTATTTTCAGAGTTGTCTGTGGATATATTGTGACTTCAGGCAAAGGTGTAGACCTTTTTCCCAGAAAAGGTCATATCATATAAATATATTTACAGAGAAAGAGAGAGAGAGAGAGAGAGAGAGAGAAATAAAAAAGAGCAAAAAAACCCCACCTGAGATCCCTTTTATTTCTTTGTATATCACTATTCTAAAGCAGGTCTGAAGTGAGAGAGGAAGCTAACCAAGGTTTCAGAACTCCAGTGGAGATATCTTCCAGGTAATCTGACCTCTTTCCTAACAGTAATAACTCCAAAAAAAAAAAAATTTAAGAGTTCAGATATGCCCTTGATTTGTTTTAAAGGGCATGTTTTGCTTTTGAAAACAACATCAGTTTAGATAACTCCTAAAGCTTTCTGCAGTGACAACATTCAAGAAAAAAATGTCAGGAATTTTGTATCTATCGCCTTAACTCTAAGCTTCCCTGGCTGTTTTAAGAATCCTTCTTTAATTACACTGCACATCTGAAATCAAAGCTGGATGACTGACAGAATCTAAAGGTCCCTCACCCTTTGTACTACTGTTCAGAAAAAAGAGAAAGCAAATACTTTTAACTATGATATGAAGCCGACTTTTTATTTTTCGCCTGTTAAATCTATCGGGGGGGGGGGGGCGGGGAGAAACACAAAGGAAAAAAGATCCCACCTCTCATTCAAATCTCGTTCATAGTTTTTACAGCCTGACGTACTCTTACCAAAAGTGACTTTTCAGAAGGATATGTTAATCTTCAATATGTAGGGCACTGGGGCAGAATTTTTCTGTCCTTTAACTTATCTTATACAACTTTCTAACCATACATATATGGAACAAGGAATTCCGATGATGATACTATAACCCCACCAAAGCTAAAGATTATAAAATGATACACTACATTCCTTTGGTGCCTCTAACTAAACCTAACTAAAGGAGTCATCTGGACTCCTTTTATCAACCCCAAAGACAGCCAGACCGGGGTGGGGAATGGGGGGCGTTGCTTGAACTCTACAAAATGTCTTTGTTATGACAATAGCTTTTAGAATTCTGTGTTGAAAAAAAATTTCAATCTTCACACACCTAACCTCTACACATTGTATTCCAGCCATTTCCTATTTGAAAGGATGCATGTTTCCATCCACAGATGCAAAACCTTTTTCTCAGACTCAGGAGTCATCTAGACAACTACTTTATTTACACGTTGTGTGGTCAGTGGGTGATAGTTTAGAATAATCAAAGTACTCTATAAAATACTCATTCAGATGACAGAGATTCATATTCTGCATATATATATAAACTTTTACCTTAAAGATAGGGCATCCTGAGACTTAGTTATGAAAAAGAATTACACACCTAGCTGGTCACTGTTCTAAGAATATGATAGAAAAGAAAAATTTCATTTTAGTGCTGTGTGTTCTCAAATAAAAACAAACATATATAAAGGAATGTTTAGGAGTAAAATGACTGAAGCATGGGAAAGTCCAAAGTTCGCTTATAGGTAAAGAGATTACCAAGATGAATGTATGATGACCCCTAACGCACGTGTGCCTGAATCAGGGATGAGGACACTGGAATGGAAGATAAGCATGCCTATCTTAAACCCAATACAAGAAAATGTATTTATACATTTAAAGGTGATGTGAATGATAGAAGATGCAAACTCTACTATTTCTTCTGGAAGATCGTTTACCCACTCTTTACTACTTCCAACTGCACCAAAATCAGCAGCCCACCCCTATTTTTCTTTCTCAACTACGTCCTTTGTTTTTCTGTGTAAATCCCTTTCGCCATCTTACCACTGTTCACATGCTTGAAGAGGTATTTTAAGAAAACAACAAATGCTAACTGCTACTTCCTTGCTACAGAGAACAAAGACAGTTGCTATGTTTCAATATATTTAAATGCCTCAAATTAGAAAAAGTTAATAGGCTGAGGAAACGGGAAGAATGTCAAGTAGCTTATGTGCTAGAAATTGACCTGAGCAATGGGTGTAATGCTAGCTTGGCTAGTAAAGTATAGGCCACTGTGCTTTCTGATGCATTTTTTTAACCATTCTTCAATTTTACTATGGGAACACAGGTAGCGCACTGTACTCCTTGATGCTAATTGTTCATGTAAATTAACACTTCAATTATTTCAGCATTATCCAAACATCAGAATATCCACGTTCTAAAAACGATTTTCCCTCTTTCATTCTTGATACAGTTGTAACCAGTTAAGCCGGGACCTAAACGCCTGCCCATCTGAAGGATGTCTGCGCTGATAAGATAAAGCCAACAGCTCTGCAGCATAATAAAGTTTCAATTTATTCACCTGCCTCAGTGATATACACGAAAATGCCTTATTCTAGTAACAATCCTGAAAATGACAACTTCTAAAACTGGCCTAATCTTAGAGAAACATGCTTCTCCATGGAAAAGATTTCTCTACTCCACAACAGAAGTTCTGGTCAAACTAAGAATAAAAATCATTCACCTGCCCATTCATTTATCTCAGATAGTTTCATATCTTTGCTTTTGGCCTGCCAAGCCATGAAACTCTGCTTCCACGTTCCAAATAGCTACTCTAACTAGTCACTTCTTTGTGCTGCTTCTTTATCTTTCTTGATCTAAGTCTCTCACACCATAAAAACAACAAAATCATCACTGGAGGGATATCCAAACCAGCAATGAGATTGGCAAAAAACTGTTATTTTAATCCTCCCTAGAAAAAACAAACAAACAAACAAAAACAAATTCAACAAATTAACCAGTCAATAAATAAAAAACTGAAAAGATTACTATTTCACAATTCAGAAAAGAGATTCTCCTGAAATTTTCAGCATTACTCATAAAACGGAACGCTTACTCCAGACTTAAGAATGATAATTTTTTTTGTGATCATCAAGTAGGTGCAGTGCATAGGTATATTCAGCAGCTGTAGCACTCAGACACCTACATAACTGCTAACTCCAAAAAAAAAGTCCTATCTATCTATTTTGCGTGATCACTAGGCACATCCCTTTCCACACTGCGGTTACTAGGAGCCTAGAGTCCCCAGTACTACTCTGAATCTGTTGGCCTGATGCCTATGCTCTAACTAGAGATAACTGCTATTAGAACTGGAACCCCAGAAACACAAATATCCTTTTAGGCAGGAAAAAAAGGCTGTGGTCTATTGGGTTACACTGACAAGAGAACATGGATTTTTTCCTTCTTCTCACAGAAGCATTTCAGTATACACATTCAGCCACCACAGGGTAAAACATCAAAGTAAATGAGAATCAAGAGAAGATATAATTATGGCCTACAGACACAGCAGGTAATTCATAAATACTCAAGCATGAGAAGAGCTACCTCAGCTAAAGGACAATGCTGCCATAAGAGCCGAGGACTGTGAACTGACTAAATAACTTTAGTCAAAAAAATTAGAAGATAATTTCTAACCATTAAGTTTCAGGAACAACTTACTAATGCAAGCAAAAAAAGCCCTTGAGGTTTTAAGAGAGACCTCAATGAATTCAGAATTTAACAACATATGATGTGCTAACAGTCATCACAGACGACTGGAAACAATGGTCCAAGAGGTACCTAAACACTTATCAATTAACTAATCCATATAAGATGTCTCTAATGAACTACTGATGGAATATATAATAGAAATGCTATAACCCTATTAGAATAAGAAATCTCAAAATCAGATGTGGAGAACACAGTAATTACTAAAAATGAGAGTGTTCTTTCACATAACCTACAAGCAATCCCTTGGAAGTGGCTCATGGCTAAAGCTTCTCAGAAAGCATTAGAAAAATGAATAAACCCTTAAAATGCAAAGCAAGCTGTACAATGCTATACATGGTAGAAAAATATCTTTCCTGACTCATTTGTATTGTTATACATAGAGATGTTAGTAATAGGTGATGATAAAATTGTCCAAAACTGTTAGAATTTAGCCACAAAAACTTTAATAAGTAATCTATTATATCAGAGGCTAAACCACACATTTGCTGCCAGATCTCACTATGTTCTGCAAAATTATTTTAGCCACTCATCAAGGTGGTATCTGCTGTAATTTCATCTTTCCCAAAGCACTATAGAGAGCAAAATTTCTCAGGTGGAATTTAAAGAAGGACCTTGATATTGCCCCCAAGCAAAAGGGGGCAAACAAACAAATGTTGTCATAAAAATCCATCTCTTTCCTCATATGTCCATAAATAGGGAACTTCTCCTGCCCCAAGATGCATCTTCAGAAACATTAAGTCAATCCATGTATGATCTGTAAAGCAGTATGCTCTCCTTCTGCATTATAAATAAATAATTTCCACTGTCTCACGGTCACATCTTTTGAACTACTTCATTAGCAAAGGCAGTGTCCTTCTCAGCAGGCCACGCTAGCAGAAATCGTGTCCTGAAAGTCCTGTTTTACGTTTGCTGATTCTTCCTTTTATTGACACAAAATTCATAAATAACACAAGTACATAAATAACACTTTGCCTTCCTTCTCATTTGACGTTGTATTTGCACCACTTGCAAACTACTAGATTCTGTTTCCTTGGAGCCAAAAAATGAAGCCTTTGCCCTACAGGTTCGGAGTTTTTATACTGCTAAGGCTCTGAGGATCTTTTATTTTTATTCCGTTATTTACTGGGTTTGTCATTTCCAACAGGAACATGACTTTATTCTCTAATCCAACTAGTAAATGTGTTAATTTAAAAACTGTCACTGGTAAAAAGAAACATTGTATGTATGGACATTTCTAGTGATCCACTTAACACAGCCCAACTGAAAAACAGTATGAGGATAAATCCGTTTGCAAATAAACAAAACAAATATCATTTGGCCAAGGATCAGTGCCATATCAGATGGCAAAAGAGACAGAAGTTTAATTAGCTGCTTGGATTTACATGTAAATTAGCTGCTTGGATTTAAATGTAAATTCCCGTTACTTTCCCTTTCTAGTCCAAAAACAAGTTCAACCTATTTCCCAACACAGATTTCCTGAAAGAACAGAAAGGTATTCAAAGAACTGATGCTCCTCTGCAAACTCTCGCCCATCAGAGAGAACGGCATTGCACACTGTATTTTAATTGTTTAGCAGAAAGCTCTTTGTCTAAGTCTGAAATCCAAAACACTCTTATCCAGCAATACGTTAATGAGTTCTGATAATTAAGGACTAACATACGTTTGGCAGTGAAAGATTCATATCTGGATTGAATTCGTATCCACTGCTGCTGCTCTTATTTCAAAATCCATCAACATTCTCAAGTACTGGAAAGGGTAGTAACACCAGAAAAGCATACCAATGCAAAGCAATAATTAAAACAGAGGTGGTTCCCAGTGTGTTTTAGACAGCTTCCTGTGCAGTTCTGACTTTATTTTTTTCTAAAGCTGGAGTATTTCTAATGTTCCCTGCTGGAAATCATTTATCACTTTAATGAACATATTCAAGGAAGGCTAACCATAGGGGTGGAGAAGGGATAGCATTCCTTTGTTACTCACACAGTATAACTACCCATCTTTCAGTAAATCTGACAGACTCCAAACATTAAATTACCTGAAATGAAAACCTCATTTTGATCTGTGCTTCCCCATACATATCAAACAGCCTGTGAAATGCCTTAGATTTTATGTCCAAATCCATTAAACACACTGGGAAAAAAAGTAAAGAAAACGCATAGCTGAATATGTGTTCACAGAAACCTTCCATACTTGTGTTAACTTCATAGCTGAATTGATTCATAGGGAGCGAAGCACAGCGCTGAGCATACTAAATAGTACAGCATGGCATAAATGGAAATGGAATGGCAAACTAAGCGAAATATGAATATTCAAAAGAACCATGCAAACTATTTTTATATCTAGCTCTTGGTATACATGTAGGCACATAGGTATAGGCCAATCAGCGAAGACCCCTCATGGGAAGTCAACAGATATTTAAAAGAACGATGTTTCAGCGCTGAGAAAAAGGGAACATTTACTTGATGAAGCTGTGTTTTGTAAGCGGTTGTGTAAACATATGTCATAGGCAGAAACACATGGAGTATATCATTAAACATTCAAATACTGCAGCTCTGTAATATGTAACACATTAACAAGCTTCAGCTTCAAACACAGAAGCTTAATTTGCTCTCTCCTGATAAAGCACTATACACAACTATCTAAAAGTCAGTAGGAGGAGGTTAATGGCAGTGAACTAGAATAAAACTAAATGTCACTACATCTCGCTTTTCTGTAAAACCTTCTAAGCAGATAAGACATGTTCAGAAAGCTGTAAAATGTGCCCTTTGCTTACAAGAAAAAGGTCAGTTCTGTGCTAACAAATTGTAATAGGTTAGTCATAAATGATCATATCAGCAGCTGAAATATGGTACCTTACACATAATTTAAATATTGTTACAACTACTTGAGTCACAGAGAGGCCCTATTTGCATAGGGCAAACTCCTGCACACATTAAAATGATGCAATTCATGAAAATATGAACACAACAAAACCAAGAAAAAGAAAAAATCACCAACTTCACAACACTGAAACTTGTCCAAATAACCAACTGTACTGTTGCCTTTGGCATTAAAGACTGGTAGGAGAAATGCTTAACATATTTGGTATAGTGATTCTCTCCTCCTTTAAGAGACCAGCTTCACAGAACAATCAATTCTACTGGTTTTCAAAGTAATGATCGAGAACAGGTTCTGTAGCTCCTCGCATACGTCACCCCGTAAGTGATATATTCAGTTCACTTTGCATAATTCCTGGAATGTATTTTTTTTTTTTTTTTACAGAGGAATATAGAATGCACAGCAGTAGAATAATACCTCCCTTTTCTGCCTCACTAGAAAAATAAGCAACATAGCGCCAAGAGTGGGTAGCAAAAATACAGTACCGGAAATGCAATACTGGGATATTTCTGTTATGTCAAAGAAAAACAGTTCTTGTCATTAGGTCAACATGAGGTTTTTGCTACGCACCTATCATTTTACTTACTACTTCTGCGATCCAAAGTGTTACTATCCAAAAAAGCTTTCATCAGTTGCATGCTTTAGTATTTCTTCCTGTTCTCATGTCAATAGTTCTGTTGTGCATCCTGCTGTGTCCTAAACAGCATCTGTTCCATCCTAAGAACGTTCAAGTTTTTGGGTGAAGCCAGTCTCTGCTAAGGAAACTGTAAGACCTTAGCCCCCGCCTGCTGTAAAGTGCCAAGGTTAATATACAGTTCAGGATATTCTTAGGGCTATTTCACAATGATTTCTTACATTGATATAGCACATAACGTAGCCATTAGTAAAAGTCTTAATTATCGATACTGCATTCATATACAATCACTGACAAGTCTGTACTTTAGGGGTTTTTATTAACATTTTATTGAGTCATATATTTTGAAACTGATTGAGGGCACCTCAAAGATCAAATGTGTATGTGGAATATTAATGTTTTTGAGGCCAGAACACATATATTCAGCTCTAACATATATTCATATTCAAATGAAGGGGAAGGATATAATCAGTGAGTAGAAACGCGATCACTATTACAACAGGTCTCCTCTCTATTCAAAGTGGAACACTGAGCTCTGAAATACCCTTTCGAAATAGCATTTTTAGTGCAGTTCTTACATTGCCATGTCTTGTTAGGGCAGCTGTGCAACCTGCATGGCAGTGTGCGCTAACACTTATCATTCCCAGGGATAAGAAGTCATAACTCTTCGTTTATTTACTAGAGACTTAAAAAAGATGATACAAAAGAACTACAAGTAGTTAGAATTTTTATGTGCTTTTTCAAAACTCACTTCTACATTCTTTAAGTCAAAGCCCACTTAGATTATACAGAATACATTGTTTTTATCTTTTTAATTACATAATCAAGACAAATAAGGATCATTTATAATGTTAATATGCATACTGAGTGGTATGTTTCACAAATCAAAGGAAATACAGTTCTTACAAGTGAGCATGCATTGTTTTCAGATCACAAAATGCAAGAACACAGAGGTTGCCATTTCCTATTTCATTTCAAGGGTTAATCAAGAAGAGGTCAAAGAAAGGAAGAAACCATACTCATGGCACATTTCTCTTGATATTTCAGAGCACCTTTATTTTAGTTTTTAGCTTTACTTATATGAATGGTAAAGGACTGAGCTGCAGTGAGGCCAACGCAACGCTCAATTTCTCTCTAGCTAAATCAGATTCTGAATGTCTCCAAGATTTTAAATACTTTGAAGGGAAAAAAAAAGGGATGATTTGAGGAATGAAAAAAAAAAAAAGGAACAGCAACTACAGTCATGAATAAACTTAAAAATCATTTGGTTCAAAAGGAACACTTCAACCTTTTATAAAGGGCTTAGGTTCCACTAACTGAATGTAAGAATCAGAACAATGCGTCCCTAATGTTAGCAATTACGCAATTAATGGTATTGTAAGTATGATAGTGTGACCTACTTATGAAGTACCAAGAGTATCAGAAACATTGAAGGGACTTTACATAAAAACCTGTCATCCATAAACATTCGTGACTTCACACTAACTACTTGAGGAATAGTCAACTTTCATCAGAATAGATCTTGTATCCATATTTAAGGAATGAAAAGTGAAATTGGGATGCAAAAATTTTTTCTCGTTAATACATTTATACACTCTTTTTGGCTTCTAGTTTTATACAGTGTAAATAAAACCATTAGATATTATTTAACCAATTATCTAATGTAACAACAAATGTCCTTGAACATCACTGTTTATGTAACAGTTGGAGACTCTGAGCAGATGCATATTAAGTTGTGAAATAATAAGCATTTATCCTAAACATTTTCAAAATGCAACTCAATAAAAGAGTATCCATAACACACACAATCATCCACTTACCATTCTATAGTTAAGTTATCACTTAGCTTTCCATGTTACAACAGGAAGTTGCATGTACCTACTAAAATCCAGTTTTTGACCTTCACAAAAGGGGAAAAAAAAAAACTCTATCACGGTTGTTCTCTACCATTATTGGCAAATGGGTATGAAGAATTTTTGATTCAGTGCAAAAAGTTACAAGAGGAAACAAACTATTCTGTTTTAGATTTGAGTGTTCTTAGGTTATGTTGAAATTTAGGACGCAAGGCAATTTCAACACAAAATATCGCTTAGAATTTCTTGGGTTTTTTTGTTTCGCTCTTTCAACTTTTTCCTTCCGGTTCTGACCTGAATAAATTCTTTTAGCTTTGTTTTCTATTTGTGTATGTAGTACACATAATGCCTGTTAAAACTTACTATACAGACCATGTGGGTCCACAGACATTAAGATTCATAAGCACTGCTACTTCATACATTTGTGGAAAATGCCAGCTACCCAAAGACAGATGACTCAGAGAAACCAAAATGTATTATTTCATGAACTACGTGAAGTGGAAGAACAAAAGTGCTTATTAAACGGAAAAGAAAAAGCCCAGGACTTCTACAATTGCTGTTTTCTGATAACACGGATATAGCAATTTGTCTCAGATTTACACTTCGTACTCTTTTTCTGCTGAACTTCTTTCAAAACAGGTGGGCAAAGTCAATCAATAAGAGATTGTTTCTCCTGGAAGAGGCATGGTGACTACCTCTTAACTGTGAATGTGTCTTTTTAAACAAAATGAAATTTCAGAACTGTTATTGCTTCACCACAACATATGGAAGAAAGTTTCTTTCAGACTGCAAGTGTATTTAAATCTAAGTTAATATAGTGAAGAAGTCTAATATAAGTCTATTCAATAGTTAAGCTGTATTTCAAAATAGCAAATATTTCTTAACTTGCCCCTCAAATTCCTCTGAATATTCAGTTCTTCCCAAAATAGTTCATTTTGCATACACTGACTATAATCATATGCCATTTTCACAGTGGTCTTATTTTAAGCTAGTGTCTGACATTTCACATAAACTGTTGTCATTTAGAAAACACCATTTCCTCAGTTCTTTACAGAGAGGTTTTACAAACTAATGATGTTGTGAATAGCATAACATTTCCAAGTTGTGCTTCAAGTATTCATATTAAGTATTGTGACCTTAAATTTCTTTAGCTTTAATATCCTTGTGCTTCCACCAAAACAGAAGTTATTCCGGAGAGACAAAGCTAAAGGATTTTCTGATTTTACTGGAAGAGTGGAGAAATAAATACCGCACAAGAAGCTAAAATTATCACTGGGCACCAGTAAATAAGAGTTCTCACATCACCTTAATGACCAAGAGGCAAATCAGCTTCGCTAGCAGAGCCTGAAAGCCTAATGTACTCATTCTTGCAAAGTTCCAGAAAGCATTAAATGTGCAGATAAAGTACGCATGCTTCAACTAAGCATCTCAAAAAGCGGTACAACAAAACAGTCAAGTAGCCTGTGAAACTGGTATTTTCTCTGACCTTACAATTATGCATTTGTGGATAACGTCCACCTGTATTTCTTCACTACTAGATCAAAGCAATGCCTCTTGCTTGCCTCTTGCTTCCACCTCCCAACGCTCACAGACCCCACAAATGAATTCACTAGATGGTATGTGAAATGGCTGTGAAGCTTACAAAGCATTTTTTTTTTTTTTAAATCAGGACACGTTCCAGACTTTTTAATGGGCTTTCTTGTTGTGAGACACTTCACTTCATCTTTATAAATTTATTTTCTGTAGATTAAATTTAATTTGCTGTAGACAAGATTAAAACTAATAAATAAAACATAGTGATTCAATCTGCCCTTTAAAGTCATTAAGCAGATCATATACTATATTTTGAAATTACGTTAGAATTTGGTGCGCCTGTATAACTTCTCCAGGACATGCCTGCTTGAACACAGTAATCATCACCAATCAGCTTAAAACAGGCTTCACTCTCACAGTGAGAACACTAAAACTATGCAACTAACAGATCATACTGCTAAATCGCTATGAGCTAGGTATGTTCAACATTCCCATCAGCTCTTTCTAATCTCACAACACATATGAAGAATTAGGAAAGGTGAACATCATATTTTACTGTCACAGGGCGTAACACAGTATGTGGAAGGGAAAGGGAGAAGAGACCACTTTTCTTTTGTGAATTCAGTTCTTCATCTCTCTTCATATGACCTTTTTTCCACCTATCTGCTTTCAGTACGTTATGGATATTTTTAAGTTTGTGAGGATTCAAAAAGCAAGCACACAAGTTCACAGAAGAAAAGTGCAGACCCAGGAAATGGAAGAACGGAGAATGGAACCCCTGCAGCTGCTCAAAACACAAAACTATTCTTCCCCCAAATTCTTCGTCATCTAATGCACATTTGTGGAAATAAAAGTCTACCACTACATTTTCCACAGAGCCCTATAACTACGGTGAGTGCGTTAAACAAATATCTGATACTCAGAGGACAAAAGAGATTGCTACGTTAAGTCAAAAGCAATTAGTTCTTAAAAAAAAGTCAGAAACATAAATGGAGGTAAAAGTCTAGTTAATTCTTCTCTGTACCTAACGCAAATAATTCATAAATAATCTAGCAGTTTCACAGGTTTTTCCGAAAAGTAACAAACAAAAATACCTTGACCTATGTAACTAGTCAAGTATTTCTCCTCAGCTAGCGTTCTGTCCAGCGTTCTTGTAGGACTGCAGGCATCTTGGCTCCGTAATACAGGAGCATCTGTGAACCTCTCAGTCACGTGTAGTGGTCAGGGAAGGTCACAGTAGTACTGGAGCTGAATAAAACGCTGGTGAATAAGATGCAGAAAATAACGTAGCACAGAGGAAGTAACAGACTTCTTCCATATAAATCAACAGTCTAGTCAAATTTCTGAAATTCTGAGAATTTATTTTGTATGTATTTCTAATGAAACTGTCTGGTCAAACACACGTAATAGTGTTTGATCATGTGTTGTGCTACCTGACCACTGGAAACAACTGGGAGCGTTTGCGGTTTCTGAAGAACGTTTCACTCCCCCATTACATAACTGTGTCCTAAATATGTTTTTCAAACTGCCTGAGCAGATGCCCCAGTGCGGTCAGGACACCTGAGATGCCCTAATGAAAAAATATTTAAGAGGCTACATTTATCAAACTTTATTCTTAAAACATTATTTCACCTCTTTCTCTCTTATTCTGTATTCTCTTTGGATAGAAGAGTGGAGAAAAGAAAATCCAGGTACCCCTTAGGTGACCTGATGCAATCATTCTGTAAAGCTAAAATCTACATACACATTTACTTTCAGGACTTACCCCCTCAAAGTACAAAGCTTTGAAACATATGCTTTAATCTTTCCATATTATCACTGAATATATGGAAATTGAAAAGTGTTTCTTGGTTTTATTGGTCACAATGGAGTTTAGATTGTTTCTACATGTTTGCAAGCAAAAACGTGAATAAGCACTTATTTTTATATACAAATTCTCCCGATCTGACTACCCTTTCATCTCCTCACCATGTTTGGTAAGCTTTTTGGTCTCACAGTAGGTTCTGACCAAGAGTATTATTTGATATTGTAATACCACTGCGTTTGGGGGGGGGGGAGAAATTGTCCCTCCACTCAATTTTTTTTTTTTTCTTGAAGAATAAACTGCTTTACTGCAAGCTGATCCCAATGAATAGTTACTATATCCACACAGACCTCAGGAAGGCTCATCTCTTCCTGAAATGGGTCTCTGATATCCTATTTCACATTTAGCCTTTAATTATAAAATGATATGGACAAAATCTCTTAATCTCTTCTCATAATACGATAAGGATTTAAATGAGTTCAGGTATCGACTTGTTGCAAAGTGGCTAGATGAATGGTAAAAGTGATTGTCAGAAACGACCACTATTTCTCACTGCTCAATGGATTTGAGATACCCTCAACTTCTATTATCCATAAAATCTTCAGCTTTGCCTTGACACTTAAATAGCAGCAGGCAATCTGAGATAATTTTGTATTCCGCTGACATTATCTCTTAATTTATATTATTAGAAAAGACGGAATATTCACAAAATGAACTTCTTCATGGTGCCACTCTGAATACCTGTGTTCAAATCCAGAACTGCTGAAGGTTTAATTCGTCTATTTTTTGTTTCTGTATTTTTAGCCTTATGTAGCCTGGATTAGATGCTAAAGATGTTAAATAGCATTAAAAAGCCAATTATTTGCTTTTAATTGGGAAAATTGTAGGAAAACAACCCCCCCCCCCCCCAGAAATACACTGAATATTTAGAATGGGCACGTTCAGTAAAAGCATCCTAAACATCCCAACATCTCTCAGAATTCTGTCAATCTGCCTTTTTCTGTCTTAGCAGCCCAAGTGCCAGATCAAGAGAAACCAGTTTTTCCTCTGGTAGTGTCCATGAATAGAGATTTGAACCGAGATTTTGATCACTCAGTAGTAACGCAGTTTGCACAAGGTTTGGCCAAAGACTGAATTTCCTTCTTAAATTTCCTTCTTAAATCTTAAAGTAAACAGGTAATGTTCAGATGTGCTATAGAAAATTGGAAATCATCCAATACAGTCTTTCTAGGGAGAAGGGTTAGTAGAAGAATTTACTTAACCTATTGAAGTATACAACAGAGCTAACACAGCTGTATCATTGTTCTCTAAAAATAAGATGGAACTAAATTTACTTCATTATATCAGGGAAAGATTTCACTTGTTAAAACACAGTCAGACCAAGAAAATGCACCTGAATAACTTCAAATACATTTTGACAATAATAATATAGCATATCCTCCTGTGCAACTTTCACTACTAGAAGGCTAGTAGGAAGGTATTTTCTATATAGCTAAAATGTCTGTAGGTATTGCAGACATTGCTCCTGTTACATTGTATTGGTTGGAGGTTTTTCTGTAAATACATATCATAAAATCATGTGAGGCTTCTAAAAAAGAATGTTAATGTAAAATACAAGATAGTTCTACTGCTGAAATAAAAATTGATCCTAACAGCAATTCCCATATGACAGAAAAGATTTCATGGCATCCACTTGAGGAACAGCTCCAAAAATTATTCTTAAAATCTTTTTATCTTTAACCTAGTTAACTTAAAAATTTATTATCTGACATTTGCGACTCCAGCTAAATGCAGAGTACTACATGTAACTGCAACTGCATTTACATTGTTTTAACAGAAACATTATAATGATTAACTTTACATAACCCAGCACATATATACCAAAAGTCTAGAAGTCAAAACAACCTGTATCATGAATTCCCTTAAGACATCAGAAGTAATCTTTCTTTCTAAACACTTTAAAAAACACGTTAAGTTTCATTTGTTAACTTTCTTCCTAATCAGCATACCCTTCACACTCAAATCTATATACCATTACGTCTTTCACTTTCTAAACTGTCCTTAACCCCCTTATAATTTTACCAAGTTCTAAGAACGGTTTTCCTCAGTCACTTCCTCACAAAAAAACACCCCCAAATTAATCTTAAAAAAGCTACACAGGCAACATGCCAGTAGTAAGAGAGACATGCAAAATGTTTTCAAAGAGCACTAGCATCAGAAGCTATTCAACTCTCACAGTACTGCATCTATCTCATCTATCTTATGCCCTAATTTCTTCCTCTAAGACAAAAGAGGAAACAAGGTTCACTTCTATGGACAACACTTCTCTTAAATTCTTTTGTGGGCAGAAAATTCCTGTAGCTCAGTCCGAAATAACTTATTGTTGTTAATAAGCAAGTTTATTCCCTGTTATATTAAAACTGGTGAAAGAATAATGAAGTCTTTGCTCTATAAAATATATTCTTTTTTCCAGCAGAGCTGTGTTTTAGTTTCTTCTTTGACTGCGTAACAGATGCTTTACTGCTGCTGTTCTGTGCCTGCTCCTCGGCCATGTGGTGTTCATTACGCAGCCCGCTGAGAGACCAGTCAGCCAGACACAACTGGCAGAAAAATGGGAACTTCATGAATAAACATTTGCTTAAAAATCACATTATTTCATCATTTTCTGCTTCTACTGTGGTTACTCCTCATCTCTAAATCGAACTAATACCAAGCGAAACCTACTGCAGAGCTTTAGTTTCCATCAGCATAGGAATTTATACAGGCACACAATGGGCATTTATATAACAGCAATGTCTCCAACCTCGCGAATCTCCCATTGAGACCATTATTTCGTCCCTTTAGGTGTTCCAATTATCCTCCGTTTTTAACCAGGCTAGAGCAATGAGAAGAACAAATAAGAAAGAGGGGTAGAATAAGAAAAATGGTTCCACTTTGAACATTTGGATTTGTTTCTTCGTAATCAGATTCTCACATATTAGCAAAACCAGATTAAAGCTAGGGAAGAACAAGGCCTATTTCTTCATCACAGCTCTGTGTAAAGCTCTCCTAAAAGATTTTAAAATATATGTAATTAAAAGGGAAGGTGTTTAGGATTAATCAGAATTTCCAGAAATTATCAGTGATTGCAGATATCTAATTTGAAACACATTTAGAGAGCTAGATTTTACTATGTGCAGAATACGTATCTTATGAATGAGAAATATCTTTAAATGAGCGTGCAGAGGTACAGGCACTTCAAAAGCATGGCCTTAGGCTTTAGTACTCAGAACAAAGCAGCAGTCACATAGGAACATATAAAAACATCTCCTCCTCCAGTTCTTCTCCTCCTACCTTTTCTTTTCCTTTGCTCTTCCTGAACACTATGCATACTGGGCACATGGTAAAAACAGCATCAGGAAAAAACATTACCAAAGGAGGTATATTAGAATATCCTCTAGGGGGAGGAGGAAAAAAAAAAAAGGGCCAAGAGGCATTCTGGCCTAATTAAAAAAGCAAAAAAAGCAAACCCTCAAACCTCCTATTAAAAAAAAAAAAAAGATATCATCATGACTACCAAACAAATGAGAAGAAAAACTCTAAAATACAGCAGTTTATCTTTCATCCCAGAAAAAGAAAAATTGGCAGGAAGAATTACAGATTTCTATAGCATACAGAAGTATCCAAATTTTTCATTCTCAAAGTGTTTTTAGCTGGCAATATACATTTTAGTATAAAAACAGCAGCTGAGTACTGATATACTGTATTATTTTAATAGTTCCAACTGGTACAATACTCTAGGTTTATACACTATGCTAGCTTCATGATTGCTGGTATGTACTTTAATTATTCATGTTATATAAGTGCTTGCTTCTCACTTCCTGTAACCCCATCTCTTACCACCCCGCTTGGGATTTCCAAACATGGGATATTAAAAGTGAAGGCTATATGACTTCTGATTTGAATTGTTCTGCAATATCAGAAGTTTAGCTGTGAATGTTTCTAGCCAGATGTCTAAACGTACTTCACAATACCTAGTGCTAGAAACAGACCACCATCATCTCACAAAGAATAAATTACAGAAATAAATATTTTGTCTTCTGGTATTCTAAGCAAAGAATTGAATCTATCTAACTTAATGCATCAGTGATTAAAAAGAGATTAAAGTCATATAGATCATGAGGCAAGATATAAAGTACAAACACATAACCAGAAATGACCAGGTGCATACAGTGTCTTTTAAAAGGATGATTTAAACAATGAAAGGAAAATGACCAAATTAACTGGAAGTCCAGGACAGCGGAGATATAAATGGCCTAACTTGGCTTAATGAACAGCAAGCATTTCAGAAAGTATTAGCTCTGCCTTTCTCTTTTTAATAAGGTAAACTTGATCCTTGCTATTATCAGCCTTTCCAGTCTCTGAAGTCTGCCCTGACCAAATCCTTGAAAGCATTCACATCATAATGACAGAAAAAACTGAAATTCTCTCTCACAGTTTCCAGGCTAACAGTTGCTGAACACAGGCACTGAATGAGGAAGTTCCAGAATCTGAAAAAATGCAAACACAGAAAGCTAACAGGACAGCTCCCCAGAAAGCTTAGTTTCTTGAAATGAGCGAATAAAAAAAGAAAACTCTTCTGTAGGGATGAGTGGAGCATCACACTGGAACGTGTGGTGCATGACGGTTACGCATTATTCATAGTAGCTAAAAGGCAAAGTGATCTGCAGCATCAAGTTACTTCCAGGAAGCAGATCTACTGAGAAACTGGTGCCTTCAAGTATGACTGGGGAATACTTTGAAGAATGAAGGTGCCCTGAATTAGCTTCATAACCATTTCATTCTTACAGTTTATTATGTTTCGTAAAAAGAACTAGGATGCCAAGATGCTCAACATTCTGGTTGCTTAATATTCCTTTTTGCTATTAAATCAGAATGTTGATGTTTTTGTGTCATCCTCAACAATTATTTAACTATGCAAAGTAAAGAACAAAGTCATCTCGCATATATGCTCTGAAACAAAAATACAGTACTAAAGCTTTTGAAAGAGCCTAGTGCTATATTTGTGAGATTCAATACTTATATTGTAATTAATATCTAGTGGAAAAATATCATTTATGCTTATTACTGCAAGATATTTTTAGAAAGTCTCCCTTCAAAATCTCAGATGTTACTTATTGTGAAAAAAGGCTTTTATTGATTATTTTTTAACTTAAATGCATTCCAATCTGATTCGTGTGTTTGCCCATTGGCAGAAAAAGACTGGTTTTGAAAGAGATGCTTCTTGTTATCCCTTCCTTTGAATTCTGATTCTCTATAACCACACTCATCAGTTGTGCTTTTCCTAGAACCCAGTCCACCGGCACTTTGTTTACTCTGTGAGTAATGACATTAATTTAATGAAGTCATAGGTGAAATCTGTGTAAAGATTTTCTAAAAGCATCTTAATTTTGGATTCTATATACCTTTTCAAATTTTGCAGTCTCTGGACTTGACTCTGTCATTATAGAATGCTTCTAGTCAAAATAAAACAAAAAAATTAACAAACGCTGTTGGCATCAGAGTATTGTTTTATACAAAGCAAAACAGAAGGATAAGTAGTCTTGAGAACTGTCCCCATCAATTATAATACAGAAATTAATTCGAGAAGAATCTATGTTCATACAACGGTTAAACTTTCTGTAACTCGAGCAAAATATCTAGGTCTAAATTTCCTCATAGGAGATGTCAACAAATGACAAAATAAAATTCAAATAAAATTTACATGAAAGCAAAGTTCAGAAATTATTGTTTTATTTTCAGCCCAAGAAAGGCAGTGCTTGGAGATAATCTAGAAAACATACAAATCTAAATTTAAGAACAGCAATGCCTAACGTATATACTCTGTCCAATGAGCAAGCAATTTCCTCTCATCTAATAAACACTCTACTGAAAGATTGAAAGGGGTGTATTTTAAAGTCAGTGCAAAATAAAAGCTTTGATATTAATGGAAAAGATAATAGACCAACATTTTCGTAGCATCCACGGTCACGGTAGTATATACTATAGTATATCGTCTATGAAAAAATGCCAGAGCGTTCAGTAAATAAGAGTCATGTCTTCTACTACAAAAATACAGCTACCATTTTCTACGTCATGAGAATACTCTTTGTAATGCAACAGACTTGGCAGTGTTCCCTTCAAAGATCGTCACGGGCAAGATAGGAATTATTGACCTGTGCCACTTTTCACTCTGAGACCTCACACCTCTACCTCTGCCGCTCTTGAGAAATGACAGACCTTTTTAAAGAGCTTAGTGTTCCTCAACGCGTCTCAAAAATCCTAATTTATTGCCTCACTGTTAGTCTGGCTCGAGTCATAACTTACCATTAACAAAGTTGTTCAACTTTCTGACTGTGCTCTGGAGTACTTCTCATCATACCTAGAAACTCCTTGGACAAAAAAAGAGCTAGGAATGAAGCAGTTTCCCAGCGCAGCACAACTTCACTATTTTATAAGCAAACTAGTAGATCCACTTGCAAATGACAGGACAGGAGAGTAGTTCCTAGGTTCCATTATTTTCGGTAGCGACAGACTACAATTCCCTCCTCATCCACTGCAGTGGGAAATCAATCAAGTAGTTTAAACCGTTTGTATCGGGGAAGTTGCAACTTGCGTGTCATTTAAATTAAAGCTGTCGTCTTTGCACTGGAAGAGGAAAAAGAACAGGCAGAGCATAGCAAAGTTTAAGAAGTTGTTCCTTAATCACTTCTGAACCGAGATACGTGCTTATAGGCTAGTTTTGATGCAACAATATCAGTTGCAGAAGCACAGTGAGTCTTGAGTTTTGGCCCAGACTAAGGAAGCATGCTCCAATAAGCATACCCTTACACAGTTCTCCAGTCAGCTTTCAGGCTCTGGTGAGCCCTAATGACTCACCATGGAGGGAACAGGAATAATTAAGCATGTAAAACAAAAAACAATAAATCAATTTTTGTCTCCTATTTACTTAGGAATCTGCATTCAGCATGATCTTGGGTCCTTGTTTACATAAAACTCATTCTGAAAATACGCACACACACAAGATGAGGTACCATGCCCAAGCATGTCCCAACAAAATATCTTATTTAATCACTATGCTTATTCTGTATGTTATTTAAGGTTTAAAACTGCTGTTTTACTATCACCACATAAGCCACTTTAGCATCATTACAGTTCTGCTTTAGTGATGTTAAGTTCTTATAGCAGCTGCATAAATTTCTATTTCATTTACTAAACAGGAAGAACGGTCCAGCAAATAGGTGTTGCTGCATATATGTGAACAGCTCAGCTGAGTGTAACACCTCTCACTGGGATGGAATCGTGCGCAGTGTGCTACACAGCACTGGTTTCTATCCTGAGGACATAAAGTTCTTCAGAGAATAAAAGGAAGTTGTTTTCCAAGGAAAGCTTTAAAGTACAGCTTCCAAGACCTAATGTTCCGTTGAAATAGATAAAATGATAGAAGTTCCCTTTGGAGGTTTCTTCCTTTGCTCTTTTCATTGCATTCCTTTCAAAATTTTCCTATAGAATTCATTTTTGGCTGACACACTGGGGATAAAATTCATAGTTTGGGAGTTCCAGGTTGGGAGGAAGGTTATCAGATTATCATTGATCGGTTTACTTACTAGTTTACCTCTCCACTGCAAAATTTTTGTGCTCAGCAGCAGGGAAAGAACGGAGTCAGAGGAGGAACAGGGAGATGGGGCACCAACCCCATTGGTGAGGAGTGAAGGGAAACATTAGCTTTAGCAGCAGGAGAAACAGAGGTCATGAAAGAAGAGTAAAATGCAGGCACAACAGCAAGACGAGTCCTTAGAACTCTAGCAGGAAAGAATTACAGTGAAGCAGGGGAGAACCTCAAGGGCAATGAAGTGGAAGGCAGAGAGAGCGGAACAAACAGAGATGGGTATCACAGAGGTAAAGAATCAGGGAAGCTGCAAAGCAGCACACATTTTATAACACCTCTGCCTTTGCTGCAGTCAAAGATGTGACTTGAGCTCATGAGGACATGCCTGCTTTTCCTTACAATATCCATCTTGGGTACTGAAAATGCCTAGCTACATATGCTACAAAATAAGCCATGTCAAGGTATAATGACACAGTGGATGAAGATTTGAGGACAGATTAAAATTATGCCAGCTTAATGATGTGGAGCACTAACCCAGCATGTTTTGAATTTGGTCAAAAATTTTGAAGACTAGCTTTATTGCATCAGCTTTACGACACAGTCTGTCCGCTCCACTCTAACTTTAAGCCCATTTATCTGTCCGTCTACATCCGACACAGAAGTAATAAGCCAGCATGAATACTAATCATATGCTCTGGTTAACTGGACAGAAATCAAATCATGTATTCATAGCTAATCTGGATCAAATCTGCACTGCTTGGGGATCCAAGAGTGCAGTTTCAGCACTGAAGAATTTTGGCACGAGTTCAGTGCTACTAAAATGAACGCTCTATTGAGAGCAACAATGGCTCTTTCAGCCTTTGTTGGAAAAACACAGAAATTAATATGACAATAACCAGAAGATATGCTTTGAATTATTTTTATATAGGCCAGGCATATGTGAATGTATACCAAGGCTATATATATTTAGCTCTTGATTATCAATTCTGCTAAGTCTCTTAAGACAAATATCAATTTCAAGTGGACATAATTTCACCTTTCAGAAACGCTTCCGAAGACAACATTTTCCTTCTTGGGAGAACTTAGTCCACCAGTTGTGCCAGGAGATTTAAAAAACAAACAAACAAACAAACAACAAAAAAAAGCCCTCTCCACCCTACTGCTGGATCGTTTATAAGTTTATTAAAGATGTACTGGCCAAACCAGAAAATATCTTATGTCTGCAGTACTTTACATTCAAATTAAAGGGAAAAGAGAGACATAAGATTCAGGATGTCCTGGGAAAATCAAGTCTATATACAGTCTATATAGTCTACATATAGTCTATGATATAGTCTACATAGATAGACAGAAATCTTAACAAGAACCCAAACACACATCTAAAAAGAGGGTTTAAAAGAGCAGTATTTTTAAATACTTATTACTGTTAATAGCAAATGACTCATTTTTAGCATTTGGTTTTACTTTTGCATAAAGTTATCTATGACTATGCAGCAATGTTTGTTTTGAGTCAATATATCCTAAGTGACATAAATCACAGTGTAATTGGTAAATAAATTCTTGTCCCAAAAAAAAATTTTCCTTATAGTTTTCAAAATAAAGATATAATGCTTATCCACATTTTTGATAGAGTTAACACTGCATACAGAACTGTGGAGAAACAAAGGCATCAACAGTTACGCGACAAAGTCTTAAAACAATTTGCAAATTATTTGATATGATAAGCAATTCACAAGTAATGGTCCAAAATAAAAACCATTTAAGACTGTAGCTGTTAGCCTTCACTAAAAATTGGAGTAAATCCAATGAATTATACCTACCTATATGCCAGAGTTAAATTTGTGAGGAACCTTTCAAATTCCAAAATAGCCAAGTACAGCTTGGCTTATCTCCAGTATTAAAACTCAAATAGGCAGAATTGTAGGACTTTACCTGCTGTCTATTGTGCATGTATATACTAAAGCACATTCTTTAACAGGTTTTAAAAACTGAGCTAAACATACGTTTTGTGTCAGGTGTACCTACTCCCTTATCTTAAATCTTCACTATAAACTTCAGATAGGCAGTGCTATCTTACAACTAATTTCAGTAATGAAATTCTAACCATTGTTGTCTGATAATTAATAGTGTGGCACGTGGTTCGACAAGGATATAATTAAAATTTCAAATGCCAACATTATAAATTACTGATGCTCTGGGATATAAATTGCTATAGTCTCTTCTAATGAAAATAAATTGAATTGATAGTTTCTAAATAAGCTGACTTGTTTCACCTTCACTCTTATTATGCGTTCTGACTCTGTCTGCTTGAAAATATTTGATTCTAACATCTTCTTCCCCGAAAACATGAGTAGTGCCCAATGCCATAAAATAAGCAAGCAAAAAACCCCACAAATATTGGGCATACGCACAATCTGACTGCTCATGGTGATTTAGCAACTTTACATTAAAGATTCAAATAATTACTTTAGGTTTTATAAATGTAAGAATATTTCTGTCATGCTACCTGATCGTGCTTAAAATTTGAGCTTTGTTAAGATGACTCCATCCAAATAATCTGGTCCAGTCTGATTATAACACCTAAGGTTAGAAAGCACAGAAAATAGAAATGGGGTAAAATAGACTTTTTAAGACTTGACTGCTACTAAGCAGACAACCAAGTGCAAGAAGATGAAAACAATAATAAAATCATTTTTGCATCTATATTTTCAAAGCAAGAAAAGAAAAAGTCTTCAAAGAAATGAAAGTAGTACAAATATTTTGTTCTGAAACATTTGATTAACGAGGAAGGTAGTCCACTCTCTTCAATGTCATAAAACCACCATGAATTCTCCCAATCTGACACACATTTTTTTGAAAGTCTCTAAAGTTTTCTGAAGTCTTAAGCCACTCTAAATCTTCACATCTATAGGCAGAATGTGCGTGTGGTAGTTATAACAAGTATTTTCCTGTTTTGAAAACGTGTTATGGATAACATTTAGAACCTTCACAATCTTCACAAACACAGAAGAATAAGACCTTCCAACTTAGTTCAAAATATAAAATGCAGCTTTTTAGGAATTAAGTATCTGATTACACCAGCTATTTAATTTCTCTATTTTGCAAATACTACTGTATTTAGGAAAAGAGTTCTAGTGACAAATTAGGAAATCATATATGGAATATATTCTATGGAACGACTAAGGAATTTTAAGAAATAGTGTCTGTAACTAAAGATAACCTTCACTGTCAGGGAAAAAACAGACAGCAAAACTAGGAATTGACTCCAAAAATTCAGGTATTTTCTATCCCCAAAATCACAAAATACTTGACACAAAATTGGCTCAAGAAAACAAAAACAAACAGCTATACAGAATTTGGGCTATGACGTGAGGAAAAACAACTGGAAAAACACTTCAGCCGCTACTCATTTTTGCATCGCAAGGAAAGGTTTTTTTGCTAATGGAAATACTGAGTCTGCACCACGCATTTTGGCATGAATGAAAGGATATATAAGGACTGGAAAGAAGTCTGAGGCTAAGCAACTAAGGTATCCTGAAATGTTTAAAAAGATTTTCTCCCGTATAAATAAGAGCAACTAAAGATTATGTGACGATATAAATCCTGCCACACAGTCAAGAAAACTCTCTCCAAATCACTCAAAAATGAGGTACGTACTTGGGTTGAGTTCTTATAATTCTTTCCTGTTTCTCTGGTCCATTTTTTCTTTTTATGCAAGCTTTTTACGTGGACATACTTTTCTTCTAACAAAATCAGGCTCTGTAAGTCATCCCTTTTCCTTTCCTCTCTGCTCAAAATCCCCCCTCAAAATCTGAACTATAAGAAGAGGTAAGAAACTGATGAGATTTATCACCTTCAAAAAAAAAAAAAGTAAAGAAACATGGAAAATGAATATCCCTTACCCAGAGCTGTCTGGCTAGATACAGACTATACCAGCACATCTACTTACTGGAGTTGCAGACAGGGGTGAGCTGTGGCAAGCAAAGACCCATTTGTACTTCTCAATACTAAGATGCCTTTCTTCAAGTAAGACTGCAAGTCAAAACATAAAACAGAAATATTGAGCTTACAAATTTAAATTCCTGACAGTTCTCATGCACATAGGAATCAAAACGTGAAAGAGAAGCAACTAGAGCTGTAGCTAACTGTTCTCGGAGGCAGAATCATTAGTTCTTGTATGTTGTTTCCAAAATATTATCGTTCTCAAGTGCTCAAAGAACTTTTGAGCTTCAGAGCTTAAAAAAAATAATGAAAAAATAATAATAAAAAAACCAGAAGCACACACAACCAGAAGCAGAGTATCAACATCAGTTCAATCAGTCAGGCTACTGCTAAAAGAAGCAATTCCATCATCCAGTTGTTCATCATAACCCAAAGCCACCTCCTTTCTCGTGCCAGCACAAGTGTTCACACGCGGTGAACTAAAACAGTAAGTCATCTGGGTTTAACAACAAGTTATGCTTAATTTCATCAAATTCGCTGTGAGGTCACATGAACTTGCTGGTATTTGGGAAGAAAGGTAAAAGTCAGTGTCAGCCTCTTCAATGGAAATGCAAGTTAAAGCCAGGGTTGAACTGAAGTGTAAATGACATGGATGCAGATTCTTGTTGCACGCTCACTCTCAATATGTGTACAGTACTAAGACAAGCTCCTCCAAAATGAAGAATTTTTCAGAATAAAAAGTGAAAAAAAAACTCTCAAGATTTATACCACTGCTTTCACCCGCACTAGCAAAATATTATCGTTAGCACAACCATGTAACAGAGGTAAACAACAACACATTTTCTAAAATTTCCATTTTATACTGTTATCTCATTTCAGGATGAATACAGCACTTGGTATTTCTGGTCATTTTTCTCATCTAACCTCTCGCTATTCTGATTATATCTTTGCAGAATAACTAAACGTGGGCTAACAAACACGTTAGCCATTTATATACACAGAAAATCTAAAGATGCACCTACCTCAGCAGGAAGTCAGAAAGCAATTCGTACAAATGCTATTAGAATTTCTACATTACAAAACCATTCCCGGTTTTGTTCTTCCTCTGCAGTCTTTCTCTTGCTCCTGTGAGTAAGGAACTAGCCAAATCCAGCCAGAATCTTAGCTGAAAACCATCCCAATAAGCTTCCCTTTCTCAGGCAGCACAATAAGTAGCAGAAGTGTACCGGACTGGAATACTGCTGGCTGACTGCACCAAACAGCACCCAGAATCCAAAGCTTCTGCCCAGAAAATCTACGCAGACTTTCTACATGTCTTCTATGCAGAAAAGCTATCAGGCAAAATAAGGGATTCTACGTTTGAAAAGTTACTGAATACATGAAGTATTTGACAGCATACATGGAGAAACAATCAGTATCTTGACAGCATGTATTTGGCACATGTATTCTTGCTATACTTGCACTCTAGCCTAGTTTCAAATAAACTTTTGAACCAGGTACATGGCTGCCCCAAGTCTAACTTTTCTTGACTGAAGACAGTTACTGTTATGCATCATTAATCAGGCCAGTATAGGACACCTGCAGTCACTGATGAATTCTCTGGTAGCTCTCCCCCTCCTCCCCTTTTTAAAAATCAGCTTGTGGTCCTAGGCCTACAACTCAGTTTCAAGACAGTCTATATCCCCTGCCCGTGTACTGGCTGTAAAACTACCCTTATCCCAGAAGGATCAGGAGGACCGCAACACCCAAAGGTAATCATGATCACCTGTTAGTGTTCTGAACTTCCAAATCTGATGAAGATAGTAAACCTGAAAACTTGTCTACTTTTTACAACTGGATCAATTTCTTCAAATAAACGAGTAAGACTTCTAGCCAGTGACAATCTTTCATTCTTATTCCTAGACTAGAGCAAAACACTGTTATTTCTTACCTCCTGCACATCTCTTTCTGCTTCTGCTCCCTACGTTTGTAAAGCAATAGCCCAGCTTCCATGTTCAGCATTAACCTCTCAGACTACCAAACTAGTCACAACAGATCACGATTGTCAACTAATCTGGCTCTATCCCTGTGCTCTTAGCGTCTAGTCACTGCTGCGGGCCTGTACAGGTGCTAAGCAGAGAAACTGTGACCATTAGGCTCAATCTCGGCCAGAGACAGAAGCTACACTTGGGTCTGGCTTAATAGCCCATTTGAGGAAAGCTCAAATACGAACTGTATCATATCAGTACGCCCAATACAATTTAAGTTACAGTAAAATCCACCATTAGCATGCTTTACAGCAGCCGTGAAACTAGCTGACCTTCATTAGACAGTGATGAGAACATACAAAATAAAGGAAAGTAACACGTTGCCAGAGCCCCAACACAAGAGTGCGGATTGCAGAAGGTAACTGAGTAGCATGCTAGGACAGTAGAGCCACATGAGACAGCAGGCTATTGTTTCCAGTGCTAGGGAAACATAAGCTGTCCCATAATTCACCAGACATACTGATTTCTCTGTGTGGCATAGTAATGCATGTGAATTCTTGTGATGTCAAAAGAAAAATCAAGACTTGGTTCGACCAATCCACACATGCTGATATCTGTAAGTGTAGGCAAACCTTAAATCTAATCAGACAAGTGAGTCTCTACTTCGAGGAGATACTACTGTCTGTCACAAGATTAGGACTGCAGCAAGACAGGATTAGAAAAGGTTTAGAGAGAAGCAATGAAGCAAGTGATTTCTGAGTCTTTATGAAGAAAGGTCTGATAAAGCCCATGATCATCTCTTTCTTCAAATGCTGTTCATCTGCTCTCACATTTTTAACAATCATTATTATTGTTTTTCATATGACTTTATCAATATATGATAATGTAAAGACAAGTACATCGTATTGTGGATTACTTTTTAATATAAGCTCAAAATACAGAGAATGCAGCAGTGAAACCTTCCAGATTGTACATGCTTTATTTCCACTTTGTAAAATGACACATCTTTGTGCATTCACTATTCTGCACTGTAATTATTAGACTACAAACTGCTTATTGCTCTACATGGTAGTAAGGAATACTCCATCATTCTGGCATCCCACAGGAAAAAATTGCAGCAACAGACTCCTCTCCAGCTGACTCTCCAAACACTGCCATATCTTCTCTTGCGAGCACCAGAGTAATTTAGTAGGTTTGGCAGGTGTACAGAGAACTGCTCCGAGTTCTGAGTGCATCTGATGTTGAACCCCAGAAAAACTTAAAGGCAGACTTCCCTTAAAGGCAACAAGGCAAACATCTTACCAAGGGCGTGTGTTGGGGGGGGAGGGTGCACCCTCTCCACTTCTATATATAGATTTTCCTCCCATAACAGAGTCACCAATTGTTTCATTACGTTGAAAAGAAAATGATTAATAAGCCGCAATGAGGGAACTTTTCAAGCGTTTGGCAAACCAACCTAAGGTTTATGCGCTACTCTCCTATAACAGACCCCTGAAAAATTACGCAGGAAACAGCAAGAGTTGCAAGGCAATATATTCAATGAAGATTTCAAATATGTCTTCATATTTTTAGCAAAGTTTTTCCCCACCTGAACCTTGGTTTAAACAAGAATTTAAAAACAATTAAATAAAGCTTTGCTCAAGTATTAGTTTCTAAAAGACTAAGTCACTCTTCAGGTCTAAAATTTAATGAAGACTTATGGGAAAGGAAGGAGGAATGTTGATTTTTTCCCCCTCAAAAACATTTCAATTTCATCTAAAGTAAATATTACTGGCTAAAGAAACACATCACATCCTCAAAATAAGCAAAACCGCTTACAAGAAGGAAAAACAAGTGACTTATTTTTGAGGACTATACGTTTTCATTATAATCTTGTTTTCTTTGGAAAATTGCATTCCTTCTTGTTCTATGCACGCGTCCCCTCATAAAAGCAAGAAAAAAAACCTTGGCAACTTCAAAGATGTCAAACTTTTTTTTAAAAGATTACATACATTTGCAAAAGTGGGTATATCATCATCCTTCCAAAGAAGCATGACCTTTAAGAGAAAAAACCTGTACCATTATCAGACCCCCAACTCTATCTCCAGCGTTACACTTAGCTTTTTAAAAAAAAATCATTGAAATAAGATTTATACTTATGACAAACTTACTAACACTGACAGCCTGCAGAAATTTTTTTTTTTTTTTTAGCTTTCTACCTGTGTATACTTTTACAGTAAGATAGATCCCTACAGCTACAAATGTTGAAACATGAAAGAACAGCTGTTCCGTATGAAGCAAATTGACATAATAAAAAATAATTCTTCCAGGGAACGATATACTATCCAGAAAGGTTAACGGATGTTAGCGTCTAATATAAAAGGTGTACTAATGCCATCACCTAAAAACCTGTCTCAGCTCATGCAGCAGTGGGCTCTATCAAGTGAATTTGAACTTTCCTTTAAAGGTACTCAAACAATAACAAATCTAATAAGTAAATCAAAAAAACACAGTTTTTAGTGGTTTAAGAATTCCTTACTATAAATTCAACAGTCCAAGCCTACAAATTACAATGCATTAATTACCATACGATGGTTGTGTCTGGAAGGACAGGGGCATATACCACTACCCAGGAACAAAGGTGAATTTTTGGGGGGTGACAAATCAGAAGTACTGACAAAACATCCTACTTACAAGACAGTTAGCAGAGCTTTTACATCCTGCTGTTACTATCACAGAAACCAGTAGATCCAGGTCCCTCAGCTACCTACCTTCAAAACAGCGAGTATTTCTGTACAATGGCTTGCTTTACGCATGGACACCTGATCCATTTACTCCGATTCTGCATCTTCTATGAGAAAGGTAGGAAGAAATGACTAACAAATAGTTACTCAACATCTGTTTGAATACAATAGTATCTTCCACCATTATACTTCAGTTTCCTTTTTTTTCTCTCTACTTTGTCACAAGCCATCAAAAGATCTTTGGAAATCAGTTTGTACCAGACAGTGCTTTTACACAGCCTCTAGTAGTCAGTAATCCTGTTAAGTCTTGTACTGTCAATAGATAAACTTTTTTTAAAATTAGTTTTGAATTTCCTCAAGGGTAAAAAATGTATAGGTGTAGGTCCACAGCTCTTTTTATAACTGCGAAAAAGATTGTTTTCATAGTCAGCGAGAAAGTAGTTATTATCAAGCTCCTGATCGTTTTTTGCCACACTCAAATAAGAGATACATATCCAAGAATAAATTGCAATTTAAGAGAACATATATGTGTATATGCATTTATATATGCATACCGAAGCTGAGATATCGTCTCTTATAAATCAGAAGAGAAGAATGAAAATTTGGCATATTAAACCAACACCATCTGGGTAAACGTTGGAGCCTTCACTGACACAAGGTCTGGTAGATTTTATTACTCTATCAGCCTGCTTTTTACATTCATTGGAAAACATTAGCAATTTTAGGCCTTCCCATTTGCAGTGGTTGGCATAGATTCACATGCAGGCAACCTAGTGGTATACCTGGCACCTGGGAGCATTCAGGCAAACTGTTGGCAAGCATTTGTGAGCCATGTATGACAAGGGAGCCTGGCATGCATGATGATGCAGTGGCTGCAGTGAGTACAGCCTCCATTTCAGAAAGCAAGCACGGGGCAATCCCAATTCGCATACAAAGCCTGCACAACCATGAAGTCATTACTGCATTATGTTAGCCAATATCAAAATAGTCTTAGAATGCTTTGCCGTACTAAGGGATTCTAGGGAAATGTATCATTTTATTGAGTTACTGTAAATCTTTCTGTGTCTATAAATCTGCCAGCCAACAAGATGCATCTTCTACTGAGATTCGCGGGAAATGAACTGCATGCCAATTACAGCTTTATGGTATTCCTGTATCTAAAATGCAAGTGCCGAACGTTATGACTTTCTCCTACTTTATCTTAATTAATGTATGTAACGCTCAAATGACTTATTTCAAATAACCAAGATCTAAATACAAAACACTCAAAGCTTATACTTGGATAGTTTGAAAACTAGGAAAAACATGGACCTGCTGCAAGACTGTTTCCCTAGTTGGTAATAAAGTGATTGCTGTGTTTATGATGAATATTAATATACTATTAACAAACTGATCAAGCCCGATCATCAAGTATTGCAATAATTTACTTCTAAGGCCTGATATCTGGAATACCTCTATTTTATCAACTAACACTTACCTGAATTCACTTACTGAATGTCAGCAGTGCTGACATTTTAAGAAAATCTGGCCTTCTGAAGCAGTAGAGAGACAGCTTTAACATATATTCAGAACCAAATTAAAAAAGGACTCTCCAGAAGCACAGGGAAAGGTAAAGTGAGCAACAAGATTTACAAATAATTAAAAAAAACCCACAGCCACAAATGAATCTCAGGATATACCATTACAGGACAATAGTGAGACTACAAAGCAATCCCTTAGATGATGATAAAGCTATCTCAATCTATCAAATACAAAATATTGAAAAACTTTGAATCCCTGATAGTTTATAATGTATAACATTTGTGGAGAGCACAAAATCCATAACAGAAAAACACTCTTCGCTCCTATCTAGGAAGCCATATTTAGAAAAATCTAAGTCTTTCAACAGCATGGCTAAAGAAGGACTAGTGGTCATAGCCTACATATATAAAACCTATGGAAATTTATTAAAGCTACTTATAACATTTAGTTTTAAATTATGTATTTATCATTACTGTTTTAAGCTGTTATATAACTTCTTCATAACAGAAAAACAACAACCGGGTAACTTTTTTTAAAAAAAAATTATTATATAGTGAACGTTTTAGTTTTCCAATTTTTGGAAAGTATGAAGGAAGTATAAATACTGCAGACTTTTAGACCAGACTTCCTGAGATATAGAAACATGCTTAGAAATCTAAACACAAGCTATGGGTTCAGACAGACGCTTTATTTTAAAAATCTGTTCTTTTTGCTATAGTAATAGTGTTTGTAATTGATATCAAGCTTTTGGAGCATTTATCAGATTTCTTCTCAAAATGAGTTGACACAATTGCCCATCAATAAGGTGTTTTCGTTATATGGACCAAATACATTGACCAACACCTCCCAGGACATTTTAAAAAGCAGTTAATATCACCTCTTTTTTACAACTTTTGCAGCGTTCATTAGAGAAAAGGGGTGGTTAATGGAACTGTCTGGTCAATGAGATTGCATTTTAACTTTCTCAGACATTCTGAATTGAAGTTTGCGTTGTTTTGTCTTGTTTTAATCCAGGTTTTCAGAAGCACTGAGCAGTAAAGTATGATGCAATTCAATGACAGATGACACTCAACATTTTAGGAAGGCATCCTTTTTTTCAGGAAGATGTAAATGCAGCCTACAAGAAACCAAACTGTAGGCCTAAAAACAAGACAGGATGCTCTTTTGGCTGAAACCTCCTTATTTTGCCTGCTTTCGTTTTCTGAAAATATTTTACCCTCCCTTGTCGTATCCTGCAGAAAATTAACCCACAGACCCTCAATTTATTAAATGCAAGTGGAAGGGTATACAGCATTGCAAATGTGTTTCTATGCGCAATATTAAGATTGTAGACTAAGGTCTTCACAACAAAATGGCAAAAACAGTCTCTCCTCTGTGTCTGGAGAGACATGGTTTTGTAACTTTCCTGGTGTTAGAAACAAGTCAGTAGGATTAATCTATTACCAGATAGCTAGTATGTTCAGTTCTGGGAGCTACTTCACACTCTTAAGTGAATATTCAGTTCTGTATAACCAAAAAAATCAGAAACACCAAGTGGTACTTGTGAAGTACTCCCTTAAGCCCTTCAGAGGCTTCTGAGCAAATTAAAGATGAAAGGATTAATACTTCTCATGGAATCAATTGCAGTGCTGAATTAACTACAACAAAAACTTATTCTTTTCTGTCAAAAATATATCACTTAAGGGGTTTATTATGGAAGAATACATATATGGGGGTGATAAGACTATAGCATGGGCATGGAGGACTAGGTGAAGAGGTGATTAGCTACCAGTTCCCCCATCTCTCTCTTTTTCATTCAAAGGAGCTTAGTAGACCAATGCAGATATGGGCAATACCCAAGGCTATGAATGGTTTTTTTTTTTTAATGCAAAAAATAATTTAGTACATTTCTAGTTGAAGAAGTTTTCCATGAATTTTGAGTTGTTCTTCATACAGATACGTAAGTTTTGAAGTATTAAAAAGGGAAGAAAGGGGATGAAACCTAGTACAACTGGTACAACTTTGATTTTTTTCTGTTGCTTATTACACCTCTTGTCCTCAAGAAATCAGAAAACAATACAATCAAATTCCAAAACAATATGTCACAGTAGATTTATCTGGCTATCTTTCAAGCTTCTTAAATATTTACACTACAAAAAAGATTTTAATTAGACTGGAAAGAAGTTGTGGATAGGAGATATATAAATATAAAATAAAACCAAATGCTAAAACTGGAAATGAACACAAGAATTTAGCGATTCTCAGCATTAGAAAAGTAATCACCCCATGCAGTTCTATAAAACTCTTTTTTAGAGTTTTATAGAAAGTCTATACAAATTACTCCACGTCCCCACCCGAGTGGCCAATTTTAACAGATATACCTATGCTCATGAAATGGTGTCTTTCAAAGAGACTTCAAAAATACATCAAAACCCGATTAGACTATAGTCTGTCAGTCAACGCTTTTTATACCTAATAAAAGAAATTTGTGTAGATCCAAGTTTGAAGCACAGGAAGATTGAACTATGAATTTATACACAAAAAAAGGGATGTATAAACATGTGAGTACAGAAGAAAGAAATTTAAGGAAAATAAGGAAAAGACAATTCCTAAGAGATGATTAAAACAAAGCTTCCTTCAACTGTATCATGTGAACAGAAATCTTAGAAACCGTGCAGCCGTCTATTTGGTACTAATGAAAAAAAGCCTGACCATTTTGATCATTGCACAGAAGATGCAGACCAAGTGGCAGAGCATACGTTAGACAGACTACATCAAGCTGTCCTCTCAAACAAAGCTAGCTGATCCCTGGGCAGAATATGCAGCAGGTTTGAGTGACAGTCAACAAAACCACTTTGCTAATGAAAAACATTCAAAAAAATCTAACAGTGAAATCTCTTCAGCCAGCAGCCGATCAATCACTTTGTACAAACAGAAGTGCACATCTTTTTTGAAATGGGCTCAATCACAACAGTACTTAAAATACAGTAAATAGTTTTCCTTGATAGCAAAAAGCCCAACTGAAGTGGCAGAAAGGAGAACATGAGCCGCTTAGTAATGCAATACCAGGAAAGCAATGTCAGGCACACAGGATGACACACGCATACCAAATTATATCTAGAGGACAATCCAAAGATGGAATAGAGAAAACAGCTAGAGAACAACTACTGTAGTGATAAATTCATACATCTAATTAAAAACAAACAAACAAACAAACAAACAAGAAACACCTGACCCATTCACAGAGGGATTTCTTTCTAAAATATGACCTGAAGCATAAAGAACATCAAAAAAAAATTCTCCCCTCAAGTTCCTTAAGTAATACAATCAAACTCGTATTAATTAATTAAAGATACAGATATACACTCAAAAGTGTGAGGGTATTTTGTTTGGGGGGCTTTTCTTTGAAATCGCCACTACTGCACCTAAGATGAGATAAAAGCAACGTGACCTGGCAAACATCACTGAGTAGCAGAACTGCAGTCAATAGTCCAACACTCCCGGGCAGGTTAGTTCAGCATCTCTTTCTCAAAACAGACAGTAATTACTACCTATAATTGTTAATATGGAGAGCCTTTTTGTTATGTTGTGGTAAAGATGTAGTAATTGCACCATATTAAAGAGGACATTACTTGTTACTGTCCAGGTTTATGCTTCACTACTAAGCTACCAGAATTTGAGCACAGGTATAGAGCTGACTCCATAATCACATTTAACAACCAACCCAAAGCAGTAAATTATCACGGAGGCATCTTTAGAACCACAGACAGAAAAAAAGTCTGCTAAAAATGATCCAACATTAGAAGAAATCCCCAAGCATGCTAATTAGAAGACAAGGATATGGAAACAAGTTATAAAATGTGACTGATTTCACAGCAGTTAACATATATGAAAGTTTATGGATCACTCAGAGATCACTGGTACACAAAAAATGCCAAGTTTCTGAAGTCACACAGTTAAAAAATAAAAAATAAATTAGAAAATATTAGCAAGAGTCCTTATCACCTAGAGTCAGGTTGTCTCAGTCTGAGCCTGATTCTCCAGTTCTTTTACACATGAACACAGTTCTGTAAAATGATTTTAAATTGCTATCAGATCAAAACACAATTTAAGGAAATGAGAAGCCACCCAGTAATTTCTCTAATTACAAAATAGTGTAGCAAAACAGACTCAGAAATAACTATGTAAGATACCTCTGTTAGAGAAATTCTTGCATATTCACTGCATACTATATGCTAGGAGAAATTAAAAAGAGAAGCTAAAGTTCTGCCTATCGCTGAGAGCCTGGGCTTTACAGGGCAGCACTATATCCTGTAACATCCTGTTCTAGTCATTGGGTACTTCATAGGATGTTGCTAGACAACAGGTGAAACAGCTACTCAATTATTTCATTCAGGAAAGATAAGTTGAAGTAAAGGCTTGAGGAAGGGCTTCAGGGTTGTATGGAAATATATAGAAGCCTGACAGGCCTTTGCTCAGCACAGATTTATTTACTTCTTGCACTTGCAGAACATTGGGCTACCCACTGCTAAGAAACAAGCAGCTATGATTCAAGATTTATAGAGCAATAACAAGAGAATTTGTTAGTGTGATTCTGATTATTCTGTAATGAAACTCAAATGAGACTAATAAAGCTTCATCACGACCTGCAGGGATCTTACCAGAAGCAAGACAGTTAGTACATTTGAATTAGGTTGTAGGAGGTCTCCAGAAAATCAAGAGAGGAGCAGATGCTAATGAATGAAAGCCTGGGTTACGTATAGGCAAGGATACAGGATGCCAAGCCATATACGCAGAAAAGAGTATTTATGCCAGTGTCGTTCGGCTCTTGAGCTGCTAGAAATAACTCCCATATGCAAGTTTCCAAAGGGCACTGAAAAGTTTTAAAATTCATTTGATGCAACTCCTCTGTACTATTGGCTTTGAATGATAGTCTTTCTTTTGAGGAGAAAATATTATATTTGACGTTATCTGGATATTTTATACGATATTAACAGGCAAGAAAACAATTTAAGAAAGGGAAAGAAGAGTAACAGGTAAGTTATATTAATCAAAGGAAAATCACTTCCATACGCTGTAACAAGTATGACTAAATATAAAGACTTGTGCTATGTCCCGTATGGACAAAGACTGTAAACGAATGTACTGGTCTATCTGAAATTAGACTGGCGTAACGTGCCACAAAGGAAAACATCAACGCGTCTTTATTTTTGGATATATGATGTAATCCGGTACGAATCTGGGAAAAAAAATGTAGCAAGTTACCCAGTCCTGGAGCCTCAAAAAGTAAATCAGCAAACTGTGCAGCCAATCCTATTTTAAAGATGATTTGTTGAACTTCAAAGGCAAAACTGGCCAGCATTCCACCTAGTGGAATGGAGTAGATAGAATTCAGAAAATTGAAAACGTATTACAAAGCCATTGCTGGAAGTTGAGCTTCTGAAAGCGTGTTCAGGAACACAGCTGGAATATTGCAGGGCTTATATATGTTTGCATGCAAAATTATATGAATTCAGCAATTCCAGCTCTGTATAATACATGGTGGTCACATGACTAAATATTTCCAGAACTGTTCATTTTCTGAGGAATGCTGTAAGACTTGTATATATACTCAATGAATGAGGTTGCAGATCACAGAGATGAACAAAGATTAGTAGCAGTCTGTCTAAAAATGGCAAATGACTAAAATATCAGAGTTGTTCTGCACATTTCGAATAGGCTATTTAGTATTCATTATATTGCAGCTAATACAAAAATACATTCAGTTTGTTTGTTGTTGCTTTACAGAATTCACATTACACCAGCCAGAGCAAGTAGAGACTCTTGTTTATTTTGTAAGTGGCAGAGTCACTAATGGATGAACCCACCAAGAGTCAGATGCCTACCGGGCTCTAATGAAACAACACATAGCACTTGCCTCTAGGGTGGTTCCCATACCTACACAATTCAATCCCTGCTCCTACAAGTTCAAGCCAACAGGGAAATGGCAAAGATATTACCTCAGCATCTTGGTAACTGCAATCAGAGATGTAGATTCAGCTCCCTCTTCTCTGTACCTAGGCTGAACCACCAGCACCCCCTGCACAGTCTTCTCACTCTCTTTGTTCTTCAACAATCCTTTATGCATGAAGGTACTCCTGACCTACCTGAGCTGATTAAAAAAAGCCTTGGCCACACCATTTTTCAATTCCTATCAAAGAATTGCATCTATTACATTGGTTTTAATGAATGAATTTGATGTGTCTTTGCCCGTTGTTTCTGTCCGTGTGCTTTCTATTAATCTGCCCTGGATTCTGTGTGCTTCTCTGAGCATCACGGAATGTCCTTTACAGTTATTGCAAAGCCAGCAATACATAGTGGACAATACTATACTTTCCCTCATCCAACCACTAAAAAGAAGTGCTGGTCAATATACCAATATACCTTAAGAAGATAAATGCATAAGCTTAAATGCAAAACATAAAATGCTTTCTGAGAAATTCAGACAATTGTAACAGTAATATTAGTTTTCTTTTGATCTCTTACACTGCAAAACGCAATTTGCTACTGTGATAGGGATGAATACTTAGTGTTTTCAGGTCTACAGCCAACAGCCTACTTGTAATTTCTGAAACAAATATTTCAGGAATTTTTCTTAAAAATATACTTCACAAAGGGAAGACTGATGTCTGTGAACCAAACAGGAGTAATGCAAATACATTCCTCCATCAGAGAATTACACTTTATCCATAAATTCACTTCTGATATAACCTCAGTATAAGTAGTTTAAGCACAGTTCCATTTCATATCATCAGCCGTCTCAAACACCTGTAATTGCAAGTCTATTTTATATATTATCAAATATATTTATATATATTATGCAAAGATTTGGAAGATACGGGCTGTTTTGCTTTTGGGTTTTGCAGTTTGGTTGGTCGGTTTGGAGTTTCTGCACTTCATTTCAATATAACTTGAATAAACGTTAACTCTGAGACTATCAACAAGCTTACGGTGAAGTCAGACCACTGAGCACCTTAGTAAATACCTTATTTGCCTGGTCTATTTTCTACTGTATTCTAAGGGTAATAAAGTGGGCCCCATTTTACCTACACTGGTCAGATGAGAGAGCTGGTACAGTAACCAGTAGTAATCAAGAAAGTTCTCTGTAAGAATGTGCCACAGTCAATTACTAATGCAGTGCAGGTTGCCCTTAAGAGTCTTTAGCGTAAGGCTGATGAAACGTTGGAATGGCCTGGAAACAAACTACTTAGACATAAGTAAAGGCATGTTCAAAGATTAATTAATAAAATGTAATTTACAATTGTTTAATAATTAAATACTTATTAAACAAATAATTAAGAGTATCTGTCCTGCATTCCACTCTATCTGTCTGTAGCACAAAGACTGCTGTTTCTGCTTCGGAAGTTATCTTCTTTGAAAAACACTGCTGTCTCAAAGCAGATAAAAAAATGAAAATAACTGGCCCATGAAGACTCAAGCTACTAGGAGTATCTCATCTCTTTTTATTTTGGCGTGATAGAATAGCTTCCCCCTAGCCTTAACTGTCATAAAGGGCTATTGCTTATCAGGCAGTTGAGTATCAAGGCTTGTCAGGGCTTTAACATAAATGCTCTTCACAAAGTTGTGCCCGGTCAGGCAATTTAACAACTGTGAGAACAAGCGAAAAGCTGCTCAGGCCCAGGCTAAGCTCAGAAAAGTCCCAAGAACCTCCACTGGCAGGTCAATACAAAGCCTGTGACCACTTACCATTAATGACAAAATTCGATTTACTAGGCTATACGACATCTTGAGCACGAGACACAATTTTGGTCTCTATATCTTGAGAAGAATTAGCAGGCAACTAACTGATCCAAGCAGATGGATCACAGTTGCTTTAACAGGAAGGATCAAGAGGTCAGGCCTCTTCAACTGGGGAGAAAATGGCTGAGGGGGATATGTCATCCACATTTACAAAATCAGGAAGGTGGTACATCATCTGAATACAGAACTGCTATTTGTATAATCCTACATCATTTAAACCAAGGATCACTTGATGAGACTTATACATGGTTTGAGAGATAAAAGAAAACTCTTCTTTAAAGTAGAGACAGTGAACTTTCAGAACATGCTGTCACAGGTGGTTGTACAGGCAGGCAGTATTAGCAGGTTCAGTAAAAGATTAGAAAAATTCATGGACAACAGGTCCATAAACACATAGTAAAGGGAATAGACAGGAACGAATCCTCCAACATCCTTAGTACATCAAGTGTGGATGGCGGGGGGACAGGGACTATGAGGGAAATGGACTGCCAGAAGTGATGAGGTTCACATAGCTTTCCTAAAAAGTACTGCCTAATAGCACTGTTGGATATAGAATATTGGTCTACACGGACCATAAGTCTAACCCATCCGGTCAGTTCTGTTCTTAACAATTCACACTGTATGAGGGAAAAAAAGGCGCTTTCCTTGTGCTAAGTATATTGTTCGTTTGTTAGCGTATTAACTCCACACACTCCTTCCCTTTGGGAACCTATGATTCTGCTCCCTCATCAAATCAAGGGTGTGCCTGTGTCCTATAATAGCAAGGTACAGAAAAAGCAGAAGCAGGCTGCTACTGCTGCCAGAAGAATTAATACAACATACAGCCAAACCCAAATTTCTTGACAGCAGAAAAACTCCAGGCTAGGTTGTGTGCTCTAGAATAGCTGATGAGCCACTGGTGGGCACCCCTGAGCCTGTAGACCACTTGCACAGGTTTACTCTATATGAAGGCAAACACCTGGAACAGGGTGTTGGAGGATATGCCTTTCTGAAGAAGCACTTAATTCAGTGGCTGATTAGACAGCTTCCCCACGACCACCTAACAAAATTGCCTTGAGTATGCTGGAGTTAATACTGATAGACCATGAAAGCCCTGTTAATCAGAGGCCAGGAAACAAACAGCTCTTCTAATTTTTAGCATCACTCCCACAAACACACTGCTGCTCACAGGGAAAAGTCAGCCTTTTCTCGTCTCTGCCAGGGTGTATTTAAAGGTTCAGAAGCCACATCCATTTAACTGGGTTTGTAACATTATCTTATATGAAGGAGCCACATTTTTTTCGTGTGCTCAAAAGCTATCCCCAGCTTTTGAGTTATACAAAATACACTTGCATATTTCTCAAAATGTTGTCATGATATCTCCTTCTACTTATCAATGTTTAGTTCTCTTAAGAGAGATTTGAACAGGTTTGACCAGGAAACACTTTCTTTTTTTGGCAGTGATAAACACACATTTAAAAAAAAATACATTACTGAATGAGAGCACAAATCAGTCCATTCTTACCTTTTCTTTATTAGCTACACTAAGGATTTGCAATGTTCACATCATCCAAGGAGAAACAGCTCCATCTAAAGGTTAATTAGCTACATATTCTCTTGCCTTGTATTCTCCTTTTTCATATTAGCTATGCCACAAGCATAATGAACAGCAGTAACACTAGTTAGTGTGGTTTTACAAGCTAGTCAGTGAAGAGCATAGACTGGAATACTGTTATAAAAGCTGGGGTGAAGTCTATTTCGAAGCTGAACAGAAACTTGACTCTGGAACACTCACTGAAGTTTTGTTCTTCCTTTGAAGAGTTTCATTCATGTTCAGCTTCTCAGCTTAATTAACATGTTTTCAAGGTCACTGCTGTATTAAGTGACTTTTGGTGTGCAGCTAAAAATCTAACACCAATTCATTATATACAAATACTAGTCTTCAACTTCGAATACATTTTATCATGAAAATAAGAACCCAAATTCACTTTTAAGCGTCCTCTTAACTTACATACACACAGTAGGAAAAATTCTCACATAACCAATGCAGAAAATGCATTTGTCACACTTTCATCTCAGTAGCAAGTTTTTCTGCAACACTGTTTCAGAGTACACAGAGATCATCTGCCTGGTCAGAAGAGATGAGATAAATCAACCTGTAACTCTCATTTCCTTGGGATTTTCAGATTTCTAACTTGGAGCTGTCTGAATACAAGAGGCACCGTTTCTTGGAAGCTATAAAGAGCCTTCCTATATCCTAGATCCTTTGAAAGCTTCTGATATACAAAATAATTTCTTAATTTTTTTTGGAGGGGGAGGCACAAATTATAGAAGGACTTTAAGACTGAACTTTTTGTCCGTCTTCATTTCAGTGATCACAGACTGTGGTTGACTTTCTGTCCTGTGAAAGGAGGAGCAAGAAGGAACTTCCAGGTTTAACAGCAAGTGCAGTTATACTGTCCGAGAATGAGCTTCATAATATTGCTGTGAGGATGAGTAAAAAGCCATTGGTTGCTGAAAGTAGTATGCTCCTAATTTAAGAATTTTCAAATAAGGAATATTTGGAAGTAAAAGGTCTTTTTCTGATGGGGCCTTCCCTTCAAGTTAATACAATTTAGGAGGGATAATAACCTTCTGCTTCCGGATGGCCTTAGAAGATAAGTGCCTGTGGCTGAATTATCTTTGCTTCATCTTTCAGTGTCTATAGGAAAATCCTTCCAAGTTAACAGGTTATTAGTCCAAAGTTTGCTACATTAAATTAGAGGCACTAAGCATTTCTGTAAAGAGACTGTGAATCTAAGCAGCTTAGAACAAAATAGGAAGTTATTTTCTGTAACTTAATAATATTCTGATTAAAAATTTCTAAATTATTTTTAGACACTCATGTCTGTGTAATCCCGAGCATAATTTGTGCACACTGTCAAAGCAATAGCAATGTTTTAATAAAGGTGTTCACAGAGGATGAAGTACTTTGGGGCTGCAGCCATAATTACAATCATAATTGTCATTAAGTTAATAATGATAACAAAAAAATTAAGCTTCTCCAAGCAGAAATCAAGAAGCATAAATGCGTTCATTATAATTATGCAGTGTTTACTGAAGTGCTTTTCTTAATCTTGATATAGCATTATGAACCAATGAGAAAGAAAGCGATTATACTGTAGGTAGCAAATCGTCTCAGCGGGTACAGTTACAGCCACAGCAAACTCAGCTGTAAAAGCTGAGATTCATATCTCTGATTTAGCCAAACTTCAGCTATAATCGTCGGCAAGTACTACTTCGGATCTACTTTTAGTTTACTCTAGGACCATTTTATTCCAGTATTTCCATAGTATATAATTTCTGTAATAACTCTTGATAAAATATATTTACTTTCTACCATTTATTCAGTATAACTGGGAAAGTAATAAAGAAAGGTAACAAAACAAATACCAAAAGTTCTACTGGACATTTCCTTAACCTTATGGGGAGACTATAACCCCAAATCATTTAAGAATACTTATGCTATCAGTTTAGCATACTGTGTTTTTTTTTTGGACAATGTCTCTGATTCCTATATCATCAACTACTTGACCCATCCTCAGTCTATGTCCTCTTATTTCTTACGGCGTTCCTGCTATTCTTCTTGAACCTCATCATCATATTCCAACTTGCACCAAACTCTTTACAGTAATTCCTCTTCGGTTTTTTTCTCCTTCTACCTTCCCTGACTGGGGAAGAGGGCTGGCTCGCTTTGTGACATATAGAGAGAGCAAAATTGTAATTCTAATGAAATCTGCTTACAGTGTAAGTTTCATATGGTTAATCATCACAGGGATAACAGCAGCACCTGCAAGCATCTATAGTCCAGTGGAACTAATACGAAACTAAACCCAGTGGTCAAGACAGTACTATTATCCTTGTAAGATCATCCTATGTTTTGCATGACTGGCTTATTTATTTATCCCTTTAAGTTAATTCATATAGCATTCAGAAGAGACTTCTTGTACATCATTTTGGTCTATTTCACAGAGATCAAGATGTATATAATTCATTATAGCCACTCTCTGTATCACCCTATTTGTCTGCAGCGCTGTGATTGTTTTAACAGAATCTTAACTACAGATTTATCTGTGCAGGTAATATTTCTAGGAAGAAAACAAGAGTAACACTGTACTATTGCAAGGGTAGCTTATCTCTCTACTGACCAAAAGACGTAGATTCATTGCTATTATTAGTACTATTTTGGAGATGACAGCATTTCAAGATGTGTAGTTGCAAGAACTTCCTTCAAACACTCAACCAACAAAACAGAGCCCAGCAAAAATAACAAGCTATGAATTATAACTTTTTTTTGCTAGCAAATACACGCAATCTGGGGGGATGTCTTTCAGTATTTTCTTCCATTTCTGCTCTATGACTAAAGGGAAGCAGAAGCACTTTGTCACAGCCTTCCCACTTGCACTGGACTTGATCCTATCCACACTATATAAGAACAGAACAGCTCTGCTATGTCAGGCCGATCATCCATGCAGTCCAGTATTCTGTCTCCAACTAACGCTAGCACAACAGAGAAGTAAGGGTTAGGAACAGGATGCACAGCTCCTAAATTGTCATCCAAAGCTTCACATGTTATCAAAAGAGCCTCTTTAAAATCAATACAAAAAAAAAAAAAAAAAAACAGACAGGATTGCTGATGTCTTGACTAAAAAGTAACAGTAAAAGTAACATTTGCATTGCAGACAACTTGCAATACTAGGTAATGGTATACAAGAGACATGCAGACGATGAAATCAGAACAGCTTATTGATCTGATTTTCTCTCTCTTATATACCACTCATGACTAAGCTGAATTTAATTGCTGTCTCAGTTCAGATACATCTGACTGAGTTCTGGAAATACGTCTATCATCTATGATAGTGCTATCAAGTCTATGCTTTTCATAGCAAACTCGCTGTTGGTTGGTGGGACTATGAATATAACAAAAGCAAGCACCATAAAGAGTGGTTGTTTATTTTGTTTCCACGTGCCTCCTTTTCAAAATACACAACAAAGCCAATTGTAATTTCCCCATGTAGGTATGAGAATATATGCATGCTGTTGTGCCTACTCTGTACGTACCCCTTCATTCCATCAGTCACTAATCTGGCAATCAGTATTGCTTGCCAAGGAATGCTAATTCTATCTTATAGCAGCTGTTAAGAATCAAAATTTACTTTATCTCTGAATTTATCATCGCATTAGCAGAAATGCCAACCTGAATACCAAAAACTGGTCTGGAAAAAAACTGAAAACTGGTTATCAAAATATTTCGTGAAGATTTTCCAACAAATAAATTTTTTTTTAAAGCATTCTGATGTATCTGTCAGATTACTGCGTTCTGAACAACCCTTAATAAAACAAGCTCTTCTAAGATTATGCACTCCAGAGAATTTTTTCAGAAACTACTGAACTTGCTTTTGCTATTGTCCATCAATGCTGTAAAAATATTAGTAGCTAGAGTCACAATATAAAGCATGATCTGGGGTTTTTCTTCTGTCAGGGCTGGTAAATAATCTTGATGACATACTAGCAGTAAGAGGAATGCTAGTAGCTTAAAATAAAGTTTCTTTTCTTCTTCCACACCTTCAATTACTGATTACATTTCAGCATGTCTGACCCATCACTGGACGGGGAGCTGTGGCTCACATGTCCCTCCAGGACTTGGTTCTGCCAGAGCCTAATTAGATTAAAGGCCAGCCAGACTCCCCTGCCCCAGTAGCTGAACTCCTGCCTTAATAGTCCTATCCCTTCCCCATGACAGCCTGGGGCAGCCTTCCAAAGCACATGCCCGCCACGGACTACAGAGCTGGAGTCAGCTCTAGCCTTGTTGGTCAGCAAAGAAAAAGAATATTAAACTTAGAGGTTGACCCATACTGAAAAAGCTCCTGTTTCTATCACATGCCCTACTCTGTGTAGCGTGCATCCTTCTCAGTGCAATGGCTATCTTGACCCCATGGGTTTTTAGCTTGGCAAGTCTTTTAGCCACTATTATCGAGAGGTGTCAAAGGATGCAAAGGCTGAGGCCTACTAACCCATGAGTCCTCCAGGAAGGAGGCAGCATTACTTTCCCATCCCCTACCTCATCCCTCGGCTGGGCCAAGCCAAATCATAACATAAGTTAACTTCTTTCCAGATGTTGCTCCTTACTGACAGAAGTCTAGAGTTTAATTTCCCCAGCTACCTCAGCAGGGTGCCATGTAATCCAGCAGTCTTAAAAGGAAGTCAGCAGTCTTAAAAGGAAGTCCTAAGCCATTTAAAGCTTTACGAATAAAAAAATTCAGGTCAAAAAACTACTAATGTGTTCCAACGCTCTTAAAACATTCTGTGGAGGATAAGAGAAATACTCTTTCAAAACATAAAACTTTTTACAAAGAAAAGATTATAAATGACAAAGTATATTTATCTCAGGTACAATGCAGGGTGTACAACTACAGTAGTGAAAGTGAAACATTACAAATTTAAAGGAATAAAAACAGAGCAACGATTCAAGAAATAGTAAAATTAAACAACTCTTATATGTTTAATACGAGTTCTCTGGCTTTGATTCCACGTGCAGCTATGTACTGACTGCATGCATTTCTTCCCTGATTAGGCACACTCTTAAATCTCATCAACTCTAAGGGTATAATAATATGTGCTATTTCTAATACCTAGAAAATACACAGGTTTTTTTGTTGCCTCTCTCAAAACTCTAAATTAAGGTTGCTCATGTTAAACTTGAACATAGCTGTTAGAAGGGTTTTGGCCTTTCTTTGAACAAAGAGTTTTTCCTTTTTTTTTTTTTTTTTTTTTTTTAAACAACAGTTTTCAGAAAATCATTTCTCTTGGAATAATCACCAAAAAACTATGTTTGCGCAGCACTGAAAACTACACTGTCTACACTTTTAAAAAAATTAAATCATGTGTTACTTAGCTAAAAAAAGAAAAAAGGCAATTCTCTAATGTTCTAGCACGAATAGTAATTTAACGGCTTTGAGGAAACCATGCATTTTTCACTTCTGTAAGCATCAGATTGATGGAGAGTGAAATGCTAAGTTAGTTGCCAAAGAAAGAAAGATCATCTGGAATTCCTTCCCTCCTGCAAACTGGCCTGAAATGGGAGATGTGCAACATGCAATTAGGATAACGTACATGACTCAAAAAAGTATTAAGGTGGTAAAACTGTGCAGTGCTGTGCAACAGAGGTTATTCAATTAGCAAACATTCAGACTCTGCACATAATTAGGAACATAACTGGTTAACATAACTGTAACTGGTAATAAGAACAGTTAGAGAAATGCAGTAAAAACTGTCCCAGTCTTTTTTAGTTCAAAGGTGGACAATCAAGTAAAAAGAATAATTTTCACCAGATGCTAGATTTGTATCAGATTTTTATTTAACAGATTATTCTACTACAAACTTGCACATCCTACACATACTACATCCTGCACTTACTACAAAAAGACCATATCCTTTAAGATCTTTCAATAGCCTTCTCCTCTTCTGGAAACAGAAGCACATTTCCTTCTCAAGAAAAACAGATCAATTTGGGCTTTGCTAGTGGATTCATACATCCTTTCTCTTTTTTTCCCCACACTTTTTCTTCTCTGAGGTCTCCTGTTGGCCCCACACTGAGCTAAAGAACCTTGGTTTTTATAGACTATTCAACCCGAGAGGACAGCAGCCAGATGGCATACTGTGCATTCAATCTGCATAAAACATTCATACATCAGAATTAAAGTATCCTAAGTAAATCCTTAGTTTGACTTCAGAATGTCTGTTCTCTTCAGACTTTTCACAAACATTTAAGCATTTTCTTCAAAGTAGCTCAAAAATATTACATACGCCATTAGCACGATCTGTGCATTGATTCATAAAAATAATGACTGGATTCATATTTTATTTTATGACATTCTCTTGTCTTCTTACTTGTAGGGTAATACAAAAAGTCTGAATTATACTGTGCTTCCTGAAACTATAACTAATCCCCTCCGCCCCTCAAAAGCTTCAAGGAAAGGATAGTAGCTTCAGCATTCACAAAAAAATAAGGAATAATTCTTCATTATCTGCAGTATTTACATGAGAACAGTACAAGAAAAGGGATACAGCTTCACCCTAGGAAAGTGGAAACATAGCAAAGGTATATCACGCCTTGAAAAACAGCACATCAAAATAGGGGAATTAAACACATCCTCATTCTCCAGGTGTTGTCTAGGCCCTTGACATCAATCCCTGGCTAAATGTCAAATATAAGTACCACCTCCACTTAAAATTGAGTAGTTAAAAAAAAAAAAAAAAAAAAAAGGATTATTCACTACTGTTTGCTTTATTGTCTGTATAACACTAACCTGCATTACAATACCAAAATTTTAGAAATGAAAGTTGAAAGCAATCATCCTTCCCTTTGTGAAGAAAAGCATCCATCTTAAACATTATTATTTTACTAGGTACTACTAAAATATTTCCAGCTCTCTGTACCCTACTTGAATGTTCTTTTTAGAGTGTACCCAACTATGACAAGCTAACCCTGATCACACAAACTGTACTTGGGAGGTAAGTTTTAGTATCGTATACTATTATAAAAATAATAATAAATAATTATTTTCCAATAACACTACTTCCATACTGTACCTTCACAATAATTACACACATTTTTCCATCATAAAAATACTTGATTTGTCCATCTAGAAAAACTCATAAATATTTCCAATGTGTTATGGGTAAAAAGTGTAGTCACTGAGCATTATATGTAAACAGTATGAAATTCTACCTGATCCAACATTTACCTGACAAAGGAAAACTAAACTCAAAAGACGTTCAGCAGCCCCTTATACAGTAAGGTTGAGAACAACAGGAAGGATTAACACGCTTCTTTCGCCTAAGGTTTATGTATTTAATCACAAAACCTGAGAATGCAACAGGGAGAAACCTGGCTTGAATTACTTTCCATGTTACTAGTTTTTTAAGAGATCACTCAGGAAAAATAAATACAAATTACATAAAACAACACAATTTTATTTCCAGGACTGAAAAAGAGAAAGACACTGTGGCTGCAGTAGGAAAAGAAGGGGGGGAGGGCGGGGGAGTGAAAATTGCTACTGCCTTTTCTCATAGCACCCACTGACTTGTGATGTTCACAAGGCAGAGAACCTTGACAAATTAGTACAGTATAAACTAACCAATTCAACTTTAAATCCAGGTACACCTCTCAGACTAACTAGGCTAAAAATCAATCCTCCACTACAATTTAATAGAAATATATGCGATTTTTATTTTTTCAGATAACAGAAAGCAAGCTGGCCTAATGGCCCAAAGCAACGTGATATTCAGTAAGTTAATGCCTCCAGCTTAAAGTGTCTGTGTCTTTGAATGAAGTTTTTTCCAGTCCATTAACTTTCCATTATTTTCTCAGTTTTGATGATACTACACTATATGCATTAAATGTTATTTCCGCCCAAATCTTACTTGAATAATCCATTTTAGGTTTTTTCAGACAATCTCCTGCAGATGCAGCTGAAGAGACTTCAAGTACCAAAAACTGAAGATTTAGCACTGATTTCAGCTAAATATATAAAGTCTGGAGGTTTTCTAATTGAATACGCAAACATTATGCTCAATGTCATTTGACTAGATATTGCTTACAATCATGAAATCATATTTTGGCGTTTCAAATATATACCAAACAATCCTTAAAAATAGAGAGACAAGAAAATAAAACCGGAACACCAACTTTGCTGAGTTTAATTCATGAAATAGGCTGGTAAATGGTAAAGTAGACATTTTAGGAGGGCAGCAAACTTAAAACTTGGTAATGAAAATGTCTATAGACTTAAGATTCTTCAGCACCTAGACAGCAGGTGAATGAGGTTTTGAGAATCATTACTGTACTAGGCAGTTACATCTCTTCTTATTTAGCTCTAAGTCATTAAGAAACCTCTGTTTACGCAAAGAATGGGTAAAGTCACTCTTCAATTATTCTGATGGCATCCAGAGGAGTATTTACTTAATGAATAAGATCCAGAGGAGTATTTACTTAATAAACAAGACCCATGCCATTCCCATTTATTACACAGTAACTGCAAAGAGACAGCAAAATAGCAAGCAAAGTGGCAGAATCAAAACAATGCGTATTACCAGCTACACTGTAACTACACATCTGACAACTTTTTAATGTTAGATTTTTAACAGAGCATTGATCTCTTCACTATTCCAAACAGCCTACTGATGAAATTAACTTATCCATGTCACTGTTCTCTTTTAATGCACTGCCTTTACTAATGGCTGCTCACTCTGTAAAAACAGACTATAGAACAAGATTAATGGAAATTTTCCTTAATCTATTTTACAATACAAGGTGGAGTAGTAGATTACACTCAGAACTCAATTACTAAGTGATAAGAGGCAAATAATAAATCTTCACATTCATCAGTGACATCAGCACTAATCATGTAATAAAACACAGTAAAAGGTTTAATTAAATACCAAAGAGAACTCTAAACACATACAAGATCAAAAGCTTAATGCTTCTAATGATATTAAATGTTGTTCATTCAAGCTTGATTCTTGCCTAAAAATAAATACAATCATTCTGCTCTACACACACAGCAAAATAGTCATGTCACTTGTAATTAGTTACCAGATTTACTTCAATTCAGTAAGGAGACTCTGGGTTATATACATTGAATCCAGGTTTGTACTTATGAAGCTTCTTCATTCAGGACACACACCTATACACACACACACAGTAACAAAAAGGCTTACTTCTAAAACTAAATTGAAATCCCTCCCCATACATTCAAGTCTGGATGCTAACAAGGTCAGTTATCTGAACAGCCTAATTTCATTTCTCCTTCATACCCGAGATGACAATTTACTTCAGAAATTCAACCTAATGGCGTTTTAAACTATCAGAATAAATGGCACCTGCAATAACTAGAGGATAAAAATCAACTATGGTGGATTCAAGTATGTGAATTTTGATATGCTTTCTCTTTTTTAATACACTTTGTCCTGAGTATGAATATAAGCAACTAACTATTCTGTCGATAGTCTTGTCTTTCCTTGCTGTCCAAAAGCCTAAAATAAGGATGTTTCACCTTCAATACTGTCACACAAGAGCAGTATTTCTAGGGAACCACGTTTTGGAATCAAACCACCTAGATGGGCCCATCTCATAATAGACATAAGAGGACTCTTAATTGCCCAGCACTGTGTCCAGTCATTTAAACTAATGCTGAGGTTCCAAAACCAGAATCTAACAATTGGACAACCTACAGAAGAAAAATCATTCAACTAGGAAAGCTCTAACTGACTCCATAGAAAAATCCAATCTATTTAAAGCCAGGGTAACTCTCCATCTTTTACAATAATACTGCCTTTGGGAACAATGGCTTCTCTCTACCCTGTTATACACTATAGTTACCAGCTTAAAAAAATCATTATAATCATGAGACAGTGAATGCCTCTTAGAAACCATATCTTCTTTTAAAAATAGGATGCACTTACTGACACGTTGTAAAACAAGAGCCTTATTTCCATTTAATCAGTTCTAAATGACCCAAAAGTCAGTACATCAGGGACTAAAAATTGTCAACATGAGTATTTTTCACAAATGTTATTAATTTAAAATCATTAAGTCAGTAGCTACTACAAGCTGTAACACCATCTATCACTACTGATTGACTATCACTATTAAAGACGAGTCACATATTCTCTTCCTCATTTATTTTATCTTCGCGTAAGGCTATAATTGTTTTTTTCTTTAAAAAAAAGCTTTTTCCACATACAAAACGGTAAATAACTTGGGGGTTTTTTTTTGTTGTTTTTTTCTTTCTTAGTTACCTCGGGGCTTTCTTCGTTTTAGACGAGAGTTACCTCAAGTACAATTAAACAGCCAAAAATCATTTTGTACCATTTTTCCTTCCCTTCTCGCAGCTTTATGATTTCATGCATCAGTAGAAATCGTCTGTATGCGTTTTAGGTTAGTCTTATGGGAATCTTTATATCTCTGAGGCAAAGAAAATTTATCAACTTTGTTTCATTATGGAATGCATTTCTGAACAAACTGTCACAGACACACGAATTGTACGGCAAACCCACTTTGTCTTTACTGTCTTTGTCACTGGTATGTTTTATTCTCTTAAAAATAGACCTCTGGTATCTCACGTCACAGTGAACTTTCATGAACTGTGAAGTAGCTTCCATGGGACTCATCCAGATTTGCTCATGTGGTGCCTTATTAAAGTTTAGCTACCATATCATAGTGAAAAGATGTAGTTTAACTGTTGTCTTCTGGTCTTGCATTCCTTTCTCTCTTTCCCTCTCCTCCCCTTTCCTATTCCCCATCAAATGAAAATTAACCAGTTCTGGACAGTCTGGAGTTTTTCACCTCATGAGCGGTTTGTCCATGATAGATTGATCTCAAACTGAAAAGGCTAAATCTCAACAATGATTTTATATGGCAGATAATCATTACCTACTTGGAAATGTTCCCATGTCCTCAGTTTCCACCTCTGTGCTCTGCAAAGTCCCTCTGCACTCTACCCAAGAGGAATGCAAAGGGTGTGGCTCCAGGACAGGGAGCCAGCCATGCTCATCTTCCAGTCTTCAGCTCTCCATGGCTATAGCTAGGGCTGTCCAGTGCACAGGAAGGACAATGGATCACAAGATACCACAAATGAGTCAGATTTGACTCAAAGGTTGCAGAAGCATCAAGTAGTGACATTCATGAATAGTTACTTAAAATTGAACAAAAATTGTTTCTATGCCATCAGAAATTTCATATCAATTTTATTTTCCTTCAATTGAAAAACCAAATAGTTAACAGAAGATAAAAATCAGAGTAAGATGTAAGAAGATACACCGATGTGTTCCCTGTAACAATATTCTGATACTTCCATATTGTAATGTTTCATTTTGCTTTGCTGTGCTAAACATTTTCATTTTGACTAATTCAATATTAACTTTTACTTTATTACAGGCTGTACTGTTTCAGGGATGTTTGAAAATCTAATTATTCTGTCTGAGCCCACTAGTTTGACTGCCATATGTCCCACAGCAAAGCGGCAAAAGCATTTCATTAGGTGGTAGGTGCAAAAAGAACACATCCAGAATTCTGCACTGTAATTCTTACAATGATACCTCAAGGTCACACAGCAGCAAAGTGTCAAAATGACAAAAAAGAACTAGTATCTGTAGTTCTACAGTATCTCCTCCCCTGTTTTATACTCCATCTCAAGGAAATTGTATCTAATAAAGAACCGTATTTTGATGTATCCTGTCTTCACCAGCAATTTAGACAATTCTAGCCATGGACAAAAACATCTAAAGGAACTCTGCACATCGGTTCTGACATTTGTTTTTACATATTTTTATAATGCCAACAGAAAGAATATGCTTCCAATGTTAAAGGTAACATTTTTCCCCCCCAACAACTGGAAAGAATATTTTTAACTTTTATTAATTATCAAATTATTCAAAACAATCAAATTACTGATAACTCAGAATCTTTTAAAATCTTTTAAAATTGATTTAATCATTCTTGTTCTTGAAAAGGAAGGAGAAAAATAAGCAGCATCATAACTTTGTGTTACTGGACAGCTTTACTTTCATTCATATTGGAAAGCAGGAGGCAAACAGATTTTAGGTATTGAAGTCAATCAGTCTCTGAAGAACAATTAGCTGAACAACTTCCTTCTATTCTTTTTTAAACACATCATGAAATTAAGCTGTGTTACAACCAACAGAGGTATGTGTAAGTTTCCTCACAAAATTGGTACTTAACTAGAAAAAAGGGCTCAGAAGTGTAATTCATAGTGTCCTAGGCTTCTTAAGTACACATAAGAGGAAGTCAGGCTTTCACTCTTCAGAGGAAAATAACTGTATACTAATTAAAATTTCAAATGCAGGGATGGGGTGAGGGAGAAATTAGATTTACAGAACTGAATAAAAAAAAAAAATTTAATACTATTTGCATGTTATCAGTGTCAAAAAATTAAAAATTTGTCTAAATCTGTTTAATTATACTTACAGTAGTTACAGCTTCATTTAGGCTTAGATTTCATATCAGTGTATCATCCTGCAGTATTTTTTATGCTTACTAAAACCTAATGAAGATTAAAAATAAAAACTAAACATTAAAAATAGGGCTACTGTCAAACACAACCAGTACTTTGACAGCTGACACAGCAGAGAAGCAACTCAGGCATTTGTCAAAATATAAATCCAAAAAGTGTAATTTTGATAAAATAAAGACTAAGGACACTTTGATCTTAAAAGCTAGCTCTATAGATGAACCAATTCCTGCACTCTGTGATGACAGCAAAGCACAGAGCACTACTGTAAGTACATTTTGTGACAGACGCACAAAATTAGGGATGGGTTTTCCGTACAGTCCAAAGTCTTTTAAACTGGATAAAAACAAACAAATGAGAATAAAAAACGAAGGAAAACATAGGGCTAGAAGAGATACTGTAATGCTGTCAGTAATAAAATGGGTATCCTCAAGGTGTTGAGCAGAGTAAATTCTATCAAATTAAAAGTATACATACCTATTTTCATGACAGAAATGTCCCTACAGTACTGCAAGCATTTACTGCAGATCAGTAAAAAGTTTATTCAAGCCTTACACTAATACCAACATAACTCTTTTCGTACTGAATAATAATAATAAAAAAAAATTCCAGGACTGCAATTCTTGATAAATATAAGTAGAGCACTGCTACATGAAGGGAAGTTTCCAGAATTTGCAGACCTATAGCATGTAATGGGAGCAGGACCACAAGAATCATCAATGAATCATAGTTTCTAGTTTACGTTCCTAAAATATCACATGCTAACATTCACATTAACGCAGATCCCCAAAACTTCAGTTGCTGGGATAACAGTTCCTCCCGCAATGGTATTGGAAAGTGGTTTTAAATTGAAATTTCTGATCTTCCCTATTTACTGAGCTTCGGTTCAGTTCTCAAAGTATATTTAGGCTCTTCTGGAAGGAAGCTAAACAGCAATTTCCTCATCAGACGTGCAACAAATGCACACCAGCATCTACTAAGAGAAGGATTCAACCCGATGCTTGAGGCCGTTTCAAACCATGTATGTTGTGGGCATGTTTGGTCCTTTGAACCAGCATAAAAGAAACTGAAAGAAAGTCTAGTTTGAAGCAAGACAAATTGCAGAGGGAGCTGGTGCAGGGGCCTAAACACCAAAAGCTCCGTTGTATTGACTGACTTCTACTATCCCAAGTTACTTATGTAGACTTAGGCATACAAACATCAAATTGGTCCCCAGAAAACCGTATGCTGAAACTTCTGAAAGCAAGTATAAGCCTTTCTCTAGGTTACCAACAAATCAAAAGCGGTGAGGTTTGGAAAACCAGCTTTTTCCTGGTTGTTAGCGATAGTGGATCCCATTATACAAAAGTAATTTGTCCTTGAATGTTGTGTTATTTAGCAGAAATAAGTTTGAAAAGGAAAAAGGATAGAGTAGTCAATTTAAAGACCTACTATTTTTTTTTTTTTGAGTCAAATTGATCACTTTTAGAAAAAATGTAGTAGGCTACAGTTATATAGCCATGCATGAGGAAGGGTTTTATTCCTACAAATGCGTTAGTCCTTTCTGGGTTAGAAAGGATATGTAAAAGAATACACCAACGTGTTCGTTGTAACAATATTCTGATACTCTCACATTGTAATATGAGAAATACAAAAATCATCTTCATTATGTACAAAGGGGCAGTGGATTTGTTTTATAGTTTTTTTTGGGGGGGGGGGGGGTTATTTGTTTTTTTTTTTTTTTTAAAGAAAATTCTAGCTGCTTGGTATCTTTACCGTAACAACAATCTACACTAGCATTATAACAGGAATCTGTGGGAAAATTCTATAAGTACTTCAAGAGAAGCTGGACCAATTGTATCATCTAACAATCACTCAAACAGATTTGATGTCATAACAAGTCTGAATAAAAATAATATTTATTTAGGTACTTAAAGCTGAATAAAAATCACTCCTTTCTCCTGAAACTGCAGGGTAGCCTACACTTCCTCTCACTAGGAAGAAAGTCTTAACAAAGAGACTACAGTAGTTAAATAGCCCTTGATAACCTCTTTTTGTACAACCACTCGACAACAAATCGGGGCATTTTTCTTTTTTTCTCTGTTGTAGAATTATTTTGACTGCAACTGAAAAGCTGCCTTTGTGGGATGTATGTATAATATATTCTGCTTAAGAATTGTCATTATACAGAAGATATTTTTTGTCTATGATACTTCTTCATACAGCTCAGTAGTTAAAAATATGCTATCTACTTTTCAATAAATCCAAATATTTAATATAAACTTGACTTTTCTTACACTGAATCTCAAATAAATCATGAACAATTCAAACAAGCCATTTTGCCTTTTGTTTGTTCTTTTGTTAGCCTCCCATAATAGCATCACCTAGGCAGTGTGAATCATGTTATGGATTTAGAGCCTTACAAAGTAACAGCCCTCTATCATCTTTCCAAACTTGTTTTTATGCTAGCATACTTAACTCATAACACTTAGCATACTGTCTAAGAGGTATCGATGTAAATTTACTGTATTAGTTTGACATACCTAATTATTGCTCTAAATAACTAAGGTTGGAAATGTCATGGTGCTTCCAGCACCAGCTAAAGACTCTCAGTACTTCCTTTACATAATCAGATAATAATCAGATTACATAATCAGATTAATAATGGCGGGACTCCATCTGAGGGTTTGTTGTTGGGTGTGGGTTTTTTTTTAATATAGTAAGTTTTCCATGTTCAGGATTTTCAGTTCAGTTATCAGAAACTACTCCAGCTATCAGGAGAATTCTTTACATATATCCTTGATATTACAACTAAGCCTTCTACACCACAGGATTACAACACTGGTAACATCCATTTTTAAATCAAACAGTCAGCTGAGGACCTGCTGCAGTTACTGAAAAATCTTCACAGAAAGCTTAGCTAGACTTAACTTAGGTAGCAGTGAAACCTGCCTTTACCAGCAACTAAGAAAACAGAAAAAACTCAGCAGCTTGATTAAAGTTATTTTTCGATCTAACTTAAAACAGTATTGCATTCTTCGAATTCAGAATGGAATTCTAGCACTATAAGAGCACAACGAACCAAGGACCCTGCGTATCTGCTAGTCACAGCTCTGGAGTGATGTATAAAGCTTTTTGTGCTTGAAATGTTATTGTAAATATACTTAAAAAAAACAACAAGAACAATTCACCATCTATTTATACTTAGGAACACATGCTTAACACAGAAAACATTAGACCACGTAAACACTGATAGATTTCAGAGGCATGAACATCCTCCAAGCTTTTCTTTTCCAGTAAAGGCTGAAGATTGTATCAGGAATGCTTTAATGAAGAGTAGGGTATTGAGAAGGGAGGACTGAAATCAAAGTTGCAGAATACTTTTGTAGCAGTTCATTCTCTTTCTCTGTTGCAAAATAAGGTTTATTAGAATTTCAAGTAAAATATATCTTTTCCAAATGCCATTTTTATCTGCCAAGTATACCTCAAACATCTGCTTGCTTGCATCTGTTTTTTCACTTATGGTCTTCAAAATGACACAGTTAAAGAACTGCAGGAATCAAAAAGCCCCAGCTGCATATATAAAAGCTGCAACAGACATATAAACCTCTTTCTGTGTATGTGTAGATCTGTGTTTTATTGTAAAATTTATTACATGCAACATTAACTTTCTGTGTTACAAACCAAAACACGAAATCGTGTAAGGGAACACCAATAAATTCTTATTTTTAAAACATAATACCTTAGCATTTAATGCAATTGAAAAGACAGCAAAACTACTAGGCTAACCAGGAAAATCCAGGCATATACCTATTTATTTCCAGTTCCACAGCACTGACCACAGATGTACTATTCTGGAGAGAATTATACATAAAAATAATTCAGCAGAGTTTTATTTATAATCCTCCTAAGGATGCATAGGAAGCTTTTCAGGAGTGGGTCTTCTGGTTGCATTTATTAAATACGGATAATGTAGCTCATCTACGTTTTGCTGCCTGTGCCTGAGGATGCACGAGTTGATTCTGCTATAGTTCTCTGAATATGCAATATGTAATACTTTGTGAACAGAACTGGACAAAACTGATCAAAATTCATCTAATCTCAGTTAAGTGTCACAAGATCATAAATGCCTCATGATAAATCTGGCTGACCAGAGTCTACATCGGACAACAAAACCCACATAGTACACTGCATAACTTCATGTAGGTACAACTTTAGCCAATTTCCCAGCTAGTACTTTGACACAAAAATAGATCAAGAATTCTACAAATATTTTTTTAAAATTTCTTTTCCCCTAAAATTTGCTTTCCTGTGAAATCTAGACAGAAAACACACTGTACTTTCTGTACTTTGCACACACCACAAAGAAATTTTGACACAGACCATTTTGACTTAGAAAGCTAATAGTTAAGTTTACTCAGTTTCTGATGGGAGTTATTTGGTGTGTGTATATATATATATATATAAAAATAAAAAATCTTTCAGGATGTTACTCTATATATAAACCTTTCCCTTCAGTGATTGCTGATATTGCATAAGCAATCTCTTCCTGTGACAAAGATAATTTACAAGATAGTCTTCCTCTAAAATTTACATCCACACTAGAAAGAAGTAATTCTCTGGGAAAACAAAAGAACTCATTTGAAATAGGGAATACATAAAAAATAATTATGATAAACGACTTCCTAGACCTCAAAGGAAAACATACTCTTTTTGCAAATGCAATACTATCAGACTTACTCTATTTACAACACACACTGCACTTGAAGCTCTAACCTTGTAATATGAGATGCAATAAATCATTTTTTCCTCATAAAACACAATAGAATTTTTATTAGAAAAACTGAGGTAGTAAGTAGAGTGGCTCCTGATTTTGGCAGTCAAACAATATCAACAACTGTATCATCCAGAGACACTACTTCAAAAAAGCCTTTCTTCAAGAGGCATATTAGATAAGAGAAGTCTGGAAAATAAAGACACTCTTTCAAGAGAAAGATCCTGTTTTTCCTGTGGCCTCCTAGGTATGTATACAGCTACCTTTATTCCGTAGAATATCAAAGTTCATGTGCAAAATATTCTAACAGACATGACTGCTGCATTATAAGGTAGAGATGCAATTACTGCAGAGTACTAATTACCGAAGAGGGGTTAGGAGGGCGTGGGGGGAGAAGCAAGCAACTTGCATTGACTGCGCAAAGTGAGATAAGAGATTTGGTAGAGAATAACAATGATATTCAGAGTGGTCTCTACCACCAAAACCAACCAAAAACCCCAAACCAAAAAACCTCAACAGTTTAATTACTTAAAAGTAATTCAGTACTTAACTCCAAATTTTACTTAAATGCTTAACTCACATTTTAAATTTATTAAATAACAAAACATGGAAATATGATCATCCAGTATGAATTTATTTAAAACACTAAAAAACAAATCTCTGAATGATTTTTTCTTTTAGACACTCTCCACTTCTTGATCTCAAGACTGCTGTTGATGACAAATTCATCACAATCCTCAGTAAGCTGATCCAGCAGTGAAATAACCTTTACTGTAAGAAAGTGTGTTCTTTACTTTGTATTACAATCTGTCTAGCTTCAGCTAAACTTCCACAGAAACATTATATTTTTGTTTACTAAAACAAAGGGGACTAGGTAGATATTCCAAGAGTCCAGTCATAGTCAGCTCTTACCTAGGGATTCTAAACATACTCCTTTTGTTTCCCATTCATAAACCTCAGCACTCCTACAACACAGTAGACATTTACTAATACACTGCTCTGACTTGCACCTTATATTCTACTGGAAATTTAACTAAATTTTCTTCTAAACTCTTGGAAAAATAGGGCACAAATCAGAGCAGAGTTGCCTTAAATAGTTTTAGGGTTAGAGGTCAATTACATTAATGTTTCTAGCATTTCAGGATACCAAACTTTTCCACAGGACAGAGACTAAAACTCATCTTTGAGCATTACCATCTTCCCCCCCCCCTTTTTTTTTTTTTTTTTAAACAAACGAAACCATGGACATACTTCTGAGAACACCAAGACTTCTAAGAGAAGTTCCATCTAGAAGCTTCTGCTACCGCAAAGCTTTACATCCATGATGACAGAAGCCAGCAAGTTTCAAAAATGCAGTTAAAATCAGTACAATAATTTTCCGTATCCTTCACAACTGTCTAGCAAAGATTGCTTTTTGTATAGCTGTACCACAACTCAATCCAATGATTTGCAGTTATTTACTCTTCTTTCTTGTATTTGAACATAGCCATTCTTGCCACGAATACTTCACAATCAAGTCTTCTTTCCATTGTCACAACTACAGGAGAATTCAGTTTTAGAACAGCAAAAACAGAAAGTTAAGTTCAAAGCAGAGAAAGATGAAATTATTTTGGTTTAGAGAAGTTAGACAGAAGTGAACAGAGGAATATGTTTTTAAATTTTACTGACAGCCCAAAAGCAGTAATTTCTGCCTTAAAGCAACGTTTGCAGTGTTCCAAGAACTCAATAAAATGAGCTTATCCTTCTTCTATCCTTCTTTTGCTTTCTGATAAAAAACAGTCAATCTCCCTCCTTTCTCTCGTAGGTCATGAATCAGAAAACCTGACAATAAGAATATTCACTTTTAAATGGACAAATAACTTTTATTATTTTTAACATTATGTTAACGCTTTCAAACGTTCATACATCCAAAGCAATAACTTTAACAGATTTAAATGCAAGTGCATCATTCCTACTATCAAAGAGTGGACATTTGACATAGACCTATGCACCGTCTCACACAAAGTATACAAACACATACATACACACACAACAGATGAAGGCTAATGATTTTTGAAGCTATTCAGCTATACATTAATTGTCAGATAAACTGTTTCATCTTCTACTAGCTTATCTGTAAATTCACTGGTAACTATAGCTGAAATATTTTATATAATGTCCCACTGATAATGTTCTCATTAAATAGGAAAAAACACATAATTAGGTTACAATGCCTGTATTGTTTTTTCCACGCTAAAAAGACAAAGTGCAATTACTAAAACAGCTTTTTAACTACATGGTGAAACAAGAACATGCAAACAGTTGGGGGGTGGGGATGCCAAATTTCATTCTTAGAATTGATTACAATGTACAGCTCACCTACTCTGATTTCCAAGGATTAGATAATACATTCCCTGTGCCCCATGAAAGATGTTTATTTTCAAAGACCTTGTTTATTTTTGAGGTGCGAAAGAAGTTAAGAGATTGCATGTGAAATCCAGTTATAGTCAGCACACAAATCACTCTCAATAATACACAATCCAGCTGTAAATCTTCCATTTTCCTAAAACGGAAACAAAGGAGGTTCTGACAGAATACAAGACAAAAGCGTTCACTCTGAAGATAATTAAGCATTGGAGTCGGTTGGCCAGAAAGGCTGCAGGTTCTCTGTCCTTGGAGGTTTTTCAAGACCCGACTGCACAAAGGCTGAAGCAACCATACACAAATTCAGTGCTGCCACTGCTCTGAGCGGCAGATTGGACTAGAGGCCTCCCGAGGGCCCATCCAATGTGAACGATTCTAAGAATCTATGTAATACCATGCCTCTCACTTTTCCTTCTGAGGAACCAGCACCAGTTAATCCATGGAGAACAGAGATTTCTGTTTCAGCATCTTACGGTTCCTGTGTGGTCTCCTAGCTCTCTCAGACACACATCCGCACATATTTGTTCCTTGAGTGTTTCTCTTGACTTTGTGACATCACCTAAGGAAAGGAATGCATCAGGAGATAATACATGAACATCAGTTCCAAGAAGTCTGCCTAATCATTCTGAACGAAAAAGTGCACAAAAGGCTTGAGAAAACGAAATGCTTTTTGCAGTTTACTGACAAGTAAAACTGTCAGTTCTGCTCTCCTAGAATATGACATGCAGCTATTATCTCAAATTCTCTTCATATACTACACCTTTCTAAAATTAGGGGAGCACAATGATAAATATTAAAAATGTATCAGATAATTTATTATGAGAGGAAAATTTATTATGGGAGGAAAAAAATAAAAAGAAAAAAAAAAGGTCTCCCTCCCCCAATCCACTCATCAGTGGAGATGCAGAAAGAAAAGATACGCTGACAGAAAAGCAGCTCACCTGCTTCTGTGATGTTTGCTCTTCAGTGACACGTGCCTGACAAGACCTTAACGTGGGAAATAATTTTCTTAACATATTTAAGTCTAATTTTCACAAAGTAAGTCCATGCAAAAGATATTCAAAGTATTTGTTACTTCCAGTGTATACAGAAAAATATAAATCACTTAAAGCTAGACAACTAGCTACCACAAACTCAACTTAATGGAAAGTCACTTTAGGATTTTGTTTCCTTTGTTTCAAAACACATTCTTCCTAACATTTCTGCGGAAGCTACTCTTAATAACAGAGCGTTTCTTAGCAGAATGATGATAGCAGAGAGAAGAACATGACAGAAATAATTTCTGCTGTAGTTTATGACTAAACCTAACACCCCAAGTAAAATTCGGGGGGGTGGGGAGGAAGGATTTACAAAGGCCTGGAGATTATCTGTTGCAAAATTTCTTGGCTTATCTCTTGATGGCAGCATTTATACACTTTCTGTAGTTAAGTTGCAACGCAGATATAGTCTATATATGAACTGTAATATACACTACTGTAAAAATCATTCCCATTTTAATAAAATTGTATTAAAATAAGCAATTTGCTACTGCTTGTCATAACACAAGATTTACCAAGACTTCTTCCAGCATCGACTAACCACGCTTGTGGTTGCAGATTCTCTCCAACAGATGGCAGTACAGTTCAAGAACTGCGTGGTCCCTCCACCACATCCTCAACTCGGGGATTCCCACAGCTACTTTATTACACATTAGTTATTAGGTTGATAGCATAATAATGCCTCCTGAAAGACTGATATAATAGTTGAGGGAAAAAAAAAAGATTCCCTGAGAGAAGGCTTTTCTTAATATCTTTTCTAATTAGGTCTGCTGCATCTGAAGCACAGCAAGAACAACCAGAAGTAATAAAAAAATCCAGAAGGTTCTTACCCACATTAGATGAAAATGCACTGCGTTGCGAGCAGTATCTCGTCAAAGTTTCTTCATTTTCTACATAGCCACATTCAAAGTAATAAAGGTAATCTCATGCCTATATTTCTGCAACGACCTGTATGTAGATGAGTCTTTTAACACATATTTTTTTAAAAATGTTCTTTTTTAAATCTGGAGAATAAATATGAACACTCACAAACACACGAGTAGTATTTTTAAATACTACTTATGGTATTTTAAATAATACCACCATATCATCAATTTAAAAAGCATGGACCAATGACACTTGCCCTTCCCTTTCCTCTTCAGCTACCAAAGAAACTGTCAGTAAGGAAATAGTTTCTTACAGAGTTCCCAGTACAGTACATACACTAATCCTGTTATAACAGCACCCAAAAAACTGCTGCAGTATTTCAGTTCAGTGCAGTATCTAGTATTCCACAAAAAAAGTGGCTTTGCAACAGAAATAGCCTAATCACCGCTGCTACAGTCAATCTGAACGTTCTAAAAGTGGCTGTAAACGGTCCAAGAGTCTGCAAAGGCCACGTTCTCCTAAGACCAGCTGATAAAGAGGGGAAAGTGGGAGAGAGAAGCCCAGCATAAAGAGAATTACCACACAGGTTCACTCACACCAATCCTAAAAGCTTGTCCATTTTCTCCCTTTTTCTCCTCCCATAAACAGTATCACCTTGTTAAGAACCATTACGTTCTCCCTCTAGACCTCATCTCTCTTTCATCCTCAGACCATCACTATTGCTGGACAACGGCAATGACAACACTACTCTAACAACACTTCTACCTTCTGCCTGCTAACTTCTTGTTAGCTTAGCCGCTAACATAATCATCCAACCAAAGAAGTCTAGCTAGATTTTCTTCTAAACATTTAAAAGAACAGCAGAACGTAAAACAAAAAAAAAAAAACACACACACACACACAAAAAAAAAAACACACATAAACTTCACAGGTTTAAAACAGACTCCCATCCTTACCTACAAGGAAGATTTTAATAACTACACTGACAGGCTGTCCTTTCAATCAGTGCATATTTTTGCTTGTTTTTCTTTCAACAGGTAATTTGCCAGTAGAATGTAAAGCTTAGCCATCAATTTCCTGCCTTCAGACAGTTTAAACTAAATAGTCAGCAGTTATTAACTTTGCCCTCCACTAACAATTTGTTTTACAACAGCTTACTGAATTAACTATATCTTCCCAGAACGCTTACCAGACATACATATCAAGCAGCCTTTATGCAAATCTACTGCATACTTCAGTTTTCCTACCTGGAAATATCCCTGCAACAGGCAAATACACATGTTTTGGCTATACCAAGATAATATATTTTTCTGGAAATCTAGTTTCGTTTTAGTCTCAGCTTGCAGAAGAGTAAGTTAATGTATTGTACAGTTTACTGAGAAATTAAATCAGTGTTAGCTTTGATTGCAGTAGTTGCAAAAACTACTGTAGTAGCAGATGCATTATACATACATCACTATGAACAAGATTTTACATGATATTTTCAACTGAGTAATTTTAAGCTAGTTTGCCTCATCTTAAACACATTAAAGACACATGTTTTCACAGTCGCATCTTAATTATTATATTCTGCAGACCTGTTGATAACGCTTACAGGAATTCTAATTAGCTGTGCTTTTGCATTACTATTCAATGCTGTACACACTGTTCTCAGCATGTGCTCATCTCTTGCACAGCTTGTTCAGTCAAGAATGAATACAATAGCTAGATTCTTGGCTTCAATCCAAATTACAGAACCTGTGGAATTTATGTATTGTTTTAGAGAGGGTTATTAAATAGGTATTAATTAATTTTCTAACTACAGCTTCCTATATTCAGAGAGCAAAAGATCTTTTTTCCTTAAAAAAAACAGAAAACCACTCTTTTGTAAATATAACTTTAAATAATACATTAAAAAAGCAGAAATAAATAGTAAAGTAATAATACAAAGTAAAAAATAAAATAATAAAAAATACAAAAGTTATTACTTTAGATATTCAAACTTAATATGAATAATGAGATGGCAAAGCACTACTTTTTTACTTTTATCTGCTTTCTGCAACGAAGTATCTTCTAAAGAAAAACAGTTTTACTGTACTAGAATTTGTATTTCTAATATCTGTATTTTATAAAGAAACATTCAGTTTCTTAAGTTTGCTGGGGGTCATACGTGAAATGGACCTTCTTGCTACGTTTCTTGTATTCTGCAGCAAGAGTTAGTGATGGATATTAGCTGTGCAGAGTCAAACATTCAACATCCTCGCTTGATCTCCCTTCCTCTCCTTTGCTTCCAAAAGTTACCTAATTCACTTCTGCCATATTTTTAGTGTAAAGACAAGATACCATCTATTTAAACAAAATACTAACAATCTATGCTGCAAAAAGGCAGCATAACAAAAGAGCATATAGCAGAGCATATAGACTGGAAAGGGCATTAAAGGCTATAGAATCACTAGGTGACAAAATCCTCCCAAGTATAATTCTGCTGAGCTCAGACCTCAGCAGCTATCAACATAGGTAAAGCATTGTTAGAAGAACTCTCGTGAAGCACTGTATGTCTTGTTTTCATAGAGGCTAAATCATATCATGCACATCAGTGAATTTACACATACCAGAGGTTGCGATCAACAGGACTATCTTCTCACTTTTTGGTAACGAAACAGGACTCTGAAAAGAGTACCAGAATTCTTCCTACTTCTAACAGTTTTAGGCTCTTACTCCCAAATGCATCCTAAAAGCCACGAAAGATAACGCACATAGCCCCCTCCCCTCCCGCTTTTTTAACCAGAAATTTCTCTATAATACCAAAGTAAACACATCATGTACTAACGAGTAATTAATTTGACTGAATCATTCATTCAGACCATGTCTGCGTGCATGTCACGTTAATTCCTTGGAATGTTACACTTCCATGGGTCAGCTACAAGAGATACCGCATAGAGACCTAAATCATATTGCGGCATTTTATACGAGGTTCATCTTGGTGTAAACTCTTGCTCATCACTATTAGGCAGTTCCCACCGTAGCAGACTAACAGACTGCATCTGCGGCAGAATGCTAAGGAACGGTGTGCTTAAGAGGCAGGGCAAGCCTGAAAAAAAAATCAGTACTAAGCCCAGACAAGATTTCAGTTCTCAGGTACAGCACTAATTGGCATGTTGGGTAAGGCTGTACTTACGGGACAAGAGATCATGTCTGGCTCTGTTCAAATGCTAAAAGCACATGGGGGACAAGGGGCTAATCAGACCTGTCGGAAAAGGGATCTGTTTTTCAAACAAAAAAGAAAAAAAGAAAGGAAAAAATTTCTTCAATAAGAGTTTGGTTTGGGAATTTTCCTTCAAGAAGGAAAAAGAAGGGGAAAAAAACAGTTTGCATTAAGGGTAACATTTCATCTTCACTATTTCTGGTAATGCACGTTCTTCTAAATAATAATTTGTGGAAATAAAATAAAAGGGCATATTGTTTTAGCAAATTACTATCAGCTGAGGAAACAACAGCAGTTGATACCGTGACCAGAGGTCTCCAGAGAATAGCTGGACAAATCCACTACAGAGATGCTGAATAGTTACATCGCTTGCTGACATGAGGAACAGCAACACGTCTATTCCAAATCATTAATATGCTCACACTGTTAATTACCAAAAAGCATTACAAAATTACGGCTTTCAAGTACATAAAAAGTGGTTTTCCACAAAACTCAGAAAACTATCCTAAATTGTTCATATCTCCTGCTATGTTACTTATACATGTAACAGCAATGATTTACGGTCCAGGTGTATAAGACAATGTATCTTTTCGTAAACTCTCTGGGATACTTTCTTCATAGAAGTGAAGAGTGATTTAGCTGCATGAGTGCCATTACCATTAATGAGCGTCACATGGCTAAATCTCTGTGCACACTGAAATTTGATATCCTTTCTCTATAATTAGAAGTAATTCTCTGAACTGACTTCCTTTCTGTGTGATTTGGTGAAGAAACAGCAGAAAAATATTGCAGTGCCAATCCACCATGGCATCCATGGCACCTTTTAAAAAACATCCAAGAAAGGATTTATCCTTTTTCTAACCGTTTCGCTCTTGCTTTGTTAAGTCCTCAGTTTCTTCCTCCAAAATATTTTGTTTTGTGAATATGGATTTGTAACATAAAAAGCAGTATCAGTATTAAAAGCTTAAAGAAGTTTGTCTAAAAGACAGAAATAATAACAACATTAAGTTTTCCTCTCTTAACAGTTCTTCACAATTCTGTTACAGAAACGAGGTGTCCACTTTACATAGTCTTATTTTTTGTGTCTGCCAGATCACTTCGACCACATTTGATACAGGGAGTTTACAGCTTGTAAAGCTACCCCTTTGCTATGCTTGGGTTACTGGGTCTTTTATCTATGAGAGCAATTGCTGCTGCCAGCTCTTTGCACCAGGCCAGAAACATTCTTCTACATCTACTTCTGTAAGTTATGTTCAACAGTTTGGTTCCCTGCTCAATCTGCCATGACAGGCAACCTAAAGAACAGTGATGTCTAGTGTGTGTCTGTAAAATGAAGAGAATGACAGGGGCGAGGGGACATAACCACACAGAGAAAGTTTGTGGAGTCTAAGGAAGCAGTTTTGGAAAAGATTCAAATGATCAGAGAGAGAGAGAGATGAAGGATTTGGGATTCCATTACGAATTCAAGTTATTTGCACATTGTCTTGAGAGAAGCAGCTGTCTCCTCCACCCAAAAGATGAACAGCCAAAGCCTGTTCACAGGCTGATGAGTAAACCTAACTTCTTAAAATAAATAAATAAACCCTAATAGAGATACACTCAGAGTGCTCAGCTTTGTGACAATGATTATTCGCAATGCTAAAAGAACAGCCACTGCCTCAAATTCACCTTTCCCTCTCCTCAATAAATCTCTACATTTTATGCAGGATTTATAAAAATGGTACCAAAGCCTACTCCACGAAAGCAGAAAAGTCCAAGAGCAGCTTACAAGAAAACAACATTTAGTATTATCAGAAATGGACTCATCCTTATCAGAGAAAAGAGATGTTTTTCTTTATACTGTATTTTGTTTCCATTGAAATTTCCCTTTATCAGGGTGTGCTGTCCATGGAAAAATGTATACTGGGGATATACACGTATATACTTCGTGTGTTTGATAAATACAGCTTTTATGAACGTTCCACAGAAAACACTACCCTGAAGATCTTTAAAACCACGGGTGTCTGTTACTGCGACACATACTTTTCTCCACAGTGCATTAACAGCCGAGAAACCAGCAGCATTCATCTCACTATCCATTTCCAAAGGGACAGAGAACCCAAAGATCAGATATGTTTTGTCTCTTTCGACTTTGTCTTTTGACTCTTCTCTCCTCCACCTGATAGCTTTTCATAATTAGATACAGCAGACTGACTCACTGCTGCATTTAGCAATACTATATTCATATATCCTGATTCGTATCACTGCATGTTCTGATCTGACCAAAACTAATCCCTATCTCCAGGCTAAACCTGCCTTTCTGCTTTCAGCCTAGCCTACACGGCCTACCTGAAAATCTTCATCTCTCACCATGTTGCCTCACTTAGATTTCTTTACTGAGGCTGCTGAACTTTACATCAAGCTCAACTTTTTCATTCTTAGTAAAATATTGAGTTTCTTCCCATTGAATCTGTGTTCTACCGTCTCTATGCAATACCTAAACCTCTTTTATCTTGTTTTTCCACTAGCACATTCCTGTTTCTCAAGATTAGTTCCACAGTTAAGACAAGTTCCTTTTCCAAAATGCCTGGATATTCCCATTTCCCACCTTCAAAATCTGTCCTTGAGAACTTTTTTCTTAAGAAGTCTTACACTTTCCAGTAATTTAGACTTCAAGCTTTTCAATGCAGATTGATTTTTTTTTTAATTTCTATAAAAATCTTACAATAACAAATATTACATGGAGAAAGTAGTATAATAAAGTAACTGGGAATGAGTTTGTTAGCTGGTAATATCAAACAAACAAACAAAACAAAACAACCCATATTCCCAATTGTTTCTGTATTTATTTCCTCAGTGAACCACTTCTGACTCTAAAAGGTCTATATACACACCAACCCATAGCCTAAGGCAATTTCTGCATTAGCAAGTAGCATAAGCAACAGCACTGCACCTGCACAGTAAAAATGGTGATGCTGAGGATCCAAAATCCACATTATGTGCATTCTGGGCAGTTTTACTCGAAATACACCCCAGTCTGGTCCACGTGCATGTAGTTGCAACATAGCAAATGAACTCCGAGAACATACCTGCGATTTAGTTTCATCTGAAAGGAAGTCCATCCACGTATTCTGGATCTGTTCCACAACATGGATCACAACAAGCTAAACGGAAAGGAGCTTCAAAAAGTACATTCTGGATCTGAACTAAATTACTACTGTACATGCACCGTAAGATTAAGAAGTTTCTCTGATTAAGTCTGCAACCGTAGCGCACTGTTAGGTTGTGAGTAATATACTGCTTCCACACAACTGAGAGGTGCACAGACTGAGCAGTAAACTGTTTTCTGCGGACAACACTATAGGTTAATGTATTATTTGTTTTGTCTTTTTTTAAATGTTATCTTCTGTAACAGTTTAACCTCCTAAATACAGTACTTCATTAGTTACCACAACATATATACTGTACGAGTATACCCTATTGAACCAGGAGAGAGATTTTACCATACAGTAATTGGTCTCTCATATTGTGAAATTCTGCTTTTCCAGTATGTTACTGTTTATTTATTTTGTTACTGCTTAGTTTTGCTTTCATTGCAGTCATTGCTTTATGAAGAGACGTCTTCATAGCTGAAGAATATGCTATATTACACTAAAAGAGAAAGAGAACTTTTGAGGAGGATGGAAACACTGATAAAAAGAAACACCTTTAAGTATGCTAATGTATATAAGTACTGGCAGCTATTAAATTACACATCACTGAAAGTTACTTGGATGTCTAAAGTAATGCTGAGCTGACTTAGCTACACCACTCTTCTTAATCTATACAACATCCCTATCAGACATAACATTAATCTAGGACTGAGGAAGCTGGTATTTTATTTCCCAGCTCTGTCACTTCTGTGCGACTCCCAGAAACTGCCCTCACCATCCTCTGCCTCAGTTTCTACATCTATTCACAAGGCACTGACTTTCCTTGTGAAGTATCCTGATATCCACTCAGGAAAAGCATTATGTAAATACTAAGTAATTAAAATCAGGGCTAAATGTGATTATCCTAATTAAAATATAATTGGTTCCAAAACCACGTTATTCAACTTGATTGGTAACAGCAAGGGCCTCAGAAAGCTTTACTGTTGAGCTTTAGTTCACAAATGGAGACATTCTGAATATCCTCAGGTAGCACAATACAATGTAAATGAGGTACCTGTAGTGGCAAAACTCACTTAAATAGAATCATTATTATTTAATTAGAATTCTATTTAAAGCTTCATTGCTCTTTCCTTACTCGATGGAAAAAGAGATGGAAAAATATAAAAATAAAAAGCCTACTAAAAATGTACATTTGAAGCTGAAATGTCCTTTGTTATTAAGATGCTTGCCTAGCAAGAACTACTATGAACATATCTATGAAAAATAGCTGAAGCTGACTTTCTCATCACACATTCCCTGCAACTTTTTGGCCCAGTTAAGCCATACGGGAGTGAAACACAAGAGGCTGGTTCTCCTCGTTTGCAGGATGCCTGAAGGAAACACATTTTTCTAAGAACACAAACATATCACGGTTTAATTATCACTTTGGTGGCCTACTGAGCTGTCAATATTTTGATTTCATAAAGAATGGAAGAAGAGACACTTAAATATGCTTTTATTTCACAGACAAAAAAAGTCCAACTAAGACACAGGAAGCTAATTGCCTGTGAAAGCAATGTCACATCCAAATGTCATCATTTTAAGTTTTGCTGCCTTTATTTGTGAATGGACTTGGACTCGGAGCCCAATTCCTTCCCCTCCTCAGTTTAGTCCGTTTTTATTTCCAGTTTTATCTTTCCTTGCAGCCTTCCCTTTCTTCTCCTGACAGCTTCCATTGCTTTGTTACATTAATCTTATTGCTGAAACCCTTCATCTTTTTCCCTTGTCATTTTGTGTCATTTTTATTCCTAAATCCATATAATTACTTCAGACATCTTTTTAATCCTAGCTGTTTGTTCCTCTCAGGTATTTAATCCCTTCTAACTTTGTATTTCTCAGTCTCTTCCAAAGATTTGTGCTGCACTTTCACCAGCTAGAGGTAGGCTTCTCTTATTTCTTTATTCTTCAAGTTTCTCATGAATTCATTAAGAAAGTTACAAATATAGTAATTTTACTGCTTTCTAAACATATTCTTACAATATATTCTTACTCAAAGTGATCATAATTAAAACTGCCTGAGTATAGTTCTGATTAAAGAAGTTTTAGTTTACATGTATAGTGAGTTTAGCCCTGGCTGACAGTAAGATAAAACTAGTTTAAAACAGACATGATACAGACTTCTTATTCCAGGGCTAATACATCTAATTCTCAAATGCCAAAACTTTCATCATCCTCCATCTTTAGTAGGAACGCAAGCCATGACAGATTCAATTGCATTTATTTCTTTAAAAACTGTGCAAAATCATAGGGATAATCTCACTGGATTTTCCATGAGCATATTTTTCTTTTTGATTGGAAAAAAATAGTTGAAGCTAGATCTACAAGAGCCATGCGTCACATCTGCACTAGCTCACTTACATAGCTTCCATCTACACGTTACATGAAAGTGCCATTTAGGAAACTAAGATAAAAACACACTCTAGTTCAAAGTAAATTCATGCAAGTAGTCATAAATATTTTTTAAGTTTTAACATCTGAAAACAGCCACAAAGCTCCAACAGACTACTCACTGCAGGGCAGACGTTGCTCATTTACAGCTATATTCCTACCAAGTAAGGATTCAGCCCTGTAATGAGACAGGGCACACCCTACTATTTACAGTCAGGGTCAATCCACACCACAAACTGAGCTGCAAAACTCAGGCTAACTGTAGCGGCTTCAGGACTTACTTGTGGATGTCAAATTCCTCTGCACAAGTAGCTCTGGCAAAATAAAGCAAAATTTGTACATACTAAATAAAAGGTGTCCCTTATCAGATAGCTATGTATGTCCTCAACCTATATAGTAAATTACAGTTTCTACAGCTTCGTAGAACCAGCTGTACAAGTATTACCTACATTATCATACTTCACTCATCTGGGTTAAACAACCTGTTTTTGACAAGCAAGGAAAACAGCATTCATTTTTCATTACCATTACATGAAATATGAGCAAATAGACTGTCTAAGCAGGTAAATCTCATGATTATTTCTCAATCCTGTTTCCAATGTTAAAAAAATACTCTTATCTTGGCACTGCTGAAGTAGAGAATGTGCTGATCTTGTAGAAATCTATGGCGCACAAGTAGCAGAGATGCTTACATAAAACACATCAACCAGTCCAACACTTAGAAAACACGACTAGAAAAGCAGAGATTTCAAAAGCAGTTATCTTAAAGACCACTAATTGAGGAACTGAGGATCAAGCTTCAGCTTCAGTTTCAACTGCTTAGACAACAAACGGCAGAGAGAAAACTGCACAAAAGGAACAACCTAGGAGTCATCAGCGTAAAATTCTCCCCAGTTGCCCCCTAATTTCTGTAATAACAACTAGTCCAGGGCGTACGGTTGGGTTTCCTTTGGTCTTCAACAGGACAACACAGGAAGGAGAAGAGGAAAAAAGAAAAAAAAAAAGAAAAAAAGAAATACAATTCATTGGAGGTCACAACAGCGTCATGCAGCACTAAATGCACTGACAGCTCCAAGCATTAGGGTTGAAGTGGACAATACAACAGCCTCAGATGTATCATGCTCCATGACCACAAGTGTTACCATAAAACACAATTACCTGTAAGCATAAAATTCTGCGATCCGTTAGTTTGCATATTACGAGTTTTCAAACAAACAGAACTAGAAGTGGGGGAAGGGTCCAGGAAATCAACAGGAAAAGTGACATTCTTGGAGACAAGGCAGGTTTGTTAGATTCCCCCTACTCCTTGTTTTGTCTAAAGTATCCTATGGGACGTGAATTAACTACTCAGAGTTAATAGTGGCTAATCTTCTCACCATAAATTACAAGTTAAAACCCAAAGCGTGTCAGAAATTTTGGTTTTGTTTTTGTTTTTTTTTTTAATTGAACAGGTCTTCATCTTGTAACAGCACATGATTTTACCTAGTCAGTTATTTTTTCTTAGAATGGCACAGGGCATAAATAATAAGAATTCCTACTATGTGTTGTCTCAGAAAAGATAAAAGATGAAAAATACTGGACACGACATAATCCTAGAGGGAGAAGTTCTGTTTCACCAGAGGAATGAGATGGTAGGCTGCTTTTGATGTCATTTCCACTGGTCTTCAGCTCTGGCAGTGAAAAAGGCAAGTGTCCAATGTTGCTATTAAGCAGTCTCTGAGATGTAAATTCATTTATTAATTACACCAACACGGACTGAAAACATTGGAACTAGTGAATTAAAACTTCATAGATTATTTCCTGGATTACTAGCTATTAGTCATAAAAATTGTATAATTAATTCAACAGCTATACATTATCAAGAGAAATCCAATAACTGACCAATTTGTTACCCTGCTTCAAAGAAATGTTTATAAATGAGAAAAGATGATACACTAGAAGCATGTTTAACAAAATCCCATTTTTAGTCCAATTACCCCAGTTATTTATCTTTAGCAACTAATATTGCCATTTTAATGATTTCAAAACTAACAGTACCATCTGAGTAGGGACCTATATTACAATGAACTGACTGATTCCAGTGCATTCAGATTTTAGCCAATTAAATGTTGGTCGATAGTAAAGCTTCTTGCCAACATACTTGTCCTATCCCTTATAACATATTAGGCACATTATGAGATGATAAAGTGCATCAATAACAAACTTGGAAGCTGTTCTTTTGAACGGCGTACAGGATATCATCCAAGCATCTCAGGATTAAAATCAACTACATTAACTAACCTGAGAGCAAGGAAATGAGCAGTACATAGGATAGAATAAGCCATTAGGTAAGGTGTCCAGAATAGCACAAAAGTTGGTGGTATTGTGGTGTTACATCTACTTAGGGATGTATTTAAACTATCAACACTGTCTGCAACGAGAATCAGTTAAGAAATTACAATCAATATTACCCTATTTCGATGACAGTGATAACTCATACCTTGGTGTTTTAGTTGTTAAACAGCATCAATTACTAACAGCCAACTAGCACAGTAAGCCTGCGCACACTCATGTTTTGTGACCTTTTCATTCCCCTTTTCATTCCTAAGTTATTTTCCCTCATCTCATAAATCCTGGTATACTTGGTCCTGATTGTCCACTCAACTGCTAAATACAGAGCATTCCCAAGCAGTTAGTTTCAGAAGATGCACAAGAACATAAATTCTGAAGTGTGATCTAAATACAAAAGATAATCCTTGATTATTTAAGAAGTGTCTTGGTCCAAGTTTTCCAAAAATTTTTTGCTAAGAGCATACAGACTAACCAGGTAAATTGCACACCCAAACATTTTAATCAAGCATCTAAGGCAAAATTATCAAAAACACTAGGACATAATTTTAATATGGGAAAACTTTTGGCAAAATATAAAGGTTTTAGTCTCTCCCTTTTTAAGGGTCTTTCTTCAGTGGTTTCTTTTCCTTATTCTATGTTTTTTTCCCCCTTCCTTTTATATGGTTGGAAGATGGCTAAAACTTTTAGCAGTAAAGAATTTCACGTCAGTTGGAAATAGATGCAAGAAACTTGTATGTAGGAGAAGGACTAGCTGCGATGTGACCATCAACAAGGCAAAGGATTTAAGGAATTCAGCACGTCAGAGACAAAAATCTGATAGGGCACAAATAAAGATCATACGTTTGAAACTATTTTCTTTACATGCACTACATGAGACTATTATTACTTCTTGAGAATAATACGAAAGATTCCAAAAGACTAACTATACAAGTTCACATCACCTAACTTAAATCACTATTTAATTTTCAAGATGATAAAAATCTACTTCTGAGAAATTTTTGATTCTTGTGGGAAGTTTTTTTTGTTTGATTGGTTGGTTTGTTTTGTTTTTTTGCCAATACTGACTTTTATTAAAACATGGAATATCTCACTAGCATAAAATCTGTTTTGAGGAGAACAGAGACGGTTCAAGTCTCAAAATTCCAGTATAATTGCAAATATATACAAAAAAATGACTGTGTAGGATTCATATATGTATTAAAAAGCTAGTAGATTCATATCAGAACTAGCCTGACCTCTGATGCAATTAACACATGGAAAACATAAAACTTGCTAGTAGAATAGTTTTCTCTGACCAAAACTCACTACCCACAAGCACTCATAAGTGCAAGAAATTAACAAGATATAAGAACTAATTAGATATTTATATAGCCATTAGAAATGTGCATAATTATCACAGCTACACATTTAAAACTGCAAATTTGGATGAGGCATTAACCTCTGCGCATCCCAGTTTAAGCAAATCTTAGTATTAGAGAAAAACAGAAGACCCTTATGGGACAAACAGTTATGAATGCCTACTGCAAGGTTCTCAAGCCTCATCAAGAAAGATCAGTTCTGTGTTACCCAACCTCTGATCTGAGTCAGTATGAAAGCCCTTGTGTTCTCAATCGTATGTACAGCAGATGACTCTATTACTAACTGTGATAGATCAGTATGAAAAATATTCTACTGCTATCACGTACCACTCTTACCCTGATTTTATTTTATAGCTCCTGAGTTTTTTTGGGTTTTGTTTCCACTCCTCTTCATTTAGGCATGTCATTATAGTAAGCACTACATCTGAAGAATCTCGATAATAATGCTCAAGGTCACCATCATGTGGTATTTCAGAACTCTGTAATTGTTCATAGACTTTAACTAGATAAAAATCTCAAGTTTATGCCTACACATAAGAGTCTGCTAGGTAATATCAAACGCAGGATGATGATTACCTATCCGTGAAAAGCTTTTTAGCAGGATAGCAAATTCGCCAAAGAAAAACCTGAAATACTATATGGTAATATAAAGGTAATAATGGTTCACAGCTTCTAGCCATAACAGTCTTGAATGTCTGACTGACCTGAGTAACACGCTCATTAACCACCTCCACAATTTATTGCAAAATCATTACAAATATTAGGATCAGCAAATAAATAAAACAGTTGAGTGGTCAACTATAAGCTGAAAAGGGGCGTGGGGAGGGGGGAACCCACAAACGCAGACCCAGACACTATAACCTTTTCAGTTTATTAGAAGTAAACTAGATTTGTAGTGTGGTCTAAATGCATAATCGGTATGTACATGCACATACACATCTTTACGGAGAAGATTTTCAGCGTCAACACATACTGTGCCACCATCTTAAAAAACGTGGGTGGAACGGGCAGTGGGGGAGACTCATCCCGTAAATTCTTGCAAAAGCTGTCAAATCTCTGTAGTGAAAGTTACATGCATTCGTGGTCTGAGTATCTGCTTTCAAGTAGTATCAGAAGAAGCTGAATCTCATTTTCTCATTTTTGACATTCCGAAAACTCATGAAGACTATTGCCTTGAGTTTAGCCTTTGTGAAATAATGCAATCTGCATCTGCCCCAAAGAGAATCTCTGAGGCTGCCCTAAAAGTAGAAGGGAACGCTTCCTATTATAGTCAAAGATAAGAACGACCTCAGTTTGCAGTAAGTCTGCTAATGAAACATCAAACAATTGACACAATTCTACTGCATAATGAGTAACACAGCACGGTGATCCAACCTGGGAGTGCTTTAACATAATGAAATCAATATAATAGCAGTACTATTCACTTTTATTGGTGAAAAATAGCTAAAGCTTCACTATCTCAGGTCGACTCACTGAAGAGCTTTTAACTGACACATACTCTTCATGCCAGGGAAGTCTCTATACTTCTCTTTCCTATTCTTCTGTTCATTTTGCCTATTTCCATATACCGCATTAACAGAAACAACTTCTGGAGCATAGAGGGAAACAACAGAACCATAGCACATAAAATCCAGGACAACACTGTGCAGTACTTTCAGTTACACAGTCCATATAACCTCCTGCTCGTTTCAAATATAGAAAGCTGGCCTTAGGAGCATCAAAAACTAACAATAAATGACACAATCGGAAGCAGTTTAGCATTCCTGTAGGGGATATGGGTGCATAAGGAAAAAAACTAATCCAGGTTCCTTATGTTTAGCTCTCAGGATCTGCAAGCTGTATCAGTTCTTTACTGGAGAATAAAAAAAATATGCACTACTCTATGGTTGGCCGTCCCCACACCCCAAAGTCAACTGGAAAGAATTCATGGAATCATCAAGGAGGAAAGATATGGAAGGCTAAAAAAAAATCAGACAAGCAATTTTGTTACCTATTGTTTCATGTTGTTGCGCTACTTTGTTTCTGTTTCTCTACGCAAAAGATCACATCACCCTACATTTAAAAAATTGGTCCAGGGCATCCAGGATGGTATCACCTTGTCAGGTTAACCCTGAGGAATTCTCTTACATTTTAAGAAAAGATATTAAGTAGTCTGAATATTCAACAGTCTGTAACAAATTTTTCTTTAAAACAATGAAAGCACATGCAGGGTGAAATAAAAAAAACTTGAAAAACTTTCATAGGGAAAGATTGTTGTCTACAATACTTCACAGCTCTGTCACATATCACAAGGTCCCTTACTATGCAACAAAAATGTAAGAAAACATTTAAAACTGGCGCATGTGCACTACGTACCAAACTTTCTCTCTACAAATTTGCATGGGGGGAAAGGACAGCAGCATTTATCAAAGTATCCAAGCACTATAAGGTCTTGGAAATGACATCTATCAGAACACCCTAGAAATAATGTCAGGCCTTGAGGGTACTTGCAGCAGTTCTGTGATGAGTGACAGATCACAGGCTGTACGTGCGGTTATCCGATATCCTGTTAGGGAAACGGAGAGGTTTTTTGAAGTTGCCTTCTCCAACACATCAATGCTGCCGAGCTTTTAATTTCAGTTATTTTTCTAACTTTCCTTTAGACTGACATTACTGCTAGCATTACAACAAAACGTGCATGTCAGACCTCTTACAGATCTACAATAACTGGAATAAATCATAGACGATGATTACTATCATAATGTTTTACTTCTTCTAGATGTAGTTTAGCCTATAATAATATAGTATAATGAATTCCAGTGTGATCTACTGTCATCCAAAAATAGGCAACAGTAAGTGCATTCACATCGTGCACACAAAAGCCTCTGGCCATCAGAATACTTGGACTGCAACAGATTTCTGTGATTTATTTTCAAAGACTTTTTTGTTGAAATGAAAGAACATTGAATTTTTAAAGTAATCTCAGCTCGTAAACAGCAGCTTCCCAAGAATATACAATTAGAAAAAAAAGATTTATTCGTCAAGAAACATAACCAGTTACTTACCTTTGCAAGCACACGATTTTGTGAAGTTTGCCTCAGAATCAAAAAAAAAAAAAAAAAATTCAGTGAACAATTCAAGTTGGAAGGGACCTCAGGAGGTCTCTAGTTCAATCTCCTACCATAAGGAGGCTCTAAATTCAGATTAGGTTGCTCTGGGCTTTGTCCAGTTGGGTACTGGAACTCTCCAAGGATGGAGAATCCACAGCCTCCCTGGACAACCTGCTCCAAAGCTTAATCATCCTCATGCATAGTTTCCAAAGTAGAACAATGAATGTCAGGCTGCATATTCAATTTTAATCATTCACAAGGAACAATCACCAAGTTGTATCATGAAATATCACAAAAAAGCATCAAGCTCTGGTGTAGACCTAGTCAGGACTGTCTTGCTAGTATTTTTTCCCCACAATGTTACACCAAAATGTTGACTATAACTGATTATAGTTGGATTAGGTGAAAGCATTAAGTAATGATTTACTGAAAGAAATATTACACATTTTTATGAGAAGTTTTAGCACTGTGACATTTATTCTGATGGGGAACTATATAACTACATTTTAAAAGTAAGCTGTGATAATTATTCCGATCTTGTTATTTACTAAACAAAAGGAATAAAGTTGTTTTGCACTTCAAATACATCTTTCTGAGCAAAACACTAATAATTCACAGTTTGAAAACCTACAATCTCACTTATGGAAATAAAAGTTACATGGGAGATCCTGGATTGAATTAATTTTAAATTGGGGGGGGGGGAGGAGAGAAGGAAAAAAAATTAACAAATAATCTTTAATGTAGCAAACTGAAATAGGAATAACATTTTGCAGACATTGCAACAACGTGCCACTTAACTGTGGTGTAGTCTCTGGTGAAACATATTTCCAATTTTCAAAGTTGAGAGACCTTCAATACTGGTAATTAAAAGATGCTCTAATGCTTAAAACCCTTAATATCCAAGGAATAAAATAAGATTAAACAGTTTCTACTGGCTTGGCATGCAGCCATTGTTGCAAAAACAGATTGGGATGCTAGTACAGAACATAGTTTAGCCTCATTTACCCACACCCTCTGGGAAGTTTAACTGCCAAACAGCAACTAGGACTTGTTTCCATACTTCCCTGGTTGAAAGAGGCCAAAAATATGCCAGGGACCTAAGTCTACTAGCACTGAGAGTTGTGTTCTGACACCCAGGAACACTGCTAAGCACATTTGGGATACACACATATTATGTGTGTGCACACATACATGCACGTGCGTGCGCATACATGTATATATTTTCCAGCACTTATGTGCTATTTATCTGTTTTGTTCTCAGTTGTCTCAGTACAACTGAGAACGCACACTCTAAATCCTTTTCCATGCCTAAATTGGATAAATGAATTGATAGATACTAATTAATATCCTTAGTAGCACCACTAGATTTGATTTCAATCAGTTAAAAGAGTCAGTAGGGCAGATCACCAATCACCATTAGCTCAAGTTTTCTCTTTTAATACAATAAGGAACCTCTAAATAGAGATAAATTACAGTGGAAATGAAATGTGGTAATTGAACTCATGAAGTAATCTTCTTCATGGCACAAATATTTTAACGGGTTCAAAGATAGAATATACTGAGGCATTTGTCTTCTTTCACAACAGACAATTGAAAAGTCACACAAAAACAGAAGAGTGCCGTGTTTTATCTGCTAAATGCTTACTTAAAAGTAAAAAAAGAAATTACTTACCTGCTATTTCTCTTTCTATTGTATTAACGCCCACTAGATAGCCCTAGTTAAGAACTTATCTTCTCATTACAAAGGAGGCTATGAATGCTCTTTTATCTACCTCTTCTCTTTTTATCAAGACTTTCTACATAGTAAAAAAGTATCACACAGACCACCATACAAAAGAGTCTGGTACTTGGACCAGACTCCCAAAGCTACATAGATCAAACATAAAATACCTTTGATTTAGGTTAACATTAAATAAAAAAGTTGGATGAGTTCTATAGAAAGCATTACTCGTGTTCAGCTGTAAATACATCCCTACTTCCTCCTCCTCACAATCTCACTCTCCCACACCATGTTCTCACTTACTCTTCATTCTCATCAACTATTCCTGCCTCTCCAAATGAGGACTTAGTCCATATTACGTTTACCACTTCACCAATACAGGTTTTCCACTTCCATACATCTTGACTCTTCCCCAGTTCCTAGGCTGTAAGTGCAGATCTTCACAAGCACTTTTGAGTACAGAGTAGTGAGGGACTACTACTATGGACAGCAAGGAAATTTTTAGCTGGGATAAGCATTGATGTAGAGTCAGCTATGTTTCAGCTCACGTTGCATACTTTTATATATGCAGAGTCATCATCTGCCATTGCTGTCATAAAAAAAACATGAGGAAGTGTAAATATAGCAGTGCTGTAGCTTAACTGCCGATATCCAAATCGGGTGGATTGTCACTTAGATGGAGTACCATGAACTACCAGATTTCACTGTATCCACACCACATGGTTACAGTCAGAAAAGATCTTTGTGACATATATGTGAGGAAGAGAACTACCAAATGTAAACTGAGGTCGTTTTAAAGGTTTACTGGCACAAGGAGATTGTGTAGCATACACTGGACTACTCACTTGTACTGTTGAAGGTGGTAAGCAGTAAGCAGCAAGAGGTAAGCTAAGTTAAGTGCTAAGTGGTAAAAGCTAAGACATAACTTATGCAGGCAGAAATGCTTAAAGAGCCGGAAAGGATAGGCAACTACTCTTTATTGAAAAATTGAGTTTTCTTTTTGTTGTTTTTTGTTTTAACCCACCACATATGACAGAAGATACTTCTTGCATTTTGACACATCAACAAGGAGAGTTATCCCAGATGTATGGGAACAATCTCAATTGCACAAGCAGATCTGGAGAACAAGTAACAAAACGGGATGTGAACTGACTACGCTGTGGAGCAATAAACAGATCTGTCTATTAGGGAAAGCCCAAATACCCTTCAGAGGTCTACTTCCTATAATTTGAGTTACATGTTTTCCACTCTAGCCCATATCTCCCATTGCAGCAGTTAGCCTGAGTTAGGCCTAGTTAACATAGCTGTTGGCATAGGCCTGTAATTCTTAAGCAACCTTTCATTTTAAAGGTAGACAAAATATGAAAGACCTCTTGCTCCAAACTACGAAATGAACTTTGAACAGTTTTTATGGGCTCAAGGAAATAGACAGTCAAACCACACAAACCTCTTGCTCATCAACTGCAGCCATGTCCATAAGCATCCAGAACAGGCAGCCTGTGAGCAGCAACTACAGCGACAGCGAATGAGAAAAATACGGCACAAGTTGAACAGACCAATCCCCAAGGGGATGTCCCCGACCCAATCCTATAACTAACAAAACTAAGAGATATTCTATGGATCCCAGAGAAGGGGAGTCTCTGGAGGACCCCACGGGCCCACCTCCAGCCTACATCTATAGCACAGCTGTAACTGCCACACCAGTCCCCTGACTTCTCTCCTGGGCAGCACCGTCCCTCCCACAGAGCACAGAAGTCTTGTAATTCATAGAATTGCATATGTTTGCGACTAAAGTATTTTCATATCTGAAAGCTTCTCTAAGAATGAAGTGGGGGAGAAAAGAAGTCCTAATCCTTTGACACCCAACCCTTCTTCATTCTGTGGTCTCCTAGCAGTGAAGAAGCATTTTTCGTTATGCATATTATTAGTAAAATTTTAATTATATGTATTATCAGTAAATAAAACCAGAATTAGGAAGCAGTTATGGTTACAACCTTGAAATGGAGACTGGAAGAACAGACCATCTAAGGAGCACCACCTTCTTTAAAAGTAATACCACCAGAACATTTAATAGCACTAGTAGCATGTATACGGTACATGAAGTCAGAACCTTCATTTTGCCTTTCTAAGGGTGCCAGGCTTCCAGTACCTTTATTAGCTTCCTTCTACAAAGGAATGTATTCTTTTACCCAACTGCTTGTTAAGAATAAAAACGTAGGGTTTTCTTATCTTAAGAGAAGTGCAGTGCTGGAAAACAGGCTTCCATGGTCATACCAGATAAAACTGTTGCTTATTTACCATTAAAGTAATTTTCCCATCATGCACACTTCCCACAGACATTGCAGGCCGAAAAGCCATTTACAGTAACAAGTTCTGTCTCTAGCACATTTTCGGAGCAGAACTGTTATCATATGAACACAAACATCACTGGTGTGGCAAAACCAAAAATGTGGTAAAAAACACAAAAATAATTATAACAATGAACAACACTAAGCACATATTTGTATTTCTACAAATAGTTCATTAAAACTACTTTGTTCTTTAAATTAAACTATCACATAACTTAATAGCCTACCATACAACTGCTGTGGAACCCAGGGTGACCTCAACCCTAGACTCTCAGTTCAGCTTTTCATGAAGAACACAGTAAAACTAATATTCTAGTTAATTCTGTATATAGCATCACTTCATGATAGAAAGTTCTCCAAAATTTAGGTAGATAAATGAGATACTGTTTCCAAACTGCTCAACTTTGCCATTTAAGGTTTCTGGAGTGTTTACTGGCTGAAGCGTATTCATCCTGATGCAGGATTAGGTTTTACATGAACGAGATCTGGCCTTTATTACGGATTTCTCCTATTCTAGTTTTCCCAAGATGTTTATGTTCGCAACAAGTGGCTGCAAATATTAGTAAAGATTCAGCAGGTGAAAGAGGGGGGAGGGGAACTGTTCATGGTTTTGCAAGGATTCTACATCTTTCCCATCTTCAATCCACAACAAGCCTCTACCAGCACCTCTTTCTCAGCCTTCCCTAATCTTTCTCACATAAGCCCTCAAAGCGACCCCAAGACTTCTTCTTGCCTCACAACGTGAAAGCTTGCCCTACTGGGGAGGGCCCACTCTCCCTAGAGCAGTTCACCTGAACTGCGCAGCTCTGCATTGCTGCCCTGTGGGGCTACCGGTGATGAGCGTTCAGTGATAGTCTCACAATGACCACAGCAGCCAAAAGAACCTACTCCCTTAGACTGTAAAACTTCAGACCCAAGGAATACTTTGCTAGCTTTCCCAAGGTGATGCTAAGCCAGCAAAACAACCCACCAACCACACATACAGCTGTAACTTATGGTCCATAGTCAGTCACAGAGAAACATACCAGAATGCTAATATAATACTAAGTTGTTCCACGTAGACGTTCTCAGAACTACCTTCTGAACACAAAAAACAACATTTAGATAGCAGTAAGAAAATGCATTTCCAGACCTGAAAACTAAATGTTAGATAGCTACATCGCCTGTTTAGCTTTTACGCTCCAAAAGCCTTTGTCTCTACTACTTACAACACTATTCCAGTAATCATAGTAAATAAATAAATGCAACAAAAAAATCCATCCTGATCTCCAGAGAAAAGATTTCTCTAACCTTAGTAGCTTCTGCTTTTGTATTTGACATAGTCCTGGTCACTGTTTGAGGTCTGCAAGGTATTTGGGCACACAACTGGACTCAAGATTAATTCTGAATTTTTGCCCTTCACGACTCATATCAATTGTTCAATGATTGTCTAGAATCATTACCTTCGTTTTATGTAAGCTCTAGGAAAATTCCTATGTAAATAAAATCAAATATTTATGCAGAAAATGTGCTGCGTATCCTACCATCATCACACCACCACAGTAATTTTAAGACGTAACCGTATAGTATAATGCTATGGTCTCTTTAGTAAGAGATCATAACCAAGTGTCCTCTTAGAAAACAAGATGATAGATTGCACAAGAAAAAAATAAAAGATTTATCCAAATCTTATTATCCTGTGCTCTATAACTTAAAAAGAGCTTTCCTAGCACAGAGCTGTCTTTGCTTAAGTTTTAATCCTTAATGATTTTCACAAGTTTATTTATGGATCTAACCTGGGATCCAAACTACTCTCATTTCAGATGCTTTTATACACGTTTACAATCTCCATTAAAGCTCGAGAACAGAAAATGGCTCATGTTATTTCTGAAAAGCTGAGACAACATATATGAAGATAAGAAGGCTTATAACAATAGTTTATGTTATCTCAATACAGAAATCCCTGACATCATCGGAAAACAGTGTAAAATTTATTTCCAAGCAGTGAAGAGTAAATTTGAGAGGGACATCAAACACAAGAGGAACTTGGACCTCTCTCTACATTGAAATATTACTGAATGGTTTCTAACTCATAATCTATCAAAAAATTCATTATATACATTTTTCTGAATACTCAGATAGAGTTTTATTGTTTTTGCTGTTGTTGCTGTTGTTTCAGGGGGGAGGTTATTTCAAATCAGCCAACTAACATATTTAAAGATCAGTATAATTCATCCACCAGGTGGCACTGCAGGAGTTTACAATCAGTGAGACTCAGAGAAGCAGCAGAGATTAAGGACTGCTATAAAATAAAAAGAACAAACAGGCAAAACTCCAGCAGGTGCTGTTTTATTTATTTATGAATGTGTCTCAGCACCCATCTTCATCCACTGAGTAGCCTACTTCAGTATAATTAACTTTTGAGACATAGCAGAAACCTTTCAAGATTAAATGACCCAATAAGATAAATCCTGCATATTCAAAAGTCAACAGCATGTCAAGACTATATGGTGATCTTCCCCATGTCCTTTCTTAAGTGTTCCTCAGTGCCATCCTCATTTCTTTCAAAGTGCAACTACTACACGCAGGCTGGAGGCAGAAAAATGGCCCAACTATGCAGTTTACAACAGCTAGTTACCAGCATTTACTTTCACCTTTCAGCACCCACACCTACAAAAAAAACAAACACCACCCTTCTTAAGGGAGTAAATCTTAGAAATAGAACACAGCACCAACACACACAGTCTGTGCAAGTGTTTAGACTGCCTTAATTTTATCCTTCACAGCAAACTCCCTTTTAAGGGATAAACTCCCTTTTAAGTAAGTGAGAAAACTCACACCATTTTTATTACTTCAAGTCCAAAAGTTCTAAGGACCCAAGCTAGGTTCTTCTGTCCATTTGCTTTGTTTATCTACGCTCAGAAGAACTACTTTCCCAAAGAAGTTAGTCCTCAGTGAACCTAGGCCTGTCGCCCATACTGTTCAGTGATTCTTCCTTAGAGGGCTCACGTGCCAAGTATTCTTTCAACTTGAACTGTTCCTTCCCAATCTAAGAACACTTGGCTTGACACTCATGACCCATTGATTGCTGTTTCACTGTCTGATACTTAAGCTTTTAATAGCTCTCAGAGGTTGCCAGGAACACCATGCTGAAATTCTACTCCTTTTCAATTCCAGTATACCATAGCCTGTAGGCAAAAGGTATTTGAAGATGCAGAGAAATACTTATTATTGAACACCATCACGCTTGACTTCATCAAAGCAAGAACATCAGGATGCAAAAGGAAACACTCATCCACTTACACTAGCCATTCATCTCATCTCAACCACTGCCTGAGGATTGAAGACCATCTTTTCTGAATCCAAAACTGTAAAGTATGTAATATAAGTACTAGAGCTAGGCAACAGCCCAAGACAAAGCTTGCTGGCTGCTGAAGGAGGCAGAGGAAGGCTTTTGTTTGCACAGAAAAGAAAGAGGGCTGGCTAGCACTGCAGAAAAATGGAGTGGAAGTGCTTTGCTGCTTTCAAGAAATAACCATCAAAAAGCTTTTAAAAAGAAAAAAAACAGCTGACTCCTGCAACTGGCTTAGGATCACCTGTCAAATATATATCAATAACATTGGCTAAAATGCTTATACTTAAGTTATAGTGCCTATCATTACAAGAACTGGGCTTTGTAATGAGCAAATATCAGAAGCTGAACTGTTTGTCCTGCACTTTACCCCTACATCATCAAGTCGCTGAAAGTTATTTCCAATCACCAGAAACTACCCCATGATGGAAGTTCCAAAAAAAACCCATGAAGTCTAGAACTTTTAAGCTCCAAGTACATCACACCGTACATAACTCACCAATTCAAAAGCCAATAATAAGGCAACAGGTTAATTAGAAACTTGCTGTCCAAATATCCTGGATGTTCCCTGCACTGTTCTTTCTGCAGGTTTTCTTTTCGAAAATTTTTTCGGGTAGACACCTTCCTTATCAGAAATGAAGAAAATTATTCAATATCAGAGAACACAGGCAAATCTCCTTGATGATACTGCCACTATCACATTACCAAAAAATGCAGATGTCTGAAGAAGTGTTTATCTGTGCTTTGGGGCTGCTGAAAGGAGAGAGATTTTTGAGAACTGTGCACCTCTCTCAACTGATAGCAGTAACTGCTAAATCTCAAAATATAAATTAATGTTTTATTTAGATTACAGAAATTGACTGTGTTCATGTAAGCTTTTTTTTCCCCCACCCTTTGGAGAAAAATTCTTATTTAAATTCCTCTCAGATTTAGATGAAAAAAAAATTTAGAATCACATTGGAGATATTTACTTCCAAATTCATCCTCTCCTTTATCTGCCAGTGTAAGTCAGCTATCGCACTAACAAAGCTGCCGACACCTGGAGCATGACTGTTTAATTTCATGTTTGTAAGCTCTCCTGCAGAGGACAGTATCTCTTAGAGATCCCCCTGAACTGCTGTGCCACCGGTCAGTGAAACAGACTTACCCTTCCCTGTGAGTTTTAAGTTTGATACTCAGGTGTCTAAATCCAACCAGGTAATTGTCACTGCCTCTTATCCAATTTTCTGGCAGTGGGGGAGAGATTATTTTGGCTGCTGCAAAACAGTCACAGGTGCTGCAATAATGCAGAGATCATATTCATGTAACACCTGCTGCAAGTTCTCTTTTTGTTACCTTTACCATATACCCTTCTTCCCTCCTATACCTTCTTCAATGATACTTGGAGCTCACTGCTATAATTATCATTCTCAAACTGGCAACAGGAACATCCTTTCAACTGATGATACCCAGTGAAAGAGAACACAAAAGCAGTCTTCCCCTCCAACTTCAGTCTGGCTGATGAACTGCAACAACCTGGCACAGCATGAGCACAAACCATATGACTGAGTGCAGCCAGCTTCTGTTTTTGTAATTTCCTCTCCCCTCCCCGTTTCATTTTGTTTGGCATTTTTTAAAGTAGTGTGTTCTTACAAATGAGTGGTCCATGGCAGCTGGCTGCCAACATGAGTCTTCAGTGAGTTAAAGCACACAGTATATACAGACAAGCATGCACACACACATATACCTGAACGCGTGAAAAACTGAAGTGACAATGGCTGCGTTAACAGCTTATCTCACAGTCAAGCTGGAATCGCTTCTAGCGGTTGTAGACTTAGAAAGAGGTAATAAGATGAAAGGACAGGCTAAGATATCCACGCTTTTTCCTAGTTTTCTGGTAGTTTATCAGCATGTTAGGGTTGTCAGCATGGTAAAATATTTACAAATAGCCAGATACAAGGTTTGGACAGGTTAACATATTACCAAGAGATGATTCCCAGCAATAACTGCAATTCTTATTAAAAAAAAAAAAAACACATAACACCAAGAAAAATCAGGAATTGACACGTATCAACTTCAGCATTCTAAGAACAAAAATGGAGGGGGAGAATATCTTGAACAGAGATGCCTAAAGGAGAAGGGACAACAATAAATGAAGTGAAATGAAGCAGCTTTTTAAAAGTGAAAGGAGAGCAACATCAAGACAATATGTCAGCACTTCCAGCTCTGGGGCAACATGTTCCTAGGAGACTGTCCTATGTTATTCATGGTAACAAATACCCTTTCTCACTAAAGTACAAGACTGACAAAATAACAAAGCATGATGCTGCCAGCAGAGAATGCTTTGCTCTGTAGTCTTACCCCAGTGACAAGAAAGGGTGAAGGATCACTGTGCTCAACTCATAATCCATGAAAACAAAGTTTTAGGGGCTTCCTACGGGTTTGGGCATTTGGGGGCGACAATTTACACCTGGTTTTTGAAGGCACAAATGACATACAGCTCCAAAAGCTGGCACAAATTTGCAGCACCACAGCACACTTATGTATATTCCCTATTATTTTGTCTGGCATGTGATTTATTTTTTTGTTATACAGACTAATGGCTGTCTGAGAAGAATATCCTGTAAAAGCCTCCCAGTGTGCTGCTTTCTCCTGTACTCCCCCCAGGCTTTCACTGTTGATTGACCTAAGGGACTGGAGTGAGGCTGGATGAATTTTCAATTTGACTCAACGTAGACACTTTTGTAGTTAGTTCCTTGTCTGATCTTCTGTTGCCTGTAAGATGCATACAGTAACATTAAAATGTAACATCACAAAAAAATTCCATGTTGATAGCCTCATCTATTCCATTGGTAGTAAGGAAAGGGCAAATTCTAGCTCCTCTACTTTCTAAATGATGCCTTAAAGATTTCTATTCCCCAGATTTGTAGTATAAATAATAATCTAAAACATAAATACAGTTTAGGTTCCAGGGCTTGCTTCTAAACTCTTAAAACAGAAAATGTAAGAGACAGTTGTGTTTATTAAGCATGTACAGGTTCTGCATATTCTGCTTCTTATGCCATCCATTAATACCCGTGGTAGAGAAAGAAGATGCATAAAACTTTGTCCTGCATGACCAGCAAAGAGAGAAAGCGAATAAAGGAAAGAAGAATTCATGAGCTTTCCACTCAAGCAGTCCGATTCCATTCATCATACTAATTTTCAATACCACTTACTTCTTTTACAACTGTGGACTTCAGAGTTTTAACCACTAAATCTTTACAAAGGTGAAGTTTTGCAGTTACTTTGCAGAACTGAAAGTCATCTGCAGTACAGAAAACTACAGCCTCTCACTGCAAAGTAACTCCAGTATTCCACACTGTGCCAGGGAAAACTGATCAGTTCAAAATTAAGTACTTTTTGAAGCTATTGAATTGAACCGTTTCAAACACTACATAAGAGAGGAAGGGGAGAAGAGAATTTAGTTTCTTAATTCAAAACCAGATATACAACAACATATACATGCATACAGCACAACACAGTGAACAGACTTCAGCCTGCCAATTATTATCCTAAGGCAGAAAACCTACAAGTATCGGTAGGCTTTAAATCCTCTTGTTAATTTAACATGATAACTAGAAGAAAATATTTATCAGAAAAAGAGAACCTACTTGAAGAATCTGATATCAGCACATCCAAATCTTTTAGTCCTGGTGCTAAGAAGTGAAGATCATATTCTCCAAAAGCTTTAGCCAGAGATTCCTGTCAGATCGACAACATTTATTATTTCATTTACTTTAGGACTATGGTTATTTTTGGTTTCTAGCTTAGTGTACACTATGGGGTTTTAAATATAAATCTTTGCATAGCTGAAGCTTTGCACTTTTTCAAATCTGTCTCTGAGCATTATTTAGTTATCCTACAAGAATCAACCACTCAACTGCGGCTGGCATTCCATTCTACCAAATCAAATATGTTTTCATACTGTCTGAAGAAAATAAACTTGCCTAATCCCACACTCCTGTGATTTCCCAGAGTGAGGTAAATTCTTCTAACTTAGGGGCACAAAGGTTAAGAGAAACAAATGGCCCTGTAATAACATGCCCAGTACTACGCAGTAAATTTAGTAAGTCAAGGCAAATGGAGACATTTGGGGTTTTACTCTGCTTTTCTCCACATATCTAAAACGATTTGCAAAGCACTTCCAAACCCTCTAAGTTTATAATATCACTGCAAGCTTTGGGGGGGGGGGGAGGGGGGGGGAAAGAGAGTTGCAAAGGTAGAGGACCAAAGCACAGATGTTAATGACTGAGACAGGGCTTCCTAAAACTCTGCTGAAAATCTGCATTTTTTTAATCTAGTAGTACTACCATATCACAAGTGTTCTCTTTCTATTCACTCCTATTATCTTGCACACCACAGTTTTGAATTTTAAAAAGCCATGTAGAATTGCACAAAGCAAAGCAATGGGATGAGGATTTGGAATCTAATACAGAATGTGCTTTGTAATCCAGACATTTCCAGACATCAGACTAACCTATGGATAGACTAAAAATGTCAGTGATACCGAGAAATACTTTTAAAGTACTGCCTGACACTTAATGAGGTCACACCACAACAATATAAACAGCATCCAAATTTAGACGCTCTAGTTTTGCTAAGCAAAGGACTTCCTAACTTGGTAATTCCCCACTTGACATATGCTGAAAGTATGTTTTCAATAAACATTTCTAAAATATTTTATTTTTATTTAGCAGGGAAACATTCCAGTTTCCCTAAGCTGGGGGGAAGGGAGCAGGGAGGGGGGAAATAAAACAAAACAACAACAAAACAACCCCCCCCACACACACACACTATCCACACCCCAGGAAAACAAACTGTCTAGAAAATATACAGTTTTCAAACTTTCCATCACATATATAAACGATTTTTTCCACTTTTCCTACACATAAGAGAACACAGTTGGTAAAATTACTAGGGAAGAATCGTCAACAGCACTGTTGTTTCTAAAAGAGTAATATCCCCCATAAGTGGCAGTAGTGAACTACAAAAGCCACATGCATGTGACTTAAAAAAAAAAAGTTAGTAATCTTTAAGCTCTTCATTAGGAACTATCCATTCCATGCAAACTTGATGTCACCGATTCTTCTACACACTACCCAATTTGCCAAATTCAAAGAACATCTATTGTTAGGATGGTAAAATACTTTTAACTTCAAATAAAAATGCACAGATCACTTCACCCATGTAAATGTACAAATACCTGCACTGAATGCTGTGTACATACATGACAGGTAAAGAAAAGAGCCTTAAGGCTTCTAGTGCTCTGTCTGATCATAGATGCAATGCTTTCTGCCAAATACAAGGCAGTTACTTGGTCCTCACTACAGCAACCGGTCCCTTTTGTGGCACTGTGGGAAAACATCAAATACAGAAGAGGAAAGCAAAGCTACCAGAAAAAAAAAAAAACATGGCTGGTATTAAGGCCATATCGTGATCAATCAAAATCTAATTCATTTACATTAAATTTTTGTTTTAAATGCAATAATGGCAAGCTGTAAACAACATCAATATCTTTTGTTAGGCTATTCAGTACCTTACCTGTATATATCTGTTTTATCCATTAAAATATTTTTACATTCATATTGGACAACAGGTAAAAGTTTCCAACCAATTAAAAACACTGTAGTTTAAGCTAGTGTCATCTAATCAAGTATTTTCCAAAAAATTTTTAACGTGTGTGAACTGGGGACACATTATTGCTAGTACGCTGCTATCCAAATGTAAGCAATAGAAACCATTACTGAATAAACCTAGATACGGTTTACCATTTACACGGGAAGACACACTAGAAAACCACAATTAAAAAACAAAAATACATAAATACACTTATAATATTTCTGTATACCACCCGGTACAGAGCAAGGCTGTGTCAATATTAACAATCAAAGTAAAATAGAGGGAAAATGGTTAAGGGTCTGAAAGATGCCAGACTCATTTCTGCAGTTGTCATACACCATGAGACAAAGTTAAGATGAAAGACAAAAGAGGCCCTAACGAAACAAATGATTCTCATTGGTGTTTTTATATGGAACATGATTATCAGTATGACTTATTTTATAGGAACATCAGATAAGCTTTTTTAACTAGTGGCAAAAAAATTGGCAAGAGGCCTCTCCCTGGCACAAGGCTCCAGAAAACAAAGACAGGAGCACGTTGCTGGGCCACATATAACACAGCAAGACTAACTCTCATCTGTCCTATAGCAGCTCACCAAGATAACATTGGAAACAAAAAAGGTACAATTTTTGATGTTTTTATGTTTCTAACAGACACTTTACTGTTTAAACCAGTTACAGCCACTGAACTATTTACAGCAGGCTCTATCTAGCACCCCCAGCAAAAAACTTGACGAAAACACCCTGCTCCCTACAAGCACCATGGATAGACTGTTTTATATATTACAAAAAAAAAAAAAAAAAAAATCAAAGTACATTCTTTATCCGGTAACTGCAATCTCTGAAGCACAGCTGACCATCTGCTTCTGACATGTTTCAGAGGAACCAGAAGAGGACAAACTACAAAGTAAGAGTGAGGCTAGCTCATTCTTTACATATTTTGCACATGTAAATCTAATGCATCATCTTTTTCTCTATTCCCTTTTCTTGAATAGACCTGGTCCGGATATTCTTAGCTTACCTTTATCCTGTTGATGTAATATGAAGCAATAACACTCAGAAGTCTCAACTACACAATTTGCTATATGGCATAAAAAAATTACGCAGTGTAAGCACAACTCACCACTGCATAAAGATGCGTAGCTGACAACAAAGATGTGAAAATATGAGCTATCTGCTGATAATTACTGCTCACAAGTCACTGAAAATCTCATGATTTCATATATCTCTATTTTTCCCTCCCCTCATTAATCAGGGAGCTCCAAAGCAGCACACTTAAAAGAATACACTGTCAGTATTATTTTAAAATATAAATTCAATATAAAGCTTTAAATAATTACGTTTAGAAAATATTGACATTTAGCCTAAGAAATTCATCGACATTCTGTTAACTTCAGCCGGTAAATTAATCATCTGGTATTGGAAGAATGAAACACAACCACATATTGATCACTAGATTCATTAATGCACTGCGACTCTGAAAAACACTATGCTATCAAGCACAGTAAGTTAAAGCAAGGACTGCTCCCAAAAGAATTAATACCGTAACACACAAAACTGCACTATTCCAACAGAAGAACATAGCAATTTCCAGCTGTCTATCGGAAGGCAGCTCTGCAGAGAAGGACCTAGGGGTCCTGGTGGGCCCCAAGTTGGCCACGAGCCAGCAATATGCCCTTGTGGCAAAAAAAGGCAAACAGCATCCTGGGTGCATTAAAAGCGTGTTGCCAGCACACAGAGGGAAGGAAGTGATGCTTCCTATCTGCTCTGCACTGACGAGGCCATACCTGGAGAGCTGGACAGGACAAAAGCAAGAGGCACAAACTGAAACACAGAAAGTTCAATTAAAAAACAAAAAAACAACCTCCCCCTCGACACGCATACCCCAGAACCGCTGTGAGGGTGGCTGAGCACTGGAATAGCTTGCCCAGTGAGGTTCTGGGCAACCTTGAAGGTATTCAAAACCCAACTGGACAGAGTCCTGGACAACCTGCTCTAGCAGCCCCTGCTTTAGTAGGAAGGTTGAACTAGATGATCTCTAGAGGTCCCTTCCAACTCTGACTAGTCAGTGATTCTGAGCAACTGTACAGAATCTATTATTAAAGTGATAAACTCTGGATTTCATTCAATTTTCTGCACATGTACAATCTGGTTCTAGAAAGGTATAGTGTTTAGAAACCAGAAGTTTTCAAGAGAGCTCAACTGTTGAAAAGAATCCGTGTCCATTTTTACAGTGGATATACTGTTCAATGTTAGACCGAAAGGTGAAAGTGGTTATGCATATCACTTGCATTTGTAGCTATCTTAGGTTTCTTTTATTCTTCTCTCATATTATTTCAGAGCTTTGAGCAGAGCTAGCTTAAAAGCATTAAAAACAAAACAGAGTTCTGTGATACTAATGGAAAATTCCTTCTAAATCGCATACTCTTTGCTCTGGTTCTGAAAATATCCTACATTTTTCAGACACCTTGGGGGATGTTTCCCATTTAAACATTAGCTGCACTGAGAGTTCCTTCCCAGAGGAGGATGGGTAAATGTGGCAGAGCACATACAGGAGGTACTATGTCTATTACTGCCATTACTGAAGCATTCTGCCCTGTCAGCCACCAGAGCAGAAAAGAAACTTTTTCCCCCCCAGTATTTTCTTCCACAGAGATTAACTCATTAAACAGTTGCTACAGCAAGATTCAGAGGGAGATGGAATAAGCTTTAGTTAAAGGTCTGAATAGTTTGCTTCAACTTCACCTTTTCTACGCAAAAGGGTTTAGAGAATAAGCAGAGTAGTTTCTCATAACAGTTCACTAACACTAGACCTTAGCACCAATATAGGAAGGTAAATCTGTCTCAATAAAACTATACAGTAAAATTTTGTCTTTCATATCAGACTGACATCTTCAGAAGGAAACATGGCACACCTAACATTCAATTTACAAGAGACAAAGATCTGTCCAGAATTCGGAATACACTGTATGTATACTAATTGTGTTTTTTCTTAAATAAATTCAGAGAATGAACTTTAATTTTTATTTGTACCAGAACCATCACCATGCACTTCAAACTAATAAAATGTACCTCTGGTACCTAAAATATATCTACGACTTGTATTACCTTTCCACAATTATACTAACCTGGCTAAGTCTATTAAAAACAAACAAAAAAAAAAACAAACAATAACAAAAGATAACCACATTATAAAGGGCTTCTGAAGCATAAACATTATCTTCTACTAGATGCATAAAAAAAGACATTTAAGATAAACCCTGGTGATTTGCGTTTCTCTTAAAGTCTAGTTCCAGTATCAGATTAGAATTTAAAATAAATAAATAAATAAAAACAGCTTCAGCCCTTATGTTCATAAAAAAAAAGTTTGCAGGTATCATCTAAAAATAAGGGTTTTTTTCAAAAACTAGAAAGCTAATAAAGTGAACCCAAAATGCAATATCCCTTCAAAATTTCAGTTTAGTGTACAATCCTGTGATTTTGATTTCTGACACAAAGGACTGGGCCTGAAGATTGAATTAGGGCTATGATGCTTGTCCCGTATTTTGCAGAGCGACAGATATTGCAAAGGAAATAGCTTACTTGAAAAACACATGCCCAGACCTTCCAAACTAAAGTCAGAATTACATTTTCCCCCTCATAGATTCCAAAAGAAACATAAACCTTAATCCCATTATTTAACCATACGGAATACCACTGCTTTCAAGCTGCTGAGTTATAATTTGTGAAAATAGCTATTCAAGTAATTGCACCATATCAACAAAGTCTATTTTAGCAGATAAATTCAGAATAAATAAAAAATCATTTTAAAAATTTACATAAAAATCAGCTCAAAATTCAAAACTATATGAAAAAAGATGACCTACTACCTCATCCAGCCTGTCTTTGCAAATCTAGTGATATAGCTCTATACAAAACATTTTTCATGTATTTCATGTTAGTAAAGAAGTACTCATTAAAGCCACTGGTGAAAGATATATTTGTAATTCATCTTACATAGTCTTTGAATGCACCTACACACAAAAAAACAACCAACCAACCAACCCACACCCACCCACCACCTAACCAGTAAAAGCTTTCCAAAGTAGTTTGGAATAAAAGATCTTTGATGCCAAAAAGAAAACTAAAACAAAGTTGAACTGCTGACCAATAAAATCTGGAAACAGTAAAGGAGATAGCAGGAAAAGGACTGACATTCTAGAAGTTTAAAACCATGGGTTAAAGAGGTTAAAAATACACACAACATTTACAGGTATTAACAGACTACCTGTCCCTTTCCTGTTCTGAAATCATCTTATAGGGCACAGCAGAATACATAGCTAGATCTTAAAGCTACAGAATTTCAAGTTATTAGTCAACTATTTTTATTACCATAGCGATCAGCTGTCAGAACAAGAAAAATAACACTTGCCCTCTGTGTATGTAAAAACTGTATCATCTTTTTTAATTTAACTTGTCTCTCAGTCAACACTGTCTTCCACCCTCATCCACCTCTTCCACACTACAAATGCAGCTCCTTCTCTCAAAGGAAACAGTTTGTTCAAAATGCTAACATTTTGTAGCATTGCAGGGTAAGTTTTTAGCTTCATCTTCAGCAACAAGATGAGTTACCTATAACCCTTGCCACCTTAATCAATCAGAAAACATTCAAAAACCTTTCCCAAACAAATATACCAGCTCTATAAGTGTTTTTCTCCAGATGCAGGTTTTAAATTCACACACATAAGACGTTTGCACGTGAACAATGGCCCAACAACTACTTCAGTAACTTTTTTTAAAAGAAAAGTTTTCCTTCACAGAAAATCACTTTTTTAAAAAAAAGTGGAAATAATTTACCAATGGGAAGTTAATATTTGTAAATGTACAGTATGTACAAGATTAATACATATGTGTTGAAATAAGTGCTAGGATTTCTCGTTATCACTATACGACATGCCAGAGCGTACTAGTTTTAATGAGTCTTGTTTTAATGAGTGAGTAGAAGCAGTATGCTGAATGTTTAACCAGGGCCAACTGCTGAACTATGCATGGGATCCCCACGCTCAATCCAATTGCACCATTAACCATTTTTCAGCAGCATCTAAATCACAGACAGAGACAAGATTAGAATGCTCCTGAAACGGTATTAGCTTCTGAAAAAACAGTATTTCCCAATAAGCCCCTATTGACGTGGATTAAATATTTGAAAACAAAACAGCCACATTCAGGTGACGTTTCTGTGGTTCAAAATGTTTCTACTTCATCACTATTTGGCAATGTGTATGCAATCTGACTAATCAGAAACGGATTACACAATGAGAACTGAAGCACTAAGGAAATCTTCAGATGTACTTTATTCATTTAAACAGTTGTGGCTCACCCTGCCAGGCCTATAAAAAGATCTGGTGCTTAAATACATTCTTCTTTTTGACATTGTTTGTATTCATCAGTTGTTCAGTTTAAGGAGATTTATTTTTACTTGGGTATATTTAAAAAAAAAAAAGTGGATTCTAATGGGTTTTCACATTACACTATTCAAATGAGACTGGAAATCATTGTCAGTAACAGAATTTGGGGGGCGGGGGGAATCACTTTGAATACAAAACATAAATCTTTAATTTAATCATTTATCTTCAAAACTGTAGTTCACCCTTGTGTATAACATGACTTAATGTAATAATCACTGTTTTGGAGCCCAGACCTCAGGGCAGATAAGCAGTTGCCTGGACTTTCTTTCCAAGAAGAGATTCTAGAATCCTCTCTATCCAGAGATTAGACCTCTTCCAGGAACTTCACTGTTTTTGAAATGGAAGCCTTTGGTATTCTCATTTCAAAACTTGAAACCTTAGGCAAAGCTATTTAAACAGCTGGGTCCACAGAACAATCCTGAATAGAGCAAGCTGAATTTCATCTCTTCACTAAGTTGCTTCCTACTGAAAGAGCTGCACCTGAAGGAGTCACTGAATTAGAATACAAAGTGCACTGCGACTATACTTATGTACAATATCAGTACCCAAAATGTATGTGTAACTATGTTTCACAAGCAAAAAACCACAATGCTTTCAAGCGTGCAAAGCATATACTTACCTCTTGCTTGTGTGCCACTAATTGAGTGCTAGGGAATAGGAGAAACTGGACTTAAAACTATCGAAGGTGGTTGCTAAAACGTTAAGGAATTAAAAAAATTATTTAAAAGAGATACTTTATCTGTGTATTTAAGAGTCCAATTAAAGCTGTGAAATCAAGAAAATGGAGCGGTAAAGCTATTAAGTACTGGCACTCTATTGTGCTTAGCTCAAACTTAGTGCAGCTCAATTACATTCTTTTTAATTATTGCAAGCCAGTACAAGTATCAACTTGCCACATATTATCTCAATAGCTTAAAGTGCAGCCAAACATCAATGAACAAAACATACAATGGAGATGAACAAGTGATAAAATATTACACTGGACAAATTAGCAAACACCCATAAATGTTTCATTTACAATAAATACAGTATCATTTCTGAATTCACAAAACAATCAGTTAAGCAGATCGGATAGAACTGAACAAGCTGACTTCTTCCTAGAGAAAAGGGGGTTCCACTTCTTAAATCCTTCTACTACGCGGATATACAAAAAATTAATTTAGGAATAGTTTTTAATTACAAATTAAGAGTTGATGAATTACATTTGTCATTTTAATTACTTAAAGTTGGAGAACTGCTGTAATGAATTGTGCTGAGTAGAAATTCTTTGAAACTGTCACACCAAAACAATCAATAATTTAATAGTTATTCCCATAGCATCACTGTCCAGTATGACCTATTTATCTGCCCTCCTCTCCTTCCCCCCACACAGCTGTTTCAGACAGCTATATTTTTAGTCTGACATATCATGGACATTTTTTTCAACTTTGTGACAGACTGAAGCATAGATCTGAAGTTACTTCAAGATTTTCTTTATGCAAATATACCTTACTAAGCCTTTCTTTTTAACTGTTAGAAGAAAAAAGTATTGGCATAAAAAGCTGCATTCGAGCTGTAACTTGACGGCATTCCATAAATAATAATCTATTTCAACAAATTCAATTATGTAGCGAAGACCACAGCTTTCATTAACAAAATTATAAAATACTCACTGAAGCTGTGGTCAAAGGCAGATAACGTTATAAGGTGCTGGCTGTGCTAGCCAACAACATTTCTACTAACCTCTTCACTGGTGGAACCCTATAAGAATTGGACGTTCAGGTCACTGACCTACCTGAAAGTAAAAACTGCTGCAGAATTTAACATTTTCTACAGTAAATATTAAATTTTGAGCTCAAACTCAGGGAGAGTATTAGACAAATCTCTTAAATCTAGGTCCAGGAAAGTGTAACAAAAAGCTGGAAGGCAGATTAACTTACAGTTGTACTCGAGCAAAAATGAATCTTCTTCTGTCACTCTGCCACACCTGTTAAAAATCATGCATTTCTTCAGACCTGCTGGTAGCTTAGACGTCAGCAGCTGGAAAGGCTACAGCAGGAAATGACTTGGTCTGACTTTTAAATATTTTTGTAAGGGTAAAACTACAAATACTCTGTTTATTGGCATGGCAAAGCCAATAGGAGAAGGAGGAGGAGAGTCCAAAGACAGAACTAGTATGGTATGCTTAATGCTGTATATACATTTAATACTGTTGGCTTTTTCATGTTATTTGTTACTGTTATTTATAAGGATTTGTGGCTTAAGAAAGGTTTTCCTGTACTACCTATAGTTCAGTGAGTACTGTCAGAAATAAAGCTCTTAGTCCTACGAACAGTCCATCTGCTAGGGCCAAACCGCCAACTCTTCTACTACTACATCTGCCATGGCCACAGAGGCCATCATCAGTAACCAGCCTGTCACAGCCACAACTGTTAACATCACCAGCAGTGAGACAGCAAGGCCACAGCTATCACTACCAGTGGTTTGTCTTACAAACTACTAACTGTTCTCATTTGCAGTGCTACAGCTGTTAATACCAATTACTGTCCGGTAATTCTAAAACAAAATGGTGTTGTTGCTACAGCAAGTAGGTGCCTATGAAGTACTAAAATCATTACTTATTATAAACAGGCATTAATAAAACCAGCTTTGATATGAGAAACTGTAGATGATGCTGCCAGAAAGAACCAACCAGTTGGATATCTGATTTGACGTCACTTCAATGTGTTTTACTGAATGGGCTTACTAAGCTAAGCTCCCTCCAAATGAATCTGACATGCTACAGAACAATACATGCCACTGACAGGGGAAACTAATATACAGAAGATACAATACTCACCTGACATTTACCCAGAACTATTCTGAACAGTGTCAGTAAAAAAAAAAAAAAAAAATCTGTGCTTTACTTAAAGCACCGCTCCCATTACTTTCGTCTCCTGCACAGCTGCAGCAGTACAAGGAAACACTAGGGTGTTAAGAAGCGCTTTCACATACACAAAGCCTAGGCTATAACTACAGAACGCAAACCAGGATGTTTAAAGACGAACAGAAAAGTTTTTCAGAGAGGCAGTAAACAGCTACCTCCATAATAATTTGAAAGATATCGTGTCTCTAAATGAGGTACCAATAATAAAGAATTTGCACATATAATATAAAGGGCAGGGGGAGGGGATTCAACCTACTTTCTAGATATGGGCTGCTTTATAGGTAGCAGCCAGTAGAAATGACCATGATGAAATATTTCCTTATCAAGTCATCAGTGAAAATACAGATGGGCTGAATTTTATATATTCATTAATAATCTTAGAATCTGCATGGCTTACCTCCTATATCTGCTCTCACTGTTCAGAATATTTGTGCATAAAGTCCAGTCGAGCCAGCATGCTGATGGAAACATACACTTCTATACAAAAAGCGTCACCAATTTATTCTTCACTTTTGCTAAAATAGGCAACTCAGAAGTTTGATTATGCAAATTATATCCAAACCAGGGAACATAAAGAATGTCACAGTACCTGTATGTAAACTCTGAATTCTCTAATATTAAATACTGACAAACCATTTACAATCTACAAATCATTATTCAAAATTATTCTGCTAATCATTTAAAATACATTTGAGGTAACTGTAAACTGCCAATAAACAGATCATCAAGAGAAAAAATTATTTTAACTGAATACACTATCCACTGTGAAATATTCATTCGGAATGAGTCATTAAGTTTCATGGGGGTTTGTTTGTTTTTCTATATCGCAGTCAAAAACCCCATTATGTCTGGCCAGTGGGAACTATTTTATCAATACCAGTTCCAGAATGCCCAAAGAATCTCCTCTTTGTTTCTCTTCCCACTAATCATTGCTGCTTTCAGCATTTGGACTGTTGTGCATATGAACCATCTTTTTTTGCATCTCTAACTGCTGCTCTGTGATTAATTTTCATTCGCCCAAACATTCTACATAGAGGTCAAAAAAAGAATCAAAGGTCTGGCATGAAACTATGGGCAAATAATCTTGCTGAAGGCAAACAACGCAGATTTGTCAACCTCGTTATTTCCTTGAAGTGTGTCCGCTAACTCTTCTTTTTAAATTACCTGCAGATTGCCAGAGTGCTCTAACAATTATAGAGTTTTACAGCTTTTTTTGTAAAAGTGCTAATTTTTAAAGTCATTCTAGTCACAAAATTCATTATTAAAACTTCCATGAGTCTATTACCTAGGAATTATAACAACTATAGTTAGTTAGAAACTGCAAAAATCAGCCAGCTATTTTTGCATGAATTTAGTTCTCCAAGTACTAACAAAAATTGCACGTTATAAGAACTAGCAAGTCATCTTTATCAAGAACATACACATCAGAATAAGCTAAACAAACAAAAAAACCCCCAAATTTTGTAAATAACATGCTGGGGAGGGGGTGAAGAAAAATATTTCTCTCAAGCATTTTAATATTTTAGCGCATCCATGCTTGAGAGTACATAGCAACAATGACTTTCCTCCATAGCATTTCATTTTGTTATTTAAACATGCTAATTCACAAGATACGCCAATCATAATTAAATTATATTAATTATACTTGTATTCCATGATATTTTCTTCAAATCTCAAAATCTCCAGGAAGAAAACAGGAACACTGGTTCCCATTCCCAGAAGTCTTTTTCCATCATCTCCCGCCCCGCTGCAGCGGAAGCAACACAGCTCTCTACTTCGAATGTACAATGCTTTCGGGTTGGCGTTCTCCCCATCAGGAAGCAGTATGGGAGGATAGGTTCAAAAGCTGTAAGTGAAAGAAGAAAGGAGAACGGATTTCTGCAGGAGAGGTTAAAACAGTGCAGATGCTACTGGGCAAAAGAAAAGAGGACCAGGAGCAAGAAAGTAGTCTAACAATGGTCATAAAGTTGATCTCTACATGGCAAAGGTTCACTATATCCACTTAATCATCTCTTTGGAGTCACACATCAAATGTTTCTTTTTATTTTTTCTTGTCATCATTTTCCTTTCTTAAAAATAATTCCGTATAAATCAGCAATACTGTAGTCATATTTTTAAAGTTCATTCACTTTCACAGCACAAAATTTTGTTACATGCTGCAGTAGCAATGTATTTGCACTGTGTGGTTCTTGTACCTTCTGCTTGCTGCTAGGGAGCCAGAGAAACTTCCAGAATTTCTACTAAAATGCTATTCTAAGTAACCTTGATAACACTCAACACTAGCAGCTTCAGAAGACACTTGGGGACATCAGTAAATGTTTCATAAATTTAGCAGGTGAGTTTTCACATCAGGCTGCATTTTCTGTCATGAAACTGGAAAAATCCACACCTGCACAAGCTCATCTGTTTTTACTTTCCACTGAGCTACCAGATGAAAATGCTTGTTACACAGCAAGTCATAATGACACAATTGTCCTTACTGAAGGAATCTTTTCTGAAGAAGCAGAACGACAATTGGAGTATTACAGACTTCTGAGAATCCTTTGCAGTAAATGGTCTAATTGAGGAAAGATCCTCAAGGACAAAAACTATATCCATAATCAACTTCTAAGCTTGCAAGCAGAATGAGAGTGAAGTTTAAACGTGAAATCACATTTATATCTTCATTTCAAGACCTTTAAAATGCCTGGAAATGCATTCGGAAAAGCTAGTGTCAATGACTTTTCACACAGGAGCAAATTAAAAGCCAATTGGCAAAGACAAAGCCAGAATTGCTTCAGGACATATTACTGACAGCTGGCTAAAAATTAAGTTTCCTTTTTCATATTCCTGTTACACATCGTCGTACTGCAAAATTGACTGATGTAAACTGAAAGAAAGGGAAACAACATTTTCAGCAACAGTGACAGAACGTTCCTGTAGCTTATTACACTCATGTTGCCTGACTATTTAGAACTGAGTCAAAATATGTAACACGAAATCAAGCCAGTCCAGACTCAGTTATTTTGAACTAAAGTACTGAATAAAAAATCTCCCATCAGAAACGCACCTTCTACACACACTTCAGTGGGATATGACCTCAGGTCATCCCCAAGAATATATTTTAAAAGGTTTTATAGAAGAGGATAACACTGACACAAGACACCATGCTCTCTGAAATTCTCAGACAAAAAGAAAAAGAGAACACACAAATATTGATTTATATTAACTGCTATAGCATAGGAAGTGAACTAACTTCAAAAGCAAGTATCTCTATAGCATTCAGTTGGAAATCTTAAAGAAGTCCAGCTAAAATCTATTCCCTAAGATTAATCCGTTAACTACTTCATAAGATTCCCCACCCTCCTGATCAGGATGTCAGTTCTATTGGATGCATCACGCTGAAAGAGGTACAAAAGAACTGTTCAACAATTTTATCTTTAATTGTATAAGTTTAATGAGAGTTTTTCCTCAAGTTGTTTAACATGTTCAGGCTTAAGTAATGCATGATTTAGTCAGAAACGCAGCATATCCTGCAATAACATGACCAACGTTCCGAACTGTACGACATATCATTTTGTGCTGAAGTGAGAAGGCAAGATTTTTTTTAATTAACTAAAAGTTTTATGTATAGGATAAAAATATGCTTATTCTGTTCTGTTGAGTCAGTTAGTAGAATGACTTCCTTCACTTTTATTGCCCTGAGCTGAAATTTCCAAATGACGTCAGATGTGAACAACAGCCAAACTTCTTAGCTTCTTTTGCTGCTTAGAGAATCCTGTCACGATAAACATGGGTTTTGGAATGGGTTTGCTATCTTACTCAAGAAATTGAGAGGTTTTTTTTCCTCTCTCTCTCTCCTTATTTTGGTAAACGTTAATAGCTCTTCCATTTTTGGAGAAAAGATTTGAGCTTTTGTCAGGTTCTACATACGTTGGTTTATTATCCAGGCTGCATCCTTCATGAAGTCATCGGAACAAAGATAACACTTCTACTAACTGAAAAACAACAACAACAGCCTACTATGCTTGCCAACTAAGCACTCACTACGCTACTGTTTACTTTCATTCATGTATCATATATTTATAAAGTGAGAGACCAATTTGGCCAACAGGAATGAATTTATCTGGATCAAATCACATCGTGATGCAACTACCACTTCTTTTTCACTGAAGTATTTGGCCACTGCAGTATTTACTTTGTTTGTAAATGACTGAATTCAAGGAGACCTATAGAAGTTGAGCAAGATTCAACAAGTAAGCTAACAAGGCAGCAATTTCTTTCAAGGGTAAAAGAAAATTTATCCACTTTTATACAATATGCTCCTGCCATTTATGTTAGTTCTATGTTAATCCTTACCAAATAAACAGACTGCTTTAAAAGTAGAATGATTACTGCAGCAGGACCTTGCTAAAAGCAGTACAAAATTTTAGTTATGCAGACTGGTATGTTTAGAAGTCAGTTATGTGCATAACTCTGTCAGCCCTTTTTTCTTTACATAAGTAGCTATTGTTCACCCAGTGGGATTTGCTAGTGTGGTTCAGCAACGTACTACTATTGACACATGGCATAACCTGCTCTGAAATTCTGGACAGCTACTAACACACTGAAAAAGGGTTCTCTTTTTAATGATCAGAAATTACCATTAAACGTCTGTCTCCATAGGGAAGCAAATGGATTTTGTTATCAAACAGAACTCTCCTTTTCCAACTCCATCGTATTATCACATTTCCTGTCATAGATGGCTTCTCACTAGGCTCTTAAAAGTGGCCTACAGTAGATCATAAACTCTGACATATGCAAAAAACAGAAATGGAAAGAAATAGTAGTAAAGTAGAAGGAAAACAAAACTGAAATACATATCTCAGAACAAGGGACAACAACAACAGAAAAGGTATCAATAGTTTACACATCCCTTTTATTTTATTAAGCCCATGAGAAATTCTAGCACTGCAACCTACAGGGAAAAGGAAAGAAGGAAAACAATCAATTGGATCAAGGAAAAACATGTAGTCCTCGTATCAGAAGTTCACAACATTCAGACCAAATTATCATACTACCGAATCATATATTAGCAAACCCTTTGGTAGTACTAAACATCACAAAGATAAAGTCCAATTTCTTGGTACTGCGTGACACAATGCAAATATCTTCACAAAACATTGTATTTTCAAGCAGAAAAAGAAATGAAAACTTACTTCACTCATTTGCCTTTCATACTTCTTAAAAATAACATCCATAGTGAGTTTTTAAAAGTTTCTTCTTTCACATTCCTTAGACTTCTGCCAAATTTTCTTTTTAACTATTTTTAAAGACAGTATGTTTCTACTTGGCATTTGCAAATACATACCTAGAAAAGTTTTGCATATTCATATGATGAGAAAAAAATTACATGACTTGCTTAACTCACCAGAACTAGCTAGAAATCTCAAGATCCCAGACCAGAAAACCTTCTGAAGTTGCTTAATAAAAAGAAAATGCCCCAATAAAGGAAGAATATACTTCTGCAGACTCCTCTGGAAGAATAGTATTAATAACATTCTCAAAAAAAAAAAAGTCATTGGCAGTTTCTGCAAACATGTGCACAGGTAGATATTTCAAAACTGTGAATATGCAACAGAAGTTAGCTCTTGTTCTAGATCCCATAGAGGATACATATTTGGAGAAGTATGTAGAGATCAACCACAATTAAATCAGCCATTTTTGCCAGAAATTACAATATTTTTATATTTATTTTTAGGAAGGGATGAAAAGTTGAAATTCATTTTTTTCTTGAAATGAAAATTCAAGAAAAAAGTGCCTACTTATAAGTATTTAAAAGCTTCACTCAGGTATGTTTTATTAAAAATGAAGCATTTTGATCTTGTTTCAGGCTGTTAAGTAACTTAATAATGTCCAGTAGATCTCATTTGAGGGTAATTTCAACAGCAAAAAGTAGCATTCCAATGTGGGACATTTACTTGCAATGATTTTCTGTAGGTCAACGCCACAGTTACCCCACAAGGTCCAGCCTATAACCTCACAAGATATTCAGACAGAAATCTGCTAGGTTAAGAGAAGTATAGCCTTAGGAAGACACATGTATAGGAAAGAAATACTTCTACCTGTGAGCAGCTGAGAGATTACAGAACATACAAACCATCACCTAAAGGCAACGCGCAGTTTAATGCATGCTGAAGTCACTACCTATTTCTTTATTCTTCACAGGACCAATTTTCAAAGTCACATTTTCGGAATTCAAATTGAAATGCCTTGAAATGTGAGACTTTACAAGAAATGCAAGGAAGTCACTGAAGTCACGTTGCTCAGATTTCTTCTGCGATCTCATAGTTGGTGAAAGCACATACTTAGCTCAATATATACACAGCATGTTTCCTTTTGCTCGTAACAAGATTCCAAGTGCAATGGTGCACAACTTTATAATTGTGCCATGCTCATCATTGCTGGATCCTCTGTCTCAAAGAAATTTTTGACTCCTTCTACTTAAGGTTAGTTGGTTGTGTAATTGGATTTCTGATGTCTAAATCTAACATAGTCAAATCTCAGCGAGAATTACATACACAAGTTCAAAATCTGAGTTATATTTGAACTCCATCAGAATTATCTAGTCTAATAAGTTTCCTCAGATGCATACTGTGGGGCTGAAATTCTGAAGAAGTGAAGCAAGCAATGCTTGGAGTGACTCAGAGGTGAAAGAACTCATGTGCCTTAAGTTTCTCAGGTAAGCAGGAACAATTTCTGTCTAGTGTAAACATCCAGGTTGCAATAGTACTACTTTAAACTATGCAACAGCTACAACCCTAACATAGAGCTTTATAGGATTAATTTACAGTGATATGGGGGATATTTTAAGCCATTTAATAACCTCCACTTATAAGCAATTATATTTTAACTGCTTGCTTAAAGCAGAGCCCTACAGAGTAGGAGGAAAAATCCGTTCCTGACTTTCTCAAATGGGAAGCAAACGTACTTCAATTGTGCAAGTAAGATAGTGATAGTAATCTATATTGACATTAGAACGGAAATGAAATCTCTGCTCTGAACTCTCCTCACATTTTTGCCAGTTCACGCTGTGCCTTTGTTTTATGTTCATTTTTCCTCCCAGTGCCATTACACAAGGCAAATGAAACAAACGTCTCCTGCCCTTCTTTTAACCGAAACAGAAGCAAGTGGTCACTACCATCAGCAGCAATTTTTATCAGCCACTTTTCCTGCAAATGCTTTGCAAGTGAAAGGTAGGGTGATGCTGAAGCACTCCAGTTAATGTATGTCAACACATAAATTGAGATTACACTGCTGTATTAGCAGAAAAATGGTAAGTACAACATAAATCAATGAGCATTCTGTTCCCCTTCACGTTTATCACTGCATCCAAAAATAATTCATAAAAATGATTTGATTCCACATGTAAATTTGTCATATTATTACTAGTAAAAGGTAATTTTAATGTATTAAACAACATTTAAGGAACGTCAGACAACGCAGACTTCAGTCAACTTCAGATGCCTGTCTAAAATTCTAAGCTTTTATCCATACATTGCTTCTATGCATTCTTATACAATTTGAATCCATAGGAATACAGAACGTTCATTTTCTCAACACTTCTGGTTTTTTAATTTATATAATAATAAAACCCAAGCTCCTATAGCAAACATGAGTTTAGTACCTGATCAAACCAAAAATCCCTCTTGCTCCTGGGCTGACCAAGTCTAAGGGTACTGCGGAACTATTACGTGAAGCGTGACAAAAAGTATTTAAGTTTTGCTCGTCTTTAGGTCCCCATGCAGTTGACCCAGGGAGGAACCCAGAATGATCAGTAACGGAATGCTACAGGCAATCTTCTTTAGCCAAGAAACAGACCTCCTCTCCCACCCCTGCCTCGGTCCAGAAACAAACAAAACCCCTTGCAGGTCAGGCCCCTCTTCAGTTGAAGCTTTTAAGGGTGAAATAAGTGAAAATACTACTGAATAGGAAAATTTAGATAGCGGTCCCAGTATAAGGAAGCTCCAAGACTTCTCGTCTTCAAATCTGAACTGCATTCACATACCATTATATTGTCCTTAAAATATTAGACTGCACAGTCTACCATTTGTAATTTCATTTTTCCAGTAGTCCCAGAAAAATGGGTCAAAAAGCCTTAGTCACATGTTTATCAAATATACCTCTTACTTTACAGAGCAATAAAGTATATGTGTGTGTCTGAAATCTGACTATTCAGCACAGCTGCAACACTAAAGAAAAGAAATGAAAAGGCATGTGGATGAGGAAGCTGTAAAGAGAACGGGCAGAGGGAAGTTTTATAATTTTTTTCCTTTTTATATCTCTCTCGACCTACCCACAATAAAAAACTATTGATCGTTACCTGACTGTCACTGAGAACAAAGAGCAACACTGTTAAGTGTCCACCACACTGCTCTCTATATAATTCTAATGCATAGGACCGGATAAGGTGCCTCACAACTGAACCCTTCATGCCAATACAGCCAAGCCTCTTTTTTATGAGCTCAGATGATTACTTGTCTGTACCTGAGTGCAAGAAGTCAGCTTACACCAGCTGTATGAATAAAGGACTGCTGAAATAAGTGGTGAAAGAAATATTGGTAAACCCTTTTGGGAGGCAAAGAAACTGGCCCTGGCCTCTCTCCCCAAAAAACTTCCAAAAAGATTAATGGGAAATAAGAAGAACTAGACCGTTCACTTAAAGTAATTCTGAAAAGAATTCTGAGATTTCAGAGTGGACACTTAAGATTCAGGCATGCAGCCTAAGAATTCACTCCACAGCATTCTCCATCACAGTGGCAACTATCAGACAGATCTCTCTAATTAAGAATTTAAGAATCCAGTGCTCACCCTATACAATAGGGTGCAATGCAGACGTCACCGCAGCAGATACTGAACAGGCTAGTAGGTCCAAACAGTATGGTCTAACACCGCACCCAAAATAACTCAGGCCACAAAAGCAGCTGTCTTGATCCCAGTGGCTTATCTGAACAGCTACAGCAACATGTTAACACAGCTTTACTAGTGCTACAAGCAGATCAGCTACTCCGAATCACAGCCTCTTGAAACACACAGGTTTACCCACAGGAGATACTGGTTAGCCACATCTGCAGGCAGAAGACTATTTATTCACCTAGCAATACTGCTTTCCACACCGTGCAATAGCATAAGGCTTTCACAAGTTTCTCCTCAAGGAAGTAACATACACCAAAGCCCAGATTCTCCACGATCGGTCTGGAAGCAGCAAAGCCATTTATTATCATTTGATATGAAAATATCTTGACACAAAACGTGTTAGTGAGGAAAAAAGGTCAATACTAGAACTCATCACAATTAAGTTACTGTAAAAGTCTAACCATTTTGCAGTCCAAGATCTCCGCTAGCCCCCCAAAACCGGAAGAAGTAAAAGTGTTCTATTTCAACTATTCCAAGATATTAATTTAAAAAATTCAGTTTGTAACTAGAAATTTTGAAACAAAATTTAAAATATGAAGTAGCTGAATTAGCGTTTTAGATATGTCAAATGAAGTATTCAAATCAAACTGATTTTATCAGATATTTCACTCACCCAAAATTTCAAAATTCCACATTTCATTTCAACTCAGATTAAAAAAAACTTCATTAAAATCAAGTCAAGCATCAAAAAAAGAAAAAAAACACTTCAGAGATGTAGCTTTCAAGAAATGGCACAATTTTATTTCATGATATTCCTGGAGTCATAAATTAAAAAATTGTTTAAGTTACTGCTTCCGGAAGCGTAAAAAAATTTGAGCATATGAATAAGTTCTGTCTCTTAATGGTGCTGAAATAATTGAACAGGATTAGATGCGTCAAGTTCTTCATTAAAGTTACCTATTCCATGATACAGGATCTGAGCACGCAGCACTTTGGGATTCTGAAAGAACAGAAATGCAAATCTGGGATGTGTTTGATCCTAAAAATCCCATTGGTATGCTATGAAGGGAAGAGATAGCATTCTAGGACAAGATACCCTTTAGCAATGAATCTGAATGAATAGTCAAGACTGCACAATACCAAACATTCATTTTATAAACACTAATTCCATTGTTGTAAGATCTGAAATAAAATTGTATTTATAAAATGTTATTGACATTTTAAAATGTCAGATGATGTTATCAAAGCACAATATATTGCAGGCTCCAGGCTGAATTCAACCAATCATTCCAATTAACAGTCAGCAAAATGCAATTCATCCATCCACACTTTTAAATAGATATTTCGCAAAAAGTACTTCAGCAGTACTTCAGTATTCAGTTTTAAACAGTTACTTCAAGGGACTTCCCTCTCCCCCATGCTCAGTGACTCATTCCCACCTGAATCAATTAGACACATTATATATCCATTTTCAAAAAATATTCTAACAAGAATTCAGCTATAATTCACATCCTCTTTTCTAGCTCAGATGGCTATTTTTTTTATTCATGCAACTGAGCTCTTCAGTAACTGGCAAATAAGAATTACAAAGTACAAGTAAAACTAGATCTTTTTCCTGCATGATACCATATTCCTAAAGTTGCCACATTTTCTTATTAAAAATACTAAAATATCAATCTTTCTCTTATCTAAGAAATAATGTAGCAATTAGCTATTCATACAAACTTGATTACTTCTCCAAGGTAGCAGAGCAAAGAACAGAAAAAATTCAATTTACGGTTATGAAAAACACTTACAATTTGCATCCTGCATAACTGGCTCACTAGGGGGCATGCTTTAACCAGTAATGTGATCTAGTCGGGGGGGGGGGGGGAAGCATACAAAAAGCTCTTTCGTTATAATGCGACAAAAATGGCTAGCAAAATGTTAAAATTGATTTTCAATCATAATTATTTTCATTATGCCTACGATAACAGGAGTATCAAGAGGGCTGGACTGCGTCTCTGAAACACTAAACTGGAGGAGCTTGGATAATGGAAGTTTAATTAAGGTTTAAAATGAAGGTGCAGCAAAGAAAATTCCTTCCAAAACCCACAGTAAACTCAACAGCTCCAGGGAAAGAGTAGTCTTGTTTGGAGGGATGCCTCGGAAGAGCCACGACACGTTATTTTGTTCTCGGCACTTCATGTGCAAGTTAGTGTCTAGTTTTCTTAATGACATTTTACTGCCACCAGCCTGAGAGGAAATATTCAGGTTTCAAAGAATAATTCTGAAAAGTGTCAAAAAGTTTTACGCAATTCAAATGAATTTTGATAAGCTATCTTGTTTTCCCTCTACATGAGCCTCTATACAAAGATGCAAATGATAACCAAAACAACCCGGAGGAATGCACTACCTTCCCTGAAGCTAAATACCATAATACTGCTGCACAAATAAAGAAATATTATTATTTGTAATTCCCTGTTACTCAGTTCTGTTCAAGTCAACTTCAAATACAGAGTAACACCTACAAGCTGGTGTTTTGAAAGCTCACCACTTAAAAATACTAGAAATCACTAGTATATTGTAATATTTCCTAGCATTTAGTAATTTTAGCAATATTTCCTGCAGCTACTGCTGCAGATTCTGTGACAGGCAGCTGTAGAACTTATATCAATGATAGACACTGCACCGTTTCATAGGACCAAGCCTATCTTTGTTCTGCGGCAGCTGACTGTTCAGTAAAAATTCATATCATCACTTTAAAATCATTTCTGGTTTTTAGTATGCACATATTAATAACAGTGAAGAAAAATAATACCTTGATCTGAATGATATTCAGAAATGCTCAGTGCTAAGGATGTTACCAGGTGACTTGATCATATTTCCTCTAGAGAGTAGTTTAACCTCTGACTTAACAGCTTTAAGGCAATTGTGCTACCTAATCAGCAACTGTATCGCTCAATCTCTTCCTGCAGTTGCTGAAATCATTAGTAAGGGAATTGGTGAGGAAGCTGCAGAAACTCAACTGTAGCAGCAGGGAATAAAAGTCTTCAGTGGTAATAACTCACACTGAAAATGACAATTTATGGCTTTTTACAGCCTTTAATATAATTTATGGGATGTGACACATTGATGTCTATGCCTAATGACTGTTGTATAAGGTCATAAATCATCAGTGTTACCAGCTCCCCCATTAAGACCTTACGTATTACACTGTTCCAGAAGTGTATTTTCTCATGATAACCACACCCTTGTCTTGCTTTATTAGTTGAATAAAAGAAGACAGAAAAGGTGGTTGTAATAGTCATCTAATGTAGTATTAAAATCCAAAACACTAATCAATATAGCAGAGTAAAAAGAGGATGAGTGTCTTAGCTGATAAAGGCACTGACTTTCCTATCTTGTATCCCTTAGTTAATAATAAGTAAAAATAAAATAATTTTACTACATTCATCTGCTGATAGGCAACATCTCATTTAAAGAGGTAACAAAGCAAAAAAAAAAAAAGGCAGGAAGACTGTCTTCAGAACAATACAGAGTCCTCTCCATTGAAGAATACTGAATCTAATATTAATTAGCAACGCAATTATACAAATGCAATAAATCAGAATCCAAATGTGGAGAATAAAGATAGTGACTGGCCTTGAATAAGCGCGTGTCACCCTAAAAAGGGTCAAAACTGAGAAGAGAAACAACAAAAGAAACGACTGATACAGAGCATTGTTTTAAAAACATACAGAAATCACAAAACAACAGTATTTCTGAATACTGTTTCTGTGTTCACGTTTTTTTCAGCTTTAGGCATTAGTTTGTAAATCTCTGGTAAGCATTAGTGCAACTCAATCTAAAAACCAAGGGAAAATTCATCATAGTTTCAAATGAGATGATGATCACAGATGAGATGTTGTAAGATATAGCTGGAATACGGATTAAGGATTGTTCCTTAGAAAAAGTTTCTGAGGACTTGGATAGAACTTCTGCTCAAACTGAAAGTAAGAGACAACACGCTCAGAACTGTTAAAAAACTTGAAGGGTCCACGTTTTTGCTCACGCCCACATTAATTATTTTCAACGAGAGGACATTTTCTAATAGAACAAACTGAAGCATTAACCCTCTGTATAATGTGCTGAAGTCATTTGTACGCCAAGTGATAGTATCAGGTGCAAGTTCCTTTTCTGTAAGAGGCAAACATCTTAAGCACGCAACTTCGCCACAGAGCTAATACATTTAAGCAATTCAAGGTCTGTCTTCTCCACGGAAAAATTCAAGACAGTTCCCACTGTTTTCTGATGCTGAACCAAAATAATTCTTCTCCCCTCAAGAGCACTTATGATTTGTAATACTTCAAAATATAAGCTGTCATATATATAAATGAACGTGCATTGAAAACCTAGGCATTGTGATCTGCAGGTGTCTAAACAAAGACTTCTCCCTTTGCAGCAAAGGCCCTACGAATGCAACCTGCCAGGCAAAGGTTACTGCAGGTCGCTACAGATCGCTACAGAACCTGCCTTCAGCCTCGTGAAAGTTAAGCATGTTACTGCATAGTACAAGAACGTGATTGATGCCCACGCTAATTAAAGAAACGCCCATGTGCATTTCAGACCAGCCACTGCACTGTTCTCAGCTACAAAACTCATTATCATCACAGGCCTGCTGAAGTTGATAAGCAGAGACTATGAATTGACTCAACCATTTCTGAAATTTGAATGAATCCTAGCTCAGCTTTGATTACAGCAGGTCAATGAGCAGTTCAAGGCGAAAAGTGTTATGACAGTTCACATTTCACTGCTCCCTTGTTTTTTCATCAACTCTGAAAATTTTAAGGGAAAGAAATTGCTTCAGGAATTCTGATTATATCTTTACGTAAGCAGGTCGGATCTCAAATTATGAATTCTGAAGCTTAGCTTTAGTTAAGCTTCTTCATAACGACACACTTACAGTCAAACAAAACCAACTAGACAATATTCCAGTAACTAATGTACTTTTGAAGGCCAGAAGACCAAAATGCAAAAGGCTCCTCAGTCTTTTGGGTTGTAGCAACAAACATTATAGAACAGTGTAACTGGATAAGGAAGCAAAGATAGCTATAAACAAAACAAATATATAATATGATAAAATACCATAAATGCAGTTTGCTGAAGAAGAAAGCAAGATCTAACACTTAACATACAACAAACAGCTGAGGCTATTTCCACAGACTGGCAACACTGACGAACTTGAAGAACAGCAAGAACCCTGTCGCTGATTCCACTTCCTGATTGCCTGGAAGCGGAAGTGTGGATGCCTGAGCAAATATGACGAAGACTGGGACAAAGACAAGCTCTTGTATTAAATATTTTTTACACCTCTTGCGAGTCATACACATAAAAATGTATTTAATCCATACATAAACTCAAGTACACTAGAACTCACTAAGATTATGCTAACCATAAGACAAAACATACAGACAAGATGTTTAATATTTCAGCCTTAAATATTTAATTAAGCCTAGCAACAGCTCCATAAAAGCAGCAGAATTGCACAACAGTATTCATTTTGTGCACAGACACTTGATAGGTCCCCCAGCTGCACCACTTTCTCATGGGAAGCATGAGCTTCTCCACCATTACGCAGTCTCCAGGGCACTTCCTCCCTCTAAGATGCATCCACTCTTAGCCAAAACTCTGCCAGCAGGGTCAAGAACACCACATGGACTCCCATGATCTTCACCCCTGCCTTCTGGATCTTGCAATCACCCTTTATTTACTCCACGTCTCCCCAGCCATGCTTTTGTTAACAAACGTTCTAGTCTGAGAGCTGAACAGGCCTTAGCCATATCTCCACAACAGCCCCCATTTAGCCCCTAGCAAATAATCAGATTTGCTGTTACAGGAGGTTTGTTAAGATTTGCCTCTGTCTTCTGCAGAAGGGAGTCCCCAGCTACTATTAGCCATCACTACTTCTTGGTAGGCCCCAGCTCAGGCCCAGAACCCTCCTCAGTAGAGGCTGTTCCTCCTTTTTTTGTTACTAATGCCCTATAAATATTAAGTACATACCTGCAGGTGAAGAAAGAGCTTTCTACCAGTTGCCCGCAGTCACAAGTTTCCAGCCTCCACTACTTCACTCCACCTGCTGAACTGAACCTTTTGGTAGTCTCTCCTTCTATGTAATGCAGGATTCAGGCTCTTGCCCTTATAGTTTTTCCATGAAGAATCAGTTGATCTCCTACTTGTCCTCCCTGGTATTTGTGCAGTCTGCTCTCCTCCTCCACCATCACCGCACAGACTAACAGTCTCAAGCAATGCTTCTGGGTCCTCTGTATGCCCTCTTTCCCTCCAACAGCTACGTGAAGTGTTACATCACTGTACAGCCTTCGGGCTGATATCCTCTGTGCACTGAACAGAAAACTAAATACGAGCTTGCTCTGCCCTCTTTGAGACCACCTGTCCTGTGGGAAATTTCCCACTATGTCGTGTGGCTCCCAGCCCAGCCATGATACTCTCACTGCCTGAATACCAGGTAGATCACACGCTTCTTCCTACTTCACTGCTCTCTCCCAGCAGGAAGTGGAGGACTGGCCAAAAAAAAAAGTACAAAGCAAACAAAGAATAATGCTTCCAGACATATATTAGAAAATTGATATTGAACAGTATGTGACTAAACATGAGGCATTCCTTTTGTAGAAAACCAAAATCAAAGCACTGAATCTTAATGTTGCAATAACTGGGTGGGAAGTATCAGTTCCTTTCTCCCATCCCTACTTCTCCCATAAGTAGACCACAGTTGTTTTGATTTCCCTGATCTCTCTACAAATTGAAAAGGCAGAATAAACCTTCTTTATCCTTAATGATACAAAAACAGAATTTCTTTGTAAATCACGCACAAGAAGAAAGACATAAAAATTAAATTATTCCATGTGTAAGTGGAAATACAGTCAAGAAATCAGGAAAAATTCCTGGAAAATGTATTTTACATAGAAAAAGTAATCAGCAAATGCATTTCTTTCCATTTAATGGATGTATCTAACAGGCTACGACAACAGACAAAATTTTTATAAATACTATTACTAGAAATACTATCTACATTTCACAGATTATTAGATGTGGAATGATGGGACTCCCTGAGCTCTTTGTCATCAATTTGAAAAAAAAAGACCTACAGATTTTTTTTTTACAGACTTTCTCTGAGTTTAACCACTTACGTGTCTTGATCTGTGATGCCAAGACATGGAATACCAACTCACTAACATGAAAATAAATAAATAAATAAAGACTTACAGTTCCCTTAACAACTATTTTTGATTATATGAAACAATACAGCTAAAACACACATACACCAGGGTACACACATTTTAACCCCACCAGCATTTCAGGGAATAGCTTTATAACAAAACTCACCGCAGAACAATCTCAGTAAATACCAGATTACAATCAAATTAGTGGCTGGACATCTAAAAGTAAAGTTCTTACACTTACCAGCATATACAACGCCTTGCGGCAATTAAATAAATTGTTCTGTTAAAGTTCAGACAGGTCAGTAAAAATTTTTTTTTCAGTAAAACAGGTAGAACACACGTGCTCATACCCCTTCTCCAACAGAACTGTTTATTTCTTAAATATAAGAAAAGGTTGTTTCTCTATCTTTTTTCCTGTAAGAAATAGCTTCTTTTAAATTTAAGAGATACAGAAATAAGCTTCTGGAAGCAGCTGAACTTCATGCTATCCAAATCAGAGTTCCGAGCTTTGTGCTAAGCTAAGACCTCCAAAATGCACTGAAAGGCCTCAAGTGACTCCAGTTTTCAGATGTTTAGTTGTACAAAACCAGTGAAATTGCAGCACACTTAAAACCGACGGTCACTGCAGGTTTTACCTAGATGAAGTTGACGTGGCATGTCATCATGCGGTGCATCATCATGCTATGTATCAACACAAGGCATCATGTTTTGTGGTATGTAGTCACCTGGCATGTCATGACATCATGCAAAATGACCTGTCACATGGCATACCACCATGTGGCATGACATACAGTCACACAGTATGCCATCACATGGAATGCCATCAAGTCTGGTCATGTGTCACACGGCACAGTGTCACATCAGTCACTCACATGCCTTGCGATGGGGCATCACACCTGTCACATGCCATGCCCCACAACACGACTGCTTGAAGGCCACCTCCACCTCCCCAACCTTGCTCTCTATATGACATAGGATGATACGATGTGATAAATGACAGGTGACTTGACACATGACACGAAACAACATGTAATACAACATATAACATGACATAACATGGGTCAGGACACACCACGTGACACACGACACGACAACTACTCTCTAGCCACTTCCCAGCTTTCTCCTCTTTGCTGAGGACCCAAACCTTGCTGTTTTCCTTCCCTCCTGCTAAAACTTGACAACCTGTAACACTGCAGTGAATGAGTCAGCTTCATAGTACAAAAACAGCAAGCAGAGAAAGTTGGGTTTTGCTTTGTTTTATTTTTTTAATAACTTTTTGCCTCACCTCAAGTTCATTGTTAGGTTCTCCCAAGTAGGTAGGACTTGGTTAGCTCCAGTGCTCAGTAGTCTCTACTGCTCTCACCTGTTTGTTATCACCCCCTCAGGTTGAGATTTTAGCTGTTTTTGGATTTCTTCATCCTGAATTCCCAAGAGCTGAGTCCCCGCAAGAGTAAAGACTGACTGCCAAACACTGGCTGTTTATGCTGCTTACATCAATTGGCTTTTGGTTCTTTCAGACCAAATCTGGAATAGCTTCTAATCCTCCTTTAGCCAGAAACACCACAGTAATTAAGTAAACCTTCAGGTAAAAATTTAATAACGTATTCTTCTGCCAGCTTACTAAGTCAGTTAAGCTCTGAACTATCTTAGCTAGCTATAAATGCAGCTTTAATTATTACTATACCTGGGTAAGTTAGAGATAGGTGGGATCTTTTGTGATCCAAACAGTATCTTTAAAACTGAAATTAAATTTGAGTTTACTTGGAAAATTTTTGTTCATATTCTAGGTCTGCATGATACTATACAGCACCTGAGAATGTCATTAGAAAACATACGTGAACTGCTGTACACAAAGAACCATATAAATGTAACCTCTAACATTAAAAAGAAGAATAAGCTTCCTGGAGATGATAAAAGATAAAGAGTTTCACTACTATGAAGAAAATATAGACTTATGAGAAACTAATTTGCTTGTAAACTCCAAAATATATTATGAAACAGCAGACATTAACTGGCAAATACATACTTTCTTTTGTATTTGCATGCAAAAAAGTTTTTGACTATTAAAATGCTCTCTAGGTAGTCAGCTAACCCACACCATGCACCTCCAACAGCAGACATGTCTTATGATCTCTCAGTCAGTATTACGTTTCTGCAACGGGTAAGCGATTACAAACATACAAGAGTATTTTGGCAGCACCAAGCGTGAAATGAGTTCACCTTTAGAATAAAGCTTATTCAGATCACTTAACTTTGGCATATAGCCTGGGTGCCCAATTTGGGGTCCAATTCTCACTCCCTATTTAATGGGAGACAGTCATAAACTGAGAACCAACGCTGGGAGTCTACTGACTACTCGTTAAGTATGTTGTTGTTCACAGTGCAAACACCAATTTGAGCAATATGATCCTTTTTTAATACATACGAGTTTCCACACGCTCACGCCCACAGAAGCGAGCAGCTTTCAACGCTAAAATTTTTGCCCTTTTATAGAAGGTCACATCAAGGGTTGGAGTGAAGGAAAAAACCACTCAGTGCATTGATACAACAGATTGGTGCTTAATTAAACTGCATAGTCTTTATGTCTACTTGCGTTATTGGTGGGAGAAGAAGAGATCAATGATTTTTCATTACCCTTTTTTCCACCGAGTATTTCATTCAAGGGCTGTTAAGAAAACCTACACACCCTTATTCTGCTTGCAGACTCCACATGGCACAGAGTCAACAGAACAGAAATACTAAATTTTTACTACTTTTGATTTTTTTTCTTTAACTGAAAGAAATAACCCGTAATGGCTAGCATTTCCCTTATACCAGATAATTCCTCATCAGAACTACATGCACATTAACATGCTCGTATACCACACAGCAGGGAAGAACTTGTCTCACGGAGATCAGTCCTCACTCCCAAGCACTGTTATAGCTTCATAGTGTTCTTTATACAATCCACTTTCAAAGGAAAACAATCCTCATCTTCCAACGCAAACCAGTTTTATCTAGAGTTAGCTTTGCACATACTGCAGTGCCTATGGAACTATACTAGGTATAAAATAAGTCTGCACAGCAGCTTAACCTTTGCAGCCTATTCACATATTATAACATCTATTTTCACTTATTTGCTAAATCGTTCCAGGTAGGCTGTATTTTGTGGTTAAGGGACTCAAAGATCAGAATAGGTGTTGGGGGGTGGGGAACTCATATCAGTGGTGTTTTCAGTATCATAACAAAGAAAGGATTCCAGTTCACTTTAGAGAGTCCAATGAGAGCTGGATCAACCAGTACTGTTTTACTGATTTATAATACCAGTTGTATACACTGCTTATCAACTAACTTTATAGTTGCTATATAGGGAGTGAAGCCTGAGATTTAAACAGGGGTGTGCATGTTAAGTCGCCTGGGTTTTCAGACCAGATTTGGCTCTTATGCATCTTGAAGCAACTCTAGTCCCCTGCCTAGATGTTTGTAATAGCAGCAATTGTATTTGTTCAAGCTATTAATTGAAAATAATTTTAGAGGAGGAGAGCTGTGGTCTTCAGGGAAAGTCTCTGGAACTCTTGAGTAGTATTCGATCCATACTTTGCAATACCATAAGCGTTGTACAAAGTTTAAAAAAATTGGGGGGCAAAAAAGGGTACAACATAAGAGCAAAAGCAGGATAAATTTTTAAACATACTATTAGTCTAGTGGACTGATGTGTTCGTTTGTTTGTCCTAAAACTTTCTCAAAACTGAAAGTAGGTGCGTCAATCCTACATAAATAACTTCAGAAGCTCTTCACTGAGCTAATCTTGATAAAAAAAAAAAGTAAAATTTCCTAGGAGATTTTGCAAATTCACAAGGTCTGTTACAAAACTTCACCATTTCTTTTGAGGTTATTCATCCAAGACCAACTATAAAAAGGTAACAACATTTAATACAGATGTACTCTCAACCCATCTTGAAAATCAGTTATTGATGAAAGTCATCTATGTTAGCTTCCTAGCTACACAAAATTTGGACAACTATGAAGTTTGAAAGAAACTGTTTCACATTAAGCTTTATTTGGTGAAACACATTAGGAAATAAAACCACTATAAAATCTTTTTACTTTAATCAGGTAATTCAACCAAGATAATTAGCAATCTGCCTGTGGCTGCTACACACCAAGAGGCTAGCCATTATCTTTGTTCTCAACAGATTTCATGTAGAGCAGCTCTGGTGCTTTAAAGAGCTCTCTCTCTTAGCCTGTGGCCAAAATAAATTACATCAGTCTTGCTTGGTACAATACCTACTCTGATTTGGGCTACTGAGGAAAAAGTAGCACTTACGACACCACATAGTAGTAAATTAGTCTGAAATAATTGTTGAATTGAAATGCTGAATGTTCCATATTATTCTCAGAGTTAACACTCGTTTCATTATCTTGCCACTTTAACCCGTAGTGTAGTATCAACATTACAGCTCAAAAGCTCATCAGGATGAGATAGGCATCCATTTCAGAACTTGGTGGGGGGAGGGAGAATAATCCAGGTTCTTAGAGCTTAGTAGAAACAAAGGGAATGCCAAACGTCAATGACGTTTGTAAATCAAAACAGTACCATTTTTTGATTTTGTATCAAAGCTGACGGACTGCATGCATTAGCTGCGAGCCAAACATTCTCAGACTCTCACAGGAATGAAATGTTATTAAGAAGATTTTTCAGAAAAAAACTGCCAGGCAAACTCCGCAATTAGAATTTATTTTTTCTTTGGTGAGTGTTTATTACACTAACATGATGTTCTTTTTATTACTCCACTGCTCAGCTCACAGTCAATGGTATATTCCTTGCTGCTTGAATGTTACATTTCTAAAGGGCACCCGAAAAAAAATACAGTAGCTTTCCAAAGTGAAACAAAATTATGTAGTGGAGAACTTTACTGATATAGTACTGTATCTTCATGAGGTAGTCTGTTGGAAGCATCACTTCAGAACACGGCAGTTTTGAGTTTAAACTCTGCTGATAAACACAGAGCACATAATTATTTGTGCTAGTAACACTTTATAGTAGCATTAGGGAATTGACTTAATGGTGCTTGGATTACTGTTCTGTTGATGCCTTGGGTACCGGGAAAGGAATAATCAGCATTTAACTGTACTCATAAAATTCAGTCTTACCTAGGACTTTCCTGTTCTAGACAAAGATGATGAAGAGTAAACAGATTTTAGGACACTAATTATGTTTGTTTTCTCATTACCTAGTTGTTATATACTATGCCTTTATACACTATGACACAAATTTTAAAATAACTGGCAAATCTATGATTTTACATATTGCAGTAAGAAAGAAATAACAGAAATGAGATATAAAAAAAGGTTCTCAAGCAGAACTAATGAATACATTTTGAAATATATTTTCACATACATACTTCATCTTGATATAAGCAGGAATTCTGTGCACACAACATTTAAAAAACTCTCTCCAAAAACAAAGAATCTGTCATTGTAACGACAAAAAGCTTAATTCTTTAGGGTTATTGCTATCAAGTCACTTCTGAAAAAAGATGTAGCATCCCTGAATATCAGAGGCACAAATGTTATGGTCATAATTTATAGGTCCTTTATTCCATAATCACATCTACTATGCAGGAAAACCCTAGTCACACTCAACCTGCGGGAACACATCATCAAAAATCCAGCTTTTTAAACTGTGTGAATTAAGCTGAATTACAGCTGAAGGAAAAAATTGTTGGGGGGGGGGGGAGGGCAAGGGGCTGGTTTTATTTTTTTTCCTATAAAAAGACAGGGTTCATTAAACTTAGTTCTCATTTGAGCTGCCAAGCAACACATTTGTTCTGTTTGGCATTTCTCCCCCCTGTATTTGCAAGGAAATAGAGTTATACAGGACATAACAGCTTCCACTAAGTATGAGAAGTCAAGGAGTATGCCCATTCAGTGGTATCCTTCTCAAACATGATATTTTCCTAATGTCATGACCTCATCTTGGGGGAAAAAAAAAAAAAATGAGAACTTAAAGTTTTGTCCTAAAGCGACATGATAATTTATGTGGAAACATCTAATTTCAAAATCCTAGTTTGAATGAAACACTGAGCAGTAAAATGGTCCTTTAAAGGCAGTGTTTGCCTGCTGGATGCCTTCAATACATACGAGTTCAAGTACTGCTCAATAAAAGTCAGACACCCCCCCCCCCCCCCCCAAGTCTCATTGTTCAACAGGAACCAGTTTAGTATCTCAGCTGTTCACATTTGTTTAAGTGTGAACTTGACAATAAACCATCTTAAATCAAGCATGGTAATTTGTATTATCAATACAAATGTGATCTCATGTATTATCGATACATGTGATCTACCGTAAATTTACAGCTGGGGTTAATTTTATCACTACTGATCTCAGTATTAGCTCACGTCTACAGGTACTGACAATTTCAGTCATATTTTATTGTTACGTGACAGGTATTTGCACTGCAATAAAGAGAGGAAACCTCATATAGAATACAGCAACATACCAAACGCATAACAGTTTGGAATGTGTTAGATGAGGTTATTCCTTATTTATTCAGTTAGTCTATTATTTACACCTTCAAAGAATTCATAAATGAGTGATTGCTAATACGCATAGCTGAAATGTAATCAACCTGAAAGGTATTTCATCTGAACTCTTACTTAACATTGTACATCATGCCCTTGCAGTACTGACACTCCGTTATACCTTAGGCTTTGTTCCCACTTCTGCTTGTAGAGATACAGAGCTTGTAGCGTGCTATTCGTTTTATTGTCACAAACTTACCTCCTTCTTGCTTTATCATAAGCTTTTTGCTCACGGGAAGAAGTAACAGACTAACAAAAGCTTTTACAAATGGCTGGAACATCTTTAACTAGAAAGTATTTTTCTGGAAGCTTTTCTTGCAAATTTATCTGTCAATGAAATATTGATCAGAAGATATGTCCTTAGTACTATATGAATAAAAGAGAAATACCAAGTCAGAATAGAGCTTGTTGTTTATAGCACTTGCTATTTTCAAAACTGTATTGCCTGACTGAGATTAACAGGTTAACTGCACTTAGATCAAGAACAGGTAGATGATAGATTTTTCATGATATGCCTTGAGAGTGCAAGTAGCAGATGGTAGGCTTCTGCACTTGAAAAAATTTAATACAGGAGACGTGTCAGTTAAATCACTTGGCGAAAAAATAGAAGAATTTGAATTTAAAGGAACTGCTCAGCTGAGACTCTAACTCTTCTCTCATTTATCATAAGAGGCACAGAATTGTTTAACATCAACTAGTGTACTGATCAGTTTCTAAAACTCATGTTTCAGAGCTAACAAATTGCCTTCACCTGAGGCACCCAGGAAACAGAGCAAACTTATTAAAGCAGTTGAACACACTCAAATTTTATCAAGAAAATTCTAGACTTCTGTTAGATGTTCTTGATTTGTCCTCAAAGTTTGACTTTTGCGCCATAAATCACAGTGATGTAGATTAGGCATCAAGAAGCTACTCCATACTGAAGTGGAGGTGAAGGGCTCAGCAGTCATTTTAGATGTGAAGAAATATAGGGCACACTAGCTGTTTGAGTCAAACTACTAGCGCAACAGTGGCTGCTACAATGAAAGATATTATAAAGCAAGCCAAAAGCATTTCGTGTCTAAAGAAGTTTCACAAAGCTTCATCCATCATTGCAGAGTTGGGTACTTTTTTCAGTAAATTCTTGTTTGATCTGAGCAGAACTAAATAGAACTAGCACAAGAACAGATCAAAAGGGCAAATGAGGGTAATAAGACAGATAAAAGGTCTACATAAGATTACGACAAAAGAGCTCAAAAATTCTGTTTTAAAATTCCTGTTCTTGAATAAAACCCAGAAGCCTAAGTTGCACGTATGTTAAGTTTGAGCTCTGAGGTCTAAACCACTCTACCATCTAAAACTAAGGTATTTCAAATTGAATTCCAAAATAAAGCTAAACCTTTCACCTCAATCATATTTTTTGAATACCTGCCCTATTAAGTCACATACAGCTATAAGTCTCCTCCTGTGTCTATACAGTCATCATTTATTTACATAGATAGAAAGTAAAGCAGCTATTAGCCCATTTCCACTCAATAACAAAGTTTAAGCTTTATCTATTGAGCTAGAAAGAAACTTACTCTGGAAGTAAAAGCTTCCACACCTAGCAAGCACAACTATTATTAAATCATTCCATTTTATAACCTTTTTCTAGAGCAGCTTGATCATCTTCACAAAGATTAGACTCAATAATTAAACTTGCTCTTATAAGGTCACAGGAATAACATACCTTTTGAAATGCTATCTCATATAGTTCTCTTACTATGTTCTGCCACAATATAAAATTTCAGGTTGGTTTTTTTTGTTGTTTAAGTACTGATGTTTGACTTTTTCAAAAAAAAAAAAAATACTGTAGCAGTCTTTACAATGTTTCTGTCATAGGGTGTAACAATATATCAGAGGAATCTCTGCAGCAAAATACTGAAATGCTTGCATTATGCCTAATGAGAGTGGGAAAGCAAATGGTTAGATTTCAGGTCACATAAAAGAAACCTTTCAGTGCTATGTTTAACAGTACTCAGAAAGTTTATTGCACTGAAATGTGTCATCTGACAGTCACAACATGGACACTGCAATGATGCCATTTTCAAGGATCAATTCATTATAGAACAAACAAGGACAGAGTCGCTCCATGGATAGAAGTAGGTCTAATGCAAGTTACCGTGCTCAGGAACCAGTTTGTTTCCAGACACAGAAGCTGTGTAGGTCACGCAACCACGCAGTATATTAAAACCACCGCAGATGGTGCGATGTGATCCTTACCAAACGGGGAAAACTTCAGCTTAAGTGCTGTATCTTTGGCTATAAGCATACTATTAGAGGTAATAACAATTAAAAAAAAAATTATAATATCCTGCGTATTCTAGATTGAAGTGTTTGTTCTGTTCTCAGAAATTAAAAGTCCTGTTAACTATGATAAATGTAGTACTTTCCTTGCCATGCTCCCAAACATGAGATTTCCCCAGACACTTTCCATTGAAGACCAAAGTTTTGACAAGAGCTATAAGCCAGATGTTAAGGTCCTAACTATTTTTCGAAAAGCAAAGGAGACAGAATCTTACATTGTATATTGGTCAGAGCAGCTTATAAGAAAGCATTGATGTTTCCCAGAAATTTTTTCCTCTTTAATGACCAAAAACGTGTTCGCTCAACTCAAACAGAAGCTTCAGATCATCACAATATTTACATCCAGGGCTGCGCTTACAAGAGTGAACGTCCCTCTTCAGGAAAACAACTAAAGAAGCTGACAACATTATTTTTGCTCATGAATTAGTGTTTTGTTTCACTAGAGTTAGAAAGCAGAAAAAAAAAAGAAAAGAATGGAGAACTAAGACTAAATCTGGAAGTACGCAAAACCAAACAGCAGCCTAACCTGGGATGATAGTGTTGCATGCACAATACAGTGCATAGACTTAATATCTCATCACGAGGCTGCAGAGACCTACCCTATTTGCAGCATAACAAGCATTCACAACCACCAAAATTCTCTCTGAATTTGGCTCTGAGATTGGCAGACAAAAATTTGAAGTAGAGTATTTTTTTGACAGAAATGTATGTACATCTCTGAAAGAAGTTGAGAAGCCTGACCATATTCTTCTTGTGATCTGTAGCCTCTCTAGGGGCTGCAATTTGTGCATGTAGTTTCTCTTCCTAGCACGGAACGCCACTGATTGTTATTATTAAATAACCGGGAAGCTGGGAGGAAGTTAAGTATCTATATACAGATTAGTAAGTGCTCATTATTGGATAGACAGGCATGGATTCAGGGCCACTTTAAATTATCTTAAAAACATTTCACCTTCCCTTACTCTGAGCATACTTCTGAATTTCTGTGTCTCATAATAAGTATGGTATGCTATCATCCAAAAAAGTCATTAATCTGCCTTTTGCTACTGCAAGTTAGTCAAGCAATTCAAATCCAAAGGATGTTCAAATTCAGCAGTACTGTATGGCAAAAGAAGAGCTATAGCTCCGTCAGAACAACAAGTTCTGGTCAATAACTGCTGCAGTTTTAATGTTCTGTTCCTAGCCATGTATTTCTGTGCTTGACATATCTCTGAAAGTTTTCGTTACAAGTGTAACACAAGCACACTGTCTTCTACACACAACTTCTGGATAAATTCTGAGTGGTAACTACTCACACGCAGTTGGCAGCCTGTTCTTTTTACCACCTGTACAACTAGATGCAAGTTGTTCAGATCAAGCCAAATAAAATACAAATTACACCCATTAAACCGCACTTTCAGTTTTGTGTGTGCGTGTGTGTCTGTACACACTCACTTACATTTAAAGTAGGGAAAAAAGGTGACTCAACTACCTCTTTTGATGTTCCAGGAGGCATGAAAAATGCTTTACAAATGATTAAGTGCCCAAAACTACTATACTGAGAGGGAACAATGACTGTAGCTACCTTAGAAGGCCACCAATTGTACGTTATTCTGCTTACTTTTCCAAGACCCTTAGAGCTAATAGGCAAAGGCATTACAAGGTCAGCAGCAAAAGTTCAAGCCAATTCAAGCCCAAAGCTACTCTGTCTACACCAACTTTCACAGTTCCACCCAAACACCTCTCTACAGGCCTCGGGGAAAAAAAAAAAAAAAAAGCCAATCTGTAACTGCAGACTCACTTTCTCCCACACAGGAGAAACATTGTAATCAAATCCCAAACCGGGTAGTCACATGCAATTCACATGCCTTTGAAGCCCAAGAGTAAGTATTTGGGAAAGCTGCCTCCCACGGGAGCAGACACGGAAACACAGCACGCACAAAAGGGGGCTTCCCGCCTGTAACGTTCAGGCTGGCGACCAACGTACTCACTGAAGAAACGCACTGAATTACGGGGCGGGATGGGGGGGGGGGGGGGCAGACCCTGCCTTGCTTGCTAGGGTAGCGCAAACAAAAAGACTTGGAAATAACCCTGCCGGCCGGTGACCTCGACAGGAGCGCCTCACCTCTAACCCAGCTCCCCCGCGCAGCAGTCCGCGGACAGCGCTGCCGACCGCGAAGCGCCGCAGTAACTGCCGCCACACCCGGCGCGCGCGCGCGCACGCGCACCACGCCCTGCCGCCCTCCCCCCTCCCCCCTCCCCCCTCCCCCCTCCCCCGGCTCTAGAAGCTTCTCCCGCCGCGCAGGCGCAGAGTGCGGCAGGTGCCGGCGCGGGCAGCTGGCGGCTGTCCTCGGCTGAGGCGATGGGGGATGGCCCGGCGCCGGCTGGTTTTGAGGTCGCCGTGTGGTGTGAGAGGTGGGGGGGAATATTCCCAGAGAGGGTATGTGCGCGGCTCTGCCCTCACGGGTGTGGGGAGGAGTCCGTGTGGGGCCTGAGTTTCAGATCGCCCAGTCTATGGTTATAACGTGCTGGCATCCCTCAGGAGTGTTCCTCTGTGGGCGGCTACCAGTACAGGGGAGCGGGGGAAGGCGAGGAGCCGTGCCGTGTCACCGCACGGCTGTAGCACGAATACGGAGTCCAAGAAATTTAAGCCAGTTGTTTAGTCAGTGTAAAGTCGGACTTTATTATTCGGCCTGTGTGGGGACAGGTTACGCTCGGTGTCCTAGTCATCGTGGTTCCTGAGGCAGCAAATTCACCTGTTTTTCCGGTTCTCATCTCTGACGTGGTCGTTGATGTGAGGCTTCTTCACACAGGTCTGAGTAATCAGCAGGAGGATGCCCAAGTGTACTTTCTGTAACGGAGAACGCTGTTTTGTGACTTTGTCTTAAAAAGGTGGACTAAGCATTGTAACCGGACACGCAAATGAGGGACAAAATTACAGTCTTGGTAGAGTGGTGACTTAAAACAGTAAGGTTCAGTGGACTTTGCATGTAAAAATATTGGAAGCAGTGGTATTGGACAGAAATCTTTATGACAGTGTAAGACACTGTGTTTTGGAAGATGCATCTATTTTGAGATCAGATAGCTGTTACTGTCTTTGATAAGTGGATTGAGTTCCATCAGGAATTTCTCAGTTTTCTTGCTTATTTTTCTGATAGATGGCTATGCCAATGGTTGTTCTAAACATTATAGCTAAATGTAATATATCTATATCAAAATATTATAACTGGTTATTATAAGTAATCAATTGTTTATAGACATTTTTTACTGCAAGTGAGTGAATGAAGATGTTGGAGGATGCCTAGCACAGCAATAAGGAAGACAGCTATTCCCTTTCTCTTGTTTATAAAGTTGTTTAATTTCATGCAAGAAATTGAAAGGAATAAGCTTTTTGAGAACAGAATTTCAGAGTTTTTTTTTTTTTAATTAAAATGGTCTAACTATCTTCCTTTTCACTAGTTACGCTTTTCAATTCGTGGGGAGAACGCTAAATAATGAAAAAAATAAGAACGACACTCTTAAGATATTTTTCCCACATTTTTTACCAACGGGGATGGTAGGTAATTGTGTGAGATCTTTTTTGTCCTAGATGAAGTACAAATTTACCTAGCTCATTTAGACAGAATTGTAATATGAGGAAAAAATACTTATGCTACAAAATTGACACAATTTCTTTAGGCTAAGGCAAAACCTGTCTAAGAAAAGCAGAAGTTATTTTATGTTCTTTTTATGCTTTGATGTTCCTTGCTCAGTAAGGACTTGAATAGGTCAGAAAATTTAATGAGTAAAAGGAAATGCCCCTATACAAATGAACCAGCATTCTATCCACCTGGTTAAAATAATTGACCAGAGTGCAACCAATTGCATCATTTCTGCGATAATTTTTCTGAGTAAAACCATCCATACCCTCTGTTGACAGTAGGCGAGGTCCTGATATTACTTATTAGCTTAAGGGAGAAACTCTGTAGCGTAGTTATAGAGCATTACATCTAAAACAGAGCAGGAAGAAAATTCATACTTTTTGAGAGAAAATACAATGGCTGGTGTCAATGAGAGCAGCGCACAGAAATACTGACTGAAATAACCTGAAGAAATGTTTCTAAAGCTGGCATTACAGTTTTGTTACACAAACACCCTATAAAACTATCAAGGAAGACTTTCAGAATAATTACACCATGAAAATTGAGCATGCAATTTTTAGAACTTGAGCATATAAAGGGCATCAAAGCATTAGAAAGACAAACTAGGCCTACAGTTAAACCTACTGAAAAAGCTGCAGAGTGGTTATGCATGAGCTGAGGTTAATGTCAGCCTATAAACGAATACAGAGAATCTGAGGTAAAAGCAAGAGTAGCTTTCAGGTCTGTTTTGGCTTGGCTGGTTTTGACTGATACAACAGAGTTACCAATGGGTCAATAGATAACCTATCTGGTATATCTGCTATCGCCTATCTAGCTTATACTAGCTATACTTCTCGAAGTGTTTGTCTTGGATTATAATAAAGCCAGTGTTTACACTAGAAGCTTGAGAAAGCTTTCAAATTAAAGTCAAATCATATCCTTTTCCAAGAAGTAGTTTGTGGGATACCACCAAAATCTGAACTCTCAAGAGGCTTTTGACTCAGGCAAAAGGCATAGACAGCTGCTGAACCAGAGTATTGCCAATAGTAAACCAAATTACAGAAGTACAGGTGACTGGAGTGTCAGACTGAAAGAATTTTCATTTCTTATAAAACCTTACCTGAGTCATCTACAGGCGTTTGCTTAGGTGAAATACTTTTCCGAAGACAGGTATAGATCAAAGTATTAGAAACAAGATGGCAAGCAAAGGTCATTCAGAATCTTGTCAGAAGATAATTTAATAAAATAATGGAAAGAAAGGTGTGTACCTAGACAGTCATGTCGAGAAAATGCACTATTCCCATTGCTCACATATATTGTTTATACACCGTTGCAGCTAAAAAGTCCCACAGGAGTGAGAAAAAATTTAGCATTCCATTATTTAGAGAAGGAAATTTGTCATGTCATCTGCAGGACGGAGGCTACGTCCTACAGTACATCCTACAGGCTACGTCCTATAGTACATCCTACAGGCTACGTAAAGTATAAGCTGTGCCTTATGCAGTCTAAAGTTTAAAAAAAAAACAAAAAGCCACGATGAATGGAATAGACTATCATTAGAAAGTCATATGAAAGCAAGTTCCTAGAGGTGGACTATATTTTAGTTTGCCTAGTGCATTTAATGATGTTGGGAGGATGAACGCTCTCTGTGAAGATACTATGAGTGTGATACGGTGATGATTTTAAAATATATGGTGGTTGCCTTATGGTATGGGCACAGTGAAAGTTTTTCTCAACAATTCAATGTCCCTCAGGACTTGCAGCATCCTTTCTCTCCCAAGCTGTAATTCTGGGCTGAAACAATGTTTTACTCTTTAGTTGAAAATGGCATAGTGATGACGGGAAAGGGAACTATGTGCTCAAGTGGAGGCAGTGCTTTAATACTGATGATGGAAAATAATGTAGATACAACTCAATTTTACTTGAACTGGAATAATTTGGGGAGGGAGACAGATTTTGCAGGTGCTCTTCACTGTGCTAGTGCATTCCTTTTCTCTGTATTGATCTTCCAAATCTGAAATTCAAGGCAGGTTGGCAGGTTTCCCTTATCATTCAACAAGAACACTAAGTTAAAGTCATCAAACGTTAACAGGTGGTCTGGTCTGTAAATATGGATTCAGATGTTTTGGGAGCTTGAACTATCAGGATTTGGATTTGTCTCATCTATTAGAGATGGAAGGCTTACATAAATATGAATTTAATCTGGATTTGTCATCTCAGTGCATTTGACTGATGATACATCTTTATTGCTGTCATCTGAAAAGTAACATTATGTTGCACCTTCAGCAGAAAATAATTCTGACTAAAAGGATGGCTTAAAAATGGCTAAAATATTTATGAAATACAGACAGTGTACAATATGTCCGACAACTTTCTGAGAAGGTAATGCCAAGATGTGTTTTCAGCTGTCATGTAGGAAAAATCTGTTATGAACAGATTTACTCTGAAGAATATTTTACTAGAATTGATCATTAAAATAAAATAATAAGGAAATAATTTTATTCTTTAAGATAATTCTTTTTTAGAAGCTACTCCCTAGAGAGAGGTATCCTCTAAGGACAGGTATAGCATTTGGTGTGTTTTATTATTAGACATGAGCTCTTTAGCATAAGTCTTTTCAGATGTTGGATTATATTGTGAAAGCCAAAGGGCTCCTCTGAAGTCCTTTCTTCTATGCACGTTATGGCTTCAGTACAACGGAGTTGGAGAACCTGTATTTCATAATGTAATTGAAAATCACTCAATTTTGTTCTAGTCAAAAGATGGGAAAATCAAGGTTATTCTCTATTTTTCTAAGTCAAAAGTGTTGGGGAAAGCTGATAGGTATTCAAGATAGGGATGAGTCTAGCAGTTGTCATTGTACCTTTTGAACTAATGATTCTGTTAAATAGTCACAGAAGCTTTTTACAGAATGGAGGAAGTGAGAGGAAACTCTTCAGTGCAGATTTAAACTCGGTGGCAAAAATGACGTCTCAAGTAAACTTGTCCGATAAAGCTGACAAGAAAAGCCTCCAAGTGACAATTTTGCTGATGGCTCTGAAGGGGAATGAAAATAAAAATTAGAAATAAAGATTTTTTCCTACCTAATTTTCTAAAGTAATACAGGAGTGGGAAAGTAGTAGAATACAAAAATTCCTTAATGGAAGAACTGCAACAAATGATATTCTGAGGGTGTAACTCCGCTCTGTTTTAGATACGTAGGGAAGCTTTAATATACTGACGCTATTAAAAAATGAATAGTCTCTCTTTTTCTCCCTGTACTTTATCTGCTTTATTTGTTACTCTCAGTAACTAAAGAGAATGCTGCTAGTTCTGAACTCTAATTAAAATTTTTCATATAGACACTCTAAGACATACCCTTAATATGTTTTATAAACAAACAGAATTTATAAACACATTTATAAACAAATAGAATTTGTTTGGGACCTCTAGTTTGATATTCTTCTTGCATAACTGACAAAGCTCCATTATATTGTGTGTAGCTCTAGATCTGCATGTGTTCGTGTTCATGTCACTCGAAGACCAGATTAAAAGGCCAGAAATAATAGGCATCACTTTTCTTTATAGCAGAAAGAGATGTGGGTCTTACCAGCCTAGTAACTGTACTGCTCCCAGTGGAAACTTTGCTTACTGCTTGTCCTGGTAGGATTGTTTATGGCTGTTTCAAACAGCCCATTTAGTTCATTGCTATGTCTTGCTTGCCTTGTCAAAAGAGCCTGAGATGAGAAAAGTGGACGTGTCCAAGCTCAGAAGTCATAAACTTCTCCCTAGTCCGTGCAGACATTTTAAGTATTGAAGCATGAGGACTGCTATCTTTTCTAATCTATTTCTCTAATTCTTTCCAAGATGTACTTGATCACGTAATATTTGTGATATCTGAAGTATTCTCTTACTGGAATGTTTTTACCAATTGTATTCTTTCCTGTCAGCGCCCCACCCCTTGTTCCAAGGAAGTCCTCAGCTCAGCTAATTCTTTTTATAGAGTATAAAAAACCTAATATTTCCGGAATCACAGAAGTAATATTCTAACTATTTCTTTGTTTACATTCCATCTTCTCATACAATTCTTCAACGCTGTTCCCTTCTCAATTAAAAAAAATAAAAATAAAAAATAAAATCAAAGCAACTGGTTCTCTTTATTGCTATTCCTACCCTTCTATAATGGTTATAATGTGAAATCAGACAATCACAGTTCTTTGATGCTAGTCGTTTGCTTTTGTCCCCAGTCATCCATTTGTTGAGATGCTTTCAGAATTCCTGTTCAAGTAGGCACAATCTCTGCCTGTAAGCCTCGTTTTACTCTAAGATGATTTATCACAAAAGGAAGGTTTTCTGCGTGAGTAAATCAATTCCTTCTTTATGCAATTTTTTATGCAACTAGCATGTGGTCTATGTGCGTAGAGAAGCTTTGTGGAGCTCTCTGTAAAAAGCTGTAGCAAGGGTGTTTTCTTTTTGTCATTGTCTTAAGTTTGTTACAGCTATATTTAAGGATTTTTTTATTCCACTAAATCATAAGCTACCAAGCATGGTGCTCTTGCGTGTTTTGGTCTTGTTTTGTTTTGTTTTTTCACATCCTAAATCTTTTTGAAGTCTTGCCTTTCCAGCCTATTGCTATAGGCAACTAATAATGAAGAACTTTTTGTCAAACACTGGGGTAACCCTAAGTGAATGAAAATGCAATGACTATTTCTGTCTCTTTTAGAGGTTCTTCAGCATTAGCGAATTTTGGATAGAATGGTGCCTCATTGGTTTTCATTCTGTTTTATCCAATTACTGCTTGTAATGATCGTTACCTTGTATGTACAGATCAAAACATACTTTAGAAAAGGCAGTGGCTCTCACTATTGTTTATCCTCACTGAAGCTGGAATTTCACTTACAGGGGTTACACTGGAAATAAGTTTGTGACACTTTCAAGCATATGAAAGTATTCCTGTCCCTTTAGGAATGTCATTTCACCGAAAGTAAAGAAAGTGACAGGCGGAAGGAATGCCAATTATGAAAATCGCTAACCTGATTTTGACAAATGGGCAGAGAACAGAGTTCACTTACTCCTGAAAGATTAAAAAAAAAAAAAAAAAAAAAGAGTAGTACCTTAAAAGGGCCATATCCGAATGGGTACGGTAAACATTGTAAAGACATGTATTTCTACAGATCAACTTTCAACAGGGTTCCATAATGCTTCACCTACACTCTGTTTAGTATAACACGCAGCTTATTTTATTTACATGCTAAATGCTGATTTACACTTACTATTGGTTGTTTGATTTTATCTTTGCATTTTACATTTCGGACATATGTGAGAATCACAGTTGAAGACTGATAACATGATATGACAAAGTACTGGATGAGCGAGGGTTTTTTAATTAGTGTTCCTGTTTATATGAGATTTCACGTTGCATTCATTTTTTGCTCTGAGGTGGCTGAATACGACTCCCAAGAGGGTTTCTGTAGCCTCTGTTTTAGGAGCGGGTTATCTTTGTGTTCTGTGCGCGGTGCATACATTCAAAATAAAAGGCATTTCAGGAGCTGTGGTTAGGTAATAGTCAGTATACCTGATGAATTCTTCTTTGCTGCTTTTTGTAATCAGAATTCAGAATCTGCATATGTGTTACTTGGTATTTGGTTGAGCTTTTTCCCCCAATAAAATCTTTTAAGGGAGGTGTAGGTGGGAGGTTTCTGTAAGATGTTTGAGTGGGAGTCTGCAAAGCTTTTTTGGAGGAGAGTAATTAGAGATATCAGGAAAACAGTATGGCCATAGAAAGGGTGGTATTCTGGACCTAGTTCTCTTAGGGATTCATGGTGACATCACTCAGTGGTATTCTGCAGGGCTTTTACTTCTATTTAAGATTTTTAAAGTTACAGTGAAATATTTTGTTTTATTTTTGTTGTATTTGCATTTATATAGTCCCCTTAATACACTGAATTTAAGTGCTTTTTAAGACCAGTGACTTATCTGGCTATCCTGTGATACCTGGATGCAGCCTGAAACGTCAACAATTACTTGGTGAATTCTATTTCATGTTTCCATTTTATATAAAAAATACTTGTAACAAGGTATCACAGAGAACGAGCTGGAAGAGGATTTGGTCTGCTGATCATCGCAGTGAGATTTCTGGTTGGTTTGTTTGTTTGTTTGTTTTCTAGTACTGCTTTGAAAGGCCTTACAGTTTATTTTCTTTATTTCAGATACCTCTGGAAATGAGATGCCATTGCCATAACCACTGAATGATACTTTGGAGATCCTAAATTCTTCAAAAATAACTTCAGGACGTCGTGTGCCATGAGGACAGCCATAGAATCCTAGAATATTGAGAACGGAAGGGACCTCTGAAAGTTATCTAGTCAAACTCCCTGCTCAAAGCACAGGCAATATCAATGCTCGATCGGATTGCTCGGGGCTTTATCCAGTCAAATTGGAAGCGTCACCAAAGATGGAGATCCTACCATGTGTTCAAGTTTGTGAGCACCCTCATAAATTATTTTCTTAGGAAGACCACCCTAAATTTCCATTGCTGAAATTTCTGTCCACTGCCTCTCAACCTTTCACTGAGCATCTCTGAGAAAATTCTGGCTCTGCCTTCTCTAGTGGAAGACTGAAATTAGATTCTTCTTTGGCCTGTTGTCTTCTCCAGGCTAAGCACACCCAACTCCTTCCGTGTCTCTTTATACCTCATGTGCTTCAGGCCCCTAATGATCTTTGTGGCCCTCCACAGAACTCCCTCCGTTTATGTCAATGTCTCTTTTTCTACTAGGGGACCTAGAACTGGCCAAAGTAACTCAAATTCAGTCTCACAAGTACTGAATGGAGAGAAAAGAAGCTCAGTTCTTGTACATAGCAACAAAGTAATACTAAAAGGAAATAGGAAACATGCAGTTTCTAGGGTACTCCTTACATCCCGTGCTCTGTCTTGATCCAGCCAGCATTAAGACATGACAACACAGAATACTGAACGTAATACAAGTCTGCGCTAAGGCTTGTAAAGCTAGTTCAGTCCCCTGAACGTGATAAACATGTACGTGAATCATAGTCATTGTACTTTTCTTACCTGATCTTGTGTGCAGGCTGTAAAATGTCAGGCAATTACAAGGCAACTGTGACCTGTGTTAAATTTAAAATTCTTACTTTTGGTAACTGTACATGTAAATGGACCAGCAAAACAGGGGAGAAAGCCCTATGTGTCCATGAATTATATATTTCATTTATTTTAGCTGCAGGGAGGAAATGAATCTTTCTGGCTTGCATAGGTTCTTACATGGAGTGACTACACTGAGTGAGAGTTCAGTATCAATGGAAAAATATAATTTCACATTCATCTAAAAGAGCTAAGTAGTTCTGAATGCAAATGCACACTTCCTGGTTCAGCAGGAAATAAATGATCCTGTTCACACAGATAAATGCAACAAGTGTCTTGTTCTTAGTGTTACTTAGACTGAAAGGTATCTCTAATGCATCATCTGTTCTATTGTTCTGCATCGTGACAGGCTTGATTTAATTATTCCAAAGTTACCTAAAATAGAAGGCTTAGCAGAGCTAGGAACGTTTCTGGAGAAGCTGACTTTGTAATTTCCTGTGGCAGCTTGGTCCGTTGCTAAGCTTTCTTCCCTTTCTCAAAGTGTCACTGACTTTAAGTAAGATACCTAACGACAATGGGCTCAAGGAAAGATTCTGTCAGAAGCTGGTACTTCCAGGAAAGTTGTCCTTTTGCCTGTTTTGAACTCTAACTTCCGGCTCCATCATGAATAACGATCTGACCCCCTTCACGTAGTAGGAGTACTAATTCAGTAATTCTGTAGTAAGAGCATAAATAAGATTTTCACCAGTTTACCAGTCCAGACCGCTATCCTTGCAGTAGGTTCCATGTGAATCTTAGTTGGATACAACCCTATTGTATGAGTGATTATTTAGACCACATGTTTTCTCTTTTGTGGATTCTTGGGACTAAAGAATGCTTTTGCGTTATGAGAGGATATGCCACTAAACCTTCTGAAGGTAAGCTACAGCAGTTTGCTTTCTTGTCTAGATTTGTGTTGATCTTTAGTGATTGACTAGACTATTGAAATGTTAACTTTGCTTTCAGCTTGACTGTGATCATTATTGCTTGATCTTTTAGCATGATTTTAAACTTTCATTTTCTTTCATTTCTGTATTAACAGTGCTTTTTGTTCAGGTAAGCAGGGATCTGGAGCTATCATTTGTCACTTTGGAGTTTCTTAACAAGGTAGTAGGGGATACTGTTACAAATTTTGCTATTTAGTGATGACAGTTTCTGAGATGCAGTTCAAGGGTTGATGATCAACCCCGAGTAAAAATGTGCAGTCAGTGAGAGGTATTGGTTGTTTAAAAGAGTGGGGAAAAAAAAACTCAACTGTGTTGGGAACATAAAAACGTTACATCCTATGTCATATGTGTTGAGAATTTAAAGAAGGCGGCCAAAAATCTAGAAAAAGGATCTTTTGCTATTTAGCTTTTGTGGGATTTCAGCACTGTGAACACAGACTGATCTGGTTTTAAAGATCCTATCAATAAGTATATAAAATAAGTGCAGTTCTGGTCATTTTTGGAAGCTGTGCAAGGCTTAACGCTATAAATTTTTTAGTTTCTGTGTCAACTTGCACCACAATCATAATGGCTGGAGATTTTGCAAAAAAGATGAAGTATAGCATATGCCTTTAGAATTAGTCTGCTGTTTCTGTCATGGGAATCAGCCTTGGCAGGAAGATGCTATGGGATACATAAATCAGGAAAGTAACCTGCATGTCTCCTGATTTGGTATGCTAGAATAGAGCTGTGTCTGTGGTAATATGTTCTTTAATGCTTCGTTGAACCTGTTCTGAGAGAAATGAAAATGCATGTGTTCGACACGCTTGTATAGTTGGTCGGTCGATGAAAACAGATTTTTCTTAACGTTTGTTTCTCTCTCATCTTTGCATGGGCAGCATTATCCATTACTTAAAATTATTCTGAGGACAATGCCTGAAGCTTCTTTCCTAAACTCATTTGAATATGTCCAAATAATCTGTACAAAGCAGTGTCCTTTTGGATATGTGATAAAAAATTAATAGGACTTCAATTTCTTTAACAGCTGGCTCCAGCTGCTGGATTTCTGCCTATATTAAAATCACCTAAAATCTCTTTTCAGTTCTGTTCAGAAGGCAAGCGGATCTATTTAGGGTAGATAAAGTAAAACTGGCAGATCTAGTATTTCTTGATGAGATGTAGGGGTATTAAAATATGCAGTTCTCTGAGGCAACATATAAAACATGCATAATCTATTATAATGAGATTCCAGAAAGTACCATTCACGAGGTATGTGAAAGGGAACAAGGAAACGTTTGGAAGCGATACAGAGAAATGTGCAGTGCAAGCCTGGTCTCAGGTGGAAGACTGACTTCTGTGAATTCAATGTGGGAGATAGCTGTATTGTCTAGGACAAAATATACCTGTTACTGTTTACATTATTTGTATTACTGCATGGGCACACTGTCTTAACAAAAAATTGTATAAAAAGTTTATCCCTTTTGTACTACATATCCCATGCTGTAAAATCACTGTCATAGAGTTATTCCCGCTCCCTTTCTTTTCCTTTTGAAACTAGTGTGATGCAAGGTAGGAGAGGGAAGACTGTTTTTATTCCTGTTATTTTGGAGGGGACATGAAAGCTGAAAGATGTTAACAGTTTGTCTGGCATTATGCAGGTAGTCTGACAGGACCGTGAGTAATTTTTTTAATTCCTTTTTTCACAGTATAAGAAATATTCACAGATTTCTACACGTTCAGATTTGAAATTAAAAAATGCATAACTATTCTGCTAATTAATCCATCTTTTCTAACAGTCTGAATATATGAGTAATTCTTAACTGTACTTATGATAGGTTTTCACATGTTACGAACATAGAATTTCACCCCAAATTAAACTGATACCACGCTAGAATTAAGACAGCTGAGCAGTAAGCGTTAGGGGCCTAAATATACCAAAACAATTCAAGACTACAAAGGAGAGGTTTGCTAAATGGGATGTCAATACGTCTCTCCCTAGTTAAGTAGATACCAAATTTGAGTAGATTGAGATACTGAAATTTAATCTTTCTCTTGAAAAACCTTAGTGTTGTCTTTATTAGTTATTATTGGTGATGTTTGCTTATGTATCCAAGGACCGTATTTATGAAGTAAGCTAGGTATTATCATACTTGAAAGGCTGGGTTTAGAGTTCTGGACGTTACACTGAGGTTGCATTAGGAGCCTACATTTACTCACATATTGGTAAAGTTAGTTGTCTTGGAAGCGGGACACGGAACAGGAAGATCTATTAGGAATAGCTGGGACACGTAAATCAGCTCATAGGTAAATAAATAAAGGGAGATGTATTTGAAATGTGTCTTATCTTGACTGCAGACAGCCTCCAGCTTGTCGTAGGTGTCACGGTGTGGCGTGACTCCTTGGGCTTACATGTTTCAGTCTTATACCACCTTATTCTTAAAACTAAGAAAAGGTAAGGGCCATTGACCAAAGCAGAAAGCGCTCTGCCCTCGGTGTCCCTGCCTAATGGTTAGCTTACGTGCTTAGGAAATCCAGGGCATTTGGAGTTCTAAGCAGCCATGAAGCAAACAATAGGTTTAAGCAGTTAATAGATATGAACAATAATTACAGCCTTCCAGCTACATCAGGAGACCAAATTGGCCAGTGTGTTACATGTCATGATTTAATTCCAATTGATATGAATTGATATTCACCAGGAAAAGAATGGCAAAAGATGGCAAACCTCTCGCTGAGGTTTGCCGATTCTTAGAGAGGTATTTTACTTGCCACCAAGGAGGGAGAAGAGACCGTTCTACCTGCAAAACATGACTGGAAGCCCAAAAATAATTGTTGTCATGCCTCAAGACAGTCCTATTACCGGAGTGTATTTTCAGCTCAGTGTTTTCGCTAATGTATGATGTAATTATTTTCAGAAGAGACTTTTGGCTTACTTTAACTTCATGCTATTGTTCTTTTAAGTACTTTATTATGAAATTGCATGGTAGCAACTAGGCTCCACAGCTGGAGCTCACCCCAGCCCCAGGGCAACCTGTACTGCTAAAGTTTTGAAATATTTAACGTTCATAAAAATCTGAATAGGCAGTCATGTTTCAGAGGAGAAGAAAAAAAAAATATGGAACTTTATCTTTCATTGCCATTTATTTCGTTGTATTTAGTGTCTAACAAGTAAATAAAATGAATGACTTGAAGGATTCCTCTTGTCATGCAATCTCATGACATATCCTAAAATGCTTACACTTTTGTAATTTGGAGAATTTCTCTCTGTACATAGCTTATAGATATCTTCTGTATATTTTATGCTATTTAGTTTTATTTTGTTATTAACCAATACAAATAAGAATAGATTCCTTGTAAGTTTTTCTTCCCTCTTGTATATAATATAGCTGTGGAAGGTTGAAGATGCAAGGTTTTAGAAGGCTGAATTGTATTTTTTGTCATTTTAGGACTTCTTCCTCTTATTTCGTATGTGCATGGCTTTACTGTTGTAGCAAAACTGGCTTTGAGGTCTCACTTTGGGGTTTTTAGGAAATATGCGTGAAGGCATTAAGAAAAACATGCATGTAAAATCTACAAAGATTCTGCCTGCAAAGAAAAAATACATTACATTTTCTCAACCTTGACACCTCTTCTTTAGTACAAACTCGGGTTAAATGAGATAGTGAATTCATAGTTTTATTTAAGTTTCTGAATTTCTCTTCACTGTAGGGGAGTAGTAGTCGCACTGTTCAAGTAACTGAGTTCTCGGTGGATACCCTGTCAGAGGCTCAAAACTGCTTGCATCCACTCCTGTCAGGCTTCTGGCACAATATTGCTGGCATTCGGTGGGAACAGTGTTGAAGTCATCTTGTGATTTGAAATGCTACTTAACTTGTAAATGACCGCATGCAATTAATACAAAAGAGTCTGTCTGCTCTCTTCCTAATATAGCTGTCCTATCAGTATGAGGACCAGTTGAAAAATCATTTATTTCATAGCATGCGCATCATACTCTGTTCCTCCCCTTTTTTTAACTTTGTATGTGCTTGTGAGATGCTGCTGTTGCAAAAATTAACCCCTATTTACCGGTTATTCTAAAAGAAAACTATTACACAAACTGTAATCTGAGAAATAAATAGAAGGGAGCTCCGTAACTGGCAACACTTGAAGCAAGAAGAAAATAAGAAATATATCAAACCAAAAAAAATTTTTTTTTTTTAATGTTCATGTTTCTCAAGATATCAGTAGCCACAGTCTGCATTAACCGAGATGCCTTTTATCATCCCTAAACATAGCCCTATTGTAAACAATCAATATATGGTTGGGGGGAGGCACCTTTTGGACCAAATCTGTAAGTCTGATTACACAAATCGATGCTATGTTTAGAAATAATACATCAAGATTGTAGTTAGGCAGACACCTTGATGCATTAACTGTAATAATATAAAAGCTTTTCCAGCCTCTCCTATCCTCCCCACTCCAGTTAATCCTGCTTTTGCTGTAGGGAGAAGCAGATTTCTCAGAGGTGAGGTCCCTTTTTCTCTGAAATACTTTCAGGGCCAAAAGCATGCTTAGAATCATTCTGTAGGAGCCCCTTCCTAAGGTCTTTCACAAGCTTTCATTAAGCATAATCTGTGCAGTGTTAATGAGATAGAGCTCCTTCCTCTTTGCTGTTCCAAAAGAGGCCATAATCTTTTAGAACTTCGAAAGAACATACCGAGGCAAATGAACCAGGAAAAGTAGTTATGTTGCTATGTCCTTAAATTCATACAAACCTTTTATCATCTCTTAATAACGACCAGCAACTCCTTGCGCTACACCAGCACGTTCTTGCAGATCCAGTTGCGGAGGTCAAAACAGTTTGCTGTTTAAACTGCTGAAGAGTACTATCCTTGCTACTGATTCTAATTTCATCATTTCAGCGTAGAGTCATCTATTTTAGCATACAGCATTGCTGGCAATGGTGCAAGTAACCCGCTGACTTTGCACAGAAGTGCACAAGGAGCTCGTTGTATGTTTAAAGTCTCCACTAGAGCACGGTAACATCCAAATTGCCCCAGCTATTGTCAGAGTGAATCTATAACTGCTGTAAATAAAGTTCAATGTTTTACAGATATGCCTAAACAACTTGAGAGAAATTTTATCTCTAAATGTGTAAGAAAGAAGTGATAGTGGATAGCTTAATCTGTTTTGACCTTTGTGCGACCTACTGCTTTGGCTTTTGTTCTATCATAACTTCAAAACTACATCTTAGTACTGGGTGTTCTTTTTCCTTTCTGAAGCAAAAGAACTTTAGCAGCTAACCCCTTGCTTGACCAAACTGGATTTGTTGCTCTTCAGAAAAGCTTTATACCTTCTCAGAATTTTCTTTCCCTTTCCTAGAATTTCTAAAACCTTTATACCAAACTCTGATAAGAGAATTTCTTGGTGCTTGAAGAAAACAATGCAATAGCTACACTGCTTGGATATTCAGCAGCAATATAATGCTCCTTCTAATGAAAGCCTCCTTCAGGAATATGCTTCTTTTTTGCGTATCAAAGCAAGTAGCTAGATTTCATCGCATCGCAGCTGCATCTCTCTCTGCTTTTTGAGATTCACCTGCATGAACAAACTGCATTTGCCTTATTCTACACTTCCCAATGATGATCACATCCTTCCAGATTCCAGGCACATCCACCTGAACTTCCGTATTATTCCATGTATTGTGCAAGATGAAATGCTGTTTTCTTTAGTGGTTGCTTTACATGCACCAACTTTTCTTAAAAGTTTTGGTTATTTTGCTCATTGTTATTGCTCATGATAAAAGGTACATCAAATTAATTCTTCATTTCTTTCAAGCTCTGCCTGGCTTGAACTTTTTGCTCAACCATACCTAAACCAAAATATGAAACCTCCAGTTTGTAACCCACAGATGCCTTTTGCAGAAACTTTCTTGAGATTGTTAGCTCTTTCCCAGAACAGAGGAAATTGAGTTTGGTTTATAGCCTGATGATGACTTTAAAGACTAGTAATACAGCGCACAGAAGTCCTAAGCTGCCTTTACCACTGACACCAGCGTATTCTGCCACTATGGCCTCAGAAGTTTAAAAAACATTGAAGAGTTATCTGTGGAGCCAAACTGGCGGAAGAACGAGGAGTGGAATTAAGTGATATTTAAGCACCTAAATTGAAATCACAGACCTTAAAACTCCAAACGGCTGTCTCCTCTGTGACTGAGAAGGATTAACTTTTCCAATGTCAAACAGCTTTCCTATTCCGGGATGCATAGGGGACACATCTGTTGGTGCAAGAGACACGCTTTTTGCTGTAAAAGCAGAGGCTATTCCCAGTTCAAACAAAAGAAGTAGCAGAGCAGTCTTAAGGGTAAGCTTCCTGTTTCTTAGGATTGTTCTGGCTCCACCCTTTCCTCTTCCACTTTGTGTTTTCCGAAATGAAGGGTCTGGTTCTTGTCCCTTTCTTCCCAGAAGCCAGGGGAAGGGAAAACCTTGGATTTTGCTGGAATGCTGTTCAATATGCAGGAATACACAAGCATTCCAGAAAACTTTTATTTTTTGGTATCTAAAATACCATATTTTAGAATTGTATTTCTAAAGTTGATTTACATCTTTGTAAAATGGTTGCTGCTGCTACAGGAAGACCAGTGCATTAAGAGTAAGTTCCTGTGGCTTGGGACTCTGTTGCATCTGTTGTCATGGTTTGATTATAGTGGATTATTAAACTCCTTTTGGAACAGTGTTAAACTGGTATTTGTGTTTTTTTATTTGGCCTAGATTAATTCAATATGTAGCGGAAACAGAAGGTATGATTTCCTATGGGACGGATTGATAACTTTTATCCTTCTGTGATCTTTTAAAGTTATATTTTAAAAAACAGAGACCAGCAGTAAAAGTTCTTATACCTATCCATTTCCACAGACAGAAAAGGAATTCAAACTATTTTTTTATCCATATCAGAGTATTTCTTTCATTTTATTGATGCACTCTATTTTTGGTAGTTCTCTGTAGAACTCCTTGTCAATTTCAAAACTTTAATCTTACCATAGACGGTATAGAGATAATACGATTTAATTATATGCTGTGAAACAAAATGCATTATTTTCAGAGTAAACTGCAGGGCAACCTGCAGGAAACAATGATAATTATATGGTAATTTTTATTATAATTCTTCTGTATACTTAGGATAACTTAAATCTTGCCATATGTATCTGAGATGAATTTCAATGCCACTTTGCTATAAACCAGAACAGACATGTCTGATAGAGTGGAAGAGCATTACATGAGCATATGGGAGAGCTAGGCTCAGTTCTTGTAATGGCTTTTTAGGTTCCCAGACAAATCTGGCCTTGAGGGTTTATAGCGTCTGTGAGAATTGAATTGCTCAGGGCTGAGATACCCTGTAATTCAGTGAGAGTTGTGAAGAGAGGGGACATCCACGTCAGTAGCCTTCCACCAGCTGCAATGCAGAGCCATTGGCTGAGTTCAATTCCAAAAATTCAAAACTTTATCCTTCAGTGGGTTTCTGGGGTTCTGCCAACTGGGGCAGATCTTACACGCTGTAGGAGAAAAGCCAAATACTGTGTAGATGAGAAAATTATTGAGAATTCTCTCACACAAACTTCAGATTGACCATCTGACTGTTGTGGATGCAGTCTTTTTTTTTTTTTTTTTAATGGTCTAGTGACAAAATCTTTTGAGGGCAAACCACTGTGAATGCTGTGTTTTTATTTTTGATTTTTGCACCAAGCAGCAATGAAAATTCTGACAACTTAACTTGTATTCTGTAAACGTGTGGAAAATTACAGCACTTCAAGACTACTGTCAGCAGTAAAAGTTTATAATGTTTGGGAGAGTTTGGGCTTTTTTGCAAACAAGTAAAAATGAAGTACATACCACCACAGATTTCCCATACATGTATATATTTCTGATTCTCAGCAAAATGCAAATTCAGCTGAAACGTACTGCGGTCTTGCCTAATCAGTGCACCTAAGTGGCTGGTCTTCAATGCTAGTGTAGTATTGAAAAAATGACGGGAAAAAAAGATATGAAAAAATAATCCCACAGAGATAATCACCACCACCCCAGTATCGTCAATACAGTAAATGCTCTGTAATAGATTAGATACTGTCACTTGGGAAAGGAAAACGGACAACAGAACCTTGTGTTGCCAGTTTGAATCGTTGCTAGTTTTGAGGGTCCATGGGGATAGGCATAGTGTAATAGACCGTGAGCAGCAAAACCACTGGTGCAGATTCTAAGTTTGAGAAAAGTGCTAGGCTATTGCATCATTGCTTGCTGGGAAATTACTTCGCGTATATGTTGGCAGGAAAGTAGCAGCACGTTAGGAGATACTGTGATCTGTGAAGCCTATTGGAAATGCACATTTTTAACCGATACCTTACACTATCTTCTTGTTCTTTATGTCGATGTCGCAGTGTGGTTGCGAATAAAAGAATTAATGCTTGTGCAGTAGCTTCATTGTGATGAGCAGTTTTTTATGCTGAGAATCACTTATACAGCTGTTTGATTGGAAAGAGGCAGAAGCATATGGGAAAGATGGGGATAGCGCCTTAAGAAGTGCATTGCTTTTTGGGTGGTCCAGTTTGCGCTCCTGTGCATTCACACAGAAGGAAGGAGAAACTGTAGACCTACTTATCCGCCTCTAGAGAGGACTATGTAGTTGTGATGTCTTCTCTAGACTTGGTTTTAGTCATTCTTTTTTTGTTATGTTAACTAACTGTCCCTGAAATATCAGAACAAGTGAGCTTTAACTGAGATTTAGAAATAGCCCTTCCAGTCACAGCGGAAACATTCTGGGTTTAAGCATTGCGAATGTAATGGATTAGAAAAAGCCATAGAGTTATCTGAGGCTTACAGAACTTAATGCAAAAATTGGAAACCAAGAAGCAGTGAATGAAAAATAGCTGCAGCATATTCATCGCTGGATGTTAAAAGCAAACAAAGACGGCATCTCATTGTGTTAATGAGTATATCAGAATCGTTACTGATTTCACTGGGAAAAGTAATGAATGTTAAGACGTTCATACCAAAATGCATTTTTATTGCACTTTGGAGCATACGTTCGTACACAAGAAAATAGGTTCACAGCGTAAGGGGATGGATGCAGTGCTGCGGTTCAGACTTGTGTTAAACGCAGTTTAATTACTTCAGTAGTTCTGCACGTTGTTGATTACACTGCCTTTTTGGTAGCTCCGAGAAAATACTTGTTCGTGGTTTCTTTTAATTAGATTTCAGCTTAGAAGATCTCTCTATGGTGTAATTCAATGAGCTTCTGTTTGCATGACTCCAAAATGAGAAGCTAAAAAGTAGTAACCTATAGTGTTCTGTGTCACAGTGCCTGAAAATCTTACTTGCGGGTGGATTTCTTCTTTGGATTTGTAGGTTAGCTGCACTGTTTTTAAATAGAGGAAAAGAGTTTTTGGTAACTTCAGCATAAAAGCAAGTATTTTACCTACACTGTATTGCGTTGGATAGCCTTTTTTGACACTGTAAAATTGCTTCAGCTAACTAATTGCTCTGTTAGTTTTGCAGGGTTGACATATATCAACAAAAATAGATGCAGACAGTCAATTATTTGAATTATGCTAGGAGGGATCATCATCTCTATTTTATGAAGGAAGAAGCTTTCATGTGGGAGAACCGAGAACCGTTCCCAGGCCAATTGCTACTAAGCTGAGTTGCTGAGAGGAAGGGACAATTCAAAGCTTTTGGGGTTTTGTTTGTTTGTTTGTTTGTTTGTTTGTTTTGCTTTGTAACAATTTCAAGACTTGCAGAGGAAACTCTTTTCATATTATCTTTATGTTTCACTTACTTTAATGCCACAAACTTGTTCTATTCAACCACGGAATCAGTTAAGTGGACTGTACTTGTCAGTTGGCATCGGTTATGTATTGCAACACTCATCAGTACAAAAGCACATGGAAAATTGTCTAAAATTGTGTACAGATTTTTTTCCAGACATTGGAAGGTAGAAGACACTGCTTTCTTACACTGCTGTCAAAATTTGTAAGTAATACGATTAGATAACTGTAGAAAAATAAACTGTGTACTCAATTTCTGTCTATATATTAGAATTTAGTCATTTTATCAAACCAGATATTAAAGGAAAAAAATAAAGGCGGACTGCCATGGCTTTTTCTGGTAGCCAGACATCCTTTTTTGAAGAGACGGATCATCATTGTTACTCATCATATCAAAAGGAGAAAGTTCTAAAGCTTTCAGGTGTTCTTTAGCTTGCTTCAGATTTGACGCAATTGCTGTTCTGGCTTTTTCCTGATTTTCAGCATCATCATCATTATAATAATCTGTTAAGGCAAACCGAGTTAGCTTGCTGATCAATAAGATTTTTCCAATAAAAAATGAGTAACCTTTCATCTATTGAGCAAAATATCAGCCAAAGAACTCCTAAGCTTTTGTTTCTATGAGCTTCAACTTTCAAGACAAATACTGGATTTCACACATTTCTTTCATTTGGCTACAGGATGAGGGTAACTGCATTACGTAGAGGCTGTTATTACTATTTCCCTTAAGAATAGACAGGAACAGTTTGAAGTCCTCAAAAAGCCTCTAGAATGAGTGGTTTAGACTTATAAAATTAAGATCATTGAGTTAAAAAAAATGACAAAGCTGCTTGAAAATGAGGTTAACGAATAGAGAGATGTATGCTGGCACACACAGTGAAAGCATTACAGATGTTATCCTATGTCTCTGCAGTTCTCAGTTCATCACCTCTTGGTATTTTAAAAATATCTGAACAGAGTAAAGGAGGCCTTAGAAAACCTACTGGCAATAATATGAAGGATTTAGGAGAGTGCTATTAATGATCAACTCCAGTGAGTCTCTCATTATCAAGAACCATTAACAAGGTATCTGCAGTCCAGGGTTATATATTTTTCCTTCTATCCTTTTTCCATTTTACAGTTTCTTGTTCAGTGTTGGACAATTCCCAAATGTGACATGTCAGCCTTTTCCAAAAAAAAAAAAAAAAAGGTCTATGCTGTTCCATCAACTCTGTAGCTTATCACAAATGACTTGATGTTAGGTAGGGAGCCCCTTGCTGCAATCCTTCAGCTAGAATGCCACTCTTAGGAACTGCAGGCCCAGCGGTTTTGGCTGTCTTAATGATGCTTCCGTGCGGTTTCTCTTTGGCCAGCCCATCAAGTGTTCCTCTGTGTCGTACCAGTCTTTGAAGTCCCCTTGCGAGAAGAAACGCAGCAGCTTTTCTCCCAAACCTCACTGCTTCCTCTCTGGGTGGGAAGCTGAGACGGTGAGGTGTCCCCCTACCCTGGCATATTTCCTGGTCTATTTGTTATATTTCTCTAATTTTTTTTTTCCCCTGGGAATAGTATGGGATAATTTTGTTATTCTAATTTAACAACATTCCTGTGACTAAAAATAACTGTCACCTAATAGAAATGCAAATGTAATCTGGTTTATTTAGTTTCTTGCCCTTGCTCATTAACGGATACCCATAGAGAGTTCTTTGCTATACAGAGATCGACTGCCTTCATTTGTCTTCTGGTGGCAATGATGACTCATGATTCTTTGCAGGTCCTGCCAGACTTACCTCAGTAATTTATAATGATGATCGAGACTTTTACAAAAATCTGCGTTAAATAATTTGTGGCAGACAGAGCAATGAGATGTTGGGAAAAAAAAAAAGATCCTACAAACTTATAGTTTAGAAAAATAGACTCTAGAGATGCAATATAGAAATAATCTTTCTTCAGCTTATTAAGTATGCCTTGTAAGCAATGAATCAAATCACTTTGCTGTATAATACAATTACTGCTGTAATTTGTAGTCATTACAGTTTGTGCTGAGGTATAATTGGAGATTTCATATTAATGCAGGTTATTGATAGAGAAGGTCTTAAGAGCTTTAGCATGGAGACTTACTTTGGGTCTGCTACAGCTTAATTTGCAGACGATTAACTCAGTAGACCATAACAGCTCGTTGTGTCCATCTGTGATAGATTCATTCATGTTTAGATAATGCCCAAATAGAAAAAAAAGATCTGACTGGAAGAGACATACTACGTGGTGCATTGTTGCCCTTACAGCCCATTAGGTTCTGCTGTGTCAGTGGAACTGCCTTTGGTGCAGAGTTAATTCTCTGGTCATCAGCTTTTTTAATAACAAGTAGTGGGAGGGCAGCAGATGAAGTGAGTTACTTTAATTAACTACTTAAAAATTTGGGAGGTTCTTCTACATCTGATGAATGTTTACTAAATCAATTGTGATTTCATATAAATAGATTTTTAAGTATCAGATTTAACATCTAAATCTGAGCATATTAACTGCTGCTACAAGTCAAGATAAAAAGCTCTTGGTGCAGAGGAGGAAGTCCTCAGTGCTTTTTGTGTTATTTTCCTGCTAGCTGACATCTGGCATATAATGAGAAATAATGAATAAGTCATATTCCAATTGTGTTTTTTCTGATCAAGTCCTGTGCTAAACCTGCATCCTGAATGTTATTCATGATTTTTTTCCCCTTTGGTGTTTTTCTTCTTGTTAACTCTATGATTTCATTTTAGGAATCATTTTTCTTTCCCACTTCTTCTATTAGCTCCTTCACAAATAATAGCTGTATTTTTCCTATCTGGTGCCTGCTATTTTAAATTAAGGAGAGGGATAAACTTACAAAACCACCAAGAAAGAAAACAGTTCCTGTTTTGTTTGCAGTCAGTGTTTATATAGTATAGCGTATAGGCGATACAGACAACACCTAAGCAGATTCAGGTGGGTGAATTGTATAAAATAGTTCTTATGAAAAAAAAAAAAGGGTGGGGGGAGGATCTGGAAAATCTGTCATGTGCTGATAAACTGGTATCTCGGAGAATTTTGGTACTTAGATTATTTCATGCTCAGTGGTGAATATCGTATGTCACTAGGTTAACATAAGTTTAGTCATACAATGTTTACATAAATTACATTTGAAAGATGACTTTTTGCATCTTACCTGAGTATTGGGCGTCGCCTTTTTGCTACAGTCTTACCTGAGTGTTGGATGCTTTTGACTTCTTATGTAATCTGTCAGTTTATAATTTCAAAATGTTTTAAAAATGTAAACAGTTACTTCCAGCAGCTTATAAATAGCCCAGTCTTGGACTAATTTTTCTTTTCAGCCAAACTGAGATTTTGAAATTTGAGAAATCCCTGAGTTATTTGCACATTACCAAGTTGTTTCACAGCGGCAAAACAATTAACTTATACTTAGCCTTGATTTATTAAAAAAAAAAAAAAAAAAAAGCAGAGATGCACATGTATCTGGTATCCCACACTAGATAAAACTAAATTACAGTCTTAAAAAGTTAAAACAGCAGGAAAGTGTTACTGTAGTAAGCTGCATGCATGTTACTGTTTGCCCAAATCTGTAATATAAATAAAACGTAACTTAGAATTACATACACTGGGTGAGGCTGCAACATATTCAAACCTTGAAAGCATTCAGTGCTACTGATATTGTGAGCTTATTTCTTCTTGATGAAAATCCTAGAATTCCTCTTCCTAACATTCCTATCAAGTTTACAGCAATGAATTGCTTGTAAAAAGAGCTGTTTTATGAGTTCGAAAAAAGAGAGCTTACCATTATGGAAGGTCAACGGAGTAGGAAGAAGGAGAAAACAAGACAGCACCTTAGGAACCCTGAAGAACAGCACGAAACAGATCTGAGAAAAAAGCAAAATATCAACTGTTTTCCACTGCATAGGAGCATCACCTGTAATCATTTGGAGTTACATGCCTAATTTGTCATCTTCTTGTCTGAAATACAAGCAGCATATTGTTTTGGTATTTGCATTACAAATGCACTTATTTACACAGGTGCTTAAATGTTCGTGGTCTTTCACGGCTGTTAAGTTGTATCTCAAAAGGTGCTTAGCATATATCCTTTGGACACTTAAATCTATCAAAGAAAAGGTAAGAGAACACGCAGTCTCTTTCTCCCTGCAGCTGAAGTACAACGCTCTTCGCATTCTCTTCTCATTTTTTTCTTATTTGGCGTGGTCTGACTAAGTTTCGCAGATTTATTCCTACTTGATCCTTCCACTGTCCCTAAGGCATCTATCGCTTTGTTCAGTTGCTTCTTCTCACAAACGCAAAGGTGCATCATAGCAGATCTTTTTTGAGTGGGCTGCTGACCCTCCAACAGAAGTTCACAGTGGGAGGCGGTCCTGAAAGCTTTAGAAGTGAGATTATTTTCTTTCTGTCCAAACCATCTATCCTGAAGTGTGCTACTTTTCCAAGCTATGTTTCTGCATAACTTGGCAAAGCAAAGGAAAACTCCTCCAGAGACGATATATCTCTAATTGCATTATGAGCTCTAATGACAAACTTAGTTCCGTTTCAGTGGTTTAATCACCTAACCTCTTAGAACAGGTTAAGACTCAAAAACCTTAGAAAAGGAGGATCTGATATGTTTAAAGAGGTGATAAAGTGATGAGTAATGGAAGTTGGCATTGTTGCCTACCTGAAAGTGGGATTGCCTAGCACCTCAAAGGTGTAACAGCCAGTAGTTAAAAAAAGACACTACACAGCATCCTTGGTTGCCAGCAACTGAGCAGAGCAGAGTCACAGGTCCTGAGCACTCTGTCTGGAGAAACCTCTGTGCACAATCCATTTTCTTTTAACAGCAAATTACTCTTTCTCCGCTCTGTCAGGGCAGTTGCAGGAATGATGCTATTGGGAAAAACAGGTAGAGGTTTGGGGCAAACTGTGACGGCAGAATCACAGTAATGACTGACGTGTGAAGGAGGACCTTTTGCTTTTGCCCTCAGCAGTACTTCTGGAGTTGTTGCTTCCCTGCTGAAAACAAATCCCACTGTTAATATTCACACAAACAAGTATGGACAGTGATTTCAATCAGTACAGTGATCATTTTCTTGTTCAAGTGGTTAATTACATTGCTATTACTTATCAGAGGGATGACGTTGTGATATGAAGTAGGGTTTACATACGGTAACCCAGGAAGGGTGATTTGCCAGAAAGTCAGATAGCTTGACCTACTGTAGAGGTCCCTCAGAAACTTCATCTTGCATTCGTTCTGTTCATTTCCAGTGTACGCTCACAGAGCGCAAAGCTGTGAACGAGTATCTTCTAGGGGTAATTGTGCAAGTAAAAAAGGTTATCAGCTGAAGTTGCTTGTCACCATCCTCTTTTTGGAGATTACGCTGTCGTGTACCAGCAGCCTGCTGATGAAGCAGATAATGCCAATATTACCTGGTGTGTCTTGGACAAAATCAGACAGGTTAGTTTATATAGTCATTTCTTTCCCAAAGTGAGTTAATGAGCTTTGACATGAAACACTCTCTTGTAGATCAACAGGGATAGGTAATCTTTTCTCACTGATCTCGCTGAATCCTTTAGGATGGCCAGTGGGCTCATTTGGCCAGTCTCTGCAACACCCGCTCTGCCCAGTCTGTCAGGGTCTCAAAATGAAATACCTTCTCTTAGCTTCTCTGAACGACTGCAGCATGTGTGACTGTGCTTTTTTCAAGTCAAGGATTCAGTTCACTGGAAACTGCTATGATAAATTGATTATGCATAGCTACATGCTACATGCATAGTGTTACTGCGTATTATTTTCCTGCTACATTTTCTCCTAACAATTTAAAAGGACATTTTCCTCATTTGCTATGATGCATCCAAATATAAGAGATCTCAGGAATTCTAGATCCTTTGTTGCCAGTTTGACCTTTACATAAATCCAAATTTTTTTATTAGATTCAACATGTTAATGTTTCAGACCAAATTTGGTGTTGATTAACATGCATCCAGTAAATGCTTTCAGAATAATAGACTGAGTGACTTCCAAATAAGGCCTTTTGTAAAATGACATACAGCCATGACACTAAAAGAAATCAATGATTAGTTTATTTCTGTGTTCAGTAAGAAATACCTGCTACCTGATACAAAAAGATAATGCAAAAATTTACCTCCTCTTTTTGACAGTTAGTCATATACTGAGGAAATGAATGCAATGTGGAAAAATACTGGGAGAGCAAGTTCAGATTGTCTCATATATAAACAAAACTTGTTTAGAATTTGAATATACTTAAATCTTAAGATTTAAAGTATATTATGGGTGATTATTTTAATGACTCTATCCTTATTTCTGAGTATGGTTTTTTATAACCAACTACTATTAATTGTAAGCTGGAAGGGTGCGTTTTCTTGCTAAAATATTTGGCTGTGCTCATCAGATAACTGTGAATGCGTTTCTTCATAATGAGTGTAAGCTGAGAATATGCATACCTATTTAAGGGGAAGGGAGGCAGAAAGAAATCTTTTCGGATTTGGCCCAACAAGCAACAAAAGCTAAGAAATTTATATTCGTGGTTATGAAAAATAACATTTTCTGATTAAGCAGATAACGTATGGAAACGATATATACTTTTTCCACACTTCCTCTGATTATTGCAAATTTCTTATAGTTGGCCATTTTAAATTACTGAGCCTTCATGCATAGCAATAATTTCCAAAAAATAACTCCTGAGAGCTAGGTACTATGTATTGCCTGTTAATAAAGAAAAAAGGACATACAGGCAATTAGAGTTCTTGTTGCAGTTCTGTTACAGACTGTGAGCTCTTTTTTAAGCTACTTACTTACGTCAGGAAAACATCTTATGACAACAAAAAAGTTGTCGTGAGACTCTGCACCAAAACTGAGTTAGTATTACTCTCCTTTTTTGATACAAGCTTTACTCTCAGAATGCAGAAATCAGAATTGTAGTGGCTCATAAATTCTTTGGAAAAAATATGGGCAAATGTTACTATGGTTACAGAGCCACTGGCATTTGCTTCTCTTTTCTGCCTTAGTAATGAAAGTGGAAAGAGGGATTTTTATTCCAACAATTTGTATGATGTTTTGGGGGGAGGAAACCCTTTCCCCTCCCTCCCGCCCCAAATACTCAAGTAGTTTTTAAACTAGCACTTTTTGTTCTTTGCTCTTTTCTGAAGTTTTTTATCCCTACTCTCTTTAAAAAAAGAAAAAGAAAGAAAGAAATATAAAACAAATGTGGGCTTAAAAAACTGTAGTAAAATTGTGAAGGGGTTCAGCTTCATTCACAGAATCACAGAATCACAGAATCGTTAGGTTGGAAGGGACCTCTGGAGATCATCTAGTCCAACCTCCCTGGTCTCAGGGAGTCCAACCTCTTCCTCAGTCTAACAGTCTTCAAGTCAGAGATAGTCAGGTTGCCCTATGTACGGAGTTTCTGTAGTCTCAGGAGTGAATGGCACTGAGATTTTTTTATTATTATAATTATTTTTAAAGGTGAAAACAAAAGTTATTGTTAAGGCTTTCTTAAGTGCGTGTGGAGCAGATAAAGTACTGCTCTAAGAGACCCAGTTCTGCCCCACTGGGTTGCTGTGTTTTCCCTTTGTACTTTTGTGAACAGCTTCCAGTTTCTTCTCCTTCCACTCAGATGAACAACATGTGCACCCAGAAAGAGGTCTATGCTGCTCTATTTTTTGAAGATATTTTAATAGGATGACAAAGTAATTTATAGTATGGCTGAATTTAAATGTTTGTGAAAGCTGTTCTGTTCTTCTTATCAACAAAATCATCATAATCAACTCCTCTTCCTAAGGATGAAAATTTGGAGGCAGGCTAACGTAATGGAAACGTACTCGTGAGGACAATAAGCAACCTCTCTTAAAAGTAGCAATGACATGGCATAAATGTATTCTCTCAGGACAGAATAACTGATGCTTCCCTGTGGGTCATTATGATTCTGCTGCAGAAAGCTTATGGTGAAAAGAAAACGCAAAAAAAGGCTGCTTATCATGGAAAGAGGAGGAGATTGCATACCCCTCCTCCCACTACCCACATTCATTTGGGAATGAGAATAGGCTCCCATTTTTACAAACCTGAAGACCCTAGACTATAATTTAGAGTCCCATCAGGGAGAAATTTTTTGCTGGTTGTCTTGAAAGTGTACACATTTTAGGTAGGGATGTTAGCATGGATATCCTTAAGGTTTTCCAACGCGTTTTGCGGTAACATCTAGGGTCTCTGTTGCTCCTAAGTTTGTCAAACTTTAGCTCTTTGAGATTTTCCATTCTGAATAGTTTTTCTACACTGACCTACGTAGTCCCTTCAATTCCTTTCATTGTATTTTATTATTAGAGCCAAAGCAGCTACGTCTACCTGTAAGAATTAACTAATAAAGTAGTATAGTGCTGGGTTTTATTTTTTTCTTACCTGTGAATTTTGTTTTCCCTTCATTCTCTAGAACCTTTTCTTTCTGAAAACTTAAGACTTTGCTGCAGGCTGGTTTAGGCCCTTGCAGTCTTTTACAGCTGTTCAGCAGTATCGATATGAAGCTTACCCTTAACACTCCTTTCCGGTTGTATCTAAGTTTGGATGTTCAACTACATGTGAAATAGGTGGAGAGAAAGCCCGCAGAAGCAGCAGTAGAGGATTAAAGAAGCTTCCTAGTCTATCTGAAATAAATAGTATTAAGCACTCCGTTGTTATATTGATTTGGCATGGCATGCAACTGCTCTCTAAATTCAATGATTTATTTTTCTAGAATTCATTATATCTTCCTAATGGAATCATTTCCTGTCTCATTTAACCATCTGAGGAATGTCAGCTCATGGTAGGGATTGGAAAACTGAATGAATAGTATTTTCGTCTTACAAGAGTTATTACTTATGATTAGTTATAGATAAAATGTGCTACAGAAGGCATGTTAACCACTATTGTCTTAACTAGCAATGAGAAATTTGGGATGTGAACTGGCAACTCTTTAGCTCTTCTGGAATATGCCTCTGAAAATTCTAAGCTGCAGGTAGCTTCGGTATTTGAAAGAAATGATATTTAAAGTATTTGTAATGTGTTGTTGTACTTTTAAGAACATAGTATCGGTGAGTTTAGTAACTTCAAGGAGCATTATAATGCATTCTGAAAGCTAGCCTTTATGATGGAATTACACATTCATTTAATTACCACAGTGATGTCATGCAAAGGTTATATTCTATGCTTCTAAAAGTCTCGGTATTGTCACTGAGAAATAATGTCTCAGACTATCTTGATCTGATTAACATGAGCTCACCACAGTAGGTGTGAAGTGTACCTCTGAAGTCAGGGTGTGGAATGCTTTAGTAGGGGAACGACGTATTTCAGTGTCACCCTGGCTATGGGCATAAAAACAAGTTACTGTAGAATTCTATACTGTGGATGTATAGCACACCTCTTATTCCACAGAAAACGACTGTCAACACTCTCGGGAAGAAATTTGAGACAGCTTACCAACTGATGAAAGGGACGCTAAATCACCTTTAATGTAGGCGTGTGTACATTGATAATTACTCCCGAGTATCTGATTCACTCTAAGCTTGCATTCTAGTCTGCCTCGTAACTTGCTGTGTGCAATACATTCTGGCTTGTTCGTTTTTGGGATGACTTTCATGAAACTTGAGCATCATGTAACCTCATACCTTCATATCATTGTTTAACTTTCTACAGTCCTTATGTAGGCAAATACTTGTTTTTTTCTCTTAGGAGAAATATGCTTTGCGGCTTATTCGGCAATTCACTCGGATCGTCTCCTATCCGTGTTCAAATACTAATCTTTCTTTGCTTACTATTTATCATACCATAGCATTTTGAGTTCTTGATTGTGTGCCCTTAGATTGCAACATTGTTGATTTAAAGATACATTAAATAAAAGATGCTATACCTTTGATAGCTGGGTCCAAGAGTGGAATCCAAACCTTACGTTAGATGCTTGTTCCTTACTGCACTCATAGGAGTTAGGGCTAATTAAGAAGTTAAATTAGAAACATACTGAGAGAAAATCTGTGTAGAGATGAACAGTTGCTAGTATTAAGCACAGAGAATATCTGAAGTTTCATCCATTATCATATTCAGTTTCAATTTCTGGATCATGACAGTGGGCTTGCACCTACGTATGTTTATGGTATGTGTATAGCATGGATTCTTGAAGGTAAGTACCCATAACGTTCCCAAGCAGTTGAGGAGCGTTCGCCCTTTCTTGTTTAAAAATGAGACTCCAGAAGAAAGAGATGTCTGCCCTTTATAGTAAAATACAGTGGCTAGAGCACTCAACCAAGGAAGTCCAAGTCCCAAGTCATTTGCCTGAGAATACAACAGCGCTTAGACTCTTGCATGCCCAGAGACTGCCCAAGCATGATACTACAGGCTAGTCTGTGCAAGGGTGCTCTCCATCTTCCTTTGCTACTGCGTAGCAAAATAGGACACGATAGATTAAACTCTGAAAAGGAACAAACAACATCAAACCGTATACAAAAAGAGTTTGGTGAGTGACAGCATGAATACCTTCTAGTTTAGGAATCAGAGAAAGGGAAAGATTACCTTAGCAATCAACGTTTCTTCCAGTGTTGAACAGATATTGCGGTAGTCCCAAGCATCTTTGAGCAGGAAACTCCCTTTTGTCCTGCTAGAAGACTCTTGCCTTGCTTAGCTCAAAGCTGGAAATATGGAAATTGCTTTTTTTACTTTGATATCTTGAACTGTCTCTTGTACTGTATTTCAAGCCATTAAATACCTTGCAGACTCATTAAGCACAAAAAATTATCATCATTAGAATTATAGCAGAGTGGGACTACCCCATAGTAATACTTTGGGGAAAACCAATCAGGTAATTTTTTTCTGAAAACCTTTCTTCATTGTGCAAGTCACAGTTGTGTGTATACATTTACAGTTTTTTGAAAAATAAGGATTACTTGGGCAAAAGTCGTAGTTGCAAAGCACTATTCTATCTAAATTTTTGTGTCTCTGGCTATGGACATTTTTTAAAATTTGAAAGTAGGTATCCAACACTTTTTGGATAGCGTATGACTAGAAGTGTGTACTGTCATTCACTACTTAAGCTTTTACATAGGTAACGGTACATATTCATAACCCTTTACACCATGGCTATAAACCTGCCTGAGTTTTGGTCATTGGCATTGTCACAAACATATATAACTTTGTGTCAACATAGCTTTTCTAGTTACTTGTCTAGTTTTGTATTCTAATTAAGGATGGAATAGCAACCGAGGCGAATAATGTATGCTCCTGGGTCTGCTTTTAAAAAACATGGCATTTATTTCTCTCTTCGTTCAAGGAGAAATATGCATTATTATGGCCCTCTTGACACCTTTGTGAAAGCATGCTGTTGTAACAGTCTGCCTTCTAGCTGCAGGATGTCCTGTGTGTTTTCAGCATCTGCACATGGGCTCTTCTTACTATGATTAAACTGGTAATATCCCGAGACCTCCACAAAAGTATTCCCCTGTCAACATTTTGTCTTTCTAACGCAAAGATTATGTGACATTTGTAAGGTAAAGTTGATTAGTTTAACTTCTTGCTGCTTCAGCAACATAACTTTCCGATTTCTTATTTAAAGGACATCCCTTTGTCTGTAAGAAAAGAGATGGAACAGAACTGTTAGCCTTGATGCATGTAAACAAGACTGCCGTTTTGTAATTGAAAAGCTAAGCGTAGTGTAATTATGATGCATGTATTGGATGTTGTCATTTGTTTGAACGTGACTCTGTCCCAACTCCTCAGTTAGTCACAAATCAGTGCTAACGTGTACAAGTCCTGGCTCTTCCATCAGCTGCTGAAAGTAGAAATAAAACACATGGAGACAGACACCTGACAAAAAATTCAGCTGCCGGCAAATTCTAGGTGTTCTCAATCAACATCAGGTTCTTCTTGCAGTATTTTTACTTGACTTTTATCAGCGTAAAGGCATTACATGATTCCCTCTGAAAATACAGATACCTTGGAAAGATTAAATAAGAGAAAAATATATAGCTGAATATATATTACTTGCCTCATGACTAAAGCAAGAGAATAGCTTGTTGCTGCAGTGCTCTAGTGAGCTACTCCATGCTGGTTCTCTGCTTTGACTACATTTAAGTGAAATAGCTGAACTTTATCCAGTCACAAATATGATTTTTATATTACGACACAAAGGCAATGGATTTTACTTTTCTTTCTCCAAGAAAAACTTGAAAGCACTCAAGATTTGAGCATATACAGAACAACTCTGCTTTGGCAGACTAAACAAAGAAAGGGAAGGGGAAGTGGAAGACTTTTTACAGTTAATTGAAAAGTAGACTAGGACCTCAGACCTGCATGTAGAGAGATTCAGGGTTCAGTGATCTTTGTCACTTTACCTTCACTCGGTAGTCCCTTGTTCACTGATAAAATGACCACTTTCACTGGCGAAGGAGCGGTTTTGAGAATAAAACTGCTATAAAGTAAGTAACACGTAGTGATAAAGTGAGGGAGATACTGTTCAGAGGGGTTACGCTTATATACTCCCATCAGAATCTGTTCCTCAAAAGTAGAAATTTATGATTGCAATGAGCTAAACAATTGCACGGGCTTGAAACACATAAAGGAATTATATTCAATTTCTTCTATTTCACAGTGATGCCTGTGCACTGTAAAAAGGGAGTGAAATCAGTAATTCATTGCACGCACATAGTTTGACTTGGCAGTGCTAAACCGGTATGCCAAACTGGAGAAGACAGCACTGGAATCTGAGGACCCTCAGGTGGACAGGGTCCCAGTTGTCCTTGCCTAAGTTATCCTGAAGTCGTATCGGTTACGCCATTTCTTTAGAAAGAACTTGTATTATATTTTAAGGCCTTTCTTTTGATGAACATTTGACTTTTCAGAATGTAGAGTAAATACAGAGAATAAATTCTTTCCTAAATAGCCCACAGACTTAATGTTTCAACTCCTTTTGTGCTAAAACAGAGCAACTCCTGTAGTTTCTATAACCATGTGAGTATTTGCTGGTAAAATCTCATTTTCTGGTATTTATGACTTCCTTCCCCCTTCATGGTCTAATGTTCAGTTTTGACCAGTAACTGCTTATGGCCAAGGCTTATGTTCATGTATGAACTTTTACTTAGATTTGAAATGGACAAACTTGGAGTTACAGTTGTATCAGTCTTTGTGAGCAGGTTGCCAGTTAATTAATAAATGTTACATCATCTCGGTGCGAGTTTTAGTCGGGCAGACGGTAATTTTTGTTCCACAGATACATTATACTCTAGGTGACAAATTTAATTTGGCTACTGTATTACTGGTGATAATATTTAACAGTTTGCATGTTGCTACTTCTGTGCTGTACTTCTGATATGTAGAAAGTATCTGAATTTAAAAGTAACACATAATATCTATGTGGGCCCTCTTTCGCAACTTCTTAACATAGCTGGGCTTTAGATAAGTGAAAGCATTACAAAGCAAGCGAGATAACGTACTGATGGATTGGTCGTCTCTTACAGCTAAGTAATTATGGTCATCAAAACAGTAACCCGTAATTTTGATTCCTGTCTGTCAACACAGTTCATTATGATACTCAAAAGGGAAGTACAGAGAAAACATTAGATTCTTGTGACTTCATTTGCTAAAGTGAAATGATATAATTAATATGCTGTATGACAGAATTAGCAGAGTATTTCAGCTCCTCCATGATGTAAGCGACCTCTGTGCCTTACCCCACATCATGATTGGCAACGAATCCTGAATCATTGGCTTTGCAAACCAAGTTGTTTTCACCCGAAAAAAAGTCAATTCATCAGCACTCTTGTGAATTTTACTAATATTTCTGTGAAGAACTTTTTCTTTTTTAGACATTCTGGAGGACAGAGCCATATATGAACAACAGGGGATATGCCAGAACCTTTTCAATAGCAATAGTCTGCCATTTTTGACCATGAAATACTTTATGGGCTGGAGAATGGAGTTCTAAATTTTTATTTATTTATTTTAATCAACAAGCCCCTTAAGGCTGCTAAAATCAAGTGGAAGAATACGTATTTGTTTCCAGTGGAGATTATTACTGAACAACAGCCTCATGTTATCAAAATCATAAGGAAAAACAGAGCATTACTGTGAAACACAGACAGTAGGGGGCTCTCAGCCACTCAGCTGTCGTTACTCTGTAGTCGTTCTCTCTGTCTTTATCGGTTTGTCTCTTAAGTGACGTTTCAAAGAGAAGCGGAGCTGGAACAGCTTTCTTTTAAGTCTAGCAGTCAAGGTTTCTACCCTCTGTAAATCGGTGAATTCATGAGCGTTATTGGATGATTAGCAATCAGTCCATATTTGTACCTTCAGCTAATAGAATCAAATGTTCTAAAATAATTGGCATGCAAGAACAGCTTCATAAACCCATCACTTCCTTCTCAGAAAGCTTCCAAGGTGATGTAATTGCTCAGTCATCCCACACCATCTATTTCATAAGGCTCTGCAACAGACACATGTTCATACACAATTTGTCTGGATTCAGAGAAACGCTTGCATACGTTATAAACGCTGCTTGTATGCGATTTCCATATCCCAAACTGTTTAAACTGTTCCTTTTGATCCTTGTTTTGTGGGCGATTATGGCCATCTCTAATTGCACTAGGACATAAAGTCCCCATATTCTTCTATCCCAACTATGTAACCTGTCCATCCAAATATCTGTGCCATAAGGATCTTCAGATACACTAGCACCTGGAAAAGCTTTCCGCTAAAGAGAATGACATTAATACAAGCTCGAAATGTAGACAAGCTTTTCCATATTTTGCATTAGATTGTTAATAAATCCAGTCTCTTCCAGATCTTTCCCACAGTAGGTGCTTACAATAAATGCTTTCCCATACATCGTGCTAGAGATTTCTAGAACAGCAGAATTCACTGCAAAGACACTGGACTCATGAGACTTGAAATTTATTCTTCACTCTACTACTCGCCTGCTGTGCAACTTTATAAAAATCACTTCAATTCACTCATTCCTTTTCATTCCCTCTCCTTGCTATGGAGAGGGACCATCCCACTCCCTAGGTAGTGACCTCCTAAAGTGGTAGAGCAACTCTGAAGTGGGCTTTTTAACCGCTTCAGCTTAAACCATGCCACCCTCCTATAACAATCTCCATATCAATTCAGTCCTGTTAAAAGTAGCATCCATAGATAATACAATACAATTAGAACGCCTTCACCTTTTTATCATCAGCAAAATAGAACCACTAGAGCTGGCATCCTTATGAGGATTCTCAGCCCAGTAACCAAAGAATTAACGAGCAGAGAGAATTAACCAACTAGTCTCTCATTTCCAAGTATGGTCCGTCTTGGGCAGGACTGCAGTCTTCTCCGTGCTTTACTCACTCATGTGCCCTTTTCTTTGGGGCGGGGCGGGGAGGGAAGAAACCAAGGCTTTCATTAATGACGACTTCAGAAAAGAAAATGTAGTTTTCTGTTAAAGATTTGTTAATACCTACTGTGATTAAAAAAATACTAATATTTAGATAAAAATACTGAAAATACTTAGCATCAACAATAATTCAAGCTCTTTTTTTCCCCCTTCTACCAAAGAACCATGACTGTTAAGAAAACTTTACCGTCCCTTAAGCCAGAAACAAAATAAAACATGCGTCAAGAATGGCAATAAGAAAAAAAGATTCGAAATGATGAATTGCACTCAGCACAAAAAATATGTAGGGAGAAGAGTAAGAATGGCTGTTAAAGAAATCATATCCTGAAAGATAAGAAATCTCACAAAACATCAGTCATTCTTATTCTGCATTTTTGCTGGCACAGTAAAGGCAATAAAACAAAAACATACACTTTCCTTTGTGTAGCACACAAAGACAGGATCTGAGGAGAAGTAGCTGTAGAGCGGTAGAGAGCACTGTCAACTAAAATTAAACAAAACAGATTCCAGTGATGCAATTTGCAGCATCCTGCAGTGTTTGCAGAAGATTTTTCTCAAGCATTACTAATGTTGGAACTTCAGACCCTTTCCTTGCATCTTTTTGCAACGTGTTAATTCCTACAATGTTAGCAAGTTCCTGATGTTTTGGCCTGACAACAGCATGCAGAACTCCTAGGAAGGTTGTGATTAAAACACCAACAGCATCATGCAGTTCCCTTTAAGTTGCTCCCTCCTGTTTTATGATGTACTTCGCTTACTATCGCCACATAACCTGCACTGTAATACATACATGAGATATGCAAAATCTGTGGGGCGAGTCAGCAGTCTATTTCCATAGTAGGTTGAAGCAAAGTAGTACTACAAAAAGAATCCTTAGCCTGTTACGTGGCTCTCAGTTTCATCCTGTGCTTGCACCTTGCTGCACAGACACAGACCGTTTGCTGAGGGGTTTAAAAAAAAAAAAAAAAACGCACCTCCAAAACCAAAAAACACTAACGTATCGGGATCTTGGCATACAGAAATGCTAACATAGGGAAATCAAATCTCTAAAACAGGATGGTTGGTCATTGTCTGGGTGGCAACAGGAGTTTCTGTTGCAAGGGCCTTTGCAATGGCATCTTCAGCCGGATCAGATATTTCCCAAAGCAGCATTCTACTGAATTCTTATACCCTGCTAGCCCGTAGTCCTACATTACCACTCCAGTATGTGCATCAGCCATTGCTACTGATTATCTTAAACTCCGTGCAAAACACCTCCTTATCTGCACTAGGTACAAAAGACCATATCTGCATCTGCCGGAAGAGTTTATTCTATTTACAGGTCTCTTCTCTAGCTACAAATGGGTCAATTCCGCAGCAGGAACCACGTGACAGAATCTCTGGAAGGGACAGACTGTCCAATGAGAACGTTAATCAACACATTCAAGCATACAGATTGGTGCAGGGACAGCAAAACCTTCTTGGGGGAAATCTTCAGGATTATGCAAAACTCCCACCTGCAGAGTTCCTCCACCAGTTAGCCAAATTAGTCAAAAAGGTGGGTGGGAGTTCAGTCACCCAGTTTCAAGTCTGTTCCACGTCTCAGATTGGTTCATTGTCTCATTATGCAGATGACTAGTTTAGGAGTTCCTGGATTACCCACAGAATTAATGACTTAAGAGCAGCAGGTGTGCGCACAAGCACAGCCCTGATATCCAGCTACGCTACAATTATAACTTATCCTTCTGTCTGGCTTACAACTTGAATTCCGTAGCTGCTGCAACAACTCCATCATGTAAAAATGTCATGTTAGGGCTTTCTGATTTTGTATAAAGCGTGGCTACTTACATTGCAGTTTTTCAACTGATCCAGAATCCAGAGCTAGGAGCAAAACCAGATTACATTTCCAGAAATCTTGCAATTTTGCCTTCCTCTACTAAAAGCTATTTTGGATGTGAGCTTCAGCCCAGCAAACCTTGTATATTTGAGTGCTCCCTAATCTCACCACAAATTGAAAAAAACTTTACAAGCAGCAGGACCAACTGCTAATGTACTAGATGTGTTTGGTTTGGTTTGTTTTTTTTTAAATAAACATTTCAGAAAGATCTATTAACTGAGAAGGTTCAGGTTGTTCCACATGAAAACAAAAAGTGTTCCATGTTGCTAGCCTGTCATCCCTCCTCCACGTCCTTCCAAGATTTACCAAGATTATTGGCTCACGTCATTCCAGTCAAAGATGTAAAGTGTACTAGGTTCATGAACTAGTCTGAATTAAGTGGCAATTAAATTATGTCTGCAGAAAATCTCATCTTCCCACTTTCATTACGGAATTTTAATAACTTCCAGGGAATGTCTTATCCCCTCAGAATCCAGCTACCCTAGTTCATCACCCATTTTGTAATCCACTCTAAGAAGCCATAAAATAGAAGAGATTGAAACATGGAGACGTTCACTTCATTTGGAGAGTCTTACTAGGTCTGCTTTTGCTTCCTTTCTTAGGAGACCTAATGCAGCAGGTGAGCATAGCAACGTAGTAGTGGAAGTCCACTGATTTCAACTAAGACCAATATTTTTGTTAAAACTACATTATTTATTAAATTATATTATTTCCACCTGCAGCTTTAAAGAGAGCATGGCATCAAAATGAAGATGACTTCTGTTAAGTGGAATTAAGTTTACCTGTGGCTTGAATCCAAAGGCACATGTTCTAAATAGGGATTGCTACTAATTTAGGATGGTGTCTGTCTCAACAGAGCTAGTACACTGTTTGTTTTGCAATTAAAAATATAAATGTTTTGAGACACAAAAAGAAACTCCAGGAAGCAGATAAAAGCAGTTTCAGCTACAGCTCAAAACCAGCTCAAGATTTCAGCATCACTAAACTGTAGGAATGTTCAGCTCTAAGGACTGTGTTTCCTCATTTTATATTTACTGTTGACTTCCAGCGGTTTTTCTTTCTTGCACAGCGCGCAAAATGGTCTGCTAATGCCAGTTCCTTTGAAACAACTTTGGCTTTCTTCAGAAGCCATGGTTTCCACTAGCTTTTCTGAATACTTACTAAAAACATAGTGCTATGTTTAGCTACTACACAATCGAAAAAGAACAGTACATCTTATGATACAAAATAAATATGTAAAGCATAGATTATTTAGTTTCCAAAGTGGAAAATTATGTTAAGATCACAAATCACTAAAAGTTATCATTAGCCCTCTGAAGAAGTTAAAGTGCTTCATAAAGTCTCTCCAAGTTCACAGTGTCTCTCTCAAAATCACATGAAAGTGAAATGAATGTCATAGCTGTAATTATGAGACACCCCAAAATCAAAAGATGACTACAGCAGGAAGTAACTAAACAAAACCAGCAAACTTCTCAGCTTACACCTACACATATTTATCAAAGAGCTTCAGAGAAGCAAAGCATGTTTTCCTGGTGTTTCTTTGAAATGGCTCCTCTAATAATTCTGACTCTATAACACCTTGGATTTATTCTAGCAATTAGACTCTGGTAGTGAAGAGGTCTAAACAAACATATACGAACACCCAAGAGAAGCTTCTATTAAGCAAAATGAAAACCTTGCGTGCGCAGGTTAACTAATACAGAAATAGACATATCAGTTGCCAGCTCTTAAGATATATTGTTTCTTGTGACGTAGTGGGAGTTGGATGCAGTCTTTAACTGATTTTATGGAGTGTGATGATGACGGTGAAATTTTAAGAATTAACTTAAGGTACATTTTAATCATTGTGTTAAACCACTAGCCCTTGCAAACGAACATCTGTATAGCGTCCATCTCCTTCAAGACAGAAGCAACAACTGAGCGTTTTGTTCTGATGAGCTGCTCAATGTCACTTTCCCAGTTAAGGACCGTACTGTGAATCACCATCATGAAAGTCTATAAAAACAGGACAGGAACAAACTGGAACAGAAACTTAATTTTCGCTTATTCCTAGAAGTATTTCTCCCAGAAGAAATTAAGTGTCATCCCGACTGATATGAATATTATTCTGTGTTGTTCCTAGCCATCTGAAATTTAAGCAATTTCTGGTTTTGATAGTCTTTGCAAGCCCAGAGTTTTGAAAAAAAAAAATAAAACCATCTTGATAAACAAAATCTGCTGTAAATCACTTGATCTAAGATTGAGATTTATCAGCTTTAAGCAGTCTTCTCCAGATTTTGAAGAGAAGCAGACTTCACTTCTCTACAGTAATTAGTTCTTCAGCAGTGAACGGGATTGATCAGTACCTGCAACTATAGCCAAAATTTCAAACTGGCCGGTGGATTTACCTGTCAAATTCAAGATGTCTTGGATCTGAGGTTTCCAGAATGACAAAGCACAGGATCCACTAATTTCCATCTTCAAGTTCCCTCTCTGTACTCTGGCTTTAAGGCACAAGAACCGAGGTGCATCCAGAATGAGCGCTCACCTATGAAAACATGGCAGTTAGTTCTGCATGAAAGCAATTACTTCTGTTCAAAATTTAAAAAAAAAAAAAAAAAAAAAAGGAACAAGTTCTTTATCTAAAAGAGATCATCCCAAAACATTCTCCTTCCTGGTTCAGGAATACTGAATTACAATGGGAATATTCATTAGCAAAGTATATCAGTGGTAGTCAAAGCACTCAGTCTGTGGTCTAGAGGGATAGGAAAAAAAACAGGAAAACAAAACTTTTAAAGCGTAAGGTCTGGAAGAAATGGAAATGAGCTAGAATTTGTATTCTGAAGAAGAACTGAAACAGAGCAGGAGAAGAAAACACAGCTGCTTCAAGAATACAAATGCTAAATTTATTGATGCAAGAGAGGACAGTATGATTAAGCTGTTTAATGTACTGTGTAAAGCACCAGAACAGTTGGCTTAATATATTTAACCAGGAAAGCTGAAAAAACATGAGTTCAGGCTCTAGTATGATCGTAAGTGGGTGGTCTCCCCATTCTTTGCCTGAGATTTGTTTTCAACTCTTTTACTTTTTTCCCCTCTTGCACTCACACCTGACAAAGTTTTACTACAGTACAGAAGTAGCTCAATAACAAAACTGCAGGTTCCAGTCAACGCCGAGTTCTAGCTAGCCATATGATACCGTGTGTATTCCTAACATGCAGCTGCACAGCCCAAGCCAAGTTAGAGGCTTGTTCACCCCAGCGGTTACCAGAGCCTTTAATTATTGTACTGCATTTTTATGCAGTTAACCTCAGCTAAAGTTCCTTCAAAAAGCAAAACAGAGCAGAAGCTACTTTAAAAAAACCCTTAAATTTACACAGGAAAGGGAATATATGTTTCTTTAAGGAGAGGGGAAAAAAATGAAAGGAATTAATGTTGCTGATGAACTCTTAACAATACAGATAAAAGGGACCGGGGGGGTGGGGTGGGGGGTGACCCAAGATAGTTTCCACTAGATTTTAACTGTATGTTTTCAGTGTAAACATGTTTTTTCCTCACCAGGTCTTGAATTTGGTTGCTTTCATCATCCTCAGAGAAAAAGTTAACACTATTGTCTACTACTTTATATATATATATATAATCTACTGCTTACCCTCTAAAGAGCTGCAACGGGTAAGGAAGAAGGGGCGCCTCAGATTTTGTTTTCCTAGACAGAAAAGGACATGGCAGGGGTAGGATAGAATCATGGCCAGCCAATTAATAAGAGGCCACTGAAGCCTTTTATTCATATAAATATATGTATAGATATATAGATATATATAAATATATATATAGATATACTGTGCATTTATATACCCAACATATACATATATACACCCCGTATAGAGAGAACATCATCCAGGAGCACTATGTGAGAGAGAGAACCAAACGAACACATCCACAAGAACAGTTTCTGTTCTCACAGCCACATCACATTCATACAATCAATAAGAGCTGAATCTGAATCACTGAGCACTGAAAGCGATCCGTGTATGCCTTAAGGAATGTATCACTGAAGAATGGTAGACTGCTTGTGACATAGGCCAATAACTGGTCCTCTCAAGAGAGAATGCTCTAGAGAACAACTGTCATTTCTCTGCAGGGAGTAAATGAGCAAAACTCTGCTCACTGGGACTCTCTTTTTCTTCCACACTGAGGAATTCAGTTCACTGGAAACACTCTTCTTCCACATTACATACGCACCAGTGAAAGTAGAAGAGATTGTCTTGCTCCTTCTGCCTTAAGGACAGAATAACCTTCAAGCTATTCCTCGTGAAGTTATGCCTTAAAACATCTTATAAAAAGTGGAAAAAATCAAATATGACATGGAACAGCATCATTTATGTAGCATCCATGAATAAAGTACTCCACCGTCAAGTGATGAGCGTGCAGGCATTACACAAATCAAACTCTTTTCAGTCACATAATGTGTTACAAAACAGATCCATGGGAAGGTTTTGCAAATGCTAGGCTCCTTCCATCATCAGTAGAGGTTAAGCACTGGAGAGTACCACCCTCTTTCTATTGACTATTGACAAAACCTAAGATCAAAAAACAAGCCTTTGTGACTACTGCTACACGTGCTGAAACAACGTATGTGCTTACAATTAGCACAAAATCTAAAGAATTAAAGTTGCCTGTGGTCAGTTAAACACCAGCCTCAGCTAAGTTGTGCAGCTTCAGTACAAAAAGAACGTTGCCACAGCACCAGGGAATTTACAAACTGGTAAAGCAGAAGGGGCGGGGGATTAAGTTAACATCATTAGAAGCAACTAATATCCTTCTGCAAAAGTATAATTCAACATTTCATTGAACAGGCAGGTAATGAAACTTCTCATTTGTTTGAATGTCATTTGCCAAAAACTATCCTGTGACAGTCACTGTCAACCAAGCTACTGCTGTTTTGTTCGTCTCAGTGTAATGATTTGTGTTGGGCAGGAGAAGAGTCTTTAATTTCTAAAAATACCATAAATTACAAAAAATGTGTTCTATACTTTCATTTAGACTGCAAATGCGGTAAGTTGCTTTTATATCACTTCAAATTTTTTCTTAGCTCACTGTATAACTAGTTACCCTAAAATGAATGACAAAGTTAATCTTCCAAAAGTAATATTATCAGTGTATTTTTCCTTGTATTCCCCTGCTATCTTCTGTTCTTTCAGTTCCAGCTTTTCACTTGTAACGGCCTATAGCTCTACTGCAGGCTTCCTGGAGGAGAAACAAATTTGGGCCAGCTTGCTGAATAACCTCAGTAATGTTCAGTCACTCAGAACCTCTCCATCTGTGTGTCCGTCCATCCAGAGAACCAGATGCTCCGAACAAACGCCTTATCCACCTTGCCTGACGTATCAATATCTGAAATATGTTGCTACCGCAACTACAGTTTTCAACCTTACATACAAAGCCAGCAACTGACCTGCCTGGACCCCTCAACTGCTTAGTCACCTGCTCAGGGATAGCATTTTGTTTATGAGTCAAACTTTCTGCCACTAGAGCTGTGCGCAAACTACTTTTAATATGGTATTTTTTTCCCAAAGACGATGACATCACTAACAGGAAGTATTGTAATTAAAACTAATAGAGAGCAGCCATTTTCACTGAGCAAGAAGAGAAGTTCACCAAATACACACAGAATATACACAGAATAAATATATTTCATCAGAATGAAAAACTAAGGTTTCTATGCATCTTTATTGATATATTTCTTCCACTGGTAGGCATTTAGACAGCTCATTTTATTACTGAAATTAGATAATGAGAAAATTATTAAAACTTCTTTTAAACACAGCTACGTTCCACAAATACAGGTTGCAGAAATATTTATGCCAAGAGCTTGATGATTAAATGTGAATTTGCTTCAGCAGAGATGATGAAATGTCCTGGATTCTTTGTTGCACAGCTGTGCAGGTCTTTTTTTTTTTTTATTCTGCAGGAAGATTCATGCACAGGATCTGAATCATTCTGACAGCAACAGCTAAACACTTTCCAAAATATTTGGCTAAGAACCTCACATTTCTCTTAAAATACCTTAAAAGAAAGTCTCCTAATTAAAAGAAAAAAAAATGGCATGCGTTATAACATCTTTTGTGAGGAACTTAATTATGTTTTATTATCTTAAATCTTGGCAAGTTTTCTCTGGTATACCCAGCTGACTGAGCCAGTTCTGATCAGAAGCTTCAGCCCAGCTTAGCAAAAGATATTTGTAAAGCCGGGTTCTTAGAAACAAAGAATTATGAATATGCATTTCGAGGCTCTACTAAAGTACAAAGTTAGCAGGCAAATCACATTTCTAGTTTACATCTGCCAGACAGAAACTTCCCACCATATTACGTTTCAAAGCATTACAAAAGGGATCTTCATTATATAGTATATAGTTAACAGAGTACTGTGATTAATCCTGCGTTAAGCATCTTCAATGCAAATATAACTAAAGCGGTAAGAATCCTGTAGGGTCAGATTTACAGTGACTATACTGTCAAAACTCCCAAAAGAGTGAAAACTTAATGAACTTCAGTATTTTCTTTCATCCAGGAAGTTGGCTGAAAACTCCTCAGATTATAGCCAAGTGCTTTAGTAAGTATGGCACATCTAGTTGTTAATGAAAAATAGTAATCATATAATCACACGCCACATAACCCAATGAGCTGTGTTAATGAATAACATTTGCAAAAGGTGTCTTAAGCATTTTAGGAGCTTAATTTTTAGTTGTTGAGATAAATATTCTGTGACTTAAACACTTGTAACAGTGAAACCCCTGCCTTGGGCAGGTATTCACTGCTGGAACATCTGTGGAAGCTGAAGTTACTGCTTCCCGACTGTTTGTTAGCATTACTACTTTACCAAAGGTTGCCAGCCCCACAGAACGGGATGCTGCTTAACCAGCAGAATGCAAACATTCCCTCATCTGTTTCAGTATGAAGTTAGCCACACTAACTTAAATGCAACTGTTCGTGCATTCTGCTGAATCAAAAGAGCGAGCAGAAATTCTGGCTACAAATGAAAAGCTCAGCGTTGTGAACGTTTTTGCAAAATGGTAAGAATCAGATACAAGGTCTTTAGGACTTTTAAACTCATCTGAATGTTTGTCTGCACCTTTCTCTTCTGAAACAGCTTTAAAATGTTGGTATTATCAATCTTTAAGTGATTTGCTTCATTAGGCCTAAGTTAGATCTTTGTTGCCAGGAATTTACAGCTGCTGCAGTGAAAAAATCAATAGCAAAACTCTACAAGACTCCTGCAGCAGCAGAAAAAGTATCCAAAAAAAGTGGCCGTGACACTACACATCACTATTCTGCAGGTACTTGTAATTCCTTTATGTTGTGTTGATGTAAATTGATACAGGAGAGCTAATAAAAACATTCAAGCAGAAAATCTGCAATTCTGTCAGGGGCTTATCCCATGTCGTTGTTTGAGCTTTCCTCAAAGTTCGCATCTAGAAATTATCGTGGCACTGTTCTGCGTTCAGACCTGAGGAGGAGCCCAGATCGGAACGTTCTGGACTGGATTCTCTGGTCTATTAAAACCATTTGTCCCCAGTAAGCAACGCAAAAGGGACATGTTGGAGCGGGCATGTAAGAATTCTAACCACTCGTTATGGACAGCTGGCAAATAACTTTGCCGTCCACTTCACAACGATGGGGTAAGCTGACAGAGAAACCATGTCAACGACATAGCTTGAGCAGAACGGAGCAACAATCAGGAACAGGAAAAAACTGCGCTGTGCCCAGTCCTTGCCATCTGGAAGCCTTTGGCCAGAGGCACAAGATTTGACCCCAGCAACTGCAGTCTGTATCAGAACTAGATGTCTGTGCATCATGAAACTGCACCCAATTTCTTACAGCCACAATCTCCAATTGCAGTCTGAATTGCATGAATACAGCATTGAAATTACGTGAAGGGAAAAACTCCTGTTCAGAGAATATCCTTGATAAAGCAGCAGACTGACTTGTGTCAGTTAGGCCTTGAGAGAGATGTTTGAGAGAGGTAGGACAGTTTAAGCCTTACAGTTGGACTCATTTATAAATGTGACCCTGACATACAATATTCAATAAAAGCTGTGCTTTTATATCTGATTTCCATCTTTCAGCTGAGACATTAGCATTCCTTATTCAGTGTTCTTCTCTCTCAAGAATTACCTCAGATTAATTGGCACTGTATAAAATAAGTTGCTGGGTGCACAATGGTAACCATGGTAGCCTTCACGCGGTCTTCAAAATGCATACGTAATTCAGGCCTCAGGAAAACATAATTAGTATGTCGCATAATATAATATCTCTAAATGCATCACCATGGTATGCAATACACACAATCAAAGCAAACGATGCCTACAGACGACCTCCACTGAACTAGGGTACCGTTAGTGGGCAGTTACGTTACGAATGAACATACTATTAAGGAGTTTTGCTGCAGCATCCCTGACTTGCCTAACTTCTTGCCTCTTCTTTAACCGTTTGTTTTCTTTATGATCAAAAGGTGGCAGTGTTTCACTTATTATCAACTGGGTTTTAAAAGTCAACAAAACTGTACTCAAACAGGAATAGTAAATTTTATTCCTAGCCAAGCCAGAAAGCGATGTATCATTAACCATTGTGCTTACTAGGTCCCAGTATTTGGGTGACGATACTTTCAGTTAAAGTGACACAAATATTAAAATAGAGTTTAAGTAATAACCTAATAAGATGTTTCAAAGAAGCATTCACATACACCTTATGAGGAAAATTTAAAAGGCATGTGCAGCTTAAAAATAAATTATGTTCTACAAAAGCTTCTTTTACTCATTACATATAATGAGGCCTTATTCAAGATACTTCTGACTGATTTTTATGTGGAGAATGAACTTCAGCATTTGACTCTGTTTTTTTTATGGCTCCTATGAAGGATAGGAGTTTTATACAAGACAATCACTGGTATGCAGTCAGTGAAAGTTTCACTCGTCTAGCTGCCCAGAAGATGCTGTCAAGCCATTCAAGATTTTCATAGATGCTCATTTCAAGAAATATAACTTATATGAGGTGACTTGCACAATTCATTTGAAGATTTGTCAGTCAAGAATATTGCAGTCATCCCAAACATCTCTCAATAAAATCTTAATACCACAACCGCATGAGTTCTGTCAGTACACAGGAAAGCATGGAAGAAACAGTGGGCTGCTGTTGTTTTTCTAGTTAGTTTATTAACAGCAGTTATATTATGTATTTTAATGGAACAAGGTAGGAATTATCTGCTACCCTAGTGCTGGGCCCACTCCTGTGATTGCCAAACACAGGATGTCCCTCACCCAAACATTCAGTTGCTAAAACATTCCAAAAACTCATTTTTCCGTAAGATACCAAATGAGAAAGAAACCAAGTGACCCAAAACAAAAAAAAAAAAAAAAACCAAAAAAAAACCAAAAAAAAGGATTTCTCCTAGTGTTTCCTAAGGAGATGATTGCTTTTCAGTAACAGCAGTAAATATGACTACTTAACGTAATTCTGGATGACTGACTGCTTGCTACAGAGTTACAGGAAAAGCTGATAGCTAAAGAAAAGGGAAAGACAAGAAAGAGAGGAAGATAGTCTATATAAGAAGCATCCTTACAAATGAAGTAATTGTCAGGTTTCTAACATAGAAAATGGCACGCTCTGATACCAAATCTGGCATTGTGATTATTCTGCCAAGGCTGAGGAGAAGAAATTCAAGTAAGAGATTGAGAGGAAAAAGGAAAGAAGAAATTGTCAACTGCTGCCAGCTAATAGACGGTAAATGAATATTAGCTGCAAAAAGCAAGGAGAGAGCTGCTTCTCAACAAAACAGTAACAACAAGAGTAAGGAGATGTCCAAATGCACATACAGGATAGTCAGTACATAGCAGGCATGAAGGTCATTTACTTCCTCGTGTGGATACATATTGATCTTTAGTTTAGTGATATACTATAAATTCTACTTTTATTTAAGTATGGGACATCTGTATGTCAAGATGATAAGCCGACATCCATAGCAACTCAGATAAAAATATTAAAAAGAAAACAGGTTTGGAATACAAAATCAACGTATTAAATATAATCGGAAATAGCTTCATGGCAGTTAGTCTATCTTAAACTGAGATCCTTATTAATTTTCATGTTTATAAGATGTACTTTAGTTTTATTTCCTCTACATATGCATGACTAGAAATATTTTCCAGCTCATAACAAAGACTGTTAAGCTGTTGCAGAGTTGGTCTTTTGGGGTTTTTTTTGTTTGTTTGTTTGTTTGTTTTTTAAGCGCGTTCTGGTTCTGACAGTATTCTTTGACCATTCCTTCGTAACAAGGACATGCTACGGACACCTTTTTCCTTTTTATTCTTCGCATATGGCAGTGCTGTGATCAGAACAGAATGAACAAACAGACCTTTCCAGCCAAACACGGCAATACCAGGTGACAGCCTTGTATCCCAGTCTGCTGAGATAACAGATGTAGATCTCCATTTCAGGCATTCATGGCAAAAGGTAGCATTATGATCATGAAATTCCAGGCGTATGTATGCTGACAATCCACATGCCTCTCATTCCACACATTTTGTCGTTTGGATGTGCGGGGGCTGGAAGGAAACAGCGTCTCTTTCAAGTGAGAGTGCTGTAGAACAAATTTTCAGGCAACAATGTCATTGATTTCAATCAAACAGAATCACAAAAAATGCCCTCATTTAATGCGTTAAGGCTTAAATAGACATATCACACTTTTCAATATGGCCATTGTAAAACTGATTGAGGAAAAAAATAGGGAGAATTGGTATGAGACTAGCATTTTAATTTGGAAAAACCTTACTAAAACATCATGCTAGTTCAGGAGAAGCTATTTTTTAGCTGCGTGTAGGTGATAACAAGCAACTATTTCATGCAATTGTCCTGGTAGTTATTTATCATCAGATGAATGCTACATGAAACTAACTTTTCATTTTCATATGGGGTTTTTTTTATACAGCAAATGAAAAACACAGCCAGCCAGACAACAGTGCTATGCAGGATACTCATATTGTGCCTTCTCTCATACCATGCTTGAAAAAAATCACGCAGACTTAGTGATAATTTTGAAAGTGTTCAAAACGCTTTTAATGTTAGGAGTTATTTTCCTTCCTTTGAGAGTGGTGACATTATTAACGTAATTAAATACATGCATGTCCCAATAATTCCCCTAGTCTACAAGTACAAGCAGAGCCTCGTGCGAGGTGCCACACAAACATGTTATGTAGTCAATCCTTTGTCCCAAGAGCTGGAACTAAATACAGTCAATGTATAGCACGGATGCAAGTTCAAATCCCAAAGTTCATATTTAAAATAAATGGCAAATCTTATGGTGATTTATATTCCGAATTTTAACCTCTTTCATGAGGGTGAAAATCACATGACATTTTCAGTCAACTTTCATTCTAAGACTCCTTCTGCTTACTTTTGAAAAATATTAATTTCTTCTTTTTGTTAAGCAAGATACCATCAGAGAAAGATCAGGATAAATAAAATGAAGTACCGTATGTAACAGTCACATACAACACGGACATTCAGGGAAACAAGTAGTGGCTTAATGCTGCCTGAAAAATAAGGCCTCCATTAGGGAAATAGCTAGTGGCAGTAACAGCCCAAGTGACAACAGGCAAAAGACATGGTAAAAAGCCTGCCACTAAGGGGAATAATTACAAATTTTGACAGCCATTACTACCGACTTGTTTTTAGTAAATCACATTGTAGAAGCTGTGCCTTGTCTCCGAAGATCTTCTAATTACTATCAGCAACGTTATGTTCGTAGGTGCATATTCTGTGATATCAAATTATACTCATTTATAAATCTATTTAAGCATGCCGATTGGATCTATTTTAAAATAAGAATATCTAAGCTATATTGTAAAATGCAGTAATGATAACTGCTATACCACTGAGAAATAAACAGGCACCCAAGAACCGAGTCTTTTCTTTAAGCAACCTTGATTTACAAATACTGTCATTTTTCACTAAAGCTCTGAGCTGTCATTCCGGATAAGCTGTCATTTTACTAACACACAGCAACATGAGCTCCACAGTAATTTTGCAGATTAAGAAGCAAAATATTCATGTCCTATTTGAATGCATTAAAAAATTGTAAGGGAAATGTGTGAGTGTTGGTTAATTTAGTAATGTAGCTTGTCTTCTGAGGCATTTCAGTGGGAACTGCAAACCCAAACATTTGCATTACATCAACCGACTTTTTTTTTGGATACTTTCCATGTTATTGCTATTTATTCAGAAAAGAAATTTTCATATGTAATTCACGGCCCTTGTTAAGAGTTCACTTTCCTTTAAGAAAGTGTTAATCATGTAAATGTTTACTGCAAGTTCACAGGTTATCAGTTTCTGGAAAGCAGAGGGGAGAGGCCGAGTCAGACACCACAGCGCAGCGGCGTCGTGGAAATGGACACATGCAGAACACAACAAAAAAGCAGTCAGAATTACAAACAGAAAACCAGAAGTCTATAGGTAACTTTATGGGTTTTTTCCCTATGTCCCTGAAGGTTCCAGAAGGTTTGGCAAAACCAATATTTTTGTCAAAACCAAATACTACGCAATCCTGCCACACGTACAAATTTTCCTGAAGTTTACTAAATCGTGGGTGAAAACAAACACCTGACTGTTTTGCTAAGGTAACAATCTCTGTAGAGATTCCCTAGTCTATGTAGAGAAGGCCTGGAAAGCATCAGAAACAAAATGGAAAGACGCTTATCCCACAGTGCTATGAGCTAGAAGCTAGGGGTTATTCTCTTTCTCTCCCTCTTCCCCTCTCTCCCCTTTTTCATTCACAATGGAGTTCTCCTTGGGAACAGATTTATTTTGCCCTTCCAGCGTCTAATATTAAACAGCCATTATGCATTTATTTTCTTCTATCCTGACACAGCAACATGTTATCCTGCTTAGCTCTTCCTGACATAAAAACGCATCCACCGTGACATTCCCTAATATTGCAGTAAACTTGTAGGCACAACTAGGCAACAGGATTTCATGGCTATTACTAGTGCAACACTCCAGTTAATTTAAACTCAACCATAGTACCAGTGGATAGAAGTCATTACAATATCATTGCTATCAATAGTACAAAACCTATGAAACACAGAATACTTTATGTTAATGCCAGGACAGGCAGACACTTTACTTTTAGGGACAACTATTTAAAGAAGCAGACTTTACGAAGAAGAATTTGTCCTTTTCTTTCTCATTAGTATATTGATATTTCTCAGACACTCTCATAGCTCCATTTACATCTAGGGTCAGTTGTTGTGATCTAAATGGTGGCTGAAGAAGTTTTGGAAATGATGGGAGTGAAAACCTGAACAATTCCTTTATTCTCAGGAAGGCATATACTCGAGTTCAAGTCCCCCAATTAAAAGCCAGCATTATTTTGGCACAAGAAAGGCAGCCTGCTTTCCATGTCATTTGCACCTGAAGTCTAAAGGCAATGAAACAGTTGAAACAAATGTAATTAAATAGTAGGGACTGTCACATCCATCAGAAAGAAAGTACCGATTCTGATATCAAAATGCTACCCTCTATCAGTCTCTTTCTCTACAGGATACAGCACAGCATTGCAAAAATCTTATTCCCCATAAAACTATTGGTACCCATATCTATATCTTCCGCTCACGTTACCACTATGCTTCTGTTGCTTTGTTATATCTTGCAGTTTCTCCCATCACATATCTCCTCATACAGATCACAAGCAATGGATAAAGAGGAATGATGTCCTTAAGAAAACTTCTCAGCCAGTATTAAGCTCAACAAAGTACACGCGTTCCTAGATTGATTTAACCTGGAAGGGAAAACAAACAAACAAACAAACGAATAACTGCCTTGCCCACAATTCTTATTTCCTTTTAGGCGCAAAGAAGCCTCATTCCAAACAAACTTTCAGGTATATTTTTCACTGATGGTTCTTTTCAAAAATAGATCCCACATGTAGCTATAAATCTTCCCTTGTTTATTGCAAAAGATTTTTAAGCATAAAAAAATCAAAATTCATCTCTACCAATTATTTTTTTTCTCCCTACGCACCAAGATGGAGTCTGAAAATTCAGAATACTTAATTGATACCCGGCAACTTCTATCTGAAGTGGCTGTTAATTCACTGAGGTTCCCATCAATTTCTCTTTCTATATCCAAACCATGCGTTCACTGATCAGTGCTGGGAATCTGGTGGATTGTGTTTCAGGTTTATGGTAAACAGACAAACAGAAAATCAACATCCCCCTCCCTGCCCTGAAATTGAACCATTTTGGCAAGACAGCAGGCAGGTTAATTTCAAAATCAGATTTTACAGATTACAGTGCTGCACATGAGAGGGGAGAACTCTTATCTCCTGCAGCAAAGACCCACCCGCCGCAGTGACGTCTCATGGATCATCAGTAAAATTGTCCATGGTTCTGCAGGCGCTCCTCCTAATAACAACAATCTTTTCCTAAGGGTATGAATGGAAACAGAATCAAAAAATAAACTGGATAAAATTATGAGCATTTCATTTATCTGAAATTCAAAAAGATGTAATAGATAATTTGTAGAGATTTGATGTAGCTTAATATAAAAGAAGAAAAAGCTAGAAAAGGCAAGATAAAACTAGAAAACTAGAACTAGGAAACCAGAAAGGGATCCAAGGCCTCAAGACCTTACTGGAAGCAGAAAACTTGGGAAAAAATGGTCCCCTAGCAAATAACAAGAACGAATGACACTAAAATAAAAGTCTATGTATGTAATGTCTTAGAAATTAGGAGACATCTAACTGTAAAAAAAGTATTAAAAACAAGATATTTAGGAAAAGAACAAATACTTATCAGTAATGGTTTATTTGATCCTTTCTTATGGAAGGAGAATAAACTTGATGACCTCTGAAAGGCTTGTTACAGCCGTATTTTTCTATGAGCTGAAGTTACTACGTCACAACAATTAGGACTGGAAAGACAGTGTAATTGTATTAAAAATTAAAAGCCTACTTCTCTCTTATCTAGGCAAACCCCCTCGTTGTCCAGAAGGCATTGAAGTATTTCTCCTATTTACTCAGGCTTGTTGCCTATTCTGTAAGTTTGTATAACCTTGTAAAACATAAAGCAGCAAACTACATGATAGCTTTTTGGGTTTTCTCTCAAAATCCTTCCAAACAGTAGCTTGATCTCTTTAAACTCTTGCTTGAGTATAACATTCCCTGCATGCATTGACATCGTGGGTAATGATGAATGCCTTCCAATCATAAAGAAAAATAACAGCAAGGTATTTATTTTATTTTTCATTTCTCTTCCGGTATGAGTCATACTTTTAAGATAAGAATTACTTCATGAATGATTAACCTATCACATACCTCAGAAAGACAGAAAACATAAAATTTGAGTTTGTTTTTTCTGCACTGTCATTGCCAGAATAGTAGATTGACTTCCTGTTTGCAATTTCATACCGATTACATTCCGTATGAATATACAAATCTTAATTGGAGGGCTACCCTAAATTTTCCCAAAGACTTAAGACACAGAGGAATATGCTAGCATATTCTTTCAATAAGAGAATGAGATAGGATACAGCAAGAAAGCAAGCTGGAAGAAGAAGGTCTCCAGTGTTTTTCAGAAGGAATACTCTATAAAGTATTTTTGTTCCTATCACAAATTCACTGATAGACATAAAGGGTGTGAGCAATGGGATGCCTAATCTCGTTCCGCTTCGATTTTCCGAGATTATTTGGCTCTTACTGGACTAGCTGAAAGGAGCGTATGGTCTCTTTTTGTTTGCTTCACAAATAAAAGCTTACATTTTCCTTGGCTTTCTCCGTGACAGAGCGTACAATCAAGCTCAAGCTGTGGACAGCGCTTTTTCTGCTGTACTGCAGTCATTATCAGGAACAATACTGGCAGTCAGATACAGAAAAACAATCCAATACTGTATCTCTTCGCTAAGCCTTTCTATGAATCTGTATTAGGTACAATTCACCAATAAAACGCCATATTCAAAAACAAGACCATTTGCATGAGTTCTTCACCTACTCTTAAAACACAGCAAAGAGAGACCCATGAGACGATTTAAAATAAAAGAGGAACATTCAGAGATTGAGAATATCCCAACATTGGGAAGATTTACAGTTCAATTTTCGAATTCAATGACTTACCAACTTAAAGCCACATTTTTTGAAAAAGAATTACGTTTTAGGGTCACATAAAGCTTCTGAGATACAGTGTAATGAATAGAGAACTACCCTGAAATCCATACAACTCAGATTTTATAGACTGCGCTCAAAATTCTTAGTTTTAGTACATCACTCTGAAAACCTTCATACTGACAACTGAGTACCATTCTTATGTACTACTGAAAAGTGCTATGTTGTGTAAAAATATAAAGAAAAGTATGATTATATAAAGTTTGCATTTACCAAAGGCAGGGTAATAGTTCCCGGGGCGGGGCGGGGTCCATTTCATCTCAACTTTCCTTTGATCCCTTCCACATTTTCTGTATCTTATCTGTCCTCCTGGTTTCATTACGAATTATAAATAGCTAAAATGTCGCTTACCCTCTGGGAACCTAACTTGAAGAAACAAAGCTGGAGTTAGGTAAAGCCTGAGAAAAACTGAAGCAATAAGAATGCATTAAAATGTAGCAATTACAATAGGAGGAACTTCAAAATACGTTAAATAATCCCTACTCTTCAGAGTTAAGATTAAGAACAAATAGGGCAAGTCAAAGGACAAAGTTCTATGAATAGCCTTCTTTTTTTATTGCAAAACAGTTTTTTTTTTATCTATCTTTGAGTCACTCTCCTCAGTGAGTGAGGCTAGTTTATTTCTTACAATTATCACAGTCAGAACTCAGGCTGAAATTAAAAACCTAAAGTTAACTGAGCTCAGAAGGACATATATCTTCAGCTAAATCGCTTTCAGCCTTTTTAAGCACTTTAAGGACTGCAGCGAGTTTCCTGCTTTCTTCCTGCTTGCATCTACTTAAACATGAAGGAGCAACTCCTTTAAAAAAAAAAAAAAAAAAAGTAGATTTAAAACCAGGTTAACGGGAATCAGAAAATGTCCAATACTGCTTGAGCAGAACTGGTCAGAGGAACAACTGAGCCAAAATGAGGGTAAAGAAACAGAGGTAATGCCTCATTCTGCTACTAGGTGAAAAATTAGAACATTCTGATCAAATTTGCAGCGTTATTTAACTCACCGGGTCATAAACACTTCAAGCAAGCAAAAGATTTGGTGGCTAGATTGTCAACTGGAATTAATTCACATAGCTCTAGTGAAGCCAGGGGACTTACTCGGGTTTACGGTGGCCTTTGATCTCTGAAAATTAAGGATTTTCAGAACTCCTTTAAGTTTTAGAACTGTGAGTAAAGTATTTATAGTTCAAGGTGAAACAAAACACTGAGATAGAACAGAATCTTCCTCAGCAAGGGGAGAAAGGTAAAGAAACACAAACCAACAGAACGTTACAACATTTCAGACAGTTGGGAAAGCAAGTTATTAAGCATCAGGTGGTAATCCAAAATACAGTTCAAAATCATTTGGCTCTCTGATTCCTGCTGCTGTCCGCTGAATTTCCAGGTAATCATCCTGCTGAGATGTCATGTGGATGTTTGTGTTCAGCTGCTTTTATATTTTAATATCCTTTTTACAGCCTGAGAAAAGAAAATCCATAAGTCTAACATTTGCTCCTGCTAAATATCTGCGTGAATCTCTTCAGCAGAAAGTATCCAGGATAAGGAATCACTTATGAGTGAAAGACACATGATCCTATATAGCACAGCAGTCTGCAATCAGATACCATAACATGTAGAAGAAGGCAGATACAACTGTTCCGTAAGGAGATCAAAGTAACATGTAGTCCTTGTTCTCGTGTCTCCCTTCTTCTCGCCAATCTCAGTCAGAAAACTTATAAATCCGAAAGGCCAGTAAAATCACTGTGGTAAGGATTAGTTCCAAAAAAAGAGGTAGACAGACTCAGGAAGAGAACAAAACAAAAAAAATAAAAAGAATCCTCAAGTTGCCAACGAGACTAAAGTATAAAGTAAAATAAAAACTCATAGACTTAATGATATATAAATAAAATATTGAAATAATCACAAATAGGAACAGGGAAGATGCTTATCACTTTGGCTCCATCCTTTACCTTTAAAATCCATGTCTTATTCTGACAATAGTTTACAACGTATTAGAGCAAGACTTGTTTTCGTATTAGACTTTGCCCGTCTGGTAAAAAGCCGTATTTAACAGTACTTATAATTTCAATGATAATTTGAGTGATAATTAGCAAACATGTAGCAGCAAGAAAAAATTTCCAAGCAATATGAAAAGAAAGGCTGTTTACTACAGTTTTCAATTTTCTTCTTTACTCAATGCTTTATTCCATGTTTTCTGTTTTGGTTATTTTGATTTATTTTAAGTTCCTAATGAGCAGTTGGAACGTAACAAGAGAACATGAAGAGCGGAGAGAATTTAAATATAACAATTTTTAAAAGTGTTTTTACCTGACCTGAAAGTTCTCTCTTAAAAAGTTCCAAATCCCAAGGAGGGCTAGGAGTTGCCTTAAAGTTCTCTCCTCCTCAGACAGGTTTGCTCTATGTCCAGTGCATTCACATGCTATTTTCTCACAAAATTTGTCATTGTTGACCATAATGATCTTCTAAAAGATGACTGTTAACTGAAAAAGATCATGCTTAAGAGCAGTTTGGAAGCCTAAGTTACATGATGAAAAATGAAGTATTAAGTAATTCAGGTTTCTAGATCCTGAACTAATTTCACAGAAAAAGAAAGCTTGTGTACTTAGCAGGAAACCATCAAAATTCAAAATAAAATCATGCTTGAAACAAGTAATGTCTTCTTTTAGTGAGCAAATTTTGTTTAATTGCAATTCTGAAAAGGAATTCAGCTTTTAATGGAAGATAAAGTTTTCAGTGAGCAATGCATAATAAAACGTATAGCATGATCACAGCACCATACAGAACACTGAAACTATTCATATGCTCGAACTAGAGCATAATGATTCAAAGATACCACTTATCCCTACTAAACCAAGGGAACATTTGGACATGAAATCCAATCTCTTCAGAGGGGCATCCTCGGAAGGATGTTCAAGTCACAGCATGATACTTGAGAACTCAGTTCACCATGATACTATTCACATCCTTGCGCTTATACATTGAAATCAGAAAGCTATTTCAATTATTACAATATAAACCAGTATCTTAAAGAGCTGGGGCCCTCTAGAGTGGAATTCTGGCAGAGCCAACAAATTCAGCCAGAGGAACTCAGTCCTCTCAGCTCTGAGATTTCTCCATAAAAGCCAGAAGAAGTTCTCATGCTTTTCTCATGAAACACTCCAGCTGCCGTTCTTTCCCAATTCGCTCCCTACTGTGAAACAATTGATCTCTCAGAGTTCCTAGATGAGCTGATTCAACAATCCCAGACCAAGGATTACAGTCTAGTATCTCCAGTCCCTTCACTTGAGCAACAACTCTTTCCCCACTTTCACATGAGCTATTTACCATACTCTATTGTTTGTTTTGAATTATGTTGTCTTTCCTCATTAGAGACACTTGCATTTCTAGGGAAATGTGCTCCTGATTTACATATTTGTTAAATCCAAAAATATAAACAGTCTCAAGTATTAATACACTGACAGAATGTCATGATGCAAATAATACAAAACATTCTCAAGACAGTATCAATGCAGGTCTCCGAGGGTAATTTGTGCAAGTGCTCTGTGATATGACATTATCCGGAAAATTATTTTGATGCAAGCCAAAAAGATACTGAGTTACAAAGGAAAGCATGTTTATAACTTTGTCCAACTTACTACAATGAAAAGAATTAAATGGGGGGGGGGAGGGGCGGGGAAGACACATTAAAAGTGAGAAATGTAAAGAAGTAGATTTAAAACTTCCATTGCCTAGCGAGTGCTGCTGCCAGATTTGCAAAGATGCTCTTGAGAGCATAACAGTCTAACCGTAAGAAATCCCACTGATTCAGGTCATTTTGAAGATTTGAGTGTGCGTTCCTAGAACCGATCTAAGACTTTCTTTGTGGGATTCCACACAATTGCCATGTAATTCTCCTTGCAACAGAAGAGAGCGTATTAGACACTGAAAGGAGTTTTTTTACAGCTTATCAGCCCTTATTACAGTCAGCTACACCGCATACGGTATTAGACTTTCACAAAGACTGAAAACACAGCAGTGAAAAAGATCATCTTTTTATAGTTATTTTAAGTTACAGTTGTTACGGCATAAGTTCAAATGAATATCATTTATTTTATTATCTCTTCTGTCATGTAAGCTACATATTAACTATGAAGTACCTTCATCTTAAAAAACAACACTGCTCAGTTTTACAGAAAGTATCATTACCTCATCTTTCCTTGTTACGTATGTATTTCTACTTCTGAAATGTTTTCGTATCACAGAAGTCAAATCACCTCTGGATTTCCAGAGGTCTCCCTCCCAGCCCTCCCCCCAAACAACACGCAGCTTTAGAGATTCCTTTCTTAATGGAAACAGAGATTCCCCTTCTTTTTGTGTCCTCCTGCTGTTCTTTATTTGAATGCAGAAAAAGCACCACCAAAGCACAGCAGTACCAAATATGTTTTTGGTAGATAAAAAAGCTGGGGACAAACTTTTCATTCACAAAAGAGAAAAGATGGGCGATTTCACCTTACTCTCAGGTACGTCTAACTGTGTTGGATGTGTCAAGTAATCCCACAGGATAAAGGGCAGAAAGTCCCCCCCCCCCAAAAAAAAAAAAAAAAAAAACCCAAAGATTTCAGCTCTACGTTATTCCTGGATGAGGTGGGCCCCAGGCACACTGCTGCACTTTTGCTGCTGGAGCAGAACATGGCCAAGGGGCCGGGATTCTCTGGGACAAGTTCTGACTGGACTTGAGCAAAGGCAGGAAACGAGTTCTCAGATAGAGCTAGGAACCACACACACACACACACACACGAGTTAAAGAGCTAAGTAATACCTTAACAGAGTAAGTAAGATACCACATTAGTTAATCACTAGTACTGAGTTATAGCAGTATCTTGGCATTAGGGGAACCACACAGTATTAAGCTGAAGTATATTTAGAAGTAACAGTGAGATAACAGATTTATGCTATCTCAGTATACTATCTCCTGTCAGGTACTGTGCAGCAAGGCTATTGAACTTTCTGGATTTTCATTAGTTTATCTTTAAAACTACTGTATATGTCAAATTTCTTGTGCCCATGGTAGTTACTTATAGCTGACCTACTTGTGAGTATGGATTTTTGGAATAGGGTGAATTATACACAGAAGCCATTCTTCCTTATGCTTCCAGCCTTGTGACATGCCCAGACATCAAATCTAAATTTCAAACAATCAAACACAAGCTGGGTAATTACAAAGTTGACAGAAATACCTAATTTATAGTTGTCAGTCTTCACCTTCTCCCTTGTGGGGGGTGGGGGGGAAATCACTTATGCAAATTTACGTGTACCTGACACAAAGAGGAAGTATTTAAAAAAAAAAAAAAAAGCCTACAGCTGGCAAGCAAATCAATCTCTTTGGATAGAGCTTGCTTTATATAAACAGTTTACTGTTATTACATGCATATAATGAATAATTTCCATGTTGAGTTTGTCATGTGTACGAACACAAAGGCAAGTCTGTTATTTAAGTTACTAAGGAATAAGTGCTACCTCAGCCTGTGTAAACACATGCATCTCACATCTCTGAAACCTTTCTCCTCTATGCGCTAGCATTTTTGCTTTCCAGAAGAATTTCACCATTTCTAGTTTTCTGCAATATGTTATAAAAGCAAGGGGCATTTATAAAGCAGATTTACAGAGCCTGCAGTCAGGTGGATTTCAGCTTGTGTGTCAGCTGAATGTATTTTCTCACTATCGTGCCTATATAGTTGATAGCTGTAGTCACCAGGTAACAACAGAAAAGTAATAGTACTGGCAGGCATATGAGCAACCTAGGGAAGTTATGTCTATTTAATGGGGACGGATTGTCCCCTGTGAAATCTTTAAAGCATAATATACAAAACAATGAGTCATTAGCTGAGAAAGCTGCCAGTTCTCTTGCAGAACAGCTTCAGAAAAGCGGTTATCACCTCAGCAAAAGGGGTGACCCAGAAAGCTGGCACATTGACTCAGCAAATTTATGCACGAGCACATGTCGCCCCAGATGCCAGAACTCTGAAGACTGGTTCTCAGCTACAGCTGCAAAACACAGAATTTTAGAAGCGTTACCTCGTAGATCACACAGAGCTACGGGTAAGTTACTAAACACTTAAGTGGTGCTGCTACTAAAAAGCGGCAATGGCTCCACAACTAGATTATACAATATCTACTCTCGTTAATAATTGTTCTAACAGTAATTTGAATGCTAACAGGAATGAAAAGTGGGTCCTCAGAATCAGTAGCAGTGCCGTTGTCCACTTCAAAAAGTACTGCAGAAAACAATGACAGCACTCTCTGCTAAGATTTCAAACATTACAAGTGTTAATTATGCCTTATATTACCCAGGAAAACATACATTATTAGGGAGGTCAGCATGCTATGTACTTATATATGTATATGTATGCTATATATGTATATATTATGTACTTATATGGAGAACTAAATATTTCTTTTAATGTACAGCTAGAACATAGCATCTCCTAATGGGTTTGCCAAATTAGAAACAATACACCAAATTTCCTGTTTTACATGAAAATCTTAAATTTCTTCATACATCATTAAACCGTATGCATGAACGTGCCTATTTGGTAGAAATGTTTCCAAAATTCCAGCCCCATTTTCCTTATATATGGTGATTAAATTCTTATACCTTTGATTTGAAATCTTTCCTTAAAAGAACTCAGTTTATTAGAAAAAACAAAGACTAGAGGCAACACGAGCATCATGGTTACCATGGAAATAGGGATCGAGCAAAAGCACCGCAACAGTTCTTTATCATTGCTCATTCTCCCAAAATGACAGCTTTGCATCACACAAATATTGAAGAGATGACCGATTTCCATCCCATTGCACTGACAGCTTTCGATATACGGGATTATGACTCAATTTAAATAACATGGGAGTTCACGTAAAAACATCCTGTATATTCCTTACATTGTGTAAAGGTATACACACTTTACAGTGGGGAGCAGCTGGTGGCATAGTTTGTGACGGCCAGAAAATAAATGTTTCTGGAGACATACTTTCCCCAGTTCACCTGTATAACTCACATACAAAATAATTGCATGAGGTTTTTTTTTAATTTTTTTTTTTTAATTTAAGGATCCATTTAAGCAGTACTGAGCAATGTAAGACTCGAGAGCGGGAAATCTGTCATTCTCCAAAAGAAAGATCAAAGAGCACTGAGTGAGTTCAGATTCAGGTAACCGGTCTTGAGACAAATGTTCATGTTATCTTCCTCAAACCATTCTCACAAGCTCTTGCCCTATGTCTCTTCTTTAGAGATTCTTGTCTTACTGTCAGCAACACAGCACTGAATGTGTTAGCAAACCAGCATGCTGGAAATGCGATCCTGTCATGTTTCACCCTCTTTCCACCAAAGACGCCTTCCCTGCCCCCACAAAACCAAAGCAAGCCCCCTACATTGTACTTCTGAGATATGTTAGTCATGGCAACTAGATTAGGCTCCGAGGAATCATGTCAGGGTTTAATAAGCCAAGCTCCATTGGCTCCGTTCGGTTCATATAGCCTTCATTGGTCAGAAACTCATTAATAAATGACATACGAGCACAAATTCTGCCTTCAGCCATTAGTTCAAAGTCAACATATACATCAAGGAAGATTCATCATGCAGCAACACGCACAAAGGGATAAAACTTGTAGCACAGGAGAAATCCTGGACAATTCCAACAAGTTTTAAGCAGTGCCTTCAGTCTGGATATGGAATTCCTCCAAGCGAAAGCACCTTGCATGTCTCTCAAGCTACTCCTTTGCAAGCCTGTAAGTACGAGGCTAGTAACATAAGGAGCTCCCTGCAGACTTCTTCCTAGCAGGTGCAGAAGGACATGCAAAACATAAATTAATATTGCTAATTAGGGAACAAAATCCCCTGAAATTCTGGTCCCCCAGATCGGTGTCCTGTTAACACCACTGAAGTCATCAGAATGATGCTGCCCCTGTAACACTTAGCCTGAATGCATAAAAACTACTGCACTAAAGTTTACATGGCTTTCTGAAACTCAGTTCTTACAGTTACTGGAAGATCAATGTCTTTCTACAGGAGTTTTCTCAACTCTACATGGCCATAAGCTTTCCAACAAATGGCCGGCTCTTTTATTGACAGTCATATTAATGGCTTCATTGCAGAAACAGCGAACAAAGATGAATTAGCAAGGAGCTGTTTACTGTAGCACATTGATTAGAGAATGGTCATCAATGACAGCCAACCTACAAAATCAAGTTACTACAGTTCCTAATGATCCTCTCTTTCCTGAAACTCTTGACAATTTGTAATTTAATCAGCTTGTGCTATCAGGGTTACCTACAACAAATGAGATTTATTTTAAGCCATCGTAACTCTCATGCTAAAATCTGAATTAAGAAAGTCTTGTTAAAAATCAGAGTGACCGTTCATAATTTGAGGATCCTGAATGAAGAGAGATGGGGAGTGAAATAAAATCTAAAATAAATGCAACTTACTTACTATAAAACACTGAGATCTTCATAGAGGCTTTCAAAGAAAACAGTTTCTCAGGCAATGCTGATACAGTAAGCCCAAAACTTCTCTAAAGTCCTTCTCTTAAGAAGGAATATATACACTAAAATCCAGAGACAGAAATTTAACCTATCACAACAACCCGATAGTGTAGTCCGGTGGGATAAAGGAGACCAAAATTCAACTTCCTTTGCTGCCTTTCTCTGGAAACTAACTTGAATGTCCTCCTTCTACATTAAGCGGCAGAATTCCTAACCACCTACCTGTTCTGGGGCAGGAAGCACTACATCTGCCACATCTCAGCTGTCTTTATTCATTAAGAAGGCCCTGAGGCTGGATGTCCTTTAAAATCTTGGGTTTCATGCAACTTGCAATAGGACATTTTTCAAATTACAGCTTGTGTAGGCTTGAAATAACTTTAAAAAAATTAACTCTAACTTCACTACCATATTTATACATCTCTCTAAGTACCACAGACAATGAATCTTTGTCATTAAACCATTAAACTCAAAATGCAACGTTTACAACTGAAAAGTAATAAAGTTTATATAGCTGAATAATAAAACTGAACATATTAAGGCTGATCAGCCATTTGAGAGCTTTTTATTTAGTTCTTTGCGTTTTCTTGAGGAGAAAACTCAGAACAATAGATTACCTGCAAGAGGCTTATTTAAGGGAAGAAATACTGCAGGCTTAATAGAATGTTGCTTCCTTGTGAGAGAATGAAGTCAAAAAATGACTTCTTAGTCCTTTTAGGAGAAGGGTAGAAGATTGTGCTTATTTGTGACTGTGGAGACAGAACCAATCTGATTACCAAAAAAAGGCAATGAAAAAAAAATTGAGAGAAACTTTGGAAAGAGGGGAGAAGAACCTCCTTCCCAATGCAGATTCTGGTAACATATTCAAAGTTTCACAGCCCGTGAAGCAAAGAAGTGAGAACTACACAAAGGCCAGCCCTGCTGAAGATCATGCTAAACTGGAATATATCTCCTTTGTAATTTTCTCTAAGAACTTTCTCTATTTAGAAGTTCAACAATTAGAACCCCATTTTTGGCTGATATTTTAAGGAAAGAGACCTCAAACTCTTTGTAAATAAGCCAGACTGCGTTAAAAAACAAACAAACAAACAAACTTCATCAGTAATTTCTTCTCTCAGAGAAACCGAGCATGCCTAACTTCTTCCAGTGCCTCAAATCTATTTAAAAGTAGCTCTTTGCATATCACTTCTACCCAGTTTCAAATTCAGTGTTTTGAAATACAATACAAATTAATGCACGTTCATTCCATCACTCTGAACAATATTCAAGTTGTAATAAATTAATATTTTGCTTTATACCTCTTCACATGATTCCATTTTATTGGAATTCCAATTACTTGCTATCTTTACCAGATAACATTATATTTTAAAAAGATATATTATTTTAAGGGATTTATCTTGAATAGCTTTCCAGTATAGACAGTTGAGTTTAAGTTCTATTCCAAAATAAGGAATGTATATTATATACATATGTGCTACAGCTTGCACATGAATGTACACTGTAAATGTTCGGATTCTCTCCTACTTTCCTGTCCTTTAATAGAATTCACAACAGTTCACATGTAACATCACAAAAACTCTCAGAGTGTAGTTTCATTGTTATTCTGAATATATGTATTTGGAGTAACGTGTTTCTCCTCGGAGACCAATGGCTCCAGTGGCGTTTTAATAAAACCTGTTCAGCACTGAGGTAAATGCATATATATGATACCCTCCTTGCAACAAGTATGTTGCCATTCAGAATGAAATTCCTCACTGCTTTCTTCTGAAAATTTCTCGAAACCCTTAAACAGTTGCACAGGACCTGATAAAAGTTTCTAACTATTAAGATGTAATGCTTTAAAAGATGACCCATGAACCAAGATTCTAAACATGATTTTTTCCTATTGTAGCTAAATGGACATTTATAGAACGCTTATTAGTATGGCTATAGAGCAAAAAGGAAAATATGACTCTCTCGTGCAGAAAGATTGAATTATTTCCTTTAGCAAAGTAACAGTCACCATTTTCCTCCTCCCCATGTCTTCTTCAAGTGATGTTTTTGAAGTCAGACGTTTTGCTTAGTTATTTTATCTGTCAAAACACTGAATGAAATCAATAGTCCTACTGGGAAGATGAGTCCACTAACACACCTATTTTCTTCCTTGTCTTTTCTTTCTTCTAGTTTTAGCAATAAAATGTGTATGTGATGCATCTCTAAGTGGTGCATCAATAGAATTTAGATTCATAATCTTACATTACCAATTATGCTATTTACCAAGACTGAACAAGAAAAAATAAGTAAATAACTTTCCGTGAGAAATAAGGAGGATTTCTGAGGCAGCTGGAAACTCAGTCATTCAACAAACACATATTTCTTTGGCTCCGTGCATCTGTTCTGATGAATGGCCTTAAAAAAAAAAAAAAAAAAGTCATACTAGTGATTTAACCTGTTAAATAGATTTAATTACAATAAATTTTAATATTTTACTATAGAGCTGAATACACAACACTCCTGAATTTTGGTGTGGAGAGTAATTCTTTTTATAAAAACTCCACTACTCTTGCATCTTTGTTTTCAGTTGATCAATGAGCTCAACAATTTCCCCTACCTCTCTACTGGGGGAGAGGGATAGAAGGGTTTTAAAAATAACTTTGACGCGGTAACAGAGAACAAACTTCCAAACAGGACATAATCAAATGCTGTTTGTTTATTCTAAGCTAACTCCATAACCTTGCCCTACTTGACTTGTTCCTCCAGGAACTCTCTTTCTGCCTGTATTTTCTTTGGCACCAAAGTGAAATTCTACCTCTCTCCAGTTCTGGTAGTTGCTAAGCTACGTATCAGAACAGAACATCTTGGCTAGTATTTCCAGTTAGTTTTACTCTACTTGAAGATTTACACATCCAATAACCGGATATATTAGAGAGAAGGACTGGCAGAAGAGCTCACTTCACTCTATAATGAAACTTGTAAAGATGCCCAGAATCAGTCAAGGAGCTTTCTTCTCAAGTGACAAACTTCAACAGCATCTGTTCCCAGATGGACTAAAGAGCGGACTGATAAATAATTTGCCAAGCAGAAAAAGGTCTTTTTTTTTTTTTTTTTTTTTCAAATTGGAAAGAAGAGCAATGCTACTTAGATTGCAAAGGCAGCGGGTTTGGGGAGTTTTGGTTTTCTTTTAAGTTTGTTTCTTCAGTGGGCTGACGTAGTTTGTTCCTCTAGACTGTACTTGAAATAAACTCTGGAACTTTAAACAGCATAGCTGTGAAACTCAAAGCTTCTCTGCCAGGAGGAGGCAACAGTCTACAATCTCATGACAGATTAGTGGGGAGAGACAGAACAAGACTAACCCAATCAGTTCCTTAAAAATAAAGGAGCAGCAACTAGCAACAAAACAATCTCGGTATTACAGGTAATACAAATCTGCTCTGCTAGATTAAGACAGTGTTGGCAGATGGAATACATAAAACCATATCCTCTTGCAACATGCACATTTTACCAAAAAAAAGTTCTTTTCATTTTCAATGAGACAAAAGTTAGTCATTTCCTGCCCAGTTGTCCCAACGTTTCATACTTTGGCATACATTTATCTCGGTTCTCAACGCATTTGTGTCAGTGGCAAGATGTATGAGTACGGGACAGGCACGTGACAAAGGTTCTTATAGGCCTTCTTCTTCTGGGCGATGTTCTCATAGCCCACGTTCTTACAGGCCTTTTCTTACCACATTTAAGTGATCCAAGATTGCCTTAAGTTTTAACCCTTTGGCTTTCTGGAAAAGGAAGAAGTTCTGTTGAGCTGCTCAAAAACGGCTATGAAAGACCAAATTAGTAGCTGCATAGGACTACCTCAGGCATGTAAGAGACAGTGTCAAAAACAACAGTAAGAGACTAGAAAGGCGTTCTGAATAAGCAATTCAATTTTTTTTTTTTTTAACTTCTTTCTTAAGGTACTGTTAATGTAGCAAGCCTGAAAAGCATCATATTAAAGCATCGTATTAGTGGAAATAACCATTTTTGTGCCATTCCAGACTTCTCAAAGAACTAAATGACAAGGAACAAGCAGTAGTTACAGGTGATAAATATGACCCCCCAAACAAAGCATAGGATCAAAGATATGACATAACTATTGGCAGTCCATTTTTAACTTTCTGATTTTCCTGTGTTTTTCTGCAGAACAAATTCTTGTTCAAATGATTGTCAATAATTCCACACTCCGAGTCTTCTATACTTCTCAGCAGTTATTATAAGGTCAAATGTTACTATGCCAAATCATCAAAATTTACAAGAACATGCGTAGGAGAATGATTCTCAGCCGTATTTACAGACAAATGCTTCATATAAACGTTAAAGGAAAGAAAATTTTCTGAAACATTTTTCTGGGCCGCTTCCTCTCTCATTTGTTCATCCGTATAGTTCTGAAATGTTTGATTTACTGGATTTTAGTACATCATTCTATTTATTTTTGTAACTACGGTTGCGGATGTACTAAAACTTTTTAAAAAGTGAAAATAATCACTCTCTGTTGATTAAATCTGGCAGTCAATGTTAAGTAATTATTTCACTTGAAGTTTTTAGGTAGATTGCTTGAAACAAATTAAACTTTATATTACCTCTTGTAATCTGAAAATAAATACTGTGATAGAACTTAATCACTGGAAGAAATCTACATTATACAAATATAATCTTGAAGGTTTAACACTTCATCAGCAACTTGCAAGGGGTTTTCAAGATGAATTCTTTCAGGATCTACAAAAATAGGAAAAAAAAACCCCTTTTTTCCCCTTATAGTTCAGGAATAATGTTACAGGGCCAGAACAAAAATATATTTGTATATACCTACAAACCCACACGTCAGAGCTAGTCAGCCACAAAAATTCTGGAAAAATGAAGCACGTACATTTCTTCAAGGCCTGTTTATTGAATAATTCCTTCTTTTACCAAATAATTAGAGAAAAAATACTTTCATTAAGCTACCAATTTATTATTTTTGTTAAGTTGTTACAAAATAAGTAGACTGATAACTAAAACTGAGGAACCTCAGTTGCCTTCCCACTATCACCATTGCTTGTCTACTAGAGATGTTCATAATGAAAAAGAGCTCTAAGAAAGCATTCATGAATAATTTAGACCATTTGCCTTTTACATGCTCTTTCCAAAACTAAGGCTTACCCCTGAGGGGAATATTCCTAACGACTAAAAAGGAATGCAACTACAAGCCATACAAGCTTCAAAGATACAGTATAAGCACTTAGTCTATTTGCTGGCAAGACTTTGTATTTCCTATTACACGTCCTAACCTAAAAAGTAACCTTTAGGATTAATCAAAAATAGCCTATGTAATGGGCCTCATATATGTAGTTCTTTCCATATTTTAAAATCCTGAAACAGGTGTTGCATTTCAACACTGAACCAAATATTTTCTATTCAATTCTTTTTCATCTGACTATTTAAATCCCCTATGACAATACAGTATTTCATAGTAGGTCATTCAAACAATGTTTAACCTTTCATCGCCACATAAGCCCGAGAAAAATAAAGATAACCTTCAGAACTAGGTGTGGAAAAAACCTGTAGCAAACACCTTTTTAATTTTAACCTTTTTCAAATAGTTTGTCTTACTACTGCTTTTCCCCTAAGTACATTTATAAAGAAAGCAAATCAGAGATAATTTTGAATTGCTAAAGTAGATTGGTCAAGTACTGAGAAAGACATAATAAGTACTTGTTCCTTTGCTGCTGTTTATTATACGCCCATAGCTCATTTTTTCCTATTGCCTTCTTACATATTCCAAGAATTGAATTATTCTATTCCATAAGCACAGCGATATGAGTAAGAGATATTTCTGAACAGGCTCAGAGCTTCAGACGCAGAACTAAAATAAGCAGTGTTGCATCGTATTAGCAATCAGCAGGAGGGGAAAAAAAATACTTTTTGAAGCCATCAGTTGATTTGATGAAAGTTAACCAAATTTATTACTTCTAGTCCTGGTTTTGTGGGGTGTACATCAGTAGTTATCAGTAACTACGTTCGTTTTCTTGGCATGGTCAAAGCTGATCGCCTGTACTGACCTCTGGGGCTATTTGCAAGGCTTTCAAGGTACGGCACTGCACACATCTCTATTTTGGTTTCCTAGTTGGACATTAAAAAAAGAACAAACAGAAATTAAAAAACACATACCCCCAAACTACCACTAGTAACAGAATGGTTTCCATATGCCTCAGTCAACAAGTTGTTTGCAAGCAAGCCTCCTAATAAAAGACTCCTTATCCTTTGAAAGTGGAGTGATTCAGCAAGTGGAGTGATTCAACAGGCATTAACAGTGTAGCTTGTGGCAGTTCAAGTGTTTCATTTAGGCAAATTTTTGCTGCTTCCTGTGTAATAATTTTACCTTAATGTTTGCTTCACTTTAACCTATTTCCCCTAACATACATATAGTGGAATTAAGGGTTAACTCAGAAGTTGAATTGAAGGAGATTGGTTTCAGGTTTTTTGCAGTGCATCAAAATATTTTAATAGATTGTGCATTTACAACTTGGCCCAAATAGCTGAATAGCTCAAAATATTTAATACCACAATATGACATCCTTAAGTATATCTTTTAAGAGTACAGCTCTAAACAAAGCAGTCTCATCTATTCTTTGAGGTTAGTATGCTACCTTTTTAAATTGATTTTGGAATGTAGCATTCCCATCCTCCCCCAAACTTGGGCCAAAGCTTGTATGAGGTATGAGGAAATCTGGTATAGAGAAAGTAAGTTCCAAAGAGGAGCCAGAAAACACAACGCACAATAAGAACAGGAAAAGAGTTTAGTCTTAAAATAAATTTAGCCAGGGAGCAAAAACTGTCATCTGAACTGCAGGCTGTTTACCATGCATCATTCACAGGTTTTTGGTTTGTTATTGAAAGGCCTAGGTGTTGTCTTTAGCTCGTATCTGCAACCTGGAGAGAATATATGTGAAAGTCTTGCATACAAGAAACCACTACATATGAATAAATATGAAAGGAAGCAACGATGATCATTTCTCCGCAGAAAACACTGGTTAAATGATGCAGCAAATTAAACAAGTAAGGCAAGTAATAGATCCTGCAAGGAATCTTGACAAATATCTTTTGGGAGAAGTCCACATGCTTCCCACAGGCTTTTCAAGTGCTGTAGTTACTCTCTTGGTATCCCGCTTGTCTTGTTACAGTTAGGACCTGTCCTTACACTCTATTCACCGTTACTGCAAGTAGTGGGGAACCCCAACAGTTCCTGGGCGAAAAATCAAGGCCAAAAGTGACCCCTATAACGGTATCGCTAATTGTTTTCAATTGGGAACCATTCAAACAAACAATCAAACAAACCACAGATGCCTGCTTTTTTCTTTTCGAGTACTGCGACACTTTTTGGAGGGAGCCCTAGCCCTGAACTTCAAGTTATGAGTGAAAGGTATCTTGTTTGATTTTTTTCCCTACAAATCTTAACAGGTTTATGCAGTTTTTTTAAAGGAGTGTTGACAGAATCCTCAAATGGATTACAGTGCCCAAAGAACAAAAAAAAGAACTGCGATCTTTTATTGAAAAAGTGATAACCTGAATTCAGAGAGATTTCCAGCTTTATAGGGTTTTAATACAGGACACAGTATTCACTTAACGGGGGGGGTGTATACATGCATTATGTATAGAAAGTCCTGTTTGGTCTATTCTGGCTGACTGTAGAGTAGAATCCAGAGGCTGATGTTCAGCACACGGACTCCTTAAGCCATGCATCATGAACTGGTAGGTATCATATGAACTAAATAATCTGCCAGAGTGAGTCAATAAGTATATCCTGTCTGTAGCGTTTGAGATCCTGCCCCTTCCTCAGCTAGGTGCCTCCGTTATGCTGGATAGCTGGTCTACTCAACCCCACATGCAAACCAGACCGCCTTTAGAGGACAGCCATTCAAATATAGCTTTCCTTTAAAGAACTGAGAGAAATTCATTCTTTTATGATCAAGTCCTAGTTGCAGTAACATAAGCACTCTCCAGTGTCCTTTTAAACCATGGCTACCATGTGGTGTTTGCAGAGGCACAGCTTCAGATTCAAGTCTTGCACAAAGTAAAAATATGAAATATCCTTTGAGTTTTGACACATGACAGTTTTGGAGTTTGGCCCAATTCCACTTAAGTCCCATTATAAAACACAAATCATGTATCAGGTCTACCCTAAACCAAAAACAGCCCAAAACCACACTAAAAAGACCCCATACCATAACAACCGTTAAGCATACACTTCTGTAAAGTACACCCACATAAATTGTATTAATAGGGCTGCAGTTTAAGATTAAAAAAAGAGATATTTTGCTCCTAATCGAGCAATATCAAAACTGTACATTTAATTTTTTTTAAAACAAGAAAACTATATGATTAAAAAAATACAATATTTGAAGTGAAAACAGGAACTATGTGCAAAAAAAAAAAGTATGCAAATAACATATTACTGTTTTGATAGATCTTTATACCTTTCTTCCAGAACTCCTGTAGGTTCTTAACTGATAAAATTCCGTATCAAAATTCAAAGCTTATGTGCATAAATCAACAGCTACAGACTATAGGACTACAAGTCATAAAGTCTGGCTTAGATATATGTATCTTTGAGTTATCTTCCTTGGGATTTGATATTTGGATTTGAATACTACCCCCCAATGCCTCTGATCTGTATAAAGCTAATTATGTGCTGCTATTAAAGCAGATTACATGAGACATTGACAGTTGGAAAGGCCTAATGACCAGCTGGATAGAAAAATACCTATATTGTCAAGTAATCAATTTGCCAGAATTTTTATATGTATTTTTATTACCAGCTTCATTATTTCATCCTACCATTAAAAAAACCCAACTGGTAAGAAGTCAAGAATAAGAACGCAATGAAATTTATATTCTTACAGCATAATGCATCATTAGTCACGCAGGTCAGTACTACTGAGAAGATGAAAATTCTTCAGAAGACTTAATATCAATTTTTACAATGACATCCTCAACTTCTCTCTAAGCCATTGGAGACTATTCAGTGTTACCCTCAAATGAATGCAAGCATACACCCTCTGCTCCATATCTGTAAGTCCTCAGGCAGATGGTGCTGAGACCAGAGTTATTCTCATCATAGAGAGCCATTTATTTCCTCCAGGTACTGTAGAATTCAGATAACCGAAAGGAAAACCTGGCAGTAATGTAGAGACAGCATGATGGAGAAGCTCACGTTACAGAGATTCCTAAGTGCTGGTTACAGGAAGCCCTTAAGATGATAAGTAAGGACTCAGCTATGCTCATCATTTGTGCCTAATGAATTTAAAGGTTAGTATCCCAAGTATTTTTTAATTCCACATCATATCATTGAGTCACAGAATAAGACTGGAAGGGACCTCTGGAAGTCATCTGGCCCAGCCCCAGGCTCAAAGGAGGGCCAGCTCAAAACAGATTGCTCAGAGCCTTGTCCTGTCAGGTTTGAGCATCTTCAGAGACAGAGATACCACAGCCTCTATGGCAGCCTGCTCCAATGTTTGATTACCCTTATTGTGAAGCTCTCTTTTTTGTAATATTTGGAGTTTCCCTTGTGCCAAATAGTATCTACTGCCTCTTATCCTATCACCGTTCACCCCTGAGAAGAGCCTGACTTCATTGTCCCATTAGATAGTTGTAGGCAGCAATAAGATATCCCCTAAGCCGTCTCATCTTTCAGCTGAACAAACCCAGTTCTTTCATCGTCTTCTCAAACATTAACCGCACCAGCCTCCTAATAATCTTGCTGGCCTCTGCTGGACGTGCCTCAGTGTGTCGAGATCTATGCTGGGCCCACTGCAATGCACTAAGACCTTTTTAAAATATGAATAAATAGTCTTATTTAAATTTGCTCAGCTTTCACAAAGCAGGAAAAAAATAAACTGAGAAGAGAAGCAGTATGGACTGCGGACCAAAGAAACCCACTCAACCAAAAGCAGTTCAAGGACCAAGAAATAAATTCCAGAAGAGGTAAGTATTTTGAATATAAAACCTACAAAATTCTGAATATTGGTTTAAAATGTGATTCCCTTCCCTACTCCCTCCCTGCCAAGGAAAAACAGGGTTTCCTTCTTGCCTAAAATTATGAAATAGCCTGAAGTTCAGTACTTGGGAAAGTGTTTTTTTAGCAGACGATTAGCTGCACTGAAATGCAGCAAATAAAGTTAAGCACTTTAAGTTCAGTTTTCTCCTACTGGAGGTAACGCCAATTAAGGTCTCAGGCTGAAACTCTACTCTTGTTATTATAGAAAAGAAGACGTATACCATCTGGTATACAATTTTGCAAAGAAAAGTCAATTATCTAGATACTCTATACTCACACGAAATATATCTGACAAAGGCTAAAAATGAATTTGATGGACAGAGCGCTAACATTTAATTTAGCAAAGAACACATTGAAAAGTTGTGCTAGATAAGGCCTCACTAAGAGCTAGCCACTTAGAAAATGATTACCAGCACACCAAATAATGCTCATCTTTCGAAAACCCACTATTAGTTTATTTTTACTTAGAATGCATTTTTTGGTGGGAGTTTTAATGTTATTAATTGTGTGACCAAAGTATGTTATATTAAATCAGCTAGTTTTAGTCTAGAGGAAAACAAGTTACTTGTTAGCTGCTTTTCTCTCTCCAGTCCTCCCCCACCCTCCAACCATAAAGACAACGTATATGCTCCTACTTTTCAGAGAAGCACTTGTTAAGATAATATGGTTAGTCTGCAAAAATACAACATTTTATTAATAATAATTACTAACAATAAAGTTATTAGAAAATGCTAAGATGACAAATCCACCCATGCAAAATGCGAGAGGCCCATTTTAGCCCCCTCCGACACAGAGAAATTTAGATTTTCTAGGGTAGCTAGGAAATGTATTTTTGGAAGTAACACAGAAGTGCGACTTCTTTATTCTTTTCCCAAATCTCCTGAACCCAGCCTGCTAACAAAAACATCGCCAATGCACATGAAAAGTCAGTGTTTACAAGTTAAGGTTCAACAAAACATGATTCCACGTTTTATAAAACACTTGAGTTTCAATAAAACAGGTATTTTCAAACCTTTTAATAGATGTCAAAGACGGGAAATCCCAGTTTCCCCCTTTCAGACAGCAGTGAGCCATTTCGACAATTTAAATTTTGGCTTCTTGCCTTGTCTTTTGAGAGAGAGACACACACCAAAAGATCAAATACAAAACCCATACCTAGGATACAAGATACATGAGAGATTTCTTTTTCCCTCGTAACTTCAAGCATCAAAAAGCTGAAAGCCTAATCTAGCCCTCAGCTGAAAGAAGCTTGGATGCAAGTAAACAATGAAGCAAGTCGTATCTAACGAAGAATGGATCAGACGAGCACGTTTCAAGGGATAACCAATCAGGAGAGTGGTAGCATGCTGTTTCTAAGCAATAGCTCCCGGATTTCTTAGTCCTGATATTTCAGATGCTTTCTCTGCCGTGTCAGTGGCACAAAACTGTAGACCGAGTTCTATAAACGCTTTAGCTAGTAAGTAAATATTTGTTATGCCCAGAGGAAACCAAGCACATAGGAATGACAGACATAATTTACCAGATGAAAAATATTCCTTTAAGAACAGCTCAGAACATCAAATTTCACATAGCCTATATGCTGTGAAACTCCTCACTCCAGGTTTCTTCCCTCAAACAACTCAACACTTTAGACCCACTTTTGGAGCTATGTATCCTGACACTGCCCTCAAGCCACTCATACGTATGCAACAGAAAATGAATGTCCAACTCTCAGCTCAGCATTTCTCACAACATCACGTAAAAAGAACATGTTTTCCTCCTTTCTGTTAATATCACTGCCATTACTATCCCAAATCGCTTCTACATTGTATTACACTGACAAGAAACTATTTGGGAGATTAATAATTGAAGCAGAACTGAGGCATTTAATCAATCTGAGTAACAGATTATTGCTTTGTGTACCACAAAGACAGAGATTAGCCTTTTATTATTGATTAGGTTAGCTACGTTTCTGCCAGTTCTGTTGCCCTTATTTTAGCAAGTTTTCAACTTGCAGCAACCTTAGAGACAAAAAACATTCCCCGGAGCTTTTCTTGATCGCTCTGCATGGATTCATCCCTTCTGAGACCTAGCTGAAGCCCAAGCAACATACGTCCCTGTTTGTTAACTGGTCTGACTTTCCCCCTTTAATTACAGGCCTGAGACGCAACTCATTGAAGAGACTACCGTATTTATTGACTAAGCAACACACTCCTAAAAAAATTCATAAATCAATTACATGACTAATAACCTAATTAACTAATACACACAGCACTCTAATTTACAACTGTCATTTTGCACACTATTACATACAATTATAAAATCATTAAGTCTTCAAGCCATTAAAGTCTTAAATGTTACGAATCACACACGCTACTACTAAACTACAGTCCTTTAAGTCCTTAGGTGCAGGTCTGTCCCTACCTGCACAGGGGCACGGTGGCACAACGCCTGCCGTCAGCAGCAAGGGGACACAGGGGGCACGCAGATGGACATAGCGTAGACAGAATACAGGAAATATGGCAGAGGCAGGGCACGCAGAGAAGTCTGAAGGTAGTAACAAACTGAAAGCGGCTAGTGAACACTTCTCATGGGTTACCTGCTCGTTTAATCGTGCATCTCTAATCCTGCTGTAAAATTTAAGGAGAAGAGGCTAGGTTTGGGGGGGGAATCCTCTCTGTAGTGATTACAAATCTCTCTCTCTCAGTTAACATGTTGCATGTCTTGAGCTTTGCAATTCAGCAAAGCAGAGAGACTAGCAAAACAATTGTGCTTAACAGTTCTGTCAAAACTGTCCAAAAAGCCTCAAACAGCTGTCTTCCAGTTTGACGTAAAATTTTAAAATTGGCTCAGTTCCAGTGAAAACTGTTTGCATCATGTAAAAGGTTTTAGGGAGAGCTGTTTGTAGTATTTTTGTTTGTTGGTTTAATGAACTTTTTGACAATCTTGGCCTGGATGTCAAGTTTGTTAGGTGACTAAACAATGATTTTCTTCTGGTTTCATGTTTCATCACCAACGCTTGTCAGTTCTCTCTTAAAAAGACTCAAATTGGTGGTGAATATACGCCGTTACAGAGAAGGCTCCCGTGCAGACATTCTGAAAACATTGCTAGAGTAAACTGCAAGTTTACACAGCATGAACACAGGAAAGTGAGTAAGGATTAAATTATAGAGCATAGAATTGTACAATGATCGGTTTAGAAGGAGCCTCAGCAAGGCATCTAATCCATGCTCCTGCTCAAAGCTGGGTCAGCTGTGAAATCAGACCAGAACTGGATAAAGATCAGGAATGGATAGAGCTCAAGGCGCTATCCATTTGGGTGTTGAAAACCCCCCTGGATGGAGACTGCTTCTGGGCAACCTGTTCCAACACCTGCCTGTCCGTACAGTAAAACATTTTTCCTTACCATCCTATCTGAACCTCGCATTTAAACTTACGCTCATTGTCTCTTGGCCTCCCACTGTATGCCTCTGTGAAGACTGTGGTTTACGAGAAGAGAGTTTCTTTTGACAGAAAATGCCTTTTTGAAAACTAACGTTCTAGAGCCCTAGATGATTAATTCAGCTAAAAACAAAGAACGGAAGCAGTATATAAAGGGGTCAGCATTCTTTTTCTCAAATAAAAGAACAACGGAAACATATTCAACTTCCCACACTAATGAAGAGCATACTCGTCTGTCAGCCAAACAAATACCAAACTACCACGTGGGCATAGTCTCCTGGAAGTCTCTGGAGGAATACTAGAAATATGCCATAGTTCTTACTTACGCTGCTGTGCGCATACATTATTGAAGATATCCAGAACTCGTTCCTAATTTGAATATTTTATTCTGATTGACAGATTTTCTCCTAGAGAGACCTTGCAATGCTTTTTGAGACATGCTTTAGCTACTGAAATTCTTGGTCTAAATCACATGACCTCAGATTGATTATTTATCCCTGTGTGTTATGTTGCTTATATACTACTGAATGAATGCTAAATTGCTTCTCTTTGCCAGTGAAGTTAATGTTCCCAGAGGGCTTAGCTTCCAGCCACAAGAGGTAGAGATGAGAACACATGAACTCCTGATGGTACTCAAGCCATCTTTGCTCATTTTCACTTGCAAGGGAGAAGCTGCAAAGAAAGACTTAACATTCCAGTATGTCACATTCTACCTGACTGAATATCAGTTGAAAACCTGATGTTTAAACTCGTTCAAATTTCAATATGTCTGCACTGTAAAGAGACATACTTTTGTTCTTCTCCTTTCTGAGTAGTCGATCCATTCTATCCCAGGAGCTAAGGCGGCTCTGTACTTAACATCAGTTAACCTTCAAACGGCTCTTGTTTTATGTAAGTTGATCACGTTTCCTTTACAACAGAATACCTTTAATTAGGATTTGAAAGCTAAGTTGCAAATTTTTCCATTTGTCTGTGCTTGGAAGATTCAATGTCAGAGACGTGATTACGGTCTTCCCTTCTGAATGCAGATATATTCCAGCATACGCTGATAACAAACATCTTTCTTACATAACATGAATTAAGTACTAGAATAAAGTGAAATAAAAACCTTCAAGGTCTTTTTTTGTAGTTTGCAAGATTAATGCACATGTACTTCTGTAGAGATCATTGCAAATTCTTTTCCTCTAATAACATTAAAATACACTTCAATTTCAATGGGAAGAAGGTAGTTTAATTTCAGAGCAGGTTTATGTTTTTGATAAATACTGTTAATCCATCTAGTTTGTGCACAGTAATCCATAAGCAGTAGCACTCTAAAGACAGCTGTCATTTTTTCAGTTCAGCAAATTCCTAATGCAGGTGGAACAGACCAAGAAAAGGACATTAAAATATTAAACTTTGAATAAAGCACAACAGAGACAGCAAAAACTTTGTGTAAAGTAAGCAATATAGAAGGTAGAATACATCTCAACAAAAAAAGATTTTCAGATATATCATCCGTATCTTCCTTTCTCCCCTACTCTTTGATGATGGCTTGGTTCTTCAAAAATGCACTCCCTTTTCAGCGTGTACAGAGCCAAAAAAACAAAAGAGCGTTTTTGGTAAATAATAGCAGAGAGTATTCCTTTCGGACAAAAAGAAAACTCTTTAAAGCCCTTGGTTCTAGCAATCTTCAAAGAGAAACAAAGATCTCAACAAGTAAATAATGATTGTTGGTTGAGAAAAGATCAAAGTTCAATTCTAGAGAGAAACTTCACACAGCAGGCATAACCTGCGGCTCAATACGTACAGCTCCTCTAACAAGTGATATCAATGAACAGTTCAATTCAGAATATGTTGTTATATTCTTGAGAAAAGCAACAGAGTGGGTCACGAGGAGGTAATAACAAAGTCCAGCTAATGGTGGAAGAGTAGCTATGCGTATTTCTCCAAGTGGTCAGTAAAGTCTCTCCTCTGTCAAAGGACAACTGCAAACGTAAGTACTTTGAATATAAAATGGAAAAAACGCATATCTTCTTTCACTCATTGTGCAGGGTACTATTTTAGATAAGCTATTAAATCATTTCTCAGATCAGTAGTAAGTAATAAATAAGAGGTTTGTCATCAGTGGCAATATAAGCAGAAATCATTAAAAGCTATATGTAATGATAAAGAACAATATTGTTGACGGAACTCAGAATAGGATAGCTGAATAAATTAATTTTATCTGGTTTTACTACATTCGTTCATTTTGGAGATGTCTGAATTTTCTTCTAATATCTTAATGGTAATGGTCTTGAAGTTTTAAGTATCTTAAGGGTTGCAATCAATGACGCTGCGTCTAGTTGGAGGCCTGTAGCTAGCGGTGTCTGTCCCCCAGGGGTCAATACTGGATCCAGTATTGTTTAACTTATCCATCAATGACCTGGAGGAAGGGACAGAGCGCCTGCCTCCTCAGCAAGTTTGATGATGATACAAAACTGGGAGCCGAGTTGCTGATACATGAGAGGGCTGGAGGGCTGTGCTGCCATTCAGAGGGACCTGGACAGGCTGGAGAGCTGGGCGGAGAGGAACCTCATAAAGTTCAACAAAGGCAGGTGCAGGGACCTGCACCTGAGGAGGAATAACCCCATGCACCAGTACAGGCTGCTAATGAAACAGATATTTCATTAACTACTACTGAAACAAATGTTCTCATTTATTAGATGTTCTTGCTTACCACTAGTAGTTTAAAGCAGAAAGTTAAGTTTTTTTCTTAATCTAGAAGTCCCCTGGGAAGCCAGCATCCATATGACAAACTGTAATTCTCAGAAAAAACACCTATACAAGAACCACAGACCTCTACCGTGAAAAGCTTTGCTTATGGCCTTGCTTTAAGCACAGGTAAATCTCAGTGTGATTATCATGACAATTGTAGGCACACAGAGGAATATTGCTAAGCTCTCTACCTAGTGCTGGTGATAGTACTGAACGGTTAGTACTGTTGATAACACTGAAGTAAGCTGTTAACTTTCACGTCATGGTTAACACACAAACAAGGGGAAGTTTTATGCCCCACGTAAAATTTGGACTACTCCATATACACTAATTTGAGTAACAAATTAATTCAGAAACAATGGAATGCCCTGTTCCCAGATACTTGCGCTGGCCAATTCATCTAGCAGCTATGTCACTTCAGGATTAATAGCATCCTTTCATGAAGTGAAACTGGTCGTCTTCTCACAGTACTGGGCTATTATGTTCCTAATTTGCTTTGCTTTTCTCTAGGGTTCCAAACCTCTAGTATTCACCTTCACGGCCACTGTTTTCATTCAGCATTCACACTACCCATCCATGATTCTGTTATTGACAGGTCTAGGAATACATCTGCAAAGCATTCCGCAGACAAAAGCACTCTCTCCACATGAACTGGAAACTACATGAATTAAGTTATCACAACACAGAAATCAAGTTAATAAACCTACTGAACGGCATAGCAACATTAACTCCAATTCTGTTTCGTATTGCCCATATTGATGCAGCTTCTGGTTGGCTCAGTGCTGGTGTGGCAAACATGCCCATCTGCCTGAAAATTAATGTATACACCTGTTCAGTATCTGCCATTATCTCCAGAAGTAACAACAAAGTAAGGATTATGAGAATCTTTAAGACCAAAAAAATTAAGGGGAGGTGGAGGGAAAGATTTTAAAAACAGCTATTTAAAACACACATGCTTCATGTTAAGGCTATGTCCACATTAGCATTTCCATTTGTATGAGAAGCATACTTCTGAAGGGAATCTCCTCATCACACCAGCACTGGTTTGCAACACGTTGTCCACAGCACGTGTTTCGGTCTACACACCTACTCCTACTGGGTGGTTCTGCTTGCCAATTCCAGCCATTCACTTGTTCTCAGAGGGTTGAACACCTCTCCAGTAGAGGCCCCTGGAGAAGATAATCTGCTTTATTCTATATTCCACTGTTTAGGAATATACATATACACTATCTTTTCTCTATCTCAGTGAATATTTTTTGTACAACCTAAACGGAAAGCTTGAGAGAAAGAGCTGAACTAATGTTGAAGAAAACCACATCTAGACTGTGGGAGTCTGGGATTCATTTAATTTAAATGTCTACATCACCAAAAACATCAAACATTGAAATCCACACATCCTAGGCGTGTGTCAAGCACTTGATTACATGGGATGCGATTTGTTCTGTCATGGAACCAAAAGAGTCTTTGGAAAAGTGCAAGGTTGTGTATTGAAAATAAAGTCACAAAAGACTTTTAGAACCCTCTATGCAGTGACCTCACCTCATTAAAAGCGTTCACCGACTGATGCATTTCATTCTTTGGTTACCTAAAATACAACAATTTTTCCTAAATTTTATTGTTTGCCTTTATTAATTAAAACAGCTTCAAAATTCCACAGAGGAATAATCAGGCTGTAAGTAATAACACCCCTGTCAGTTTCCCCACTAGTTTTCCTCAAGATCCTGTTTTTCTGCTGCCTTAGTGTTGATACCATCCCAACGGCCTTGCAACCGTAGTCGTGGTTGATGTGAAGCCTTTGTTAAAGATCAAAATCAGATTCAAAAGCACAGTTTTTAAAACCAAGTGAAAGACTGCCTAATCTCCATGATCAAAATTCTTTTCTTTTCTTCTACTTCATAGTCAGAAAGGGTAGAATTGTTCACAATGATGGAGTATATTATGCAAGTCATTTTTCAATTAAAGTAATTTAAGCTTAATTCATTTTCTTGCAACAGTTTGTGTACGCTCCTAGAAAACGCTAGCTGTGAATTGCCCATTTATGATTACTACAGAAGTCTACACTGTCTGTCATTTTTCAGGAAAGCTCGGTTCGGTATATTCCTCTGAATAAACAAGCTTATACCAGATTCAGATACAAGACACAGGTTTCACTCACCCTTAAAAGGAAACTCTGTATGCTGTAGGGAAATGAATTAATGCATAATTTTTAATATATATGTGCTATACTCCCTGTAGTGGCAGAATAGATTTTTCCACTAAAGTGCAGGTTAACATTTTCAAAGATAAATACTGTGCACTTATACAGCTCTTTCTAAATCTTTTGAAACTATGTGTATAGCATTATTACTCATTGGTCACCTTTGGGCACAATGAGTAAACAGTTTAGCCAAGGTCAGAAAATATTAAGTAGAAACTCATCAGGGGACTCAGATCTTCAGCTACTCCGAAGCTATTATGATCCCTAGCTGTTACGAAGCGGTGCTTCTCTTCTATGGTTATTCTTCTGTGCATTAGCTTTTGACATCTGAATAGTACTTCTACACAGATTTACTTGGTTTATTTTACAAGACAATCTAGCAGAATTTGATACAGAAGCTGAAATCTTAGCTCTGTACTTTTGGGAAGCATTGCAATAAATCAAGAAAAAGTCATTTATTCTGTCATATCTGGTATGGAATGTTAACTAGTTACCTCCAGATTTATCATCCGCTGAGACTCATTCTAGCGCTCACAACAGTACTCTGCAATAGAGCATATTGAAACACACATTGTGCAAAGAAATTATCTACAATCTTAAAGACTGACAAAGACTAAAAAAGCAAATACACTTTCCTAAAACAATACATCCCAGACAAAAGGATCTTTTTGCCTCTGTGGTCCCTCTGGTGTAAGAAATACCGATAAAAATCATCTAGGCATTCAAGCACAATTTCTACCTTGGGGAGGTTTTCCATTTGTCTTTTTTACCTTTCCCTGTTTCTATGCAAATTTCACCTGAATGAATAGGTTGGTCTTTTCAAGATAAAGCAGAAACAAAATAAACTGATGTTGCTGCACTTGAGACTTCAGTTCCATTCACAGTAAGTATCTGGAGGCAAGTCTGACAGATGAAGTACGTCAATACGTTGTCAGACTCATTCTAGTGTGACAGGGCAAGTGAGATCAGATCTCTACTGATTTTAGTGACTGGAATTTAGCCACAGACAGGTTCTATTACCACAGAAGACACCGTAAACTAAAGAAAAGACTTTTTCCCATTTATGCATGGCCAGTTCCAAGCTAAGTGGTAAATAAAGCACGAGGAGTCCCACCTGAAGATACACAAATATGCAGCTTCTTAGTGAAGATGAGAAGGATGGAAAGAGAGGTCTTCTACTATCATTCCAAGTTTCCAGTTGTAATTCCTCAAAGAAAGCAAAGCTAGGAAGAAAGCTATTTGCAACAGCAGTGAGCCCCTTAAAGTTACCAAAGGCTGGGTCTTGATCTGACTGATTTTGTCACAGCTACGTGAAGCGGTGTGAAAAAAAAAAAATGGATCCTGAGACAAGAACAGAGCCAATAAGAACGTAAATCCAAGTCCTGTGTAACAGAGAAGGCAGATATTCAGAAGCACGCTTTCTGCTGCACGTATGATCTTGATCTTCAAGGTGAATTTCCACTTACCAAAAACTTTAAGGAGTATCTCATTTCCTTACTTTCTACATGTAAATTTTCCCTGAGGATGTGAATGAGCTATGAAGCCCGTTTCATAAATTAGGCATCACTTAAGAGTGTTAACAGCTACTGGTAGGTTTCTTTGAAAAATATCTGCTAAAAAGGGCAGTGAGAAAAAAAAACCTACTCCAGGTGTTTATTAGGTCACTGTATGCAGGGAAATTGCTGAAGAAGTGTTATTGCAGGCAAAAACATGCAATTATTTACCTGGAGGAGGTTACAGATGTTATATTAAGGTTCTCCACTCCAAATGATCCCAAGCTTTGATTTTCTTGGGGGGGGGGGGGGGGGGAACCTACTAAAACCCAGAATTTCTTACTCTGCAAACAAAATCATTGCAGAGAACAGCCACACTATCAAAGGAAGGGGAATTCCTACAGAATTTCCCTTTCAACTGAAAATAAGCCCTAGAAATAATCCTCTGTTCAGGATGTAAATTGACCTCTGTAAGGTCTTTACAGAAGAGAAAATATAAAAAAAACACTCCACCATTTTGTAATACAAATAGCCTTTTGTATTTTGGTACTGTTAGAGCAGTTAAAATATAGCAAAACTGTTCCGGAGCTGAAGACCAGACTATTGCCATTAAAGCTTGCTTGTACTTTGTCAACAGTGTGTGTGTGGTGGGGGAGGCTGCCTTCTATGATTAATTTCAATTTGATGAAATCTGCTTTTTCCAACCAATTCACCAACCAATATCACACTGAAGAACTTTTAACTAGATCTAGTTTTCAGAAGAGTTATTGAGTTAAATAGCTGTAGCCAATCTTCATATGGTCATATTTCAGAGGCAATAACCCAAACCTAAAACCTCTATCTGATTTTACTGACTTAAACTAGAATTTAATTACTAATACAAATATGTTTGATTTCCTATATAGTTCCCACTGTAGAGCCCCTATCTTCTTAGGCATATTAACTTTGTGTTTAATGAAATATGCCTGGCAAAGGGAGTAGAAAGAAGTGTCAACACCATTCATTAGATTTATACATGATCTTTGCTGATTCTATTTAAATAGATTGCTTACCAAAGCAATGTAAGCAAGCAATATAAACGAAAACTCAAAGTTTAAAAAAGTACCATCTTGTATAGGTTTTCTCTTCATCTGTTCGATATCTCAGATATTTGGAAAAATGAAAGAAAACTAGAATATAGAAAAGGCCCAGATATTAATGCCAGTGATACCTGGGGTTGTGTGTTTTATTTTGATGTCCCATTCCGTCTATCATTCCTGCTAACTAAGTAGCAAGGGTATTCCCCTGTCAAGATCAGGTCCAGATGCGTGGAGGCATCGTAATGAACTTCCCCAGCCACCAGGCACAGACGTAGATCACTCAAACCATTTCTAAATCATCTAGCTACAACAAATCTTGGCATTGCCTTCTCTCAGTGCTGCCTCCACCACATTGCCTGCCTCTTGCAAGTCTAGAAACACAGATGAAAAATAAAATACAGTAAGCAGAAAAACACCAAGGTCTTTCACAATACATTTTTTCCCCCTCAACAAAATCCAGTGTCTATTACAACAGAGGCGGAAGAAAAAAAAAGCACTAGCATAAAAAGAAAACAAAGCAAAAAAAAAACCTTTCACACTGTTTTGGGAATAGACAACAGATCAAATACTTTGATGTCTCACAGCTTCAAAGAGCCAAGTGTTGTGGCATCCCTAGGTTTTAGTTGCACCAAAACTGTCAGCTCTGCAAAGGAGTTTAAAAGCCCTAGGCCAGCAGATCAAGCACAATAAGACAGAACCGTCAGCATTTTACAAACTGTTCATGTGCCAAAATGATGCCAGCCAGCGAGTCAGCTGTGGGCCTCTATGTTCGCTGGCACACTGGAAACAAAATGTTATCGGTGCTACCACATGGGGACCAGTAACGGTATTACTGATAGAGCCTTCATGCTCAAATTCACAGTAGTATCATCTCAAGCGTTGGATTAGTTTCCTTGTGTTTTCTTACTTCACCTTCTGCCACTTAAGACAGAGCCAGAGAAAGCTGCAATACAGATTACATATTCATCACAGCTGGTACAGCCTTATACAATAAAGTCGGTGCCACAGTGTCACTTGTCACTTTCAGTACATGCAATGAAGTGATGCCATCTGTGAGAGAAAATAACATGGGGAAATGAGTCATCACAAACTCTGGTAAAATGGCACATTCAGTCTGGGGCTGGAAAGAGAAATGAGGAAGGACAATAAGAAAGCCCTTAATTCAGAATTCTCCCCATTCCTATATATATAGTTCATTCTAGTCTATGCAATTGTCACCTGAAAAACCTGCTATGCACACCTGCACTTTTGCTGTAGTTTTGTTACACTTGCTAAATACACGTGCACTTTTCTGAGTGTGTTTTCCAGAAGGCCCCACAGCAGCAGGACCAAGGATATATTTGGAAAATTAGAAGAAATATCATTAAGCAAGTTCAAACTCATGTGAACAATGAGCAGATTATTAATTAGAATTTAATTTGTCCCAAAATAAACTATTTTGTAGGTAGTGAATAAAATCAAGCATTTTCAACTTGCAAGTTTAACCATCTGAATTCCCTTTTGATATGTATTCTGTGCATAGTGAAAGGCTAGCCCAGAATCTCGATGATGTCCAGTCAAAAAAAAAGTCTTCACGTTCTCATCAGCCTTCTGCTTTTGTACTAATTCTATTTTATATACAATATGAACTTAAAAGTCTACGTATACATTAGCTTTTAAAAGACTGAAATGAGTGCATTTTGCCATGAACGTAATACTTTAAACATGAAATAAATAAATGTTTTGTAACATCCAGCAGGTGGTATAAAACATGCTTCATTACTACTGAGGAAAGCATGTGTCCTTTTATGAAACCACCTAAAAGCACGCTGCTAAACAGGCTTCAGCCTGACCACACGTGCTGAAGTGGAGTGAGTCTAGTCTTTGTTCATAACCAACAGAAGGTTGCAACTTTGCCCTTTTAGTACTGGTCACTCTTGACCTCTACAGCTATTTTCTCACTCTCAAGTTTTTTCCACTTCTGTGCACGTGACTCCAAGAATGCCTGATCCACATACTCCCAACAGAAGTTAAAGTGTACAGATTCCTAAGCATACTATTGGTGCAGTAAGAAAAATAGACTCCACTTGTTAGTTCTCAGTTCTCTGTATATAGCTCTCAACTATATACATATAGACATGCATATCACGTGGTGAGACACTGAAAAATCAATTACTTCCTGTTGCAGATGTCTGATGACTCCCTCAAGACCATCAGTGAGGCTCAGATTGCTAAAGAACAGCTCCGTGTACATTTAAAATATCATTAACCTTATTATCAATGTATTTACATTTATTAATGACAAAGTTAGGGTAACACTTACTATGTGTAAAGAACTCGAGCAGTGAAACTAGTGCCCAAACTCTGTTTCTACAACTAATGTTTTCTAATCTTTATCTATCCATGCTCATAGTTTTCTATTCATCATTGGGAATTGCCACTGCAGACAAAGAAAGCATTTCACAGTTCTTTATAATCCACACCCAGCGTCCTCCCCTCTTGGTCTCCCAGATTTCCCACTGCCTACACCTCTGGCTGTGCTTGAATGACACTAACTGTACAGTTCAATGTCAGGGCTACTAATTCACCTTGCAGTCCCTAAGAGCCAGTTCTGCAACTTTGGGCTTCTGTATATCCCGTGACGTTTAAATCAGGTGATGGCATGTGAGTGAAATCTGTTGGACGTGGCAAGTTCTGCACCTTGCAGTTTTCAGAATTCTTTCAGAAATCCCCAGCAGGACTCTAAAGCCTGGATTGTCAGAGCAATGGTAATATGCCTGTCAATGCTTTCATAAAAGCCAAATACTGATAATTCTATACAGCTCAATGAATTTCAGCAAATTTGACTTTTAGTTAGTCAAAAGTAACCAAATAGGTTATCCAAAAATCCTGCAAGCTGGGGCAAGGAGAAAGGCTCTTACTGAATGGCACTATTTGAGACACCAGAATCCTAATGTAATTTAAATTCTCGTGCCCCAGCTGGATTTGTTTTATAGTAGCACTTTACTTGGGTAAAAAGTCACTTCAGTACATCTACAGAGAATGTTGTTCAACAATACTGAACATTTGAGGAGAATTAGGAATACCATGTCTACTCCCCCTCCACAGGACGTGTCATTTTTCTAGCCGGTTCTCCTCTTTTCCCCTGCCCTGCCTCCGTCTCAGAGGTTGTGATTTTCCAAACAGATGGCTGCTGCTGTTAAATAGATAAATTATGGCCTGCAGAAATCATGAAGCTCAGGATCACTGCCATTGGAAAAAAATGAATCCTCAGGAAATAGTACTATATATAAATTAACACTGCATCTCAAAATTAAAATCTGCATTTTAGCATCCAATATGCTTCACCAAAAAAAGTTAAGTTTCTTTTCTTATGCCTGAAGCTTCGCAATCACTGTTTCTAAATGATATTTTTTTCCTTAGTCTTTTGCTTCCAAATGTAATCTATTATTTGGCAGCAAAGGCAGCAAAACATTTGCTCCCTCTCAGTACAGCTGCAACCAGTTGTATAAAAAAAAGGTATCGGGGATCCAAAAGTTCCCTATTATGTTGGGGGGGGGGGGGGAACCCAGATATTTCCACGGTAGCAGGGTTTTTTGGCTTACTCCCCTTGGCGGGGTGGGGGATATGAAAAAATAGTTTTCCTGTGTTCTCTCCTTTTCCCATTCTCTTCCTTCCACAAATGGATAGAAAGGATTAGACTGAATTCCAGAATTACATACTTTGACACTTTCATAATGTATACTTTTACAAAATAAAAGATGATGATTCTCGGGCATGCAAATACAGTAGAGGTACCACATCCCTCCCTATGTAGGTAGGGCATAGGTAGTGATGCCACAGAAGATAAAAGATACTTGAATCCCCTTTATCAAAACCATAAAATTTGTAGAATTGAGTACATCATTGCCCCATTTAAAGAAAATTAAAAACAGGTGTTAGCAGATAAGAGTTAAAAAGTAAAACAAAAATACGTCATTATATCTAAACATGATCAAAACTCTGCAGAAATTACTGTAGCCTTTACCTAGAATCTCTGAAAGGCAACTAGGCAAATACGCTCCTCTTTTCAGATATATGGCAGTATATGGAGCCTGGGATGACATGTAGGTCAGAACTGCAAACTAGAAATTTCTCAGAATAAAATTTTTGAGAAATGAACGAATAAGAAATCGTCATAAATTACATAATGGCTATTATTAGTTCTAGGCCAGAACATTGGCCATACAACAACTGCAGATACACAATTAGATGGTCAAATAGCTTTAATTTCAAACAAAAGGTTGTATTTTATATTCTGCTATAAGATCAGGAGTATTTCAAAGTAGCCTCTGGAAACAACAAAAACTAACCAGCGTTGAGAGATTTGGTGGGGGGGGGGGGGAGAGGGGTTTCAGGCACTTTTTAAAGGTGACTTAATTATTCAATGCCTTTGTTCATCACAGCTATTACTCGACTATTCTCAAACTACTTTCAAGCTACCTTTGCTAATTCATAGATCGAGGGCACAAGATACTATATTAATAAGGGTCACATTTGTCACTGTGCCAACATAACATGTGACAAAAGTATGTCTATGGGTCAGAAACTGTGACCTTAGAATTTATGAATCAATATAAATGCTAAAACTGTACTGATATTTTTGTTTTCCCCTTTCTTGCTGGAGGAACATTCTAATTAAATTGAGCATAGCTTAACATGCTGTTAAATTAAATCTTCCTTTATGCATTACACACAATTTAAAAAGAATTGACTTCACACAGCAGTAACTTAACTTAATGTTTTAAGACTCCACTTTTGATATACCAATAAGTTATAGAGCATAATAATCCATTGTTCATAGCTGAATATGTAGCACTGTATATATTAAAAACAGTGCTAAGAACTGATTTTGCTGAAACTAATACCCCCTACTGTTTCCTTTAAATGCTATATAATTCAGTATATTAGTGCATTTGCCCAAAGGGTATTGGATATAAAAAAGATCAACTATGTACTCTAACGTACATCTTTGTACTCTCTAGGTATATCTATGTGCTCTCTACGTGTGTATGGATGTGTTTGGGGGTTTTGTCTTTTTTTTTTTTTTTTAAAACCACATGGTAGGTGAGAGGTCATAATTTAGGCATCATTGGTTTTTTTGTATAACATCATACTCCTACAATTTCACTACATGACTAGTGGTACTCCAGGACATAGTGATATTGTGACTGTGTGCGATACAGCGATGAGCAAAACCTAGCTTTGCAGCTAGGCCTGCAACCTTTAGAACCTTATTAAAGTGGCATTACTTACTTGACTGTTCATCATCCTCTGTGGAGTCTTATTGCTTCATTAAAATTAAGTTATGCTTGTTGTATGACAACTTCATACAGTTAAGAACATAGTTATGACCTTTTCCCTGGTCTCTTCTCTTCAGTTACCACTTTTTGATAGCTTTCTATCATGAGGTATTTCTTGAAATCACTCTGCTTTTTGACCTTGCTCCACAGTCCATGGTAGGGACACACCCTAATTCTCAATAATTATATTCTGTTTATATTCTGAAGTGACAGAACTCAAAACGTATGCAAATAGAAATTAGATCCATACAGACATTTCAAAACCACTTCTCAATTTGCTCACTAGTTTCCCTTCTTTGGTTGCATCCCCCTTTCTCCCCGCAGCAGCACACACTTTCCTATCGGCCAGTACAGAATTTTGATACCTGACGGGGTGACAGTGTCAGTGCACACCCCATTTCCTCATTAATATGAATGAGGAAAACAAATGGAAGGATATGTAAGGAAGAAATGTCTTTATTCATATACTTTGTTCCTTTAAATCCAAGATTGTAAGAGATGTAATACGGACACAAACAAAATGAGAACGTTCCCAGTAGAGGGCTAAAGTCTCTGCTATTGAAGCAGTGTTAAGGTGTATCTACAGCCAACTAGCTTTCACAGAGCTCCACAGAATCCATTAAGAAACATTCTTCCAACAGGTAAGACAAGTAACCACGTAACAAGCTAAACATGCTAACAAAATAGCTATGAAACGCATTGACTTGATTCACTAGGACCGTTTCTGAAACTTGGATCTTACCATACATGATCATTTTGCAGAGCTAGATTAAGCAGAGCTTGGTTAAGCAGGATGACTTCAGGAAGACATATCGCCCATAACATTGTTTCAAAATAAGTGTACCTCCAACAAGCTTTGTTCTTGCTCAAACTATTTAGACAGCAGGTTCAGCATTTAAAAATAAAGGCTGACATCAAGTGTTAGATTATCCCAGCTGCTGCACAGACACAAACTCCCAAAACTTAACAATTGCATTTTCCATTCTTTCAAAATTGCCTCTAAATCTTGAGTAAAACAACTGGTATGTAAGTCTGAAACGCATTTAACCATGGAGAGAGGTGCATGATGCAACATGTACCAGTATGTCTACTAGAATGGTGCGTGCGCATTGCCATTTAGTTCACATGAGGAGTGCACTAGTAGTGCACTACTAGCAGATGCACATCACATTGGTTCGTATCTTTAAATGATCTCGGCGCTCACAACCTATATTCCTCTTGAATGAAACTAAACCAGAAGGTGGTTCTGGTGAGGACTCAACTGATGTGTCCTAACCACTGCAGGTTTTTAAACCTTCAGGACCAGACAAGAACTAATTTAAAGTTCTCCCTTCCTACCCCAAATGCAGGGATACATCTGCATTGTCTTACTCCACAGAGCTGCTCCTACTTCAGCACAGTACTTGCTGACGTCATATAGCTGAAGTATGATTGCCTTTTGGAACATCTCCAAAACTGAATTCACTTGTTGAGAATCTTGGCACAGTTCCTGCAAAAAAGCAAGCCTGCTCCAGCACAACACTGCGCACAGGATGTGGCCATCTGTGGGACTGCAACAGTACATCAACAACTGATGCCAACATGGTTAAAAGGAAGTAAAATGCTTGTGATTAATCTGCTTCATTCACTAATCTCTTGTTGCTAAGAAAAGTTGTTATTGATACTGTTCCAGGCTTAGTGCATAAAAATAGCACTCTCATGAAGGATTATCCAAAGAGGAATTGTTTTGCGCCTTTGTGGTAATGCATACTTCCTTTACGACTACTTTCTTCACATTTAACTGGTTCGTACTATCACAAAGACTTGATTATCTGAAATACAAACAAAGCTTCAGCAAGATTTCTTAAATAAGTAGCCAGCTCCTCTTACTGTTTTTAGGAAATGATGACTTACCTTTCATCGTCTAAATTAGTCTATATAAGCAGAACATCTGTTTCTTCTCTATTGTAGCTAAAAAAGATTCAATGTTAACCTTGTGACCCTATTTGGAAACTAATCCTTTTCCTCACCCAGAATTGAGGGGCTAGCCATAGCGGCTAGCTTTTCAGATTGAAGTACAAATTCTTATAATTTAGAGCAGAGAAAACCATAAATTGACCCTTTCATCAAAGTTTTCAGTAATTCAGCAGCTCTCATGTTGCCACGAGAACAACTTTACAGAGAATCTTGAGCCAGGCCCTTCAATATGCTTCCATTTGGGAAGTATTTTTATCACTTCAGAAAAAAAGAACTTCAGTTGCAGAGACCTTGTTATTTTTCTGGGCTTTTATTTCTTATTGTTACTTCCATAACAAAACACGGCTTTTCCGGTCACTTGAAAAAAATTCCCCAGTTGAACCTATATAAAGTATCTTTCCTCAGTAATGCACGATTCTTCCTTTGCATTGTGTATTTCCAATGAATTTCATCAAATTAACTTTTCAGAGACTCATTATGAGGATTTTTATTACGTTTAGTGCTACTGAAACACTTCAGCTTATATCTAGTGTTTGTTGTTGAACAGCCGATATATCAGTTTAACAGGTCCTAAGTCCTAAAGCCTGTAAGACATAACTATACGTATATATACACACTATATCACTACATAATTTTAAGATTAATGTTTTTGTACCTACTGAATTTGCAGCAGTTCTTACAGCTTGAAAACAAGTGTGGTAGTTGAATCATGCGTAGTGTATTCCGTATGCACTTAGAAAAGTCAAAAATTAGACTATAACACCAATTTTTCAGTAGGATTGGGATACCTCTTCAGGTTCGTTTTAATCTGATGCCATTAGTTATCTCGGGTGATATTATTCTAATCATTAGCAAAAAGATGCTTCAGTTGACTCTAGTCAAACATGAGCATTTCACTGTATTATGAAGGAGAAGATAGTTTTACAGAACAATTGCACCAATTTTTCTTGACATCACAACTAAGTGGGAAACTAGACTACAAGGGGTATTGTGCGTGCAATAAACCATAAACGCAATTACCATTCAATTTCATGCACAGCTCAAACTCTTACATCCTCAATTCCCTACTAGCCCTACCTGATAAATTAATTTCCTCTCTCCTTAGAGTTGGCTCCTGTCCTCTCAACCTCCTACCTTTGCTGACCTGCTTATAGGAGAAGACAGACAATTTCTAAATATATTTTAATGTCCAGAGATGAACAACATTATCTACACAAATTTAAAGTACTGTGCCCGCAATCATTTGTTTTTATTTTATTCATGACAAAGGTCTACACCCATGGGATTCTTCAGCAGTAGTTAGCTAATCAAACACCGATTACCCCTCTCCCACAACCCCATACTGGGCACTATTAGACAGAAAGCACATACCTCACTTGAAAAATCTTTCACATTGCACCTGACTCCAACATCTCCTACCTTACTATTTCAGAATGACTTATCAAAAGGTCTACTAATACTGGCAGCACTGTTGTCACTGCAAGCGACACTGTTTTGTATTCCCTGAGATAGGTGATAGAGTAGGTCAGCCGTTCTCTAGCAGTTCAAGTCATTTACGCAATAATTTAAAAGCCCAGTGTTAGAAGAAGAGGCAAATGTTCAAAGTGCTCATTTATCTCATCTTCTCAGAAAAAAAATTCTAGAAGGGAAGAAAAAAAAAAAAGAAGAGACTTCTCTTCTGTGTGTGTATTAATAAACAGCTTGGCACAAAACACTGATTCCTCTTGATTTCTCAGCAAATAATGATGAGCACCAAGAAAAACCTACAAATGATAGAAACTCTATCAGTTTCTATGGAGAGGGAAGTAGCAGCAATGTAGATTTACTAAGGACAAGAAAGAACAAACAAGTTTTAGAGCTCCTGATGGTAAGCTTATTTCAGGAAAAAAGAGGCTGCCTCCCAGCTGCAAGCATAGGTAGGCTTTTGATTCAGTCCACAAAAACTATCTGGACAGCCCAATGCTTTATTATTTAACCTCTTAATTCTTTTTAAAAAGGATTCCCCAAACATTGAGTTCAAACTGAGCCATCTTCCTATAAAGTCACCTGTTTGAGTATAACTTACAATTCTATAGCTGTCTAGCCTTGCAACGCCACTGTTTAAATGCAAATATAAGCCAAATGGCTTCAGTTTTATGTAGCTTTCGAAAGCAACATCTCATCTCGGGCAACTTGGAATTTCTGTATCGCCTTTTTATTTCATCTTCCTCTACATGCAACACTGCTTAGTATTTTTCAAGGTGACTTATTATTTTGTCTCTACCCAGTTTTGTTTTGTGACTTTGAAAGAATTACATCAAAAGCCAAGAAATGCATAGGCTTTAGCAGTTTTTTAAGCTTTGTCTTTCCGAATGAGAGTCTTTTTACACTAATCTTTTCCTAAAGATGTTTCCCAAGAGAGGTGAAAAGTACTTTCATTAAATTTACTGAATGCTTCAAAATGATTTGCAGTACTGAAGTCTTTCAATGTACTTAATGAAGAAAAACACATTTTCTTTATTTTGCTACTTTTCACTCCTAAAATAAGTGTTTCCATTAATGTGTTGCAAGTTTCACCTACACATAAATTAAACTCAGGGAAGCCATAAGTACTTAATAATTGCACATGAGGTCTATTAAATTATTCATAAGATTTGTAGCATCAGTTATCTTCTGATCTATGCCAGACAAGTTTGTTGAGATATTGAACCGGTTCCAAGAATGTTTTCCCTCTTTCCACTTAAGCATTGTTTTGCGCCCCAAAAAAATTACATGCAAACAGACACACAGAGCACAGAACTTGGTAATTCACTCTCATACACATAATGCATAAAACCTTTAATTAAACCTATCCAAACATATTTACCTTTTTTTTTTTCCTCCATTTTTTCCCCCCTTTTCAACATCCTCAACAAACTCCCACTGATTTTGCCGTCTCTCCTTGTTTACTCAATTTACCCTTCAACCTGAAGGGCCGTTTCCATACCCTAAAGCACCTCGTGTATTTCCTATCTCTTTTCCTATCGACATTCAAGTCTTATGCAAGTAACTACTAGAATGCTCCTTATCCTACTTTCTTAATTACACAAGAGGTACCTCAAGAAGTTTGTAAGGACATGAAATGTATTCAGTCTCTTGGTACATAGCAGAGCCAATCTCAAGTTTCCCAGCTGATGACTACTGTAGGCAAACAAGCCTCAAGACATTTGGAAGCACAGCGAACTGCTGCAGAACAATTCTACAGAAATACTGAGAAGACGCATCAAGGTCTTGTTACCTATTACTTCCACCAACCTTTGTGGAAAAGGCAAGAAAGTATCACAATCCATATCATTTTTTTCATGAATCAGTGCCTGGGAAATTCCTCAGTAACACATGATTTCCCACCAACATTTCCTCCATAATGCCTTACTAATAGAAAAATATAGAGTGCAGAGCTTCTAAGCAGATTCAGGAGCTTGATATTTTGCCTACCGTGACACCCACAGATGTCATGTGATACAGCTCCAGCTAGATCTCTCTTAATACAAGCATTTAAATCACTGTACCTTCCGCCAAAGAGAGGCATCTTCCATGTGAGAGATGAGACAGCTGAAGGGCCCTTTATGTCAACAGCCAGCTATCATTTCTTATATGATTCACAACTGTTTTCCTTCCTACTTTATTTAAACTACACAACTGCTGCTTTCCATTCTTTAGCGATTCTCCATGCTTCTCAGTGCCAAAATTTTGTATCCAAATCGAATAGTCCACAACCTTCTTACTCACTGTGAGGTCATATATTATATGCTTATCTAAGAAATTGTCATTTTTTTGACTATTGATACCTATCCAGGAAGGGGAAGCCAGGAGTCTGAATTTGCAACTTTTGCACTGAAGATTGATGCAAATTGCACAGTCAAGCTCTCCTTAAACAGAGAACTGGGTACCTGCAGGTCTGAAGAGAAGACTATCCACCGCATTTCTGCATTTCACTGGTGGCAGTAACGGAGTCATCATTTTCTCCAATATTAATTAAAATAGAATTGTTATATTGTATCAGCTAAGAGCTAACAAATTTATTGCCAGAAAGTCACATCAAATCAGTCTAATTTTCTCTCTAACATCTTAAAAAGCTATTAGATATAGGGGACGTAGGTGAGACTTTCGGCCTTCTTTTACATCAGCAGCTAAGGAAAAGCGGTTCAGATGAGAGTTTTGAAACAGAACTGACTGGATGTCTGTATCCGGAATGCAGTTATGGGTAATGACCCTCACTATCAAACCAACAAGGACAATCAGTGGAGCTCTGTAAAAGTCTGTCCTGGGCCGGATGATGGAACACAGAACGTGCCCATCAGATATGCTGCTCACAGTTTAAATCCTCTTCTCTAAAGCAAGATATTCCATATAGATAACAATAAATAACTGTACAAATATACATATATATAAAGTCTTTAAGGGACGTTAACGTCACACTTGCTAAAAAGGAAGTGCGCACGGACAACAGTGACAGGATCACTACCTGCAAGACGTATGAAGTAATCCTTCCAGTCTACTCAGCACTGATAAAGTCTATGCTATAGCAACATGCCTTCTCTGTGGCTTATAGTTTTCCCTTCTTGAAGAAGAAGAAGTCTCACTGGGAAAAGTCCAGAGTAGGACAACAAGAACTAGCAAAGATCTGGGACATGTGACCTAACAAAAGCTGAACGAACTGAGATTGTTTTCCAAGAAAGAGAAGTCATTAAGAGGAAGTATATGACAAGTCTAAATGCACTATGCTCTGTGCACTGTGGATAATAACGGGTTCAACTGCAGCAAGGGATTTTCAGGTGAGGCACTAGGAAAGACCTTCTAATGCTAAACATAATACAACACTTGTAGGTTGCCTAGGAGGACTGTAGCTTTTAACACGTCTGCCTAACACCTTAAGACATCTGTAAGGGAAAGCAGAAAATATGCTGTTCACTTGAAATTCACTGTGTGTTGCATGGTTCTAAGAGTACTCGCCTAAAGTTTTATCACAAATATATAATCAGCAATTGAAGTCTCTTTTCAGAGCAATAGCTGGAAACATAAGATGCAACAAAAGAATTATATAATGATATGAATACCTTGTCTGAATAAGGCAGCGAACACAGTAACATCAATTAATTGTCAGCTCAAGCATAACTGGCAGTCCATTCATGGATCCTTTATTATTAGGAAAAGAAAAGCACTCTGTCCTGAAGTGAACATCATCTTCAGCTGTTTGCAAGGAATGGTTTAATTATGACATCTTGTCTCACATCTCTCAAATCACATTAATTACAATAAATACAATTTGTTACGGTTCTCACTCTGCTGAACTTGCTTTCTGGCTTTCATGCACTGTTTCCACCGAGACTGCTAAGCAGTATCAATGACCAGAACCCAGGACAGCAACGGCATCTACACTGAGAACAACACTTTACGTATACATGTGCTTAGAATAGAGCAAGAGCTATTTACCAGGCTTACTGGAACAGTCGTTGAAAGTCATAACAGTTTCTACTAGAAATGATTTGGAAGCGTTCATTTTGGTAAATGCATTTTTGAAGAGTATAGCCTTTTTCATTTGCTGAAAAACTTAAAGGGAAAATAAAGACTGTGCAGCTTATTTATGGACTACAATCACCAATTGATTTTTTTTTTTTTTTTTAAACCGCAAGAGTAATTCTTTGGAAATATGCCTTCATAGAAGGTAAATGGATGAACATTAAATTATGAGTAGCTGCTCAAGCAGCACACAGGAATAAGAATCCATATTTAGAATTTTATTTGGGCTCAGATTTTAAGTTTTGGCAGATAATCTATTAGCTGCTTAAACCATAGACTGCCGCTGAGTGCTTCGTATAATGTACCCTCCATGCACAGTCCCCACGTTTTTCACTTAAGAGTTTAAAGAAAATTAAGCTCTACAAGTTCTTGTCATGTTTTTAAATTCTAGTCAGAACTAGCTTTCATATCAAGCGTACAGCTGTGTATTTTAAGTCCACAGAGAAAAAACAAATCTGTGCAGGTATTCCTCTGCTGGCCTCATTCTATCACTGAAACAAATCCACTTCAGAGCTTACACCAAGCAGAACAGTGATAATTAAACAGTAGGGAACAGAAGAAGGAAATCACTCCACCTTAACACCACCCCTCCTTGACACAGTTTTATTTTAACACACCATTGTACGTGCCTCAGGGATACCAAAAGGTAATCCTGAGCCTAGATGCCCTGAGTGACTGTGGAGGCTTTCTATGTGATATCACGAGACTGCTCAGAAAAAACACTGAAATAACAACCCCGTCTAACTTGTCTTGTGTGCATTAGCAACATGTAAGGTACCTTGCAACGGATGATAAAAGACGTCTCCGACAAGATTTTGAGCAATTGCTCATTCACAAAACACAAAATTGTGCTGCTTCTACATGACAAAAGGAAAGCTCTGACAGTGCCAACCTCACAATACAACCGGAAGGGAAGAACATAATGTAATTCTCAGTCATGAAGGCAGAGAATGATCTTAAACTGTTTAAGCAAAAACTGACTTCTAATTTAGTTAAAAATGTTGGAAAGGTAGCCTAGTTGTCCATCCAATTTGATACACGAGACAATGATAGTTATCAGGTATGGTCTTTCCTTAAGATTATTAAATGGGAGTTAAAGTTAAGAATGGTATTTATTCAGTAGCGGGGAAAAAAGTTTCCTTCTTAAATCTTTGCAGCAAAGACTGAGGAAAGTATCTAACCATTTGAAGACTTCTTTGCAAAAGTAAGTGGAAAATTGGTGAGTTGCACATAGTAGTAAGTTACTTCCCAGGGTTTGTTAATTATTATTGATCTGGAGAGAGCAGAAAACACTATTTTAGTCATGCGGCAAGAAGGCATTATAACAAGGTAGCCCAACATAGCCATCTGCAAGCTTTCTGAAACTTTGCCTTTTCTAGACGTTCTTGAGTCTATTAACTCCAAGGAACCTGAAAGCTGGAAATTTCAGTAAGGTAACAAAACGTGAGAGCTTCTTATTTCCAGAAAAACTAGTTGCAAAGTCAGACCATCCACTGGAAGTGATGGGAAATCATTATGAAGTAAGGATATTTCATTGATCTACATGGACTGCATTGGTGGTCTCAGTCTAGTTGCCTGCATTATTTTTAACATGGACTGGCTTCTAAGTTGGGAGATCAGAAGGAATAAATAGTGAATACAGAGACTAAGTTGCATGTCGTTTATTCTGTAGCTGGAGCATTCACAGCCAGCCCTGAAAACTTCTACAACCTCTGATTTCAGGAATGAAACTGAAATATCTAAAGCTGACAAATCACGTACGTTCTTATTACCTTTTGTCTAGCGGGATATTCAGACATTCTTGGATACTCACACAGAAGTTTTGTACTTTTTTTTGATCAGAGGAATTATTTGGAAAACTAGCTGGAATACATCAGACTATCTTTGTCTCCGCAGAGCAAGGACGGGGGTGGGTACCATAAGAGCTGCAAGAGAAAAGATGTGTATACACACAGGCAAAAGATGCTGCAGAATTTTCTAGTATTCTGCTAAAAAACAAAGGAGAGGAAGTTCACAGCAGTTCAAAACTACTACTCACCTCTGTGCCCTGAGGTGGGGAAAAAAAGAAGAGGTGGTGGAGAAAGGTGTCAATTCAGTGTGAGCCACTCAGCAGATGCACACCCACCCACAAAAAAGTAAGGCTTTTTCTGCATACTACATATAAGCTAAGAACAAATGACAGAAACTCTTACAGTGTGAGATCATGTCATTTTACTTCTTTTCCCCTTTTTGTTTCATAATTATGTCATAAGTGTTCATAATTATTGTTTACATTTCATAAACAACGTAAACTGCAGTAGCTTTACCTGAAGTTTAGGATCAAACCATTGCAAAAGCTTTGCAAGATGCTATGAGAAACAATCTGAGCAATATATGTTAGCTTTAACTTCATCAGCTGTAGGAGAACTGTGGCAGAGAGAATAACCTAACATATGTACTGATATAAGAATGTATAAAGATATATAAAAAAGAAAATCCAGACTTGCTTTTAATTTAGTTGTTGCAAAACAAATCGGCTTCAAAGAATTTCACTTCTTCCATAAGTAACAGAACTAACACCATAAAAAAACCTGTAAGAGTGTGTCTTTGAAAGCAAATGTAATAGAAAATGAAATGAAATAATGCATTTACTGGCAGCTCTTTGCAGCGTCATTTCAGGAGAGGCACACAATAAAGTACCTTTGGATCATCACAACGCACAAGAGGATGGGTCTGTAGGAAGATTTACAATATCTCTAAGCTAACAAATTTAAGATGTCACATTCTAACAACTGATGCCAACAGGAAAAGTTCAAGTTCCTTGCTCTTCTCTTTTGCCATATAGAAACACTGGAAATTCTTATTATGATAAAAATTGCAGTTTTCACCCTTCTTCCCCCTCCCCTCCCCCAGCAAAAACATCAAGTAAAGGCTAAATACTTGGCCAAATTCATTCAACTCAGAAGCTGGAAAGAAATATAGAAACCCTCCATTACAACGCATCTAATACATAGCTCAAGCACTGTACAGACTTCAACACAAACACTGGAATAAAACAACTACCGCTAGAACTTCCTTCCTTTCTAAGGGTAGGCAACTTGCTGTTGCAACAATACATTGTATCACAATCAGTTTAACACACATGTTTAAATAAATATAAAATAACAGCACTGCACCAATGATTGATGTTTGTTAACCTCACTTCTCACTGAGCATAACTTCAACTGAACAATTTCACTTGAAGTTTTTGAAAGAATTTACGTTCTGCATCACTCCACAAAGCGTTCACTTCATTCTCTGCGCCCTTTCTCTGACTTTTGCTTGACTGATCTCTTCAAAATGACTTTTTCACTAATTAAACAGTTATAAATCTAACAGAATGAGTCCCATTCTACCTTACTTTACTCCTCCCCCCACACACATATACCTTGCCATTAAGTTACAGAACATCATCTGTGACAGCATTACAGAGCCTTTACCATTTAAAAGAAGATATACTCAGAGATTGAACCCAAAAAAAGTAATGCAACCTTCCATTCGATTCAAATGAGAGGTGATATTTGTTTCACCCTAGTCAGTATATTAGCACGGACCCTTTTGAAAAGGCTACCTTAAGTAAAGTAGCAAGGAAGCTAGAAGCAAAGGAAAAAAAATGAAAAAAGTGGCAGGAGGTACAAGCAGCAGGATTATATTAACACCTACACAGGGGTTTGCAGCAAATCCTGCCAACTCCAAATTGTTGCTCTTTGTCTGCATTGTCAAGAGGTTCATACTGTTCAGAACAGCAGCTCCTACCTTCTCTCTAACACCCACTGAAGTTTTAAAATGAAAGAGAAGGAATTTTTAAAAACTTGCAATTTTAATGGACCATGCTGTGCAACTACCTACTGTAAAGCAGCAAGGTAGTTTGTGGTCTATCCTACAGGAGTAACTTTATTTTATTACATTAAAAAGTCATGCTTAATAGCATCCGGGAGATGAAATAACACCTCTTAGCTTATTTGAAGAAAAACTCTAACTACGTGAGGGACCCTTTGCAAGCCCAAGCCTACATTTCCACATTATTTTGCGCTTTATAAAGGATGGCAGTTGTACAAATCATTTGAAACATTGTTCTGATTCTCAGAGTGAGAGCCTGAGTATCCTCAGCTTAACTAAATGTGAACTCCGAAATACTGAGGTTTCCTGAGTTCAAAGCATTAATATGTTTTATGTAACTATACTTAAAATATATTTTATTTCTAATTTAAAAATGTAGTTCTATTTAATTATAATAGTAAAATAGCAACAGTTAAATAGTTTGGAAGTGCTTCATCTTTGAAGCTCTACTACTTGGCAGTTTGCAAGGAAGCTCTGCCAGCCAACCTTTTCAGCAGGGCATCTAAAATAAGAATTAAAGAAACACTGTGGAACAGGAACGAGAGAAAAAACAGCAGAAAAGAAGTGGAGTACAAATCTTCCCAGGCTTCTTTATGTAGAAAACTGTATTTGCCAATATTCCTTTTTTAAATGAAAAACCTCAAAAACTGAAGAAAGTATAGGACAAAACAGCTAAGTTGTAAGATACCTGTTACCGAACTACCTTTGTAATACCACAGAATTCCTAACTTATTTCTCTTCTTCATATAGCAGTGATTTTTACTGTATCTGAATCACAAGGCTGAGGAGATGCTTTTCATCAAAGCCCTTTTGAAACTGAAGGCCTCAGCTCCACTGGAATTGCAAAAGCTACAACACCGCAAAACTTTTACTTCACCATTTTAATTTCTTTAAAGTACTATTTCTTTCAAAAGTCTTCTGGAAAAATAATCCTAAAATAAGGTACACGAGGTTTTGATGGAATAAAACAGTACTGTTCTCTCTTTGTGAAAGCTAAACACTGAACTCTTATCAATGTCACAACCCAACAGCATCCATCTCCACCTTTACAATAATAGTAACCATGTAAATTCTCAGTTCGTTTCTTTCTTACCTGTATTTCTTCGGCTACAGATATAAACAGCTTCATATCTGCCACTTTAAGACCAGGTTTAATGTGCTGCAGCGCTATCAATACTGGTAAGAAAACGACAGCTTCTCACTGAGCTCTGGGCCAGGGCTTTCAGAGTACTGGGAATTCCAGCTCCCAGCTCTGGTTGGAAAAGAAACAAGCCCATAACAAACTGTTTCAACCTTTCAAATCAGTCTGGAGAAGTAAGCACCACAGAGCAAAATTTCACCTGTTTATCCAACTAGGGAAGTGTTTTCCTGAGCTAAATCTGCTCTAAAGAAGTACTATAACAGCATCCTGTACTACACCACAAACTCCTCTTCTCATGCTCTTCTAAGAGCAAGGCATCACCTCATTCCTAGTACACTTTCCAGTAAAAGTTTTCAGCTGTGCATGCATTCTACATGCAATAACCACCTGAGCTCTTTGTGGAGAAACCACTTCCAATGAGAAACATGTTTTAAGTCAAAAGAGAAAGCCAGCCACTTGCAAAGGGCAACTAAATTTTTCTATCATTAAAAAAAAAAAAAAAGGAACAAATGCAACTGCTCTTGTATTAATTACAGCCTGCCCAAACTATCTCAAACCTCTTAAACTATCTCAAAATACATTTAAAGAGCAAGTTCACTTTGAATAATAAGATGGAGTATAACGGACCACTTGCTTCCCCTTTTTCGCATCAGCAAAAAAGCTTGTGCTGAATGAACAACCACCAAAGATCATTTTTCTTTGGGTTAAGAAATACATCTTTTTTCCTGTCTTGCCAGCCCTGCACATTTTAGTCTACTTCAGACTCAAACACGTGCATTACAATCAGAATTAGAATGTTCTTCTTCAGGGCTGAACAGGATGATCCTGCCTCTCCTGGCAAGAGAGTAAAAAATCATGGATTAATTCATATAAACAATAAACATCTTACCCTTTGTTAGTAAGTACTCCCAGCTTATTTAAAATTTCACCGCTGAAGAGTTAAGGTAAAGATACAGATAAAATCCCTCTTTACAGTTAGAATTAGTACAAAAGCAAAGAGGGTCAACAAATTGGCAAATTCCAACCAAGCCAGAGCACAATAAAACTTGGGAATCACATGTTCGGTCACTGAAAGAACGAAGATGTTGCGTTTTTATGGCCAGCTGGCCGTTGGCATAGTTTATTCTGGACTACAACTAAAACAAAGGCAAATGATCCAAACACTGGGAAGAAGCAGTGCTCTTAACACAGCAGCATTCACCTGGCAAGGGAAAGTTTATCTTCATGTTTACTAAGGTCTTCACATACCTGCAAGAGGGTGGAAGAGTCTGTCTGTTTAGGGCGTCTGTGTGTGTACATGCAGGTAAGTGTGTCTGTAGGGACAAATGACTGAAAATTGTATTCAAGGTTGCTCAATACTGCGTTTTTGAAAGAGTCCATTTTTAATTATCACCGTGCTGGCTACTTTGATAAAGTATTATTGCTGTTTCTCAACCGGTTCAATGAAAAATAAGGTACCTGCAGAAGGCTGCTGACAAAAAGCTCTGAAAAAGCAGCTATTCTTGCCCATTCTTATTCTCAAATTATGCCTAATGCTTTCTGTGCATTAAATGAGGAAGGAGTCTAGTCGACAAAATATCTTTCTGCTTCACAATGGCTACCCCTGTGCACCTTTATGAAGGGACAGAAATATAGCTCTGTAAACAGTCATAATTTTCCTACTTCCAAGCTTTGAACTGCCTGACAGCACAGATCATTACACCTGTAGATTTTTTTTTTTCCTTTGAAGCCTACTCTTATTTCAAGGAAACAAGTTGAATGAGTTACACATCAGATAGGAATACAATATTGTTTTATAAAATACAGATCTCACCACCCGACTAAAGCAACCAGTTAAAAAATTGGTAACAGTTACTTTAAAATATAGCCATGCGATTTGAATTTGATGATTAAAAAAACAGACAGAAAAGTGCCAGTTGCTTAATATCTAGGAAAAGTACAAAGTTGTTTTTACTTCATAATTTAATTTTAACTTGTATATGCTCTTCTTTTAAAGAAAAACTAGAATGCTAGCGTTTGTTTCCAGTCTGCAGATGAATTCTTAAGTTTAATATTCTGATCAGGTCTACTAATTATACATCTCTGCATTAATGACCAACAGATTTTTCGTAAGTCAAAAAAGACTGTTTGCCTCCATTTTCTTCTACTGGATTTCTGGACTTCCAGAAAAATAATTTTAATCCCGGCCTAACATTTTGCGGAGGACTTCACAGAATAGGAGAGGAGATTAGGGCCATAAAGGGGCTTCCAAAGAAATACATAATTAACGTACAGCCAATATATCTCTAAGAACAACAAACGACTAAGTAGTGATGCAAACTCAAGGTAAAATTTGGAAAAATACCAGGACACAAGGACACAGCATTTGTTAGTATTCTCCAATTATTATAATGGCTTGGTTAGCATTACAGGGAACAACAGAGAAAGAGGCAAAAGATATATTAGGGTATTTTAAGCCCAATCAAAGACCAACTGTTTAAAACAATTACCAAATGGAAATCCTTCAAGAGACCCATGAATTCTAGAATTAGTGGCTTTTTTGTGAATTAGCTTTATCAGAATGGAGAAAACTAGCCACTTGTTAGGAAATCAAGACAAGAGGGAATAAAGTAGGAACCCCTGGCAGGTTTTTCAGTGCCCTAAAGAAACAGGGAAAGTCGCTGAAGAACAAAGGGGGCCAAAAAGCTGCCTGAGGTTTGGGAAAATGACTGAAGGTGGGGAATCTCCTTCTACTGAAATATTACAGTTACATGAAATGAATGCATTAGTTGGTTGATTTTAGTTAAGTGACTCCTAAAATTAGTCTGAAAGAGAAAAGATTACAATTGAGAGAGAATGTTACTATCGTAAAATAGACTGTACTCAGTCAGATCAAAGCATGTTTTTTTCTAGAGACAGTATCCTGTCTCTAGGAGTAGCCAGCAGTGAATACTAAGCTAAAAACAAGAGAACCTAACAAATCAAAAAAGCAAACTTGTAGTCATGCTTCTTCAGAATAATCTAGCAATCTGCAGCTATTTGAAGCTTCCTCAGTCAGATATGCTTTATTTATTATTATGATTTCTATTTAACAGTTCTAAGGTATTTTTTTCCTCCCAATAATTCTTCTAGTCATTTTTGAACTGGTGTGAACTTTTAGCACCCATAACCTCTTGCAGCAAGACGATCTACAGCTTCACAGCACACTGTATCAAGAACACACTGTATCTGTTTTACGCCCTTCACCTAAACGCTCCTTTGGATAATCCCATAATTCTTTTACAGCAAGAGGCAGTGAAAAACTCATCTCTGCCATTCTTGATTTACACTCTATAATATTATATCATTAGTTTTGTCATCCTTGATTTCTAGACTCTATAATATTATAGCATTAGTTTTGTCCTGTCCAAGTGGACAATGCTAGACTATCTACATGTTCCTGTTATGGGAAGCATTCTGTACCTCGTCATCCTTATTCTGTTAATCTTCTTGGAACCCTTCCTTGTTTTTCTATACCCTTTCTGAAACGGAGAGAATTCAAGAGCACATACCAGAGATTTCACAATAACGCAACAGACGATTTTTGCTTTGTTATTTTTCATCAGTTTATGTGAAAATTCCACCAGTAACTGCACGGATAAAACTCTTCGTGCTCTGCTTCATAAGTTCTTAGCAACTGACATTTCTTTCTGTCCCATTCTGTAATTTCCTCCTTCCATTCTGTAATTTTCCCTAAACGACCTGCAGCCTGAGAGCTATGAAATTCCTTTATATTGCTTGCAGCTCTTTAAAAGCTGGATTAACAATGTCATTTTGTAAAATAACCACTTAGAAGAAATTCTCTTGCATGACTGGACTGAAACACGAAAGAGCTTCTTACATACATGTTATTTTAACACTAGAATTACTATAGTTTGTTCCTGCATAATCTGAAATTGCCTCATTACCTTACCAAGTTTGTCACTTTTTTAAAAGGCACTTCATTCACCCCAACATTGCTTTTTTGGTCACTGTCTGAACTATTAAAAATGCCACTGAAGCGTTCAGTTTTGCCACACAGCAAAATTACTAGCAACAGCCACTATAAATACTGACTATAGTCACAAATAAGTGTTTTGGATGGGCAGCTCAGTTCAAGCTTGAACTTTCAAAGTTCAGTCCCACATTTTGACTGACTAAAATAGGGATGTAAAACCAAGTCACTAAAAACTTCCTCTCAGGCTGAAAGTAAAGGAAGGGTAAGTTCTCCATCCTATTTCATTTTTATTCCATCTTGAATAACATACTATTTACTCCCAGACAGGACCCAAAGAAAAAGAATTAGAATGTTTTATCCAGTTTAGACTGAAATAGTCACAGGATGCAAACACCAAGGGCTAATTTTGCACTCTGTAGAAAAGACTGTACAATCTTACCTCGTTTCATTCTTGTGAAGCCAGCATGAGGTACTGCTCGTCTTCTTGCAAGAATTCTCCCTCTCTTCTCCCCTTTTGTCTCTTGTTTGAGTAACCATTTATAGATTGCTGTTCTTCAGGATTTTGACTACAAAGAAACCTGTGAAAAGTAATTGCAAATTGCATGCAAGCATTAATTTGGTGTTATTACCCCTGGAAACATAGTTATGTTACAAAACAAAAGACAAAAAAATAGCACACACACCCCAAACCCCACCTCACCCCTGCAAAAATCACTAGTTCCTCCCCCCCCCAAACCAAAACCCCACACAACACACCCAGAACCCACCTACCACAATAAAAATTGCTCAAGTCTTTTCTTTCTAATCCCAGGTGAGAACACTTCCTGCAAAAAGTACACTAAGTATTTGGAGAATTAGAAAATAATTACAATTGTCTGTTAGCTTTATCATTTGTCCATAGCTTCAAAGAACAGATGATTCACTTCATTCATACACATCCAGTAATTCTATCTTCTGTTCTAGCTCAATAATTTCACCAGAGAGTAGAGGGATTTCTGTTTCGCTTGTGTTCTTGTCTTCAGGGTTTACAGTATGATTGAAACAAATCTTAAGTAGGAGATTTCTAATACTGCATGTGAATCAAAAGTTACAGGGATGACCACATTAAATCAGATGCTTCTACCACTTTCAAAGAGAAGGAAATAAATCCTTTATTTAAGTACATTATTTGAGTAATGAAAAAAAGATGAGAGTTGTTTTAAGTCAGTCACCACTGGGGGGGGAAGTCCAACATTAAATATGAATCAAAGTTGCTTAAGAGATGAAAGCAAATCCCCAGTCATCTCCCGCTCTTATCATAGCTGATTCAAATAACGAATTTAGCAGATCTGTATTAAAAAGCTGCTACCATTGTATGTAATTGGAAACCGTCTTTAAAAACTAAGCTAGCCTTTTAAGGATATAAGCTGACTTCTGCTTCTAAGGAAGAAAAGGCAGCAAGTGGCTCAAAGAAAGGTCATGCAGGCACTATGAAAGCGTTTCTTGCACCTATCTAAAATAAATAAATAAATAAATAAATCACAGAATAAATTTGGTTGGGAGGGAGCTCAGAAGGTCATTTGGGCAATTTCCAGCCCTCTCCCGTCCATTGCTTCCAGTAAACTTGGTTAACTTCAATATTACAGCAGGTTGCTCAGGACATTGTTAGCCAAGTTTTGACTATTCCCAAGAATGGAGATTTCGTGTTCTCGCTGGGCACCCCTTCCAACATTTGATGATGCTCATTATGAGATTTCTTTTTCTAACATCCAATTAGAATTTTCCTTGACGCAACCTGTGTCCATTGTCCCTCATGCTTAAATATCAACTTAAATACCTGCAGCTGTATTTGGTTTTGGACTTAAAATAAGAAAGTAGACAGATTTCTTCCTTTTTGCTGGTTAGCATAAACTAGAAACTGCCCGGCGTGGCCTGTGTTCTGTAATTGACTCGGGATGATTTTTGCATCTTACAAATGCATGAACAGTGGGCTTGTCTGGGATGTGTGTTAGATGCTGAAATAAGTGATTCAATCTACTGAAACACTAGAAGTGACTGCCTGTCTTGTGGCTAGAGTTTTGATCTTTCTCATCTGATCTCAATCGTTTATTTACACACCACAAACATCTGCTATGCAGTTTAGGACAACTTCTAATCCTCAAAAGGGCAGAAATATAATTTGGGTTTTCATTCAGGCAATCAATCCCACACTACTTTCCTAATTCTGATTTTTTTTCCCCCCAAGTGATAAAAGTCATGCTCATGTCTTAACAATGCTTTTCACTGCTCAAGGGAATATTTAGAAAAGTTACTCCTTGTACTGTTTAACAATAAACTAATTCCAAGATACTGTGTCACAGAGCAACGGGTTGACAAAATAAGTCATTACACTTTGAATTATAGGACTTGCAACCTCTGCTATCTAAATTCAAGTAAGTTATTACTGTTGATGAATTAACATCTATTGTTTCCACTTACTGTCACAAAACATAACAGTTAAGGAAAATCTTTAGCTATTGCCTAACCCCTAGCATATATGGTATTAGTTGTCAAAATTACTGAATAGTAGAAAATTTAACACAGTACTCCATCCAGAAAAGCAATTTTTCTTTCCCTTCTAATTTGTGTTACTTCCTAACCAAAAAAAAAAAAAAAAGCTCCACCCTCTACAAAGCAGGGGCACCAATACCACTAAGTAACTTGGAAAAACGCAGTATGAGATAAACACAGGAGGGTAAGGAATTAGAAGAATTTCACAGTTGTCTGTTGTTCAGTAACTGGAATGCTCAGCCTTACTTCATATTTAGATTTAAACTTTCTTGTCCAATGCCTTTCTTCTGGTGTTCTCAGGTAGTCAAATATCACAGGAGTTATATTATCCTAACTTTTTTGTAAAAAGTGGTATATCTAAGTCCACCTATACCTGGACTAACTGTAAAGGCACAGTACAAAAACCTTTTACTGATCTGAGTCATGTCTTTTATGACTAGGCAGTAACAAGACTGGAAGTTGAATCCCTGTCTCTCCGATTTTACATGTATGAATTTAAATGTCCAATAGTGTTGAAACTCAAATTACATTTGATAACAGAATGTGTGTTAATGATGTTCAGAACATGTTCTTACATTAGAGGAATATAAAAGGCTGTAAACAAAAAGAGTAAGTTAAGAATGAGATGTGCCATCACATTAAGGTCTACTGAAGACTTTATTTATGTGATAGCTCTCAATTTCTATTGGGAAACTCAACAGCAAACTTATTTCGCAAGATACTTCAGCTGTTTCTAGCCCTAAATGATCATCACAGTAAAATATACACATGAAAAAAATAAATTATTGGTATCTTTTTGCAGCCAGTATGCATGATGCTCTTGTAACCCTAAGAAAAGTAGCTTATTGTTAGGCATTCTCACTACGCCCAGAAAAATAACAGGCTGTCTAACCCATCAAATATATTCAGCGAATAAGCAAAAGCTTACAAAACATAATTATTAACAGAGAACTGCTCTGAGCAAGGGATAACATAGAAGGATATTTATTACAACCATTGATACAACGTGAACTTGTTACATAGCTTATCACTGTAATTTTGAAAATTTCTCAGTTTTACAGAAAGATCAAAAATCCAAGAAACTTACTGGAAATATATGAATTGATGTCCAGCACTGTTAGCTACAACTGTGGAATTAAAATACAATCAGGGATGACAAATATCAAAATAAACCAGCCACATGGTCACATGAGTATGGAAAGTGGATTGCTAAATTATAACATCGGGTTTAGAAAGAATTAATGTTTTGTATGTTAAATGAGTCAACCTTATTTACCAAAGATGGGGAAAGAATGATTTTAAGGGGAAAAAAAAATTCAAAGCTGTATCTGTTCTCATTACTGCAGAACTTCTTTCACCATCACAAAGAAATACAGTCATTCTGTACTCTTAGCAGTTTTAAATCAACAGCTTTCTTGCTTGCTCCAGTTTAGAAGCTCCACAACAGAACTGCTTGTTCTAATAGTAGAGCTAATAGCTTTTACTGTGTATTAGCCTGTAAAGAGCTGAGAAATAAACTTGGAGTTAAAAAAAATTATTCGTACATGGATAACATTTTATTCACTATATAAAATCTCTTCAGTCAATTTATCTGCACAGTCTTTAACTGATCATTTTGGCAGCATCCCTAGATGGAAAATTAATTGTTCCAGGACAGTATTATTTTTCATTTTGTAGAGTGACTGGTACTCCTATCTCATTTGCTTTTCTCATTGCTTTGGATAAGATTAAACATCCAGAAATATGGTTAACCCCAGGGCTGAAATATTTAGTTCAGAGAAACTTTGATATAATTCATGTTTTGAATATGGGGAAACAGGCAAAGGGGACAGTTTTATTTATCATTGGTTAGAAAATTTAATCATTTTGAAAAAAAGAGTCTTGATGTGCAATTTGACTACTTGTTGTGTAACATTCCCCAGATATTTCAGATTCATTATAATAAAACAACAATGATAGTTGTATTGAAACTGTTCTGACTATTGGTATTATAAATCCCAAGTTCGCTATTTCAGAATGCCACTAGACTACAAGTCTTGAAAGTTACTTTTGCTGGTTTTTCCAAGTATATGAAAGAAAGACCAAGAGAGAGAGGCAGGCATCTGTTCTCTAACGATTAGATGCAGAAAACTGACATTGTCATAATAAAAAGCTAAGTTAAGCAGTCATAATAAATGGGTCTGCCTACAGGTGCCAGGAAAACTGCAATCCTGAAACAGAACCGATTTCAACAGATTCTATTCAGTGTATTACAGAACTAAAGTTTTTCTTTTTGTTTAAGTAAATCCCACAGAAATTCTAAGGCTAAGAAAGACTAAGAAAGTCTTTCATTGGACTTTCATCTAAGAAACTCCAATGGCTAAAGCATTCAGTGCCTTAGGTTTCCCATAGACCAAGAAGTACCTTTGGCACCGGGTTACTCTGATGCTGGGCAAATCACCTTTTTGGCTGAAAGAAGTTTCATCCTACATAATGAAAAAGATACATTTTTTTTAGTATTCATTTAACTCTCCTGTACACAAAATGCTATCGTGACAACAACTTGACGCTGAACGTGAGTTAAGTAGATCATATTCTACAACTGGATGTATTGGTCTAATATTCAAATTTGAGTATTTTAAGCTTAGATAGAAGAGCAGATTTACAACCCTGGGAAGGAAAAAAAAGTTCAATAACCATAAGGATGTACTGTTAATTATAGACCAGATACAATTGCTGGCAGGCTCATGATGTCACTTACTGGATTTGCTGCTTCCTCAAAATCCTTTATTTATGCAATTTGTCTCCACTAGCTTGGTACAAACAAACCAAAAATATCTAACAGCAAAACGTTATTGCCTGAATTCTTACAGGCCGGACTTGAGCTTGAAGATAAAGTTTCACGAGAATTTATCCTAATTTCAGAATGCACCCTCTGGTTCAGAGCCAAGACCTTTCTAGTTAAGAAAGTAAACAAAACCCCAGCACACCAAAGGGTTTAATTCCTTAGAATTTCTCTTTTAAGCTCTTTTGATAGAAAAGGTTAAAGATAGATATATCTAACAAAGTGAGCCATGAATCTTATAGGCACCATTTTTTCCTAGGCTAAAGCTCCAAGAGCAGATATGAAGGGCTTAAATCCTTCAGTTTATTTCAGAGATATGTTTTCACCTGATCATAATAAATCCTAGAGAAGTGATCAGTTACGTGCTAATAATGTTTTTTGGTGTACAAAACAAGAATAGTCAAACTGCAAACTACTACTCCTACTTCCCAGCGCTAGGAACTTTATTTCTACCGTGGATCAAATACTAGTTTACTCAAAGGCAGCTGGAGGTCTTGGGCACTCAGTTTCTCAGGTCTTTATTCGGTTTACCGGCATGGAACGCCCCTGAACAAGCCAAGACAGTACGTTCATGCCACCACTTCATGTTAGTCAGATTCCTCACATCATTACATGAATGTCCTTAATCTCATTCCATCTTCTTTCTAATTTGGGTCACTCAAGAGGAGCTAAGTGCCTGCCCTAATTAATTTATAAAAGTTAATCTACCTTAGGTTTAAGGACTACATTAAAAGTTTGTTTTATTGTAGTTTAATAGGAAGTAATGCTCAGTTGAGTTTTTTTCAGCTAACTGGTAATTGCATCATGATGCCATAGAGGTTAACAGTTTCTGAAAATGAATGTATTTTTTTTTCAAGTGCTATTTGGAATCTGCATTTGAGAGAGCATATAGTGGAGTTGCTGTATGCTTCTTGATGTCTTTGTCATCTTGCTTTTCAAGGAGGAAGTTGTAAATTGTCTTTTGTGCCTGAGTAATGGAAAGGGTAAACAGCTACCCCGACAGCTGATATCCAACAGCCATCAGCTTGATTTTTAAAGACCATATGTTTGGAAGGTACCCTAAGAGCATCAAGTGCTGTCCCCTCTCTTAGGGAGGGGCTTTCCAAACAAATAATGGTGTAGCATTTTCAACTCCAGCAATACTCCCTAGACTCAACGTTGCCTGAAGTGATATATCTAAGGATCTATATTAATATATTCAAATATAGTTTTGGATTTATACTTCTCATACCTATACTTTTCCATAGCTTCTGCATCTCATGCTTTTATTTTTAACTCTACATTTCAAATAAAAGTTCACCTGGTTACACTACATTAAGTGGACGGAATTATTCCTGATGCTCCAAAAACATCCACACGCACTTCCCACTAGCCCAGAATTCCACATCTACTATTTTAAGAAAAGATCAGTCTTAATATTTGTGAAATCTGATCAATCTCATCATGCAGAATTCATAGGACACACTGGGTACTCATTTGAATTTTCCTACAATCAGTAGCACTGTTCTTATCTTGATATTAAAAGTATCCCATTTTCATTAGCATGGAAGTGCTTGAGTTGCCATCTGGCAGAAAATGGCATTGAATAGGGCCAGCAAACAATAGTGACCAAAGTATCCAATTAAATATAAATTGCCTGTGTGAACCTTGGAATCTTTGGATGAATATAATTACAACAGTCAGCTAGTAATATGATTAAAACCTGAGCTAGAAAGCCATATGACTACACTTTAGATCCTGATCACTGTATCGCCAGATTAACAGTAAGCAACGTATCTGTAACAAGGTCATTTTCCACAGCACTGAGACATTAGAAATCTCACATGGAAAATTGCTCCCATATAACAAAAACACCTTTTCTTACTGAAAGAATGTTTAGTTTGTATCAGGCCTGTCACCATAAGAAATACTGAGATACTACTGTTTTCATTTCAAAGACTTTCAACGTGCAATGTGCCAAATTATCCTATTTGAAATATTCAACTGTATCCTATTTCAAATATTCAACATTTTGCTATTCACATTTTAGAATAGATGGTGAAACACAAGATGCTTTAATGAAGTCCTGTTAAGTGCGAGACCCTTTATTTTCATCCTTTGATAACTCTTGAATTCAAGTTTCTTTGCAACAACTACACGTCAGTAAAAGACCGCAACACTATATAGCGTATTTATCCTTCATAGTGCACTCTAATCCCTATTGAAAGGGATTCACAGAGTTCTAGAAACCTTTGTGTAGTAACAACCAACTTCAGCAAGCTGTCTTGAGATCACAGTATGTTTCCTTCAGTTAGAGACAATGCAGCTGCCTTAGATAAGTGAGCAAAGCATAGAGGAACACATAGCCTAAGGAGGAATAAAAAAGCACAGTATTAGTCTTTTTTTCCCCAAATCCGCCTCTTTTTTATCATCTTGCCTTTTCTAAAAGGCAGCACAGTCTGAGCTTAGAGGTTTAAAGAGTCACTTCTTTACCCAGTTCCTTTCCACCTAGCTTAGATCCATGCATATGCAGTATTCTGAAGCCACAGCTGGTGGTGAAATGGAAAAATACAGCTGCAACACCTGCCAGCTGTCCTTAGAACATACATTTTTTTCCATTCACCACTCCTGATCACCATTGCTCTGAGTAAAGTTAGACCACCGGCTATAATTTGTGCAGTGTAAAGTTTTTCTGACGCTATTGACAAGAAGGGAGATTGAGCTCCATTCTACTCCAGCTAGACAGTTATTCATCATTTCTATCTCATTTCAGTTACTTCTTTGACTACACAATATGGATGTACTCAAAGAGCTAACAACCATAAGAGAGCAACCTTTGAACTGTACTCCATATGGCTACTCCCACTGTAACAGATGGTACAACTATTTGTTTTCAGTTTATTCCTGATGTACTGTTTACTGTCTTCTGTTAAAGTGACTGTGGCTAGGCAGTAAAGATGATGACCACCCGTTGACGTAGCCCTCGCCACTTACTGTCTCGAGGCTCACGGAGAACACTGCTGAAGGAGGAGATTGCTCATATGCTGCAGGCTTCCTGACTGCTGCTGTTCCTCCTTCCCACTCCTCCACATTCCAGCAGCTTCTCCTAGCTCAATATTCTAGCTGTTGTCAGGGAAGAAAAAGTCAGAGACCCCTCAGATGAGGAAGGGACTTGTTTATAGCAGGAAGTGACCAAAACCCAAGCTGTAGAAGAAAAAATATCAGCCTTTTCCTAATGACTTGAAGTTTGGTGCAATTTTTTTCCCCCCAGGAAAAATTACACGTTGCTGGAACAGAAAGCAACAGCTAGAGGAAAGAACCCATACGGCAAGAGAAGAATGGGAAAAGGTAGATTTATTTTTCCAACCTTTTATTTTTCCTCAGCTCTGCTGGATAAACATGCATTTCAGAGCAACTTTGTCCCATTGTATATGTTTATGTTCTACAAAAACCCTAGCTTTACAGGTATAGAGCCTTTCCTTATCTTTGCAGTATCAGTCCAAGGAAAGGTTGACTTGGTTCCATCTTTGTGTTCTGGCTAACACTCACTGCAATGTGTTAGTGCCCCCTATAGTTTAACATTTGGGCCACTAGGCTCAAGCATTGGCTTATGTGAAAGTCCAAAGACGGCAGTAGTTAAGTTAAATAATACTTAAGTTAAAACCTGAATATTAAGTTACTCACTCTTCTGAATTTACTTGCAGGCTCAAAGTACAAGCCTTGGAAGGTTTCCTCCTCTAACCCAGCATCTAATGAAATTCAGGCTCAAACAACACAGAGAATTCCTACGTCAATAATCAAAGTATTATCCTAGAGCTGCTTCGCAAAATACTTCATTTTTGGCACAATTGAATAAACTTCTTCCAGAAAACTTTGAAGGTACTAAGCTTTGGTATCTTACACTTCTGCACTACCTGGAGCTTGAAGGTATGAAGATACCGTCCAACTATCTTCTGGTCAGGTTTTTCTACTGCACATATGCAGCTAGACTATGCAAATCAGCTCATTCTCAAGGAGGAAAGTATTTGCTAACATTCTTTACAATACTCACTCCTACACTATTTACTCTGAAAGAGATGAATGCCTGAACATATGGTCAGAACAAAATCTGTTCTATGATAGTGACATCCTCTCACTTTAAGGCTACTGATTCCTTCCAAACCTTTCTGCCTCACACATCACAGGCATGGAAAGTCTACTTACAGGAAGGATTGTGGTGTTTTTAAATTCAGAGATCACTACAAGAGAATCAGTTTAGAAATTGCAGATTAGTCTCAAGGCCATGTCAGGCTATTTTCACAGAGCCCAGCATGTTGCAGAGAAGACTACTGCATCAACAGATTTAAATGCACTAAATTAAGTACACTGAGGGAGGAAAAGAGTCCAAAAATGCAAGCAGAAGTCCAAACCCGGCTAATAATTTCACTTAGCAACTTCAGTTTTCCAGCTCATCTCCAGTCATTCGTTAGATCTTTGGGTTTACAAGTTAGCATGACCTTGTGGTTGCCGCCTAAAATAAAGATATATATAGACTACATGCATTGCCCTGGTAAAAACACTATGTGTTATTTTATTTACTCTTTCATTTTCACAAAGCCAGTAAGATTCAGAGAGCAGATAAGACACGACATAGCTCATCTGTAGAAAGGGGACACAGGGCAGTTGAGTATAGAGCACCTTCTGCAGATACCTCTTTCCTTCAAAATGAAATCACTTAGATTAGGAAGAGAGAAAAAGGAACTGTGCATGCTCCAAACTTTAGCTATTCAGTATCGTAAGACATATTTTGAAGATAAACATACTAAAATATAGACATATACACACACACACACACGATGTATTCATAAGTTGAAAAAAGCATTTAGGTTCATAAACGCTATCTACATGCCTGAAAAGCTAGCAGTTTAGATAATCTATCTTTAACCTTTGTCTAACATCCAAAAGCCTTTTCATTACATAATTTAAAGATAATTCTATTTTTAATGCTATGTCACAAAGCAGGAAAAGAAGCATTATTATTCCTGTGTCAGATGAGCAGGCATGCTAAAATCATTCATTAAGTTGTAACTTGCCATTTTTCTCTTAAGAATGAAGTACCATGGAGTCTTATTAAACTTAGTAAACTAGTTCCTAAGTGCAAAACTAAGCTTTAAAAAAGACTTGAAAAATAATCACAATACTTGAAGTGTAGATTCTTTCTTTAGAAATACTGATTTTCAGCCATTCTGAGACAAAAAACCATTACTTTGCAGTCCCTACACCCATTCCTAAAAAGGAAATATTCCACAAAGATTGAAGTCAGCAAGGATGTTAAAGAATTCAGTAAGCAACTCTTACTGTTAAAAAAGAATGGCACTTGGGATGCTTTTTCTTCCTTTTCCAAACAAGGAATTATTGAATAGGACAGTATGTAACCATTCCATGTTGCACATATAATTCTTCCATTCTCTTTGTGCTTATGATCTGCACTTACTGTGTTTGAAACTCGCCACCAGAATGCTTGACAATATTTTCACCTTGTTTTATTAGTAATTTTAAATTAAATTAAAAAAAAAAAGTGAAATAGTATTGTCACTTTTTTTCTCTCTCTTTCTGAAGGAGAAAAGCTTTCTTTTCAGAAATGTGGTATGAGGAAAAAGCATTCCATGTTATCTACTTTCATATTAGATAACAAGAACCACCCAATAGATCTGTTAATTCAGCATTGCCCATCTGAAAGATACATCACTGAGGAAACTATTCTTTATTTTAAAATGGCAGACGATATATAGAGGATAAATAGATGGAAGTCCTTGAAATGAATCCACTTAACCTGTCTATTTCTACAATTTCTGATAAATTCTACATCACTAAACTAATGTTCTGCAGCTTTCTGTTCAAGGGGAAGGGAGGGGGGGGAAGCTGTCTTCAATTTCAAAAAGCAGGTGGGAGAAAGTGATGGAACACGCACAGTTTGTGGTGGCCTTGTTATACATTTCAGGTGTGAAAAATCTTATGAAAGATAATTTTGCTGGCTTTATTTTTTCATTTCATCACTGCATTGCATGAGTATACAAAAGCTAACCACAAGAATACTCTCATGATGATAACTTCAGAGTAGCCAGCAGTTAAATTCTTGGGAGGTAGGGGAAGAACGTAACCAGGTTCCTTCAAAATATGTTATCTGTTATGTTCTGAATTTTAAGTTATTTCCGTAACTCTCAAATAGAAAAGTCCCAGAAATTTAACATTTCAGGATATGGTTCTGGAACCATATGATTCTATTACGAGCTGTTACTGACTTAGGGTCCTTCAGTCCAGAGGCTAGGAAATACCATTTGATACTATTAAATTCAATAGTGAAAACATAATTTCCCAAATTGAAAAACAAACAAAAAAACCCTGAAAAGATAGGAGCTTTGGATTTTTAACATCTGAAAAATATGAAATGCACGAGACAATTGACTGGGGTGACCAATATCACTCTTAATGTACTTCTCTCCTAAAGAAAAGCAGCACAGCATGTGTGCATACATGTGTATGTACACGTGTGTATGTCTGTGTCTCTTTGCCTGTTTGTGTGTGCGCCTATGCATAAGTCATCATTTTCATTTCATTTTTACTCAAAGCTACACTAGAAACACTGGATCTGAAAGCATTACTTCTGCAAATTAAAGACAGCTTTATCAAGATAGATCTTTGAATATCTCATATATTGAAATAAGTGTTCTTTGTTCAACAATCCTAAGCTTGTTTTACTGTTACTGCATTGTTTGATGTTGCCCAAACAACTTCCCAAATAGTAACAGGTTATTTCAGACTCAAGCCATGAAACATATCAGCTGATGACATCACTCAAGGGTAGCAAAAAATGTTTTTTTCTGTTGTTGTGTAAGCACCTAATAATGATGTTTAGAAGCAGTAAAGGCTTCTATATGAATGGCTAACCCGGCAGCTAATTTAGCTGGAGGAAGAGTAGCAAAGTTAGATTTTTAATAGTCTTCCTTTCTGACAGATGCTTAATCTTGACATGCAGCTAAGAAAGATTTCTGTTGCGTTTTCTAGCGCTAGTCAAGTATGTCATTCACTGTTAAAGACATGCCAAAAGCAGAGATGATGTTTTTTATATAAACAGAAAATTCACAGGCCTCATCTTCAAACCTGCTGAACACTCTTCCTAATCCGAACAAACCAATAGCAATAAAGCTTCATCCTGCATGAACACACACCATACAGTAATCCCAAGCTTGAAGAGGGCACACATTTGGGGGTGGGGGGTGGGGGGAAGGCAAAGCAATGTCACTCTCCACCAATGTAGTTTCCTGAGTTCAAGTCAGAGAAAGCTTCAAAATATCAACTAAAGTGTTTAACACAATATTATCTTAACCAAGTACCTAATAGCAAATGTTAAGCTGGTCAGTCTGACTAAAGGTACTATGTTTACCGTCAATACATTCAAATAACCCGAGAGGCTATTTGCTAAGGAAGCAAACGCCTCTCTTCTTTCTGGTATGCTAGTGCACATCATCAGAAGCTTACTCTTGTGGCCATCTCCCATTTAAGGATGAAATTTCACAATTCTTCCACTCTGATATACAAGGGTGGAATGCTATATTCAGTACATCAACATGCATAGAGCTGGCTTCAGTGGCCTTCTGTGCTTCCATTCCCATTCCCCGCATTACCAATGGCATGGGTAACTTTTTTTATTCCTAATTAGTTCCCAATCTTTAACAATATAGTTTAAAAAAAAAATCAATTAAGCTTGTTATACTTTTTCACAGGGAAAAAAAGGTTTTTGAAACATATCCTACATACAGTGTGTAACTGTAATATTATTTGATGTTAAGTGTTAATTTTACTGCATTTCTCTTACATTTCTGTACATCTGTCTGACACCACTTCTTAGAACACTGAAGTCCAAGCTCTCTGTTTGGTAGGCTATGATTTTGAATGGGCACTTCAGTTTTAGCATTTACTCCATAGTAATTCCCCGTCCCTTGCAATCAACAGTCTTGACTTTTCCTGATTGTATTCCAGACAGAAACCTGAAGAACTAGCTCTATAGATTCATACAATAGCCCCTTTACCCACATAAGAAAAGCAGCTGCATATTTATAAGTCATTAAAAATATCAGCTATAACAACTTTGTAAAATAATTTCAGCTAAGCATAGTAATAGAGGGGGTCTAAACTATCATGCCATATACAAAAAAATATTTCTTTTTCTTTAGGAACAGTACCTCCCTCTTTTCCTCTCCCCTCCATGCTGGCTACAAAACTGCATAAAAGCTTTGTGTTTCCATTTAGGTTCCTGTCACACAGGTCCAGTCATGCTGAAGCAAGGCATTATTTAGCATTTTATAGGTTTGAACTGATAAATCTGTAACACTTCACTTTCACTGTACAATTCCAGTATTCTTATGGTCTTATAATTCTTATATTCCTATAATCCTATCTACGGAGGTAGATTAAGATTCTGAAATGACTGATATCACATATATTGTTAGCAAATTACATCAGCACTCATTTAAAATGAAAGACCGACCTACATTATCAGTGTTTGATAACAAAGAGAGCTGAAAGAAAGTCAAGAAACCAAGGGAAAGATTTATATGTATTGGTAACAGGAATTTAATTTTAACATTTCTTCCTGATAAACAAAGAATACATCAGTGCATGTAGTGCAATACGGTTAGTTTAACTTGAATAGGAGACTCTCATAAAACTAAAAAAATAGAGGCGAGATGCTCTTTAGAAAAAGGTGAAAATCTTGTCTGCTATAATAAAATTGGACTTTGGTCTCCAGTGTACTCCTAAATTTCTTATTTAAATTTCCAGAAACTGTGACTAAGTATAACAGTCATTACTGTGAATTGAATGAACGTGAAATAGGAGGCATTAAACCAGCACTCTTATGGAAGAGGTACTAAACTGCACGGAAATTGCCAGCACAATTCAAAAATTTAGCTGCTAAGCTAAGTTAGAGCTAACATGCTGCATAGCAAAAAGTGTTTCAGATACGTAGAGATATGCAATCTCCAATAGCAAAATTTAGGCAGGAAGAAGGTAAACAGTGAAATCTGTAAACTGACAGTGACCATAAAAAGGAGGCATTCCCACTATTACTTATCCATGTTAGTATCATGTAATTGTTAGAATATGTGATGTCTACGCTGCCGGGAACAGACAGAAGCAAGCTACAACACAATCTCTCTATTAAAATATAGAGAATACAAATGAGACAATTTGTTTTGTCCATAGTTTACAAGTTTGAGATGAAAACCTACTTTTAGACCAATGAAAGCATATGCAGCCAGCTTTATCTTTTTTAAAAGCTAGCATCCAGATTTAAACTTTACTGTGAAGATTAGTTTTAAGTCCACCTGTTTAGTTAGTCTAAAACATCATTACAAGCTTGTGAATTAAAGAAAGCAAGCTCCAAAAATCTTATATTTGGAGTTGTTTTTAAAAAAATGCTTTTCATGACAATAGTACACCATTTAACTTATGCTACTAATATGTTATGCGTTGAATATTTGTTATTACTTGTTAATTAGCTCTTTTATGAAGCAGAAGAGATGACAGGCTTCACTCCCACATACAACGACCTACTTGTCCGTTCCCTCCATATCCAAATGCAGGTATTAAAAATTTCTTAAATATAATTAAATGGGGGGTGGGGGGGGGGAGCAAAAACAGATCTGGGAAACAACTGAACTTTGATTGCTCCACACAAGGATAAATTAAGATACCAATGTTAGAGAAGTTATGAGTACTATTCAAGGATAGAGCAATAATTATTTTAACTGCATAGCTGTCATACTTTTTAATAAGCATATCCAGGATCAAGGTGTCCCTGCCCAGGCCATCAGCACTGAATAAAAGTGAACAATTAGTATACAGTATCTCCATAAAATCCCAAGCCAAAAAGACCGTTACTAAGGTACGCTTCTTCTTTTTTGCCAGTACAAAAAAAAACAAAACAAAAAAACCCAAAATCAGGGATGTCTGACTAAAGTCATGCTATTTGCACTGCGTAATTTCACACAAAGTTATAGCTTTCTGAATAATTTAATTCTAGCTAGATTTTGTGCCTCAGGAAAGGCTTTACATGATTTAGATCTCTTCCTGATTCCTCCTCCATAAAGATGAGGTTCATACTTTATTCAAACCATTCTCAGTCACTTCCTTCTCCCCTTTGGGATGACATTTTGGCCACCAGGTATCTGGATTCACAGTGACACAGGAGCAAGTAAGAGCTGTGATCAACTTCCAGATAGTACTTGGATAATGGATACAAGCATATTTCATGCAGATTACAAAACTAGGAGGTCTTCACTGAACTTACACTATAATTGATTTTATAAAAGAGGAGATTAATATAGAAGGGGGGGAAGTAATCATTTTATATAAGGTATGACAACAGCATGCATTAACTGACAGTGTAAAAAGACATCTTTTGTGATCATTTAACTGAACAGTGGCTGAAATCATTAGCTTTCATTTCTTAGCAAGACCTGTTTAAAAATCATCCACACGACAACAACAAAATGAAATGAGAATTATGTCCTGCTAAATTATAAAACAGTCTCTTTAATGTGGAAGAATCAGTTCTGGAGGCAAGGTGAAATTTGTGCAAACGTGTTATTTGGCAAGAAATAACCATTACTCAGTCTTTCCAATATTTCTCGGGAAATCTTAAATTCATATATCATCTATTTACTTGAATTCGTGTAATTAAGACCAGAGACAAGTGGCCCGTGCTCACACTCTGCAGCTCTGTATCACATGTAGATTGGTACTACTTGCTCAGCAGTGAAAGTTACTTTCCGGACTGGGAATAAGTAGTGAGGGCTCACCCTTACAGATCCCACGATCCTGTGCAGATACCTCATCCAAGCACTTTACCAAACACCACATTACACATCTAATAGTGTTGCAAGCATTTCCATTAGCCACTGCTTTTAGAGTCACAGCTACAGCAGTTTCACTGTCAAATACAGATTTTCAAAGATAATCTTTTCTCATTTGTAACCTGCATTCCACGTTTTTTCACAGGCTCAATGTTAATAGCTTTAAAGGGTATTGCATAAAGTACTACTTAACTACATGTAAATACTTTCACTACCAGTCTGGCTTTCAAATATTCATTATATCTAACAAAGTTCTGCACAGATGATGTCACCCTGAACCATTTATAGTACTAAGGAAAACCGAGTTGGAAATCCCTCCATCTTTCTGACATTACACATGGCACTGTTACAGGCATTCCCTCTACCCACCACCACCTTTTTAAACCTTACCTACCATTGCAAGAACTCCAGGTCACTTATTTTGGCAGAGGACTCATTTTGGCAATTTTGATTAGGTATCTCTTAAATCTCCCATTACCATCATTTGATACCTTGCACTAATCTTAATAATATATGAAATCTTCATATTTCAAATGGATTGTGGTTAATTAAGTTGATCGCTGGACTTGCGCCTTATCCAAGTAGGGGATTTCTTCAGCATGCGACATCTCCATCTCACCCTAAAGCAGGGGAGAGAAACAACAAATGACATCTTGTGCTATATTTGCTATAGTGGTATAGAGTTCTAAATGCACAAGCTAAACTATACTAAGCACTGGAAAACTTTCTGCTGCTATTTTAGGCTTTCTAGATTGAACTCAGTATTTTTGCACTACACCAATATGAACCATAAACATAACCCAACTTTTGAGGCTGTAGTACTCCAAAATGCTTTACATTTAATCAAGGACGGCAGGTCAGGCATGCAACTATTGCCCGTTTCATTGCAAAAAGACCATTTTGCAATCAGGAGAAACTGATGTCCTGCTTTTGTTTTGAATTGAATTGCAACTTCAGATATGAAGTACTAACTGTGCAGCATATTACAGTGGGTATTAATCTAGCTCGATATAAACACATTGGTAATTTTTGCAGAGGCTGGATGAAGAATAGGTATGCTGAAGTGGCTTAGTCATTGTCAGAATTACTTCAGTTACTGATTATGTGCAATGCATACTGTCACTGGGAAAGTTATGTTTCCTTGGCAACTATCAAATACATTCTTAATGTCCCTGAAGAAGGGCTAGTCAATAACGATTTGAGTTCTTTAAATCTTATTTTTAAACTAACTTTTTGGTTACTTTACTCCTACTTCCAGTTTGTATATTTAATTGGTTATCATCAGGAGTCCAACATTTTTATGAAGGAAAGGTTTTAATCTGTAGCTTAGCTCTCTTTAGAGATTTAGAGCAGCACATCTGAAGAGATCAGAGATGTCAATGGGAAACAAGAACTTGCAAAGAACATAGCCAATATTTTAGGACAGATGTCTAGAATCAAACTGAATTAAGGTGAACACTGAAATTACATAAACAATACTAGTTCCTATTTTATGTGTTTCTCTTTCAGGTATCTACCACACTGCGAACATGAAACGTATATGCAGTTTTATTACAGAAATAAGGAGAGTGATTGCAAATACTAAGTGAAAATGATAAACAGAGCTCGAAATTCAACTGGCCATCAACACCAAAGAGCATTTGCTAGAAACTGAGTGCCCTGAAGGCCACTACAGACTACATCCTTGGTTCTTAATTAAAAAAATCCAGGTTCCCTGTTTAATTTATCCCAATAAAAAAAAAAAGGTATGCAAACAGTGACGTGATTAAAGCATGTCACTATCAATATACTAAAGCATGTCACTAATACTTTAAGCAGCATCTAAAGCAAACACAATCCTGAAAGTTTTATTGCTGAGAGGGGAAAAGACTCAAAGGACAAATAAAACAAGTTCTCCCAGTTCCTGTTTTCTAACATTGTGTTTCTAACATTTCTTTACTTCCTCAAAGCTGCTCTTGAAAAGTAGGTATACTAGACTCAAGCAACAATGGAAGACTGGCCTCTTTTACTTCATCCCTTTTATTAATTCCTAATCAGAGTCATATAGAGAATCAAAAGGCAAGTTTCAGAATTAAGCTGCCAGCTAATTCAAATGCTATCCTTGCAAACCATTTAACTGTGTTAGTCACCTAGGCTGACTATGGAAATGCAGGAAATCAACCTCACATTAACAACTTCAAGCCAGTGAACAAGTTCAACTTCAAAATAATTATTTTTATTTTATTAAAGGCACCAAAAGAATTCTTGAAGGCTGTTAAAAGTATTTATATATATATACACACACAAAATATATATATTTATATGTTCCAAATAAATACATTCCATTCCCTCCATAAAGGGGATGTAATGAGACACTGAGAATAGGAGTATGTATTCATGATGCCTTTTCCATCATTTCAAAAAGCCACATCAAAATTTTAGCTGGAATAGAACTGCTATGCTTTTTTCATCTCCCATTTTCATTAAACCTTTATGAGAATATATACAAACTTATGAATGGTTCCTAAAATTTTGGACTACTAGTGATGGTCCTGGACTGCTGGCTAAAGCATTAATTAGATGTTTATTTTAAGTCTGAGTTCACTACCTATTAGGTCATAATTTTAAAAAACTACCTAGAAATGTAAAAAATCATGCAAAAGAAAATTGAAACCAAAGTGGAAAAAGTCTCCGGAGGTGGACAGTATTTATTAATTTCTGTGCTTTAAGAAGTTATCATCTTACACTAAACACTTATACTAAGCATCAGCAGTCTTCTGGACACTTAAATGAAAGCAGAGCTACAGCACTAGCACACAGAAATTCATTCAGAGGAAACATCTGAGCTTACATATTTGAGAGTTTAAACAGCATAGAGACCAAAGGGCCTCTGTGCGCTAGGACTTCACACCGAGTTCCATAAATCTTGCCCAATGGTTAGTATCTTCAAAAACTTGATCTTAATTCGCTGATCCAAGATTCTTCTGCTACCATCTATATAACACTGGCCTTGAGCACTGCTGCCATCTCTGTTTATGCTTATCCCTTCAGTTATGACTAATATACCTCAATTTGTGTCACACTCATCAGTTACCAGTTTCCTTTCTTCAGCATCTTTGCAAGGCTGTTATCCAGACAAAAGTATGATCTTATTACCTAACTTTTCTGCTGACTTACTTAAGTGTTTACCTTGCAAATATTCACCTTGTTGTAAAGTACACCTTAACCTACCTTGCTACAAAGTTATTTTCTTTTCAGCTGTAGCTCCACAGCTTTATCACAGAAAATGGTGTTTGTTACTACAATAACCTCCATGCAAGTTCACAGACTGAAGTTGACACTGCGCTGCTACAATTTCAGCAATTTCTTTATGCGCTGTACAGCAAATAGTAAATTAGTAAGATCTACAGCTATAGAATTACATTATTTTTGGACAGTAATTTGAATCAGATAGAAACGTGGTTTTTTTTCTTAATAGGAGGAGTTTTCAAGAGAGCGTCAATACTGAAGACCAGAGCATTTCTGGGGTGTTCCGATTTCAGGATACAATTTATGATGTCATTTCTGCTATGTCACACTAGCAGAAACAAAAAAAATCCTAAAATCCTTCACTCTCACCAGTGTAAGTCTCAGTGCCTGATGAAAAACAAAACACCCTGTGGGAGGTTACAAAAAGTTGGATAGACAGGAGAAAAAAGAAACGTTGATTTCTAGCAACTAAAAATGAAGATTAACTATAAAAACAGAAAAGGCATCAGGAGCATATACTGACATTGTCTATCTTCTGCATGTACATTATGGTCAGTATCAGGCAAAAGACACCTCTTTACGGAGACCTTCATACTTCCTATTGACCGGTAGCAGATATAGCAGAACAGACACATACACATAAAATAATACTTTAAATACTGGCTATGACAACATGACAATTTACTAGGAAGTTCCTGCAGCGTAGGTCCATTTATTTAGTAGTACGAAATTTAGTAGTACAGAATATTCAGATTCCCTACACCTTCTCATATGAGCCTCTTCACTAGTTTTAAGTTGCTCTTTTGGTGGCGTCTAATAAATCAAATTTAACATTATTAACAATACATTACTGTCCCAGCTCTTTATTGCCCGAAACATTTTCGGACTGTGCTAATGTTAAGTTCAATGGTTACGTTGCTCTACATCTTTCTCTTGGTCCTTGGTGACACCACTCCGCTCAGCATTTATTTTTAATACAGAAAATACTGTCAAAAGAAATAAGTGAGATATTTACCATAAAAACAATGTCTCCTGATCTAGCACTAAATGCCCGCAAAATAATTCAAACAGGCAAAGGGCAAGAGGTCTTTCATCAAAACTAAAGAAAAAACAGTAGACAGGCAAGTCTCTCTAGTAGGATCTCTTGTGCTTCTTAAAATGCATACATCATTGAAGCACATTTGTTAACTACTAGGTAATACTTTTGTTAGCATATTAAACTTCAAATTATATAATTCACTCTAAGAGAGATTCTTTTCTGAAGAGTCATCTCTGATAACCAAAACCACCAGAGGGCAGTCCGGCTATTTTCTTCAGAACAGGTATTTTTCCTCACAACTAAAGCTTTGCCGAGAAGAATCACAGCCAGAAAATAGTTTATGGGGAAAAGGAAGCCAATTGGTTTTATAAGCTGTAAAGGTTAAAACACTTCTGTGAAATATTCCCCCAGGAAACCTTGGAAACAACCTTTTTCTCCAAAGTTTTATGACAGCTGGTATAGCAAAAAAAAATACGCTTTTTTGTATTGCCTAAATAAAAGTGACTTATCTGACTTATTAACACCGATTCTCTGGAGTCAAAATCAAGAGTTTCCTGCATTTTTATCTAGCTTCTATTATACATTAGCAATATCTGCTTTTACATGAGAAATATTTATTCTAAACATCTGTCTTACAAAAGCAGTTAAAGGATTTAGAAACTATGCTTAAAATTTATTAGCTTGCCTGGAAACTATTTTTCACTGGATTTAGAATGAATAACTGAAGCTTTTATGGCTACAGAAATAAAAACCAAGCAGTAAGGTCTGATAAAAATTCTACCTGTAATTAACTGATTCATAAACCAGAGAAGTTCAGTTATTTATATTCTGAAACAGATTTTAGCGTTTTATTTTCCATACCATTTCACTTATTTCCATAAGTTTTAGAATTTAAACCCAGGGAAGAAACTATACAGTACTCTGGTAACAGAATGTTAAATGCACTGTAATGGACAAAATGCAAAAACAAGACTATGAAAATTAACCAACATAGATCTGTACAAACACGATCCTAGTAAAAATAAGTACAACCTAAATCCATATAACTTTTAGCACTAGACAGAAATAATAACTAAGCGTAACAGGGACAAAGAAGAAATCTACCCTCAACCAGGTCTATTAAATATTCGTCAGATTCCCTAAAATAAAGAAATCTACAATAGCCAGATGTTTCTGTTTACACACTAAACCTCCTTATTCTAGACAGCAATTGAAAAATAGGGCAGAGATGTGGACTTCCACCATTGTGTCAGAGAACTTGGTTTGTGCTATTAACTTTTACTTGTAGAGACAAGAGGCTCGTACCTGTCAATTATGTTCAGCCCTCTAGATAGAGATAGGTGCATACATGAGAGTATTCACTTAGAAAAGCAGAAAGGTGTTCAGGCAGTCATCTCTATCACAGCACTTCCGCGGCCAGCTTAACTCCCTGGTGAGTACAGGCCAGACTTGCAAGAATCCTAAGACAAGAAAAGGCACTATGCAGACCCATTTTACCCACTACTTCAAGCCCCCTGTCAATACTTGGGAGAGAATACTGTAACAGTTTGTGCACATAAAGGCAGCATGGCTTAAAATATACAACAAACAGGATTTGGAATATTACAAACAGCTTCAAAAATAAAAAGTTGTTAGGCAGTTATGTTCTTTGTGCGCTTCATATAGACTGCCCCACTTTCTCGCTATTTTATATTATGATTCCAATACAATATTCTCATTTTTATGTTTTAAGCAAATGATAAAAAATCCCTGAAGAAAAGTGTTTTTTTTTTTTTTTTTTTTAATTTCTTTAGTATAGTCCAAGTATGTGACCCTGGGATGCTCTCTGTATCTTGAAACAACACAAAGACTTCTCAACTTACTCAGTAAATAAATGGCTTAGTGCCAACAGCTGAGTAATCTTTCACTGGTCATAATACAATTTTGATACAAATATTGTGAGCCAGCCCTCTTGGAAGACAAGTTTTGTTTTGCATGAGATGGGGCTCCCAGCCAGCCACTGCCTCAAGTATAGCTACTTTCCCCTCTGCTTTCTGCCAGCACACTGAAGAGTACAAACTCCAGTTGTTTTATGAGAATTTAGAAAACTAACTAGAACAAGAAAAATCAAAATACAGAGAAGCTTAGAATGACTACACGTCAGAAGTCAAAGCACGACGTTTTAAAGCGTTCCTCCCTCTGCCCGCGGAGAGCTTGTAGGGTGCATCCTTTCCTCCAGTCCTTCCTTCCAGCTCAGGAAACCTCAAAGGCTCAAAGCAAGCTCCACACAGACAGGCTTCTTAATCCTCCCGTCACCTCGCATCTGCTTCCCACTGCGCTCTCCGCTCCAGGCAGGCACCTCCCCCAGCTGAGCTCCCTGCTTACCACCTTGTTCTCGTCTGCTTGCAAGGACAGGCAGATCTTGTTCGATTAATCCTAAGCAAGGTAGAGTCTCCTTCTCCTCCTTCGAAGGAGGTTCAGCAATGACCCAGAGCGCACACCCAACACGCAGTAAACTAGAAGCTTTCATCCTTGTTAAAGTACAGTAATTCTTTAAAAGATTACAGGGTAACTACCGACAAGTTCAGCAGCTTCACCACATGTCACAGACACATTAAACTCCAGCACTGGTAAAAATCTTTCAACTGTTCAAGGTGCAAAAACTGGTTCTCTCAAAAGGATGAACGTTGTCCTGAACCACCACACAATATGTCCTCTCTTAACACATCAACAGCTACCTTCCTACGCTCTTTTTAGGTATTCCTTATTTTTTTCCTGAAGAATTTCCTTCCCTCTAAACGTGGGCAGAGATCAAGTATCAAACTAAGGACAACGTTACCTGTTCACAGTTCCTCTGCTTTCCTGAGGAGGAAAAAAAAAAAAAAAAAAACACAAACCAGAAGTCGTCAAGCAACACAGTGCAAACCATGTGCAATGCTCTGATAATTTTACATTTTGGCAGCCAGCAGAACTTTCTGCACAGCTTAATGTTAAATAGGATTAATAATGTATGAGATTGTCATTTGATGGTATAGGAGAGAGATTAAGCTACGTGAGAAAAGACGACAGGAACCAACTTATCATCCTCAAAAGTTAAGGGCATGTTTACTTGTCCAGAAGTTAAGCCGGCAAACGTATTTACGACTGCAGCCTACTCCAGAACTCTCATTAGTTAGTTCAAAAATTCTATCCAAGGAACAGTCTCACCGCCTCTTCTACAGTCCAGGTCATAAAAAGCCCAGAAGAATGAAGAGAACTTACGGAAATACATGCCTAGTTTTCACACTATAGAGGAAGAGAGTAATAACTGTTCTCAGGCTTATTGCTAAAAGCAGCAAAGTTAAGATTCCACCTTCTGACGTACTAGGGTGGGGTGAAAAATAAAACTATAAAACAGCACCAGAACAGGATGGCATGCACTTAAAAAAATAAAAAAAATTAAAAAAAAAAGACTGAACAGAACAAGCAACACCCCAATAAGTGTCATCCATTGTTAAATCCATTTGCCTGGGGGGATGGGATGGGAGGGAATCAGACAATTTATTCTTAAAAAGAGGAGTAAAGTGAAGAACTAAAGTTTTTAATCAGGAATTATGAACTGAGCAAGAAAGAATCCCTCAGCTTAATAGCCCCACAATACAAAAGACTATACCATCCTTACAAAAAAGTCAACATTTGCGGCATGCTGAATATTGGTAGGGAAAAGTCAAAGTATCCAGTAATACTCTTTCAGAAAAAGGGTATTTTCTGCTAAGATTCAACACAGTAAATTCTCAAATCTTGCTAAGTAAAAGAGAACACACAACATTTTGAAGGGCTTTCTTAAGCAGGCCTAGCTGTAGCCATGTTTTCAAGTGCTTCCCTAGCCTCAACAAAAGTGATATACAAAAAAACGCAGTTATGTCATAGATCTGGATGTATTCACTCCATTGCTAGCAACTTCATGTCTTAGGAGCTATTTAATACAGGCAATAGAGGATGAGTTACAGCAAACTAGAAAAAAGCCACCACCAACACAGTACTTTCACAGTGACAGAAAGCTACCATACTAATAATTTGTGCAAGTAGAATGGAATTGTTACTTCCCATTACCAAGTAAGATCATGCAGCAAAACTGTCATTCACTTACTAGAACTGAACTGGCAAATATAAATTCCAGGGTTTTGACACTTCCTTATGAAAAGAACGCAACTGTAATTACAGCACAAGTCTATGTAGTTAGTGGATTTTTTTTGTTTTTAAATCTTCATGTCCTATGTATCATTTCTCTATTTTCTTGTATTAAATTGTTAACATTTCTCTAAAAACATGCGAGAGCCCTAATCCCACAGAACTTTAGTGGACTTTATTCACACTGAAGACAGACCTGTCAGTACCAAGCAGAAGACTATTAGACTCCAGAGAGTCTGCCTGAAGTACAGTCTTGACATTTAAAAATGGTAAAATTTAGTTCAAGTCAGTTGACTTAAGACTGACCTACATTCTTCAGATTACAATATTCCTTTTCAGAGAAATTGTATCACCCTCCTTCAAAAAAGGTTTTTCCATTATATAAGCACTATTTCACTCCCCTAAAACTTCTTAAAACGATCAGGTCTCTGACATACCTACATATAAAACCTGACAAGGCTTACATACATGCCTACAAAAGTTCAGTATGTGCTTTTTTGTTTCTTAAAGACATTAGAGGTAAATTATTACTACAAATCCAAATACTTAATGAACTAATATTTTCCAGGACATAATCTATTCCGTAACTGTGTGAGTATTTTAAGACGACCTCCATCTTTTTACATATACAAATAAAAAACAGCTTCACCAATTGCAGTTTCTGGAGTTAACTGGCAGAACACCTGAAAGCGTGCAGCAAAAGTTTACTAGCAAAAGTTTAAAGAGATCATTTAGTTTTTTTTATACAAGCAATGTACACAGCCTCCTCTACACATTCAAATTCAGTTCTGGCATTCTCACTGTCTTCCCTTCAGCAACATCTAATGTTGCTTTGTAGCTACATTAATCTGACAAGAACTTTTTCAATTAAAAAATTAATAATAATCTGTTCACCACCGTTAAGGAGTACAACTAACAATCAACATTTTTTGCAACTGCAAGTCACTTGTTCTTGTTTTGATCACTTTTAATTCCTAAAGACAGGCAAAGCTTCCTTTTTGACAGGGTAATTTTACATTCCTTTATAAATGTCTTGTAGAAAAGTAAGTTCAGTGTAATTTTATGAAGTGCAAGGAATTCATGTAATCAGATCTTGCTGACAGTCATGCCATCTAATACAGCAAGAGGAGGGGAAAAAAAAAAAAAATATTCATCTGCTTTTTACCTTGACCAAATGGCATTTTTCAAGAGTGCTCAAACAGGCACTTGATCAAAGTCCCAGAAGCATCCCAGTACGTTATGGATAACAGCTGAAAGTGGAAGGAGCAATTCCAGCTTCCCCTATGCATGTGTAACAGCTACTTTAAATGCAAATTTTCCTAAGACAATTGCTTCCAAATTAAACCATTCAACTTTGGACAAGAAAAGCTCTCCGCGCTCTTATGCCAAGTATTTTAGCAGTTCCTCATCCCAGCTACCAGAACGAGTATGCGGTATGCAGTGTTATAGCTCCAGGGACCAAGAGAAAACAGAGGGATTAAGAACAACTTACATAAAGGAACTATAAAATTTGGCAGGAAATCTAGAGATTAATCCAAGCTGCGATGCTCTACTCTGCATTATAAATAGAAATATATCAGTCACTTAAATTATTTTTAATGTTTATTCACAAGATACATCAGTTTTCTTTGCATCTTTTTCCTAAACCTCCAGTTAGTCATTTCAAATTTATAGTTTGAGCCCTAACTATTTTGTAGAGTTATGGTAGCTCATCATCAGAATACAAGTAAATACCACTCCCACCCCCATCTGCAAGAAAAGTGTTTCTCCTGGAGGTTTCAGTCAATTAAAAAGGGCAAATTTAACATTCAGTAGCGGACATGCAAACATACACACACGCGCTAGCAGTATCTCTTCATATAGTTCATTCTAAATCACATTTTCATTAAGAAAAGTTAAAGGTAAGAATTCATGTACTAGATTTTAGTGTTTGTGGCACAACTTTAGTCTCCAAACTGCATTAACTAGGTCACAATTGTTATTTTCATACTCAAACTAGGTAATATCAACAATAATTTTATGTTCTTTTTTTGCCTCTGTAGCAATAGAAAACGAAAGAACACGTACAGCAGCCCGTTCTCTTCAGGTTGGAAAGCATTTAGAATTCACATGCCTTAATGACCCTTTACTTCTATTAATTGTTGTCCTATTTCCAAGATCTTATTTCCACACATATTTCTCATACACTTCCTTTCTGCTCATTTGCATCCTCCTTACTGATGGTACAACCAGCAATTGACAAAGAAAGTCTGCCAGCCAGATGATGATACCATAATTTCTTCAGAGAAGCAGATGAACTCCATCTTCAAGGTCACTTCTTTTCCTGGTTCTCATTTCAAAGAAAAGGGGGAGATAAAAGAAGCACACTACTTGCCGGCCTGTCAAAAAGTTGACAGGAGCAAGTAAATGGAGACAAGGGATATTTAAAGATTTTAATCTCAGACAGGTGATTGGGGGTGGGAGGGAAGGAAACTACATTAAGCAAGTCACTTCAGACAGTCACAATTTTTCAAAGTTTATGTTCTTACTGTTCAAATGCTTTGTTCGTTTCTTTAGAGAACTTACCTGTGTGTAGTCAGTATGATATATTTAATCTTTCTTACACAATGCCTACTTATTCCCTGAAAAATGTTTAGGTAATTCTGTTCCTCCTCCTTTTTGGTCTGTTAATCAGTAATTAATACTGAATTGTAATGTCAATTTATAGGGCTATAATCTGTTGCAAAGGACACTAGGGATACAATTATGATTTTTACAGTAGACCAACTGAAAGAATCCACTTTGATGAGAGTGCAATTCAGACTCATCTAGCTTAATTGTACCTACACAGCTCTTTTCATCAAGGTATTGCAACACTCCTGTGGCTCAAGTTCTGCTTCTGTTACGTGGACAGGAAAACCGCAGCACAAAGCATCTAAATGACTGGCCAAAGGTCAAAACTGGAAATAAAATCCAAGTGTCACCTTTCAAACTGCTGGCTGTTAACTCTAAGTGGCAGCATTCTGCCTATCTGCCTGGCAAGCAACAGCCTTCCACTATAAATTCTCACTGTGTGCGAATTCAACTATACAAGTGTGAAAGCTTCCTGCATTCCTCAATGCTATCAACTTAATACTGCATCTGACAAGGCAGAAATGCACTCTCCTACAAGTTTTGTCATTCCTCGTCAGCATGGCGTAACTGTTACCTTGCTTGCCAAAACTGCCAGCCCTCAGGAGGAAACATGATTTACTTAAGTTACACTCCAAACAGCACAGAACCTGAAAGCTAGTGAAACCAGTGGACCAAGAATTACATTGTAGCAATTAAAGAACACTAAAAAGGGATACTCAGCAGTATGTTTTTCCCCTCCATTTTTAATTAGGGATTTCCCCAAATCCTTTCCTGGAATAGTCGACTTTTGTACAAGAAAAGCTCTGAAGTTTAGTATGACTCTAAGAAAGCCTTCGTATTCAGACAGATACTGTTAAGCAACTACATGAGAAATAAAACCTTCCTGTCCTGCCCACACCCAAACACTGTTTAACAGTAAGGCAGATGGGGTGAGAGTACATATAAAATACGTATATGTTCGAAACTACAGCCAGTTTGTACGCAACTCCTATTTAGATAAAAGTGAGGACATATATCACGAACGTTTCAAATATTCCTGGTCTCTGAATGACGATTTTTCTCCTATTCATCCAATTTCATTTTGCCGTGATACCTTATTAAAGGCAGCGCCATGGGTGCTGTCACTTAATTCAGACCAAGAAAGCATTTGTGAATCAACTCTCCTGACTGAACCAAAATGCAGTTAGTATAGGCGTTCTGTGGCGTGATCTTGAGAGTGCAATAAAAGGGTCTCCTTTCGGGTGAAACTAGCATCAAAATATGTTCTCCAGGATACTCTTATTTCCCATAGCTTGTTCACTAGCATTTGCTGGAAGAAGTCACTTTTTTTGTTAAATGAAAATAAAAGCACTCAACTAAAATTTTGTATTTGACAATTTTGTATTTTTTTAAAACAAAAATTGTGATTTAAGTATATGTCAGCCTATGTTTCATGTTGAAGGGGTAAGCCAATTTCTGCTCCTACAGCTAATGCCTTTAAATATTTTTAGACCTTTTTGAAGCACTAGCAACTCCTGCCTTTCAATACACTTGATGCACACAGCAAAGAAGTCAGCTGTCCTACAGTCTGAGACGAGCCTACAGGAATATCATGCAGCCAGCATAGTTTTAAGAACTCACACTCCTAAAAAGCAGACAGTGTAACAATCCTGTTTCTGTATTTCAGGGATTTAAAACCTCACCTTGGTATGATATCACATTTCCTTCATACGAGACTGGTTTAACAGAAAATGTATTTCACTATTTTAGTGTTTTCTAGTGACAATTCATAAGTTACATTAATCATTTATTTGAATAAGAAATTCTTACTAAAGCTTATTGCTAATTATACTGTTTTCTTAGAGGAAGACCTGAATATGAATTGCTTTTCTTTAGGACAGAGCTACTCCCTTTTATATATTTAAATAAAAAAAATTATCATGCCAAAGCACTATGAACACATTATTTCGATTATGCTCCTCTCTGAAATTTAAACCTGACAGGCTTAACCAAAGTTAGCTCATAGTTCTTGAGCTTGCCTCCAAAAATGCCTTAGTCCCTCACAGACGACAGCCAACAATTGACTTCGGTCCACAGAGCAAGAGTAAAAGTAATTAAGGAAAGTCAGTACACCACATCTGATAACAGGTTTTTGGCATATAAAGAACAAAGTAGAAAAAGACATTTAAATGTCTGATATGCCATCTCAATTCATATTAGAATAGTTTAGATATCTGTGTAACACCTCTCCATGTATATCTTAAAGTATGAGATTACCTATTAATTACTCGCGGGGGCGGGGCTCTTTGTTTCTTTTAAAGAATATAATTTCAAATCCTCTTGTAAAATTCACTCTCTCTCTAGAGACTGCTACCAGGCTTCTCAGTGAGCTGGAGGTGACGTTCCTACCTTCTCCCATGAATTTATTCCTGAATATGCTGATGTCTGCTGTTCCCAGCACTGGGGGAGGGGGGCAGGGATAGAAAGAAAGGAAAAAGGGTGCAATAGAAATTTCTACAAAGCCATACACCACCAGCAATCGTAACCAAAAGTCTCAGCGCTATTAGCACCAGAGCGTTGGAATCCCACTCTGTAATACTGAACAAGCCACAAAATTCAGTTCTTACTCTACTTCCACACATTGTGGGTTTTCTTTCGTGGGTTTTTTGGTGGTTTGTTTTCTCTTAACCATTCAGTTTATCAGTACATCTATTACACAAGGCACTAATACTGCAGGCTAAGAGAGTCTCCGTTCTGGTTTGGTTTTGCAGCTGTGTGTTGCAAGCTACTTTTGGTTCTACTAATTGCTCTCATAAAATTATTTCAACAGCCTTATTGCAGGATTGTGGAATTACGAGTTGCTTCTTATTTGTCAACCAAGGTAGGACATCAAATAATCATTTTTATGACAGTAACCATTTTAAGTTACATAGTACATTTCTTACTCCTCCTTAGCAAGTAATTTAAAGGAAGGTCTTAATAGTCATTTATTTTTTACTGATACTAGCTTTTTTGACAAAGGATGAACTGGTTCAGAAACAACTCATTGAACTCTTACAACCTTTCTTGGGAGCAGGGAAGGGAAGCGGTACATTTGCCTTTGACATTCTCCTATTTTTAGGGCAGAACTAGATATCTCCTTGAAAAATATATGCTATAACCTAATTTCTTGGACAAGCTTCTTGAGGGCAGCAAGATGTTCATGAAACAGGCCTTGAAAACTCAGTCTGTAAGTCCGGCACTCCTATTCTGCCTTTGCCAGTTGTGAGAAGACAAGGATATAGTCCTCGGCATGGAAATACAAGTCACAGCTCTTTGTTAGCACACGTCCAAAAAATTTTAGGCTTTTAATAAGACCATTTCTTTCTCTCCTCCCTTTCTCTCTGGGAGCATTTGACATTAAAACTATAGGTGATGTACATGAAATATTATGGTTTCTTCTGTGATTCTTAGTTCCTATGCTCTGCTCACATGGCCAGGACAAACCGTTAGATCTGGGATGAGAAAATAGTTACTGCCTACTTTTACCCTTTTTCTTCTACTGGACAAGCAGGAACGTTGCTCAGTTACTCTCCTACAGTGTTGCCACTTCCCTGACAGTCACACGGATGACAATTTCTTGTCATTATAGGGACTTCTATTTTTGGCAATACACTTTTATCTACCGTTCACCACCTGTGGTGTTTAGCTAAATCATGTTATCACTTTAATCCTTAGGAGACTAGAAATCCGTTGAACTTCATGGAGTATTTGGGGAAGGCCAAGATGATCTGCAATATTTCAGAGATTACACTAGATGATAGAATGGATTATCTAAACTACGATTTTGTTGGAACGATGGAAGGATAACTTTTGGTAGGAAAGTTTCAGTAGCGATTTTGTCCAATACCTTCAGCGTAATGATTATTCTTGAACTGCTACAACAACGTTCTAATGTGAGCGGTGGGGAAGGGGGGCGCGGAGGAAGTTGCACAACAGAAACAGAGAAATTCTCCAAAAAGGAAAGTGGCTATCTAACAAAAATCAATTAGTAAGTAAAAACAAGTAAGCAGATACCCACAAAAAAGCAAAGTTTGTTCTACAGAAGTTTTTGAATGTGCTTTAGAATAGGCTTTGATAAAATGGCTGTGATATCAAGTTGAGTTGGATTAGTTTATAATAGCAGACTGTTACACATAAGGCACAGAATCAGGTTTTGTTTTTTTTTTTTTTAAAGGAAACATCGTATAGATCACAAAAAACCCAAGACAAAACAAAACAACACTCCAAAAGTTCTTCTGTTACGTTTCCCTTTGGCAGAGATATTAACTGTAAGTCTCCTAAAGGAGTAAGGATTTGGTTCTCCGAAAAGCATTTCTTCTAGTTTCAGACAGTCAAGTAAATGGAGTTTTGGTATTTACCATTTGTTATCCTGTACTGAAGTGTACATCGCAGCTACGTAAATTCAGTATGCAAGGCTACCTATGTTAATCAACAGACCAAAATCAGCAGATATTTATCAAGATATTACTACTGTAGAATATTTGCTGGATAATCAGTTTCAGTGGGTACGAGGAGCCATGAACATCGCAAAGCTTTTATGTGTCAAAGTGGTGAACCATATAAATGGGTGGGGGTGGGGGGAGGGGAAGAAACCCAAAAACCAAAACAAAGAAAAAAAGAAACAACATAACAAAAAATTGACTGATTTTATAGCTTATTGTCAGCTGGTGCAGACATCAAAAAAGTTTGTGCAGAAATTTACCTCTAATTTAACAGACCATCTCTCACTTGGACTACCAAAAACCCACAATACTCCATGTATCAATATTCCGATTCCTGTTTTAGATCCTAGTTCAGTTATGGTAATGCAATACTCAAGAATTTCTTTAAGCTTCATTTAAGCTTGCATCATCATCATACACTGGCTAAAGCAATTCAAATGAAATTTGTGGCCAAGTTGGTAATTTTTTCAAATGTCCTTTCATGGAAACCATTTCCAAATTGCATCACAACCATACCAACAAACTTCCCGTCAGAGTATTAAGTTGGTTCATTTGCAGCATATCTGCTACCTTGTCAAAGTCAAGTGCCTCTGATGAGTCAATCCAAATGTTGACCTTAGCCCATCCCTTCTTTAGAGAATGTTTTAAAATCCTTGTCTTTTACTCGAAATTGGAACCAAATCACCTTCAAAATCACTTCAGAAGTGCTGAAATATTCCATACAAAATTTTTTGCCCGTCCACTTAGTGATCTACACTTCCTTGGCAAACAGACTATACTCAAGAGCCTTTCACGGCTTTATCCAATGTCACTCGTCAGTTTAGACACCTGCTTCAAGGAGGCAAAAAGTCCTTGTGTTTTAAGGCCTATTAACTTAATACAAATGTCACTACTCTGTTCGGAGGCTCTCCTTTCTATTAACTTGTGCAGCCAGTTAATTCATCTTGTTATACAATTCTGCCTGCCACCTGGGAATGACTACAACTCCTGAAACACACCAGGCCATATTGCTCAAGATTTTTTTCTTGATTTCAGACTAATATAATTTTATTAAAAAGAACTTACCAAGCTGTGTTCAAATATCAAAAGTCCCTTGCCAAGTCTAGAAGTTCCGAAGTATTTGAATGCTACCGTAAACGCACACTAATACTAGCTTTGTTTTTTTTCCAATTTCATTTATTCCTTCAAAAGGACTTTAAGCTACAAGAAATATGGAGTTCCACGACATAGCTTACAGTGATTCGATATAGAAAAGCACAATTAAAAAGAGATTAGCGTTCTGCCATGATGAATCACCCATTTTTCAAGAGTACTCTCCTAGTAAGTCAATAGTATTTTATTTACCTATTTCACTATTAAATTCTCAAAGCCATGTTTTGCCTCAGTGATTAAGAATGTATTTTTCCGTGCAGAGGGCTTCTATACTTATTTTTCTTGTCCAGCTACTCAACTCCAAAATAAAATCATAAGGTCATTCACAAAGGTCTGAACGTTGTCTTATAGAAGGATATTCCTCTTCTGTTTTCTAAGTATTTCTGCGTATCCTTGGTTCTGAACATTCTTAAGCTTGAGAGTTAACCAAATAGAAAAGAGTTCACTACCTTTGAAAGGTGTACCCTGCTACAGCAACATCACTGAATCAGTACTGTATTTCCCTTTCATATTTGTATCTTCAGGCAGACATGTAAATAGTTTACTTTAATCACTTCAATTGCCTGTATCTAGACTATTCCACATCTAGCCCTTATCTACAGTTTAAGATCACTTTTATACAACCTCTGAGAGTCACTCTTGATGGTTTGGGTCTCATTCTTCATCTCAGTTCACTGTCCTTCTCATCTAGAGAAATATGACTTTACCTCACTTGTGTGCTTTTATAATGTCATTTGCCAATCTCTTAGGCTCTGTTACCCACCTATCACTGCTTCCCTTCTCTAATCACAAGTACAAGCATACATTGAGGATTATTTATACATATTCTGTCTACTTTCAAGTCTCTAATATGCTCTCATCTATTTTTCAGCACCAAAATGATGTTTGTTTCCCCCAGCCTCTTTTACAGTCTCTCAAGTTATCTCCCATGATTTGAAGGGGATACTCATAAATCTTCCACAAAACCACACATTTACAACCCTCAAAATTTTGATTTTTTGCTGTGCTTATGAGAAGTTCGAATGTAGCTAAGATGCTGGAAGTGGACTGAAAACCAGCTAAACTACCAGGATCAGACAGTTGTGATGAGTAACACAAAGTCCAGTCAGAGGCCAGTCACTGGCAGTGTGCCCCAGAGGTCAATACTGGGGCCAATACTATTTAATACTTTATCCCAACATCCAGGTTGTGAAAGAGAGTGCATCCTCAGCAAGTTCGCAGATGACACAAAACCAGGAGGAGTGGTTGACAGACCAGATGGGTGCACTGCCATTCAGAGGAACCTCAACAAGCTGGAGAAATGGGCTGACAGGAACCTCACAAAAGTTCAACAAAGGGGAGTGCAGAGTCCTGCACCTGGAGAGGAATAACCCCAAGGGGGTGCATCAGCGTGCTTCAGTACACGCTAGCAGCCGGCTGGCTGGAAGGCAGCTTGGATAAAAAAAACCTGTGGCATCCTGGTGGGCACCAAGTTGAACATGATCCAGCAATGTGCCTTGCATGTAAGTGGAAACCCACCATAAGGGCTGGAAATTGCTATGGAGATTAGCATCTAAGTAAGACTTTTAAACATACACTCAACACCATCAGCAGAAAAACCAATCTTCTGCTTGTCACTGCAGGGTAATAGCAACATAAGAAAAAGGGCAGAAGACACAGCTGAAACTAGAGCCCTGAGTAAAGATACTCAATCTCTTTGGACCTCAGGGGAGCCAACTTGAGTAGCCTCTCAGTAGCTAAGACTGATTTACCATAAGAACTTAAGTTTCAAGAGGTAAGAAAAGGTCTCTTACTGAGCTATTTATTTATCTGTACCTATACAGGTGAAGGATCTGTACCCTGTAACAGTACACGTGATAGAGGCAAAACAGCATCGTTTAAGGAACAAACAAACCGTGACATAAACACAGAAGTCTCTTCAACACTTGAAAGAATATCCTAAGCTTGACAATAAGAGGCTCTCATATACAAGACAGTCTCACATTATACGAAGCGTATGTGTAAAGCTTTTATTAATTAGAACAGAGATACAGATAATGTACCACAGATGAATACCATGCATTTTTTCCTGTTACTTTACATACTGTGACTGACCAGAGAGCTGAGTGCTTTTGGACTACCTCACAGCATGAGTCTTTATGCCCTGAAATACTTTGAAATTAACTGAGCACTTAAACTCTCAAAAATTAAGCTGAAAAATAAGCCAGTTTTAAATGTCATTCAGAAGGCTGTATGGATCACGGGTTCTACCCTGGATAAATGTCTTCCTTGCACTATTCAAATACTTGATTGCATGCTCTTTGTAAGGTACTGCTAATACTTAGTGGCAATGTTATTAGTAGACATGAAGTGGCTTAAAATATTAATGGATTTAGTGTCCTTTCCCTTTACGAAAACTGACTGATGTGATTTTAGTCACTTTATAAGAGAAAGCTATTCTGTGATGCAGGTAAGGGACTTAATCCTTCCTGTGCAAGAGATTGTAATTAGAATCCTCTTACTTCAGTCCTAAGCATAGGCTGCTGTTTTAAAGAGTGTTATTGTTGCATGCTTCACCATATAACAATACTCTCTTACTCTCTGTACTCTCTTATTGTCTGTGGGTCAGCCAGTAGAGGGAAGCATCACATTCCCAAATCCAATACATTACAACGTTACTGTAATTCACCACTACAAGTCTGAACCTTTCGTGATTCCAATAAAAAATACTTTCCTAATTGAGCCTTTTTGAAGCTGTGACTCATTTACATGGGACATCATAGATGCAAAAAGTACCAAAAAATGCTGCAGTTCTCTCATCAAGTGATGTTTTATGTTGGAGCTTGTTAAAGTATTACTGCACGAGGAAGGAACTATCCAGTGCTTTTCTGTCTTCATCGTAAACTTGGAATTTGAAAGTATAATCAAGGTACATACATTCTTTTAAAATATTCTGAAGCAGCTAATTCTGTTCAGAAATTGCTTGGAGTAAGAATTAGTAGACTGTGTTGATACATGTATTTTCTAAAGCAATACCTGACCTTACACACTGCCTAGACTACTGTAATACCGCTTTTCTAGAATTTGTGAAAATCCTTTCAATCCCTAGCATTTTCATTTTGGTCTGTTGCTTAAAATATTTGTCCTCATCAAGACAGTAAGTTCCCCACATACTAGCTGCCCTATCAGTAAAGCTAGGGGGTTTGATGCACCTCTGTACCTCACTTCCAAATTAATCACTTGTCACATTATAAAGTTAGAAGATTCCAAGCCACCTGTCATTTCATACAACACCAGAACTTTAACGTCAACCTGAAATTTTTATTAGGCAATCAACATACATAATACAAAAATACTTTTGGCAAAGATTACCACATGCCAGTTCTCAGCTCATTCAAGCTTACTTAATATATTGGCAGGCAGTTTAAAAAACACCTGCTGCATTATTTTTATGCTAAGGAAGGCATGACAGCATGACTACTTAAGTCATGTTTTCATTGTAATGAAAAGTGGAAGGAAAAAAAAAAAAGAAAACACATACAAACACTGCTGCATTCTCATAGCAATGCCTAGGCAGCTCATCAACTGTTCAATAGCAAGTAAGATCTTAATATACCTCTCAACTGCCAGTTGTGCTTATATTTGACCAGGAATATTCATTTTAATTTCTTGTTCTCTGCCTTAATTTACCACCAGAAGCTGCAGATAATTTGAAGGTAAAGTCCTTCAGTTTCCTGTACTGAACACAGCTTGGGGCATTTACCTCCTCACGCTTTAGCTCAAAGTTAAACCAAGCCAATTTCCTTGAGGAGACTTCCTGTTTTGCTTTTCTTCATCCAAAAATCTAAAAAGAATGCTATTAAGAAAGTTTGTTTTTTAAGTACAGAAAAGTTAATCAGGCTTAAACAGGTACAGAAAAATTGCACAAAGAATGTGCAGTTCCACTTCAAACTTTCTGATGGTCTTATCACAGGCTGATATAAAAGCAAATGACCTTTGTTTTAACAGCTTTAGGAAGATGTATTCATTCAACAATAGATTAAGCAGTAGAATTAGAAAGGGGGCAGGGGAAGCAGATTAACAGCTGAACAAATGTTGGTGTTTAAAGGCTCTTATCATGGAGTTTGAGAAGCACTGCATTTTGCAGCAACTTGGTGTCTTAGTCTGACTGAAAAAAATCATTCTAATAATGAATATTATCACGTAATAAAGCTATCATACCTAAAAAAGCAGCAACACAATTCAAGGAGAAGTCAAACTGAGGCTAATGCCCTATTTTAAGATACAGAAGTCTCAGCTTTTCCAAAGCCTTCATTTTCCCAGAAAGGCTAATATTTGATGCATAACTATATAGCATTACAAGGGGGAGGACACGTGGATTTTAGCATTAGAAACCCTCTTCTGACCCAATGCAACCCTAATATTTTGTTCTGTATTCACACCTGCAATTAATGTTCTCTGCAACTTCTTGTTTGGGAACACTGGAAAAAGCTGCACCAGCTTTAATAAGCTGTAGAGAGGAAAGGTGGTGCAGCTTGTTCCCCCACTAATTTCATTTGCCTTTTACTTCAAATAAAATAGGAAGAGCTTACACCATCTACCACACGGCAAAAGAAAAACTTAGATGTACTCTCCTTTCTCAGTGCCCCCCAAAACTGCAAAAAGAGACAAAGTCACCTCAATTTTCTCTAAGCTTATTTCTAACAAACTTCACATACCACAGACAGGTGAGCATTTCTTTATTACTCTGCTAATAGATTGCCTACAAATAATATGTTTAGGGGTCATACTGCCAATGATCTGCCGAAAACCTTCGGTGATAAGTGAGACTAGATAAAATGAATCACAACTCAATAACAATACAAGTCCAAAGGTAATTCTCTTTTGTACTGTGATGATTTGTATTCTCTGCTAAGAAAGTCAAATCAAGCCAGCATTGTTTTTAATATACATGGAAGCTTAAATGGTCATTATTTGCTTTATGGACCTTTTTGAGATTTAAAAAGCTGTTGTCCCAAAGATTTCTGTCCCCAGTTTTTGCTGACAATCCATAGTCTTTTGCTTGCTTACAACAGACAGAAACCATAATTAGGCTTAAAGTAATAAATTCCTTGTCCTCAATATGAAGAATTAAATTACCAGTTCATAAGACTGTACTACTGAGTCAATTTCATTAAGTGTTCTTTACAAAACTCCCTTTAAAATAACTTAAAAAGAGCAGTTAAAAAAAAAAAGCATCAAAGAAAGCACTGACTCAAGGGATGATTTAGTCCTCCCTAGTTCTTTCTTCCTAGAGTTGTTCAAGCAAGTTATTGCACTGCCCTCCATGTGCATTGGTATATTTAAAAAAGAATGCTGCAGTGCTCAGTCTCAGACAACAGTTAGTTTAGTGTGGCTAAGCGTTAACCCTTTAGGTCCATAAAGCAAGCACATTTATTTTCAGACAGGTTTAATGAGTTAGATAAGGGCATTTTTTTTACTCATTATAATATTGTCTTGCAAACCTTCTATAGATTTATTACTAGAGAATTTTTCCTTCTATTCTCAAACAAAAAAAAAAAGGGGGGGGGAAGTTTTCCTTTGTCATTCATTCCTTCTAACACATGAAATTTGACTGGTAATCTTTAACCCGCTGTTGACTCAGAACATCCAGCTAACACTTGTACCAAAACACATCTCCATTCTCAGCTGCTTAGCAATAAGCACGAGCTGCAACTGAATGTACAAGATGAGCTTTTGTTCAGTTTTCATTCATTTTATTATTGGATTGAAAAGAAAGTCAGCTTTCCTTGCAGACTGCTCATCATTTTTAATAGCTCATTAAAACACCTGATAAAACTTTTTTGTCTAGTCTCCCAGAGAAGAAATGCTGTACTACAAGACAGCAGAGGATACCTATCCATTTCTGTTTTGTAGTATAGCATGTATCTGAGGATTTTCTATCCCCTACTGATTAAATTTGATTCACTTACTAAGCCACCAAAAAACACTCCCAACTCCCCCCACCTAACTTTCAAGTATTGCAAGCAGAAGTTACTGCGATTTCTTATCATGCACCATTATGGCTGACATCCTTTGTACTACTACTTTAAGGATTCTTCTCAGCTCCAATGCTGGTTAAGGATACGAAGAGACATACACTAGAGGAGTTGCAAGGATTGGGACAACAGAAATAGGTAATTTTGCTGATGCTTAAGAGTAAAAATAAATCCACACAGCTTTATCTCATTGCATTCCCTACAGAATCCAATGTCTGTCACATGAGATCTTTCAGTTATTTAGCTTCAGTTAATCAGTTGTTTTACTCTTTCCACACTATTTGGACAAAGAAACTATGAGGCATTGTCCAATACATCTTACTCTCCATGTTATCACTGTATATATTACAAAGTGCAGAAATCACAGTAAGATGGGGGTGAAGCAGTTTACTGCTTCACATTAACTTTGTTAATGTGAGTGTAAATAGAGTGCAGTGAAAATTATGGTAAATTCAGTCTGCGGATAGTTTTCTTTTATGTGGACACACTGCTTTCCAGTGTGGAAGTCATATCTTAGAAGGGTAACTCTGAGTCAGGAAGCCTAGCTACCTGCATTCAACAACCAAGCATAGCTCGAGTGTGAAAGCTTCAAAAAGCACTTATTCTATCTGCAAAATTTGTGAGCAAAGCTAATGACACTACTACTTCAGGCTACTTAATTATTAAGCTGTACTGAGCAAAAGAGCTGTTAGACTAACAGACATCAGTATGTGGATACTTTTGTGCTGTTGCATGGTTCTTAATACTGTTTTAAAGTCTGGAAGAAAGTGCAAGAAGAGTAAGCCTTCTCAACATCTAGCCACAAACCACTTCTAGCCCAAGAAGGCCGTATATCTGTAACTGTATTTAGTTGAGGTATGACAATTCAGATGACTTCTGTTACCATGCCTCTCATTAAGTGTGCCACAGCAGGGAAAACAGCAGAATTCCTGCTTTAGAGCGTAGCACAGATGCATGCTTTTCTGAACTCTGCAGAACTGCTCTGCAAACTTGAAAAATTCAACAGAAGCACAAAACCAGAAATAATTTGGAACACAACTGCAGTCAAGTTCTAGTAATGACAGACAGCTGTTTTCAATATCTAAACCACTAGACTAGGAAGACAAATTTGTTGCAACTAAGTTCCACAAATTATATTATTGCTAGCTGTTTCCCCAGACCTAATCTCTACTGATGATTTAAAGCTCCACTGCAGTCATTACACCATAGTCATACTGTAAACTCAAGTACACAGAGTTCAAAATCGCTACAAACTGGGGATGGGGGGCAGAAGACAGACCAATATTAAGTTAAAAAACAGATTTCTCCTTGTCACAGTCTAAATAAGCAGAACAGCCACACCACTTTAAAGGTATACTGGATGATTTATTGAACCATAATGGTTAAACAAGTTCAAGGGTGGGGGTATAAAGGTCTTACTTTGATGGATAAATTTACAACAGCACAAATAACAAGAAACTTACCTACTAACAATTAACAGCTTAATAACACTAATTATATTGAACTATGTGCAAGTATTTACAAGGAGCTTCCTATAGATGCAAAGTTTGGCAATTACTGGGGGGGAAAATCTGACAAAAGTGTAGTACAGAGGACATAAAATCCCAACACTCAGGTAAGCAAACACCAAATAAGAAACAAGTGGTTCAAATGAAAAAACAAAAGAGTAACCCCTGTCAAGCCACACCCAGGAGATGTGCTCCTATAGTAAGAGACTGCAGAATGATGTCAAGGTGCACCCAGCAAGCATGCTCTCCCAAGGCCAGAGACCATTGGGTTCACAGAAGCTACAGGAACTGATCCTATAATAACTCTCAGGGAGCAGCAATTAACTCACAGGTTCCTTGCGAGCAGAGGGCCACTCACCAAGGTGGTGGTGATAGGATCCTAGACCTTCTTCATCCAGTGTCCCAAACCACGGGGTCAAGTCTTGGAGCTGAGTGAGTCCACTGATCTTCTCCAGCAGTCCAGCTACTTCAGGTCCAGTGCTCTTCAGCTGGGCTCTGTTACATGGTGACTTCAGCTCCTTGCCCAGCAACAACTGCCCTACCTCATCCCTTCTCTTCCTCCAGCTCAACTCCCAGGCAAGGGTAACATCACCGCTCTTTTATAGCCAAATTGAATTCTGGGCATGGTCATAAAGGTTTTTTTTGTAGAGGTTCCTGATTGGTCAGTTTCTGATCCTTTTTGATGACCAACAATGAGTTCTAGAACATTCTAATGATTGACAGCTAGCACCTGTTATTATCATCACATGGTGTCTCCCCTCCAATCGCCCTCCATCCCTATGGCTGGAATCTGCCAAGAACAAGTCTGCCCAGGTGGGGTGGAATAGAGGGCAGTCTAATAGCTAACAGGTCTACCCATTCTCGCCTATGGAAGGCAGGGAGGTGTTGAACCACTATGGTTGCCTCAGTATGAACCATTACAGTCTCCAGCTGTGCACAACAGTCAATATATTCTTATACAGAAGTACACAGCAATATCCTTCATAAATTACTTTTGTAGCTTTTTTCTCCAGTTAAGTAATTGTGGATGTTTTTATACAAAGCCTGGTTTCCTGTTTCACCATCTCTTCCTCACTAACAGAGCCTCAAAAGACATAAATCACAATGTTATCCATGAATCATTATTAGCTCTAATGTCTTCTCTCCACACTTGGGAAACGATGCAGTGGTTTCAAGTTACTGTTATCCATTATAGTATATTGAGACTTGTACAAGTATGCATTGGATCTATGCATGTTAAAACAAGGGAAAAAAAAGCCAACATTCCCTCCCCACCGAAACACCATCCTTTTTGTTATTTAATTTTATATTCTTAGCTTGCAAAGTTCCAGGGTCTTGACTTTAAAATCTGGGAAAACTTGAAGACACACGTGAAAATTATGATAAGCGATGATAAGTGGTGGTATGTTACACAAAAGGCCTAATGCAGGCTGTTGTCATCTGTTTCTTTATGCAGTTCTGTGCCATACAGAGGGCTCAGCTGCTCTGTAGGAAGACTGATTTCCAAGTGAGTCTGTTTGGATCCAAGTTAAAGTTTAATGAAGAGAGCTATCTAGTGCCATGGCCACGGTATTTCAATATCTAGGATTCTCTATCACCTTAGCAACTGGCACTGATGTTATTTTAGACATCATCATCTCTCTTTTCTAAGATTAAATTTAATTTCCTGCATTCAAATTTAAGACTTTCTGAGGATAGGCTATCATGCACCTCATGAGATCTTCATTTTGTCCCCAGGCAATACATAATACAGACAAAGCATCAATAATTAAGAGGAACTATGAAATCACGTAACTGTTACGTACTAAAGTGAGTAAATCTTTATAGATCTACTTCCATTTCCAAGTAGGCCTTGACGGACCTACCTCCTACTCCAAGAGCATGTGTTATAAGCTACATATTCAAACACATCAACCGAAGTATGTAGGTGCTTAGTTTGTAAAGGACTTAAAGTACAAAGAAGGAAGAATTATTTTCAAGGAGATTCATCTGATGGCTGTAAAAATGGCTTATTTTCCAGTTTAGAAAAGCCAGAGTTTGTGTACAGAACTATATCCACACAGGTAGTACTGTTAGTTTACTTCAGCACTACAAACACACTCTTCTGACTCATGTGCTTACTCCCAAAATTTATTTCTCACTATGTAGAAACTGAACTTCTGTTTTGCATAGGTAAAAGTCACACGCAGAATTTCTTCAGCAGAAATCAGTGTTCTCTGTGTAGAAGATAAATGTGGATAACACACACACACACCTTCCTGCCTCTTCAATACAGAGATGTTTTTGTTATCCACATATACCTCCCTTCAAAGATATACGGCAAGACCTCTCCAAAAGTACACATTCTGGAAAATACAGTAGGTTAGTAACATATATTTTAACTGTGATCATTGAGTAGTCTTCAACTATCAAGAGAATTTCTAGGAAGCTTTCATAGGAGTCTCAGTTTAGTCTTTAACTTGCTTGTTGAATTTAAAAAAAAACCTAAAGAGGCAATACTTTTTCATTTCTTAATTTGTGATTTATTTCTACTCTGGCCTTCAGAAAAGTAGAGATGTTTCTTCATCTAATTACCACGTGCCCCTACTAGGCTCTGAAATAAGATACTTTTTTATTTCCCCTTGTTAGAACATCTGCATTTTTCCTAAGGAAAGAAGAGTTTTGGAAGCATTTGGTGCTTGTTGCATCCTCACGAAAAGGAGAATCCAGAGAAAGTTCTCTTTCATTGAATTGCTGATGTAATTGTAACTTCCATTTTAACATTTACTTACAGATCAGCAAGGAAAGACATTAAATAAAAGTGAAAAGTCTTTTGCTACCCAAGCTTGGTTAAAGGCCAGTCAGCAAACACTCAACTGTGAGTCAGTTTTCATGATCTGTTCATGAACATCATGCAACTGGAGAAACTGAAAATTACAGGTTTGTAGCCCCTAACTCCTGGCCAATCTCCACACGTAAATTACGGTCCAGGAAAAATGAGCTGACTTTCTAGTCTGCAGAGTAAGCTGACGTATCAGAAAATGTAAGTTCTTTTTGTTTGCTTTTCAAGACTCTCTTTAGTAGCCTATTTAAAAAAAAAAAAACCCACAAAACCAAAAGCAAAACCCAAAAGCCAGCTTTGTTCTGTGCTAACATCCGCCTTTCATGCGGTAAGCTTCTTCATTTCTGAAGAATTAGCTGATACCTAGCCACCACAGTTGTGGGACTTCTTCATTGTTTCAACCTGTGAAGAACTGTTAGTTTTTCACTATCAGGCAATACTTAACTTTTAGAATTTAAGCTGCTTTATATGTGAAGTAATTATGTCTAACATTTCTTCTGAGGTCCTGGTTAACTTCCACCTGAAGTTGCCATAGTCAGTACTATCTTTAGTCTTCACTGTCCCAGCTAAAGTGAAAAAAAATTCTGTATATATTAAAATGCCAGTAAATAATCCAATGTTCATAACTGCAGAATATTTTTACTACTTGAAGTTAGATATAAAGCTACTTTGTAGGAGATGTAAGCATATTTAATTGTGGTTGCTTAATTTAATTGGTTGCACTGTACCTAGGGATCATTCTGTTGGGCACTGAATTTGCCGTTTACAAGAGATCCATTTTAGAAAATTAAAGCACCTGGGACAATTTTTTTTCAGTGCAAGTTATAAATGCATGATATATAAGTGTAGATCGTATAATATTATCTAATTCAAGTTGGTGATTTGATAAGTGAATGCAGTAAAAGAGTAAATGCTAATTTTTTTTTGAATTTTCCATGTCATTAAGTAATTTTATCCTAACTACACACATGCAAAGTCAAGTTAGCATTAGAAATTATTTGATCAGCAGGGAGAAAAAGAAATTTTTTTAAACAGAGCCAGCCAGTAAGTGCAATAAATCATTTAAGCAGACATCATACATTATCCAGTTTCTGTCAACAGTAATGACTCAAATTTAGCGTAGTCAATTGAGAAAGTAATCTTATTCAGTGTGACTTTAAATATCTCTGAAACTACTGTATACAAAACAGATTCTAATCAGTACTCTACAACCACTAGGAGTACCCTATAATAACTTTATCAGTTGGTTATTCACTATTTAAATGAAGTATCTATACAAAGCATCTGTTCTACAACATATTTTTTCCATGGAATTAACTGCTAAAGTATATGCTATTTTTCAGTAGTGAAATCCATCGATGTTTCTGCTCAGCTTATTAAAACAGGCAACGGATAGTCAACCTTATTGTGGGGTGTGGCAGCAGACGACATCACAAACCAGCCTCCGCAACTTGGCTCTTCAGTATGCATGCTTACATTCTCAGCTGCGTAACTTGCTGCTGAGTAAGCAGATTTTATTTCTTCTCATTTGGCTACTTAGAATTACAGTAATAATCTTTTATTCTTTTTATACCCTTTGCTGTATTCTCAGAGTTTTATGTTTTAACTGTCAGAACCAGCAGATACGCAGGTCTCCGTTGTTTCAAAACGGTTTGAGACATAACTAACATACTAGAAATAATCTTGGAAGGCAAAGCTGTAGAGATAAAATTCCAAGAACAACAATGGAAAGCAAGTCCAGAAGTGATTTATATTCAGTCCCCGAGCTGACAAGAAGTACCTTTATGCTTTTCAGGTGTAACAGCCAATATTTTTATTGCTATGAAAACTGATTATTGTAAACAAAAATGTAGTCAATATGGTTAAGGATCCATCTAGTGCAACAGTTCTCATTTTCAGGTATGAACTTTTCTTATTGTTGTAGCCATGATGATCTAGGGATATAAGCAAGTCCAAGGCATACACAGAAGTACTTTTATTAAGCCAGACAAAATACAAAGGGAGAGGAATGGAGGGGGAAATCCACAGATTCTGTGTGCACATGCACACAGAAGCGCAGACACTGCTTTTAGAAGAGAGAAGAAGGCTGGTTTAAGAGCCCTTCTTTTGAAGTTTAGCTTTAAGTTTACAAATCAGTCCATATCTCAGTACAAAATTTAAATATATGTTTTTACTTCCCCATACAATAACATTCATTTTGAGTGTTCTTTATTTTCATTATTCTGTTGCAGAATGACTATTCCTTGCAGCCAGATGTCACCAGAAATTTTCCACCAAAACATACAGCCATGCAGTTGCTTTTTAAAAAAAAAAAAAAAAAGCAACACAACACTCTGGGAGTGGAATAGTATCTCATAGCACAAATGACGTAGTTGAAAGTAAACACAGAGGTGGCCCACTTTCTATTCATGTCATACAGAATTCCCTCACTGCCAAACACGTTATATATAACCCAGGCAAGTTTATTCATGTCTTATATACCATTCTGCTTCTGCCTTGTTCGTTGACCTCTACATTTCAGGACACTTTTGCTACACGTGGCTGGCAAGTTCAAGCATCCGTCCTGATCAAACATATAAACCCTTAGGACTACTCTCCCAGCAATTCTACATCTTCCTTTTGATGTCAGCATCATATTCAAGATGTCAGCCAATACAAAGAGCTGTTTTGCAACGGATGCCAACTCCAGTTTGGCAAACAAACTCTGCCTACTGTGTTGCCAGAAAGTTGATCTCTTATGGAAGCCACTAACTACATCATTTTGTTTTGCTGCAACATTGGGAAAAAGTTGAAGGACTTACTTTGAATTAAACATTTCGCCAAGTCACTTCTGTGTTCAGAAATACAGATTTTGATGAAGTCCTGACTGGTGCAAAGGATCATATATCTGTGATGCCTCCAAATAAGCAGCTTATTCAGGGGGGTGCTAAAGACAGCAACTGGAAAGATTCCAAAAAATGTTCAATTCCAACATTTATTTAGTTACTGTATAGGAACTGAAGTATGAAATTAAGTGATTTGGGATGCTATCATGCAAATTCTATGAGAAAGAAGTGACAGAACTGGGTATTAGGACATATTTGCATATGCCTGTCTCCCAAGGTATATTGGATTTGTAGACCTAATCTCTCCCTCTCAAATCACAAGCAGGGACATTTACCAGAATCCTCATTTGATGACTCCAATAATACTAACAAGAGATACTCCAGAGAAAACAGTTCTTGAATCATTAAGAGAAAAAACAAATAGTTATATGTGGAAAATTTGCTTCCAATAGCAGCATGAACACTAACGAAGGTCAATTCATCATTCCTTGTGACCTGTATTATATCATTTCCACTGCTTATTAAATGTTTCACAAGTCACTTGGAGAGGAAAACGAAAGTTAATTTATCCTTGATTATTTACAGAATGTCAATCAAGCAGATGATAGAAGACAAAATTGAAGCCTATCATGCCATACCTGATCAATGTTACAACCCCTTTGCTGAAATTATGCTTTAGCAGAATTTTGCATAAAGCTTTTAGAACAACTTCCCCCCCCCCAAAAAAAAAAAAGGTTTTAAACCATGCTATATGGTAAAGGAGGACTTGTGCTCTTTCCGCCCTGCCTATTTTAAAAAAGAAAAACAACCCACTATCTAATTTCAACCAAATTTCATGAAGACATCTCAGAAGTCAGCTTTTACAATGCCTTTGAAGATAGTCAGCAAGATAGAAGAGAGGTCCATGGTAAGTTCTGCACTGACGGATAAAAGGCAACAGCGTAAGTTTATTCCTTGAACACAAGAGAACTTGCATGGGACAGAGATAAGCACCTCATCTTTAGAATAATTTCAAACCTTAAGCCTTGGATACGAGAACCTGAATAACACAAAAGTTAAGAAAGTCAAGGTTAATAAGCTCTGCTCCTCATAGAGTTACCTCTCCTTTTAACTCCTTAGTTTTATTTTTATGAACTTTTAAAGCTATCAAAGCCTGAGTTATTTGCATCTGAGCTTGGATAAATCAAGACAAGTTCTGCAATATTATCTAAGCGTTGTAACAAAAAAAAAAAAAAAAAAAAACACACACACACATGCACTTAGCACACCTGTACACCAAGTTGACATAATGCAATCTGATTTTGACAAACTTGTGTTGTTGGAAAGTTTTCTGCCTAGCCCTTCTCCATTCAGACTTGAATAGCTTGAGAGGAAGAACTGGTTTTCTAAAAAGAGTCAAGAGAAATACGTGAAATGAAAGATGCAGGACTTGAAGACAGAAACTTGTGTGGTAAACAAACAAAAAAAAAGGTGATCTAGTGATCCAAGTCTACGCTAAGAAGCAGGAGAAGATCATGTTGGTATCACAACAGTCTGAGTTATTTACTTGATGCATTCATTTGTAATGTAAAAGGTACTGCATCAGTTAAGCACTCAGCATTCCAGTATCTCACAACTTTGCTGTACTTACACAGCAAGAGTATCCGTTACTGCTCGGAACACCATTAACCAGCTCAACTGACTACTTAATGAACATCTGAAAAGTAAAAGCCTTATTTCTGAAAAGCTAGTGGAGAAGGAAGCATATGCGCATGCTTTCTTCAAAGAAAAAAAAAAGAAACATTTATTCAGTCTTAATGTGAAAAGGAATTGAAGTGTTCTAATAAGTGGAAATAAAAGATGAAACATGCACATTGCATTTTCTATTGATGACAACAATGCTCTGTTCCATTTTTTGGATATTGTAACGTTAGAATTTTGTTTTGAATGCCATTAAGCCTTCAAAAAAATCTCTCTTGGAGGCTACATATTTTCCCTTGCCCACACCAAATGAGTTCTTTAGGAATTCCACAGGTCTAGCGCAGCTTCCTTTAATAGCTTTTCCGGCATGTTTGCAGTGAGTCAGACTTGTCAGTGTTTCAGTTTTTGAAACACTAAGTGGGACATCATTAGCTGCATTCACTCAGATTTTAACTAACGTATTAGTCATCACTCCATGAGTAAAGGACATACTGCCAGTAAATGCTATGTTAACCACCCCCCTTTCACTCACTACTCATTTGTAACTAATCATTGCTATACCAGTGCTGCAAGTTAAAACAAGTTAATGATGTCCTTCACTTTAGAGATGCAGAGATTGGATCAGATAATTCAAGTTGCCACTGAGATCATATAGAACATTTCTTGGCATACCTGCAGCGTGCACATAGGTCACTGCAAGTCAAGGCTTCTCAGCCTCTTCTATTGCTATCTACAACATTTCAAATGGAGGTGTAGACCCTACATGGCTGACGTATCAACGGATGGTAGACTCTTGGCTTTTTTTAAATAAGCCTTCCATGACCTTATACTAGTCTGCCAAGAGAAAATCCACCGTTTTAAGCAAATTATTTTAACTAAAGAGTAATGTTAATGCTTTAAATTAAGTTTATGCTGAGAGTACAGTGGCAACACGATTATTTTGCTGTTTTAAATACATTATATTTTTAAACACATTTTGACTGATCCTACGGCAAGCATGGTGTAGGACTTAAGCCTTTTCTCATAGTCGTCACTCCCCAAAGACCCAGTGCACAGCGATTCTTGTATTTGTAGAAAGACCACTGGCACTACCAAAAGTTTCCTTGTAGTCCCTATACAGGTTCAAGGAAACACTGACCACTGGCAAGTTACTCTCCTGGAAAAATAGGATTTGTGTCATTCCAGCAACTGAAATTGATCTGCTTGTACTTGTTTTTTTCTGAATGTGCAACATATAGCATTCTCCAGAGTTGACAAATTAATGTTTAATTTTGAATAGTATCATGAAAGGCAGATGTTATGTTCTGTTATGAAAGGCAGAACTCAAGACCAGAAATGAGACAATCATTATGTGATACCAGCGGCTAAACAGTTTGATGTTCAAGGTTTATGATTCATCTTATGCCTTTTGTAAAGAAACAGCATTAACAGTCACAATACACCCTTCTAGGAATCTCACTTAAGTGCAATTCAGAAAACTAAAGTTAGGAACTGAAGCATCCCACACTTGCAAATCAAAAGGGCAGGTGCTTTTTGAGAAGCAATTTATAGCACCCAAATTAGATCAATTTAGCATAAAACAGATTGTGTATGGCACATTCAAGTTTGCACAGGATTTACAGTGCTGTGCGTTTCTAGAGTGGTGACACAAGCACAGAAGTAGAACTAATTATATTCTTGTGAAGAACTAAAGGAACCTTCCAGATAGCAGGAAATGGATCTACTTGGGTTGGGGGTAAATTAATATGGAACAAAGGCACACTACAGTAATTCCTATTATCGCAGAAGAAAAAGCTATACTAGGTCAGTAGCAAAGGCTCTGCTTATCAGTTGTTTTGTATTCTGAGAGCAGCTTAATCATTTTTACATGCCTGATAAAACTCAAGATAAAGCTGAAAGATAAGTGATGAGATTAGTATTACTGATTACAGTTAGTCTTGTGCTTAAACTGACTACAACACAACCCATCTTCTGAAGGAAGTCCAACCATCAGTTACAGGAACTTGCAAAATACATAGTAAATAGCAGAAAACAAATGTAAATTCTCCTTGAACAACCTGAGTATTTATGCATGTTTTCACAACCATAAAGGGATTCCTGGAATCTCAGATTTTTGGCATTTCTCTCGTAATCTGTGTTCTTTCCCCACCCCTGCAAGTCCACATAAACTCAAGGTTGAGACAAAGGGTTTGGAAAAGGTTGTTTCTGAATTACAGTCCAACTCTTCTTCCTTCAGTAAGTAAACTATACAGCCTTTAAACTCCAAGAGCTCACTAGAGCCGAGGTTTTACCACTTTTCTAATTTCCTGCTGTGTATTATGTTAAAAAAATTGTGGATGTTAAGCTTCTGAGATTAACAGGTTCCAGCTCAAAAGGCAATTCACTCTTTGAAATGCATGTTTTTTACTGTCTCAGTCTCAGGTTCTCTGTATACTATTTTGCCCTCAGAAAGCAGGTGAGAGAACTTGAAACTTTTGGAGCGTGACCTTGGCCAGTGAAGGAGTATTGCTCTGTGACCTTACATTCATGAAACACTATTCTTTCTTACTTCAGTAGTATATCAGCATCTTCTCCTTTGGACTGGTGGTGCATTCAGAAAATACATCTGTATTTTGTAATGCATGCTCCTTAACTTCTGTCCCTTCAGTCTGTCTGGTTTTTCTTTCTTCCACAATGGCAGCAGCCCAAGACGTGTCCAAGTATAAAATGCTTCACTACTGGGGAAAAAGTGTCAAAAATAAGCTTGTTAAAAAGGTAAGGTAATATGATTTAAAGCTCTACTGTATAGAAACATATATAGCTGCTCCCCCAAACTAGATAAGCAGATGGTCTGGCATGGAACCTTTAGGCCAACAATGACTCATTACAATTTTAATTTGTTTGAGCATCTGGGAGTCACTGCATATTGGTAGAAAGTACCAGGGAGGAGGAACAAGTAGATGCCAGATCTCAAGTTGCCTTTACTACTGTTACACTAGAACCATAGCTGAACCCTGAAAGTACACAGAAGTACAGTGTGGTTGTTTAGGCAGGCATTTCTATGGCGGGGAAGCCTCAAAAAACATAAGTTATTTAGTTGCCTGGGCCACTTTTTTTCCTTCAAAACAATCAAGTTTTGCAATCAAATATGAAAGGTTTTATTAAATAATTAAATTAGCAGACGTATCCCAAACCAAAATTTCTGTTCCTGAGTCATGCTTATTTTGCCTATCTTTTTATTCTGTGTTAAAAAAAAAAAAAAAAAAAGAGTTTAGAGAAACTGACAAGATAGGAATGTGTTTTAGAAAACTGTTAATGCTCTAATGGTAATATATTCCATTGAAGAGAATCAAACTCCTTTATACATCTGTTCAACTGTCTAAATGAGATACTTGATTCTTAAAAAAGAAGCTCAAAATTCTCCTATTCATGGCAGTAAAACCAGATTAGCATACATCTTGCCTGCTGTGCATCATTTTTAAGAGAACACCTCATTAGCCTTAGCTTAAAATGAAAGTATTTAGCCCAAGAACTGACATGAAGTTACTATATTCTACCAGCTCCAACAGTTATTTCATTATGTTTCCCACATTCAATTAGAAAATACAATACACAAATCAACCTGTAGAATTTGATGCTTTTTGCTGTTAACTATAGATGTGAAGCTAAGTAGTGGGAAAAATTCTGCATTGTCAACGAACAAGACTACATGCGTTCTGCTCTATCGCTTTAGAGCGCGAAAAGAAGTGTACAGATGCACCAGACTGTCTCTAGATTGTGGAAGGGCAACGTACAAGAAGTGCTTTGCTAAGTACTAACCCTCTTTGTGTCAATGTTTAATCAGCGCTGCTGACAGATTATCAGCAGAAATCTGAAGTGGGAAGAATAGTTGTCAAAGCATAGCAATACAAACAGTATCTGGGATAGCAGGGAGATACGCGAACTAGGAATGACATGGTTTGCAGAAAATGCATCAATTTCAACAAAAGCTTTCCCATCTTCAGGATGAAGCATCTGGTACCTGCCATCCCTGCGGTAAGAGCATTCATTTTGGAGCTGGGAAGTCAGTTCTGCCACTCTGCTTGACTGAACTGAACTTGGCTTTTTAAACTCCCAGACAGTGCTCTGAACAAAAGGCTTGCCTCCTGCTTCCCCCCTCCCCCTCTTTTTTTAAGATATATATGGGGATCCTTTCTGATTTTCTTGTTGGTTGTGACCCATTTTTATGAACAGAACATTAACCTAATATAACCCATCTGTTAGGGCAGTCACAGTGTGAGGTTCAATTATTGGTCAGGAACAAGATCGTTTCCTATATCTTAACCAATTGTCCAGATGCTTAGCCAGTGAGTACTCTTATCCACTAATCTGAGATGATAACAAGATTATGCTAGATTATTTTAAATATAAAAATATTTACACAAAAATGAGCACAAGCATTGGAAAACCTGAGTGATTATTTGTATTTCAAAGCTGGTATTTCATGTAATATTTCTAACGAGTACTTGACAATCAGCTCTTTTTCTATTTTATAGATCATTTTGAAAGAACAACAGATAGTACAGTAGGAGATTAAGAAATAACCAACAAGAAAAGAATAAAATACTCATTTTTTCCAGAGTACTGTTACAAGAAGAAATCATTTTCACAGACGGTATATAGTGGATAATTTATATTCATATGTATATAGTATCCTTTCATTCACAAATATGAGTTTACAGTTTACTTTGTCCTAAAGAATCGGAATAAAATGGAGACTACTTTCACAGTTGCTATAATATTATGTAGTTCTAGCTTCAGATACCACTGTGCTTATCCAGTAAACCACCTTTATCTGCTGCTCTTTATGGAAATTAGATTATGAACACTTTAAACTTAATTACTAAATCAACCATAGATACAGCATTGCATATTTCCAAATGTATGATATATTATACTCCAGAATTATTGCATGACAAAGTTGTTTTTTTTCCAGCCCTTTACAAGCTTAAACTTAATACAGTGAACATTTACTACAGTGGGAACCTAGAACGTTAAAAATAAGACCAAAGACAGTGGTATTTATTCACACAAGGAATACGATAGCTAGCCAGTAAAGTTTTCACCTGTACGCAGCAGAATTATCTGCCAGTCATGACTCATAAGCAGCTTGTTGGCTGTATTTAGCAGCAGAAGAATGTTTAGTTGATTAGCTCTCCCACAGCAATAAGTAAGATATTACTGAAGTCTAGGCAAATTACTGTTGAGGATTTCAGGGAATGTGACGCAACTGATAGAAAGTATGAGACACCCCTCTCCCACCCCCAATTAACCACAAGAATACTTGAACTAGTGGCTCAGTTATTGAAAGCGTGAAGTTGTACCAGTTATGTCATCTCACTTATCTTTACATTTATATAGTTATATAAATATTTATATATAAAAATATTTTAACTTCAGTGTATACAACTATAAACAAGTGGCTATGTAATTACTTTAATTGGTTCCGTGACTCAGCTCACTTAAAATGATTGACCTCACAAAAACTGCACCAGAAAAATCAACAAGGGTACTGTGCTCTGAGGGCTAGTTTTGTAAAATTGTTTCTGTCATAAAGTAGATCTATATAATAAAACAATTTGTTAATATGCTAAGAGAGATACTCCAAGCGAAGCATCGTAAAAGTTTCTATACCACACGCCACTACTGTGTTTGCTTGTTCAGATGTGCTTAAAAGGTGAGTATCAACTGTGTGATCTCAGATTAAGCAGTTCAGAGTCTAAGCAACATGATGTCACTGCTGTTGGTAATATGCTGACTACAAGGTTTTTTCAGTAAGACAAAGGCAACATTGGATAACTGCTGTGCACCACAATACATACGCTGCCATAACGTGTTTGAGCATGCTTAGAGCCAGCGCTGGCTTACACCAGCTGCTAAACAGAAATAAAGATACTGTTTTTATTGGTTGAAAAATTGCTTACCAGGCTGATAAGGAAACCAAAGAATCCTTGCTGGCCAGATAAGTATTAGTCAAGGAGAGAAAGCTTAGCCCTCACTACCTGCTTTTCTTGCTGTAGGCACCTTACTAGTGCTGTGTAGCGATCTTCCATGAAGCCCCTACTCTTTTCCTTCAAGATTTTTGTAAGCGTTCCTCCTTTTGAATCCTTAAACTACCAACAAGCCTATCTCTGTCTGCAATTTTATCTTTTTCACTTCACATGTCTCTATTTTACAGGCTTTCTCACGGTTGTTCCTGATAATTTAGCAATTTCCTCATCAGTCTGAGCTAGGATTACACAGCTGGGCCTGATTAGAGCAGGGTCTTGGATTCCCGGAAGTCAGGTGAATGGTGAAAGGTGAGGGGGTAGAGGGATTTACACTGCCCTTTTATTTATCTTCTCTCTTGTGTCAGTGCAAGCATTTGTGAGACAACATGATAGATGAGATCAAGAAACTGACCTAAGTTAAAACTAACCTCTTTTTTTTTTTTAGGTTAATTTTAACCCTGACCACTTTTGCAATCCTTTTAAATACAGTCACATGAATGTTTGCTCTGCACAAAAGGGAGCACTAGGAGGCGGGAAAGGGTAACAGGCAGAGACAAAAACTTATTTTGAAATTGTGCTAACTTTTAAAGTGAAAACAGAGTTTGAATACATTTCCCAGCAGCTTTGAACCGATAACTTTCCATTAGTACTGACAGGACTACATGTAGAAAAGGCAAAGCAGAGAAAGAACTTCAGAGCAAAGACTTCAGAACTCAACTATTATCTGCACACAAGCCATCTCCTCCTGGTGTGTACTTCCTGATGCCCTCAGCTTGCTAGAACTATTTCCTTAGGAAGTGAGAGGGAGGCTCAGAAGTCCTTTGAGAACTTAAAGAGACAAACTTGTCCATAGAATAAGCGTGATTTAGAACACAGAACCCTGAATTCCAGCGGCAGTAGAGAGCGGAGCTCCACTCCAGCTCCACTCCTTCCTTAACCTGCAGTGAAACCCCTCTCACTGAAATCTGGATTGACGCCTTTCTAGACAAACTCAGAAACATTATTCTACTCTGTTCTTCCTGTTGACCACATAACTATAACGTTGCCCCTTCTTCTCTGATTCCTCATGCTTCTCTTTCAATGTATTTTTTGGATAATCTCACCTTCTCGCTCCAGCTGTTTGCAGGTTACAAAGGCCTTTCCTCCTGTGACTTTCCTCTTTCCTCTCATTGTCTTATCCCTGGACAATTTCATCCACAGATTTCAGTACTGTTTCTGTTCTGAAATTGTAATACTGTCAGAGAAATGAGTTTTTTTTAAAATTGCATAGTAATCATTCCCGTAAATTGAACTTATGTTCTTCTATACCATAAACGGACACTTCTTGTACCATTGTAGCATTGTGTCACTTTCATGTAATGCATTAAGCAACGTAACCAGCATCTGTCACATGCTCGTTCTCACGTTCCCCTCCCCCCCCCCCCCCCCCCCGACTCAGAAATGGGGAATAATGTACTTTGGTCTGGCTGACAAGGTTAACGCCCCAGTCTATACACCAATCAGTATTGCTCTTTTTGCACAGTATCAGTTTATCTTAAAACATCAGGCTGTTAATTGTGGCAGCCTGAGTGTAGACAGTATTCTTTCCTAAGTCAGAAATGGAATAGACAGGAAAGGGTAATAAATTGCCGATTGTCCCACTATAAACTCTCCTGCCTCAGGAATCAGAGCACTTATAGTGGAGAAGTAAAGATGATAATGCTTCAGATTTGGTTTTATATTACAGTTAATCTGGTATACCTGCAAGCTGCCACTGCCATCTCTCTCCCCTATCCCTTGTGTCAGAGCTAGAGATACTATAGACACGCGTGACTTATTAGCTCAGTAGATTAATCTGACAGAAAACTATTCATTTTTTTCATGTACTATTTTTCCATCAGATAAGCTTGCTGAACCACTTCACCTTGCATGTGGATAAGGAGAGGGAAGAATAGAACACCCGCCACCCTGTAAATCATCTCCTCTTATACTAAATGAGGTCTCAGATGATGTGGAATATCACACTGGGCTGAGCCCCAGACTCATCTTCAGCTACTTGCCTGACTAAAAATATAATTTTATAACGTACACATAACAATACACATTTTATAAAAATATACACCCTTTGCTTCTGCAGGATAAGATCTGAGTTAATCTTGCTTCTAACTGGTGTTATTATTGTACTGCACTACGTCTTCACTCATTTATAAAGAAGACCAAGTGGACAGGCAAAGAATTTTGATTATCTGTTCCAGAATCTTGCTTTTCACAAATAAGTTCATTTTGAGCAATGTTTAAGGAATTAACTGAAACACAAAAGGATTCAGAACAAACTAGAAGGGTAGAACAAGAGGAGATAATTTGTTTTCAGTAAGCCTCACGCAATACTGTCTTGATAGAACTCTGCTAGATGGCAAGTAAGCACATTAGACTTCAAAGCTACGCTTTCCCATTGGAAAAGCTAGATGTGTGTTTTATTTCAGTGGTAGTAAATAATGATTCTCCTGAATTAAGTACAAATATTAAGTGACCCAAAACCTATATATGAAGTGTAAGAAATGCATCTCTGCTAAGTGTAATCTTACATATTCCTTACAAAGTTCTGATAGCTGCTTTTCAAGAACATAACCTACATTAAGTAAATCCTATGAAGACAACAAAGACACTATACAACAGAAAGTATGAATTTATTTACAAAATGTTTGCATTTTTTAATACCTTACCTCCTTTCAAAGAAACTGTTTAAATCATCCACTATAATACAGCTGACTTAAAAAGAATCATATTTATAATGTTGGAATATGGACCTTCATGACATATATTCAAAGCTATTCCACTGATAATTGCTAATTCTGTGTACTGTACTTGTTTACTTAGCTTTTGTATCACTCCTGGAGGAAATTATAAACATTATTTCTCCAAGATATAGCCTTCTTTATAGACAAAATAAGTGAGGCAGAGAGATTACCATGTAGAATAATCTGACAGCTAAATAAGTAAAGGCTTTTTTGACCAGCCTTGTGTAATTTCCAGATACATGTGAGGGGTCTGCTAGAGAATGGCTGCAGTAGGATATTTAGTTTTTGTCTCAACCCATGCAGTAGAAAAGAAATATAAAGATCTCTAGTACCCAATATGGTCAAGGGAACTGTTGAAGTAAATAAAGGGAGTTTACGTTGAACAGTTCAGTTATGTTTGAGAAGACATCAAAATATAAGCTCTCAACAGTCCGGGGGAACGTACCACAGCATTATAAACTACGCAACTCAGCTACTGGTCTGTAGGGAGACCTGCAGAATAAACAAGACAGCAGAGTCCCCGAGTAACCTCGGAGCAGAAAAAAACCTGCTATTTTCTGAAGAAACATCCCCTTTTCTTCTCCGTCACATTCTGCAGAACTGCATGCAATGATAGAGTGCACCTGATAGAATGCACTCATTGGAGTACATTGTCAGCTACAGACAGTACATAGATGCGCAGGTCTAAAGTAGTAGAGATGATAGAAAAAGTGTGAAAATTTAGCAGCTGCTACTAAGAGCTTGAATACTCTATCTAATTCAACAGTAACTATTGGGATTTGACTCTAAATCAAAAAGATGTACTGTACTGTTTAAAATGGTAAGACAGCATGTATACGCAGTATTATATTTGAAAACTGAGAGACAGTATTTAGCGGCACTATTTCTTTTTCTCTCTCTGTATGAATCATATCCAGTTCTTTAAAGCTGGAAAGAAATCTGAGTATTGCAGTAAAAGAGGCATTACTGTCTTATATTCAGATAAACTCATCCTGTTCTGGCATGTAATTTGTTGTTAAAAATGGAAATATTAACCCAGGAAGTTCTGTACGCTACCATTAGGATTACTGTATGAGAAAATGCGGCAGGCATTTTTCTTGCCATTAGTATTGAGAAATTAGAAACTAGATGCAAAGCTGAGATAAAAATTGCACAAATAACCACAGTTTGTGTCAAGTATGACTGCAGATTCATATTTCAGAAGCAAAGGGAAAAAAGGGAATTAATAATTTAAAGAGTACCATGTATATCAGCTAGTCCATATATAGTTCAAAAAAAAAAAAAAGGCATGAAGATCAGCGCAAGTATTAATGTTGTGCAGGGATATCAAACACCTGGTAAACATCATGTTTACCTGTTTTGCATTCCTCAGTCCTTTCACTCAGCTTTCAGTAGGTTATTAAAACTATTCTCAGTCCTTGAATGGCATTGATAAAGATACAGTAAACTGAAGTAGGGAAAAGTGGTCACGTAGTAGTCACTTAAGCTTCCATAGCAGTATATAAATGTGATAAAAGAATGATGTCACATGATGCTTAGGTAGAATGACTTTCACAACAATATATGTAACAGAAAAACTGTGTAATAGACATTTAAAAAGAGAGAAGAAAAATTGGGTATAAAGGACCACCATCAGACTTGCAGGAAGGAGTATCAAATTTCAGTGAATGAAAAGGGGAATGGGGGGGGCCTCAGTAACTGTTGCTGTATTACAGAAGTCTTTTCTTAGAATGAAAACCTATATATAATAAGAAATTTATTTGGGAAATGGTTTGAAATCACTTCTTTTACTTTGACTTTTTAAAAATTGAATTTAATGTAGCCACATTTTAGTAGCTGGCTTTGGATTCTGTGTAGTCTTTGCCCTAAGATTTCCAACTGCCAGCAAAGACTGTTTTAGAGAATTCTATTTTTGTGTTCCGGGGGAAAAAAGGAACCCTAGATATAAAAAGAATTATGTTCTGGACTATAACTGATTGTATGCTTTGCTCAAACCCAACTGTTTTTTCCTGTGGGGAAAAAAATCTATAACGAGAAGAAAAAAGGATTTCTGTTTACTTATTTCTGCAAAAGTAATTTTAACCTTTTCCTATTTATTTTTTGATATCATCCTCTGAAGTCCTCTTCTGCAATTTCTACATACATGTATTTGTTTCTAGAAATGGTGACTGGGAAACGAATATAGTTTTTACTGTTCTAGTAAAATCTGGCGGGAAAAGATCATTTGGAGAAGAGAAACATAGTTGTGATCTAGAATTATAGACTAACGGCCAAAATGTATAAAATGGTGAAAACAGAACTCACTTAATTTAGTTGATTGCTTCAAAAAGGAAAAATGCCTTAACAAGAAAAGTAACACTTTGGAAAACGTAAACCTAAAAAGCCTACCAAACTATCAGTTCCTAAATATTAGGTGAGCCTGTCCTGGAATAAATTAAGCTCACTAAAAATACGTTCAGATTAAAGCCAGTATTTAGTTTATTTTTTGATTTACTTAAGTTTATTTATGGAAGGAAGTATTTTGGCACAGGTTGACTATGGAAGTTTAATATATCATTTAATAATGTTATACCTTGTCTAATGCCAGTGCTTTTAGTTTTAACTTGCAGCAGGACATAGCAAGGAAAGTCCAGCTGTAGGTCTGCTGTGACTGTGGAGTTCATTACCTCACTAACATATGCAACATGAAAACTTTTTTTAAACAATAGGTGGGAGCTGCCAGCTTCCTCTTCCTAAAAAGTATAAATAGGTACAGACAAAAGGTATAAGTTGGCTCAAAATTTTCCACTATACAGCCTAATCAGTGAACTGTTTCTGCAGCCATCTCACAACTGGTTAAAAACAAAGCGTAGCTGTGGCCATGGACAATCAAACTCACTGAAATAGCTGTGCAGAAGCTGCCTATGCTGTACTCTTTACCCATTTATAGAAATATTCATAATTAGCCGTGCTTTTATTTAACAGTTTTGATTATGTTCATGATTGTAATATGAAGTGTAGCTTCATTTTTCAATTATTAAATTAGGATGTTTTAATGAACTTACAAATCACTAACATGCATTTGTTAGAAATACAGTAACAACTTCTTGTGACTTCATTTACAGACACATTATACAATGTATGATGACTGCCTCTAACAGGCCAGGAAGCTATGGTTGTAGATTAAATAAACCTTTGGCAAACAGGTATTTAAAATAAATGATGTTCTTTGTTGCTTTATGTTGCTTAGTAATTAGTATTTCCAATCCCATTTTCCTACCTTTTAAGTTATTTACCCTGTGACGTTTTTATAACTGTATTTCACCACGCTCTCATGCATTAAACTATCTTAGTCTGGCTTCCTTCTGAAGAGTTTTCAAGATTTTTTAAATTCCTGAATGTAAAAATAGTTCATCTAAAACTGCAAAAAGGGACAAGCGGGAGTAACTGCTTCAGGGGAAAACTGAGTACAGTAATAGGGAGGAGAGAGAAGACAGTTTGAAGAATGTTTGGAACTCGACAGGAGCAGTGGAAAGATGATTGTAGTGCGTTTTCTGTGGCAGAGTGGTTGTGCTAACGATAAAGAATTTTTGGATTAAAAGCTGAGGGTATGTGCTACTGGACGACTTAACATATTTCCTGTTTGTGGTTAAGTTAAATATAGCATGTTTTTTTCCCATGGTAGTACACAGAACATCATTAATTTTTTATTTTTTTCTCCCCAGTGCAGTTAGGACAATGATTTCAACCTTGTTGATTTCCCTCTTCACTACCAGAAAGCTGGAGAATAGAACATTTCTCAAGGACTAAAATATGAATAGCTGCTTTGGTGATCAGTTGACTTCACCTGTTTTAGAACTGCTGTTTTAAGCAGAAGCTTATGCCTTCTCTGGCAAATGGAAATTCTGTCACTGAACTTATAAACTGTCACAAACTTAAAACTCTTTTCTTTTGCATATGTTCTTGGGGTATGTGTCTTATGGAACTTTGCACAGGTTTATTTTTTATGTTTAGAGAGAGGGGAAAAGAGGGATAAGTTCTTATATTGCTTGGGTCAGCCAGTCATCTTCACATGTTTGTTCAAATTCAGATATAAGCAGTATATCTTTGAGGGGGGCTCAAAAAATATCATGCCTATCAGGCCATGATCTCTTTGCTCTAAGTTAATAGTCTGCTTTTTTTTTTTAAACACATGGTTATTTGCTGTTTCTGTCACTGCTGGCTACTGTGGTTGTGTGACTGAATACGACTGAGATTACATGAGAAACCACAAGGAGAAACGTTAGTGTCTACATAGTAGTGGCCTTCTGTAGTTACACAGTTTCAATGCGATGAAGTGATTTTTGCAAAATATGTCCTTTTAAAATAAATGTTCTTGACAGACAAAGCCAAATTAAGAATAGATTTACAACAAGTACTCATTTCTACCCTCAGGCCATACCTGGGTGCTCTTGGAGATGGGCCAAAATACTACACTGCAAACTGATTGCCAAAATGATCTGAGGTTTGTTTGCTGGTTTAAGGAGAGTTGTAGTTTTTTGTAGAGGGGCTTTCCCACTTAAATTTTCCTAATTGGGATAACTGCATTATCTCATCTTACTCCTTTTACTTAAAATTGCCTGCAGAGTTTATATGCTCATATGTCCTTGGTTCATACATGGGATATTTGCTTTTCTGTCCTGGAAACTGAAAAAAAATGAATACTAAAATTCTGGAGTATGACTACAAATATTTGCAAAAATACAAGACTTTAACTTCTGCTGAGGAAACGTGAAGTAGAAATAATGATTCTTGATTTACAGTAATCTAATCAAACATTTCTCTAGAAAATCCTGTAGCAGCGTCTTGTACAATTCAATGATTTTATGTCATAGCCAAGCTCTGTATGTGCAGACTTGTGGAATGTTTGCGAGTTAAAAAAAAAAAAAGAAAAGTGACAATATAGTAAATGTCATCTGCCAGTCATTTGTCCCACTGTTAAATGGCAACAGGAAAAAGAAGGAAGAGTTCTTTTGGGTAAATCTTTTATCACATGATGTAGCTATAGTCTGATGGATGCACATCTTGTCTCCATTACAGTCAGGGCTGTAGCTATTATTGCGTAAGAGCACTGAAAATAGCAAATGCTTTGTTTTTCTTCAATTTAATATGCATAGTCCCTGCACTTAGTCTCAGTGATTTCTTTCGCTGTTTTCCTTAATATGATGTTGCACATGATTTGTTACTTCACCAAAAAGTTAACTAAATGCCTAAATATACCTATGTACGGTTTTCTTGAGACCTTTCACGTGTACCTGTTTCCATTAATCCTGCCGTTACTTTCTGTAATGTTTTCCCTGCTGTTCTCTCATCTTAGAGCTGAGCTCAATGCAAGTTTGACTGGAGAAGACTTGGCTAAAGCAGTATGACTAGTCTTGTGGCAAATTCAGAAATGTTTGGTAAAATAAAACTCTAGAGCATTTAAGAGTTATGCTGAACAGAGTGCACTACAGAGTTTGGATTAGAAACTCTTAAAATTGTGCACAGGAACGTGAGGCAATTGGAAAGTATTCTCTTTTCTCTGACTCTGGAATGACTGACCTTTCTGCTATAGTTACGGGTGCTGCTTTGTAGAGACAAATAAAGACAGCAGAGAAAAACAGAAGGGCTGGCTGAAGAGAAGAAAGCCAAATCTGAGTTTCTTGTTTTTTAACTGAAGCTGGCAAATTGCTTGTTAAAACTGTCCCTGTAGAACGATGCTATCTAAATTAGAAACTGATGTGGTTGGAAATAACTTTATATTGCCTGTCACTGTAAACAAGTCATTAGATTCATGACGACTTGATCGATTTCGTAATTCTGAAGTTATGATAGCATGAACTGTGCCCAAATATAAAATCAGTGAGATGAAATAAAAGGAAAACTCATGCTAAAAAGCAGAGGAACATCCCAAAGGAAAGTTTAGATTTGAGCAGTTAGCCAGTCTGCTTGACAGACCTTGCCTGTTTTATAATCTCTTAACTTCTGCTGCAAAGATTCAACTCCAATTTTAAGGCCACTAAAAGCTTTAGAGTTGTGATTTTCTTTGAAAACTACTATCGTCAGATTTTATCTGCAAGTTGTGGACACTGGGTTTTATATTTATTTATATAATTTCACCCAGGACTGAGGCTAGTCTTGGAGAGTCATAAGAAAAGCAGACTGCTACATAAATCTCAGGCTTGCTTTAACTATGTGTCCGTTAGACTCGGGGGAAACCTGCCGTACCGGTCTCGCTTGACTTCGGAAAAAGAACAGGCCCATTTTGGAAGGAGCGTACAATTGTGACCTTCTTCTAGAGGGCAACCAAATAATATGCTTATATCTCAATTTGTATGCCAAAGAACTGAGGATTGCCCTCATCCTCACAAAATGGTGTAGCTTAATCAACTCAGTTATGCCAACATATATATTTTTAAATATAATTCTATTGATATAAGGACACCCATCCACACAAGCCCTCTAGCACTTACAGATGCAATCCTTTATTCCCCTCTATCCTGACTAATATACCCATGTTGAGAAAGCTTCAATTCAGATAGCGAGGCTCAGCCAAAGGAATTCTCTAACCTACAGCGACAGTTCAAGAAGTTTCATTCGTCATCGTGAACAACAAATAGGTGCCAAAACCTCACACACCAGGGACTGGTGTTCTCAAATCTGTGTGGGAGAAAAAACGCAGTCTTTAAGTCGTGTTAACAGTCTCTCAACTTTTGTTAAAACATCCACTGTCCACAGCATATTTCCAATGTAAAACAAAGGGGAACATACTTAAGTCAAGGCTGCCTTTGTAGAAACCCTCTATGCGTTGAGCGTCGGGGCGCCCTGTGCGCAGGCCTGGCGGGTGCCGGGGCAGGGAACAGATCGGGGCTTTTCTTGCAGCCGCAGCCAGCCCGTTTCCTCGAAACCTCGCACTGCCAGAGCGGAGCCACAGCCAGGGCCAGGGCCGCTGTCTCAGCCCGCCCCCGGAGCGGCCAGCGCCGCCTGGCAGCATCCGGAGAAGCGCCGGCCTCGGCAGGCCACCTCGGCGAGGAGCCCTCAGGCCGATTCCGGTCTGCGCGCCCGCTCCGCACGGCCCTAACACCAGGGCGGCCGCCTACGCCCCGCACTTCACCTCCCGGCGGGCCTTTCTGTCGCAGCCCCCCGACGCTCCGCCGCCGACCCTCCTCATGGCGCCCGCCTGCCCTTCCCGCCGCTGCCTTCGCCTTCCTCGGCGGCGCATGCGCGGCGCGGGGGCGCATGCGCGCCAGCGCCCCCCCGCGCGGGGCGGGGCGAGGTGTGTGCGTGGAAGCGCAGGGCGCTGCTGAGGCGCTGGGCCGGCAGGAGGCGAGGGGGCGGCGGGGCCGGGGTCCGCTGCGGCGGGGGGTGGGGAGCCGCCCGCGGTGCCGGCGGCGCGCGTCGGCCCTATGGGGCCTTGAGGAAACGGCCCCTCGGCGCGGGAAAGGGTCTCCCCTGGGGCGCGGCGCGGCGCGGGGCGGGCGGGAGGATGGAGAGCCAGGCGGCCCTGGGCGCTGGCGGCGGCGGCGAGGAGCCGCTGAGCGCCGGCAGGGCGAGCGCGAAGAGGAGCGGGCGCGCCGCCGAGGAGGAGAGCCGCAACAAGCCCAAGCTGGTGAGCGGGCGGCGGGGCCGGGCGGGGGCAGCGGGAGGGGCCGGGGCCTGAGGCGTCCGGAGCCCCCGAGGCGCTGGGGCGGGGCGGGGCAGGCGGCGCGCGGGGGGCCCGCGGGTGGTAACGGCCCGCGGCGGCTGCGGGCGGCAGCCGGGAGTTCCCGGGCTCCGTCTGGAGGCCGGTTAGAGGGGCGGGGGTTGCTCGGCCGTCCCGGGGGGGAGAGGGGCAGCCGCGGCATCGGTCTGTCAGCTGCGGTGTTAACCTCCGCTATACTCACCTTTTGAGTCCAAAACCGTCAGTTTCCTGTGTTGGAGCATCCAGGAATTGGTGGCGATGATGCTGTTCTTGCGACTTCTGAGTATTCATGAAAATAGTATGAAATCATATGTATTATACGTGTTTTTTTTGTCTTTAATGGAAACAACCGTTGCAGCTGGACGGATCAGCCAAGCTTTTGAGTGCATTAGGCCTATGGAGTAGGACTTGAGTGCCTGCAAGTTTGTTTTTTCACTTATTGTGGCTATGCTGTTTGATATAACAGGAGATGTTTCCACTTGTAAACCTAGCAGTTTGAAGCAATAGGTACATTTTAAAGCTAATCTTAGCATTGGATTGTGTTTCCAGTTATAAAGGCAGCACCAAAAACAGTGAATAACAGCAGTGTTGATTTATTAATTGTTTACTTCTGTTATTTGCATTGACTTGTTTTAGCTCAGTTTTCTGATAGGAATTCAAGAGAAGCAGTGGTGTGGACTCTTTTTAAACTTATCTGATGTTTTGTATTGAGTGGAGTACTAATTATAGAGTTTTGTTTGATTTTGCTAGGTTTTCCACAGGTGCTAATAAAATTAAGCGAATACATAAGTACTTTCACCTTGTGTTCCTGTCATCAAGCCTAATGTGTGAAAGCCTTGGAAAGCTGATAAGCGTGAAAACTACATTTCTTTGTCACTGAAAACTAAGTTAGAATGTGTGTGCAGAGGACACTAAATTGGTAATATATGAGGCATAAAAAAGCTCCTGAAAGTGCCAATTATTTAAGAGGGTGACAGAAAGCCAGAACACTGAATAACTTGAGATCTGTTTGTATTAAAAGTGACCATGTATATCTTAACCAAACATAATCAAACAGGATGTTTGTTATGTTGTGTTTTTGCATACAAACTCATACTTTCTTGCACGGTCATAATGATGTACAAACTTCTTACAGCTAAACTAGCTAGAAAAGTTAGTTGAAGATGCCTACATAGAAGTCATTGAAAAAATCTTGTGTAGTGTGTGGACATAAAAAAAATGCTTCTATTTGAAGCCATGGACACAAATTTGAATTTGTTTCTGGCAGAGGAAAGCACTTTATTATGAAATAATGATCCAGTTTTAAAAATCAAGTGTGAAATGAGCCCAAAATTGCATTAAGCAGGCCAACTCTTTCTATTACGGGTTCTCTTCAGTCATTCTAGCATCACTAGAGTAGACTTAATTTTTTCCACTAAACATGACAAAACAAGTATTAGAGTAATACTTGAGTTCTTATGCAGTCATGCATACTTTTGTTTCCTGAGGAAATCGTTACAGCTGAATGAGAGCATGGATTTGAATAGTGGTACAGTGTTTGAATTAGATACCTTCTGAAAGATAACGTTGCCCTGAGATAAAGTGACTACCCTTTGATTATATAATTCAGTGAATCTATTGACTGGGAAAGTAGATTTATTTTGGACATGATCTACACAAGTTCTGTATGAGACTGAAGTGAAATAGAATCCCTCTCGGAGGAGGAAAAGGTGTGGGCTGAATTCAGGTGTGTTCTAAGCTATCGAGGCAGTGTGAGTGATACAGCCAGATGTATCAGTTATTGCTGTCTTCTAAGGGAAGAACAAGACTGTCATCAGGGGAAGGCTTCATCCTTATATACAAGAATAACCTTGTTAAATCTTGCTGGCTTTAACTTTGAATGGGGAATTTGTTCAGCTGAGGCTAGCAATCTCTTTAGGTACTCGGAGAGTAACCTTACTTGTACCTCGTCCCAGTTCTCTTCACTGTACAAATAACATTAAGGGAGTATTTGGGGCTTCTGTAAGAAAATCTTTCACATTTGTACAAATGTGAAATTGTCACTGAGTTTGTATATAAAGCGTATGAAGAGTTTGGAGATTTTCTTGCTTCAGCGTCACAGCTTATGATTCACCAAGTTTCAGCTAAGTTATATAGATGAATCAAAATTACTTGTTAAACTTGAGAGAATTTGTGCTAGAAATAGTCTCCTATTAGACAGTTCTTAGGTTGAAGTTTATGTGCACGCACAAAAAAGAGGAAGCAGTCTGTATTAGAACTTTGTTCTGGCACAGGAATTCTGTGAAGCAATGCTCGACAGAAAAGTTAAAACAGGATTTGCAGTGCTGCCTAAATGACCACTACTAACTAGAAGTTAATATGATTGGGTGTGGTTAGAAGTGTCTTTTTTTTTTTTTTTTTTGGCCTAAATTTATGGTGTTGTAATATGTCCTGTTGGATTAGTAATAGCATAAATAGAAATACTTCTGTGCATGTCATGGCTAGTGCCAAAATACTCATAAGCTCTTAAAGTTTTTCCTGAATGTTTTGGAGATGGGGTGCTCTATTAGCCCCAAGTTCAGGTTTATGCACTAATTGTTCAGAGTGATGGATATTCCGCACAGGTACAAACTGAATTTCTGAAAGGGGTTGTCTTGAGCTTGATGCTGTTTTTAATAGCAGGCTGAGAGAAAGATCTTGTATACCATGAGAAGCAAACTGTTGGGGTTAAGAGGAAGCTTATTTAATCGGAGAGCAAGTAAACTTGATTCTTCCAAAGAGGAGCAACTCCTACTTTGTTTTGAAAGTAGAGATTACTTAGGCTTCTTGTGCAAGTCTTTTAAACCCTGCCTCCTTTGAGATGAGTCACAAGCTAAAGACTCAGAATCTGACTAGTGTGCCGTAAGCTTGTGTCAGACAGTAGGATAAAAGTTTTTATCATTTAGCTTAAATATAGAGGTAAACAGTTTGCTTGGGAGAATAGATATCCCCGTTACATAACACCCCCCAAGTGCAGGAGTTAGCAAATGTTTTAAAGAAAGAATCAGTAGTACCAGTGACTGTCAGACAGGCAATGTGCTGCAGGACCTGTATGCTTGGTGATAAACGTCCCATCATCGTCTTTACCTCCTTGGGCTGTTTGATGTCCTTCTCCTGTGAAGGAATAACATACTCTTTACACGTGACTTATTTAGGTTTGCTTATGCAATATGCAACCATCTGTCAGTCTGTGTTGAGCGGAGATAATTGGCAAATGAATGAACCGTTGCATCTGAGACCATAGTGTGTCTGAGTCAGTGCATGAGCGCAGGGGAATCCTGGGTTGCCTCAACTGTATGCTTGAGCGAAAGATGAACTGAAATGCCTTGTCTTTTAGAAGACGCTCAGTCTTACTAAATCAAAGTCAAGTTACTCCAATAGGTGAAGTGAGACTAAGGCGCAACTGTTATTGAAGAATGAACTTGACGCCGTCTGGAAATTTGTTTATGTAGCAGAAAAAGATACTGGTATTAGAGCAGGCACTAATTCTAGTATAGTAGAGTAGGGCATAGTTGGTACTGATGCTTAGCTGAATGCTTTAGCTTTTGATGTTAATTGGTATGGATGCTGTTTAGATGAGATGATAGATACAGTGATAAGCCTATCTGCTTGTGATAATTAAACTTCCTGGAGTACTTCTTGTAAGACAAAACAGTTGAGCTATGCTATACCATACAGAAAGCTTTCCAAGCAGAACTAATTCTATCTGGGCAATTAGAGAATAATAGTGAAAACTGTACACATCAAATACACAGTGTACACATCAAATAAAAGTGATACTTTCTTAGAGTTTAAGCACTGGCGTGCTGAATGGTCAGGTTATTAAGGATGAGCTTGCAATTCATTTATTTGTATATTTATTTTAAAAATAACCTCTAACATTTATGTTAATGATACTGTGATTGCTGATGACCCAAGTTCGTATGTGAAGGAAAAGATCAGCTTAAAAATGTTGGTTATGTTAAAAGGTAACTTTCTTTTCTGCATCAATTGCAGTTCTTTAGACGTAAGCAATACTGGCTAATAAAATCTCTCTAATTTTTATCCCTGTCTAAATCTAGAGAGAAAATGGAAAAGAAAGAGATGGCCCTTGCTGCTGAAGCAACTGATAATTTCATTTGGTTATTCATCAGTTCACTAGTTCAACCTTAAAACCACAAGAAGTTAGCAAATGACTAAACTGAACGTTTTTGCACAGTTGCTTACAATTTATATATGTGTAAATTATATAGGTATATATTTTTTATCATTCAATAACTTTATTTTGAAGGAAAAACTTTTTTTTAATATAAAGGATTCTTGATGAGGAGAGCAGATAACTTTGATGGAAGATTAACAGAAGATGTGTAACAATTTGTATCAGTTTAGGAAGTTGCAGGCAGGCAAACCTAATTGGGGCAGTTTAAACTTTCGTGTTGTTTTTATATCAAATGGATCTTTCATTTAAGGTCTTGTGAGTCAAGTACCTTTTCACTACAATATTGGTGGAATGAATTTCTCTAGACCTCCTGCTTTCAAGCATGACTTCCTAATAGATCGATAAACAGAACCTTGCTTGAGGAAAGCACTACTAACACAGCTGATAATGCAAATGGATTCTACTTGTTAAATGTTAGTCCATTGTATGGGAAGAAGGGGTGAAAATTGAAGAAATGCTTAAGCAGTTGCTTATTGCTTCAGAAAATAACGTGAATAGAATACCTACAGTTGCTAGTGAATGTTCATAATTTTGAACAGTTTATGTGCAGTTTGGGCTCAGAACATTAAAATGGCCTTTAAAAGGTCACGTTAAACATCTTTTATCAAAGGTTGAGATCGAGAATGATTAAAATGTGTTTACCCTTTATCATCTTAGATTAAGTATTTTGCTGTTGGTTGTTTTCCTCAAAAGATACCTAAGATATTGGTGAGTGTTATCTTCTTTGACCACAGTGGAACGCCATTCTGGCAGTCTTCTGTACCATTGTGGCGTTTCACAGTATCTTGTCTAGCAAGTTGGACTGGAAGTTGGATATATCACCAAGTGAAGAGCAGATGCATATAATATTCACGCTCTGAGTAAATGCAGTTTATCATCTGGATTTAGAGCTACCAAAATGATTTAGTAAATAGTAATTTAGATAGCCAACAATTTGTTTCCTCATAGCTTTTTTTATTATATGACAGTAAATATTTAGATTTTGTTTAGAAAAGCAGGACTATTTTCTCATGCTTTTTACTGACTTGTCTAAAAGTGGTAATTTTAAAATATTGCACAGTGCTGTCATTGTTAAACATAAATCAGTTTTAGCTACTCACTGACAAATAAAATACTTATACTAAGTATTTTTCAGTGACTTCAGCTCTGGTTCTTGTGAAGTAAGAGCTGTCAGACATTACTTTTTAAAACATTTAAATTGACTTAAGGTAGAAAAGAATGTTTCAGAAATGAATTTAAAAATGTGGTCAAGGTTCTTCAACATCTGTAGCATATGACATCATGTAACGTGACATGTTTATTTTGTCCAGACAACAGCAGATGTTGGTTTTAGAACTTTTGATTCCTGGAAGAGCAAACTGCTAAGAACCAAGAAAAGTTTGTTACAGTTTGCAAAACTGCAGCTACTTTGAGATTTTATAGATAAAGGTATCTGTTTTGGGATATAGATTTATATATAGACTTTTTTTAAAGTGTGGAGAAGCTAAAATGCGTGTAGTATGTTGTGATTTTTAAAAGAATGGAAGAAAAACTTGAAGTTGCTGACACTTGTGAACTGACAGGAATTCAGAGACTTCATATGTTGTGCTCTGGTCCATGCCTAGTATAATATATATATATATTGTATATATATTTTTGAACTCCTTGTGATACTGACATCCTTAATACGGGACAGGGTTTCAGGGTCTTCCCTGACTGAGGAGGAGAAAGAAGCATGGAGCAGGAGGTAGATCTGAATAGGTGCTAATATTAATGATCAAATATGTCCTGTGAGATTTAATAGTACAGGATTGTTCAACACAGGTGTGCAGAGCTGGGATGAAAATGCTGTCAGGCTCTTAAAAATTGTTAGTGGGCTTGCAAAAGGAAGGAGTATTTGCAAACTCTTTTGTTCCAATTCAGCTGCTTTTCTGTAGTTTTCTTTAATGTGAGGTGTTCACGACTGAGTTTGCCAGAGTCTTAAACAAAAACCCCTTTAATTACTTCACAGCTCTGTTTCGTGGAAGTGGTGTAACCTGTTGAGGCATAACTAAGTAGAAGTGTAACAAGCACCTGCAGTCATAAAGACTCCAATCAGATTTATTCTGAAAGAGTTATTTGTAGCAGAGCTGAGCGCTTCGTGGGTCCAGGTAGAAGGGACTGCTGCTACTTTGGTTGTTCAAATACAGGCAGAATCTTAGTGTGAGAATAAGACTCGCTATCAGGTTTTTTTGGCAACAGTGCTTGCTTGAACAGTCTCCATGCTGATCTGTGTGCTTTACTCACTAAAATTTTTGTGTGGCAGTGTGACAAACAAAATTGGGACTGATCCAGTCAAAAATCCCCTTTATTTTTTTCCTCTTTCTAGATTGTTTACTGGAATTAATATGGCCAGAGTTGTGGCAAACTGGAACTCTTCTTTTTCTATTGATTTGTCCGAGTTCATCCGTTAGTACTATTAAAACGTCACTGTGTCAGCCTTTCAGCCATCTTCTGATGGTAACTGTTTATTTGGACATGATGTGAAAGCAGCACAATGCATGCAAGTTGGTAGGTCTGAAAAAGATTTGCTAAGGTGATTGTATGATATTGTAATCTATATGTTAATATAAACCATGACCTCATCTGACTTGTAAAAATTGAGAAATACCTTAGAAATTAAATTCAGTGAGTCCCCACATGGAAAATGTAGGGTTTGGTACAACTACTGAAGGTATTCAGTCACCTGGGTGTGGTAGTGTTTGATTTTAAAGGTGTAGTGAATACTGTAATGTCGCCACACCTTCTCTGTTATATAAAACAAAAATACCCTTAAGAGTCTGTAGTAGATAAAGGCACTTCCTATGTAAACAGGAAACTATTTTTGGATTAGTTTCAGAGCCTTTTTGTGGCTGGGTGGGGTGGGGGGCGGAGAAGAGGAAGTTCAAGGTGATGCGTATGACAGGCAGCTTCCTTGTAAGGTTTCCTCTTGATCCTTTCAGTGATCCAAGACTAAACCATTGGAGACATGAAATGGTAGTGGAGAAGGTCTTAGGCATGCTGAATGTGTGATGTTATGTTGGCCGCTAGTAAGCGTCCTCATTGTAGTGTTATCAGATACAGAGGACTTCAGAGATGAAGTATGTATGTTAGTAAAGATATGTCCAATTTTTATTTCAGAATAAAATTTCAGTGTTTAAACTTGTTTTGGAAATATATAATTTAAGTGTAAAAAGTCACCAGCTGATTATAAAAATGTGATCTGATGAAATACTGCCTTTTTCTCAGGGGAAATTTTTTTGTGAAGATACTTTAACATTTACTGCTCTCCTAATTGTAGTGGAAATGCGAAGTTTTTATGATGAAAAACCCTGAAGTAGCATATTTGGTTTGTCATGTGACAGTAAATGCAGGAGAACTTGCATCAGGAATATGAACTTTTCAGAGCAGTGTTTGACTAGTCTAGGTTGGAACAAGTTTCTAAGTAAAATATTAGTAGATTTGGGACAGTAGGGAAATAGTACTGTAGAATACCAACACTTGGAGCTGTGTGACTGGAGGCATTAATTGCAGTTGCTGCCATAGTAACCACTATGGCAGTCAGTTGCAAGTGAACACACATGTAGAGCATGTAAACACACACATGTAAAGCATGATTCTTTTTTTTTTCCTGTTTTCTCAGTTGCTGTAAATTATTTTGTTATCTACAAAATTGTAGTAACTTCTAGAATAGTATAACTTCACAGTGAAACTCTATTGGATGTGTGTATTGTGATTGTATGAGTGCATGAGTAAATGAGAACTTGACAGTTATAGTTCAGATAGTTGCATGCAGGGTTCCAGTTTTATTAGAACAAGTAAATATTTTCACTAAAAAAGAAGAAAATGTTTGACCTTACCAAGGCAGCATATGTGATTGTAGCAATAATCTGCAAAAATAAGTAGTGGAAATATACTTCTGTGTACTTGAATCTTCAGGCTAAGAACACGCGTGCTTGCGCGCGCGCGCTCTCACGCTCTCTCGTGCGTGCGCGCTCTCTCACTCTCTCTTCCCAATTACCAATTACATCTTATTTTTCTGGACCACCTGCAGAATAGTATTGCATTTATTTTGGGCTAAAATAATTTCATGTTCAAATCTAATATTTTTGTAACGGATGCTCTAATGTCCCTTCTCGAAAAACATCGTATTTAAAATATAAGAATCCTATATATCAAAATATAGGAATTCAGATAGTTTCAGTGATATTTTGCACTTTGCTTGATAAGAAAGCTTATTTCAAATACACCTCCTAAGATTCACGAGTGAAATGCTAATGGAAGTGCAGAGTAATAATTTCAAAAGTGCTTTGAGATACCTATCTAGGTTACTGTACGTGTATTTGGTGCATGCAAAAGGTGCCAGACGTACATTAGAGAAGAAGCTATCGGTCCATGTAGTTGCTATTGCTCTGCTTTTAGGCAGTACTGCTTGTCAGTATTGGTATGTTCTGTTTGCTGCAACTAGATTAATTAATTCAATTGGTGTGGATTTGGAAAGAAATTAAAATTTTTTATTTTTACTAGGAAAGTATACTGATATCATTTACTAAACTAATCACTTGAAGAGTTATTAGATCAACTTTTGGGACTTAATTACAAATGAAAGCAGTGTAACTCCTGCCAGGATAAATGGACTGTTTAGATGTTTATTGGGCTGGTTACATGTCTGTTGCTTTTCTGCCAAGTGTACTTGTCAATACCATGTTCAGCCTTGTGTCTCTGCTGCTTGTTTTTAAAAAAGTGCAGCTGTTTGACTTCCCATCTTTGAGTTTTTAGGGAACTTGTTTTTTTTTTTTTTTGTCTTTTTTGTATAATGTTATTGGGAAGTGCTTTTGAAACATTCTGGAGCAATTGTATTGGGAAAATCTATGTCAAAACAATTGCGTACAGACTTGATCTTAATATTATGCTTAGACACAAGCTGCGAAATGAGCTTTTTGCTTTCATCGTGGCAGCAGAATAAAACCAGTTTTGCTAGACAGCAATACTTGGTAGATGTTCAGATCGTTGTGCATCTTCCTTTCTTGTTCTGGGCTCTCCTGAGTGCGATCTTTTCATTCAAAAATATTATGGAGCTGTTCAGAAGACTGAGTAAGAGCTATTATAAAGCTGTCCAATTTGGTCAATGAAGAGTAGTCAGAATAGGCCTCCTCCTTTTAACCCTCATTTCCTAAAGAGAGAGAGACTATTTTATTGGGAAAAGGTTTATCGTCAATCTAACTGAAGTGGAATCTTAGCTTGTTTTTAGCTTTTCATAGACATGCAAGCCTTTTAACCGCAACTAAGTGCGTTGAACATAGGATTATTTTTTGTTGAAACCTAGACTGTATTTCGAAAGGAGTAGTGACCAGCCAGCTTCAAAATGAGAGTTCTTTTAAAATCTGAGTTACAGAAACTGCTTGTATTTGAGAAAAATCAATAATTATTTTGCCCAAATATGTATTTTTTTGTTTCCGTTCCTGCTTGCTTGCTTCCCATTATACTATGCATGTAAGTAGCCTAATATCTGATTGTATGTGGCAGATTCAATTTCTGTATACTTCCCTTCCAACTATATGCAAAGATAGTTTTGGGAAGGTTCTCAACCAAATATGCAATTTCTTTCCTGGAACCCATCCTGCACATGTGGGTACAGTAAGTACTGAAAGAAGTGTCTATCTGAGAGAGAGAGAGATACACACACACACACACACATATAGATAAATAGGTATATTTTCCTCTGGTGCTTCTTAAGAAGATAAAACTGGAAGCATATAGCTGCTGGGAGACAATTGGTGTACTTGCCAATGAAACAGAAGACCAATAGCAAGTTACAAAAGTTTACAGAAGACCTATGCTGTGAAGAGTTTGATCAAATACTGGCCGGCTACTTGAAAAGGGAGTATTTTTCTTTTGTTAGACTTTGAGGAAGGAAGGACATGTGCATTTGTTTTAATAAAAACAAAAAATTCCCAAATTCAACTAACCAAAAGCACAGCCCACAAAGGAACTGGCAGTGGAAGAGGTGCAGTGAGCCAAAGGAGCTGGAATTACTTTTGAGCATCATTCATTTTGTCTGAACCCAGCAATCTTGTCATATGGCCACAGCAATCCTACAGACAACTTTTTAGAGTAATGTTCGTTCTGCCTTCCAAGTTGTAGGCTTCCTTGCAAAGAGCAAGTATTGATTGGAGGAGTATGTGATCCCTTCGTAAATAAGTTGATATTAAAGTTATTTTTTTCAGTTAAACGCATGCTATACTACTAAAACTTAGAAAAATAAGTAATGCTGCTGCTAGCCAGGCGCTTTGGCCTTTCCTTGGAAAAATAGCAATTCAGTGTTACTAACTTGCATGGACTATTTAATGCAGCTCAATAGTCAAAGCATACTGGATTAAACTGAGTTTATAGCTGCCGTGATACGTGCATGGACTTCTGCTCCTTTTCCTAATCTTTCCCATTTGCAACAGCTTCCTGAGAAGATGGCGATCCTTTGTCCTATAAGGAAGTAGGAAATGAAGCAGCTGTAGCATGTTGTACAGAATAGAGAGGAAGCCAGTGGTATCATTTGGCGTAAGTACAGCTGAGATTCTCTGTTAAGAAGGTAACAGGAAGGATTCCAGGTGCTTGTAACAGCTTATGAAGAAACCTGTTATCTTCTGCTAAAGGGGAAAGTAAGCGCAAAAAAAAAAAGTTTATCGTAATATTGGAGTGTGGTATGTGCTCAGTTTGACCATGAACATTCACACAAATTTTATAAACGTTTTGCTGTGAATTCATGAAACAATTGTTTTTAAATATAAGATGTTAACTGATGAAATTACTGCTTATCTCAATTCATTCAGGAATTAGCTTGAATCTTAGAATATTGTAAATTAACATTAATGGATTTAGGAAGCCTGTCTTTTTAGCCCAAGCTTGCCTGAAGTTAAAATATGAACGTATAGACTAGTAATTACAGATCAATGGAAATTTGTGTAATGGGTTTATAGGTGGAGACTTTATCAAAGCCTACTGCTGTATTTTTACCTATATAGTTTGGGAATGCAGTATTGTAAAGGTTGGAGAGGCTGCAGCAGATGTTGATAGTTCAGCCAAGAAGTTGTGTGCTAAATCAAATGAAGTTTCCTCATCATTATGTTCCTCTTTTTTTTTTTTTTTTTTTTTTTTTTCTGTTAATGAGCAAAATGCAGCAGGTGATCCATTTGCCAAAGAGGGGTGGAAAGAAAGAACTGAACCTTGTGTGTCACTTAACTGGCCAGTTATGGGAGTATGTTAACACTTAATCTAAACTGGAGAGAGCAGTTTGAGCATGCTAATATTATTTTCCAGCCAGTTGTTACCTTGCAGTTAACCAAAAGAGGTAGATGATCTGTATTTTAACATGCTTTTCCCCTAATGGTTCTGCGCTTGCTGTCCATAATTCAAAATATCACTGCAGACTAATTTTTTTCTTAATATAATAGCCATTAGTCTGTTTGCTATAATTAATGCTTTGGATACTAAATCCTAAATGTTTACAAAATTTTCACAATAACGGTTTTACTTTTGATAAGTATTTTGTCTTGCATGGTCATCAGAATCAGAAATAGATCCTGGCTGTACTAAGTGCTTTATAAACAAGTTATCCATCCTGTAACGTAACTGATGTAAACTTTGCTGATCTCATGTCTTGATTTTTGCATGTCTTTAATGATGATAACTCATCTGACACAATTGGTGCAGAGACTTGATGGAAACTGGTTGGACTCTGTAGCTTTGGAAGATGACAACAACGCTTACTTTATCTGCCTTTGCACTGACTAACACGAAAACTACCTCTAATAGGCTTTCTGAAATTGTTCCTGCAGTAGTCTAAGCTGATCTAACTGTTGGCTGCCCTGGTGCCACCCTTGCATCTGTCTCTGACAGCCAGCAATTCTATTGGCTTAGGCTGCTGTGAAAGTGCCGCTTTTGGAATGAGTTTTTAATTTTGCTCTAATTTTAAAACCTACTTCTGATAAACACCAATGAAGTATTCTCTGAAACAAATTCTTCAAAACAATAATGGCAGTTTGAGCTGCAAATAACAAAACTTGCTTGAATTCTTTTCCCTAAATTTATGTATATATTCAGTTACAAAACTGTGGAAGTTAAGGTTATATAAGTGTTTACAGTTATTTTTCCATTTTCTGAATCAACTTGCCTTTTGGTAAAGCCATATACAGAAGTCATCTGGAAAATGCAGTTTCATCAGTCGTCCATGTGTTTTTTGGAGCGTGCTAGTGTTTTGCCTAATCAGGCTAAAAACGTGGAAGCCATCCCAGTTTCTTTCAAGCTCCCTTTCGAGCCAGATCAAACTGCTGCTTAAGGTTTCTATGTTCTGCTTGCACAGGGATATGGTGTGGAAACGTGCCATTCCTTCATCTCCTGGGTATCAGACAATGGCATTTGTGAGGGTGAGCGTCCAATACGATTAACAGGGGTTTTTGGTCTCTGGCCTGTCCTGCTCCCCCTGCCCCCTATTGGGTATAGTTCTGAGACACTCAGTCTCCCGGCTTTATGACTAAAGGATTGCTGCCCTCTACTGTTAAAGAGCAGCCTGAGTGACCCTCTGGCTTCGGCATGAGGAGTTAGTTGTGTAACTTCTTTTCCTAGGAACGCTCATTTGTGGATAATCCATCTCCTCTGGAACGCTTTCCAGCTTCTTTTTGCAGCCTTATCTAAGATGTTTCGTGTGTTTCTTCATCTCCATTTGTAGTGTCCCTAGGAATGTTTAGCCTCAGGTTCAGCTTTTAGATTAAGTCTTAGTTTAATGATTTAAATAATGCGTTTTAAAGGAACAGCTGCAAAGCAAATGGATCTTTCCATGTGGTGCTATAAAGATGGAATGTTAATGTGCAACAATAGTAGCAAAACTATTACAGTGTTGCTAACTTCAATTACCTTTAATATACATGATGGAGTACAGCAATTGTTTTAAGTTCTCCTATTTCAAAGTGTGACACATGCTTCTTGAAGTGCTAATCAACTTACTATAAAGCAAACATTGTACTAATTACCTTTTTGCTAGTCTTTTTAGTAATGCCAGGTATACTTTGTCATGGATAAAGACCCCAGAAGTCCTAAAATGAGTGTGTAGTTCTAGTCTGTGCACTTCAACTAACACAGCTCAACTCTCTTTTTCATGAATTCCTATGTGCCTTTTTATATTTAATTACAAAATTGAATATGATAACACGAGGTTAAATTTGTCTAACAAGAATTTTTTTTTAACTAAAGAGAAGAGGTTGTCGGAGTGGACAGTATTTTGTAGCTGTAAGATCTAGTCTCTAGTTGCAAACAACTTCTTATGCTGCGTATTATGTGGACTAGATTTGGTCTTCCTCCGCTTAGACACCCTTAGTCCAGGTACTTATGTAAGAAGTTATTCCCTGCCTAGTGGTCATGAAAAGTTGTGTGCACATTTGTTTGTGTGCACATTTGTTTGTGGCTGGTTAAAAACACTTGTCCTTGAGCCAAGTTTCAGAATGCTGTTTTTTCAGGGATTGGAGTCCAGATAAATTTTAGAAAACAGTGATCTCTTCTCTTGGGTTTCTCCTTCTTAAACTAAAAAGGCCAAGCTTCTGTAGGTTCCTCTTACAAGATTATGGCTGCTAGCAGCAGTTTGAACTGTTACCTGAGGTTTCAGGCAGTGGTCAAAGAGGGTATTGCAGCACAGCATAATTTTTTTTAAATTTTTTTTCCTGAGCAAAGTGGAGCGGAATGGAAATTAAGATCAGAAGTTACTCAGTCAATTGCTGTTTCAGTATACGTGGTAAACTGTGAGTTGCTCTTGATTTTATTTTTCTGATGGAAGTGAGAATTCTCAGCATAACAAATGAGCATGGAGAAGTAGTGTTTATATATAATGGAAAGATCAGTCGACCTGTGTAAAGACATCTTTATTTGCAACTCGTGGCCAGCTCAGATGTGTTCTACAAACTTTTGGTAATGCACAGATCACCAAAAGATTTCAAAATACATATACTGCTGTGAGTTCTGCACTGAAGATTAATGCAATCCTCTTAAGTCATTTAAGTCTTTGAATGTTGGTGTTGTAACTTCAGTAGCCTGAATTGAGCTTCAATGAGGAGATGGCAATTTTCACACCAATAAATGCAGTGAGCTGTTGTAGAAAAACTGTCTACTGTTTTTAGGTGCAGCCTTGAAATTACTCTTCAGTCCCTCCTAGAATGTTAGTATGGCCAAGACTGACCTTTTAAGGAATAGAGTGGTGCAGCTGCCTTAGTATGTGTTACTGTTACGCTTTTCTATTGTGTGCCTTGTTGTCATGCTCTGCCAATGCTTTCTTATGCAAGTAAATGGGTTTCCCACCGTAGTTTGAAACAGGTAGGGGAAACAGAAAAGTTAAAAGCACCTAAGGTTAAAAAGTTTCTGGTTTTGTGGTGGAAGAAGTGAACAGTTCACTTTCTTGAAGGTCTTGCACTATGTTATGTTCATAGATAACCTTATTTCTTCACAATTCTTTTTAGCTATAACATGTCAACGTTGTTTGAACTATCTTAAGTGGATTATCAATTGTTTTACCATGAGGTTTAATAATAGTTGTTAGGCTCCTGCGCCATTGTGTTCCCAGTGGAATCAACATTAATAAATAGAAAGGAATATTTTAACTATTGGTGCAATACAAGCAAATTACACTGGAAAGAGAGAGTCTCCATCACTTAAGTGAAGATGGGATAAAATGAATTAGTAGTAAATGGTGAAGTTTCATGGTTTGTGTTAATACGAAAGCTAAGAGGGAAAGATGATATGCCGCTCCCTTAAATTGTGTATGTTTGTTAATGTGATACCCTTTATCTGCGAATGTTTTATCGTAGCAGATATTTTGAGAAACCTTTCCCTGTGGGTTACTTCTTATATCAGGCAGTTAGAGAACTCAGTTTCTTGCTAACAAGCTAGAAGAAAGTTGATTTCTTTTCATCTTGTAATGCTGTGGTCATTTTGTGGATGGGTGGAAGAATAATGCTAGAGGACTGACTACAGAAAATGTATTACTCTAAACTTCTTCCTGGGGATGTAAACAGCTTTCAATTTACTTTCTTAAATCAGGCTGGAGGTGATAGTATCTCTTTTAGTATAGAGACTGTCAACACTGTGCGAAAATGAGAATCCCAAGACACAGAGTTGTCTTGCCTCCACCTCCAGCTGCCTGCAATTTCTTATACCTATTAAATGCATTGCTTATTTTGAGTAGCTGTTGGCAGCAGTGTGGCTTGTACAGCATAGGGAGACATAGGGAGTGAGCATGAGATGTCTGAAAAAGTTTTAGGTTGTATCTTGTTTTGGTATTCTGTAGTTTGTCCCAAGGAATTTGAGTGACAAATGCAATATAGATGTAGAGATGAAGGAGATTGTCCTTTTTCAGGTTCTGAGAGAGACTGGCAGTAGTCAAATGAATAAATAAAAATATTTCTAATGCAGCTGAATACTAAAACAGATGCTTTGAATTAAATCTTATTGCTTACATATCTGTCTCTGGGTTTAAGTCACAGTTGGGTTTTGCTACTTTTGAACTTTTCGCTCTATGAACTCTGTTTAAAAAAGTTAAGGCTTTACAAGAGTAAGAACATCTTGGTGTTGATTTCAAGATCAGAGTATTAGTTCACCTTCTACTGCATGTTGAGCCTAGAGAAAGAAAGTGCAAGAGGGATGTAGCTGAGAAAAAGAAATCTGAGATACTACAGTTATGAAGGGGAAAGACTGGCATTAACAGCTGGAGTAGTAAGGCAGAAATAACTAAAACATGTTCTGGGGTTTCATGCTAGCTGTCCTTGCCACCTCCAAATTATATTTTTGTTATAGTTTTAAAGTATAAACCCATTTCCCTCTTTCCCACCTTGACTTCTTCCGCCCCTATTTGTATATTCTTGTAAGTTTGTCTTCAGAAATATCACGTTTGCAATTGCAGCTGAAAGATAGAAAGTGCAATTAGAACCAGTGTTGTGGTGATTAACGTCTTCCACCAAGGGGAAGTGGAAGGGTATATGGGTATATTAGAGCTTCAGAATTTGTGCAGTGGTACTTACAAACTTTTTAACCATGACCAAAATAGTGTCTGAGAGAACTTATTATCTTCTATTGAATTCATGTGAGCTATATCACGTTGGTTTCATGTCCAATAACACTGAATTCTGATACGCTAATGATACTCTGTTACCTTCTGCTAAGAAGTATGTTAATACCACATATGCGACACCAAAGAACATTACTTATTTTTAATCACTGCTTTGGTTAGTGGTTCTTTTATTAAAAGTAGCTGTTTCTATTACTAATGTGAAAAGATTGCAAAAGGCTAGAAGTTATTGCTACTTGCAGTAGTCATCTCATTAAAAAACAGGAACCTACCAGGTCATTATTTAGTTTTGTTGGCCCTCCCCCCCCCCCCCCCCCCACCCCCCGGCCACTTTATGTCAGCATTGTCTGCTATATCTTCACTTCAAGCTAATATAAACACAAAACGCTGTGATTTTCCCAAATTAGAATTCTAAATTATTACTTTTTTTGTCTTCTGTTTTCTTGCTGTCTGTTTCTTGAATATTCTTCCATGTGATATGTTGCACAAAACCCCCCCCCACCTCACCCCCACCACCACCAAAAAAAAAAGAAAACCAAAAAAACCTCAACCCTGAAATTGGAAGCAACCTTACCTTGTTGATTTTTCCTTCATCCTGTTAATTATTTTGTGAACTTGATTTTGGTATATAGTATTTGTTTAATAAATGCTCCCAGAATTTGTTATGAGTGAAAGAAGCAGGCTTCTCTGTTTCTTGGGCTAACACTAGTGTTCATTTGATCTTCTGGTGAGCCAGTTTGAGGAGGTAATTAGATAGTGATAATTTCATGAAGATATAGTAACTTCTTTCGTTTTGTTAGTTGCATGCTCGTCCTCTGAATAGGTTTAATGTAAACTTGCCTGAGTGCAAGCATTGGCACAAAGGATAGAGGTGGTGGCATTGTGCTTGGGGGTTGAGGCTATCTATTTTGGTAGTAGCTCATCGGTAGATAGGACTTAGTTTGATAACTATCTGACAAAATGTCAGACTTCAAATTGTCAGGAGTAAAGAAAAAGCCTGATGGGTAGAGAGTTGCATTAGTAAATATGTATTCAAATTTTAGTTTGACTGCCTGGAGTCTGAATTGTGGACTAGTAGGTACAATTAATCTTCAGGCAGAGGACAGCAGACTAAATGTTCTGCCTTGATGACCTCTTTTAGGCTTATTCACTTTTCAAACTTGCTTTGTGGTGGTCCTAATGTTGTATGTATTCCCCATCAGTAACACAGCGTATGAACTGACCTTTTTTTTGGTTAATTGTATGTTCATTGTTGTCAAAATGATGTCTTGGTTGAATACTGTTATTGATGAGCAGCTACCAATCACCTTAAGGCAGTTACCTGAGACTTTGCATGACTGGAGTTGCCTATTTAATTAGTCAGTCACTGCTGCTGCTGCTTCTGGCTTGAAAGGTTCCTGGCTTAATATTTTTTTTACTTCAGAGAAACAGTGGAATGCAGACCTTTAGAAAGATTCAATTTAATGGAGGAATTGTTGTAGGTCTAACTTGTTTTTTGAGCCTAAATAAAGCCATGGCAAAAAGTCTGAGGACATGATCAGAATAGTACCTCCTAGAAATGGATTGCTATCCCAAAAATGCCCCCTTGGCATTTAGGAGTTCTTTATGAAACTGAACGCTTCTTGTAAGTGGAGCCATTGATCAGTCCCCATAATTAATGCAGGACGTACAGTATGCATGAAACAATCCAAAGCCCAATCAAAGATTTATTGATTCATGTGGTATGGGGTTCTGACCAGAAGCACCTTGATCCCTTCAGCTGCTGTGAGTATAACCAAGAAATATGAAACCTTTGTGTGCAAGAAGACCAGGCTACTAACCAGTGACTTGCGTAGCTGTGTCATGGATCAACTACCACAGTTTTTTCAGATACAGTAGTTATTTTTTATCTCTGAGAGTCTTTTTTAAGTTTTAGAAGCTACCTATTCTTGACTGCTTGGTGTAAATTGAACAATATTTATTAACCTAATGCTTTCTTGATATGATTGTCAATCTTGGTATGCAGTGTAGATTGCTTTCTTGGCTGTGACTAAAGATACAATGTCAGTGATCTTTGTCAGTTTTTAATATGGTTGAGGAAAAGTAAAAAGATATGAGGTAGGTAGAGATAGTAGTGTACTGATGGTGCAGAAACCAGTCACTAACTTTAGCCAATTCAGCTGTCAGTTTGCTTTACTGGTAGTTTAGAGGAATTTGGTGAATGAGGCAGCGAGAAAATAGCCGAAGCCTCAAGAAGCTAGGGCACAACTATGTCTCCTCATCTCTTCCAGTCTTGATAACTCTGTCAAAATTGAGAATGTCCTAATAGTTTATCTGCTTGTCTTCTGTTGATTCAGTTTGAAGTCCAGTAGTCTTAACTCCGAGCTATCTAAGAGAAAAAAATGGTCATCTTTGGAAAACTGCTCTGAGATCTCATTCCATTTTTGTGAAGCATAAAGGGTACTAGGACTATATAGGTTTCAGGTTCATGAGTTAGTCAAAAGATATTGGTAAAGGTAATGTAAGTCAATCTTTCCTCCTAAAATATAGTGAATTATAGTATTTTATGAAGAGTAATAGGAAATGTGCTTGCTTTCTGATTCCATGCTCTTTAGTTTTGTTTCTATTAGAACAGTTACTGAAATTGTGAGTGATTTTTAATGATAGAATGTATAAAACAGACTCTTGTGAAACAATAGATAACTGCCTTTTTTCTTCTTCTTCTTTTTTTTTTTTTTTTTTTCCTAAATAGAATATTCAGATAAAAACTTTGGCAGATGATGTGGTAAGGTCCTCCTGACATCTTGGTTTGTAATGATAACCCTGCCCTGCATGCTATTTTACTCCCAAACGTTGTGGGCAATGCGACATGTTCTTATAAGGATATTAAGATTTAGACTTCAGAAAATTTGTGAGACTACTATGCCTGAAGAACTTCATTTATAACTTCAGTTAAAGAAAAGTAATGATATCAATCTGGAGAAGCTTCTTTAAGCACAGTAAATATTTGAGTAAACACTGCAGACATGTTCAAACTGTTAGGAATGTTATTTCCTTTTTCTAACAGGAAAGTATCTGCGGTGGTTCTTCAAAGTAGGTTGCAAAATGATTCAAATGGGACTATTTTGGCTAATAATTGTGTACTGCATGTCAAACAAGTAGTCTATATTCAGTAGCACTAACTTGATAATATTGAATACTTTGAAACCTATTGCCAAGTATTTTACATAAACTGTATACTATCGTTTCAAAATTGATTGCAGTAAAATTACTGACTATGGTTTTCTGGATATGACAGTTAAGCCATTCTGGCTATTCAGTGGCTATCTAGTTCATCATCAGTCATCTATTTGAGATGAAGAAACTGTATATGATAACCATGTCTAAGCTTCATTTTTGACTTGAAAGTGATCTTGCCATCACAATCTGGTTAAACAAATTCGTTTTTAATAAGGTGTGCTTGAAACAGTTTACAGTAAAATTGATCTTAAAAGCCCTTTTAAATGATTGCCAAAAGAGTGTTTTAATATAAATGAATAAAATTGCATTTGATGTATATTAGAGACGTTTGAGTATTGTCTTTACAGCATTATATAGTATTTTGTGGGCTTTTAAATAGGCTATGCCCTAATTTTGTTTTCAAGGAAATGTAAATAAGAGAAAATATAATTAAAATTATTTACATTTTAAAGTTGACAATATCCTTTTCAGTAATGTGTTTCTGTCCACAAATGTAAGACTTCTAAGGAAACCATTCCCCTCCCACCAAAAAAAACCCAGAGCAAAAAAATTCCCAAACAAAGTAAAAGGACATGCAGCTTATCTAGGGATACTTTCTGTTCAAAAATTAACTCTAGTCTTGAGGTGTCTGTAAAACAAAAACAAAACAAAAACAACAAAAAAAGCCCCTTACCTATCTTCCACTCCACTTAGTCAAATATCTCCACTCGTGACTGGACTAACTTCAAATTAATCCAGGTTTCTTGCAAATGAAATCTACTTTTGAATTCTTCATGAATCACAGAAGTTGTTTACTTATAGGCAACATTAAACTTTCTTTTAAGTGACAGTTATTATAAAATCCGTGAAGTTATGAATGATACTGGTAATGCCTACATAAGCTGCTGTTAAACAAAAGTACATCTTCGTAAGGCTGTTAGAGGCAAAACTAATACCTAAATATTTGTTGATGCCGACAGCTTATTTAGAAAATCCCTGTAGATATAACATTCCTGATATGAACATACGTGTGTGCATGTATATGTGTGTATATATACACATACACTTTTTAAAAAATGATATTATTGCAAATTTTTTAATAATTATGTTATTCAGAATAGTTACATATTAAATAATACAGTCGCAAACAGCCTTATAAGGAAGATGCACTAAGTTTCTAATATTAACAAATTAACTGAATAAGCATGTACTGCTTTAGTTAAAGAAAAGGGGGGGTTGGGTAGAGTTCATAAAACAAATCGGCCTTAACAAGTTAAATTTCATTGCAGACTACATGGTATGCTTTCACTAATGTCTGTTACATGTCTTTAACTGTGAATGGCTGCTTCTATGCAAGTAATACATTGCCTAACTTTTTAAAATTATGCGCTGATTTCAGGAGTCTGTACTCAAAAACACTTCAAAGAATTGTAAATGTTACTTGAAGCACTAATTCCTGTAAAAACTTTATTTTACTTTAGCAGGATTTTTATATAAGCCTGGTGAATTTGTGAGTACCTCCTTCCCCGACTGCTGGCTTTTTCAGTTATCCTGAAAGACTTGCAGCTCCTTCAGGTTAAGGAATGTTTAACATGATCTTTATGCTACTGTATTTATTCACTACAAGGGTAGTTAGGGAGTAACGTGAGAAGATCAACTCAAGATCTTGACATGTGAAGAATTCGACGTAGTTGGTGTACTTTTGAGTCTGAAAGATAGTTACTTCTGTTTCACATATGACCTGCCATGAATCTACCTTAAATGATGTCTTTCTATGAAATGCAATGTCTATATGTAAAAATATTTTTTTCTTACAGCACAGTTTCTGAGTTTTAATGCTGCTGCTTGGATTAACTTTAAGAACATTTATATTACTGCTATGCAAACGGAGTTAACATATCTACTTTCCTATATTTCTACTTGGATGTGCTTATTTAAAATGAATATCTTTGCAGCGTGACAGAATAACAAGCTTTAGAAAATCAGGAGTGAAAAGAGAGAAACCTCTTATTCAGCATCCTATTGACTCTCAAGCTTCTATCGGTGAACTCCCAGTTGCCCAGCCAGTTGTTGATGAACGTTGCATGAACTTATCGGAAAAAGAAGTTATGGATCTCTTTGAAAAAATGATGGTAAGATGATGTGTCAAATCACTTTGAGATTTTCATTTGTTTTCATGTCAGTGTTTATTAAGTAGTAGTAATTTTCAAATGTAGTTTTGGCAGTATTATGTTGACAGTGTGGGGCAGGGGAAGGAGCATAGCATAGGCCTCTCTAAATGGCCTATCTAAATTGTTACATAAACAATTGTATCAATTATAAAGAGTATGTGCTAGTATTCCACGCATTTAAATTACTTCAATTACTTCTATAGAAGAACCAATCAAAAAGCCAAAAACTGAAAATTTCAAGCTGTTGAGTACTGATTACTCTGTTAAGTTAACCTGTAGTCATCTTAGTTTGTGATAGGTAGATAATGCTGCTGAAGAACAGTTTTTACCAGGCTTGTGTTACTTTCTTTGCCAAATAGTCATTTCCGTTAATAAAATTTTACAGTAGAGGGTAAGCTAAATTTTCATATGGTCCTGAGTATTTTCTATTTTAGGTTCATTTATCAAGGCTCGATACCATTCACAAATGTGTTTTTCTATTAGTGATATAGAAACAAGCTTTTGAAATAGGAATGTATTACTTCTGTCATGCACAATGATGATTGTATATGAAGTATAAGGAGATGTGATCTTTTGAGGATTGTGAGAAACTCTGCAACAATTTTAAAGGATGATACAGAAAACTCTGAAAACGATGAGTATGGCCTTAGGGCTATGAATAAAAACCATGAAATATAATGATATTGTGTGGTCTGCTTCTTCACAGGAAGACATGAATCTAAATGAAGAACGTAAAGCTCCTTTAAGAGATAAAGACTTGACAACAAAACGTGAGATGGTTGTCCAGTACATTTCTGCAACTGCCAAATCTGTAAGTAGTCACCTCTCCGAGACAGATGAAACTAATAAGCTTAGGTTAGCCAATGTTACGTTTTTCATGCTGAAATTCCTACTTTTTTTTTTTTGGTCTGGATATAACCTAAGAGTGATAAAGGGAAAAAAATCTGTGCTTGCTAATATATTTTGAAATGCCTGCAACTGTGGCTGAAGTGTTAATTAGTTTGAATTTCAGTTGCTGGGCAACATAAAAACTTGACATATTCACGTAAACTACAAGGAGTTGCAAATTCTCTGATGCAGAGTATCATACGTATAGAACCTGAGCATATTTTTGTGCAATTCATCTTACAAATTCATGATAGCCAAAAGGCTTAGAAAGGCTAGTATGACTTTACGGTTTCAGTAATGGCATGCGTTGTTACTGTACATACCTTTTGCAGCGTTGGAAACAGGGAACGAAAATACTGCAAATAAAAATAAGTCAGTATTATAACTTAGTTTGAAAACATTGATTATGGTAGCTGCATTGTAGATTGTGTTAAATATTCTGCTAAGAAATGTTCTGAAGTTAAATAAAATGATTCATTTAGTGGAAAAAGTGGTCTTAAAATATTCCCTGAAGCAGTTTGAGTAGAAAAGTTTATCTTCAGTCATCTCATTTGTGTTGATCATTCTCTGTAATGAAGATGATTGATTAACCCTTAACTGAAGGGTATTTCATGTAAAATTTCTGAGTTTATCTAGCTGAGGCTAGTGGAAGTGAAAGAGAGCTACTGTATGCTTCAACATCTGTTGGGATGGAGAAATATATTATTGATCTCAAATGGTGAAGAGCTGCAATTTTTTCTGCAGTAGAGGGAGTAGCAGTACTAGTGAGCTGTTAAATAGAACAGTAATACTTTTTCTGTGTTAAAAATTGACTATAGTAAATAGAGCTCTTCTGGAGTAAAAAGAAAATATTTCACAAAACTAGTTGAATGTTGTATGTAGCACAATGACAAATAAATGCGATTTCTTTGGAAGGCTGGTTTTGTCCTGGTTTTGCTACTATTTGCTGTATATAGAACTTTAAAGAAGACAGTGCAGAATTCTGAGCAACTTAATGTATTAGTGTTGTCAGAGCTGAGTAACAGCAAGGGCAGGTGGAGGGAAGCTTTTGGTAGTCAAGGGACAGAAACATGTTTCAAGTGATAAGTGAAATTTGCTATCAGTGTAGTTCTTCAATAGAATTAAATGATATGTGCGGGTTTATTTGGAAATGAGGATGAAACTCTTCCTGTTTTCACACTTCAGTTATTGTTTGAAGTAAAACGTTACTGGAAATGAAGCCTGGATATAGAATAATTGTTCAAATACCTGATGGCAGCACTTCTAGCAGTTCTACATAGCTAAGTCTGTGTGTAAAATACAGATAAGATTGTACTAAATAGTCGTCTTTTTGAAGAACAGCTGGCAAATAAGATTGTTGATGTTTGCCTGATGAATCCATAAGGATGGACTGCAAGTGATATAGTTCACTCGTTTTTAATTTGACTCTTAAAACCCACTACTGTGGAGTTTTAATTTCAAAAAATTAAAACTAGAATTACATGCAATTGGTAAACCCGAATGCTTTGTGTTCAGTTTTCTAAACTATTTCTTAAATGAGGAATAACTTGCATTGTAATGTGCAATTGGTGATCTGCTTTGAGAGGAGTGACGTTTCTGGATGCATTCATCTTAAACAAAACTCGCAGTCATTCCCGTCTTCCCAACTGTCCCATAATGAATCTGGCTAAACATGCACGTCATTGTCTGGCTAAACATACAAGTCATTGGAAAATTATTCATTGGAAAATTATTCAAGCTTATGCAGTAAATGTTACGAAATTTCCTGTTAATATACTTTGTATAGACTATCTCTGAGAACTATTGATTGTGTTGTAGAAGTTTGTCTTCGGTTGATATTGAATGTTAAAGCTTAACGTTTTTCTGAGCAAGCAAAGCTGTTTTGTTGAAGTGTTAGAAATTTTCACAATGGAAGTTCTTGAAACTCTTTCACAAAAAGCAGGTGGGAGATCACGATCTCTTTTATATATCATGGTATTGAAATGTAGCCTTATTGATTCTCAGAATTTTATAGCTGAGTAACAAAAGCATGGCTACCATTGCATGTCTAACTGCTGAAAATTTTAACAAACTGCATTACTGCCACTGTATGAGCTACAGCATGGGAAAGGAACAGAACTGGGGATAAATTTGCCAAAAGGTAATAACGGTTTAAAAAAATACCCCTGAAAGTCCTAATGTGTGGATAGGTGCTCTGAACTTCATTCAGCTCCAGTATGGATGGTTTGTTAATATGCAAAATATTTTTCCTAATGTAAAAGGCTTGCTTGTATTCTTTAATAAGCCACTTGAATATTATGATTCAAATGTAAAAATGGAGTTTTAAAAGCTGTTCAGAAATATGAATGACCTTTCAAGTTACTTGGTATTTAAAATGCAAAAAATAAAACTTAGTTGTAAAGTATTGATTGCACTCTTAAGATAAGTGAAAACCTTAAAACCTTATCTTCACCTTTAATTTTGTCATCATTTTAGTTGGATTGTTACTCTAACATTTGGTTGGATTCTAGCCCTAACCAATTGTTTCTGCGTTTTGGCAGCTTAAACTTTCTCTTCAGGCCGTGTTCAGGTTTGTCTTCCATGAAAATATTGACTGTGTACAAATTCATGGTTCTTCCTTCTTCCTTAAAATTTTCTCCTTTTCTTTGGTCACAGATAATTGTTCATCTGTGTTCTTTTTGTACTGAACATACTTGAGAGGTTTCTTCCGTTTAGAGCTCATGGCTCTTGGAACACACTTAATAGTTGATGTGACTTCCAGTCCATTTTGTATTCTTTTTAGTCAGGTTTTTGTGCTTCTCTGCACTCATCTGAAATATGAATCTCATTTCCTGATCTTGTCAAATTTAAAAATCAGTACTTCATTTTCTTTGCCTTCTGTGCCATCTTCAGTAAGTAGACCATTCTTTTCTGAAACACTGTACTCTCTTCAGAGTTCTGCGTGAGGAAAGAGCTTGGTTTCCAATGGATGGAAGAAGCTTTCCTTTTCCTTGGGGGATGGAGGAAGGATAGTAGCTAATAAGGTGGATGCTTGGATGTGATGCAGTTATTTGGGCTTCCAGTTCCTTCTTTGCCATGTCACATATGACATATTCCTTGAAACCACAAAAGGATTATTTTTTGATACTCTGTATATGCTGCAACAAAGAGTTCGGTGAAAGTTCTTCTGTGTTCTCTTTGTTTTAATGCACGTTGAGCGAGATGCACAACTTTGAAATTTCAGAAGAAGGTGACGTATTAGTGTAGTTTTATACATACACTTTCTAATAAATCTTTTACATTTATTTTATATGTAGAGAGGAGAAAACTTGTACAAATTACTATTCAGTAAAAAGCATTTATGCTTTATTTCTAAACTTTAGTGGACTTAAAGCATCTGGAAATACACAGACTTGGCTTAGGTGTTAGCTAGTTACTCTTCCAACTCAAAGAGAAGGATTATTGGTCATGGGAATTATACCTGGAGAAAGGACGAGGGCTCAAAACTCTTTCAGAACTGAACTGGTGGCGTTTGGCCATATTGACCAAGGCTAATGTTGGCAGGAGGAGAAGGTGTTGTGAATTAGAGCAAAAGAGATGGTCTATCTGGTGATGACAGTTCATCTTGTGCTTCTGGGTGACACTTCATCAGTAGGAGGAGAGATCAGGCAATCATGGAAGACTGGCAGGGACTCCTGTTTTCTGAGAGTTCCTAAAGGGTTAATAGAACAGGTAGGAGGAGAAAGTGGAGCAGGTAGAGGCTGAACAGATACCATCAGATTCAGATCTCAGAACAAAACATTACTCTCATGCTCTTAGTCAGATAGAGGTAGATATCAGATAAATTGGCTGCTGCCAGATTGCAGCAAATAGCTGCCAGAGAAAGGCCTAGAATATTTAGGCAGAAGTCCGTAGTACTAGTATTCACAAGAACACGGTCATTTGTGCAAAGTAATAGAACAGGGCAGGGATGTGCTGCCTTTCTGCAGAATTTTTCTTCTGTGTAAGGTCAACATCCTGTTTGTGTACATGCAAGGTGCTGTTCCATGGCAGGACAAAGAAAATGTGATTCTGTTTAATTACGTGGATAGCTAAACAGTGATTTCAACATCCATACTGAGCAGTTGAAGAAAAATGCCACATGAGATTTTTCTGAAGTACTGGTTAGTACTAGTTTATAACTATAGGCTTTGTTTTAGATTATGAAAACTTAATTAAATCCAGTGATGACATCATCTAAATAGATCAGAAGCACTGTAATGAATGAAGTTGCTGTATATGAATTAAAGTCAGTAGGCTATTACAGGGTTTTCTCTGTAGCTCTTCAGTGTCGTATGTAACATGTCTGACCTGATAATTTTAACAATATGCCACATCTCTTAATCTCAATACGTACATATCAAGCTAGATATTTAGTTGATTTGTTTGTAAACACACAAAATACTAATGATTCAGCAGTAGAACCTAAGGAATTTCAACTTTTATTCTCCTACAGTAGAACTACTGTTTTCCTGTTGAGGAGCTATAACTTTTAAACATTTTGATAAATTAATGAAAGAATGTAACTATTACTAATGATGAAACATTGAAATATTTTTGTGTGATGCTACATCCTACTAATTACTTTGCTGTGTTTATTTATTATTATTATTTATTTTTCTTTTACACAATAATCTCTTGGCTGACCACTGCATGCAGATAGTCGGAAGTAAAGTTCCGGTGAGTATGAACATGATGGTTTTTGTTATGAATGCATTTCATTTTTTAGAGGCTATCCTGGAATATTTTAGGCTTTTATCATGGATTTGAAAGTTCAGTGGGTAGCATTTAGTCCTTGTTTTATCACAGTGATGATCAATTAACATAGTCACATTTATCTCCCTAGTGTAAAATTGTTGATTGTGCTATTAAGTTGAAGGATCTATTTATTTTAAGTTTTCAAGAATCTATTTCCAGCTACTTTAGACTTGTTGGGAATCTGTTCATGAAGAGCAACAAATCTAAATTAGACTTATCTTAATTTTTTTTTTTTTATTGAAGTCATTTAATTGAAAGCTTAAATTGCAGTCTTTGGTTTATTTTATTTTACTCAGGTGTGAACTTTTGTAATGTCGTAATTGTTAGCATTCATAGGTCACTGTGGAACTGTCAGCTGCTGGATATCAGTGTGGAAATAGGATTAGCATATAGGATTTCAGATGGTCAATTAATAAACATAAGGTGAGGCCACTTACAGCATAGCTTTTATCTTAGTAAGTGCTCTGTTGCATTTTATGTTAAGTGATGGTTGAGTTTATGGATTATTATTTTTTAATTAATATTTGGTAAGTCTTTTGTAGGATTGAATTTAGGAAATGGAAATTTCTGGAGGGGAAGAGAAATTTTGGGGGGATAAAGGTGCTTTGAACATGTACACTGTAAAGTGAAAGCAAAGATGTATTTTGTAATTATGGATGGACTTTTTTTTTTAATTGTACCCAAAACAAGCTTTTCGGATATTGCAAGTTCTTCTACGTAGGTCATCTGCAGTACTTCTGTTTTGTTATAATAAGAATAAAGAGCAACCTCTGATATAAAGCTACTCTCTAATCCTTGCATCAAACCTACATTCAGTATATAGGGATGTAGCATACAGGGATTAAGAAATTGGCATTGACTTGCCTTTAATCAGAGTAGTCTTTTCTGCTTCCTAAGACTTTTCTATATTCATAAGTACATTTTAGTTTGTACCTAATACTGTTACTCATGTCAATTGAGGGAAATATGTAAGCACAATGGAGGTACTGAAAGGTATTTGATTCTTGAGGAAAATGCACAAATGGTTACTTCTCCCGTTCAGTGCATTAAAACCAATTTGAAACAATCCCTGCTCAAAAGTCATTTCCCTATGACATGAGTTAATCTGAACAGCTGCTTTGTGAAGAGATGATTTTATAAAGAGAATTGATATAGGCAAAGAGAGTAGCGGAGAAATTCTAAAGTATCTGGTTTCTGTCCCATGCCTTTTAATTCAGGATCTAATGGAGGAACAAGAATAATTCTGCGTTGAATGCATATTTTTGCACAAATAACTTCCAAAATAGCTAAATATGAAATGCCCCTTTTAGTGTCAGCTTTTTCTTGCTTATAGAATTCATGAACGTTAGTATGCTTTCCTCTTGGTGTGGGGGGGTATGTGTGCGAGTGTTCTTACAGGGTTCCTCCTTTGGGAGTTGAGTTGCATCTGCCTGCACCTGTGTTGTACTCTGAGAACTAAAATGTTAAAATTAAAAAAAATAAATAAACCACTGCTGCTCTGTAGGTTGCAGGCCAGTATGTCTTTAGACAGACTGACACTGTTATCTTGTTTACTTATTGTGTTTATGAAGAGGTTGAAACTTCTATATGTCACGTGTAGTTATTTAGTGAAGTTTCACAGATCTCAAACAGTTAGGAAGGGAAAGAAGTTTGGAATGTTGATGCTATTATTGTTGGGTTACAGAAGCAGAGGAGGTTTGCTTGTTCGTGCAGAGTTTTGAGCTTTAGCATACCTGAATTTTATTTGGGATCTTAAGCACAAATGCCCACTTAACATGTCATTTTAGTTGCCCACAAGGTAACCTTTTCTTACTCTTATGTAGAACAATGATGATTGTTTTGAAATGGCAGCTGTGCATCTTCTGTTTATCTGTGAGACACTAATGTAGATGTCTAAATTAAGATCAGCCTGCTAGTTCTGTTTCTAATGGCTTGAATTGTAGCATGTTTGGCTATGTACCTAGGTTAAGTCAGTAGACTACAACTTTTAAATACTAGTACTAGTTCAGTAGTTGATAAAAAGTTCTTCATAGCTTGAACAAGGACACTGCCATTCCAAGTTAAATGTGCAACTACTAGAACATATATGATTCAATCAAGGTCACTGAAAGTGCTTAATCTCTTAAAAAAAAAAAAAAAGCCTTATCTAACTTTATTATTAATTTTCTGATTAAAAGATATTGATTTATTTGCTTGAGACAGCAACAGAGTTATGTTAATAGGGAATATGCAGAAGCTCTTCAGTTAGTGATCTGTTGGGGGAGAGGGGGAGTATAAAATTGTGACTTCCACTTCATTAATAATTATACCAGCAACAGTTATTTGTTTCTGTCCAAAGAGCAATTTTTCTTAATTATGGAGCAGGAGTAGTGCATAAGATAAGAACTGACCGTCTGTGATACTGTAGGATTTCTGTTCAAAGTACTAGTTACCAGCAATCTTGCTGAAATAAGCTCTGTCCATGTAATGGAAGTAATACAGTTATAATTTCTTTAGCTGAAGTCTAATATCTGAATTGTTCAGTGTGGTTTCTCTGCCCTCTAAAACACCTTGTAAATTAAACTAAATTTTCCTGGAATCCAATAATTTTTTGCTTTTCAGAAAGTTAAGCAGGCTGGTTTGAGTAATGAAGGAAGAGCAAGGCACAGGATGATTTGAGAAGGAAACAAAATAAAGGAATGAATATGATAACGAACAAGTATGTGAGTGCTTTTTTGAGCAAAAAGCAATAACAAATATGGAGTGTTTGGTGTAAGAAGGTGAAAACTTGCCTAGAATAATTTCATGCTGTCTATTTGTGCTTGAGTGAAAAATTTAGGTTAAAGAAGCTATAAGAGAAAGCAAGCAAACTGGAAGATGGGTTGGAAAAATGGGAATGAAAAAGACTTTATAATCTCTCAAGTTGGTAGAAAAAGTCTGCAGGAGAAGCTCGGGAACTGGTGAGGAAGCGTGTTATTAAGAATGAGTTTGCAAGTTGTTAGGCGGAGTTACAGTAACGCATCTGAGTGACTTTAATACTTTTGGTTTCCTGTGAAAATGGAACATGGCATTTTCCTGTGGAAAGGAACACAGCAAAGATCTTAAATGCCTCGTGTGTAGGAGCTTCCTTTGGAGCTTGCAGCAGACTACAGTGAAAGGTCTAACCAAAGTAAATCTTTTGAGAAACAAACACATCTTGCACTCTGGAGTGCTTTTCAGGGTCTAACTTAACTTAGAAAGACATTTGAATGAAGCTTCTTCTCATTCATCTCATCTCATTTCTTAATATGTTTGTATTGCTGACAGCAGTATCTGTTTGCCTTTCTCCCCTGGACTTTTGAGTGAGTGTATTTGAAATCACAAAAACCGCATCCAGTAGAGTGTAGATGGTGTACATGTCATTAGTTACATAAGTCATCTTTTTTCAATTTCAATCCAATGCGATCAACAGCATGAAGCTGTTCCTGTTTTCAAGTTTTCTCCTTTACAGACTTTCAGAGTAATAATGTTTTTCAGTGCTGTTATGAATTGCAGTATATAATGCTAGCATGATTTGTGTGAAGGCAGGTTCTGCTTCTATAAAGATCTCTCATTCCACTTAATTTTTTTGCTCTGACGTAATAGCATCTCTTTGTTTAGGAGGTTGATAGGGACAGACTGTAGTTCCTTTATACGGTATTATTCATCGTTATGTCTGTCTTGGTCCTTTCACGCATAACTGGCATGCATTATCCGGCTGAAAGTGCTATACGTATCGGCGGCAAACGTCTTCAGACACGACAGTGTCCTGAGGGCTCCTTACTAAAAGGCACCGTAGTCTTAATGCATGCACAGTCTTTGTCAGATTTTTGTTCTATTGAGATGGGAACAAACATTTCAAAAGTATAATGTGAACATTTTGATAGTTTAGCTGTATGTGTTAATACTGAAATACATATAAGTCAAAATCATTGATTTTATTGTAGATAAATGATTGTTTTGTCATTAGCTATACTTAATGTCCTTTTGGAAAAATGAGCAGTGAAAATGTAAATAGAACAGTAAAATCGTCATAAAATATTTAGCTTTTTGGAAAAAACTCAAGAGGAGAATTACAGCAATTGGAGTAGTCCCCAATATAATTGAAGCCAAATGCATACAAACACTGTTAGAGAGAGGTCAGATGTTTCTGGTATTGATTTTTTTTGTCTATTTTTGTTTTTCCCCTACTCATGACGTATCCTTATTAAGTTCTTTTCAATAGACCATACAGAGCTAGGGAACTTTAGGAACTGCATGTTAGTCGTAGCCACTCTTCTGAGATAAACCTACTTTTCTGTAACTTGTCAGAGCTTTACAGAAAATCACTCGTTCCCTTTGGTGAAGGAATGTTTTACGCATTGTTCCTAGTTTTAAATACTACAACTCTAAAAACTGATTTACAGATACTTTAATAGCCAAATTATCTTACAGCTGGCTATTTTTCTGTGGTGCCAGCAGGGAGATGAGCTCCATATCAAAACCTCTATATCATTCTTTTGTTCTGTTGTGAACTAGATATTTTATGGATCGGTATTAGCGGCCAAAAAAAGAATTCTGCTACAGCAAGAGAGCATTGATTCAGGTAGTCGCATTATTTTAAAAACACTGATTTAGCAACTGGTGGATACCAGCTCCTTTTCAAAGTCACTTTCAGTGGCTTAACTTCTTTGTCTTTGGGGGAAGAGAGAAGTAATTTGAGGGTCAGGATATGCCCGAAGTGATTTTATACAGCTTTGCTGGAAATGGAAGACATGTATAATGAGAAGGATCAGACAAGCTTTATAAAGGGTGGGGTGGGGGAGGTTGCGCATGCGCGTGGTGGATTTTTTTGTTCTGTGTTTTTTTTTTCTTTTTGAAAAAAGTGTGTTTATGATGGTGTCTAATACAACATCATGAAGTGGATGTTAAATGAGAATGTGCAGCTTAAGCAGTAGAACATGTTAATGCAATTGAATGATAGAATGAAACTTTTATATCCAAGATGTAGTACATGGACTTGACTCAATGCACAGTCTGAAAGAACTGTTAACATAGAAAAGTGAAATATATGTGGATATATAGAATTTGTAAATAGAATGAATATGAATTGTTTACTAGCTTATTCATTTTTCCCCCTTTTCACAGTTAATTGAGCAATGACTTAAGCAGTAACTATTTCTGTGTCTTATAATATTTTTAACTTACTGCACATGGATTTATTAAGGAAATGCTGTAATGTAGAAGTTCCGTAGTTAAAGGTAGGAACGAGGTGTGTAATATCTGACTTTCATTTTATTCTGATCTCTTTTTAAGTGTGACTGTTGAGATAGTTAAGTATTGCAAACTAGTATCAAGTATTCAAGTTCGTCATTACTTAAGTTATTTAAGTATTACACATCTCTACTTTTATGTTTAATTGTCTAGTCAATAGTTGACGCTTGGCACTTCTTTTTTTTAAAAAAAAGAAAAAATTGAGACATGCATTCCTCTTATTGGCATAGGGAACTACACGGTGTCCTTCTGATTTTTTTTGTCATAGTTGCACTACACTTTTTCAACTATAAAATGTGTAATTATACATTGTCTGTTGTGTAATAGATAGTTCTATGGTAAGTCAAAGTACTTTTTGGAAAAAGTTCTACTCAAATAAATTGGCATTTTGTGCGAATAACTGAAACTAGGGCTGCTGTTCAAAAGGGTGTTGACAGACTGGGTTAGTACACTGACAGCAACCCTATGAAGCTCAACAAAAGCAAATGCAAGACCTGGCCTGGAGTAGCCATATTTAACAGTATAGCCTGGGGACCTACTGGTTTCATAGCTGTTCTGAAGAAAATGTGCTGAGGGTCCTGGTGGCCAACAAGCTGAATAAAAGTCAGCAGCGTGTGTTTCTGACAGTGAAGGCGAACTGCTTATTGGCTACTTCAGCAAAAGTTTAGCAGGTTTCAGGAAGAGATTATTCACCTCCATTTAGCTCTTGTGAGGCCACATCTAGAATACCGTGTCCAGTTTTGTCTGTCTGGTCTGGAGGGATGCAAACTGGACAGAGTCCAAGAGTGGTTCGCTAAGATCTTCAGGAAGGTTACTTTTGGTACCAGTGTGTAGAACTATGTCTTACACGTAACGTGGTTGTCTTTTCCTAGTCTCTGCAGCTTTCAGGTATGTTTCTATATTGGTGAGAGATTTAGGAAGAAGCTTTTGAAATGTTTATGGGTTCATTGTGCAAAGTACAAATCCCATAGGCCATGAACTTTCTGGCTATGAAAGAAGGACGTTTTCCTAAGCGATCCAATAGAAAGAATACAGCGTTCCAATACATGGAATTCTTTATTTTTCCTAACCATAGTGTTACTTTTTAAGTTCATATCCTGATGTTAGGTGTTGTATATTTTTAGACACTTTCTTCAGTTTTATTCTCTCCTTGTTTCTTATGCTATATATATATATATATATATGTATATATACTTTACAAGACAACTGCATGTTTTTCTAGACACCATTTTTGAAATGTCATTCTACTTACTATGGATGTGACAATGAATTCTAGTGTTGCTGATCCAACATAATATTATACGCTAAAATAACTAGGGCTGTCCTTGTTTAGAGCACTTGATAATAAGTTATAGTTTTTCTTAAATAAAAGTTCAGTAGATTTATTTTTTGACTACGGAAAAGATTGTGAAAAGAGAATCAGGCTATTTAAATTATTACAGCTTAGGGTTTTTTTTTTGTTTTGTTCCTCCCACTTCCACTTAGCATGATGTGAGGGAGAGGGAATTCTCCACTAATATCCCCTGAACGTCTGAGCTTTTATAGATGTTTGATGCAGAATTCTTCTCAGCTGCCTATTTCCATAACAGAAAAGTTTTATTTGCTACTTTGTCTCCACTTTCTCTGAGACAAGTATGTCTTCTCTACTAACAGTTCTCATTGGTCAAAGCGTGTGTATGTTCCTTCTACTTGGTAAGTTTGGCTTGTTGGGGCACGTTTTTCTCTTCAGGTAGCCCCAAATGGCCGGATTTACTTTCTTTTCTTTCTATGAGCTGGTGAATCCGTTCAGTCAGAAACCTTTCTACTTCTGTTTCTCAAATGATCTTTGTTTTTCCTTTTAGTGTCTTCAGTTACATAAATCGATGGGCTAACAATACTGTTGGGTACGCTATTTTTCTAACGCATTTGTCAGAATTGCCTCTTAAAATCTCAAAATGCAAAAAAATACAATTTTTTTTCTATCTAGTTGCCTAAAAGTTTTTGGCCCCAGGTTACAGAAGAAAAATTGGTATTTCTCTGTAGCTGTTACATGTGCTTATGAAATATTAGATATGATAGCCAACTGCAGCATACAGAAAGCTAAAGCTTTACCAATAAAAAAAAATCTCAGTGCGGATGTGGTTGTTTTGACATAAGTCTGCTGTTGTTGACTTAGCTTCCTGTGATGAAAGAAATGTGTGTGGCTGTTAAAAAAAAAATCCTGAAGTAATTTGTTTTGCAACTGCTGTATGTTATCCTTTCTTAGCTTAAAATGGATTGATCAAAGGCACAGTTGGCAAGATTTTCTTTGGTGTAGTTATCAATATGTGTGCATTCTCTAAAATTTAATCAAATCCATAATTTCATAACTTTAAATAGTAATACTACAGGAAGAAGTTGTCCTTGTCCTTCCCATTCCTATCTGTTTACTGGTTTAGGCTCAAGGATTCCCACAGATATCTAGTGAACCATATGTAGGGATGGCTTGTTTAAAGCTGAAAACATAAGATAATTTTCGGACTGACTTAAGCAGACGAAAACTCTAGCTTTGGTTTAGCAGCTAGAATAATTTTAAGAGTCTATCTCAGTAGATGTATTTTAATAATACTGTAACTTCCATTTGTCCAGCTGACATAGTTGAAAGGTGGAATTGGAAAAAGGATGAAAGGGAAAAAAACTCTGAAGTGCGTGCCTAAAGGTTAGTTTCCCAGCTGCTTTGCCAGTCCAAAACTACTTCAACCTAGAAACCTGCGTCTTCATTCACACTTGATTGTTTTCATGGTGACGTTGTAGCAGAATAGAAACTTACATATATTAGCATGCGGTAATCTGGATGAATGTTCTTGATTCTTAATTTGTATTGGGATTTAAGTGTCAGTAAAACCATTTTCAGAGTCAGCTGGAGGGGGGAACCTTCAAGCTTTGACACATTTGGAGCGGAGAGGGAATGGTGGTGAATGCATAAAGTGCCAGTCTGATGCTTTGATGAATGGAGGGAGTGAGGATGACAAGATGAGGCAGGATAGAAGTTGTGGCGAAGTTATAGGAGTGGTTTGAAAGCAGCAGGGTGACCTTTGTGACAGTTGCCACTGTGAAGTCTTTTTGGTGACAGAAGTGAACGTACTGATACGATCAGAAGTGTCAGTCATCTGAATTCTTTTCAAGCTACTGAGGAAACTGGCTACACTTTTTCTGGAAATATCTTAAACTGGAAGAAGCATTAAAAGCTGGTTTATAGCTATAGAGTATTGTATTTGTGGAGTACAGCAGGAATATTTATGATCATAAATTGGATACAGTAATTCAGCTCACTCTCTGTCACAGGCTGTAGTTGTGCACTGAACTACAGGGAAGGACTAATATTTTAGTAAATTTTTATAAGATTTTGGATTTTGTTAGTAGTCAAGTCTATTGTGGCTGTCTGCATTAGGTGCTTACTAGCTTCACAGAGAATAAAATCCATCTAAGGACAGGATAAATGTAGATTTGTAAAGACAAGTGCCCTGTCTCCTCCCACTCTGCATTTTGCTGTGGAGCTGATCATGGAATTTCAGAAAATGAGTTTTCAGTGGTGGGTGTGTGACATCTATGCCCGTTCAGTATACCTCTCTTGGGATCTATATGCCCTCCGTAATAATACGTGCTTGGCTGCTCTGCTTTGGTGAGGGGTGTTTAACTGCTTTCAGAAATATTTTTCATCTGATTTTTTTTTTTTCTCCTATAAATACAAGACTGCATGAAAATTGGGCATTTTAAATCCAGGAGATTTTGATTTTTTTTCTTCCCATCCGAAGTGTGCTTTGTAAGCAGATTATAGAGTACTGTAGATACTTTCCTGTGAAGTAAGCTTGTTTCATTATTTTAATAGCTAACGTCTCTGTATGTAAAACCTATAGAACCTGTTGTAGGTTGTGTATAATCTAGTTAGTGAGTGAAGTGTAAGCTACTTAGGCCTGCCTTCACAGAAAGAAGTAGCAGGAGTTATGCAACTTGATAGTAGCAACTGTCTGGCTAGGCCTGCATTCGTATGTTTTGTTGAAAAATGACATCTTCATACGCTGTTATTTTCTTACTTTTTGGTAAACTTTGAGAGAAATACTTCCTAGAATGTTTTTTCCTCTACAGTGTTAAATTTGGACTGGCACTGAAAATTTGGTGTAGTTGTCTTGCTCTGCTTTGATGGCTTTTGTCAAACACGGCTTTTGTCAAAATGCCTGCATTGTATGTGTGTTCAACAGTTGCGTGAAATGCATGGGGTTTTCTGTTTTTATTTTGCAGTATAGCACTTAAGATTCTGTTTTGTGCCTGTTGTAATAAACTCTAGGAATCTGTGTACCAAAACTTGAGTAAGGGGTGTGACCTCCCTGCTGTGTCAACCCTTTTAATAATAGCAAACTTGTTTATTGTTCTGCAGTGTGTGTTTGGGGGGAAATTAAAGAAAAAAAATCCTGGTGCAGGTTAAAAACTAGATGTACCTGAAGCCTTTCTACCTCTGTCCACCTTCACTGTTTTTTAGTTAACTGCTTTGCAACAGTGTGTATGGTGTTTACACTTACAATTAGTCAGGTTGAAAAATGTCTTTTAAAAAAAAGATTTTATGTCTTATTGCTTATCACTTGCTGATATACACTGACTTAAATCAGACTATCCTGTTAAATATTTTGTCTACTTCTGGAACCACTTTGTAGCTATTCACATCATTCCTTTGGAAATATAAGGCATTGGTGAGCTGCCAAACTGAGAATTCTTTTATATTTTGTAGTTAGTTTCTGGGGGAAGGTGGGGGACAATTTTATTCTTGATAACTTAAGAAATTGTCATGAATTTAAATCTTGCAAAGAATTTTAAATACTGTCAGCTTGTAAGTATGATATCACTGTGTCAAATAACGATGCAGTACACTTTCATATCTTAAATGCTAAAATTCTTTATCTAGAATATTATGCATTTGTCTAGCATATATGTTACGAAAATTACGAAATGTGAAGAAAATTCCGGAAAAATAACTACCTTGTGAGGCAAAGCCAAAACTATTATACGTCTATGGCAAATCTAAGCCAGGTCAGGATCTGTAATAGTTGTATGGGAGGGAGAGGGGACTGATTTTTTTTTTTTAAATAAGTTGTGTGTAATTAGTATCATCTCCTTAAACGCTACTCTAATCTAAATAATATTAAGCATCGTTCAATCTTCTGTGACAGGGTGGACTGAAAAACAGCAAGCATGAGTGCACACTGTCCTCTCAGGAATATGTTCATGAATTGCGATCTGGAATTGCAGAAGAAAAGCTTCTTAATTGCCTAGAGTCTTTGAGAGTGTCTCTAACAAGTAATCCTGTCAGGTAAGTAGTAATTTTTGCTGTAGTTTTCATTGCGCTGTTTTTGCATGACAGTAAAGTTTTGTTTGTTTGTTTTGAAACCAGAGTCATTACAGGAATATTTTTTAAAAGTCTTGGTTTTGAAAGTGCTAAGATGCTTGATTCTTTTGAACAGGGGAATTCTCTTGACATGAGAAGTGAATAAAGCTGTCTAGCTTTGACATCAAGTAAGACACTATTGAACAATGAAATTTGTCTGTAACATTCACATGGTTTCATGTATAAAGCCGGGTAGTTCATTCTCAAGTTGTGCTCTGAAGCTTTTCTCCTGTGCACAGGTGTGTGCTTTTTTTTTTTTTTTTTTTTGTTGGGGGATGTGTGTGTGGTTTTTTCTTAAAATGAGTAAAGAACTGAGGACAAAAAGGACAGGCCTGGCTAAGCTTTTTGTTTTCTTTTAGTTTGGGAAGCAGGGAAAAACTGTTTTTACTGCTTTTCACTGTAGTACCTTTTCTATATATGGTATTATAGAATGTGCTTCATCAGAATTGGCTGGAAAAACTCTGTATAGGGAAATTTAAAACACATCTGTGTGCATAGGCTTGTTCTTCTGCTATCCCAGTTCTTTGTTTTGTGTTCAGAGAATAAATACCTGAATGATTCTTCTAACAATTTGCAGCTTATTAAAGAGGACGTTGGAAATAACAGACTGCTTTCTGCATTGAGAGGAATGGTTATTAGGAATCTATCCTGATGCTCAAGTATTGTAAAGAGCAGTTTCAATTAGTAACTTGAACAGTAAAATTAAATCAGTACTCTCTTCCTGATATAATAAGAGTTTCTCAGGCTGAATTTTGAATTGGTTGACTGTAGTAGATTATTTTGTTCCCTCTCTGGATGTGAATAGTAGAAGAATTGTATTCACGGTCCAGCTCTAACTGGTTGCCTAAATCTCTTCTAGTAGAATGACATGAAACATGAAACCCTGTCCCTGTAGTTCATGCTGTTTGGGAGAGAAGTATGTTTTGACTAAAATAGTTAAAGCAATACACTTTCCTAGTTGAGATATAGCTAAAACTTGAGGTTTTTTTGTATTGCTATTGTTGCATCATCATGCCGTAGCCGTAGTAGTATAGTTTAATAGTGTGATTTTTTTTGGTACAATTTCTAATAATTTCCTGCTCTTTCAGTCAATTTATGCAAGCTATGGCTTTTCAGAAGACCAAAAGTTTCTGAAAGTTTTTATTCTAAGTGACTTCTCAACCTCCCACCCAACCCCAAAATGGAAAAAACAACAACCCACCTGCCCCGAGCCTTCCTTACGAGAGGCAGGCAACTGTAACTGCCATAACAAAGGGATCGTGTGTGAGTAGGGATCTCTTTCACTTTAGCTGCTTCCTGTGAAGCACCCAGATGCATGTTCATGGGCACCAGAAAATAGTTCTCAGCACACTGGAAATGGACAAGTCATTTATTTGCAGTATTGAGGGAGTTCATCAGTTCAGTGCTTATAGTATGCACAGAAGGATGACAGCTGTTGCTAGTCAGCTAGTTCAGTTGAACCATTGTGTGGTTGATATAGTCTTTTTTTAACTGAGCTATACATAAATTTCATACTGAAATCATTATGGAGAATGAATAGCATACTTACCTTAGTTTCTATAAAAACAGAATAAACAAAGTACTTCTATCTTTGTGTATAATGATCTGAGACACATGGGAAACTTCTGTTGACACCTGTTGAAGTGGTTATCCATTTAAGCACATGATTAGCACTAATATGTTGAGTTTTGTGTTATTGATATGTACTAATAAACCTTATATTCTTGTGATGATGATGCCCTTAATCAGGGAGAAAAAGACTTTGCAACATTAGTCATCCGTTCACATTTTTCTTGCAGTGAACTCTTCAACTGTTCAGGTGGCACTGGAATAAATATATTTGAGGTCGTTCTGCAGTGCCTTGGTTAAAATTTCAGTCATTGTATTTTGGCTTATGTAGCTTGTAGTCTGTTTAAAAAAAAAAAAAAAAAAAAGAGGAGGGGAGGGGAAATAGATATGAAGGTTAGAAGGACAGAATGATTGAGGATGGAAGGGACCTGAGGAGGTCATCTAGTCCAACTGTCTACTCCAAGCAACGTTAGCTATGAAATCAAATTGAGTTGCTCAGGGCTTTATCTAAGTACAGACCTCTGCAGTACTTTGCTTGTTACTGGCTTCCAGGTACAGTATGTCGTATTAATCTCTACCTCCTGTGCTGATCCAACCATTTTTTTGCCCATCTAGTCCACCTGTGCAGGCTGTAACATCCTAATTTGTACACAGGAATATCTTGTGAAAGTCTTCCACTGCTCTCCCCTTGTCCATAAATCTAGAGGCATATAGAAGGTAATTCAGTTGGTCAGGCATGATTTACTCTTGGTAAATTCACGCTGGCTGTTCCCAATTTCCTGCTCCTTTCATGTACCCAGAAATGGCTTTCAAGAGGACTCACTTCATGATCTTCCTAAGGATCGCAGTGACTGGCCTGTGGCTCCCTGGATCGCCCTTTTGGCCTTTCTGAAGATGAATGCAACAGTTGTCCTTCTTTAGTTGTAAGGTACCTCTCCCAATCTCCACAACCATTCAAAGATGATACAGTGTGACCTTAAAATGCTATCAGCCACCTTTCTTGTACCCTTGGGCATTGCCCATCTAGTGCCACTGACTTGTATGGGTCAAGTTTTGTCAAGTAATCCTAATTTGTTCATGATCTATGGTTGGTAGTTATCCTCCTTAAACCCAATCCCTAAGCATGAAAACCTGAGAGACTTTGCTGAAGGGATGGAGGCAAAGAACACACTGAGTACCTCAGCTGTATCTGTTTCTGCTGTCACTAAATCACGTGCTCCATTCAGCAGTGTTCCCGTGTTCCTCATTTATGTTTAGCCAAGGTTGTTTACTTTACCTTTCGGCACTGAATTTGGTGAAAAGCACTGTGGAAAGGTATGGTTGTAAAGATGCTAAATGTGGTCTAAGAGAAGCTGCTATATATGAAGATTTCTTGCAGTTTAAGAGTAGCTGGATGTAAACTGGTGGTTCAAGCTGCAGCTTGGTGTATGATAACAGAGGATGAACATTAGTTGCTACTCATCAGTTGCTACTCATTATATGGTGTAAAAGAGGATATGTCAAAGCCAGAAGTGCTGCACAGGAATCAACCAAGTCAGTTCTGTGAAAGCACTGCAATTACCACTTAACTGTCAATTAGTCTAAGCAATGCACTCGAAGTGGAAGCATTTGTATTTAATGTAGCTGCTATCAAAAAGGCTATAGTTAATAAATGTAAATTGTTTGAAAAGCAACTGTTTAAAAACTTTTTAAGATAAATACAAAGTGAAAAATATGAAATACAAGATGTAAGACTAGCTGTGAGTGAGAATACTAAGGATGTTGCAGGGAACAGATAGAATAAACCAGCTACAAGAAAGCCATGCTTTGACAAAAAAAAAACCAAAAACAAACAAAAAAAACAGTGGCCTAAATTTCATTATTCATTTCTGAGTTGGGATTCTATGCAAGAACATTTAACCCACTCCTTTTACATAAACACGAGCGAAAGGAACTTTTAAAATTCTGAACATTGCACTTACTTGTAACTATTTTTAGCTTGACCAGGTGAACTTTTGATCTATAGCTTCTGTTATTGAATAACTTTTATGATTTTTTGTTTTTTTGCTTTCTGTTGCTTCTTGTCAGGTTCTCAGAGAGCCTTTAAAAATATTTAGTAATTGAGAAAATAACTTGTCTATGAGAACTTTCTGAAGTACATCAGAACTGTTTTGAAGCAGTAATTCATTGTGGGTTTATGTTATTTACTTAAGTTGTTATGGTGTTCAGAATGCCCAAAAAATTGGCGCTTCTGTTATACTTTCTCACAGTATAAAAATTCTGAATCAGTTGTTCTGGCTTCCCCTTCGTGCTACTTAATCATTTCAATCTTTGAAAGTGCCTGGAAACCCTGGAAAAGCGTGTGCAAACCCACAGTGACTGGTGGCAGACAAATTTGTTTTGTTTGGCAAAAAACATGTAACTTGGTTTGTTTTCAAAAGAAAAATGCTGCAGCAGTGAATTTTATTCTGATATTATGGACTTTATATATATTATGGATATATATATATAATATTATATTATATTTTATATATTATGGACTTTATTGATGCAAATACATAGGAATTCAGGAGTTTTACTTTTTTAAAATTGAGAGCTCTTTTTGAGGAGAAGACATTTTGCTGATAACAAAATTAATGAATTAACCAAGCAAATTTCAAATTTGAAGTATAAACTCTTGAATAGAACGCAATTATTTTGATTAGATATGGCTAATCTCCCCTCCCCCCGATAAAGTGTAGACAAGGAAGGAACAGAAGAGTGTCCTTTATAGGTTAGTGTTCCTGTTCTCAGATCTCTGAGATGACATCAAATGGGTTAAGTCTTGTTAGCCTTAGCTGGAAGGAATGAGCAGCCATGTACTATTTGACCAAACTACTGTGAATGATGCCTCTCACGGTTTTATTATCTGTAAAGTTGTCAGACTGGTAGGTAGTACAGGGTTTGCAGGAGGATTCCAGCCATTATAAATATATATGCTAATTATTGAAATTAAACAAACTATTTGTGTGATGATGATGATGATCTGCTCCCAAACTATTTTTATGGTAGTTTATAGCACTAAAACTTACTTTTTTATCTTTGTACTAACTATCCAGATTATCTATCTCAAACAGATATGCTTATGCTCTTAGTGAATATTAAGGATTGAATGCAAGCATCATCATAGTTCTGTGGGTTCCCCTTCTCCTGCAATGTGGAAAGCAAAACCAATTAGCCTGTTGCATGAAGGACCCTTGCTACTAAATCGTGAAAGTATTTTGAAAAATCAACTTTATGCTAAGATATCCCAGTTGTTATACATCAAGAGTACTTCCTTATCTGTGCTGAGGCTTTTTGCCTGTGAAGAATGAATCTGGAAAAAAGCAGATGTATACTTTCTGAGGAAAGACAAATGATTAAACACTAAATTGTTAATTGACATAATTCACTTAATGCCATTGCTTTGGCCTCACGTGAAGCAACTCTGATGAGTAATGACTCCAAAATCAAGAATGCTACATGGCTGCTGCTGGTCAGAAAATAAATTGTCTCTGTCCTTCCAAGCAAGTGCAAAATATAAATGTGTCCTATATACTAATGCATATTTATAAATAAAGAGAAGCTGATTTTTTTTTGAAACTTTTGTTTTTATTCTTGCTTTTTCTCTGTTTTTAAATATCCACTTATGGCTGAAGTTGCTTCCATGGGGATAGAGGATATTTGTATTAGGTACCCGTGTAGATAAAACTTGGAGCTATTTTGGGCTTTATGTGGCATATGTGGACGTGTAACTGTGACTTGATAGAAGTCTATTATTAAGCTAGGGCAAGAATTTATCTTATAAAAGACTGTGTGTAGAATTAACCATTCCTTAGCAAAATGGCCTTTAAGGCAAACATTTAAAATAACATCTGTTCAGTATTTTTTCTGATTTGAATAATAAACAGTAGCAATTAAAGACAGATGCTTGCTTGTATTCTTCGTAATGTTGACAAATATTAAATTTGAGTTGTAATTTAGCCTTGAAGGTAACATCCTGTCTGAGGAAGCACTAGAGCAAGATTACTTGATAGTAGAAGAACTGATGGTGCTTTTTGTTCTGTTGTTGTTGTCGTCTTAACCTAGAGAGTATTTTCAGCTTTCAGTTGCAGAAAACCCTTTTTCGGTTTCAGGCCTGAGAACGCTTACAGTGCTTTTGATAGTCCTGTATGCTGTAGCTGTATTGGTAAAGTATTTTAAAAGCTCTGTATATTAAATTTGTTTGGTAAAAGCAGTTTCAGAATAGCCATATCAAATTTATTTTGTAGGAAAGCAGACATCTCTTGAACTCTTTTTGGTGGTATATTTAGTGTAAAGCAGTGCTATCTATTGTGCGTCCAGGTTCAGCTAACTTTCAAGTCACTTCAGCCTCTGAAAGATTTAGAACCCTAGTGTCATGTGAACTGCATATTAAAAAAAGTTTATGCTACTGCTTGAACATTAAGTATTATGAAATGAGTTGGTTGTTAGATACAGATTTTACCATGACCATTTACCATGAGTTAAGATGTCAAAGTTAATACTGTCAGTTTTCAGTCTTGAGTCTACTTTGAGTTGACAAATGTTTTTGTACAGATGAAATACTGCATGTAGTCGCTGTGACACGAAGTTGTGAATGTCCTAGTTACTACGCTAAGCGTATTTAGAAATGAGTGTTTAGTGTTGACTTGAGATTGTGAAGTACTGTTTCTGCAAAAGAAAAGAATGTGAACATGGAGCATACATTTATAATATATAATTTAGTGTCTGATGATAGTAACACTACTCTTGCGGATATTATGATGGCTAATTAATATTTTTCATCTTAGATGATGGCTGCAGTAAGAATTTCAAACCTTTGGTTACGAATATGTCTGAGGGAATTATCTTTGCGCCTTATTTTCATAACTCTGATTGAAAAAAATTTGCAATGTATTTAAAAAACAAAACAAAAAGCTCCCCAAGCTGTAGATGGCATCAGCCTTGAGACTAGAGAGGTTTAACCATTGACCCATTTGCCATCACTGGCAGTGTAGTTGGTCTTTTTCTGACCAATTGATTCCTTTTGGAAATATGTCCTTATTTAATTTTGCACGGAGTGTGCTGTGTATTGACTTTAGGACAGTGGGATTTGGTAAATACTTTCTAAAAAATATTTTTACCTGAGGCGATTTAGGGGAAGGTCAGTGTTGGTATGCGCATGTTTGTGTGTATGGGTTGGGGGGGTACTTACATATTTCTAAGAACATGGGGCAAGATGCGCCACCACGTTGTTGCAAGACTGGTTTTTTAGTGTTTCCTTTTGAAAAATAAAAGTGTCGCAGACATTACATGTTATTCCAACCTATAGTTTATCTCAGATGATTACCTTTTGTATCTGAAGTACTTGACGGTGTTATGGTTGGGGGGGGAATGACTAGCACTCCTGTTTTCCTGTGACAGCATGAGTATACTTTTTCTTTTTCTTTTTTTTCTTTTTTTTTTTTTGAAGTATTGACTTTTGGCAGACACAAGGAAGTACTGTTCAAATTTCATGTTTTTCAACTAATAGTGCGGGTGCTTGCAGCAATGTTGCTGTGTTGGCGTGCTGCTGTGCCCGGGTTAATTCATCCTTATTTCTCAGCACAGCTTATTAACTTCAGCTAAATAATGCATTCATGTGACAATTCCAATGTCTAAATCAGCAGTTGTGTTCCTTCGTGGGACTACCTCCTTGCACGGTTAACTCATGCACATGACGCAATGCAAGCAGACTTTTCTGTTTAGATACAGCCTTAGCATGTTGTAGAAAATAAAAGCGATCACACTGTTTATTCTGCAAATGCAGACTGTTTAGGGAAGCAGGAGTGAGAAGAAATAATTTTGTGGAACAAAACAGTATGCTTGTTTCTTGTGTGTATACAGCATCCTTGTTAGGCCAAATCTTTCAAAAGGTACTTGCAGAACAACTTTCATTGGGACGTAAGAGGTGCTTTGCACCTGCTGAGATCCATTTTAAAAGTTTCAGAGGAAAATTTTGGACTGTTTTAGTGATGTCTTACTGAAATACATTCATTAATTTTTGGAAAAATTAACAGTACATATTCATCTGGAAAGATAATTATATATTACAGTGAAGTTCAGGCACTTTGGATCTTCTGTCGCATTTTACCTATTACCTCATTTACTGATCTTTGCCCTGACTTTGCAAATTATTTCTAAATTAGAAAATTTTAGATTGTCAGCCATGTGGTGGTTGAATCTTTTGGTCAGCACAGTCTGTAGCCCTAATAACAGCAGGACAGCACTTTTTCCTTTTGTTGCTGTTATATGCATTTATGTATCAAATAACCTGAAGTATTTGAAAAATGATGAAAGGTATTGTATTTGCCCTTTTGTAATTCAAAGGAACATCTTTGTGTCTCTGCTGTCCCCTCTCCTGCTGAACCTCGTCCTTTCGCATTCTACTTTTACGGGCTTCCTGTAGGTGTTTGATGTTGGCACCATATTTAACTTCTAAAAGGACTGTAATATGCTGAAATTAAGTGCTTTACTGTCAGCAAATACTTCAGAAATGAATTCACTTACCTCTGTCTAAAGCATCAACACTTACTTCACAGTGAATTAGAACTTTTTTGCCCTTGCTCTAGGTGCTCAAAAATATCTAGTTGCTGGAGCTAAGCGTTTGTCTTAACAGTTGACTAGGTCTTCCTGGAAAATGGAATTTAAAGCAGTGTCTCTGAAGTGATGCATTAACAGTATTGAGGACATAACTTTAGAAGTTTTACATTTGATTAGAAGATAATTAAGAACACTTTTCTCCCCTTTTCCAGCTGGGTTAACAATTTTGGACATGAAGGTCTTGGGCTTTTATTGGACGTACTGGAAAGGCTCCTGGACAAGAAACAGTAAGGGCTCAAATCATTTGAATAGAGGGAGGGGGAACTCGTGAAAATGAATCACACTTACATTATTTTCCTCCTCCCTTTCAAGGCAAGAAAGTATTGATAAGAAGAATCAACATAAACTTATCCAGTGCCTCAAAGCATTTATGAACAACAAAGTAAGAAAAAATTTAAATTCAGATTCTTTTAGCATTACTATCTTGAATAGATTTCAGTATCAACTTAGCACGTTGAATCTTGGAAAAGAAGAGAATTTCTTTGTATATTGAGTGTCAGCTTACGCTTTGGAAAAATAGGTCTCAAATTGGTGTAATTTTTTTTTTTTTAAGAGTCTTGTTCGTAAAGCTATGTTGAATATTATTAATTATGGACATAAAACCATTTGGCAAACATGATAATGATGTGAATTGAAGGTAAGTGAATTAGGAAAATAATTTGTTTATGAAATAGAAAGAAAAAATGTTTCTTTGTAAAATAGAGTGAGAACTAACTGTATTTTGCCCCCTGTAGAATGAGACTATGGAAATGCTGGTTATGGAAAACATAACTTTTAAAATATACTATCATAGATTAACATGGAAGAATCTACTGTTGCTTCTCTTTAAAACTTGTTTTGAGTTTTTGTTTGCTCAAACTTTTTTCATTTATGGTTAATATTTTTCATACTGCTTGTATTTTGTCTACTCAGCAGAACTCTAAAATGCATTATTGTTTTTGTTAATAAATATAATATACTTTCCACCTAATTTAAATCAAATATGATAAACATTTATAGGTACTGTTCTTAAAGCAGGATATCCTAGTGGGTAAAGGTTATAAATTGTCTAGTTTAAGATGAATTTGTTTTTAATGTGTTACTCGTGTTCACAAAGTTTGTGTCAGCTGCTTTTAGAAGTTGATTTGTTAAACTCATGATTTTAATTTGTTCATAACAAACTCTAAGGTGTTGTTAATAAAGATTTGTCCTTCCCCCACGGCAGTAAAGATAACTATGTATTAAAGTTACCTTTAACTACTGCTGTTCAGTTTTAATAAAATCTCAAATGCTTATAGAATAGCTGTGGCACTGAATATCTACTCAGATACTTTTTAAACCTGCCACACGAAGTGGGAAAAGTTAACTAAATGGTCAGATAACCAGCTGCCCTTTCTATTTTTTCCTTTTTTTGTTACACTCCTGGTTATTCCTACACATACACTGTAACCTCAAACAATTGATGTTTGATATGTGTCCTGTACTTAATGAAGATGAAAAAAAACTTTTAAATATATGCAAAAGCATGCAGTTTGAATTATCAGGACAAAAACTGAAAATATGATTTACGGTAAATGAAAGGAAGTATTTCTTTCAAGAAAGAGTTCTAAACTTTACCAGTCAATAGGTGAAAAAAATTACTTTAAGTTACCAGGGGAAAAGACTTTGCCCTATTGGAGTAGTTTACAGCAAAAAATAGAACAAACGTCTCATACTGATGGAGTCTCCAAGATAGATTTAGGAAATAAACTGTGGTTTGTCTTTTCGGAGGCACCCGATTTTACAAGATACCTTCCTTAGGAGCTGAGTCTTTTTGTCAGGAAAACGCCTCGGATTTCAGATTGAGAAGACCGACTTGTGTCCCCAAGCAGTAACAGGCACAGGGTTTCAGCTGAAGAACGTTAGCAAGTTCATATGGAAGTGTGTGTGTGTAAAAATTCATAACGTTTTGAAACATTTGAACCTGTTTGATGGTGAACAGCTGGGGCAAATACAAGCTTTTCATTTTAAGTTTTCTTTTTGTTTCTCAAAGTATGGATTGCAAAGGATTCTAGGAGATGAAAGAAGTTTGTTATTGTTATCAAGAGCAATTGATCCAAAGCAGCCTAACATGATGACGGAAACAGTGAAAATACTTTCTGCTATCTGCATTGTTGGAGAAGAAAATATGTAAGTAGTATATTGAAATGAAATACTTTTTGAATGCTCGTGAGGTGTCAGTTTGGACATAGGTGAGAGAGAACCTGCCTGTGAAACAAATGCAACTGTAACCTGTTACAGTGTTTACAGTCTTTTTACTTTTTACGGTACTTCTAGATTAAATGAAGAGACTTTTAGCAGTTCTTATGTATTAATCCAGTATTAAATCAGAAAAAAAACAAATTAACGGAGAAAAGCATGGACCTGAATGGAATGCTTCAAAGAACTATAATTGCTTGTTGTATTTAAAAAAAAAAAAAAAAAAAAAGAGAGGGAGAGAAGATTTAATAAGCCATAAATGTTTGTAAAGGGCTGCTGAAAAGAGAAAAGTTGTTTCATAGATCCCTGATGAGTATGCAAAGAGTAGTAAGCTTTGCATTGTTGCAAGGGAAGCTGAGGCTTGACTTGAGGGAAAAAGTTTTCTAATGTTGTATAGAACTGAAGGAATGGGTTGCCACAGGAGGTTGTGGGCTTTCTTGTCAGTTGTCATTTAAGGACAACTTAGATCAATGGATGTTAGGCTGGGACCTAACATAAACCCATTAATGATCTTATCCATTAATTATCAGTCCCATTAATTATCTTATCCTGAGGAGGGGAAGATGAAGTAATTATTTTTCAAAATAACTGGTATGACACTGCATGTAGAGGTTTATCATTAGTTAAAAAAACAACTATTATAAAAAGATGATGGATTTTATCAAAGGATCTCCCCTCTACTTAAACATAGCTAATATGAGCAAGTCAGAAGAGTTGCACTTACACTTGAAGTCTTAAATAATTCAGGTTACGGAATTAAGTTATGTAGCATGTTCTCTACGAGCTTTTTAAAACAAAGATCATGTGTGGATGTAAGTGTACTTTGAATTGTTGAGTGTGTTAGTTTACTGAAGGTTCAAAAAAGCAAATTCCCCATCTTATGTACAGTAAATAAATAATTTTGGTTTCTGAAAAGACAACTAGAATTCCCCAATATCAAACTTTTCTCCTTGTAACAAACGCACAGTGTTGCAAAGACAGTTCTTGTTTTTCTTCAAACATATTTACTTGTTTCTTATCTGAATGTCCCAATAGAAATTTACTTTCCTTACTTTAACTGTAAACTCACAGATAGCTTAACATTTGTTCTTTGATTTGTTTTCAGCTTAACTAAAAAACCGTAGATAAATGCATTTATAGTATCTATCAGTGCACTAAATGCTTGAGTTCAGTAAAGAGTGGGCTAAACGTCTTCAAAATGGGAATGTTGACTATGGTAAGCTTTTGACAGTTTATCTTTCCCTGTAGTCTTGACAAACTTTTAGGAGCCATAACGACTGCTGCTGAGCGGCGCAATAGAGAACGCTTTTCGCAAATTGTTGAAGGGCTGGAGAACCATGAGTTTTTACAACTGCAGGTGTGTTGACTTTTTTCTGTACGCTTTTGATACTTCAGAAATAATATGAAATAGAAGAAGACTGTATGTGACTGTATGACGACTCTAAGACTTGTTTTTCCAGCAAAATGTTTTAGCTGCATTGTGTAATAAAACATGCAACATGATGTGCCATATGTTTCCCCTTACCATGGATCATGCTCCTGTTGTGGCATATCACCACTCTGCCCCCCCTGCACACGTCATACCCCTTCTGACATATCATGCCCTGCCACATGTCCCACCCTTCATCCAACATATTACACCCCACTAGACTCATATAGTCTCCTACCACCACTTATCATGCCTCTGTTCAGACATACCACTTCCCCGCCATTCATCATGCCCCCGTTCTGATGTATGGCCCCCTCTCAAAAGTAATCATGCCGCCCTTCCAACATACCATGGCCCTGCTATGTGTCATGCTCCCTGCATGTTATCTCTCCCCCCCACCACTTTTCACTCCCTCATTCCAATATATCATGCCCCTGCCGCTTATCATCTTCCTGTTGCTTATCACCCCACCGTTCCAGTGTATCACCCCTCCTGGCCACATGTCTCCCCCATGTGTCATCCTCCTGCCACTTTCCATATCACGCCCTATTCCTACATATCACGCCCCCCTGCTACTTATTATCCACCCCCTGGCCAACATATCATGGCCTCTTGACCTCTTATCGCACCTCCTTCCTACCTGTCATGCTCTCTCCACTACTTATGGCCCCTTCTGATATATCTCCCTCCCACCACTTATTAGGCCTCCTTGCCACTTATTATGACCCTCTGATTATCACCCCTCCCTGCCAATTTGTATGCCCCCTTTTGGTGTATCACACCCCATTCTGGAATATTGTGCCTCCCTGCCAATCATGCCCCATTCTGATATAACATGCTCCCCTGCTACTTCTCACATCCCCTTTTGGCATATCGCCCTCTCCTGCCTAAGTATCACACCCCCATCACACATCACCCCTCCTGCCACTTACTACCCCACCGTTCCGATGTATCACACTCCACTGACCATGTATCATGACCGCCTGCCACACATTCTGCCCCCCCCCCGCCAACTTATCACGCATCCCCCTGGCACATAAGATGCCCTTGCCTCACTTATGACCTGCTCCCCCAACATACTTATCATCTCCCTGCCACATATTGTGCCTGTTTCCCCACACATATGCCTCCATTTGCCCATATCGCCCCCAAGTTACCTGTGACAGATCATGTGGCATGCAACAGATGACTTGTGACATGTGAAGTTTTGTATGTCATATGTTCTCTCATGTCATGTGCTACATGTTGTTTTGTATCCCATGTTGCTACTATCCCATGTTGCATGTCATATCATAGCACATGTGATAAGGCACATTACATGACATACCAGGTGACATGTGACCTGTGATATGATGCATCAGTGACATGTGATGCCTGGAATGTGACATGTGACCCATGGCACATGACATGTCTCATGAGGCATGACATAGGATATGGCTAGGTCATGTAATATAGGACATGCTGTGTCACTTCATATGTGCAGTGACATAACATACCATACATGTGATACGTGACCATTGACACTTCATGTGACACATGACATTCTGCATCACCTGTTGCTTCATATATCACACTGTCACATGTCATTTCATGTGTCACTTCATGTCATGTGTTGTGTCATGGCATCAGTTGTGCCTCATGTCACATGTCGTGTCAAGTGTCACTTCGCATGTCATGAGTCATATGTCATGAGTGTTTGCATAGAGACAAAGTGCCTGAATATCCTATTGAAGAATGACTTTGTTTTTAGCATATAGTCTTTATAGTCATATTTTGTATTGCTAAGGTACAAATTTCTATAGATTTTATTCTTATCTGCTTGCAAGCAGTGCTATAGGAATTTAGGTAATGCTTTTTTCGAAGAATACATTTGGTGGCAATTTCTGCAAAATAAGGTTTATGTTCTGCTTTGAAATTTGTCAGTTTTGAAAGTCTCAGCCCACAATGTTTATATAGAAGCGTCACAGTAAAAGTTGGATGACACGACAGTTTGCAACTCAAAACTCTTCAATACAAGTGTGAAAATTCTTCTAGCTTGTAATGTGGAAAAACCCACAATGCAACTCAAATGCAGTAGTCCGTGAGGAATGACTTTATTTCTGTTGTTTATGAGTAGAGAATTAGTTATAAAGCATACCTGCAAAATTTCTTCCAGTGTTTTTTAAATTGCTATTTCATAAATAAGCAAATTATTTGTTAGTACTAACAGGATGAATATTGAAACGTAGGTGACAATGTTTGACAAGTACCAGAGGCCGTTAATACTGGAATTTCTGAAAAGCTAGCTTAGAGGAAGCTGAGATCAATACTTTTCTCTGGTTAGGCGGAATCTGTGCACTGTTTTTGAAAGCATCTTTAACTGAAGTGGTTGGTTGCCTTTATGTAGATAATTTGTAACGTACCTAAGCCTTACCTCTTAAATTAATATTAATGATACGTATTAATACTGGTATTAGTCCTACTGATGCTATCACAAAGGAAATTCATTTTGAAGGCGTCTCCCACTTTACGATCCCCTCGATAAAAAAATACTTACACTTCAATAAAGGCATAATTGCAAGAGTCATTAACTTGTTCCTGACAAAAGCGTTCTTTACTTGTAATGCAGTAGCATAAACCATTAAGCCAGAATCTCTTCTGGCAAAAACAATCATAGCAGATGGCGCCTCTTCTCTCTATTAATTTCTGATTGGACATGTAGTTTGCCTCGTTAAGTTATGTCATAGTAGTAACATAGCAAGTATTATTCAAGCAAGCATGATGATACTGCATTATCTGGAGATGCAGCTATATGTAAAGGGAGTGCCTTTCAAAGTGAGTTTTGATAGAAATTTAAGACTCCTTAAGGTGTTCCATTAAAACTAAATAGCGAATGTAATTAAAACTGGAAGGGGTTTTTATCTCGCTTCTTTTTGTCCAGCAGCTATAGATTCCCTCCGCTCTGCCATGCTACTTCTATTTGCAGTAAGCATCTTTTGCTAAACTGGGTATTTCCCTGAAGTCCCGTTCTAACGTATCAGCACTTTTGGCATTATGCTATTGTCTGCCTGTTTTAAAATAAATCAATTAAAACGCACAGCTGTTCAGTTAAAACATTAGCCAGTAGCCTGAGACTTCAGACATTTTACAAAAATGCTATGCAGGAGCAGAAAATACACACCTGATGATTTTATTTTTGTTGATTCTTTATTTATAATCTCTCGTTGCTGCAAAAGCAAGTTACGTTCAAAGTGGAGAATGCTAAAGAGGAAGAGAAGGAGTAGAAGTGTGGATATGTAGCGTGGGAATAGCTTTCTGAAATAAAGCTTGATCCTTTACAGGTGATACGATTTTGAAATAGCAGAAGGGCAATGCTAAAACAGAGCGGTATTTGATGTTGCTTATATTAACTGAAGCCGGATGTTATATACACGTGAAACAATACATTTGGTACCACTGTAATTACTTCTCCTTGAGTTTGTGTTGTAATACCGACACACGCATTCAGAGGTTGATGTAACCAGCCTGCTATCGTCTCTTTTGTAGTTACGACATTAGATGGAGCTGTAGTTTTACTTGTGTCCTGGAGTTTTGTTATTGTTTTTATGGCAATGTCTATGTCTTGACATCTGTTTTTATAACTTGAGTAAACTGAATAGTCAAAGACAATAAGTATTTGTTTTCATTCCATTCTTAGTAAAAGCTTTTGCCTATATTTCTGATTATAGGTAGCCTGTATGCAGTTCATCAATGCCCTTGTTACATCTCCAGAAGATCTTGATTTCAGGATACACTTGAGAAATGAGTTCTTACGTTGTGGACTGAAAAAAATATTGCCTGTAAGTAGTTTGTCTGTATAAAGGAATGGATCACAATGAACAATCTGCCGTTGTTGAAAGTAACTAAACTGTCTTCTCAGTGCCAGTGAAAGGTTGGGGCTTGGGGAGGCCAGACCTAGAAAGGACTATCAATCCAAATCTACTTTTGTGTTCTGCATAGCTGCTGCAAATAGTTTTATTACTTTCAGCTAGCAGTTAAGATGCAGTAATGTTTTGAAACATATCAATTTTAGTTTGTGTACGTTGTAAAAGTATAGTGAAAAGGATGATTTAGGCTTTCATTAGTTGTGTAGACCAGAATGGCACCTGGGAACTAGTCAGTATATATTAGAAATTGAATTAGGATAGGCATCTAAATAGGCAGAATGAGTATAATTGCTTAGGAGTGTCATTGCAAGGGTAGGTGGTTTTTTTTATTCCTCTCAACCAAGAAACTGTTTTGATATAATAATATATATATTAGTTATAAGGTGTAATTAAGCTACTGAGCATTTTGCCACAAAAAACGTGAGGTAAAAAAACCAGTACCTGCTTACTTTTGTCTGAAATAGTTTCACTTTTAAGATACCGGGTTTTGCATCATCAGTATTTGTCGGGAATAAAATCCTTTAGTTTTTAGCACATTCAACTTTGTTACTGATTTGTATGTGTCAGATTTTCTTAGGGTATGTTCATGAAGCTTCAAGTTTTATATGATGTAGAAACCTTAATATGATATGCTGGTTTTATTTACTGCAGAATATCTGAAAGCTTAAAAAACTCTTTTAGTGTCTTTTGATTTTTAGTCTTTCTTTTTTTTCTTTTTTTTTTTTTTTTGCTGACTGCAGGTTAATCTTTATACAATCACTAAATATTTCCAAAACTTAAGAATTGCCCGGGGTGGGGGGGGGGGGTGGGATGGAGGTGCAAATAACCTGAACTGTAATAATTCATGATAGAAAACTTAATAATGTACTAACATCACTTGAGTTTAAAAGCAATTAAGATTTAGTAAAAACAAAAGCCTATTTCTAAAATATATTGAAGAACTATTGTGTTGAAATTCTGCCTCTAGTCAGTAAGGTTAATTATTTAATATTTCATGAAAGCTGTAATATCAATTAAAAACAGCCAATGCTATTTTGCTGTTTGTTTATTCTTAATGTACTGTTAATTACAACATATATATTGAGCTCAGCTCATTAATTCTGCAGGGAATGAATATACAAGGTAGAGCAGATTTTTTGCATTACAAAGCAACTTTATTGATGATAAAGCATTTTAAGACTTTTGTGCTCTTATCTGTGCTTAGGGGAAACTTTTCAAGCAACTTTTAAGTGAGTAAAAGTTTCTAGAATAAGAAAAGTTTGGGAGGAGGATCCATAATTCTTGGTCTCTTTCTCTGTCCAAATACAAAATGCGCTTCTCTGGCTTTCAAACATTAGAATTAGTATGAGTTCCACTTTTTCCGGGGTATATTCAATTAGCGTCCAGTTGTGCATGTCCAGTTGCAGGCTAGTTTTCATTTGAAGCGTGCAGCGTGCTTGCATTTAATGGCTTTGAACTAGAGTTGCTTTTCGTGTGATGTGCCCAGTAGGAAACTGAACTTGCCTCTTAAGTGTATTGGAGAAATTGTTGTGCATTTCTGATAAGGAACACGTTTTTTTTCCTTTTTTTTTTTTTTTTAACCTCCAAATACCAATTTCTTTTGGTTTTTTTACTTCTCATGTAAGTATTTTTGAAAATGCACTATAGATGGTTTTTATAGTATGATCTAAATGAACTTTTGATAACGAAAGTTGTAAGCCTCCCTCATTTGCACTTCTTGATCCTTCCTTAGCTGGCTTTAGCTTGCTTTCCTTCATGTCTAGAAATATTCTTGTGCATTTTTTTTTTTTAAAAGAACTGACATTGACAAGACTGAATTGTCAGCTCTTTTCTGTTAAGAGAACTCAACTCTATTAGAAGGTCTTTTATTTCTTTTACAGCCTCTGCCTGCTGTATTGACTGGTATTTTTGCTTTTTTATCAGCTGTGCAATAGTATTTAGAAAAATAAGCTACTACTTATTTCTTTTTAAATGTATATTTTCTGCTCAAAAGGTTAATGTATTATATTTTGCAATCATGTAATCTTTGAAGGGAGGGAAATTGTTGCTTTAAGGAAAAAATGGAAAATTAAGATACACTGTGCCTTGAAAAATAGGACTTGAAAGATAAGGAAAATGAAGAGCTGGATATTCAGTTAAAAGTTTTTGATGAAAACAAAGAAGAAGACCTAATTGAGCTGTCACATCGTCTCAGTGATATCAGAGCTGAAATGGAATATCCTTTATAGAAATGGTGTTCTAGCATATTGATTAATAATTTTATTAAACTCAAAGTAGCCTTCTCCACATGCAGCTGATTTGCAGAATTGCATATCTTCCCAAGGATTTTCACAAGTAGATTTCATTCCTTTTTTTTTTTTTTTTGGTTAGAAATGTAGTTAGAAAGTTAGCATCTATATTGATAGATATCTGTTAAATGCAAGTCATTAGGAACTGAATTAATTTTTCATAAATGCCATTTATTAAACTAAATACTCTGTTGGTGTATGACACGTAAAGATGTAAAATTACACTTGAATTTTAAGACTGAAGAAAAATGACAGGTTGATAGCTAATTTAGAACAATTTTTCAGGATGCATGCCTTCTGTAAATGTGAAGAGGCAGTAAAATTCAAGTTACGAGAGTTCAGAACACTTGCTTGACCTTGGTGTGAATTTGAAAAAGTGGCAATTAGTACTGCGGAAACAGAGAAACGTGGGTACTGATGAAGGGAGTATAAAATCAATAGCAAGTAATGTTGTTGCAGTACAGAACTTCTGGGAGTTGTCGTCTTTAAGAAATTAAAATGATTAACCAGTGTACTTTTTGACAATAAACAGACTTATTTCAAAATAAAAATGAAAACTGTGTGAAATATGCTCATAGGATTTTATGATAATAAGTAAACGGTGCAATTTCTCTCAGTAGGTATAAAGCATATTTTAATTGTTCAACAGGGAACAAAGGTTCCGTGGATAATTGTTGCTAGAAAAGGGTATTTAGTAATAAGGGTAGTAGTTCAGGATGTTGAAGAGTTTTATATTAATTATAAGACTGCTCATATAGGGAACTTCTTTAATCCTCGTGCATTTCCTTGACAATATTTGCACTGATATTAATGAAGTATATCATCTGTTGTATAATATGTTGAAAGATACATCTTCTGAAAACTACTTCTTGTCAATTCTCCAACATTTCCTTCTCATCAGGAATGATTATTATGTCCGGTAAGAATCAGCTATCTTGGCTGAATTTGAAATGGGGAGAAGGGGAAGAATAATACCTTTAACAGTATAAAAGTACTGCATACAAAGTCTTGTTTTAAAAAATAGTGCTTTATTGTAAAGGGATGATAAAAAAAAAAGATTGATTGTTTTCTGCTCTGACAACTTTGCCATGTGAAATTGAGATATAGTGTCTTGCCTGGTAAGAGCGGATAATTTTGAGCACGGAATCCTGTAATCTTAGAGGTTCCTGATGAGGTAGTATGGAAATGTATATCAGACAATTAAGTTATTGATTAACTAATTTGATAAGTAATTGGATAGTGGAATGGAATTCAGTGTATTGAGAATCTGCTAAATAATTACTGCAGCGTATATTAATATTATTTAATAAGTTATCTGTTTTGTTGCTTATTGTCTGGCAAAGTATAAACTAGGAGCAAAATATAAACTGGAAGCATGCTATGTTTCGTGGAGTTTTCAATTTTTTCAGATATCTCTTTGAGAAACTGACGATAGCGTTGGCCAACATACAAATAAGCCTTTTCATTGGAGCCTTTTACTGGCAATTGTGTAATTCATGTATTGGGAGTTATAGCTGGCCTTTTTCCCTTCCTCGTTGCATAAATTATCTTGTAAAATGTCTTCTTTGTCAGACCTCAGTATTACAAGATAATAGAAGAATGCATTTCACAGATAGTATTGCACTGCAGTGGAATGGACCCAGATTTTAAATGTAGAGGAAGACTGGACGTGGATCTTACTCATCTTATTGGTTTGTATACTGCAATCAACTTTACGTTTTTCTTTGGCTGTGTGTATTTGCTCCATTTTCTGGAAATATTTGTGTAAGTTAGAAATCCATGGCCAAATCAAGCTCTCCAGCCTTTAAGAAATGACATAGTTGAGGTTTACTTCTCCAGCTTTATTTTGACTTCTATCTGAGTTTTATAATCGTAATAATTAAAAATTGTTTGTTCAAAATTTTATGAATTTCTGGCCTGTTGCAAATCTTAAGATTTAGGTTAGCATTAATTAATAATGGATTTATAATTCTTATGTGTTTAAGTTGCAGAGTATTTTCTGTAACCAAGTATTTAAGGTTACTTAGTAAGGTAAACTAATTAGTTGAAACATTAGAGGACTGAGGATGCACATGTTTGGGGAAGAAGCAGATAAGTATCATACAATCATGCAAATGACCATTATCAGCATTTAAAGTCTGGGGTTTTTGTTTTATTTGGTTTTTTTGTTTGTTTGTGGAATTGACTGCTTTCTTGCAATACAGTGCCATCCCTGGAGTAAATACTTCCTATGGGGAAGTAGTTGTTATTTGAGACTATCTACATTTAGGAGAATATTTTTGGCAGTAAGACAAAGGGAAGAAAGGAATATTGTTGTACAGGTTGACTTGTGAAAAAATTTTGCTTTTTAGAAAGTACCTACCTGCGTTCTCTTATTCAGTTATGAGTTAGGAACCTGATCACTTGATCTTACTTGATCAGTTTCCACTGATCTACCAGTTGTAGGGTTAACTGTTTTGTCTCTCTATGCTAGTTCCTATTTATAATACGCAGTTAATCATGTTTACTTCACTTAAAACGTTTTGATTTTGCACTCCATGAAAAGTCAATAGAAATGGCTTATATCACTGTTCAGTGAAGGGATCTGCTTTACAATCTGCCCACATTTTCTTTTAGAAGCCTAGAGAATAATTTTATGCAAATAAGAAAACGCTTCTATTTGGATTTCTTATGTTAAAGGGGGGCCTTCTGATTTAACCCTGAAGGAGCTATCACTTCATTCTAATGTTAAATTCTACGTTTTCATCTTTTATTTAGTAGTAAGTTCATGTAAAGGAGAAGGGCAAAAATCATCACATGCAAACACTAATTTGTTAGAGAATGAACATAACAACTCTATAAGGATTTGTCTTCAACTTTCCTGGTCACGTGTTCTTACCCCTTTTTTATATTTACTGATTTTGCTGATCAAAACAAGAAAAATCACCACTATTTGGTAACATATCAGCCTGCTAGTTCGCTATGGTTGCCTAATTATTAATCAGGGTGGTGACAGAAATGCATAATTTATGGGAGACAGTGGTACTGCACTTTTTGATAGTTGCTAACGGTATAGATAGATTATACATATCGTGAAACAGCACTTCTGTAGTGTACTAGAAACCAGTCTGTTTAAAGTGTGTGTGTGTGTGTGCTTGTGTGTACATACATACATACATATATATATATATATATAAGCTACTTAGGTTTTTAGGTTTCAAACTAACTGAATATTATAGCTAGGAAGAGAAAGTAAAGCAAATCCTTTGTGATTTAAATTTACTTCTTCTTTTTTTCCATCTATTGCTTTTATGTCATAGGATCATAGGGTAATTTGAGGTTGGAAGGGACCTCAGAGGTGTGATGTGTTTTACATGACTTCTGTGTGGTAATTATTTAACTTTAGATGCCTGTGTGGACAAAGCTAAAGTAGAAGAAAGTGAAAAAAAAGCAGCAGAATTTTCCAAAAAGGTAAGTCCTATATCATCAATGTTTTAAGGTAGGGGATAGAAACCTGACAAGAACATTATAGATTTGTTTTACAGTAGAAGCTGAGAGAAAGCTGGGAAGCAGTGAATCTCACGGACAGGATGTTCTTCAGCAGGTTAATAGCTGTTTTTTAATCTTGTGCAGGGCTCAGATTTAAGCTTGCTCTGAATTCAAAAGCTGATGAGTAATGTTAGTTGTAAATATCCTGAGTTGTTGTATTCCTCTGTTGTAGATAACTGATGAGAAAAAATCCACTTGCTGCTATTTTATATTCTCCTAAAATATTTTAGTCTTAGTTAAATATCCAAAATATAAAAGGGCTGGGGAAAAAAAAGTTCATAACTTTTCGTCTAGCTCTAGTCTAGAGCTCAAACTTCTCTAAAAGCAGAGTCGTTACGTGTTTGAAAAATCATGGAGTCTTTAGGCGCAGAGAGAGAAATGAACAAAAAATAGTGATTTATTTCCTTATAATGTGCCCAAGATAAATTACTTTCACCTCATTACAAAAAAATAATTTATTTCCTTATTAGTCACGTGTTTAGGAATCTTACAGTGCCTTTTGGGACATGTTTTGCTAACAGTTTTAACCTTCTGCACCAATTTTTTATATTAGGAACTTGGTAACTGAGTTTTATTTTAGTCAAGGGAAGTTTTAGTTCATTGCTAGAAAGAGGTTAGACCTTTAACATTATTTCTTTAGGAAGAGTTCCAGTTTAGTTTTTCTTTGCAATGAAGTTTTTGGGGGTGTTTCTGAAGTAATTGATACCAGTCTTTCTGCTTAATCAGTGCTGGTGTTTGTGCTTAAAGTGTCTGGGTATGACATGCTTCCTCAGGTTACTTATATAATTTTTAATCTCAATTCATTGTATCCTGTCAAAAAGAATATGAAATACTGAATGCACTGTATTAGCTGCAATGTTACTGAAGTTCATATAGCATGGTGTTGTGTACAAAAAGCATTCGAAGTTTTGATGTTCACCGATCTGGTCTAAAAAGCCTTTTCCAGGCCAAAAGGCAGCACATCTTCTCATATCGCTTACAAATTTCAAATGAATGATTGAATGAAGTCATTAGATTTTTCTCTCTTTAATGTTAAATATGGACACCACTTTAACACCAATTATTGATATCCAGGCTTTAAAGAAAACAACTTGTGATGTTTCCCTGGCAGACCTCTTTACCGTAATGTGCTCTGCTAGTGGCAGCCAACGCGTGTTCTTCCCAATGATAAGTTGTCGTGTCCTGAAGAAGAATGATTAACAGAAGCCTTTGCAGAACGCTAAATAGTCTCTTAAACATAGCAAACAGTAGCAAGGTGAAAACGTAAGACAAAGTTTTCACAATCGTATTTGAATATTATAAACTGGATGTTTTCATTTTATACGGGGACAGTTAGACTGAAATGAGGGCTGACTTCTTTGGATACTTTCTGTCTTATGGTACTTTATGGATGATACCGATGAAGCTTCAGACATCTCTCTTCGAACTTGAGCTCTTTCCATGGAGTGTATACTCAAGTGGATTTTGAGAAGTCTACAATGTTTTTTTTTGTTTTTTTTTTTAAGTTAAATGTACTTTTTTTGTATGCCACAATAAGGATCTGGATCTGGGTGGTTTTGTGACATAACTTACTAATGACAATTTGTATGCGGTACTAGAAAAATACATACTGGAAAGATGTAGAATTTTTTTAAACCTAAAAGTGCATCTATTGTTCTAGCTGTGCTATTGTTCAAAGATTTCCTGAAAGTATAGTATCTAACGTGGCTATAAAGGGATGAATGCTTCTGTGGTTGTTAATCATTACAGTTTGATGAAGAGTTCACAGCTCGACAGGAGGCACAAGCTGAGCTTCAGAAACGAGAAGAGAAAATCAAAGAACTTGAAACAGAAATCAAAAACCTCCGAACCCAGGTAATAAAACTAAATCCAGTAAGTTCCACAGTTGAAAACTACTTTTCTTAGAATTGAAAAGAAGGTGCCCTTGAGAGTACTGAGTCTGCGGAATTTGAAATGTATTTGATAGTTGTATTGATTTATTTTTAAACCAGTGTAAAACACTACACATAGTTAATGGAGGTAGCAGTTTTTCAAATAGTAGTGTGTTGAACACCTGTCATAGATGTTTGCTTTATTGAGAATAAAATTTCCTTAGGCTATAAAAAGTTTCAATGTAGCATAATTTTTTCTCTAAATAATTGTTCATATCCTGATGTTACTTCTGTATGTTTTGCAGAAGGCTTTTTTTCAGAAGGCTTTGTATGTAAATTGCAAAGGTGGAAATAAAAGTATATGCATAATATACACACCTTTCAGACGATGCATGCAAATGAAGGCTAGTAACATCCATTTTTTTTGAACTCTGGATCTCAGACTGTAGCTTTCGCTAAAACAAGTACTACATTTATCTATGAGACTGTGTAACATTAGTGTAACAAAACTCAGTGCAGGAGCTCACGTAAGGACAAGGTGATGCTTTCAACCAAACTGATTTTACTTACAATCATTTTCTCATGAATTTCACTTGGAAGCACCAAAAAATACATGTCCAAGCGGTCTGTCTGTGTTCACTTGTGAGGTGCAGAGGACAAGCCGTGCTGCCCGTTGACCCTTTACAACATCGCTTAGGTGTTCATATTGTTTGATAACGATGAATTGGGGTTAGACGCGTCTCTTACACCTTTTAGGAACCAACAATTATTATGGCAATTATCTTTTTGCCTTAGTCTGGCTTACTTCGTTCTCCTTGAATGTTAGGCAAGGTTGCCGCCAATTGCCTTCTTCTTCGTTGTGGGTATCTTTATGCCTGTGGTCTCGCTTTCCGTTGGATAACGGGAACGGGAGTGGCACATGCTGTGCATATATAACCTGGCTACCATCCTCCTGCTATCAGGGTGTAGTTCTTTTGCTGGCAAGTTATCTGTGCTTTGGCCTTATCAGAGCGCTGGCCTTCTCATCTTAATGAAAACGTGTTACTTGGTATTTAGCAGCTGGATTGCTCTTGGTCATGTCCTTTTTATCAATATAAGCATTCTGGTAACTAGTGCTCTATGTCACACACAGACATTTCTGTCCATACTTCGTTCACATCAGTTTTAATGTTTTGACAGCCTGTCTTGCTGAGTTCTCCAGCAATTGCTCCATTACAACTTTCTCAGTTCACAGAATCAGAATCACAGAATCATTTAGGTTGGAAGGGGCCTCTGGAGATCATCTAGTCCAACCTCCCTGCTCCAGCAGGGTCCCCTAGAGCGCATTGCCCAGGATCACATCCAGACGGGTTTTGAATATCTCCAGGGAAGGAGACTCCACCACCTCTCTGGGCAACCTGTTCCAATGCTCTGTCACCCTCACAGTGAAGAATTTTTTTCTCAGGTTCAGGTGGAACTTCCTGTGGTTCAGTTAGTGCCCGTTGCCTCTTGTCCTGTCGCTGGGCACCACGGAGAAGAGGCTGGCCTCATCCTCTTGACAGTCCCCCTTCAGATACTTGTACACATCGATCAGATCACCTCTCAGTCTTCTTGTGGCCCAAAAAATGAAAAAGCCCACAAAAACACATGCCTTGTGCGGAGCCAAGAATTTATTTTTAGTCGAATCAATTATTAGTCCATTTATACTGAAGTTTGCACTTCTAGTTCAGATTATCAAGATGTTACAGCTCATTCACGATAATGCTACAATTAAAATTCATATATATAAGCTTTTTAGTGTCTACGCTTTTTTTTTTCTGTTATACTGCCCGTTTCTACTCCCAGCTAACTTAGAATAAGAATATATTGTGGCATTTAATTTTAGGTGTGTTCAGGTTTTTTCACAGCTTGTTTTTTTTTTTTTCTCATTTGACAGAAAACTAGAAACAATATATAATAGCTTGGGAGAAGAGTATGCAAATCGGATTAAATGAACAGCCTATATCACACAATGATTTTTTCAACAAAAGATCAGTTAGACTGTAAAGAAGTTAAAATATAACTCACTGTGTGGTGGTTTGTGGATGGCTCCTGCTGCTACTTTCTAGCAGATACTTTAAAGAAGAAAATTCTTTGAGGATTTGGTACTCTAGGCTAGGATCATGTGAAACAATTCTGATGGTTTAACACACTGCTGTTTCTGTTCATTGTTCTCTTTGCAACTGGAGTGTACGTTGCAATTGTTCTTCCTTCATACCAGTGCAGAAACAACAGCAGACAGATTAAAAAAAGTGATTCTTTTTTTTTCTTTTTTTCCAAACAAGATGTCAGGATAGTTATGAACAACTGTAGCGTCATAACCTCTTACACTGCAATAGCTCCTTCAGTGATTTCTGTGGAAAATTTTCCACCAGATTAATAATTGATGTTATTAGCATTCATAATTGTAGCTACCGTCTTTGGTGCCCCAGCTTATCAAGATACCCTGAGTGGGGACAATGGCAAGAAATAAAATGCTATACTGTTCACTTAAATATTAGTGCTATTATTAAGTTGTCTTTACAATGGAAACAATTCATTTCTGTAAAAATGCTGGGTTATTTAGTTTATTTGGCAGTTTTATGGTTCATTGTATAAGCTGTTGTTAATGTTTCTCATTTAAATAAGGGGATTTTTGTATTGTGACTTTATTGAAGTACAGTTGGCTATGAGGCAGCCTAGTTAGTTCAACTTTATTTGTAACTTCTTACTATTCCTGGATGAAAAATACTTTTAAATTTCAGGGTCCAGGCCTGACGAGTCAACTGAAAGAAGGAGCACCAATACCTCCACCCCCACCAAGTGAGACGGTGCCGCCGCCACCACCGCCGCCGCCGCCGCCACCACCACCTCCACCTCCATTGTTACCTGGTGGAACAGCACTTCCTCCTCCTCCTCCTCCTCCCCCACCTTTGTGTGGGCCTCCAATGCCAGCATCTCTTCGAGGTTTTCCTACTTCTTCTCCCCTTCCAGGGGTACCAGCATTACTGCCGCATGGAATGAAAGAGAAGAAAAAGTATAAGCCAGAAGTCTCTATGAAAAGAATCAACTGGTCAAAGGTACTGCATTGCTTATTTTCCCCCCTGTTCATTAAAAAGAAATTTTTGAAGGAGAAGAAAGTAACATGGTGGTTCAAGTTAATGGTGGTTCAAGTTTGTAGAATGCATCCCATCCATTATCCAAAACATTTCTGGTGTAATGGCTGTGGTGCAGCTGATAGTAGTTTTCAAAGACACCTCATCCAACATGGGAGAGCCTCCAAGTGGTTAATGATGCCAAGAGCTTGTAACACTGTATGACTTTCCTGGGGATGCCATTAGCTAACAGCTCTCAGAATTGTGGCTGTCCTCATATATAATTGAGTTAATAGTTGTACATGTTTTAAGCTGGAGATGATATTTGACTTTCCAAGTGAGCTCTTCAGAGGTAAAAATATTTTATTTAAAGCAGATTTGAGTAATCAAATGGTTAAAATAGATACTTAATAAATCACATTACTACATTTTATTCAGCAGGTTGAGTTATTTACATGAATGCTGGGTTTTATCATAGGCTAAGTGAATCTTGAAGTAATTTTCTTGAGGAAATTTTATATATTATCAAGACTAAATTAGTGCATCTTAAAGGCAGTTTGAGCTCAGCAGAGTTTCATGCTAGAAAACATAAGTGTATTGGGATTTGGTGTGGAAAAAATGCTTACATCACCAAAATTCTCAAGGCAAATCAAATAAGGTCCTTCATATATCGCATACTGTCTGTTTGGTCTCTAGGATTTCACACTAGTTTGGATGAGTGTCCAGTACTTTTTTTGTTATAGTAGTAAAGCTTTGTACTGCCAGTCAGTGACTGTTGCTTTCTTTGAAAACCAAATTCTATCTCAGAAGTGTATCAGTACCGAGCACTCTGTAAAATCAAAGTGTTGATGTAATTAAGCTGTTAAGTGGCTACAAGTGGCTAAGGTCTTTGACCTTAAGCTGTAATTTCATATAGAACAACTGATGAACGCTCAATTTGAATGTCAGTCTGAAACAGAACGGGTTTTTTTTTTCCAGACTCTTTCACAGCCAATAAACCTGTGGAAATGCATATAGATACAGATAGGCATCCTTATAGATATTTGAATGTTATGATGTTGTCCTGGGTAGAGCTGGAAGACTGCGCCAGATGCTGCTTCTGGTTGGACATCCTACTTCTTTTGAACATGAAAACATTGAAATGAATCACATCACTGGAAACGCAGAAGAGTCCTTTGTAGGCTGTTTTCACGATATTGCGAGAACACAGAATCATTTTTCCACGCAGTTCTTACGTAGTTAATCTATGTTGTCAGACATAATGGAATTTCAGTTTTAATAATATGTGTAAAATTATGGTGTTGTGGCAAAAGCACTGTGTTTAGAAATAGTTCTAGCTTTCACCATGGGGTTTTCTAGATGATTCAAGGTAAATTGCTTTGTGTCATAAATTCTTCATTTCTGAATATATACCATTATTATTTCAAGCAAAATTTTGAAGAACTAATCATGACGGGTTTACCGTTGGGAGAGAAACTAGACTGTTCTCTCAAATTTTTGGATAAATGATCTTAAGGGAGTTTCCAAACAAAAAGTAAGCTTAAGGTTTTGTTCCTCTGTAAATTCTGAAGTGTTGAATAGTGAAATGGCGCTTTACTTGGAGAACCGAGTAAGAGCATTAGTATGGATGATTAATCCCACTAACTTTGAAAAGGGGAATCTAGAAGACTGAGATAACTACAGAGCTATTTGACAACCTGTGTGTAAATGCATAGGTTGTCAGCCTTATATCTTCTTTTACCAGAAGAATTAAAGTATATAATTTATCACCTTTATTGTTTTGCTCCTGAATTTTGACCTATGCCAAAATAGTCTGAAAATATATCTAGCAGTAATAGTTCAAAAACAGATTTTCAAAATGTTTAAGTAGAAGGACATTCCGAATAAGTAATTCTGATTTAAATGTATTTTAACACGTGTTAAAATAAATATGAAACTATTTCCTTTGTCTTTTTCACTCTGCAATTCTCACATCAAATAAATTATTCTGCCTGTAAGGTTAAATGTTATCTTTCCTTCTTTGTTGTGGGAGTAGGAATTAAGAGTATCTCAGAGAAGAAGACGTTATAAATCTTTACTTTCAGTTAACAAGCTTCAGTGTTGCGGGTAGTTGTTATCCTCACTTCAGAAGTGCTGAGCCATCCACGTGATTTTCTCTTATTTGATTCAGTAATTCATGAGTTATCTATTTGAGATTTAAAGGGAGGGATGTTGCATGTTAAAATATGCTTACTTCTCAAGTGTATTTGTTCCAGAAGCATCAAGATTAAGTTTACTTATTTAAATTCTCTCTTCATGGGGACAATGTTTTATTAAATATCTGGGTCTCCCCACAGTGACATATTTGTTTTAAAACATGCATAAATATGTTGGTGCCTCCCAAAGAGGTAATGACCGCTTTCGCAGGCTCTTATGACTCATGCAGCACCAGCAGAATATTCTTAGTGCTACGGTACATTAATGGCTGTGTGGGAAATTTCACGTCCCTCATAGAGAATTGTAGATCAAGGTGATATTATAAGAAACTGGAGCGGCTGCAGTAAAATGAAATTGGTGGAGAGTTTTTTGTTTGGATATAATTCTCAGTATATTTCTGGAATACTGAAGTGTTTTTGAAAAATACAGGTTAATTTGTATGCTTCTGAATTTAAAAGGAGTCTTGCAGTCCTCCTGTTTTCTGTACAAAATATCTTGAATCTCCTGCCTGCCATGCCAAGATACTAGCATTTTTAGAAAAGTCAGCTGGGCTGTTTTAAGTACTGTGGTTGTATTGTTAAAAAGAAGCAAGAATGTAAGAATTTTCATGCTGGGAATAAAGATGCTTATTTCTTTCTTTGAGGAATATGGCGTTATTTAGTTATAGAATCAAGAGGACTTTTTCGGAGGGGGGTTGTAGTTCATCTAGTTGGATAACTTGTTTTAGTGCCTGTACTCTTATGAATCATTTGAATTACACAATTTTGTAATCCTTTCTACTGTAATAATTCATCTTCAAAAGTTTAACTTTTTTAATGCTGAGCTTTTCTTGAATTAAAAAAGTGTAGGTGATTTCACTGCCTGTAAATATTTTACCATTGAATATCCTTGTTATCTTTTTGTTTAGAAAATTATTATCGTCATAGCTTCTACTATGTAGTTTCTTGATTTTTTTTTTTCCATTTTTATTTTTAAAATGGAGCTCTAATGCCTGAGAAATGCCTTTCTGCCTAGCCTTTAAAAATGTTCTTTGGATATTATGTCAGTTAGCTTCTCTTACCTTCTTTGATCGCTGAAGGTTGATATAAATCTTTTGTACGGGTTTGCTGTCTTTTTACTCATAGGTGGTGTTTTCCTTAAAGGAGTATAGATTTCATCACGGATTTACATTTTGCCACTTCTATGCATTTGATCTGGCTAGTGTTTTCATAAATAAATTTTTAGTTTATAATATCAATTTATCACTGCAGCCAATATCATTGAAATGAGTTATATTAATATATTTACCGAAGTAATGTATAAAGTATATATCTGAACACTGTCTATGATAATAGAAAGTAACTACAGATGGATACTTGGCTTAAGTAGTCTGGGAACCGTGCCAAAACTCTTCTACGTTTTGCAAAAGAGTACAGTCTATTTAGATCATCGCTTTAAGGAGCAGTCATTTTAGGAATAAAATTCTTATCGCTTAATTTAGCGCATGTAGTTGTAACTCTTCATTGTTGGTGTTGCATTAAGTTAGGTTTTAAAAAATGCCTTGTCTGCAGCTGATGAAGTAGCTACAGAGTAAAACAGTGATCATATGGTGAAAGGTGGAGGACCTGTGTGTTTCCGTGAGATCCTGATAAGGCTTATGGTATTGACAAATTTCCTGCAGCTTGAATTTAAATAGCCCTTTAATTTCAAAGTTTTTACTGGCATTTGACCAGTGTCCCAAACTTGTAAACAATGATTGAAAACACTTGAAAACTGGAATAGGAGCATGTTTTGGAAACATAAAATAGATACGCGGAATCATTCCTGAAGAGTAAAATCAGCTTTCAGCTTCTACTGCAGTCTACTTTCTTTTATTGTTTTTTAAAAAAGCTAGTATCAAATAGAGCACTTCAGGTAAATGTCTATCTGTTAGTGTTTAGTACATTTGAAAAATGGAAACTATACACATAAATGATACTAAGTATAAACTATTTATCATATCTAAGATGATGATTCTTCCTAAAGGCTTAATGTTTTAAAAAGACATAATAATTTAGTCTCTTAAATGTCCCTCCTGGCATAGCATTTGCAAATGAGGTATGCCATCCTTTACACAGAGCAAGAAAGATTAGCGTTCCTCCTATAATCTTTAAGTAATTATGGTGCACAGCAGTTGTGAAGAAAAGGCTTTGGGAACTATCTAGAAGGTAATCAAGAGAGAAAGCTAGGGCAGTTCCAAACTCAGTTGCTGTTATGTTATCAAGCCTGTTTGGAAAACTTGTTGAATGGAAAATTTTAAAGATAAAACATTTCCCCTGATGACTCTGCAGATATAAATACTAGATGAGGTACTGCTGATGTTAACTGCAATGAAATTTCTTTCTACTAGGAATTAAGAAAAGGCTGCCATACTTCCCTTGGATTTGGCTAGTTTTCTGTTAATAAGCTGTAATTGTTTTAACTCTGTGGTTCTAGGTTGTGTTTCTAGGTTGGTGAACTGTAGTAATGTAAGGTTGTAAGAAGACAAAATTTGTGAGAAGAGATAGTATTACTATTTGCCTGTCTTCAAATTATCTGAATACAGCAAAACTACCAATAGAGCATGGAAGATGATATATTTTTGCCATTTTGAAATGGAAAACGTTAAAAAGAAATCAACCTGAACACTGTCTAAATTCTGAGCTTTTGGGAAAAGCAAATATTCTCAGAATCTGGGAATCGGTGGTAATTTTTGACCATCACATGTAATTCTTTGTGTTACAGATTTATGCAACTGAACTTAAATAAATAAATAAATAAAATCCACCAAAACAACAAAAAAAACCCTGAATTAACCTGAGAAAACATTCTTCACCTACTCCAAAAAAAGAAAATCTCAGACACAGGATCAGTGAATTTCAAGTGATTTGAGAAAGCAATCTTTATATACCATAAGAAGGGGACGGGGGAGAAATGTAACCAACTCTTCTGCCTTAGGAGCAAAACATAGTCCAGTATTTACGACAAGGATGAGCAAGAGCCAGTGAACTTTCTCGCACCATATAGGCTATGAAAACACCTCCTAGTACAAATAATTGATACATTAGGGGACTTTTTGGCTGACACTTGGAAAAAAATTCTAGCAAAACCGGTATGATGGGACTTCTGACATCCTCCCCCTGGCTACTGTCAAAGTGAAGAGTAAGCAGCACAATACTTTCAAATGTCAGAATGTTTGAAATTCCATGTGAGACCCCCCTCATTGACTATTTCAAGAAATTGATTGGGGATGAGGGGTGGGGAAGCAGCAGTTACCAAAACTCTCCATGGTAGTAGTCCCTCTTTGTGACGAGAGTTCTGTAGTCCTTAAGATTTAACAGTAGAACAGTAGCACAGGGTGCTACTGAAATTTTATACCAAGCACCATGTTTGTGAAATTCATAGGCCGCTCCATGTTCTACCTTAATATTTTTAGGTCTGTTGCTCTTTAAACTTTCAGTCATGGTGCACAAGAGAAACCCATCAAACATACGAAACAAAGGATGAACTTAGGTTGATAACTAGAGGATACCATGAATTCAATGCAGATAATTACTTTGGGTCATGCTATAATCCCACATCCTTCTGTAATCTTTGCTTTTCCTTGGGCTAAAAACTCTATTATCTCCTCTTTCTGCCTCCACTCTTAAAAACACTTCAGGTAGCAGCTACCTCTTCTGCAGGTAACTGCCTTTTTTATTCTTTTTTCGTAGATGATCCAACATGTATGTACACACGCACACTTAACTAAAGTCTGAACAGTTATCTCAGTCAGCTACTTCTCATTCAGACTTGAAGAAAAATTTCTCTTCTTAAAATTTGTCTAAATTTTTCAGTTATGCCCGTTGATGTAAAAAAGTATTCTCTGATTATGAAACTTACCTTGCCAAAAACCCTTATCTTGTTGGTATTGGGTAACTTTACCCCTTTTTTACATTGGGATTTTTTAGAGGAAGTTGCACAGGTTTACTTGAAGGTATTAAGCTGATCTGATAAAATCATTGTGAAGATAGAGGATAGTTGGTGTGACTGTATTTTCCTTAGGAAGCATCTTAAAGAGAACATTTTTAAGATGGATTGAGATAACATCTTTGTGAACAGATTTTTTGTGATTCTTGCACCCAAAATGATGCAGGGTCAAAATGGAAAGATGACAAACCTAGCCATGTTCATCATTTGCTGCTTCTAATGACTTTACTGCCTCTCCACAGGTTAAATCTCATGTGCCATGGCACCATTTGTGTTTAAGCGTCTTAAAATCGTTCTTACTAGTTGTTTAATTCTCAAACTTAACTCAATGCGATTATCACAACAATCTGGTCGCATTGATTTTAATTTGGCTATTGAAAATACTGATTATTAACCTCAAAAATGAATTTTTGTTTCAGGTTGAGCCTCATGAAATAACGGAATGCAGCTTTTGGGTAAAGGCTAGAGAAGATAAATTTGAAAGCCCAGATCTGTTTGCAAAATTAGCCCTCAACTTTGGAACACAGATAAAAGGTACGTTCTTCTTTTACTTCGTATTATGCTTCTATTAAGTTTAAAACTCTGTGTAATGCCAGCTATCTTTACGGCTTGTGCAATGCTATGGAATTCACAGCATGGTTTTATAGTGGGAAGGTGTCTTGCAACATCTGTATTTTTATAAGCATTGCCATCTATTACAAGAATTACCCCTCCCTGTTTTGTCACTTGTTCTTGAACACTAAGAAACCTGACAAAAAAAAAACTGTGTAAGAGCGCATCTCAAATTTCCACTTTGCAGGCAGATGTGAATTTGTTTCAAGCCAGATTTTAATAAAAATTCAAATTTTGATCCTAAAATCATGCCCATCAGCATTAAAATATCTAGCTGCAGGAATTTCAGATTGTCACGTTCTTTTAGATATTCCACGTGTGGAGGGTTTAATGTGTAATACAAAATTAATTTATTTGAAGTTATTGGAAGTTGCATGAAATTTTGACTTAGCAGAGTGATACAGCAGTGCACTTACTTCACAGTAGATCAACAATATATATCACGGAAGTATAGCAACTGCAGTATACAGTTAAATCACAGTACAAATGTGGGTTTTGTTATTGATCTCTGTAATATGCTTGCCATCATGCTAGGCGTATCAAATGTCTGGGAAGGATTATGTGGGTTGAAACCATTTTAAGCCCGTTGGCTTTTTTTCAAAGTTCTTTTGTTTGTTCTTCATTTTTTTGTACTCTATGTTGGGCTAAGCTACATACACATTCCCTGTTACTGCTCTGGCTAACTCAGGAAACATAAAATTGCATTCTTTTGATTAACTTGGGAGCAAACAGTTACCTAGCTGGTTGATCCACTCAGCTTATGTAGTCGTTTATTTAGAACAAAGGATATTTTCTGGTTCCCTTTGTGCTGAGGTAAGTTCGGATTCCTTTGCAGCAGTTGTGGTGAGTCCCTCCATTCATTCTGGCCTGAGCCTCAAGGGCTTACAGCTTTTCCCTATCTCCTTACAGTCTTCTTCCATTGTAGGGGTTCACTGATGCATGAAACAAGTTTAGATTTGGGACTGTCCCATTATGGTCTACTGGCACTTGGTTGACTCAGAGCACGAACTGAGTAAACTTACCTCTCTCTGTAGCGTATTTTGCAGACGCAGGTCTCCTTCGTGTTTGCTTTCATCTCTTTCTAAAGTGGAATACTGTATGATATCTCATGAAAAAAAGATTGCAAACTTCTTTTTAAAAAAAAGGGGGGGAGAGAGAGAGAAAAAGGAAGCCCTTTAATTAGCTTTCATATTATTCAAGTTCATGTTATGTGTAATCTAAGAAGCATTTCCTAACAAGAGTTCTCTACAGTTCAAGAGAAACTGCACTTTTATTGGCTTATGTGAACCAAATGTATGTTAATTTTCTTGAGGCTGAATGTGTGGATGCATGTTCTTTAAACTGTTTGAATAATACCATAGGAAAGTAAACAAATATTCTTCTGATTATGTGGGAGCACCCTGTGAAATGGGTCTATTGTTTGGCTGTAGTAGAGAAAACAATATAGTAAGAATGCAGCCTTATGGAGCTTTCTGTAAAGTCAAAATGAGGTTGCTCAATATGTCATGTAAATAACTTTTCTGCTAATGTTTTTGGATTAATAAAATTCTTAATTTCTCTAATATTTTGAATCCTGTGAATAGGAGATAATTTGTTAGTATTTGTATCTTAAGTCTGGAATGCAGTTGACTAAGAAATTAATGTTATGATTTTGATGCTTTAATACCATCCTCAGCCATTTGTGGTTTTCAGATGGCATTAGAGTACTTTCGAAGCTGCATACAACCTCTTCAAGACTTATGATTAACCATGAATAATAATGAACAATCGATCAGTGTTTAGTATGTGGGTCACTTACCAGTAATTTGTTTCAGGCATTGGAAAGTAGCAAGTACTGTTGAAGTATGGTTCAATAATAACTTATTCAAGAGCTAATGAGGCAGCCCAACAAATTATGCCGCAAAAAGCGGCAGGTATTGAAAGAATGAATTCCTGATCTAGCCACAAATCTTTCCTCCGTCTTTCATGCAGTTAGAGTATGACATAGTTTAGGGACGTACACTTCTTGAAGGTGAATGCAGTCGGATGAATCAAGTTTTCGTAGGCCAAATCTGAATAAGCAAACAAAATTTAGATTTTGAAGGAATTGAACGTGTGTTCAGAGATGTTTGTAAGCATTTTTTGTGTTAACTGTTTGGTTTTGAGAATTAACATCTCATGTGATGCTTTGTGTTTTAACTGTAGTGAATCTTCTCTCTTAAGTAAAAGTGCTAGAATGCTTTTGCACTCCTATAAATTACTTGAGGATTATTACTTCAAATGTAAGTTATTACACATAGAAATTTTTCATATCCTGGCTATATTCTGAATTTCAGGAATAAGAACTACGGTTTATACTAATACAGTATTGAAAAATTTTATTCAGCATAAGCAAGGTGTCTTAGAATACCATAACTTCTGAATTATTTCTTGAGTAGAATTTTTCCTTGAGCTATTTTTGAATAAACGTATTTATTTTTTCCTGGGCTCGTTTGAAACCCTTTGGAAAAGTCAGTCAGCTGTGTAGCTTTTCATTAGATAATATACAGGTCTTTCACTCGGAGCTCTTGCCATTTTAAGTAGTCACTGAATCTCAACCATTAGTATTCTGGTTGTACAGTGTTTTCCCATGTTTTCCTCTAAGTGTTCAGGTATTGCATGCAGTAATATAAAAGCATTTTCTGCAGTAATTTAACCCTTTTTTAGAACCCATATAGAATGTTAATAGATTCTGGGCTCGTCATAAGAAATAAAGGCTAGATGGTCTTGCAGTCAGGTTACAATTGTGTAGCTTATCACTGGTTTTGGTGTAATGGCAAGGCAAGAAAACTTTTAAATGAAGGAACCCATAGCAGCAGATAATATTTACAATGGAATAAGTACCTTCCTGGTGAAAATGACAGGCTTCTGCTTTGAGCTGAATTCTTTCATCAGCAATTGCAGAAATGTTTCTGAATCCTGAGGAAAGCGTCTTCATTAAAAATATTGCAAAAAAAACCTTCTTGAAATGTTGACATGACTGTCAGTTTCCTATGAGCGGAAATTCTTGCTGACCTAGTTGCATGGTTATAAAACTATAAACGACAGAAATTCTCTTACTAGCTTCATTTCATGGTAGCCTTGCAGATGTTTTTCCTGTTCTTCCTTAAGCCATTCTCACTTAATAGTTGCAGGAAATAATATGCTATAACAAAGGATGAGAAAACTGTTAAATATATAAAGATTACATTGTTAGTGTTTATTTGAATTTCTCTGAAGTTCAAGTTATGAGCAGCAAACTTGTGAATCAGTCTTTCAGTGTTTTTAACAACTATTGCCGGAAAGCTGAGGGAGATGTATACCAAAATGCAGTGCAATATTTTTGTTGAAAAGCTTCTAAAGCAAACATGGTGCGTTTTCAGAAACGTGATGGAATTATACTGATCATTGCTGCAAGAAAAAATCCACTTTATGGACAGTCTTTCATACTCTTTCACAAATGAAGTAAATAATCATGCAGCCAGTTTTTATATGGGCTAACTAGTGTTTTGGAAAATGCTGCTATATATTACTCTGCACATTAAAAACCTATTTAGCTGAATGGAGGAGCAATGCTTTTTTTTTTTCTTTTGAACTAATGTTTTAAGGAAAACTCTGAAAGCTACTGGAAGTTGGTAGAGTCTCATAGTACTTAGTTACCAGTACAGGCTCAAGTAATTACATCCAACAAGAAACTTTGCTCTGCAACTGCTATCTGCAAATGGGAGCATTGAAAGAGTATTCCCAGTTCTTCTGTACCCTTAGCCTTAACATCGACAGACAGCACATTAATCACCAATTCAAGTGTAGTCTAAGATTAAATTTCTCTTTCCCTTCAGTCCAATTTTTCAGTATGATCTCTAATATGTTCCATGAGAATGACAGATAATGACAAATAGACATGCATTTTGTTTTCTCAAGAGAGCACAGTCAACATGTAAAACAAATATATGGGTGAGGGGAAGAAAACTGACAATCATCAAAAGCTTATTGCAGTGGCTTAGTGTATGTTTTCTTCTATTCCATGTGATTTTGGAATGCTAGTGGGAGTAGTAACTGAAGCAAAACAAATGATAACATGCACACTTATTAAAATCTTGTATTTCCAACAGGTTCTCAGCAATCATAAATTTGATTAAATCTCTTAATTCTATTCATGATTTTTTGGACAATGAGAATGACACTTTCCTTTTTTTCCTTGTTTATCATGGTTTTGTTTTAAGATACTCAAAAAAATCTTAATCTTGGTTGTCACTGAAGTGCATGCTGCCTGATTATCTGAGTGCCACCTATTTTAATAGAAGGCAGTCAAAGCTGCAAGAATATAGTACCTTTGGAAACCAGATCTTATATTGGGAAAAATAAATGTCTTAATAGTTCACCTTCAAAGTACACTTTTCATTAGTTAAAGAATTATTTATTTCATGTGTCAGTTAACTAACAAAAGATAAGAATGTTTAAACACTGAGTACCAAGAACAGAGAGGAATGTTCGCTGGTAAAAGAATGTTATTTAAATATATTTAGATCCAGATTTTCTTTCAAAGGGTAAACATGAGGTTAAATCTTAACTTGTTATTGTACCATCAGATGTTTAAAGTTCAGGCCTAGTTAATATGTCCAACGTGTTTAGTTAGGTTCAAATCAGAACTAATCAAGCTACACAATTTATTCCGAGCTCAGTTATTGAGCACACTTAGGAAAACATTTGTTCTGTAAGGAAGAATAGAAGCATTAAGGGTGTATGCCCTTTCAGGCTTTACAGGATTTTGAGATCTCAGGGTTTGAACTGAGTTAACTGACATCTAATTATCACTGTCTCAGTACAGTCTTGAAGGATTTTTTCTGGTTTTCTTCAAGAGAAACGTAGATAATCTGAATAGCTTTTTAGGGCTTATGTTGAATGGACTCCAGGGCTTCAGATTGTGAGTAAATCTTAGATGCCTGTTCTCAACTAGGAATTGTGCTCCCAGATGCAGAGACGGAAATGGTAACTTACATTGTCCCCAGCACTTTGAGGAAATAAATGGGATTCCATATCAGGTGTACTTGAAAATGAGTGAGTGACTGTGCAGGTTGCTAATAAGTTGGGTAATGTTATGATGTGGGACCACAGGACATGCATATTTCCCATATTGGAAAAATTAGCTTTTTTAAACTTTCAGCTGCTTTGTGTGATCAGTTAAACCTTTCCTTAATTATAAATAATCCTTTCTGTTTTGTATAGTATAAAGAGGAAGTGAAATAAAGTGAATTAACATGCATCTTGTCATTACGATGAGTCTATTATGTGATTTTTGAAGAAGTCATTGATTTCTGTTAAGATATAGTAAAATAATGAGATGCATTCTCACCTAAGAATACCTTACGTTCGTGGCTATAGATTGTCACACTATAGTCTTGGAATTCTGAAATTAAAAAAATGGATGCACTTTTGATTAAATGCATAAGTGAATATTTTCCTAGTAAGGGAAATACTTTAATCAAGTTGAACAGTAATTTATGCTCATTTTATTAATCCAATCTGCTTATGCATTTCTGGAAACTTGGACTACTGCTTCAGTAAAATTAAAATATCTTTTTTTTTTTTCTTAGGCAGTTGGTATATCTGTAGGATGTAATAAAAATGCAGAGTAAAGTGTTCAGCATTAGGTTCTTTTACAAGAGCTAACTTAATGGTGAATCTGTCAAAGCATTTAAGCAAATCGTGTTCTGTTTTTTTATCTAGAGCAAATTTTTGGTATATTTTGTTTTTATCCTTTTAACTGATGTCAGAATGTACTGCGGGCTGCAGAGTTCAGGGAAAAGAGCACTGTCATCAGAAATGTGATGCCTGTAGTGCTTAATGCAATATGATCTCAAAAACTGCCTGTGTTGGTGTTTAATTTTGTGAATATTAAATACTTATATAATAGTGTGATGAAGTGTCTTATATCAGGTAAAAGTAAAAGATTAAATGCCACAGCTGTGTAAATAAGTAGAACCATCATGTCCTCCGGGCCTCCTATAACTTTCTGCTATAATGTAACAATATCCAATATATCTGGCCTGCAGCTGTCAAAATCGGTGACTTTTCACAATTTGTTTGATAAGTCTAATTGCAGAACTCTACAAAGCAAGTTAATGCCTTCTCCCTAAAGGATCATATTCATTTCTGACTCTTATAATTTAGGTTGTGTATTTTGCCAGTCAAGAATGATAGTGGTACTCTGAAGAAATTAATTATATGTACTGTAGATCAGTAAAGGTAGTAATTAGTACATAATAGTCTGTAACTACTGGGATTGTTCCAGTACAGAATTCATTAGGCGTACAACTTACCTCTGGGAACAGCCTCTCAATTGGTCAGAGTTCTGTTGCTTCTTTATGACAAGACTTAAAATATAATTCAACAGTCATTTTTATATGTGCTTTCAAGATTGAAATAAGGTTTTAATAGCTGAGTTATGTTTTTCACATTATAGAATAAGTGACTGAGTGAATAAGAGAAAATAAAAGCTTGCAGGTAAATTATAATCAAGCAAAACATGAACAAAAAATTGTATATTATAAATGCATATATGTATAAAATATATTCTATATCTATACCTGTAGATATAGGCAGATATAGGTATATTTTAATGTGATCTTGTTTAAGAATAAGGATATGAAAATTTAGGCGTCTTTCCAATCCTAGCTTTGATATCATCATCTGTGAGCACTTCTCATGACTCTTCGGTAACTCGATTTTAAAACAGTAGTAATCATAAATAGCTATTCAAGTATATAGTGCTTTTTTGTGTTTGAAAGTGGTTTTTTTTGTTTTAAAAGCAGTGACTAATACTTAATAATGACAGGTGAAGCTGTGCAATTTTGATGTTGTTTACAAATACATGGACATTTCCAATCGTTTCTAGACTTTCCGACTAAGTTGATAGATAAGGAAGTGAAATGTGCAGTGGTGGAACAGATGGCGTTTTTATGGTTATAATACTGTGAAACATTTTTCTTAAAGGAATAAAATCTCTGTGAACTGAAAATGCTGCTATTTAGAAACTAATTTTTATTTTAGTAATACTAATTAAATGTAGTTCTGCAATAGTGCTGTTCATCTCCTGCACTGGAAATATGAGGTAAAAGTAGTATGTTCTTCAGAATACTTCAATGAAGAGTTCTCATGAATAGGAAGGCTGCATAAATAGTTGAATTAAAAACATCATTGATCGGATAAGCTAAAATGTAGTTTAATGTGTTCATGTTTTGGGTCAGTGTCAGAATTCTAAAATTCTTGTTTTACTGGGTGAGGAAGAAGAGTGTTCCAAAAGGAAATTGAATGTAGTGTGGAAAGGCTGTTGGAAAAATGTCAGGCAGAGTGTATCAGATATGGAAAAAGCTGAAGAACACTCCAGGGAGACAGTATTGCTTCTGAGAAAGAAATAACGTGCCACATAAGTTTAAGTAAAATGTGATGTTTAAGTAAAACTCACTCATGAGTGCTTCAGTTACACTGATGATGTCAACACCCTCTTTTGGTAATGTTCTTAATACATCTTTGAAAGTAATAAATGGTTTCCTTTTTTAGGCTGTAAAGGTAAGACTGTAAGCTATTAAAGAAACTGTATTTGCCGAGAATTGTAGACAGGTAATAATGCATATCTAAGTTAGTTTATTTTAACTTTGCAAGTTCCCTTTGAAATAGCGATGGGATTGGCTCTAAAAACAGATGCAGGTTTTGGCTGTTTCTGTAAGAAGGTGATATAGGAGATATTTTCAGGTGTGTTGTGTTCAATGTTTCCATGAACAAAAAGGGTACGCACCTCATAGAGAGCCTCGATTTATTATTACTCTAATGAAGTCTCAAATCTAATCAAAATGCTACAAACAGTTGTCATTAGTCCAGTTAAGGTGCACATTAACACTCATACATACTCTTGGTACATATCCCCTTTTTTGGGGTAGGTGTATATTCACCCCTTTTCTGAATTGACTGACCGTCAGTGATGCTGCAGCATGTCATCAGCATCTTGAGTTCTTTACCAGGAGGTATAAGATGTCATAATGGAGATTTTTTTCCTCCTTGATTTTTAAATCTGCTTGAGGTTATTTTTATAAAAGTGTTAACACACTTTGCTTGCTTGCTGTTTCTTCTAGCCTTCTGGTAAAATATTACTTAAAAAAATAGTGCCAATTTTTCTGTCAGTATATCATTGACTAGTATTTTCTGTTTGCATTTGTTTCAGTAGGTTGGGGTAGCTTATCAAGATTTCCTTCATGTTTTGATTGCCAGTTTCTGGTGACGTTTTTATACGTTATTCTCGACTACTGTACAAATGTGCATCCCTTGCTCCACTTGTGCACTGGGTACTTCTGAAACTTGACTTGCAATATCCACAATATCCACAAGAATACCTTATGCCTTGGATTTTATGTTTTGCCATTGCTATGAGAACATGCCAAAAATTTGAACAACTTACCTGCTTCAGTATTTGAAGTTATTATTCTTCCAGAAAAAGTCTTACAGTACAGTAATATAAAAGACGTAAGTCTTGGTATTTTATTCCTTCATCCCTGTAAACAGATTAGATCCTTCAAACCCAGAAGGCCCGATGTCCTTGATATATTTTATCAATCTTAATTTAAAAAAATTGTTTTGAACACATTTACTTAATTTTCTTAATACTATTGACCTAATTATTAATTCTCGAATATCCATGTGCAAGTGAGTAGTGTAGTCTTACTCTTAAAATTAACTTCATGCAGAAGAGGTTCACGTTATGTCCACATAGGGAATATCTATGTGCAGTCTTTAGTGATTTTGTTTTTTTGAAGTCCTTTTGCTTCTACTGGTTGAGCCATTCAATGTCTGTAGCAGATTGTGTTTTGAACCTTATTGTACATTCTAATTACAGCCACTCTAGGTACCTTCTGTGTGAGAAGGAAGTGTAGAACTATCGAATCTCCTGCTCACAAACATCTGAACTTTGCCTGTGTGACTACTTAGTATTCCAAGTAGATAATGTTTTCTCTTTGATCAGAATTGAGTGTGTTTTAGCTTCAAAGATCCTCACTGAAGTAATAATTAGGAGACAGGTATTAAATATGACTTTTATTCTGCCATTGAAATTATGTGGTGTTTCAGGATTCATTCTACCTCTGGTGGTGCAGTGTTCCTCTGTGAACATTACAGGATTTGTACTCACTGCTATTCTTCACTGAGAAATGGCAATATGAGATATGCATCACTCTTTATCAGCCCTTCCTTTTTGCTTGAAGTAAAATTTCATTTATTTCCTAAAAATGAAACGTTCTTAGTGGAAAAGAAAGTTCTGTATAGTTCACTTTTCAGCTATTTCTCAGTAGAGAGATAAGTAGTAGCCAAAGAATGAGATCTGTCCACCTTTAAACTTGAAGGAAAACTGTGTGCATTCATTTACATTTGGTACTTCTATATCAAAGAAGAATGTGTTAGTACTTTTAAAAAATGCGTATGGACTTGGTATGTTTAAGAAGCGCAGATCAAAATCACAACTTCTACATGTGTTAAATATATTAAAAACTTTGGACTCAGTTTTAGCCAAAGTTCCTGTAACACAGACGTATTTGTAGGTGCGAGAGAGCTGCTTTGGGCTCAATAGTAAGTCTCCGGTATTAAACATAGGTATGCTGTTACTTGCTCAACTGTATGTGCATTGCTTAGGTGAAATAAAAAGCAAAACAAAGAACCACTGATGTATTTAGTTCTGGCTTGCAAACTGCAGGTGGCTCCCTTGGTCTTCTGGTTAATTCAGTCTGTGTGTGTGTGTGTGTGTGTGTGTGTGTGTGTGTGTGTGTGTGTGTGTTTTGTAGATTCCTTTGCTCTCCTCGTTCTCCCCTTCTCAGAAGTGTGTGAATCCAAACCAAAAGAAGATACTGCTGTGCAGGACAGAGTAACCAAATGCTTCAGTGTCTTACAGGAATTTCATCTTGTTAGATTACATGCTTATGTAATCAGTCTTGGCATCTGACTTTCATGTAAAGGAAATTAAGTGAAGTAGGTTAGTCTGCTGTTTCTTTTAATGTATTTGAAGTTGTTCTTTTTCAGCATAGAATAAATTCAAGCATAGTAAAGAAGAAAGAGTAAGTTCTTAGTTTGCTGTTTTTCTTTCTTAGTTTGCCTTTCCTTCTCACCATTATTTGTGCACTCTGTAGATTGTCAAACTCTGCAATGGCAAAAACTTTACTTTAGTTAAATAAACCGTGATGGCTGCATTTATTACTACTTAGCGTAGATAACATATTGAATCATAAATAAAAAGTCAGTATAAGGCATTTAGTTAATCTGATTTCTTTTTGGTAGAATCTGAAGTTTCTCTTATGGCATTGATATTTTAAAATTGAAATAAAACCAAAAAGTCATTTTTGAATCTTAGATGATCTTAGAATCATCTAAGTGATGATCACAGTAATTGTCTGAGAGTGTCTGTCTTGATTAAAAAAAAAAAAAAGAAAGAAAAAGAAAAGAAAAGAAAATTGTATATAGTTAACAATAAGATAAAACTTTATCTGCTGCAAACTACCCTGACACTTATGGGCAGAAAATGATACTTAATCTTGTTTTGTTTAAAGTATCAAGAATGAAGAATAGCATATGATCTTTATATTGGCAGTTATGTTTCATATGAAATACTAGATTTTAACTGCAGAGGTTGACTCCTAGTAGTTATACTTTTGAAATAAACTTTCAGTAGTTGCCCAGAGAGGCATGGTTTCCAAATTGACCTTAAGAATGATGCATGTAGTTCTGCTGCAGCTGGGCTATTGTTCAGGAGAATCACAGATGAGGCCTCCCAGGAATTGCTTGTATGTTTGTTTCTGTGTAAATTTTTTGTATGAGGAAGCCACTGTGCAAACGGTAGCTGTTTGTTAGCACCTGCCTCTGTTGAAGGGAGTGGGGGCCTTTTATTTCGTGAGCATCAGTAGCCGTTTCATTCATCACAGTACAAAAGGACTAACATGAGAGTAGCGTTCTGAAGGGGCCGGAACAAATGAAGGCTTCAAGGAAGGGGGGAATGTTTGTAAATTTTGTTCTTCATATGTTTGTTTTCAGATTGCGTTTAATTACTCTGCAGTTTTCTTTCAAAAAATTTTATGGTCCCTTTTCTCTGTGAAAGGTAATTTGTAATATTGAATGATACATGTATATTATGAATAATGAATAATCCGTGCACATATATTTTTGAAAACCTATATTAAGTAAAGTAGATGTACTGTCAGTTTGACCCAGTAGCTCTAATGCTATTCATTTGTGACAAGTTGATTGTAAGCTGAATATTCAGTGCAAAATTTGGATTTTAAAAAACACTGTTAACGATGTCTTTTACTCCTTTTAATTAGGAGTACCTGACAGTTTTTTGTTGACTGTGTTTAGCAATTGATTGTGTGATAAAATGTGCAGATTGTGGTAAATGTTATCGAGAACAGATGAAGGCTTTCTAATCATAAATGACCTTGCAGAGGCTAATATTTTGACCAGAAGTTTTGTCTGTGGTGGATTGATGCAAAGGAGCGCTCGTATTTTGAAAAGACTTGCTTTTGAAGTGAAGAACAAGTTTGAAATCATTTGGAGGGGGAGGAGCTCTATCAGAGGGTAGTGAATGTAGAGTATTCCAGATAAACTCTTAATCTATACAGACTATGTTAGAAGTTAGCATCAGTCTCAGCTGTGTGATTTTTTTGTTTTGTTGTGCGTTGGTTTGTTTTCCTGTAAAATCTTTCATAAATAGCGCTTTCAGAATGATCGTGCCATAAGGCTTGAACAGACGTGGAAATTTTACTGGGGATCTTAGGCTGTAGTACACTTTCATTATGTCCTTTTAAGGACTCTGATTTTCAAAGCTTTGTGGTGTATTCAGGAGGGAGCAATTTAATGAAGGACAGGCTGGACAGATGTGATTTATCTTAGTTCTCACATTTTTCATTCTTGGAGCTTGCTGTGTTTACTTATGTAGTAGTTAAAGTTAGTGTTTTTTTTCAAAGCATTGGTACTATATCACAGGAGTTCAGATAGAGCAGTTTGGATTTCATCTTGGTTAGAACTGCATATTAAATTACAGCTTTTGAAAAACAAATACAGGTAGTTGGTATGTGAATCAAATTGTGTTCAGTTTAATATATGGAAAATAGTTTGAGGTTTGTGCTACTTGAAACTGGCTAGCTTTGGTCATTGATTGTTGTGAGGTATATTGTAGCATATTCTGCAAAATTCCTACATGAAAGTGAGTTCACTTTCAAAATCCGCGTTATCTCTATTCTGAATCCAGGTGAAATGTTCTGTTGTGCAGATGACTCCTTCAGCTTTAGTTTAATTAGCCCTGTTTAACCCTCTTGAAATGTACTGCGACTGGTTGGTCTTCTACACTGGAGACTTGAGGGACAAGGTTACAGATTAAGAAACCCTACTTGCTGCTACCTGTTTACTGACGCTATTGCTTGTACAGATAAACACTGATCGTCTATCCTCTTCTTTAGCGTTACGCATATACTTGAGATGAAATGAAATTGAGATTATAAAGGATGTCACGAGTATGTATAGGCTTGCCATAAGGTCATCACTTACTCAGGGTAACCTGTGGAACTGAAAGTGTTTCTGAAAAGCATTAACAAAATAATAATGAAATAAAGGTATGCACAGCTTCACTGCAAGTTTAAATTAGTAATTTCATCAAAAAGCATCAGTTGTAGAATTTGAGAAAGGGTTTTTTTTTTTCCCCATACTACTTAAGTAATACTTTTACTACCTAAAAGTTTTTACTGCCTAAGTAATTTTATGTACTTGTTGGGATACCTTCTGTAATTTTTTCAAATTGCTTGGTAATGCTAAGCATGTAATTAATTAATGAACTTTTTTATATTTTATTTTCTTCATAAGAATCTGATTGAGTTCTCTCTGAATCTTTTTAATGCATGTCATTTGTAGGTCAAAAGAGATGAGTGAAAATTAATACTTTTATACTGCTTTATTTTGGAAATGCTAGGCACTGATTTTCAGAAAGCTTGGTTGGTTTTAGAGTTATGGTGACCCTTCTACAGCAGTATTTCATGTTAAAGGTTTGGAAGGAAAAAATATTTTAGTGAAAACATTCATGTATTGATTTAAAAAAAAAAAAACAAAACACATGCCAAAGACCTTTTAGCAATGTTCTTATAACTACACCAACTCTGTCACATGTTAAATATTAGGTGGTAGTTCATAAAATTCATGTATTAATATGTTAGAGCAGAGCTCTCTGAAACTAGAAATTAAAATATAGAAGAGGAAAGATGGGATGAGTCAATTCTGACTATATCGCCAGCCAAAGAGGGAAAATACCCTCAGACAGACATTATTTTCCTCTCCTTCTAGCACCTCGGAGATCCCTGTTTAGAGTAAGGATTACTGCTTATTGTATAAAGGACACATTACTCACGTGCAGGCATTCAGAAAGAGTGGGATTCCAGTCTACTTTTTGATAACTTTGTTAATACGCATGAAGTGTACTAACTACTATATACATTGTTTTTCTAAGGGAAATAAAACTTCTGCTTGTAGTGACTTCATAAAATTCACCAGAGGAAGAAAAGCAGTTTTTGTGTTCTGAGGTGTCTATTTCAGTCTCAGGGATGCAGCGTTCAAATGAAGTATAGCAGATTTAATGAGCAGTGAGGACAGAGACACATGTACTAGGCACATTGGGAAAGGGATTGTGTACAAAGACTAATTAGCATGAAATAGGAATACGTTCATGAAGTAGTCTTGATGTATAATGCTCTTATAGGAAATAATTTTTCCATGAGTTCAATGAAAAAGAAATTCAGAAGTTGAAGTGCAAAAAGAATCTTGAACATGTCTTTTATTTGTTTTTAAGAAAATCTGTATTCCTGCAATAAATACATTTTATATGAATAGGTAAGAAGATCAGACTAAAAAGATTCTTTTCTCTAATGTCTAAAAAGATTTTTTTCTCTAATGTCAAAACAGGAAAAAAAAAACATATCAAAAGATGTTTTTCTTTAAGTTTTTTTCTTTTTTTTTTTTTCCTAAGCTTCATTTTTTGTAAAGGAATCTAGGTTAGGTATTAGAAAAATCTATTCAAGTTGCAGCCAGTTACACAGAATATGCTTAAGTAGCCTATTCCATGTTATTGTAAGGTATTTTTATTTTAAATGAATTGATAAGGTATCTGTTGTGAAAATTTGCCTAAAATGTGGCTTATCTTTCATATATATTTTTTATATATATATAAATATATATGGCTTTCATTTGTTTAAAAAAGTACACATGTATATATGTATGTGTGTGTTTATATATACACCCACAGAATCACAGAATGGTTTAGGTTGGAAGGGACCTCTGGAGATCATCTAGTCCAACCTCCCTGCTCCAGCAGGGTCCCTTAGAGCATATTGCCCAGGATCACATCCGGACGGGTTTTGAATATCTCCAGGGAAGGAGACTCCACTACCTCTCTGGGCAACCTGTTCCAATGCTCTGTCACCCTCACAGGGAAGAATTTTTTTCTCAGGTTCAGGTGGAACTTCCTGTGGTTCAGTTTGTGCCCATTGCCTCTTGTCCTGTCGCTGGGCACCACGGAGAAGAGGCTGGCCTCATCCTCTTGACACTCCCCCTTCAGATACTTGTACACATCGATGAGATCGCCTCTCAATCTTCTCTTCTCCAGGCTGAACAGGCCCAGCTCTTGCAGTCTTTCTTCATAGGAGAGCTGCTCCAGCCCTCTAATCATCTTGGTAGCCCTTTATCACCCACATGTTAACAGACTATAGCTTAATCACTTGATGTCAGTTTTAGGTCTGTGTTTGGTAATTCTGTATGAGGTACTTATATAAGAATATCTTTTACCTTCTCGTCTGTTCTTTGCAATTTTAACTGTATTTTATGAGAAGTTTCTCAGTGCTGGTTAAGAAAGCGCCCTATCTACATACTGCTGGAAAGCTGAGAGTTGTAATGCAGCTTACCACTGTGGAACAAGAGGAAAAGTGACAAGTGGGAAAAGCTGGCAAGTGAATGGGCTGTATTTTCTCACTGGAGAGTTATCTCAGGTGTTTCAGACCAGATCTCTTCTCATAAATCAGGAAAAAAAAAGGAGGTGATGACTGAGTGGGGACTTTTTCTAGTGTTGCTTTTCCCAGCATGCTATAGTTTTTGTGGATTTTTTTCTATTTTTGGTCTTGACTGCCGTTGTTTTAGAACTCTGGAATCTTTACATAGCAGATGCGTCTTTTCCTCTCTCAAAACGGAAGTCTGTCTATTAGAGTGAAAAATTTACAGGAATGTAAGCAGATTCTCCATTTTCGAGTGGGACAGCCCCATGAATGTTGTAAGGTATGCTACAATAACTTAATCCCATGAGGAAACTTAATTTTTTTTTTGTAGTGTTGGTCATCTTTTTTTAGAAATTCTAGTTCTCTAAGCTGAAATTCAGCCACACAGTTGACAATTTCTAGGCCAAATGAAGATAGGAGAACAAATGAAAAGTCTAGAGGAAAAGGAGTATAGTGAAAAGAGATTTGGAACTCACCAGGAAAGTTTGTGTTGACTATTGAATGGTTTACATACCTATATTTTAATGTCCTGAAAAGTTCCAGCAAAGTTCCAGGAATGGCAGTTCATTTATTTAAACAAACAAACCTCGTAAACAAAGATGTACTTATGAGCAAAATTAATGGCCTTACGTGTAAAGTATTTATTTCAAGTCTGAATGGAAGAGCTGTTCCTTACCTTTTACCTGTAGAGCCAAAGTTAAGTGATGCACTACTTTCTAAGTGTACTTTCTCTCAGATGTTTGTTGTATGAGTCTGTTTTTGTTTGCATAAAATTATAAACTGTGAAAACATGGTCTGATTTGTGGACCAAGTCCAGTTAAGTGTTGTGCTAAGCTGTGATAATGCTGTGCGTAGGAAAGATATGCTCCGCTCATGCCTGTTTATTTTACATGCAAAATTGCTTTTTTTATCCTGTTTTTGGCCTGACCAAAAAAAGATTAAAATAAAAAAAATCCCTCTCTGCTTTTGAGATAGGGACTTTTAACTGATTTTTAGCTGTTTCCACTTTAATGCTATTAGGAGATACTTTGGACAGAATGTCTGTCATTGCAAGAATTCCTGCCAAATATACATAGACTAAGGATAGATCTGTTATCTAAGCAAGTATAGGTTCTTTGCAGGTAGATGCATTAAAAAAAGCTATCTAAAGATGAACAAATCAAATGCTATTAACTTTCAGAATTCACTGAGAAAATGAAAATACTAGGTTTGTAGGCATGAACACACAGAGAAAAAGCTGAAAATTCTGTTGAGTTATTGATTTACTTGTTAATGGTCTCTAAAGGATGTAAAATTTAAATTATAATATGGTATTTTCTGTCAGTGTTGTGTGTCTCGTGTAGTTGTGAGAAACCAAAACTTCTCTGAAAATTAATTCCTTCAGACACCTTTTTCTGGTCTGTAAGGTAGGAATGTAATTGTTCTGGAATACTAATATAGAATAATTTCCCAAACTGAAGAGACAGGAGAATAAGAAACTTACGGCTTAAAGGCATTCTAAAAGCAAAAAGACTATATGTTAAACTAGTCGAGTTTTATAAAACAAATGAAACTATATACAAGCTGTAGATTTTAAACTACATGGAATGAGTTATAAATACATGGAATAAGATGGGTGATTTTCCATACAACATTGTTTTGTTCTTGAATTTAAGACAAATTTTGATCATGAGTGCTGAGATACTATCTTCTTAAGAAATTACTTTAGCCAAATTTTGCTTATGCTGGTAAAATAAAGGTAAACAGAGCACAGATTACATCCGCTAAACTTGGAATGTACTATGGGTTTTGAATGTGTATATGCTTAAAAAGTGCTCAGATGATTAGTGAAACCTGTCTATATTGGTAAATGTGAAAGTCTGGTAACTGTGTGTTTACAGACTATTTAGTCTGCTACTACCATGAATGGCTTAATTTAGTGCTTTGTTGGGTCCCCTCAGACTAAGCCTGTAGTGTGAAAATAATTTTATCTTTTACCTGTTGAAGACAAATAAACATTGTAAATATTTGCCATGAGCACCTGGGTTTTTTGAAAACCCTTTGAGATACTTGGGCTGTAAGAAGAAAGCTTTTTCAAGGTAGATCTAGTACAGGATAGTAGGCATACAGAGTTGTCTTCAGGCCTGCTGAGCCTGGTGTTTTGGCTTCTACAGGTGACTGAAAGCGCATGCTTAGGCAGAGGTGTAAGGAAAAGGTAAATATATAATATTTAGTATATATAAAATGTCTATCTCTCTATCTATGTAAATAGAATCAATTGAATGTAGTGATGTTTCCTATCTTCCAGCAATTTAGTTTTCTGAGCCAAAGGTCACATCTTTATGCATAGTAAGATCTTCAGTGGATTTTTCTTCAATGAACTCATGTAATCTTGTAGCATTCATAACATGTGGCATTGATCATCTTCACATTTCAAACAAACGTGCGTAGTTTTCCACTGTGTTTCAAATCTGTCACTTGCTAGGCTTTCTGCTTTGTAGCCTCCTTTTTTCTCATTAGAAGTTTCGTTAATAATTAATTTTTATTCACTTGCCATGTGCTTTCAAAGGCCACTGTCATACCTTCTCTCTTCTTTCCTCTCCTCCATGCTTTCTTCTCTCGAAGTATCCAAAAAATGCAGGCTTTCCTGGTAACTCCTTCTGTGGAAACAGTGCTTTTACTTCAATCATTCTTATCATGGCCTTTCTAAATGTACTGCACTCTTTGAGATGGGAAGACCAAAACCGTACATCATACACGAAAGACAAATAGTAAATACATCATTAATTGTAGTTCTTAACTAATAAGTGTGAGTTGATCTGAGCACTGAAACAGGTTGCCCAGAGAGGTTGTGGAGTCTCCTTCCCTGGAGATATTCAAAGCCCGCCTGGACATGATCCTGTGCAAAGTGCTGTGGATGACCCTGCTTGAGCAAGGGGTTGGATTAGATTACCTCCAGAGGTCCCTTGCAACCTTGGCCATTCTGTGATCTACACAATAGATTTTGAGACATCTTATGGTTTTGGTTATTCTAGTGTGAAAACATCAAACGTCTTAATTATTGTTTGTTATACAGACTGGTAAATTTGTATAACTAAAACATTTCTCTCTAACATTGTATTGAAACTGTCTTGTGATGACCTTAAGTTAGAATGATTGCATTGTACCTTCCATGCTGCATATACTTTGTGACAATGTGCATTGTGGCAGTTCCTGTTCCAAACAAATCACTGTCCTCAAATATATCTGCTTAAAACTGAAAGTAATTTTTATCTAAAGGCGGTAATAGGCTGCATTCTTATCACTGGAATGTTACCAAAAAAATCTATGTACCCATATATGACCAAGTTGAAAGTTATGCTTCTTAGCAAACTGATGCTATCATACATGACCTGCAGCTAGTTAAATCTGTTTGGTACTGTCCACCATGAGGCCACATCCTCAAACGTTTTTGTTTAGGAAAGACTAATTTCTCAGTATTTTATCAATGAGCGTAAGAGTTTATATTTTATTAATTATCAAAGTTGTGATATAGAGTAAAATTCTTAGGGTGTGTTATTATGGAAATGAATGAAAATGTACATACTAGGATCTTGTTAGAAAGATAATTTTTAATGATTCTTCTCTCAGAAATTAGGCTCTGGATCCAATGGCTATGAAAGCATCCTGTTCTGCCAGCTTAATAAAACAATATATATCAGTTAATTGCCAATAATATTATTGATATTGATAATTGCATCCGTTTCTCAGGCCTAGTAATTGACTTCTATGCTCTAAATTAGTATTAGAATAGAATTCTTTTTACTTAAAATTAGACCAAGTGCTCAATCAACAGAAATGAAACGCTATTTCACCGTCTAGGGCAGAACACTAGGATATACCAGGATACTTTTAAAAGCTGCTGTAGATCTTGGACTCAAAACAAATAGAGGATTCTGGGTTCTTAATTTATTGAAGTGAAACTTTTTTCATACATATCTATTTACAGCTTAGAGAAGTATGTAAAAAGGGGAAGGATACCTAAAATACGCATTTAGGAATGTGTGTATTACTTAGTTTTAAAAAATTCAGCTGGGGATTTTAATGTCAAATGACACAGTAAAGCGAGGGGCGGTGAATATACTAAGCACTTCATTTTTAATCTATTCCATTAAGAGCTAATGCCTATTTAACTTGACTGTAGAAAGGGATTATCCTCTTTTGGTTGGTTGTTTTTTTTTTTTTTTGCTTCATTATTTTTAGAATTCCGTTGAAAAATGTGGTTTATGTAAGTGTTTCTGTCTGGAAAGATGTGCTGTTTACAGGCCTAAACAAGAGGTACAATAGCGGAAGCATTCATTTAAAAGATTTTTGCCTAATAGACTTAAACTAATTTGCCTTTATTAGTATATGATAAGCTTGGTGAAATGTGACTGCACTTTTTCAGCACTTTTTTTTACTAATATATATATTTTTTGATCTGAGTCTTGGTCCTTTACTTTTACTTCTGGAAGTTCCACAGATAGCAGATGCAACAGTTACGATACCTACCCGTATTTTCTATATTCTGTCTGGCAGCTTGGTGATGGTGATAGCCTGATCTCCGAGAATAACATAACTGGGACATGCAGCCGTCTGAATTAGACTTACTGTCATAGCAGCGTTTTATTTTCGTAGGTAAATGTCTTCTCTGACCCACATAAAAAGTCAATATATTTTTTACTTTAAAAATGCATTGACTAATCTTTTTAATCATTAGTCCAGCCCTAATGTATTGGCAGTGAAGACATCTAATATCTCAATGCCTGGCAAAAACCATCAAGGAAAAGTGCCTCTTCATAGCCAAAGGCACTCTGTTCATGTGAAGTGTCACAGATGCAGGGATAGGTATGTGAAGAGCAGCAGTGACAGAGGGAGAAATGGGGCAGGCAGTCTTGAGGCTTGATGGAGGGAAGGTGAGAGAAGACTCAGTGGAAGAGACTGCTGACTTCTATTCCAGTTTCTTGCAGCATGTTTTACCAAACAGTAAATACAGCCTTTAAGGATATTTTCAGTGTAATTGTTTGCTTACTGTTTGATTTCTAACATTCAGAAGGAATAATTGCATGCATTTCTGTGACCATTTATGTTTTATAATTGTTAAGTAATTCATTACTTAACAGTAAAATCATTATCTTCTCTATTGGTCTTTGGCAGGGTAAATAGAAAGAGGCAATATTTTACTTTAAAGTTTGTATAGTCTAAACATTTACTTCATTTCAAGCTGTTGATAGAAAGATGGAAACCACTGTAATATGGGTCAGTTAACTAAGTACGATTTAATTGTATGACTTAACTGCATGAGTTCGTGATGCAGTTTTCCAAATTGCGCTTGAATGTTATACAGTGTTGCAACTATTTTATGGTAGTATTAATAGAACAGGAGGCATTTTAATTTATTCATTAAATGTGACAGTCAAATACAGTAGCAGTTGATGGTGTTATAAGAGCAAACAATAAGAATATAGTTCCCTTGCTGTTTTTTGACACAACTCGTTTGTAAAACTCGGTCATGACTTTTTCCTTCTGTAGAACAGAATCTGTTGGGTTGATGTCCCTTCCTTCTGCTTGATTACATTAATTAGGGAAAAAAACACACAAGATTGCAAGAGATGTTCCCTGCTCTTTTCTCCTGCCAGATTTTTATTTTTTAATCTTTCTTTAGAGCTCAAAGAAAGATCCACTTTCATATCAATTGCTCATTTTCTCTGTAATAACATTTTATTTTTTTAAAAAAAATCTTATCAGATATTTAGCTGTTATGATTGCAGAAAGGACAGAGTGACAGCAGGAGCACTTAATTAATTTAACTTCAGGAACTGATAGCTGAGTAATGTAGATAAACAGAGAAATGCCAGGTAGTATTGGGAATAAACGTGAGTTCACGCAGCTGCTGACTTCACTGGCAGGCTGCGGCTAGCATGAGATCCTGCATTTTTCTCCGGATATTTGGGGAAACGGTTTGCTAATTGTCACAGGTTAAGACCAAATGACAGTGTGGAGACTAAATGAATTTCGATACCAAAACACTTTAGTCACGGATATATGCAATTTATGAATTACGGGACTTTCCTGCTCCGTGGGAGAGACGGTGCCATCCAGGAGAGAAGTCAGGGGGCTGGTGTGGCGGTTGCAGCTGTGCTATAGGCATAGGCTGGGTGCAGGCTCATGGGGTCCCTTGCCATCCCCCCTTCTCTGGGATCCATAGACTATCCCTTAGTTTTTTTAGATACAGGGTGGGCTTGAGGACACCTGCTTGGGGATTAGTCCGTTCAACTCGTGCTGTGTTTTTCTCATTCGCTGTCGTCATTGCTCGCAGTCTGCCTGTTCTGGATGCTTCTGGACACGTCCGCACTCGATGAGCAGGAGGTTTGTGTAGTTTGGCTATTTCCTTGAGCACGCAACAGCTATTCAAGGTTCATTTTCTTGTTTGGAACAAGAGGAGGGTCATATTTTGTCTACTTCACTAAAACGAAGTTGGTGAATGCTCACAGGCTTAAGCTACCGGCTATGCTGCCTAGGCCAAACTCATGCTAACTGCTGCACTAATCCATGTGAAACTGGAAATTATGAGGTTAGAGGAACAGAAAGACTTAGCATTGGTGAATCAGTGGGGAAAGATGATGAGTGCACGCTTGAGGCTATACTATGTGTACTTTCCCCCATTTCCTCCCTTTTTGTACTTGGGTGCCTGTAAAAATAACATGTTCTTGCTGACACTGCTGGAAATAGAAAACTATTGGTGGCTTCTCAATATAATCAACTTAGCCCGCCTTTAAGGAGTTGTATTATGCTGCAGTGTGACTGAATTCTTAAGCTGCAGAATATCTCATCTTCTGATCTGCTAACGTACATATTAGGATCCCATTTACTTGGCATTTGTAGCTTGTTATTTATTACCCCTTATTTTCCACTGACTCATATCAGCTTATCCTTTTTTTTTTTTCCCTTCCCAAGGAGTGATCATGTCTGTTTAATTAATAGTTTCAGTTGTTCAAGAGTACTCCTGTATGTATATTTTTACATTCTCTAAAACTGTATCTGCACTTCAAAAATACTGTTTCCCCTAGATTTGCAGCTCTTTATCCATGGATCTTCTTTCAAGGCCAACTTGGGGAATAAGTAGTCAATTCATTTCTTTTATATAATGACTTTTGCTGCAAAATACCAGTGAATGCAATTGGTAACCCGCCTGCCAGATGGAAATAAGCTGAAATTACTCATTCATTTGCTATGACAGTATAAGGGTTTTTGTTCACTCTGGGTACAGACTAGCTATAAATTGGAGATTAAGGCTCAGGTTCAGATGCACTGAAGTTCACCTAAATCTCTGCTTTTCCCAGCTCTAGAAAATAATGTACACGTAGCTTGTTTTTAGCAAAGTGAGTACTCCTTTTCTTCAAAACAAGAAGACGTATGTTTCTATAACGAAAAGGCAGAAATTATTTAAAAAATAAAAATAATGAGAAGATACGACATAGCAATGAGAGGATAAATAGTATAACAACTTCATTTAGTCCTTTTTTGTCTCCCTTTCGTTTGGATACTTATCTTATTCATGACTCACAGTTGTTACTGTTAATAGTTTAATAAAATTATTCAGCACTGAAACTGCTTAGGTTTAAAAAAGAAAAAGGGGGTAGGCTGTTAATATGAACTAAATGTTTTGGCTTAGAGTAAAATACTTTAACAGCTCCAATAGTATTAGATAAAATTTTTTATATTTCTAAAAATCTTATTGTGATAATTTTTAATGCCGTTTAGTAACTGAATTAATGAACAGGTGTTCAATTTTATTAGTTATTTTGCAACCGTTAATTTTCAAAAGCCATGTGTGCTAACAGGTTTTTTTTTTTTTTTTTTTTTTGGTACAAAAGTACCAAGTACTGATGGTAGACTTTAATTAAAGTTTCTGTAATATTTCAACATGTTTGTGCATTTGCTTTGCCACAGTGATCATTAGTCTTGTTTAAAGTATTTTAAACCTCTGTAACTCTTTGAATAGCGTCATTGTTTGTTTCTTTAGAGGCTGAACAGGTTTCAAGCAGTGTCTTTCTGTGGGATATATTAATTCACAGCTGAAGGTATCAATGAAGGTAAACATTTAAGCTGCACATGCATTGCATAACTAAGACTGGAGTAGAAAACAATCCCTTACATCATGTTACATCAGTTTTTTTCCTTCAGCTTTGGTAAACAAATATGTTGTTGCTAACAAAACAGTATTCAATTCTAAATAAAACAAAATGTTGGTTACTTAACGTGGAATTTAGGTCCATATTTTGTTGTCTTTAAAGAGGCCTCTGCATGTTCTCAGACTACTTTCCCCGCTTTGACTTCCTCGTATCTCTTTTTATCCCCTTTCCCTCTCCTGTCCCCAGGATTAGGCAGCAAAGAAAAGTAAAACCAAAGCATTCTAGAGGTATAACTAGTATGAGGTAATGATTCATTAGTGGGTGCTGTGTTATTTTGATGATTGATAATTGTTTTTAAAAAGGCTTCTTTCCTCTTCTCAGATGGGGGTGGGGGAACAGCTTTTAAACAACAGATAATACCATTCTTTTTTTAAGAAGAAAGATTTATATAAACTTTCAACAAGAAAAACAGATGTAGAGTAGGAGATTTAAACATATTTTGTATCAACAAAAAGAACGGTGCGTTAATGCTGTCAGTTACCGCAGGCACGGTGGCCTGAAATGAAAGAGGACAGCTTGGCAGGCCCTTGTGAGTCTGAACGTGGTATGCAGCTTTCTTTAGTTTTGGACTCTCCGAAGGAGAACTTGGGAAGGAGACATTCATCATTGTTGCTAGAGTGCAAGTGTGTTGCTAGATGACCTGGACAGGCTCACTCACCTGTTGGAGGGTTCTGCTCACATTGCAGTGCTTGTAAGGCAATGGGAGAACTGCCAGCTTAATTTGCGGTTATGTCTGGGAAGGAAAACAAGTGACTGGTGAATTTGGAAGGCTATTGGTCAACCCTGACATACAGGCGGCAAAAAAAAAACTGGCCATGTGTTTCAAATCAGAGAGAGAAACTTAAGCAGTTGCACTGAGAGGTGAGGCCAGCTCAGCAGAGAGCTGGGTGGGAAATGGACGCTGGGGAATAAAGCTTCAAGCACAGCCTTTTTGAATTCTGAAGAGTGTTTTCTTGTCAAGGATTTTCCTGCTTGATCAGGAGACAAAAAGGTAAGAATAGAACGTTAACTCGGAGAGCTGCCCTGTTTCTTTCAGGGTCCTGTTGCTCGGTTAACTGTTGCGGTGAGGAAATAAGGAAAGATCCCCTTGGCTACTCCTTGTTTTCTAAAAGGTGGCCGTCTTTGTTTTGGAAACCTGGGTATGACTGACTTTAGCCTTAGGTACTGCCTTCAAGGTTGTCAGCTTGAAAACGAGCAGATATTGGATAAAGAGATAAGCCAGTGACATTATCAAATTGCTGCGATCGTGAAAAATCACTGCACTGAACTGCGACTTCTGCATGAAGTAATAGAGATGCTTTAACTTAAGAACTCCATAATCCATGAGCTGTTATGATTAAAACACTGCTGAAGTGGACCAATGATCGAGGGAGAAAGTGCCGGTAACAGAAAAGGGAAGGCTATGGCTTTTGATAGCATTCTGAAGGTGCTTAAGGTACTGTCAAACAATGTCAAAGGGTTTCTAGCAGTATAATGTCTGTTTCTGCCTATGACTGGTAAATAAGGCTGGTGCTGATGCTGGATTGTGACTTTGATGCAGTCACATGAGCGTCTGAGCATTTCTCTTCGTGTCTTTTGTGAACTGGCATAAAGCTAACTTAGTCCTTAAAGTCTATGCTTGAATAGATTAGAACTTTTGAAAATGACATCTTCCTAGGCCTTCTCCCAGTGGAGAAGTCTTAGTCTAACCTCGAAATGAAGCATTTATAAAATGGATGATTTGTAAGTGATTATATTATGACTCTTCAGGCTTAAGCAGGTATATGTAGCCATTCTGCATTATAAAAGCCTTGAACATGTGATCTTTTGTGTTCTAAATGTGGTTATTACTTTCGCAATACTGAAGAGAGCGCAGTCTAGAAACAGTTGAGGGACAGCAGTGGAAAAAAATGGTTGTTTGCACTATATGGGCAGAAGGTACGGATGTGAGTTCTAACTTGTCCCATCTCGTGTGTCTAAAATAGTCTGTTTAAAAACAAAAGCCCCCAAAACACTTTTCCTTTTTTGATACTGTAGCAGTTGAGTAACTTGATACATGTTCTGAGTTGTGCTCATACAGCACCTTTGCCCTTGAACTATTGCTAACAAAGCTGTTTCACTCACTTGTTGTGGCTGGTCAAATAAATGTACACAAATTACCCCTGTAAATTTACTTCTGCGTAGGGTAACATTTGATAAAAGTAGTGCTCAAATCAGTGTCTGTTAGTCCTCTCTGTGTATATCCTATTGTTGAGAACCCCTTCACTTACTACTCACAGGAATGTTGACAGCTGTCAGTCGGTCTGCAGTGTTCTTGAAAGTCTGTTCTCTGTGTGTGTTAGGTCATTTAGAGGTCACAGTTATTACAAAATAAAGCTTGAGGAGGGGGGGAAATTTCTATTAATCCTACCTAGTATTCCTTTGTCAAAATGTGCCTTTGCAAAATGTATTTTATTTTATTTTAAATATATTTTTATATATATATATATACACACACACAAATACAGGGTGCTCATTTACTTAACGCTAATTTAGTGGCTCATTTAGTTAACAGTATCTCTCTTTAAAAAACAGGAGTTTCCTGGCAATCAGCCTCCTATGAGAGGCTTGCATTTCTTAGCCATTGTTACATTTTTAGGGTAACATGTGAACTAGTAAACTAGTTTTTCACCCCAGATCTAGGTTTATCCTGGAGAATTCTTGGAGCTTGTTTTTACACAGAGTTGATTTTTACACAGTGTTGGAGACTGTCGTGAAACTAAACTAGGGTCTCTTATCCTGTTGTAGGTAAAGCTGTAATGGATTGGGTTCTGTCATTGAGCTCTGAGATAGCGCTTGGAAATGCTGAGAATTATAAAATTCTTCAATCTTCTGCTAAGCAATCCTTAATTTACGTTTCTGTTGGGTTTTTGCTTTATTCCCTAATAAATGTTTATGACCTCTATTGAAATTTTGCAAGCCACAAGACTGAAAAGATTAGCACTGATTTTATGAATTCTTGTCTTAGCTGGTTGTAGAACAAGCCTGTCTTCAGTGTTCACAACTAACATGACAAGTATCTTACTCCGTGAGTGGGTTGCTAGGATGTGTGCTGTTTACCCTATTTCTTTAAAGACCTAATCATATATGGAATTCCTGAAGGAATTCCTCCTTAAACCGGAGAAGCTTGGAATAGGTTACTCATCTTCTTGAATCATTTCTCACGTCTGTCTCAACAGCCCCGAATTTAGACTTTTCAACTTTGTGACGCTACCACTCATAAGGGACAAAAGTTAACTTATTTCTCACATCTGTTTTTTTTTTTCTGATGAGGGCCTGTTTTAATTTCTCTGTTTTTAATTTAAAATGATTTGTGAAAGGGGCTTGACGATGATTTCATGGAGCGTTAGTTCAGGATTTTAAACTGTAGCTCATCAGTTAAAGGTTCTGTGCCGATGGGAACTAAAGAATTAGCTGTATATATGAGATTACTATAAAGCTGATGTGTAGCTCTACGCTGTTTCAAATATAAAGCATCTGGTCATACTTCTTAGGCTTACAGGAAAAAAGTCAGGGACCGGGGGAGAGCAAGCATTGCATCATTGTTGAAATGGAATTTTTGCTTAGCTTTGTTTGAGGTAACTGGTGATGATGGAGATATCTTGGACTAGCTTACTTAATGCTGTCATGAAAATGTCCAAGGTAAACTAATTATTCAAGAGGTGTAAACCAAGCAGAACTATTTTATGCTAGATGTCTCCTTAGTGGTAATGTATGTAGGGGAAAAAACCCTATTTTTGTTTGTTTCCTGGGTTTTTTTTTTGTGTGTGTTTTGGAGGGGGAGGTTGGAAGAGGTTTAAGCTGGGTTTTGGAGTTATTCTTCACGCTAGAAATAAATATCTTTTCCTAGCAGATGTCTGTAATGAACTCTGTACTAAAGAAATCAGTTTAGCAAAAAAAAAAAAAATGCTCTGAGGAAAAAGGCATAGTTGGTCTTCTGAAAACCTCCTCATAATTTTACTTTCATCAAGCTTTTTGATGACTTAAGATGTTCATCAAATTTAATGTTAAGCATGTAACATTTCTGCTCCTTCAGTATGAAACATGTTCTGTAATGCTTAAATCCTTGCTAATGGGTTTAATTTAACTGATCCTTAAGAAAATTTTATGAAAATTATTATGTTAAATTATGCAAAAAATCAGCAAATATTTAAAATGTTTCAATACTACATTACTTTTCATATTATTTTAAGTACTGAATATAGACTAGTGATTCTTGTCACTTTAGAAATTATCAATTTAAATAGACAGTATTTTGTGTTTGATTTTGTTCTTTATTAGCAGCAGCATAAATAATTAGTAGAAGAAAACTGTATATTTTTAAGAAATCTTCCTTTGTGTGATATGGTAAATCTCAGATGATTCATCAGTTTTGGATCAAAAACTTTTAAAACTTTAATATTTCAATGGAAGGCGTTTGTATCCTTTGAGCTAACACTAAATCGATGTAGACTGTGTTTTTACAGGTGCTTGGAATATACTGGAGCTGAAGGGGAAAAAAAACTTGCCAGTTAAAAGTATATAAACATATTTTGTAGTGCTTGGGAAATTGTCATTGTTTTATGACAGTTCTCGTTTCCTGTTTCTTCTGGTATTATTAAGTTGTTTTTTTGTTTCTTTGAATATTTTAAGGTACTCTGTGGAGATGGATTTGTCTTGCCTTGAACTGATTCTTAGAGATGCGTTATTCTGGTTTTCTGGCTAAGATACTATTAATACGTTTAACAGTTGTAATAGTGAATTTAATAAATACATACTTTACAGCTAAAAGGACACTAGAAGAAACGGAAGAAAAGAAAACAGTTCAGCCGAAGAAAAGGATTAAAGAATTAAGAATTTTGGATGGAAAGACTGCACAAAACTTATGTAAGTACTGTTAAATGTATTTATTAGGTAAATATGTAATTAACACTCCACGCAAAAGTATTCTTTGTTAAATCTTTTCTTTCTTCTTTGCTGGTATGTGAAACTACTTCCCACCCCGCTTCCCAAGAAAAATAATTGCCCTTAATCTGGTATAGGGTGTTGACTTTCCTGGTCAACTGTGTGCTTTTACCACTGTGTTGCTAAACTCCAGCCAAAAGTTTCTGCTTTTTTATACAGAAAATTTGGTGCAGTTCTTGAAGCTTCACGTTATGGGAAGGCAGCATGAGTATTCTCATGCATCCTGAGAGCAGTTGGTAGCCTTGTGAAGATTTCGATGTTAATACTTAGGAAGAATTACTGTTAGAAATGCAGCCTCTTTATGCCGAAGTGGGCTTACAGCACATACTTGAAAAATTTGCTGAAGAGATTGTTAATTCAAGAATACATTTTGTTCTGATGTGATCCATCTCTTTTTTCTTAGGGATGTCTCAATGGAGTCTTTGGCTCCTGACAAACTGGTTCTTGGAGGTTGCTGTTGTGTCATTAAGAGAGGTTCCCTTAGTAAATTCTGTAATGTTACCGGTTTTTCCTATCAACGACTAATTCAGTCATTTCAGATGCATTTGGGTTCATGCAATTCTAATTGTTTAAGATGCATTTATTTTCGGCAACAAGATTATTTTTGGGAGAAAAAACAAAAAAACACTACTAAAATAATTCAATGAACAGATGAAGTTGGGTAGTAACAGCAATTACATTAGCTTCTACTAAGCTCTTATTCAGACAAGAAATAGCGTTTTGTTTTTTACTTAAGGATTTGCAAATTATGTGAACGAGAAGGGTAAATCTAACGTCGTAATGCTTGATTTTGGGGAATGGGAAATAGTAAAATGTGAGAGTTTGAAAACTAAAAGCTTCCTCCAAATCTTCATGGAGTATGAAAGCAGTGAAATGCCTTTTTCATATCAATATCTGGAAACCTTGTTTATTATATTCAGACTGCAAGAGCTACTTTTAGTTGAAAAATCTCTGAAAATTCTGTTGCATTTAATTCTTCAGTGAAAATAAGCGTAGGTGCTAGGAAGCAAAAATATATGCCTCCTCCTAGGAGGCAGAGGAATAAAGAATAATTTTATAAAAGAAACTGGCAAAAGTGAACTTGAGTCAAAAACGGTTTGCATATATATAATATGAATTCATTATACATCTTGGGGAAAGTATTTAGAATGTAACGTGAAAAATTCTAATTTCTTGGCCAAGCAAAGATGGTATAATTTTAAATTTAGAGAGACTGATGAGATCGATTAGTTATGAGAGAGAGATTTCTAATGAGAAAAGTACTATGAAGTAGAAGATAGGTGCAAATGCTACTACCATAAACTATAAGGAAAGCTATAGCATTCAGTGATATTTAAATTGTGTGTTTTTTTAAGTATATGATGTAATTATCACCTGTAAACGTTACAGGGTGGAGAGAGCTCTAATGAATTCTGGTTAGCATTTTCTCCGTTATGTTCTGTGACTATAACATTGAAGAAAATAGCTTTGCCTATTATTTTAAACTTGATCATTCTCTCTTTAATTATGTAGGCAAATCAGTCATTGACAGAAGTTGATTCTTTTATTTGAATTGGAAATACCGTAAAATGCCAGTGGTCTGTCTACATCCAGGACAAATGAAGTGTAAAACCAAATCTATGCATTGTTTATTGCCATGTCCACGAGCACATTTTCCATAGCTGAAAATGTGCTGTGACACAAGTGTTATAAAATTTCAAACCAAATGTTGAAAATATGGATACAGGAAAATCAGCCTTAGTAGTTGGGCTGAATGTACATCATGAAAATGGTATGCTAATCTAATCTGTTAGGGATGCTTTGTGGCATACTGAATTGGGCTCTATTGAAATCAAATCTGAGCAATCAGCAATTGCAGTCTGAGTCAAATTGCCAGCAATCTGAGTCAGCAAACTGAGATCAAATTGCTTTGATAATTCCTTCTTTTAATAATGTGTAACATGCATTCTTTCTTGGATAAGCTCAGTTACCATCAAAAATGGGAGAGGGCTTAGGGTATTGTTTTGTCTTTTCCCAAATTTTTATTAGCCTTTGGACCTGAAATTTTCCTAGAATTCTATGTAAATATCATTCAAACAGTTGCAAATTCATTTCATATATGTACATGTGGTTATGAAAGCAAAGATAATAGCTAAAGTCTTCTAATGACTGCATAAATCTAGTTTTAAGTAATAATGTAGATATTTTTTCCGTTTGTAAAAATAGGACTTTATTCATACAGTTAAGAAATACTGCTAGGGAGCAACTGAGGCTCTCTGAATGGTTACTACTGCTGTTGTGGTTTTACTCCTTACATGTTTTCATTACAATTTGGACTGAAATAGTGCACTTCATCTACAGATTATTTTATATAGGAAAATTTTTCATTGTTTATCATCTTAATTTGAATGAAGAATGGGCTGGTAGAAATTACGTTTGTGTTCTTATATGAATCTTTTTGATATTTTTAATTCTTATTATGTGTTATTGAATTTTAGCAATATTTTTGGGATCTTTTCGTATGCCTTACGAAGAAATAAAAAGTATAATTTTAGAGATTGATGAAGAGAAGCTGAGTGAGTCCTTAATTCAGGTATGTGAAAATGTCACTGGTTTTGCTGATAGTTTGTTTGCCACATGAAAATGCTGTGAAAGAATGAGAATTCAAGAGTAAAATAGCGTAGTGTGTTTACTGTTTTGTTTATTTCCCTTCTACTTTTGCATATGATGAGATATAGCAGTAAAACTGCGTCTTTAAAAGAGGCTGTTAACAGAAGCCGATTCATTGCAGAGTTTGTCACTTCATGAAGTTTCCTTTTCAAAAGGAAACTCATGATCATAATTCTAGTTTTTTGAGCTTCTAAGTCAACCAAACATTCATCCCAGTTGAGGCTGGTGCATAGTGAAGTTTCACCAGACTTTTCACTGAAAAATCTCAGCTCTTTACTAGTGATAGATGAAACTACTTGAAGATGAAACTACTATCTTTAGGGATACTTCTTCAACCCAAACAAAAATATCAGTGAATCAAGTCTGCTTCCAGGCTGGCTTTGTCATGTTTTGAGGCCAAAATCTCTTAGCCAAAGAGAGGAAAATACAAACCACCTAATGATCTCTAGGAAGTGATAGAGAGCAGCTCGTAAGCACTCAAGACAAAAAGCGTATGCAGGAATAGCACAGCAGTATAGCTATGATATTGGTGTTGAATTGGTTTATTTTAATATATGCAGATTCATGGTGTCATGACTATCGACTCATCCCGACTCCACTAACGGATGCTTTTTTAGCTAAGATACCAGGCCCCTATTTGCCCTTTCCTCCTTCCCTGTCCCCTGCATGTGTGCTGTGTCCCCCAATAATGTTTTTCCTGCTCTCCCCTGCTCCCCCAGTTTTCTTTATGAATTCCTTCCTCTTGTCTTGATCCAGGCTTTTTTTTTTTTTTTTTTTTTTTTTTTTTTCATTCCAGGAAAACTAGATAAGATTCAGTTGCCTGATCTTTTCACAGTTAGGCTATGCAGTTCATAACTTTTTCAAACATGGGTGTGTTTTAACAAAATTGGCTCCACTATGTTACACAATATACAGTATAAAATAATTTTATCAAATTAAATTCACTTATCCTTCCTCTGCAATTTTTCTGTGTCAGAAGAGCCCTCCTACATCTCTGGAGCTTTGTTTTGTTGACATGTTTAAGGAAGGGCTGTCATTTTCTCGTAGACCTCAGTAGCGAGCCCAGTAGGGTCACAGCAGTACCTACAGGATCCTTTTTCATGGTTACATATTCTGAAACTTCTACCACCTAATGCAACATGCTTGAAAACATACATGGGGCATCGAAAATTCTCACCTCTATTTAATTTTGGGCCATACTTGATGTTGTTGTTGTTATTTTTTGCGTACTTTCTGCTAATATTTTTGAAAGTTCTTTATTTATCATAATTTATTTCCTGTCTGTCCTTATTTGATGTATTTCAGTATGGTGTCCTGCTTCAGGCCATGTCAGCACGAAATGCCTTAGTTTTGAATATGGGCTCTAAAGTTACATACCAAGTACTTCTAATATGCATTTACATGATAAAAATATTACCTGTAACTGCAGAGAATCTATTTTTCTTACAAAAGCCTTCTGCACAGGATAGGAAATACCTAGAAAGAAGTAGGAAGTCTGAGTTTACAGTTATGGTCAAGGATATTGGATAAGTCTACAAGATTAATAAAATCAAATGTCAACAGGAAAAAAACCCTCAGATACCTCAAAAATGCAGAATAGCTTAACATTAGTGTAATTACTTTACTTACAGTAAATGCAGAGTTATCTTGAGGTCTGGATTAATAGAAATAGTGTGTAATATATTAGGTCAAAATGTAAAGTCGTGATCTTAAAATGTAATTGTAAAATACTGGAAGCTAATTTGTAATGGTTGCTTATGAATCAGAAATGATTGAGGAGGAGTAACAGTGAGTCTGTCTCCAACAGGATGAGTATAACTACCACTGTGATGCAGCCATAAAAAAAGCAAATGTGATTGTAAGGTGTGTCAGGTGAAGTATTTCCAGGAGAGAGGATAATTATTATGTTTTTGAGTAACGCACTTGTGCAGAGTATTTTAGATAATGTCTTACATTTCTCAAAAGTGAGTTTGAAATGTAGAAGCTGAACTTAAAAACTACTTAAGCTGATTGGGGGATGGAGAAACACAGTTTAAAAAGGAAGCTAGAAAAGATTGGCTTGATTAGGTTAGCAGTATAAATAGCTAAGAGGGGATATAACTTCATTATAACTACCAGGAGAAGAGAGAGGTAGATAGGCATCAAGGAGGAAAATGAAATCACTTAAGTAAAAGGCAATGTTAACAACAGAACGCATGGACGGCCTCATGATAAATTCATGATCATTTTAGAAACTGAGCTGTTCATAACCCTTGATAGAGCAAGGCTTTGGCTTGGTATTCCAGTGGAGGGAATTGGAGCTGGAAATAATAAGTTTTCTTTGGAGGTTGATCCATTTCTGAAAGGCCTCTAATAGCAGGTAGATTTAGCTGATATACTGGAAGAATTTCCTTCCATGTTTCTAAAAATACTTGTAGGGACATATTGACAGAAATGGGCTGTATCCTCTGTTTGATGTTCAATCTCTTCTAATGTATTTTATTCTAGTCTTCCAACTATGTGTGAGGTACTACCTCATTTACCAGTTAAACATTTTTCAGACTAATTGGAGAACTTTTACAAAGCAAACCTTACTTGCTTTCATACTTAGTAAAACTTGAACTTTATAGAAATGCATGTGCAAAAACTGCTTTGTTCTCTCTAAGTATCAGTAGGTCTCTAAGTATGTCTGTAAGTCTCTCTAAGTATCTGGTGGTGAAGGCTAAATGTGTATAGCACGACTGAGCATATTGAGAAGTGCTGTTTCTTTCAGGTAGGCTTCTGAAGGCCTTGTTTCTTGCTGCTTTTCAAGTTTGTCTTGTAATGCTTACTAAAATTAATTGGAATTTTAATCAGGTTGAATACATGGTAGGCTGTAGGCCACTATTTTTTTTCCTCGAGAAATATATTCTAGGAAAACATATTGTCAATTCTCTCTGAGAGAATAAGTTCTTATAAACAGCTACTTGCCAAACATCACGTTTGGCAGAATTCAGAGCGTTGTGACAGTGGGCTTTCAGCTGATCGTCATGTCCCAGACGCTAGATGGAGCGGCTCACTTGACAGCAGTAGGGAAACAATACACAACTAAGCATGCTGTATTATCATTTGAATTTAGTAATATGTTTTTCTTATAGTCATCTTCTCCAAGAACCTTAGTTCTAAGCTGTTAATTGGGGTGTGGAGAAATTGGGACTGAGTCAACCAGTTGTGAACATGCATTTTGCACATCTTCAAACTTTAATGGTGTCATTATCCTGGTATTTCACAGTATAATAGCGAAGGTAGTCTGCTAGTCATTTTAGTGAACGTTCAGGTTTGAATTCATGTACGTACTTATTTTTGTTCAAATTATGACTCTGGATTTTCTGGTTACTCTTAAGAGTCGTTGAAATTTTTTTTAAAAATGCCCTTAAAAATTGCAGTGCAAGGATTTTTACAACATCAATTTTTAACCAGTTTTAGTGCTGACGACATTATGGATAGGATTTATCCATACGATCCATCATATTTAACATATATTCTTTACTGTTAACTGTCTAGTACTCCATCATATTTTTTAATCTTTGTTAGTGAATGCAGAGATTCTTGTATCTCCTTCAATAGCTTTTTTCATATACAAGTTTGAGGACCTGAAAAGTTGTCATCTGAGTTTCTGCAATGTACTTTAATGTTCTCTGAGTATATATTTCTTCCAAGAAGCATAAACCTACCTTTCTATCAGCCTCTTATTGTCAGCCTTAGTTTTCTACTACTTTTTATTTTCATATAAACCTTTTTTATTTACCCTATTTTTATTTAGACCTGCATCATTATCATAAATACGTTATTCTAAAATATCACTCTCCAAAATGTGTTTCTTAAAGAACTGGCAAGGAGTGGAATATTTGATCACTGAATACTCTAGCTTCATTTTTAATTATTCAGTAGAATTAATCAAAATAAACGTTTGGATATAGGTATAGGTATAGATATTTCTGACATCTGCCAGTGTTTAGTGCGGAGGATTGTAACTGGCATGAAAACAGCCTGGAAAGGTGCTCTACAAGGATGGTCCAGAAGCAGAATATAATGAGATCAGACTGCTCTAGAAGTAAGACAAAGCTGGACCATAACTCTCTTTTTTTTAAGTGATAGTGCAGTGCTTTTTCCTGTTACGTGGTTAACAATGTGCGTATATATATGCATATATATGCACACATGCACAAATATACACACACATATATATTTTTAATCACTGCACTGATCATTTATCTATAGTTAAAATCTTCATTTAGGCCCTGAGAGTTATAGGCCAATCAGCCTGAGTTCAATACCTTGGATACACATCCTTTAGGAATTTTCAAATTTGTGATGGAGAAGAGACATTGAGGAGGAGTCAGCATGGATTTGCTAAGGGCAGAAGACAGAAACAAAAAATTATTTTTGGCAAGAATGAAAGACTTTTCTTCATATTTTCACTTAACTAACCTTTGGGTATGCAATTAGAAGGAAAAATTGAACTTTGTATTTTGCAGAATAAATGTAATGATGTGGAAAACAATTGTTGTAACAATGCAATGTGATATCAAGTACTACTTGGTTTTATTTTGTATTATGATCATGCTAAATGGTATTCTTCTAGCTGAAATGGTGAACTGACACAGCAGAGTTTTTTTTTTTTTGGAATTCCAGCATATGTTAACTTACGAATATGGTTATTTTTCATACATTATATGAAATTAGGTGAGGTGAACAGAGCTTCATGTTAAAATCATTTACCAGTATTAGAAACTGATATTTTACAAGTCTAAACCAAACTGCAAAAGACTTAAATATTGGCATGGTGGAGAATGTTAGTGGAGTGAATTTTTTTTCAAATGATCAACCAGTAACAACCTGTAAGGAGGAGGTATTGATTGTGGACAGCAGTTAATTAGAGTTTTCTTTAGTTACGTTGCTGATGGCTTGACTTCTTTAAGGAGGAGCTGGCAGGGGCCTCAGACATTAAAAAAACCCAATAGTTATCCAATAAATTTATGATTTTATATATATACATAAAATTGTAGAATGTTTGCTTTAAGCATAGTCAGCATTTACTTGGGGTAGATCTCCTTTTGTTTTTACTTTATTTAATCATCTAGATTGTGATTTTGGAACTCACTAGTTACATAAAGATTATGTCCCAAGTTGCATCAAGATTATGATATCTGGAGTAGATACCTGTCTGCATGCTGAGAATTCATTCTGATCTGTGGGGACGATACAGAGGTGCAGAAGATGTCTTAAGCTTCCTTTGATGCTGTGACATCATTTGAAGTCCTTGTGCTACCACAGACCTTAATATCAGCTGTAGTATACTCTTATCAGCCTAACACTTCTTTAATTCCCTTCAGTCTCTTTCTTTGTTCCTAAGATTCATGAACTTTTTTTGAACGAGAAAGGACTATTTGCTTTCATTTACTTGCTTGAATGTAGATACATAGGTTTATTTTTTTCCCTGAAGTATCTTTTTTTTTTTTTTGAAACTAACAAACTTAAATATTTTGAAATTTAAGTACACACAAGCTACACGTCTACTGAATAGCCTTTAAAGCCAAAGAATACTCTGTTTTAATAAAAATAGTTCTATACCTGAGGCATAATTGTTTTTGAAAGTTAAATCATATGTTGCAAAAGTTTTTAGGGGTCATAGATGAGATTTGGAGCAAGTTTTACTTCTTGCTGAATTATGTTATCAAAAGAGGTGAGTGTTACATTTACAATCCAGAGATTCTGTATAATTTTGAGATGGCATTCATTTTTTGTGTAAGGTGATTTCAAGTGAAACTTTTGCACTGCTGTTGCGAATAACGTCTTATGCTGTTTGTTTTGTTTGTTTGTTGATTTGTTTTTCTCTCTTCAGGCAGTCATGTCCTGCTTTGTACAGACCAGTTGTTCCTTGGTTAATACATAATGAGCAAAATACAATCATGAGGACAAAAGAAAAGATTGTAGACGCTGTGTTTGACAGTGTCTAAGAGCTGTTGTATAAAACTTGCGGTCATTCCTCAAATTAGAGACTGTAACAGAGGTGCTGATGTCTGTATTAAATGATTGGTGATTTGATGTTTGTTTATTGTTGAAGGTACCTACATGAATTAAGCTTCTAATTTTTTTTTGTTTGTTTTTATTAGAGCCTCGTAAAGAATCTTCCTGAACAGAAAGAGCTCAATGCTTTAGCCCAATTAAAGGATGAATATAGTGATCTTTGCGAGCCAGAACAATTTGGAATTGTCGTAAGTATTAGTGCAGTAATTAACAGGAAAGTTATATTTTTATCAAATAGATTGGAAAGAAAAATTATAGGTTTAAATTATTTTGGTTAGAGTTATTGCAGGTTCTGCAGAATGTTACCATTTATTTGTTGATCATTAACAATCCAAAAATCTCTGTAAGTACATATACTTTTGTTTTTTCTAGAAGGAATAATGGCATGCAGCTAAGACCAAAAAGCATTTCTGTGCCAAACCAAGTATTTTATCTGACTGCCTTGTGTGTCTTGTATGCAAATCTTGTATGTTGATTGAACCTACAGTGTTCTTCATCACTAACAAAGAAGGTGTATTTCTAAGAGTTCATAAACTATTCATTAACTCAGTGGCACTGACATTTTCGATTAACTTATACTACTGTATGGAAAACTGTAGTTGACTGAAAGAGTTAATTTTTTTTTATACACATATATACCTACACATACAAATTTATGAAACTGCTGTGGAATATGCACGCATTCATGTCAGAATTTAGATTTAAGATTGTACTCTGTTACTTTTACTTGTGTTCAATACATAGATTTATCCCCAAAGTAGGGATAACAGATATTACAATGACTAGATCCAGTTTCTGAATGAAAGTATCAATTTTACATGAATTGCCCTAACACAAGCTAGTAGTTGCCTGTATGATACAGAATACTAGAGTAGGACTTGGAAGACTTTTCTTCTTTTTCCTCTTCTTGTCTCTCAAAGACCTGATTAGTCTGTAGGCAAATTAATTCCAATTTTCTCTTCGATTTGTCAGTCCGTAAGATTATGGTGCTGATGATCACCTCTGTAGTGTGGTTAGAATATATCTGTAACTTCACAGGAGCTAGGTTTGCCCTTGTTAGATTCTTATGGTGTTATGCACTGTCAAATGTGTTATAGACAGAAATAGTGGTCACTTGAAAGAGTAAAACTAGCTTTCTGTTAAAAAGCTCTGTTCTGAGCATAATTTGTCTTCAAAAGTGCCTTTTGATTTGTCTGGATTCAGGGAACATAATTGGACCTAATGAGATTTTTGTAGAGGAGTTAGGGAAGTAAAAGGACAGTCACTTTTTTGGAAAACCTTTAGGCTTTTTATTTTTTAATAAATGGCATAAAGTTCCCAAAATACATCGTTTTAGAACAATGAGGAGGAGGCTTGATTGAGGTGTAATATATAACTCTAAAAGCACTGGAGGAATACTTTATGCCTTCTTTGTCACAGGGCAGAAAGTGACTGAAACAATATGATGAAATGACAGTGATACTTCCCAGCCCAAAAACGCAAAGGTCTTCTGCTCTCTCAGAAGGAAGGAATGCTAGAACAATTGAGTTATCTGTCTGCTTTTTCTCTACTTTTGAAAAGGCAGTGAGCAAAAGCATAGCAGGGAGCGACTGATATACCAAATAAATGTTTCATTTTTCTTCTCTCACACAAATAATGCCAATTCAAGTGTGAAAGCAGTTAAATTTTGTGCAAGGAGATTATTTGAAACTTGTCCAAGGAAAGCGCAGGATGAAAGCAAGCAAGATAGAGGCAATAAAGACAAGTAAAGATGACTAGGATGTCCATAAAAGTCCATTCACTTAGCTATTTAAAATGTTAGCAAAGCAATTGAGAAAATTATGCCTAATGATCTTGATTTAAGGCATTCTATAGACGTTCCTCTTTTTTACTGTAGGTTCCTACCCACTCCATCCTGATCTGTAACTTGTGTCTTCTAACTAGACCCCTTTCTCTTGCCACACGCTTTCCATTAGAAACATTATACCTACCCTGTCTCTTCTAAGTTGTCCTTTTTCACCTGTTCAGTTTTGTTATATTTTTCTATGGGTTGTATATAAAGAGATTTCTTTACCAGTGTGCTGTTTATGTGCATCCTCACTGTTCTCTGTTGGATAACAGTGAATTACCCTTCTGCTGAGGAAAGCTGTGATAACAAGGCTGCACCATGAGTTAGGAGCAAGCTGCAGATGTCAGTCCATTGCTCTGAGCCATGTTCTAGGGATTCTACATCAAAAAAACAGAAAATTCAAAGGAAAAAGAAAAATTCAGAATGATAAATGAGGGTCACTGGGGAGACTGTCTCACATCTTTGGTTCTTTTATGCACCTGGGATCTTCTGTTTTTGACTTTTAATTACTACTGAATTGAATCTACGTGGTCCTTGTTTTTCACTCAAATGTTTTGAAAAAGTCATAATTTTTATAAATACAACCTTATTTTTAGATAGCAGGTATCACATAATACACTCATGATCACTTTTTTTGCTGCTTCATTATTTTAGGGAGTGATTGACCAGAAAAGTTGAGAAAGCATTCAGAAGTAGTTAATGCAACATTAACTAGAAAAGCATGCTTCATCCAACATGTCCAAGCTGTGGTGTTTGCCTGATGAAGAGATTAAGTGTCCTGAAGCTTATTTGTTTATTCAACTTTATCATCTGATTCAATTAAAAAAAAATATTACTTATGGGCACTGCTTCTGTTTTATTTTTAGTCTCTTACGGCTACAATAATAAAAGGCTCATTTTATTTTATGGTTTAACTTAATGCAACCATCCATTTTTCCGTTAAAGTAGAAGAAAAGCAGCTGAACTTGACTGCAGTCAAGTAAGGAGGTTCTTTTTCATTGTGTATTGAATTAATTTTCAAGTCTTGCTTAATAATAATCTTAACCTTGATGTTAAGAAGAATATGGTTAGAAATAAAGGCTGACTGATAGGCTATATAAAGGAACGTGTAAAAGGTGTGCACTTATTTGTATATAAATTTAGGTATGTTAATTAACAGAGATTTTAATTGGATAATCAGTATGCCTATCAAATTTAATAAAGGTCAGAATAAGCTGTTTAAAATATGTGTACAAAAGCCCTACTTAAATGGATTGCTTACTGTACGAGACCAATTAGCTTAATATTCATCTGATATGTGAATGAAAATTAGAGCATCGCATTTTAATTTAGATGAAATATTAAGATCAATTATATACTCAAATTAATTATTGGAGCAGTTTTTGAAGTTATGTCCTGGGATAAAAAAGGCAGTTCGGAATCTCATATGAAAATGATTGTTACTGATGCTGAAGTGGAGTGAGGAAAACAGATTAACTGCTTTAGTTCTGTAATGTTAAATAAGCTGTGCAGAATTTTCTGATATTTAAATATAAAATATGTATGTGGAAAGGTTAACTTTTTATGACACAGGAGCAGCTGCATCTTAAATAATGACACTTGGTTGCTGGTTGAACACTTTAAGTATTATAAAAGTATAACTGCCATATCTGTGTTATGCAAGTATTAACCATTTCTTCTCAATGAAGGTCTAAAAAATATAGTCTTATGCAGAGTTCATGGTATTTAAACTCTCAAAGCTTTACCTGTATTTCCTGACTGCCGATCATGACATTTGTGTTTCCTATGTGATCCATCAAGTGGAATTAAGAATATTGTTATTGCTTCTAAAAGATTATCCCACAGTTGTGATGCAAGTTTTAGTTAATAACTGTTTCCTATACAAAAACAAAACAAACAAACCCAAAGTGACTGAAACTGACCAAAAGATACCTTGTCTCTTGTGTATTTTGGAAAAGTGAGAATTCTTTAGGAGATTCTGTGATCCTGTCTGGAGGATAACCAGCACTGGCTGTCCAAAAGAGTCCTTGCTGGCAGGTACACCAGTCAAGAGGAATTGTACAAGCTGAACCTGTTTGAGTCATTCAGTCTTATTAATTATATGTGGCCATTTGTTTTTCGCTACTGTAATTTCTAGTGCGACTGCAGAATTAATCTTTGTAGAACACCGCTGAAAAAAAGAATAGCAGCTGATGAATATATTATATTGAAGAGGCTAAGTTGTCAGAGTAAGTTCACAAATTTGTATTACAGGTATTACAACTTTTTCCCTTAGGAAACGAGGCTAATTTAGTTGTGCTTTTTGCCTTGTTCTCCATTAACCTTTGAACTAAGTTTTGATGGAGGGCCAGAGAGTTGAAAGTTAATTATATTTCTTTAAGTAAGAAGTAAATCAAGAACTTGACTAAGTAGACAATTCAGACAGGAGCCTTTATGAAAGCTCAGGTAGGGAAATTATGACGTGTGGATGCATAGGAAACAATCTCATTAGCTCCAGTGCCCACAACAGGATTTTTAAAAAGTCCATTTATTTATTTTAAACCTACTGTGCTGGATAATACTTGCTGTTACTTAAATCCTTTTGAATGTGTGATATCTTATATACCTTTGACACCAATTCTGCAGAGCTATAAAGAACTTGTTTTTTTTTTTCCCTAATGAATCTTAATTAATATAAGTATTGCACCTTACCTATTTTCTTAAGATTCCTCTAAGTTCAGTCTTTTCATCAGCCCTTGAATATGTGTATATACATGCATACATAAGAAAAAAGAGAAACTTGCAGGGTGGGAAATGCAGCTCCTGGTCTTTATCCACTGATGCATAAAGAACGTAATGTACATAAGTATTTTTAATTCTACAGGAAACAACCCACTTGAAGCAGCGCTCACTGAATTGTCAAGGTTTTTTTTTTTTTAAATACTATGCAGATCAGGAAATGAAATTAAAACTTAGCGCTGTTGTTACAGACAACAATAGACCTTGCAATGCAAATAAATCCGCTGCGTATTATAGCATGGTGACCAATGTTCTGCGCCACTTCACAGCGTTTAGAAGAAGAGAAAAGTACAAATCAGCTAACGTGTTGTAAAGGGTTATTCTTCACAAATATTTCAGTCAGTGTTCTGTGCAGTGAAACACCTGCCTCATTGCAGTTCTGTTTTCATATTCTAAGGCTTTTAAATATCTTCTGGAGAAATTACAGTCATACAATAACTATAAGGACATGTTTTGGCAGACAGTCTAGCAATCATTCTTGGGGCCTTTAAGCTGATGAATCAGTAACATCAACTCTTCGATATCTACATTGCTTCCCATTTTACAAAGGTGTGATTTAAACCTCCCGTGTGTTTATCAGGTCAGAAAGTCACGTGCTGCCTTTAGCAGAGTGTCTGAAACGTAAAGGCAGTAGCATCTTGGGAAGTAGCTTACGAAGTTTGTTTAAAGGGCAAAGACAACAGGTTGAAAAGCAGGCAGCATACTGCCTGCACAACGTTATGGCTTGTGATCAGAGCTGAAGGAGTAAACCTGAAGTATATCGTTGCTTTAGTATCTTGGGGCATGTTTCCTTGTATACGTAACATTGGTTGTTGTGAATTTGTGCCAAAACCCCTTTATTCGCCTCTTGAATCTGATCGGTTGTTGAGATATGCAGCCTGGGGCTTTTTTTTAAGGTGAACTTGAAAGATCTTGGGGTCAAATGAATATTGTACTGTGTCTTCTAAAGCACATTTTAGCTTTTCAGTAACTATCGTTCCAAAATGCTGGTGGAATTTGTATTATTATTTTTGTGTGACTCGGGATGCTATGGGTATAGCTAATATAGCTAACAAGTGAGTCAAAAAAAGGTTTTTCAGTTTAATTAAAACTTCAAAAATAAACAACTTAGAAATACCACTAATATCAGTATTTATGACAGTAACTCACATCAGTGTAGTGGCGGAAAAATACTTCATGATTAATGCTATTGATGTAACCTGGCTTCACACAAACATCTGGCTAATGAAGCTTGACCTCCTGTGTCTCAAACTCACTGAAGTTTTCCCATGTCTTTCCCCAAAGACCCCTAAGAATTCATCCTTCCTCGACTTTCTCCCCTGTGGCTCCGCTGATGATAAAGGGCGAGTTGGGAACTGTGTATCAACTCAGTAAGAGAGGGTTTGAAAAGGAAAAGTGTAATTCTTTAGCTTAATCAAACTGAAACATAAATGTTTACATTTGTGCTGGTATCGGCACACGCACTTAAGAGAGTCCTGCCCTATTTTTGTAGGAAGAAAAACTGAGAAGCTTAGATTTAGGAAGTCAGTAAATATCAGAGACCAAGGGTAAATTTTTTTGAGCTGTGATAGCGTATATGTGAAAGTTAATCTTCAGTTCTTGTTAATTGGTGGAACTGGCTTACATTTCCTTTGCTGTGAAGAAGTGTTTTGGCAGTGTGCTGCATTTATTGTCAGTGAATTTGAAATTAAGTTATTTGATAACAAAAAAGTGTTCTTTTTATTTTTAGTATGTTGTTTCAATGAATTGGTTCAAGTTAAGTAATATGGCTTGGGTCGGGGGGGGAAAATCTCTGTGCAGGTACAGATTCTTGGAAATGCAATGCAGTCAAAAATGTGTGGGAAGTGTACTTTCTTGCTTTCTGATGTGACTACACAATGTTTTTTTGGTATCAGCTATTTTGCATAAATAAACTTTTGTTATTTTGTATGTTCTGATTTCTTATTTCTTATTTTGCAGATGAGTTCAGTGAAAATGTTGCGATCACGTCTCAATGGGATTCTTTTCAGGCTCATGTTTGAAGAGCATGTAAACAATATCAAACCTGACATCATGGCAGTTACACTAGCTTGTGAAGAGCTGAAGAAGAGTGAAAGTTTTAGTAGGCTTTTAGAGTTAGTGCTGTTGGTTGGGAACTACATGAACTCTGGCTCCAGAAATGCACAATCTCTTGGTTTTAACATCAGTTTTCTTTGCAAGGTAAGATGAAGCTATGCAAGTTTTGTAATTGTAGGTTCATGAAACTTGCAACGCATGACAAACTACCCTAAGTAGGGAAAAACCTTCCATCAGTGGGACTTACTGACTACAACTCTTTTTAGCAAGGGATGCACTACAAAGATGTCACCATCTTCAGAGAGAATAAAAGCCATCACCTGGGAAGTGTGTTTATTTTTGAGTAGTTACTTTAAAGAGAGCCCAAGCTGAAAGTTTTTAAAACCATTGCTGCTTTTACTTTTCAATATTTTTTGATACTAAAGGGAAATTAATATTTTAAGCAGAAAAATAGCTGTGAGTTCAGGGAAGGGAATGATGACTGTGCATGAATGGTATTCTAGCATAGCCTAGATTCGGGACGGTATTCTTGTACCGCAGATGATAGATTATTATAAAGTGCTGTCAACGCTAATCCAGCAGTAGATGTTGTCACAGTAAATGTAGATTGACTAATTCTGCAAACTGTTCTCTACTGAACTGAGTAACCAATTGAAGTGTAGCTATCTGTGCTTACAGCTAAATTCCATTTAAAATAACTGAGAAACTCATTTCTGATTATTTAATTCAGACCTGTCCTCAGAAGCAAAATCTATGTTAATTTTTTTTAGTTTTAAGCTTGATGTTTGTTTTGGAAGTGTTTTTTGTTCTTGTATGTGTTTTTTGGTTTATTGTTGTTTTCTTCTCTTCTCTGCTACATATAGAGAAAATAGTTCAACATTCTCTGTAAAGAAGTGTTTACTGTGCTACTGCATCTAAGTATTCGATATGCTTTGTTATAAGGTGACATCTAAAAATAAAATGACCTCAAGGACAACGATGATTGTTGGAGTGAAAAAGATGATTTCATCAAGATATAGAACACATGAAAATATGTTATGAATAGATCTACATTTTAATTATGCCACATATTTTTTTTAATTGTGAATTATCACTTCTAACTTCCAAAATCAGAACAAGTTTCTTAAGTTAGTGAAAATGCAGTGAAGTTTCTCATGACAGAGTGGCATGGTTATCTGCTATTTATTACATTTGTTGCTTATTTATGCTCAAGGTAAAGGTTATTTTCTGCTTCAGTTTAAAGCCTTATTTTTCACTGCTGCATATAGTAGCCATTCTAATTTGAATTAGATAACTTCTTAAAGTATATTATTATATTTACTTTTTTCAGAAATAGTTTTATACCCATACTTACAGTGTAGGATTATGCTTAGAGAAGTAACCTTCTACATCATTGATATGTCCTTACAGAGTTGAATTTTATAGTGTTTACGTGTTTACATACCAAGTATTCACAACGGATATTTCAGTAGTCTTCAAAATTAAAAAATATATGGGTAATTACTTTTTATACGTTCATTATTTTCAGTTGATGTTTGCATTTGGTTCCTTTGCTTCAGAGCTTTCAAACTAGTGCACCCTGCATTTTAAAAAAAAAAGGAGGGGGAGTAAGATGGCTTATTGGCTTTGCTTTACTAACTAGAATTATAGTCTCACAGACCTTTCTGTTAACTGTTATGAATAATATAAAATATTAAACTATGCCAGGTGGTGATATTTTTATAAGTACAAAATTTGGCATCTGTCTAAAGTCAGTTATCGGCTTTACATTATTCAGTTGTGGATTTTAAGATTCTCAGAGAATAATTGACCTTCATGATGAAAATGAAATCTTCTGCATGTGTAAGTGTGGTAGGGTAAGTTTATTGTCTTGCTGGAATCTTGCTGTTTGCTGTCTTATGAGATGAATGTTTTGCAAAGGAATTGCCTTATCTTTACTTTCATTGTGATTTAAAACATATAATTTCTTTTTCTAAGCTGAAGGAGGCAATTAGAGAAATCACAGTGATGTCTATCAGCAATACTAGAGCAGTCTGTCTGCCAGTGTCATGTGGTCTGTGTGTGGTATATTTGGATGGTGCTAACTTGTATGAGCATGGAAAGTGTTTTTGTAGTGGCAATTTAATAAGGCGCTACTGGCGTATGAGAGTCCTTTTTTGAATCCTCTCAAGTCTCTTTATTCTCTCAGAATGTATTTTAGTATTTAAGCTTTTCTAGAGGAATTTGGGAGCCTTCATCTTGCACTTTTAAGAACATCTGTAAAGTGTAATTATCACTAACTTAGTTCAGTATTTTATGAAGTATTGCCTCGTTTATTTTTGTGTATGCAATTTCATGATCAATAATAGGATATTATAATTCAGAAGTGGTACTTCCGTAAGTTCAGCTGCGTCGTTAGACTAGAAGTCGGAGATGACATGTGAAGGAAATTTACTTCTAATTTTCAATTTGCTTACCATGAAAATTGAAAGTTTCAGCAACCTTATAATGAGAAGAAGGCTTTCTTACATTTTCTTTTCTCAAGTTATTTCTTACTTAAATTTAGTTGAATTGCATATCACGGCATAACTATAAACCATTGTGGAGTAGAACAAACTCTGTAGAGCATGCCTTAAGAAATTGTCTGCTGTTTTGCTTGTAGATTGACAAAAGCAATCCATAAAGTACGCAAGTTTAGTCCAGTTTCTTTCCACTAATCAACAAGAACATCCCTTTCCTTAAAAGGAAAATTCCCCTTCAAAACAAGAAATGTACCATCAGTTTTGGGAAGACCTTCAAGCATTACTTGAGACTGCAGCCCATTGGCTACAAGTGCATTCTCTGTCCCAGTATTTAAAGCTGATCCTGTCTGCTGCTTCTCAAATGTACCGTAAAGGTGGTATCTTCATGCTATGAACTATATAAAACAAAGTAAGCTTTAATAGAGGTTATTTCTGCTATTGAGTTTCTGCCTTTCTGGAGCTTACTGGTATGTTTTATTATTAGCGTGACAACAGAGGAAAACTTGCTTTTAATACAGATAAAAATATTATTGTTTTCAGAGTGAAATTTAAAGTGCTGCTTTGACTGCACTTCCATTGCAAGGGCGAAAAGCACACAACAAGGCTATATGCCCTATCTGCTTTAGGTGCATTTTGCGGCTCTTTAATGGCTCATGAATATAGTCAAAATGTAGGTAGTTTTATAAAATATCGTTTCTATTCAAAACATACAGTGGAAAGATTTCTTGTTTTAGACCAAAAAAGATAAAGTATAACAGAGGGTTTTTTGGCTAAAAATTACCAGTAGGTTTTGATAAGTGTCCGTTTTGTGAGGAACAACTATATTTTGATGTGTCTGTGTACAGCAGTTTGTCAAAAGTGGAAGACGTAAAGATATCTGTTCATCCAATTTGAAATGTTAATTGCTTAAAGCAAGAAGTGTTGCTAAAGGAGTTTTAAATTCAAATATAGCAATCTGGCTTAATGTTTTGAGTGCTGGTCATGTCTTTGTCTAATATTTTTGGTCATGTCTTTGTCTAATGGCTTTTTTGTGACTGTTGACTGTAAGATATTAGATGGGATGAAGCAAAATATAATAAGATATAACAACTTAAAACAGTATTATCCTGTGATTGTTCTTGTTCTAAAAGGACTTCTGTTATGCTGTTATGTGAAGATAATTTATGATAAATCTAGCTGAATGTGGCCCATAAGTTCCTTTTTAGCTGTTTTGTGTTGTAGTATTGATGTTTTGCCCAAAGACCAGGATTTGAGCCCCAGACGGGGAGGGGGGGAAGGAAAATGTGGATAAGAGGAATCGAACAGGTGGGTTTTCGCTGAAATATTTCAAGTCTTGGATGCTTATTAACTTTTTTCTTAGATGAGTAATTTAAACTACTTTTAACATCATCAGACCTTCTGCGCAGCTTTTGATTTTTAAAGACTGCAGAGGAAATATCTTCTGAATTCAGACACATACACTTTTGAAAGTATCCTGCATGATGTAGCTGACAAAGTTAGTTACTTAGGTAGGATGGTGGGAAAAGCCTTCAGGTTTCAGGAAGTGTCATGCAGATGGCTGTAAATACTGCATGCACTATTTTGATTTGTATTTATTTTGAATAAGAATTCTGTTCTAGAGGCCTGTGGTTTCAAAGATTGTTTCTCAGGTTAGTTAGTTAACACACTTTTTTTTTTTTTTTTTTTTTAAGATGTACCCATCTACATTTTTAATTGTTATGCAATAAATGATTTTTTTCTAGATTGACCTAAAAGGGAGAGTTCCCATTTTTGCTTAATAATTTAGTATTAGACAATACAGTGAATATTTCAGATATGCTATTAGACTCTTTGTCAGAAAAGGTATAACAAAGCTATATTTTTACGTCCTTGTTGTCTGTTGTTGTTTTTGTGGTGGAATAAATGGAAAGACTAACAGCAAACATAGCTTCATTTTAATAAAGCTTTCCTGGTAATCTAACTGGATCAATATGTGTATTTTATATAGTAATTTTTTTATTGTTGCTTTTTGTTTATGGTGCCCATAATCCAAGATAAGCTGTTCATCTAGTTTCAGGGTATCTGTCTAGTGTATGTTTATTCAGCATCTACCTATCTCTCTTTTAAGTTGGGGACGAATTTCTAGGAAATATGTAGAGTTAATGTAATCTCAAATAAATGGATGGAACACTTTTTTGCTCACAATAATCAAGTGGCGCTCTAATGGTAATGAAAATACAGAAGTTTTCTAGCACATGAATTCTAAATGTTGACCTCTTATTTGAACAATTGGCTGCCACTTTTAACCCTCACGCACCTGAAAACTTAATCCAAAAGTTCACGTAAAAATTCTGTGGTTGTGGTGTAACTTGCATGTTTTAAATGCTTTAGTGTTTAAATGCTTTACATACCCCATGTAAAGGAAGATTTTGTTATATTGATGTTATTCTTGAACTATAGACCTGAACACCATACTCTGCAGATTACTCGATTTGAATGATTGTGCTGCAAGTATTATGCTCTATATATGTTAGTCCTTAAACTAATCCTTTCCTAAACAATGAATCTGATAGTATTGACCATTCAAGTTCATGCCTTGACAGTTAACTGGAAGCTGCTCCTTGGAGCCTGCATCGATCTACTGGTTGGTTATTTATTTATTTATTTTTAATCGAATGTATCATTCCCAAATTCTGCCACCAAGATGAGGAATGATGACCAAATCAATAGCTGCATTTGAAAATGTTAACATCCCAATGATAATTTCTTGTTTAAAAATGCATGAATTTAGAAAACCTGAAGTCAGTGAAATTGCATTGTTAATGTTTTGCACATCCCATATATATGGGCTGCTCTATAAAACCTTTTATGTTCCAATGTGTTAATACTAGTGAAGATTTAGTACATAAATTGCAATATTTTGCTTTTCAAGTAATTATTTGTAGGCCAAATGGTGAATTCAGTTAACATTAGTGAGTGCTGTTGGTCTTACAGTTCTCAAGGAACTGTTATGGCTTCTTTAATGTGGTAATGCTTTGAGAATTAATAGGATAAAAATGCAAAGAACATACTATAAAACCATTTGAAAGGAAGTAATTTTTAAGATTCTCAACCTGTGGCCCAGGATGGGCTATATTTAAAAAAAAAACAAAAACAAAACAAAACAAAAAGCAAAAAATGATTCTAATTGCTCTTTACCATAAATCTTACATGTAGTTATTGTCTATGAAAGTAGCAAACAAAAGTACGTGGATGATCCATCAGATTTTCAGTGATAGAGACTACTGGGTTAGCCTTTGTCCTTTTAAAAAAGGGGGAAAAAAATCAATATTTATTTTCATTTTTTGGGCTCAGTCTCCCAGCCTAAATAGGACGTTTCTTTAGTTGAGAAGGCATTGACTGAAACTTCAGCTGTTCGAATCTTTTTGTAAATATGACAGCTTTTGTGAGAAACTAGATATTTATTCTTAGTTTTCTTATTATTAACCATAATAAGCATAAGCAGGTCTAAGTATGTTTTGTTTGTAAACCTAGTATTTTAAACTTTCCCTTTTCCAGAGCTCTTGTTCATAAAAGGACAATTTATCGTTATACTAAGGGATAATAATAAGATTGCAAAGTTCAATTTGTGCTTAGAATTGTGATATGTGCTATGTCAAATTTTCCTCTGGCTTACAGTCAGTATTTGAGTAAAGGATCAAGGGCGGTTTATTTGCTATGCATTGCACAGAGACAGTCTTGGCTCTGAATCTTAATACATAAAAATCAGGCTTGCAAAAGGTAACTTTAAAAAAAAAAAAAAAAAAAAAAAGGTAGAATGAGCCAACAACAGGTGATGCTCTCCAGGATCTGCTACTCAATAAAAATGAAGGTTGAGGATGTGATAACGATTGGCAGCCCTGACTGTGAAATAGTCAAAAACCTAAGGAGGGTGAGGTTGGCAAGTAGAGCACAGACTCTGGACTTAAGGAGAACAGATTTTGGTTTATTTGGAGAACTGGTAGATGGGATCCTGTAGGAGGAGCAGAGCAAAGGAGCTGAAGCAAGCTGGCATATCTTTGAGAACCTCCTACAAACCCCCAGAAGTACATCCCAGTACTCAAGAAAGTGAGTAGATGTATTGGGAGACCTGATGGCTAAAGAGCGAACTCATGGCTGAGCTCTAATGCAAAAAGGACATGCACAAGAAAGGGAAGCAAGGTCAGGCTTTTTAAAAGAAGAAATTCAGAAGCATTGCCTAGGCATGCAGGGATGAAAACCAAAGCTCTGGATTTGAAACTCATGGGAGATGTCAAGGTTAACAAGAGCTTGAACTGCTGACTCAGCAGTCAAAGAATTAACAAGGAAAATGTGTACCTACCACTGAATGTGGTGTGTTTTAGTTGCAGCCTATGCAGGTATTGCAATGAGGCTGAGGTACTTAATGCCTTCTTTGCATTGGTCTTTGCTAATAAAGTCTCCGAGGCCTTAGACCTTGAGACAGGGTTCAAAAGAGAAGAACTACCAGTCATGGACAGGATCAAGTTAGAGATCTGTAGATAAAACTTAACCCACACAAGTCCGTAGGACCAGATGGACTACATCTGAGTGTGTGGAGAGAGCTGGCTGATGTCTTTATAAGGTCACTCTCTAATGTCTTTGAAAGATTGTCGACAGTGGGGAAGGTCTCTTGACAGTTGGAGAAAGGCCGTTCAAAAAGGGCGAGGGTGATCTAGGGAAGTGCAGGCCAGTCAGCCTAATTTTTTTCACTGGGAAAATTATGAAGCAAGTCCTCTTGGAAGCTGTTTCTTGGCACACGAAGGAGAAAATGGTGACTGGAACAGGAACAGGCAGCATGCGTTTGCCTTTGGTAAATCTCTGATTATGCCTTACCAATCTGATTGCCTTCTGTGCTGAAATTACTGGATCAGTGGACGGGGAAGGCAGCAGATGTCAACTGCCTTGACTTTAGAAAGTGTTTCAACATGATCTCCCACTGCATCTTAGTATCGAAGTTGACCATTACAGTCTAGATTGGTGGACTACTAGCTGGCTGGAAAACTGGCTGGATCATTGTGCTCAAAGAGTAATGGTTTGTGGGTCATAATCTACCTGGAGATCTGTAGCAAGTGGAGTACTGCAGGGCCTTTTCTGGGACCTGTTCTGCTTATTATCTCCTGGAAGAGGAGACTGAATGTATACTCATTGGCTTTGTGGACAACAAGCTGGGAGGTGTAGTAGTTACGTTAGAGAGCAGAGCTGCCATTCAGATAGGCTTTGACAGACCAGGAGGAATGGGTTGCATGGAAACTTGAGAAATTCAGTCAGGAGAAATGTAAAGTCCTGCGCTTAGGATGGACTAAACTGCTGCAAAGGTGTTGGTTTGCAAGTGGCTGGAAAGCAACTCTGCAGAAGGCCTGGGGTCTGCACTGGTGGATAAGCATGCTCTGGCAGCAATGCTGGCTAACAGCATCCAGGGCTTTATCAATAGGAGCTTAGCCAATAGATCAAGAATAGTGACTTTTTTTTTTTCCTCTTTCCTCAGCGTTATCTAGAGTGCATCTGGAATACTGTGTGCATTTTTCAGTACAAGACCTCTTTCTTGTTGGTGAACTTTAGTGAGCTCAGTGGAAGACCAAAAAGATGGTCAAGAGGGTGAAGCGCTTGCCCTGTGAAGAAAGGTTGATGCAATGGGGCTTCTTCAGCCTGGAGAAGGCTTCAGAGAGGCCTATAGCAGCCTTCCAATAATTAAGAGGTTATTGATAAGAAGGAGCCAGGCTCTTTACTAATGTGTACAGCAGGCGAATGAGAGAAAGTGGTCATAAATCGAAGCAAGGGAGGTTTGTACTGGATGTAAGGCTGGGGGGGGGATTTATTAAAAGGTAAATTTCCTGATTTTTAAATATGCAGGACTGTCTTTTTCGTAAAGTCAAAACTAGATTCTACCAGAGAATAAAATGAGGGAAGAGAAAAAAATTTACTCTGAAGGATAAAAATATTGGAAAGTTGCAAGTTAATACAGAGAATATAGTGACATAGTCACCTGTTGTTAGCATTCGACTTCCTATTGTTTGTTTGTATTTTTGTTTAATGTCTGCTAAACTAGACTCAAAATTCCTATCTTCCGTATTGTCTCATTATTAATAGGCTTATGATTTGGTTTTAAAACATTGAGACAATTCTAAAAATTGTGCTAAAATGTGCTAAAATGAGCTAAATGTTACACATTGTGTAGCTTAATGAGTGAAACTCAAATATGAATGAATTTAATGGAGGTGACTTTCTTGTTAGGGCCAAAGAAGTGAATTTGATAAGGTTGTTCAAGATTTGAGTGAATGTTTACTGCAGGTCCTAAATAGCTTAGCAGGTGCTAGTATTAATTCAAGTGTTACTATTGGTGACAAAACACATTTCTGTTGTAATCTGAAGGCAAAATAATTTTATCTATTAAAAAAAAAGTTTTATCCACTTTATGATGTCACAAAGATCAGAGAGTACAAATCCCACAGTTCTTGTTCACAGATAAATTGAAATGCAATTTCCTTTTACCATGCAGATGTTCAGCCACTAAAGCTAGGATTTTTTTCCAGTTGCTAAAACTTCTATGTAGATAATGTATTAATGCATCAAAACCTTTTAATTGCATACCATTACTGAGCATTATTTAGTCCTTAATCACTGCATCAGTATGAATTAAATTGCATTCTTAATTGCCTAAATATCATATATTTTTAAAAGCCTAGTTTTGAACTGTACTCATTTCTTCATAACAGGGTAATCCTTAAAGCCGAAAGGCCTGTATTAAATTGAACATCAATGGCAAGCCTGTCATGAGGATTATAGAATTAGAACTTTCAGTGATTTACAGAATGAGAAAACAAATAGGAGATTTTGTACACATATTTATGTATTCCTCTTAAATAAATCCTTGATTTCATTTGTAGTGTATGTTGTAGCTTACTTTTGTATAAGGACTATACTAGATGAAGAGTTAGTGAAATTGGTTAAAATCTTTATAGCTATATTCATAATACTAATTCTCATCTACCGAAATGAAGTATATTCATCTCTTAAACTCTTATGTGCACCTACTGCCTCTAGGGCCGTTTAAAATAAGGGGTAATCTCTACTTCTGCCGAATCTTCAATTAACTCATACATTCACTCTTCATATGCCCATGAAAATGGAGAGACTGAGTTTGGACTTGAGTCTGTTTTGCCATTCTCTTAAAATCATGATATTCCTGTCCATACACACAAGCACACTACAGTGTGGGATTTAGCCACTAATGTGTAGTCTTACTGTGAAATTTGTCACTAGCCCTATATCTCATGATTTCAGAACGATTTTTCAAACAGTAAACTGATTCTAGTGGTCCATGCCCTTAATGGAGAACAGAGGGTCACATCATTTCAAGACCACTAGTTCATTCAAGAAATTACCTTCATTGTTGAGAGGATAGTGAAAATAAGTAACTGCCTATTTCTTCACACTGTGCACAATTCTTGCACAGCTTTTCCTAAGTAAAATTGAACTTACTGAATTTCATTTACTGGCAGTTAAGATTAGACTTGCTTTTCTATTGTTGTTTTGTATTGCAGAAATATTAAGGTGCATTTATTTGATGTGTTTGGACAGAAGTTTTTAGAAGGCCTGAACTAGCTGGGAATCAGTTTAAGATCCAGCATTATTCTTCAGCTTTTTCTTCAGTAAAAATTGCGGATTTATGATGAGAAGCTTCTTTGGCTTGGTTGGAATAAAAGAGCAAATTCTGCATTTAGCACTCTGTCCAGCTGTGCAGCAGTTCAGAGGGGTTCCTCCAGAAACATGCCAGTGGTGGCGTAGGAGGCGTTTGCTCTTTTTGTTCTGTTTACTCACTGCTATGTTTTTTTATCTCAGTGACCGTTCTGAACTGGCATTGCTGCAATCTCAGATCTGTATGGAGTGTCTTCATGTTTTCTTCTCAGAATAATTTCTTATGAGAAATATGGTATGGGGATCGATTCCCTTTGTAGTCTTACAAATTATAAAGAATTGTAGAAATTGAAAATTTGAAATAATTTATTTCATTTGCAGGCAGCCATTGTAGGTAACTTTTTTGCTAATGAGTTTCATTAAAATGAGTTTGGCAGATGTAAAAAAATACTTCATTCAAAAAAGTGATTTTTGTTTGTTTTCTCTCCTCTGTTCACTTTTCTAGATTAGAGATACTAAGACGTCCGATCAGAAAACAACCCTATTGCATTTTCTGGTAGAGATCTGTGAGGAGAATTATCGGGACATTTTAAAATTCCCAGATGAACTGCAGCATGTTGAGAGTGCAAGTAAAGGTAAGCAAAGAGATAAAACGCCTAAAGATAGTACCTGCTGGCTTTGACATGAAACACTCCCAGCATTTCAATTTAAATTATAGGATTATGTAACCTGTAAGCATTAGTAACGCAGGTGGATTCTTCCTTTTCTGGTATTTATTGACTTGAGAAAAAATGACAATAATAAAGTAATTTCATTTGAAGTGGACTGTGGAAATAACACAGCACATCTCAGTGAAGTGCTTACAACTTCAGATGCAGGATTTTGTATTAGCAGCGTAACGGTGATGTTTAATTTCTCATTATCCCTTTAAGGTCTGGGTTTTTTTTCTTACAAGTAAACACACACGTGTGCTTACCCACACAATGTGTTTCTCTTTTTAACGCTTGAATTTTACCTCAATAAAGAGTAACAAATACCACTTTTAAAGATCCCAGTAATCAAGGACCTCTTATTTCCTGAAAGACTCGTGTTGATTCTTGAACTACTCCCACACTTTGCTATTGTTTCATTTCCAACTTATTCCAAGATTTATATGATTAACTTTGTCATAATAGATATCTATTTTTGCTGTTTCTTAAAGTTTGCAAGTAGGTTTCCAAGCTTTTTTCTGCATATGCACGAAAATTTCTTTGTATTGCTTAACATTGCAAAAAAAAAAAAAATCCTGCCAGTTTAAAATATATAGAACCACCCCCCCCGCCCTGGGTTCCGGTGGTGGATTGTCATTCAGTTCCATGTCAGCAGCAAGGAAGCTGCAGTTTATGGCAAGATGGTATTGACTGCTTTGTAAAAAAAGGTCTGGTGTTTTAGGAAGTGCTGAAGGGCATTTTCCATACGTAGATATTACTCTTGTCTTAAATGATGTTTTATTAAACAAGCTAGAACTACTGAATTGTGGGAAAGGACCTTTTTCTTGACGATTAATAAAGCCTGTTTCAATAGTAAGGAGAAGGGCACACCTTTCTGATAGTATACGAAGTATCAGAATTCAGAATAATGCCAAAATGATTTTGAATGTTGATGAGGTAGATCACAGTATAAATCAAAAACTTGAAAATTAAGATAAATTATTGTGATTTAACTGTTTATAATAGATTGCAGGAGGTTTTCTCTCCTGCATCAATATCTAGAATTGTTGCTTCATAATTAAGATGGTGGATCTATCTTTTTAAAGTTAATGCTTAAAATTACCATTTTCTCTCCAAAACAAATATCATTATTTCAGAATACAGGGTTTTACTTTTGCGTCATTGCACTTAATGGAAGTCGCACCCGGCTATGGCGAATGTATAGCTTCCCCCCTCGCCCCACCTCACCCTCTTCCGCGTTTCCATATGTGTCTCTGTGCTTCGGTCACCTCTCTGGTAGATCCCCCACAGGCATGAGGGCATGTTGATGAAATGGAGCTGATCCGTTTGTGTACGGTGGAGGATGGTTACTGTTGTTGAAGGCAGCAGAGGGATTAAGAAAGAAGATCTTGTGCGTGTCTGTCGTGAATGTGCCAAACGTATAAAGGCACGTGCTTAAAAATGGTGCCGTTGCGCACTTAAATCTGAGCACTACTGTGAATATTACACACAGAATTTGTACAGTTACTGTTAATTTTGCTGTTTGCTGTCGCTGGTTCCTTTTGTAAAAGTGTCAGTGTCTGTTCCTGGTCTCTGATACAGAATCACATAACTTTCTCAAACTGTTACTAAACTTGAGCTGTTAATCCTGTTTTATTCTTTTTTTTTTTTTTTTTAGTTTACCTAGTAAGTGTTATTGATCTGGGAAGTGTGTTCACTACAAACTGTGATAAAGTATAACCGAGTGATTAATTTTATTTATGCAATAGCAGTTTATTGTCTTAGTTAAATACTGAAAAAGTTTTGCTATCACATGGTCTTTTTTTTTCTAGAGAGAAATTTTTAAGTTTAATCTTCTTCCTCCTCTGCTTCTCCTGTTAAAATTCTTTACAAAGCCTTGTGATTTACTAGGCTTGTTTGATAGTCTTTTATTAGTTCTCTCATGTGCACTTCACCTTGCAGCTTTGACAGGTTTTATAGTTTGACTGAAAACCTCTGCTGTTTTATAGGTTGACTTGAGAGATTAAAGCAAAAGGGTTAGTCAAGTTTTAATTAAATTATTGTATCCAATAGAGAGAAAGCATATTAATGACAGCAAAGTCACTGCTAATCCCAAGATTTAGCATAAGTATGAAACAGCTTTCAGCATGGTTAAATTTGTTTCATTCTACAACATAAAAGCTGGTTGAGTTTTCTTCGAACACCACCACTAAGTTCTTTCTTACCAGAAGCATAAATTACTGTTCGTTGTTATTGACCAAAACTTCCCTTTGAGCCCTTCTGTGCTTTATGTGACAAAGCAGATTTTTGGCAGAATAAACCCTCTTTGTGCAGCTTGCTGCAACGGTTCCCCATGATATTTTTTGGTAGTTGTTCATCTGTTCTGTCACGTGTATTATTTTTTGGGGTAAGAAGTTAACATGCTGTGTGTGGAATATTTTTGCTTTCTATTTATTGTTAGGTATTTTAAAAGACCCGTGCTTTCAGGGAATGGATACTTAGGTTTATTTTTTTCCTGTAGCAGGCTGCTTTTGCGACAAAGTGGCTGTAGATGTAACAGCATTCGCTTCGGTTAGACATGTTTGAAAACAAGAGGGAGAAAGGAATCTATTAGCCAATAATATCTCTATATGAATTTTGAGTAAGAAAATATGAGCAAAACAGTCAACAGTGACTACTTGAGATGTATGCTTACTTTCTAAGCAGAAGGCAGCCATGTGGTTTGAACTATACATAAGATTCTCAACAGAAAATTGATCACATTTGACTCCCCCCACCCCCCAATCAAATCCTTGGTACATGCTTCCTAGTCCTGTGTAAATAGTCTTGTTTTGCTTTAATTTTCATGTAAGAATAAAGAACAAGGATCTGAGCAAAGGATATATGAGAATTTTTTTAAACAAATAAATAAAACATAAAACTGGATTTTAATATGAAAAGGTCAATGGGATTAGGTGAACTGCCCATGCATGTACTAAAATCTTCAATAATCTGATATTAGGTATAATAAAATCTTTTGATCTTTTTAAGGATGGAAGATCAACCTAAAGGTTTATGAAAAGTAAAAATAAATTGGGAAACAGTTTTATTCTGGAAAGTGTAAGCAAAGGTCAAACTGATTAACTATGAAGAGATTATTGGAAAACCATTCTTTCCTACTCAAAGAAGCAGACTGTAGGAGAGGAAAACCAATAAAAATCACATGATTGTGACAAACTTGATCCTTTGGTGCAAGTGGTATTCACTCACCTGCTCCCAATCTCCAATGCCTTCCTCGTGTTCCTCTTGTGGCTGAAACTATGCAAAGCCTTTACTTTACTTTTTAACCTTGTTTGCTTTACCTGTTGTTCTCGTCATAGTATCTGCTGCTTACCGTACTGTAAATTCTGATTTCACTGAAAGCCTGAAATTTTCACATCCTTTTCTGCAGGTGCAGTCAAACAAAACTTCAAAACAAACAAAAAGGTATCTTACTAAAGTCTACTAATGTGTTTGGAATTTCTAGGAAAAGTCATGTTGTCAAAAAGTATATTTCTGAATTCCTTAGCTGTTTCCTTCTAACCTGAAACTCCCTTCATCGTCGAGCTACTAGAAATCAGCGAAAATAAATGTGACACAAAAGAATTTAAAAGAGGAGGAGGAAAGTTAATAATCTCTGTCATAATAATTAATTTCAAATTTTAAAATAAGAGCACATATAAAGAGTGGCTTAAACATAGGACTTGCATTTAAAATAAAACCCAGTCAGATCTTGGCAGTGAAGGAGCAAGCATCCCATTGAAGGTATTTTAGTCAAGTATAGGTAGATTTGGTAGCCCTGATGAAAAGTTTTGTGTTGAAAATTGTTTTTTTTACTCAGGATTGACTGCAATAGTGCAAAAAGATTCATCATTGTCTTAACTGATAGCCTTTTTTGAAAATGGAAGGAATTGTGGAGCAAAACAAAACAAAAAAAGAGCTTTCAGTTGCATAAGGCTCCTGACAGATTTCTTTGTTCTCGCACAGCACAGTGGAAGAACATTTGATAGAATAAGTGCTTGTTGTCCACTGACGGCAGCAGATTAAAAAGTAAATACCATAATAAAGTGAGCGTGGATTGGCCTTCTATACCAGGCACTCTCAGAAGTACGTTTGTTTATTCCTAGCAAGGGCTTATGTTTTGAAATTTTATTTCTTTTTTTTCTATTTTTAATCTTTTTGTGGTCTGAACTTTCACTCTTTCCTGATTACTTAAAGAAATATAGGACCTTATAGCCTTTTTACCATTGCTACTAAAAGTAGTATTTTGCACAGCATATTAAAGCACCCATTCTCAGAAATTTCACTCGATGTAGCGTTTGCCATGGTTTGGTAGACTATTCATGGCTTCAGGAATATGTAACGTTGAAAAACTCAGGGGAGAAAAAAAAAATTAAGATGGTATGAGCGCCATACATAGAAGTGTTCCTATTTAAGTGGGAATTCATTGACTTTGATTTCTCTACATTGCACATAACCAACAAAGTAGAATTGGATTCCACAGGATCCAGCAGTTGAGCAGTTTTATAAAAAGTCAACTTATGTTCATGAGACATACATAGATACCTGGCATGAATGCACAGGAAGTAGGAACTGTGTTTAAAAAAGGATATGTGCAACAAACCGTATAACACTTTATCTCTGACTTGTACAGATTTGGAGTATCTTTTACGTATAATGGTAAATGCAAGTGCTTGTGTTTTCTAAACATGTATATTCTATTCAGATACTGAATAAATTTGAGGGATTCTCCTTAAAAAGAATTCTGTTTATAATTTTCTTAGTTCTACAGTCTATTTGCTATTCTTATGATCATGTGAAAATATAAACATACAAAATCAATCTCTCAAAAATAGGACCACTGTTATTAATTCATCACGTCCGATGTCAATACCTAGATAATATAGCTAGAGCCAAGGGAACCTAAACAAGACGGAATAATATGGCAGGAGTTCTTTTTTATTCTCTCTCACTTCTCAGTGTCTAGCTCCTCCTAAGTTTATTAATTCTTGACATAACTTATGCTGCAGAAAATTCTATAGGGCTGTTGTATAGCTGGAACAGTCTTACTTTGTCTGCCAAGAGTGGGAGTTGCTATTCTGAGTGAAGTCATATGAAATATTTCTGAGCTTGCATTTTTTCACTCCCTTTCTACTTCAGAGACAGATGGATCTAGAATGCTGCTGTCTGTAACAGGCCATTTGACACTGTGCAAGGTGTCTTGATTTTTAGATGAGGTAACATGACCCCTGGTATGTGTAGGGGGAGTATGGGATTTGAGGTTTTGAGCTTAGCTGACCAGTCATGTAGGACTCCTGAGAATAGCTAAATTCCAAGGGGGGGGAACAGAAATAATAAAGATGTTCAGAAGGCATAAGGGTGTTTTCTTCAGAACATAACATACTCTGTGCGTTTTTTAAAAGAGCATTTGGAGTAGAAGTGAAAGATGCCTTGGGGGAGGTGAATTATGTCTGTTTAGTAGAGTAGAAAGTACTAATAGCAGCACCACAGATTCCTCACTCGTGAGAAACACAAAATTTATTCCTTTAATTTGCAAACACCTGTTTCTGACGGTTGAGGCATCTCTCTAGACAAGGACATTAGTAATCTGAAGTACTGTGGAATGGAAGTATGTATGTGTTTGACATTATATGCTGTTACTAATGTTGTAAGAAAATATTTTTAAAATTCTGCACAGGTGTTTCACTGTGACTTAATGCCATAATTCTAGAGCAGGAAAAATATCTTAAAACACTCTATTTCATTCTTCCTTTCAAGTATAGCAATTTAAAACATACTCGTAAGTAGCAATCATTTTTTGGTTACATGAAAATGTTCTAGTTCTTTGCAGTTGGAGAAGCTCTGTTTTTGCAAAGAAAGTCTGCAGTATTTTCCACTTTGTGCAGTTTAAATTGCTGAAACAGATTTTACCCGATCTGGCACGTTAGTGGATATGAAATAGACAATGCCTTCTGGCATGTTAAACTTAGTGCCTACATCTGTGACTGTTCCCTCCATAATAGAATCCGAAAACTGGCGCTCAGCATCATATTCAAAAGCCAATCTTATACTGTATGATGGCTTTCATCATTCTTTTCTTTCACATAAACTTCAATATTGAAATGTCAGAAACTCTCTTAATATATTTTTCTGAATGTAGTAAATACAAAAACATGAGGTACATCAAAACACCGTAGGGATTTTTTCCTTTAGCTACACTCCTTTATCCGCATATATCATAACTGTATTGACAGTAGCTTATGCATTATCTCAATAAAAGTGTTGCAGCAAAAATTTTCTCCCTCGTTGACAAGATGTCAGTGAAGAAGATCGAGAAGCAAAACTTCACAGACAGGCTTTGTGTTGTAGTTCTGAGGTGGAATTTCTGAAAGAGCTCCTGCTGGGGAGTCGATAGCATTCTGGGTTGGACTGCAGTCTGCAGAATTATTTACTGAATTTTCCTGGGCTTTGCTATTACGATCTGTGAGGCTTCTGAGACTTAATTTGGCTGCTATCTTCTAATCTGCATTAATTGTTACATAAAATAATGGTTCAGATTTTTGAAGCAAGCTAATCATGCTAGCATCAGAGTGTTAGGGTATTTTGCGGATTCTAGATCATCATATTTATGAGACAAATTTGAGAGCATTTTTCTACATTAAAAAAGTTGTTTTATATGACATGGATTTTGAGGGTCCAGTTCTCTCCCTGAAGTGTGATTATAGAGGGCAAAAAAAAGAGAATAGTCCGGATGACTCTCATAGGCTGTTATACATTAAAGAAATTTCTGACCGCTGCTGAACCAGTTCAGTTTTGAGGACCACTTTAAACCACTTTTCAAATTATTTCGTCCCTGTAGAATTCCTTAATACCAGCCTTTGGAAGTAAGTTGCCCTGTGAAAGTTGCAAAACAGCGCCTACTGCTTTTTCTTCTCCTTATCTGTTCTTGAATGTACACCCTTCCTGATCCAGAAAGGTTGGTAAACCTCTGGAAGCAAATTGGAAAGACCAAGCCCCTATTATGAGTTGAATGCACAGATATTCCAAAGCAATAAAAATGAAGCATAGATAGCCTGCACATATAGGTAGCTTATATAGCTGTTAGAAATGCATAGAAACACTACTACATTGGAATGCATCTGTCATATGGAATTGTTGTTGCCACAGAGAGTTAGTGATAGATACATAATTGTTTGTTAGGGAAAGATTATAAGTGCAAACACTGGAGAAGGAATGGAAGTAAAGCAAGCTGGCATTTAAAAAGGATCTGAAGCTGTCGTATGTCAGCAGCTGCAGTACCTCCCCCCCCCCCCCCATACGTGTTTATCAAATATGTTCTCATATCAGTGTCTTCAGCTCCTAGAAAACATTTTCTGTATTATATGCTTTTGTTAAAGGTACTGCTAGCCATCTAGCTAGTCAGAATTTTTTAAATGCTACTTAATATGAGCTTAAATCCATTTCTGCGGGAAGGAAGATAAGGAAAATAGCTAGTTTTCAAAATGAGAAATCGTTTGTAGGAAGTTGCTGAAGTGTATGTGTAAATGTTCTTTTCACAGAATCTCAGAAAAATACAGGTTAGAAGGCCATCTCTAGAGGCCATCTAGTCCAAGCCCCTGCTCAAAGGAGGTCCTATGAGATTAGCTCAAGTTGCTCAGGGCCTTGTGCAGTCAATTTTTAAATATCTCCAATAATGGGGATAAAATAGGTTGTGTTACAAAAGCTTACTCTTTCTTTGTCTTCCTTACTCTGTGGGGTTTCCACACCTTTGCACCACTGAACCTAGTGCAGCTTAGTGGCTTCTCAATGAATTACAGTAAGTGTATGTCAGTTTGAAATTATACAGGCTAAGCAAAATTTGACTGTGGAGAAATAGTGACAGTGCAAAATATGGGCTTTTGAAATAAACATAGCAAAAATAGCATGTTCAGCGATTTGAAAAAAAAAGAAAGGAATAGAATGTAAAAGTTGAATCGTTTCAGGCCTTTGCTCACTTAAAATTTAACTTCACTTTATACTTTTGTTAGGAAGTTTTGGCTTTAGTATTGGGTGCTGAATTTATAAAGATAAGCTTTGCTTTCAGAATTAATTCAGCCTTTGAGATCTTGAGATACACGTGTAATTGCTTTCCAAGTAGAGTGAAATTGTGGAGTGCCCTACAGAAACCTTATTGCCAGAAGAATGCTGCTAGAGGTGAGGCTATTTGCTATAATAACCTCTAATGCTCCTGGTTAAAGTTTCTGAAATTAAGATATCTGTTCTCTAAAGGGATTTCATCTATAACATTATGAGTCAATTCATGTTCAGCTGAAACATTTGTATTCTACAAAGTATGATTGTAAGCAATTCACTCATAGTGAAATGAAGTGGAAAGGTCATCTGTGAAGGCTGTTAGGTCACAAAAAATAAAAACAATCAAAGTTCAGACAGAAAGAATCTGAAGGGCTGAAGCTATTTTTTTTTCTTTTTCAGAAAATTGGTCTGTTAAAGCTAATTAGTTTGACCTTAGGATGTAAAGAATTTTGAGTGAGTACTGAGTTGGACAATTGGACCTGTCCAAAACGAGCAAGGGATTTCCTGCTGAAATAGTTTGTAAGAGAAATGGCATTGTACCGTGCTTTGGAAAGGAGTTGGACAGCTGTCTCATGTCAACAGCATTAGTGGTAAAACATTTTTGACTTTTAGTGGTCCTATATATGGCTGATTTTTAAGGGCTCAATAAGTTGTGTTATGATAATCATAATAATATATAATTTATGCCTTAGAAGTGAGGTGTCTGTGTGGCCAGTTCTCTAACCGGAGCAGTTGTACTCTTTGAACATGTATGTAGGTACATAAGCGTTGGAGCATTTTCAGCCTGTAACAGGAACAAGGAGATTCGTTTCCTAAAGCAGAGTAAAATTCTGTATATATATTGTGATATTAAACAAAAGCTACCTACGCCAACTTATCTGTTTCTGGATTATGGGCACTGTAATTTCATCAACTCCGGAGGAGAAGAAAAGGCACACTGCTTATAATGTTTACTGTCTCACTTGTCAAGGCAAGCTTGTTAATGGCATTTGCATTTCAGTGCATGTTACATTTAAATTAAATTAAATTTGGATGTCATTTTAGATGGCTGTTATTGCTATTGTTCTTCTGAGACACTGGAGATCTGTTCATAGTTTGTACCAAATCATTGTTCTTTGTAAGTTTGACTTGTGTGGTATACTGTTTTCCAGATGCGTGTTAAAATCTGTATGTCATCTTTTTATTTAATTTGTTTTCTTTCAGTGATAAGACAGTGACATCCAAAAACGTTATAAGCATTAAACATTTCTTTTCTGTGATGCCGTTAGGTCTTAAACGGAGTTGAGATTGTGAGTCTCCAAGGTTCACTCTTTTTGGTTTGGTAGAGTGTGATTATTTTACTTTACTTTTCCTTCCCATGTCCCAGAGGATTGATAAGTCTCCTTCCCCTCTCTATAGATTGAGGACACTGTTGCAGTCTAGAGCTTCTGCACATATATGCCTCATTAAACATCATCTCAGACTGTCAGATAATTTATGTCTTAGATTGAATGTCTCATTAAACTCTGATGAAGCCAGGAGCTACTTAGGACTAGACTTGTTACAAGATGTTCTTATCTTACGATTGTGTTCCATCTCTACTGGCAAGTGTAGAGGACAATAGAATCAGTACACAACTGCTTTATCTTTGGTAAACCAAAAAATGAGTTTAGTGTAGAAGTCCTAGGGATAAAAGTTGCAACTCTCATGTAAACTGGATCAGCATAAATAAGTTTCTATGCTTACCAGTGTTTTTATCCCTCTCACTCCATTCTTTCATAGTTATTTCATGGTTTTGGTGGGAAGAAGGCAACCTTGCCTGCTTAACTGAGTGTTATTCTGGACAATATTTTTTGACCATCAATTTAAACTGGTTTTTTCTTCCTAATTGCGAAAGTAGATGGATCACAATAAAAACCTGTCTTTTTTCAGTATGGTAATTTTAAGGCTTTAGAAAGAATTAGATAGTAAGAAAGAGCTTGTATTAAGAGTTGCTTAAGGGGTGCTGCGTATTTCAGTGCTACTTCTTATGAAGGTATATGTCCTGGAAGATGTAGATTCTGAAAGCCTTAAAACCTTAAAAAGAATATAACAAGGAATTTCTTTTAGATTTTTATTTTGTTTTTGTTTAGGTACTGCTTGGTTAGTTAGGATAATTTCTGCCCCTCCCCATCATAAGATGGATAAATCTCTACTTCTAAGTATTTGTAGGATTTCTGAGGCCCTCCTTCCACCCCCCTTTTTAAATACATATTTTTGACCTAATACTATCAAAAGCAATGTAATTTCTCCCAAGCTTATGAACTAATAAATACTTTTGCCATATTTGGGGTTCTGCTGTGACACTCTTTGACTGCTGATGTAAGAATGTACTTCTCAATACTGGTTCTTTATTTTTGCCCAAGTAGATGTTAAAAATATACATGATGTTTATCTTAACAGAAAGTGAGGATGTTTTTCCTTATAAGTAGTAGGCTTGGAAGCCGTTTTAAGGGTTTGTCTCATCCATCTTGTCTTGACTGTTCATCTAGTCTCTTCAAAACTTACAGTGGTGAAGTTCAACATCCTGCCTTGGCAAGATATTTCAATATGTAGTTATTTTTACTGCTGAAGTTTGTTCTATATCTATCACACAGTGATCTATCACACTAGCATGTAGTGAAACTCTGATTTATGATAAGAAGGCGTAATGTATGTAGTATCTACAATACCTTTTCCTCTTGCCTTCAGGAGGAGTTATGACCAAAAGCATATCTCTACCATGGTTCTCAGAAAGATTGATTTAATGTTTGATTTAATTTTTAGTGCAATGGTTTATCTACAGCAGAGTGCAACAACATGAATGATCATAGCTTGTGTCCTAGAAACAGTATAGCTGTGTTAGGAAAGATTTCTATTAGGAATAGTGAGTTACTTGAGAAATAACAGCATGTTAAGGGCCCTGTACTACTTCAAGGTCTGAAACCTTTCCAGTCATGAGGCTTCAAGTATGAGGGTTTTTTTGGGTAATACAGGCACGCTATGATAAACTCAGAATACTCAAGCGGATTGCAGCACCTCCAAGGGAAGTCATTTAGTAGCCTCTTATTTTCTTAAATTTGGGTTCAGACAATTTACATTTCTAAGCATTTGGTTTATTCTTAGTTTCTGTAAGAGGATTTTACCTGACATAAAGAACTACGAACTCTTCTGTAGCAACAGAAGTCCGAAGTATCTCAAGTCTAAATGTTCATGTCCTATCTTAAATTTCAGCCCTTTCTTTTTTAGAAACACTTCTTTGTGTTTCCATAAAACCAATATTTGTCTGGTCAATCAGTTAAGGCTAAGATGAAGATCAGAGTTGAATCTGGATGTTGCCTGTGGATCAATTGTCTTTGCATTATGGATGTTGGTTCTGATCTTATTCAGTTCTTGTGCGTTCAGAGAGTGAATGGATATATGCAAAGTTTTTTTATGGTTTAATAAAACATCTTTCTTGAGGGAAGAGAGGAAGGAAGAGTGAGATGAAATTTCCCCCTCCAGGTGCCCTTTTATTTTCTTGCATTGTGGGATTAGTTTATACAGGAATAGTTATCAGACATGAAATGGAAATACGTTTTTAAAGAACAAATCCTCATTATTTTTAATATACTTCAATATGCAGTAGTGTGGGTTAGGTACTGAATGATTGTAATTCCTGCAGACTATGTACTTGCTCACCCATTTCTCCTCAAAGTATTTTTCAGGCTCTTGTGAAAGACTGCTTTCATCTGCTCTCAAGCATAAGAAGTAACTCACCGTTAATATGCTCAAATGCAGAATTATGGTCCTGTTACTGTCTAGACTTGCAAATACTCTGTCCACTTGCTGCATATAGACTTACCTTTGCTTACTAAAGTCATTTAAACAGTATGATTGTCTGTTTCTTTAGAGTTTTTACTTTGCATCAAAACCTGATGCTTGGACATGACCATCCTTGTTTTGCGTTATGATCAGAAGGCCTGATTCAGATGCTTTCAATTTTTGATGCAAGAGATGCTGCACCTAATCAGAATATATAATTTCACTTCTTTTTGTAGGAGAAAACTCTTAGTCTGCGACAACCGTATTTTGGACAGGGTTAAAGGTTAAGTCCTTTGGTACTATTGTTGTAATGCTGTGGATATGAAATGCTTAGCTTGGCTGTATGGTGGCTAGCATTTGACAATGGCATTTGCAATGGCGGTTGACATTAACATGAGATAACGGCTGCTAGCATTTACTGTGACTCAAGTGGTCTGCTAAACATTCACTGACCCTTCCTTAGCACAGTCTGTGCAACTGCTTTCTCTGAAATAGGAGAATGGGATTTTGCTTACAGAAGAGGAATTAATATAGAGGAAAATTGTAAAATGAAAAAAAAAATCACCTTTCTTATTAAAATGGCATTGCACCTTATCTTAAATGACTGTGGATCTTGGTTTCTCATAAATAATAATACACTAAATGATTAAACACTTGCAAATTTACTTATGTATGATGAACAGAGCAGTATTTTTGCAAAGGGAATACTGATCAATCTAGGTGGTTGTATTAGCCCTCCCCTGATATGAAGAAGAATCTGCTGATATACAAATCCCCAGAACTTCATGTTCTCTTAATAGTACAATTCTTATACATTCACAGTAATTTTGTGTGACAATGCTTTAGTTTGTGGAAGTATGTATGTTTAGTTTCTGATACTGAATTTCTCCTTTGTCTCATAAATACTTTCTATTATACTGGGATGTGGTACACATGCATTTGTTAAAGATGCTCCATTTCTTTCAGTTTTAGAGCTGCAACGGCTCTCAGTCAGCCAGCTCATTCTTATTGCTAAATAATGGGCCAATGTGTTTAGCAGTTCAGAACAGGCTGAGAAATCTTGCTGCCTCTTAGGTATGTCTTTCAATGTATTTTCTGACTTGGGGAACCAGGATGTAAGAAATGTCCCTCTGGGACAGAGCAGCGATAACCCAGCGTTCTGTCCAACAGTGGCAGCGAGATAGACCGTTTAGGGAGAACACATGAGATTTTCTGGTTCCTGCAGTCTTTTCATCCCCAGAATCAATGCTTGCGAGATATTGAAGCTTATGTGTCTGCTTGTTTCCTTTGGTACCCGTTTATGGACTCATTTAATAGGAATTTGTATAATTCTTTTCTAAACTTGCTGGTGCTGCCTGCCTCCACAACGTTCTTTGTCTGCAGACTTCTAAAAGGTTGCTACTTGTTACGTAAAGTGCTACTTTTCATCTCTGTTAAACAGATTTCCTAGTAGTTTCACCAAGTGTACCTTAGTTCTTGTGTTGCAAGATTTGGTGAAGGTCAATTCTGTGACATTTTTAGTCTTATCACAGTCTCTGTTTATAAAGCAGCTGCTGCATTTCTTAGTCCATTTTAACTCTATCTTATTCATTTTAATTTCTGAGTCCTGTTCGAACGCTGAGATGCAGAAACCAGACTGAGTACACAGTACTCTAGATGAGACTTACTGAGGTTTTATGTAGCAGAAAAATGATATTCGTTGTCTTCTCAAAACACTTCTGTATGATATCCAGCACTTTGCTGGTTTATTGGGCTGCCTCTGCAAATTGAGCTGAGGACTTGAGAGCTATCAATGGTAATTTGAAGATCTCTTTCTCAAGCTGAAACCACCAGTCACAAACTGTGTTGTGCAGTCAGGGTTTTGGATCATTTTCCTTTTAGATTCATTGTCTTACATTCATCTACACGTGAAACTTACCTGACACCTTTTGCCCACTTATCCTGTTTTGTAAGGTGGGTCTGGGGTTCCTTATCTTCAGCATGATATTTGACAGCCTGAAAAAGCTTATCATTTGCAAACTCGAGATTTCACTGTTCAATTCCTTCTTTACATCACTGACAAAAGTGTGGAATAAAACTAGTCTCAGCACCAACCATTAGGAGCCCCATTCATGATTTGTCTCCAACCTGAAAAGCTATCATTAAACCTTACCCTTTGTTCCCTGTTCTTTAACCAGCTTTCAGTCTGCAGAAGAGCCTTTTTCCTCCCATCTCATGACATTTCTTTTTTTTTTTTTTAAAAACCCCCTAATATGGAACTTTGTCAAAGGCTCTTAAAGTGTTAAATATGTTATATCCTCTGAATTCCCATGTTTGATATCCATGAGAACTCCAGCAGTTAATGAGACAGTTCCCTTTACAGAAGCCATGAAGACAGTTGCCCATAGACTATTTTTATCCATATGGTCTTATTTTTTTACAATTATTATATAATCTGCCATCTTAATGGGATAAAAATCAGCCTGGCCAGCTTATGGTTCCCGTGATCCCCTCTAAAACCTTTCTTGTACAAGGGAATTGCATTGGTGGCTTTTTGTGAAGGTAAGAAATGCGTGCCAGGCAGCAGTTCTACAGTTTCACATTTGAGTTCTTTCAGGCCTCTCTGAGTGCTGCTAGCGACATTATTAACATACGGTGAATGCATGGTGACTTATGAACATGTTACTCACCTATTTTATTTAATACTTACGGAACGCTAACTTGAAATTGATGTAGCTTCTCTGGTCTGACTGTTACAAGACTGCCTGAGGTGTGGGACTCTCCCCAGCATCTTCAGGAATGAAGATCAACACAAAGAATTAATTGAGCTTCTCTGTTACAACGTATCATCTCTGAGCATGTCTTTTTTAAACCTTCAAGCTGTCCTTACAATTTCCACAGCTGGCTTCCAGGTTTTGGTGTATTTGAAGAACTCTGTATTGTGAACTTGAACATGCTTTGCTCTTCAAAATTTTTTTTTTTGATTTATTAATTTATTTTTATATTTAATATGTCCTATTTTGAGTTGCTCTTTTTGAGTAAACTTCCGTTTCCTAAATGCTGACATTTTTCCCTATGGATGGTTTTCTTAACTTTCCTATGAAGTTTTATGGGTGGCAGGGGAGGATTTTTTGCTGTTGCTTTGTTTTGCTTTTGAAGCATGGCAAACACTTTATCCAAGCTGCTGATACAGGAAAGTGTCCAGGCTGTCTAGGCCTCTTCCTAGTTTAGAATCGCTCCTTCTAGAGTTTTATTTATTTATTTTTATTGTTTGCCTCAGTGTGTCCTATCTTGAAGGTTGGTATCCGTGTACTGATTTAGTTGGTTGCTCTCTCTGGCCACAACGTTAAATCTAATAGTACTTACTGCTGTACAGAGGCTTTCCCATTAACGGTTCTTGAATAACGCTTGTGCACCAATGAAGACCAAATCCTGCATTTCTGTGGGTCTTTTTAGACCGTTTTTTCTAGAAAGACTAATTTGGAAGACGTGGAATGATGGGCAAATTGAAGGATGAACACATCTTTGTCTTATGATCACCAGCTTTGAGGAGAGTAGTGGTAGAACAGTAGTACAATCTTACTGCTCTGTGCTTTAACAGAAAGAGTGGGCTCAAAGAACTGGCATTTTACTGCCAATAGCATTTGGGCCTCGGGATTTCCTAAGGCAAAACCTTGCAAGATATCTAAGAAACTTGTATGGTTTTCCCTCAAAGAGTAAAAAGTTTTACTGCTACCTTCTTTTTCACATTACTGAAGTAGTAAATCTCTAAAATGTTTTATGGGTGGAAAAGCGCATACTTTATTGCAGATTGTATATGCAAGTTTCCTATTAAAAAGTCTTAAGCCTTTCTTGCAGAAAAAAGGCTTGTTCAGGAAAATATTTGAGTTGAACATAAATTTGTATGTTTGTCTGGGCTAGGGAAAAAAAAAACATTACCGTGAATGAAAATGAATATTCTTTTACGCTTTTTGGTGCCCAGTATACCTCTAAAAGTTAAGTATAGGAAGTACAGCTTTGGAGCGTAGACGTCTTGCTTGGATAGAGTTCCTTCATACTTTCAAAGCCAGTATGCACTTGATCTGAACTGTTTTCTGAATTCAGTTATATAAAACTGAATTACTGAAAATGCTTTCCTTCTATTTTAATCACAGAGACCAAGAATGCTTATTTGTCATTACTTGCTGAATTCCTTTGCACTTCTAAATTTCAGACAGAAATAAACAACTACTCTTACTAGGCAGTCATGCATTTAAATATTTTGAAATCACTGAAGAGAGTTCAACACTTTTATCTATTACGTTGCCTATTTGCTTACCAGCTGCTCCTCTTCTAACCAACAAAATTACCATTTGCATCCTTTCTAACTTATTTTTTGGTTCTAGCATTTTACTTCAGGGCTATTTGTCTCCCTATCCAGATAAATAACTGCCGATAAAACTTCCATTATAGTAATTCAAAGAAGTTCTTCAGTCCAAGCAAAAATACCAGTGTTCCTTTTCAGACTTATTAACATGAAATGATTAAACTAATGGAGCCATAACCTAAAAGCATTGTTACTATTTATTATTCAGACTACTTTAGCAGTTGACTTCATGGTTACTCACATAGTGACTTAATAGTTAAAAGGGTGCTATGATCAGTGGGTTTTTTTTCCCCCTCCAACTTACTTAAGTTTAAGAAGCTACTTCAATATAATTTTAAAATTACTTAATTAGTAGTTCCTTAGTTACTCAGTAAGTTTCCAGAATGGATACAGTTGAAATTATCATCAACATCAAGTATGTGATAAAGACAGCTATCATACGTTTGAACATACTTGTGAAAAGGTAAATAATGCCATTATGGATGCTATGGATAATTATTTAGGAAGAACATAGAATGAATTTTGTTCTAGGAACAGTTTCTGTATTTGTAAGGTTTTTTCATTTTTATTTCGTATGTACTGTTTTCCAAGCCACCCTGCAATGACTTGCTCTGGCTATGTTGTGTTACATATTCACAATAATTTTTTTTTTTTTTTGTAATGACAAGGAAAAAAGAAACAAGATATTCTTATGAAATCTTATGAAATAAAGCTATCTCAAATTTTCTGCAAATAGTTAAGTTAAAAAGAATGAAGAGTGAAAACTTTTATTAAAAAAAAAATCACGTGCCTATCTTGACTAAAGAAAGAACTACCTCTTGGGTTAGTGAGGATGCAGATCTGCAGTATGAGCTTTCTGCAGAAGCTGCCCTCAGTCAGTCAAAAGTGTTCACCTAGCCAATTGCTTGCAAGTAGCTAAGATGCTGGAAGTTGACACCTCTGATCCCACACTTCAGAAGTTGTTTGTGACACTGTACTCTTAAAAACTGGCCAGGAAATACACACTTTCACTAAAGGTGAAGTGGTCTGCAGAGCGTGAATCGCCTGTAATCATAAAATTTGAAACGTTCTATATTGAGTTTAGAGGAAGGAGCTGAAAACATGCAAACCTTGCAGTGCTCTTAAGGGAAAGGTGATATTGAGATTCTTTTTGTGTTCTTGAAAGTGTATATTTGTAAACTATGCAAGAGGAGATGAAAGCACAAGATAGAATAGGCCTCCAAAATGGAGAGAGTGAGTGCTTGTCAAGCGGGCTGTTCTGAATGATTAAATTGAGAATGGAAGGTAGGCTTTTTGGATAGCCTCTTATGTCATAATTTTCATTTACTCCTTTGGAAAGTTTTTCAGTTTGATTTTGATATTATGATTTGACCAGGAACTTTCTCTGCGAAGACTCTCATTTTTTATCTAGTTCTGGAATGTTTTGATTTCTTCTTTGTGGTATTGTAGTGTACCTTGAAAATTTTGATGTCGTGACTTTTGCTGGAGATTTCTGTCATGTAATGATAAATCAGTGGTTATTCAAATAGAAATTAAAAAAAATAGTGGTTTACAGTCTAGTGGTTTTATCAGTGGTAGAATAATGTATCAGAGTAAGCAGTGTAGTACACTAGCCTAGCAGTACAGTAGCCTCTGGTTTTTTTTTTTTTGCTGCTGTACTGTAAGTTCTTTACTTTTTTTTGTAATTATCAGCACCTTTTTTATTCAAACCTGCCTTTGATATTAACAGAGGACTTCAGATGTTGGTTTATAGAAATCAGTTTAATTTCAATAAAAGAAAAATATTTAATCTTTTCTTCCATGGCTATTCCTTAAATCATTTATATAACCAAGTACATGCATTAATAAGATCATTCATTTAACCAAGTACATGCATTAATAAGGTAAAATCTGTTTGAACCTTGGCTACTTCTTAATCTTCAAATTAGACTTAAAAGAATGAAATGTTAGAATTTTTATCGATAAATTTAAATGGAAATTGAATCATTTGAACTAATGGCTGAATAAAGTGATGACATTCCCACATTAAATATGATGATTTGGTGTATTGCATTAGATATTTTCACTTATTTTTATGAAGACTAGAATTTTTATGAGCAGTAACTCAGAAAAATGTGAGTGCTTAATGGAATCACTCTCCTTAAGACTATTTATACTGACATTGTTTTCTCCCCTTCTGCTACCCATTCTTTTTAACTAGCGTCTGGCAGGTTTTTATTTGTTGTCATTTTTTTTCTTAGTTTCAGCCCAGAATCTCAAGAGCAACCTTGATTCAATGGACCATCAGATCCGGCGCCTCGAAAATGACATTGAGCATTTCCCTAAAACGAAAGATGCACATGATAAGTTTGTCGAAAAGATGAGCATATCCTTTTTGCACTACTTGGTTGGTGGTCTGTGTGTTCTACTTGTCTGGTAAAGTATTTACAACGCTTGAAAAAAACAGTTTTAAATGCCTTCTTCCATGCTTTTATTCTAGCACAGAGAAAAGCATATCAAAATATGGTGAATGTTTAAAAACAAAACAACCTCACATCCCCTAAGGTGTTAAGTAAACTGAAATGCATTTTGTGTTCTTTCTCCGAGTATAACTGTAAAGCACTTATAAGCAGACTTCCAAAGAAAAATAGAATAGCTTTCTATTTTAGAAATTAGTTATATTAACTTGTCTTAAAGATAAGAATTATTTTTATCTCATAGAAAAACAATTTTTCAATGGTAACTTCAGTTCTTTCAATCTAGAAAATTATCTGTAGTAGAACTGAGGGTAATAACGAGTTTCAAATATCGTGATTTTTGAAGGAGAGAGTATGAATTTTATTACTCATTTCGTTTTTTTTTGTTTTGGACAGGTCATTTTAGAAAACAGTATTTATGCATTTTATACTCAAGATTGATTTATCCTTTTATTTCTGTAGGGAATAGAGACTGTAGATTCTTTAACTTTTAGTAAGCAAAACCTACAGGAGAATGTAAAATGATGCATCTATTTTAACCTCTGTTTTCCCTCAAAAATTTTCACATATCCAGCTCTACTTTTGTTCAGTTCTAAAGTACTGGAAATGCAGGAAGCTCACAAAACTTTGAAACAGACTAAGCAAAATTCTATTGTTCTTAAAAAGAGAATTACCTTTTTTGCACAAAGCACATTTCTGCATGTATGGAAATACTTAGCATATGGTACATGGCCATAACTAAGGACTTCTGTGCGTTTATTTACAAAAGCTCAATTTGTTAATGTGACATCTATTCTGCCTTAGCCCAATGAGACAGAAGTCATAGCTTTCTTTAAAAAGGGACTGATGTCAAGCCGTAAGAAAATATACTGGTCGCACTTAGGTAGTGAACAGCTTCTCCTAACTACTGTGTATTTGGATACTAGATTTTAACGGGGTCAACCATCTGAATGGATCCAGTGACAAAAATTCACAACTATATTTTAGTGTAGGGTTTTTATTCTTGACCCATTTTTAAATAAGCTAATTTGTGATTTCACTTAGTCTCTTTTTATTTACTGCATACGGTTATTCATTTCAGTGCATACCACTTCATATAACTCTTAAATGAGTAGCAATAATTTAAAGCTGCTTTAAGTATTAAAACAAAGACAGATAGGGAGAGTTGTATCGTACTGTTCCACAATCTGTTTAAAAACAACGCAATGCAGTGCAGGAATAATGTGTTCAGATAAGTATGCTCACTGATCAAAAAACATTGAATAAAAGCTGGTAGATTTACATTTAAGTAGCGTTGGTTACAGTCTGTTAGCTCGATATATGTTTTGAGCAGTTATTTTAACACAGTTTGATATTTAAAATCTGAGGAATAATGGGTTAATGTTATCGGAATAGTTCATATTTAAAGGAAAACTAGAGGCAACCAAATGAAATCATTTGATAACAGAATCACATTTGGTTTTACATCAGACTGGCTTTAGAGCTGTTCAGATGTCCGTTTGAGTTGGTTTTGTAGTCATATCAGTGTGACTTCCTGCTTAAGAGTGTTTCCTTTTTTTGCATTTATGACCTTTCATAAAGTTCAATAAAAATAATAGATTTAGATGAGGTAGCTATAGGTTAATTGCTTTCTTCTCTAAGTAATTAATAGTTAAGATAGTTAAGATATAGTTAAGATATAGTATGATCATCTGGTTTGTTTTCATGTATAACAGAAAAGTCTCACCAAATAATGCTGGAGTTAACTTCTCTTTGATTAATATCATGTCCTTTATGATGGTGTGTGATCTAGATTTTAAAAATTCAACTCTGCTACATCCCTAATAGGTTGTACCAAAGATTGTTTCTCTCAAAAATAGGCATATTGTTGCTGGTTTGACTTTTTATACTTCCAGTTTCTAGACATTGTGACTTTTTTTTTTAATTTTCCTTTAAATTTTAGGAGTTGTTTTTATTAGAGATCATCATCTCCATGTGAGAACTTTCATACTGTGGTGAGGTTACTTAAATTTTTCTGCAATAACAAAGTAGATTGGTTTAGGGCTTCTTTTCTAGATGACTAATATTTTTGTCAACATACTTCTTAAAATATAGATTCTGACTAAATACAGAATTTCAGTAATCATTTTGTAGCTTCCTAGACACGAAGAGTGAATAATATTATATTATGTATAACTTTGTTCTACATCAAAAAAACTGTAGCTCTGTAGCCAGCATGATCATCGTGGAACCTTGTGTTCAGTTAGTTAACGCAATGCCAGCTTGCTGCTGTGATCTCCGCTTCCCAGGACACAGCTCTCCATTCTGTAAGTGTGCATCTGTGTGTTTTATTTATGATGAACGCTGTGGAATTTTAAAAAAAATGAACTATATGGAAATACTTCTGTGAGATTCTGAAGTGATTTCTGTGGTCACTATCTTGCTCTTGTGCTAGAATTTTAGTTTGCCTGCCTTTTTGTATCAGGGATTTTCTTTAAGTATTTAATTGTCTGAGTTTTAAGGAGTGCTCAGGGCATGCTCTGAAGTCACTGGGAGGGATCCTGAAGCTGGCCTGTATGGTAGGCCACTAGGAGTAGTTGGTTTCAATACCTTATGAGAGTTACAGCCATGTTATGGCAAAAAGTATAATATGGTTACAATGAAAGAAAAGATTAAAATATTCCTTACATGAATTACATTTAATATTAAGTAAGTTATGATTCTTGGGACAACTTTTCTGTTATCTGGTCCATGGCTTGAACTCTACTTCACTTGAATATCAAATTGTAAATAATTTAACTTTAGCTGTGGGCTGTTTCTTTTATAATTAGCCCAGATTCATGCAGTTGGGCAGTTTGATTCAACAGTTTAGAAAAGTAATTAGCGACCATGACAAATTTTGCTTTCACTCCTTGTTTTGTTTCAGTGCTTGTGCCTGTAATTAAAGAATTTTAAATGGAAAACTTTGAGTTCTATACTCACTCGTGATAGGTGTGTGCCTAGTCTTCCTTTTAGTGATGTTAAGAGTGCTTGTATAGATAGGGGTTGAGAAACAAATTCGATTAATGGGGTTTAACTTTGCATGTTATTAAGAAAGGTTAAATGGAACAGAATAAAATGCTGTTTCAGTGGTGAGCCTTGGAAAGTTGAACAGTTCAGATTCCACTGAACTTTAACTCATCTTGAATTAGAACTATAGATACATAGATACCAACTATCCCTCCACGAGCACGCATGCACTCACTCAACCACCCTGATTTCAAAGATATAGTCCTCTAAAAAAATGGACTGGAGCTTTGTTCTGTGCGGAAGGGCAAAGCAGTAGACTTCAGATAGCAGGAGGGCACACTATTTAATGACAAGGTCTCATTAGGCTCATTCTTTTCAATTATTTTGCCAGTTAAAGAGAGACTGACTCTTGGCTCTAGCTGTTTGAGTTTAAAGAACCAGAGATCTTGTTTGAGGACCATTGAAGAGTTTGCTGACAATCTCGCATTAAAACATTTTTATACAGTGTATCCTAGATGGACTAATATGTCCTTAAATTAGGACTTAACAAAACTTGTTTGTTTTTCAACTGTATCGTTTAGCTTAGTAAGAGTATTAACGTGCCTCATCTTGTTGATATCTTTAAAACACCAGGCTACCACAGTATTATAATGTAAATATTGACTTTTGTTTTCAAGTGCATATATCGCATCTCTTGAGGTACTACAACTGAGAATCTATTAGAGTTTGGGTTGTAAAATCAAATATTAAACAACAGTTGTTGAAGTTATTTCTTCTAGGACAACATTTCCTGGAAATCTGAAAATGCAACTGGAAGTTTCAGGTGGTTCGTGGAAATGTACCTATTGAAGTAAACTAACTTCGCCTATATTATAATAGATTTACATAAACAGAAGGTAAACCTGTGCTGCTAGATGACTTTCATAACACACCACCTGCTAAATTTAGTCAGTTTTCATTCCTATTTGTGCCCTTTCAAATAGGAAGAGTGGGCTAAACAGGAATGCCTTTTTAGAATGAGGGAATGGGACTGCCATAACAGAAGAATTGAAGCTGCCTTTCTCCTCCAGCTTTCACAAGGTTCAGGGAGTCTGAATCAGAATAGCTAGATCTGTACACACCTCCACATGCAGGTTCAGCATAAACCCAACTATTTTGTGAGGTGCCAGAGGAAGCAAGTCTCTTTCTTGATGACTTATGACTGCTCTTTGGGTAAAGAATTTTGCTACGAACCTAGCATTCTAGCCAATGTCTTCCATTGGAAGGAGTGCCCGTCAAATTTGGGACCTCCATGGAAGATTCAGTGATGATGAGGCACCTGCAGTCCTTTTACAGATGGTCCTTAGCTGGGTCAAACTAGCTCTAGCTTTGATTCGCTTCATGCTTTGATTCTCACATTGGCAGAAACTTTTTCCCTTCTCGTTAGCATTGCATCGGTCAAGCAGTTTTTATCACATAGTAATCAGTAAGGCCTCTCTTTCTTCCATATTTATGTTTAGAAACTGATGCTGTAACATAGTGCTTGTCACTTTCTCCAGACCCTTGGCTCAATGTGAATAGTAAGGATATGTACCAGAGCAGTAAAAAGTGACACTTGTTTTTTCTGATTAATTGCATGCATGCAAATAACTTAATCAAATCTGTTATTTTTCAGGAATTGCAATATTAAGGGAACCATGAGTGAAAGAGCAAAAACTGTTGCAGATAAAAGCTTTTCTAGACAGTATTTATTCATAACAGTGATCTTGTGAAATAACTTAATTTTCAGAAATAAGCACTATTCACTAAAGCAAAATGCTTTCTTAAAAAAAAGTCAAGCCTTCTGCTTCCAAGGTTTCTCAGCTGATATCGATATGTGCTCATAGTTCTATGCTATGTTCTAGCAGTGACTATTGCTACACAGTACAATGAGTTTTATTAGTTCCTTACCTGATCTACTTGAGTGGTAATGAAATGATCAGGGGAAAAGTCTGCTCCAAGTATGTTTGGGGTTTTTGTGCACTGAGAATGTTAGAAAATATTTCATGTGCACTAAACATTAACTGGTAATTCTCTCTGCACTGGAACATAGATTCTCTTATAGCGTGCCACGAGGGAAGAAACAAATATACTCTAAATCAGAACCTCAGCATACTGAATTGACTGTGATTTCCGCCCCCAGCCCGCAGTGGCTGAGCAGCAGGACGTCATTAACACACTGACAAGGAGTGCTGAAAGAATGTTAATGGCATTACCACTCTTGTCATCCCTTAACACTTGGGATTTCCTCCTAGCTTGTTACGGAGAAATATTTCACTTCAAATGTTTTGAGGTGTCATTTTTAGAAAAGCCTATTTTGTTTTTCAGACAATTTGAAATGCACTGATGCCTTCATTTCTGCATGAATGTTAACATTTGAATTTGTTCATAACCAGAAGCTCTTCAAAAAATAATCCAAAAGGGAGAACGTTTCTAGGAACTTTTGTATGTGCCCCTACTTGTGAAATAACTGATATTTTGCCTGACTGTATTTAAATGTATTTTTTAAATAGAGGCATTTTCAAGTTCTCTGGGAGTTGGAAAATAAAAACTTAATAAAAGATTTTGAATTCTAGGTCATTTATAATCCTTTTGGCAAACTTATAAAAGTGCTTTTGGCTTATGATATTTATCTAAAGATTTGTTGTTGTTGTTGTTGTTCTTGCTATCTACAGAAATGACATTTGAAAATATTTTCATTGTAAAGTTCAGTTCTTGACTAAAAGAGGTATTGGGAAAACTCATGGTTATTTATCCAGATAAAATATTTTTTCCCTGAATAGTATCTAGGGAAAAAAGGTCTAGCTTACTGAAGTTTATACATCAGTAAGGCTGTGGGTTTTTTTTTTTTTTTTTGTTTTGTTTGTCTATTTTTTGTTCTGCTTTTTTTTTTTCTCCAGACCTGCTTCTCAAGTAGCCTAGTTCTTTTACTCCCTCTCCCCCTGAAGATAGAAAACCTAAGTTGTCCAAAAAAGACGATGAAGAAGCACTTACTGTTGCTTAAAAGTTATGAAGTGTTAATTTCTGTGGTGAGCAACAAAGGTACAGAGATTTGGCTTCTAGATGTAGCGCTGGGTTGTAGCTGCATTATAGCAATATAATCAAGGTGGTTTATGTGCTACTCCCTTGGGTGATGAGCATTCATTCAAGCCTTCTGCTTACAGTTAATGTACTCTAAGCAACAGCCTGCAGAAAGTACATATCTTAAGATCTGCTAGCACCAGGGAACAGTCTATTTAACAAGACTTGTGAATGTATGCAGTGGAGGGAAATGGAACAGGACAGATTCATTGTAGCTTAAGAGATTAAAATATGAGCTATTATCTCCAAGACTTAGCTTAGAAAAATGAATACTTGATTAAATGCTCAATCGATTCTTTAATGTTTTCCACTATATAGTTGATAGGCTTTCTTACCACTATAGAGAAAACAAAACAAATGAAAACACTGTCATTGTATTATTGATATTGTTTGTAAATGAGGAAGAGCTAGAAATGATGGAACCTTTTTTTTCCTCCCTAATGGGAAAAAATGCACTACTTCAAGCTTCACTTGACACTTGTGAGCTTTGATTCACTTCATTTTTAAGGGGGTTAATTTAGTTCATCATCTGATCTGTTTTATCATCTTTGAAGCAGTTATGAACTTGTTGAAACTATTGGGTCTTGCTTAACATTATCAACTTGTAATTCCTATCTATTAGTAGTGCTGGTGCTGCAGCGTTTAACAAGACATATTTGATATTGATTAGTATTTAAAAATGTATCAATTTATTGCTCTTTGTGCTTAAGTGTGAGCTAAATTATTTCTGCAAACTAATGATTAGTTTAACTTCCTATTAGAAACACAAGGGAAAAACAAGTTTTTTAAAAAAGCTTGAATAGTGGAAGAAAAAGAAAAAGACTTTGCACTGCCTGCTTAAGGTCTAGTACAGATAGTAATGCTTCATATGCTGCTGAAACTTTGACTTATGGAATCTTCTGCTTAAACTGTATTTTGTAATAGCATGTATTTTTTCAGTGTCTCTTACTCTTCTTTAGAAGTTTCAAGCCCAAGGGCAGAGGAGAAAAGACTTTCTCAGAATTTGTAGTAAGCCATGACATTATAGCTGTCTTCTAATATGCAAGTACATGCAGTGTATTACAAATATAGCTATCAGTAAATAGTTTTCTTCATTTGAAAGTTCTCTGGTTTCCTTTCACTTTCTCTGCTGCCGAGAAAGCAGCCAAAACATACTATGTTAAAAGTAGAGTAAAACCATACCTTGTATTTTGGCTCTTTCTGTGCTGATTTCCTGTCCAACATACATTACATGCGTGCATAATTAACATACATATGGGTGGAAGACAGAAGTAGGAATGTGAATGGAATCAATTCTGAAGTTATGATGCTGTTGAGCTTCCTGTCTGATCAGTGTCACTTCATTGTTCTGATCTAGTCAAATGAGTGAAATAACAGAAGGGGAGGTGAGAACGTAACCAGCCAGAAAGAGACTGGAAGACAATAACATAGTAAAAGGAGGATGGCAAGCAGCCTGAGGATAGGAAGAAGAGCCAAATGCACATATTTTAAAACGTGAATCGAAGATGAGGACAAATGATGAATGAAATGGACCTGTAAAAGATACTTATGAATTTAAGAGAAGAAGCTCCAAGAAAAATGCATGAAAGCATATGTAATGAAAAGTCTCCATGATGCTTGTAATGTGCTTAAGAAAAGGATTGAAATATGGGCCGCAACACTAGCCTCTTGCAAGCAGGTATGTCTTTCAGTTGAATCTCCCTTGATGAAGAGCTGTACTCTAGGTAGTAGAGACCCAGCTGTACTGCATCATCACAGTCTGCTTTTTTGTTAATTCCATGTTCCAGAGGCAGCTAGTCAACAGATCACAAGTTGAACTGACAGGCTATTCTTGTCACATTTGAGAAGATCCCGGCATGTTTTGCAAAATGAGAGAAATGTTGCTGCAAAGTACTATGATGTGGGAGTCAACAGTGTGGAGTGCTGTTCTAGCGTGTGAGATCTGATTTAAAAAGTGGACCTCCTACGTAGATGCCATGAAGACAGACACTGCAGAAATTCTTTAAATTTCTGAAGTGGAATAAAAAATGCTAACCACACTTTGTTAATTATGAAGACTAATTCCACTGTTTAGATTCTTGGCACACAAACAAAGTTTAAAATATTTTGGTAGTAATTTTATTACCAATGGTAACATTTAGAATAATGTTATTCCCAGACAAAAAGCCATATCCTAAAAAAATTATACTTATTAAAAGTTATCCCTTTTTGAGACCTAAGATATTTTTCACTTGTATTTAATGTAGCAAAACATAAATTGGTTAATATAGAAACTGTTATCATTCTGTGAAAAGCCATAAAACAGAATTTTAAATTGTTTTGTATATCTAAACAGGAATGGAATTTATGTTTTGTAACCTGCCAGAAAAAGCAGTTCATACGTATCTTCTCCATATTCAGTCTGTGCGTATGACAGGGAATCTGGATATTCCTAACTCTCAGGTCCAAATGACTTGTATATCACTTCTTTTCTAACTGCCACAGCTTGGGTACTTTGTACAAAGTACAGTATATTATACAAAAGGCGATCCTACTTCTCTTAGCTTTTTAGGAGGCTGCTTCTGATGATTTTGATACTCAGACTTCCTTAGACTTGTCAAGAAAAAGCCCCAAAGTCTTCCTTCTCTTCCAGAATTCAGGAAACGTGCTATGAGAGCCATTCAGAATCCAGGTGTGAGATAAAGGGCAGTGTGTCGCAGTGCCAAGGTTTAGAAATACTCTTATTAGTGATAGGAAAATTTCTACTTGACAAATGGATGCAAACTTTTTCATTCAGCTTATACCCAAAAAGTTACAAATGTGTTTTACTTCTCTCTAGGCCATTCTTAAGGTATGTTCAGCGCTTTTTAAATGGAAAGCAGTAAATATAACTCCTATTATGTTGTGTGTCTTTTGCTTCATACTCATATATATAGTTTATATGTGATTATATGTGTGGTTGTGGGTGTTTTTTGTTTGTTTGGTTTTTTTTTTTTTTTGCTTTTTGTGTCTTTAAAATTACAAGTCTACAGATTAATGTGTAGGCTTGCTTTTCACTAGCTTTTCCTCATTAGACTTTTTGACGTCTAAGTTCTCTGGGCTGGAATTAGTTTTCTAGCGCGTTTCCAAAGGTACAGATTGCTGAGCTACCAAGGAACTTTTTGAAGTAGAATGTATACGTAAGTACTAGGAATAAATTTTATATTTTTTTTCATTGTAGAGATTTGTTGCTTTGAAGTAATTGTTTTCAGTTCATGCACTCGTTAACAAAGCTAACTGTGCCATTTCTATATCAGACTTGAGATTCTGATGAGCTGCCTGGCTGTGTAAAGTGACAGTGCATCCACCAAATGTGGGTGCCCCAAATTTATGCTGATTTTGTTACCACAAATGCATGAAAAGAATCACTGGAATGCATTTTTGAAATGAAAATCAACAGTGTATTATTTTATGAGAGGTTACACTTAAAAACCTTTTGTCTCTGAACACTTGCATGATATTTAAATGGGTATGGTAAAGCAACCGAGACGTGTTTGATTAAACCGATCATGCTTGTAATTCTGAGAAGTCTTCTGAAGGTCTGACGTATTTGATCAGCATAGGCAGAAAATCCCACTTCTGAAAGTACAGTGATAGAAGATAGGAAGAATTAGTACATGCATATAATCTACTTTTCCTTTCCAAACTAGCAGCGCTTTGACTAAATTCAGGGCATCAATGAATAAACAGTGTTTTCTTTTTCCATTTTCCATTTTTGCATTGCTAATTGTTCAAGCGCATAGCATCTCAGCATTTTGAAACCTACTGAAGAACTGACCCAACCAAGTTCAACATCGGGTTACAAACAATTTATGATATGTTTAGTCTTGTTTATGCAATCGACATTATTAAGCTCTGGAAAATAACCTGCTATTTGATAGTGTTTAGCTCTTAAAGATATTTTTAAGATCATTGTTTAGCACTTAAGTTGTTTCCTTACTCTTTAGAGAGTATCTCCATAGCACATGAGAAGATCTGCTTGTTCAGACTAGCCTTTACATAGGTACAAGTTTAAAAATTTGATAATCATGAGGTTAGAAATATGACCAGGACCTATGGCAATTTTAAGGCACAGTATGAGAACCATGTTCTAAAGATCTCGGTCCAGGTCAGCAGTCTTACAGCTTCTGGGATTGTCTTTGTGTAATTTTTTTAAGGAGATCGTGATGTTCAGTGACAGTCATGAAATAAACGTTGCTATTCAATCCCAGGTCCACTAAGAAATGGCAGTATGGCCTTGTGGCATTTGCTAATCCTTTCACTTCATTTTGAAAAAATAATATCAATACCCTATAAAATTGCTTAGAGATATTTGCATGACTGGTGGCACGTTTTACATGGCTAGATACATGTCATGAAGGTCAGTAGCTATCGTTGTGAGTTACAAGGTTAAATACACTGTTCCTGCTGCATGTAAACGTTCTAGCTCTGTGACATGTTAGCCCACTACGTCTGCTGCGATATGAAGCAGATGAAAGCAGTGGATCTTTGTAAAAAGTTAGTTTACAAAGATAATTTGCTGAAACAAGACAAGTTATTTTACTATCCTAACTGAATGAATCTCCTTTTCTGGTCATGCCTGAGATATAATTGCTTTTGGTTTCCCACATAATACAATGAATGGCAGCATTGATACTGATTTTCCCAAACAATTTAATTTATTGCTAAATTAGTGGAAAAATCAACCATTTTTTTATTGTGCTGTTGCTTTTGTTTCCTTATTTTCATGGGGTTTCTAGGGGGTACTATATTTTGCAATTTCAGAATTGTTGGGCAGTTTTTTGCAATAGTCATTTGAGTGAAACGTGTTCATTCATTTATGAACATGTTATTAGTTTCCATGGTTGCCAAGGTGTCACCCTAGTGGCATGCTGAAGCTGCTAAACTTTGTGGAGATGTGTGTGTGTGGGTGACGTGGGAGGGACTGTTGTGCAGTTTGTTTGGTTTTTTCTTTTAAATCACACAAAGTATAAATTTATACCTGGGGTATACTGAAATTAAGTATTTTCCCCATTTTATGTATATTCCCCCATAGCGTATGAGAGTCTGTTTTTATTACCTACTATCAAAAAATAGAACTCTTCCAAGTTAAGAGATTTCATGCTAGTTGTTTTAATTTGTTACACTACGCATGTGGTTCTGTGAAATAGAATTTGAAAAATTTTAAATTGGTCAAGTCTAATATGGCTAAGATTCCAAATGTTTTATTTTTGCCCTATGTCATGTTTTATATGATACTTCACTATGTTCTTACTATATACTTGACTTCATTTTCTATTTCTTTTTTTACATTCTTGTATTTCAATATGTTTATATTTCTTCTTTAAAGAGGAATTCTACCCAGATTTGCATAATAGATAATGAAATGAAGCCTATTCCATTCCTTTATGAAAACAATATTATATAAACCAATCAAGAGATATTAGCAAATCATTGTTGCAATGTTTGACTAATTATATGAAAATTGTTAATTTGCTTTGAGACAAGATCAGCCTTACAGACTGCCTTAATGGCATGATCAAAGGATGATGATAAGTAGTACACTTAGAGTAGGGTCAAATGCTTCAGGGACTCGTGTAAAGTCCGCTTTCACGTAGCAGCTTCATGGATGGTCTGGAAAATCGCAGAATCACAGAATCGTTTAGGTTGGAAGGGACCTCTGGAGATCATCTAGTCCAACCTCCCTGCTCCAGCAGGGTCACCTAGAGCATATTTCCCAGGATCAAAAAAAAAAGAAGTCAATCAGCATATCAGTTAAATTCACGGGTAACAAATCAGTAAATAATGAAAACACAAGTGAGAGAAATACGAAGTGGCTCAGGGAGAATATAAATATCAGGACAATTGAGTTAGAATGACTCGGAAAAAGTATTTGCTAATATATTTGCGAAAAATAGTAATGTGCAAATGTATTTATGAGGATATAGTTCATTGATAAAAAGGAATTGTGTACTACTTTCTCTTTTCTGTGTGATAAAAAACAAGAAGCAAACAGTTTGAAAATGCAGTACAGATGATATGTTCACAGTACCTCATAGAAGAAAATTAGTTACTTTGATTTTGCTAAGAGGATGTTCATTATTGTGTTCTATAGAGATGCCTTTTTTTAAGTGTGTGGTTTGTAGGCTTTTTTTTTTTTTTTTTAATCTCTATGTACATACTATATACTGGAGAAGTTAGGTAAGTTTGAGATTTGCTTTACATGGAGTTGAAACTAGGACTATCAAGTTGGGGATCTCTCTCACAGTTGTGAAGTAGTGCTTCTTGCCAAGCCAGACTAATCAAGAAATTTGAAAAATGCTATGCATCCTTTCTGAGGTTATTTTTGTTAGAAATATATTTTTCTGTTGGACACAGGCCCTCAGTGAATTTCCAGTTTTTTAGGGGTGTGGACTAGATAGAAGGTAGGTTATTGGGCTAGACAAGTCCATGCAGTGCTTCAGGCATGACTTTGTATATTGAGTTGGAGAGAGTACACAGGCTTAAGGGTGGTTTATTTCCACTTGCCCCTTTTCTTTTGACTTGGATTTTGTGGGATTTGTTTTAATACGAATATATAAAGCGCTGTAGGTGTTGCTTATACTAATTCTTAGACTTATGTATGTTTAGGTAAAGTAGTGTTTACAGTTGTTAGAAACAGAAGCTGAATTTCTTGTGCTGTTGAATTCAGCTGCTGCAGTTTCATCCCCATCAGCTGATCTCACTGCTGGTCGATTTGTGAGGGTATAGAAGAAAGGTTTGAAGAGGAAAGCTTCTAGAAAAGAAAATTCCTAGAAAACATGCAGTAAGAAGAGGGAGTAGGCTGATTTTGAGGATGTAATGTGAAAGGTAGCAGATGAGGTTGTGATATATGTTGCAGTTTGTGTACAGCAAGGACAGCAAAATGACGTGGTGTAGAGAAGAAATGTAGATAGACAGGTGTGTGATTGGGCCTGGGGGGCAGGGGAGCAGAAGGGTGCAGATAGAGCCAAGCAAGTATGAAACAAAAGGATTGTTTCATCTTTTTCATTTAGATCATATAATTTGCGGTAAACATATTTGAGCTCAATTTTAAAACTTTCTGGATATGTGCCCTTGGTTATGTCCATTATAAGCTATTTTGCAGAACTTTTCTTCCCAGAGGGTGAGCTTTTCCAGCTCTTCTGGATGTTCAGTCAGTTGATGCTCATTTGTTATCTTAGTGTTGCTCTTTAAAGGGCTCTTATCTTTCCTTATTGTTTTCCCCTCCACCCAGATAAATTTAGAGAAAATAACAATTTTCTGCAAAATGCCTTTCTGCCAAGTGCAAAACACTGAGCTTTCTTTCTTTGTAACACTCCGTTTATCAGCATACATCCTTTATTTCTCATTTTGCTTATTTGATTAATCTTTTTTGAAACAAGCTTAGAATGTACAGAGTGTTCCAGGTGAAAACCAAGCAGGGCTGTCAGTGGATTAGTGTAGTTAATGCTTCTCAACAGACCTTGGGATTGCGTTTTTGGTTTTTCGTGGTTGCATCGTATTGCCAGTTTAAAGTCTTCTCATAACCAGCTAATACACTGTGGAGTTTTGCTTTGTTTGTTATTTACAGATGATTAGCTCTTGCAGGAAAAAAAAGATTTTTTTTGTCTTCAAATTGCTGACCTTCCCTTTTTTGCTATTAGATTTCGGACCAGGCTAGCTAGTTCTTTTTATGATATTTCTACCCATGTTTGGATGGAAATGGGGAAAGCTGGGTAAAAATGAACAGTTGTCTGTTAAGCTGAAGTGAAAAGAAAACTGGGAAATGGATGGTATAACTAGAGAGAAGTACGTATCTAGAGCGGTATGTATCAAGGGAGACCTGGGTATGTATGCAGGAGGTATGACATAATATGAGCATAAGCATTCATCTAGTTTGTAGTGGAAAATCACCTAATAATATGTACTGTTTTAATGCTTAGTGCTCATATTTATTATGAATTTTAATATCAGTAAAAGGAGTGACAAACCCTTTTGGAAAGTGATTCTTTAAATTGTAACCAGGCTATACTAAAGATACGGTTTTCATAAAGTTGATATTTAACCATATAAAAACCATAAAACTTTATAAAGTGTTCTACAGAACAGATTATCAGTTTTCTTTATGAGAGTGTATTTCACCCCCCAAATCTTCAGTTTTCTTAAAGAAAGAGAGCCCTGATATAAGGAGATATGGGGCTGTGTTTATGTCTTTCATGTTAGGCTACACAGTAAATTTTATGAGCAGAAGTAAACAAGCTGTAGGTTCCATTATAGGATAAATAAGGAAAGGAAGAAGCTGAATAAGTGTTAAAAATGAGGAGGAGTAAGATAGGAGACAGGTATTTGTGTGCCAGTTAAGAATTTCAAACTGCATATTTTTCTAATTTGTGTTTGTTAAGACACACACATTCTGTAAATTAAGTAGTAGAAATTTTCATAGTTTGTTTTTGTTTTGGATTCACAGTGGCTGAGATTATGTAGATATACCACATGAGGGAGCTCCATTCTGTTCTGCAGTTTAGAGACCACATCTAGACCTGTGCTTTAAATCTAGTGCTGAATAAGATCGAGAGAAGATTTAATACAAGAAAGGTGAAAAATAAAAGGCTAATGAAATGTGTTTTTAGTGCATCGGTTGGCTAACTAGAGAGGGAAGACGATTTTTGATGGTAATCTGTACAGGCATACAAAAATGATATAGGAGGAAACGCCTGGTTGTTCAGGGGATTCCATAGAACGAAATTCTATTTAAATACATGAAAAATCTAAAGGCTTCTTGGTTGTGACTAGTTGCCTGAGGGAAACAATGCTTTCATCCTTAAATTTGTATTAAACTAAGTTATCGAGATCACTGAAATATATTTTGGTAAAGAATTGTGCACTTATAGAATGGTAATTCATTAGAGATCCATTTTTTAATTGCTAAATACTTATTTTAAAACGTGGAATTAAAGGGAAAGCGTACGCGATAAATTTCTGGAATGAAGGTAGTGTGAAGCTTGTCTAGATTCTGTTATCATACAGTTAAAAGCAGGATGACAATACCTGGAAGAAATAGAACATTTCAGAATTCCTCGTAATCTGTGGTAAAATGCCCTCATATTAAAGTTTACCGATTCAGGGAGTAAATACAGGGCTTGCTTTCCCCCTTTTCTTCCTTACCTATTTTGCTTTGTCACAGATGTGTTTTCAGGTCTTCTTACTGTCTGCATAATACGTTTGACAAGTTGGATTTCCTGATTTTCATTAAGACAATATAAAAATAAAATGGAGATTTTATTTTAATAGTTTGAATATACTGCCACCAACAAAATAATTGGATGCATTTTAGGACCTAGGAGGACTCAGGAATATGTTATACCATTCTGTTCCTTTCTCTTGCTTTGTAAAGAAGAGAGATGCTGAATAAAATTAAATCCTCTAGAATTATGATGCTAAGCTAATGATCAATGACCGTTATCCAAGTTTCTCTAGATTTAAACCAAAGAGGAGGAAAAATAGTGAATGATACATTTTCATTTAATACTTTAAACAGAAATTATAGTAATAAATTATCTTTTTACTATTGTGAATCCCCCTTTAAACTAAAAATTCTTCCATCAACTTAGGTTATTCTTTTAGCACCTTGTTGTGTTTATGGTCTAACTGAATTTGCAGATAACAAGTTTCTTGAAATAGAATTAGACTTGTCAAACACAACTGTCTCGAACTCCATTGTGAGAGTTTAAGTTCTTGAGTGATACTGAGTTTTGTGATGGGGTAATAGCAAGGAAACAATTTTTTTTTTTAATTTTTGCTGTTGCCTTTTTTTTTTTTTTAAACCTACATGAATCCACTGATCTGTTTTATAGAGTAGCTTCACAAGTGATTGCATTAACACAGTCGAGGGGCTGGTATAATAAAGTATGGAAGTAGAAGCAAGCAGTCGGGGAAGGACCCTGTTAAACTGGCTTTATCACTGGACAAAATATGTCTCAAATTACAGTGTTTAGATATCAAAATCAAACTGTCAGGAGACATTGGCCTGTAGGAAATTGGACTTGATTAATTTTGATGTTCATGGACCTGCTTTTTGTCCCTCTTCCCTATGTACCCATCCTTCCAAAAGAAAAAGAAATAAAAAATCCATTCAGAGAGGAAGAATGTCATTGAGGAAGCATACTCATGTGTTTTAAAGCAGTGTGTTCGAACAAAGGAAACGTTAATTTCAACAATTGTTTAAATAAATTCATTTTACATTTATCTGTCAGCTGACCTAAAAATCATTCCCTTTTCTCTTTTATTTCAAAAGTCTGCGGTCTTAAAACCATATATGACCTGAAAAAAAATTTCCTGAATTTTGAAAACAAGAAAATAACAACTGATGCTGCATTGGAGAAACCTAGAAATATAAAGAACCATTTCTTTCCCTTCCCCACACCTTACCAATAAAGTTTATCTAGATGAAGTAACTATCACATCTGCTGACTGAAGCTTGACAGCTCAAATGTACCTCTGTTAATTAAATCCATATGAAATGAGGAAAAACTGCATGATCAAAGAGAAAGTGAATATGGTTGCAGTTTCTCTGAAAGATTTAGGGCAAACAAAGCTGTAATTATTGTTTAAGGCATCTCATTGTATTTTCTAAAGCTAATGTAATATTTTTAGGAGTGGCTATCTTACTGTGGCTTTGCTGGAATAGGTACCAACAACTAATTTTTTATTATTAATAAAACATCATATGTCAGTGCTTTTTGTTGCTCCAAACAATCATATTTAATTAATTTGAATGCAATATGCAAAACAAATTTTGCAGAATCATTTTGTTTGTACTAACTTCATTTTAGTTGTTTTTCCTTCTTGTTTTTATTCATCTGAATAGATTTTTTTTTTTTTAATCTAATTGTTCTCCAGGGAAAGCACACTAGAAATACATTACTCTAGCAACATTTTCTGTTTGATGGTATTCTTGACTATCATGTCTTCTGTGTTACTTCCTGATTAGTGAATTAGTAGTGTTTATAGTTAATTGTTTGCCATCACTAGAAATGAGAGAAATCTGAATTTAAAAAAGCTTCAGAATATATCTCTTACTATTGTTTCAAATAGTTTTAAACCAAGTCATTGTAAATGAGACCTAAGTTGAAAGCTACATGGTTTCCATTGTAAAACATGCTGCATAGGCACCTGAATAAAGTGCACAGATGAGTGACTTCTTTTGAGATTTCTTAGATACTTGATTCTCAGTAAATATGTGATCCCCAGCTGGGAAAGATCTATGGACATGTACAAAGTATAGCAAGGAAGAGAGAAATAATCTGTAAATCATTACCAAGATGCAAAAAAGAACCTGAAGACATTCTTTACGTTCTTCAGTATTCTTATACAATTTATTTTTTTGCTATTGTTCTATCCTGTCATCTTTTAATAGCCATTGATCTAGCACTTTTGTCATTTGCTACCTCTTCATGCTGTCATCACATTAAAGTACAAGCTATAGGTCTAAACGCATTTAAGAACCTTAGGGAAAGATCACAAAATACATATACATACATGCTGGGTACAAAGTTCCATCTATGTAATTATTAATCTGCTATAGTGTTATTTTTCCCTAATTTTAACAGCTCTCACGCCCATTTTAGAAGAAATTAACTTAAATAGTCCACACCTTACATTCATGAGTGGCATTTTGCCGTTCTCTAAAAGTATGTTTAACGTATGCATCACAAAGGAAGGTTTTGTTTTTTTTTTTTTTTTTTTGCTTTCAAGAGTTCTGAGCTGTTAGAAATTGTTTAGATCTTTCCTCAGTTAAAACCATTTTTAATTATGAAAAAGTGACACTATTTTGATGTGTGAACCTTTTTGAATATTTTCTTATTACAATTCTGTTAAAATTTGTGCAAAACTCTTATATTTTAAGGTTGTAACTGTCTTGCTGTGAAAAGAGTTGGTATTTTTAGGTTAATACCTAGCTCTAATTTTGAAGTTTTGTAGACCTTCTATATTCAAGATATCCAAGACCTTCCCTTCTCCCTAGACTGTGGCTTTTTAAATAGTGCTTTTTATGTCTGCTGTCTGAGGAGCCAAGTACTCACATTTGCTTGAAGGCTTTTAAAGTCATTTTTCTTCTTGCTACCAGAAAAAACTTTTAAATCAGCATTTTTAAGTCTTTAAGCAGACTTTTCCAATATAAACCAATTTAAAAAACAGTCTGTGGAGCTTTATTCCTTGGATTAAAGATTTCATAAGGTAGGCCCTCATTTATTGGTTTTTGCCTAGAGAGAACCTGTGGGACTTTTGGAGGAATTAGCACTCGTCTTCACTTGTTGATTAACAAAAGTATAAATCAAAAGGCAGTATTTTATGTTGATGTAAGCTTTCTCTTGTGCACAGTAAACTGGTGTATGTAGAATCAACAGAGACAGCCGATGGTGTTTTTCTTATCTTAAGAAGTTTGAAATCCTGAAAATTAGGAAATAATGTGATTGCTTAGAGCAAGGAGTAAGTAAATATTGACAGATTTTCTAGTGTTTATTAAGATGAATGTTTTATGACTTTTTACAGACAAGTCAGAGCCTTTGTGCTAATTAGAAAATTAGGCCTATTTGAATGCAGTCATGAGAAGCTTGTCTTCACATGTAGGTAGGCATGATTCTACAATTTAGGAAGACAGAACAGGTCACATCTAGCATTGTATTAGATGGTTGTGATTTTTCTGTGCTTCGTTTTCATAAACGTACTGCAATACATACTGTGCATACTGAATGCAATTGCATTTAAAAATTTAAATAGTTAAAAACTTGTTCAGCTGTTAACATAGTCTAATTGAGGTGGGGGAGAGCAGCAAACCCTTTTGCTGTATCATTACTGAGAAACAATTTTTTTCTTTTTTTCTCTTCTGGGCTAGCCAGTCAAATGAAAAGAATGATGAGGTAGTTTGCTTTGTAATGAGAAACAAATTCTCACACTGAGCTTTTTATGAGTATTTTATTAGTGAATCTTTAAACTATTCACAAGGACATTATTTTGTATAAACAAGATAAAATGGTGCTCTTTATGGGTCTTGATTTCTTTGGGTTCTAATTTGGGTAGGTCAAGTGTATTGTAATGAAAATTTCTGCTGCCTTTTTTTTTTTTTTTTTTTAAAGACCGACTTTCTACAGGAAGAAAAAATAGGTATATAATTGTGATTCATAATTATCGGTGTATGCTCCAGAAGTCTTGTCTTTTATATTCTGCAATCATAGAGAAGTATTAGCATATAGTGTGAACAGTAAAATCGTTAGTGTCTCCTTACATATTATTGATAGCATGTGCAAATAGAGCTATCGGTATAAATGCATTACTGTTATTAAAGATGAGTTTCTGTCTTCAGCTAGTAAGTTCTGTTTGTGTTACTCCAGTCTGGGTCAAAGAACACTCTATTAGGAATGAGCTTAGAGATCAGAAGCTATGAACGCTCAGTCACCCTTCATTATACAGTTCTGTTTTCATGTTTAAGCTTTCTTTTCTAGCTGTGTAAAACTTCTGTTTAGCCTACTGTGGCCATTCCATGATCTGGAATCCTGCTCCGAAACGGTATGCAAGAATTTCGAAATTCCGGAATGCAATGTGTGCCTTTGAAATATTTTAGCGAGCTTTAACACTTAGTGGAAATCTTTATAAGAAAGGTTTGTGTTCTTGTCAAAGTGCGTTTCATTAATATTAGTAGTTATTAAATGTACCCCTAGAAACATGTTTCACACTCTGAGCAGTGTATGATTGTGTAGATTAACAAGCAGTCTACCTATGGCTTTAATTTTAGGTAATGATGTCAAATAATTACTTTATTTTCACAGATGAATGCAAAGCATGGGATTTGGGTTGTGGGTTGTTTTGTTTTGTTTGTTTTTATACTGTCGTACAATGAGTTGGCTTACGTGCAGATTGGAAGCTGAATCAAACCTAGTGCAGATGAATTCAAGTATTTGGTCTGTTTCGTTACAGTGAATGGCTAACATCCTGTAAAATTCTCATGATCAGAGTAATCCATATTATTGAAAAACAACTTTAATTACTAAGGCCCTTCTGGTATGTTGAAATAATTAACTGTTCAGCTAAGTAATTTTAAAATTGGATGTTTATAGTTCTCATACTGAAGATTCTGGCAACTGAGTTGTTCTTCGTGTTTCATTTTTCTCTTCAGCAGTTCTCATGATTGGGTTTCGTTTTGTCATGCTTGGAGACGAAGAAGGTCTATCTGGGATAAAATGCAGTGTGTAAAAATTATGTATGAACAGAATAACCAATTTCTATTTAAAACTTAATGTCTCAAAGAAATTATTTTTTCCTCTTTAAGTTGGATATATAATACCTCCTCATGCTATTCAAAGAGCAAATCAAAAAAAAAAGGAATCCAGATTTACATAATCTTGTTCATTTTAGTTTCCAACTCAGTTTGGATGCAACTCAAAACTTGATTCAGACTTGCAGATACCGAAGGCCGCATATGAGTTAGGTTCCTTTAGGTATGAATGTAGACTCTGCTTTGGAAGTGAAGTCTTATAATTGTTTTCTGATTTCTTGCCTGCTCCGCTGTACGCTTAATTTCCTTGTGTTCCCAATTTCTTACTGCTGAGGATGTCAACTACCACCTATGAATAGGGTTAATTTGCAAGCAGTTCTACTAATCCGAACATTCCTATTAGTAAAATGAAACATTTATGATAAGTGGTGTGATAAATGGCTTTATTCCACTCTTGTGCAGTTAATCTAATCCATCATAAAGGCAAACAAACAAAAAATCAGCTGTTGTTTGATTATTTACGTAATTCTTTCCGTATAATTACTGCCCCTCCTCCCAGTATTTCATTTTAGACTCCAGCAGTTTTACTTACAAGGCAGTGCTTTCTTTCAAGTTTTTAAAATAGGGATTTTTTTCAGCAGATTTAAATATTAATGTTATAATTAATATTTTAACAGTGCTGGCAGTAACATGATATGTATTGAGCTAACTGAAAATGTTATAGACCATTTTATATAAAAGATGGATCACCATCTTCAATGTGATACCAAGTGAAGGCTGCCAGAACTGTCTATAAACTGATGGCTGGTTGTTAGAATGAGTAAAATGTTTGGCTTGATTCTTGTTTCTAGTGTCTCCTGTATCCATCCTTAAGAAGAGAGTATAGTTGGTTTTATCCTTCCTGCAAAAGTACTTGAAAAACAAAAACTTCCTCACCAGAGGTTCAAAACTTTGGACTATAGAGATTTTGTTCTGCTTGGTCCATCCATGGCATCCATGGTTATCGTTGTTGCCAAATATACATGGGCCACCATGGCCCTCCATGGAGAACGTATAGCTGGGGGAAGCAAGACCATATTTTACTTCTGTTACAGATTTTATTACTGTAGTTATCAATACTAATTAAGCAATTGAACTCTGTAAAATGCAGCTGAAGACACTTAATATTGAAGGCAGAGGTTTTAAATATTGTCTGTCACTTTTAACATTAATTTAGTACTGCATTTTTAAGTAGAATACCAAAATTCTTGATGTCTATGCAAAGCCAAGACTGCACTGTTTTATTTATAGAAAATTATTTTACTTGGTAGTGTCATTAATGGGGAGGCAAGAGACTTATTAAAATTGTAAGTTAGTTATAGATTACGGTAGTTTATGATAAAAATGAAGATACACTTTTACCAAAAAACCACCACCCAACTTAATTTTCATAGATGGAAAACCATATTCAGGATTTACAAAACAGAAGTTAAAATAATCAACAAAGGCATTTCCCTAAGAGAGAAGGATACGCGCTATAGGTAACAAACGGACCAGTTTTATACTGGTGAGATTTATACACTTGGATACCTTTGTTTTATACCCAAGTTGTAATTTTATCAAAGCATTAACTGTCGGTGTATTAGTTATTTGAGGCATTCCAGATGTATTTGTCCCTTTAAAGCGCTGATGTTTGTATGTGTATGTATATTTATATATACATATATATGTCTTCAGAATAATAAAGTGGTATTATGACATGCAGCTGCATTTCCTAACTACTTCAAGTACTGTTGACATTAATTCCATAGTTCAGTTTAGGACAGGAGAGAAACATTCAAACATACAATTTGTCATGGAAATTTTAATAAGCCAGTTATAATTATAACTCTGTTATCTGAGACACAGAACATTCTGATGGAAATTGGCATTATCAGAACAGTAAAAGGCATGCTCAGGAGTCTGAAGTAACTGCCAGAATAATAAATTATTTCAAATAATAAATTCAGCAAAGCATGAAAGAATACATATTGACATTTATATTTTCAGTCTTGCACTATTTTGGATTATGAAGGCTTGGAACTTTATCATTGCATAATGATACAGCTCACGTTCATGGACATGTTTCACTCCTCAATGCAGATTTAACAGCCTGCAGCTTAAAACAAAAGCCAACAAATTTTTCAAAGATGCATTATTTAAAATAGTGAATTACTTTAGCAATAGAAATGAATTACCAGTTATCCTGTTGTAAATATTAATTACAAAATTGACTGGAGCTTTATCTAAGAAACTGCAGTATGTAATGTAACATACAACTGTAGAAGCAAGCAGTCCTTGGCACATATATGGACAGATTTGCACGAGTTTGCCGTGAATTTCCAGAGAACTTCCGCTACAGTCATGTTTCCTTTTTTTTCCAAAGAACATGTGGTGTCTTTCAAGAAAGTTGCTGTCTGCAATTCATATTAGGATCAGTGTGTAGAGTAGAGTAACAAACCTTGAAACATTCAGTGAAGCTGAGCTTAAAGGAAAAACAGGTAGATCAAATATTTAAATAAATAAAATTTAGGTGGGTTTGGCTTCCAGACTCCTAGAAAATCCCACACTGATTATTATTTACCTCCTCATTATAGTGCTAATTTATATAATTTGGTAAGTACTCTGATTTTTTGCTCATTAGGCTGAGTATACTTAAAAATGAGGATATCTTGCATCTTCCTCCCAGTGGGCCTTTACTTTCTCCTGTGCTTTGTTTTTGCTCTCCATGAGGAGTAAATCCATCTGTAGCATAATGCCAGCTGCCTCTTAAACTAATTTTGTATGTAAGCACAAACTTCTGAGAAACAAGCATTAAATGAAGAACTCTCCCAATGGAACGCTGCTTTCACCTGTTTCAGCTTCCTGTCACCAGTAGCTGGAAGGTCCCGTCAAGAGAATTGCTGTTCAGTCTTTGAAGTGTTATGGAAATATGTTAAGAAATTTTGGGCAGACTCCTTTCCTTTTTGTTTCTCAGTGCATCCTTTGTTCTTCTGGAAGCACCAAAAACAGCAGCAGTTTGTTTTTCTGCTTCACACCTACAGTCTAAATCCCTGGAATTACATCTGTGATAGGGAGTGTATTACCCTGGAGAGAGGCCTCTTTGAGTACTGCAACACCAGTGCATTTTTATAATGATAGTTAGTACCGTAATATATATATAATTACCATTATATATATATATATATATATATATATAAAAAAAAATTACCAGTGCTCTTTCTGCTCTGCCATATTCATTGTTGATGAATGCCAAGTGTCAGTGTTGACTTACATTTTCTTTGTAAATGTTGACAGTAATAGTTCTTGCCTTTGGGCAAGTGAGTTTTTTGTATATTCAAATACTTTATTTATTCAACCTATATTATATGTTGATATGAAATTCGTAGCAGATGTTATGGCTGAAGTGGTAGCTGTCCCTCCAACGAATTTGGAGTCTTTAATCTTGATTTCTTTAATCTTTTTTCTTTTTTTTATGTGGAAGAGTCCTGTAGATAGCATGGATGTAGCATGATAGTGTTCCTAATGTGCACATATATAGTTTAAATCTAGTATTGATGGTAACTGATGATTCCTTATCTCTGACATTATGTGACACCTGTATCCTTTTGCTTGCCTAACCATTGACTTAATGACTGAAAGTATCCCTTCTGTAAGTACAGCTGGCTCTATAGAGTCATACTAACGTTTACCTATATTCTGATACCAATGCTATACTTAGTATTCTTAAATGAAGGGAATGAATGAATTAGATGAAAACTTGCTCCGGAATTCCTCACACATTTAGGGAATTTTAAACACTTTTTTTCCCCTTCATTATGGTCATCAATGTCAACTAATCCACAGAAACTGGGTGGAAGCTTAAGTTGACAGGAAATGTAAAAGCAAACAAATAAACAACGCCCTGCGCCCAAAATTTCAAAAAATAAATAAAAAAAGGAGCAAGGAAGTTTCTCAGCCTCTCTTTTAACAGAAAGAGACAATAAAAAGTAGAGTTAATAGATAACTGAAATTTGGCAGCAAAAGTTAATAGACTGCTAATTATATGTTAATGGAATTGCACAAACCTGTATCTTAGTAGTTTAAGAGAAATGAAGTTTTCTGCTGTTGCGTGTTATTTGTGTTTTAATGTACTTTGGTGTTCTCTAGAGACTTGGCATACAATAAGTTTCACTATATTATGGAATGTATTTATTTTTAGTCTGTGGGTGAAATGTAGAAACCAACGAAGTAGGAGATCACTTTTGGAAGACAACTGTAAATTTTAAACTAAAATAACACTTTGTCAAAAAGTCTAATTTGGCACTTAGAAAATCTGAATAATTCTTTGTTGTTGTCATCTGCAGTAGTGTGAAAATGAGAGAAGGAAATGGATTAAAGGACATAAACTTTTCTTTATCTAGTACCCACTGAAATAAGTATGGCAAAGCTTCCTTAGGGATGATATGTACAGAGTTCCTCTGAGGGTGGTTAGATACAGTTCTATTACATAGATACAATGATGTTTTGCATGCTCTTAGTAAAGAAGTAGCTCTCCATATCTGCAAATATACAAGTCCATTTTTCTGGGTTGTGTGGAACTTTCTAGGGAACTTAGCCAAAGAGCTAAGGTAGATATGGTATTAAAATAGAATAATGTTTTCAAGAATTTTTTTTCATATAGCTATGTACCATGGCTAGTTTAGGGTTTTTTTTTATGTTGATGAAAGAATATACTGAATTTGTATTCATGAAAATCAAGCTTGAAAATAAAGTATTTCTTAGTTTAACAATCATCTTTACATGTGATAGTTTTGCGATTTTTGTTTCAGAATAATACAACTTTTGTACAGTTTTTAATGAAACACTGCTTAAAATGTCAATCCATAGTAATGAAAAGTGTTGGAATGAAAAGTATTTTTATCATGCATAGTTTTGATAACTTAGATACTTTTTGCTTTTTATTCTTAAAGTGGTGTAGACAATTTGATGACTTTGCTGCTCTGGGATTATTGTATTCACTATGTATTTGCAGTGGCTTAAAGTACATTTCAGGTGTCATTAGCATTTTATAAATATGAAGATTAAAAGAAGTATGTATAGAATTGCAAAAAGTAACTCTGTAATACCACATTATATGTGACCTTGGAAACCCTTATCTCTACAGCACTGACTTGTTTGCTGCAAGATTGAATAGAGTTTAAAATATTCTATTCTCTCTTTGGTCATCTTATTTATCCATTTTGTCCACGTTGTTTTGTCTTATAAGCCACCTGTTAAAGGTATTTTTTACCTGTTTGCAGTTTGGTGAAAAATACTAGCGTTGAAATTACATTATAAGTTTTTACAGTGTTACTTTTTAAAATATTTCCTAATTTTCAATATTCAAAATATGACTTTTTTTTTCCTTTTTAGCATGCACTTACTGTTGTTGCTCCTGTTGAACATTCAGACTGAATGGAGTATTTGGCTTCAGGAGCTTTGTCTAAAAGAACTACTTTCAAATCTAGAATGTTTTAAGGTTTTTCTTCACTTTCTTTCAGATTTTTCTGTCATTTCTAGTGTTAATTTGATTTTATATTACATTATCAGAGGTTTTTTTAGAAAGGAGCTATAGATGTCTTTTGTATAATTATGTACATTAATATTTCTTTTCTCATTTTTTTCTTTGAATTTTTCAAGACAGTAGCCTGACTGTGAAGCACTTGACGTTTTTCTAAGAAATTTTTAGGCTGTGTTCAGTAACGCAGTAGTGTGTCTTTATTACCAACTTAATGCATTCTTGCTCTTAAACATTCTTTTTTTTGTGTACAGCTAATTGTCATTGAAGACTGAACTACTACAAATTTTCTTGTATTAAAATGAGAGATTCAAGAGTTTAAGCCCCAAATTCTAATTAAGCAGGTTAAAATTAATTTAATGAAACTGAAAATATAGGTATTACTAGGATCTTTTGCATTAGTAAGAAACTATATAGGTGCAATTTACTATTTCAAAATCTTGATGTTTAGGATTCCTGACCTTGTTGATTTCTTCTTTTTGAAGATCTAAATGTACATTGTAAGGTAGCACAAAAATAAATCTTCCACAAAATACATCCTTCAAGTATAATCATTTTACAAAGATACTGCTGAATAAATATCTATGTAAGCTACAATAATTAACTTAGTAAGATAGTACTACACAAAATATATTCACCTACTATAATCTAGGTTTCGTTTTTCTTTTTCTTTCATCCCTCCGCTTTCGTCTGCAGTCTTTTTCTATGTTACTCCGTGTTCAAGACTTTCATGGGAGGGAACTCAGGTTATCATTGGGCATAGCTGCCATTAATGTGCTACTGAGGTAATGAAGAAGAGTTGATAACTTGGTAAAGTAAGTTTCTTAGGAGGAAAATGTATGTTATATATAACTTTCCAGCTTGCTTTTAAGAAGCAATTTTTAAATGACTGTTCAGCTGCCCTCATATTAGTTACAGAGCAGGCAAATCTAAATGAAATATTAAATCTCTTTCCAATAAAGTACGTTTTCAGCCTTGATACTCTTGCATGTAGCTGGTGAAATGATGCAGCCTTTTAAGTACTCCACAGTATCCAAGTACTGAAGAGATGTTATGTAGTGTCTAGATTTCCTTTCTTTATTATGCAACTTGTCAACGATTTTCTGAATAATCGTTTTTGGTTTTAGTCTAATCTCCAAAGAAAAGGTTTATATGGTTTCTCTGTATGTCTCATTCCCCTAATTAGTTTCCACGTTGTTTGTTGGTTTGCAGAGAGATAGGGATCTCAGAGTTGTTATGTAATTCTAAATATGATACTGGGCAGAGACTCAAATTAGAGACTCAAGTATGGGGAACGATTGAAGAATGAGCTCTGCTGTATCAAGTATCAGAGAATCCACATGGAAGAAAATCATTACAAATGAAAGCCACAGGGAGTCAGGCTGCATGATTTTTATAGCTCAGGGAACAACTTGTATCTTTTGTTCTTGGGTTTTGATATGTACAGCACAACACTTTAATCAGCTACAATTCAGTTTCAACAGAACTAGTTGAATCGTGTGCTAGCTGTTTTTTACAGTGATTTGTAGCTTTATATCTCTGCGGATACAAACAACCACAACAAATTAAAACAGCAAACTGAATCTTATTAGCCTTAAGGAAAAACAATATTTTGCTTAGTAGCTTGAACTGTTTATGTATTTATAAGTAAGTTGTTCTAAAAATAATTTTTTCATGTAGAAAAATACAGTATTTTTCTATTTAAATGATTTTGCCAAAGTTTTAATGATGACTACTGAGGTGGAAGACAATCTGCTTCATTTCTAAACTATCTTCAATTACTAATAAAAATGTGTTATATGCTGTGACCTTTTAACAGTATCATTTCATGGAAATGAAAACAATTTAGATAGTTCTTTCAGGGTGAGAGAGAGTGAGGGGGAACATACCCCGTCTTATCAACTTCGTTAGTGTTTCATTTCTGACTGTACAACAGCTCATTATATGTTTATTATTAGTGCTTTCTTGTAGAAAGGTATTGGCTGTTTGTGTCTCTGCATGTCGATGACAATTGTTAGCTAGCAATTTGAACTGATTTGTACTAGACATTTGTGTATTTTGTTTTGCAGTGCATGTTAGTACTTGGCAAATGTCATCCACTTTTTACTTCTACTAGAATGGACAAACATCTGGGCATTCTTTAGAGAATAAGAGTCGTCTTCCTGTCCTGTTGCATTTGCTCTTTCTTGCTGGTTTAGAACTTGTAAGTTTTTCAGGAACTTGTTTTTAAACCATCATGAAAAAGAGAGTTTACTTATCTCTGCATCTTGCATCGCTTTATTATCTTTGTGCCATTAATGTGTTGGTATAAATTCAGCTGTGAACAAATAATGTACATATTTTAAACATACAAGGGGACATAACTGATTTTCAGCTGTGATAATGTATTTCATGTAATTTATGAGTTGAAATAGACTTTTAACAAACTAACAGAATCAAGGAAGTGTTATGAATTGGGTTTCTGCCTGAATTCCATCACGTTTATTCTGCCACAGCTGCTTTTTCTGAAGAGTTTCTTCCCCCCTCTGCCCCCCGGTTTTTAATCTTATTTCCTAAGGGGGGGGGGGAGCTTATCTTGCCCCACTCTGTTTTTCGTCCTAATAATTTTTCAAAGCTGTTTATCAGTTCTAGATAACTGGTGTAGAGGGATGGATATTCCATATTTGCAAATTCTGTGAAGATAAATAGATAATGAAGAGAGAGAATGCCCCAAATAAGTGTATCCAGTAGAGGAGCCTGAGGCGTGATCCAAGCTGGGTGGCTGGGCATTAAAGAGTTCATGAAGAAGGCACGTGTCTGTAATAAAAGCCACAGGAAATCAGGGTTCATACCGCATCATTTTGTGATTGGTAGCCAGGGGCAATTAGATACAAATAAAATATGTGTTCATGATCGGAGGGACATAGACATTGCTTGGACAGAACAGGTCATGGTAGCCATATGCTCAAAGCAAGATAACTTTCAGCTTCTCTCTTCATAGAATGTAAACAGTAATCACTCTATTAGAAGAAAAATATCCAAGATATTTTGAAATGTTGTAAAGTCAGTTGCATAGTCTACTAATGGTGTATTTTCATCTTTAGAAAGGAGTCATTTAATGGAAAAGTGTGCCTTCTTATGTCGGGTTGTACTCACAGACATGTAAAAAACCGATACCTAAAAATGGTATGTTTGTTAGCAGAATAGTACTAGCAAATTTTCCAATTTCACTAAGCTAGGTACTGAGCGTTTTGCATTTTTTTTGTGATTGTTTTTTGTTTCAACTTGTTTGAATTTTTCCCACTGATTACATTTGAATCGTTTTCCTTAACGAAAACCTACAGCTTTGCTAAGAGTGCCCGAGACCAATATGAAAAATTGTCCAATATGCACAACAACATGACCAAGTTGTATGAAAACTTGGGAGAGTACTTCACCTTTGATCCCAAAGCAATAAGCATAGAAGAATTCTTTGGCGATCTCAGCAACTTCAGAAATCTGTTTTTGGTGAGTAAAGTCTGCAAAAAGAAAAAAAAAAAATATATATATGTATATATAATATCTATGTTTGAGTGTGTGTATGTGTAGATATATATATATATTTTGTTTCTTGGACTCTTCCAATTTTAATTCCCTCCTGTTCTGCCTTTATTTCCCGTGTTATAATTAGCTTTGTGTTTTGTTCCTATGACAGCAAACTAGGTGTCTCCAGACTTACTTTAGTTTTGGTCACTGATAACTACCATCTCTTCTTCCAGTCTGTAACCTGCAAACGTGAATGTCAATTTGATCAATCCATATGAGTAATAGGGTAGAAACTGTTTTCCTCAGTTTAAAAAAATAAAAAAAATTGCCTATTGTTAACGCACAACAAATACGCGATATCTGAAAGTCATTACAAAAACATGTTAAAGTCGAAACATGAATTGGCATGCTTACGTTCACATTGTGTTAGTCTGGTATCAGGCTTTAATGATGCTATTATGCTAAGGTTGAGGCTTTCATGATGAGATCTGTATTTCCGATATAATTTCTGAAGCTAATGTAGATGCTTATGTTACTACTGTCAGGCAGTATGGCTGACAGCAAAGTTTTCTTTTTTTCTTAATAAAGGAATTTAAGATAACTTCATTTTAAGCAGCTAAGTTTTTAAATGGATTTAATGTCATCTTTACCAGTGGCTGTCTGAGAGCCATAATCAGCTGCACCATAGGAAGTATATAGGGAAAACAGATGCTGGGAATGTCACACTGTATCTCTAGAGAATGTTAAAATCACTTTGAAATACCACTGTGTACTCCATTTACCATACAGCTGTAGCTCACAGATCTCTGTTTTGCCAGTAGTTGGCTTAATTTATCAAGTAACCATAAGGACTTTCAGTGTAGTAATGCCCAACTTTAACCTTGATTTTAGTGCATATAGTTTACTTTATTAGAAAGCTTTTGCTACAATATACTTAACTGTTCATTTTATATCGACTGAAATTGTTCTTTTTCTGTTAGCAAATAGCCAATTATTTTGTAATTAGTGAGTCTGCTAACACATCAGTGTGAAGACTTGTCAAGAACAGGAGTAGTTATCGTGAGCTATTTCAATGCATTTATTTTTTTCATAATTTAAAGGCTTAAGTTTTCAAATGTGGATATCTAAATTTAGAAATCCTGAGGTAGGTAATGCTGTTGTTACTTAACTAATAGAAACAGACTTCAAATTTGCAATATCCAAATATTGCTAATCTGCCTTCAACTTTGTGTTTAAACTGCTGTGATGGTGATAGAAGTTAGAAAGCAAATATTCAGGCTTTCTAGAAGACATAATAGAATGAAAAATCCTTCAAATTTTGCTTACATACTTTTATTTTCCTTCCTTTTGACTTCTTCAAGATCTGGCTTTCTAGTCAGAAAAATAATTCCGTAAGAGTGAAGTGCTGAATTTAGGGGCTGGCGGAGGAAAGGTGGTGCTAGTAACTCCTGTGTCAGAGATCTTCATTTTACAGCAGAAAGTAAACTTTTTACGCTTAATAAAACAAGATAAAATTTACATTACATTTGCACTTAGGAGTGAGTATTTGCCTTGGACTGCAAATGTAGACTATGCACTGTCAAGATTTTTTTTTTGTTTATTTTTAACTGTTAAGTTTATTTTTTTTCAAGCACTGAAATTGCTCTAGCAATCAGAATAAGAAAGGCGCTTGCTACTTTTGCAGATTACTGTTAATTATCATTCCCAATTTACACGTAATCCTCCAATTAATGTTATGTACATGTATATGATTCTTACTACTGCAAATATTTCTCCAAGGATATGGAAAAGTGGTGTAAACTGTAGAAACTACCATGATCGTTAAAACTGAGAAGTATTTATCCGGGTTTTATTTTCCAGAATCCTTCTGTGCTCTTTATATATGAGCGCAAAATACCTGTGTTTTTCTGATTACTGGATAGTGCTCAAAGCAGACAGTGTCACTTGTCTTGCTTTTTAATAGGAGGGGAAGAGGCTGTTGTGGAGATGTTCAGCTTGATTTTATCAGTACTTACCATTGGATTAGATTGAGATTAGGTAGTCCAGTTAAATCCTGTTCTTTAACTAAACTTCGTTTCAAGCAAGTAGTTTTTATATATTTTCAGTAAATTGCACTTACTCTTAGTTTTTTTTTTCCAAAAGTAATAAATCTTTTGTATGTCATTTATATATTAAATCAATTTTAATTGACTTTTTCTTCTTCTTAAAACTTAGTTATAAACATTACCTATTATGACCATAAGAATCTAATTTCTGTGTGTATTTAAAATCTGAGTATCTACGTGAATCATTTTTGGATCAACTTATTCCATTGACTTTGCTTCTAAATCACTTCCTTGTCACTGAGAATCACAGAATCACAGAAGCATTTAGGTTGGAAGGGACCTCTGGAGATCATCTAGTCAAGCAGGGTCACCTAGAGCACATTACCCAGGATTGCATCAGACGGCTTTTGAATATCTCCAGGGAAGGAGACTCCACAACCACTCTGGGTAACATGTTCCAGTGCTCTGTCACCCTCACAGTCAAGAAGTTTTTCCTCATGTTCAGGTAGAACTTCCTGTGGTTCAGTTTGGGCCCGTTGCCTGTCCTCCTGTCACTGGCCACCATGGAGAAGAGTCTGGCCCCATCCTCTCAACACCTTTCCTTCAGACACTTACACACGTTGATCAGATCCCCCCTCAGTCTTCTCTTCTCCAGAATGAACAAGCCCAGCTCTCTCAGCCTGTCCTCATAGGAGAGATGCTTCAGTCACTTAATCATCTTAGTAGCCCTCCGCTGGACTTGCTCCTGGAGCTCCATGTCTCTCTTGTACTGGGGAGCCCAGAACTGGACACAGTACTCCAGGTGAAGCCTCCTCAGGGCTGAGTAGAGGGGGAAGATCACCTCCCTCGACCTGCTGTCCACCAGGACTCCCAGGTCCTTCTCCGCAGAGCTACTTCCAGCAGGTCAGCCCCCAGCCTGTCCTGGCGCATGGTGTTGTTTCTCCCCAGATGCAGGACCCTGTACTTCCTTCTCCTCTGTTGAATTTCAGGAGGTTCCTCTCTGCCCATCTCTCCAGCCTACTGAGGTCCGCCTGAACGGCAGCACAGCCCTTCGGTGTGTCAGTCACTCGTCCCAGTTTTATATCATCAGCAAACTCTGTCCTTTCATCCAAGTCACTGATGAATAAGTTAAACAATATTGGACGCAGTATTGACCCCTGGGGGACACCGCTAACTACAGGCCTCCCGCTAGACTTTGCACCACTGATCACAACCCTCTGAGCTCGGCCATCCAGCCAGTTCTCAATCCACCTCACTGTCTACTCATCCACCCTACACTTCCTGAGCTTACCTAGGAGGATGTGATGGGAGACAGTGTCAAAAGCCTTGCTGAAGTCCAGGTAGACAACATCCACTGCTCTCCCCTCATCTACCTAGCCTTCTATGATGGGACAACTGGCTAAGCGTGAGGTTGGTCAAGCATGATTTCCCTTTGGTGCACCCATGCTGACTACTCCTGATCATCATCATGTGCTCCACATGCTTAGAGATGGCCTTCAGGAGGAGCTGTTCCATCACCTTTCCAGGGATGGAGGTGAGGCTGACAGGCCTGTAGTTTCCTGGCTCCTCCTCCTTGCCCTTTCTGAAGACTGGGGTGATGTTTGCTTTCTTCCAGTCCTCAGGCACCCCTCCTGATCTCCAGGACCTTTCAAAGATGATGGAGAGTGGCCTAGCAATGATGTCTGCCGGCTCCCTCAGCACTCGTGGGTGCATCCCATCAGGGCCCATGGACTTGCAGGTGTCAAGTTTGCCTAAATGATCTCTAACCTGATCCTCCTCAAGCAAGGGAAAGTCTTCCTTTCTCCAGACTTTCTCCCTGGTCTGTGAGGTCAGGGATTCCTGAGGGCTGGCCTTAGCAGTGAAGACTGAGGCAAAGAAAGCGTTCAGTAACTCTGCCTTCTCCGTGTCTTCTGTTGCCAGAGTCCCTGCCTCATTCAGTAGGGTGCCCACGTTCTCCCTAGTTTTCCTTTCGTTAATGATATATTTGAAGAATCCCTTCTTGTTGTCCTTGATATTTCTAGCCAGATTTAATTCCAAATGGGCCTTGGCCATCGTTGTCGTGTTTTTGCATACTCTGCCGACATCCCTATATTTATCTCAACTGGCATGTCCCTGCTTCCACCTCCTGTGGCACCTCCTGCTTCTGTTTGAATTTTGTCAGGAGTTCCTTGCTCATCCGTGCAGGTCTTCTGCCCCCTTTGCTCGATTTCTTGCTCATAGGAATGCACCATTCTTGAGTCTGGAGGAAGCGATTCTTGAATATTAACAAGCTCTCTTGGGCCCCTCTCCCTTCTAGGGTCCGATCCCATGGGGTTCTTCCAAGAAGGTCCAGAGGCCAGAGTTAGTTCTCCTGAAGTCCAGGGTTGCGATCCTACTTATTGCCTTGCTTCCTCCTCGCATGATCCCGAGCTTCACCATCTCATAGTCACTGCAGTTAGGGCTACGCACAACCTTCACATCCTCTATCAGTCATTCCTTGCTTGTTAGTGTGAGGTCCAGCAGCACACCTCTTCTTGTTGGCTCCTCCATCACCTATGTCAAAAAAAATTATCCTCAGTGCTTTCCAGGAATCTCCTAGATTGTTTGTGCCTTGCTGTGTTGTTCCTCTAGCAGATGTCAGGGTGTTTGAAGTCCCCCATGAGAACCAGAGCCTGTGATTGTGAGGCTAATTCCAGCTGTCTGTAAAAGGCCTCATCTGCTTCCTCCTCCTGGCGAGGTGGCCTGTAGTAAACACCCACAACAGGGTCACCCATGTTAGCCTGCCCTTTAATCCTTACCTATAAGCTCATCCTGACCTGTTCATCATCCACCCTGAGGCAGAGCTCCATACATTCCAGGTGTTCTCTCACATAAAAGGCAACTCCACCACCTCACCCTCCTGGCCTGTCTTTCCTAAAAAAGCATGTAGCCATTCACGATAACATTCCAGTCATACTAGCTATCCCACCATGTTTCTGTAATTGCAATGAGATCAAAGCCCTGCAATGGCACACAGATCTCTAATTCTTCCTGTGTATTCCCCATGCTTGTGCAGTAGTGTATGGGCACCTCAGAGAGGAATTTGAGCATGCCAGTTTCCCAGAAGGGGTGCAAGAGGATACCCCATAGTCATATCTTGTAAGCACTTCTTTGACTACATGCGCTTGCTGGAGGTATCCCCACTTGAGCCCTGTTTTGGTGTCTGGGTGGTCTCTACAACTCCCCTTCCCCCATCTTTCCTAGTTTAAAGCTGTCCTTACCAGGCTGTCCAGCCTGTTGACAAAGACACGTGTGCCCTGTTTAGTGAGGTGGATCCTATCTCTCCTAATGAGTTATCAGTTTTAGGCTGGGTCCCGTGGTTATAGAAACCAAAACCCAACCGGTTGTTTACTTGGAGAATCCGTCTAGTTCTCCTCTCATCCTTCACCCTAACTGGCAGGATCGAGGAGAAAATGGCCTGGGCCTCCAGACCCTTGACCACCATCCCCAGAGTTCTGAAATCCTGTTTGATAGTTTCCAAGTTGCCCTTGGTATCACTGAGGACCATAACAACCTCACAAGTATGTTCTCATAATCCTGGGTGTGAGGCTGTCGTGTTCTAGTAATGTCTCATCAAAACCCTTCATCATGTGGTATAAATACATTCAACAAATTAATGCATTGCAAAACATAATTGCCTTATTGCCTAATTAGCATAAAGTGCCTTCTGTGCTAAGGGGAAATAATTATAGATGCAAACTTCTGTTACTCTGGCTAACAAAGATCACAATCAACCAGGTGTTTCAGGGGCTGAATGCCTTTCTGCTTTTGGAGTTTCTGAAAACCTATTTATGGTCAGCTTTTATTAGGATCTTCATACCTAATATTAAAAAACTGCAACAAAATGCATTTCTAGGCCTGAAGATTAGGCCAAAGACCAAGTCTCTGTAAATAAATCTGGTTTATCAAGATAAAATTATCAGGTTCTCTGTTCTGGTTTGGACTCTTAAACTTACATTCTAAATGGAAAAAACAGTCTGCAAAGAATGTTCCCTAGTTTCTAGAAACGTAGGACTAATTTTTGTCATTGCTTTGTATTTTTAGAATGCAGACAATCTTCTATTATAGTGTTTTAATGCTATAATGTTATATTGCTCTAAATAGTTAATTATATCTGTCTGATGCTATCATCTTGAACGTTTTTATCTGCCCTTCATCTTCTAAGCCTCTTTTTAAAAAGTTATTAAATAAGGAAATGAATTTGGATTGTATGTATGATGCATGCTAATTTAAATATTAGTGCTTCTACTTTAAAAAAAAAAAAAAAAAAGAGACTTAATGTAGCTTAAGAAGATACTTTTTTGTCCTTAGCATCATCTGTGCTTTAGTCAATTCACTTTTTCAGATATGTACTGTAGTAATAATAATTGTAATTATTTTTTTGAAAAAAATCTGACTTATTTTATCCACCAGAATAGAGCCTTATAGACATCAGTAGCATAAAGATTCTTGTTTCTAGATTAAAATTTTTTCCAGGTAATTGAGGAAGGTCTAAGGCAAGCGTTAAAAAAAATCATAGTACAATAACCATATTTCCTACAAGAAATAAAATTACTAAAACGATTAAGATTTTCTGCAACATTTTGATGCTTGTGAGAAGTTTCTCAAAAGCAGAAAGACATTTGATTGAAGTTTAAGGACAAATTTAGAAACCACGGTGGAAGTCATTTAATCTGTGGAATTTACTGTCAAAAGATATAACCACAGAGGAGAATTCAGGAGTACTCGGAAAAGACTGAGAGTAAAAAAACTAATAGTATTAGAAAAAACGTTTTCAGAATACGGATGGTATGTTACAGGAGGCTTTATTTGCCCTTTTTAACAGAGGAGTAAATTGGTCATCACAGTAAGGGTTTGTGTGTGTGTGTGTCTTTCCTTACCACCCCCTGCACCCCAATTTTTGCTCATTGGTACTACTATAACCTTTTTTAAGATTTTTTTTTCCGCAAATAAAGCATGTGTGCTTGATTACGTAGTAGAAGATATTACTTAAACTTTATGTGGAGAGGTTCCCAGGTGTAACCCTTTCTTTCATTTTAATGTCATATATAATATCTAGAAATATATCCTAGAGCATGCATATATTTATTAAACATGCCAGTTTCAAGTTAGGGTAATGCCTACACGCTTCCTCTAATTGGTTCCTGCCTGTTATCATGGACTATTCTTGTGCTTTGAGGAGGCTGTTAATGACAACAAATGCTTTGCAATACAGTGTGTTCTAACTGAAACTTCAGCATATGTAATTTTAAGTAATTGGCATTTTGTGAGCACTTTGAATTTTAACATAGTCCCTTTAAAATGACTTGATTGACAACAGTCTTTACAAGTATTTTGCCTGTGCTGCTGATGTAGAAGCCAGAGTATTGACTTAATAGACTGTTGACTGTCTTTGTAATGACAATTTTTCTTTTCCTTTTCGTTTGCAACTACAGATAAAAATATCTTACATAGAATCATACAATTCACCTAGTGCATTTGAAAAAGATGAAATATATATGAATATTTTTAAAGATGAACTTAAAATTAAATCAGATGGCAAATTCCCTGATCATAGAGAAAATTCTGTATATATAAAACGTGTATATTTGGAGCTTGATATGTTTGTCTTGTACTGCTGATACTGAGATATTTTAATGTTGAAAAAGCATCTGATTGGTAGTTAACTCATGTTAAAGATTGTGACAAGCATTAAACAAGTACCATATATTGATTGGAAAATAATGCCATTTTTTGGTTATTTGGAATCAATACTGTATGCATGCATCTTTTCTACTTATTTGCCTTCTGTAAGTTGTTCATTGCATAGAACTGGTACAGTGCTTAATAAATACACCTCCACATGCTCCAACGCTCAGAAGTTGTTAGGCTGAATGAGAAGATTTACAGCAGATAAGGAAAGAAAATCTGAAACAGTGTTCTTGTTTCATCTTTAATTCTTCTGTCAAAGTATACCGGCAACTGGAAAACAAATGTTTATTTGAGTCCAGGAGTGTCTCTTCACAAGTTATTTTTCAAAAAAACCTTCCATATAAGTAAGCTGTTATCCTGTTATCCCTACACAATAGGAGGAAGGTGAATTACGAGGGAGGCTGTGTAGGCTGATGGTGTAGTTGACCTTTCTCGGTTTCTTTGTGAGCCCTGTTGATTGGCACTGGAACATTTTCTATACTAGGAAAACTGGGGGGGAGTGAGACTTACTTTTCTGGAAAAGGACAATCACCCCAGAAGTTCTAACTTATTTGTGGGTGCTTTCTTTTTTGTTGCTTTGTATCTTTAAAACGCTTCTTGCCAACACGAAGTTTCCGGTAAAATACCTAATTATTCCCTCTGACCTATGCTTTTATCAACATCTGACTAGCTTTGCTTGAGAGAGAAAAAACATTTTTTGCGTTGTTCTGTGTTGTTAACATCAAAGCAGAGAAAGGTACTGTGTAGTTTGGAAGGTAACAATTTAAGTAGCACTATTAAAAGTGCAAACTTGTCCATTATTTGCATTAAAGTGCAAATAGCAAATTAAACTGACAGCATTTCTGACCAATACTCTAATCAAATGTTCCTTGTGAGCCATTTCAGTTCAATGAGCTGCAGTATAGTGAATCTATTTAGATATGCAGATAGTAGAAACAGAATTGTCTTTCTTTTGATTATTTGTGCTGTATGTGCTTCCATTTCATCCTTAACCTTCTCTACTCTTTCTGCTGAAAGCGTATGCAGAGCCAAGGATGTGGTGAGATAAGTAAATAGAGTTTGCATCACTTTACCTTAGAAATGCTCTTTTACCTCTTAGCTTCAGAATCTAATCCTTCTTGCTCTTTAAATGGTTGCACTGTTTCTTGCTCACTGTCTTTTTTCCAAGGTTAGGTAGAATATTTAAACAATAGATGTGGGCTTCTAACTAGATTTTTCGTGGTACTTCTGTGTCACCTCTGTCTGGGTTTGATTTTGTGCCCAGGTACCTCTTGATAACCTCGCTGTGTTCGAGGAATATCACAAGCAATGAGTAAAGCCCTTCAGCAGGAGGACTTTCCTTTGCAAATGGAACACAAACCAAACCAGAAAAAAGTGTGTTTATTCTCCTTTGTCAGAGTTGAAAATGACAGGGAAATCGATTCAAAAGCTTTTGGTTTTGGTTTTTCACTTTAACCAACTGTCTCTGACAAGCTTTTTATCAAATGATCTGAAATATTTTAAATCTGTGTCATTTTGTAAATGTTTGTTTCTGTTGCTAGTAGTGTATTTAAAGACATCTACCAAATCTGTCATGCCTCCATTTACAAAGGCACCTCAATTTCTATTTAATCAAAGTGTGTGCTTCATGAAAACGATACGAAATATATACTAATTACATTATAAATGTATTTAGGGAGAAAGGGATGTATTCTAGTATAAGTAAATATTTAAGCAGATAGGAGTGACTCATCAGTTGGCAATATGAGAGATAAACTGCCCTTTTCTGTCAACAGTGACTGCTGACTGACTGATTATTAGTGTGTGGCTGGGATACTTCACAGTAACCTTATGAGATCCAGAAAAAATACAATATGTTAAATCATCAGTAGGCCTGAATATTTTATTGGGTCACAGGTACCTTTGTTTTCCAAAGTTTTGTAAGGTTCATGCTCTGTAAAAGCCAGTAAACAGCTTCTGTTATACTACCTTTATAAGAAAAATCTTTTTCACCACAGTAGATTCAATATCTTGATTCAATATCTTCAATGTCTCTGTAAGCCCTTTTCTTTCGTCCTAATATTTGTTTGCTTGTAAGTTGCAAGCTCTGACTCAGGGACTGTTTCTCTCTGGTTTTTTGAAAAGTGTCCCTTGATACAAGGGATCATTGACTGCACTCATATGAATGACTGTATAATGCATAGATTAATACATAATGGTAATACATTTTGTTATGAAAGACAGTACACAAAGTCAAGCTAAATTCTCAGTTTTCAACCTAGTAAATTGAGTTTAATTCCGAAGTGGCATAAAAGAAATTATGTTCACTGTTCTCCCTTGGTTGTCTTGTTTGGAGATACGTTTTCTTTCTTCTGCCTGAAAAGTAACTGTTCCTTTAAGTAGTCTGAAAGATAACAGTTCCTAACTAGCAGAAAGCTATGAAATAATCAACATGAAGTATTTTCTCCAGCAAGATGTCCCAAGAGGCAATATCAATACTGAAATGTTATCCTTCCTAAGAAGCAGTATGTGGCACAAAACAAACAAAACTGTTGTAATGTTATAAGCTCTCTAAATTGTCGTCTGAGTGTATATATCCAACTTGTGGTTAACAGCTTTTATTTAGTATGATCTTTTAACAAATTAGGAGTTGAGTAGAGGCTAGAAAAGTTTATAAATAGTGCTATTGTACTGGAAGCAAAGGAATTCAGATACAGTCAGTGATGCATCAACTTAATGAACAAGTTGTTAGACCTGCGAGATGAGAAGTGATCTGATGTAACAGGTAAAGGTGACATTTTTCTTGAAAGATGTTCAAAAGGTATAAGAATAGATATATTTCAAACCATGAATTGTAGTGTATTGCATTTGCAAGCACATTTAGGTAGGCAAGTGCAGAAATAGCAGTAGCACAAATGGGTTTGGAAATTGTTTCTCACAATTCTAATTTGCTTCCTTAGCAGAGTAATAGGCCTTGCGGCTACGGGAAATGCAATAGATATCATGTGCTTGATGTTAGTTAGGCCTTTGATTGAATGGTATTTTCAGAAGTAATGTAGGAAAATATGGTCTAGAGGAAACCATGGTGTTAAGCTCCCTAAGTCTTGAAAAGGGACAGGATTAAAAACATTTTCTTTAGCATTTTCCTTAAACTAGTTTTAGCTGACTCTCCAGTCAGTGTGCAGACTGCAGTGAGTCTCATTCAATCATCTGGTTATTCCGAGGCATCATCGTGGAAGTTGATAACATTTCGGTTAGGATTGTGAATTCCGCTCTGGAAACCAGACATGGTTTGGGATTTTAAGTATTGCGGTATTTAAATTGTAAATCTAACCCAGATGTTAAAGACCTCTTGTAAACACGAGGACTTCATTACCTACTCTTAAGTGACTCCCTTTGGCAAGATTCTACATTTGAAAGAGACATCTCCATAAAAGATGCTTACACTCTACAGATGCTTGCACCTTTCATGCATCACGTTAGTGCCTTGTATTGCCTGAAATGCTCTCTTTGGGTCTTGGGCTAGAAGAAATCTAGCCTCTTTAAAATCTCTGCAAAGAAATTTCATGTAGCGTCAGCCTCATCGTTCTGTGTGTTTGTATATCATATTATGATAATAATTTGATAATTTGAGTCTGTGTTTGACTTGATCGTGATTTCAGATTGATCACTGTTATTGCATCTTCAATTAACTTGTAAATTAGCCTATTCACTTCCTAAAGTTTGTGTTTGCTTGCTTATCACGTTCAGAAAAATCTCAGACAAACTAGTAGAATTGGATTATCCTATCAAATTATAATAAGAAATGTGAAGTGAAAGGTATAAGAAACACTGAGAAGAATTTGCAGATAAGTGATTGTACCCTTTCAATATTGTATTTTACCACATTTACCATTTTTTCGGGTGTAATGCTGAAGTTTCTTTAGATGGTCCATCACCTCTTGAAGGGAGCATGTAAAATCCTCTAAAACCATGGATTTTTATTCTGATATTTAAAAATTTTGTATAAGAAGAAAATGAAATACAAAGAAATGTGTCATGGGTTTTGTTTTGTTCATTTTTGTGTATGTACTGTACAAACGCCTGTGTATGAAGGAGCAGGTGTAGGTTCATGAAGGCATGTGTGCTCTCACACACGCTTACCAGTGTTGTGTTATCTTACAGATCTTACAGATCTTCAGGACGATTAAATCTGTGTTTTGAGCGACTTTTATTTGAAAAATCATTGGTTATCAGCATATTTCATGAACTGCAGTGTGTATCTTCATATAATCCCCTTTTCAATTGGTACGTTCAGAATCTGGCCCAAAGTAAATTTTCACAGATGATAACTTTAGAGCTTATTTTTTATAGTTCTTAGTTCAGTCTACTGTAGCTTTCCTGTTATAAAATGTGACAGAATCCATAATCTAATCATAGTACGTAAGTAGCTAGTGGGCTACTAGTTTGTTCAGCCATGACATTTGTTGTTTGCTTTCTTTCCTAAGATTGTGGCATTTACTTCCATTACAGCCTTGTGAAGTTGCAGTAAAATGAAATCTCTGTCAAGTATGATCGAATGTACAGAGACAGAACTGTCCAAAAAACAAAAGGATAAAGCATTGATCTTCCTCTTCAATACTGTTTTCTCCTTTCTAGAAAAAAAGTGGGTTTTTTGTCAATGTAGTTGGCTATGTGATAGTACAGCAAATAGAGTTCTTAGTCCAATTCTCCCATGAATCTACGGTTAATGTCACTAGTAACTGTGTTACCAGCATCTCTGCAAAGCAGTATCAGTTATTAAATGAGGTGCCAGACTAGTATTTTACCTCAGCGAACTCTTGAAATGGCATGTCCGTACTGAAATAGGCTGTCCCCTGGATGAGTGGGTATTCAGTACTTGGAGGTACTTGGGAGTGCTGGATTAGCAAATACGGATATGACTTATATACATCTTAACACTTAGAAGTGGTTTAGATAGGATTTTCTTTTGCAGATGACAGTTGTTGCCCATAGTTCATTCCTAGCATGTATACAGCACACAGAATAGCGATCTTCCATTTATAATCATAGGAAATGTCACTTCTGAAGAGTTTATGTTTAATGAACATAATTTATGTTTAATACCAGTCTGTGCCTCAGATCTCCAATGGGAATTTTTCTTGCGGAATAACAGCAGATATATTTGTTTGAATATTTGCATAGATATACACAAGAAATCCTTTTCTTTTTATGTATTTATGAACTTGTATGAATGTTCTGGTTTTGAGGAGGAAATAAAATGTTGAAATAGAAACCATTTATTCTATGCCCTGTGCTTAATAAGTATCGACTGTTCAGCTTTTTAAGCTGAAGCATCGTTAATGAGTGTGTGCTCTGTTAATGCTGGACGTTTTTTAATCCAATACCTTTTTTACTGGTTTTTTTTTTTTTTTTTTTACTTCATTGCACATAATGCTTTGGACTCCTGAAATCGTCTGAAGTTCAGACCTGTGGTGTTCATAGGCAGAGGAAATGAGTATATTGTGAGCTGGAGAGGAAAAGGAGCAATAAATATGTAGCAGTTAAGTTGTGAATATAAATCAGACAAGAAAATTGCACTTAACATTTATCATGTGTATCTGTGACATTCAGTGAAATTCCATCATGACAGATTTCAGTGAATTTCTTCATGATAAATGAATCTTCAAGAGAGATAAAACCATGGAGCAATTTAGTATCTTGGGGAACAGCTTAAGGGAATTCAAATATATCTTTTTTTTTCTGAGAGAGAGAGAGACTGTGTGAGAGAGCAAGCAATGTAATAGGAATGAGCAGGAAATCAAAACTAACCTTATCTGGAGAAGAAGGATGTTTTATAGACCAGATGTAGGCAAGATCATGGAAAGGTTTATAGATGGGGATGTTCTCTTCAATTTGTCGTTTTTAGTTTGGTAATTTATGTAACGTGTGGACGCAAAGACTTTAGATTTGGAGACTTAGCCTGTGAACTATCTTCTATAAATTTCCATACGTTTTGTATATTTAAGTGATCCAGACTGCTCTGGATATTTCGACAAAAACGTCTGAGGACCTGTAGCTTCAATCATGGTAACTGCATTTCAGCTGCCTGTAATTGAAGTACCTTTTAGTGGGAACTTGACTTCCCTCTGCTCATCCTTAGTAATAGCAAGGTTTTGATTTAAGTTGTATTTAGAACTTAACTAAATAAAGCAAACATGTTGCTCCTGAATACTTTGGAACTTGTTCCTTCATGATAAATGCAAAGCTATTTCAATGTTTTTTTTTTATTTTTCTGATTATGTAATATTGCTAATGTGTATCAATAGTATTGTAAGCTTTGTTCTGTCTGCAATTTCTGTAGATGTGTGAACTATTAGGTACAAATTCCCATTTTTGCACTTTTAGTGGACACTTTAAGTGCAATTTAATTTAGTGTTATAAGTGGAGACTATGTATTTGAAAATCTCATGGATTGATTAGAACAACAACTTTCAGTAATTCTTTAAAACAGATATTTCTACAATCCCTGCTTTCTTCAAACTACAATTCATTTGCACTTCATGCGTATCTGATCTTTTTTTTCTCATTTGTTCACAAAATGAAGTTAGGAACACGTACAAATCTTGTCTTAGCAAAAGACAGATAAAAAGTGCAGCCCCACAGATAAACTTCTCTATGTAAGCAAGGTTATTTTTATTGTTAGTTTGGTTATTACCATTAGTTTTCCTCAGTGTATAGACTACCATGTTCGTTTTATCTAATGCAGGAGGCGTTAAAAGACAACAACAAAAAAAGAGAACTGGAGGAGAAAACTAAGAGAGCTAAGCTGGCAAAAGAGAAGGCTGAACGAGAGAAGCTGGAGCGGCAGAAGAAGAAGCAGCAGTTGATTGATATGAACAAAGGTAAGGCATCATTTTTAGTAGAGAGATTTGTTAAAAGAAAAAAAATAGCTATGGGGAATACCAGACCAAAGATTGTTGCAAATAAATATCAAAAATACTTACTGTCTGTTTTGAAAACAGAAAAAAAAATTAACTTTTTAAGTTAAAATGTTTTGTTTTGTTTTAGCCTACCGGATCTTGTAATTCTGCATCTGTCCCTTAATGTGTGTAATATTCCCTTTAAGGCATTTTGTTGTGAATTACTGGCTTATTTTCATTTGTTGCAGTTAATTGATTTTATACATATATATATATATATAGATTTGCTTCCAAGAAAAAGTATCTTACTTGTTTTGTTGTTAATTCCATTCTGTAAACATCTTTATAATCAAGATAATGTGGCAATTAACGTCTATCTTTTTGAGCTTGGAGGCTCCTTATTATAATGGATGTTCTCCCAACAGTACTATTATAAGCTGGAAAATCTATTTTAGCTCCACACCTAAATACAGAATGACATTTCAGTATGATAAAAAAGCAATGTGTTGAGTTTGTCAGCTGTGAGATCATTATATTGCACATGAAGCCACCCTAAGAGAAGAAAAGTAAGAAGGCAGGAGGAATCAGGTGGTCCCTAATATCGATGTTTTGCAGAGTTGTAAAAGTTGCAAAATGTATGCTATATTTTTCACCTATTGGACTCTGGAAGGGAAGGAGAGGTGATAAAACTATAAGTTAAATTATTCAAGCGATTACTTCAGGCTGCATTTTTGTTCTGTTTCCATGAGTTTGGAAAGTTGGCCTTTTTATCCATTGAAAAATCTATCAGATGCGCTCATGGCAAAATACTACGGGACATTTTCTGGTTATGATGACCTTTATGGAAGACATGGTGGTGATTTAACTCTCTGTCAGGATGATGTTGCAGTAAACCTGTATAGTTTACTAACCATAATATTGACATAGTGTTGTGCTGGTGTTGGATAAAATATGAGGTAAGTTTTGAAATAACATTTATTTCAAAGGCATATGTGCAGTATCTGTAACAGATGTCAATTTATATAAGGATGAAAAATACTAGAGAAATAGTAGGCCAGGCAGACAGACCCCCTCCAACAAGTAAGAGGATGACTGTGGAGGTAAACATAGTCAGAGTCATGGAGGGGCCAGGTTCTGTTCAGAATCTCAATCACTGACAATGCAATAGCGCAGAAATAATAGAACCTAAATGATATTTTTTGATGTTGCATGCTTTTAGAATGCTAATATTTCTGTCCTATTAGCATGTTTCCCATCACTAGTGAAAGTCTTGTGCGTTGACAGCCAGCTCTTGAAGGACGTTAGGCCGCCAACCTTCCCTTGCTGTTTAGCAACCATGATCCTCTAAAATATGTGTTCGTGGTAAGCTTAACCTTCAGTCTTCACTTTGAATGAACGTATGCATAAAGTGGCCTCTACAGAGAGCTCTAGTGGAAATACATAGATCTCATGGAAGCACTTCAGAAAACCATTTCTTTACCAACTTCTTTGCTCCATCCCTGTGTTCTGTGAAGAGGAAAGAGAATCTGAAGAAGACAGATTGTTTTTCTCTGAACTTTCTGTTCATTACAGTGGCAAGTACATGTGACTCAGTGCTTGACATAATCTGACATTTTCTCCAAGATGAGTAGCGGACACACATTCTGTGGTGCACTTTGAAACCTCCTCCATGATCTGTGCAGTTCTCCTCCATGCAGTTTTTTCATCACTGCAGCTATTTACATTTGAACCATTATTTCATTTTTATTTATTTTTAACTCAAATTCTTACACTGAAAAAAGCCCCAGCTATGTAGTTATGCTACTATCAATATACCTGATAAGTATGTCCTCTACATAAGCATTTGTTTGTCAGACTGAATCATATTTACAATCATTTAACAGCTTATGCGGTTTTATCTGTATTGATATATGTATACAAATGTAATCACTTTTTACTCAGACATTTCACAATTTAAATTTGCTAAGAATTTGCTAAGAAACCAAAGAATTTTTTAATCTAGTCCTCAGTCTGTTCCTGAAACTGCAAACGCGTGAATGACTGTACATTACCAAATGCTCTGAAATTGTCATTTAAATGACTAATATTTCTAAAACAGTAACACAAAGTCAATCTAATACTAAAATATTTTTCCAGTATTTAAATGGCTGTTTATTGAAATATGCATTCCACAAATTACAACTATATTGCCACATCAGGAGGATGGGGCGTGAGACAGATCCATCCCCATAGCATTCTAGAGCGTTGGTATTCAATTAATGTTTTTTTTGCCAAGTTACTATTTTTTCTGGAAATACCCACTTCTGAATGCCTTTTGCTGCTTACGTAAATAGTTTACAAATTTCTCTAAGCTAATATGATACAGAACGCTTAGAGGAAACAGACAGATGTCTTCTCAAGCTGTCATTTTGACAAGGTGATTTTCACCCAAAGGGTATTTTAAACTAGCTCAGTTTCAGTTATTTCTCTAGCTGTATCTTCAAGAATAATATTTTAATGTACGGCCTTTCACATCAGAGTAATAGGGTTCCTATGTTTTTTCCAGCTTCTTAGGATGTAATTTTATGGTAAGGTTTTTTGTTTTTTGTTTTTTGTTTTTTTGCTATTACCCAGATATGCAGCTGCAATTTTTTTGTGGCCACTGGAAAAATCCGGGGTAGAATTAATTGCTTTTCTGTTTCTTGGCATGAGAGAGAGAGAGCGCAGAAAACTGCAGTGTGGCCAGAGACAGGAACTGCCCTGTGCGATTCCTAGTTGTAGAAAAACCTTAGAGTTGCCAATATTTTAGAGACCAGGTCACTTGATTTGCTGTTTTCTGCTTTGTGGAGTGCCTAGCCTATTTGAAATATCATATAAAGACAATTAGTGTCAACTAAACAATGTAAATACTACTGAACATTCCTACATGTGTAGGGTAAAGGAATGTAAAGTGAGAAATAGAAAACCTCTCAACTCCATATATGCTTTCAAGTGACTTGCACTGGATGGTGTTTTATGAGCTTAAGTAATTGTAAATCTTAAAATACCTCCATGTTTTCAAAATATCAGTATTTACATTAAAAAAAACAGAATCAGGCTGATTTTGACAGGTGAAAAAAGCGGTATTTACCTTCCAAAAGAAATGTTTTCCTTTCTGGCATTCTCATCACTCTGCTATTATTTCAGCATCTGCTTATTATGTTTCCTGGACTAGTAAGGTACTTTTTTATACCTACTTTACTGGTGAGGTATGGAGGCATAGAAAGACTTAAGTGAGTTACCCGTACGAGTAGAAATCCCAAATTTCAGTATAAATCAGGAAGCATTTTTTCTTGTTACAGGATAGAAATTCTGTAGGAAAAAAAGCTTGTGTCATCTTTTCTTTAGCACGTACTAGCTCTATGGAACGAGAATATTTTTCTGGCAGTTTTTCAGCAGCGTTTCCTATTTTTTGAGGGCTACAGCAGACTGGGCTATACTTATGTATTTATGCTTAGTCTTTCATGACTTTTGTCTGATTTAACCTCTGCAAAATTCTTGCCACATTACTTCCATGTGCATATCTGAGCAAGAGAGGGGAAAAAACTGAAGACAGCTTTCTGGGAGCTGAAAAGCGTGTAACAGCAATTCTGATGCAAATGCTATTTAATCAGAAACAGTTTTGCTCTTCATTATATCTGATTACCATGGCAATTAAGATCACCTTTTAACTACCAGTATGAGGATAAAAGCTAGAATGAGCTTCCTCAGTCCCAATTAGTATTGAATTAATTGTTTTGAAGACATACTAACATCCTCTCCTAATGCAGATGAAGATAATGGAAGTGAAGTTCTTTGCTAGTGGTTAATGGATGTTCCTGCTTTTCTTTTTCAAATCTTCTTGTGTAAGTCATGCCATTTATTCAGGCAGTGTATATTCTCAGACCAGCGTCAACAGTAATTCTGTTGTGCTTCCTTAAACTGTTACACTTGCATTGACTGTTGCAGGATACAATTGAAGAAGGTCATTTTTGCTACTGTTTTCTAAGGACTCTGTTCTTTTCTAATTGTTATGTCCTTCTTGTGTATCCTTCAGTATGTTTGTATAAACAAAACTCCATACTAAATTTAGTACGAGAAGCATATTATTTTGAAATGTTAGCATCTTAGCCTTTATACTTTGAGCTTATATGTTGAGTAGTGGTTGCATAGGATATCTAGAGTAATGAAACATGTACATATTTGCATTCTGCAACTTGTTAGTTTGTGATGCTGGATGCCAGTGAGATAAATGTTAGACTTCATGTTGAGAGTCATGCTTTTCACGTCGATGGTCTGTTTTGAATATGCTACACTTATCCTAAAACGTATTGTTCATAGGGAAAAATCAGATGGAGATTTACGTGATGCTTAAATGTGATCATCTGTAGAACCAGGGTGAAAATTGATTTTTGTCATCTTCAGAGCAATTTTGTGTGATATTTGCCAAATTTTTAAGCTTCATTTATGTCTTTGTTTGAAGAGGTCTTGAAAATGGGTGAAGGGGAAAGGAATGAAAATTACTATGAATATTTTCATTAATATGGGTCAAAACCAGCTCAAGAGAGATGCAAATAGCTATGAGCATGGAGTGGAAGATAAAAAGAAATTAGAAATTAAAATTTAATCTCACCTTTAAAAAATTTTGTAATGGAAAATTTCTTTATGAATACTGCATGTCGCACCTTCCAAGCAAACTGAAGAAACTACATGAGGTAATTTTTCAGAGAAAAAAAGAAACGATTAGACTCAATGAAATCAGAGCTTTGGAGGTAGCGATTTACAGGTGGCGAAAGAGAGAACAATTTAATATTTTTCTCTCAAAAATAGGCTTCTTGGGGACTGTTTGCTAAACAGTAACAAGTGTTAACTTCAAGTATAGTGTTCTGTGCAAATTCCACTTTCCTTTTACATGGATAAAGTATTATTATTTCAAACGATGTTTACCATTTTTACTCTTAAAAGATACCTGTGCTATTCTCTATTTCAAGTGCTAGGTAACGTAGAGTCGCGTAGAACTTTTGGTGTTAAAAAGAATTTCTGAAATAATTAAAACTAGTTGATCAGCTAGCTATTTCTCTAATGTAAGTTTTGTCCAGGACTCAGATTACAAGGAGGAGAATCACATGTAGAAGTGTTGTGAAGTGGAAGTTTATTTGACTGTTAGGGGGAACAAGAGGGTGATAATTAAATTCTATCTCAATGAAAAGATTTTTGCTTTCTATAGTTATAGTGTATACTTTCTAAGAGCACTATTTAAGATACTGTCTTCACGAGAGTGTTTTTTGAAATTAGGAGAGAATACCATGTTGATGAGCCTCTTCGTACTGAAAACTTATTATGAAATATCAAAAAAGGGGTTTTTTTTAACACTAGTTTACGTAAAGTTATCTTAGTGATTTCTGTAATGTTCATTTGCCAATATATATCATAATATATCTTCACTAATAATAAGTTTCTGTAAGAAGTGCTACGTTTTCCAGATAAAGTGCTAAGAGTTTTAGGTTTCTCACAAGTGTTAGGTTAGTAGAATGTTGCACCCCAATACAATCATTGTAGTTAAAGGTAATTTAAAAGTCTGGCAATGAAGCAGTGTATACTCGTAAGGAAAAGCTCTGTAAGACCCCAAAGGATATTTGGTTTAATGATTCCTTCTTCCTCTCAAACATAGATCTCTAATTAAATTAACTCTACTTTATGACATTGATTTCAGTGCTATGTTGGTGCTATGTTAGTATTAGTTGTATAGTCAGACTTTCAACCTGAAATTGCTGGTAATTGGTAAGGTGTGTAATCCACTGGGAGAAGGTGGTCAAGAAGGTGGCCAAGAAGGCCAATGGTCTCCTGGGGTGCATTAGGCAGAGTGTTGCCAGCAGGTCGAGGGAGGTGATCCTGCCCCTCTCCTCAGCCCTGGTGAGGCCTCACCTGCAGTACTGTGTCCAGTTCTGGGCTCAAAACCCACCTGGATGTGATCCTGGGCAATATGCTCTAGGTGACCCTGCTTGAGCAGGGAGGTTGGACTAGATGATCTCCAGAGGTCCCTTCCAACCTAAACGATTCTGTGATTCTGTGAAGGTTTAAAAAATTCTAAATATATTACATTTGATCTTTTAGAACTGCAGTATAAGCAGAGTCTAATTTTGTATCTGGAGTAGATACATTTTTGTTAAAAGCAGAAAGGTGAAATATATACATATATATATGTATTTTTGAATTACAGGATGGGCAATAAACATAAAAGTGTAAGTTTGCAAGTCCAGAATTCAGACCGCAAAACTACAGAGATATTATTCAGTGTCATATTCAGTAAGATGAAAGGCATTATACAGTAGTATTTATCTTTGGTGTACAGACTGTGCCATATAATTCTTGTTAAACTGTACCACATAGAAGATGATTTGCATGAGAGCAATCAAAAGCTAAAACCAGCATATCTCTTTGGACAATGAAATAGCATAATAATGAGAAACAATCAACTGGAAACTTTGTTCAAGAGTCAAATAAACAATAGTTGCTCTCTACCAGTCTAAAAGACATGTTACTGTATTAATAAGGAAATTTATATTCAAGATCATTGATTGGACTCTAGATTATGAATTAGTTCCAAAACTATGTGTTGATTTCTAAGATCTTCTGTATGTTTTGTAAGCATATACTCTGTAAAAATTATTGTGCTGAGTGAAGTTTTCCATAGCCACGTTATGGCTAGTTAGGTAGCTATGACACCATAGGGCCAACAGTAAGTTTCTTGCTAGAAACATCTCAGGCTACCCTTGTTGAATGCTAATAAATTTTGATGTCAGGGTATGTTCAGATCCAGTATTGTCCAGGCCAACTACAAGATGGTTAATAATCGTGGAAAACCATATAGATTTCATCAGAGTCACTTTTGAATCCATGTAGCAAGGATTCAACCAAATGAACAAGTTGCAGCTCAACAGCAGCTGTGACACTTTTCTATATAAATGTTCTTAGTAGGAAAATCCTGAAATAGTGTGACTGACTTTCCAACCCCTGTTGCAAAATCTCTTTCACAAAAATGAGGATTAATAAAAAAAACTTTTGAAGGAATTTTTTCAAATTGGATGTATCATGCTAAGAAATTAAGTCCAACAGTGTAGCCTGGACTAATTGCTTCCTTTTCTGAGAATAAATGTTTCATTAAGGTGAAGAAACACTAACGGGACTGTCAGGAACTGGCCAAGAATTCTGGAAGCTGTTTCATGACAGATAATCGGTTCCCTATCATCTAGACATGCTGTTGATTTTGCTCTAGAATAAAATATATATGTCTCAAAGTGTTCTTTCTTGCAAACTCTGCAATAACAACCGGTCAGCTAGAGGAGTTCTTGTTTTGTTTAGGAAGAAAGGCTCGCATAGAACAATTCCTCTTTTGACAAATATTTTATTTTCTGTCATGGAGGTTTATTTGTTCACTCTTTGACTTTGTAATTAGACCTCATAGGAAAAAGTTGAATTTTGCTTATTATAAATCAACAGTGTAAGGATGTGAATGTAAAATGGCTAAAACGTGAGTGATTGTCTTATGTTACTATTCTTAGAGAATAACAGCTTGACAAACTAACAACACTTACTGTCTAGAAATGTTTAGAAATATTAATGTCTATTTCAGACAACTTGAATTGAAAAAAATTGACAGTTATTTAGAGATACGAAATTTTCTATATAGAATATGTTCCTTTAGTCCTTCAGAGCTTGCCACATTACTTTTTTGCCTTCACTGCTGCTTTCTGTGCATTCTGACAAAGAGGAGGTCGTCTGTGGAACACTTTAAATTTAGAGAGATCTGTAACAGAAAAATCTCAGCATCCCAAAATTTATGACAAGCATTGGCTGCTTCTGGTTGTGGCACTGTAATCTGAAATTTTTCAAAACATCGATTAATACAAGAATGGCTACTGCTGATGGAATTATCTGAAAACTTTGAATAATTCCAATATAAATTGAATGAGTTCATTACTATATTTAATAAAGTAATATAGTGAAAATATATATATACACACACACACACACACACATATATATATTTATATGTCAGCAAGAAAATGTGAGAGCTTCCACTGCCCCCAAAATGTGTTCTCAGGACTCATTTCTTCCTGAAGTATTGGAACAGTTGTTTAGCTATGAGCAGTTTTTAAAAGAAAACAATTTTCTAATGCTAAAAGGGATTCAGGATTATGTACTGTATCTGAATATCTGCTGATCACTTAAATTAAAGTGTTACTTACAGGACTAAGTAACTGTAACTGAAATCTAATCTTCAAACAGTAGTAAAACTTGATAACAGGTGTGTATACTTGTTCAGGTTTCTATTACATGGCCTTTTTTCTTTCATTTTCGGAGTTGCACGATCTTTTCCTTCCCACATAGAGGCAATGTCTTCCCATTTGTTACTAAGCAATCCACCTTAAAGCCTATTTTTCTAAGTTTCATGAAAATAATCCTTGCAAGGGGTATAAATCCATTCAGAATAAGGCCGCAGAGGTAATGCTGATGAATTTCAATTAAATACATTCCTGCTAAAGTAGACCTTGACCATTGTGACATTTTCTGGAAATGAAAAAGTGAATGCATTTCAAAAAATTGTTTTTGATAGTCTGCCAGTACAACAAAGCACATTTTTCTCATTCTATTAACTTTACATAAGCCTGAGATCAGGTTATCATAAACAATGAGCTTAATTGCTTTGTGAGCAAGGCTTTGCCTTGTTTTGTAAACTGACACGAAGGATAGGTTCACTTATCAGTCATACTGCCCTAACTCACTCTTCTTTAATTAAAAAGCAAATAACAGTCATGAGATTGTCTTCAACTACAAAATGATGAGGAAGACTGCTTCCTAAAGATATTTTTATGCATGCAAAATGAATTTAGCAAATGAATAACATGAAAATATAGTATGAGAAGATAAATGCACACTTTCCAAAAGCCACTGAAAATTGACCTTTTTAAAAGAATACATTGCAATTAAAAATTCCTGTACTAATTATGAATAGAATGTCTTTTTTTAGGTTTATACAGGGCACTCATCTCAACCGTGGAAGAGCTGTGAAACGTTTTGGCGCTTCTGCTGTTGAAATGTGACTTGTTAAAAGTATTTAAAAGTTCAGAGCAGAACAGTATACTGCAAGTTGTGAAGAAAAGAATAATTTTGAAACCACTTGGAGAAGAAGCAGGCAGGTAGTCAGAATGTATCACCTGAAGTGATATTTGGCCAGACTCTTCCAGGAAGGGCCCTAATTTATGAAAAATTCTCTGGGAAGTTCCTGTAAATTTTGGTCCAAATGACTGTGGAGTGGTTCTGCTTTTATTGGTTTAGATTAGTTTGCAACTAATATATCTGTAATAATACATGTACAAGATGTTTTACAAATGAACAAGAGCACGTGGGTATTGTCTGTACTAGAAGCTGAAAGCACGCCACTAGAAGATATGTGCATTCCCTTAGTAGTCTTCACGTAGTCAGTGTGGACAAAAAAAAAAAAAAAAAAGTGAAGGCAGAAGAACGCTCCAGAAATAAGAGAATGTTGCCAGGTGTGCTCAGAGGGCTTCCCCTGTGAGCACTGGCTGTGAATCTGAACCCAAGAAACCAATAGGTTTTCCTAATAGGTTGGAAGTGGATCGTGTTTTGGATGCATGGGATGAGCTATAGTATGGTGGCCTCAAAGAAAGTGGCATCTCTGTAGTCAGTTCTCCAAAATGATTTAAGTAACTTAAAAAGCCTCAGCTATTGTGTTCTCTGATTCTGTCATCATTAGTCAAAAGTGCTACTCCTGTTATTCTATTATATTTCATTTAAAAAACAGCAGTTTCCTTAAGTCTCCTTTCCCTTGAAGACTTATAAAGCGGTCGTCGTGAAGCTCCTGAAAAACCTGCTAGAAGATGCCTATTCCTACTTATTTGATAGGTGATGATATTCTGAAGGCTAAAGTAAAACTGTCTTTGATATTGGCCACAAAAAGGAGGCCAAATTTATCAAGAGAAAAAAAAAATCAAACTTGTGAAATTATAACAGATGGAGCTTGTTACAGTCACTTAATTATCTTGCTTTCTAGGTGTCCTTTTGTTTGCATAAAGATAGGAGTATACCTTAATCAATTGTTAGGATGTGCTCCGTTTTGCTTCCATATTCAGGTGTGTACCATGTTAGGTTCTTATCTTTGTAAGACATATGAGAAGAATTTTCAGCAAACAGGATGGCATCTGAATTTAGTGTAAACATCTTTTTTTTTTCCTTCCTCCTATCCAACTTTGGGGTTATTCTCAACAAAATCTGTAGTTCTTCCAATTTAAAACAGAAGCTTATGTTTCTTAATCAGTTGTCTAGTATGTGCTGAACAGTTTGAAGAGGTCTTTGTTTACAACGTGGGTGTATAGCTAACTTACCATAGCTACTTATTAAGACAATGCTTAAGAAAAGCTCTTTTCAACTTACTTTAAACATCACTTAAAGTCTTCCTTTATATTTTGTAGTAGGTTAAAAAATGAAGTAAAAATACTTCTCTAGTTTTTTTTAGAGAATTCAATATAGCTGAATAATTTTCAAATTCTTTTAAAATTCAGTTACAAGTAATGAGCTTGGCTTCCGTGAAATCAATATTTCTTTTCTTGAAGAAGGTTCAGACCTGTTTTCAGGACACTTCAGTATGGCAGTTTAGAGGAGAGTAAAACTAAAAGCTTCCATGAGGTTCAAGTCATCAAAGTTAGGCCACTAGCACAGAAGCAAGTCCAAGGATGCCTACTATATCTGAGGCAATCCAAGAAGTTAAATGTAGTCCTTACTCCAAGTGTGTACTTCTCATTCATGAGTCGGTTTGCTTCCTAAAGACAGCAGTACTGCATGTCTTCTAATGTGATCTGTCAGCAGTACTCTTTTAATTACAAGAATGGTTTCAAAACTTTCATAAGCTAAAGTAGACTAAATACATTTCTGATTCCAACAGGAAATTTAGCAGCAGTTATAGAAATTGCAGTCCAGGCTCACTTGTAACTTCAATTGCTACTCAGACTAGCAGAACAAAGAATATTTTTGCTGTATGTTTTTTCACCTTTAATTTTCATTCTAATGGTATAAGTTATAAATAGGAAACAAAATTATTTTGCGTTTACTATAGGCAGGTATAGGTGTCAAGGTTGAGGTGTTAGATTTTTTCTTTTTTGAGATTTGGATAAAGTTCTTCAGGAAGTGATAAAGAAACAGAGTATTGACAAAAAGGATGCTAAATCTAACTTAAGGATTGTATTTCCTAAGTTGCTAGCAGTGATAGCAAATGGACCTCATGGTATCTCATGTTGAAACAGTTCCTTTGTTTCAGAGAAAATCTGAAACAGAGAGAATGGCTGTGATAATAGGACAACCTAAAAGTATGCTTGAAACATTTAGTCCTTCATTAATTGATTTTTATCTTGATTTTGTGTTTTATAAAGGAAGGCTTAAGGAATCGTGTAGGCACACTTTGTCCCGAGATAATATAGCACATGCAAAGGCACATTTAAATCAATTTTACTTTTTTTTCTTTTTAATGTTAATTTCCTGGCTTTGTTTCTAAACTTTTGCAAATGTGCGGTTAGTATTGTCATTCGATTTCCATGTACTGTTTGTTGATGCATAAAATATAAAGGAGACCAGCTTGAGTTGAGGACAGATTATCTATCTTTGGAAAGGTGAAGTTTAAAAATAATATTCTGGAAATACCCTATGTGCTATGTTTCTGTCTGATATTTACTTCCTTGCAGAGTACTTAACGTTAGAAATAAATACCTAATTGATTTTAATGTTTTGAATTCAGTATATTATATGAAGAAAAATTAAAACAGTCTAATCATACTTGATCATGTATTTTCTAATATATATTTGGCTTGCTGTGTAGTCTAAGCAGACAATTATTTGTCTTTTAGAAGAAAACTCTTCCTCATAAATTTAAAGGTCATATCTGCCCTAGAAGACATTTGAAAATAAAAACACTTTGCTCGAAAGGAAGGGCTTAGTTTCCAATTATAGATATCCAGAAATTGTTTATTTTCTTTATTCTGTAACTTACACAGCAGCATAAGTGCTGTCAATTGGTTTCTTCTTGCACTGCCATTCACCGTTTTGTCATTCACCAATTTAAAAGATACGTTATCCAAAAAAAGTTGCAGATTGATGCTTTAGGCTCAGTGGATTGAAAAGGTCGTGTGACTGCCGTCCCTGATCTCACATGTGCTATATCACATAATTCCTTTCAGAATTCTTTTTGTTGCATACTTAACGTCTTTAGACTTTATTCCCACAGTCTTATTTGGGAATATGTTCTAGAACATCATTTTTGATGGCAAAGATGCTCCTCTAACTTGCTAACCTGAATGTTTTCCTTTGCCAATTTGTAGCTATTTGTTGCTGCAGCAAAGCTGCCTGTAAGCTTAAGTTGCTCTTTTTCTCTCTTTTCTCTCCTGGAATGTAATCTCCTGCTGTGCTTCAAACCAGTAATCACATGTCTTTTCAGTGATTATTTCAGGTAGCCTGAAGAAATCATGCTACCGTAGGCATTTCTCATTAGAATCCACTCCCCTAGTTATCGTAAAGGCTTTTCCAGTTTTGATTTGTCTTCTGTGAATGCAGTGACCAAACTTGTAAACCATGTTTTAAAATCAGATCTTACTAGTATTTCATAAAATTGCACTAGTTGTTCTTGATTACTACTATAAATAGAGAGTATTGCATGACCCCCCACCCCCCACCCCCCCCCCCCCGTGGGGGGGGATCACAGACTGATCAGATTGGTAATTCACCACTGTTACTTTGGTCAGCTCTTTATACTGAAGTTGTCAGTCATTCCCTAATGAAGAGCTTGTGGCTTGCACCTGAAGTTATGCATGACTATTTTATTTCTGTTATTTTAATCTATTGTGTTACTCCAGGACTTATGCATGTTTTAATCTTATCTTCTGAAAACTTAATATTTCCCATTTGTATGTCATCTGTTATTATGCCAAATTCACTAATTAGAATATTAAATTAAGGACAGATTTGGGGAGATTTTCCATTGTAAGCTCTCAAGTGTTAAAGCTGCCTTCCACCTTTTTGTTATTACTCAGTCAGCTAGATCTTTTACTAATGACCATTTTTTCCAGCTTTCACTAATAATTTAATATGCCATTAAGTCAAATGCTGAAGACTAGATAAATGAGAGAGAACTTCTGTAGGCAAATAAAGAGCAATGTATCATATTACAGAAACTATAAAGCTAATCTGTTCTCTCTGGAAAACCTAAAATGTTCATCTAATCTGATATTCTGCCTTTGTGCCTCTAATTATTCTTTCTTTCCAAATTTATCCGAAAGGCCTTGCATGCTACCAGGTGAACACTATTATGCTTTTTCCTCCCCATGTTTTTGTTTTTCTTATATATAAATTCTATGTTTACCTTTCTTTAAAAAAAAAAATTTATCTAGTCATTCTAAGTAGCAAATTAAATTCCTAGAGATTTGCCATTTGCTTCCACCTCAACTGTGAGAACTTTACATTAGCCAATACAGCATTAGTCATCCGTGGTCAATTTTTTATCCTGTCTTTGTTCCAGGGGTTAGTACTATTATCTGCATTAAAACTGAAGTGAAGTAATCTTTCAGCTTGACCACGTTGAGATTGTCCTAGATCTCTCACCATAGTCACCATTCTGTTTGTAGTTCCGTCTTTCCTCCCTCTCCCCCCAGCCTTTTTTACATTCAAATCTTCAATTTCTGGTAGTAATTATATAGTTTAGCAAAGATCTCGTGTTTGAAATTGGCAGTTCAATTAGAGTTACTGATGTTAAGAATTTCATGTAGCACAGTAAACCTTTCACATTTGTGGTCGTATTTTTCTATGATCAGTTCATCTATAATGTGTTTTTATTTATAAAAACAAAGCCTAAAGTCTGGAGCATTACCTTTATAGACAGCAAACTTGTTTTCAGATATCGCTATTTCTCAGAAGCATTCATAAGTGGATGCAGCTAGTTCCAGTCTTTTCCACTTACTTTCCTGTTATGGTCCATTTTAATTCCATTTTCTTTTTCCCTTCTATTCTCCTCCCTACCACCGGTCAAAAATTACGATCAGGTTTAGGTCCCACAATCTTACTATGGTTGCCTGATCATCTCAGATGTCACTTTTTTCATTCACTGTATCATTCTTTTTTCTGTCGGTGCCTCTCAGCTGGCTGAGGGCTTCTCAGCAGTGTAAGAAATAATATTATTATTATTCTACAGAAGTAGTAGCTTATTTTTGTTCTCATAATCATTGAGAGTGGCTGCAATAAGCTGCATAATACTGGCAAAATTGGAGGGTTGTGGGACCTGTGAGAGGAGGAGTCTTACTGTAACCTCCTAAAATTGTGCCTATTTTCCACACTGACTGCATATACTAAAACAAATCTGTAGTAGAATGTTAATGTGAAATACAAATGAAACCAAGGCAGTCTTGTAGATATCTCACCAGTTAATGATTATGAAAAATTTTTGCCTTTCCAGTTGCATTTAATACCTGTAGTGAATCTGGCTCCTTGCTAAGCCTAATCAAAGACTTTAGAGGGCTAGTCATAAAATGGAAAAGAACTTGAAAAAGGTTTTTTTGCGTACACGGATACACTTGCTATCTCCGTTTAATGCCTGGGACTAGCGTGGAAAAGAAGGAATGGGGGGAAAATGACTTGTACCAGGTCAAACACCTATTCTTGTGTGCAGTGGGAGAAATCTAAAAGAGAAATAACGTAAATGTCCACTGACCATTTCTATGGTTTAGAAACTTCTCATATGTTTTGGCTTTATTTCTGATTTGTGTCTACATGTTGCTGTAGGAAGTACAGAAAACAAAACAATAAGTCAAAATAAGCATAAATATCTGAAATACCTCAGCAAAAGCTGTTGGGAAAAGCTGGACTTTCTGTTGAATGTTTTTTAAGAATTTTAACAAAGTCTGACCAAAAATGCAATTCTCTGTCCAGTTCCCATTTAATCACCTGACAGCTTTGATTAAGACGCAATGTTGAGATCAGCTTGTTTTTAAGTTTTACTTTGAAGAGTTTGTACTATGGTCCACAGTTTCCTGACTTCATATCTCTTTCTATACTGTATCTTTTGGAATTCCAAAAATAGAGTTTTCTAAGAATTAGTAGGTAGAATAGCATACTCAAAAAATGGAAAAGAGAAGAAATGGAAAGCTGCATAAACATTTATGAACTATTTAAGGAATTTTGTCTGTTAAAATAAACTCTGCCAATTCTATTTTAATTAACATTGAAAGATGTAATTTTTCTAAGTATAAGATATTCTAACATGTTAACTACCTCTATGAGTATTACAGTCATACTTACTACTCATTAAATTTTTCAGATCAACGTGGAGTGTATTAGTTTGGTCATAGTGCTTTCACAGATCTTTGATTTAGAAAACAGATTTAATGCAGAACCAGAAATAAATCAGTGAATAACCATATGTAGGATAAGGAACACAGCAAAATAATTATGGGTATGCTTTAGACCAGATTCTGGCCTTGTATATTTGAGTGGGAAACTAGAGGATCTAATTTTAGATGAAATCTAATTCTAGCTGGCACTTCAGAGTCTTCTGCTGGTTGCTGCTTTTGCTCTGCTCCCTTTTATGTTACCCTGACTATAACTTTATTATATGTCGCTTATTATACATCAGTGTAGTTTAAACCATTATATATAACTTAAATTTACAAAGTAGTTCTACTGATGATCATCATGTAGAAATCTGAACCAGGTACTGTTTTACAATTGGATGTGGTCCAATAAATCTAAATAAATAAATCAAATTTCTCCATTACATTAAAAACCTGCCTTTTATCATGAACGTTTGAGGGTCAGATCTCTTGAATGTACTGTAAGCCTCCTACACTTTTTGAGTGAGTCAGGTAGAAGTGCTTTACCAAAATGCAAGTCTTTTGCATGAAGTAATTATCATCCCACTCTGGGGAAATTTATATTAACTTAAAGTCGCAGAGATTTCAATAAAATGTCCACCTCCCACCTGTTGAGTCTGGTCTATTTTAACTTTGTATTTTTACTTAGATGTGTGAGCAGAACAAGAATCATTCAAAAATAGTTTTTTAATGTATTGCAGTACTTTGGCCTCTATTTCTTGTGTTGGTGCATGCTGCTATCAACCATTATTAACAGAACATACTGAAACACAAAGGAAGTTAAGGACTTAAATACAGGAAAAGTAGTCTTTCTACTCAGCTTTCCGTAATGCATTATGAAGTACAGCAGTTTAAGGACTACAGGTTAGCTTGCGTATGAAAAAAAACAAGAGAAAGATTTATCAGAAATAGCAGTCAGCTTTTAAGAAATGCTATGCCATTGACTTCTACTGAAGGATTTTTTCCCTTCTCTATTTCCTTCCCTTAACTGAAGAAATCCATGGTATATTGGTATAGGCGTAGCCATTCCATATGAAAACTGGCATATGGAATAGATAAAAAGTAAGATAGCAAGAAAAAGAGTATTTAAGGATTTAAGGCGTCATAAAGGTAGGAGACAATATTTAAAATACTTGCAGTGCTATAATGTTTAGCTTTGTGCCTTTCAGCTTCATCAGATTTTCCATGCGTATTAAATAAATAAATAAATAAATAGACCTGCTTCTACTTCAAGAAAGACATAAGAATTTTAGCAGTGAAACAGCAGTCATTCATCAGCAGCTATCTATCTGCATACTGAAGGTGTCATCAATAATGCACAAGATAACATCTCTAAGTTGAAAGCACAGTAGAATTGGCATCAATTTTGCTTAATAGAGCATCATACACAAAATAGACAGTGATAACTGAAGAACTGACAGCATCCATTATATTAAAACATATATGTCTCTTATTTGGAAGTGTTATATAAATCTGACACCATTTTTACTTTTTTTTTTTTTTTTATCTTCCATAGTCTGACTTCAATTGCACTGAAATTAATTTTGTTTTTCTCTTGTTTTCAGAGGGTGATGAGACAGGAGTGATGGATAATCTGCTTGAGGCCTTGCAGTCAGGAGCAGCATTCAGAGATCGCAGGAAACGAACACCAAGAAGCCAGGGTAAGGAGGAAAAAAAAATCCACAGACTTGCTTTTTTTTCCCTACTCAATTCAAAAGTATTAGAAGTGTGAAGGCAAAAGTTATTTTGTACAGACTTGCGACAGTTTTCACTGAAAGTTGGTCATTGAGCTACTGTGAAATCTCAGCAGACTGTTTTGTGATGACAAATTTTTTTACCTGATAACGGTATCTTCAGTTAACTATAAACTCCAAAAGTGGTATAACAAGAGTTCCTGCTGTGTTTGATATGGCATTTAAAAAAATCACTGCAGTTTGAATGCATGTATGTTATCTTAATCTTTAAATTTGTAAGTATAATTAGTTTGATGTAGATGGCGCTGTGAAAAACATTAGCTCCTTATCACCAGTAAGAATTTAGACATAGAGCTGATAGTCTTTTTAAAGCACTGGTTGTGGGCATGTTCTGGTTTGGTTAGAAATTACGCTGTGTGTAGTCATAAAAGCCACATTACAATGAAGTAGCTTCATTTTCTTGAGGCAATAGTATTGTACAGATGTCGTCTGAACAATTACTGCTTCCTGCACATGTAATTTTGATGAGAAAATTTGCAAAAGGGCTAAGCAATGGCAGTGTTTCCACTCTTCGCTTCCACCTTCCCTTACAGTATGTCAGTTGCATACAATTTGTATATTGCACTTACTCTGCGCTTAACTTTTAATAAAGTTCACAGTAGCATACTATATTTTCCAATTTTTTCGTTTAAAACATCTTACAGCAAAAAAAAATGCCATCTTAAACTGTTGAAAATTATCATTATTTGGCATAGAATCAAATGCTTATATGTCAAATATATGGTGCTGAAGGTTTGAAAAAAAAAATGGTATCTTATTATTTTATAAAATGGCCAAGTATTATCTACCTCATATCCAGTAAGCTAGGGTTGGCTAGGGTAATCTACCATCCTCTTTCATCTAGCTAGCAAAGATAGTGTGTAACTTTGACTAAATTATTTCTAATTTGTGAGATGCCTGATTTTACTTTAAAAATTCTCAGCAGTAGAAATGCTGTCAATCAGTTCCATGTTGATATATTTCCATGTTCATTTTTAGTGGAGTATGTTTAAAGCCTAATAATATTTTATATCACTTTTCAGAAATTTTTCCATACGATTCTGCCATTTTCTTTGAAATCCTAATTACTCCTGTACAACAGCTTTCACTTCCTGTAGCTCTTTCACATATCTCATAGATGTACATAAAAATACTTTCAGGCTACATTTAAGTGTAGCATTGTTCAAATGTGATACAACACAGCAGAAATTTTATCCACTTGAAAATGAGAAGGCTTTTTCAATATAAAAGTGATCTGTTTCTACCTGGATGCTTTTTCTAGGGAATAAGAGGCTGCAGAAGGCTAAATTTTTGGTGATACGCATTACTCGTCCTACATAAATTAATTGCATTGATCATTAATTGTGGATGAAAAAGCTGTCCTTCGGATGAGAAGACTTTAAAACTAGCCTGAAAATCTTCGGTAGCTATTTTTATTGTGCTCTAGTATTTTTCTGTCCATAACTTTTATTAGCTATGATCTCGTTATGTTTGTTTGTTCTCTCAGTTTGCATATTCTTCATTCACGCTGCAGAATGTTGCCCTCAGTTTTTCGTTGTGGGACCCTTGCTACAGATAGCCCTTAGGAACCCTGTCCTTTTAGACAGTTGATCTGAGAACTTTTTTTTCCTTTCAGCATTAATTTTTAGGTCTCTTCAAAACTAATCTCAGCGCATACTTGTTTGAGACTTTTTCTGTCCAGTTTGCAGACTTTCCAATGTCTTGCCTATCAGGAGCTCTAATTTAACTCCTGCTTTGCTTTCTAGGACGTGGTGGAAAGAGGCTGGCCCACTCTGATTCCTGTTCTCCACTAGACAGGAGAACTTTGTAGGGTTAATGTAGGGTTGATCTTGCATGTTTCCTTCAGTGTCCTATTTAGGTACCATGTTTCTAGGTGTTTTTGTATTTGTGGACCTCTGTGCTATTAGTGTGGACGTGCAGGTTTTGCTAGGGAAGAATCCCAGCAGTAACACTTCTAGTGTTGATATGGTGTAGCATCTCAGCTTCTTTCTAGATTTGAGAATGTAGTTCTAGACTCCCATCAAATGAACAAAAAAGAAGAGGCTAAACACTCTTCAAACAAGTCCTGAACTGTAGGTCTGCCCCCATTGCACGATCCTTTCCGTGTTTCAATGTTACATTTTTTAAATGAATCTACTTGACCTGCTGCTAAAAAGGTTAATGATTCATTATTGGTATATGTGCAAATGAATCCGAATAACTTCAATCAGAAAACTCAAAGCAAAATTGAGCCAAGAGGTACTGATTTGACTCCTTGGTCAAAATGTGTTTTGATCCGTATCTTGAGAAAAATCCAGGTGAGAGATGGGATCTCGGTGTTATGGGTCTTTAAACAGAGAATGACCAAGTTCTGCGGGGAGGGAGTGATGTTCATGCCCGGCAGGAGAAGAGGGCTCTGGAATGCAAAATGGGTGGGCAGAAGAGGAGGATGGCAAGGGAGTCACACCAGAGTGCCAAACAACTGCAGCTTGAGTAGAGATTTTTCACCCAGTGGTGACAAAGAAAACTTTCCAGGGATCAGAGGAGACTGTGCAAAATTTGCTGCAACTCCACAAGCCAGTGGAGCCCCAGTGTGTAAGCAGTAACTCCCCTGCAACAGGAGTGAGGAATAACTTGTCTACAAAGGCAGAAGACACTTTAAAATATCATGGTGGCATGTGTAAGCAGTGAACCATAGTATTAGAAAAATAGGTATGATGTTTACAAATTTCCATATCTCTCTAAAAAAAATTGCAGGGAAAATGATAGTTTTCTCTTTAGTAGTACTAATAATAGGCTTTGAGTGTTCTCACGAGTTTCATGCAGTAAGGATCTGCTAAGCATTTAACTGCATGCCTTTTAGGTTTCAATAGAAGGAAGATAAAGACAAATAAAAAGTATTGAAAGAAGAGGTTTGGGGATTTCTGAGCTTGCTGGGTTATTTGGTTGAATTGGTGATTAGCAACCATACAGCAAACGGTATAGCGCTGTCTATACTTGGTGCACTACGTAGGAGTTTCTAGTACATTACTCATAGCTTGCTGCACTGTCTCAGAAATTGGCATGTATTTTTAACAGACAGAAGAAAGTGCTGTTATTTTGGAACTTAGACTTGTACAGCAAAGTTTTGAGCTTGAAGCTGTCTTGGTAGCCGTCATGGACTAAGAAGAAAAATTGTTGTTTTCCAGCTATTTGGACACAGAATTCGTTTCTCTGTCAGTTCTAGCTTTCTCACAGTATCAGCGGTTTGTGTTTTGTTTTTTTGTTTTTCTAAGTGAAAATCTAGTGAGAAGGAAAAACAAGCTTGCTCTGTTTACTCCTCGCAGTTTTCTAAGCAATACAGAAAGCTCACATGCTTACAGTTGTGTAAGCATGTGTGCGCTCTAGATCTCAGTCTTAGGTTGCAGGCGTTCTTATTCTGTGTGTACCTACCTACTCAGGGTGCAAATGAGAACAGCTGGAGGTGCAGAGAATGGTTACAACCAGTAGACCATAAAAAGTTGGCCTTCGTTATGTTTGCTTCCTGTGGTTTCACAGAATAAATTTAACTCAAAGGAGCAAACTGTAACATCACTGCTAGTGACATTCTTGATTAGTTTGTCTGAAGAGAACTCACTGGAGGAGAAACTTCTGCAATAGCACATGTTCATTTCTAGCAGGAGGGAGCAGGTTGGGCATAGGAGGGATCCTTTTGTTTGGACGACCGAGCTCTAATTGCTACAGGCTACAAGTACCCCAGAAGGTGTCGTCTTTTTTTTTTTTTTTTTTTTTTTTCCCAGAGGTTGCTGGCATACTTGATAACGTATATTTGTGCTCACTCGGTCATGTGTTAATCTTTAAAGAATAAGAGACAGACCAAATGGGAAAGAGCTGGAGCTAGCAAGGGAATCGTGCTTTGTTCATCTAGGATGACAATGTTAGGCGTAGGGAGCTACGGAGCATCACAGCTTTCCAACTGGGCGAAAGAGTCTGAGGGAAATTCATAGACAGGTTTGGAAAAGCAACGCTCATTTTACATGTGTAACTAACTTGTTTTTCCTTGTTTGCAGAATTTGCAAATGAAAAGCTACATTTTAATAGATTGCATTTTAATTATAGATTTCCTCCTCCCCAGTAGAATCTTTCTGTCATCAGGTCATGGAAATAATAATAAAGAATCCCTATCCCCCTCCTGCAGTTTTTCATTTCATTGTCATTTATGTTTACCTTGACGTGTAGAGTTTTCAATTTGAAATACGTTTCAGTGTGATTTCTCTCTCTCCTAGGCCTATTACTTTATCTTTATTATTTCTAGATACTGGATTTTAACTGTGGACCTTCTACTTTCAGTAGATTGCTTTACCTATGGAGGCTGTATATTTGGAATTGGCAAATGCTTTCTAGAAATGTTGCTTCCTCTTTGAAAAATGTACTTGCTTTTCTGCAAGTTTGCTAATATCGGGATATGAGTTTAACAAAGAAGGGTATTAGGTGGCATTCATCACAGGGTACGAGTTTAAAGTGTGTGTCCAGTAGTACTATTGCTCCAATTATCCCTGACCTTTCTTTCTAGCCTTGGGCTATGAGAGTATTAAAGACTGAATCAGGTATATTTTCACTCTAGTATTAGTTTAAGTAAATTTCTGAACAGAGCTAGCTGTTCTATTAGGGTTTTTCCTTTCTGCTAAGCTGCTAAATCTTTTGCCATGAAATTAAACTTAATTTTTTAGAAACTTTAACTAGTGCCCTTTGCTGTGTACCCAAAATATTGCAACTGCAGTGGTAGTATGTGCCACTCTTTCACTACCAGGAAATCTTAGCTTTAAGCTACATGAATGCATGTTCTTTCTGCTTTAGATTTCAAGAGGCAATATAGTCAGAATATTTACTGTGGTCTGCTAATGTGCGTGTTCTGGGTTATTTTTAATACTATGCATCAAAATCAAATGAGCAGGCAGCACAACAGTGAGATGCATACCAGGCAAAATTTAGTAACCATTTTGTGAACTTGCTACATAGTCATTACTCTTTCCATTTTAGCAGTATACCTTGAGAGAGAAAAAGAACAAACCTGCCTTGTTCAATATTAATTTGACTTTTTCATTCAAGCTGTCTGAAATGCTGTCACCACTTGTTTAACTTCAGAAAGATTAAAAAAGAAAAAAGGAGACAATAGAATATTACTGTCTTTTAATGACTTTTGATAATTTTCAGTTTACATTCAGACGCTTCCTTTAATTAAAAATGCATATTTAAAAAAAAATCAAGCATATATTTCATAACAGTTCATGCAACTTCTAACCCCCCTAAAAACCAAATTTTTTTTTTGGGGGGGGGGGGGGGGGGGGGGGGATTTGAGTCTTGTGCTTGAAGACATAGCTGTGTTTAGAATTAAAATCTGAGTTCTATATTTACCTTTACCTTGATTATTCCAAACAAATTTTTGAGTCAGTTAGGTTTCCAGATGCATGATCCTTGTTTGCCTAAGAAGAATCTTCAGACAGTCAAAGAATATCTTCTTAACTGAAAGCAGTGTGGATTATTTTGTACGTGGCAATTTTATAAAACTGATTTTGGATACGATTGCATCTGGGTGTGAACTGATGAGAGTATTTATCAGTGTGAAAATCAGAAAACGCACTAGATGCTTTTAACAAATCAGAAGTTGTGCTTAACTAAAATGATTTTTGAATCATCTTGTTGCTGTCTCTCCGTCGAACAAGATGTCATCATCTTTATCCTTATCTGTTATGAAGCTACAAATACCTGTTACAGACGATCAAAATGCTAGTCTCAAGTTTAAAAAGGTGAATAGGTGAATATGTACTTTAAATGCATTTGGTCATCTTTTTAAACATCTTGTGGTAAAGAACTAATATTTCTGTTGCCGTATTCAGCTGACATCTCTTAATTTTTGTAGTTTTACTGTGAGATGTTCAATATTTAAAAGCATGTTTTGCTACCTGAATTATATAATGGAGGATTTGTGCTTACAGAGAACTATGGGCTAGTGAGACTTAAACGTATCATCTAAGTGCTTCAGAATTATCACAAATGTAGTAGCAAGAGCCAAACAAGGATCAGCAATAATAAATTTACCATTTATGCCATCAAGGCATTATTGTGAGATTTAAGTTTGCTTTTATCACAAAATATAAATATGGGCTGTATAAAGAAAACCCATGTATAGTACCATTCAAATCTAGTCTAGTCAAGGCTAAGGAGAATGATATGTCTCTCCCTTTTATTAGTATAGCTGTTTAAAAACACATTTCATTACAGTATTAAAGATCCGCTGGAAATTGTTCTGCAAAAGCATTATATAAAATGTTCTGATACCTTCAGTGTTATATTTTTAAGCTTTTTAATATTTAAAAAGGCAGTTATTTTATTCATCTAATTTTCCTAAGATCTAAAAATATAAAGTTCTAAATTTTTGAGACTTAAAGGGTAGTGTGATGTCCATTTCTTTTTGAAGTAAAACACGTTGCCCTAATGATGATGAGCATTACAGGGAAGTACTGAGAATTATACTGCAGCCCCGTGACATTTGTAACATGCACCATTTAAAAATCTGAGCTTATGTGACAAATATGCAGTACTGTGCAGTTGCTTCAGACACTGAAACTGACTATAATCCTTCTTTCTTTAAAGTTGTTTTGTCTTTTAGAGTTCATCATAAGACTCTGCAGATACCTGAAGCAGCCATAGAGTTCAGCTTTTATTACGAGGTTTCTTTTTCTGAGAACTGATCTGTCACAGCTGTTTCTGAAGCTTTAAAAAAGCTTTGTTTTGAATTCCTAAAGCCTTTTTGAAAGTCCTGTGTTGTGAAGCAGACTTTTGGAAGTGAAAACAAAGCTTTTATGAGAACCAGAAGTGTGTGTAGTAACCAGCCTCTCAAAAGAGGTAATCCAGAAGGCAGCTGCCAAGTTAGTGTGACTGCATCTCGAATGAGTTGTCACCCACACATCTGAATTTTTGAATTCACACTGAATCTGAAAGCTTTTATTTTAATGAGCAAAGTCTTACTAGATGTTAAGGCCTACATTTCTGCAGGTTGGTAGCTAAAGTTTGGCCACATCTGTATGTGGCAGCTGAAGTTAAACTTTTACACACGCAGGAAGGGTGTACATGCATACAAGCACATACTGCATGAGTACTAATGATTGATATGCAGGACTATTTTAATTTACATTTGGAGATTTGATTTTTTATCATCAGTGATGACACTTTTTTGTCATCATGCAATTATTGTGAAACACCCTTTGAACAATTATCAGCTGCAGTCCTGTTTATTGAGGTAGTGCACACTGGCTTTAATATTTTAATATATATGCATAATAAATGTAAAGGAAAGGAAGGACATGAAAATCTTTTTTGCAGTGTATGACTTGGTAGCTGATTAATTTGCCTGACGTACGTTTAGGTCAGAATGGAGTTTTGTGGCAGGTAGGGATGTTTTCTATTCCATCCTGTTCTAAGTACGTGGTGTGGAATTCAGGTAGTGCTCTAACCTGATCCCAGAGGGATAGTCCCAAGTTTCTTGCTGATGGTTGTCCTGAATTTCAGAAGTTTGAGAATTTTATGTCTTTTTCTGTAACGTCATCTTGCCTGAAACAGGTTAATTAGTTTATTCTCTGCAAAGTGAATACCCTACCAGTAATGATGTAGCATAGCAAAGCATGGAAATTGTAATTTCCTTGCTGCATGATCAAAAGAGAATGCGATTCCCTGATCAGCATACCCCAAGTAGTAGTGGTTAGCCACGAAGTATTGCTACCGTGTCTCAGCATTAGGCGCAGTAAGCAGTTATGTCGTTGTGTGAAAAGCCAGAATCTCAGTTGCTGCATGTTGCCATAACTCTTTTCACTTTATCAGTCTTGTTATGTTAGTAATCTATGACAGGTTAAGTAAATTAAGGATCTGGGCCAGGGTGTCCAGCAGCAGAGGGGCATGTAGAGCGCATAAAATCTTGAAGCATTCCCTGCTGGAAAGAGACAAGCTACATAAACTTTCTAAAAATGATGGAAAAGGTGTGCCAAAAAAAAGGAATGGCAGGATGCTACGTATGAACTTGATACTGTATACCAACAACTTTGCTTTCTTATTAATACTTTCTTTTCCAATTACTGTTTCATTTAAGTTTCTGATTCTTAAAAAATTTGTCAGGGTGCCTTGAATATCCCATCTTTGTCTCAGTCACTTTCTCCAGTAACTTATTCATACATTTATAGTACTTTTGCCCCCAAAACGTATCGTTTTTCATTTTTCAATTACAAAAAAGTGATGGAATGAAAGAGGGTAGGTGTGTGTGTTGTGTGTGTGTGTTTTTGTTTTTTTGTTTTTTAAGCTGGTAAGAGCTTTTATGATGCAGTTTCATTTTGGAGCTGCACAAAGCCCCAGGGAGACAAGCAGGGGGACTTTGTGGGAGGCAATAAGACCTTTGGCTTCGCGATTCCAGCTGACTCAGTTAACAGCATTTCCATGCCAGCCATGAATTTTGCACATGAAAATTGCCAATAAAGTAAAGACACCTGCCTGAAATTCTAGAATTATTTGATTTTTCTCAAGGTAATAGTTGATCAAGAGACCATGGTGTAGCATCTGTACTACAATAACTTGACTCTATGGAGGGTCAGTTCTTCATACAACAAACTGGACATGGTGAGTCCAGAGTGTTGTGTAGGTAGAAGCAGACTTGTTTATCTGAACATCAAGCCAGTCAGCCATCAAACCAGTCAATTTTCTAAATTCTCTTTAGCTGTGGCTGAGGCTGATTCAGCCCAGTGAAGACCTTTGAAGGCACTACCCTAATGCAACTACATTGGCTTCTCAGTGACCTACAGTGTAGTAAAGGAAGATTCATATCTGCCTGCAAAAGACCCAACTGGCATTTCTTTCATTTTCTTGATGATAATCAAAGGAATAGAAAGGTCTCATATGTATATCAAGACAATAAGTTAAAAAGCATTATGTAGTGTCCTATTTTACTGAGCTTTTAAGAACCCTGAAATGATATTTACATGTAGATTTCCTTTGTGCTTGGAGTGGGATGGTGCACTGTGAGTACGGTGCAACTAGAAGTATGTCTCTGCGGTATTCCTAGTTCAATGCATTTGTGCACACAGAAATACCTGGAAAGAAAAACTGAGATGTTCAAACAAGATAGACCTGTGTAGTTTTCAGCTATCTGGGGAAACTTTCAAACTATCAACATGTATTGGAGAAGGCACAGCATCACTTTGCATTTAGAAAAGGGTCGTTACGTGATACAATATTCTTAAGCAAAGGATTGATTTCTGTCAGTACACTGCTTAAGTAGGGGGGAACTTGTAAGAAGAGTTACAGAGTGTGGACAGAGTTACTGTGTGTGGATTTATAAAAGCAAGTGTTCGTTTGAGGGAATCATTCTAGTTATTTGCTTAATGTGGACAGTGCATTTGTCATTAGCCCTCACTGAGGGGCAAATGTCAGGGCCTGTGACAGAAATACCCAGGACAGGCACTGCGTGTGTTACTGCAGCAGTTGTGAGGCTTGTTGGGTTCTGTGCTCACCTCAGGCCCAGGGCAAGTGCTGCGTCCTTTTGTTGCGTCCTTTTCCCTCTAGAGCAGATCATGTTCCTCTCTTATAGCTTAAGTATTTTTCTTATTTCCTACAGAAGAAGGGAAATCTTGTTTTATTTTATGTTTTGGTTGTTTGTTTTATACCTTTTAGCTATTTAGTCTGTCTCTATTTTGGTGGCATCTATGTAACAGCTGCCTTCATCAGTTAGTTGAATGTCTTCTAAAGATAAGTCAGCTGAGACTAATTTGAGGGTATTACTATTTTTCTTCTCAGAAGTCTCACCATAAGGGAAGAAACTGTCACTTTTTAGGGTTTGTTTGGGTCTTTTTTGTTCTATATCGCATATAGTTCATATGAGTAACTCGATCTCTTGTAAATACTTGTCTATCAGCGTTCCTATTCTGTTCAATGACTTGTGTAATGCTCACTTAGCTTAAATTTCACAAAAGATTTCTAGTCAAACGTTAAGAATTTCTTATGGGAATATGTTGTAAATTAGATGATTCTGGTCAAGCTTCAATGTTCCTTTCAGATTTTCATGCACAGGAGCAATTTTTGAGATACTTTTAGAGTACTGTAATGAATGATTAAGCTACTGGAGTAGTACTATTACAAGTATGAGATCAAAAATGGAAGCCAGTGATACGCAGCAAAAAATATCACAGAACTGAAGAATACCCTGTGAAAAAATAGAATAACTTAGCTGAGGAAGCAAACTGGTCTGAAGAGTTATGGATAAGACTTTATATAGTCTAGTTTGTTTTTTCTATGCTAGAAACTTCTACTCTTATTGTTTTGTTAATTAAAGGTACGTTACTCACACCCCCACTGTGCTCTTTATAGCTTATGACATTTTTACCATGAATTTTACTGTGTTTTTTCTGGTGTAGATTTTCTAATATAGGCTAGGCCTGAATTTGATTGCTTTTAGAAATTTTGGAGCAGATCAGTTTAGGAAGATGTTTTATCTATTGGAAAGTTATTGCCCAGTTTTCTATGATGATGACTTTTGCATTTTGCCTGGAGCTCTTTGGCCACTTATTCATAATGTATTGGGCTTCAAAGACTACAGGTCTGAATTTGAATGGCAATGCACTTTGTCAGATTTACGCTGTTCTGCTGCAGGAAAGTTAAATTTGAAGGAGCGTGTCAAGACCTTGTCAATCAAAAATTTTTAAAGCACAACTTTAGTTAGGTCTGTATTCCATTTATTATACTTCTCATTTTCTGTGTGGTTTATGTATTTTTTTATTCTCACATTTTCAATTATTGCATTAGATATTTCTTCTGTCATTGAAGAGGATTCTATTTAAAAAATTATAAGTATATAAAATTGTACAACAGTATCTACGTGCGTGTAACTTCATGAATATATTACTAGAGTGGAACGTCAGCCTTTCTGCATTTTTTTGAACAGGATTAAAGTACAAAGCAAATCAGATATGTCACACTGAAATAGGAGAAATGTCTGATTATTGTGCTAAATTTTTTGCATTTTTAAGTGAACTGATTTATAAAAAAACATAACAGAAAGAGAATCAATTTGGCAGCATTTCTGCAGGAACTGGTCTTTAAGTGTTTACACTGTTTTTTTGGAGGCCTTGAAACTACAGTCGTATAATTGGGGGCTTATGAGACAATGCCAGAGGTAAAACTTTGGCTCGCCACTTATCAGGGCATATGCGAAGGCTCTTGGGCTGCGAGGTTCATGAGGTCGATCTGTAGAAGCTGCCAGTCAGACCAAGCAGACAGGAGAGTGTTCTGCATTTTTGTTCTCCAGTAAAAGAGAGAGGGAGAAATGATCCGACTTCAAGGATTGCAGCATTTTCCTTCTGTAATCAGGAATGTTATATTGTCAGATTATGTAGTTCTGAATTCTGCAGGAACTGTGGATAAAGTAGAATTGGATGAGAGACTCAAAAGGTCTTTATTACTTTTGAATAAGGCTTGGTTAGAGTTTGAATTTGGTTGGTTTGAGAGCAAAGCTAAATTCATTCATTAATCTGTTCATCTATCATTAAAATGTAGCAAGGTGTTGAATCAATTATTTGGAAATGAATTATTTTGGTAGTTTCCTCATCAATAAATTAAGTAATAAGTGATGATTCACCCCTCAAAAAAAATATCAATTTGATTTGTTAAATGTTCCAAAAATGCTTCATAATTTGTTTAAGGGGTAAACACAATTCCCTGCAAGGTGGATTAGATAAAAATGTATTTTATTTTTAGATCCTGTTTACTGAAGTGAAAAATGTAAAGGCAGATTGACTAAAAGTTTCATTTCTTCTCCTAATGGACAACCACTTTGAAGGAAGCTAGAGTTATATTTATTGATTCTTTTGAATATTTGCTCCTGTAACGTGATAGATTTTGTTACTAAGGAATATCCATATCACAAAAAGGTGTTATCTCTTCACTGAAGGCAATCATAATTTTATTTTAAAGCAGTAACAACTTATCTTTGAAATGAACACTTTAAATCTATTTCTGTGTTGTACTTAAACTTCGTAGGAAAATCTTTTAAAATATTTGTTAAAGAATTTGAAAGTTTTGTAGCAGTGAAGGGAGAGAATTTAGGGGAATATATAAGCTTGTAAAAGACTGTTTTATCAGCTGGAATTGTATTACTGTTAGCACTCTAACTTTTAGGAAAGGCAGTTGAAAGGATGGAACATTCAAAGACAAAGCAATGTAATAGAACATAAAACCTTTAGAGAAATTGTTCTTCTTTGTACAGAGATACCCAACCAGACGAAGGTCTGCAAAAACTTCTCTATTTCTGAGCACTTAAAGTAGAATGCAAGATAAAGTGCTATAGTTTAATCATGAGGAGGGGAAAAATAAAAATCATTTGCACTAGATTGAGTGTCAATAGTCAGGTATTGAAGTACCTTTGGGAAGGTAATGAAGCAAAAGTGAGCTGTACTGTGCTTGGGAAGATATCATGCGCTGCACGTATGGGTGAGCCTGTAGATAGGGACGGAAAAGAATGTGTAGTTGTCCTTGGCATCTGATACTAAGGCTGCATATTTGCAGATGGTACCTATGTTTTTAAATATCCACTGAAGCAATTATCTTTTGCTGTATGGGGTCAAAGTATGTGAAAGTAAGTATGTCTGTGTGTGAAAAAGAGAGAGAATGCACGTATGTACAGATTTGTTGGTAAAATTATCCTGAACAGCTTCAATGCACTGTATTGTGCTGGGTTTTTTAATTTGTCCTCCACAATAGCATATATGTTGGTTTTTGCTTTGGCATATCGCAGGAGCAGGTAATGTTCAGAGAGCTTTCTGCAATTGTCTGTGTAGGCTGTACTTCTGCACTGAAGCCCTGCATAATTTCAAGATTATTTTTGAATTACTGTTGGTAGATTTTTAAATACAGGTCATTAGATGCCACCCTCTGTAGGATTTTTTTCTCCTGTAGCTTAGAATTTTGGCAAATAGTGCTTTGTAATTTTCTGTGATTGTTTCAAGACTTGCTTTATCTTAAGTATCTGGAATATTATTTTCTTTCAGGATGAATAACAATGCTTTCTCATAAATAAAAGTAAAATTTAGATTGAACAAATTATTGTATTTTAGGAGGTGCGGGGGACGATTAACAAATAGAAAACACGTAATGCTTCTTAATAAGCAATTGCTTATGTTCTGCTGGAAACCTCTTAGAGCACTAGCCTAGTGCCTGATTTCTACATTCTGCTCTCCAAATGTCAGGAGTGACAACTTGAATATCATTTTCAGTTTTCTTGTGTGGCTAACATCCCTGAATTAGAAAAATCTGTTGATATTTTCACGAAAGCAAGGCTTTAAATGGTCAAAAATTTTTGTAACTAGCAGAGTTACAGAGAATAACTACTTGGTTTTTTTTGTTTTGTGTTTTTTGGTTTTTGGTTTTTTTTTTTACTTTTCCTAGTGCCTTCACCACCTTTAGGTGTCATCTGACTCCAGTAGTCAGGAATAGTCATTAGCAAACACAAAAAGATAGTTGCAACATCAAAACTGTCTGGAACCTGTCATATTGGTTATGTCTTGGAATATTCCATTTTCCTAAAACGTGTGTGCCATGCCCTTCGTTTTCTTCCACTGTCCATTTGTGTTGAAGAAGAGAAAAACTAAAATAAGATCTGATATTCATGTGTTTTGTTTCAAAGGTGCTCATGCAGTATGGAAAAACTTCTTTAAAAAGTCTCTGAGTAAGACACAAGCTTTAGTCCAAATTCTTTACCCACTAGCCATCGTCTTTCAGTTGTCCTCTTTTAATGATACATGCTAGAGAAATTATTCTAATGCTGCCTAGACAAAAGGTCAATACGTTTCGGAAAGGAAAAGGCAGTGGGAGAGTACTTACAGTATCACAAAAACGTTATAAGAGTCAATCTGAGAGAGAAGTTTCTGCAAAATATTGATAATAAGGCAATGTTACTCTGAAAAATACCTATGTAGAAGTGTATAAAACTTGTAAATATATTGAAGAATTTTGTGCGGTGTTGTTTTTAAATAGAGTGCCTTTATAGCCTTAATTTGAGGCTACCAGGGATTTTAAAACTTTACTTATAAATGGACATCTTAAAGAGAGTAGGTGGAATACATCCAGAAAATACTGTATTTGTTTTGAAGCAGTTTTTGTTTTCTAGTGTAAAACACATTGGTAGGGTTTTGGATTGCCAGAATTTGTATGTGACAGCTCATTTTGATCAAAATAGGGGGAGCTTTCCTTAAAATGTGATTTTTCAAGAATTGAGGAGAGATGTAGTAGAATAAATGACAAAGAGAAATTAGAAACAGCTCTCAAACTTCGCAAGCAGACAACTGCACAGCTTTTCTTAGAAAGCTGGTTTAAAATTAGGCCATAATACATTATCAGATTCTTGTATATAACTTCACTGCTGTTATAAGGAGTGCTATGGATCCAGATGCATGTTGAGTAAAAGGATGTCTTCTGCTTCAGTGATGTATTCTATGTTCCATTATTCTATTTATAAAATACCAAGTTATATTTCTTTCTAAAACGGCAGGCTTTGTGTGTAACTGAAAGGCAGTTTCAGTAGAAGCCATTGGAAAAGAAGAAGAAAAAAATCTTAACATGTGATCCCCCAGCAACTAACAGGTTGCATTTAATACAGAAATAAGTACTACTGTTTGCAGATAACAAGTATATAATTGTTTGAAATTTGTAGGAATGTTTAGAAACAGTTTGAAATCCTGGATTCAGTTATTTGATTACAGAAAATGACAATAGTGACTGAATCTGAACAATAGTTCTGTTGATGAGCTCACAGATTTGGGGACTGTCTTGATGTGAGTGGTGAAGTGGTGTCTGATCTTGAGCAATAGTAAATGGGAACAGTAGAATTAGGTACTTGAAAGGCAAGTGAATGTTCTCAAGCAAATACATTATCATCTAAGACATGTATGTGCATATAGATTATGATACTTAGTACTGGAGCGACCCTTACAGTCCTATCACGCTTCACTTAAGCATCGCACTGGGAGGTACTTCTGAAAGGCAGAGAGAGCTGGAGGCTATATTCTTCCTCCTCCGTTCTGTATCCTTTTAGAAGGAAACAAATATTAACCTGTAAGGAGTAGAAATGGAAATCTTGGATTGGACAAGTATTTTTCCATCACATTTTCATTTCAAGGGCAATCCTGGCGCTTTCTTTACTCAGCCAGTAACCAGATTCACCTACTGCTGTATTGTATTTCCTATTCTATTACGAGTACCTGTTTCATGTGTCAGTAGCAGTGAAAGGAGGACTTTTCCCAAAGTCCCAGGCAGAGCATTAACAACTCTTCTAGTGTTACCAAGTTTCTTCTTCAGCATTTCTTGCATTTATGTATCTGTTCTGTACCGATAACATTTTCATATCACTTTAAGCTGGAAGATTAACTTTTTTATTTAATTTTTAATTTTTCTAAAAGTATTTCTGCATTTATGATTTTGGCTGATATTTTTCATCAGATTTATCTTATAGTTTTGAATAGTTTCATGGTGCTCTCTTTCTTCTCCCAGTTTTTTTTTGTAAATTAAATACTTGATATAAAATACAAAAAATAATGGAATAAGACATGGTACAGGACTGTGTAGTCTTTGATTTCCACCCCAGTGGAGAAAATCATTTTCTTGTATCTATCTCTTTTTGATTTTTTTTTTTTTTGCAGGATCTATCTTTTTTTGAAGGGTCTTGCTCTTAAATAAGTAAAAGGTTGCATTTGCTGTTTTTCAGTTGAAATTTGTAGGAAAAAATCCCTGCAATATTAAACAGCTTACTTTCACTATCGATAGTTCTGATTAAGAATATGTAGTATAGGCTCTATGGATTTAGTCTTTTAAAAATTATTCAATATGAATTTACTGTAATGATGGCCTAATTAGTTAAAGTTCACTGAGTTTAGCTGAACATAGTGTATTTGATTCAGAGAGATAAATCTGTTACATGTCAGCCTTTCCAGGCATGATCCTAATTTCAACGTTACCTGACAGGTAGTCAGCCCTGAGGACGTGCTCTGAAGCAGCTCATCTCTTTACTCTTGACTAGTTATTTATCTTATGAAGCATAATTCACAACAGGCATATGGAAAGTAGAGAGGACCAAAGGAAATTTTCGAAGCCTCCCTTTCCTTCTTTCCAACAGTAAGAAAAGGTTTGTAGATGTGGCTGCAACTCCCACTTCTGTGTTTCAGAATTTTGTTTCCGTAGCAAAAAGCACCCAAATATAATACGTTTTGGTTGACGTAAATTATCTCTTATGGTTGTATATTCCAAAATATAGATATTTACCCTTGCTCTGTATAAATAGTATTATGCAAGTAATTTTTGTGACAGGCATTTTTAGCATCTTGCATTTCAGCATATTGCACAATTCAAAAAGTCTTTACAATGTCTTTATAAGGCAGGTATTCACACTTTTTAGCTAAATACACCTCTTTTGATTCAGTTTTAGTCTAAGGTGTCTGTAGATACTATTTTATTCGTAAGGAAAGAAGTTTTTTTTCAAATATCTATTGTTGCTTCAGGCATGCAGAAGAATTATTTTTTTTTTTTAAATGAATCATTTACAAAAAGACGACTGTGTCAGTGGATAAATGTAAGATGTTGAAATGCGATTTAGGGTCTTCAGTCCATGTGCTGATGGAGGAAGCACGCTTGCTTTGGTGAAACTAGCTTTCTCAGGAGAGCATTATGAAACGCAGGAGTAGACCCTTTTTTCACTAATTCACTCCAGTAGTTTGATCCAGAAGGACTTTTCTCCTTTAAGAGGATATGGGCTTGGTCTGGATTCTAGTTAACAAAGAAAAGTAATTTCAAATTGGTGTATAATCAGCTTCTAGGCTACAGAATTTCTGACACTGAGTAACAAAAACTCTTGACTTGCATGTCATCTTGGGCAGTCTCGTACGCGAGCAATTTTCTAAAAAAAAAAAAAAAAAAAAAAAAAAAGAAGCTCTTCCAAATTAGCCTCCTCCCAGCCCCTCTAAGAGGGGAGCTGTCGATCTTCTGCACTTTGGACACTCTGTAGTCTTTCTATTTTTAGTTTTGTAGAGAGGAATAATGGAGCCGACAGTTGTGTCTACATGCTCCCATTTTCAGTGGGGAGGCGGCTGTGGGTGTGCCTGGAAGCCTGCTAGAAGATCGCCTTTGGTAGATTTTGTACTCCGAGCAGCCCTGAGGGAAGCTGCTAAGAAATTGCCTTCTCTTTCCTACAGTCATATGTTTAAGTGTCACGAGGAGAAGTTGAAGATATTATGTGACTGCTGACAGTTGAACTAATCATTTAAGTTGCCTTTATGGTCTGTGAAAAGAAGTAAGCAAAGTAAGCACTTCTGTAGAATGTGATTGGTCTGATGTTGTGGTCGCTTGTGTTAGAAGGAAGCGGGTGTCAGTCTGGTGCCTGTTTCTTTCCGTTGTCTGTGATGGCATAATTACCTCAGATCCTGATATTGACACTGATGATGTTTCAAGTTGGTTTAGGTTAAATTCACCCTTTATTCCCAGCTATGTATATGTGAGTGTGTATACACATATGTACATTTATATTTTTTTTATATATATACATATATATATATATATATACACATATAAAAATTTCTTACATATGAACTTACAATACTTGGGACCAAATCTCCTGCCAACTCGTCTCCTCAGGGCATATGCTAACTCTTAGAGAAGTTTGTAACAGGTAGCAGAGAACTATTTCCTTTTGCTTTTTCCAAAATGTAAAGCACCTTACTATGCTTGTCCCTAAATATGCCTAACAAAGATCCTGGAAAGGGTGTATTGTTTTGGTCTTGTCTGCTTTCTGTATTTTGTTTTACTTCAATCCATTTTGACTGAGTTAATGTTTGCTGGCGTAAGAAGTATTCCATGACTTCTGAATTCAGTATGGTAATACACACGAGAACTTGTTTTTGGAGAAAGGAAATAGGCCATGTGCAGAGCTGGCACTGGAAGTAACTGAAAGAATGAATATCAAATACATTAACTTTTTAGCGATAGGTAATATTTTAGGAATCATGTTTGTGACTCTTCTGAGTCATTTATGGCTAGGCATTTTATACCAGAAACACAAAAAGGAAAGGTATTAAAAACCCCCTCAAAAGTTCTGAAAACTCTCCAAATCAGTAGTTTTCTAAGACCTGTAGACTGTATAAATAAGTGATAGTATGGGCCTCATTTTTCCTGCATAACCCAGTTTTGTGCCAGCAAAATGTTAAACTGTATCACAGACCACTGTGTTTGTACTGATATTGAATCTAGTAGACTGATATTGCAGATATTCGCGTACAGATGGAAGTTCCCTTTTCATTGTCTGTTGTACAAATTACACAGTTAAGTATTCTCTTTCCTGTGCTATATTTTGATATAAGAATAATGGATGTACGGTCTAATTTCATTTTCAAAACTAATGTTTGATCGGTTTGGTTTGAATATCATGGGCAGAGGGTGCAGTTTTACTTTTGCAAGCAAGTGCATATGAGAGTAGCTCATATTACTTGGTAATAGCATATCTGTGAAGCTGCTGGTAAGAAAAAAAAAATAGCAATCACTTCATACTGGTTTTGCTACGCCTGTTGGAAATCTTGGTTTGTCATACTGGAGGCATCTTGGTGTTTCATGAAGTCTTCATTCCAAATGAATGGCCTAGAGTAAGATTTCAGTTTGCTCTAACTTCATGCTTCTTAAAGGTCAAGATAACAGCATGTATGGAAAAAATCATTATAAATAGAATGGTCTGTTTGAAATCTGTTCTAGTCTGTTTTATGTGAAAGATTTGAATACGATGCAGAAAATTCTGATTTTCTTTGTAGAGTAGAATCTGTACTAAAATACCATGAGTTGGAAGTCAGGGTTCAAGCGATGTCATTAACGGTTCTGGGTGATGGCCATGGGGCCTGGGAAGCATACATCCTGCTTGTCCATGTCCGCTCGGTCCTTGCATCCATGAGTGCCACGAAGTGGTACCATTAAACCTCCCTTTTTGAGAACCTTAAAACTGACCCTCAATCCAACAGTCTTTGAAAGCACCCAGGTAAGGAATTTATTTCCTATCCATGACTGCAGAAATAAATTACTAGCTTCATAGTTGGAATTATTTTCACTAGAACAGGCAATACAACCTTTCCTATATTGTCACCCAGATTACATATACTGGCACTGATCAAAAAGTAAACTTCATGCTGAATTCACATGAAAGTGTTGAGAACTTGTATTCTGGTTCCTGATCTGAAATTCAGTTTTGTTGTATGTAAAGAGTTCTTCTAAAAATAGTTCAGCCTTTTATTACAGACTGCAGTTTTTGCAGTCTGAACTAGTAGTGTCAATGGAGGAAAGCGCTAAAAGTATTTAGAAAAAATATTTCACACTTTACTTGTATAGTTTAACTCTCTTCTTAAGGAAATAAGTGAATCTTCATTGGAGAAGCCATCGGTTTCAAACTATGACTGATGGTAGATGAAGGCTAAGACCTTTAGTTTATTATGTTTGCTTGCGTTGTTTCATGCTTTAGCTCTTATACATGGTCACTTTTTACAGCAGTTAATCTTCTAGTGCTGTTGCAGTGCCATACTAATTGTAGCTGAAATCTTAACCTATTCAGTAAATTTGATTTACAAAATAGAAATGCAGGCTGGAATCTAGCTGTTATATTTTCACATTCTGTTTGGGATCCAAACTCCATTTATGAAACAGCATGAGGAGAGATAAATAAAATTCAACAGTGATTGTAAATTCTGTGAACTTTTTGATTTGTGGTGTATTGACCATCACTAATTTCCTATATGTTTTGAAGCTAATACGTGTTTTACTTGATATCTAGAAGTATAGGTTTGCTTGAAATCTTTTAATCCGAAACTATATATTTTTTAATGCTGGATTAAGGGATATAAATAGGGAAAAGGTATCTTGTATATAGTATCACATAAACAAGTAGAAACAATTTTGGTGTGTGACCAACAGCAGCCATCTTTAAAGGCAGTCATTTTAGCCATTTTACTCTTTGAAAATGTATGTTGTATGGTGTTCTCACCTTTGGCACTGCTTCTGTGATTGTCAAGAAGACGTTTCTGATGAAAAACAAATTTTCCACAGACGCTAAATTTACTGATGGTTTTATTTAATATTCATGGTCTCTTTATTTTATAAACTAGATGGTTAAGAGCCTTCTAAAATAAAGCCCAGCCCAGTACAGTACTGCAAGTGAACAGCAATCAATGTGAAATAAAAGGAAAATACAATTCACTGTTTTTATGCACAGTGAAATTCCCATATAACTAGCTACATAGCGCTATGTAAGATTCAGCTTACACATATGCCTATATGGAAAAATAGTTTAAAGCTAAAATTTAGAATGAGAAAGTTTAATAGCCTCTGCGTGTACTGGAGAGCAATTAGCAATGATGAGGACCAAGAACCCAGTCACCTGGCTGAGTGCAAAGGTTTTGATTTTACAAAAGTGGGAAGCATGATAGCTGCTTTTCATTTTCTGGATATATTTGCTATTAGAAGATAGAACAAAGCAAGTGTAGAGGACGAGGGTATTTTGCTTATAGAAAAGAAGTTAAAGAAATTCCTTAGATATGTATATTCATAAGACTGGGGGGGGGGGGAATGAGAACGTTTTAAAGAAGGCTGCTATTGATATAAGGAGTTGTGATCTAAAATCTTCTGAAAGTATTTAGATTTATTTTAATAATAACAAATATTATATAAATAACAAATATTTATTAAGAGAATTAAATGTTAAGTTTAAGAATATTTTTCAGTTAATAAAGTATACCCACAAGACAGTGTTACAGCATTAACATCATGTGAGGCTTCTGAATTTACTGAATTGATTCCTGTGGTGTTCTCACTCACAGTAGACTGATTAGTGCACATAGCGTTATGAACTCCTTTTGTAGTTTCGTCAAGCTATCGCTTTTTATATCTTCGTCTTTTCAAGCTGGTAGAATACAACAGCATATAAAAACTGATACATATTGCTATTAGTGGAGACTTGATCTGAAATGATGCAACAGCAGCACCGAATAATTGCACCTTGAAATTGTGGAGTGGCTGGTACTATTAGTAATGGAAACAAGTAAGTTTTGTTATAGTACAGTGCTTTTTCATTGACAGTAATGCTTGTAATAAGAGGTTAGCAGGAAGGAGAGCTTTTATATTGATAATGGTTCTCTGTCCCACATTTTCTGTTGTGTCTTTGGCTTAGCCTTAACCTTAGCAAAGGTGAAGCTTTTAATCTCAGGATCCTACACAACACAGCTGCAGACAGCAGGGGGAAGAGTTTGGTCAAATTGCCACTATAACAAACATCTATAAAAATAAAACAAAAAAATTTACATTACCAATGACAAATCAAAGCTGAAAGTTTGCCTTGCCCGTTGTCATTCATTGCCATTCATATTTAGAAAGCAGACTGCTGTGATAATTGATTTGATGGTCCAGCTTGAGTGGAAGCACTTCTGGGCATAGCAGGCCTCAGAGATGCCAAAAAAGAAGAAAAGGTGGGAATGAAATAATGCACTACTTTCTCCTCAGAGGCATGTGGCCCAGTTTTTGAGAACAGAAAAACATGCTTTAGAAGAAGGAAAAAAACCTTAGTAACTCAGTAATAAATACAAAAATGACCATATAGCCTCCGTCAGATAAAAAATAGGCATTCAAACAGGGACAATGAGAGTACATATTTTACTGGCAGGTGAACAATAGGAGAATGCTGTGGAAATAATCTGATTTTTAACGGACTCTGTCCATGGGAGTACCATTTTTTAACGGCTTTTTTGTATAAGAACAAAAGAGGTTCCCTTTCTGAAAAACCTTTTAATTTTTCTAAGGTTGTCAAAGTGAAATTGATGGTTCAGAAAAAGGAAAAGAAAACAGTTATTGAATTCGAAAGGCAATATATATGTCTGGATTATCTGAACTCCTATTGAGTTTATTTACTTCAAGCACTAGGTGATAATAAAGCTTGTCTCTATGCTTTTTACTAGGGGGTAGTGTTCACCCATAGCCTCCTGCTGATATGGATAACTAAGGACACTAAAGTGCTAGTTGAGAGAAAAAAGTAGATTAATAAGGTACTGAATTCAGTGCTTGACCTCTTAATCACAACTGACAGCTCAGCTACGTGTTTTGTCATCAATTTAAGGAACCAAACAAAACCAGATAGAAGACATGAACTGTCAAAACACAAAATTTTTATCAGAAGTGATTTGTCTTTTGGGGGATGCTTATTTACTTGCAGCAACAGTATGGTCCTTCAACTTTCCTGAACTATTTGTATTCAATCTTAATCTTTTGTGTATAGCAAAACAGAAATAAATCAAATTTAACAGTAAAAGTTAAAAAGAGGAACTTGATGAACTAGACAGCAGGAAGTTGTAAGTATGCTATTCCGGTTCATATATAAATATTAATACTAAATAATAATTTGGGGGTTTTGAAGGTATTTTGCCTGCTACAATGAGATAGTAGCTGCTGTAAGCATGCAAAACATTCTAGACATCTAAAGAGAATTCTGTAGAACCCATTTGCTAATTGCTTAAGTGAGTATTTCAAGTTTTCCTTTTTATCCTTTATGACTTTTTAAATTCCTTTTTTGTATATTGGAAGCAGTAGCTCAGATTTTGATAATCCATTAAGTATCCAGAAGTAGGATAACCAGAGTGTGCTGTTATCCCTTTGGATGTTATCTTTTTATACTTGTAGAGAGAGAGAGAGAGAGAGAGAGAAAGAAATAACTTCTTTTGCAAGTATCAATATACCCCATTAAAATCATAAATAGGAAATCTCTTATGCATCTTAAGTGACCTGAGACTTGTTGAATAATCTACACTGCTGCTTTTAGGTCCTGACTGTAAGATAAAATAATTTTGCCATTATAGGAGAGGTAGGAAAATGAAACACAGATACATCAGAAAAACCCTTAAGATTATGAAGATGTAATTTTAATAAAGAATTGATTCTTCTCTCTCTGTCTCCTTTTCTTCTTATGCACATGCAAAAACTATCTGAGTTTAGTGCAGTATTAAATGGTCCAAATGTCAAATAAACTTCATTCCAAATTCGTCCCTTCCATATGATAGATATCTGACTTCCATCTCCTTCCTCTAGTGCAGGAGAGTGAAGGTATTCATGAAGGTGGTATGAGTCTTAAATAATCCCTGCACAAATGAAAAAAATTTACTTCTGGGACCTCTAATCCTTTCTGAGTGTAGTGAGATGTCAGCTGCCAGTACCTATTTTACTGCCAAATTCATTATATCCCATCAATATTTAAATTATCTCCAGTGGTTTTTGTCTCTTTTTCCTGGTCTTGAACTCACCTTTACACCCTTTCCTTTTTCTTTGCCAGCTGTTACATATTTTCAGGCACAGAAGAAAAGAAAAAGTTCTAGCTCCTTTATTTTTCTTAAATCTCTCTTACGGACTTCTGTAGTTGTTTCTATTTGATTGAAGAGGGATGATTTAAAAGTTAGGTGTTTGCCAGCCAGCATATCTGAGCTGGATCCAAGAATGACATGTAGTCACGATGGTATGTATCACTGCTCAAACGAGCCATTACCTGTGGCCAGTCTGAAACTTTGGCTATGTCATTGTTATATGATATCTTTTAATATATATGTATTTTTACCTGCAAGGAAACCTCATTGTGATAGAAACCCAGTACAAATTCAGGTTTGTTTGTTTGTTCATGTATTATAATGCTCTTTAGTTTAAGAGTTGCACACTTCTGCAATCTGTCTGTCTTTCAAGACTTACTCGGCCTATCATGGAGTTTTTTCTTCTTTGCTATATTATCCACTTGATGGCTAACAAAGGCTTTCACTGCTGTGTAGAAAGCTGGAGGATTTCAAATATCATATCTGTTCTGTCTGTTTAAGAATTTTCAGAAGCTTTAAGAGTTCTCACTGGAACATTGAGGTGTTAGCGTGTGAAAGCCAAATGACAGAAAGACTCCAGTGGCTGTGGTATCTTCACATTAAACCAATCTTAGCATCTAATTCCACTGCCATTGAAGTCGGTGATTAAACTTAAATTTCTTCACAGTTGATTGGGGTTACAAAAAGTAATTACGTATATGCTTACATTTTTCTTTTAAGTGTCATATAGCATCATCATTTATATTACATCACTAGAAACCCTATGGTCATTTGTATTCTTAAGTATGATTTCGTTAGTGGTTTCAATGGAGCTGACATCCTAGAATTCTATCTTTTGACAAATTATAGGGAGAAACACTCATAGCAAGGCATAAATGTGTATTGAAGCACATTTGTGCAAATGTATCACTACCTCTATAACTACATAGATTCTGCAGTATGTTGTAAAGTTGTTAGCATGGATTGAGGAGGGTCACATTTTCACAGATAGCCTAGATAGAAATGAACTAGATAAAATATACTCATATATCGACTAATAAAACCCTGACAGTCTACTATTTCAAGAACTCTTTAGGGATGCAGGATATACTATGAACTAGTAGGTGATTAGGATGCTGTAGCTTTTTCTCCCCAAAGATAAAACTGTCCTTTCTGAAGACTTGCAAAATACTTTAAAATGTGATAGAAAAAATATTGCGAAGAGACAAGCAAATCTCCCTTTTCGGCTTTTATGCTAAAGAAATTTGGAGAGGATATTTCTCATACGTATTCTGTGGTTTGAGCATTATTGAGGAAAGGAAAGGGCAGCTTATATACTTCTTATGGTTTTAGGCATCAGAGAGATACATGTATGTACATACAAACCTATCTGTTTGTGTGTATGTACATTTAAACATATTTTTAACTGAGTTGTTTCCTGCATCTATGTAGCTGGAGTTACAGGAGGGTTAAATGAGGTTGGAAAGGGGCTAAAATCACTGCTGCAGTTCAGCAGTGTTCCCATCAAATCTGGCTAAACTTCTGATGTATGTTGCATAAGATAGGAAAGGAATTTAAAGTCTGCTATAGAAGAAAGGCATTTGGCTTTGGTTATCCTCCCTTGCTAGAAGAAAAAAGCAAAGACCAGAGTCCCTCTGCTTTTTTCTTTTGTTTTTTGGAATTAGCTTAACACTAAAAAGCCAAATCACAAAATCACAGTATAAAAGGAGATGAGAAGTAGAGGAAGGTCAAGTGAGGAGTGTTGCGGTCAAAACAAAAGTCCAGGAATGTGATTGTTGTGACAGCATCCTTAAAAGATGTGATCTGAACAAGAATGTGTTTTTGAAGGCCAGAGAGAAGAATATTGCAGTGATTGAGGGGTGGGATGATGAGGGCCTCATTATGTTTTAACTGCACCACTGGATGGGAGAGTTTATGGAGGTAACGCTCAAAAAGAGAAGTTCTAGCTGAAGGTGATGCTGAGGTATATGGCAACGTGGCAGGTGGGATACTTGTATTGTTCACAATGAGCTAAAAGTGATGCAGCAAGGGAGTCTTATGACTGGTGGGAATTTAAGAGCTCTGTTTTAGTTTGAGAAATTGATGCTGACAGCTAGAAGGTGATGGCAGAAGAGGAATGCTGAGCTGATGAGGAGAATTGCCTGGCTTAACCTTACTCTGGATCATTTGTACCTCACTGCTGAGTTAGAGTCTGGATCTGAACCCCGGAAAACTACCTCACCCCAAAATGTGTGAACGGTAACATATGCTTGTGGGAAAGCAGGTATTTTCTATCATACTTTCAGGTTTTTGAAGACAATTGTGGCAAATTATTCTATTTCCTAAGCATGCAGAACTCGAGTTTATTAGATTTGGAACTAGCAAAGTGCCTCCTGCTGAGCATAATGTAGTAAATATTAGCAGACCTTGGTAAAATATAATTTGAGTAGTCTGATTATAGATATGAGATTATTACTCCAACCTAACTGTCTGAGCTATTGTATTAATAATGGTTTCTGGGCCAGGGGTTTGTAGGTATTTATAATTTTTATGCTATTTTAAGATCGGTCAGCATCGCCATTCTGCATTAACTGCATGTACCTGTTAGGATTATCTAGTCACCCTGTGACCTGTTTGTGGCTTTGGGCTGTCCTCCCCCAATTAATATCACAGAAAGGGAGAGAACTGCACTGCAGTATTTTATGTAGACTGATGCAAGCATTCATAAGATCATAGAGAAATCTAGTTTGAAGGGAACCTCTGGAGGTAACCTTGTCCAACCTTCTGGTGAAAGAAGGGCCTTAGATTAGGGCCTCCTGCCCTGTCAAACCGCGTTGTGAGTATTTCTAGCAAAGAGTCCGCCATCTGTCTGGGAAACCTGTTGTGCTTCTTAATTGTTCTCAGAGTGGAGAAGGAATTTTCCCTGTAGCAAGGTGTGCCTTTTGCCTCTTGCCCTGTCACTATGCAGGACTTCCCTTGTGAACTGAGTGACTGCAGTATTTTCCGTAACTACCACTCAGGTATTCAAATAATTCATTTTTGTTACGTGTTAGGTAAAAGCTAATCCGATGGCCAGATGTCATAACGTTTTAGAAAAGCGCTAAGTGCTGTTTAACAGGTTAAATGTGCTTTCCACATTGCCACATCATTTTTGATAGTCAGATGGAATTGCTAAATCATAAAAACAACTCATCCAAAGCCCTTCTCAAAGCAAAGGAGAGATCAATCCACAAGCATTTTTTTTAAAAAGCAAGAAAGCTATTGGAAGGAGACAGCTGGAATTCCAGTGCTTAATCTGTGCAATTAAAATTTTTCTAAGGAGCAGGAGAAGCATATTGGGCTTGAGGTAGTTTTAGGAGTTAATTGGCAAGGTCTTTTTGAATATTAAGAAAGCCTTTGAAGGATAAAGTTTTGAAAAGTAGTTCAGGACTTTCAAACAGCATAAATTAAGGCAGAAACTTTTTTTTATAAATTCTCAAGATGCAGACAGAGTCACCCTCCCTAACCCTACCATTTCCTTCCGTCAGAAGTATAAATCATCATACGTCTTCCTGAGTACCTGATCTTTGTAAGGATTCCTTAACATCCTAGTAACAGGGTAGTGGTAACTTCCTTGAAATAATATTTTGCAGGTTATTCTCTTTACACATTCATCATTATTGCAAATATTAAAGTCAGTAACTGTTAAATTGTAAGCTGAGTAATGAGTTTTTACTCAGGGGAATACAAATGGGAATGAGTTTGTAGCAACAGTGATCAGGAATCCCTGACTTATGTGGGTCCAGGTGGACAGCGGTTATTTCATCAAGAGTTAGATATTGCCCTAAAAGAAGGCACTCTGATGCTGAGGCTTCTTTTATATTTATATAAATATATATATGTGTGTGTATGTGTGTGTGCGTGTGTATACACACACACACACGCACACACATATACACACACATATATGCCACAAATGAAGATTTCACTCTGGGTATGTGTATTGTAGATGTTTAAAAGTTATCAGTAACATTCTAGAGGCCCCAACCATTCATGAATTACATAGGTAAGATTCTTTTAAAGTAATTATTTAAGTTCATTTTAATAGAAAAAAATTGACAAGTATTAAGGATTTGGCTTCCCAAACTTGAGGTTTCAAAAAAAGTCAACAGACTTCTAAACCTCTTGATGAAGCATCAGAAAATCGCAATGCACACAGTAGCACTGGAAGTGAGGATGAGTGTATAATTTAGCTAGGTGTATCATATTTTAGCTCTGATCTTTGGTGAATTATTTACAAGTATAGCACTAATTCTTTCATAAATCACTACTTATTTTCTTAGTCTTTAAAAATACATTGTTCTAGTAACTATAGAAACTTTTACACAGAGAACTAATGGTGTTCTGCTCTTAAAAGTGAGAGCCTACTAGCGATCTTGGTTAGAGAGCAAAAGCAAATACCAGGAAAACCCCACTCTGCTGTTTATTATAAAACTATGCTGTCATGGCAATATAAATTATTTGCATTATAGTGGACTAATTTTTGCAAATACCTATGAAATGTTGCTGTTGAGATCACAAAATACAATTGTGATCTCAGCTACATTGAAACACGGTGGTCCAAGGATGAAAAGAGAATTTATTAACTAGAAGAACTGGATCTCCAGCCCAATTGTGACTCTCCAGCAGTGCAGAATATATTTATCGAGTAAAATTATGTTCTGTGTGTAATGAAGGCCTTCATGGCTTGTAATTGAACTAAATTATAGAATTGAAGTAGACAATAAAAAAGAATAGAGTGGCAAACATCAACTGAATAATTTACTCATTTGTTCAGGCTGATGTGAATTTTATAGTAATCCAAAAGAAAACACTAATATTATTCTAAAGCGCATGTAATGTCTTTCCTGTGTTATACTGTAGTTCCATTATTTAGGATTTTTAGTTGCCTTTTCTTTTGTTATGTTTACCTCAAAATCATAGATATCGGAAGGTGAGGATGATCCTTGTCACGTTTGCCAATGTGCCCTTGCCCTGATGCTAATAATTTTCAGAAGGGATCAGCATGAAGAAGCCCTTCATGTCGTGTTATACATAGGAGCACCTCAGACAGCATTGGAGTGTAGCCAAGAGATCTCTTGAGTAGAATACTCCATGAGCAAGACTGAAATATATAAGAACATATGTTAGATGGCCTGTCTGTTGTGCAGACTACAGGTGCAAAAGGTGAAAATGCTTTGGCAGTAAACGTTGGAACATTTTATAATGGAAAAAATCCTGTATCTTTGTATCATATGGTTCATCGTGGTGCTGTGTCATGCGCATATGTAGGTCTTGAGCATCATTTTTGGTGTGGTAGTTTAATGTGGTAAACGAGGCTTTGAAAATGTGCGTGTGTGTACATATATTATACATAAGTATATATAACTATCTGTACATAAAAAGAAAATCTTTACCAGGACAAACATTTAATGAAGCTACAAAATTTTATGTTGTCCCTCTAAGCGTATATCAGTTCAAAAATGACACTTTACTTGCAAAAGCATTTGAAAATGTCAGATAATTTGTGTGAGAAATCTGGTCCATAGTTTGTCTTGCAGTATGTCTGACTTGTAATACTTTTCCTTTTATGATGATCCATACTGCATCTCTATTTGTCTGTTCCTCATGTTTTGACGAAAATTACAAAGCAATTCTTTTTTAAAATAGAAATATTAGTTCAGTTTGTCTTTCCCAGATGATTTGTCCTCAATTTGCAAACGGCCTTGCTGCTGCATTTCTTTTTTTGTTATAACATTTATTGAACAGAAAACTATTCTGCAGTTTTTCCCTGTTAAGGTTTTGTTCGTTAGCTTTCGTTCCTTTTAATATCGCTACATTTCTGCGGCAGTAGCATATACTAAAGTAAAGATATAATTTGTTTCTGTGTACTCTGTAAAATCTATTGCTACAGTAGTCTATGATTATGAGGAAGTTGTTTTCTCATATTGCGCTACTATTTTTTTTTAAGAAGCTTTTAAACATAACGTGACTAGTTTAGCCAGTTTGCATTTCAAAATTCTTCTGGCCAGCTATTTAGAGCACATAGATTAGATCAATTCAGCTAAGGACAGGAGACTTGTTCATTCATGGCAAGCGTAGATAAAAATGTATGTATTAGTTTCACAGAATATTGGATATAAATATCATTAAGTGCTTTCAGATTGAAGTTACAGACACTTCATCTTTTAAACCGGAGCTGAAACATTGTCTTTCAAGTAAGACCTGGAGGAGGAAAGGAAAGCTTTCCACGGTCTACAGGTATGTTTGTTCAGGCAGTCCTAAAGGCAGATATTTACAGTACTTTCAGTTATTTTTCAAGGAAAGAGTATTAACTTGTTATCAACTCTCTGTACTTGATCCCCTGTTCTCCTTCACAAAGCAGTAGCCAATTTGAGTGTATTCTGGATGGCTGATTTTAGATTTTCTTTATTGAGTATTTTTCCAGCTATTAGTGAAAGACCAAGTGGCCCATTGGCATTATTAACTACAGTGATTTCCCGTACTCATCTGGATCCCGTCTTGATTTCCAAGTTACTTATATTCTTTTTTTCCCCACAATGAAAACTCAGAGATTTTAGCCAGGCTTAGACGGGTACAGAAGTGTCATAGGCTAGGTGTCCTAAAAAAACCCCATATTTCTGCAAATTTCTTATTTATTTTATTGAATTTATATGTTTATTTTTAATTACTTATATAGTGGGTAAGATAGTTGCTCAGTAGTATTCCTTTTTTTAGGAATAGGCTTTCGTACCTCAGGGCGAATACCATTTAAAGTGCTACTAGGTATGCTAAATAGGGGTATTGAGCTTGCAAATCTTGTTTTTATTGCAAAGAGAGCAAATATCTTTCTTTATATCAGGCATGCCAGTAGGAAATAGTTATTGTTGACTAGTTGGGATGATTTGTCATCAGTTGATGATTTATCATCAATTGCTTTAATGAGAAGATGATGATTTGGTTTTGCAGTTATGAATTAGTGTTAATTTTGAATATATTCTTTTTGCTCCTTCATGTTTAAAAGATATTTTATTCCTTTCATGTTGCATTGTTTATCAGAAGTATTATTCCACTCCATGCTACCTGTGGAACTTAGTCAAGATAGCATGACATTGTTTATTACTTTAATGTTTTCTATTCCTGCTATTCAGATGAAAAGGTTTTTTGATGTATCTGGAGACTTGAAAAAACAGAAACTGAAAGTTTACAGCTTCAAAGTGTTTTCCAAATGTTTCATTTTCAAGGATGTTTTATTTATTTGTACTTTTGCCAAACTTGTAGCTTAGCTATACATGTTTGTGTCCAATTTTGCATTAACCAGATAGAAAACTCCTATTGACTTGTATGATACCCAGATTTTTACCTCAAATCTGTTCAGCATTCAGGTACTTTTGATCCACATTTTTAGGATTTGAGCACCTATCATACTTTAGTCCAGAATTTAATCTGTAGAGTAGGTTGTCCAAGTAACGAGGTTTGTTAAATGGTGAATAAAAGCATATTTATTCCTACAGGATCACAGTGGTGTCATTGACCTGTTCCAAGACATCTCGTGCATGATTTTTCAGAATTGTTAGTGGTCCTCCTAATGGTTTGATGATGATGTTTTTATAAGTTTTTTTTTGCAGGTTTTTTGCATTTACAAATTCACTTTTCTGTCATAGCATAAACAGTAGTTAGCTGTTAAGCAAGCAAATTATATAGACTAAGCATGTCATCTATAAAAATTGCACTTCAGCGTGTTTCTAAGCACCATCGAAGCAACTCGTTTTTTTTTTATTTTTTTGTTTTGTTTTGTTTTACTCTTTTTTTATTCTTTAAATGTCTTGCTAGAATATATTCTTGGTGAAGCAGCATTCACGCAGCCTTCAGATTCTTACTTTCTTGCTTGTTGTTGGAATTTGGTGGGTTTATTTAATTATTTATTTATTATTTACAAGCCACGTACTGGTGCAGTGTGCATTCTGGTATGACTGACCGTGTATAAACTGTATCTCGAGGCAAGGTAATTTATTTAGCTAAGAAAAGGGGGTTGGGGAAGAAAGAAAAAAACAAAAGAGAGAGAGAGTAACAAAGCCCTGGGACCTCAGGAAGCTGTCCTGAAGTTTGTAGGGAAAGAAGTATTACTGACATTCCTACATAGCAAACATTTCAAGTTGGTCTATACTTTTCCCAAGGATGTTTTACTGCAATGAATCATGTATGGAATAAGTTTATTGTGCTGCTTACTTGAATGCATTGATCTTCTCCTGAAATGTGTAGCAATGGTATTAATTATTTATTGTTTTATTTTTATAGCCAGATTCAAAATTCCTGTCATTCAGATCTTGATTGGGCCTAATGAATCAAACCTCATGTTCTGAGCTCTAAAGCTGTTTTGGAAAATAAGTATATTTGTCGAATGATGATAGTAACCCTTTCGTTGATTATGCTGCGTGTTCCTATGATGGACTTCAGGTGAAAAGTGCGGATCACTCATTTGCTTTAAAATGGGTGAGCTTGTGCTGTGAAAGGAGCACTATCAGGGAAACAGCCTTTCATTTAGAGTTAGTACCAGTTGTTCTCTGTTTTCTGCCTTTATAAGCAGTAAGAATCATCACTATCATATAACTAAAACTCTCAAAAGTGAATATAAAATTAATAGCATTTTTACTTTTACAACTTAGAAAAAACATATTCCTTTAAAGTAAGAAATTGTTTTATCATGATATAGATTAAATTTTGTTCTATTTCACAAGGTTTTCATTTTATTAAAGACCTTTCTCGAATAACTTGCTACTCATATAATGTACCTGAAAGATGGCAGAGCATTTTAAAATTCAATTTATCTTCAGATTTTTTGTTAAGAAGGTAAGGGATATATGAATTCACAAAATGCAAAAAATATATATCTGTGGAATGAACTTTTCACAGCAGCAGACTCTATTTTTGCTAAATATTTTCAGGGTCAGTATATTCAATCTAAAATGGTTTTTTTTTTGTTTAATATTCTCCAATATTTTGTTTCTCATTTTTTACTGAACAGCATACACATTAAATATTAATAAACAGTACGATATTGAAAAGAAGCAAATCACTGGTTCCTGTACAATTCACATCGCGTCATAAAGACTTGGATTTTAATGTAATGTCAGCCTTCTTAGGGCTATGTGCTGGAGTTAGACAACACGTTGATGATGGTATGAAGCACAGATGGTTAGAAAATGACTTAGGTATTGTCTGCATTAGAATCTCTTGCTAGAGCTGCTATATCTTGAAGAAAGGTTTGTTCCAAGGAAGATGTGAAAATGCTTGTGTGCGTATTTCCCTGGTGTAAATAAACTATAACAGTATAGTATTTTTACCAACACAGCTGTGTTAAATGCTTTTCTCACCTGTACCAAATATAGGTCTGCTAATTTAAATTGAGAACTTGAATTCCCGTAGAACTAATATCAGGGTTGGGGGGAGTGGGCCATTAGGCCGTTTTTGAGACTTTAGGCTCTTAACAATATTTTAAAGTATTTGCAAAGACTATGGCATTCATATTCACATATTTCTATCTGAAAAACATGTTTCTATCTACATATGAAGTCACAAGTCTGAATCTTCTCTGAGTTTTAATAATAGTTGCTCATAGCTCTCTGAATTTGTTGCTCATTGTCTCCTACAAACATGAATAGTCCTATGTAAAAACGATGATTTTAAGTGACTTCACTATTCTGATGTTCTTGATTTGTCGCTCCCTGTTTTTCTCCAAAATTTAGAAGTAGCCAACATAACATGTTATACAACTTCATCCTTTCATGTACTTTATTCCGAAATAATATCTACCCAGCAAAAATGGGTAAAAATTAGGTGAAATAGATAGCTGTAAGTCAGCTGGACTGTAGATCTGAATGTATAGAAGTGTAATGCCTTACAAGATCTGCCATTAACTCATGACCTGCAGAATACTTGTCGCCACCTTCAGATCTGAATCTCTTCAAATTCATTCATAATATTTTTCAGCCATAAACCAGAATTTATAAAAATGATCAAAGACGAAGAAAAATACTTGCATCTTAGGGCTTCTGTTATTTTAAAAAAATATATTTCAAGCTACCTTTTTGGGGATCTGCAGTGTATGTTGCTAAAGTGTCGTCCAGTTTCATATCTGACTGCATAATTTAAAATCCAAATGCAGAGTGAGTTAGTATAGATTTTAGAGATTCTTTGAGGGAGTTCAGTTTTGAAGCGATTTTCATATAGAAAGATAAAACTAGTGATCTTGTGATGTGTCATTTTGTTCCATTATAACTTCTGTTATGTAGAGGGCAACAAGCTGTCTTTTAGACAGTGTTGATTTTAAAAGTATAACTTCAAAATTACTAAATCAAGATACATTTGATGACTCTTTTTTCTTCCAACTTCTAGCATAGTTTGAGGTAGTCTGATTCTTTAAAGAACTGTTTTAAAGCAAAATACGATTTTGAGCATAATAAAATGCATATTACAGTTCTGAAATACAGAATGTGTTTAAGGCTTTTTGGGGAAGAGAGGTGAAAAAGAGTATTGTGAATGTGATGAGAACCAAACGTGGTGGTTTGGCCCTCATGTCATACGGTATCTGCTTCCTGCCTTAAGCAGAAATGTGGTGGTGTAGTCAAGGTGACTTACCATGGCAAAACCCATAGGCGATACATCTCGACTTTCCCATCCTCCCGCTGAATGATGCACAAATGAAAATAGACAAGAATATGGTGTTTATGCATTATGAAACTAAGCACTTAAAGACATCCTGATAAACTTATCTTGAAAACACTAATGTGCACTAGGCGAGGTACCATAACAGTGTGTCTGCAAATGATTCAGATCCTAAGGTTTACAGAGTTGTGATGCCTCTAATATATTATGCTGACATTTGCAGCCTTTGTACTGCACATTATTGGCCCATATTTGTGCTACGTGACAGTCTTGCTAAGTACTGTCAGGTGGAATCTATCATGAAGCAATCCTTTAGATTATACACTGAGACTGCAGTCTTTCTGCAGGGACAAATGTCCTTGAGAAAATGATATTCTGAGTTAAAAATGATCTGTGCCCTAGAGAAAATTATTAGGAAAATCCATATTTTAGGCCAGAGTAGGACACTTTATATTACCAAAACACAAAATTTAACTTCAGGTGTCATGCTAGCAATTTAAATTTGCTGTGTGCCTTGGAATGGCACGTTCCTTGTGCAATACACACATGACTATTCTCTGATCTTCAAAAGGTATTCAGTTATAGCTGTTCAACTTAAATTATTTTAAAGATCTTCAGACAAAAATACTCTGGAGTAGATACATGCTTCCTCAACCATGTATGACCTGATAACCTTCTCATCTGTTGAAGTTTGTGAAAGAAAGGACACAGGCTTTGGGGACCGATGAAGAAATTGTTGATTCACTTCTGTTTTTCATGAAACTGGGCATGGCATTCATTCGGCTTCTGTCTGCTTTCTGAAAGACGAATAAGATCATGGATTCTTCTGCTGCTAAATAGCTGGAGGTGGATCGGACAGAATCACTGCACGAGAATTTTCATTATCTTTCTACATCAGCCATTTTGGTTGAAAAACTGCCCTCTTTTTCCTTCTTGAGGAAAAAGACACTGGAAAAGTCGTATCAAATGGATATAAAGCCTTGGCTTAGTTAGATTCTTAAGCTAGTGGTGTTTAGGAAGTATATTTTTCTCAGTTGAGCAAGAGTTGTGGACTAATTGCAGAGTCCTAATTGAATAAAACCATTTTACGTTCATGATGAATTAAGGGAAAAACAGATATTTGCGATATAAGAGCTGCTTGTTGTAACTTTCGTAGATTTGTCTGGATTGTCCAATTTGCTTTATAAATTGCTAGAACTTGCTTGTAGGTATACTGCTTAGTATCAGGACAGGATTACATGTTGGTATACATTTAATGTTTTTAATATAATTCAAATACTCATCAATTTGCATTTTATTGTTATATGTGTTCCGATACTGTATTTCAGAGAGATTATTGTTCATTTTTATTGGATCATCGTCTTTTGGAACTGTTGTGATGTAACTAACCACCCAAAGTAATGAGTTCTAAATTATATTTTCAATTACTTGTGACTAAAATTATCTTAAACTAAAAAAATTGATTTTGTCCCATGGAAAGCTTCATTGCTTTATCAGTGTTGTTGTAGTAGAGCTATAGATTAAGGTAACTTGGTTTTTAAATTAAATGTCAAATATAATTTGCCATTAGAAACATAAAGTGTATGCCTATAGTCCAAAGGAATAAAAAGCCTAGTCAGCTTCTTTTAATAATGATATATATGTAAAATGAGCTTTTTTTTTTTTAAACTAATTAGCTCATATCTGGCAGAGCAAAAAAGTAGTTTTGTGCATATGTTCTAGTAGTCTAGAGCTACAACTTGATCACAGATCTTCTGGAAATAATGGATACAATAATTTTCTATTTTTTTAAAAGTAGTAATGACTTTTGATGTGGAATTCCTGCTCTGGTGGTCCTTGACATCTCAGGATGTTCTTACATGTATGAGTGGATGTGTGCTTGGCTATATTTTTAGTAAACAATCATTTCAGTGAGTCTGTGTAGCATGACTGTACAATACAGCACAGCCAAGGGGAGAGTAGACAGCAACAGAGGAGCAGGTGAGGATGAGAATTTAAACGTAGTGAAGAAACTGTGGAACATGTTTTTGGGGAGTATATTGTAGGTAAGACTTGGTAATAGTTGAAAGTATTCAAAGTTTTCATGACTGGCAGTCTTCAAAAAGAAGAGCTGTACTGTAAGCTTTCCTTATTGCGATTGAATAGAACCTTTAGTGAAAATGGTGTTCAATTTTTTTCTAATCATGAACAAAAACGTATTTGGTAATCATGGATCTCAGCTTTTGCACTTGAAGTAGGGATTTTTTTTTTTTCTAGGAAGTTAAAATAGGAAAGTAGTTTGAGGTAAACCTTTTAAAATATTCAAGACCAGTATTCCAAGATTTTTTGGACCAGACTAATTAAAGATTTTAAGGGAATGATAATCTGAAGGAATATTGTATGCATGTGTTCAATTCAAAAGCATAACAGCATCCCAGCAGCATAACCATTGTTAGTACCATTTATCATTATCACTTCTATTTACTGCATGGAAGACAGCAATTACAACAATTCCACAAATGCCAGCATCTGTAATTTTTTATGTTACAACTTTGGCATTTAAAACTGCAGACAGCAACTCTTTGGGAGGAGAGGAGGGGGAGTGCAAGGAGAGTAAATGCTTGGCCTGCGAAGTGTAAAGCTCTTTGGAAACCAGGCTGTGACTCTCGTGGTTTAAGGAGAGCCATAGGGCAAGCTGTTTCCCTACATCTCCTGCAACAAGGATAACAGTACATATCGTACATATCCTCTTAATTCTATATACAAAAAAAAGAAGGGTTCTTCTGCTGCCTATATCCCCATGAGATGAGTAGGGATGGATTAAGCGCTTCTCTCCTGAGCAGCTGCCAAAATGTACAATAAATATCAAAACTTATTTCCTGCTTATTTTCTAATAGCCTTGACATTGAAGTACTAGCAATTTTAAGTTACAGCACATGAAGATTTATATGCTAAAACAGGAAAAGGAGGTATCAAAGAAATTTTAAAGTACCTTTCACATCAAGTTTCTTGTTCAAACACCTTCTAGGGTTCATGAATCTATGCATAGCATCTTCTACATAAAAGTTTAGCAGAAATTTTTAACATGCAAAGTATCCCTATTTTTACACTTGAAAAACTATAATGGTTATGCACCTGAAAGCAGCTTGCAAGCAAAACATCATGAACCAAAAATTAGTATTAGTGTAAACTTGAGCCTTATTTAAAGTCCAAATTTGAGATCTGAAAGATGGACATGTGCTCTTGGTGAAAAATATTTTTCATAACAGGAGTAGATTAATTTTTGTACATAAAAAATTAGGAAAAATTAATATGTCCCTTTTAGTAAATATTAAGTTGTTCTACAGTCCCTATATTTAGATTAAGTAAGTTTATCCAGTTCTTTCTGTAACTTTAATGTTCAATTCTTACCCTTTAAGAAAGGAAAATATTGTGCAATGGTTGCAGTATCCACTGATACTTCCACTTTGGTTCAGTTTATACCACAAAGGAGACCTTCATTCACAATAGCTGTTATGTTGTCTTTATTGATCAACACTCAGTGTAGAAAGTTTAAAAAAAAAAAAAAAAGTAGTCATTCTTGAGCAGAAAAGGTGAAAATCATCATCTTTAGTTATTTGAGAGTAACAAATTTCAAGGAGGATTAGAGCAAATTCAGCGCTTTGTGACTTTCTCGAGTATGTTTTCTCAAGTATGAGAAAAGTTAGGTGAATTAAAAAAAGGTCTAGTAGTACTGATGGTGTAAGAAGCTATATTAAACATCTCCTAGTGATCTTGAATCTGATGTTGTTTTCCTAAGAACTCAGGTTACCATCTAGTAGCGCTGCTGAAGTCAGATGCTCTTATTGTGGAAGGTCATAAATTTGGTCACTTTTATAGGCTGTGTTCACTGCATATTTGAACTTCTGTATGTTTTTGTATTCTTCACCAACAGCTTCCAGGAACTTGTTACTTCTGCCATTTTATGTGTTCAGTACAACCTGTATCATCTGTCCTCTTATCATTGACTTTCAATGTCTGACATTCGTCTATTACTTCTACATATACTTAGAGCTGGAAAGATTAACTTTAACCAACACCTACTCAAGCGTCTATATGTAATGATAAATTTGCCTGAATAGAAAGCGTTGCAGATTTGCACGCCCCTTTTCATCGATGCCATATGTGACAGGGATTTGTACTAGACATCTGTTAGTAGAACGTGCATTCCGATCTTTTAGATATCCTAGAAGGGAGCTCTTCGAATACAATAATTTCACAGATACCATATGTAAAGAAAATGCTTTGGAGACTGTGGAATTTATGAAGAAGAGCAGCAAGATCTGAACTGCCAAAATGACCAAGCAAGTTAACAGCTAGATATAAACGTGGAAAATAATTAGTTTTGGTAAGATCTGTCATATGATTCAGATGCTAACATTTTGTTGTTGTTGTTATTTGAGAACAAAAAGCTATGCCTTTCAGAAGGTCACCTCCACCAGCTCTTCTTCTCTGAAATGTGTCAAATGTAATTTTTCTCCTTAATCATAGCTGGCGTAGTAGTTACATTAGTATTGATCCTTATAATAAATATATGTATGCTTTTTGTAGCCGTTTTTAAGGAGTATTTGATATAAACAGTGTGAAAATATGTTCAGATTATCAGTCTGAAATATTTTCTATTGGGAATTTGATGACTGATACTACGTAAGCTTTGCTAGGAATTTCTTCCCCAAATTGCCTTTCAATACAATGCTCAGTGTCCACTGAAATGACATAATCCAGTTCAGGATGTTGTGGGGTGGGAAGATGATGTTCCAGCGGAAACTCTATGTTTTAAAACAGCTTTCATTTTGTTTGTTCTTACATTCACTTCCAAGTCCTAAATGAGGAACAAAGTAGTGACACGTTGAACAATAAATTATTTTGGCTGTTCTTTTTGGTGATGTTACCGGGTTACTGTGTATAGTCGCTCTTAAAGCTTCCTTCCTCCGCCCCCTTTAATAATCAGACCGTATCTTGAAATATGCATTCAAATTGACAAAGCAGAATAGGAGGATGTTGGGGTTAGATTATATTGCGTGTGTCATGCAATTTCGTTTTAAACATCTAAACCTGCATTGCAGAGACCACACGCAAAGATGGGTGTTTCTTCTCAAGACCTCCCCTTGTGAGAGTCAATGCTCCAAGGGCTCCTTTGTTTGCAAAAAAACGACTGGTACTGACTTGCTGGTCAGCTCATTAATGAAGAATAGCTGCTGTATGTTATTCCGAAATAAATTATGGAGAACACAGTGGTAGTGGGAAATGTTGTGTCAACTCAAGTCAAAAGTAAGGATAACCACAACTGAATTTACTTTTGGGGCTTGGTTTGTATCTGGCTGCAGTCATCTATAAAGCACCTATTGAGACAAGCTACCTAATGTTTGTTCAGTCAGCATTAGTTTTGGAAGCTGACCTTGAATCTCTCTCTGTGTCTGACAGCCTCCTAAAGGCTGCTTGTAGTTTGGAATATCTGCATTTAGTCAGTCTGTCTTCAGTTCTAGTCTTGTGTTGAAACCCTCCTATTACTGTGGTGTATCTTAGCTAAATTGTCACTAGGGCGTTCTCCCTACTGGCGGGCTTCTAAAATCTAGTTCTATTAGGAGTGAAATTTCATATATGAACTGTGTAGCTCTTAATGCTTCAGTTATGTATTTTTCTCTGTTCTTTTTCTTATAAGAACACCTCAGACTGAGGGAAGGCTGCTATAACGTGGGTTTTTTAAGTTTATTGACAGTAACAGAAATATACTACTAGCTGTTGAACAGAGATTCACTTTGAAGGGTGCCTTCAAAAAACAAACTGAAGCCAAATTTAATAATAAAATGTGCCTTGTATAGTACCTTTCACATAAACATCATCTCAAAAGGATGTCTTTAAAGAAAGAGGAATATGTTTGTATTGTTAAATAAAAGCAGTCCTTATCAGAGGCATGCAAGGCTCAATTTCAAGTGGATTGTAAAGCATGGTTGGATCAGCTCACAAGTGGTGTTTATTTTAGCACAGTCTCATCTTGTGTATGATGATATGTTCACTGTTGGCTGTTGAGGGAGGAGTTATAACTAGAGCTGAACTCCTCGGCCAGTATTTCAGTAAAACTGCCGAATGGGAGGTAGTGCAAAGCATGTAAAAGGGAAGGGGAGTATCTTGTGACAAGTTTGAGAAGCTGTATCAGATACTTTTAAATAAAAGAAAATAAAACTATTTCCTTATCAACTAAATAACGTAAATGAATTATATGGATAATTCCCAGTATGGAGCTGAAAGAACAGACAAGATGCCAGGTCTACAAGGCTGCAGACAGCATCTATAGAGTGCTAAAATTGTGAACAGTGTTTCATAGAGTTAGTACTTAACTAAAAATGCTTAGCTATAAAGGTAGCTTTTAAGCAAAGCAATGGATTTTAGCAACCTTTTGGGGAATGGCTTCCAGGAATAGAAGGTATAGCCTTCAGTTCATGCTAATTGCTTTCAAAATTTTTCATTTTACTTTTTCAAACCAATTCCTTCTTTCCCCAAGAAATTTGTTGATGATTTAGTTACTTTTACTTTGTTAATATGACTTTGTAAACGCTTTTTAATAAACAAAAAATGACTACAGGCTTGAAAAAAATATGCTTTTTGTTCTCACTGATATTAAAATTATCTGTATCATCTGTCTCATGCAGCTCCTTAATCATCCTTGACATTTTAAAACAAGTATTTATTATCAAAAAACTGTATTTAAAACGAGAGGAGGAGGGATGTTTTAAGGCAAAAGATTGAGAGAGTTAACTGCTTCCTGCAGATCCCAAGTTCCTCATGAACTACGCAGGATAGAACTCCGCAGAGATGAACAACTCCAACAAATTAGATGCATTAATTAAATGGATGGTGACCACAGAATATTGTAAAAACAGAAGCCCTTTGCCAATGTCAGAAACAAACTCCTAGCTTTAAAAAAAAAAACTGCAGATGAAATACATAATGACATGCTAAAGGATGAAGAATTGCAATGAGGAAAATGCAAAATCTGTTATCTTTCCCCATGCACACTTTCATTTTTGCAGATCTAGAGAAGGCTTGAAATCCTTTGTCAGTTGCGGTTCAAAAATATATTAGGAAAAAAAAAAGGCAGGGCATTAAGAGGTGTATTTATATTCATTCCATTATTTCAATTTTCATTCCATTAATTAATATTTCTTAACCACTTCTCATAAATTAGTATGTGAGATTTCTGAGATCAGGGAGGAATTCCTTGCTCTTTCTATCTCCCTCCCTGATGCATAACTTGATATTTGCGGAGCAGAGACTGCTTCCACCCCTGTCTTCTAGTCGATGTGTATTAAATGGAGAGAGTTAAAACGAATAATTAGATTTGGCATCAGCAATAAAATTTTTCCCAGGTCAGGCTAATGGGAGCCTCTAAATCCTGTCTCAGTTTCTACAACTAAAGGCTTATGGAAAACCATCTGTCAGGATTTTTGATTATCTAGAGCCAGCATGTACAGGAGCTGCCTTTGGATCTTACTTTGGATCTTAAATTTTCTGGTGTAGTCTACTCAGTGCAACTTTGCAACACGAAAAAGGTAGTGTACATACTTTGAAGAAAGACATTTTATTTGGTTTAAAGTATAATTGTAATCTAATTGAAATATTCAAAATAAAAAATGAGCACAGTCATATATAAATAGATTGTCATTGGCTTGTACTTTGTTTTAAAGTGTTTCTGCTAGCAGGGAGAAGTCTGGGCTAGAGAAATCAATGCACAGGCTGTATGGTTTTTGCATCTCCATTTTTCACACAACTTCTACTTCTCGTGTTATTTCCCTGCAGACATGATCTGAGAACTAAAAATTTATGTGAAAAAAACATTTAGAAGATATCATTTTTACGAAGTTGAAGTTCAGCTTACCTATAAAATATGTGAAGTGTAGTATTTTAACAATTTTGGCCAGGAGTGTCCTGGTGAATGGACAGCATGATCTCAAACAGTGATATTTTCCTAAACTAAATATTAATAGTACAATGAAGTCACTAGGTAAAAATCTTCTCTTCTGTTTTCTTACTAAGCATAAATGCTCTTTTAAGGTGTTCTTGAGGGATGTTGTTTTTCTGTTTTTGCTAAACAGAGGGTATTAAGGAAAAAGGTCTGCAAATAACATAAACCCTTTCTATTTGCAAACTCTTTTTACTGTACATAATGAAACATAGTTTTTTGCTCTACATTTTATAAAAAATTAATTACTGCCGCAAAAGAAATGCCTCAAGTGCCATTCTGCATAATATTTGTCTTATATGTATAAAATGATTTTATTTTGTCTGAACTATCATCTAAGATTATTTTGCAATTCCTAGTGGCTATCACATGATCATTAAATCTTGATTTTTCCGTCAGGAATAATTAATAATCTTGACTTCTGAGTGAATTTAGAAGCAATGGGAGATTGAACTCAAATATTTGATTACCATTTCAATGTTAAATTGGTTATTCAGGTTTTTAAATTAGGTTGAGTGGCAGATTAAAAATAAATTCAATTCATAAATCCTTCTCCATTTTAATATTTGGTTTTTATTTTCCCCTCAGCTGGCTTCAATTGGACGTTTGCATGATTTATTGAGGGTAGAGGGGAGGGAATTACTGTCTGGGTGTCCTCTATTTAGAATGCCATATCATGTAAGTTCTAATACAGAACTTACGTAGCCCTACGCAGAGATCGCATATAATGCCATCTTCAGAATATTAAAAATAAATTCAGTAGAATGACATAAGAATTCGTTCAAAGGTGATTTGATAAACTTTGTTTTAAAGAAAAGCTGAAGTTAAAACAAAAGGCCTTTCATATTCTGAAACTATACAAGAAGCTGCCATAACTTTAGAATTTGTATTTCTAGGTATTACCTATTACTGTTTTTTTTTTTTTTACTTTAAATGACTATGTTTTTATTAGTTTGATATATTTTCACTGGCTGATCTCAATTATTATGACCTCTGATGGAAAATTAATTACACTGCAAAGGTTTGGGAAATTTTTGTTGTCTTTTTCATTTTTTAATGTGTTTTTCTGCCTAATGTATCAGTGAGTATTGAGCCATATTGTCCACTCACCTTATTCTCGTGTAATGACATGCCGGACTGCTCTTGTTGGCACAGTATGCTCATCCTCCATGTAGCCTGGCTTTACAGTTATATTATCCTGCACTTGCGGACCTATGGACATTTTTGTTCTCTGCTTTCTTTATTCTGTTTTTTGAGTTGAACTGGTGTCTGCTGCTGCACACCATTTCATGTCTCATCTGAAGCAATATAAAAATATTTTCTTGAGCTATAATATTTTCCATTGAGTAACTTCACTTTGTTTTTTCTAGTGTGGCAGATTTCTGATCAGCTTTTCCAAATCCCGTGTGTGTGTGTGTGTGTATGTATATATGATGTATACATATTTTTCCAGCTTCAAGTACGTATTTTCAAGCTTTAGACTTGGACTCTCTACAGTACTTTGAACCCATATGCCATCCTGTCTGTCCTTTTAAAACAGATTAATTACTTGCCCATATTTTGTTACTATTTATATAGTTGCTTCTGTGTTTAGGCTGACATGATCTAAATCATGTTTTATTTTCTCAGGTTCAGCTTCTAATAGCCATGTGCTGCATGTGAAGGTGTCTTGCAATGAAATCTGAATAAAAACTTTAAATTCTAGGTCTAGTGACAGTGGAAACTATCTCTTTTGGGATATGGGCAGGGTTACCGAAAACTGCTGGAAAACATCCAGTCAAAAGGTTGCAGCCACTCTGTTTTACTATTATAAAAGTTAATGTATCTTATTCTGCTTTCCTGTTGATAATACGTAGCCCCTCTATATAATGCAATACTTTGTAGGAAAAATGCTGTCCGTAATTGTATTTTATTAGCTGGGAGACTTTTCCCCTTATAAACTGTCAAAGAGCACAAAATATCACTCCACAGATTTTCTTATGTGAGACCAGCAGGGAAATTTGATGCACTTTCATTTGGAAAAGGATTTGTTCCCTTTCCAGACAGTACTTATGAGGGTTTTCACTTCAGCACCCAGGCATACGCAAAATTTGCAGGCATATAAGCTGACAATGTATTAGTCTTTTTTTTTTTTTTTATCCTTTTGGTACTTTCTCTCTTCAGTCCTGTTTGGACCCTAATTCTACCCAAAGAAAGAGCTTTCTTTACAGATAAAGGCTGTTATGACTGAAAGTTACACCACAACTCACAGCAAAATCAAAAAGATCATCAGGACAGTTTTAGACCAAATAAATTAATATTTCCTTGAAATTCCCCTGCAAAGCATTTTTTTTAAAGTTTAGGATGTGTCATTTAGTCTATTAATTAAAAAATAAAGCTGAAATTGTTCATGATGTGTGTTTTAGATTGCACACCCTGGAGAGACATCTGTCTGTCATTCCTGTCCTGTCCAGTTAGTTTTTGCTGTAATATCTGAAGCCATAAAAATAACACCAAAAATAGGAAAAAAAATCACACAAATATCAGACATCTAGTTTATCTTGTTATTTCACAAAGCAGTCAGTGGCTGTAGCTGTTTTTTCTTTGGTTTCTTTTAGGCTCTTAATCTTCTTGTGTTTTTGATGCCGACTGTTTTCTCGGTAATGTAACGTTTATCCCGTGGTACCCAGCGCTCAGAAACGGCAGAGACCTTTCTGGATTTTTTTTTTTTCCCCTGAAGTGAAAGCTTGATTCTCTTTGCAATATACTTCTCCTCTTTTCCGTTGGAGAACACTTTTTGTCACAACTCATGTATTTCTTTGGTGAAATCCATCAGAAATCTAGAAATAGCCAAATTGAGAAAGGATAATAGTAACTTATCTCTGTCTTCCCCCTATTTTTTTATCCCTTCATTATCTTTGCTCAGATTCCTCTCTCATCTGTAGGCTTTTAGCTGAAGGTGATAGGAGACAACGTCAAGGTCTTTTTATTTATTTACTTTTACACAATCCTGGGGGCCCCTTCTCCCGTCACAGGGCTGACCCGAAGCCCTGCTTGGCCTGTGTCTGTGATGTGGGCAGACGTGCTTTCTACCACAGTGCTGCGGTTAGAGGCGCAGGCGTTCCCTGCGCCCCCATCCTGATGGAGAGTGTTCCTCCAGGCACGTTTAGAAGGAAACCCAGACCCACAACCCAGAAGTGACCTAGGTTATTGTCCCGTAGGGACCCCAGATTAGGTGATGAGGGAACTCGCTGCAGCGTGCACCCGCTCCACGGCCGGGAAGCGACCAGCACGTGCACCTTGGGTGCAGGCGTGTGGGATGTGTGGAGGAGACGTAGCCGAGAACTCAGAGCTCCTGCACCATAGCAGCACCTCCTAGATGCTCATGTTATGGGTTGAATCATACCTGCCTATGGCTGTACTAATTCCGAATCCGTTAGTAGTAATATTTTACACGTATTAAATTATGCAATCAAGAATTTATCAGGCAGCTAGCCTGAGTCCTAGTTCTAACATATCTTATCACTGAGTCCTCAGAGAGCGGTGAAGATCCGCTATCTGTAGCAGCAGTTAAATTTTGTTTATTTTCCAGTATATGCTTCAGCCTATGGGCATATAATGACTATTTTAGGAACTAAGCTAAATAATAGATGTTAATTTATTATCATTATATACAGTTACTCAAGAAGCCATCTCACTGAAGAGTTCTAGTTTAAGGTTTGAATAGATTAGAAATGATAAATTGGCAAAAGAAATTTAAAAAATACCACTGAAACCCAAACCCTGGCATTTAGAACTACTAGCAGTATGGATGTAAATACTAATGACAAGCCCAAAATAACTGCTGTTAATACTTATTATTTCTGAATCCCTGACATGTGCTTGCCAAGAAACAGGCAGTTGCTGCTGAGAGAAATGTTGCTTGGAAGGGACTTTTGGAAGTCATCTAGGCCAGCCTCCTGCTTGGAGCAGGATTATCACCAACAGCAGATGAAGTCAGCTGTGACTTTGTCAAAAGCAAGTCCTGAAAACATGCACAGCCTCCTGAGTGCCCTGTTCCAGTGCTGTGCTACAATCCTAGTCAAGATTTTTTTTCTTAATGGCCGAGCTTCAGCTTTTGACAATTTGCTCTTGTTTTACCCTCTGTCACACCAAGAGCTTGACTCTGTTTCTGTGACTCCCCTTCAAGCAGTTAAAAGGCTGCTGTTAGCTGTCTTTAGCCCTTCTCCTCAGCAGAGCAAACACACGCAGCTCCCTCCTCCTCTTTATACTTCGTGTACTCATCCTCTGTGAATGAATCTCGTAGGTCATCTGAAAGACAAAGCAAAGCATTTTAAGAAACTGAATGCTGGTTTCCGTAAGGGAGAATTACAGAGGCTGTATGATATGAATTCATTTGCGTGTTTGTCCACAAGGTAAATTTTGCAAAGGAAGGGAATGGAGAGAAAATCTGAATGATTTTAGTGTATTAGATGAATATGGTTAATACTGGTAATATAGATTGAACATAGATGCTGTAGGATACGAATTACAGTTTAGTTACATTAATCATCAGTTGCAGCCAGTGGTTTTTTTTTTTTTTTTAATTGTATGAAGCCAGACTGGGTAATTAAGCTATTTTCAGAATGAAAGAAGGAAAGACAGCTTAACTGCTGGTTAAGCTACCAGGATCAGACCCAGAATACCTGGGGTAAGTTAGTGGTTTGCTTACCTACAAACTCTGTGTTTGACCTTGATTTTTCAAGATACATAGTGAGATTTTCAGAACCACTTAGGTGTGGAGGTAATAATTCTAGACTGGTATCTGTTTGGTTAGGTTTGGAAATACCTTTACGTACCTTTACCATACATACCTCTACAGTCTTGCACTTAATCTGATGCTACAATGGAAATAGTAATGCTACTGTTTCTTATCAATTTCTTTTGTCTTTTTAAATCCCTTTGTGTTGTCTTGTGTGCATGTATAATACTTAGTGCTAAAGGGTCACTTTGGTGATATTGGAGACAGTCATTAATTTCATGTAGTATAGGATGGCAGGGCTGTCGTGTAGATCCCCAATTACAGGGATTCATGGATGAGCATATGTATCCAGAATAATTTCCTTTTAAGAGACAAAGTACTCTTCACATATGGTTTTGTTTACTATTCTCAACCAGCTTTTCTAGCCTGTGTAAAGGGAAACTAAAATCTGGAAAAGATAATAAAAAAATTATTCCTGATGAATAGCAGAGAAAACGACAGAGTATTTCAGAACCCCGTCTGATTAACTCTGCCGAAGGTAGGTTCTGTGCACGGTCTGACAACTGGAGACATAAGCCTCAAGAAGAGGGGAAAAGTAGAATGAATTCTATGTCCCTTTATGAAGCACCACTTAAAATTAAGTGGTATTCTTTGCTGTCTGTTTTAAAGGGGCATATAGATGCTTTTGAAATGGTAAGTAATGGCAAGAGATGCATTTTCAATGCTTTATTGAAAGCAGAAATTTAAACACAGAAAGGTTACACTAGTAGATTTAAAGTACCCAGGTTTTAAAAATTCTGTTTCTATAGATGTATTACACTGATAAAAGATGGAATTTTACTTTTTTTTTTTCTTTGTTCTTGCCTTCTGGCTTTGAATATGCTCACAGCTCTGCAGTGTATTTTTTTTTCTTTTGTGTAAGGTACTTTCTCAAGCATAGCTGTATGTATATTCAAACAAAATTCACAGTAGTGTGTTATAATTTAGACTTCCTTTTGAGTTCTTGTTTAATACAGCAATTTCAGCACTGCTGTAGATGGTTTAGTCCAGGCCTATAAAGGTCTGTTCTGGGCACAGTAAGAATTTGGAGATGATGCATTTAAGATTAGAGACAAAGGTGTGTCTAGCAGAATCACGGAGGTGAGCTACTGCACAGTTATGTTCTTTAGTATGGCATATGAAATTTTTCACATGGGATTTTTGTTACATCTTATATATTCTCTTATTTGATTCAACTGTAAAATCATCCAAGATTTTCATTGATATTTGACTCTGTTCTGATGTTATGTCTGTTAAAGCAACAATTTAATGATCAGAAATGTATAAATGTGACTTTAAACTGACACTAACATGTAATTTCATATATTCACATTTGATTGTCACTGTCACCAGGAGCGTGCTTCCTAATAAGGCCACACCCTCAAAGGAGCTTTCCTAAACGCACAGGTTCCCCTACCTTCCTGACCTAACATCATGTCAAAATAAAATCCAAGGCATGTGTTAGACATCTGTTAGATCTTAGTGGTGGGGTTCTTTTGTTTTTTAATTTTGGTAGGGTGTTTTTTGGGATTGTTGGTTGTGCTTAACCTTAAGTTCTAGGTTCTTCTTCTTAGACCCTCTATCAAACCTCTCTGCTGATGTTGCCTGAGAACAGTGTAAAAATAAAAACATTTGTGGTGGTTTCATGTGAGCAAGGAAGATTAGCTTGCTTTTACCATTTTCTAGTTTCAGTAGCAATGTCTGGCAAATAATGACAGCAGTGTATTGAGGGCTTTATTTATAGGAATGTACAGTTTCATACATCACAATGGGTGGATTGCAACTAAGCCTAGTTGCATAGCTTTCCAAAAGAAGCTTGCAAGAGCTTATCAAAATGCTGTAGGAATACAAAACGTATTGCTTCAGAATACATGTTAATTAAGATAATTAGGTATTCACAACAGTTTCATAGTGTTTGATTTTATTCATTGTTAAGTTCCAAAGAATTCTGAATGTCGTTCAAATATCGCAGATCATCCTAAAAGCCAAATTCTTTTGCACTAAGCAAGTCTGCTAAGAGTTTTTCTTGCACTGGAAGTACATATTTTATTGCTGTTAGTTTGAAGAAATAGTTATCAGATATTATGGCAACATAAACTTACCAAATCAGATTATTTCTTAAAAAGGGGGGGAAAAAAATTATACTGGGTCCAATTTTACATCTGGAATTCAGTGGAATTGTTTTGAATTTGTGTTGTCCTAAGACCAGAATCTCTTGTGCTTCACTCACTTGTGTACATGTAAGTTACAGGAATCTGTGCTACTGCTAAGAAATTAAGTCTTTCAGAGCCTGATTATCTATTCTGGCAGAATAGATACTTTAATAATATTGAATACACTTACTTAAAATCATCTAATACGGATTCAACGGTAAACATAAAGTTGGACAAAAAAAAGACCGTTGAGTGCGGGAGAAGGGATAAGAAATCTGTAAAACAAAGACAAGAATTAGAGAAACAGTAAAGGAATGAGGGGAAAACTCATGAAATCTTCTCTTAGAGAAGCCACTGTAATCGTGGTTATCCAGCTGTCCACTAATTCTATTTTTTATTGTACTTTCCACCAGAAATTTGTCCAGTGTTGTGCTGGCAGTTAGACTGCTGAATCTCAACTGGAGGGGGAAAAAGCAGAAGATGGCATCACATTTGCCACCCTCCTGTTCTCTAGTAACAAGGACTTTTTAACTTAAAGGGTGTAAAGATAAGGCATTCAGTTATTTCAGGCTATTGAAGTCAATTTATTGATTGATTTTAGAACTTGCTAGGTGAATGTCATCTGGTTTTAGCAAGTTTTTAATGTTCATTTTCTTGCAATGTTCTGTATTCCACTTTCCAGTCACTTCAGTTTCCAACACATGCTTGGGAGCTTCCTCACACCCCCACATCCCCCGAGAGTATCCATGTCTGTCTGTCTCTCTTTTTTTGTTTTTGATTTTGTTTTTTGTTTTTTTTTTTTGTCCGGAGAAAATAATTCTCTTATCACCGATATAGCCTTATTTTGTATGAGTTCTCTTTTCATGTCCTGAACATCAGCTGATCCTACAATTTCTCTTCTAGCTCCTGGTCTATTAGAGGAAAGTTTTATCATTAACCTTGATTACTTTTGCTGATTGTTCCACAAACCTTCAGCTGACTTTAAGTCAGGAAGCATAGACTGTGATTCTTTCTATTTTGGTAATTTAGATATGATTTGAGCTTTTGGAAGGGTGTTTGCTTGTTCAGAATAACTTCCCTTATCTCACTGCATAGTCATTGCCAGTTTTCTTTTGCTGCGTCTCAAACCTACCACTATGACGTGGTATGTATTTACTTTCCGCTTCTAAACAGGGTATGCTTAAGCAGTTTCCACACTACCTGTAACAGTGTCATAATCTTAGCTATCCCTTTTAACTTTTTTTTAAGGAGCTTCCTCATTTTTGTTTTTACATATCCCCTTTCACACACACTTCTTCAGGTTGTACAAAACTAGTGGATTTAGGGTTGAATCCCAGGAGAGCATGGTTACCGTTCTGGGGTGGATCTTGAACAAGATCCTCTGCATGCCACTCTGCCCCGAGTTGCATTTCCTCTTCTGGGCTGCTCCGGGAGATAGTCATGGCTAGTGCTAAAAGCCTCATCTTGATGCACCAGCCCCACGTGACATTGGCCCAGTCTGCAAGGGGGTAGCTCAGGTCTCCTGTTGCTGCTGCGTTCTGTGCACACGTTTCACTTCTCTCTCCTCTCCTCATGTTGCAGTCACTCTGCTGGTCAGACTGTCAGCGATATAGTCCCGAATATATTTTGTACTCTTACCAGCCTTTAATATAGTATGGAACTGAGTTTGTTTCGACCTTTCATCTATTTTCCACATGTTCACCTTTTTTTTTTTTTGTAGTTCATAGGTCATATTGTTTAACAACTAGGGAAAACAAGATTGAACATTTTAAAAAAAGAAAAAACGGACTTTACTGCTCTAAAGGTCAAATCCTATGTAACTAATTTTTTATTTGCAGAATGTAAATTGGGAGGAAATGGGTTTGATGGCATGTAAACCACTTTATTCTTCTCAGTTATAAGTTGGTATGAAGAAGCTCCTGTTATGAAGTAAGTAAAATATCACCAAATGTATAACTGGAAAGACAAAACTGAAAAGAAAATGTCAGTTACCAAATGTCTCTGATCACTTCTCTGTAACTTCAGAGAACTCATTGTTTTAGAGACCTGAGTTTCTTTGCTGGCACAATTTGATATGCAAAACAGTCTTTTTGAGGCTTATCTTTGTCATGAGTCTTTCCAGTTGGCCCTTGGCAAGCTGCAGGCTAAAATCCTGTCGGGGAAAAAACTATGAATCCCTCACGCTACCGCAATTACATTTTGGCTTATGCAAGAATTCTGAAACTTTCTATCTCATCTCATCATTGTTTTCTGAAAAGAAAGGTTTTTAGGAGCTGACTTAACCTTTTGGATTTCCTTTTAGGAAGCCGTAATAGTAAAATAATAGTACTAATTTGATTACAAGCAAACTCAGAATTAAACTAGTAGTGTACAAAGATAATTTTATCTTTCTCTTTTATTTTTTCTTGCATAATAAAGTTTTGCAGTAAGCTATTGCTGCGTTAAAATAGAGGAGAGGTGTAATAAAGGCAAATGATCAAACTAGGACTCTCAGCAGCTGTTGAACAAAATACTCCAATCTTACCAGCTGTCCTGTCTGAAAAGTTGATAGGATCAGTTGTCTGGATGGGGAGCATCCAAAAAACACACTGAAGATGATGACAGTGATTAAAAATCTTACCTCATAAGTGAAAGAAGTGAGAAAATCTTCCTAAGGAAAACAAATACATGTTTTGTATAATAAGATGCTTTCAGAAATCTTACGATTTGTAGAAACCATTTTGTTTGCATAAATCTATTGGGTTTGTTGAATTTTCTGCCTCAAAAGTGCTTTGGAAAAAGTTGAATATTCCGTTTCACTGTTTTTGAAAAGAAAGTTTTGTTTCTTTATTTAGTCAATTTATCAGAACTTCATTTTAATATTAGATTTTTTGCGAACATTTTTAGGCTTGTATTTTTTCATTCAGACTTGCTATGGCCAAGATTTTTGAAATGTGCTAATATAAGAGTACTATTTTCCCTAAGGTTACATCTTTTAAAGGAGATGGATAAATCATTAATAGTTTAACAGTGATTTGCCCTTAGTGTCTTTCAATTACAAAATCAAAATGCTTTTCAAATGCTAATCTGTGTTTAAAGGACCACATGTGAACAGTAATAGAGATGATAATCATTTTTGCAGGAGTACTGTAAAGCTTGTGAATTTCCCAGAATCACACAGGTAGTGATCATCTGTGTTGTAAATATAAATTAGGAGCCTTGGACATCAGCTTTTTGGATTAATTACTGCATGGTTTCTTCCAGTGAGACTTTGCACGTTAGGGGGCATTTGTTTCCCAAAGTGATAAAATAAATGTGTGTGTGTATATACACACATTTTAAATTACATAAGGGTTTCTTTTTCAATTTAGTGTTCAGAAGATCCCTTCCATGAGCAGTCTTATTATATGTGTGTGAAAACGTAGGAGAAGGGGATAATGATAGATCTTTTCTTAAGAGGCAGTGGGTACTTCAAACTATTTTAATATTTCCTTTGCTAGACTGTTAAAAGATTGTATCAGTCACATCAAACAGCTGTAACTGAACATAAATAATCATGCTGAATACTGAGTGACCTTTTAGTTTGCTCATCATTAAACTTAAATTAGTAGACCTTTCAGTCTGATGCAGACTTTTTTCAAGGCACCCTGCTGTATCTTTCCTGTTTCAACTCTTGAATCGTTACCTATCTTAAGGTTTTACTGTGCCCCAAAGTCATTTTGACATTTACTAATCCTTCCCACTGGACTTCCCAGACAGTATGGCTATAGCTGGCTATGTAGGACTTGAAGTACATGAGACTTGTTTTTGAACTATAACTCAAAATAAAGAAAATAAATTAGTACTTAGACACAGGAAGAGTAAAAAAGTCAATATAGTTAGAAGAAGGAAATATCTAAATGCATTCTCATCACGATAAATGAAAAAGGGGATATGAAAATGCTTTTCATAGTTAAGAGTATGCCTCTTCCTCCTTTTTTCCTTCTGGATTATGGATACCATTTTCAGCCCTTTGCAGCTATGCTTTCTTATAAAATGATTATCATTTGTCCTAAACCGTAGGCAGTAGAATACTTGCAATAAAAGCATTATAATTTACATACTTTATGAAAAATGCTTTGTAACAAATTCTGCCTTTGAAAATTTTTCATCTGCAGTTTGCTATTCCTTTATTGCTGAGTTGGATATGCCAAAGTCACAGATCTAAATTTGAGAGAATAAAAAAAGTAAGTCCCTATCTGCCCCCCCCCCCAAAAAAAAAAAAAACACTGTAGAGTTAGTTCACTTTATCCCCAGTCTAGCTAACTTGCAAGTCCAGTTCTTATGCTGCAGTGCAGGCTCTGTTTAATTTATTATTTTTTTCTTGCTATTTTCTATGCAAATGTTATCTCAGGGGAAATGTGAGAAGTTTACTAACTGGTTATTTTTGTTTATCATAAACAACCAATAAATAGTTTAAAAGCCTCAGAAATAAAGAGCTGTTTAACTTGTCCTAGAAAAAGTATTTTAAAAAGGCTAAAACAGCAAGTAGCCTTTTTACCATATTCTGACATTTATTAAGAATTAGCAAGCAAGGAAAACAGCACAAATATGCCAGTGTGAGGTTCAAATGATGCACAGGAATTCTTTCATGTAATCATATTTTTTATTTGTGTCCAAGTCTCTCACTTGTCAACTTCATTATAAGCCGTGTCTGAAATAACGCAAGACATTATTCCAAGGAATAGTTACCAGGTCTTACTATTGACCTGAAAAGGAGATTAAAAATGGTCTTTGTGGTGCAATAGCAGCAACTTATCTTTATGTTTTCAAATATATTGCATGATTGTTTCTTCAAGTATCTAGTGCAAGAGAAGTGCTTGGACTTCAAACAAGAATTATCATCTATGTTCAGTGAAGAAAACTCTGTCCTGTTTTTGGAAATTGATGGTAATCTCGTATATCTAGTAAAACAGAATACAAACAAAAAAAGGTAACATCTCTTTTGATCCGAAGTTTAATTAAACAGAACAATCTTTGCGTTGCGCTCTGAAATCTAGTTCACTCTGAGCCTGGCAGACTGTGGGCAAGCTGTGCGTGATTTTCATTGCTTTAGCCTTAGAAACACCATCCTCCAACCCAGCAGCCTCAGCAAGTAGATACCTCAGAAGTGCAAGTAAAAGGTGACTGACAGTTTAAAGGCTGTGGTGCATAGTGAATCACAAATAGGTGTGAACAGTTAATCACTCTGACTTTGTATTTGTTAAAGATAAAACTAGGTCAAGTGTAAAAAAAAAAAAAAATAGAATCCCTCAGATGAAAATAAAGGCGTAGATAAAACTGTTTACATACAACAAAACATAATTCTAAAGGACGTTGTCAGCTTTGAGCAAAAACATCTGATAGATTTGTGTTATTTGAGTGGAGTTAAGGATGTATCTTCCTAATCATTTTATATGTAAGCAAAATCAGAGTAAGTTCCTATTCTCTGACACCCCAGATAGTGGCTCGTGATTTTCTTTTCCTACACCTGAATTCATCATTTCAGTGATTGCATGGATAAAACTAGTTCTAGCATCACACTGTAAACTAGAGCACTAAAAGAAAAAAAGACTGAAAGGAAAAAATAATGTTTGCTGTGTGGCACAAAACATTATTTTCAAGGTTTGAAGACGTGTTGTAGCAGATGTAGTGCTAAAATTTCCTCCATGTAGCAGCGGAAGAGGTTACCAGGATCCCTCGTCCTCATTAGCAAATCGAATTCTCTGTGTATAGAAGGTGCTTAAGGCTGGGATTTGTTCCCGACTTACTTGCTGGTTTCTCTACGCTCTTAGCCGTGACCTATTTTGAATCTTTTCTGCTTCCTTATCTACAGCCAAGCTACCCTTGCCCAATCATTCCCTTCTGCCACTTGAGTCTGAAGAAGGGTGAAGAGCATTAATCTCCTAAAATCTTCCTGTGCGTCTTTGTGTGTAAGGTGGTATTACTACTTCCCATCCTGCCCAAGTGAACATGGAAATAGTATTGCTTTTATCTTCACATTCACATGGATTGCATGAGCTGAGTAAGTGGCCTATTTCTACTGTGTCAGGGCAGATGATAAGACCTGGGTGACTGTCTCTTCTTTTTAAGATACCTGAGTGCCATAGGGGATGGTGCTTAACTAGTGTCATGGGTAGCAATCAAATTTTTTGGAAGAATGGCCATATTCTGAAAATGCTGAGAGGGCACAGCAGGTAAAAGTGAACCTGATTCACCTACAAAATGAAACCAGCATCAGGTGTATGAGTACAGCGGGTGGAGGACTGAGACTTGAGAAGTCTGTTTTATGCTCTGCGATGGGGAAGGCTGAGAAAGACAGACAAGGTTGAAGTAAAAGGTAGGAGAAATGAGGCTTACCTTATCGTTCTTACTAAGGAAGTCAGGGAAAGCAGTTGAGATTCTTGCTGACAGGAGGGTAAATAAATGGCCAAGGTATCTAGTGACTGAATATTTGCTAAACAAAATCCAACCTGAAGGGTTGTAAGGTGTAAAGTAAGATTTCTTGTCGCTGTCTGTTACCTAGAATTTGTGGTATCCAGCTTGTTTAGGAGTCGAAAGTACAGCTAGCGCTGTATCCGTAGAGCTGCTCAGCAGTTCTCCGCTCCCCTCTTCACGGTTATATCTACAACTCATTTTCAGTTGTCAGCGTAGGGGTTGTAGCACCATATCAAAGTGTTTATCTTAAAGAGAATATTAACTTAACTTAATTTTCGTATGTCAGGGAGGAATAACCGACAGATAACGTATTAAGGAAATTAATACCTGGCAAAGAGGTCAGAAAACACAGGAAGGTTGTGAGCAATTGATATGAAGTCAGATAAGTTTCAGAAACAACGTGGCAACCAAATGAGAGCTAAAAGCACGAAGCAGCAGTTCTCACTGTCTGACGAAGCTGGTGAAGTGCATTTTACCAACGCAATACATCTAGAGTTCTTCAGTGAGCAAAAGGGGCAGGAAAGCTGCGGAGAAGCTGTACCACATGGCAGAGGTCAGCACACGTTTTGTGTCCAGCAGTCCATGAAAGGTGCCCTGAGTTTGTGAGGTTTGAATTCACTTTCCGAATAGATTTTTAAACAAAACAGAGTTGAGAAGCTTTGCATGGTCTACTAATTTTTTTGGAAAATTGCTGCAGAACACTTTGAAGTAATATGTTCCTGGAAGTTCTCCACAATTTTGAAGCTCCTTTACTTTGCTTATGATCTCTACTTTTATTTTTAACTAGACGAAATTGAAATCCACAAGGAGTAAGGTTTACATGCTACTTTGTGTGTAAGAAAATGCTACCTGTGTAGGAAAAGTTTAAACTTTCAGAAAAGAAAGTATTCACAAAAAAGTAGATAAGGAAACACAGAAGAAGGTATTGGAACCCGTTTATTAGAAGCAGCAGGTGAGAAGGAAAAATCCTCAGGAGTAGTGTCTGAAAAGATTATGCACTAGCAGAAGACTTGCAGCGTTTATTCAGTGTCATGAGGCACCCTTTCAAATACTAATACTTTCTTCTGGTGCTCTTTCATACAACAGAGAAGAATGATGGGATTGAAAAGGGGCAGAAGGAGGAAACTAAACTGATTTAGGATTTTTGATGGTGTGAATCTTAATTAAAATTAGATAACTAGATAAACTTGTTTAACAGCGAAAGGTGCAGAGGGAAAAGAGAGTGAGATGTGTTTATATGTGTATAAGGTCTTTAGGAGAAAGGACTAGACTGTTGCCAATAAGTTGTTTGGATATGCCTGTTTTTTAAAAGAAGGTCATGCCTGAAGTTGAGAAAGGAGGGTTAATTTTCTCGTGTAGTCAGCGCATCGCTATCATTATGCTCTATAAGTGTTCATGTCTGTTAAAGTGTTTTTTATTCATAATCTGAATGTCTGCATTGGCATTAGTATATAGCTCCTCCTGAATCAAAATAATGGTTAAAATCTTGCGATTTTATTTAAAAAAAAATCTCATTTATCTGTTACCTAGCTGTGAATTGTAGTATAAATCAATTTCAATTAAAACTCTAGTTAAAGTGCTTAAGAACAGTAACATGCAGACATTTCATAGAATATTTTAAAAGTGTGTAAGCAACTTTAAGGTTGTATCACTACCAGACAAAAGCAATGCCAATCAAAGTTAACCTTAGCACTGGTTGCTCTGGAGCTCCTTCTGCAAGAGGTAATTAATTTCATAAAAGTTTTTTCTATCCAAAGTCTGCAGCTCTGGTATAGAGAGATTGAAGGATGCCAATTAGTTCTCCATTTTTTTTTTTTTCATTTGTCCAGGGACTGCAACACTTGTGGGTTGTAATAAAGTATTGTCTGTTAATTGGTGACCCCAGGAAAATCTTTGCCAGAAACAGTGGGACGAGGAAAGGTCAGCAGCTTCTAATCTCAGGCAGTTAGAACAGCTTAACTTCCTTTAGCTCTAATTTGGTTTTTTTTGGTTGGTTGCTTTTTTTCTTTCTTTCTTTCAAAATAAAGTGAAATCTTTTATTTAAAACTTCCAGAACTTGCACAGAGAATTTTTTGTATGACTTGCTGCTAATAGGATATGTTCTTTGGTGTCCAGCTAGACAGATCTGGGCTTGCTTTTAATACAGATTATAGATTTTTTAAGGCCTTCTCCATAATGCATAATACAGGCTATCAGCACTGTCACAGCTTATTACTTAGTAAAGACTTACAGTTGTGCATCTGGGAAACTTAGAAAAGCCTGACCTCAGAAAGAAATCATCATCATTATGTGTATATGGTATTTTGCTTTTAGAGCAGTTGTGTCCCTATGCTAGTCATAAAATACTGACAGGTTATTACAGAAAAAGGTATAGGCATGCTGTAATGGCTTGCTACCCCTTCCTTCCTCTTGTTGAGGACCTTGCCATTTTGTCTGAAGGAGCTGTATTGACGGGGAAGGGATAAATTGGCAGATTTTGCAATTATGTATTTCAGATGGGTATGTGGGTTTTAGTTTATTTCTTTCTCACAAAAAGGATAGGGATTATGGAATAATTAGGTGCTTAAGTTTTGGATTCCAGTACTCCGAGCGTTGTTACTGACATAGCATAGGAAGCCTCAAAGATGTCTTTCCTCAGATAGGAGTTTTAGTAAATAGAAACTAATTTGAGCTCTGCAATGCAAACTTAAGGGACATCTTGACCTCACTTAGCATTAACTACTTTTGTACTTTTTTTAATAATCAAAACATTTTTTAATTTATTGTTGAGGTCACTAGTGCTTCTGTAGAAGTATTTGGCAAAATGCATGCCGATTTTGATGGGGAGGAGATTTATAAGTATGAGATATATTCAACAAGTTCTGTTTGATTACTTTGACCTCATATGGAACAGTAGCAGACTAGACCTAACATAAACGGGCCAACGTAAAGGATCCAATTCAACCCTGTATGAGTGCTGAGGTCTCATACTGAATCATGAGGGAGTTGTCTGTGCTCAGCCAAGAAATGAATGTAGTTACTGAGTTCCAAAATGTTATCATATTGCACCTCAACGTCTTTCTTGTATTTTTTTGTAGTCTAAATTACTTTCTGTATGCATTTTTTCTAATAAGCAACAGTTTCACATCCACAGAACCTGCACATGCCTTTGTTGCAAATAATTTATAGTACAAGTTGTATGCAATATTTAGCCATTCTCAGCTGGGGCGTGCAGAGAAGTAACAGGTAGTAATGAGATCATCTTGCCAGGCTCAAATGGGAGTTTTTCTTTAATGTTATATGATGAAGGTGCAGAGGGGCACTGAAGACTGCAGCCTGTGCCAGGCAGTCATATAGGAGTGATGTAGTTTTAAGTTTTCTCATAGCATATTCAATTCCATTTAAATATTGCAAAATGCTGAATTGTAAATGTTAACCTAGCCATGAATAAAAAATGTTGATATTTTATTTAATCTAAAAATAATTATGGATAGTCTGCCTTTATTGTATTATTTAAAATATTTCATTTTACATGTAGGCTACAAGTTATTGCAGCGTTATTTTTTTTTTTTTATAAAGAGAATTTGTTTCTGATGCATAAAAAATACAGGAGTTAGACTTTTGCAGGCTATAAGCAAAATTGTTTGCTTTTGACAAGGGCTGTCAGTTGTGTGGTTATGGAAAAAAATTATGGTAGCCAGTTTATATGAAACAGCAGGAAGACTTGGTTTTCAGCAGTGTTATCCAGCTCCTATTTTATATATACATATGTATATATATAAAAAAATCTTTTAGAGAAAAGAGAGAGCTCTCTCTTTTTTCCCCTGTATTTGAGTTCATTGCTTTCATATTCTATGCAAAGAATAAAGCATCTGTGCATGGGAGATGTGACTTCCGGTATTTAAACGGCCAGCTGATGAAAATGATGGAGTTAAACCAAAGAGGAAGGAAACGGAGGCAGGGATGATCCTACTGAGGCAAATGCATTCTTAAGCCACCCTTTAATAAAATATTGTAAAGAATAGCTAGAAAGCTTCCCCTTTGACTTTCATCTGGCAGGTTTTGATTGTAACTTTGTGAAGGAATTGGTATTGACTTCTATCAGGCAGTTTCGGAGAAGAGGTGAAGAGCTTTCTCTCATGACTTTCTGTATGTTTTGTCAAATCCAATGCTTATATTTGAAGTGCGAAGTGAAGGCTGATGTCAGGAAGTGCCTTCAGCACAAGCTGGTGCTGGTCTCTCGTGACTTTCTACTTTTAAAAAAGTATTAGATCAGATTGTAAAATGATGGCAATGTAGCTGGACATAAACGCATTTATTGCAGGCTCAGCAGCCGTTACATGTCGTTCGTGAAGGAAGGCAAGGGGACCACTTTGATGTCAGTCTCGTTCTTTTTAAGTACAAATGCATTCAGATGAGAAGATGCTACCTTTGTGGCTGCTTGTATCCTTAAATTTCAGAACCTATTTCTGTCTTTATTTCTCCGTCCTGTGTGTAACCTTACAGTCAAAACTTATTTTCAGAGCAAATACAAATTGAAAGAGTAGGAGAGCTGGGAGTAGTAAATTTTGGAAGCCGTTTGAAATGGCATTGTTTATGAAGTGTGCAGTTTGTTAGCATCGGAGCACATTGGTTCAAAATTGTGGTTACGCTTTTTGCAATGTCGCAATATTTTCCTTAACCATAAAGCAACAGGTGCTATTAAAAGAGGGGAAACGCATATTTATATCAGCACATCTGTCCTCAGTGACATAAAATGTCTTTTATATTAGAGAATATAATTTTTGCTTTAGGACAACTACTAAAAGTTTGAGATAGTTTATTCTCTGTGTTTTGGGGGTTGGGTGTTTTTGCTTGCTCAAGCAGATCTAGTTTATTTCCTCTCTGAAATTTGTTTTACACTTTTGATTCTTAAGATGAAAAGTTTTCAAAAGACAGATAAATGTTTTGTACTGTACATGAGATGCAATGCAGGATACATACTGGAAGCTGAAGAGAAAGAATCTCAATAAATGTGATGTTACTGCAGTGGGTCTCCTCTTCTATTTCTGTGTAGCCCATGTGTATCTTGGACCTGACCTTCTTGCAGGATTTGACACATCACATATCTCATTCTTCTTTTGTGTTATTTTATGAAGTACTTTCAGTTGTCTCATTTGATTTAAAATAAATCATAAATTCATGTCCTAAATGTTTCACTAGTCAGAATAATTAAGTTGATCAGGTCTGGGAGCACTGGAAGGAAAATAATAGGGTCATTGAAGCATTCAAGCTCTAATGGGAACCTGAGTTCATTCAAATATCAAATCTAATAATTGCTTTACACCTGTATACACAGTCCCAGTGAGCAAATTCACATTAAAGGTTTAGTGGTATAGTTTCAATACCGTGTTTCAAGGGAAGTTTAGTACTGTTTTTAAAAGACTAAATTATTTTGACTTTTTCCAACGGAATTTTTTTAAATGTTTTTTGTGGGTCAGTTGTAGTTTAGCTGGTTACTTATCCTTATGTACTGGAAAATATTTTCACATCTGAATTTCTTGCTAGAGGTACGATATGGTAGAATAACATTGTGAATCATACTTAATAGCAATCAGAAAAACATGAATGTTATCACATGCTTTGAAGCAATTTGTTATTAGCCAAGTTAGTGGCATGCGGAGTGGTAGATCTAGCTGTATTCAAAGTCTGAAACTCTAAGTTTACATGTGATTGTGTTTGTAGCCTAGCATGAGGGTTGTTGGGTCACTTACAGGCATGACTGCTGCTTGAAAAAGGCAATTTTGTAAGAATAAAGTAACAGAATCGGTGTTGCTTTGTGAGATTGAAACAGCAATGAAGCAATATTTTTAACTTCTCAATTCATGCTACCTTCTGCGACAAATCTCCATGAGTGCCAGTGGTCTAGGCTGTCACAGAACTTGAAGTAATATTATATTGCAAATCAGAATAAAAAAATACTGTGAAAAATCACAGCAATTCGTAGCAGATTTCAGTAAACTCCAAGTTCAGATGCTGGTCAGTGTGCTTCTTGTTACTGGAGAGGATTTCAAACGGATGCAGTTGTTTCTCTTCATCTTCCTTTTTCTTTTCCCACCCGTATAAGTTTAGTTCTCAGCTAAAAATTCAAACTGAAGAAGAAATGGAAAATGGCTGTATATGCCTCTGCATTGTACTGACATGTAGGGCTATTTTCCTCTGTGGTTTTAAAGGCCAGTTACCCTTGGAGGAAAGGAGAAGATAGATTGATTTGTCTTGTAACCCCCGAGGCAGGCATGTGTTGTCTCAAACTAAGGCTTTTCCTACAGCTCTTGTGGAAGAGCTTTTAATGCATATCCCAAGCGGTAATACTAACAAAGGAAGCAAAGTCAAATTAAAATATTAAAAAGATTTTTTAAAGGTTTAAGTAATCATAACTTATTGGGCTGCTTTAGACTTTTATTTTTTTGGAAATCTTTAAGGCGTACATAGAGCTGGAATAAGCAATAGTAAAATTTATTTTAAACAGATTACTTGAAAATAAGGTTTACAAATCCATTTTTGTTCTATAAATGCTTAAGTTTATTAGATTTCCTTGAGCTGTAAATAGGATAAATATTTATTTGGTTGATGGAAATGTGATACAGATGGTCAACATCATAGATTTTGGTTACAAAAGCTTTTTTTTTTAACTGTGTTCCCATACTGTCTCGACTGTGGTCACAGCTGGATTGCGCTGAGCTGGTAAATGTCATCACACATGCCATTTAACATTCTGACTTCTCACATTATTCATTTTTAAAACATTTTTATGTATAAGTTATAGAAAATAAGTAAACAAGGCTATTTTCTCTACAATGTCTGACTCATATGAAAATGCACAAAGGCTACAATTACCTGCGCCAAACTAGCTAGGTATGAGTCGAAGCAGTAAGATTAAACACGTTATCGTTCCCATTTAAATGTGAGTAAAAACCCTTTATGTGTCAAGACTTGAACCTTTAGCTCTCCATGTTTTTAGACCTGGCTTTGCACTATAATGCTTTTGGGTTTTAACTGTTTTTATGTACCAAGTTAAACAGAATCCAGACTTCCACCTATGTTCTCATTGGGAATTTGTGCATAGAGAAGTACAGTGATCAGGCAGGTTTTTATCTATATAAACAAAACTTTTAAAGAAACTATTTTAAACTAGCATACATATCTACATGCAAATCTATTTTACCTTATGGCTTACTGTGTTATAATGATGATTTTGGCAGTCCTGACTTCTGCAGATACCTTAGGACACATCTATTTGCCTGCTTTTCCTGAGGAGAAACCTTTCTTCCTTTCTTGAGAGACATCCTTTAAAGTCTGTTACAATACTCTCTAACTCTTGTTTTTTTCCCGTCCTAGAAGTCTTTCTTAATGGCTACACGACCCATTTTTTTTCTTCCCCCTTTACTCATTCCAGCACTTTTTCTTATCTGCCAATATATTGGTAAGCATCCCACTAACCAGGGCAAGAACATTATTTATAAATTAATACTAAATCAGCACATAATGCATTTATAATTACTGTGTTCAGGCTGTTCATGTGGGCTGTCTGGTTTTGAGAACTTTGAAAATAAAAGGATGCTTCTCCTATTTCTTTGACCTCAGGATATGTTTCTTTTTCTCCTTCCTGACACCATATACTAACTGCATGTATCTATGTATATGCTGAGGCCCTTACTCAGCTTATGAATCAAAATCTGAGATTGAACCTAAAACAAAATAAAACAGGGCTTTATAGAATTTGACCTTTAAATGCAGTGCTACAAGATTTGCTTGAAATCTCACAATTTTCTTGGAAATTGATGGTAAAAATAACCTTTTTAGCTGTCACTTAATTTTGATTGTCAAGGATTTGAGATTCTGTTTAGGGAAAAGCTGAAGACAGGGATATTGTATCACTCGATCTTTTCTCAGTTTGGGTTACAAAAATGTCAAATCCAAACAAATATAACCATCTTACAGGGTCATTTTATAAAGGATCTAGTTCAGATTTTGCCAGGCATATGTAGGGTGCCTGTTGAAGCTGGACCTCTTTGGAAGAGCAGTTTTTAAAATGCTAAATAATCAAAATGTATTAGCTATTCAGTTTCCCTTAGCCCAGTTAGAAAATATGTTCAGAAATGATTGCAGTAGCCCAGAGCGTATTAGAAATTTAATAAATTACACCAATTACAAATTTAGCTCCCATCATACTGATCTGCAATATCATAAGAGATGATGAAAAAAGCAGTTGTTAATGCTACAGCTGCAGTATGCATGGCTTCTGCGATGCCTTCTGAACTCTGTTCCTGAGCTGTTTGACTAGTCAGTGAGCACATACTGATGGGGACTGTATCAATGTCCTCAAATTGTTGCATGTAAACCTTAACTAAAAGAATAATTTTAAATAACTTCTGGTAAAATAGTGAAAAGATATTTATAAAAAAAAAGAAATTATTTCAAACAAAAATGTCAGCCAGAAATTTTGAAACATGAAAGGATAAGAAAGGAAAAACATGTCAGTGAGTATCATGCAGCAAATTGCTTAAGTGCCTGGAATGCAAATACTCACTGATGACATTTAGAAATCTGTATGTGTACAAATGCAGCCTGCTGTCATGTGTGGCTTGCCACCAACGCTGGCTAGAAAAGGGCTAAAAGACAAACCATAGCTCCACACCTGGAAGGCGGGGAGGACTAGGAGGGCATCGCATGAAGACAGAAGCTTGGAAGAGAGCTGAATGCTGCCCTTCTTCCTTCAGCTCGCGGAGAGCGCGGGAGCAGAGCGCGCCTCTTGCGCAGGCGGTGCTGGGAGCTGCTGCTGCTGGTGCTCGCTGCCGCAGCATCTGGGTGTGAAGCGCCTCTCCTGTGCCTGCCGCCAGGCGAAGCAAGACTGTTCAGCACTGTTTCTTCCAGAAATGATCTTTCTGATTCTGCTCTTGTCTGAGTCTACTCTCGTCTTTCCATTGATTTTTTTTTAACTCCCCCCCCCCAATAGGTGTGGCAAAGCTTGCCTCATCGATAGATTTTCTTTTTTGTATTGGCTTGTTTCATCTATTTGCAGTAAAGATCTTTTGAAAAGGCTATTTTAGAGAGCGCTTTCTGAGGTGTTATTGGCTGTATTTCTCCCACAACTGATCTTTACTTCATTGCTATTATTTATATATAGGCCATGCGTTTTGAAAGATCCATCTGAAGTCAAATCTCTGGTTTGCAAGGGATGGAGATGGACTGACTCTTAGCAGAAACGAAGGTTGGGGAGCCATTTTTCCTCGAGGTGTTGTCTCACAGAAAGATTTTGTTCTAGAAATTGACCGCAATTTTGGAGCTCGTAATTTGCCTGACGAGCTTATTTCTCAGTTTATCTTCTCTACTAATGTCATAGATAGAGGCCAGGCGATAGAGAACGCAGTTCAGCTGCAGCCGTTAAGGAGCTGTTGGAGACTGATGGGCTCCCCTGCTGTCTTGCGCTGTATCAGTTCTGTTTCTGCCTGGTGCTTTATCACTTACAATTTCCAAAAAGCTTTACCTTACATTTTTTTAGAAGCTAAAATAAGGAAGGTGCACGCAGTCAATAAGGAAAAGTAATAATCGGGTTAATTCTTGTCATGGGGTGCTCTTCAAAGCAGTTGATCACATGCTGTTACATCAAATAACATTGTAACTTGGCTTTACTTTTGCTTTCTCATTAAGCCATCTATGTGCAAAGAGACTGCACAGGCTATGGTGGTTTCAATTTGCTCTGGTTTATCTCAATTGTAATTGGTGACACTATATTGCAAATACTTAGTTATCTCAATCTGAAAAAAGTAACAGTTTTGAGGCATAATTCAGACTTCCACCTTTAGCTAAAGAAGAAATGCCATCAATACTGATGCCATCAACATCACGGATGCATTGTTTGTTCATTGGAATTGTCATTTATTGTGATGCTCTCGTGGCCGGCTAACTCATTTTTAGTGTAATCACTCCATACTTACATTCCATATGAAACTGTACCTTGCTATTTTGATTGTTTTCCATGTTACATTGTTTATGGTATTTACTGAAATGCCTGGAACTGTATGAATGTTTTCCCCTGGGATGCTCTTGAATACAAGATGCATTTCAGTAGGATTTGCCAGTGAACAAAATTTTCCATGAATGAATAAATAAATATTTGATGCAAATGCCGTCATCGCTTCACCAAGGCATAAGGCATACACATTCCCTTACAGGGTGCCTTTCTGCATCTGTTTGCATAGCCAAAATTATTTTGAAAAGATGAAATTTTAAATATGTTTTTCATTGCTGAGTGTTTACCTTCTTTGTAAGATAATTTTCAAGTCAATTAAAGCTGGCTTCTTTTTTTGAGCATTAAATGCCCTTTTCTTTTATCAGCGCAGGGCAATTTTTTCACCTTTTGGTAGGCAGTCAAAAAGAGATCTGCTGACTTTGAATATGCAAGTTAATAATGTGAGCTGTTTAAAATATCAGCATTTCAGAGTTTCTGTGTTAGGGCTCATGCCATCCAGCATGTGCTCCAGTACAGCAATCGCTAGCTGGGCACCCAGTGTCATAAACTCAGGATTCCGTGTTCTGACACTAGGCTGCTCTTAATGTGATTAACGTAGCATTTATTAACTAAGACATTCTTTGAAATGTTTATTGTCTTTGAAATGCTTATTGTCTTCTCTTTGAAGAAGGTAAAAGGCTTTGTCTTCTGCCTAAAGATTAATGTTTCAATCTTCTGTTTAAAAAAATAAAGGGCAAAAAGTAGTTATCCACACCAATCTATCTTTTTTTTTCCTCCCCTCCTCCCCTCTCACCCTTCCATGCTATTTTGTAATGCTGCAGTTATTTAGATTTGGAAAGAACTTAGACAGTCTCCTGATGAGCCCTCTAGGAAGGTCTACAAGGAAATTAGATTTCAAATTCAATCTAATGTTTCGATTGGGTGCTGTAAATAAGGCGTAAAGAAAGACTTTGAATTAGGTGGACTGAAATGAAATATTTAACAGTCCTGATTTACTGTACATCGTGTAGATTGAATGAAGTAGTTGTCTCATGGGGGAAAACAAACAAACAAGCAAACAGATGGTTATCCCAATGCAAACACATTTTGGGACAGAACTAGAACTACAATTCCTAGTTTTGGAGCATTTGACATTACAACCTTAAGTTTACAATTTACTGAAGTTTAGAGCTTTTGTAATGAATTTACATTTAATGAGTATAATTATAGAAGTTATCCTTATCCGTACCTTTAAAATATCTAAATCCGAATGTATTTATAACTAGACAGAGACTATGCAAAGTTTACTTCCTACAGTAAACTTAAGAAAACACGAAGGAATATGGTGAACACTGAAATAATCTTCAGTAACTTGTAACTAACTTGATTAAAGGCAGACAGATAATTAGATTAAAGGCAATTCATTATTTAATTAGTAGATGTTTTAGTTCTCAATTTTATTTTCTAGTCTGACATAGTTTCCCTGCTTTTTGTAAGAGTAGTGCTTTTTTGTTGTAGGATACCCCCAAGATCTTAGCTGAGTTAGCAAATGATAACTGTATGCCCAAGCTGATAAGCGCAAAAGTATTTTCCGTAAAGGTGTATTTGATGAGCTTTGACATTTTGCCCACAGAATAATTATACAGTTTCTGTGTATTTTAAATATTAAGACAAATAATTGTTCTTTTAACTGCTTTGACTGACTGAAAAGATTTGATTTAATCCTGGTGAATTAGCCAACTCAGTAACTATGCAAATATTAGTCATTAAAAGCCCAAGGTAACAGTTTAATACACCTGTAATTTTAATAAAAGGCCTGTCAAAGTGAAAAAACTTTCTGTGCTTGTTACAGGATAATATAATTTTTATTTGAGTGCCTTTTAAGGTGTAGTTTTGTGGACTGTGGCTTTTTCTCTTATCACATATTTCAGTCTCGTGAATGGCTGCTGTACATATGAGTTAGTTCAATCTCACAGCATCTGTATGATCACGAGCATTGTTTGCTCGTAAAAAGTTAGGCTGATAATTAGACGAGTACAAAGGTACTACCTGGAAAAATGGATGAGAAGTGAAATGGAAAAGGCATTTAATCTTAGTATAGCAGTTCTGCAAAATATGTTCATTTTTACTTTAACATAGCTGTTTCATGCTGATGACAAACTATTCAGTTAACAAATCTGCAGCTATTGAGACTTCTTTTTTAATAATAGAACTAATGCAAAGCATTAAAGAAAGGAAAATGCGTGTTGCAGAGTGTAATTTTTGCAAAAATATTTCTCTTTCTCCTACCAGATCTCTAACGTGTTTTACATGCAGAGTGTTTAGGGAGAGAACTTCTTAAGGGTAAAGTCAAGAGATGCCATAAAATTAAAATGCATTATCTAAAAAGAATTGTTCATATTTTTTATTTTTCATATTTTCCTCATGGTATCTATTAATTTTGCTTATGCACAGAGCTTATTGTGCTTATTTATTGTTATTAAAATATGCTACAGAAATCTCTGTGTTCACTCATAGTTTGCTTAATTTGAATTTGATCCAGTTAGCTACGAGATAAACATTAGTTTTTGTCATAAAATAGTCTTAGTGTGATTTGTTTTCCCTTTTTATCCTGTATTACTCTACCTTATACAGCTAAAAGAAAGAGTCCGTTCAACTGATTGAGAGATCACTTTTAAGTTCACGTGCTTATTTCGGAGAGAGATGATGTGTGTACCGATTAAGAGCATTTCAGGTGCTACTTAAATGGGCTACTTCTAAGAAAGTACTTCCTGAACTTCTGACACCAAAAGCCAGAACCAAGGTTTTCATCTGCGTAGGTAGACAGGTTACCCAGAAGGCATGACTGATCAGCAGTTTTTCCAGTTATTTCTGCTTGCTTCTCAGGTGCAAAAATGTGCCACCACTAAAAGAGCTAAAAAAAAAAAAAGATACTTGCAGATCCACAGATGAAGAAAAGTTTTTTTTTTTTTTTTTTTGCAAAGCCCCACAATCTTTCATTGTTAAAGCTTCACATTACTAGTCACTACATCTAATCCTCCTATTCCTTTTTTGTAATGACAGAAAAAATTTGTCAGACTGTAATTTATGTTCAACTTTCCTATGTTTCAGTAAGACACAGCATAAACTGCTCTAAACTTTGCGTAAGAAGTCTCTTGCAAATGTTAACGCTATTTCTCAGTGATAATAACTGCATCATTGTATTCCAGTCTTCTTGGCTAGATCTGTGGTTCTTTCCAGTCTCTCTTGAGTATTTGAGATCTTGTATCCCTATCTCTAGAAATTATAATTGTTTTTCATTTTAAAATTTGAAATAATTAAAAGAATAAGTTACTTCCAATAACTAGGAAAATAGTTTGTCGTCAACTAAGAAGGAAATTATGCTGCTTCTAGCTTTTACAGTTTTGATTTGTGATTTATTTAAGTCCTAGTTCAGAGTCATGCCATGGCAAGAGAATGTGAACTGTCATTTGCAGAAAATGCTTGTCTCCACCATTCGGAGGAAAAAAAAAAAAAGGAGACTTAACAATGAAAAAAACATGTATGAAGAAGAAATCAAGAGGTTTTTAAAATCTCTTAATCTATTTTTAATCTCCGCAGTTGATGATATTGAAATTAAATCAACAAATAGTGCATTGGTGAAGGCGCTTCTCCCCACTGAGAGCAAGTATCGCTATGCTCTTTACTGTTTGCTATTACAGCAGAACAACAGCACGTTAGAGTTGATGTCTGCCCTTCCTGGTTTTTAAACAGCATTTCTGTGCTTTAATTTCCAGTGCCTAGTGACACTGCAACCAGTGTAGAGATTTATTCCCTTGCAAAACAGATTTACTTGGGGTAATTTTAATACTTTATGCATGGATAGATTCATTAGGAAAAGGAGGCAAGGCGGAACTATAAAAAGAGCTAATAATCTTGCTAACGGAGCCATAATTCCCTCTAGCACTGGAGATGCTTTTGTTGGAAGGGAAAAGGAAGGTTGTTTTTGCAGAGCCCAGGCAGTCTCCGCAGACATCCTCCTTACCTTGTCTAGAAGCAGATCACAGAAATGACTTTCTCGGTCTACTCCAGGACCTTATTCAGTGCGCTTGGGCCATTTCTGGCTTTGCTGGTGTAAGACGAAAGTGAACAGTAATGAGATAAAATTGGGTAGCAGGAGGCAGGACCACATTTAAAAAACAGTAAGATCAAAACCCCTAGAAAAGTAACTAGCCCAAAAAAAAAAAAAAAAAAAAGAAACCCTCAACTTCTCTTTTCTGCCTCTCATCATGTTTTTGTTTTTTCCATATTCATCGCTTTAAAATTTTATTTGGACGGCATTTAGGTATGTAGTGGTAGTTTGTGATTACTTTCTTTTCCTATGACAGAGACATATTTATTATTCATTGCAATAATTACTGTGTAATATTTTATATCAAAAGTTGTTCACGTTGCACAATCAGGAAACGCTTAGGAAGTGGCTCATTTAACTGTTCTATTTTTAACTCTGTGCCAGATTATAGCGAACAGTCTTAGAGCTCTTATGCATCTCGTGTGTCTTGCGCTAGGCTTTTCACTCCACGCTGGTCAGTACGTTCTCGTGAAATTTAAAATGCATTTCTCCAGAGCTTCTGTACATAAATTGTTTATAAAATAAGATTTTTACCCAGCATTTTAGTTATTGTGTGCTATTTCCAAGGGGACTATGTTTCAGGATTCTCCCAATGCTTTTATCACCCTGCTTCTCTGATCAAGAAAGTAATTTATTGCTGATTGCAGAACTCTTGAACTCAGTCTGGCAGCTGCAGTGTGAAACTTCTCTGATCCAATCTCCTAGTTACTTATTTACATATCATTTGAAATGATTTTCAGAGCTGTTTGAAAACCTCTTGACATTGCATTACCCACATTTCAAATCTTATGGTGATTTGTTTTTTCTCTCTTTGTATTGCAGATAACAGACGAGTAACTTTGGAAAGGTCTCGTTCTCGCCACAATGGAACAATCACAGCTGTATGATTCCTCTGATGCCAAAGAATTAGTGAATTGTTTTATTTACAATAAAATTGATACACTTTGAAAAGAGTTTAACATACAAATTGGTAATAATCATAAATGAATACTGGTATTGATTAAATCAAAAGATGTATAATATGGTGTATTTTAAAGCTATTGCTAAATACTACACATACTGTATTTTATTCTCCCAGCTACCAAGATCTGTAAACAGTGTTAAACAACAGGCTCTATATTTTATTTTCTTATGTTCCTGTTTTCTTATTTTTTATTTTTAAGCTGGCAATTTACCTGAAAGGAGTTGGGGATTTCTAGGAAATCTTATATGGATAAGAAAATACAAATTTGTTGAGGTAATACAACTGTGGACAGGATCAGGTCATGGAAAAGACATGATTCCATTTGCAGTTCTGATTGGGACATGAAGGGAGAAAATAAGAAATTAATATATAAATGAATTCAGACATGAGCTGATGCACATTATCAGAGTCATTTTTGTAACCATGCAAAAGCAATGCACAGCCCCAGTCAGGCTGCTGAAAATCTTATCTCAGTGTAAAGCCTGATGGATTTAGCTGTTTGGCTGCAAGTAGGATTTACCACTAGCTACACTTTTGGTGATTTGATGATGTATAGTTACTTATCACTGCTAAAAATAGATAAATCAGAGCATAGGATTTTACCAAAGTTGAGTAATATCAAGGGCAGAATATGTTTGTAACTGTATTTTAGGAGGGATTTTCTAATTATGCACTTATATATTCTTTATACAGATATTTTGGGGGAAAATATAATGGTCCTATTTTAATTGCTCTAAAAATACCTTTGGTTAGGTTTTTAGAGTAAAGCGACATTATGAATCTATTCAGAACTGCCTCTGAGTTTTTCCTCTGTTTCTCAGGTAAAATATGTAGTGGGATCTCTACTGGTGGATTTTAGTGCTGAGGGTTAAGCAGATAAAAACAAATTTTCTACCTGGAGCACTGCGTAGCGGTGAACAACGACTGCAGCAGTCCGGTTTTTCGGGAAGCTCCTCCCCATCTCCTTGGTGTGCCAGCCCCTGCACTGCAGTACCTCAGGTGAGCAGTCAGTTTAGTAGCGGACACGGGGTACGTTCGGCCGCTCAGTGGTAAACTACAGTTCCCTTTTTTCCCCAGAGTCTAGTTGAACGTACCGTCTGTTTTGGTGGTCAGGTCGGTCTTCACCAGCCTTTGTACTAAAAGCTTGTCAGTGACCTGCATGGGGTGGAAGATTTTAAGTGGGAGCTGCAGTGGAAGTGCTCCTGTGTTGCTCAGCTATAACATTTTCAGAAACAAAATACAATGTAAATGGCACTTGTTCTCAAACTATTGCTTTTCACTGATGAGTTATTATATGACTATTTTTATTGCCTGAGGCTGCGGGGAACTTTTTTTTTTTTTTTAATGTTACATAAACAGTGTTTGGAAGGTAAGGTGTCGCACTGTTACTCTGTGCACTAACTGCTAACCTTAGAGGAGCATTCAGTACTGGGGCAGTAAAAGTTTGCACTACTGCTTGAGCCAAGCATCTTTGTACAGTAGATTCTTTTTGCTTTTCTAATAAGATACTGTAAAGATTAGCTGATTAGTTGGGGATAAATTCTTACAATTTCGAACTCTAGTGATCAATATCCAATTATTGCAAGGAAAGATACAGCTCGTTTTCAGTCTACTATTGAAGTAAAAGAAAACAATTCCCTGCGCTTCAAAGGAAACAAGGTTTTTGCCCATTATTATATCTCTAGACATAGGAATGTGATTGAAGCCTAGTGAAATGTGTCCTGTCAACTAATACTCTACCTAAATTGTTGGGGTTTTTTTTCTGTTTTTAGTAACAATCTAAAGAGTTACATTGTACTTCTGGAAAAAAAAAATTGCATGTAACAGGATTCTGTCTCCCAGTTTTTCAGAAAGAGATACAAAGGATTATATTCTGTTTTGTGTAAGTTCAACATCAACCTTGTATTGAAGCATAACTTTTTTAATTGAAATATTCAATTTATAGTTATACATGTGCTTAATGTACAAAGCTTATGTAACAGAATTAGGTGCATAATGGCTATATGAATTTGTACTATGATGAAACAGTGTATTCCAATTCAATTTTTAAAATAAGCATTTTGCTGAGATTTACAAATATTGATGTAGTCTTTGTATGTAAAAACTCAAAGCTCATATTACAGTCTTTATACCCTAGCAGTAATTATTATTGCATCAGTTTTCCATTTCCGTGGGTTGTATTTTTTAAAAGCTCTGTAAGAGCTGAACACAGATTCTCAAGAACCAAATCTTAGCGAAAAGCAAATCCAAAATAGTAACATCATCTGATATTTCTAGTTTACTACTTTTTTTCATATTTGAAACATTTATATAATTTCGTGAGCATATCTAGTAGAACAAAAGTGTCTCGCTCAAAGGAAAACTAGCTTAGAAGATAATTTATGTAAATATAGGGTGCTTGTATTTATGAAGTCTAAAATATTTTCTGAAATTGATGCTGGTCACTTTGTCTTTTGATAGTTTTTCAGTCTATATTAAATTGCGGATATTTTTGATGTTTTTATTATTGATATAATTTTCAGAATTGTCACATGTTTATCTAGTATCCTAGAAGTGTAGCACCTTCTTCCGAAATGCACTTGCCTTATTTTCTAATTTTAAAAAATGAAATATATCAATTAAATTATATTTGTATTCAATGTAATCCCAGAAAGTAAATCGCTGGAGGATTCATACATAAATTTCTTGCTGATTATGTTTTACTGTATGTCCTCTGAGACATTGCATTAACAATACACCAGCACATCTGTTTGCATTCACATTTTACTGGTTATAAGTACTGAAGAGATTTTTATGATGTTACACTGTTTACATTTCTTAGTTATTTAAGAGGAAAATGATGTTACCCTTGAAATGAATTGAACTAAATTTGCAATTGACATGGAAATGAAACGTTTAAGTCATATACAAATATATATCTGTGTTGCTTAAAACTACTGGCTGTACAGATCAGAAATGTAAAGACAATAGACTTTATTTGCTCAAGTTTTATGCAGTTTGCTCAGAAAAAAAGTGCAACGCAATTCATATCACGTATGTTTGTCTAGGATTTAGCAAATGTCCTTTCCCTACACGTAAGTGATTTTTTTTTAATGTTAACTGTGTTTTGAACTGATACTGTAGCCAAAACAAAATTAGTGCCTCGGAAGGCATTGACAAACAACTTCAAGAAGTATTGCTGGAAATACTATTGCATAATTTGTTCTGGCTTTAGGCGACTGTGGTAAATATCAGAAATGTTGCCTGAAATTATCTAGTCTTTTTTGAAAACTTAGATATAAATGCAAACGTTCCCATAGTTCCCTTTTATAATATTTAAATAGTTATGAATATGTGTCTATTCTTGCATTTTTGTGTGTGGTCTATGTACTACCTCAGACAAGTGCTGTAAAAACCATAATGTTTTCATGGTTTCCATCCAGACCACAATTCATTAGTGGCCTACTTTAAAGTCATCCCACAATTTACAAATGCTTTGCAGAACTTTGAGAATCTGGCTGAGATTTAGGTTGGATTTCGAAATCCTCCTGTCTGTAGCATTCATTAAGAAAATTTTGCAGTGTTTGGCTTTTGCACCCCTCAGGCGCAAAGGATCCTTCTTTGATGGGTGAATTAGTACTTCCTACACTGAGAATTATATAGCTAGTAAATATTTAAAGCTGGTGGGAGCAAACTTATCTGTACATGTAAATTGCTTCTTATCCATTTAACGAAGGCTTGGCTAAATTGTGCTGTAATATTTGCCTTCAAATTGCTGAGAGGTCAGGCATGATAAATGCTAAGAGACAAAGCGGTGTAAAGGTATTGCATCTCTTATGTGCCATAACGTATTTGCACATTCTGCAGTTTTAGGTATTATAAGAAACCTCCACATCTCTTCTTCTACAGTATCTACATAGGTGCCCACACATGCACAAAAAATGTAGGTTTAAACAAAAAAAAAATCATCAAAGCAACTAAAGCCAAATCCCTCAGCTTCAGGGGTTTCTGTTTCAGAACACATTGCTTTCATGCGCAAGAAAGGGAGTTGTGCAAGAAAAATATTAATGCAGAAAGTTCTTATAGTACTTATTTGGGGTGATACATATGCCACAGAATGTGAACAACAACCTTTTACAGTTTAGTCATGGTCTGTTACATGCACCATTTGGTTTCTCTTTTGGAAGTTATATGACTCCTGATGCCAAAAAAAAAAAAAGTGTCAAAACTTATACATTTCTATTATTTAACCAGCTCTGTGTTTGTAAGTTATGTTTAAAATAAGAATTTGATGAAATCACAGCCTGGCCATTGTTAATCCATGTATTCTGAAAGCCGTAATAAAGATACATGTAACATGATTTTGTATTGTGAACTAATGTTTTACTTGTTTATAGTAATGCTTACCTACTGAGTATCACCACCTGAAAATCTTTTTTGTTATGTAACACTAGTAAATCGAAAATTACCTCCATTTTAGCTCACTTATATTTTTGGGATTTTTTTTTTCTCCAAGAAGATTATATTTGACTTAAACTTGGGAAAAAAGATGTCTTTTCTAATGAATGACTTTAAAAATATAATAACCAAAAAAGAATGCATAAGTCATTTAAGTCTTGGTGTTACTTTTTTTTTAACAAAAACAACAATAAATGGCAATCACTATACAGATTTAATGAGTCCACGTTTATTTTAAATGGCTGGGTTCCAGTATAGGCTTTTTAAGCCATAGACATGATAAATCAGCTATTGTTGGTATTTTCCAGATTGTTTACTCAGTCACCAAGTGGTCTTGTCTTATCAGAATAGTAACTTGACAGACTTTTCCCTGTACAATAGCCTATCGCATGTTAAACAACTGAATGATGTCACCATGGCAGACTGACCTGGCACAACAGTATAGAAAGATGGCATTGGATACTGAGTTCTGCAGTAACTAGCTAAAGATTCCAAGTGAATGGGATATTACACTCCTCAAGTAACTTTTTGTATATGGAAAAATGTGGCTGAAGGCCCTGTTTTGTTTTAATGAACTGAACTACAGTTACAAATGTAAATTCTATGGTTGTCATTGTTAAGAAAATGTATTAATGGTTCTAAAAACACACCGTATTCTTGTTCCTTGTTTTTAGGTTAATGCTCTTGACTTCCTAGTTTGAGAGTCTGGAAGTCCCATCATCCTCTCAGATATTTCCCTTTGAGGGTTTGGCAGGCAGAATTGGTGCTGAAACAACCAGCCAGTACCTCAATACCTTTCCCAAGGGTAATCATTTCTGTTGCTTCTTCACACACACAGTTAAGAAGTCCTCTGTGTGACCTTTAGATTCATAGCCGGTTCTGGCTCTCTGTCACATATATAGACTTCTTACATTTAGATACTTTATGTATCTTTAAGCTATGTTCCTCCCCTCCATTATTTCTTCCAGTCATCTTCTCCAAATAGCCTTTCCATATTTTGTCAAGGAAGTCAATATTATGGGGATTTAGTAATTTTGTAAGAATAATAAACTAATTTGCTCAGAAGTATTTGATAATAAGTACTTAGTGGCTATAATTAATCTTTTTTATAGATGTGAAACTAAGATAAGAAAGTAAGTAGAGAAATCCAAATAAGGGATTTTTCTGCCTGTGTACTGTAGCAAACGCAAGGTTAATTTACTTCCACTCCTAAGATCCTGAAAGCTGTGTATTTGTGTTAATGTTAAGGAGGCCAACCTAAGAAACCCATCTGAGAAGCAAGGGATATCATCTCAGGTGCCACACTAACAAAATCACAAGCTTTTTGATTTCAGGCGGCTTGTGTCCCGTCAGCTCAGGGCACAAGCAGAGCAAGCTTGCATCAGTCTGCAGCGTCCTATTGTAGATGTGCTCACCATGCAGGCAGCAGCAGAGCCAGGTCTTCAGGCCAGATTTTCATAAGGGCAATGTGCCCAACTTTCTTCCATTGAAATAATTGATCTCTGTATCTTAAGGGGCAAATTATCTGTGAGGAAAAGATAATTGAAAACCCCTGTAAGTGCTTATTGCTTTTTAAAGTGCCTGAGTCCTTAAGAAAAAAAAAAAGAAATAAAATCTAGTTCCTATAAGGCAGTAGTCAGATCTGGTGTTAACTAATTCTAATTCTTCCACTGACATTACACGAACCCAGTACCGAGGCCTCTAACCTCTGGATGCTTCTCCTGTGACATCCAAAAATGTATGTTTTTAAACAGTCTTTTAGAGCACAAAGATGATTTCATGAATAATTATCGGGCTGGCAATGTCAGTGCAGTCAAAGGTTCGCATCAGGCTCGTACTGTGTTAGCGCTTTGGTGATGCAGATGCCCTGAAGCAGCTTGGGAGACAACTCCATTTGTGGGCGAAATTGCTAATGATCGCAGTTTCTCAAAAACTCTTTAGCTGCTGGGGTAGTAAAAAGGGAAGAGAATTATTTTGAAGAGGTAAGTGCTAACAAAACTATGTATTTTGTAAAAACAGTGAAAAAAGTTGTAAATTTAATGAAATAACCTTTTGATGCACCACGGCCTGTTCCCACACCTCCTTAAGGAAAGCTCCATTTTACGTAAGGGGTGCAGGATCAGTCAACATAAAGATCAGCAGTATTTGCAGATTCAAAAAAAATACAAAATAAAACTAAAACTCACTGAGACTTAACAACTGAAATCTCTGCGAAGAAGAGAAATGAGATTACAAAGGCAAAACACAGTGACAGCCCCGTAAAAAGACCCTGCACTTCATAGAATGAATAGTCCTAAAACCAGTTTAAAGCCACACAGACAAATTTGCCTACAAGCATACTGGCAGTGTACATAATCAAGAGATTTTGAACTTGATCTGTTATACATACGTGAACATTTGCTTAAGTGAAGACTGGGATTTTGAAAGTTGTGGTAATATAGAATGGCCAAACTGAAGTTCTACTTCCAGAAATTCTTCTAAATTCCGTTAAGTCAGAAAAAGTATAATTTAATCTCAGGCAAATATATGTGTAAAAGTAATGTATGTTTTACCTGGAACTATTTAAAATCTCCTCAGAAAATCTATGATTTTATTTGCAATGGACAGCAATTTAAGCAAAACTTAATGAAATTCAAACAGTACTGAAAATGGAATAACTCAATATTTTTTGCTATATAGCTTATGTATTTTGTATCTAGGTGTTGGATCTTGAAAGAGGTCATAGCATCTCCTTCTTAGGAGGAGATGTACTTGCGAACGTTAATGAAACTATTTTTTATTTTAAATAGCATAAGCTAGTCAAAACAATGAAAGAGGTTTCTTATAGCTCACCTAAATATAATTCTATTTTCAGTATTCTGTTTTCCATTGCATTTCAGTGTCCAGAGTTGTGCTCAAGTTGCCAGTGTTTAGAAATTCAAGTTAGGTGCTCAGATGGCTGAGCTGCAGAAGTCTGCCTGTGTGTTATTTTGCGGGGCTGGGAGGAACTTAAGCTGCTCTCAACAGTTTGCCCAATGAATAGCTCCGTTGCCAAGCTTTTTGAAACATAGGAATAAACTGATAATGACTGGGATTATGATTTTCACTCTGATTTACTCCAGCTCATCCCAGAATGTTGTTGGCCGTTAGGAGTAAAGCTTGGTAGTAATAGTAGAAGAAGCCAGTAATTGTGGCATCATTGAGTCTAAATAAATATTTTTCTCCTCATTTACAAAAGGTGTAAAATCAAAGAATGTAAGCTGGTGGGGTTAGGTGATTTCTACAGTGGTGATAATACTGTCTTTTTTTCAGGAAGTAATCAGAGACAATTTGAAATGCTGCGCGCTGTGTCCTTTTAGTTTTCATTTTCCGAAGAAGAGAATTATTGCTGTGAAAGTTCTCGCCATCAAACGAAAAGCAGTAAAATCTGATCAGCAGCAGTCTTTTCATTGTTCTAGCTGAGAAACACTCAGGACAAATACACAACTGGTGAAGAAGAAGGATGTGGAGAGAAGATTCCCCATCAGGACGGCAGCAACGCTTCTATCGCTCTACTCTGGCTTTTGCCTCTTAGCCCAGCGGGAGCGGAGGGAGGGTCCTGGCGGGCGGCCGGCCGGCGCTCCCCCGGAGCAGCCTGGCACGGGCGCTGGGCTCTGCGCAAGAGCTGTGGGCAGACGGCTCGGCCGTGCTTCTGGGCAGGCCTGTCATCTGCCGCAGGAGCTGGGCACGAGGCATGCCCGCCTTTGTGATTGACAGGTCTTGCAAAGGAGTTTTAGAAAGCAAGATGCAGCTGGAGGCCAGCTCCCAGCAGGGCAGGGAGGCGAGTCGGGGGGAAGGGGAACGCTCTCTGGCATCTCGGACAGGGACGGAGGAACGAGGCGTAGTTACTGCTCTGCGCCGCAGGCTGAGGCAGGCATTGCTGCGTCAGTTTATTGCGTTTCGTGTACGTTACATGTTCCAGCTCTCGCTGCAACTGTAAAGGCTAAGAACAGTTTTTTGAAAAAAATGCAAGCGCAGGAGCTCTGTTGATGCATACGGTGCAGAGCTGGTGGTTGTGGTCGCTGGATTCTCTTCCTAACCTCAGTGCTAACCTAGAGCAAGCAATTTAATCTCTGACTTCCGTTTCCTCATCTCTAAACTAAAGATAAATTAGCAAAACTTGCACAAGATTATGCTGTTATCAGCTTGACTTTTGAAAGGCTGGCAAATAAATTGTTCCTTGCATTGACTGGATGAAGCTGTCCAAATTCATTTTGTTTTCCCTCTCTTAGGTGATACCATAGCAGCTTTCTGCAGTTATTCTGCAAACCTGTTTTCATTTGCTCAGCATTAACAACCAGAGAATTCGGAACACTGAATTGCGTCCAAAAAAAAAAAAATACTGAAAATAGAAATGTATCCAGGTGAAATACAACAAACACATTTTGTAATTACGACCTACATATGTTGTTTAAAACAAAAATTTGTATTGATTCACTTTTAGATACATAAGTTTGCTGTTGAGGTATTGCTGCTGTAATGAATGATACCGCAAGCGTCTCTACCACATACACAGTTTGTTGTGCGATGTTAATGCTTTCGGTATTGATTGACTCAGATCCCTGTTCCTCATAAGCAGTAGCAAGTCTGAAAGCCTGATGCAGATGCTTGAAAGTGATTTTGTTATGATGGAATGGAGCTTATTCAGCAGTCCTGCGATGATTAAGGTAACGAGGGTAATTTATAACTGCTTGTGACCTAGTGGTACCAGAAGTTAAAGCACAGAACTGTTGTTAAGGGAAACAAAATCCTGCTTCCAGAGCTAATACACACAAAAGCACATCAATTTGTGTTAGGCAGTGATGAGCTACAAAATTATGCAGCTAATATATAATGTATAGAGAGTCTTAATTAGTTCATATTTGGATCTCTGGGTCTGATTAAGATTCCAAGCCAGACATCCAAAATGTTCTTCAGTTTAGTATTATTAGAGTAGTTACCTAACGTATTATCATGATGCTTATTTATGTGTACTATAGCTGACCGCCAGGATGCTGCTGTGTAGGTTATACGTATTGAGTCTGGCTCCGCTGACTTTAAGTGGATATTCTGAAGATTAATGCAATAAATGGCAGCTTTTCTTTGGACTTAGGAATCATACCTCATCTATATACCATAATTACCTGTATCTCTCGTTTTTAATAAAAGCAAAGGTCTTCATCAAAATCCAAACTGTTTCTTCATATAAAATATTTCTCCAAACCATCTGCGAGAGCCCATATAGATGCTTACTTTTATATAAGTTTTGATTCTTGGAGCATGATAAATAGTTTAGAAAAATGGGCAAGATCAATCATATGAGTAAGCTGCTGTAATATATATTATTTTATTACGCAAAATTTTTGATCTCATGAGTGGATAAAAGTAGCCAGTTCCCTACATTTAAATACTCACATTCTAAAGTTTAAAGATGAGCTTAATCGTCATGTCAGTTGAAAGTTATTTTATAAATTCTTTATCACAAAACTCAGTATGTATTCTATTGGGGAGAAAATATTTCCAAGTTCCAGTTACTATAAACTTAACTGTAAACGTACTGGAAATGCCTTGTGAATCATCTGCATTATGTGTGCATGATACAGTGACTTAGGAAAACATGAGTAGTCTGCAGTCATTCACGGCAGTATAACTTAATTACTTCATTATAGCACTCTTACCCAACTGGGTATTCAAAGTATACGTTGCTAGAAAAAAGCTATCTCCAACTGAAGCGTCTGGGAGACAGGTATCTAACGTTATTTTTAACAGGGAAGGATCGTCAAAAGAGAAAGTGGAATAGTGATCATCAGCTGCCAGTCTGAGCTCTTCATCATACTGATAAAAATATCTCAAGGAACTTTATGATTTACACTTGGAAAGCAACATATGGCATAATGAAGAATGCCAGAAAGGGTAGGAAAGAAATAATAAGGAAGAACAAAATACATGTAGTGTTAGACTTCTGAAAGCTATTTTTTTCAGAAAGAAATGAAAAAAACATAAATATATTAAAGAGAAGACATGAAAATTGGGAAACTGCTAGTACAGAGAGTAGTAGTCCGCTATATTAAGGAAGAAAAGGAGCAAAAACCACAGCATATGGTTAGTTTTATCATCTAACACAAGGTGTTGCTCAGCTCTCATCATTCAGTTTGGAATATAAAGCACCAGCATGTTTGTCCATAAGGTTAACACTGTTGTACAGCCTGTGAAATGTGCCAATGTGGGACGGGTAAAGGGTAGGTGTTAATTCCCTCAGTCAGCCAGAACTGGGTTCCAACTATCTAAGTTGCATTTTTAAACTAATGACTATTATTTCCTTGTCTGGTGAAATTGATGCACATCTTCAAGCATCACTGCCACAGCATATCACTAACAAAATTCAGCCTGCATCTCTGTAAAGCTGACAGTATGCCACGTAGAGGTGATCTCTTAAGGAATCATTTAAGAAATGCCATGAACAAGAAGTCATGGATTGGAAAACACGTTTCTCCAATGCCACTTACAGTATGCAAGATTAAATTTAATTTAAGGGAAAGTATTTTTTTTTTAACGATAAAGTCTGTGTAAATATCTAACTTTTTAAAATGTGGAAACAGGAAAAAATGCTTTGCCACTGAAGTACTTGTGTATTGTCAGACTTTTAATATCCCAACCACGCTGTACGTGTTGAAGTGAGGTGACTGATGAAATTCACTGGGATACTTAGTGCTTTTTTAAACTAGATTTTTTCCATAATATAGTAATCTCAATCATAAAACGGAGTAGTCGCAAGTTACAAAAAGCGTCAAGACCATACTGTGATAAGTAATTCTGTCAAAACTATTTCAGGTATTTTTTTGGCCTTTTTGCATCTGCTCTTCTATTTTCTTCTTGAATAATTTCATTTCTATAATCTTAGTTTTACAGCAGCAACCATTTTAGAAAAGCACTAAATTGTAGAATGTATAATCCCATTTAATACAACAAAGGAACAATTTAGAAGGGATAAACTTCCTTTATTTTTATGAGTTTCAATGAACTGTATCAGGCAAGTGTTGTCTTTTCCTCTTCATTTAGTTATTGTGTTTGCCCTGAGCTCACTATGCATATTGTCCTGTAAAATCTTGAGTGATCTTGATTCCAAAGAACTGACAGAGTAGATAGAAGAGCTCTTGATGCATTGCTATGTGTTGTCCAAGTGATCCAGACTTTCAGCTGCTTATGTATGAACTACATAGGCGCTAATCTGAGAGTAAGGCAAAGTTTCTTATGAAGCAAAACGTGCAACACTAAAAAAAAATAAAGCAGGAACTTGGTATATAATAAAAATACATTTGTTGAACACTATCTGCCATGGTTTTGGTATGGCTGGAGTGTTTGATAATCTTCAGGCTTTGAATCAAACTAAAAACTCATTTGTGCCTCTGATTCAAGTATCTGATTGAATAGTTATGGCAGCATTAGTTTTAGATGTGGCTAACTATTGCGATTGTTCACCTAATCAGGTTTTTGTTGCTCCTTACTCATTTCACCGTTACTGGTTTTCAGTTTGAGCCGTGCCGATGAACATTGTATTAGAAATGAGGAGAGGTGCATCCTGCACATTTCAGCTAATATGTATCATGGATCAAGGCAGGTAAGAGACATTATTTCCTACTGATGTAGTTAAGCAGGGGAAGCCTTTAATGCACATCTTGCTGTGTCAGCAGAACTTTGTTTTTCTCATAATAGGTTTTTTAACTGAGCAACCCAATGGTATAAACCATAGATCTGTCAGCGTGAAGTTATTTTCCTTACAAAGTATACTAGTATTGCTGCGTTAACAAACTCTTGTTGCGCTCTTGTTGAAGACGTAGCTTGCAATTTTGGTTCGATCCAGTTCTGACACAGTCATTCTTGAGTTCATTTTGATTTTAATCTAGTTCTTCTGTGGAGGATTGGATGCAGGTGACTGAGCCTAAAAACGAAGAGATGTGAAAGATCAGGTGAGACCTGTTTGCCTGACCTAAACCAAAAGGTATCTGGTGAACTTCTTCATTTGTTTTTCACCTGTGAAGTGAATTCTGAAGTCTTGCACTCTAGAGAATTTCATCCAGTGTGCCTTCAGTTAGTTTGTCTCCCCTCAAGTAATTTCAGTTCCCACTGAGATACTGTGAAGTTATTGGTGAACATCTGTGCTACATGTTTTCCTTGCCAAGTGAGGCAAGGAATACCAACAGAATGTTTGGAGGAATTTTCTAAAGAAAACATTCAGCAAACTGGAGCAGTGAGACTAGGTCCTCAAAACTTTCATGACAACAGCAATCTTCACTCATCCAGGTAGACTTTACCCCAGTAAAACCTGACATGTTGGTATAAACTTTTAAAACATACTGCACTTGCCTCTACCTGAAGAAGGTAACTCCTAAATGGATATTACCTGAGACAAAGAGCTAAAGAAGAATCTTAGGATGGTGGAGGTCCCATCCGTACTGCTGCGTTTCTTTTTCTGCAAGCTTTCGGTTTTTTGCAATATATCTCCTTTCCTTTTCTCACTTTCCAGAATCAACCTGCAAACCAGTGGGGTGGACTTAAGTACAGCGGAGGGAAATAGTCGCAGTTTTGTGGACGTCTCTGAAGGAGGCAAAGCTGACCACAAAAGAAACCAAGAGAAATGTCATTAGTTTGTTGATACAGCATGCTTGGAAAGAGAACATTGGGTTCTAAATGGGGAGGACTTTTCACTTAGTGCACAGCAAATAGTGAGATAAAGGTGCACTGAGGGATGAGAGGATATATGTTCACTGTGTCAGTGAACAGTGATGACAAAGATGGTATTCATCAATGATTGAAGGGTTAAAGAAGCAGAGGTTTATATTTTTCATAAGGCATTGCTTACTCTGGCAAAATGTTAATGCATCAATCTATAACTGCCCAGTAGTGTGTGATGTGAATAATTATTTTGGCCCAATTCATTTTTGGTGCAACTTAACATCGGTGGAATTAAAATCCAATCCTTTAATTATAGGTTTTCTCTCTCCCTGGAGGAAACAGTCCCCTTCTGGCCGAACGCCCTTCTCAGAAAATCTTCCCAGGAAAAAGTAAATCTCATTCTGAATATGTCAGTGTTAGATGTATCTAAAACCACCATTTTACTTTAAAATTAGCACTTTGATATAGAATGCTGGGCCTGGCCATTTTGCTGAAGATCAGCAACATTTGTTGTACCAGGCAACTTACCCAGCATAAAGGCTGATAAAACAGTTTTCCATATAGCTTCTAGCTGATTGAGACTGAGAATGTGAGCTGCTGTAGTGAGATGCTAAAAATTGTAAACAATATTTGCATTTTGTTATGAATATTTTGCATAATTTTAAGGATGTTTTCTTTATTCCCAAATGGGTCTGTTTTGAGCCCACAACATACTGTGAAGTTTCAGTAACACAGAAAAATTTGTTGAGCAGAAACAGGCCAATATCACAGCAGACATAACAGCATTCAAGCAAAGAGTGTTTTGCATCAACAATGTGTACACATTTGCATTTATGATGCAAAAATCTACTTAATCAGCACTGCAAATAAACCCCTAACTAAGGCAGTGCAGAATTCTATGAAATTGAAAAGTTCTATGTAACTTCTGAAGAACAAAGTCTATTTTGCAAAGCTCTAACTCTAGCTAATATTTAAACAAATTTATTCATCAATGAACAAACTTGGTAAATATTTTTATTTTTAAGTATTCTAAACTTCTTTATCATTGTAAGTATTTTTTTTTAATGTCCTTAGCTCTATGGAGTTTGTTTTTAAACATTCCTTACTAAAATGTTTATCCTATTTTATTGCTAGGAAAAGGAAAAGCACAGAAAGATTGAGATTTGAATTTTAAATATCATTTTAGGTATGTCTATTTTTGCTCTCAGTTTTAGAAGTTTAGGAAATTATCTTAGGGGAGATTCGTCACACAAGACTTCTGTTGAAATATAAAGGTGTTGCAACTTCTCCTATGCAAGTCAGTTGTTTGTGTCACAAGTGAGGTATCTATTCTAGAGATTTCTTCAGAAACATGGTCTAGAGATTACAGAGAGAGAATTCCACAGTTTTATGCCCAGAGCTCTGACTTCTGAAAATATTCTTTTATCCAGAATAGTTTCTGTTCTCTAACATTTGTGAATCACCATAAATTGTTCTTCTGGGATGGATGGAACTTGGAAAGTCATCCATGCCAAAGCAGCTGATTTTAATCCAGTTCATAATTATTATCAAATCTTCTTTCCCTTGGATTTGTAATTCCGTGCTTTTGAAATTATTCTTGCTAATTTTGATCAATTTTTAGTGAACAAATGTCTACCCTGCAAACTTCCACCAGATTTGACATTTTGTTTTAATAAAAGACTAGCTAGATCATGCAAACTGAACAACAGTCTCTAAAGCATGAGGACATTATAGCTATGCGTAAACTGGCAGAGCTACTTTCTCTGGAAGAGAGTTAACGTTCTGCAGGGCTCCTCCTGCAGGCAGGTGACAGCCATTTTTTGCTTTAAAACAATAAAAAGAAATTCTTGCTCGAGCTCCAAAAAAGAAAAAGATGAACTTTTTTGAATTTAAATTATAAAATAAAAGTGGATTTCAAAGTAGAATCAAAGAAAAGATATGTTTATTTTTAAATCACTGAATTTTTTTCCTGTTTGGCATTAACTATGCCATAATAAAAGAAGACACTTCTTGCACAGAGTAAGGGGAGAACAACTTTGTCAAGGTCATGCTATAAGCAGGACTTCTAGTGTAAAAGGTTTAAGACATTTTATAATGACTGTAACTGTACTAATATAATGTGAATACTGGACTTGTGATTGTAGGAGCTGCGTTTCTGTTCAATAAAATAAGTATAAATAGAGGATCTCTGTCAAATGTCAGGCTTCTTGTCTTTAAGGTATTTCTACTGCTAAGTGTAGTGCAGAATGTCACTGTCATTCCAATTAGTGTAGCTGATTTGTATTAAATTTGTTTTATTTGACATAATACAGTGTTTTTGCTTAAAGCCAGCCATTTTGTACCAGATACATAAACCGCACCTAATCACAACTGAAGTTAAGGCTAATGGCAGAAAGGACCTCTAAGAATGTGTGAAGTGAAAGAAATCAGCTTTCTAATTTCAGCTACATTTATTATAACAATATTGAAAGACACATTTTAAGAGGACATCTCCAGTCATATTTTCCTGGTTTATGTGATGGTTATTCTTACATTTCCACATTAAGTACATACATTCATTTTTATGACATAGCTCACTTGCCATCATCACATGCTTCATTTTACCTTCTTTGCCTAGAAAATTGGGAAGACAGAATTTAAAATAAGACTCTTAAAACTAATCTCCCAGTCTTTTACTAGCTTCTGAACTGGTCTTGGAAGTCATTGGGTTCCCAAGATCTGTCATCACAGTGCAGTAGCTCTCCTTCACTGTGTAGGTTCATTAACCTATATGCTGAATTCATCGTATCAACTGTAGAACAGTCACTCAGCGTTTGTACTACACACTCAGTCCACAGGCTGAAAGGCATTTGCCAGTGACTGACTATGCTTGTGGATAAAGATGCAGGAAGAGGATCCCGAATGCTGGACAGATCAGATCTGATTTGATCTTTTATCTTCTCCTAAATGGTATGCAGAGTCTTTAGCTCGCTGATCTGACAGTGGACCAAATCATCAACAGCCAAATATGCTTTTGGTGCCTAACGGGAAAAGATTCAGTGAAAAATTTTAGAATCCTAGTGGAGAAATGTCTGCAAGCTGTTTGCAATTTAAAAAGAGAGATTAAGGGCTGCGTGGACCTTGAGACTGAACTGCTCGTTCACTTGCCACTGTAGACCTTCCATATTAAGCGTAAGATAGGTTGTCAGGGGATTGGAGAAGGAAGAAGAAAAGAGGAGAAAGCATCCAGCAGTACTGACTATTTTGTATATAAATAGACTTTTCTCTCTGCAGCTGTCAGTCAGACATCCTCCACTAGATTCACATAAGAAACATTTATGCATGTCAAACTTCAGGTTTTGCTTTGCTGCAGTGCACTGCTATTGAAAAGTAAGGCTCAAATATTCCATTGATATTAGCAGTATGCACTATTATCTGCAGAGGATGGTTACTGAACCAAAAAAAACTCCTCAAACAAGCACACGCCGTTTCTAGTCCCACATTGGTTTTCAACTGATGTAACTTCACTGAGAATGGATGATTGTCAAATTTTCACCTGTGTAACAGCTTTCCTGGGACCCCTTTCAGTTACTAAACTAGGTTCTTTTTCCAGCATGGCAAGCCAGCAAAGCTTCAGGAATGCCATGCTAGCATAAAACGTTATGGAGCAGAATGATGGCAGTATTTTACTTTGAGGGTTATGAGAAAAGAAGGGCATTATATAATTATAATATATATTTAGAATTATTTAGAAAAATAATTCAATTATCTTCAGATATGTTTTCTGTAATATGATTTGTTACACAAGTATTTGGGGAATTGTTTTTGTGTTCACTTCTCTAAGAACTTGGTGCTACTACTTGGTTCACTTACAATTGCTGGACATCACATTCTCAGGCACCATTTCTCCAAGGTGCGATGGAAACCACAATCTGAACCATCACTATTTGAAACTAAAGTTGCATAAAGCAAAGCATCCCTCCCCTCTTCTCAAATATGCCACCCAAACCATAATGCTCTACCAAACAGAGCAGACCTTGATCCTTTAAGAGGCTCAGCTCAAATTAGAACCCCCAAAATGTTCTAATAGTTCAAAAATTATTTTTAAGAAATTCCTGAAAAAAAGAAAAAAGAATCTTACAAGGTGCAGTGCTTTTTTTTCCCCATGGAAAGGTACAAATGTTACTGCTCTATTTGTCTGGGGCTAACAATCCCTTACATTTAAAAACTAACACCAGAAAATTGGTAAGGACAATGGAAAATTTGAAGTCTGGGGTGGAAGTACACACCCCACAAGATTAGTTTCTTTTGGCTGTTTATGTTCTTTTTCTACGGCCTCCCACACTTCCATTTAAAAATAACAACTGCATCAGGCTCTCATCCTACCATATGAAGACTACCTTTTAAGTGTATTGCTGCTTTATTTGTCTGTCCTCAGAAACTGGATAATAGCAAGAACTGTACGTGCTTGTGGTTTCCCTAGGCCTTTCAGTTAAATTTAAACTTCAAAGCCAAGGGGGGAGCCATTAGACAGTAAGCTAAATCTAAGAACATGAAGGTGCACACATTCACATAACTTGTGTACAAACAAAGTGGCTGTATTTAGTATGAGGGAGCTCTAGGGAAGGCAATATTGATTGTTTAAGTGACACTTGTGTATGGGAGTCTGGGATTTCACTGCCATGACTTTGAAGTTTGCTTCTGTGAGCCTTACCTATGTAAACTCCTGCTAGGTCTTTGTAGCTAATGCTGAGGGTGATAAATGAGCAGTAGTGTCCTGACATTAGAATTATTCTGAAAGGTTAGACCTTATTAAGTAAGGCATAATGTTGGCATTACTGGATATCATCATGAAAACAGTGTGACTAGTCAAAGTTTGCTTGACTATCCTTTACTGACCACGCTATTGACTGTATTATGCTTGGACCACTTAGCTGCATTGAAACTTGTTGTCAATATGCCTTGACCAGATCCACCTCAAAACTCTTGAGCTCCCTAAGCGATCGGGCATGATTATATTTGTTTTCATTGGATCCTACTGAACCTTTTCTTTGCTGAAGGTATTTGGCCAAGCAATACACAGGCCATCTAAAATGACTATAATACACTTGTAAGTATACAAACAAGGCCATCAGCGTGCAGGTGTTAAACCATGTTATGACTAAGCCTTGCCTCCGGCACGGCTAATCGCTGCATGGCAGTGGCAATATGAATGCCTGCTTTAAGAGTACTAAGGGTTGTATTGGTCAACTGCTATGGCTGTGTTTACATGGCCTGCATAGTTGTTGTTTGCACTCCATTTCACAGTAGCGAAGTTGGTCACAAGCAAAGGAAGTGCATGAACAGTGGAGCACAGCTGAGGGCTATTTGCACAGTGTAGTATTACTATTACTACTACGTAAGTAATATAAATTCATTCAATTGCCAGGCAGTCCCAGGAGACTCAAGTGAAAGAGTGATCTAAAATAGGCAAGTAATCATCCTTGTGGGAAAGGGAGGAGATCCCAGTCCGTGGAACCCAGCAATACATAGTTTTGGCTTCTGTCAGTCCCTCTAACCAGGAGAGGTAGGAATTGGAAGAGCCAATAGGAGCACTGGCAGGTAAAAAAACTAGCAAGCAAAACCCAAACACCCTTCTTCTTTATGCAGCTTTTCCGTAACTTTTAGTAGAGATGATACACAGATGGTGCAAAGCATGCTTAAAAAAAAGGTAGACTATAATAGGGATATATTCTGCAGATAAGCATAATTAAACAACTTACAGAAGGTGTACATTCTTCTTTGACATTTTATGCTGCATCTTTATGGACTTTTCAATAAAGATATATATTAAATCTGGTATATTAAGTACATGCCTAATTATTTGTATTTGTAATGACCGTTGACAGAATGTATTCCAACGGCTCTACTTGTGTATGAAAGAAGATACTATATTATTTACTGCATACAAAGTCTACATCTGTTTTTGTTCCGTTCTGCTGCCAGGTAGCTTTAGTATAGTGAATAAGAGTTACTTCGTTCTGTCAGAACAAATAATCATCCCAGGTTAATTCAGAATTTGCCTTCTTTCTCCCAGCATCATCCTTTTGCATCTATTGCTTCCTTTGTTTTGGGTCACTGGGCCAGACTTACTGTCTTGTTATCAGAGTTTTACAGTTCACAGTCTGAAAGCCCTCCAGTTCTTAACACAGATGTTGCAGACAAGAGATATTTAACCGCTAGTGCTGCACTGATAAACAGAGCCATTGCAGCAGAAGATGAAAAATTGTATTTAGAAATAAAAATGGCACAGCAGATATTTTGTTAAGACTTATCTTACAATTATTTGATTTTTAGAAAAGCTACAGTGTAAGGCTTCATCTTTTGCTTTCAGTTATATCTGTGATTTTGTTGAAGTAAATGTGACAGTCCACTTTTGCATGACTTCATCAAAAACGCTAGAGTACAAGAGGTCCAAAGCAACTTACATTTTGACACCCAAACTTCTCATTTGTCATCCTAGTGCTGATGTTTTCAATTTTTTGGCACCATTGTAGCTCAAATGCCAGCACAAGTAAAACTGAAGATTAATAAATATTGAAAAAGAAGGTTAGCTAGAGATAACGGGAGTAAGACGTAAACCACTTTTCATAGTCATTCAGATGAAGCTTTTTCCCACCCATTATCTGCTTTTCTGCTTCGAGTGTTTGGTAGATGCTCACCATATGTCAGGTCCTGACAAGAGCCTGTGAACCATTAATAAAATATAAATAAATAATGGTAATAAGTAATAATCATCATTCAGAAATGACCTTCCCTGGTGGCAGAACTTAGGTATTCATAACCTTCTGGTAAACACAAATGTTGAAACGGAAGAAAATGATATATGAGAAACAGCTGTAGCATCTGGGGAGCACTGTACTCGAGCTGCTTGACATGCACCTTACATCTACATTTAACAGAAGAGTGGAAATTATTACTTATCTTGGCAAATTGGATATGAGAGTTAATTAGACAGTATCCCCTTGAAATTTCATGAGCTTGTAAAAGGAGTGACAGAGCTCTTTACATTTCCAGTTCATATATTCAAATCCAGTTAAGAATTATTATCACCTTTTCAGTGGCCTAATCTGTACAAACCAGAAAATATACTATCCTTAAGGATCCAGTTAGGTTCAGACTAAGTCATTGCTCTTTACTATTGCAGCTTTCTGGTGGTTAAACAATAGTCCAGCAAATGGGGGACAGCCTGAGATTCAAGAGCCCTGGTTTCAATTTACTGCTGTGCTGTAACCTTCTCTGTGACCTTAAGACTGTCTTGGTACGTTGTAACCTGGGGGAAGCGAGATCTGCAGTTCTGAGGTAAGGACCCACGCTCCTGTGCCGTGTGGGCTATTAGGCTTGTTGTGGTCGAATTTACAATAGCCAGCACATAGACAAGGGTATCATCCATGCTATTCAATAGGAAATGATGAAGAGGAGGATGTGTTTTAAAATTTAATCATCTCCTTGACAGTTTAGGAGCCTGATGCTGGGTTGAGGTTGCATATCTTAGATCAGAATCTTAATTGGAGTTCAGTACCTGTGTTATACGTTTCAATAACAGAACAAAGGTCACGATTTTCTGCTAATACATAGATAAAGAGGTATTTCTGCCTCCTGCCATATCCTTTAATAGCTTAGTGGCCATATTTTTCAGGGTGGTGGAAATATTCTTCTCAGAAGCAGATGGTAGCGTTATACTGGTTTTGTTGTTAGCATTCCTACCTAGCACCCTGGACTCAGGCTCACGTTCCCTTTATTCAGCATTTTTCTCTGTAAAATGTACAGACAATCCTTGAAACTGTTGAACTGCTGTGTTACAAGCAGCCCTAACCAGCTTCTTGTTCTCTGGCAAGCTGCTGCGCTTGCTGTGTTTTCTGCAGAGCATGATAATGCATGTGAAGTATGGCCAGAAAAAACTCACTGGAATGCATTATATAGAAGACAGACAGCCTGAACTGGCTTAGATGCGTCAGCTGTTCTGAGTGTCTCAGTGCAGGATATATTTCACATATAAGAAAATGCGGAATTTTATGTGCTGTAGACACCATAGTGGTCACCAGGTGCCCTACAGGCTGGGAAGGATTTAGGGGATTCTGCTCGTTGACAGGTGGCTAGGTTGTCTGAATCCTTCCAAATTACTTTTATTCCTTTAAATAGATGGAGAACTAAGGAACCATAGTATTCCACTGTGCCACAGGGATGTTATGAAGATAAATATAATGAAAGTTGTGAATTTTAGATATATGAATTATGGCACATTTTGTTTATACTTGTGACACCATGTTACAGTCAGGAAGAGAGAGCTTATGCCACCGTGTCAGTATCCACCGTGTCAGTATTATCAGTCTCTGTCTGATAATGCCAGACTCTAGTCCGTCTAATCTAGCACCTTTCGCCACTGACTCCCAAGAGGAAAAATGTAAAATTCTACAATTCCTGAAGTTGTTCATGGCTTCCTATTCCCTTGCTTTTCATTATCATATCTTCAGAAAAAGGATGGAGGAAGAAGAAGAAAGCATTTAGGGTTTGTCCTGACCATTCAGAGCAACGCATGAGCAGTCAAAGAAGGGGCCTGTTTTGTCCACTGTTCACTTTCCAGTTCTGTGTCTATTGTTCCATTAAATCTCTAATGCAAAAGCTTCATATTGCTTATCTGCTTGATTAAGTATACACCACCTTCCTTCATCTTCATCTCTAAACTGACATTAATTACACAAAATTGAATGCATGACCTCTAAGTCTTTGCCCTAATACGTATACCAAAGACTGGTTATACTCTCTAATCTGCTGTCATCAAAGTGTACAGAGATTTAGTTCCTTGAATTCAGAGACAGTGATTCACATCAGAAAAAAGGTGAAGATAATTACCATTTATTACCTGCAATACAAATCAGATCTGAATCCTCCGTCTGTGTTGGCATGAAAAATAACCACAACTCAGTGGAGCGAAAGGTGATGACCAGTGGCTAATGAAGTGTCAAAATGAAGCCAGGAAAAAGGACTGTCATCCTTCTTAAAGTCAACGAAATGTTCAGGGCAAAATAAGAAGGTAAATATTTTATTTGTTTTCCAGAATTAACACTAATTTTTAAAAAAATTTTATTTGCTATTGTTAATTAAATACTGCAGAGTGGCTTCTGTCTAAAAGCATTTAGTCATTTTTGCTGAAAGTCATAACATTTAAGAAGAATTTTATAAATACAGGCATAAAATTTTTTTTCAAATAGAGAACTCTTCTACTTTTCCTGCTCCTGTGAGGTTAGAAATTGTGGATAGAACTGACCGTCTCTGGATGGAAGACAGCACTGCTTCTGAGAAATCACCCACAAATTTCAACATTCTGTATGTTTTTACTACTGCTGCACCATCACAAAAGTCTAGTTCTAGTTTGCTTTGGCTAGAAGTAGATGGAGTCACCTCATGTGCTTTTTTCCACAAGAATCAGGAGCAAATGTAACTCCAAGCACTTCTCAAGCAAATGATTACATCTGTATCTAACATTTTGACCTAGGTGTAACTCAGTCTAATCAGTCACTAGTAATGTAACGTAACATAGACAAAAACTATTAAAATGCTGTTCCATTAAAAATTTTCACTGGTAGAACAGCTTTGATTTATTTTATTTCAAGAGAAGCTATAGTGTGGCTGGTCAACTTTGAAGCTACTTTTCAAGAATACAAAAAAACCCAGAAAATTTATTTGCTTTAGCTTGAAAATGTTTCTACTAGCTTTTGCAAAACTTTGGTTATCGACAGTAGAATTTATATCTTTGGTAGCTAACTTGCATCAGCTGGCACATAATGACATCAAGTAAGAGCTCAGCCTAAGCTGTCTGTCTGTCAACATATTAGCTATTCTGTCATGAAATAGGAGCCAGCAGCACAGCGTAGATAAATCAGCTTTCTACAGTTGTCATTTCCTGCTGCATGGGGAGTTTACATTAGAAACACATTGTCTAGATTAGGCAGGTATTGATAGCTATTCTCTCCAGGAATGATGAAGAAGTATCAGAGATGATCATTATCCACACAGTCGGCTTCTTCAGGCAAGTCACAGCTTCCTGTTCCACGGGAATAACTCCTACCCATCTCCTTGCATACAGCCAAGCCCATGAGAGAAGCAGTGAGAAATTACATCTGGAAGTGCTTTTGTAATGCAGCTTAGCAGCTAGCAGAGCAGAATTCCTGAAAGCACTGCATTGGCTGAACATTTTCCTATGAGGTTAAGGAAAGAGAATAATGCTGCATCAGAGTTCATTCAAAAGGAAGTTTGCAAAAGGAAAGCGTAAAAATAAAAAGCAAGCAGATAAATAAAGCTCTGCAAAACAATATGGAACACTGTGTTGCAGGACTCGAGTACAGGAAAAAATGGAAATACACAGTATCATTACAAATCTTAGCCCCAGATTTTGATCCCAGTGCATATTAGAGCAAATCAAAGCTGCTCTAGTTTACGTTATTGCAGTTATACTCAGTAGACTACAAGGATCTCTTTTTTGTGATTACTTCTTCCCTCTACCAGGGATTACATGGAGCTGGCTTGCAGTAGTGCTACATGATTCGAGAAAACACCTAACCACGGGGCAGTGTAGGTTCTGCGCAACAGCGTGACAGAATCTGACCCAGCAATCATGTAAGCTGTGACTTGTGGGTGTTTTTTAAAATTTGTCGTAACTTTTCTACTGCATTGGTTATGTTTAGAGAGGACTTTGAGATAAAGTTTCTGTTGAAAGAAATTTCTGTTAAAGACATTTTATGTTGTCACATTTATTCAGTTTGTTTAGTCTGATCCGTTGCATCAGATCTTGTAACTCTCCACTTCCAACTATTCTATCTTAAACTCCCCTGATAAAAGACCTGGAATTAATTAAAGAACTTCTGTTCTGTTAATCATCTAATGTTCTGTTCATCTAATCATCTGATGAAGGAAATAAGGACAAATGGTAAGTTTCCATGCAGTGAAATGGGCCAGTTCTTTAGCCTCCCTAATCGTGTATCAGGTTACTAACTTAGTGACCACAATATTTCATCGTATTTTACTGAAAGTCGCTTATCCATTCTTTCTAGAGTTGTTAGGGCACACCTGGAAAAAAAAAGAAAAGAAAAAAAAGAGGAGGAAAGGTTCTTTCTCTCCCCCCAGCTATCGGAATGCTTTTGTGTATAATATGATTGCAAGTACTGAGACTCCACAAAACTGTATTTAAGACAGCATTTGTGGGCATAAGATGTTTCCATTCTGATTTAAATTACCTACTACTGTTTGGAAACATTAACTGCTGATAAATAAGAACTAGAGCAAGACAGTAGAATACTTCAACAGCAGAAGGGGAAGGGTTTTACTACGAGGTCTATGAGGCTGACGGACAGAAGATGGTCGTTAGAGAACAATAAAGAAACCATGTTCATTACGATTCCAGCCTTAGCACACGACTGCTTGAGGAAGAAGTGTTGTCTGAGGATCAGTTGAATATGTGGTAGCTAATTGGCCATACTTAGCTTTTAAAGCTGGAGAAGACTCCAGTACTTTTAAATTTGGAGAAGGCTACAGTGAAAACAGGATTTAGGATGCACTGCAATAGTTCCTCTTTGTCTGTGAAAGGAAAATGTGGAATTTGGTCTAAAGTTGTGTGTGATCTGGAAACAGAATAACATAGACCCCTATCGGGAGTTCCAGCGTGATTAAACACAACTGAAGAGCCCTGCATGAAAGAATCTGTACCAGTTGGATACTATTCTGTGCAGTAGGTACTACGAACAGCAAACACCACGATACGTAAAAGTGAAAATGGACTATATAGGCATAGGCTAGTTTTATTCAACATTAATACACCTCCCTTAAAGGAAAAGTCACTGGTGTTTCTATGGGTCTTACTCAGTTAGGAGCTGGTATTAGATGTTTTTAAGGGTTGTTTTTACAATCAGTTTTGGAAAAGTGAGTAAACATACTTACAGATGTGGCGTTTGAGTAGCTCTGTGCTGTATATACTGGTTTAGTGCATTATGAAAGCTCTAAGGATAGACAAGAGTATACTTAGCAGAAAATAAATTTTTTTTATTAAATTGGCAATTACACTGAAGTTTGCGCCCTGTCTCTTCTGATCCTTTTTGCCTGTCTGTTCTGTGTTATCATAACTATGGGACCAGAAGCTACAAGATGGATGTTGTCCCTATTATTTAGAGCACAGACTCAGATTAAAAAAAAAAACGTATACATAGATCACTGGCTCTAAGAAAAAGCTGATTTCATAGTTGTCCATAAAAATCCTTTGATTTGAAAATGCTGTTTTTCCATATGTGATATCTGAAGTGTGGCTATTTCCACCAGTGATAAAAGATGAATAAGCTTTCCCCCATGAGCATCTCCCAAACCCATTCCAATGTGTCAATCTTAGAGCTTTTCTAAGCAGAGCTTGCCATTCATGCCAAAGTGTGATCTGGTTTTGAGATGTGACATATGGGCCCTAAGATTAAAACTCCCAACATATCACTTACAAATTAAGCTAGGATTGAACTCTACCGTCAGGCACATCAGAGTTCTTTGCCCACATTATAAATTGAACAGATTTTATGTATACCTTGCCTTTTCTATGGTATTCTGACAAACCATTAACATGAGAATCAAATAAAGCAGAAATTGTAAAAAGTCACACAAAAATCGAAATGAAATCACTGGAGAAGCTGAAATTTGAACTTGGGGGAATTGGTAGGAAACTCCTCTTTTGAAATGGGCTAACTTCTCTGCAAATGAAATTTGCAACCTGCAAATGAAGCCACCTCGCAATTTGTGTGGCAGCATACTGGTGAAAAATTGATTGGGGAATCTTTAATTTAGCATGGTAAGGTTTCCAACCTGGTTTCTTCAATTGCTTGTTGTTCTCAGTCTCGGAGCTTTGTTTTTTTTAATGGAAATGTTATTAATTAGTGATAAAAATCTTACTTTAATCCATCACTTGTTTTTCTTAGCTCATCTAAAAGCATGTTGAAAATCTGAACTCCCACATGATACTCCCGGCTTTGCAGGGTACCTGCTTATGTGCTAGGTTTTAGACATAGGCTAGCACAATTGGCTTTTTAACACCAAAGGTCAGCAATAAATTAAAAGCTTTTTGACCCCAGTTATCACTTTTGTTCCACTATGGGGCTCTACCTCGTGGTCTTCACAGAAGGCTTTCTAGCAGCTGTGTAGAAGCAGAGGCTAACCTATGCGCTGCAATTTGAAGCAGGTTTTTTTTGTTTGTTTGTTTATGTAATTTCCAATAAGCCTTTGAAAGAAGAGGAACATATGGGCACTATATATAGGAATTACTTCTCTCACGACTGAAGTGCAGCTACCTGTGGGAGTCAACAGAGCAGCTGTTTAGAGATCACACTATTTTTTGAACAAGAAATGAAAAACATGATTTCAGGATCCCTGTGCAGATCAGTGGTAATGCAGCAATCTAGCATCACTTTGCCTTTGCAGAATTTCAGGTTTCAGTTTAAACCTGTGGGATTTAAAGCTAATCAAATGAAAAATCTAGCCAGAGAGTGATACCTTAAAGGTGGACACTAATTAAATTTTCTTAATCGAATGTCATTACAGTTGAGAGGAAGCAGTGAGAACCATAGCTCCATGGTTACGGTTCTTTTCTCTTTTTACAGAGGCTATGTAGATGATACCGAAACTATATTCAGACATTGCTGAGAAGATTACTTGGGCAGTTTTGGTGGATATGTCAAGCTGTTGTGCTTACCACTTCGGCTATCAGTAAAATCAGAGCTAATAAAAGATCTGGCTAGTTTAATGCTCCTGACATATTTCAAATAAAAAGAAATGCCAGTGAGAATATGTAGTTTGGTGGGCTGAGTTCTTCTGGTGGTTTTATTGCACAATCCATGCTCTTTTTCTCCACTTGTAATGACAAGTGAAGACAAAGTTCTTTGCTTACATCTTCAAGAAGATTTTTTCGGTGAGAATCGTTGGCCATCTGACCTTTTTCGAATCGACTTAGGAAGTATGAATGTGGTAGTCATCCTTGTGCCGGACAGAGTCATTTTAAATTCTGCTTAGCATTTCAGGCACTTCCAGAGAAGTTTTAAGCTGTTAATTAGTCTATTTTCAGCTAAATGTTAAGAGCAGAGGCCTACTTTAGATAGAGCTAGTTGTTTCGGTTAAACATTTTGAAGTAATTTTCTGAAAGCCTGAGTAGAGACGTAAAGAGTTACAAAGGATAGCTGCTCTTCTTGCATGACTTTGTCTAAAGCATGGTCTGTGGATGCATAATCTTTATAATGAATCCGAACTGCATGCTGATCACAACCCCTGTAAGATCTCATTGTAGCAACACCTGTGGAGACAAATTTAAGGATCAGGGAATATTTTAAAGAATGATCACAAGTTCTGTTATTGCTCTAGCCACGAAAAACCAAATAAAGCCAATAGTTTACCATGGCAAGTAATCTTGCCCCTAATGATTATTTGTTGCCTGTACAGCAATCTGGAACAAAGTAGTCACAGTTCATCATGTAGGATCCATCATATGCATACTTGTGCAACAATAGGAAGTATGAAATAGTTTTTCCTACTTCATTTTCAGATAGGAGTCCATTGGGCATGGATCTCAAGTAGCGTCATATAAACTGCGAAAAGAAAGCAGTGTGTTTCAAGCCTCTGTTAGAAGAACTGTGCTCCTTAATATAGCCCAAATGTGGTACAACATATTTTTCCCATAAGTTTGTCTGGCTTAGCTAGCCAATTCAGAAGAAATATCTATTATTTATGCATAAAGAAGACAGAAACCGTAGCAGAGCATAAATATAATGCATTTTGATTAAGTCAGCTGATGCACAACCAAATTTTGGTAGCTAATGTTGTTTTATAGATAAAAAGTATTTAGCTCTCTAGATATTAAAGAGATTTTCACAGACATATTTTAAATATTTAACTATGCCATTAAGTCTTATTAACATTATGTTTTTATTTTTTTAGTTTAAAAATTCACAAGTCTTCCCAAATCTTTCATCTTGATGAAGCTATGTATTTGTCTTAATAAACATTCTGTGAATATTTAATGTTCAAAAATAAAATATACATATGTTTTTGCTTTCCATACGAGCTTCATGGAAACAATATATTTAAGTTGCTATTTTGTGTACTAGCTAATGTTTATTTTTCCACAAGTCAAATAGTTCATTATTATTTGTACAGAAACCTGATTTTTACACTGATTTTGGCATCTGCTTTGCGATTATCTGAGGATGCTGGGGTGTCTTGCTTTCATGAATAAAAACTATTTGTGAGTTAGGAAAATGTGGTTCTCACTATAAACCCAGTAAGAATGTCTTCCCTTAAGATCATGCTTATAAAAGAAGAAGCTTGAAGCATATAAATGGGAATTTTCATCTAGGAATGGGAATTTCCTTCTAGGGATAATTCAACAATGACATACCTGGCTGTTCTCTGCTTCTCAAAACAGCATGACTATCTGGCATTGCTGAAAGAAAAGGTAGTTTTCACAAGAGCTGGAGAGAGATAGTTCACATGCTTGCAGTTTGCGACGCCATCAGATAGCAGCTGCATCTCCCTGACTTGTAAAAACTTGCCTTCACTGTAATGAGGCTTGGCAACAGTGAGCCCATTGCAGCTTCTGTTCCTGACGGTATTTGAGAGTAATGGACAAGGCAATTTTGTTGTTCATATGTTGGTTGACCATATGGTAGACCATCTAGGTTGATGCTACTTTTTGTACACAGAAGTGAATGCCTGGTATACTGTGGCTTCAATCTAAGAAACAGTTTTTTGGTTTTATCCTAATCTCTCTTTCTGACTGAACTGTGATACGATGCTGGATCAGTATCCTTGGCTAATTCTTTTCAAGGCTTTTCTTCTGCATTCAGCATAAGTGAGCTTGGATGTTTCACGTGATGAACTTTAGCAATGGTTACTTTTGCATTTGCTTACACGGCGCTGAATACATGAGGATACTGCTCTTACATAGCATAAAGGTATGTAGTATATATATAGTGATTGCAATACAAGAGGCAGAGATAGCATCTGCATTCTGATTATTTTCACTCCCGGCAGTTGGTGTAACAGACAATGAAAAAGAACAGATAAAATTTCGTGCACTTACTGCGTCATGTTTATAATTTCATTGTTTTCACATTAAATGTTCCTTTTATTTGCTTGTATTAAAAATAGTTTAAACAATATTTAAGTATTGGGAAAAATCATAAGATATGAAAAATGATGCACTCCACACCTCTTCTTTACTACTAGAATATTATTACTAATAAAGCAAACAATTCATTTCCATGGTACATAGTTTAACATGATTTTCTCAAGTAAAAGCAACTTCTCAGGTATGCTGCCTGCTACCTGCAGAAGAGTTTATTAATATATAAATAAAAATAAATAAAAGCTAACATGCAAATTCATTCTGGTAATAATCTTTCTCCTTAGAGCATCCTAATTGCTCTCTTGAATGTTACAGCCCTAAAGATATTTTCCCCCAGTCTGTTCTTCCTGCTCCACAATGCCATTTTTAAAAGTGATGTGAGTATTTGTTTTCCAAGCATTAGTGCTGGGTATCGTTTGAAGCCCACTGGGTCAGACCTGAAGAGTGATTGTTCAGAACTCTTGAAACTCTCTAGAAAAATTACTATTTTGGTCACTTGAAGACTTTTGCCTCTCCCCCATCCCATCTGTTTTAAACATCTGAATGCTCAAATACCCATGTGGGAAGGTGTTAAAAGAAATGCTCATCATCTTGTCTCCTTCAAGTAAAGGAACAAATGTCTTATGAATGCTCACTCTGATATCTTCAGACTTCCAGAGCACTGGTATTTCTAAAAGGTTTGTATTCCTCATTCATTTCTAGGGTTGCCAAGCACAGTTGCAGTTTTTGAAAGTTTTACTTCCAGAATGCAATTTTTATTTAATAAGTGTTAACATAAGCTTTATATTTAGCTTCCCATGTGAATAAGTTATTCGACCGCTTCTGAAACCTGTGGAAATAGAATGTTCTTTTGAATTGTCAAGGAGATATGAGCCAGGTTTTCTGGCAAGATTTTTTAAGTCTGGAGTGGATAGGTATTGCTGGAAAATGGCCTTCGAATTTTTCCATTTGTCTTTAAAATTACGAAGAACTAGCTGAAGAACAAGCTTTCTTTTCAGCATTCACTGATATGTTTTGGGTGTCTCTTCATTTATGAAGATATAAAGCAGAATGTTTTGAGGCCACTCATATAAACCAGTTATGACATACCAAGATTGAAATCTTATTAAATAGTAGCTATAGGAATGTAAGCCAAGGAAGGGCATCTTGGGATTGAGTTAGATTTTTAATAATGAATTCAGTTCATTAAATAAAATTCACTCTTGGTACTGGAGGATTTTTCTCATTGAATCAAATATGATACAAACAATTACATTTCATTGTATATATGTATATATATGTGTGTATATATGTATGTATCTCAATGGTAGTTACAACTGCACAGACACAGCTATAAATCTTGTAAGTAGAACCAGCAAAAAAATGTTTGTAAAAAAAAAAAAATCCTTCAGGAAAAAGTAGTTTCACTGAAAATGAGAATGTTAATTTTGATAACTTTAACTAAAGCAAGTTAAAATGTTTTAGATAGTTATATTTTTACTTGAAATTATTGACCGATTTAATGTAGATAATGTTCAAGTGTTTAAGGTTTCAGAAGATGTTTTTTGGTTCATCTTGCTTTCTGTATTGCTTCAGTTTTTAGATTTTTTTTTTCTGTTGTCTTATCCATTTGAATGTTAAGATATGAACCGTTTAATAGTGCAATGTTATTAAAATTTTCAGAATTTTGTATTCAGGTATTATAATGTCTGAGATTTCCAGGACTTTTTAAAATAGAAAACCAACATTTTGACTTCCATTGAAGTATACTTTGCTATTGAACTTCACTAATATCTGCTAAAACCTCCTTAACAAATTCAGGGTTTAATTGTGTGTTCAGAATTTGATTTTGTATTGTACTAGTGAAAATTCACAATAAATTCACTATCTTGAGCAACGTATTGAATTGTTTTTTGTGCAAATGGGGTAAGACATTGCTGTAGGCTGCTTACATATAAATTCAGATTGGAAAGTTCTAATAATCACCAAAATTGTGTAAGTTTAACTGGCAAATAATTTCAGCTGCTTGCTGCAAACTTAACTTCTTAAATACTAAATGCAAAAAGAAATTTCTTCAGGATCTGGCCTCTCACACAGCCACCTCAGCTGCTACACTTCAGCATGGCTTGTGATGGCAAGTCTGATTTCGCCCATAGGAAGCATCTCGTCAGAAAATAAACTACCACTGTGTGAAAGGTATCTGAGAGCCTTACTGAGAACATAAGGCAATTTTTCTGCTGCTAAATGTGAAATCATAATGTTTTTGCTACTTAAAACAAACTTATTTCACAGTCTGATTTATTGTGGCATCGAAAAAAATGAGGAAAAACTGAGTCATTGAAGTGAATACATCTTTAAACACTTTCTGCACTGCTGTTAATTTAAAAAAAATCTATCTAAACCTTTTCTATGTTGAACATATTTTTATATGCACTATATAAAAATGGTGGCTATTCTTTCTCAAAATTAGACTCAGTTTTCTTTTATTTACTGATTTGTGATGGTATTTTAAAGGCTAGATCTGCAGCTAGATTTGCAAGAATTGTGAGAGGGGCAAGTAAAGGGACCAGAGCTTTGCTTATTCTGAAGGGATGTAAGTTGCCTAACTCAGCTTCTCATACAGAAAAAAACAAGCAAGAAAAAAACCCAGATGTCCAGATGGCTGAAGAACTGGTAGCTGAAAAGACTGCCGGGCAGTCAACAATAGAAACCAAATCGGTCTACTAACAGCACCTATGCAAATACTTTCTGACACAAGGTAAATTCTTTAACTGGCTGAGTATCTTCTCTTCCGTGAACAAAGTTAAAAGGCATAATTAGTAAAACATTTCAAGAAGGAAGCATCTTCAGAAGAATCTGTTTTGAGAATAATCATCAGAGAGTTTGCAAAGTTAGCTTTGCTGGCAAAGAGAGAAAAACAACAGTATAAGAAGTTCTTCCAGCTGAAAGCATCATGTTTGAGTAGCAAGGGTTTTTCAGCTAGGTTAAATCACATTTCTTATGAAAAACGTACAGGAGGAATTCGTTTAAAGTAGATTTTCCGCTGTACTCTTCTATCAAATTGAAGATTTAATTCCTTTGCTGGACAATATAGTGTGTGTCCCTCCCATCCCACATGTCAAGATCAGCAATGTTTCCTCAGAGAAACATGAACTTATCTTTGACCCAGACTTACGCCAGAATGTAGCTCCTTGACCAGTGCTCCTGTTCCTGAGAGGAAAAGGTTTTACTAGTGTGAACTGGGAATTATTTCAATGTGATGAGATTAGCAGTGAGATTTCCCTACATTTTCAGAGATACCGAGCTTTGTAGAAATGCTCTCTCTTCTCTACGATGGTCCTTCACACAACAGATTGAAGCAACCCAGATTCAGGTCAGAGGGCTGTAGGAAGTGGCTGCCCACGACAGAACGTTGGCCCAGAACGTGGGTTTTCCATTCTCATCTTTCCCATAGCAGAGAGGAACGTAGGCACATGATAAGATGCACAGCTTCCAAATGGGATTTTTTTTTCAGGCACTGCTAACAACTTTGCTGCTTTACAAATGTCATAAATTAAATGAGATTACATAAAAAGTCCATTCTAATTTGATTGTTAAATGTAATTAGATTCTGTATTAATTTTTTTCTATGGCAAATTTATTACCTTTAGGAAGATTTGCAATACAGTATAAATTGTAGCTCATAATTAGAAGTCAGAGTAATACTGAAACGAGTTTTTGTTTTATTAGCTATTACAATTCTAAGAGCGATTGATTTCTTCTTTTAGAAGGATCTGTTTCTTTACTCGACAAGTCAGAGGATATGAACAAAACACTTCAGTTTAGCTACCATCATGTCACTTACAAAATCAATAAACATAGGCCTTTATTATGAACAACATTTGCATTAATTTTGGTCTTACATCATGGAAAAAAGAAAATTGAGATTTTTTTTTCTGCTTCACTGGATAAAGTAGAAATATTGTCTGTTCGCCAATGTATTAACCAGCACACAAATTCTATTTGTTAGACGAATCCTCATTTCTAGCTGAATTTTTTTTGATTGATGCAAAACCTGATCTAGATCCAATGAATGCTTGAGCATTTTTCCTGTATTTGTTTTATTAATGAAATAAGTTGTACCTTTTTATGCTACATATTCTGACCCACCAAAAAAAGAAGAAAAAAAAAACTATCCTAGTGCTGATCTCACTGAGATTGGTTTATTTCAGTTGAAATACTTTTAAGCCGTTACAAAATGCTTGTGATAACAATAGCTTGTATCTCACTATTCTAAACCAGCAGCATAACAAACGTGATTTTGGTGTGCTAGGATCCTTCATCTAGAGTGAATAACTAGCGATCATTTCAGACCTTATCGGTGCAATTCCCCACCTTTTCTGAGTGAAACCTGCAATGAACCAGAACTTCTCTTTCATTTTTTTTTGCTGCTTCTCCTATATAATCTGAGAATGAACCAGACCTTTACGATAGAAAGTTTCACCATTCCCATCTCCAGGTGTTAGTATGATGCAGACCATTGATTTGTTTAACTCCAGTCAGTTTATCTAAGATGACAGATTTCCAGTGATGACTTTAGCCTATTTCCAGAACAGAAGAAACTGTTTTTACTAATTTTCTTTTGTAAACTTAATTCACTGTGAAATACTCAAAGAACTGGATGCACCAGCTCTTGCCAGACAACAGATTACTGGATATGAATAGTAGATGTTCTATGCTTCCAGATTTGCTTCTTTTGCTATCATTAATTTCCTGCTAGGTTAGGCAGCCTCCTCTTTTACCTGGTCTTCAGGCTGGCAATGCTTCCAAGTGGCTGGTCTGTGCATTCTGCTCAGTTTAAAAAGAAAAGCAAAGAATTGACAAGGTACAGTAAATGGCACAACTTCATCATCCATTTTTCCATTTTATGGACATCCTGCATTTTAAAAACTATTTTTATTTCTTGTTGGAGCCCAGAAACTGCTCAAGTAATAATGGGTTAGCCTAAGAACACATTTCTTGGTGAACACTGTACCTTTGTGAAAAAATAGCTATCATTATGTTCAAAAGAAAATGAGGGATACAGTTTCATTCCAAAATATTCATTTATTTGTAAAAAGCAATTTAAAAAATTGGGGGATTTTTATCCATCTATTTCAGCATAAATCCGTGTGACCTAGCAGTTCTGAGTAGCAGTTCTGAGTAACTTTTTATATAATTGACAGTATGTAGTGCATCTTCATGCAGCTTGCCTCTCTGTATATCACAGGCCAGAGTTCAGCTGAACTATCTACTGATGAGAAGAACAATCACCTGTGTTTTAAAAGTCACAGATTTGGGGGGGGGGGGGTTGAAAGAAATGTGCAGCTTATTTTGGAGCTTACATCTATATATCTCCCTGCATTTTAAAGTATTCGCAGTCGATAGCAACTGATGTTCTAAGAAAAGCATTTCTATTTTGATGCCTAAACAGTAGAACATAGTTCTGGGAATTTCATGCATTTTGATACTTATGTTACATATAAAAGCAGGTGAAACAGAATCAATATTTACAGAAAACAACTTCTTGTCTATAAATATCAGTGGAAGAGCTACTTAAGCAAGTTTAAATGAACAAGTGAATAGAAGAAATTTCAAAAATTAAACAATATGCATACAGCAGTATCAGAAATCAGTATGGATGTGACTGATGACACATAAAATAATCTATGGATGCGGATCTATGGATTTTATGCATCCTTAATCACAGCTACCTCTTTTCATGTAATGGGCTGTCAATGTAATGTTCCTTCATTTTCTTCCCAAAGCGAGAATATCCCTCTATAAAGTGAGGGATACTAGTCATGTAGTTCCTACAGTGACTAAACAGAAAATTACTGCAATAAATAACCACTGTTTAGACAACTGGTATTGCAATGAAATGACAGCTTATTGCTGCACATTTCATGGTATACTACATTTTGAATCCTTCAGAATACAAAGGTGCTGGATGTTTTGCTAAGTCGAAGATCACCTTATTGAGGGATATAGTTTTAAAAGCTTCTTACAGGCTACAGTTAAAAAACAGCAAGATGTTAAGCATCAGCCATCCATTGGATTTGCTGATACAAATTCTTCTTGGTGTGTTAGCAAAGGTGTTATCTCTCGATCAATTTTCTTCACTACGTTTGATGAAAGAGGCATTATAAGACATAATGTTTAAAACATAATTTTATTGAGAAGGAATGCAAGGTATTTCTGTCTTTTTTTTCTTGCAGTAAGGAGTTCACAACACACTGTTAAGTAACGTATATAATCTGTTGACGTATGAGTGAAAAAATACAATGCGGTGTCATATATGTCTTAATTATAAGATGCCTTTCACACCTCTGAACAATTGCGAGAATTCTTATGTTGTTAAGTCCAATTACTACAATTACTCCAAACCAAAGAACCATATTCTTACTAATACAGTAAGGTACCTTTCTGTATGGGCAAACTACAAGTGATCTTTTGCACAAATCTATTAAATAGTTACAGTAAAAAAATGGTGTTATAAAATTATAGATTAAAGAAAGGCTGAAAGGCACAGAGAAAGTCACTACCTTTGTTTTCAGTTTGATTATTAGGAAAGCCTGGGAAATAATTTCAGACGGCATTTGTGCTGAGAGGTCCACCGACTCTGCATGTGGATTTTGAAACCATGGTGCAAGCTTGCTCACTTGCACACTTTTCATGGGCTTTGGCTTCACTATGACTTTTGGAGAGTATACTAGACCCATTACGACTGAAGTTGTTGCAGGTTATTGCAAGATTAGTACCAACAAACACATTTTGGGGTATTTAATGGAGAAACAGAGAAATGAATTAAATTACAAGGCTTCTTGTGAGTTCTTAAGTAACAGTCAAGAAAACCATTTTAAGCTATCAAGGAAGAGAGGATAAAATGGAAGTGGAGTCCTACCCAAGGAAATGCAAAGTGGCACATTTTGAAATATCACTGGAAGGTGGGTAGCTCCCAATATTATTGCATAAGCAACTGATTTATAATTGAACATACAGTATTTAAATGCCTGCCTTCAGTTGCTTACAATATTAGCAAATAAGCTTATTTTGCACTGCTACTTAGGATGTTTGGATTCAGTGCAAACGAAACATTTTTCAATTTCAGAAAAAAAATATTGAGGTATTTTAGTCCTTTTATGGGAGCAAAATATCTTGATTAAGATAATGCATGCAGTGCTCTTGTGTCATAACTTCCTACTCTGCCACAATACATGAAATGGAACTGGAGTAGTGAGTGAGAGTTATACTGGAGCTGTGTATAGGAAACAATTTGTAACAGAAAATGCAGATTTCACAAAATCAAAAAGGATTTATTTTTTTTTTTAGAATGTGTGATTGTTGACATTTTCGGTAGAAATCAAGTGGTTGACTGGCCTGGTTGCCTTTCATTTTTTCCACCTAGACAGAAAACTCAGAGGAGGTTGGGAAGGCAGGGTACCCGCTGGCTTGCTGTTTGTCTGCTTCCCCATCTGCCAGACAGACGTGTGGACTGTTTAGTTAGTTGACCAACTAGATCCCAATAGGTTACTCTACTTCACTGGAAATTTCTGTACAACCACCCAGAATTTCTAATGGAATGGAAAAGTAGCCATCCAGCAGCCATATTCTGTTCCTTGTTTATGTTCAGGTTATCTGCACGGCCAGCAGTTTTGTGTCTGAGTGCTTTTGCATAAATGCTGGCCTTCATTCCATACAAGAAATACAACATGGATTGGCAACTTTTAATAGCAGTCCGAGCTCATACATTTCTCCTGGGAAACACTCATTTTGCCTGTCCGCACAGTCCTCGGTACCAGCTGCCTGAAGTTTCTGCCTGATTGTATTGTTTTTGCAGCATAGGAACAGCTCGCGTGACAGCAGACAGCAGAGTGAACTGGCCACAGCTGTCAAGGTTGCAAAATAATTATTGACAATTTGTGCACTACGAATCCAAGTAATGTATTTCAAACTCTGTTATCTAAAAAGAGCTGCCAGTTTTGTCCGTAGCATTACTGTCCAGGGAATTTGATCATGTCCTGTTACTCATTTAATTATATTTGAGAATACTCGGTTACGTTTTTCAGAAGGACAAAGACCCTACACATAGAAGTTTTGATTTGGTCTCTCATCTCCAAGTTTGCAGTGCCTTCCTGCTGCCTCTACAAAGCTTCAAATAAGAAATGTATAAGAACCCAGACTGCAGGTCCCTAGGAATATCAAATGTGCTAAGAGTAATTTACATGAGAGTTTAGGAAGAAAGCATTTATATCACCTGTGTGCCAGCAGTCTAAGAGAGACCCACACTGAGCAATTATACAGACCTAATCCCTGCAGGCAAATAAGAGGTTTCTTTCTTTCTTGTGTTTTTCTAATACTAATGCAAAATGTGAACAAGCAATATGAAGACTTACTGCTTTAGATTATAACACCCACTTCAAGTAACTTATCCTTCTCAAGCAAACCAAATGAGAAGTTCTGTTAATAGCTGTGCTCTACCCTTATTGCTCATAAAACTTGCGCTGTGATCCTTGCCCAAAGCATTTGTAAGTGTTGTGAGGGCCTGTCATGTTGGCAGACATTGACTAATATGAGGGACCAGGAGAAGGAAGGCCTTCTCGTAGAAGATCCTAAAATCCTGTTTAATGTTTATTCCACCTCAATATAAAAAGGAGTTTCCATACTGGTACGGTCTGCTCATGCAGACTCATTTCCCACATTCATGTTCTTGCTTCCTTTCTGTGCAGAATTCTTTCTTTTCTGTCTCTACATACACATCACAAAATTTTACCTTTTGACACGGTGTTAAAAAACATTGCTATTTTTTAGGGAAAAAAGGACTCCACAATACCACATTTCTACTAATCAATAGTTCACTTGGCAGATACTGAAGAGAAGTTTGTTAATTAGTCTCTTTTCAGAAACCTTTCAGTTGAACTTATTGTCTATTTCTAGGAAATTTTAAGTAGTTCAATGTCTTGCTATCCTATACTTACTTCTTAAGTAATTTTAACTCTCACATTTTTTGTAAGTTTGACTGAAGAATTTTGTACTCTCCTAAGCTAGGAGGTGATGAAATACATATATCGCTAGTATGCTATTACTTCAGCTCACACTGTGGAGCACTACCAAGACTGACAGATAAAAGCTGCTGACCTTTCTTCCTTTCCTTGGACTTTATTTCTATCTACTAACTCAACACAGGATTGTTCTGATTAAAAAGTGCATGTGATAGGAGGGAAAGAGTTGTATTTATTTCAGTTGCAAAATATTTGTATTCCAAGTGGATTTTTTAGATGTTTCCAATTTATCCTTTTTTTAAGCAAAGCTCTGTTTTAAACTGTGAAAAATACCTTTTTTTTTTTCAGTTTTAATAACTTTCTGACCAGGTAAATACTATTGTTTCAAAGTAGACAGACTTCACTCCCATATTTTGCTTATACTTTCTGATCAGATTAACTGAAAACTATGTAAGAAGGGTGTTTCATTTCCTGCATTAGTCTCCCCTTGGACAATGCGAGAAGAAGTGGGAAATTCATCTCAGGAGAGCTATCAACAACTCTGTTGTAATTGTCCAGCTACTATCAGCATGGAAGTTGATGAAATGAGGTACTGAACAAATGCCTCCTCCAATGTATCCTTCAAATGCCCTTAAGATGCACCTTTCTAGTTCAGTGCCTGACAATTTTTCATCTGCGATGGTCTCCGTTGCAATGAAGGGCATGTATGAATGTCTCTCTGCATGTTAAAGTCTACATGGAACCGAAGACGGGTTTAGCTGGCAGACTTTCCTGACTGACTACTTTTTTGTAATGTTGACTAATTAAGGTATTTTGCAGCAACACTTAAAAACATGACTTGAAGAATTTGGAATTTCTGTGACTCCAGTGCAGTTTAATTATTTGAGCCTCTTTGGGTTTATGTATACTGCAGCCCATCAAACACCACTTCGCCTCTTCCCCTAGCAAAACCTGAGTTATGAGTTTTCCATATCAGAATCTCTAATGAAACAGGTGAAATTCATGACATGTTTTTTCGGCTTTCCATACAAAAAAACAGCTAATGGAAACTTATGAAAAATTTCCTTTCATAAACTGGGATTAAGACACATGTGATTGCATGCTTTTAAAAAAAAAGATTAGCTGTAGTACAATATATTTTATGTTAATGGATTCTCTTTGCACAATCAGTTCCTGAACTTAGAATAAAAACATTTTTATGTTTGCAACTACTTATCTTTATATAAGCAATTGTGGATTTCCTGAGACGGTCACCCATCTGTGGCTAAACTCTGCCCTTTAGTTAGTATTGTCTCACTGTTGGATGTGGAAATTCTGAATGCAACTAGCCTTGCACTGGCTGGATAGTTTTTACAAGTATCTGCTGTTTGTTTAAGAACAACTTCAGCTTACTTTCCTGTAAAAATAGAAAATTTATGGCCGAATTCTGTTCTCATCTGAAGCAATGTGGAAGTAAAGTCACTAGAGTTTCCCTAGCTTTGTACCAAGATAAGCTTCTCTAGAACAGGAGATGCTTCTTGTATGTACCTTCCTCATTCTGGGAACTTTTAGAATAGAAATGTGTCTGAGCAGTAGTTGGCTTTTAATCTTCTCTTCTTACAAAAATCTTTCCTAGTGGGATATGCTTGGAAAGTATTTGTTTTAGTATGGCCACAATCTTTTATCCTGACATAATAATTGATTCTCAGGGAAAATTACTCCTGATGAGATATGTTCTGTTTTATAGTTATAGTGTTTTATTGCTATTATTGTTACTAAATGCAAGCTGTTCTTTATTTCCTTTCATCCAGTGACTGCATCTTTCTTCAGGAGGCTGACACTGCCTTTTGGGGTCTGCACAGTCATACAGGAAACTTTCTCTCCAATCAGAACCCTCAGCCTCCCTCTTCTAGGGCCTATGTTCTAAACTAGCCTAGCTGTGATCTCATACTGTCTTTTTTATGGGCTAGGAAAGATGAGCATTTTTCTGTTATGAAGAAAATCATATCCTGTTCTCTTTTTCAAATATCATCCTAGTTGCACAGAAAAATAGGTAATTTGCATTGCCCTGAGCTACAAGGTTCCCATTCCTACCACCTTCAAAAAAGGATCGTAGGAGTTTTTCTACATACTGTTACTGCTCTCTAATCATTTCTTCCTCTGACTTTATCTGGTTGATGGTGGTCAAAAACTTCCTGGAACCTGAGGCTCTTCATCTTGTTATCAGTCTGACAGGAGATGGACTACTCCGTGATGGTAAGTTATCATAATAGTTTGTCTGATAAACTAATGTCATAGCTTTGCACCAGACAATTTTTCAATGGTTGACTGAAGCCGTGAAGTTTTATGAGTAGTTAGCAATTTTTTCCCCTGGTTATTACGTTAAATTTACCTTCACTTCCCTAGCCTGTTGCTGTGAGTGCTCAGGGATGGAGAACCTGACAAGTTATAATATGGACGGAAGATAGAATTAGTTTTGAGTTGATACCTGCTAGTATATTCCTGTTCTCAAGAATCTTCCGGTGCCAAAGTATCTCCTCCATTCAGTATCTGAATTCTAATTGATCAACGTTGTTTGATGTGAGTATCCATATAACAGAACAACTGCTTCCAACAGCTGGAGGTTTGTGCTGGAACTTTTTAGTAGTTCCTCACTTCTTGTTTTCCAGAGCATACAGTCAAGCTGTGTTACTTGTTCAAACATGTAACACAAAGAGAAGAGACCTCTAATTCAGACAACAGGAACTATTTCCAATTAGTTGTTGCCTTCGTTCAACGACTGTTGAAATCTGCGTTGGAAGAAACAGGGCCAGTTTCCTCTCTGGGACTTATAAATGATTGGGTCTTTGTTGAAAGTGACCCATTTCCGAAAAAGAGAGAAAAAAAAAAAACAAGCTTTGCATATTTTTCTCAAACCTAGGGCCACCATTCAGGTGTTTTCAGTTCTTGTTTAAAAATCTTTTACAGAACTTGAGCATGTGACTGTCACGCATAACAATATACTTGTTGCAATTTATCTGGAAAGTAAGCTGTGTAATTCTGGATCCCCATAGTCTCCTTGCAGGCTAATTGCTCTCTGAAGTTATTGTACTTCATGAATAACTGAAGGATGAACAGGTAAATTAGTTATTTCTTTAGAGCTGTTAGACTTCGGTTATTGGGGAGGGCAAAATACATCTGTATTCCATCTCCAGCTTAGTACTTCCACTGCAAACAGTTAGTCTGTACCGATCATCTAATCCAGTTTCCACTAAAGTTTGAAGATACTTCTGTGCACTTCAGTGAAATAAAGCAAGCTCTTCAATGCCTATTTTCTCACTCTGCCCCCGCACCCTTTTTAAAGGATTTCAAAGAAATCCTTTGAGCAATGTAAGTAGCAAATTTCTATGTTGCCTTTGTTCAAAACTAAGACTTCTAAGCATTTCTGTACTATAAATAATTTTATTAGTTGGGGAAATGAAGTACAAAACCACAGCATAATCATTTTTCTCCTTCAATAACTTCATTGTTGTTTTCATAGACATTGTTTCTGTATTTAATTTTCAGTAACTTTGTCATTGTCCGTGACTCTAAGAATTTTCTTTCCATATTTTCTGTCTATGCTATTGATATACTGTAGCTTATTTCTTTTTCTTTCTGCACTTCTTTGTTCAGTTTCCTGTTGTGCAATATACTAGTCCTCTATTAATTTATCACTTGCTTATATAGATTACATTGTGTATCTTCATTCTTCCTCTTTGTTTAGCTCCTGCAAATATCTCATTTTTGGTTTGACTGCATATTCTTCTCTTTTTATATTCCATTTAACAATTTTATGTCAGTGACATAACATCTTTCCTTTTCCAGCATCTGAACTATCGACCATTTCCCCACATGCTTCTATGCTGACATTTTGTTCTAGCTGTGTGTTATGCTCTCTCCACATTTTTGTGCTTTATTGCTGTATGCCCTTCAATCACAGTGTTATAGTTCACTTTATTTTGTATATTTTAATGTTATTTTCCAAGTCTTCTGCTTTTTTGGTTCCACACCTATTTTTGTCACTATAGCTATTATAAAGAGGTGAAATTATCTCATTAGCCTCTTCTACTATATTATTTTACCTGCTTTTACATCTTATTTTTAGTTTGGATGGCTACAAATAATATTCTCCTATTACTCTAAAAACTGTACAATGCATTGTAATTCTACTATACCTTTCCCCATCCTGCTCTCGGTTTCTACTTCCCTTCCCCACTGTCATATCCTAGCACATACTATCTTGATGAATAAATTATCAAGATTGTTCTACAAGAGATCTGTCATGTGGTATGTGACCTCTTTTAAATCTGAGATTTTGCTATGAATTCCATATTAGTACTAAATGAGGTGCTCTTATGTAAATGTATAGGAACTAGTGTCTGGCAATTCTTCTGAAGGCTTCCTGTCTTTGTTCTGCATTTCTGTTCCTCTATAATTTATCACTTTTAGGACAAAGTAAGTGACTTTGAAAAGGATGCTTTGCCCCAATTATAGCTTGATTGAAGTCAAGTTCAAACAGACTTACTGAATACAGTCTTGTAATGAAGTTGGTTGTTACATGCCAAGTAATAAACACACATGGACACATGAAAATATTTTTTTTTCCCTCCTCTCACCTTTACTCTTTCATATTTCATAAAGGGTGAAAGTGTCACATCATCATTATGGAGATCACTTCTAGGTTTTTAGTTCAGCCAGTGGAAGGAAATACTGGAAATCTGAAAAAAAATTCTCCTGTAAATATTTTTTAAATGGTATAGATCAAATGAACATTTGTACTATTTGACTGTTATTAAAACTTCAACATCTCTAGGATATTTTTCAATAACAATTTTAGAAATTCTCTAACTAGCTGCCAAAACAGCACAATTTCTTGATATTTACAACAACCTCACAAAATAGCAGAAACTTGAGGCGTTGGCCTGATATGATCTAAGTTGGGTAAAGGGAATGCTCTTCAGTTACCATAGCCCTAAATTGTTAAGAAGTCCAGATACGAGTATCGTTTCATTTTCAATTTGACACAATATAATCTACTGATTTAAGAAACTTCTGCCTCTCTCTATATCCCACTGCTCTTCAAACAGCTGATGCCAAGAAAGGGAAACAGTTAGCTCTGTCTTCAAACAAGGTGTGTAGTGGCTGGTGTAACTAAAGTGCTTACAACAAGCTGGTTCTGAAATGATGCCTGTAGAGCGAAACTGTTACGAAAGGGATTCAATAACTCAATAGGGGGAATAATGCATTTAAAGTCCCTACATATAGGCTGTTCTTGATATCATTATAGTGTAGTGGTAAGATTATTACCAGTTAAACAGATGAATATTCATTATATCCATATATAGCAACTCCATTGTACCCAAACAACTGCAACTCTATACTTTGCCCCGATGATATGTTCTCTTTGTATAGTTAGTGATGCTTAAAACGAACATATAATATATTCTCTATTTTACATTAGTTCTATGCAGTAGATGACTAAGCCAAATTGCATTCACATTTTCAACAAACGGAAACTGTCAGGAGTTCTGACTGATATGTTTTGGGCAGACAGAATGTACAGAAAAAGATATACTTTGCCTCTTCCTGCATAAAATAAGCATACTAAGAAAAACTATTCTACACACTTCCCAGAAAGTACAGTACACATCAGCAGTTACACAAGTGTCATTATTCACTATTGCATGTGTAGACACAAACCTCCAGGTCCCATATCCATAAATTATCAGATATGCAGAATAAAAACAATGGTTACTACAGGGACTGAGGATTAAACTTTGCATCAGAAAAATGCAAAGGATTAAAATCAGTGTTCTCTGGTTCAGATTTATGACATTCTAAACGCAAGTGGGACAGCTATGTGATGGCCCTCCCAAATGTAAGATATCTGTTGTCTTAGGCTTAGGGATTCTTAAACTCGAAAGTGAACTATGGAGGACAAATTTCAGATTTTATTCTACAAAGGAAAGCTAATTTTTAAAAGTATTTGTAACTATATACAAGAAATAAGTTTAAAAATGGTAACTAAGTAAATTCCTAGGCTGAAAAAGCACGGAACTGCAATGACTTATCAATTCTCAGTTGCTTTAAAGACTATACTTTAACCATTCAGTTTAACTGTAGTTTAATGATTTATTTTACCTGGGAATTTAGTAAGTTCTAAAGACGTCCCAGAGGATGTTTGAAGGCACTCAGAAGCTAGAATGATAGACACAGGAAGCTAGGTGCATATAAAGATTAAGACAGAACTTGCAATTATTTGTTTATAATCATCCTAATTCCCACCTCCTAATATCTCCTCTTTCTTCCCATTTTTCTGCTTTATGAGATCTGTCTCTGACCTTTGGTAGGCTTTCCTAGATGTGTTTTTAACACAAGAGCATTTAGAATTTAATTTATTGTAGTTGTGAATCCATATTAACTAGATATGTGAATATGTCTCATTATCTCAGTATCCTTCCCCAGGAGAATTAGCAGGATACACTATTCACCATGCTCAACCAGGCAAAGCAAAGCGATCATTTCTGTGCCAGGTCATTTTGGAAATGTAAAAATCTACCAAAGAGAAAATCCAATCTTGAACAGGCAAAGCTTGTATATCTCTCAAGCAGTCTCTCCCAGACTTCTTGGAAGCATTATTCCCCTGATACATCTTGCACTGGAATAGCAGACAAATTGGTTTCATTTTAACAAGTGTAGAGGGCTGTGGGGGACTGTGCGCATGTGTCTGAGTTCCAAAGAGGGAACGCAGAATGATAACGGACAGCTAATTCTCAGTTTGAGCAAGTGCTTTTCCATATGTTGAAAGAATATATATAATTACAAAGAGAATAATTTACAGAAAGCTTTGGGGATTTTTCAGGGAAAAGGATGTATTTTGGGGAGCTCGGAAGAGAAATCTCTGTATTTTATCAGATGTATTCAACCTTGAAGAATGACATTTCATACAGTATAAAGGTCTGAAGCTGAGGATTAAACTATGCGAGAGTTTGGTAGGCATATGCAAAACACGGCATTTCATATCAAGTCAAAAGTACACCAGAAGGATAGAGAAAAGAATGTGTTTTGTTATAGTTATTAGCTACAGTTTGATTAGTTGATAAGGTCAATGGGGATGATAATTAAAGTGTGACATAATACAAAAATGCCTGTAAGCGCACAGATTATAAGACTGAGCAGAAGAGTCTTCTCAGATGACAACAGTTTGCCTGCAAATTCAGGAAAATATTAGTTAATCTTTAAAAGCAGTATCTGTGATTTACATAGCACAGCAGAGAAACAGTAGGTGAATTTGCAGCATCCTCATAGTGAACACGGTAGAAAATAAGATTACAATACTTCTATCACCAGACTGTGCACTCTTCCAACATCCACAGTGGAAAAGAAGAACAACGGGGAGGTGGAGAAGCAGCAGATTCTGCTGAGCGAAGACACTTACAACGTTTAATTCTGTCGCTGCACAGCACCTGCTATGTTATTGCACGCCAGAGAAATCAGTGTACTAGTGCCCTACTACACTGTGTTCACCAACATGGAGGGTGCTGCTGCTCTGCAGTATCTGGCAGTAGGCAGGTTTGTTTGGCTGGAGAGTGCTCTTTCCAAGCTTTCTGTCCTAGTTTCATATACAGTTCTGTTTCAATTTACATCTTGTAAATTTATTTTTTCCCCGCTTTCAATGCCTTGCATTTTTGTTTCGATTCTTCATTATTTCATATTTCATAACTCACACCCTAAGTGGCTTTACAGAAAATCTTCATAAAATGATGTTATCATTTTAAATATGTATAGTCCATACGTGAAATATAAAACTACTCATCTTTTTCTTTATGCCTGTCCAAGACAGCTATGATTGCATAGATTTGTCTTCGGCATCTGACAAGCTCTATATATGAACTCTGATGGTTCAATTTCTCCATCTAAAATATCTTAGGCGACAAAGTCTTTTTGGTTCTGGGGCTGTTTCTGTAGGTCTTCCTGTCTCTGAATATCCAGTGAGTCACCTCACGGCTGCACAAAGATTTGTGTAAATAAGGTCAAACCAGTTCATATTGGTTTGCATATGACCCTTATTCTCCCTTATTCATTAATTGAATGATATAATTTATTTTTATTGTTGTTTTCATTTGTCTTAAATTTGAAGGCTATTTTATCTGCCCTGGAGTCTAAAAGTTAAAGAAACAGAAATGCTAGAAATTTGTGCCTAGCAGAGGCATACTTTCTTCTCTAATTCAGGCTCTATTTTCATAGTCCTCATATCAGACCTATTCGTTATCAGAATATCTGGCAGTACAAATTTGCATGCTTCTATTTCTATCATATTAACCTCTACGGGCATGAACAAACAAAAAACCTGCCAGTGCAAATTAGTCAGATGTTTTGAACAATTTTGAATTAGCGGAGTGAGACAGTATGAATCTACCACAGTATTTTTGATCTGGTACCTGGCACTGCAATGCCAGATTTACATTACTGTCAAGTCTGATGGTAAAGTTACTTGATGTTGAAACAAAATGCCTAGCCAGAAGATTCACTCTATACCGTAGGTATATGTATACCATAAGAGTGGAATGAAAGAAGAGCAAAAAAAGTTAGGATTTGCTTAACATTATCTATTAGTACTAGTCATTATCTATTAGTCTAATGATAATGGATAGTATCAATCTAATGATATCTGTCGTACTTTTATTTTGCAAAAATAAGTTAATAAGGGGTGCATCTGATGCTGCAGTTGATGTACTGAGAAAATGTGTAAAGACATTGGAGGTTTACAGCCCCAGTTGATCAAAGCTGCCCTTTTTAGGTGACAAGGTTCTTGCATATCTATTATCAAGTACTACAGTTCCTTGAATTTCATGTGTTAAAAATATTTGAATGAGTTCTACAGGATCGAGATAGTCAAAGTCATTTGATCCTTCAGCAGATTTTAGGTATCCTATTAGGTACCTAAAGATACCCATCAGTATCTTTACCTAAAATCAGTAATTACTTAAAAAGAATTTAGATTAGTAATTTACTTTAGCTTTATTTGCAGGGAAACATAAATAATTTAGCAGCTGTTACAGTTAGTACAGCAATAAATGAGATGTTTTTTCTCTGTAATTTTTATGTAGCCCTTTTCCTGCCTGAACATAAATTTATTTTGGAAGGAAAAAAGAGAGGAAGGAAAAAAGGAAAAACTAAAAAAATTCTGCTCAGGATGTGAATGGGATTCCATGAGTGGCTCCTGCTCCATTTCTTCTCCTCCTCCTTTCTTTTGATAATTCCATAGCAAACAGTGACTCTGAACTTCTGGCAATTAGTTTGCTCCAGTTATATCTTGTTAAAACAGGGAAAAAAAAAAAGAATTACTCATTTTTTGAATCAATACAGAACTCTGTCAATTCATTCTAGAGGCTGCACCCCTTTGTAGTGAAACAATGACAATCAGTCAGTTTTACTGAAATTACCAACAGGATTGCTTGGATGCATAAGTATGTTTATAGCTTTAAAATACTGTGACTAGGGTTGTGTATGCCACCTATCTGAGTGTTTTGGGGAGGGGAAGAAAGTCAAACCAGTACTTATTTCCAAGGAGAATTTAACTAGAACCAATTTTAACTAGAGCCAGTGCTTTTTATATTCCTATGCAAGTCAGGACTAACTTGGTATTCATGATGTTTTTCTTTATACAGTACTTCATGTGGTGTGTTTCATTCGGAAAGTGGCACGCGCAGGAATAAAGGCCCAGAGGAATACAACCCTTCTACCTCACACAAAAAGTAAATTAGATTTTCTTACCATCTGTCTTCTTCATCATCTGGAAAACCTGCTGCTGGTGAAATTTTCTTCTGTCTGACGCATTTTCTGATAAATCTGTAGTTTGTTTAAAAGGCAGCTGCAGTTTGGATAAAATCGGCAAACATCTGCAATAATTCAAAAGGAAAAGGCAGTAGACGAAATGATCAGGTAAAATCAGATGCAAATGTTATTAATAACCAAACAGAAAGTGAGCTAGAATGCTTCACGGGATTCAGTCAAGTCCAGGAAAAGCAGGAACCGTTGCTTATCCTGCCAGACAGAACAACTGTTAGAGGAGCTGAAAAAAGTCTCCAGGAGAAAGTCTGCTGACAAGTCTCAATTTCAACTTGATAAAGAGTGTTTGGTTTCACTAACTTCTAATAGCCTGTATTTACCAAGTGCTGAGCGTAGCTGCAAGTTAGCATGGTGTACACTTAATAATAAATATTATATTAGAACATCGTTGTCCTTGTGCCATTGGCATCGCGTTGTTAACACACGCCCTAAGACTGGAATGTTGCAGTCTCTGCTCTTACAGTAGAAAGACATCGATTTCCATACCAAAAAAATGACTGCAATATGCATTTTGTTCATTTTTTAAAGTGCATAAGAAGATAGATAGCAAGGGCTTTGTTAACTTTTCATCGTCAAATTGTGGGCAAAATCTTATCTTCATTTTGTAGTATTTTGTAAAGTTGCAGAGATGCTGAGTCTTTTCTGGAAAGCCTTTTTTTTTTTAACTGCCAGTACAATAGTTCCCTATTGAAGTTATGTGACTTTCCTCAAAGTGTAAGAGTTGGTGAAGAAGGACCAGAATTAAGACTGGCATTTCTGGCTCATAATTTCATTCTATTAGCCATCATATCAGGCCAGCTATACATTCTGGATGGTTTAAAGTGCTTACTTGGGAGGATACCACTGACAGAAAGGGGAAAACGTGTCATCTGTGTGCATGCTACGTATAGTCATCAGGTCTCTCACACTTTCTCTGAAAGAGCATAAGAGAGTCAAACAAATTCACAGTAACTATTAAGTCACTTAGTAAAATTCACAGTGTAGGTCACCATGTCCACACTGATTTTCTCTCTTTCCTTTCCTCCTCCTCAGCAGGCAAATGAATATCTTCTGTGTGAATATATATCAAACAAGATGGCAACCAGAGTCAACCAAAGCAATTTAGTGACAACATCCCTTTGTCAACTTAAGAGCAGATATAGCCACAACAAGCTTTACTATGATGAATATAACAGACAAAAGAAAATGCTGAATACCTGATTCTGCCACAAGCTAAAAGAAAAAAAAAATTTGAAACTCTAAGCAAGAGATGATGTCAAGTAACCTTCTCCCTTCCTCTTCTATAACTTCCTGTTGTCTGTCTTAACTTTACCTCACATAATTGTTCTCATTCTATTCATATTCTGATGATTTTTCCTTTCTCCAAGATCAGTTTTTTGTATCCATAGTTTTAGCCATTCTCCTGATGTGTATCAAGATTACACTTTTTTTCCTCTTACCAATTATTCTTCTCCATTCTGGTTTTAATTTCTAATCAGCAAATGCTCCTGGAACTTCCATCAGAGTCCATCAGTGCCTGACACTTCCCTTTCCTGGAAAATATAATGTTTTGGAAATCTTGAATTGCCCACTGAAATGAAAATGGAGCCACTTACTTGTTTTCACAGAGCGAGAATGGTATTACAGGCTTGTATTGGGCCGTTGGCTTGTGAGTCCCAGATTCAGGATCAAGAGTTTTTCATTCCATGCCACTCTGAATCAAGCAGGGCAGGAGCTTAAATGATGCCACAAACCACTGTCTTAATCGGTCAGGAACAGCTTCTGATTCAATATTATAGCCTAGGTCTATGGAATTGGTTTCACCAGCTTTATTGAACAACTGCTATGTTGCATGTAACGTTCTTAGACTAGTGAGCCAAGTCCTGCCTGCCTTTTTCTTTAATATCGGTGGGAGTTTATGAGAAAAGTAACAGAGCTCAGAAAATGGGAAGGTAGCACACTATCCCACTTACTTGGACTAAAGGGAGAATTTTAGGTAGGTGGAATGTAATTACGAGACTGGAATTCAGCCAGGATTCAGGCTGCAGGAGTGAATCTGTCAAGCAGCTCATGTCTCAAAGCTGTCCCCAAAGTAGACGGAAAAGAAATGTTTTGTCACCTATGCAGTATTAGGCTAAGAACTGTATACTATTTCTATTTCTTTGCTTTCGAAGTACAGAGGCAAAGGAAAAAAGTGAGAAATAAAGAGAGCTGCTTTGCAAAATGTTCAAACAAAGGCAGAGGAAAGTGGCAAGGATGGGAGAAAATAGCAGTGAGTTTCACAGCATGTATTTTATTTTCTGTCCCATCCTGCTAGTAGGTGGTAAATATAAGCAGGGTGTTTAACTCTCGCAAGAGCCATTAAAACATCTTGAACTATGCAGAGTGTAGGTTAGCTTTCAGCCAGTATTTTATGTAACAGTCCTTTCTAGGAATGCATAGTGAGAGGAAATTAAGGGGCAGAAACTTCATCAAAATTCCATTTTATGAAGCATCTTAATTGGCTAAACAGAATCCTATGACTGGTTATCATTAAGTTATGAGAAGTCCTTTATCATCTCCTCCCACTTGCATGCAATCTAGAAAACCTATTTAGTGAAACTGTGGTATTTTCAGAAATAAGACAGAGCTGTGGATCAAGAAGTCAAGAGAATTCTAGTTCTCCTCTGTTGTAAGAAATAAGGATAGATTTTTGATTCTTCCAGTCAGGTTCCAAATTGACATCACCATAATGAGAAGTGATTTTCTTGTTTTTTCTCCCTTTTATCAGTTCAGTCTTTCTAGGCAATGACATTCTCTAGAGATTAAAGTGACAGTCTGTAGTAAAGTTAGGAAGCAACACATCAGAAGTACCTGCTGATTGCTGGATTGCCAATGTTGGACTCCAAGTAGACCCACAAAAATGAATGTCAGAAAGTGGAAAAACTTTATCTTTTAATTAATTTTGTTTAATTAATTCTTCCCTCCAGTGATGTGATGTTTTGAAAGTCCTGTCTGTTTTCATCTGTCTGTTAAAATAACATGCTATTTAAAAATGTTTCAGTAATTTTTTTCCATTCCTTATTAATTTAAACATTTTTTTTAAAGTTAAATGTAGTTCATTGCCCGCTACGAATGTCAGTGCTTGTTTGTTTTTTTGCCTAGTAGTATATCTTTTTAATAAAATATGCAATTGAGATCAGATATGTGTACAGTAAAAATAAATTTCCTTAATCAGATCCTCAAGAAAGAGGGCAAACCCAAAACATAACCCTGAATTCAGGACTGTACGACAAGAGTTTTTTTTTTTTTGGTAACAAATTCTTTAAGAAATTAAAATTAACTTTTATAATGAATGTTCTTTCTAAACAGCTACACAGGAAAATGTCTTCTGAAAATGAAATACAAAATAAGGCAATTAAAAAGAACTTTTTTTGATTTGCAAAATTTAGTATAATTATGTAATTTTCTTTTGTGTGCAAGCAGGAGCTGGCTTGGCATTGAACTCCCACAACATGATTAGTCATATGGAGCTAGTTATTTCCTAGTGAATAGCAAGAAGCAAGCAAAAATTATCATTTGAATACCGCAACCCATGAGTACAATGCAGTAATCTAATTTTACAGTAGAACCAGTGGCAAAAGTTCACCCTGAAGCTTGAAGAAGCTGGAGCAAAGGTGTTATCTAGAGCACATGAAGGCCTGACAGGATGTCTGTGACAAGTAATGCTAAAATCCTCCTTTCCTGAGATGTGAAAATGCTTTCAATCACCGCTTTCAGATGAGTTCACTCCTTTAAAGATTTCATTTCTTTGCCAGTATGTTTGCAAGGAGGTAGCTCTAAGAATGTGTTTGACTTTATTATGCACTGAGAAAGGTGAACATATTGTAGACATTTAACAGGCTCCTTATATCAAGCTTGTTAAAAATGAAGAACTTAGTAAATGTAAATGTTGCCCAATTCAATATATCACATTATACGTGTGTGTGTGTGTGTGTGTGTGTGTGTGTGCGTGTGCGTGCATGTACGCGCACACACACACACACATACACACAGAATTTGTGAGTGAAAGTTTATAGGCAAAATGGGCAAATTTTAGGACTCCAACTCAGAACTCATTTTTTTCCAGTGGATTCTGACTCTGGCAAGAATGGGTTGTGTCATCTCTCATCATTAGCATGTACATGACATGTTCAGAGTACCAAACCAAGTGCTTTTTTATAGGACATATGCTATGTGACTTGAGACACATTAAAAGGTAATTAAGAATATTAAACAATAATTTGATTTATTTCATTTTTGTTGTAGATGGGGAGATAAAAACTGATTCATGCCTAATTTATTTCCCAGGCAGCATCTTTTCATGGCGTGGATGTTTAGCAAGCAGAAACCGTGCTGTCTCTGGTACTTCTAGTGTAGTGTCAGAGAAAAACTTGGCCAGATAGTCTGTAATCAAAGAAGCAAAAACATAAAGAGGATAAATAAATCTGCTTGCTTTCAAGCAAAAATTAAAAATACAAAGTCCCTGAATGTTTCTAAAAAAGGATGTTGGTCAAAAGTTGACCTAGGACAAATAACATGAGGATTACTAAAAACCATTAAAGACAATTAACTAGGAGAGAAAAAAATAAATCCTAATTCTGTTGCCAGAAGTTCTTATTCCCAGTGATGAATAGAAGTTACTGTTAACAATAACCTAAATACAGTTGTGGCAATTACTCTCTTATTTTTTAGGTATAATTATGACTTCTTGGTTATTTGAAAGCAGAACAATAAACTTCAAATCAAAAAAGCAAACAATAATTTCTTCTTTATTAATCTGCTTTCAGGACTGCATTATGGTTGACATTGTGCAGAAAGCCATGGTGAAAGACATGCTGATGGCAAGCAATAGTAGATAAGCATCAGTTTGTTTTTTCCTAAATAAAACTGGATACTGTTTCCTTAATACCGGATTTTTAAGTTGCCATCTTTATTTCCTGGATTAGATTTATTTATCCTTCCATAGATACCCGATATGAGTATCTGAACATTGCAATTATCTGTAAATGACAGTAAGGTTCCAGAAACTCACAGAACAACTTCAGCACTTATCTTTTCAAAGAGCTCACAGTGATGTTCCACCTCCAGTTATATGACTTAGAAAATCAACAGAATTTGTGTTCCAACCAGTCAAACTGGAAAACTGGGTGGGTATACAGCACATCTTTCTTGAAAGACAGATGCATATCTTCATATCTGATCTTGCCTAGGTATAACTCTACATTAAGGGATTTGGTCAATGAGTGAAAGTCTGATATTACTTTTCCCTGATGATTCCATTTAGATTTTATTTCAGTCTAAAACAGGTCCAAATTTATTCTGAGATTACAGATAATGCTGCAGGAGTCAAATAACTGAAAAAGGAAATATAAAGTTAAGTACTCAGTAATAAAGTTTCTAGTTATAATTACTCAGAAAACATAATCTTCCCTTTCTATGTTGAAGCATATCTGATTTAGGTGACTGGGACATTATCAGTATTCCATTGCTCTAAGACGCTATGAAAGGCCACTTAACACATCGTGTGTGAACTACCTATTGTTAGCAGATTGTTCATTTGCAAAGAGAAGAATATTGAAGGTAGAGGTTAGAGTAAAGACTAAAGTTCATCTTTGTAAGTACAATCATTATAGGAGATAAACCATGAGAAGATTTAGAAATTATTATTTTAGAATATTATGATTCTAGAAATAGTTGAGGAATTAGAAGTCAGATTTAGAAACAAATAGAATTAGGAAGATAAAGATATGAAAACTAAAAGGGTCTATCTTTCTCAATATTATCTTAGCAGAGTATTAGTCATTTTCAAATGTTCTTGCACAACAACTAAGGACATCCAAAGCACATTGTGCTATAAAAAAAACCTACCCATTGTGTTGTGCTATGACGCTATTTTGTGCTACGAACTGTTACTTCACTACATTAAACTAAGGAACAAACGAAAAACAATGCTGTTCCAGCACCGTACATATTCGGTTTGGGGCCTTCAAATATGTATGGCATGGCTGTGACCAATCTGTTTTAGGAAAAGCTAGCCCTAATATGATTCTGGCCATACCAAGTAGCTCAGAGATCAGGGGTCTCTCCTTGAAACAGAATATAGTTGTAGGTACACTTGGACTTCAAAGTCTTCATTTTGATGTCTCAAACTCCAGATTTATTTTTTTCATTTGGCAGAACTGTGTCCGGAATCCAGGAAACCAAACTGTTCTTAAGTGGTAGACAAAAGCATGTGGACAATAATGGTATATTTGGCTAAAGTTTTGTTTATCACCAATGTACTGAAATCAGTTTGTGATGTAATGAATGAAATGTCAAGTGTATTAACAACGAGTATCTTTGTTTTACAAGTAAGACTGAATATGTCCTGAGATCAAGAACCTTAGTTGACCAAGAGCCCAGTCGAATACCGCTGGAAGGAGAGCAGTCCTGAACTGCAGTTTCTGTTCCCAGTCCTGTGACTGTTGAGAGGCCAAACAGGATCCTGTACAACTTGAATTGTAACAATGGTTAAAAGTTACTATACAGGTGAGAATATTCAGGCTGGAATTATTAATATTTTAGTATTAAACATTTCTTCACATGTTCCTCAACAATTAAAAAAAAAGGTTACTCTCTGATAGGAATATGATTTCTGCTAATGTCCCATTCCAACAAGTGTGGACCCGTGAAACATTTATTTTTGGTCACATTTTGCAACATCTCTTTAATGCTAAAGATTCAGTCTTCTACTGTGGTCAGGACTCTAAGGCAGTGCAAAATTCACAGGCCTCCTTTTGACAGCCAGTAGAGCTCATTTCTATTCTTTTTTTTCTTTTTGAATGTATTCTGCCTTTGAAGGCAGAGCCAGGAGGGTTTTCTGGTGATAACTTCAATAGATTGTGTTGAAATATTTTAATATTTGTTTACTAACAGGATTTTCCTCTATGGTTTTTCTAAATCAATAAAATCCATGTTTATTATTCATTTATCATCTATTTCTGTTAGGATGCAAGTGCAATAAATAACATTTTAATCATTTATTTGTATGCTATCACTTAAACTAACCATTGTAGATTATGCAAGGCTCTCAACAGACTATAATAAAGAAACAAGCTTTTACTCCTGAGAATTTACAATATACATGAAAGAGAAGATGGAATAACAGGGCAAGACAAACAATCAGGGCTTAGGAAGAGAAAGCAGATAAAATTAAAAAAAGACCAAACTGAGCAGGGCAGTGAAGAGTCACTGATCACTCTTGATAAAACAAGAAAAATAAGTATTAAAATATGATATCTGATCAAAAATGTTCTTAGATGCATAGATGTTAGAAAAAAGTCATGCTTATATAACACTATCTACTTCAATTATTTCAAATTAATCAATTTCTTTATGTCTTAACTACCATTTTAGGGGAAAGAATCACTGCTCCTATTTACTTTTTAGACTTTTTTTTTATTTCTCTGAGAATTTTGACAGCCTATGCAGCTATCTTTGGCTTATCTAGTCTGTTTCTCAGTTGGATAAGTATTGTCCTCTATGGACAGTTATTTCATGAGATGTGCAATAAATAACCCATTTTGCAGAACAGTTCTTTCATTCTCAAATTCCAGAGATGCTTAGACGGTAATTATATTCTTTTTATACTATATATAGACTATATTATGTGTCAGTATTCTATATAAATATTTATTTTGTATAATTACATTATAGATTTTCTTTCCTTTTCTGGTCTATCTTATTTGCGCCTCCCAATAATCAGTTAAGATCCACAATATGCATTACCTCATTTTAAAAAGGACAATAGCTAGTATCTAGCTTTATACAAGGTTCCATTTTCATGTTGTCTCACATTCTCCATTGACAAATTTTGAAACTTGAATTCTTATTCTCTAGCTTTCCCTTGTTCATAATTACACCTATAGTCATATACCCTAAACAGGTTTAGGTAAGACTTGAAACTTTAGAGAAAAAAACGTTGAAATAAATGTGCAAAAATTAATTTCTTTTTCAAGACTGTAATATTTTTAGTTCTTTGGGGATTTCCCATTTTAGACTATTGTAGAAACAATCAAATTTTGCACTGTGAAGTTCTCAGTTTCCCTCAACACCTGTTTTATGGGCATACTTTTCTCCTGATGAATGTCCCAACGCTTAAGTAGTGATCTTTCTCTGAACCTGAGAAAAAACTTCTTCACTGTGAGGGTGACAGAGCATTGGAACAGGTTGCCCAGAGGGGTGGTGGAGTCTCCTTCGCTGGAGATATTCAAAACCCGTCTGGATGTGATCCTGGGCAATATGCTCTAGGTGACCCTGCTTGAGCAGGGAGGTTGGACTAGATGATCTCCAGAGGTCCCTTCCAACCTAAACGATTCTGTGATTCTGTGATCTGTTATTATCCACATTAAGAGTGGATAGTAAGTTCAGAGTAAGACTCTTACTGGCTCTCTTTTTAGTAAAGATGAAATAGCCTATTAATAGCTCTATGTTTGAGATAAAGGACCATCTAAATATGTTTTTGCCATTATAGGCCCTTTTTCAAAGCAATGTTTTCAATCACAGTCACTGACGATTCAACCTCTGCTCTATAAAAGGGAACAGTGACAGAATTTATTCCTAAGTCTATCTAGTTACTCATATGAACTTCCTCTGAGCATCTTGGTCCATATTGCACATGATGATAATCACCATCAGAGTATGGGAAACTTACTGAAATCTAATCCTGATTTATACATTCTGTGAATAGATTTAGAAAATGTTAGGCGTTGTAGCCTGAAGCACCCTGGGAATGACATCTGCAACTGGAGTTATTTCCTTCAACAGTTAAGTTGAAATTGTGATTATCAGAAACTGCATTATTTAAAAAGGTACTGCAAACAAGAGAGATAATTGGCATAAATTTTCTTTAGACTATATATATATCATTAAAATTTTAAACGAAGAAAATCTTAGCTGAAATCATCTTTGTGTTTTACTAAGGCTCATTTCCCTACCATTTTGTTAGAGCAGTGCAACCTTGGTGTTGGGATAGTCTGAGTCTTCAAAGTTGTGTTCAATTCCTATAGTTTTCATATGTCCACAAGAATGACATTGATTTCCTCAGTCCTCATAAATATTTTCCATTCGTGCTCTCAGAATTTCATGATCACAGTTTTGAGTACAGAAGATTGACAAGAAGCAATTCTCTCTGTTACTGAACAGAAAACATAGGTTAGCATCTACTATTTAATCAGATGACCATGAAGGGAAAGAGACACCTTTTGGTCTTAATCTACGTAGTGTAACGAAAGAGAAGAAGGTTAGTAGTTTCTCTGACTGGTGATTTACTAATTAAATACTTAACAATAATGTAACTTTTACCTGCCTCAGTTTAGTGATATCAGGCTAACTAGCTAGCATCAAGATATTCCATGACCACAGCAGAAGTTCTGACTACTCCCAAATGCTTTAGCACTCCACTGCAGTTTCTCCTGTGTATATCAAGTCTAGAGATATCAGGTCAAGATCTTGCTATAGAATCACAGAACAATATATGTTTGAAGGGACCTCTGGTTCCCCCCCCCCACCCCCCCCTCAAAATGAAGTGAACTTGGAGCAGGTTGCTCCAGACCATGTCTTATTAAGTTTTGAATATCTCCAAGGATGGAGATTTCACACTCTCCCTGGCCCATTCCAATATTTGACCTCTCTCACTTTTTTTGTTCATATCTGTATGAATTTTCCCTTGTTGCAGCTTATATCTTTTGCCTTTTGTCCTGTCACTTTATGCCTCCAAAAGAGCGTGACTTCATCTTCTCTACATCCTCCCACTAGGTCATGGAAGACAGCATTATGATCCCTCCATAGGCACCCTTTCTTAAGGCTGCTGAACAAACCCAATTTTCTCCTTGTATGTCATGTGCTTCTGCCCTCTAGTCATCTTGATGGCCTTCTGCAGGTCTCACTCCAGTTTAGCCATGTCTTTCTTGTACTAGGAAGCCCCAAACTGAACATAGTACTCCAGATGCAATTGCAACAGTGCCAAATACAGCGAAAGAGTCATCTCTCTTGACCTTTTGGCTGTCTTTGCCTTGCTAAGACAGCCCGTGATTATTTCAGCCTTCTTTGCTGCAAAGGCCTACTGCTGGCTCATGTTCAGCTCTTTGGTCACCAAGACTATCAAATCCTTTTCTGCACTTTGGAAATCTATTTAGGACCTGATATGTCCCACATAGGCTTACTTGTTTGGGTTTGAATTTTAGAAATGCCAAGTACCTACAACATCCATTGACTTCAAATGGCCTTCTAAAAGTTATTCTACAAAGTCAGGCCCTAAATTTGTACAATCCTTATCACTCAGTAGGAGAGAGCAGACAGAAAGCTCACATCCAATAAAGCAAGGTAGGAACTAAAACTACACAGGAGCCTTTTCATTTATAACTGCAAGGTTCTCTACTTTCTGTAGAGACACTGCTTATTGTGCTTGTCACTTCCAAGACACATGTACTGCTCTGCTGCATTAGGGGAGTGCATGAGTTGCCAAGGAATTATTTGAGGGCCAAGTGAGTGAGCCAAGTGCAAGTGTGCAAGGGAAGTGCAAGACTTGAACGGTCTTCATGTTTAAAGGCGTATCCTTTCCTAAATATTACTTGCTTCCCCATAGATAAACTTAGGCCTTACAGACAGGATTATGTGGCGGGGGAGAGTGAGGAAGAACTCCAATGTCTTTCCTTCTTTTTCAGTGTTCAAAACGGAGGATTCAATCCTTTCTCAACAAACTACAGAATGAGGCAAATCATGCAGTGATAAAGTTTGAGTTTAGAAATCCTTTTTTGTCTGTTTATGTTAGGTACTCTATAAAAAGCATATCACCATGGTATCCAAGCTCTTTCCAATTAAAGAAAACTATTTCTACCGTTTACTTAGCAACTTTGACAATAGCCTCCAGCAGCAGTGGAACAACTTGACTGCCTGGCATTTTACAAGATAAATTCTTCACTACTGTCTATTTCTTCTTGCACTGTTGCTTGCAAAGCCTTAAAAAGTTACTGCTCCTTCCACCACTGAGGCTGGTACTATTGCAGTCACTTGAGCTATGGATCACTGGGTACACTTTGTACCTTTACTTGCCACTTTGAGAAAAATCAATTTCAGTCTTGAAGAGATGAAACTGGTGTTGCAGAAGATCAGTGCACATTTCCAGGTGCTCTAGGGCACTGGTGTCTTGATGGGGATTCAACAAAACATGACATAGGTATGGAACAAAATTGCTTACTTTTATGCTAAGAGATCTTCTGAAAACATTGTAGAGTAAATCAGGGTACTGTGAAGAAGAGAAAGTCACACCAGCTACAGTAAATAATTGTACAGTATTCACAATACTAACATCGAAACTATAACTTGTGTTACTAACTGTAAGTTGCTGTATGCCAATAAATGTTGTAGGTATAATAGAAAAAGAAGATAAAAATAGTATATAGGTAAAAATAACATACCTGACGTTAAGGAAGCAAAGAGTTTGTGCTTCAGAACTGGTAAAAGTGTTTGAAAGACTTCTCTCCAGGTAGAGCTTGGTTATCACCATCTTGGAGATTATGTCAAAGCAGCTGTGTAACTGTCTATCTTTTTCTTCATTTCTTTTTAAACTTTTGTACCAAACACATATTTCTTCAAAACTTCAGAAATGGATCCTTTTCTTTTTTTTGACTTCTATATTCATATAGGAAAATTCATTTTTTAATTTTCTGTTTGTAACTTAGAAATATGTGTACTCATTCCTGTTTTGGAGGACTCGGGTTGCACTTCCATGGCATTTTAACCGTGGTTTCAGTGAGCACAGACTAGAAATGCTGAGTCCGGATGAGACATTCTGTTGAACTTGTATAAATGTTCTCTGCCAGATCACATTTATTAAAGTTTCTGAAGGAGTAACTTTGTCTCAGAAGAGTTTATGCTAGATCAACTATCATCTGTCCATGGAGATCTAACGTACTACTATGTCAGGCGTTGCCTATTTTCCTGCAGCTGAGGTGAAGTCAGTTCTGGTATAACAAATAAATCAGTATATATATTTTATTCTGAACTTTGGCTATACTGATGGATACGTGCAGATATATTTTTCTCTCTGGAGTCATACCAGCTGAACCAGTTGCTGCTCCCCCAGCCAATCTGCTTCGTGTCAGTGCTCCCCGTAGAAGGTATTCCTTTTTCTGATCTGATGGATTTTCTTATCTGAATGCTTCTTAACTAAATGATTCAAGTTAACTTAAACAGCATATGATTTTTGCTAACCGAACTGATTTGAACTGAAACAGGATGGGGACTGCTTACACAAGCAGCTCAGCTGGGAGATTAAAGGAAGCAGTAACCAGTAGCAACTGCAACAGACTGAACGTGGTAATTACTTCACCAGTGCTGCTCTAGCTGGAGAAGGATGTGTGAAAACAGCTTAAATGATAAAAAGGGTTTGGATCCTAAATACATGCAGGCTGGTGCACTCACCCCAGTTCCCAGTGGACGCACTACAGAAGCAGGCAATTGTGGGATCAAAAGCTAAACCAGGAGAAGAACAAAAAAGGGAGACTGTGTAAACAGACTTGTCCAAAGTCTTCGTCCACTAACGCACTGGAGGTTTCAAGGAAATACTATTAAACGTGCAGGGATGATTTTCAAATACATTCTTCATTCTTCATGTAACAAATATAGATCTGTACAGAGTCAAAACTTGCTTAGTCATTTCAGCTCTCTATCTGCTCCATTTTAAAAGAAAAGCTGAGAACTCCGTTCCAAGTCACAGTTTTGTACAACTGGCTGGATAAAGCAATTATGAAACAAGGCTAATTTAAGAAATTCCAAGCATATAAGAAACTTAAGCTGATCATAAACCTGACCTTCACTAACCTGTGGAAAGCAAACAAGGAGGTTTGAAACGCTTCAGAGAGAAAACTCAGGTTTTTGCTTTTTGTTCCCTTTAAAAACAACCACTGATGATGCACTAGGCACTTACATGCCTTGCTTAATGCTAATGGACATTTCCTACTTATTGTAATGAGCTATGAATCAAAAAAACCTACCAGTGTCTAACATTTGATACCATTTGCAGAGTGCTGGCAAGATTTTCCAAACAATAATATTATCCTTTTGTATGCTATGTTTTCCATAACACATTTTCGATTAGGTTTTCTTTTGTTCCTACAGGGAAAATCTCTCAGTGACAACACCTCAGCTTTGTCCTCCTTTCGACTTATCTGCACTGTCAAGTAAGAGGCTTGGCATTACGGTTATCTGAAAAAGGAAAGAAAAGCAGCACAGAGTCAAATCCTGTGGCTACTGAACTTGCAGAGGGGAGTGTAAACATCAGGTGTATCACATATACATGATGTGGATATACATATACCTTATTCACTTTCTTTTATGTGTCTGGGCACGCTAGTATCATATGGTTAAAGCACCTGGACATTCCTACTCGAGCTTTTCATAGACAGCGTTTGTCAAAATCAAGTAAAGTGTGCAGCATGGTTTATTTATGTGCCATGTGAGAAAATGCTACAACGTCATTTTTGAGTACTGTAATGGAAGCAATAAACATAGGCTTTAGCTGTTAACCTGCAATCAAGTTCAGAGCCCAGTTTAGTTTCACCAGGTCTCTGCTCATTTCACTTTCAGTTTGTGAAGAAACATTTCTCTAACAATCCCTCATCCTGCAGTGTTAAAAAAAAAAACAAAACCTCTCTCCTCCTTTTAACAACCCTTTAAATAGTAGGTTGCAAACAGAAGTTTCACTTAGGAAGAGCAGCGAGTAGTGAAGTAATAGGAAAGATTTAGCCTTGTCCTTCAATTGCATATTTTTTTCTTTTCGGAGAATACCTTTGAACACAAATAATTCGTTTTTATAATAGTTTGAATCCTATGATAATCTCATTACAGATCACTCATATCACTTACAAGTGATTATATTTGCAGTCTGTCAGCAGCCATCTAATTTCCCATCTAATTATTCGTTCAACCTGTTGTTATAGTCCCTAATCCTCATCTGGCCTTATTCACGGCATCAGATTTCTGTGTTTGCACTGAGTCCCAGTGAACTTGGTAGAAGTGCTGCTTGAATGCAGCATTAACCTGCAAGGAGTAAGTGTTAAGACACACATTTAATTCCAGCAGTGAAACTGGGAGCCTGGTTGCACTACATTCCCTACGTATGCAATAAAGAAAGTGAGACTTCTCCAGAATATGATTCGGCCTGCCAAAACTATAACTCGTCTTCCGCAGATATCTCTGTGTTTACTTTAGAGGAGGCTGAGGGGGATCGCACACCTAATAGACGTCTTAGTATGGTGTGCGACTTACAAGTGCAATGTTACGTGCAAGCCGGAGACAGCCGTACTTCATTTCCTCCATCTGCATTTAGCAGCTTCATATTGATTTCAGGGATCAAAAATATTGTCAGATATCCAGTCTTTGTTCAGATTAGCTTTCACTGGAGTCTAGACTTCTGTAGACAAGATATACTCCATGTATTTCTTTTCAGAGTAAAGGAAAGATTCTGAAAAGGAATTACTTTATCATAAAGTCTTGGATGGGGATGCTGTTGCTGTTCAGTTTTTGTTAAAAGGGCATGATCAGGAGCCTGATATATAGACTGGAACATTTGCAAAATAATAGGAAACTAAGGCAATTTAAGAACAGTGATCACATAGAACAAGGTGGCAAATCCAGCCACAGAAATCACTATCATAACTTGGATCACTGGGATATGTTTTTGAAGAATGCTGGGAGATAATCAGATTTCAGTGCAAGAAGGATGCGTTAAAGCATGGCTAGTATTGTCCATATGTTATGGGCAGGAATCAGTGGACCATTTTATATAATGTGTTTTTCTGTAGTCAGCAGCATTTTCTGGTAGAATTTGAGCTCTGCTTGTTTCCATTTTATTTTATTTAATGAAGAAATCAGTCAGATTTAAGAGAGAAATTCCTGCTTCCTCCTTTAGAAATGAATCACAGTGTTCAAAAATGGAGTGAAACAATTTAAACATTTTTGGGAGTCCTCTCTCTATTGCGCTATGATGAACTATCAAAATATAAAATTTATTCGTCTGTATTATGGCTGTAGAAATCCACTAGTGTGAGCCCTAGCATGTAATTCCAAACTGTTCTCATGCTATTCAAGGATTGTTCTTCATATAGATTGGCTTTTCTGACTGTATGACCATATGCTTAAAAGTTCCCTTTTTAGGAGCAGCAGAATCAGTTAATAAGACTGAATTATATTCATATTATCTCCACCATTACGCTTGAAGAGCACAAAACTTGGTATTAATTTTGGAGAATCCCATAATTAGCTATCATCGTGAATGGAGCGTGATCCTCATCCGTAGTCTGTTTTTCATCACTTTCTATTTATTTCAGATGTTGCTGATACTGGCATTACTGCTTATTATAGCGCTTAGGATTTAACTATTTTCACTAACTGACAGTATCTTTTTTAGAGAAAAACATCCCTTTCCATGTTGGTTATTTGCCATTTCTAAACTCAACAGATGCATCCCACCCATTGATCACGTTTTCTTTTCTGTTGTTTTTACAGCATGATGCTTACTATACAAATATAAAAATACCTGTTCTTTGAATTATAGGTGCTTTCAAAATTAGCGAGTGTATAGAAAACATTCTCGAAGGTGTATCTCTAAAACAACCACACCGCCATTCCCTTTTATGCATAGGAAAAATAAAAATAATTGTCTTTTCTGACTTCCTGTTCCTACTGTCTTACATGAAAAGTACTTCTTTTTCTCTCTCTTCCGGTTATCCCCTGTTTTACTTCATTATGGGGCAGCTCTGAAGAAGCTATTCCAGGCAGCTAACAAATCTAAGGAAGTAGGAACTCGTAAATTAATTTAATAATCTGCTTCCTGGACTTAGGTTGCTCCAATGCTGTTCTACTGTGATTTTTGTAGTACTCTTTTTTTAAAACAATGTCGTCAGCTTGTTTTGACTTGTAGCTGCTACTCAGAAGGCTCTGTAACTTTTGCTGTTGAAGACAAGTTGTGCAATCCATAGTTCTAATGATTCCCGTTTCTTTTGTTAAATCCTGGGATAAAGGTACTTATGCTTATTTGAACACCTAAATGACATGTACAGCTCTTAAATTTTCACTGAAAAGACAGTAGGTCGTGGAAGGCTAGGATTCCAAAAATGTGAGTTCAGTTTATTTTATTCCTACTTAGCAGCATTTAATTATACCTGCTATTTTTGCTGTTCTGTAAATGGTAAATGTATCGGAGACTGAATTCAAACCACACCTGACCTATAGTTACACCTTTACTAGTAGTGTATTAACATGTCAGAAATTCATTAAAATGACTTTCTATGAATGTTTTAATGAACTCAGTTTGGCACATAGAAGAAGCAGCAGAAGGATAAAACAAAACCATAAGTTAATTACTTGAACTTGGAAGTCTCAGTTGGGCTGAAAAATATCTAAAGAAACAAATACTGTTTATTTTTGCTGTGGTGCTGCTGACACGTCCCACAGATAGCTCTTCTTTTCCTGTGGTTCTAGCAAAGAGCTTTTTGGGACATGAAATATTGAGAGAAAAACAATGCTCTTACAATAAAAATCTATATTAATGTGGATATTCTGTGATTTATCTAGGGTTAGTCTCAAAACATGATGTTTTGAAAGACGAAGAGCAAGCAGAAGTTAGAAAGAATGAGAAATAATTATTTAGGGATGGATGCTTCATTGACAACTGGCATTTAATCCTTATTCAAATTGAATTTCCTTCAGGAGAGCTTAAGGCCATCAGTCTATCAAAACACAACAAAACTGACTATTACTCATTTGAGTTGGTATTTTTTTTATTAAACTTGAAAGAATTATGATGAACTAATACATTTGTAAACTAAGCCTGCAAAAACCACAGCAGATTGATATTCACACCTAATTTGGTAAGAGGAAGAGTTTTAGTGCAGGCTGTTTTCTGACTTTTTTTTTCCTAATATACGTCAGTGATATGACCTTTCTTCTCATTTGTGTCATCTTTCTTTTGCCTTTTTCTAGTTTCTATTGCTCCATTATAGTGGTGTTATATTCTTAATTCAATTCTACATTGAATTAAGATCAAGTGAAAGCAATGAGGGTGGCATGGGATTCACAGTTGGTTTAAGTGCCTGTATTAGCCAGCTGCTCTCCATAGACCCCCTAATATTACCCTTGCCACAAAATTTCACGGTGAGATCTTTGAAATCTGAAGAAAAAGTCACGAAAAACCATTTCTGCCAGTGGGAGCTTGCCTTCAGCAGACGAGGCCAGCAAGCACAGCCAGGTAACAGAATCACAGTGCCGAGTGGACAGGAGGTTTACTCTGGAACACGGGATGCAAGAGGACGGCAATTCTGCACAGTTATTGTACGTTCCGTGCAGTGAGCGAAGGCCGAGTGCGTGTAGACAATATGCATCTGGAACAACATATTAAACAGAGCAGAAATGCAGCTTCTTTCTACCTGTGTCAAGCCTTAACACATTCAACTAGGATACCACAGGAGTGGCAGTATTACAGTTGTGTCAGATTTTGGCAGGGAGGGGGGGTATATTCGTCAGGCATTCTTCCTTTCTTTTAAAGCTTCATGCTGCTGACCGGTTTTTCTTTTCTCTGACTGATTTTTCTTTTCTTTTTTTTTTTTTTTTTGCTCAGATAAAGGCTATTGTGAGAACAGTCAGAACCAGCAAGAGTGGTAGATATTAATTGTGCTAATCACTTGTTAATAAATTGCTTTTCTAGAGGCTTAAAAATCTCCATACACTATAAAGTTAAAATGAATCCTCTTCCTAGTCACGTGTAGATGAGGACAGGTTATTATTTAGAAAGCAGCAGTAAAACCTGTAAGAGACCCTGTCCCATGAAGTTCTTTTGATATAGAACCTTAGCAGTCAACGTTGCTTGGGGCTGAAACATACGCCCGGTATTATGATTAAGTACGTATTTATGCATTTTTGAGAGAAACCTCCAGAGACTAGGACACAGCAAGATACTATATCCAGGCAGTTCTTTCTGAGTAAGTTGACAGGTTACAAGAAGGACGTTTCTGACCTCCTTATTTTTTATAAACGATGCTTTAAGGAATAAAAATACATACCAACCAGCAGAATTCCAGTTGATAGGTATTAATCATAAAACGCTATTCAGTCACAGCAGAAGCACCACCTAGCCAGATTCAGTGCTCCATTTTTCCTTCTGATACTTGTATCAAAGAATTTTTTTGAATTTTGAACATTAAGTATAGTACAGATACAATAACATGCAATGATTAATGGCCTATCCTAAGGAATGTCTCATGTCAGTATAACTGTTTTTTTGATAGCACCACTACAATTCCCTAGCTGAAAGAATTTCAAGAGATGGTTAAGACAAAGCCTATTTTTTTATTATAGAAAGTCCTTAGCAGTTCTGAACCCAAGCACAGATTACAGACTGGCTCTGTAGCGACAGAAGAGATGTCACTACTCTGCTCCCACTCACTCACTCCTAGGCAGGGAATAGCATTACAGAAAACCTGCAGCTTTGAGTTCCGTTCCAGATCTCCCTCAAATTCACTAGCTAAACTGAACTCTGGTGCAAAAAGGGACTAAAAATATCACAGACTTCAAGCTATCAGAATTCCAGTCCTCAAAATTATTAATCAAAATATCAAAACCAAATTTTGTTTGCTTTGTGTTTGCTGGTGTACCCATGCACTGAGTAAGAGTCTCTGGGTTCACTTATCCTATCTCCTCAACTTTTTTCAGTTTTAATTCTTTTTCTTTCGGAGATCTACCCTGAGGTTATGCGTTAGGATACCATGGGCCTTACTTAGAAGGAAGATTTGCTGAAAGACACTGGAAAGATCTAGTTAAGGCAACCTTAGTTAGTCAACTCCAGTCTTATTTCTCTTTTTCCGCACCTGAAACTGCCAATGGACTCACACGCCTGTAAATATATAAATATTGGAATTGCCATAGCCTGATAGGATTTCTGGAGCATGTTTTCTTAGTTTGTACTGCACTAAGCTGTGACACTCTGCATGATTTGTTTTGCTGTGTATTGTGGGAGAACTTGCAAACACATGAAAACACAGGCAAATATTCCTGGCCTAGCAGTTCAGTACACTGAAGAAACTTTGAGTGTATTTCTCCCTTCTGTTAGCTGTATCTCTTTTATCTGGAAACCAGTCAGATTCAATTAAAGATGATGACATCTTCCAGTTATTGCATTAATACACTGCTCATTTCTTCAGCCAGTTTGTTCCTCTGAGAAGGCAGATGAGCCCTTCTGGGATCGCATAAATCTGATGAAGTAAGGACAGATGACAGGTGAAAAACAAAAACAAAACAAAAACCTCTAAATCTTTGGAAGTGCTGTTGCTGAAAAGCTTCGAAATTATAATACTCAAACTAATTATATGAAATTTCCAGCTGTTAGAAGCTGAACTTAATTCCTCTTTTAATCACTGTGAACGCATAATACATGTCTAAAATTAAAGGTCATCCACTCATCCAGGGCCCTACAAATATGCTTTGACATTAAAAGTTTCACAGTTGAAAAATACTGGCACAGGAAAGCTATGTGGCTTTCTGAATGAGCAGTATCAGCAGAGCCTACAGGGTTAAGCAGAACAGCACTCTTTCTGGTAGAGTGAATCCTTCTTACTTATGTCACGGTGCAGCTGCTCCCTAAGGGAGGGGAGCCGGAAGCCAAATGTGGCAGCACTGCCAGCAGGACAGGAGCCTGTCTCACAGTCCCCAAGCTAAGTGAGCAGGGCAGACCTGGGGATGACAGGCAGGTTCGACCAAGAGTCTAGATTGCCAGACAAGCCCATGGTGATGAGGCAGGTCCGAGGACACGAGTCAGCAAGTCAGAGTCAGGATCAGGATTGGGTCTGGTGATCTTGACCAAGGTCAGACACAACCCAGTGACTGCCAGCCAAGTCCTTAGTGATGAGGCAGGTCCAAGATCAGACTGAGAAATCAGTCTGCAGTTCATGGGCTGTGTCTGGGGCCTATGGTCAGGCTTAGGCATGGCAGTGACCCGACTGGAGCTGTAGCTCAGGTGGGAACCAAGCACTGCAGACTCAGCTCAAGAGCATCTCCCACAGGAGGCGGGTCAGCCCTTGCTGGGGCTTCCCAGCAAGGTGTCTGGGAGCTTCTCTCCAATGTCACCAGAGGGAGAGGGGCAGCCCTCAGCTGCTCTACGCTTACATTGGTGCTGGGCCCTGGCAGCCAGAGCACCAGGAGGGGGGGATGCTCTGGGGGCCTTACACTTTGATGCATTAATGTTTAGGAGAAATCTGGCTATTTTTCTACTAAAAATGATTTCTTTACTATCAGAAAGGAGAAGCTCTTTTTCTTTACATTTCTGTCATAGAACAATTGGTGTGTCATGTTGCATTATGTCATATGGTGAAACACAAGCTGACATATTGCATCCGAAAGGTATTTGAACATATCATGTCAGAAACTGGAAGAAAGAATACATTCTCTTGCTCTCCGTCTTGGCAGAAGTTGTTGTTTTCCTTTTCCATTCTTGTTTTAGTTCCCCTGGATTGCCGGTTAAAAAAAAAAAAATCACTGCAAAGGCAAGTGGCCAGTTCTCCTGCCTGAACTCAATGCCCCTCTAACCTTTTCCTTCTTTTCTTTAAATAAAAACAAGAGAGTCATGAAGGCTCAAGAAAGGCTATCAGATGAAAAAGATTATAAAAAAATAAAAATAATAAAATGCCATATGTACATAGCACTGGTGAGACATGAGCACCCAAGGAAAAATTAAATTAAATGGAAAACTTAAAAATGAGAAAACACAGGGCAAAAAGAGACCATAATAAAACTAGTGCATGGGAAAGCAGAGAGACCTGATGCCAGTTATCATCAGTTTGTGGGATGATAAATGTCAAAGATTAAAATTAAGAGATTGGCAGTAAATATAAGCCAGGCTTGGGTTTTGTGTAAGGAAGAATTCAGGACTATATATATGCTGTCTTGGTGTGATGGCATTAAGAGTCAGCTCTACACGTTTTGTCACTCTTGGTGACTTTGTGTGTTTGTGTATGTCCCTGACCTCTACCCATATAGCATATCCACTTTACCTATATACTCATTCACTTATTTAAATCAATCTTTGGAATTTGCACTTTTCCAGAAACCTTTAGAAAAGAAATACGATCTCATTTGTGTTCATTCTCTTTTCCATGGGACTTTCCGTATTCATTTTCTTTTCTGTTACTGCTGTACACTTTCTTCTCTCTCGTTCCTGTCTTCCTTCTGTTCTTTCGTATCTTCTTGGCATATTGCATCTTTTTCATCACTTTTGATCATTCCCTTTTCTTGTTTTTCCTCCAATCAACGTATGACCTCCATCCTTCTTCCATGTTATTATACATCTTTTATCATAACTGTTTTCTTCTCTTTTCTTGCTCTGGAGTAGAAACTTTAATTTACTGGAAAGGTTTTTCAAAAGGCTGTTACTTTCCCTGCAGTCTACTGCTATGGGTAGTTATCTGAGGTGAGATTGGTTCTAGTGGGCATTAATATTTGCAGGCTTATTTTATGAATCTGAAGACTGATTTAGCTTGAGAATAATGGAAGGAAACAGAAACCATGGAAATGTAAGATCTACCTTCCTAAAATTCATGCTTCTAAAAGCAGTTTTGAGGTGAAAAATTTTTAGAAGAGCAACACCTAATGACTGGAAATCATGAAAGGTCTGAACTAAGCCCAAAGTAAGTTCAAAACTTAACTTTCAGAGGTACTGAAAATGACCTTTAAGGATTAAGGACGTTTTTCCAACTGTCTGCAGAATCCCTTCTCTACAAAATTTATAAAGTCTAAAGATTTCAAGTAGCACTAGTTTTCTTATGTAGTCATTTGATAAATGTGCTGTTTATTAACATCATGTATAAGTATGACTTCCCTGATACCAGTACTTCACAAACTTCTGCAAACTGAAGAATGTGAACATGTTCCCATTTGCCAATTGTCAGTACTGTATACTTATATCTTTCTTTCATATGCCTGCCAGCCGTTTTTCTGTATGTATTTGAGCTTTTATTGAACTAAATAACTGGCACTTTTTTTCTCTCTCTACCCATGTCTAGATTACAAATCAGTTTGAGGTGTATGTTGATCCTTTTTGAATTATCAAAATGCATACACATTTGCCTTGCCTGATAGAGTTGTGTAGGTTTTGTTAAAGAAAACTTCTGTGCAATCTTACATTGCTCTCATGTACAGCTCATCCATGCTGTACATAACCAGAAGGTGCCAGTGCTGCAACTTCACCAGTATTAAGTTTCCCTCAAAATAGATTTTATTTTATAGATGATATTTCGTTACGTATGCTTTAGCCAGTATAACGTAAGTTTTTTTAAGGACTAAATTGTTCATTATGAACTATTTTCTACTCTTAAATTCAATGTTCATGCTTGCTATATTTCGTTTTCTTTTCTCTTGTTGTGTTTTATATATTTTATTCTTTATATATATTTACTCTTTTATACACTTACATTTTTATAGATTTTTTATTCTCTGTTCTCTTATATTTTTAATAAACCCCAAAAAGGAGAGCTTATGACACTTATGGGTTATTTGCTGATGTTATATGCAGACAGGAAAGGATGTTATCTTTGCTGCATTCACCTACATTTCAGTTACATAATTATGGGACTTCAATATTTGTCCTAGAGTTCTGACAGATGTTCTCCAGCAAAACTTGCTGCAACAGTTGAAGGTGATATTACCCAGCTGTCTGATGCTCGTCTCTGCTGCGAGCAGAGGTGGTTGAAGGGGAGGTGAGTATGAGCCCTATGTTATCGACACTATGTAGTTTAAGCACTGATGCAGGGCATTTAACTTACTTTGTCTAACAGCAGTTAGCTGAGTAAGTAATAAAATTTAGAACTAGGTAAAAATATTTTTCTAGCAGTCACTGCCTTTGTGATTACTTTTGCTATTTGTTTTGACATTTTTTATTGTATTTTTTGTGCCTTTTCTTACAACAGAATAGTATGGCTATAGCTGTTCGCGCTATTCCCATCATTTTCCTTTACAAAAAAATTATCTTTTGTGTTTGGTACGAAATGTTTTGTCTTCTGCTTCTAGATGCTAAAAGCCTAGAAATCACAAATATTTTTCAAGGTCAAACTATGACATATGGATATAGCTGCAACATGCACATTTGAAATTGTAATCAACACATAGCTATTCCTAACTTAAAAAAAAAAGGTCATATTACAAGCAAAACATAGAAAAACACTGTCTGAGGTCTTTTTCTCTTTAAGAACTTCCACCAGTCTCAGCTGCAGAACCATTATGCTTTTAGATCGTCTAGTAGGAAGTAATAGTCTTTAAAAAAACGTGACACACTCTTACCGAGATATTTGATTGCTGTATATCTAATGCACAATAAAATGGAAGCATTACAGCTAAGTCTTACCCAGCGGACTTAACACATTTACTGCCTTTTTGCCAAAGAAGCAACTAGAAAGAACTAAATGTGTCTGTCACATAACTTTGGGATTTAAGAATAAGGTGTATTCTCCTTCTGGCAATAAAGAAGAGGTAACAGAGAAGCCAACTGAGAACCGTAACTTGTATTAGCCAAGGACTTTGCTTTCTTTTTGTGTTGTGTATCGGTTTTGGACTAGAAAAAATAAGTTGTACTCCAAGGTAAGGCTGGATATGTATTTGTGTAATCTGTGCACAGATGCTCCCTTTTACCTGCAAATTACACTTAACTGCAAGAAGGATAGAACAAGATATTTTCCTTGAAGCACCAAACTCATCAAACTGTATCAGTAAGTCATTCCTAACCCAAACACATTATTTCAGCATTTCCTATACATAGTCTTTGTTTCATGTATTCTATATTAGACTCTTCTTGGCAGTTCAGGGCTAAAGCATAACTTGTATAGCAAAGGCTCATTATAAACATCAAAAGCAATGCACGCTACACAGTGAAAGAGGGCAAACTACAAGATAGTTCCATTTTCAAGAGGCCACTTACTCTACCAAACCTGTTAAATGTCAGACAAGGTGATGCTAATACAGCTGCTGAAAGTCCCTATTGTACATAATACACACATCACAAAAGATAAACATACATTCTGGAAAACAGAGTGGTACTTACGCAGGCTGGAAATATATGAGAAGTCACTGGAGAGAAAAGCCCAAGGGGCCTATTTGCAGCTTCCCTTGATTTGAACAACATGGTGAAACCAGGAACAGGATAAGAAGAAAACTTGAAGCAGGTATACATATACATGGAATGCTACGATCCCTTCTGCACTCGTTTAATTCCAGGAAAATTGCTGCAGAGAGGAAACGAAGAAACCGAGAGCAGATTTGACTGTGGGACAGAAATGAGAATATTGGTTCTGCTCAAGCATTGAAGGTTTATAGGTGTTAATGAACCACTTTCTAGTATCACATGTCATCCTCTTAATAAAATTTAGTACTTTTTGGCAAATAAAAAAATAGAAACACCTGCATGCCATTGACGTTTACTCTTTTTTGATCCATATAAGTAATATATAAGTATATTCTATATGCTATAAGTAATTTCTGAGTATTGGGATCTAAGCAATGAAACTAGAGCCACGAGGCTCGGTAAATTGTGAACGAAATACATCTACCAACTACTGTTTAGTTCTGTACGCCTATATTCAATATGAATTGCTATGTTGGTTAGGTTTTGCAATAGAGCATGGGGTATGTTTGGTATATATGGCAGCAGTGGTTTTCCAAAGTGTCATGAACATCACTAAAAGATTAGTACTGCCAGGAGAATCTGACCACTCTGTCTTTGGTTACTTTTTCCAAATGCAAAGTATTTGGTCTTTATTAATAGTCAAATAGTCAAATGACTTCCCAAAAAGCTTAAAGGAATCCCTTTACCTACCAAAAAAAGGCTTACACTTTATTTTTGAAAGCAACTCGGAATAAATTATTTTTGTATAGGTTTTTTCTGAGCCTATATTGAAGCATTTGAATTGTACTCATAGAGATACATTTATAGGAAAAAAGTATTATCTTTTATTAGATCACATAACGTATCTTGAAAAAACAGAAAAGTTTCAGACTCACAAATGCTTTTTTGGAGTTTCTCTGTAGGGATATGGCAAACAAGCTTGCTGGGAGGAAGAGAGCTCAGGGGAGAATAAAGATGTCCTGTTAATCAGGACATAAAAAAGAAAAGAGAAGCTATGATGTGACAGTGACTGGTGGAAGAAAAGCTGGCAAACAGCAGAGATAAGATTGGGAGATATGACAATTTGGGGAATATATGTATAATTTATAAAGCCAGAGTTATTTTATGAATTTCAGGTACCACTCTATCCCTCAGTCTGTATTTAATCCGCCACTTGCTGGCTGGGACTATGTCATAGATCACACACTCTATCTGAGAACAGATACAAGAGTAATCTAAGAAGAGATAACATGATATGATTTTTTTTCTCAGTGAAACATTGAATATGCTAAATAGACTGGTTAAACTAAAGGATTGTCTCAGGTTGTCTGTCTCTAAATTAGAACAATGGAAATTGCCTAGTGAAAAAATAGATGTTAAAAAGAATGCATGTTCTCTGAGCTGGGGAACCATCTGAACAAATAAGAAAAAACTGGTACTGAAAAAAATGAGAGAAAGCGTGCTGAGAGAGCCTGCAGGCTGAGCAGGAGGACAGCAAGGCATTAAGACCATGGAAGAATTGTCTGAAACTTCATGGCCTGATGGAGTGTCAAGGATCCCAGAGAGAAAGGTTTTATTTACAGGTTTTTTGTTTACTTTTTATTATAGGAGTTATAAGTCTAGATACTTTCTCCTTTAATGAGATGTGTATAATAAGAAGAATTTATAAAATCTCCACTTACTTTCTGTAAGTTCAGTACACCCTCATAAAGTGAAACTATAAACTACAGTAGTCAGGAGGCGAAGCTTGAGGCTTAAGACAGTACGGAAGCTGAAGGGAGACTAGAAATGGCCTTAGGGATCTTGATTGTAGACTCTGAAGGCTGCACCCAGCGAGCAGGTCTCAGCACCTATATACTACATATCGTCATTGGGCATCCAGTGCAGCAAAGGCAGCATGAGCAGGCCTATGATGAGAGGGAAAGGAGATTCAGGTAGCAGTGATTAGAAGAAATGAGAGAAGCAAGCAGGAGGAGAGTATTTATCATAGAGAAATTAGTGCCTAAAGGGAGCTGAGTGTCAAGAAGATGGAAGTAAGTAATCTTTAGCAGTCCTGCTGAAGAAAGAAAGAAAAAATACAGAACAGAGGAGATTATTTTTGGCAAAAGTTTCCTGTTTTCCTTTGAGTGGCAGAAGAGGAGAGGGAAGGGTGGAGAAAAGTACTACCAAACTGTCCAACAGGTAGGTGGCTGAAGTGGTAGGAAGCATCTGAGGTAACAGTGCTTCCGTCGGACAGATTTCTGGAGCTGGGGATTGAAAAGTCAAGTACTGGCAATGATGAATAGTAAGCAGTGCCTTTTTACACTGCACTAGAAATGGTGTATGAATGTTTTGACCTCTAGGTTGCTTAAAGCTGTTAAGCTTTCCTCCATGGAGCAGCAGTATATCTTCCATCAAAAGCTGGCTTTAGGACTTTCTCCTGCCCTAAGCAAACTGTGAAACATTTACTTTGTGTTATGCACAGCCAGTAGAAGAAGTGCTGCTGTGGCAATTGCTTCTGTAGTCACAATTGCTATCTGCTGCCACTGGATGCTTATCCTTTCTTATAGAGACAGACTGATCACAGAACACCTTCGTCTGGCTCATTCCTGAATGTATATGCAAGCAGAGAATTTCATTGCTGCTTACTTCTGCCAATCAAATGATAGGAACATTTTGAAGGTGTGTTACGGAGGAATTTCTTGCTGGCATTGTCATTTTAGTTGCATTTTGTTATGGGAAGCCCACAGGTTCAACAGTACAAACAGGCAGAAGGGTTAGAAAATTAGTCCAAAAGGAGAAATTCACATTAACATCTGTAAAGCAGTATATAATGTAAATCATGGCATTGTATGATATAAATCATCTGGAGTTTACAATAGTAAAATAATTAATTTTAATAGAAAAGTGAATCACCTGTATCTTTGGTGAAACTATTCACCATAATATTAGGGGAAAAAATATTTTCGGTGTGCAGATGAAATGCAAGTATTTTTTTATTAGGAAGAGCCTACGTATCTCCAGTGAAATAGAATAGCTGTTGGAAGATACAGTTCTGCTCTCTTACACTGGTTTTACTGAATTCAGTTCTTCCATTGGCCAATTCAGTTCTTCTAGTCAATCTTACATTGGCTTCCACTAGTCAATTCAGCTGCAGAGCTTTAAGTTTTCTACCATAATTAAAACTTTCCCTTAATTTTGCGCTAGATTGTTAGAACTATTCTGGTGGATTCGCTGTAGCTGATGGATCATGTGGCTTGTTCGGATCGTCTCTCTTTTTCACCCTCTTTTCTGAGAGCCTATGTGACTAATGTAGTGAAATCAATGGCACTGAAATAATGTTAATTTTGCAAAAGCAGACATGCAACAACAGAGAGAGATGTAGAGACTGAAGCTTAAGTCTTGAGAATTGATAAGTACGTACAATTATTATGGTTAATGTATTGTTACATTTGATGTTTCTTAGATTTAGAACCACTCTACAGCAGTGCTCTCACCTTCCATTATCACCGCAGTGCGATCTCACTGGAACTGCACAAGGAAGACCAGGTGGCCAGTTCCCTTTTATTTGGAGAAAACAGGGACCAGTTGTTGGACAAGAGCTGAATACCTCTTCCTTCAACTACAAATGGCCTAGTCAGAAAATCAAGGTAAGGAACTGCTTTAATTTTGTCTAGATATGATGTTAAATCAGCCCATGCTGATTTCAGATGCATCTGTGCGTTCCTGTCAGAATCTGTACTGTATTCAGAAAGGAATGGAACAAAGTGATACTAGGCATTCCTGACGCTCAGCATGGATAAATAATGAGAAAAGAAACCAACAGATCACAGAAATAAAGCATGTTCTTCAAAATACCAGAGTAGATCAGCAGTAGGAGTAGAATATAATTTCACTGATATCGTCTCCTCCACTCCTAATGATGCCCATAATCTCCTCAGTGCCTGGGGACAGACAGGGCAAGGAAGAAGGGGAAAACAAATATGTGTAATTAATTGAACCTGTTTTAGACCACTGAAGATTTACTTAATTCTCAAATAAATCACACAGCAGAATTTATCCATGTGATAGTCAACATTTTTTAAGCACAAGATTCATCCTGAATGTGAGGATAAATCTTAATGATATAAGAATAAGGATGTAAGGATAAAAAGACATCACATCATGTTTTGACTGTTTTGTACTCTGTCCAAAGCATATTCTAAAATTGAGTTAAACGCTTAATTACAGTAAGATTAAAAAAACAGCGAAGTAAAAATCAAAGACATTTTAAAAAGCAAAGATGGAGGATAAAGTGCTGCTACCTTCTGCTCAAATATAAGATATGGGAGACCCTGAACTGAGATCCTTCATAGCTTATTGGTTAAGAATTGAATCCCTAACTACCAGACATCCAAGGACAGCACCTTAAGGCCTTTTGTTTCCTCGACTGGGGGTTTTATCTCATTTTCTGTAGCTGATGCTATTTTGTTGTTAACTACTTTAGCTACTTCTTGTTCTTTTTACTTAGACAAAGAGTTCAGGTTTGACTTTCAGTCAGTGTGTATTCACTAGGAGCAATCCAGCCCAAAAACTTTTCCATCCCTCCCCAAGTGCCGTTGGCTTTACAGAGCTTTTTACTGAGGACTGGAGAACTGAGCACATGTTCTTGTTTGTGCTGTGTTGCCCTGGAAAGAGAAAGCCTTTGATATAGCATACCAACTCAAACAATAGCTGCAAGGGAAACAGCGTCACATCAACACTCATTAACATATGGATGTTAGTCATTATCTTACTGTCACCTTTACAACTATTTGAGTTGAATCCTTTCATAATTTAAATTTTTTTTTTTCCTTTAAAATGGCTTCACAGTATTGAGGATTATTAATGTCCCTCTTCCTGCAGTCCCTAATGGCTATAAGAAAACAATTAAATATCTTCTAAATACAAATATAGCACAACTGTATTCTGAAAGCAGTGTTTGTCTGAAGTACTCCAGCCTGGCCCTAGAACAACAGTTATTAATTGGAAGAATACAGTTCAGAGTCTGTGTCTAGCTTCTTGATTGAAATGGCCAATCAATTAATGGAAATAGAGTGTTTTTTCCTCTTGTTATATTTGATAAGACTTTATACATGATGGAATATTTGGAGTATGGATGCAATTACTTCCTTTTTATAGCTATTTTGTCTTGTCTGTATTCAGTATTGCACATAGATGGTCTCAAACAGCTATTCACAAACTGAGAATAATCTATTTGAAAATTGTTCCCATTTTCAAGGATAAAAAGAGACCTCAATCCCAATTTATCTGTAAATTCAAACTAGTATTTTTTAGCAGTTGCTTTGTAACCTGCTTCTTCATGGAAATACCTGTACTAGTTCTTCAAGAAAAAAAAAAATAGAAAATATAGTGTCTGGGGAGAAAGCATTTCAAACGCAATGTTTAAAGAACAGACTATAGTTGTGCAGTTGCTATAATATATATATATATATATATATATATACCATTTTATATATGGAACAGGTTACTTTAAAAGGCCTGATAATTTTGGTCTCAACATTCAGAAATAACATCACTTTACTGAAGAGCAAAAAATCAAGTTTTGCTGCAACTGTTGGATTTGCTGTTGGTTTTTTTGAATTGCCACCTATAAATCTACAGCACCATATTTCTCCTCCCTATGCCAGAGGAGAAGAACCTAACTTCTACCAATCCAAAGCGTGGAAGATAAAACAGAATGTGTTCATTTTGTCAGTAGCGTCAAGTCTCTCTTAAATATTTTTATTTTTCACATTACATCAGTGAAGCAAGTACAGTTAAAAAGAAATATTTATTACCAAGTTACTTTTCCAAAAAAAGATTATGTCAGCAAATCAAAATAAAGTGTTTGTTCAAACAATTTTTTGATATTTTTAGGTTCTATTGTAATATCCACGTTTCTAGTTAGAGTGGTTGGGTTTACTTGTTGAGTTTTTTTCCTTAGCAAAAGAAATAAAAGTATCCAAAATGAAAGAGAAATTTTTGAAGTTTTGTTAAACTTTATTTTTGTTCTTGAAACTATTTTTATTCATGATAGTTTCTGGCATCTGGGGTGGGGGTGTTTACAACAAGAAGTCTTCCTGAGCAAGCAAACATCTGTGGAAATGCATCAAAATTTCCTATGGAAATCCAAGTTTTTAAGCTTACTAACCACAGCAAATTTATTCTTACATTGATGTATCAGAGCAAACATAGCCTACTGCTTATTTTGCTTGGACTGGGATACAAAACTGCACTTTGCATCAGTCTTGCTAATTTAGTAGTTTCAATTCTATTCAATGTCTCTTTATTTAATTATTTCCTTGATTTTTTTCAAAATATTCTAGAAGATGTCTTTGTGTAGATTCTATTCTAGAGAATGTTCCGTTTACATGTTTTGAAAATAATTCTCTGCATTTGAAATCTGAAAACAAAACAGAAGTTGTATCACTTACACAAAATGTGGAAAGGATTACTTTCTAAACTTGTTTAATCCTTGTAGGCATCTCTCTCAATACTTGACTCCTCTAATTCTGAAACTCCATTGGACTGCGAAGAAGTTGTTTTAGAATATGCAAAAATTTGGTGTTGGATAGGACCACTGAAATCCTTGTCACTCATGATCACAGCTAGGAAGTATATCCATCACAGAGGGAAAAGGAAAATATCAGTTAGTGTTGTCCAAAGATTCTTTACATTTACCACTCATGAGTGAGTCACCACATTTCTAGTTTCTCTTACCAGTCTGAAACCCAGCTATATTCTTTTTATTGGTTTTGTGCTTCATGTGTATAGACAAGTATGTATTTATGTTACCTGTTTTCTTGCCTTACAAATCTTCTAATCTTTTTGTAAATTTTGTATTTTCTATATCATCAAAAATAATGAAATAGGTGGGGGCTATTATTGTGCCTTACCACTAGGTGTATAAGCTCCAGACAGACAGATAGACAGTTGGATGCTTTGGCTTGGAAACCTGACTTCAATTAAAAAAAATACTTGATGATTATGCGAGGATTCTTGGCTGCCTTCAGTCATGCCCATTTTCAGTTGATACTGTGCTCGTTAATCTGTTGGACCATCTCCCTAGGCATAGATGCCAAACAATAATAGCTTTATATAGGCACTTTGCATAATAAGGTGAGTGGCATCATTTGCAGCTGGGAGACCTATCTCACTGACATCTTCAAAGCACTGATGCCTCATGTCTTTTTAACAATGAAGTACACCTGTTGGTTTTTCTGTGCCAAAAAATGCCCCGAATGGTGGTGGGAAGGAAGACATGGAAAACAAGATGAATTTTGGCTGCCAAAAGAGGCTGGCTGTACTGCAGCTGGCAGCTTTGACCGCTTACAGTATGTCTAACAGGAAAACACTGCTTGATTATGGCAGGAGAGGACCTAGTAAACCATCAGGGACAGAGGTTGTGCCCTTGCTCTGAGAAGTTGGCTGATACTGAAGGAAAGGCTTAGGATGGAGGAGGAACAACATTGTTCAGCCCAGGTAGTGGTATGCGAAAGTAGAATTCCTGTGCCTTAGATGCCATGTGAAAGGGCTACCTGCTCCTTCTGAATTAAGGTTTGGCTTTGCAGCTAGCAAGCTGAGGAAGTCTGACATAATTCCTACGCGTAAAACTTCAAATTATTTTTTTGTTTGTAGAATAGAGTCTTAAAGTATTTTAGGAACTGAATGTCTGAGAGACACAATGTAAAAGAATAAAATGTTAGTAAACCTCTAAGATGCCCAATATCTATTTCCAGATCATGAAGCTATTTCCTTAGACTAATGCCCTCTTCCGTCACCCTCATTCAGCAAGGAGAGGAGCAGGATTTGTGGCAGATCAGTTGTCCTGTGCAGGCAGCAACCCATCTTGGCTACTGTCTTTTTGGGAGGCTACACTGCCACTTCCCTGTCATGTGGTGAGCATGTCTCTAGTTGAGGGCCACCATGAAAAATGACAACCAGCAGTGGGCTGCAACTGCCAGAACAGTTGTTTCTGTTAATTTAGTTTGTTCTCTGCCTACATTTGACGATGGGTAGAAACAGTTAATTCCCGAGCAGCCTTCAGATGCAGAAGGAAATTTCCTGGATGGCATACATACAGATGCTATCTAGTGCATGCCCAGTAAGCCCAGTGCTCCTGGGTAGCAATAGCTCTACTATGCATGGTGCACGTTTGACCTTACCATGTGCAATATAGTCGTCATTTTTTAAAAAAATCGGGTTTGCTATACACTTGCAGGTCAGCTGTACCGCATATGCTAAGCATTCAGTTAGTTGAAGGGGGAAAGACCATATTGCTAAGTCCTGGGAGGCCTACATAGAAACAATATGGCCCTCTTTAGCTGAACTGTTAATATATCGTTGGTATATTCTGTAATATTATGAGGAAAGCTTTGTAATAGAATAGCTTTGTAACATACAATAAAAATATATTAAGTTTTGAAGTTTTTCATGTCACCACCTTAACACAGATGTTTCAGTATGTTCCCAGGGTTGCTATGGAGAGGTTTTCTTCTTTGCAGCTCTCAAAAGCAGACTGGATGGCCCTAATTTATAGGGATGTTATCTTCTTCTGAAAAATCCCAGTTCTTTCCCAGAGGCAGACAAATATCAGGACACATAAAAGTTGTTAAGCAGAACGCAACTTCTGGTTAAGAGAGAATAAAATGACAATACAACAACTTGAGAAAACTGAGGTTCTAATGAGGGCTTCATAGTATGAAAGGATAGCCCTCCCTATACGTTAAACCTCTTTGCTATCAGTACCTCTTTTTTCCTAATATTTCCCTGTCCCTTTTTTATAGCCAAGTTATTCCAAGCAAAATATCTTCTTCCTGCTTTTCCTGGACAACTGATAGACTATACACGTGCTGCAGTGTTCACCATCAGCCACTACGATGATATGTACTTAGGAAGCACACGGTTCAGTTCTCAATGGCTACTTGACAGGTGCCGTAGGCAAATGTTGCTTATCTACCAAAAGTTCTATTTGAAAGAGTCTTTGGCCTGAGGGTTACGTTAAGCCTATACTAGGACGCATTTCAATTCAAAATAGAGCAGATATATTGTTTAGGACATTTTATGTCCTATTCCGTTACATATTTGTCCGTTTATATTAACTCTTGGAATTCTAGAAATGGGTGGCTGTCGTGTGTATTTCTTGATGTACTTGGTACCTGCAGTGGATATGCCTGCATCTCTTTTCTATCTCAGTCCCATCAGCTGCCCTCCTTATACCTTGCATCTGTCTCCTATCAGTAGCTCTCTTGCCAATATTTCCCTGTCTCTCTTTTGAGGCCAAACTCTTCTGAGGGAAGTATCTCAGAAGATACTCTCTTCCTACTTCTCCTTCCAGGGTGCCCTTTTTAATGAAGCTACTTCTCAAACGGAGCCTTTGTGCTAGTTTTGAGGTAACAGGTTTCTACTGTACAAAGCAGCACCGTTATACAGGGACCAGCAAGTGTGATCAAGAATAGCTAGCCAGCTAGCGAAATGCTGTCTAGGGAATACAGGGAACAATCCAGCTGGTTCTTTTCCACAGTGACTGCATAACTTCTTTTCTGCTTATTATAGTGCTCAGCCTTCTGGAAATCATTATGCAGTACAAGAAAGTGGAGAGACGTTTTTACTTGTATGCGACTTTCCTTTTACACCTCAGGCCTCCTAATAATAAATCTGATTGATTTATTGTAGATTGTCCCGTATAATAATCTGCTATAGAAGCGAGACTGTGCAGCTGCTCACCTGTCGAATATGAATCAAGACACTGCCCACACGTTGAGCGCAGAGGTATAATGCAGGAGGGTCTCTGAAAAACAATCAAGAAACTGTGAAAAGGTTCTATAGATACACCTTACACTTTGTGTAGGTGTACTTTACAATTTAAGTGGAGTATTTTTTTAATTTCATCGTCGTAGTAAACTGTAATTACTATGTGTTTTTACATGTAATTACCAACATGTTTAGAAAAAAGGAGATGTATGTGAAAAACGAATGTGTGAGAAATATCAGACAGAAAAACATAGAGGATTTCAGTTTCCAAAAACTGCTGTGACATAGACGTCAAAAATTAAAAACTTTCCCCTAACATTTAGCTCTGTGTGTATGTGTTGCTATGGAACTGTAAAATGATATTGTCACTGTTTTACCTATTCCACATGCCCTGTTTTACTTATTTATTTGCTGCTACTACTCATCTAGATTTTAGCTTAGCTGTAGATTACTGGAGGAGGTCTTTCTGCAGTTTTCCCTTGTCCTTCATCCACAGAATCTGTGGAATGACTAAGGGGGCTCTTCTTTATTTTGAATGATTAGCATATAATGATACAGTGCTGCTTTGTGTCTGAGGTAAACCATGATACCAGGTCCCTAACCGATCTTTAATATACTACTAGCAGGTTATTATTGCATACTGCAGTATAATATAGGAACATCCAAACTAGCCTTTAATAAGCAAATTTGAGTACCACTTAGCAATCTACCTGACTTGGAAGCATTCTACCTATGACATCATAAATCTTTATCCTGAGAAAAGTGAACTGAAGTCTAATATGCTCATAGTGATGGCTACCTCCAAAGTAAACAATGTTTTCAATGTGAGAATCATTAGGAAGATGCCTCTTCTTGTTCCTACAACATGATTGAAGAGCCGTTATAACCAAAAAGCCATTACTGGTATAGCATCTAGCTCCACAATTTTCTTTAACAAGCACCTTTCCATTTTCCTAATGACTGCCTGAGTGGAGGAAGGAGTTAGGAGGAACAAAAGGAACAGGGCTGTACTCTTAAATGGTTAAGGGCTTCTAACATTTTCTCATGTGGTGGCTGTAGAAAGTGGCACCTAGTGATGAAGCAAGCTCTCAGAAAAGATTTATGTAAATCTTTAGTCTGGCAGTAATAAGTAAGCAGTACAAAATCCTCCCTTGAAAAATCCTAGCTGAAGTTTAACCATTAAACTAGCACCAAACAATGCAACATTTGGGTGTTTTGTTTGTTTTGTTTTTTTTTCTCTAACTGTTCCAAAAGCAGCATTCAAAGTTGCTCTTGTTATTATTTATGTAATGTATATTTTCTGGTGGGGATACTGTGATAACATCTTTTGTTGAAACTGAGATGGATCTTAGTACTGAAGCTTAATTTAGCTCTCTGAATATTTAATGCGCCTATATGTTTAAAAATGTAAATAGTAATTTCAAAAATATTTTGTGTTTGCTTCATCACTAAGATATTTATTCCCCAAACCGGGAATGTTATGCAAATTCTGAGGTTAATATTGCAGGCAGTTTGTGAGTGAGTGTGGGTTACTTGGGTGGTTTGGTGACATGTCACTTTGATAGACAGTTGCCAGAATACCAATCAATAGGTTTATCAGTAAACCTTGTTTATCGTTGAAGAAAAAAAGTAGCATCAGTCTTTGTTTTTATTTTCTTTTTAAGGAACAAGATAGATTGCCAACGACCTTTTCTTTTCTGTTGTATTTTTTCCCCTATTTGTTTGCTCTTTTTTCGCTGCAGTATGATTTCGCTGTGGTGTGATTTCGTACACCTGAAAGGAGTAAATTCCTTTTTCAGTCATAAAGATGAAAAGAGAACACCAAGACAGTACTATATTCAGGCAATATTCCTTAGTGACCTGTAACAAGCATTTCTTGAAAGTAAAGATTTGTGCGTTCCGTGATAATTGTCCCATGTATGAATATACCATCTTATCACAATACCCTGATGGAAGCACCATATATATTAATAAAGCATTACATTCATAAGAGTAACTCTTCACACTGGTATTCATTTTACATATAAACTCCCTAACAACAAGAAGAAAAAATAAACAGCTCTACTCCAAACAGAATGCAACTTAGTGCATCTGGCAAATTACACAAACAGAGCACATCCACAATCATATTTGGCTGCGCTCTCAGGGGCATTTCATGCCTCAGTCAACCTCTTCTCCCTCTGGGAATATAATTCTCCTTATCTACTCATTAACATGTAAAATTAACACTCTTCCTGAGGAATATTAGTGACAAGAATTTTAGTAATGCTCATATCAATATTAATCTGGCTGCGTTTTCTACAACAATTAAGCCAACAGTAGAATTATATCATAACAGTCCTGTGACATCCATATTTCTCAGATATATGCTGTCTGTTGTTTTACATGGTACTTTTAAAAGAAACAAACTACTCTACTTCAGAGTGTGAATTTTATTTTTGCCTGTTCTTAACAGGGTTACTATAATAGTTGGCACTTATCAGTAATACTTAATCATGGCATGGAGTTGATTCAGCCTGGCTTATCTGAATCATTGGCCTACCTCTTTAAAATAAATCTGCCACATATATTTCTAAACAAATACAGGGGTCAGATAATGTTAGTTGTTGGGTTTGAATATGCCTTGACTATTATTTTAAAGCGCAGGGAGACCAGTTCTAATAAGAGAACAGAGCTATTGTATTTAAATTACATACTTTTCAGCCTTTTCTTATTTGAAAATGCTGCCTACTTTAATTTGACAATAAATTAGTCTCTAGTATTGAAATTGTATTTTCATTGTGGCTGAAGGAACAATATCTCTGTTAAGAAGGAATGATTGCAATGAAGAGATTTGGTTCATTCATCTTCACTTTAATTGAGCTAAGAGACTATGAATTTTGATTCAGCTAATCCGTCCAATTTCATCCTATCAAGGATCAGTATCAGCAAACGATGTGATTTTATGATACCTATAAAAAGATGGCTTAATGTACATATTTCATTTTTCCCTTCCCCTTTTGCCCACCACTAAGTTGGCAAGTCTTATTTGTACTGCCCTAAGCCCTCTTTGGTGATGAAAAAGGAATTGGCTTTGTGGGAAGTTGGAGGACACTGGATGCTCTCTAACAAGTGAAGAGACATTAGCTAGGTAGTGGCCTGGAAAGCTTTTAATTCTCTTTTCTTTTGGCAGCTATCTCCCAGCATTGTAATAGTGTCAAAAAAGCCACTAAAATAATGCAGAGCTGTGAACATGTAAAGTGGAAATGCAAAAAAAGCTATGAAGTTGTTCTTCTATTGTCCCTCTGTATAAAGTCTCTGGCTAGTCTCTGAAAGGGAAAAACAAAGTCTACGTATATCTATTTATCTATCTATCTGTCACTGAGGTACTGTACATATGTATATATACATATGTTCAATAGCTCAACTAGTCTGTAATATTCAGATAGAGAATTAATTTCTCAAGAAGAAAAAAAAAAGTATATAATAATATACTTTATTAAAGCTATTCCATGACAGTGAGTGTGAGAAAGAAACAGCAGTTTTCATCACATAAATTAAATTTTAAAATAAGATTTAATTAATGCAGTAATTGTGTCATTCTTGTTTCCTGTACTTTTGATAGGTAACTTGGTTACCTTTCCGATGTTTTTGCAAACTGAATTTCTATCCTATACCAAAACTAGCAATTTTCCCAAATTACTCAATTACAGGAATTGAGGGAAAATCCTAATAGATCTAATTTTCATTCACATTTAATCTTCCCATTTGTGCACGCAGAGTTTTTTTTCCTAGTTCTTGTTTCTAAAATATATTTTGTCATGAACATTGGTTACTGCTAGACCCATATAAGCAGACATTTACTGGCACTGTTAAAATAAACTTAGTTCCTAGAAAAGAGGGGATGTTTATACATTTTAATAGGTCTATTTGTCTTTATATTTCTGCCGGAGTCAGTAAACAACCTGAATATCTCTCTTTTATGTAGACGATAATAACCTGAGTTCAAGGGTTTGGCAGTTTTTAAATTTTATTGAATATTAGTACATTTACTTCTAAAAATATTTACAAGCACTGAAAATAGTCCTGAGGTTGATTGGTTGCACTAAGCGCACAGGGAATTGCACAGTAAGGCTGATGTATCATCTGGTTTATTAGTGTGATCTGTGGCTTTAACCTGGTGCTGGAGCAGGCTCCGCAGCAGAAACATGCAGCTTGAGAAGCCTGTTGCCCACTTTGTAAATACAAGACAGTACCTGTTTCCTGGGAAAATAGACGAGGGACAGCTAGGTCAGATCCCCATGTATGGAGCACTTAGGGAAAAGCACAGTTGCCCTGTAACTCTTCCAAGCCACGGCATCTCCCAAAGGAGTGGGGAAAATAAATACACTTAACCTAGGCAGTAGTCACCAGTGGGGCATACATCCACCTGGGCTGTGGTGGGGAGATGGGTCATCCCAGGAGGGAAGAGAGGCTTTAATGTTCGCGTGTGGGTTTTTAGGGACTTCCTGTTTCAGCCCAGGGTTATACTGTTATGGAGAAGAATAAAGAATTGCAACCACCTTCTTCCTAGAGAAGTCAGCAGGAGTGAGTTGTAACGTGAGCTAGTATTTTGAGCTATTCTTCTCTGTTAGCGCTGAAGTGGTGGCGGAAATATATTGAAATGTCATATTTGTAAAAGAACTCACTTCTCTCTTTGAGATCAGTGCCTTCTCCTTAAAAATAAGTTTGTGGTTTAGTTCACGTTTTAGCCATAAATGGAGTCCGTACGATTGCCGTGCAGCATAAACAGGCACTTATATCTTTTCTTGCCTACTTTGTTTTTAAATAGGCTCTTGTGTAGCTGGAGCAAGTGTCTTATGTGACTCCTTTATCAAATCCAAATGTTTATTTAGGAGAGCAGGCATAAACTCTACTGCCACAATGAAAGAAACTTTTCCTATATTGGACACTGTTAGATTAACCCAGTTCCAGAGCAAATACAGACAACTATAACCTTTAGAATCACCAATTCCATCCCAAACTAGTGTTAGAAAAGCATGGCTTGTTGTCTTATAAGCAGAAGTATCGGCAGAGGCAAAGTTTGTGTTAAACTGTATTTACCCTTCATTAATTTTCTCAGTCTTTTGCACATTTACATGAAAGAGATGAGGATATCTCATTTCTGCCCTTCTGAAAAAGTGAGCTGAGTTGACAGAATGTAAAAAATCAACAGAGTATCTTTCTCAGGGGCACAAAGTGTCACTATCATCAGTTATCTGACTTAAGTGGGACCGTTGTTTGGTTCTAAAAAACAATGAACACATTTATTCATAGAAATGGGTCGGAAGACTATACTGTAATTATTTGAACCTTTGTCCAAAGAATACATATAAAACAATGTAAGTGGAAGAAATGTCATACCTGGTGGATGAGCTATGCATGATGAATAAGCACTAGAATAATTTTTTTCATGAACTTGAAGTGTTTTTTCTACATTAGTACTACCATGAGCACATTAAAAGGGCAACCTTTCCTAAAAGGGTATGATACAAACACTAAGGGTCTTCTTCAGAAACTAATGAAACTTTGCAAAGGGTCTAAGATATTTTTCCCCATGGCGTTCAAAAGGCAGAAAGTGAAGCAAAGGAAAACTCACAGCTGTTCAAAAAGTGGATACATATGGTCCTCAACAAATCTTGTAAGCTTCGAGTTTGCTAAGTCTAAACAAAAACCTCTTTAAAAAATTTTTAATGGAAATGGTGCCACTGGAATGTCTACAGTTAGTTGGATGTGGCACAGGATAGGATAAGCTTGTGCTGGCAGAAGGATGGGTAATGGAATGACCACTGCAGACCAACTGTTTCCTGTACTAATCTTAATTAATTTGATTTTATGAGGAACAGAGTGACTGAGGAGACTGCTACAATCTGAATGTTATATGCTTCTTGGACCTTTAAAAGTTTGTAGCTGCCAGTAAATCTCATGGTTGATCAACCGTTGGTATAGAGGGCTGAAACCATCTAGTGATTCCTGAGTGTTCTTTGCCTTATCGTCTTTTACAGACTTTTAAAACTCAGTTCAGAAATATATGCAGCACTAGCAATAGTAATTTTTGCCATTTCTCTGGCAAAAATTGCTATTCAAACCTGTCATGTACTTCTAACAGCAAGCAAGCATTCACAGATAGCATCATTGATCATATATTTGGAACATGTCTATTTTGTAGGCAGCTGGAGAAATCACGCAAAATGAGTTTTTTTTTTGGCTCAGAAATCCTCCCAGTAGTATCCTTCACTCCTTTTAAATTCAGTGTGTTAAGAATCTTGGACTGACAGCTCAGAAACAGCTACAGGAAAGGGGTGGTGCTTTTCCTAGACCACCTTGTTAGTGTGTCTTTATCTTGCCTTCTAGGTTTGAGAATGCAATTTATTCTCTATGCCAACTCGTTCCTTGACCTTCTACTAAGAATGACATTAATAATGCCAATTCTGGTGATAGTCTGTGATGTGGATATTTATCCAGTAACACTCTGGACCAAACCCATCAATTCAGTTCATACAGGATACAAAACAGCCACCGAGCGGCAATCCCTTTCAGCCTTTATTATCTAGGGCCAGAAGTGAGCCAATGACCTTTACATGAAAGATACTATTGCCTCTCTGAGCCACCACAGGAAATGCTCATTTAAAATACTATTTGAAAACTGCTGAAGATACACTATAGTCGCTAATCAAAGAATAGCTTTAATGCCTCAAAAATGTGGAGCAAGTTACAGCCATCAGAATAAATTATAACTGATTTTGAGCAGTCGTTCAAGAAAATGTTCAGGGGCCATGACAGAAAGAGACCTTGGGATGCGATGATACATTATTAACAGTCTGTTAGGTCATGTCTTGGCAGTATATATTTACAGTGGGTTCAAAATACGTATTAAATATTCTTATAGTTCTTATCTGAAGTGACCAAAGAGTCTGCGCCACACTTAGCACTGATTGGTGTGTTTTAAGAAAGTTTGATGTTTTGTTCAGTATGTTTTTTTGGCATGTAATGAATATGTGTGTGAATATATATATACATATATACACATATATATAGACATACCTATTTTCGAGTTTTTCCACTGTTATACCATTGTTTGCAGGACACTTTTTGCCTCCCATTTCCACTGAGCCCTCCTAAGAACAGATCCTGAGGGAAAATACCTACAGCTTTGTCTGTCATTGTGACAGTCCAAATAATTCAGAAGGAATTTTCCCCCTGTTTCCTTATTTCCCTTCCTCCTTCCTTGCAGTTTCAGTGCCTTTCTTAATGAGAGACTACCAATAATTTCTTTTGATTCTAATCATACTGCACCTTCATCTGCCAAAGGAATAGGCAATTAGACCAGTGCTAAACAGTTTTAAACCATGGATTGCTTACACTCCTGTTCCTTTAGGCCCAGGACTTATCTTGAATTCCAGATTTCAGCTGTACCCAGTTATTATGTCACACTAAAACTTGCTGTAACACGGGTCCTCCAAAGGGCTGTACTATAGAGATACTATAGAGACTTTCATTCAGTGTGTTAACAGTACTGTTGTCTTTTTGCAGGGACTGTTTACATGTCTGAATCATGTTACATTATCTGAAGCTCCATCTGTGTGCTTATCTTAGCACACAACAGGGACTTATGCTAGAAATGATGAGAGAAAGATATTTGGTTTTTTTTTTCGATAAGGAGTCAAATGCTTTCTAGAGGATATTCAGACAGTTTGAGATGCTGCCCATTTTAATAGCCAAATCAATGTTATTCAAAACAGTTTGTAGGTGTTCATGGCAGCCTAAGAATTAATACCTGTAGCCTATCTGAAGATTTCTGCCGCTTGTAGGTAAGTAAAATACTGATGGTATTCTGTGACTGAAATAGAGGTATTTCAAATAGATACTGAACTGTTGCTGCCAAGTGTTGAAAGGCAGCCTGATTCCTGAAGCTAAAAGGACTTGGAAAAAGCTTAATTAGTTCTCATGTAGTGTTGGACATGCATCAAATCCACATTCTCACTGACCTTCAGGAGGAGGGTGAAAGAAGAAATATGCTTGTTCACTTCCGGATAAGAGTCATTTTGAGTAATGATGGGTGGAAGTTTCCAGGTATTCAAAGCTAAGGACCATCTAATTATCCAAGTGTATGACCTCTATGACATGATATTGAAACTTCCAAGCACTCTTGAAGATATCGTTATGTTCCTTCCTCCAAATATTCCTTCTTCCAAAAATAAAAACTTATTTGAATTCTTCATATAAAATAAAAATTTCAGTCCCTATTTAGAATGCAGACTTTGTGGAAAGATCATAGTGGGAAGGAAAACATGAAAAGTAGTTTTTAACTTACCGTTATTTTTAGTTTTTGGATTTGGAGTTAGTGTCTTGTGGTCCTGAGCAGATAAAAGACCTGAACACAGCTGGCCTGTAGCAGAATTGCCCCGAAGTTTGACTCTATGGGCTTGATGCGAAGTGGCAGACTTTTCCTCATTTGATATGCTAGCATTTATTTTTATGCAAGGAAAACCATAATGTCTGCTGTAAATTCCTTTGTTCTAGGTAATAGAATTCAGGAAAACAGTTGTGATCCCCCAAATTACTTCTTTTTGTTGTTGTTCACCTTGCAAAAGTAGGTCTTTCTCCTGTAATACAGATCTATTTCAATAGGTTAATCAGATTTGTGGCAACCAGTTACTGTAGAATTCTTTAAAATTAGAAACTTTTATTCATAAAAATTCAAGTGTCACATGTTAAAGAAAGTTATTATGTGACATAGAGGTAAACATAACCTTTCCTTATAAGTAGAAATTCAGTGCTTCACAGTTCTAGATTCAGTTAGTTTATTCATCTATCTAAATTTTTCCAAAGACCTGTGCTTTTTCAGTAGCTCTATTTTATGCCTTTATGTACAACTTATTCCAGACTATCTTTGTCAGAAAATTCCACGTAAGATCTTAAAAATCTGGATTCATAGCACTGATATAGTCAAAGATGAAAATAGAGCTTCATGATTAGTCTTTCCATCTGCTTTTTTCTGCAAAAAAATTGAAAGCAGTGTAGCAGCCACAACAGGAGAAACAAACGTGCACTTTATTTCTGGAAAGTGCTCGTCTGACTGACTGAACTACCTGCACAGATAATATGCTAATAAAATGGCTTGGACTGTATTAAATTGGATTGCCTATCAACTTGCTCCTGAAAGAGGAAGGCTTGGTATGTGAAACTATTATCTATGCAAGACTATTTTCATTTAGTAAGTAATTCATTGTAATTAAAATACAAATGAAATAGCTTTCACTATAGTATCCTAAGAGAGTTTACCAAAGCAATACTCTAACTGTCTGAAGGCAGAGGTAATTTTGTATCCAATCAGGTATTTATGGAAATATGTCTGTTCTTTCCCAAAGCAGAAAATGATATATCTTTTTATTACACTTTCTAACAGGAAGGAAGGTTTTTGTAACAGAAATTCTTAGGTATTATATCCATAATTTATGGATTCTGACAACAGGTGATTAAAATTATAGTGTATTTGGTAGAGGTGGACCAAAGGAGCTTTGGCAAGAAATCTTTCAGGATCACCTGAACTTACAATGATTTTGATAATTTTATAAAGACGAAAGTTCACATGCAGTTTTCACATGGGGTGAAAGGAGAACACTGTCTGCTTGTGTTTATAGGTCTATTCTGTGATTACAGAGCAGGTTATTTTACGTTCTGCTTTAAAAAAAATATTTCCAATATAGGCTGTTTTGAAACAGGAAGACTGTAATTAACAGCATTGACTGATAGTTGCATTAACAACTCATCAACAGAAAATCTGAGACCATCTGCTCTTTAGTGGTCTGAAAAGGTTAACAGCATATGGATGCCTCTACTTGCCACATAGTACGATACAGACTTGCTAGGATGAAAGAATGGTGCTATAGTGCAGGACTTCTGGCAAAGTATGTGCTGAAGTTCAGTTTATGCTGCCAGAAGTGGCCACACAGGGCACAGTTTTCCCAGGAAGGTACGCCATTAACTAGTGTAATTATTTTTTCTGGCAATGTGGGTTAAGCAGACTTAATCAGCAAGTGGATATATGTCAAGCTGGGAGACAGGTAATAGGTGTTACTGAGGTCTTAGGCTTTTTTGGTAATAATTACGGATTAAAAAGGAAAAGTTTTTAACAAGTTATAGAAAATACTGAGTATGTGAAGAACAACTCTGAGTTTGATTAATCATCAGCATATTATTTATCCTCTATAGAAAAATAATTTTTCCTTTGTTCTGCTGTGTATTAATCTGCTTCCAATATCTTGTCTTAAAATGAATCGACTGTATTTGTATGGAGCCTGGCACAATGGATTGTGCTTTGTGAGGTGTTAATGTCAGGGCTTTGGGTGTGCTAATATGCCTTAATTGCCCCAGCCAGCCTCACCTGGGACCTTCACCCACACAGCTAGATTGTTCCAGATTTTGTCTGTCGAAGTAGTTGTTCAGCTTTCCTCTAACTAATGTCCTTCACCATATTAGAAATGGTAATTACTCTGCTTTTGCTTGCCAAGTGCATGTTTGGATGAGAAGTAGTGTGTCTGCTAACTTTTATCTCCTATCCTGAATTTTTTCAGCTAGAATTAGTTAAAAAGAACTAGGACTGTACAACTCAAATAGGTGGAAGGGACACTGACTCTTCAAACTTATGAAAGGTGTCCTACACCTTCTCCCTCCTATTTCATACCCAGCAGTGGACATGCATGCGAACTGGCTGGCATGAAGCTTGCTGCGCTGTGGGTTCTCAGTCTTGCTTTGGAGTAAACTCTTCTGTTGGTACATTAAGTGTGTGTGTGGTTAATACACACCTAAGTAAAATTTCAAAAAGGATCGTTAACTGCCTCACTGAGAGATAGCTTCAGTGAGATTCCACAAGTACTGGAAATAAATGCATGTTATCTGCTAGCTGAGTTTCCAAGTGCTCTCCAGCAATCTGAACTAACTTCTGCGACCATCCTGAAGGTGGTCTACTGTATTTGTGTCTACTGTATCAAGAGAAAGTCCTGTATCAGTAGAACATTGCACTTACAACCCTCTCTTATATATCTTCACCCTTCTTTTTGATGGGGGAGAAAGGGAAAGAATATTGCTCCAATGACAGGTCCTTATCACCTAACTAGAAATTAACACACTGCCCTGCAGGAATTGCCTATCAGGAAGTTTACAGAGTCCATACGTGAGGTATTCAGCAGTGTTTGGATACTATTAACTTGAAGTGCTACTGGAATGCATTTAACATTGCAACAGAATAGAAAAAACAAACTCACGTAGAAATATGGCTCGATCTAGGAAAGTCTTTACGACCACTTTGATTTAAATATGTACAAGGTAATTATAACATTTTAACCTTTCAGCTTTCTTGCAGAGGTCTCTAATTTTGCAGCTTTGGGTCGTTTTTCATTTAGAGTTTTTAAAGTTGTTAGTTTTTTTTTTAATTGAATGGTCATCATCATATCTTAATAAAACAAAAATTGAATTATATGCACTACTAGGCAAGCATGACATGACTTTTCCTAGCATATGTAAGGTGTGAAAACCTGTGGGGAAATCCTATTCATTTTAGGTTCCACTTGAAAACCCTGCAGTGCACTGGAAATGGATTCAATCTTAATGGTACTGAAAAAAAGTAGAAGCTGGGGAACAGTGGGAATCACTGATCTGAACCTAATTAAAAAGACCTGATAAAAATTCTAGAAAGCCAGATGGCAAAGTCAATTTCTCAGTATAATACCAAGGCAGAGATAGAATATGATTAGCTAATGACATTCTACAAGGGTAGAGTGATCATATTAGCAAGGAAACCAAAGTATTTCTTTAACAGTAGTAGACTTTGTATTTATAACTATTGTACACCTGAGTTAAAGATTAATGTAAAACATTTGCTTTCCGGAAAGCATCAGATATAATAGTTTTCTCAAAAGTCAGTGCAAAATTCACAAGGTACATCTTGATACAAGTTTTTTTACTTTGCCTGTTGAAGGCTAGACATGAGTATAGTGGTTTGAACTTCAAAGCTGAAGTCAAAGAGCAGTTACAGATCCTGGAACAAAATGAGTACTTATTTAGGTGTTTTTGTGTGCCTGTTTTTTTTTTTTTTTTTTTTTTTTGCTAAGTTTGCTGAATTAGGGAAAGGTTTTGGAAATGGATGTCTCCTGTACCTCTATACAATGTCTCTGTCCCTTCAGCTGAGCTGTTCAGTTTTTGTATAAAATACTTAAAAGGACAGAGGGAAGACATGCAAACCGTTTGATGGCCTGATAGCTAGGATAATCAGGCTGGAGAAAGGATTTCCAAGGTCTTCTAGCTCCTGCTATAGTAAAAGCATTTTATATAAAGTATCTACAAGACAGACTGTGAGCACCCAGTCTGAGAACAGACTAGGTGGTGATTTGAGAGTTTTCTTGAGAGGCAGAAGGTTCAATGTCAAATCTTTCTGAGGAGGAATTGAGTCTAGCTCCCACTTACGCCAAACAAAAGCTATCTAATCCCATAGCTACTTAATAAAGAAGAAATGGCAATATACCATCATTTCCTGATTGTCTTCCCTTGAATTGCCTTAGCTATAGCAATTTGGAACAAAGTTTTGGGGTTAATTTATTGCTTCATCCAGAGATCTAGAATGAATGCCAGTGTGGGCAGGATTATGAGCTGGTGTTTAATTTTGGTTTAAGATATGGTCACCTGGATATGGCTGATGTTAGGGTTTGGGTTTGGAAAAAGAATCAAAAAGCTGTGTTTGCTGCTGAATTAACCAAGCAATAGTCAGTTTGCTTTAACTGCTGAGAGAACTCAGAGAACTGAGGACTAGCATAAAAATAAGCTATTGGTTCCTTCTTAATTTTTTATGAAATAGCTCATTTAGGTATGTTCAAGGCCACAATCACCACATGTGTGAAAAGTTTGGAAAAGAAGAATTTACTAATTGAATATATTGCTGTATGCTGAGTGGCCTGGGTTTCAGGAGGTGGTGATAGTGTCAACTGAGATGATTGATGACTGACGCTTAGTTTCAGTGTAGGCACTGGACACTTTAGGAGGTTAAAGCTAGTATTATGGCTGGATTTGGGGTTAGGCTAGATTTCACATTCAGTTTTTCCCTACGCTCGGTGAGTGAACTTCTGTTGTGCAATACAACATAAACAGGCTCACTTTTACCTTTCCTGAAGTGTTACTAAATGTATTGTTATATGCATCTGTATTATATTTCTTTACCCATAAAAAGAAACAATCTTCATTAACTGCTAGTATTTTATGTGGTAGTAGTTTGCATCAAACTAGTATCCAGTTATAAGTGTGAATAAAATGTTAGAGGAGTTTCTAACATAACCATTACACATCCAGGCTCATGAGTTCAAACAATATAAGACATAAATCAGAGCTCTTAAACTTGAATAGCCAGTGGAGTTGACGACCTCCAATGCAGGCAGTCCAGATTTAAATGAACTGTCGTTTAAGAACAGATGAATCTTCCTTAAACTACACTAATTAAAGTAGTTTTAAGTGCTGAGCTAAAGGTAAGCTAGGTGATAAAAAGGTACAAAAATAAAATGCAAGGCAAACGTACGTGGGACGTCCATTCAGCAGCAAAGTATACAGTGCAATGGAAACAGTTTCGAGTAATTGACTATTGAAATCTTGCTTGTTTAGTTTTCTGGTAAAACTAGAAGTTAAACGGTTGATGAGAAAATAGCAGTATTCATGTCCCAGCTTCAAAGTCTAAAGGAAGTTGAATGTTTCTGTTTCAGTTATATGTTCTAACCCTTTATTTTTTTTTTTAAATCAGTTGAACGTTTTGTCTGTCTGCACTACAAACTCTAAAGGACTGGCTAAATATAGGACTTAGCTCATAGCTGTTATTTACTTGTACCCTATACTGCCATACTAAACTCCATTTTCCTAATATCTCAAATTATCTCCGGCCATGCTGAATGTTCAAACAAGAAGAGCTCCTCTTGCTAAGTGATTATTGATGACCTGACATAGGTAAGGAGTCTCCCTTAAACAGGCTGCACCTTGGGATAATTACAGTTCCAAAAACTGATCGCCAGTTCTGGTTACTGTGCAAGACAGCTGTTAATAATATATTATTCTTTATATAAATACAGTTCTTATGTTGTTCACAGTGTAAAAATTCACTGCAATGACAACCCTTTCTCTATTAAGATAGTCATTCATAGCCCTGAAAATTTTCCTACTGTAGAAGTATTGTGTATCAGCATTTACCCATTGCCTGCTAGCTTTCTTAATTAAGAGTACAGTTAATGCATGGTACCTATTAAAATATGTATATGTGTGTACGTGTGTGTGTGTATAGTCCAATAAGGTATTTTGTAGGTGGTTAGATCCGATTTAATTTTCCAGCATTTTGAAAGCTGTTTCTATACCTTTAATCTGTTTTTGTATTGCATAGATATTAAGTTTTTTTTTTTTTTTAATTCTAATCACTAATGCCATTTTTATTTTTGAAATTGATATTGTGATAATTTAGTTTTTGGAGTAAGAGCCACTTGTAAGCCTTGGTTGCCTTAGTCTTACAGTTCCTAATCACTTTGAAAGTATGATATTTTAGATCTGCATTTCTTGATGCTGTAGTTAATTCTGTTTTATAGTACGGTGCATCTGCAACACTGTTGGGTGGGTAAGTCTGTGATGATCTCCTCACTGGATCAAAGCCTCAATCTCTTAAGTCACAATCCTGCGTAGTATTCTTGGACAGGCCCCTCCAGACTGCCACTACGATCAGCACTTTGTGCATACAAATAAATGTTCTTTCAGGAGGTAAGCAACCAGGAGAAAGAAAGTACTGTAAAAAATTTCAGGCTTTTAATTATGAGGAAAAGAAATAAAAAACGGTTTACTGTATCAGCTTTTCATGTCATCTGCTTTCCCTATTTGTCTGTAATGACCAAAGCCCCCACACGAGCCTTCTGTTGTTTTTTGTTCCGTGTTCTGCAACTGTACTCTGGCTGTTGTTAGTGTTTAGGGTATTCTACATTCCTCATCCTTTTCTATATCATGTCCCATTTAACATTAAGAAAGTGGTAACTTCTGTCTAAGAAAGAAGACCAAGTCTGCTAAGAAAACTAATAGCTGTTAATCTTTTGAAAGGTAGTGAATGGGGGAAGGGGTACAGGCTTGAGAACTTACGCAATAAGGAGTTAAAAATAAATTAGTAAGAAAATGGTAGCCGTGTCTCTTTAAAGGCAGCAAACTTGTCCTAGCTGGCTGTCTACAAGTTAGACAATTAAAATTCAAATACAAGACATATGAAATAGGAAAAAAAAACAGATGGCCCTTGGAAGAAGAAATACTTGGAAATAAGATGGCTATTTATACATGTATTTATGCATGCATAAGGGATTCATAAAGGCCTTTTAAAATTGTAGGGTTTTAATTAAAAAGGGATTGTAATTTGTAGAAAGGATAAAAGTAAAACAGGAATCTAAACTGTTCTAAAGCAGTGAGTATAGTACTGAATTTTATAAGCAAGTAAATTGGAAATGAGAAACTATTTTATTAAACATCTGCAAACCTATGTTTTGTTTGTTCTCCAGCTCTTTCATAGAATAAGCCTGGCGCATTCATGCTGGGCCTTTGTTTGCCGAACATTTCATAAGAGATTGATCTGTTCTCCTGACTATGGAGATGCATTTGTGGTGGTGCACATAGACCTGATCAAAATAATCTGAGAAACTAGCAGGATATTCAAAGAAGGTGATGGGATCATAACGACACTTACTATCTTGGTAAAATTATCTGATACTTGAGGTTATGTTTTTAGATACGGGTACTTAACCATCCATCTGAAAAGTTATGTTTCCTCAGAGAATCTGAGGACACCTATTGAATCAAAATCATTATACATAGTTAATACTGATGACTAGTAGGCTAGATTTAGAAACCTATGTATGGCTTTAGGTACCACGTTTATTTATTTTATTTTGTATTTCAGAGATCAATCAGTTTGTCAGAAAAAGAATAGGGGGACAGCAAATGGTGCAAATGGACTCTTAGGAAATATGAGATGCTTATTCTTTAACATGGACAGTACTGCTCTACTGAACTTTATGAGAGTTGGGCCAGATAGTAATTATTTTGTCTTATCTAATCAAGCTCATTGTCAGAGAAATTTACATTGCAAACTCCATGGAGATACAGTGAAAAAAGCACAAAGATCTATGACTACCCTAAGTCAACGTTTTCACATCTATGTTCTTGTTTTCTACATAGAGATTTTATCTACTAGAAGAATTTGAAAGCCTTTTTGGTGTTTTTCAGGAACGTAGCAATTGAGTCAGAACAGGAGCTGTGACCAGGAAATCCAGAATTCCTGAAAAATTATGTAGTCTACATGCAGTAGATATGTCGCTTCTAGGAAATAATAGATTTACTGCACATGTATTATGATCAATCAATCCAAACACAGTATCAGTGCATCTCAAGAGTCAGATTAACTACATGAACACGGATCATCCCTATCTAAATCTTCCAGAAATACAGGACTCAACTGAAGATGTGTTGAACAGTATGCATACATATCCTTCTGCCTGGACCAAAATTTCCTAAGCAGGAAATACCTAGAGAGTATGGATAAAAGACAAAATATCTGCCTTTCACCTCTCACCTTACTCACCTCTCTTTTAAATCAGTCTTAGGTTGTTCACTAGGTTTATTCTTATATGAAATATATTTATTTTATAAGCAACATAAATAATACAACAAAGGCACTCTGTAAAATGCTACAAAAATGACATAGAAAAAAGCAAATAATCTTGATATATGAACTGAGGTTGTATAACTAGCAAACTGTCCAGCACAAACCTTTGGAGATTCCCTAGAAATCTATTCCTGAGGCAATTTCTAGGCCTTATAAAGTGGTGTGCAATAGCAACAACCTTAAATGGAACTCACTTCTGAAGATTTATAAGGTTTGATACAGAAATTGAGGATCTAAAATAATTTCCTACTGATTTTTTTCATATCTAGCTCTACATATCTTCCATATTTTAGTGATTGCCTCAGCTTCATTGTTAGCTTAGTGATATTTGAAAGGTGAATATGAACTTGTTCTATATAAAGAAAAGTAGTTGAACTTGTCATTTCTGGAGTTATTAGTATTCCTTGGTGAAACTGCATTCACTGATGGATCTGCATTTTCCAACATTTAAATCAAGTGGTGAATTTTGATACAGTTACGGTCTCCAAATTTGTGCTGTGTACCTGCTACCCAAATAAAACAGATTATTGATATGAGTTCCATAGTGGAAGTTCTTGTCTAGAGAACATAACTGCTGTAATGAGAGACTAAGTAGGGACTGAACTAGCTGTTTCATTTAATAGGATTTTACGCACTTCCTCTGTGATACAAACTCTACACAAATAGATTCCGGGGTTCAGCAACTGTTAGGAACTCCCTGGAAACCTATTGTTGACTGATCCATGCATTAGTAGGGAGCAAATTGGAGGTGGATGTGAAAAAGGGCAAAGCTCATATCGAAGGCTTCAGGGGACTGACCCATCTGTCTCATTGCTGAGTCAATCTTATCCCTCTCCCCCCCAACAAAATCCAATTCACTTGTACAAATTATTTAGCCACATTTAGGTTATTCAGTCAAGTATCTTAGGTAGTATTAGTATTTGTATTTCAGCCTTTTCTCCTGGGAATCTAAAATGCTACTTCGTCATCGTCAGTCAGTCAAAGTCCAATTGTAATTTTCTATTTCACTTTAAGAGATAGCTTCTTAATTACAGCTCATGTTGACTGAAGAATTTTAAGTACTAGCTGCAGTTTATATTTGGATTATGAATTGCCTTAGGAAAAGGTGAGGTATTCTATATAATTTAATAACAGCACATTTTTTGACCTAATGGGAACTTACTTAACAAAAACTTTTAGAATTGTAATATTACCAGATAAATTACAATCTGCTAGTTCAATCCAGGGAGAAAGGAGTTTCTCTAAACAATGTTGCCAAAAGAGTTATTAGAGGATTTATAGCTTTGACAAAATAATCTAATTCTCATCTGAGAAGCTATGTTAGAGAGGGTGGCTAAGAATAAAACAGGATTAACTTGTAGACAGGGAAAATTCTTGACTGCCCTAAAAAATTGGACAGATTTTAAGTCCTTCAAACACTTCCAGAACTGTTCTTAATACGATAGCAGAGATCTAGCCATCAAAATTGAGAAATGAGACCTTAAAGTCTTGACAAGCCGATCAAGATCATGCCAATGTCTTTTACAAGTGATCCATGAAAACAGAGACAGAAGGACTTGGAAGATGAAGAATGAGACTGCCTGGGCTAATTACTTAGCCACTGTTGTCGATGCTGCTGTGAAAGGACAAAGTTCAGTACAACTTAGCCACCCAACTATGTACTCAAATTCATGGGTGGGTATTGGAACCCGCAATAAACTTTACCTTGCTATACCTACACTGGCATTCATTCCTGAACTAGGTACTTTACAGAGTTTAAAGCTAGTTTGGGTATGCATGCAGAAGCTAGAATCAGAACAGGGAATGATGTAAACAGCATCTCTAGAACGTAAGTAGCTCATGTCAGGATTTGTCTTCTCAAGTATTTTGGCCATTCCAGCTGTACTGTCAGCACTTCTGCACATAAATAAGTTACCTAGCACCTATAAACATACTCTGCCTTTATTTGAGCTGGGACAATGTTGTATGACATCCTCTCTCCTTGAAATAGCCTGTCCTTCACCATCAGTCAGGTAATATATATTAGTCCCATCTGATTGCTCTTCAATTGCTTTAAGCTGATTTAATATGAAATTTTACTATGATTTCTTACTGCATTTTTTTCCATTGACTTTAATTATACTTCTAAGCCTTGTGGATCAAGATATATTTTATTAAAAATAATAAATGGACAGTTCTTGTAGTTTCTGATAGATTAATCAAGTCCAAGGACTGAAAAGATAGAACAGGGATGAATGATAGATGATAAATTTGAATACCTAAGAATTTAGACATGAATTTCAAATGCAAGTTGCTAGTTTTTTCTTAAGAAAATGCTATACAGAAATTCTATTTTATTTGCGTGCTGCACTGTTAAGAACAGTTTCTGTTGTCATATATTGTTCCTGTTTTTATATTCTCAGTGCACTCCCCAAAAAAGCATTAGAGTAAATTTAGGTCATCTTTACAGGGATCTATTCATTTAAAAATAATTGTCTCCAAATGAGAGTGTCAGTTACAAATTCTTTAACTGATACATACAGTGGTGACGTGCATTATTACTCCTATCATATTAGCAATCAAACTGGTACTTTAGAGATTAGATACTAGATACTTTAGAGATTAGATACTAGTTTCTACATACAACATACCCATGCTTGGAGAACAGCCCTGGCATGTATAAAAGTAGAAAGGGGAAGCAAATGAGGAGATCTGATAAACTGGCCAACACCCGTATATCTTTCTTTTATTTGAATGAAAATCATCAGCGTGTGTGCTGAGTGGTGAAACAGTGTGTATGCAAGAGGTTAGCTGTTCACTGAAAATAAGAAAGAAAGGCATTAAGTACACCAGTTCATAAACAAGGAGGCAGCGTTACCAAGCAAACTAGAGAGAGACCTTTTTGAAAAATCATAGCTAACGAACATCAGATTTAACAATCATGTTTAGATAAGATAGGAATTTATTTACAAAACTTTCCGTAGGATCTTGGCATAATTATGTTAATACATGTAATAATACATTAGCTAATCATAAATTAATAATATTAGCTATTAAAATTTCATTATATCATTATACACTGAATCATTATACACTGAATTTTTTCCTAATTTTTGTTGACTGTGATCTTGCAGATAAAACATACTAAAATGTGATTGCTTCCTTTTTCTTAGCATCCCTAAATTTTTCTCACTAGTTTACAACTTGAATGTATATTTAACAATATAAGTGTTATACAGATGTAGTTTATATGCCACCGTTAATTATTTGATTAGTTAATTAGCAATTCTAATGGTCATTACTGAAATACTCGGTTAAGGTTTCTGCTGTTACATATAGTAATTGATCAGTTTTTCTGGAATGCACACAAAATGATAGAATACATTTATATTCTATTACCCTGCTGATCAGGTTTTTTTAGGCATACACGTAATGAGTGCTTGTGAGACAAATTTGAAAGGAATTAAGGAATGGGAGACTGTGCTAAAGACAGCAGCAGCTATTAAAAGTGATAAGGAAAAGAAATTATCATTCAAGCAAAAGAAATTATCATTTCCCACTGCTCACAAAATTCATTTCATTCAGAAATTTAGTCCAATAAGACTAAACTAGCCTTTCTGTAAAATCCAGGGCATTTGCATTTCTCATTACCTCATAAAAATCACACTAAATTTTATGCCACAGCTAAATTTTGTTATCTAAATGTTCATATACTTGTTAACATTGTACACTTGCACTTACGTGATGCACAATTACACTAACAAGAGAGAAGACGGTTTTAAATGTGTCTGCTTAATTTCAATAATTTGTAGGCCAGATCCAGACCTTCTACCACTGGCACTCTTTTATTGTCAATGGGGTTATTCAGCTGAATAGAAAATTGGATTTTGTATGATCTGATTGATGCACTCTGTGGGAAAATGTAGGTAATAGTCCTTTTTCCATACTGGTGTTCTGCTAAAAAAAAATGTATGGATGCTTATAAAGCATGACCATGAGGAAATGTTAATAATCTTAGATCTAGTATAGAGTTGCACAGCCTGAATTAAAGAGCACCGAGGCCACACATCAAATCCAGTACATAGCAGAAGCAATGAATAACTGTCCTTTCAGTGAATACAAGAGATTTCTGTGAGAAGTGGTGTTCAGACCTTTGCCTGCTAGGACATATAGAGTGCTTGGACTAGAAGAGGTTAAGCAATAGCCTCTTGGCCACTAGACAAAAATGAGCTCATGCCAAAGCAAGCCTAAGCCCTAAGGCCATGCACTGTGTCAGCTCGTTGCAAAGCCTATTGCCATCTACTAATAACAGCAACAATCATACTTACTAGGCTATGTAGCTGAACTCAACCCAAATATCAGTCTGGTTGAGTAATCTGAGGTTTTGCAGTCCTAAGAGCATGGCATTTCTTTAAAATGGCTTTCCAGATCCAACAGCAGTAACCTGCCATTACAGTGCTTAAAGCGCAGTTTTCCAGGATGTAAAAGAAAAGTGCAAAAGTGTACATGTCCAGTTTAGGAATTTATAACAGCCTTCTTCATAAAGAAAGTATTTTCTGGCTGTATGAGGCAGCCTGACTTCCTGGCTGAAGAAATGGCTATGGAGACAGAAAACTAACGAGAGCTACCTGATTAAGAAAATCCTAAGCCTGTTTCATTAAAATATGTCTGTTGTTTGAGTATATTGTTTTAAAATGCCATACATATAGCAGAATATATTACAAGTTTTCATAACAGCGTATCTTTAGAGCAATAAGAATTACAAGACTGTCCTGATACAGCAGGTAACCTAAACGTCTAACATTTTGTAAGTAGTGTTTTTCAAAGTGGCTAAAACTGTATTTATTTTTTAATGAAACGATGTTAATTTGAAGACCGTCACACTCACTTTGCAGTACTTCTGAAGTTTCTTTATCCTGGCAACTTTTCGTGATTTTTGCCTCCAGTTAATAGCAGGTACTACTGTTGGAGAGGGAAAGGGGAAATCCTGATATATTGTTCTATTTGAATCTTAGCTAAGCGGGTTACAATACAAATGCCATCTACTGAGAGCATGTCATTTCTCCTTCTGCTCTTTGAATGGTTTTTGTTTCTGTGCCTATTGTTATGAAATTAAATAAAATGCATTGCAGTATTAAAACCTTGTTCTAATATAAACAAAAAAAATAGAATCTTAAGAAGAAATAATCCTGTGAAGGAAAAGTACTAGATTGTGAAGGTTATATCAATCTTAAAAGATGAATTTTTACAATAGAATGATATAACGGACACTTTACAATGGTTTGTTCAAATGGTTTGTTCAATGGTTTGACCAGAGTAGCCACATAAGGTAAGTAATATGCCCGTTTCTACAGATGGACAAACAGAAGCATAGAATTTCAACAGCTAGATTTGAGTGCCTCAGTAGCGAAGAAAACTTTGAACACAGTATATATGGGGCCAGAGGGGATTTTGATTGTTATTTTTTAACTTATATTTTAACTCTTGCCAGTTCTGCTTTTCTTGAAATGTGTGGATGATTAAATAAGCAGTCATATAAGTTATCATATATATTTGACTGTAAACTGATGAAGTGAGAAAGAAAATGATTAACATAAAACATACGTGCTCAGTTCAAATGGCTAAAAGGCAAACTTTTGTTGAATTGCAACATCAGCTGTTTCCTTAGGGTTTCCAGTATCTCTTCAGCTTTGTACTGTGTCATTTTAACAATACTATTATAATTAAACCAGTACAAACCTTCTGGAGCTAGGTGACTGAAATTTAACTCTATTCACTGTAGTTTTATTTTAGTCTTCTGGAAGTTCAAATCCCATTTTACTAAGATGATGAAGACTAAAGAAAACAATGGCAAACAATTCAGACCTTTAATAGCTCCCAAATAAGGTCACCATGCTTACCTGAATTTTCAGTGTTTTCAGTAAATCATCATCAAGAATGGGGTTATCCAGGGATATTCATGTCCTGAACGCTGGATAGTAGTTCTTTATATAAGGCTAGAAATGCTTTTCATACTGAAAAACACTGTTTCGAATTAGACCTAATAGCTCTCTGGAAGTCTTACTTTTGAAGCTATAATTCCTCATCATTTATTTGTTTCTTATGCTGAACGTTCAATAAGCTTTCAATAGAATGTGTGTTTGTGACTGACTAGCACTGAAAGTTTGATTCTCTCCAAAATATAGCACCAAGCCAACTCGCTGCTTCACCGTGGTGCTCCTGGAAGGTTTACTTTTCTTTAGTGTATATGTTCTTTTAAAGGTTAAGTTTTGTTGATCTGCAAATCTTCTATTGTAGAAACTGTGTTGGGATGTGCTTTCCCAAAGCAAGAGAACTCATAGAAAATATACCTTGATGGCAAAGTAATACTTGTATTTTGTTTAACCTATCAAACATAGGATGTCTAGAATGCTATTTGGCCTCTTTTGAAATCTAAAATTTACTTTACTCATTGCTGCAGCATAAAACAAAATTCTGTGAGTTACAGATGGTTACCAAATTGACAATGCATTTACTGAAGCATAAATTTCCACCCCACTGAAACTCTACTTCCCATGTGCTCGAGAGATTACTGGAATAACACAAAGCGACAATATTCATGGGTATGCAGGCAAACATATGATGCATACAGCATATGTTATATCTTACCTTCATCTTGAGCTGAAGGGAATTGATTTAAAAAAAAATGCTCTTAGCAAAAGATCTTTTCAGTTCAGTCAAAACTCTTTCTCACTTCCAATGGCATGAAGTCTTAGACTGGCATAAAGATGCCGCTCTTCAGATCTATATTTTATGTTAGGCATGCTGCACTGCTAGCCACATACTCTGTAAACCTTTTTGTAGCTTTTACACAGCTACCTGTGCTAATAGACAATACTAAGACAAGGACTTTTCCCCCCTGATCATAACTATCACCGTTCCAGTCTAAATAATGAAATCCTAGGTCTCTGGCATTTTGCTTTAAACTGTACAAGCATATATTCTCAAAATACAATTTTATATTTATAAACAAAGTGCATATAGAGCGTAGCTATGCATTGGACTCTAAGCAAAAACATGTGGTTCCTAAAGCTAGTCAAAATAGCATGCAAGTCCATGCACATAATCAACATATACACTTGTTTGTGACTTAGAATGTGAGACATACATCCACTGTCTCCTATACATATACATATACATATATAAATGTGTGTATGTATAAAATGTATATATTTACATTTACACACACTGACAGTGGTACTTCAACATTACCGTGAACATGTGTTTCTGAGTTCTACACACAGATTTTTTTCTTCTCCTTCCACAAGAACCTGATTTAGAAATTTGGACTCTGTTGAAAATTCAGCGTTAAACCATCTGTTTTTTAATAGATATTGCTGGGTTATTTCTCCAGTGATTTACTAATTCCGTGGAGAACTTGTATTCCATTAATAAATTGTACTTTCTAAAATAAAGCTTCTACAACATCATCTCTATTGCATATTATAAAATGAAAGAGAAGGAAAAGATTCTGGGAAATATCACAGAAAATATGAAAACAAAATTATAGCTTTTGTACCAGCTGTATTTTTGGCAGTCCTGAAGGAAACGAAAAATTTTCAAGCTCTCTAAGATTAGCAGAACTAGTAAGGAATAGAGAGATCCCAGACCTACCATTTTCACCAGTACAAGACCAACTTTAGGGCTCAATTTTTTACACAACTATTATTGTGCAGCTTTCTTCAATGGAATTGCGAAGTATAAACTCAGACAACGTTTATCTTACATAATATTTAATAGAAGAGATGCACGAGCCAAAAAGAATACAACTTGATTTTTAGATATTTCATTAGTTTTTTATACAAGCTGAGAAAAATTTTGATTTATTTGTCACTGAGAAGATTTAAACCAGATTCAAGGATGTCATTTTTACTCCATTTTTACAGCATAAACATACTCCAAAAGTTTTACATGACTTTCCTACTGTCTGTGTGAGAAAAGTTTATGATCCAGCCCTTCACTTCCAGTTACCTTACACAGAGCGCTGTTTCCTTACAAAGCTGTTAATCTTATCCCTGAATGCATGCTTCTGAGCTTGTATCTCTGTACCTTTTGCCCCCAGAAGAAATTCTGGGCAGAGCAAAGAAAAGGAAGAGTCAGAAACAAGTAGAACACAGGAAAACTAGAAAAAGTTGCCCACTATAGTATCTATACAGTTATGGATAAAATATGATCCTTTAGAGTAGCAAACTAAATCAAAGAGCATTTTTTTTTCCTACATCATTCTTCTTTTTTCACTTGGACTGAGGAGGAGAAACCTTACAAATTTGAGCAAATCTTCCCATTGTCCCAAAATATATAAGCCAAATTCACTGAACAGTTTCAACTGAAAGCTATTTTTTGGTTTAGAGTCACAGAGTAATTAGAAAAAGAGATATCATTTTTACTTTTTTTTTGTCTGGAAGCTCAGTAGTGACAGCATGCACCTAAGATGCAGGAGACCTAAGTTCAGTTCTCAGGAAGCTAGAGAGTCATTCTCCATCAAAATCCTTTGTCCAAATCCCCATTCTGAATTGGGTGGAGAGTGGCTTTTTATATGTGTCTTCTATTCCCCACCCAAAGAAGCTGGAAGTAACTTGAAATGGATTTTTCTGAATTCTTGTGGCTGGAGCTAGCAAATATATCTGTATGAAATATTTATATAATCCCTGAGTCAGAGAAAGAATATAAGTCACTAACTTGGCGGCTGGAACACTCATCTGGGAAAACAGGGCATGTAGTTATTAGTCTCTTTTCCAAATCTTAGAGATTTATGCAGGATGGAATAGCTGTGTATAAGAGAATAAGAAAAGCATGCCTCAACAGCCCACCTAGGGCACTTTTTCTGGAAACAGTTAATGTGAGCTCACATCTGTGCAGGCAGAGGTCTGAACTGAGGCTGGCTCTCCTACAGTCTGGGAAACATCTCTAGTTAAAGTAAGCTGTTGGGTAGAAAGAAAATGCTATCATTACCAAATTTATGAATCTAATCCTTTATTTTCTTTTCTCACAGGTGCCCAAAATGCATTTTTCATTCAAGTTCACATGGAAAGCTTGAGCTGACTTGATTTCTTTTCATTTGCTGGAGATATTTTTTCTTTTATTTGGTTTTATCCAAAACAATTTTTTGGCCTTCCGATTGACTTAGTTGCACAGTACTAGTTTCAAATAGTTTCAGCTTTTGAAATGAAGGGCCTCAAGCTCACCTGGTTTTTATGGCATCACGTACAAATTTCAAATTCACATGAATATTGTCAAGGTTAGCAAAGAACCACTGTTCTTTGTGTCCAGTGGCTTAAAATTGTTCTGGGAACACAGAGAAAGAATGAAGAGACTATGTTTTTTGGTCAGCAACAGCACAATAGTGAAGCCTTGATGAACGAGCTGCCCTTTTCACGCACACAATTCGTACACTAGGAAGATACAGGAAAGCAGAGAAAAACAGTAATGGCAAAAAAAAAAAAGCATCTTATAACTCTCTAATAATTCCTTTTAAAAATAAAGTCCACTTGTTTCTTAATAGGTAATAATAAATGGCAATAAGAAGAGATACCTTGTGCTGGAATAGACATGATATAACTTTAATACTTCATAGTCAAGGAAAAGGCAAGCATCCAGTCTCTCTGGAATTGCCACTTTTTTGGATCATCTGGCAGAAAGTGCTATACGAGCAGCACAGCTGGGCCTTTTGCTCTCAGGAGAATCAAGTGAAATACCCTTGTGCCAGACTCAGCTGGCTTAAAACAATGCATGCCCAGAGTTGTCTCCCAGTTGCCCACAAAATGCTTTTTTTAATCTATCTTGCACTAACTGGAATTAGTTCAGCATTTCAGATGGATTAGTAAGTATTTTAATAGTGTTCCAAACATAGGTCAGTCCCAAAGAAATTTATGGATGTCTTGAAGGCTACCATCAGAAACATCAAACTGTCAGTGATACAGAATGCTAATTATTTTAGTACTGTGTTAAACTACAATAATTATAATTTCTCTATCACTGTTATAACATAGAGAATTTTTTTCAGCACCCATTTCCATGCAGTAATATACAAATTAGAATGCTCATTAAAAATAAACACTAACACTGCAACATAAAAAAAAAGGAATACCTTTTCCTATTGGAATAGTAGATATGCTTCCTTAGACCCCAGTCTTGTGAATACATGCACAAATTTTTAATTTGATCCTGCCTGAGCAGTTCTACCGAAAGTTAAGAAAAAGTCTAGCTCAGAAGGTCAGACAAAAGCCTATCAAGTACTCACCTAACTTAACTCTTTTTTTATTATTATGTAGATAAGTAGATCTTCTATTCTAAAAGATTCTCACTAGTAGTGTTGTGATAGCGTGACATTCATACTGTTTCTCTTTGTAATTGTTTTGACTGGTAGATATGCCATTCTCAAAGCGATAAGAAGTGCATCCAACAAACATGCCATATAAATGTTTGGAAGGTTTTACTAATCCGGTCGGTTCAATAACAGAGAGATTGCACAGGATATACTTCAGCAGTTGCAAAATCTTGATTCTGCAGTGGTGAAACGTCTACGTGCACCAAGCGGGCAATAAAAATTGTAAATAGTTATATATTTTTTAAGAAAATCACAGATGAGAGAAAGTAAAGGAAATATTTCTCATCATTTGGTGAAGACATCATAAAGAATGAAAATAGGGGGAAAAATCAATCACAAGGAGTAAATCAATCACAAGGAGTAAGATAAGCTATTATCTATATCTTAGAAACGTAAAGAGGAAGCCACCATTTACACTAAATAAAGTTTCCCAATTTCTTGGGAAAAAAAACCTAGTAAAGGTAAAAACAAATCCTTGGATAGCTGTAAAACCGCAAGCCTGCATACTGTCATTCTTCTAATGTTTTTATCTATATTGAAACAAATTATAAATATCCAATGTCTACAGAATTTCAAAAAATTTTAGTTTAGTTCACTAAGATTGAAAAATCATAGTGTTTTGTTAGAACTTAAAGGGCCTGAAGCTACATTAGATATTCTAGATAAAAAGCCAAAGATTTGGGGAGGGGAAGGGAGAAGCCCCTAGGAGCACATTATGTGGCATTCCCTTGTCATAACTTGCTGGATGAGACGTCTCTGAATGGCTGTGGACTTCCAAGTCAGCTGAAAGATATTGACAACCATTAAATTGAACTGACAAGCATTGCCTTAAGACAGTGGCAGAATTTTGCACTTTGTATCATAAAGACAGAAAGAGCTTCTACAACGCTATCTTTTCCAAGATTTGACAATATATTTGCATACCAGGTAAATTCAGTTAATTAAGAAGGAGAAATTGAGTTATCTTCCTCTAAAACTAAATTTTCTGCATCATCTTCATGAGCAGTGCTGTCAGTGGGAAAACTTCTCTCAGCAGGAAAGGTATCAATTTCAAAGTCAGTTGTACGGTATAAATAGTATACAAACACTGCCTTCAATTTAAAAATGGAAAAACATATTTAAAATATTAGTACAAACAGATCTTCAGCTTTGGCACTAATGATGATACACCTTTTTCAAGAGTTATTTTTATCTTCTCTACCTCAGAAATTAAAAGCTGATCTTCTATATGTTTAGCCAGTCCTCACATTTTAGGAAAAAATGATTCAGTTGACTTTTTATTTGCACAGTTTATTTATCGTGACAGTTTCCAGTAATCTGTTGTGAGAACAGGCCATTAATGCATATATCAGCCAGGGCATAGAAACATACCCCCAACTTTTACCATTATTTGAGACTACCATTACAGAAAAATGCGAATAGATTTGTAGTACAGATTTGCTTTTGAATTGAATTTTCAGTTTTGAAATTGTGAGTATAAACTTTTGAACTAAAAGTTAAGCTAAAACCTTATGTTAGGTTTTGATGAGTTTGTCTGGGATAGAGGTAGATGTCCACCTGCTGTTTGCCATGATCTTATTCCATCGGCTCAGTACTCTGGGATGTAGCCAGTTAGAAAAGGGTCTAGAGAGCATATTTTTAAAATGAGTCTTCAGATGCAGATGCCAGTATGCAGCTTAGCATCTCTTCCTGAGTTTATAGCATATTACTGAAGCTGGCCAGACTTTTCTAAACAATGTTTGTCTTCTGAGATCCGGTACACTGGCAAAGGCAAAGCCTGCAAGGAAATTAGCAACTTAAATGAATACTTTCTAAACATCTTTTGGGGGAAAAATTGTATGTGCTTAATGTTGAAATCTAATTATAGTTTGAAATGTCAGGTTGAAATTGATAGTGTCAAAACTTTTTATTCCACAAAACCTTGTAAATTAAAATATGTGCTGAAATCTGGGATATCCTGTTTAGGGAATTATTCTGGAAAATCGCTACAGAATATTGTAGATTCTTCTGAAATTTCTGTGTTCAGAGCACATATTCTCTATTAAGTTTTAGCAATTGAAACAACAAAGCAAATATGTGGAAACTGCAGTGTTGCTGGCCTGAGACTACAGTATTCTTTCACAGATAGATTCTGTTACATGACAAAACAGCAGCCACTACCAGCACACGGTGTAACCTAACCGCTTGCGTACGGCGACAGATGAGGATACTGTATTGCTGCAAATAATAATGTATTCATTCTGCATGTTAAATGTATACAGACTCCATTAAAAACCTGAAATCCACACCTATGCGTCCTTATATGATGCACATTGTACTGAGTAGATCTCAAACTAGAACACACAACTAAAAATTAACTGTGAGGTAATTCGGAGAGGAAAATAGGTGAAGAAAGCGACTACTTTTGTAAGCAATATGCTTTTTACCTGAATATAAATATCTCCGTTGAATGAATACTTTCTGCCCATTCGCTTTCAGTATGAGCTTCAGGCTTTAATTTTGACTGGAAAGCTTTAGCACCCGTATTCCTGAGACACTGACTTCTTCCCATTAATAACTTTAACAGCAGTGTGGAAGTTGAGAAAACTATCAATCCCTAGGCTTCACAGAGGAAAGGAACTAATAGGTCTTTCAAAGAAATGGATGGTTCCTTCATGTGTTATTCTGAAATTTTGCAAAGAATTTGGTTATGTAAATTGTATTTCTAGATTTTTCTGATTTATAAAACCAGGCCTTCTATTTTACTTGATCTTAATCTAAAACTGATTTGCATAAGTGTCATGAAATAAGCAACGATAACGAATAAGAACCTATTGCTTATCCACTTTTTAAGCACAGAACTTGCCAGCTGCTGAGTGACCAAACATGTACAAAAATGCCTTTTGACTGTTGGACATTGTCAGCATTTAGATGCATTATTTCCTAAGGTTGTGGTTGGTTTCAATCAATACTTACCGCTCAGTTCAGTGCATGTTATTGACTTCACCTGAAGTCACCTGATGACTGCTTAATGTTTTGTATTTTTACCCTTTGCTGACATTTTGGTTATCTCCACCAGAAGCAGTGTGTTGTTTATGTGTAGAAACTATATTCGGCATTTTTCATCTTTCATTAAATTCTTTTATTGTTTGCACTTCACTCAGTAAGATGAAGGCCTGCAGCTTACCTTCTTTTCTTTTATTTACCCCCGTCATATGATTAAGTTGAGAAAGATTTTGTCCTGCAGACCACTTCTCCAGTATTACTGGAGAAATGATAGTAGACTCTCTCATTCAATTTAGCTGATATTTTACATTACGGAAACCAGAACATTCAGAGTCAAACCCATGACTAGATTCATTTGAATCTAGTGAAAATACATCAGGCATGAACTAGGCTTTTCAAACCCTCTCAGAGCCCTTAAGCAAATATATAAAATATCTCTGTCCTAATCTGAACTTTCTCTCTATAATGTGCTTAGTCCTCTGAGAACTCCAGTTTTGCAGAACATACCTAGATGTAGCCTTTCATTGAAATGGAATATATTACTGGGAAATACCTAGAAATATATACTTGTCACGGCAATCATATCAGCTACAATATCTAGGGCTATGTTTGAATGTTTTCTGCATTAACAAACACAAGCTTATTGGTGAGAATATATGGTTAAGCACTCTGACACTCACTGTGGAAATATTTGTCTAGTGTATTCATTCCTGAAGAATAATGTTACCAATTTAAAAAACAGAGCATTGGAGAGACTGCTGTGATTACTTCTTTAGGCTGGTTTCAGGATTACTGTATCAGTTTTTATGTTATTTTATTTCATAATGAAACCATTGTTTTAAATCCTCAGACTTCCTCTTCTTCCTCAATTCCTTCCCTCTCTATTATATTGTTGCAATATTGGTACAGAATGCTAACAAATGCTGTACTTCTCAAGTCCTTATATTGAAGTTAGTTGCATTGTTGTAGGTGTTTATAAGAGAACTTCCAATAGTTATTTCACCAACATAAGGACATGCCTGCTATAGGGGAGATGTATGTTTACAATTTGTTGAAAAGTAGTTAAAAACAGCAGTCTTTTATGTCATAATTATAAATTTGTAAATTGCCAGATTATGAACACAAAATGCTATCTATGGTAGAAGTCCCAACACTTCTAGTCACAGCAAGACATTAGCAAGACATTATGGAGTCACATAAAGCCTTATAGGGTGTTTTTTTTTGCCATCATCTGATAAGACAGTGCCTGAATGTAAACAATGTCGGTACATCCCAGTCACACGACTGCATGTTTATGGCCTTGTCTCAAGGACTGTCATGAAAAAAGATGATGGGCCATGTAAATTGGTTCAGTTGGCTGTATCCAGCTTGTCAGCTGTAGACTGACTGATGTTCATTCAGCTAGGGTAAGTGCACACTGATATTTCTAAACTAAGAAACATGATGAATATATTTACATGAATTTATGAAAATCACAATTTTCCCCAAGTTATAGGATGAAGCCTATATGCTGAACCTTCAGCTCCATATTGGCAAACTCATCTGCCTATGAAAGCCCTTTAGGATCCAATGTTATGTTTTTCCCTGCACATAAGGCTGAGCTCTATTTGCAGATTGCCTTGATTACATTCTAGCTCATTCTTCTACACTCATTCACAGTGATTTCACTATAGCTGTTCTCCAGTTGTTTACATTTGAAATAAACAAAAAATTCACCAAATATTCATATTCCATTCACACTTTTACCAAATGCAACCAAAGCAACCAAAACCTGTTCCTGTTTACATCTTTTAGCCTTGTTATTCTAAGGAAATTAGATTTGACTGGTCATTTTATTTGTGCATGCATGTGTTTTTGCAACCTTCCCTCACTGTTTTGCCTAGGGGTGAACGTCTCCTGAGATTGACAGAGAGTCTACAGTCTTAAATATATTAAATTCCTACTGGAGAAAATCAGCAGTTAGACGGAGAAGAGAGTTTCTATTATTCATATAGTTTAGAGAAAGTCTGTAGCAGTAGCTAAGGCCCCAGAAAATCTACATAGGAGGATGTTGCTGTGAACAAATAGTGCTCCAACTGCTGTGCTACTGTTCTCCAACAAGGGAAAAAAACTTTATTTAGAAGTTATTAGAGAGCAAAAATCTTATTGCAAGGGAATCTATAGGAAAGCAGGCTTCCTGTGGGTCCACAGCTTGTAGAACAACTTGTCATTTAGTTGTGTGTCTTCTGTAATGCAGCTTCTATCTAAAGCAATCAAAGTATGCGTTAGAGTCGTTATCAGTTCTATTACTTCCGTGCTCCTAATTTTCAAATCTTCAGAATGATATCTTTTGTTCTATAATAAATTAATTGTATCTTAAATCTTCTGTCATTGACAGATAGGTTTCTTTATTTAACTATAAATATGAAGATGCTGAATTATTTGTGTTCTTGACTGTTGCTTGTATGATAATTTTGTTTTCTTGTGAATAAGTGCATTATTTTCACATTATGATAATATTATTTCCCTTAAAATCTGCATGAAAACCAGGCTGAACTATTTATGTTTCTGGAAACATACATGTATAGGTAAATATAACCTGCTTTTAGTCTGTAGAAACATTCTCTTCAAATCTTTTCTGTATCTTTTTGTTATTGTTAATGCTCGTTAGAGCACTGCTTTCCTGGTGTTACCGGTTCATTCAATCCAATCGATGAATAGGGTGGCTGAATTCTCCATCAATTTCACACGTAGAATCCTGTTATGGAATGGAGGAAATACGTTTGATGTGCAAAGCCAAGAATTTATTATTAGTCTAATTGAAGTCTTAGCACTCCAATAAAAGAAATATCAGTAGTTAAGTTATAGTGATAGTAATAATCATAGTTCAAATTACATACAGTTAAAATTAATATAAACAAATGTTCTAGTATCCACTACTTTCTCTGATGTTAGCTCACTTTTCGTCTAGGTCCTGATAAGGTCAGTGGCTTCAGCTGGGAAGTGGGCACAAAGTATAGAAAATCATAAGCATTCTGAGACCTCTGCTGGGGTGGCTGTAATGTTAATGTTTGTGTTTTTTTCCTTATCACTGTACATTCTGCTTGGGGTCATTTTTAGGTATTTGCTAACATGTTCTATGCCTTGCTCTTCATTGGTTTGAAATCCCACGTTACACCCAAATTCGCTCGAGATGGCTTGTTTTACGTATGTTGGACACTTGTTTTTTTCCTCTTTGTTATCCCTAAACCTGTTTTTGTCCAGCTGTATTCTTCTTATGACCAATTATTGACCACTGAGTTACTATATAGCCCTGCCGTCTCCAGCATCATCCTGTGACTGTATTTTCAAGGCTCCCAATCTCATTCCATGCCTGTTGTCTATATTGCATTTTATTCTAGGGTCAAAGTTCATTCTGCACAGAGTAACTATTTGTTATTACTCTTTCTTATAGAAATATATACGTAGGTATGTAACAATAAGCATTAAACTACATACTAATATAAAGCTAAGCAAAAGCTGAAACAAAGTAGGTAAAAGTCACCTGGTCTTTCGATAGTTGTTCTTACACAGCTAAACAAACAGAAACAGGAGGAGCTGAAAAGAGAAGGGAAATGCAGCTATTATCAATACTTCCACTTGCTCGTTTGAAATGCAATCCATAACATTTAACATAATTTTGAGGTTGAAAGAAAACCAACAGTAGGTTGGCTTGTGGGGGGAGTGCGTTCTAAGCCCATAGAATAAGCAGAATATTTGAAAAGAGAAGGACATGGTGTTGGCATGGCAACACTGCTTAACCCATATTTGTCAAAGCCACTGTAATTATTTAGCCGAAGACATAGGTCACAGAAAGAATGTTATAAGTAGCAAAATTGTTCCATCCTCTTCTCAGCGTGAAGGCCAGAGGTTTCTAGATAAATCGAGAAGGGCAATCTGACTAGAGGAAACTCATTCTTTCTTACCTTAGCATCAGCAAATCTCGTAGCAATGTACGTTAGTTGTGTTCTACATGGGAACTGCAGATTTTGGTTATTTTCTCTTTTCTGCTCATACGATAAAATATCTGGATATGAAAGAAAGGGTTGTTTACCTAAGGTGTTAGTCTTGAATGCACGTTTCAAAAATTGCTACTCAATAGTTGAGATCTACCTCATCTGACAGTAGGCATTAGAATAGAAATACTATTGTTGCATAGAGAGATCTATTAGAGAGAGAGATCATTAGACTGCGATGTTTTTACTATATTTATAAAAATAAGGTTGAAAGAACATTGGTTCATAGATTTTATTTGATAAAACTGAAAGACTCACAGAGGGATTACCATTGGAATGTTGCAAAACTTCTGTTAAACTGAGGTTTAACACATGCTAAAACCATGAACTCTTTGCTCCCATCATCACTATTATGTCTGAAAGTTGTTATTGTTAGTATAGCGTTTCAAGCTTTTGGAGTAAAGACTGAATCACCTGTTGCCACTAAAGGTTGTTCACTGCCCCTAAGGGTTGGAAATTTGCTCTTGCAGATGACATGCAGTGAAATGAGGGAATTTCATGGTTGTTGTTAATCTTTCTGCATCTCCAAGTTCATTTAACTTGCTTTCAAATATGGATCAATGGAGTTTCCCAAATTAAACAACGTGTATTCATTTCTTAAATTAACAGTCTAAAAAATGACTGCAGAACAAAATATTTATTGGTATTTCTCCTCTCCTTCTTGACATGTAAAATATTTTGCTTGGCCAGCTGGCAAATACAGACTTCAAAACAAAGGTCATCCACTAAATGTATGTCTCTATGCCACATGACATATGGTGAGTCCTTGACTTCTAAGGGGTGCTATGAAGAATATGCAGTGGAAAAGGATTCCATTATACTGTTTGTGATCTACTGGTTTGCTTTGACCATTGGCCAATGGTCAAAGCAAAGTGCTGCAATCCTTTCATTTCTCAGTTCAGGAAAGATTGTGGTGCATCTGTATTTGGAGAAGAGGCAAACAGGTGTTAGTGATTTTAAAAATGGGGTTCTTTTTTCTACTGCCAGATTCCATACTATGATTAAGAATGATCTTGACAGATTTATTTTCTCTAGCTAATGGTTCCAGACCATATTAAAAACTCAGTTCTTCTGACGTTAAAAGAAGGGATTTTATTGCCTGTGCTTTGCCAGATAATAATTTAGGAAATTATTATGAAGTCTGTTTAAATTCTGTTTGCAGCTTAAATTAAATTTATTTATTTTTCTTTACTTTTCTAGAGTGTATGCATAGTGTTGCAAAATTATCCAGATAGAATTTCCTGCATGGTTTATACATCCAGTGTTTTTGATGAATGGCTTGTAAATGAAAGGCATTAGAGATTTCAAGGGTGTTTAAACGTCATTTCTATTTTCTTCTTGGATTTATTGTATGCTTTTTCTATTGATCTGTACCATTAATGCACAGATATGCTAAATTTATATTCTCAGATTGATTGTGCTAAGTGTAGTTTGTTGACTTTAGCCTGAATGCGGATGAGGGGACCGATTCTTTGTGCAGAAGAAACTGCCATTTGGAACATAAAGGTCTTTCCAAGGAAAAAGTCCTAGGGAATATTTCTGTTAGATTATAGATTTTATTTTATGCGTAACTTGGAGTTATCAATAATGATAAGGCCCAGAGGGACCTCCCTGCTTTACAGGAATACAGATTCTTAATTGGTATAAATAGGCCTAAGTCCTTCAATTTCAGTGGACTTACACTACTTCATGGTGTCTGTGCGTATAGTTTCTGCTTGGAGGAAAGAATATCACTTTTGACAGCAGCCTTTGAGTTAAATAATCCAGTAAGCTGTCTAAGTAGCATCCTCAAAATAAAAATGTATGGCTGTTCTTGCTGCAGCAGAGAAACAAAATAACAAGGCTATCTGGGTTCACACCTTGCTGAGGATACTGATTGAACAGGAAAAATCAAAACAATCAAAAACAAAGCAAAACCAATTAACAAAAGAATGTAGCAATCATGAAGTTTATTACTTGGAAATTATCTTATTCATTTCCCAGAAATGTTGTAAAATGAAATTTCATTGGAAGTGCTTCTTTTGTAATTGACTCATGGAGATCTCTTTCAGCATTTAATGGTAAAATTTCACTTTATAAAGAATTTGCTGAAAATAAGGTGGCATCGACTTTTAGCTGTATGTGTTATCTGGTCAGATTTTTTTCTCTGTGTATTACAAATATAAGCTGTGAAATTTGCAAGTAATGGTTGCAATCTGAAAGAGACCTTGCTGAAAGACAGCCCTTTTGTATGCTGTGCAATCCTCCATACCCCCAGTTATATTAGGGACAGTACCTTTAAAGGGCACTTTTTTTTTGTCATTGATACTGTTCTATGATCTCCTGCCTGAACTCCATGAAAGAGCTTCATTCTACCTGCATAAAAATCAAAGGAGAGCTTGAAAAGATAATGGAACAAAATGCCCACTTCAATGCATTGGCAAAAAGAAAGTCTTAAAGCAATAAAGTCAAAAGCAAAAGTCAAAGCTTAAAGTCAAAAGCAATAAAATCAACCATCTAGTGCGTTACACTACTATCTATTACCTTGAAATTCTCAGTCAGTCCTGGGAAAAAATGAACCTTCTGATTTTCTGTTTTCTCTATCGTTCCTAAAGTGTTTTGCTATTTTGAATATTTATGGCTTATTGTCTTCTTGGCTGTCATAGTTAGTAAGACTTGTGGCTTATTGCTATTGATATAACAATTTTATTTTCACAATGGGATAAATTAAGTTAAAGAGATTCTGGACCAAGGCTGAAGGAAAGTTCTGTACTAAAAGACTCCAGGTATTCCTTAAGAACATGAGTGTCTCTGAACACTGGGGCTCTGGATGACCTTTGGCTGGACTAGTGTTTTTAGTGGCTACCCACACCACTATTTTTGTGTAAAGGATGATGAAGTTCGTTTCTAGCTAGAAGTGTCTTTTTATAAAAGAGGTAATCGCTAATAGCTTACCTAAACTCTCCTGCCTTCCTTTTGCTCTTAAGGATGGAAGTCTTATTTCAGAAGAAAAAGGCATCTTAAGTTACACTTTTACATTTATATTATTAAGAACATAGGTTACTTCCTCTATTGGCGTTAAACATGTAAAGCCTCATTGAGTAAAGTTAACTGCATTGACTCAAAGCTGTTGAAAATCTCAAAACTCTAAAATTTCTATTTATTTTTGATGCTGTCCAATATATAGGCGAGAATCCAAGCCAGTATTCCTAGCTAAAGGCTCACGCTAAAGTTCTAGTTTGTTTATAGCTGAAGTTCCTGACAGAAGAGAAGGAGAATGCAGGGTTTACACTGTACCTTGGGATTCCAGAGATACTTACATGAAGAATATAGATATAACTTTCTATATATCAATGACAGTCATTCTCTCTTCTTAAGTTTTTCTTCCAGGGCTTTTGCAGATGCCAGTCACCACAGCATCTCTTGTGGAAGCTGCAAGTGGTCAGCTGTTAAGAAACATCAAATTTCTTAACGTTGTATTAGTTAGTCTCCCGTCTGTGTTTATTTCATGCTCCGTATGCATTTCATGCCCTCTGATCTGTCATAACAGCTGATATAATTTGATGCTTCCCTAATCAGAGCTCACAATAAACTACTTGGTGTTTAGTTTTTCTTTTCTGTCTACAAAGCTCTTACAAAAATTTTGCACAAATTTTTAGTTTAATTTACTATCAGAAAAAATATAACAATGTTTTGTTTGCTTGACTGAACTGGAATCAGATAGAAAGAGGAACGTGGAGCACAGAAAGGAAGGAAGAACAAAAAGAACAGCATTTAACCGAAGTGATAAATGCAAATCCTTCTGCTACCTTGAATTAAAAAGAGCTCCCCTAAAGAGTAATTTGAACAGCAGCTACATTACAGTGTCAAGTGCAAAACCTTTAATGGAGAGAAATTGTCTCAACTAATCTAGTTGTCAGTAGGGAGGGGAGGCAGAAAACTATATATAACTTAGTCAGAAGCTGAAAGGTTTTGCCCTTCTCCAAAAGAATAAAATAATACAGCATTGAATAATGGTTTTGATTCCAGTTTTCAATTAAAAATTCAATTTATTCTTACGAGCTCCCTACTTTGTTTCTTACTATCCTCTCAATTCTTTTGGGTGACATTGGAAGACAAAGCATAATTTTCAAGATTGAAATATGTACAATTTTTTTAAAGCTGGACTGAAACATGTCTAGAATGATGTATATAATGTATATTGCTTTTATTAATGAGTGCCAAGTATCCAAGTGCAGGCTAATTAAGTTTTATGCTTAGAGAAGTGTTAAATACAGATGCCAAAACCATTCTATCCATAATCGGTGTTACCTGTTGTAGGACCTGACATATGGAATTCTTAAGCTAACCAAATACTGTATTGTGCTGTGACTGTGGCAACACAAGGCAGTGAAAGCAGAATTTGTAGAACAAAAGATACTGTTAAAATAAGCGATTTATATCATTTAAATCCACTCTCAGAAAATGACTTATGCTATACAAGTGCTACTTAATAATTTATATTTAAATTGAGATTTGTCTGTTCTCTTAAAAAAATATTCTGGGTTCATCATCACGCCCAAGAGTGGTGGTGGTGAAGGGCTAGATCCTTATTTAGGTTTTGAAAAACTGTGCAAAATATTAGTTTCATAACAGCTTTGATGAAAAAAATATCTCCTCAAAAGATAACTAAATAAAATATATTATCTTATTTTGAAATGATCTTTTAAAGAAAAAAGCTATCTTTTACTCAGAATTATCAGAATATATCTGCATTATGACCTGCACACCCGCCTAAAAGACTTAGCAGTCTGATCTGGTGGGAACCATGTGCTTGATGCTCCATTTTTCTGTAGCTTCATGAGATTGTTAGTCATGAAGCTAATATATATATATGTATATATATAGAGTCACATCCGATAGCACATATACTGCATGCATTTTAAATGCAATTCTTGGCACAGAAAGAAATTCAAGATCTTTTTCTCAAGAGAAAAAGAGTCCAGGTTTTCATCTTTGTTATTCTATGCATTCTATGGGCAGAGTCCTCTAGGAGTGGATTAGTTTGCATCAGCCAAATGAAAAAGTTGAAAAGTACATTGTAAATATCACAATATTCTATAAATGTTACAATAAACTAAGTACTTGACATGCAGTCGAAAAGTTACTGAGCATAGGATACTTTGTCATTAAATTAGCTTAAAGGGGTTTACTTTTTTGTAAATTGCAATTGTAAACTGTAAACTATATTCTGTAAACTGCAAACCTATATTTTAGTTGAAAAGTTAAGTATAAACTATAGATTCATAACATGTTTGGATCAGAAAATTCTACTGGCTTGTATGAAAATGAAAGTAGTTATAGGGAAGATTCTAGTGGAATTGTATTTTTTCTAGTTCATTTTTGCAAAAAAAGTTTGGAGAAAGAGGCTGGTCTTTTAAAACGCCCACTACCTTCAGTGAAAGCTCTGAATGTGCCGTGTTTTGAATATACCTACAGTTCTGAGAAACCCTGGCTAAATTAGCAGAAATATTTTCAAGCATTTTCTCTGTGTGTCCAAATTTATCTGTGCATCTTTTAGAGTAATACCTTGTTCACAGGCTCACAGGACTTTAGGTTCCCTCATCACTCAGTTACCTACAAATCACATTCTTGCATTTGGTAATACTTATATTGACTGTATTATTTCTCTCTTCCACTATGTAGGAGTATCATCCTCTCTTCATTATCTAAAACTTCCAATCTGAAGAAATACCTTTTTACAATATGTAGAAAACACAATTAAATCTGAGATATTTCTTACCAAAGACTTTAAAAATTTATTATGGATTTACAGTTTTGTGTTATTTTATAAAGTACCACCATCTTAAATCTTGCATGGTAATTCCAGTTACCATCACTTCCAAAGGAGGTTTTATAATTACTTCACTGACCTTATCACTTTCATGCTACTGTACCTTAGGGGTATTATTAACATTAGAACAGCAGAATGGCCATACTCTGTCCATCTACAGAAGGTTCATCTACATAAGTAATCCACCCTTAACAGCAGTCCACAGTGGATATGTCGTGAATACATGAGGAACAATATAGGCACTGATTGTCCCTCTAAGTACTTCCTGAGCATCTAATCATCAGTCATTCTCAGGCCTTTCCTGAGCCAAAACTGGTGTTTTGTAAAATTTTTGTAATGGATTGATGCTTACATTTATATTTATAGGGATTCTCTGCATGTGCAGCCCACAGTAACTATTTTCATGTTAACATGAAGGAAACATCACTGGGTCATATTCCAGATGATGTAAAACAGCATTCAATGACAGCTTGCTCATTTATACTTCCAAAGGATCTAGTCTATTCTATTTAGTTGAAATTGCAGTGGGAGCGGCAGAATCTTATTGTTCAGTGGGATATCAGATAAATCGCTAGGTGAATTGCTTTTGGATATTGGTGAGAACCTGTCTGTGTTTTTATTCAAAAAATATTTTCTTCAATAGCATAGTAGGTATGATATATACGCATTCTTAACAGCCTAATAGTGACCTGAAAAGGAAGACTGTGATTTACAGAATAAGTGGTGAGCGTGTTCTTGAAGATCAGATGAAAAGGCTTAGAAGGGAATTCCTGGGTAATAGGTATGTCCGTAAGGCCAGGCACAGGCAATTGCAAGCAAGCTCTGCCAATAAAAAAATAACTTGGAACCTTAGTAAATGGATATTGATTTTTTCTCTTGGCATAAGAATACCCATAGTAAGTTTTTTTCTCATCTCTTCAAAAGTGATATGCAAGCAGACCATTACAACAAAAAGCTATGTTACACAATAATTTAATAACCATGATGTACTCGACCATGTTAATCAGTGTGAATATGAAGTCTTGCTCCAGATTGCAAAAAAGCCAGAAACTCATGCCTTTAATCTCCTGAAAGTTGTGGCAAACACCAGGCTGAAAGTTACTTACCTTTTAGGAGGGCTTGCCAGCTCTTGCCATCCTTTCTATTGACTTGCCCAAAACTTGCTATGTTACTTTGAGTGCTGAGATTAGCCAGTAGGGAATCACAGAGGGGCCCACATGTTGCATGAGAAAAAAGGCTTCACTGATGAGATTCTTTTTCAAGTTCTAATGAAGTTCCAGGTGGTCAGCCAAAATACTGCAGTTGTGTGTTAATGACAGCAAACAAGCCAGAAGGTTTTACATTGTATCTTCATGTACTCAACTACAATTTGCTTTGGAGACCTTTGCTGATAGTGCCTTTGCTCCCTGATGTGAAGTAAACTCTCCTTTTGCCTCATTTTCTTCACACGGCAGAAAGCTGTCCTCCTAACATCTATGATAAGGGCTTCCTTTTCAGTGACATCCCCGTTACTCCTTGTCGTATTGCTACTACCCAGTGTGCTTGGTTTTATCTCTCATGTAAATTACTAGCCTTTAGATATTGAAAATGTTAGCATGTTGTTGCTGCAGGCTAAGTGTATTTCTTTTAATCTTGATGGTAATTTCCTGGTTAAATATTTTAAATAAATACATTTAAGTAAATAACTTCGGTCAAGTCATGTTAATTAATCACATCAGTTTAGCAGTACATCTGGATATTTCAGTGATTTTTAACTCTGTATTTGGCCCCTATATTTTTTTCACTTCTTTTCCTGAATTTAATTATTTGATCTCTAGAAAACTTTTATATATCTTCCAGCGTGGTCGGGGTTGAAGTTATGAAGAACTTCAAAGAAAATTCAAAGAGAATTTTGACATGTAGAGCTGAGTTAGACATATAGGAGTTAGTTTATCATTGCCATTTAATTTTCTTCAGCAAACTTTCTTGGTAGTCAAAGGAGTAGAGCATTAATTTCTGCACTGGTATGAGAAGGAAAAAATAAGATCTAAAGGCTTTAATTATATATGAAGCAAAGTATTAGTAATGATATTCAGATGCCATAGTAATGTGTGGCAAAAGTGTACGGGAGAGGACAACAGACTCTGAGGCTATTGTGCAAGACTTTCTTGTGGACTTTAGCAGGCTGCAAGGAATGTGCAAATTGTGTTCACATACATATGTATATATCCAAATATAAAAAAGTGAGAAGTGGATGGAAGTGAATCTCTACTCCCCATAGCTTCTTTTATTGCTCATGAAGAGTGATACACCACCCTCTGTTTCAAAGTAAAAAAAAAAAAATATATATATATATATTATATTTACTGATCTGGCTACAGATACACTAAAAGGAATTTTCTTCTGCTGATATCATATAAGAATTGGGCAGAGAAGAACAACTAGGAAGAGATACTAGACAATTTTGGGACAGTTCCTTTGCTCAAAGACCCCATATTTCCCTTCTCAGCATTCTTATCCAAAACCTCTTTCTTTAGGCTTTTCCTAGGGCCACACTTTGGTAATTATACAAGCTGTGATGAAGGTTTCTTTTTTCTCTTTTGTTGCCCTCTCTGTCTTTCTTCTTTCTTCTCTCTCTTCAAAACATCCCTTTTTTTTATCATCATATTCTCCTGTGAATTCTTTCTATACAATTTGATGCCACCTGTAATGTAAAATTTTATTTCTGAAAATCTGTGGTCTGCCATATATGTATTTTTATGATATAACTAAAATACAAAGTGAATTGATAGAAGTACAGATTCTTTCAAATTCCATCATTATTTCTTTGAAGTTCCTGCTCATTGGATTCTCTGCATTGTTTATAGACGTTATTATACAACAACACTCATATTTCAGAGTTCTAGAGCTTTTTCAACACAGTATTGAATTTCAGGGGACATAAACTCAAGAGAGAAAGAAAAATGATCTATACATATAGTTTGATGTTCAAGTTCCCAGAATACACGTTTTTAAAGTCATTTTTAAAACTTCTTTTATGTTTTAACTTTGTTTACTTTTATGTTTGGAGTCTAGTTTGGCAAAGAAGAACATGTATTCTTTGTAATCACGTATTTTATTCAGCTACATAAGTGCATGCTTAAGTTCTATTAATATCAATGAATATACTGATAAAATCTGACTTAAGAGTGTAGATTGCTGTTTTTCTTGGTGGCAATCCACAGGCACTGAGCAATGACAGGGAGCCCCCTAATCCAACAATCACCACGCTAGGCTTGAAATCAGAAGCAGTGTAAAACTATTGAGTGTGGCACTGCAATAAAGCGCAAGATATGATCTGAGTATTAAGGGTGGCAGTGTTGGTTTCAGATATGGGCTAACATGTTTACATAATGTGGCCCTATGCTATGTGGGTATTTTAGCACACTTTGAATCTTCTCCATAAAGGTATAAGGCGTCCTTGCATTGCATGTCACTGTGCAGAAAAATATTTCCTTAGGGAATGGAATTGGCACAAATTGAATTTCTGGTGTGAGCTCCTCTAGTTTCAGAATGTTTTAAGGATAGAGCTGTGGCAAAAATTCACATTTTATGCCAATGTCTTTCATCTGTTAAAAATAAAGACAAACTGCTTTGATAGGGCTGAGACACTGTACGTGTTCTCGTATAAAGCAACTGTAGCACAAATGCTTTTATTATATCCAGGACATTCCTGAGACAAAGAGAATTCGTTTCAATTTGTGCTGGTATTCGCAGAAACCTGTTTTGATGATCCTTTGCAGACCTTCATTAGCTTAGGTTTAGGTCAAAGGAAATCAAACTGTTTTAATCAAAGAACCAGCTATTGTACGTGTTTGTTTTCTCAGTGGTTCCAGTGAGATTAACAAGCTTTTAAATGATTAGAAGACATCTGAAGAATGGAATATGAGTCTTATTGTATTTGTGGCCTTGGCACCAGGGACATCAGAAAGAGTAGAGTGAAGTATTGCTTTGAGGGAGATGATGACATTTTATTTTGCTTTTTCATTTTATCTTGTATTGTTTGGTGATAATGGAGATCTCCTCTGATTATATTTTCAGTTTTGTTTGAGTATGATTGAAGTCTTCATGTTTTTAAGGCTGACCTGCAAAATGAGAAGTGTTTACTACTTTGAAAGATTATAGGACTATGATAAAGTGTTTTCTTTATAATTTTATTTTACCTTTTAAAGAAAAAAATACAAACAACATTTCCTAAAATTTCCATGGAAGTTCTATGGATATTTGTATTTCATCTTTTGATGCATATTAACCTCTGTGATTCTGGCTCTGTTTTGTAAACTGCATAGTCACACCATAGCCTACTGCTCTAATGTGTGATGGTTTTGGGTCATGGTCTGTGCTGCCCCACAGTCAGCCTGGCTTGCATCTCCTCTGCGGGAGGAAAACAGCTTCACTGGGCTTCCGCCTTCCCAAGCATCTCCCTAGAGCTACCTACTATGATCCTCCTTTCCTTCTCTTGGCTGGCAGCAAGGTGATGGTGCATAGCTGAACTACAGAACATGGGATGCTATCAGCAGCAGTTTATGGGTCCTGGGTTGGAAGTAGTTGAGGGATGGATTTGCACTGGAGTAGTACCAAATTGCAGTGGAGAAAGAAAGAGTTTACATCAGTTTGCTTTGCTCTCTTCCTTTTGTGATGAAGTGCCCAGAGGCCAGTGGCATTTTCCTAAAGCAAGGAATCAGGAAGGAAAGACAAAGACCGAGTCTGAGCCACAAACCTTCAAACACATGCTGACCTTCCTCCAGAAAGTTAAAAGTATTGTAGTTACACGTGGTAGAGTGACAAGCAAACCACTAAGCCATGCAAAATGAGCGAACTTCAGTGGTGAACTTATTCCATTAAATGAATCCAACACAACTTTTGGCTAAATAACATGTTGCTAAAGATAACGTTGTAAGCATAGTAGCATTGCTAAAGACAGCACTGTAAGCATCATAGTAAGCAGTATCTGGAAAAAAGGGCTTGTCATTAGCATAAAGGTGTCAAGCTATTGCTCTGACCAAAGCAGTAAATTCACTGATATGGTAAAGGACTAAAATGGTTGGAGCATTTGATGACATCTCCTGAGGCATAGGGAAGCTCTAAATAGAAGGCAGGCTAGAGCTTTAAAAAATGAATAAGGCAAGATTTGTAGGGAGATCTATTTTATTAGGTCACCGGATATAGCTGAAAAAAAGAATATGGAGGAGAAGCACTTTTTTGTGGGTCACTTTTCTACTTGGATAGGATAGATTTTTGTAACAAATATAATGGCTAGATTAGATAGCAGTTGCATCTGAAAGAAGCTATATTTCACTTTTCTTAAAAATTGCAAAGCTAATTACTTCTCTAATTCCCAGGGTTTGCTTATCGTTTTTGCAGATAAATAGCTAAAATGCAAATAATTATCTATATTTCTGGACTACTTTCAGAATTTCTTTCGTCAGTCGTGCAGTACAGTGAATGCGTGTTTGTTGATCGACCAAAAACCCAACATTAAAGTTTCTCAGACCAACAGTTTTACGTCTGAAGTGAGCTTTGACCGTTGATGAGAAGTTTTATTTCCCCTCATTCTTTTTGCCTCTAGAAGTAGACTGTCCAGATATTACAGAACTAGTAAGCCTGAAATCTATAGAAAAGTTTAATATATAGAATAGAAAATTTCTGCTAGAGGTGAAAAGCTGGAACAAAATGTTTACTTTTATCATAAATTACATTTAAGTACAACTGCAAAGAGTTGCTAAGCTTTTCCGTTTTTCTAATAAGTAAGTTTTACCTAACCATGGTATTAATAAAAGTGACTTTTGGTAATGGAGAGAGGTGTTTTCCAGATTCTGTATGCCAGTAGATAACTCAACAGACAGAGAACTGTACTGCTGTTGTTTAATAAGGATGTGGATACACTAATGTTAATTAGAAGGACATGTTAGCCTGTCTCTTGCCATAGTCTATCTTTGATGATAGCTGTGGAACAGTTCAGAATGTGGTGTTATAATCTTACAAAGCTTTGCTTACTGTATTATTTATTTTTAAAGATCAAATTACCTTTGGTAAAATACATTTAAAACCAGCTAAGCCATATCTTCAAACTGATTTAAAGTCAGAGACTCCTTTCCCATTAATTTTTCATGAGACAGCCTAAGTGGATAAATTATTTTGAGTTTGGGATTTGGGCTTCCAAGTAACTTGTTACTTACTCAAACTTTTAATTAAGTAAACTATTCTCTTTATAATTCATATTAAATTATTTCCTGCAGCAGTATTTTACAGGTGAAAAATCTATGGATTGCTGATTTACTGAATAAGAAATAAAATATGAAAAGCATGAGTTGTAAAAAGTTTTTAATTTATTGATTTTTAATTTCACTAGAGGATGCTCTTATTTTTGTTCTGTTTCCAGCTGCTCTTAAAAGTATTATTTTATGAACCACTGATATATGTGCTGTCACTCTCTTAAATGGTAAAATTCTTTTTAAGAATTGTAGGATATTCTAAATGGAATATAAAACTACTCAAGCATAGGCTTTATGGTTTTTATTAAAATGACAAAAAATACAATTTTAGTAAAAATATCACTAATATTAAAAAAAAAATCCAGGGGGAAAAAACCCTGAAAATATGAAAGTTGGAGTAAGCCAAGTAAAATCCTGAAAAAGACCTTAATTCTTTTAAAACTTAGGTATAGATGTAACTTTCACAAGTGCATGGAGTTTGTACATAGATTAAATTGGATTGGAAACCTTTTAGAAATGATTTTAGGAGTAAAGGAAGAAGATATTTCACAGAGATACTGGACACCAGCCTTGTTCCAATGCTACGTAAACAGTTATTTGTCCTGAGTCCTCTAACTCCTGCACTGATTCTTTCCAGCCTGCTGAATGGTGCTGGATATTTTCTTGCATTAGGTTAAAAAGGAAAAAGGAAATAATGTCAACCATCCCATTTGTTTTTTCAGCCACTCCTACCTATTACATATAAGGCCTTATGATCCACAGACAAGTGAGGAATTTTCTGGTCACTATGTGTTACTTAAAGATTTGATTCTACAGGACATATTATCTTAGCTAAAATACAAGTACACCAAATGTTCAGAACACAGCTAATTAAACAGGCAGCTATTTTATAACGTAATTGCTTCATCCTACTTCATCTATCATTGTCCAAATAGCTCAGTTCTTAAACCGTATGGGATCCAGTTTTGTACAGCGCTATTCTTTAGTCGTTCATACATATTGAGCTAATGGGACTATTTGCAGAACTAGAAACTATTCAATGCTTGGAGAGCTATCTCTTCATGCAGTGATCATATTTTCCCCCTATTCTTTTTATCATATGAACATTTCTAATAGATATTTGCTTTTAGTTATAAAATTTATCCACTTCAAGGATTATAAAAAATCTGTCTATAATACCAGTTAACAGTTATATTTCCAAAACGACTTGACAAAAATTTCTCTGGAATGACTCCTGGTCACATCTGAAGTTTATCAATTTTGTGACAGTCCCCCAAAACAGAACGCAAGTTGCCATTGACAGAGAAAGCTCTAGCATGTTTCTGTAAATTTTATATACCTTTTTCATTAGGCTATTGAGGGCTATTCAAAGTGGCTAACATTATTATCATTCCAGTTATAGAAAGAAACTTAATGGTTCATTCCTTTTTTCAATCTGATTCTGTATTGTCATTGTAACACCTCCTCAGTCGTTCTATAAAAATAATATGTATATAGAAGACATTTCTTATAGTAGTATTTTTTTCAGAGATCTACCACTTCTTTATGTAATCCCCTACTGGGAATAAAGTTAGTTTGAACTGCCTACAGTTTTCATCACTTTGTAAATGTCAGATTTATAAAGTGTATACAGAGTTTTATACAGAGATGTGAAAGATTTAAGTTGTGTTATATAACAATTCTTGCATATTTCAATCTTTTTCTTTCCTACTTAAAAATTCTATATATTTCCATCTTTCTATTTTTTCTGTTTCTCCTTTCATCTTTAGACATCACTTTGACTTGCTGAATTCAATAACTGAATATATGCACCATTTTGCGGGATCCATATCTTAATTAAATTTAATAGAATCATAGGGTAATTCAGGTTGGAAGGGATCTCAGGAGGTCTCTAGTCCAACTCCTGCTCAAAGTAGGGTCAGCTATGTGATCAGATCAGGTTACTCAGGGCTTTACCTGACTGCATCTTAAAAGCCTCCCAGGATGCACAGCCTTTCTGGGCTACCTAATGCAATGTTTTACTGTTTTCATGGTGAAAAAGCTTTTCCTTATATCAGTCAGAACCTCTCCTATTTCAGTGGTTCAGTACTTGATAACAATGTGCACTCTGCAGGTGTCCAAAATGCATAGTTTGTAACTTTTTGGCCATGCCGTATTGAAAATGTATATTTGCATTTCATCTTATATATACGTATTTAGCATAGTCCCAGCCCACCAATGAAATCTGTGTACGGAGTTTCTACTGTGATCGCTCACTTCAAAAGCTTCTACACGAATTTAATAACATACTCAGATACATATTTGGAACCAGTACATCATAAGCATGTACTGCAGAGTCCAAGATGAAAAACTGCAATAAAAGTAAGATCTTTTATTTCTTGTGGAAATGATTATTTTAATCATAGTGAGATTTAATTTAATTGAGTTAATTCTGTAATTGCAAAGCTGCCTGGAGACTTGAAAAACTGTCTTTATTAGTTGAAATAAATTTAGATGTATTACTGAATTTCGTGCTGGAAAACTAGGCAAGTAGTACATTATTTTGACAAAGAAATCCTAAATAAAACATTGAACTGTATCAAGACTGTATATAACCTTTTTAGTTGCTAATACTGCACAGTAATGCAAATGGAATAGACTTTTTTTTAAAAATTGTTCCTCAAATACTCTATCTGTATAAACTTGAGTACAGGCAAGGGTGACATGAAATATATTTTCCATCATTTTTTCTTGAAGTATTTATTACTGTAAAGTGTGATCATTCACACATTTACAGAAACAAGACTTTACTTTCACAGAAGGATGGGGCATCCACTTCTCAGCGGAATTTGAAAGCAAATAAAAATAATTTACTTTTGGTACTTATTTTCTAAATATTTCTTTATCTATTGTATACTTTATAATTTGCTGTTAATTTACTGTTAATTGTATAGGCATTTTTTACAGTGAAACAGAACATAACTCCAATGTGAAGGCACTGTAAATGGTTGGTGCAATGTATAACCTGTAAAATAATGAGCTTAATGGATTCAAATTACTCACTGAACTAGCCAGAGAGAGAAGCGAAGGGACTGGGAGGAGGGAAGGAAACAATACCATAAAACTGTCTGCTGTACCTTTTGTACTGAAAAGGCCTTGGAAGAGTGAGCAAAAATTTTCAGATGGTAATATTCTAGATGTTTGTTTTTCTTTGAGGAATTTGTTTTTTCCTGTTGATATTTTTATATCACTCTGAGTTAAGGTGTTTCAGATAGCACTTTCTGTTGTTGTTGTTATTTCAGACAAATACATCCTTACTCTTAATGTGGTTTTATTTGAAAATAGAAAAAATAGTATTGGATACCTTGCCTTGGTGTCATTTCAAAATACAAACTCAAATATAGCAAATGCCTTAAGAAATACATATTTAAATATAAAATACTCTCTGATGCAAGAATGCTGTTCCTTTATAAATTTTTAGTTCATGCCATGCTCAAGTACCTGAAATAAGGCCCTAAACATAGCATGGTACAGAGTTTAACAGTCCTGGATCTACAGGAAAAAGAAAGAGGAATTGACTTCTAAAGTTAAGACCTGCTTGCAAACCCGCTCTCCTCTTTGTCGTGACATTTAGAAGCCCACTTCATCCCCCAAAACAGTCACTGTCTTAAAGAACAAAATCTTAGTCTTATTTTAGAGAAGGACTTTATTCTAAGTAGTCAATACTAGTTAAATTTTAAAATTACAAAAAAAACACCACACTGTTTCATGTTTCTACTGAAATGCCAGTAGATTAGGAATTACTTACTTTTGTAATAATGCCATTTGCAGGAGGGTGGGTTATAATGAAAAATTGCGAAAATTTGTTGTAAACACTAGTCTCGTTATCAGGATCACGTAGAAAAAAGCGCTTTTTTATGCTACACAGCATCAGCGAATGTTTTATTTTTCCCTTTGTCGTCCATCTCCATCCTCTAATAAATATGAGGAAGGAAGGTAGAAAACTCTTCTGTTTTTCCTCTCATGTTCTGGGCCTTCAAATTGGTTTTGCCCTGGGCAAAACTTTCTCCTACTTAGTATCTGTCTAACCATCTGTGCTACCAAAATACCAAAGAATAAAGTGCAGCTGGGGTCAAGAAAGTAAAACACAATCACCTACCTGGCTCTAAGTTCCTTATGTCTCCTTATGTCCTATCTACATATGTTTTCATGCCACCATTGCACATCTAATGCAATTTGGTTCAAGGGCTAAAATTCTATTCTCATTCACGTAATTGTTAGCCAAGTTTTAGTTGTTGGGCCTTTCATTACTGATGCAATAAGATATAAGTCAGTCAGAAGGACTATAACTTGATTAAAAAATTTTAGGATATTGTCTGTAACTCTGGAAGTTACAAAAACATTGCCTTTAAACTTTTAGCACAGCCAATCTGAAGTTGCATTTACAAGCAAATAAAGTAGTCCATGATGTTATATAGTTTCAATTTTTCCTGTCACTATAGATTAACATATCAGGTTAAGGATAGCTGTTATGATCTCTCTGATCAGAAAATTTCAGCAGTGCTCAAGAGAAGCCCCATTTTTTTCATTTATATACCAAATTAATAGTTTGCACATTGGTAATGTCCAAACTGCACCAAGGAGGTTTTAAAGTGGGTGCAGCCTCTACAAAGCTACTTTGCTTTTGCTGGCATAGCCTCCAAACTCCACAGGAAAGAAATTTTTCCTGGTAAAATGGGTATGTTTTACTGACAGTAAGTGAATTAGAGGCTTTTGCTGGCTCAGCTATATCAAGGAGGATTCACACCTCAAACCTATAGTTTTGTGGGTAAATGGCTGCAGAACAGACATAGACTTCACTGCTTTCTTAAGGTTATCTAGAATTTAATCATTTTTATTTCACTTCTAATGAAATGTTTGAGGAGGTTGGTTAAAATAGGAATTTAAATGTCTGCTTTTAGCATAGCATTAGCAAACATTGATTGTCTTATGAAAAGAGAATTATGAGTGATTTATTGAAAACAGAAATCAGACTGCTAATATTTGGGGGTTAAAATAATGTAATATAATTTCATTTCCACTTACTTATTTAATGTCACATGGAAGTAGACCCTGATGTACACTAAAGTAATTAGCAGCAAAGCAGTGATCACGTTTGTATTACCAGGTGTGAGACATTGTTAATTAACTGAAACAACTCTGAAATGATGCCTAGATAAGTGCTTTTTTACTGGACTTATTTTCAATATTCAGAGAATGCTGCAATTGTTTGTTTAAACATGAATTGTGTAAGATATTTATATTTATATTTAAAAGGACATTGGCAGCTTATCTGGGCTTTAAAATTGTACTTCCTTTAAAGGGGTATTTTGTTGCAGTGGTATTTCCATAAATAAGCTGTACTAATATACATATTATTGTATCATTGTAACTCATGGACTGTAAACACTGTAAAGCAGTGTATGTTCACTTTATCTATGATGATTTCTATATAGATAGTTACTGTGGAACAGAAGCCTTATGTATATCAGTTCGAGATGTCTCTTGAGATGAATTGTTGTTGCTACTGCTTACAGTTGCCTGCAGATACTTAACTGAAAGAAATAATTCAGATTAAACTATTTCTCTCTGGTCTGAAATTCAGTTGAGATTTATTGATAGATAAAGTGGTAGAAATCACCTTTATCACCCATATTCCTGGGAAAATTATGAGTATGCATATAATCACTGAATTATTTATAGAATCCAGCTCAGCCATTTCCAAAGCACTAGTACCAGAATCTGTTGCTGCTTGGAAAATATTCAGGACTATGAGCTAAATGGGGCTGTACATGGGCTATGCCTTTCTTTTCTTTCCTGTATCTTGAGAAGGAAGCATGGAGAAGGAAGCATGGAGAAGGAAATCCTTATCTTTCCAGTGGAAAGGAAGGGGCAAAAAGAGACTCCAAATGACTAATTTTTTTTAATCACTTGCCGTTTGAACATGTGACTTGAGAATTTATCAAAAAATTAAATACACCTCCTACAGAAGATGTTCCTCTCCCCTGATATGAAGAACAGAAAATAAAACGGTAAGGTTCTCTTCATTTCTTTTATGAACTATCTGTATAGTGCTAGAACTCTTGTCAGTGGCTCAAAGCGTTTTCCTCTCTGCCACAGATTTTTTTCCCAAATCATAGGGTCATAGGAAAATTTCAGATCAGAAGGCGCTCGGGAGGACATCTAGTCCAGCTTCTTGCTCAAAACAAGGTCAAATCTACCCACTTGTGTCTTGAAAACCTCTCAAGGTGGGGACTGCATAATCCTGCTCCACAAATTCCTGCATTTGATTATCCCAATAGTGAAAAAGTTTGTCCTTATATCCGGGTAGAATTGCTTGTCTTTCCATTTATGCCCATCATCTCTCATCCTCCCATGGTGCACCACTGCAAAGAGACTTGGCTCAGTGGTCTCAATGACCCCCTTGAAGGCTTTGGAGGGCTGCTATTAGGCCCCCCAGGTCTTCCCTTCTCCAGGCTGAACAAGCCCAAAGGGCATGTGCTCCAGCCCCTGACCATCTTGGTAGCCCTCTGCTGAGCTCACTGCAGTTTATCGAAGTCTGTCTTGTACTAGGGCTGGGGGGCAAATCTGGGTGCAGCGCTCCCAGATCTAGCACATCTAGAGATGTGGTCTAACAAATGCTGAGTAGGAGGCGGATAAACATTTCCCTCAATGTACTGGCTGTGCTCTGGTTCCCACAGCCTCAGTTACTCTTGGCCTTCGCTGCTGCCAGGGCATGCTGCTGACTCAGGTTCAGCCTGCTGCCAACCAGGACCCCCAGGTCCTTTTCAGCAGAGCTGCTCCCCAGCCAGTCAGTCCCCAGCTTGTATTGGTGCAAGAGGGGGTCATCCTTCCCAAGTGCAAGGACTGTGCATTTGATCCTTATTGAATTTCATAAGGTTCCTGTTGGCCCATTCCTCCTGCCTGTTTAGGTCCCTCTGAATGGCAGCCCTGCCCTTAAGCATATCAACTGATTCCCCCCAGTCTGGTGCCATTGAAAACTTGATGAGAGTGCACTTGGTCACCTCCTCCATGTCATTGATAAATACATTAAAAAGGACAGATCCAAGTATAGACCCCTGTGGTACTCCATTTGTTGCAGGCGTCCAAGGAGAGTACAACGCATTAACCACTACTCCATAAGCCCGATCATCCAAACAGTTTTTAACTCATGTATACGTCCACCCATCCAGACTGCAACATCCTAAGCTGGGCACAAAAACATTGTGGGAGGCAGTGTCAAAAGCCTTGCTAAAGTCAAGGTAAATTACATCCGCTGCCCTCCTCTCATCCACAAATCCAGCTGCCATCCTTTATAGTAGAGAGTTATATTTAGACTAATAAGCTATATTGCAAGAACTTACATTGCAAAGTCAAGCACTCAGAAGGTAGTAAATGTTAAATTTATGGCTGTCTGTGCAATCTTAATTTGATCATTTGCATGTATGCATTATTAACTCTAAATACATAATCTCATACTATTTTTTTGACAAAACTCCTGACTCATTTAGTGCATGGGTTGAAAATACAAAGTAGACCTTAATTTCAGAGCTACTGGAAACCTTTCTTATGAATTTTAAACCAAACTTCATATGCATAACTTCTCATAGGCTATCCCGTACTGTATCTTCCACTGACATTAGTGAAGTATAGTTCTCCAGAATCTCAAAATCAGATCTGCCAATATCACTGGCCAACTCTGGTAAGAAAAGAGTGTTTTCCCTCTCTCCATCTCTCTCTCTCTCTGTCTGTCTTTGCCTTTCTATGATGTGCATAGGTATATTTTTTATAATTATACATTCTTACAGTGAAAATGCCTTCCCACAAAGCAAAACCTTGAAACCTCTATTTACATCAAGGCCATTCTCAGTCAAAATTCACTGGAGTAAACACATTACATATTAATTTACAATTAACTGACAAATCAGTACATAAGTTGTGAACTCTTATATGAAACTTTTTTTCCTGCTTGTGTTGCTGTGTCCATGTTCCAGCAGATAAGTGTCTTGACCTTGTCAATGTAATACAGTTTACTTGGGTGTTCATAGTTAATCTATTATTGGGACATCATTCTATTCATTTGATAAAATCATCAATTCCCTGAATAATGTAAAATGTGATTCAATAGAATCTAAGCTGTTAATAAATAAATAAAATAAGAATAAAATGTCAATAAAATAGAAGCTGTTAAGCTCACAATGAGTAATTAATCATCTGAATTAAAAGTTGAACTTCATAGAGTGTCCTAAACATCTTCAGGTCCAGGGCTTGCAGGTCACGTGGAAGAAAAAGGTCATTTATTAGAGATCTAATTTTATTCTCCTGCTAGGCTTCAAAAAATGAATTCCAACCTAAGAAAGCGACAACTTCATAAGTCATTGCACAGCACACTTCTAAAACCATGGCTAACACATTCAATTGTATCTGAAATTATTTCAGTAATAAGCATAATCACCGCTCATTCAATTCCATAGGCTTTTTGTACGTGTGGGGTGCTCTAGGAAAATGTTAGTGGCAGATAAAAGGAAATGAGTGCTGGGAACTAGTCTTCAAATTGTAGTGTTTCCTACAGGTGTAATATAATAACTATGTAAATATGACATAAGGAAATAAAAAAGGGCATCTTCATTATGAAAATATTGAGGTTGAACATTTTATAGCACTGACAAAAAAAGCATCCCTAAAAATATTATATCCTCAGGATTGCTGCACTGCATTTCTTCCTATAGAGCATTACAGTTTGGGGGTTTTGAAGTTTGACGTGCTTCCTTAAAGCTATTATTTTGCAAAGTACCTGAATGTCAATTTATTGCAGGAAAGAAAATAGCTAGAAGGGAAAAATTAAGATACTGTTTTTGCAGTTCTTGGTTGGTTGGTCTGACCTCCATAGTTTATTTTTGTAAGGGCATTACAGTAAGATCCCACGTATGGATGATATTAACCTTTACCGTATCTTTTCTCAAAAGTAAATTCCTTCACTCTCACATGGGAGAGCTGTGTGAGTAAATCCAATAAATACAAATGGAATGCTGAAATTTACACTATATCAGTGAAGAATATGTCCAAAATGTCTAGAAACTGTTATTAAAAGATATACATGTGATAGAATTACTTTAGGCTTTAACTGTTATACTAATCAAGACCTCTGAGATCTCTGTTACATTGAAATTCCGCCCTCATAGTCACACGTATGTCTACTGCAAATACTAGAGAGAGATAAGAATGTGTAGAAGAGATTATATTTCATCCAGTTGTAATTATGTAACTGAAGAATATTTTTTTAAGTGTCTAATGAAAAATTTTGCTAAGAAAAAAACCCCAGCAACAAGGGCTTTCCTTGGCTGAAAATAATTCCCACAACTTGAAAAGGCTCAATCTGGTACATAACAAACAGCAAACTTCCATATGAATAAATCTCAAATTTAGAACCTGTTATGATAGCCAAAGTCCAAGTGAATTTGATGATTTTTTATTTTGTTTAAATTGTCTATCACAGTCTTGCTGGGTCTTTTTTTCTGTAAATTAGAGAAGCATTAGGTAGCATATTAATAATCACGGTTATATGTCTATTTCATTGCAAGTAAGTATGGACTAATTGTTCATAGTAATGAAGTAGTACAGGTAGATTTGTGAATGCCTTGTACTGAAATTATAGCTTTACATTAAAAATTGTTTAGAATTCACACTGCTGATGCACAAAGTCAATTTGGCACCAAAGACAAGAAGAGATTGGACTCCATGTCAAAGAAATTTGATTATACGAAACAAAGAAGTCTCTCAGCTTCCTGGCCCAGGCTAGCAGTTGTACCTGAAAGACTGGAAAAATTGATCACTATTTGGTGAGACAATCTGCAATATTCCATTCACTTCCATACAGTTTTATGCCTTCACTGCAAAGCACCATGGTAAAATTGGTTGGAACGTTAATTGTAAGACCAGTCTTCAAGTAGTTGCTTTATCAAATTGGATAGAAACCAATCTTTATTAAGTTTTGATACTGTTGGCCAATTTGAAATGGCTTGAGTGATTATGATTCAGAATATCTGGCAGTTAATTGGACCTATGACTCTAATGTGTTTTGAAATCAGCTTATCTGATTTCTTGCATAAAATCCAGATTTGGGGTGCAGTTTCAATAGTGTATGCTAGATCTCATTAGTAAGATAGCCATGATGAAAGCTGTAGGAGCCAAGGATATCAGTGAGCATATGAAATTAAAACTAGGATAGATTTTTAAAGGATTTTATTGATTTAAGTCTCCACATTTTATTGATAGGACAGTTTGTGCTTTATTGATTTTAGGTTAGCTTCAGATTTCTACATGATCAATCACTTCTGAAAAGAGGGAATAAACTGGTAGGGGATATTCCTGAAAAAGTTAACCCTCCTGATTTGCTGTTGCATAAAGCCTCCTCTTCTTCAAGATTACAATTCTTCAGCAGAGGAAGTATGTCAGGCTTACCCTCTGAAGTCATTGAGCTAATATGTTTCAATATTAGTAAGTGAGATAAACAAAGTAATATTTTTTGAAGTATGATAATAATGAAAAGGCATCCTGCAGCCTTTCCAGGCCCTATCACAATCTAATGATCACTTCCTACACTAATTCATTCAATTAAATTACTACTTTTTGCTGTTCATACTGAATAAGTAAGTCACTATTAATGTAATCTAATAAAAACTTTATTCTTACCTTAGAAAAATATAGCTAATTTCCACTCTGGCCTTTACAGCCCCTCACCTGCAGAACAAATTTTTTTTTCATTGAAGATAGCTATTAAAAAGGAAAAGCCTTCTACAATCTGTAAAATGTTTGAATTTAAGCACTATCAGAAACAAAACTCATTTATCAAATGGCACAGCTGTTCATTATATGCTTATAATGATCCTTGTTATCTGGGTGCTGTTTGGTATTTATAGCTAATTAACTCTCTTCTATACCACCTAGCAATCTTTGTTTAGAGAACAGAGAAAAATGAACTATGTTGAATTAGAAGCTGCTAAATGCATAGAACAAATTTAGTCAATTTACTGCAGACCAATTGTTACCAAAACACTGAAAGATATTTTCCTTTTTTTTTTTTTTTTAACTATGTCTTTGATTTTGTAATTTTACATAGAAGGCTGAGTATAAAGACTTTTGCAAGTTATATAGGCTCCAAAGTTGAATATCTTCTTCTCATTTTCCCTTTATTAACTTTGCAGAACTGGACTATTATCAAGGTAAGATTAAGCAGATGTTTCTATTGCTAATGCTGAAGTGTTAAAATATATGTAATATTTTATAGCAGGTTGAAAAAAATTTTCACTTGCTTATTAAATAAAATATAATACTTGGTGTGAGCAGTAAGTACAAAAGCTGTATACCTAGTCTTCTGAGGTGATGAAGCCTATTTCCCTGTATGCTTCTGGTCACTTAAAATAAAGGAAACATACTGCAAAGGGGAAAACTCTTTCTTCACTTTGAAGTGAGTCATTTCAAACTTAGTTTCAAAACTGGAGACTTGTGGCATTATCAGTAAGTGTAATATTATGGATCCTGATAGCTTATGAAACTGTCCTTCAATACGGATGGAAATAATTCAGAAATCACTTGTTAATGACTTGTTCGTAGAACACAGATTCCTAGTTAAACTCCAATATGCTGCATATGCCTTCCCACTACAAGTTTGGGGATTTAGTTCTTATAGCATCATAGCTTATAAAATGTTAGACTCTATGTTGATGATCTTGTAGTGTAGATGTCCTCTTACTTCTCTGTTGACATCACTCACTAGCTATTTTGGTGACATTGCCAATTACAGGAAATGAAGAGTACTCGTTAGAAAGTGTTATATTTACTAATTACTTCCTAATACAAAAAAAAAAAAAAAGGGAAGTTGGGTGTTTGAGCATTTTTAAAACAAAAGGGGCTTTTTTCCACTCTTCCTTCCAGTGAACTTTTGATTTTTTTTTAACCAAATTAATTATTTTTGTTTGATGTTTTCCCAAATGTTTAGTTCCAATTTTTTTTTATAATGTAAATATTTTTCTATGATATAGTTATTTTGGGCTGAAGAATTTCCTGCTTCTTTTTATTCTTAGGATCTCACTAACTGCATGGTTTTAGAAAAGTCACTTCAGGGTAGATGTTCAACAGTAATTACATGTACTTTAAACAGTTTATTCTTAGACACACGGTGCTACAGTTTTCCCATTTATAAAACTTCTGTGGTAAACTGTCTTCTTACAGTTATTACAGAATTTTATTGTTTTTAAAATGTTTATTGATCTTTAAATGAGTCATTTTTACAGATAACAGATGTAAAGGACAGGAGGCTTTGTTACTCATTTGGTTTATCTGCTGTAAACCTCTTCTCAAAAATTATTTTTGAAGCACTCATATACAATTATTTTTGCTGTAATTTCTCTGAGCAGAGGAGGTAGGCATGGGAAAGAAAAAAGGAAGAGGGAGACGTCTTCTGTTACTGACTCCCTTCAAGATTTTCTGCCTGTTGCTGTCCTCCTTGTAAAGGTTATGCACTAATGGTCACAGGCTATGAATCTAGTGGTAAGACTGAGTAATGAATTTACCTCACCAGTCTGATGAGACTGCATTGTGTCTGATTGTTGGGCTACTCATCACCCTCGTGTAGAATGGGACAGTTCATACGTCTCGGATTCCACCTCTGTCCTGTCAGACTTCCCAGTTGCCCTGGGCTGGTGCAAGAACACTACTAGGGTCTCGTCTTCTTCAGTATTTCCTGAAGATACCTAAATGCTTTTAACCAAGAGACAATTCTTCTATTCTAGTTCTGCACATCAGCAATAAAATACTAAAATGTTATTTCAATATTCAAATAACATGGTATTTATTTATGTATATGTATTATGTATTTAGTTTTCCCTGACTTTAAGGCAATATAATGTTTCTATCCTCAAAGTTCAATAGCACAAGTAGTTGTTAATTCAAAGAGAGAGCAGGAGCTAGCGGTATAATGCTGCTAGTGTTTTGGTAAATAGAAGACTGCTCTAAATGTTAGTAGTACAGTGCTAGTATCAGATAGAATGCACAGTTTGCAAAGAGAGTTTCAAACCACTTTGAACAGATCTGTTGTTCAATTTAGCATCTGGTACTTAGTCAGAATTCATTGCTTTAAAAATGTGTAAAAAAGAAAAAGTGCCTTTCATAAGCTAGGCTACTGGATTGGATTATATTTTTAGCTGAAAAAGGTAAAAGAATATTATTATATTATTGGATAGAATTATTATTCTTTGATAGAGCTCTCATTATTTTTAGCCTAATTTTTCTCTACTTGTGCAATCTTTTTCTCAGTTTCCCGATAACTGTATTTGTTCTTCATCCCTTTCCATCCTGCACCCACCAATAACCTTTGTATGGGTTGGCCAATTTCAGCCACATTTGACAAGATGGCATAGGTCTCGGAGGCGCTGGGGCCGTACGAAGGTCTTCGTGACGTTGGTTCAGTCATACGCAGACTCCAAAGCCTTTTGTTTGGCATGCCACTGACTTAGGGCTAATGCTTCCCCAAGAATCAAGAAGCAGGAGTCAGCTAAGCAATCAAAGTATGTCAAGCTGCAAACACAGCATGTGCCACTCACCAGGCTAAAAAGAAACCTGTTAGGATGCGGGGAAGGGGATATGAGTTTAGGGAAGGGAGAGTGAGATATGAGAGGTGACTAGAGATTGGAATGTTGTAAGGGGATTGGTTATAGAGATGGGGGGAGATATGAGTAAATCAGGCATGATACATAAGTTCGTAAAAAGCCAGGCTTTGTTAGTTTTGTTGCTCACAGAGTTTCTTGCTTGACTTGAATTTTCTTTGCCACTGTTCACAAGAAACTAGGTGTTTTTTTAAAAAAAAAAAAAAACAAAAAAACCTGCATTTCAGCTCAGCTATGTGATTAAAAAAATTGAAGTTCATAAGCAGCTCATTATGTTTAATCTATCTCCTCAGAGCAATATTTACTAAAAATTGAATTTGTTTATTGCCTTATGTTCTTATATCATTTGTAAAGAGAACTGAATGAAGGGTCTTAAAACTACCACTTCAGAAGGTATTCTGAGGGATCGCTTTCTGGGGGACATGTTAAGAATAATGGTTGTAGTTACTCATATTATTACAAATCACTCTTTTCTTTATGAATGAATTTGGGAGATACAAATGAATCAAAACAAAGATTAAGAAAAAATCCCAAGATTTTTCTTCCATAACTCTATGACTCTTATTTGTTAGTCAAATTCTGTTTAGTTTTTTAAATATGTCTATGTGTTTTAGCATATATGCATCTTTAAAGCTTTGCATCAGATGAGGAGAAAGTAGACAGTGACAAGATTTTTTTGAGTATATAGTGTATATAATCTGACATTTTCAGGACACGGATTTTAACTAAACTAATTTACACCATCAAGCCATATTACTTAAAGTACACGACAGCAAGCTATCTTAAAACTGAATGTACGGATTTCTTCATTTTCTAGATCTAAGATCCATTAATTTTTTAATGTGGAATTTAATCTTCTTTTCTCCTTTCATATCATGACTATGGATCACTATTGTAGTTGCTACTAGTTTCACCTTCAGTCCCTTTCGTGTCTGTATGAGAGCTCACCTGCTGCTGCCAGGCGCTGTCTCTTCCCCATCACAGAAAGCCCACAAATCTCCCATGGATGGATTAAGCCCTAAGCTATAGTACTGTGTGTATCTAATTTAGTATATGGATATGTCTCTTCCCCGTAATTTAAATAGCATCTTTCCTAAGAGTACTTTTTTTTTTAAAATGTGAAACATTCTTCCATTTTTATCATCTACTTTATTATTATTTCTTTATATTCCTCTTGCTTGTATTTGCCCATATTTAAATTATTTTGCTAACTAGGCAGGATCAAAATCCAGCTTTGACTGTTACTATACTGAAAATGCTCCAAATTAGCATCAGCAATTCCTCATAAACTCTTAGATGAGACTTCTCTAGGGACCTCAATATAACACATGCAACGGCCCGTTTTCATGTGTCTTGTCTTCCGGTGTCTGTGTAATGACTGCATCTGTGATGGTCTGCAGCTGAATTGCCTGCTGAGTTCTTCTATGAATGTTGATCAAGTTAAGAATTACTAGATTTGTTTTGTAGGTTCATTGCTTTCGTTTTTGTTGCTAATGGTCACTAAAAACTCTCATTGCAGTTGTTTACATGCTTTAGCAGCCCTTTAAAGAATACCTGGTATTAAAATAAAATCTTCTACATGATCAGCGTTACCTACATCATTATACACAGACTGGTGCTATAGCCCACATCACACACGATACATTCCATATCAGGCTTCAGCTTTTCCTTACCTCGTCAAGGATATTTGATTTCTTTTAATCTGCATTGGATTTCTTTTGCAGAGACTGTGCCCTGCTATGTAAAGTAAACAACCAACAGCTGTGGTACATAATTCCAATAAATTGCTGAGATGAACTTATCTCACATGTTCTTCTTGAAATTTCTTGTTTTCCAGTATGTCATTAATTTCATAACCACTTTTCAGCAATTTAGGGAGAAATTTTAACAATGACTACATTTCCAATAGGTTTAGTTTTCATTTTGTTGTTTGTTTTGGAATCAAGTGACTACATGAGAAGGTTCTCTTTTACTTCAGAAATAAAGTTTTAGCCATCACTTTTGCAGAGGTAGGGCTGTTCCTGCTCTTTTGCTCAGTCATATAAAATCATTATGCAAAGGTAGATACTTTGTATTTATTAGCTTGAGACATCTAAGTCATCTTTTCCAATGTTTCAGCTACATACTGATAGAGACATAAACTGCCCCTCCTAAAAAATACTGCGATTTGCATCCAGAAGGAGAAGAAAGCATAGTTAATTATGATTACATCCGAGGTTTTCCAAGGTATTACTTCTCCTCCTCGCTCCTACCCCCTGAGGTCAAAGTAACAACTTTCTAGCTCATGTTAGACCTTGGAGAGGTCCCTGAATTTAGAAGCTGTTGTCTGTTTCCATAGGCTTGGGCTGCACTTATTTAAAATGTTGCTGTTCATGCGTATTAGAGGAATGAAAACAGTTTTTTCTGAATTGTTATCACCGTGCCTGTATGCTTTCTTTTACCCTGTAGCTTAAAAATTCTGTTAGGACTCTTAAAAACTTTGATTGTCAGAAGCCTTGTTCTATCTGTGTTAGTATGAGACCTGTTTCTCTCATGTAGACCTCTTATTTTCCAAAAGTTTCAATAGTGCTGCCCCATCTAGCCTATGCTTTTTTCCTGGTCACATAAAATCTACCCCTCTGCTTCTCTGTGTCTGCTCATGATATCAGGAACGTCTTCTACTAACAGTTTAAGTTTTGCCTTTAGCACTTATCTTCTACCGCTTTCTCCTACCTTGTTGTTGTTACTTGCTCATGAAGCCTGTGCATCTAATCATCTTGGGTATCACAAATCCGGCTATTTACATGCCCCTCAGTCAAACCATCCACAACCATAGCCTGCCTCTTCCTTTCAACAGCGGGTCCAGTTCTGGAGGCATATTCAGGCCAAGGGGCTGTACGGTCACTAAATTCCTTCAGCTCATTCAGCTGGTTTGAAGGGACTGTAGAGGTCTGTGAGGTTCATGAACTATCTATGCCATGCACACACATACACCATGTACCTAGGAGGCAGAAACATCTGATAACCAGTTCAGTAAACTCTGGAGTACCTTGCCCTCTAGCTACTCTAGCTAGACTTTTTTTGCAGTTATTTTACTTGAAAAGACTATCTCAGATTATGAGGTCGTCCTGCTATTTTGCCTCTGCGTACAGCTGATCTCTCTGGCTTCCCCTTTTGTGATTTGTCTCTGAAGTTAAAGGAGGAGAGCAGTGTAGCTTCCTTTCACCTACTATCAAGTTTCTTTTTACTTTGTTGGCTTGCTTACTTTTAGGGTTTTAGCCACTCCTAGCTATGGTTCACCACACTTACCAGCTCATACTATTCCAAATATTTCTTCTAGAGGTATCTGGCTGCCATTTATGTAACAGTGGACCAGGTTACAGATAGAAAATTATAACCTACTCCTTCACCAGTTGTGTATTGATTGACTGGGTTGTTTGGCATGAGGGAAATGCCTTTTTCAAAGATAGATCTCTTACTATTGTCGAGAAATATTAAGGTAATAATAATTCTATTTTTACATGGCATCTTAATCCTTAGAAACAGTAATGGTAATATTAACAATTGTAACCTTTTCTTGTGCTCTGTTTACAGATGCTGAACAGGAAAAAAATTGTTAAAAACGGATATTATGGTAACTTCAATAATTAGGCATTTATTTAGCTAGTGTGCTTGTGCTTTATGTTTCCGTTTGTTTCACTAATGGCAAATAATACTTTGCTGTACAGTAGAACGCCAGCTATAACAGAAAAGTGGAACTGTTAGAGGACAATCGTCATTGTAGAAACCCTTGTACTATCTAACCTTGTACTAATTAATTATAAAAATACATAGGGAACTTGACTGTGCTATAAAAATACCTGTGATGAAGTGGCTTAATTGACTTTAAAGGGACTATATCAAGTAGCTTAGTATTTGAAGGAAATAGCCAAAATATAAATTAGTTATCTATGTTGTGGTGTCTATTTGCTTGACGGTTGTCCTTAGAACTATTAAAATTGTTATTTATAATTATATCTGCATAGTTAAATATGAAAAAGATAGATGAGGATACCAGAGTAATATCAGTTCAGCAAAAGGTAAATTGTAATTTAATAATGATTGTATGAAAAAGTTGCTGGATATTTTAGCCCATGTAGTGAGGAGTGCGTACAATACGTTACAGACAGGTATTGAATTAACAGACTTTAGTGAAACTCTCAGAACCAAACTGGAATTCTGCCAGCTAATTTCAGGTTGGTAAAATAAGTGGAGTAACTGGGAATAAAGGAGAAAAAGCAATGATATTATGAGGAGTAAAGGCGAAAGACTGTACAAAGTATTAATCAATATTTTGTTTGCTTGCTTTTAAATTATTATGAAGACAGCCATGCTTCTTCAGGATGTCCTGAACAGATCTTAAAATACTTTTGGTCATATTGCACATAAAAATTTTAAATAAAAAGTAGTTAAAAGAAACAATAACCATACTGTTCAACATTGCTCTTTAAATTGTTCTTCTGTAAGAACATATTTGACCAGTCTGATTTAAAATATTACAAGAGATGAGATTGGCACTGCTTTCCTGTTGAAAAAATTGCTACTAAAGGTAGAGAAAATGAAGAAAATGCTGACAATGGAGAGAAAAAAACCGATTGATGTAAATCTGAAGCCTACTAGTAGGAGGAGGGCATCCAGATATATAATGAAGACAGTTATATAACCAAGACAGTTCCAAACACTCAAAAGAATGACCTTCTTTATCTTTATAGAACAAGTGCTTTTTATTAAAACTTTTTAATAAAAAGCAGATAGTAAAATATAATATGCAACCAAATTAAATTTTATTCATAAAAAATACTGTATGTGCTGAAAGTTATTAGGTTGAAAATAAGAAGGAAGCACATACACTCCCTCCCCCCTTTTTTTTGTCCCTTTAAAATTATTTTCCCTTCAGTTATATGGAAAAAATCACAACATATATTGGCTATACCAAGTAATGCAAATCTGATTGTATTATTAAAGAGATAGAATAAAAATTATGTGATAAAGAAGGTACTGTGGATAATAACACTGTGGGTAATCTTTCGGCTTGTTTCTCTAGCCATAAATGCCTATTTGTAAAGATATTCTTGACACTAGGAAACTTTTTTGACCTCTAAGGTTGGACTTAGTGTGCCAAGTACACAATCCTTTGAAATTAAGGAGTCATGAACTGCGCTGTAGGAGTAAAATACAGAATAAGAATTGCTATATTAAAATATGAGCCCTAAGGCTGTTCATGTAAAACATGCTTAAAAATTGACAATTGCAGAGAGATTGAACACAGACTTATGCTGTGCCATGCTCTTATTAGCATACTATCAACTGGCATTTGTAATGGTTCCCTTCCCCCCCCCCCCCCCGCCCCCAACACACACAAACAATTTAAAAGATCATTTAGAAAGCATAACCGGTGGGGAACTCCTGCTTCATAGCAGATATTCTTAGCTCAGTCAATAATAGGCATGTCACTGCTTATGCATGATACTATGAGTCTTGTTTAATGTGGGTAGTTTATGATTTCTGTAAACTAGAGGAAGAATGTTTTCAGAACATGGCACAGAAAACTTATAGTAATGTCTGAGGAAGATTTATTGCTCGACAGGTCACACGCTACATTGCAGACTTTTCGTATGATATGCCAAAGGAAGTTCCGTGCATTTAAAAAAAGAAAATAACTCCTATGCTTTCCTAATGTTATATAAAGTTACTTTTTAAATCTTTATTATGCTTTTCAGAAAAACCCAAGATACACCTATGTATTATTTATGTAAGAGTGAACTTTTCAGCTGGGATTTTGAGGAAAGCAATAGGCCCACGAACCCACCCTAAATTCTCCAACACTGCAAAATTCCAAAATGCTCAGCTGGCTTGGTACCTCCCTCCTCTGTTATTCCTATAAATTCCCCCTTCCTTAGCATGGGATGCAGGCTAAGTGGTAAAGGCTATATGCTGTTCTACACTGTGTTATTACAGACTTAGTATACAGGAGAATTGAGCTCTGCAGGAACCCACTGTCATGTACTGCTGTTACAATCTGTTTAACAGTGCAGAAGAACTGAAGTAGACTGAGGTAGCTCTGGAAATAAAGGAATGGAAACATAATGCCATTTTTTCCTTCCCCTGCTTCCTTAATTTTAGAAGATATAAATTGTACTATGTAAGTGTGTGGTGATAGATGATCTGAGTTTCCCCAAAAAATTCTGGAAAATTAGGGCACGGTGAGGACTGGTACTACGCATCATGAACTTGATTTGCCTATTTCGAAACATGTCCTGTTCTTTCGTGTGAGAATGTTGTGTACATGTTCAAGATAACATTACTGTTTCTATATAGAGCATTTTTGTAGTACCAGAAATATTCTGGATCACGTTTTTCAAAGAAACACTGTGGCCAGGCTCTATTTCGTGCTGCGGCTTCTTGGGTAGCATTAAATTGCCTTTGTTGAGTGGAAGGCAGTATCTCATTGCTACGGTATCTCTTCCTGATTATATCTTGTTACAAACTATCACCATGTTAATCAGTTGTTTCTACTGCTCTGTGTACACGTCCAGGGCCTTCAGCAGCAAACACTGAGGACAGGAAGCTACTGCAGTGCAAACACTTTGCTAGTAGTTAAACTTGAACTGTATACAGCTGATTCTATTCTGAGAGAGAACAGAAATGGGACAAATTCGATTCTTGAATTGCAACCAGGTACTGCTTAAACTTCAGCAAGCACCTACAGCTGTTTCTGCAAGTAATTCTAATTTTAGGTCAAATGTGTTCAGAAGAAAATGCAATATGTGATTAAAGGGGGAATCCCCTTTATGTGATAAAAGGGGAAAAATGTAAGCTCTTAAAAGTTACTACCTAGTAGAATTTGTTGCCAGTACAACCTTATTTGGGTTTACTTGTATGAATGGATTCTGATACAGCATAATTGCACAAACACATGCTATTTTAACCTAAGACCCTTGCTTTATTCAGCAAACAGTGGTGATTTAATTTACCTAACGACTAGAAGTTCAATATTTTATTTCATCCCTATGGTTAATTTTTGGCACTCTGGTCTGACTGGCTTGCTATGCACCATTAGGGCTTTGTTCTAAAGAAAGTACTATTAATCACTTTGTGGTTGTTTATACGGTTCTTATCAATACAATGCATAGGTACTTCTTAAACATTAATTTATGTACTTTCATAATGCTCCTGTGAGATGGAAGGGTACTTTTTACACTTCACAGCTGAGGAACTGAAAAACAATGAGATTGAAGTCAAAAGCGTTTGCTAATTACAGAAAACTTGGAGCTGATTATTCAAAACGTTGTTGCATTCTATACATTTTTATATGTTTAAACCAATGCTCTGAGTTTTCATGAAAACCAGGAGTACATCAAGAGCCTGTAGAAAAAAGCAACACACAACCAGTAACTTTCTATTAAGAATTTTACTTTAAGTCCTGCAGAACCCAGTTCCCCAGTGCTGTACTCAAGTGATATAACCATGAGCCCATCACTGTTTTTTTCCCTGCACTTCCCTATATAATTTACTGTATGTCTTCCAGTGTCTTTTATAAATGAAGTGGAAGTCTTAGAGAGAAAATGCACACCTGATTCAAGCCTAGGCCGTGAATGGCTGAACAGGACAGTACTCATATGGAGGGGGTGGGGGGTGGGGGGGAAAAGCATGTGATCATTTAATTTAATTTGATAGTTACCAGTTCCAAGGACTTGTTTCAAAAACTTAATGTTTTTATTCATGTTTTAAATGTTTTACCATTTGTGTGTGTTTTTTCAGATTGGCATTAAGTTGTGAACAAGTAAAAACTGGATAAACTGCATCAGTCACTTAAACAGAATAAATGATAAACAATGCCAGGTTGTGATTCCCCATTTAGATCAGTTCTAGTAGAATATGCTTTTCCAGCAGCGACCAGATACGTTTCTGATAGTGGCCAAACACTACAGTTGAGGAATAATTGGTTCTTTCAGCCTGTACCTTCTATCTTCCTTCTTCCTACGTGTTCCTCCCCCTCCCCCAAATCCTGGGGATCCTACCAGCTTTCTAGGAACCTTGTTCCCGTCTACTATCCCATCTACCATCTACTACTTAGTCTATTTTCTATTCACTTAGCATTTAAATTAGGCAGCTCACTCATTTATGACACCTGAAAAACAATGGTGGCAATACTGAGAACACGGGTGAGAAAGTCTACTGCCTGTAGCTGTACCAGCACTGGTACCCACCCAGTCATCAGTGTTTGGGGGAAGGTCAGTATTCTGCTGCTCCGGGCTCTCGAATGCCTAGCACAGAAGGAATATCCAGTGAAATTGCTCCTGTGTTGTCTGAGTTCTCTGTTAATTGCCAAGGAATTGCAAAGCTCTGTTAAGCTGCTCCCAAATGTGTACAAACAATTGTTTTACCAAGAATTATAACTTGAACCAATTTTTTTGTTGATTTCTATAAAGGCAGTCAATGCACTAGGGTTGACAGTCCTGGCTAAATTTTAAGTCTTTTACCAAAGCCTGAGAAAACTAGAGATTTTCAAAGAGAAGCTTGCAGGAAGTTCTTTTAACTCAGGAAAAATCTTGAAATACATTCACTCTGTAGCAATCTAACTGCATTGACTAAAATGTTCCCCTAAAATTTGACAGACATAGAATACTTCAGTCAGTTATTTAAGTGGGCAACATTTTTTAACTAGACAAGGGATCTTAAAATGAGAAATGTCAGGCAATAGGGGCAGGTTTTAATGTCGTTATTCTTACAGCATTGTGTACTATTAAAAAAAAAAATCTATTGAGCAAAGCAAGTAGAAGTGATTTTGTCTTTCTTCCAGTTGTAAATTGAGTTTTAATTGAATGCCAGGTCTTTACTTCTCTTTTCACATAAACTGTTCAAGCACAGAAGTGGAATGACTATCATGTAGACTCCCTCACTCCAGTGGAGGAGGCCTATTAACCTACTAAATGGTAGTGCTGTGTTGTTTTGCCAACCTGCAGTCATAAAAATGGTCCCAACGGGACTACCTTTACCAGTGTATTTTGAAAGTGGTCGTTCAATTAAAGAAATGCCAAGGTGGTACAACCGTGCGCTTAACAATGGGATTGCAGCTGAATAGAGTCCTAGAGAATCCAGTCACACAGGACAGCAGTAAAAGTTCTGATCTCATAAATACGTGTAAATATTGTGTGTGTGTGTGTATGCACATGCACACAAAGGCATTCTGTAACATCCCTGGGATCCACACTAAGTGGATTTTAATATGAAAAGGTAGTAAACTGATACAAAAAGTGATTTTAAGTGAGGAGTCCGGGAGGAGAGTTTCCACTGAGATCTCAAACAAATCTGCTTTTGGCTCGGCTGCCATTCAAATGTGGATAAAAGATTCAGGGAAAAAAACACTATTAGAATTTGTAGATACTCTTAAGAGTAAAGTGGCAATGGGGAAAGATAAACTGTATAAAGTGATATACCGGCAGTTGCATTTCAATAATATGTTCTTCTAGTAAAGCTTTCAATTCAGAGGGCATACATGAAGGAAAAAAAAGCACAGGTACCACTAACAAGAGGGACTGATTTCCTTAATTTAGAGCACTTAGGACCTTTCCGTTTCAGTAAAGGATTTTACTTAGCTCATTAGGATTAGAAAGTGAGAGCAATCTATTAGTACAAATAAGTAAAGGGGGATAAAAATCTCCACTTCTGTCACTTCACTGGAGATAATCAAAGAAACCTGATGGTTTGATGAAATCATACTGAAGTTTAATTTCTCATAAATTTTGTCTTATATAGCACCTTTCTTCTGAGTACCTGAGTCTGCTTTTAAATAATCACTGTTGCACCTCTGAGGAAATTTTCAAATCAATATTTCAACTGATGAACAGATGCTGATGATGGAGTGAGGTTAGAAATATGAAAAACTGGGAAAAAAAGACTACATAGATGAACAGAAAACCTTTAGCTAAAATGTTGAAGTTTTGAGTCTGCATAAATTTCTTTACTGAACTGGAAGTCTAAAACCATTTCTATAATTCTGGAAACCTTTTTTTTTTTTTTTATCTACTTGCTTAAGTATTTCAACTCTTAACTTTTGCAGCAAAGGAAAAAATATCTGTCTTAAGGGACTTATCTAGAAGGAATTTGCAACTCTAGTTCATGTTGTTCTTAGCTTCCCCCTTTTATTTATAGCACAGCAAACTTTGGTAGTATTTCCTGAAAAATAAGTCTCCCTCCTCTGCCCCAAATATTATATAAATAAAGTTGAATGTTGAAGTTGTTCATGGGCTGAGCTGAACAGACAACTCCCAAACCTGAAACTTAGGATTACATTTAAGGATTACATCAGTCCATATCAACATAAAAATGTTAGAGAAAGTAAATCACAGCTGGAACCAAGTTTACATGTTTTTGGAACTTTCAGTTTCTGTCCTTTGTGTTATCCAGCCTGGGACAAAGTAGCTGATGTATGTCTGCTACATGGTGGTATAGTGTTGCAGATTTTGACTTGCAAATTAAATCAAAATAAAGGATTTAATAAAATACCAAAGGATGAAAAAAGGAAAATCTGTATTGTTTTGATAAATCTGAATTTGAACTGTGCATCACATCCTTATGCTTCCCCCCAAGTGCCTTATATTTTCCCCATAGTTATTTTTTCGTATGTAACACAATATTTCCACTGCAAGGCCTTACCTTACCAAACACTTATTTGGATTTGAGGCCTGTGGAATACCAGTGTTTCTAGGTGTTTTAAGGAATTGAGTTATAAAATTAGTCTTTCAGAAAGAAAAGGGTAGTTAATCCTTTAACTTCACTTGACTCTGGATCAGATTCTTGCAAGTTTTTTTTTCAGGTGCATTTTCTTGTTCTGTCTATGTTGAAAGCAATTCCGAGGCATGTGCTTGAGGGGAGGAACTGTCTTTCCAGAGTCTAAGAGTTTAATGCATAAACTTATGTAGGTAGAGATAGTGGTGCTGACTCAGAATTACAGTGCCACTTTTCCTGGGAGTTGGGAAATGCCTCCATGAGATGACCTTGCTGTAAAAGTTAATACAATCTATTAAGAATAGGTTTGAATTAGAAGGAGGATAAAGTATGACAGATTTTTGGCCTGTTTCTGCCAGTAATGGTTTAGCCTAAGAGACTACTTTTTGGTATATTATTTTCCCTCTGAGCATGTTGCCACTAAGAGAAAAAACTAAGAAATGGTATAGCCGTTGCCCTGCACTTGAATTCTTGCAATATTTGTGAAGGAAGATCTGGGGCAAAAAATAGAAAGCTTAAGAAAAGAGGAAAGTGGAAGGTAAGGTGCAAATACAATGAAAGAAATAGAAGTAAAAAGGTGAGATAGATAGAAAAGATAAATGTACGCAAAGAAACAAAACCAGAACATTACATTTCAAAAAGGGAATGGGCTCTCTCCAGCTTCTCCAGTTTCTCTGTATATACTTTTCTTGTCAAGACTGCTTTCAAGGAATTGTACGTGAACTAAATGACTCACAATTACTAAGGTTAAAACAGTAATTTGTTAGCCATTAAATGGTTATATTAATTATTCCAAAGCAGATTTTGTTTTAAACTTGTCTTCAATAATCAAATAAATCTGGGTTAACATTCTTTTGTCTAAAAATATAAGTTCACTGTATGTAAAGCAAATCCTAAACTGACATAGTATTGCTGAAATAAAATATGACCATCTTCCATATCTGAAAACATCATTTCAGTGAAAAACACTAGGTACAAAGAAGAAAACTTCTAAAGCTGAAGTCATGTTATCTGCGACTTAAATAAGTGGGAATCCTCCAGGAATTTTCAGCAATGCTCACTTTAAATGGCACGTATATTCCCAAATGTCTGTAGAGGGCCAGGCAAAATATCATGATGCCTAAAGTGTATTGGCATTGTCTCCTCCTAATTATACGATAGAGGACTACAGCCAATTTCACACTCCTCATGTTGGGAGGGGCAGAGATGAAGCGTAGCCAAGGAACTACTGCTTCATTTGATCCCAGTGGTACTTATTTTGTTCCCAACATTGTAGAGATATGCTTGGGAGAGCATCAGTCTCTTCATATTTGTCTGCTTGCTGTGACACTCAGTCTGTAAATGCTAGAGGAGAACCCAAATTACTCAGTTTAGATCAAAGTATTAATCATTCCATAGAATAAATCTGTCTTAGCAGTATATTAATGGTCTGTAAAACTTCACAAGAGGGAAAATAGTAAATTTTTTGAGTAGAGTGAGTCATGGTGGTAGGAAGTTTTTTATGGAATTGTGAGTTTATTCCTCTCCTAAATCTTCAGTCTTAACCTCCAAGTAGAAAAGTGAGACCTAATCAGAACTGATAATGTAATTATTTAAATTAAAATGTTTTCTTAGTGTTTTTTTTGAAACTTATCCAGTCACAAATCTTTAAGTTTGCCCTCAGTTTTGCAATCATAAAGAATCAAAGCCAGATCAACTGCGTGATTTCAGACTGGCTGTGTTGCAAGTCTTCTAAACGTTCCCTTGCATTTTTCGAAACAACTTTTCTTACCTTGCTGACAGGCTGGGGCAATGATACCCTCTATTTAAAACAAGCAAATAAAAATACAAATATAATTGCTTCAGTTTTCAATCTCTTAAGACTTTCTTTCAAAACAAACCACACAATCTGTGTGGAAACATCCTACTCGCCTCTCACTAACAAGTATATCTTTGAAATAAAGTTGTCAGCTACTGTATAGTGACAGTACTTAAGAGTCTGAATACTATGCCAAAGCTGGTATTTTTGGTATAGCTGATATAAAACAGGCCAAATGTATTCTATCATGAAAACACAAAAACAGTTACCTCCTGGAAAATTCCATTAAGTCCCTCACTCAGTTGTAAGCAATAACTAAAGGTACAACTTGGATTCTTTTCCAGGTAATATGCACTTCCCATCTAGCTATAAGATATATCATCCTCAGAGCACAAGAGAGACAAAGAGGCTCACTGCTTTTCAAACTTGCACAACTGACATGCCACTTTAAATGCCAGTCTTAATCACAGTTTACTGTTTCACCTCTGCCTTCTGGGTTATGTTCTGTCAGTCTGTACAGAGAGCATACACCTTCAGGGGCATTGTTCAAAACAGTCTGAAGAGCCTCTGCTTGTGTATTTTTTCCACCGGCAAATGACTTCCAGAACTGTTGCTGAAGCAATCCTATGACTCCATACCAATCTTGTGAGGCTGGGAAGTCAACAAAATGTTGAGCATGTTTCTCATTTATCAGTGGCCCAGTAAGCATGTTCTAGTTCTACTCAATCTCTTCTAAACTTGGAATCTTTGGATTTTTTTGGTGTGTTCATTACAGAAGCAAAATTCCCATCTTCCATTCTCTTTCCCTTAAAACGCTTTCCCTGGACAAGATATCTCAAATTTGTAAATCTTTAAATCTTTATTAATCATTTGTCAACATTGTTAAGAATGGCAAGAGAAGAATTCTTGAAAAGCATTATTTCTTTGGACATGTCAGCATACCTCTTAGCTAGGAGTTTAAAAAAAAAAAAAAAAGGCTTCTCAGACACAGCAAGAAGTCACAGACAGCCAGTGAAAACAGTTTTTCACTGAGAGCATCAAAATACAGTCAGCACCATCATTTCAGCTTTTCTCTCACTCTTGACTACACAATTTGATCATTAATTTTAGATAATGTGCTAAATTCTTTTAGGCATGCACAAATTGTGAAGTCTCTTTATTCTTTGTCCACCTTTGCTGGAGTTACTAATTATGTGTTATCTTCTAAAATGTAACATTTCCTACTAATTAAACTCTTCCACAGATAAGGAAGTATTCTTGTTTTTTATAGATAATAACCATTGATTTGGGGGAGGGGCTAAAAGTAATTCCGTAAAATATCAGATTATCTTCAGAATAGAGGGCAATTTGTTCTGCTGTGCACGTAGGCAATAGAAAGTGGCAGTTCTTTAAAATAGCTTAAAACAATTAAACAGAGCAGGCAAAAACATTTAAAACATTTTTTGAAAAAAAAAAAACAATTACTCTTTTGCACAGTTTTATGCAACATACACGAAAAATTGTTTTTTATTTCAATTTGTCGCAAATTCTTGGTTGTTGCTATGCAGTTTTGGTTCCAGGGTGTTTCTTTGCTGGTATCCATTCAGTTTTGGTTCCAGGGTGTTTCTTTGCTGGTATCCTCTTGCGGTGGAGACACACGAGGAGTGCCATAGCCCTGGGCTGCTGCCCATCAGGGGACTTGGAGCACTACACAGCTCCCTCCTGCCTGCATGCCAGAATGGTGCACGTGTGTCTCTTCCTGACCTAGCGCTAGCGTACAGCCAGGGAGCACTGAGGGACCAATGCTCTGCTGTGCACAGTGGAGCTGCTCTGCCCTGTAGGCCTAAGACGTATCAGTTATAACTTACAATCTATCTGCCTTTTTTCACCTCTATGGATCAAAAAGGCACCTTATCTGAGCCCACAGAACCTTCTTAGAAGTTTTTGATGCAGCAGAGATTCTCAAGTGTTAATTTGTCAAAAAATGCTTTATTTAGCATACCAGCATAGAGAGTGAAATAAGAGTCAGCTCCTGCCTCAGCCCTTAAACTCTCCTTTTTGTGTGATTTCTACAGCTGTATCCTGTGCAATACTTGCAACTTTAAAAATTCCACATTAATATTCTGGCATGTTTACATTGTGTACTGATTATGGCTGCTCGAATGAAAAGCTACAACGCAGCTGTAGCTTAACGAACAATTACCCACAGTGACAGTAGTAGGCCATATACACAGTCTTTCCCTATGGTTGCAAAGTACAGTGCTTAGTTTCAGTCACCATGAAGATGGTTCAAGGGAATATATTTAGATCTGCAATGATCACTCAATAGCCACATACTCTATTAACGTGGCTTGTTTGATAGGGGATAACTTGTAAGGTCATGGTAATACAATCATTTCTAAATATGTGACAATGCCATAAAAGTTGCTCACGCAAGTGTTTAAGAAAATTCGGATTGAAAATTGGGTTAATACATCTGAAGAGAACTGATTAAAAGATTGCAGAACTTCTTTTGTAATATTTCCTTAGATCTAATAATAATCTTGCAAGCAATAACATAGTTGCACAACTTACTGAGAAGTCATGTTCTTTGTTAAAATACTCCATTGAATCATTTTGGCTTTTTCTCCCATTTAGCACATGATTCAAGAGTAGCTATCTTGCATGTTTGATCAAATATAAACAAGTATCAGGTGTATGTGTGCAAAATTCCTCAATTGGTTTGGAATTTTAGAATTTGCACAATCCAAGTGAACAGTTGATATTCCAGTGATCATTGATTTCTATCCAGCTGAATATTGTGAATTTGAAAATCTTCCTTGGTGATGCATCTAACTATATCAATACAGAGAAATACAATGTAACTTTTTGGGGGAGTGTCTTTCTTCTTACTGTGCTTTCTAATGTTGGACATCTCTATTGTCTAGAAATTAGGGTCAAGAGTCAATTTCTGATGGTTATTACAGACTGCATTTTCTTTCTAATCTGAAATCGAAAAACATTCTTTGTCTCTTTTGCATGGAGAGAGGGTAAAAAAGCCCATGATGATTATGACAGAAGTCTTATTTGAGTTATTTATTAAAGCTGGTGTGCATTGCCACTCAATCTTCTCTTCCTAAAACAGAATAAACAGTCACAAGCTTGACAATTCTTTCAGTGTTGAAACTCAGGACGTAAGTAAACAACTTCTTTGGGTGATTTGACGGTGGCTTTTTTAGAAACATGCCAAGCATCACGGGCATATTATTTTGCCTCTGGGAATAAGAAATAGCATATCTTTAGATTTTAGATATGAGCTAGAGGGAACGGCTACCTTAAAATAGGTCTTTATTTATATTTGTATTAAATTCATGATTGATAAAAACAGATTTGCCAAATCTCTACAAGAACTAGTACAGTAGTATTGCTAGATTCTGTTTATCATTAGACTTAATTGTACCTTTGCCACGACTTGTACCAGCAGATGCTGGAAACATCAGGAGAGCTTAATGGAGACTACTGTGCAAATAAGACAGCAAACACAGCAATAAAATAGACTGGATATTTTTTAAGCTGGAGAAAGTGTGTGGTTAAAAAGCTCTTCACTAATCTTTCCTTTTTCTCTATAAAACATACATGTTTTCAGTCCACTTCTGGTTGCATTTATTGATAGCATTAGAATATATTATACATCAGTGCACAGACTTATAAGTACTGGAAGAAATTAATACTGTGTACCAGGAACATTTCCATAACTATACTGAAAGCACCCAGTAATTAGAGACACTCTATTAATAATGTTACCAAAATACATTTAAAGACTTCTAAAGAAATTTCAGATTAGTTTAAAATTTCAGAATCCCCAAAGATATAAGGAAGCAGCTAAATCTGCATTTGATGTTAAGTCCAAAACAATCTCGCTCCTACGCAGTTGATCTTTAAATTCATTAAAGAAATCCTTTCTAATTAAAGTTACATCACATAAAAATGAATCTAAATGAACTCATCTGGCAATGAAGATCTTTACTCTGTTTGCTCATAAGGTACAAACTCTAACTTGAATGCATGTTTTTGACAGAACTACAGAATTTTCCTCTATTTATTTTTTACTGTAATAGATGTTATTGAAACCTTTTACAGAAAAAGAACATAACATACCTTTGCACCAAATATCACATGATATTAATGCTTTGCTTTATAGATTCAGGCTCTTAGAGATCGTGTGGAGAACATGGATTGATTTTTATGTGATGCTTTTAGCAGTTCTATTGGTATGTTGTCCATCGCATTAGGGGTTTTTCAATACTTTTTATTTTTTCTGCTGTTTTTAGCTTTGATCTAAATTGGGGAAGGTTTCTGGTTCAATCAGTTCTTCTCTTGCTCTTCCATGGGCCTTTGATAATCATTGAAGATGCAGCACAGCTCTTCACAGTATTCCTTCCAGCAATATATGTGAAGATTTTCCACTCTCTTGCTTTAATAACTTAGAGTTTTGGCTTGAATGTGTGTTGTTAGAAACCTCACCATGCTGAATTAGTCTTTCTTTTCACCTGGAATTTGTGTAGCCTTTGCGTATAGGCACTTTTATGGTAGACAGTCATCTTTGTCCCTTCCTGACATTCTCTGCTGAATGCTTTGATATTCAGCAAACAGAAGTACATGTGCATGCTTGTTAGGATGAAAGCTATTTGTCTCCTCTAACCTAAGCAAATGACCTTGCTTGGCATGATTTCTGTTTTGCCGTATGTAAGTTTAGAAAACTGCATCCCCAGAGGGATCAGAAAAAAGTTTTCTGCTAATGTGTCTTTTCCATCTTTTTCCTCTACACTCTTAAAAAAAAAAATCCTTTTTTCTTTTGGTAACTTCAACAGGCGATACTGAGGTTTGTTGGCCCCAGACTTCAATCACTGTATTTCCATACCAAATGCCAGCTAGTTTTGCTTCCATTTTCAAATCAATATCTTACAGCCTGAAAAATAATCAATCTAGATCAGAAACTTGGCATTTAGACAATCCTTCCATAGGAAACTCGTGCTCATGTTTAGAGGTAAAACTGTAAGTAAAGCAGCTGTTTATTTCAATTTTAAGTTCCAGTGGCTTTATTTTAAATATAATTCTCTTACTGAGTTGTTATTTACAAAAAAGAGTAAGTTTCTCTTTCCAGCTGATCTTTTCTTAAATTCTGTCTTTATCTCAGCTACTTTTTTAATGCTATTCTAATCTGCTTTTTTACATTCTGTTAGAAATGTAAAAAAGAGGCTTCTAAATCACCCTAGGGAAGGCCCTAGACCATCAGACGACATACACCTTTTACACCTTTTCCTGATTCAGGCTAAGTGAGTTTGACTGGTCCATCATCTGACCAATGGACAGAGTATAAATAATATACAAAAATGTCAGCTGAAATGTTAGTGCACCTTCAGGTCCTTTATTGCATTTCAATGTTATGTCTGTATCATCTTCATAAATTCCCTGACACAACACAATTGCAAGTATCCAATGCTGGCCTTTTTTTCTTTTTTAATTCTAATGCTGTAAAAGTTGAAGACAAGGTACACATTAATGTTAGGATTTTGGACTATTTTGCATGGTCAGATCAAAACATTAGAAATGAAAATTAGTTCTTTCAGTTGCACTAGTTTATTTTTACCTTTTAGATAAGGAAATATAGAGAAGATTTTCTGAAGTACCAGAGTAAACTGAATACCACAAAATACAGTGGAATTTGAGCTCTATTTTCCGTTTGTATTTTTGAAAACTTATTCCTATGGGCCACACTATATATCTTTACTCAAAACCATTTCAATTCCTATCTGTTATAAACATATATGAAGAGATGCTCCAGTCCTCATAAAAGTGTACTATCTGATCTTCACTCTTATTGTTGTGTAAGAAGGGGGAAAAAAAAACAGGAAAGCAATTAAATTTATCTTTGCTATTGTTTTCAGAGATTCCTTAAGAAAATGTGGATCTGGCCAAGTTGAATTGTTTAACAGGAGCAGTCAGTAAGTCAGCAAATATTGCTCTGAAACGTCCAGCTTTGGAAGTTCTATTTTTAGGTTGGATTTGCTGGTGCTGTTAAAAACTAATTGACCAAAATGTACAAAAAATCTGACAACTTTGACTTATTTTTTACAACCAACAATAAATAGAATTTCACATCATAATTTCACGTTTAAGAAGAGGAAGCCTGGTATTTGCGAGGATTACACTATAGTCCTTTTCTAATGTTTCCTGTCATTAGATGTCTATGTTCCTGAGGATTCAAATTGGCTTTATTTGTGAAGGATGTGGCTTGAGATAATTTTATTTCTCAGCAACAATAGGAACAACAGTAACAGCAGCAAAGGATTGATACTCGAATTGGAAACTGAATGATCTTGACCCTTCCTTTAGCGCTTTGTTCATTCTACTACCATCAGATTGTTTGCTGCCCTGAACTGCGGACTACTAATCTCCTAGCTAGAGAGATGCTGAACCCTCAAGCAAGATACTGTAATGACTGGTATAAAACAGAAATCTGAACAAGCTGTTAAGCAAAATTTAATCACCCTTCTTTCTGTGTCTTTACTGAGGTAATGTTAAAGACATTTTTACACTGAGGAAAAATATTAGAAAAATGAAATTGCAATTAAATATTCTTCTGTAAATAATCAGATCCACTATGATAAAAGCAGATTAGAAAATCTTCCTTAAAAGCCATTAATTATTCCATAAAATTTAGAAGACTTCTGTTGGTAGTGTTTTGCTCATGAGATATCTTCCTCTGATGTAACTGACAAATTTAATGCAATATATGTTTCAATCAGAATAGCCTGAAATCTATTTCTTGGTTAAAAGCTTAAAATCAGTAAGATCTTAAGAAGAATATGGAAATGAATTCAACATATTCAATTAGAAATATCTGCATTTACATAAACCAGTCATCTTCTGTTTCAGTTTGGACTGCAATAGATGATTTGGTTTGGATTTCCATTCCACATCAATGTTACAATGGTTTGTTTTTCTTAGGTGCCTGAAGGTACAAACACCTTTCTAATTTAAGCACTCCGCATTACATTTTGGAAATACCTGCCTCTCTGTGTTGACTTTAGAGGTCATTTAGGAATCTAATTATGTTTTTTTGAGTGCACCTGAGTGCCGTGTTAGCAAAATTCAAATGCATATTTTAAGAATGAAACATTTCAATATTAATAAAACAAAGTAATTTCACATTTTTGTTTTGAAGAAATTTTACAGGGTTTCTTATGATTTTGAAAGATTGGATACGCTGGAATTTCTTACAAGACAAGATAATTCTGTTTTTGAGCAATTACAGTGACAAACACTGTCATGGAAAAAGGGTAAACAGCAAATCTTATAGTCTCAATATCAAGGTTTATGAGCATGAAGATTTTAAAATACAGCTCAGATGACAAAGCCATGAAATGCATGCAAGGCTGCAGGTGGCTGTGCTATGTTCAAGTTGTATTCTAGATTTGACATAGCTAAGGACTCCTATAAGTAGAAAAGTTACAAAAATGAGTTTTGTGGAAAGCAGAGCCAACTATTTGTTGAACTACTGCTCTGATGAAATAGAATAGCATTTCTATTTTAGACAATCTTCATTTCCTCTTCACTGAGTCTATAAGGCAGTATGTGATCTGTGATGTTCCCATCGTATCAGCAACCTTCCAGTGCAGCAGCGAGCCCTTATGAGGAAAATGTAGTGCTGATAATGCTGAAATGCCATATGTGAGGATGATATAAAACCAAGTTTAAAGGAGACCAAAAAAACCTGTGATTGACATTTCACATGGTGCAATAAATGATAAGTAGTCCCTAAACTCTCTCCCTATGCAGAGTAGGTAACTTTCCTTATTGTGAAAACGGTATTCAACTTTGATTCAATGTTCAAAGTCTTCTGAGCCCTAGAAGTTAAAATTATTAGAGGGAGTGAATCTGATTTTGCTTCAAGGAATAAACAATGTTTATCTGCTTGAGGTCCTACGTTTTAGATCATACTAAAATAAATAAATCTGTGCACATACACAGATAGACAATGAATTCAAACTTCATAAATCTCTTTGTTTATACTATACTGCCTAGTTCCTTTATCATGACGGAGATTTCTAGATTATGCTGCCGTTTTTTGTTATTCTTACTTACAGCTTATCATAGCTCTCATTTCCTCCCATATGTGCTGTTTTGCATTTTTTCTTCTAGTATTTTCATCAACTTACTCCTCTTTCGTACCACTACTTATGCAGGATATCTTCCCCCATTCTATTCTTATCTAGGAAGTACTCAGTCTATTATTTTTACTTAAGATGCCTCTTAATAACATGATCTAAAAGACAGAGCCCAGACTGCTATGACATGATTTATTTACTGATTGCTTTAAGACCCAGAAACTATTTTAACTAGGTATGATAATATCCCATGTAATTTTACAGTAATATGTATACATTATATAGAGAATATGTTTCATAATAAAAATATCAGTTTCAGGATTTGTTAATCACTTTTAGAGATTCAAAATAAATTTTAAAAACAAAGCCTGTTCCAACCATCAGTCTGATGAAATAAAAGCCAGAAAGAAACTTGAAGTGTATCTGCAATGGGTCAGGGGAAATAATTTCAAAAAGCTTTATCCTGAACATTCAGTGAGCAGAAACTGGTGTTTCTGGATCAACTTGCTTTGGAAAAAAGTCACTGTATAACTCCTAGACTGCAAACTTTTTAACAGTTTGCTAAAGATATTTAAAGCTAATAAACTACCAACCTGATATTTTGCTTATTGTTCTTTGGTCATGTAAATAATAGGATGCTATTTCTATACCTTAACTAATTGATTCTAATACTTCTTAGAACTGCAAATTCAAACAGTTTTTCTCAATATTCTTCAAATTTCAGTGTAGAGAAATTAACTGAAGTCTAAAGGTGTTTCTGCAGTTAACTTGCACTTTCAGAGACCAGTTCCCACATCTTCCCAGTTTCCTTTGATTCTTTTTTTTTTATTTTTATTTTTCCCCCCCTAGCAGCATTTTGGTGTCTGAATAACGTCTCCTTGATGATGGTTTTTCTGTTTGATAGAGTACAAGCCTGAGACAAGGCTAAAGTATGGATGTTCTACACAAAAAAGGAAAATAAAAGTTAAAATAATATATTACAGGAAAGCTGATACTGATTACTTTGGAATAAAAGTGGTAAACAAGGGTCTGTAAAATGTATTCTAGTCCAAGAAGAAAATACTTTATTGGAATTATAATAAATTGCTAAGGTATTATTAATCACAATACATTAATATTTTGGTTTAATTTACTGCGTTACTATAAGCCATTATTTTTAAAAAAAGCACAGTTCTAGTACAGCAGTGATACGATAGTGTTGTAGGATAATATTACAAGAGCAAACAACTTTTTAACTTACAGGTCATAAATGAATTAATTTTATCAATGAATGAACCCTCTCCAAGCTTTTCAGATGTCAGTCACCACCACCTTTCAGTTCAAAAAAACATTACCATTTTGGTAACTTTACAACACAGTAAACACGACCTATACTAAATGACACTAATTCCTCATTATTATAAAATTCAGATGCCTTCTTGCTTACAAACATAAGAAGTAAAAAGTTTCCATTTAATGCATTAAAGTATGCTTAGGACCAGAGTAACTTCACAGAAGCACAGTATCATGAAACAGTTGGGGCGGAAGGGCCCCCTGGGGATCATTTGTTCCAACCCCCCCATGCTCAATGGGTCAGCTAGAACAGGTTGTTTAGGACCATGTCCACTCAGGTTTTGAATGTCTCCAAGCATGGAGACTCCACAACCTCTCTGGGCAACCTGCTCCAGTGTTCAACCACCCTCACAGCAAATAAATGTTTTCTTATATTCAGACGGAATTTCCTGTGATACAGTTTGTGCCTGTTGCCTCCCATCCTATCACTGGGCACCACCGAGAAGAGTCTGACCCCATCCTCTTGACACCCTCCCTTCAGATACTTATACACATTGATCAGATCCCCCCTTCCCCCCTCAGTCTTCTCTTTCCCAGGCTGAACCGGCCCAGCTCTCTCAGCCTTTCCTCATATGAGAGATTCTCTCATCCCGTAATCATCTTTGTGGCCCTTCACTGGGCTCACTCCAGTAGCTCTGTATCTCTCTTATACTGGAGAGCTCAGAACTAGGCCCGGCACTCCAGATGTGCCTTCACCAGGGCTGAGTAGTGAGGAAAGATCACCTCCCTTGACCTGCTGGCAATGCTCTTCCTAATGCAGCCCAGGATACCATTGGCCTTCCTTGCCACAAGGGCACACTGCTGGCTCACAGTCACCTTGTTGTGCACCAAGATCCTCCAATCCAATTACTTTGTTTATGTTCAAAATTATTTTTAATTTAAAAAACTTGCAGATTTCTAAGAAAATCAGTAGCAATTATAAATACAGCTTCCAGTAAAAGGACATCAATCTGTTCCTGCTGGGAATATCTATGCAGAATATCTGCTTGGAAAGTCACAATAACTTGAATTCCCTTACTCACCCAGATGTGTTTTCATTGGATAAACCAATATCCTCTTTTCTTTGATCTATGACCTAATGCCTGCCAATTTGAACTGTGCTGCTAAAAGATTTTTAATATTTCCATTTGTAGTTATATTTTTCCTCTTTCTTGAATATTGCTTTCATTATTATTAAATTTAGCAACTTACATTGCTACTTCAGAATCCCTGCAATTGAATTTACCATTCCAATTTAATACAAATTTTAACTTCGTATCTGGAAGTTCTTTATCTTAAATCTAAGTTATTCTTGTGCGTTGCTCTTCTGGCCATGATGTCCTGCTATTCATTTACTATGAGTATAAAAGTTTTTATGGTTTTGCCTTCCCTTTACGTCTTTCAGATAAACATAACCTTCTTTTTCTAATGAAATCCTTAGACCAAAGAATTTATTATAGTTATTCTTACCACTTGCCTTAGGGAGGTATATACTTCATGAACATACTCAGTTTTGTTTTCCCATTGTAAGAATTAATGCATTGACCTGCACTTTGCTGCACGATGTTAATTTTTCTTATCATTCTGCCATAGAAAGAGAAACTAAGGAGTGTATCAAATTAAAACTTGTGGATGTTACATTTTCACATCCTCAACTTCTAAACTTTACCCTCATACAAAATGAACTAATTTTTTAATCTATAGGTGAAAACAGAAAACTGGCCCTCTCTGACTTTTAAAGATTTTTAGAATAAATAAGTCTACTGTCTTTAATTTCTGTCTACATTTCTCCGGGTTCACTGGAAAGCTCAGTCTGAAACTCGGAGTTCATTCCTACATAACCTATGTTTTCAATTATGTTATTTTCATTAAGTCCATAACCATAGTATTTGACTTAAGTTTTCAGATTTTAGGGTATTTCTGCCATAGCTGTTTTGTTGAGCCCCACTGTCTTTGAGTTATATGGCTTATTTCAATCCAAGTCACTTGCATAATATGAGTTAAAACATTTGCTACTGCATGAATTTTCTTATTATAAAAAGACTGAGGGGTTGAATTGCTTCCTAAAATAATATTATTCATATGTTCTCAGTTACACAATCAATCAGTTACGGTACTGTTGATTAAAATAATGAGCCCAAGAGAAAAAAATTAAGTGAGAATCAAACCTATCCCCTTTGAAAATTTAGCCTGCTATTCTGAATTACAGCAGAGAATAAATCTAGTGACTGGCCAGGTACTTTGGTAAGCAGGCAGCTCAATGCATTTGAAAGATATTTAAGTCTATCATTCAGAGAAGTTAAAAGCAAATGAGATTGCAATAACAAACCAACAACTTGCTTATTCAAAATCTGAAAATTGAATAGCTCAGCATTCCTCTTAAAAACAGTTGAAACTATCACGTTTTATATCTGCTTTTTAACACTTAATTGTTATTTAAGTGAATTTGCCATAATTATGTTAAAAAAGCATTATCATCGATCAAAATGCACAACTTTTCCAGAAAAAGATATTAATGTCTGATTTCAAGAATAAAAATATCTTATGCTCTTTTTTGCTAATACTTTTCTTGGTAATTATGTTGTTTATCAAAGTTAGAGAGTGCACTTGTTTGTTCTTTTATTATCAAATTCTTAATTTTCCAAATTGCCTATAATAATTCTTAGTCCAAAACGTTTCCCAAAGTAATAATTGAAGTTCACAGATTATTGAGGAGGCAAAGCAACTGGAGATGCATTTTTGAAAGAGCAGCTCTGATTCAGTCAGAGGCTTGATAACAAGGGTGATAACTTGATAAATATTACTGCTGTAACTCCAACACACATATTTAACTAGAAGAAGTAATTCCAGAATTTTCACACAAGCTCACGATAGGGATGTGTAATCCTTAAAACTGTAACATTATTATTTCTCTAGTCCTTTTCATGACAAGATACACATTTTTAAGGTCGTCATCTGTTTTTCTTGCTGCCAAAACTGCAGTCATTCAATTTTTCCATTCATTGCACTGTGACTCACTATTTTGTAACTCAGACATGTTGTCTCAGTTGTGTCTCTCTTCCTGGAAGAAATCTTATTGTAAAGAAGTGAAATTTCTCCTGTGCAGAGGAAAAAACAGAAGATATATATTCCTTTTAAGACCTAAGTCAAATTGTAATGGAGAATGCAGCAGTGTACAGGTCATGCATTACCCTGCTGCACAGGCATAAACTTAACCCCAGATGATTAATTTTTGAATTATATAAATTCAATTTAGAAGCTATAGACAGAAATGAGAACAGAAGGTCTGATAGGGTACCAAAAAAGTCTTTAATGTTATTTCAGTCATAGTTCTTAAGGCTTTCTGACTACAGGATCACAATTTTCCAATGGTTCTTGCACAGCTTCCACAGCTGTGTAACTGCACAGGATTAGAAAGAACATGGAACCCCTTCTTTCAGCTTCATCCTACAGAAATAACAAGTATTTAAATACTCACTCATGAAGAACCTTTTCTGGCCAAATCTAAGGTAGACAGTCAGTTGCGTGATGGTGTCACAACTTGTATACCCATGTTTATCGTAAGACAGTTTTGCAAAGGACTTTGTATTATATGGGAGATTGCTGGTATTCAGCATTTCATGACTGGCAGTAGAATCCAAAAGCTTAATATGGCATACTTGACCAGAAATATCCAAGAACGTATAGGTAAGCAAACAAAGAAACAAAACCAGTAAAGTGTTAAGAACATGGGGAAAAACCCCTGTAATACTGATGGTGAACTTTGGAGCTAGAAGAAGGAATCAAAAAGTTTCCTTTCTGATCTTAAGCCTTGTGATTTTTTCTTGGGATAGAATGTACTGAAACACTGTATTCTGCAGGAAAAGGCTATAAAATATAGACCTAGATTTGTAGATACAGGTGTACAATATTAAAGAGAATAGACTTAGAAAATAACAAAACTTGGCAGCCAGCGAGACTAAGTTATTGTTCTGTAAAGGGGGGAGACAAGTAACCCCTTTAGCCATGAGGCTCATCTTTTTGTGTCATGCACTCTGTGTAAGAAAGAGAAAATCTGCATTAAAAGAAAGATCTTCATCCTTCTGCAGGGTATGGTTTGGCTAGTTGACTTTAGTGGGATTAGTCTCAAAGTCTAAAGAAGACTGTTCTGGAGAACAGCATGGAATTTTTTTCTATACTATTTTAAATCAAGGTTCCGTATTCTGTTCAGTTCAATATTTGATTTTATTTTTAAATATTTGGAAATTATTTAGTAAAGTAATTTTTGTTCATTAACACTGTCTGAAAAAAATTAGCCAAATTACTCGTGATAAATAGTGGCATCAAACTTTCTCCTTGACCTACTGGAAGCCATTATCAACATCCCATTTGACCAAATCCTTGGTGAATTCAGTTTACTAAGCACCGGTCATGCTTAGCCCATACTCAGAAAACTAGTGAAATCAGATTTGTGCAGCCTACCTAGATGAAACATATTCATTTTCAAAAATGAAGTGATTTTCAGGTGCCTCAGCATTTGGATGCCCAAGTTAATACATTTTCAAAAGGCCTGTTCTTCATAGTTTAACACTTTCAAGAAAAGTCAGGCCAAGGTTTTAATTTGCCATAATGCCTTCTAGCAGCAGTTTTCCTCTTGAGTACTCAGGAATATTAGTTGCATAATGTGGAGAAGGTTACTGCTCTTCATATTGAATCTGTCCTATGGGAAGAAGATCTATGACTACAAGAATTAAACATATTCAAAACTTGTTTTCTTCCATAGTGAAGTGCATTATTTATTAACTACAAAGGTAGATAATCACTGTGTAAGCTAGACAGGACATTGTGTCTAACTCCACAACCTTGTCAATCTCACTGTGCAGAGATTCACTCAGTTCTTATATTTTTGCAATATTTATTGGCGGGGGTGGGGGTGCACTGTATCAATTTCCTTAAAAGCCACCTGAATTAAATGCATTAGAGCCATTGACGTTGGTTCAAGACTCTCAAGCGCTCAACTGTGATGTAGAACAACTGATATTTCTCTTAGAATGTAGAACTCTGCTTTCCAAAATGTAACTCCTATAATCACTCTGATTTATAGTGCTGCTGGTTAGGAACATACACTGTTTAATGTATTCCTTTAATTTAAGTCTAGGTATAATTAAAGCGAAAGAAGAAAAGGAGTTCCAAATTCACTACCTTTGGTTCTTCAGAGATTAGAAAAGTAGAGTTGTTTAAGAAACATAATAATAATAGTACAATATCCAGGTATGTTCTTTACCACACAGGATCGTTCCTGGAGATTTACAGCAATATGCCTCTAGGTGTTTGTATCTATTCTGTTTGTTATATTTCAGACCCTATAGAATTTTTCTCCGGCTTTGGATGATCTGGCCATTGACTACATTCCCACCATCTAAATGTATAGGAAAAAACTCTGCCCAAGTCCGTCTCTGTCACCTCATCCTCGGTGTTTTTAAATTCCCTTTCTAACTCCATTTTCTTTTTATTTTCCCCTACGTCTTTTCTACTTTAAAAGCTCTTTATAATCATGTTGAGTAAGTAATTAATATTTTTGAAGCAAAAGCTAGTTGGATTTTGTTAGTCTTTAATGAACACCTTCTTGATAGACTAACATTTGCTTCTCCAGCAAAAGGAGGAGGAGAGAAGACTATTGAAAAAATAATAATCATAAAGGTGTTAAAATGCATAGTTCATAATCTTGGGCAGAATTTGTAAGTTATGCATAGACAGATTCCCCAAATTGTCATAGCAGCTGTTCTGCAGGGGAATTCCACTCAGTTTCTAGTTTTATTTAGAAGACAGTTGTAGCAGGAACCTGCAGCTTAATTCTTGTTAACCAATTTACCCACAGATTAGAACTGCGAACGTGTTTTATCAGATTTCTCTCACAACGTGCTGTAGAAATACTGTCTTCTCTGTGTTTGCTGAAAGAACGTCTTATACTTGCAATTAATATAAGAAGATTATCTAGGGAGTTCTCAGGGTTCAAAAATTAAAAGATACATTGCATTGCTCATCTAAATGTTGTTATTAGGATACATATGCTAATCTGATTGACATTTATAAGCAAAGAACATATGAAAAATCTTCTATAGTAGGAAAGACACTGTTGAACAGCTTTGTATGCTGGGTGACTTTAGGCTAATTGGGACTACTTATCCTACCTACTGCTCACAATCCTTTTCTAGTGAGAAAAGTCTTTATTTACTTAGAGTAAATTTTTGTAATTGCTCATAGACCTAATTCATAAATCAGATAACTCTGAACTGTTTCGTTAATAAGTGCTTCCACTTTTACCTATTAAAAGGTCCAACTAACAGTTTGGTACCCTGACAACACAAACAGTAGAGCATAATTCCTTGATAAGAAGTACAATTTCTAATTAAATACTCAGATGTTACAGCAGGAGCTAAGTTTCAGGGATGATATCTTCAGAGATAGTCTTTGGGGCAGCTGGCAAAATTTTGCTGTATTTTAATTTTACTGATGTTGTCTATTCGCAAACATACAGGAGCAGAAGCTTCTTACTCAACATGTATAGCGTGACCAAACACAGTCCAGGCTTCCCTCCCACTGTCTTTTCTGTCAGCCTTAAAGTAGGTTTAAGGTTCTCCTTGCTCATTTAGTACTTAGCTGTTACAGATATTTTTTCATTTTTAAGTAACTCCCCAATTCCATACCACTTTTAGTATCTTTGTAGTTATTTAATATATGGGAAATACATGGATTTTTGGCAGATCATTTTGTTTCAGATCTCTTTCATGTGAGGTCATTAACTTATAAAGTACTAAATTCTTTGAAGCTGGTCAGGGAGACCAAGTCCATAAACTCTAAACAGTAGGAAAGTACAGGTGAAAGTAAAAGGAGCTGGAATAAAAAAAACATTTTTTTAAAGAGTTAGAAAATTTGAGGCATTTGAATAGTTTTATATAACTTATTTGTTTAGCATTTCAAATTTAGAATATGAGGTTTTTTTTAATATATTATCCATTACAGAAAGGCACAGGTGACACAGAATTGGAAAAAAATTTAAATGTATTTGCTGCCTGAGGTGGTTTTTTGTTTGTTATCGACTCATGTTACCTCATTCAGTGAGCTGTAACTAAAGATTAAATAATAACAATAAAAACAACACTCCTAGGGGAAATACTTAGTTCTGTGATCTCTTTCATGTATAAAGGTCTATATCAAGATCTGATTACACAGAGAAGCACCCTACTCTTCTATTGTTGTTTTATATGGTTGCTGTCAGTATTAACATTTTTGGAGAACATAGCACACACAGAACTGCGCAGAATGGTTGAGGTTTGAAGGGACCTTTAGAGATCGTCTAGTTCAATGCCCCTCCTCAAGCAGGGTCAGCTAGAGCAGGTTGCCCAGGCCTCTGTCCAGAGAGCTATTGAATATCTCCAAGCATGGAGACTCCACAACCTCTCTGGGCAACCTGCTCCAGTGTTCAACCACCCTCAAGGAACTTCTTGTGTTTCAATTTGTGCCTGTTGCCTTGTTCTATCACTGGGCACCACTGAGAAGAGTCTGACCCCATCCTCTTGACACCCTCCCTTCAGATACTTATATACATTGATCAGATCCTCCCCCCCAGTCTTCTCTTTCCCAGGCTGAACCGGCCCAGCTCTCTCAGCCTTTCCTCATATGAGAGATTCTCTCATCCCGTAATCATCTTTGTGGCCCTTCACTGGACTCACTCCAGTAGCTCTGTATCTCTCTTATACTGGAGAGCTCAGAACTAGGCCCGGCACTCCAGATGTGCCTTCACCAGGGCTGAGTAGTGAGGAAAGATCACCTCCCTTGACCTGCTGGCAATGCTCTTCCTAATGCAGCCCAGGATACCATTGGTCACAAGGGCACATTTCTGGCTCACGGTCAACTTGTCCGTCAGGACTCCCAGGTCCTTCTCTACAGAGCTACATATTGCCAACCTGTTGTCAGCATATTGTTGCTAGCATCCTTGGTGCTAGACGGATTCTGTGGGGGAGCCTGGATATTTATCCTATCCTATCCAGTCCAGGACATGTGCTTCACTGAAGCTACATAAGTACAGAGAATTGAGGTCCAAAGAGTGTATAAGTATTGAGGTCCAAAGAGTGACCTCAGTAATGCTGTGTGCTCTTTATATCAAAATTCTGTCTCCTCCTTGCCATTTAGACTCTGCATATGGGAAAAGTTGGACTCTACATTCATTTTCTTCTGTGTGTTCCAAGGAAACTGCAAATGTTCACAACACTTAAGAAATCTGTGTAGTAAATGATGATAAAGCCCAGTATTGGAGGGATTACTGTGACATCTCCAGCTTGGGTAGCACAGTGCTTAAAATCAGGGCCCTTGGCTTTGGCACCAACATTTTGCTTCGGAGAGCTACTTAAATGCCAAAGTTACCTAGGTCCCTGGGAAACATACAGACTTCTAATGGCTGGTTCACAGTGGGTGGAAGCATTGGCTTGGCTGTTGCCTAGAATAGTCTAACAGCAAACAACAGAGGAATGTACGTGTCCACCTCTTGCAGTTTTCGTGTTTAAGAGCTGCATATTAAATGCTTCATCCGTTTGCTGACCGTGGCCTTCTCCTGAGGGGGTCTACTCAGCTGAACAGGGCACACACAAGCATTACACAGCTGTTGCAGGGGAAATCTCTAACAGCAGGTATACTTCTCAAAGTTTATTTGGTAAAGCAAATTCTCAGGTTACCAGCAGTATCTCAGCAACCAAGTAACAGCTGCTTTGTTTTTTAACCCTCCCCACCCCCAAATTCCATCTATAAGAGTTGATTCACTTAAAATAGAATGATTTATGCCTATTCTTTCCTTCAAATCCATGATCTTTTCTTTACATGGTTATGGTAAGACTAGTTAAGGGAGAGCCCTGATTCTCACTGCTGAAGTATGATGGATCACCTCAGTGTCAGTTCATGTTTGGAACTCCTTAGTTTCCTGTAAAGTTTTGGAGTTGGCATGATCCCAGCTGATAAAAAGATAGGCAGGTTTTTTTGGGTTTTTTTTTTGCACAGTGGTAAGGAATTCCAAAATAATTAACCTTTTTCTATCACACTTATGCCTACATGCCTGCAGGTAGCACAATATAAACTACCGCTTTGCTCATGCACATTTCATTCATGGTTTTAATGATTATGCTCAAAATTCTCAATTTCACTTTTAGCAGATGCTACTTAACCAGTAACACAGACAAGTAAAAAAATAGCAGTCATTTAATGGACACATAAGGTCTCCTTGAGCTTCATTCTGTTTACCTCTTCCTTCTGTAAATATGCCACATTTCCAAATCCTGCGCTCAGCCACTTCACTGCAACACATACTCCAGCCAAAATAGATGCAATGATGGCCTGTTTACTTGATACAGGTCTCACTTCATCATATGACAAAAAAGTATTTGCTTTCTGTTGAGTAAAGTTTCATGAATGCTGACCAGGAGGGGTACATAATAATGTGAAATACATTCTTGCCACAGTATTAAGTTCAATTTGAAAATTTGAGCTTTTTTTTTTCTAGTTAAATATTAGTTAAAATTTTATGCTATTTTATTTAACAGACACAAAACATTAGTATGTGTTAAAAATCTGCAAATACCTGTAGTGAGTTTTAAAACTCATGTTTTCTTTAAAAATCAGGAGGAAAAACTAATATTACATAACATTGTAAAAAAGTCCAAAAAACAAATAATGAACATTTTCCACTTTCTCCATGTTCTGTAAGAATAAGAAGGTCTATCTAACCCAGGATCTAGCTGAGAACAATGGTGTGTTTAGCCTATTTTCCTGCATCTAAGCAGTGGCCAGTAGCAGCTACCTGGAGAAATGTACATGGTAGGAAGTTATACTGTGGTACTCTGCCAGCTTATAGCAGTCTGTATCAAAGGAACTTTTCTGTTTAGCAGTGCTGTTGGACTTTTCTTCAACTTATTCTTCTAATTACTAACATAACTCCCATTGTCTTAGCATCTACTGAATCTAGCAGCAAAGAGCTTCGTTCTTAAACTGTGCGTTACATAAAGAATTTTCTCTTTTTGCTCGTTCTGAAACTGCCAGCTGCTAGTTTTGTTTGATGCCTCCTAGTTCTTGTATTACAAGAGACAGCTAAATATAACTCCTGAGTCACCATCTCCATGCCACCCATGACTTTTATAGACCTCTAGAAAAACTTAGTGGTCTTTTTTGCTGACTGAAAAATCCTAGTCAATTTAGCCTCATGGAAATCATGGAATACATTTTTACTTTTCCTGTACTTTTACTATGCAAGTGACCTGAAATGCACAAGGGATTCAAAGGCATATCATGGACTTCTGTGGTGACATAATGATGTTTTCAGTTTTATTCTCTATTCACTTCTTAACAATCGTTAACATTCAACTGCTTTGTGCCAGCCACCAAACTGATGATTTCATAGAACTGTTTATCATAACTCCAGCATCACTTTTCTAAATGGTAACAGGTAGGTCAGAGCCCACCACTGTAAATGCAAACTGAGAATTTTTTCTTGGTGTGTTTTTTTTTTTTATGTCTCTCAAGATTATGTTTTATCTGCTATTTTATTGTGACATTTTTCGGAAACTCTTGCAATAGAATCTCATTTTTGTTACCATGAATAGATTAGAGACAACAGAAAACTTTATCACTTAGTAAAGGGTTTTTTTTTTCAGTTAATTTCTGAGTATAGGATCCTGTACAGATACCTCTGAACAAGCTTCCTACACTGTGAAAACTGATCAGCTTATCTAGATCCCCAAGCAGCTTCCTTTCTTTGGAAGCCGCTAGCGAGGGCTCTTGTCAAAGCCTTTTGTCATGGTATTGTAAGCCTCTAGCATCTCTGTGCATATTTGAGAATCACATCCTCAGTCAACTTTATATTGTAAAGTTTGGGACTAATTTCACCTAGCATTCTAAATATAGATTTATTTCATTTAAATTATGAATTAATGAAGTTAAACTGTTAGATTCTGTAATTTATATCACTGGATTACAGGTATTTACTATGCAAATTTTAAAAACTACTTTCTGCAAGTTTTATTGCGTACTTAGCTATGCTCCTAAAGCTAAATACATTTTCTAAAGCTAACTGAACTTTAGATCTGGATGTATTTTGCACTCTCTCTAGATATAATGCTCTATGCATTAGCTGAGGGCCAAGCTCCCAGCTTGGAAAGTATTCTTTATGCAGTTATGCTATGAGACAGCATAACAGTATTTTTCTATCAAAAATGGAAATGGCATTCTGTATTCACTCTTATAATGCTTTCTGTGCACATTTGGTCAGTGTATCTGTCTCAGAAATTGCTAAGAGAGTGATTAGAATTTACCTATCTGCTAAAAATATACAAAATGTATTTGTCCTAAGTGAAAGGATCAGTAAAATCTAGCAAGGCTTGTATATATGTATGTGTTTTTGAACATCCTTCAAATTAATATGATGAAAGGTACTATCACAACGTAGAAAACTTCCCTACAAGATCTGAAAAACCGCAATTTTGTCTTCTTGTTCTTCCCCATCTTCAGCAGGACTCTAGAAGCAGAGTCCTATAACGCAAGAAAGAGAATCATTTGTGGCTCAAAGTAATGGCTGCCAGAGAAGTGCCGAGAATGGGGTCCTTTCTCCAAAACGCCAGTCAGTGCATCTTCTCCCCTTGCCACCTGACCTCCTTTGAGAGGAGAAGTGCCACGAGCAAATTCCAGCCTACACGGGCAGCTGCAGAACAGCTCCATTTTATGCTTGCTCATTAATCTCTTCTTCCTTTCCCTACTCCCCTCACCTGGGCTTGCTTCCTTTTTCTTTCCATTTAGATAATCCTGTTGTAAGTGACTGGCACTCCCTTCTCTTCTCTTCTTCCTGCCACCTGCCCCAAACCAAACACATACAAAGCAACTTGTTTGGTGAGCAGTAGAAAAAAAGAAGTCTGCCTTCCTATGGATTTCTGCCTTTTGTCCAGTAAACACTCCTCCCCCACAACTCAGTAACCTCAGCTGTTCCCCTTTCCCCTATGGCTTCATCACCAGGCAAGGCCAGTCAAGAAGTAGGTACATGCTCTTAGAAAATTTCTGTATTTCTCTGTCCCTTAAAAGCAAAATCTGCTGATTTTACAGCATGTTTATGACAGTAGTTTTTCAAAAACTATTTGAGTAATAATGAATTAGATTGTATATATGTAAATATACTGCAGTACATAGAACCAAATGTTTACTCAAATAATATAGGAGGGTTAGGGACAAAAGTTCCTATATGTATAAAACCCATCATTACAACAAAAACTAAAGCAGGTGTGTAACAAATCTAACACAGGTAGCTTTGTTTAACTGTGTGTTTTGTAAACAAGTACGGTCTGCAGATAATTACAGAATAGTCTTCTTGAAGACAGAATAACAATGTTTAGGTTAACATTTACTATAAAAGAAAAGTTTTAATATTGAAAAGACTTAAAAAAGATATTATGAGAACTTACCATCATAGTTTTGTAAAGAAAGTTCTATAGAGTATCCTTTTTTTCCTGAACCAAAGGAAAGAAACCCTGAAAAAGCTTTATAGAAATGTTTGTGTGCCCTTCCATATGCCACAGTGTAATAGACAATAACAGGACTGTTTATATCGTCATTTTTTACTCTTTTTTTTTTAAATTTTAGTATTTGCTAGTTTTCTTATGCTCCCTGAAGATTTTCATCTTGCAAATAAAAGAGCTTAATTATTTCTATCATGGAAGGATTAGTGTTCCCATGAGCTGATTCTTTCTGTTTAAAAATCATTGTAGGTATAATAAAATGCAAGTAGTTCATGACCGCTGCAGCTGCTTCACAAATTAGCAGAGTGAAAAACAGGAGAAAAGAGATTCTTAAAAAGAGAGGATTAAAAATAAAACTAAACAAAACTGGTGCCATTAATGCATAGTAGCATTCAGGTCAAGACCACGGAGAATAAATTAGTTGAGAAAAGCATAATACAATAGCTGACACCTAAACAACTTTTCATGTTTTTGTGGTTTTCACTATATCGCTGTAAGAGAAGTTTAAGGGTACTACAAAACAGCTGCCAAGAGAACTCTGCGCTGCAAGTCAAGCACTTCAGATGCTCGTACGTATGTGCTCATCTATATATATGCTCACATATATAAAATTTCATTAGATATTAACAAATGAATTTGGGTTTCTCTGTTCTCCTTTACATCAGTGCAGCTATTGACTTCAGATGAGTTATGTCTTATTTACACCTGTGAATGACAGGTCAGCGTCTAGCTCATGATTAGAAAGTTACTTACTTAATGAATGCACCATGAAAACAGTGCATCCTGATACTCTGGTTCTCCTACTAGCTTTAACTACATTTCAGGTAGAAGGGATGACAGATTAACTTCAAGGAGGACGATAAAACTCCCAGAGCTACCCTCTGAGTTCCTCTGGACATGTGGAGTTACTTGTCTACTCTACTTTTTCCTGTCTAGAGTATAGGGCTTTGCCCTCCAAAAGCTGCAGAGAATGAGATTTAACTTTTGGTGTGGGCGCTGCAAAGTTGTACTTCACTTTCTGAACCGTTTTACATTCTTTGCCTGCTTATATAGGAAGTCTCCTTATAACTCTGAGACTCTCACAGCTTTTAAGCTACTCTTGTGTTTCCTGGAGACTTCATGACTTCCCAGCAGAATTTGAACTAGTTAGGGTAAAGAAGACCTTAAAAGTTCTCTTCCTTTTTCTTACCTTTTGGAAGAAACATTAAACTGTCCTTTGAAAATGGGTCGATATGTGTGATTCAGTGGAATACCACAGCCCAAGGGCCAGGCTGGAAAGGTGCTGTAAGATATTCAGAGCAGGGAAGAGAATACCCCCAATACCGAAGCTCTATATTGATATTACATAAATTTGTACAATGGAAGTAGGTGCTTCTATTAGAGTACTAACAATCCAGCCTACTTTGAGAACTCTTTTTTTCTATGACTCACTGTAGCCTTTGATCAGATTCCATCTCTGTTCACTGAACATCCTTGTATTTACTTACCTATTTGAGGTTTTTTGTTTTTTAGTATTTATAAATATAGCATGTTACAGAAAGACTACTGTCTTGTTGTTTGTGGAAACAGTGCTCTGGAATGCTCAATACTGGCTATCATATGCATCTTTAAAATTTTACTTATGGGTGCCATTTTAAGTTATACCTAATCCAATTAAACTCTGAGCAGTTACTGAAAGAGGTGGTCCTATCCCCACTTCCTCTTGCTCCTGTTTTCCTATCTTTACGTTATATTTAGCAGTCATGTAGAAACAATGGAAAGCTGCCTTACCAACCACTCCCTGTTTCCCCCCTGCAAAGTACTAGCTTTCCATCAGACTAGTAAGTGACTTGATCTGCACATCTGCATCTAATGCACTACAACTGTTGAAGGAGGAGAAAATAAGTGCTTCCTTCAGTGGAAGTCTCCAATTACTTTAGTTTATATACATTGTGCAAACATGCTTTAAATTAGTGGACTGCTAGTGGGCTTCTGACTCCTACTTAGTGTGCATTTTTTACTATTTTTCCTTTAAAAGGTGGAAGGCAACTATATTATCTCAGCTCTGTCTTTGTTATCGGCACTTTTAACCTCTCTCGAAACCTTTGTATTATGCTGCATCTTTGCAAAATATTACTGCTGGCATTTGAGGCAATTCCTGATTTATTATTATGTGTCAGTTTAATTAACGTGCTGTTTCACTCCCTCTTCCAGATTGTTAATGAAGATGTTAAATAAACAGGACCAAACAGTGATCCCTGCAGAGCTCCACCAGACACCTCCCACCAACCTGATACAATGCCATTTTTCATTACCCTTTATTTGCACTCAGCCAGCCATTTTTAAATCCAAGTGACAGTACTCCATGTCCAAGCCAATTTAAATTAATTTTGCAAGTAAAGATTTTGTAAGACACCACATCAAATGTTTTACTCAGACCAGATACATTACACATGCTTTCATCCACTAATTTTCTAAAGCTATCAGAAAAAGCAATCAAGCTTTGAAGATTACTAGTACACCCAGCCAGCTTTTTGCTGGTCCATTCACTTACAAAGCCAATCCTGTTATTATTAAAGAACTGCCACTTCTTTAGCTGATAACTGATTAAAACTATGTATTTTTCTAATCCATTACCTTCCCAACATATAATACAGCCCTGATTATTCCTCCTAACTTTTAGGATAGAGCTATATGGGATGTGGCTTAATGTTTTAATTGACAGGTTGTTCCTTTGCTTGAAAAGAACCTATGATTTCAGTAGCTGAGGTTTTGTTCATCTTGCATATTTCCAGCTGGTAGTAGCTTGTACCACCTGTTATTCCTTAGCTCCCAGGATGAAGGCAAGTAGATCCCATACCACCTCTTTAATAATATTAGTGAAGAAACTGGCCGTAGGGTCAAAAAAATGCAGCAGGGCAGGACTAATTCTAGCCAAATCAGATTTATTTCTTTTCACAGCCAGAGGAACATGCCAGTCAAAATAAATTTTCTTTCCCTATTTAACACATTCATTTCCCTAATGTTTCACTGCTTGCTCATGTTGTAAATTCTTGTACTTAACACTTTTTGCTGGAGTTTTTCTCTCTCGGCATACCTACTCCTTACTCTTCTGCATCCCTAAATCTGGCCACATTCCTTTAATACCTGCACCCTTCCTGATAACCTCTTGCTGTGGCACTGAAGTATTGTGTATATTTTCCTAGTTATGGTCTCGGACACAGAGAAACTCAGTGACTTATTTCACGTTGCTTATAAATGCTTTAGTAAAATTGGTGGGGGGGGAGGGGAAGGGGGAGCTCACGAACACTAATTTTTTACTTCCTAAGTACCTTGCCAACATGCTGACTACTGAGCTGTTCTTTTACAGATTTCCCTACTAAAACATTTTCTTATTCTTGCTAGCACCATTGAAATACCGTTCCTGGCAAACTCCTTACAACAAAGTAAATTTTGCCTGAGGCTCAGTTCTGTCTCTAGTTTATCTGTCATGCTTTTATTGAAATGGGCCCAAAAACCATACTGCTTTGTTTCTCAAAAATTTTCATACTGCAAATCAGCTTGTTCAGAGTATTTTCAAATTTAAATATCAGATTTATAAAATCTGCTTACGTTTTTGTAGTTCTCTTGAGTTCAGGTCACTGGAATCCTACAATGGGTTTCTTAGGAGTCTTTATTTACTTATTTATTAAAATTACTCGAATCTTGCATTTAAGTCTTTCAGCATCACAGTGGAATGATTACACCAGGTTAACTTCTTTGCATGCATTAAGGTAGAAAATGCATTGATTTTCCTTGCAATGATAAGGCAAGCAAAGGTCATAGCTCCCCCAAAACCTAAATTTAGCAAGATTCATGCATAGCACAATTCACTTAACAAGAATAAAAATGTGGGTGCGGGAAGCAGTGTATCATTGTTAGCTTTGATTCCCCAGGGGAAAGAATATCAAAACAATACAATAAAAAAAAAACTTAAAAGTCTCTTATTAAGACTTAAGTAGTACTGTATAATTCTATTGTGAGCTGGAATATAATTAAAGCAGGCTTCAGTCTTCTTTTTTCTAGTCTTTTATTTAAAATATCCTGGTTTTAGATGCTTCCATGCAGATTAGGAGAAGCTGGACACCCATTTGGGGCACTTAGCTTGGTATTTAAATGAGGCTGCAGTTTGGGGAAGCTGCTGTTTCATAAAGGCTTTTGTGGTAATGCATTCATGGCGAGACTGTCAGAAAAAGAGCAAAGCTTTGTTTTAATCAGTGTCCGTAATCCTTAAAAACAAAGACATTGCTGATTAACTCAGTATGATAAGAAATGGCTGGTATCTACAGCGAATTGCATTGATTCAAAAGTCCCTTTTCTCCCCTGATTCACCTTCTGGAGTCTAATGGTCAAGCATCGATTCTCATTTTTCCCCCTTCAAGCTCAGACTAAAGGCCTGAATCTCCAAATTGCCACAGGAAAAGCAAAGACTTGCCTTTGACAACCATCACTTCGAGCGCAAGAAGGTGGTAACTGGGACCTCTCACACTCGACTGCTGCCTGACCGCTACTGCCGATTTCGGCTCGGCAGTTAAACACAGACCTCGGCGGCCAGCACCGCGCGGCGCGGTGCGCTCCCACCTCGGTGAAGGGGTGGCCGCCACCGCGCGGGACGATGCCCGCCGTGGGTGCTGGCCGCTCCCTTGGCGCTGCCGGTGCCCAGGCCCCCGCGCGCAGAAGCTTCTGGAAGGCAGCGCGGCGGCGCCCTGCCGGCAGTGGCCAAGGGGCGGGCAGGGGAGGGGAGGGGAGGGGAGGCCCCTGCCCTTGAAGTAAGGGCCTGGTCTTAGCACCAGTGAACGCCCAGGCAGGATTTGCGTTAACCTGAGGAGCGACTAAACGCTCTGGGTGTAAAATTATCTTCCAGATTGAGCACTGGCTGAAAGAAGTCCGGTTACCTGATTTTGGCCTTACCGTCAGTAAGCAGCAGCTACTTGAAAAAGATCTTAGTAGATTTTAATGATTCTCAGTATAGGTTTTTCTTTTTCTTTTCTTTCTTTTTTCTTTCTTTTTTTTTTCTTTTTCTGCAGCCTTTTTCAAAGAGTGATGCTTTCAGTTTTGGCCAACGTTTATTTCCCAAAGACTGAGGCTTGTCATGTCTCCTGTGACAAATCATTTCATCTCCTGAAGGGCTGTGAAAGACATTGGGCTTAAGGGGCTTGATGAGTATAAATACTTTCACCTGCTTTGCTTCCCCAGTGCTTTGCAGTTGTCTGCTGCTCAGCTTTAGGAGAAGCTGACACCACATCAGTGACAGCTTTGGAGTAGCGGTGGTGGAGGCTGGAGCTTGTGGTGGGTAACACGTCTTCTGCAGGGCATCCTGCTACCTGGAGCTGCTGCCTTTAATAGGTATGTGTGTGTATGTATATATGGAGAGAGAGATTTAGGTACCCGGTTTTCAGTATATCTCATTTGAACACTGGTGTCTGTTAACTCACAGATGTCAAAGCTCTGTTGTTTTGAACCGCAGTGTAGATCCCTGTTTGGGCAGAATGACTTAAATTGTCTATTACGCTCATCTTCAGCAGTATTTCTTTTTAGTTTAAGATTATGCTGTCATTTGGCTTCCATGACTGTCTTTTAGCTTTTATACTGATTTGTGGAGCTTCTGCTTAATGTGGTGTTAGTGACCGAGATACAGGAAAAGGCAAATAAAGGATGAAGATTAAAAAAGAACAGTAATGTTACTGCACCAGAAGGAAGAAAAGTCATGAATGGTGCCTATTCTGAACATTCAAATGTTTATACTATACTGCTCAAAAGAAAGGCCTTCCCTTTAGAAAGGGATTTATTGTATCTGAATGGAAAGGCATGGTTTTATTGCGGGCTGGGAGAGCTAAAATGAGTTTTGCTCCTTGTGTCTCAGTAGCTGATGAAGTGTTTATTCCTGGGTTTATAGCTCATCTTAATTGGTGTCATACCTTTTAGATAAACTCTTGTTTGGTTAACTCCTTCTGAGCTACTGTTGCAGATGGAGTCATGCATTATTAACAGGCAAAAAATACAGAAAACTATAGCAGTTGTTTCACTCCTTAAAAACTGAAATGGAGACTTTTCGAACGGCTTCATCTTCAACGACGTGTTGCAATTTGCACTTGAAGATGAAATAAAAATCCTCATTTCACACTGTAATTGAATTTAGTCTCCAAATTTGGCACAGTAGCTCTTGAGAGGTTAACTGAATTTTCAGTTCACCAAACAAAAGACTTAACATGTTTACTGGAGGTTTGCTCAATTTTTCTCATGTTTCATGAGCTTTATGAAATAGGTTAGTCCAGCCCAACACTAAGTGTTTAACAGCTTCCTGACCTTTGAGATACAGAAAACTTCTCATTGAGTACCACCTGCATTAGTGTATTTCTCTTTATTCACCTTGAGCTAGTTGTTTTAACAAACCAGTCACAGACATCCAGATCCAACAGTTGATGTTGTTTTTCTGGTGCTGCTACAGGAAACGTTTTGACCAAAACCTAACACATAGCTTCCCCCAGCCCCTCTTATTTCTTGAAAAAGATGATTATTTTTTCTCTCATCACTTCTCTATAATGCTCAGTACAAATCATAACAGCTAGGTAGGCCATTGCCCGCTATTTTAAGGGAGAAAATAGGGTTCTGAATGGACATATAGGTGGATGGGAATATAAATTTAGAGGTTTGAACAGGGAAGCTGAGGAACTGTGGAGTTTTTGAAAATGCAGCTGTATTAGCAGATAATTAGCAGGTAATGCTGTAGGAAGGGGCATTTTTATTTGCAACTCAAGAGTAAGGATTATGATGATCCAAAAGAGCATGTAACTTGAAGTGTTGCTGTTTGATTGTTGTAATGTCACTCTCTTACAGATCACATTTCACAATTTTTGTTCCAACTCTGGCAGGTGGCTAGAAATTTAATCTAAAAAAAAATATTTCAACAAAAACACACCTCCAGCCAAACTGAAACTCTTACGTATTTGCACGGATTCAAGAGCTGGAACTACCTGAAGAAGAGGCAAATAATGAAGGACAGACAAAATCCTAAGAACTGTCCTTGTGGCAAAATGTTTCATTAGTGTAAAGATGTTTATCTGATCAGTGCACTTTCTGATCAGTGGAAGGATGGTGATACTAACTCTCCACTCTGCCTACTTGGCTTTCCTCTTTCCTCTAGTGAGACAAGACAACGTGTGTGTGTTTGTTTTTCTTTGTATTCACTTGCTATCTGCTATTAGAAATAGTTAAATGTTTAAAGTAAATAGTTTAGGTAGGTGTCCAAATCAAGGAACATTTTGCTGGAAAGAATAATCTCTCTGTATCCCTTTCTTTCATCATGGTGGTCATTTGGAATCAGATTAGTTTTCTTCCTCTGAAGCGCTTTACAGTGCTGTAAAATCTTTTATCTAAAGTTCTTAGAGTAACACTGTTAGGCTGGAAAAAGAAAGGTTATTCATAGCCTTATTAAAAGTATGCAATAGCTGTCATTGAAGGAAAATCAAGCCAGATATGAACTAGATTGCACCCAGGATGTGACTATTACCTTATCAGAAATTGTCACTTGTCAGAAGAACAGTTGTTTTTGGTTGTGTTTTCCCTGTGTCTTAGAAAACGCCTGTGAATGAATGAGCTTCTCCTTCCCTTCTGATTTGCAAAAGAGAATGAGGAAAGAGAAAACAATATTTATGTAGGCAAGAATTTTCTATAGTAGTAACATACATCTGTGGCATGTTGGCTTTTCTATATTTTGTTATGTTTGATTTATTATTTCTAACAAACTGGTTGCTTATCCAGAATCTTATGGTATCTTTTAAACTTCAGTCTACTTGCAATGTCTTTATGAAAGACCAGCTCTGTCATTATGTTCCCAAAGGGATATATCAGTAGCCCTGAAGTCTGGGGAATAAAATTGGAAGAGTACTTTTTTTTGTCATACATTTGTGCTTTATGACTTTGAGAACATCAGAATGGCGTAGCGGGGAGAAAAACACTGGGAGTGAAGGGAAGTAACTATTAATGTCCTATCAGAGCTTGATGAAGCTTGATATAATTAAAAAAACTTGTGATATCTCTAGCAATTGTAATTCCAATTATTTGCTAGCTGAAGGCAAGTTTCACTGCTCCAAGTTAGGAAATCATGTAAATAGCCTAATTAATATAATTTGCCTTATGCTCTACTATGAAAACAAAAACAAATATGTCATTTTTTAAGAATAAATAGCATAGTATAAACTAAATATTATAAATATTCAGTCAGAGCAAACATTACATATTACAGATCATTCTCAGCATTTCTAAGTAATTCAGCATGATTTGATGAAATTATGATGGCTTGCTTTAGTTTTACAACTGCATTACAATGAAAGGAAAGCATTTCCTTTGTATGGATTAGAGCTAGTTCTTTCACAAAATAGCGTGTGACAACATGTACAGCAGGGGGCCAGAAGATACAAAGAAGGTTTCATCATCTTATATCTTCAGTCCTTTAATATCAAGAGACTTCCCCAAAACTTAAAATAAGTCTTTGAAATATTCTGTATTGTGGTAGTAGAAAGGTACAATAAAGAGTACTCTGCTTTTTCCTCATGTGCAATGAAGAGATAAAGCTATTTATGAAACTGTGAAAGACTTACAAATCATTCTAACAGATTGTCATATTTTTAATGTCAGTGAGAATTTAATTACCCAAGGTAAAAATCTCTCTCTTCTTTTTTTCTACAACCCCTTTCTGTTTTCATAGCTGTCTATTGACAAATTTTCTCATGATGATAAATTAAAGGTATGTCAAAAACCACAAAACATTTAAAAAAAAAATACATGGACTGAAACAGTAGCTTGTTTTTAAAGTTTGTGGTGGTTATATTTTTCATTATTGTAGCATTTAAAGAACTCTGTCAGGAGTCTGTGTACTTGATACTGTACACCTTTAACAAGATAATAATGACTTTGCAAGGCAGATACAAATAGATGGACTGTGAGAATTCAGAGCTGTATACCATAAATAGACTTTATATGAAAAAAATTCAGCCTTAGCTTTTTTGAGGGTTGTTGAGTTAAAAGTGAAAAAGCTTTCTTTGGAGCAAAACAATTTTATTTATCAATTGTTATTAATAAAAATTGTTATGACGGCTGCTTAACCAAAAAGCTATTCAATATTGCTTTCAATTTGACAGCTGGGATTGGAGTAGACTGAATTCTTCGGCTCTTAGCCTCTTTTGCTCTTGTTAAAAAGAGAAATTTCTAAGAGCTTTCCAGGTGATCCCATAACAAATTACACTTTATACTTTGAACTAAAGAGGAATTTTAGAGTAAATTAAAGATATGGAAACTTTTAAAATATGACATGTAATTTCCCCCTCTTCTGTAAATCTCCCAGTAAATCCTGACCAGTATTGTTCAGGTTTTCATCCACAGCTCTGTTATCCATCACCATTTGAGCAATGCAGCATTATTTGATGGGCTCTATCCTGTTTTCAGGTTTATGTGAGCAAGGTTTATGCCATGCTCTGTTTTTTTTATGATAACCATTAGAAAGATCTATTTTAAAAGTCATCCTCTCCTCTCCTTCAAAAAAAATTCATACTAACTGTTGATTGAACTGATGATTTGAGTAGTCTTCTTCATAGCGCAAGTCATACATAGAATTAAAATATAAAATGACTCCTGTTATTTCCCTTGATTTTTGTAAAGCCCTTCTCTGAATCAATGCTGGAGTTGTCAGGCAGATTACTCTTGCAGAAATCCTCTGTCCTGATTCGTGAAAAGACTTGATGCATCCTTAGATCGTTCCCTTGGCCAGGGAGCACGCTTCTTCCTCACAGTACACTGATGTGGGAAGAAGAAGGTATAAAGATCCTTTCTATTTGTCGGTATGCCCTGCTACACTTGAAGGAGAGGGAGAGAATAAAAAATTATTTTACATATAAACTAAGCTTATTTGATCTAGGAGCCTTTCATTTGTGCTAAGTACATTCATCACTCTCCAGGTTTTCAGAATATGGTCTCCATTTCTCTCTCTACATTACACAATGTAAGGGTTATTTCCAGCATAGATTTTTAAATGAGGGTATTTTACTTATTAGAAATGCAGAACTTGCTTTATATTACTGCACTCCCTGATGAAAGGTTAGTTGCCAAATCGCATGGGTTTGGTGGCTGTGGTACGGTGCAGAGCGTTAAGGCTGTAATAGGAAATCAAATAGTTCATTTCACAGCCATCAAATACGTGCTGAGCTGCCTCACTGGTTTATGCGGCTCTATCTTTTAGGACGTAAAACCTTTTCTTACTTTATGAAAACAGTACTTTGTGTTAAATAATCATTTCATTTACATATAAAGGTTACACTTAATAAAAATATATGAACCAAAATTGCAACAAAGATACAACATCATAAACCACCTTTTTTAGAGTGCACTGTATTTTCCCCTTGAAAGGCTTCATTGCTTTTAAGACAGGAGATATTGCTTCAGAACTAAAGATTTAAAGCTTTTTTCTTCTGCCTGTAGTAAAAGCAATAAAGCTTTTTATTGTACAAAGACTGTAAATATATTTAGCAATAATTCCAACAGCTGGAAGTGTCTAAATGTCTGCAGTGGAAATACAAGGGTCATATTTACCTAGGCTTGGTCTAGAAATTTCTGTAACTTCTTTTTTTTCCCTTCCACCTAAGCAGCATTGGAAAGTTACTGTATGTTATCTTGTAAAGGCTGGAGTACAATCTCATGGAGGAAATAGCTCCTTGCAGTTAGAAATAACACTGCTGTAACAACTTTGTAGTGATTATTTTCTGTTGCTGTCATTTGTTCCGATTCCTTCTCACGGCTTCCTGCCTTTCTTAGTAAATTTCTCAGCGTTGTCAGTGTTTCATTCCTAAATCAATATTAATGTATTTCCATTGTTTCAGTTGTATATTGTACTCCTGTTGACCTAAGATTACAAGCATACTTTCAGCTCCTAAATCGTATTATCCTCTGAGGAACATATTGTACAGAGAGGCAAGGATAAACAGTGGAGAAGTGTATCTTTTAACCCCATCTTTTGAAATAATTTCTTTTCTTATGATGTGAAGTATAACCATATGTTATATACTCATAATTATGAAATAGGGACACAATGCAAGCACAGACACTCATCGCTTATGTGGAAAACAGTAACTGGTAAATTCTTTTGAGTACTGTTAGAATGTATGTTGGAGTTTCATAGCAGGGTTGGTTTGGCGGATAAATATTTTTCACAGCTTATAGAAAAAGAAGGAAAAAAAATCCATAATATTAGTTAGCCAGTGTGGAGCCATTATTCATTTTGGACTTTTTTTCCCACAATTGCAGGTAGGACTTGCGTGTGTCCAGATTTTCCTGGACGTGACTGAATTCTAAATGCTAGAATAAGGGACTACTTATTGTAATTTCCAGTCACAGCAAAAGCTGCTTTTCCTGGTTAGCTTTAGAACTTTGGAAACTCCAAAGAAATGATAAGTGTGCACAGAAAGGGTTACTGCACAGCTCTTGCAGAAGTTGTCCAATGTATATGGGCTGTGGTGGATCTACTACTTGAGCATTTCTGCAGATAGTCAGCTCAGATTCAATGAAACAGATGCCTCATTATCAGTCTTTTAATGGAAACTAAAACTGGTTGGATGAACAGTTATCCATCTGTGTCAGTGCCGTACCTGGAGAATGTCATGAGGTGTGTGAGTCTGACTATGAAACAGGAAACAAGCTGACTGGAGCATGCATTTGGGTGACTCCTGGGTCCATGTCATGCTGTGAAATGTACATATGTGTTAGTGTCCTTCCGTTTCTGTTAACCTTCTGTTAGATGTTTTTGTCCTTCTCAACAGACATCTTTGGTACTCTTAAATAGAAGAGATCATATTGAAACAAAAGCATTGGTGTAAAGAACAAGCATTTCACTCAAGACATTTTCAAATTTATCTTGCAATGTTTCACTGCTCGAGATAGCTTGAAGAAATGATTTATATGTCAAAAAATGTAGAGGCCATACTGAAACATCCAGTTATTGACAGCAGCTTGTCAGCTAATTGAATTTGAAGCATAAGAAAAATGTCCACAAGTCTCTAGAGAATATAAGAAAAAAAAAAAAAAGATAATGGTAAAAAGGAAATAGACTGTGTATTGTTTGGGGAGGGAAGAGGGGGGTGAACACCTATCCAAACATATAAGAAAAATGGAAGGTACCAAATCAAGGAAAGTATTACTTTAAGACAGTAAGATTTCTTAATAAGGCTGAAATATAGCCATTTATTGAACTTCACTACGCTTACTAATAGCTTTTTTTTGGTGGGTTTTTTTGCCTTTTTTGTGTAGAGGTCTGCTCATGACTGCAGTTTTTGGTTGGTTGGATTTTTTTTTTTTCTTTTTTGGTAGGAACTTTTCTGCTTTAAGAGAACTTAAAAAAGTGTGCATATGGTAACGTGAGGTCTGACCATTTTGTTGTTCTGTTCTCTAAAGTGGTTCAACTTAGAAGTTTGGTGGATGTATCATATATCTATCGTCTGTATAAATGGTACCTGCTTCTGAAATTTGTGGTGAAATCATTCTTATGTTGGAGAATGACTTTCTTTTCTTCCCTAGTATTTAGGAAGTTAATACTTGGGATGGAGCTCAGCCGAAGTCAGACTAGTTAAACACACTGCCCACGTCTTTCCACAAAGGAGCTAATAGGAGCTGTTTGAAGTTTGGATTCTGCTGCTTGAGGTGGAAAGCAACATCTGGCTATTATATTGATTCAGTGGGACTCTTTCAGATCTATGTTGGGTTGTTTGCTAAGGCTGAAAGCCCATAAAAGAGGGGGAGACTTTCTTGTGAAACGTGAAAAGATGACCAAAGTGAGGAAAGTATTTGTAAAATAGTCTGAAACTGTTATTTATGTTTAATAGTGAAATGTTTTAAAAATTACTGATAAAGCAGATTTGAGCAACTTATGGGTATTACACATTGATATCAGTGCTGAATTGTTTGGCAGTTGACAGTACACTTTGTATTTGAGATATCACACATTTCTAAATTAAGACACATAATAATAGATTTCAGTAGAAAGCAGAAGAGTATTTAAAAAAGTAAATATGAGTAGTTATTAGATATGTTAGCTAATGTATTGTTAAAAAGTGTGTGCTGATATATTTCTGTGAAATTAAATGGAACTGTTTTAGAAGCTGAGAAATTTACTTTATCCCTGAGAAGTAACTGTTCCAAAGCTACCAGATCTGCAGGTCATATTCATTAGTATTATGAATGTGTTATTATCAAATCTAAAACACTGTAATATATGCTTATATTTTAAATCTGTGGTATGATTTACTGGACGTGTTTGTAGGAACCATAAGTATCTGACAAAATTGTTTTCTGGTACCACTTGTGATCAGGACAACTGAACTGAATTTTCCAAAAGCAATCAGATATCCAGAAATTGTCAGTGATGTTACTGCAATTGGATCTGATTTATAAAGATTTTATACTTCAGAGTCTAAAATCCAGTGTTAAGTCTCATGTGTGACTGGTGGACTTTTTATTTTTCTTATTTTTTTTTAATTTTTTTCCTCACTAATACTGTGTATATTGTATCATAACATGATTTGGGGCTGTGTTTTGGGTACCAAGAAGCATGAAGACATTATCTCCTACAAAAATAGGCCTCCAAGAGGTCTTTACTGAATATCAATATTCACTGAATTCTTCAAGTAAAAAACAGGAAAATAACAAGAGAAACTAAAAGAGTATTTTTAAAGGAAGATTTATTTTTATAAGTGGAGATAGCTTGGCAGTTTCTAATAGTGTAGAGTATGTAGAGTTTAGATTAAGTTTTTTTCAGTGCATAAACAAGTAACAATGTGATGCTGAACAACTATAGCCCACCTTACTAGAGAGGACAAACAGACTGAAATGACTGAAGCAATTTAACAAAATCAAAGAACAACAAGAAAACCTCACAATTCTAACAAAATGCAGCGTGACAAGGCTGTATAGGGAAATCTCACTACTGAGGCACAAACTGTGTTTGCGCAAGATGAATCTGGGCATATGTTTGTAGTTTTTCAAGTGCTTTTAATTTTTCCTTCATAAAGTTTAAAAATGTAGCAAAACTACTGGAATTTAAGGTTAATTATTGAGTTCTGATGTACTTCATGAGGATGACTTCAGTTCTATTTAGGTTTATGTTGCATCAGCGTTATATATTGAGGATAATATGACATAAATATTTGTATGTGTTTTGCTTACAGCAAAACTTGCTCTCATCTGCATCTTTCTACACCAGACAAATCTCTCAGCTCACAGAATGTGAATAAACAGAACAGAAACTATTTTAGTAGCTTGAGCAGAATCAGAACAATCCATTTTGACTTGGAGATTTTACTTCATTTTTTTCATATGGCTGGAAGCATAGGCATCTTGGCTTTTGAAAAAGTTAACAATCGGCCTGAAATCAGAGATTTTAGACTTTGAAAGTTAGAAGCAAATATTACGTACTGTACTGCCAAAACATGCTATGACAGAAATTAAAGATAAGAATAATGCTGTATTCCGAGTTTAGAAGTAAAGCTCTCATATTGCAAACACGCAGTCTGTATTGTCGTTCGTGATACTGATCACACCAGAGCTCTGTGCTGTATTCATAACCCCTATCTGGGCTGCACTTTCATGTCTATTGAAAGAGTATCCTTTGATGTGAGGAGCGTATCTGTTTGGGTTGCATTTAGCAACGTTTGATACATGCAGAGGAAATGTTCCAATTCTTGATTTTTATGCTAATGGTGAGACAAAGTGAAAGTTCATCCCCTCCCAAAGTTACTAATTTTTAGTACAGGAAACATTTTAGGATGATATGAGATCTACTGAACAAAATACAAAATATGATGAGAGATGCAGTGAATTACAGGCATATGAAGGAAGTGGAGAAGGTTTTAAGAGAAATTATTTTATGCAAAATAGTTACTCTACCAGTTATTAAAACAGCAGTAATAAAATTATCTGTATAGCTGAATAAGGAGTCTCAGTGTGATTAAGATATGGAAGTAGCTAATTGTACCTCTGAAATATTAGGAAATTGAAGTGATGAAAAGTATAGAAACAAAAACAAAAGTATTAAGAATTAATGAGGAGGCCGAAATAGGAAATGGAATAAAGGAAAATAACAATCTGAATAATGTGTAATGAATAAACGTGTAGCTGGTTGTCAAGGAGCTACTAAGGCCAATGGATATTCAATGCCTCAGAGCTGGTATTTTTGCAGTTTTTATGAAAGTGGTTTTTTTTTTTTTTTTAATTCTTTAAGTGGTTTAACTTGCCTTTTCCACAAGGTGTATGTGTTGACAATGGATGGAAAGTTGTGAGATTTTTATCAGTAAAGCCAGTCCATGGGGCTATAAAGCCTCAGGGACTCTTAAATGCCACTGATGTTTGTTTGAAGGGAGCAGTCCTAACCTGCCATCAGTGACTTGTTCCTCCTTCTGCATCTCCCCTCCTTGCTGGTGCAAGTGTTGTGGTGCTGACGAACCAGTCCGCAATTTATCTGCATTAAAGCAGCCTTTGGTTTTGGGAGGAGGAGAAAAGGGATATATTGGTTTTATGTTGGGCTACCTTTAAACAGCATAGTTCCCTGATGCAACTCATTGAGGGAGTCGTTTGCTGGCACAAGGGAGGAGGCCGTTCAAGGGCTAGAACCAAGCAGTCAACTGTGGGAGAAGGTGGGACTGGCTTTGTCATAGGTAGTCTGTTATTGTATTTACTATATTTATAGTTTATAATATTATATGTATATTATAATATATATTATATATTATAACATATTATAATAGTAAGTATATAAATATATTTATATTATATATATTATATTGCTGTGTTTGCCTAACTTTCCTCATAAGACTTTTGAAATCAATGAGGTAAGTCCTGTTGCATGTCAGTATGTGAGATAGGCCCCCTCTCCCTTGGGAAGCCTGAGAAAGTTAGATTATTGCATCAGCAACATGACAGAATTTCATCAGTCTTGAAGAAAGTGTATGGCAAAACATTGCATTTAATGTTGTACCCCTGTTCAGTTAAACAGATGTATGGGTAAATGTGCCAAGATTTTGCACATACAATGAAAGGCTTAATTGGGGGGGGTTCTATACTTCTAAAGTAAAAGCTCAGTTAGATATTTGATTTTTAATTAATATATTGCATAGCATCAGTGGCTATGTGAAGTTTGCATGGCCCTGTGTGTGGGTAGTAACAGGATAATATGCTACCGCATAGGACTTTGCTGAAGGTCACTTATTGTTATTCTGACCTGGTTGTATGCTCATTGTTATAAAAATGTTACATTCTTAAAGATCGTGGTATAATATAATGTGGATTATAAAATTCTTATTCCTGTTTGTGATTTTCTGTTTGTGTTACTCCTTTGTTGCTTTGAAGGGCAAATTTCATGCGGATGTTCTATATGGCCTTCTTTAAATAAACCAGATAGGGGGACAATAATATTTGTTCTGTAGTGGATAGCCAGATGTACAACAGGAGTTTGGTTTCGTAAAGACTGATTGGCTTTACTATAAAGAAACTAAGAACACTTATTTCCACAAAGTGGGGTTAAAAATAGAAGAACACTACATATTTTCTTACATTTCCTCTAGTACCCCTCTCTTTTCCCCCTTGGTTAGAAAGAAGAAAAAGTGTTTTCTGAATATAGTCTCTTTAAAAGTTTATGAATGAGATGATTATGTGTCAGTTGGATTGTATTCCAGTTCTTTTAAGATTCTTGTAATAAATGTTTTATTTTCTAAGCTTGGAAGATTTGAGAAAAGACTGACAATTTGGAAAATGTGTAAACCATTTATTTTGAGAGAGATTTGCTGCATACTTGTATCTGTAGCTTTGCAGTGATTAAGTCAATAGATTTGTTTGTGTAATTGTTTATCAGCATACGAAAGGGTAATGCTGGCCTGTAAATATGAGACGAACTCTTCTGCCAGCTGCTTTACATAGTAACTGATGTTTCATTATAGCCTTTATTTATATCAACAGGATAATATATTTCCAGTTAACTAACTGCAAAAGTTTTGGCCTCTGAGCCAGCATTCTGCCAGGTTAGGCCAAATTAAAAAATCAGAAACCTATTCAGAAGAAACTCTTTTTGGTGCCAGCAAAAAGCCCTTTGTCCAGATGTGTCCATTTTAATTTGATTTTATGAACATCTGTCTTACTCTCTTCAACATGTGTGTCTGGAATGGCTAAAAAACAACAGCTACATTCTTGCTGCATCTTATGCTAAACATATCTTATTTTGGTCATTTCCACCCTTTTAAGTTGATGCAGTAAAGCAAAGAATTAAGGTTGAAGGCAACTGGGTCTTCGTTCCAAGTGACTCTTCTCTCCCCTCCACTCACAGCAAAAAAAAAAAAAAAAAAAACAAAAAAACCAAAAACCCCAAACTATAATTTGTATTATGTATTTTTATCAGGATTACATTGCCCAGGCAAATGCAGAATATCTACCAAAAGCCCTAAACTATTGTTCTCTAAACTTTTGTATTCTGAATTTAAAGATTATAAGAAGCTGACTTCTAGCAGATGCTTTTGCAGTGTCTGGACATTAAAGGTGGCTTTTGCATTGAACAATGTGGTCACGTTACTGAGTGTAAGTGCCATTATAAATTCTATAGACCTTCACTGTCTAGCTATTTTTTTACGTCTCAGGCAATCGCAATGCTGTGTGTGGTTTTTCCCCCTCCCCCCCACTCCCCCAAGAGAGAAAATTTAGTATTCTTTAATAATAAAGTCAGGAAACTGAATACAAGACTAAGGTGGGGTGAAATAGACCACTGAACTAGATAGATGCCTGTTGATTTCCTCACTTTCTAATTGTAGGGTACTAGTGTTACCATTCTAATATCCTAGATTGGAAGGGACATCAAGAGGCCTCTCAATGCAGTTCTCTTTGCTGAAGCAGGAGGACCAGACAGTGTTATTTCAGAGATTCTCATCCAGCTTTCTACTGGAGGGACTATACAATTATCCCAAGCAGCCTATTTATTAGCTTTACCGTTAGGATATTTTTGTCCTTAATATCAAGCTTTAGGCTGCCTTAGTATAGTTTTAAGCCTATTGCTTCTTCAGTGTGGACTTGAAGAACAAACAACTCTGTTTCTTTTTTCAATAGCTTTTTATTTTCCTGATGACTGCTGCAATGTCAACTCATCTTCTTTTTTTTGTCTTTAGGCAAAACTACTGCAATGCAATTATTCTTTTGGCATAGGCTATGTTGATTATTTGTAAGTATTAGTCCCTTGCATTTGTTCCATTTAAACAGTATTTTGTTTAAGAGCTTATCTCCAAGTCAATAAACTTACAGTATAGAAGTTTAAGGAAAAACAATTTTTTGTTTTTTCCCCCTCTACAATTGATAAATAAATTATGGATATCTTTTCCTGGGTACTCCAGATGCCACACTATAAATGGGCTGGAAAAAAAGAATTAGAGACACACATTATGGAAGATATGTCTATTGGTAGCAGTTGAAAACAATTGTCCAAATCTAACCACTAGCTTAGGAGATCCTGAACTAGTGATTGTCTCTAGCTTGGAGGGAAGAACAGGAGAAGGATTGTTCTTCACTTGCTCTTTTTCTTATACTTTTTCTTTTTTTTCTGTTTTTTTTTTTAAGAACCTGCTACAGAATATTTTCAGTTGTGATTTTTATTTCATTGTTTTGTTTTTAGTAAGCTTAGTATACAGAGGTTTGCCTATAAATTTTACTTTATTGGCTTATTTCTGATTTAAAAAAAAACCCTTAAAAGGATTATAGGCCTCTTATCTCTTACTAGATTAATTGTGAGCTAAAACAGCAAAGGTTAAGAGGCTTGTCATTTCCTTTTTGCTCCTTGCAAATGGCTGCCTGAGTCTCTTCAAAAACATTTATCCTTCATCCTAGTCATTACTTGTTGACCTATACCTTGTAATACAAGCTTCACTCCTTTTTAGGATAAAGGAAAAATAGTTAGACATATAATTACATAACGGATAGTTTCATTCTTTAAAAGGTCTGAATATTTTTTTGGAATCTTCTTTGTTTCTTGGTTTTGCTTATGTTTTAAGGCAGAGAGCTTCAATTTTGAATTATTCAAGGGAAAAATACTTCATATTACTGGTTGTTAAGTAGGCTTATTTTGGTTTTATTGATCTCCCTCTCTTTTTCCTTAATTTTATACTAAGGAATTTGGCTGAGATTGGTCCTTGGAGGAAAGTAAATTGATTCCATGCAAGATAGATATTATTTGTGGGGGAGTCTCAATAAATTTAATGCTGGGGTTAATATCCGTCCCTTCTCCAGCTTCTATTTTGTGATTTATCTTGAAATTTCTTGGTACTGCTTATCTTCACCTGGCTTTGTGTTGTGACACCAGCATGGAATATTATTTTTCTTTAATCTGCCTTGGAAAAAGATTGTGTACTTTAATCTCTTGTTCTTCCCAGAGTGGGTCACTGCAGCAGTTTATGGGCTGCAGATGGAAACAAATGGAAAAACGAGCTGGAGCAGAATATGATTGCCTGTTATTTGATAGTATTCTATAAGGAGACTTTATATAGATTATGTATTAACTATCAATTCACTTCAAGGTGAAAATAAGATTTATTCTTGATTTGTGAGGTGCTTCCGTGTGCATATCTTCAAGAGACAGGACAGCTTTTGTAAGGGCCTAATAAGCTGTAATAGCCCTGATGTGCTTCCCCTGGGGCTTCCTCCCACCCTTGCCATGGGCCCAGGATCCCATTTCAGCCCAGCTTGGGGCTGTCAGTCCCTGCCCCAGTCTCCAGCCCCACCACAGCCTTGCCCCTGCCTGGCCACAGGCCCTGCTGATCCGGACCTGAGCCACAAGCTGACTGCCTGTCCCGTCCCCATGGCCCCACCTGGCCATCACTGGACCTGATCCTGGCCCTGACCTGCGGGTTGACTTCCCAGCTCAAGCTCAGACCTGCTTCATTGCTGCCAACTTGTCAGATGATCCGGACTTGGGGCTGAATGTGCCGTCATCTCTGGCTGCCTGGTCCCCTTGCTGGGATGTGGCGGGATGGTCCCTGGGTGAGGAAGCTCCTGCCCTGCCAGCCAGGGTGTCCACCTCGGCTCGCAGCCTTGGCTCCCGGCTTCCTGTCCCTGAGGGAGCAGCTGGCCTTGCTGCTCCTTGACAGCCTTGAGCATCAGGGGTGAAAGAGGGGTGTTATCTTTATGCTTCTGGTACAGTAGGGTTATATTTCTTTGGAGGCTCATGACTCTGTGTTTCGTTCTTCAGTTCAGCTGCCTTTTGGCATTTGAGATAGGCTGTAACATTTATTTCCTTGCTCAAAACTTCTCTGTGTTGGTAGAGTGCTAAATTGAAGCATATTTTGTTGTCTCTCATACCTGTGTGAAGGAGGTGGTACTTAAAATTTGGGAATCTACAATTAAATTGTAATGTATAAAATAAAAGAATGATGTAAAAATAGGATATTATCTCTCATCTATCCTAATGGCTTCATGAAATTGCTAGAGAAGGATAATATTGCAGAACCAGAGTGAAATACTAAAACTCCAAGTCTCAGAAAGTCAGAAATGTGCTACTCTGTTAAATATCTTTTTCAACAAATAAGTAGACTGCTGTAAAGATTCTGATGAATGAATAGTGTGAATACATTTCTAAAATAGGTTGTTTTTTTTTTTTTTTCAGATCAGGAAACCTTCTGAAACAAAAATGTATTAATACAAGATGGAAAATAGTGTTTCAGGTGTCTAGAAAGGGTTGGATTGTTATATGCTAAGTCAGACCTATTAGAAAGTACTAATGATGTTTTCTGAAAAGTTGCAAGATAATTGTTACCTTTTCTGGTGATAATCTTAAGCTTCACAGTTTTGTTGCTACTATTCTGACATATTCTGATACTATGGAGAATGCTGAGAGATTCTGTAATAATTTTTCTGATAATTTTGTAACTTAGCTTGTAGTTGAGTTAATGGGAGATTAGGCTTTTCTCTGGGACAAAAATAAGAGGAGTGGTGGTCATGTAGGCCAGTCACAAAAAGGAAGGATTAAAAATTGTCAGCATAATTTTGAAAAGATTCAGTGGAAGCTCAGTGACTGTATTACATGAGCTATCTTCCTTTGTTGCTAGTTTGATTCCAAAATAAAGAAAAAATGCGGTTTCCAAGATGCTGAGTTTAATTCAGTTGAAATCTGGGACACTGTGAAGCAGAGGCGGGTATTCATTCTTCACAGATGATACTATTTTTCCCACAATCCTACCCCTTCCTTTAGTGGAGGAAGCTGTCGGAGAGCAGGGACTGCAACAGTCAAGTTGAGTATAAAACTGTGATACAAGAAGCCTTTATTTCAGTTTCTGGCCAAAGAAAGCAAAATTCGGAAAAGCTGATCAGTAATGAAATGACACTTTAAGTCTAGCCTTTTGTATTTGAAAGATTCTTGCAAAAATGTCACAGGTTTTTCTTCTGTTTTTACACCTAAGTAAAATCAAAAAGTTATTCTGAATTCTTTCTGTTACTAGATTCTTACATGATATACAGAATCTTGAACCTTAGGAAATATTTTTCTTATTCCTGCTACATGTAAATTATTTCTTTCTTTGGCCTTTTGGTCTTAATAGTTCTCTAGTAGCGTTAATTTGTTGTACATTTTTACAGTTCAATCAAACTATTGGATTACCTGTTGGATAATCAAAAACGAAAAAATTCGGGATCTTGTAGGTGGCTCATCTTAAGAGGGGAAACCGGTAATTTCAGATCCTGTGGCAAACCTGCAGGAACAGTTTATTTGGGCACAGTTTATAGATGTTAATGTAAACCGCTGCCAATTTCCGTTTATAATAATATGCTAGATTAATTGCTGAGTTATTACAGTTTACATTCCTTGCTCGTCAGTTGTCGCTGCTGGTAGTAGCAGTATATCTTCGACGAGGGGTAGTGTGGAGAGCTGAGGATATTAATGCTTTAGCCATTTTAGATTAATCTGCTTTCAAATGTGAGTTAACTTTTCGAATCGTAGTTTAATTAATATGTTTTTCAGTGGCTTTCACTTTGCGTTTGTTTTATGTTGCAGACCTACCAACATTCCATAAATGAATATGAATGTAGCTCCTATACTGAACAAAAGAATGATTGCTAGTTGGCTGTTGAATTTTATAACCTGATTTTCTTGTTAATAAACCTTGAAAAGCTTCAATGCAGCTTTGTAGAAGTGGTTGAAGAAGCACCTAGTGGAAAACTTGCAGTTGATGCTCATTCTTTTCTTATGCCAGAGCATACTCTTGCCTTATAAAGGCCGCAAGCTTTACCATGGTTTAATACAATCGTTAATGATGGAGTTAAAAAGCAGCTTGTGACAGATGCCTGGACCTTGGTTTTTATATTCACTTTGAGATGTGTTGAATTTATATGTCTGAGGAGAGCAAGAATAAAGTGGCTGCAAATAGGATTGAATCAGGAGGCTCCCCCCCGGCTCTGAATTTGCTTTCTTGGAATGATGATACTACCATCTTCCCTGGCAGAGTGCATGCATTCATGAAGTGCTGTCTTGATTTTCCTTTCAGTGCTTTCTCCTCTTCCTCTGGAGCCAAAAGTGTCAGATGCTTTTTTCATAATGTAACTTGAGTCTCTGTCATAGCACAGATCAGTTATAAATTTGTTTCTGTATATATAACTGGTCCCTGCAGATGTACACAATATATCTGCCCAGTAAAATATGCTGTTCTATAATAGTTGTTCTATTTTGCTGTAATAAAGTGAAAAATGTTCTTTGCTAAATGGGCTTAGTAACTGTAAAGCATTTATCAGCCAGATACCATTTCTTGCCTCCTATAGTAAGTTTATAATTAACAATGGGAATTAGTAGCTATAGGCAAGATCTTTGTGCGTTATAGGTTGGCTTTCTCACTTTAAGGGAACTTACCAGATTTGCATGCTTTCTTTGGCAAGATCTTTATTGCCTTTTATAAGTTTTTAAAAAATATCTCAAGCAGCAACTTTTCTCAATTGTTTTTGTGCTCAGTTCATTTACACTGTAATTGTTAAGGGAAAGTAACGTTGCTTTAAAAAAAAGATGGACGTTTCAGAATGGGAATGTGTGCAGAGCTGTATTTTCTGGTTTTTTGAAGATAGTAAAAACTAAATGCAAAAGAGAATAAAATTAGTGATAGTTCATCTTATGGCGTGGAATGTTCTTATAAAAAATTCAGTAAAGACGAATCTGCAAATTTAAATTATTTTGAAAAGCAAAGTCAGACCTCAAACTATGTAAGAGCCAACTACATGGTCGTTATACTTACTGAACAAGCATGGAGGCAAACATCACATCTTTAGAAAGATGCAAGAAGAAATTTGAAAGACATATAACAGACAAATAGCTTTAGACGAAGACTCCAACAGAGAACAAATGAAGACTTTGGCCCAGAAAATAAGTGGTAGTTTTGGGCTAATCTGGTAATTTACATTTATATCAATACATGTGCAGTGTAGAGAGGAAAAAAAAAAAAAAAAAGGTTGGCCTAGGTCTTGTGGATCCCATCATACGGTAACTCTTCGGATGCCCATACTATAGTGTCTTTGGTGGTAAAAGATGATTGACAGTGTTCACTTTATGCAAATATAGGGCTTTAATATCAGAAAACAAAACTAAGCTTGCAGTGTAGTTTATGATAACTCCATCTTTTTTGCAAATGTGTGTTTATCAGGACTCTACAAATTGAAACAAGATTAAAACACAAAATGGGGAGTATTTCTCCATTATTTTCTCACCAGTGAACTCTAACTCACTAGAGTTTTCTTAATGTACAGCTTGATACAACATATTCTGAAGACAAAGACTTCAGTTAATAACACTTGCATGTGAACATTTTATTCTGGTAGGGAATTGTGTGAAAATGCACATGCACAGACACATTTATTAAATGTACCTGGCTTATGTAATTCTATAATGTAAAAATGTTTATAGAGGAATGCAATTCTTTTAGAGGGGGTTCGGTAAGACTCTTTTTTTTTAAATTGGACCCTTAATTTCTGTTAATATAACTCCATTATGATTGGGTTTGTTTACATTAACTGAGACTGGAGCCCTGTTTTATGGAAAGAGCTTTTGTCTCCTTCCACATTCATAACCACAGACTTTTTTTTATTAGGAATGAAATTCTGCTTAACTTTTTTAAAAACATGTTAGCATTATGCATGTATTCCTGAATTTAAAAAAAAAAAAAAAAAAAAAACTTATATAAGGCACTACTGAATGCATATTTCTGAGCTTTGCATGTTTAAGAGTAAAAGTGTTTCTAGTCAGTGCATGTTTGTGAATTGTGTTTTTTATACACAAGGATCAAATAAAAAACATCCTTCCCAAGTGTAAAAGTGAAAGCATAAGAGTACTCTTACAGTTATTGCCAGACTTGCCACCCCATATCTTCATATGGTTATATTTCTCTGCTGGCAAAAGGTGCCTCTCTTGTTATCTCTTTTTGGAGAATGATTGAACTGTTTAGTCAGGTTTTGAAAACATACCAATCAACACATCTTATCTTGATTGTTAAGACATCTGACAGGTTAACAGGGAACTAAAAAATCACTGACAGATTTGCAAGGGTTTTTGCCATATAGCACAAGCATTTGCATACCTTCTACTTTTGTTGTCTTTTTATGACTGGTTTAGCAAGCTGAGGTCTAGGTTGCTGAGGGTCACGCTTTTCTCCCCTTCCCACAACAATGCAGCTGTTGGAGTTGGCCACGGCTCTTTTAAGTAACTACTGGCTGCTCTCTCCTGTGAGGAGTCATGAACTGGCTTAGATATATATCCAGGCAGAAGCTTGTATAGTTCCTCTATTTATTTTTCCTGTTTCTTCCGATAAGAAGGTTAATAAATACTCTGGTAGTTTGACTTCTAGTGGATTTGTAATGTAAAAATTTCTCAGTGTTTTCTTTTTATTTTGTGCTAAATTTATATTCATTTGTGTTTGACAAGAATACATATGACCCTCCTCTATATATTCTTTCAATAACATAGACATGTACATAACGTACATCAAAATATGCTGGGAAGAAAATATGATATGCTGTGTTGGGTTATTCTTCTCTAAATGGTCTAGATCTCATTCCCAGAAAAAAAGCTAGTGTTTCCTGGGGTCAATTGTAAAAAATGACATAACTATATTGGAAAAAATAGTTGTGCATCCATTTACTTTAATAACCTCATTAGAGTAAGAGTTTAATTTACCATAGTTTGATATTTAGATCACAGTATCTAAATGAATGTAGCTCACTTTGATAGTGCGATGATTGTACCTATCCTAATGAATAGTTTTATGACTGATTAGTTTGACATCAGCAGAATTATAAGACTGTAAATTACAATTCTGGAATTCAGTGTGTGTTTTTTTTTTTTTTTTTTAAAAAGGCAAGGAGCAGGGTGCACTTTAGTATACTGCAGTATCTTATAATAGAACCATTTTCCAGGGTATAAGTTTGAAATAGTTTCCTGGGAAGCCGTTTCATGCCTGAAGAAGCAATCGTCTTGCTTTGTGTGTATGTATGTGTACAGAGTTTTGGTTAGTGTGGTGTGTGCTTTTTCTTTTTTTTGGCCTTTTTTTTTTTTTTTTTTTTTGATGAGTATGGTTTATTCATGGATTTGTCTTGGTATCAAACCATTCTCATGGGAATTTTCAGTGGTCAGCTCTTAATGTCTGTAGCCGTATTTGTTTGGTGCAGTGCATTATACGCAGAACTAAAATGGACATATAACCGTTCTGAAGTTTTCTGGTTATTTGCCTTATCTGCAGCTCTTGATATTTAGGCATCTAAGTTAATTGATCTAATTTATATTCTCATTATTATATAACTTAACACATATGATTACATACAATAGTTAGATCAGTGTTTCTGCAGGTTTCAGGGTCTTTTACTGTCACGCCCATGAAACATACCAGTCATGTGCATATCAGTGATGCATTAGTGAACTGTCTGCCATTCCAGTGTAGTTTATAGTATTTTTGTATAAAAATAATGCATCTTTTTGGCTGTAAATCTTTGAATGATACGGTCCTAGTTCTTTAACATTATATACATGTATTCTGTATGTATGGGTGTGCTGATAAGGGGTTAATATTGATTTTCACGTTCATTAATCAAATGCAAGGAATCATACTTAAACTACTGTACAATAATATTGATCACTATCAAATAATAAATAAACTTTCTGTTTTGTAGCTTGAAGATGTGTCCTTTGGGAAAAGTTAAATCTAAAGAAATGATCGTTTGGTGACCAAAGTACTCTCTTGAATCAAGGCCTTCTTTTTCATTGTAATTGGAGAGCTTTAAAATAATTCACATGAAAGGATACAACTGAGACTTGCAGCATTTCAAACAAGAACACAGCAGGAATTTCTGAAAAGTATTCAACTATGAATATGTAACAGTTGCGTTAAAAGGTGAAGGTAACGTTTATATCAATGATATCCCCAAAATTAAGGTAGTATTTGTAAGAAAAATAATCCAAAGCCTTTAATATCTACATATAGTCTTTAATATTTACAATTATTCATATTGCATGTATTGAAATAAGGTCAAGTTGTTTGGGGGGGGGGGGGAGGGAGACTTTGAGTACTTTCTTACTAAGTATCACCTACCAGCTGATAGTAGCTCATAAATGAGAGTACACCTTACTTTTATTTCACCCTCTGAATAAGATGATCTTTATTTCCTCTCATGAGGAAAACATTCATTATGTTTCTGAGGGTGCTGAACTTTCTCACCTGCGTTATGAAAGCAAGCCATTAGGAGCTTCTTGAGGATACGCATGACATGCCTTCGTCTGAAGTAGCCCTGGAGTTCCTGGCGTAGCCTTGGTACCCTGACCTGTGCAGAAAGGGAGAGCTACATAAAGACACCCAGGTTGTCTTGATCCAGGAGTTGTGTTAATTTACTGTTCCATTCAGGTTAATGTACCCTGTTCAGAAAATCTCAGACGGGAAGATTATCCCATGTAGACCTTCCATTTCCTCCAACCTCTGTCCTTTTGCTCCTTTCTTAGTGAGCATGAGGATTAAGTCTTTCCGATTACTTTGGGCAGCAGGATACAGAAGGGTAGGATAAACTTAGTCTTTCTCATTGCAGTGAATGAGAACTTTGGTCAACATGCAACTGCTGAAGCTTGTTAGCGGCTTTAGTCTGTGTCTTAAATCCAAACACACAAAAATTCCTGGATTTTTCTGTTCAGTTTCATAATATGAAGTCCAGAGTTCATTGTGAGGCTGTGTTTTTCTGGTTTTGAAATCAATCCATTTTATAACATATGTGGTTAAAATTGAGTATGTGGCACACTGGAGGAAGGGCACATGCCTAACAAGTCACTGCAGGTTCCTTTTTCAGTCTAGGAAAGCTGAGTTGCCTGGTACTTTTTTGTTTTGCTGTGTTTTGTTTCTTTTTCCCTCTAGAGACTAATCTGGAGTATCAGATTATTTTAATCTGACAATTTTAGTCACTGAGTAGATGCATATTATGAACAAAGTATGATTAGAATATGTATTTATGTTCTGTATTTGGTCTGCATGTAACTAGTTTGGGGAGACACTTTTGAGTTTGCTGAAATGACAGTGTAGATTTATAGTAGAAATTCTATTTAGAAATGTTTATTTGCAGCAGAAATCCTGCTGCAATGTGGATACCCTCATAAAGAGTGGTGGGTTGCTTTTGTGAGGACAAAGAGGGTTGAAATGAAGGCAGGAATATTCCAATACTTTGTTTCCTTTTGTCTTTATTTTTGAGGATTTGCAATTGGCCAGGTCTCAAATAGAATAGCTACATCTCTTCAGCAGTCTTATTGTGTGTGTGTGTGTGTTAGCCCCTGAGGCTGGATTAGCTGGACATCTGGTGCTGGAGATTTTCTGCTCTCCTTTAAAGAGGAATGAGTTGCTGCCATGCCATTCTTCTGATGTCCGTCCAGAAGATTCTGTAGTCACTGAAACATGCTGAGTTGTTGGTTTAGTTATCCTTGCAGGTTGTTAGAGACGAAACACAAGACAGGAGTTGCCAGTCTGATGACATAAGCGTGTACTGAATATTCCCTAAGGGTTACATACAAATGTGACCTGTTTAGTAATAAAACATCATTTCTATACAGAAGCTGCCTCAGTGACTTTTGCCTATGTCTGGAAATTCCAGAGTTGTGATTGTGGTCGCTTTTGACAGTTAACACACAAACAAATGCAAGTGCATTGTAATACCTTTTTGTCTAAAAAGCAGGGCATTGTGAACAAGTGCCAATCAAATCTGGCACCAGTGGGTATTGGGTTTGGTACCACTGCCTGTCATTGACCATAAATACGTTGTGTCATATACTACTAACTAATTTTTCTAGTAGAAAATATAACAGCTGCAGTTAAAAAGAAAAGTACACATAAAAACAAATAAAAACTGTGATGGGTACATTTTTGGGTATTGCTAGGCAGTCTAATGCCTCTGTTTTGCACGTTTATCTAGGGTTCAAGAACTTGATCTTTTGCACAGCTGCATTCAGAGTTCCAGGCTTCGTCATTGTGCCGTGATGTTCAGTGAATTTGGTTTCCACAGTGGTGTGAAACGTGATCCTGAAAGTAGTGATATTTTTTCATAGTAGTGCTATCCTGAAGGATTATTACTGATCAATTAACAAAAGATTTGTATCAATTGAACACACAAATCTTGCTTTCATGACAGCAAAAATGTTGGAAATAAAAAATCAGAATTGTAGAATTGAAAGTTTTCAGAATTTCATTTTATGGGTAATATAATAAAACTTTATTTTTGTCACTTCAACATGAAATTGCACATTGCTGTATCTGAATTTTATAAAGAATAGTGATTCTAGTTGAATTCTAATTTTGAGTAACTTTTTATTGAATTGATCCTAAGCTAGTTACAAATTTGAATTTGAAATGGTGGAATTGCTTAGCTGGTTTGGGGGAAGTCCGTAAGGCGAAGCAGTAGATATGCTTTCTGGTTAATTGTCCTGTAAGGGACCTGTATGAACTGCTAAGGAGTCTGAAAATTTGCAAAAAATTAGTCATTATAGTCACTGGTATAAAATGTTATTTTCACTTGAATTTCATCCCAAGAGTAGTAAATGCTTGTTCCAGACCATTTCCAAACTGCTCTATGTTGATTTCCCCCCCCCCCCCCCAAGGTTTACTGCCACATATTTATTTTGATGGAACACTGTTTTGTAAGGAAATGATTAATTTTTTGATTCATTGCTTCTTTTCAAAGTATATCCTAAGATAGTACAATTTTTAACACAATTTAGAACCAAATTGGAACTAAAAGTCCCACCTCCCAAATTACTGAATTTAAAAGAATTGTAGGTTATTTTCATTATTTTATTCTTGAGTTTGCAAGGCCAGTTAGCCTACTGTACAACCCACAACTAAATGCTTTTTATAGAATTAAGTCACGGATTACAGGAAACCATTTGATGCTATAAAGGGGATGCTGCAGTACCACCTTTGGTAGTTTACTCATCTTGACTTCCGTCTGCCTTTCAAATCATGTGCAGATATTAGTATTGGCTATATTGGTTTGGGAGCCGTTTTCTCCCAGATGTAAAACCATGAGTAAAGAGTAATTGCGTTTGTTAGCCATGTATTTCATTCAGAGCGGAATTACTCATCTAGAGAGGAAAAAGTATGATGAATGTATTTGTTGTGAAATGCTGGCAAGCACACCTGCAAAGTGCGGTTTAAGAGCCTGATAGACAGTGATGCTAAAATTATGTGGCTAAGGAAAACATCAAAATTTCCATTGTATTCACGTCAGGTATCCTGGACAGCCCTGGTTTTACATATAAAATGATCTTGTTCTAAAACAAGATCTTGGTGTTTTTCATAGATTATTGACGTTGTTGAGAACAGTGGCGTAAAAAAAAAAAAAAAGGCAGGCAAAATGTTACAATTTATTAGATGAATAAAAACTGAAATGGAGCACAGCATTATACCTCTCTATAAATTCATAGCGCACATGCATCTTGTTGTCTGTTGGTTCCCCTCATCCCAGGGAGGATGTGATAGAACTGGAGAAGATTCAGAGAATATCCCTTGTAGTGACAAGGGATAATCAGCGGAATGGAAGTGTGTTTTTAAGAACAGTAACTCAGTTACGCTAGGAACCTTTGACCCTTAAGAAGAGGGTAACTGAGAAGAGGTATGAATGACATGGAAAAAGAGAACAGGGAGTAGTTGTCTCTTCCGGTTTGAGGATTATGGGCTATTAAACCAATTTAGTAAGTGATTGGATCAGAATGAATAAAGAAAATGATTCTTTGCACAGTGGGAAGTTAAGATGTGGAAGTCCTTGATCCAGTGCATTGTAGATACTAAAATTTGCATGGGTTCAAATGGAATTGGACAAATAGATGACACTCAAATTATCAAGGCTTATTGTATACAAAGAAACCATTTCTTGTGAAGAAATTGTTGAGCCACATATCACTGGATGATAGGAGAGTGTTCTGAAGGAATATCCCTATGTCCGTGGCACTTCCTTATAACCTTCCCCAGGCATCTGCTGATGAGTGCTTTTGGATACCGAATATTAAGCTAAATGGACCTTTGGTTTGACCCTTTATTTCTGTTCTTACAAACTAGACCCCTCTTGAGTATCTGTAAAGAAGGATTAAAATCCAAAAATGAAAAGGGCTTATATCTACTTCCAAAAATATATATAAATTAAACAACCAAGAGACATAGTACATCTTACGACTTCTTGATTCTGATGTGATTTTTATGGACGCAAAGACACAAAGGCTGTATCTCAGACTGAGATTCCACATTAGGTTAAGTGGGGTTAGCCCTCCTAGTTAAACTGTTCTGTTTTTTTCCAAAGACCCTATAAGTTCTGAATTAATTCATAATCAAATTCAAGGAATCAGTGAGGAAGTAGCTTTTTAGTGTCATTAACCTGTTGATAATTTATGGGAAAGGACTTTGGAATCATACAGTTTGGAAGGGAACTCTGGAGATCATCGAATCCAATCCCTCTGCTCAAAGTGGGATCAATGAGAGCGGGTTGCTTAGAACCTTGTCCAGTTGCGCTTTGGGCATCTCCAAAGATGGAGATACTATAACCTCTCTGGACAACCTGTTCCAGTGCTTAACTAACTCCACCAGACAATTTTTTTTTCTTATGTTTAAATGGAATTTTCTGTATTTTGATTTCTGCCCTTTGCCTCTTGTCTGTTCACTGGATACCACTGAAAAGAATTTGGCTACGTTTTTCTTTACTCTCTCCCATCTGGTGTTTAGACACCCGATAAGATCCCCCCTAAACCCTCTCTTTCTGAGGCTAAACAGTCCCACTTCTGTTAGCCTCTTCCCATAAGATACATGCTCCAATCCTTTAATCGTTATATTGGCCCTAAATCATGGCCCTGACTTCGATCTTTTTAAAGCCTATTGATTTTTAAAAACGAGATTTGAGGGAGTGGATAGCTCTTTTTTTTCCACTAAGCTTTTTTGCTGGATTTGATTACTTGTAATTTAATTAAAATGGCCATGTGAAGGAGATTGGCGATTTCCTAGTTTCGTGGTGATTCTTACAGAGACTGATATACTTAAGAGGTGCCTTTATCCTTAAGGATAGAATTGTTCTGTATCATGTGTGCAAGTAGATATTAAATGCTCTGAAAAGGGGTATGACCTAGTTCACTTAGACTGATAAATGTGTGTATCTTACAAGCCAGTCTTTTCGATTGACATAGATGTTGAGCTCTTGTGTAAAATCTGAGTTTACAACTGTCAGATCTGTCAGAAAGTTGGTTTGCCTTTATGGAATAGCTTTGAATACAACAAAAATGCCTATAGTGCTGATGAATGTTTAATTATATATCCATCATTTTCCCGGTAAGAGAAGAAGCTCCATTTTTATCTTTAGAGACATATGAAATACTTTCTTTCAATATATCTCTTGTCTTTAAGAAGGACTTTAAACTTCTTTGTCTTATTTTGGGCAGTTCACTCTAAACGTGAATTACTGCATCCTAGCTATCTAAATTTCTGTACCGTTTTGATCAACCATAGTATAACCTTCATTTTCTTTTAGTGTTATATATTTTTATTGTACTATTTGAACTATTTTAATATTCCTCTTCAGTAATAGTTGCTTTCATGATAAATCAATGTCTATTTCTATGAAAGTGGCAAAATTGCTAAAATCTGTTGTATTAAAGATTTTTCACTTCTTCATGTCAAGTATTAGCTGACTAAATTCAGGAACCTGAAAAACAATAAGTATAGCCCCAGATAAAGCTTACTGAAAAAATGTCAACTAGAAAAAGGAGCTAATAATTATTTTTAAAAGAATATATATTTCTTTACGTTCAGCTGAGTGTATATTTCTAAGTAGGCAGCAAGCTCAAAAATCTGATTGTCAAGTTAGAGGAAGAGAATCTTGAGGGAGCAAAGAGGCTTTTAAGGTAAAGATGGAGACGTGCCACTTTAGTACTTTTAATAATTTGATTCCATATAATTTGAGATCAGGTTGCAGTTATATATTGGAAGTGTAGAGTAGAGACCTTTTGGGGAGTCCTGTGGACTGTGCTGCTTGAAAATTATCCCTTTGAGCATTGATGTGTCATCTTCTGAGCTCCATGGAATAGTGCTCCCTCCTCAGTTCAGTCTGAGGTTATAGTGGAGGTCAGAGTCTGGGCTGGGGTGAAAACAAAGAGTAGAGAACTTCGAGGACTTTTGTAGGCTGTTACAGGTCATATATTTGGATGAGGACTCCTCTCCCTCTGAGAGTGGGTGTTTTCTTGCCTTGGGCTCCGCAGAGGACGATGCCAGCTCTTTCTTCAAGGACTGTCTACTCTTTACACTTCTTTTCTTAATACTTCTACCTTTATTTAATACATAATTCTCAATATTTTGAATATACATGGAAATACGCAGTGAATATAGAAGAGATTGCTTTTGAGCCATGTGTTTGTATTGTCTGGCAGCAGAGATTTAAGCCAGAACTGTACATGATTCGCAAGGGAATTGTTATTACATGCATTTTCATTAGTTATTTTTCAGGAAACTTATGTGGGTGTACATGCATGCATCCTTTCCAATCTAAAACATGGATTTTTGTAACCAATCATACTTTTGATACAGTAATGTGAACTAGTTGTGTTTCTTATCACTTGTTACATGTGAAGAACTTAGTTATTAAAAACTATGGAACAGGCATCTCCTAATCCAGCTATACTTTCTGTGCTTTGAGGCCGTAGACTATTGTAAATAGAGTAGAAGGGCTTTGGACTATTTAGAACAAGAAACTAGAGACTTGGACTCTATTTCTGGCTTTACAATAAAACTGCCATGTTTTGGCATTCTTTTGTTTTTGTTTGTTTGTTTTTTCTTTACAAAATATCTTAGAAGGACTTTCAGATCTCATTATCAGTCCATGGCTGCTCTAAATGAACTTCAAGAAATCTGTTGCTTTGATATTTTAATCTTAAGTGAGTTGTGATCTCATGCAGGCTTATGGCTTTTCTGTTGGTCTTCTCAAGGGCACTTTCTGTTATTCCATGTTGTAAAGTATGTTGCTTTAGGTATGTCTTTCTATTATACATAAAATGTTGAAATGATAACTTTTTTTTACATGAAGTTTGTTTTTGTTTTTTTTTTCCTCCCTAACCTTTGTGACTATATCGGGTTGGAAAGTTGGTGTGTTTCCAGAGGCAAAAACACTGGTTTGTCCTCTTACTATAGAATGAACATTCAAGGTTTTTTAGTGTACTTAATGACCAGGGCCTAATCATGTTATCTGTTCTGCAAGCAGTCCTGTTTTCGGAGGAAGTTCTGTGTACCCCCTTCAGAATGAGTGATAACTGCTCATGTAACTAAACACTGCAAGTTTCTTCTTCCTCTCCTCCTCAGTCAGTGCTTTTTTTCTTTCTTTTTTTTTTTTTTTAAAGCAAATGCTTTCTTTTGCAGTTTTTGATGGGCCACAATACGTTCAGATAGCATACAATCTGTGTACAGGGTAGGAAAATACATTAATAGCATATGAAGACCTTTCTGGACATGCAAACTGACAAATCTACGTGCTTACCCTTACTTGAAAAATGCTACTGAATAGCTATTGCTTGAATTGAATTGTTTTTCTATGGAAAAGTAAACTGTTATAGTAATTTTGCAGTGAAAACTGCTGGTTGAAAGCTAATTTGTAAGAGGGATTGAAGTGAACTGAATTACTTTGCTAGTGCAGTGTCTGCAAAGTATTCTGACTCCGCACTAACTGGGAGCTAGAGCTCTAGATGTGATAGTTGCATACAAATTAGCTCAGCAAGCTTTTCATTTAGCTTCTGCAATATCATATTTGCATATCCATAATCAGTATGTGGTTGAAAGAGGAATGACAATTCTGGTAACAGTAACCAGTCAGCACAGAGGGACCAACACACAGCAAGAAGACAAAACTTGCAAGTTAACGGTGGCTTGCCGATGCTCTCTGTTAATTCAGCCAAACTTACATCCCTGTCGGTCAGATTCTTCGCATTCATCTTTTTGTGGTGTTACCCCTAGGCATAGAAATTGCTTTTAAAAACAATGACTGCTTTTGAATTACAAATTAAATGTGCTAAAACAACATAAGATATCCTAAAATCTTGAATTGCTCTTCTGTGAAGTTCAGTTAATGCTCTATTCACTTTTCATTGGAGCTTCAGGTGTTATGCCACACCAGTACCTAGAAAGCCAAGTGGAATTGGAAAACCGTCTTATAAGTCACAATGCATGTTAAGACATGTACGTGCATTACAATCTAAACAGTTCAGACAATTATTAAAATCTCTTTTGCAGATGTGATCTTGATCAAGTGACTTGTGTTCTAGACTTTCTACCTGTTTTTGGACAAATATCTATCTGTGTAGATAGATGGTTTTTCAGTTAACATATATTTTTTTCCTATTTTCTCTTCCTTAAACAGTAAAGTAAAATAAATATAAACTGAATGCATGAGTATTAGTTAGTTATAACAACATATTTTTATTTGGGTATATTTAATAAAACAAAAAAACTTCTAGAGTAGGAGTCGAGGGTCTCAAAGAGACGTAGGTGTCATTCACAAAACAGCAGTATGAATAAATATTTACTGAATTAAGGACCAGAACCTGGGAGTCCTCTCTAGCACAAGTACCCTGATTTTTGGTCATTGTTTCCTGGACCAATGCATATCTGTTGATGGTATCATTATTATTTTTTTCTGTACATATACTCCTTGCCTGAGTGCTTTAAACATTGGACTGCTGACTTCAGAGAACAGTCTTTCTCTCTTCCTCTTTCTTGTTCTAATTCTTTTTTTGTGTCTTCTGTAAACTCTGTCATGACTTAAGCTTCCATGCTTCTAACACAGACTTTTTATTTGGAAGTGCCAATATGAGTCATGGTAATGTATTTAATTCTAATGGAAACTATTAACTGAAATCAGCTAGAATTCACCTGGTACTTTGAATGCTATGAGGTTGCTTTTTTTTTTTTTTTTTGGTTAAGAATACAAAATTATTTTGATTTAGCAACATTCAAGCTGTGATTTTGTAACTGAAGTGAACAATTTCTTGCAGCTTAAAATCAAAATGAGGATCAAAGTAGTTCAAAAAGATGTGTAGATTATAAGTACAGTCTTAATTCTAGAAGAGCTATTGCAGTGTGCTTTTTGCAAGGGCTCTGAGTCTTCCTTTTCATGGCATGGTTGAACTTCTTCAGAATTTAGTGGTCTCTTTTGCCAATCATGTCCAAAGAGATTGGAAAACATAATGAAATAATTTAGTCCCTTAAAGTGAGGGAAACATCATGTATATACTACACTGACTGTGGGTGCAGTGTCATTGTTTGTACACAGCACTCTTATCAATCTTCCACGGGGAAAATGGTACAACAGAACTACTTACCATGCAATGACTTGTTGATCACGAAATAATTGAAAGAAGCATCTAATGCTACTATTTCAGTTTAATGCTAGAGGGAACACAGCAAGCAGTAGTGACAATTGTAACTGTGTTAATAGCATATAGTGTTATGACTACTTCTGATTGTTTTTAAATATTATTGGTTAACTTAAATACATATAATTTATGAGTATTACTGTAATTGCTCTGACTGGTGTCAAGTAAATCAAAAACCCCTCTGTATTAGAATGAAGTGGAATAGTACACTTTACACTTTGGCATGGTGCTGCTCTGAGCTTGATTTAGCCATGGCGTCTTTACTGAATCTTCTAGTATTGAGAAACGCTGCAAAACACCATTGTCTCTTCTGTTACAGTTTACACAAAGGAAGTATTTGGCCTTGAACTGAGATTTGGATGGCAGCAGTTAAGGTTTGAGTAGTCACAGTCACAGAGATACAGTGTTGCTCTTTTCCATTAAGTTTTCCTAATTCAGCTGATGACGCCTGTGTATGCTGGCTTCAACAAAACTGAGAGTGGGACTGGAAGCTCACCTTCTCGTGCAACTTAGCAGAAACTTCACTTAGGACTGATAACCTCCCAAAATGCTTCTGGAATATACCTTTCCTTTTAAGTGCGGGTTCTGTAAAACCAGGTGGTACTGGGTAAAGGCGTGATTTCTCTGTTTATGGATTACAAAGTAGGTATCTAGATGTTGCTGAATATATGTGGTACTTGCTGTTGATCATATGCAAGTATTGTTATTGATGAAGTTTTACCTTGGCAGGATGAGAGAGACATAGCAAAAGCTGTTTCCCTCCTTGTATATATAAGCCAGAATCTTTCTGCTTATCTACCCTGGCAAACACATTTAGTAGTCTAATAAGAGTAAAATCCTGCCTCCAGTTTAATTTGCTTTAACTGCTCAGTTTCTGTCATAAGTGGTTCATTCAGTTTGAGTTTCCCTAGTGGTTTAACCCGCCATGTTACTCAAGAATCGTTTTCTCTCTTCATCAGCTGTTTCTGATTTGAGTTAGATTTATTTTCCTGTGTCATCATTACTTCCCGCAACAAAAAGTTATCTTAGGCTACTATTTCTCTTATGCTGCATCTGGGTGTCACTAGAGGGGCATCTGGGATTCTTTCGGATTCCGGGATTAGTTGCATTGAACTCAAGATCATCATTTGTCAAGTATGAGAATTTATCAGAGCTAAGCAGTTCTACATGTGTGATGGACACAGAACAATTAGCACCAGACAATCTGCAGTATAACAAAGCTAAAAGGTATTGTAAAAAACTGAAAATAAAATACACATACCAGAGCTCTGTGGTTAAGGACCCTTTCCTTGTCCTTATGGACCATCCCTCTGGTATAGTTTTCCCTGGATTGTTCTCACTGTGCTCAAGCTGGTTCAGATTACCAAGACGGTTCAGATTCTCCCTGGCAATTGGCACTGGGCGTCCCCACTGATGGGTGGGTTGCCGGGTTCGTCGGCCGGCTGACAGTGAGTCCCACTCCACACAGAGGTACGTGGCTTACTCTCTTGTATCCTTCCTGGGCTTAGTTCGTTATCCAATCGATCAATGCCATACTGCACTTAGACAATAGAACCGATGGCCTCAGTCAATAACAGTATGGATATCAACAGGATGGCCAACAAGAAACTCAGCAATATGATCAAGAGATAAGAGTACACATAGCGATGGATATCAGTACGGATATTCAACAGATAACCCAGTGCAAAATTTCACAGTACCTAGATGCCTATGGTGCGAGTCTGCAGTGTCACTTCTCCTTTGCTGACTAGGTGTGCTCAGCCCTCATGGGGTCACTGGGGGGCTACTGCAACCCCACAGTGTGTCTTTGGCTGTGGTGCACCCAGGGCTTCTAAACTCTTGGGGAGCACCCCAGAGCAAACCCCTCTTCTGTGGGCTGCACCATCCCGAGTCCCATGCTTGCCTGTGTGGCACCTATCAACCTGTAAGGAAGAGATACAAATTTGTGATGTAGCTCCTCTGTAAGGTCCTGAATGGAGATAGTAGAACAGCAAAAGAGATAGTGGATACTAGTATTTCCTTAGTAGTTCTCCTACGTACTTTCTTCCCTTGTCATTGTGGTATACCTTGTGGTTAGTCATTTGTGGAAACGTGAAGTTGGGAAAGTTGCTTCCACTTTATTCTGCTGTTGTCCCTGAAAGGTGGACGTTTTGCTGTTTGGTTCCTCCCTTCCAGCAAGGTGGCGTGTAATGTGAAATAATTCTTAATTACCAGGTGGTATGTCAACCCTTTTGGCATTGTTGGATGAATGAAATTTGCTATAATGATCTAATCCTTTCTCAGGCACCTGGTAAGAGACTGAGTGACAAAGACTCATGCTAAATATCTGCTCTCAAGGAGAAGACCTTTCTCTTTGAAATTCTTAAATTCAGCTCCTTCCATGCTTCTTATTTTCTTTGCCCCTGGGAGAGCAAGCTGTCTTGGAGTCTTGTGGAAGTGTCTATTAACTCTGAGTACAGCAACTCTGAGAAACACGATTCAGCCTGTGACACACACATGCTGTCTCTAACCTGCTAAAGTACAAATAAGTAATCAAGACAAGTGAAAAATTTACAGCAGAAGGTCTGTGTCATAGAGTCAGCACTCAGCACACTTTGCTGCTGTTAGGTGTCTCTCAGCTTGACATCTGATGATATATCTCAGACATGTGAGACTAGCAGAGGCTAGAGAGATGGGCGTGTGGGGTACAGTTAGCCAGTTTAGAAGCGTGATGTGAGAAAAGCTCGACACCTGGAAGGGAAAGTTTCTGTAGTCTTCAAAGAAGAATGCTATCCCTGATGTATTCTGATGGCAGACGACAACAATTTCATTTCGTATCATAAAATGAAGTATACAGGGCTAATGTAGACCTGAGAACATGGCTGCGTGGATAGAAGGGAATAAAAAGAGCTTTCCTGTAAGAGTTTAGCCTTTATACTTCCTGGCATAAACAAGGAACTTGCTCTGCTCTTAGTAAATATTCTTGCTGTCTGCAAACACCTGAAATAGTTCTAGTACTTACGCAGCTATATGAAGCCTAACTGTTGAGTAAGCCTGGACAAAGTGTAGCAAACATTTCCACATCCAAGAACAATGACTTTTAGCAGTGGATGAAGAAGTTGCAAGTGTATGTTTTGGCTTTGATGTGGCTAAATATTTCAAACTACGGAGATTTGAAAGAATTTGGGAAATATTGTAAGAGAAAAATCATCATTTCCCATATCAGTCTAATAGATAATTTTTCCCACTAGGTTTTAACTTGTTTTATAGAGGAATGGAATATAAAGGCTTATAACAAATTCAAAATGAATGTTAATTGTACTTCTTCTGACTTTTCAGGTTTTGAAACTTGTGACTGCATTAGTCATTTAGGACTTTGTCCGAAGAGTAAGTCTTGACTAGTAGTGTGACAGAAAGCTGATTTCTAAGATTCGGCATCTGAAAACTGCTCATTTATTGGTAATTAGGGAAGCTATAAATTCACTATTGGTTTATGACCCTAATCAGCAGTTGCTTGAGAATTAAGTTGACAACTTAAAATTAGTTTGGTAAAAACACTAGGGATGAATCTTAAATTGTGCATGTTTACTGGGCAATATCACTCTTCTGTGATCACAGTTTTGTAGATATAACAAGCAACTGATTTGAACTTAATTCTTTTTTTTTTTTTTTTCCTCCTCCCACAGCAGGTAAACTTTATGTAATGACTATGAATAGTTTAGGGCAACCTTTTTTATGTGACTGATACTGTGATTCCCTATTGTGGAGGTAATCACTTCAATTTGAGTATTAAGTGAAGAAGAATATGAAGAAGAAAAATAAACCCTACTGTTTCAGGGCAATTTATAATGGCACAACTGATCCACATTCCATTATGCTGCTTCAACGTTACAGCGTAGCATTGCATGATTTATCAGAGTTCCAGGGCAGAAAGACTCATATTGCACACTCTTTACCAAGATTTCCATATGTAAACCATTGCTTTTTGTGGCTGTTTGATTTTATTAGTTCCAACATGTGACAGATTGTACTGCAAACCTAGTTTCAGCACCATAAGCTGATCAGAAAAGTATCAGAAAAGCAGTTTTAACAAAGGCAGTGTGTAAGGAGACAAGTCAGCAAAGGTACAAAATAGTTTAATGGTCTGTACATTGCTGGTGAATGCAGAAAAAGTGGGTCAAGATAACCAAATATTGGATCTATACTTCCATGACTCTTTTCTTTCAGTTGTTGAAACGCGGAAGGTATACAACTGTTTTGTGCAGCGTCATCTGTGAGCTTCCCTAATGCTGCTGCTCACTGGTCTTGTTGGCCTCTGCCTCACGCTGTTTTAGTCGCACTATTAATTGCTAATAATTCGAACATATGCTCTTTAGAGGGCAATAACAACTGTAGAAATGTTGAAAGTACCACAACAAGGCAGCAGGAAGAGCTAGCTGTGGGTTAGAAGCAAGTGCTCCTAATGCATCTTTCTTGGCCAGCCAATTAAGTGTAGTATTGCAGCGAATGCATTTCTGCTCTGATTAAACACTGAATTTGTGGGAAAGACATCTGTTTGGCAACTGTGAAAGCAGTTTACTTCAATGAATTTGCACAAAATCCCAAATGTTGCTCAGCATTATATCATTATGAATGACAGCATAGAAGCATTTGATGTACTTTGGAACAGTACGGAAACTGAGCTTATGGCTGATGTTAATGGAGAACACCTATCTCTAGATAACCTTCCTATTAACCTTACTTGAAAATGTGAAGTGTAGCTAATCTTTGCTGTGCCTTTGGCTATGTTTGCATTCATAGTAACGTAGCGTAGTAGAAGAGGGTCGGTAGTGTCAGAAACTTGGGCTTGAGGACCTGATGCCCATATTATATACATCTGGCAGGATTCAATCTGTGGATTTGAATGTATGTTAATGATTTGATTACTTTAAACATGATTTTGGAATTTTCTAATCCAACGGTTTTTTGGATTAGAGCTGTCGGAAAGGAATTCAGTTTGGGCAGTCTTGGACCACTCTGCAATGCTAACCAAAATACAGAAGGAAAGGAAAAACGTGAGTCTTTTTTCTAAAGTTTTAACTAATATCAGCATATTAGAACTTCAAAAAACTTGCACACATACTGAAATACTCTTGGAATCTGTGTGTCAAACCTAGTCTCCTCATCATTATATAATTAAAATGCTGAGTTAAAAATTGACTCTTTGATCCTTGATACCCTTCTGTTTAGGGTCCCTCAGAATTCTGTTCCTCCCTTGGTCAGAGAGGAATATTTGAAATGCTGACAATTAGAAGAAAAAGTTGTAGCAGTTCTGTAGTTACGCAAATGGTTCATGATTTTTCTCATATTTGATTACTGAAAATTCTTTCCTAATTAGTTTGTGCAGTTAACTTTTGATGGGTGAATTATTCACAGAAAACTTGGTATGTGAATCTGAAGTAAAAAACAAGGAATCGGGAGAAAGGAAAGACTTTATTGTATATGTTCAAGCAGCAAATCAAATTAACAAACAACTCGGGGATAATTGCTTTTAGGTACTAGAGCACTGTGAGCAGATCACGCACGCTGGAAAACACACCTATTGGCAAATATTTAATACTGCTTAGTCTTCTAGCTCTCTTCTCTGAAATCTGACTCAGTGGTTGAAAGTAGCAGTATGGAGGCTTGGGTAGACTCTGGTACTACTTTAACCTCTGCAAGTGAAAATACAGTCACGAGCGTATGTTGTCTAGGTCAGAGAGACTTAAAGCCTTCACTGGATTTGATCAGCCATCTTCACGCCAGTAATTTTTAAAGCACTTTTGTATGAGTGGCTCTCAGTTCAAGAACCCTAGCATGTTATTGCCAGATTTAGATTTCTGGGGGACCCCTTCCTCCTGGGAAATTTCTAATACCAGAAGGCTCATTGCTTGCCTAGAGCTAATGGTAAATACTAAGCAGTTAAGTTGGTAGCAACACATATACACTTTAGAATTATAGTTAACACAGTACTGATTGTCATGTAGAAAGATTATTTGGGCGTAGGAATGACTACTAATGGTGGATGTCAATGGTTTCCGGTTTCAGTGCGTAGAACTTAGCTCTTCTTATAGGATTTTGTTAACACCTATCACTGAAGGTTAACCTGATCTCTGTAGCATAGGAAGTTAGAAATGTTGTGGCAGGCTTAAGATGATGAGTGGGAAGACAAGATGGAGAATCTTTCAGCCCCTTTGCGTCCACCTTTCTCTCTACCATTTGGTAGAGAGAAGCGGGAAGAGTTATAGGGATCCAGTAAAAACAGTGGTAATGATAATCAAAGCATCTTTCATCTGTGTTACAGTGCTTTTCACTTCTCTGGCTGTTAGTCAAGAAGCTGCTTTTAGGGGGTAATGAATTCAACTTTCAAACATTGTACCTGGGGCTAGGTAAGTTATCTTAATTTTTCAGGACTGTTCAGAGGAGGGTACTACTCAACATGGATAGACTGTACCTTTGCTGCTGTTTGGTAGCATGGCTATATCCATATCCACAACCATATTTCTGGTTGTCTTTTGTTCCCTGCTAGAAAGTATTTGCATGTGCAGTGTTTTAGTTTTAGGGCAACGTCCTTAAATATTTAACAGTGAATACTACAGCGTGGCCTTGGTCTTGCTAACGCCGATTGGCTAATGCAATGCAAGTAATAAATGTAAAATGGATAGGAATACAAGAATCTGGCCCTTAGTGTATTGGTTCTTAGGTTGCTCTCTGGTAAACTAGTGCTTGTGGTGCTTAGCCCCTTCACAAAAAGGCTATTTGAGATTCTTCTCTTCTTAGAGCATCCTAACTCGCCTCCCTTGTTTCCTCCCTTATCTCAGCCTTTTTACTTTTAGAAAGGAGGGGAGAGAGTACTGAAAAGGTACTAAGCTGTTCTGTTTGTACCAGTAATATTGCTGCATGTTTTTAATCAAGAGTCAGTTCACCTCAATTGCTTTCAGGAATTAAAATGGACTTTTTGTACTGCGATTGCTGATGAGGAGCAGCCCCTTCCCATTTTGTGCATAATTCCACGGAAATCATTCTGCAGAGAGCTAGATTTCTTACCTTTGAGGCACAGGACAAAGACAGGATTGAACGTGGGTAAGGAGAGCAGGTCAGCTCTTTGGCATTCAGCTCACTGTGGGCCACAGGCAGGCTATTTTTGTAGCAACGTAGATGGTTAGTAGCTGCAACAGCTTTTTGTGAGTGGAACATTGAATTTAGAGCTTGAATTCCCTTAAGACTGTATCTATGCTTTCCTGGGACACAAAGATTCCCAATAGAAGACCCCTCTGCCCTCTGGAGCAGAATACTGTGGCTGTTTTCAGTACCCTTTTTGGAAAAGAAAGGAGTCCTTAAGTTCTGTCTTCTCACAGCCATGTCCTTAATGCACATTTACTAAACTTTGCAAACAGTGGGGGAAAGAGTTTGAGGCAAGGGTTTAAGCCTCAAAAAGGTGGAAAGAAGATACAAATGAACTAGGAACCTTGTGATATGTTTTGGGATTTTCAGTGCCTGCTCTCAGGCACTGAAGGCTACCTCTGAGGGCTAAATGCTTTATGTTAAGGGCTAGTCGCCTCTGTTGAATGCAGTCCTATTTTCTTTTTTGTGTTTCCCAGTTTTGCAAATTTTATTTAGCTCATCTAAGTAGAGCAGTTGAGTTGTGTGGTAGATTCAGTACAGATTGAAGGAAGCAAAGGTAACAGGGGATGGTGTGTGTACACAATGAAAAATGCTCTGGAGTTTTAGGTGTATAAATTAAAGGTTTGTCATGGTGGTTCTTCAGAGCAAACAAAAGGTGAATGCTGACTTGCATTCCTGTAGGTGTGGCACGCAGGATTCCTGTGGTCAAAGCTTGTGCAGAAATGACTCCGTAATATCTGGGTGGCTGCATTTGGGAGGGAAGTATTTATCTCTGGAGCTAGGTAGTAATACAATGTATTTTCAGGCAACAGTTCTAAAATCACATGCCTGCTTCTTCCATAGAGCTTACAGCTAGAATCAGGTCCTTGTTAGAGAAATCCAAAAACTCCAAATGCAACATAATACATCAGTATGACACTGGAATTTAGACACCTAATTCCCTTTAAAACCCTAATTTTCAAATTAACTGGAAACTAGATATGAATTTTTTTAATCCTACGGCTATAATATGTCTATTTTATACACAGACTTTGTCACTAAATTGTAACTTTGGATCTGAATTCTCAACAGCTCAGGAAATACAAAAGCCAGATTTGGCCACCTGCATTTTCATCTCTTTCTTAATTGCCTCTAGTATTGCAATTGGAATTACATGCAAGATGGAAACTGGAAATAGTTAAATTCTAAGAAATCAATGGGAAATAAGCAGTTGAAGGAACCTAATGCTATCTTACATATCTTCTGGGTTTTGATGTGGTAGAATCTGCTTTTAATGTAGAGAACTACTCCTTGGAATGATTGTTTCATGATAGTAAGTTGCTAAAAATTCAACACAGGCCTGGTTTATGTCTTATTGATATAGCATGTAAAAAGTAGCTAAAAATTCATGAGAACAAAACAACAAAAAAGATGCCATTCCTGCACTCCTGAACTCTGGATCCATTTTTATCTATTGGGTACAGTATGTGTGGTGAGTCATGATCAGTAGTACTGCTTTAAAAGTTAGCCCAAAGTAACTTCATCAGCCTCTGTGAAATCACAGGAGGTAGAGCAAACAGCCCAGAGATTTAGAGACAGCAGATGCTAGTTAAAGGGTATGGGGGAAAATTTATTAACTTTAATAAGTTTTGTTTAAACATCACCGTGAAGCAGACCCATCGGATAAGATAAAAACTTGGAGTAGCATGAACAGAGATAAAATAAAGTGAGGTCAGCATCATGGTAGCCATTTTTGCTGCTTTGATGTACAATCTGTTCTTTATAAGATACTTAATGACTGTTAAATAAGAAGGAAGAGTAAAATCAGACTCAAGGAAATTAATTTTGAAGGTCACATTTTTGAGTGTCAGAAATCAGATATATGTATATATAAGGAAAAAATCTGTTATCAAGACTGTTAGTGTTCCTTTGCACAGATCTTACTGCAGATTTCTTTGAAGGCTGAAAACAAGATTCCTGTATAATGTCACTTTTTTGCCATTCTAAATCAATTGCTGTTTTATTTTGCATCAGAGGAAGAGAAAGTATGAAAAGAAGAAAGTAATTCTGAATGAGACAGGAGCAGTTTAATCTTTCACACGGTGGTTATGTAGGAAATCTGGTTAAGTTTATTTTTTCGAAGAAATTGTAGAGGAGAAGATTGAAGACGAGGGGAAATGTTTAGAGGCCTAGTTTCTACCCTGAGTTTCATATAAACAAATAAATGACTAACTGAATAAATAAATAAATGCTTGTAACGACTGAATCAAATCTCTCTCATTTATACTTTTAACAAATTAAAAAAGAAAAAAAAGTCACGCTATCAGTCGCCTTGGTATGTCAGGAGTGCTTCTCAGATGGAGAAGTTACATGTACTTGGCGTTATCTGGGAGTTTACCAGAAAAAGTAGTTCTTAGCTGGACTGGATGTATTCAGGGATTTGCCTCATTGGTTACAGAACTTTTTTAAGGCTGCAACATGTAGTTCTACATTTTGAAAGAGTTTTCTGCATTAAGAACAAATACAGTTTCTGAAACTGGTATTTTACCATAGGAATTGAATTCATGTTCAAAAGATGGTTTCCCTGAAGTTTTTATCAAATGTTCAAGTGCAAGATAGTTCATTATTCAGTCTAAGTATTAATTAATTTGAGTATCTGTTCTTGCTCATACAAATACATTAGAATGTGGAAAACCTTGAGGAACTGCAACACTGGAGAAAACTGTACAGGTGATTCTGAGATAAGACTTAGACCTCTGCATTCGGAGCTCGGGCTGAAACCATACCACAGTCCTGAATCTGGAATAGGCTCCCTCTGCTTAGATAGAAGAGTCCCAGTCTTAAGCATTTGCTTTTTTCCCCTATGCTGAGGAAACAGATCCTTACTTGTCCCACTCCTGGCAGGAGCTTTCAGCTAACAGAAAAATTCTCTCCTCCTTTTTCTCATCTGACCTTCAACTACTAGTAGATGTCGAAGGGAGGGAAGGAGATTGATACTATGCAAAATTTCAGTTAGTAGCGGGGGCAAAAAAACTTGTGTGGAAAAATCCACCAGAAGTTGATGATAAAAATGATCAGAGTTTGTGAACCATCCTGTCCAATTTTATTCCGCAATTCTGTAGCGGAATTGAATGGAAACCTTCAGAAAAAGGTATGAGAAGGTTGTATTTCAGTTTTCAGTAAGACTTCAGCTTTTCTTTAGAACTCAGTGGGGGCAATTGTTATGATCAGATCCAGGAAAGTTATATTGTGCTAACATTGTTTCAGATGAAAATTACTGGTTGAATATGGGTCTATGAAGCTGAAGTCAGAATAAATGAAGTTTCTGGCAAATTGTCCTCATTTTGTATATCAAAATAAACTTTTTTTTCTAGCAAGAAGGGATGCAAATTTTAACTGCTTCTGTTCTGTGTCCTTTATAATAGACTCAGAGCAAAGGCTAAAGGCTAAAGTTTTTACTGTGCCTACAGGTGACATGATTTTCCATCACGTGTTGAGGAATTTAAGTAGGACTGTTCAGGACAGGGGAAATATTTGCTGCCATTGCCTCTGCTCTACTTGTCTGTAGACATTTAAAAGCTCAGTTTCATTTATGGCTAAATCTATACCTTTAGTGAGTGCATGTGAAGATGAGATGATTTAAAAAAAAAAATCACAAAAGTATGTAGGAAAATTAGAATTTTACTCATCATGTCAAAGTAATGTGTGATTTCATATGTCTCTTAAGGCTACAGAGAATCTTACAATTTTTTGTTAGGTAAAAGAATACAAGTAGCTACATCAAAGCATACTAAATGCAGGCATCTCTGTTAATTGAAAAAGAAAATAAGATCTGTTAGAAATAACCTCTTCACGTGAGTTTCTTATCTGTGACAATAGCGCAAGCAGGCTAGGGAAACCCTTCCCAACATTCAGAAGCAGAAAACCTGGCACTTGTCTGAAACAGGCAGCCACAAGTGAAGTTATATGAAAAATGGAGGAGGAGTCCAAATATGAATTTGAACAACCAAAAAAAAGTAATTGGCAAATACTCTCCAAGTTATTCTTGCAGAATAACAGATTTTATTTGGCACTATTAGCTTCAAACATCCTGCTTATTCTTACTATATCTTAAACTTTGGCAAAAGAAACAGGTGAGAAGTAATGCATGTGTCTTCAGTTTATCCACCTTTAAAGCCGACCTGCACCTGGCTTCTTGCAATATGCCAGATTCATGTTTGCTGTAATTTAATTTCAATACTGCTGTGTTGATTTACAGTAATAGAGGGTTTGGCCTAGATTTTTAAAAGGCTGGCTAACTGAAAGAAGAAACAGAGCCTTTGAATACCTCTCAATGTTATAATCTCTATCGAGTAATTGGAATCTTTTGGTAAATTCAAAAGAATAGCAGCTCAGTAAGGGAATTAAATTAAGCAAATGGAAGGAAGCCTGTTATTTAGAACGAGTAAAATGTATTAGACTGTGTAATATCTATCTGAAGTGGTTTTGAAGTCCCATGGCTTGATTTTTATTTGAAACTGTATTGGACAGTGCACTTAACATACGGTGGGAAACAATCTTGAACTGGTGTTGGGAAATACAAAGTTGTATGTTTGATCTCATTTTTTTCCAACTCAAGTCTTACAAGCACAGAGAAATCCATGGAGTCTGATGAAGATAACACCTGCATGAGTGGCCCAGACTTTGAATGTTAGAGATACTGACTTCTTGTGAAAGAATCAGCTATTTTAATGATTCTACAAGGTGGCAGTTGGTTTTCTCAGTTAAGAGAGCGGCCCATGATGGAACTGCTTGGTATGTTTGTAGGGAATACTCTTTGCAAGTGCTCTGCTGCCTGGCCATGCATGTTCATGATCAGTCTGTAATAATCTGCTACAATATGGTTTGCATGTTCAAAAGTCCTGGCTGTTATTGGATAGGATGTTGACCTAGTTGGGTCACTGACCTGATTTTTTTTTTGTCATGGTAACTTCTGTAAGCTCTTTTTGGTGTCTGTCATGTCCCTGTGCACCCCACCCCCACCCAATGCAAAGCAAGCTTGAAATTGGCCTCTTCAAGTATTAATGAATATTCCATAGAGGAATGGGGTGCTGCTTATCCACATTGTGCAGACAGGAACCCAAAATTCAATGCTTGCTTTTCTTTCTTAACCGAAGCAGCATTTTATTTTGTTTAGCAAGAGAGGTTGTTAATCTTGGTGGGATATGTGAACTACACATTTGCTATGTTATGTATGCTATGCTATGCTAGTTATGTACACTGTATTATATATTTAGAAAGCCCTAATATTGCAATGTTTGTTTTTATAGTGTAATAATTAGTTGTTAATTGAAGCTTGTTTCCTGAAACATTGTGTGTTGTGTGTCATGCAAATAAAAGGAGTAGCAGCTCACTTCATTGGCTTGTTTAGGGTGTAGTTTACATGAATCTATTTCCGTTCTTTCATGCCAACAATGTAAGTAAAGCACACTGGAACAGCTGAGGCAAAGAGTTACTAAGCAAAGTTTGCTAAAATACAAAAATTCAGTTTCTGTATACAAAATAACCTGGCAATCAAACTAATAGACAAAGGTCCATTGGAACATCACATTTTGATCCCTTTCCACTGTTATGATTGCTTTTTCACTGCAAAAAATGACAACAAAAGTTTTTACAACTTTCATGGCCAAAATCAATTTAAAAAAAACTTTTTCTTTTAATATTTAAGCCACCATTTTATCTTATCATTACTTATTTGCAGAAACTCCTGTAGGAGTTTGTAATGATAGATGTTATTTCCTACAGGAAATCTCTAGCATACTAAAAACTTCACTAACTGTAGCTGTTCCTCCTCTGTTCTTACTTTAGCTGTGTTTATCACAATACCAAACTTTCATCCTTCATGATCAAAATGACCATAAATGCTATTACGTTCAATAGCATCATTAAAAATATTACTTAAATACACTTAGCTCACTTCATAACTTTTGGTAATGTGTTTTCCCTACTTTTTCCATAAGATAAAGGTTATTTCTATCTAAAGGTTGGTCCTTTCTGTAAGCAGAAAAGAGAAGACTTTTTGAATGGTCAAGATGTCTACTTCTGATATACTAGACCATATAATTTATCACATGGTCAAAACTTTCGCAGAACACAACTTATTTTTGTCATGTTGCATTTTCTTGTGCTGTTTTCCGGAGATTGTCACTTAAAACAATTAGGCTTCCTGTAAGTTTGGTGGTTTCTTAAGGAAGAATGCTAATCATCATCTGAATTTTATTTAACACTGCTTATATTTGCAGATTTCTGTTGAAACAGATTAGAAACAAAGTTTCTTAGTAACCACCATCCCCTTCAACATTTCTCTAACAGATAAAGTAAGGAATGTTTGTTCTAGTGTGCCTGTGGCTTATCAATGCTGTTGTCAAAAAGCAGGCACATATTCAGGCAGACTACAGGTGGTGTTGACATTTATGGATCCCATTTCCTCTAAATAGGCTGCTTTAGAATCAAGATTGCATTCAAAAGCTGCCTTTCAAAACAGTTTTACTTCTCTTTGAAGTGAAAATTCAGACCATTTGCATTTTTAACAGCTTGCACTTTAGAAAGGGTAAAAAAAGTTAGCACCCACAGTTCTTCCATGAGGGATTAGGCAACTTTTAAACAGGAGGCATTCTCAGCTCTCTGTAACTAGCTCTTCTATAAAACTTTGCTCCAAAATTTGGTTACAATGGCATTAACTTCAACTAGTTTTTTTCAAAAACTGAGACCCCACTGCAATACCCCACTGTTCTGGATCTGTGAAGAACATCATTAAATATGAAGGATGACATTGCTTTTAGAAAATATTTTTAGTGAAAATTATTACATTCCAGAACAGATAAAACTATTCTCCCTAATATTGAAGGTCTCATTTTCCTGCCAGTCATCCCTCTACAGCTGTCCTTTTACCAGCAGCCGCTTTAACAGTGCAGTATCTCCCGTATGCCTTTATTTGAACATCATCTCAGAGGGGTTTTTTGTATGTTAGCAATCAAAGAGTGATAGAATTGGCACGTGTTCCTAATGGATGAGATGAAGATGACTGGATGACCTTTTAAGAAGAGTAATCTTTAAGAAAAATTCAATTTATTTTTTTTAACTACCCTAACCTGCTTATTTGCTGGTGATATGATGGGCAAAGGAAGGAAATGAAGCTGGACAAAGGGTCATGAACACAGAAGTCATGTTGGCACTGCATTAACAGTGTGCTTGTTATTTAATTGTTTAATAAAGGTAAACAGAGCATCTAACCTGGATATGTGGGTCAAATCTTGCTAAAGTTGGTAGGTAAGAGGAATTTTAAAGTGCAGGCTTTTTTTTTTTTTTTTTTTTTTTAAGTGTACAGCTTACTTTTTCAGGTACAGCATGACTACCGTAATAAGTGTCTGCTATGTACAACTCAGAAAACTATGAACATACAACTCAGAAAACTATGAACATAGGGCACATGATATGTATCCCAGTAAAGGTAACAATTTTCTGTGATTTTTGCTGCCCTGCAGTAACTGCCAGGTGCATGCTATTCTGTGGTAAATGCAAGATAATTTAAGATGAATTATCTGTTCTTGCCCATCCTTTTAAGGATGGGTAAGGTAATTTAATTGTAATGAAGTACAAATGTTTGCAAGGCAGATATCTTTTATTTTTTTTAGCTGTGCCATAATAAATTAATGTTCTGGATTTTATTGCTGTGTTTTATTGGGAATATATTGCTATACATAATTGGTGTCAGAAGATCCAGCCCATAAATTCATACAGCAAAGAAAGGGACAGTATGGTCATTCTCTGTTGCACCTTTTCTTTCATCTTGGCCAGATATACTTTTCCTACTTTTTTTTTTTTCTTTACTGGTTAAAAAGAACAGATTTGATTTGAGAACGAGGGCACCCAGAAGGATCTGAACATTGTGTCCTGCAAGTGACCTGACAGAAAATGTTGCACTGGCCTTACCCATTATTTCCACACCATTATATCTCTGTTTGTACAGCATCTCTTTTCACTGAGCTAGGTGTGTGTTGCTGTTTCAAACCTCCTTTTAAGTCATGTTAATTTAGAGAATGCATCTGAGACACATTTTAATACCTGAAACTTTTTTAAAGTTTTTAATACTTGGGTAATTCCAACAGTAGAATGGATTTTCTTCACCATATTTAAAAAGAAATTGCATGAGCTAGAGTAGAGTGGTTTCATCTGGGCTGAGAAGATTTTAGCCCCACTGGTCTTTATTTTTCCCCCCAAAGTAATAAGTTATTGAATTTAATGACTTAGTGCAGAGAATCATCTTGAGAAATGCTGAAGTGGTTTCCTATAGGATACTATGATTTTCAAGTATGTTAAGCTGTATCTTTCTTGGCAGTAAGTGACCTGAGAAAAAGAAAAAAAGACAAAACTCTTCTGTAGCATTATCACATGCCTCAAGCAACGTAATCGTAAGAGTGTTTTTTCTTTGATAAATTACATATTTGCAAATAACAATGACATAAGACATTTCACATTGTAGTGGGAATAGTTGCTGAACTAGTTTTCCTCTTTAAACTTTAAAATCTAGTTTTCAGAACAGGATGTCCTAGAATTCTCCCTGGATGATCAGAGAAAGCATGTTTAAATTCTAGTTGCTGAAATGCATTGCAGTTTGTAAACCTGGAATATGAATTTGCACTTCTATTAAAAAAATATCAGTCATCTCCCAAGGCTCTTCAGGTGGGAATTTGTTTCTTTTAGGTGGATGAATTAAGGCATGGACTAATTAATTAGTTGTTCAGGTCGGCTAGCTTACGCGAGAAGTATAATCAAAAATCCCAAGTGCCCACTATATAGCATAACTCAACAAATGAACTCTTTCTTTGTTTCTTTACTTTAAAGCTTTACTATATGTTTTTTGAGCTTTTTGTGAAGAAAACTGAAATAAAATTTCTTCAGAAAGCTATTTTGGTTCTGGTTCATGTTAAATGTTGAAATTCAAAGTGGACGCTTGATTATTTTTCTTTTTTCTTCCTTTTTCTTTCTTTGCGCAAGAACTGAAACAGGATAATCGTATATCATTTTGCAAGAAAGGCTGTTAACCTTTGTGCGGTAAGTGAACTATACAGGAAATAACTCTCTGCACCAGTACCTCAACATTATGCCTCTGTAACTTGAAATGCTCTTGCACAATAGAGCAAAACAGAGAATCCTGGGGGATGCCATCATCAGGCTTTAGATGGAATACTGCATTTTTACCTGTTACTGATCTGTTGCGCCAAGCTGCAGACTAGGTTACTCATAGTTTTGATTAGTTTGTTGCACTACAACGTGAGCAACTTGTGTGGGCCAAAGTGACATGTTACACAGAAAATCAAGGAATCATTATAAGTCTAACTGAAGTCTTAACAGTTGGATCAAAGAATTATTTATCCGACTACAATGATATGAACATGGTTCAAGTTGTATTCAGCAAAACTGATACCAGCTTTCCACAGTCAGCTGCTTTTTCTGGCTTTATGCTCCCTCTTTAGCTGCCTATGTGGGGCTGAAGGTGGATGGCTTCAGCTGGGGAGGTGGGGCGTGGGAGGGGGAGGAGTAGGGACCTAAGCTGAAGGTATCTTTTCATGTCCCCATCCTGGGTGCTGAAAGTGGGGGCTGCTTCTTGGTGCTTACCAGCAGCAGGATGATGTCAGAGCTTTCACTCTTGGATCTACTTGGGGTCAGTTTTGGTTGTTACCTATATGCTTAATGAAATAAGCTTTACACTGTGTTCTTTTGTCGTTGGTTTGCAAATCCATGTTAGATCTGAATTTATTACATATGATTTGTGTTACGTATGTTGAATAGTTGATCTTTATTCACTTTAGTTTGGATTCACCCAGTTCCCAAGGTCGCTTTGCTTTGACCAGTAATCACCGAGTGGTGAGTTGCTTAGTCTTTGGCCTTATAACCCTGGTTTGCTCTTTCATGGCTTCTGCTATTATCCTATGGCTGTGCTCCTTTATGCTACGTTATTATACTAGGGTCACAGACAGTTCGTTCTGCACAGAGTAACTGCTTATTGTTGTTATTATCTGTTACAGAAATATATATTAAACATGGATGTTATACCACACAGTCATTCAAAGCTAAACAAAAGCCTAAAACAAATTGGGCAATGGCTATCAGACAATTGCTGTAGCTAAAGAAGTGGAAACAAAGTTTACAGGCTTAACTCAAAGCCTGTAGCCTGTTACAAGAAAAGCCACGCTAAATTCAGTAGGCCACAAGGCTGCAGGCTACAAAATTCTGTGCATGCTGTGACTGCTGAAAATTTTTGTCATCGATTTAAATGAAACCTGTAGTTTATTTCTACCAGTATAGCATTCAGCAGCAAATAAGTAGAAAATGAATAGTAAAAGAAAGGAAACGGGGGGTGGGGGAGAGTGAAGTGAGGGGGAAACAGCAGAAACAAGCAAATGTATGTATAAAGGAAATAGAGATTCCAGAATTAAAGATTTTTTTTCTTCCTCCTTTTTATCTAATCCGTCACTCTACATTTTGTGTCTAGGACTGATAGGAGAATCACACCAGCTCCAGCTGAACTATATTACCTTACTATATAGTTCTTTGCAATAAAAAAGCAGGAAGTACCAGTGCCATATTTCTTGCAGCTTTTGGAACATTTGCATCCCTAGAGTTTGCACCAGGAAAATATTTCCAAAGGTATTAAGGAGAATGCTTAGAAGTGCTTTTTATGATATCTTTTTATAGGTATTGCTGGGCAGCAGCCTTTGACCACATTTATTAGTAGGGCTCTTAGCATGGTCCAAGTGCATTTACTCCTGTATATTAAACACTTCCTCCTATGCAGGGTTATAGCTGCTTATCCTCCAATTGTATTGGTACTGGCCCAACTGCACTTTGCAGAAATGCACAAGATGAAGCTGGAATTTGTTTATGCTTTCCTCCCAGTCCCCATATACCTATTCTGGGATGGGTAAAATGTTGCCTCTCATTTTAAAGACCTTCCTTACATGTGGAAAATATACTTCGATAATTGCATTTTCTGCTGAATTTCTGTACTGTTGTCAACAGGCCACACAATCAGATTCTTTCCAGAACTGCAGGGAAATCATAGTTGGCGGGGGGGGGGGTAAGAATTTTTACCTATAATTTCTGGTTTTGTTTTGTGTATGTGTATATGTGTGTGTGTATTTTTTTTTTTTATGAATTAAAACAAAGTAAGTGAAATTCATCCAAAATCTCTGGTTACTTCTTCCCCCTACATCTGTAGCTCTGTAGCCCAGTACTGATCCTCTGATCCTGCCTATGTTAAGTTCATACATTACCTTTAAAAAAAAGAGAGAGAGACAAATTTTTTTCATTAATTTCAAGATGATTAAGTCATCTCCATTGTTTCTAATCCTCTCCTCCTAGTGTCTCTATGAAATAAATATTTCCCAATGGTTTTTTAATATCCTTCTGGATTCCCCTTTAAACTCATTCTAAAGAAAGATACCATCTTAAACAGCATAGTAGGCAAATTCACTTTTTGTAAATTAGTATTTCTGCTTCTTATTGGACGGTTTATAAAACATGGAGAATCAAAGAAACATTATTGTGTCTTAAAAGACATGAATTTAATTTTTCATTAATTTTTGAGATCTATATATATTCAAACATGTTCAGTTCTCAGTGGATAGATAGTAATGGACAGGATACTAAAAAGGCCTTTCTTTGTGGGCACAGGAGTGGGAAAAAAAGCTTAAAAGGTATTATTAAAGGCAGGATGGGGAAAGGCAGAAGGGGATTTTCAGGTGAGATGAGCAAAGCTCATGAGTGTAGGACAGGAGCTCCTTATAGATGAGGGGCTTTATGGGGAGGGGGTGGAGAACTCTCCTCAGAGGAGGGCTGGAAAGGCAGAGAAGAGAAGATGCAGAGCAGAAAGGGTGCTCGTAGGGAGAGTAGCAGCTGATTTTGTACCCCAAACTGAACTTGGTTTGGCATTGATCAACTCCAGCTGCACTTGGTAAGGTAAGTAGCCCCTGAGTCAGGAGCCCTTATTAGGGCTTTAGATTGAGCAGTTTAACACTTCTGGGTGTCATACTATCTAGTGACTGAACTAAGGTGCCCTTAACTAGATCTTACCAGACTCCTTATACAGTGGGAAGAGTAAAGCACTCTAAAAATGAGTTTTATGGGAACCAAGAAAGTGGTTTAGGTTTTGTATAATTTGACAGTAGGAAATTCTGATGAAAACAGAAACTTAGATAGAAAAAAGAGAGGTGGAAAAATCTTCTCCTGAGAAAAATGTAGCTTGGTGTTTTAGAGCTTTGGGAGTTTGGAGAGTTCATGCCTCTGCTCTCTGTGAGTTTTTCATCCATACAGCTTCTGCACCTTGACTAACTGTAAGTCTCTAAAACCGCAATTTGTCCTCAGGAGCAAAGTCACTTGCTATCTGTCTGTAGCTGGCAGCTGGTTTTGTTTTCATGTTTATATTTCTACAAAAATTGAATTATAGTAGAAATAAAAATCTTGCTGCTTCCTTTCCATGCTAGAAGAAGGATCTGCGTTTGCAATGATCTGAAAAATCTTCAAGTTCATAGAAACTATGTGGGCAGCTTGAACGTTGTAATTCAAAACAAGGCAACCAAAGAATAATGCATATTTTCTCTGTTTTTTAGTGGTGTAAGCTTTTGCGTATAGACTGTAGTGTAGCATCCTTGTTAAATAAGGAACAGTTCACTCTTGTTTTCTACAGGACAGTATCACAAACATAAGGGAAGGGTTTGTGCGTGTGTGTGTGTATGTGTGGTGGTGGTGGGTTTTTTTTTTCAGTTGATGTGCTCTTGCTTTATTGTTAATTATTCAGACTTATGTCATGGACTTCTTTTTTTTGCATGCTTTGAATCAAGATCCTTGTTACAAGACTGCAGTTTTCACTGTGTTTGTTTTATGTTTTAGTAGGAGGCTAGCTGTTAAAAATAGGGAGTGAATTATTTTTTTCCTTAGTACATTAATTTCTAGGAGCAGTTGTCTTAAGAATTCTGTGCCAAATCTTTAGTTGTGCTGAAGACATTTTAGATTATTAATATAGCTTTAATCCTCTCCCAATACTGGTATCATAGAAAGCCCTCTAAATATGAATCATTTTGCCACAGCTATTTTTCTTCTTGTCTAGTATACAAGATTGATGCTATGGAGAAAAAATGCTCTTATTTTTTAGAGAAAACTCAAGTCTTTCAAATCTTTTGCTCTGCAGACTGGTTAGTTTAGGCCCTTAATGGAGCTAATTGTGTTTAAAAAAATTACTGTTCAAGTTGCTTTATCTTAACTAGCAAACAGGTTTGCTGGATGAAAATGCCTTTCTTCATATTTAAAATATGTTTCTCTTTTTAAAAAAAGTCTCCCACGGAGACTTTCTCCTGAATCTTTTTTTGTCAATAGCTTTTGAAGAGGAAAAATAGAACTGATGCTTTCCCCATGTTGGAGATTGTTTGCTTTTAAACAAAATAATAAAAATCTAAAACTTCAGGATCTAGAAATCTGCCTTGCCACCTACATACAGTGTTTTAATTGTAACAAAAGATGGATTTGAAAGCAGTTTCCCTGGTTGCCTAGCACATTCTATTAAGGCTATTCCCTGGTGTGAAGAGATATATGTATCTTTTAATAATTGTTTTTATTTTTTAATTTAATCTTTTTCCTTTAGAAAATACCTCTATATCTGTCCTAGTCTGGAAGTTAGGACAGACTCTCTCCTTTTTCACTTAGAATTTTATAAAAATTCCCAAGTGTAGGAAACGGAGCTTTTCTGGGTTAAAACACAGTTAGCTTTCAATTTGTCCTGCATTTCAGCATTATATTAAGCATACTTCAGTGCAGTCTGCTGAATTTGGTCTTTATTTTATTTTATTTTATTTTTTCTGTTGAATCAATCCTTTTCTTCTTGTGAAAGGATGGAAAAACTTAATCAAAACTAAAAGAAAACATCGCTATTTATGAACTTACTTTTTAATGAAAAGTATTGTATATCTCAATTGCTATATTGAGCCTTAGAGTGCAAGAGGTAAGATAATTGCTGACTCTATATTTTATCTTCGTTTTCTCCAATTCTGTACAGGTTTAATGTTGCACTCTGCAGAAATCTGTGTGCATACATAGGTAGTGGCTTTTGGTCATTTTTGTAATGTCCTTTTCTTGCAACAGTTTACTGGAGTGATGAAGCTGTGAATGCTGAGAGACTTTTAATAAAAGGGGACTTCATATTGCATTCTCGCTGTAGCTGGTGATTTATGATAAGATACTTGCTATGCTGGGCGTTCTTTTTCCTCTTTATTCAACTTTATACTCGAGCTTGGATGGCCTACACATTTTCCTGTAGGGGATATCTTTTGAACCTGAATATAAATCTCAGAGCGGCAGTGTTGGTAGAGAGATATTTCTTTCTCAGATGCTCACCTCTGTTTAAATGTGCATAGTGTAAAAGTCCTAGGAGTGCTATTTTTAACTGATGTTTTACAAAGTCAAAGAGCTAATCCATACCAAAGAAAAGAATTAAAAGTAAAATGCTGCTTGAAAGCCATGTCTTAAGATGCTTGTGTTTTGTGTTTGTGTATAAGCATTTAAAAAAAGAGAAATTAATCATTTGCTCATACTTGTGTGCTATATTTAATTTTACATGTGCAATGCAACAAAAATTAAATGCAGAAAAAGTTTATTTCTAGCTTCCAAATTCTTAATCAATGTTTCTCATGGAGGTGAAAGACAGGAAAGCAAATGTTTTGACTTTCTGAATTTTCTCAGGATGAATACCAACACCTGTTTTTGGGATTTTAGTAATCTGTTACATTAAAATGTTGACCAAACTGTATGCATCTACACTACAAACTGGGTTTCTGCTTCCCCGGGCGGGGCAGCTGTTCCAAGAAGCATGGAGTTGCAGTTGCACTTCATTCAGTGGTGTTCAACAAAGTGGTAGAGCTGTAGAGTGATACTTAATATGTGTCAGCTGTGTAGGGAGTAGGAGGATCCTAAAAGTTCTGGTTCCCATCTTTGCTGTAGACTTTATCCATAGGTATGGATCCACTTATTCTTTTATTTTTCAAAAAAATCTTATGCTTGCAATGTTTAGAAATGATCTTTTTTCATTAGAAAGTGCATTTAGGAGATAGACACTGTGAAGGGCTTAGATTTAATTAAATCATGGCCATTTTTACCGATTTTTCTTAACTATGGGGGAAATATGAACTGAGATTAGTGTTGCATAAAGAGAGAAATCCATCTTTTGAGTTGCTGAACTTTCTAGGAGTTAATTTTTTCCGAACATAAATCTGGAGGTTCGTGCTAAGGCTAATTATTCAATTGTCCGTGGTGTTCAGAATCTATGAAGCAGACGTGATAGATTGCAGTTACTCAGTGTGGACAGGGACAGCAACAACATGTACATTTCTAAGTGATTCTCAGGCTGATTATAACTTATTGCAGTACTGGCCAAAGCATGAGAGGTTCTTCCAGTGTCCCAAAGAAGATGCAGTTCGTGCTGCAAAGAACATGCAATAAGTTATGTTTGTAAAGGGCAGAGGTATTCAACTGGAAACATTACAGATTCTTTTGAATGTGGGAGGACGTGAAGGACTGACTGCCTGCAGCTAAATTTCCTGTGTGTGCTGGTATCACTTTTTTCTCTTGCCTGTGGACAGAAAGATGGTTGCATTCAAGCTCTATGCCAAGAGCATAGAGCAAGAGTCTTCTAATAACAGTTGATACTGAGCAATTCCAGGGGAGCAGTGTTTTAGCTAGCACAATAAAATAAAATACTATGCTCAGGGAACCAATGGACACTGTCAACACTTTTAAAAAGTTGTTAGTAGCGTCAGTAACTGGGCCACCTTTGTTCCTTTAAGTATAAGAGATTTTCATATCTACAAAATCGGTGAACTCTTCTTACAGGACGTGATACAAATTTTGCTTTGAATTGTTTTTGGGGAAATATGGACGAAGGATACAAAGCTAATTTCTTTGTATGACGTTATATGACCTTTTAATTTATTTTGGGTACTTCTGATGACTTAGGTTACCCCAGTAACCCTACAGACCAGCACACGTAATCAGAATAATAAAAATAACTTGTTTTCTTGGTTGGGAACCGGCCTTTTCTCTCTATGTGGTCCGAAGATGATGATTTAAAAAACAAAACAAAACCCCCAAAACAAAATGCAGCTTTTTTGTGAACCCATAAATGTCCTCAGAAGAATTTGATACATTTAATGATTAATTCCTTATATTAGTCAGGGTTTAGGTTAACTCTGTTTCTGATATTACCGATTCTAGGAGTAACAAGAGCCGATTAGACTGAAGTAAAATAGGGAAAACATAACTTCAGTAAGAGACATAAAGATGTTCTTGCTAGGAAAGTAGTATAGTAATCAACATCAATGTCATGGCTGTACTATGGTGGGAATTAGACATCTTCTAAGCAAGACTTTTATGTAAGGACTCGCTGAAAAAATTAGGGAATGGAGAACTTAGTGTAGCATTTTTCATTCTTCTGGGTCAAGACTTCTCTGTCAAGGCCTATGAAAGACTGGGAAGACTTGAGAGCATCAGCAAGGCAATGGTTTTAGAATGGCTTTATGCACACAGGTTCCATAAAAAGATTTATCACTGGTTCTTTTTTTGTATATTTTTTTTCTTCAGAAGTAAGTCAAAGCTCAGTATGTCTGCAGGTCATATTGCCAATATCCTGTTGGATAAGTATCTATGTCAACTGATGATAGTCTCCGAAGATAGGTGTTGGTATCACAATAAGCACAGCTGTAACTCATCTGTGGAGCTGTTTTCTGTTGTGTTGCTGAAGAAATGTAATTAGAAAGCAAAAGACATCATTCCAGCAGTACCGACTGAAGATCGTCTACAGAACTTCTGTAATAAGAGACATACCAGACAAAGCATTTTGTGTGTAATGGCAACGTTATTGGAACCATGCTTCAAGGGCAGAATTGAAACCCTCCTTGTGGAGGGGTGCAGACACAGGTCATTGGATAGATAGCCTCACAAAAGTGCCAAAGCTATTTCTTAGATATTACAAATGAAAGTGAAGCCTGGGAACATTAAAGTATCTCTGTTGTGGTGCCTGTGAACCAGTAGATGTGCTGCTTTTCTGTTAGATTTCTATTTATTTATTATTATTATTACATTTAATTTTGCAGACTTTAAACGCTGCTGTTCAGAACAGTAGATTCAGCCTGGGTAGTACCATCTAAATGTTAGACCACAATAGACAGGTCTTCACTTCCAAAGTTTCTTCAAGGTAAATGCTGTTATATATGTCTTAATATTGCCATAATTAACCAAATTACTGCATTAATCTGATTTCTTAACTGTCACCTCTTCATGAAGAGATAGTGTTCTAAAAACTCTATTAAGGGGATCTATGGCTTCCCTTCTTATAAAATTTCCCATAACAAAAATAATCTGAATCGGTAAGATGCTTAGCAGGCTTCAATCTAAACTTTTCCATAGATAGTTACAGTAGCTGAGCTACGTGCTTTAAAAAGTGCTTTACTGCTATCAAGAGAAAAAATAAAACTGTCTCATTTTGGAGGTGCTCATTCACTTACTTTCCTGTGAATTGAGCTGAGAATCCCACTTCTACAAGATATTCTTAGAGGAATATCAATCAAGATGTGTTGTTTTTCATTTGGTCATAAACTACATATTTTCTGGTTTTTACATCTAAACTGCAAGTTTTCTACAACTGTCAACAAGATTTCAATTTGGAATCATTAAACAAATAGAGGAACTCATTCTTAGCAAAATATAAACCCAGACTTTTGTATTTGTATCTCAGCCAAATAAGAGCTAGAATTTGATAACAATATGCAAGTGATTGAGTGTCCAGGAAGGACAGAGATTGTTTTCAGTAATATAAAATATTAATCCTGAGAGCAGCAAGACAGAATTCAGGAACAGAACATTTAATGTAGTATTTCAGGACCAAATATACCTTAAATGTGAATTTCAGCAAATGATGAAACTGCTTCCAAAAGTAAATGATGAAAGCCTCATCTCATTATAACTGAACTAAACAGGCCAATGTACTGTAATAATAACTTCTGCACAGTCTTTTGACAGACACAGTAGAGGCATGATAGGTCTTTGATGTTTTAGACTTCTCTGATTCCAGAAATACATTCATGAAGTTAAAATCATTTTCATTAGAAACAGTAAGATTTTTGGAGAATAAACAACTATGTTTTAAATTTGGCTAGCACATGTTAGGTGGTATTGGAAAAGAGTTTCTGAAAGGACTAGTTTGAATTGCTTCTTTTCTGACATAGCATATGTGCATTAATGGTCTAGTTAAATATTACAGACTTATTAATAAAGAGTATGACAAATTACATAGTTTGTGGGTTAACCTGTTTCTTCAGTAAAAAATGCAATACCAGTTTACTTTAATGGAGAGAGAGAGAGAGACCTCCTACTGTCATTAGAACAACTGGACGATGGGTGGTCAGATGCGAGGCACCTTCAGGACCTTTTAAAAGAAATGTTGTAATTATACTTTCTTTTTACAATCGTGTAGAAAGTATAGGGTGGAGAAAAATCTACGCAGTATTCTTTATTTATCTGTTGACTTCATCTCTCATGGACTTTCCCAAGACCTTGTATACTTAGCTGATACCTTAGAGAAGGTTACCTTAGAGAAGTCTGTGAGCTAAGTGTGGATCTGGTACCAGTGACTTAGAAGAATTCTTCTGCAAAGAATTAATGCATGGCTATCTGTTCATTTTTATGGTTTATGTATGGTATAGTATTGCAAGGAGAGAAGTTTTGATTTGGTCAGGTTAAGCCCTGGCAGTAGTTTGTGAGTGTTTCTTGTATGTCCCTGAGGTGGGTTGTTTCAAGGAACCTCCTCGCTTTTTATTTCATAAACCTGGTATAAACTGAAAGCATGATCACTAGTGGGCAGTGTATAAGTGGAAATAGGTATTGAATTTGTGAATCAAGGAGGTAACAAAGAAGACAGTGGTGGCAAATGCATGACTAATAATTCTTTTGAGAACAAATAGGTGCTCTGTCGTGCTTCAATAAGATTTACGATACATTCCATAGAGTGCGGTATCTTAGACTAAAATGACCTTGCTGCTTATTCTCTTTATAGTGATTTTTGCGGGATGGGGGGAGACTGAAATTAAATTTGTCAGGGCTTAGAGATGTTAATATTTTTATTCAACTGCACAAGTATATGGGTGGTTTGTTTTTTTTTTTTTTGGTTAACTTGATGAGGCTAAGGTACATTCATACAGTATTTCTGTTCTCATTTAACTTACTTGGATCTGAAACTGTATTTTCTTATTGGAACTCGTATTTGCAAAGGGCTACTTTAAAAAGGGCAATGATACAAATGACTTTTTTTATTCCATTGGTTCAACTAAGCAGATCTGAGGACATAAGTCATGTTAGGGCTGTTATAGGTGTGAGTGTGGGTTATATTACTTAAAACAAGAATATGTTTCTATACTTCACGGAGAAAATATGAGGGGGTTTTGCTGGTTTCTAATAGGTTATTATAATAGGAAAGAGTGTGCATAAATTATCAACTCTTGGTATGTGAAATATAGCATCTTTAAATACTTGAAAACTGAAAATATTGAATTCTTTCAGTGGAAGAAAATCTGATCAATGTCTCTGGATCGTAAGGCAGATCCTTTTGCATTTTGTGAGTAACTGTTTCCCTTGTGGGAATCTCACCTACATAGGAAAAACAGCTTAAAGAAATCATTAGGATGTTGGGGAGGAGCAATTTTAAATGCCAAATACCATTCATAAGAAAAGTATGACAGTATTTCCTGTTTTAAAACAGATGAGGATTTTCTCTGGCTAAATTATTAATATATTTTTATGGTTTACAAAGAAACAGTATCAGGATTTGGATAGTTAAGAATCTTTGTTCTTTTCTTTTTAGCATGCACAAAGTTGAGGGAAATTTGGAGAAATGATCAAATTAAGCCTTGAACTTCTTTTCCTGGCTTTGTTTTAAAACCTGGCAAGGTTTTAAAATCATTTATCCAGAAAATTACACTTATTTCATTTGGGACTGCGTATACCTATTGAACCTCAGTTCTGTACCTTTTGCTTTCATGTTATTAAAAGTGATTTTTCATACATTCAGTGGTGGGTAGTTGTTCTAGTGTTTATATTGCTCTTAGAAATAGGCGTTTTTGAACTAGTACAATGTAACTGATATTTAAACTGTTATCACTGTTATCATACACATTCATCCACATTGTGGATTTTAAGCTGTGATGTCTTTGAAATGTAAGCTTGTAACTTCATGAGTCCTGTGTGAATTTGATGACTCTTTCATGTTCTGAATCCTTTAAAGTAATGGAAGTAGTCATTCATAACTCCTGGTAATCTTATTACAATAACCTATTCGTTGTTCAGAAACCACTGGGCTACAGCTCTGTCAATAATTAAAAAGGGCCAGCACTCATTCCCTGGCCTTGAGGGCAAGTGGCATGATATGGCTCAGTTCAGTAAAGCTGAATGCTCTTTCCTCCCCAACAGCGTGGGCTTGTCCATATGTCCTGTTGGATGCAGTTCCTGGCCGCTCTGCTCCCAGGTGCTGCCCAAAAGCACTAGTTGACATAAGTGCAGCTCAAAGGTTAGACAGGATGAACAGCTGTGGGATAGCGCTTGTACCTGTGCCAGCTCCTTTGTAGAGTACTGGAATTAAATACTCTTTAGATTACTGGAACAGCCCTAGGCCTAGGGGCTGTGATTTGTTGTTTGCTTTAGGAAAGGAAGGGAAGGAGTTAAACAGTTTGAACTGCTTCCTCTGTCCAGCTGAGGCTGAGGTGGTGGTAACTGAGCTCTCTAAAAGGATAGTCTGGTCCTGGGAAGGCAAATGCACTGAAAATATGCAAAATAGCTAGAGGCAGAAAAGCAGTGCAGCTTTGAGGTGAACCCTTATTGATTTAGCAAAATGAATCTATTTGAGGTAAGAATAGTTTTTTTTTTTTTTCCTTTAAGAATGCAATATTCAATTCTTTATGCTCAGTTTTAATTCAAAACTCCTACTCCAGTTATATCTTGTAATTGGCACTGGTTCTTATGCTCACCCATAGAACAAGTGTAATGGAGGAGAGCTTGGAACAAACACACAGAACCCATGAGACAAGTAGTTTGAGTAATCCTTACCTTTGTTTTCTAGGACATGGGAACAGGGAAGGTTAAACAATGCGGTTCTCTGCCTTGGAGCTCTTGGGGGGCTTGTTTGGCTGAGCTCGCCAGCCAGGCAAACGAGCTTTGCAACTCTGATCTCAAAACTGCATGAGTGTTGATAGCAACTGCATGAGTAATGATATCAAGAGGTGTGGGCTGCTGATCTCTGTCTTTTCCTCCCCCTCCCATCTTGTGTGGGAGATAAACAGAGAACTTAGATTTAGGACTCATAGGAACACTATAGACAAATCTGCAAAAAGCATTTGTATTTCTTTTCCCTGAATTGGCTGTAAAAAGCTGTTCTGAGATCCCATAGGGCCATGCAAGGTATTATAAATTGCTTGACTAAAAGAAGTGTACGCTATTGATGTATTACTTCTGCCCAAGGCTACACTATTAAAATATCTTGTGATCACTATTTCATGTTGTCATTCCTTAATTTTTATTAATAAATAAGTATAGCTGTGCAGATATTTGTATGCTTTTTTGATAGTTTCTTCTCGCCTGGATTTTAGAATAATTGAGGGGCTAACAAAAATCTGTGCATTGTATACACAGAAGGGTGAAAAAAGGACAGGAGTAAAAATATTCTTAATATTAATAATAAATTGTGTAGAAAAATAAATAAATTTTAGGCACTACTAATTTTAACAGCTCAAATTATGGGGACTGTATTTCCTCCAGTCAGAGGAGATGTACTGGTATGGTATTAGTGAAGAGCGACGTGAAACAGCAATTTTCTTCCATTTCAGTGTTTATTTCTATTCAGTTTTACTCCCAGCCTTACTCACACTGCATGGTACCTTTCTCTGTCCGTTTCAGTAGGATCGCTTGCAGCGTAAGATGCTATTAAAGGGTTGTAAAGGTGGCAAAACCTAGCTTTTGGCTAAGTGTGTTTTTTTTTTTTTTTCCTTCCTCTTCTAAGTCTTTACCTACTACAGCGGACAGTTATCTTCCTGAATTTTATATTTCTGTCACTGATGACCTCTTTATTTTCCATAGTGATATTTTATCATCACTAGACAGAATAGCCATTTAATTTGTGAGCCCTCTAACTACAGGCTGTGTGCAGAGTACCTTTTTAGAGCAGCATGTGATAGAGTAACTGATAATAAAAGAACCTTATATCTAGATCACAAAAAAAAAAACTGTTAGAGCTCTTATATGAAAGAGGTTAATGGATTCCAAGGAAGAAATGAACTGGAGTGTGTTGTCATTCAATTGCACTGAGGTTTGATTTCTTTTATCAGGCTGAGTAATGACTGCAGGCACTTGCCCTTTTTATATCATTATAATTTGCGATAAAATGAAATGCTGAGGACTTGCCACATTAGCTGAGGAATTGTAGTTGACCATTTGCTTGCAGATTCATGTCCTGTTCTCTCTATGCTCATTTCAAAACAGTAAAGAAACACAAAAGATTGATTTTTTTTTTTAACCTATTTTTGGAGAGATCAGGTATATGGAAGGTAGAATATCAGCTTGTTCATTTATGCAGACACATGCTCCCCTTCTCTTTCAGCTGGGTCTGTATGCATCTAAAACAGCTGAAGTATTCCTATAAGCTCCTTTGAGTGACGGATAAGTAGGAAGCATCTTGTAGTTACATCCTAAAAAATGACTGAAAATAACTTACATAAAAGATGAAAGCCATCTCCTTCCTAAACTAAACTAACTTGGTGAAATCAAAGCTTTCAAAGGCTCAGTTAAGCTCCTGAATTCCGACTTGACTTCCTTATCCAACCTTTTTTCAAGAAAGCAGAACACCCAGTGACTTCTTGTGAGAACTGGAATGTTTACAGAAATGGAGATTTAGGTGTTTAACTTCTGATATCTAATTGTTACAAACATGTCATTGAACGTGTTCGGAAAAAGATTTGTTAGCTCATTGTTAAACACTTTCTCTTTTCCAAGAGCAGCCAAAGTCACATGTGAGTTTGTCTCTCGATGATTGTCATGTAATTGCTTTGGATTTTTTAGGTTTTGGTTTTTAGGCTTTAACTTTCTTTGAAGTTATTCAATACATAGAGGAAATGGGTTAGAACTGAATTTCTTATAGCAAGTATCATCTTCTGTAAACATTATAAAGAAATATGTATGCAATATTTGCAGAAAAGCACTTTTTCCAGAGCTTTTATATACAATTGGCATGTCATTAATTTAAAAAATAAAAAGCATTTCCACCACATGTTTCTTGCAATGGTGCAATATTGTCACTTTGACAGGGTATCAGACTGCTGTCCACACTTATAAGTACTTAGATTCTTCTGTAAAATGATATATATAATATTGCTTACTGCTGTACATTTTATATATTGTTCTGCCAAGATAAAGCTAACGCGTATGTTAGGTTTACTTACTATTCCCTTTTCTTATTCCAAAAATGTAGTTGCCCTTTCAGAAAAGCTGTCTTTTTATATTTTCTAGTTGATGCATTGAATTACAATGCTCACGTCAGATTGTATCAGTCCTACGAGAGAACTGAACGACGCACCTTCAAGAAAGGAAGCAATTAGATGCCCTTTTTCTGCAGTGAGTTTTCATTTTTTTTTAGTTAGTTCGGTAGCAGGGTATATGTGTACGAGGAAGAGGGGGAAGAATCTACCAAGCAGCTGGAAGCAAAACGCTAACAGGGAAACTGCCACAGATGTGGCAGATGATGGTGGTAATTTTTCTTTCCTCTTTCTTTTTTTCTTTCTTCTCGGACTGTGGAACTTGGAGCCAGCCATTCTAGTTCTCCTCTTAATCACCTGTGATTCTTCTGTGCATGAGTTACTTGAGAAGAGAAAGCTATAGAACAGACCATGGAAAGGAAACTTATTATATTAAAGAACCTTCTGTATGTTTCCCTGAATACATTAATACAGAGCTTTTCCCTGTGTTAAGGCCAGTTAATATTAACTTGATTCTGGTCAATTCTTAAAGCAGATCTCTTGCTTGTAAACTTAATGCCAAACGTAATGTTTGTAAGTATTATAACCTGTTTCTTAGCGTGCAGGAATTATGTATGCTAGAGCTAACAGTTAAGTATTTTCTAAGGCAGTGGTTCTCCTAGTAATGCCAGCAAGCAGCTATTACGATAGAGGCTCCAGTGAAGAGTAGTATTCAGTTATGCTAGGCACAGTACCGTAATACAGTAAGTCAGTTTTCTGTTCCAAAACGTCACAATTTCAGTATGAACATCAAAAAAACTCATCTAAACTAACGGCAGCTTAGTGAAAAAGTCGGAACTGGCACTGAGTGTCCAAAGTGCCAGGAAAGTACTCTTCCAGCTCAATACTGGAAGACCAAAAAAACTCTTTTTTGGTTAGCTTAGTTCTGTACAAATCTGTTGCAAAAATATGCCCACAGTGGGACTCATACCATTCAAGTGGATTCATTGTCAACATGTAAATCTTTTCTTTTTTATTTTTTTTTACAGTTGCAATACTAGTTGAATTTTTAAATATCCTGTTTCCATTGACTGGTACATTTTCTTCAGATTTAGAGGTGTCTGAAGGCACAATATATGGATCCACGTTGCAAACGTATATGTACTTTGGGAGAATGAGTAGATATTTATCACAGATGCAAATTCCTAAATTTAGTATATGTTTGATCTTGGCAGCTGACCAGATCTTTTTCCAATTTCCTGCAGTATCAGTTGTGGCAGAAGCTGAAATATTTATCTCTGTAATACTTAAGTACAAAAATTGAATATGGTCAGATGATGTGGGCAACAGTGGAAAATTGTTAGTCTCAAAGCAGACATTTGGTAATCTAAACAGAACTTCATCCAACTGAATCTTACTTAGGGTAAAATGTGGATAGCTTTGTCAAGGACCATGTTGGTATTTTGGGAATACTGGAATCTAAAAGCATTGCAAGAAATGCTAATCAAAGTAATATTAGAATATATTTGATTTTTCTTAAATCAAACTCTGTTTCTGTTTATTCTTCTGTTTAACCACAATATTTCAGCCTCCGTTGGGAGTCCTCATTTCTGAACCAGTCTTGGATTTGCAATGTAGTGAGGCTGAAATTGAAATAGGAATAATTCTACCCCTTTGTTTCTGCTTGCTGTCACAATGGCAGAGCTGGTGGGTCTGGCCCTACCTGCAGACATCGTGCCACAGCTCAGCTTGACTCTGTTCTGTTGACAGCTTGGAGCAGGTCTACTGTTCAGTCAGAGGTGGTGGGAGCCATGTTCAGAGCAGGCATATATAAAATACCCATAAATTAGGTTCCCTTCTTTTTATGAAGGGTAGAGAAATAAAAAGGCAACTTTAGAAGGAAAAAATACGTCAAGTATACTGTAGCAGAGTGTAGGCATATTAAAAAGTATTAGGAGGACGATTTCTCCATTGTGATGGTGGCTCGTAGGGTGTGAGTAATAGAAGAAATCATAGTTTAACCAGAAAGAACAATAGAAAAGCTGACTAGAAAAAGAAAGTACTGAAGGAATGGTCCAAATTAGTGAGCAGAGGGCTGAAGTTGATGCACAGTCAACTCCCGTACCCGCTGTCCTGAATACCCATGCATACCTGATCTTAAGACCCTTTTAATAAAAGCAGGAAAATTCCTTTTACAGAGGTTACTTGCCAAAAGAGAGAGGGAGAGAAGTCTTATAGACTAGATATTTTATAGGCTTTATAAGCCAACATTTTATGTCTGGATGATTCTAGATTTAACGTGGGTACTTTTTCTGTGCCTTAGTTCCCTAGAATAAAAAGATGAAAAGAATAACTATCCTAATTGCTATGATCCTGAAAGAGTAATTTGTATAATGTGAGGTACACATTTTGGTGATAGGAGCTACATACTGTAGTGGCTGCTAGCAAGGTGGAAGAAATGTCTAGTATCTGTTCTCCAACATAATTGTTATTGCCGTTACTTACAATGGAAGCTGATTTGTTGGAAAAGATGCTCACTGAGCTATTTTAGCAGAAGGAGTGAACCACACAGGACACACGGGGCAGAACCTTTTGGCAGGAATTAATACATAGAAGATTCATGCCATCATAATTCCATTAACACTTCAAAAGTGGAGGGTGAAGAAAAAACAATCCAGTGTCTGATACTGGCTGCAGAAGGATTTTGTCAAAAACAAAAAAAAGTTGCGAGGTGATTCCTATAGGAAAAAGGAGATAGTAGGGGCATCATCCAGGAAAAGGGATTTATGACTGCTCAAACATCTTTCTATATTTACCCATTAAAGCCACAAGAGAGTTTCAGAGATTCTGCCTTCTGAGTAAATAATAATTTAAGGTGCTGACATTCCCTAATCCGGTTACTTGGTAGTGTTTCAGTATTCCCATGCAAATAGGATCTAGAAAGTACTTAGCTCATAGAAGACTACTGACTTTAGTTATACATTTGTAAAATATATCAGGAGAATTTTCACTGAACAACGTGATGTTAGTCCAGATTTAGCCAAGTTTACAGTTCTGGTCGTTCGCCTTGTCATTAGAACTGGAATTTCTTGGCTTTGCTCCTGGCCTCCATATGTCTCTTCATCTCATTTTGCCTGGTAAACTGCTTTAACAATAATCTTTAGCAACCTTTACAGAAAGCTTTCACATTTTCTTCTTTTTTTTTTTGAGGTTCTTAAGTGAAAGTTATAATATAAATGCTCTTTGAAGTTAAGTACTTTTAGCAGGATCAGTTGGGAGAAGTTCAGTTACCATCTTTGTCTGTAGTTCTCCCCTCCCCCTGCAAAATGCACATGCTCCTTTTTTTCTTTTCCTTTTTTGTTTTTTTTTCTTTCACAGTAAGAAAATATCTATTTTCAATATCACCATCTATACTAAACAACAGGTGTTGTGGGTGTTTCCAGGTTTATGCTTGCCAGGAGGAAAATGCATAATCCAGTACTTGACTGCAGGGAGAGCCGTTTCTGCCATTAGCAGAGAGTGGCGCCTTGGCTCACGTACTGAATTCTGGCAAACTTTGCTCTGTTAAGCGCAAACGGGATTTTATTCATTGTGTAGTCTCCAAATAAATGTATGTGCCTGTCCAAATGTATTGTTAACTTCTTCATAGGGAAAGAGCTTAGACTGGGAGACGTGCCATTTTTCTGTAATTATGAAACAAACAGACAGAGAACTATATAATTAAAACCTTTGTTTATCCAAAAGAAATTAAAAAAAATATCAACTGATTAATGTACATGTATTTTGGAGTTGAGTCTAGATTTGGAGCTGCTGCTTCTTAAGCTAAAACATGAAGATTTCAGTATAAGGTCATTAAATCTAATCAGATCTTGATGGCAGTACTCATTTTGAAACTGATGTGAATCTCGGCATTCTGTTAAATGCTAGAGGCTTTTTAATACAGGGGGTCGAGGGGTCTTTGTAGGATGTGGATTGAGGGGGAATAGCTTTTGGTTTTAAATACTTCTTGTGGTGAGAATGGGTTGCTCAGGGATCTAATGATGGTCTAAGAAATGTCAAACCCTGTTTTAGAATCTAGAGGTTAGGTATATGAGCTCATCTTACTTCTTTCCCTAGCAATGTAGAATTCACCATACTATTTCTCATATTAAAATATGTGGTCCAGTCTAGCTGTTGAAAAATAGTATTTCCACTGCTATGTGCAGGGTGTTGTTCTAACTTGGTTCCAATTTATCATGGGCCAGAAATGATGGGAAATGACTGTATTCTGGGGTGGATATGTAGTCTCCTTACGAATTTCACTATAGCTAGCATTTTAATCACTTTCAGTAGACTGAATTATAAATGTCTGGGTTCTAACTGACATTGTGATATACATCACACTTTTTGCAGGACATATTTCTACTCAGGTTGTTGAGGCTTTATATTGCTTAGCTGTTTAGTACTGTGTATATGTTGAAGGTTTGTTGTTTCTTGGGTGTGTGTCCTGTTTTGTTTTTCTTCCTCCTTGTTGTTCAGTGTCTGCCAGAGATGCTTAGTGCACTCATTTAAACTGCTTGGCTATATTTTCATCAATGATTTGTGGTTTTCTTTGTTATTGTTTGTTCTGTTTTGTTTTGATTTTTTCCCATGAACTAGGGAAGTTCTCTTCAAGTTCTTCTTTGTGGGGTCTCAAAAACCATCTGTTTATTTAGATCTTCTGCTTATTTAGATCAGCAAGTATGTATTCAAAATGTACTCTGTAAACTTAAAAACACTGGTCCATTACCTCGAATAGGTGCTTATTAAAAAAGGATAAGGAATATGCCTATGCAAATTACCTTTCTTCAGGAAAGGCAAATACTGTTACTCAATTTCATTAAAGTGAATTCATCGATCTCTTCATAACCATTTTTACTTGCAAATTTAGGGAAGTCTCATCAGAGATTCTAAGGACTTTTGTGGCTCTGGCATCTTACAAGGGACATGGCAACGTGAAATATTCGAGGGGTTATAAGAAGTTAAGGATAAATCTATGGAAAATGGAATTCCTTCTTCCATTAAAAAGATTTGTGGGAGACTAGGGACTCAAAAGAGATACAGGCTACTATTTTGAACTGTTTTCTTTTCACTGATATATGGGGCCAATGTGTAGCTAAATTATTGACAGTTCTGTCTTGTATATCTGCTTAAGTTTACCTTATGACTTTATGTCACAAAAATTCAGAATAGCTGCCATTGCATCATGGGCTTACATCTGGCTTGAACTTGGGGTAATAAAGTGCTAGAATGATTGTGCTAGTCCTTCTATTTTAACTGCAAGTCTTTATTTGTGGGTTGTTTTTTTTTTTTTTTTTTTTTAGGAGAAAGTAATTAGGCTTCTGTTTTTTTTTGTTTGTTTCCTGTTGCTTTTGATTATAGTAATATCTCTGCTTTCATTACAACTTTTGACAGTTGGCCACGGTTACTCAACCTGAATTTTGGAACTCGTTAATACTATCTTAATCAACTGTCATCTTTTGTATAGAGAGAATAAGCTTAGAAATCAGATATATTTTTTACTTGGTATCGAAGAGGTGGATACCAAGGCTTAATGCAAGTGACATAATGATTAAAAAAAAAAAAAAGCAAACAATTAAGTTATATCTTTTTTTGGCATGGGTGTTAAAAAATGTTCAGCATTTTTTTTTCTTTCCTTCCTTCTTCCTTTTCTTCTTCATCGTCTTCTTTCTCAACTTCTGGATTACCACTGGTTCCGCCCAGGCTAAGAATCAGGGCCGCAAGATTACACAAGCTATTAGGAAGGAGATGGTTTGTGGAGCTGGTTCTGTGGGTTATTTTTGTTGTTGTTCTGTTTGTTTTCTTATTTTTTTTTATGGTTAATGATTCATACTGTTCTTCAAATGAACTTTTCTATGGCAAAAATGACTCTAATACATTTTTTGCGGCATCAAAAGAGAACTCGTCCTTGGGGGTAGCTGCCCAGCCCATCCGTTCTAAAGATAAGTCTGATTCAGGAGCAACGTCTGAACTTGATCTCTGCCATTGTTTCTACCTTGGGCCCCAAAAGATTTGGACCTAAATGCTTCTAGATTTTCCGAGGGCTGAAAGTCTAGGTCCAGTTATCATTCATAGCCTATATTTGCATATAATTTACTTGATAGAGATAAAATATGTTTTATTCCATTACAGAACTAAAATTCTTCAAATGTTTTTGTTGACTTTGAAACTCTTCAAGGTCTCCTCTGTTATCTTTTCCTCTGCATTAAGTTTTTTTAAGGTTACCTTCAGGCTTAGTTCAGCAATAAGGCAAGCCTGATTTAGCAGAATTTTAATGAAATCATTGTGTTTTTTTTTTTTTTTAAAAAAAAAAAGGTGAGTGGTCTTATGTTCAATTAGAATAGCTTTGCTCATTCTGAAGGTGCCAACACTTTCTGTTCTCTAGGCATGTATCCGTGAATGGCGACTGTCGAGAGGATTGTTAATTCTCACAGGGTTTGGTCCAAAGCTAATTGAGGCCAGTGCAGAATCTTCTGTTACCTTGATTGAAGTTTGTATCAATTTTTAGTAGTTTTCAAATCTATGAAACGCTATGTGGATTTGGAACACTCTCTTATAGCAGGATTAGGTCAGTTAATGTGAAATACAAATGCAAGTAATGTTAAACATGCATCTGGAATTATTGGGAATGCGTATAGGAATGTGTACGTTATATGGCTACTTTTTTATGGCTTTTGATATTTTCAGTGTTTTTTTATTTTGAGATCTGACTTCACGGATGTCAGAGGTTTGTTGCTTTGTTTGTACTGGTTTAGTTTACAGAGGTCTCTACTGATCAGCAAGCTTACTATGTATTTTTTGATGGACTTCTGACAGAATTGTCTATTATCCTTCAGAAACATTGTTACTGCCGCCAATAAAAAAAACACACATGCCACTTCGTTCTTTGACACACAATCCCCTTTAAGAGTTGATCCCGATTTATCTCGCACCCTGGTATCTTTTTTTTCTGAGCCTTTGAGATCTTTCATTTGGGTTTCGGAGGATAACACTGGGGAGTGAAATAACTTTATTTCTTGTCTTACCTGTGATATATTTGTGCAGACTCTCTATTCATACTGCTTAACACCTTGATTAAAATAAGCTTACTCACAGCACAAGTTATTTGTCTAATTGTATGGAGACATGTAACTGTTTCTTCTTAAATTTGTATAATGCTGTGCTCTGTTAAAATACTATATGTTATATCTTACTATTTTGCTACTGTTACGTAGCTAGAAAAAAAGAATGCCATATGGAAGATACATTAAAGGCATTTTCTTTGAATACCTTGGTATTTTCTCTTTTTCTTATTCATCCAGTTTAGTGGCACATAGCTTGATGAATTGCTGAGTATTCCTGTTACACTGATGTGAGCTGCTGATCTGCAAGAATATGGGTTAAAATTGGGAATGAAAAGCACTTCTCCAATTCAAAAAAAAAAAAAAAAACCCAAAAAACTGCTCTTCACTCGTGGAAAAAAAACTCAGCAATGTAACTAACTCAGCATGTAACTACTAAGGTAACTTCCTTATTTGTTATTGATTTATCTTGTGATATTTTAATGATACACTACCCTGGTATACTGCATACCAAAAAATCATGAGTATTTTTATCGATTGTATGCATGTAATATTTTGGAATATTTCATTGGTTTTAGAAGTCCAGTTTTAATGGGAAATTCTTTTCCACCTTGTAAACTTAAATAGATCCCTCAAAGGATTTGCAGTATTCTCACTTTTAAAAATGTAGAATAGAATTATTCTGCATGTTTATCAGGCTGCATTTTTTTCACCCTGAGATCGACTATCTTTTATTAACACCTCTCCCATGAAATAGGGCCTCTGTTATGCGTTTAGTTAAACGCCACACTTTACAGAACATTGGTATGGGTAATTCTATAGTGAAAAGGACTAATAAGTATAGAGGCAATACTCACTGCCACAAAAGCACTAAAATTCTCTGAAATGTCTCAGCAATGATAATACATGGCCATGAATAACCCACATATGGAAGAGCACAAATGTGTGTGGGGCATGGCTTCCTTTCTCCTTTAAGTCCTCTGTACCTTATAAGGAACTCAATTTGGCATTAAGAGAAAAGTCTACGGTTTTATTACTTCTGTACTATGTCAGAAAAACTCTTAAAACCTGCACAATACAAGTAACGTTAAGATAAAAGCTGATTTTTCCAAGAAGATTGCCACTTGGTTTGCAGTGATTTTTGAAACCTCATATTAGCTTTTTGAAAAACCTAACCTTTGTGGAAACATTTTTTCAGAGACCACTGACCAACAAGCCAATACCTCAGGATAAATTTTATATACTGATATTTTAAGGTATTTGTTGTATTATGCGCAGTTCAAGTTCTTCTCCGTTGTCTCTCTTGTCCTTTCTTAGTGCTCTTCCACTAGGGCCTGTGGCATTGTATATCATCTCATCATCTGTCTTGCAGCTCCTCTTACCAGTCTTCCTTTCTTTCAGTGAGCGTGTGAAATCATTCATTTGTGGGTAGGTAAACCTGGTTTGCTTATAATCCTCAGTCCTTGGAGAGGATTATTGGGAAATGACCTTACTGGCCAGTGCTTGCGGTTGTGCCTTATGTTTTAATGTCTTGCTGCTTTCATTTCACAGAATGAAATGAAAGTATGACATGGTTGACTACAAAACTGATTTGAACCTGATTCGTCACATCTTTGGTTTACAGCAGGAGTGTTTTTAAGGATAGGCTATAATTCATCTTCATACATGTTTATGAAATTAAAAGAAAATCATCATTATGAGCACACTGCATTTGCTGCTGTTTTATGGGCATGTTAGAACACTTTTATGCAGCTTCATTTAACAAAGACCTAAAACTGAAAGCATGTTTTATTGATTAGCAGGTTGAGGTTTAAAGAGATTTTGTCTTGCTCCGAAAAAGGCATTGCAAAACAGAACCTCAGGTAAGACAACAGTAAAATTAGATAAAGCAATCATGAATTATTCCTACTCAGAAGGAACAAGTTCAGTGCTGCCTTTTAGAAAAAATGACACAGGAAAAGGCAAGCTTAAAAATGTTTTGAAATCTAATAGTAACAGATCTCATATTTGTCACTCTCTCCAGGAGCAGGCCTTTTTGCCCTTAACTCATTTTCATGTTTGAATACAATAGTCTCAAAGTCATAACATGAGACAATCTAATGAGATCAAGATGATTCAGTGCAGCACTGTTAAAAATTAAACTGTGTTAATAGAAATGTATTGATTATCTGCTCTGCAGGAAAACTCCCTCATATCTAATCAGTCTCTCCAAACAGTTTTTGGACCTGTCAGCCACGTTCTGTTACTAGACTCAGAAACTGAGTTTGACTGAAGAAGGCTTCAATAAGCTACAGTTCACAAACCAAATGTTCTCTTTCTTTAAATTTTTTCAAGGATGAAACTGTGTGATGTCTACGCGTGTTGCCATGATGGTATAACAGAGAATCTAATGGCTGAAATTCTGGACTCAAAAGATAAATTTTTAATACCTTGCTGCTTCAGTGCTCTTGTAACCAAGGTTCACCATGTGCCTGGTCACTGCTGGTGAAGGTTGGACCTGAACTTTCCCAAGCCCAACTTGTCTACTGCTAAGAGACCTTAAAATGGCATTTTTGTCACTCAAGTGTATGCAAGCTTCCCACTTGTAAAATGGAGTTATTTACTTCAGGAGGTTTTTTTTGTAGAGATAAATACAGTTGAGAGTACATATGTTAAATGACAGTAATTGAAACCATACAGGTGCTTTAATACTAGATGCCCACACAGATGGTTAAGGTCAGCTCTCACAACCACTGTACTAATCAGTGGTATTTCAAGATGGGATAACTAGATAAGATGCATGTTGTAATGAAGAGTCAGTCGCAGATGCACCCTACAACTGTTCCTGCCATTCCTTCCATGAGATGCAAAATAAAGACTGGAAGAGGGGGAATATAACCCTCGGCAGGATATAGAAGTGATATAGGAAAACATTGACTGATCTTATCCTATCTTGACTTAATAGGAAGGAAATATGAGTAGAAATATTGCTGGGAAGAGAGCCTGGTCGCAATGTAGATATGAAATATATGCAGGAGGGTGTATTTTATAATTACTGCGTGATGGAAAGAAGGGCATGTTAGAAGTAAAATTTAGAAGTCAGGCTTAGATGGGGAAAGGCTGTGGCAGTGTAACACAGAGGGCCTAACTTGGGCTAAATTGCAAGAAATCATGTGTCTTAAAGAGAGAAATGATATCTGAGCCTTTTAGGGTAACAGTGTTATTAATCCTTTGTGACCCTATGTCAAGTGGTGGTATCGGGAAACCGGTGGTATCAGGTGGTATAGGAAACAGGGCAGTATTACAGTATTTGTGAAAGTGTGCTATTCTGGACCACCATCCATCTTGCAAAATCATGTCTGAAGTTAATTTGCATTCTTATTTCTATTGAAGCATTTCTAGAGATTTCAGATTAAAAGTTGTGTTGTAGACAGCTGTAGGTGTCTCCATGCAGAGTTCATCTAAAATATTTTACTATGAAAACAGGTAATGTTTCCAATAAGGATGAAATGGGGCAGATCCTATAAAGAGCCAACACTGTATATCCTGAAATGGAGCAGTGTCTCATCTGCTCTTTGTTTGTGAAGTGAAAGGGATGCTTTTTTTTCCTTTGTCCTTCACTCTGTATCTCTAGTCCAAGGATGCAACAAAAATACTAATACTCCTTGGCAGCATAAGGAGGTCACAACTCAGATGAGCTCTGAATATTGTTCCCAGGGGAATGAAGAACTATGTCACACTTGCTCAGTTTCAACATGCATAAACTCAGAAACTCTGGAAGTGAGGATCTACATTGGAAGTTATATTCTTAATAAAGTCAAATAGGATAAAATACTTCATTATTTGACAGGCTCAGCTTCAAATCTTACTTTCAAGAGGAAATAATACCTTTTATTTTTTCTGCCATGACGTATTTAGTGATGATGAAGGGAAGGGCAAGTAAAATACTGTGAAACTATAATGCTGCTAAAATCCAAATACTGAATACAGTATGAAAATAAGAATTGTATGCAGACTTTAATTATGAGCTCAGATGAATGCACAGTGTCTAAAATAAGATTGTGGGCTCTATGGATAAGGGTCTGTAGAAGGTACTGATTCTCTTGGTCTGTGAGCAGAACAGGGTCTTGTTATATTGTCATGATCATCCTTGCAGTAAGTGGATGCTAGGGGGAAATACTCTTGAATGGTGGCATTTCGGGAATCTACCTGCGCTGTATAACTTGTACAAACACAGTAGGGCATTATGGAAAGTTTCATGTTTACATTTAAAAATAAAGTCATGCATGCAGTTGCCTCGGACAGCAGAATGGTTTTTCTGACTAATTTGGCAGCACGAGAGTTCTAGAGAGCTCAGCTGCTGCTGCTGCTGCTGCTGTAGGGGGAAAGGTCAATATGAGGGAGGGCAGCCTTTTTCCAGCAGTGGGATGGCTGCTCCTCTGAGGAGCAGTAGTTGTGCTTAAACCTTTTATTTGTCTTGGTAGCAGTACAAAGAAGTCCAGCTCTTGAAACTGTGCAATTCTTTGTCCCAGCCTCATGCATTCTCTCTTGCATCCCTTCCTGCAACAGGGGTGGCTTGTCCCTAGCCAAGCCTTAATCTGAAAACAAGGATTTTTCGAGCAGCAAAACTCAATTTTGTCTATGCCTAGAAAAGATTTGAGCCCAGCAGCAGGGACTGCCTTTTCAACTGAATATTTGTTGCAAAACTAACCTGATTTAACTTCATGTACTCAAGAATCAATGTAGTGTCTGTGAAAATGTTAATTACGGGGGAATACCTGTAAAACAGCTTTGTGTACTTGAATTCTTCAGTAGTCACTGTGCCTTCATTATGTTGCTGTGTTATTTTTGTACCATATGTCTGATGTGTCAATTACTAGTTGTTTTTCCTGCTCCATAACTGGTTGCAAAGCTATTAAAGGGGAAAATAATAAATACATGGTTCTGATAGTTGAATAATATGTACTGAGGTAGATGAAAATTTTAAGAATTGAAAACATTTCTAAAACTTTTCTGCATACGTGAGCAAAACAAAATGCTATTTGGTAAATAATAGCAAAGCAATCTGAGAGTCAAAAGAAATTAGTAGTTCCTACAGCTCTGTGTTATCCAGAAGTATGTGCAACTCAATAGTATTTCTTGAAATATATTGACACAGTTTGAAATAGACTGTGAAAGTAAGTGGTTATCTTGCTAAAATTAGGAAAGTTGAGAGATTCATGACATGCCATTTATTGCACATGAAACAGATTTCAGTGACAGAGTTCCTGGGTGACAGTATGGGCACTCAAAGATAGACTTTGAAAGGAAGAATCAAGTAATTGGCCCTCGCCCAAAACGAAGAAATAAAGAGGAAAACCTGAATCCAGTGTACTGCTACTGTATTACTACTTCTTGATTAAATCTGCCACAATTGATTTCTGTTTTGAATGTTCAAAGTAGCATAGCATTTTTCCTATCAAAACTGCATCCTGAAGTAGAGAATATGTATAGGGTATTTCCCCTTCCTGTTACACCAAATCCAATTTGTGCTTGGTTTTTGGTTTCTCCTCTTTTAAATAGGTCATTTCTAGCCTGTCAAGAATAAGCTAAATGACAGTTTTTATGTGGCAGACTACAACAGATACAAATTCCTAGTTTGCTAGGTATATTAACTAATGCTCTCTAGATGTATTTGATCTTGGAAGGATGTCTTCACTGCCCTTTTTGCAGATGCTCAGCAAGCTATTGTAAAAATGAAAGGGAATTTTCCTGTATGCCTTTATCTTGCTCTTGCTGAAATCATTGGAAGCTATCTTTCATTAGAGTACCACTTGACCACAAAAGAAGAGTAAGAATATGTTGCAAGCAGAGCTTTGTAAGTTCATCGTATTTAAATGTTGATTCTGTCCATATTAGAACCTGTGTATGCGCGCATACACACGTGCATCTGTGTATGCTGAATGAAAAGTAACTACGCTGTTGAAAAACTTTGATAGCTCAAATTTTAGTCAGGAAGTCCTAAAGATCGTGTCTGCAATCCTGGCTCTAGTTTTCAACCATAAATAAATAAAGACCAGTTTTTACTTGATTGCTGCCTCTACCCGGATGAGACCGTTATTGAAAGGAAGGTAGTTAGCTTATACAGCAGATCCCCACTGTTTTCTGTTTGACATTCTACGTGTATACTGTTATCTTCAGCCAGTGCTTGACGATTTGTCGTAGGGAGCTTTCCAAGTGGGTCATTATTTTCTTTCTTTTTAGGGAAGTTTTACAGACTGGAGCTCTAGATGGCTTTTTTTGTCCTCTCTGTAGAGCCCCTTAGAATGAATTTTCTACTGCCAGTTGGAAATATCTGTAGAAACGCACAAGACAGTTGAATAAAAAAATAAAAATAAATTTTGACCTAATCAGAATGAAGCTATTGGTTATTTCTAATTATTATATACTTGTGAATGTATAGTTTCTATTTTGCCAAGACATAGAAGTACTATTTTAAAATAGAAGCAGTTATAAATATACATAATACTTCGTATTATACCGGGGCAGGGGAGAGAAATTTCCTGTTGTTCTTTAACCCACTAAGTCACTGATATTAATATAAAATACATAAATATTCTCCTATCCTGATTTAAATTTTAACTAGTGTTCTGCACTTGCTACATAGCAGACAACACAAAATGTGTTGTATTTAAAAAAAAAAAAAAAAAAAAAAAAGTCTGTCATGGAGCCCAATCAAATTATTACTGCTGGCTAATGAGAAGTGAAGAGATAAGATAAAGTAAAGCATACAGATGTCAGAATTGAATTTTCTTGCTCTCACCTCTTCATGTCAGAAATAATTTGTAAGTAATGGATTTGTATTAGCAGGAGAGAAGACTTTGCCTGCCTTGTGTTGTAAAGGTTGGTATAGAGATTTTACAGTTGAAATGGGATTCTTTGAATTTAAGGGAAGAGGAGACAGTGACTAGTACGATGTGGAATGCTCCTTTAAGGATAAAAGAATAGGAAAAAGTACAGAAAGCAAAAACGGTGGATAGGAGAAACCAGCTAAGAAGAACTAGACAAAAATAAGAGTAAGTGTCAATGGAAATGGAGCTCATAGTCATGGCTAAACTGTGCGGAGCACTTTTGCATGCAGTGGATAAATAGGAGTAAACGGCCTAAGGCTGGCTGAAACATGGGGCCTTCTAATGAGTGAAGGAGGTGTTACCGTCTCTTTAATGCTACCTTACATTTTAATGTTTTTTATCCTGATTTTTTGAAGTGCCAGGTATTAAAATAATTAAAAAAGAATCTCAGCTTACACATGCTAAAAGTTTCTACGCATGATATTTCCAAAGAAAGCTTGAAAGCATAATCCAGCTGCAGTCTCTAGGTTTGGAAAAAGAGGGCAAACAAAGAATCCTCTAAATCCTTTCTCTCTGGTGTTGAGAGGAACAAATTTGGATTTTTTTTTTTTTGATGCTTAGAGTAGTTAATATTGTAAATAACAGAAAGTATGCTGGAGAAGATGGGGAAGTATATCTGAGAGGCTTAAGGTACAGAGATCTCTTCCATACGAATAATTAAGGAAATACTAGATATAACTGTGCTTATCTGACTACTTGGGGGGGGGTGGAGGAGAGTGTTTTTTGCACTAGCTTTTTTAGTCTGTAAGAGCTTTTCCATTGTGAGTATTCCTTGGAATGTGCCACTTTGGAGAAAAAGGGAACATGTTTGTCATTTGCATGTCTATTGAAAGTATTACATGTTGTGCTTTCCACATTTCTTCTTATTCAATTTTATCTCCTTTCTCCTGCATTAGGCTGGGTATTGAGAGTGTTGCTTTTGAGCCATCCCAATATTTACAAAAAATCTTGGAGAAAGTTACTTATCCAAAGTACTTTGTCTGACTTGGGTGCTTTCAAACATGCCACATAGGGAAGAAGAACCTAGGAGCAAATAAAGAATAAATACTGAAAAAACAGGAATCATGCATGTTTCCAGAAAAACATGTGGTGGCAGGACCTGGTAGCTCCAGTGTCAACATTTCTCGGGTCACTGCAGAGCACATCATGAATCCTAACTCTATTACTTCGTGTTTCAATTTGCCATGTCAGGAGGACAGCCCCTGTGTGTAAACAGAGCATCTTGGTATTTGCAGTGGGAAAGATAAATCTGTAATGTTGCAATACAGGCAGCTAAAGCCTGCTTAATATCAACAGTCTGAAATGATATCTGTCAACCAGAAATCAGAAATGTAAAAGTATGTTACTTGCTTTAAAAAAAAAAAAAAAGGCAATCTGTGATGCACTGTCCCAGCACTGAACCGCGTGAAATGCTGTACATAGACTTGCACAGGTGAGAGACAAATGAGAGAGGTGGTATTCCAGTATGAACATACATGGAAAAAAATTACTATCGTGCTTTGGGTTTTCAGGGACTGATTCAGCTCCTGCTGCAGGCCATAACAACACTAATGGCTATCCTGAATTTTTTTGTTTGCTTAGTAACCTTTTTGGTTGTCGCAGGGGTTAGAATTGCTAATTGCTACTAAGTCACACTTCACTACCTTCACACTTATACAGTGGTGAAAACCATAAGGTCACACATTAGAAGTTTCTCCCGTTATTAACGTAAATCATATCAAATGGTGCTAAATAACTACACTTGCTATTTTTTAATCAATATATGATGTGAAAAATGGGCACTGGAAGTATTTTGCTGGATATGAGAGTAGGTACTATAAGAGTGGTTTTATTGGTTAAAATCGTATACATAAAAAACATCTCGTATCTTTCATTAATCCGGCTCTATGTTCTTGCAGACAATGCTGAACCTCAGCGAAACAAGATGCCTACTAACATCATGTTATAAATTCTCGTCGTATTTTTTCTTTTCTTTTTTTTTTTTATTGCTTTCTTACTTAGCTTGACATTTTCATGTGAATAAAGTACAATACCAACATCAAGTTGTTCTCACTCAGGTTTACAAAGGCCAAAATCATTCCATAAACATGATGAAAAGGCAAGAAAGAATACTGGAAGCTGAGTTGTAGCTGAAATGGATTTTGCAGTTTTTTGCCTTTTGTTTTTATTGAAAATCAGAGGGAGTGGTGAGTTCAAAGCAAACTATTTTGAGTTTTGCTAATGCTTCTGATAGTTGCTAATGTAATGTATTACTTCTTTATTTATGACTTTTTTTTTGCCCCTGCTAAGGTGATGTAATATGAGTATGTGTATAATTTTTTCTTTAAATGGTATGGAGGGGGGAGGGGTGTTCTTTTCTCCTCTCTTATCTCTAGACTTTGAGAGCAGGAGTCGGTCATGAATTCATTTCAGAGCACAGAACCACGTCATTGTCAACGTTCTGTCTTTCAGTCCTTTGTAGGAGAGCAAATTATGGACAGTGAATAAATATTGAAGGGTGAGAATTTCTACAACAGGAGCCTAGGGGATAAATACCATTTGAGTAATCCAAAGGGCTAATTGAAATGTCATTTAGTCTAGAATACATGGTTCAGGTTCTATTTGTACGCTGGGTATATTTTTAAGGGGTTGGACTCAGGTTGTCCTAACTTTCTTCTTGTGGAAGTGAGGAGAGAGAAGAATTTGTGACAGGCTTAGTATTCTTATTGCTTGTCAATTACTTGAAATGAATAGAGGTTACAACATTTAGATTTGACTCTAAACTTTCCGGAGTTCAGAGTTTTACACCATTATGTCTTTCCTATAACAGCTGGAAGAAAATGTAGTCACGATGGCCCTGATGTGTCCTCAACTAGAAATATCCCTAGCCAGAGTAGAATCTAGTACATGGTAGGTTGCGCTACTATAATTGAGCAAGGTTGTCAAAAAAACTGTCATCAGACTTATATGCAGATCTCTCTGAAGGTCAGAAATGCTAGTTTATGCAGTGGTTATGTTCATCTCATCTCTATAGATTACGTAGCATATTGGATTTTATTTTAGCATTGGGAAGGAACAAACCTGGAAAAAACACATTTCATTATAAAGGACTGAGGAAACCTTGAAAGGACCTGTTTCACTGTTAAATGTAAGAATAAAAGTCCCCAGTGGAGTTATATTGCTTTTGGAGGCTTTGGACTCCACTTTGACCCTTGATTGTATGTTACAGATTCCTAACTGAGAGAGTTCTAACCAGTTTTAAACAGTTGTAGTTGAAACGTCCAATTTCCCAAACATACAAGATTTCCCTGTTCTCAGTTGGTAACAGTATATCCACTGGCGAGAGGTAGCCAAAAGTAGAAACTTAAATTGGTTGATGTTAACTGAATGGAGGACAGTTGTTTTTAATAGAAAACTATTGCATACCTTCAAGAAACTGGCACAGGTCTGGAAAAAGAGTTTAAAATAACTTTAAAAGCCCTGGACATAGAATTCTTTTTAAAAACACTAGGAGTATCTCTAAAACCAATTCCATTCACAGAGAAATTACAGTGCTGGTAGAGGAGGTTGTGACCCCATTTGGTTTTTATGGATAAATTATAATTGCAGAAATCTTTGAACTGCTTCTGTGATGAAATTCAATATACATAGTTTAAAAAAGAAAAAAAGAAAAGAAAACCAGCTGAGAAGCCCTGCAGAGCAGAGTGAATGGAAAGCACCAGAAGAGTTATCTTCTTGAGCAGAGCTGTGACTGGCTCTTCAACATCATATGAGTAATGAAAGGGAAATATTGTTCAAGAGCTCCCAAAGTCTTAGTGCCAAAATGGAAAGATTCTGTGATGAAAGGTAACTGTAGCCTATTCTGTAGCCAACACTGTCATTTCAGTGTTGTTCCTAACATTGAATAAATGGTGCCAAATAGTCGCCAAAGTTAACAAAATAAGTTAATCAAAGTTCAGCATTCTCCTTGATCTAGCTGGAACATATGCAATCTGCCCAAGAATGATATGATTTAATTGGTTTTTCTATTACTGCAATATATGTTTTATGAATGACTACAAACAGAGAAACCAAAATGGAATATTAGCTTTCCTTCACAGTCTTTCCTACTTGATTTGAGTATCTTATGTAGCTTCCAGAAATAGCAGACAGATTTTTCTGTTCTGTTATTCCCTTCTCTCAGATGTGGTTGGCATATGAGGGTGTTTCAGTCTTTAGTGCCAAATCTCTCCCTCGAATCTCTGCTGGAACTTCTGTCAAAGGTTTTGGAATGAAATTCTTCTATCTGTGTGTTGTGTCCCCCCCACAAGCATATTAGTTCCACAGTGGTTGCCTAACTGCCTGCTCCAGCAGGATTATAAATGTTTTGTTTACCATTTCATGTTCCTCTGCAGAAATATGTAAAATATGACCTTCCACGTTTAGGTAAAAAGGCATATAAGCCATGTAGTGTATCAATTTGATGTGTTAGTCCTGACCCTTTCTTATCCTTCCTTTGCATTTAATAGTGTAAGATGGTCTCTTTGTATTAATTGCTTTGAATCTCTGTATCAATCTTTATAATTTTCTTGTTACATTTTTATTAGTAGACATTACAAGTTTGTTTTTAGTTCCATTATTGTTTTCCTTCTTCCCTATCCTGTTTTTTCCTTCCTTCCTTCCTTCCTTTAGTGCATGTGATTTTCATCTTTTTTAAAGTTTGTTTCAGGGGTAAATGTTTTTGTCCTGCATACTTTTGCCTCTTTAAATCTGTCGTAATATTGTCAAGATTCCATAATTTACGTTTTAACAGTTGTTTTCAGTACCATGCATGTGGATCAGTTCATAAGTATTCAGAAATCACCACCACTGAGATGCACACACATGTGTGTGCCTTCATAACCCAGGAAAATATGTGAGCTAAAAAATCAGCAATATGTTTAACCAGCAGTGCAACTAGAGCTCATCTGAGTAGCAGAAAGTGAAGGTCTTTGGCTGAACAGTTAAATTCTGCAACGCAGATTACTTTTAGAGAACGCAAAAAGCAGCAAATCAAGGGCACCAAGCTGAATTTACGGCCAGCGTTAACAAATGGGCTGAGTGAAAACTGCTTGAAAATTTGTATCCATAAAAATGGACTTTAAAATGCTCCAACAGAGTACAAGATAAGATATCAACACTGGCTGATGAGGCTGGCTGACATCAGTGGCTAGCTGTTTTTAGTAAACTAAGGATCTATTTTGTATGGTGAATTGGCTACTCATTCTTAAAATGACCATAGCAGAAGAGGGAGAACAGTCTGGAATGTTAAATTTGGTTGCCTCCATTACAGATGATCGCTAAACTGGAAATCTTTGTGGTGCCTTTAGACTCTCCCAAGTTTAGTAGTATTACCATCATATGGATGTCATGGGCAATCAGTGTAATCACTGATACACAAATGGGTCACTGGTAATCTTATTCTCATGCAAACACAGATTTCCATAAACCAAAGAACTGGGAAAAAAACAAAAACAAAAGCCAGTGCTAATTCTGTAAACCGATCACTAACTAAAGATCCAACTCTGGCTGCCTCACTGTCAACTTCATTGCTTTGACCTAATTTGTTCCTCAAAGAAAGACAAACCACTTCCTTCAGGGTGTTGTTTCTTTAGTGACAAAGGTTCTTGGAATCGTATGTGTTGTTCAAAAAGTTAAGACAGCCAACAGTTGTGGCATAATTTGGGATATATTTATGTGCTCGTTTCTTTGTAGGACTTTTTGAGGATTGAAACCAATGCAGATTCCTAAATGGATTTAGAAAACAAAAATGTACATAACAGGATCTGATGCAATTTTTTTCTGGGGGGGGGGGGGGGGGGGGAAGAGGGAGGGAATATTTTAGGAGATAGATCTCGAAAGTTGAAGTGATGGGATGTGACTTGTTTCTGGTGCCAGGAGCACTTCCATTGCCAGTTAATTTAGATGCTTAGCTCTTGAAATAGTATCAGCACACTGGGCTTGGAGATTTTCTTCTTCATATTAGATGTTACTGATTTTTTTTTTTAAATGCAAATAAAGCACAGAATAACCTGTGCTTTGGATTTATAATACTTTGTCATATGTATCTCTAGCACAGTGCTTTTTGAAGCCTTTTGGAAGACCAATTTCATTTTTGCTCATGCTGAGTCAGCAGTAGTTAACTTCTCTAGGGTTTGAGAATGACAACTAAATTATTTATTGGCTACAGGTGTTTATACTTATTCATTTACCCTAAAGCATATGAGTTCCTGCTAGCAATTAAAGGTAGTTAGCAGTTTTCACACTAATGTAAACATTTGTATGCAGTAATTAGAGCCTCTTCCCATTCCCCCATAATGAAGAAACTAAAATGTCACTGTTAGCTTCATAATTTTTTTTTTGACCTGAATAGGGTCACTGTTAGCTGTTAAAGAAATGCTGTCTTGATAAAATAAATTAATCTTCATTCCGTATGGAGAATTCAATTTTATTCCTATCAACTAGCAGTGTTTTGACTGCAAAAGAATGTTCCCATGTTTTTAACAGCTCGAGGATATCTTTCTTTTATTGCTCCCCCTGCTTTAACAGTAGGGCCCTGCTTCCATTTCGTCCAGAAATTTTTGTCCTGTTTTTTTGCAATAGAAAGCACAGTCTCCTAGACATCAGTGGCTACAAAATCTTTATTTGGATTTTTCTCTGTATTCAAGTGTATTCAAAGAATCAAAGGAAAAGAAGATAGCAGCAGAAAACAATTACCTATAGCAAAAATAGCTATCCATTGGTATGGAAAATTATTTCAAGAGGCATTTACATAACCTAAACCTTTATAGTACTTTATTTTAAATGTTTAGGGAAGAATGCCTTTGGTCTGATTTAGTGCTGTTTACTCCACAGTGGCTGATATAAAGAGCAGCAAAACCAGATTCTCTGTCCTTTCCAGGTAAATTTTTGGTATACCTTTAATAATAATTTAATGTAAAAGAAGAAAGCTTCTGTACGTGCTAAATGTAAGGGTGTGTATAAAACCTTTTGTACCCAAATGGTACCTTCTGTCTCTTCTGTATTCTACTTCTCTTCTAACTGTGCTCTACTCCAGAACTAAAACTTCTACTCAGTTTGAAATTGTTCCTTAAGGCACTGAGCAGTACCTTGAAGTGAGTGCAGCACATACCCTCTATTCGGTCAGAAGAATTTGACACCTTAGCTATAATGGTTGTCATGGTTTCCAAAACAATATTTCTTTGATCTCAGGTATTAATAATACCTAAGATAATGCTTCGGGCTGATTGCTAGTGGAAATAAACAGTGAAATAAAATACAGTGGAAAAGGTAGAATATGCGTTCAGCGTAAACTGGAGTAACGGCAGTGAGTGAAATAGTAGTTTAACTGGTGTGGAAATATGGTTAGCTTTTTGGAAACACTGAGGATACACTGAACAGACAGTCCTGGTAGACTGCTCATGCAACTCTGATAAATGAATGTGAAGAAAATTGCCTTTCGTGATATGATTAAGAAACGTGGCTAGCATTAGTATTTATTATTGACATTTCTTCATTTTATTCAGGGACGCTTTCTGATGAGCGCACACGTGAGAGGGCTGTCTCATAGCATAATATTAACGACGTGATTTCCTAAGCATGCATCTAGGTCAGCCGCCGCTGTGAGAGCGAGTGGCTGGAATTCTGACAGTTGCTCAGTACGTAGCGGGTAATAGCTCGCACTGAACCTTAAAGAAAACAATTACAATGTTATTTGCTTAATCAGAAATTAGATAAGAAAAAAAAATACATTTTTGACAGAAAGTGATGTTAAGGGTACAGTAGTCTTTTCCCATTAGAGACATTAGCTTAGCAACATACATAGGTGTAAAGCTAAATCGAATTTAGTCATTCAAAGAACATTTAACAGATCTAATTGGGAAGCAATATCAAAATGGATTTTTCTAACTTGTTAGACGGTGTTCATCACAAACAGCAGAGAAGATGGTCTACGGGGTGTTGATTCTGTCCCACTTTAGCTGTGCAAGGATAATCACTAGTCAGTTTTCTAATAAAGTTTAAAAATAAAATGCTGGTGATTATGAAAGCCTGAAGCAGCTAAAATTGTTCTTAATGATGTAGCTACGCTTTCTGTTACTGGAATGGCTTTTGCTTTTATATATATGTATAGATTTCTACTGTACACTTTAAATGATTAAGGATCAAGTTTTCATCTATACTGAAATAAGAATTTACAAATAACTTTCAGGACTAGCCTAATTAAATGCTTATTAATATTCAAATAATAGTTACGTCTGCTTAAGGTTTTTGAATCAAAGATCCTAAAGTGCTTTATTGCCTAAAGAGCCTAGGAAAATTGAGATAAGGAAAGGTTAAGTAACTTTAACACAGACAACAATCATGATCTTAATTTGCTAAGCTATATATTGATTCATTTTAGCCCATATATGAGATACACACAATCTTTGGGGAAAATATTTCAGCCAACTAGAGATTGACTAAAGTCTTAGGGAAAAATGTTTGTATTTTATTAATATAGAATAGTTCGTATCCATTTAGCAGCTTCCATTCCTGCTGTCATTTGAAAAGGAGTTGGAAAGAACACACAGAATATTACAGAGGAGGTTGTACTGTCTGTCCACTTACATTACGGTTATACTTTTTCCAGAAGCTTATTTCTTCTTACTTAATTCTACTTTTTTTTATTTTTTATTTTTATTTTAACCCAGTATTGTACAAGGAGTAGATATTCTCGATGAATTTTCTCAGCGATGTCCAGGTCTTTTTTCTGAGTTGTTGCAGTTGACTGAAAAATCTGGCATTAATGATAGTTAAAATTTCTCTGTTTTGCTTTTGTAAATGTTGCGTATCCACTTGTGTCATGATACCCACCCAGCTGTCTTTTACAGGTCCCTTCCAGTTTCCTCCACTGTTTTTGTCTGCCACGATTTTATACCATCTAAACATTTAGTAACTCCATTCACTACTCCCTAAAAAACCCCTTCTGTGCTCTCCTCTCCTTAAGCACTTTTAAGTCTTAAGCACTTCAAGTTAGCAGAGGTCTCATACCTCTCCTCTGTCACTATTTTCCTTAAGAAACATTTGTGATGGACTTTGTTACAAGCTTTTTGAAAGGAGAAGCTAGATGCTATCTTTTTGTTGTTTCTGAAGAAGAAACCTGCTTGAGTAGAGGAGCAAAATTCCCTTGAAATGGTGCAAGGCTTAATTTTCTCCTTATAAAACATGCAGAAAAGCTTAAGACTAGAGAAAGATATTCAGAAATCAACACAGGAAGCTATTTTTCATCTCAACAGAGAAAGCTGTTAGGTTACAATTCTTACAGCTCATTTGAATATTTTATTATTATCTTGACTATTTCTGTGGATCCTGAGTGAAGCAGGTACACACCATGCTCATCCAGGTCCTGTCTGGAACTGGAGCCTTGCTGATGATTTGTGTCTCGCTTTGTTCCAGCTTCGCTGCTTACAACATTTCTATCTCTGTCCTTGTGTCATAGATTGGGAGCTGAAACAGTACTTATCTTACACTCTTCATATTGCAGATACAATTTTTCATTTTTAGGTAGTTTCGCTACTTATTTTTTTATTTTCAGTTTGTCCAGGAGAGACAATCTCTGAGCTTCTGATAAGCTTAGAAATATGATTTTATTTTCAGTTAATTGCTCTCTCATTCTTTTTGAGCTCTTTTAATATCCATCATTCTTTAATCTGCTGTCACTTTGAATATTATTCCTTCTACAAGTTATTTTGTCTTAAAAGAGAAATTTTTGGGGACCAGTGGGCCTTACTAGGATATGTAATTACTGTCAGGAAATGGGGCTAGTCTGCAGCAATATTAGTTCGAGGAAAGGTTCAGAGGCTATGAAACAATGTCTCAGAAAAAGTAGTGCCAGGAAGCAGCAGCATGGGATGTTTGGAACTTGAGAAAGCTTATCTTCCCAGGTAAAAGACTCTTGGTTTGAAAAGAAGGAAAAAGTAAAATAAACAACAGAAAACTCCTTTGGTTGAAATGAAATATATATAGAGAGATAAGTGTGTGTTCAAGGAAGATGATAATGTGGAGATCTCAAATCTAGCAATAGGGGATGGCAGAACAGTGCTTTTAATTTCCTTAGTACCCTTCCACTTTATCATTCAGCTGTATTCTAGCCAGTGCTTAGCAGGAATTGTATTCTTTGTCAAAGGGATTTCAAATAATTTTGTTGGACAGAAATAACCTATCATGTGTACTCTTTACATTACAGTAGAATTTTGTTGGTTATCCTTTAAAGAAAAAAAGGCTAATTTTTCTGTCTGGAAAACTTAAGATTTCAGACAGTAGTTTGAAGAGCCTTCCAATGTAAATGGAAGAAAATAGTGTAATTATATACTACATCTTTAAAAGCAGAGGTTCTCTACCTGCTGAAGCAACGCCTGCTTACTTTTATTCAGTTAAGCAGCTGCAACGTTTTAGAGGAGTGTTTTCTGAGCTTCTTCCTCATTATAATTTATCCAAATAACATCTACAACATAAGAATCCTTTACACCGCTGCCAGGCACTTAGGAATCTGAAGATAGGCAATTAGGAATGGTCCTTGCTTTTACATAAGTCTTTATTCTGCAGTTCTTTTCAACCAGAGCAGAATCTAATCTGTAAGTGTTCATCTTTTGTATAAGCTTCTGTTACAATGAACAAGAATGTTAATTATCTTTTTCTCATTTCCCTTGCCTCAGACTGGCTCAAGAATCTGGATTGCTACTAATTCAGCCAGAGTTACTGATGACATAGGGTTGACTCCAGCTTTTCTAACTACAAAATTTTGTTGATTTAAATTGTCTTTTGTCTCTCATGAACTAAGGTTGGTATTTATCTTAAAACACTAGTGCCTGGAACTGAGATATTTAGGGTTGAAAATCTAAGTGATGAATCAGATCATCAACTGTTTTATCAATTAGATCATTATCATTTTAAAAATAATTAGAATAGAATTTGCCCACCTTTTGATTTTTGAAGTTTGAGCCTGGCAATATATAACCTGGCAACACATAACCTTTGCAAGAGTAGACATTGACTCACTCCTGTTTGCTCACCATAGTAAAACACTAGAGTTGATTGCAGACTTAGGAAAATGTTACTAGACTCAATTGTACTTGATCTATACTTGTATCATTCTTGATACTCAAAACACAACAACATGAAACGTTTAATTATTATCTTTCTATATTATGATTAATTTTGTTGATGAAAGTGGTATATTTACAAACTGACTTTCTTACCTTTAGCTTTGGTGATTAATGAGTATTTAAGTCCATGAAAGTGTTTTCTAAAATAAAAACTATTTTTGCCATCCTTTAAGTGAAGATGGCCTTGTAGAATAGCTCTAAAGAAAAAGAATCTGGTAATTGAAATGCTAACAGATCTCTAACTTTACTCCATTATTATCTAAATAATTTTGCAGTTATTCAGTATAGTCTCTTTTCAAATTCCTTTGTGAATCAGTTTTCCCAGTATAGAGGGTCTTGATGAAAAGAATCAATTAAGCCTGGAAAAGCTCTGATGGTATAAATATCCTCAGTAAATAAATTGTTATTGTATTAGATAAAACATGCTGATTTAAAACAGTTGATAAACCCTATCTCTAGTCTGTGGCATGTTCTCTGGAAAAACTCCCAGATTTCAGAGAATGAATAATGCATGAGCATATCTTTCTGTGATTGAATTGACTGGTTGCGATGTATGTGAATATTCTGTTGTTTGATTTTGATTTGCTCTCTGTTGAGATCTCCCTAACCAGTGCTCTCTGAAGCAGGGGAACAGCACTAAATTCTGCTCGCGGATTAGTGTAGCTCATTGTCTTCACATTAGACAGCATCAGTGATGAGAGTAATATTTAATTTTGAAGGTACAGTCAACTTAAAATCAAAGAAGCGAAGTGGTGAGATCAAGGATGTTCTGGGATGTTAGCGTAGTTATTACTGTCAACCACATTGTCAAATAGTAGAGATAATCCACTCTGTTCAGCTTCCAACAGAGAATGTTGTTTTTACTATCATAATTTTCAGGTGTTGAGATGCTATTTAATTCTTGCTACTTGGGATAGCATTCTATCTTCCCTAGTTTCTCTAGAACCAAACTTTAATATTTTATGTATTCAGTCTCTCCAGTGAGTGCATATAAAATTTACATGTTATAAAAACGTTGCATGCATATTCCTATTGTTAATAATAGATACTTCTACAGGGATGTATACTTTAATGAAGATAATCATAAGAGCTTGTCCTGCAATCCAAATTTAGAGTGTTTTTTTATTCTGGGTTAGTTCTAAAATTAAAATAAATGAGAATAATGAGTAAGGGTTAAAGGATCATTTTACCAGTTATGACACCTTTTTTGTATTGCATAGAGCTCAAAGTCTAGATAGATTGGAGGGGAAAAAAGCACTTTAGGAAAGGAAAGATGTGATGGATTGAGAATGAAGAGGTGAGATACTATGAAAATCAGTAGGATATAAAGATGAAGAAAGAGGGAAATATAATGGACAGAAAGAATGAACTGCAGGTTGTGAGGGTAGTATGAGTGCAAGTGCATGGATGAGAATAGGAACATTTGGGAAACATAATTAAAGGGATGGAAAAGCATAAGGAATTAGAAGACTGGGAAACAGTTTAATACAAAGAACATAGAAGACAGGATAAAGTTGCATGGAAAAGTAAGCTGTCTAACACAAAAATAAAGCTGGCTAAATACTGCAAAAACATCTGCAAGTTAGTATCTAGACTTCTAAACAAATCTTGATTTCACTTCCTTTTTGTGTTGTTTTTTTCTACAAACACTTAAAACATTGAGCTTAACTAGGGTGAATGTTCACAGAAAGCAAATGCAAATGTTGTGTAAGTGTTAATGGGTATGTGTGATTCAAGCACACACATATTGCACAGAAGATATACACAAGTTATGGGGCAAAATTCTTGTGCAACACCACTGGAATTTTAAATATTATGTTTCATGGACTAGAGAACAATTCAGTTGTCATTTAAAATATTAAAAATTCATCAAGTGAAATAATAAAAACATCCAGAGAATCTATGATGTACATCTGTATAGTCATAGCATGTACATACCTCCAATATTTTTAAATTAAGTATTATATATTCTACACTCTAATAAACCTGAAAGCTAGAATAAAAGTAATAGAGTAGATATTAGTCATACTGAAGATGCTAGATCAAAATTAAGTCAGAAAGAAAAAAAGAAAAGAAAGGGAAAACAAAGAAAAGTCCTCTTCACCATATCCACGTAAGTATACCTTCTGGGAGAAACTCTACAAATTCAACCTGCCTATTCCCAAGACTACAATTATTCATGAGCATAAAAGTTTACCAGGTCAAGCCCTGAATCAACAAGGCAGTGACTGTGAAAGACAGCCAGAGCTGGAGAGTGAAAAGGAAGGTTAATGAGAAGCACTGGGAAGACATTCATTAAAGTGGAAATTGGAAGTCACCGAGGATGGCAGTAGTAAACCAGAGAGAAAGGAAGAAAGAGAGCTTGCTCTCAAAGTCAGGAAGAAGGTTGGAACAGAAGTCTTAGCAAACAAATCCTCCAGGGAAGTACCTGTGCTGTCAGATGCAGCAGGGTGGCAGTTCTCTTTCCAGTGGTGACTAGTGTGGGCTGAGTGGCAGTTAGTTGTCTTCCTTAACTAGGAGCTGAAATACAGATTTTCGCGATTAGGTGACCTATATTAACTGTTGGGTGCTTTGTGGATTGCTAGGGTTTGTGGCTGTGAAACATTTAGTGCAGTGAAAGGAAGAGTTTTGAGGTCCAAGAGTTTCACACTGATTAAAATGTTGTCATTTTTCCCCATATTATCCTTACAGTTCAGAATTCTGAATTTAAAATTCTACTTTGACAGAGGAATTTTTATATCAAAGGCATATAGAAATTTTGAACATTCAGTTTGGAGCCACAGCAACAACTATTTTTAATATTCACAATTATAATAGAAATAGCCTGCTCTTTCTCTACCCACAAAATCTTTTTTTTTTTTTTTTTAAAAAAAAAACCTCTCGGTAATCAGTAACAAACTGAAGCAACACCTGGATGCTTCTGTTACTAACAGTAGGGCATGAAAATGATTCATTATCTTACTCTTATCTTTGTGCCTTATACTGCTGCTTTGAACAGTTGTTTTCTTGTGATTTGGTAGTGTTGTACTTTGAGGAAAGCAGCTGTGGGCCTGTCACTGAGCACCCAGCCCATGTGTTTAGCAGGCTCCTTCCCACACTGTTGCTGTTCTCCCTGAGTAATATAGGAAGGAGTTAAAACTTCTGTTAGCAAAGCTTTTGAGTTTATTGGCGCCTATAAACTTCGGTGGGTGAAGAGGCTGTCTCCGGAGGAAGGCAGTAACATCACCAGCTCACAGCCAGCCCTGTTCTCTGCTTTTGTGTTGGGTTTGATAGGAATTCTCAAAAGTTGGTACAGGGTATAGAGGGTTTGTTTGCTGGTTATACCTGAGCACATGTGTCTGCAGTGAAGTGAATTCCCTGCCCTTCCTGTTATTATAAAATGCTGAGATGTCAGACCTGACAGTCTGGTATGTGCTGGGACAGCATGCCAAGGAAAGGAAACGTAGTGGAAGAAACAAGCCACAAATACTGTACAGTGAAAACAAATGGCAAAGACTGAGAAAGCACTCATATAATGGAGTCTGTACTGCTTTCTTAGATTAATGCTGTTGGTTACATATTAAATAAGCACCATAAAATTCAGAGGTTCTGTCTATTGCTTCTGATGGTAGCTAGTGACCATTACCATGTTCTGACTTGGAGATGAGTGCTGCTGTAAAGCTGTACAGCAGGGCTAAGCAACTTCAGTTTAACCTTATGTAGTAGCTGCCATAAAGGCTGGGGTCGCATCGCAGAGGCTTGTGCCTGGGAGCTGGAGATTTCCATGCAGGGTGGGATCCCACTAGGCGCAGAAAGATCCTAGCTGAGACAGAAAGCTCTTTAGTGCTTGACAGTGGAGGTTAGAAATTCATTGTTTAAAGTAAAGAGAAAATATTTATTTCTATCTGTAAAAGTTTCCACCGTCTATATTCCATTTCTGACAATTTGACCAGGTATTTTAATAGACAAGTGGTATTTTGGAGGCGACAGGAAGCTTGGAGGAGAGGAAGTGATCCTAATCCTTGCAAAGAAAGGGGAAAAGAGGTTGCTTCTGGCAAGAACGAACTACAAAACAGAAGTTATTATGCTGACTGTAAATTACACAATCCCCGCTTGTGATTAGCTCTACAGCAGGTGTGCCTAGCTCTTTAGTCAATCCTCATGACCCAATTCTGAATTGTTTTCCTGTAAAATACAAATGTTGCCAGCCTGTAGCTTCTTTCAAACTTTGTATTACTTTTTAGGCTTGTGTTTTAGTTTTTATCACTATATGAGCTGCATCTCATGTGTAGTTATGATGTTTTCACCCTATGAGGACTATTGGGTGCAGAAGAGAATTTCACATGTATATGCAACAGGATCTTTCCAGAAAGAAATGCCACATACTAAAAAGTGTATGTATTACTTAAATGACTGATTTCATTGCATGTAATTGCATCCTGCTTTGTACAGCTGGTTCATATGTCCTTGGGGATATGTTTTTAGAAAATAAATTTCCACCTAGTACCAGCGCGTTTGGCACATGTGAGTGCTGCAGTGATTTTCATCAGCAGAAGAGCTGGTCTTTGTCCTCAGCTTCTCTGTAGATTGATCACAGTCTCCATGTTGCACTGCAAGCCTTTCTAGAGCAATTCCTTCCTTCCTGTTCTGCCTGACATTTTGTTCTATATGGGCCAGATCCTCACACCTGAAATCACAGGCAAAAGTGAGAACTGAGATATGATTGTTTATACCATGCATTTCCCAGGGGAAGTAATACCAGTGCTTTGGGACTGGCCTCTTTCCTATATGGGTGAAGATCTTATGTACCCCTCGTATTTTGCAGCCCAGGTGCTGCTTCAGCTAGCTTAATCTATTTAGATAAAAATGTTTCCTTTAAAGGTAAAAATTAGTAAGCAGTTCTCAAAATATTGATTGATCAAGCTATAAACAGAGATGTGTTCCTCAAGGGCATACGCTGAGGATTTTTTTTATATTGAAATGCAATATTTTTGTGTTCTGTTTTTATCTCTTAGCTTACCTAGCATCAAAAACAATTACAGAAATTATGAAAGACCATGACTTTTTCCTCAGGGAAATGTTATCCAGGTGAAGTCTAGTAATGTGGGCTTTTTAATATATTTTTAAAAGCTTTCAAAGCTAATTTTTAGCAATTGTCCTAGAGGAGAAACCTGACAAAAATGACTGGTATTTTCTCAAAGCATGCGTTTAATGAATCAGCTGAATTTAAATTTCATGATTTTATTTTCCTACGATTTTTCTTAGGATCAGTCATTCAAAAATCTCTGATCCCAGTCTGTTTTATTTCCAGCATACTATAGGAAACGTTATTAGGGAAAGGATAGGAAAAGGGGCCTCAAACGAGAGGCCATCTTGTTTTCACTAGTTTTCACCTATTCTCTTCCAAAGGTCCCCAGATAACTTGCTCATTGTTTGGAGCAGAACTGTAGCTGTCAGTCATCATTTGTCAAAACTCATTTCTCCTGTGAAAGGGCCCACTGATTCCTGCTTACTGTCAGGAAAGTGGAACTTCAGCTATAGTGTGTAAGATGAGATAATGAGATTCACTTGACTTGCCATGAATTGGGGTTGCTGTGGATGATTAGAAGGGAGTTTTCATTACTCTGCTGGGAATTCTGATGCTAAAGACTTGTATGTTAATGGTAACAATTTACTTTTAAAACATACCTTTTTTAGCGAGTTCCATGTTTAAAAATGTGGGATAGAAGCCACCCTCCTCCAAGATCTCATGTTGATTGTGTCAGTGATTTCAGAGAAAATTCAGTTTACCTCACAGTTATAAAGACGACTTTTTCTGAAGTTAACTCCAGAAAGCTTGGGTTAACACCAGGAAATCGCGCTCTTTCCACCTTCTGTACCATTGCCAGAAAGAAAGATCCTGCCAGCCAAAACTATTCCAAATTTGCATCAAAGATTAGCATTGATTTAGCTTTGCTATTTGACTTTGCCCAACAATTCTGTTGTTAGCGTGAGATTCAGCCCAGAGTCTCTTACTAGCTCCCAGAGCTTTACTGGATCTACATGGCCTCTAGGGGAGATGGGGCATGCAGAGGGATAGGGAATATCCAGGAAAACATTACTGCTTCAAATAAGTATTGTGAATTGGTATGTTCAGAGGGAACAAATTCAAATTTAAAATGAATAGGCAAAGATTTCTCGTGCTTATTTTTATATGTTAACAACTCTAAGAGCATTACAAGCTCATGAGATTACAGAACTGGTTTAACACCCAGATGCTAATTTCAGGGCATTTTGACTTGTCTTTCTTTTTCAACTTCTGCTGTTCCAGCTCTTCCATGCTTGCAACATATTTTTCTCTACCTGTATGTTTTATGCAATTATAAAACATCTCTCTCTATAAACTCTTCTAACTTTGGATCCCATTTTGATGTCACTCTAAAATTCTTATGAGGAGTGTCAGGACAACAAAAAGAGTTGGAGTACCCAGAATGAACTGCCATTTGCAATATTCTCTCCTTCTGCCATCATTTGTTGGAAATCCAAACTTTAAGCCCTTGCCTTGTTGTTTGCCTTCTCAAAAACAGTACTTTTGTGTTGCTGAGATGCGAAGCTGTGAAGTAGAATTCTTTGCTCCTTTCAGAAACCCTGTAAAATCTCATGTCAGAGTTTTATGTTCACATAGTCAATAGCACCAAAAATGCCAGTTTTTTGTTGTACAGGGTATCCCACAGCTACGTGGCTCATGCAAATAGATAATGACTAGTACAGTTGACTAATAAAAAATATCATCCAAAATAAGGAGTTTTCCAACTCAAAAATTGTGGCTGTATCGGTGAAAACTGCTTTTTGTCTTCAAAACAGTTAAAATGTATGCAATTTATGGGTTTTTGTTTTACCAAGTAAGCAAAGCCCCACTTACCAGTTGGTGTTGAGCCCTGGCACGGGATTCCCAAGGGCAGACAATTCTCTTTTGGGTGAGTGTAGCATGTGTGCCTCAGGCAGACGTATTTTGCAGACTGGAATAGGCTGGAAAGGTTGTATTTTGTGTGTGTATGTGTGTTTTTTTTATTTATTTATTTAATTTTATCTAAAAGCTACCCCACGAGTGCAAGCAGTAGTTTTGTTCCACTAAAGTAAGCTTCACACAACTGGTTTCTGTTTTCTTTCTCCCCTACCGAAGAACTTGAATAATTTTCAAATACCCACAAAAGAGAGAAGCTAGTTAGCTGATTAACTGGTTTTTTTTATGATCCTCATGCCTCCAACAGCGTTGCTCGGTTTTTGCTCTGAAATCTGTTAGGCACTCTAACTTCCGAAGATCAACACTATTATGGTAGTGAAAGGCATCTTTTAAAAAATGTATGAAATAACCATTTTCTTTCTTTCTTATCTAAGCCTCTTTGCTGCAGCTGGTGGCACTGAACATTACAAAACTTAGGGCAACTGGTTGCCCTATCTGTGCTGTCTTCTAGTTTGTGGAAGTTTGTGTCCGTGTGACTGGGGAGGTTGTTCCATGCAGAACAACTTCTTATCTACTAGAAGTTTAGTTTTATGCATCTGCCATATATTGTTACGATTACCTTGTAAATGAAGTAATGGATCAGATCTGTAGTGATTTTTAGTTCCCAGCACCCAAGAGCTGAAATCTAAATAAATAAAATAACCTGTGCTACAGGTATAAAATTACAGAAGATTGGAGAGTTGATTAATACTGCTGAAGCTACAGAAATTTTTTGGGATGTTAATGGTTTCTGGTCACTCTATTTCGTAGAGGATTAATGAATGTCTAGGGTTATGGGTTTCTTGATTTCAGTTTGGGCCATTAGCATGCTCATTAACACTTAAAAAGTAGTCTTAGCCTCCAGCTTGTTTTTACTGAAAGTCTACCCTTTCTATGATTTCCACTAATTTCCTGGTTTGTGCCCGTAGAGTATTGACCATTTTTGTACGTATTTAAGAATGGGTGTGAGTGATGCGTTGTCACTTCATTGTGCACAATGGGATAGATCTTGTCGTATTCTAATGTGGTTCAGACTGCGAGTGTCAGGCGTCTTCAACCAGTTGGAGTGCAACAAATGTTACAGTGAGACATTTCTGCATATTCTTGTCTTTTTTTTTTTTTTCTAGAAGTGAAATGACAGTTTCTTCAGAACTTTTAACAGAAAACCACAGATTCTTAAAAAGTTAAATAAGTTCATGTATGTAATATTGATAAAAATGCCATTCCAAATGCAAGCTTTACACTTAGACATGAAAAGTTAATTGGGCTTCCAACTTCTGTTATTTTTCATTAAAATCTAAACAATGGATCTGGAAACTGCTTTATTTTTGTTTGTTTTAATGAGAGTGTACATCGTGATTTAATGGTTCTAGTAAGTGGAATTTTAAGATGTAGATTTATGATAAAATCATGAGACTTCCTCTACATGGTGTATTCTTCTGAAAGCAGCCTTAAATTTTCTAAATGAATAGAGCTGGCTAATGATTTTTTTTTTTTCCTCTTAAATTCAGCTTGTCCTTTGAAAAACTTACTGTCAGTATAAGCTATTCCGTTCAGGAAGAAATGCAGAGAAGTTCCCTCTCCCCTCAGGAGAGGGGAAAAGGACATCTGGTGTCATTCAAAATCTAGATCATTAGATAAATTGCATCCGTTCCTGCATGATGAGGTGCCTACCTCTGCCATTCTCGCCTGTCCTCCATTTTTCAAAAAATGGAATTGGGAGCTTTTTTGTATCAGGAAATTTTGAATATCACATCTTATTCAAAGTTTTAGATTACTGAACTGTTGGCTGTACATGTTTGAACACTGCTTGTGGATATTTACTGTCTCTGCAAACAGAAAACTTTATCCTGGTATGTTAGGTGAACAGTAAAAGCTGTGCAAGCCACTGAGAGAAGCAGAAAAAATTTGCAGTGAAAGGAGAGTTGCTGTAACGATATGCAAGTTGTATTAGAAGCAGATATATATATTAGGTTAGTTACATAAACATTGTATTCTTAGGGAAATAGGGTTCATTTCCAGGTCTTGTCACAAAAGAAATGAGTTTGATGGTTTGTAGTGATCAGTGGTACATTAGACAACAGATCTGTGTGCTGCTGGCATAGAAAAAGAAGAATATATCATCCAGATCAAAGTTAATCCTGTTTGATATGAAATAACTGGTGACATAGCTCCTTTAAACACCCAGGAAGAAAAAAAGCCAAAACACTGTTGATTGCAAGGTACAGAAAGTGCCTATTTGCTCCCATTACTCTACCATTTTGTGGGCCAGTACCACCAAGGGCAGTATGGTGTTTTGTTTTGTTTGTTTGTTTGTTTTTGTAATTTTACTAGCAACCAGTGCATAACGTCACAGTTTAAAATGAAAACTATTAAAGTTTCAACCTTTACCCTTTTCTCCCTCCAAAACAGTTATACTAGTGAAACTTTTGCATAAGTAGTTTTTTGATCTTTGAAATACTGTATGACTTGTAATACAATAAACTTGAGTGGTCACAGATTATTGAATTTTAGAATTCGTGATCAAAAACTTCATAATAACTGTAATAACTCTGATAGATGATTTTGGTGTATATTGCTAGGAAACAGTCTTCAGCCACATACTATGTATGTTCTTCATTGTGCTGATATGTTGTCCTTTGGAAAGGACTGGTTTTCTAATAATAACTCCTGTAATCTCTTTTAGTTTATTGACAATGTCAGCCTCATGTAGACTCTCAGGTATTTCTGGAATATTTGTTTCAGTAATTTTCGTGCATATTTCTTTATTGTTACTCAAGTTATAACAGCATAAGGTACTTAAACTCTACTTCATTCACCCTTCTAGCTTCTGAACTCAGCAGGAGGAAATATGCTGCTCAGAGTCTGGAGATAGAATAGGTTAATAAAAGAGGACAGAGAAGTGCACAGCCATGCCTTTTTCTACTAGAAAATAAACAAATAATATATGTTAGGATTTTACCACAAAAATGGCACAGAAAAGAATGACAGGGAAGAAAGTTACCGATTTCAGTGAGTAGTATTTGCCTCCATGTTCAAACAGACAATTAATTTCCTGTTCTCAGATCATGTTGGGTCATTTCTCATATTTTAGCTTGACGAGTTTCTGAAAATTGCTTGTTAACTTAACCTCTAGGTATTGGGTTTTTTTTAACAGATGCTTGAATGAGAAACAGTAGTTTAAGACAGAGGAACGTTTGGTCAAAAGCCTTTGTTTTATATGAATATACTGTGAATTCTGGCTAAATATCTTATTTCCAAGTGCTATGCTAAATCAGGCAGTATCTTATATTACTTGCATCCAAAAAAAACTTTACAGTATTTGCTTGTTCTCTTCCTGTGCCATTAGTACCATTAAAAAAAAAAAAAAAAAGTTTCCCAGTTGTTAGAGCTGATGAAATTAGGACAATATAAATGAGGTTTCACAAATGAATTTTTCTCCATCTTAGTTTACTAGTCTGTCACCCATTTATAATCTCAGATTGGGGGAAGATCATGTAATCAGGTAATACCTTTTTCACATCTTTAAATTTGAATATGTTATCCCTCCCTTCCATTCTCCCCCCCCCCCCCTTTTTTTTTTTTCCTTTCCCCAGGGAAGTACAGTCCTCTCTCCTTGAGGAGTGCTGGAAAGCTCTATAAAGAACATGCAGAGGCAAAAAGAAATAGCATTCATAAGTAAACCAAAACCATGCCTAAATGAATTGTCATATTACTGCCACTTTTCTTCAGTGGTTGACGTTTTGTCTAGAGATGTAACTACCAGTGTTTTCTTTCCAGTTCTATGGGTCTGAAGATTAACCTTCCATATGCACTAAAATTTTAGCTAATCTAAACTGAATGGAAAGTCTCTAGCTGTCATTAGGCTTCTTTAGGACTGTTTCCAGTGCTTTTTTCCTCATAATGATCCTGGTAGCTGTAGTTATTAAGAAGAAGTTATAAGATGGTAATAGTGGAAAAATCAAAAGTCGGGGGATGTAGATTCTGCTATCTTTGCTGCATAAACAGAGAATTTTTCTTTTCTTGTATTACTGCAGTGATTTATAGCATGATTGTACCTGAGCAAACTGCTACAAATTCCACTTCAATATTCTAAAATTTTTCTTACTATTGGGAAGACCTTTTTTTACAACTGGAGAGAATGAAGTATTAGTTGAATGTTCAGTCCCATGTTTCAGGTAGCTAGAGTGCATGCCATCTGCCTTTCCACAGTACGTAAGTCAGACTTGCATATAAACGTTCTTGTTGAAACCAGTTTGTTGCCATTACTTTTATCGCACCTATGTATAAAAAAAAGGTCAGTGTGAAACGGGAAATTTAAAGAAATTAACATTGCAGAATATGTGACTTCAGTGACAAAAGTTGAGTCAAGTGATGTCTTTTGTTCCCATATAAGCTTTGTATTTGGTTGATATATGGAGTTACTTCATAGTCATTTATTGTGCTGAAAGAACTGTATCAGTACCTTACATTTACGATTTATTAGTCATGCTGATTTGTAACTTCCTCTATTAATTATGGTACCTCTTAATACAATATATATGAAGTAATACACATTTCAGATAGTTCCAAGTAGGCACAGTGTGTAAACCTTTTGTGCCATCACTTTTAATTGTTATCTGTTAGGTGAATGAGGGAGAATCAGAGAGTAGAAATGTAGCCTTATGTGCTAGTCCTGAAGAGTTAGAGTCTTGTACTAGAAGTATTAAAGACAGTATTTTTAACAGTGCTGTGTACATTATTAGAGTCGGTTCAAGATAGGAACAGTGAACCAAAACGGACTGTCTTAGGTTATGTGTTGTGGTGTGCGGTTTTTTTTTTTTTTTCTCTCTCCCCCAAGTGACTTTAAGAAGACTCTCATACCGTGTAATTAATTGGCCAGCTAGGGAAATCTGCCATAGGAATAAATGCAGTTCAAATAGTCTTTCCTACTAGATGGCATTTGTTAGGAAACCTTTTTTTTGAAGGCTATTAAAACATGCATGAACAACTACCAATTACTTAGTCCGGTGAGAGTTTCTTACAGAAAAGATATGGAAATTATCATACAATAATAATAAAAACAAGGAATATGTCACCTAGGGCGTCAGCGTGCGTGTTCCTGATAACTTTAAGCAGTGGACTTTCTTATTAAGTCTGTCAGTGTGCTTGAATATCAGCTTGAATGGTTGGTTCTAAATTGGGAAAAATTAAAACTTATTTGCATGGATGTGCAGAGCTGCAAGTCTCAAAGTGACATTGGATGTTTATCCACAAGGTTATTTTTTTTATTCCTGTGAAGTGTTTCTCTTCTGTGATTATACATGAAATAAAAATATTGATATAGAGAGTCAGTTTTGGGGGAAGCAGATTCCCTGTTTTCAGTTATGAAAGGGGGAGTGCCTGCTAGTTAGCTATTGCCTGTGTCAATAATTTCTGGACCCTAAGAGTTTACTGTATTTCAGTATATTGGAGGAATGTAACAGTCCATTCTGTGACGTTATCACTCATGTTCTTAGGTAAATCATTTTGGCTGTAAATGGTGCCAGCTAAACTAGTGGTTGGAAGTATTTATCAAGAATGTGTTGAACCGGAAAGCTTGCTGGTATTATGTGCAAGTGGTGGACAAAGTAAAGCTACTCCGCCTTATAGGTAGAATGGAAGGCTGAGACAAATGAGGAAAATGGGGTACGTCTTAAAAGCAAGATGCAAGAGAAAAGAGACACTCCTGCTACTTTTTTTTTCCTATGTGCTGATATAGTATCTTTTTTTTTTTTTCCTCCTGCTGAAAGCTCTGTCTTTTCACATCTGAAGTGGCAAGAGTTGAATTTTATTTCATGCCACGTCTCTCTGTGGGTTTAGTGGTGTTGGCTGAATGTTAAGGTGGAAAGGGAGTTGTAGAAAAATGGTATGGCAGTGCTGGCTATCTAATGGCATGGGTCCTAGATAAGAGTAGGAGAGTGCATTTTTTCATATCAGAGGTGATGAAAGGAAGAAAAATTGTAGGTAAAGGACAGAATATATTTCAACTTGTAGCTAAAGGTATATGCAGTGAATCTCCTTCAAACAGAGTTCTAGAGATGATCTTTCTTTTCCATGGAATAGTGATCTGGTCCTCTGAGATTAACATCTTTTGATGCCCCTAGAACTTACTGCCTCTTATCCTAACTAGTGACCAGAGAGGTGGGTGTTTTTTTTTTTTCTTTCTGTGAATTTGGCTGAATTTTCTTCAACAACTGAAATTATTGCAGTAGAACTTACCACAGCTGATGAGGGTCAGTACTCCTTGTGCCCTGGTTGTGGGCACACACTCTAGAATAATCCTTAATGAAGAACAGATAAGCTGCGTTGCCCCATTCCAGCTTCCTACCTTAACCCTTACAATTTTTCAAATCTGTGTTCTAGTTTTATCATCCCAGATCATGTACAAGCTTTTGCCCCGCAAAAAATGTGAATGATTTGAGGGTTCTCTATTCAGCATATGCTTGAAGGCTAGAACCTGTACTCAGACACCGTATGTAACTCATTCAAGGGATGTATCATTTTTGCCTGCTAGTTGAGATCAGTTTTCAGCTTCTGTGCTCCTGCTGCTGCGTGCTCTGTAGCGCCTTACACAAAGATTGAACTGCTGCTAGGGTCTGCGTTTTTGGATGAGGATTGGGCAGAAGGGCTTCCAAGGTGGGGACATGGAGTGTATGGTAACCGCTGAAGGAGGTTGGAAGGTAGTTAGAAACTGGTGGGGCTTAGGGTTTGTGGCAGCAGGATGGGGAAGGTGGGAAGCATGAGCCTGGGATCATAACATTCAGAGTGCAGTGGCATTCTAGGTGGATCCGGAAAAATCTTTAAAAGCCACAGTTCTTAAATGACTGCTCTGTTATGGTCCCCTCCCCTGTTTATTTGCAATTTGTTGAAGAAATTAAGGTAGACAGGCTTTATAGTTGAAGGATGTAAAGTCTTGGTCCACTTCGAAAGTCTTACAAGTCTAGCGAGATATTGAGACAACAGTTCTGCATGAAGTCTGATTTTAATTGTCAGCGTTATACAATGTTTACTGAAAAAGAAATCCAACCCATAAAATCCATCAAATCACGTGAAAATCCTGTGGTTCTGTGTAGATATCATATTACAAAGTGTAAGCATGTGTAGTGTTCATTGGAAAGCTTGTGAAAGTTCGATCAGAAAGCTTGAAGGAATCTGAGCTTTGTTTCCAGACAAATGTAGAGAGTTTATGTTTTTATTTATTTATTTATTTATTTTTAATTGAAGTAATGTGTAATTTGTGAGGCTGTATGGGTTAGGTGTGAAATCAGATGAACTTCAGTAGTTCCAGTTACATTACACTGTGACTAATGCCAAAGACACCCTGTGAAATGAAATTGCTGAATTTCACACAACACATGTACATAAGAGAAAAAAAAAAGGGACTTGACTTGACAGCTGGTAGAGAAAAATCAACACTTCTCTTGTTCTTGTGGCAATAGAATAAAGGATTTACTTTCAAAGTAGTATTATGTGGATATTACATATAAAAATAACCATTTTAATTTTGTATTTTAGTCTTCTGCCTATTAGAGTCTGCCAGTGAATTCAAACTGGATCAGATACAGTCTGCGAAACCTTTCAACCATTTTGCTATCACTGCAGAGGCTGATGCAATATTTCTGAGACTCCACCTTTTTGCTTTAATTATTTTTTTTCAATTGCAGCATGCTTAAGGCTGTATTGAATTTCAGCCGGAATGTTTATCCTAAAAATAGATTTTAGAGAACAAGATTAATGTTTACTGTAATGCATACAGTTATAAGAAGTTAAAGTCTAAAAATACAGCTATGCTGTGGTGATTATTTTGGGTTTTGTTTTGTTTTGGTTTTTTGTATATTCTTTTTCCTTGAGAAATTAATGGAAGTCACTTGGACTTCAAGAAAGAAAACTGATGACTCTAAGCAAATCCATGCCACAGATGTGTTTGTGTTCCTGTAAAATGTCCAATATTGGTTGCATGGAATAAAATTAAAATTCAATTGTAACAATAATACATGGCCAGCAGTTTCTAACTGCAAGCAATTAAATAGTTTCTGAGAAGTACCAAGTCCAAGATGCTTCTTCAGTCCTAAGAAATATATAGACCTTACACAGCTATTTTTGGATACTGTAGAGATCCTCATTTCTGTCATTCTTGTTTCATAAAAGTCAAGTAACATTAAAGGTTATGTTCTTTAAAACACTTTCGTGAACATCTCTATAGCTGCTGATTTGAGAAATAAAACACAAGATTTTCCAGGCACTCCTATTATGCCAGTCTTTCCCACTCTTATCAAATGTTTTAATTTCTTTGATTGTTCTTACTCTCTTGATTTTACTAAAGCTAATAAATCTATCTCCCCTCAAAAGAAGTTTCAACGCCTAGTAGTAGCTACTACAAATCTTTCTCTGTCTGAAAAATGCAAAGGCTGCAAAATGGAAGGATGAATTATCTTAGCCAACTTTTGCATTTATAATAAAGATATGCATCTTTATTAAAGCTGTGGGATTTTTAAAGCTGTGGAAGTAACACCATATAACTAGAAAAGGGTGAAATGTGGAGTATATTTAAAGTCAGAACTGAAATACTAGGTGAGGGCAACCTTTCGAGACTCTAAGCATGCCTGAGGACTGCTCCAGAACAGCAAGTGATAAATTATCTTCCTCTGTACTTAATGTCATTACAGCTGTATAACATAAGAAGAATGGTTATGTAACCTAAAGGAAAGAACAGTAACTTCTGCTTTACTCAGCGTCCTAAGCCTCCTTTGAATGGTGCAACAAATCAGTTATCCTTCTACGCTTTTTTTTCATTACATACAGTAAGAAGTGGACAGTGGACAAGTAGTGTGGCCATTGCAGTTCAGTTTGAAATTATGGCATGCAAAGCACTGAGTATGCAAAGTGTTATAAAACTACCAATTTTATTATCTGGATGTTGCATTCCAGTATAAATAGCTTTTGTGAAAATTGCTTTGTAGTTATTGTAGATCAGGGTGATATGAAAAGGTTTCACCTTTCTTGTTCAGTGGCAACAGCAGGGGGGAGGGAAGCAGATGCGTGGCGTTAGAGTTCACTGTGTGACAGAGTACTATCTGCGTAGATTAGACTTTTAAGATCAATTCCTTAGAACAAATGAGTAATATTAAAGTTTCTTTCAGCTTTGGCATTGTGTTTAAAGCTTCCCTGATATCCAAAGAAAGTCCAGTATAAAATGGGTATGTTTGCCTAGTCCTGAGGGTCAAAAGTCCAAAGCTTTGGTGTGCCTGTTACATTCATTAATGGAGCTCTTCAGTGTCTAATAAGAAAATGCCAGTCTTCCTGTAGTGAAGAAATATGGATCAACAAGTTACTGATAGAGGATACTTTGATTATTAAATGATACTTAAAAATACAAGAAAGAAAAAGTGGTAAGGCGTACAGACAAATGAAGCAAACCAAGAACACAGTGATTTCGGGCTGTCGTCATACTTCTAACTGACATAATGCAGGTGAATTAGAGAAGTGTCAGGGTAACAGACATCAGACATTAAACTGATATAGATTCAAGAGAAATAATTCAATTGATACATGGCAGACAATAATATCAATATCCTCCCTGTACAAGTCTAGGAATGTAGCATGATTTTTTGGCTGTGGTTTCTACATACCAAAGGTTTCACTTTGTTTTAATGACTTTCATGGAGTTTTATACAGAGGGATATCTGTGAAACTTTACTTCAGGAGAAGTGAAAACATTAAAGGTGTACAAGAAAGGCATATGTGCATGCGTATATGACATTTTAAATATACTGATATACCTACACTGTTATCTGCTGTTACTTTGATATCTGGCATATACAGGAGCGGAAAGACACATAAATATTGAGGTATAATACAGCAGGTACGCTTTTTCTCAGGCATGGATTTGGTACTCGGCGATCATTCAAGCACTGAAACCTTAGACTTTCACTTATTGGGGTGCAGGGCTAAGGTTGGTACACGTTTTGTGATACTTAGCCATGGATAGTTGGTATTTGGTCATATGTGACTTCCTGTCTGTTATCCCCAGGTTGGAACTGAGAGCTTAAAGGGGTGGATTTCTGTTCAATCTGTAGTTTGTAGTTCCTATTGTAGGGGAATTCTGCCCCTTTAAGTCAACATAATTAAATTCTGTTAACCTATGATTCATGTGTAGCGTTACTGTTGTCTATTAGAAGTTTCCCAAAAGTGGCTTGGAGTGGTCATAGCAAGGATCGCCTAGCTGCTTGTTTGAAATAAGAACACTGCACAGCTGGTAAGTGGATCATATTGCTTTTGCTGTGGTTTCTAGCAAACCTTATATCAAATCCCTGCTGGGAGTGGAATCCCATGCTGTGTCCCTTTCAAGCAGTCGTCTCAAGAAAGGTTATCCAATAAATTTATAAAAGTGTGTGCAGCATTATTGCAAACCTTCTGGTTCTATTCCACCAAGGCTGCTAATGTTCAAGCACCTTGTTTTTCAGATTGTAAATCTGCCCCTCTTGTATTTTGAGGGCAAGGCTAAGCATAGAAGCAGAAAGAGATACCGGTGTATTTATGCAGAGCCACTGTAAGTGAATCTACAAACACAAGGTTGCTCCAGGTGAACAGTCTAAGCACAACAGTAGAAGCACAAGATTGGGATTGTTCAATAGAGACAACTGTATACATTGCTGCTAATCCATCTGTGCAGAGCTTTTACAGTGTAGAAGGTAACTACAAAAACAAAACCCATCTCTTGTCCCCCAAAGCAACTGTCATGGATGGAGCGAGGCGGAGGAATGCACTTTGCTTGGTAGAGAGAAGCAGCAATATGTTTTATTGATTTAACAGAGTACAGTAGTGATTTCTTATTGATTTAACAGTACAATCGTGATTAAGACAGCGACTTAACAAGGACTGAACGGCAAGATTCACCCGGGTTATTTACTGCGTGGAGGACAGGGTCAGGTGAACGTATCAAGGTGGCCCTCCTGTTGAGCCATGAGGTTCAGTAAGGACTGAAGTGGATCCAATCCTAGTTCCAGACTTGGTCAACGGTTTATGTCTAAGGAGTATATGCACAATCATGCTATCACTCAGAAATGTAACCTAGCAAAACTTGCAAGGCAGAGGTCAGGGAAACCCAAACCTAGTCTAAGGTTGGTGCCCTTTAAGTTTTGTGCCTAAGAATTATGTCTAAAGACTATGAGCACAATCAGAGAGGTAACTTAACAAAGTTACAAAGTGTTAGCATGCTGTCAGTCAGTATCACTTACTAAGGATCTGTTGCTGGTAAGGAATCTTTCGACCTCCAGGAGTAACCTTGAGAGGCATCCCTGCTCGAGAGGAGGTTCTGCAGTGCAGCCTACCGACATGCAGGACAGTTCAATGGGCTTTTGACTGCCCCTTATTTATGGGGATAAGATAATTGACTCATGGTCATAGTAGCATGCTAGATGGTGCTCCGCTAACCCCTGTCCAGGTGTATTTACATACTAGATGGGCTTTAGTTGGTGGTACATGCTCAGTTAGCTGCTTTCCAGGTGCTGTTTAGGAGGAGATGATGTTTGGGCTAAGGGGAAGAAGAGTACTATCTCAAAGTGATGTTTAGGCTGAGAGAGAGAGAAGAGCAGCACATCAAGGGGGTGGGGAGTAAGAAGCACGCTGTCACAGCAACCAAAAACAACTTTGTCAAAATGTTCCAGTCCTTAGCAGAGGAGCACCCGCACCAATTAAAGGGCATTTTGGAAAACTGATTATTCTCCTCGGGACTTACCAAATAAAAAGAAATGGGTTTGCTTAGGCGGTATGGGATTACAGTACTCGGATCAATGGATTTACAAATCCCTCTGTTTTTTTAATGAGAATAAAATGATTTGGTTTCTTGGAGCTGATCTGGAGAATCCTGAAAGGGAATGTTCTTTGTGTGTGGTTGAAATAAACCCTTTGCAAAGAGGAGCTGATTTTTCACTCTAGTTGTTCCTGGTCTGGTAAGCTAGTGTCTAGGGTTACTGATTCTTCGTAGTATGTGTCACTTTTTATTAGTCTCATTAGCAACAATTCCTTTTCCCCAAACTCTATTTTACCTTCTTTGATCAGAAACCTTGTATGTCTTGGCCCAGTTTCAGCAAACGCCTACCTATCTGCTGCTGAACACTTTAGTCTCCTTCTCTCTCTTTAAACTCTTATTTTTCAAAGTGCATGAAGGAGAACAATTTTTGTCATCAATAGTGAAGAGAAGCTAAGCAGCAGATGTAATCACACAAGCATCTTCAATTGGTTATAAATAAAATTTACATCATTAAGAAAACAACACTTTTCATGTAAGCATAGCTCTTCAAGCATGTTTATTTTTAAAATTTCTCAGTTTATAATCCTATTTATTAAATCACATATGCATCTGAAATGAACCTTGTTAAGAGAATCTCATAATATATTAATTCAATTTTTGGTTAATTGTCCTGTATGTATGGGTTTCAGATCTTAATGCTATCTTGATTCCGATTTTAATTGTTCACATAAGAATACATGATTAACATAATGTTTTCCTACTCTTTGAGGTTGAATGTTAATTACCTGAACATTATCAATGTTCAGTTGATAACTAATGGAATCAGCATGCTGATCTTGATTTGTGAACGTGTGTATGCAGTTTGTAATAATGTTTCTAATCACTGTAATTTCATGTTGCTTAAATTGTATTTATAAATTTCATTCAAAAAATTGTGTGTATTTGAGAATAAGAAGTGATAGGCAAAAGTGTTTGGAAAATCAAGAACTTGAATTTTCACTCAAATGTCAATGCCTCTTTAAAATGAGAAAAAGATTTCTTCAGTTCTTCCTTTGCATGTTTTCACATTTTTGTTTCTGAAATTGTCAGAAGTCAAACAGAAATATAAGTGTATTGTGAATCATGGCTCTGGTAGCTTAAGGAAGGAGCATTTGAAGTGATAGAAACATTAGTTGATCTAATATTTTGGTGGGGGGGGGATTACTTAAGTGAAATTTCAAAAATTTTTTTTGTTCTGAACTCAAAACTTTCTAAACTTTCTTTGTAAATGTAGAACTGTAAACAACTGGTAGCATTGTTTAACAGCGTCTAACTTCTTAGTGGTGCTTTATCCTCCATATAGGTTTTTATACAGTTTTGTCTACATGTTCATGGAACTTCTTCATTATTGCAGCTAACTTATATAGGGAACAAAATTCATTATTTTCAACATCAAAGCTGTTATGAGATAAATGCCTAAAAACCACGGAAGGGAAAGGTAAAAGTCTCTTCTGGACGGCCGTGGTTAGAAATTGTACATCAGTCCTTACAGCTTCTCGCTATCTCTAATGCCAGCAGGGTATTGGCAGATCATCTCTTCCACCAAACTCAGTGCCCGCGTTTGCAGGTGTTGGCAAATGCACAAGAGCGATAATACTGCAAATCCTTTGAGACTGTCCCCTGGAAAGAGAAGGATTTTGATGATACTAAATTAGTCTATAATGAAATCTTATAAGTAGATGTCCATCTGAAGTTATCTATGCTTTCAGTCAATTTAGAGCAACATATCTGTTTGCGGAGCGTGTTCAGAATGAAAAAAGGAGATTGATTCATGTCAGGAATGCCTTTGAGTGGAGTTGACAGCGATTATGAGGAAGAACCGTACTCGGAAACAAAAAGGAGGTAGGTTCAGCACAAAATGGCAGGATACAGTTTTTATAGGAAAGGACTGAACGGGAATGTTAGGGCTTAAAAGCCACACTGCTAATTTTCAAGGCTAACAAGTTGTGTAAGGAGAAACGTGCATGCTCTTTGTGACTTAGTATCTTCTAGTTACAAGGTCCTGTAAATAATGTTAATATGAATGATGTAGATTATATTGTACTGGTTGCTAAGGAAACCATATTCACTGAATTTTCTTTTTGTTGTTGCACTGAAAGTTTATTTTAGAATGTATTTTAGAATGGTCTGGACAACTGAGAATGTATCTTTTTCACACAATTTTTCTCCACAAATTATCCAGAAAGTGCATTAGAAGATACTTTATTATTTGAATTTGAGACAATCGTTAAGAAATCTTGAATTTTAGGACCCTTATTTCATTTCTTGACCCCCAAATATCTATCTTTACACCCTGATAACTTGATATTGTCTTGAAACATGTAATCATAGACTTTGTTTTCATTTTTATGGCAAATTCTAAATATCTGATGAAGATGCATTATTGTCAGTCAAGGAACAATATGCCGATTCATTAATGCTTGTGTGCCCTAGAAGGTACATGAGAGATTACTGTGCTCCTAATTTATACAGGATATCCACAGGAATCAATCAGAGCTTATTACTGAGCATGGCATGTGTTTGATCTGGGCTGTTCTTGTTGGAATCATCCCTTATTGTATGTGTACAAACATTTTCATGCTGCCTATTTCCATGAGTTATAAACGCTCTGAGTATATGCATTGCTTTTTTCTGGAGCGTAGCTGCATATGAGGAAGAAACGAGAGGTCTCTCCCATCCGACTAGGCTTTTGATGGCACTTCTCTTGTGGTCCTCCGATCGAAGTTGGTTCCTGTTTGATATCAGGAGTTGGTTGGATTTCCTAACTTGTTACCTCTGATGCTCTGCCATACAAAAATATGATGTAGCTGAACAGGCTGTTTCTTGATACTGTAACTTGGCCCAGTCTCCTGTGAGGAAAAAGAAAATTGTCATTGCCCTGACACTTTGAATATTGAAATTTGCCGTTTTGCTTACTGTCAACTACAGGAATCTCAGTGCAAATCATGCGAGAAATTCAAGGCTTAGTTCTGGAAACAGTCACAGTGCCTAGTCCCAGATACTCTTCCTACTTGTGTTTTGAGAGGTTCTAGTCCTCAGTTCATGTGTTTTCTGTGATGTATGCACAGTAGCAACAGATGCTGTACAATTTTCCATTTACCTGGAAGGAGTTGATGCATAGGAGCTACTGTTAATATTTTTTAACAAAATAATGTTTCTATCATCATAGGTAGAGGAATTGCTGAGGGTTTTAATTTACAGCTGCTGCCTTGAGCTATGCAGGCTTATTGGTTCAGTTACTTAGTGGATGTTTTATGGATAATATACCCTTAATTTGGAAGTATATCTCCAATATACAAATAGTGTGAAGTAGCTTTTATTAAAGGATGAAGATGTTGCCATTGCAATGCACTGAAGTTTACTTGTACTATTTGGACTCTGAAAGATCTGAAGATGTTTAAGGACCAGATCACAGATTCCAACCAGTTGTTTGTCTACACAAAGACTTTTTTTAGTTTACTCAGTGAACTGCGTAGTATCAGTTGGCCTGTGAGTTCAGTTTCTGACACACAGAGGCCCACGTTACAGAAGCCAGCACTGTTATTAATATCAATTGGCTGTTTCTGTAGTAGCAAACAAACTGCTGATCCCTGCAGGGCATGGGAAATGCAGTCAAGACTGTACTTCATTTAGTACTAGTCATTGTTAATTTTCAAAGGAGAATGTTCTTGTGGCTAAAATATAGGACTTGATTTTTAGATTATGTGGGGCTAGATGTCAAGTTCTGTTGCTTTGGATGAGTCCGTTGCCTCTCTGCTCTGGCCTTTTAGTCTCTAACAAATGCGAGCTGTTTGCTGAACACTTATGTGACCAGTTTTCTCTGTGAGTTGAGATAAGCTGAGACAGGACACATCTCTATTTCCTCTTCATCTTTTTTCACCTTCCAGCTTCAAATTCAGAACACCCACACAGAAACGTGTAATGTCATTTGCCAGAGAGTTTCCTGAGTATACGAAACTATTGTAAACATGTCTACTTCTAGTGCGTATTACTTTGAAGCATTAACTAATTAAAAGGATGTTATGGTTGCTATTTCATAATACTACCTTGTAGTTATTTTAGCCTATCATAACAGAAGTTTAAATATCCAGGCTTTTATGTAACCTATGAGGGGGAGAGGGGGAGTCAGCTGTTAGGGCAGTGTTAAAAATCGTAAATAGTGAGACTTTATTGACACGTCCACCTAATAGGTACAAGTTTTCTTTGCTGTCTTTTAGAAGAACACTTACTATGGTGGTATTAAAAATGGATATTTGGTTTTCAGGACCTCTCTCCTCAGATATCTAGGGGAGATGCACAAGTGTGAACACAAGGCTTGTACCCCATCTATTCATGGTTAAAGCAATATATGGAGGAAGCAATGGATGGAGGCAGGAATATGGCTTCCTGAACATCATTAAATTTTAGGAGGAGGGATAAGGATAGTGTTTAGGTTTGTGGGTAGAACGGAAATAATCTTTTCTAAAGCTGCTTTTCCTGTTCCCTTTTTTGTTCCAGTATCTTCTCCTTAAAGCACTTCTACTTGCTTTTGCTCTCTTTTACCTAAAGAAGTGTAGAGAAATGAAATAGCTGTAATGATATGTATCCAAAAATCTGTATTATAAATCCACTTGTTCACATTCATCTTCCATTCACCAAGCTCACAGCCCTAAAATACTCAAGCCTTAAACTGCGGGACAGGTAACTGCTTATGACAAATTTCTTGTGCTTTATTATATATTTTTAAGCAATCCCTCATTTTCTTTATTTTCTTTCATTCAGCATGGTCTATGAACACAACTTTGGAATCTGATAAATTAATATTTGAGCTGTTCAGCAGTCTGTTCCATTGCAGCCTTTATATCTTTGACCACACGACATACTGAAAAAATTTGTGTGGAATAAACAGCCTTTGCAGTACATGATTTCAAAGCTTGAGTGCTCTACTACTTTACTGAATGCAGTAAATTTTAGGATAGATTGTAATCCCGTTCATACTTTGGCTTTTAGAATGCCTAACAACTTTCAGAAACCACAAATCATTATATAAGTGCAAAAGAATCATAGTATGCTGAATGTGTAGACATTTTATTGTGCAAAAAATTTATTTCTCTCTGTAATTCTGCTATAAATATGCATATGCCAAATATTCTTTAACTTAATGTAGTACACAGAACTTTACCATATTAATTCATTTTGTACTTAAAACAATCATGTTTTAATATGAGTTGATTGAAGCAGCATACAGTCTGCTGTAAAAGATTGATTAGGTTCTTTAAAAGCTTTTTATAGCAACATACTAAACATCATATTAAAAATAAAGATTTTTGTGTAGGAATAAATCAAGCACTCTAATAAGATCATGAAAGACAGCATTAAGATTGCTTCTTAATTTAAACACTCTTGCTCAGCACTGATGAAAACTTATAAAATGGCTCTCATAGAGGAGAATCCAATATGTTTGTGATCAGCTAAATGCTTTGTAGTCCACTTAAATGGTCTACCTAGATTTTAGCTGGTCTTGGAAAAGATACATGATGTGGAGTTACTGTTACTGGTCTGTAGAAGACTTAAGCTTCCCCTGAGGTTATGTTCCATCTGGAATCTAGGCAAATTGCAAAGATTAAGTCACTATGCATAGGGGCCTGGTCTTTCCTAAGTGTCCCACTGTAGCCCTGCTCTGCCATGTAAAGGTGAGATGACAGTTTCTGAATCAGTTTTTCACTAATGTATTTGTGATCTGAAGATAGTCCTGTCGATGCTTTGCATGGTAAACCCATGGTAAAATAATCCCATTTGTGCTGAGTACACGTTCTGACATGAAAGTGAGAGTCAGAATTCTCCTGCTATACCCCAGTTATCCAGCTTAATTTACAAGTGACTAGGAATCAGATTTTTATATTGTAATACAGAAAATTCTTAATTGTATTGAGCTAGAATGAAAATAAAAGAAGCTGAGACACAAACTGTATACTTTTTGAGCTATTGTGCATGTTTGTTTTACACATGGTGTCATGTTTCAGAGCACTGAGCTAGTTATCTGTATATAGCCTGTTATAAACTGAAATAGTTCTAAATGTTCACTTGTGCTAGTTATATTGTATTCAGTATAAATAATTGCAACAGTGCATTTCTATCTGGTGTGAAATTTCATTTCAGGGTGTGGAGTTTGTTTTCATCAGAGCTAGAAAACAAATTGCTACAGTATTTCCAAGCAAAGTGAAGAAGAGCATAATATATGAGCAGCTTTTATTTTACTTTTTCCTGTAGTGAATAAAATACACAATTCTTAAAATTTTGAGGCCATTAGTGTATAATTCTTTCAATTCATTTTTTTTCTTTTTTTTTTCTTTAGAAGCATATGTGTGTGGGAACAATTTCAGTATCAATTATTTCGGCATTAGCAGCCGTTGTAGACTCTGCAGTGTGACAAGATGCATGGCAGTTCCTGTCATATGCTTCCTGAACACAGAACGTCACCCTTTATCAATTCCTAATAATCCAAATTGGCTGTACAACTTGGCTGCCTAGCACTCTCTTCACACAAAACTTAGCTCCGAAAAACATTACAAAGTTTTGCTAACCTTTGCTGTGACCTTCACTCCTCAAAGCTGTTTCAGATTCATTACTGAGTTTAGTCATTTAGATGCTGATCTTGGAGGAACAGTTGTATGTTTTTGTTTTGCATATTTGAGTGTAGACGTGTTGAACACTGAGAAAACTTAAGGGTATTAAAGGATATATCTTTATTTGTAAGACAAGGCTCTTGGTTGTCTCTGCTGAAATACCAGACTGGGTCATATTGTAAATTCTGGCTTTGGGAATTGGTAAGGTATAGTCTGTTCATGTGAGGTCACCAGTTCAAATCCTTCCTCCAGTAGTAATCACCTGTAGGTATTTCTGTCCACTCTGACCAAGAGTTTAATGAGTATGGAACTTTGCTATGTATTTTCTCCTCTGCTTTAGAGATGATCCTCGGGTTGAGTGGAAGGACAGTGGAATAGCAGCATGAGCATCCTGAAACTGGACTAGTTCTGATGATAAGTAGAGAATTTCAGTTTTCAGTCTTTTCTGGTACCTTCCATGGCTACTTCAAGCAAATATGGCTCCTATATTTCTCATCCGTCATGTAATTATTCAAACTGTTGAAGCAGGTAGTACTACTGCTCCAACTTGTACTGCTGATGTAAGTTGTTTACTCAACTCGTCCATGCCTGACAGCTCTCCTCTGTAAAATATGTATTATAGGACCACTTATGTGAATACACTGGCTTTAAAATTCTAGATTTGGCCGATCGTGGTGTGGAAAGCTAACTCAGGTGAAAACACTTCCCATACAAAATCTTTAGTAGGAAGTAGTAGATTATGCGAATGTAAAATATGATTACAAAACGGGTCTTAAATTTCTCTGAAGATGAGGAGTAAAACCCAGAGACCCTCGGTGGATTTCAGAAGACTGAGAAGTACACTTCGTTGCAGAATATGAAGTACTTGGATTCACTTAGACAAATGCTTCTCCTACCCCTGGGCAAAGAAAAACCCAACTACCCTATGTTGTTTGAAGTCTGGAAAGATTTAGCATTTGGGAATTTTGAGGAAATTATGTTCAGTATTCATGGTATTATATTGGTCAAGGCACAAAAGTATGAGAGATGGTAAATAGAGGACTGATGCCTACTTCAGCACATGCTTGAGAGAGAAAGAAGTTACGATTTCAAATCTAGGAAACAGAGTTTTGGGAAGCAATACGCTCCTATCAGACTACCTTTTTTGCTTTAAGTTTGTAATAGTTGCTTCAGAATTTTATTCATAGTTTTGAGGCAAAGTCATTCCATTTTAAGAATAGTGGACTCTAGATACTTGAAAGAACTCTATTCATAACTGTTCCACTGGCCTGTTGTAGGACTTGGAAAAAGTTGCTTGTTTTGTGGTTATATGCTTAATTTCCATATATTTAAAACAAGGATGATAAATCATTTCCTTCCTTTTTAAATGCCTTTCGGTTATTGTTAGGTGAAAGATCCTATACCAATAAAAATGCTTATGTGTTCTACGAAATACTAACTGATGCCTTTGGGGTATTCTGTAGTTTTACATGATGCACAGATTTATGCTTACAAATAGCTTAAAATATACATTTACTCCAGTCTCTGATTTGCTGTGTTTTCCTGAAAAGTTTACTTGTTTTCTTAGTGCATTAATTGACTTGACAAAATACATGTCTTAAAGTGCTGGTCCTTAATGCTTCCAGTAAATGTCTTGAGCCCTTCTACTTTTTAGTGGAAGCTGTTTTGTGTCTGGAACATTTTGAATAAATTAGGTGATAAGAAGTCACTATAGATAAGATGTGCTTTTGTGCTTCTGTTTTTTCTGAGTAACTTCAGCTGTACTTGCCCTCTGAGAGGGCGTGCAATTTGTCTTCTAGGGTCGTGGTCTTTTTGAGCCACTTCTGTTTGCTCTTTTGAAATGCTAAAAACATTCCTAGTATGTACATTAAACTAGCCAGGACCCTTTTTTTTTTTTTTTTTTTTTTTTGAGAAACAGGGAATGCGACTATGTAAATATTAATAGAATTAAATATGCTGCTAGGATATAAACATCTCACTCTAAATCAATAAAATCTAATTATAGAGATCAGTAGGTCTCAGTTCTTCTTTTGACCCTAAGAAAACCCCTATACGTTCTCCTTCCCTACTAATATTACAAGTCTAAATTTTCTTGGCTGGTTTCTCTTTTATATGTTTCTTCTTGCCAGCAGAATAGTGTATAAAAATGACAACATAAATGTATTTCTTGCATTCTTTATCTAGATTTAAAGGGTATATTTCACATTAAGTGATGTCTGGCTCATCTAGTCTACCATGTATGAGTGAGTTTTTTGTTTTTTTTTTTTAAGTGTATATTTGTGCTGTCTGCAGAAAGTTCTGTGGGTATTATTCCTTCCTATTTTTCTAGCTTTAGGCTGCCCCCAGTTACAAGAAAGCAGAGGTCATACAAAGTGACTCTGTAGAGTTTCTCTATCGTGGCAGTTAGGAGCCTCACACTTTCACTTCCCGCTTCTCGGCTTTCACAGTTTACCTGTGAGCTTCAGGATTTCGCAGATGCAGAAATGTCACAGTGACAGTTTGGCTTAGTGTCAGAGTCTTGTGAATTGTAGATTTTAGCTGTCAAAGAGACTATAGTCCAAAAAGAAATGGAATTATTATTCCTCCACTTAAGATGGCAGATCATAGATATTTGCCTATGTCCGGTTCTCCTTGTGTCAAAATAAATGCCTCATCTGTGTGTAAGTATTTCACATGCAAGTGCTGAACGCTCTTGGTGGAATTACACTTGGCCTGAATTTCCTGCCAAGGAAACTTATCTGCTGATTTTATTGTAAACTAGCTTAATCCAAGATGGAAATGGAGTCATTTCAGAGTATATCATCACTGCAAAGTAGACAAAAGTTGAGCATCTGAGAATCCTCAGAGAGCAAGGGAAGCACGTAAAGGAGCTCCCACGCAGGGATTTAGAGGTGGCTCAGTGCAGAGGCCCAAACGTGTGCTGGGAGATCTCTTCACACCTCTCTGTCCCCTGATCTTCTTGAGGGAGTGGGGGGAAGTGGAAGGGCTGTCCTGTATCCTTCGTGAAGTGCAGCAGCATGAGCAGAGAGAAGAGCTGAGGGAGAGGGAGTGCAGAGGCACCATTCACCTGCCTGGTTCTTGGCCCGTGTCTGCTCTCCCCAGTAGTGTCAGAGCTGCTGCAGTCAGTATTGTTCCACCTTCCTTAGCTTCTCTATTCTCTTAGCTTCGTACCAGTGGCAGCCTCCAGTGCTATTCCCCACAGCTGTGTTACTTCGGGATCACTCCAATCATCCACAGGGCCCCGTGAGTGCCTCCGCCAATGGCACTCAGACTGGGCAGAGACTGGCTTTTTGGAATAGATCACTGTTCCAAAAAAAAAATCTCAGCCACTTCAGCAATGAGTTGTTAATGCATTAGCGTGAGCATTCTTGCTGCTTCTTTCTGGACGGTTACATTGTCATTGTTGTCATCATCCTCAAGTGAATCCAGATCAGTCCAGGACAAAATGGAAAGAAAGCAGTAACGATCAAGCACTCAATTTCATAGATAAAGTCACTTTTCAGCTTCCGGATTGTCAGCATCTCCTCCAGCTGATGATCTTGCTAATTCTACTCCCGCCTTCTGTCCTTCACACTGTGTATACTGTCTCTATGTATTTAAATTAGTGTATTCTGTAACTCGTTGCACACATGCTCTCTTCATGACACTAATTCTTGTGGGGAAAAATTGCTTTGTTATCCATTGAACTTGGTCACTCTATATATGAGGCGGATGATTAGCAGATCATGGTACTGAGTGATCAGTAATGGAATTCCAAAACAACAAGATGGGGATATGACGGACAGTGGTGCATGCCTGCACCTTTTCTCAGTATAATTTTATCCTGTGACTTAGTTTTTAAAATACTGCTTTTAATGTAGTTCTGCAGAGGATTTTCTTTATGAGAAGAAAATAGCTGTCAAACATCTTAGCATGCTTGCTGAGCAGGTGTTTACAAAATTGATTTGTACCTAAGGAGAACTAATGGACTTGGGCTTCCTGCAGTTTTTATGTTATTGTCTTGCACTTTAGCACCATATTCCTTATTTTCTGCCCTCTCTTGAAGTATTAGCAGACTCTAACCTTTCCTTTGTTGTCGCATTGCCTTTTTCCCACAATACCCTCAAATCTTTCCCATCACTCTCTGTTCCCCGTCCCTGCGCCCCACAAATCACAAACTTAATCATCTTTGAAATGGGTGTGCTTTTGCCATACTGGTTATAACTGGCCAGGGAACTCAAGGGTTAAATATGACTGACACACAACGGTATCGTGGGTGCTCAAACTGCCAGATTCCTCTTCACATAGCGTGATCACATCAGCTGCCTTTTCTTTGCAAAGCAGGCAAAAAATCTAAAATGGCATTCTAACAATGTCTAGAGACAGTTTCCAGTGAAATTTAAAGGTTTGGGGGTTTTTTTGTTTGTTTTTTTGCAGCATCTCTAAAAGCTTTACACTGTTGGGTTGCAAGTCTGCGATGGACATCAGGGCACGGATAGGTATTTGCTTGTGATATTATTATCCCATTAACAAGTTCAGCCTGGTCAGATGCCACAGTTGCGAATGTAGTTACACTGTGAAGGTAACCTGTGAATGATTGAGAGAGCAGCTGAAATTATCACCCTTGCTGAAATACGATGGTTGCATTGTGGGATGATGATCATATGCATCAAGTAAAGTGGGCTTCACCTGAGCATTGGTAACTTTGTGTTAAAGAACAATAACTTATTGAACTGCTGTTATTCCAGGGTTTGCAATTTAGTCCTGTCATATTGCAAAAAATGTGGTGTACTAGTCTACGTTACATGCAAGGAAACTGAGAAGAAATCCCTTCCTGTCTCTTTTACTGGAAACTCCCAATTCTGCTGATGCTTCTAGAACAGACTGGTGGTCACATTTAGTGACAATGGAAAATGAGTTTTATAGAGGCTGAACGTTTTAAAATACCTTCAGACTTGTTTCTCGTTGTTTGATAATGAAGGAGTTAGAACCAATATAATGTATAGAGCTGAAAAAAAATCAGTTTTGATTTGAAAGTTCCATTAACGAATTCTTATCCGGACAAATTCATAAAGGTTTTATTATGTCTAATACTTGAGCAAAACAACTAGTTTTAATTTTTGTTTTCTTTTAATTTGTATAAGGCCATACATTTCAGATAATTATTTGAACCATGCAAATAAAATAACTTACACATCCTGGCTCCTCCTTGTAGGAGAGTCAGGATCAGAGGATTTCTTCTGACTGGTTAAGGTGAAGTCCAGCCATTGATCTGTGTATTAAGTTCTGTCTCTGTCTGTCTCTTAATATCCTGCTGGCAGCCTGGCGCATTCCTCTTATCTTCGCAATGCAGTGTCATCGGCGCCCCAGCTGTCTCAGTGGTTCCCTAGCCCTGTTTGTGATGCTGTCCCTCTTTCAGAAGGAAAATGCCAGAGATTATTAGATGCGGGTCAGTGTCTCCCTCGTCCTGAAAGGCTGGGGGCTCTTATAATAAAGATGTTCAGTGAAATATGGTATAGGTGTGAGTATTTGGATGAATCATATAATGCATGCTTAACGCCTTGAGTGGAAAGGAAGGTACATTTTCATTATTGACAATAGCAATAAAGGGAAAAAAGGATCTTACTGAAGCTCCTGTGTGCTCCATGATGCTCTTTATTTATCAGCTTAAGGGCATCAGCAATTGAGGATGTTTAATATGTTTGGAGTTACATGGTGGCATAGAACAAGAATAGAATCTGAAGTATTGCTGGGAAACTTGCTGTATCCATAATTTAAAATATGTCTGAAAGGAAATACACTTTATTCTTTTCTACTTATTAATCAAGCTAACATAAAAGTATGGGTTTTTGAATGACTAAGCTCTTCTAAAAGCACTGCTTTACAAAAAAAAAAAAAAAAAGAAAAGAAAAGAAAAAACTTGTAAGAATTGATTTGGGTTCTCCAATCCATGCACACATTTCTCTTGTTTTTATATCACAGTAGGTTATGTATAGTACTTCCTCTGCCTCTGGTTACATTAGAGGAATTCATTTTCTTAGCTTCTGAATAAATATGTGAGGAAACAGTGGGACTTTGTTTTTTTTGATTTCTCATTGCCTTCTTACTTTCCTTTTTCTTTTTCTAGTTTATCCATTTATATAGGTTTCTGGAAGAATACTTTAAATAAATTGATAAATCAAGCTAATGTGAAACAAAGTATTTGGAACATTGAAAGGTCAGTCTGAGAAAGCTGCCTAAGTAATGAGACCCCAAATATTTTAAAGAAGATCCTATGTAAAATGCATCTAAAATGTAACTCGTTGTATTCTTTGCTCTATTCTTGCATACCTTCTCCACCATTATCTTCCTTCCACTTCCCTTACCAAAAAAGAAAAATTAAGTACTGAATTTCCCATGTTACAATTCTGAAAATACAGGGTAGTATTTACAACCTTAAAGCCATGTCAATTTTGAGTCATAGTTTTATACTTTGACATTCCTTTTTATGTTGAAATAATTGCAGGAATAAATGATTGCATTTAGATGTCTCTTACTGTATCTGCATATGAAGTAGTTAGCTTCTAAATGAAGCAAAGCTATGTTCTGATTAAGAGGTAGGTCTGCACATCTGTAGGCATGGGACTAGCTTTCATGTATCTAGTAGCTGCATTTATTTGCATAGGATTAACTGTGAGGGTAAATGTTGACATAAGTGCTCTGAGCCCTTATTTTTGAGGGGCATTTATGTCTACAAGTAAGAGGAGTTGAGGGGAGGGCTCTGATTACTGACTTAAAACAAGAGTCTCCTGAGGTGGCATTATAGGCTATTTTTTTCATCAGCCAGACAGGTTTTGTGAAGCTGTTGAAATGAAGGAGCCCTGTGCTCATTGCCATCAGAGTGCCAAGCGATACTGGAGTCTTCTTTTGTAGATGTGATTGATTCACCTTATTAAAATGAGTAGTTTGTTAAAATAGCTGTTACTCGAGGAGGATGAAATACTTGCTCAATGTGTTCTACACCCATTTCCTTTAAAATAAGAAAAATATCTTTTTTTTTTTGGTATTATTTGCACAACTTTGAGACATTATCCGTGTTAATATTCTTTGTCCTTGCAAATAGTGTGAAGCTGTATATAACATGAAGTATATTTTATGGCCATTGCTGTCCGCATATATCTACAGAAGGAGGAAACATTTCACATGAATATTAATACTGATGTCACAAATTGGTGCCTGTACCAGGAATATATTTGTTTCCATGGTAACTAATTATTTAACCAAGGAAGAGGGGAAAAGAAGAAGCAGATTTTGGTAACATAATTGAAAATAAGATCTGGTCATAAAAGTGATGCTGGGGGTGGGGTGAAGTTCCCTGCGGAACTTAATATTTTGTTTTTTCTTTTCCTTCTTTTTTAAAAATAAGATACTACACAAAGGTATGAAAAAGGCTTTGCTATAGGTTCTGTTATTAAGCTGCATTAACATTCATTATGGAATGTGATACAACAGTATTTTAAGGTATTTTTATCATATGTAAATGTGTTATAGAATTTTATATTAGAGCAGATATTAATATTATATACATGAAAGCAGATGTTAAAATATTCATATATAGTTCTGTGTTGCTCTTTTAAGTACCATGTCACAAACTCTATCTACTCTTTAAAAGTCTGTATATGCATTCTGCTGGTGGATCCACCGGCGCCCTGTTTGGGAGCCTGGGAAGCTTTCTCTTGGCAGGAGCGTGCATTCTGGCTCCTTCCCTCCCTTGCCCCCCCCCCCCCCCCCCCCCCCCCCCCCAGTGTGCCAATGAAAGGAGAAGCACATCTGCCACCATTTCGTTCTGCTCTGTGTTTTCTTGCTGTGATGCTGCTGTTCTGGTGCCCTTTCCATGCCTCTGTGGATCTCACTGCCTCCTGAGAGAGCTGCTTTCTGTCCTTGGGCTACTTCTGAGGTTTGTAGCCTGTTTTCTGACTCGTGTTCCAGTTATTTGTACTGTGCTAGAGATGGCTGCTTGCTTGCAAACTGCCATTGCTGTCATTCCTGTAAGTGTCAAATAAGTCAAATGCCAGAGTTTCAGCTTCCAGGTTGGTGGTGGCCATCAAGGACTCCTTTCTCTGGTGACTCAGCTGAGCAGACGTTGGCAGTGACCTTTTTGATCACCCCTGACAACAAACTCTTTGCGACAGATGCTTCCCTTGCGAGGTGAGAAGCTGACCTGGACGCCTGGCTGGCTGTGGGCCAGGGATGTGTGAAGGAACACTTCCCGCACAGCAGCACGTGCAGCTCTGGGCAGGATTTATCTCCTGCACAGGACGTTTGCTGCGCAGAGCAATTGTGTGTCGCACAGTATGACAGTGTGTACTTGGGCTCCGTCTGGAAGAAAGAAGTCCTACCTATCTGTCCCTCCTGTACTCTGAGATGTGTAGTTTACACTTAATTTTCTCCTGCCTTTTTCAGAGGAGGAATGGAAATGTCAGTGGATGTGCTCGGTCTTCCCGTTTCCAGTGCTGAGGGAGGGCGTCAAGGGCATCTTGTGCGCTGCAAAACATTGAATCGCATGGATTAGGCAATGCATATACCTTTGTGAGAATTCATATATGGACTGTATATATCTGAGAACGTGGGTTACTGGTGTAAGTAACCTGGGCTTTAGATGCGTGCAGGGCTGCAGGAGAGGTTGTTCTCAATCAGAATTCTGTTCTCTATTATTCATGAAAAAATGACTGAATTTATCTGTGATCTCCTGCACACGGTATATAAATATTCTCCATATATTTATGCATTTTTTAAGCATGATGCATAACAAAAAAATTGTATGAAGATTTCAGTACATCAAAAGATGTCAATACATGAACGAGGTATATTCTATAGTACAATAAAGATAGATAAAATTCAGTATAGATCAAAGAAATGTCATAAGCAATTGCTACATTTCAGAAGTAAACATTACTTAAAAATTTATAAAAATCCATCAGAATTATTTCATGGGATAATTTCAGAGACAACTTGAGATAATCTGCATGTGATTTTTATGTAATTTTGTTTGCGGATAAAATCACTTTTATTCCTCGAGCCCGTTGTTTCTAGAACTATGACTTATCTATGAAGGAAAATTCTTCTGCAAACAGGAAATTGAAGAATATGAATAGACCAAAATCATTTTAGCAGTGTATTCTGCTTTTGAGATTTTTTTCTTTTACATGATTTATTTCTTTTTTGTGGGAGGTTAGTTGCTGGAGGTGTAAACATTGGATTATTAAACAGGCTCTGGAAAACAGGAGTTGAAATTTATGGACAATCTGAAGGTCTCACTTCTCCAATTATTTATATTCATATGTATATGTATTTAAAAGTTTTCATTGCCATGCTGCTGCTTATTAACCAAATTGTGTGTTTGATTTATTGATTTCTATGCAATGTATTCCATCTACTCTTTACCATGCCTATTAAATGGAAGAAAGGTTTTCATTAGTGGTTTTTGACAACCTCATGGTTTAAGGAGTGGTGCAGAGACTGATGCAACAAGTCTTACTGAGAACCTTAGGGTTACCTCTGTCTGTATGGGCTCAGAAAAACAGGATTATACATGAATGCAACTGAGAGTGATGTAAGGACACATTTAGGGAGGATATGCTTTTTTGGGAGGAGGGAGGGAGGTTTCTTCTGCGTGTATCTCGTGCATAGGGCTCTGGATTAGGAAAAGGGCTTGTGCAATGTACCCTTAATACATGGAGGGGAGGAGAGCTGCCACGTGAATCTCATGCAATGCTAGGTGTGAATTGATATAGGAGTAGAGAATATGCCTTCTCAAAAGGAAAACGTGGGAGAGAGAGTAGTGGCCTAGTGACAGTTCTTAAAGAAACTGGATCAGAATAATTTTGGTTTTAACAGGAAACAGGGATTTCCTATCAAATATTTGGTAAAATCTGCACAGCATGCTTAGGTACCTAATTTTAATTTATGTACAAATGTTCTGCATGCTTTCCGTTTCTTAAATCTGTCTTTGGATATATGCCAGGATGAGAAATGCCTTGTGAAGTTTTACATATTTTTGAAAATATTCTAGTATCCCTTTTTGATATATTTAGAATATTCCTTTGGTTTTTCGGATTCTACTTATCTAGCTCATTTCGTCTGCTCCTCAGTGTTGGATCTGTTCCTGCTTAGGAATTCCTAAGAGGCACAGCAGAGCCTCTCTACTCTGGAGAAAAGCTCCAGGGTATTAAGTCCCTGTTGAATACCTGCGTGTCTGAGGTTAGGGCACAAAAACTGCATGTTTTAAAAGGTCTAATTCTTCATCAGATTCTTTTGCGTGAACTTCGGAATTGTTTAGGGTGATACACGGTAGCTTTGTGTGTTTTGTCACTGTTGTAATTCACACCCAAACTGAAACTTTTGGTCAATTCATGACTTCTATTTGGCCATTAGATTATACTTCAAAGTCCCTTCCTCCCTACTGATGGGAAGTGCAAGATTATTCCTTCACGCTTGCATAACCTTTGCCATCAAAGCACTTTACTGGCTTTTATTCTATCACTTCATCTGTTCCTGACGTTTGCCTTTTCTCTTTCTCTGTAGTGCAAGTATGGCTTGTAGCTAATGTCCCTTAAATCCCAGGGGTATACAATGGCTAATGATAAAAAAGAAAATTCTTACATTTCTTAACTTCCTGACCCAACGTTTCTCTGAGAACAGAGAGGCACAGGAACATAGCAGGGTCGGCAGACTTGTGATCACCAAGCGCTCAGAGGGTAAGGAAGCAGAGAAGCTATTTTTGTGGTGTGGGCTGCTGACCACAGCTTTACTAGTTTGAGAAATCATTGCCAGAGGTTTAAATAAGCTTTTGTTTTTCAAAAAAAGTCAATGGCTGTTAAGGGTGTTGAAATTGGAAATCGACTAAGACATTGACTTCCTTTAGAGAAGAAAAGGCATTATGAAAAATTCTCTGAAAAACAGGAAGACACTGGTTTTAGAACCAGAGAAAAATAATTGAGAAATGAAAGTGCTTACTCCATCCTTTGAGGGATTTGAAACAGTCTTCCTGGAGCATCTCCTTCCTGTCAAATTCACAGCTCTTTCTGACAGGCTCTTCAATATTTTTGATGCATCAAAGCAGAAATATACTGGCAATGAAATAGTCGAAACTTCTGGAAAAAAGTCTTTTGGTATTACACAACTGTTTGCATGGGATTAATACTTATTTGACCAAAGTTTATGGAATATTTGTAGGCTAAAAAAATCTGGGCAAGACACAGGCAGTCTTACTGCAACAAAGGGATTCTTGATGTATTGCAGTGCACGACAATGTGTGCCTTAAGTTTATTCAGTTATCTTCCTCCATAAACCTGAAATCAAATGTTAAAAATGTAGCAGCAGGAAAAAAAAGCAAAGAGAAATGACTGACAAATTGACTTAAATGACATGAAAGCATATCACTTTCAGCAGGCTCAAATAGGATTGTTACATGACTAAAGTACTTGTCTCTAGATTTCTGTGTTAAAGATGGCCGTGGCCAGTCAGGTCTGGCAGTTGTTATCAATTGATGTTTGTACAAGTCTTTAAAAGTTTTTCAGGTCACAAAGTAGAATTGTTATGTCTGGCACAAAGAAATGTCTTTACTTTTTCGCCTTTGAAGAGAAACTAATGGCTGAGCGGTATTAGAAACTGAAATAAGGTGTTTTCACTGCTTAAGGCTGTGTCATCAGAACAGGTTTAATGTTCATTGGTGAAGTAATTGGGAGTGTTACCCTTGTGATATTTGTGCATTTATCTGTTTTGTGGTTGAAGGTTTTGCTTCTCCAGAATGGTCAGTCTAAAATTTTTCTTGAGTACTAAATTGTGCATGTCTGCACATGTGCAAATATTAAATTGGGTGTTTAAAGGTTACAGTATGATAGGAATAGATCCAAAGACTGAAAAGCAGAGTACTCCAGGATAAAGAAGTATGTTTTTAAGGAGTGCCAAAGAGATCCCTGTCTGCTTCAGTTTTCTTTTTTTTCTGAGTACTGGTTAATGGTATCTGCAGTTTGAGTCATCTTTACTTCTTAAGACACTACTGCTTCTATGGAACACAAACAACCTGAGGAAGGGGACTTGGCCAACAGGAGAATACCTGCTTCTTTCTGTATCCCCCTGAAAATATGTAATCTTTCAACTTTGGAGGGACAGGAGAGGAGAGGAGGTGACATTGAGGAATTCTGCAGTTGAGTCTTCTAAGTCCTGGGACTTTGAAGAGGCTGCAACCTCTATAGGCTGTTGTGCTATATCTTCCTCTCAGTGGCTTATGTGCTTAATATTGAGTTTTAATTTATGTATTTAGAAAGAGTGAATTTTTAGAGCAAGTTAGCTCAAATATGGGAGCCATAGGAAAGTTGACTGAGTTCAGAAAAATGAGAAGGACTAGCATGAATCAGACAAAAAAAGCAATGAGGATAAGGTTAACGCTGGTCTGAGGAATCTGCAGATAAAAATGTCTCTTTGTATATGCTGTTGGTGCTCCCTGCTAATCTCAGCTTTTGTCTTTAATAACAGATGCTCTTGTGTCAAAGAGTTTTGTTGTTGTTGTTCATTAGGTTTTGTGAATTAAGGTCTGTGCAATGCCTGCATAAAATGCTTCTGGATGGACTAGAGAAAAAGTGGTAGAAGTCTTGTGCTTAGTGACAAAAATCTGATGGCTTTCTTCCTCATATTTCTCTTATAACATGCGTTCTCCAACCCTAAAGAGGGCTGAAGTGAGAAGAGCTATGCAAGCACAAATCCTTCTTTCTATAATGAGTCAGAAATTGCTTTTTTTTGCAAAGGATGTCTCCTTTCAGAAGTTACTTAGAATTGTCATTGAACAGAAACATGAAATATTTGCTCAAGAGACACATCAGCAAAAGTGACTTCCAGAAAGATTGTTTTAAATCTGCATAGAAGCCACATGAAAACTGTTTTTCAGATTTCTAGTTTTCTGTTAGTAGAGGTCATTATAACATTGATTCTTGCCAGTACATGAATCCTCGCAGTTCAGGCAGGTGAGCATACCTGCCATATTTGATAAGATTCTACCAAAGTTGCTTTAATACCATGAGATATCTGAACCTGCAGGCTTCTCTGAATGTATAAATGTCTGCCCATGTCATTGAACCATATTTTAATTCTCTGATACATGTATTAGCGTTTTTCTAAGTAAAAAAAAAAAAAAAAAAAAAAGTGCTGCCCCGTTTTTCCACTGTTAGTCATCAGATTGTTTTCCTGACTATCTGTTGCTTTATTGCATCTCTTCAAAGCGCTCTGTGCAACAGATAAATTACTTGTGGATAGAAGGTCATATGTGAAATTTATTGGGGGAGGGAGGGGAATACACAGTATGTTATCTTGCTCTAAGGTCTCCCTTTTTCAAATCCAACTTGTGTATTGCCAGCTATGCAAAACGGTGCCTGAAGGCTGAGCTATTAACGATGTTCCGTTCTCAGGACTGTTGAGAAAATGATTTCAAAATACAATGTCTACATACAAATTCCCAAGAGCATAAATGAAAACATGGGCTGTTTGGATAAAGAACGTGCGTCACATAGGTCCTTGTTCCTTAGCTGTCCCTCAGTGCCCTGCTGTGACAGGTAGAGGCCCTCAGGATGACACTGGTCTTTATGAACGTGAACAAGCTTTTCATTTTGTCATTGTTTTCTTCATCCGTCAGCTCTGAAAGTTTCTCCTTGCTTTTCCATTATACATGAGAACAAGGACTTGTTAACTTCTTGTCATTATGTCTCTTTCTTTTACACATTTGTAATAGGATAGTTTAAGGGCCATTTTTATATATTGCTATGCTATTTAGAGGAGGGGATCTTCTGACTTTGTTCCATTAAGAAATATCTCCAGAGAATCTGTTAATTGTTTTTGTGAATGTACGAGCATGGTAATTTATTGTGAAGAAGTTCAGAACATGGAATGTGTGCCTGTTAGTTGGAACAGGACCTTTCTATAAATTAATATATAAATCACTAAAAGCTTTTCCAGTTGTATTATCTTGAAAATGTTCCAAGTTCTACTGTGGCAAAATAGTCTCTAGAGATCAGCAGGAAGAGACTTTTTATGCAGGAGTATCTGAGTTTACATATTTTTACCATGTCTCATAATTTGTGCTACAAGTCTTAAGAAAAAAAATAGTGATGAGAACACAGCAATTTTATCGAATTTATTTTATCCTGTGCAATTACTGCAAGTGAAAAATCTGTAAGAGGATTTTGTTGACTGGTTGTAAGAAATTAATGTGAAGTATTTGATACCTGAAGTATTATGCTCATGAAGCATTTGTTGCATGCAAGGTATGTTTTTTCCTTATGAAATGGGCATCAAATCAGATTTGCAAATCAAATATTTAAGGTTAAAAGTTAATCTCAAATTTATCTCGAATAAATAGCTGGAGTTTTTAGTGACGCTAGCAGACCTTTTGGTTTTACAAAACTTTTGAGGAAGTCGCTGATCCTTAGAATAGTTGTAAATCCAGAAAGACTTTTAAAAACAAGTTGAAATAACTGATTTTGGAAGTTCAAAATGAAAAATTTTTGTCATCCAATGTTTAATTTTACTTTGATTTATAAAAGAAATTGTAGAAATAAGAAGGGGTATTTTTAAAAAGATCAGCCCCCATATTTTCTGTTTATTAGTTAATTCTTTAAGGGGGTTTGAGGAGGAGGAGAGAGATTTTCTCAGGTTTTAATTTGAGATTTTTAGTTTTGAGGATTTTTTTTTTTTGTCATTGAATACAAAATTTGTTTTGAAACAACTTTCCAGAAACCTAAGAGGAAAAACAGAGAGAAGGTTCACCAGATGAAAAAAATCAAGTATAGTGAAACACATTTTGGAAGTGTGTGGGAGGTTTTTTGTTTGTTTCTTTGGTGGGCTGGTCAGCTGATGGGTTGATTTGTTTAATTTAGTAATGCCAAACTTGTTTCTTTCTATCTTTGTTTACTGAGTAATATTGAAAGAAAAATATTTATTTCAGTTAGAGAATCAGATTACTCTTCATCATATCCTTTACTAATTTTATTTCATTTCTGAGACTTAACGTGTCTGCATCTTCTGCCATATATGAGTGTACTTAACCTGCTCCATGAGGATACTTTTATTCTAGAGAACTGTGTGTGTACACACGCAACTTAAACCATTTTACAACTGACATAAAATGAACCAGAAAACAAATTATTTTAATAAATGTCAGTACCGTAAGTCAAACTGGCTTAATGATAACATTTCAAATTTTTGCTCTAATTTAAAACGGTGGAAGTTTCCTGTTTGGACAGCCTCCTTCAGTTGCTTTTTCTAATAAGTTTTCTTCTTTGTGAACGCTTTGAAGTGGCAGCAGAAGTTAGAAATCAGAATTTTAGACAGTTTGTGGCTTCCCTGTTCTTAGAAGTTGACCTCTTACAATTTGGTTTTATTATATCTGAAACGCTTTTTTCTCCGCATTCCCACCTGGAATGCAGGAGTCCTTGTTCTTAATTTTACTTGCTTAGGCAACAGTTTTGGTTCTCCTAAACTATAAACTTTTTTAATGGAAAAAGGAAGTAATAAAACTAAATCTAGTCAATACAATTTGTCAAGTGTGCGGTGAAACCACTCTCTTATGTTGATTAGCCTATCAGCATTTCCCCAAGCAACTAGTACAATTTGATGGGAAGTTAGCCTCTAGTTTAGTAACTCTCAATCCTTCTATGGAGCTATGCCATATTATCACTGCAATTTAAAATCAAAATAGTATATGAATACTTGCAGGGTAGTTCTGGAGTGTTTAGTGTGACCTTGCATACTGGCAAAGGTCTGTAGCTCATAGGTGGAGAGCTGTGATCAGGAAAAGGGGAAGATCTAAGGTTTTTATCCTCTGAAGAGAGATAATGAGAAAGACGAGTTATTTGACTTCCCAGGAAGTCTGTGGCAAAGGAAGCAGCCCTCCCCCATCTCCCGACATCTGTAGTGTGGGATTTTTCTTCCCTAAATTTTAAAGGGCAGCAGCAGAGCAATCTGTTGTTTGCGTAAAAAAGAGTGCTGGTAAAGAAAGCGAAAATACACACAAGGGAATGTCTGCTCTGCTGTGCTCCGCTCCAAGAAGGCCCTTGAAAAACAACCTCGTGGAAATGTGCACAGCAGGCAGCATGGGCACAGAGGAGAAGCGGGAGGAGGTGGACAGGCCTCCCGCAGAGAATGTATACGTGGAGCGTCTTCGCCTCCAAAGAGATCCATGTTTACACCGCTTGTATTTCTGAGGTCTACTGAAGGACTGTACCTCACAGGTGGCCTTGACAGTATTCAGAGCTATGATCATGGCTTTTGAGGTGAAGGGAATAGCTTTTCCCCTGTTACCTGAGCTCAGGCTCCCAGGCCAGGTGTGAATCAAGCAGATATGTTACACAGAGTAATGTAGTGTTTCAAATTGATGAAGAAGACATTTGAGAAGGTAATTTGAATTTAGGCCAGTTATATTCACAGTGGTCCAGGTAATAATGTTCTTGTGATAACTTTTTATCAGCAACCTACCAAGAAACAAGATCATCTGAATCTATTTTAATATAGCTCCAGCAGATACTTTCAGAAAATATCCTCAGAATTTTGACTTTGATTTAAGTTGTGGTGAGTGAAATAAGGATTTAGAATAAGTCTTAGCTAATTGTTGATTAAAAACAAATTAAGCTAAATCATCCTAATTTTGCAAAAATTTCCGTTTTTGGGAGATTGTTTCTCTTTTGTTCATGGAAAGTATTCTAAGCGAGTCTAAGTGAATTTTTGGCTGTTAAGTGTTTTTCAGTATCTTTATGTGCAAACAGATGCTTGCTGGTCTTACTTAAACAAACGGGCCCAAATGGAGGGAATCTGGAACAGAAACAGAAGTCAATAAGTTTCTCTCTGGTATAAGTTTTGTGTGTGCGTGGAGAGCAGCCTAGGCGCTAAAGCAGTGAATCTCCGCGAATGCAAACGGGTGTGATTTCTGTTTTTGTCAAAAAAAAAAAAAAAGCACTAATTTTTTTTTATTTAATGTTCTGTTCATCTCTCTGTCATTAGGCCAGTCTTGCTCTTACAATCTTAATTTTAAAGTCTTTCTGTGACATTTCAGTGCACTTTGGCCTTGCTTTTTGTAGAAGGCCAAAATTAAATCACGCATCACTACAGTAAACAGATAACTATTTGCTATATTTACTAGCTGATTTTAGAAATGGTGATAACATGCCTGGAGAGTGACCTGATATCTACTATCGTATACCTAAGATGGTGGCCAAAGGCACTCTACACGCTTAAACCCAAATGGGCTAACGATAGTTGTATCGGAGAGGATCAGCTATAAAATTACACACTGTGCTGCTCAAGAAAGGCATCTGCTTTTACAGCCTGTTCTTTTGAATAATTAGCCAACAACAGCTTGTGCTTGTGATGTGATACCTAGTTTGAAAGTCACGGGAAATGAGTTTCTGTTGAACTGTGCGCAACTGGTAATTTTATTTGGCAAACGTTAATGTTCTGTTTCTCCAAAGACTTCCAGACATACACAATTTTTTTTTTTTTTCTCCAGACTAAGCACAGCAGGCCTGTATTGTAAAAAAGAGCCAAAGAAATCTGGATTCTTTGTGCTCCCCATTCAGAGTCCTCTTACATATTAATGAATGATAAATTTGTGTTGGAGCTTATAGTTGTGACAAGGGATTAATAACAAGAAGTAGTAAACCTTGGTTGGTAAGAGATTAACAGAAAGGGAAGGAATCCTATGTCAAACTGCTGACAACTGATTCAGTTGCATTTAACTTGTTTAGAGCTAATTTCGAGTTTCATATAGGTCCTTACCCTAACTATGCTGTTAAGTACTAAGCTATTTCCAAGATTCCCGTTTTGGCAGTCTTTAGCTTCCTGAAGGACTTGTTGGTTGAATTATTTCTGTATTGTGTAAAATGATGTGCCTGTGGAAGGTCTACACTTGTTAATGGATGGGCAGAAATCACTAAGTGAGAAAAGACTGTAACTCCTCTTCCAAAGCAAGCAAAAGTTTAAAGTTTAAGGCAAATCTTACTTGTTTGCAATTTCCTTGGTGTCACTTTTGTGCTTAAAAGTGACAATGTCTCAATTATCTCATTAACTTTCATTGTTGCTTTCTGGCTTTTCCTAAATCTCCAGAATTCTCTATTCCAGCAGATTTAAATTATATCAGAAACTACCCTGTGCCCATTTTCAGTTATGTGTAGAGTGCCAAATTCTGATATTGCAGGACTGAAGTAGGATGGTTATCAAAGTAAAAGCCATAACATTCAAATAGAAGACTAGGTTTCTTCTTTTTTTCAGGTTAGAAAGTACTGGTTTCAACAAATACATGGATCTGTTGGTTTTCATAAGGTATGCTTGTGTTTAATTTTTCAGGTCTGCCATGACTTTTCACTGATTTAAATGTCTCAGTAGTGTTCTGGAAATCCAAGAATCCATACGGTCCAGTCAGGTCATTGTAGCTGTTGAATATTGAATTATCAGTCCTTATTTTTATAAAATATCTGTTCTAATTTTAGACAAGTAGATTCATCCTGTCAGTCATAAATTAGAGTTGAATATCACTTCTTGACTAACAGCTGACAGATTTCTTTACCAAAACTATGAAATAATTCCTCGCTTGCTCTGTGGGTTGGTCTGTCACTCTCATGGCTGATCTCTCCTTTGTTTTACAGATATGTTTCAGCGTTTTATCTGAAGTGTGAGGAGTTGAATGAAATGTAAACAGGGCTTTATTAAGGCCCGCGCAGTTATGCCTGATTTGCGGTCTTCATGATGAAAATCAGTAATTTTTGCATTGTTTCAGTTTACTAAAGTGTTCCTATAGGAAACTCAACAAAGTTGATTGCATTTCAATAAAAAGTTCATGTACATTGAACAAATTCAGTGTCTTCATTTAGTTTTATTCTTCTCAAGGATCCAGTTTGAAAGCTGTGCACACTGTTTTGTTTTAAGTATAGCTAGTGCTTCGTCCCTAGACATTCCCACTTCTTGTGTTTCCAAAATCTAAAGGAAGATGGACAAATGTTTATACTTCAGGCATTTGATCATCAAAATACACTTTGTGAAATGTTGCTATATGATAAAATACAGCAATTCTGAAGCCGATTTTTTTTTTTTTTTGCCATGGGGAATAGATTTCTCAATTATGATCTAGGCTAGCAAAATAATTTACACATGCTATTTAAAATATTGTAACCCTAAAAAACAAAACCAAAAAAACCCGAAGAGCTTGCTTTAAAATAGACCAGGCATTTAGGTTACAGATATTCTTTAAATTGAAGCTAGAGTATAACTAGAAAAAAGTTATTTTACATCTTTTCACAATTGCATATCAAAGTCAGCTTCTCAGGAGATTTCTCTCATAGTGACAATTTGCTCATAGGTTTAGAAATAGTACTTCAATTTTTATCTTTAGAAAAAGCTGGATTAAGTTGGAATCTGCAAATGAGGATTGTAGATTCATTAGTATTCACTATCCAAGTTACCAGGCCAAGAATCATAATCAGTGTCTTTTGCTGAGACATTAAACTACTTATCCTTAATTTTCATGTCTTCTATGTCTCTATCTTTCTTTTGCTGGGGGGGGGGGGGGGGGGAAGAGCTATTGAATAGCTGGGCTTCATGAAATATAAGTATTTATTAGAGAGGGTAACCGTACCCCTCATATTTGTGATATAAAAGCTTCATCTTTCATCTGTTCGGGAGATTAGTTGCTTTTTGTTGTTTCTGTCATTGGTATTGTCATGATACTGAGAATGTCAGTTATAGACTGTGGCCCTTCTGTGTTAGGTCGTGTTCAAACAAGAATTACATAACGGAATAAATAATAGAAATAGGATACCGGAACATAACAGGGAAGAATAGGAATGAAATTATAGATGAAAACCCACCATTAACAAGCATGCAGTTTGGCTATAGAACAGGAGGAACTTACAAACTGGTAAATACTCACAAGGAAGCGCAAAGAAACAGTGAGAAAATGCTGGGCATCGTAACAGACATTGGTGTCAGCACTCCAATAGTCTAATTGGTGCCAGACTCCAAAACGGCCTCAAAACTACTTTTTTTCATGCTAGTTAGGCTTTCACAAGGTAGGTCTCCATAATATGAAGGACTTGGAGCGCAGATAAGAATAGAAACTGTTTCTAAGTGCGATGAGCTTAATGGCTTCCTCTTTAATGCACCCTGTCCTTGTAACCAGAGCAGGACAATACTCTTTCTGAAAAGATGCGGTGTAATAGGCTAATTTCTAGTTATTTAATCATCCTCTTAGAATTTCATTTCAGATAATCAGACTGTGATCGTGTATTTTGTTCACAGGCTCAAAACCTTAAATTCGGCATCAGAACCTCTCACTGAATTACCCTACCTAACCTTCAAAGGTGAATTTAGCATTAGGAACACAACTCTTTACTTGTCAGGCTATTTCATACATGGACCAGGAAGTCCCGAAACTATTCAAGGAATTCTAGCTTAATTCCTTTTGCTCTTCTTCTGATTTTGTTTAGTGATGACAGAGCTCATACATCCTCATCTGGAACTCCCTGGACAATAGCTAGAAGTGCCAAGTCCCTGAAGTGCATGCACATCAAGTGCAGGACCTAGCAGACTCAGTGTTCATGCACTTAGTCTTACATGCACCTCTGTGGCTGTTTGCCTGGGACTCCCACGTGTCTGATATTTCCTTCAGAACTATTGTTTGGCATAATGTCTGGAAATCCCAGAAAAATTTGAGATTTGTTTTCTGTTTGAACAGAACTAGGAGGTTTCTCAGACTTTTTTGAAGAAAAAATAAGATTTAAAGTTCATCCTCGTATTTTTTCCAGTGTCAAAGCACAACACCAAGGCGCTCAGTAATTGAATGGCTAGACTTAATAATTAGATCGCTTGCTGGATATTATATTTATGCCACAGTAATGAATATAGTGTAAATTTCTCATTGTCTTATAAAGATTTTCCATTGTCTTGTAGAGCAGCCACTGTCTAACATTATTTATATTGTATTTTGATAAGACCTGTAAAAGTCTTGTTTCCTTTGGCCCACGAAGAAAAAGAGATGCCATTTCATAATGCACTACTGACGCTTGGATATGACTGGCTATAGTTTAGTTCATTGTCTTTTCTCACTGGACTACAGCCTATAGGAGCAACAAAGAATGTAATTCTCTGAACTAGAGTGTAGCTTCTGAAAAAAAGTAAGGAACAGAGACATATGTTAAAGTGGTGTAGTGGTGGGAACAGAGGAAAATAAAATAGATTTTTGATAAAAATAAAATAGATTCTCTAAGAAAGAGAGTTTACGAAAACCGTCTCAAAATTAACTTGATACGCTGATACTTATGGACAGGGGAAGCAACTTTGAGAGGCGTTTGAAGGACTGTTCCTTCTAGCAAAAGTGGTTCCGTGAAAGATGAGAAGACGGTACAAAATGTTACTAGCTTATTGAGAGGGATTCCAAGTGTTCTGGGAAAGTCTGGATGTCATGACAATTCCAGGCCTAGAGGACTAAATGTATAAGGCTTTATCATCTTTAAAGCAAGTCATATATTTTTAAGAGAGCACCTGAAAACTTAAACTATCTAGCCCCAAGAGGTAGATACAGGTTTTTTTCAGTCTATTCATAACAGACTGAGTTTATTTTTCATATCTATGAGTACCTTTGTTGGTTTACTTTACTTTCTGCCAGCCCTGGTGAAGATGCCGTTAGAAACCCTGTGAGCATTTCTAGCGACTTTATAATAAGCTAGACCACAGAGAATTTAGTGTCTGAAGTGCCAACATGCTTACCCTTAAGCTTTCACTTGATATCTAAAATGACTTGTCCTGTTAGCAGCCATCTCTGTGACCTCTAGCAGGGTCAGACGTGTCTACTGATATTAAGAAAATACCTTCACTATTTAACTTCAAAGGAAGAATCTTTTGGAACATACTGTTTTATTGCAATGTGGCTTTGTTCCTAGCTCTTCAAAATACTTAGTCAATGTGCTGAAAAAACAGTTTGAGGCTGAGATCCTTTTTTCATTAACAGTGTGAGAGCTTAAAAAAATAGATCTAATGTGTAAATATTCTGTTAGCAGTGCATTTCCCATAGGGTTGCCACCTTCACAAACTTTGGGCAAATTAAAAATAGTGGCAAATTCTAATATGGGAGGGAAGAGACACAGATATGAAATATGTAACCAGATAGAAAAAAATGATGATAGAGACATCTGCTGAGGTTGCTATAAAAGATGAAAAATAATGAAGCATAACTGAACACGTTTGCCCATTGTTGTTTTGTGATTCTTAGCCTTTTCAACTTGTATATAATTCTAAAAATGGAAGGAACCTCGGAATATAGCAAAATTTTCTGCACAATGAAGCTCGTGTTCCTGGAGAATGTCGTAAGTGGATGTTATTTATATGTAAGTCAACTAAGTCAGGTAGAGTTGGATGACTTGCTTAAGCTGATATCAAATTGTGTTATTGTCCAATAGTATTTTAAGCTAGTGTTGTTCTGAATGAAGAATAACTGGAGGGTGAAATGCATTCTGGTCTCTGCCGCTAAAGATGAGGTTCTTGTGGCCTGTCAGGTTTATTGTTTGCATTTATTTTTACAGAGTAGTTTGTTCACTGTTCTTTCCACTGCGAGTGTGGCGCTCTACTACTGTTGTCCTGGAATGAGAAGTGGTTCTAGGAAAAGGGTGTATGTCCAGGTCTGTGGAGGTTTGTCCTAGGCTCAAACCAGCTTTCGTTTTTAAAATAGCCCCTCACTGTTAGAGGCAAAGGTAGCAGGAAGTCCGGTGGGCTTATGCAATCTGTGCTGCGGTAACAAACGTGGCATGAAGCAAATCGTGTGACTCGTGACTATGTACTTTTAAAATACTGGTCGTTGATGGAATACCTGGAACAAATATACTGGGTAAAATTGAGCCATGATTTACGTTTTCATCTACTTCTCTGCATGTGAACTGTATTTTACAGAAGAATAATTATTTTTAAAGTAAGCAGCAGTGGGGAAGAACAGTCAACGTACTATAATTCCTGAAGTCTGAATGGACGCATTTATTTATTTAAGATTAACCCATATTAAAACCCTGCAAAACAACTGATTAAAGGGAGAGAGGAACTCAAAATTCTTCCCTAATAGCACAACTGTCCTAATGATCTGTTCATAAAAATATGAGCTTTGTATTTAATACTGTGGAGTTTTTTTTTAATCAGGAAATTCTATCCTTCTGGCATCTACTGTCACCTGCTGTTCCACAGCATAATTTGAAGACTAATGTATTAGTTTCTAGAACACTCTTATCTTTAGAACTAGATCCTATAATTCTATGGTCTGCTGCCCAAAATTGCTATCTGAATATTATTAAAATGTGTTATCTGATGCAATCGTGATGGATAACATCTGACTTACTAGTTTGCATGTTATTGCATTATATTCTTACAAATGCTGTGGCTGGGCAGCAGAGAGGAAACTGTCTGCCCTCTCCTGACTTAAGGTCAGGTGGGGCCGTCTGGGCTGAAGGCAGTGGATTGCTCCTCCTCATGGGATCCACTGGGCATATTCAAGAAGTAAACTCTTTGTGTGCAATTTCTATGTGAGCATGCGGGTAACCTACAGTACAGCAGAGTCTGAGACTTCAGAGGAGACACATGAAACATTTTACGCAAAGATATAACAGAGCCTGTGTGCTGTTTACTGCAGCCTCGGAAGCCCTGGAAAATAGCTTGGTTGAGAGCAAACGTGAGAGAAAGGAAAAGCCTGCAAAGACAGAATAGGGAGATATTTGTTTACAAGTTTCCTTTATTTCTGTTTTCTCTCAGTCATTCTGAATATCCTCTATTCAAAAAATTACTTATTCTGTTGTATACTTCCAGAAAACCTAGCATTTCAACTTAAAAGCCCTGATCTTTTCACAAGCACTCACTTTTAAGAAAAAGTCTAGGCTGATTTTCGTCAAAGTTCTGACCTCAAGAGCTTGTCATTCTAGTAGGTGCTGCCTAATTTGTATATACACTTGGTGCATATTGCTCTTTTGGAAGTCAGTTGTGCTTGCTGATGTTCTTCTGGAGGTAAGGGACTACACAAGTTAGATGTGCAAAAATGTAGTTTTGTGCACGCATGGGTTTTCAAATGCATCACCAAATAGAAAGTTGTTCTGGATTTTGTTTATATTTGAGCATTTTCTTGACACTGAATTGACCTTACTTAAAATTTTGACCATTTTTCTTGATATGGGCTTATATTGAAGCAGAAAGGTGCCTGTTGAATATTTGGAAAGGAATATTTTGAAATTCTGTGGGTTTTTTTTGGGGGGGGGGTTATGATTATATGAAGCAGAATAGGAAGGAGGAAGGGTGTTTGCAAACATTACTTTAGCTGGTAGAAGTTTTCATTACTTTAAAACTCTTAATATAAAATGTAACTCTGTACAAAATATTATACACAGAGTATTACTCTGTAATGCTCTGAATAATATAATGCAAAGTTTTATTACAAAATAAAATAGAATTTAATAGTTGAGAATTTAATAGTTCAGGATTTCATTTTTCCTGTTTAGTAGTATTAAACGAATGGCAGTAGATATTTAACACTGTGGAATTTGTAGTAAAAAGAAAAATAGAGCCAAAGAGTTTTTATGACAGTATTGTTAACGCCTTTCTCGTTTGTTCTGTACCAAGTAGTCTTTAAGTCTGTAGGTCTCCCTTTGCCCGCTGTTAATGCCTTCTTGAAAGCTCAAGTCTACACAAGACTTTATATTACTTTTTCTATCAAGTCCCTAAGCACTAAACTCTGCATTACATTAGGTAATTCTTCTATCAAAGAGGGATCAACTGCTGAGCAAACAATTGATTTTAACCTTTGAACAATTGCAGGCATTGTCTGATGGGCCTGTCCCATTGCTTCAAAAGAACCAAACAGCCAAGGAGCATATTGCAGCTTTTACTGTCTCGGTTGCATTTATTAACGATACAGTAAGCACGTCTGACTATCTTCTTTTCTTATAGATAGTATTCAACAGTTCTTTGAATCAGTCCATCCAGTACTTAAAGTCTATTTTTGGAGCGTGAGGTATGTCTGTCTTTTTCAGACTTTCAAACATGAAAAACATTCAGAAACTTCTAGCCTCTGCGGCTTATCTTTTTACTTCCCATTTAGCAGGGGCAATGTGTACAGCTGCTAATGGGGGTGTGCTTTAAAGGTGGAATTGCCCTCAAGATGAGGGCACTGTTGTTGCTCCATCCTGGCAACTGGAAAGCAAGCTTACTCCTTAATATAACTGGGTTGGAATGGTTCAATTAAGTGCATTTTCTACTGGAAAAATGCCAGTTTATTAAATTTGGTTCTTCCCAATCCTTGACAGGTGCCTTGATCGCTGGACCATAGCCAAGCTTTCCCTCTGCCTTAGGGCAAGAATTAGCAATTCCGCTTAGCAGAGTGCCTCCAGCAGGAACTAGATGGGAGCTCTTTCGCTTGGACCTTCAGGCAGTCTCCTGAAATGTCAGAGACTCTCCTTGAGATGCTTGGCTCTACATGAAAAATGATGAGCCGGAGAGTGGAACTGTCGCGGATGGTGTTTTAGTAAACGCTTGGGAACTCCTTGCCGCAGGACACACTGGATGCTAAGAGTTTTCCTAGGTTCAGAAAGAACCAGACAAATTCTTAGAGGAAAAACAAATCCATCAAAGGCACTAAATACATTGTGATATATAAGTGATGTATAGTGATATACAAGAAACTCCTGAGTTATAGCTTGTTGGGTGCTAGGGGAAGGCATAGTGACATGAACATGGGTCTGCCTTATTGCTAGTGAGAGCCCTGTCTTACAAGGGTTATTGTCTGTTTGTGTGCCATATGAGTGGTGCTTCTCTCACAAAACATTTCAAAGCTATCTGGCTCTTTGTTTCTCATTAAATCAAATTCCTGTTTTCTAGTTAACCTTTCCCTTAAGCAAAAAATATTGAGGGAGAAAAAGAGAGGAAGTAACAGTTCAGTGGTGAAGCTCATCCAGGGCAAAGTGGAACAGGTTTATAAACTGAGGAATAAATTTGTCTCATGACATTTTGGATGAAAAGAGGGGCAGGGAAAGTGTAAGAAGAGGGAGAACAAAGAGAAACAGGTGATTGTTTCTTAGCAAGAGGCATAATTCTCAAAGATGAGAATTTCTTTCCCTTCTAAGCTGTCTTGCCTGGTGTAGCCTTTCTAGTGCCCTCATCTCTGAGAAATCCTTGATATGTTTTTGTTTGATATTTGGAGGCCAAACAATTAGAATTCCAGCACGCTGCTGAAGTCACTGCTCCCATTAGTAATAACGGAGGTTGGGTCTCCGCTCCTGTGCACAGCACTCAACATTCATCCGTAATTGTCTATAAAATCAAATCATATTCACTTTATTATTTGACATTGCTCCCACTGACAGTCCTGTAAACACATCAGAATTGTTTTCTTGGATGTTTGCTATACTCCTTTGCCTCCTTTGTGCCATTTGTGCTAATTTAAGATGTTGTAGCCTGTCACACTGGGACACAGCTACTGCAGATGGTTAACCTATTGATCTGTTACCCCCTCCCCTGCATTGCTTTTCCCCTCCCATTTCTCTTCTCTTTGCTTTCTCATTATCTGTAGCGCTCATGTTAATGTTAGTCTTTCAGATGAAATCATATATAGATTCCAAAGGAGGGTTTTTATGTGCAGTTGTAGTGTTATGTAGTAGTAATATCTTCATTTGTTTGTAAAGAATGTAATGTTCTATTTTATTATTTCTGTTGGTTTAATGTGTACTTTTAAGAGTGTTAGTTGTGAAAGCAGACCAATTTATCTTGTGCAGAAAAGGGAGTAAAATCTTGACCATGAGTTTTCAATGTTTAAAGAATGCAAGATTAGGTCTTCATTGAGATCAACTTTGTTCCTCTCATGCTTCAGTTTCTTTGAATCTACTCATACAGCAAACCTAATGGAGGCTTTTTTTTTGCCTAACTACTTGTTTTTCTTTTCCTTTTTGTTGTGTAACTTAACTTAATTTTTTCTTTCTTCAGCAATGTAAATGTTGTAATATTTAATTTCAGAGCAAATAATCTATCTGCATGGACGAATATATGCCTTTCACTTAGTTACTAACTGGAGATGCTGATGATGAAAGATGCTGAGCCGCTCAAGTTCTGTGCAATGTGAGGGTACATTGTGAACTGCAAAACTGGGACACCAGTGCCTTTTTCTCTTTTCCTTTATATGCCCCACCTGATAACGGATGAATCGTATCATTTCTGTTAATATGCATATTGCACAATGGCTTCTCAGTATGGGACTGAACTCCAGGCAGAGTTTGTTGGAAAATAGAACAGTTTAATTTGGTTTGAATACCTTGCTGTTTGTTTGGCTAAAATGCATCTCATTGTAAGACAGTATTTTCATTTACTTTTAGTGAACATGTCACTATGTTGCTTGTGCCAGCTTATCTTTGTTTTCCCTGCAGTCGTTCATGGCCTACCAAACTAATTTCCATGAAATTCCATGATCAGTGGAAAATGAAACAGCTCAAGTCTCAAGGTGGTATCAGAAACATTGCACTTGCTTGATGTTAGTTAAAGAAAATGCCATGTATAAGTGAAATCTACCCAGGAGGGTGTGTGTTTGGTTATTCTATCCACCAAGGTATTGGAGATAGTCAGTTTTGGTAATAAAGTTATACTGTACCAAAATATATAGGTTAAAGCCTTTTCATCTGTGTCTAAGTCTTTGCAATGTTAGTAAGTGTTTGCTATGTAAATGCTACAGACTTTTCTAGGTCATTTAGCATTGTATGAGAAATCGCTGCTCTGACCCCATATGGTGAAGCGTCAGAAGCTAAACAGATTGGCAGGGCAGGGTCATAATGCGCTATAATCCTTGAGGACATCACTTGCCTTTTAGCCAGTTTGAAGCAGCTTGACATTCCTTTCACCAGTGACACTGTTTATTTCTCTATAATAGTTCTGTCATAAAAACTAACTGCAGCAGACAGATTTGATATGAATTTCCTGTAGTAGTTTCAGGAGAGGTGGACAGGGTTTAATTCTAATATATATTGTGTATCAGTTGGTTCTTACAACAAACCACGTGTTTTGGAAGTAGATGAATCTCTCTCGCTTGCAGTTTTTTGTGAACACATTACTAGATCATGAGGGAATAGGATATATGCTTTGAGGTATTGCGGTTTAGTAGTCAAATCACAGAGGTGATAGTTAGGCCTCCTACATTCTATTTTCCTCAGTACTGTTTGTTATTAATAAAAATATGATTGCATTTTCTCTCATTTCTTGTTTGCTTTCATAATACCAAGAGCAAAAGTAGAATTATAGGAAGATTGCATTAGAAGAGATCTCAGGAGATTATCTAGGCTGTCTCCTGATGCATGGTGGAATCAAATCATGGGCTGATGTTGCCTTGACTTTCTCTAAAAGATCTCTAGTGTTAGTAACTTCACAACCCCTCCAATGATGTGATTTTTAGGCTGGCTTTTTATCTCTTCTGACCTCAAATGTAATGCCCAAAATGGGAGAAAGTATTCTAGCTGATCAGACTTCACCTGCTAATGCTGTGTACTGTGGAAGGATTACCTGCATCTCTTACAGAAAATATTTCTAGACGTGTGCTCTACCTTTTTGTTGTTAATACCATGACACTGACACAGATAGGTTGCAGTGAGAAAACTGCTGGATTTTGTATGACAAGCATTTGAGGCGCTTTTTCTTAGTGAGTACAAATGCTGTTTCTCACTCCATTTATTGCCATGATGAACCACCCAACCAGCATTGACTTTAGTGTGGACTTGTGCGGGCGTGTGCTTGTGTGAGTACATGTATGTAAACATGAAGACCGTAATAGCATCATATCCTTTAGAAAAATTCTATTCAAAATTGTTACTGAGATTTGATATTCCTGAAGCTCAATGACTATGAATATGGAGATTCTATTCATAGCAGTCCTCATTGCAGAAGTTTGAACTCGTTAGTTTGTACGTCTCTGTCTTCACCTTTGGAATTGATCTAACACTTACAGAGGTGCTGTAAAGCATTGAGGAACTGGCATCTATGAAATGTTCTGTGCTTCTCTCTCATCCTTCATTTCAGTTTCTCAGTGTTTTTGCTTTACCTTATAACATTGGTTTTATCAAAATAGAATTGTATTCTAAAAATACAGTGAAATGTTAAATGCCTGCATTAAAATATACATAAAAATATTTCCTATAGAGCATACATTTTTAAGGTGTGTGCTAATGGTGTTGTTTTTCTGCTATTTACCAGCTGTATTTCAGGGGCTATTTTACGTCATTCATCAAGGTGAATTTTGCATTTTAACTGATAAACATCATTACAGAACCGTTTATTTAAAAACTGATCAGTCTGGAATTTCAGCTTGCAAGTATGTTGTGTGAATACACAGTGAATGAATGTGTGTGCACAGTGTATATAAGCTCACAGTATAAATTTTTGATACAATTTATTTGCAACAGGATCAATGAAAATATTGTATTTTTTTTTTTTGGCTAGTAGTTGCAGTCACAAAATATCTGCTTTTCTGCTATTATCTGGAATGTTCTTCAGCGTGAAATGCACGTCTGCTTAGTTCAGGCACTTGAAAATATCCTTTAATCTCCACAACCTACTGTATTCCCAAAAGCATCGATTATCCATCTTCATGGAATCATCTTGTGGCCTGGCTCCTCTTGTTACAACGTTTGCTGTTCTTACTTCTCTCCCACTTCCTCATTTTTTAAGATTCAGTTAAATATACTAATTCTTTGATTAGCTCATTTTTCCTCCCTTTAGGAATAAGATTTCTCTCTGTTTTGTCTCTTCTTGTTTTTGAATCTTACCATAAATTTTGAATTCAGCCATAAAGATTTATGAAGAGAGTCATAGAAATTCAGAGAGCCTAAATTTTATTTCTTTTTCTATTTATCTGCTAATGTACACTGCTTAAAAAATACTGGAAAAAAGGCAGTAATTTTGACTAACACAAGTATCAAACTCCCTTACTGTTTCCATCTTTTCATTATGCATAAAACAAGTTGCTCAATAGTATCATTCTAAAAAAAGCCTGACTTGTTACAATATTTGATCTTCCTTTGTCTCTATTTTGACTACTTTTAGTCAGATAATGTGTGTAATACTGTTATATATGATTCCTCAGACTGTCTTCAGAGCAATGCTCCTACAAAAGCTCATTCAAGTTCACGAGGGGGACAAGAACGTACAGCAACTTCATAGTGTTCCTAACCTCTACAGTTCCTAACTGTAAACAGGCAGATTTTTCCTAAGGTCATTAATAGACTTGCATTCTCAAGCTCTTAATTCAGCAGTATTCCTACCAGTTCATTGTCTTTTAAAATGCCAAGCTAAGAAAATTGGTTCAAACGCACGGCTTGCTCAGATCATGTTTAAATTTTAATCTACAGTGAATAACAGCTATGGAATTCTTCTGTTGTCTGTCAGCATTTTATATTGTCCAGTGGGAATCTTGTGTAGCTTCAGATGAGACCCATCTGTTTTGCTGTTCGTCTCATTATGCCATTCAAAAAGTCACTTCTAATAGTGTGAGAGAGCCACACAATGCTTTTGATTGAGAAAGGGAAGAAAATTGAAAAAAACCCTCACCATCAAGACTCATTTTTTTCAATTGTTTTTTCTTCTAAGAATTTGCATTTCCTGAGCAGAACACTTATAGATCCCCTTTTAATTTGGAGTTTAATTAGTTGTTGTAATAACTATTGACTTTGCTGTGGGGATATGCCAGTATTATTGATATGACAATTAAATGCAAAAAGATTAGTCTATTAAAGAAGTACTAATTGACTTTTGTCATATTGGACCAAACTATTAACAGCTGATTGGTCAAAATAAACTGAGCTCTAGCTTTAATTATTAAGCTCTGAACTGCATTTCATATGCTACTTTTTATATTTTTTCTGTTCATATTTGAGTAATCCTCTGAATTAGTACATGTATATTTTCAAATGGATTTTAATTTAGTATAAATAGAAATGACAGAACTATTTGTGTTTATTGTTGATGTGATAGAAGTAAGAGAAGCTGGTGGAATGATTTGTAGATAAAGGAGGAAGCTTTGTGGATAGTGTGTAAGCTGTTATATTTTGATCATGCTGACGTTTACTAATAACGTGAAAATTGCTCACCTTACTTCAAATTGAGTCTTAATATATTAGCTTTACTTCTCTGCGACATATTCTGACTTCCTCAGTTCACAAAGTGGATACAAGTTGTGCATAAGTGTATTTGTTTAAAGAAGTAAACCCTTTTTGCCTTGATAGTAATTTGCATTCATTTTGCATGGATACAAATGATTTTGCAAGATAGGAAGTACTGTCAAATATTATGTTGTTTTTTTTAAATCTTGACCTTTTTTGTGTTATGCTTCCATGCACCATTGTCTAATTCAAGTTAAAAGCGTTGCTACTTTGTCGTATATTGGCACAAAGTCATCGTTTTCTCTTTGGAAAAAATTTAGTCAACTTTGAAATTTTAAAAATACGGGAGATCCGTAATTGTTGTAACAGCATAAGTTTTAAGATATGAGAATGAATTTGACACCTTTTTCTCCCCTGCTATCTAGGAAGAAAAGTGATTTTCCACTTAAAGTTGAATTCCTTAGTTGTGCTGCTGAGAGAGAATTGAAATGTTTCCTGAAACTTGAAGTGAAACTGTTACTGACAATTCTTAATCATCAGTTGTAATAGTTTGCGCATGCTAAGTAAGCATTGCTCTCCTCTCTCTCTTGTAGTGCAGCAGTTAAGGATACGGACGTACCCTTATGAGATCAAGATCAGGAAGACGAGGTACGACTTGAAAAATGTGCAATAATTTAATGTTAATGATTTTCATCTCTCTTTTGGATGTAATTTTTGGCTCATTTTCCACTGGTTAGAAGACTCTTCCGGCACTTCCGATTTTCACAGCTTGTCTCAGTTTGTCCTTCACAGTGTAGGACAGTGGATGACTCTGGATTGCTGCTGTTCCTGGATCAGACTTGTTTGACTTTAGAGTTACGTAGTAATTTATAAAGAAACCCTTTGTATTTTTCCAGAATTTACTTTTAAGTAATTAGTCATTTTCATAGTTTTTCATGACTGCGTTTGTTTCCAAATGGCATTGCTTAAAATATTCATTGGAGTCATGAGGGAAAACAAAGTGAAATCACAGGCCTGTCCATGAGTGTTTTGTGAAGTGCCAGCAATTCCGCTTGGTTGTGTTGCTGGTGAGGGCTTAGAGTTACATGCTTTGTTTGCTTTTGGGTTGTCCTGCAGGTGCTGTAGGACCTCCAAAAGATTTGAAATGCTTCGGTGTTAGCTAGCAATGGACAGAGCAGTGAGAGAGGATGAATGTTGAGGCTGAGAGGAGTCACATGGAGGTGGGTAGAAGGAAATGGCATACTAGGAGCTGTGAAAGTGCTTCCACTTTTCTTTACAGTAGCAGTCTGGGTCTTAGTTGATAGTCCAGCGCTAGTCCAGGGGGGTCACTAGGCTAAAAGCACATATCACATGGCTGCCTAGCTTTTTGCATGTGCAGTTCCCCTCCTCCCAGGCAAAGCTCGGTGGGTCCATGTGAGGGTGGTCTCACCATGTCAACAGAGAGGACTTCCTCAAGCTCTGCAGGTCAGGATTATGTTTCCAGCACTGTAAAAATGTCAAAAAAGCAACTAGAGGAGAGAGTTAGGTGGTTTAAATTGAGCTGAAGTAACCTACAGGTTTAAATGCCTGCATTGGGACCAAAAGTACTTTTTATGGGTGGGGAGGGAGGAAAGACCAACTTTGCTAGTGGGGTTCAGAGAGAAATTGTGAAGTTGTTAATACAGTAGAATATACTAATATTGGAGCAGAAATTTAGGTAGGGATAAAAATATATGTAACTCTATAGCTGAAACCTAAACTCGATCCAGCAATGGAGTAGTAGAGTGTTCAGAAAAGTGAACCTCATGCTGTTAAAAATAGGCATGAAGACTGCTTGGTTCTTAGTGAGCTAGACTAAAATTTGTATCAAAGGGAACGTTCACTTCTCAGCTGCCTCAGTTCTTGACAACGCAACAAATGTTTCAGTCATTTTGAAAAGACGAAAATTGAATCCTTCACCTGTAATGTACTGTAGATGGAGTCAGGGTTCTGGCATGTTGTGTGAGCGGAAATGGCAGTTTGGGAGTAGAGGAAAAAATAATTAGGTAGAATCCTAGGATGCTGATGCCGCTAATTATGCAATTAAGTAATATTGCAGTAGGTTTCTGATGCGGTATTATCTTAATAAGATGAAGCAGCATAATATCAGCATGGTTTTTCAGTCACGGATAAAGAAATCACTAGTTTCTAACCAAGAGAATAGTAATTTTTTAAAATGGAAGTCACATTTTTCTATCATCATTTTAGCTGAGTATTTTGTTTTTGCTGCAAGCAAATCACTTGAAAAATTATGTGCTGAAACACAGCTTTTTCTTTACGTACATTCTCAAGAGACTAGTTTAAAGCACACTTGATTTGACAGTCTAGAAAATCAAATAGTTATCACAAAGGTTATGCTCTTTTGTTCCTTAGTACACTTGGCTTAGTATTTCTGAATACAGGTTAATATTCTCCAATTAACCGTGTTAAAAGTCTTTAAATATGTTTAAAAAAAAAAAAAAAAAAGCAACCCTCTGAGGTTCTTTTGAAATTTTAAGTTGCTTTCTAGTTATGTATACAAAACAGAAATAGCTTGTTTTTTTCCTTTATTGCATACACAAAATCTCAGTGGAAGGAATATTTTGTATAACTTAAGATCTAAATGCTGTAAGCTGCAATATAAATATACAATATAGATAGACAATATAAATAAATCTGAAGTAATCTTTGCATGGAATAACTTGATAGAAGGGATGAAAGAAAATGACCTTCTAGAATGGCAGCTGCAGAAGGTCAACAGAATATAGGTAGAACTACATAAATAAGCTGTTCCTGGAGAGCTTGTAAACCGGCAATATTTGGTATGCTTCTAACCAAGTGTTTGGAGTGACTGTTTAATGATGAGATGTAATGGAAGATGGGATCTTGTAAAATCCCATATCTTACAGCATTTATGTATATGCAAACTCATAAGAAAACAAATATGAGGAAAAAACCCTCAAAGTGTTAAACTCCTATGATTATCATTTTTTAAAAGTAACAGTTCTATCTTTCTGCCTTTCCTAATAGCATTACAAAGACAAGTAATAATACTGGCTCTGGATTTCCTTTCTTAGATTTTTTTTTTTTTTAACTTATCGTGCCATTATCTCAAAGGCTTGTTTAGGTCATTCCACTTAAGATTGTTCCACTAGATGTAGAACCTGGAAGAATTTTCCTGATAAAGCAGTTGAGAATTTTTTTCTTTCCCTCAAAGTTGCCTACTTGATATCACTTAAGAGGACTGTCAAGGAAAGTTGAAAATTAGGAGCCAAAAATAATAAAGTAAGCTTTTAAAAAGTTAAGATCCTTCTACTGAAATGGAGTTATTGATGATGGTAGAATTGAACATTAAGAAACATGAAATCCATTTGAAATTCAACTCATGAACATAGAGTATGTGATATATAGATGTAGAAGATATTGCAGTGAAAACACTACTGTGTTACTTCATCATTAAATTAGTGAAAGAGGGTTGTACCTTTTAAGACTGTATTTCCTGAAGGTTTTTGTTTGTTTGTTTGCTTTTTGGGTAATGTTTGGTCTATGTTCCTCCTTATATGTATAAATATATTATCAATTGAGTAAATATTTTTATAGGTTTTACAGTTCCCAGTAAGAAGGATGTGAATTTATGTGCGTCATATAATGGATGAAATACAGAGATAAAGCTCAAAAGGATTCACTAATTTCAATTTTTGTATGCATGACTTGATCAGATCTATGTTCAGAGGTGCTGAAAAAGTGCAAAATCTGTTGAAATTGGTGCGTCTGTGATCATTACTAGTTTGAAAACAAAATGTTTGTTGATTTGATATTTGATACCATTTGATATTCAGCGGTGCAGAACAAAACCTGGAGCTGTGTGGAATTTTTTTCAGTTATTCTGGGGGATCTGAACACGGAATGTACTTCCGAAAAACAGCTAGAACTCCAAAGTGTTAGTAACTCTTAATACGGATCTATTAGATTTATATTTTTCTGTTTGGCCATAGTGATTTTCCAGAACTGCAGCGCTGTTAACATGGGAAAGACATGCCTTTGAAAAAGGGAGTAACACTGCAGGTGTGCACATCATGTCCCTCCCAGTCTCTTGGGGAGAGAATTAGGAAACCTTATTTCCTTTTGAAATAGAAGCAGAGACAGCCTCCTCATTTCACTTCTTCAGCACAGCTGATCTGATTCTTTTCAGTGCTGCAATGATGATACTTCAGACAGAAGAAAGAAAATACAACAAAAGAAAACATAAAGTATGTAACAAAAGTTTACTATCCTTATGTACTGCCCTGAGGATCCATCCCTCATATCTCTGATCTGAGACCAAGCATAATGCTACCTCCTTCTTAGGATTTGTTTGTTTTTTTTTTTAACTGTTGTTTTCTTAAAGGGGATGCTATATGCCTTTTCAGTGCAAAGTGGGTCATCTTCAACTGCAAGCTGTTAAGCTTTTGCAATCCAATTTTCAAGAAAATTAACCAGCTCTTTCTTACCCAGATCATGAGAGCCCATGTGGCCTGAGGTTTTCAATTTGGATCTAGTTCTCAAATATTTCTTCCGTGATCTGTAAGATTTTATTTTCTTTCATTAGTCTTTTATAGATGTTACTTTTAAACAGTCTTACTCCTTGGCTTGTGTATTCAGCATTTTCCTCTACTTCCCATACTTCCAGTAAGTGACATATATATTTTCTTTCTATTTCATATTCGTGTTCTAAAGTTCTCAAGCACTTGCCTGCCTCCTCTTCTTCCACCTCCTCTTCCTCCGCCTCCTCTTCTAGTATTATCTATCTGAGAAACAAAACAGCCAAAGTTTTAAGAACATGCTGTCTGTTCTATCACTTACCCAAGAGTTGGAAGGGCTTGTGTTTTCTGATTGTCTTACGCAATGATTTTCTGAATCGTTACTGAGGAGATCAGGAAAAGTATAGATCTCAACAGTGTCTACGAATCAAGTTTGTAACCTATCATCAATTAAACAGTTTTTGTAAGTCTTTTTAAACAGTTAACAGACTTCACAAATAGAAAAGAATCTCACTATGAGGTTTTCAGTAAGCAAGTTTTCCTTATTCTTCAGAATAAAGAAGTCTCATTATCACTTTAGCAGTAATATTAAATAAAGAAGTGCACTAAACTTCCTGAGCTGCTCGTGTATGATTATACTTATCTAGTGGGATACGGCCAAAGTCACTGTGATATTATAGGAGATGCCTCATACTTTCTGTTTTAAGAAGGTGGCATTTGTCAGTATTGATTTGCTGCTGCTGTACTTTGTACTTTGGGTAGCACTCGAAAGAACTCTTAATAACTTCAACTGATCTTGGCTTAGTACATCCAGTTGTGCAGTGTACTGATTTTTGTGCCCACAGTCATTGAGGCTATTCTTTTGTTGGAATTTTGTATGAGAAATGAATCTTTTCCTCTGTATCTTGATTTGTCAACAGTTGCAATCAAATCTTATTTATAAAAATTATAGTCTGCAAAAGCTAACTGCAGAGTTAGGAGATTCCCTTCCCCCCCACCCCCAGGTTATTTACTTGAACCTCACGGAATTTTTTCAGTATTTTTGAACTTTTCTGAAGAAGAATGTGTGTCCTATTTATTTATTTATGGATGCATCAGCTTGAAATGATTCCTAAACTATATTTCATTAGAGATATTATTTATGACTGTTATGGCATAAGAGAAATTGGAACTGTGATCATCTTTTTCCATGGATTCATTGTTCATGAAGTATTTCCCCCCTTCCCACCGTGATCATAAGCAAAACTTTTGGAAATGTGGTTCTGTTTAGCAGTACAAAATCTATTTCCTAGGAAAAGCATAGCACTTGATTCAACAATCTTTGTTATTTTTAAATAGTGAATAGGGATAGAAATGATGGCAAATCCCATTTGAAGATTTGAGAAACTAACGTGCAAAATATTTTTGCCATTTTAGACCATCTGCGATTGGATCTGTCAGTTTGGAGAACAATTATGAGCCAACCTTGCAAGTCTTTCTTTCACTAACTATTCCATAATAGTTCCTATATACACCATTAAACATACTGAATTTTAAAGCTCCTGTGCAGCCCAGAGGTTTTATGCAGCTTGCACAAAAATCAGAGGAAATGGTGGAATCTGCTTCAGTAAGTGGCTCCAACAAGAAGTTCAAAATAATTAAAACTGCCAATTGAGAGAACTCCTCAATAGACAGAAGACTTACAGAAGGATCCTTTTCCACTGATCTACTGTCTCCTAGCTAGCTAATTAACAAAAGAGCTTTTCTACCTGGAAAAAAAAATCTGTTTCAGTCCTTCAGAGCCACCTGCATTAAATATTTGACACAACTGTGTTCCTTTAAAGCGACATGAAAAAAACAGCTTCTTAGAAATGCATCTAGCTGCTCTCATTGTTACTAAAACTTTGTTCTCAGAAGTATATTGCATCTTCCAATAATTTGATGCCATAAAGTCTCAGAATGTACGTCTGCATAATATTTTAATAATTTTTAAATATTTAAAATTAAATAGGTACTTTTAGTATTTAAAAATCATATTTATTTAGGTATCCATTTAATAGAATTCTGTAAACTTCAGTTCTCTGTAATAGGAAAAAATAGGTTACTAAAGGTGGACTCTCTGGCCTGATATAAGGAGTCTTCCAGTCTTTCTAGGTCTTTTAAAATGACCTTATTTGTGAAACAGCAGAAAACGTACTTGGTGGCGTTAGTAGAGTGGCAAGCTACAAGAGATGCTATTGAAAATGTAGTTGCTGGGACGTGCCTAAATTAGTAACATATAAAGTTGGTCCCCACCCCGTCTCACACACAGGAGGATATTTTTGCTTTGTGACACTTGCATTTTAGGACAACCAGGATGGGTAAGGATGTTAGTAAAGTGAAAAAGTTGAGCAGAGTTATGGGTCTGCTACTGTTAAGTGTATTCCAATACTAATTCAGTTATGCTAAGGATATCTTACTCATTAAGGTCCCGAGGCAAATGTGTGGCAGTAGTGCTCTGGAGACAGCTCTGAGGCATCGTAACAAGGCCCTGTCTGGATCCACTCAGCAGACAGTACCAGCATGCATTGTAATAAATGAATCCTGAACCTTTAAAAATACTCATTCTTCTCAGCAGGCGTTGTGATAGTTTGTGGTTTGCAGAGATCTAACCTTAACATTGCTAATCAGCCACAGTTGGGCATTGCACCAGCCCTTCTCGTCCCACTCCTGCAGCAGGATTTTTGCTAGAAATCTAAATTGTGCTCTTCAGGAATTTATCACATTTTTCTGTGGAAAGGAAACGACACATGAACACATGAAGTGTTGAAGAGCTAGGGAACATAGTTCAAAAGCGGGAAATGAGGTTCGATGAGTGAACTATCTCATACAAGAAATAGTAAATGAATATAAACAGTCACCAGTGCATGTGAGTGCTCTAAAAATGATACATTAATACAAGACATTGCTAATTTTGTCTGAAAAAAGGAGGGCATTGCATCTGAATAGGTCTTTCAAAGCACATTAAAAAATTTAGCCTAAGAAACTGGACACCTTCCTCAGCCATTTGACTGCCACTGTACCTGTGGTAGCAAGTTGAACTACTCATTACTTCTAGTTAATTTAACTTTTCCCTCAGCAGTGTGATGTCTCAGAACTTCATGATCAATAATAAAACCACTCAGAAACTACTGTCTGGCAGAGTAAGTGTGTAGCATGAGAGTCAATGAACTTCAAACAGAAGTAAATTTCTACAAAGCCATCTGTTACTTGTCTTCTAGGCAGTTGCAAAATTGTAATAAATATGCAGTTTTAGCTTCAAGATCTGAGCCATTTCCATATCTACTATCTTCATATGCTGGTACAAAATTGCAGAAAAAGAACTCCAAAGCTGAATTCCTAGGGTATGGCTAATTAGTTAACATTGTAGTGGTACTCCTGTAGATCTGTGTTGGTCCAATTCTGTGCGTTATATACTGGAGAAATGCTCGAAGCCCCCCCGCCCCCTTTTTTTGTTATGAAATTGTCATGGATAGCTGAGAGGTCAATACACAAGTGAAGCGCTGTAAGGGCAAGCTTAAGGCACGTCTTTGTGGTGTCAGCTTCACAATGTGGAAAGCTACAGCTGAAAGCTGTCTGCTCTCGAAGAGAAAATGTGCTCACACTGTCAAGGCCTATGAACAAAACCAGAATGACACTGGGCAGCAGGGAGGGTGCCAGACGAAAGAAAATCCAGCGAGTTCAGGAAATTACATACATGGTAGCTCTTTGCGCTACTGTACTCTGAAAATCTGATTAATTTCATAGCAGATAAGACACAAAAGTAGATTGTTCATGCTGTGAGTCAGTGGAAAATCTCTGTCATGTGTCATCATTTTGCTTCTTCTACTGTCACGCAGGTTATTGTGTGCTCTCTGGATATTCATCTGCAAGCTTTTACTCTTGGCTTTTCCAAATTAGCTGGTTTTCAAAATAAGAAAACCCCAAATCACATCATGACTCAAACATCTTTTAAAATATTAGCGTACTCTCAAGTGTACTTTGGACACAGACCTTCTTGTCTCCCTGCAATTGAAACATATTGCAACAGTATTGTTGTTTTTAGAGCGAACCATGGTATTAGGAACTGTATACAAATTGAATTTGTTATTTGCCAGTATGTTAAACATGTTGATAAAAATGATGAGTTGATAAACAGGATTTAGAGCGGATAATTCATAACAGACTGGTTGGCACCATCTAAGCTGTGCTATCATTTTTCAATAGTAGCTGTTTGTAGGTCATGCAGAGACACTGGAGGAATCGCATCAGAGGCCCCAGTGGTTTTTCCTTTCCTCACTAAAGACAGCAATGGACATGTTTCATGGGGAAAAAAAAAATCAAACAATGTAGACCTCTAACATCTGGAGCTGTGGCAGATTCACTGTTCTAAGATAGTTGCTTTTATATGTATTTTCTGGGAACTCAAATATCAATAGAAATAATCATATTTGTATTGTTTCCATCAACTAATGGCATGATAATTCCTTTATTTACCATGTAAGGAAATGAAAGGGCCATTGTTCCTTGGATGGATATATCCCTTGACGGTTGTGGCCCTTTGATCTCCCTGCATCCGGCTCGGACGTACTCAGTGGTTCAGCAGAGCTGCCAGGGAGTGCTTTAGCACCTTCTTAGCAATATCGTCTTCATATATGTCTTTATCTGTAGTACTCTTTCTGGTAACACTGCGTGAAGATGATCCTTCTGTGACAGGAGCTCGTGGTAATACAGGGTTACAGTCAGGTTTTGAGTGATTTTTCATGCAGGTGGAACTGCGTACTGGTAAAACCAGCATTCAGTGCCACAAGGGAGTGGTGTGAGGAGAAAATAGGTTAACTATTGTCTTAAATTGTGCAGCATGCAGTCCTAGACTAGATACAGAGAAAAAGGAAAAAAAAATACCTGAAGAGAAGTCCAACCGTAGGCCCCAACAATGCTTAAACTCTACAGTAATTAATGGAAATGTGAAGACAAGGATTTAAAAAGAAACCCAGTCTTCCTCTAGAGTAAATGCCAAGACCGTATCTAACGAAGTCTACTGAATAGAAGTTGGAGCTTCTCCAGGAAGGAAAATGACTGAAAACTTATCACTCAGGAACACCAAATTTACTGTAGGATGAACATGAAGAAGCAAGGAATGTTTTGATTCTGTTATGTGAGGCAGTAGTGAGCTGTTAAAGAGAAATAAGTATTTTGGCTGATGCATAAAAAAGCTTTAATAGATAAGAAAAATATAGTACTCCAGTTATTACAGGCCTTGAGGGCAGTAAAGAAGAGCAGATAACAAAATGCTTTGCTGATTTAAAGGAAAAAAGTTTTCATGACAGCCGGAGCTTTGATCATGGAGGATTTTAATTGTTGAGATTTTGATTGCGATAACTGTAGTATTAAAAATATATTTTTTACTGATAATACTGTATTGCTCTGTGAGACAATTTGTGGAACAATCTGTATAGTCAGAGGCTATTTGGGAGCTAATCCTGTGAAGGAGACAAGTCTAATTAATTAAAAAAAAAAAAAAAAAGCCATGTAGGATCTAATGATCACAGTATTATCTGAACATACACTTTAAGAATAAGTAAAAGAGAAACAAAAGTTTGATTGTAAAGCAGCCAGTGTTGAGGAACTATTAAAATGCCCTAAGGAGTGTTCATATCTGTTATGTATAGTGAGCCTTTTAATAGAGAAATTTGAAATATTTAAGAAATTGTGAGCAGCAATGATTTTGTGACTCAGTTTAATTAAATTGAATTCATAGGAAGTTAAAAAGTCAAAACTACTAGAAAGCGTAGAGTAAAAATATTTAGATGATTTCTTCAAAATATTTGTAAGAAGAAAAATGTCTCTCTATATATGTATGTATAATTGCAAAAAAGAAAAAAAAAAAGCAAACAACTTAAGGAATGAGAGGAGCACAAAACTCCACAGAATGATGTGATACAAGAACACTCAACTAACAAGAATGCTTTCCTGGTTTATATTTATGGTCCATGTTAAAAGTAAGTGATCCAGTGGGGACAATTCTTGATTACTAATTCTGGTTACGTTTTTTCTACAACAAAAATTCTCTCTCAGTTATATTGTCCTCTATCGTTTATCTTTCCTGCCTGGCAAAAGGGTACAAATTTACTTCTTAAAGCAAGTTATGCTATTTCAGAATTTTTTTAATCAAAGGAACAAAATATTAGCTTTATTTTTTGCAGAAGTACTTTTCCTAAATAGTAGAAGGAAATACTGATCTAATATTTCTTCCTCAGAGACGACCCAAATTAAAACCTGTAACTTGCCTGTAGTTCCCTATTTTTTGCTTTAAGTCTTACTTCTATTCCTATTCACTTCAATACAATTTTTATCTTTGGTTTTGATTAAACTAAGTAAGACTCTCTCACTTAAACTGCCTGTGCACTTGTGTTATTTCAGAATAACATAAACCATGTTTGTACTCTGCTGGATACTTTTTTTGTGGCATTTATTGCACTCATGTGGTATATTCTGTTTTAATACATAGTGGTGAAAGGCAGAAGACTAACATTCACATTAGGGTAAGAGAGTATGAATCTGTGCTGTGGAATGCTTCTGTGATGGATTGTTTCTAGGTGGTATTTATGTGTTAAAAAGTATATATTCCTTCTCCAATTTCATACATATATTTTCGTCAACCACAGGAAAAGAAACAGTTGCAAAAGTGTAGGAATTCTCCAAAAGCTTAGAGGGATTTAAGAAACAAAGAGCTTGAAATAAAGACAGATGAATAATCAGTTTTGTAGTTCACTGGATGAACCAGTAATATGAGTGTGTGCCTGTGTGCAGAGATCAACTTGCGTTCAGGTTTTTTAAAGGGCTTTCAGAAGAATAAAATATATATTTAGATAATTTGATTTAGTTTAGAATATGAATCTACATGCTAAATAAAATATAGCATTTATTTTTCAGGTTAAGTTTCAATTAAAATGAAGAGCATTGACACTTTAATCGATTCAACCTAAACTCAGACTGAAAGGCTCCCTTCTCCCCGGAGTTTGTATGCAAAAAATTGCATAGCTCTTACTTGCAGAGTACTTTTCTTTCTCAAGTTGTATCTAAAAACTTTTTGTCCAGTTTCAATGAATTGTTTCTTTTCAGTAAGACAGCTGAGTTGGTATGCAGGCCATGGGTCTGTTCTGCTTCCAAACCGGAGTGGTGAATCAGAGAATAGTAGCCTGTGTGGCCGGCTCAAAAATCACCCCCCGTAGCCATTCGAGGAAATGAATCCCACTGTACCAATCTATTAAAGTACATAATAGCTACTTCCAGGTAATAGAAATGCTAAAGAAAATGGATATTTCATATGAAAAACTAATCTATATTAATAGTTTGCATACATATAAAATATCTGCTTTCCAAGAGGCTAGAAAACAGTGCAGCAATATGGTGCAGCGCCGGTGCCTATGCGTCCATAAACTTATGCACAGCGCCCGCATGCTCAAAGTCCATTTATGTTTTGTGTGTACAGATGTATTTCCCACCTTATTTCCAAGGAGTGCCTTGTTTCAGTAATGTAAAACTCCTCTTTCGCAGAAATGCGATAAATTTTCTTTTGAAATAGAAAAATGCTTGGTGCCCAGCCATCCTAATGAAGCTGGGACTAAAGGCATATTTCTAGATAGACAGCTCATTTATCTAAGAGAGATGCTTTGCTATACTGAGGAGCTGAGGGTCGTGCTCCCCAGAAGGGCTTCCCCCTGGAGGGGCTTACCTTGCAAAGGTATCTGTTATTTCTTTCTCACTAGCCAAGACAGCCAGCTGTTGCCTAGTTTTCCTGCAACTTGACCTTGGGGTTTAACTGTTGGACTGCAAGCAAGCAACCACACCGGAAAGTTTATTTTTTATCCAGGGTGCCTTTGGCATTCTGCAAGGCTCTAGTAATTACTATATGCCAATGTTTTTCCAGAATTCAAGTTTGTTGTCATATTATAGTGTTAGAATTGTAGAATGGCATACTGTAAGCAACCGTTATCTTGTCTGTCATCACACCCCAGAACAGCTTCAGCTGTATGTAAGGTTTCTGCCATATATGGTAAGCATAGAAGTCCCTTTCTATTTGTATATTAATAAATTTATCTGTATTAGGTCTTTATGAGCCTCTACGAATCCGTAAGTTTTACACATATGTTATTTTTGATGACCTCTCCTTACATGCCCTTCATTTGTTTGGTTGTACTAGCAATCAGTCGAATTTGCTTTTGACATTCTCTTAAGCTGATAAAAAAAAATTCTCGATCCTTGAGGCTTTTAGACAGAATTAGTGGATATCATATTTTTAAGCGCTGTGAAGCCTTCTACATATGAACGGATGTTTTACATTTTCATCTACAACGTTTTTATTCACAAGACAGTTTCTTCCCTACTGAAGCATTGAAAGCTGCTGGCCTGTACTGCTCACCAAGTTAGATGGTCTGCATTTGCCGCCTTCTCATCTAAACTACTGAAGTAAGAAACAGAAAACATAACGAAGTGAAAAGTGTCAGGGAGGAGCGAGTGATTTGAATGTGTGCCCTGGTGATGTAAGTTTTGAGCCAAAGTTTTGAGCCCTGTCGCGGGGCTGCCGCTTCTCTGTGTGAGCACGGCCTTTGCGGTGCCGGCTCGCTCAGAAGCCGCTTCCTGAATGGAGACATAGAGTATGCCCTGTAAAAGGATTTGTAACTCGATTGTAAACTTTCTCTCGTTTTATAATCCTGCCTCAGAATTTTATTACAGTTGCAGACATTCCGCTACTAGGTACTCACTAAAAACGGAGATCAATGGGGGAAAAATTATTTAAAATTTCATCAGTTTTGGCCTGTCTCAACCATAGCAGTTTCTTCCACCTGGTTTTGGATAGCATATTGATCCAAATGTTTAGTTCAGATTGCTGCATTTTCTTACCCGCGTACACTCTCGTGAGAAAAATAAATGCTGTGGAAAAAAAGATAAATGGTATTCAGAGTTATTTCTGTGAGGCTATATGTTAAATTCTGTACAAATAATGCAGTTTCTTATTTGTTGTGTCTAGAGAATACCGCATTTTTGTGATTGTTTGTGGAGAGGTGTGCCTTCGCCTTTTGCTGCTGATTGACAGAGATGAACTGTCACCATAGCAACAGAATAAATTAATAAAACACTAGTCAGATTGCCAGACTTTTAAACAGGAGATGGGAAACGAGCAACTAATCTGTGATAAAACAGAATTTTCTGTCTCCTGAAATTTAACAGTTTATTACTCCCCCGGAGGATGGATCAGCATTTGAAGTTGCTGAAGTACGTGTAATGTGTTGTAGCCCACAATTTAGATTTTAAGGTGTAAATAAAGGGAGGGAAATTTTGTCTTTTAAAACCACACGCATGTGGAAGTTTTTTCACAATTATTTTTCCCTCTGCCTGCCAAAAAGAGAAATTAACAGCACCGTAATGGCAAGAGTGAGACTCAAAATAGCTCAGCCTATTGACCTGGGGAATCACGATGCCCTCATCATATCCTGGATCTGCTATTTTCCATATCCCATGACAAACATTAAGCACATGATTGATAACTCTGGCATGGGCTTCTCGCAGGCTCCTCTCCATGGTTTATTTGTGGGAAGTAGTTAAGTTCCAGCAGGAAAGGTTGAGAGACCATATTCAAATTAGCTGATAGCTTCATGATTAGGAAACTCAAGGGAGACGTAGAAAACCTAGAATCATGTTGGGTGGCGTAATTAAAGAGAGACAATATTTGGAATTCAGTATTTTAACTAATCTGGGGTTAGTGAAAATGTGTATGTGTCTTTCTGATCTTGACTAGGAATGCCATGGTGAAACTGAGAAACCTCTGTCAGTGTTTTGTTTGTTTGTTTGTTTTTTGTTATCACTGGCCACTGTATATTGTCCCCTTTTTAATTACTAAGCGTGCCTTAGCTGGAAATCTTCCTGCTTTCTAAAGCACTTCCAGTTTCTGCGTTCTCATATCACAAAGGCATATGGTGTACTCTTACGGAGAAATCAGTGTTAATTCTTTGTTGGTCTATCGTGGTTTTCCTTGATCTAAAATGGGATTTATTGGAATTATTGTGGACTGGAAATTATTTAGTTTTAATAGTAGTATTTCTTGTAGGATTTTTGAACCTAGGCTTCGGGCTTGTATAGTTGAAAATGCCAGCTGTTATATACAAAACAAATTCTAGCTTCAGGGTTCTGAGGGAGTAATTGGGAAATGTGTCCTGTGTGTATCCTACATTATCAACTGACATAAGACAAATAATTAGAAGCAAAATGTTTTATTTAAAATATATATGTATTTGTGTGTCTGTCTGTCTCTCTCTGGAGTATTGTAATCTCAGATGCTGCCTATATCAGCTGTGGTAGCAATCAGGAATCCAAACAAAGTTCAATATCCTGTTGCGTTCCATGTGACATACAATCCAATTATGTAATTCTTAAAAAAAATATGTCCTGTAAACATATTTTTAAGGGAAAAATGCAGGTAATCTCTCTTGTGACATTTTCTATCCTCTTAATTGCAGCTTTTTGTTCAGAAAGCTGATGCTGCATGACCCCTGGTTAATGACCTACATCAATTTATACTTCTTTTAACTGTTACTTCAGAGAAGGCTTTTTTGAAAACTTCTTTCTTTATTTTCTTTTGATTTCATATTGGTTTTCATTCTAGGTCTTTGCAAGTTTAAGAGTGCTGCTATGGCATTTACATAGCATGACAAAGATTATAGCCTTTTCAAGAATATCGGTTAAACAGGCATATTCAAGTACTGAACTTTTTGACTTCATCAGTCCTGTTCTCACTTACCTTGTCCACCCACCACAAACACTGTTAAAACTATTTTTAGTTATTGACTTGACCTTTTTTTTTTTTTCCAAATATCAATAAAACAACCACTTAAAGGCAATGAAAATTCAAAACTTCAGTTCATCTTGTAACTTCTGAAGGCAGTCTGGGAAGTAGAAGGTTGTAACCTTTCTATGTCTTGATTAGAAGAAATTGTGATGCATATCTCTGTTTTAAGAAATGGGATACAAATTGATCTGGCATCGTAGTATGCAGGACTGTAAAAGCTGAGGCTGAACATATTCCTTCCTGTATACTTATGCTTTGGGTAATTTTTTGGTGTATCTAGTTTGTTATAGCTAAATTCCAGTGTGTCCATTAAGGAAGGAAACAAATTTTGTTTTATGAAGGGGACATAGGCAACATTAGCAGTAGTGATAGGATAACAGATGTTCCAAGGCTGAAAATAGGAGTTCTCTCTTTTCCTGCTGCAAAGTCTGACATTTTTTCAGTTCAGCATAGTTAAGTTACTGTGATATAGCAACAGGGGAGTTTTATATCCCAGTAAGCCTGTGGATCATAATGTTCCCAGAATTCCTTTAAAATTGCAACCATAAAGAAATAACAAATATAAGACTAAAAGTTTTTAAAATATTCTGCTAAAATTAGAACAGTTCTTCTGTTCTGCTAACAGAGCAGTATCAATGCTCTGTTATTTTTTCTGTTTATCTTTCACTTGAAGCCATAAAATTGTGTTAGTGACACCCTGTTCACCTCCTACTCCTGTAATTACAGGTGCACAATATCAGTTGGAGTGAGACGAAGGTTTGGATTTGTATTTGAGGAGCAGAAGGCAGCAAGATCTTTTGAACGTTACCATATTTTCAGCACAAATTCTTTAGGATAGAGGGAATATAAAACAAACAAGTTTAAACCAAGGATATCACCTGTAATAATTAAACCTCATGACTTGTGAAGTTAAAGGCAAATGAGCCCTTAACTTTTTATAACCTCTTGCACCAATGTGCTGCTTTGGCTTAGAAGATTTAAAGGACTATCACATTAAAGAGTTGCTTTTACCTCATACAGACATGGAGGCAGAGAGAGCGAAGGGTTGAATTAAGTGTCCTTTAAAGAAACGCGATAACATGTTTAACATGACCATGAAAGTAAATATGGTAAGATCGCTTTGAAAACTCTCTTGTACCTATAACAGGCAGAATTATTTTCCTCACCTCCTATCCTCTAGCCCAAACCCTTATGGATATATTGGCTATGACCCCTACAACCAAATGCTTTGGCTAGGGTCCCAGTTAATTCTTTCTCCTACCACTGGAAGTTAATTCCTTTTCCCGCCATTGCTGCTGTTCCTCCCAGCAGGAGCTGCTGGAGATGAGGGGCTGGTGGGCTTGGCCAGGGGCTGGGCAAATGGCAGGGCCGCTGCCAGCAAGAGTGCTCGGGCTCCTCGCTCTGACCAGCTTCTTGGAGTAGATGCTGCTCTGCTCTTAGATAATAGTGCTCATCTAAACTGCTGTTTAGGTCATCTAAACCCTTCTTGTGTTCCTACTGGATCAGTTCACTTTTAGCTGCTCCTACCAGCCGATAGGTTCAGCATGAGGGGTTCTTGTCCCCCATGCTCCTGTGGCCACCCAGCATAGTGCTGTCCACTGCTAACACCTCTGCTCCTTCTCTGCTTCGCTTTGCCGAACCATCAGTCTCAGCAGCTCCCGTTCTCGGAAGGGCGAGAGCGGGGAAGCCTCTAGGAGCTTTGGGGCTTGAATGGGTTTCAGTGCCCTGCTGCTGCTCTGCAGCAGTGCAGCCGGCCTCACAGCCTGCCGGGGTGTGCAGGGAGAGCTTTGGCTGCAGGCCTACACTGGAATAATGTCTCTCAATTTAGTCACTGATGTTGTTTGGCTGTTTGTCAAACTGTTTAGAATTGCAAGTCTTTGTCTGTGAACAGTTGGTTTCAAAACAAATGCTAAAACTTGCCATAATAAACATAATAAATAGTTCTCTAGCTCTCATTACATCTGTGGTTTGTATTACAAAAGCACCTAGAGGCCTAAGTTGACATTAAGGCAACCAGTATGCTAGAAGCTGTGTGCATAGACAGTAAAATAAAATATTTATATGAAGAACTTCTCTGCAAATATTATACTTGGGGCCAAAAAGCATCATCCCATTTTATGACTTGCTGTTGCATTGATGTTCCATAGGATTTGGTGTGTTTTGACTTGGACCGTCTAGACAGGAGAGGTGGGTAGATTTATCACAAAATGAAATTTTTTTTTCAAGTATTATTCCATGCACCACAAGGAATTCTAACACAAGAATTTAGTCAGACTCACAGCACCATAACAATGTAGTTTTAATATTGTATTAAGTGAAATGCTTTTTACAGTAGTGCTTGACAAGTGTCTGTAAACACCCAAATTGACTGGTGAAGTGTAAGAGTTTACATTTCTCCATGAATAATGGCAGTGACTGTGAGAAATGTGTGCAGTCCAAAAATGTATTGTGCTGTCTACTGTTACCTGTAGCAGTTTTGGCACTGAGTGTCTGGACTGCCTGGTTTACATTTTGTGATATTTTCCTTATATGTCATTGCTCAGATGGATTGTGCATCGGCCATCAACAATCTGTTTATGAAAAGAGGGAAGAGTGGGAATTGTCAGTAATATCTTCTGCATAACAGTGCGTAATAATGAGCATTTGCCATTCACTAAAACTGCTGTGGTCTGCAAAAAGAGACTGTTTTATTCCTTTTTTTTTTACCTTGAAAAAACTGTTTTGAGGGGAGAGTGCCTTTTATTTATTTACTTAATTCCGTCTTAATAAAGATTCCTGTGCAGATAGGAGATAAGTGTTTGTGAGCTTGTGTATGGAGGAATGCATATAAAAGTGGAAGAGCTGCTATCTCTTACTCATATGTACATCTTAACAGCACATGGAGTATTATGATATCCTGGAAGTGTAAAATGTTAACAGGCCTTCATGTTTCAGAAAATAAAACTCCATTCAATAACTCTCTATATACTCAACTGTATGTGGGAGTTTCTTCTTGTTGTTGGGATTTTTTGGTGCATTTTTTTGCCTGCATGAGCACACGCTACTATATTTCTGTATTCCCAGGATCACGATTCTTACATGAGAGAATTTAAGAGTAATACTTAAAAGGTAATAGCGAGAGCTACAGATAAGTGTTTAAGAAACATTTGCAGAATGTTTTATAGCTTCTTGATATTGTTGCAGCAGGTTCTTCCCAGAACTGTGGTATACATTATTTTAAAACATCTCTACAGCCCATTTAGTTGTTTCTGGATTGTGCAGTGATGGTATAGTTATTTCTTTTCCAAAGAATTCAGAGGAGAATCTTGATCCTAGTGATACAAGAAATCTCTAAGAATCTCTATTGAATTTTGTGAAAAGTTTGTTGAGTTTTTATCTCATGCAACAGGGCGTGAAGTAACGTCCAAGCTATGCAGTCAGTTCCTATTTAGAGTTACTGGGAAAATACATACATCGCTGGTTCAGTAGCATGAGTCATTTAACTGCATGAAGCCTGCAGGTAGGATAAAAGCCCCGGAAGAGATGCCTTCCTCATCTGCTGTGCTGTGCACTGGTGAGAAAGTCTATGACTGTCACAGTATTGCCTTTCTTTTCAGCTGGTGCTTACAAGGCAACAGCCTTGCAGCATTTTTAAGCTTTTTATATGGAACGCTATCTTTATAAGCCCTAATGATGTGGAGGCTAGGTAAGCTACACACTAAATCAGAGTTGAAGAAGAGTGCATGTTCTGTAGCTGCAAATAGTTACTACTGGCTTTCAGAGAGAATGCTTGCACACAGCAGTATAAGAACACGGTAGTAATTTCTGTTTTACAAGGGAACACCAGCAAGATGCAGATCTCATTTTTTTTAAATGCTTTTTGCAAGATTGCTAATAACAATTTGGATTTTCAATGGTGATAGCATTTTTAAAGAGGGTTTTTTTTTTTCCATCAATCAGGTGGTTTGCTTTCCTTATATCAGGTGAACAGCAAAAATAATTTGGTCAGTTTATCACCAGTGCACTGACAAATGAGTTGTCAATTGAGTTTCTAACCAGGGTTCGGTGATCCATATGTATCCTCCTCCTTTGTCATTATGAGAGAACAAAACATAAAAGGAAGCATCTTATTGTCATAGTAAGGATAAGATGAAAACTGCTACTGCAAGACTGCGCTACTATATTGAGTCCCCAAATTGATAAGGAAAATAACAGAAAACAGTTAAAAATCATAATTCTGTCACTGTTGGTAAACTTCAGTTTTTGCAAAACTGAAATTATGCTATTAACCAATTTGCCAATATTGCTTTAAATTTATAACTTGACAACACCTGTACCAAAATAATTTCTTCTGTCAATTTGATGGGGCTCTTTTAGAGAAGGTGCAAATTTTTTCCAAAGATTTAATTGCACTTGAGACCATTTTACGTCAGAGTTTCTTTGTATATCCACGCCTCTGTTGTTCATGGAGTATTTTCACATTAGAGAACCTTAGGTAACATGTCATGGTAAAGTGGAGAGAAATAGCTGTAGCTTAGTTCTGTGTTCAGCTAGAGGTCTTTGAAATATCTGTAGCGTTTTTAAACATGAGAAATGCAAAAGCTTACAAAGTTTAGCCATGAAGTATTTCATTGTTAGGAAACTAAAAGGAAAGATGTGTATTTTTAACTGACAAAGAATAACATCAGAACTACTCAGTGTACAAACATCTTTTAATTTTACTGGCCGTTCTTCAAGGCATTATCGCATACAATAAAAGTGTACAGGTCATCACATATATTTCAGATCTGCCATGTGAAAGTGGTAAGACCAGGAGAAAGTTCAAGGAAGTTCAATATCCTTTTTTGATCAGGATGCCTGAAGATGTTCCAGACCAGTTTAGACATCAGCCCTAATTTTGCATCATTACTCTGAACATCGTTATTCCTTTGACCTTCAAGAGCAGGCTGCTTCCTGATTATGTGAAGAGCGATCCTGCAGCCTGGCCCAAGTATTTCACATCTTACCCACAAAAGGAAGGCAGAATACCATCAACTGGCTGAATTTACCTTACCTTTTCATCCTTCCAGTATTTGCTCATGTAGGACTGCGTTCTCCAGACGTAGGCTGTATACCACTTTCGTCCCTATCTATTCTTAATTTGCTAGCTAACCCTTCAACTGTACTTTCAAATCTTCAACATACGCTTTCAAGCCTTCAACATATACTTTCAAAATTTACTTGCAAAATCCTTTTACACAACAGTCTGTATGGCAGAAAGACTAGTAGAATGTTTTATCTTACTGCAAACCACGATTAATACTGCCTGTTCCTACTGTAACTCATGTCGTGCTTGAGTAATTTAAACAAGGTAATTTTTTTTCTAGTGACTTGCTCTTTCTTTGCGTTAAGTCTGTCATAACCAAGTTTCTCATTTATTCTTAATTATTATACTCTCTTCTGCTCCCAATACAAATACTATCACAGTTTTGTCATTTTTTCCTTCAGATTGTTAAAAGGTGATAGACCTAAGCAATGAATCCACTGCCAGTTCAGATAGGAGTCAGATGAAGATGTAGGATTTTTGTAAGAATTTACCGGACTGCATCTCATTGGTCTTCCTAATTCCCTGTTAAAATGACTTCATTTTTATCCATCTGGGTTTTTTCTCCACATTTTTGCTATGTTAAGGGAAAGATATGCTGATTCTCTTCAGTGCTCTATTAGACATACTTCTACTGGGAAGTAAAAATGCAAACAGTTATTTCAAGTGCGACTCACAACTGAGGACTGCAAAAAGCCCATCTTCTTCCCCAGAGACAGAACGTATCTTATCTCCTAAAATCTGCATTTGGCGATAAAATCTGTTATGCGCTCCCTATTGCAAGTCATGAGCTCTGTAATTCCATTTCTGCACCTGACATTCAATTGGTGTGTCATTTTGGGGAGACGTTATTAAGCAGCTTTTAGTGTCCTGTTAAACTAAAGAAGAATTTGGAATACAGTTCATCCTGATATCTGTGTATAATTACCAGCTCTTTAAAAAACTTTTGCAGTATTATGGAGTATTAAAGGCTTTTCAGTCTCCTGCCATTGCAGTTTTACATACTTCTTGTTCAAAGTAGCAGCTTATATTCTAGCACACTTGTAAGATCAGTAATTCACTTGTCACAAACCTCGTAAGAGATTGACAGTTCTAATTCTAAAAGTGTCTTTTGCCAATTTAACAAATATAAAGTGAAACAGATTTCTCTCCTTGCCCCAAATATTTTGTATGATTTGGAAAAACAGATGGGTTTGTTTAGGTGTAAGCTAAAAGCAGCGCAGAGTTAGGCACCTAGATGCAAATGATTAGATTTTCAAAAGTTCTGCAGTTTGCAGCTACTTTTCAAGGCAGTGATTAGGTGCTGGTGCCCAGTGCTTCGGATACCCATGCCAATTTGGTCTCTCTTATTTGACAAGGGCTACAGAAGGGGATACAGTCAGACTTTCGTCTTCTGTTGTTTCATTTAATCATTCATGTCTAGGCTGCCATGTTACAATAAGCATGCTGGATAAGCCCCCCATCCTCCCACGCTGCTCATAGTACTGATTCAGATCCTTTCTGCCAAACAGTTTGAGCCTGAAGACCCATTCCGTGGTGGTGCACGTTCACGTCTAAATGTGTGCTTGTGAGTATACGTTCACTAGATTGTGCTCTGACTTCCAGTTCTTCATTTATTTGACCGTTTAACGTTGGTTTAGTTAACGGCTAACATGTTTTTGTGCTAAATGGCTTGAAAATTTTCTAGTTGAATATTTTTCTTATTAAGAATTTTTCAGGCTGCCCGGTAGCTTTTTCTCACAGAGCTTGACTTCTTTGGGAATATTAAAAAAATCAGAAATCATAACCATATCTAGTAATTACTTTTTGGAATCTGTTCTTTTACAATGCTTCTGTCTTTCCATTCAGTTTAATCTAGTGTATCTGTGATAAACTGTTTCATAATGATTTCAGTAGGAGTCTGCAGGGACCCAGTTATGCTGCCATTATGATTTGAGATTAGAATGGGGAAAATATGTAAGGATACAAGTCCATGGAGAATTCATTAGGATGCTAATTTGATACCACTATGATTATAGCAGAGAGATTTCAGTGTAAGCCTTTAGAGAGCTTGTGATGATGTGGAAATGAAAAGGTGTCAGTGCGCATTATACTGTCATTAGGGAAGTAAATCAAACACTGAGAAAATGTCATAAAAAGAAAATGGTAGCTAAGACTTTTCCCAGACCACGGAGCATCTTAGTATCTGTCTAGCTTATCATGTTTTTGTCTTTGGAGATCAGTGCACGGGATAGCTACCTTCACTTGCCCTGTTACAATTATCAGATACTAACTGTCCTTTGTTTCAGTTTGTTTTTTCCCCTTCCTTCTTGACATTTCACAGCTGTAAATTAAAGTGCTCTATTCAGAGAAGTTAAGCGATGATGCCGGTTCCCAAAGTACTGAGTGCTGCAGGTAGGGCAAATTGCAGGACCTGCAGCTAAGCTTTGCTCACTAAAGCCTGTCTGCTCCTAGAAACTTTCATCCTGCGGTAATCCCCAGTTTGGTCTCTCCCAACTTAGAGATGTGCAGGAGCTGGAATGAGCAATAACAACCCCAAACTTGAGGTGCTTTCTGAATGGGCAGCATAGAGGCTTCAGGAAAAAAAAAAAAGTGAAGTTTGAGATGAAAGGGAAAAAAGTTTTCTTATGTTTTCTCTATATTTGTGTTCCGTAAAAGATGATTGTAGATGGCCACAAATCTTAAGAGACTTGTTTGTCTGAATGTTTTTACATAGGAGTGGCATAATCTGATCTTCAGTTCTGTTTTATGCAGTTAATACTTTATGTCCAAAGAAGCACTGAAAAGTTCCATGAAAATGAGCAAGCAGTTTTCTTATAGATGAGAAATCAGTATACTCTAACTATCTTTTTAAAACTAATTGCTACTGTTAGTATTGATCAGTGTAATAGGATTATGGCAAAATGTTCTGCAAATTGGAATTATGTCATGTGACTAGGGCTGGGGCAGAGATAATCTATTAACTCTTTTTTACTGATGTTATATATATTATCTACAGTCTTTATTCATTTATTTATTCTCTGCAAGAAAGAATCTTTGGTATTTGGCCAAATTGGAGCAAAGCCTGTCTGGCCAGGGGAGATACTTTGACAAAAACTGCAAGAAGTGATTGCAGCCCTTGAAAACTTTCTGAACTGTTTACATTCAACATCTCGTGCTAATGGGTTTTTTTTTGGTTTTTTGGGGTTTTTTTTGCTTTGTTTTGTCTTTGATCAGATTCCTGTGGTTCATAGTGTGCGTGGGATATCTCCTGTATTGTTTTTTATGGATATGGTGTATGCTTTTGTGGACATGGTATATTAAAGCTCTGTGCAGAGAAAGTTTTTGCCGTACATCCATATTACAACGTAGAAGACCAACTTCAATCCTTAATAAATAACAATGAAGTGGGAAGGAAATGGCAAGCTGTAGACATACTTGTTTCCCAAATTTAACATCTACTGTGACTGTGCAAGAATATTGTTTGTAGAAGGCATGTTTTCTTTGCAAGGTAACTTTTCTCAGATGAGTTCACTGGCTGATACATAACAGATGTATTTACATGTAATAAATCTAAGTCATATTAGTAAGTATTTCTAATAGACTAGTCAGAGACTGAATTATATTCACTGTAAGTGAATACAGTCAAAGCAAAGTTATCTTTAGAAATTGAGTTAACTGCATAAATGGTGAATATTTGCAAGCAGAGCACAGGCTAAGGTCTTCTCAAGCTTTAAAATAAGTGTTTTGTTTCTCAGCTTAATCCAAAGTATGTAAACAAGCATTGCTGAAATGCAAAGATACCACTTAAAGGAAGGAAGTGTCATTCTTGAGTTAAAACCATTTTTATAAGACTCTGTCATTATCAGCAGAGACAAAGGAGAAATATAGCCAAATTCATTCATGAATGTATCACTGCAGGACAAAGATTTGGTGCTTGAACACAAACTTGAGTTCTTAATATGCTTCTGAAGTCGGATTCTGCTCCTGCCCCTGCCTAGTTTGTAGAACTGACAACAAATGCAGGACTGAGTTTAAACACGCTTGCTAAAGCTGAGGTCAGTTGAATCGCTGTGATTCATAGATGTGTTTGTACATACATAGATATGCATGTATATGTTCACCTACAGTAAATAATTATGACTTCTGTAATATTAAATGGAAAATAACTTGTTGCTTATAATGGTTATCATATGAATTTCTGCAGCAGAATATTGGCATGTATCCTTAACTAAGTACAATTCAGAATGTGCACTACTATTTACAGGTTATAAATTTAATAGCAGTGATCAAATCTGTCTATAATAAAGTCAGTGAAAAGTAATTGCTAAGTGTGTTAAAGAATAATGTTTCAACCAGCCTAGAAATAAATGTTTGCACTCACACAAATAAAGATGAGATATAATTCATCACATTAAGAGAAAATTTAGTACAGCACTTAAAATATATGCACTTACAAGATAAAGATGGTCCGTTGTCCAAATTAGATGTTATCAAATCATTGTAATTCAGAACAGTGGGAGTTATCATATGAAGAAGAAAAGTACACAATTATTTTTTAGAAATCTTTTGAGGTTATACTTGTAATGGGATCATGTGATCAAAAAGCTATTTAAATGTAGAGATGAGAATCCAGTCAATGATGAAACAAACCCATCCTATCTCAAAGGTGTTTGTATAATCTACTCTAAGCTGCATCTGAACATCTTTCCTGTTTTATTAAGGGGCTGTTAATTTCTGCTTATTTTGATTGACACTGCCCTTTATTTCCTTTTAGAAAAAATAAAAGGCAAATGCAAGACTACTCCTGGAGTTAAAGGCTACCAGCTCCTGTCATACCAAAAATATGACACTCAATACCTTTCTCCCTCCACACCTTTGCCCCTGATTCCAACAGTCTTGTGTAGTAACAGATGTTTTGAGGTCTATATAGTTCAGTTTAAACCATGTGAAAAATGATCCTGTAATTTAGGGTGTGTGTTGTATACAAAGCTTGGATAGGTTTAATCAGTTTTACATATTTCGCAGTTGTTTGTTCCATATGCTTGCATAAAAACCTAGTAAATATATATCATGTATGACTTTGTTCTACAAACTGTTAATTTATAATCATTTCATGTCATCTCCTGTTATTATGGCACTGTGTAATGTGCACTGGTTGACAATATTTTGGCAGAAACATCTACTGTAATATTTACATGGTATTTTTGGCTCTGTTTAGTTTTCACTGAGCTCACAGTTATTCTCCTGAGTTATTTGGATACTAATGTATAAAAACGCTCATTGTTTCCTTTGTCTCTTGAATAGTTAATCAAATGTATTTTAGTATCTTGAATCTTTTCAAGAGAGAAATTATACTCCAAAAAATCCATTATACACAAACAGAGAAAGTAACAGAATTCAGCTGGTGCTGAAGTCATTCCACACCATTGGATGCTGAGCTCCATCATTTAATAGTTTCCAGTCGTCTGCTTATAAATTCCAGTCTGTTTCAACTTCCTGGTCAGAAAATTTTTGAGTTAATTTTTGTTTAATTTCTAGACTTCTACAGAAGTCACAGGTTGGATGATTGAGGCTAAGCTGTCAGAAGAACATTGTAATTTAAATCAGGGCCAGATTTCTAGAAAAGCTCTGCATATTTGGAGCACTTTGGAAAATTGTTCACTCACTTGTTTCCAGGAGGTATTCTGCTGTACGAATGGAAGCTGCTAGCTGTTGAACACATCTGGAAATTGAGCTTTTATTTTTAATACTTAATAGGAATTTAAGCTTCTTCCATATTCTAACAAATTACTGATTATGATTACTGTGTGGTACAATAAAACTCATAAATAAATAGGTAGGAGCTTAGAAATAAGGTAAGATTTTAGTTAGAAAAAAAAAAAAGGTTCTTTACAATTTGGTGACAACACCTTTACTCTTTAATTTGATTTATGAGTGTAAGAGGACATAATTTACCACATACATACAGGGACTGGAATACTCCTTTTAAAGAAAAAGAGGTCACATTTCTTTATTTAGAAAGAACTAACTCTGTAATTTAATTAAACTTTTAACAGTATATGTCAAAATTCACCTCTATCTTTTGGTTCTCATGAGCTTGTGCTGATCAAAAGCCAATGACTGTATTGTGCTTCTGAGGCTAAGGCAGTTGGGGAGCTGGCCTTAATGGAGATTACTTCTCCCCAGGACACTGGCTTTGACTGTGGCTGTGCTGTGCATATGTGGGATTCAATCTCAGTGCTGCTTTTCTGTTCCACTCAGATATGCTCACTTAGGTTAAGCTGTACCCTTGACCTCTTGCTTGGTCTCTTTGTAGGCACAATTTAAGGGATGAATTTCTCTCTTCCTCCCTCCGGGTGGGATCCCATGATCTATCACACTGTTAGACTGGTTCCTTATTACCCTATTCCCTTGCTAGCAACAGGTCCTCTGCAAGTCCAGTAAATTTTTAGTCCATTCAACAGCCTTCTCTTTGCAATTTCTGACCAATATAAAAATGTAACAACAGAGCAAAGTATTATTCATTTCTCAGTGCAGGGCATCATCTACACAGAAATAAAAACAGCAGGGACCAAGATGCCTGTTATCTAACCGAGCCCTAATCTTCCTCTTCTAGTTTATGTGGACATCAGCTTGGTCAAAGCCTCTCTCCAGTGTTAGTCTGGATATGATAGATTGCACCTCTGTAGTTTCAGGTTTAACCTGGTTTATGCAAATACACAGGGATCAGACCCTGGTTTTATAGGTTTTCCTGTGTTTTTCCATTAGAGCAACTAAAACAAATTTGAGGTATCTTTGGAGTCCACTGGGAGAGCTGTGGGTGAGATCACTCCTTTGTGTTTTGTGAAACCGGCTGCACTATATTTAGCAACTACTAGAGAACTGCAGCACTACCGAGGATAAGATAGCGCCTTATTCTTTACAGCTCTCTTGCATGGTGTTATTCTCTGTACCTGTTATATTTATACTTCCTCCAGCATAGGACTAATGAATTGTAGTAGCAGTTCCCTCTTCTACCTTAATGCAACCTTTGTAGAGCCCCTGTGATTTCTGAAGACCTTTGAATTCTATCCTGTTTATGCAGCAAATGGTCTTAGTGACTCAGTAGATGACTCGTCTTGAGTTGGTACTTGCATGGGAGACTGCAGTGGTGCTGTAGCAGCTGTTTTAAGGATGAGACAAAATGGAGACCTTCATTCTTGTTGTTATTAGTGACTCTAGGTCAGTTTAAGAAATATCTGGGATGTCCATCAGTTTGTAGTCATTTAGGACAGAAAGGATAATGAATACGTAATAAAATGCTTACTTTGTTTTTTCTAATTGTTTCTTCATTTACATTTTAAAGTAGAAGGAGAGAAGAAGTCAGTCCCATGTATCTGCATGCCTGCACAGCTTATTTGGAGATAGTACTCTATATTCCCCCACTTAAGACCGTAGTGATGTATTGCTGTAGAGTGACTGCTGCAGTGAAAGGCAGCAGCATTTGTGGTTAAATCCCATCTGTATCCATATGGGAATCATGCTGGATGATTTTATGAAGGGTAGCTGTAGAAGGAAAAAGCAAATATTAAACAATAAGCTACAACAAATAGCTAGATGCAAGACAGAAGAAAAGGTAAAATAATACAGACTTTGAGTAAAAACACTGAGGAAGACTTAATAGTTGCCATGTACTTGAAACTGGGAGTACCTTGACAAACGGTGTAGTAATCCACTGGGAAGCTCCTAGGAACTTCCCAAGGAGAATTCTGTAAATTGCAATGTTATTAAAATAGGGTGTCTACTGGACAAAAGAAGAGAAAATTAAAGTGAAGAATCTCTTAAAGTAATTATTTATTGCATTTCTATATAAAATGTACATTTACAATTCTTGGATATTCATTTAAGATTCTTGAGACCCCTCTGGTAGTAATCAGGGAAAACTGAAAAAAACAATTTTTACAAGTTGCCTGTGGCCACGGATATCCAGCTGAGTCTGGGAACTGAACTAGGGGCAGCAGGGGCCAGAGTTCTAAAAGCAGTACACTTATTCTCTAATAGGAATAGCAATAATATTTGGGAATAATACTTTGGAATTTTGGACATTCTAATAATTGAAGACTCAGGTTGGTTGAGATGGTTTTTGTTTTGTTTTTAAACTGAAAATGTGCCTTTAAGGGATTCTTTCATGACTTTCCCAATTCATACTTAAAAGGCTGATAATTTTCTGCTTTAATTTACATTATTTTTGTCTGTGGATTTTATTTGCTCTTCCAGTCTTTCTATAAACATTTTTACGGCCTGGAGAGCTTTCTTTACCAAATCAACAAACTTGTCTATACTAATTGAATTATGAATCATTTCAAAAGCAACAAAAGAGAATTAGTTTGATTTTGTTGTCCTTTTTAATAGTTTGTGTATACTGTTTTCATTTTAATTCCTTCAGTTCATTTTATAAGTTTCCAGCATCCAGCCATAGGGTTGGAACCAACACTAATGAAGTGTTTTGTGTGCCAGTTCACGCTGTTGTACATTACAGACGTTAAGAAAGCTGAAATAACACTAAATTACACAAAGGCCAAAAACCTGCAATATTTTCATATTTATCAAAGCTCCTGCATCAACAGTGAAGGTAAAAATACTAGGTAAGTAAGTTATTTTGTGCACAGAAAAGATGCCTCTGTATGTAGGAAAACTCCAGCGTAGTTAATCATTCTGCGGATGGTTCCATTCATTGAATCCCTCCTGTATGCTCTGTTTCTGTTCACAAGAGTCATCTAGTGCAATTAGTGATTATGAACAATGTCAGCATGCAATTACTCAGAGTAATAAAAATATTCAAAACAGCCAGTAGAGTATGCACTAAATGCAAGAAATTTGAGGTCAAATTAGAGAAGAAGTTTTGTATTTAGTTAAAAAAAACTGAAAGACCTATGAATAAATGTTGCCTTTGTCCTGAGATAATACACTGTATTTGAAGGTCCCACATCTGGGCTTTTGTTATACTGAAGGGAAGTATACTCCAAAGGTACAGACTTTTCCCCAGGAAGATCCTGTTGCCGTTTATGACTTGAATTCTTTTTATGTCAGCTGTTAGTGGAATGCAAAACTGCTTCCTCCTATCAACAGTTAAATCCTTCTTTGGAATCTGGAAGAGCATTTGGAAGCTTTTAATTTCCTTTGACAGAATTAATCATAGGAAGAGTAAAACATCTCTATTATGGAGAACCAGGATATCTTGTTTATAGCCATTTTAAATTATTTGTGGGTAGGTGGAAAGTTTCTGGAATTACATTTGAATTCTAATTTTATTCTGACTCTGCTGCCTCTTCTTCAAGAGTCCACTGCCTGTTTGCCACTGTAATCCATCGGCTTTTTATTCTCATAAGGGTTGCCGCAGCTGATATGTGCCTGCTGGTTGTTTCATAACCATGTTTCCATTTTGCACCTGAGTAGGACAGTTGCCCTGTTACTAAGGTGTTTTGTGTTTTTCTGTGCATGATAAGAAAAGCAGTGAATGTGCAGCAACAGAGAGGATACGTCTTCCAGTTTGTTGTGTTTTTAGGAAATGACTCAAATGCTGAGTCAGAACATGGTTTTCTTCTAAGATGCTCCAGACCATACTGGAGGAGGTGATTTTGCAATATAGAAATTCTTCTGAACTTGTCTTGTCACACATATCATCTGACTCACATGAGAACAATGCTGTTTTTAGTAAAGTAAAGCCATTTTTAATGATTCCATGCTTAGGCAATATTTCTAGGCAGTTATTTGAGAGGAACATGATAGTTCTTCAATATGCCATGTATTCTGTTCTCTCCTACTCATTTCTCTGGAACTTTCAAAAGTCTGAATAAAACAGCAGTTTACTGCAGAATTGATCAGGGTTGCATTTTTATGGTGTGTATGGTGCTTGATGTCTAGGCATCTCACACACAAATAAGCAGCATCAAGTGATGCCATTCTGTCTGTCATTTAAATAAATTAATCCACTTTCAGGATTGAGCTCCGATAATTGAAGTTTCCACGCTTACTCTGATAAAAATCCTCCTTGCCCAGCCAGAATAGGCACTCAAAGCAGCAACACGTGATTTGTAGACCTCTGATCTAGAAATGCCTAAGGTCACTACTGAGCTAGTTACAGCTGAGACCTGAGCAAACTAGTGATCGCAGATTCTTGTCCCTCAGCTTTCCTTTTATTTTTTCCTGCAAAATGTTAAAGGGACTTGTCCCCATTGAGAGCTATATGTTTGAGTACATTATTTGCATAGGATTAATGTTGACCTAAGTCTCCTGGCACTATTAAGATGTTTATGAAAATACAATTTCTTTCATGTAAAACACCTTCATTGATTCCAGAGGTGATCCGCTCAATACCAAACCAATTATGTTGTCACTTATTAATTAATAATTTAAAAAACAGTTTTTTGTTGAGTTTAGATTTGTATAGTTAATGATGAACTTAACACCATAATCAAAAGGTATCCTATTTGTGTACTGCTGGCAAAACTATCAATAATAATCCCATGCAGAATCAATATTATGATGTGAATGTGTTTCCAGTTGGTGGTTGTGATTAAATATAAATATTTTCTCATGCTTTTAAAATTATTCATTCATGTTCAATAGGTCTTTTCTAAGCTACTGCTGGAACTTAACTTACTTGTGGTTGAATTGGGGCACTGTAATGATGTAGGTATATGTAACCATGTTTTGCAACCTGATACCACAGTAAACATTCAAGTTTGAATGTGTTTTATTCCACTGAGAGATGCGTATACATTTTTGAGACAATTAGGTATTTTTAACAAGGTGACCTATAGCTGAATCGTCACCAAGGTCTTCCCAAGCCTGTATACAGCATTACAGCGTAAGTCCATAGCAGTACATTCAGCAGTTCAGCTGGAACCATTTTTCTGTGCACAGAAATCAATTAAACGGAATATCTTTCATGTTTATTAAGGACAACAGAAATCAAGTCAGCTAGACAGAGCACAACAGAGGAAACTCCTCTGAAGCATATGGTCTATATGCAAGAGCTAAGGTAGGTAAAGCAATCAATGTTTCATTGTAGACAAAGAACTTTTTAAGTAGATTGGAACATGCGTATTTTGAGTGGTAGTAGGAATGTTTGTAGAACCCTTTGCATTAAGTTACAAGTAAATTCATATCTTGAGTTAAAATCTGAATTAAATATATTTAAATATATAAATATATTTAAATGTTATTAATATATTTATATATTAATATATTTAAATACATATTTTTAAATATATCTTGAGTTAAAATCTGAATTAAAAAGATCTGATAGACCTCTGCGTAAAAAGCTCTTAAGCTTTAGGTCACAGAAATACCTCACAGTGGAGGTGATGCAGTTTCTTGTTCATGGATAAACCTGGGCTGTGAATTCCATTCTGGATAATTATTTACCAGAGAACTGGGGAACTGAGATTTGATTCATGCCTCCGACTTCACAACTGCCTGTTGACGACAGTAGCGTTCAGTTTGCCTTTCACAACTCAGGTTAGGTGAGAAATCATTTTTCTTCTTATTTGTAGTATGTGCGCCCGTATGCACCTAATACCTCCAGGGTGCGTGAATGTGCAGAAACTATTTCTCTGTCAAATTAGGTTTATTAACCCTCCTAAAGCAGAGTAAATTTTCATGAGATATAGGTCTTAATTGTGAGAGGCCTGAGCAGTACTTAGAAGGTTTTTGTGGTGTTGAGCAGGAATGGCTTTGATAAATCTGCCAACTGTAACATGGGGCACACGATCGAGCTGTGACTCCCTCTACTTAACGCTATTATTCACTGTGCCGGTTTTAGTCAATCTTAAAGATTTGTAGATATTTCCTTTTAAAATAAGGAATATTAGCAAATACTACAAATTGCATTGTATTAGACCTTTACCTATGAGCAATGTAAGTCCTAAACCTGGAAAACAGAACCAGCTTGGACATATAGTTTTTGGTAGTTTTAGTCTTGTTGATATGTTTTAGAGTCAGCGTTTTTACATTCAGAGCACAGAAAGGTATATTTGTAATTAATCTTAAACTGACTTATGTTTTTGAAATTTCCTGAAATACCTCCTCTTGTTCTGGCCTATTACTCACAGGTCTGAAGTGGAATGAAGAGTAGAAAAAGGCCCGTGCTTTTAATGAGCTGTGTGATGGGCTGAGTGACTGAGCAGGTCTCTGGGTAGGGGTTCCTGAAGCCTTTGTGGTCGGCCAAGTCCAGGGAGCTCGGAAGGGCCAGAGCAGCGTGTGCAAGCGAGAGGGACGAGGCTGTAGTGGCGTAGTGCCACTCGCTTCTCTGAGCATGTCCAGCTCCGAGCATCTCATCTCTAAGGGGGAGTGAAAATGTGTAGATTAGAAGTAATCTATGTACTTTATTTAGTTATTTAAATCTCTAGGGAGAAAACTTTTCATCTATTTTAATCTAATAAATGCTGAGAAATGAGAGAGGGAATGTAACTGCTAAAACGAAAGCCTGAATGTTTGCAAGACAGATTAATAAACTGGGATTCAGTTACTGTAAATTTTCAGCTTAGTTATCTAAGCTATGCTGTTACGGAGCAAGAACTTCTGATCATTAAAAGCTTGAAGGTTGTTTTATGTCAAAATACCTTTTTTTTTTTTTTTTTTTGTTGGTAACTTTTAAGTAGTGCTACCAGACAGGAGTTATTTTGTAGCCGGCTATGGTCTGGTGCAGCACCTTTATTTCCACTTAAAACTGAAACTTCTAATTATCCTTTTGCTTCGTTGGAAGAACTGGCATGTTTTAATTCTCACTTCAATCAATAAATACAAAATTGTAACATTAAAAAAACAGTCAAAAGCATTTTTACTTTTAGTCAAAAATAATATTAATAGGAATACAAATACGCTGCTGGAAGTCCAAATTAAAGAGCACTGAAATTAAATATTTAGAGACGGGAAAAAACAGAGCTGAGTATGAGATGAAGAACTAGAGGTAAGTCTACTCTTCTGATTCCAAATCAAATGAAATGCAGAATTATCAACTGCAAAATAATAAGATCAATGTGTTCTTTTGATTTTTTGTTTTTTTACAGAAATCTGTTTTGGTGTGTTTCTTATTTGCTGTATTTTTTTTTCTTTTATAGCTGTAAAATCAGTAGTAACTTCAAAAAAATAAAAACATAAAACAACCTGACTCCAGAAGCTGGAGCTTTAATGGTGTCATTAAATGCTGACAGTATCATAATGAAATCATTAAAACTGACCATATCAGAAAACAAGTAAGACTGTGTTCCTACTTGTTTTGGAGATCATTTAAATGAAGAAATACTACTTCACTGGCAGTAACTGAAGAGGATGCTGGAAGTCAGTAGGGTAGGGTATCCTGGTACAGTTTTTATTTGTTTGTTTTAATATAGACGTTGTTTTAAGATAGTTCTTTACATTAGAACTTTAAGTGCTGGTACTTTATTAAAACATGGACTGCTGGTACATGTGCAAACTGATATCAGGAGTGTAACCTGCACCTATATCTGTCATTATGGTCACATGGGTAATGTTGAGATGATAAGCTCCCAGGTGATCTGACTTTTCACAAATAGCAGATGGAGAGTGAATTATCCTTCTGATTGTCATCGAACATGAGCTGATAGTCCCATGTGAGTGTTTAATCAGTCATTTATTTAATCAGTCATTATGAATGAAGCTGGCAGAGTGGAGAATTGGGAAGGACGAAGCATATGAGGATTTCACCTTTCTCACGCGGGCAAACGTATGCACAGTTGACAACCTCATTCTCCAGAGCTGTTCTATTTTCCTCCCTCTGCCTTCCAGAATGCCATTGAGATAAGCCATTAAAACACTATACTTTTTAATTACTAATGAATTGGTCTCATTTGTTAGATGTTTGAAAATGAGAACACAACTTTTTTCAAAGCTCCTTTGCTTGTGTGAATAAATAGCAAAGTGGTCTTTACCTCCCAAGGGGTGTGCAGTCAGGAAAAGGTGGAATTAGGCAATTAACAAAAGAAGAGAAAGCAGTGAAATGAGGATTCGTCTTCTGAAAAAGAAGGTGTTATTTTGAACAGCCATTCTGTGGGGTTCCACTTAATTGAGATGAATAACATGGTTTCATAAGGAAACCAGAGGAAGGTGCCTATTTAAACTTTCTAACTAATTAATAGTTTCTCAAGGATGCTCAGCGGCAGAGAAGTCAGAGATTGTGCTGCTCATACTATTACCATGTTGCCAGCTACTGCAGCTAGTTCCCCATTGCAGAGGGAGAGCAAAGCAGGTCTGGCAACACAGTGCTGTCCCTCTGGCAAGGAGAGGGGTCGGTTGCTGTTACCTTCAGGCACTTCCCATTACCTAAATGCTGTCGTGGCTCCAAGACGTTTGGCATCTCTCTGACTATTGCAGACGTTTGTAGAGCAAATATTATGGCCTTATGTGTAAGTTTCAATAGTTATACTTTTGATCTTTGCATTCTAGAAGAAATGCAAGCTAACTTTTTTGCGTATTTGTGTATTTCTCCCTTTGTGGTGTACGGAAATGGACATGCTGCTAGAAATTCGCAGGCATCTAACTGTGAACATGAAATGTCTTCCTGGAGAACGTGACACAGGATTCTGTGGCCATCTGATGCCATCCCTGTCTGAAAGATCTCCATCTAGGCCTCATTAGAGTATTTTCATGACACAGTAATCTTATGGAGACAGACCTGTCATACCAGTCAGTTTTCTGAAAGTTTGGAGTTTATGTCTATGAAACAAACCTTCATAACAGACAGGATGCATGCTGAAGGAGTAATAGATGACGTGTATCTCTTCTTAGCAAGCACTGGATGCCACCTGCACAAGTCCTTCAGTGCTTCCAGCAGCATCCGTGCTTTCTAGCAGAACTGATTTCTTTCTTCCACATTACCATATCAACAGTTTTGCTTGCATAACTGCAAATTTGTTTGCTTTCAGCTTAGTTTTGGATTGGCCTCGTGGAGGAGTCTGTTCGCTCTCTGTGTTGGCTGTCACTCTAAGGTCAGCGTGCAGGTGTGTCTTCATTTCTTCCTTCACTCCTTCCTGCTGTTTGCTAGGGTAAAAATCTTCTGCTCTTAGCTAGAGGAGTTACCATGCTTTTTGCAGATGATGGAAACTCAAAACATTTAATAAAGAACATCCTAGACTGAAAGTAAGGAATGGTAATGTTATGGATAAATAGCTAGTTCCCCAAAAGGTCTGAATTAGAGCAACAAAATGCATGAATTTCACTTTGGTTGAAATCTTTCATATCACCAATCTAGGAGCTACATTTCAAGAAAGCAGGTGTCTTCATCCTGCTAAGTGTTTATAATTGTTTTTATTATATATGCTGTCTTTGGGATCTCTTACTGTTCTGTTATATGTTGATATTTTTTTTCTTCTATCCATCTCTGTATCCCCAGTATGTTTTTACAGAGGAAGTCAAATAGACACGTACCAAAAAGTATTTACCAGATAAGCATTTCAATATATTATTTTTCTTGATGACATGTTTGTTTTCTAGGCCATTTTCCTTTGCTGCTACTTTTTCTCTACTTTCCAAATTCAAGTAGACTTTCTGAATGGCTCAGTTACTTCCGAAGTCTTTGGCAGACAAGTTATTTCACAGTAGGAGAAGCAGCAAACTTAATCCAGGTTATCCTCTGAACTCCCTGAGAATAGGTGCCTGCTTAATCCTGTAGAGAAGTAAACATTTTCTTTAACAAAAATCTTCTCTGTGCTGTAAGATGGCTTGATATTTACTTTTTTGGCCCAGAAAGGAAGAGATATTTTTACTTTTACTGCTGTATGAAGAGTTGAATCAATACAAGATAAGACCTCAGAGGCCTTTTTTGCTCATGTTGAAGTATTGGATAAGCCTGTGTCATTTTACACCTTGGTATACATGCTGCCTTCCCCTACTGCTTTCCATGACAACCTGTGGCTCTACTAAAGTATTAACCCTTGCCAGGTAAGAGTTAGGCAACATTAATAATAAACGCTGATTTATGATTTAGACATACATGCGTGTTCACTGTACATTTCTCTGAAATTTTACTGGTCAGTGGTGAATAATGTGCTTCAAGTGTGTTAGCAGGTTAATATCTTGAGTTATATCCTCTTCACAGCTGTTCTACAATTATCTATTCATTATAATAAAGAACCTGGAAGTTTGCAAGAGCAGGTACCTATCCTTGGTGCTCCCATAGCACCGAAGAGTGAGAGCTGCCTTCGCAAGCAACATGGAGAGGGGAAGTGCAACAGAGCAATGCAGTCTATGAAGGGGGACAAGATGGCCAAGTGAAATGCCATTAAAATAATGACCTTAAAATGGCATTAAAAATTTATAGGCAACAGATTCTTTCAAAGCAATATAGTTAAATTTGTTATTCCATAAGGCTGGAAACAGGCACGGCTGAGTTCTTGTATCGATATGGAGGCTCTACTGCCTTTTGTAAAGCCACACTTGCACAGTCTTTTAATGTCACTTTTTAGAACCAACTTGATGCAAAGATATTTGACTCTGTCATTACTATCATTTTATGTGTTGATGTAAAATCATAGACACAAGTTGATTTTGTGGAAAATGCTAGACATATCTTTTGTTTTTTCTTGGCATTTCTGATCTTCTTCGATTTTGAGCTCTTGTAATGAGCTCAAATACTGTAGCTCAAATTCCCTTGAAGTCTTCATGAAACCTGCAGAGCTCAATCTCTTTGAAATATGACATGAAAATGCCATCTTCTAGTTGCTGCTGCTATTCCTGCCTTTACTTTAAATATGATGAATCTTGGCTTCTGTAAAGAGTAATGATGAAATATCTGGGTTAATTTTGTTATTGGTAATGCCACAGTTAGAATATTGATAAGGCATTACCAAGTGATTAGCAAGGCAGGTTACTGTTTTCTGGCTTTTGGGCAAGTTTACTATGTTCTTGTTAATTGTTTTATTGTGTTCTACCCCTTAAGTGCAGGAATTTTCTTCCGTCTAGAGATTTGGTATCTCACAGGCATACAGATTAATTTTATCATCAAAACAGATGTAATAAGTAGTGTATGTTGGAAGGTGAATCATCACTTCTGTTGTGTCCAGAATTATCAGTTTCATTGTTTTCATGCTGGCCTAATCACCGAGTTTTTGTCCTTTATTTTAGGATTGATAACAAAAATAAAAAGAAAGGGAAAAGGTACAAAGAACATAATTTAAACGGATACTGAATAGTCATTTATTCTTACTGAAAATCTTCTTGTTTTCCTAACAATGAGTAACAGAAGGACAGCCATCTGAGAGCTTTTCTGGTTCATGTAGAAAAAACAGTATGAAATATAATTTATTTGCAAAGAAGAAAGTAGCTCTCTGCCTTTAAAATTGCTATGTGTACAAATTGCTATCCACTATGATGACGTGGGGCAAAGTTTTCTGAGGCCATCGGGATTTAGGGGCATTATTCTTGTTTATCTCCTTGGACAGTCTTACCTCAGTTTTACTGATGGAATCTAAATTCTGTATAGATCCCTCCACATGTATATAAAATCTTCTAAATATTGGAGACTCTTTTTGCCTCCTAGTGTAAACTTGCTTTTTTAAATTTTTATTCCCATTAACCAACAGGTTCTTCCTGCCTCCCTGTATTTCTTTGTGTCATTCAAAAAGTCGTATTATTTCATGAGAAGATTTTTCTGTGCCAGGAAATCAGCGTTTTGATTACTTGACAGATCTCAGTCTGCTATCTTGGAAAGATCATGCGTCTCAGAAAAATGCTGCATCTTGTGAAGGAAAGATTAAATGCTAATTTAATAGCGACATCATGCCTGTCGCCTTCAGCCTGCTTTGCCAAATCCTTTCTCTCAGCAGCGTCAGCTACGCTTTTGTGCTCAAATCTAGGGGCAAAGTATCTCATTGTTTGCACCGATGCAACCTGTGACGGACCTTGGTTGGCTGGTGACACAGAACTGCAAGTGTTCATTGAGCTTTTGCCCATTCTCTCTGCCACAGTCAGTACAGGGAACTGCCTGTAATGTGAACAGGATTGTGTTGGCGTTATGCTCTCTTGAGAACCTTTTTTGGTAGAAAGGAATAGGAATATTTAAAATGTGCATAGGAGCCTCTTCAAAAATTCTCTGCAGCTGTAGTTTGACAATATTACACAGATTGAAATGTTTGCTTATCAGAAAAGCTGAAATGTTTAAAGAACATTGATCTACATTTCTTGTCAGTTTACTGTCTCCATTGGCACAACATTTGGAAGGATTCTGATTTTATGAAATGGTGAGTGCTTCAGGCTTGCATCTGCAGTGAGTGCTCCCTTTACCTCTTTTTGAGCTTTGGAACAATAACTCCTTCCTACCTAAACACTTACAGAATGTGAAACATATGATAGATCTGTGCAAGTTGTTCCTATTTTCCACCTTATGTTAAAATGGCAACTGCTGCCAATCAGCAAAACAAGGAAGTCTGGAAATAGCAAATTTCTGCGACTGCCACAGGCTTCCTTAATTTCACTGAAATTAAGTACAGGCATTGTTCAATTGTTGACACTTTTTCAAAGCTGAGATAGCGTCAGTGTTACTGGCACAAGATGTTTAACTGCTTATATTAACCTTGTATGTTCCACAAATGAGCTATGCCAGATCACGTGACTGATTTTTCTGGTGCTTACCCAACCCTCTTCAGAAGTTGTGATAAAGGAGTCAGACAGAAAATTTCTATCAAAATGATTTTTTTTTTGTTAAAAAATGAAATAAACATTTTCATAACAGTTTGCAAGCAGCTAAATTGCTGTGCAAAGCCATAATAAACAAGGGAGCAGAAGGTAAGTTATGTAGGACTAGACAGCTGACTTCTAATGAGAATATTGAATTGAATTTAGACACAGAAATTATGAGTCCTTTCTTTTCCTGTGGATTCTTTTGTATAACCCCAAGTTACTCGTTTATAGCATTGCTTTCTTGAAAGCTCTGAAGCTTTGGTCGTATTTGTGGGTGTCTTGTTGCTATATAAATGTGATATTCTTACAGCAGTTAGTGGTTAAGAAAGTGATGGAGAAGCAATAATGGAAGTGTTCCTAATTTTACTCTAGTAAATTGTCCATAATCTGCACAAAACACTGGCTGTTTCCTCCTGCTTCTCCGCAAAGATTTAAAAGCTGAGTGAGTTGCCACGTTACTTAAGACTTCATTATTTTTTACAAAGTATACTCCAGAGCACTTACTAGAACATTATGAACTATTATCATAAATGATTAAGCTGAACTGTAATCGTCAAAATATGTGAAAAAAGCACATCTGGCAAGCCTGGCTTTTCACTCCCTAATTCACACAACTCAGTAATTCACAACGGATCCTTCCAACAGCGTGCATAAGCATGATTCTGCTGCGTGGTGCAGGCTTCCTTAGCTTGCCCTCGTGCAGTGGGCACTGCATGGACGGTCTGACCCAGGGAGACACGGCCCTAACCGACAGACTCAGGGAAACAAGAACACAAATAAGTAGAAACCTGGCAGACGTGAAATCCAGTCCCATGCAGCCACGTTTACGTCATCATTTTTGTTGTCTTAAAATCAGTTGCCTTTTTTTTCATCTGGTCTTTCTAGTCCATTTTTTTTCCTTACTTCCTAGATAGAAACATCATAATTTATAGCCTAAATGTGTTTATGGCCAATTTATGTAATTTGTTTTTGTGCCAATATCTGCCTTCAGGTGAAATAATTCCTTTCCTTTGCTGCTGGTTAGCTCTGTGACAAGAAACAATGGAAAACAGAGAAAATCCTTCTCAACTTTCATTTTGTGAGGCTATAGAAACCAAGAGTCTCTTTGAAATAATTTTTAATGGCTTCAAACATGCTACTAATCCATCCAAGGTAAATAAATTCAACCTGGAATTGTATACATTATTCCAGATGAGGCCTCACTGGTACTGTTTAAATACCATTCCTGATTGAACTTTTCACAGCTGAAGTATATTACAGGTTCATGATCATTCTGTGACATGGATGTAATTGGACGTTACATCCATGTTTTTCCTCAGTGTTTCCAAACAGTGAGATATTATTGTAAGTCTCCTTTAGCATTAGCTTGATAATATGGCTATTGAAGAGAATTCCTCTTAGATATTTTGTGATGAGATTGTACTGGGAGGATGCCAGAAGTGGGAGATTCCTGGCTTCCATATATGTGGAGTCCCTGAAATCCAGTTATCACCTTTAGGTGACATCTGCCTCCTATCATTTTTCTTCTTTCTCTTTCTGGGAAGTTAAGTCCATCATTGTGAATTTCTCTTTATAATAACGTTAAGATCTTTAGCTTTAGCCATATCTGATTGTGGATATCTTTAACAGACTTTAGTATTCTTTTACCATGTTTTTCTAAAGTGATTTTGGATCCCTAGAGAGTCTGTATCCTATTTCCTATTCTTTACCTACCTCTTCAGTTTATCATAGTATACAAGGTTGCCCCACTAGCATTTTGTACCTTTTAGTGCTTGCCATACGCTCATGACTGCTCTTCCATCACATTGTAGTTATCTCTGATTCAGATTCTGTATGAGCTGTTCTCAATTGGTTGCCCAGGATCCTTGTCTTAGGATAGAATGTTTGTGTTTCTTATTTTTTACCCCCGTTAATGCCACTTTAGGTCCTGCACTAGATCAGACTAGATCACCTTTTCTGTCTTTGAATTTCTTCGTCTCCTCCGTTGTTCCTTCAGTTGCCATAGCGTTTGCCCCTTGTTAGTTTTAAAGAAAAGGCCCAAACAGGACCCTATATCTCCTGTTCACTGTTCTCCTTATTTTGGGTTCCATTACTATTTCACCTGCAGTGTGGTAGCTGGCTAGTATTTATGAAGCACTTTGAAAACCTTAAGTGTATGCAAATACTAGGTGTTTCATCTTGCATGGCTTTAGCCAGATAAAGGCAGAAGCTGAATATTTTATAATTACTTAGCTCCTCAGGGGCCAGAATAAAATTAGATACTGTATATAGTTATTTGGTCATTTGTTTTTTGTGCTCCTACATTTGATGGCCCATCTATTTTACATCCTTCGCCTTCTAAAGAAAGCATTAGATCACACTGACAACATGGTTGGGTGGTTCGCTGGGGCTGTTGCCTTATGGAATCTGTACCTTCCTCGGAAATGTATGTGCCAGGGAGGACTGTATCGCTGAATCTGTTGGCACGCACCCCTTAGGATATAAGGCACACATTCTTAAGTTTTAGAGAGACTTTTCTCACCCCCTGTGCAGAGGGGACTCAGCTGAGAAACCTCCTGCTATGTGAAGGCAAAGTGATTTCTCTGCCTAGAGAGCCGTGTTCCCAGGCTAATCCGAGCGCGCAGTAGTGTGTGTTGCTAAGCAGTACAGTTAGGCACGTTATGTACAGAGGGGGGCAGTGAGGATTCAGCAGCAGGCTTCATCTATCGTTCCTGAGCAACTGAATAAAAACTTGGCCCAGAAAATATTTAATATTTTGTGACTTTTAATAACAACTGTTTCCTACCTTTCATGTTTAATGTTTGTTGTTACTATATTGAGGTAGAGCTGTCCAGGTATCTCCTTAAGCAAGGCTGTCTGTCAAGGGTAGTTAAAAAAATTGAGACAGACCCTAAGGAATCTGAGTCATCTGCTTTACCTGGTTTCACGGGTCCCTGCTCTAGGAGACTATAGGAATATTTCGGAGACTGTAGGCTGGCTTGTGGGAGAGGAAGGAAGCGGGGAGGAAGGCAAGGTGGATGAAAGAGCTATATATGAACAGTCATGCAGGGTCAGACCGAAGGTTTGTATTGTTCGATATTCTGCCATGGTCAAAGAGCAGATACCTATGGATGAGTAAAAGAAGTTGGTAAGCAAATATTTCCCTGAATAGCTGTTCAGCTTCCAGCAGTGATTTTGGGGGGACGAGGGGGATGGAGAGTAATATGTTTGTATTTAATCTTGATGGGTTTTTCTTCCATAAATGCGACTGGTCACTTTTAAGCCTGGTACGTTGTTATTTTATTCTATTTTTGTAGAAATACACAAGTTTTTAAATTCCAATGTTCCTAGCAATTTTTTATTCTTCCTTCAATTTCTTTTTTTTCCCCCTTCTTTTTTTCTCTGCTGGAGAAGCAAGAAAAAACCTCTAGAATGGAGAGGTTTCTCTCCTGCTTTCTAAGGAGAATATGTTATCTTTTTCTGTAACTTTTTAATAATAATGAAAAAGGTATTGTCTCTTTATCATGTGGGAAAATACATCTCAGTGCGTGCTCTCTGCAGAGTAATTAAGTATGTTCCATTGCAGGCATGCAGCAGCTAAGGAGGAATTTCATATGTTTACTCCTTCAAGTGTTGGAAGTTGCCAGTCATAGGAATGGAAACCAGAAACTTGTATCTCCTCTGTGCTTTTTTTGCTACAGGAGGAGGAAGCTGCATAGCTGGAGTGTTGGCAGGAGAGTAACTGACAGTCCAAAAGGCATCAGGAAGCACAGGATCCGGGCCTGAAGGAAAGGGAGCCTGGTGACCAGCAGGAAGAGGAATAAATATAAGCAAAGAATGGAGGAGAGGGAAAGGAAGGTGTTAGAAAAAGAGGCAAGGGCCTGGAGAAAAGCTAAAGGATTTCAAGGGACTAGGGGTCAGTGTAATGAAAGCAAAAGGGGATCCATTGGCAAAAGCTGAGAGCAAGGAAAGGAAAAGAAGAAGATGCAGAAGTCAGCACTGAGGGAGCAGATGTAAGGGAAGTAGTTGGATGGAAGAGATGGGTGAACGATACCTAGCTGGGATAGCACCAGAATGGAGCCCTATGATGGGAGCGAAACATGCTGGACACCAGGAGGGGCACGGAGAGAGGGGTCTGTCGGTACCGCACAGCTTGGGAGGGAACTTCTTATGGCCGCTCTTAGGATTCCCTCTGTCTGGCATATACTTAAAAAAACTTTTCATGAAATGGAAAGGGGTGAATAAATGAAGGTGCAGCTGTCAGAAATTTAATGTCATATGTGGCCATGTGATTATTTACTGTACTGCATACTGAATCCAGGTTTACCAAGGTCTTATGTGCTTTCCTATAGTACTGTTATCATCATGCTGTAGTTCTTCACTGTGTTGTTTGTTATCTTCCCAAAGCCTCTCTGAGGGATCATATTATTATCCCAATTTTTCACATGGGGAACTGAGGTGCTGAGATTAAAGTCAAAAGCGTTATCTAGTACCCAAGCAGAGAAGCGTAGGACCTTAACTTTGAAATAATACTATTTTGTAGCATTGTATATATTCAGAGGATGGTTCCTATTCACTGCAGCTGCAGTAGGAGCACTGTGTGCCTCTGCAAAGCAGCATACAGGGATCTCAAGTGAGTGACTACTCACCCCAAAACCTGAGGTGACTCGCCTGCGGATTCAGTAGGCTTCAGCAGCTCTGGCTGACACTCAGCTGCCTTGAGGCCACTCTCGCACCTTCCTCTTCCCCATGCAGTTCCCTCTCTCCTTCATTCAGCCTTCTCAGTGTTGTAGCAGATGAGGTGAAAAGTCTAGAAATCATAGCCTCGCCCTCTATACAGTCCTCATCTAATTCCAGAGAGTTGTGTCTGCTGTTTTACTAGATAAAATAGGGAGTTTTCAAATATAGTTAAAGACTGAAATGATACAAGTGCTTATATGGGACTGATTAAGATTTGTTCAGTAAAATATCATTCAGGAAAATAGTATTTCTTAATTTTTGCATGCTTGGCTTGACTTACAGCTTTAATGCTTTTTCCTTAAACGGAGGGAGAGAGTGGTGGTAAATTGTTGACAAACATGCTACATCTACCAGGTTTATGTTGAAAACTGAAATTCTGTGTGCTTTCAACTCTGTTGAGAGTCTCTAGGAATTTGATTCTTCTCATGTGTTTGAGTTAGTGTAGACAGATCCTTAGTGAGAAAAGTTAAACTGATGTTTCTCATTTGGAAACTGCTTTCTGTGTTGTTCACTGTCTGCTCGTGAAGAGGGCTGTGGAGATTATAGGTAGCATTGCACTTAGCACAGGAGGCTGCAGCACTGCTTTGTTTTAAAGTTTGGCTATCACTGCTTCATAAAGGTCTATCAGGCTATTTATGAGGCAGCTACAGACGATGTACAAAAATGTATGAAGACCTCAGAAATTATTTACAGTGCATTTACAGCATAAATAGTTAAGCTGTCAACTGTGATTGTAAAGTTCTTCCTCTACTTCTGCACTGTGCTTGCCATTTAATATGGCTTTATTCAGCTAAACAATTCATAGTTAAAACAGGAAATGATGGGAAATGAGAAACAAACCAATCCTGTGATGGTTGTTAATAGCTGGAATAAAATATTGAGAACATCATGTCTGCTATCGTGGTGTGACACATGAACTGTCTGTGACTGATGCTAGAGCTAGTTAAAGGAGTGAATCACCGTGAGATGGAGACTTCTGCAAATGAAGGGAGAACAACTTTGAAAATTTTGCAAGGCTTGAACCTGAAAAAGATTTTTATTCCCAGCAGTTTTGGGTTTCCAATCTGAGGTGGAATTCAGCATATCTTGTTCTCTGAAATGTAAAGCCTGTATGCATCTCTGTAGTACCTTAGCTAACTCAGTTAAAAACATGTCTGTGTTGTAATGAAAAATCTTTCTAAAACTAGGATCTGGCATTGTGGCAGACCTGCACAAACAGATGTGTGTTGGACTAGGTGGAAGATGCTATCATAAAGTCACACCAATTCTTACTCTAAAGTTTTTGAATCTAGGCTCCTGGATTGTACAACTCATGTCATACAGTCATGCTGTGCAAACTCGTTCATAAATCAATCAAGTTCCCTCCTCAAACAAGTTGAACGTTTTGTCCCATTGTTAATGGGAAGAGACTTTTAAGAATCTCAGTACCCTAAAGGCAGTAATTCTTCACGTGATTTTTTAGCTACAACTTCATCATGGCAGATTTACATATATTTATTCTTGTATCATTGCTATTTTTCAGCTTGAATGTATTTTCTGCTTTCCTAGTGTTTATTCTGCAGATATATTTATGGAGAGCAATCATAACAGCTTGCAGCTTTCATTTTGAAAGCTAAACGAACCAAGTTCTATCACATTCATTTTTCTTACCATCCCAGTAGGTTTTCTGTGTGCCTGTTCTACACCAAATTCATCTTTCTGGCACATAAGCGACTAGAATTACATTTTCCAGATATTCCAAATGAGGACATTTGCCAAAAATTACGTTTGCTGTTTCCATTCTTGCACCATGCTGATGTCATATAATGTCTTGTGATAGACTGGACTACTGAGCTCCTTGCCCTTGTCAGCTCTTTCCACCTGCTAATGTGTTTTCACAAAATACTAATGTCTTTTTGCAGTACTAATAATGATCTATTTCTACTAATAGGAGATGACTGAAAATGTTTTTTGGAAGTATAATAGTTTGAACTAGATATTTCTATAGGTGATATTTAAAAAGGAAATAACCAGCTTTTAGTTTATTGCTCTAGAAGATACTTGGTGAGGTAAAGACTTAATATTTTTGTTGGGTGGGAGAGTTGAGTAATTTTTGGTGTCTTGGCTCATACAGAGTTGAGAAATTGCTGAAGGAAGGAGATAGAGCAAGGAAAACAGAAAACAGCTTCCTGATTCCTCCAGTTTCTCTGCCAAGGAAAAATTTCACACATCATATAGTGCATCAGAATTAGATGGAAAAACTGCTTTATTTACTAGCTTCTGCATGAGATGTTGGTTTACTGGCAATATTAGATGGAATTTTTCTGGACATAGTCTAAAAGTTTTTCCATACTTGGGCAATTTGCATGATGAAAGAAGCAACTCCATTTTCACTGATTTTATGGAGACCGTCAGTAGAAATGTGAAACTGGAACTAAATCACATGCAGTATGTTAACATTAATTATAATGGCAGAAGAAAAGTTTTAGTTTTGGCTTAGTCTTCTAAGTCAGTCTGAATCTCCTCTAGTATTCAGAAGTTTGTTTAAATTCTCCTGATGTTTACGTCCTGAGAAACCCTGTTGTTAATGCTTCTGATTTGTTTTGAAATGTTACCTTTTCCTGTTACGTTAGTTCTGTGTTCTGTTTCCAGGCAGATTTTGCCAGTGCAGAGATGTGTAGAAGTATAAAATAAGGGAGAAAAGAAAACAATGTAATACTTTGAAATCTCTAGGAGGTTTGGTGTGGATCTAATGTCACTAATATACTGCATATTTTTAGGTCTGGACCTAAATGGCCTGGATGTCAAAGCAATTGTACTGGACTGTGCATTACTTGTACCGTGCATGAATTGCTTGGATTCACACACTCAAATACTAATTAGGTTGCCTGAACCTCAGGCTAGCCTTTTGAGGATGATACGTTTAGTAATACGTAATTCACTGTGACACACTTGAAAAATGCTAAAAATCTCTCTCTTCCTTTTTGGTCATTAGAAATGCCACCATACTTTTTCCTTTGGAGTTTGTGGGGAAGAAGACAGTGTGGGAACCTCACTTGAATAGATGAGGTCTTTTTTCCTGTAGGTGTGGCGAGACCAGCTTACTAAGGTGTTGGCAGGAATGTCAGACAAAGGATGCGATCAGACGTGTAGTTTAAGGGTTTGAGCATTCAGCAGTTGTCGAATGTGTTTTTTCCCTCACCTTTGGTGTGGTGAGAAATGCAAATCACCCCAGTTTTTCCATCAATTTCACCTTTCGAGAAGTCTGCTGAGTGCCTAGCTAGACACCGGTAGAGTGGTGGTGTCCGACTGTCACAGGCAACCTCGCACAATACACAGTGGCAGGTAGAAGAGGAAATCTGCACGCTCTCTTTCCTCCAGCCTGGCCAGCTGCGTGTGGACCCAAGAAATCCAAGTTTGCTCTATGATGTCCTGTGGAGGAGCATGAGAAAGCTTTAGGTGCAGTTTATGCCTCCGTTAAGGAGTGTGTGGCTTGTGAAGGCCATTTGTGTGCGAGTCAAAGGCATGTAAGGTCATTCTGAAAAAGGGAAAAGTCTCTTCACACTGCAGGGAAAGACTGAGCTTGCTAATGGCCAGAGCTGTATAGACGTTGATTTAAATACCTGTGTAAGTGGCAGGCAGCACTATTTGCTATATCGGTTTAGCAGCTGGTCTTGTTTTATTAATATTGACATACCATAAAGCAGTTCCAGTCCCCAAAAACTTGTGAAGTAAGAAACAGCTGAATTAGATACACTAAATATAACAACTGAGCATCCAATGATTCTTAGACTGGAGGTGGGACAAAAGTTTTACTAATTTCAGTGAAAGAAAGGGTAGCCTACAGTGTGTGGAATTAAAACTGAAGGCATTTTGTTGGAAGGTGTTGCACAATGGAAGTCATACTTGCAAAGGAAACTTTATCAAGAAATTATATTTTCTTTTATTACAGCTGTTCTACTGATATATGCTATATTACCTACATTATATCTATGTACGCTATGGTGCATGCTATTACCGATGTCCTCCTTCCCCCCGGACCTCTAGCAAAGTGGAGGAAAAAAATATTGCCTTAAAGCTGAGAGCTTCAGCACAAAGAGAAATTTGTAAGCACCTACATATAAATATATTATCATCCAGATATGTGCATCAGTAACTCTTCAGCTTTTAACAGGCTGGACTGGTGTGTCAAGAGTAGTGTTTTCCTACCCTCAAGAAGACTGATGTTACAATACAGTGGTTATTCTGATTGTGTGTTATGGCTTTTTGTAAAGGAAAAGGAATTTTTTCAAAGAAACATTTTACAGTTTGGAGAGGCAGTGCGATGCAGAGTTAAGGAACTATTCTTTCTTACTCCGCTTCTGTAAAATCCCATAGACCGTATTTTCCTCTGCTGTATTCCCTTAAGCGCATGTAGTATATACCAGAAACTGAAAGAAATTTATATGGGAGGAGACTATGCCACTTCTATGGGACTTATATCAGGATAGTTCCTTATGCAAGAGAAATTCTCCAGTGGCCATTACCAATCAAATAGTTATTACTGTGGGTCACTTGAGTACTTCTAGATGATGCTATAACAAAATCAAGATTGTTCTTTCACAGTTATGGATGTAGTTAACTAGAAAATCCTTTACCACAGCCATTTTAATATCCCGAGTAAAAAAAATATATATATATATCTCCATGATTCTTAACCTAGATTTAGCGTGTTGCAGAGATATTTCTCTGACATGTTCAGTGATAGCAGAAAAATATGTGGTGGTGCATTAAAAGCTGTAGAGCAAAGGAAGTTTGGGGAACTTAATCAGAGCCTTAGGCAAGAAAAGGATGTGTAGCACTGATACGTACATTTTGCTTTTGCTGTAGTTAATGAAAAATGTTATGCCAACACTGTTTTTCTGTCCCTTATGGTTTAGCAATGCAGAACCAATCCTTTTTATTCTTTGTGTTTTGTGTTTTTCTTCTCTTAATGTTACTTAATCTGAAAATAAAAATGTTTGATTTCTGTCATTCCCCTTGGCTACTTTGCTTAAAATGGTACTTAATTGTTTTCAGTTTAAAGGAATAGTGCCAGGTTTGGGAAAGTTTATTGTATTCTCAGGGATTTTGTTTTAAGCTTGCCTTTTTTACACGCTCCTTCTTGACTTCTATCACATTAGGCTTTTCGAACTTAGCTGCCATCGATCTCAGAGGAATTGCTAGTAAATTGTCAGGTGGCCACGATGGCCATAGAATCCCTTTCCTTGTGCCCTGGTGGCTCCTGGCAGCATGGTCGGCCTCAGCCCAGGGCAGTAAATGCTTCCTCCTAGCCCTCAGGGCTTCAGGAAGACTCCAGCTGTGCTGATTTTGTTGGGAATAGCAGATCCTTAAGTTTCTAATTTTCCTTGAGTAAATGCCAGCTTCCTTTCTCTATAAGTTTTGAGAAGAGCCATTTAGAGGACAATTTCTGCTCTCTGGTAGGCTACTTAATACTTCTCTCAACTCGTCTGTTTTCTGTTTCTTTCCTTTGAACACGGTAGATATTGTTTGTGCTCCAAATACTGGTATATTATTGATCAGAGTATAAAGAATGTACAAGTAACATTTGAACTGAGGTTATGTGGATGAGAGAAATTAGCTGCTATCAGATGCTCACTGTTTTCTATTTTCATTTCAAATTATTTAGCATGTTTCCACTGACACCTTCTTAAAATTCTGCCTGTCCCCATTCATCTAAGGAATGATTTGTGCTTACATTACTCCGCTCTCAGTTTTCAGTTTTCTTTCTTTAATATTTCTCTTCAAGTTTTATTTTACACCGAGGCATATTCTCCATTTCTAGATTTCATTAATTAAATTTCATTTTCAGATTAAACATGTTAAACAACTTTTTTTTTTTTTAACCCTATTACCTGTTTCAGTAGGTTGCAGTTAAATTTGGTTACAGCTAATCAGAGAAAAGTTTCAGCACTTTGAAGCATTGTCCTCCCCTCCACTGAATAAACCCTTCTAATTCTAAAGGCCCCATTCACCTCTTGTCTGGAGAGCTAAGACCGGAGAATTGACTGCTCCTGAGGTTATGGTTCCTGACCTGAATAAAAGAGCAATAAATCAAAGTATGTTCACTGACAGTGAAGCAGGCTCCAACTGTGGGGAATCAACATGCCAGTTCCAAATTGTAATTTCACTAAAAATAGCATCATTTAACAAGTTTGACAGTTGTACACTTGAAAGGTCTAGGCATGCTGTCCATCTTGCTGCGTCTCATATGTTCCGTCAACCGTGCATCTTTTGAAAATGAAACCAGAAAATTGTTGAACAGCCTTGATTTGTTGCCAGGTGTGCCCATCACTGCCCTCTGCATCAGAAGGCACAGATTTAATAGTAGTTTTATGAAGATGAAACAAAAAATACTTTTGCAAGTTTTTGCACTGGGAAGTGAGGAGGGGTCGAATTTTGGACTGATACTGCCTGTTTATCGGTCCCCTTTTCTGTATCCTTTTCTGTACATTTTTAGGAAGCAAAAAACAAATTAGCAGCTGTGCTATTTATGATGCTTTAATCCTTACATGGGATACAATACGATTATTCCTCTTTCATACTATTGTCTGAAGAGCCATGGATTGACAACTTTTACTCTATTTTCTCCCATCAAGACGTATCAACAAAACTGTATTTCTTCTGAGCTCTGTTTAGCAAACACTTAAGCATGTGTTTAATATTAGGCACAGTATTTGTCCTTGAGCTTCCACAGACTGTATGGGCAGATTAGAGTCAAAGAGCCATATTTAGAGTCAAAGTCTGTAGAAGAATCAGGCAGTAGTTACTTGACAGTGAGGAAAGATTATAAATAAAGTAAGCTGGTAAATCCTTGGTTAAAATTTGTTGGTGACTCCAAACTTGACTATTTAGTTAGCCAATTCCCTGCCAGAAAAGTATATGTTGTTATGTATTGCTTTAGTGTCAATTAATTGCTTTCTGCCTCACAAAACGCCTGAGGTGGAACCACATTTTGTTTCATTGGAATTTAACACTGCTATTGGTCTTTGGGGAGAAGAAGCAGGAATTAGAAGAGACAAGAGCACTGGGGAGCAGTAATCTTTTATTTATGCATAATGCTGTACATTTCCTAACTGTACTGTGAGTTTTCCTTCTAACTCTCTCTAATTATGGTGACTGGCATGTGGCATGTGATGGAGCCTCAGGAGAAGTGGGATACATACAGCTGTTCAGAGCTGGCACATTGCAGTCGAGTTTGCATTTGCTGGCAGGCCAGGCTTTTTTTCTACAAGAGAAGTAGGGATATTGTTGCACCTTGCTTTGAGTTTTGTGTGTGTTGCACAGGAGGCCGTATTAGAGGGAGCAGAATTACCTCCTCGTTTACCCAGAGGACTTGTGCATGAACGTGGCTCCAGTAAACTGGTTCCACTGAATTCTCTGAGGTCATGAGGAAACCCTTCCCATGTCTCTCTTTTCCAGCTCGAAATCACCCACAAATTGTCCTGTATTGTAACTGTTTAAAAAAAAAAAAAAACACGCTTGGCCAAAACGATGATGCCTGCAGTTGGCATTAACTGCTGGAAATACATGAATTGACCTAGTGCCATTAAGTTTGTCTTCCTTCTTTGTTCAGAGAAAGGCAAGGAAGAAGAGTATTTTCATATCATTGCTGTTACTTTTTTCAAGATGCTAAAATACTTCACTCGTTTTGCAAAATGCATATTTACCAACAGTCATATTTGCTTCATCATTAGTAATTGAATGAGCTCAGAAAGAAGCTTTCCTGTCCTTCCAACACGGGTGCCTGCAGAAAGAGCTAATGCTGTACCCACCTTGCTGCTCTTGAGGCTGGATTACCGCTGTTGTACTCACTGAAAGTAAGGCAAATAAATTCTTCCCACTCTTGGGGAATATGTGTTATCCTAGGTGCAAGACTGTAAGAAATGTGTTAATTGTTTGACACTTCAACATTTACAATACTCATTAAAGGAGATAATGGTGATGCCACGAATACTGACCTGACAAAATTTGGCAGATCTCTGAGGTAGCCAATGCATAGTTAATATATAGGTGAGATTTTCAGAAGATCTTCTTCAGGTAATAAACCTACATTGATCTTATAAGGATATAGTCCATATATCTGCAATCCAAGTAAACTTTTCTTTTTTTCCATCTTCTCCATGTTAATACTCACATTTTCAAAGATAAAGCCACAGCTACAGCAGGTCAAGGGACTATAATATTACTACTGCTGAATACACTATGTCCTCTGTGGTGGTGTGCCATTGCCTTGCAATTTTAGTTTTGCTATTACAAAAGACATTTTAAATAAAGCAAAAATAAATATATTCTTTCTGTTTTCTTTTTCCTTAGGCATCAAGGAAGAAAAAAAGGTGCAATCTTATTAAATTCCTTTTTGCTGCGAAACCTCTCTTTAACTGTTTTTTTCAAGTGGAGCGTGGGGATATCCTCCATCATTTCCTCTGTTGGTTTCTCCTCAGCGTAAACTTAATGGAAGCGTTCAGGCTTGTAGTGAAGAGGAAACCCACAGGCAAGTGATAGAAGCATCATGAGCTTCAGGGAGCTACTTTAACATGGTTAATTAAAGGGGTGATCAGTTCAGGGCAGCACCAAGTGTGAACAATTGATGGACAAATCTCTGCAGTCGGTCTCTAGATGAGTGCTCTAAATATGGGAAAAGGCTGATCAGCTTCGGGCCTGTACTTATTTGATTGGGAAAAGAAACCGCAGCAGCAACTGCAAATTAGTATATGGAGCAAATGCATAGGTTTACCATTTCCTGCCTTAAATTTTCGTACTTTAAGTACAGGGGCATTGCACAGATTATCTGAATAGGTCATTTTTGCTTTAGTGAAATTAGATTCGGTTTAATCTTGAGTTTCAGATCCAAAACAGTGGGGAAAATTGCAGCTGTAATATGCAATTGCTCTGACTTATTTAATCATGTTTAATGTTTTCACTAGTCAACTTTGTGAAAAAATATAAATATGATAATGAAATTCACTATTTACACAAGTTTAGAGGGCATAGTCTATAAAGAGGAAGATGAGAGTGTTATGTGAGGAGAATTTAATGACTTTCAGGTGTAGGGTAATAAAATTAGGACACAATTCAATTGTACAAAATACAAGCTCATGCACTCAAGGAATAGTAAAAGAATTCTGCTGTAAAGAGGACACTCATCAGTTCCCCGAATTAAGACTGAGGTCTCCCTGGCATATCCGTATCAGTAAGATGTGGTGCTGTTACCAACATACCAGTGGGCTTTATCAGATTGCTGCTATTTCTTTGTGCTAGTTATTGAACCAATGCTGAGAAAAGACTAACGTACCGTCTGAAGAGCGTGCAGAAAAGCACAAGTGACATACAAAGTGATTTGCCATATGACTTCAGCAAATTACTTCTTGATGTTTCAGGTCTCCCACAGTTGCTAGCAGAAGTCGGAACTGCTTCCCTAAGGGCTGGTTCTGTCCTCACTCCTGCCACCTCCCTTGTGCTGACACTAACATTTCTATAGCTATATCTCTAGGGTGAGCCTGGTCTCAGTCAGCTGGTCTGGCTCAAACCGAACCCAACAAAAGGAAGAGTTTCAAATAGTTCTTTCAAATAGTTCAATTCTCTGATTCAGTCTACCACATCAAGCAAAAATGCTGTCGCTGGCGCAGGAGGGCAGTGGGAATGAGCAATTGCCACCACTTTTGACAGTCACACATTTATGCTGGATTACAGGACCGTGTTATCAGGCTGTAAGCAAAGACCTTGCACCAGCTAGCGTAAATATATCAGAGGTCTACAGTAAGCCTAAGGCTAACTAAATGATATGTTGTTGGTGTATGTTGTCAAGCTCCTGTCCCCTTCCACATCTGAACCCACTGTTATATGGAAACTCCTTTTTCAGGTTAGTGATTACATGAAAATAGTTTCACGCTCTTGTCTTCAGAGGCCTCAGTGGCAGATAACACTGACTTTTTTGAATGTGGAGTCTGCTATTGAAGGCTCATGGTTGTGCTGATGTAGCTACCATTTGGCTATAAATCTCAGCTCTTTCCTCTCCAATCTAATGCTCGAGGAATATTGGAAAAGGTGGAGTTTACTAAATCCAGTCAGCAACTAGAACAGTGAAACAAAATTATTACCAGTTGGCAGTCTTTCCTAGCTAACTTAGATTAGAAGTATGGTTTGCTTTTTGACTGTGAAGGCCGACATATCTCACCGAAATGTGAAACAGCGGCAGCTATGGCTAGAGGTCCAATACTGGCTAGTAGGCTGCGGACTGCAGCGTTCTCCGACTGTGCGCTCCCTTCCTGGCTCCTGACGCTTGTCCCCTGGCAATGGTGGAAGCCTCTGCTGGATAACCTCTGGCTTGGTAGAAACAGATAGCGGGGTAACTTGCTGGACTTGAAAATTGAGTCATGTTTGTGCTGTGATTTCTCCCTTGTGGGAGTGTAGGTTAAACGAAAGAGGTGAGAAAGAGAAATTCACGCTTTTTAGTGGCTCAGCCATTTAAAAAGCACTTCTACAGTGCTAGCTTTTACAGTTGGGCTATTTTTAGTGTATATAAACGTGTAATGCCTCAGCAAAATATGATAATAAATATCTTTAAATCCACAAAATCAGTTTTAAATGTACATATAATTCACCTGACTATGCTGTGATATTTCAGGTGATTTGCTGCAGGAAGATGCATGCTTTTGGTTGGGGTTTTAATGGAGTATGTCCAGCATATGTAGGAAGTGCATTTATCTCCCCATATACATGTGTTTTGGGGAGACAGGTTTGTCTGTGGTGGTTGTTTTGCCTTGTTTTTTTTGTGAAGAGGATTGCAGTGCATTGGAGCATGGTCCAGAGGAGAATGTACCTGAACACAGAAGTCACTGGAGATTTCAGGTGTTCATCGTTATTCCCAGGATGTGGTTTTGGATTGGTTGGTGTTTTCCTTTGGAAAGTTTTGCTGAGTTTTGCTTAAAAAAAGAGAATAGGATTCTCCTCTTGGTTCTAAATGCTACAGTGCATTATCAGGTCACTAGGTTAACACTAGTGCTATTTTGCATTTATGTTGATTCAGTCATAAATATTAAAGCCAAAATGTGCTATGACCTAAAATCACCTCTTAGAACTGCCTGCCTTGAAATGCTTGGTCAGTTTATTTTTCAAGTTCCTGACAACCATTTTGAAGGTTTCCTTAATTCTATGCACTAGCTATGTTTTAGTTCTTTTTGTTTTGATGTTAAAATTCTAGGTGTAATTTTTTAAAAGTGTAGAGTAGTGTTTTTCTTCAGTTACTCATAAGCCATACATTTCTGTGTTGTATGAGAGCTAATAGATACACAGAAAAGTATTTACACATGCAAAAGTCTGCCTAGCCTGTACAATCACTATTGCTGCATATGCAGATACACTTGAAGTCAGGTGCTTAATTCATAGGTCTTTTTTTCATAGTGAATGTCACTGTTTATATGCATCCATAGTGGAGCTGTGTATTTATGCCTTATTGTACAGTATACGGTGTAATCTTAGTCCTGTAAAGCTTCCAGATGAGGATTTAATTGTTTGTGTAGATACCACCTTTTATTTTATTGGACTTTTTTATTTTATTGGTCTCAGGAGCTGAGATCTTGCTGCCTGACCTGTCCTTGGGTAGAAGGAGGAGGGTGGGGGGAGGACTGAGGACACACAGTGACCATGCCCAGGCTGGGGTTGGCCAGGACACCAACTTCAACAACTGGGTTTGTGCAGAACTTTGTAATTCCTGCAAACTAAAGCTTTACCCTTGTGGTTTTATATCTCACCTAAAAGATAGAGCCTGTGGTATGTCAGTGCCCCTTTTAACACCCTGTGGGATTATCAGTACTAACTCCAAAGTAAGAATGTCACCAGCAGGATCACTGTCACTAAATACTTCATAAAAGAGCCTCGGGGAGTTGAGAAAATCAGAATTTAGTCGCATCTTTGTTCTCTCTTTAAGCAAACTGGTGACAGCTGTGAAATACTGCACCCAAAATCACAAAACACAGGGAGGGACAATTTCTGCCTTTCAAAATATCCTTAAAGTGTAGTGAAACCTGTGGGGAAGAAGGGTAGTATGATTAGACCTTGCATTGTCCTTGAATGAACACCCAAACTTAAATACTTCTCTTTTTCAAAGTGAACATGCCAAAAAAAGACCAAAGACTTGTAATTTTTTAAGCTGTGTTTCATTATGACACAGAATAATAAAGCAACTCCGTAAAAGGAGAAAACACATTTATTGAGTGATAGAAGGTAAATAAAAGGCTTAAAAGCAGATGTACTCTATATGTGCCATGTCCATCAAGACATATGCTTTCTTCCATGCTTTCTTTGAAGTCCAGCAGCTTCTCCTGTGCTCCGGAGTGCCACCGGCTCTCCACGAGCCCCTCCTGGTTCCTGTGCAGGAGGGCAGACTTCCTCCACCTCGGAGTCTTGGTTGAGCGGCTGCTCCCAGCTGCCAGCGGGCCCGTTGCGTTGCAGCGCCCAGCTGCCACAGCTCGCTGTAGTCTGCACCATCCTGGGGGCTGAGTGGGTGCCTGTGCTAGGGGCAGAGCTGCAGCTTTCCCGCCGGTAGGGATGGCCACGGTGGCCTGCCTCTGGCGAGAGGTGAGCAGAGCCTTCCTACCCTTGATCCTACAGACAGGCACTCCAGATGGCTCTGTGCACGGCCGAGGGACTTACCACCCACAGGCAGGTCCAGGATGATAAAGAATAGTTAGAAGTGCAGAGATATGGTTTGCTGTCAGATTTTCAAAAGGGTCTTGCTAAACTGACCGGAAATACAGTGACAGTAATGAAAGGGTGAGGATGTGTCTGGAAAAGTCATTTCCACTTAACCATTTCTTCAAGCATTAAAAACTGAGAAGAATAAGAATTTGTTAACTTCCGAGAAAATGTTTTGAAACACAGGAGGGACAAACATTTACATTTCACTGTACATAATGGGCTTTTACTGCACAGACCAGGTTTTTGTTTTTGTTTTTACATTCCATGCTCTTTCAAGTCTGTAAGCTCAAATGGAGTACTTCTGCTCCAGTGCTGCACAGAGCTTGCTTGCATCCCCAAACCAAAATGTTAAGGCTTTAATAAGCATTGGTAAAGCTCAAAAGCACATTTGCTATCACTGGAGATAAGTACATTTCTGGAATATTTTGAAAATTATTGACCTGATATTTGACCTGAAGGAACTGTGTATCTGAAAGCCTGTCTGCTTTTCCTGGCTGCATCATTTGGTTTAATGAAGTGTATTACCTCTCCCCACAAGTCCTACTTCTCTGAAATTACTTAGTCAAAAAAAAAAAAAAAAGGACAAATCCTAGATTTCATTGGGATTGCTGCTCTTTTTCCAGTAGTTCATTGCTTTAGGGCTGAAATTTAATGTATTTTTAAATGATAAGAAATAAGGCTTTTTAATTGTCATTAAAACAATTAAAGTAAAATGACTCAACAGTCTAGTTAAAATTGTGATGTTTAGAAGAGCCAGTTCATAACAAAGGCAGTGGAGGTTCTGTCTTGAGTAAGAACAGATGGCAGGAGGAAGTGTAAAGGGGTTCCTCCAAGGTCCTCAGATTGGGAAGATGCAACTGCAGCACAACAGGCAGGGAAGAAGGGTCAGAGTTTCAGAAGTGCGCTGCATTTGGGTGCCAGTCCATTCTGAAAATCTACTGAGGAGGTGAAACTACAGTATTGCTGGAGATGCAGGCTGAGTGGTGTGTTCAGACCACTTTAAAATCTGGCCAGACTTAAATCTGAGTTACGCTGAGAATTATCAACCCTAAATGACTTGAAATGGCTTTCAGCTGGTCTGATTAAAAGTACATTTCCCAGAAAGCTGAGAGAAGTGAAATAGCCTGTTTTATCTCTAACTATCTGTATGGGGCTGAATTTATGATTGTGACTGGAAGTTACTGGGCTTATATTGGCCTTGTCATTAATGTTTGACCCTACAGTTGGAATATGAACTAATGAACTAATTCCAGATTGTTTTTAAGTTTGCTTCTTATGAGAAGACGTTCTGATTTCTTCTCCTCTAGTTGCTCTCTGGAGTTCAGAAGGATGACGTTCTTCAGCAGTGACAGATTACGCTTTGTGCTTTGAGTGCTTAGGAAGGAAGCACGCAGCCCCGTTTCAGAATGGATCCTTCCCTTTTGATGAATCCGTGCTGGTCTTTCCATCTGAGCACAGATCTCGTAGTTTTCAAATGCGTTCTCCCTCTAATACGACACAGGCCACGTGATTGAAATTTCCCAGTCTCCTGTGACCTAGGCATTGACAAGCGCTCTTTGGAATAAAAGGAATCCAACTTCTTTTTGGGGAACAAACTGGGGGGGGGGGGGGACATACAGTGCTTTGGGGTTGTTAATTATTAACATTATAGCGCTTTGGGATTGTTAATTATTAACATTTTTAATTTTTTTTTTAATTATTTACTCCGCTCGCTAGTATAATAGCGGCAGTGTCCTTATATGGAACAAGCATGGCTGTAGGGGATTTAGAATGTGCTTGGTTTTACTTTTGAGTTTGACAGCATTTTCACTTTCTGTAATAACGACAGTTAGCTAGGGAAAGTGAGAGATATTAATAGATTTTTAGAAGGCTATGTTTCTAGCGTAAAGACAGAAAAGCTTTAGCAGGAATAAAAAAGGAATAGAAGAAAGGATTATTCCATGTTTCCTGTCTTCTGGTTTATTCTTGTTTGCAGTCTTTTATTTATACTGTTTTTCTAAAAGTAAATGTAATAAAAGAAAAAGTCTCCATCATGATTTATTTTTGCAATTTTCCTCTGCTTGTAGGATTACACACTCCTCCTTCTCCCTCTCCTTGCAATAACCAGCCACTGTAAATCCAGCTATACAACTTTCAAAAATAAAGGGGTGTGCAGAGGGAAACTGAATCAACCTAAAACTTGCATGTTCAAAAAAAATTACAAACCGGGAAGCACAGGGCTAGTGAAGCTCTGGGAGTATTTGCAGCACGTTATTGCTAGTCTAGTTCTCTCTGAATGTGTTACAAAATAGACACTGGTGCTTGGAACTGATTGTTCTCTTTAGAAAGCTATGAATTTCCCTGAAAGGGTTTGGAGCTTTGGACGTTTTTTGGTTTGTTTTTTTTTTTCCTACACTTTCATCTCTAGATTTTTGTTTTAATGTTGAACTTGTATCTTCACATCATCTGACAGACGAGATAGCATAGCCCATTTTCTGAAATGTGATAGTATTTGCCACTACCCAAATACGTCTTTGACAAGCCTGATAGTTGTGTATTCATCTTATTTCTACTGCAGCACATATATCCAGCACTAATATTACATTTATCTTTTTTTTTTTTCCTTTGTACTTTTTCTGGTTAAAGAGAAGAGTTTTTGTGTAAAGATACAGTACACACATTATGGATACTGTGATATGGTGGCACTTGTCACTTTTTCAGTGAATAGATAAGTGGAGTTAGAATGAAGAACCTAGGAACATTTTTTTTTCTTTTTTACTCTCTTCATGTTGGTTAGTTTTTGGAAAACGTTAATTTATTTTTTTGTTTGGCACTACTGGAGTACCAAAAGGTACGTACTGAAAATCACATTAATGAACAGACTTCTGATAGGGTAGCAACTGGTCTAGTTTACTTAAGGAGTTCAAACTGTGTACTTTCAGAAGGCCTGTGGGGGAAGGTTGTTTTTTAACCCAGAAGTAATGTATTTTTACCAAAGTAGTCAGAATCTCTTTCCTCTTGCAGTATAAATTAGGGAGAGTTCCTTTTCAGTGGAGTCGGGCTGGTGTAAAACTGACGCAAACAAGCAGAAAACGAGAATACCTACTATTCTTCCTCAGGGTTCAAGTAAATATATGGGGCCTGCTAATTTCTACCTCGATGACATGAATGCATGTTTTGGGTGAGGAAAGAAATATCAGATGAGGTTCACTAAAGGCTGTTAGTAAAATTTTTAACCTCTAAAACACCACTTTAAATCGTACCCATGTTCACAGAAACTGAAATTATTTGACAATAATTCAGCCTGAGGTGCAGGAAGCAATTAATCTAATTCCTTTTAACAGAAAAGTGCCCCTACACAAAACCACAAATTGACTAATGCTATTTGACAGTGATGAAGAAGCAATTGCATAGACCATGTAAGATAAAATCATCACTTAGCCTCAAAGAACATCTGCATAAACAGGGGCAGGCATGTCGGTGAAGAAACTTCCACCAGCTCTGCTCTGTGCCTGCCACATGGGTGAGCAACAGACTTTGTTCAGGTGGTCCCAACCAGGAAATTTAGGGCTACTAATATTGGCAAAGGATTCATTTTTATTTATTAAGAAGGTTTGGTGCTAAAAATATTCTGATGAGGAAGCGAGATAGTTTCTAAAACCATTCTGACTTCTCCTGCAAGATTAATACATATTAATTATTCCCCTTAAATACCCCTTTCAGGATTTTGTTCGTGCTCCTGAAAAACAGAGATGAGTCAAAAGCAGGACTGTTTGGTTCACTTTTTAGCAATATCTGCTAATCTTTGTCAAGATACACTGAATTTTTTTACTGGTGTGAAGTTCTTTTCTGCTGGGATTCATGTGGCGTCATGATTCCCAGCAGAATTCCTTTTCTCATTGAAACTGAGAAAAGCAAGAAACACCTGATTTCCTGTAGCACGCACAGAATGAATCAGATGTGTTGGCAAAGTGTGGGAAAAATGTATCTGTAGCCTGCCATAGCCCTATTCTAAATTTTCTGTATGGTATTGACCTGTTACAGCTTGTTGTATTACTATACAAAAATTGAATCTTTTCCTTAGTAGTCAGAAGAGAAACACATAAGACTTGGAAAGAACTTCCAGTCATTGATGTGGTGCATTTAATAAGATGCTTTCCAGACAACTACAGTAGCTGGTACCTCCTCATGCTTCCTGTGGCAGCCCATCATCCCCTTCCCGTCATGTATACAAGTAGACTTGTGAGGGACTCAGGCTTATATCATTGCGTCATTGCAGAGGGTTTTTTTGTATTTTTGTTTTGACTGAATTGGGCTTTGTCTTATAGATCAGGATTTTACAGGCTTGTGTCATTCTTGCTAGTAATGCCACAAGAATTTTGTTCCGAGCCACGCAGCTCTGGTCTTGCAGTACTTTATGACACGTCACCTGAGTGTTTTTATACTGAGGGAGAATGTCAGGAAATTACAAGAAAACCTATACCATTTTACCCCTACCAGTCCAGAAGAAGGCAGTAAGTAGTCTGTTTTATTTAATTGCTGAGATTTTTCTGCCCATTTTTGCAAAAATGGCCTGTGTTCTAGCGTGCCATTGATGTTACGAGCAACTTAGCACTTTGCTGGATCTAGTTCCCATTTCGGGTCTTCAGCCTTGGCTGGCATACCTTTATCTCAGCATGCACAACGTGTTTCTCTGCGTTATGCACTCATGTATTCTTTAGAGGAGAGAAATATGTTTTCTTGGTAAAATTTTATGCTGTGGTGCAGTCAAAAAAAAAAAAAAAAAAGCACTGAAGCACTAATACTATCTGCTGAGTAAACCACAATCCTCCTTTGGGAGAGAAACAAAGTGGTGTTACCAGCTGGAAGCACGTAAAGGACACTAGGTGAGGAGCCACCTTGGCTCATGGCTGACATGGAGCCTGGAAGATTAGTTTAGCTTAAAGTTGCCTTTAAGTCCTTTTCCTGAGATGCTTTTCCTAACTCCTCACCTGCAACTGAAATATTGAAGAAATGACTGTGTATGTGGGAAAACTTTGATGGAGTTCAATGGATTGCACTGAAATTTGTTAGTTACAATGTACTTCCAGTGCCCATTCTGTTCTTTCCTGATTCTTTGGAAATACTTTTTCTGTTGGAGGTCTAAGTGTGGGATTCAGTAGCAATTTGTTGCTATTTGCAATGCAAATTGGGCTGCAGCTTGGTTTTACTCTGGCAGCCAGCAGTTGCAGAAAGAAAACAACACACTTATCACTAAGGGATTCAGACAGCTTTTGGTTCTGTAATGACTGTTAATTTAAAGAGAGAGAGAGAAAAAGAGATCTGCAGTTTTCTAGGTAAGTGATTTGAAAGGCTAACAACAGAAATAGATCTGGCTGTCAGACCTGTTGTGTCTGAACTGCGTGCAATTTGACCTGAACTGAAATTTCAGTTAGATGAACTGTCATGAAACATTTTGTTTGTGGCATGCTGATTCAGAGGAGCTGTAGTTGGTGGCCGTGGTCTGCCAGGAGTTGTGCTTCCTGCCCCACCTGCTGGGGTGCAGCACAGTGTCTTTTCATGGAGGGCTGGAGAGGCGAGGGTGAGCTCTTGAAGGTGGTACAGAGAGCATGTCAGAAGTGATGATCTAGCCAGCAGGCTTGTCCCATGAAGAAGAACATGGGCGTCAAGTCCAGTGAACAATTTCTGCCAGGCAGTGTGCTATAGAGGGGAATGCAGTCTAATGTTGGACTGAATCAGTATTTTGCGTCAAAAATGCACCACTTTTTTGACCTAAACTACTTAAAATTTAATGTTTCACAGGCTCTAAATAATATATTTCAGAATACTGATCATGGAAAAGGTTGAAGACAACTACTGAAATTTTAGAATTTCTCATGGGACAAACATTCAGTTATTACCTTAATTGTGTTCCTTACACATCTCAGGTAACTAAGTTGTAAGACACCCCTTAGATTTTGATGTGTGCGTTTTGTGCCTAGTATAAAGCAGGAAAAAAAAATGACTTGCCTGGCATCATACAGCATATTAGAGTGGCTATGATTTACTGACAAGAACTAGCCAGTGAGGAAGATTATTGCATAGCAGGAAATTCTGCTTCTGTCTCCAGTGGTTGTTCCAGCTGTAGATATGCATACAGCTGATGAATGAAACCAAAGAGGTTTTCACCTAAGCAGTATTCAAAGAGAAATGCTGCCTTCCTCCATGTACATGCCGCACAAATTGAGTACGAAAGTGTACTCCAGTTTTCCATCCCTCTCAGCAACATGGCTGAACTGGACTCTTGGCTACTGAAGGATACGTTCAGCCGTGAATAACCTGTGTAATTTGAAAGCGATTTGGAAGTACTTGGTAGTTTTGTGTTGCTGCTGTTGCTTTTATGTAAGTGTATAATCCTCAGCAAAGTTGAGTGGTCAGGTTCTCTGCTCTGGCAGCATAACCTTTATTGATCAGGGCAGTAGCTCGTCCCTTTATATCTCCCCTGCAGGCGCCAGAAGAAGCTGCATTGGTTGTCTCCTGGGAAGTCGTGAGCTACCCTTTGTGCTGGGTTGCTCTGGCCTGCATCCTAACCGTGCTATGCAGCATCCGCATTGCTTTGGGGAAGAAAGACATCAGGGTTTGACTGAGGTTTGAAAGGCTTATCTCTCATCAGGATGTTCCTTAGAGGGATTTTTATCTTCATTGCCTTGTGCTTTGTAGACTGACACCTGCAGGCTTGCAGAGGTGCCCTGTTGTCGATGAGTGAGCAGCTCTGCTACTGAAGGCGTTGTTCCACAGCTGTGGCTTCTCAGTTACACTCCTCTCTCGCACTACTTCAGTCATGAACAAGATGGGGCATAGACATCTTGCAAGAAGCTGATCCTTCTCAAAGCCACTGGCTGAATAGCGTTCTTCCTTTCCTAGGGTTCTTGAGCAAGAAGATTTTACGCATCCTTTCTCTACTAGTCCAGTGTAACTTCATGTTTTGTTGTTGTAGTTTTGTTGTTTGTTTGTTTGTTTGCTTTTTAACATAACTCTTCTCATTTTAAGCATCTCCAGTGGAGTTTTGATTTTATTCTGAAGTCCTATGCAGGTTGGCAGAAGCAGAGTATTCCCCAAAGAGGGATTCTCATCCATCTATTCTTGTAACTTGTTTGGTCAGATCTGTCCTTGAACTAGTCTGCGCACTATAATTGCATTGTCTTTTCTGCATATTGCTTCTTGTCAGATTAATAGCAGGTAGGAATCGTGGTATGTTCTTTGTAACTGTCTTGGACATAGTGAAAGTTACTGAACTTCAGATGTTTGGGGATAAGTATTTCAGTACTAACGTACTGATATTTTGCAGTGCAAACTCAGAAGTTGTACTATGCTGTCCTTGGGCAGAAATATAAAAAGAATGCTCAACATCATGGCTGATAAGTAATCTAATTCTTTCCCTCAGTCTTACATAGGTAGTCCATCTGAAAACAAGTCTTACGTGTGCATTATGCATACTTTTTTTGTATACAGGGCTTCAAACCATTCTTTACGCACATGAATCACATTCATTGTGTGCCGATGGGTCTCTGGAGCTATGGATGTAGTTGAGAACAGTATTTGCCCCTGAAGCAAGACATCCACTGAAAAACTGATTTAGGGCTTCAGAACTTGGCCTAAGGTGTATAGATCTTGCCTTGGCACTGTTAGCCTGGAACAACTGTGCCCGGGGTTTTAGACAAATAAAACAAGGAACAATCCTTCATAATCCTGCAGTACAGGGGAATAAATAAGTGGATGTTTGAAGCTGCAATTTCTCCTACCAGGATTTAATATATGAAGGTTATTTTAGAGAATGTTTCCATTTTATTACTTGAAATTTTTACTTTTCTTGTTCTTCTTTCCATGCCTTGCCTCTCCCTCCTCCCCACCTGAGGGTTAGGCATATACGAATAGTATCATTCATAAGTGTTTCACCAGAATTCATTAGAGCGAGGCTGAAGGTTTCATTATTCTTTAAGGGTGCATTAATAAAACTACTGCACGCTTGGGTTTTTTAATACTATATGAATTATTCTGACAGTCAGTTTGCAAAGCCAACATATCAATCATTAAATTAAAAATGTAGTAATACAAATTAGTGTGATTCAGGAGCTTTGGAACATGTGGAACAATACGCTCTCTGTTTGGAAACTGATACAGATCTGTCCTTCAAATGAGGAGTGATAGCAAGCATAGAAATGCAAAAAATTACAGTGAATTTATCTAGCATTCCATAAAAACATCTCTTTCTATGTATCAGATACTATTATGGGTGTTTTGTCCAGCGCTCTATTATCCTTTTGGCCAATATCCTAGCAATCTTTAATGTTCAACCATAATGCTTGTCATTGTGAATTGCTTGACACATTGCTTACATCTACAGAGGAGGCAGCAGCACAAACACATCAACACAGATCTCCCCACAGTTACTGTTTCTGTTTGCGTGACAGAGCCGATGCAAAATATTTTGCAAAAAGCCATGTTGCTAACTCACCGCTTCATGAGGAAATGCCTGGCACAAGGTTGCATCAGTCCTGTAGGCCTAATCTAGCCTGCCCATGTGGCTTCTGGTGCTCTGGGGAGAGATACAGTATCTGTTCCATTTATGTGAGGAGAGATAAATTATTTTACCCGTAATAAATGTGAGGGACTAGATGGAGTACTCTGGAGAGCTCGCTTTTTCACTTCCTTGAGCAGAAAGTTCTTTTTAAGCTTCTTTTTACCTTCCTCTGCTGATTTTGTGAAAACTGTGTAACTGTGAATAACATGCTGGATGTTTGAAATAGTCCAGCGGATGTGAGATAGTGAAGTTATGGCTAAGGTGCAGGACATTTTCAATGGCAGGCTTTTGCCTGTGGATTTTTCTCCTTTCCGAATTCCGTTTCAGCCAAGCTGCTCTAAACCAGCTTGCCTACGCTACAGATAAACCCCGCTCTCCATAGCCGGGTCTGACGTGCTTATCCCTCGCGATATGCTTACCGCAGCTGTGTCCACACAGCGCTCCTTCCAGCCCTTCTGGTGTCAGCCACGATGACCGCCAGCAATAAGCCTGTAGAGGAGCAAAGTCCGTATCAGTGCGCTCGGGGTGAGTCTGACCAGCTCGTCCCATACTGCCATGCTTACTGCAGTGCTCTTCCTACAGTACCATCCTTCGTAATCTATACTCCTCAGTGAATTCATGCCTTATGTTTATCACAAAAGCCCAGTCAGGAATAGCAGCAGAAGAAAACGTTGTAGAAGTCTGCTCAAAACCAAGAATAACATGTTAAAAGATCCACTGTAGACTCACTGCCTGCGTGACATAAGGATTCGTGATGTGCGTGTAGCTGACCTGTGAGGGTTCAGCTGACCTGTGAGGGTTCAGCTGGATATAACCTTGTGATCTTCTTAAAAATATCTTGTCTTTATCATAAGATATAAGACGCAAATTATTATTCAGATTCTTTGCCAACCACAGATTTAAAATCTCTGGGTATTTCTCATGCCTGATCCTCTCAGGGCTGTGATGTTGATGCTGCCAGGGAGGACTGCAGAGGTAAACGCTCTCTGTTCTTGTTTGTTCCTTATCTGTGCTATAAAAGATGCATGAAATATCACAGTGGTGGAATAAAGGCAATAATCGTTTCTAATAATGAAACTATTTTGAAAGTGAAGACCTAGATTTCTTACCAAGATAGCATGCTGAAGTATTTGCATAGTAACTGGGCTATAATTACAGATTCATCTCCTTTATGTCTCTTAGCTCTCGGCCTTACGTTTACCAGCTCTTTAGAGCAGTCTGTCTTTTCCCTGGGAGGCTGGGTGGCAGGCAGCATATGCTAAGGCTGTGTGCAGTGGTATACTGACTGTGAGTAATGAGTGTTGATAAACTGTTTACTGAAGCTGGCTGACATTCAGGTTTTTTTCTATTGTGGAGTTTTTTGATAGTTCAGAAACATTTCCATCTTCAAGCAGTGAAAGATATTGTTGAAGTTTCTCACAAATGGGAATTTCTGGGAAAAAAATTAACTTAGATTTTGCTTCTTTAAGTTTGCAACTTTGAGTCTGAATTTTTTTTTATTTTTTTATTTTTTAGTTTTATGAGACAGCAGTAGTTGTTGATAATAATACAGAACTGTAATACAATAATACAAGATAGTTGAGACTATTTTTTTTTTTATTTACACATCCTCTCTTCTAGATTGAAGTATGATGAAAGAGCTTGTCCCTCTGATGCAAAGAGCTTGTCTGAATGATGTGGTGTGGTGAAGGGCTGACAGCCTCATACTTGGGATATAGAAGGTGTTGCTAAGCAAAGCTGTTGTACAGAGCTTTTAAATTTCTTCCTATTGGTGTGCTAGCAAATTTTTAGTCCTGCTAGAAAGCAGGAGCTTTCCTGCTTAGCTTTATACAAGATTCTGGATAAAAGGAGTTAGGCAAAAGGGTGTTTTTCCCAACTCGGCTTAAGCTGTGCCCATGGTCTGGAGTTGTTCCTTGAGAATTAAGAGTACAGACTGTGAGCTGAAAATCATCAAAGATGGGATTGTTTGGGGGATTTGTGTGTGCAAGAGCATTAGCAGCCTCTGTGTCAATAACTTTCTTCTCCCAGAGAGACCAACCTGCAAAGCCCAGAGATTGTTACCACTCTGCAGAGCGACTGCTCGGAAAAAGGGACAGGAATACAAACTTGAGAGGGAGAAATTCAGTGGCAAGGTGAATGTAGGAATAAAATTGTTCTTCCCTTTCAAATGTGCGAGACCATGGACATCCTCTTGGAAGAGAGACCAAGAGCCTCCTGTTTCCTCCTTATAGTCTGAACTCATTTGTGCATCCATAAATGGTGGAGAGCTTGGTAACAGCAGGGACTCTGTACCCTGTTATTTTTTAAAATGGTCCTCGATTTGGTTGTTCCATTAGTCAGAACAGTTTGTATTTCCTTAGTTATAAAAACTTATTATTATCACTTATTATCACCGTCACTTGCCTTAAAAGTAATACGGTTCTCTCCTTCTTTGTGGCATTTTTTTCACTGTAAGACTTAGTGGTACCAGCTTTGATTCTACCTGTCATGAGATAATATTCACAACTAGGAAATAATGAAATAGCTAGCCAAGCCTTCATTACATTACATGGCTTGAAATACAGGTGATTGTCAGAACATTATAAACAAAGGAAAATGAAAAAAGTGAGATGTTCAGCTAGGATGTCTGTTCAGTGTATGGCACAAAGCTGGTAGAGGTGCCATCCTGAGTGCTGTGAATGTCATTGGAATAGACCATTTGCCGTGTGTAACAAAGGAGAATGTGAAAACACATGGGATAAATCTCATATTTAAGAACCTGCTGGGGGGAAAAAAAAAAAAAAAAAGTTGAGCGGCTTTCTGAATCACGTGGATTAAACAATCTTGGAAATCGAAGAAATGTCACGGAATTTGAGAAAATGCTGTATTGTTCTGTGTTTAAAAGAGGTAAAAAGAAATGACCAGGAAGCTATAGGCAAATTGGCCTGATATTGATTCTGTGTAAAATAACAAAACAGGTGATTCAGGAGTCCATCAGCAGGGACTGACAGCTAAAAATTTAATTAATACTAACATACCTGGAAATATAGACCTTGTTAGGCAGACATTTAGTCTCTGTTTTAGTGGATTACAGGTCAGGCTGATAAAGGCAAATTAACTGACACTGTATGCTTGAACTTCTTCAGAACTTAATACTGCATGACATTTTGACTTAAAAGCTTGGATTTAACTTGGCCACTTTTAAAAATTGATTCACTGGGAGATCTCAGAAGATAGTTTTGAGGAAGAGAGATCAATGAGTGGTGTTCTTTTTGTAGGGCTAGTGAGGTCCTGATTTGTGGTCCAACATTTAGTATTGTTATCAGTGATTTTAATTGTCTATGTGATTTTTTTGTAAAGCTTGCAGGTGATGCAAATATTACTGGAGTAGTAAGAAAAGAGAAGATAAGTTACTTTTACTGAGTTATGGAAATTTCTTAGTCAAGGGATCACAATTGCAAAGGACTGTCTTTAATAAAGTCAATGCAGAGTAATTTGTCTGGGAACAATGAGTCTAGACTCTATGGACCTGATGTTTTTGTAAGTACTTGGGCAAGGCTGCTGGTGCTCTAAGAAAGCCTCTAAACGTGAGCTCTCAGTACGGTGCTGGGGCTGGAAGGAAACATGATCTTTAAATATATGAAAAAGGTGTTTCAAATGTGACTGGAAAAGTGATCTTGCTTCTGGGTACAGTATTACCAAGACTTTCAGTAGAATTTTTATGCCTCGTTCTGGTGTCAGAGCTTCAAGGAATACAGAAATACTGAGCAGAGTTTTTAAGTAGGTCAGAAATGTTTCTGGGATTGGAAGGAAAGTTTACGTTCAGTTCATTGAAGGAGAGGCTGAGAGATCACATGACCAACGATAGAGTAATTAGATGAGGAAAAGAGCTGGAGATGGGATACTAAGTGAATAGACCAGTGCCTGGACATAGCAACATGTCCCTGAGTAGATTCTCTGTACTGTGTCATATTCACATGGTTAGTGTCAGGCTAACTGCCAGATTTGGTTTGGACTGTATTTTTTTGCATTGTTTTCTCATTGTGGGACATTGTGGATATTTTTGTCTTTCTCTTCAGCTCGGGTGTTCTCCATCTGTTGGGACCATATCCATCAGATACGCTCAAGTCTTGGTCTCTCCTTTGCCTACTGTACACGTTTTAGTGTATTTAGAACCAAAATGTTCTGCATTATTGAAGACAGTGGGCCTAACAAAATTGAACAACCTATAGGAGAGCAAACAAAACACATGATACAGCATGTGGTGCTGTGAAGGCTTAGATTCTGTTAAACGCAGAAAGATCACCACTAGTAAGGCACCACAGGGACCTGAATAATTGTGTGTGACTTATATCACTTGGCAGTGCTAAAAATGGACACCTTTTGTGCAGTTCCGTGTGAATTGTCTGGATCCATCCCTGCTGTAAATACGTTAACGTCTATGCCCTCGTATTTTGGATTCCATGTCACATGAAAGGTCAGACCAAGCATTCCCAGCAGTCCTTTCTGGCTGAATTCATCTCTGAATTTAGCATGTCTTTGGATGACATAGTGATGTGGAAGTAATAAATAATCTAACAGACACTGAACTGATTTCTTATTTACATAGCAAGGAATTCAGTATAAAAGAGAATAGGTTTGAACAAGATGAAATAACAGCCTTCTTTTAATACACACCATATGTCTCAGTGCCATTTAGAACTCCTTCAGATAGCTTTGAAATAGCTCGTTTCGGGAAATATCTACATGGTTGTGAGCTCAGACCCCTCAGGCAACGTAGCCATGTTAGCATGGCCTCCGTCTGAGCTGTTCAACTTTCAATTCCAAGTGCACTTGCTGGGGGCCGGCTTGGGTACCTGTGTTTAAGGCTGAGCTGTGTGTTGCAGACATGTGACATTTGAATGTCAAGCACCATCCTCTTTCCTTTGATGATATCAAAGCATCTAATTTATATTAATAGAACCATCTTGATCCAATGAGAGACGTGGAGGGGCAATAGATAATAATATTTCAACATTAGAGAAAAACTGAGGGAAGGCAGGTTCATCGGGCACTGAGTATTTTAGTAGTGTAAAACGTACTTTTGCTGGTTTTTATGTTATTGTGGTAGAAATGTGAACAAAGGATGGATTGAATGTACATATACAGCACTTTTATTGTGCTTTGTGCCAAAAATGCACTTTCAAAACACATCTCAGTAGGAATATAAACGATAGGGAACTACAGTGGGAAGGTACTGTGCATTTCCAAATTAGTACTCAACCCAAATCCTGCACATATTTATCTGATAGACTACAGTAGCTCCAGTGGATGAGCAAATTATATGGGGGGACATGGGAAGGGGAGCACATGACAGAGAAACAAACTAAATACAGTTGTTACGGTTATTAACGACCAAACTGACTGACATGTGATAATTCAGTGCTATTAATGTGTCTTATGTAAACATAAGTTTAATACTACAATAAAATGTTAATTCAGGCAAAACCCTAGGTTTAAACATTAAGGGAATGGATTAAAGCCACAAAAGCAAGAGATTTTAGAGTGAAGGCAGGGAGTCTGCAATTAGCTATGTGTAGGCAGTGCAGAAAAACAATGTGCCATAGGTAGCATTTTTCCTGATTATCCTGCTCCCATCAAATGCATTAAAATTTTAGCAGTATTAAAGCATGCAAATACACTAGGACATAGTTTAAACTGTAAGTTTGACTTTACTCACATTTGTAGTTTAAATCGGAACTGAAAGCATCATAGGTTTTTGGTTTTTTAAAAAGTAAACAAAGATTCTCTGTATATTCTCTTTTATTATTTTATTTCCCCATTTGACTTGCCCAGAAAAGATGATAAGAAGAAATCCCTCTCACTTGAACGGATTTAACTGTAGATGTATTTAATTACTTCCTTTTAACTTTACTTCCATGTGTGAAGGTTTTCTCAGCCAGAAGAATGCCCTTCCAGAGTGGGGCATGCTGAAACTTCTGTCTCCGGAGGAAGCAAGCGGATTATGAGCAGCTCACCGTGTAAACAGAGATCAGAAGAACTCTTGATGCACAGCCCAAATATTTGTCTGTTAGGGTAGCGCATGCATTTTCCTTGGTGTGTCTGTAACAGTGAGAATGAGACCAGCAAATGCCAGTTGCTAGGATCTGTCAGATCTTGTGTCAACAGACACAAGTTTTCTCAGGAGACAAAACTCAGCCACTGTAATTAGAAGCTTGAAAATTAAATATTTGCAAAACAGTCCACTCCTACTGTCTAATTGGGAAATAACTTGGATCTGCAGAAACACGCCAGTGCCCAGCTCATTCGGTTGTGATGCCTCACATGTGATGCCTGTCCTGGTTGTTTCTGTATCTTTTTAAAAATATTTTTTCTAAATATGATTTAGTGGTGCAATCAGCTAACTTTCATCATAATATGTTCTCATTTCTCATGGAAAGTAGAATATATAATCTATCATTGTTGAACAAACAGGCAGAATATAAAATGTGCCCCTTTACAGCAGTTTCCGGAGGTTTGTAACCTAACATTTCTACAAACAAATAAGGTTAGTTCTTGAGGTCAGGAAACAGTAACTTACATTACATTGCTGCTGCTATTTGTGTGGTTCCTTATAGCATCTACTCATCGAGGCCTCTTTGTAATATGTTAATGTTTGCTAAACAATATGAACTTCTTCCTGAAGTGTTCGTGTACTTGTATAATGCTTTTCCTTTGTGTCACTTGAGTTGTTCTTCTGTAAGCAGATGTGTGTTATTTCTGCAGATTCAAGCATGAACTGTTATTGGCAACTACAGCCCAGTTTCTGTGGGCAGCTTTCTGGAACGCAGAGCCAGCTAAGCCACTAGCATAAGAGGAGGAGTCAAAACAGAGACTATTGGCTCTTGGAGAGGGCTGAGCCCAATGAGCAAGAGAGGGCTCCAGAAATGTACTGAAAGTGTTCCTGATGCAAACGGGTGTTCAGTCCCTGTAATCAGGTTCAAAAGACATATACAGTGTAACTGTCAAGTGCACGTCACTAGCTGTTCCACTCCATGAAGCCACTATTTCCAGTGCAGGCTGCTGGTGTCGATACAGCTAGGCACAGTGATACCTGCTGCAGTGAGAACATTGCGACTCAACCCTTGAACCAGTCTCCAGTTTTCCAGCCCAGTGGTTTTGCTTTATATCTCATTTGGTTTCTTCCCCCTTTCTTCCCCCTTTACAGAAGGGAATCCAGGTATTTTCTTCCAGTATGGTACAGAAAATTAGGCAGATAGTGCTTCCCTTCTCTCATGTGCAAATCTCCTAGGTACCCAGGGCAGTAAACTCTGTAAATTAACAGCATTGGCTTTTCAGAAGTAGATGATATTTGTGTAGTTCTCCTCCTGCTGAAGACAGTGAGACTTCCACGGACTGAGCATAATGGTAATCCTGCTTGTGAGCAATACAGTCATACTCTGAGGTGTATGTTTGTTTTTTTTTTTTTTCAGAATTTTTTAACTGAGTAGGGCAGAACATGAAATCAGTTGTGCAATTCCAGGTTGTAAGCCTATGTGGCCTGTTTTTCAGCTTTATCAAGATGGAGCAATAAAAATAATATTTGTTACTCTGTAATAACAAACAAATAAAAATTACTTTTAAATAATTATTAAGTAATAATTGATTTTTTGCTCAGCAAATGAGTCTTGCATTAAGGCTGTCTATGCTTATAAGTTCAGACTTGTCCCAGAGACAGGGGCAGTGTGATTTCCTGATTTTCACCTGTTCTGGAAAAACTGGCTGCCAATACTGGTGTATTAACTTTTATACTAAGGGTCCCATTCTTCTTTCCAGATATGCCGGTGCAATTCTAGCCAAACTAAACATCAGCTTCTAACTTCCTTGGGAGTTTTGCACAATGTCCCCGTTTAGCACTTCTAGTTCTAAAGCTTTTTTAGAATGTGTACGTGGGAGCAAGATTTGAAGGCTGTTATGTTCAGGATAAGTGGTAACTGGCTTTGATGAATGCAGCCAGCTTAGCTGCTGTTGTATTATGTTTCAGTTTTTACTTCTGAAAGGAAGTAAGACTATTTGAGTTATAATGCTCCCAAATGCTCATGTATAAGCTCTAGGATAGAATCTGCAAGGGTCAACTTTGCATCTGTTGTTCAAAAGCTGTAGTCAACAGTGCAGAAGCGTCCTTACTATGAGAGGTGTGAAGATGCCACAGCACTGGGATGCTGCCTGTGCCTACCACCCTTGAAGCGCAGCTTATTTTGAAACCCTTTTTTTTTCTTTCGAAAAGTGGATTAAGTTAGGAAATCTTTGCTCAACTTGTATTTAAAAAAAAAAAAAAAACAGCAAAGTTAGCTGCTGTAATTTGTGAAGGCTGGGTGCATTTGAGACATACAAGGGAGATTTCTTACCATTCTCTAGTAGAGGAGGAGCCAGTTTTCATCAAGATGCAGGATTTTTGGGCTCTTTTTCATAGAACGGGGAGAGGCAGCTAGTTAGCTGGATGGGTAAATAGCTATTGTCCCCATGGGCAATACACCAGAAAATAACACCAGGTAAATAACATGCTCGAAGGCAATATCATGCTTTGTTGCAGTCCATGTTGACAGGATGAGCAGTGATGGTTTCTGCGATGATGAGCAACGTAACATAATATGTAATAGGTAACATGGTGTGTAACCTGTTGGCCAAAGACTGAGCCTGCGGCTTGAGCAAGTCACAATCCCTCCATGCTCTCGCATGGTCTCGTGGCTTGCCACTGCTGCTGCTAGTTTGACCTAATTCATGTATTTCCTGTGAGCCAATATTTATTGGATCTTTTGAGTTACAGAGTCTAATTAACAGCAGCATTTCTCCACTTGGATTTTTTTGTAGTTTACTAGTATAGCTTTGAGAAAGTTCCAGTATCTTTGCTTTCCTTTTCTTTGAGGCCAGACTAAAGCCCAGACACTTACATCTCTATTTAATGTGGAATGCCTCGCTTGTTTGTGAAAGGATGTAATTCCATAGCTCCATGCTGTGGGGTACATGATTAAGTCACTAAGCCACTATGCTAGCTGAATGCAAGTGTCTGAACGTTAATGGCAAACTGAATTTCATCCAGTTCACATGCTTCTAATTATGACCGGCTGGTGTTTATAGGTCTAACGCCAGTAAAGACATCCAAAAACTACAACCGTAACTGGATCAGAGAGCATTTGGCTCTAACTAGCTGTCAATTAGGAGGAGAATGATGGATTCTGGTTATCTTTTTTTATGTGTGTACAAGTGTGTGTTCACTCCTGTTTTCCTCTGCATACTCTCTCTGCAGTGTAGCAGTAGGGTGTGCTGTATTAGAACTACTTTGGAGGTGCAGGAAAAGTTCCCTAGACATCTCCTTTTTGGCATAGCGTACTATACTTATAATGTTTTAGCTTAGATATTCTTTTCAATTGCAAATTACTCCAGTTACCTCTCCCCCTGAAGTAAAATTGATAATATAATGATTTTAGAGGAATTATATATGGAAAAAAAGAAATTTACCGCTTGTCTAAATGAAGCAATTTGCCAATATAGCTATATTGGTGTAGCTTTACTGCTACAATCCTGTGTATAATTTCCCATGTGGATGCTCTTGATCAGGAATAAATGTGATCTAAATATAAAAGGGCCCTCTTACACCAAAATAAGTGTTATAGCTATAGCATTAAGAGTCCACTTTAATATTCTCTCTCAATTGCAGCTTTTCTAGCTAAAGAGGTTAGCACCCTGTGTCTGCCCTCAGCTTCCCATTACTACTCTGCTGGTGGAGGTGGCTGCCCCCTCTGATCCATCTTCTCCACTGTTTGTGAAATTATTTTCCAACTGATTTCATGAAAATAAGTTAGGTTAGCAGAAGCGTTTGAAACTGTAATTTACTTTAAACTGGCAAATTGAAGGGGGAAAAGCACTGGTAGAGGGGCAGACTGGGGGTTTAGGGGTGGTTACTGACTCAGATATCACAGTGGCAGGTAGAAGAAGTGGGATTTTTTTGAGTTTTAGCTTGACAGCTTAGTGCGCATAGCAGAGTACTAAGTTGTGCCTATTCAGACAGGAATAAGCACTATCCTGACATGTTAATCCAAGCTGATGGAATTAAGTGAACCAAAAAAAAAAAATCTTGCTCCCTTGTGTAGCATCAGGTACTCCATGTTTAAAAGATCTCTTGAGGCCTGTGTGCTGGAACGTACTAAACAGTTTCTCAGACCGTCCTGCTGAAAATGAAATGTCAAAATGAAATTCAACTTTGGCAGTATTAATCTGAAACTTAGAGCAGAATGTGTAGGCTAAAATTTATTAGGCAGATTTTACCCCTTTCAGCTGTTGGGTCAAAGAGTGGGTGTTCACATTTGTTTTTTCTGTGGATTTGTTCAGCACCATTTGCCGTGAATTAATGATCAATTGTTAATTCAATAGTCACTTTTCCAGCTGCATTGATTACATGTAGAAATCTGAAATAGTAAGTCACGTGGCATTGTTGCTGCTGCCAATAAGATAAGTGTAACTTGAATGATATTTGACCAACTGAAGTATTTCAAATGAGCTCATGGAGAGTGAATTAAAGATATTTCCTGTGCATCTTAATATATACAAATTTAATGGTTCATTTTTTTCAAATATTCACAGCTGTGCTAATGCACAGGAATAATTATATATGCAGTGCAAACTAATAATTGTGCTCAGTGTTTTCCATTGTTCACTTTCCACTAAGGAATGTCATAATTAAATACCATATCTAAAATCTCCCTTTAATCAGAGGCACGTAATCAAGACTCTGCCGTGATATTTGTGATCAGCTTTTCACACTGGAATGGGCTGAACCAAACCCAGTCCTACACTGTGTGTGTACTTTGAGATCAGGATGAAAGACTAATGCTCTTCATCCCAGACAACAGTTGATATCCTGGCGTTTACTTGGAAGTGGAACTGGTATGTTCTGAGAGTATATACAGGCAGCCCTAGTTCTGAATGTTTCTAAATCAGAAAAGTTGAGTTTTTAGATCTTCAAGTCAGCTGCTGCATCATTTTTGTTGCTGGTACTGCAGCTCAGGTGGGAAGCAAAGAAAATTTGGGGTCCAAAATAAGGAACAGAAATGGCGTTGAGTTGGATGAGCGCTGTTCTGTACTTGTTCTATGTACAAACCCTAAAGAGTTCAGTCTGTCAAGACCATTCAGAAGGGAACGGTACTGCAAAGCCCCTATAGTCTTTTCATTTCAAGGAAATATTGAAAGAGAGATTCTTGGGCTGCATAGACCTCGTTACTCAGCAGTGCACAGCTGTCCTCTTTTCATCTGCCCATACTGTCACCTGATAGTTTCAAGTAATGAATTGTAAGTTACATAGGTAACTGTGCTTGCTGCCTACCTTTGAGCACTCTTAAAAATAACTGCTTTGGACCATAATCAACAGTAATGTAAACTAGCTGATAGAAAGAACTGGATGTAGACAATAACTTAGTGTAACTATGGCCGACCTGCCTCCTGCAAAAGGCTCATAAAACTTGTACATCTGCTTTGAACTGGTATTTTGCAAAAAAGTGGTAAATGGCATGTAGCTAAGATTAGCTAGGAGCCTCTTGCAACGTCTTGCAGGCTGATAGTCATTCCCTACAGCTGCCTCTGGAGCCAGAGGGAGCTGGGTAATGTGCTCAGGCAAATCTGCAAGTGCAAGAGGTGGTCTTCTACAGGATTTGCTAGCCAGTCTGGCGGAAGTATGCTTTGCACATGCAATAGAGGGGCAGAAGTTAAATTTGGGATCTATTGTGTGATTTGGTTGTTGCTTGGCAATAGAAGAAGAGGTAGTTTCTTCTATTAGATTAGGTAAAGAAGCTGGAAGAAGCAGCCAAGCTTGGAAGAGTAACGTCTAAGTCTTGGTCGTTGCTTATGCTGTGGGGCCCTGAGCGCAAGAGGCAGCCCCAGGAGCGGATGGTGGGATCTGTGTAGCCTCTGCTCCTGCTCAAACTTTGATACTAGTCAGAGGTCAGATGTGCTTGTGCTTGCATCACTGTGTGATTGCATAGGTCCAAGCAAAAGCCAGCATAAAGGTAAAGTTTTATGGCAACTTTTCACTGAAATAGGGGTCGTGTACCGGGCTATGTACATGGCAACAGTGAATGAAGCCCTGCATACAAAATCCTTGTTTGCAACCTTCTTCGTGCCTTTGAGGTACAATGGCGTGACATGAAACTTCAGCCCAGTCTCTCCTGTGAGTTACACCTGCTTGTTTCCTGTTTGGTTTGGCTCTCGCAAGGTATGAATAACTCTTAATTGTTCAGCAGGCTTATGCAGCTTTGGGTAAAGGTTTATACTCTGCTTGCTGGAAAAAAACCAGAACAACAAACCAGCAAAGAACAAGTCATTCTCTGTTACAAATCAGTATAAATAGTGCCTGGATTGTGGAGTCTTTGCTGGGGATTGTAGGACTAGGCCTTCCCCTGTATACTGCTCTATCTTATTTACTATATTTTGTCTTGTAGTCTTGATCTGACATACAAACGCTGATGTAGAGCACACACAAAAATGTTACTTTCTGTGACTTTCAGCTGTTCTATCTGAGGCCACATCTGCAATTTCTCTGGGACCTACTTTGGTAGATTCACACATAAGCATTTGAAGGGAAGAGACAAAGTTTGGTTCAGTTGGGTGGAGAAGTATTATTTGAATTGACTTTTTGAAACCACTATCTGTTTGTTTCAGGAGGTTTTTTTTTCTTCCCCCTCCTCTACTGTGCTTGCAATTTTGCGACAATTTGCGGACATATGGCTCTGAAAAGAACTACTTACGCATTTCCAGCTCAGGTTGTTATTAATGGCTGGATTCAGCAAATTACACAATCAAGTCTCGCAGGCTATCAGTGAAAATGCTAGCCACTTAGGATTATTTTGTGTATTTGGATTCAGGTAATAGTTACTTTTTACTAGATGTTTCATACAAACTCACAAGAGAACTAACCTCTGTGACATGTGAAACAACAGTTTCATGCTATTCTGATCTAAACTGTTGGCAAAGATAATATAGTTACGTACACTAGGGCTTCCTATAAGATATTGTGGATAGTGATATGTGATTACTGGCATTCTTTGAAGCAATCAGACCTAACCTTCTTCCAGCAAAGAAAACAAAAAACAAGCTTAGTGGAAATGGAACAAGAGGCTGAAATATAAAGAGGAAAAATTCTCTAAGGAAGTATACTTTTTAAAGATTTCATGTTTACATTTCTTTTTTCCTTACTGTGAATAGAACAGTGTGAATGCAGTAATAGCAGGGCTTGTTTGAAACTTGTCTAGGGGAGTTGTGCGTGTGCAAGGCATACAGAATTTACCTTCTAAAGCAGGCTTGTTTCTTCAAGTACAGAATGCCTTATACTTTTATTCAAATCATTCCTCATAGAAGCGCTCAGAAATCATTAGGATCCTGAGTGGAGAGCTGCATATGCAGTATCTTTCAGAAGTCAAATTCTCCCTTGGTTTAGACCTGGCATATTAGTACTGCAGAGAATTAAAATTGAGATTTTGGTCCAAGGGGATGCTGTGGCAGAGATGCTAGGCAGTAACTGCCACTTGTTCTGTACTGTTATGATAATTAAAGGATGTTTGGACTGTAACAAGCAACCAGGTTTCAGCTGTTTAAGAAATTGCTGACACTCAGCTGGAAACTTTGTCTTCCCTTCCCCCCCATCCTTTCAGCTGATGCAGGATGACTGACCATCAGGAAATTCCTAGTTACTGTGGTATGAGACTGTACCTGGTAGATTAAGCCACTTAAAGTGAAGATGTTTTCAGCTTACCTGCTTTGGACAAGGAGTAAATGCGCTATTATTTTGTCTCAGCTGAGCATGGGATTAATTTCAGCTGGGGCTTCTTAAACTCTCCTGACTTGGTTATTTGAATGTGTCTAGTCATTCCTGTAGAAAGTTTATTCAGTTTTCAGTAGCAGTAGTACATTTGTGGTAGTTTTGATCTTGAAGATGCTGGAGCACATGGTTTTTTTCTTTTCTCTCTCTGTTTTTTCGATTTTTTTTTCTTCTTTTATTTTCAGATCGTGGCTAATGAACAGGACATTAGTTGTTAATCCAAGGATCTTGTTAAGTCTTCCAGTCATTTTGGCTAAAGCAGATTGAATAACCTGGTCCAGAGCCACTCGAGGGTCCCATGCCATGGCCCTTTTGCCGCGTGGAATGACAATGTGGTGCCACTATCCAGAGACTGGCTCCACATATAATCGATATCCAAGAGTTCCTGCCACAATCGCCTGTTGTGCCAGTGTCTGTAGGAAAGACGGTTGCTGGGAACAACTTGAGAGCCATCAAAGTCAGTCAGATATATCACCACCCTGCTTGCTGCCTGTGCTTGTCAAGTCTTGAGGAAAAAAGGATGGCAGGGGGTCAGAGAGCTGTCCTGGCTGGCCAAATCTAACCATGGAATATAAGTGCGCTGATGCGGCTTTAAGTCAGCATGACAGCTGTTAATTGTGTTACAGACTCCACAGGTTCCAAAGATTGCACAACCAAATAGTTAGTATTCACACATCGTCAATGCACTGGTGTTGTATCTGATTTTCTGCTAATATAAATAGTTAGAGGAAGATCAAAAACTGCCTCAGAGAATTCAGCTCACTCTTTCCTAACTCTTTGCTGTTTGTTGCTTGTTGTCATTTTCTGTATGAATTGTCTGTGCCACCCTGCCCATTTATTTATATAATTCTTGCTGCAGACATAGAATTTTGAACAAAATCAGTGTCCTTGTTCTGTTGTGCTTTAGTTTCTCTGTCACTTAGCTGACTTTGCACCTTGATGTTTTATGTAGCTCATGATTCTCCAGTTTACACCAAGTTTGTTGTTCCAGAAATACTACGCTTGGAGTATCACACCTCGAATGTATATACTTTGTGTTTTATATTCATGTTGTGTGATGTTTTCTAATGCTTATATAGGGAAATACATGACTCTTGTCTCTTTAGGTTTCTGTCTTCACTTTCTTGTATCCTATTTAGAAAGCTATTGCACACAGTTTGTTATAGATACTGTGAGACTGATTTCCTATTGTGTTACTTCAGTCCTACGTGGGTTTAATAGTTGGTATTTAACTGAATTAGCATCAGCAGAGAACTGAGCTATTAGATTCGGGATTTGCTCTCATTTTAGGATATGCACATACCTGTACGTGAGAGTTTTTCTTTTCATCTTGTTTATATATATCCAGATGAAACTCATTATCAGTAATTCAAATTTAATTTCCATTTGTAGAATCACCTATTTAAGGTAGCGGCAAGTTTTTTTGTTCTGTCAAATATACAACTTAACCCTCTGTAGCTAGTATGTTGTTATGAGACCTACCTCTCATCAAGTATTCAGTGGCACCAATTTGGGGAGACCAGTCCCCCCAGAGGGACCTTAACAGGCTGGAGGAATGGGCCAACAGGAACCTTATGAAATTCAATAAGGACCAATGCACAGTCCTGCACTTGGGAAGGACGAACCCCCTGCAGCAATACAAGCTGGGGACTGACTGGCTGGGGAGCAGCTCTGCTGAAAAGGACCTGGGGGTCCTGGTTGGCAGCAAGCTGAACCTGAGTCAGCAGCATGTCCTGGCAGCAGCGAAGGCCAAGAGTAACTGAGGCTGTGGGAACCAGAGCACAGCCAGTACATTGAGGGAAATGTTTATCCGCCTCCTACTCAGCATTTGTTAGACCACATCTCTAGATGTGCTAGATCTGGGAGCGCTGCACCCAGATTTGCCCCCCAGCCCTAGTACAAGACAGACTTCGATAAACTGCAGTGAGCTCAGCAGAGGGCTACCAAGATGGTCAGGGGCTGGAGCACATGCCCTTTGCAGAAAGGGACCTGGGCTTGTTCAGCCTGAAGAAGGGAAGACCTGGGGGGCCTAATAGCAGCCCTCCAACGCCTTCAAGGGGGTCATTGAGACCACTGAGCCAAGTCTCTTTGCAGTGGTGCACCATGGGAGGATGAGAGATGATGGGCATAAATGGAAAGACGAGCAGTTCTGACTAGATATAAGGACAAACTTTTTCACTGTTGGGACAGTCAAACGTAGGAATTTGTGGAGCAGAATTATGCAGTCCCCACCTTGAGAGGTTTTCAAGACACGAGTGGGTGAAGTCCTGAGTAACCTGGTCTGATCTCATAGCTGGCTCTGCTTTGAGCAGGAAGTTGGACCAGAGAGCTCCTGAGATCCCTTCCAGCCTGGATTTGCCTGTGATGATGTGAAACATAATGATCATTTTTTTAACAAAACATTCTTTAATCCCTATAAATATTTCTGGAAAAGAGGAAATACAAAAATGTATATACTTAGTGAGAAGATCTTCAAGTCTTTCAACAGAAATGTATCACCTTGCAAAATGTCAATAAAAGCACCACTTAAGTCCATGTAGGCTCTCAAGATAGAGCTAAGTTGCATTTCAATGACCAGTATGTGCTGAGATAAAATAAATTATTTATACATTACATTTATTACATGCAGGAAAATGTTGCTTTAGAACAAATGTTGATTTTTTTTTTTAAAGGCAGTCTTGCTGAGATTGCTATTACTTTTTTATTTTTAAAATGGTTCTTTGAAATCTTTAACATACTTTAGAAGTGCAGAGACTGCTAATAAGTACATAGAGTATAAATCCATCAAATACTCTGGTAGTCGAGTGAAAGACATAGAATCAGCAATAAGCAACCCTCCTGTGGATGTCAGGCAAGAGCCCAAGTACATTCTAAAGCGGTTAGTGCAGCATGCTTGTAAAAGGCCATGAGGACGCCTTTCACAAAACGACACTGTGCCCAGAAGCATGATCAATGACTGGGGTGACTTATTTGAGAGTGATTACACAAAGCGGAGAACTGTTGCATTCAAGGTTTGTTTCTGATATTTATATGGTGCTGAGTTTCCAGTGAGACTCTGCTGATTAGTATGCCTATGCTTACAATATATGACTGTAAAAAAGATGTCAAATTCTCCCATTTTACAAGAGTAGTAATTTACTGATCCAAATGATATCAAAATAAAGCGTTGTTATGTCTGGAATGGAGTGTACTGAGAATAATTCTCTTCTGTGGAGGATCTTTTGCCCCTTCTCTTTTGGAGCTGGGGCATATAGGCCCTGACTTGTATAAATATGAATATTTCATTGAAATCACATTTCCAGGAATCATGTTGTAATAAGCAGGAAAGCAATCTGACTACCTTTTGCAAGTTAGTCATTCTGACTCACGTGGATGTTATTCTAATTATTGAATATAGATGTAAATATTTCCATTAGCAGAAAGCTATTGTACCATGATATGTTAATTTAAAAAGTGCATCAAGAAGATATACTCCATGGTAATATGGGTACCACTTGCTTCCAGCAGTAACAAGTATATTGCAGGAATTTTCACTTCATATGCTATTTTTGTCCCTAAAATTTTAAGCCATCATCCTCCTTTTATCCTTTATTGCAACTTGTAAATCTATGATAGGTTCATCTTCAGTGCTCTGTTCTGTCTTAACAGCGGATGCTTAACCTTTGTTCCAGATGACTATTCAGTGTCTAATTAGCTTGGTCTTTAAAACAAAAAAAAAAAAAAAAAAGCTCTTTCAAGCACAGTATAAAATTCCTCCTACTCCCTTATCATTCTTTTTCCCTGACTTCCTCATTTTAGTGTCTGAAATTATTCTGTATTACTCCCTCTTTTGTATTACCCTTTACAAAGTCCGTTCTGATCTCCTAGTTACCACAATTTCCTTCATTACTTTATTATACATCCACTTCCATTATGTATGTTCTCCTGCAGTCACAATATTGGGGCTTTTTTTGTTGCTGACTTTTTGTGACTGAGCATCAGACTTGTCGTCTGTAAGCTTCTGTAATTACTAGCCCTTCCCAAGTGTTTTATTAGTTCCCTGATTTTGTTGACTACTTTTTCTGTAACGCTGAGAGTTCCTGCATATTCTCACTTAATTTGTTCTGAAACCTTTTCACTTTGAAATCTGTGATATGTATTATATCAAGGTTACTGGTACTCCCTGTACTTAACGCCTTGCCTTTCACATTCTGTAGTCTGAGCAGTGTATTTACCTTCTGGCATTAAGTGACTTAATGGGAACCAGTAGTTCTAGTGGTCTGTATCCAGCCACCACTCCTTAGTGACTGTCTAGTGCATTCCTATTTTTATTTTATTTTTATTTTATTTTTATTTTATTTTTATTTATTTTCTTTTATGTGCTACTTATGATCTTGAGATACTTGCATTTGTGAATTAGAGGGGAGACTCCCTGAACTATGTCCAGTGATGAGTCGCACTGTGGTTCTCTTCCTTTTTTCCAAAGCGAAAACCTCGAACTAGCAAAATCAAAGCTTTCACTCTGTTGCAGCCTGAAATTAGATTTCATTTTCTTGACATGCCATGTATCACAGCATAGTGCTCAGACCTCTGTTTGGCTTTGTGCTGTTGCCATGTTTATAGAGATGTTAGAAGGGAAGCACCAGATTGAGAAGTAAGATAAACAAAAGTTCAGGCCTTGCCAAAGGCGTACTGGTTATTTAAAGTGGACAAGGAGAGGTCATCTGTTTTAAGGTTCAACAACTTGTTTGACTAGATTTTTCCCTGTGATGGAAGCCTTGTGTGTATTTCAAGGGTGAATCTGTTTAAAAGTATTTTATTCTTGAGCATATGGAGGAAAGGAGAAAGGAAGCTCAGAGTCCTCAGCTGGCCCTGGTCAGTTCTCATATAGCTTGTGTTCTGTGTCTGATATATATGTAAAATGCCTTTTCTGCTTGTTGGTAGCTTTTGTTTCTCCACTCCATTTTTAACCATGTTTTTTCCAATAGATTTTTCAGCCTCTTTTCCTTAATTATAAAGTCTCTTACTAAAAAGAAAAGTATCAATGGCTGACTTTCAAACCCACAGCAATCAAGTGGATTTGAAATTACAGAACAGTTGAATTCATCTTCCTTTACCATTAGGCTCGGCTCAATTCACGGATACAGATTAGGTCATGGTGGTGTTCCAGTCTTGATCCCTGTGTGTGCAAAGCCCTTCGCTCCAGGTGCTGTTGTAGTATCCAAAGAAGTTGGTTTGCTCCAGGATCATTTCTGAGGGGTTATTTCTGTTGGCTTTACACCATTTTTGTAGCCCCTTTAATGAGTCTATAATACAGAAATGCAAAATAATAAAACTTTATGTCAAAAATAACTGTCCGCCTCTTTTGATAATAATCTAAATGTATTCTGTTCTGCTAGGTCATCTTTAGAGCTATTTGAATCCTATCTAAACAGTACAGTAATAACTGATACCGTATCAGAAAGCACATCTCCAATTGCATTCTGCTTGGACTGCCCTCACCCCTTTTGTACTCTGGGACAGGATGTGTCATGAGGTTGTACCTGGGGAGTTGCTCTTCCTTGGAGCTAGCATGTAATTTAGTGCAGGTCACATGTGGAGAGGAACTGAACCACCTACATTTGGGATTTGTGCCTACTTAGCTTCTTTCCAGGTGTTTTTTTCTGTGCTTATTAAAGCAAACTTTTCTCAATTTTTCAGCAGTCATAATCAATTTCTTGGTCAGTCTAAAACTTTTTTTTTTATTTTAACACAAAAACATCTGTAGTCCTCTGTAGTACATTTCTTATTTGGTTCATAACTGAATGCTTGGCAAAACCAGTAATTTTAGTAGCACAAACAATAATAAAGAAACCATCAGAAACTAGCGATGTGGTAGTTATTTTGCATGAAAGAATTAGTGAGCACAGGAGCGAAAGAGAATGCTCATCTAATATCTGCTTTGTGTTGCTGCAAGTCATCCTAGTTTGTGCCGCTCCCACCTCCTGAAATATTGTTATTCTGCTGCTATCTTGTTTCCTTTTTTTTTTCCCTGTGCATAATTATCTCATCGTATCCTGGATTCCATCTCTGCTCTTTCTTGCATGCAGAACATGTTTCCCGCAATCTGTTCTCTTCTCCCTGAGTGTCTTTCTTAAAGAAATCAGTTTACATTGACACTGAGTAGACAGTAGAAGAGTCCTGCTGGGTGCCCTCACTATAACCTGATTTCCCCACTATTTGTTCCATGGGAAGTGGTTACCTGCAGCGTTTAAACACACTTTCAGACTGCTGATTCAAAACTAAACAACTTAAAAAGTATACAGAAATGAGATCTGCAGGATCATTTGGAACATTAAGGCATTTGCTCAAAGCCTTTTCAGACAGCAGTAGCCTTAGTTATTCGTACAGAGCGGCAGAAAGTTTGCGACAGAGAAATTAAATTCTTGATTTACCTCGTCGTGCCTTAGCGTTGCCTGTGTGTGTGTACTAAAATCAAATTAATTATACCTCTGTCTGCTGCCAGTTCTGTTTTGCCAAGCTTCAGTATATTGTGCTTGACCAGATGGTTTCAAATATTAGCTTCAAATATTTCTCAGGAGCTGGGCATCTCTGTGGTTTTCGCAGGAACCATGGAGCTGTTGACAGTTTTGGGTCTAGCTCAGGTAGGCAAAAGTCATTTTTATATTAAAAAAACCACCACTAACTGGCATTTAGCAGCCTGTGAGAAATGATTCTGGGCTTTCTTAGTCAATCTTGACAGAAAGTTATATGCACAAACCATTGCTGTTGGTGTTAATCTGCATTTAGGTTAACAGTCACTTCAGGAAATTTTTTCAAACTTGGTGTGTGTTGTGCTGTGGCCTTGCAATAACGGTTGCTTCCTCCCACCGTAGGACAGGGCTGTACTGCAGGGTAGGAAGAAATTAGCTTTGTCCAATTTATAATTTAATTTTAGATTTGGAAATACCTCAGGGTGACAGGTATCTTGCAAATACGAAATGCTATGTGCTGTTGTAAGTCTTAACCTACTGTAGCTGGGGTATCATGCAACTCCCCTGAAAAGCAGCAGAATTCAGTTAGCCAGCTGTAAAAGGTTTTGAAAGATGTCATTCACAGCTGGATAAATAGCATGCACTAACTCCCAGAAGCGGTCAGCCCTTCTCTGGCTTTGCACTATTTAATGAACTAGTATATTTGCTTGATCAGTGACATCAGGACTGTGTTGCTTGTGCAGGATGTAAATACGTGTCAGAATGACTCCTGTCAAGAATCTCGTTTCGAATGAGGTGTACACACGTTACTGAGACACAGTGAAATGGTATTTGCAGCTCTGGTACACCCTGTCTAAATCCATCCAAATACAGCACAAGTCAGAGTGAATCCCAAAGCCAGTGTCCAAGGCGGGGGGTGCAGCTGCAGCTCTCTTGCCTGGCTGTGTGCTTGACCTGTTTGTTGGGTTGAGGAGTAACCAGTGCTTTATCCAGTGGAGTATTACTCCTTTCTTTCAAGAGAGCTATTTATCAAAACAGATGGTCTCTTTAATCCACCTGGTTTTCAGGATCCTGACATTTTAGTATCTTGTAATGTTTCTCCGTGCTTTTTTTTTTTTTTTTTTTTTTGCTCCTTCGGTCCTGATCCTTTTACATCCATCTGCCATCCAACATTTAGCTGCTGTGTGATTTCCATATGTGGCCCACTAAGATTTCTGTGCTTTTTTGAATCAGTTCATCAAATGAACATGAAACGGATTGGAACCGGAATAAAAGAGCCAGTCTATTTCTTGCTCTGCAGTAAATGCCTCCCAGCAGGTCTTATTAGCTTGAAGGCAGTCGCTGCTCACAAGAAGTGAGCTCTCATCCCTCTGGAAAGGACTGTGCAGACGCAGACATATCTTAACTATGGGTGTAGCGGGGTAGTTAGTCGTACAGCTGTGAAGCTCTGTGGTGTCGTTTGGCACAGCTCTTCTTCCTCATGGTTTCCAACTCTAATTATACGTACTTGTGCTCGAGATCACACAGCAAAATACAGAATGAGGGAAGAAAACAAAGATGACAGGAAGACAGTGCCCCTACTTCTCTCTCTCTCTATTTGAATCTATTAAATTTTCAGAATTTTCAGAGACTTCACCATATTTTGTTGCTCTGATGCTATCTTGAATTTTAGCCTTGGCTATGCTTTTACTGAGCTCCTGGAAGGAATTTTCTGTAGCGTTAAGAGCACCCACAGAGGAAATGGCTCTGTGCATCTGTTCTCTACCTGACGCACGCTGAAAAGCAAGAAATCCTTCACTTACAAAAGCTACTCTTTCAGATAAAGTTCACAATAAACAGTACATTTTGTATGGTGAATACTAGTGTAAATACTTGTCGGAAGTATTCTGTGCAGACTTTACATTTAAGACACCTGTTGCACATTTTGTATCCAGAGCCTTTGTCTTGGATCTAGGAGGAACGGACTTACAGCTGATGTATATTCAATGTGTGTACCTTCGTAACACAGAGAAACTTCATTTAGGGCTTTTTTGATACACGCACATTCACAGGAAAAATATGTTGTTATTGTAACGTATGGCAGAAATAACTGCATTATCAAACTATCATTGCTTGCCTGTTACAAAAGGATTGTGAGGGTTTGGGAATGAATTCCAGATATGAAGAAGCAGTTGAAGAAGAATATTGGAACAAAATAAAAGTGAGAAAATAATTTCTTCAGATTCTTCCATTTGTTTAGTTATAGGATAACTAAAAAAAATCCTTAAAAAAAAATAGGATTCTCCAATTGCAAATTAGTGGAATAATCATACAGATCACAACAAGGTTTATAAGAGATGTTCTGTTTGGGTTAGATGTGTATCTAAACTAGTTTGCGTATCTGAGCATTCACAGAGTCCCCTCTGAGTTTGTTATATGTGCCTTGGATTTGATGTAATAGGCCTAATACATGTTGTTTACAGGACTGGGCCATTTGTGGATCCTTCTAAGTGATACCAAAATTTGTCATTTGGACTTTGTAAAGCGTTCCTGGTAGGATAATAAATTTCCCTGATAAAAATAATAAATAAGCGTGTGTGTATGTGTATGTATATATAAAATATATAAACACACACACACACACACACACACACACACACACACACACACACACACATATGTATGTACAATGAGGAGTATATGTATGTATAATGAGAGTTAAGGAAGATATTTAGGAAGTGATGGCTGCAGTCAGAGACTGCCTGCCAAAACAGACCAGGACAAAGTAACTTCACCGGTGAAAAGGAGGATGCTCCAGAATTCTGCGCGGTGGTTTATTGCCTCTGACTTTTATAGGGGTTATTCGTATGGGTTCAGTTCCGCTTGGGAAATTCTTTTTAAAGTCAAGCTGTATTTTTGCCTTGGGAAACTCAAACTGGCAGAACATTCTGCAGAGCAGAGAGATATAAAGCACGATAACTAATCAGTTGTTTATTAGATTTTAAAAATTCCTTATTGTTATCATTATTTCTATTTTCCTTGGACCTTTGAAGACAAATAGTTTCTATATTGCTTTACTTCATTCTGTTCTGATACAGAGTAATTCACTCCTGAGATGCTGATACTCATTTATTTTACCTAGAAGAGTAACAAGGCATTGTACCACAAAATAGACTAGACATAAACAAGATTTAAAACAAACCTTGTAAATAAAAAAGTATTTGAGTCAGACCTACAAGAACTGGAAAGGAGGCCTTTATATCTGCAATATAAAAGGGAAAAATTTCCCAGATATTCCTGGCCTGGGAAATCACCATCCTTTGGAAGTCATTCAGCACACAGTTGACTGTGGCCCTCACTCACCCTAGCTCTATTACACAATTTTAGATCCACGTCCTCCAGGATGCACGGGCTAGTACAAGGTTTGCATGTACCAGTCTCAGCAGTTTCCCTTTGAGCATGCAAAAAGTACACAGGATGTATGGATGAAATGCCAGGACTAAAATTTGAAAGTAACGGATGTGAATAAATAAAAGTAAAGCCTAGCGTCAAACATAAATAAAATAATGGACAAAAATAAGTAAAAATAGACTTCAAAAATGTGTCAGATAATACTGTAGTGTTACGCAGTTATCTAGGGATCTAACACATTTTGACAGAGTGTATCAGCCTATATTTACAATGTAAATATGTAGCAGTATATATTTACAAACATTTTATTAAAACAAAATATATCAGGTTTTAAAACATGCTATGCATTCTGTTCCCTGAAGAACCCTTTGAGAAAGATGTTCACGGAATTTCTGTGCAAGCTGATGAATGATCGGAGCTAACAAAGCCGAAAGATAATTTTCAACAGGTTAGGCTTAGTTTGATCAATAGTGCACTCCAGTAAACTGCTTCTGTAACAATGCATCTATCTTCATGTGTCAAACACATGCATATTTGTGTATGATAAAGGAAAGTGTCGTATGGTGGGTTTAATGAAGTGTTGTATTACTATTTCTGTATGTTGTTTTTTTTTTTCCCCTGTGTGAAAATCACAGAGAAGAAGCTTAGGAAATTACCCATTGTGGAGACTCATCTTAGGCGTTATAAACAGACCCCCAGACTAACCTTCATGAAGGGAAAAGGTATCAGTTATCAAGCAGGGGAATATTCTGCCTTGCCAGGCACTGACAAGGCAAATTACTGTTTCAGCATGTTCATCTCAACAGGTTGGGACTGTGTAATACACATGCCTTTGTCCATAGTATGAATAAGGCTTTAAAAGACAATAGGGGAGTTTAAATGCTATTCATTGCCATGTGCTTTTTGCTGCCATTTTGAGTTCTCCGTAAGTATATGCACGCTGATTCTTATGCCTTCCTGAGTCTGAGCTTGAGCTCTCGTTGAAAGACTGCTTAAAATACTAAAACTCCTAATGCTTTCTCTAGTTTTCCTTCCAAAAGTGCCTGTGGGAGCAGAACAGCGCTGGGGAGCCCAGCTGCTCTATGGAGCTGGACATCACACTGGGCAGTAGTGTCACATACGAGAGTCAGTAACTAACACTTGTGAAGTACTAAGGAATAGGATCTTAAATAGCCTTTCAGTTTTAACTGATCAAATACACATCCCTCTGCCATTTCAGTACCAAAGCAATCATAACAGTGGTTGGAAATAGTCTGATTTGGTACTGAAAAGAAAGGGACTACATACCTGAAAAATAACCAGTTTTCAGATGAGAAATAGTAACCCAGTGAGTTAAAGAAACATCTTAAGCCCATTCAAATCTTCTGTTGCCGCAATCAGTGTACTGTGCTGTGCAATGGAAACAAGCTTTCCGAAGAGAATTATCGTTAGATCTGTAATTCTAGTGACGAATCTGTTCAAGAGTCTTTATGCTGCTGCAGAACATTAGTGATTGATTGCAGGGGGACTAGGCTGAGACTATTTCTCATAAATACTAAGATATTGTCTTACCTGAAGTTCAAGGAACTAGGTGGTGCAGGACTGCTTGTATCAGTGTGGTTCTGGTCATCCTTTTCTCTAAAAAAACATAGAGCTTTGTGAAGGGATGTGCAGACAAGCATCCAAAAGCTTGGGTGCATGTTTGACCTTTAGAACTTCCTCCTCCATTTATTTTGTGATCTGGGTGATTATCTCCTAAGACCTTGTTTAATATAATACTGTGGTCTGTAGCAGCTGCTATAGATGCAGTTCCCCAGTGTTAATTTTATTGTATAAAATAAGCTCTGGCAATGTGGGTGAGTAGTTAATTGAACTATATAACCCTTTCTGGAATTTGTGACTCCAAGCCAGTGAGCAATATAATTCATCTCAGACTTTTTATTAAAGTCCTCAGTGAAATTGTACGGCTGTGGTGTTATATTAGAATGCAGAGAGTACTGCGTGCAACCAAGAAAGCCACCAAGAAGGCCTCTCCAGTGGGCCTTTAATAAAATAAATGTTTTCTGATGTTGCAGTACTTATTTTTAGCTTATTCTTGTTTCAGTTCAGAAATATTGCATCTAGAACAGTTCAGAGAGCTATAAAATGTAGTCAAGCAGAGGAAAAGGAGGAGTAGAAGGGAAAAGGTCATGAAGAAATTTAAATGTTAAAAGTAAAAATTTTGAAATCAGTGTGATTGTTGCATAGCGTGACATTGTGATCAGTAGAGTACAGTGGTAATACTGAATATAGAAAGAATAAACTACCTAACAGCATGCCTCTGAACCATTTGTTATTTCCTAATTAAAGCTTGTGAAAGGCCAGTTTATAGATAATTATAATAAGCTCAGTGTGGGAGATGTCAGAGTGTAAATCAGACTGTGCAGCAGTGGCGCTTTAAACATCTCTAATGACAAGTAATGGTAGGTAGATGATATAAAAAGACTGTTTTGACAACATGATTGATTGAGATCTTGAAATACATAAGCAAACAAAAAGTGTGAATTCAGCAGGAAACCAAAATTGCATATTGTACAGCATATAAAGTATAAAGAAAGGGAGGGGAGGTTTGTGGCAAAGAAGGTTTAAAGCCTTATTGAAAAACAAAAAGTCTTATTTAAGCAAACAAGTGATTACTGCTCAAGTCAGGATTGTCTTAAAAATATAAAAGCAGCTGTATTAAATGGTGCACCTTGTATTTTGAGGTGTCGTAACATATCTTTCCTGCTCAGTTGAAGGGTGGTCGTTTCTTGTGTGGAGCTTGTCGGCTGTTCTGCAGCACATGCTTTACTATGCCTGTTTTGGCACACGTTATGTTTCCTCAAATGTCTGCTTCCTCCGTGTGTCTCTCTTTTCCCTGTTGCCAAGCCTAATTTCTCTCTCATGCTAGGGCATGTGACAACCTGAGGTGGTCATGGCAGGTTCCTTTTGGGAGAGCAGAGCTTAGGGAGACCATGGCAGTGCTACCAATATTACTTACTCACATCTAACTCTTTGTAATGTCAGTACATGCAGGTAGGACTTTCGGGTGCATCCATTTTTAACCAAGCTCTGTTTTCCAGTTGATTAAAACAGAAACACAAATAGCTCAATGTTAAGTGCTTTTTCCTATACTCCCTTCTGTGGAGACGTGTCTAAGCAAGCCTGGGGCGGGTGGCTTAGTTCAGCTTGTAGATCCAGAGAGTCATGAGGGACAGGGGGGAAAGCAGGACACCTCAGATTGCTTCCAGTTTCATTTGGCCTTTGGAAGATTTAAAAAGCCAGCACAGCCGGAGTGATTGGGTACTCTACACCCCTCTTTCTCTTGGAAGTTTAGCAAAATACCGGTCTAAGCAGCAAGAGAGACTCAGTCAGCCAGTGGAGTGATTCTGTCAGGGTCACTCGGTCCCTTTGTAGTCTGTTTGCAGCTTTACCATCTGTTTTCTTTGTCCTGCAAATAACAGAGCCTGTCGTTCCCACCCTTGCTAGCCAAGTCATTGGAATAGCTTGAGAATGTAGGTTTCCCATGGAAATCATAGGCTGAAACTGGAAACATGCTTCTCACTACACCAGAACAGGGCCTGACAGGTGGGGTGCTAACACAATACCATTTCCATAGGACCTACAAATTGGTATGTGATGATTGTGGGATGTAGAAGAGTTTTATCACCCATCTGCCATGTCAGTTACAAAGCAGCAGTAGAGTTCTCACCAGGCATTTTGTTTGACATTGTATTTCATATTCGCTGCTCCTCCAACGTCTTCCCCATCTCTTCTACGTGCTTCTGCTAACCTAGAAGAAAATTTCAAAGACAGTATGGAGTACCTGAAGGACTGATTCTTGTTAAGGCTGGGTTCAAACCCAGAAGGTTTGAGTTCGCAAGAACCTGACGTAAGTTGAGTTCTGAATTCACATTTTGTGAACTAAATCTCACTGGGGTTTTCCCTAGATTCTCCACAGCTGTTCCTGAAACCAAAGCCAGGTGGCTTAGATAGGCTTGGAAAATTGGTTATCTACTGTTGCTATTGACTGGCAGTTTAGAGGCAGTTGGCTGAGATACGTGACTTGATGAGATCCAGTCAGTATCTTCATTACCACAGTATCAAATAATTTCCTAGCTTCTCCTGTCGCGTGGTATATGACCAAGGAATTAGACACTGAAATAAAGGCGAATAGCTCTATATTCAAAATAACTTGTTTACACAACATTCACGGTATGGACTTTGCTAAAACAAAGGGTCGTAAAGGAAAACATTGTAAGCAGATTTTGGAAAGCGTTTTTTTTTCTTTCCAGCCATTATCCACTTTGGAATAACTACAGGAGTAAAATTGCTGCTGGCCAAGGGTCAAGGTGGAGTTTATTCCATCCCACCTGCAGTGCAGCACTATCTAGCTTGCTATGTGTAGGATAGGTAGATGGGGGTGAGTTGTTTTTGCCTTTCACAGATGCATGTGCACATAAAAATTAACAAGTGAGTACTACCTGTTGTGACCAGCCAAGTGCTGGCTCCTGCAACCTGACAGTCTGAGGCAGTTTAACGCACCGAGTAAGAACACAAGGAAAGAACATAGGAAGTGATTTTTTTCTTTTGTAGCTATTTTTCTGTCCTGTGTTTGCCTAGTATACACCCATACATCACAGTGGCACAATTGTAGCACTGGAATCATACACTGTACGTTTTTAGAGCTCTGTGCAGTTGCATTGAGGTGAGCAGGGACAGCACAAACATGCTAGGCTGCTGAGCATTTGGGAGGTGAGGTGCACAAGGAGAGAACAGGATGGAGAACGAATCCGAATCTGATACCAGTCATTTTAATTCTACTCCCAGTAGTTAAATGAACTTTCTTGATTTTTATTTCTGACTATTAACACTGCTTTCTGTTCATTCTTTGCAAATCCCTCCACATCCCTGTCCCCAACTTTTCGGTAACTCTGGCAAAGGCAAGCTGTTCAAATGCTTGGTAGAAGATACAGAGACTGAGGAGTATGAAAGAGGGCATTGAACTGTCTGGTTGCTTTGGAAGGGGCTGTCTTAGTTCTAGATTAAAACCCATCAAATACTTCCCACTGTTTAACGCACTGGGTGACACAGCTTTCTACGTACCTTTGGCTATCTTTGTTTTGAATCTGGAGTTGAATCTGTTAAGCTGCTGAGCTTAGTAAAAAGAAGGAAGGAAGTTGCTGAAGAGCTAATAACTCCATTTAAACTCCTGTGAGATAATGGCCATGAGGTGGCTTGAAGCACCAAGAAGGTGCTTCAAGATACAGATAATAGTAGGAAAACAGGATTTTTATTACATACAGCGACTGACTTTTCAAGAGGGAAGTCTTTTTCATGCTGTGTCATTGCTATTATTAAAGGTTTGACCATCCTGCACAGTATATGGCTATAATTTCTTGGTGGAGGAACAGTCTCCCTTTCTGCTTGTGATATTGCGATGTTCATCCAAGATTTTTTCTTTCTACCTCCTGTTCTTTTGCCATTGCTTGCCAGTGCTCATAAATATGCGTTATCAGCTGAACCCCTCCAAATTTGCCTGGCAGAATGTATCTTTCTTTTCTAAAGGTCTCTATTTAATATGAACTGCGCTCCAATCATTTCTAGCACCTGTTCACTGGTTACATGGTGCATCAACAGCGATTTTAGAATTCTTCAGCAGCGTGACAGCTTGAAATTGTCATTTCTTTATGAACACTAGGTGCACTGAAATCATGTTAGTGCACTTGTCATTCTTCTTTGTACTCAAACATTAGATATATTTTTGTGAGTTGAGATGGGTGGTGAGCAGTTTTTCACAAAACACCATGCTTCATTTCCAGGAAATGAGAAGAGGTCCTTTGCACAGGGCATATGTCAAGGGGTATCCAGAGCAAGGAGAATGCTTTTTGAAGTGGTAGATACAGACACTTCATCTTAGCACGCAGATGATGATGCCGCATGAAGGACTTTTTAAAGCACTTAACTTCATTATAAAAAGTGGAATAACATTATCTTTGCTAGAATGGATTGAAAGCAAATAATGATTTTGGTTTAATATATCTAGCACTAAGGAGAGAGAGATTTTCACTCGAAATTAAAATGAAGGAATAAATATGTGGTGTGCATCTACTCAGTAGAGGTAGCATTCAAATGATTTAATTATTATGACATGCCACATCAAAAGTATTTTAATACAGTTAGTTGAATGAAGTGTGTATGTTGTTCTGTGTGTGATTCCAGGGATGGTTATATACCAACGTCTCTGTGGTTTAGACAGCTCAAAGCTTCAGGAGATGGATTTATACCTAAAAGTTCACTGGCACATTCTAGATAATTTTGGAAGGCTTTCTGTTTGTTTTTAACTGTTTATATTTTAGTGGTTTGAAGAGAGAGCCCCTAACACAGTCCATGATCTCATTGTGCTACTCTGCAAGTACTGGAGCAATATCCCTGTCGAATGCCCCAGGGATTTGCTCCCTGTGTATGAGGCGAGATAGCTGGTGAATTCACAGAGATGGGGCAGACAAAAATGGGAATGGTTGGGAGGGCAGGCATTGGGTTCAGCCACCCCGTTTTCAGAATGGTGCTAATTTTTCAGAGTGTATTTTTCAATATGTATTTTTAAGGACTAACTACATGGCAAAAATTTCAGTACTTTCGTTTGTTCAAGAAGGATGATGCTCACTGATTGCAGCAGAAACCATTGCAGCTGCAGAGCTCTGCACTGGAATGAAGCTGGAAATAACCAGGAGTTGGTACTACACTGCAGCTGCTCATTCACGGGTGCAAAGTGCATGAAGGGCTTTGATGGTGAGGCAAACCACAGTCTTAGTATTTGCCTTGTGTTTGCTGTCAGCAGCAGACTGGAAGCGGGACAACGTCCTTTCTTGTTTATAGGGTTAAACTTTTGTATGTATGTGTGTGTGTGTATATATATGTGTGTGTGTATATATATATGTATATATAGTAACTGTGGCAAATCTGGACTATTTCTAGACTTTCTGATTTCACCTCTCATAACTAGAGAATGATAAATTCTAACATGATATTTTCAACTCTTTGTTCTATTTTTGTACTTTAGACTAAAACAACAGCACCCTGGAATACTTAAGTCTTATAGTAATACAAATACTGCATAATATTAAATTAGATTGGCTTTTTATTGTATAGGTTATTATGCAATCAGTAGTTATTTTATGGTATAAATTAATAGATCTTTCTCTTTTTAAGGTTTTCTCTAACACAGTCAGGCAGAGTCCAAAAACAAGAGACCGGTACTTCATTTGTTTCGTAAGCATACAGTTCAGGTTTTAGTTAGTAGGCCGTTCTGCTAGTGCAGTGACAATGGGAGAACAATTTCTGATGTTTACTGTGAAATTACGCTGCCTCTAGCTTTCTCCTGACTTCTGTGGCATGCATGAGGTAGTCAATACTCATATGCAGATAAATCCTACATAACCATTTCTTTTCCTGATCCAGTTTCTTGAACTATCACTTTGAAAATATTTGGTATTTTTCCACTATGTGAATGTTGGCATTCTTATGAGTGATGTTATCACCTGCTTCCTCTACCTTTATCTCTGCAGTGGTGATAACAGTCCTCCCTTGCTCTCTGTCTTGCAAATACTGTGTTAACTTAGCCACTTGTAATGGCTTGTTTCTCTTTTCTCCATTCCATTCATATCTCACGCTAGGAATCTCTGCATTGACTTAATGACACTTCTGCAAGGTGAGCCTCCTTTGCCACCCCTACAGATGTTCAGGAATCATCTTGTTTCCGCTGCTGTGGCTCTTTGCTGCTCTCTTCTCCCTGCTTCCACAGATTCCTCAAGGCTGTTTGTCAGTGAAAACCACCTCTCGTTCTTGGATCCTTTTCTTGTCCTGTGGTACTTGAGCTGTGCAGCTCCATTCCTAGTTTGACCTTTATTTCTTTGTCTTCATCAGTCCCTAAGGTTAATTAGCTAATATCTGGAATGAGCTTTCTTTTTTTGTCTGCTGAATAACTTCTATGCTTTTCATTAAATTCTTCCATAAATTCTGCCTAGAAAATCCTGCATCCATTGAAGTCAATAAGGAAGCTCAAGTGACTTCAGAATTTTGCAGTGAATCTCCAAACAGTGTCTCTAGCCTTTCCCTTATCAGTAGCCTAGATACCATCCCTTAAGCTATTGTTCATTACCTAATTGCACATTTTTTCTGTGTGTGCAGTAGTCCATAAGGACTTTGAGGCAGAGTTTCTGTTTCAGCCCCTGTATGTACAGTAAATATGTAATGCTAAATAAGTTGTATTTCATCATGGAAATAATCTTTAAATGCTAAGGAAAAAGTTATTTAGTTATGTTATTTTAACATTTAAATGGACACAAACTGGAGAGAATGAAGAACAGAAGGAGAATGTACGTGACTGAACATTAATATTTTACTGTAAAAGAATTAAATAAATATCCTAAGGAAATAATGAAAACAAGTTATTTCTTCAAAATGATAGTTAAAGTTTGATGAGATAATAGTAAAAATTTAATTTTGCAGTTGAATGAAAAAACTCTACACTTTATTAAATACGTCTAAATTTGAATTCAATTTTGTTGTTTTTCTGTCTCAGCTAACTCCTGCTTATAGGGATCAACTGGTTACAAATAAAGACCAAGACATCCCTGTTTTGTGTGATTACCTGTAAATTCTACGACACGATTTTTCTTTTAGATTCTGTTGCTGTCCGAGAACAGTGAGGGCAAGACAGAAGTAAATGGCTAGACAGAATAAATCCACATGTGAGGAGCATCTGTTTGTCTATGTGGAATAAATATATTTTATTTAAAAATTTAGAGATGATATCCTGATTCTTTTGGAGAGCTGAACCATGATGGCATTTAGGACCATCATGAACATGGAGCAGAAACCTTCTGGATCTTAGAGTATTGTTTTATATTTTTATCTTATTTGTATTTTTCCATCTGCCGGTGCAGCTGACAGTGGAGCTGAATGACATTCTTGCACTTTGTGTTCTGCATCTGCTCCATAACTCTGTTTATCTCTGAACCTTTTTGTTCTATGCCATTCTTCACTCTGACTGTTCTGCACACTCTTGATCTTTCCCGTTTATCATTCCTTGCACTCTCATGTATATTATCATGTGTAGTATCCTTCCTGAGTTTGTTCTTCACATGTGCTGAGTTTTTTACAACTGTCTTTTTGCAGTCTTTTTGGAACAGACTCACTTCGTGCCCTGGACCTTTTATTAAAACTTACATTTTATTTCTGTTTTCTTGAAATCATCATTATTCCTTCTAAAAAGCTCATTTCTGCAGCAAGTGCCATTTGTTTTTGTCTAGCACCTAGGTCATTCTCTCTGTGTCCACCATCATCATCTCTCTCTGTCAGTAGTCATGGTAAATTCATGATAAATGTTCCTTTCGATAAATTTCTCATCTGCCTACCCTTTTGTTTTGCATAAACTGCTGATTTCCCATGCATATCATTTCATTTTATGTGCCATTGCTACAAGATCTTCAGATTTCTGTAATGTTCCTGCAAATCTCTGCTATGCTGAGTTCATGCCATAATTCCTGGTGCTCTAGATTGATGTTTGTTGCAGTGCCAGCTGCGTGCTTGTTTTCCCACTCCTCCTTCCTAAGTGGTAAATGCAGCCTCTGTATAGCTGGGCCGTTCCTGCATCGGGCTGTGTTCCTTTCAGTTTCTGGGATCAGATCCTCACCTAAAAATAATTCCTTGTCTTTGTGGGTGTCTCACATATTTGATTGGAGCTACCCAAGAGGTTTAGGAACAGTGTTTCTGTTTGGTGGTGTTTCAAATGTAGGAGAGTTCACACACTTGAAGGGCAAAGCTGATCTCTCGCTAAGATTCACGCCAGACTGGTAAGCCAACGCAGGCAGGATCACAGGGCACAACCTTGCATTGCCAGCCGAGCTCCTCAGAGTTACTTGTGACAGTTCAGCAAGCTGCAGGATCAATAGCTAGTAAAATACCTCATGCAGGTTTGTGCCTTGAGTGTTACCACGTGCCCATCCTGAAGTACAGGGTAGCTTTGAGCTGTTCCTTTGCCGCAGGTGCTGCGCTTCAGAGCCGCGGTGTCTCTGAAAGCCTGCGGTGGCCGTTGTGCCTTGCAGCCGGTGGGAACACCTAAACACCTCAGGGTGCGGTTGGTGGGACTGGGGCCTTGGAGGGCAACACTGAAGATTTGGGGGCGTTTAAGCAGTAGGGCAGGAGCTGAGGCTTTGAGGCTATGGAGAGAAAAGCGTTCCTGAGCGTTCACCGCAAAGACAGTCAGAGCGTGTGATCACTTTATACTCATTTATGCATGGTGTATCTCTGTACATCTTTGTAAAGAAATCTTCTAAGAAAATAATGCATGTGGCAAAAAGCCAGCCAGGGGAGCAGCCGGAGGAAAAGTAACTGAAGCGCTTTGATTCCCAGGCATGAATATTCTAAGCAGACAGATACATGTTAACTTTACCTGCCACCTTTAGCACGCGCATTTTGTTTAAACTTGGTACTGTGCAGAAAACATTAGATGCTTTTGACATTCCTGCTGCCCACATTACTTCTAACAACTCAGCTGTGGAAGCTTTTTCATAGCCTTGGGCTGCTGTGCTCCAGTATGTTCCTTCTCAAGTTTTTCTTCTTTTAAACAGGTTTAATGAAACATGTATTTAATTAGCAACACACTAATGAATAAATACAAACAGTTATGCCCCATACACAACCCTACTGGGGAGGAGTATCAGTGTGAATATTAAAAATTAAAGCTAACTTTACAAAAGGCAAATATGTTGAATAAATAATGGCTGCTACTATTTACAAAGTACACAAAACAGAAAGAGAACCTCCCTTTTCAAAGATAAAGAAATAATGGAAAAAACAGAAAAGCTGGAAGTATCCGCAGTGGAATTTTATTGTTCACGTTTTATCTCTCTTTCATTCCATTACTTCAGGGAAATGGTCTAGTTCTTTTTATTACACTTGTGAATTTGTCAAGCAACGTGCAATACCATGGATCGCAGTTTAGGTGCTGGATGGCAGAGAATGAAAAGGGCAGTACTGCTTCCAGTGCCTGGGACTGCGTTATCGGCCGTGGGTTTGGGCTTTGAGCGTGCTGCTGGCTTACCTCTTGCAGATATTTCTCTTCTTCTTCTGTGTCTGCAGTCACTTAAGAATCTTTCTGGCAAAAAAGAAGGTAGCGGCCCTAGCTATTTTTTTTATCATATTAATTGCCTTATTCCCGTAGTTTCAGCTGTTTTCAGCACCTTCAGTTCCTGCCCTAAACGGTGTGTGGTGACACTGGACACTGAGGGGTGTTTGATACTGTGTGGTTTTTAGGTACAGCTTCGTTTCAGTGGTGGATCAGTTGATTTCTTCACTGGGCCAAATTCACATGCTTTTATCAGATAAAACCCCTCCTGTAATCTCAATGTAGATAAAATAATTACCATTCTGCAGCATTTAGGTTATAGTTTCTAAAGTATTTTAGAGCACTCCAGAGGGAAACATGCAATAGAAGTTTCAACTGTTTGTTAGGATTTATAGAAGTAATATCTTACCACGTGTATTTGATACTGGGGTCAGGAGTAATGATAAATGCATAATGCAAGGCCTTGCATAATGCACCCTTAAGCATTTAAAGATATTCCTATGGGATCCTGACTTTCCATTTCTGAGTTCATATTCAAACCGTGTATTTGGTATCACCTTTTTTATCTTGAATTTTTAAAGACCTTCCCTTTCAGTATAATTATGACCTGTATTCTGCCAGCTTGTGTCTAACTCTTTGCCTTGGGGATTTGGTGATATTGAGTAAGTAGTGCTATAGAGCAACAACGCATTTTCTCTTAAGATCCAAACATAAAAATAAAAAAAAGCTAAACTAATGATCAAGAGGTAGTCTCACACCAACCTTAGCTATACTGTAATTAGAAACAGAAATATTCCTGCTTTCTAAAACAAAGATATATCTAAAACTGGACCCAGCGCTCCTCTGTTAACAATGAACAACGAACAGCATTTATAACAGATAAATGAAAATCTGTGTTTATAGTAGTTACTCATAACTTATACGTGCAAGCATATACCCTTCCAGCATATATTCACTCTTTATTCCAGCCGCCCCCTTTCATCCGTCTCAGTGTAAGTATGATAAACCTTTCATGACAAGGATATGGATCAACAAGAACTAACAAAGGTTGCTCATACAGTGATATTAAAAGGCAATCGAGTGCATAACTCACACTATGGGCAGAGCCGTTTACTGCCATCGCGCTACACATACGTAATGAGCTCCAAATTGTAGCTCGCTTATATGTAGCGCGGGGAGTTTTGTGTGGTTTCGCCACGCTGGGGCAGCCAGGCGCAGCTCCACCGGCAGGCTGCCGAGCCACGGGCCTTGGTAGCCAGCTCCGCGCCGGCCGGCCGGCCTTCACCAGGTGGTGGGGAGGCAGCCGCGGCCGTCGCTGCGGGCAGCAGAGCGGCGTCTCCGGGCTGCGCTCCCCCGTCCTGGCCTGGCAGGAGCCGAGGCGGTCCAGGTCTCAGGCTTTGCCAGCTGCTGCCGCTGTCTGTGGTTGCGATGAGCATGTTTTCTGGTAAAGGGGAGTTGCTTCACTCCAGGGCAATGAGTAAGGACAGGGATTAGAGGAGGGATGTTCTCCTTAGCGCAAGGCCAAAGGGAAGGACATGCCACGCGCAGCAAAAGTCAGCGTGGCTTGCATTGCTGAGGAGGCCTGAGCTGGCTCTGCCCCAAATCTAGTCTGCAGGCTGGTGATCCAGAGCAGTGGCTGTTGACCTTTCCATATAAGGCTTGCTCTTTTTGTTTTCTATAGGAAATTTCCTTGAAAGATTGTTAGAAAGTCTTGTAATAGATGTCTGAAGTGTTGTGCTCTTACTGATTGCCTTCAGGAACAGCGGGGTTAGACCACAGCTGAAGACCTGAAAATCCCACCTGTGCATTTCCTCAAGGCAGCGTGCCTTTGCTCTGATGTTACGCAGCCCCCGTGGGAGGGAGGATGGTTCTCAGGATCGCAGCAGGGAGCGAAGTCATCCCTGAGACTGTCTTGGTTAAGCTGGGGTCTGCGCTATTAAAAATTCTTGAGATTGCCTGTCCTCTTACTGGAAAAGTAATTCCACCTTTAAAATGGTACCGAGAAATGATTGAAAGTGTGTCTGCCCATAAGATGGAAATTCTTATCCTGTCTATTTACCAAAGTGGTCAGACTGCCATAGGAAGGAAAAAAAGGAATATTTCTTTATTTCTGAGATGTAGCGTAGTCAAAGAGTACTCACATAAAAATATATAGGCTGAAAAGAAATATGACAGAAATATTATTCTAAAAGCTCCTTAAAGAATACTGGATGGATCCACTGATTCAAATGTGAACAACATTTTCACATTGGTTGTCCATTAGTCCATCTTTTTCAACGAACCTGAAGATAAGACATAGCAATGCAATCTGGACACGCTTTCCCCTCATCTTCTGTTACTAAGCAACTTCAGTGAAATGGGAAGATGAACTCACTGGTATTGATGTGGTGGGTAGAAACACACTGAGGCTGCAAACCAGCCTGTTGCCTGTGGAAGAGAGAAAAAGGATTATTTGGAATAGCAATAAAAGCCCCAGTCGAACCAAACTGACTGTCACGTGCATTGCTTTGCTGTTTCCCTTTAGTTCTTATTAAAAACAAAAAATAAAAAACAAATCCAAGGAGATTTACTGGCTAACAGTACTCCAGTTTCCCAGCCACCTCAGACAGAGGGCGGGTGAAAAATTGCCACATAATGTGTGCGCTGAAAGATGCACGGTAAAGCAATGCGTCGCCTCTCTCCTCCTGCAGCAGTAATGCTGCCAGCGCACAGAGATGTTCGCTCCAAATTGTGTAGGCTATTCAGCTTATCCGGTGATCAGAAAAGGACTTTAGCAGCAGCAAATCACAATTCTAAAAGACCATGATGTATGTAGAAAGTAAATGGCTATTGCTATCACCAGGGGAGAATGGGAAGGGAAGAGTAAAATGGCTCAGTGTAGGACTGGAAACGTTTAAGATGTGGTAGTATACAGCTCACAAGTCAGCCTGAAAGCCTGGCTAAGAGAATTGGGAGGTAAATACAAGCATTCCCTGCAGTGCTTTATAGTTTCACTTTAGAAGGACTGGGGAGAAACAGAAAGATACTAAATGAATTGAGAACTTTAATCAAAAGGACTAAAAAAGAGATAAGCTGACTAGAGGAAAAAAATGCAGGTTAGCAAACAAAGAACAAAGAGAGTGTTTGAATACAATTACCAAGAAATAAGGAATAGAAATAGGGCACTGATGCAGACAGAGAACGAGGAGGGAAGGTTGAGCAACAAGACAGGATTTTTTGAAGATCCATATGGAGTCGTACAGAAGGTATCGGAGAGAAAAAGGATGCAGAAGATCAGCTGTCCCTGGGAACCTAATTGAAGTGATGGACGGAAATTGGGTCAGGAAAAATAACAAACTCCTCCTTTTCTTCCTCCCAATTTTCCTTTTCTTTCCTTAATATTTATGTGCATTATTAAAGAAACATTTGCAGAAGGCACTAAGAGCAGAAGCTGTAAGTATCCCTGCAGAGACTACCTTGCTATAGCAAAACGTTCAACATTTGAGGTTGACTTCCCCCAAACGTGGAAAAAGCAACCCTAAACTGCAAATGACAATTGGAAGATATGTCAGAAAAAAACAAATTCAGATGAATGATGGTGCACCCAGAATAATAAAGGAGGTATTTTACAAGCAAAGATGTGAGAGAGCAGTGAGAAAGAGCAGTGTCTGCCTGACTGGGAAGGAGCGAGTGAAAGGGACAGCACTGCAACACCTAGCAGCCTGCCATGGTCAGGATTTGGCATCACCGGCAAAGGAGTACGAGCGTCTATAAACCTGCAGTGGACACATCTTGCATAGCTCAGGCTGACACCCCAGGGAGTCTCTCTCTCTTGCTTATAGTTGGCAGTAGGAGCATAGCTTAGTATGCTAAAACAATCAAACAAAAACCCACCTTCCTGAACTGAGGAGTAAGGAGGATATTGACAGTCTGTTGTTAAGAGAAAACATCCTCCAGAGTGGCAGTAAAAAGCTGTTCACTGGATTCAGTTTGTATCTTTAAGCTGTAGTTTGGCAAACATTTCTTTTGGTGGCAGTACTGGCTTAAGCAGTTTGTATCCTTCTCCGTGCTGTTCTGTTGGTTAAGACACTTAACTACTCATGGCTACAGGTGGTGAACCAGATGGGTGAAATGATGCAGGTTCAAAGTAGTGCAGGAAAGTTTTAATCTTTTAATCTGGATCAATACCTTGATCCAGTTCAACACACAGCACCACAAACAATTGTACAGGTCTAGTGTGTACTGGGAACAGGGGAAGGTTGGGAACCACAGGGCGTGGGTCTGTTTAAGCTGGCAGTGTCACCACACACACACACACACAAAAAGCTTGTTATATGCACAACGGGTCTTTGATTTGGAAACAAAAATGGAATTTGGTTCAGTTAATTCGCAAACAGGTGGCAGGTAGACACAGATGTAGCAGTTTATCTGAAGACTGGAATAGAATCATGTTCTAGTGTTAGCACCCTGCGTAGGAATGGAGTTATCTAGCTTGAAAATCTGAATTTGGGACTTCAAAATGATGTAAATGTTTCCATCACTTCTAAACCCTTAGTCATTCCTTGAGAGAGCCATTTTTGGAAATGGAATTTCTGCTGACATGCTGCTGGATGCTGAGGAGTTAAAAATACATATTTCACTGTAAACCCCAATGAAGCAGGTCAGTTTACCAGCTACTATTCTTGCATATTGCATAGGAGAGTAGTTACATATTGTACATACATGCATAAGTACATACGTTATCTGTAGGTGCAGATTGCAGGTGCAGAGCTAGGGTGTTGGTTGGAAGAGCCGTGTGGGTTTGAACTCAGGTGTCGTGGTACAAATATTACTCTAAAGGCAAGCTTGAACATCCTCTCCTTTGGAACAGGACTTAAATAGTAAGAAGGCTTGAGTTTCTGAGCAAAAAAATCTTGATCACTTTTTGATTTTTTTTTTCCAGTTCGATTTACAGAAAAAGGATTTTGTATGTACTCTTTCTGTATAACTGACTCGTTCCAAACATATACCTGGCTCACACAGGCAGCTCTGCCTCTCAATGGAAACAACTCAGTGAAGCTCAAAATACTGGGTACCTTCTCGGGTCGGTACTTTATGATGTGCTTATTGACATACTTTATTTGAGAAGCAAGAATGTTTTCTTGTTCCCCAGGAATAAGTGCATCCGTAACACAATGGGGAATTCTCAATTGTGCTTTCTTCTCAGCAAAAACTCTTAGATATTGATGCTTTGGTGTTCTGAATCATAGTTATAAAGTGCTGCAGAATTGTTTCTTAATGAAATGTGCAGGGGATGGGCACAATGTCTTGCAGCAAGTGACTTTCTGACAGGTGACACTGATTTAGTTTTTGATCCCATGATCAAAACTTAGGTTGATTCATAAACCCACCCTCATAACAGCAGAAGGACTCGAGCATTTGATCTCTTGCTCACAAATAGACTTCATTCACATGTAGCCTTTCTGCCAGTGGCTAGAGGTTGCAGTTGGCCAGATGCAGTTTTGATTCAGCCACCTTTGGTCATCCAGGTAAACTAGTGGTAGCACCAACAAAAAATGAACAAAGTTCTGGCAAGACAGAAATTCACAGTAATTCAAAAACCAACAACAGATAGTATATAAAACAATAATATATAAAAGCTACAACAGTCCCCTGAGGGTGCTCCGTTTCTAGCTTGGAAAAGAAAAATAGTTAAGATCTAGTAAATACCAGATTACTCCATTGCATTGATCAAGACAGGTAGCTGTTGTGGAATGTCATCGTTTCAGTGAGAGGGCGTGTGGCCACTTGTTTGTTTGCTTTTGTTTTTAATCAAACATGCGAAGGTGGGTGAAGCAAATAGATTAAGAGGCAAGAAATGAACAATGAAATTATTAATAGGTGAACAGCAGGCCCACTACTTTGGACGAGTCACAGTCATTCTCTGCAGGTGTCAGAAGATCTGATTTAGGCATCCAGTAGATGATTCTTCATTACTACTCTAAATCACCGACCTGCTGAATCAATTAGCTCGCTCATTAGTGGTTTTACCATCATATTCATCTTCAGAGAGGCTGTATTGCCATTACAGCTCTTTTTAAAGGATATTTATTGCATCTACCCTAACTGTTGCATTCAGTAGTTCCTGTACTAGACGGGGAGCGACAGGAGTCTCTCGCTGTCCTCGGCGCGGGCTCCCCGCCGTGCCCCCCTTGCCATGGAGGGAGTGGGAGGAATTGCTCGACTCTGAGTGGGTTCTGTTCGCTGTCGTGTCCTTACACTTCCTGGAGCTCATGGAGAGAGTCAGTTCTCTTTTCATCTCTGTGGGTATCTGAACAAGGCATATTCAGCATATTTTACCTTTTAGCGTTGTATTTCTTTTCTCAAAGTAAGTTATTCGGTACCATAATATACATGTGGTATACAAAGAGGTGATCTTCCTATATCTTGTTGTAAAGCATCCTGTAAGATACTACCTGTGGTTTTAGGAAGTATCTCTTCCCATGTTTTATTTTCCATCCTTCTGCCATCCACCTTCTTGAAGCCCCAGGAATCTGTAATTTTGTTATATTTGGAGGATGCTGAATTAAAAAGCTGATGTGATGTTGTACTTGAAACTAGCAGAAAAATCCAAATCAGAAAGACATGGAGGGTATAACAGTCTCTGAAAACCCCACGTGTATTTTACCCACTAGAAATTAGAACAAAATTGCCCAGAGTAACAGAAGTGACGCCCTGAGCAGGCTGGATGAGCCAGCCACTGATTGCTCTGAGACAGGTTTGAGATGAGCAGAGGGTCCTTTGCAGGGTTTGTCTGCCCTGTCCCGTGTCAGCTCGAAGGGAGGACAGAGCTGGCTGAACACTAGCCAGCTGTTGTCTGGAGACTGCTCATGTGCTGTGCGACTAAGCCCTGCTTTTCAGGCACCTTCGTTAGTTCGGTCACTAACATCACTAGTGAGTTGCCAGACCAGAGCTGTCTAACATCTACTGGCTTGGACCATGCAGGTCTTGCATGTTACTGCCCTTACCTGGCCAAAAGAGAGATGGTATTTGCCAGCTTTACTGCTTTGGGATCCAGACTAGCTGTATAATAGTTCTGTATTCACCAACAGTACTGTGTTTTGCCACTTAGATATGTCTTTAGAGTAATTTCACTTTAATCAATGATATTATGATGACAGCAGGGGAGCAGGAGGCCTGTGACCCCCAGTGAAGCTAGTATTGTCTTATCTACTGAGACAGCATTCCTGAACTTGGGAGAGAGAGGGGTTTCACTGAGCGTTGTGCCTGAGTGAGCAGAACGGAATTGAGCCACCACTTGTGAACAGGAGAAAAATTGAAGGAAACACTTATCTTAGTTTTCAGAGAGAGATTAGTGTTTGTGATGGACAGGCTTTTGCAAGGTTAGTCTGGCAGATCTCTGCAGACAGCACCATCTTCCCCTCTGTCCTTTACATTTTCCATAAGTATTTCAAATGAGTTTGAATGTCTCAGAGGAACTGAACAGGAGCAAAAAACATTATCTTGCACATCGGTAATGACTAAAATAGCTTAGATCTGAGAATAGAGAGCAGCCTGTAGTTTGCAACCAGGACTAGCTGACTGCTGCTGGAGCTGGAGTTGGAGCAAGGATAACAAGTATGGCTGGTCATTGGGGTGGGGGTGGGGGGGCAAGAAATCACCATGCACCGATACGTGTTTTCAAGCTCTATTTCAGGATTGTCAAGAGTTTTGCTCTTAGCAGCCTAAGCATGTCTATTGATTTGCATGCTATGGTTTCTGCTTGACAGATATGCTGTAGATTTTGGAATACTTGCAGCTTAAAAGAGAACTCATAGCAGCCAAGGAAAGCAATTCAAGAAAGAGTGCTGGTCTTGCTTTAGTCTTCTCAGGCACACTTACTGTCACAAGCAGAAAAAAGGGAATTAACGGTATCAAGCCAATAAGGAAAGAATGAGTCGAAGGCAAAATTTAGTGGATGAGGATATAAGAGAAAGGAAAATAAACTGGGAAATGTGTTGCTTCTGCTGCTGCTGCTGCTGCTGCTGCTGCTGCTGCTGCTGCTGCTGCTGCTGGGAAATGGTTTGAACCCTATCCTGATGCTTTTTGAATGGATATGAAGACAGGCAGGATTTGGCCCTTGATTATAATTCCCTCTTCTCGGCAATTTACTGAAGCTTTCAGTGAAATTATTTCTCAAAAATAAAGATGTGTGTGTCAGTGTAAACACTGTGATCAGTTAAATGCTAACTAGCATAGGTCTGTGAAGTCTCATTCGCTAATCTTTCAGACTGTATGCGAGAAGCAGCTTTTGAAGTGCAAAGTGTTATCATCATCATTATACGTTCATAAATCAGGTTTTGTGCCTCATTCAAATATAAGAACGCCACCTCTGGCATGCCACCGTCTGCGCCAGCTCTGGGGGCTTCGCCACCTGCCCTGCCTTCTCCTTCCCCTGCAAAGGTGGAAGGGGTCACACCTTCTCCGACAGGGAATGCCTTGAAATTCCCTCTGGAATTTCCTACTTTTTGTGCTTGAACTGCTGTGGTGTCCACTTTGTTCCTATTGGTGTCTTCTGGGTTACTTCCATTTTTTTTTGAGGGATGCTCAGCAGAAGTACCTCCAGGTATTTCGCATGGTGTTATACAGATGCATTTTAATAGACTTTCCTTTGTCTGAAGTACTTATATGCAAACAAACAGGTATTGACAATTGGCAGATTCGTAGAAAGAGCAGAGGTCACAGTGATGGGAACGGGAGCTGCACCGAATCACGTATCTACCTGGGGATGGGAAGGCAGCCATGAGCTTGCTCTGCCAGCGCTCCCAGTGAGCCAGTCAGCAGCTCTACAACCTGGTCACCGAGCCTCAGCTCCTCAGTCCTGCTGAGAGCTAAGTAGTATTGACCTGGGCTCAGCGGTGTGCCGCATAAACATACTCTAGTTATGGGCAGGATCAGTTGCTATTGTACATTTTAAAGTTGTCTCTTGTTACAATACACTGATGCACACAATATGCTTACACTTAGGTCAAAAAGTGAATAAAATAAGCGTCACTAATTCATACAGGTCACTCGTCCTGGTGGGTGGGAATTGGCCTCCTCATGCTGCGACAAGGAACTTGAAGGTGGACACATCACTAGCTTCACCGTCCAGCCGGAGAAAGTGTCCTATGTGTAGGGAATGATATGGAAAAACTGACTTTTAATGCCTTGGACAGCTCTGAAGACATGCAGGCTTGTGTGCTGGGCCTGGCGGCGCTCGCAAAGGCAGCTGTGAAATCCCAGGGTCTGGCAGGAGCAAAGAACTGCCTGTTGCTGTTTAAACCATTGCACTTCTCGCACCTGAAATCTCTGGGAGTCCCTTTATCTTTATTCTTAAAGCAGTGGTAGCTGGCTTTTGAAAACAGTACATCATAGCACGATGTAGCTACTGGGAAGGGAGCAGTACATCAGAGAATCTTACTGGGTTTTTTGCCCCTCATTTTTCTTGTCATCTTCAGACAAAATCAGGGTATGTAGGGCTCCCTGGAATAAAGCAGGGAACACAGGAGGGGCCAGAGGAAGGCGTAGCAGCTGCGCTCCTGCACAGCCATCTCATCCCCCGCGGTTCAGGAGGGAGGTTAAAGCAAAAAGCTCCTATGAGTAAACTCAATTATCAATAAATAAGTGGGAATTGATGTTTGGCCCTGGAGTTCGGTACCTGAAAATGCCAATGAAGTAAATGGGGCTATAAAATCACTGACTTAAGCATCTATCATACTAAAGAATCTGTAAAGCAGCATGGCATAGGCACAAGGTAGACTTATCTCCAGGGACAAGAATAAGCTGGCTAGAAATGAGTGTTTTCCCATGGGAATTTTCAGAGAAAACCTCATTGAAAATATTCTCTTGAGAAGTAAATTTTTTGCTGTGTGAGAATTAAAAAGGGCAGGGGGAGACTGAGGGAAGGGGAAAACTTTTCTCATTTTTGTTACTTTTTTCCATCCACTGGAAACCCATGCGTAATGGCAAAGCTGTGATTTCTTCAGTTTTCTTGTACTTGGTTTTTTAGATGGCGAAGTTGCAAAAAAATTGAAAAAGTGAAGAAAAACATGCTCTCAACTTACTTACTGTTTCCCGTGTAGCAAAAGATGCAGGCCATTCACAGGCAGCACTGAAAGCTACATTTTCTGAAAATATTTTCACTTTTAAACTTAACTGTGGTAAAATTTGCTACTTGTCTATGAAAGAAAGCCTTTTACAAAAGCGTATTTTTGTTGAAAAACATTCAACCAGTTATAGCACTCAGGAATATATTTGTCATCATTTTTTTTTTAACTTTACAATCTCTTTTTTTTTCTTTGTCTCACCTTGATTTTAAGGTTTGCTTTTCTTCAGCAAATTAATAGCATGGTTTGCTTTTCTGCTTCATACTGTTCTGCTGAGCTGCTTAGTTATCAAGCAAACCCTTATGTAACCAAAAGAGATAACAGGTGAATAAGCAGCAAAGCTGAGTATTTTGAAAATATGTTAAACCTAGAGAGAGTAAACCAAAATGTTTCACTATAATGATGAGTGAGTTGCATAGTGAATCTGTGGTTGACAGATCTCTTGGATAAGATGTGCTTTGCGTTCTTCAGTGCTGCACACACAAAGACTTAACTCAAAAATCTCACTACAGCTCCAGTAATCCTTAAAAAATATTTTTTAAAGAGTCTACCCAGTCCGAAAAATGTGCTGACATCTCTACCATTATTAAGTCTGACCTATTCTTAATAGTCGTCAAGTACTGATTCTTAATTTATGAATGCTACTGAACTTAAAAATATTTACTCTTATATGCTTAGCATGTGAATACTGACAAGTTAGGCTTTTCTCTAGAACTGTTCAGAAGCTTTAAAATAATAGGAAGCTAACTGATTTCTGAAATAACATTGAACCTAGAGATACCTTTTCACGAACTTCCTTTCTTGTGCCCTCATACAAATGAAATCCATGGAAAAACCTATATCTCTCGAAGTGAAGAATCACGTAACAATTTTGATATGGAAAGCATATGATAGTTTGCAAAAAATGACAGTAATTAATTTTTAATGCACGTGATAATAAAAAATCTGCTTGTGTACCACCTTTCATCTGATAATTTGAAAGTCATGCATAACCGGAGCTGATCAACACTTCTGCCATATAGGTAAGTTATGTTTTCAGTTTTGTTCTGTTCGTTTTGCATATCTTAGTGTGGGGTGCATATTCAGAGAAGATAAACCAGTGCACTTGGAGTCCAGCTGCCTGTCCTTTAGCTTTAACCATTGCCACTCAATATTACTTTACCAAAAATATTGAATTGTCAGACATCATAAGCACTGCAAAGTTACACTGTTAGCGTTACATTTTGGCTGATTGCTTTCTTACTGCCTTATTAAATTAAAGTGGATGGGTGCGTGTAAGTGCTTGTGTTTGTCTTCTGAGAGACCTTGGCTGATAGCGTGCGGAGTGCCTCATGGTTTACCTGGCAATCAGTTGACTCAAAAGAAAAATCATTAGCTCAAAATTCCAAGCTAATGTTAAGATAAAGAACAGTAAAGCTGATCTGACTGTTCTTTGTGGACCACTGGTTTGGTGGTGATTTATTGTTTACTGCTTTGCTTGTAATTATTTGTATTTCTTATTTTGCATGTTGAAGGTAGGTCATAATAGCAGATAGAGAGGGTTTCAGAAACTTTCCAGGCAAAAGCCCCAAATGCCACGTGGATTTGGGTGAGTGAGTGCCTGTCTGCGTAGAATGAAAGCCTGAGCTGGGAACGTGGCAGGTCGCTGCGTGATTCACCGGGAGCTTGGGGGATGAGACGAGGAGACACCTTTCGCATTAGTGTGCCAGAGTACCATGGCGGTTCCCTTCAGGTGTTTGCTGCTTTCACACCCTGTTGACATCTTCAGCAAGAGGCAGGAGAGAGCTGTCAGCAAGCAGGTTTAAAGAGGAAGGTTTCATGAAGAGGAACCAGTGTGACTGAGCTCACTTAAACTGTTTGCGGATTGTCTGAGGAGATCAAGATGGTTATGGATGTGTTTGTTCAAACTTGCTCAATTAATAGTTTTTATTTGATCTGGTGGATAAACTGTTTGCAGAGCAGTTCACTGCGAGTGTTCCATTGATTATTTGATATTCTATGTTTATCATTAGGTTTACCTCCCTTGTGTTATATATGAGATGCAAGATTATATCAGAAATGCCTCATCTATAACGTGTAGTAGATCCTCCATCGTGGTAGCAAGCAGCAGCCCTCAGAGTTCAGTAAGAGGAATAGTTAATGTGTTCATGATTGCATAAATCTGTGCAATAACTCTGTGATTTAAATGAGTCATCTGTGCAAAGAAGTGGGGGAACACTCACTGTTTTGTCTTCTCAACATATACTACATTATACACTGTGTGTACATGTGTACATATGCATATACACACACGCCCACCCACATAGGTTCAGTGCTATGCTCTGTAGAGAATAAACTATTTCTGCAAAATCTGGAAACCTGAGGTGAGCCTATGCACCAACAGGGAAGTATAGCTAATTAGTAATTTTCCCATAGGTACTGCTTACACCCACATAACTGACTTTAATATTAGAATTGGGTGCCAGGATGGGTTTGAGAAAAGCAGGATTTATGTATTTGATTTGTCACTGCAGTTTGCATAGCCCAGAAATGCAGGATGAATGCAAGTATTGGCAAGGATTTATGACAGGCATTGGTTTTAATATATGTTTTTCCTGTGATTAAGTATCTGGTGAAGATCAAGGTTAAGGTTTTGGAAGAGTAGCAAGCATTAAATTATTGAGTCTCTTCCTGCGTTCTGTGTGACCTCAAAATTTAAGGTGGGCATTAGTGACTGCAAGGGCTAAAGGCTCGTGTTTAATACTAGTTAGAAGAAGCCTAACCCTAGCATATGGCAGGTTGCGATTAGGGGAGGGTTGCAGCTACAGGTGGGGAAATATGCATATATACATTGCATTTATGTTTCGTTCAGCAGCAGCCAGAAGTCAGGAATGAGTAGGGTCACCAGCAGGGACAAAAGACGGATGTATAGTGTTCATGTCTGCCCTGATGACTCATTAGGTTACAGTGACACTTAGGGCTGTTGTCAGAGTTAAGGCTACAGAAGGAGGAGCAGCTGGGGTTGAAGCTGCACGCTAGAAGATGAAGAAACTGGAGACGATCATATAACGCTGGCAGAAAGGACTGAGTCTTCGTCCAAGTACCAGTATCATGGCTACAGTAACAGCTAGCATTACAGCTGTTTGGAGTAAAAGGTTATGATTAAGGTTAGTGTTTGGTGAGGAGTCAGATATGAATTGTTTTCAATACCACATTGTATATGGACTGGAAATATAAGAGAAACTGTTAGCCACGAGGAATGATTGCTATTTGTTTTTCTTCCAGGCACAAAAGCACATATCATTTCCAGGAGATTTTTAGGTCTTTTGTCAAGTGAAATGAATGACTGGTATGTTTTCCTCTCAGCCTTCGTCACACAGATGTGGTTAAATGTTGAGTTAAGGTTGGGATTAGGGTTCAGGTTTGGAGGGGAAAAAAGCGTTTATGACCTCAGCTTTCTTCCAGGGTGGGAAATCAAGAATGAGTGCAATAATTGCTACTGGTCACCTGGAAGTGACTGTGGGTTGTGGAAAAACAAACCTGTATAAACTGAGTTTATTGCTACACTTTTGGAGGCTGAGAAATGTGAGAAATGACTGCAAGTCTCATCAGGACTGACTGACTGACTGATGTTCAGTATTTGGCTAAATAATGGTCCTCAGCTGGACCAATTTTCACTACTCAATTATAGTGAAAACTAGGTTTAGGGAAGGTCTGAGGAATCAAACATTTCTGAGTAGAATTTATGTTCTCAAGGGGAAAAAAATGCAGGATGAGTTCGCAGTCATCCTGCATGTATGATATTTGAGGGGCTGATATCGTCCTCCCTCTAGTTTTTGGGTCCTTGTGCTGAGTTAAGGGTTAAGGATTATGATTAGAGTTAAGAATTAGGGAAAAGAAATGTTTCCAAGTTAGGCCAAATGCTATGTTGTACACGGAGCAGAACTGTAGGGTAAGCGAGGTTGTCAGCAGTGATGAATGAAAAGTGTTTGTTTTTGTTCTGGATTCTGCTCTACTGGGTGTCATTAAGGCTACTGATAGGATTAGGGATAAGGAAAAGATGTATTTATGAATCAGGTTTCTTGCTGCAGTCTGCTGGGCTTCAAAATCTGGTATAAATGTGCATATCAGTGTGGATGAATAGGTAATGTTGGGTTTTCGTCACGGACAAATCATCTGGATTCAAATGAGAGAAATGGTTAGAGTCAGGTTTGAGAAGAGAAGGATTTCAGAGCTAGGTTTATTGCAGCGTTCTGCAAGTCCCAGAAATCCAGGATGAGGGCTGGTGTCAGCAGGGAGAAGTGGCTTGTGTTCATTTTTAATATAGATTCCCTGGTATATTGATGGCTAGGGTTAGTTCAGGCTAGTTTTGGTAAAAGAAGCATTTATAGGCTTGTGCTATGTAGAGCCAGGCAGTTTTGTGTAGCTGATAATGTCAGCAAAGATGAATGATAAATGCCTGTTTTTTTCTTGTTGTTCTCTTGAGTGAGGTTCAGGCTAATGAAAGGATTAAGATTTAAGGGGAAAGTTTCTTTTTTACCGAGGTTTGTTGCATCATCCTTCTGGATCCGTATGATAAAATTTGGCATAGGGTTCCATTTTTTGGTGTGATGCAGAATCCCAGCTATAGCAACGACCAGGGTTAGCGTTAGGGTAGGATTCCGGAAGGGGAAAGTGGCTGTGTTAAGTTTATTTCTAAATTCTGCAAGGTTCAGGAATGTGATGAGTGTGAGAGCTGGCATATAACTACAGCTGCCCTGCGTAAACTTAATGCCACGGTTACAGGTTACAAACTGGAGGCAGAGAGAGCTCTTCAGAGAGCGTGGTTTATTGGTTTGTTTTGGAAGTGTTTGGAAGAGTAAGTGTAGGGAACATGCCTCCAAGCATTTCTTGATGATTTTTTCAGGACCCAGCCAAATGTGAATGTTAAGATTTTTATTTCTCCATGAGGGAGAAATCAGCCCTCCCCTCAATGAGGGTTGATTTTTGGAAGGTGAATAAGACAGGAGTTCACTGCATCGTCCTGCAAGTGTTAGTGAATTACTAAGTTTACGGTGAACATATTAAAGCATCTCTCCTCTGTCTGCAGTTTTGGTCTGGAACTGGTCCTCCTTTGAAACTTGCTTCAAATCAGGGCTTATGAAGGGATGAGAATGCTAGAAAACCAAGGAGCAGGATTATGACAGTATTCTGCAAAGCTGAACACATTACAGTTGGCAGATTTGCATCTCAAGTTCTGCTGTAATTATCTTTTTTTTTTTTTTAACTGGATAAAGGATGGTCTTTTGAGTCTAATGCCTTTGTATAAGCATAAAGGTAGATTTAGGGCAGAGTCTCAGATCAGGGCAGCATTTAAGTTAGCCTTTTTGCTGCATTCTGCAGTTCTCCAGTCCAAGACTTGAGCCAGTTTAGGGGAGAGGGGAACGGCACTAAATGATTTAGTATAGTGTTTATACTGGACACATAGACCTAGTGAGAGCTGGTGGTAGGACATGAGTAACGTAGATTAGGATTCTTAGTGCACATCTTGGTAGGTCTTATTGGTAGATCTTGCAGATTGCTGATGGTTAATGGGAGTCACGTTGGCCGGGGTCAGTGGCTATTTGACTTTGGTGTCGGTATAGCTCAGCTACCCAAACGTAAGGTCACAGCTGGAGTTGAGATGATTAAATGAAATGTTTGAGTGTGGGTGATTGTTGTATTCTGTATGGTCTGAAAATACAAATACAGAAGAGAGGAGTGGTTTATATGCAGCTCCGGTTTATACTCTTGTCACTTGAAAATGGTTAAATGTAGCATGAACTCGATGTTGAAGCAGGGTTTGGAAAGAGCGCAGTTTATTGCCGGATGTTACAGGCGTTGAACAGTTAGTGTAAAGGCTGATGTGGGCAAGGTCCATATTTAATTTTGATGAGACTCATCTATGTGACTCTAAGGCAGGATCAGGCATTAGTTAGAATTAGAACTTGTGAAAGGAAGAGTTTCAGATCACAGCATCCTGCTGCGTTCTGCATGGCCAGCATCCTGGGCTGGGTGCTAGTGTCAGTAGTGATGATAGCATAAGTCTAACTTTGGTCTTCAGTATCAGAACAGGGTTACGGTTGCACAGATGCTTAGTTTTAAGGAAGGAAAAATAAGGGATCTGTATTTATTGCCGGATTTTCAGGTCCTGAAGAATTAGAGAACAGGCTTGGTAACAACAGCAAATACCTCATGTTCAATTTTAGTGCAGAAATCTGCCTTGTTCGTTAGATTTTTTTTTTTTTTGCACAGGTCTGCAATCCATATTTACCAGATAAACTGTCTTCTTGTTTTGATATCTGCAGATGAAAAGCTCAGAAAAAGAACTGACTCTTATCTGGACATTGTTTGTTTTTCTTGACCCTTGTTTTCCTTTATTTGTTGAAAACAATTACTGTTCTACCTGAAAATGCAAATTTAGGGGATGAATAGGACTGATTTCAATTCATGCCCACCTGCTGAAATTTCTCAGAAATCTTTTCAGATTTCAGTGTTTCATTCCATTCCTGTATCTGTGATTTTAAAGATAGATAAGTGGCTAAATACAGTATATTTAGTTTTGACACATACTGATAATTCTCTCAGGTGAAAAAAGACTTTTCTTTTTAAGAAAATAGTATTTTTTCCTCTTGTACTTTCACTCACCATAACAAAGTTTCTGGATGACAATTGTGCAATTGCTCTCACTAGCCATTTAAAAATCACATCAGTGAAGAGCGAGCCAGCAAGGAATCATTCATGGATGTGTTAAATCATCATTGGTAACAATTAAGAGCGGTAATTGGCAAAGTGAGTATATAAGATGATGTAAATTGTCAATACTTTCCGGTGTTGAAGCACAAATCTTAAAGTTCTAATTTGTGTTCTATCTCTTTACAATACTCACAGCATTGCAATAATTAGAAAGGGTACTTTTTTCTCAGAGTAAGCTGCAGTTAATGTTATTGGAGTGCCTATTAAGTGGATATTGCTTCAGCTGTTGGCTGTTTGAAACCTGGCATTGATCCTAACGAAGCACCAAAGGCATGCACCAGTGGCCCGGTAATGCAGATGCTGTAGTGCCTTATTTCTTCTTTGAATTTAAATACTTTTCCTGGCCAGCTGCTCTGTCTTTGAGCTTTGCTCTCTTTTGCCTTAGAGGACCTTCATTTCTGAACTTGAATGACATACAGTTTCAATGTCCATGGACAGGCTTCTTAGAAGGGAGTTTTTGTAAAATTTATGCTTGGTTAAAAAGAAAAAAAAAAAAGGCATTAGTTTCCTTTCCAATGTGAAAAGGACAGAGAATATTTTCTCATTTCACTTTCTTGTATCCACAATTATTTCCTGTAAAACAAGACACATATGCAGTACCTCTTAGGAACATGCAAAGGAAAGATTATTAAGCATTAATAAAAGCCATTTGAAATGCCAGATACTAAGCAAGCTTTAGACTGCAGTTCTTAACTGATCATTTTCTAAAAAAGAACTTAGACATTTTCCTTAATTTCTGTAAAATAAACTTATTAAGTTTGAGGAGGTCAAGAGTTTCTTTGGCTAGCTTAGGTAAGAAGCACCAGTACAGGATGATTTTTTTCTCCTCTAGGTATTAGTGCCAGAACAGAGCAGTTATTTTGGGACAGCTGAATGTTAGCTGTGTGATCAAAATGGTCATCACAAGCCATGTCCCAGTGAACGGGCACGTCTGCACAAAACCCTGTCAGAGGAATTTAACAGGCAAAGTTTTATCAGAATCAAGGGACTGTGGCTTTAATCCAGGAAAACACTTAAGTACGTGAGAAACTTCCAGCATATAATAGTTGCATGGAAATCAATCAAATTGTGCATGTACTCAAGTGCTCTGCCTGCGGCACCGGCGCGAGGACACTACCCCTGTATTTTTAAAGACGATTTCTCCATGGACTGTCACTGAAGCATAATCATGAAATGGCACTGGGAAGTTTGTATTGTTTGTGCTGTACCTTATCTGGGGATAGACTGGCCTAATTCTTCCGTGCTGCCCGTCTGGCAGTTTTCTTGGCGCTAAATTCACTGAAAAAACAAGCACAAAGAATTATTGAGTACTGTACCTGGATAAAACTTCTTATGCGTTAAATATTTTCTAAGTGAGTCATAAATTGTAGGGGTCATGGGGAAGGTTTGCTGATGATTTGCAGCCATGAGAATTTTCAAGATGTAAATGAGAGCTGACAGAGGCAGGTTGCACTTTTTGGGATTGTTCAAGACTTCCAATGGCACCTTGCCTGGACTGCAATGAAAGCAGTCTCTAAAAGCTGCAGGAGAAAGAAGAGGGAAGGGAACCGGGTCTCTGAGACATTATGTCCAATTATCATAATACAGAATGAAATAAAGGAGAAAGAAAAGTACTGGCACATCAGACAGCAGATAACTGCAGCAGCCAGAGTTGAGCGAAAGCTAATGTGGAGGTTCACGGTAAAATCTCAAACTATCAAGTTATGTCTTAAGGGATGTAGAAATGGAGGGAGGAAATCGAAATTTGTTACTGCCTGCCATAGATAAAGGACCGTTGCAGCCAAATACTACATCCCTAGTGCTGTGAAAGAAAAAATAAAAGAAAAGGAGGGTAAAAAGGACGGGGAGCTTCTACTGTAATTTTTGCTAAAGAAAGTCAGGAAAAAGATCATTTTCAGTGGACTTATCCTGGAATAAGAGGGGAAAATCCAGCTCTGAGAGGTCTGTAATGGAATCAGATTGATCCAATTGGCAGGGAAGAACTACATTTGAGCAGAAAAAATAATGTGCAGAACTTGGGCTTTTGAAGTACAACAAAGAACCACAATGGCCAAGCAGGACAATGAACAGAAGAAGAAAAATCACAAGTGGTAGCAGCTGAAGGATGGCTTTAAATTTGACACCTGCAGAATGGTAATAGTAATTATGTTTTGTTCTTGCTGTTAGAAAGGGGAAAAACCATTGAAATAGGGTGACATAAAATCTAAGAATCAGGAGTGGGGCAGACCATGTAATTTAGAGCTATTTCAAAAGGATGCTAAATGGAAAGATGAAAAATAATAGCAGGAGCTAAATTTTCCTCCTGCAAATGACAGCAGTTTCAGTCAGAGTCCTTTAAGTGCTTCTGGCAGAAAAAATATAAAAGAAATTGTCTTTTTAAAAAAGTGGTTTCAACCAACAATTGTATGTGTTGATAATGTAGGGATTTCTTGCCAATTTATTCTGCATGGCTACTTCTCTACAAATCACAATGCTGGTGGTGTTTCTACCTGTGTCTCAAAAAAGTAATGTCACTGCTATATTTAGCACCATGCAAGCCTTATAACAAGGTGTAGCTTTTCTGAAATAAATACCAACAGAAAAAAAAAGTTTATCAAAATAAGTTAATTCAGTGAATCTTTGCTAGATAAATGTTGTGGGCTTGAACAAATTAAGGGCAAATTAAACAAACAAAAGATGGAGATTGTAAAAGGGCAAAAGATTTAGTGCTAGATTAAAAAAAACGATTGGATTCTTTGGAATGAAATTCATTTTCAGCTTGGATAGCATCCATCTAAAGATTTTTTCCCCTACAAATTAATAGCATAAAAGTCCCAGGCTGTGATAAGTCTTATTCAGAGCTATTTTGTGTTTGCTAAATGGAATGTGACAGGGATCTGAAACACTGCTATACTACAGAAAATAATTAGTTGAGAAGTAACTTGATAATTTTACCACTGTGAAGAATGAATGGAAATCAACCTTCACTTTAATTATGTGCAAAGGAGAAGTATAATTACCTGCACAAGATCCTAATCAGAGAAAATGATAATACATTCCTCTCTTATCTAGTAGATAGCAAACTAGCTTGCTTAATCTGTTCACCTCTGGTGTATCAGAGATAGCAAATTAGTTACTGCAGAGCTATCTATATTCTAAGGTTACTTGAATCATTTTATTCAGTCCCTGAGATAAATGCTTATGTGGAAATTTTGAAAAATAAAATTACCAACTGCTATTTGAATATTTCAGTGTTGAAGGAGAAAGTCAAAATCACTTTCTGCAGCTTCAGAATATCAGCATTCTGTGGGAGTGGAGGTGCCCCGAAGGTCAGAAGAAGTCGGCCAAAGAAGATCTTATCCCTGGCTAGTTCGTCACAACCTGCACGCCTCCAAAAATGGAGTTGCCAGTGCCATGCAGAGGTTGTCCTTGTGACCCCTGTCCCGTTGGCAAGGTTATTGAAGCCTTTCCACCTTCTGCGGGACCAAAATCAGGACTCTTCTCTTGAAAGTATCGCTCTGTACTTCATAAGCACTGTTTATGCTGGAAGACCTCAAAAAGGCCCTTCCTAGATCTTGTAAACCCAAGTTGAAATTAAGTATAGAAAATTTAGCACTCCGTTGGCTTCCCTGGCACAGACATGTGAGGCATAAGGGGCAAGTTTGATGGGGAAAGACACCAGGCTGCAGGGGGGTTTTGCCAGGCATAGACCGTGTGCACAAGCAAGAGCCTCTGCAATTTTAGCCGGAGGCCTGGTCGCAGCATGTGCCGTGCATGCCACGTTGCAGCGCAGCAGCAGCCGGAGCTGTGGTCACCAGGAACGCTTCTGCCAGCAGAAGCCTATGAAAAGCCTCACCACTAAGCTCCCTTGTAAACGGAGTAATGTTTGGCTAATGAAGCTATATAGCAGCTGAAGGCATCCTCTAGCCTGTCTCCGTTAAACAGTAAGGCACAAATCAATAAAAGGAATTGGGAGATCATATAGTGATATTATTGAAGTAGTCAAAGAACACCACAAGGTCAGGAAATATTGCAAGCTAGTACTGGGGCACTCCTCATGTAATGAATCTTCTGAAATCAGATATATAGAAATCTGCTAAACACAATGGTGCTTTGAGTGTCGGGAAAGCACTTACATGGTAATCAGTTAAACAGAGTCTGTTCTTAACTGATTGAAAATACTGTGTTCAGTTTATATGAAGGTCTGTTTTATTTTTTGACAAAGAATTTCCACAGTCTGTATTTGCTTCCTGTTTGATCATTGCAAGGTCTTGCCCATGTTCTTACAACAGCTCATGGGTCACCAGAAATTTAGTGGTAATGTCAAAGAAAAAAAGGTTAGCATCAGCTCCAGGGTTTGGAGAGGAAATAATGACAAGAAATTCTTCATTGTTCTTATTTCCTCCTGTTCATCATGTTGGTTTATTTATAGCAGTAAAACTGTATCCAGTCTCAGTTCTGCCTCTCGTGCCAGCTCAAACAAGAGCAGAAAAGCGTTAAATGCATCCCTTGTGTCATCATGGGCTTGGCAGAGTTGCGCCAGAGGTGTCTTTGACCCAGTGTGTCCAGCAGCATGTTCTGTGTCGTAGCTTGAGCTTGTCAGTGCTGTTTTTGAAGCTAAGGGGAATCTTCGTAAGTCAGATTGCCTTTCAGGCTCAGTCTCTTCTGAAATAAAAAAATGTGCTGGCAAACTTGGTTATGAGCGTGGGGTAAAGGCAGCTGAGGCTAGCATGGCAGAGATGAGGTTTGCCTAGGCATGTAGATTAACAGGTAACTAATACTCAAATACTGGTTTTGGAACGTGCTCTAGACTACCAGAGTGACATTTCCAAACTATCTTATAATGATACATCTATATGCATTTGCTGAAGTCTAGATACAGCCTGAAATTAATACTGTCTCAACAGTGCAGCATTGCACGGTTGCACAGCCTCGGTGTGGAAGGAGTGCAAAGCGGGAGCAACCACTCTGGAGACTTATTTCCGACTGGAAGGTTGAAAGAAGCAGAGGAGTGTAACAAAAAAAAATACACCAAGGTTGGAGCACTGAAAAGACAGAAGTTACCAGTCCTCTCTTCTCCACCTTCTCTGTTTGAAAACTGTAATCATCATCTTTCTAAGAACATGTTGCTTTCTGAGCTGAGAAAAAGCTTTTTTTCTCTTGGTCTTTGACATACATGACAAGCTACTGATGCACAGCGGTGAGTGAGGACCAACTGAAAAAACCCCACTTTGATGTATACCTTCTCTCTGCCTCTCTCTCTGTTTCTCCCCCTCCGCTGTACTTTTGTTTTATGTACCTATAACTTATTTTAGACATTTCTGGTATAGATATTCAAGGCAGGGATGATTATGTGTAGAGTGATTACGTGTAGAGTGATTAGCACAACGGGGCCCTCAGGCTTGCTCAGTATTTCCAGCCACTACTATGAAATAAATAAATACCTTTAAGATTTGTCACAAAACCATCAAGATCTCTGCCTTTTCCATTGCAGTAGCTGATGCCTGCTACTTCTTCTGGAGATACTGTTCTGAATTTTTATTATGCTTTATATTTTTGCTCTTAAACTAGTCCAGAAGGAGCAAGAGGAGATCTTTTTTGCAGTCATCCTTGACTAGAACTAAAAATGATGTGCCTTTGTTTACTTTTTGCTGGCTTAACATATACTATTATTTCTTTCCAAAAAGATAGAAATTTGGCATTGAGTTTGAAGCAGTAAGGTTTATACTTTCTGATTCTCTGTCTGTGTCTGATTTGCTCAACTGCTTTGTACTGTGAGTAAGGGATGCCTGATAGTACTGCATTTTCTGTTGGCTCTCAGTTCTTTACAGAACTTCCCTTCTGTGGGTCTGAGCTCTTAGATCCTAGATGCTGGATTCTGCCTTCTGTGTAAGAGCTTTTGCACTGTTCTGCCAATGTCTCTCAGGGCCTTCGATGAAGTTTTAGGTGTTTTGACTTGAGCACATCATTCTTGCTCTTTGAAAATAGAACCAAATATTGCACTTTGCGCATTAATCCTTGCACCAAATAGTCACAGAAAATAATCAGTTTAATTTCTTGTTATTGCCTGTATAATGAGTTATATGTCATGAAAGATCAGATTGCATCTCAAGTTAATACCCTGAGCCTCATCTTAAATTTTCTCATCAACATGTTATTAATCCTATATATCCTTAACATTTCCTTCTCCCAAAGTTTTAAATAACATTTAATTGCACATGAGCTTCTCTTCTGAATCTTTTCGGACTTACCTAATGGCAATGAGGAATTGCTACATCAAGTCTATGTTCAGGGGGACAGATTAGTAGACTATGTATCTTATCTTTTGACAGCTTTGTGCTTAACATTTGTAGTGACAGAGATGATAAACTGGTGTAGGATATATGAATGTTAGATTACATCCTGAAACCACTTTTTCTTGATTTAAATACTTAGCACCTTTTCTTCTCGTAACTCAGTCTCTAATAAGCCGCTGATCTGCATCAATCTCAGGGTTTGGGGAGATCCATTAATTTTTTCTGGCTATTTATAACTTCCTGGGTTCTGTGCTGGCTGCTCTCTCTTACAATCTAAAGAGTTAAAAAAGGGGCGGGGAGGGGGAGCAGTGAAAGGAAGCAGGAAAGAAGAGTACCATCGAAAGCAGAATGAAGGAGGATGTATGTCTTTCTGAGCTGTATTTGTCATTGAAAATAAAACCTAGTGTTTTATTTCATGCAGAGTAAATTGGGCTGATAACAGAGAGAGAAATGAAATAGGAATTCAGAAAGACCTGAGAAAAACTTAGTGAAAATAGAAGAGGGTAACATGAGAAGTATTGGACTTAAATTGTAGCAAGGAAGATTTAAAAGAGACATTAAGAAAACATTTCTTCTGGTGACAGCAGTTAAGTTATGAAGGTTATGGATTTTCTCTCACTGCAAATTTTTAGAGCAATTTAGAGAAACATCTCTCAGGACTGTTTTGGGTGTGGTTATTGCTGCTTTAGGCAGCAGCAGAGATTGTGTAATTTCTCTGGATCTGCTTCACAAGATTTAGTGCAGTGGGAAGTAAATGAGAAAGAAGGCCAGGACGACGAAGAAAAGGAGTTTGGAAGGCGCCGTGAGGAGGCAGAGCTGCTGCGTGGGTGCAGTGGTTAGGAGAGAGGTAAAAGGCAGGTCCAGTAACAAGGAAGACTATACTAGAAAAAGAAATCGGTATCCGTTTTGAGTCCCAGTTTCAGAACTTCAGAACAATATCAGTGAAAGATAATGGTGCCTCACTAGGTTTGTTGTTTGCCATGTTTTTGGCTATGGTTACTAACAACATGCGGATTTGTGCAGTTTCCTGCTTCTCTTTTATTGGAAAACGTGTCTCATCTTCTATGTTCTTATCAGCACTGCTTTGAGCTATTACAGCTGCTTTCAACTTTCCATTCATACCGACGTGTCTTAGAGCAGCCTTTCATTCTCCAGCTGCATTGAATACATCGTAACTTTTGCTCTTCCTTTCTCTGTTGTACTCCTCTGCCTAGCAAAGACTTTTCCCTCATACGTGTTCCTTATCGTGTTGATCCCTTGTAAGAAGCACGAGTTAACATATTGCCACCTTTGGAAAGAACTTCGCATTTGGGTGATGCAAAGATACACACATGTGCTTGTCCCTGCATTCATTCAATAGCTGCTTAGGCACATTAAGAGGTAAACAAGAAATTAACCAATTTGCATGCACAACTGGTGGTACTGATTGAACTAATGAGTATATGTTCAGATTTTTGAAAGCGTACAAATTTAGCATACATGGGAAATTTTACCTCTGATACTATTTTACGTCATGGGCTGTGAGGAAAAAATAAAAAACAAAATCCAAACTGTTTTTCAGATTAGATAAACAAACCTTGGGGCTCTTGCAGTAAGCCTTGAAGATGGTGTGGTAATCTTTAGAAATTGTATTATATAATGGTTCTGTGTGCAGTTTCTCATTTCAGTGACTCACAGATGATAGCGGGACTTCTTATCAGCACAGTTATCAAGTGCGAATACAAATGCATTAAGATGAGTTACTGTGTAATTACGATTGCTTCAGACAGATTTATTATGAAGTTACCAGATTGTTACCCCTAAAAAAGCCTGTCTTATTTCATGATAATTATGCAAACTGGTGTCACTTTTGTGCACAAGTTCTTAACTGATAATAAAGCAGGCACTCTGCCAGTTTAAATAAGCACTAGAAATTAGTCACTCTCAAAGAAAAAGGAGGTGGGAAGCACATGACTTAAGCTGACAAAATAAACACAATTATATGCAGGTGAATGTTTTGGAGGATACGTTTCAGATACATAGAAATGGCACAGATAAAGAATAGGGAAGACAGAAGAGCTACAAAAGTAGTTCAGACTGAAAGCCCTCACGCTTAGTGTTGTGCCCTTAAGTTTTGACTTTAATTTTTTTTTCATATTTCTGTGGGGTTTTTTAATAGTTCATTGTATTTATTCATGCATTATTTTGTATAAACTAAACTGGAATTTATTTAGCTGGGTATACTAGATTCTCGCTGTCTTAACAGAAGCTAATTTAAAGCTTTCATGAGAGGAAGGGCAGTGTTTTTAAAGGAGATTCAGTGTCTGGCCCCATTGAAATTCAGCACCGTTTTGTCTGGAGAAACAACCAGTCCAAAGTTTCAGCAGAAATTCAGAGTGAATCTGTGAATTCTGGAAGAGATCTGTCACTTTGTCTGCCATCAGGTTTCATTTTCACATTCCTATGCCGCTAGCTTCAGCCCAGATAAAAAGAGTTAAAGTGTCATTAGAAAGTCCGTCTCGACAGTTTGACTAACCTGACCCGCTGCAGGTAATACTGGGAATCTTGTGCTAAACCTGGACTTGATTTTCCACTGAATTTTGAAAAGCTAAGATGCTGGAGTAATTGAGATAAGGGTCTGGGAAGGACATAGCTTTTTTTGGTGCTTATCCACACGCTCCCTTCAAACTCTGGACCTTTGCCAATCACTGTTTAAATCTGTATTCATGTCATTTTATAAAAGTTAACATCTGGTGCTGATACTGACTTTTCCAATGACTTTGAGTGTAACAATAGCTTTCAAAATCTCATCACTTTTCAAAATAATATCAGTAATTAACCTGAGGATTCACTGAAAATGTACAAGGACACAACACAACAAAAGTTATGAGAACGCTGACATAAGAGATGCCAAAGAAAGAAAACACTGAAGAGCCATCAAATGAACCACTACCATCTGTCAGGTCAAGTTAATATGAAGACAATGAAATTAGCAAAAGTGTAAAAATTAGGAATCATCCTGGTCTCTCTGAATACCTGCCTTGTATGTTCACCTGCATGTCTGGATAAAACGTGACAGATGACATTATGACTTATGCAGAGAAATATAATGTCTCAGGTGAAGCAAGCAGTAGATTTACTGGCTTTGGTGGCAGTACCGAGGGTGACAGTGATGCACTCGCTCCACACTGCAATGTTACTACATAGTAAACAAGGTTAGCATCAGCAGCAGCATTCAGGAATGCTGAATACCAACAGTGCTTGTTTCTCAGTATTTTCTTTTATAATAGCTCCAAGCTCAGGCTCCACATACATTCAAAAGGCGATAGTTCTTATTTGTCCAGAAAGATGGATTTGATAGACTTGCTAACTTGCTTAGGTAGAAATCCACATTAGGTTTGTTTGTCATTTGTGCTGTGCTGTGAAGCGCACGTTCTTAAGTGGTTTCCCATACTTTGGAAGCAAGTGACTCAGATCACTTTATTGACTAAATAATAGCTTTGACATTACTCCAAATTCTTGCCCAGAGCATGTGAATGTAGCTTCCTGGAAGTCTCTGGTTCAGCTCGTGATAGTGTAACTCCACTGGACAGTGAATATCCCTATGTGCAAGATACACAAGATACAATTGCTTTGGTCATTTCACATAGCCTGTTGTCTAAGGGAACGTAAGAATATTGTAAGAAGCAAAGGCACGTCTCTTTTAAAAAAAAAAAAAAAAAGCTATTTTTAATTATTCAGAAATTCCATGAATATTAGAGTCCTGACTTAGGAAGTGGGTAAGGGTTTCACCCCAATAGGTTTTTTCATCAAAAAGCAGTTTATTTTTCTGAAATGTGTTTGCTAATGTGTTTGTATCGTATACAGCCAATCTACTTTGAAGCAGTAATCAAGCCACACATGTCTCGCTACCTACTTTTGTCACCTGCAGTATTTTACCCAGTTCTTTCTCCCCAATAACTAATCTCAAATCTTCTTTGCTGCTTTTTGGACAAGTCATATTGAGTCTTTTGCTCTTGTGATAAAAGAAAGCTATTTGAAAACAAAGTTAGGTTGTTTATGGGTGGCAACTGTTTTCTACATTATATTTTCCGATGCATTTTCACTGGAGAGTCTCAAATTCTTTCATTTCTTTTTGAGTAAAGTTGCAGTAAAGTTATATATTTGTGAGTGAAAACTTACCAGCTATACAAGGACAGATTATTTCGATAACATTGGAACTCTATTTTGTATTGTCACATCTGCCCATACAGTGAAATCTTTATCTCCTGGAAATCCCCTGTCGGCTAAGCTGTCCTCCAAGCGTAATTCTGGATATTCGTGCAGCTCAGACTGTGTGTCTGCGCTTGTCCAAAGCAACACAGCATGCTTGAAAGAAAGCTGCATCTATTGTGTTCGGTGGAGTGTTTTGACAGAGGGAGTTCTCACCGCGTATAAAACTTTAAATTGTGTTTTAAATTCAACTGAGCCTTATGTTGGTGGCAAGGAGACCATGTTGCTGAAAAGAGACATCATTTGTGACAAAAGCATTACAGACGTCCAATGTCAGAGACTGTAAAACAGTTTCCCTTCTGCTTTAATTGAGTGCTTTCTCAAGCAGCCGAACCTCGGAGGAAATTGCAGTGATTCCCATTTTTCCTCAAGCAGTTGAGTTGCTTTACACTTTACTTAAGAAACTAAACTGGGAGTTGTTTCGAGGATGCCAATTTAAATTTTTTTTAGGCAATGGTAAGGAAGACGAAATAGTAACCAAGAACAGTAGTAGAAATTAATCACAATAGGCAAAGAGATTTTTAGTTACCTTTGCAGGTATATCTGTTACTATATTTTTTAAAAATACTAATTTAAAGAATATCAAGGAAGTTTACCATGTTTTCCTATTCCATTGCTTGTAAGACATGAAATCTCCTTTTCCATTGTGGGCACATGCATTTTTTTGGCTTGAGCGATCACCTTGCATGCAAAGACCAATGGGAAGTGTTACACAACCTTGGCATTACATATAATATTCAACAAGCGGATGCTAGTAAGAACTCTTCTTTGACCAATTTTTTGAAGCTGTTGTCAGATGGCAGCTCAAACGTCAGAAGAACATTCGGTAGATTTGCATAACCCCCACAAAGCCTGAAAAATTAATTTATGGTGAGCACTGCTCAGCACTCATTTCAGGGAAAAAAACCCACCTTCCTTGAATGTCCTTTTCATTTGAGCTCATATTTATGAATTGTAGATATAATAACAAAGCAGATTAAAATGAACGGCAAGCGCATATGTGCAAGTACTGCTTAGGATGAATACATTGCATAAGTCATGGTGAATTAGAGCTACGAGCCATGCTGCAGACTGGGACTGGAGGGGAAGGTGCTGGTGCCATCCTCAAGGCTAGAAGCTGGAAAGGAAGATTTGGGCTAAAGAGGGAACTGCTAGTCTCTGCAGATGGGCATACACTCTATTTGTGGTTTTGTGATGCAAGCCTGAAGTTCTCCATCTCAGGATTGTTTTCTGCTTATTTCCTTCTTCCCTGTTTTCAGTATCTCTCAGTTAGTGCAAAAAAAAAGAAATACCTAATTTGTAGACTTCAAAGTTGAGTGTTAAATTCAGCGTGGTGATGGACAGGAGAGCCAACTCTGATCTAGATTAATACAGCGTTTTCAGTGTGGTTTTTTAAAAGCCTGGAAAGAAGATTGGTTCAGGTTTGTTTTTTCCACAGTGAAAAAAATGTTGTGAGCTCTGATCTGAAATGGCAAAATTTTCAGGATGTCTCCTGAGCTTGCCAGGTGGTTCTTCTATTTTGAATATGAATCTCAGAAGAAATGGTCTTTAGAGTTGTAAGTTTTAAGGCCAGAAAGGGTTAGATCATGTAGTCTGACCTCCTTTGAGCTGTGCTATTTTGAATTTTATTGAGTTACTCTACTGAGTTCGATAAAGCGTGCTTGATATAAACTTGTCTTTTAAAAAGACATTGAAACCAGGTTCGGAAGACATACAGGCCAGTTTTCTGTCTTAGACAGCCAAGCCAGAGGAGTAGCGGTCGCTCTGTGTTTGGATTCTGGGTTTTCCTTCTTTTCTCTGTGAAAATTCAAAGGAGTTCAGTTTTGAAATTCTGCCTTAGCTTCTTTGCCTCAAACACAAAAGGACAAGAAAATTAAGATTTGTTTGCAATGCAGTAGAAGAAACATTTTGATGTGTTCTGAACTCCAAAAGCGGGGGATAAAGGGACTCTTTTTGGTTTTAGTCCAGGAGAGAGGGAATTATAACACTTGATATTAGCAGAATTGCTTTTGTGCTTTTTTAAACATTTCAATAAATACATTTTTGATTGGATGTAAACTTTCCCCTATACTGTTTGCAACCCAAGAGAATGTTAAAGTAAAAACTGACCTTAAAAAAGTTAGAGGACTGAAAGTGATTTTACATATATTCTGGTCCTTAGAGTCCTAATTTTTCTCTGACTCATATTAATTTTATTCCATATTTATAGCTTGAGAAGAGAATCAGATTCAAAAGGTCCATAACTGTGTATAAATAATTACTGTTTATGAATATTACTCCACAAATTACGCAGAGGATGGGAAACCGAGACTGATAAATTGAAGAGCGTCGAGCCTGAGACCAAGATCCTGCAAAACGTCTAGCTATTTAACTCACAGTGGTGGATCAGAAAGAACCTAGAAATAAGAGCATTTTTGCTCTTGTCTAGTTGTCTGCTTGTACCTTATTCGATATGAAGGAAATTTTTCCTGTCAAGGAAAATTCCTGCGTGGTGTTTCCATGGCCCAGCACAGTGCTCTGAGGAGCAGCCGGGGCGGTGCAGAGCGGCATAGGTGCGCCAAGGCGCTGAGCGCCTTTAGGCAGGTCTGCGTGCACTAAACCTAATCCCCTGTGCTGAGAAGCAGCAGGGTCACCTGGGCAGGACCAGCCCGGCCGGGTTGGCCCGTGTAGTGCCCCAGCTCGTTGGCTCAAAGACAGTTTATGGCTCACAGCGTTGCATGTGTGCCACACGCTTCCCAAGTGTTTGCTGAATTTATCTTTAGTTAATACAGTGGGAAATCTTACTTCAGTCTGCTAGTAAAGCTGTAGGAAGTGGCAAAGCTGAGAGAAGACTAAAGGAGGCTCGTGCCCTTTGTCCGTTCTCTGAAACGGCGTATGAATTTGCTCCAATTTCTGCCCAAAATGTGTTCTATTAATTTAATTCCTCTGTTATAGCTACTTCTCTGGGGAATTTTCTGTGATAACAGGACTTCTGAATTTAAGGACTCCAGAAGTCAGGGGTAATGTTTGATTTTTTTCACTTGAAAGACTCTACACCATACTTCTTTATATATACGTTACATTGAGAATGCTGAATGCTACCTCAAATACTTTTGTCTATCAAGGCAGTCTCCTGTCGGCGTCCTGATTCAACTCAGTCTTGCTGAGACTGCAAACGCCGATGAGATCAGACGCAAAAGCAAATGAGCTGCTGAACTATCCCGTTAATTCCTCGGAGCGGAGCGGAGCGCACTGAAGAAACAGAAGATTCTTGCATATCTCTCAGGAATAGATTGTTTCTTTGTCATATATTAGGATTTTAATGGAAGTTCCCTAACTACTTAAAGCAAGATTATGGCCCTGATGATATACCTGGGCAGGTAAGTTAGAACATTAAGCCCCAGCCGCTGGACAAGCCTGCGGACTGGCTTTCCTCTGAGCAAAAGAAGAGGGGAGGGATAGGAATGAGAGCATTGAGTCTCTGCCCTCTACAGCTAACACCATTTTCATGTCACTGTATGTCCTGAAAGAAATAGCCTATATTATGTAATTAGATTCGTATAGGAAGGTTACTCACGGTGGTTTGCTCCTGTAAGCTCCTTAGCCACACCTGTGATCACATGGCACTGTGAAACGGGTAGGACTGTCTCGCACAGACGGAGGAAGTATTCCTCAAAGATTGACAAACGTGCATGTATTTAATCTAGCAAAGACCAGTAAAGTCTGAAAATAGATTTATAAATATTTATGAAATTACAACACAAATAAATATTACAAAAGCTCATCTGATTAAGACAAGAGCTGTGACAATTCTTGTGAATTTTTAATATTAAAAATAAACATTACATTAATGAGTCTTCGTTATATCATTAAACATTTTACTTTGTTTTCTGTAGAGCATTTTATTTTTACTTGACATACTTTTTTAAATGTCTAAGGGGCTCTTATGACATTTGTAAATGAGGCAAAACATGAGGAATATAAGAGTTAATTCTTTATATTCATCACTAATTCAGACTAATTTATCATAGGGGAAATAATAGGAAGTAATCTTTTCCTTTTTTAATTTACATATAAATAGGTCTAAATCACAAAATTGGAATACAGATTTTAAACACTCCAGAGCCCAAGCTGACTTAAAATGAAGTTCCACTTTAATTTTTTGCAGCATAACAAGGACCTAGATTTTTTTTTCAAGCTGTTCAGAAACGCTAGAAATTGAGGCATTTCCAGTGCGTTATGTGGAACCTGTAAATGTAACCTACTTGAACCCGGTTCTTTTGTGCCTCAGGGACTAAGCTTTTACAGATCATAGCCTGGTTTTATACCACCTAATACAGAGCATTTGTGTTAGACTGTGATCCATGCGTTGCCTCAATAGTCGGAGAAGAGAATAAGCAGCTCCAGTGTGTGGTGCGGACAGGGAGCCCGGCGTTTCTTCATTCTTAGGCGCTCATTTGGCTGCCTCTCTTTAAGTGGTAGAAACTGGTAAAGTCAGTTTAGGTAGGAGCCTTGAGGAAAGGGTTTACAGTTTGGAGTGACTATCCTTAAACACTGTCGCCTCGCATTTCATTTGTACCTTTTCCATCTTGGGTACAGTATATTGTGGTGATATCAGAGCTAGGTTTACAGTTAATATGTTTGTTTGCAGGAGTCGTGGAGGTCTGAGTTTGGTTACATATCATTAATGTGAGGAGTAATGCAATGAATATGGAAGTGATTGTGATTGTGTATTTATTTAGTGTGTCCAGCACAAATGGACTTCAGGGTGCTTTTGACTTGCCTAGCCTGGACGTACAGGGATGGGCAAAGTCCTGATCCTTGCACAGCTATATGGGCTGTTCACTCCTCAACAAACTACAGGAAATGGCTGCTGGATGGATAGGGTGATCCATGTCATGTTAAAATTGATCGTTTGCCGTCTCCTCTCCATGTGGGTTAGGGCAGTTTTCACTTCCAAGAATTACCATAACACAAATAGTGCATTTTGAATGTGCTTTTCCTACACGTCCTTTCCATGCAGCTGCTGGATAAAAAATCTTCCATTAAGTGTCTGACCTCCATGTCCTGCCTTCCTGACCCTCGGGAAGCCTGCCTTGCGGCTGCCAGCCTCTGCGCTCCCACGAGGAACAGGGTAGCAGTGGTTAATCCTTCTGCATTTAATGTTGCAGAGCTCGTATCGCATGCGGTGTTTCTGTGCATGGCGTTCATCCAAAGCGGTATTAAGAAGAGGCTGGGCAACCTAATACAGGTGGTCATATCTTCTTAAAAGCAAAATCTTATCCGAGACAGTTTCTTTAATGTCTTTCCTTAGGGAAACACCCCATCTCATCATTTCCGCAGGCCATGTGTGCTTTATGGAATTTTACACTACAGTGCTTACGTTACTGTGGCTCCATCAATGCACCCTCCAGTAATTTACTGGATTAAGCAATATCTTTGAAAACCTCGTTTTGCCCCATTGCACAGCATCCATGTTCATGGTTTGCACTGTGCGTTCCCAGTGATGTAGTTAGACTGGATCACGATTCTTTTATGGACAAAGGGCCCCAGTTCTGCGAGTTTCTCTCAAGTCTAATACTGTGTTACGATCACTGTTGGCATTAGATTTATGCACCCAACTAAGCAGAGCAAATACTGATGCTTTCTGTGCATGGAATAACAAGCACATCTCCTCACAAACATTTGAATTTCTGTCAAACATTTTAGCACATTTACTTTTTGCTTTGCCCTCCCTCTTTGTGCATTTTTTAAGCAAATTAACTCAGAAGAAAAAAGTAGTTTACAGATCAAAAGGAAATGTTGAATTACACACTTTCTTATTCTCTCTCTCCCAAGACTGGTAAATGCCTCTTCTCAAACAGGAGCTTGAATGCTGCCACATTTTTCACACTTCTCCACTGATCCAGTTCCAACGCAATTATCTTACACTGTTCATGCAGGAATGCAATTTTACAGGAACATTTTTACAGGAAAAGCAAGGACCGGCAATCTCACTACTCCACGTTAAAGGTGAGCTGCTTTAAGAAGCTGGCTGACCACCAGTCTTACCTGTAGATTTGTATTGGTTATGTCTTCACTTGTCTTTTCTTCACTGTTCCCGTTTTTTGGAAATAGCAGAGACCTCTGCTCGTTATTGATCTTTTTATGATGAGTCTCAAGAAGTCTAGCTGGGGCTGAAATGCTGTATGCATTGGAACAAACTTTAAAGTTGTGACAAAAGAAGAGAAATCCCCCTGGCCTCCATTTCACTTGCATTGCTCTCAGATCAATTTCTGTAGAGTTTCCAATAAAACAAACCAAACAAAAACTTTATCAGGCTATTGAGTTACAGACTTATTAGATGCTCTAGATTTCTCTTTCATTTATTTTCTTTTTGTAAAAATCTTTCAGTATAACATCATGGTGCGTGATAAAGGCCTGAAAGGTAGGAGTCCTGCTGTGCTTTTATTTTCTTTCTCAAGCTTTTCCTAACCTCAACTTGTCCTCTGTCTAGCCTAGCTGTTAAGAAACTCTTGGGCTCCCAGGTAGATATAATACAGGGACTGGCTAAATCTTACAGTCTAGGGTAAGCATCTAACAGCTGTGGGCTGTGAATTGGAGGGTCAGAAGAGGGATGAGTGAGATGAAAACTCAGACTTGCATTCCCGCTACATCATTATTTTTTAATTTCCAAATATTACCTTGTAATGACAAGAAATCCACCCTGTTCTAAATTAATGCTAGGGGAGATAATGTGGTTTGGGGTATTCAGATCTCTTCAGTTCCTTAACTTTTGCTGGTGTCAGTCATAATTCTTGAACTTTGAGGAGGACTTCTGGCTTCTGTAGACAACAACTTTTCTCCCTGCAGAATGATGCTGAAGTACTTTACTGGCTAGTGCAAAGCATGCTGGTGTTTATGAAGCTTCTAAGAGCCTCCTAAGAAAGGACAAAATGTTATTTTATCTAAGAATTGTGGAACATGGTTTCCTGATTAGTTATTACCCTGATACATAACCATGACTGTACAGAAGCCATTAAGTTGTGGATAGTTTACATCTCAATGTCAGTGTCTGAGCACCAGAATCTCCTATTAAAAAAAAAAAAAAAGTAAGTTAAACATTTTATTTGGAAAGAAATCAGAGGTCAGAAGAGAACAAGGACTGAATACATTCACAGATTTTGTTATGCTAGCCTTAATGTAACTTCTGAAGCATATTTGAAATAATTGGGTCTGTTGGAAACCTTCCAAAATATTTCAAGGGGCCAAAAGAAGAATTGGCTATGCTATATCTAAACTTCAGTTACAGAGTCTTAATTCTTAGATGTATAAAAGTCGTCTTAAAAAGGGGAGGAAGAGAGAAAGATTTTCTTAGAACTCTTTACTGAGTCTTATTAAAATAGCACTCCTCTGTAGAGACGAGTTAATCATGATTGCCAGACTAAAGATTCTGTTAAACATAAAAGCTGTCAGAGCGCTTGTAGCGAACTGCAGTTTAGAGAGAAAAAAGACTGAGAGAGTGCTGTTATAGAAAAGGTTGTTCAAATTGTACAGACACCCATCATAATTTGTGCTAATGATAAACAAACATGCAGCAGCATGAGAAAAAGATCTGCAAAAGGCAAAAGAGTTCGTAACATGCTGTACTCTCAGTCCAAGTGTGCTCAAAGAGGCGTTCTGTGCCTTATCTAGAGGAATGCCGGAGATGTTAAAGGCAGAAAAAACAGATTTATTGCAGTTAGCTGTGGTGGTATCATGATTACTCTGTCTTATCTTTGAGCAGCTCTCTTCTATAGCAATGTCTTCTTCAAGATCAAATGCCACCAAAAAGCGTTGCTTCTGGGGTAAGATCAGTCTGCTGATTGTTCAGTTCTGCAAAGCACAACAGCATGAAAACACAAGTGACTTGACATCTAATTTACTCACACGAACAGCCACGTATTTACTGACTGGCAATTTCCCCTAGGCAAAAGCAGCTGGCTTGCTTGCATGCTTGCTATAGTCTTTCTGGTTTTGCTCTGTTCATCCTTCTGAAATCAGTCAGACTTACCTGCAGTTGTCTGCAGCAGGAGATTGCCCTTGTGCTTTGTCACTTATCTTTTAATGGGCAGATACTAAATCATTACTATGACTTCTTGATAGCTCCAAGAATTTGTACTGAGCTAGACATCTCTTCAGACACCTCTTTGGCTAAGCCAAGGAGTCTGGAGGGACATTAGGTTGAAAACAGTCTTTGATTGACTAGTCTGGCATCGTCGAATATTGTAGAAAATGATGTCATTAAGAGGCCTTGCCAAGTGGAACTAGATCTTGCATCATACAGAAGGTAAGACATATCAGAATACAGCTGAGGGCTGGTCAGTAAGAACTCAGACTTTTTAAAGTGTTAATGTTTCCAGTTAATTGTATATTTAGATAGGCTTGAGAAGTGCTTCCCTTCTTGCAAGAGGAATTGTATAAGATCAGTTCTTAAAAAGGTACAAAAGAAAGGTAAAAAAAGACGATTTGGGCTAATCTAAGTTTAAAGAGCCATTCTTGTAATCTGTTGGGACGGAGTCCCAGAGAAAAGACCAGTTTGTGGCTGAGATCTGAAATAGAGTTTTCTTGAGTGTCTGCTCAAAGATGCAGAACTTACTCCTCAATAAAACAATTCGAAAGTGCCAAGCAAAGGAACTTGCACCATCCGGACAGAAGTTTCTTGATACTATGCTGTGGATGCTTATGAAAGGTGAGTATGATAGCAAATTCGAGATACCACAACAAAGGAGAGCTAGGATAACTACCTTTGAAAAGTGTGCACTAAGCCTCCAGGAACTGGGACAGATTACTGTGCTGTAAGAAGGTGTCGCAGTAGTATGCCTATCAAAAACGCTGGTAGAAGTGCGGTGTCATGTAGTCTGTGTGATGACATTAAAAAAAAAGTAGATGCAGTTTGTGGAAAAGGCCACTTGCCACCATTTAGTAAAAAGTAAGTATTAAAATGAATATGAATAGGCATGTCGTTTCATTTTGCTGCTCCTCGCATACACATTTTCTAAGAACCTTTGCCCACCATTACCTATACTGGTACTATGTTTCTCTTTTGTCTGCCTTAAGAAAAGGAGTCTCTGTGACAGTACTTTGACACACACTTCTGTTAACAGTTAACCCTTAACTTTGTCACACTGTATTTGTACAGCCCCGTGGTCGTCCACACTGCTTTGCCTTGAAGACTGAAACCAGACAGTACTTTGCAGAGGGGTAGGGAACATTTAACCAAGCAGAAAAAAGGGATTGCTGGAAGATCTGGACTTGGCCTGTGTGTATCAGGGAGGGAGACTACTTGGTGGAGTTGAGCAGAGAATTTGCTCTCGTGTCAAGGCATGCATACAGCTGTGCTGCGGTCACAATTGCTGATTATTAAAGTGAGGAGGAATAAGATAATCAAAAACAATTTTCTGTAGTTAAGGAGAAAGTTCTGTTCATGTCTGCACTGCCTTTCAAGATGTACTGTATTTCCCTCCCACTGCTGTGCCCCTAGAGGGTTTCAGGCCCACTGTGATAATTATCAGTTCTCTGATTGCCTTCACTAAATGTTATGCTTCTATCATTTTAACAATAGTAGATGGAGGAGTATGAGAAAATATGTACGTGTGCGTGCATGTGTGTGTGCATGCTCATGCATATGTGTGTGGAGAGAGATTTAACAGACATTGCTGTCACATCCCTAGTGTGACACTTCAGACCTGAATTTGTGGGGTGCTTTCAACTCCCACAGCCTGATTTTTCAGAGGTGGTGACTCCCTGCGGGTCTAATTGATTCCCATGGACTTGTGGCTGCTCAGCACCTTTGTAAAGGCTGTCCCTTGCTGCCATTGGTGAAGGTGCTCAGCACCTTGCAGCATCAGGCTTCACTCAGCATATTTCCAGTCATGCATCGTGGCTAAGTAACTGCAAAGCTGCCAATAGCCTTGTCAGTGCTTTAATCAGTCCTAAATTACCCAAATGAAACTCCTTTCTGAATATCTCACGAGTGATGAGGAACTCTGTACTGCAGTTACGATAAAAAGTTCAGGAATATCCCGTATCTCCTTTCCTTGTCCCATCGTTCAGATATTCTGTCTAGTATTTCTCTTCCTTACTATATCTCACAAATGCCTTGCATCCTTTGATGCTGAGCGCTCTTTATAGTATTATGTCAGTGATCCCCTTATACTGCACGTCTGTTCCTCATCCTGCCTCTCAAATACTCCTTATAATTCTGCATCTCCCTTTCTTGTAATCTCTCTGAGATACTTATAATACTTCCTTTCCTTGTCATACCTTTCAGATGCTCCGTATATTATAACCTGAACATTTCTGTGCTCACCTAGCCAGAAAGATTGCCAGTGCTCTGAATGACAAAAATGATCTAAGCAAAGAAGATGTAGTGAAAAACTAAAGGTTACATCTTACTGCACTCAAGAAGGATCAGTGTGGCTTTTCAGGTCTACCAGCCAAGCAAGGACTGCAGCTACAGCATCATTTGTAGTTCCAACTTGGCTGGCAAATATCATGAAATTTCACAGTTCTGGCCATTGTGTTAAAAGAAACTTGCATTGGCAGCATACAAGAAAAGCTAGACATTGATATAATTCACTGAAAGGATTTTCCTGTCTGTCAGACAGAGAATTAAGTCTCCAGTAGGTAGTAGGTTGTACATCTTCAATACAAACTATGGAAACAGTTCTCCACAACTTAATTTGGCAAAGCATGCTTAGAAAGGCAAATTCTCTGCCATCTCCCTGAAATCAGTGGGGCCATGCAGAGATTAAATCAGCATGCAATTTGACCTGAGCACTTCTGCAAGTTATTTGACGAACCCTGTTTCTTGAGGACGGAAGACTTGCTTGTGCTGGCACAGAGGTAAGAGATTACATCTTCTTGCACCTCTCAGATCTTCCAGTATTTTACTATGTGGTTGGACGAGTTGCTTTATTACCATCGCATGTGGTTAAAGCAGGGTGAGACAAAGTGGGAAGCCCCAGTGCCCGTCTGACCAGGGAGGCACTGGAGCAGTAAGGGTTTACTGCTTATCACCTTCCTAAACAACACAGGGAGATATTGTCCTCTTGTATTGATGGATACTATAAGAGAGAACAGTTTCAAATTTATACCCTTAGTCTCTCCAGTTATACAGGAACTGAGGGTTATAAGCACTGATTAAATATGTGAGTGGCAGGTCTACTGCATTTTATCTGATAGGGACCTCCCCCCATCCAAGGGCTGTGGTAGCTCTTGCTTCCCATTCATACATCCTGCTTCTGCTAGGCTTGCTGCTAGCATCTCTCTGCTGGGCTTAGCGCAGGAGGGAGGTAAGGCTTGGGTTTTGCTAAGACTTGCAAAGTTGTGGTAGGGATGAATCCCACTGTCCCTGAGGGGAGAGCCTCCACTGCAATTAATGTACCGGCACTGCGGCTGTTGTGCTGGCCGAGCGCAAAGGGAACGCCTGCTTGGATCAGCTACTGCCAGCCTTGGCCCATTCTGTGCCCAGCCAGGCTTCTGCATCCATTCCTCTGTGTTGTCTCCCCACCTGTACTGAGCGAGGGTGTCACTGTTCTTTACTGTAATATCCTCTGCAAGTGTCACTTTTTCCCTCCGTGACTGCAAGAAATGGTTGCTCCGAGGCAAACCTCTGTTTTGTGGGCGTGAGTGATGCTACTCCAGGAGCAAGATCTCCTTCTGCCGGGGCCCCACTGCCACGTTCTGCTTGCACCTTCCTCAGGCCTCATGAAGGCATATAGAAAAACTAATGTAGACCAAAAATGAATACTTCTTCTCCATATACCTTTGTCTCAAAACCCCAGTTGAGCCTGTCCACTCTGATTTGAAGAAAATTAACTTTTTATGTCCATTACTTATTTTATTATCTCTGTTAAGCAATGTAATACCATCATCATTCGCTTTAAGGCTTCCATCTTCTGTCCTGACTCTTCCTTGTCTGACCGATTTTTCTTTCCTTTTGGGTCAGTACTGCTATGCTTCTGTTCTGCTCTTTCCTCGCTCATCGTGCAGAGTCTGCTCCCAATCCATTTCGTTTCCTCCAGCAACATGTTTTGTTGCGTCTGCTTTGAAGCAACAATAGGAGAGTTGTCTAATCAGTGCCTGATTATCCTTTCCCATGGAGGAAGTAGCATTTGGACGGGCTCTGGTCTCATTAACACTACTTTAGTGTCTCCTGTCCCGCTGATGGTATTTGCAATTTCATCGGTGTGATTAACATTCCAGTCTGGCTTTTGTCATGTTTAGTCCTGTTTTATTTATTTATCCCCTATACAGGATGAGAATCAGGCTATCTATCTGACTTTCTCCAGCTTAGGAATTTACTCCCTCTAGATAGGTTTTTATACTTCCCTTCTCTTTAAAGTATGATCCAGTTGTTGCTTTCTCCATTCTTCTATACTATCTGACTAGTGAAAATTGTATATCTCCTCTAAACAGATCATTTTATTACTGTCACAGAAGTGTAAGATTGCTTGTTGCAGATCTTCTCTTTGAAGATTGAAGTTATATATCAGTTAAGAAAGTGGCATCATATTGGTGGATATGCTTGGTTTTCATAAATATTTTTCTCTCTGTCTATATATTGAGCCACGTTAAGAGGCAGCTCGGAAAGTACTGATTTTATGAGTGACAGATAATCTACTGTGGTGAATGCACTGCGATTTAGTTCTGCAGCAGACTTGTTACCAAGACTTTGCAAATTCCTTTCCTGAAGAATCTGACATTCACTGTTATTAAGTCAAGAAAGCAGCGCTTGCTCCAGATTGCAGAGCTGACATTACACTTAGGAATATTTCTCTGTTGAATCTTTATTCTTTGTTACCCTGGAACTTCTGCTTTAGGTAGACCTCTCTCTTTTTAATTTCAATTTTAATTTCACTATTTTTTTGTGGAAGTTGGGCTTTGCAGAGCTACCTTACCCCCACTGTGTGCCACGAATCAACTCTTTGCAATAAAGGAACATGTTTGAAATGAACAGTAATTTTCAGTGAACGTCAATCTTACTGCAAAGTACAGAAAAAATAGCTTTATTTTTTTCCAGGAAGTTATTATTTGAAAGTGGAAAGTTGATTTATTTCTGGAGCCTATCCAGGATTTTTCTGTGGTGGTACTTGTGATGCATCCAGTCTACAAGATATGCAGACAGAGACATCAAGAAGAAACAGAAAGATTGTTCACACAGTCCCTGTGTCCATAGCAGAAAAGCAGGCAATGAAGGACCAAGAAAAGTACTGCAGAGAAGGTTTACAGAGAACTGTATTGAAGTGAGGTGTTGAAGACAGTTTTTAAAGTTCCTTGTTAGGTTTTAGGAAGATTAAAAGAATTGCTTTTGTGATTTCTTAGGGTTATCACACGATAAAGGCACTCAGTGTCGTTAGTGCTGACCAGTCTCCTGCAGCGCCAGCTACAAAAGTTGCTGCCTACCAAAAGCACTTTGTATCTCAAAAGAAATGCTGGGTAGAAGGTAATAAAGTATTCACTTCTGGTCCATTGAGTTGGTGAAAACTGACCAAGTCTCTGGTTATCAGCTGACAAATGTAATCGCAGCTTATAAAGCAAGCGTGGCTGCTGGAGAATTCGCAGCCCTTTTGGTTTAAGATGTGATGATACAAGAAAAGCAATTGCAATAAATATAATTGGTTTTCTTCTTAAAGAAAAATAATAGGCATCTTTAATAGTTTTCAGTTGTCACCTCTTTGGAAATAAATGGCATTTCAGTGTGGATCCAGCGGAGCTGGATTAGTGAGGCTGGCTGCCCACCTTGTTCCTTGTTAGTGGAAGCCAGGCTGCCCTCAGGGAAGGCAGGACCCGCACTTACTTACCGTACTGCTGTGGCAGAGGACCTCGTGGAGATGTGAGTACCCAAAGATTCATCTGGTGCAGAAAGGAAAAGTGAGGAGAGGAGCTTTTGGGACAGGAAGAGCGAAGGGGAATTTTACTAGTATTTGTGTGATGTTACAAACAAGAGGCTCCAGCTGAGGTAATCGCCCTGCTGAACTGGTGTTTGGAGCTCCACATGGTGTTTGGTTTTCTTCACGAGAAAGATAAATCTTGCACTGAAGTGTATATAGCCTGAATAGGAAGTGGGTGGGGAAATTATCTGCTACGCTCTCTGATTTTCAGAGAGACAAAAGAAGCAAATTAAATTTAAAGTGACTTGTCCAGAGTTACATGAGGACTCTGTGGTATAGCTGGGAATAAACCCTGATAATCTTTCTTTCAACAAGCTGGCAGCATTATCCATCTCATTTTATAGTCAGGCCTTTGAACCCAGTCCAGTGCCTTTGCTGGCACTTATTCTGTCTTGAATGTTTCCCAGACCTGTCTCTCTCCCCTGATCCGGAAATACTTCCAGAAATCTCTCACGGCTTCTCTCAAGGTCAAGCATTCTTTCTTTCTCTGCTGTGCAGCAATTATGCAACCCCAGCTCTTGCAATGTTTTCAACTGCTTACTTTTTTCCAGTGTATTTGAGAGGAACCGTTCAGTATTCCTAAGCAGAAATGGATTACTGAAAGGAGGAATATTTCTCCTCCGCTCTCTCCCACCAGTTCTTCTAGAGATGGTTCTTTCATGTAAGAGCTGCATAGAGCAGCTTGAGAACTACATGTAGTTTGTAGCAAGCTCCAAAATGCACGTTAGGAACAGCTGATGTTAAGCACAAGAGGTCATATTCCAAGGACACACAAGATGTGTATTTCCATCTCATTCATCTTTTTTGCCCTTGGTGTCTCCTGAGCTCTCGGTTTTGTGAAACTATTGCTCAGATTCTTTCTATGTCAACAAGTCCATGTCTGTTGCAGGGAAAAACTCATCCTTTGTCAATGTATGCATGTCTAGTAACTCTTGAGTAACTCCATAAAAACCAGGAAAAAATCCCACTTAAACTTTCCGATGCAGATCAGAGGAGTTAAATCAAGAAAGGAATAGAAGTTGGGCTGTCCCTACAAAACTTCCAACTACCTTCTGAATAATTTATTTGATTGCGGTCATGGTTTGGCTCTCAGGCTGCAAAAGACAGATCATGTCTCCACTTTCCCTGGTTCAGTGTGAGTGCAAGCTGAGTCTCCCTGTGAATAACGAAGCAGCAGGTAAACTGGCAAAAGATAGAGGAGTCCAAAAACATACAGTTCTCTTCCTTCTGTTGTTAAGTGCTGTACCTTTATTCTGAGGGAGTCATCATAGGCTGTTCTGATTCTTGTTTGCTGTAGAACTTCAGACCAAAGTTGAGACGGTCCCAGCTAGCGTGATACCTGTTACATTTCCCAGCAGGGAAGGTGATGTGACTGGGCAGAGCTCCCCTAATGTGGAGGGATGCAAGCCCAGATCCATGTTACCCATCCCATGACCTGAAGTGCTAAAGCATGAGGTGCAAAGCTGTTATGCTCAGTCGCTGCTACTCAAGCGCAGCAACGCAAGAACGGGCTTCTGGACCCCCCTCCCCTCCCCCCGCTGGTAAACCTGCATGGTGCCCTGTGGATTTTCTAGCCTGGATCTTCACTTCATTTGGTGGGAGCTATTTAGTCAGTCCACTGAAGCTTTATGTAATCAACAATTTTACTAGTTATTGAATATGATCAAATGAGTGCTATTGTATCCGTACTTGTTCTCTGCTAGGTGATTTCGCCTTTGGACTGGCTCAGCTGGAACATCAAAAGGACACTTTTATAATGAGAATTTCTCTAAATTCAATGTGAGATCTGAAATCCATGCCAGTTTCTATTATTTCTTGCACAGTCACAAACAATAAAATTTCAGAAGCAAAATGGGCCAGTAATTTTACTGACAGTTCTCAAGGGAGACTAGGATCGCATTTACTGTTGCATTGTTTCACTGAGTCTGTCGCATTACCCTCTGTAAACATAGAGACTCGAGCAGGCAGAGCTGTCTTTCTGTCTCCGCATGATGAGCTATTCTGAGTATTCCTCAGCCACAGGTAGAAATTTTTGCCTGTGTCTTTAAGAAACTTAACAGTAAAATTAATTAGTAAGTAATCACTATTTATATGAGGGGTAAGCAGACAGGTATGCCATTTAGGGACGTAGTTTTGTGGGCTTTCTCTGTTTAAATATCTCTTTCAATTCAGTCAGTAACCCACACACTTAGATCTTGCGGATTGGTGTCTTAAACATAGGGCCATTTTTTTGGCTAGTGTAAATGAGCATTACTGTAGTGTATGTTGCAACTCTAGTAAATTTGAATTGTTTTAGTCAGTGGAACTAATCCAATTTATATCAGCTAAGAATCTAATCCGCAGTTAAGATTTTTGGTTTACAATAAAGGCTTTCTCAAAGCAAAGTTCTTGTACAGAGTTTGAGGTGATCAAAATTTTCCTTTGCCTGCTGCTTACTTCCTTAATCCCCAATTAATTTTTAGATCTAAACACATGTGTGACTTTTTCAAAGAACTTTCAAAGAAGCCTCTGAGTCATTCCAGGCAGTTCTGAAGCACAAAATACCCCTTGGTTGACATTCTGAGATCATGGCTGTGGTTATGTGTATTTCACTGTTCACATGGTAACAGAATCAAAAGAAAATCATAATGAAACGCAATGGTTGGATTCAGAAATAGGTAACAAAAACATTCTTTGGAGCAGTCTTAACAATAGAAAGGGGAATTTACACTAGACCAAATTTGTCCTTGCTGCAGTGCCAATTAACTCACTAAAGTGGCATCTTGGAATAACCCGGTAATTAGATAAAATTATTTCAGTTAGACTTGTGCCACCCTCACCCTCCCTCCAATGCTAACCTGAAAATAATTTGGCTGTGAAAAATCAGGACTTGATATTTTCATTAACTCTTTGTATGTCTTAATTTTTTCAATAATTAAATATTTAATGCAGATTTGCATTAGAAATTGATACTGAAGCTGGATTTATCAGAAAAGATGAGTCTCTGATGATTTAAAATGGAAAGAGCTTCTGCATAGGCTTGAGAAGAAAGGGATGCAAAAGATTTAATTCTATAGCTCTGAGCTGTCCTTTGTCTTAAAAGGTAAGAAAGGAATTACCATGGAAACCTGCTCACTCACTTCTCTTCGCAGAAAAAGTGTTTGACTTAATTACTATGAACTTGTACTACCTTATCTTAAAATAATATTCCAGGTCTCTTTCCAAAGGAGTATGTTTATATGTGTCAGAAAGAACTAAGGAAAACGCTGTCAGAAGGGAAATAAGCATTTGTCCATGCTTAAATCACAGCTCTCGCTCAGCAGCAAACACTTTTATTGCCATTGTGAAATTCGCACCTCTCAGGAGGCAGTGGTGGTGCAGAACCTGCCGGTTCCTTTCAGATCCTATACATGTATGTAAGCAACTGTAGCAAATCCCTTTCAATGGGATTGCACACTTTAATTTAAAATTATAAGAACGTTCCTTCCTTTTCCGAAGGGAAACCTCTTCTGTGGGCCACTTTCCAGAACTAAATGCCTCACGCTCAAAAGAGGAAAGCGTCGTCCTGTTCAGATTTAGAGAGAGCACAACAGTCGAAGCGTGGGACACAACAAAGCGCTCCGAGCATCGTGCTTTTTCACTGTTCTGTTTGTTCACTTCATTTGTACTGTTGGCTCCTGTCGGTGCTAATGAAATACTACCCAGCTGTCACCCAGTGAAGTCAAACCTGCCGCTCTCGGGTTCGGCGCTGAGCAGGGGCTGCTGCTGACGCTATGCTATGCCATGAATCATGCTGGTGTTCACTGTGCTTTTGAGGCACTGCTCCTATTGCTCCCTCTCCTTGCCTTCCCTCCACTGTAAATGTGTTAAACATCTCACATTTCACTTCTCAAACAGTAGCTTCCCATATATCTCGATGTACTGCACAGGGTTTTGCTAATGGAGCTTCGAAAACGTTGTCCCTGTGGCTAGTCCCGAGGAGTAGTGAGGTCTGGATTACTGAGCGACTTAGGAACCGAGTTTATCATGATTTATCTCCAAGATAATCCTTGATTTTCATATCACATCTGTGAGGTTCCCAGTCTTTTCTTGCAGTTAGGCTGCCAAGAATTATATCTGTGGGAGTGACAGAGGTTCCCTAGAAAAAAAGCCAAACAGAGAGCTTTCCGTCTAAAATAATTTAATTTAATGGAAGAAAAGCATTAGAGACAAAAACAAAGTTTCCATGCAAGGCCTTGGAGAATGTCTCTCTCCTGCAGCTCTGTACAGTAAATTGAAGAACTAAATGGCTGATGTCTTTGCACCTCTTAGAAATCTGTGAGATTTAATAGCTTCAGTATGCATCATACAGGCAACGTGCCCCACTATGTCATTCTCTTTATGCACCAGAAAAGTTGATACAACCCGCGTTCACGTTGTTGCTCCTCCAAAGCTGCAGAAGCGTCAACTTTTAACATGTTAATTGAGCAGGTTTTAATAATGCTTATAACATACAAAAATCAAAGATCAGCTCCAACTTTACTGAGGAAAAACTGTATTTTCTGGTATCTGCTAAGCTGCACGTCATGAGTTTCTATAATAACTATCAGGGATTAGGTTAATAGCATTACGGTTGGAAGTGTTACTTCCGGCTTTGTGAGAGACCTGTTTACAATTTACAAGGTTGGAGTGATTAGCAGTCCAGATTCTGACTCTCCTGGTTACAAAGGCTTATATTGGCTGGAAAGCATAGTGGATTCATTTTCTGAAAGAGAAATTTGGAGTGGTACAGTAAAAAGTGTTGTGTGGAGAATCTGGGGCTCATTAAGGACTTATTCACAGAAGTGAAACAGCCATCAGTAACATGCTGCTGGGATTCCTCCACAGTAACTGAGATGTCACACAGCAGCCTATATTCATGAAAGTTATGAAATGAACTGGTTCTGAAAGCACTTAAGTGGCAAATCCCTTTGTCCACGTGATGGCAACAACTCAAGCCTTCCAGGATCGTAGTTACACAGGCAGATTTCTTCATTTCCATTTCATGGCTTGAAGAATCTGGCAGCCCCAGCAGAAACTGTTTTCTTTTCAGAGTGGTCGTGGCCGTCTGTCAATACAGTCCACTTAGAGGGAATGTAACGATTGTTTGTACCAGTCTAAGATGTTTAGGGGTACATACTCCATTGTATATCCTTAACAGGCAATCTTCATGCTGCTATCCTGGACATCTTCATATCTAAAATAGCTTCCAGTTATGTGGGGCCTTTCATCTAACATCTTGATCAGATGGTCTCTACGTATTTAAATAGTGGCTTTAGAGACAAGCATTCTGTCAACTAGGCTAATGCTAATTATCCTTTACAGTTGTGTATTCACAGCTATCTAAAACTACGAATAAAAGTAAATAAGATTGTTTCATCACTGAAGACTTGATAATATAGAGAGTAAATTCTGTCTATTTTTATATTAATCCTCCTCCTCTAAATTGTTGGCGCTGTGTCCATGGCATTGGTGACCATGACTCTAATGCTGTTAGAGGCCATCTAATGCTGCCCTTTCATCCATGGGTTTTGTCAGATCTCTGATGCTCAGGTGATATCAGTTCAGCTTCTTTGCTCTTAAGTGTTTCCAAACATCAACTTTTTCTCTTGGTGTAGTATAAAATGGAAAATTACTGCTTCATACTAATTGCTCTTCAGAACATGGGAACCATTCTGACCATAACGCTGAAAAGTCCTATGTCTCATTTAATCCCCTTCCTGCTGCATTTTTCTTAAAGATAACTTGCCAGCTACAGCTTTCTATAGATAAACAGGCACCGTGTTGGAAAATTTCACACTCAAAGTGAAGCCTACAAAATTTGCATTTGTCAAATTTTACAATGAGGTGGAAAAATGGCACTCTTTACTCAGAACGAATTTGAGAGATAATTGCTTGTAAGCTAAGCAGAAATCAAATTCATTTGGTCAGGAGTTAAATCATGCTTTGGTTTTGCAGATAACAGCCTGAAAGAAAAGACCACCTTTGATATCAGTTGCTGGGGGTTTTAATACCATCAGAAGAGACTGGTGGCGTATGAAATATCTAATGGAATGTCAAGACTCCTGTACTGACTTTTGTGTACAAGGAGCTTGATTCTTCACAAACTTCTGTACCTAACCAGCCTTCCAAACATGGGTCTAAAATGATGCCAAATCACAAGGAGGGTTGTGCTAATGGGCTGCAAGGCTCATTAGCTCGGCCCCTACTGTGTAAAGTCAGCTTGGGCAGACCCTTTCTGAGCTTCAGCTGAACAGACTGCATCAGGAGAAGAAAATAGCTGTCAGGAGTATGAAGGGATATAGCTGCAGATTAGAATGCCTTGAGGATTTGTAGTAGGGCCAAGCGGTCTCATAATCTAATGCTGTTTAGGCAGTAGTCTGCGGTGACCTTCCTGACCTCCGTGATCAGGAAGGTGAAGGTATCCTCTCCTTTTCTGTTTGAAGTGTTTCCTGAATCTCTTGAGTAGCAAAAACAAAAGCCTCATGCAGTTGCAGCCAAGGTTGGTATATTTTACTTCGAGCAACCTGTCCTGCACACTGAACGTTTGCAGAATAAATTGGGTCCTTCTGAAGAACTTCAGTCTGAAGTGTGTCCTAAATTCATCTTCCGAGGTAGCAGAAGACTGTGCTAGTTGGAAACTCAGGCCAATTCTCCAGGAGATTTCCCGTCTCCAGGAGATTTCCCGTCTCCAGGAGATTTCCCAGCTTTCCTGCTGGGAAAATTCCCTGCCAAGCGGCAATGTGAATAAAAGCATGACAGTCAGTGACACTTAGCTTGCACTTATAGCACAGGACCTTAAAAATGCTTCAAGACAGGGAATCTCAGAGGAAATTAAAATCACAAGAGATGCTATTTCAAATTTGCCTAAAGGAGTTTTGTTTTGTTTTGTTTTGTTTTGTTTTTCTTCCTTTTGGACACAATTTTATTTCTTCTTAGAGAAGAAGGAAAGACAACTGAGAGAATGTATTGTCCCAGTGTAGGGTGGCTGTGGCATGAAGAAAGTGTGTATGTGTGTGTATGTGGGGGGGGAGGGTAACAGGGCTTTTTGTTTATTTGTATGCTCTAAGTGCTATATTGCTGATGCTTCTGATGCCATATGGTGGAACAGCTGATGGTTAAATGCTGATGCTGAAACATGATGCTGACATAGCAGATGTTAAAAAGTGATTGTGGAAAAGCTGATAGTGAAACACTGAAGGTGAAATACCGGTGTAAAAACACTCATGATAAGATAGTACTTTTGAAGTGCCTCTATTAGAAATGATATTTCTAGCTTTGCTTTGGCAATAACTGTAGCAGTGCAGAAAATGTTTGAAAGGGCAGACTGGAGAGCTGCCAGATGTTTGAAAAACTAGTGTTGCCGTCAGTTGTTTGTTGGTAGGAGATAGTAAGCACAGTTTCTTACTCTTTTCTGTACAGGGATGGGCACTTTAGAAAGAAGCAAATCAGTTGTGAAACGTTCTTTCCACCTCACGCAGTAGGTTCAGCACAAACTCGTATCAGCTATCTGTTGGCCTTTTAGACGTTTGAGGGTGGCTGGCTGAAAATCTGAGGGTGGCTGGCTGAAAATCGGGAGGTTGCAAGCTGGTCGTAGTGAAATAATGAGGTCATTCAACACATACATAGTCTGCTTGCTTGCTTGTCTCCCTTAATATTTCTGTATTTTTTGTAGTTCTAAACGTTTACAATAACAGTTCTAAACATTTAGTTGCAACAAACTTTGGTCCAGTATTTTCTTACCAGGAAAAGTCATTCTGAGGTGTGCTTCCCTGTGCTCCTGAAGGTTGGCTTTAACCATATTAGCAGAGATACACTGTGTGTTTTGTCAGGCACAGAAATGGCATTTTGTATATGAATGAAGTACCCAAGTTGTTCTAGAAAACTGAGGTAATTCAAAAACTGGGAGAGGACTTAATTAAGTAAATGGTGAAACACAAGTTGCAAAGTTATATTGTTAGATGTTAAGTATTCTCCTCTGTGATGGTCTTACCCTCAGAAAATTGAGGGTAAGTAAGCTGAGCAGCTCTCTTTGTCTTCAGGAGAAGCTACTCCTGTTTCCTGCAGACCACATTTGGTTATTCTTAGGTTTTTAACTGAATGCAGATTGAATGAGTTTGTTTACAATATACAATTGATATTATTAAACTATTTCTTGGTTATTTCAATAGCCATTACTGGTCAAATGTGTTGCAGTATGTTTGGGAAGTGGAATGGAGGAAGTTCAACTATCGGAATGCAATCATTGAAAAAGAGAGAGGGCTGGATCAGCATCTCCCCACATATACTGAGGGTGTTCAGCCACGAAATCTGAAGAGAAGCCGTCAGTCCTCCGGAAGAGTATGGGTTGGCAGTGGGGAAGGGGACACGTCTGTGTCTGTCTGGCACCATCTGCTGCCCTGTGCTCAGGTGGAGCTCCATGAACAGAGGGAGACCTGAGGGATGCTTCTGGGTTACAGAGAGGGCAGAAAGTGTTGGAGAGAGATTTAGCAGATAGGAAATCTGTTGAGGAAAGCAGAGAGCCACGAGGACCGAAACATGATACAAAGCATGAGAATCATTTACTTAAACATTGATATATAGTGTTGTTAAAAATATCTATGGGCATTTGAGACATCTGCAAGGAACTGGCTGATGAGATGCAGGGAGACCTGAGGAACCTGAGGGAGACCTGCAGCCTTCTGGAGAGGGGACACGTCTTTTGCAGGGCTCCCGTTCATCAGCTGGCCCTCAAGCACCCAGAGGCTTCTCAGAGGGCACTGCAATGCCAATGGTTAGACACAGGAGTCACTTTCTAATACCTTTCTAGCATGTATGTTTGCGGAGGAAAAGCAAACAGGTGAAGGGCTTGGTGGACTGACCGAGTAACTGGTGGAGAATCAAACACCAGCTGTGACTGATAAGAATGGAGTTTTTACAGATTACCACTCTTATCTTGAGAAGCAGTGTGAACTCTATCAAATAGCGTTGATGGTAGGAGTATAACCTTTAGCAACACACAGGATCTGGCCTAGATGTCAAATCTGGATAGCTGTGCAGGAAAGCAGACATCATTGCAACTTTCTTCCAGAGAGAAATTTTCAGTGACAAACAAAAAATTTTAATGCAATCAGATTAATTATTTTATAGTAAATCATACTACATCAGTTAATTTTATTGTATATTTGTGTCAGCTCATGGCTTTGCTGATTCCACACTTGCCACCTTTTTTTCAAGACTAAACCCTTCATTTGAAGTTTTCCACAGTGACAGGGAGTCACTGTGCTTGCCTGTTGGTTACCTTGGCAATAATCAGGGACAAAACATCAGGCAAAAAGATCACTCAGGAATATGATGTAGAATCTGCTAACAGTTAAGTCCTGAATAAGCAGCTTCAGCATCCAGCCAGATGTTGATAGCAACTCAGAAATCTCTGGAATGGTAGCATAGAGCCTTGGGGAAGGAACAAAACTATCATCCCTTGGAAAGTTCATTCCAGTGTGAAAGCTTATGTTTGAATTGGTTCTAAAAATGTTTTTAAAAAGTAATTTGCACCCCAGTGATTTGGGAAGAGGTTCAGTGTTTGGTACCTAATAAAGATAGCTGGCATTGGAGTGGATGTTATTTTAATTATAACAACATGGTGATGGCATTTTCAGGAAGGGATCCCACAGAGTTCTGACTGCAGGCATTTCTCTATTCACAGCATTTAAACAGCTGCCAAAGGGTTTTCATTAATGGGTTATTTGGATACAGTGTAGGCAGGCTTACGCTGCACTATCACTGCTTCACAGCCCTTCTTTCACTTTCTTGACTTCCTTGGAAAGATGAGCCAAGCAGATTTGGCTGGAGCCCGAGTCTCAGATTAGAAGGCAAGGAAGCAAGCGGTGACAGACGGCTGGTGCTGGAGCTGGGTACGGCGGAGCAGGCGAGCGCCGCGGCCCTTCCTATCACCAGCCGCTATAATCCGACTCCAGGAGCAAAGCATTTGCAGGGCAGTGCATACGTGCACTGGCGAATGTGATGAAAACCCTCACAAAGTTTGTAATGTGACTGTGCCGCGGGACTGAGAAATTCCAGCATCATGCCTGAGGTGAAAGTGCCCTGACTGCCCTTTGTTTTTTGAAAATCAGGCCATGCTTGATGTGCTGTCACTTACTGCGTGGGCGTAACTAATTTCCGCTGACCTCGCCAGCGTTCAGAACAGCTCAGGATCCTGCTCAAGCTTAAGAGCTGGGACCCGGCATTCCTGTGCTCTAGCTGTTATATAGTGTAGCCCCGTTCTCCTCTCACATCTGTTGCTATAAGCGAAGAGTAACGTGGTAGGAATCCCTGGAGTCAAACCAGCGCGAGATGAGAATCAGGCCCACCTGCTCCTGCTTGCAAAGTCACTTCTGCTAAGAATGTGCATCTCGCACGTAGTGCAGCCCGGATAAGGAAGGAATCCAGGGAATACCTGGGGCCTCTCATTGCTTGCGGCTATTCTCGGCTCAATTCATCTATGTAGTCGCATTGCTTAGAAGATTTCGCAAATGTATTACCATCCCAGTCAGATTGTAGTGCTCCATTTTATATATATTAGAGTCTCTAACCAACAAATCTTTATGCGAAAAAAACCTGAAAATAACTGTGTAAATCATCATCAATTCTTTTTATTATTCATTAAAATAACATTAATCATAAACCTCTTTGGTATTCATGTGGATGTAATATGTGGTTCCAAAGGAATTATGGATTAAAGGAGACTTAAGCTCAGAACACTCAGTTCTCTATGAACATGCTGTGTTCATTATGTTAGATTTAGTGTGAACTATTTTCTTCAGAATTATTAGAAGGGAGTAATGGTTGAGTTTCGCATTTATTTGAAAGTGATTAAAGTAAAATTTTCACCTTGCATAAAACAGCAGCAACATATTAACAATTTTTATCATGCCCACAAAAGAAATCTCTTCTCAAAAGATTGGAAATAATCCTCTGAAATCTACCTGCAGCTGATTATATTAACCCATGAGAAATACACATTTTCCACCTCTATAGATTTTTTTTTTAACTTTACACTGTTGAGATTGTTAATATCTCTGCTACTCACATGCACCTAGGGGTAATGTTAGGATCACTGCACATTCACTCTTCTGTTTCTGACTTCTGAAGGCCTTACATTAATATTCTAAGACTCATTACTGATGTAAAAACTAACTGGTTTATTGAACATTACATGTCTGGCCTCATGTCTGCATAGTACTAATTAAAAATCCCAAACATCTTTACCAGCAGGAAACTGTAAAATGTGGTGTGGATTTGTCAAGGATTTTATCCAGTTACTATGTCTAGAGAAAATGTTCAGAGAGCATTTTTCAGGTAGTTCTGTCAGTTTAGAGCTACTATTTACAGAAATATTTAGAGCTATTATTTACTATTATTTTATTTGGGTATACCAGGTTGGATTCTGCCCAAGGCACAATTCTACACTACAGTACTAGTCAAATGAGGTTCAGGCACGATGGATTTGATGATTAGAAATAAATTTATCCCAGGAGTTCTGACGGTGCTGGTTAGAATGGAGACCGTTCCTGCCCCTGAATCTGCTGTGGACAAGATGGCATTTACTTTGAAAAACACTAACCTTACCTTGAAGGTCAGAAAACCCTCCAGATGCCTGGTAGACTCATATTCCACCACCGAGCTTTTTTGTGTTTAAAAGGATATTTCCGTTAACAACTTTACAAGATAGCGTATAGGGCCATATTTTTTCAGGCAGTGGAATTCTTTTCCTTTTGTATTAGCAAAGTGTGTGTAATTCTAATTAAGAAGTAGGTTAATCCTAATGTCAACTGGCATAAATCTTGCGAAGAGAAGTGTTTGCTTTTACGAAGTACTGGAATGTATTTGCTTTCCCTTGGTCTCCATGTCCTCCTCATTCTTGTGCAACTTAATTTGAGGTCAGGAGAAGAGATGGTGACCCCGCCTTGCAAACCCAGGGCTTCACCTCAGCAGCTCAGCTTGTCTGATGGATTGTCACAGAATGCTGTGAACTTGTCCTGGCAACTCTGACCTGTCCTTGCCGTTCCCAGCGCAGCTTTTTGTAACTTCTTCAGGTAACTCTTGAGGTTTTTTTTTTTTTTACTTTTATGAATTCCTGAAGAGCCTGAAAGATCACTGCTGGTGCTACAATTTTTATTCACTGTTCCTAGCATCAGATGTTTAAATTCCTTACCACAGCTGTGGCTCCATGCCCCAGCTTAGCCTCGCATCACTAAAGCTAGATTTTGTTTTTTAAACCTCTTTTAATATTGAAAAAAAAAAAAAGCTTTGACAACTACATTACTCAAAAAATAGTACAAATTGCAAAAAGTCAATATTAACTCTTGTAAAAGTGCCAGCTGATTCTTTCAGGTATCTGAACTGCGGTGCTGGGCAGGCAGAGTCACCTTGCAGCCTCCACTTCTCCACAGCAAGCACCTACCCGTTTCCTGTCCGGCCCCCGCAGTGGCTGCTCTGTGCTGCTCCCCCAAATGGTCATGTCCCCAGTTCCCCACAGAGGGAATCTCCTGTCGATATATGCCATCTGAGGACAGTGATCTTCACTGTGCGGGTACTTACATACTGCTCATCACTCTGTATCACAGCATCTTCCAGTAATTTAGTAAGAAATGTGGACCCCTTTCCCTAGTACTCCACAGCGCATTGAAGCATGGAGTCAGTAAAGATGCTGTAATGTATAGTAAAGATGCCTGTGTAAGGAGAGCTGTAGCGCTAAATACCTTTGAACGGTGCCTTCTTTAGTGTGTAGGGAACCTTTATCTGCAGCAGTCACAGCTCTCCTGTGAGGAATCAACCCCTTTATCTCTTCATGAATGAAGCATGGTGGAGGGGGATAGGAGAGTTTGCTGCCTGCTCAAGTGGCACGCATCACTGTGTTTCTGAACCTCTCTTGGTTGTTAATAATGAATTAGTCTTCACAACACAAATATAAGGAAAGGTGGTGGTAGTGTCGTTGTTTATGGATTTAAAAGGAAAATGGAGGCACAGAGAGATGAAGCAAGTTGCTGAGGATCATACGGCACCAGAAGCTGAACTTAGGTTTCCTGAGTGCTACGCCAATGCCCTGGCCAGTTTTAAAATTTCACATTTCTTTCATTACTAGCCTTCCCTTAAGAGTTTTCCTTTTCCTCCTATTTCTTTTTCTCTCTTCTGTCAAGGTAGTGTAGAGATCCATGCAAGCATAACTTTGTATTCTACCGAAAAATTGAGAGGCTGCCGGACACACTATATTTGCAGCATATGATGCTATTTTGCCAGGCAAGTCTTGTGCTGCTGTTAATGAAAATCATAAGAAAAAACAATGTCACGCACTGCAGCGGTCCACATTGTTGAGATGTGCATGGCTGTCCTTTCCTCATGCCTGTTAACTTTTGTTTCTAGTGCTTCCTTCTTGCCTTCACATCACATCTTGGTCAAAACATACTTGCTGTTTTGTGCATCAGAGAAAGAAAGTAAATAAAAGAATGACATCTTTTGCTGCAGTTTTTTGACTGCGTGTAATGTAGCATGCTGCCAAAGTGAGCATTTCCCGTGCTTGGGGTCCGTTGTCCCTCTGCCTCCCTTGTGCTGGTACTAGCGCTTGTGCAGCCACATAATATGCTAGAGCAAGGAGCAGAGTGGGCTAAAGCTAACCTGGGGTATTTTTGGAGGGGGTGGGAGGAGTGGGGTTGGCAGCATTAATTTTCAGCGGAATTAGCTCTTTTGGTAGCATTCCAAGATGTAGTCTTGAAGCAATAATCAAATTAGAAGAGCAAATGCTACTTTGCTGTTGTATGCTATTTGTAGAAACCAGAGCAGACACCATGCCGTGGTCCTGTTCTGAGGGGATCTTCCATTGCTGTGTTCTGTTACAGGTTTTTAATCATTTATTTCCCCTTGTCTGCTCGTATCGTAGGTGGGAAGGGAAAAATGCCAGGATACCTTTGATTCAGCTGTAGTTTCCGCCAGGGTAAACTGAGGCTGCTCTACAGTGTCCTAAACAGAGCAGCAGCAGTGGCAAAGAAGTGAGGTGTAAGATGCTTGTGCGTGCACTGAAGCGCAGCCCAATTTATGCCCTGAGCAACTTTGCTGTTCCTGGAAGGTTTGGTATGGGATTTCTCCTGAAATAAAGAGGACCACATGCCCGTTATGTCCTCTACACATCCTTCTGCTCCGCTCCTACCATCGCTATGTGCTGCTCACTATTACTACTAGCAGATGTGTTGAAAACCGAACGGAGAAGCTCTCACCTTTCAGCCTCCAACTGGCTGCTGTATCAGTTCTCTGGAAAGAGTACACTGAGTGAGTGAGAAAGCGCCCAGAGCCAGAGGGTCCCAAAAACTGAAGGGAAAAAGCTTCCTTGATGAAGAATTTTTACTGGGCATGGTAGGAATTTGCTGCAGGGAATGGTAAATCTCATGAGTAATTGGGCTGCGTGTGGGAGGAGGGGAAGAGCTGAATGCCGGGTCTGGGGTCCCCCCCCGGGGCTGCTGCGCTGTTGCCCCTTGGCGCCTGTGCAGTTCAGTGGCACGAGAGGGTGGCCAGTACCTTGCAGGGAAAGGGCTGTAATGAATAAACATCTTCCTTTTAAATCGCTGCAGGCTCCTGATTTCGCATTTCAGTTGCAAACTCCATTCTCCAATTTTCAGTCCAGGCCCTGTGAAGTCTATAAAAATAAAAGTAAACTGCAGAACAGGGAAAAAACTTTAAAAAATTGCTAAAATGATGCACAAAGAGAGAGAGAAAATGACCTTTGGTTGGGCATCCAACAGTGCAAAGAAATTCTAAAGTCGTTTACTTTGAAGTACATTTCAGTCAGAGGGATTTTCTAGCAGTAAAATCGGGCACTTAGCAGGGATTGCATATAATTTTCACTCTGTGCCAGTATAAAGCTTCAAACATAATGATTTTTTTTCTATTCAGCACCAATAACTAAAGCTCTTGGTCATTAATAATGACTCATTCTTCACCTGCACTCTTTGAACTACATTTGTCATCTACTTACTAGCCTTTAAAAGATCTTAACCTGACTCTTTCCCTTGCGCTTTGTCTTTCAGTTTCTGAGCCATTTTCTCTATAAATGACATACCTTAGAGGTTGACATTTATCTAAGACACTGTACCTTTTGTCAGAAATGCTTTTGGAACACGTTGGTCGTAATTTTTCGTGCTGCTGTTAGATTTTACTACCTTGCTTATTTTAATCTTCCATTAAGAATATCAGGGTCAGGGATGTCAGGGGTTTTGCTGTTTGCTTGTTCTGTGGGGTGGGGGGCTGGTATAGCTACAGCACTAGACCTCTTTGCCAGGCACTAGGTGAAATAACTCACCTAGAAGGTAACCAGTTTGTCGGAAAGGCTCTTTGGGCTCTAATGAATTTTACTAGAAAATCTGTAGTTGGCATCTGTAAAATGACCTAGTTTAATATCTGGTTGAGGCAGCCAAGCGTGAGCTGGTAGCATCTAGTCATCAATGAGGAGTAAAAACATCTTTTCAGTATGTGAAATGCAGCAATCTGAACACTTAGCAGCAATTACGGTTATGTTTGTTGCTTGCTTTGTTAAGAAACTGGATGTGAAAGGAGATGGAAGCTGTTTCAGCTCTTACCCTTCCTTACATTTAAGACATTGTTGAAAACCAGGTGAAGAGCAATAAGGGTAGCTCATGCACCTGTTTTCCACGCACATCCATAGGAACTGTCATATCAGAACAGTCTAATGGTGCAATTTAATCTGCTGTGGCAGCCTCAAAAATGGCAAAGGTGTCTGTTCTAAACAGTAACTGCAAACCTATTTCTGACAGGAAGAGATATTTCTAGCTAGAAACTTTGTCTGTGATTAACATAAATTCTGTTGGTATTCATATTATTTTATATTATGTTTTAGCTTGAGAAATACTTTGAGTTTTTACAGTTACAAAATCCTGCATTCCGTTCATGCAGCAGTCACCGTAACCTTGAGCAATGCGAATGAAGGAGCCCAAGCCTTGCTCCCACCAAAACCACTGTAAGTTTTGTCAGTGACCTTAACGCCAGAAAGAGCTGGCCCTTTTAGAGAATTCAAGAATAAACTGAAGATGTAAAAAGCATAATTTTTTTTATGAGAGCCATCGCTTTGTATTTTCTTTCAGAGTTCTGCAGTGCCTTTTGAAAAAAGGTTACTAACCTGAAACAGATGCAAGTTAAAAGGACACCGTTAGAAGGCCAAGTAAAAGGTAGTTACAAACATATAGCTGATAGGATTATTTTTAGAAATGAAATATAAAGATGTTGAAAAGATAGGCAACCAGTGCAAACTAATGTACCATAAATTGGAAAAGCTTCATAATCAAATATTTATGGCTCTCTTTGCAGTGTTTGAAAAATTAAATTATTAAAAGCAAATATTGTGGCAAATAGGTTCCCATCCATCTCAATAAAAGTTACATTTCACTATCACTGTCACATTATTACTTTTTTGCTTTCAGTCTTTTAAGATTGAAGAGAACAGTAACAAACCCTAGTAACAAATCAAAGCTTTTCAATGTAATTTACTTGGTGAGTAATTTCTAATTGCTTCAAACGGATGGGGCTGCACAGTTTGATGTATTGCCGAAGCGTGAGATACTTTGGACAAAGTGAATTTATAAGCACCTCTTCTCCAAAGAAAAATGGCTGCTATATTTCATTTTGTCATTTTTAGCTGTGACGAGATCTGCGTATACCTATCTATGTGCACCGTCTCAAAAGAAAAGAAAAATCCAAAGCAGCGCGTTCACCTGGCACGAGCTGCACTCCCTGCCCAAAGCAGGAAGGGGGAGAGAGCCCCTGTGCCGCGTCTCAAGCGCGGTGGCTCAGCCGCAACGCGTATTTACCCCGTACCGGCGAGCGGGTGTGAGCGCAGAGCTCCTCCTTTCTCTCCCTCTTCTTTAAAGCGTAGTTGCCTAGCAACGTAATTTAGTCACCTGCAGGTCAGGGTTCAGATCTTGTTAATGTCATTGTGAATTAGAACTGGAAAATGACTTTGGGGGTTTTACAGCTTCTGTGTGACATTGCTGTTAGCCAAGAAGGTTTGTGTCCTGTTTGGTAGAAAACCTTCCCTGACTGCACGGTTTTTTATGTGATTATTTCTATATGTATTTTGCAATGTTTCTAAAGTGAAGAGGGGAAAGCGGAGTCTGGTAAAAGGTGTGTTATTTGATATATACATCATTCACGTTAAAGGTCAGAAGCAGTGCATTTGCATCGTATGACAAATTGCTTCATTTTAGGGCAAATAAAACTCTGGAGTTGAGGAAGAATTGCTCCAGTGACAGCAGGGACTGCACCAGCCCTGCTCCGTCCTCCTGTCTTTCCCACATTCAGGGAAGCTTTCAGGAGGCCAAAAGCAGCTTCCTCTCCATGCATGCCTGCTACTTCGTTTCCCAAAGCAGAAATCCCTGAAGACTGGTGCCTCAGGAGAGCGATCTAAATTTAGCAACTGCAAAATTCATCCTGAATTTTTTCTCCATATACTTGCAACTTCCTGGGTACCATCTGCTTTTCTCTGTTTCAGCCTGCTTTAATAGCATCTTCAGTCCTCCTCTGGCACCCTGCTTAGGTCCAGCCGAGATGTTTCCCAAGACCTCTTGCTCAGTTTATCCTAGGGGATCCCAGGCCTGTTGGTGGGCGCAGTCCAAACGTTGAGATCCTTGTAGGACCGCTGAAGAAGCGAGTGTGCTGCCTAACCTGCTGGGAAGCCTCTGGGGATGCTGTACACCCATCAGGTCCGCTTAGCTAATCGGGCAGAGCCGGGAGGATGGGGCCGTACTGCGAGGCTGGGGATCTGCTCAGGAGACTCAGGAAAGCAAATAGGATTTATATGTGCTCTGGGTGTGAAGGAAAAGCTTTGCCACTTTGATAGAAATATTTGTGTAGAGCTGTCCAAAGGGGTTTTCCACTTCATTGGCCTAAGCAGATGAAAGGCAAGCATGCATACGTTCGTGTGTTTATACGTATATATATATATATATACGTATATATGTGTGTGTGCGTGTGTGTTTATTAGCATGGGTCAAGACAAAATTGCTTGTTCGATCCAAAATGAAATGTTTTATTTCATTTTAAGGTTGATAAACATTTTTGTTACCATTTTTACATAAGGTGTTCGTACTGTAAGTAGAAATATTATTGAAAAATGAAAAGCCAAAATATTTCCCTTGGAACACATCAGAATAAAATATTTTGCGTGTACTAGAAATATTTCTTTGTTGCTTTGAACCAAAACAGCTCAGATTCGACCTGAATTCACGGCTTACAATCCTCCTAAAATAGCATTTCTTGGCAAAATTAATTTTCCCCTAATTTTTTAGCCAAAGCTTTTATCTGATTGCCTGAACAAAATAGTACGTTTTGCTCTTGTCTCTGTGGTTCGAAATGCTGTGCTAACGGCTCTGTCCTGCTGAGGTTCTCACGTATGTGTTGTTCTACATGTGCTTTGAGGATGGACTGTAAGCTGTGCAAGAAGCTGCAGTTGTGTTCACCGTTCACAAACACTAGTAATCCCAGGATCATTTGCATGGGTGATTTGTAGTCTGGAGTGCATTAGTGTTTTGCTGTGACTGTTCATTATTTGTGCTATGTGACTGGTCACCTAAGACATATGGGGCCAGGTTGGCAGCTGCTGAAAATCAGCGTGGCTCCACTGACGGATGGAGGCAGGCTGGTTTCGGGCTGTGACGGATTGGATCCTGGCACGGAGCGCCTTCCTGCTTGTTTGTCGGGCTTTTGCAACAGGCTCTCAGGTAAGGCAGCTATGCTAGCTTTTCTGATTTATAAGCTTCTGCGCAGGTGAAATTCACCTGTGAAACCAGCTGCCTTCTGATACCCTGCTTACAGAAACATGTGTTGTCGTGTTCAAAAAGACTAGTGCAAGCAGGTGTTCGCAAACACGAGTTATAAAGGCAACCCGTGAATAGTAGAACTGGAAACTTAACTTAGAAACATGTTTTATACTTTTATTTAGGCAACTCCCTAAATGCAAAGACAATAGTTTCTTAAATGGCTGTTTTAGTATTTCAGCTGAGATGCAGCCCATATCTGTAACTCTGCTTCCTGCAAAAACCATCAGTAGTGACAGCAATATTATGTGGGGGTTGACCTAACGCGTAAAACCCGAGTGATACTATAAACCGTGATTTACAGGGCTTGATGTAACACACATCAGTGATGCAGGATAAAGATTTCTAAAAACTGAGCCTGGCAAAGGACCAGGGCCAAACTGCCAGCTTTTAGTGAACTTCACAGAATGGAGACCAGTATGTGCAGCATAAATTCACTGGCAAAGGGGAACTTAACCATTTTTTGCATATTTTCATTCAGAATGGGGTGGACATAAGCAGCAACATGAAGCAAAAATGTCTTGTGGTCCCACCTTCACACGGTTTCGCTCTGGAGACTTTTCAGACTCCTTGCCAAATGCAGGCCCTTGCAAAGTTGTTGGCATGTGAGATGTAAATCACTCATGCAGCATGACATCTACCATCAGAGGTGTTAATGGAGAATTATGTTGCACTGGGTGGCTGGTGAGATAGCAGAATGGCAATTAAATCCTAGAAGTAAGGGAATACTTTTTCCATCCTTTCTTCTGGGTAGCGCTGGCATTACGGCTGCACACCAATACCTGGAGTTCTCAACTCTTGCCTGGTTTGTGCCAATTTCCAGCAGCACCTTTAAAGTTTTTCTGGCCCTAATGAACATAGGACTACCTTTAACCCATGATAGGGAGCATAAATTTAGCAGACTGTGGAAGTGGAAGATTTCTGTTATTACCGATTTTTCCCCTGTCCCTCTCTACTTCTTCCCCTAACATTTGGCAAGGAAATTAGAGCTGATAATGATAGCTGGCATCTACAGGAGGTGAAACTTTGAAGCTTTTAATCCACGGATCTCAAAGTGCTTTCTGAATACTGAATTTCACAGCTGTTTTTGGAGTTAGGTATAAAGCTGGAGTAGAAGGAAGTTCCACAGTTTGCCAAGTGATATGTGGAAAGTCAGTAGCAGAGCTCAAAGTAGAACACAGAAGTCTTTCCTCCAGCCCTTTGTTCCATTTCTAGACAATATATACTGTTCTTTAATCTTAGAAATACATCCCACTTATTTTCAGAACAGTCAGGTGCATAGTCGTGATTAGCTAAAACTCAGTACCATGGTAACTCTTAACAGAAGCAAAGGCAATTGACACATAAAAAAGTAGATTTAGGAAGAAATCAGGAAAAAGTCACACTGAATGCCGTTTTGTTTTGTTTTGTTTTGTTTTTGAAGTTTCACATTTCCCAGCCACTAGAAATCTGGGGGTTCAAATGAAAGGAGCAAAGGGAGTACAGATTTTAGAAATGCTACTATTTTTTTTTTTTTGGTCTACCATCTATTGCCTCAAAGTCATCCAAACCTACTAGCCACCTTGCTCTACAAGACTTCTGTGCTTGCAGATGATAAAGAGGTTCAGTTTTGGTATGAGGGCCTGACATCCCAGTTTGTGGTTTGCCACGTGTGCCTAGTGGTCTAGGGCACTCAGAGTTTGTGAAGCCATATAAACATGAAATGGTAAAAAACAAACTTCTCTATAGGCAAAATTTCTTTTATTTTTGTCTGTAAAGTTTGGAGAAGATGTACCAGATTTGTTTTGTTTTGTATTTTCCTTAAAAAGAGAACCAACAGGGCTTGAAAGCAAGTGGATCTGTGGAGCTGTCAGCAGAATCTAAAAAGAAACTCTCTGGGAATCCCATCCACCTCCTCACTTGCAAGCAAAAAGACATGGAAAATAACACATCAAAACTACATTTCTTAAATATTTTATATAAAACGTCCAATGTTCCAGCCTTCACAAGAATGCCAGATAGCTGTACTTCCTTTAGTGTTTTATATATGATACTTCAGAAAAATCTGAAATAAGTTTATGCCTTGGATATGCTACCAATAGCAAACTATGTTGTAATCAACATCATAGGTAGTTCTGTCATATACGCTTTCTTAAAGGCATAGGCAATGTAAAGGCAGAACCCCTCCCTCATGGAGCACCCATTCCTTAGGTTATACAGGACAGGGCGGTTCTTGAGCTTATGTTTGAGCCTATGACATGGTCTACTGGTAAAACTAGAATCGGATCTCAGATGAGTTTGTGATTTACAAGAACTGATTGACCAAATGAGTGTCCTAAACCTTTAGGAGGTACAGTCAGTTAAAAATGAATTTGATACAAGGTTAAAGACATAATAAAAATGCAAATGCAACCTAGGGAGTCTGGCGTCGTGCCTCTGCTATAATCATGAGTCCACAGTGCTTGTACATACAAATGGGGCAAAGTTAAATACGAGTTTGAAGTAAGGGATTTCTTACTCAATAGAAGAACATATAACTCTAGCTTTTAGCCAATTTGGCACTGAAAAGCATGATTAGATCTTTCTGTATTTCTTCATTAACTGCAAGGTTGCATTGTGCAAACACAGTTTGATGTACATATTTGTATGTGACTGGGACACAAAGATCAACTATGTCAAGTTTAAGTAAATACAGGCATGCTAACTCAAACAACAAGCTGTTTGCCCAGCAAAGCAGCATAACTCTTGCAAACCGAAAGTCACTTCCTCATCTTTACTTACAAAACCTTGTTTTCTTGGTGTCTTTCCTTGCTAGGAGTCCTGCAGACTCAGTTTTTTAAAGCGTGCTAAACAATTCTGTATGGATGTAATCAAGTGTATTGTAAGGCATCTGAGGTTTTCTTCCTGTTATAAGGACACCTGCAATGTGGGGCTTTTGAGATCTGGCTGCTTCAGTCAAAAAACAAAGTATTGCATTTTTTATTCACTTGATAGATCAGAAGATGTGCTCTATAGCAAGCCTTGAGCTTCTTATTTCCTCTTTTTGAGTTACTGTAACGCTTCTGAGAGATGCTGGAAAGACAGCAAGGTAGCTCAAAGTCCATTATCCATCACATGTACTTTAGCAAGTAACTTGAGTTAAAGTTGTAATTTGCCTTGCTTATAATATGAATTTAATGTATGTTGGTCAGTGTTTTCACTAACATGATATTAAAATACTGTTCTTTCCTGAACCTGGCCAACCCATAAGGCCTGATTTATAAGGTTCCCTCCCAGTATGCAGAGCAGAGAGGGGAAAGAAGGTGGCAGAGCTGCCTGTAAGCTGCCTTCAGTCGTAACCCCTGTATTCGGGGCCTGGGCAGAGGGACCTGCGTAGTCTTTGGTATGAATTAGAGCAACCCTGCAGGCTGCTGGAGACAAATGCCATGGGACAGTGGCAGTGGAGCTAACTTCGGTGGTAATTTTCCGTGATACTTGTGCTTAGACCGCAGTAGCTACTTGGGGCAAGCAAGAAATGGTAGCAGCTTTCAATCACTGAAGGCTTTGATAAGATCCAAACTAGAGCTGAAAGATGGTGCTGTAACTATTTTAAAAGGTGTAAAGAGTACTTCCTGCTAAACACCATTAATCGTTCCATACTCTCTCACTAAAGCTATATTTATAGTATCTGGCACCATGGGTCATGATCCTGATAGGGCATTTATATGGACAGACATCACAGCTCAACATAGCAAACAAGATAGAAAGTGACTGAACTTGAGTAATATCTTAAAAACAGGTTTTCTACGAAATCAGTTTTTCCTGTCTGGATTGTGGCAAACTGCAGCCAAAGATCATCACCGCTGTCTGGAACTGGTCTGCTGCAGAAGAATCGGAGGTGAGCGTATGCATTACTTTGTGCTGGGTTTGGATGGTTTTCTGCCTTGGCTTCTCTATGTCTTTCTTCAAAGTCTGTCTGTACTTCGCTTTTGAGGGCAGCATGCAGGAGGGGAGCAACCAGGAAGCAGGTTGAAGGATCATTGCCTGCTGAAGCTCTTTTAGCCTTCCAACTAAAACCCCCAGGGAAGCAGGGGGGAGGTGATGGGGGATCAATCACAATAATGGAGAAGCATTCACGGGGGAATTTTTAAAGACAGATCGTTTGGTTAGAGACATTTCCTTCTTTTTCCCTAACATCCAGCTGCTGAACTGAATTCTAAAATGTACCAGGTCAGTGCAAAGCATTACAAACCTACAGCCAAAATGGCCTAAAAAACTCCAGATGTCCCAACGGTCTTTTGCTGTGTTATTTCTCACCCTATCCAGAGCAGGAGTATTTCCCACAAATGAATACGCTAGAATCTAACACACAAACACTTTCAAACCTCCTTATAGGTTGAAGAGTGCAACATCCAAGAGCTTTAAGATGCTATTGCTTCTTTCTGAACAGAAATCAGTCTTTTCCTTGCCTCCCCCTCCAAATGGCAGTAGAATACTTGTTTCTAACCCAGCTTTTCCCATCTTTTACCCATCAGAATTAGAACTAAATGTCAGTGAGAAAATTCACATGGGAAAAATAAGGCCATTTATTAACATCTATATATGGTATGTATATATATTACAGCAGGTAGCTGACCTAAGGACAGTTCATATCCATGAAAGAATAGAGCACCTATGCAACCATAAAAAGAGGTAAAATTTTGTTCTGCTTTCCCCTTTTTGTGCCACTTTGAGGTGCTGGTGTATTTTATGCTTAAGAGTCAGTTTGTCAACTGGCTGGCAATGCTTCAAAAGTGCCTAACTGCCGGACAGCAAAATTGTTGAGGTTTTTCCTCTAATCAAATAGCATGACAGGGAAAAAATGGATGTAATTCTGGGACTGTTGAAGTCAACAGAGCTGCGACAGGAGAGCTGCAGAGCTGCACGGTTTCACCCATAGCTAAAAGCAAGACAAGCAGCGTGCTGTGTTCAGCTTATCTCCCTTTTAAAATTTGCTATTACAGCAGTCCAAAAGTAACATGACAAAATGCAGGTACTGCATCTCGGTGTATTAGCAGAGAATACAGGATTTTTATTTTTTTTTAATAAGAACCACCGCAGATGCACAATGAAGTGTTTAACTACTGTAGTTATCAAGTACCTACACAGTTCATACTTCACATTGGACCAAGAGAGAGGGTGAATTTAAGAGGGAAAGCAGCTCAGTTTGGCTCATACTCTCTGTCATGGGGACGACTTCTGTTTTTTACAACTATGCCAATGGCTTCTCTGTTTGTAAGATCAGACTTTGGGGAAATTCTTGCCTATGATGTCAGAGACCCCACACCCAGGCCTTTTAAATTAAAACTCATCTCCCCAAGCCTTCCTCCCTAAACTTTGAAACCTGCCCTTTAAAAACAGAATCTTTAAATCTCACCGGTGGGCTGGACGAGGCAAGGAGACAAAGAAACACCTCTCCTTTAGAGTAGCATTAGAGGTAATTGGGTGGATGAGAATTATCTTTCAGTTCAGGTTCTTTACTTGATGAGTCTGAATTTAATATGAGCAAACAGCATTTCTGGGTTTGCTGAGACCTGCTAGTATTCTCTTGGTACATGGAAAGGTCAGGATTTTTTTCTTTTCATACATCATTTACAAGTAATTGCAATGACCAAGTTGGTACAACTCCTTAACACAAAGCAGCAAAACGTACCAAGGAGAGAAAAGGATACTTTGTTGCTATTTCTTAATTAACAGTTCTGTGTAGTCAGCGCTCAGCTGTATTCAGGTGGACTCAAAGGGCCAATAGGGAGGAATTTTTTCCCCTCTTCTTGAATTTGTATGTCTAGCTTTTGTGTCAATTATCAGTACCTGTTACCTGTTGAACAATCCTGTGTATTAAGATAGCAAGGCTATTTGATATTTACTTATGAAGAGACCATTTCTAAAGCAGTGATACCGGAAGTTTCGAACCATTTGCTAGAACTTCAAAGAAGACAGTTCTTGAACAAACAGCCATTCAGAATAGCCCTCCTTTCCAGGGAGAGGAGGTCTTCCCTGAGGGGTGAAAATGAGTGAAGCACAGCTTCACACCCTATGTGTGCAGTCTAAGCACCCTAGCTTGCTTTCTTATACTCTCTGCTCACGTGCTAGAGCCACGTTGTCCTCTAGCATTCAACCTGGAAGCACTGTCCTTCCAGAAATGATTTTCAGAAATGCTCAGAGATGATTTTGAGATCAGGTTGAAGGCCTGTTTTGCCACCTATCCTCAGTATATATTTCCTGGAGTGATGGCAGGTCCAGGCAGTTATGGAGTAAAACTTTAGTTGCTCATTCTACATGAGACTACATTCGTGAGTGCAGTTTCCTACTGCGTGGACAGGCTATCATTCCTGTGCCAGACATCTTGATTTCGCCTTCTGCCTTTGGCTTTCAAGGGCATTATAAGGCAGACAAGATAACCCCACATCTTTCCTGGAAGTGCCCAAAATTTGCTTCATAAACAAATGCTTCATGATCAAGAGAGATCAGTGAGCAGAGCGTTGTCCCCATTGCTGAGGCAATGGGACAGATATGCAGAGTTCGTGCTGGGGACCAGTCATGGAGGGTGACCAAGGAAGAGATAACAGGTATCTCGTAGGGGAGAGAATATATGGAGAATGAAGCAGGCAAAACTATGCCTGCATCAGAGCAGAGAAAGATTTAGAAAAAATCCTTTGTGCTTGTTAAGATTTTTGTAAATCCCAGTCTGCCTGAACATGGGCTCGACCTTCAGAGAGCAAAAGGGCTGGCAAAGGAAGAAGTGGTTAGAAAATTACCTACTTACATTAATTCTCTGGATAGAGAGAAACTTACTTGTAAAGGTTTTTTTTTTTTTTTAAACATCTTATAGGTCCTATCAACTACAGCTCTGTCTGTGAGTCTGTGGAATATGCAAGGCTTTTTTTTTTTTTTTACTCTGTACCTCTCAGGTTTGTTGCCAAGTGCCCAAAAAAGAGCTTAAGAAGCATTTATCTATCTTTCACTGGTATGACTGGGACCCTCTTGCTATTCTGTTGTCCTCCAGATATTCCTGAGTCTTAGAGAAACTGATTCTCTTTTTTCTCTTTTAAGAAAGTGTTTTCCCTTTTTCTTTATGCAGCAGCGTGATGTGGAGCTGTCATCCCTGTGCGATAGATTGCAAAATGGGTTAGTCCTCCCTTTCTTACCTCTGCTCCTGGATATCGCTCTCATTTCACTTACTTAGGCATTGTCACGTAAGTATTAATCAGGATTCTGTGTGAAGAATCAGTTTGGCTCTGGCAGTCAAGTGATGCTAAACTGTGTGTGATGGGTGAATCTAGGGACATACAATTTCTGGTCTGAACGCTGGAAAAACTTAAGTCTATCTGTCTTTAAACCCTAACATTATGCACTACTAATTTTGGAACAAGCTGCTCAGGCAACCTTGTCACTGTAGTTTTCCAGATACTCTGATTTCATCTTGGTTAAAACTTCGTTTCTACAGCCCATCACTTTCAGTCATCAGTATGTGCTGTATCTAAGCTTCCTATGTATCAAAAAGGATATGCACAGAGATAAATAGTCATGGAAAGATGTGTTCAAGGGGCAGACTTTAAAAGGCATTTAGACGGTAGAGAGGCACACTGATAGAAGAAATGATCAGAGGAGTTACATACTGTTGTGTATTTTGGAATTCCCATTTTCAAATCTGCCCCGAGATCCTTAATTATGGAACAGGTGCACAAGGAAAACCATAACCTATTCCCCTTTGTGCAGCTCTTTCTGGTTGGAAGGATTTATTAAGCCAATGTCAATATTCTTCCCATCAATTTTGGAACGTCTGACTCTTTGTTGAAACAAGCTATTAGCAGCAATAAAAGACACAGGACTAGAATAATTGTCTAGAGTTCTCTTGTGTGAAATATTCGCTATAATGTGAAGAAGCCAGTAAGTAATATTACACTCACGGCTTACTTTGGCTCACAGGTGGCAGCAAAATCAATTAACTACTTCTATCCATAGGAATTTATTGACTTCCACCCATTTTAGAAAGAAATGTGACTTTCAGTTGGTAAAGTTACAAAATGTGTGTCTCATGCTGTGCAGTTTTTGTGACGTGCTGCAGGACATTCCCTTCTGTACCCGTCATCCTAGCTCTGTGCAATTGTGCTTGGTCTGGTGATTATTTCCAAGAAGGCAGAGTCTGCGTCAGTACTGAGACATCTTCCTTACTCAGGTGGGCTGCTAATCTGCATTCACATTTGAAGTTTCTCGACCTACTGGTTGGTAACGCTACTCATCTCTTGCTACTTTTTCACAAAACTCAAGTCAGCAAAAGTTGCACTGACTAGTATGAAACTCATAATACCTTGAACAGTGGGAAAGTGTGTTTTTGCAGATAAGGCACCCCAAACTACTCATTTAACTCAGTGCGATCCCCACACTATGAATCTGGCACCACACCAGGGAAAGATATGGGAGAAAGAAGCCAACCTATTATAGCAGGTAGATCAGTACATATAAGTGTAGGCAATCATTTAATGGGAGCCTAGCTAAATAAGCTGCCCCTCACCTTTTGTTCTTTTATAGATGTTTGTGTTACTAATTATGCTGTGGGTTTAGGTCTGCAAAGTAATGAGGCTGTTCTACCTGCTGATGTCAAAATATCTGACTGTTTGCTGATACTTTAAAAAAGCAGGTAGGAGAGAACTGGCTGCCAAGAATGGACTGAGAGGGTTGGTTGCAAAAGTTTACTCCAGTGAGTGCCGGAGAGGTTGGACTGCCCTACAGATTTGGAAAGAAATGTTGATTTTTGGAGATGTTGCTGATAGGAATGTTCTCCTGAGTAGTCTTAGCATATGAGTGTGTGTTCCTCACTCCAGATGTTGCATGCACTAAGCCTACATCTGGGTTTTCATCAAGGAGCAGACTGTGTGCATCTCTCTTGTATATTTTAATTAAAATAACTTGCATACGCATGTCAGTGTTCCCACTGAGTCTGAGGGTGTTTAGCTAACTGGTTTTCATTTTGTTGAGTGTACATTGGGACCAGTTTGTGTTTCTAAGCTTTTGTGGATGACAAAGTTTTAATTGAATATGTAATGAGCGTTGTATTTTGGTAACACAGCTCTTTGCTAACTACTAAATCCGATCAGGAACTTCTGTATCAAACTATCTGAAATGAATGGGCCATTAGCAAAGAAACAAGTTATTAAAGCGCTGTGTAATAAAAAGGATTAAACATCCTCGTATGAGAAGGATTTTAGCAATGGGATAATATGGCCTGTATCAGCTGCTAAGAAGCAGATATAATATCATAGCAAAAATAGGAGTGATACAATAAAAAGGTGAATATTCAGTGAATTAAGGTGTTAAAAGGAAGTAACGAGAGAGTAGAAATCAGTATAGTAATGTAGATAGGTTAGTGTGGGCGCAAGCAATAGCTGATGTAGCTTTTCATCAATAGATCACCTGGTTCAAATCCAGATTATAAGGCAAATTCTACCTTGACATAAATCACGTATTTAACCCCATTGACCTCAATTAGTAGAATCTGGCCCTGCCTCAATGATGATTTAAATTCATTACTCCACATGAGTGAAAAATTGAGAATGAATACATTGCTCTTCAAATGTTACATATTTTTATTTTCAAAAGCAGACTACAAAATTCTTACGTATTTTTAATAGTCCTCTATATCCAAAGATACAGATAGGATGGAAGGGAAAATTGTTCATTGTTAGCTGTTACGATCTGATACCTGCTTCGTGACTCATATGAAGTGAATACGAGCCTACTGGATTGCTGTACGGACTGGAGACTTGCCTAGACTTTTTCACAGTTATTGCTGCTTTGAGCAACTTAAGAGAGACATTGTCTGCATCAGGAATCTCTAAAGCAATTTACCCAAAAATTCTTCTGGCTGTCATCAGGCAGATTTTGGGTTGTGCCTAGAAATAGACCAAAATTAATATTGGTTTTATTACTGAGCTCCTGATTCAGACTAAAATGAAGTGGTTAGAAGGACGTATGTGATTGAAGAGCTCTTCTGAATAGCGTGTATTTAAACCCAAGACTGAATTTCAGGATCTAAGAGGGAAGAACAAAGAACAGGAGAGGCTGAAGAGGAGTGAAACGGATTATATCCACAAGACCCGTATAAATAGCTTAGATTGCACTGTAGTGTTAGTCTGTTGGCCTTGGCCAGCTATTTAACACATTGGAACTGAGATACCTTCTCATCCCTTATAAAGATAAATCTCCACAAAATTAAGACCTGTGAAGAAAATGATTGCACTGTTGATAGTATGTTAGACAATTACAAATGATAGGTTGAATTCAGTTTAACCTCAAAATAACTTAAAAACCTGATCTAGTCACTGCATTTTTCCCAAATAATGCATTCTTTTAGCTCTTTAAAATGAGCTGCAGCAAAGCTGCTACACAAGCAGGAGTCAGGAAAGAGACCTTACTCAATATTTCAGTCAGCCACCTGTGGGTGACTGAGACTTGCTAGTTAGGGCTTCCCTTGGGTAAATAAAAAGCTACTCGTTTCTTTCTTTGAAGGAAAAGCTGTAAGGAAGTTTTCTTCTTTGGGAATTTCTTTGCTTAAGCAATAGCGTTCTTCAGAAAAAAGGAAACATTCAGTGAATTCTAGTCCTAGCTTTCAAGAACCCCAAACCCAACATTCTGACTGCTAAAGGGAATACTAGATGCTTATATATCAGGTCCAAGCTGGTTTTAAGTGAGTGCAGCTCCATCAATTATCATGGGGTATGCTGAGTAAGATACATCACAGGGTAATCACACCCACACTTTTGTAGGGAAGGAAGATTGGTTTGGGTATTTTTATCCTTTAGTTGTTCAGGAATTCTTATCTGAAGAAAACGAGAAGCTGTAGTTTCTTGGCATTGACACCGCTATGACCTCATTGATTTGAAGGAAGGTTGCTATGGTGTAACTGCAGAATCTGTTCAGTGATGTGTACAGTGTCACCATTAAGAGCCCATCATCTGCCAAATACCGCACAGTGATAACTGGGAGCCTGCATTTTCCCTTCTGCCTCCCACCTTCACATAATGCCATATGGTAACTGTTGCAATTGCTGACCTTTAGTGGCTATGAGTGTGTCTTCAGACTACCCTCTTTTATTTGTTAAATCACTCTTTTTCTCAGCTTCAGGCCTTGGTTGCACACCAGACTAAGCAGGATCATTTACTACTGTAGATTTCTTCCTAGAAGAGTTGACTGGCTTGTCCTTTGAAATCTGCTACAAAAATAATTACAGGCAAGCTGCAGTTTTCTCTCCTACGGAAACAAGGCCTCTCCCAGGCCCCCGTTGTGCCAAAACTTGGGGTCAGAGCTGCCTGCAGGCAAGAGCAGGGAACGTAGCCTGCTGCCTGCGGCTGGGATCCTGCAGGACACAGGTTGATGCCTGTGCCCATGCAACAATCCCATGTCAGGAAGAGTATCTCGGCACCTGAAGACTGGTCTTGTTACCAGCAGTTTGTATTAGGCTTTTTGCATAGAGCAGTGAGTGTGGCTCAGACCTATAACTAAAGGGACTTGGGAGCAAGCATGTGCTGTGGGCAGGATTACTCGTGCTGTGCCTATGCCCCAGGGACGGGGCGATACAAATGCCAAACTAACATCAAAGATGTGAGCATGCTACGAGGTAGAAGGTGATTCAGCTAGCCACAATAAAACAGCTTTATGTAGAATACGTCAGCCTTGGGATGTGGAGAAAAATGTGTCACAATGATATAAAGCCACATATGCGATGGCACTTTACCAGGGAAGTCCAAAGCAGCACGTTCGATGACTGCTTGGGGTCTAGCGGGGAGATTTGTACATCACTATCCCCAGGCAGGAGAAGAGTTCAACCTGCTCTTAGTTTGGAGGAGAAGAGACAGTCATGTGCTGAGCAAGGATGGATCATTAGGAGGGGAGTGGAAGGCAGGAGGAGGGGGGAGGTTTGATTGCTTCACTAATGAGGAAAAGAGAGAAGTCTGTAAAGTGAAGGGGTAAAAGTCTGTGTGCTGTAATACAGGTAACAGATGCTGGAAATTTTCCAGCTACCATTTTCCCTCCTGGTGTGAATTTTGTCTTTATCACGTTATTTAAATGCCAGTAAAACTTATAAGCATAGCCTCAGTTTCTCCAGGCCATGTGGTATCTAAAGCTTTCCTTGCAGTTTTCTCTTGTCTTCTCTGTAACTCAAAGTAGAGATGGTATCCTTTGTATCCTGGATTAGAGTTATTAAGATCAACCTGAACTGGTGTATCAGCAATGACAAAGTCTCAACTCCCTGGGTTTGAGGTTGTCCAATCTCTGAATTCCTTCAGGGATCTAAACAGCACAATATTGCTCATACATACCATGCAGAAGAGCATTCCTCCTGAATGTCATGTGGGGTTTCCACTTTTTTCCAGTGGCACGCCTCTACTATATTTAACCTTTTGTTATTTTTCTTTTGTACTAAAAACACGAAACAGGTAGAATAATATGAGCAAAAGTAATTGTCTAGTCATTTTACTGCATCATATGCAACAGCCAGCGGATAAATTCTAAGGTGCAGAACAAAGAGACAGAAGAGGAGAGAGAGATCGTTTCTGAGACTCTGATTTCTCCAATGATCTGTCAACATTTTTTTTTTCCCTAAAGGAAATTTGACATCAGTGCCTGTCATGTCCACTAGGTTTTGCCATTGAATAGGCAGTACTGATCCTTTGATCTGAAATTAAATAGATATATGAGCTTTTAGTTTTAACACAGCCAGGTTTTTCTGTGGTAAAGAAATCTTGTTTTCTCTATTCCTGATCTCTGACAGTTGGTTGGCAGAGAGGGGAGGAATAATAAGTTTTAATTATATCTCCCCAAACAAGCAGATTTGAAAGCAATGCAGGGATTACATGAGAATAAAATCCCTTCAAGCATTAACTGTCGCTGGTAAAAGGATGTTAGATATAATCCTATAAGGTTAGATGTCCAGACGTCCTGGTTGAACCAGGACAGTCTAATTTTTAATTTAACGTTCTGTCATCCTGATTATTTTCTTTGGGAGGCTCATGTGTCATGTTTGCCTTTGTGCCATACTCGAGAGTGGCACAATCGTGAAAATAACACTTTAAGTCATCATGCAGCTTTTCTCCTCCAATTTCATCAACCAGCATCACATGTCAAAATGCATTGAACATCACAAGCCAGGAGAATAGGAATTGTATTATCTTCTGCATTAAAAAGGAATAGATAAGCAAGAGAACAAAGGGAGAGTAATAAAGAGGAGTGAGGAAAATAACTCCAGATCTATACATGCCTTTTTTTCTTTATGAGGAAAGATGCCCGTGACAATACACAATATACTTGTCACTTGCTTGTTATGTAGAGCTTGAACCAAACCAGTCCCAAAAAGCTTCAGGTGCTGTCCCCTTCAGGCACTTCTTGGTTGGCAGGAAACTAGTAAGCAAATGCCAGCTGAATAGTTAAGAAAATGAAATGATTTTTTTTTTATTCCACCCATGAGCTTTCAAACTCCCTCAGACAACAGATGGGTGATCCAAATTGGGTCTAATAAAACAGGGACAGATATTTTTTCTGAGGCTAGAAGAAGTTTGGTCAGACTTAGCAGTGTTTATTGTGCTCCTGCAATTTTTGCTTTTCGCCTGGAAGCAGAAAAATATGCTGAAATAAAGTCTAGTTTCCTGCTGAAACCAGGAGGGTATTGTGAATCACAGGAGAGAACTGGATCCTTTGTGATTTCTGGGCAGAACAGGTTCGGAGAGGCATCCAAACTCCTCAAGGATTTTCTGATCGTCCAACCTTGAGGCTTTCCTTCTCTCAATTCTCTGTGCTTCCTCAGAGTCTTATTGCGAGAGTCACTGAGTGGTGCCTTTGCCCAGTTTTGCTGTTAGGTAAGAGCATCCGTTGGCTTTGAGAAGGTGCTAGTGCTTTGTAGGATGAGATCTTACAAATACCATGGTCAAGAGGTAATGCACAAGGTTTTAGTAAGCAGCTGACCTAACCAACTAGTTGTTCACTTTTCAAGCCTGATTCTTTTATGAAGCATTTAAGTCTCATGAATGTTTTGCTCTTACATCCACTTGTTCATCATCGCTCCACTTAAGTCAGGACTCACGTCTGTGATTCATTTAGAATTTCCCAAGTGCTCCGAGGCTGTGCACGCAGAACCAGAATCTCAGCCTTCCTTGGGGAGTTCTTGAAGGTCTAAGTACAGTACAACTTACTTTCCCCTTAGGGTAGACAGTAGTAACTTTAAAAGACGTCTCTTTGGATGAGTAGGACATGTCATCCTTAGACTTGGGCCAGGCACTGTGCACCAAGGTCTGTCAGTTGTTACATCTAGGCAGCCCTACAAATATGCAAGCGCAGGGTAATGTGCTGAAGTACAGTGAAGCATGTTAGTCATCCTGAGGGAGGGTCCTCTGGGAGCTCTCTCTGTGAAAAAAAATACTGCTGTAAGAATTAAAGAGGAGGTGTGAACAAAGCATTACCGCTCTGAGGAACAAAAAAAGCCCTTTCTTAAGTAAGGAATATTCCTGACCTGCTCCTAACAAGTCAGCAGTCAGTGACACTTGGAAATCCTTGATCCTCAAGTATTCATCCCTCTTGGGTTAAAGGTACAGTAGGGAGAAGGCTGTGTTAATAAAGCAGTGGAGATGTGCTCTCTCTTCATATATTTGTGAAATTTCAGCTGGTGCTAACTGGAGTCTTGTGTTCTCTCAGCGCTGCTGGTATATCCGAAGCAAGCCAGTGCAGGAAGAAATGGAAGGAGCTCTCTCCAACACAGCACAGCCACCTGGAAGCAGTTAATGCTGTGGAAGAAATGGAGAAGCCAGTTGCTTGCAGCAGAAGGACAACAGCAGGAACCCTAGATGTACAGGGGTGGGACAGGATGGAAGGATGGCAGGCCCTTTCCATCCATCGCTCTGCATGTTCTTGCAAATGCAATGGTAAAATGTCCAGGCTGGTGCCACTGTCCATTGCCCATCTCCAGACAGGCCCTTAAGTGGATAAACGATACCGAGGTCTCTTACTCTCTGTTTTTCTCTCCTTTTTCCACATTTTGGCAGATTCCTGGTGGTTGGGTTTTGCTGTCATTTTTTATCACTTTTGTTTTACATCAAAGAGTGGAAGAAGAAAGCTTTCTGTTCTGTCTGAGCAGATGAGCTCATGGGTAAATGAGCAAAACCAGACCATTGAAATCTCAGCATTATGCAGTTTGATGGTAGCCAAAAGGACAAGGGAGAATCTTCCGACTGGGCAGGACACCCTCCACTACCCACTACTAATCTTGTCATTCCAGAATGTAACTCTAGACGCTTTGGACTAGATTGGGATTTGAGATACACCTATTTCAATGTCATCAGTCTTTTCGTCTGTTTCTGTTTTAATTAATGTTTTGTGGGCTGTATTTCTGCAGCTGGATAGTAGGCTGCTTTGGATCCAATTTATTTCCGTGGATCAGGCAATTTAGTTTGCTTTGAAGTTTTCATTGTGATTTATATTTGGATGTGCCTCTATATAACTGAGAATTAAAAATGAGTATTTATGCCTTTTTATTGTCATTATGTCTTTGTGATTAAACGGTTGTCCATAATAATGGATAGTCACCCAGGAGGTCCTTTCCAGGCCAGCATTCATCCAGCGAAGGTAGCAGGATGCTCTGCCATGCAGTGTGGCATGGATACAGAGCTCACAGGGCAGTGGCGCACAGATAGAGAGAACAGATTTAAAGACAACTTAAAGCGAGATTCCTTATCAATCGCAAAGGGTGCTCAGTGCAGTGTTGTCAGCCCCACTGCTATCGCACTGCTGGCTCCACACCGGTTTCAAAACAGAGGCTTCTGCTGCCTTCCGCAGCTCCAGCACTGACGCAGAGTCCGAGGCAGAGTCAGTGAGGCGGAGTGAGTTCTGTGAACCTTTAACTATGATGGTGTTGTGCAGAAAACTAAATACTTGTAGCTCCCAGCCTCAGGCTGGACTCAGGCGTGGCAGTTTGTATAACCACCAGCAGCTGTTCCTTTGCTGGCTGGGCCTCAATCTTCATTGAAGGCAATGGAGGGAGAGAGATTAAGTAATGCTGCAGGCACAGCTGCATCTATTTTTTTTTCCCCTGTGGCATCGCCACTTTACCACTTGTTAAATGAATGGCCTCTGCTGATTCCTTTCCCCTTCTGTGAAGTACGAAAGCAAGCCAGACTTGGACTCTGCTCTTCACCCCAGAGCAAAACAAGCAGTCTAACTTCTTAACAGCCAACAAATTAAGCAAGGCAGTTAAATAAGGCCACAAATGAGTCTATTTTATCGGCTTGTGAGTTTTGGAGTATTGAAGCATACCAGGTTTTTCACCCACAAAAATCAATGTGTTGATCTCAAAGCACTCCACCTTTACTTGCTAAATGTCACATCAGGCCTGGGAGCGTATCTCCATCATGTTGAAGAGAGCTTGGGGCACCAGGCAGCCAGTCTTGCCTGTAACCAGGGGCAGATGCCACTGAGCTGTGGTTGGAGACGTGACTGAGTGCGCTGGATTTGACAGTGCTGAACGAGAAGCTACATGGGACCCGTGGCAGACTTGGGAATTCACCTAGTTTCACTCAGGAGGTCACATTCCCAGTTTCTTCTCCTTGCCTGCCCTCCTCTTCCTCCTAACCGCTCTTAGCCCAGGGGCATGGCAAGCACCAGCAGCAGCACATTGTTCCTGAGAAGCAGAGTTAAGCTGCACTGTCCCCTCTGTGTTACTTGAGAGGTGCAAGGTCATCACTTTAACAGAAATCAACAACATTAACTAGGAAGAGCCCACAGTACATTTTGTTATGTGCAAAGAGAACTTGGTACAACCTTTCTCATGACAAATAAATCTTTGGCTAGAGTAATCGAAATGTTCTGGCAGTAGCTAAAAGGAGCAGTGCACTTTGGGTAGGACATATTCTGGCTACTCCGTCAAGGTGAAACTCACCCTGAGCAGCTGGCCAGTGCAAGTCCCACTTAAGCCCTCACATATACATTATATCCCTCAAATCTTTAAATCCCTCTCTGAAGTGGGCCTCCAGGTCCTTTGTCTCTTCTCAGAGAATGCTTTTAAATTCTTGTCGTGAAGCTTATACCTGTTTCATCCAAAACAGCCCGGGGAAACTGTGGCACTACTAAAATCAGTAGATGTCTTGACTTTCCTGAGCCAGTGTTCTACCTCTGTGTGTTTCGTAGGCTTTCCAAAATGTTTCTGTTAGAAACAAGAGTAGGCCTTCTCTCTCTTCCCTCGTAGGGTGTTGTACCCTTTGTCATCCAGCTGCCATGTATGCTTGTATGGTACTTATTTCTTTCCTTGCTGATTTGTTTTACACTGAGGTCCAAGTCCTTTGACTGTAGGAGCTGTTGCTGATTTACCCTGACGAAGGGTAAACCAGATCCATAGGTCATGAGTAATGTAGCGTAAGGGCCTTGTCTTCAACTTACCTGGAGAACGTAGTGCCGTTTAGGTGCTAAATAATAACTATAATAAAAAAATGCCCTGATTCAGCTAATGAGGTGTCCCCAGGAAGAGAATTCCACTGGAGAGGAACAGAGGATTGAAAAGCACGGCAGTTTGAGTGTAGCGGTATTAGGGATGATTAACTAGTACTGTAGAAGGTCGTGGCAGAAGCATAAAGAACAAGCTGTGGAAAACAGAGATTCTCTTCCATAAATAAAATAGTATGGTGTTCTTAAAGAAGCAGGACTTGGAAACAAGCAGACAATGTAAATAAGTAAGTAGCAGGGGGAATGTGAGAATATCAGTCAAGAAATTAAGCCGACAGCATAAATAAGCAGGCAGCCATAGCCTGGGGGGTGGATAGAAGAACAGGAAGCCAAGCAAAGATGCCAGTGGAATAGTCAAGAAGAAAGAGAATCTGTGCTGCGAAGACAAATGGTGTAATGGAAGGAGTCTGACAAGGAATTTCACCTCAAAGGAAATGTTAAGCAGGGCTGGACAGCAAACAAATAAATACAAGTAAAGCGTAGGTCACAGTCAAAGAAACTTTAGCATCCTTGCCTCTGATAAAACTAAATTTACCTCAAAAAAGTGATTGTTTCTCCAAGTCACTGGTTTTATATCTAAGAATGTTTTTAAAAACTGCACACTATATAGACTGTAAATGTGCCTAGGGAGGAATGCATTATGTATATAGAACTGTCAGTTATTCTTTGCATTTCTGAAATCCTTCACTTTGAAAACCCATAAATGACCTGTAGGAGGGCCTTCTTGAAGCCGGCAGCTGTAATTTTTGTTTTTGCTTTTAAGCTGTATCATTAGCAAATACTTTTCTTTTGCAACTAATAGTCCTTGCGGGATGTATTTGAATATTAAAAAAAAGAGGAGGGGGATCAAAAGATATGTTTGCAGTAAACTTGTTTTTTGCATTTCCTATATATTCTTCTGATAAAATGAACCATCAAACTTTCTAACTAGTTCTGTTTGGCCCAAGAGCCCACCTTACTACTTTTTCATTAACTAAAGCTGCAGAATGCATCACCGGTGAGAAATTAGGAGGTTCACAGGAACGCATACGCGTGACAGAACAGTTTGGTGCAGGAGTTACATTTGCAGCCAAATTACGAAAAAGTTGCTTCTTCAAGAGTAATATAAAAATTTGCTGAGAGTAAAAAAATAGGGTAAGGTGGGCTAGACTGATAGAATATCCTCCATGGCCATTGAAAATAGTGAGCATGATTCAGGATTTATTCAAACCCTTTTACATCACTGAAGTATGGGTTTAAGGGTGTTCGTTTGGTCATGGGCAGCCCCATGCAGAATTAAGCCCCCAGTTCTTTCTCCAGAACTGATTTCAGGGGTTTTTCCTTTCAGAGCCATGTACCAATTGCAGCTACACTGGAAGACTCTAATCAGTGGGAGAATTATGTGATTTCTTTAGATTTTCCTCTTGCAAATCATTATTTTCCTGCATTTGCTTTTGGGAAAAGCTTGATTAGGCCTAGTTTGAGCCTAAGAAATTCCATGACCTTTTTGGGCTGGGCCCCAGGGTTCTCTTGTTCAGAATACAAAGTTGGCTAATAGGTTGTGAAGGCATTTGTTGTATCTTTAGTTCTTGGAGGAGTTATGTGTGTTGGAGGGTAGATGCCTTTAATCAGAACTCTGGAGGATCACTGCTCCAAGGCCAGCAATCTGCTTGCTCTGTTTACTACTTTGTTTTAAGGTTTTTTTTTTCTGAAGAAAACAAAGTGAAATGATCACATTATGTGACAGTGTATTGAGTTTTTCAAATCAGCACTAGCATACTGGTTAGGGATCTTGTTGTCTGCTTTTTTTTTTTTTCCCCCGTGTGGTCTTTATCTCATTACCTTATTTGGTTTGGTTAGAAAATCTCCTATTCTTTGACTTTAGTTTCAGCCTCCAAAGAATACCAATCTCAGTGCTAGCCAATGCAACACGACTTTATTTTTTCGATTGCTTCATGCAAACTCTATCCCCAAATACAGAAACAAAACAAAGCAGGAGATAGACTATGACATAAATTACAGAAAACATTTGCTCAGAGGTAACATTTGGAGGGAGTTCATACAAGCAATCAATCACAAAGCTCAGAGGTAAGCTCTCTGGGACACAGCCTTTTTGTGTTTAGAGTTGTATTCACATAACAGCAAAGCCCATGTCCACAATGGGATTTCTAGGCCTACTGCAATACAAATAATAATAATAAATAAGGTGTTTTAATTCACTGCAATTCCAAACAAACTCTGCAGAGAATTATATAACAGCAGAAGATAAACAACTTAAAAGGAAAACTACTGTATACTTGATTCTGCTTGCTCACAGCTGCGATAAAAGCTATTACCAGTTTAGACTGGCTTATCAAAGAGGAGAATCAGGTATATCAGTAAGTAATTGGCAAAGAAAAAACATCACTATCTATTAATTAGCACCTATCAATTCTGCACAGAAGACTTTGTTTGCTGAAAAGGCAGCCTTAGGGCCTGGCCTTGTGCTCATCCTTTTTAGTTTTTAGATACTAGTAGTAAAACTATTTATATGTTTTACTTGAATGGTGTTTTTAAGGTCCAAATTAGCAAAGGGATGTATTCGGTACCAACTGCAGTTTTTTCCCATTTCCTCTTTTTTTCACCACCACCTTAAGACTGAGCAAGCAGGTTCTCCTTCCCCTGGGCTTCCAGCTGCAGTGGTTGAAACAAGGAGCCTGAACAGAGATCTTTGCAGACAGCAGTATGGAAGAGGAAGGGTTGCCCTGTGTGCTTGCTGGAGCAGCTACAGGCAGACACACTTAGGGGTCAGTTCTGTGCAAGATAGATAACATTTGGGTCCTTGTTCTCCTTAGTCCAATAGATTATTCCTAACAAAATATACTTTGTGTCAACCCATTGGTCTTGTAGAAAGCATTAACGAGCATCTTTCCCTTTTCGTTGAGCAAAATGAAGCTTCTATGCATCCAGTCAAATAGAGAATTTGTTTTAATCTTAAATGAGCACTTTGTTAAGACTCCTTCTCTTTGTAGTCCAGTCACAATAAGATATGAGCTTTTTTAATAAAAATACAGTCAATTCTCCTTCAATGTTGCTAGCAAACAAAGATTGACTATTTTTAAAGTACATTTCAATTTACAGTGCTTTTGGAGGCCATGAGGGAAATATATAGTCCTAACCACTTAGCTGAAAGTCGTCGTTATGTCAATACAAAATCATTATAATAAAAAACTCCTGTCGGCTCTGAACTTAAAAAAATCTAGAAATAATTTGATACATATTTTATACAAATCCATAGCTTACCTCAGTAGGAAATGGTATTATAGTTAGCTCCATTATCATTATTGCAAACTTATGATCATAATCATTGCACCCCTGCAGAAAGAATTCTGAAAGGCTCCACAGCCCCTCGATGCTAACAGGGCAGTTACTATGGGGGCTTTAGATCAAGGTAATGAATCTAGTTAAGATATTGTTGAACTAGTGAGACCTGGGATGGAGCAGTCAGTTTGTAAGCCTGAGCTTTCCACCATTACAGAAACGTATCGACTCCTCTGACAAAGCAGTGGACTCCTAGATCAATACAGGTGGGAGGGGACTCTGCAAGTCATCTGGTCAAATCCCCTGCTCAAAGCAGGGCCAGCTAAATCAGAGTCACCCAGAGACTGAGGTGAGACTGACTTGACCTGCAGTTCTCCACATGCTCCTTTTTGCTCTTCTTGAAAATGAGTGTGATTGGTGCCTTTTCCAGTCATTGGGAACCTCCCCTGATCACCATGATCTTTTGAAGATGATAGAGAGAAATCTTGCAGTGACATCAGTCGGCTCCCTCAGCGCTTTGGATGAATCTCATCTGCTCCCAAGGTCTTATGTATGTCCACTTGGCTTAAGTGGCCCCCAACTCTGTGTGGCCCACACTCTTAAGTGGTGTCTTTTATCTCTTGTATCCCCTTCCTCTACTGTGGGTAATGGTTCACTCCCTCCTGCTCTGCCAATAGGCTCAGGGACCTCCGGGGACTGCGAGCAAGCCTTATCAGTGAAAACCGAGCCAAGAGAAACACTGGGTACTTCAGCCTATTCTGTGCCCTCTGTCATTAGGTCTCCCACCCTGCTGACCAGTGGGTCTATAGAAACCCTTCTTATTGCTCTTCATGTCATTTGCTAGTTTTGACTCCAGCTGAGCTTTGGCTTTCCTAACTCTTTTCCTGCATGCTTGGGCTACATTCTTGCCATGTAGCCTGTTCTCACTTACCTTCTGCAAACTTCTTTTTTGTGATTGAGCTCAGTCAGGAGTTCCTTGTTCATCCATGCTCCAGGGACCGTGATTTAGGATGGAAGTTCAGCGCTCTACAGAACTTAATTACCTGAAGAACTAAATGAGGATTGGCATAGCTCCACATGGAGAAACTCAGCTTTGCATTGGGGATGTTGTCAGGCCAAAAAGCCTCCTGCTTCTGGGGGTGGACAGCTTACGCCTATTACTCTAGGAGATTTCTGGCAAGGTGCCTAACTCCAGAAAAGAGAATTCAGCCAGGTTTGGAAGATGGTGTGTGACAGAGTGGCATGCAGTTTTCAAGCTGACTGGATCAGGTGATGTAGGAGGAGGGTGATGATGAGCTGCCCGTCAAAGAGTATAACAGGAGATTTCTAATATCTTTGAAAGGTGGGCAGATGGGTTTTACTTTCCAGTAAGGAGAGGCTGAATCAAAAAGCTAGGAGAACAAAATCCCCTATATTGCCGAGCTCCTGCTGAAGCAGGAAACAGGCTCTTTTAGCAGTGAACTCACAGAGATTAGGGAATTTTGAAGGCAGCATCTATCTCTCTGGATTCAGCTCCACACGAGACAAACACTTTTGCTATGAGAGTAGGAATCTGACCTTTCTCTTCCCGTCTCTCCTGCAACGGCGGTGTTCAGCCTGCTCATTAACAGTGGCTAGGTATTAACCTCAGGATAATCCAAGAGAAAAGCACCGAGAAAGCTACAGCCTCTGTTCTTCTTCTCTTCTCTGTTGCAGGCTAAATGAACGGAGCAGGTACCATGTTCCTCTGCCCAGGAGAGTTCCCAGGCAGACAACCCATGTTTTAGAAGCTACTAGTATAATCCTTTTGAAAACACCGATGTGATGTGAATATACTAGCAAGCTTTTGGTTGACCGGGTTGCGTCTGTGAGTAAGATGGTGTAGATCTTTAGGCTTACACATGGCATAACCAAAAAACAAAGCACATCCTCCCATCTCCTTTCCTCTTTGCCTTGCAGAGACACACGCTTAAAACTTGCAAAGGATGCGACACAGTATAAAGCATGGATTTGAATGGGAAGGTGCTGGCAGGAGCATGCTGACCTCTGTCAGCCCGCCTCGGGCACTGGCTGTTCGCTGCGGCTGTTGCAAGCACATCTGCTGCTTGTTCAGATGCTGTCAACACCCTAGTGTTGCAGGTTGAGAGAGTCTGTAGGAAACAACATTTTTCCAATCCGGTAGTTGCCTTGAGAAACTTCTTGAGAGTTGGGCTTAAACATAAGTTGGAGTCAGCTCTGGCTCCCAAAATATACCAGCACTTTTTGAATGACAGTTGGAGTGCAGGCCTGCAACTCTCTTAAATGAAGGAAAGCTAGGTGGTAGCAGTGACTGTTCATGTAGCCTCACAGGTAATTACTTGTAATCCTGAAAGCACTAAGCTTCTAAGAAATTGATAAGTTGTATCTCACCAGAATACAGAGACTTGTGGTCCTTTCCGTTGTTCATCTCTGACTCTGAGAGAAATGCTACTTTATCTTCTCCTTTTCTCCTAACAGTTTGGTTTGCAAATAATAAAATCTGCCTCCGAAATAGAAATATTTTCCCCATCACTTCTAAGGTCGTTTCCCTACTCCCTGTTTCTAATACTGGATATTTATACTTTAATTCATATCCCCATATTTAGTTTGCAAGTTAGTGTCAAACCTGAACCCAGCTGCTATCTCGAGGAGGCTGTATCAAGGTGTGCCAGCACACCGCTGAAGAGAGCTAGTCACTGGCACACAACTGTACAGCCTCCAGACATACTGATATGACTTGCAAAAGGCTCTGGAAGGCAGTTTCTGTCATTTTACAAGATTCTTCAATAAATGATCAAGTACAGTTATGTGCTCTCTAGTAATTTGATATTCATCTTTAGGCGGTAATATTTGTCATGACCCACCGGTTTCATCTTTTGCAGTAACAAAGGCAAGAGGCAGAAGAGCTGCATAGATATTTCCTCTCCTTCCTGATACAGAAATGTATTTTCTCCCCTAACTTTTCTGTATCCTACAGCCACCTTCCACTGTGATTTTGCTAGCTCAGACGAGGTAAGGAGGGCTAGTCCAGGCCACTCAGATGAGATGGGTGGCTTCTGAGAAATAGCTAGTCTGCTGAAGATGCTGTGTAATTCAGTAGGTGACATTTTTCTCTGTGCTGCTAAAAACGCCATCTTTCAGTAAGACGGAAAGCAAGGTCCTGAGCACATGTTGTCATTAGAGATCTGACTGGACTTTTGCAAGAGGTAGTCCCAATAAAATCCCCTTTAGGTGACTTCCTGTGAAGTATGACTCAGGAAAAGAAATTTGCAAAAACATCCATCAAAATTTTTGTATTACCTTGTTTCCAGTGTGTTTCTCACCTGTTTGTATTTACTGTTTTACAGCAGACTTTTGTAGGAAGTGGAATAGAAATAATAGTGGCTTATTTGATCAAACATAACTAAGCACTAGTCATTCATTTAGCTTATTCATTTATCAGTCTATAAGGTAAAAAAACCCTGAAAAATGCATTAAACAAACTGAAGATATTTTGAATTGCCAAAATCCTACAGGTAAATTGATTTTGTGCTTTCTGCAGCAGAATTCCTCCCTTCCCCTCCTTCCATTCCCTTGTGGCTTCAAATGGAAAATATGTTTTCCAGTTCCTGTCAGATGAAGTTGGGTAGTGTTAACGTGTACCACTACACAACTGTTTCACGTGTGGCTGGATGCACGATCAGCAGTGCCTCCAAATAAATTCTGGGGGGAGTTGTTCTTTAATTCTCAGGGCTACATGAGGATGGTCAGAAGAACAGAAAACATGTTAAATTTCTGAAATCAACCTGAAGGAGACACTGGATGATCTTCTTGTGCCTGTTAGAATTTACCACATTTGTGGCGATTCTGTTGAATCACCCAGTCAAGGGGTGCCCAACTCCCAGGGCTCAATCAAACGCTTATTTCAGGAATGGCATCTAAGTGTGCCTATCACAGCATAGCTTCTTGCACCTTCATTAGCACTTTAAACAGGTATGTCCCTGTTGCTTATTCTGCCCTCTCCTCCTGTCGCCCCCTAATGAAGCGTAGGCCAGAGCAAGAAGGGAAGAGGAAGGAGCCTCTTGTTGTACCAGCAGTGGTTTGGGATAAAAGGTGCTGTAGAAATGTAGGATTGAGATCATTATCACTTAGCTCTTACTGCCAAGCGTTCTCAGCCGCCAATCCAGTTGAGAGTTTCAGCTGAATGTTATCATTATCGCTTGCTGGCCGTTTGAGATCAAACCAGTCCATCCATCCAACTTCTCTGTTTGTCTACTTTTTTTGCCTATGAAAGTAAAGCACAACCATCCCTCTGCAATATACTCCTGTCAATAAATTGCCTGCATCTTGCATTAACAAAAAAAATTATTTGACAGCTAGGGAAGAAGATTATTACTTAGTGCTTCTCTACGTACCACTCTGTTCCTCCAAACTTGGCTGCATACATTGAATTAAAAGGAGGAAAAAATACGAATAAGAAGACCTCATGTCATAAGCTAAATTTGAGGAGTTTAGCTTCCTGCAGGAAGCTGTGTAGCAGAAACCTTTCTAGATGCTTTCTTACGTTGTTAAACTCATGTTTTTGCGTGTGCCTAGTTTTACTGTATGTGTTTGAGCCCTCCAGGTTTTGCTAGAAACACGACCCTGTGTAGTTGGCAAAAGGTACATTAGCACTGGGGGATAAGAGCAGACTTTCTTAAGAGAGATTCTTTCTTAGAAGACCAACCAATGAATTTCTCAGGAATTAAAAATAATAGCTGAGCTTGCTTCTTTCTGCGAGGAGTATCAAAATACACTGCACCCTAGGCGCTACTGGACACCAGCACCTGCAGGTACATTTCCAATGAGTACACGGTCCAGCTTCCCACCTGAATGCAGCTGCTCAAGGCAAATAGGCAGCTACAGAGTCAATTCCACCTGTAAAAGCTCGTCAGCAGATTCAAGAGCAAGCCTAGAGGTGGTCTCATTAAAAACAAACGCTGAGTGCTATATAGGGGCAACTAGTGATTAAAGCAGAGCACGGAATGCAATAAAATTAAGTTATTACGATGAGAGCTTTATTCTCTCCCGTGAATGGTAAGGAAAGGACATATCTCAGCTCCAACATCAGAGAGCTCCTTGATCATTCCATCATGCATCAGAAAGCTCCTTGATCAGCCCTGTGATTGGTACATCAGTGCTCAATTGTCATTTCTGTGAATGTTTTCTTGTTAATTTTCATTTTACCGTACAGAAGAATCAGAGAGACAACAATTACTGCAAGGGTCCTCTGAGGTTAGGCATATTAATGCAAAGGAGGGTCAAAGCATGAGGTCGTTTTGCTATGGGCAAGGCTAAAGGTCTTTTTTATGGAGACCCACATCACTCGCCTTTGCAGCAGCCTTGCCACACTCCTCCCTTCCCCCAGCTGCCTGTGCTGGCAACTCCTCCACATAGCACGAGGTGGAATTTGGCCTTGTACCTATCCCTGTAAGGCTGTATTTTTGTTGTTGTTGTTATCCTTTTGTACCTGACGCGTTCAGGGAAAATGCTGGTATCTTGGCAAATATCTGGACATCTTTGCTGTTAAGAGAGCAGTGATTAATGTGCTTTTTTGTTTTCTCTGATTAAATTAAAACATGTATTCTAACATGTCTTGGAGACATTTATAATTGTCCTTGTGTAGCCCAGCTTATCAGGACGCAGTAGCAGGTGTTGTCAGTTCAGCCAGCCAGGATTTTTAATCCTGCATGCCAGCCTCTCTGCTGAAGGCCAAGGCCCAGATGCCGCAGCCCTTTGCTCATGCTAAGCAGGTTTTCCACAAGCAGTTATGTTGCCTTCAGCGAAGGCTGGGTGACTTCTAAGGACTACAACAAAGCCCTCTTCCAAGCAGCCTGGTACATGCTGTCTTGCAGAGGTCTGTTCGCATTAACCCGCTTGGCTGCACGGCAGATTGGGGAAGGTGGCTTTTTTCTACGTTCCTCAAGCTCTGTGAGTACTTGAAACAAACTTAGGGGCCTTATCTTAAATAGAACTTTTTGCTAGTTTTTCTCAAAGTGTGTCTCAGCGGAGGGCAGTAGCAGCTTTAACGTGGGAAGAAAGCACAGCTTCCGTGAAGAGCCTGTTCTGTGCCCCTATCTTCCTTGCCTGCTGATGCACCTCCAACGGACCAACTGCAAGTGTCCCCCTCCAGCACCATTTCCCTTCCCATCAGACAGGCCTCATCTTACAGATGCAACTGAATCTTCCGGGGGAACAGGCTGTCTGTCTGCTCTGACCGTACCCTTTATACGGAGCTGAGGTGAGCTTTGTGCTGATTAAGTTCTCTCCCTTTCTCTAGTGGATTTTGGGCAAGCACAGCACAATGTTCCTGGTGTCAGCCCCTTTCTGGCTAACACAGTGGGAGCAACTAACCCTCCAGACAGATGATGTACAGATTTGGAGGTTATCCTTCTTGTTCTAGAGCAAAGTCAAGATAAATTTCCTCTGTGCTTTTGTCATTTTTATGCAAGGAATGGAGAATAAACCTACTGATACCATTTGCAGAACTGCAGGAGTTGTACCTAGGAGCTCAAGATTTTTATGTCTGCCATTTTGTAATCGTTTTCCTTTAGGAAAGGTTAGATCCATGGAGGCGTTGGCACATACTGGTTGAATGTTTGAAACATGAGTATCAGAGAGAAACTCTGCAAGGCAGGACAGTGTTTGTGACGACATATTCAACAGCAGGGAAGAGGAATGTGGATTTGCAGTGTTCTGTTGTGACAACTACTTGGCAAGTTCTTCCTGCACAGGGAAAAGAACTAACAATCCCTAAATATGATACTCAGTTCTAGGGATTTGGGTGGGGAGGGTGGAGGGACTGCACTTGTTGATTTATGTTAATTTGTGTCACTTAAATTTCCTTTGCCCACCATCCCTGGAGTCACACCAAGTCATCAGTTGTGTTTGGGAGAGGTAAACCTGATATTCTGAAATACCTATAGGTAGAGATCTGGTAGCAGCTCTGTTAAAGCATTCAGCAAAGAGCATCATGTAAACGGTGTGTCTGATCACGGTAATGGATGTTCAGGGATACCATTGATTCAGAAGCAGATGTGCAACAGACGACTGAGATTTTTATCAAAGCTCTTGTGGGCAGTGAGTTACCATGGCAGTTGCAGTCAGATAAAACACTGTGGGATCTTTGAGAAGGTGTCTGTTGTAATTCTGCAATTCTATGGGGTGTGTTGTCCAAAAACTGAAGCACCCCATTATGTTTCACGGCACTATTGTAAGATAGGTAAATATGATTAGATCCATTATTAGATTGGCAAAATGAGACGCAGCAGTGATACGATTCTCCCACTGTGACATTATACCGGTGGTGTTGACTCAGTTCTCTTTTCCTGTCATGTAAGCCTGCCACAGTACAGCAAGGCAGCTGTGGCATATGTGCTTGTCCCTTTGTGTATTTCTGCAGTTTCAGGTGCAGCTGTGTTTTCCCATTGAGGTCTACTCCTGATCTCTCAGAGATTCACCCCTGTAGTGACTATTTTACATATTTTACTTGATGTATCTAGAAACAGAGTTCATTAAGCAGTCCTTAAAAAAAACCCTGCTACACAGTGCAGGATCTTCATTAGAGTTTCTGTGCTTCTAGTCAGTGCTTTTATCTGCCTCTCCACAACTTTGAGTTGTTACCCCATTGAAATCGATAGGCCATCCATTGACTCCAACACAGTGCATTCATGGCTTAGACCATGTCTTCTCCCTCCCCGCTATCCCAGCCTCTTATGGCCCTGATATTGTACTCTCCTGTGTCTGTACCGCAGTTCCTTTTGATTACAGAGTTGCAGCAGCTGCCCTCCTGGGAGCCTCCATACAGACAGGTAGGGGCCAGAGCTTCCTCTTCAGATGAGTATTTTTATTAAAAATTACTCCCATAGGCTGATTGTTATTATTATTCTTTTTAGTCCTGCTATTATCTCCCTTAGGCCAGTCAAACCGAGAAGAGACAAATTTTAATCTGCAATTGCTTTTGCGCTTGCTTGTGTTTCCCACATGCTGGGAGGTGCTAGGCTTCTGCATGTGCTCTCCTGGTATGTTGCTTCATTACATTCCTGAGATTCTTTCTGCAGTTGATTTTCTCCTTTCAAAGGTGATCTGTTCTCCAAGGGGGAAAACAACTCTTCTTTCTTAATCCTCTCTTCCTTGCTTGTGTAGCTCTACCTTGGGCAATGCATAGATTATTTGGGGCTGTATGTTAGCTGAGCCTTTCCGGAGGTAAGCATTTTGGATAGGGGAGGCAGGAGAGCAGCCATGCTTAGCTTTAAAGCTAGGCTTAAAGAAATCAGCTTTCTCTGAAAAGGGCTGATTGCATTATTTTACATTTGGGAATCATACCGACCCTAAGATCTTGTCTAATCTACAGGGACAGGAAGTTCAACTTGGTGGGAAAGCTCAGCAGAGGTCCTTCAGAGGAAGCCTCACTGATCCACCATCCAGTGCCAGCCCGCTAACACAATGTCTCGATCTGCAGGCCAGCTCTAGACTTGGATCCAGCAACTGGTAAAGTGCAAATACAAGCTGAACCTGAAATCGTGTGTAACTGCAAACTTTCAACTTAACCCAACAGTCTGCTCTCTTGGAGCATGATAATATAAGCTCTGGCAATGGGAGTATATGTCTGTGTACACTGTAAGCCCAGAGCTTAGAAACTGCAAAGCAAGCTCTTTGCTTCATGTTCTTTTGTGGAGGAGGATGGGGAAGGGGAGCAAGCAATATGTTAAGGAGCTTTCTAGCTGTTTAATTAAAAGACCTTTTCCTGACTTCATCCCTGAGAACCTAAACTACCGGAGTCCTTGTCATTTCTCCGGTTATCACGTGTGTAAAAACGTGTCATTTCCATGTACTCGCCTTGCAGTGGAGCAGACAGCAGCTTGCTGTCATGAAGCAAAGCACAAGGAACCAGAGTACCACCACAGAGCAAGGACTAACGGATCCAAACAAATCTTTGTGCACCCTTATGCTTCTTAGGACTCCCGACACTTCCTTGCTAGTAGTCCCATAAGGAGGCAGACAATTCTGCCTCAGCCCTCCTTTTCTTCCATTAGCATCCTACAAACGCAGATCCCTCATTCCCAAATCTCTTTTCCTCTTTGCTGTGCTAGTGCTGTGCATGCCTGTGCACACGCACTCACGCTTCCCCTCCCCACCTGAATGCCTGCATCTTGCTGTGAAGCTCTAGCTACCCTTTGCTAGTCCGCATGAACTTAAATGTGATCTATACATGCACTTATCTGACTGCATCATGAGCTAACTGCCACAAAGATCTGACTCTGCGGGCTGTATTCCTAGGCTAAGTGAATTTTTCAGCTTTTAAGCCAAACCGGTGTGTATAAATTCATAAAGCTATTACCGCTCTGTGCAGGTTTCAATCCTTTGTATGTTTTCAGTCCATTCTTTCCTGGTGTGACTACCTGTGCTAACACAGCAGTAAGCCAGCACTGGCCCAGCACCCATTCTGCTCTTCCAGCCCTGCTGCCTTGTTTGTAACAGCATCCCTCATTCAGTGGTGGTCTCTGAAAGTCCCAGCACCTAGCAAATCGACCCCCCTATCCTGGTTCTTCCTGTATCCAGCTAACCTGGATCTCTTGTCTTCTCCAGTCTGGATCCGTGTAGCCATAATTTCTCATCTCCTCTGTCATTACTATTTTGTGAGATGCTGGAGGCTGACCTTTTGGCCGTGTGAATTTCAGAGTATGCTAAAGGCTTCCTACTCAAACCTTCCCAACCTGTTCTTTCTCAGCCCTTACTCTTACAAAGGGCTCCTGCAGGAATCCCTTTCTTCTCTGTACTTCATAATACAATCCTCTACCCAAGCCTCAAATATTCTATTATAGATCTTGCTGCTTCACCCATTAAATTGAGCAGAATAATTCACCTTTTCAAGAGTAATTTCTAATGCACCTTAAATCAGCCCTATGGATTCTTCCCTATCCTGTGGCCCCTGTTAGGTGTTTTCTGAGACGATTAAAAAAAACCCCATCACTTTTGCCCTTTTTTCTAACTTCTGGCTTTTGTGGCAGCACAATGTTTGACTCTCTTGCTCTTTCTCTTGCTCTGAAACAGTTTATCAAATCTCCTTCAACAATTACTGTCTACTCCTCTATTATTCACTTTCACTAGCTTGCTTCTTTCCTATCAATCAACCTTCTTTTCCCTCTCTAGCTTGCATTCTGTCAACATTAAAGTCTCCCTCCTTGAACTGCAATCATAGGGTAAATGCAGACTTTTAACCCTTCCCATGAGTGCCCGGCACTCTGTACCTTAATGTCAGTGCAGTAATTAATTTCCTATCTCCTCAGTTCAGCTTCAGCTGTTAGAGCTCTCCATCATCTGCTCTCTCATTCTCTCCATTTGCTAGTGTAGGATGCCTGAAATGATAAAATGGTCTTCTGCAGTTCTTGCTTGTCACCACAAAGATGTTTCAAAAAGCTTCATCCACATTTTGAAGCATGCTGTAAGCTTTTAGGACTAAAGCAAAGCCTACCCTAGTGTCTCACTGATTTCCGTGTGCTTTGAAAGAATCCCTGTCAAAGAACTCACTCTGCTGTGAATACCTCCTTCGTCTGTGTAGCTGGTCTCCAGTTAGATTGTGGGGAGGTTGTTTTGCTACCAAAATATAAGATTGTCCATTAGTTATGAACACGGAACTGGATTTTGTTCCTAGACGTGCTCTGGCCTGCAGCATGTTCTTGTCTTCTTTCCCCTTGAATATGTGAGTCTCTGTCTCCATCCTCCCTCCCCTTAGTTTCACTGTCTGGAGTGCTAGTAACAAGGGATGTATTCACCTCAAAGCTTTTGTATGTTTACATTTTAAAAGCTCTCAGAGAAATAGATTTCCTTAAGCAGGAAGTAAAACTTTGGTGTTATCATAATCATTAGTAAAAGCAATTAGTTTGGTCTGTGCTTTAAAAAATTGCAAGACCTTTGGTAGGTCATGCTTAGAAGTACAAGTCTTTTGTATTAGTGAAGTGATAACATTCAAAAGGAAATTAGAAATATTTCCTGCTTCTTATATGGAGTGTGAAAAAAAAGACATTTGGTAAAACTTTCCTAGGTTATAAAAGGAAATAATGGGGGGCTATTTTTTGTCAAATTCATTATATTTCATCTCACAAGAACATGTGAAATATTTCATTTTTTGTCTCCTTAAAAAAAATAATTTGAAGTTATAAAAATACTGTGTTTGTTTATGAAAGTTATATCATTTGGTACAACCCCAAGCCCTCATTCATATAACCGTTCTTACAGTGCCTTGCCACCAGTCTAGGAGTATCATTATAAAACTGGTACGAGCAAGTGGAGAAATGGACTCTGACATTCTGCGCGTTAGTGTCTGACCATATTACTCATATGGAGGGAACGGGAAAGGGAGTAATTATATCAGTGCCTCCTATCTGTTAGAATCAAAGCCACTTAGTTGGCTGAGCTATGCTTCCTCTGAAGTCTCTTGATTCAGAAAGCAAGGTGCTCCTCCTCTTTTGGGTTTCTGTCATGCTTCTCTTCTCTAATCTCCTCCAGAGTTACATTTCCATAAAAAACATTTCCATTTCTTCTGCTTATTTTAGTTAAGTGGAAAGTCTCCTTAATGATGGTTTTTGGATTCAAAAACTCCTCAGCTAGGTCAGCGTTTTTAGAATGCCAATTTCTCATTCATTATATTGCTACTACTTAAATCCTTAATTTTAAACAATAAAAATCGTGTAATGGTTCTTGCTTTTCGTTAGTTTCCTTAGTTTCTGAGAGCTGATTTTTTTCTCTCATCACAGTTTCCTTCCCGGTTTCAACCCATTTATCAATTCATAAGTCTCGCTTCTTCCAGAATCGTTTTTCAGATACATATTTTTAGATGAGAGCTGTTCCATCTTTCCAAAGTGATCACTTCAACCTCAGCTACTGGAGCTCAGACATACAATATTTAAATTATTATTTATAGTACAGGAACATGTGGAGGCTTTCATTAAAGATAAGGCATTAGGCATTTGCCTTGATGAGTGAAGGCACAGTGAATGGTAGTCTGTACTCTGAACAGTTTGCTCTCTTAAGTCAGGGTGGGAGAATTTAAAGAGAAATTTAGCCCCATATACGTATTAGCGTCACCCAGTGCTGGTTACCGTCTCCAAGTCTTGTAAGAGTTACTCAGCCCTGCCTTCCCCACCAATACCACCCCATCTCAGTAAGGAAGGAAGATCAGACAGCAGAGGAACAGAGGAACAGACTGCCATGAGAGCATGGCCACCCGCGGGAGATGCCAGGGGAGCCCTGACGGACACATCTGTCTGTGCTGTGGAGTGAAATGCAGTAAGGCAATCCCCAGATCGCTGCGGTGGTGGTCATTTAGCTCTGTGGCACTGTGAGGAAATACCACCTTGAGACAGCAGATTATGTATATAAACATGTCTAGACAGCCTGATTCCAGGGCTTCTTCAGTCATTGCTAGCAATCCCTTTTCTCCAGTGTGTTCCTAATTCTTCTGATTCCTCAGCTAGTACCAACTCACGATCTGTCAGGATTTATATAGTGTTCGATGTATTTCTGTACTGAAAGAAACTTTTCAACTTCCGTTACCATTTTTAGCCTCAGTTTTTTAACTAAATGGTGTAAATTAGTTCTGTAGGACTTGATGGATTCTCTCCTTCCCCCTTGAGGAAGTGCTAAAATTTCTCACCCCTTTCTGAGTGCTTGTAAAACCAAACATGCACAGTCCAGTTGGTTTAGGTCCAAGCTTTTAATTGCTTTACCATCACAATGTGGGACTGAATGCTTCAGCAGTCTCAGGGATTGCTTGACAGCTTCGTAACACGGGACTTCACCTGAGAGGGGTTATTACCCTGTTGTAATCTAAACCTCTTGGGGTGGGTAGGGCATTGATGCTGATTTCTGTAGGGCAAGCATTTGGTGAAGAGCTTCTGAAACTCTCTTGAGTTCCTGCTGAAATGTCCAAGCAAAATGGTCCCCCAAGCTGCACTTTTCTAGAACTGAACACTGTAATAGGTAAATGAAGCTTAACATCCGTGTCCATTTTTTTAATCTGCTCCCAGCTGCCCAAAAATCAGGCCACGTTCCCTGACCTAACAGGGAAGAACGCAAATCTGTGCACGTTTAGGGAAGGGATCTGTTTGTTAATTGCTCAGAATTAGGATTGCTAAACAAAAACAAAACATATATGCAGTACATTTCTGGTCTCAAAATGCCTCTAATTAATTCGAGGCTTTTTGCCCTGGACCATAGATCATAAAGCCTTCTTTAGCCTTTCAGAGGCAGCACTGTTTTAGCCTTCTGTTTGTGCTGATTAATATCAAGTCAGAATAATTCTTTTTTCCCCCAGAGAAATCCCCTGTGTTTGCTCATAAATAAAAATGAAAAGGAAGAAACATTCTTGATGGTATTTTTGTGATTTGGCTTTGCTATCAGAATAGAACTGCTCACATATAGCACTTGTCGTCCCTAAAACTTACATTTTGAAAGTTCTTTGAAGATGTAAATTACAGATCTTTCATATGAAAAGTTAATGAAGGACTCTAAACAAAATAAAATAGAAATGATGACATGAAAGAGCCTTCTTATGGCTTCAATAACAAGATAAACAGTTTAATATTCCACATACTGTGTTAAAAATAACAGCTGGGCTCTGTGGAGATGGTTCCCCCCCCCAGCTCAGCTTACATTGGTTTTCACGTTAGCGGAGGACAGCTAAGGAGAGTGATGACCCTCCCTTAATTGTCACCTTCTTTTGGCCCCCAGAAACACTGCAAGCAGGCAACACCTGCTAAGTTTTAGCAGACACCACAAGTACTTTAACAAATACAGTAGTAAAGTGCCATTACCACCAGCACTTCAGTAGCCTTCGAAGTGATAGACATATACTGTATTGACAGCATAGAATTTTAATGAGCAATAGCTATTTCAGACTGTATTGATTGTCCTTTTTTTTCTCTTCCTCCAATTCAGGCAAGAGGAAACAAGAACTGGCATTTCATGTAAAGGAGACTTTGTCCGATGATTCATATTTCATGAATAGTTGTGAGTGAGCATGTCCTGTGAAATAACCAATTAATTCAGCCATGTTAATACTCAGGCTGAAAGCTGAAAACCATACCACTTCATTTACAGAAGCCTAGCAAGGCATAAGGCTCAAATTTTCCTACTGTTTAAAATGTTCCCAAACAACATTTTGATCCTCATCCCTTGGTTCACTTTGCTTTTTACGTTCTCAGCTTTCCTGACAGCTTCTTCAGTGGGTATTGTTCTAAGTGACTATTGTACTGTGCTCTTCACAGCTCAGGATATTTCAAGATACGTTGCCTGTTTTTCTGTAAGCGGTTTTTGGTGGTAGTGGTTTTGACAGCATCACAGATTCAAGTTACAAGTGGCCAAAGGGGTGGGGGGAAAGGAGTAGCCTGCTATAATGATCTGCAAATTGTGTTAATGTCAGAGTGGGATCCTGCTTTCTGATAGGATTTAACGCGTAATGAGCTCCTGAGACGTTATTTTTGCTTCAAAGCTTTGCTGAGTACTGGATCCTATTAAATTCTTTCAGTGAACACACCAAAAAATACTTTGAGCTAGTTTTAATAATTTTTAATTGAAGGAATATTTTTATTCCAATTTGAATATTCAAACTGTTTAAAAGTTAACACATTCTCGAAGTATTCACTGATCTTTCCCTTCCATAATGTCCTTTTTTACGCAGCCATTGGCTTTTTTGGGGGGGTGGGATTTTGTCCCGGATTTGTGTTTCAGACTAATGGAAACAAGTTTAGACTTTTTGGGTTATTTATTTCTTTTAAATTGCCTGCATGGTGCAGTTTAATCTCCATTCTTTTTATTGCTGTTTTATGGTCTACCATTACTCTTTGTTCTCTTTTCTTTTTTCCTGAAAACAAATTACAAAAACAAAATCTAGATTTCCCTGCTAGTCCTTTCTTGTGTCATAGCAGGAGCTAGATTTGTGTGTGTGTCATGCTCAGTAACGTATGTATTTCCTTGTTAGCAGCATTGTGGTATTACATGAAATCTTATAGGCCCCAACAGAGATTGGCATCCCAGTTTGCAAGACAGCTAGTAGGAAACCAAGTAACATCATAATCTAGGCACGTAATCAAGAAATGTGTTTCACTTCCATTCTTCAGGAAGGGAACATAGACACAGAAAGATTCAATGACCTGGGTCATTGAGCTTTCCTAAAGATCTGGGATTGGTTCCCTTAGCCACAAGATTGTTTCTCTGTTTGATTTATCTTCTCAGCCTTATTTCTCTTCTCCAAAATCATGTGGAAAGCTGGAGGACAGCAGGCAGTCATATGGCAAATGAAACACAGCTGTCTAGTTTCTCTCTTATGCAACTCTGCTCATTTTAAGCACAATATTGACTAAGCAATTACTGTTAAAGTAAGAGCTGCACTCAAGGTAAACCCTGACTAAACAGCCTCTGTGCCTGTGGCCCTCCTACATGATGGCCTCCCAAGCTAAGGCAGGCATAAAGAGGTCCTGAGTCACGCGAGCATATCTGCAACTGGATTTGGGGCTGTAGAGCTGAGTACTTCTGAAGCCGGCATGCGAGGTCCCAGCTTGTCCACTGCTTCCTTGTGGGTGTCAGCGGACAGTCTGCAGCCGCACACTTTGGTGACAGAGGTGTGGTGTGGCCGTGCTCTTGACCAGGCTTCCTAACTTACCTGTGAGGACCAAAGGCTTTGCGTTTGCTCCTGGACTGGATGCCCAGGGCTCTGCTCCTGGTGCACCTGGCACAGGTGCATTTCTCTGGTAAATGAGAATGGCCCTCATGAGTCAGGCACTCTTTCTCTGTCCCTTTCCATACTAGTGCTTAGGAATCAGAGACAAATGGTTAAGAGCTCTGAGGTGTTTGGGGTGAGCTTGGGGAGGCTTTAACTACAATGCAAAATTGCAAATGGCAAATGCAATAAGCAGATTAAGAGCCTGGCACTCTGGCAAATCTCAAGACCTATTCTTATGTTGCTGTTTTTCCCCCATGGCAAACTTACAGATTTCAGAATGACTTTGCTGTGGCAGTAACTTGAAAATTAGAGTGAGTGTTCCCTTTTAAATAATGGGCAATGAGGCAAAGATTAATTTTTGCTCAATTTTCACACTAATTCCATGCCTTGCTGCCAGCAGAAGCACGAAGAAGGACATAAATTCACAGTGGCTTTCTTCTCTTTCAAAGTCTGAACACGCTTTTATTGGACGGGACTGTTTGTAAGGAGGTCCCGTCATTCACGTCTGGGTACCTACCTAACCGCAAGACTTTGAAATCTCTAGAACATCCTTTGGTTAATGCCATCAGTTAAGATAGTCAAACTACTACTCAACTTGCTCAAGAGCTGTCTAAAGGAAACCAGGTCTCCTCTTCTGCAGACAGAAGGTCATATACCAACAAGCCCTATGACAGCCAATACTCTGCGGCTGCCAGACGGCCACTTATTTTTAGGCCTGTTGAAAGGGGGAGGAAGAGAGAGAGAGAGAAAGGCAGACAGACAGACAGACAGACAGATAGACAACTGGGAAGAGATGAAACTAGAAATGCTGTGTCCCAGAGGCATTTATCAGCCCAAATGAAATGGAAACAGTGGAAGGGAAACACTACTTTGTTTTTCTCAAAATTGTATTTCCAGGTGAATGAGCTGAAAAGAAAATATCCTTTCCTTTTCCTGTGATTTTGAGAGATCTGTTTGCTAAGTCTGCAGACTTAGTAGGAGAGACAAGGAGTATTTATTTTCAGTATATATTGGTAATTTATGAAGTTGTTGTAAATGCGGAGTTTATGGAAGCAAAATCAGGCCATGAAATAGAAAGAATTTTATTCAAATAACCTAGCTTATTAATTCTTTCTAATTCTTCACAGAGAAGGAGATGAGTGAGGATGTATGTAAGGTTTACTGAATTTTAAGAGGGAGAAGATCCAGTAAAAGCTGCAAATGCAGGTATATTTTAAATATAGAAAAAGGGGAAAGATAAGGGAATTTTATTAGGGTTTGAAATGTAATTGAATTTTTCTTTTCCTATTTTGCCATCAGAGATGTCAGAAAGAAGTTTACTGTTCTGGGAAAGAGACTTGCATTACTAACTAGCCTGCAAAAAGTGGCTTCACCTTCTTGTGCAGCAGGGTGTGACTGACGGGATGTAAATGCAACTCTTATCTATGACACATGAATGGCTGGTGAGGAGATTTAGAGTCTGGAGCAAGAAATAAGATGCCGCAATTGCTTTCACTGGGAATTAGTGTTCCACTGGGAGCAGAAATGGGGCAAACATATTGTTCTTTATGAGTCATTTTAGCCACTAGTTTCACCGAGTGCCTGTCAATACGCATGGCTGTGTGCTGACCTGTGGAAGCCTCCAAGAGGACGAAGAGGTGAGGAAGGATTCTATTATATTTTGTGCTGCAAGAAACATAAGATACAGGTGTTGTTAAAGATTCACCAAGTCTAAGGCCAAGCTGATGTACCTGAGTCCTTCAAGGACTTTAAGAATTTTATCATTTTGAAACCCTTTTGGGAAGAAGTCAGCATAGCCGTGAACCTTCAGTATCTGCTAGCGTCATATCAGCAGGCTCTCCTTGAGCATGCCACACTTCCCAGTGGCTGCTTCACACTGATGCCTGGATCTGGAAAGCAAGAGCATTTGGGAGTGAGAGCGTACTGAATACTAGAGTCATATGTTAGCGCATGTTGATCTCACAGAGCAGTTGTAGGGAGGCTTTCACCAAGTCAAGTCCATTCTATCAGCTACCTTTGGAAAAATGTAAATGTTTTTGGTAACAGCTCGGTTCTTGGCCAGCCCAGAGCCCGTGCTCTGCTATTCCTCACCCCTTACCCTCGAGCTATGTAATGTGTGTGTACACTTAATATTTCCTAGCTTTAGGGTATCCATTAGCTTCTTTTCTGTCATTGTCACTCAGACCAGGGTATTCATAAATCCCACATCCCTTATACCAGCTCACTGTTTTCCTGACCAACTAAGAGGAGCAGCTAAGTCCCGGAGCGTCAAAGCAGCTGACAATAGCAGCCACCACCCAGCACACTGGACTAAAAGGGCTGGGGAGGACAGAAGTTACAATCTGGTTCCATGAATGATGTGATGTGAGCTGTGCAGCTGAGGCAAATGGTGTAAAATGAAGAAAAAGATCACTGCAATGGCTGTGAGTGGAAGCATAAGCCTCCTTTCTATCTTGGCATTTCCCGACCTTGCATGTCTGCCTCAGCTGCTTGTCTCTGCAGGGGTGAGCTGTGAACCGCAGTGTCCACATGAGTGGAGCCCTGGCAGAAGGTATATTTAAGCTGGTTGAGTGTTGTAGAGAAGCAGCCCTGCTCTTGGAGGGTCGGTGGCTGGCTGAATGACAAGGAGCAGTCTCACAAGGCAGTAATAGACTGAAGTCTGTGATGAGAGCATGGAACAGAGGGGTTTAAAGAAAGGCTGGCTCTAGAGTTCCTAATCCAGTGGTACCTGGCAGGGGGGCTGTGACTGGGGCTGTGATGGCAACCTGAGATCGGCTGCTGTTTGCATAGAAGACTTTGGTGTCTTTTTTTGGAATGCTTTTGATAGCAAAAATGGCATATGAGCCTCCACATTTGAGATCTGATGGTGCAGGAATCTCCGGCTATACTATTGGCCATCAGCCCCTGTTCTCATATACAGAACTCTTGCCAAGCCGAGGAAAGCCAGCTTTTCTAAGAAACAATTCCCATTGTTACGTTCGGTAACACATCTGGACCCCTAAGGTATACAAGGGAGTGTTTGAATTGTAAGTATCAAGAACAATTAATTATTCTATATTATAATTAAGACTTTTTTAATTAGCTGACTAATTAGAATTTTTCTTGCATTACAGTGCAGCTTCTTACGTAACCAGATAATTTAAAACTTTAAAGCTATTTTCCTGTATAAAAGAAATTTCTAGCATCAACAATTTTCTTTCTGTAATAAAAAGTAGTAAATAACAGCTCTACTGCTACTGCAAGAAAGGCAGCTGACTTTGAAAGAAGTCTGTCAAGTCAAACTTGTCCCTCAAAATGCATGTTTTGTAAAAGCCTGTAGAAAATGTTGGGTCGAACTGTTTTAGTGTTATTGTGCGGAAATCAATATTTCCCTGCAGCCTTTGCAACCCCAAATTGTGCATGATGTTTGTGCAGAAGAAGCTGAAAGTGAAACTGTCTGAAAATGAGGGTGAAGTAAACTGGCCGCTTTTTAGAACTTGGGATGGAGCACATAAGGTAAACAGAATGGCGCACTTGGGAAGTCAAAAATGAACAATTCTCTCTGTTTAAATAACCGAAGGGAAGGAGTTGGTGGGTTTTTTTTCTTCCCTCATCCTTCTCATCCCCATCAATGCCCCCTGACTTGTACACTGTTCCAGATACTAATGTGCGGCATGTCTTCCAGGCCTTGTCCCTCTTTGAAAGCGACAAGGAAAGCGTGCAATATCCTCATGGGTTTTTGACTTGGACATTTAGATCACAGGGATTTGTCCTCCTTTTCCTAAGTGGGAAGGGTGTATATTGGCAAGAGATTTGGAAGGAGAGTCTGGGTTTCTTGGTCAAAATGTGGCTGTGAAAGAGCTCGTGGCGATCAAAGCAGGCAATTTGATGCAGCTTATTTAATTCAAAATAGTCGATATTCTGCATAAAGTAGGACTTTCCTCATGACCTAGTCTTCCCTGCTTTCACAAAGTCCTTCTATCGCAGTCTGCTCCTACATGGACTGTTTATGGCTCTTGGAGTTTCTGCCAAGAATTCTGAAGAGGAAACAAAGAAGTGATGAACAGTGATCCCCATCTAAGTTTCAGCTGGCCCAGTGTATATTCCAGGTCTTTTTTGCAGCTGTCTGGGAGGCAACTGAATTACTGCAGGTAGAAGGCGCGTAGGCAGATTTCCCTGTTTACAGCTTCATTACTCTAGGAAGCAAAGAAAAGGCTGGCCCGCTAAACGAGGAAAGAGCAAACTCATCATTGGGCCAGCAAGCAGGCAAAGCTCCCCTTCTCTTAGTCTGTGTTCACAGCCAAGTTGTTGAATTCTTAAGTGCTGGGTATTTAACAAGGCCAGCCGTTGCTGAATTGGCTGCCGTGGTCCCCCCATTATTGGAGAGGAGAAGAAGCTTTTGTTATCGCTCTGAAATACCAGCAATGTGCATCAAGCAGAGTTGGGAGTATGGGTTCCATCGGATGGCGGGATGCATTTGGGACCCTCAGGCAGGCAAAGATCTGGACAACCCTCCCACATAGTCATGATCCCCAGTTGTGAACTCTGGCAGGTGACATGGCCATAGGTGAAAGGCACAAGGCTCTGGAGAGTTACAGCCTGGTCAGGTGATACTAGGAGGAACAGCGTTTATGGTCTGAGTTTTTTGGATGCTATGGTTGTAGATGGCTATTTTAAGCTGCTGAAACTGAGTTCAGAAGGCAGTCACATCAGTTTGGGGAATGTGGCTGAGACTTCTGTCAAGAAAATGACCTGCGAGAATCTGGGAGACAGAGTCTGGGAGACTTATTCACCAGCATGGATGCAGCAGCATTATAATGTCATATGTTCTTGTGCATCAAACAGATAAAAAGGTTAAGGGTAGGTTGTGGGAGCGAGGAGGGCAGAGAGCAAAGGACCGGGAGAAAGAAAATGCTGTGCTGACTGGCAAAGAGACTGCTCTTGCTGTGTTCTTTGTGCTCAGACTGAAGCATCCTCCCAGATTTTTTCTTCTCTAATCTGCACATAATTCTGATTTATTTTAAGCCTTCTATTAAGACAGGTCATGCAGCACTGCCTGGTTGTCAGTAGGAAGCTGTGTGTGCACGCGTGTGCACGCGCACGTGTGTGTGTAAATTTCCAAGGCTGCTGCCTTTAGTTGACGTTGCAGTCAATTACTGTGTTTTCAATTATATCTAAAAGGCAATGATGAAGTTTTTCAGCTTTTACAGTGCTACAAATCACAGAGTCCTTCACTGTACAAACAGCGTCGCAGCCACAGTGTATATCACGGCAGCTCACAACTCTCAAATGCAAGCCAGCAGAGGAACCAGTGCCTTCAGAGGCCGGCAAGCCTCCTGCTGTGGCCTGCGAGAGGAGCACCATATGGCAGGCCATCCCTCCCACACAGCTGTTCTGCGCAGTCCCTTCAGCCACCAGCCCTTGTCTGACAAGAAGGGCAGCACAGTTCTTGGACTGTGCTGTGGAAGGGCAGGAAGAGCTACTTTCTGCACACTTGACATTTTAACAGTACATTTCTGAAGGTGCTGGGCAGCTGGGATGAGTGATGAAGCGTTACTGAGGCCAGGTGAGAAGGGTCGTTCGTGGGGAGGATCATGATGATACAGAGAATTACATTGACCACTGCACTGCTCATCATGAACGCTTAGCCACGCAATGTTTCTCTTGCCCGCCCACAATGACTTAGTAGATCTGATGCAAGTAGGTTGCAAACCCATTGCAAACTAAGGGCTGTCTCACAGAATGTTCTTTTAGTTGTACATAATGTAGCCATGTACCCACTGCTGTATTTGCAAGGCTACCTCCAGAAAAAAAGTGGTTTGGACTGGCAGATCAGGAGCTTTCTTCCCTGGAAACTAGACTATATGAAGAGTAACATGACGATGTAGAGTGTGTGGGCACCATAATCCCCACTAGCAGCCAGAAGATGCCACCTACTATTCAGCCATCTGAACAGGGACTGTTCACTCTCAGAGTGGGTCTTCCCTATGGTTTTGGCATACAACATGTTAATATGCATGCAAGTAAGTGACCAAGAATTGTCTACTATAAGGGAAGTGCTAGCAGTTGTCAGTTTTTCCAGTTGTATTTAGTAAAAGAAACACTAGCCAAGTCATTTTGATTCTGCTGTGCTCTGGGAGGGGTCTACATGCATAATCAGGCTGCATTTTACTTGTAACAGGTTGGTGGTAACCAAGCAGTGAAGTTTATGAAAGTGAGACTGTGAGGACCTGAGCGGAGCAGCAATAGAAATCAGATCATTGCCACATAGGGTGAAGAAGAATGCTTGAATTCTGAGACTCCAGTAAGTGGGTGAGTGAGAAACATAAACAGAAGTTGTCAGCTAAAATGGATATACTGACTGCAGTACAAACTGGAGAAGAGCTAGTGACCCTGGTGACTGGGACAGATACAGTTAGGAAGATACCAGTCCATCCAGGCCATACCCTGGAGGAATATGCTCCTTTGCATAATGAGCTACAAGCATAGAGGCAAGGTGAAACTCATAGTAGTAAAGAATACTGTTAAAACAGGGAGACAGGGACCATGAGAGAGAGAGACCACTGAAAGAGTGACTATTGAAATGGAGTTGGATGCCACGCAAAGCTGAGCTTTAGCTAAGGAATTGGGACCTTTAATAGGGATATTTGTGTGGAACAGCTTCTGGCTTTTGAAGCACAGCCTCGTTAAACCAATACTGATGAAAATCCTGTGGCTGAAGCAGCATGTATGCCACTGACTGGGCTGTGCTTAACACTGAGCTCCAAGAACTCCCAGTGGTGAGAGACGACAGGCTACGGTAGTTATGCCGAGTATTGAGATGATGCAAAGGAGCTAGATTGGTGTCTAATCAGCTTCATTTGGAAGGAGAAACAAAAGATGAGGGACTAGAGTCATCTAGTGCGAGAAAACCAGCTGTTGGGGATAGCGGCTGAATTGTTGCCGGGGGAGATGGAAGTCCTCTTTATAATGAGCTGTGATTCAGAATTGCAGTGCTAGAGGTTATGCATGATTGTGGACCTGTAAACTCTGCTAACATAAACAGAGAGGGTTTTCAAGGTCATGCTGGAAGGGCTGGAAGGATTCTCTGGACGGAAAAGGAGCTAGAAATAAACTCAGTCAGTCAAAAAGGCAAAGTAATCAGGACAAGTAATAATCACTTTCATTAATCAGGGTCCTGAGGGCAGACAAACCCAAAGCTCTGGAGAATAGGAGAGAGCCTTGCAGTCCTGCAGCATGGGGGGATCTGCCTTTGGGAAAAGAAAGGGGTTTGTGGCTGGAGTGAGTCTTGGAAATGTCACTTGAAGCAGAAGTTGAATACAGTTTGGAAGGAACTGGAGATCTTGGGGGAAGGTATGGTTAAGTGGACTGTAAAATCCACTAGTGTCTCAATACATAAATTGTCAGAACTGTGCACTAGAAATGTTGGAAGTTTAATCAATGTGGAAGATCAGCAGTACAAATCCTCCTGTGGGAGATGCAAACAAATATGGAAAGCCCAAAACGTTCCTAGATTCTGGTACATCAACGAGTACTGAAATTTATATTTTGCAGGAGTGTGAGTACCTGTGAGGCACACTGTACAGGCAGAGGTGTACAGTGAGCTCCTATGGTAGAGGGAGTGTATTGGTTCTGCTCCTATACCCACTCCCAATGCAAATTGCTCACTGGAGTGGGTTTGAGTTTTCTTGTATTTGGCATCATAAGCAGGGAGAAAAATGGTCTTTGTGGCAAACCATTCCTTAAACAAAATGGGTTTATTTTACATCTGACTAATTGTGGAGAGCTAACACAGAAATCGAAGGCCTTATCTTACCTGCTCAATGGTGTACGTCCGTAAGGGATCCTGAAACAGTCGAAACACCTCAGGATGAGGACGAGTTTCCTTTCTGCAAGTTTAAGCTTGAGATAAGTTAGAGTATGGAAAGATTAATGTCTTTGCTTTAGTAACAGGTCTTGATCCAAGACGCAGAAACGATGTAAGTACCCAAGCAAAGTCCAGAAAGCATTGTTGTCCACTATTAATAGCCTGGTGGATCAAGGAGTGCCAGTGCAATGACCCAGTGTGTGTAATTCTCCTGTGTGGCTGGTATTAAAGGCAGACAGAAAGATGCATCTGACTGTGGATTTCAGAGCATTAAATGCTGTAACTCTACAAACATCACCTCTTCCTGCTAAAATACCAGAAATTATGGCTGCAATAGTACAAGAAGCTAAGTGATTTTCAGTCATCGATCTAGCAAATGCATTTTTCTACAGCCTTCTAGCAGAGAAATGTTGGCAAAAGTTTGCTTTTACATTTCCTGCGAAACAATACCATTTCACATAGGTTTTTCACATTTTCTAAGTTCTTGTGGTCTGCCACATGCGTAGCACCTCAATGTGGGGAAACGATGTCATATGTGGATCACACCCAAATGTGGAGAATTCTGAAAAACAAATGACTTGTCTTGCAGACAAGAAATTTTGGCTGCAATACAAGAGGAAGGATTGAAAGTCAGCAGACAAAAGGTTCAAGTTAGTGCAACAAGAGGTAAAATGTTTAGGAGCAATACTAGGTATTGAAGGCCAGACTGCTGATAAACAGAATGTGGAATTAATTCAAAAGCTACTCAAGCCCACTGCTCTGTCTAGCTAAGAGCACTGTGCGGCACATTTAATTGCATGCAGGATTTTATTCTGATGGTCATTGAAGTGAGTCGTCCTTCAGCTAGGCTTTTAGAGACAGCTAGGCAAGGCACAGAAGCGCAAGAAGCTTGGTCCAGCTGAAGCAGGCCCTAGCCCAAGCTCCTAGGGTGGAACGCGTGGACTCAGTAAACCTCTTTGTGTGCAGTTTGTCTTTATTAACCAGGAGGTAGGTGCAGTTTTGACACAAAAGAAAGAATTCATGTTACAGGCAATTGTTTGTGCATCACAGCCTTATCAACACTACGACAGGTATTTACTCATGGAAAAGAAAAAGAAAAAGGAATGTGTGCCTTTAATCTGTTAATTAGAAAAACTGGATTATGTCATTGGAGGAAGGCCCAAGGTACTACACAACAGTCATGCTTTCTTAAAGTATGTTGTGTCTGATACAGCCCAAGATAGGTGTGTCTCTAGCCCTAGATGGGCTGCATGGACCGTAGTGTTAGCGGCAAGGGCAAGTAGAACTGGAAAGGAAACACAGCACAAGCATCTCCTTACAGCCTGATGGTGAAGAATGCCAAACACACGGGTCTGCTGTCGCAACCTTGTGCTGTGCAGCGGCTTCTGCCGGTTTAACCACCTCAGTCAAAGTACATCTGCATAACGCAGGCAGCTCAAGTTCCCATAAGGCACGGCTTACACAGGATTTGCTACAGTCCGTGCAAAGAAGGGCAGAAGGTAGTGGGGCAGATCTCGCCTCACTCAGTGCAAGTGGCGGAAATCCCAGTAGTAAGGAAATTATTCCAGGTTAATAGCAAAAATTAGGGTGTGGCTTTCCCATCTTAATGGCTCTACAAGGGACAGACAGCTGTGGCTATATTCCTTTTAAGACCATGACAGGAAGGGAGGTGCGATTCCCACAACATCAGTGGTTAAATATCGCCATATCACATGAGCGGGAATTGAAAATTCTCACAGATCAATGGATAAAAGAATTAGACAAGCAACTGCAGCAGATTAATTGAAAAGTAACTGAGTAATTAGGACAAAATGCGCAGAGATTAAACAAAAAATAGAAATGGTAAATAATCAACGTGAAGAGTGGCAAGCAGAGGATCAATGTATCGTGAATTTCCTGGAAAGAAGCACAACATGGGCTGTAAGTGGGATGGGTCTGGCACTATCACAGATAAAGTTATTCCCACCGTTTTTTAGTTCGGTAAGTTCTGAGACCATGAGGTGGTTTCGTCAATCCCAGCCAAAGCGTTGCAGAGGAGAAAAAAAACCCTAACCTTTATGAAAAGTGGTATTTATTTTGCAGGACTGAGTAAAGGACTTGAGCCTTAGCCAGTCACCGCATCTGGATTAGCATAGAAATAGGGATTTGCTGTGGTGTGTAAGAACAGCTATCCCAGCAACTGTTGTATTAGGCATAGACGTTAACAAGGTTGGGAACGCAGTTGAGCAGCGTTGGGCTCTTTCTGTTCTGCCTACTCTGCAATGGCAAGGTCCGCACACAGCATAATGTTGCCTGTGTTTTGTAGCGGTGGGAACAGGACTGGAAGGAGCAGGCCCTTCATGGACGCTGCCTGGGATACGTGCGCCTGTTTTCTTGAAGGTTTATGCTCTCTGTTTGAGCAAAGCACTTTCTGCAGTCAATATGGATGATCGGTACAGTAAAACCTCAATATTCCAGATTCTGAATAGTAGCATGGCCCCTAGACTGAGCTCTCTGGCCTGTTGTGGCTTAAATCCCCGAGATGTCAAATTTTCCTGATCATCCAGCATTTCGTGAGTGCAGAGACGCAAAGCCCTGTTCGCCCCGCTGTCCCCAAGCAAGGTATTCCTTGCTGTGGCTGTTAGAGAACGCATGCATTTGTTAGAGAATCCATGCATGTAGTTTCCTCTGCTCTTCCCTCCATTTTGCAGAGTCTCAACCACTTTATTTTGAAAGGATCTTACTTAACGAGAGACTTTCCTCTCTCCTGGGAGGCCAGCATGCAGGTAATGAGTGGTGTAGACTTACCCATGCTCTGTTGTTCTTGACACCTTTAATCATGCTGTGATTACCATCACACCAAATCCCTTCCTCCCATCTACCTTTCTCTGAATTACATGCAATACACCCTCATCTGTCAGTGCAGCTCGAGCTTCTCTTTGCTTTCTCCCTCTTTGACCATCTACCCTTTGGCCTTCTACCCTTTCGCCCATGCGAGTGATCCAGTGGCTCCAAATACGGGAACTGTCTCAGTGGAGGGTCTCTAACTCATTACTTTTTCCTGTTAGAGAGACTACTTTCTTCTGCTGTGAACTAGAATCCCCTGAGAAAAAGCAAGCTAAAAAAGTCTGTCAGCAGCCTTTTCTGTTCTGCCCTCCTGGTGCAGGTTGAAAGTGAGAAGAAAAGGGCGAAAAGATTAAAAAAAAAAACAGAAATCTTCAAAAAAGAAGACTTTTCCAGAGCCCAAACAATCAATCTGACAATAGAAGATAATGATTCCACCTCTGCTCCCGCCTTCTGCAGGACGGGAATGTTTAAAACCCACATCTGCTAGAGGTGGTAAAAGACCTAAGTGATCCATCTCGGCTCTGAACATGGAGCCTTGGTGATGAGCTGAAAAGCTTGTTGCTCACGTTGCAAACAAAGACTTAGCAGAGGGCAGAGGTAAAGTCAACTGAGACCTGGCCTTCTAATCAAGCCCATGCTGTGAGTTCATAGTATTAATCCAGCAGCCAGTGACATCAAGGTAGGAGGCCTGCATGACCCTGAGTCTGTCCGACAGTGGCTTGCACTACCTAGTAGCGCACATTCCATTTAATAAACTCCATTGATATATTTAATAAAGACACCTCACACTTCCACAGTTTCATGTGTGACCTCTCTGTGGTTGCTACCAAAAACACAAAGCAGGAGAGTCAAGGATCATTAGCTGACGAGACAAAACTGCCCCTTCCCTTGCTCTTCTTCTTGCCTTGTGAGTATCAACTGCTTGGGAGGTAGTGATTGCTTGTAATTTTTCCTGTGTCCATTACTGAAGACTCATACAGGTTTGAATGAGAGCTCAGGAAGAAATTAAATTTAAGTGCCTGCAGTTTGGCAAGCATGTAGTCCCAGCTGCTACCTTCAGACTCATCATGCCCACACTCATCTTCTGCCCAGAGGCTATGCTGATGGGCTCCGGGGAGCCTATGGGGGCTGGATCATGGAATCATCAGGTCTCATCCTTCTCTGTGACAAGAAAGGAACATTTTCAGACACCAATACACAGAGGAAATCTCTTAGATCCCTCTAAGCATCCCTTTGAGGCCCCCAGCCGTGCTGCAAGCCAGAGGAGGTTGGGTCGTGTTAAAGGTCATCTGCTCATCTGTCTCAGCAGGGAGAAAAAAAGATGGATTTGGACCTCCGTGAGTCTTTCCTAGGCAAGCTAATGAAAAGTTTGTAGGAAAAATATCTATTTTAAAATCTGAAGAGAAAAGGGTCTGTTTGGTGGGATTTTTTGTTGGGGGTTGGGTGGGTTTTTTTGTTGTTTTTGGTTTGCAGTTTTTTGGGGGCATTAGAAATAGTGTCAGTTGTCAAACAGGACTCTTGGTTGGTTGGTTTGTTTATTTCTAGCTTTCAACATCCTCGAAGGCATCTAATTGTTCAGGACATACCGAATATCTCCACTTTCAGAAATCAAGCCTGGAGTAGAACTCCCTTGAAAGCAAGACAACAGGAAGCCGAGATGAGTTTTAGAAAGTAAGTGGTTGTCATTTTTCAGTTCTCGAGATTTCTTAAGAGGGCCAAGGAGATGGTTGGGAGACCCAGAGAAAGGAAACCTGAAGTTCTAGTGGAAACAGAGGGGGATTTTTTTTTTAGATTTTTTTTTTTTTATTAAATTGTCTTTTTGTTTGACAGCTTTTTCATGCCAGTGCATTTTTTTATGGGAATAAAATGACTCTTCCTTCTCAACAAAGGACTGAGGAAATTGCCACACTAATTCTCTGAGCTTCCTAGCAGCTCTCAAGCATAACCAGAAGAGCAATTTGTAATGCAAAAATACAAAGACAGAACAAAAGAATAAAAGAACACACAAGTCGTTTCAGTTTGGAAAGCCCCTCGAAAACTTTAGGCAGCTATGGCTGTGTTCCATTGCATTTTGAGTGCAGTCAGGGGCCTGTGCTGAAGCCCAAGTCAGCCTTTGCTGCCGCACAGGTCTTTCACGAGGGCTCGGCACTGTGTTACCCTTTAGCTCAGCCATAAGTGCCTGGCATGCTGCTGGAGAGGCTCTAAATGCTTGCCACCGCCAAGATGTGCTAGCTGCAGGCAGGCTAAGTGGGGCTGCAGCAGCCCTGGACATCCTAGCAGCACCTAGCCCCCAAGCCTGGCCAGCTGAGATAGGGCAAAGCTCTTCCCTGAGGTCCACTCGTAGCCGAATATCTGTACCTTGTGAAGTGGAAGCAAAACTGAAAGCCTGCATATCTAGTGCACACCATCTGCACCTAGCAAAATGCTTTGTTACATTAGAAAAATGTTACTCATCTTTCATCTGCAAGTAGGCAAACTGAGTTTTACCAGAAGGATGTTCCCTTTCCTTAAGCAGACCCATATATTCAAGGAAATCCTGAGCCCACTTGAGCACGGGCTTCCCTGGAAAAGCACACGTGCGCATGCACACACCCCCCCTCTCTGTACGTATGCGCGCAGGTATTTGCTGTATAGCTGTCCCACACATTTTCCTTGCTAGCTTGTCATAACCATTACTAAAATATGCTTATCTCATATATGCAAATAGCAGGATATTTATAAGGTTCTTTGAAATTTCCATAATTGTGCTGTAAAAAAAAAAATCTCTTTGCTTATCTCACAAAGTGTTGTAACCACAATGTTACTTTTATTGAAATCCAAAAATCACTCAGCAAAAGAAGAATAGTTAAAAAACTGACAGTGTTTCATATTTTTGAAATAGAAGGGGAAGAGAAAGAGCAAACCAGGCTTTATTATTTTAAATTAGAAAGTTTAATGCTCACCAAAAAGGATATAAACTGTAAATGTATTTTAGCAGTTGCTACAGAAAAAGTGAGAGGTTTTAGTAATAATACTTTGTGCTCCTATATCATTTTCATTAGAAAAATCTCAAAGCACTTTCTACTTATTAGAGAATGGAATGCCTGAGAACACTCTTGGGATATACTGTAGAAAAGAAAAGTAACAAATATAAATCCACATTATGCTCCATATGGTGATTACCTGAAACTTCCTAGCTATTTTGGGGATACAGCTCCCCTGCTGTGTTTCAGGATTGCAAGTCTTCGCCTGCTCAGCACAGCCAAGTGCAGTTATGATAGAGGCTAGCTGCGGGCAGTGAGTGAAATGCGAGGGGCTTCACTATGTATTTTTGGCCGTTTCACGGGTCTCGGAAGCAATACCTGGAAGGTATTTCTCAATCTCAAAGGTGAGGAACAGAAGTGAGCCGCATAGGTAGGCCAAGACCATAGCTGTGCTTGTGTGGGCTCCGGCCACCTTGTATTCTGCTCTCGTGGGGATGTGTGAGGGCTCAGTTTGTGGTGATTCCTCTGCCTCTGTTGGGGAATCCTGGCTGGTCTTTGGCTTCACATTAGTAGGTTATGCACCAGGTATGGCAACTTTCCCTGGCAGGCTCCTACCCCTCGTCTTGGGAAAGATCTGGATAGGCCAGAAAAATAAGATTATATCCTAAATTTAGAAAGAATCATAAAATGCGCACTAGAACAACAAAGGGAGGAAGAGAAGCTGTACAGGTAGAGGATATTCCCTAGGCTGATGAAGAAATTAATATTAAAAAATCCCTAGTGTTTAATTTCGGAAAATACAATAGGCTGACTGAGTGCCTAGAAGAGGAACAGAATGTTAACATAACTTAGATAAACAGCTGCCAAATGGTTAGACGGACAGAAAAATGAGAAAACCCATCAATGCAATGGGGGAAAATAATAAATTAAAAACCAGATGGTTCAAAGATGTGATTGCATCTTCAGCTTCACTGAGAGGAAAGAAGGGGAATACGTATGTATTACAGGCAGGCTGGGAACACAAAAGCTGGAAAAATATACACGAACCAAAGAGGCAGACTCATCATAATGGAATTAATTAAAATAGCAGGACCTCAAGTTATTTTAGGTCCCAGTGGTAGAAACACCAGAACTCCAGTCACATTCTTCATTAATACAGAGAGTTTCCTATTCCATCCGTACTCAGAAAAGGGACCTCTTCTTTTATGCGCTAGATACTGCGTCAAGGCAGATGGGAGTTACTCTGAACTTGGAGAAAACAAAGAAGCACAAATTAATGGATTAGTGGCAGACAGACAGCTTAAGACACTTTGCCAAGATACATTTTAGTCCTGCATTTATTCTGCATATATATTTTTTCTTTTGTTCTGTTTAGATCAAAAGTACATGACCAAGCGGAGATACACATCTATGTTTTGTATAGATTGGAGTGGGCATTAAAAAAAGCTACAGACAAAAGAAAGACAAAACCAGTCTAAAATGACTGATGCGGTGATTTGCTTCATCATATTCAGCACAAAATAAGTACAGCAACTCCAGCTTGCCAGCTTGAACTAATCCCACAAGTTTGGTGTGGGTATATATGCATTTATACCTCTGCCACACATATACACACAAGCATGTATGCACACCCATACACATTACTGTTCTGTACGAAGGAACGCTGATTAGGTGGGTTCCTCATGGCTGTGGGGAACCTAGCCAAAATGCTTGTTCTATCAAAATCAGTAGAGGTTTTGGCTTTGACTTCGGAAGCGGCAGGGTTTCACTCAAGTCCACTGCAGTGTTAAAGTTTTAAACCTGTAACTAGACTTTGTCCGCCCAAGACTAGTCTTCAACCACTTCTGAAAGAAATCTGGAAACAGTTTAACTGTGCAAATTAATCATGCATAAACAATTTAAGACATGATACAAATAATGCATCAGCTGGAATTTGGCAGGATGATGGAGGCAGCATCCCAAAATGTACTTGTGTTTGAATAATGTTGATACTTTCATAACTATTAACTCTCAAGACCTCCATTTTATATCCCTTGGGAACAGAGTCTTCTTGTGCCTAGAGGATTAGAAACAGGAGATTAGGAGATGTAGGTTCAGTTCTTGCTGTATGACTTTCAGCTGCTTTCTTAACTTCCTGCCACCTTTTTTTCCCTTGTGTATAATTAGGATAATGGCACTTCTTCATATGTCAGCAGCTTAATGCATTTATGTCTAAAATACTCAGACAAAAGGTGCTATAGATTTCAGAGATTATTGTTTATTGTCACAACTGTTATTACTTCCATTTCTGAGAGTTTCACTCTCGCACATATAATAAAGGCAAAATATTATGAACACTTTGCCTTATTTGGAACTTAACACCAATTTTATTCTGAATTAATTCCTTTGAATAGAATTATCCCTGAACTACATCATCCAGGGACTAGCTGCTGACCCCAAGTGTTTAAGAACTACAGATAATCATGGATGAAAAGAGACAAAAATACATTTTATCTAGGAAGTATCTACTGGTGTGATAGAGACTGAAATTAAAGTATAATCCGGAGAGAGAGGGGGAGTATTCTTTAATTAAAATCAGCTACCTCAAAAGATGGATATTCTCAGGAGTGAAATTTGCCCTGTGCTGAAGGCTTTCCACTTAAACCCTTGATGATGCAAGGCAAAAGAGTTCTCAAGGAGAAATATTGGCATTAACTGATAGCCACTTGCTATTGCACGATAAGGCAAAGTTTGCAGAGAAAAAATGTATGGACAACAGAACGGAAAGATGGACAAAATAGGAAGCTGTCTGAAACACAAACCTATGATTATCCAGCAACAAATGAATAGTTTGGCAAAGAAAGAGACATAAGAAAGGAACTCTTGAGATAAAGAAAGAAAAATGAAACCAGAAGCTGCAGAGATCAATGAAAACAATCAGCACTTTTTGCCAGGAGGTGTGTTAAGAAGACAGAAGCCCAGTCTGTAGATAACACATTCAGAGTGCTCCATCGTCCCACCAACCATCCCCATAGCAATCAGTGGTCACAGCCAAGGACAAATTGTGGTCAAAGGAGTGGAGCATCTGCAAGCTTTCTGTGAAAAGTACCAGGTGAAAGACACAGTATCCATTTGGGGTAGTTCTGGGCCTTGTGGCTGCAATGCCTTCCTCACCTTCAGGGAGAGACTGCTTCTGGCAGTGTGGGAACTGCAGAACACGCACTTGAAGGAAGTGCTTCTGATGAGTGCTTCTTAGTGGATCCTATTCTGTTCTCATTTTAGTTACCATTCACAGATGGCTTCCTGCAATACAAAGAAGCTTCCTGGCAAGGCAGTTTGCTGGATAACATTTGAATTGGATGTGATGGAGGTACTGCCTCACAGAAGCACCATTCGCCAGCATTTATTTCACCGTGTCCAGCACAGTAGATTTGAGCACCTATTTTGCGCTGACTCTGGCTTCCTCACACTGCTTTCACATGCTAATCTCTCTTGCATGAATCTTGCCTGACAGTTGTCTGCAACCAGGTGGTCTTTGTGAAAAGTGCTTATGCTGCAGTGGGGAAAAATGTTTCCTTTTCCTCTCCTCTCCTCTCCTCTCCTCTCCTCTTCTCTCCTCTCCTCTCCTCTCCCATCCTCTCTTTCTTTAACTATGGCTGTGGTAAAGTGGAGAAGCTGCTGCAATGGGATCAGAGGCTCTCTGGCTCCAACTTTGGGGTCATGGACAATGGAGGGCAGCAGCAGAGCACAATCCCTGTGTGATGGTGTGGGCACCTTATTGCAAAGGAGAGGATGAACGTAGCTTCATTCTCTATAAATCCATCAGCATGTTCCTGTGAGTGATGCAAATGTCTTTCCAGACAGAGCCTAGAACCAAATTGTTTGCCTAATATTGGCCACATGATATTGCAGCATGGGATGTGTAGCAGGGGATTTGTTTATGCGTTAGACCCAGAAACTTGGACAAATCTCGCCCGAGCCCAGATTCGTGGACAGTCCCTGTGAATTCCGGACACATTTCAGCTCAAGCAAAGTACTTGGCTAATCATTAAAATATACCATGCAGGTACTCCAGTTCTTATTCCCAAACTTTTAAAGATATTTTAGCACCCGTGTACTTTAAATGCTAAAATTGCTTCACCAATCTTGGCATTAGTTACCAGCATCTCTTGGAAATTAAATAAGTCATGGTTGTAAAAGAGTAAGGCCTTCTTGGAGATGTTACTTACCTTAGAAGTTCGTGGATCATACTGAGCTGAGTTACAACTAACTTCCTGGAGTTACTGTTTCTCATGGAAGTTCTCATCACTCCTTGCTTGCTAAGTTTTACCAGTCTGGCTTACACAGATGCCATGGTCCTGCAGATCACCCCTGGACACTTGGGGAGCTATTTCATGGAGCAAATAAGGAGTGAAGGTCCAGTGATGGTGGTACATATTGGCGAGCAGTATTTACATATTAGCAGCTTTCCACTCAACTGGCAAATAGGAATGTCTATGTTAGAAATGGTGTGTGAAAGCCAAGGCAACAAAAGTCAAAATGTGCATATGAGAATATGTAGTACACACAGTATATGTCACAATGTTTACCATCACTTCAAAACATGCACCCGCCCACAGTTCTTCGCTAGCAGCATCCTGGAACTTCTCCAGTTGGGATTCGCTATATGCAGCAAAAGTCAATTAAAATCAGCCATCGTTGTACAGATCATGAGATCCTTAGTACAAGATACCATACTAGTCCCAGATGCTCATAGATAATAGTGTGTTACAAACATGTCCAAGACAATTGCGTGGCTTTTGTATACTGGCATTTTCAAATGAGAATTGTTGGGTTAAAATTTGTAGCAAATAGCAAATTCCCCAGAAACACAATTCTGTTGCATTCTAGAACTATTGTCACTGTACGTCAGAGGTGCTAGGTAGGTTCAGCTAATGAAAATGGGGAAAAAAGGCGTTTCAGGAAAGGGGAACTATGTTCACCCAGCTTTCTAGAGGAAGACTTGTTAGCACCAGCTCACCCACCTTGTTCTGCCAAAGAGCCTGCTGATGTACAGGATGTGGTGACTCATCTCTGCATCACACTAGTCCCCCATTTTTAGCTTACAAACTAACCACCTGCTAAAAGCACGATGTGTTTGGTTGGGTTCCGTCAGTCTCTTGTGGAGCTCTTATATGTTAAGAAAACCTGATTATTAATGGAGGTAATCCATGTAGTCTCATGTTCAGGAGCTCAAATCAGTTATACAAATCTAAAGGACCGGTCCCTACCACACTTTTATTTGTAAAAAAATTGTATTTACTGAACGGATTCAGAGAAATCCCTGCAAAGATGCCCTGGAGCCTAGATCACTCTCCTGGGCAAATGGAGGTTGGGAGTCCTTGAGAGAAGGCAGAGCACTAACATGTATCTCACAGCTCCCAGGTGAGACCTAACTAGAATTAAAGTCCAGCAGTGTATTTAGACCTTCATTTCCTACTTGAAAGTAAAACATATAGTGTTTTGAGGCTTTTTTTTTTTTTGAACAAAATATTCCTTCAGCATGAAAAAAACATCTTTTTGAGGGGAAAATGAAATATATCATAGCGATGAAGTTCAATCTAACCCCTTACCAGTACTCATACACATGCACGCGCTTGGTTTTAGGGCTGATTTAAAAAATAAGAAATTTGTAATTGGCACAATTTTATTTGTGATTAGTGGGAATAAGTTGTTTGCTTTAATGCCAGTATTAGCGGCAGTGGAAGGGTACTCTTTTTTTTTTCTTTTTCTTACACTGCCTCTTTACATTTAGTTTCAAGGTGAGATCAGTATCTGGAAACATGATGCAATTTATGCTGTTATCATTTCATGAACTTCAGTAAATCTACTCCTGGTAATGTATTATAATTATAGTGATGATCAGAACTGGACTTGAAATGAAAATGCATGAAGACTGGCATCAACTGCCATTGTGTATCTGGACGGATCAGAATGTGAAAAGAACAGCTAGCAGCATCTTTTATCAGAAGAGTTCCCATTTAGTTTTGCAGGCAAATACGGGCTGTAAACATTAACGGACTACTCATTTTATTTATACTTAATTTCTGCAGGTTTTGAGACTCGCCTCCTAATCTCTGTTATGCTGGTTCCCATTTGCTCATTCCAACAGTATCCCTTTAAGAGAAGCTCCCCTATGCTGAAGCCAAATGCAGTATTCCCCACTGTGATGGATTCCTCCTTTTTCCTTCCTAATTGGAGCCATTTCATCAGATTGCATTTTGACAAAGATAGTAATTGTCATCCAATTTTAAGGCAATGACAAGATCAATATGAATTCTCGGATGACGAGTATTATTACCGGGCGAGCACAAAGAAACAAAGAAAATGAGAAATCCATGTTCTAGGGATCAAAACAGTTTGAGGCACATACTTCCCTTGGTGCACGTGTGTGTGAATCCTGTTGACAACAATAGGCGCCGTGCATGTGGATGCATGGGTGGAACAGATGGCCCTTGCCAGTCAGATAGCAAACTGAAACGAGCACCCAGTGCTTTAATACATGGCAGTTTCAGTAATGTGGGAGTCAGTCAGCTTACCACCAAACAGGCTTACGGGGAAAATTACCCAAAGCCCCATCTCAGAGAATTCCACTTCTTCTTAATATCTTTGTGCTCCTTCTGTTTCCTGATTGCCAGGAGTAAATACCCACAAAAATCCTGGTTCTTTGAGGCAAATATTTTTCACATATTGATGGAGGGAGAAGTACTTGCATTTTTTTAGGACGTTGTTTAAATGAGATGATATGATTAGGTGATGACCCAAAGAGTTCAGATAGGGTTTGAGTATGGATCTAAAATGCGTTGCAGCATCTTTAGAGGGTCTACCTTCAATAGTGGTTTTGGGAAGGATTCTACCATCTATGCCTGACTGTTGCCAGGTTCATTTTAGTCCAGTAGGTTTATTCTGGAATAAGACACTTCTCAAAGGGATTTTACCCTCAGAGCTCAGCTCTTGTTCCGCATTTTCTACTCAATGTATGTTCAGGTTACCCCGTAGGGCTTCTATACCCACATATGTTCATCTCGCTGTTAAGCCAGACTTCCTGCTTTCCCACCGCTACAGTGTACGAACCAAAGGAAATACACTCTTTTCTTTTCTTTTGCAGCATTTATATTCAAAATACAGTTTAACCGGAGAAGGGGATTTTGGCAAAATAATACATGATTGTCGTACTAATTGGCAGCTGCAGTGATAACAACCATGACAAGTTTTAGCTCTGTCCACTTCAAAGCAGCCAAGTCATTAAAGGTTTCCAAGCAGAGGACTGTGTTATGAAGCCTAATAGACAATGTTAGCTACATCCGTATCCCTGGATTGCTAAATACAGTTTTAACCACCCAAATGCAGGTTCAGTAGGGTTTTGATCCATTGAAAAGGCCTCAGCCAAGCATTGAAAAGATGTTCGCTAGCCTCCAAAATATAAATAAAATATTTAGAAAGAGAATAATTGACTTCTGATGTTTACTTCAGGCTATGGTTAAGCAGGCAGTGTCTGTTCTAAGCAATGCAGTGACCACCTGCCACAAATGCTGTGATATTTGACAGATCCCTTTCTGCCAAGAACTATAATTCCTATTTAAATCTAAATAGGAGAGCCATGAATGCAGTTTTCTCATCACAAAGACGCTGATGTTAATCCCCAGTACAGAAAAATAAGAAAAGCCAGAACGTTTTATTGGATTTTATATGGAAGATAATTAAACAGTATTTTTTCTTTACTTGTTATACAGCATCCCATCAACATTCGTGCTGAAATTTGTTTATAAAGAAAGCTAGAAAGTTTTATTACATTTTTATGTAAAAGAAAATCAGCATTTTGTATAGTTGAACTTTCATTAGAATAACAAAAAGCAGGTAAGCAAAAATGACCAAAGAATGATGCAAATAAAGGGAGAAAAATGTAAGGAAAGTGTAACACTGTTCTCATGCATTTAATTTTATATTCCAAGCATGACAACAAAATAAATGTATATGTGCATATGTATATATCATATATATTTAAGAACCAAGCAGTTCTGAAATGCTAAGTTCCCAAAAGTTAGAAAATGCTAGAATTAAACGTGCTTGCACAGCCGTAATTTGGCCCTTCTGATTGTATACAATGTGTTGCAGTCTTTAATGACATGAACTCGTGCTTTTTTTTTTCCATACAGACACCATACAAAATGGTGCAGTGTAGGCAGAAAATTGGCTGGGAGCATGATGTAATCTCTGAGAGAGCTGCTTTGCAGAAGCCTATTTCTTTCCTGCCCACAACCCAGTTTGGCATTTTGGATGTACCCAAGGAAGTTATCTTAGCATGTTTCCCCGGGGGCAGGTGGGTGCTGCCAATCTGCGGATGTAAGAGAATGTGTCTAAATGTGCATTTAAAACGTGCTTATTAATAGAGGGGAGGCTGGGGGTAGGGGGAGCTGTATCCACGGTTGCATCCTCGGTATTTAAAAATGTTTCAGTTCAGCCTTAGCTGCCATTTACTGCATTATGTGATGCATGTGGATTTTCCAAACAAAAGATGTTTATGAGGAGAGTATATTTTAGGATTTCTTTTCATGACTGCTACAGACCCCTCTCAAAGCAGATGGCCTGACAGTTGTAAGAAAACTGTTCATAAGCCAAAAGTAGCATTTAAAATTCTTCTAAAAAGACAGTTTGTTCTCCATATACATGTACATTTTAAGCAGGTACTAATTCTGTTAGCAGTACCTTCTTTGCTTTCCAGCATATTCCAAATCTGACAGTACAAACTGAAAATTCCCAGGCTGGGTGGAGAGAAGCCTTTAGCATTAGCAGCAGTACAACACGGGGCTGCCATGTCACATCAGCGCGCTGAGCTGCTCTCTGCTAGGCTTCATTCAGCACAGGCTGGTACAGAGGGGACCATTAAAATTCAGACTCCACTTACTGCTACCTTGGAGTAACACTGGAGGTACAACAATTTCTCTTTTATACTCAAAATAGGTTATAGCCACAGTGAAAATGTTTACTTAGCATTTACAGGTACATAGAAACAAGCAGGATTAGCAAAGAACTTTGCAAGGACATGAGTATATTTAATTCCGTTTTTATTCACAGCCTTGACGGTTATGTAGCTGTAGTTGAGGTTCCTTGGGGAAAATAGCCAGCTGAGAACAAAATAACTAGACCTGAGCCGCTTGACCATTACTAAGTTTATGTATTCTGCAAGAAATCTGTTGGCAATGACCTCTCACAGCTGCATTTACCGACCTGTTTAATTGCCTTCTACTGTACCTCCTGCTTGAAGGAAGAGAGCACTCCCCTATCATACAGTGGATAAATAAATAATGCTGTCCCTCTGGGGAAAAAAAATTCCATCTCTAACCAATCTGAGCACAAGGACAGGCACTAACCGTCCTTATGGATTGGGGGATTGTTTTTTTCTTTTCCTTATCCTAGGTAACCGAGGCTTATTATTCATAGTCTTAATACATTTAGAAATATTTCTGATAAATTTGCCTAATATCCTGCAGCAATGAGTTATGTGGCTGGTTATACACTGCACAAATGTTTTCAGAATTTTGTCTTCACCTTTCCATGGGTACTTGTTCTTGAGAGAAAACAGAATAAATAGCCCCTTCTCTCTACTTCTGTTATATCACCTTTTACTCTTGTGTTTTGCAAACTAAACAATGCTAGTCTTTTTAATCACCTTTTAGATGGAAACCTCTTTTCTCATGTGTTTAATCATTTTTGCTGCACTTTTTTACTGCAGAAGTACATACATATGAGCATATACACGCTGGTGCAATCAATAAGTCTACTAAAATCAGGTTTTAAGGCTTAGCAGAGGTTTATTCTTTGCTCCCAAAACAATCCTTGTTCATCTCATTCTAAATTCACTTTAAAAACAGGGTCCCATGGCACAGGTGCTGAGATGTGTGTGCCGACATGCAAGTTAAGAAGTGAGGAACAAGACAGAGAGGGCAGGAGGACTTCATCTCGTATTCATCAATGTGGTCGCCAAGCTGCTCCTCACTAGCTGCAGAAGTGAAGCCAGAGACTGGTGCTGGGCAAGAAATTGCTTCTTCCGTATGAGGATGAGCTTTATTAAGCCCATACTTTCTCAGGTATGGCAGTTTGTAGATGATGCCCTGTTTCATCTTCCTAGGGCTCACCTTCACTCCCGTCTGCCTTTGCCTTCACTCACACTTTGCAGCACTGATATCTGTCTTTGAACAGCGATGGCAGTTTCAGATCTGGCGCTACAGCTCAGTTCAGCCCAAATGTGAACATAAGGGAGAAGTGCGAAGCTGGTGAAAAGTCTGCAGGGAACAATATGGGACCAGCTTATTTATGGATGAACTTTGTGAGGCTCCTCTCTGCCCGTCTCTCCAGCCTGTTCAGGTCCCTCTGAATGGCAGCACAGTCCTCTGGTGTATCAGCCACTCCTCTCAGTTTTGCATCTTCAGCAAACTTGCTGAGGGTGCGCTCTGCTGCTTCATCCAGGTCACTGTTGAATAAGTTGAGCAATACTGGACCCAGCATTGACCCCTGGGATACACTGCTTGGTTCAGGCCTCCAACTAGACTCTGTGCCACTGATCGCAACCCTCTGAGCTCTGCCATACAGCTAATTTTCAATCCACTTTACTGTCTGTTCATCTAATCCATAGTTCCTCGGCTTGCCTATGAGGATGTTAGGGGAAATAGTGTCAAAAGCCTTACTGAAATTAAGGTAGACAACATGCACTACTCTCCCCTCATCTACCCAGCTAGTCATTCCATCATTGAAGGCTATCAGGTTGGTTAAGCATGATTTTCTCTTTGTGAATCCATGCTGATTACTCCTAGTCACCTTCTTGTCCTTCATATGCTTGGAAATGGCGTCCAGGATGAGCTGCCCCATCACCTTTCCAGGGACAGAGGTGAGGCTGACTGGCCTGTAGTTTCCTGGGTCATTCTTCTTGCCAAAAGGACTGCTGGCAGCAGTGGGATTCGAACCCACGCCTCCGAAGAGACTGGAGCCTTAATCCAGCGCCTTAGACCGCTCGGCCATGCTACCACTGTTACACATATATATATATATTTGCATGTGTATATATATATGTATGTATATATGTATGCAACACAGGCTAATATCCACATACAAGTGTGTAGCATGCTTACAAAGACTGAGGAAAACTGTTCATCTAAGTTCCCTGATAGAGGGAATGGAGACTTTAACTCACCCCATCTTGGAAAGTCGTAGATGACTCATTAGAGAACTGTAATCATAATTGTCCTCCTCTTAGTGAGGCTGACCATGCACATGGGACTCAGATGCTAGGGAGAAGACTCAACAGATAGGAAGAGGCACTTAACCATCAGTGCTTCACTACCTGGCAAGTAGTGTCAGCCGTTCTTATTGAAGCTGAGTAGTGCTTTACTGAAGCTAGTGGGATCACTCCCAGAAAAAGGCCAAACTGTCATAGTTCAGGCAACCAGAAGAAACTACAGTTGATCACCCACCCCCCCACTCATGCTGATTGTTGCAGCCCTAGCGGTGAAAATTAGAATGGAAACATTTTCTCAGGTGTTCTCATGCGCTTACTCAATTGGCCCATTTAGGTTTACATTTGCAATGGTGATATTTGAGTATTGAATAAGCTTTGTAATATTCAAATTGGGGTTTGGGAGAGAGTAAGTTTTTTTCCCTCAGCTCGTTATAGTCTCCCTAACCCTCTTTTTAAAAAAAAGCTGAGGCACTGAACTTCCTTCTGGTCTTAAAATTGAATCAAATATGTCTTGTCCTTGGAAAGTTCTTTGTTAATCCTGTTTGTATTTTTTAAATGCTATGCAAACATTTTCATTGTGGATTAATGTGCTGTTTCAGAGCAATTGCAGCTGAGATTTTAAGATTGTCATTAATTCAGAGAAAGAGACTACTGCTACTGTTCCATTTCTTTTGGAAACTAATTTCATTCAGTGCCATTTTTGAGGCTTTGCACTAGAGTCCTAAATGAATACTATCAAAGGCCATATTAAAGAAGATTGAATATAGTTGACCTGGGTTCATAACAGGGACTAGTTTTAGATAGTGTCTTACATTGAAAATATGATTCCTCAATTATAGCTCCTATTGCAAAAATGAAATTACCTGGAATGCTTGGTCTAGTAGGCTTATTTCTTAGAATACAATAGTAAATGGTCAAATTCCTCCACACAGTAAAGCGTATCTGATTAAAAAACAATGAATGAGAGAGAGAAAATTGTGAAAAGCAAAGTCAGTCATAAAAGCCCTGAGACTCAGTAAAAGGACAGGTCACAAAATGACTCTCCATTTAAGTAGCCCTAATAACTCCAGAGCCATCTGAACACTCCAAGCAGGAGCGTCTAAACTTCCTAATGTTCTGTCACGTGTTTCTCATTCAGGACACAGCAAAGAAGGATCCGAGGGCCACAATGAATATGCAGAAGCACTTAAACACATTTGACCTATTCACAGTTAGTAATCAAAGTGATTTGCAAATGCATCTTAGCAAAACTTAACATCTTTGTGATCACAATCACAAAAAATTATTGATGCAATTGGGAGACTGGTGCTACATTTGGTGTCACTGCAGCAGTTCATTTTTATTATATGTTTTAAGTGTCTTCTTGTCTGCTTTTCCAAGTCATAATGTCCATCTGATTTATTTGGAGAATAATAGTGATTTGCAGTCACAGTGCTTCCCTGTTGTTTCTTTATTTTTATGATTGGTGCACAAGTTTTACATGTGACTTCACTGTGATCTGATCCTGTGACTTCTCTGAGGACTCACCAGGCCTCGGCCAGACAGCGCTGCCTGGCAATGTTGGCAGCTTGGTCTTGAATTGAGTGCTGAGAGCTACAGAACATACAGACAACTTCAAGGCTACCTACTGTGGTGATCTAAACAGTCTGTTTTTCAAATTCCAGGATTACAGTGCTTAAAGAGACATAAGGCTAATGATGAACATGTGCAAAGGATCTTATGTCCTTACATCCACAGGGAGTTTTGTGCCTCTGTCCTGTTAGCATTAGTCATGTAACCCTCTCATTCATCTACTTTGAGAAGACTGATTTTCTCAGCCTTTGGTGTTTCCAGCTGTTTTTTGTGTGTCAGCTGAACTAAGTCATTGATTGCTTATGTGCATGAGAACTTATTTTAAATTTTGACTGTATATAGCCATCTTGTGGACTCACACTTCATTAGTAGTCTGACCAGTTAGCCACTGCAGCGCTAATGGACATAAATTGCACTGTAGATACTATAGCTAGAAGGCAGCGGGTATTTGTGTGGAACACAAGCTGCAGAGTTTCACCAACTCCTTGCATTAAATGCATAACATCTGACTTACTTTCCTCTTATCAGGAGAGCGTATGATGAGAGGGCAGAGCACAAGGCTAACCGTGGTATTCCCTGCTGAAAACTTGACTTAAACCAAAGGATCTGTCAGTGTACTCTAGCTTGCTGGGCACGGACTTGCACCGTGAGACTCTTGTGCCCTTACTTTCTTCATCGCCATAGTAAAATGTTACAAGAGCTACTGCTGAAAAGGATAGCATAAGAGCAAAATGTAGGCATGATTTTCTTCTTCTAGCCACTCTCTTCCTTATCTTATTTGAATAATTAAAATAATACCTAGGAATGCACAATGCATTTTGAGACCTTGACTCAAGCACCTGTTGAAATTTTATTGTTTGCCAGAAATACATCATTTTCGTTTTCCAAATAAGCCCTGAAGTGGACAAAAAACCATGTCTGTGTTGTATGTCTTGGTAAGAAGAATTAAACAGGCTGTAATCTTGGTCAGTCTGACTTCTACAGTTACGGAAAATTATGAAGGTTGATGTTAGTTGCAATATATCTTACTACACAAACTAGTACAAGATGAATCTTCTCTTTAAAATACATATTTCACTAAAACTAGTGTATATATAAAGTGATTTTCTTTCTTTTCCTTGTCAGACTGATAATAGACTGTGTCGGAATGTGCTGAAAAACACAAAAAGAAAAAGTTGCCGCAATTCAAATTGTCATGGCAATATCCAAATTTTTCAAAAAGTTCGGTTCTGTTTAGCTAGTCACTTTAATTTTCCTTCTCTAACTTGTCTCCATTCTCTACCGTAATGATAATTCTTTATATGACTGTCAGCCCTTTGCATTGTGACAGCTTAAATTAATGTTTTGATATTTCTCTCTTTGTAAGAATACAACAAAGAAGACAACTGCCAAGGATAGGACAGAAACTGTATGAATGTAAAACAGACATTGTGCACCAATAAAGCCAGAAGGAATAATTTTCATTTTATTGACTTGTTAATAAGCTTTTGCAACAACTCATCCTGAAGGGGTTGGGTTCTGTAGGCTAACGTGGCCTTCTGTTTCATCTGGATCACAGTAAACTTCTTACTGAAGATCTTGAATGCTTCTGGGAATAGTTAGCCCATTCAGGTAAGGGAGGTAAGGGAGGTTTAATATCTAAAGAAGGCTGATTCAACCTCTAGTACTGTATTAGCTGTTCATGTAAGTTTTGGTGGATTAGTTTGTTTTACAACTGTGACCATAATAACTCTTGTTCACAGCTGAAACTCTTTTATAAACTATTATCATCTCATTTTTACGTACCAACTCTCCAAAAGTTAAGGGAAGCCATCATCAGAATTCCAAGGAGAGTGCAGGAGGAGTTGGAGGGATTTGGGTTAGCAGGTACAAAGGATATGGCAGACAGGAATTGCCCTAAGGTTTTGTTCAGGTTTGCACCGATCCTTCCAACAGCTCCCAGCATCTCTCATGAATTTATGGCCATGCTATCGCAGCAGTGAAGTAATATAAGGACTGTAAGCCTGTTCAAAACACAACTTGAAGAAATACTGCCATTTTATATATATACAAATCCTGCAGTCAGAGACAAGAGAATAGATGTATGCCCGTGTTACGGTCCACTAAAATTCTACTTATCGAAGGTTAAAAGCCTTTAGCAGCCTCATTCCTGCTCTTAATGTATACTTTGAAAGTCCCAGCCACAACCTGCCTTCCCTTAAATGAAGCTTGACTTCAGTGAAGGCAGAGTTTTTAAATGTTCTTTTAAAAATCCTTTAAAAAAAGATGTGAGATAGTGAGATGCAGTTTAATGTTTCAGCTTAGCTGAGGTTTTCATTACTACCTTCTTTCATTTTTATCATTTTCTGTCTCTTTTTCCTCTCGCACATTCCTTTAGGACTTGGCCTCACCTGAGAGAAGAGGAATTTAAATGAAAGTAGAACAAAAAATCAATTAATCCATTCTTTGTGACAGAAGCCACCAGATGATGCTGTTACTCTTACAGCTTCTTAGCATGTGAGCAAGATTTCAGTTTTTGAAGGAATGCTGCATTGTTATTAGTTTAGTTTTACAGTAATCCTCTGAGAGAAGCTAGTAGCAGAATGTGTTTTCTACTTTATTCTCTATATTAGGATGCAGTTCTTGGGACAAATTACTTTCCTTGGAGCTAAATTTCAGTGCCTCGCTGAGGTTTCTGGAAATAGCAGGAACATTTGTGATAACTACAGCTACTACTGCCACGAGGCGAAAAAAAAAGAAAAAAAGGCAAAACAAGTTTCACTTCGCGGACAGTCCGCATAACTTTCTGTTCCATCAACAGAGAGACATACCAAACCTCCAAGTTATGTCACTGTACAGGAAGAAGTGACAGTTGGCTCAGAAGGAGGACTCTGAAGAAGCAAAGGAAACACTACGTCTTTGGATATGCTGGGCCATATAAGGAAAGCTATAAGAAGGGCAGGCACTGTTTGGATCACAGACCATCCCTTTGACCTGTATCTTTCCATGTTTAATAGAGTACTGGTCCCAGAGAGCTTCAAATAATAGATCAGAAGTGTGAAACATCCTATTTATCTTAATGGGCCACAAGTGCTGAAGCCTAGGGATGAAAAATTTAATATCAGATTTGTCAAATATTTCACTGCTGATGGGATCATTTTAGCAGAAATGACCAATGACAGTGCTTATCCATCAAATTGAAGTTTTAATATAAAAAATAAATAACTCAGGAGACAGGGCATTCAGTGGAGGATTCATTTATGCATTTTAATTAAAAATCGGGATTGTTTAAATGCAAATGAAGCAAACACAGAAATGCCAGCGCACTGCATCGGCATGCTTAGCATCACAGCGGCAGCAGAGGTTTGGTTCCGTCAGCTGTGGTGATGACAGGATGCTGAGTGAAGGATACGAGGAAGTTTTACTGTATCTGCAGAAGATACTGCCATCGGCTGTGCCTTCCTTGCTTCTACCAGAGGAAACAACCCCCACAGCTGTCATCTGGCGAAAATGAGAGCTTTTGCCTCAGCCAAGCTCTTAATGGGCAGTAATCTGTTAAACTAGAAAGTTTCACTGAGGGGTGCGTGCCAGATCTGAACTAGGCAAGATTAAATTATTCTGCTTATGCTAGGAGGAGAGAGTGAAGTGGGATACGTGTACCCGAGATTATCTTTGCCCTTGAGTTTCTAAGCTTGGCTGCCATTTTATATAAAAGAAGTTCTGTTTACTTTTTATGGATTTTATAAGAAAGAATAAGCAAGCACGTACGAAAATCAAGCAAGCACGTTACAGAGCTAATGCACCCAGGCTTTGCTAAGCCAATTAAGCAATCCAATCAAGGTCACAGCTGAGAGGGACTCAATAGATCAATGAGATTGAATGGCCAAAATTAATACAAGGGGAAATTAAATCAAAACAAGGAGATTGAGACTGAATTTGTTTTGTTAGTCTTTGGCTGGGGATTTTTAAGGGGAAGCAGGTTTCTTTTCAGTCTAAAGTCACAGCCAGTATTCAGCTCCAAGTTTATGCGCCTGGACAGCAGAAGATACAAGTATTTAAAGGATGTTTGTGTCCATCCGGTACAAGGTCTGTGCTGGTCCTTCCCAAGTGAGGCTGTCTATAGTAAAAGGTGATCCTGGCTGTTTCATTTAAGGAAGTACAGCAACTATAGTGCTCTCAACAGCTTTCCTTCATTATTTTCTCCCTTAAATCTCACTGTTGTAGCAAGTTATTAGCTTGCTGTTCTGATTCTCCCCTTCTAGCCCAGAGAGAATCTTTCCATGGAAGTGACACAGATGACAGGCAAATCAAGCAGTAACAGCTTCGGGAAAAAAATAATAAATCCAGAAGAATCTACCTAATTATACGGAAGATTTGCCGAGTTTGGTGTTTACTTTTAGGGACCTGTATGTAGTGCTGTTTCTCCATTATAGAGTGCAAATATGCAAGTGTGTGTTTGAGATAAGGCAGTATCGTCCTGGTATAATGGAAAGAAAATGAAATGAAAGAGTTCAAAATGTTTTATTTCTTGAGATCCTTCGCTTGTGGTGGTGTCAGCAGCTGTAACAAAGTTTCAGGTTGAATGCAACTTGCAATTATGTTGAAGATCTCAGTGGTAGTAGCACAGCCAGTAACAAGCCTCTTACCAATTTTTTCCCTAAATTGTTCAGTCACAAGAGGGAAAAGCTTTATGTCCAGAAGCTGTCTGTGCTGGCTGGAAATAAATGCTCTTCTTCCTTTCGTGGTCTTCACTTCTTTAAGAGTCCTGCTTATGGTGATTGAAGAACACATCTTGCTGCAGCTGATGTTGTCTACTAGAGGAGTCTTGGGCCATATGGCCACCAGGATGAGTGCTCACTATCATGCAACATCTGCTAGGCTAACCGCGGGCATATATTTGTCCAAAACTGAGATATGGGAGGGCAGGCTGTGAAAATTTATGTTTACTTTCTGGCTTAGTAAAAAAGAAATCAAGACACTACAGTAAAACACTTTAAAAATAAAATTATTTCTTCATGAGTACTTTTATGGCAGTTACTTCTTTACCCTACGTTAGGGAGCTAATGTAGATAAATTCATATCCTACCTTAAAGAAACACTCTGCTTTTATTATTCCATTAGGCTAAATTTCACTCATAATTACAGTTTTTCTAGGTCCAATTCAAACTGATAGTGAGAAACAGATTTTCTCTCTCTTAAACATAGGCTAGAGGACCTTGAATACAGAGAACTGGACTACAAGGGAATAAAAGTGGGGACTGCCACCCTGCTTCAGCTGGAAGGAAGCTCTGAGTGGGGGCATGTGGAGCATCTCCTCCCCTCATTGCCTGCAGGGAATGGGTTCTCGATGTGTCAGGTCACATCAACCACCAAGCCCCATACGTAGCCACATCCAGGGACACTGGCAGGGTTATGATGGTAGGGCACAGATGAGAGTCTAGGTTTCATATAGAGGAGGGGAGAGGGAACAAAAAGGAGCTGTCTTGTTTGTTTGTTTGCACATCCCACAGGGATTTGCAAGCCTCGAAGCCTGCTTTGCTGACCGTTTCTGTTTCAGCTCCACGCAGAGCATGCCAGTGGCTGCTGAGCAACTTGTGTGAGTGACTACTACTCAGCATGAGCAACGGGTTGCAGAGCCAGGCCTTCTGTTTGGGCAAAACCCAACAACACTGCTGAATTAAAGACGTAATTGGGGTTTTGGCAAAATTGCAACACAGCTGCCCAAGGTCATCTCCAGTGAAAGTAGCTGAGGAGGTTTACACAGAAGATGTTAATTGGATTTTCGTTTTCTCTTTAGAAAGGTTCAGAGCTATCAGATCTCACCACACTACATGCTGCATGAATATGTCCAATGATATTGTGAGCTGATTATTGTTCGTTCTTAACGGCTTTCCATCTCCGTAACAACGGTATTAGCATTAATATTGTGCCCAGGGCTCTAAATATGGATACTAATGGAACTCAATCAGCTCTTAAAGAACAAAGGATCCCTTTTATATGGCACCCAGTGACAGTTAGAGGATTGGATTAGCAACTTGTCAATCCTTCGTTTTGCAGCTTTTTTTTTTTTCTGATGCCTTCTTGAATGCTTGGATACTATGTAAAATTACATTATCTGAAAAATTAGTACAAAACATTAAGTGAAAGCTATGTGCTACTCCCTCCTGGCCTGATTATTCTAGATTATTTAACTAAGTAGCTAGGATACCCCTAATTTAAGTGCTGAATTTCCACAACACAAAATGCTATCTTTTCTCATAAAGGAAGCCCAGAAAAGAGCAAGCTCGATTGTCAATTATGCTTCTTCCATGAAATCTCTTCTATCCCCTTCAGGATAGGCTTGGGTGAAAATATAATTGCAGTGGATAAGGAAGCTTAAGAAAAGATACAAATGAAAAATGTTACGTGTTGGCATCTGATTGATCCATTTGAAAAGGAATAGAAGGAGAATTTGATGAGATGGTAAGGAGCTGATAGTTTGTTTCGAAGGAACCCGGCATTTTTAACCTGTGCAGGGTGCTGAGCTATAATTAAGAACGGCAAGTCTGTGAAAAATCTATTTAAACTCCTGACAGCTTCTCCAGATTTGCATTTTTGACATCTGCATTCACTCTGGCAAATCACTAATGTGATTTTTTTCAAAATTATATTTTTATTGGCTTTCTGCATATAATAACAAAGTAACAATGATGTTACAGCCTGGACAGGGCTTTAACTCAAAAGCTCAGTACTTACAATGTGCTTAATTAGCTGCCTGATTATTGTTTTATGCTGAAAGAAGTTTTGTAAATGTGTTTTCATCTATAAAGCATCTTTAAAGTGAAGCAACTGTTTGATTCCATTAGTTTGTGAAAACTATAGCAAACCCTGGATAACAAAGCAGTATGATTAATTGATATCAAGATACTCATCTCTCTATTTTTTTTCTCTGAGATGGTTGAAGAACTGAATAACAAAACAAATATTTGGGTGAACTTTGAGTTATATAAGTCTTTCCTATTAGTAATTATTCTGCAAGGGAAGGAAAAGGCTTAAACCTAGTAGCATGAATATAGGGTAATATTTTAAAACATATCAGCAATCTTCCTCAGACTGTGAAGAACTTGAAATGACATTTAAGTCAGATGCACTATGAATGTGTTGGTTTTAATTTGATAGCAAAGAAATACCATCATTAATTAGAATGCTTTCAGATTAGTGTTTGTCTTGCATAATTCAACATTTGCCAAAGTTCAGGAAAGATATGCACTAAGTAGAAATTATTACTTTGATAATGCTACTACATTTCCTCTCCTTATTTTTACTATGGCTTTTTAATTTGGGTAATGAGTATATATCACTAATCATTGCGAAAGCCTATTACCAACACCAACCAATCCATCAAGTTGAGTTAATAATTTACTTTATTATAAAAATTGTAACTGGACACAGCTGTAGAGGACTGAAGGAAACTAAAAAAAATGCCTCTTTAGCAGATAACCTATTTTCCTCTATGTACCAAATGCCCCTTGTGCTGCAGGGACTTGTTTCCCCACTGCTGGAATTCCAGTGGTTACTATTAAGCTCCTGCTCAAGACTCATTCCACTGCAGGGCAAATGGAAATTAAATGCTCAAGGAATTAGGAGAAGATGGTCTTCTCTCCTACTTAATTTTCCTGCGTATTATTAGTAGCAGCCTCTGCACTACTAATGCCCTTCTCCCACTGTGTAGGCATGAGTTGGCAAGGTCATTTATTTTTGAACGTGTTTACTGGAAAAATGCAGTTGCATCTGAACGATTGTTTTGGGAAAAATAAAAATCTTTGGATGAGTCAGAAGTGAAGAAAAAAAGGTCATTTGAGAAGATTCCAGTAGGAGAAGAAATTGATAAAGAATATGGAAATGTATTCTAATTAGAATGAGAAGTTTGAAGACTGCACCCTGTAGTGAAATTAGTGTCTGCAGCAGACAGTGCTCCTCATTAGCAAATGGGGACCTCAGTTTTATTACACTTAAACCAAGATTCTTCACTGTGTCCTACCACTTAAAAATATGCATCACTGACCACAGTGCTTGCGCCTGGGGTTATTCTTAACCCTTTGTGCTCACGAATAGAAAAAAACTTTGAAAGAAGCACGAGTTGGATGAGAGATGCTACCGAGATACAGGGTGTATTATGCTGAGATTGAATCTTCCTTTGAATGGTGAAAGGATCATGTTAAATCATGTTAAACTGCAGCATTTATTTATTTTTAGGACAGTTTTATCTGGTGACAATACCGTCATTATAGGCCTTTGTTGTTAAGGTGTGTGTATATTTCTGTTGTAAAACCTGAGCACCAGAAATGCATAAACAGCAAAGCTTTTAAAATCAAACCCCTCCAAACAATCACAACTCCAGTCCCTCCCCCCAAGTTTTAATATTTTCTCATTATTATGTGTCATATGGGAAGGAGAAGAAAAACAAAAAGTGAAATGGGCAAACGTTCAAAAAAGTATAATTTTTTTTAAGTCTTTTATTTTTTAATAAGATCTTGCTTTGCCATTAGTCTTTGTCTGCAGCTAAGATGTCATTGGTCTTTGTGAGAATTGTGGTCCCGTTGGCCCCGATGGCCTCTGCGCCCCGCACTTCACTTCTGCTCTCCTCCTGCTCCCGATTTCCACACGGCTCAGCCTCCATAGGGCAAGATGCCCCTGGAAAATGGAGAATTGCTCACGGAAAAGAACAAAGATTTTTTTTTTAAAACCTCAACAGCCCAGGTGAGTACAAAACCAAACGAAGACAAAAACCAAAGTGTTCCCAATCAAGAAAATGGAAAATTCTACCAAAAAATCAGTTATTTGTACACAGTTTTTTTTTTTAAGAATAAAAAAGAAACGAATTTCCATTTTCCAATGGAAGAGTATTTCCCTGAAATGCTTTGAGCAGCAAGAAGGCTTGGGCAGAAGGCTCTGCAGCCCGGCGTGGGGCAGCCCTCGCGGGCGCTGCGTGACTCTCCTGTGCTTGGAGCCTTCGTTTCCCCAGAGCGCCCGATTCAATTTACCTGCGGCCCACGGCCAGCACGATGTGTCGCTAGAAGAGATAAAGCTTGACTTTTGTATAAAGAGAAGATTACTTCTTTAGTCTTGGGAAAGAAAAGGGAGAAAAGGAGGTGCAGACAGAAGTAATAAACAACTGCAAGCTCTGGACGTATTTGAAATGTTTCTGCCGTTCATCGTTTCTCTTGGCTACAAGTAACTATCTGTGTGTTAAATAGCTGATGGGGCTTTCGTACCGTTAGGACCACGTCCCAGCACAGAGCCAGCACCGCAGGCAGGAGGGCGACGAGCGGGAAGCGCAGCAGATGCAAGCAGACGCGTGTCTGCAGTGCCCTTCGCTAGCGCGCTGCTTCGCGGGCCGCGCTCCCCTCTCCCATGTGCCTGTGCTGCCAGCGTAGACGCAGCGGCTTCAGCGAAGCCCTCCTGCGTAAGTGCGCTTCAGACCCTCCAGACAGAATGGAAAGGCTCTTCGTGCCGTGGCAGAGCCTGACTTCACCTCCCCCCCGCAACACACATACCGCCTCCTAGCCGAGCGTACTTGCCATGCAGCACCAGTAAGCTATGAGGGTAAATGTGTTGAACGAACGGTTAGTTATTTTTTTCTTAGCTGTTTTGATGAGGGAGCTGCAAGGAGTCCTGTTGCTGAAGTGCCTTGGGATCCTCTGTTTGAAGATGCCACCTAAGCAGCATCGTCCCTCATAGGCGTGCTGGGGGCAGGGGTAAGTGCGCATGTGCCTGTGCGGTGGAGACGGGTGGGGGAGCTGGTGGAGAGCTGCAGCTGATTACAGTCAAAAATCATAACTTCAGACAACTCTAATGTTTGCAGCTGGAAAGACTTAAAAGCTATTTGCCTCTAATCTCCCTCCGACAATCAATGAATTGAACAGTAAATGTTATTAGACTAATTTACTGTTCATCAAGAGTAAGAAATGAATAGAATAATTTACTATTCATACATCCAACTGTGTGACATGTGTACCGATCAGTTTGAAAGAAAAAGCTACAGTAGGGTTCCAATTCTCCCCCCACACCTTTTCTAATTATAATTTATCTCCATTCTCATCTGTAAAGCTGCTCTGGATTTACCCCAGTAGCAGAATGACCACATCTGTTTTGGTACACATCTGCTTTGGTACATAGAATAATTTGCTATCTCGCCATCTCCATAATTTCCACTGGGGCAGGCAGTCACGAACTGTACGGCTGTAAAGGAGGCCCCTGGTAATTCTCACTATTCTCTGTGGGAAGCATTTACCTCCGGTTTATGGGCAGCTCCCATAAGGATGCTGCAGGTAATTGTGCTACATCTTGAGCATCTCATCTTTCTGCAGAGGCTACCCTAGTTATTTAGGAGTTTGGAGCATTCAGGGAAGAAACTGGATCAGTTGTTTTCTCCAAGCTAAAACTGGGATAATGTTAAACGTTTAGAAATGCTCAACACCAGCATTTCTTCGAGAAGCCAGCTATATTCTGGGGGGGGGGGGGGGGGGAGGGAAACAGGCCTGTATCATCTGCACAGAAAACTGTTAGTGCTCAATTTGATGGTCTCTGAATTTATATTTTAGGTATCAAAGAGAGAATATGAGAGCATACCAATCACCTCGTGGCCACTGCAGATTTGAACACAAGAAAAACACCGGGGAAAACTGGTCCAAAAGGACTAGAGTTGAGGCCGTCAGCAGGATTCGTATTACCTGCTTGAGTGGACGCCAGTCTTTCTGCTGGTGGTTACCGGGGTCAAAACTCGAGGCTTCCTGGCTCTTACAAGAGGTATGGCATCTTGCTTCCCAACCTAGCACAGGACTGCTGTCCTCCTTATTAATTCTACTTTGGCTTAGTTCCCCTTCTTTGCAAGTTACACTAAAAAGAAGCGTTTTTTTAGTACAGAGGAAATAGCTTTTAAGTGCACACAGACAACTTCTCACTTCAACAGTATAGTCTTTCCAGCACCTCAAGAGATCCCACAGTTTTTGTTTTGATAAACAAGATGCCATCTACCATCTGCCACCTCCCATTGCCTCTGTCAGGAAGTACGATTTTGAGAATTCTTCCAACTGGAAGAGTCTTAACTGTCTCTGCACTTCAACAGTATCCTTTTTCGTAGTCTTTGAAAATCTGTCCTCAGGTTCTCAAATTTAGTATTGGAAAGCAAATCTGGAAAAAAAAAAAAAAAAAAAGGAAAAAGCTCTGACCTTGAAGAATTAGGATTAAATTTGCTTTTCAAAAAATAAACTGCAAAGAATACCAGCAACAAAGCGGAAATTACGTTTTTATCTTCCCTCCTTGTTCTGAGCAATGTGCATTTCCCCAGGACCTGACAATCAGGCTTATTTTTATCCTTCTCACACACTAGCTTCAGTAAGAGAGATCCCACCAGCCAAGCACCACCGCAAGTCTCCCAAACAACTCTTTTCCCAGCATGTCTCCTTTCATCCATTTGAAATTTAAGAAGCACTCAAGAAAGTATTGCTCCTCAAGAAGAAAGCTTTCCTCCCAAGTTCTCGCCTGTGTAGAAAAGCCCCTAAGCCAGTGTTGCTCCAACAGAGTTTGGCCTTTTGTGCAATCAGTCAAAGGGATAGCGCGGTTTCCAAGCCGTGCTGGAACATGCCACAGAGAGCTCCGGTTCAACCAGGACACATCCTGCAGTACTGTTCACACTGACCCCCATGTGGACAAGTTGCTGACTCTGAGCCAAGTGAGATTACTTTTAGTATAGTTTTAGCAAGAAATTCTGCTGAAGCCAGTCTACAATCATGTAAATAGTTGCTGTAGGAACACAGGGACTGTGATCTGCTTGTGCTGGATTTGAGGGTGAGACAACTGATAAATGATGCTCGTGTCTGTGTGGAAGAGCAGTCATTGCCAGGAGGGACATAGGGCTTGGGTGCAGCTCCTCTCCTGGAAGGTAGAAATGTTGGACCGCCCAGGGCAGAGCTGATGGCTGGCTGTAGCTGCAGCCAGCTCTGATTTCTGTGCTAGGCAATGTTTAAAAAACAGAATCAACACATCAAATGATGTGTCATGCAAGTTTTCCGTGTCAAGGAAAATAGCCTAAGGCCCTTCTTCCCACGTTTGCTGCTCTGACAGCTAGACAACCTGGTCCAAAAATTTATTCTGGTCTTTAATCAGGCAAAATTGCTGTGATCTCTGAGGCTGGGCTTCACAGTTTTTGAAAGAGATTACATGATTTAGTAGAAAGAAGGTACTTGCCCACTGTCTTTGTGGTCTGTGGTCACTGTGAGAATCTTGCATGCTTGTGCACTACCTGCTGAATAACTGGAAGTGTTCTTGTTTGCCCCTGTCATCTCTGTGCAATAACCATACAGCGTAACAGCTTCAGAGCTATGTTTCCTTCTGTATACCCATAAGCAGATGCTGTTGAGCACCCAGATGACCCCCAAGTGCTGCATTTATTCTGTGCTGGTTTTGGTTTGTTTGTTTTTTCCCCCATACTCTTTGTGCTAAGGATTACCTTGCTGCGTTACTATGTTGCCCCCAGGACAAAGCTGGTCCTCCGCAGACCAGGCACAGCGATGTGCAGGGTGCCACGTCACTCCTAGTCTTGACTTTTGTTCACCAAGTTAGGGCCCAGATACACCTGCCAAGAGGCCAAAGTGAGATTTCTCCTCCATGCCCATATCATCTTTCCCCTTCCACTTCACATGGCCATTTGGATGATGTCTTTTTACTTAGGATATTGTGAGAAGTCAACTGTGCCTTCAGTTGTTCAGACAGCAATGTGAACGTACGTTCAGCTGACACAGACTCTGGTTTCTCCCAGGTAAGTTGGATTAGGAACATCGCAGTGCTAATGAAAGTCCCCATATTTCAGGTTTTCAGGACTCTGAGTCATTCAGGTCTCTTAAATGAGTACCCTTTTCAGGATAGAGAAGACATAACATCTAGATACGAGTTAAAGTTCAAAAAGGAAAACACAAACCAAACCCTAAAAGGACAGGTTTTTAGGCCAATGTGCAATTTCTCTGGCAGGCAATATGGTTTTCTTGTATATATAATAAACCCCAGTAATCAGAATTGCTCTGAGCTGCCACAACCCACACTCTCCCGTGGTGCAACTCTGGTCTCTCTCACTGATGTATGCTATTTCTGAGCTAAAGCATAAGGTTTATCATCCCTGCTGTTCTACCCTGCAAGCAGGAGTAAAAAAGGTTGACTACTGTGTTCAGGCAGCGTCAAATTACTGTAAAACAAGTGAGAGACTGCAGCAATATATGGTGAATCTCAGTTCTTCAGTTTTCTTTCAGATTTTTATTACAAATGGGTTCCAAACTGTTGCATGCTTGACAAGAGCAAGAGCCATCAACTCACGTCACATCCCTTCCAAATTAATATCTGTGTATTGGATATACAGATATGGATTTGCAGATGAAACCCTTTTGCATCCTGGACATGCTGAGGAGCACCTGGAGTGCTTAGTCTGAGCTATGTAATGAGTTCAGTGTCTTAAACCAACTTCCAGGCTGTCTTAGGATACGATATAGTAAAAAGATGCTAGAAAGTATGCAAAACTATGTAGGGGGTAATAGCGTTACACAGAGCTCTGGGCTAGACATATAAAAGGAATTAGGCCCCTCTTAACCTCCCATGTTGTCCCCAAGCCTGACAGGGACTTCCTCAGGACCTTACTCGGCGCCACCCGAACCTGAACACGTGAAGTCACTACTTGAAGGGTCTGTGATCCCTTTGCTGCCCCGCTGCTTGTTCCTGGGCACGTCCCAGGCTGCCCAAACCTTGGCAGCGCAGTGCTGCTCAGTCCGGCTCGGGGCATCGCCCCCAGCTGGGCACCGCTCTGCCTGCTGCTCCTGCCACGCTCTCCACCGGGACCGGAGCTGCCTGCATCTGCTCTAACCCAAACTGCTCGTTCAGGACAAGACCAATATCAATCCTTCCTGTGTCGGAGAGGACACAAAGCTCTATCTTCTCAGGCTGGAGGGAAGCCACTCAATATATCTGCATCTATAGACTGGCAGCTTTCCTTTCATCCATCTATTGAAATGTGTGTGCATGGCTGCCTCTGAGTCCATGGCTATAGCATTTAGCACAGTATCTCTAACAAGTTGTACAGCTGCATGACAGGTTTTTGTCTGCTCTTAATTGCTTCCACTGAAATTCGGGCAGGGCCTAGTCAGCCATGTCTGGCCTCAGTGGAACCCTTTGGGTTAGACTCGAAGCCAGACTGATGTAAATCTGCAACAATACCCCGAATCTGATGGAGCTGTTTGATATTTATATCACCATGGCTTAGGATTTGCCCCAGCATCTCTGCAATGATGAAACAGTTTAATTCTATGTATTTCCCTTTGGATGAAATAGTAGGGAACTGACCTATACCATCAGCAAAGTTGTAAAGCAGGTTTTCCCCTGGTAAAACAATACAGTGCTCATTTCTCTGCAGTATTTTGGCCAGAAGCAGGACTGCAGAAATCCCACATCAAAGCCTGAGCTTTCTTGAGCCTCGGACAATCAGGGAAGATTGAGTAAACTTTTGGAGTCTGCTGTTAGCCTTGGGGGAGGCTTTGGAAGGAGGCTACGGCCTCAGGCGCTCTTGCCTGCCACCTGCAAGCTGCACGCCTCGCACGGCTGCCAAACGCAGGCTGACGGAAGGGCAGCGGCGGGGAGAGGGCCCTCGCCGCTCCCACGGCCCACCGTCCGGCTGGCCTTTCCAGTGACAGTGCAATAAGGAGCAATGCAAGGACCATGCAAAGGTAAATCAGGGAGTGGCAGGAGATAGGATGCTGAAAGCTGCGTCAGTACGTTGGGATGAGAGTAAATTAAAGAGCAGGAGCGTGGGATCACGGCAGCAGGCGAGCTGCCGGAGTTGAAAGGCGACGGGTCCTGACCTCATCCTGCGTCCTGGTACTGCTGCAGCCGGTCAGACCAGCCCTGCTGCCTGCACCGCAGAGATACCACCCCGCCGCAAAATGCCGTGAGGCCTAAGACGGGGGAGATTGCTGTTAACCTCGCGGGTATTGTCAAATCTGACCTGCACACATCGTAAGGTCTGCCACTAACTGGCTAGAGGAAGCGGTGTGAGCTCAGCCCTGCAGTCTGCCTGGGAGGAGGAGGAGGAGAAGGGAGGAGGCGGAGGAGGCTTCACCTGGCAGGGACCTTATGGCAAATTGCAAAAGCTCTTACAATAGTGAGAAACAAGCTAATTTCTTAGTAATTATTTGCCAAACAACATGTAATCAAATAGTGCAGAACTGTCTACGATGCATCTTTGGGTCTTTAGGCCTTTTGTTTTGTTTTGTTTGTTTGTGGCACACTCTTCCAGCGCTTCAAGGCTACTGCATACTGCAAAACAGTGAAGGAACAGAGTGATAATAGAACAATTAACAAGTGATGTCATAAAACAATGTACTTAAAATAAAATGCTTAATTAAAATAACTGAACCACGAAAAAGATGTAACAGCATACAGAAAAAGCACACACACAAAAAAACCATTGAGAATAAGTCTCATGTAGGCACTGAAATATGTAATTTAAAGGAAAAAAAAAAGCACCAGAATGGTTAAATAAAGATGTGGAATAAACCAGCAAGCAATACACTAATTTGCCAAAAAATACAATAAAAACTGTATTTGCAGAAAAATACAGTTTTCTGCATTTTTGCAGAAAAACTACTCTCTCTGGTTAACAAGTCTGGACCATAAAAGAGTCCTTTGGCGGCTCCCCGTGTCATTACTTGCCAGGAAGACACTGCACTGATGGGCTCACGGGGATCCGGGGATCCACAGTTAGATCAGCAAGCAGGGAAGCGGAGGTCCCACCGAGTTTCCTGCCTGGAGAGCTGTTAGGATCCATGCTTGTTCTTTAAAGAGCAGAACTGTGTACTGCACTCAGAATGACCCCATTAGGAACATAATCTTCTGCTAGAAATTAGATGCTTGAGGGGAAAAAAGCCTCACAGGAAAGCTGTAAAAAAGCAGACCTGTTTGCAGTTCATCCTAAAAAAACCGCAATTTTTTAGGAGCTTTGCATGCTGGCTGAATCCTGGCTCCTGGGGAGCCTGGAGAAGTGACTGAACGGTGGCCTTCTCCTCAAGGTCTTGATATGAAGCAGAAAAAAAAGACAGTCATTGGGCTGCTCAGTCTGCTTTCAACCCAGCTGGCTGCAGCTGTGAGGGTATGTCCAGCACCTAGTGAGAGGTTGTCATGAGGTACACATACCTGTGCTGATGTTCAGTCACAGCTTGTGGAGTCCTTTACTCCAGATTCTCTGCTTTCTTCCAGCACTTTTTTAGACTGAAAACACTAAATAGACTTGAAAGTGTGAGGCAGACGTGCTTTCCAAGAATAATCGCTCTTTGGCTGATGCACAGGAGCGCTGCTCATGCATTTCTGGGAGATGCTTACAGACTGCTAACTGCTCTGGAAGCCTTTCAGCCTTTGCTGCCTGCAAATGGCGTTATTATTCACTAATAGCCTCAGCTCCCCATGTTGTCTTTTGGTTAGTTAGCAGCTATTCTGCAAGTCGGAGACAGGGAAAGAGGAACATATGTTTAAACAGTAGCCAACTTCTGACCTGTTAAAAAACCTGGAGGGTTTTCTCAGAGCAATCCCCACCATTAGGCTAGGAAGTGACTAGGAGGGAATGTGTCAGCACTGGGTGGAGGTGTGCATGCCAGCCTCCCACGAAGCAGACGCTGTTTCTAAGAGTGGCTTCTGGAGAGGAGGATCTGGAGGATGATGTTATTGCTGTTTCACTACCCTAATATGGCTGCTGACATGAGGTCGTTGGGAAGGAGGAGCGGAGGATTTCGTGGAGTAAAAGAAGGGGCATTGAGCTGGAGATACACTGGCGCTTGGTCCTGAAAACCCATTGCTCCACATTTCCAGATTCAAGTGGGTACCTTTTCCAGAGCACCTAATGACAAAAATATGCATATCTCATTAGAAGTCAGGAGGACTTAAAGCAAAAACCTTTGCTGCTTTGTTGTTCTTTTCTAAAGGTTAGGGTTTGGTTTGGTTTGGTTTCTTTAAGGTTACTTGTTCACCTGCTCATTTCTTTTTGGATATTGTAGGATTCTGTTATTTACTGCTCAAGCAATTCCAAAAACTGCTCTACTGACATTTCACGGTATTTAGTATTGACCAAACACTACATGATAAATCTTTATAATACTCCAGAGAGACCGTCAAGGGAGCAGTTACAAATATATACATTGCAGCATGTTGTGTTCTGGGTTAAATGAAATATAAAATAGCATCACCAGCCTGGGTACTAATGGGGCTATCAGTATTCCATCACACTTCAGCTGCAGGTATGGTGGTTGTCATTAAGACATCAACATTTGTCGATTGCTGCTGATGGTAACAGATGGATCACTCTTTCCCTCGGTACGCAGCGAAGGAACCGGGAAATGTGGTAACACTGGTATCTGCCCCATCAGCTCATCAAACCTCCCTGGGAACGATGGGCACCTCTGCAGAGGGAAGGGTCGACGTGCTGACACGGGTAGCGCTCTGTAGCCACTCTTGGGGCTTTGGTTTTATGGTAACCAGTTATCCCTGTCCATGCTGAACTGCACCACTTCCACAACTGCCCTACAGAAAACAATTTTCTATACGTGCTCTGGCACTGAATTACCAGCGGGAGTAGCTCGCTTCGCATACGTGACCATGGCTGGGATGTACGGATGCTGATTGTATTATTCCTCCTCACCCAAATTCGTGGCAGAAAGACTCCTGGCCCCCTGAATCCCATGGAGTGGCAAGGAATGCTTCACAGCAGTGGCGTAGCACTCCTCAAAGGTTTCTCCACAGAGCTGCACTCAGCGCACACCGTGTGCGGAGGCACGCAGAAGGACGTCCAGGGATGCTCTGAGAGCAGTTTGTCACGGTTTGACATTGCCATCCTGCGTGTTACATTTTCTGTTGCAGGGACCAGAACATTTTCAGGCTTTCAGAAAGTTCCAGATTAGTTCTGAGTTTTGGATAATTTATTGTCAAGTTGATTTCACCATCATTAGCTTTTATACGTTCAAACAAGGTTTAATTTTGTTTGGAAGATGCAGACGTGTGTACAGCTAGATAATACCCTGTTTATTTTACTGACTAATTCATCACTTAAAGTGCAGGACTATAGGTTTAGAGACCAAGACTTATGTACAGTCCCATACCCCTAAATCAGGCCAATAAAAGTTAAATTCACACTGTTTGCAAGCACTTTATGCAGATGGAAAATGTCACCTTGTCTGAAATACTTTATGGCACAACGCAGAAGCAAAAAGAAATCCCACAGTGAGAGATTAAAAAGCTTCACTAATGCTTAGCTGGGAGGCATACGGTTCTGCGCTGCCTCCTCCCCGTGCGATGTGTAGGCTTTTCCAAGAAGCAAGCATCCCCTCCGGTGAGGCCGAGATGTTGCAAGCCAGCCCCGCGGCTGGCCAGGCCCTGGCCCTTGCCCCGCCGTCGGAGGAGTAAAGTCCACCCACGCAGGCAACGGCCGGCAGCGCCGTACTTGCGCTTTGCCCTGGGGAGAGCGACTGCCTGAGGTGGCCGCTGTGATGGTGAGCTGGACTCCAAGAGCGGCTGGGGCTGCTCCGTCGGGTGCTGCCGGCACCCATGCCCGCGCTCGCCTCGTGCAAGCGGCTGCAGGTGGCAGCACGCAGGGCTCATGCTCGAGTCCAAACTGGAGTTCAACCGATCGCAGGCCGGCTCTTCCCCCGATGCTGATTTGCCGTCACAGCCACGGGCTGGCCGGACGCTGACCCTGCAGCACGAGGAGCTCGCAGGCGCTGCGGTGAGGTCCCGCGCGAGCCGCTCCCGCCGGACCACCGACCTCCCGCAGCTGCAGAGCCCGCGGCGCAGCCTGGCCGCCGTGTCGGGGCAGGCTCCCCTCCGGTCCTCACCAGGCCGCAGTGATTCATGCGTAAGCACTTTCCAGCTTTGCTTTTCTTGCTGCGCGGGGCGGCGGGCCACTCGGGAAGGCCAGAGGCCCACACAAGCTCGCTGGCGCCGCGGCTGCCTACCCTTGCCGGCAGCCCGTCGTCCCGGGGCGCTGACTTCCCGTGTGCGGAAGGGTGACGGACCCCCCGGGCTCGGGGTGCTGCCTTGCACTGCCGGGCACCGTGGGCGAGCAGCGCCGCGGGGCCGGCGGCGGGAGGATGCGGCCCCCGAGCCCCAGCAGCCCCCCGGAGAAGGAGCCGGCTGGCTTTCGGACAGGCTGCCCAGCCTGTTGTGTTGACCCAGGCTTTTGTGCCAGGTTGTGGCTTTGTCTTGTGGTTTGTGCGACAAGGTTTTGGAGAGCGCTCTGAAGTTGATAGTTATGTTTTTTGTGTTTTTTTTTTTTCCCCAACATGTAGCTATCAAGGTCCTTCCAGCCATCTCCATGCTGTCTCCTGCTACCAGAGACAGAGCCAAGAAGTTGCCACAACCACGGTGGGAAACTAATGGTTTTAAACGAAGTTTAAAAGTTACAAAAAAAGACTGCCTAACCTGGCCCAGGGGCCCTTGCAGACCAAAGCGGTTAGCAGCACAAACCCGGCCCAGTACTTTGAGCAGCTCTAACCCCGTGAGCTGGCGCGAGCTGGGCCAGCCCGAGGAGAAGCCAGGAGAAGCCCCGTTGCAACGCAGCTCCCACGCGAGCGGGGGGCCGAGCCGGCGCGGGGAAGCAGGTATGTGCCGAGACGCCAGCTCTCCTCCGCTCGCCGGCACCAGGCGAGTACGAAGCCACTGGAGAGCAGTATGTCTGGACCTGTTAAGCTGCGCAATGTTGCACGGACTAAAGCAAAATCAACAGTCTCAAAAGCCCGATTCCCAGGCGGCTCCTTCTTTCCGATGGAGAGTTATAAATCGTGGGTGGAGCTGTCGCCCCTCTCGCCGGCCCGCGTCTGCCGAGTCTCGTCACCTCGGCCAAACCGGCCACGGGGCTCGTTCCCCCTGCAAACTTCGCAAAGCTCCTCTGAAACGCTTCGTCCCTCTCCCCGCCGAAAGGCAAAGGGATTGCCTCGCGCCCAGGGCTTCGGCAGCTCTGCCGCCTGCAGGCACAGCGTTAAACGCTCTGAAAGCATTCTTACAGTGGGGAAGTGGGGACTCTGCAAACAGCTAATGGGCGTATTTCAGTTCCCTATTAATTGCATATTTATTACTCGGCTGCTGCAAGGAAACGTCATGTTATGCTGATTAAAGCTTTGCAAGCTGTACAGTAAATATTTTAAACAAAAAAGGGTTTGATCTCTGTTGCTGTCGGGAAGGGTGGGGGAAAGCTGCCATGAGAGCTGCTATAATTAGCAAGCTCCTTTACAGACAGTATTTCCCACAGGCTCTGCAACATGCTTTGTGTGTGCATCAGCATGTATATAGGCAGAATATTATTTTACCTATGTGTATGTATAAATTTTATATATATATATATATATAGTGTGAGGGAAAAGGAGAAAGCTTACGTTGCTATCTCACATCTTGCAGACAGGAAAGATGAAAGACTTATTCAAATAGCAGGAAACAAAAGGAGTTTTATGTGCACTGACTGAAGTTTTGGGGGTCAAGTGACCAGACTGCTAAGCCTGGCTGCCCGGATAACGTGTGCCTGATTAATCAGGCCCTCGCCTGTACGTGGTTTTCTTATTAAATGCCAAGTCTCTGCACATATGCTTTTGGTCTCTCTCACTTCATGGTGTCAGTAATGGACTGTACGTACCCGAAGATTTAGCTGGGCAAGCGTTTGTAAGTTTTACTCAGACCCAAAAAGAGATGTCCAGCCACACAAATCCAGAGCTTTCTCTTCTGACCGTCTGTGTGATGTTGTCAACACATTACGACGGCAGAGATGCAAGAGAAAAAGCAGTCCGTGTTTCTGACACACGGAATCATCTTCCTCTTTTTTTGTTTAGCCACCACTTACCTTCGGTACAGAAAGACTTTGCAAAAAAAATGCCCCAGCAAAACTGCAGATGCAATAGGTAGGGGCAATAGGTAGGCCAGCAGAAGATTGGCTTCTCTGTCCCCTTCAAAGATGCACAAGTTTTTGGTTTGGACCGGTTTGGTGTTGGCACTGTTCCTTGCCGCAGGCATGCGGCAGCACCGGGCTCTCTGGTGCCCAGTGCCCCAGCTCGGTGCTACCCTTCGGGGCCACGGGTGCCTCATGCTTTTCAGTGGGGGTTATTTCCAGGAAACTTAGCTACTTTGTATCTCCTAACTCTATCCACTTCAGAAAAGCACACTATTAAATACTAAATATTCGGCCCCTCTGTCCTTTCCCCTCCGTTTGTCTCTTGCCTCTTGCAGCGAACGGTTCCAGGCGTGAGCCCGGCCGCTGCTCCAGTGTCGCTTTCTGTGTACGGGCCAGGGCAGCTCCTCGAGCTTCTCGACATTTGATATGAATTAGAGGGGACATCAATCACACCCAGCCAAATAAACCTGGATACCTGCCACAGGACAGGACGAGCTAAAATGACAGTGATATAGGAGAGACAGCTCCAAACTAATAAGCCGAGTGATTTGCACCTTGGCCTTGAAGAATTGCAGGCCAACCAGAAGTGGAGTCTTGGGGGTGCCCAAACAGCCAGAAGAAGGATCTCCCCTTAGAGCTGAAAGACAAGCCCTAACACAAAGTTGTGCCAAGCTTTTCTAACCAAAAGAGTAAACCCCTTAAAGTTTTGTATACTCTTCAACACCCAAATTCATTACTAGTTTCAAATGTGGTTTCTGTGATCCCCAAACTAGACTAGCTATGGGGGGATATGGGGCTCCAAACACAGCAAATGGGGGGTGATGCACCCACACCGCAGGACAGGGGCAGAGGGTCAGAGGTGGCCACATCAATGTTCAAGGCCATCTTTAGCTTTGGGATTGTGTTAGCAAAGACTTGGTTATTTAATGTAGGCGTGCAAATATGGACTGTTTAATTTCACTGAGCATCCCTTAGAACAATCATGCTGCACTATATTCCCATGTTGTTTTCCCAGAGTTCATAGGAGCTACGGGCAAATTGATGGGCAATTTTGGGGAGCAAAATTTTTTGTCATCTTAGGAGTTTATTAAGCCTCAGTATTTAGTTTGGCTTATTTTCTACAGTGGCTCTTCTTGGAACTGTGCGATTGCAAGAGAGGCAGCAGTTATTAACAGTAAAACAAGTTTCAGTCTCTTATGGTTGTACATAAAGGCTTGAAAGCCTGAACCTTCAAAGGCACAAAATGCAGAAGGCAAAAACAGAAATTATTCAAAATTTATTTTTTCAACAAGGTTTTTTGAAATCCATTTCAAAATTCAAGGGACCTTATGTTTGATTTTTTAAACAAAAGTTGGCAATGCTAAAACTAAATGAGCAATATTTACATCTCCCTGATTTCTGTGAATGAAAGGGCGGGGGGGTGGGGAGAGGGGGGGGCTTCCATTTGGCAAGCCCCAGTGCAGAGAAAAGAAATTAAATAAACAAAGCAGGAACAGAGCACGTTCAAAAAGAATCAAACAGCATGGACTATTAATGTTTTAAGAGATAGGAGCTGTATGTGAGCCAGCCATCCCCAAGATATTTATTCCATATCTTTAAAATAGGGAATTGCTTTAGAACAGGTAGAATCTTTCAAAGCAGGGAAAATTTTTAAGGGCACTCACCATACTTTAAAGAAGACTTCAAAAACCATCTCCAGCATTGAGCTGAATAAGTTGGAGAGATTTATAGGTTATAGCAAGGGAGAGTGATGGGAATGCATATGGAGCAAGCTGCATAGCACTGGTTACTGCAGTAAGCAAACCTCCTCCAAACTAGCAGAGAGAACTGCAGCTCAAGAACAAATGGCTTCACGTCTAGAGGTACTTTTTAAAGCAAGACAAGAAGCTGGGTAAACACCAGTCCAGGACTATAAACTATTGTTACACTAAAGAGAAGGCCGAGTAGCCCTGGCCATTGGATTGGTGAGGAAGAGCATAACTACACACTCAGTTCTTCATAGACAGAGATGTAGCTTTGAGGAAGCTAACCCCTGAAGGCTTTGAAATTAAAAATGATGAAAAAAGAGAAGTTTTCATTACAAAGGAGGACAGCATAACACAGCTATAGAGGCAGAGCTTCAAACAGTGCTGCTTTAAGTCTGCAACAAAGCCAGCAACTGCACGGGAAGAAAGAGAATCAGCACCTCTATTCATCCTGCACCGTCAAGGGCAGCATGCAGCTTGGCTCTCTGTGCATCCCGGTCTGTTTGTAAGAATGAACTATTTTATCTTAAGGAAAGAGACATTATCATTAATTGGCTTGCATAGTGCTTTTCACTAATGGCTGGGTGCTGTAAAACAGAGATAGTGTAATCATGCCGAGAGCTTGAACATTAGCAAAGATTGGTGACAATTTTATAAGATCCCACCCCTCAGCGACTGCCACCTAGTAGGACCATGTAGGAGTAACCGGCAGACTTCAGCTCCAGATCTCACCAGTGTGCCAAGATGAGGCCAACACCTCGCATTTTGCCCCAGGTTGCCTCTATATGCTGGTGACCATTTTAAAGGTGGCACTCCCTCAGGCGTTGCTCCCCACCTGCGTCATTGCAGAGCTCAGCACGCCATCGAACCCCTGCACTCTGCTATCAGTACAAAATGCCTGCAAGGGGGCCAGGGCACCTGCAAAGCACAGCTGCTTCCCACTCACAGCAACCTGTATGGAGAGTGTCCCGGCTTTCTCTCAGCTGTCCTGCCTGTGATCCCAGCCATACAGATCTAACTTTACCTCCTGCGTCCTTGTAATATTACCCCACTACCACCACATAAGGATTTAATATTATGAATTTGAAGAGCCACTGGGTTCTTTTTTTGAGGTTTTCTTATTATTTTATAATGATGGTAGTTCCTTAAGATCTCAAGAGTCAGGTCTCAAGGTTGCTTCAGGGATGGACTGCAGGGTCCAAAGACTTCCTTGTCTGCTCATAAGCAGGGGCTAATGAAAATTAGAGCAGCCCCAAGGCTGCTGTAACTGAATCTTGTTTCTTGTTACTTATTACACACCTAGAGTAGCACGCCCTGAAAGCCTTCAACCCAGCTTGGTGCCCATGACCAGGAGCAGAGCTGGACCTGGCCTTTGTGCCACCCCAGCACCAGTCAATCCAGGTACTTGCACCCTGTATTCTTTTCTGTCCGCCCTAAGGGCCAACATGTTCCCAAAGAACATGAAGGGTCTTTAATATAATTTAAGATCAGATCTAGGACACTCCGTTACTGAGGAAATACTTAACTAATGTTCTGCTTGTAGTAAGGAGGTCACAGGAGATTTATCTGAAGGGTTGCACGCAGAAAGAGCAGACAAGCCATTTCACAGCCTCTAATACCCTCCACCTTCTTGGTTGCTCAGTTGAAACGCCTTAAGGGATACGTTTTACAGGTGCTCAGAAGTGAACTGTAAACTGCTTAGATCACACAACTTATGCATTTTAAATAGCAGTGTAAAATACTGTGCTTTACAAAAGCACACTGTTGTATGAAACGATATACACATGCTTTGAGTAGCGATACTGGAAAAGTTGCAGGAAGTATAGTACGAAAAACCCCCACACAGCAAAACAAATCTGTGACTTACTAAAGTTTATGATTAAAATTTAAAGACTGTTCAAGTTTTATTCCCCATAGCTGCTGCTCCCTGGACAAGAAGAGACAGAGAGAGACTGACCTTGAATAATTAAGCTGGTCTGTGGCACCAGATCAATTGCTGGTATTGGCAGAACTCCACAATCGGGCATTTTGAAATGCAAGTGTCAAAGTGCATGTAACTATGGGGCTTTTGGTGCAAAGCAGCCAATATAAAGGAGAAGAGGTGAAGATAGAGAGAAAATAGATTGTGGAGTTTTGAGTCGAGTTGTGGGGGAGGGATGGGAAAAGTTTCCGCTTCCGAATTCTAACAGGGTAAAACTTGCAGCTGACAGAAACTCAACATGTTTTTTGCTCCTGTAACCTTGTAGAAGTTACTCAAAGGAAACTGAATCTCTACTGCATGGCTTAAATCCATCACCAGTTTTGGAACAGACTCTGAGCAAGTACCAGTCAGCAATTTAATTGAAAATAAACTTTCTAAGTCCAGGGAGGTATCTCTGTTGGACATGAATTGCTGAGCAATCCTGAAACTACCTGAATCCCAGCGGTCATTGCCAGGTGTTGGGCATTGCCTCTGCTGTTTCTGCACTCCCTCTTCATTCCTTATCATGGCTCAGACAGCACTGAGGTGACCCACTAGCCGGGGACATGGTGAATTTTATATCAATCCAGAAGGACTTTGTATGAATTTCAGCCATGTGGAATCCTGTTTAAATCTCTTCCCAGTCCCTTTCCCCACAACCTCTTGAGTGCCTCCTGCTGCAAGGGACATACATGGAAGAGTAGCATCAGGTAGATGAGATAATCGTTGCAGTCTCAGTGCAATAAACCAAGAAGATGCCCTTGATGTTGGCATTTTTCCTGTGGCTTTCTGCCAGACGCTTCTGTCCAAAAGCCAGGACATGTTAGGTAGACTTCGACTGAAAAGACAACAGATACCATACAGAGAGGATATTTCATGTAGAAAAACCTGAAGCCCCAAGCAGCCCTGCCCAGTGGCTCACTCTCCAGCAACGAGGAAGGCGTAAAGATGTTGGCACAGCTGTCACAACGCATCAGAGGACTTTCGTCTTGCCACTAGCAAGGCAGCCTCTTCAGGTTCTGCCAAAAGAAACAAAATGTTAACAAGGGAAGGGAGAAGACACGGTCATCTCATTGCCAGTCCCATGGATTTTATGGCAAGTTGCATGGTGCCTGGCATTTTCCAGAAAGCTCCAACACGTGGAGTCCTGTGATAAGACATCACCTTCCCTATTTTTAGTTTTAGAGCTCATAGTGAGTTACAATTTCCAGTTTTCTTGAGTATATCCTAAGGCTTCAAATTCCAGGAGGAAATCAAAAGCAACCCAGATATATTAAAAAGGAAAAAAAAAAAAAAGAATTTGAAATGATCATCTAAAAGACTTCCTCTTTTATCGATACACAGGGTGGCCATTTTGTAGGCTCAGAAGACCTGACTTAAAATGAAATCTGGGGCAATGAAGAAAGAGTCGTTATGGACACTCTGTTGCTACATGGGCACGGAAGGAAGGACAAGGAAGTCTTCCTCATTTGCTCCCAATGCATGATCACTCCTTCAGAGTCAAATTCCTCCCTATACTTACTCCAATGTGAATATAAAGGAAGCTAGGAGATGGGAAGACAGTTAGGAGAGAAAAAAAAAAAAAAGAGAGAGAGAGAGAGAGAGAGAGAGAAAGAAGAGTTTCTAGGGACTTACTGGGCCTGTTGCTGTACCATCACTGTGCTACTCCCAGCTCACACTAATGGCAGCACATTACAGGCCTTTCACTTGCCTTTGTTCTCCTCTTCCCGTTTCACGGGCTTTCGGTTCACGCAGCTTCTACGATGGAGTGAAAGGGAATTAGCAGCCCAGGCTCCCCTCCACAGTGGAAAGGCTTTGAAACTTTCAAAGAACCCAACTCTTTCCCCATATCTCTGTGTTAATATGCACCGACTCTGCTCTAGACGCACTCCATTGTAAATGATGTATGAAATGAAATCTCCGCGCTCGCCTAATGCAGAGAAGAAAGGCTCTGTAGGCAATGCTACAACATTCCCAGCTGAAAAAAAAGGCAGTGAAAGCTCAGAATCCCTATGAACCCTTTTTTTTTTTTTTAAGTTGTTACTCTTCAGTGTTGGTGTTTTGCCTTTTTGTTTTTTATTGAGAGCGGGGATTTGAATTCAGATTTCACAGAGAAATCCAAACCACTTAAACATATTTCTAAGCCTTTTACAGCGATTGTGCGACTGTCCCCCATCCCCTCATCGGAGGGAACAGCAGCAGTAAACTCATTAGCCCCCCAGACACCGCGGCACATTGAAAAGAATCACTTAAAACCAGAAAACCAGAAGAAGGGAACAGGCTGGGTGCTTGGGGGGGAGGCAGGGGATGTTAAGCTTGATCTGGATTCGAGACCTCCTTCCAGTTTTATATGAAGCTATTTCAAAACCAGAATGTGTGAGCAGACTCCAAGGGGAAAACATATCATAGCTGACTGGGACTACAGCAGGAGCAAAGCCTGAAGGTCGGCAGCTTGAAGCAGCATATATGCCATGGACTATTTTCAGGGGCCAGAACAAATGATGGATTAGTTAAGGGCAAAGGAAAAGTCACTGGAAGGGAGAGCAGAGAAGGTGACTGAGACATTGCAGAAGGCATGGAGAGAGTATCTGCTGGTGATAAATAATCATGTCCCACGCTTAATAGAAGTTTACTCTGGGCAGATCAATATTAGCAGCTCCTGGGCTCAGCCTGGACTTTAGGACCCGTTCCGATGGGCTTTTTGGATTCCTCAGCCCGGACAAACAGTACCCAGACGCTGACTGCCTTTAGCACCTTTGCAGTCATGACTGAAGGAGACTCCATCCCTTGGGCTGAGGCACTCTTCGCTGTGCTTCCAGTGCTGTTTCCCAAGCGGTGGTGGGCACTGTAGGCTGTTTTCATTGCCCTTGCAATTGCTCCTGCATGCTGCTGTCACAGCACTACTGCCGTGAGCCCTAAACTATGTTTAGGTCTTACAAAGCATTGGTAAACTTTTAGGGATGGCATTTTTATAGCTGACAGATGAGCTATCTTGACGGATTATTAGACACCAGTAGCCATCATCGCTGTACTCTATATTTCTAATGAGTTTTAGGGGCTTTGCTTTAATTTTTGTTTCCCTTTTGTGTGTTCTGAGCAGCCACTTTCAGAATGACAAAATCAAATGCTTCAAGGCAGCACCTGGAGCTTGAAATTAATAAATAAAAAATATTTGAGCTGATGTTCAGATCTAGAGTCATGCTAGCAACTGTTTTTGTTTCATACAACAGTGGCACTCATGAAGAACCTGATTTGCAGGCTCATTTTCTGATGGCCACGCAGAGCGAGAGCAGGGCTGCAACGCATCGCTGTCTAGAGAGGCAGGTGAGGAGGAAGGGGTCCCCAGGCTTCAAACATTCAAAGAGACAGAAAACAGGAAAGTTTCCCTGGGCACCACCAAAACTGGTGACAAATATTAACAATTTCATAGTGATAAACTTCTGTCTTGCCCTGGTTTTCTGCTGACCCCTCCAGCTGAGCTGCAGCTCTGCAAGGTAATGCATGCTCCCTTTTTTTCTAGTTACAGGCAAAGTGCATTAATGAGCCCTTACAGAAATGAAATTTGTTGAAATAACATTGAGATAGAATGTTACACCTGTAATAAATCTGCCTAGTTTAGATATAGGAAGGTAAAAATCTGCATAAGTTGGAAGTCTTTACAAATATGAGCTATAAGTCCATCTCTTTTAAAGGAACTCAAAATGCCTAAAAGCCCAAAATGCTAGAATAGGCAACCAGTTCTGGCATGAAACCAGATACATTTGACCTTCTTATTCCCCATTATTCATGAAGTTAACAGCAAAAATATCCATGTTTATCTGAGAATGGCACCATTATTTCATAAAGCTGCTTTATTCCCTTTCTTTTCTTATATTGGAAAAAATTCCCCAACATAAACTGAACATTTACTGCAGGCAGATTTTCTTTTCATTGTTCAAGGATAAGATGTGAATGGGAATGGTAGGAGGCCAGCTATTCTCTAGATACATAAAGTGAAAACGATATTTTGAAGAAGATCAAAACCAGTAGCAGGCATTCAGCCATTTCCATTATGTGTCTTCATATTATTTTGGCTGCAGACAGGTGACAGCAATACAGCACATCAACCCATATGAGCAAAATGAGATGCAACAGTTTTCAGTCAGATTCTGTTCAGGGAACATAAATAAGAGGAAAGTCGACAAAATAACGAGCAATTCTCAAGCAGGTTTACTTGAACTGTAATAATAATAATAATAATAATTATTATTATTATTATTATTATTATTATTAATATTAATCTTTGTATTTCCAGCCTTAGCCTTATGCTGTATTACTTTTGAAGCAGTGCCAGCTTATTAAAAAAAACCTAGTATTTCCTTCCTAGGACTTTGACAGGGACAAATCTGACAACTAAATAGCAAGGGTGCTTCTAGCTGTATGGCTGCTTTGTGTAGCATTTGGGGAAACTGAACGCCTCTCTTGTTACTTTGCAGGCTTTAATCTGCTTTTGGTTACTCTTTTGCAAACTCCTCAAATTAAGCCCATTCAGGAGTTAAACCTTCAAGAAAACACACGAGGCCCTTCCTGGCTTGCAAATTCCTCCTCCTTTCAGGAAATGACCATTTCTATGACATAATCATCCTTCCTCAGGTTTCATACCGCAGGCGGTACGTGACATGAGCAAGATAACACCACTGGAATAAACATCTTGGGAGTCTCAGCCCTAGACCACGTTAACTGTATGCTCGCTGTTGTGTACATCACACAGAATCACAGAACAGCTGAGGATGGAAGGGACCTCTGCAGGTCATCTAGTCCAACCCCTCTGCTCAAGCAGGGTGACCTAGGGCACCTTGCCCAGGATTGTGTCCAGACGGCTTTTGAATATCTCCAAGGAAGGAGACTCCGCAACCTCTCTGAGTAACCTGCTCCAGTGCTCAGTCACCCACCTGTGCAGGGAAACCCCACTGGACGTTGATCCCAGGAAGAGCATTTGCTATTTGAGCAAGTTCCTACACAAAATGAACCTGCGGTGCCTTGAGATGCAGACAACCCTGATGTGGGCTAGCAGGCTCTTCATGTGGAGATCAAGAACCACCGTTTTAAGCTCTAAAAATGCAAACAAAGCAAATGAGTACCACACTGCGTGCCTGTGCACCGTCACTGTCATCTGCAGGGGGATTTGATCTCCCCTGGAGGAATGGGCTGGCAAGCACCCCTGCTTGCTGCCGTCACCCACGTGGTACAAGCCCCCTCACCGCAGCAGCAGGGTCTGCATGATCCAGGCAGCTGCGCCACTACCCTCGTGTCCTATCAAGCCCAGAGGGCACTGTCCAGTTATAAAGAAAACCTTAGAAAAGGTTTGGAGTTGGAGAGGGGCACACAACACTTTTATGTGTGATTGCTCATCCAAGTCTGTAAACTTCCCAAACGCTGTTCCATTATAGTCATCCTAACAATAATCATTAATCAGTTATTTAAAGTCATTCGCACGGAAAGCTATGAGCATTTTTTTGGAGCTAGCATAAATCAACCTTATAGGCAAAAGAATAAATACAGGGAGACAGCTGTACAGATCACACTGTCACACCAATCACAGCTTAAAAGCACACACTGTAAATAGCAGACAAAATTCACCCCCAGTGGAATGCCATTGACTGCATGGGTTGGAATTGCAGCAGGGATAAATTGGCCTATCAAAAATACATAAAAATTTAGAAACAGAATTCAGTGACGTGTGGGAGCGATTTATCACAGCTATGTCACTTAAAATGACATTATCGCTAGCAAACCTATTAAATATTATGGGCTCCTTTAAGGTTCCTCAGGGGCCAAACAACAAAGGAGGTGGCATTGCTAACACAGGGCAGGCAGAAATTTTCCCCACGACCCAACAACCAAGGCAGCCAACTGGGCGTAAGCTGTGAGTCAAGCCATAGCCAACGGTCAGAAGAGGCATTGGGTGCCACATCCACAGCCCACCCCAAATAAACCGCAGTCCAAAGCCAAGGCAGGCGCAACTGCTCGGCTGGCCACTGGGCTCGGGCAGCTCCAGGGTGGCAGCCTTCCCTGGCCCTGGTAAGAAGTGGCCACGCATCTTTCTGAAGGTGCTGGCAGGAGCGTGCTGGGCAGCACCATTAGGCCATGTAGCATTGGTGTAGCTGGTTCCTGTGCCTCATGCTTCTCCTTCATCCTCGCAGAAGGAGTAAAGCCCATCTAAATATTGTGCATTGGGATCTAAGCATGTCAGTCCTCAACCTACCACTTTCTGCTGAAGCATGCTGGGCCCTTGGCTGGTGAGTGCGGAAATGCTGTGGTACTGCTACGACGAGCTCCAGTGCAATTTCCGTTTTCAGCAAGTGCAGTTTGCAAAATGATCCTTGCAGGGAGTGGGAGGGAGGGAAAGGAGACATCTTTTTTGTGATTGCAATAGTGTTACCATGATCCCAGACCTTTAGAAAATAATCGGGCTGCTTCATAGACCACTCATCATCAGTAGGAGCCAAACACGTGGTGTTGTCTTAACAGCTGAGTATGGTATTTAGCTGCAGTAGGAGTCGTTAGGTTCGGTACATGGTCTCATCAGGGAGCATTGCAGACACATTGTGTATCACAGTAGGCATTTAATGATAATAATCATGTTTTCATGGAGATGGCTTGAGGAATTCTGCCCTAGTCTGGAAGTCTCCAAACCCCGCAGTCCTGTTCAGGGACCCAGACTAGTAGTGGTGCTTCTCAGGATAGCTTCACCGTGATCCAGCTCCATGATGTGGCACAGAGGCAAGCAGATGGTGCCGGGCAAGGGCATTCAAGCCAATTCCGAGTGCTTCAGACTAAGGGAGCTATTTGGATGCAGAGCCAGACTGATGGAAAAAAAGAACAAGCAGCTACTCCTCTTAAAAAGGAAAAAACTTGCTAAATTGCCTTCCCACGATTTGATTATTGCAGATACCGGGCAAGGCAGTGTCAGTCACAAAACATTTGTGGAAAGCAATTTTATTAGGGATATCAATATAAATAAATAGAAGGATTTTTCCCAGTGTGCTTCCACACTTATTTTGAAAAGCTCTTTTCATTATTCTCACAATAGATGTTGATAGTATTCTTCCATTCTCTTATGAGGCAGCTGTAGTAGAAGCATATAACACACTGACTTCTGACTGCACACCGCTGTGTTTCGGTCCAGTAGCTTTGATATTTCGCTCTTATTATTATTTTTTAAAATTGTTAAGGGCAGCAGGTACACAGGCACACAAGTAGAAACGTTGCCCCTTCAGAGACATCGGCTGGGATATGTGATACCAGCATGCTGGCGAGACACCCTGTTTCCTCCACCCTTTGCCACCAGAGCCGGAGGCCACTGTAGGACACTTGGGCATGGACATTGCAGTACCAATGAGCACGTGCAGCCTGGGATGCCAGTGAGCGTTTCCTTGGTGTGTTCACAGATTTGCACCTAGTGCCACTGCATGGAGCAGGAGCAGGAGGGGCCCGTGCACCTTTATTGTAGTTGCGGTGTTGCCATGCATTAGTTAGGAGATGCAAAAGACCAATAATTGCATCTTAAACTGTGGTAATTTATTATCGTAGAACTGAAAGGCAAAACATAGAGGGTTTTTTTTTTTTCACCCCGTATAGATTGTTATAAAATAGATATGTTAATCTTTTTTTTTCTCCTAGAGCTATAAAAATAGAAAGCTAAGGGTAGACTCAAGAAGAGAGTTTTAAGTCTCATGGCCGCTTGTGCCCCTGAAGACTTATTGTTGTAGCAGGAGTTGCAGAACAAATACAAAAGGTATGACTGCTTCTTGTACTTCTACTAATTGATGTTTTTACACACTACCATATCTAATCCCTGCCTTTTAAAGCAAATTTTATTAAAGTTGTTTAGCAGTTCTGCAATGAGCAATAGTTAGTATGTTTTTTTTTATCAATTTCTTGTTCAAAAATCCCAAAGTGCTTTCCGTGCATCAAGTAGGCCTCGTAGGGAAGAGTTTTTATCCTCCTTTGACTGAAGGATCCATTGAGGCAGCAAAACTTGGTGCAAGTTAAATAACGTCATATGTGAACAAGTAGCAACCCTAGGAAGAGAGCAGTATTTCTTCCCAGCACCAGTCTAACCTACAAAATGCCTTTCACTTTGGAATAGAGCCATGCAGAGAGAATTATTTGTTCTTACATCTCTCCCCTTCCCTCCTGACCACACCTTATTCCTGAAAGAAACAAAAATATTTTGGAAACAACAAATTTCTTGAGAGAGAATTTGATTTGCTTCTTAGCTGTTTGTATTTCAGATCTCTTAGGACTGTGACACAAACACAGCTCTTTCCATCATGTCTGCTGTACAGTGTGATTGCGTATTCCTGCCTCATCTAGTTATAATAGAAGTACAGAGTCAGATCTGATTTCACACTGGCACAGCAAATTGTGGAGCTGCCCCTTGGGCTCTTGAGAAAATGATTCAGAGTGGGTGTGCTTCCTCTCTTTACCTAGTCTAAACGGTGCCTCAGAAGTGGAAGTGAGTCTAATGCATCTCAATCACCAGTCCCTTCACCGGGAAAGCTGGGTGAGCATATTTCTCCCAATTCAAAACAGTGATAGTGCTTGTAAGAGACTGCCATCACGCAGCCTCTGTGCTACCTGTGCTTGACTTCCCTGAGTACTCAGGATGCATTGGCGGTTTGCAGCCCAAATCACATCACTCCAGTCACCTCTCCCTAATATAAAGTTAGCACTACAAGAAATTATTCCTTTCATAATCTAATTCTCTTTCCAAAACCAAGTATATCCAAACAGCTCTTGCATGGTAGACAACTACAACCCTTTAGCATCCAGAGACGCTTTGAAATGTTACTGAATCATTTCCATGCCCAATGGATTATGCTTCTAATCAAATCCAACATATGACTAGCCTGAATACCCAGGCCTTATTCGCAGCTGGAAACATATCTGGATGGTTTTCAAAAACAGCTTAATCAAGAGGTGGCCTTTATATTTAAGACTGAATAAAGCATTTTTCCAAATTTTGATTACTGGCTGTAGGTAAGAGGAAACCAAAAAACGTTACTAAAGTCTGTGCAGTTTTGCTATGTGAAAACATTATGAATGCTATCACACTCAACTGGAGAGCTTTGGATAAGAATCAGCCCATGGACTATAGTTTCAAAATCAGAGAGTGAGTTTATTTTTTAAAGAATTCAGCTACCAAGACAAAAAAGGCAATAATCAGCATACATATAGGACTGATAACATGCAAGACTAACCAAAGAATATTTACTGTTCCCTTTATAATTGTGACTCTGCTTCTCTTTGTTCCCATCAATCCAATGACTATATCTTCCTACCTTGCTTGTCTACTAAAAACTGTGGATATAAATTGGACAAGTTACTGTAAGCTAACAGGGTATCTTTTTGTCCAGAGGGGAGGTTGTCCCAAAATTAGGAATGTGATAACTTCAGAAAAGACAATTCAGGTTCTGCATGCATTGCATTTTTGCAGGAATGCAGCAACGACAACTGCAGAACTCAAAGCAAAATGTTTCCAGATTCTCTTATGTGGTTAGAGCTCAACATAACATGGGATACTAGATTAAATTTAGCTATCACAGGCTGGTCACCCTCTTGCAAACACATACACACAAATATATGTTCATGCAAAACTGTACATGTATACCCACCCTGTGTACGTGCCTATCTACCTATCTGCATTAGAAAAATTTGAGGAATGCTCTGCTGCTACATTTATTGACAGAGTCCCCAGGGTACTGCACCTATTCTTTTTTGGCATTACTGGTGTAATGCAAGATATAAAATTCCCAATAGATGTTCTAAGTTTGTATTTAATAGACCTGGAGGCTCTGAGTGCCTTTTCACAGATTGCGTTCCAGCTGTCTGCCGATATTCGAATGTGCAGGTCCTAGTCCCATGCTGTGCAAACAGGCAGCCTCCCACGCATTCTGTGTACCAGGAGTAATTTATGAGTCTATCTATAAAGGAAATAACAGTGCGTTAAGAAGGGGTTATGTAAAGCTCTGAGATTGAGAAGTAGTTCAGTTAACTGAGTACAACTTCCAAACATCACTGTTATGTTTCATCTGATTTACAAATGCAGGAGGCCTTCATCTAGTGATTCATGCTCTTTCTGAAGCAGACGGGGGGGGGGGGGAAAAATGTAATAACTGTCTCTACATAAATCTCATACCACTGAAAGGCTCCTACCTTGAAACCTCATATTCATTAACCGTCTTTTGCAAATATGGGTATCTGAATTGAACTGCGAGTCCCAAGACATCATGGGCTATTCCAGTCCCAACCACATAGAAGAAAAAATAAAATAAGAGGCCGTGGCCATTTATTTTCAATCACACGCGGCAGGGATATCTGCAAAACTGTCATTTAATGCAGATTCTGTTGGTAAAGTATAGGCCTCCACATAATAAAAGCACACTCCCAAAGGCAGGCACCCCTGTCGGGAGTAATCACGCGGAGGCAGGAGGGCAGCGGAGCCTTCCCACCTCCGCCAGGCGCGTCTCGGGCGGGCGCCGCTCGCAGCTGCCCGGGGCAGCTAGCCCACCCACCGCCTTGCAACCGGGGAGGCTGGGGCTAGGGTGCTGCGGCCCAGTGAAACAAGTGAACAAAGATGTTGAACCACAGTACATTTTTTTTCCCCAAACGGGAAGTCAGCCTGTAGAGATTGGAGACCCCTGTTTGAAAGACCTGTATGCAAATCATTTATGAACACTGCTTTGCAAACCCAACTGGCAGATAATGGGGTTTGAAAAGCAAAACCTTCCATAATTAAAAAGCATGCTATATTTAGCAACTGCTCGTCAGTTTTCAATTGGAAACAAAACAAAAGGCAAAAGTTGCAGTCCCTTCGGCTTAACAAGTTCAGCATTATTTATTTACTGTCCCTTAGAACATGAATATTTAAAGTGGAAAATGACCTCTAAACAGAAGAAAGTGATCAAAATCCATATGTGCCACCTCCACCCAGAGGACGAGCTGAGTTTGCTGCTCAGCTCAGGTCAAAGGAAACTAGAGCAGAGGTTTCCATCTCGGTAGCTGGCACCCCAGCCGCCCACATCGAGGCACTGACCTGCAAAAAGCACCTGGCTATGAATGTGCCTATAAACCGTCCATCTCTACCGTGAGGTTGTAGCTCCTTATGGGCAACAGAGAGAGCAAGGATGGGGCAAACAAATGGGAAGTCTGGTATGAGGCCGAAGCTGGACGTCCGTGCTCGAGGCTGCTTGGTATTTTGGTAGATGGCCGAGGGATGCAGCCAGCAGTTACAGGCCTTAGGATGATCTTAAGGCCGACCTGAACTATCACATCAAAAGACTTTATTGTACAAGCTTGTTTTCAGAAACATTTCTCCCTCCACTCCAGACTACTACCAATATCAAATATTTCTCTTCTCACAAAATGAGTAGGTCTTTTTTAAATCTCACCTCTCTCAACTTTCTTGAGAATGTTATTAAAATGTTAGGCACCTTTTTTTGCAGGCATTTCTAGGAAAAATCTCGAGGGAGAAGATCTAAAGGAGAACACTGATGATTCTCTTTAAAACCCACAGATCTGTTTGATTTGAAGATTTCAAGACAAAACCAACTGTGAATATGGAATTTTTTCAGCATTTCCAAGCTGACAACTTTGATCTTGAGGGGTTCCTCAGTGACTTTTTGAGTATTTTGCAAAGCCAGCAGAGATGATTAGCGCGATGGGCCCAGCCCCAGGCTGGCTGCAGCGGCTGTGCAGCTGCGACTGCACTATAGGGTCCGGGAGCACATGCGCACCGGCTGGTGCCAACCAGCACGGTAAAGCATCTTCGCCATCACAAAGGCCAGAGAATTTCAGGCAAATGGATCCACATGGATCAGGCTCATCTGGAAATCAGAGATAATAATATTTCCCTACCTCACAGGCGCATTACAGGATATATTCATTAGTGTTTGTGAGGCAATCAGAACATCACAACATGGAGTGCCATAAAAAGCTGCCTGTGAAATGTGTCAATCAATCAGCCAATCAGCCAGAGCAGAGCTCTACCCTCTCTCCTCCTGTCATGCGAGCGAGACATCCTGGATTTAAAAGCCAAGGAACTGTCTGCCATTTTCTCTGGTATTTTAGCCACTGGGACTCAAGCTTTGCCAACTGTTAGCACCTAATGTTGCAACCAGCACATTTCAGCTTCAGCTAGTGAGATTTCTGGCATTGTGCTTAAAAAGATGCTGCATTCCTAAAAAAAGCACTTTTTGCAATGGAAGCTTCTCATGAAAAAATGATTCACACCCATTTTTCACCGAAGTGTGTTGAAAGCAAAAAAAGAAAAAAGGGAAAAGGAGAAAGCAGCAGCCACAGTGCTGGAAAATTCCCCAGGGAGATGTGGGCCTGCCTGGTGCCACAACAGTGCGTTATTATGATTTACTTTGATGTCTAGTTTGTAGGACTTGGACTTTAACGAGTTCCTCCATCTGGCCAGGAAAAGGAAGAGCTGAAATAATCACCACTAAGTGACAAGGTTACACAAAAACTTCCCCTATGGGCAGGTGAATCCTTCGCTGGTCAGTGCAGAAATCCTCGTCCCATCCCCCAAAGGAGCTGGAAGAGGACGAGACTGGTCCCCAGAATGACTCAGGTCTGGACTTACTGGTTTCCCACAGCAGGGCGCCTCCAGGAAAGAGCCTGCAAACAAGCACTTCCCGGATGCATTTTCACCGCAGCGACCCAGACCCCAGCTCTGCCAAACCGTCAGCTTGTGCAAGCAGAGTCTGGGCTCTGGCGGCACGCTGCCCTTCTCTGCACACATGCAGCCCAGGGTAGAAGCCAGGAGGCAGTTTTCTAGGTAGAGTATGACACTAGGCCAACCTAACAGTTGTGTATCAGATAGGACCTGCAGAAGACTCGTTATAGGCTAATTAATCAAGCAAAAGACTCCTGGACAAAGGTTGATGACATTCACTTCAGGATAATTTTGAAATAAATATGAAGATTCACAGAAGAAAAAAGCAACATTGGGAAAAGATTATTTTTGAAGAATAAATGTAGCTCATTTCTAGACCCCCTCCTCCACATATCAATTAATGAAGCAAATCATCCATCTGAATCAAAGATGTGGGAGAAAAACATAGTTATCCATTTGAACTACAAAAAAATTAAAGGATTTGGGATGAAACATATAATTAGCCTGTAGGACTCTCTGCTGTAGATTATTGAGGCAAAAAAAAAAGCTTACTAACGTTCAAAAAGGCACTAGACAGCTACAAGAATAGCTTCTGCTGCTCCACAAGGTAGGGGGGAGTGCTGTTCTAGAGATACCAGTCTCGAGGTAGCCAGGGCCCCGAGCTGGGCTGCAGGCGATATTATTTGACACTTATGCAGGCTCCAAAGCATATCACATTTTGACCTGTTGATTGTAACCACCGAACCTCCATCAAGGAGGCCGGCGCTCCGTCCCCTAATATCAGGCAATCAGCAGGTAGCAACAGTACAGTACCCGACATAGGAAGGGTTTCGTTCAGCAATGTTTTTGCTCCTCTGATTGAAGGCAGGCAAGAAGTGCTAAGCATGGCTATTTTCATCAGGCCCTCGTGCTGCAGGACACAGAGCTGATGAACACCAGCTGGCACCAGGAGGCCACGTTCCCACCAATTAGCTGTATTATGATGCTCTGCAATCTCCTCTGAAGCATCTGGCACTGGCCACTGGCAGGCTCGGCTACAGGATGAATCGTCGCTCTGCTCCGTTGTGGCAACTCTTATGTTATTAAAGTTTGGATTGAAACGAGGAGCTCAATGTCAAACATATAAGCCTTGCCAAAGACTCCGCAGATGCTGCATACACAAACACAAAAAAAAGGGTTAATATTACTTACTCTGGACCAAGCTGATTCTGACTTTCATACATAAATTGAAAGAACATCCCTTAACAGGCATCTTTTTTTCCAGAGATTATCACTTGCATAAACACGAAATACCTATGGGTCACATCTGAAAATCCCTCCTTATTATTACTATTTATTTGCAAATGCAGTAGCTGCTAGAGGCCCAGGCAGACGGACAGGCACCACTTATCTTCCGCCAAGACTTGGATACATGCCTAACCTTAAGGATGTGTTGTGCTGTCACTAGTTGCACCAATGCAAAAGTGAGTGCAAAATGCCATTGTAGGGAGCTAGAAGTATTTTCATGCAATCTTGTACTGCTGAAAACAGCTAGTCAAAATACAGAGCCCAGAGAGAAAACTCCTACAGCTTTGCGTGGGCACCATGCACATACCTGGGGGGTTGGCCTGATAGGTTAAGCAGAGGACTGCAGCGGAAGAGGACTTTTGCCTGCCTGTTGGCCTGGGTGCCCTTACCCAGGTCGTTCTGCCTTCCCATTCCTCAGTCTTCTCCTGCCCAAAGTAATAACGGTCCTGACTCCTCTAGTCAAGGGCTGGCACCTGCTGATGGAAAGTTTTCTGGAACAGGCACGTCTTAGCATAATCCAGTCACTCCCAAATAAATACCCATTTGAAATTTCCACAGGTAGAGCAGAGTTTTCAGCAGCAGCTCCGTTAAAATTCTACGAGTTACTTGATCACGGGTTAAAAAAAAAAAAAAGTGAATAGAAAATGATTTTCTCACAAATAAGACTACTGTGACTAAGCTAGTTGCTTCCCTTCGGAAAAGATTTAAGCTTTTTCTCCCTTCTTCTGCAGTCTGGATCCCTTTTGAAGTTAAAAGAAAGGATGGTTTGGGGGCTTTTTATTTAAGAAGAAAAAAACCCTTCTTCACTTTGAAAATATTTTTCTTAGACAATTGCTGTCTCAAATTTTAACAAATACTCACTAATTGCACCTTGTTCAAAAGCCAAATGGTAACTTTGATTTTTTTTTGCTTAAGAAGTGTACTGGCTGTTACTCTGCCTTTCTTTGTCTTAGTGGCAGAAGGGAGAGTCTTAAAGAAATCAAACTACCAGCTCCATTCCAGATTTCCACAATTTGTTATATAATTTCTTAAAAGGAGCCATAAGGCCACCTGGAGAAAAAAATCTTTTAAAAGAAAAAAGAAAATAGATTTTTCACCCATCTTCTTGCAGATGAAGTAGATGAGACTAAAAAAGGAATTTCATTTAAAACATTGTATTGAAGCCCAGGAAAAAAATGCGAGGAGGTGTCTCTGCTAGGATTTCATTCTAAGGGACCAGACAGGAGAAATGAAGAGACTTTCTTCAAGGACAAAGAGAAAGGAAGTTTTGAAAAAGATAAGCTTGCTTTAACACATCCTTTTTTTTTTTTTTTTTTTAGCCACATGAGAAGAGACGTGGGGTTTTGTTTTTCTGAGGAGTAGATTCTGATTTCTGCATGTTTAAGGTATGCTGGGGGTTTGAATGACAGGCAGGGAGATGCTATACGTATATCTCCTTGCAATGGTGCCTTATAAATACAACAACACTTTAATGACAGAACAGTATTTTAGGAACCAGGTGCTCAGGGCTGTTCAGACTGTTCGGCGTTGCTCCAGCAACGAGGAGCTGATCTGAATGGCCACCGAGAGATTCCCCCCTCCTGAGAAAAGCCTCACGAGGATCTGAGTCCTGGGCAGCAGGTGCCCAGACGCAACGGGGACCCAGAGCCCGGGGCCTCTCATGCTGCCCGGCTGTGCACAGCCCCACAGCCAGCGTGGTCGGGGCCAGCCCTGGCCTCCGGCACCAGCAACTCCAGTACCATCCTGCTAGAACCATCTGACCAAAAGAGGTCCATCAGTCCTACCGCTGATCCCCTTAACCAAGGTGGTGGAAATGAGCCAATCCTCCAGTTGGCTTAATGCATAAAGCTCTCTTTCTCTCCATCTCGTACCCGTGCACATGCATACACACAGGCGCCGGTGCGCCCCGTTCATACATATGTATGCACACGAGGGAAGTATAATGAAATGCAGCAGCCTTTCCGTTCCCGGAGGGAGCAGAATCTCCTATGGCTGTTTGTGGCGGACCTTGCTCCCTGCACGCCACCAGCCAAACCCAGCTGGGTCTCACCAAAGTCATCTGTTCAAGTCTCTCCCCCCAAAGCAGGTTGGAAGCACCACATCCCCACTCCTGAACCTGGCACGGCTCCCGGGTGCTCGGCAGCTGGAGACAAACTCGGAGGCTGCTGTGCGCATAGTGAGCCTCGCGGGAGGCTACCGGGGACTTGAGAGCAGAGAGGAGAGACGATGAGGGCAGCAAGAAATCAAAGTGAGTGCAGGAGGCCAGCAAAGTTAGAGGTGGTCCTGGGGAAGGGAGACAGATTTTTATCCCAGGCACTGGAGCTGGGGAAGGTTGGAGAAGACTAAATGGCTCTGGGGAGAAACAACAGTGCAGGCAGCCTCGGATTTGTTGTTATTTATTGGTTATGAGCATTAGTGTATGCTGTGGTGGGTGTGTTTGCACATCTCTAATCAACTAAACAGTTTGTATGTAGCCCTGAAAGAATGGCAAATTAACCCGATATTCTGGTGTTGGAGACATTTTGTACCGAAAAGATGTATTTGGTGGCAGACTCGCAGATTCCTGCCTGGATCACACGTTTGCATCCAGGATGTTTTCTGTCCAATATAAAGCTGATGAAAATAAAATCAAACAGCCAAACAACCTTTCCAACAAAAATAAATGGAGCTTAAACATCAAAACATGCATATGCAATTCTGCTATTTGTTTATAAAAACAAAAATCAACGTCTTGAATACAAGACTTTCAGGTCTCTTCAGCTCAAAATATCAATTAATTTAGAAGTTCCCTCTGAATTTTTCAAGTGTTTTCCGATGAAATTCAAACCAAAATTAACCAGAAGGTCATTTTCTTCTTTTTATTTCTCATTCACTGAAAAGGCCCCGTGAGACTCTGCGCCCTCCAGCGCTGCACTCCGGAGAGCGGAGGACTCGGCCGCTCGGCGGGCTCTGTTCAGGGAGGCAGAGCCAAACCCAAGGCGCTCCCACGGCTCCCTTCCTGCCTGCGCCGCATCATCCGGGCTCCGCAAGGGCATAAAATGTCCTGGCCATGAGGCCAGCCTGCCACTGCCTTTTAGCGGTGTGCCTCTCTTTCTCCCCAGAGCGGGGGAAGATTGACTGCATTTTTTTCAGCATGTCTCAAGCTGCATCCTCCTGACGAGGACGCAATAAATAACAACGGCCAACAAGCTGGGGAGTGGAAGCGTGTGCGTGTCTGCTCAAACCCTTTCGTGAACAACTTAATAATGCAATACGCAAATAAAATATTCTGCAGTAATATAGCTTTGCCGTGATGCTGTTAAAATACAGATAATGGATGTGAGTGAGTTAGCACCGCGGTAGGGAGCAGGTTTCAATGGCATTGCGCCTCATCAGCAGCCGCCCCGTTCCTCACGCCGTCGTCACAGGTGAGCTGGGCAGCGCGCAGAGGCGAGAGGCGGCGGGGGGGGGGGGGGGGTGAGCCGGGCCCGTTTCTGCTCCTTCGCGATGCACGGAGGGGTCACCTCCGCTCGCTCTTTCCTCTCTCAGTTCCTTCCCTGCTTGGTTTTCAGAGATTAGAAAATCAGGCTTTAGCTTCCCTGGCCCACATTGTTCCTTCCTCCTCCCCAGCCGTATTAAAAGCTACAGGAGGGTGAGGAAACTTTTGTGGAGGATCCCCTGCTCAGGCCCTGTGGAAAGCCGGGCTTGTTCTTCCCTCGCTCCTTCCTCCCCGCGCCACGAGAGCGCTGCTCGCAAGCCTGCCCGCTCCCAGGCCAGGCCGGCCGCGCCGTCCCCAGTGAGGCACGCGGCCGCTCCTGCTCCGGACAGACCCCGGCCCAGGAGCTGCCCCCGCCGCCCCGGGCACGTCCCGGCCCCGCTCGCGGTGCTGCCCGGGCTCCCTCGGGAAGCTCCCGCCGTCCCGGCTTGCCGTCATTGCCCCCGCGGGCAAGGCAGCGCTGCTCCTCAGCGGCCCACCCGCTTGTACCGGAGAGAAAAAAAAAAATATTGTTATCCCTTTCGCAATGAGGCGGCAGAGCAAACATGCAGCTAGCCCGACGCACGGTCATGAGAGCGGCGTGTCCCGGGGCTGGAGCCTGGCGGCCCTCTCCTGCCAGGCCGGGGAAGAGCCCGTCCCCGGCGGTGAGCAGCCCTTCCTCGCGCCTTGTCGTAGGGCAAGCCAGAAACGGCCCAACGGTGTCGGCACGCCGGTTGAAAAGGGGAGCAGAGCCCCGGCGACACCCGCCCTGGCCGCTGGGCCAGCGGCCAGCGCTAACGCGGCTGGCGCCGGACCGGAGCTCGGAGAAGCCCCGGCCTGGGCACGGCCGCTTCCCCGTCGCCCCAGCCCGGCCTCCTGCGGCAAAAAAGCTCCGCGGAAAGCCCGGCGGCGCCTTCTGCCCGCGCCGAGCCCTCTCCGGCGGCCCCCTGCCCGCCTCAGCCCCCGGCTGCTCTTCGCGCCGGCATCTGCTGCAGCTCGCGAGCCCCTACGGCTTGTTTGCTTTGAAGCTGTGGTGTTTGTTTTCTTTCACTGTTAACTTTCAAGTATAAATGTGCAAGCTGGGGAAAGTGTTCCTAATGCCCATATGTTTCCCCTCGGGAGCAGACTTATTCCTTCCTATACTTCAGATTTTTAAGACGTTGCCGCCTTGTTTTTCCCTCCCCGTCGCGGCAGAGCCAGGAGCTGAAGCCCTGCGAGTAAAGGAAGCGGAGCTCAAGGAGCAGAGGTGGGATAAGGGGCAAGGGGAGACGCCGAACAGAGATGGAAAAAAAAAAAAAAAAAGCCACCCGTGGCCAGGTGACCGGCCTGTGAGGCCTTTTGCAGGACCGGTTGGGAAAGCACTACTAACCTCTCTTCTAGCCAAGGTTAGATATCTTCTAGTGTGCATCTAATCTACCCCAGAAAAAGGGACTTGACAGCTCTCTCTTGGGCTATTCCACAGATTTCAATGCCAGAAAGTCATTCAAAGCATCCCGTTTTTCTCAGCGTGAGCCTGTACTCCCAGTAGAGCCATGCTAAATAATTCCTTTGTGCTCTGGAAGTTTAAAACCTTCGTATGTCATTTTGGTGTTGCACCTTATTTAAAATGGTTAGCGTTTCCTCATTTCTAGGCTTACCTGGAGGGTGCTAAGCAGAAGACCAAGAGACTGGAAAACTTTGCAAAACAAAAATCTTACAGAACAGGAACGTAGGATGAAAACAGCATCCCACGCACATTTAAATACCAGCATCCAGAGTGAACAGGATTATGCTTGCTTGGCCTGAAACAAATGGTTCCACTTTTGCTGCTGTTAATGCCATTAAATAACCAGGAGAGAGAACACTGCTGATTAGAAAATAGCGCAGAGGATGACTGAAGAACATTTGCAAACATTAATCAACTTTACAAAAATGTTAACTTTCAGACCTAAAAAACCCTTGGCAGTGTCCCTGTGAAGTTATTTCGGGTGAGATTCTCTGCATACAGGAGCTGTCCCTTCATATTACGCTTGATCCCTGCTCACCGTGCGAACAAACAGCAGAGTGCACCCTTAATGCTTTTCAATTATATGACAAGCAAAGCAACTTACTGGTGTTCTCTGTGTTAATGCCCCAATATTTTTCATATTTATGATATCTAATTACATTTGCTCCTCATAGTGATGTAATGTTTAGGTACTGAAGATTGAGAAGACTGCTCTAATGTTAATATATTTACATTATTAAAAAGTAATACATTACATAGACAGTCTGCTGTGTAGGGCTGGATTTCTAGATGAGCTCTCAAGGCAAATCCATTATCTTCTCCCTCCTCCTGTCCTCTGTACAGATTCTGATAACTAGGATTGACTGGCAGTGTTTAAAGTGACTGCAGCTGGTATCACGGTGCCAAAAGGGAAAAGGTATCTTACACATGCATGAAATTAAATAGGCCCAAGGGTCTCCAAGGACCACACTGCATTACCAGGAAGAGGAATTCAAGGCATTAGCTCAGAAGATCAGCATTGCAAAGATGGTGCAAAAAAAACTCGAGAAGGAAAGAAAAGGCAGACTCCCCTGTGCAGTGCTACTGGTACTGCGATGAGAGGGAGGCGCTTTGCAAGAAAGTCCATTAGCTGGAAGAGGACCTCTGCAAACCCTTCTGCTTTCAGATCGACTTTCCCCCTTTGGTCAGGAAATTGTGCATGCCCGAAGCTCACCAGGGCATACTACAGAGTCCGTTGCCCTGTTTGGATGAAGAGTGGAAAAAAACCCATGCATTTGCAGAGAAGTTGATTTATTATGTTCCCTAAGGATCATCTTCCAGGAGGGGCACACTCTCTTTGGGACCGAATTCGTCTCCGACATTTCCTAACTGATCACATCTTCAGAGGTTCACCAAAGAAGCCAAGACCCAGAGTGGTGCTTCATACATTTTTTAGAGACGCCTCAAAGTAGCTAACTCAAAGCTAAAATGTGTTATTCAGTATTACATGTCTAGTCAACTCAGGGAAGATGTCAACTGCAAGTGAAAATGGGGGGACAGAAGGCAGAAGCTGTGTTTAGCCTTCCACCAGGGGATATTCGCAAACTGAGCAGGTGCTGAGTGTCTTCATCTTTCGCTGTGATCAATGAGAACTGAGAGTGCTCTGCACTTCCCATATAAATGCAACATCTCAAATACTGTCTCCACATAAAAAGCCCTGAAGAGCCCTTCTCTCATAGCAAAAATGAGTCACAAATACACAAGAGGACTCAAAAGATGTCCAGCACTAACAGTGTTGAAGGATGTATAGAAAGACGAGTCTATTCAGGATTCATTTATAAATTCCCGTTAAATGACAAATAGATGCTTTAATAAACAGTAACTATAGCATTGATGCACCCGCAGTGGTCTCAAGACATGAGTGATTGACACTGTGGGAGGGAAGAGACAAGTCTGGAGCACACAAGCTCTGTTAATAAACACTAGATAGCACACAATATATAAATAGTTGCAGAATCCTTACTGACTACAGCAAGGTCTACTTGGTCAACAATGACGTGCTTATAAACCATAATCTATCAGACACACGTGCAGAAGAGACACTCCGCAGCAGTGCCGACCAGTGAGGACCGTCACCTGCCAATATTTAGACCCTGGACAAATTAATTAAATGACAGGGCTGCTTGAACAGGTGGAAATCCAACATCTGCTTCGCTGTGTGCATTTCCGTTCAGTGCAATGTGCTGACGTCTTTCAAAAGGAAAATGTATGAAACTAGTTCTTCCTGGCTACTTCCACTCCTTTGGATGTAATTTCTGTCTCCCTAGAGTGCGCCTACACAGAGGAATTGGAAATGACTCCCGGGTCAGTAATAGTATGTGTGTGGTAGGGCGGGATTGCTTGCAAGACAGAACTGATCTGCATTGACAGAGGAGTTGTAAATCAGTGTCTGTGATTTCTTCCCAAGTTAAGCTGAGCACAAACGAGGATTCTCAGCCCCTTCTTCTAACGAGCACAGAGCTATAGGGACAATTACACTGACTGAAATAAAATTAATTAACATACACATTTTGGGACTAAAAATGCTTATTATCTAATATGTATCACCTAGCTTAAAATTAATGACAGAGCCAGAATGTACACGGCATTCAGGTTATATAAAACTGAAATAAACATGGCACAGAGAAAGATATTGGTGATCTGCCTAATGTTGGTATTGTGAGAACTAGCAAAAGTGGATGAAAGTATGCTCTGCACATAATTTTCATAGAAATTTACTTCACTCTAGCTTGCTCTTTGTCTGTCTTCTAACAACTGAACTTAGTGGCAGGAGTGAGCTTGGAGAAGTGAATGTTAAGTAACATTTTTATGAATATTTTCTAGAGCTGAAATCCTATTCTGGAAAGAGTATTTTACTTTCCAGGATGCCAATGGCACTTACACAACTGAGTTCCTGGTTGCCTGTGTCCCAGCTTTTTAACCACGATGCATGCTTTAAATGCTTAATCAGGAATTCTTACTCTTGGAAAATTCTTTCAAGAAGAAGCATCCATCCAGCCTGAGAACAGGAGCATGCCGTGTGGCCTACAGATCCATTTAAACTAACCAATATCCTTAAAATCCACTATGAAGAAATGTGCAATTAATTGATCACTGACATGCAGTCAACAGGCCCCAACTTCGTCCAAGTCATCTGGCAAGAAATACCTGAATTGTGAAGAAATCCAAGAATGCTATTAATTGTTTGTAGATTACAGTAAGGCAAAACTTACTGAATAACTCCAAATTATTTGGTCAATTCTATGTATTGCACAATAATTTTCATGTATAAGCACTTCCTGGATAACATTAAAGGACAATCCTATCTGGAGAGTAGCTGTGAAAATCATATTTGGCATCTCAGGAACTCTAGCTCAGCATGCTCCTCTTATTATAAAAACATGTAAATGTGTAATTTCACTAGCCCGTCCAAAAAATGCGCCTAATGAATGTAAGGCTTTGCACCATGGGCCTACCTGTGTTCTGATAATAAGAAGAAAAGCCCCTTTAACAGGTCCAAGTTACTAACCATCCACATTATAAACCCTGAGGCCTACACTTGGCGCGCGCGCGCTATCAATAAATGCCCAAGGACGCTCAAATGGTGGACATAAATCCTTAGATCACTGCGTTTAGGACAGAAGATCTGTGTCTAATTATTTCCTGAGCCAAGGCAAGAATGTTTTCTGCAATAACGCCAGCGAAGGGCTTTCCAGCACTTCCCCCTCTCTTATAGACGTGGGGGAGGGAGGAGAATTGGATGCACATGGTTCAACGGGATTTGGACCAGGAAGTCTGAAACTTGGCACATCTTACGAATCCAGTAGTCTCCTACATATATGACCCCAAATAAACTTAATCTGAAAGGAACAAAATAAAATCTTCCCTGTTTACTCATGCACGTCTGTGAGATACAAAGACAACGCTGGGCCCGCCTGGGCGCAGAGCGGAAGGGCAGTGCGGGCAGGCTAACCCGAAAAGCCAACTTCCCATGGCTTTCTGGGAGCCAGAGACGCACCAGGGAGGGGGCCAGAGTGTGCGGTGAAGCCTTTCCCACGGCTACAGTGGGTTGAGGGGGCTCCAGGCACAGAAGCGTTGTCTGTGAGTGACAGGAACAGGCGATTAAAAAAAAAAAACAAAGACATGGTTCCTCAGCCAAGAAAGCCACGGAGGACAGTTTTCTGAACTAAGCCACAGGTTTATACATGTAACCCCATTTTTCTACGATGCAATTTCCCATATGTAACTCCCATGTAATTTCCCATTCCTTATTCAGATTTATAATCCCATTTTCCTTCTGGAGAGATTTCTTTCACTCCATCTGTCCCCAGATTCACTTCAGGATATAGGCCTGATTTATACCTAAGAGAAAAAGACTGCTGCAGCTCCTCCCAGCTGCTATGAGAGAGTCCCTTAACCCTAAGAAGAAGGACCCTTTCCTACTCAAGTCATTAGCATTCCGTACTACTTGCATGTCGCTTTTCTTTTTCCTTTTCATTCTTTTTTTTTTAAACTTCTGCAGTGAATTCTGCTTCAACACCCACATGTCTGCTATTGAAGCCAATCAGCAGGATTGACTCAGGTAAGTTCTTTTATTAGGTACTGATTTCTTTGTGTCTGATGTCTTTATCCAGACTCCTTTGAAAATCCCATTTTGGCTGAGCATACTGAAGCACATGCCTCTCTCACTCTCTTTCATTAGCAATTTTAGGGCAGCACTGGCAGGTTCTCCATTCTTCTCTCTTGAACTCAGGAAAACGCTGCAATGGTTTCATCTCCTTTCACTATCTATCTATCTCCTAAGGATGTCCTGCAAACACTCCCCCACCTCCAAAGCTGGACAGAAGATGAAGGTCTTCAATAGTCTGATAGGCTGAGATTTGGAACCAACAACATTTCAAGACACTGATTTTCTCATTTCTCAGACTAGAATTAGTTCTGCCACCAACATTTTGCCCACGGCCTCCAACCCCAGGAGTGCTCACAGTGCGTCTCTCTCTCACAAATTCTTATGCTCCAATGAAGATGTTCCTAGCAGAGCTCTAACATGTCTGGCGCAAATTCATGTTATATCTAGGTTTTGACATTGGGCCTGCTCCTATAGAAGTCAATGTCAAAATTCCCTGTGAGTATTAGAGCAAAAGGATCAGGCCCATGCCTCTGATTTATGCGAGTTATTTTTACATGATAGAGAATTGGAAGCCGTATTATAAAGTCTGGAATTAATCTGCATTCTAACGCGTTATAAAAACCAGGAAAAAAATATCCCAAATTAACATCCTCCTTAACCTTTATTTTTATCAAGTGTACTAAATCAACTGAAGAATAATTGCTCTGAGGACTATGCCAAATGAGTGCACATTTAGTTTACATATTCCCTAATGTAATATGAATTGATGAACTTTCTGAGATACACATGATATAAATGATCGTGATGTGCCATTCTTAATTTCTTTCAATTGTCTCCGCAAAATCACTCTGCTCTTAAGATGAAAAGTGCATTAAGTGCATACCAGGTCCACAGGGGGGAAGGAAGCTCACTTGTAAGTGTTTGCCCTTATGGCAAGAAAAGAAACTATTTTTAAAAAAGAGGCCAAAATTTTGCTGTACACAGGCTCATCAGGACCTGGGTTATTGCACAGGGCATGGCACAGCTGTGAGCCCAGGGACAAAACCGCCTCGACTTCCAGAGGAGGAGATCTGAGTCAGACCCACCACACTGCAACAGTCTGTCCTTCATGCCAGCTTCCCCATGAACGTCCCACCTCAGCCCTTTCAACAAACTACTTATTCCTCTCTCAGCTAAGTGACAAGAGGGAGAGTGGTTGCTTTTGCGTCACGTGTAAGCGGCACAAGACAGTCCTGCTTCAAAGTGGAGCATGACTTCATTGCCCATACAGCATATGAGGTGAGCCACAGCGTCCTCTCAAAGAGGGAAGAAAAATGAGTCAGGGCTGTTCCACTGTTTGATTTGTATTCTTCACTAACAGCCTGCACATACTGTAAAGCTGTCTCCCGGAGGAGCATGCAGCTCAGTGAGCGTAAAGACTTCCCAAGGATCTTCTCCGGATCTCCTGCTGACCACAGTCAATGACGCTCCGTGGTGTTGCTTCATTACAACACAGGGTTACCAGATATTTTCCATGCCCTGTGGGCCTCCCAACCTTGTAGGACCTTAGACAAATCCACTCTGGTCCTCAGTTTGCCATCTGTTAACTGGGGCATAATAATGCATAATAGATTTTAAAGCCAAAAAGGATAAAAAATCATCTGAGTTGGATGCTCTGTAATATAGGCCACTGGACTTCCCTGAATTCTCTTTTGAATCAAAGAAAACCTCTTAGAAAATATATCCTGCTTGAATTTGCTCATAGCTAGACTCTGAGAATCCAAAAAAAGTGTGGTAAATGGTGCCAATGTTAATTACCATCACAGAGAGATAACACCCACCATCAGCTTCCTGCACAGTGTCTCACGCTTTGCCTGCTAAAGAGAAGAGTCCAAGAAAAAGAGGCTTGTTCTTCAGCTGCTTACAGACCATGATCACATCACCCCTTAGCCTTCCCTTTGGGACACTGTATTATAATAATAACACATTATAATAGTAATATTTGTCAAATTTTCCAGTCTCTGCTTTCAACCATACGGTTCTTCCCTGACACTTGCCAGACTCCGTTCTGTGGATTGTGCACCAAAGCGGGGACGCCAGCACTGAGCTCGCTATTCCTCGTTGTTCCTCTCCTCTGTGTGCAGAGCCGAACAGCTCCCCAGCAGAAAGGGGGCTGAGTCTCCATTAACCTTGATAGGCACTCCTGCAGTGCACATAATAATGCTCATGGTGATCACAGAGCTTGCCACCTAGGGAGAAACTTTTCTTCGCTGACACCTATGAGCAATCTGGAGCCATTAGCCATTTCACTCCAATACTAATGATTCTCCCTTCAGTCATTATCACTTTTTTTTTTTTGATAAAACTCTACAGTAAAACTGAATCTAACTGGTCATTAAAACCCCAAAGAAACCCTGACTGACTTGATCCCAATTGTTCCTTATGTCTGACAAGATTTCTCCCTATTGAGCATTTGACTTGCATTTTATGTTGCCTCATTAAACTGTGTTAGACTTTAATCAAGGTCAAATGGGGGCAAATTTCCCTTTCCAGAATCCAAACAGCTTTTCACAGGGTACTGGTCTGTACCTTGTGCTGTTTCTCAGTCTCTCCCCACTGATGGAGCCCCACGGATGTCCTGAACATGCCATGCAAGGGCCATGACCTAAACCTCATGAAGTTCGTGGAAAAACTGGGACCCGTGATAGTTATATGCTTCATTAAAGTCTAACTCACATCCTTTCCCAACGCCTCTAAAGTGAAACTGCCAGACAAGAAGGAGATCAGTGAAGGAAGAACGCTGTGTCACAGCATGAATAAAACATATTCTAATTTTATCAACACCTAGAATCCTGGTCTTAAAAAACCTGATTTTTTTTTCCCTTTGTAAGGTATATGATGAACAGCCGATTACATTTTTGATGTCTTTTAATGATCATAATTAAGTATGATCCATCATTGTAATTTCACCACTAAATCAAGGTAGATCACCATAAAAGTCATGATAAATCATGCTTTTTGTACAACTATTCCTGAGGTTGAACCAGGAAATGAAGTTAGAGGACTTCAGAATCCCTCTGCTTCATCAGTAGGATACCTAGCAGTAAGTGTGTCCTGAGATCACAGACATGATATATTATGAGGAGGAACCACCTATCTTCTTCAGATTCACGGATTCATGGGATTGCCTGGCACATATCAAGAGTTGTGCCTCTGGACTTACTTTCTTACATCTGAGAAAATTAATTCTTGATCATCCATTCTGTTATTTTCCTTTCTGGAAGACCAGGATAGATGTTTCTCATTTACAGGAAGACAGTACCTGAAGAAAACAGCTCCTTACTCACTATTCCCTCTGCTAGCTTCATTTTAAATAGAACACAGTTCTTAAAGAATATAAAGAACTGTACAGTCATGTCAGTCCCAACTAAAGGCAAAGCCTTCACCATAGGTTGTCAGGTAATACCCCTTGGCACATTTCTCATTACACCAAACTAGTCTGTTACAAAGTTCAGGATGGGGTAATATATCCTCTCAGGGGCCATTAGAGCCCCCATATCACTTCTGCTATTTCATCATACGCTGCTTAAGGGCAACAATCTTGATCCTGTTAGCAAGCTAGATTGCTCTGGCCAAATTAAAGTCTGAAGATCTACATGGTCTTTTCCTGAATTTCCTCTATAACTTCAGTTCTGTTAAACACTATTCCACAGTGTTACACTCCACAGATGGCTGCCTACCCAGGAAAAGTGAAGGGAGCTCTTGGGAATATAAAAAGCCAAAAATCTACATAAGCATCCCAATCCAAAACTGGAGTAAGTAAGTACTGAAGTATCCTGTTGACTACTCTGGGACTCTGTGGGGCGAAAAAACTTGTCCATGTAGTTTTGTGTGGAGAAGCATGCTTAAAGCTCACCACCCAAGGCTCTCAGTGGCTCACTTAAAAGATGTGTAAGATTCATCATCAGGCAAATGGGTAAACTGAGTTTTGCATTTGTGAAATACAGTGTTATACAGGATGTTAGCGGCAGGACCTCATCCATTAGATGATCTGCACAGGTTTCCTTCTAAAGGCCGTGAAGAGAACAGAACAAGGTCCCTTGAGAGGACAGTAAAGATGGCAAAATTTCCCCCCAAAATTAGAAGTGCAATAAATGAGATACACCATAGTTAGATTTCCCACTTTCCAAGAAGCTAGCAGAGGGCTCCCATCGCTCTTAGTCTCCTTTCTCACATTCATTTTAATCATATCTCTGTCATTTTCAGGTTGGGTACGGCACACTCAAGTCGACCTGCCTTTGGCTCTGTGTCAAGGGTGTCATATTATCCATCCGTATTACAATGGTAATGCTTGATAGCCAGGAAGGTCATTTCATCTCTAATAATTCCCCCCAAAGGGGATATGAAGGTAGAATGATTACTGAGCCATATACCTTCTTGCAGAATACCTCATCCTCTTTGTTGCTAGATTATTTAAATGATAAATGGAAATTGGCCAAGGGAAAATCACTTAGAAATGAGTTGTGGTCATAAGCCGTAGGAAACACATTAGGTTTCCAAAAAGACAAAATAAAAAGCATTAAAGGTTACTCTTCTTCCTAGACACACCCTAAAACACCTATTTGAAAATATTTAGGCTTTAACAGCCCATATCTGTTATTAGGGAGGGAAATAAAATGAGACAGGGTACCGGTTCTGCAAAGGTTCTGAACCTCACTGCAAGAACGGGCTAATAAACAGTAACAACCTGTCTCCCACCACCATCTCCATGTAAACCTCAAAGGTATGGGAGGAACAGCTGCACGTGAATTGTTTTTTTTTATTTTTGTGTTTTAGTAGTTAACAGAGACACCGAGTGAGATTACAGCACTGTTGTGCTAGATGCCATAAAAAGATGTTGTAAGAAATAGTCTCCATTTCAAAGATTTTGTAGTCCAAAATAACAAGTTAAGGCACATTTTAAAAATGTTTAGAGAGGGTGGACTAAAGATGGACTTCTGAGTCCATCAAAGATCAGGTGGGATGCCTCAAATCCCCTGCCAATCAGCATAATTTAGCACATGATCTTGCCTAGGTCCTCCAGAAAATCCCATGAACGTTGCTCTGTGGCTATCAGCATCTATCAGCTTTCCGCCCAGAGAGGACCAGGCTCAGGGCAAGCTGCGTGGCTTTCCATAGCTTGTGTATCCTCACAAAAATGAGCAATTGCCTGAGGAGTCTCTGCTATATTACCATGGAAAGTTCCCCTGGTAGACTCTGCCAAGTTTATGGAGTTTTTCCAGCCAGCAGGTACAGGTGATATTTCTTCTAATGCAATACCACCACCGGCTCACTCTTTTTGGCCAGTCTTCCCCCAGCACCTCTGCATTGCATCCTACAGCCAGGAGGAGTGGACAACGAGTGCTGCTGTGCTGCAGCTGCACACTATGGAGTTGTGCTGTCAAAGATTTACTTCTTAGCCTTTTTTTTAATTCAAGCCTTTTTATTTATTGTTATTTCGTGGCCTAGCCACAGATGGAAATTCCCTGTAGCCCATCTGCTGAAACCTGAACCTGGTGCTCCAGTGATCTAGACAGAGGGTATGTGCACGGCTCGTCGCAAGAAGCCAGAGGCACTCACATGCTAATCTTAGACTATGCCAAACTAAGAGGAAGTAGAGACTCCCCTGCAGAGCTCAGAAAACTAGGAGCTGAGATCTGAGCTCTTTCCAGCACAGGATGACAATACCGTAATTCTAAAAAATCAAAAATTTATTATAATTTTTCTTCACATTGTCATCTAAAGTTTTACTTTTTTTACTGCCTTTGTTCATGTTCTTTGCAATACAAGTAAATACATCTTATAATTATCTCTCTGCATAGGCTGTTGGGAGATGTGGAGCAGGGGAGTGCCAGTGAGGATGGAGAGGTTCTTCTCCTAACTCTGCTACCGCGCAGCCAAGTAGCCTTGGGCTACCCAGCTCAGCCTTGCAAAGCTGTCTCAGATTTCCTGATTGTAAAATGAGGATTGTAATAATACTGCTGTGGGTGTATGATGCTTAATTAACATTTGGGAAGATTTCTGCACGGTATATGCACTGTCAAAATGCCAATGCCTTTGCCACGCTGCTTACAAGATAAGAAAATGACAGCAGTTAGGCTGCAGTTGTGCTGAGCCAGCCGGCTCTCGCACTGATCGGTACACACTGGTGCCACGTATGCTCTTGTCTGTCTTTTCATGCCCATCTATTGTCTGTTAACTAATGCTAAAATCATAAGGTCTTTAACGCAGAGGCATTTTTTGCTCTGGATCAGTGCAGTGCCTAGCCGTACAGGATCCTGGTCCACGACTAGAACTCAGAGGCATCGCAGGAGTACAAACATTACTTCGTGCTACTTCGTGGCATACTTCTAGTTTGTGGGTATATACCCGAAATCCCCCTCCTTTTCTCCCCCTCCACAGTTCGTCTTCATTGACAGCTTAATCACCTTTATGTCTGCTCCTTATCTTGGAAGATTTTCTCTGATTGCATTCACTTCCACTGTGACAATGCCTACACATTGCTAATTAACCGCCTGGTGGACGTGGTTGCAGGCCACAGTAAATATTTGCTGTACCAGAGAATAATCATGGCGCTGCCACTTGACCCTAGGGTTTTCATGTCTTTTTATGTATTTTTCTTTTCTTTTCTTTTTTTATTGTTAAGTCTCCGTTAGCTGTCTCACTGCAAATGCAAACAGATGTTTCACATCTTATGACTTAAGGACCCATTCCACGAACCTAAAATAATAAAACTTCAGGCACTGATGTTTCTATCAAATGAAAAGTCCATCTACTCCTTTCAGCCTAGTACAAAAGATGAAAAAATAAAGGTTAGCCTAGGGGAACTTAGTCTCCAAAACCACTGAATCCTTGGAGACTACCAACAATATTAGTAATTACTGCTCAAAGCAAAGCTGAGTTGGCATGGAGACCACCAAGAGTTGGGTCTTTAAGCGATCAGCTTCTATTCAAGCACACGTATTAAGTGCTGTATTAAGCACCTACTGAACCCCAGAAAAAATATAATCACAGAATTATTTCTAAATGGACTTTTTAGTTTTTCGTAAATCAAGAAAGGGGGTCATGAATAGAAAGGGCAGAAATCAGCATGAAGAAACATTCACCTCAGCCTCTCTGAATCCCATTAATCACCCTTTCTGCAGAGACTTGTACAAAAGCCATTAAAATTTAAGATAGGAGAAACTGCTGCTACTGCTACAGCCACAGTTATTGCTGCTGCTACTACTCTTAATTAAGGTCTAAGCACAGTTAAATATTTAAATGTGATAAGGCTTAGAGGTGAGCTGATTTGCCAGATGGAAAAAGAAAACACTGTCAAAGAAATAAGGGAGAGGATCCAGGACGGTAAAATGAAAGGGGCGGAGGGGCAGCACAATGCGCTATCAAATACCTGCTCAGGACCCGAAAGCTTCTCTTAACAAGTGAAAATAAAGTTATGCTCTGTCCCAGGCAGTAAATTGAACATAAACGCAAACAACAATTCTGGACAGGCTTTTCTGCTTGGGTGTCCTGAGAGAGACACGTCTCAGTGGATCTGGCATTTGTGAGGGACACCTAATGCAGGAAAGCAAGCAAGTTGTTGAACAAAACCACGAGGCTTCTCTCCCTTGAGAAAAGCCCCAGTCCAAGAGCTAATATGAAATGAAGAATAGGAGCCACAGCCGTTGCCGCTGAATTTGCAGGTCGAGGAACCCCAGGTCTGGAAAATCACGGAGTGATTAAGGAGGTTCAGCACCACTGCCTAGCTACAAACAACTCCATATAACTCGTGCTCAGAAATGGCACTGAGCATTATCCAAGAAGTTAGTGTCTTATTGTATAATCCACATTTGCTTTATGAAGACACAGTGTCTTCCCTGCTGGATATTTTTTACCTTTCAAGCTGTAAGACAATAAACTAGAGTCCCCTGACAAGAAATGTTTTCATTGCTATTGTTTTAGAAACACATGTTTTCTCGTTCAGTAGCAGTGCAGCTTAAATCAAATGAGGTGACTTTCACAATAAATCAGATAAGAAAGGCTCAAAACTGATACCTGCCAACTTGTTTTCCCCTTAATGGTGCTTCTGAGGCAGATTGAAATGCTTTTTTCCCAGAACAGCCCAGAAGATGAGAGGGGTGGATGGCTAGGTACCTCCAATACACCCTATCGCAGTATTACAGTGTTCTCCGAACGGGAATGCTGGATGACCACAGAGCGCCTGTGCTAAGCAGCTCTTGCATTATGACGAATTACACTGCATAAGGTAAAGTAGTGTGGGAAGTATGCAGAGCAACACACAAGAAATTAACTGTTTCTGGGCCCCAAAAAGTGCATTGCTGAACAGCACTCTTAACAGTCATCGTGAGCCTACTATACAAATGCAAACACTGGCAAGTGGGCTTTTGCCTTAGTGATCAGCATGGACTTTTGGGTGCCAAACTGAGGATGTGGATGTTGAATAAAAACTCAGTACTGTGATTTTGCTGCTCACAATTAAGGTCTTAGGATTCTCTCCCCTTTCCCTACAACTATGGCTCTATCTTGGGGTACACAGGATGTGATAAACATAAATGACTAACACAATCATCGTTTCCAAGCTTCCAAGCAGATGTTTGCCCAGCTGGAGGTGAGCATAGGTTGTCTAAGCAGCTGTGAGTCTGCACTACACACCTGTACTCTGCATCCACTGATAAACAGTAACCTTGCAGTATTTCTCTGCTCAGTTGTTTATGAGGTTTCTGGGAGGATGAAAGAATGGTAAATGGAGGAGCTGTGGACCACAGTTGTTGGTTTAGGCCTGCTGCAGCTGGTAAAGCACCAAGCTAAAGTGAGGCATTTGGGAAGAAGCCTGAGAGGGGCAGGTGGGTGACGATAGAGCTATTTCTCCTCTTGTCGCAGGTGAACGTTTCTTGTGCTGAGAGAATATCTTACATGCATCCAGAAAACTTTTTTTTTTCTCCTACACACTGCCTTCATTTTTCCCACGCACAGTGCAACCTGCTTCTCTCCTTGAAGCCACAGGTTTGCTCAGATCCCTCAGTCCTGAGGGAGGGGTCTCAGGATCCATACCTGAACTCAGAGGTGACACTCTCATTTCTTCCCCAGTTCCTATTTCCCTCCTAACCCAGTGACATCTGCCAAACTACCAGCCAGGTTCAGGCCTGTTCAACACTCCCGTTGCGTGTGATGACTATACTGGGACCTTTCCTACCAGGTCCCAGATCAACCATATGTTACAAACCCTGCCCCGGAAGCAGGTAGATATTTCATCATGCTGATACACTGGTGAGACATAAGGAGCAGCTCAAATCAGAGCCAGTGTCAATGCCGGGAAAGACATCTTATCACACGCTCAAAAACCCAGTAACCACCTGCTATGGTGCGCATGAAAACTTTGACAGGGTGAATTTCAAATATCTGCACTAGTCATTAGCTTTGAAAAGTAAGAGCTAGAGTGCTTGTCTGAGATGATGTGCTAGGCAGGGACACGTAGTCGGTTAGCACAGGTCAGCTGCTCCATTGCCGCCACGCACCTACAGCAGCTAGCTCCTTTGCAGTCATACGCTCATTCCCTTCTGTGATCCTCTTCTCCTGCTACCGGCACTGCGCTTCGACATTACAATCTGCCAGTCATTAAGGCACCTTACTCGGCTACCACCTTCCACTTGGAGCCTTTACAGCCTCTAATCCAGAACACATCTGATTTTTACAAATTCTTCATAACATCTCCTAGCGTTTCGTATTCAGCAGCACAACTGGAACTATTGTCTGCGCTCTCATTATCTCAGGCCTCGATTAACACTACATCGTCTTCCCTGACTCTGAGAAATTAAAGCACCTGGAGAACTCTGCTGCAGGGATCACTGTCTCAGCCTGACCACATCGCTACTGTTTACACAGCCCTCCACTGTGCCCCGTTCTCTGCCACACCAAACGCAACCTGTACAGCTTTGAGCCCTGTTCTCCATACGACCTACCGTCCTCAGAGTCCAAGCTGATTCTCACTTTTGTTAGCCCGGTGATGCAAGCCTCTACTGTTCACGTTTCCTATTTCACAGGAAATACTTTCTCATTCTCTCTCATTACCCGTCATGATTAGAGACAGTCTTTACAAACACTCACTTTGTTGTTCTCCGCAAACTCGTCCTTAAAAGTCTGGTTTATTCTTTCAAAAAAGGGCATTGATTAGATTGCTAACATGTTGCAAGCAGCATCTCAAAAGCTGACTAGCATGTCCAGATCACTGGACGTTATCTTCTTTTACTTTCCCATCTCATTGTCTGCATTGGTATTTATCTCTTCTTTTAGGCTAAAAGTTGTATAAGGTGGAGGTAACCTTTTTTACAGCAACAAACATGTTATATTCCTAGTCCACATCTAGAATCTCTGGATAACACTATACTGTTGAGAGGGAAATTGCTTCTATCCCCTCCAGGTGCACCAATTCCCATCTAGTACAGGGATGGCATCTCTCCCAAGATTTCTCCAGCTGGCTTCTCCTCCTGTTCAATCCCTCCCCATTTCTTGTTCCATGTCTGCTCCCCATTTCAGAGTCTTCTTCCCTTCTCTGCTTTCACTTGTCCCACTTTCTTGTCTCCTTCTGGAATTTCTGTCCATCTTCCTTTTCCACATTAGATCACCTTGCTCCCATCACTCTTGACCCAGAGAAAGCCCAACCTGTTAACGCCATCTCTCTGTCTCCTGTCCTGCTCCATCTCCCTTCCCTGTGCTCCCGCTTCCCTGTACTTTCCTGCCTTCCTCTTCAGTCTTTCCACTGATACTTCCCCTTTGCTCTCTCTCTGCTCATTTCTTGAAATGCAGACATATCTCACACAGGTGGAAATCAAAACACACGAAAATAGGAATAGCTGGGTAGGACAAGGCCCATGCCCTGTCTAGTCCAGCACACTTCCCCTGGCATCAGATGTTCCAGAGAAAGGTATAAAAATCCGATGATGAACAGCCATAGGATTCAATCTACTCCAACAGCAACATTTAACTGTAATCCCTAACAGTTACAGATTTTTCTGTGTCTTAAGGCAGGAAGTTTTATGCGTCTGTACTAAATCGTTAAAATGCAAAACCAGGGTTATCTCACTGACATACCAGGATGTGGGAAGTATGGCAGGACTTTCAGATGATGCCTTGATGCAACGAGAGGGATGAAGGGCTATATCGCTCCTGCCCTGCTGTAGTGGAGCAGAAGGGGCAAAATCACATCTTCAGAGGAAAGACGTTTAATCACCCCTTTCATGTGCTTTGGGACCAACTGGCTTTCAGCTGACTTCCTTTAGGACATCAAGACAACGGTCAGCACCTAGGAGCGTCCCTGACAATATATCCTAATCTAGATATTCCTAGTTCCTACAAAAGGGCTATATGACTATCACAAATTTGCTTTGACTTTTGCAGAACTCCCACCTTCTCTGCCCTGTCTGACTGCGCTGCATCTGAAAGGCTACTGGCACCTGAGCATGACTTTGCTGACACTAAATGCTCTCTGTTCTCAGCTATGTCTACACACTACTCATGATCGTCATAGGCGGCCAGCCCAGGCTCCCTTGGACTGGGAGCCCAGCTGTACTTTGGGTTTCACTAAGCTTCTGGAGTGAGTTTTCAGGTTGTAGCAAACTCAAGCCCATGCCTTATGGAGCTCATTAAAAAAAAAGCTTTGTGCAGCTCTAATTCTCATTTCAACATTTGCTTTACACCTCCAGGCTTTCTAGAAAGCAGTATTTGTATCAGCAGAGGCTCTAATTTGTATACAAAAAAAAAAAACCAAAAAATCAAAATTAAACATATGAATTCAATTGCTGAGAAACACCTTGTTACTAAGGGTTCAAATGTAATGACACTATAATTTAGAATAGTCTCATGTGGGTGTGTGCCTGCTGGGAGCCATGTGAAGAAAATAAACCACATTTCCTCTGGCAATTTCTGAGACACAATCAAAACCTTACAATAGGGATTTTTCAAAAGACAGGATTCTGGCTCAATAATAGCTATAGATTGGATAGTCCCAAATGGCTCATGTGGAATTTTTATTCCCATCTAAAGATGGAAAAAATCTTTATGTATATATGTGTTTGTGTGTATGTAGTCTTCATCGCTGGAGTATCTGAGTCCCTCATAGTTGGATTATTATGCCTGTACAGCCCAAATAAGACTGAAAACTTAGGAAGTGAGGCACAGATTAAGACAGGAGTATTCATGCTACCCGTTTGTAAGCACCCTAGGTAGCTGTTTTCATTAGCAAGCTGTTGTCCCCAGACGACCTCCAAAGATGGCAACTCCTCTAGCAGCTCCTTGTGTAGGTGACAGCCTAAACACACTGAAGGACCCCGATGTGGCAACAAGGGGGAGCCACCTGATATAGCGTATGCGAGTCCTCAAAACACTCTTGGCCATGGTGCTCACCAAAGGTCTTTGAAGAGACTAAGCAGTCACGGTGCAAAAGGAAAGACCTTCTCCTGAAAAAACAACTATTTAATAGAAGCAAAGCTAAAAAAAAGAATAAATGGTCAGCATTCATAGTGGAGGAGGTTGTCTACAGGGACCTGCACTGCTCAATGCTGCTCAAGGTATTTATATTTGAAATGGGAAAGAGGGTGAATAGCTATGTGGCAAATTTCTTTAATAATGTAAGACCTGACTGTGAAGCATTGCAGAAGGATATCATGATGAATGACTGAAAGGTAAAATGGCAGGTGACATTCAGTGCTGACAAATGCCATGGGGAAGCACAGCCCTCACTATGTATCCACAATAGTGGACTATATATGAGCTATTACCATTCAGGAAAGACAAAATAGAGTCACTCTAGTTTTCTGAAAATGCCTGAACTGCTCATCAACAGCTGAAAATGCAAATCAAATGTTAGCAGCGATCAGAAAAAGAAGAGAACAAAGCTGGAGAAGGGTGTTACCCAGAAACCCCTAGAACACCCACATTTGGAAACCGTGTACTATTTTGACTTACATGCTTCTAAAAGGATATGCCAGAACTGGAAAAAGGATAAGCGTGACCAAAGCCATGAAAAGGCTCCCATCCAAGGAGCCATTACCTGGGCTGGGTTTCCTTAGCCCTGGGAAGGAGGTATCTCAAGGCTATAAAATCATGAATGTCATATAGGAAACATAAATGGAACAATTACTTATTGTTTCCCACAATACAAGAAAAAGGAGTCATCAGGAAATGATTGTCCTTGTCTCTCAAAGTCCCTGTCTGTGATTAGAGGCAATGAATTCCATCAGATCATCCAAAAGGCTTTGGTCAGCCTGCCCTGGTAATGTTTGCACCACACCATGACATCCACAAACGGGAGTGCAAAGTATCAGTAAGATTATGCTCTGAAAACAAATCCTAAATATCCAATACCTTCAATATCTTCCCTCTGATCCAAGCAGAGTTGCTATATTGGTCTTCTGATAAGACGATACTGGGAGACCATAAGCGTATTCTCAGCCAATCTCTGCACATTTTTCAATCAGATTTGCTTTTAGTGTCTCAGGTCACCAATGCACATGACTCATTTCCAGAACATTGGGAAGCATGAAGCAGAAAAATATCCATAAAAGATCAAATCTCAATCCTAGTGACAAGACTGATGATTACTAAGGAGAGGGGAGGGGAGGAGAAAGGTTAATTTTAAACATTTTGCCTAGGATGAGTATTTTGCAGCATCTAAAATTCTTTGAAGACTAAGTCCATGTTAAAAGATACTCCTGCTCAGAAAGAGACGGCCTTTGGCTGGTATTATACGATATAGCTATGTGGCCATCTGGATTTTGCCTTCAGTCATTTTCATTGATTCAGAGGCATTTCAAAATGCTTAAGTTATTACATCCGATTAAAATTTCAGATCAATGTTGTCTTTGCAAAACTGCTGTTTTGAAACATGGCTGAGCAAACACCATGCACTGGCAGCGAGGAGCTCTGCCAGACTGACACTGGGATTGGAACTTTTTTGATTTAACCAGTTATTGACAGCTTCCTCTTAAAGCTTGTTTTGTTAATTCTGCTTGCAACCTTTACTGTCTCAGACGTCTTTGACGGCACAAAGCCTTTGTACATTACATTCTTCTACTAGCAAAAGCAAAGACTACTCCAATTACGTTCTTCTTGGGAACTTATTAACTACAGCCAAACATTCGTACATAATGCCTGTAATGCATGCTCGCTTGGGTCTACAGGTGTTTGGCACCCACCTCTTTTTCACCAAAATGAGCTAAGATCAGCTGCTCAGTAACCATGCTTGCTCTCCCCATTGTTTGAACTGCTTTGCGTTGCAGCCCGGCCTGGCTGTGTCCGCCCCATTCCTCCCTCTTGTCCCCAGGAGCTTTTATATGCAGAGCTGGCAAGACATTCTCACAGTGCCCCAAGGGACCGGCCCCTTCTCTACAGGGCAAGCAGAGAGCTGCCAGGTGAGCCACTGGGAACTATCCTGCTGCACTCAAACATCATCAGCTACGGGCTCTTGCTAAATTATCCACTTCTTACAGTAAAGATTAACTTTTCCATCAACCTTCCAGAAATGATTACTCCTCTAGGCCCATCTTCACAGCCCAGGGGTTTCTGTTCTCCTCGCCTCTGCCCTACCAAGCTTTAGAGCATTGCCGAACTTTGGTTCAGGCCTGCTGCTTCTCCTCTGCTCCTGCCCACTGCTTTGCAGAAAGCCCTACAGAAGGTATAACAGCTCAGTCCCCTGGCACCTCTTTTCCAATGCTTGTGCAGGGAACTATGCTAATTACTCTGTTACATCCTGCAGCTTGAGAGGAATTCACAATGAAGCTCAGAGAACAGGACTAAACATCGCATAGGAAAGTGAAATTTGACTCTCAGCCAAGCTATGAAGGCACCACAGGACATAATTCAGCCAGATGTATCTGCCACAGTGGTCCTTTGCCCCACAGTAAAAGAAATGAAGATCCAGCGATACACCATAGCCTCACACTGATAGCAAGAAATACAGCTCCTCCTGGCTGTAAGGAGCCATTGAGCCTGGACCATAAAGGCTTTTGCGAAATTACATGTGGACAGGTCTAAAGTCTCAACTGGGATTATATTTTTGCTTCTATGTCTTGGGACAAAAGAGATACTCTTTTACAAAGCTGGAATATGAAGCTTTCAAGCTGCACACAGTCACTAAAGCTTTGCTGTTCCCTTAAATACCTAACATCAAAAACTTTGAAGTCAGAGGCATTATCATTTCCCCAAGCTTTCTGGGCTATTGTACAGGGGTAAATTGCTGGTTGAAGTGAAGAAAGCCAGCAAATCTCAAGCCCTTTTTAGGAGATGCTTCCTCTTTTCCTGCAACCTCAAAACCTGCACCTAGGGATTAGTATCCACAGTACCTATCACAGCGGGGTTTAAACAGGCTCAATAGAAGGAGAAATGCGTAATCAATACATTGATGAGAACAGCTTGACCTTCCCACAGGAACTGGAGGGAGGAGAAAACATTCAAAGAAAGTTTTAATAAGTTTTAATAAAACAAATTTCAAATTTGCAGAAAGTTCTCAGCTATATATAGATCAGGATGGCAGAGCAGACATCAAACAGCTGCATATGCAAAGGGCCTCTGGCCAGCTCCTGATCTAACTGCACCACATAGCCCAGGTTCCAGCTTATTTGCAAGGCAGCCCAAGGTGAAAATACAAGATCAAGTGAGGAAAAGGAAAAAAAAAAGTCTCGATTCACATGCATAAAACCTTCCTCAGGCGGGCTGAGCCGCGGCCTCCTCGCATGCGCAGCAGCGAGCGCAGCAGGCTCGTGGGAGCTGGGAGCTGCCGCGGGGCCCAGGCGCACGCCGGCCTCGGGAGGGACGGTCCATGAGGTCCCTCTGTCTTAGCCCAGGGAAACGCAGAAGCGGAGGCGAACCTCCACCCCAGCAGAGCTAGAGCTGCTACGGCAGCAGAAAGTCAGGGCTGACCCCGACGTTACGAGAAGGCACATTATCACCGCAGTGCCCAGGGCATTAGCAGAATAACTCCCTCTGAGAAGTACACAGCTAATTAATTCCCCAAGTACTGTGCTCTATATGTGCCACTGAGCAGTCGCCGCTGTAACCAGAAATTAGTTCAAGAGTGAATATGACCAAGTAGTCAGAAGCTGATTCATCTTTCACCTTCCACTCCGACCCTCAGCCACGCATAATCCTGGCGACACGAGTCCTAATGAGGATTTATTACTAGTCAGCAGCCAGGGTACCTCACCTGGGCTGGACCACAGGTCTTGCAGCAAAGACCCAGGTTTTTGCTTTGCTGAGAAAGCAGGGATGTGTTTTGCTCCTCCCAGGGAAAAGGACCAGTGGGGTTAGCCACCTGCTAGCTCTGGCTTGCGCAGGCAGACAGCGAGCCCTGACTTGGGTAAGAGGGGGTGTAGTGCGCAAGCAAAGTGACTGAATGGTATTTTGATGTTTCTGATGTTGTGAGCAGTGATATAATTGCTGCCTTCAAGATTGGCATAAAAGTACAATAAAACTGTGCGCCCAGGATTTAAAAACATTTGGAAACCTTTGATACAGACAAGAGGTGGGATGGGTTTATATCTACGGTATTTGGAAGGGACTCAGTGACAGGGGTTAATTTTTTATTCTTTTACAAGTTCCCTAGTTGGTCGTGAACATGTCATTTATTCCCATTTCCAAAATGGGAACCTATTTCTATTAACTTGCAGCAGCACTGTGAGCTGCTGGAGGCAGGGACAGCCTTTCTAAAATGTCGGTATATTGCCCACTACAACAGAACATCTAGATGTCTTTATAATAAAAACCTCAGTATTAGTAAGTGCTGTTAACACAAGACTTGCATGACATGCTCAGACTTTGAAAATTCCTAACAGATTCAGCAAACTGCTAGGCACTATCTTACACTGACAGTATATTTGGTTTAAAATCTATTATAGATAGATAAGGAGATTATTATAAAGTATGGGTTATACACATGCACATATATGCATATACACACACACAGTTTTTTAAAACATCTGTGTTACATTTCTTCTTTAAGTGCTATTTCTTTCCTGTGCAACTTCAAACCCAGAACCAGGTATTTTAAAGTAAGGAAATCATGACCAAAGGTATGAATATGTCTCAGCATACCACTGACTGACAACGTGAGTTTCATTTTCATGGTTTATAACATTGCCTGAATCACTAAATACTTATCTGTCCTTGTAAGAAAGCATTCCATAAAGCTTTTATTTGTGAATAAAAGGCAGAAAGACACACGCACACTACTGGCATTAAGAATAAATTATTTCAGCAGAGTCCATTACTCTAGGAAGCAGTTTGAATACCAAGCCTGTGACATAAATACAGAGTGAGACCAATGCTATTCCACACGGGCATTTGCAACGTTTGCCCTCGACTCCCACGTTACCTCTGCTGAGGCTGTGTCAAAGCACCATCCATGCAAGCACATCTGCTGCTGTTAGTGAGCTCTGGGTCCAGCACCGAGAGGTCTGATTCTGCTGCCCCACACTGGGGTTTCGACCCTCCAGCCATCACTGCTAAGACATTTGTGACCATGTGCCGAGTCCTGCCAACATCCGAAGGACCTGAGAGGAAGCGCTCTGGTTGCCTGCCTGGGCCTGCTCTTCAACATGAGGAAAGGTTGGAGAGCAGAGCCCCTAAAAGGCGAGGTTAACAGCAGGGAGTGAAGGAGGATGAAGTTGGAAAAGGGATTTTTTTTCATCTAGTGATGTGACTGGAAACATTCTTTAAAACATACTGAATAATAGACAAGAGAAGCATCAAACTATCATTCAATCATTTTTGCTTTTACATTACATCCTGGCTCCTACTAAGCCCACGCAACAACTACGAAGCAAAGAGTCAGGTCCTCATTGATACATCTGCACTGTAATCCCCATTCATGTTTCATTGACCACGAAAATAAACCTGTCTGATCTACATCTATCATACCTGATGGTGAGCATAGAATGATTTTAGTCTTGCTGTCTTGCCTGCATCCGTTGTGCTCCAGCCTTGATACCGAAGGTCAGAAAACCTATAAGCAATATGTACAAAAGTGCTGTTTGGGTTTAAAGAACTTAAGTCCTGTTGTCAGAGGTGCTTGTGAACATTTACTTCAACTGCTGTTCTGAGGACTATATAAATAATCATAGTGATCATATCTTCCCTGTCCATCCACTACTAAACACCTTTTTCACTCCAGTCTTCCCATCAGCAGGGGATATCTTCATGGTATCCTCATATTTCTAAATATTCCAGGAAGTATGGATGATTTACTCTCACAGTCCTAATGTAGCTCAATCCATTCTCATTTGCTATTTGTGACAGCAAGTAGTATGCTAAAGAACATCGGTTCCTATCAGTTCATATCGCTCATGACAACTTTACAGTATCTGATATAATTTCTAATTTTTGTGCCTCGAATGGCAATGTGCGTCCTAGCAGCTGCGTGTTCCAGGGAAGCGCGAACACGCAGCCTGCATCCTGCCACCAGATGGTACTCCATATGGACACAACCGAGGAGGACATACTGGTGCTGCATCACCAGTGGCAATCCAGGCCCTTCCCCCTCACCATATTCTCTCTAAAGCCTGCACATGGTGCTGGGAATAGCATATCCCAAGTTCTCTGCTTATTCCTGAATAAATGTTAAAATGTAGTGGCGGCCAGTTCGGTTGGTGTGTTATTCTGTTTTAAAGAGTTGTGGGTCAGTGGGGCAACCATATTTGTGTGCAATCTTCCCCAGGCTGGTTATCTTAACTTGTGCCATTTCCACTTAGTCTGCCGCCTTGTAAGTGCCAGCAGTATTGTTATAAACTCGGTATGGAAATGCCTTACGCTTTTCCAGGGACGCGTGTGTCCCAGTATCGTTTGGAGGCCACAGACTGGCTGCTATTTGGATGGCACAGAAAACCAAGGCCCTGGCTGCTGCAGAAGCAATGAGATCCCAGCCCACTGCATGTTCTGCAAACACGGAAAAGGGAAGCCTCGTGTACTGGCCACGTTCCCATTTCCAAGACTTGTACGTGCAGCTTTCTTACAGGCCTTCTGCTACAAGGTAGGCTCTCTGTCCCTCTTCCTTGGCTTCCCTGGGGCTGAGCAGTACTAAACACAAATGAATGTTGACTAAGGATGTGGCTGGAGGACGGAGTCAGAGAGAAGAGAGACTGAGAGTCTTCATGCCCCCTGCACACTGCAAAGCCCATTAACACTATACATATATACATAGATAAGTTTTTCTTTAAAGTAAATACCAGTGCTCACCAGTAAGGTAGCCATGGGTGATGCTGTTTGCACCACTGTCCTCCTTCAGGTATTCCAAAATCCTGACTCAGGCCCTCAAAGCACATGAGTACTGGAGAACAAAGAAAATAATAAAATGTTGGGCTCTTATTTGCTTTCCCCTTTCTGAGCTTCTAGAACGCATTTTATTCTCATTTACAGGAGTTAACGTGCAAGCACGACACCTATATTTATTTGTTGCAATCACATAATCACTTGGCACAGGAGCTGGGGTTTCTTTCCGAGCTAAGAGGAGACCTACAGCAAAACCTAGGAGCTGGGGCCACACACCAGGGCCTCAGCACAGCCTCCTTGCAAGGAGCTGCAGCAGCTCCCCACCCCATCTCCACAAGCAGCTGCTCCAACGCCACGCAGGGAATACGGCATCGTCTGCTCCGGTGGCTGGGGCTACCGCTGGCCCCACAGACGCCGGAGCCCCAGGTGGCCTAGCACTCTACCGCTGGCACTGATAGCAGAGGCCCTGAGGTCAGCCAGGACAGCACAAGGCTGGAGAGGATTCACAGTCCTCTATGAGGGGGCAAAGGAAAAAGAGCATGGGCAACGGGCACCGAGTACCTGCCTGGCATGTTTCGTGGGAAAGGGTTAGTCAGAGCCATCAAATACAGGGGCCTTTGAAGCACCTTGGACAAGGGGTGGCAAGGGCTGAAGAGGCAACCAGGCTAGGGAAGGTGGCGGTGAGCAGAAATACGGGTAATCCCGAGGGATGCACTGCTGCCTTCTCTCGAACACAGAGCTGGGCTAACCATCACCATCTTGAACGTGCCTGAACGAGTGCTCACTCCTGAGAAACTCTGCTATTAGAGGAAATGCTGAGACTTCTGTGCTTTGGTCTGAAATCCCACTGGGCAGCAAAACAGCCTGACAACTCAGCGCCGACTCGGGACGTCTTCCCTGTGAAAAGGAATGCCCAGCCTCAACACGCCGGTCTTGAGATTTCCATCACCCTCCTGAGCCATCTAGTCATTAGATCCCCTTTGATCTTTCCCAAAATGAAAGACTAAAAAAGAGCAGATTGTTCTCCTTAAATGTGGGGAGGGAAGGAGAGAGGGCGAGGAGGAGGGAAATTGGCCTGCTAGGTTCATCTCAACCATAAGAAAAAGTCTTTTTAACTTCTCTTAATGAGGACTACTTTTTCCAGATACTACCTAATTATTGCAAATTGCTTCATCTTTTAATTGTTACTGCAAGGCAGCTAAACATTGTTACGTTGATTGCTCAAGAGTGGATTGTTAATGGCTTTAATCATTTGATGATCCAGTAATACAATCAATGTAACTCTGCACCTTGTAGGAATAATTTTTGGATCCAAATGCTAGGAAACATATATTGCCTTACCATATGTCAGTCTCTGTGGGCTGGATTCTGCCACTCGTACTCAAGTGCAACCATACTTACTCACAAGACTACTGCCACAGATTCCGGCGGGAACACCCAAGAAACACTGGCTCATTTTAAATAGGGCTGGCCAAACTGGATAGGCAAAGGGGAAGCCTACAGATTTAGATTCTGCATCACAGATGGATAATCTGTTGTCGTGGGAGAGAGGAGATAAGTTCACATCTGTGTAATTGTCACCAGGGCTAGACTTTTGCTATAGCACGGTGAATTATGCTATACAGCAAATATTCTGCAGAGAGCCCTACAGCTTCATAGCTGTCGCGTGCACAGATGATGCACACTACCTGAGCTGGGGAGAAAGGAGATGGCAGGGGCTGATGTTAACGGCTGGCGAGGCAGGGGACCCTCTTCCAGGGGGCATATGCCTTAAGAGATAACTTGAATCTCTATCCCTTTAGCTATAAGGCCTCTCAATTTGCTGATCGAAACTGCTGTTTCTCTGAAGTTTAAATGCCTCACAGAAGCTGGACTTACCACAGCCAGCTTGGGAAGCACGTCGCTATTTCCGCCGGATAGTTAATCTTGGGCCAGGGGACCCACTGGGCTACGTATCTGTGGAGAAAGCTGAACCAACCTCAGCCATTCCACCGAAGTGCATGGCTATCACTCCTCATGGAGAAGGCAGACTCTCCTCATGGAGAAGAGGACTCCCTGGCACAGGCATGCAAAGTGCCTACCAGCATCTGGCAGTTTATACCTTGAACTGCAGACCTAGAGAGAGAACGGCAGGAGCTTATGTGCAGTATCCAGGGAGATCCAGACCAGGTCAGAGAAGGGTGCATGCACAAGTAAACGGCATACAGGGAGAGGAAGAAGTGGCATCTCTAAGAGTGCTAGCAAAGAAGATGCCTGTCTAGAAGTGAAAACGTTGGGAAGAGTTGTTTCTGCCTGATACGCCAGAGACTGGCCATATCATTCACAGCCACATTTTCGGCTGGGGCCAAATACTTTTGGAAGCTCACATCTTAACCTCTCGGGCTCAGTTCCTCACCAATGATGTGAGCACAGCCCTCCCCTTCTCCTACCCTTTGCTGACCCTTACCTGCGCTGAGCAAGCCTGCTGCCTGCGCATACAGCTCCTTGCACAACTGGGAGCTACCCTCAGTGGGGACCACAAGGGTTCCCCAAAATGCAACCTTAAGGCATTAAAATGGCACTGGAGGCAGGGTGAATTCCTCCAGAGTCACTGAGAGAGCCAAAGAGGAGCACTGCCCAACAAGAGCTCAGTTAAAAAAAGTCGGTTCTGACAGACAAGAGGAGACTAATAAACTAAAGAGTTGCTTTGATTTAGTCTTCAAGGAAAAGAAGACAATTAAGAGGATGTGTAATTCAATAACAGTTAGCAGGAAAAGGAGCTGTCATAGGCTGAGGAAGGAGCACTGGCACACAGATAACCCAGCAGATTAGCAGAGCAGCCGGGCTCAGTTAGACACACCCTTGAGGGCCAAGGAGACCAGCATGTGGCAGAGAGGAGCCTTGGTTTATCTCTGGGGTCTCCAGGAGGATGGATGAGTTCAAAGGGGCAAATATCCTACTTCTTGGAAGGGCAAGGGGAAACCCAGAAAATTATAGATCACTAACGTTTACTTTCAATACGTGGTAAAGTGAAAGGACAATTCATAAAGCATGAAGGAGAAGCGCCCACAGAAAAAAATAAGAAGGCATGTTGAAGGTCAAACAAGCCCCATCCAGGACAAAGCTTGCCAAAGCAATTTAGCTCCAAATTTTCCAAAATGGCCTCAGTGCAATGGGGTTCATTTTTATTGTTTAGGGCTCGATTTTCTCATGTGCTGGGAACATATTTTCCGTCAGTAGTCAAGGAACTGGCTGATATTCACTAATCAGGAGACTGCAATTTCAGTCAGAACCAAAAATAAGGGAATCTTCTGAGCAAGTGCTGGCCTTAGAGACTTGCAACAGTAAATTTAGCAGTGCCTGGCACTGGCACTGGCATGCACAAGTCACCTAAAACAGTAGTGTGAAACATGCAGGCTGGGTCTGGCTGTCAGAAGCATGTAACTGAGTTAGCAAGATTTTTTTCTCCAACACCTCTCCTTTTTCTCAGAGGGAACTTCTAACCCCAACAGAGTGAGGAAAAACTGCTAAACTTCTTTTTTTTTTGGGGGGGGGGGGCAAAGTGTCAGGTTGCAAGACGAGATTACACAGGTGTCAGAACAAGATGCTCCCATGGGATGCTCCCGTCCACCCTAGCGCTGGGAAACTAACCCTTTGAGGGGGATCCTGTCACTCTAGAAACCAGCCATTTCACCAAACCTGGACTTTGTATAACCACTGCCTTCGCAAAGTGCTCCCCTGTACACGCAAACAGCCCATGAAAGCAAGGTAAGGGCTAGCCAGCACATGAAAAGTACCTAGCTCTTTTCTTTTTTTCCCCATTGCAAGAGAAAGCCTGTTAGTAGCTTCCCAGTTTATGCTCATAATTAATCAGTAAATAGGACTTTGAGTAAGTTGCTTGCTGGTATGCCTCCCTGGAGCAGGACGAAAGAGTTGCTAAACACAACCACAGTTTTACTAATCAAAGCTCACAGCCTGCGCAGAGCAGTGGGTGGTAAAACTTTGGCGGGTGGTGGATTCTCGTTGTAGGATCAAGGCCTAGAGGTTTTTTTGACCACCTAATAGGATATCTTAACTTCAGCCTTTTACGCAATCCTGCTTACCAGTATTGGCAGTTAATCTGCAGATAAGGGCTCAGAGATCATCGTGTCAGATACTATATCTATCACTAGGAAGATCCTCAGGCAGATGGCTGGAGCTACACAGATCATCATTTTTATTAATCAAAGCATCATGCAGCTCTTTACATAGTGTAAGGAAAATGAAATACAAGAACAAAGATGTGTAGCTAAAGAAAAACACATGTGCGCGTGTATCAACAACCCAGAGTCCAGTGGACAGAAACGTTAAGTGAGGTACACTGTAAGGTCAATACAATTGAACAGTTTTATTAGCAACTTGGAGACCAGACTGGGAGTATGCTAATCAAATCTGAACATTTTACCAAGGTGGGAGGGTGGCAAATAACTTGCAGGACAGAAATAAGATACAATATGAGCTTGATAAATTAAAGCAGTGGTCTGCAATCAATGAAGAGAGATTCAGCTGGACAAATGCAAAAGATTTACACATAAAAAGGAATAAAAAAAAGGGACAGAGACAGTATGGAGGTATCTGGCCAAACATTAATACAACAGAGAGTGGTCTGGGGGGATGATCGATTGAAGAGAGGTCAATAACATAAGGCTGCTGCAACCCAGCAAGGTAATTATTGCACTCTTCACAGCATTAGTCAGGCTACTGTTTGGAGCAGCATGCCCAGATCTGGGCATCACATTATAACAGAGACACACAAGCTGGAGGGAATTCAAAGAACAACAAAAATGCCAAGAAGTTTGGAAAAATAAGATCTCTGTACACACGTTAAAAATGAAATGCAAGTGCGAGACCGCACTCTACTTTCATTCGGTATCATGCAGAAGACCCTGCTGAAGCTACAGGAGTTGCAGTGCTGTGAAACCAAGGTTAATCTGAGGAAACCACCGTATTGGCTAGAGAAATGAGTGTGAGGAGAGATGCACTAAATAATTGGCTATAGATGTCCAAGAAGGATGTAACAGAGATGCAGGGATTAATTAGGGCTCATTTTGCTCTTGGTGAAATCGTAGCACGGGGCCAAAGCTGCAGCAGGGAAGATTTAGAGGAAATTTGACTCTGCAGTGGTTCTCAACAATTCAGGCACTGCAAAACAATAAAAGACCAGAGCCTCCATCTTGGATGAAGCTGAGACCTACTGTGACATAAGCAAAAAGAAGAAGCAAAAAAAGATATAGTGCCCTGAGAAGTCTGTAAAATCACTTTTGCTGAAGACATACAACCTGCGCTGGAAACAAGCCCCATCACAGCCGGCTGTGGCAGACTCTCTCAAAGGAGGGGGCCCTCGTCGCTCCACAAACATCCCCAGGCACCTAGGAGCCACTGGTAAACTCCAGACTGAAACACATATCTTCAAGCCCCCTCTCACCCTGAGCAATACTTTCCCTGTAGAAGTAATTTTATGCTTACAGATGTGTAGCTCCCACTACAATCAGACCTCACTACAATTAAAGCGGAAATGAGCTCTCAGCCCTTTGGTGATGGCTCAGAACTGACAGAAATCAGAGCTACTTGGATGCAGCTGGAAGAAAGACCCACATGAGGCCCCTCCACCCCAGATGACTCTCCCAGCACTAATAGCTGGAAGGGGGAGCAGGAGCAGGAGCAACACACTGCTTGGAGAGGAGCCAGAGCATCGCTCAGCGCTCCGGCATGGAGATGGAGGTCTGTGACTTTGCAGCACAGTGTTCAGACTCCTGCCAAAAGCCCAATTGCACCATCTGCCAAATTAATATTCCTATTTTTAATATCTCATTTAAAGGGGGCCATTAAGGGGAGAAGGGAAGAAAGGAGAGAAAAATAAATAAACCACCACCATGCTGATTTAATTTCAAAGTTCTGTAAGGAATCGCACCAGACATCAGGTCTGCTTCTTTTCTATCCTCCTACAATCAATTCTCTCTCCAGAGGTGCAGGGCTGTTGGGTCGAATGCATGGAAATGCACCACTAAACACCATGCTGCTGCTGCCACTGCCACTTAGCAAAGAGAAGAGAGCAGGGAGGCTAGGGAAGATGAATCAACATGGTTCATTTCTTTGTAAGGAGCTGTTTCCCCATCTTGTTTCCTCCCTGGAAGCAGCACCTGCAGCTTTGTTACTCCTGGAAGGCACATAGTAGGGCAATACAAAGAATTGCACCCTAAAAAGGAAAGGGAAAGGAGTGAAAACAGAGGCGAGAGAGAGAAAATATCCCCCCAGCGAATAGAAACTCAAAAGTATAAGCTACGCTTCAGGTAGGAGACAGCCCGTGGAGTGGGCAACAGTAGTCGATGCTGAATTAGCAGGGGAATGCAAACGAGAGGCAGATGCTCAGAGCTGCAGCAGCGGTGCTAGCAACTGCTCCCAATTTACGCACTGGGGCAGGGCTTGCTCCTGGCTCCTGGCCAGGCATGGGTCCCCCTTCCAAGAGTGTCACCTCCCGAGGCTCTTCCACACGGCTCCTGGGCTGAACAGCAGCCATCGCTGCTGATGCTAATAGAATTAAACATTAATATGCTAAACAGAACGAAGAGTGAGAGAGGGGCTTGGATTTCTCTAGGTAGCAGACATGTCTGAGGTTAATGCCTGCCAATTCTTATTTGCTCTGCTCTGTCAAAATCCATGTCGTTATTAGCCAGCCCATTAGTCCCCTGAGGCCAGTACCCCATTAGTTTTGTCCGTGGTCCTCACCAACACCTGATGCTTTCAAAGTGCATGGCTCTCACCTCCGGGCAGAGTGGTGAGAGCAGACTTGGTGCCCACCTGGCAACCCCACCAGGAGCAGCCCAGGGTTCTGCAGGGGCAGAGCTGAGACCTGGGGCCAGGGGCGCTATGAAGCAGCGCCTCAAGCAAAGATATCAGAGAGGTGCCGGTTTAATCTCTGCCACCCTGGTTCAAGGGTGAGCTGTGTCTTTCTGCCACGTTCTTTGTGCTCTGGAAGGCGAGATGGGCGCCCTCACCTTCCTCTTCCTCCCTCCACCTTCCTGTGCTACCACCCTGCTTCTTCATTCTCCCAAACATGTTGGGTCTGTTTTGATTCTCTCATCATCAGCTTTATGCTGTGAATCCTAGGGGACAGGAAACTTGTTTTCTGTTTGCCTATAAAACACTACTCTGTACATAATTAATACTAATAATTAGCAGGCATAACTGTTAGAGACAAAAGATTACAAAACCACATCAGACAGTTGGTCTATTAAGTTCAGTATCTGTTTCACATATTAGCAGTGGTCCTGCGAGGTTTTTTGAGCCATGACTCCCACCAAACATGCTGGGAGCTGCAGGCCGTGCAGCGCAGCTGTGTCAGTTTGCACTAACAGAAAATTTGGCCCTTGACGTGCCTCTCAGTTCAGGTAGGACTTCTTTTTCCCAGCTGCAAGCCCTGCTTTCTTCTCCTGTGCAAAGTGCCCTGATTCTCCCCAGACTTAAATGACCTTTTACCACTCTGGCTCCAGGTTAGTGGAAACTTAAGATACAGCTGCTTTCTTTTACTCCCCAAAATGAGACTATGACCTGTAATAACAAGAATACTTACCACTATAAATAGATATTTTTCTGTCAGCAAGTCTCAAAGCACTTTAGTAGTAAGACTGGTGCCGTCATCTCTAATTTACAGATGGGGAAACTGAGGCCTGCAGGACACACAGGAGAGAGATAGGATGGGGCTTGTCCAAGGTTATTCAGCAAGCCAGGAGTGTAACTCAGCTTTTTCTCAGAGCTCCTCTTTCCTAGCTTCAAATTAGTGCTAATATAAGATTAAAAGGGTGGCTAGTGCCTTTTTCATCTCCCCCCAAGGGAGTAGTTACTCACTTTCCTAGTTTTCTTTCATTTACATACGAGGCCACAGCAGTGAAACAAATTCCCTCATCCTGCATTCGTCTGAGTAAATGGTCCAAGCTCAATTTGGAGCCACGTGTTCAGTGTGGACAAGTTCCTAAAGAAAGATCACCAGAGATACCAGACTGGATATAGATGGGAGGTATACCCAAGGACCTGTTTCTTCTACCTCTGGAGTAAATATTTCCCCAGAAGTTCCACCCTCTGCGAGCAGGATCCTTCCATTTATTTCGATTCCCAGGCCTTAGATTTAGCAAAGCACTGAAGCAGGTACTTACCTTTAATCAAGCACATTAGTCGCCCCATTGAAGTCAATGGGACTTCTCAGGTGCTTAAAGCGAAGAATGTGCTTAGTGTGCTGCTAAGCCAAGGGAAGTGGTGGTTGATGAAGACAGGGAAAAAACAGTCAACAAATGAACCAGAACCATCTGCAAATGACTCCCAACTGGGCAGGCTCCCTTGCATCTCCTTACACTGCTTTGCTTGCTAAAGAATTTTTCATTATGAATGCAGAGCTCCTGCTGCTGCTACTGCTTTTAAACAGTGCTTAGTAATGCTAAACCCTCAGGGTATGCCACAGTCACAGCCAGAGCCTCCTGCTCGCATCTTGGGCACTTCGAATCCAGCCATGGCAGGCTGGGAACAAGAGTGAGGTTAAAGCGTGGATGTGCTTTGGTCCGGGCGGGAGTAATCCCAGACAAGCAAGACCCAGGGCAGAAGTAAGATGGGGAAAGCTGTGATGGGAACTTTCCTATCTGAATTAGGCTAGTCAAAACTCTGGCCCAGATCTGGACTTCTCCGTTCACATATGGTCAGTGGCCTCCAGGGACAACTGGTGTTCACCTTACAGGGGCAGACTTTGCCTCATGTTGTGCCCCACAGCACTATCCCGTTACTGCTCTGTGCCTGTGTGAGGACACCTTGAGAAACACTTCTCACAAAGCTTTGCCTAAAAATCCTCCATTATCTATTTCACATGTTTTGTTGAGTGGATTCCTCCACACTTGGTAAAAACAAGCAAACAATTCAGCATGTTCTGTTAGACTTGTCAGTTAGAATGCAATTGCTAACCTGAGTTAAAATTTGTGGTTTGAAAATTGCTGTAGGAAGATGGTTGCGAACATTTGTCATTCAAGCTTTGCAGTGTTTAGTTTGGCCAGAGCTGATTCTGTCCCTTGTTCAGCTATCTGTAGCCCTGAGAATGAGTACCTGGTGTAAATAGGTCTTTCCAAAAGCTCAAAAGTCATATTTTACAAATAAGCCCTTAAAAATTCACCATCTTCTGCCAGTAAACTATTATGAAATATTCACACCATTCAAAATGGATCTGAATGCAAGTAAAATAATTCTGCCCTTTTTCAAGTGAAGAGTTACAGAAGATGTTACCCCAGCCCCAGTTCTGGAAGGCAGAGTTGTTTGGAGTAGCTTGTGTATGTTCTCTATTGCTTTTTAAAGACATTATAGGTAACAGATTGAATTTTATTAATTATTTCTATTGCAGTAACACCTAAGGCTGATCTAATGTAGCTCTTATATTGTGTAGGAGTAGCAAATAATGAGATTATCAGGTTGCGTACTGTCTCTGAAAGTGCCTTATTTGGGACTTGCATCATTCGTTGCAATGTACCCTGTAAACAATATTTATCAGAGCAGCATAAAAAGAATCCAGAACATTCAGCTAGCTGTTGCCACCTCTTTGATAAGATTATGACGGCAGCTTAGTTTGCCCCCCATAAGGACTGCACATAAAGACCGAAATAAGCAGTAAAAACATACATTTAACTATCAGCCAGCTTTAAAACGTTTCCTTGAATTGAGAGGTAATTAAAGATACAGACATGCACTTGCAGGCTTTAACTGGTCTTGCTGTCTGCAAAGCAAGGTTCCTGTTCCTTCCGGCTGCTGGTACAACCTCCCCAAGACCAACGCTGGCAGAGCGTTTTCTGCGGCTCTCTTCTGCTTCAGTGCAAAGTCATCTGTTGCAGCTTCAAGAGCCAGTTAGGACGGCGTGAGCAAACGCGGCTGACTGCACCAAACGATGGCTCCAGACATCCTCAAACCAGCCGGGAAGCAGCAGGATCAGTATTATCTTCAATTGCTTCAGCCAGCTACTTGCCCTTATTATCACAGATGCATACGTGCCAGATAAGAGATGGATATCTATTCAAGAATAAGATGCCGTATGCAAGAAGGAAGAGAACTGCTGACAGAGAGAATATAACTTACTATTTAAATCCCACTTTAAAAAAATGTCTTTTTTAATAAAATTTCCTCAGAAGAGTTTCTCTTGTGTACACAAAGCCTTGGGGAAATTTCCCAAAGGGTACAGAGGCGATTACAAGATACTGCTTAGGCAGGAGCATCAGGGGGTGGATGCTGTGAACTCAGGGGGTTTCTAAAAGCACAGGGGGAATGCTTCCAGAGTCAGAGCATTTCACAGTTTTTTAATAGGGGACAAATTACTCATTTCTTCTGCCCTCTGCAGATCTGCCCAATGAATCACAAATATTTTTCCTCCCTCAAATGATTTTCTAGCAAGAGTGGTAACAATACAGTCTAACTCCACCTATAGATCTCAAAGCGCTTGACAAATTTTCACAAGGTTTCAAGAGAGCTATTTTTCAGGGGCAGAGTGAGGTGAAAGGACTTCACTAAAGAGCTATCCTAAGTAGTTGAGTCAAAAAGACCTTATTATAGTAACACAAAAGCTTCGTTTGAGATATTACGATTTGACATCATCCCCCAAAATATAATGCTTTAGGGCATGACTCCATAGCCATTAATGTCTGTGTAAGGCTTTCCATTGACATCAGTGGAAGCTGGGTCTGCCTTTTAAAAGCTATCCCTTCATCCATTCAGACAAGCATTTTTTTTTCATTCCCATTTGCAGCTCATGTTCTCCAGCCTGTTTTTTGGAAAGCGACAACTTTTCCATTTTCACACAGAGCAACTTTATTTCCATGGTGCACCAGCCTGCTTGGGATGTCATGGCGAAGCTCACTGCAAACACTAACATGACATGACAGGCAGATGCAACTCGCTGAGCTCTGCCTCAGCAGGACAAGACATGGAAGAAGTTTAAAACAGCCTTTTCCAAGAAAACGTGACAGTGAGGGAGAGGAGAAGGGGAGTGCTGAATCCTCCATTTCCCAAAGACCTGAAGTTTTACAGTGCCTGACCTAAACTGGATGTGTGCTGCCCCTGGCCTGACCCCAGGTATCATTACAAGTACAGTACCGCTATGGTGGCAGCTCTGTGCTGACACCAAGGGCCAACGGGGGTGGCAGGAGCACTGTTAGCCAAGGCGAGGACAACCACAGCAACCCAAGCCGGGGGACACATTTCCCAGCCTGACCAGTGCACAGTCACTTCCAGCTGAGTTGCATGCAAGCTCAGTTTTGCCTCTCAAAGCACCCAGGAGGTATCCTTTAACGGACAGAAAAAAAGAATAAACCATGTAGCCTATGCAGACCATTATACTTTGGATTTAAGCCAAGACATTAAAGCACACAAGCGAGTAACAGAAAGAAGGAAAGTTCCACATCTTTGATGGTGCAGAGCAGGTCTGCGATGCCCAGGGAGGCTAACTTTTCACCCAGTTAGGCTGCCAGCATCGGTGGTTAAATTGGAAAGAGGATCTCCATGAGGTCCCTAAGTATTCCTCTGCAGAGTCATTCAAAGCAGGGGCTCAGCACCTCCTTGACTCCCTGAGCTGCCTGCTGACGAGCAGGCGCCGGCCAACCTCGCCAACCTCCGCACGAACAACCTCCGCACGCGCCAGGGAGCATGGACCTGCTGCTGTGATAAACCCTGCTCTAGCAAGGCGCTGATTCAGCAAGGTGCCACAGTCCAGGCCTTGACTTTGATCAGATGGCAGCTGTGCAGATGTCCCTGGGAATTTTCCTTCTCAACTCAACCGCTTAATTGTTTTACTGCATGCGCATCCTTGCTTTACTGAATCCGGCCTGCAAAACTCCCGGCAAGAACAAGCATTGCATCAGGGATGAAACAGCTCAGCGTAACTTTGGATGAGAGGCTGCTTTGCCTTACTTGCAAGGTGTCGTATTCTAGCCACATACCAGACACCATCACTCACTGGACGGGGCGAGTATTTATGAAGACCCCAGAGCCTGCATTAATTCACTTACAGTGATCCAAAGACTGGAAGACAACCCTCAGCTTCAATAGGATATTGGCTCAGGCCCATATACATCAATCTGTAGCTGCAACATCCAAGCTGTCCCCATCTGTTACCCTGACTGTGAAGTTTACTGATGAGAAGGGGAAAAAAGTTATAAGATACAACGTGTAAGCCCTGATCTTGTGCACACCTATGACACATGCTAATGCTCTCACACACAGGGTAATCTCTGATGTTCCGCTGGACTACAAATACCACACAGAAATCAGCACACATGCAAGGCAATCAGCACACATGCAAAGCTTTCAGCATACGTGCTCAGCTGCCTTCTGAGCGCAAATAAAATTAAGATCGGCTCATATCTTACAGAGCCTCGGACATGTACTTTTCAGGAGCTTCAAGCGAGTTGAGATAATTAATATTCATATTCATTAATATCCATTAATATCCTTTCCATATGCCATAGAATGAAATCACAGCAAATCAAGGAGGACCTTAGCTCTCTCTTGCAAGGCAGGATTGCTTTTCACAGCACATTTTCAAGAACTGCTACTCTCTCCAGCCCTGGCTGGCACAAGAAATGCCACATACTATGCTGCATAATCTTCCTGCCAGACTTCCACCTTGACCTGAAGCAGAATGGCCTAGAAATCTCCCTGGATAGAGACTGTCTTTGTAAGATTTATGACCCCATTTGGCTGCATAAAGCGTCTCTGATGAACATTCAAATTTGTGGGTGCTCATTCAAAGGAGGATTCTGAGCCTTTCAGATTTTCACCTGCACAAGCATTCAACGCCACTGCCGTCTCCTCTGTGGAGCCTTCCTGCAGAGTGGCTTTTCCACGTGCCGAGCCAGCCACAGACCACTTGGTTCTAGATGGAGGGTCAGTGTCAGGGAGGAACAATGACTCTACAGCAGCACTAAAAAGAGGAACAACAGCCTCTCAACACAGAAATTACTCCAGGCACAAAGAAAACACCAACAAAGATCATACTCGACAAAAAGAGCCAGGAATTTCACAGTAGAAAGAGAAGAATAGAGACTTTAAAAGCTTCTTTCATTTCACTACACAGCTCTGTACATGGACAGTCAAGCATCAGAAACATTAGGGCTCAGGGTAGACTGCGGGTCACTAGGATTTCCTCATTTATTGCTTATTTCTCATATAAAACTCACTACAAACACAGGAGTCCTCTTCCTCTTTGTATTGTTTGGAAACAGTGAGACTGAATAGGATCTTTTCTTTTCTCTCCTCTTCCTCTTAAGGGCTGCAGTAATGAGCTGAGGATATAGTTCACATCTCTGAAAGAACAGGCTATTAGAGCTGTTGCTAAACACCTACATCAGAGACGCTGCAAAGCAGCGGCTCCATCTTCTCCTCCTCCGAGAAGTTATAATCCAGCAGCTCTGCTCAGGAAAGACAAAGAGGAAGACACTATTAAAGGACACTGCTGAAAAGTTTAACTCCTACTGATCCCAAACAGGAGCAAGTCCACTTCACGTAAAAAGCCTGCATTTTACAGGGGGCAGAGGGGTTCAAGAGCAAGCAGTTAATCTGCAGAAATGAACAGGCCCTTCAGGTCTTCTGCGACACATGATGGAACTGGAGAAATAAGAAGCCTGGCAAATGCAGAGGTGCAGCGGATTTAACGGCACAGTTACAGAAGGTGCCTGCCACGTAACAGGGTAGAAAGGGAGAGCCATATGTCACAGTGACTGGTATTTGGTCAGACGCATCTCAACATTGAGGAATTTAGGTTCTCCGAAAATGTGTGTCAGAAGGCAACACTGAGATCAGTTGCCCCAAGCCTGCTGTGACCCTCAAGTGATTATCGCCGTAAAGTAGGTTAGTGTGTTAATAAATTAATTATGCACTGGGGTAGCCAGGTGTCTGAGGAGAAAAGGATAAAATTACTTCCTAGTTAAATTAGGAACAAGATGTCCTGGAGGGAAGGGAAAGGAGGGAAGATCTGAATCTGAAGGAACCCCACAGGAAATCCAAAAGAGAGGCTGGAGCAAAAGCAAACGTTGCTCTTACCTTAACCTGCCCTGCGTGACCTTCCCTGGACTGCACGCCTTAGCGACGGAAGGCTTCCCATTTTCAGTAACAGCCAAGGAAGGTTCTTGGCATGCAGTGGGATGGAGGGCAGAGCACCTCAACTCTGGATCTGAAGGGTCCACTGGTTTCCCGTGTCTCCCATTAGGTGGCTGACGAGCAGCTCCTGCGCTCGCTTGCCAGTTTAGTGTGTCCACAAACTCTGAGCACCACTGGCCATGATTGCCGTCTCTGCAAACCAAGGTGAACATGTCTCAGACTGAGCTCCAAAAGTGAGTGGAAACTTCTGAAAAATACAACATGTATGTAAAAATTAAGAAAAAGTATGATGGGAGCCAATTCCAGGAAGCCCTTATTTCAGACCATGGCCTGCCTCCCCTGCCCAGAGCAGTACGGCCAATCGTTTTGGAGAAAAGCTCTTCTCCCGCTATGCTGGTGCAATAAAGCCAACCTGCCACGTACTGTAGGATAGGAGAGGACGAGGATGGTCAGGAGCTGATGCACACAGTCAGAAGAGGCCCTCATATGGAAGGTGAGCAGTAACGATAGCTCAAAGGCCGGGTAGTGCCACCACAACCCAGAAAAAAGGGAGGGAGCCATAGATAAAAAGAGGATGCAGACTCACAGTTAAAGTTGCCACAAATTCAAAGCCTGTCACCAAACCATCAGCAGGATGAGATAAACGTTCCAGGAGTTCCTCTTTCCCTCCTCCCTTAAGCAGGCAGTGATTACTAAGGACATTTCCATGAGCGGTGTATGATCTTTATTTTTTTCATGCACAATGACCTTTAAAAGTACTGGCTAAGCTATTTGCATTGCCTAGCCCAGAGTTCCAACAGACAGCCAGAAGATGAGCATTAACCTTAATGGCTAAATCACTTCATGCCACTCTGAAGATGCAACATTCCCATGAGTAGGCAAAAGACGATTTTTATTTGACTATTACATATTTATATAGCAACAAGTGCCTCTTAAGGCTCAAAGTCACATACCTGTCAATGCTCTCCTGGTTTTCTGGAGGGCCAGTCAGGAAACGCCCTACCTTGGGCTTGAGCAGTGCCCTGGGATGCTTTGCAGATGAAGTAGGAAACCTCTGAAGGCACTTCCTTTGGTGGGGTGAGATGGGAGAGGCTGTGCCTGGGCACACAATCAAGCTGTCTGTGACAGCTCCTGTTCTCCAGCTCCCAACAGCAAGCATCAGAAAGCTGTGAATTCGAATCTGACCCCAAAGCTACCCTTAAGTACTTACCAAAGGTATGAGTCTCCTTTGCACTGGGATCTCTCACAGTTTTTTGGAGAGAAAGGATTTTGTAATGTGTAAGTTATATTTATACTCAGAGTAAAGAAGCAACATAAAGTGCATGTAAACAAAAATCACACCTCCTTCAGTACACTGTTTAGGTGAAAATACCTGCTCTGGAACCAGTTTATTTGTATGCTCATAACCACAAAGCCCAAAAGGAGTAAGCGCTGCTAAAATAAATTCCTAGAAATACACATCGCTCATGGCAAAATGTTTTGTATTACTCAGCCAGCTCTGATAATTAAAACCTCACATCCAACCAAGGTCAGAATATGGCTTAAATCCAATGCATATTTACTTCCATGGAAAGGTTTGCACTGATCCTAAGAGATTCCCAGAAAAGATCACTTCACTATCTTTCCCATGGGCACACAGCCACCTCTGATAATACAGTTGTTTCCTAACAGCTTACAGCACTGTTGCACAATAATGTTGGAAAGAACATGAGAACGAGTGCCACGCTAACCAAATTGCAAGGTGTGTACAAGTCCTATGACCCAGTCAGGGCACCAGCTTGAGCCTCTCCTCCTTTATCATATCAACTTGAATGACTGTTTAAAAACTGGCTGAAACAGAGATCACAGCACCTTCTAAAGCCACAGCAATTACTTTAGTACTGATTCACATCACTAAGTCACTAGCATCACTTCTCACTGTTGATGGTTTGCAGCCCACCCAAGCATTGAGCATGTTCTGGTCAGAGAGCCGGGTGCAATTGAACAGCATCTGTATCTCCGTATTTCTATACGTGCAAAGGAGAATATGCTGCCTATTCATGTGCAAAACAGCATTTATCACACACCTCTGACTGCCATCTATTTACTCCTCCCACTCATCTGTCTAAATCCAGGCTATTTCTAACATGGCAATCCCCAAAGAAACTTTAGTTCTGCAGAAATCCACAGGCTCACAACTCAATCCCCTGCAAACACAGCAGCGATCGCTTGCGGGCTTACTTTGCCACACAAACATGGGGTGTAATTTTCCAGCAACGAAGCATCTGCAACTTGGCCAAGCTTGATGAGGGAAGCCACAGCAGCGGATTCAGCACGACCATGCCATCCTCGGGCTTGCTCAGCCTCTCTGTCCCATGGCCCATCAGCGCGGGGAAAGCCCACTTCAACCAGGTGCCAGAAAACTGCTCCGCCCCACTTCTTTCTTCCATCTAAACACGTGTCATCATGCTTCTTGCTGGGTTCCTGGGTTTTAATCACTGAGAAACACCTTCAAGGTGATACAGAAGAATTAGGCAGGCGGGCCTGGGATGCCTCTGTCCGGGAGCGGTTGGTGGGAGATGTTCCTTGCATACCCAGGGCTTGCTCTCGTTCCCAGCCTGGCCCCGAGCACCCTCGGGCGTGGGAGCACCCCCGGGCGACCTCGCCAGCAGCGTCACCCCCTGCGCTGCCAGCACCCTGCACTGCCGGGGCACCGCGGGCTGGGCAGGAGGGCAGCGCTCCGGCCTGATATCCCAGCTCAGGGCTTCTCCCGCCGGGGGAGCCCGAGGGGCCAGGCGGGTGCGAGGAGGAACAAGCCCCCCGACCCTGCCAGGAGCCGGTGCCTGCTGACAGAGGAGACCTGGAAACATCTTCAGCTACCGCGGAAAGACGTGACAGAGGACATCTGTCAAAGCCCTCGTATTACAAACTGCTTGAGAGGAAGCATGTGATCATATTATTGGAGCTTGTATTGTGCTGCTGAGCAGTGCAATTCTTCATGTCCTTTTGTCATTTAAGAGAGACTTTTGTGACAGAATTTGCCTATCACTTGTAATTCTGTGCAGGTTTTTAAAGTGCCCTATTTAAAAAAAAAATGCTATACATTAGACTTTTTCCATTCTCATTTTTCTTGATGTACAATACTGTCTAAATCAGTTTAAGATCAGGCCCGTACATCATCTCTGGAAATGAATACAAATACCTCTTATTCCAAGTCAAATTAAATAATCAGGAGATACAGCGGCCGCTAGCATATTTAATACGAAGAAACACAAAGCCTAGAGCTTTCTATCTGTTTCGAAAACGCCCACGCCACGGCCTCTCCGTCCACTGCCTCGACACCCTCCGCTTCACCCCCGAGCACCGGCGGCGGTCCTTACGGGGAGGTCAGCGCCCTCGAGCAGGCGGCGGAGAAGCCCCCGCGGCGGCGCCGCCGCCGCCGGCCCCGCCGTGACAACCGCGGCGGGCCCGGGTGGTGGTGAAGCCAGAGCCCCTCTGCCCTGAACGCCCGGGGCTTCGGGCGAGAGGCGCGTGTTTAATCGGAAGCGCGCCTCCAACCTTGGTACCTGCTGGCCGTCACGTCCGCCTCGGTCAGCGCAGGCTGCTCGTCGGGACCCAGCAGCTACGCAGCCCCGCAGCGTTGGCCCCCGAGCCGCCGCCCCAGGAGCCGCACCTCAGTTTGGGGAAGGCGATCTGGAGCAGCCGCCCTCCCCGCTCGGCTCGGGCGGCCCTGGCGGCACAGCGCGCAGTATCCCTCTCGAAATCCCCATCACCTCATTTTGATGAGCCGCAGTTGTTCTAGTTGGGCCAGAAGAAGAGGAGCAGGCGTTGACCCTGACGCCGGAAGAGGGACCAGGCCGGCACGCCGAGGGAGACGGCGGGGGCTGTTCGCCCCGGGGCCGAGGCAGACAGAGCGCGCTGAGCTATAAACGCACCGTGAGCGAGGTGCCGGCGTGGCTCTGCCGGGGTCGGCCCCCAGGCACCCTTGCTCACCAGCTGTCCCCTGCGAGCGCCGTGCGCCTCCTGCCTCGCCGGCCCCTTTCCTGGCCAGCACGAGGCCCTGCCGGGCTACCGCGGGCTCAGCTGAAGGTGGGCAACTGCCTCCCGCCTTCCAGAAAGGGGCCGACCAGGAGACGGCCCATCTGCCCCGCGGCACCCCGTCCCCGTCCTTCCTCCTCCTCCTCCGCTCTTCCCCGCCTCCAGCAGCAGGCTCTGCCGGCCGGGCCTCTGCTGCGCGTCCCGGGGGCTGTGGCGCCTGGCCGTGCCTGCAGCCCTGGGGTCAGCCTCCTCCTCTGCTGCCACCGCCGCCGCCGCCTTTCATCCAGGGGATGGGAACCGACTGCAGTAGTCAAGGCTGACACGTAACATCGGCTGATATATCGGCACATTAGGGTTTTTATGTTATTGGCAAGTGACTATCAGGCGGCGTGATAAGCTGAGGCCCCCTTTTGAACTCGGCAGCAAAAAAGAAAAAAACCCAGAAGCAACGCTGAATACAGCAGGAAGGTTAAAGCAAGCTGCCCTGACTGCGGGCACCGGAGAGCAGGGCTCCTTCCAGCTTCGAGGCTTGCTTCACAGCCCGAGGGCTGGAAACCGTCCCCCAGGGAAAGCTGCAGCCAGAGCGAGCGTGCGTGACGCCCGCCGAGGACGACGGGGGCTGTCCCGCGCCGGCGCGCGAGCGCCCTGCCTCTCTCCGCACACCTCCCCGCGGCTGAGCGGCACAGCCGAGGGGGCGAACGAGACCCCCTCCAGCCCTGCCCTCGCCCCCAGGGGAGCCAGAGGGCATCGACAGCGACAAATTCATCCTTGGCGAGGCAAGGGGAGATTTACAGAGCCATTTCGCAAAGGGAAAACAGGACCTCTGGGCGAAGGAGGTGCCTGAACTTGTGCCCAGGGTGAGCAGGGCCACGGGGGCTCAGGGCCACCAGCATCCTGCCTTCTCCCACGTAGCACCCTGAAGGTACACCCAACGAAGGCCAGCCGTACCTGGGTCCCCATGTCCTCCCTGGAGAGGACCTCTGCATCCTCATCTGGTCTGAATCTGTGCTGGTGCAAGTCTGTCATCAGGCAGCCCCGCAGAGCAGCTGGCTCGCGAAGGAAGAAGTGGTTGACTTCTCTGATTCTCTCTCCAAGTTTCCAATATATTCAAACAGGGTCTTTTCTGCCAGAGTCACAGAGTCCAAAGCAATGAGTGAGGTAAGTGGACTTGAGCATGGGACTTGAGTAGCAGCTTTTATGAGCTTTACACAAAAAAATTATGCCTTTATAAAAGCTTAACAGCAGGTAGGCATAAGGCCATGAGAAACAGGGAGGTGGTAATGGTCTTTTGAAAGTAATTCCTTTCAACCATAAAACCAAGACTTGATGAAAATGATAAGCCATGGGATGTGGCTGCCTGATAGTGTATTAACATAAATGCCTCAAGTAGCAGCCACAGCAGCCTCACGAGCCAGCAGGAACGAGGGGAATTAGCAGCCTCATCAGCTGACGTGGGGAGCTGCTGCACAAAAAGCCTCACGAGGAAATCGTCAGCGATAATTAATTGTTGGGCTGGAAGCAGACCCACCTGTGTGAGCCACGGCTCCCGCCTCGCAGGTCCCTGGCAGGAGGGCAGAATGGCAAGCGGGTGCTGGAGAGCAAGACTTCCTCCCGTCCCTTCCCTTCCAGCCAAAACATTCTGCCATCGCGCTGGTGCTTGCTGTGGAGGGAAGGGGGCTCCTCTTTTTTGCCTATTTTGCACTTTCTTTGCCCCTGCTCCCTGGGAGATAAGCAGACATTCCTGCAGAGAGGGATCTCAGGAGACCTGCTCCCAAATTCAAATCACAGTCCTCCCCCTTGGGGAGAACTTCACCTGCGAGAGGACGGCTGCAGTGGGAGGCTGGGGAGGAAGAGCACACCCTCCTTGCCTCCACGCGCCCCAGCATGCCGCCTGCCCAGCCACTGCACGGCGCGGGAAACCGCACCGACCCGCTCCCCTTGACAGACCGACAGTTAGAAACGCAGCTTTTGACAAATGAATTTTCAGAATTCAAATGTACCCTTACAAAAGTCATATTCCAGTTCACTGGTGTCCCCCGCTAGGAGGATGCGATTTGGTTGCACAGTCTATTATGTTCCAGAACGTGAAAGGTCAGGCTTAAATGGGATTTTTCACTGTAAAAGTCACCTACATGAATGACACCCAGTAACATCAAAAGGCATTTGTAAAGCAGAATCCAGGATTACAGATGCACCATTTACTTCTATTTATCCCCCAAATAGAGAATTGCAAAATATTTGCCTCTCATGAGACTTCAGCTTAATAAATTTTTTTAAGACACGTGCCATTTGAGGGGAAGGCTGGCCAAAAAAGGAGACATGGAAGGAGCAATTACAACTTCAGAGGATTGTAATCGTGCCCCAGAGCTCCAGCCTACATTGGGATCTGTCTTGCTAAGCATGGAGATGCTCTTTGGCACCAGGTTGGCCACTACTGGGCATATGGCTGGCTGCAGCAAGCCGGGCTGGACACTGCTGCTCAGGGAGATGCTGGGATGCCTGTGCCCAAAAGCCAGGCACTTCCCCTGCCATTCCCATCCACCACCAGCACCCAGAGCAGCACGTCTTCCAGCCACCACTGCTTCTCTCGCCCAATCCTCCCCGTTTCTGCTAGGAGGGCCCAGGTCTCCAGCCCATGTTAGTGGCAATATTCAGTTTTGCCCAAAGAGCTGAAAAGACCTGAGCTGGCCGAGAGGTCCCATGTCCTCCCGTGTCCTCCTGGCCTGACTTCCACCTCAGCCAGCGAAAGAGTAGAAAACAGAAAGCTGGATTAGCATCCGTGCCTCCTTCAGCAGTGAGGGGCAGCATTTTGGTTCACTCTCTCCTGCCTTTGCCATTTCTCCTTTTCACTGCTGTTAGACGACAAACGCAGACATGTCTCTGTGCTCGCACAGCACCTCCCACCCCAGAGCCCTGGTCCCGTGTGTGAGGGAGCAGTGCCCTTGCTCCAAGAGCATTGCTTTTGAAAGCAGCAAGTAGAAATAAAAATAAGAATAGAAAATTTCTAGAAAGAGCAACCCTAATCCTGCAGCAGCCCTGAGGATGAGTGCAGTACAGACCCGAATCCGCACCCGAAAGACTGAGCAGGGAGACGCTCAGGGACCTGCCTTGGCGTTGTCCCCACTGCACCGCATGGGGCTGCGACATCCGAAAACCTGCCCAACACCCGAGCGTGGGGCTCGGCACGGCGAATGGACTCACAGAACACGTCAAGGCTGCACACCCAGCGGGCTCAGAGGGAAAAGCAAGCTCAAAGGTTAATCAGCTGCCCAAACATATTTGTGTTGCCTGTTCCTCTCCCCACTCAGAGCACCACGTCGCCTCACCAACCAACTGTCCTCCAGGTTTAAGACCCATCTTTTGGCATTATTTTTTCAGGTTTCTCTTCATGCTTCCAACTTTTACTACAGGGATAAAAGGATTTTGAACGCCTCCTCCTCCTAGAACTGAGGAAAAAAGGATCAAGATGTGAGAGTCAGGCTGAGAGGGGAAAGGTTTTGGGGACAAAAGAGAACAGAGCTTCTTTGCACTTTCAGGATCATGCATCCTGTTCTGGCTTACTGCAGAAGACCCAGAAGAAAGGCAGAGCCCTTTTAGTATGGAAAAGCAGCAGAAAGGATCAGAACAGAGAGCAGCAGGCGTGAGAGCAGCACAGTTATCTGACAGAAGTAGAAATAAGACTGGGGGAAAGAACGGCTCTTAAAAATAAAAGCAACATTAAAACCAGTGTTTCCAAGAGAGTAAGTGTGTGTGTGTGTGTGTGTGTGTGTGTGTGTGTGTGTGTGTGTTTGTGTGTGTTTCTTTCCATGAGGAGGGCATTTGGAGAAATAAGCAGGGTTGAAGAGCCTCATTCATCTTCCCCTTACAACTGTGCTGACTCAGAACCTGGTCAAACAAGTTTAATCTTTTTAGTGACAACAAAGAGAAGTAGAAAGAAGGTGGAAAGAAGCCAGTCTGGATGGGCAAAGAGGGAGAAAAAGAAAGTGCAGAAAGAAAACTTCCCTTTTACAGCTTGCAGTTATTCGTTCTGCTACGGAAATCGGGCTTGACGGGCTTTAGGGGAAAAAGGATAATGTCATTACAGCTGTGACCCTGCATCAGTCCTCTCCACGAATGCTGCCCTACCGCTACGGCCAGGACCCCAGCGACGACCAACCCTTGGAGCTAGATCAGTCCCACCCTGGGGAAAAAGTTACACCAGGCCCAGGGCATAGGAGACAGCAGAGGGAGGGTGTCTGGGGAGCAAAGCCTTGGGCAGACCAGGCATCTCCTTATTCTCTGGCTAATATGCTGCTGCCGCTAGACCACACTGCTTCTCATCTGCTTGCTCATAGTCCTTGCATCGAGCTGTCCCTTGAAATATAAACCTGAGTCTCCGTCTCAGTCATAAATATCTTAGTGCTCCCTGGGTCAGTAGAATGCCAGGGTAAAGAAACAGCATTTTTCTTTCTTGGAGAACATCAGCATGAGGACGTTGTTGTATCGTCTAAGCTTGAAACAGATCCGTTCATTAGTAGAGCTGCTCTGTAAGGAAAATGGCCATCTACGGGGGAAAGAATACTTTAAAAAAATCAAACACACCATACAAAATAATCCTACACTGGCTGGAAGAGGAGGTCTTTTTCCTCCTTAATTTCTGTAATTCCCAGTCACGCTGAGTATGATGCATCCTCATTTATAATGTAAGAGTTAAGGTTGGGGCAACAATTATTTTCAGGATCCTATAATCTCAACTGTAAAATTTCACCCCAGGCTGAAAATGAAAGCACAAATCCTTCACTTTGGCATGAGCTGTATAAGACACAAAGCAGTTCCACTGCTAGCAAGTTACGCAAATATAAATGCACATTAGATTCCCCACTTAATGGGTTTTTTTCTGATCTTGAGCCAAAAATAAGATCTGAACTGAAATATGAATTTTTCATTGCATGTTTCTGATCCAAGATGTAAAAACAGACTTCCGAGGCTACAAGCATATACCTGTTTTCACCCACCTCCAGAGCCCTGGAGATAGGTTTGCTAGGCACACACCCTGCAGACAGCTACATCATCTGACTGTGTTCCTGGGTGCTGCAAAACCTCTCCGAAAAGGCTCAGCCCTGCCCTGCTCCAGATCCATCCCTGGATGCACACTGCCAGTTAGCGCTAGAAACTACAGAAAAAATTCCTGGCAGAAGCCATCAATAATAGTAAAACTGCAAAACACAGACCCACCTTGAAAGGTCTGCTCAACAACAAACCGTACACATGAACACATAATCCCAGCTCAGCAGCCAGCATGCAGAACAGCATCTGTACCGATCAGGCCTGGCTACAGAGCTCTGCTGTTCTCTTTTCCGCGTTGCAATGAGCTCTTTTAACCAAGCCACAGTGCTTTGTGAAGGCCCATCACATTAGAGATTTTTTGACAGGAAAGTTCATGCTATTCCAGGTCTGCTCCCTGGTCAGACCTCAATAGGACCTTTTCAGTCTGAAATGGGAGGTTTCTGAAACAATTCTGTTTTTGCAAAAAAGCAGCCAAAAAGGCCCTTCAAAGCACAACAAATGCACACAGAAACCTCGAAAACTGGCAGGAGCAGGGTCCGTCTCCAGGTAGCTCTAGCAGTGCATGTCCCCCCGGGCCCTCGGCCCTCGGTGGCGGCGGCGGCTGTCAGCCCTGACACCGCGGCAGCCCCAGAAAGGCGAAGCTGGGGCATGAGCTGCAGCGAGCGCGTGCCCCGCTCCTCCGGCCCCATCCGGCGGCACGGTTCTCCCTGGCTCCGGCCAGCAGCGTTTAGGGCGTTTGCAAGAGGTGAGGGCATTTGCGGAGGAGCAGCCGTGGAGTGTTTCCCCCCAGCTTGCACCGCCCCGCAGGACAGCTCCATCTGGAGCCAGCCGGCCCCCCGGCTCCCCCCCCACGCCTCTGTCAGCGCGGAGCAGAGACCTGCACGAATTGATGCTGACAGCCCTCGCCCCTGCGGGCCCGCCACTGGAAAACGCCTCACATGCAAGGAAATGTTGCCGTGGTGGTGTGGGCTTTTTTCCTTCGGTTCAGCCTGATTTTTTTTTCTTTTTTTTTTTTTGTTTTTTGCTTTTTGCTTCTTTAAGGGTAAAGCAGAAGTGGAGTTTTATTCTGCTGCAAAGCTCTCCACCAGCAGGTTGGGCACGGCGGGCACGGCAGCATCAGCTAGGGACCGGAGCAGCGGCAGAGCAGCCCGCTACTGCCTGGTCTGAATGCAGGGGCACAGGAGGGGAGCATGTGAAAAGCTAAAAGACTGAAGCACTTCTTTTGGTCATAAAATGTGACAGTGTTAAGACAGGCTGGGGAAACACTGATTACCATTATTGTTGTTCCATTATGTGCCAGACACTAAAAGGAGGAACGGGCACTGCTCCAGAGAGGTCTGTGTTGGTCTGATTTGGAAAAGTATCCCAGGACAACGCTCACATATATGCTTAAAATTCATCTCATGTTTAAATGCTACCCTAATTTGGGCCAGATTAAGTACGTGCTTAAACAATTTTTTTTTCTCCAAGCAGAGCAAGACTAAGGTTATATAGACACAGGCCTAGGAGGAAGAACAACAAAGATGCTTTTTCCATTCAAAACATCAAGATCCTTTGAAAGACACTGCAAGTCTGTGTTCGTAGGGGACCCTGCACACAGAGAGGATGGGACTCTGGCAGATGCATTAGAAGGCCACAAGGGAGAAAGAGGCACAGCGCATATCTGTTCAGCTGTGGACAGATGTTCTCCCTGGATCCAGCTGTGCCACAGAAGAGTGCAGCGCCCCCAGCCACTCCTCATCGGGCTCCTGTTACTCACACAATTCTGCTGGCAGAGCAGTTCATGCGAGCGTGCCCAAAACGGGCTTCAGGCAAAATTCTTCATGTTCGGCTAAAGAGTTTAAATTGATAATTTCAGCCAACCCAGCTGATTTACCTGAAGCAAACTGTGGCAAGAACTGCACCGTCTGCAGATGGCAAGAGCAGGAACCTCCAGCAGGGGCAGTGGTGCATATCTGGAGTGGGAGATCTTCCACCATACCTGTCTCCAGTGCTGGATAAATAGCTGAGACCTGATCATCTAGTAGCCTACAACAGCTCCAGGAGGACCTCATTGACAATGCTCGTGGTTTTAACTGGTGTACGAGGAAAGCCAGAGCACCAGTTTTAAACCTGACTACAGTACTTACACACATGTGCATAAGGCTGAGAGACGCCAGAGTTATATAATTTGCTTGGTGCAGATTTGCTGCTCAATTTTGCAAAATGTAGCGTGTGATGCAGATTGCTATGAGTGTTTGTTTTTAAATACCAGATTAAATGAGCACATAAAATTACCGTAGCCTTGAGCTGATCCATTGCTCTATGACATTTAATGTTGGGTTACATCAGTCATGCCATGTTGCATTGCATCACATAATGTAATGTGACATGACTGATGAATCCAGACCTCATGTTTCAACACCAGGGACCCCTCACCAGCCTGATAGCCATTGTTAGGAACCGTGCCGCAGCTGGTGCTACAAAGAGCTGCCGGTCCTCCACGGAGTTTCAATCAGGGCCCCTCCAGGACGCACAGACACGAGGGAGGGATGGGCAGGCAGGGTTATTTGTCACTGGAGCCTGTTCGCGAAACACGCTGCAACAGGCTGTTTTTTTAACTCCCTCTCTTGGCTTTGGAGTTGCCTCCCGCAGCATGCTTGCCTTGTTCTCATCTCCCGTGGTTCTGCCTCAGCCTCCAAAGGCCCCTCAGCCTGCCATCCTACCCAAAAGGTGAAGGGAAACGGGATACATGGACCCATCAGAGCAGAGCACCCCTCTGTGCCCACGTCCCAGGCTCTGATTCTGTGCCCAGTGACTGTGCAGTGCTCACGTACCCATGGATGAATTTGGTTCTGGGTGGCCTCCTGCTTTAATTGGGATCTGCACCCTGTGGGCTATGTGTGGCCAGCCCTGGGCTTTAGAGAAAAAAGCCAAGGCCTCACGAGCAAGGACTGGGTGCCTGGCTGAGTAGCGGAGCTCTAAATCACCCTTCTCTTTCCATCTATGGGGCAAAAGTATCTATGGGGCAGCTTGGAGACCTGGCCGCTGGAGTGCAATTTGTCACCAGGCTTTATAAAGTGCTTGATACAGCCACCCAACACAGCTGGACAGTTCACAGAGCAAGAGTGGGAGGTGGGCAGGGTTGAAAAGCCTCCAGGCTGGCAAAGGGCTGAACACCCTAAGTGGACTGAGGCGAGGGGGATGAAAATCCACACTAAGCTGCAGGGAAGCAAAATGGATTGGAGAGAGCATTAACTAAATCCCTGGGTGAAAGGAGCAAGGGCGCTTTCAGTGCCACTGATTCGTCATTTGAAGCACAGGAGATAACATTCGTCCTCAGGCTGGGAAGGAGGAGGCATCCCAGGGGAAAGGAGAGCTTGTGCCAGCTGGCTGGAGGTGTAGGGTGAGGATCAGTGCCAAGCAGGCAGGCAGTGTTGCAAAAGGGTACCCTACACCTCCTGTCTGTCCTGAACCTGCTCTGAGAGGGAGACAAAGTCCCCTGGAAAAATCACAGGGAAAAGGCCAACCCCACTAAAAAAAGAGAGACCACTGTGCAATGCTAAATCGACCTCCACTGGTCCCGCTGCGCTGCACTGATGCAACCCATCACCGTGTGAGATCAAAGTGCTCTGTCTACCCCTGCCAAGGTACTTCCAGCACTCCCCAGCAGGGACTGCAGGGTCGGCCTGTAGACTCTGCCCCAAGGCTTCTCCCTGCAACGCACCTGCCTACAATTGTTTGTGGGTATTCTCTTTAAATCAGAACACGGAAATTGTCTGGGTTAAAAATAACCCAGGTATAATCCTTTAAACTACTGGAGAGGCGATCAAAACTGTGATACTTACAGATTTGCATGCAGTAGCTAAACTAAGATTATGGTATTTAAATTAGTAAAGGAATGGCAAGGCCAAAACCTTGGTCTGCATTAATGTTAACAGCAATGGAGCCAGGCTCTTCATCATGCTCCCTATCAGGACCAGCCTTTTTACTGCAGAAACAGAACATCCAGCCAGCGCTGGAATTGGCCAATCCCAGCCACACAGACACTCGGTAGAGAGACGGTTAATAGTAGTAAAAATGGAACGAACAAAGGGAGCCAAACTGGCATTTAGTCCTTGGAACAAATGTTATCCCCAACCGAGCGTACACGACTACCTTCCAGAGAACAATGAGTCACAGGCATGCAGTGTACATTTCCTAAGACAATACTAAATAAGCGTGATTTATTCATCTACTACCACTTGCACATTTTTACAAACGATTATTCCCTCTATGTGCCACTCTGCCTGAATGCTTAGCAGCAAAGACAGTGCCTAAGCAGGGTCTCTGCTGTTTTCTGCTCCATCTGCCTTCTTCGGTACGCAGTGATATCCAAATGCACAGGCAGGAGGGGAAGGGGTATCTTACCACATCCACCAGAGGCTTGCTGTTTCCCATAGGACCAAAAAGGCAACATGTTCAAAGTCCAGAACCCCAGGATTTCAGTGTCTAATGCCTCCTGAAATCCATGCACCTAAATGCATGAGATCTTGGAGCTTTGCCCGTACTGAGTCCTGAGACACAGGCTAGGATGGAGCCAAGCACAGGAACCTTCATAGGCATGCATCCCAAACCGTGGGGTACACTTAGAAATTAGCCATAAAAGAAAAAAGACCAAACCAGAAACATCACTAAGCCTGACATGGGGTTAAGCTTCGAAATATCTTGCCATAGATTTTTTCAGATGATGAAAATTTAGTTGAGTTCCAAAACGAAGAAAAGAAATGAGTAGAAGAAGATCCCCCCATGGGCTGAAGCAGCTTCCGGCCCAAACCGCAGTGTCGGGGGGCTGTGCGAGCAGTCAGGAAGGGTCGGGGTAGGTTTGCCCTCTTCCCATGCCCTTCCCAAGGCCTCGGCCAAAGGCCCCTCCCAGGGACAGCAGATCAGCCTCGACGGACCTTTGGTATGACCCTGTACAACTGCTCTTAAATCCTTAAAACAGCTTAGTTTAAATGTCAGTGAAAGATCACAGAGTAAGAGCACATACATATTCGGCTATCACGGTTCAGCTGACAGGAGGTAATTTGTTATGCTGCTGTAACTTGATCCTATCTCTGTCAAGTCCTTAGATGCCAACATTACTTTTGAAAGTGGGGCATGGACAGTCAAGGCATGTAAGGGTTTCTGAAAACTTCACCCACAGGGATAGACGCACAAATAACAAAATCCTCCGAGACAGAAAATTGTTTCTGTCTAATTATTCCCAGTAAAGCTAAGTTGAACATCCCTCTACATTCCTGCGTGTGCTGGTATATTACTTAATAATCCTTCACTAACACCTTGCAGGTTTCTCTTGCGCTGCGAGGCCGCTGTTCCTGCTTCCAGCCATGTCTGCATGAAAGACCGGGAGAAGTCGATGCATACAGGTGGGGCTGGTCTCGCCTCGAGCAGGGGAATGGCCTAACTGACCCCTTTTCTATGGTTCTCTGGACAGTGTAAATAAAATCCATTTCTAAGGTCTCAAACCAATGAATTTTCCCAGTGGATCTTTACGAAGTTATTTAGCTCAAGTGTCCCTGTAATTGTGATAGATTGAGACAATTCATACCAGCTGTAGAGTGGGCAGCAGGAGAAAGCAGGGATGAACGCGGACATTGGTTCAAGACCCTTTGATGGATTTTATTTACACAGGGTACATTCATCAGGGAAAAGGCAGTCTGAGAGGTACAGTCCATCTTGAGCTCAAGGGGGAATGGCGGAGGGAGGGAGGTACAGGCCTGGGAACGTGAGTTTGCTTCAACGGCTGTGAAAGCAACAGGCTAAGAAAGGCAGCATGTCCCTGTGGACAACCTACAGGGTTTCGGCCATGACATCACTGGTCACCCCAGCTGACTGGGCACAATTTAAAAACAGAGTCCCGGCTCTCAAATTCGATCTCTTCAGGAACACGACGGACAACTACAGTGGTACCGGGAAAAAGAAGTAACTAAGACACCTGAGCTCCAGAGCTGGCCAGCAGGAGCAGCAAGGAAACCACCACAACATAATGTATTGTAAGGTTCAGCATTAAAAGAAAAAGAATTAAATGTATAATTTTACATGGCACTTAAAAAAAAATCTATTTTAATTTCCAGAGATTGGATTTCCTCCTTGCCCTTCTCCCAGGTCACTTTCTCTGTGCTCAGTCTTAACCTGGTGATTTCTCATTGCACTTCCAGCAAGTGCGAATGGTGTGTCGCTTTGCAAACTGTGTTCCCTCTAGACTTAGATTATTATTCGCTATTGATTCATTGCATCCATCCACAAAGATGCGTATTGCAAAATATCCAGGAGCAGTACAAGCAAAGCAATACAAAATACCATTAAAAATGGAAAGAACCAGTCATCCAGAGAAGATGCAGGATATGAGCAATGGCAGGTTTGTCGGGCTGTGGCATCAGTTCCCAGCTTCCCTTCAACAAACCCTAAGGAGTCTGATGCAGAAGAAGAAAAAAAAGAAGCTATTGCCTAATGCTGGCTTTGCCCACAAAAGCTCCACAGAAGCCAAAGCAGCAGCCCAAGCAGGACGTAACAACAGCAGGCTCGAACATGCCCCAGCCAAGCCAGCAAAGGGGGACATGGTGGGATATAGCTGGCATGTCATGTGTTGTGGAAGTGGAGACAGATCACAAACTTCCTAAAGCCCAGTCTCAGGTATGACACTATTTTTTCTGGTGTTCTGAAGCAAATAAAAACCCACCCTCTTTGCCTCAGTTTCCAAAGCAAGCATTTCCAAGCAAATGCTTGAGGCTGACACTGCTTAGCCACTTCAGAGAGATGCCACACAGGTGCATGCTACAGATATATCACGATAGTCACAGGCAGACTCCCTTGGACTGAGTCCCAGTAGAAAAATGGCTGTACGGGTCCTGGCAGAAGTCAGGACGATTTAGTCCTTAAAACAGTCCTTCCTGGTTCCTTGGTGATGGCATTGCATTGCCTAGCTTTGCTGCGGGCGAGTTTTCAAGCCCTTACCGTACCGGCTCTGTAACCCCATGCTTCACAGCTGCCCAAAGCAACGGTTGACACGAGTTCCTCATGGGAGAACGCAGCAAAGGACATAGCTTTGACAGGGCCCTCAAAATTAGACCTGCTAAAAAACGTAGGAAGAATCACGAGGCACTGCTTCTCTCTGCTTGGGGTTTCAGTGGGGACGAGAGACCACAGCTCTACCACGAGCAGGGGGCCAGGCAGAGACACTGAGATAGCTCTTCTCCGAGCAGAACAGCTGAAAGCATGGCAGAAGTGCCTCCCCACCGCCCTTGCTTTCCTTCTGGTTGCAACCCAGACACGTGCAATTTAAAGTTCACCTTCTTCGCAGACTCCCCCTCGAAGACTCTGCCACTAGTAGCACTTCACAGTGGTTCAGTGACTGCACCCAGAATTTCGCCCTCTCCCTTCCCCTTGGCCATTCCTTCTACGGCTCACATTTTTTCTCCTACTCTTATTCTGTGCACATAGAAAATGAAAGAGAAGAAAAGAGAAAAAATATATTGCTCACTGTGTACTCCAAGCAGAAAAATCTATGTACACAGAGCACACAAATCATCTAATTCAGGGCTTTGTTTGCAGGAATTTAATATTCATAATGCACCTATTTTTGTTTTAGTGCTACCCATGAATATAACTGAATAATTGCTGCTGATTAAAGACAAAAAAGAAAAGAAATGTTAGCGCTGAGACAAACAAACACTGACTGTGTGGTAAATAGAAACACTCAAGGATTTAATTCTCTAAATAAAGGAAGGGAGGGGGTAATGAAAGCAGGGAGTTCCTGCCATTGCATTCAAGAGAACTGCTCAGCTAGTGTTTCTGGTTGTAGTTTTCTACAATAATTTACAGTGCTAATCTAGTATTTGCCGTACAAATGGTTGTAGCCCCAGTGTAATATTGGAAAATTTTCTTTTCCTGTTGAATACAAGACTGAATTCATGTCTTCTCTCCTGTGTAGGGCATCCCTGCCTCTGTTGCAATTTCCACTGGTGGCTCACGTCCAGCTGAGCCGGACAGGCTGCGACACTTACATAGGGCAAGGGAAAACTGGCACCGGCCTCCCTGAAGACGCAAGAGCCTGCCCCGGGCCAGTCACCAAACGAGCACGATGGAAAAAGGTCCATCTCGCTCCACCTTTCCACACGCACGGCACCAGTCCTTGCTCCCCCGGCTCGGTGCAGGGAGGTGCTGTCAGCACCAAGGGGTGCCCTGCAGCCCGCCGAGCCCTCGCCCCACGCATCCGTTTTCTCTATGGCACCAAAATAAAAGCCTCTCCATTAGACAGAGAGCTTGACAAAATGAAATTGATTTTCAAAAGGGATGTTCACTCAATAGCTTTCCTTGAGACACTTCTGGTCAGATTGTCCACCAAATTTAACAACCTACATGTCTTGTCGAAAATACAGGCTCCAGGAGCGTAAGACTTTTATTGTTAAGATTTATTTTATCATCCAATATTACAGCCATTCAGGATAGATTGTATCCCCTGGCAGTTTAAGGAAACTTTTTTCCCTGTATTCATTAGAAGGAAAATAAAGTGCTTGCAAAAACTGGGAAGCCCCCAATTTCAGTTAAATCAAGAGCATTTCAGGGACTTCACCTTCAAGAAAGCACAGAGATAATTTACATTCTGACCTAGATTTCTAACCCAAATGTATTTGCCTGAATGTGAAATGACATTTCATTTGCTCAAGGGTTCTATTTATTTATTTAATTACCAAAGGAAAGGGGCGGGGGGGTTGGGGCGGGGGGGAAGCACTTTTTCTCAGATCCTACCAAAAGAATCGGGAAGAAAATAAATCAATTCTCTGGTCATGCCTAAGTGGAGGAAGAGTGGTCCTTGAGAGGTCACTGTGCCTGCACATCTGCTTCACGTGCTACACACGTCCCAAAGCTGTGCTGAAGTGAAACATCTAGTTTAAATAAGTGCTTTGGCCCAATGGGACCCAAGTCCATGGTCAGCCCCTGTGCTGTGGTCCATGTGGCCTCAGGAGCTAAGCTGAGAATGGGAAAGCTCAGAGATATTTGTGATTATATAAGACACTTCCTGAACATTTCTGGAAAGCTGTAGTCCCAAAACAAAGTGAAATCAGGATTTTGACGTGTAGGAAAAATTCTATCTCCATCTATGGGAGAGTCCATGAAATAGCTCTGAAAGGCCTTCAGCCACTGAGCTGTTTACCTTCAAAGTCTGGAAGCTTCTGGGTTTCTTCCCCAGCTAACTCAGTCCTGCTAATTTGGCACTTCAGCTCTGAGAAGGGCCAATAGTTGCTGTTCTGCAGGAAGAAGGAGAGCAGCAGCCAGCCAGCAAAAGAGGGAGAGAGGAAACTCCTGGCAATTGCCTTGCCTCCAACAGGCACTTTCATGTCTCCTCCTGAACTCTTGCCTACTTGCTTCTCTAAATCACAGCATTGCCACTGCCCGTATAAATGTCTAATCTCATCAAGAACAGCATTGCACATTATACGGCATCTAGTTTCATGCAATAATCCTTCCCTGCGCCTCTTCTCCCTCTGCTCATTTTTTATGGAGTTATAATATACTGGATAGTTTCCTGCCCTGGGAGGAACAAGGACAGCAGCAGATCTGAGGCAGGCAGTGGCAGGACCCTCCAGCAGTCCCTTTGCAACTCACCACCTAACAGATCCTGTGAAAGACACGTAAGGAGGAAGAAAGAGCCTTAATATTGCACTACAGAGCTAATCATCATGGAGAGAAGCCTTTGTGCATTGTGAAGTGCAGGGCAAAGCAGCTCAGCTCGAGTACAGTCAACAACCCCTTGTTCCGACACAAACAGATGCTCATCACAGAAAGGCAGATGAATGGAGAAAGCTGGAGAAAATGACATAATTAGAGAGCAGCACCTTTGAATACGAGTGTGCTAAGATAAAACTTGCCCCTGCCCTCCATCCACTTACCAGCAGGTCCCTGGAAATAGTTATGTCTAGTACATGACAAGAATCTAGTCATTAGCTCTGTATTTGCTGGCCGCCAATGCCTGACCTGCTGAATTCATCTGGCTAAGAGGTTTATTTTCCTCTACTTTATTCCTGACAGTGTCATCTTTTAAAATGCACGCACTCCTCTGTCCTAGAAGAAGCTTTGCATGGTCCCTCTGAGGACATGAGAAGCTCAGAAAGATTTCCAAGTAAAACAACTGAAGTGCACCTTGACTTCTCTCCTGTGGGGACCTGCCTACCCAAGCTGCACACTTCCACAAACACCATACAAGAGCCATCAAAAGATAAAAGCTCTTTTCTGGCCACCACAAGACCTTCCAGAGGAGCACTTGTCCTAGCCATCAGCTTTGCTGTTGAGCTTCTGAACATCAGAGCTAGCTCCATCCCTGCAGCTTTCTTCAGCTGCCGTTGGAGATGGCTCTGCGTCCACATGGCTTGCTGGCCACCAAAAGCTGGGCTGCAGCTAAGGCTGCTAATGTGCACGTATCATCACTCTGGCCAAGAGGAACTTTGTCCCTTGGTACTGGCTGATAGTCACTCTAAGATTTTGTGCTCTGAGTGCCAAACAGGCCGAGTTATTTAGCTCCAGCAATTAAGACCTCTGTTTTGACTCCAGAGAGCCACAGTTCAATTCCTGCATATGATTCATCTGGGCTTATGGGTGGATAATGAGAGAGGAAAGTATTTGTGCTCCAAGGGGCTTTCATTGTTCTCTAGCTCTTTGTATTCAACCCTAACGCTCAGTGGCCACCTGCCTTCCTCCCCAGCCTTTTGAAGAGGAATTCTTTGGTTCTCTTTGTTGTTCTCCTTGTCCCGCGCTGCCGAGGCAGCTACCAGCCAAGCTCATACCTTAGAAATGTGTCAATAAAGAGGGAAGAATTCAGACTGCCTGGAAAAGAGAAGCACAGCGGCACAGGGACAGGAGGGAAAAGGACTCCTGCAGGTCACGTTTCTGACAAACTAGGTAGAAGACAAACAGTCCATCTCTCTTGATAAAGCAAAACAAAATAAAACAAAAACAACGGAGGAAAGCTGTGAAAGTCAGCCTGACACTCATTGTGGGAAGCGTCCGTAAAACACAGGCTCCCCAGTAAATTATACAGGAGCTTCTTGATTAGAGAGGCAGCGAGTCTGCCTAATGCATCTTCCCCCACCTCCATCAGTCACTGCACAGCTCGGAGAGAGCTGTGTCTTCCCGACACAGCCGAAGCACGGCGGCCGGATGGATGAATGCACGGTGGCTGTGCTCGCCTCCCTCCACATGATCCTGTAAGCTAGAGGAAGCCCTGCCGAGCGCAACAAAGGCTGCAGCTGAGAGATGGCTCTGACCTGGAAAGGCGGTGAGACACAAAGTTTTCATGTCAGGTCTTGGAGTAAATTCACAGGATCCCTCAGCAACGGCTTCGCCTGTGCAAGACATGCGATAAAATATAACTGGCGGCATGTGTCTGTCGGGCGGGGGGGGTGGTTGCGGTGTTACTTGTGCATCATTTGAAGCCATTTGTGTCTGTACAAAATTCAGTGCTGCTTCTTTCTGCTGTAAAGATGGCTCCACGAGGCTCCAGAGGCTCCAGCCCCTCTGCCGCCAGGGATAATCCTTCTGCTGTAATCAAGTGTCTAGTGCCCACGTGCCCCAGCAGGACCCTCCCTGGCCCGCGACCAGCTGCTCAGCCTATGCCACACTCCTCACACGGAAAATTCCCAGCAGCGGGTCTGCTTGGCCTTGTAGCGCAGAAGAGCGCAACGACACAACACAAAGAGCGTTGAGCGGAGCGGTGCCCGCAGCCCCCTCTTGGCACTAGGCACTGTATGTTTCCATTGAGCAAGACAACCAAAACGGGAAAAGGGGAAACAGAGGCAAAAAGAGCTTGTCTCGTCACACAGGTAGTCAGCATCAGGTGAACCCAGTCCGCGTGGCCTGGATCCCGCCGGCTGTGCTCGCCGCCGGGGTGCACGGTGGCGTGAAGCAGCCTCCGTTCGCTCTGCCCTCCCAGCTGCAGAGCTGCGTAAGCTGTCCTCCGGGGGAACCGCTTCCCTGCGGTGCTGCGAGGGAGTGAACGCACGGCGACCGGGAGCAGCCGTCTGGGCACGGCCGGGGAGAGGCTCTCTCGGTTTGCACCAGCCACAAAGAGCCACAGCAAGAAGGGCCTTTGCTGCACGTCGCATGGGCTCCGGTGGATCTGGGAGCCGCCTGGCTTTCAGGAGCCACCGTCAGCCTGTCCCAGCTGCCAGCGCAGCAAGCATGGCAGGGCTCACCCTCTCATGGGCACGGGCTCCTGCCGTAAGAGGTGCAGAAGGGGTTTCATGCCGACTCCGAGCTGCCCTGCCAGCACCCCTGCCAGCTTCATGCAGCAGCTCGACCAGCCCCAAATGCCCCCAGCACCATCCCTCCACTGCATAGTGAATATTCCTTCCTCCGTGCAGCTGGGTGCTTCCTGGGTTGCATTATCTATACCTCACCTTTGTACGGGGCCTGATTTCCTCAGAGCCCTGTATAAAGTGCAGTTAGTGTCTTCCCCCTCCCCTCTCCCCATCAGCTGAAAAGAAGTTGTTCTCCCTCCACCACGGGAAAGCTGAAGCTGGTGGCACTTAAGAGACATGTCCAAAATCCCATGTGGATTCGGGGTCACTCAGCGCTTCCACTCGGCACAAGCCAGATATTTCCGCACTGATCTATGTTTAGGACATAAGGCAAGTCTCTCCATGGATATAAAAACAAGACACTAAAATAAATAACTATCCATTCAAGTCCACAGACTGTGAATATAGTTAAGGGAATAAATTGCTCCCAGCTACTCTGAGCCCTTGCAGCCCCAGCCCAGTAACTTGTTTATGCGAATGCCTGCAGGTCAGAGGCTCATTCATTGTGCCTCACCTGATGCATCCAGAAATACCAACCCCCTCAGGCTAAAATCACAGAGCTAAATTAACTATGTTAATCAGTTGCACACTTTTCTCCTCCCAAGCCCAGGCAGCACAACTCCCGTTGCCTGCGGAGACAGGCTCCACACCGATGGCGCTGCAGCCCTGGCTGGAAGGAAGCGCTATCTCTGGGGGAAACATGAAGGCTGGCTTCTCCTTCCCGGGTCTGCAGCTGGCTTTGCAATGCGACTCTTACAGCCCGTTCTCACACTGGAAAGTCGGTATAGGTGTTATACTGCTGCGAGAGAAAACTATTACTAGGAAGCTGCTTTACATTCAAAGAAGTGTTTCCATACAAAAAGGCATACAAAAGCTGGTCTAAAACAGCTACTTCTTGTTGTAGCCCCAACCTAGCAGAAGTGTAATATTTTCCAATTATATAGCACAGATTTGGCATGACTCTCCAGTGTCGGCCAGGCCTAAGTTAGTTCTTACCTCCTCCTGGCCCTCACTTTATCCTGCACGGGAGGATTTGTACGCGCCAAAGAGCCTTGGAGTGGCTTTGCAGAAAAGTGCCAAAGAAGGGCAAGGCATTCAGTGAAGATGAGTCCTGGGCCCAAAAGCGCAGGCATTAGTTACACTCATGTTTTGCTTTCTTGGGGCTGCTGGGGCTGCCAGCAAGGAGGTGACCGACATGCTGCTCTGTGGCTCCAAGCCCATTTGCCACCCCTCGTCCTGCCCTTTGCAGGCACCCAGGGACAGTGGGCAGGATGGGCTCCAGCCCAGCAGAGCACTGTGAGACAGCTGCAACCTCAGGCCAGGGAGGAGGAGGCCTGGGGAAAGCATGGTCTCTGCTTGCTCAGCCTGCCGGACACGGGGGTGTTTGCTTCTCTTTGCCCCAGAACCGCAGCTCCCAGCCCAGCAGGCGCGTGCCAGCTCCGCGACCGCCCCTCGTGCATGCTGAGGCCAGCGAGGGCTGCTGCCTGCCCCACACAGCCCCTGGCGCTCTGCCTTGACCGGGGAGCAAGCTGGGGCCACGGGCCGGTCAGGGCCTGAAGGAGAGATGCAGATTGTCCACGGCCTTGGCCAGGAGAGGAACCAGAGGCCTTGGCCAGAGCAGGACCTAGCCGCTGGGGACAGGAAGGACGCAAAGTCCAACTGCCCTCAAGGCTTTTGGCATGCGCTTCCCACCATCGCTAGTAGTGACACAGCTGCAGTGGTGGGAATTTGTTTGCAGAAATTCCCCGGTGTCAGCAAGGCTACATAAAGAGGGGGGAGGCTGCGCTAACAGCTCTGAAGCCACAGGGCCTCTCCCTCAGCCAAACCCCCATCTGATTAGCACGTACTTGTTTTTCCTGTTCCCACACTGTTAGCATATTATCCTTTGCACCATATCCCAGGGACTCATTAAGCAGCTCGGATTTGCTAGCACTCTAACCCTATTCAAACCAGGGAGCTGCTGCACAAAGAAACAGGAGTAAAATCCAAACACCCTTTCACCATCCGCCTGGGCGCTTGGCTGTGCTTGATCAAAGCGTTTCCAAAGACTGAGGAGCTGCTCTCAATGAGAACAGTGCAGACAGCTTATCGGGGGAGGCCTGATGCAGTGGAAAACATTCATGGGGTTTAGCCCAATTTCCTCAGGAAATGAGGCTTGTTGAGTCACAACTATTAGTCACAGTGCCTAATAAATTCTGAACCTTTTGGACAATTTCAGACAAAATTGACAAAAAGGGAGTCCTCAAGGTGTCAGGTTCCTATGAGTTTCGTGAAAATATGCCACCAGGCAAAGGAGGAGCGCTCCCGGGACGCCGACGGGGAAGGCTGCAGAGAACCTGCGCTGAAGGTGGGCATGGGAAGCAGCCTTCACCGCTCCCGCTGCTCCCGGGCCTCCCGGCTCCAGCGTGACTGGAGCAACCCAGATCCTGAACCCCCAAGGGGAAAACCGCCTGAGTAAAACACCTGCAGTCTAAATTACCTCTGCAGAGCATCCGCGGGGATCTGTAACGCCAGGATGGGACACATCTCACTAGAGGGGCAGTCAACAGGAGCAGTCAGTGCAGGAGTTCACTTCTGCTCCAGCCATAGTTTGCTGATTTATGTTTAAAACACAGACAATTAAATTACATGGGAGCTGATGCTGCTTAATGCATAAAGGCGCTGAAATGCCAGGCCTCATCAGGTTGCCATGTAAATCACCATAGTTAACTGGGTAACAGAGAGCACAAAATAACATGGGCTGAGCATGCATCACCCACAACTCCCTGGCAGCAGCAGAGCAAAGAGGCGTTACGTGAGGATGAGCAGGGCTGAAGGGGAGCAGCACCATCAGCAGCACGGCCAGGTTCAGGCTGCCACGCAGGGCCCGGGGATCTCGGCTGACCCACGTGTGTTTGGTGTTGTGCTCCCAATCGGATGGGGAGAGCCCGTCTCCAGCAATTTCCCCACTGAGCAGTTCCGGTTCCAGGGAATTAAAATCAATACAAATGATGGAATAAGAAGAAGAGAAGAAGGGCAGATGAATGAGAAAGAAATAGCAAAACTAGGAAAATAGCACCAGGACGAGATGGCTGGACAGTGACTGAGAGGCAGGAAGGGAAGCACGGGGCAGAGAGACCTTCTGGCTCAGGGTAGGCTCCCGGCAGACGCTCTGGTTTGTGCACCCAACCTGCACTCATGCTGCTGAGAGACAGGCAACTCCCTGTGGGACAAATGTGAGAACTTAGGGTGCTGACCACCTTCACCCTCGCCCCATGGCACCCCGCCCTGTCTCCAACTCCAGCACTGACGCTGGTCTGGCATCTGGGCCAAGCAGCTGCGCCAGCAGAAAAGCTGACCCTGCAGAATACCAAAGTGGTTCGTTGCCCCTGGCTTGACCCCCCCGAGCTGCCCCAGCACAGAGTTAAGCGAGTGCTGGCACGCAGGCAAGGAGGAAAAGCCATCCTTTCCCAGGAACTGGCTCCCCATCGCTGCCGAGGAAGCAGCCCTTCTGTAATTCGAAATAAGGCAAAGCATGTTCAGTCTTTAAGACTTTAACAAAGACCAAATCAGTAGCCTGGAAAAATACCACTTATCACTGTGGGAGTGCACACAGCAAAGGGGACACCCCAAGGGAGCGTGGGGGAGGATTTAACCCTTTCGGCTCCTGAAGCCTGAGTACTTGCCTCCGCAACCTGATCCTTCTTTTAATACTGTTCCTCTTGCTTGGTTTTGTGCACCTGAGCACACAGCTGTGTGCAGCAGTCAGAAGTAGTGGTGGGGGAGGAGGTAGCTGAAAGACCCCAGTGCTGGTGACAGCGTGTGCAGAGAGGTTATAGCTGGCTGGAGGCAGCCAGCCTGGTCCCTGCCCCAGCCAGCGCCGGGGGCTCAGGGCCACGCTGGGATCAGGGCTCTCTGGAGCCACTGCAGGATGGGGGACTGCAAGCCCCTGACCTCACCCCCAGCTCCAGTAAGCCATTTAATAGCGTATCTTCACATTAGGGACACAGCAGATATTGAACTGACAAAAGCAGTCACTAGAGCCAGCCAAAAGGCTGGGAAGTGATAGAGCAGACTGTTGTCCACACTGTTAATAGCATGAGGACCCCTTAAAAATCATCATCCACCCCTGCCAGGATTTAACTCCTAAAGGCAGATGCTTGCTTCTCTCCAGGATTGAGCCCAGGAGCAGAAGGACATGTCTGCTGTGTCGCGTGGTATGCAGGGGAGCCCAGGAGAAAAACAAGTGAGCTGAACTGGTGCTGTAGATGCTTCCCAAGCCAGGAAGTGCTGCCTGTGCAGCAAAAGCGGTGATGGTAAAGGGAAACGAGGGACAACCCTCTCATACCAGGGTGAGGAGGGAGTGACTGCCGGAGACCCTTCTGGATGAGGCCATCCCTCGAGAAAGGTTGGAGAAGAGCATCTGCAGATGTGACAAAGCACTGAATGCTGTCTTTGATGCACAGGGCGGAAGCTACCAAATGAGCTGATGTAAAGCTTTGCTTCGCTTGCCCTTTCTTAACACTTCCATTTCTGAGCACAGGACTTTTGCTGCTCATTAATTAACCCATTCTGAAGAAAAAGCTTTTGCTGTGATATATCATGAAAAATGAGATGTGTGCAGAGGGTGGGAAGGCATGGGAGACAACGGGAGCAACTACTCTCACAAGGTTTTCTCAGCAGAAGCGAGGGAACGTACGGAGCATTGGGGATTTCACGGGAAACATTAGCACTGTCAAAGGTCACCCATCTCTGCGAGAGCGCCACAATTCAAACAAACAGCCCTTGCAAGCCAATTAGCAGCAAATGTGACAGATCTGGATTTTATTTATGTAGCATCTAGCAAACAAACCCAGATTTCAGCACCATCTAACATGGACGCATAGGCTGGCAAGGCCACGCACCAGGTTCATCTTGTGGCTGCTCCGTGTTTTTAATCCCCATGGAGGTGTCAGGTCTTTTGCAGCACTGCGCACTGTAGCAGCAAAGGGGCTAAGAACACGCTGCAAATTACCGCCAGTGCCATGATCATAGTCTCAACTGATTCTTGGGCGTATGAAATTATCAGGCAGGAAATTTTAGCTGAAGAAAAGGAATCTCTTTTCTCACACAGAATGCAATTATATGGTACAGTTTATTATCACCAGATGTTGTGGTAGCCAAGAGCACAAGCTGCTTCAAAAGAGGCTAGAAATATGAATGGGGCAGCAGATCCATCTCTGGCTACTGAGCTCAGTGGCCTGGCTGCAATCTCTGGCTCGGGACGTCCCTGTGCCTCTCCCTGCTGGAAGCTGGGAACCTCTGCCATGGGAAAGTTCACGCTGCACATCTCTCATTTCTGAGACCTTTTCCTTAGCATCTGCTGCTGGCCAGTGTTGGAGACAGAGTGGAGAGCGTGAGTTGTGAGCTGCTCCGGCCCGGCACAGCCATGCTCAGGCTTTTCTTACTGGGGAGATGGGGGATGATAAAGAAGAAACCAAGAGTAAACTGCACTCCGGTGGGTGCATTGCAGTGAACTGGCTGTGTGCTGGCAGGCAGACATTGGAGTAAGCGAGGGTTTAGATCCAGGCATCAGTCAAGCTCTCCTGGCTGGGGGTAACTACCTTCAGAGGACTTGGAGTTTTTTTTGAAATCAGCATAATATGCAACAAGTTAGTCCATCCTCATGTCTCAGACCATGGGCTAGAAAGCGTGCATGCTTGTCTGAGGCTCTGTGGCAGACCTTAGGGATGAATTTCACGGCATTGGGCTCTGTGTGCCTCGGCTGGACTCGCATTGCTGAGGCCTGAAACCTGGCACTCCATCCCTCCCAGCAGAGCAGAGCAAGACCCCATCCCTGATGGCCTGGCTAGGGCCTTTCTCCTCTGCACTCCACACAGTAAAGCTTGACCTGGACTGCAAGATGAACCAATGCCCCACATTCAAACTCTTCCACACCTGAGGGCAAGGAAAATTGTTAAATCCTCTTTTTCACAAATTTAAATCTAACGTGCTGCTCCTTTGTCCACATTGCAAGTTGTTCAGAAGAAAAAGCACATGGTGCTGTTGGATTAATCACTGCCACTCACTGGTGCGGTTCACACACATATCAGCCCAGCAGGAAGTAGTACTGAGTTTTGTCAGTGTAGAAGTACTTTTCAAATATACATATAACAAACCTAACATCAAAGATCCTGAAAGAGAAACTTCTTTCAGATGATATCCCAGGCTCAGCCTCTATAGAGCACAAACAGAAGGGATGAATGATGCTGGAAACAACAAAGAGAAGCAAATTGTCTCCTCTGGATGAACTCAAGCTTAAAATCTAAAAAAGGAACTTGTCTTGCTTTTGTCTCTGCTGAAAATCCACCTCCTGCTTGGGCAATACGCTGTTGTTCAGGAGGCAAGAGGCAGCCAGAGAGCTGCACTGAAGCATGGTCAAGCTCTACTTACAACCCCCCCCCCCAAATCTCCAGAGAAACAATAGAAAGTGAACATTTGCTTTGATCAGCCTATCCAAAACTCCATCATATTAATGTAATATGCTAACTAATAGTAATAGTAATATTTTACATTTCTGAGGTGCTTTTTATCCAACAATCTCCAGACAACTCTACCAACACTCCTTCACAGATTCCTCCCTGAGACGCAAGGTAAGTAAGGGTCTCATCTCTTCCTTCTAGACGATTAAATGGAGGAAGAGGTGATATGAGCCCCGAACTGCACCAGAGATTGTACGGAGTCTGTCAGGAGCCTCACAGCGGAAAGAGAAAGGTGCAGACACCTTTGCAGGAAGGTTCTCAGACACCACAGTGCACACGGGAAGAGACAGGCGGTGGGCGAGCTGAGGGTCCTTGTGAAGGCGGGCAGCGGCGGAGGTGTGCCCCACGCAAACCCCAGCAGGTACTTGCCTCCCAGGGAGCCCTCCAGCAGTTCAAATAGAGAAATGTGTCAGGTAACCCTCTTGTCCTATCAGAGCTAGCCAAAGTAGCTCAGATTTCAAATACTCGCTGCAAACCAGTTATGTGCCATTTATGGTGTGGCTGATGTGGCACAGCCTCACTCTGATAGAGGCTCTCCAATAGGGACCACGTCTCCTTTTCTCTCAGAGCACCTGCACCTCCACCAGTACCGCAGGAGTACAGGCAACATCCCCCTTTACAAGGCAGCTGCGAGCCTGGGCCTTGAAACATGGAGCAACACCCAGCAACGATATGTCACTTAAGGAGAGGCATCCCCAGCCATTATATAAATTGCTGATTCTTCATTTAACAAGTTAGCATTAATATTTATTGCAGTATGTTCACAATTGTAAAGATCTTCATTTAAAATGTTTTGTGCCTCACACCCTGTCAGCAGGGAAAGCACTATGAGGCAGAAAACAGGCTTGCCGGCTCTAATGCAAAGTGATGGCTCTGACTTCAGTAGGGAAGCCTATTTCCAGCAGGAACATCTGCTCTCAGTGTGGTAACTGGGTACCTAATCGAGAAGGCTGGTAGCAGATGGAACGGGAAAGTTTCTCCTTCTCTTGCTGCAGAGCTGCAGAGACCAAGGTTCACCACCTTACCAGATTGCTTGCTGGGTGGTGCAGTCATCCCTGTTTGGATCTCTGTGCTTTCTTATCTTCTTATTCCAAAGCAAGCAGGGGGGGAAAGTGCTTTAATTGTTCTAACCAGCAAGAGCAACCCAAATTTAGATCTGGTGCCAGAAGACATGCTGCTGGTGGTGACGCAGTTTTCAATCTCTTGTATGCCTGTGGAATCACAGCTCGTCTGCTGTGAAGAGGTTTGCGTGGTCTGAATCACAGACATCAGATAGCAGAAAAGGTGATAACTGTCTACAAGTCGGGAGAAGGAAGGAGGAGAGGGGACTGGTTGAGAGGAACCAGGCAAGGGAAAGGTGAGAGTACAGTGAAGCAAAATAAAGATTAAGGTGGAAAAGTGAGAACAACTTAATGCTAAGATCTGTTAAACCTTCCTCTTGCAAAGCCTTATGCAGGTGCTTAACTTTGCAGACTGTGAGTAATCCAATTAAAGTTGCTAAATCCTGCAGAGACTTAAATTCGGGGGAATTAATGATAGCGCGCAAAGTTAAGCACACGCTTACTGGGTGAAATAGTGTAAAATAGTCTCCTTTGGAGAGGAAACTTCGTGACTCGGAACTTTTAGATGTGGAAAAAACACCATCAAATGTATCAAGAAATAATCTTACACTGGGTTGGAAGAAGTGTTTGATGTGACCTAAAAGTCTCTTCCATCTCTGACTTTTATTAGTCTGTGACAAGACTTAAAAGGTCATCTAGTCCACCCCTTTGCTAACGCAGGATTATTCCCAACAGCACAGAGCCTGTTACTTTGTCTAGTCCAGTTTTAAATGAAAAACCCTGCAAAATTTCCTCTTACCAAGGACCGTTATCCTTCCAATTCTAATGTGTTTCTTTTTGTCAATAGTTCTGTCAGTATAATGAAATCCTTACTGTGCTAAATTGCTAAAAAAGATCTAAAAGTTGAATCTCCTTCTAATATGACATGAAAGTGCTGGTATAAAAATAGGATTGTATTAGCGATTCTCCACTGTATTGTATTAACATCCTATTTCACTTAAGAGAGGCAGGACTGAATTATCTGCGGATTCTTCCAGCCACTACTTTTACAAAGCTGTGTATTTGGGGTTCAGGGCTGCATGACTTCCCATTAAAGCAATATCATAAAATCCTATGAGGCATGCAAAATGCTGAGGTAGGAGTTTAGGGCATGTGCCAAGCACCGAGCCTGACACCGCTCTTCCTTGCACCCAAGCAGACTCAGCGAGGCTGCCAGGGGAGCTCAGGCCAAGACGTGCGAGGGGCAACTGCATTTGGGAGGTCTATGCCCCTTGGTGATGGACAGACCTCAGTGATGGATAGCATGACACGGGGCAGAGTCTGTGCCCAGGGGATTTAAGAAGGAGAGAGGTTAAATCATTAGTCTGGGAGGTGGCAGGTCTTGCCTCTGCCACCGACTGTGTTTGCAATCCTGGCAGAGCTACTCCCCACTTTATCCCTCACGCTTTCCATCAGAAAAGAAGAGGATAATAGTCCTTTGTTCGTCACAGGGTTTGTCCTTCCTGTCTGTTAAAGCTGTAACTTCATTGCAGATGGACTGTCCCTTTGTAGCACCTATACACAAAGGCAAGCACAGCTGGCTCCTTTGCTGATGTCAGGGCCCCAAAGCGTTACTGTAACAGAAACAAGCAGAGTTGAAATCACGCCTTTCCCTTGTACCCTTTGTGCACTATCGGCAACAGCATTCCTCCTCTTGAATGCTACCCAGCACTGCTCCTGGCCCCTGGCAGCAGAGTGGCCAGGGAGAGGAGCCGGAAGGCAGACGGGCAAGATTAGAGGCCCCAAGGGTAGAGGAAAGTACAGCCAAACCTCTTCTTGATCAAGTGGTTCACCTCCTCATTTCTGGCCAGCCAGAGAAGGTAGACCACAAGGGAAAGATGAAAAGCATGTGCTAAGGAAAAGCAAGACTTAAATGTCCGGCGTGGAACTGAGGAATGGAGATGGGGCAGGGAAGGGGGTTCCTGGTCCTCCCTTTGCCAGAAGAGAGCCCTGGGCCGACACAAGGGCAGGACAGTGGCTGGAAAGAGCTGGCAGCAGAGACTGAACGACCAGAATAAAGTAGAAATGGCCATCTCTAGGCAATTTTGAGGGCGCTTCTACAAATTCAACTCCCAAGAGAAGGACTGAAGCTCAAAGCACACTTACAGGAACAAAGCTCCTGGGAACTTCAGATCAGCCAAGGGCACAAAGAAATGGTCAACGGGTTTGGGACTGGCACCCAAGAAAGTGCCTCAGCAGGGAGCTCAGTCCAGCTCAGTCCAGGACAAGTAGAGCCCGAGTAAGCAGAAAACAGGCCTTGTTCTGAGCTGTCCCGGCTGCCGTCAGTACCACAGCTCATGACAGTTACTGCAAAGCGTTTGCCTGCTGCTAGATGGCAAGTACAAGCCCTTCCTAATTGCAAACAAGTATTTAAATAAGAAACTTTACACAGCCCACCCCATCAGAATTTACCCGAGATTAATACATTTTTGACAATAAAATCCCACACTGAATTAACTCCAGTTCTGCTAAAAAATAAGTGTGGATTCTTTGAAGGTCCCTGAGCTTCAGCGAAGCTGTCCTTAGCATCACATTTACCAGGAAGCTGGAAAACCAGTTTCATCTTGTTTTAGCTCTGTTCTAGTCACCATTCCCAGCATGTTCTGCGGGCATGCCCTCCCCGGAATTTACAGGGGCTTATTGTTCCAGCACATGCTCCGCTCCCTCTTACTATTCTTTTTTTTTTTTTTTTTTACTATTTTACTGCATACATAGCAGAAAACTATTGAGTAGAAAGCCAGTGGGAAGCCATAGCTATTGTATCTCTGGTTTAGTTCCTTATCTGCCGAGGGGTCCTTTTGTGATTCTATTGAGGAAGGACATGCAGACAGTGCCTTTTATCACCAGCACGGCATCTACTGAATGAAAAGAGAGGCGGCAGGAATGCAGATGTGACGTTAAAGTATAAAAATCCACCATATGGTAAAGATTACTTCAGCTACAGTCTGGTCAAGATGTTGACACTTTGGTTATGAAAAGCAATATGTATCTCCCTCTTGGTGGTTTCTGTTCAAATTAAATGTTTTGTATCAGGCAGAGAACTAATAACGAGCCAGGTTTTCCCTTGACAGAAGAGTAGTAACAAATATGGAGTAATGTGAAAGCGGACTTGAAAATTACTATTCCCCAAGATGCAATAAATGTAGAGATAAGATTTGCTTAGAGGCCTTGAATGAAATAAATGCTGAAGGTGCTGCTGGTGGGAAGACAGTCCAAGGGGAACAGGCAAAAGCAAAAAAAGTAGCATTTAAAAAACACAGTCTGACCTGTCTACTTTTTTGTTAACATAGAACACCTCATGGATGCCACGTACTGCTTCAATCTTCAACACAACGGCACTCCCTCCGTCACCTAATTGTAAGGAAAGAAATAAAGAGGAGGGTGTCCAGGTGCAAATGCTTGTACTTTCAAGCCAAAATAGCAAGATATGCCTTTTTTAATAGCTTTGATAGGGATGAGACACCTCAGCACACGCAGATATACACCATACATGTGTACCCACACCCTCCAACACTGTCATTTCGTGGTCTCTGAAAGGTGAAACTCAGGAGCTGGGGGGAGCGGAGCAAGGGGCTTGAACAGAGATGCTAACGGCCACGGCTGTGGTGCATGTGAAAAACCCGAGCTTCGCTGTTGTGTTTCTGCCCCCACAAGGTTGCAGCCAGGCAGGTAAAGCCCCTGGTCTCCAGCCCAGGAGCAGCCAGCACAGAGCCCTCGTTTACCACCGGCAGGTAACGAGAGGGTCAGGCTAGCAACACCTCCCTCCCACTCCGGAGAAGGCTCGCAGGAAGGCTCCAGTAGACACCTCTTGCCCCCAGGCATGCCTTGCCCTCCCAGCAGGAAGGGTGGTAGCTCCACCAGCATGCAAACCCCCAGGGCTCCCCACTCTTGCAGCCGGGCAGAAATGGACATGCCAGTGGTTTGAGGTGACACAGGAACGCAATCGCAACACCACCAAGTGAAATGCGAGAGCGCTCATACCCGTGAACAGTGCAGGAGAGAGTGCCCCAGGGCAGCAGATGCTGCCAGGAAGGAGTAGCAGGTCCCACGCGCTGCCTGGCACAGCCTCACGCAGCGGCCCCGCTCCGCGAGCCCCTTCCTGCTGCCGGCCAGGCCCACGCTCGCTCCAGGCAGAGCAGAGAGCAGAGGCTAGCAGGAGCCACGCCACGCAGCGACCTGGCACTCTGAATGTGAGGTAATCGCTTGTTCCCTTGATCCACATTAAGACTCCTGAGTTATCTCTAAAATGCACATGTGACACATCACTGTTGTAAAACCCAAACTGCTTATTTCATTGGGCTGCCTAGCACGATGCCCGTTATATTTGAAAAGATGTTTGGGCCTGTGCTACCTTTATGTAAAACCAGTAAATGCAGATTGGCCTGAATCTTAAACTGCCTTTGGTGGCTTCCCCTGTCACCTTGATCTATTGTTATAATGTTGCTCAGTTAGCACAGCGATGGCTTTGCCTCACAAAAACAGCCTAGTTTGTTCTTCTAACCAATTATATTCTGGAGGCACAGCAATACCAGTCTGGCTCAGACTAAAATAAACTTTGCACATCAAATATTTAATACCCCAAAGTCTCTTCCTGAGGCTACACCCAGAAGCAGAATACCCTACTTGCCGTAACGCATCCCAGTGTAGATATATTCCCGTCCTGATGCGCAGAGATGTGCGCACCTCTCTCCCTGCATATCAAGGCGTCTTTCAGCGGTTAATGTAAGTTAACAGCAGTTGCAATGACTTATTTAAGACAAGATCAAGAAATATCTCAACTCTCTTTGGAGACTTCAAAAGCAACTGAATGTTACTGGTATCCTTCAATAAAGATACAGCTTATGATGTACCTGTTACCCCAGGGGAACTCCACCCAGCCACCTCCAGGCAGGAAGCAAGAGGCACAAGCCTATCAGAGCCTCATAAGGGTGCAGGAGGAAGCATCAACACCACTGCAAGCAACAAGAACTCATTCTACTGAAGAAGTAGTCCTCATACATAAATGCAGACTTACGGAAACTGGTGTGATCCACTTCCACTGCATGGAGCAATCCCTACAGCCCAGAGAGCTGCCCGTAGAGGCAGACAGCACAGCTACGTGAAGGCAGGCAACCCATTTACTCTGCAAAGTGTGAACAGAAGTCCATCCAACAGGTAAACACTATAAAACATCTCAATTACTAGCAAATGCATGGCATGCAAGAACAAGGGGAGCACAACAGGTCTTTGCTGCGTGGCAGCAGGTACGGACATGGGGGGCCAGGAAGCCTGACCCAGGCAACTCGAGTTCCGATGAGCTTGGAAAAGGGGTATCTGCTGCCTTGGGGTCAGGCGCCAGCACTGGCACGAGGGAGAGGATGTGCAACCCACAACGACTGATATATCCACAAGGACTGCCATAGAGCAGGGTGTCCCCAATGCAGTGCACGGCTTGGCTGGTAGTGCCATGTGCCTGGGGCCCCCAACCAGAGGGTGCTCCCCACGTGCTGCATCTCGAAGGGGCTCGGTGGAGGCAGGAGCAGGCACCCAGACACAAGCCAGGCTTCCCCATCTGGCACCTGCAAACCACTGCCTGGAGCTCTGGACACCCAGGTGGAGAAAGGCCTCCAGCCCGAGCCCCCGGCCGTCTGCTCTCGGCTGCCCACAGAGGAGGCTGGATGCGGTTGCTATGGCAATGGGAAACAAAAAAAAAAAAAAAAAGCAGATTTTCCCACTCCAGGGGAGCGCGGCTCTGGATCCTTCGTTGCAAGGGCTGAATTATCAACAAGTCCCACGTGACGCCGCGGAGCAGGAGAGGCTGTGGGGACTCATTCGCAAGCAGAGGTGCCCCAGAGGGAGTGTCAGTAACTGTATATTATTAATTGTTATTATTATTGCTGGGATAGCTGAAGGGAAAGGGAAATTCCCTCACTGCCACCGAATCTGAGCGCAGAGAAAAGGAGGCTACGTAGGAACTGGCAGAAATTCCGAATTAGAAACCCTCCAGCTGTGCCCACGCATTTCGAAGCGTTTATTTCCTCCCTGAGGAGAAAGCGTCAGCAAAACTGCCCAGTACTCTGGCCTTTCTTTTCCTTTCCCTTTTTATTTGCTTAGCAGGTGAGGCATACAGCGCAGAGGGTACAAGGGGATCCCGCTCGGCTGGCTGACAGGACAGAGGGGCACCGTGCGAGGCACCGGCCTTTGCAAAGAGCCAGAGCGGTGGCCGGGAGGATGGGGCAGAAGCCACAGTGGGGGCACGAAGGCCTCAGGAGCCATGCTGGAGGGCCTGGGGCACCGCGCGGGCTGCGTTCCCTGGCTGCCTTTCAGCCGCAGGATGCTCACGAGTAGCTGTTGCACGCTGCCATGAGTCTTTTTTATACGGCCCTACGGATGGACGGAGCGTTACCCAGCAGATGAAGTGCACTGAGCAGCCCGGAGCCTGTAGGCTGCGCTGTACAGGTTGTATTCCCCGTGGATTATTTTTGGGTTGCTGCGGCATTACTATCCCTGTCCTTGGGAGCATGGGCCAGTTTGTACTCATGATTTGCCCAGCAGATCCTCCTCCTGGAGAGCTCCCTCCAAGAAAGCATCAGGAGACTCCTCCAGGGGCAAACTTGCCTCCTGCCAGAGCAAGCCCTCTCTGTGCTCCGAGCTGCTGTTAGCCCGCTGCCACCTCAGCGGGAGGGCTTTGGCCACCTTCTCTTAAGTCACAGGACAGGGCAGGGTGTGTGAAGAGCATTTAGGACCTGACAGCCCTCACACAACGCTGCTGTGTCACAGATTCATCCTCGGGGCCATCCTGCCCTGCTAGCTGTCACACAAGTCCTCAGCTTCAGAGGAAAGGTGGGATGAGTAGATGCCCAAACCCCATCTTTGAGCCACAGCACGCATGCTATTGCTGTTTGTTCCTGTGGGCATGAAACCCTGGGTGAGCCCAACAGGATCACCATGCACAAGGGCATCTTGCGGCACACCCAGTGACGCCAGCACCGCTGCCCACCTGATGGAGTTTTGGTGCGTTAATCAGGTCCAGCCATGCCTCCATCTGCACCCCATCCCTGTCCCCGCACAAGGACAGACATAGTCTCTCAGCCTTCGCACATGCTTCCCTTGGGAAACGAACCCAGCGAGCTCAGTCACATCTCACCTCGTGGGAGGCTCAGGTGAGATGGGCTGGAGATGCAAGAGAAGTGGAGCAGTGCCAAGTTTTGAAGGTCAGGACCAAAGATGGAAGAGTGAAGCCACAGATGGCAGGGAGAGACTGCCAGAGCTCCTTCTTTGCTGGGGTACCTGGCACCAAGCAGAACTACTTCATAGCCCAGCCACGCTGCCCGCTGTACACCTGAGTGCTGCATCTTCGTGATTGTAAGCAGCGTCTTCACAACAGAGACAGCTCATGGTGGAGATTAGATTTGGGGAGGTAATTCACAGATGCACTGGAGGGTTTCAACTGAAATTTAGAGCAGGACACTTGAGATCGTGCATCATTTACTAACACATACAGGTGGGACTGGTGCAGGAGGACAGCAGATGCAAAGTGTTTTAACAAAGACCTTGGGAACTGCTTCTGTTCCAAGAATGAAAAAGTCTTCCATCAACAGATGACATTTCTTTGAGAACTGGGGGAACCAAATCTCCATGGTTAAAATCTCCACCCCCAGGCTGATGTTGATAGGAGATTTGATATTGATTCACTGGGGCCAGGATTTCATCCTGTGATTTAAGCTTAACTCCTCCAAAGAGAATAAGATCAATTTTACAGAGAATCAAATAGATAAAGAACAGCCTTTGAGTCTGTGCGCAGACGAGGCTGGGGCGGAGGGAAAAAGGTTCTTTCCTTATCTGGAAAGAAAAAAGGCCAGAAAGGAACCTGGAGAATGTTATTTGCTCGTTTTTCCCTCTTCCAGTCAAAACAGCTCCACCTCTGTCTGGCCTCTCTCCGGGCACCAAGGCAGCAGAACCACGGTGGGTTTCTGATAGCTGCTGCCCAGGAGCGGCCTGCGGAGCAGGGCTGGGAGAAGCTAGGAAGGGCTGGGCTCCTCGCTGCCACCGCTCGCGTCTCCGGAGCGGCGTGCCCCCAGCCCTCCGCCGGGTGGCCGTCCTGCCCCTGCGCAGCCCCGTTAGCGGCCGCGCCGGCTCCTCGGGGGCTGCCGGCATCAGCCCTGCGTCACACGTCGCATCTGCTGAACGGGGCTCATTCGGCGGCGGCTCACGCTCACAAAAACCGTCCCGAGCGAAAAAAAGATTGTGAGATACACTCGGCAGTACAGTGCCCGTCTGGATGGGCAGAAGAGCCCCTGGCAGGACAGGGCCGGAGAAGGGGAGCTAGGGTGAGCCGTGGAGCAGCCGTGGCTGTGGGAGGACAGCGATTTGGGGCAGGAGAGGGGAAACCAGCTCTGCTCAACCACAGCAGTGCAGACGAGGGCCCAACCCAAGATGGGGGAGCCGCGAGGAGGGAAGGGCTGGGCAAAGGCGGGGTGGGGGGGGGTCATCCGCACGGAGGGGCAGGGAGGAGACCTGGTGCCACCGCGGCGAGGAGGACGGCAGAGAGACACGGGCGGAGGAACGGCGCGGGAGCGAGGGCGGCGCGGGGGCTGGCCGTGCGTCGCAGGACGCGGCCCCGCAGGCGGCCGCCGTGGAGCCCTGGGCCCGGAGGCGGGGGCAGAGAGCCGCTCCCCGAGCTCGCGCCGCGTTTCGGCTTCGCGCGGGCGGACGGACGGACGGACGGACGGCGGCGGGGCCGCGGCGGCAGGGCTCCTACGGTGTGGTGTTGCCAGGCAACCCCCATCCCTCCTGCCCCGGCAGCTGCAAACCCTGGTGCTGCGCTTCTTTCTCAGGGGTGTTATTGCCACAGTTCCCGTTTATTTTGGTCCTGGAAGACAATTCGTCACCTTCAGGCAGCACCTTCAGCAGACCGGCCCCTGCCGAGGTTTTGATCCCGTTACTCCCGGCTTCCCCGAGAGTGCCGGACCACGTTTGAAATTCTTCTGCGGACGGCTGAAGCTTTGCGAGGAGCTGGTCCAGCGTCCGTCTTTGACCTTGTCCTACCCCAGCCCCAGCTCAGCCCGGAGCAGGGGGCAGGCAGGAGGGCCGGCGCCCTTGGCCCGGGGACGCCGGAGCCGGTCCTCTTGGCGGCCGGCGCTCTGCCTCGTGCGACGAGGCCCCGCCAGCCCTAGGAGAGCGGAGCTCACTCCGCGAGCGCTTAGCAGCAATCTTCAGACATTTTCCTAGGGGAAAGCTTTTAAGCTTGATCAGTGATGGGGGTTAATATTGTTTGCCACGTGTCTCAATTTTTTATCTGTATTAATGGAAAGTGCCATGGCAGGATTTTCAAGAATAGTGCCTCAATTCATTTTATTTTATTTTTTTTTTTAAACTGATAGGTTGGAATGACTGATCATCCTGCAGCAGCGTAGCTACCAAACGTGCTGCAGAAGCAGCCCCGGAGCCCACCAAACATCCCCATAGATACCCTGGATCGCGGCATTCGTCCCCCAAGAGCCACCCTTCCTCCTTCAGCCCGCTTCTGGTGGCTGCGGGCAGCGAGGGAGGGAGCCGCGCGCGGCCCGACGCGCGGCAGCCGAGGTGAGCTCTGTAATTGTGCACCTGCTTGTGTTTGCTTCCCCGATGGCTCTTTGGGGACTTCTGGTTACATCACTTTCAGAAGAAAGACAACAAAAACAAAACAAAAACCAGATGCGAGTTGAACAAGTGGAAGTCCCACCGGGGCTGCTGGTAAAGTTTGACTCTCGTTTCAGCCCAGGGCAAGCGACGGCACACGGAGCGACGCGACAGGCAGCCGGGCCGGTGCCTGTCCTCTGCCGCTGCCGCCGCACGGGAGCCGAGGCAGGATTCAGCCCCGGGAGCCTCTCCAGCCCGGACCGCGAGGGGTTGGACACTTAGCACGTCTGCACAGGGCGGGGGGTCCCGTGCTGCCCACCGCCCGCATCCCACGTGCCACCTGGGGTGCCACCGGCGCGGAGGGGCAGGCGGAGGGGACGCGTCGCCTGGGGACCCATCGCCCCGGGGCGGGCTCCCAGCACGTCGCTCTCCTGGCGGGCGGCCGGAGCGAGGAGATGTCCCTGTGCACCCGGACAGCTCGCCTGCCCCGCCACCTTGGCTCCGGCAGCGTGCTGGCCTGCAGCGCCACTGCAAAATAAAACCCAGAACAACTCCCCCACCCACCCAAAATAAAAACAAAAAGCTAGACACACTGCCCGGCGGGGCCCACGCCGGGCACCTTGCTGGCCCAGCACACCAGAAGACCTGCAGAAGAGCCAGCAGCCTCTTCCGTGGGGAGCACCGCGGACGCAGGACTGGGGCCTTTGTCCCCTCCTTTCCCTTCCGGGAATACGCTCTGCATTTGTAATGCCACATTTCAAACAGATCTACACATACATATGTGTGTATTATAATAATTTTTTTTTGCACTATGCTCTCAGGCCTTTGATCCCTCCTGTTTACTTGCTCTTGTCTTTGTGGACTTAATAGTCAAAGTATATGATAATTCATTGCTTGTTAATCCAATTTGGCTGTATTTAGCTATTCCAGTTTAACATCAAATATAATATAGAATAATGTCTAGAAGAAACAGAAATGAGATCTGTGTCTCTGCGCCAGCTCTGAACCTTGGCCGGGCGGCTGCTTCGTGTGTTAATGCGTTCCTCTCTCCGGCTTCACGGAGCCGGTGCTCGCGGCTGGAGCGGCGGCGAGGCTGGCGGGCAGCCCCTCGCCCAGGGTCACGTGCGGCACCAGGACACCCAGCCTGCAGCCCGACCACTGCCGCCGCTGCAGGGCCGTCAGTCTTCTACCCGCTGGTGACGCAGCGCCGCGGCCAGGCCCGGCAGGGCTGCTCCTCACCTTGCGCTGCTCGCCCCGGTCCCGCCAGCTCCGCCAAGCGAGCGGAGCCATCGGGGCAGGGCGCTGGCCCCCGCGTCCACGCAGCTCTGGAGGTACGAGCGGGCCGTTAACAGCCTGTCCATCCAACCGTCTCCCCAGAGCCGCCAAGCGCCTTCCGGGGAGGTCTCTCCTCTCCCGCCCCAGCACCAAGGAGGCTGCTGGTGGTGTGTCCTCCTGGGTTCATCCCTGTCCATCTCGTGAATGTTCTCCAGTGTTCTCCAGCCAACGTGACGGAGGGGCCAGGGGCCGGAGGACCAGCACCTTCCCGCGCCTCCGCAGGACGCAGTGGTTGGCACCCTCAGCAGTGCCAAGGCCCATCAGCCACAGGTCTCCATCTGCTCTGGTCTTAGCAGGACCAGCACCATGAGCCCATCAAAGCAGACCCACTTAGCCATATTTAACCAAACACTTACTTTCCATTTTATTCAATAATTGCCTTTAATACTAAAATGCATTAGATGCTCAAAGCAGAGAAAAGAAAATCACATTGAGGTGGAAAACAAAGTTCTCATTAGGTGAAAAAAAAACAACGTGGCAGGTACACCATTTTGAAACAGAATCGTAATAATTTAATAAAGCTGCTTTATCATCTTCATAAAATAGACAGAATGGTGATTCTTTTTTTTTTTCCATTTTGTTGTTTACAATGATTCAATCACTGTGAAAATGTACATAACATACATATCAGCATATACAACAATTTATTCTTCATATAATCAGCAACGGAGACACCATGATGAAACGTACCGCACTTAAGTCCCACTGAAACCCTGCCTTGTTTTGGCAGGTAGACTGTAATGGTGTCATCAGGCTAGTTTTCCTGCTACGGGAGCTCGTAGTTGTAAGGTGTGACGCCTTCTGCAACTAATACCTTTAGCATTGGAATAGTGCAAGGAGGTATTTGTTGCTGAAAACTGGTTTGCATTAGGTCAGCTCTTGGAGTTTAAAGATTACATCCCAGCTTAGATCAGCTGAACATCGGCTGGTGCCAATAACGAATCTCACCAGGGCTTGCAGTGGACTTGGCTGGGTTTTTCCCCGAAGGAACTGCAACGCACAAGTTGGATAAAAGATTACCTATAGCTGCAAAGGCAGCTGTAGCAACAAGGTCATCAATTTTCCCCAATGACGGACAAACGTGTTTCCATTCATAATCAGAAATTTTTTTTCCCCAAGAATAATTTCAACACAGTAGTCAGACAGTGTGTTCTTCACAAAACACACAACTTGTTTCCTATTTAAAAAAAAAAAAGGAAAGTAACTCACTTCTGCACAATGTGTGATCCACAGGCCACCTCCAGCTTCACAGTAAAACAGGGAACTGCAACCACCTCATCAGGACAACGCGCCAAGCACTCGGGGATTATTTTTTCCAACTGCCAGTCTCCCCTCCCTCACCCCTCCTGCACCCCCGCTGCGTTAGATCAGTGCAAAATCGAAACCCCGGCCGTCACGGACTTGGGCAGGCAGAAAAGGGAGACCCCAGGAGCAAAAGGACTCTCTCCGCTTGTTCCTCGGAGCAGGGAAGCGCGTCACCCACTCGCTCCCGGCCCCGCGGGGCTCCGGCGCCGGGGCGCAGGGCAGCGCTGGCGGCCGCAGCAGCCAGGACGTCTCAAAATCGGGTCCTCGTCATACTCGGTACAGACATACTACGCAGTTGCTGCTCCTCTGGATAAATAGGGGAGCAGAGCAAGCTTGCCCGAAGGAAACCAACGGACACAACTGATTTTCCTAAACCAAATCTGAGGACAGGTTTGAATTATTAATGATCCCGCTAATTATATCTTAAACCATTAAAAGTGCCTACACCCTGCAGCCTTTACATTTTTGCATGGCCAGTTTTGATGCAACTATTAGAAAAAAAAAAAAAGAAAAAGGAAAGAGAGACTGCGATTCGCCCAGGAGCGCTGAACTCCTCTCGGATGACAGAGAGGGACAGTGACAGAAAGAGCAAAACATTCGGAAGAGGGAAGGGAGTCGAGGGCCCTTTCCCGGCTCTGCTCTCGGCCCTTCGCTCTGCAACGCGCAGCAGCGACGTGTCAGGGACGCGCCGCCCAGTCGTTCAGCATCCCTGGCTGCGGCGCAGGTCAGGCCAGGCAAAACTGTTGTTTAAACGATTTTCTTGGAGGCATAAGGGTTTACTGACCTCTTTAATGCCCCCTTTTAATACGGAATTATTTCACATTCTTTCTCGGCTGTGTTTTTATTCAGAGTGGCAAGGAACGTTTCCTCTGGGTAAATTAGAGAAATGTTTCTTTCTTTTTTTTTTTCCTCCCTTCCTTTTCAGTTAGCATCTATTTTTCATCCCAAACACCAGGCTGGTGGCGGCAGCGCCATAGGCAGAGGACAACGCTGGGGCGGAACTAAGGGCTGGCGCTCTCCAGGTGCCGGAGACGACGGGGGAGCCCGCGGCGGCGGCGGAGGGGACCCGTGCCCATCGCCCATCCCGTGAAGCCCCGCGCCGGCGCGCCGCGGCCAAGGGACGGCTGCTCAAAACTGAGGGACAGCGGGGGGAGCCTGGACCACTGCGGGTGCCCGGCCGCTTCTGCAAACTGCTGCCCGCCCCCGGGGCTGAGCTGCCGAGGGTGTCCAGCAAGCGCCTTTCGCCCAGCAAACGCATGTGTTAAGCTCTCCTGAATAAAGCCAACTCAAGTGGACAAAAACGGGCAGCATCAGAATAAACCCAGCCTACCAGTTGCAGAAAATGCAGTTACTTTAAGAACGCCGAGCCCGCCTCTTCCTTCTGTTGCTCGTGGTATAATAATACATCTGTCCGAAAAAAAGAATTAAAAAAAAGAAGAAGAAGAATCGCAGCCGTACAGCACCCAGGCAGGAAACCCTGCTAGAACAGAGAGAACATGAAAACGGACTCCGAACTTCAGCGTGAAGGAGACTCCCTGGGTTACTTTTAGGAGGGATAGCTTGATGTCACATTATTTTACGGGATTCAGCCTGAATGAGGTAGTAATCAACAGCGGAGAGGGAAGCAGCACTAATTGCATTAGAAGAGCTTTCCTTGCAGGTTCTTTTCAAACTCACGGTGCTATCAAGCGACACCGACAATACACTGACTGAGGACCTGTCTCGGAACAGCTACCCATTCAGACGCTATCAATTTGCCCTAAGGAAACAAATTATTTGAGCTTATTTGATTTTGAGGATAATAATGACTGGAGCTAGTTTTCTTGTTGACATTTTTAATTTAAATAAATCAAAGTAAAAAATATTTTATCATGATATATAGACCTAGAAAGACTATTTCTCTAGAAACTGCTAATTTCAACTTGCTGGTACAGCAAACATTGGCAAGAGCTATATATTTTCCCTTCTGTAGTCAATTTTAAATTCTATGAAACATTATTTCGGGTAGGAAAATCTGTCAAGTGAAGGGTTAATCATAATAATACACTAACCGAAATCCTCCTACCTTACTCTTACCTCACTGAGGAATTATCGCTGCAAGAGAACAGAGAGCTCTGAGACCTCTTCTCCCTCCCCCTTCTACAAATGGCTATTAAAGTAGCTCAATTTTTAAAATCAATTTTATATGAGTAAATTTGTACCCACACAAAAAAGTCCTTAATTATGAGGAAAAAATAATGAATTGCTTTAATTTTTTCTCCATTAAGAAGGCACATTAATTGAATTAGTAGTGTTGTTACACATCACCTGTCTGCCCCTAAATTAACATCGCTATTGCTCGTTCCGTATTTATTCATGATGCAGGGATAAAAAGAAATCAGATCACTAAAATCCATGCCATGATAACATACATACACGCACATACTTAGCATAATCATGACTGAGAAATGCTGACTTGGAAGTGTGTGTCTAATTGAGAAGGTAATTTAGATCTCTTAAATAATTCCATCACTTTGACTTTGAAATGACTAGAGATAGGGAATATCTAAATCCGGATGCTAAAAAAAAAACTTCTGGAATAACTTTCCATGCATTGCCTTGAAAGCAGGCAATAGAAATGGGTTTTGGAAGAGTTCAGCACAGTGCATCTGACAATTCAGGCAGAATTTCCCCCAAAATGACTTCCCGTAATGCCCTGTCACTACCCTGCAAGAACAGGTGAAGGCTGCAGGGGATGGTGGGGACTGGAAAAAGCACTTGCTCCACTGGGTCTGAAAACTGCAGGTTCCCCAAGGTTTTAAATAAGATGATTGTGATTTTTTAAAAAACTTGAAAGCCTTTTGCCATCACTAGACATACAGTAATTTGCAATATCAAATACAATAATAGTACAGATAAGCATGTGACAGCAAAAGGATTCATAAATGCAGGGGTGTCCATAGCAAAGTAGCAACATTGTAAAATACAAACAACCTTGTGTTGGGCAAATATTAAAACTCACTGAACTGTAATTTTAAACAGTCATACACAAGAAATGGCCCTTATTTTGTCTAGACTACAAAAAGGCCAGGGTGATTAGCAAAGATGTCCGAATAAGGAATTTGCAATTCGATTCATTACAAGAATGGAAATTTATATTAATTTTGAGATATAAAAATATATAAATTCAAAATACATAATACGTAGCACTTCTGACAACTGAACAGGTCTCACCTCTGCCCCCTGCCATCTACCACCTCATGATGAACAAAAAACCAAGCTAATTTGCTCCAGCTGAACACCCCTGCTGCCTGTTGAAACAAGTGGGATTGTCACATTAACAATAGCTTCATTTATAAACAATACATTTAGGGAAAGCTTTTAAATACAGCAATCTGTGAACCATTGGTAAGCAATAAAAACAATATGCGCTCGGAGTAGCGTGGTTTCTCCTTGCTTTACAGGGTGCTGTTTAGAGGACTATGTCTTTTAGTCTCTTCACTCCTGGCGAGTCTTTTTCTCTACATTCTTGCAGAAGTGGGTTAATCTCATGCATGATATTTTCGCTGTCCGCCCCCCTGGGCTCTGCCTCCGTGGGCCGGGAAGGGCCAGTGTTCACAAACGGCTCCAGGTCACGACTTCCCGGGCAGTGCATGATGTTGTATGATGCTGAGGGTTTGCTAGACAAGGGGCTCTTCAGATGCAAGGGCGAAGTGACGGGGCTCACGGCTTCGCAGCCGTTCCCGGCCTCGCGGACCGCGCCGTTCACCTTGGGGCTGCAGACGGGCAGATCCACTGTTCTTTTGCCTTTCGGGTTGCCGGCCCGCTCGTCGGCGAGGGGCTCGCTCCCTTCTTTGCCAAACGTTGCAAAAGTCCTTTTTGTGCTACAGTCTTCGTAAGGCTCTGTGTCCACAGTGGTCGCCTCTATGGAGAGGGCGATGACGTTCCTCCCGTGCTCGGGGGACTTGGCACGGCTGGGGACGGAGTTTCGGGGCATCCAGCACCTGTCCGAGTGACCCAGGATGCGGCACTCTTCCCTGCAATGAAATCCTTCGCTCTGATCTGCGTGAAGAAAACACAAGGGCTCGTGAAACGGGTGACCCTGTCTTTCCGGAAGCCGTCCCTGCAGAAAGCGGCCCCGAAGCCGCGGTGCCGGGCTGGGCGCCAAGGACGGGCGCGCCGGCCGTCCTCGCGCCGCGGTGCACGCGCGCGGCCTCCCCAGGAGGAGAAACGGTTTGTAGAGCCAGGCTTTACCCGTTATTCCTACCTAAACATTAGTGATTTTACAGCAAACAGCAATCATTTTTAAAGCGACACTTGGAAGAGGGATTTTTACTGCCATTTTTCTGCTATTCCAGAGACTGGAGTTCAATTTCCAACAGGTTGTGTGTCATCTGCTTTTTGCTGCTGCTGACAGACCGAAAACCTAGGGGAAAACAAGTTACGATTGGAAATAAATTAAAACAAGGTTTGTCCCACGTGTCAAGCTGCTTAGAGTCAGCAGTTTTTGATTTTGGTAACCAACGTGAAAAGCCAGCACGTTTTAAACTTGGTTTGACGTGACATTTAAGCTTGGGTTTTCGGAGGGGGGAGGAAGGGAGCAGAGGGAGGACAGTGTTTCTTTTCTGTTGGTCTGTTTTTACTTTTTGCTTAATCCCCACAGGCCTCCCACACAACAGCGGCTTTATAAATCTCCAAGACGGCCTGCTCCACTGAAGATTAAATGTGTCATTCCCAGCACTAGATCTTTATTCACCCGAGAGTTATAAAGATCCCTTCTCTGCCATCTGACTCCGAACTTGGGGCTGTCCCAAGACCACTCTCCGGCGCTGAAATATGGAAGAGTAGTTTACCCTTTCCAGGGACCTTTCGTCCCCAGGTCTCACGGCTCTCGAGCGGCACGGCGCTGGCCCAGGCAGGGCTGACAGCGGGGACGAGCGCAGGGGCTGCTCCTCCGGCCAGTGGCTCAGCTGAAAGCGCTCCTCCGCTCCAGGAGCCCAAATCCTCCGAGCAGCCCTCCTCCGCGGGGACGCAGCCCTGAGCGCTCCCAGGGCACCTGCACCCAATTCCGATGGCCAACTGTCCTTCATTGACTGCACCGCTCTCTCGTGGGCTTGAGAAACGTTATCCCCCTCGTCACGGATGGACGAGCTGGGGCCCAGGGAAGCGGACAGGCTAGACCAAGGGCAAAGCTGGAAATCAAATCCAGAAGTCTCAGCTCTCCCAGCCTTTGCGGAGCACCAGACCATGCCTTCCCACTGAACCATCACACCCCCCGGCTCCTTTTCAATCCCAGCTTATGCCTTCAGCTTTTCCTCCATTTGATAAGAATTTGTAATTGCAGATAGCCCAGTAAACCCTCATAAAGCACAAGCTTTTCATACACAAAGGTGTAACTCATTCCTACCGTAACTTATACACCAGCACAGCAGCGTTAAGAATTAATGCTAATAACAATAAAAGAATGCATTTGGTCCTTGTCGGTTTGATAGATTGAACCTCGCAAAGGTGCAGACTCAGCCTTGGTTCCCTTCCTGTCCATTTGAAAACAGTTCATTTTGATGCTTTGTACATCTGTGTATATAACCTGAGCTTTTCAGATACATTGGTATTTCCACCACATTCTAGCACTAGGGCGGCTGATAAAAATTCTCAGCACATAACACAATGCACCAAAATATGAGCAGCTTAACACTTACAGAGAATAAACGAGTAAAAGGCAGACCTCAAAAAAAAAAAAAAAGGATTTTTTTTAAAGGAGAAGCAGCCAATTAATTGAAAACCTATGGGTAAAACATAAGCTATTTCTCTACATCAGAGCAGCCACCTGGTTGTGTGAAGCACAATGCTGGGTGGCTGTGTAGGAGGTCTGGGTTTCAGTAGTCTACAGCAGTTTTAGAGAGTGATGCTCTGAGCCTTACATGCAGAACAACCTGCACCAAGATCTAAAAGCCAATGCTCTTATACTTTGATTCTGCTACTTTCAAGCACTTCGACAAAATTAAAAAAAAAAAAAAGAAAAATTGCCCAGAAAGTGTTGCTGTCTGCCTATTTATCCACAGCTTAACTTCAGAAGGGTGCTATAAGCATACAAAGTCGTGCAGTCTCGCTGTGATAGCAAAGGACTTGGTAATGGCCAGAGGGGGTACAGAAATATCTTGGGTTCTAATCCCAGATGAGACACTGATTTATTGTGCTGTGTGACCTTGGGCTCCTTGCTGGAACACACATCACTTCAATCTGTTAGCAAATATAAAACACTGGATCTCAACACACCCTGGGCTGTCTAGTGCAACATGTAAGTGCATGGAGGAAACTGCTGTTCCTTCCCAATCCAGGCAATCCTGCTAGCAGTGGCCAACTCCACATACCCCCATCCACACAGTCCTCGCAGCGAGCACTGACAGCCAAGGCAAACCATACTCCGTTCTGGCAGAGCACCTGTGGTTTTGTTTTGCCTCGACCTATCTATTCCAAGCTGGCACACTTCACGGTTAAAAACGGATCAAGGACTTCACTGATTATTGCGGTTCCTGTGGACATTCCTCAGACCCAAAGGGATCCTTGCTCCGAGCGCAGCTTCCGTAAGCTTTTTTGGCCAGGTGTTTGGGAGATGAACCTCTGTGGGCACCAAGATGCTTGTCTACAAATCACAGAGGAAATATAGGCCAGCGAAGAGATGGAAAGCGTTACGTTAAATTCTACCACTGTAATGTTTTGTTTCATAAAAGGAATGCAGCAACTATGAAAGACACTGGGCTGGCAGGCAGAGGGACAGAAGTCACCACTCATTGCTTAAAAAAGCAAACAGCTCCGCAGTGCATTTTGCCTCCCTGCTCCCGTCCCCATCATGCACTTCGGCTCTGTGCTGCAGAGACATGTCCTGCTCTCCGGGACACGTCCCTGGGCTCCCTGGACAGGCCACTGGTGACAGGACCCGACCAGGTAGCAGCCTCCAGGGACTGACGCAGGTGCTCAACAGCAGCAGCTTCTGCTTGTCAGAATGGAGATCTTCGACTACCTACCCCACCACCCTGTTAACCTCGTATTCACGTAAAATGCTATTTTTATGCCATAAGCATGCCTTGTTGATGCACATACGCACCCCACCACATCTCTGCTATCACAGATCCTAAAAAGGTATACTTTTGAATTCTCCAGCAGGCCGGACGACACAGCACTCCAGACCCTCACGTCCTATCTCGCATCCTCCTCGGCCAGCACGGGACGAGCACCAGAGCACCGGAGCAGCTGCAGCCCCAAAGTACGCGCCGGCTCCTGCACTGCACAGGCACAAAGCCGCCAGGCACTGCTCCTCACGCTGCCCTTTGCAGCTAGGTCTGGCTCATCCAGCCGTAACGGCACCCGAGACAGTCATTCACATTCACGGATTCTTTATTGCACCATTCTTTATATTTTTTTAACAATCGGAAATAGGACGACAGGAAATTCTTTTACAGCTCTAGACCTGCCCTGGTCAATACAACTGTTACTGTCTGCACTAAAAAAACGTTCTCAATGCAAGGAGCAAAGCCCAGGTAATAACAATCACATCATGCACTACATGACAAATGGCAGGCAGCCAAAACAGGCTACTTCCCACATCCGCGCTGGACCCACGGATGGAGGAGGGTTGAGCAAGGTGGCGTGAAGCAATTACCAGCCAGCGCCTGGCAGGAAGGTAAAGGGAGGAGAAAACAATGGAAGCATTAAGGGTTCAGGGCACTTCTCGCTGCAGTGGGGAGAAGCAGCACTGGCAACTTTGGCTCTGCTAGGCAGGAGGTCCCGAGTCATGGAGCAAACACCTTCCAGAGACTCCAGTTCAGGGTAAGAAAGACCTTGATTTCTCTTCTCTAATGCACTGGCCTAGCAAGTACTGAGCAGGATGGCATGCCGAGGTTCATCTGGCAAGGGCATTTTGGGGGAAGGGGAAATAGCCCTGTCCTGGGCTTTACAAGTCTTACCGAACAGGGGCCAGATTTTCTAAAGAGCTTAGTGCATCACGTGCACCCTGGGAGGAGATTCCTCTTGCAGAGCAGGCTGTCATGGACAGTCTGTAGGGGAGAAACGCTGACTGACAGCTCACCCACGCAGACATTTGGGAGCAGATGCCAGCTCACGGGTGATGGTGGTGCAGTCTTGCATGCAAGATGTGCAAGTAGGCAGGTCCTGCATGAGGTCACAGCAGCAGGACAGGGCAACGTCTGTTTTTCAGCAGGTCTCTTCACGCAGCACACACCCAGAAGCTCAATTCAGGGCACCTTGGGGCAGGGTGGCTTTTAAAATGATTCCCATAAATTTCCCCCAACAGCTACCCTGCCACCAGAGCTTGGGCCGGTGGGATGTCCTTTCTCTCTTTGCCCTGGTTTGGGGAAGACGGACCTGTTCTGGCTGCCAGGTAAGGCAGTGCTGCCACGAAGGGCTGTATGGCACAACCGCTGCCTCCTGAAGCTCACACCCTTACCTACAGCAGGGCAGAGAGCTGCACCAGTGCAACGCATGATCCCAAGGAAAGATTTCCCTGGCAGGATCCACACAAGGACTCCAGAGCAAGGTCCTGGCAGAAGCCTTGCCACAAGGAGGAGGTGAGCAGTTATTCTGGAGCCAGACTGCCCGAGAAATATATCATTGTTAAGTGCAAGCAAAAAAACCAAAGGGCCACTGCTGGAATAAATACGCTTCTCAACAAGTACAGCAATATCCACACTGAGCTGCAGATTTCCAGTCTTCTTCACTTGCCCCTCAGGGGGCAAGTTGTCTCGAAGACAACTAATCACCAGCCCCAACCACCCTCGCACGGTGCCTGCCGGACCCCTGCAAGGGCCTGAGCTAGGCAGCAGGCGGCCAAGGAGTGAAACGGCTTCAGAAAGACCCAGTGGAAGAGACCCAGACCCCCAGCTCATCGGCACGTGGATACAGAGCCCGCTCGGCAGCCCGTGGGAGTGGAAGCCAGGGAGCGCAGAGATGCGGAAAAGCGGAGAGCTCGACCTGAAATGCCGGCGCTGCCCCAATTCCCAGGGACGAGTGCGGTATAGCACCGACCCGGGGCACGAGCAGCGCTGCGGAGAGAGCGGTGTCAGAGCAGCGTCAGCCCCACGGCACCTGCGGGCAGGGCTGCCTCACAGCCCGCCCAGCCAAGGCCCTCCATGCTTACAAAACCCTACCATAAAAACACTGCTAGCTTCATGCATGAGTCACGGCAAGGCGGGGAAGAAGTCCCTCACTGCTAGCAAAACACTGCACGAGCTTGGCTGTGATTTTATCCCAAGTTGCAATGCCCATCAATTACCCAAAGAGAGTCCAGCCCCCGGGGCTGATCAGAGCCCGCTCATGCCAGCCAAAAGGGTCCCCGTGGTCTCCGCGAGCTTTCAGGCAGGCTCCAATGAGCTGAAAAATGCAAGGCCCCAGAAGACCACACCAGTAAAATAGCACCTGACAGGGGGAAGGACAGATAAGTCTTGGGAGGGAAGTGCGGGAGGAGGGAGGCGATCTGCACCTCCGACGGCTGCAAGGAAGGAGTGTCTCAAGCAGGGGAAAAGGGGATGTACAAGCAAGGCAAACATAGGTGCCGTACCCCCTGCGTACAGGGTCTTTGCAATGACGAGGCTGTGGCTGGACCAGCATGCCCTTCTGTTTTGCCTCCATAACTTTGCCATACGCTCCCCAAATTTGCTGGTCAAGAAGCTCGTCGTGACCCCTGTCCTGGGACAGGGCAGAGAAGGACCAAGAACGGGCTGGAGAAGGGCTGGGAGCATGGGAAAACAGCACCTTTACCTGTCCTGAGCCAAATGCCACCCCCAAAGGGGGCACTCGGGGCGCCCCACTCCTCCTGCAGCACAGCCAGGAGCCACTGGATCCTCCGGGCCTTCGGCAGTTAAAAGGAAGGGTTAATCAAGGCTCTGGACGCACAAATGCTTCTACTCTCCTATTCGAAGTCTCCGTACCTGAATTCGTGCCACAGCAACACGAAACCCGTTTGAAGAGACAGCCCATTCAGCTCTCACAGCAATTGAATTATCTTCAGAGGAATCTCAGCGTCGGCCAAAGAGACAAAGTTAAATCGTACCAAGGTGCAAGTGCCTGGGAATGTAATATTCCTGATAAATGGCCAGATGACATGTGCCGTTACACAATCTAAGGTGCAATTTGGGCAATGACAATAGTCCCTGGAGTTTCCATTTTCAAACAGCCGCTCGGTTCAATCCAATCCATGTCAGAGAAGGTTTGCCGAGGTGAGTAAGTAGAGCTCATTTGTGCTATTACATGGGGAGCAAGGAAAAGGAGCAGAGAAATCACTTGAAAATGAAAAATAAGAAAGAAAGAGGACTAGAAGAATCAGAGCCCAGCTGGGCCGCCGCGTTTGCATTTTGCCTTGCGTGAAGCGGGAAGCTCGTGACAAAGCACTGGACTTGGCCAAGAGGCTTTCATCCCTCCCAGACCACGGGGGTGTCTACGCCGAGACAACCACGCGTAGGTACGGGCTGGGAACGGCTCCTGACGGCACCAGGAGCAGCTAGAAACTACCACTGGCCGCAACACTGGAAACCCAGGGCAAGCCAAGGGGTGGCAGTGTCCACCCCGATCCCATTTTTATATTTGTGAAGGGATCTGGACTGACACCCTGCACAGGGCGATATTTGTCAGCATACCTAGATTTCTCCATCCGTTACTATAAGTGCACTCATATGAAAGTATAGCATTATCTCCATATTTCAGTGTTTCTTCAGCAACCGTATGATTATACTGTAATCACGATGACACTGCTTCTGGGTACAGCAAACAGCACGATCATTAAAAAATTCATTTCAAAATCTTCCTGGAAGCTAATAAATTTTACAGCAGTTTCAATCCTTTCTCATTGCAACAAAGAAAAGCTTAGTTCCAGACAAATTAAAAGTAAATTGATTGCCTTAGGGGAATCTATTCAAATATCACTTTTCCATGTTAGAAATCTTTTCCTGAAACAAGAAGAGAGGAGCCAGGGAGAATGAGCAAGAGAACTATGTGGAAAGGCAAATCATTAAATCTCTGTTCACAAAACTGGGGTGGGGGTGGGGGGAAATCAAACTTAAAATAAAATGCAAATGTCTCGCCGAGGTGCAGGCCTAACGTTTCTGATGGAATTTATGAATAATAAATGTGAATAAATAGTAAACATGAAGGGATCAAACACTGCTGTTGATGTTTGCTCTTGGTTAGCTATCTTTCACGGACAATGCACAACTGCATTATTTAACGCTTTTCTTACAATTACTTTGGGGGTTGCTTTTCAACTTCAGCACCTTCACTTTCTTTGAAGCATCGGCCACCAAAAGCCAGGCGCTGGCCGGACTCTGTCAGGAGCCGCAGCCCCTGCCCTGGACCCAGCACAAAGATGCCAGCCCTGCACGCTCCAGCGGCGCTAAACTCATCTACATTCACCCCGGCCGGCTCCCGCCACGGCCCCAGGAGCCGGGAGCTGCTGGTACCGGTTAGCGAACTGCGATCCACTGCACTCAGCTCCAGATAAAATAATAAGCTCCAGCAAAATACAAACAGTCCCCAGCCATGGTTCATCTTTTGCTTGTAAATTAAGACTCTGCACCTCTCCCTTATCTTCGCTAATAGCATAACAAGAAGAGAGAGGTGGGGAATAGTACATTATATTTTTGACCTATGAGCTTTTACAGAGCCTTCTTTGCCTTTCCTAATAAGAAACCTCCAGTCTATGCAGAAATGTAATCGTGTCGTGGCTTCCCTCGTACAATTCTCGGAGGATACTAATAACCGAGGACAGTGACAAATGCTCTTCACTGCAATGAGGGGTCTTTCTTTTTCTGCCCTTCCCCATTGTTTGGGGTTTATGCAAGCTAAAAAAATGCTACATCTTTAATCCTGGATTGTCTCTCCCGATACAAGAGGTCAGCAGCGCTTGGACAAATCAAAAGCCGGTGAGGAATTACTTTAATGAAACAAGGGCTATGAATTAGATCCATTTATTATGCAACTGCTGATAAGGACCTGTGTCTGAACACAGCTCACGGAAAGCATTTCTGTAACGGTCAACAGACCAGACGTACCGGGGCTCACTCCTGGCTACTGCAAACGGCCCCAGCACCCGGGAAGCATGGTGGAGGCACGCTGGTTTACAACAGCTCAAGGGCTGGCCCCTTCTCCTCTTTCCCCTGCTCCACATTACCATTAATAACGTCCTTTCTCCTGGTAAGCTGTACCTGTATAATGAATGAAGATTGACGCACACTGACACATCTAAGGTATCTTTCTAACTCTGTACTAGGTGGCTAAGAATAGCCTTGATGATAAAGATTTTTTTGCAGGATAACCAGCTTTCAGGCACTCTGAAGCCTCCTGGATAAGTATAATGCTACAGGAAGGAGGGAGATCACCCAAAGCAAGAGCAGCTGATTTTTGAGCATGCCATGCAATACAAGTGAGCCAGGCCCTTGAGGGATGGGCTAGGACGCAGTTTAAGGTTGGCCGTCCCCCTCTATCCAGGACTCTGGGGCAATCCCCGCCTTATTTGCACAGTGAAATTAATTCCTGTTCAGAGGGCCGACAGAATGCACCATTTAAACGCCAATTAATGCTTTTCTGGGAACTTAAGTGGTCTGTAGAGCTTGTGCTGGCCCCTGTGTGGCAGGGATTTCACCTCTGAAACTCTAGTATTTACGTATCAACAGGGGTATTAGATACAGGCTCATTAACATACTAACTGAGCCAACAGACTGCTTACAAGAATCGAGAGAGCAGGATTTGGTCCTCAGAGAGGAAAGCACTCCAGGATCTGATAGACCTTTTCCATCTCGAACCACTATGGCTCTGTAATTCATAGGCACAGCTCCCATTAATGCTAATGGAAGTTACTGTACTGCGCTCACCAAGTGAAGAATACAACCCTTTGACTTCATTACTGGAATTCAATTTCATTAACACTGGATACAGAGGGATTGTCCTAAATACACTCTTTCTTATATTTTTTTCATGTTAATGTAACCATTTGAGTATATTATACCCTGCAGAGATGGAAACATTTCTAGTCTGTTTAAACACATTTCCCACAATTGGGAGCAAAACTTTGTCTCCATTTATGCCTTTGACACCAGCTGCCTTCCATTTAATGGGACTTTAGTTGCGAAAGCAAATTAATCCAAAGGTTACTTTTCTCTCCCATTGTCAATTCTGAAACAGACAAATTCAAATATTCTGTCTTGGGGTAATGCAGTATGAACCACGCATCCCAATTTGAACAGCAACAATGAATCAAATTATTACCGTGTCCCATGCAAAATTAGGTGTCGTTCAGAAAATAGCTACTTGATGATTCTGATAAAAATCCAACAAAACAGAAATTACAGTTCGGGGAGATAAGAAGCAATTCCAAGCCGATTCTATCTGATGGAGAGCAGGCCAGCTCCTGGGCCAACGTAAATCAAAGCAGCTTCACTGACTTCAGGGCAGCCATACCAATTTACACCAGTCGGGATGCTCACAGAGAATATTTTATCCTCGTCTAATCTGGCACCTATCTGAGCCAGAAAGAAACAAACCAATACATCCTAATGCTCTCCTTGCAGGAGAGTAGCTGAGATGAGGCACCCATCATTAATTTATGAAAGTGCTGGATGAGCTGATAAAACCAAATCCTTAAGATCAAGTGTGATGCCCACAGATCAGTGGCTTTTCTTGCTACGGAGCAATATTCAAAGTCTAGGTTATGCCAGTCTGCTTCCCAAAACCACCGTGCAGAGTGTCAGCTTGGCGCACTGCTCACTCTTAGCATCTTTTGGCGCTGAACGCTGTGGACCATTAAACACCTACAGCCGCTCCACCACGGAGGCGGCTCCATCTAACCAAGGTAGAGCTGTTCTTGCACACTGCATATTTGTAGACGGGCTTCAAATTCCTTCGAACAGCATCTGCAATAGGTATGTGAGGCCAGCACATCCCAAACTTCACCATTTCGAGAGCAGGCGGACAGAGTCGGAAGCTGCAGCTGCCCTTGCCTGACATTCCTGGAAAGCCTGTCGCACGCCAGCCCCTCTGCCCCAGGAGAGGCTCGGCCATGGCAGTGGAGGCAGGCACGCTCCTGTTATCACCAGAGCTGCAGAAGGATGATTTTGCAGCCCTGAGGGCTTGCTAACTATCTCTGGCTAGCATAGAAAGGCCGGGTTTGTGAAAACACAGGAGCCATGCTCATGCTGCATGGGGAAGGAAGCCGTAAGGAATTGATTGATTCACAGGTTTTCTACCTAGATTGAAGGAAAAAGCATATACACGGTGGAGAACCCTGGAGAGCAAACAATGATCTCTCCTTGGGACTGGCCAGCCCATTCCACAATGGAGCGGCTCTCTCTCAGTCATTACTGCTACCAATTTTCAAACTTGTTCTTTGACCTCACTGATGCAGAAGCAGCCTCCAGCACATGGACCTGCTAGAAACAGCAGGAGAACGTCTTCCCGAGCCTGCCGACTGCCTGAAATGGCACTGCTAAGCATGAACTTCTCTATGGAGTGGACATCGCTCTGGGAAGTACAGTGACTACGTGAATATCTATCTATATTACTGACCACCAATGGACTCACAGGAGCATCCTGGCATCACTGCTTGGTACGAGGGAGCACTGGCACCAGCTGGGCTCAGGGAAGAAAGCACCAAATTTGCCGGTGTGGATCTAAGAGCTTCAGAGAAGATTAAAGACAAAGCCAGCACCTAACGGAGCCATATGTCTCACTTTGTAAGCTCTCTAGGATGCAAAGCAAGAATCAGGCCTTCCTCTTCTTCCGGTCCACCCAGCCCAAAGAGTCTCTGATTTTCTCTGGAAATTTCTGGTGGTTCTACAGAACGAGTGAAGAAATAAAGAAGCTGAGGTTACAAACGCTGATATATAATTTACTCCTATTATCAAGATTAAACACATCTTTGCATGCTTAGCATAAAACAATTGTCATTCCCCAGATTTCTCAAGGACATGAATAAACTTCATTATTATCTAAATAATCAAGAGTATTCAATAGAATATTTAACTGTCTGCCTACTGGAAACTCACAGCCTTAATCTTAACACTGATCCTCTGTTGTCCTTCATGTAAATATTGTTGGGATGTCAGCCAAAGCCTAGGGAAGCGAGCTTCATCTTAGAGGATGGGAATCTCTCGTGTCAGATACAGTCAGTCTGACTAATGAGACCTACAGCTTGCCAAAACCTACAGCCTTGCTGTCTGTTCCAGCCATTGAATGTGCTTAGAAACCCAGTGGCACCAGCCCAGCAGTCTACAGATCCCAATCAACTATCAATAGCTTAAGTGCAAGTGATTGTGTATGAAGTGTGAGCCAAATGTGTTTCCTTTCTCAGTTTTAGGACCTCCAGTATTGTTATTGCACCAGTAATGCTTGCATGGAATTAATCATATACGTACCCACAAGGCAAAACATTATGAGAAGCTCTTTGTACTTCTAAAAAGTATGCAGCTCTGAAGAGTGGAGGGAGCTGGAAAGCTTCCCAGCACGGTGGGGCGTTCCCCAGAGTTGAGTGATAGTTAGGGAATTCTTCACCAAAATTGTTGGTCCCTGGCCATTTCTCATCATGATACTGACCTCTCACTCTTCCACCGTTTCATTCCCTCCCTGGTATTTTGCTTTAACTCTTTGGTTTTTCTGCCTAACACGTTTATTTTTCATGCTAGTGAATCCCTTCCTCTGAAGCATACAGATACGCCACGAAAAGATGCTGGCCTAGATCCGCAGGTACCTCAGAAAATCTCAAAGGCAACAAAAGGGAACTGGAATAACATAGCCACAGGGACAGTTCTGCAAATGCTGCTCTAGATTATTCAGTATCCAAAGGTGTCCGAGGTCTGATCCAGCACTGTGAATCACTACAACACAAGGACACTCCTGTTCCTCTTTGCCCAGGTCATGGATCTACCAGAGGGCTCAAACAAGTGTGCTCCAGCTCCACAGCTGTAAGGGAAAACATGAGGCCTGGGTAACACTAGCTGGTTGGGTTAACTGACCCTACGGCCACCTTGTGCCTCCAGAAGAGACCAAGGCATTGTCAAAGCCTGGGAATCTGGGCCATTTAATTCAGCAGAAAATTAGTTCTGGCAATTAAGTTCAACCTCATAAATTAAGAGAGTGCTATCATAGTGTATAAATATACATACAAAATTACTATAAGGTCAATAGTCAAATCTAAAACCTTATTATAAGCCTAGGGCAATTACTGGAGAGTTATGGAACGAGCTCAACTTCCAATAACGCAGGTGGAGCTCCTGTCTGATCGGTCATACATCCACACAGGCTAAATTATCCTTCTAGTTTGTCTCGTGCTCTAAACTAAAAAGCCATGGGGAGATGGCGGAACAAAGGGAATGGCAAATTACCATATTTTTGTAATTTGTGCAAGTATTCCAAGGAAAATAGTTGGCTCCACGGTGGGTTTGGTAGCTGCCTAACATGCAGATGGTGACGGTTTCCCTGAGGACTCTCATGCAATGGCACCATTCAGATGTTGGGAATGTGCGGCACCATCCGGCTGAGATCAGATACGAAGCCACGCTCCCTCCTTTGCATCCATGCAGCACGGAAACCTCTCTGTGCTGGAAAGGAGGGCTCCTGATCACTGTTGCGTGCTAGGGAAGAGCTGCATCAGGCAGCAAGGTGGACTTCTGGCTCAGTCTCTCTCTGTGCAGCCACAAACCCTTTCTGATTTGTCAAGTTCTTTCTCCTCTTAGACACGTTTCCGTAGCACTGCTAGAAGGTCAAGATGGATTCTGCTCACTCTTGGTCCTGGTTCACAGGGCTGTCAGCTAAATTCCACTACAGCATCCTTATTCCCAGTGATGGTGTGACAGACATACAGAGCCCAGCTGGATGTTCAAAACTCAAGCAGTTTGCAACACAGACAGGACTGGGGGGGGGAAAACCACACACACACACACGCACACCACCGAAACCCCATCCTCTTACTCTGAGTAGGTTTTATCTGGAAATATTAAGACCTCACAAAGTTTTTCCTTCCAAACCACTTTTCTGACCAAACCTTCTGACTGTCACAGGGATATAAAGAGCGATAGGTACAAGCCTAACCATCGCTACCTGATTAGTCTAGTCACCACCATATCCTTAATGCAGCATTTCTTTAAAGGAATAAAGCAGCACTGAAATGATTGATATAATTTGGCACTTTCAGACAGAGTTAGTGAAAGAAGAAGAGTCCAGTTCATTATATTCGAATTCACCACAGGGCTCTAGCAGCCTTTAAAACGCACTCTGTGTCGGGGCAGAGCTGCCGGCCAAACGCTGGCTTCTGCGGGTAGAGGCGACGACCCTGCAGCTGGCAGCGGCAGGAGCACAACGCACACCGAGGAGCGCGGTGTTATTGCGAGCGAATGTGTTTAATTTGTACGAGTTCCCCTGGGGTGGAAAGCGGCCTGAATTTCCCTTTAAGCCCAGCAACAGGGATGCTACTCCCAGGCAGGCAAACACGGTCCTGCAGTCATTCTGCTCGAGACTCTCTGTAGGGATCCACCCTCGTGTTTCCTCGCTGTCTGCAGCGCACAGATGTAATGCTGTCTCTTTGCCACTGCATGTTCTCCTCATTTCTAAAACACTTACACATGCAGCATGCATTAGAATTAAAAAACCATTAAACCTCGGAAAGGAAAAACTTTGACAGGATGCGTAATATACTAAGTATAATTAATTAAATTGGATGAGGCACAGGGGGACGAGAGAAGAGTGGATGGAGACTGTTCTTGGAAAAGGGATGGTAAAATGCACTAATGTTCAGTGTGTGCCATTAAGTAAGAAACAGCCTTGGAAGACGCATGCATGGACGACGGGAGCTTCGAGAGATGGCACCAGCCAGTTGGGCACCTCAGATGCATAAAAAAAGAAGGTGATACCAAGAAATGCAGCCAATTAAACTCTAAAAATGAAAACAAAGGCAGAAAAGCACAGGAAAGACAGAAGAGCAAAAAAGGCACCAAGTGCACTGAATAGCGATAGGCAGGGGTACAATGGCCTGAGCCACAACGGGATGGTGACAAGGTCACTAGCGTGGAGGAGCCTCCCCCGGGGAGCTCAGCCTCCTTCTCCATCGGGGCTCAGGGCCTGAACCTCGCCACCCACCTCCACCCCTCCTGCCCCAAACCCACGCTCCCACTGCTGGGGCTGCCACGGGCATTGGTGCAGGAGTGAGAAGCTTCACCCTGGGAAAGCATCTGGCCCTTTTGGGGCTTATTTTTCAATTATTTTTATTTTAGGGAACAGTTCCCTAATTCAGGGCAGCGTGCCGCTCCATACCCTCCTCTCCTGGTGTCGGAAGGAGCAGCCAAAGCCGGGGACGGGGAGGGAGCATCAAAGCCGGCCCCAGGCAACATAGCAGGTACGACACGCGGAGAGAGACGCAGTCTGTCTGTTCAGCAGGACAAAGTTTTAACAGGCTTAACAACAGCATCAGCACTGATCGTTAGGCAATTAGAACTGCTGAAAGTTGACAAAGCACCAGGTCCAAATGAATTATATCCCCAAATCCCGCGGGCAGGAGCATGGAAAAGAGAAAAGTCGTTGTCAACAGTCTCTGATAGCACACCAAGTGCAGAAGCAGAAACTAAAATCTAAAGGGTTGCTCATTTACTTGCTGTTTGGAGAGATAAAAGGGAAGGTCCGGGAAATGAGGTCTGTAAAAACACTCTCATCATTTAGGGAGTGATGGGAGGGAAGGTCCTGGAAACACTGATACAGCCAGGATTGCTCAACCCGGAGAAACATTTGCTGCAGTGAGAAAGAGACTGTGTGTGCTCAGAAAGGCAAGGCAGATTTTAGCTGGGGGAGTTCACTCCTGGATCATCTCCAGTGTGGTTACTTGCTCAATTCTGCACATTCCCGTGTGGCAGTTGGTGCTGGCCAAGGGGACGGTTTTGCTCCATGAGCTGTTCTCCTACACGACATGCCAAAACCCACTCCTCAGTGGATCTGCAGAATTTAATCCACGTGGGACCACTCTGGCTCTGTGCTCTGCTCCCTTGCAAAACACAGGATACACGGCTTTGTCACCCAGTGTTTCTCAAGTACAGCCCTTCACTTTGAGTGACTAGGCATGCTTTTAGAGTCTTTAAATCACATTTGCATGTTTTCCCTAAGTGATACAGAATATATCACATCCCTTGGGAACCCGTTCCAGAGGGTAATTATTCTAATTCCTAAAATCATGTGTCTCATTTGCAGCTAGAATTTTCTGAGGTAAACCTCCATCCTCTAGCAGTGGTTACACCTTGGCTGCTAAATTCAAGAGCTGTTTAGCAATAAACACCTTCTCCCCGGGCACACTTACGAATGTGGGCTGAGATGACCAGCATCTCAAACAAATTCTAGAGCTCGAGCATTTCCCCTGAGGATGACACCTCTCTTGGACTCCTATCTCAAATCTAGGATCACTACCCAGAACAACCTGGAGAACATCACCAGAGAGACAATGAAGGAGAGGACAAATGCAATAATAGTCTTGGGGGCCTTAATTCAAGCCCAGCAATATCACTCCTGCTGGATTTAACGGGCTAGGAGTCAGGTCCTAAATCTCCAGGTAAAGTAGGAACAAAACACACCTTTGTAGACTGAAAGACAACATTTTGAACTACACCCAGAAGTTCTGCAGCCAGCTCTGGACACAGAGCAGTCTCCACAACGCAACAGGACATTTTCGTGTGAAGTTCCTCACCGACGGAGCCTCTCACTCCCAAGTGACTGCCAGAGCTTGGCTGTCTTTGTAAGGCAGATCTGGTCAGCATATGAATATGTCCAGTTCATATGAATTTTCTACGAATAAGTGGAAATATCTATCAAATAACGAAGGAGGAGGACTGAAGCAGCACAGGTCAGTTGATTAGGGAATTGTAGGTGGAATTGTTCATTTTAATTACATGTCTTCATTAATATGAGATTCCTAGACCCTACAGTGATGACTACTGGGTTTAAATATTTGCATGAGTGCATATGCTTCCACAGAAGAAAACATGGCTAGAAGGTGAAACAGATGCAGAATTCTGTCCGACTTTACAAGGGCATTTCCAGCACATAATGAGGCTACTCCCCAGAGCCAAGCAGCATACCAGAGGTGAGCAACTGCAGATGAAAGATAAACACCTTTACAAGGCATGAAACAGTGTCCAGAAAAAGACTGGCTCAAGTTGGAAATCAGTGATGAATGAGGCAAAACACGGGTTATACTTGAGCTGTTTGTGTTTCCCTGGCACTTGAATGAGTTTGATACAAGCATCACAGTTACCTGTTCTACTGACAGCACTGAAAGGAAACAAAAGTTTGGAACAAGCCAAACACATTCAATTCCCCTGAATAATTTAGGCTGCTGAGTTATCATGTGCTTCATGGACCGTCATCAAGAAAAGCTGTATTGCAAACTAAAGGTCTGTAAATCAATGCATCTGAGGGACCAAAACTAATCAGAAAGCGGCTGCAAAAGCAGTGCATGTCAGAACAAAAGCGCAACATGAAAATCAACCCAGAGAGCGTTGCAAGGCAGACTGCAGTCCTGCCTTTCCTAGGGATGGCTTCTGAGGAACTTGGTTTTAGAAATCCAGCAAGGATAGGCAGATGGAAGCATCAAGAAGACAAAGGCTGATTCGGCTGAAACGTGCTGGTGAGCAGCACTGTCAATGACACAAATAACTCAGCAGGCAAACTCAAATAATGAAAAACAGGAAACAAATGAAGGTCCAGTAAATATAGCACCCCATGCTACAGACCCACCTGGGTGTACCAACTGCTCCTCAAAGCCATTTATATGCTCTAGTCATGTACCCACTGCTTCCAGTGAGGCTTCTGGCTCTCTGACCTTTTCTGATTTACTGCTATTTAAGACTTCAGCTTCAGATTTCTAGCCGAATTCCTCTTCCCAAACCAGAGAGACTCCTTTTACAGCTCCTTGCTGAGCTGCGTCCAATGATCCAGAATCATATTACTTGAACTGAGAAAGCCATTTCTCTTTCAGTATAAATCAGGAGGCTCCTTGCCTGGATCAGGACTGGTTCACTTATTAAAACAGCTAATTGGAGAAAGTGGCCGAGCAGATGAGAAAGCACCTCTTGCTATACTCGCTCTAACTATGGTCCTTCCTTGTACCCATTCAAATTAAATGCAGTGCAACCAGAGCAGATCATTAAAATCAGAGGACAAGACTACATTTTTAAGGCATCAGCTGGCAGACACCTTAATACATGCAGTACAGTCCTTTCATATGCTGCAGTCAACAGGTACAGTTTGCAGTAGGATTCATGAATCTTTTCAGAAGTCTGCATTAATTAGGCTGACATTTCCAAAGAAAGCAGTCAGAGGAAATCAAGTGCCCAACCCATGAGAGCTTTCAAGTGACTTGGACACCCACCTACCTTCCTCAGGCTTCTCTGAAAAAATCCAACCAGCATTCATCACTGTCTTTTGTTTTTCACATAGGGAAGTGCAAAATCTGCTCTGGCCAGCATACATTCAGCAGAGGAAACCATCGTCCACCTAGGAACAGTCTGATCTGGCAAGAAGCAACTTGACCTTACCTCCCATCATCTGCCAGCTGAAAGTACTCAGCACCTGGCAGAACCACCTGTCTCTCCTCCCCACTGCCCTGCAGCCCAGCCCCCAGGCTCTTTCCAGCAGGCTCTAGCAGTATTGAAGGGACATCTCCTACGACTATCTCCACGCTTTCGCTCGAGCAGCAGAGAAGCTTTAAGGCTTACTGTTCTCAAGTGCTAAGATGCATGGTAGCATCTGGGGGAAAATCTCACAAAATGATCCAAGATCCGTTTTCTCCAGCTGGGACTGATTGAATTCAGCCTGGGCACAGGATGATGTGGGAAATCATTTGTAGCTGAGCACAAATTGCATGCATAGAGGTAATTACTGCAGCACAAGGTTGGTAGCACTGCTACCCACATGACAGTGTATCTCAGCAATTTTCATTTCCTATTGCTTCAATTCAAAGGGATTTTTTTTTTCATCTCTTTTTTTGGTCAATTTTCTCCTTTTTCATCAGGGACTCACTTTAACCCAGGATTTCTTCAGGAAAAAGCCCCACTTTCACAAAAGCTAATCCCTCCACATATTCACATTTTGTTCTATATACTGCACCCAGACCTAGGGCCCAATTTGTCTCAACCTCACTCCGTTTCCATGCCCCGAGTACAACTGTCACTGCCCGAACGTGAAGTGACACAGTGGTGACTGCAGTCACCCGCTGTTATGTGCTGTCACTTGGAGCCTTCTGTGGATATCAGTAATGAAACACAACATGTAAGTAGCTAATGAAGCTGGTTACAAAGCAAGTCATTCTGCATGCTCAGAAAAGGGTGAAAATATGGTAAGGAAAACAGAACAAAAAGGATTTGTGCCTAAAAATAAAAACAGTAACAGAAATCATGCTGATAGCGGGCAAAATTTATCATTACTATTAGAGATACCCAGCAAAAATGGGGCCACGTTACACTCACCGTGACTATATACCTTGTGGCGAGCATCTATCTGTAATATATATGCTCTTAAGAACTCACATTCTAAATAGAGTAGTTAAATGCAGAGATACAGAAAAGGGAAATCACTGAACAAACGTAACACAAAAAAAATCAGTTTGAGTGTGGAGAGGCCCTAGGTCTCCCGGTTCCCAGCACACTCAGCTGCATACCTGTATGATTACAGTGAAGAAAAGCTGCAAAACTTTTTAATAATTCTGTGACCTATTTAAAAATTTCTACTCTCTTATATTCATATATGTTGTATGAGAAATAAAATATAGCACTCAGTTTTGAGTGGCAGCACGTCCCTTAAGACAGATAAAAGTGGCAAGTTCTCTTTGCTGTTTGGTGTCAATTATTACAGAGTTTTGACTTATATATTATTACATAGATCATTCAGTAAAACAACCTACATACTACCCCTGTGGTATGTCTCCCTTTAGTAGTAATCTGCTGGAACTGGAGCATTTTAGACACTCCCCTCCACATACCTTTTTTCAGAAAACCATGGGCTCCCTCCTCTCCACCCAGGAGAAGATACATCGGCCTTCCCTAAACCATTTTTCACTATGAAAATGTAATTTAGAGTGCTCTGAATGAGGCACAGGCTGTAACTTTTCTTTACCACGCTTACAGGTTGTTTGCACCAATTTTGTCAGTAGTAGGGGGGAAAAAAGCCGCCTCGAGGCTGGCGAGGTGGCAGCGCCACGTGCAGGAGGGATGGAGAGGCTGTTCCCGGACGCGGAGACGCCCCAGCACTGAGCATCACGCCGCTGGGGCTGCGGCTGTTTATCGTCCCCCGGCCAAGGCGTGGGTCACCGGCTCTGCGCGGGCGGCGGATCAAGTTGTTCCTGGAAAAGCCGAGCATCTCTGGCTCAGCAGGAGAACAGAGCGGACACATCCCAGCCTATCGTGAGTCCCAAAGGGTCTTTGACCCAAGGACCAGCAGCCTGCTTTCCTCCCGGAGCGGGGAGGTGTGCGGTACGCCGGCTCTCTCGTCCGTAGACGCCCGTCCAATGCTTTCGCTGAATTACTCCCTGAATGGATTGGGTGCATGTTGTGATAAACCAGAAAGTTATTTAATTCGATAGCAACTGCTTGTGCCCAGAACTCTGCTCTTTAACTGGCCACGCTAACGCGATGCCGCGTACCGAAAGCCTGCGGAGGCTGAGGGTCAGCTCACTGTTTGCTGTCATTATTCCTTTAATAAAGGGCCCTGTATTTTACAGTGGCAGCAAAATTGATGCAGGTTGCCATGGTAAGCACACACTTTCCTATTTAGCGGAATAATAGACAGCTTTGTATAATTCACTGATTTCAGATGATTTCTCACCCAAAAAGCAAGTCGCTCGAGTTATGTAAGTCACCTGTTGTTTAGTCAATCTGGCAATTTTAATTAGAATAAATTTTTATGATTCCTCTATGCAACACTTAGAGCTGCTCCACCATCAGAATGTGAAGATGCCTGTAAATTATACAGGCTCCAATCACATCTTTTTCGCTCTTTTAATTACAGTAACATTACAGCATTAATCACCTAAGCCTCTGTTAAACAAGCAACAGCCATCCTCCATCATAATTAAAAAGAAAGGCCAAGCAAACAGGAGTTTGGAGTTTACCATATTTCCTCTGAAAATTGTGTTTTAACTTGAGAGTTTCACAACCACTAGTTTTATTTGGCTCTAATTAGTGCTGTGAGGGAAACACCAAAAGGTTAATAAGAGATGGTTAGTTTGTAATGCAAGTTTCCTGGTGCCAGCCCCAGCAGTTCAGTCTGTTTCCAGTCATTAACGATGCAGATCGATTACGGTAGGAGATCAGGAAGTGCTCACTTGCTGTGTTAGCAGAGGTTAGTTTTTATTCATATACCTTCCCTACTGTTACATATGATGTGAATTACCTTGACCATGGCTAGTCTTCACTGCTGTGAAATAGAAAGGGTTAATGGTTTCCTTAGAGGTTGCTGGCAAAAGAAAGAAAGTCCACATATGCCTTTTTTGGCTTGTTTATAAGGGAAAAGGAAGCTGCAACCCTCACAGAACTATTTATTTATCTTAGAAATATTTGAAAATCAAAGTATTGTGTGGTGTTTTTGGAAAAGGATGCCTTGGGAGAGCCAGGGAAGAGGGTTAGAGCCGCCTCGTCCTTCGGCTGAACTTTAACAAAGAGATCTTCTCTTCCAACTGTTTGCCTGGGATTTGAGTTAAGGAGCTATTAACAAAACCAAGCACAAAGAGAAGTTTGAACTCTCTAATTAGAAACATCACTTCCTTCATCTCTCCCATACATTGTTCTCCAGTCGCAGAGCAAACCAGTGGCTAGAAATATCAGCACTGGACAAAAACTCACTAAAAAAAAAACAATTAAAAAGCTAGCAAAAAAGCCCTCCGACTCTGGGGGTTGATCATTCATCCATTACAAGCCTACACAACACAGCATGGATCCAAATTTTAATTTTCCTCTCTACGTTGCCAAAATGTTCACATCTGGTGAGTAGTTTTTGTACTTAACAGGGAACAGACCTGAGGATATACAGGTTGTAACTTCTGTGACCCTGGCACCAAGTAACTTCAGGGACACAGACATTGCAAGCATTATCTGTATTGAAATGAACCTGAAAACTGAGGAAAACATTCCAGAAATGTGGGATATATGATAACGTTTGTCGCGCAAACAAAGGAGGTTACACATCTGTTTGCTATTTAGTTCCGTTGCTTTACAAAAGGGATTGGCTTTCATTCATTTCTATGGCTATGACTTCAGTATCACCTCTGCCCCACCATTCATTTCCAGTGAAGACTTTTCTAAGCTCTGCACAAGCAAACTCAGCTGCTGAAGAGACCACGACCCCAAGGAAGACGCAACATGAGGGACTCCTCCGTGTCAGCCAGCAGCTTTCTAGTCTCTGAGATGCTCTAGGACCTGGAAACCCTAGTGATAAGGGAAGCTGAATCCCTCAACAGGGCAGCTGGACCCAGTGCCCAACACTGCGTTTTCAGATTGCCTTGCAAAGATGGATCGGAGCACCACGTACCTGGCACCTCTAAGGGCAGAACTGAAGAGAGACTTGCCCCTCTGAGAGCTGGACAGCTTTTCTTCCTGTCTAGCAGAAGACACGACATCTCCCTGCAAGCCTTGCTTGGGTAACATTAGCAAGAGCTGGCACTCAGGGAAAATGCAGAGACCGCATACAAAGGGATCAGTAAGCATCAAGCCAGTCCAGCACGAGAAGCCTCAGCTCCTCACCCGGCTTCTGCAAGGCTTTTGCCAAAACAGATTTACATGCTCAATAGGTAATCATTTAAAAGTGTAGGAATAAGAAGACAATCAACACCCCCTTCTTATCCCAAAGCTCAGCTTACCCACTTTTCATACAAATCCTTCTCTGGGGTTTCAAACTATCCTGCAAAGCTAACTGCTCCCTCCATGCTGGCCACTGTAGGAGCACCACTGAGCTTACTTAGGCTGTTTTACTGGAAGATCTGTCCAATAACACAGAAATCAGAAAAGCTATTATAATTGACATTGCCCTGTAAAGAAAGCTTACAGCTTTTATCCATCTTAAGGGATGTGCTGTCACTCACTTACGAGTGTTATACTTTATGTTCTATGCTGCATATATGAATACAAGAAAGTAAGTATTTTTATTAATTTTCATAAGCTTCCAGAGAAATGCAGCTGTATTTCCAACTTCCAAAGCCCTAGAATATATCACTTAGGTCTTCATACACCTACAACTCTAGGTATAGTGTTTCTGCAGAATAAAAAGGAGTTGCAGGTATATAAAATGACTGCTGGAAATCAGGTCCAAAATCAACACTTTATAATAACTGTGTTTGCCTCCAGTTAATACCACTACTCATGTTCTCAGTTCATGACTGAAATGCATCCAGACATGACGGAGATGAGCACGGCATGAGAACCAGTTGGAATATTCTACATAAAACCTGATCCAGTAAATAATGATGTATCTGAAAAATCTGGGATGCAAGTAGCAAGAAAAGTTTCAGTTTCAATGAATATAATGTGCCCAGTTGTCCTTTACGTTCAAGCCTATTTATACACTATGTGATAGTATAAAGGAGACTTAACATGAGCATTTAAATATAACCCATTTCCATTCAAAGGCCCTTCATCTTGCTGGAGTTTATGAGACTCAGACACAAATCAACTACCGATGAGAGCAAAGTTACTCAATTGTGTAAATGTATGCAGGATCAGGTCTTCACAAATGACATTTCACGCCAACCTTTACTGCTGATCTGGCACCAGAAAAATGAAAGTGATGCTTTTAGAAGCAATTCTCTGAAGAGACACATTACTGACATAGAGCATTGCTTAAAACCCCACAAACTTTGATTTTAAAGCTTTTCACTATTTTATGGCTGTGGTGGTTATTTCTAACACTAGATTTTTATGATTAGTGTGTATTTATTATTTTCATACTTTCCTTCTGATTCTATTTTTATCTTAAACAATGAATCACTGCTTCTTTGGGCCAACGATTTTCCTTCTACAACTGTTGCTAAAAATACTGGCCACCACTGGGAATTAAAATAACTTTGGGATCTGTTGCTTATAACATTAGAAACATATATTCGAAATAGTTACTTGTTGGTTTCTACACCGGCAAGAGCTCCTATGATTTATAGAATACAAGCATGGTTCTGGCTAAAGACAAGGTGAAAAAGGTAACAGAAAAGATTTAAACAGATCTATGTGTCTGCACGCATCCACGCAAACTAAACAAGTCAAGCTTGCACAAATGATGTTTGGAAGAAAGCAATGGCAAAAAAAAAAAAAAAAAAAGGAAAAAAGTCCCAGCATGAGCAAAACCAAGGGAGGAATAACTACCTGAATCACAAAACAGAATATCTAGCCTCAAAGATGCTAATTCAGGTCCTGAGGGATCTAATCAACCTCTTTGTTGAAGTAAAGATAAAACTTTTTGACAGCAAATGCTTTCTGATAAAATGGAATTTTCAATTACTGTACGAAACATCTGGTCCGTGCTACCATTTACGGAGAAAAGCACCCCAACGCTTCACAGTGTTGGAAAATATTTCACGCTGCGAATTCCCCACTTTGCTGGGAGGAACAGGCGTCAGGAGCTTCAAACCCGACAGCAAATCTGCTGCCACCGGCGGTGTTTCCTGTCGTCACCCCGCGGAGGCGTTGCCTATGCCAGGTAACTACGCAGCACTTCACACCCTCCGAGGACACCTTGCTGGAAACCACAGTTTCCTCCGGTGCTGGACTTTGATTCAAGATTACATCATGACTTTGAGAAAATTCACTAAATATTGCGGCGAATCAGGGCCAAGATGTAAACGGAGATCCCAGCATTTTCCGCAATCCTCCAATAAACTTTTCCAGCCAACCTGAAACGTCGGAAAGATCTAATAGACACTTCAAAATCGCACTTTCTCTATCAAATCTGTTTGAAAGTTCAGCCGAGGACAATACGAGGAGAGAAGCGCGTATAAACTTCTAGCAGCGCTTAACACCTCCAGAAATAAACAGACAATTAAAGCCGCGCGGCAAGGCAATCTCGAAAGGTGAAGCCATGTCTGCGCCGGCATTCCTGCTCCTTCCATTTGGTATCAATTAGCAGGGGAAGGAAAACAATTCTGCGTGATAATGAACTCCAAATTGGGTACATATTAGAGCAATTAGAGCCATCTTTTCAACTGATGAATTTATAATCAATAATTAAGATCCTGAGGTAAAGAGGGCCTGGGCAGGAGGCCTGCTCCCGAAATAGGCTGAGAGGCTGAGCTCCAGGAGGTATTTCTGATGACCTGCTGCTGCCCACTAAAGCTAGTCACCCTTCACAGTACAATTTGCCGCTTTCTAGGGAATCTAGGTCATTTCCAAAGAAAGAAGAAGGGCTGCTGCCATGATGGAGCGGCAGCTGGTGCCCCTCCAAGCAGCAGGTGGGAGGAGGTGGAGAAGGCAGGGCAGAGCCACCACCGCAGCAAGGGGACGCGGCTGGGCACGTGCCACTGCGTCGGGACCCACGGGTGGCCGGCAGGGAACGCCAGTGACCCCACAACCCACAGCTCGCCACCAGCACGTGGCTTGGTCCCCCGGGGAAGGAGCAGCCGTCTCCACCCCAACCGCCCCGTCCTCGTGAGAAAGGGTGTCGGAGTGCCCGTCTGCCTGGAGGCTGCTTGTGCCTGAATAACACTGTTTTGCAATAAAATAATTTATTAAACAACGCCTTTACTTTTCTCCCCTACCAAAGTCCAAGAGAGTCTGATATTGTCGTGAAAGACCAGGCTCCAAATCCACAGACCTAGAGATTTATTTTAACAACGCTAAAGAAGTTTGGATGCATTTATGCCCACCTCTTTCTGCAGGAAATCTGACATCTCAGGAAGTGCACATTGGCTGGACAGGCCCATGCTAATCCCCCACAGCCAGCGAGGAGGAATTGTCCCATACCCCACTCCTGATTAACACGCTTTATATCAAGATGTCACAGAGCTGTAAGGATTTGTGCCAACCGGTGTCTTGCCTCGGCAGATCCAGGATTACCCACAGAGCAGATAAAAAGACTCTGAAATTATCTGGACGAAAATCTGCAAATTCGACATTCATGAATCACTTGTAATATTATAACTAGAGGTCCAAGCTCAGCGGACCCGGTGGCTCGAGCCGTGCAGCAGGGGCGCCTTGCGGAGCTCACAGGCAGGAGATCATTATAAGCGCGACTGCAAACTCCAGAGCCGCTCATGATGCATCTCTCCTGGACTGTGAGAGATGCAGTTTAGACAGGGATGGTGATCTAAAGAAAGGAACAGGGACATTAGCTTCCCAAACTCACATCAGGCAGCGAGCTGGAGTCGCGCTGCGCACTCGGGAAGGCTATTAGCTAGCTGGTGTAAGCATCCTTGGCCACTCGGTCTGGAATATTGTTTTGTTTCCTCCTTCCCTCTGCAACTCTGACCTGAAATTGGGTAAAATTTACAATGCCAAAACCGTAGCTTTATCATGTGGGAACTATGGTTATCACTGCAGTCTGAGGACCTTGATTTTCCTGATTATTTTCTACCATCCCTGCTCAACAAATCAGCTTAGAAAATATTCGTCTCTTTAACCTTTTTCTCAGCTTCTCTGACAATAGCTGCTAACTTTCAAGCCTGCACTCTTCTTGTCGTTATTCTCTAAACATACTGACAACCATGCAGGCAGGTTCCTACCTATTTCTCTCAAAAAAACCAACTTTCGGTTCGGCAGCCTGCCTTTGCAGCCATCCCTGTCCTAGGGCAGTGCCGGAGACTCCCCAAAGTCCCTTCACCCTGAGGACAGCATTCCCAGCCACCTTCTGTTTGGTTTCTCCCTTAACGCTTACACAGGCCGTTAGAGCCCTGTTCCCTGCCTGATTAAAGGGCATCGCTTGTATAGAGCGACAACCTGTAAGAGGGAGATGGGCCACTTACCATTTGAGGAAAAACTTAGCTTTTCCGCTAGGACTTCAGCCCAGACCTGTTTCCAGGTTCAGAGCAGCACGTGCCCACGGGGAGCAGCAGCACGGCCCCCACAGCCGCCTCGTCTGCGGGAGCCGTGAAAGCCGAGGGAGAGGGGACGGGAGCCGCAAGGGACCCGCACCGCGGACGACGTCCTCCGCACCATCCCGAATACAGCGGTTTGCGTAAAGCAGCCTCGCCAACCGCGCGGGCGAAGATCTAGGGCCCAGCTCAGCGCTGGTGTGAGCGGCGACTGCTGATACCTCGCCTGCGCCTCACCAGGTCTGGATGTGTCCCTCTGGGTCCGCTGTCTAAATACGCGTGCAGGGACCGCAGTGGAAAATATCCATGGAAGCAGCTCCCCAGACACCCGCGGGGAGAGGCTCGGCAGGAGCAGGTTGCATAAGGAAACTTCTGTCACGCAGCATTAGGGACAAGCACTTGACGTGAGCTTTCCCCATGTAAACGGATGTGGTTTAGACTGCATAGCTAAGTTTGCCTCTGCTCTAGTTTTGAATCCAAAAAACAGGTTTTCCTACCTCGCGTCTAAAAACCCCTGTCCATGTGAGTGTTCAGCCAAATCCAGCTAGATGGCAATGCAGAGCCAAAGTTTTGGGACTGCAGACAGCCCAGCCAGGAGCACCCTTAAGCAGGTGCTTAACTCCGGAGGACGTGTTTCCACTGCAGTCCGGTGAACCGCTACCCGGCTGGCGCCGAGCCTCTGCCTAGCTGCTTGGGTGCCCATAGATCAGGGCCACAACGAACCGTCCCACACAGCGCAAAGGGATGGCACGAGTGACCAGCATCAACGAACAGGAGCCCTCGACATTTAACTGATTTCCTTCAAAAAATACACCAGAAACAAGAGTGCTAAACCCACTGACTATCATGGGACTTGCAAGGCAGACATGCAGCTTGTCTTTGGAAGTTCCCTTTAGAGCTACTTCTCATTTTCTGTGGGTATTTTACTTGCAATAAGCAGCTTTCATGACAATGGATTGGACCAAATTTATTTCTGGGATAACTCCTCCGACAAGCTCTGCCTCCAACTCATTCTCTTGAACTTATTTGCATTGTTATCTTATGCACAACAGAGACAGCATGTGCACTTATCAGAAATGTAATCTCTGTAAAAGCCTATCTGCAGTCCATTGAGGTTGTTTTTTGCTAAAGAAATGTGACAAAAAATTAACAGATGTTGTTCAGACCATTCAACGGGATGGGAATCAATTATGAATGTTTGTGCTCCTGCACCCATCCCTTACTGCAAGAACCATCTTAGGAAACCCTCTCCTGATCAAAATGAAAAAGCATTTCTTTGTAATAGAAGAATAATAAATGATAGCTATCAGCCTGCATTCTCTGACACAGCGCTGGTCCTCAGAGAATTAAACTGCCACTGTACAGTTCTATAAATGTTTAATTTTTTTCATCTTTGGCCACAGTAGAGTTGTCTGGAAATGCATTATCACGGGGGATGCCATCCCTCTCCAATTAGTGCAGCTGGCAGCGTGGAATGGGTAGGTGACCTCTGCGTTCCCCTACTTACAGAGTCTTACAGGGTTAACTATGGCCATTTAACAGACTCTATCGAGAATTAATACAGCGATCAGCTTCCCTACAGAAAAAAAAAAAAACCATTCGGTGGCGCAGATGGCAAGAACTCTCTCTCCCCCATTTGACTCTTTTATGACAGCAAAACAAAGGCTTTTAATGATGTTTACCATGAATTGAATTAAACAGCTGAAGACCAGTTCATAATCACAGCATTTTGTTTTCATATCCTTAAGTCTTTTAGCAGTGGGGCTTCCATTCGAGCCTCAGCTACAGCTTATCTCAAGATATAGCCAAGCGCCCCGAGGCTTCCCTGTGCTGGAGCACCAAACCGCATTCATACTTCTTAATTGAAAAAGACAGGATGTTTGCATAGGACGTTTGCATCAGTAAGACACGTTCATGCCCAAGTACAAATGACGGCTTGGGCTCAGCTGAACTCCTCTGACTCTTTTCCTCTAGCTAATACTAGTTGGGTTTTAGATTAGGACTTCATTTTCCAACTGCGCACATGGGGGTGTGTAACAGATGAGACCGTGCAGCACGTTCAGGGGAAAAGACACAAATACCTCGCCCGCCGGACTGAGCTAATCTCTTCTGGGAAGTGTGACTAACTGCGTACGAGCTCAGCTGACCTTTAGCAAAAGTTGTCTGCATGACGTCGGCTTGCGAGCTCCTAAGGGCGCCGAGCAGGCACGGCCCACAGCGAAGCCAAGCAAGCGCGCGCGAGAAGGGTGCGTGATCTGTGATGAGAGCAGGCGAGCCTGAAGGAACAAGTGCCAGACTTGCAGCTGGTAATTCCTGCTCTAATCCCAACTCCGCCACCAACTCGCTGTCACACAGATGCTCAGGGTCTCGGGTTTGCCGTCTGTGAAAGAGAGGATAATCCTAACCGCTTACTTACCTGACAGGCGTGGCGTGAAGATTAATTTCTATCTATACAGCACTCTGCAGATGTAAAGCATTACACCCTGCAAGCGCTAAGTACCCTTATCGCACACCTACGCGAGAGAGCATGAGAGCCGTCTGGATCCGGCGAGTACCTGTTACCACGGGCGGGAAGCGCGGCCGCTCGGCACGGCTTACCTGGCTCGGGCACCTGGGAGCCCATGGAGGGGACGCTGGTGTTGAGCACGTCGTTGACGGCCGTGTCGCAGTAGAGGCCCCGCTGCACGTCGTGCTCGCTGTCAGTCTGGTCGCTCTCCTCGTGGCCGCTATCCTTCAGACTGTTCCCCTCCAAGTCCTTGAACGTGGAGCTGCTGGGTTAAAGACAGAGCAATGACTTACTGTCATGTCAGCACGGATCAGATAACGTTTCCCTTGGCCCGGGTGGCTGTCACAACCCCGGAGCAAGACCTGCGCTGGCTGTGCTGCGCTGGACGGAGAGTCTCCTTAATAGGTAGTCACAGCCCCATGCCGCAAAGGGCCATCTCCACCACGAAGCAACAGCCTTAACACATGTTTCAGCCAGCAACTGCAAGGAGCCGCTCTCACGCGCTCCCTGCGGGCGCGAAACGGGGCTCCTCGCAACAGAGTAGGCCAGCAAGACGACAAGCAGAAGTAGCGCAAAGCTGCAGCCGACTAGAGGCACGACCGGGGACCAAGGCTGCCTTCCACCCGAGGAACGTAACGGGAAGAGACACACTACGACAACAGCTCAACCTCTGCGACTCCGCGCATCAGGAGCCGCTCGAGCCCGGGAGCAGGGGAGTCTCCCGCGGCGGCGAGCGCCCCTGCCCAGCACGCCCGGGCCAGCTGCAGATGCTTCCCGCCGCGCGGCTGCCGAGGGGGAGTCCGTGGGAAACGCAGGGAGGACCAGCGGCCAGGGGCTCACGCCGGCTATATCACCTACAATGGAAAATAAAAAGAGATCTAAACCCTAACTTATCTGGTTATAGACCAAACTCTAACAGCTTAAAGTTTGAAAATAAAGCGCCTCCAAGAGAAGGGAGTTTCTTTTCATGATGATGACATCACTCTTATTTTTAAAAATAACCCGCTGGTTCTGGGTCCAAGTTCATATATTTTTACAGAGATCTGGTATTGCAATCAAGTTCCCCGGACTTCCTCTGAAATCACGGCTACCGGCCCCTGCTAAAGTCCGCACTGGGGTGGGGGGACGTCGGGGCTGGTCTGGTCCGTAAGTTCCCATGTCCTCGTGTTGGCGGCGTGCCCGCGGGGAAGGGAAACCCAGCGGCAGCACATTCCTGCGAACTTGCTGTTATCAAAACAAAGGAAAAACTGCATCCTGGGTCGGATGAGGCAGCAGACGAGCGACCAGCACGTCCAGACAGACAGGAAACAGAAGAGTCTGCTTCTGCTACCTGCAGATATCTCTGCAGATATCCACAGGGCCCCGACAGCCGCAGGCACCTGGAAGAAAACAGCTCTACCACTAACCCAGAAAGGCAGAGAGAGGCAGTCGGAAAGCAGGAATAGGGAGGGATACTTCTTGGTGTCCATGTGTTTTACAAAGCCTCAGCCTACCCACGGAGAGAATGGGCATCCGTCTCCTGGAGTCACCCAGCTCCTGGCAGCAGCCGAGGGAGGACGGAGGGCAAGAAGATTTTCATTTTTGGCCCAAAGACACCAGACTAAAATGAGACACAAAAACATCTCGAAATGTGCCCACTGCTCATGCGAGGGGCACTGAGGACAACCACTGTGACCACAAGCACAGGGAATGAGCTGGTTACTGCCTGGACTGGAAGTAGAAAATCAGAAGGCACAGGCAGACCGCGAGAGAGAAGGAAACCCTTTGGGAAAGGAGGGCGGCCAGAAAAAGCACCCGAGAAGGCCTGGGAGAGAGCCAACGCTCACCCGTGACAGGCGGGTGAGCCTGCCCTCCAGCGCCTGCTGCAAGGAGGCAGAATCCTTCGGCTGCACCCGCTTCGGGCATCGGTTTGCACCAGCACCAAAACAGCATCAAACTTTCTCACTGGCTGATGTGGTTTGAAATCGCTCAGGATAAGAAACGGCCTGTGCTTCAAAGCACCAAAGAGCTGCAGATTTTCATTGCTTTGTACAGCCCTTTTACGTCTCCACGGAAACCAAGCCGACCACCTACCATTTGATGCTCTGCAAAAGCACACGAGGGGGGAACTCTGAAATACATATAAATTGGTAAACCTTCAAACATTACCTTTTAAATAAAGATGTCCCTGTTGAAGCCACTGACTGATTCCAGGCAACATCAAAGAATTTTAAGTTAAGAAAGCACTACAAATCTACAATTCATTTGTGTGCGCGTATATAGGCAAGAGAGGCAGGCAGACAACACAGGAAAAGTACAAATAGATTAATTAAAGTGCTGCATTTGAGGAGATTCACTCACCAAAGATAGAGGCACTACAACATCTTCATAAAGGCAAAGGATGAAAACGATGCCACAGTATGCTACAGAAAATATTTTTGTTCTCCGGTGTCTGCACAGCGTCCCTGGCATCCGCTGCACTTAAGATACAAGACAAAGGTAGAAGGCGAGGGGAAATTCTGTCCTACACGGCGCCGCTGTTCATAACGCGCAGGCAATCTGCGTTACAACGCGTTTCTCTTCCCCGCAGTGAACCAGACCCTGATGCAGCAGCCACACACCATGTTTCCGCGGCTGACACTTCTCTAAAGGACGGGCAGGCCTCCGAGAACCGGCAGTCGCAGCATTTCCCAGACAGTACAGCGGCGGAGTAAACCCTGCTGTGGCAGGCGGGCGCGCTGCTTGCCTTTATGTCAGGTGTGAATGAGGAAAGATATTAATAAATTTGGGTTTTTTTCAGGATGCCTCATGAGGAGTGATACGGCGCAGGCAGCCCATCTCGCTCGCAATCACATTAGCATCATTAAACATCATGAGCAACGCAGACAAATATACCTGCCCTCCACTCGCTCAGCTGAAGCTGCTCAAACCCTGCACTTGCGGCTCCCTTATATTTTTAAGATGCAAACAAATGGGATCTTAGCCAGCAAGATAATTGGATTTTTTTTTTACTGCTCAAATCAGATCTAAACAGTTCAGGGCCCACTTCTGCTCTCCGTTACATCTCTGCCGCCACGCTGACTTCTGCAGACTGCACGGAAAAAACTCCGCAATGCATTCGGTTTTTGCTTTAAACGCTGGACCTTGGAGAAAGCGCAGCGCATGGAGGAGAGGTGGAGGAAAAGCGAAGGGAGATGGTGGAAATAGCTGCTGGCCACCTCCTGTGGCCTGTCTAACCTCATCCTGCAAAGGAGGATTAGCAAACCCCGCAGCGCGCAGCTCCAGGGCGCGCGGGGAGACAGACCTCCAGCCTTACGCTGTGGCCTCCTGATTAGTATCGATCCTGCTGTGTCAGTGTCTTTTACAGCCTTGGAAAGAGAAAGCGAGGGAGAGGACAGATTGGAGACCTTCCCCTACAGGGGGATATTCACCACTTGTTTATTTTAATGAGTCAACGGGGTTAAGTTGGAATAACCAAGACGTTAAGGTACTGGAGTCACTTCTTTGCCCCTGGAAAATTCTGAGGACACTGAGAAAAGTAGAATTTTACCCAGAGGGTTAAATTCACCCAAGGCTAATTGCGAGGTTGCAACTGAGCTGATGATTTACTCTTTACCAAGGGGGAAAAAAAAAACCCAGTAAAACGCTATTTTGCCTTGGTATTCAAACTAAAACAGCGAGCAAATATCAAACTAGCTCCCCCCAAATAAGATTTTTTTCCCTCCACCTTATGTGGCAGAGAGATCTCACCATCCCAATCTATCATTTGATTCTTGTCCATTCAGACAGAATAAACTCTATCTGTTTTAAAGTTGTCCGGGTTACAGCACTCTGCCTAACTCACCGCAACTTCCCAGTGTGAAAGAGCCAAACACAAGAAAAAAGACTTTCCTTTACTGAAAACCAAGAGCAATTGGACTTAGTAGGAAGTAAATACTGTTTTTAAAACCAGATGATTATTCTCGAAACGTTTTGCATGTTAAAAAAGCAAGTAGTATATAACGCAGCAAGAAAAAACATTAAATAATCAGGATTTGGCTAGGCAAACCAAAGCACTTTCAAGCAAACCTACGTACCTTTTTATTAAATGAGCTCTGCTGTTCACATAGTTGGAATCAAAGGAGTAGTTTTCAGTCTGAAAGGAGGAAAAGAAAAGGGAGACAGTTACAAGTCTGATTCATCTAAGAATGGGAGCAGTCGGGTTTGCAAGGCAAAGCAACCAGCAAATCCTGCACCTGAAAAAGGACCCGTTTGGGGGCGGCAGTCACCTTTTTCCCAGGGAAACTGCTGGTCGGGGGCAGGAGCTGGCGCTGAGGAGCGCGGCAGGGCCTGGCCCTGGCCCGGACGCCTGGGCTCTCGCCCCGGCAGCCCGTCCTGTCCCGCAGCAGCCGCCGGTGCCACGAGGGCGAGCTCGCGTACGCGTCCACCAAAGCTACTGCTGCCCTCCTTAGAGGCAGAGACGCCTCTGATGCAAAATAAATACTGTATTTTTAAGGCAGCTGGAGACGCCAGGCCCTGTCAGTCTTTATACAAGCGCTCGGCAAAAAGAAGGCTCACGGGTGACCACAGAACAATTTGCAGAGAAGAAACAATGTGACTACGCTCTGTTACCAAACTAATTGCTTTTAATTCCCTGACGGACTCAGTTCTGTGTGTGTCAATTTGACTGAAAGTTCAAAAGGTATTTTTTTATTAGTGTATAATTAACATGTTAAAATATTTATACCATAGATATGTAAATGCCACCAAGGTAATCCCCTGCCGCAGAATTTAATGTGGGCACTTTTCTTTGTCTTAAATCATTTCATTAGCCAAGACATTGGGCTCTGTTATTAATACAAAAGCAAACAATGGGTGACAATAGTTAAAAGTTGGAGGGGAGCGGAAGAGAGGGAGAAAAGTCAATGGATTTGTCATTTGCAAGGAAAACCCACTAACACAGTCTGCACTTAAAACACCCTCTGTCAGCCTCAGAGTACAAAGCCTGACTTTCCCGGTTTCCATAAGGGCAGGCATGGAACGAGCAGAACGTGTTCAAAAAAGGCAGTCGGAAAGCAGGGAAGGGAGCACGGTGCTACTGCACCATGCGAGGCCACGGAGAGACTGCTCCGGGATGGGGTGAGAGCCACGCGGCCGGGACGCGGTAGGAGCCCCGTGGCCGGGATGGGGTGGGAGCCACGTGGCCGGGACGCGGTAGGAGCCGCGGGGCTGGGATGGGGTGGGAGCCGCGGGGCTGGGATGGGGTGGGAGCCACATGGCCGGGATGCGGTAGGAGCCGCGGGGCTGGGATGGGGTGGGAGCCGCATGGCCGGGACGCGGTAGGAGCCGCGGGGCTGGGATGGGGTGGGAGCCGCGGGGCTGGGATGGGGTGGGAGCCACATGGCCGGGATGCGGTAGGAGCCGCGGGGCTGGGATGGGGTGGGAGCCACATGGCCGGGATGCGGTAGGAGCCGCGGGGCTGGGATGGGGTGGGAGCCACGTGGCCAGGACGCAGTAGGAGCCGTGGGGCTGGGATGGGGTGGGAGCCACGCGGCCGGGACGCGGTAGGAGCCGCGGGGCTGGGATGGGGTGGGAGCCACGTGGCCAGGATGCGGTAGGAGCCGCAGGGGTTGGAATGGGGTGGGAGCCGCGGGGCTGGGATGGGGTGGGAGCCGCATGGCCGGGACGCGGTAGGAGCCGCGGGGCTGGGATGGGGTGGGAGCCGCATGGCCGGGACGCGGTAGGAGCTGCGGGGCTGGGATGGGGTGGGAGCCGCATGGCCGGGACGCGGTAGGAGCTGCGGGGCTGGGATGGGGTGGGAGCCGCATGGCCGGGACGCGGTAGGAGCTGCGGGGCTGGGATGGGGTGGGAGCCACGCGGCCGGGACGCGGTAGGAGCCGCGGGGCTGGGATGCGGTAGGAGCCGCATGGCCGGGACGCGGTAGGAGCCGCGGGGCTGGGATGGGGTGGGAGCCGCATGGCCGGGACGCGGTAGGAGCCGCGGGGCTGGGATGGGGTGGGAGCCGCATGGCCGGGACGCGGTAGGAGCTGCGGGGCTGGGATGGGGTGGGAGCCGCATGGCCGGGACGCGGTAGGAGCCGTGGGGCTGGGATGGGGTGGGAGCCGCATGGCCGGGACGCGGTAGGAGCCGCGGGGCTGGGATGGGGTGGGAGCCACGCGGCCGGGACGCGGTAGGAGCCGCGGGGCTGGGATGGGGTGGGAGCCATGCGGCCGGGACGCGGTAGGAGCCGCGGGGCTGGGATGGGGTGGGAGCCACGTGGCCGGGATGCAGTAGGAGCCGCGGGGCTGGGATGGGGTGGGAGCCGCGTGGCCGGGACGCGGTAGGAGCCGCGGGGCTGGGATGGGGTGGGAGCCACGTGGCCGGGACGTGGTAGGAGCTGCGGGGCTGGGATGGGGTGGGAGCCGCGTGGCCGGGATGCGGTAGGAGCCGCGGGGCTGGGATGGGGTGGGAGCTGTGTGGCCGGGACGTGGTAGGAGCCGCGGGGCTGGGATGGGGTGGGAGCCGCGTGGCCGGGACGCGGTAGGAGCCGCGGGGCTGGGATGGGGTGGGAGCCACGTGGCCAGGACGCAGTAGGAGCCGTGGGGCTGGGATGGGGTGGGAGCCACGCGGCCGGGACGCGGTAGGAGCCGCGGGGCTGGGATGGGGTGGGAGCCACGTGGCCGGGACGCGGTAGGAGCTGCGGGGCTGGGATGGGGTGGGAGCCACGTGGCCAGGATGCGGTAGGAGCCGCAGGGGTTGGAATGGGGTGGGAGCCGCGGGGCTGGGATGGGGTGGGAGCCGCATGGCCGGGACGCGGTAGGAGCCGCGGGGCTGGGATGGGGTGGGAGCCGCGTGGCCGGGACGCGGTAGGAGCTGCGGGGCTGGGATGGGGTGGGAGCCGCATGGCCGGGACGCGGTAGGAGCTGCGGGGCTGGGATGGGGTGGGAGCCGCATGGCCGGGACGCGGTAGGAGCTGCGGGGCTGGGATGGGGTGGGAGCCACGCGGCCGGGACGCGGTAGGAGCCGCGGGGCTGGGATGGGGTGGGAGCCGCATGGCCGGGACGCGGTAGGAGCCGCGGGGCTGGGATGGGGTGGGAGCCGCATGGCCGGGACGCGGTAGGAGCCGCGGGGCTGGGATGGGGTGGGAGCCGCATGGCCGGGACGCGGTAGGAGCTGCGGGGCTGGGATGGGGTGGGAGCCGCATGGCCGGGACGCGGTAGGAGCCGCGGGGCTGGGATGGGGTGGGAGCCACGTGGCCGGGATGCAGTAGGAGCCGCGGGGCTGGGATGGGGTGGGAGCCGCGTGGCCGGGACGCGGTAGGAGCCGCGGGGCTGGGATGGGGTGGGAGCCACGTGGCCGGGACGTGGTAGGAGCTGCGGGGCTGGGATGGGGTGGGAGCCGCGTGGCCGGGATGCGGTAGGAGCCGCGGGGCTGGGATGGGGTGGGAGCTGTGTGGCCGGGACGTGGTAGGAGCCGCGGGGCTGGGATGGGGTGGGAGCCGCGTGGCCGGGACGCGGTAGGAGCCGCGGGGCTGGGATGGGGTGGGAGCCACGTGGCCGGGACGTGGTAGGAGCTGCGGGGCTGGGATGGGGTGGGAGCCACGTGGCCGGGACGTGGTAGGAGCTGCGGGGCTGGGATGGGGTGGGAGCCGCGTGGCCGGGATGGGGTGGGAGCCGCGTGGCTGGGATGGGGTGGGAGCTGCGGGGCTGGGATGGGGTGGGAGCCGCGTGGCCGGGATGCGGTAGGAGCCGCGTGGCTGGGATGCGGTAGGAGCCGCGGGGCTGGGATGGGGTGGGAGCCGCGTGGCCGGGATGGGGTGGGAGCTGCGGGGCTGGGATGGGGTGGGAGCCACATGGCCAGGATGCGGTAGGAGCCGCATGGCTGGGACGCGGTAGGAGCTGCGGGGCTGGGATGGGGTGGGAGCCGCGGGGCTGGGATGGGGTGGGAGCCGTGTGGCCAGGATGGGGTGGGGGCCACGTGGCTGGGACAGAGTGGGAGCTGTGTGGCTGGGATGGGGTGGGAGCACTTGGATAGGACAGGGTGGGAACCGTGTGGCTTGGGGCAGACCTAGGCGAAGCCCCAGAGCTCGCAGCAGGCAGCAGCGAGGAGCAGCTGGGGCAGAGCACGGCTGCACCCTGTGCGAGCATCTTTACTTCAGTCACTAATGAGCTACTAGCCAATTTGGAGGATCTGTCTGCTGAAATGCACCGCTTTGGGACAGTGGCACGGCCCCTGCGCAGCGTGGCCCTGGTGCACCGAAGGGCAGCCCGGATGGAGCAGCGGGAGACGCTGCACCCGGGCCCCAGGGCGCTCGAGCGGCACCGGAGTCGGCAAGGCTTTGCTGCAGCTCCTCCTTTCCCCCAGCCTCTTCCTCTCCCTCCCTCCCAAAGAGCCACTTTGGAATACTATGGCCTGTTTTTATGGCAATTATGAACATGGTAAAAATAAATGCATGCATCTTTAATGTCTCAATAAATAAAGGAAAGCAGAGTCTGCTGCTAGCGTAATCACAACGGCAGGATGCAGAGAGCGGGGCAGCTGCAGCCGAGCCGAATGCGAAATCCAATCGTACCCCAGCAGAGGTTATACTGCTGTACCAAGATAATAAAGCAAAGGCGGCGTTGGTTAAGTGTGACCTTTTCTGAAATACAGCACAATATCTAATTTACCAAACAGGCGCCTCCCAGAGAGAAACATGCAAGGCTCTGCGAGCTGGGGGAGTTGGCCTAGCACTCAGCACAGCTCAGTTATTACTTTCACATAGTAATTACTGCTGTACAGTCACGCAGGAGATTTACTGCACAAACTACTAGTCCCTGCAGTTCTTGCATCCTTGTTCCTGCAGCATGACTTTGATTGTTAAAGTGCTCGGTGTCTCTGTAGGAAACGTGCACATGTATTTTTAAAATACACAATGCCAAAGATTTAAACGCTGCAGAAATGTTCTGATCCTGTGTTTACCCATCAATCCCGACGCTGCCATCTCCGAGGGAGGGATACCACCATGCCCGGAGAGATTCCCACTGTATTTCCTTCCTACGAGCCCGCTTTGAGGCAGGTGGGAAATCAGAGCGCGGCACGGCACAAGGAGAGAAGCGCTTTGTAAACAGGCTACGACAGCGGCTGAGCGATGGAGGACAGGAAGAATCAGAGACAGCTTTAAAGCAATCACTGTTCAGAGGGGAGCGCACTCCATCATCCTAGCCTGCCAGATGTGGAAGCGGCTCCAGCAAATCCGGGGCCTCAGCTGGCTCCTTGCAGGGGCTCGAGCCCCGCTGCTGTGCCCGTCGGCGGCTCTCCACCTCCCACTGCCGCCTGTCCCTCTGCCGGCTGCGCCGCTCGGCGTCGCCTCCTCGGCCCTGGGAAAACCGGGCGAGAGGATGGCGGGGCGGCGCAGGGAGCGCGTCCCGGGCTGCTCTGGAAACGACCGAGCAAACAGCTGCGCCAGGAGCACGCGCCCGCGTACGCGCCGAGCGCTCCCAGGCTCTGGAAGACCCTGGAGATACCACGCTCCACGAGGGACCGCCACACCTGACCACGGCCATCACGTTAAACAACGGCTGCTGTCGCGTGGCCCGTTCTGACCCGAGGCTCCAGCCAGCGCTCGGCCAGCGAGCCCCAGCCTGCCGAGAGCCGGCGCACCTCCAGCAAGGCGGCCGGGCGACCTCGCAGGCGGCCAAGGCGGCCACCAATGCGGTGCTGGCGCAAGAGCAGCTCCTGCAAAAGCAGGACGTTCCCGGCAGCAGAACGTGCCCCTGCGGAAAAGCTGCCGCAGCCTCGGGGTTGGGGGTGCTCGCCTCCGGGAGAGCCGCATCCTCCACCAGGAGCCGCAGACCCCATCCCACCGCCACCTCTCCAGCAGAGCGGGGGGCGGCGGGACCGCTCCCCCCCACCTCTCCCCCCTTCTGCAGGCAGGGACCACTCAGGCTACACAGCCTTTGCAAGCAGAGGGGACATTTCAATAGATACGGGCACCTCCCACAGCTTTATAAAGTGCTAGGAGCAGCGAAGCCACAACAGCGCAAGCTTCAGGCATCCAAGGGAGCACCCAGCATCACCTGCAGGCGACGGTCAACCCCGCGCCACCCTAACAACGCCGCTCCCCGTCCTAATCGGGCCCGGGGGAAACGCTGCGCGCGCTGCAGACATGCCTTCCTCTGCAGCCCACGCAGCCCTTGCGCTAAATCCTGGTCTCGCCCATGTCACCGGGAGCTTTGTTATTGATTGGTGCCAGGAGGAAAAAAAAAAAAAAAAAAAAGACCAAATCTTGGACCAAGAGAAATCATTCGCTGATGAGCAAATTCCCCACGATTTCAGTTCGATTGGCTGCAGTAACGATGTTTCTGGTACGCACGCTCGGTCCCCGCTCTGGGCACCCGGCATCACGGCACTCGCAAAGACGCGACGCGGCAACTCTACACGCGACGGGCTCAGCTCCTGTGGGGGCTTTAGCTGTATGCACGCTCCCTTCCCAGGCTTCGAATCCAGTGTGCCACCGAGAAAAACATCACTAATGCAAATTACTTCCAGATTTCAGACAAGACAAGGGACGACACGGCAGCAAAGAAGGGAAATCTGCTTCCGCTCGCTGCTGGTTTGCCCCCCTCCGCGAGGGCTGGCTGCGCTTCCCCAACTGGCATGCTCCAGGTGGTTTACGAGGCAGCCTAGCAGTTTATGAGGCTGCTCCTCAGCTGTGGGATTATCTGTCAAGGTTATCTCCATAGAAGCTATGGGATCAAAACAGAAAAATAAAAAAGAAATGAGATTTTTCATGGAGAAGGGCTGCTTTATAGTTTGCATTATTCAATCGAAGTTCAGTTGATTTAATTCTAGTTCACCCTGCAAAGTGCAATCACTTACAAACAGGGGCGAAATGACTGGGAAGGAGAACGTCTCCAACACGTCAACATTTTAATTGGAAAAGGATATGCTCCCTGTCTTAATGAGCCCCGAAGAACAAAGTCGGAGCACAAAAAAGAGGGAAAAGGTAAGGCTTGTTTCTGCCGTGAAACAGCGCGCTCTCTCATAAAGCGCATCATGGAGTCCAGCCCCCTCTTCTTCATCATTCTGGCAAAAGCAAACAAACCTATTACTTTCTTAATGATCAGACCTGCTCCCCTAACAATCAAAGCGAAGAGAGGCGAGCCTTTCTCACGCAGCCGTTTCCCTCCCCTGCTCAGAGCCAGGTACGTCGGGAACCTCCCGAACGGGGCTGCCAAGCCTCAGCTCCCACTCATCTGAACAAGCATAAGGGGTGCTCAGCGGTTGTCAGGATCAGACCCTTAGCGGGCAGGCTATGAATAAACAGTATATGCGAGATACCGGGAAGCACCGAGTATCATCTAGCCTGGGTTCTGCGGTCTCGGTTAAGGCTGCAGACCGCCGCGCTCTCGCAGCAGGCAGTAAGAACGACGCCGTCGCCCAGACGCGGGATTTGCTCTCCGCGTGCAGGCGTGTTCGTGTCAGTGCCGTCAGCGAGAAAGCCCTGGCTCTGCACGCAGCTTACCAGTGTCTAATTTGAAAAATGCTTTTAACTGCTGCCTTAGCAACACAAATATAAATATAACAACAGACACACTCAGAACCAAGCAATCAGCAGGGAAATTTTAAACATTTTCTTTTTCCCCCAGTCGTTGCTTTCTGTTGAGAGCTATCATTTCCATTAAATTAAAAAAAGATGCATAAACGTCAGTAAAACTCTTCCTGAACTGGACATCAGGAGGGTGACTTCCCTATTAGCGAATGACCTATTAGAAACGAGATACTAATCTAACGGCTACTTACGCTCTGCCTTAAAACAACAGAAATAAAAGCCAAAGGATCCAGAGGCCGTTTAACGTTAAAGCTTAACGGAAGTGAAGCGGGGCCAGCGAAAAGGTCAGCGGGCTGCGGCGGCCGCCTGCACGCACGCCCCTGCTAAGCGCCGGGGCCGCCGACCAGGGGGAGAAGAGGAGCGTGTTCTCTGCCCCAAAGAGTTTACAGCCACGGCCAAGCAACGGTTTAAGCCGCGGGACTCGGTTCGTTAGGACTCGGTTAAGCTGTTGTAACTCTTCACCTCAATAATTCAGGGGCCTGGAGTTTCTGGGTTTTATTTGCAACGCCGAAAACATACAAATGAGCATCTCCAAAAACGCCTGCGTGTGCAGGGAGGGCAGAGGACGGCAAGGCAGGCGGCGCCGGCTCGGGGGCTCCCGCGCCGATCCGGGGCTGCGCCCCGCGGGTCCTCCCCCCGGCAGCCCCCTCGGCCTCGGCAGAGGCTCCCCGTTTGGCTCTTTTCTCATCCTTCCCTCTTTTCAGCTATTTTGCCTGGTGGGTTTTTGTTGCTGTTTTTGTTGGGGTGGTTTTTTTTTTTCAAACTACACTTTGCAAAGGTTAAAATCCAGATTTTAATGCTATGTTTGGATCTGGAACCTTAATGCCAGACCCAGGGTCTGGCTTATCAAGAGCACAGAGGTCCCCTGCTTGCATTTCAACCCCCCCCGGCAAAGCGGCCAGGGCTGCTCAAAGCTGGACCTGTCTCTTCCCTAAACCAACTGACAGGTATCTACCCTTTGAAAATCTCTGACTCGGAATATAAATCCAAAACATATCAAAATGAGCTTTTTGCTCTTCTTCTCACTTCAGGGTGAAAACATTTCTATCTTTCTACAAATTGTTGTAAACCTGCTGCAACCTCCTGCCAAAGCATGTAGGGACCCTTCACAAAATCGGCTTCATAAAAATGACACATTTAGCACCACTTTTTCAGAGTTATCCCTTGAGCCTTTTTTTTTTTCCTACATGCCTTGTTAATAAAGCTTGCATGTCACCCTTTATTACTAGAAAACAAAGTGGACCTTTCTCCAAGGCTGCAACGTGCATCTCTTGTTCTGGGTTTCACAAAATCCTCCCAAATTACACAACAGCTCGTCCACCCCAGCCCCTCATTCTCTGCATTAAGATGCCTGTATTCACCAGGAGAGCAGGTCTTCTGACTTTATATCGGGGCTGTAGGCATATTCAGGGACCACAGAAATGTCAAATCATTCACAAAAATACATGCAGCCTCCCTGGTGGGAAAAGCAGGGCTCGTAAAACTGCTTCTCCCATTCTCATTTACTCCTCAGTCTTGTTCTCACGGGACAATCAATCAAAAACTCCAGAATCTGAAATAAATCTGTTGCTTCCTGTTAGGAAATCTTGCCAACACTTAATTCTTACGGTTTGAACTATATTATGTGCCATATAGAATAATGTAAATTAAATAAAAACACTCGAGCCACCCTTGTGAAACACGAAAAATTTCAGAATAGGGATCGGATCAAATGAAGCCTACATCAGCAATGACTACAAGTCATTATCATTTAGCAAGCTGCTTATTACCCCATGGGAAATAAATAAGTGGTCTGAGACTCATTCCCAATGGGAACAGGCTCCGTACAAAACACAACATAATCACTGCCATCAGTCAGCCCGCCTGAGGACCAAGGGCCCCGCAGGCTGCCTCCCTTCTCAGGTGCCTGGGGTCGTCCTTGTGATGCTACCATCAACACCCACCTGAGCTTTTAACCACTGCAAGGTGGAAACTCAAGAGGTTTTTTCTTCTTTCACCCTGCTCTGCACTGTCCTTTAAAGACAGGGAGAAAAAAAAGAGAGACAGAGAAGGAAAAAAGAGTTCTTTAAAAACAACACACATCAGCCTGGGCGCTGGTGACAGAGTGACATGCCTTTTTTCTGCTCCAAACACACTTTTGGCAAAAGATAACAACATACAAAGCCCAGAGGAGGCAAAAGTGCTCCCGCTGCCATCTGGCTCACAGATCTAGGGCGAACTTTCAAAGGGTCATGCCAGATTTTAGTGGCATTGTTTCCGCGGGCAGATACCGAGTTAATTCCCAGATGCCCGGCACTCGAAGTATTCGGGACTCCACGCGGCCTGGATGGCAAGGGGAGTTGGGCTGCTGCCCCAGCAAAGCCCTACCACCCTCCCCTGCTGCCAAACCGCTGGAGGTTTAGGGGCCCTTGAAATCTCAGCCTTTCTTCGGAGCAACGACCTGTCACTGCCACCTGACGGCTTGGTGCACCTCCAGCCTCCTCCTTGCTCATACAAGGGCGCTCTTCAGCCCCCTACGACTCAACGGGGACCTCAGGGCTACTATTACCTCGTGCACCACTTGGAAACGTCTGCCTCGGTGGTCCATTCTCCAGAGAGCCCTGCAGCTTCTCCAGGACCTGGAGAAGCCTTCTAGGAGACCTGGCTTCTCAGGCATGTCCTAACTCATGGGAAGCATCTGCTTTCAACTCAGCTTCGGTTCATCACAGGTTGTGCATTACGGGTAAGAGCCGCAGGAGGAACCTCCTGTCTCACAAGACTCAGGCGGTGTGAGCGAGTGCATGTGTGCAAGGGCTCGACGCGTGCGCAGCCGCTCCTGCACAAACCACGTGGACAAGTACGGGGAGGTAGGTGCAGGATGGCCGCCCAGAGCACAGTGGCCACCTCCCAGGGCTGCAGAGCGACTCCAGGCTGACTGTTGCAGACAGGACTGTAAGCACTGCCAGACAGCTCCACAAACACCCTGACCAGCAGAAGTCCTGGGGGAAGAGCTGCCCCCTAATCTGAGGACAGGATTTGAGGATTCATCATCAGGCCTGGTGGTATCTCAACAAGTGCGCCCAGAGAACAAAGGCGTTTTAATACAAAGCACCCTTACTCCAACTCCAAAGCCCACTCTGGACACAATTACTTCATAACACAAGATGACAACTTACAGCCCAGCAGAGCCATTAGACCACGCAGAAGGTGACGTCCTAACCCAAGCAGACGACTCCGACACCTCTCGCACAACTGTACGCATGGAGACAGGCTCTTCGTTAGCGATGACGAGGGTGTGGGGACCCTGATAGACACGCGTTGCAGGCAGTGAAGACAGCCAAGGCTGATTTTATGACCAGCAACATGACTGGTTTCTCTACACACTAAGATAAGAATAATCGAATCTTGCGCTCCAGGCTGTAAACTGATCACAAAAGACGTCAGGAAAGATTTTCCCCCTTGGTGTATGACATCACGTAATTGGCCAGGGTACTACAGGCTGCTGACGAGAACGGCTTTGCCTCGAAGCATCAGTCAAAGGCCACAACCAGAGGCTGGTGATCAGGCTTGTATGAACAATGGGCTGACCCACTTCCAAAAACGCTGCTTCTCCTCTCAGGTGCACTTGCCACTACTTCTGCTCAGAACACATGACGGTATCTATAATGTCAGGGACCTACAACACTTCAATCCCTGGTTTTGAGGCTCCTGAAGAGCCGAATGCCAGAAGTTGGGAAGATGCAGCAGAAAACAGATCACTCTATACTTGTCCAACTTACACTCTGAGTACCCAGCGTAGGCACCTGCAGCCATGGCAGATATCGGAGGAGATTTCAAAGCAGCACCAGCCTAAGGCTTTGGTTAAACAGCCGGTGTAAACTCCAGCCCAAATGACTAATAGTGCTTTCACCTGGGGAGCCAGCAGCTGCTGCACTTTGGCCTCTGCAGAGCTAGGGGCCTTCAGAAACGGCTCATTTGGCTGCTCCCCAGCCACTGCCTCCGCTCAGCACGACACCTCACGACCACTCCTTGAGCTCACTTCTGTGCGTGGCGCATGCTGGGCAAAGGTGCCCAACTGACGGTCATGGGCAAGGAAGACCTCTAACTACCAGTAGCAGCGACGGTAGCTTCCCTGCCTGCCTCTGCCCCAAACGGCGGGACCAAGGGCCATGCGGCCGCCGTGGTCCTTGGCCTTGCTGCCGGGGCTGCCAGCCAGGGAGGCAATTAGTGCCAGTCAAGGAGCACCTGCCGACGAGCGCCCACGTGCCGGGGACCCACTCGAGACCTTTGCTGGACTTCACGCAGGCACAGGCACCAGCCATCAGGTGCGTGATCGTCAACCAGCCAGCTCCAAACCCGGCCGAGATGAAACCCAGAGGTGAACAGCACCTCGGCTGCAAAGCCTATGCCTTTTTTACGGGGAAGAAGGAGGGAAGTAGCACGTACTTGCGTTGTGCCAACAACCCTGAACAAGGCCGAAGAGAAATGTGAAGCAATTCAGTTATTATTAAGGAGCATTTAAGAGTCAGTCACCTGGAGAAGTTCAATAAAGGTTAAAAGGATCTGACCTCTGGCTTCTCCCTTTGAGGCCATTTTCCTATATCCTAGCTTATTGCTAAAGCCTATAATACATGAGATTGCAAGCTGTAAACTAGCGATATAGTGTCTCTGAAACAGTAAGTGCATTTAGCGTCTGATATTGATGTTTTATAATTAGATGTAATACAGCAGCTCATTTTCCTGCTCTTGATCAATGAAACCAGGGTTGGTTTTGGGGCTAGGCTTTTCTGCAGACATTCTGATTGCTGCCTAACCCCGTTCAGCAGGAACGAGCCGAGACGAGGATGTGCAAACACAGCATCCATTTAGATTTACTACCCCCGAAATATAAACAGAATATTTATTTCTGACCTTTTAAGTAGTAATTCCAAATTTAATGAGGCACAATGAACATTCCTCAGAGCCAGACTCCATGGCTGCTTAACACTAGCAACCCTCTAATTATTACTGCAGCTTAAATAAAGGGCATTTGCTTCTGATGGACACTATTAAACACTGAAGGAACTGCCTCTAGCCTCCATTTTCTCTTGATAAACTAAAAAGCATTGCAGAAAAATCACCGGGAGAGTTCATCCTTTCGCATCACACTGTTCATCGGAATGAGGAAAAGTATCAAAACCAATTTTATTATGGCACAGACATACCCCCTAATCTGCTCTGAACTCCTGCCCCCTCCCCAAATAAATACAGGCTTCCTCATTTTTTTGTCTGAAAATGGATCAGAGGCAGGAGGAAAGGAGCTGCTGTGATGTGATTTGGAAAAAGGGTATAGGATTAGAAATCCAGATTCAATTCTGAGAGTGGCGACACACAATGAAGCCATAATTACACTCCCGAAAGCCGCAAATAATATCACCCCTTTGAATTTGTCAACATATCCGAAATCTGCAGTATCGTTATGAAGTGCAAAAACGCAATAATAAGAAAACTACCTTCCATTCATCGGGCCCCTCTAATCCAAAAGCTCTTTGCAGGCCGTGATGCAGCAGGATCCCTTCAGCAGCCGCTGCCAGGGCGGTCAGGGGGGCAGCCGCTCGGCACCGGCACCACAAAACCAAAGGAAAAGTCAAAATATCGACCCAGGAAGGGGGCATTCGCTGTAGGGGAGAGCTAAGGAAAAATCCCTGCAGGCATATAATAGCCAATAAACCTAATAACATTTTTTTCCCATCACCTATGCCTGAGACCTTCGGATGTGTAATCGATATATGAATGCAGCTTCTGGTGCGGACTGTACCCCTCTCTAAGAAACAATCTGAAGCTAATCAGCAGGCCTAGGGTAATGGGGCATGACTTACAGATTTGTTAAAAAACCCTTAAGAACTGTCCTTTCCCTGCCTCCTTCCACTAGGAATGAAAACAAAGATAACAGAGGAAACCCTTCTTTTTTTTTTTTTTTTCATGTTGCCATCACTAGGGCTAAATACAACTCCTTGTCATTCACGTTCTGGAGTGGCAGGTCAGAATGATGTGTTTTGTAGGGAACAGAAGAAATCACAGATGTGTTACTGCAAAAAAAAGGGGAAAAAAAGGATAAAAAGGTGCTTTCATGCCCTGCTTTGCGCACAGAGGACCAGGGTGGCTGCCGCCTCCCAGGCACCCGCAGGTGGCTCACGGCGTGGCAGCCGGAGGATCTTCCTGTCTCTTTTCGCTTGTCGGTGAGAAAACTGGAGCGGGCACGCAGAGACCGGGCAGGAACGGCCCGAGGTCCGGCCACGGCCACGGCCCCTCTCCCCAGCCCCTGCGCAGCGCCGCAACGCAAGCCCCATTTATTGTGACTTTCCAGCAAGGAGCGAGGGAGACCGGCCATCAAGTGCGGCTTTACGCACCAGCTATGCAACCGCCAGGAACGTCCCGCCAGCACGTCGCCGGAGGCGGCGCGAGCTGGTCCCGCGAGCGCGCCCGAGGCCGCGCGCGCACCCACGCTCCCTTCTGCAAGGGAAATCTTCGTTCCAGCAGCGTCAGTTACAATTCCCCAACAATGGAGGATAATAAAACTCAGTCGAACACTGCCCCGTGTGCTCATCTTGTTATCATTTAAATTGTTTATCGGTAATTGCTAGGGAAGACTTGCAATCCGAATAGCCTCTTGCCAGCTCCCACTCTGCGCCTCAAGGGGATTTTGCTCACAATGAAATTATTTATCAAAACCAGTTTTCCCCACTTTTTTCCTGCGCGGGTAGGAAAACGCAGCTCTCCAGCCTGCAGAAAAAAACCCTGAAGTCATGGGCAAGGCTGCACTGAAAAACGGAAAGGGACCGATCTTCCCTGCCAGCGCGCAGCGCCCGGGAGCGCCGCGGAGAGGGGAGAGACCCTCCTCCCGCCGGCGGGCGGGCGAAACCGCTGCGGATCTGGAAGGAGCGATCAAACCCGAGCTTTCACCGGGAATCAGCTGCCGAAGGAAGTTCAGCCCGCGTTTAGCTCGCGGCGCGTTAGGCGCCTCGTCCGCCCGGGGCAGCAGGGCTGGGGCGGCCCCGGGTTCGACGCCCAGGGAATAGGCTGCGGGGGAAAAGAGCAGAGCGATGAGCGGCTCTGCTCCGCAGCGGGGCTCTGCTACGACCCCAGTTGCGTGGCCCGCTCCCCCGAACTCCGGCTCGCGCCCCTCGCGCTCCCACCTGCCCGAGGAAGAGAGGGGCGAAACGCCCTCCGCGGTATTAGCAATCCGGTAAACACAGTCCGCTAGTTATTACAAAGATGCCAAAACCTTACTACTTCTTGCTCCTTCCAGTTAATGTACCATAGCAGAGGATGAATTGCTATTACAAGGAACTAAAAATAAAAATGTTTCAGAGTCCGTAATTGGCTTGTCTTGTTGGGCTTTTTAAGGAGCCAAAGTACCAGTTCCAGGCTATTAGCCCTAAGGTTGTAGGAGAATGGTGTAAAATATTTCTTCATTAAAACCCTACCTTCTCCATCGAGGTGTTTTTCTTTGAATATTTTCCCCCTTCCTTCTTCCTCCTTCATTTTTCTTATTCTTTTCTTTTTAAAAGATGTGTGTTATCAAATAAGCTTTAGTTAAAAGAGGGCTTCGAAAGCCCAGAAGTGATAAAAATAGACAAGGCTTTTTGCAGCCGAAGAGCCAGTCAGAGGCTTCACTCGTGGATTCAGGTCATTTTTCTAGAAAACTTACGTAATATTCCTGAGTCACACCTCTAATCTTGGGCCATTTTTAATAATCGGCAGCAGATCCTCCAGCCCTCGGCAAGACCATCCCGGGAAGCGCTGAGCCTGGCGGCGTTAGATGGGGGCCGCCGGCCACACGCAAGGACAGCGAGAGGCGAGCGGCAGCCCCAACGCCACGGGAGATGGCCACCACCCTGTCTGCGCACCCGTAGTGTTTCCCAGCAGCTGCATTTGCAGATGTAGGAACTGGTAGCATGCTTCACTACAACAACAGCGGTATGATTTTGTGAAACGATCCAAATGTACTTTCTTCAATGCTAAATACTCCCTCCCTCTGCCTCCGACCACCAGCGCCGGACTGCAGTGGGAGATCAGATGTTGCGGAGTCTTTCCAAAACGCTTCGCGCCCCTACGGTTAAAAAGGCCGAAGAACCTCGTAGGAGGCAGCCGGCGGTGTCAGGAGCGCAATTTACTCACTGCCTGCTCACTGGCGTGGCAACTATCTTTTCCTTTCGTTGCTTTTGAGGCTCTTTGGTGCTACGTCACTATTAGCAGCATCAGTTGCTACCATTACTCAATATTAGCAACAACAACAACAACAAAACCAAAATCATTTATTCAGCAAAATACTTCCTTTGAAAGAAACAGATGCTCTGCCTGAGTGAGGACTTGGAGATTTGGCACCAGACAGTCATCCCGATGAGGCTTAAACGATGCACAAGCAAAATAACAATAATTTACGGTCCTGACTTTAAAATTGGCTTTAAGTTCTGGTAGTGGTAGAGTTCGATCTCATTTGCACTGAGCTCAAAGGACCTTGGCATTGCCTTCACCACCAGAGAAGCCGTTTGTCCGTAGGGCGCCTGGCACAACAGACACCCGGTCTACAGCTAAGGCTCAGAGCAGCACAGCATTAAAGTAAATAATAATAATACTATTAATGACAATGACAAATCTCTGAAGCAGTGCACAGCAGTGAAAGCTCAGCAGCAAGATCAGAATGCCCGCTTTTCCTCACCGGTTTTGTGCAAGGAAAAGTATGACAGGTTTATTTGTGAAGTGACAACCCAACAGGCATTTACTACTTTGATTTTGCGATTTGAAGGTTACTGCTTGAAAAAGAATGTATCTGCTAGGTACAATTTCTATTTTTTGATACCGTGTAGGCAATACCTTGTTAAAAAGGGCAAAACAACAGTTATTAATTACCCTAATTAACCCAATTCATAAGACACATTTGTGTGGCTGTCATGACAACTGCTTTGACTAACTTGCCAAGAATAGCTTAGCTGTCCGTTCAAATAAATCCCTGATAATTACTAGTCTAGTTTACTGGGCTTCTGTGATAATAATAATTAGTGCTACTGTACAAAAGGTCACACTAAACAATTTATGAATGATGCGTTTTGCATGGTGATTATATGAGTCACACGGCGTCTAGCAAACATACACAATCATGTTTTTAACGTGGTGAGATATGATTCCACTGGAGCCGGCCAGAGAAACCTATGGTTCCTGCGCCTGCAAAAAGGCCAGCAGGGTTCGAGGGAAAAAGTCATTAATATTAGATGAGAAATAAAGTGGACCAATTAAAAGTTGGGTGAATGACAAGTGACCACAACTCTAAATCATTTAATTATATGGCATGACTCAGAAAGGGATCCTGCACCGCACCGGAGGGAACGGGAAATGGAGGAGGGATATCCACTGGTTTGCGATGCTGGAGATGGTTACCAAAGTGAAAGGCAAAGCTGGGCCCAGCCAGCGCCACCGCGGAGGCTGCGGGTTTGCCGGCTCGGCCGCCGCGCACTGGGTCGCGCCGCCCCCGGGGCCGCGCTGGGCAACACCAGTCGCACTGGTAACACGCAGTTTGGGGCAAGGCTTTTGGGCCAAACATCACCGACCGGCGTCCCCCCGATGAAGAAGCAATTGCAATCCATATTTTACTGCTTAGCTGAAATTACATCTGGAGTCACAGGGCACCTGACTATCAAAACATCCACTGAAAAGGGTTATAAAATTCTTCTCTTCGTTTTTCTGTGACAGCAAATCTCCTTTACCGTGCAATGAGATTAGGCTGTGCTGGCAGTTAGCAACGGCTCCTCGCGCGCGGTCCCGTCCTGCTCCTGCTGGGAACGGCAGAAGCCACAGCAGACTCCTTCTAGCATCGCAGCCAACTGCCAGAACCAGGAAAAATCACCCCAAAACAGACCCAGTGACTTCTCTTCTCCCAGCACAGCTTAGAGAAAGACTAATATCTAACATCTGGGACATGCCACTGTTGTTGAAGTGATGTTAAGAAAAAATCAAAGGCACAGACCATAACCATAAGCCACAAGATTATATTCTGTTTCTAACGAAGACAGGGGCAGACACAGAAAAATTTCCAAGACTGATCAGCCGTATGTGTTGATATCTCACCACTCCGTCTCATTTCGCTCGCTGTCAATGACAGACACAGCAATGGTTCATCTCTCTGTTTTGGGAGTGCTCCTCCATTATTAGGCTTCAGGATTAGCACTGAAGGGGGGCCAGGTCAAACCTCTCCCAAAGCCATCAAGCCTGTGCCGACCACTTAACAAAGTCAACGAGAGCTGCAGGTGGGCAGTGCCAGCCCTCTCCTTCTCCATCTCTCTGAGAAGAAAATGCCTCAACAGCTTCCTCCAGGTCTGCCTTCCCCCCCAGTTAGATGCAGCCACACCACAGCACTTAGATCCTGGACATCCCCACAGACACCATGCCAACTTCCCTGCAAAGCTGCTACCACAGATAGATAGGTCTTGGACATGTTACTTGCTGTTACGCTGCCACACATTAACGCCAAAATTAACATGCAATGAAATGTTCCTCATGGCCCGTGATTTTAAGCAACGGGAGCCACATGCACTGAGCCTGCTCCTACCCTCTCCTGTGAGCATGAAGACATTCCCTCTGAGAAGGCTCGCAAACCCCACCAGGTGCACAGCAAATGTGCCGAACATCTTCCCTTTGCTTTGCGGCACAGCGTGCACGGCGGCATTAAATAACGCTTCTGGAAAGGGCCTGCAAATTCAGCGCGTTGCCCTGCAGACAGTCCCGAGCCGACCCAGCCCAGCACTCTCCTGGTGGCCGGGGAAGCCACGTGAGCACGTGGGGCTCTGCCTTTCGCTTCCAATTCTTAAATGGCATGAAGTGCGGGGCACCCTCCGCGGCGGGGGACATGGGGTCCCGGGAGCGTGCACCTGCCTTGGTAAGCAAAGCGGGCCCTGGAAGTCATTTCAACTCCAGAAGAAGAGCTGGAAGCGCCTTTGTTGCATGCCAGGAGAAAGTCGCCCGAGCCATAACTACCCCTTCATCAAGCGGCTTCCATCGGCCTGATCGCTATTGTGCCTGGCTGCCTCAGAAGATTAAGGGAGGCTGGATCTGGCCCACAGACACCGACAAAGAGCCGAATTACCAAGGGGAAAGTTCAGAACTGACACCGACTGAACACAGACTTCAAAGCCTCATTAATTTGCAACATCCAAACACAAAGTGAAAAAGGGCTCTGAAAGAAACCACAAAGATGCAGAGAGGAGAGGGGGATAAGTGAGGCTTTCAGCGGTGCGAACGTGCCGCCGCTTGCACGGCCCGCCACTTCACAGGGACGTGCTGGGTGGAGAACGTTTCATGCACCCCGGCATTCGTGCTTCTGAGGCTATTATCAGCACAAGAAGAAAGGGATACCTCCCCTTGTGTCTTCCTCAACTTTTTATGTGGTTCTGCTTTCATTCACCATCACAACATTAAAACCGGGCCTGTCAAATACCATTTTTTGCTTTGCTAAGATTTGTAGGTGAAAACTGATACATGCAATTCCCTCCGGTTGCACCAGGACGGTTTCCCTACCCACACCCTGAGGGGAGGAAATCAGCTTGCAATTCCCCCATCGCCATTCAGCCAACCTGCAAAATAACTGAGGACAGCTGTCAACTCCACGGAAATCCATGAAATTGCCACATTTAGAATAAATTCTGGTTAAATACCACATACGGTCTTTATTGTCCATCCCTTGTTACCTATCACGAGAGACATCTGCACGTAAACAGGGTCTTAATCTCTAAATATCTGTCTGCTCCAGCACTCTCCTCCCTCATCCCCACCCGAACTTGTAATTATTCTTATTGATTGACTTTAAGGGAGCACCACGCACATGCCTCAAGCTGCCACCCGAGAGAGCAAACAAGGGAGCAGCGCTGCGCTCTGCTATAATCACTGCCGCGGCGAGCAATTGCCGTGTCACACATGGCAGGTTACGACTTCAGACTGGAGGCAGCAAGGCCAGATGAACGCTTAAAACGTCGTTATGGTGTGAAAAGTAAATATGCAGAAATGACACCTCCTTTCTCAACAAATCTGTTACTGGAGTGTCTCCCAACTCTACGGACAAACACAGGTTTTCATCGTATTAACCCTGACGAGCCAGTGCACCCAGGGGAGGACTCAAGTCTTCTTCACACGCTAAATTTAAGCTCTATCAGACCATCTTTGTTCTGGGGGAAGACAAACAGTACAGCTTGACTTTAGGTCCTGAGAAGGATTTCAGTGTGAAGTCGGAGAAAGTCTCCTCCTGGAGCGAGTTGGAGGCGGCCATCCCCAGGAGTGCCGCAGGCTCGTGGTGCTCGTCAGTCACAGCCCTGGCCAAGAGCACAGGCTAGAAAACACGATGCTGTTCTCAGACCAACAAGGAGAAATTACAGGAATTTAATGAACAGCAGAAGCTTTCTAGAGTTTTCCCATGTGAAGTTTGCAGCTTGGTTCAGTATGTTAGTGCCTAATGAAGGTTTCCCCCATACACTCTACAGGGTATAATCATTCTCCTCCTAATGAGCATGTGTTAATGGCATATTAATGCTGACAACAACTAAGTGTGGAGAACAAGAGATGAACATACTCCAAAATTCGTCTGTTTTTTAACAAAGGAATTCATCTTCCTGCTAAGCAAGCACCAGACAAGCAGGAGCCTGTAGCTCCTGCTTCCAGGGAGCGGTGCTGCAAGGCTTGGTGCTTCCGGTTGCCTCGGCAGGGCCTGGAGCAGCCCCTAACCCCAAGGACCTCAGCTGGAAAGCCTGGAGGATGGGCCACGGGGAAGGCACCGGTGCCACTGCTCTGGTCTCTCTCATTAACCTCACTCCTGCTACAAGCCCATATGTGGAGAAAGATCTTGGCCAAAATACCGTGTTCCTCCCAGGAATGGGACACAACCCCAGTGTTGGGGGGTAAGGAAGAAATAGAAAAGGCCAGAAACTGTTTGCAAATTTTTGGAAAGGTATTTTCCTGGGCAGGCAGGTTTGGATTTTGTTTTTAAATCAACAGCCATGTAAATTTGATTACTAAATGTCAATGAAGCTGGGTCCATGCCAAAACATCCAGATGCGAATCTGAATATGAAAAGTTCAGGACTGAGCAGGTGAGTGGAGCTCCAGAGGACGAGCACCAAACCCGGCGCAGGGTTGGAGCATCCCAGCCTATCCGGGTGCGGCGTTTGCCCTTGGTCTATGTCAAAAGATAGGCAGAAGTGCAATTTTCATCTGTATTCATGGGTGTTGAAAATAGGTCTCAGTAAAGCTGAAACATCAGCCTGGTTATTTTCCACCAGACTGTCCAGCATACCAGGATATACACGCGTTGCCTATACCACCTAGGCATGCCGGCACGGGGCCTAATCCATCACGGTGCAAAAAAGGGCCGGCTCCCCAAAGACAACATTAATCCGCTCCACTGGTGTGCTGCCCACCAGCGAGTGCTGCAGTGAGACGCAAAAGTCTCATTCTGTAATTGTTAAATTCCTGTATACTCACACCAGCACATCCATTTACATTTCCAGATCAATAATCAATGCCAGAATCAATAACAGGGAATTTAGCTACATTATAAAAACTGTAAAATCAGCCAATATTGAGAAATGACTATCGAGTCCTGTGTTTTCAGTACTCATTTAGTCTAATAATGGTGAATGATATCTTCCGAGTACATTATTCAGCAATAAAAAAGCAGAAATATTTGATCTCTTTCTAACCTTTATGATTCTAAGCAATCTTTTTGACCCAGATTGAATGAGGCAACATCTGCAGAGCCTTTCACAAAATTGTACTCAGCATGCACTACTGTAGATCCACTGCCAAAGATAAATGTTATTATTTTAAAACCATCATCCTACTAATAGATGAGCAAACGTACTGCATTAGCATAGCCTGCAGATTTCGAGCATTGGTGAGAAAATGCCAGAGGGTTTTAGCTTAATGGAATTTTACATACCTGACTTAGTATGGGTTAATGCAATCCACCAACACAGGAATTTTAAAACCTGCCCTGTGGCATACACCTGCCATTACAAAAGATGGTATAATCCGACAAGCTCAAGATCCCCATGAGAACGATGAAGGATTCATGTCCAGATCTCTTGTGGCCAACAGGACGTTGAGACAAAGACCTTGTCTGTGCAGCTCCGACATACAGAAACCAGCCACCATCTCCATACAGTATTTATTGGATTTAATGAGGAAGAGTAGTTGGGGGGTTTTTACTTGCAGTGTACTGAGCTTTTCCATCAGAGGATATGTGATAAGCCATCAAGGATACGGAGTATAATAAATGTAATGCACATTTTTCCACTGCAGCATTAGCACTCACTGCACTAACAACCTTCGCTAACCTAACGAGGGGACAAGAACTAACTGTAATTCTGTGTTAAACAGGGAGTCACTTCAAGGCTAAGTAATAATCACTTGTCTGGCTGACATAAGCCATTACTTTGTTCCAAATTTAGACTAGAAACTAGACTGAGATACTGAAGTAATGATACTGCAGTCTTTCCTCTAGCAAATCTTCCAACCAGCGTCACTGGCAAGCTTTACCCACGCAGGAACTGCGAAATTAGGCCCCCTAATTGGCCCTGGAGCCATCAAAGGCCTCCATCTCTCTTCGCTGAACCCTGAAGTCGCTCCTGAGGGCAACGGGAATTTAGGCTAGGAGGGACCCCAGGCTGAAGCCGTGCTCACTAGCTGCTACCACTACCAGGCCTACAGAGGCAGTGCTTTTTGCGGAGCACCCCATTCATTGTAAATTCAGAGCACTCTCTAATTTAAATTATAATTACACTTATAAGTACACAGATTACAACTATTTATGCTACAAATAAGACCATCCTGTATTTTAATTAACAAAAAATGATTGGAACTCAACTATAGCCTCTACTGGGAACAATATCTAATCACTTATTTAAGCAAAGGCCACGCACAGCCCCATATGCAACCTGGCTGGGAAGCAGACACATGCACAGCTCCAGGATTTTACCCGGCAAGCGCTCACGTGCCAGGAGAGAGCGGCCGCGCACGGGCAGCCAAGGAGATGGGTGCACGCGGGGCAGCCTGGAGGAGAAATGTCTCAGAGAAGAAGGGAGGGAGGAAGAGAGAGAGGAAGGGAAAAGCACTTCCGCAGCCAAGATACCCCTATTTTATTCAAGGCACCTCTACCCCAAAATGACCCTGATAAACTGGAGCTTTTCAGGCCCTGGGATGAGTTGGGCTGCAACCTTTTATACCGGAGCAAGGGGCAAAGTGAATCACAAACCATTAAAAATAACAAGGCTTTATCATTTGCCTCCCAGTGAAGTCAGCGAGGTCTCAGCTAGGTTAGCCTAAAAGGGCAAAGTGAGGAGCGGTGGAGTCAATTCCCAAACAGAAAAATCTAGGCTGAACGTCAAGAAATATCAGAGGGACAAAAATCACTGCAAACCATCGCCTGTGCAATTGCGAAATAATTTCCGAGAAGAGGTGGAGGCCTCTTCGCTGGAGAGACTTAAAATTGTCTTCCAGAAAACTCCTGAAGGCTGAGTCTGGAGGAAAAAAAAAAGCTCTGCAGAGGCAGGAAGGCGGGTGGGAGGAGGAACGGTCCTACCAAGTCTCTGCTATTTCCAGCGGGTGGAAATCTAGGCGCGACGCAGCGTTGCCTCGCTAACGGCAGGAGCTGCTAAGCGCAGGAGAGCTGCCAACCTTGCAGGCTCTGAGGCACCGGCCACGGCGGGGAGCGGAGCGGCGACGTGCTGCCCGCTGCGGCGCTCGCCGGGGTCCCGAAAAGGGGCCGGGAAGGAGGAGCATCCTCGGACAGGTCCCAGCCCCGAAGCTGCCGCCCGGAGGGGTTTTGGGTACCAGCGGCCGCGGGGTGCTCCCAGCCCTCCTGCCCCTTCCCGCCTGCCGGGAGCCCCGCTCCCACGTGCCAAAAAAAATGCACGTTGGAGTGCACAGTCCCCTTTCTGCGAATCTCACAAATCACAGCCTCCAGCAGACTCAGCAACAGGAGAGAAAGGGAAATAAAAGCCCTGAAGGGTAACTCTTCGGAGAAGAGACTCACTTTGTGTTTCATTTTCAGCCCATCAAACCCAGGGCCAAAGTCAGGAGAGGAGCCTGCAAGGGCACCTGGCAGAGGATTTTCTCTGACTCAAGCCCTCAGGAAAGACTTCAGGAGATGGCAGCTAGAAAATATGACTCTTCCAAGAACCCGAGCAGATGTGCATAAGGTTATTCAAAGGAGAGGTGCACTTGGCCTTAAATATTCCTGGGCGTGCAGTGTGTGCTGTATGCAAAAGAAATCACATAAACAAACCACAGAGTTCATATCGCTTGGTACGGCAAGAGCTAATTCGGAAATTACTGTACAAAGGGCTACATACTGTGGGTTAAGCCCATCCTTTGGATGATATTTTCTAAAAAATTACCTAAAACCTTTCCCAATTGAAGTGAAACTGCCATTTATAGGTTCACTTACAGTAGTGAACCTTATCGATTCAACGAGTAAGAGTTGGGATATAGGCACCAGAAATTCAAAATTACCAAAAGCAAAACCAAACAAGCCTGTGTACGTTCAGTAAAACTGAACCATAAAACACAAAAAAATAGTGTAAGAGCAAGTGAGAAGTGATATAGTAATATAATAATATATAGTTATATGTGATATGGGAATTATATATCTATATAACTATATATACATATGATGTACGCTATGCTATATAAATACTTATCATATAAGTAAATAATACAATGCATAATATATAATGATACGATCATTTCTGTGCTGAGCATCCAAGGCGCTGACACCAAGGAAAAGGGAGAGGCGCCCAGCCCGCCCCGCTTGGGCACGGGACACGAGGTCCGGCGGCGGGCAGCGGTCCTGGCTCGGGGGCCGCGGTGGGAAGAGGAGCCGTGCCTGCAAACGCTTTGAACCTTTTCACAACCCAAGGGCCAGAGAGACGCCGGGATGGGATCACAGCCCCGTATTATCAATACAAAAGCTGGGCAGCGTTGAACCGAACGCCTGTCTAAGACACAGCGCAGCGAGCGCGGCAGTGAGGGAGAGACATTGTTAAACATGAATGGGAGCCGGGGTATTTATCTCTGTTGCAAGGTATTCAAATGAATTTTTCAAAACTGAGAGCTCGAAGCGATTACATTAGAAGATGTATAATTTGGCTGGACTGACCTCGGAATGGAATAAAAAGCTGCTTATTTCCATAATGTTGGCCTCCAACGTTTGCAAAGGTCGGAGAACGAACAGCGATACACAAAACAGTTCGGGAATAGTTAAGCTGAGGGAGACCCTGTGACTTGCAATTATGCATCCATTTGCATATGCAGATATTTTGAGGGAGGAAGAATAGTTCTTGAAAGGTTTTGGGCTTTCCACACCGGAGCCTCCTGGCACTGGCGAGCGAGGGGGAGCAGGCAGTGGGCTGGCGCCCGTCCCAAAAACCAGCCGGGTCTTTGCAAGGATTTTGGAAAAGGCAAAGCCTTTTTTCCTTGTTTTGCGGTTAAACCCAGTTATCTCTTCGTTATTTTTAAAACCACAGAGGGGAAAAAAGAAAAAGAGTCATTATCTAATCCTGAAAACATCACTTGTCTTTGCTGGGCTCTCAGAGAAGAAAGGCTGCCATTAGCTGCAAGACAGAGATGCGCCCTCGCAGAAAGGAAGACGCGCTAATTAGAGACGTGACCTGTGCTTACACATCGCCGTGCAAATCTGAGACAAAAAAAGTGCTGAGTTACAGTGACCTCCCAAGGAGAAAACAAGACTGGCAACGTTTTCGGTGAAGCCAATCTTCCGACTAGTTGCACATCATTGCTGATAATGCTTTAATTATTATCTCCACTTAAAATACGCCTTATTCCTACAGTCTGACGTGTCTCAGCGCCGCAAAACTTTCTCCGGGTTGGAAATTATCTATTTTTTTAGTTCTATACACAGTATTACTCATAAGCAAGCCAAATCCTTCCCAATTATATATCATGATGTTTCCCTAGTGTTGCTCTAAAGCGAGGCCCTTCACTTAAAAACGGCATGGTTTATAACAAATTGTCTGTTATACCAGACAGAAAGTGATTTCCTCAAACCGAGCATATTAAAGTGAGTACATTCATTCTGGTTGTAACACACAAAATGTGATTATAACAGACACTTTGGGGCTTTTTAAGGCTAGCCGAGAAGAGGAGGATAAGCTGGAGGGAAAGAAAGAATTGACAAGTAGAGAAATGACAGGGAAAGAGGAACAGCCACGCTGATTTCATTCCTCACAAAACAAAAATCGCGGTATGTTGTAGAAATGTGCTTTAGTTAACACCGCAAGATAGCCAGAGCAAAAGCTGCCTGAAACGAAAATTGCTCTATTGTGCTTAGAAAACCATTTCCTAGGGTGAGGAGGACACTTTCCAGGTAGTGAAAAGCACATCACAAGCCACCGGGGCCTTATCCTGCAACTGTTGCTCACTCGAATAATCCCCATCGCTATGAGAAGCCCCAACGAAATCAGTGTGAGCAAGGATTATTCAAGAGTGCACCGCGGCCGGGGGATTAGACCCGGATTATCACTAAACCCCGTAATTCCTAATCCCATTGCCGGCGGCCGCAATCCCGGCACAGGGCGAGACCCCGGACAGCGCAGCCCCCCAGCACTGCCCGGCGCGGCGCGGGGCTGCACCACCGCGGGGATTTCGGGACCTGCACGCAGCCCCGCGGGAGGCCACGCTGGTGCCCTGCTCCCACCCGGAAGCTCGGTCCCAAACACTGCCCGGCGGCCCTGACGTCCTCCATGTCCAACCTTCTCCCTCGAGCCGATTGTAAACCAGGACGAAAGCAAGGCTGTAACTCGTTTACAACTCTAAAACGCCCAGTTTGCCAGCGTAATGGCAATGCTGCTGCGTCTCCTACCTTGTGCTGTCACAACAGGGTTGGAGCCGTCCGGTACCGCCTCGAGTAAGACCACAGAAAGCCGGTCGTGAACATCAGTTTTCATTCCACGTTGGACTATCCGACGTCTCAAACGTCTGCTGGCCGCTGCGACCCTCCCGGCAGGGTGCACCACGCTCCGGCACCGCTTCCCGGAGCAGGGCACGCCAGGAGAGAAATCCGAGGTGAAACTATCCTCAGAAACACGGCCGCAGCCGTGGCGCACCCGTCGTTTTCTTCTAAAAACGCAAAGTCGAAATCTAGGCGTGCAACGGTTACACGCGGTGGCGACTCTGCCTGCACACGGCATCCCCCGGATCCTAAAACCTTCCCCGAGCGGACTGGTTTCCACGCCACGCCAAGGCAACGGGCATTTTTAGCCAGGAACTGCTTAATGGCTCCTATTAATTTCGGTCTTTAATCTCCCAGTAGGACTTCCAGGAATCTACATGCAAAACCTGACAACGAGCTCTTCTGGTTTCAAAGCTGACTTCTCCTCTGGCTCAGCAGGAGGAAAAACAACCACTCAGCAGCAGCAAAAAGATCTGCCCAGCAATGCCCTTCCAGCGCTAACGTGTCCCACTCGCCCTCCTGCAGAACAAGTCGAAAATACTCAACGGGGCCGAACCCCGCGCTGTCAGCCGCGCTCAGCAGAGGCGCTCGCAAACGCTTCATGCCATCGCTGCCCGCAGCCAAAAACGTCCTACAGCGCCAGGACCGGCAGCCCCGCGCGGCCCTGCCGCCGAACCGCCCAAAATGAGGCAGCCTCCGAAATCATGCCGCAAAAGTCCCCCCTCCTCGCCTCCCCAAACGCTCTCGTGGCCCCGCTCGCTGGCAGGAGCGCCGCCGGCAGCAAGAGCCGGGCCCGCGCGCGGAAGGAGAAGCTTCCCGAGGATCGTCTCTCCACCTTCTCTGCATCTTCCCAATCAAACTCAGATCCCCGCCAACGCTGCTGCTTCATCCTGCCTGGATCGGCGGCGAAAGGCGGGGAGCGAGCGCGGATCCAGTTGCACCCGGCACGGCCCCGCGCCGCCGGCGCGGAGACCCGCCACCGCTCGTGAGGCTGCCGCGGCGCGCGCGGAGATGTCTCCTGAAGAGCCGCTCTCTCCACAAACAACTCCTCCTCGGGGACTTTTATTTCAAGGTTCCTGACTGGTAAAGTAAATGAGCCTCACGTTAAAGACCAGCTACATATCAAGCCAAGGCAAACGCCCCGTCCGCGAGGACAGCGCTTTCAGAGGTTTTCAGAGGCAATCACTTACTTCCAGGCACAAACATCGTATGCTAACTGACACCCAAAGCTCCATGTTTACCTCCGTATTTTATCCTTTATCCACCGACGCTTTGCCTTCCCATCAGTGCAATAAGGAAAAGTCACTTTGAGGAGGAGCATTAGCAATATCTCCCTGACGCTGACATCCATCAGATTTAAGTCTCCTCAGGGAAACGATGGAGGCCTCATCACTCGAGATCCATCAAACTAGCCCAGACCAGGTCCCAGCGAACGCACTGCAGGGAACAATTCTGCGCTGCATGGGAAAGGTAATCGCTTTTCCCCTTTCTGGCGACTCTGAAAGCTCTGTGGTTGGGTAGGAATTATGTTTATTAAATCACCTTCACCTGGAGGTGTATCAATAACATACTCGATAAACACACGATTACCGGGAAGTCACTACTAATGAAGCGCCGCACCGCCATGGAGAGGCAGCGACGACGTTCCCCAGCAGAAGCACGACGGCGCTGGCAACGGGATTTGCGGGAAGCTCCTCGGAGGCGCAGGCCGATCCCAGGGAGGAGCGCCAGGCGGGAGCGCGGGCAGGAGGACACGCGCCCTCCCACGCACGTGCCCACTCGGAGCAGCCGGCAACAGCTGGCGACTCGGGGCCAGAAAGCCGGGATCTGAGATGGTGGCTACGTGGGAGCAAGCCTGATCCGTGTTTCTGGTGGACAGTCTTCGTGTCACCGGCTCTGCCAGGCCGGGGTGTTACCCCGACCGCGAGGGGCTGCCGAGGCTCCCCGTGCTGACGGGGGCACCAGGAAGCCTGCCTGATCCTTGAGGGCCACCTGGATTTGTAAGTTTTTCCTGAAACCAGTCGAATCCCAAACACCAGCCTGATAACTTCCCTTTTAACGCTTGGAAAAAGAATAAAAAAAAAAAAACAAAACAACAAAAAAAAAACCCTTCCCCAAAACAAACTTCCAAGCCGCTTCCCTTTGGGATTTCTCCTCTCCTTGCCCTGACGCTGCCCTTTTGTACAAAAACATCTCCAGGGACTAAGCAAACCAGCCCAGCTAAACCATACGCAGGACCCCCCCGTCACAGCAAGAGCGCGGCAATCGGAGGGGCCGCGTCTCCAGCCGGGATGCTCCCGCCCGGAGCGCCGTCCCTGCCCCGGGCTCCGCGGCTCCGTCCGCGCCCTGCCCCGGCCTTCGCTCCGGTCCCCCCCAGCAGCGGGACAGACGGGACTTGGCTGCTGCGGGGACTGCTGGTAGGATTTTCCACCCCTGCGGGCACCGGGCTCTGACTGCTCGCTGGCTGAACACACCTCGCTCCAAACTTCGTCCCTAAATGTGCAGAGGCGGCGACGCTGCCAGCACTGCAGCTGCAAGCATCTCCTTGGAGGGGACAAATTAGCAAACAAACAAAAGAGACGGCCCTGGCAGAGAGGTATCCTTGGGGCTGGAGTCCTGCCGCGCGCGCAGGAACGGCTCCAAAACCCAATGATGTCAGTGGAAAATCTCCCAGCTATCTAATGGGTTTTGGATGGGGCCCTCTGAGACCACCCACTATCTGGAGAGCTGCTGGTCCTCTTAGCAGAACGGGAAAGCTTTTAACTGCCCCTCCCGCGCGCTCGCTGCGCTGCTGAGAGAGCGGATTTTAAGCTGACGCTCCAGGGAGGCAAAACATGGCACTTGCTACCACAGGCAAGTTTCTCTCACCAGGCCATGGCTCAGGGCCTTACCTCACATCCTAGCTGCAAGAAGCGGCAAGGAGAAGGGGCAAACTGGAGGCACAGGGAAAGGCGACGCCATTCGCCTCTGCGCATGTCCTGGCCCCCGGGCAGAGAAAGATACACCAAGCAGTGGGGTTGTATTTGGAGACTGACGCCCAGCCAGAGCCCCCGGCTTCACTGCTGCACCAGGGAGAACCGTGCACCGAAATGCATTCTGCCTGCAACTGTCTGTTAACTTTATCAGATGAGCTATGATGTTTCCGATGATCTTTCCTTCTTCCCCAGAACCGCAGACCTCCAGCTGCCTGTGCACACTTCTAGTTAATGCCAACGTGTGATGGATTTTATGACTGAATTTTGTCTGTAGCACTGTAGCACTGAGGCTGACAGTGGTGCTCCATGGTGTGGTGCTTGGAGACAGCAATGGCAGTGCCCTTAAAAAGGCATCAGCCAAAACCCCTCCTGAGACCCCCTCTCCAAACAGTACAGTTCTCCAGGCCATAAAGGCAGGAATTACTCACAGACCACTGCCCCCGGCATACTAAAAGCTTTCACTCACACACAACCTTGAGATGTGTGATCCGAGGAGTAGGACGCCCTGAACCCCACAGGTCACTCAGTAAAGTGCACCGGCAACTCTGAGCATCGGTGGGAATGCCCCAATAAATGAATGATGGATGGTGTTTCCACCTCCAGCCTGCCTGGGGTGGGAGCGCGAGGAACAAATGGCTTTGTTCGTCGTTCTTCTGCCATAGTTGACGAGAGACAGCCTTGACCCAACCTGTCCAGATCCAGATGCCGATGCAGAATCCCTGCCTCTCCGCATCTTAATGGCACTTGGGATCACGAGGAGATCCTACTCAGGTCTAGGGCTGGATTCATTTGAGTAGACTATACAAGTTCTTACATCCAGGTCAACTCCATTCAGTTATTGCTAAGAAACTCTATTACAGTTTCTCTACCAACACCAGAAGTTAAATCGAGCTTTAATTCTCTGGACCAGTGCTCTATTACTTCGGCTGTACCCTCCTAAATGCATGGAGGCTCTCACCCCCCACAGCTACAGGCAGCTACATTTGGTGTTGGCTCTGTGCTTGTGCACTGATGCAGAAGTTGCCTCCGCACAGCACCTAAGTGGGTAACCTTGAAAATGCAAAGCCGTAAGATGACAAGTCTGGAAGTGCCAGGGCAGGAGAGACTTGAGACGCAGCCTGTGCAGAGGAAGAAAAAGTGCCCACGCTCTGTCACGAAGATCCAGACAACCACCTCCTGATCATCTGGTACTTAAAAGGTGCACCTCTAAACTACCAACATGTTTTACCTGGGAGCCCTTCAAAACTGAAGTGTCCTAGCCGTATGCAGACACCATTAAGTGACCTCTCAGGAGCTAATTCTCTAGTCTCAGGGAAGCCTAAAATATTATAGTTCAATGAGTGCTTTGCCTGTACAAATACTGCAGGATCAGGCCCACCAGCATCAGCTGTTTCCAACAGCCCTGCAGACATTCGCAGAGGGCTGGGCTCCGCTCTCCATAGCGTAAGTACAAATCTGAAGCAGCTCCATTCTCTTCAATGGCATCGTTTTGCATTTACACCAGTACACTGAACACAAAACAGAGCACACCATAAATATTTTAGCTGCTTTTTCAGCTTTGTTATTCTGTTCAAAGCAGGAAACATGACAAACCTTTGATTGTTTTGCTTAATACCAAACAATAATTCAAAGAGAGACAAACAAGCAACATTAAATGATGCCTGTGATATTCAGGAAGAGCTGATGAATTAGAAGAACCTGATGAGAACAGCATGGATCAGAGCTGCACCTTCCCCTCCCGCCTGCGGATGCCGCACATCCCCTCCGCGCTGGTCAGCAGCACTCATCGCGCTGCAAGGCAAGGAGCAACCCTGGCCAGGCTGGATGCGTGGTCAGTCGTGCTAGGGCATCTTATATTTTCTATATTCGCAGCGTGACCTGCTGCCTCCAGAGCGGCAGCCACCAAAGTTAAAAATATTTTTAAAAAACTCCTGTGAATGTAACGATTGTCCAGGCTGCTCTTCCCTTGAGAGTCACCACACTCAAAAGCCACTTACAAAGCAAACAAGTCCAGTCTCCTAGGAGCAGAGACGCAGCCTGGCCTGGCATCGCTCGCCTGGGCACTTCTGCTGATTTCTGCAGTGTCTGGTGGGTAAAACTGCCACCCACAAGCAAGTGTCAGGACTGCCCCGGAATTTGAAAGAAATGATTAATTTCTGTGCCCATTTCTGCCACCAGAAAGCTGGACGTGGACATACGTGCACCCACGCCTCTGGCTTTGCAGCCCTTCCTCTCCGCACATAATCCATCACACTCTCAGCACGGGGTATCTGAGCCCCTTACAGGCGACGCACCGACAACATCCTGCTTGGGCGTTCAACAAGTTATTTGTGCAGCGCTTAAAGCCTGGATGAAACGACGACACCGCCAAACACGTACGCTACGGTTCTGTGCAAACACGAGGCTGCACGGCGCGTGCATTCATTATTGATGCCCCATGTAAGCAGATGCTGCAAGGCCTGGAGGCTGCAGCCTCAGCCCCGGCCCCAGCCCGGCCGCCCTCCCGCACGCGGTTGCGCACGACTCCCCCGGGCGAGCGTGGAGGGCCTGGCGTGCCCCGGGGCTGCCTCCGTCCGCACTCACCTCCGGCAGCGGCATCCCGTTGATGATGAGGTCGGGCTGCTGGGGGCTCTGCCCCGTGAAGGTGTGGTGGTAGATGTGGTTGGAGCCAGCGTTCCTGCTGTTCTGGTTCTCCACGTTGAGGAAGGTGCTCTCCGACCGACGGCAGCCCAGCGGCAGCGTCTGCTGATGATAGTCAAAGTAGTTGAGGGATGACGTGAGAGAGGAGCAGCTCACAACGTTCATTTTATCCGTCTCTTCCACGTCCCGCGGTACCAGGCGGATATCGTTCTTGCTGATTTTTTTCTTCTTGCTTGATTTCTTTTGATGCCCATAGGAGTACTCTGCAATTCTGGGGGACAGAAGCAAAATGAATAGCTAAAATCATCCCAAACTCTGCCTTGCTAAATAAACACTAAGAAACCCAGAGGGCTTGGGCCCATCTCCATGTAGGCTTCTTAGTCATGCACATTACGTCATGTATTGGGTCTTGTGGCACTATATGGTCTTCACCTTATTATCACATGTATAATGTTTTTAGGTTAGATATGTAAAATAAAGGGAAGGGAAAACGCCTCTGTGTTTTGCTAGCGTTTTTAACTGCTTATATGTAGTTACTAGGAATAAAGTCCAGCCTGCAGAAGAGAAAAATGGAGATGTTAAAATCCATGAACTGAAAAGGGTACCTGAATTCATTTCCATATGTAATAAGGATTTTAAAAGTGATTTAATTTGGTTCCCGTAATGAAAATTCAAAATGAATAGCAGATTTTTTCCCAGTTCATTTTCCATAGCAGTAAATAAAGCAAACCCAGAAGCAGTCCTAGCTGGCAAGCTCTGTTCTATCACACTCCAAAGGCTGCTTGTTTATTAATGTTTTATCCAAATTGCTAGTATTTTGACTATCTCCTGATAACACCTGATAACTTGAAATCTTTTCTCTAACCATTTCCTGTTCCTCACTCCCCCACTACACACACACATCCTTCTGCTGGGAAATGCTTTTGCCTTCTACAGAACAACTGTGTTTTGCAAAGAGAAATGATCCTTTTTGACCCTTTTTTTACTGCAAGCTTATTTTTCTCTGCCTTTCTTTCCCTCTTTGCTTCCCACCTGCCAAAAGAATCAACTGATTAAGTGCCTTGTTTGCCTTCTACAAAACACTGGAGGAAGAAAGTTACCATAAAACACTACCCCAGAAAATAATAAAAAATACGACTGCACCTTGCATTAACTCTGTATGCTCTGCTCAAAGTGACTGTGGCTCATTTTTCCACAGGGGCCAACAGAACCATAACGAAGGCCCCACAGATGAATATGTGCATGCACAGCGCGAGGCATCCCAGCATTTCCCAGGGAAACACATTAAATTGTACCACAGTCAGAAATATACATGCGAAAGTCGCGAGTCTGTTCCTCTTCTTATTATGATAGCAGCATTTAAAAAGGGGAAAAATCCAATAACTGCAACAGAAATAATAGGATGAATAAATAATACAGTTTATCTCGAAAAGCAAATATTGGACAAATATTCTTGTTCCAAAAAGCTAATTGCCTGAGCATGAAAATGCCACCCAGTTGAACAGCTCTCTCATATAACCTTATGTGCCTCATAAATTAACACATTTTATGAAGACTCTCCAGCAGATGTTGTTAAGAACCTTTAAAATAAAGAAATGGCAAGTCTAAATGCACACACACAACGCAGGGAGGGGGTGCCCGATGATCACAAACACCGCTCAGCCTCTCTATTACTTCTTTACCTCTGCAGCTGACTTCTGCTGATCAGATTCACGCTGATAACAGACCGTGCATTCCCCTGAGTGTGTAAATAAATCAGAGGAACGCAGGGATTTCTGTTGTGCCAACAATCTTTATGCTGCTGACTGGTCTAACAATGCTTGATGAAGCTTTAATTGTTTTGTTTACCTAAATGTTTAAGTTTGGCAATGCGAGATCCCAATTATTTCCTGCAGGCATTCATTTTGCTGTCCTTTCTCTATTGACCAATTATTTAATTAAACTGCACTTCATTAATCCCTAAGCCATCACACTAAACCTAGCGCTTATACATATGTGTGAAGCTGTTAGGGGCATCACCACGATTTGATTTTTATACATTCAGATCCTATTCTCGTTTAATGGGCCGAGCTGGCAAGAAATCCAGTATATTAGCTTTCACTTAAAGCTAGACATCCCATAATACAGCACATAGCAGGCTTTATTTGCAGATGATTTTTCCCCATCAAGCAAAAAGGCTTATAAACGCACTTTATGTTGTGAAAATGGGGTGTAAAGACTGAACTCTCCGTCATTATTTCTGTGTAAATAAAACTTTAAAGACTGCACATCCTCCCGCACTACAGATTTGCCACAGGCGATCATACGTTTCAAAGGTAGAGCAAAATTAATTTCCATTCCTCCCATCTGAAATGACTCAGTGCTGAAGGAATGGAGAAGTCATGGCTATTTCACTAGTAACAGGATTAAACCATTTATGAGGCATTGCAGCTGCTCTTTTATGGCATCTGATTGATATTCATGTGTGGTTAGCGTTTGTCTACTAACTTGTGTAACACAGAGAATAGTAAAAGAGAGACAATAATCGCAGGGCTGTTACATATTCAGGGGACTCCGTTTCACATATTAGCCTTTCATAGCCGCTCGGGCTTCAGACGCAGCAGTGACCTACCTACCCTCCCGCATTTCGGACCCGGCATCGCACCTTCATCTAGGGCAGCAGAACGCCGCGCTGTAAAAACAACCGCTAAAACCACCGCCAAGAGCCAGCCCGGCCGTAACGATCGCAGGAGCGCTGGACACACGGGGGAAAAGGGAATTTTTTTTTTTTTTCCCTTCACTCTTCACTCGGGCCCCCTTGTCATTTGTCACCGGGGGCCGCATCCGCGCCGCCGGGGCACAATAGGTCTTTTGAGAGGAGAGAAAAGGCTGAGGGACACGGCGGCGCTCGGCGACTCCTCGCCGAGCCCTGGCTGCCGGCGCGGCGCGTCCTCCCACGGCCCCGCCGGCGCCCGGGGCAGCCCCACGCGGGAGCGCGCCGGCCCCTGCGCGCAGGCAGCGCCCGCTCCGCGCCCCGCGCCCCGCGCCCGCCCGCCCGGCGGCTCTCACCTGCCGCCCCGGGCAGCACGGCTGGGCCCCCCCCCACCCCCCTTTCCCAGAGAGATGATCCGCGCGGGTGAATCTGGGGAATTATTTCTGTAAATACTTTCCCGAGTAAGGGGAAAGGCAAGCAGCCATGCCGGCATAAAAACCTGTTCGCACTGCTCCTGCCACCGAGCAGATAAAAATAACGTATGCTGCAACAGATTGTCGAATCCCAGAATGAAGCTTATTTATTATTCAAGGTTTTTTTTTTCTTCTTCATCTTCTTCTCCTAGATAACAATTTTTTAAAGCTTCTAAGGAAATTTGCCGTGACCCTCACTTTTGTTCCTAAAGCAAATTTAACGCCCCTTCTCCCCCCACCCCGGTACATGACAGCAAATGGAAAAGTAACTGGGATTGCAAAAATCAAAGCACACACTGCCGAGTATATAGAAATAAGGATGTCTTTACCTGCAGTTATAGGTCCTGATTTCCTTGTTATCCCTTTTGCACTTTACTGCCACGAAGATCATGGTGACAAAAAGAATGGCCGCAATAGACCCCAGGGCGATAATGAAAATCAGAGACAAGTTAACAGATCCTATGGATTCCTGGGCATCCAAAGCTGGAGAGAGGTATATCAAAATCAAGGCAGAAGCTGAGAGAGATGTTTTTCCATGGTCATGAGCCACCACAATCAGCTCATACGCTGTCTTTGCATTCTCCCCAAAGGCTCTGGTGGTCCTTATCTCTCCATTGACCTGGTCTATCTCAAAAAATCCTCTGTCTCCTTCGACCATTTCATAGGAAAGTCTGCCATTTTCACCCTCGTCGTAGTCATCCGCCTTGACCACTGTCACTAAGTAGCCGACCCCCGCATTCCTGGGGATGTACACTTCAGCAGTCCCGTTGACCAGCGGAGGGGCTGTGATCACAGGAGTGTTGTCATTGACATCCAGGACGATCACCCTGACGGTGGCATTGCTCTGCAGCGAGGGGTTACCCCCATCCTTTGCCAAGACCTTGAACTCAAAGGCCTTCGTCTGTTCATGATTGAAGGACCTCAAAGCATAGATATCCCCAGAATTGGGGTTGATGGAGACATAGGTGAAGACGGGCATGTCCCTGACTTGGGAGGGCACGATCTGATAGGAGACACTGCCGTTGAGACCCAGGTCGGGGTCCCTCGCTGAGACAGAGAGGAGGTAGGCCCCTGGGGTGTTGTTCTCCTGCACAATGACCTGGTAATAGGGCTTGGAGAAGTGGGGATGGTTGTCATTCTCATCAGTGATCTTGACAGTGAAGGACTTGGTGGCCTGCAGGGAGGGGACGCCATTGTCCCTGGCCTGGATGGTGAGATTGTACTGGTCCCTCTGCTCCCGGTCCAGACGCCCATCCACAAGGATGGTGGAGAAGCTCTCGTACTCCTGCAGCCGGAAAGGCACGTTACCCAGGAGCTTGCACTGCACCCGGCCGTTGGCCCCGGAGTCGCGGTCTGAGACACGCACCAGGGCAATGACGTACCCCGGTGGGGCATTCTCGCTCACCTCCACCAGCTCGCTGTTGACGGAGAGCAGGTTAATGAGAGGAGGGTTGTCGTTGGCATCCTGGATGCTGACAGTCACTTTGCAATGGGCAGGGATGGAGTTAGGCCCCAAGTCCTTGGCCTGCACGTCCAGCTCATAGACGTGACCTTCCTCATAGTCGATGGCACCACTAACTGTGATGAGGCCACTCTGGGGGTCAATCTGGAAAAGCTCCCGGGCCCTCTCAGAGACGTAGCTGTGGAAGGAGTAGAGCACCTGCCCATTGGTGCCCTCATCCGGGTCAGAGGCATTGAGGCGGATAACAGGCGTGCCTGGTGGGGAATTTTCAGGCACGCTGACAGTGTAGGCCGGCTCCTCGAAGAGCGGGTTGTTGTCGTTGGAGTCAATCACACGGATGCTGAGCTCCACCGTACCAAAGTTGGGTGGGTCGCCGCCGTCCAGTGCTGTGATCACGTAGCTGTAGTGGGACTGGGTCTCACGATCCAGGCTCTTCTCCACCACTAGCTCGGCGAAGCGGGATCCATCACCCCGTGTCTTGGTCTCCAGCCCAAAGAGGTCGTTGGGCGTGATCTCATAGCTCTGCACGCCAAAGCTGCCTGAGTCCGGATCGTAGGCGCTCTCCAGTGGCACCCGGGTGCCAGGGCTGGCCGTCTCCGAGATCTCCAGCTCGATCTGGTCGGTGGGGAAGCTGGGCGCGTTGTCATTGAGGTCCTTGATCTCTAGCTTGATCACGCAGATCTCCATGGAGCTGGACATCACCTCCAGCGAGATGACGCACTTGGGGCTCTGCCGGCACAGCAGGTCCCGGTCGATCTTCTGCTTGGTCACCAGCAGCCCCGAGCCGGGGCTGATGTCCACCAGGTGAGGGGCCGAGTTGGAGACCACCCGGAAGGCGGTGGGCTGCCGGGAGTCTAGCACGAAGCCCGCGTCCCGGGCATCCTTGGCGACGTTAGCGATCACGGTGCCGGCCCGCTGCTCCTCCTCCACCGAGTACTTGAGGTTGATGAGGGCCCCGGCGCCGGCCCACAGCAAGGCGGCCCCCAGCAGCGCCGGGAGAGCCCCCATCGCCGCGCCCGCCCCCTCCAACCGCCGCGCCGCGCCCCGACGGCCGCGCCGCCTCCGCCAAGGGGGCGGCCGCCGCCGGCTCAGGGCCCCGCCGCCCTCATGCCGGGCAGCGCCCGCCGAACTTCCCGGGGACGGCGGGCATGTGCGGCCCCGCGGCCGCTCTTCCCCCTCGCCGCCGCCGCCCGCTCAGGCGCTGCGAACCGGCGGCGCCGCGGATGTGCCGGGCATGGTGTGCGGGAGCTGGCCGCCGAGCCGAGCCGAGCCGAGCCGAGCCGAGCCGAGCCGAGCCGAGCCGAGCCGCACCGCGCCGCGCCGCGCTGCCGAGCCGAGCCGCGCCGCGCTGCCGACCCCGCTCCCGCCGGCGCTCGCTGCGGCGGCCGCACGCCACTGCCCGCAGTCCGGAGCGCCGGCGGGCGGCGCGGGGGCGGGCGGCTGCGCGCCGCCGCCAATGGGAGCGCGGGGGCGGGGCCGGCCCGCCGCGCCACCGCCAATGGGCGGCGCTGCCGGGCGGGGGGGCGGAGCCAGGGCGGGCCCCGCGGAGCGGCTCGGCGCGGCCGGCAGCGGAGCCGCGGCGGCGGCGCGGCGCGGCGCGGTGCGGTGCGGAGCGGGGGCGGGCGCCGGGAAGGGGTCTCCGCGCGGCGCTCCGTCCACCCCGGCTCCCCGCCGCCGCTCCGGGCACCGGGAGGCACCGGGAGCTTTTTTTGTAGCGCCGCTGCGGAGAGCCCAACGCTGCCCGAGCTCCGGCGGGGCGGCCCGTGGGCACCGGCACTGGGCACCGGCACAGTGTCCGCGGCCACGCCGCCGCCGCCGCCGGCGGAGGCACCGCGGGCGCCGCCGTCCCCTGTGTCCGGAGCCGCGCATCGCCCGCTTGCCCCGGGGAGCGGGCGGAGCAGCACCGCCGGCAGCGCCGCGGCGGCCCCGCGGGCTGGGCTCCCCGCGCCGGGCAGCGCCGCGCGGCCGCACGTCCCGCCGAGCAGCCGCGGGCAGCGCGGCCCCCGGGGCCCGCCGTCACCTCCGAGCCCGGCGCGCACCGGGGAGGTGTGGAGGGCTTGCAGCGTAGGAAGCGAAAAATGCAAACATCTTCCTGGCGACTGTAAAAATTGGCAGCGTTTTATGTTCACTGTTAATTAGCTTTTAATTCGCTCTGAGATGCGGAGTTCTGCAGCTGGGAAAGGCAACATGGTACCGTCTTATCTCTTAAAAATAAAACTTCCATTTTACTTCTCCTGGTTACTTACCTTGGATCTCCGTGTGTGGCACGGAAGTGCATTTAGTTATAATTAAAAAGGCCTAAAAGGGGCTCCAAGAAGACTTTCTGCCTCGAACACAGGATGCTATTTGTGCATTTGGCAGCTTTCTGAAATACTGCCCGGAGTATTTCGGCAGCACAATTAGCGGGGCACGCAGAGGCTCGCAGGGCTGAGCTGAGAAGCTCTTAGCTGCAAACTCTCAGACAAGCTATTCCCGGCCCGAGTTTAAGGAGAGGGGCCGCGCCGCTGCGCCCTTGCGGCAAGCCTGGCCGGGCAGCCGCGCATCGATAGCGGCCAGCCGGCGCCTCGGCCAGGGCACCGCGCCGGGGAAGGCGGCCCGGCCGGCAGCCGCGGCGTGAGCGCGACCGGGGCCGCAGCCCCGTGGGGGCGGCTGCGCAGGGGGGGCCGCCGCCGCCTTGGCCCCGCCGGAGCCCCGCGGGAGCAGCCCGCCCCGGGGCGGCGGCGGCGGCAGCGGTTCGCCCCCTCCGCCCCGGCCCGGCCGCGCCGTCGGGCCCGGCCGCACCTTCCCAGGCACAACGGCGCCATCTAGCGGCCGCCGCGGGCGGCGCGGGGCGGGAGGGGGCCTCCCTCGGCGGCACCGGGCGGCGCGACCTGCTGCCGCCACACGCCCCGCCGGGACCCTGGCGGGGTCACGCCCCGAGTGGGGCTCCCACATCCCGGGGCCCGACACCACCAGGGACACCGCTCCATCCCCAGACACCTTTCCGTCCCAGGATGCCACCCCCCTCCCAGGACACCACCCCGTCCCCGGACACCACCCCATCTCTGGACACCACCACGTCCCGAGACACCACTCCATCCCAGGACACCACTCTGTCCCAGGACACCATCCCATCCCTGGACACCCCTCCATGCCCAGGACAGCATCCCCCTGAGCACACAGGACACCAGCTGATCGAGCATCCCTACAAAGTGCACAGAGGCCACCAGGCCCATGCCACTGAAGGGTCACCAACCCGCCACCTCTGCATGGTCCCTGCCATTTGTCACACTGTCTTCGCTTCCCTACAGCCCCCAGCACTGCACAGCCCCAAGCCCTCCTCGTAGGTTGGCCCCAGTCTCCCCTCCTGCCTCCCCACCACCCTGGTGTCATCTTCCAGGCCTATGGAGCCTGGGCCAAACATCTCCCCAGGCCCTGGGAGGCATTTGGGGTTTGCAGAGCGCAAGCAAGAGGAGAAAGCCGTCTGTTACGTGCTCCTTGCCTTCCTCGGGCGGCAGCGCCGTGAGTTGCTGTGGCCAGAGAGCAGGGGACGAAAAGTCAGAGAGGCAGCAGGTAGGGACGGCGCAAGTGGGTGAAACCTCAGCAGCTGTGCTCGCAAAGTCTTCCTTGGAAAAATTAATTCTGATGACTTGAACTGTGCCATGCGGATTGAAAAACTGGCTGAAGGATCATAAACAAAGGGTAATTAGAAACAGGGGGAGGTGTTTATGGGGTACTGCAGGGATCTAGGTTAGGTCTGCTCTCATTTAATACTCTCATTAATGACCTGGAAAGAGGGAGTAAACTGCACATTAATGAATTTGGCAGATGATGCTATACTGGGAGGTGCTGTGAGCTCCGGCAAGCATAGAAAATTAACACAAAGGGGCCTAGTGAGATTAGAAACATGGGCAGGAAAAAGCAAAATGCAATGTGCCTTGGACAAATGCAAGTGAGTACATCTGGGAAGCGAGTGCAAGGGCCAGCTGACAGCTGAAAGGGGCGCACTGGAAAGCAAGAGGGCCGAGCAAGGCAGGCAGCACCTCTGCTGCCCCGGCAAGGCTGAAGGGACCCTGGAAAGAGGAAGCGTTTGGGGTTCGGTGCCTTGGGCCCAGGAAGAGGAGAGGGAAGAGCCGCTGGGGTGCGGAGCTGCACGTCAGAAGGCAGAGAGATGGCGCGGGGAGGCCCAGGCGCGGCCGGGCCGGGAGCGCGGGGCTCCCTTTGCATAGACAAATTGCCGGCAGTTCAGGGGGAAGCAACGCAAGTGATCAAAGACTTGGAGAGACTGATTTCTGAAGGAAGATTAAAAGGCTTAAATACATATATTGCTTGGCTAAGAGCTGTCCACAGGGAGAGAAAATAGGAGCCTTACAGATCTGGTTGGTGTAAACACAGAGGGAGGGAAAGAATTATTTAATACAGTACAAGGGGCATCACCAGAAGGGATGAAGGAAATGAAGAAATGGAACATTTAGGTTGAATGTCACAGGGGAAAAAAACCCCTCTGCTGACACTGAAAATTATGAGGCTGCGGCGTGATTCCCTGGAGGGAAAAAGTTCTGTGGCTGGAGATATTTAAAACCAGACAGGATCAGTCTGAATATAAAGGCACTCGGGATCAGTCACTGACAGGGGAAGTGTGCAGGAGCACAAGCTAGGCAGGCACACACCTAATTGGCCAGCTTTTTCTCTGCTGAAAGATTTCCTTACGAAATCACATATTAAAGGACTGCAATTTTTATTTATTGCATATACGCATTTCTGTTACCACCGCAAAGGAGATAACTGACATGAGGAACACTGAGCCGGGCACTCGGGGACACCTTACAGCCGCTCAGGGAGGAGCCCCTGAAATCTGAGAAACGACCTCAATATAGTTAGAGAGGAGAGGGTAAGAGCTGGGTTAAGTGACTGGCCCAAGGCTACCGAGCGGGTGGGTGGCAGACCCCACCCCACCGGTGTTTGGTGTCCCTGTCCCGTGTGACAAGCCCTGGACCAGGGTCTCTTGCAGCTTTTGCTTCTGCAGAGCGGTTCGTATCCCAGCGAATTTCTCCAGGACGCCTCAGCACTGTGTGTGAGCAAAGACCTGCAATGCAACCTCTGGCCAGCTGCACGGCACCAGTAACCTTGGCCCATACTTCATACTTTCGCCCTCGGTTAATTCTCAGTATTTAGTTTGCCAGAGATGGTGACTGGCTCCCGCAGGAGAAAAGCAAGGATCGATTCCAGCCCCACCCCTGCCCCGCTCCCGCCTCGCTGGAGGTCTGGGAGTCCTGTCAACAAAATGGATTAATAGTCCTATTATCAGTTCAGATAGATAGCCGGGGTGAGGAGAAAACATCGCGTCCCAGGGAGCTCGAGTAGGCACATTAATAAAGATGCCACACGTCGGCTCTGAAATCTGAAAGCTTCGCTCCGCTCCTTGCAACACAATTAGTTTACGCGGAGCCCGACGCTCTCATCACGATGCGCCCGACGTTGTCCCAGCAGCGGGCCGGGCCGGAGTGGGGACAGCGCGGCGCCGCCTGCCCGGGCGGCAGATGCCAAGCGCCAGCAGCCCGGCTCCGGCGGCAGCATCCGGTTCCCTAGCAACCTGGGCAGGCAGCGGGGCCGCATCCTGCCGCGGGGCCTGGCCTGCGGCGAGCTGGCCTCGGCCTCCCCAGCGCCAGCTCACTTGCAGGAATAAATAAATAAATTAAATAAATAAACAAATAAATAAATAAGCAACCCCTGCCTCCAGCAAATCTGGAAAACGCAGGTCAGGGAGCGGCGTCCGCGGCCAGCTGAAGGACGCCGGGCGCCTGCAGCTGCGGGAGGTGCCCACGCTCACCCGGCACCCGCACCGGCGGCAGGGCGGCACATCCCGCACCCCAGGGAGCCGAGCCGGAGCCCGGCCGGCAGCCGGCAGGACAAGGAGGCATCGCGGCCCGTCATTCAGCCGGCTCAGCAGCGGATGCAGGCAGCGCATAACAAAGATATCGGTTCTGGTTCTGCCCACACTGTAAAATAATGAAAGCTTTTAATTAAAGGAAAGTGGTGCAGCCTGCAGCCTTTTGTTTGAGCTCTGATGGGAATAGCTTTCCTTTCCAGCCCAGCGTTTAGAGCTGTCTCTCTCGTACCTGTCAAAAAACTAAATCTCAGGATCTAAAACATGTATATTTAAAGCTGTGGTATCAGGGCACTGTCAAGGCTGGGATTTCTTATTAAACAGGGGGAAAGGACAAACGCTGGGTGAGGCTGTGGCCAAAATAGCAGAGCGAGCCGGCAAGGCAGCCAGCAACCCCCCAGCACCCGGCCATAACGCCGCCGGAGCGCGTTATAACGCCGCTGCGTCATAACGCAGCCTGAATCTCTGAAATTTGTTTTAACGCTGAAGCGGAACTGGTGTCTTGTTAATTTTTCAAAACCTTTCTTTTAATTTCACGTTTAACATTTCTGAAGTTTTGTTTTTCCCCTTTCCCGCACCTTTCCCTTCTATCTGCTAAGCAAAGTAAAATAAATGATGTAGGTTTTTTTTTTTTCCTTTCTTTGCTTACCCAGTTCTGCAGAACTTGAAAGCTTTTCAAAGCATCTGGGTATTGAGCGTTACAGTTTAGGTTTGTGCTGTTCTTTCCCTCAGCAATGTTTCTAATATCAGAGCAAACTAGAAAAATTGCTGCATAGAAAAAGGAAATGAGAAATAGTAAAACCGGGGGCAAAATCCCCAGACCACTCACTAGGCATCAGCCACGGGTGGAAAAAGGCAAGACCTAAAAAAGGAGGAAAATACAATATTTCGTATTTTGGAGTTTGATGGGGGTTTTTTCGGGGGGGGGAATCTGACAAAATATGCAGCTTGCAATTAGGCACAAAAACGTTCTCCCATCCTACGGGAATTTAGTACAAGCCCGCTCTCGGGAGGTCCCCGCAAGAGCCAGACCTCAGCGGGCGCTGGGACGCCTCGGCGCCCTGCGGACGGTCTGTGCAAGGCTGCTCGCCGTTTGCACACCATGCAGATAAAGGACGGCTGCTGTAAAATGTTGAGTCTTTAGACTATAAAAAAACTGTCTTTCTAAGCTGAAATCCAACTTTATTTGTACTCCTGCAATTCCATTGAAGTCAGCAGGGTTTCCTGGCTGCTAGCAAGGGCCGCGCCTGGCGTGCCCTTTCGCAGAGGTTAAAGCGCCAAAGAGAGGACAGCATCGCTCCGAAGGATTCGATAAACTTCTATCACTCAATAGTTTAATTCACTTTTACTGATGCAGCATCTTCTATCAAAGATTACATGATGCTGAATAATCATGAAGCACATAATGCAGAGCCAGACAGGCAGTTATAATCAAATTTAAAGCCTGCATTAAAAAAGTGGCAGGTGCGGGGCTAATTCTCTGCTCTTGCACGGCCGTCAGTCCAGAGGCAGCACGCCGGGACTGCTCCCAGCTCACGCGGCCTGCCTGGCAGCACAATTCAGTGGCACGAAGGGGGTCGGAGGGGCGTCTGTGCCCCGGGACGTCCAGCTCCGGCAAGCGCTGCACTGCGCGGAGAGCTCGTGCGGCGGGAGGGCTGAAATCACCGCATTGTCTTCTCCCGAGCCAGCTCGGGCCGAGGCGCTGGGTACGAGCGCAGGCAGCGCAGGGAGGCCAGCGCCGGCCTGACGCGGCTCAGCCGCAGCCGTCCGAGGAGCTGCCGGTGAGGAGCTCGGCACACGCTGCTCCGACCGAGAGCACAGGAGATGGCATCAGTGCAAGCGGGAGCGAGGGCGATGAACCACTGTCCTTGCAATATGCTCCGTTAAGGCACGGCGTCTGGAGGGCTGCGCGTTTCAGGGCAGCAGTAACACGCTGCCCAGCCTTTCACCTCTGCCTTGCTGGCTTGCGGCCAGCCTGGGCTGGGGGTGGTTATTATCCGACCACGACTTGATGGCCTGGGCAAAACGAGCGCGTTAGTTCTCAGGCCAGCTCCCAGCGGGCACGTCACGAAAAGCTACCGCTATAATTGGCACCCGCGTTGGCTGTCTCAGCAAAGAGGCCGAGAGCGAGCGGGGCGTGCGGGCTGAGCGTGCCTGGAGGCGACCGCCGTGCAGGGCCGGGCGCGCTGGGTGCCGGCCCGGCGCCCCGTGCCCGCAGCACCGGCAGGCAGCGCCCGCCGCGGTGCTCCCGCTGCAGCTGCCGTCCGCTGCAAACGCCCTGCGGAGCGCTCGACGGCACGGAGCGGTCGCTGTGCGTGCCCGGCCTCGGCTCAGCAGCAGCGCGAGGTGAGGGAAGGGAGCGGAGGCAAAGCTGTCGTGTTTCCCCGGAAGCACCAGCCAGGAGAGGTGGACGGGAGCCCTCGGTCGGCGTAACTCTCCCGCCGCCGAGAATCCAGCTAGCATCCGCAAAGGCAGCTTAGAGCCACCCTGCAGCGCGGGCCGGCGTGTCTGCACAGCACCTCGCAAAGCAGATCGCCCCTCGGGAGCCTGGCACGAGGCGCCGGGAGCGGCGGGCGCTGGGCAGAGCTCGGCCCCTGCGCGGGCTGTGGCACGAAGCACCATGTCCAAGGAGCTCCCGCTAAGAGGAAACGGTGCCAAAATTAAGGATGGCAAAAGGAAAATGCATTTAGCCTTGCTCACACTGCAGAGCCCACCGCAGGCTCCAGGCAAAGGGGCAAAGCAGAGCCACCAGCCTCGCGTGAGCGTCGGGGCCACTGGTCGCCCGCGGGGAAGCTCCCTGGCCCCGCCGGGGTCAGGGCAGAGCGGGGAACGAACCGCACCTGCAACCCGCAGCCCGAGGGAAAACACGTATTTCAGCCATGCTGTCTAAATATTTCCCGAGCAATCAATTCCAGTGCATAAAACCATCAAACAGGATAACCTCGTGATCAAATGGCCAACAGAGAAAAGTGCTTAATATTATCCACTCCAGATAATGAGCTGCATTTCCAGCACAGGCCCCAAACACACATCATCATGCACTAAATGCCGTGCAATTGCCTGCACAACAAGTTAAGCAAAGATTAAAAGCGAGGAGGAGAGAAGCGGGAGGATGGGAAAGTGAGCACAACGAAACTGCAGTCTGTGCCACGAGTCCGGGCAGCAGCGCAGCCGGCGGAGCGCTGCAGTGCAGTTCAGCGCACAATTGCGTGGTGGACCTTCAGGATCGCGCCTTGGATGCCTGCCTGGATTTACAAACCGTGCACGCTGTTATGAACACAGGTGAAGAGCAGACGGCCTTAGGGTTTACAAGACAGCAATGTCACGGATGAATTAAGAGGAAACCAAGCCTCTCTCTGCAGGAGATCCACCTGCTGGCACAGGTTAACCTAGGTGATGGGAGAATCGCTGCACTTTCTACCCTGCTTGCAAATAGCATGTCTTCTGTGCTCTCCATGTCCTTGTATGGAAAAACAGATTGCAAAGGTCGAGGAACAGAGACCGTGATGGACTCACACTCATGATGGGGAAACCTGGGGAAGGACAGAGCTTTATGCGGTGGTTTCGAGAAATAGCCCTGGGCAATATCTCCAGCCTGAACGGCTCCATGACTAACGCGCAGAGGTTAGCAAACTCTGGGCACCGGCTCCAACAACATCCGTTCTGCCTTTCAAAATGGTTGCAGATACAACCAAGCTACTTACTCTTCTTTTTCCTTTCCTCCTCTCTCCCCTCCTTATTCCAGCACGCTTTGCAGTCGACCCCGTGGGAGGGGAAAGGGACTGCCATACTACCTTCTTCCAGCGGAAGTCAGACATTGGCATTGGCAAAAAGCCGACAGCTCCAAAACGTTCCCTTACTTTTAACCAGAGACAGTCCTGAGCCACAAGACCTGCCCAGCACACCAAGAGGCGGGAAGGATCGTCTCTGGGAAGTTACACCCTGCTCTCGCAGCACCGAGAGCCAGCTGTGAGTTTTAGGCAGAGCTCCTCAGCTGGAGCAATTTGTCACAGCTCCGGTGAAACTGGTGGGGACATGTAAAACCAGCTGAGGATCAGCCGCGGTCGCCGCTCTGGTCCAGGCTCTGACTCCATCCCACCAAGATGCCCGTATTTGGGAATTTGGCTCGGGTTCCTCGCTGGTATTGACTTAGCAGTGTCCTGCGGTTCGGTATTTCAAACACTGCCCGCATGTATCCTGGAACCGGCAATTAGCGGAGCGGGCACGGGTCCCAGAGCATTTACCTCTCCCCCTCACGCTCCCCTGCTACTTCTGCAATTGCAGATGCATGAAAATCACAGAACGCACACGTCCAAAATCCAGCTTTCCCCCAGTGTCTCTGTGTGGATCATTTTCACCCACGAAACTGAGATTCGCACGTTATGGCACCCCTCCTGTGCTGTCTGCGGCGAGCCTGATGTTCCCGTGCAGGAACACAGCCCGGCTATTGGTCGTGTTTAGGCAGAGCGCGCAGAGATGTGAATGTCAGGGAAAGTGATTTGTCACATAACATTACCTACAAGAGAAAGGAGAAAAGGCTAGAAAAATGCCTAACAGTTGCTGTAATTGTGGCCTCTGCAAATGGCTGCAGGATGTCAGACACCAAGTGGGGGAAAGGGCTGGCAGAGCTTATGATGACCGAACCTGAGGTGGACGTTGTTCCAAGCCAGTGATTAATAGTCTGCTAGGATTTATTTTGGCATCAAGAAAAAACGAACGCAGTATCTCTGAAAGATGCCAGATGGGCAGCACAGAGGACGAGCTCCTCCGGTTATGCGCAGGAGCGGTTCGGAGCAGGGACTGGCAGCGGGCAGCACCAGGGCTGGCTGGACCGCGCAGGCGGAGCAGGCGGCCACCTCGGGCCAGGCAACGCTCGCTCCATGTCTGTGGGGTAGCTGCATCCCGGCAGAGACAAGCTGTGTCCTCTTTCTGAGGCCCCAGGACTCCTGGAGCTGTTAGGGGTATAAGTGACCACTCAGCACCTTGCAAAACCCACATAAAAGCGAGGTGGGTGCAGCGCTGCCGGCTCCCATCCTGCGACCCGCAAGCAGAGCCTGCTGAGCAGCAGGAGCAGCAAAGGCAGCCTTGGCCCCATCCTTATTTCAGGTGCGTCTTCTTGCCACATCCTTAGGCTTGGACCTCATTTCTGCCAGGAGCACCAGGGACAAAGCCTTCCTCCCACAGCCCGAGCTGGTCCTCCTCCTGGGGTCTTCACCCCCCAGGCAGCCAAAATGGCTATGGCAGCTCCAGCGGTTGCTCTCTCCAGAGAAAGAGAGTAGGAAAACTTGGTCCCTGGAGAGCCCGTGGCTTGTCCCCCACCGTTGTGCTGGGCGGGCGTCCAAGGCCTTCAGCCTCTCCAGCCACAGTAATAACAAATGCTGATGGTGGCCTTCAGAGAAGGACACTGAGCGGGGAGGTGACAACGGTACCTGAGTCCTTCCAACTACTTGTGTCGCTTGTCTCCTTGCAAAATGAGAGGATGATCTTGGCTCGCCGTGTGATCAGCTACAACCATCTCGCTGCCTGCTGATGCCAACATACCCTCCAATGTGAGGCTAAGGATAAAAGTGAGTCCAGCTGGGCCACAAGATATATTGTTTGGATCAGATGGAGAATTACTTATGCAGTGTTTTATTAACCATAATTGATAGCTGTGCCTGGTAAAATGAGTAATAATCCTGTTGAAAGGGTTGCTTCTGAATCACACAGTGTTATTGCCAATGCTGCAAACTTTCCTCACTGGTCAGCAGGCCACATCCTTCCCTGGAGCACGTGATGCTCAGAAACAAAGAGTACAAACAGGACAGGAACAGTTTTGGGGAAAACATGACAGGTAGGGCCCTCCAGCCCACAGTACCTCTGATTTTTGCACTTTGTCTCATCTCAGCCCACCAGGAACACTATCTCACCCGGCATTTATTTATCCTGCAGCTCCACATCGAGCCAGGACATCTCCCAGGGACAGAGCTCTGCCTGGGGTAAATGGTTGTTGGCTGAGGGAAGAAAATAGAGAAACAGCAATTTACAGGTAGGCATCTACTCTGTACACTGTTTCGTGACCTCCTAGAATTGCAGTCTATTCTCAGCAAGAGATGCATGTGTTCTCTGGGTTCGTCTTGTCTGTAGGTGATCCGATCCCCAAGGACCGGTTTCGCCACGGTAGCGGCCGCGGGGAACTGCTCTCCTATTCGAGGGCATTTCTGGCAGCTCCGCGCGGCGGCGGCGACTGCGCGGGGCGCGAGAGGGGAAGGCGCGTGGGGAGGGCCGGCGGGGCGCGAGACCTGCCGGCAGCGCTGCACCCGGGAGCGGCGGAGCACGCTGCCCCGCGGCCGCCCCGCGCCTTCCCCACCGCGGCACGTCCCCGCCGGCTCGCCAGGCCGCTCGCGGGCTGTTTTCCGTGAGACCCCTAGGTTTTCCCCTCTGCAAGTGCTGTTTGATGGGGAATTATTTCAGCTGTCCTCCTCCACCCGTTTCTCTGCCTCCTTCATTTCCCAGACGCTGCCTTCTGCTTTTCTGAATGAGGCTCTAGATTTACCACTGGTTTCTCTGGATGGGGAATACAGGGATATCCTAGGAAAAATGGTCTCCCTAGCTGAACACATATTTCTGAAACATCCCCTGCCAGCCGTCGGCCTTTCTGGCTCTCCACCATTAGCCTACGGCCCTCGCGCGGCCGACCTGCAGATTATGATTCAGGCCAGCGAGTTCTTCCGCAGCCAAGTAATAAATAATCATTAAAGTTAAGGCAAATACTATGTTCAAAGGGAGAAGCAGCAATTACAGACTAGCCCACGTGGCAGAGTTATGTGATGCACTACATAAAAGACACTCTTCGTGGTAGAGATTTAAAATATACCCCAACCCTATCATCATAATTTAGTTTAATTAGCAATCTAATCAGCAGAGCAGGCAAATCTGACTGCGCAGCGGAGCCAGGGCTGCCCCTGGGCCACCACTGAGGAGCTCGGTGGGGAAAACCACTGGCCAGAGCCCGGCGGCTGCGTACGGCCCCCGGCGTCGGGAACGGAGGGTGCTTTCCCCTCCTGCACCCCTACAAGTGCTTCCCTAAATCCCTCCCTGAAGTCCCTGCTCGAGGGGTGCAAGCCGGGGGCTCGGGAGCGGCCCAAGCGGCGATGCCGGAGAGCGCGCCTGGAGCTGCCACCGCTCTCCTCCCGCCGCCCCGGGAGCGGCGTCTGCCGCCCAGCCCTGCCCTTCGACAGCAGGTTTCAAGCCTGGGGTACTGGAAATGGAGCTGCTTGAAATTCTGCCTGCCTTCACGGACACGGCCGTCGGCCGGCTTCAGTCTCCGTCTCGCGGCCACCGCCGGGAAAGCCGGGAACCGGGCGGCGGGCATCCCCCCGGCGCGGCCGGGCACGGCCACGGAGCAGCAGCGCTGCTGGCTGCCCGCCGCGGCTTCACCTCGCGGCTCGCCCTCGGCTCCCGCTTCGCCCCCGGCCAGCCCGTCGCAGCTCAGCCTCCTGCAAACAACAAACAAAAGGAAATAAATAATAAATAGGGATCTTGCAATAAAAGGAAATAAATAATAAATAGGGATCTTGCAATGCGCACGAATGCCACCGGGACTGTCCTCTTTAAAGTGTGCTGCTTCGCCCCGGGGATCAACCCTCAGACAGGCCTCCTTTAAACTCCGCTTTCTTCCACATCTGGAGCCGTGTCTTTACTTTCCCTGCCTTGCCGCTGTCAAGGCCAGCAACGCACGTCTGCTGCCCCCATGCCGTTGCCCACCCCTCCAGGGATGCTCCTGTGCAAGGAAATGCAACAAACTCACTGGAGTTTTGAACAGCTGTCACCTCTCTCCAGACACTGCAGCTGCCAACAGCAGTTCTGGCCAACAGGACCTGGCTATAGCTGTTATTAATACACTGAGATTTCGTGGCTTAAGGCACTTTCAGAAACCTGAACTTGAAAAGCCAGAGCTATTTTAGGTATTCTGCATATTCGCAGCAAACAGTTTATTGGAAACATTTAGCCTTCTTTCTGTTCATTAACGAAGTTCAAACATACTTTGATTTTTTTCATATTTGCTCATTATTTGAAATTGCACAGGGATGCTTTAATGGGGATATTTCAGTGCAGGGACTGCCTGCTCTTCAAAGGTAGGCAGATCGGCAGTCACTTGGACCGGAGATGAGGCACGTCCCTGCTCCAGCCCGGGCGCCTCCCGCACAGGCGCTTTTCGGGATGGAAACCGGGCAAGAACTCAGACCCCGACCGCCATGCCCAAGACCTCCCCTTTTACAGACTTTCCTGCGAGCAAAACTCCAGACGTAGAAGTGCTTGCTGAGAGCAATTTAAAAGCGTTTGCAAACACCAGCATGGTTCTTATTGAAACAAATATTCGCCAGGCTGCGCCGTACCCCGAGAGCGCAAGAGCCGGGTGAGATCACAACCCGGCACAGAGCAGAAAAGCGGTGCGGCTGCTGCTCCCCGAGCCCTGCCGCGGCGCACCGCCTCGTCCTCGGCCGCCCTAGCTGCTGTGATAAGACACGTGTGGCGAAGCACAAACCCCTTGTCCATCCCGGTCACCCGCGGAGGAGACCTGCTGCCACGTCTGCAGATCCGCAGAAGAAATTCTGCCCCGCAGCACCGAGGGGCCGAAACCCGCCGGACACGTGGCCGGGCACGGCAGCAGCACCCTCCCGCCGGCCACCGCAGGGGTATCTGACCGAGGAGCGGACACAGACTCCCCGCAGGCTGTTGCATGGATGCTGCCAACCACTGCCAAAACTTCTGCGGATTAAATATTCCAGACCTGGTATCACATTTGGTTATTGCACATATATTGCCCAAGCCCCGTTTATTTCGGGAATTATGTGGTGATGGATAGACAGACACAAGGAAAGGCCATTACGCGCTATAAAAAGCTGCAGTCTCCCCGCTTGCTCTGCGCTCTGTGACAAACCATCTGCTTCGCCTGCACCTCCCTTTGTTTATCCTGCTCAGCTCAGCCGAAATTAAAATTGACAAAAGCAATTTCTCCCGATCAAGTTGGAAAGATAAGGAGAGCGGCTGCTGCACGCACTGCCATAGAAACCCGGGCTGCTCCAGCGTTTGCAGCCTCCTCGTGCCGCAGCTAAGCCTGTGAAGCGGAGTGCCCAGCTGCAGCGGGAAGATCCTCCTGCTAACGCCGAAGAAGGAACACAGATGGGTTTAGCCACGGGAGAGCCATCTCGCGAACGCAGCGCCGAGAAGGGGTTGGGCTTTATTTGCGCTCAGATTTTTTTTCCTCCTCAGACTCTAAAATACGAAGCGGCCCGTTTGATTAGAAAAGCACATTTGGATGAATTTGGGATAATTTCCCATGCAAGGGAAAGGAGGGGGAAAACAGCCCATGAGAACGTTTCTGGAGTGTTTGAGAACCTTCTGGGTTATATTTACACTGCGAATGCACTTTTTCGCTCAAAATGCTCTGCAAAATCTGGATGCAGGCTGCAGACACAGCGGTAACCCCAGGCGGGCCTGGAGCCTGCAGGGTCAGGTCTCCAGGGGCGCACATCGCCCGGCACGGCCCTCTGACAGCATACCTGCAGGTAGCCTTAAAAACTCATTCGTAACTTGGAGGGCCCTCCCCAACCTCGTTTCAAGCCCGTTAGGGGCACCGAGGGATGCCCGGGCTCAAAGCTCAGCCCCATCACTGCAACGCACCGAAGCGGAGCCGAGCGCCGGGCTCGCGCCCGTGTCCGCATCCCGCGGCGCTGCGCGTCCGCGCGCCCCGAGCCAGAGCCACCGAGCGCCGCTCTTTAAAGACTAGAGTCCTTCATATTTCTACATCCAATTTCTTTTGACATATTAATAGCACGAGGCCTCTTTTCTCCGAGATGCAGGAGTAGCTGCTCGCGTCTTCACTGAATTAAGCTAAGGGCAAGTTTTACGTTTTTAAAGAGAGATGTTGGGGGTTTGGTATTTTTTTTTTAACCTGAGAGCAAAGAAGGACATCAGAAAAACATCAAGCTGCGAGACATGCCATTTTCCCTGTGCTGTTATTACTCAGAAATAGCTGAATAAAACTGCAGTACATGTTCCTGACAAATTCCCCAGTGGGCTGAGTAAAGGCTGGAGAAATTCCACCCCAGAAAGTAATTGCTTTTTTTTTTCTTCCTCTCTTTTCTTAAGATATTAGTGTTGCAGGCCAGGCCCCAGAGCAGAAGCCCTCCTGGCTGGCTCATGCCGTTAGCAGACCTACCTCCCATTAACACCCATAACCGCGTTTCACTGCTACCACCTAACCCCCCAGAGATATTAATGAATGTCCTCTATCACCTCTCCAGGGTGGCCAGGAAGGGACCCCCACTCCGCCATCCCCACAGCAAGGGTGGGAGCAGGCAGCAGGTGATCCAGCAGAACAGCGGCAAACAGCAGGATAAGGAGACCATCAGCCGTCACGGCCCTTGTCCTCGCCGACGTCGTGACTAAGAAGACCTCCAGGGCTGCAGACGAGGCCGAGGAGAGCTTCAGATGGGAGCAGGAACCACGTTCACACAAACTGCATCCATAGCTTCATCACCACCTTGGACAACGCTGAACGACTTGCACAACTTCGGTGAAACATGAACTGACAGTGCATTGATTCCCAGTCAGAAATTAATCTCCTCCTCTTATTATACCAGTGTTACGTGCAAAAATCCCACTGCTCCACAGGCAGACCAGGGCACTGCAATCTCAGAGAAGGAGATGCCAGGCACTAACTAGCCCGAATTAATCAAGATGACCAGATCAATTGCGTTACACATCAAGGGGCAGATAACGCAGATAAATCCCTCTGCAGCAATGAGAGACTGGAGCGATGACGCAGGGAAATCAATAGAGCTACTCTGGATTTGCACAGGATATGTTACGTTAGAATCTGGATCTGCTCCTGGGTTTGTCCAGGATAAGCAAGATTAGGATCTGGATCAATTCTGGGCTTACCAGGGCTAAGCGAGATTAGAACATGGATCAGCCTCCGTATCGATCGTATAATTTGTCACTACTATGTTCAGGAGAAAAAAAGTCTCCATGACGCCAACGGAGGCTGCGCTAGCACAGCTGAGGGAAGGTGCCAGCTCTTCTCTTCTCGGTGTGTTCATTAGACATGTCATTCACACGGCACATTTATTGTCTTCTATAATAATACACTTAAAATGCAGCAGCTCACTCTGCCTACCTTCAAATAAAAACAGAGATTTACCCCTGGACATATATTATGCATTAAAACGGTATTTTAGGAGTCGGAGTAAGAATTCACCTGACTCTTCATTTGTCTGCAGCTAATGAGGCTCCTCAAATCATCAGAGCAAAGCAGAGGCCTTTCCCGCTATCCAGACGAACGCTCCCATACGGGGCAGAGCCAGAGGGGCAACGACGCAGTTCACAACCTTCAAACTGCACCAGCTCGACCGGGGAGGTTCGGATGGTGGGAAGGGCGAGAACAGCATGCGGTCTGTTTAGTCAGTCGGGGGAGAAGAAAGCGGAGCATCTGAGGAGCCGGCGCGCACAAAGAGAATTGGAAATGATGCGCAATGCCACTCGCTTGACAACTTCCACGAGAGTCGGCCAATGCGATGTGACATTTTGGTGTCTGGTATGGGGACGCGACTTCTTCATCTAGACCTTGTGAAATTTCCCTGGGATTTTGAAGGGCTTGATGATAATAATAACTGGTTGTTTTTGCACGAGCTGCTTTTTATGCATTCCTGACTGCAAGAGTTAGAAAGAATCAAAGACTTTGCAAACCTTCTGGCAGCTTGCGGGATCGCAGCCTGCTGTAAGCGAGAGGCATAGGGAAGAGCTCTCGTGGCGTCTGAAGTTCGCTCCTCCTCAGGGAACTGTGAAAAGTTATTTCTGCAATATTGCAACTGCATCAGCAAAGTAGGAGATGACATGAGATTAATGAGATAATCGTGCTCTGCAGGGTGAGCGGGGAGCAGGGCAGGATATTGCCCTGCCAATATTCTTGGCAGGTAGCGGAGCGTGACATGGGCAAAACCGTGGGCGTCTGCCTTCCACCTCCCACTTCCTTTGCCTCCCGTGGCAAGGATTTCTTCCGTTTCAATCTCTCCTGTCTCTTTTTCCCCTCTTAGGCACAGGAGTTGAGTTTTTAGGGGCAGAGACAATGCGTGACTCAGTTACGTTGGTGCAGAAGCGCTGAACCATGGCTTTGTTTGCACGTGACAGTTATTACAGTGCTCAATAATAATTTTTGCAAATAAAAACACTTCAAAATTCCTCTGCAAATCTTCCCCAGGTGCCTGCATCCCTCTCTTGTTGACTGTAATATTGAGAACGTTATCTACTAAAGACGAGCCGCATCCGCGCTGGGTACCGCCGACAGATCACGAGCTTCACCTGCCGCCGGAAAGCCCTGCAAGCAGAGACGAGAGACGCCGCCGCCACGGCCGCGGGCTCCTCCGGCAGGAGCTGCAGGAGCAGAGGGGATCCCACCGGCGCCCGGGAACGGCTGAGCTGTCCCCCCAGAGCCGCCTTTCTGCCCCAGCCTCTGTGCAAGACCCGCGCTCCCGCTCGCGTTTCCCTGCCCACCGCTATTGCCAGCCCGGCAAGGGGCTCAGCCACCTCCTTGCCGGCACCGCTCTCCTCGAACAGTTTTCCCCCGCTTAGCCCACTAAATATGTTTCAGTTCATCCAGTTTGCTCTCGCATCGAGTAGCGTCAAACACAGCAGCTGCCCACCAAATATTAAACGTACAAAAAAAAAGCAGCTCGGCCCCTGGGAGGCCGCCTGCGAGGGGCAGGCGCCCGCCCCGGCCAGCACCCGCGCCTCGCCGAGGGCCCGCAGCTCCCTCAGCCCCACCAGGCGCGGACGGGGTGGCCTCGCCAGTGAGAGCGAACGACATCCGGGCAAGGGATTAAATCGCCTTGGCACGACCTCCTCCCCCGTGTCTCCCTGCATTATTTAAGAGAAAACGTGTTCGCTTTTCCTCTTCGCTTCTTTGCCTCTCGCACTTGCTTCCTGCCGGGAAGCGAGCTAACTCAAACCCTGCCAGCTGGAACTCCAGCGCTGCTTGAAACCTGGCTGCGGACCTCACCCAGCCTTGGAGGGGTTGCTCAAGTCCAGCAGGCCTGGACCCGGCAGAGCCGGCAGCCGTCCCGTACCGCACGAAGGCCCGGAGCCGAACACAAACGCGGTCTCTGCTCGGACCGCGCGTCCGCCTGGCGGGACTGCACGACGGCGGGCACGGAGGGAGCTGGCGCCGAGCGAGGAGCACGTCCGCGGGGCGACGGCTGCGTGCCCAGAGCAGGGCTTCGGGTCTCCCCTGCCCGTCTGTGGGCTGGAGCGGGGTCGGCCGGGACCGCCGGGGGCCTCCGAGCCGACCCGGAGCAGCAGGTGCCAGAGAGACGCTCCGCGCTTTGGAAGGAGCGTAGCGGGGAGGGTTTCTCCTCTCCGTCATTAACCTGACATAATGTCTTTCCTGCTGGCAGCTTTCAGGCTCAGCAGGTTTGTTATAAAATTCATTATCAGATATTGCAATCACAGTCACCTTTATTGGGCTCTGCGTTTACAATAATTAGACCAATAAACACTGATTTATAAAAATGACAAACAGCAATTCCCAGTAAGCAAGAAAAACGTTCCTTCTTTAGCGAGCAGTTTCTGACAGGACAAAAAAGTGTAAAAAGGCAGACACCAGTCGTGCTGTAGTTGATGGTAAAATTAAGTAGGTTCTCCTGGGAATTTCTGCTTGCCCGTCAAGGCCTCACCGGGGACAAACCTGGCCTGCAAGCCCAGGAGCAGCCACCCCGGCTTTTGGCAGGGCAGCGACTGCAGTCGCTCCGGGACCTGTCTCCCTTCCCAACGCTCCCCAGCGCGGCGCTGCAGCCTCCTCCCGCTGCGCGCCGAGCCCAAGCGCCCGGGAGCAAGGGCTGCGCTGGGGGAATGGCTTGGGTGGGAAGGAGAAGACCGTGGCAGGCAGCACGGAGAGGGCAAGAGCAAGGAGGGGGTGGGAGAAACCGGGAGGAGAACATGGGAGCAAAGCAAAGGACAGAAAAATCCAATGGAAGGGAAGCACAGAGAGGAGGAAAAGCAAATGAAAAATCAGTGCCAGGTATAGCAGAAGGGGAGCAACAGAGCAACAGGAAAGGAAGAGCGAGATGCAGTTTCAAGCTGTAATGTTTGGAAAAACAGAAGTCTGGGTGGACCAGAAAGAGTCGGGGGGAGGAAAGGAGGCGAAAGGGTTGTCTCATATAGCAGAGGAGGTAACGCACAGGACGGCAGGAGCGAGGAGCAAGCGTGCAGCCGGCGCCGGCCGGCCCGGGACCTCCCCGGTGCGGCACCGCTAGATGGTAGCATCCGAAGAGAAACGGGCCCAGCGGTGGGGAATGAATAAAACATCGCCTGCTCGTGCAGCACCTTTTATCTGCAGATCTGGGGGCCCAGCGGGGCCGCTACGCGCTGCCTTGGGAGCGAGCCAGGCAGGAGGGGTCCCCGCTCGCCCCCGCGTCCCCCTGGGGCCGGGCCCATCGCTGCCCGCTGGGCAGCTCCAGGGAGGGGGCCTCCCAGGTGTGCCCGGAGGGGCAAACGTGCCCTCTGAGAGGCACAGGAGAGGGCGGGCAGCGAGGCGGCCAGCGCAGAGCCCGCTGCAGGCCATCGCTGCCAGTATGTTTGTGGTGCCCGCTCCGTGCCCCGCGTGCAGCCCGTCCGGGATCGCACAGGGAGCCGCGGGAGAGGGAGCCCAGGTCCTTCTGTGCACCGGCGCGCGGCCGGCACCCAGCCCGAGTGCACGCGCCACGCTGCAACGTCCCCCGGCAAAACAGCAGCCCCGGGGCCCCCATCTGACCCGCCAGCACCGGCACCTGCTCCCCGCTCCGTTTCCCACCTCGTCTCCGATTTTGTTCCGGCTTTCTGCTGCCCGTCCTCAGCGTTTCGCGTCCTGCCCTCCTGGAGTGGCTCTGGGTCCTCCTGCCCCCGCAGATGGAGAGCTGCACTTACAAACCAGTGCAAAACTTCCAGGAGAGAAGGAAGGAGCAGAGAAACAAGCATCCAGGGAACAAAGCGGCTCAGAATAGTGGTGCTGGTACCAAGCCGCCACCCTGCTCCCTCCTGGTCCCAAGGGACCATCCTCCCTTCAGCGGGCCGCTGCAGCTTGCCGAACACGGGTGGTCTCAGAGGACGAGGGAAGAAGGATGCTCGCGCTGTCGCAGCACCGTTCGTTGCACAGGCCGTCAATGCAGGTTTTAATGACAATCAAAGAAAAAAGAACTGTGTCAAAATTCTTCAGTTTAGCAGATTCCTTCTTGATTAGCTACATTCAGGGGTAATCGCAACTCTGTCTGTATTTGCTTTAGTGAGTAAACAACATTTCTATCTATATTGGATGGCAGTGTAAAGTAAAGCGAGAGGCCTATGTAATCCTAAACTGAGTCGGTTCAAGTTGAAATGTTCAACAACTTAATGTGAAGTATGTTAAGTGTACTAAGCGGTGCTAGTCAAGTGGCTATGCTTTTCACACAGCCTCAACGAGACACAGCAGTTCCCACCCAAAGTTATCTCCTCACGCCAGATTTCCCGCGGGGGAGCTCGCGACCGGAGGAAAACCCCGGTCCTGCCGGGGGCCCGGCACAGCGCCGGGGTCCCAGCCTTTCCCGGCGGTTTGCCTCGCTCCCTCATTTCTAAGCGCCGCTGGACAAACGCAGAGCATCCGTCCGTCGGCGCGCACATCTGTAACACATCCGTGCTCCCACCAGCAGCCAGGCGAGCCCGATGCGCCCTCCTCCGCAGCACCCCTCCAAAGCAGGGATCACAAAATTACCCGTTGCTAACGAAGCGGGTGGACAATTAACAGCTGACGGAGCACCGCCTGCATTACCCTGCGCGTCCGTTTAGCGCCGTAAACACGAAGCCCGACACGAGCACCCGTGCGGCAGCTCCGCGTGATGCGCGAGCTGCCTGGGAACAAGGTGCTTTTTGGCACCGGAGGCGCGCTCAGGTTGAATGAGCGCTGCGGCAATTGCAGGGGGGCAGGCTGGGAAGCAGCAAAAAAGAGGGAGACGTCAGCTGCTCATTTCCAAAGCTACGGTTTCCTTTGTTTCCTTTTATGCACATCTGAGAGGAGCTCTGGAATATTACTTTAGATCTTAATAACCCATTCAGCCTTAAACTGTTTCTAATAAAATGGTTTTCTGTGTGACACCAATACACACACACAGCTTTCAATTACATTTTAGCACTCCCCATAGGAAGTAGCTCCTTTTGGGGAGAAGTGACTTGTGATAGCACAGGATTATGGGTTTGGTCTTTGCATTACAGATATTCAAAGCCTGGTGGAAAAAACAAATGCTCGGCACGTCTGCTATAGCTGAAGTGAGCCTTGTGCATGGGGAAGCATTTCTGAAGAAGTTAAGTATTTGAAATAAAACCGTGTAGTCATCTAGTAGAACAGAGACATGAAATTGTTATTTATCAAGATGAAACCAGCGTTTGGATAAAATTCTCTGGCTCTGTTAATAACGTCTGTTGACAAGGGAGTCACAGCAGCAGGAAGGAGGCAGACGTCCCCCTAAGCCGGCGGCAGTGGCGGCACGGCTCTAAGAAGGAGGATTTTTCATGGGCTGTGAGCAGGGAGAAGAAGCATGTGTCTTTGCTAACAAGTTTCTGAACGGCTCCTTCGGAACGCCCACCGTGAATTTATCTTGTAATACGCTTTCCTAAAGGTTTGTCAGCTTTGAATAATCTGCTGCGGCTACAGATTTCCGGAGGGCCACGTGACCGCGTGCGTCTTGTTCGTGAAGTCCAAAACCCTCAGCAGTTTTCTCAAAATGATTAAGTTTCTTAACCTAAATCAAGCATATCTCTGGAGTTTTCTATGAGCACATGAACTTAAGATAAACAGTGAATGATGAATAGGCCAATTACTGAAACCTCTCTTCGGCAGAGGCTGTATGCGGCTCCTTGATAAGAGGAGATACGCGGTCTCTCACCTGGCAAAAGTTTCAGAAAACAGGGTACTCTGAAGCAGAAAGCGCCCTGCGTAATCAGCCCAGTGGCTAGCAAGCGATTTCCTTTTATACGCGATTTTTTTTCCCTTTTGTCCCTTTGCTGCCCCAGCTGCTGGACATGGGAGGGGAGGGAACGGCTGGCCCGGCAGGCGTGCCGCAACCACCCCGCTTTGGGGTAGAGCCCCCCAGAGACCTGAAACACAGCAGCGTCGCTGCCGGCTCGTGCGACGGAGATAAGCCTCCCCTCTCGCCGGGCGAGCGGACGGGCGCCGCTTTGCCCGCCCGGCAGTAAAAGCCGCGAGCCGCCGCGTCCCACAGCAAACGGTATGATTTACTTACTACCTATGGAATTGCCCAATTAATTCACTATCCACATTAATATTATGGCTCATTTTTAACTTTACTGCCTCCGTCGTTCCAATTTAGTGCTGCTCAGAGATGCTGCCGCTGACCTTAATGGGTTTTTCATTATTATAAAGAGCGCCGTATTAATCACGGTTCGTTTTCTGCTGGAGGTTGCTGTCCGAGCCCCACTGCTTTGGGGAGCTGCTTTTTGGCGTAGCCGGGGCGGCTTCGTTTCTCGCCGCAGCTGACGCTGTGCACGGACTGGAGCGCTGCCCAGGAGGAATTTCGTGGTATCACGTTTCCAGACACACGGATGTTACGCGGCAGTCAAACTACATTATGGACACGATAAAGTTTTCAGGGCAAACGGGAGCGAGGAGCCCCAAAAACCTACAGGACGCAGCACTCAAAGCCAACGAGCCTCTTATTGTCCTGTATAAAAATCAAACGCCTTTTAATCGTTTGAAATGTTCTTCTGGGTATCAATTAGTCACACGTTCTATCAGGATCGCTCTTCTTCCTCTGTTCGCATCAGATTAAATTCTCCCCCGTCGTACAGACTCGCGCTCATTAGCTTCTAGGAGCATTAGCGGCTCTTCCCCGTCGTCGGCGCTGATGGAGCGAACCTCGGAACGAGGCTTTTTTTTGGACCAAAACCCTGATCGCCCTCCTAAGGCGATCCCATTTCCCCCTCCCAAACTGTCGCCTTTCCGTTCCCTGGGGCGAGCGGGGCGCCGGCCGGGGCTGCCTCTCCGCGGGCCCCCGCGCAGGGAGCCAGCCCTCCGCCAGCCCGCTTCCCCAGGCCTCGGAGCAGCGCCTCGCGTTTCCTAAACCTGCTTTATTGCTTTTCGGCCGAATTTTATCGCTGTTTCTGTTTTAACCCCAAAGTCTTTTTTTTTCCCACGGACCCTCTGGTGGAGAAGGGAAAGAGTTACTCCTTCCTGCTGGCCGGCCCGGCCGAACTTGGCAGCCCGCGGTGGCGCGAGGCCGCCCGGCCGCTACCCTCGCTGTTCTCCCGAACACTGCCCCGCTGCTCGCGCGTGGTGCCGTCCTCCCAGACACCTCGCCAAGGACTCGTGATATTTATTGAGTTTTATTAACTTCCAACCCGGGGAGTTTCTCACCTCCAAGAGCTAATTCAGACGCCTGGCTCCTGCCGGAGTTACAGTGATTGCCATTAAGAAGCTTGACATTTACCTTACAACAGTAATAAAATAATAATGCCTAATTTGGTGTACGAGTGGCATTTGCAGCGTTTGCTGTCCGTAGGATGGGGGATACTGCGAATATCGCTGCAACGTTGATCACTTACGGCTGCTTAACAGCGCTGCTGTAATTCTTCCCTGTAATCATAAAAGTCGAGCTTCCAGTAGAGCTGCTTCAAAGTTTTCCTTTGAAACGGCAGGAAAAGAAAATGTTTTCAGTCCAAAACAGACATTCCAGTTCCCAGTGAATAACAAAAGCTTTGGAGGTGAAAGTTTGCGGTGAAAAGAAAAACGTGGCATAGAGACGCAGCGCCTGCCTGCTTTGCCGCGTTTAGGTTGCCAAAGGGCTGCAGACCTGCTCCAGGGCCCATGACTGCCTTCCTTAAAAACGGACTTTTCTCCTCCAAATAACCTGCCGCCACTGACTCGTGGCTACGATTGCCCTCCGTTGGTGGCTTCGCACAGACTGAGAACCAGTATGTGTCACCTTCTCAGGTGGCTGCTGCTGAATGAAAAGAAGAGACAGTCTCTCCGGAGCCGCCACGTGAGCAGCATGGGAGGAGCGGCAGCGGGCACAGCCCGGCTCCCTGCTGGTGCGCCGAGGGAAAAGGGGCCTGGCCTTGTCACCGATGCCCGGCTCAGCCACCCGGCTCGGCCACCTACCTTGGTCACCCAGCTCAGCCACCCAGCTCAGCCACCCAGCTTGGCCACCCAGCTCAGCCACCCAGCTCAGCCACCCAGCTCAACCACCCAGCTCAGCCACCCAGCTTGGCCACCCGGCTTGGCCACCCAGCTCAGCCACCCAGCTCAGCCACCCAGCTCAACCACCCAGCTCAGCCACCCAGCTCGGCCACCCAGCTCGGCCACCCAGCTCAACCACCCAGCTCGGCCACCCAGCTCGGCCACCCAGCTCAACCACCCAGCTCAGCCACCCAGCTCGGCCACCCAGCTCAGCCACCCAGCTCAACCACCCAGCTCGGCCACCCAGCTCAACCACCCAGCTCAGCCACCCAGCTCAACCACCCGGCTCAGCCACCCAGCTCAGCCACCCAGCTCAACCACCCAGCTCGGCCACCCAGCTCAGCCACCCAGCTCAGCCACCCAGCTCAACCACCCGGCTCAGCCACCCAGCTCAGCCACCCAGCTCAACCACCCAGCTCGGCCACCCAGCTCAGCCACCCAGCTCAACCACCCAGCTCAGCCACCCAGCTCAGCCACCCAGCTCAACCACCCAGCTCAGCCACCCAGCTCAGCCACCCAGCTTGGTCACTGGCTCGGCCACCCAGCTCAACCACCCGGCTCAGCCACCCACCTTGGCCACTGGCTCAGCCACCCAGCTCAACCATCCGGCTCAGCCACCCAGCTTGGCCACTGGCTCGGCCACCGGCTCGGTCCCCCAGCTCAACCACCGAGCTCGGCCACCCGGCTCGGCCATGCTGCTCGGCCCCCCGGCTTGCCTGTGTAATTGTAATTAGCACACGATGCACTCTGGGTTTTCATTAGCATCAACAGGTTGGAAAACCAGCGCAGAGCAGCTCGGCGGCGGGGGCCGGGAGCGACGAGCCTGCCCAGAGCCGCAACTTGGCTTTTCTGAGCGCGGCCCCTTTCGGGGGAGCAGGGGTGGGGGGTGTGCTCCCCGCAGCCGGCCGGCCGCCCTCGGAGCAGCGCGCCCTTCAGCAGGCTCCTGGGCAGCTCCACTCCGCGGCAAGGCAGACTGCGCGCCACGAGCGGGGGCCCCCGCACCCCCGGGGGGTAGGTGGCGTGGCCCCCTCGCACACCTCTGACATGCCTGGGGCTTTCGCACATGCCTGCACACCTCCTACACGCATGGTACTCACGCACATGCCTGCACACCTCCTGCATGCATGCTGCCCACCCACATGCCTGCACATGCCTGCACACCTCCAACACGCATGGTGCCCATGCTCACGCCTGCACACCTCTGACACACATGGCAGACACGCACACGCCTGCACATGTGCACTGCACCCCTGCACATGCCTGCACATGCCTGCACACACCTGCACATGCACATGGCACCTATGCACACGCCTGCACACCTCCAACATGTGCATGACACCCATGCACACACCACACATGCCTGCACACCTCCGACATGCACATGGTGCCCATGCACGTGCCTTGCACATGCCTGCACGCCTCTAACATGCACATGGCACCCATGCGCATGCTGCACACACCTGCACACCTCTGATGTGCGTGGCACCCATGCACATACCTGGACACGTGTGCACACCTCTGTCACATGCATGCTGCACACCTCCGATTCGTGTATGATGCCCATGCACACTCTGCTCATGCCTGCATACCTGCAACACGTGCACGGCACCCATGCACACGCTGCACAAGTGTGCACGCTCCGACACACACACACACGCCTGCACACCCCCGACACACACACGCTGCACACATGTGCACACCTCCAACACACGCACACACGCTGCAGGCGTGTGCACGCCTCCGACACACAAGCTGCCCACGCACATGCTGCACGGGCCTGCACGCCTCCGACACGTGCACGGCGCCCATGCATAAGTTGCACACGCGTGCACAGGGCCGTGCCCTGCCCGGCAGCCCCGGGGGCCCCCGCGCCGTGCGCGCGGGGCCGCAGCATCGCAGGCCCCCCGGCGGGGCTGGCGGCCGCCCGGCCGCTCGGAGCCAGGAACGAGCTTTCCCTTTCCCTGCTGGCATGTGCATCCGGCGCCGTCCCAGCTCCACCTCGCCGGCGGCTCCCGTCCTCGTCCCGGCCGCGCGCGCGGAGCGCACCCGCCCGGCACACCATGGCAGGGCCGGCCGCGCAGAGCCCCGACGGCTGCTGCTTTCGGGACGTAAGTGGGTGATTTTCCCCGCCGGCGGGGCTTTGCTCGCGGGAGAAGAGCCCGACGCGCGTGCACGCTCGGCTCTGCCCCCCCCGACCCCTGGATATCGCTCTTTTGTAATTAATCAGGCAGAAGCATCTAAAAGCGGAAAGAAGACCTGCACCGGATACCAGAGCTGTGGGCTGCTCTTTTGCGTGCTGGTGATTTTCCTTACGCTGGTATTTTTTGGTGTAAAATATCTCTGGAGCCCAGCGCCCAAGAAGGTAAGTAAAGCCTCGCGGCAGCGGGGCGCTCGTCCCCGGGCGGCTGCTCCTGCCCGGGCGCCGCTTGCAGCCAGCCCCTCGGACGCAGGCAGCTTCGCAGGCAGTATTTCCTTACGCCGCAAGAATTCACCGGGGTTGGGGGGGGGGGGTCTTTTAAAAACGTTTGTACTGTTCGTATCCGACTTTTACTTTCTATGGGCTGTTTTATTTTTCCCGTCAGCGCGCTGCTCTTCTCCTAGCGGGTAATCACGGGCGGATTGGGGAGGGGGGCTCTACGCCGTAAAGAGTTAAAGTCGCTCCCTTCCACCAGCAGCAAGTTTTATGGCGAGTAAGGAAATATTTTCCATTTCATTTCAATTTATCTTGCCAGAAACCGGTGGAAAAGTCATTACGCCGCGGCATAAAGAGGAGGCGAAAGCCAGGCGGCCGCGGGTCCGATTTCTGACGCTAACGTGTCCGCCACGCGGGGCGGGGGGGGATGGCGGGCCGGGTCGCTCCTCTGCGCCCCGCCACCGGCCTCGCTCACCCCGCCGCCAGCGCCCGAAACGCCCGGCTGCCGGGGCCCGGGGGCCGCTCGCTGGAGGGAGCGGGCCGGCGCTCGGGCCTGGGCCGCCGGGGGGGAGCGGCCCGGCGGGCCGCGAGCGTCGGCCTCTCCTCGGCGAGGAGGGACAAAAGGCCCGCGCGGCGCCCTCGGCCCGGCTCCCTCCCGCCGCGAGGGGGTGAAGCCGCCGGCCTCCCTCGAAAGGCAGCGCGCCCGCGCGCCCTGGGCCTCGCTCGCCGCGGCCTCGCCGGGCCGAAGCGCCGGGGCGGCCGCGGCGCCGGCGCAGTCGCCAGCCAGCGCCCCTTCCCGAGGGGGCGTTTGACGCTTGGATGGGCGCTTGGAGAGCGCCGTTGCTGGCAGGCGGCCGGAGGTACGCTGGCGCTAGGATACGGAGGCGCCGCTAAGAGCGGGAACGGTTTCGTTCCCGCTCCGCGAGGTGTCGGGGGCCGAGCCAGCCGCCGGGAGTTTTCCGCCTGGCCGGCTCCCAGCCGGGGCCTCGGCTCCCCTGGTTTCGCTGGTGCGGAGCGGAAGAAGAAGGAGGGCGATGATGTTTCCGACGGTTTTTCCCTTCGGACCGCCCGATGGGCGAGCGAAAGGAGCGGCAGCGGGAAACCGAGGCCGTTCAGGCGGCCGAGCCGCGCGCCGCCCCGCTCCCGGCGCCTCCGTCTCGCGCGTGGTCACGAGGCGACGGCTCCTCCAGCCGGCCCCGGGGATCTCTCCCGTTCGGAAACGTGAACCAAGGGCAATTCACCTCTTTAAAGAACAAAAAGCCTTTCAAGCTCTCTTCGTAAAGCTGAAGAAGGCAAAAGATCTTTGCGGGGGGGGGGGTGGGAAAAAAAAATAATAATAAAGGTTCCTCCGGAGGGGTGGCCTGGGACGCGTGGCCACGGCTGCCGGCCCCCGCCGGCCGCGGGGACCCGCCAGCTCACGAGAGGCTGGGGGGACATATTTCAGAGAGTCGCAAGCAAGGGTAATTTCTAGCCCTATGAAACATGCGGCGGCTCTCCCGGTAGCGCACAGCTGGCCAAACCCAAACGGGCTGGTTGGCCGCGGCGCTGGCAGAAATAATTCTTCCCGAATAGAGAGAGCAAGTCTAATGTAAGGTGCCTCATGGGATCGCGCTCGCCTACGAATGATTTACAGCGCCGTGCGCGTTTTGTCAGTCAAAACAGGCAGCCTTCCAGCCATTTCAGGCTTCACACTATTTTTTCCATACCATAAAATCCACTGGCACATATATCTCTTTGTAAAAGCCTCGTGCTGACTAGCAAGGGAGGCTCGCGACTGCCAGGGAAGCTCATCGCGCTTGCAGTTTTCAAAGTAGGAGGCGAAGGTGCCCAGCAGGCGCCGCGCTGCCCGGCTGGCATCCGCTCCCGTTGAGCAGCTGTGCGCGGGGACACGTCCGTCCTGAAAACGTCTGCAGGAGGTTTGGAAACCCGCTCACGGAAAGGGCACGGCCACGTCCCCCAAGCTGGGGTACAGCCCTGTCCCCCCCCGACCTGGGGCAGGGGGCACTTTGGAGGGGGTGGGCAGCGTTTACCACCCTCTTTTCCGGAAAGCAGAGCCAGGAGCGCCCGCTCGCCCCGCCGCCATTCGGCGCCCGGGGGGCTGCGGCGACCCCCGCGCGGTTTCGCCCCTGCAGATTTACGGCCTGGAGCACACGTTCCTCAGCAATGGCGAGAAGCAGAAGGTGGTGATGGAGATCGACCCGCTGGCCAGAACGGAGACCTTCAGGACCGGCAACGGCAGCGAGGAGATCCTGGAGATCCACGACTTCAAAAACGTGAGTGCGGCAGGGCAGCCCCTCGGGGACGCCCGGCCGGACAGGACCGCGCCTGCGCCTAAACGTCAGCGCGGGCCGAAAGCCTGGCTGCGCCGGGGCCGATGGGACCCCTCAGGGCGCAGAAGGGTAAACCCCAGCACCGTTTATTCCGGGTGAGGGAGAGCAAGGCCTCCGTGCAGACCGTCTGGGGGTGCTTCCCCAAGGAAAAGATATATATCTACACGAGCTTGCACCAGTATTTAATACTGGCATGGTTCAGTTCCAAGGAAATACATTTTAAAAGCTAGATCTAGTTATCGGATTTACCCTTGCAAAGGAATGCAATCACCATAAATCTATCCCAACCCAGTACATTTATCTGTCTGGAGAGCATTAAAACCTCGTGACAACGTTGTAGGCTCTCTCTGAAACCTAATTAAAATTTGTAGGGAAATACCCTGTGCAGTGACATATGGCAAAATTTTCAGCTAATAGCCTAGCAGGAACTGAAGGCTGAATGTTCATATAACCATAACGGTCAGATGCTATTCTGCATATATTTATTTATGATTACTAGAGCTCATGGTAGTTACAAGGGAAAGGGGAGCAAAGTAAAATTTTATGACTATCTGCCTTAAACTATTTGTAAAAAGCCTTATTCTCTCAAACCATAAAATGCCGTATCCCTTAGGAGAACCTGTTAGTACATCTTAGCATTGCTGCTGAATGGAGTTTGCACAAAAACATCAACAGGAAAAATATGACTAAACTGATGCGGCTGTACGCTCGGTGTGATGCAGTTATTTATTCTTTGGCTTTTCAGTGACTGTTTTTTGTTGTTTGTTTTGACGCTGTAGGGAATAACTGGCATCTTCTTTGTGGGACTTCAAAAATGCTTCATCAAAACTCAGACTAAAGTCATAGCTGAGACTACGGAGGCCAAGATCCCTGAACTTGAGGTATGTAGATAAAAGACAGGACAAATCTGTACAAGCGCCTCCCAGTGAAACCCGCTTTTCCCGCTTTCTCACTGCCATTACATCTGCTCCAGCCTTCCTGGAGAATTTGCAATAAAGAAACAATGAGTTGTGATCGCTTCGCAAAATTATCTTATTTCCAAGGATTGCTTCAAAAAACAACAAGTCAAAGGAGACAGGATTAGACAACCGGCAGACAAAAACCTCTCAGCACAGTACTGAAGCTCAAGAACAATAATCCTGTTGTAGTCAAAAGGTCGCAAGGCAGATCAGGATTAGCAGATGCCAAAAGTCAATCAAATTGTTTTCTCCACAAATTGAGCCTCGTGTTCTCAAGCAGAATGAGGCAGAAGTAATGAATTTTAAAGAGCAGCCATGTTTAACAAATGTGATTTGAGAAAGCACTTAACCACTAGCTTAAATCCCTCGAAGACGAGAGGAGACGCGGGGTCGGCAAGCCTGGGTGGGATCTGTCTCGGACTCTGCCCTACGGCAATGTTTAAGGCCAGACTATAGGAGCAAGACAGCGTGCTGTGATCCCTTCCCTTTCCCACTGCTCCCAGCGCCCTGCACGGCAGGCGCTGCCCGAGCCAAGGCTGTGGCCACATCCTTGCCTTGAGTACTTCTGCATGGACCTACCTTTCAGGAATGTGTCTAATTGTTTTTAAACCCATCTGATTTTTGCCCACCACATCCTGCTGCAACGAGTTCCATAATTCGTGTGCCGCATGAAAAAGTACTTAATTCTTTATTTTAATCCCTTTCTCTGACAAGTTAATCTGATGCCTTAGTCTTTGCGCTGCGCAATGAAAGGAGTAGAGGCCATCCCCCGTTTCCTTCCTCGAAGCCTCCGGCGCTGTTATAGAGCTTCAGCACAGCCCTCCTGTCTTCCCACTGGCAAGATGAAGGGTGTTAGTCAATTTAATTTCTCCTCACAAAGAAGCCATTCCACATAAAATGTCAGCAGAACATGTGTTTAAAATAAAGCGTGTGCAGAAACATTTTCCTGAATCATGACCTAAATTCCAAGACACAGATTCTTTGATTATGCCATAAGAAGCTAATAGATCTTTTCTGTTGCCATCATAAAATAACTATGACTTTTCAGTCTTCGGCAGAACATTGCCCCAGGTAGAGGACTGAAATGTAAAACCCAATGAGATACATGTAGATTTAAGATTTAGTCATTTCTTCCTGGGAGTCTGCCTGCTTTTTGAGAAATTGGGAAACACATACTCAGGTATCTTCAGCAGTAATCTTTCCTCTTCCTCCCTCCCCCAGTTTCTGCAGTTTTTTTGAGGACAGGGAAGCACAAAAGGAGGCAAAAATCTCAGTATTAATTCATGGACGCGGTTCAGAAAACTAGGGGGCTTGTTGTCTCTGGAGGCAGCCTCAGTATAGCCTGGGGGAAAGATGCGGCCACGTTACAATACCACCGTTTCTCCCTGTCATCCGCCCTGCGCTGGGATACCCATCCTGGAGCAGAAACCCCATATCCCCAGATGTCTCGCCTCCCCTTGGCTGGGAGGTGTTGGCTCCCCTCATGCCTGCCCCTGGTGTGCAGGAGACAAGGAAACTGTAACTTTTCTGCACTTCTCTAGCTGCAAAACCAGGAGCTGACTGAGAAGCCACCAGTAAAAGCCTCCATGGAGGCCGTATGGCGCCTTTCTGCACGTGGCGAGTATGCGTTTGCAGGTCCATGCCTGGGACGGAGAGCTGCCTGTCACCAGCAATCACGGCCCGTCCCAGCAGGTAGCGCTGTCTCGGCCGGAGACCACGGGGCATCCCACTCGCTGCTCGCCGGGACTGGTTTTCCCGGCATGGAGCAGCTGGCAAGGGAGGAAGAGAGTTGCAAGGAAAAGCACCTCTCTGGCTGCTCCGGTGGGAGACACGTTCCTGGGGATGGGGCTGTTTCTGGAGCCTGTGCCCTGTCGGTTCCCCGGGAGCCACCTTCCCAGTGGAATGGCTTTGAGCAAAGACTGAGAAAATGACTCAAAATTCATCAGGTTTTGGTGGCTCTTTTGTTAAGACTTCCCAAAGCCATGAAGGAAATTTCTATAAATGAGAAACACTGCTCTAGACACCTTCTGGAGAGAAGCTTGCTTGCTGTATGGGCTACCACAACCAACATACACAATGCTGCATTGGCAGATAGCTCCGCATAGACCTATCCAATAATCTTTTTATATCTCCCTTCCGAAGTCCTGCCAAAATACACCATGGAATAATGCAGTGTACACGACGTGTTATAAATTACTGAATATAGCCGTGCTAAGAATTTCTGTGAGCAATAAATTAAAGTGTTCGATCACAAAATCAGTAGCAGAAGGAGAGAGAAATTAAGTAGTAAGAGCAAAGCAGAAAGGAGATGGTTTAATCTTTGGTTTTAAATGAGCTGGGGAGCTCCAGAAGGCTGTTCCAGCTGGTGGGGATTGCGAAGGAGAAGGCTCTTGGAGCATAATGGGCAGAAGGAGGAGAGAGCAGGGTGGTGCTGGCCTAACAAGGGCAGAAGAAGATGAGGCTTGCGGACGCACTGGCGCACCACTGAGCTAACTTCGTTAGGACCAGGGGATACTGTGTTTGCATGCAGCAAGCAACCAGACCTAGGGGCTGAGGGAAGCAGTACAAAATCTACCTGCTTGTTTGGAGGGAAAGAGGCACATGAGGTAAGCCAAGGAGAGGAGGAGCAGCTGGAGGTGAGCAGAGCATGTCCCATCATGCCGTGATGAAATCTCATTCTTCTTCCAGGGAGAAGAAATTACAAGCACCTACTTTGAGCAGTCCATGGTCTGGGTCCCTGGGGAAAAGCCCATTCAGAACAAAGAGTTTCTGAAGAGCTCCAAAATCTTTGACATCTGTAGAAACGTGACCATCTACTGGATCCACCCAACACTGATAGCAGGTACAAAGAGCCCAGTCTCTCCCATTCAAAGTGCCTCGCAGGCAGCGGGGTGCACAATAGCCTACCTCACCAGAAGCAGAGCCGCAGCTGCCACCACTGTCCCCTTTCCCCCACAAAATTTCCCTCATTGCGAGCTACCAGGGAACCTGTGCCTGCAGCCTAGTCATAAACCTCAGACATGAAAAAGGTTTTTGTGCCACCATGAGAGAATGTGGACAGCTTAATAGCAGGAGCTGACGTTTCTCCCTGCAAAGTGTTCGTCTCTCTCAGCTCCCTGCGCTTTGCAGAGTGGCCACCCACCTTGTAACAAAGAAAAAAACCCCTTTGTACCTGCCAAGAAGCCAGCACTGCTGGAAACTGGGACACCTAAATTCTTGTCACCACATGAACATCAGAGGGTGAGAAGATATCCTATTCCACTCACATCTAAATCACACGACAGGGTTGCCACCTCCAGCTGCTCGCTGTACATCCCTGCCGGAGGTGGCTGGCCTCGTAGATCCGCTGGTATGATTGCACACACTCTCTAACCCGCTTCTGTCAGAACAATCTAGTTTAAAAACCCCTTCCAAGGAAAAACGTCGAAGCCGAAATTGCTCATTGTGGCCCCACACACCAGCCGCAGGGAGCGGTGGGCGACGGTGCAGGGTGCCCAGCTGGACCTGCATGTCCAGCCCCGCACCAAGCAGGACGGGCTCAGCGGCAACTCCCCCGCCGCAAACCAGCCATGACGCACTCCCAAAATGCTTTGAGCACCTTGTTGAATAAGGAGCAGAGTAACAGAAAAGCCTGCATGCTTGAAGCGAGGGCTGCTGCAAGTCTGGAGGTCGATTCGAAAGGCATCTGCTCTCTGCAGAAGCTCTGCTCACCTCCAGGATGGGCTAGCTGAAGTGCTCCCGTTTAACCCCACGTCCCCCCATAGCCAGTGATAGCAGAAAGCCCCTTACGCAAGAACAAGCCCTAATTGCCTGCACCCTGGAGTTACATGCTGAACCAGCCGTGTATGGAGATGAGTAAGGCTTTTATATCGCTGTCTCTTGAGAAGCAGCTGCCGCTGGCAGTCTGCCCTTCTTGCAAAGTTGTTGAAGTTGTTGATGGGTTTGAGTGGCAGCAGCGCGCCTCGGGCATGCAGCCGCGTGGTGTGCAATTACGAGCATGCACAGCCTTTAGCATCGCATCTCAGCAGCCCACAGACAGAGTGTCTTGACCGGTATAGGTACCAGAGGCTCTTCAGCTGAAAGCTGTTGATGGTCCTGGTAGCAGAAGAGTATGCAATGTGAATGGAAACTGCTTTCTCCTTTCTGCTTCATCATTCTCTAGCACCCACTATGAGACCCATTCTGTGGGAAAGCTTGAGTACAAGAAGTTAATGTCATTGTGGGACTTGAGTAAACCAGCAACAGGTGCCGTAGCTAGGCCTCATCTGCCCACAAAACATGCTGCTTCCCAGGGGTGACAGGCTGGTGCTCTACAAAAGCCTGTCCCTGCCAGCACAGCCCACTGCAAGGACATCCCTCCATGCACCATAGCATCAGGTGGAGCGCACAGACACCACCCACGGGCAAGGACCAGCCCTGTGAGCTCAGGCACAGGGATGGGACAGGTCACATCTTCTCCGCCATCCTCCTCCATTCATTTCATCACATAAAGCCCTTTGTCCAGGCTTGCATAGGAGCAGGAGGGAATGGAGTTAGACCTGGTTTGCCGGTGGAGCTGTTCAGGCTGGGGCTGTTTCCTCCTCTTCTTGTACCGTGGCACCAAATTTTGCTGGAGACTTTAATGCCTGCTGTTGCTTTTGTCCTCCTCCTCCCTGCTCATTGAGAGTGACGTTTGGGCTCTTCCCATAGCTCCTGAGCTCGCCGACCTCAGAGAGGGAGAAGGTGACACTGAGCTGCTTGTAAACAACCAAAACTGGCTGGATGGGGGGAACGAACACGAGGTGGAGAAGGATGCACAGCCAGGGCCCAAGCGCCGGGCACGGCAGCTCACTGAGGAGGATCTGCCCGTCAATGACTATGTGAGTGCAGGGAATCGTGCCTGTCCAGGGGGGCACCCCAGGGGTGCCTCAGCACCCCATGCTCCTTCGCCATCGCAGGCTGGTGGAAAGCAGGGAGGAGAAGGGCTCCTCTGTGCTCTCCTCACTGCTGCAGCTGCGGGGAGGCAGCAGGCTGGCCTGGAGGAGATGGGACAGAAGTCCGGGTACCTACAGAAGGAAAGTGCGGGCTGCCAGCAGAGAAAGGCCTCAGTCTTCCTCCAGGGTGGGCATCCCACGGCGAGCCCTGCGCTGCTGGTCATGCCATTTCCCATGGCCACCACAGCACTGCAAGCCTCCAGCCCTGCGTTGGTGTGGGGCTGCGCTCCGGGGTGCCCTGGCCATGCTCTGGGATGCCCTGGCATTACTCCAGGGTGTCCTGACCAAGCTCTGGGGTGCCCTGGCATTGCTCCCAGGCTGTTTCCCTTGCCCTTGCTCTGACGCTGGCTCTCTCCCTGCAGACGGAGAACGGGTTGGAGTTTCACCCCTTGTGGGACGAGCGAGGCTACTGCTGCGCCCAGTGCCGGCGCGCCAACCGCTACTGCCGGCGGGTGTGCGAGCCCCTCCTGGGCTACTACCCCTACCCTTACTGCTACCAGGGCGGGAGGGTGATCTGCCGGATCATCATGCCATGCAACTGGTGGATAGCACGAATGCTGGGCCGGGTCTAGGGCAGCACCCCAGCATCCCTGGAAAGGGGGGGGACTCACTTTTTCTCAGGCGTTTGCTAGCCTGCTGCGTTGCGAGCTATCTTGATGTATCCTGATGTAGCTAAAGCGTAAGTAAGTCGTTATCTGCTTCCAAGCACGTGGCCTGCCCTGCCGCACGGGGGGGGGGGAATGCATGCGGACTGCCCCCAGGGGGCTGGGGATGGTTATGCTTGTCTGTATCACCGTCACGCTGAGCACCAAGAGGCAAACAATAAATGTCTTCTATGAGCGATTGCAAAGAAAATGGAGAGTCATTTAGTGTGTCTGTGATGCTTAATGGCTCTGAGAAGTGATCTAATTGCTCAGCTACCTCATCACTAGCATCCATAACTCAGGTACCAGGACTGCCAGCGCTCACCTAGCTGGGAACGTGCAAAGGTACCAAATTTGCTCCTGACATTGCTGCTAGCTGTGTTTAACACATACCAATGGCCACGGCCAGCCAGCCTCCAAGACCGCTCTCATCCTCGCGCTGGCACAGGGGGTTCAGTAGTTCAGCGGCACCTAACAGGCCCTGTGTAACCACCGTTTCCGCCGGGTGCTGTTGTTCCCTTCGGGAGCGGTGTGCGGTGACAGCAGACCCTGCTCGGAGGCTGCGCGAGGCTCATGCACAGGCAGTGTGGCGGCAGGAGCAGGCACAAAATCCCAGGCAGGATCCCCGCCAGCAGCCTGAGCCAGAGGGAGAGGAGGCGAGAAGGGCTCCACGTGCAGTCAGCAAGACCAGCAGCCAGTAGGACTAACAGGGAGGCAAAACCCAAGCTCCAAGAAGTAAAAAAAGTCCTTGAAACTGTTGCCAAACTTAATAGGACATTCAGCTTTCAGCAGTACTGAGGGCTAATGGCCAAAATTCTCAATTTTATGTCTTTTGATTTTTCCCATTAAAACATTTGCTCCAGTAAATGAGGACACAGCAGCAAGAAGGAAGATGTGGGAGATGCTAAGTACTTGGCAAAGGGGCAAACACATTGTTCCAAAATTGCTCAGCCCCTCGGGCTCTTCCCACGGGCTGCCAAGGCTGCTTGGGCACATCGAGGCGTTTCTTCCACATCCAGCCCCCACGCGGCCCCTGGTAGCTCACGGAGGAGGCACTCATGGGCCCCCCCAAATCCTCTGCCGGGGCTCTGGCCAGTGGCCCAGTACCTCTGTTTCCCAGATTACAGAGCCTTGGAGATGGGAAGCACTCAGCTTGCCAGTAGCCCTGAGATTATTCAGTCTTAGGCAAACGTTCAGCTGAAGAGTGAATTTATTTCCTCTACTCCATATATCAACAGCACAGTTAATAGGCTTAGACAAGTAACAGAAAACCATCCGCAGGTCCTTTGACACTTTAGTTCAACTCCTCAAAGTCCCTTCTCCTTTTCAGCACTTACGTCACTCTCGAAACTAGGAGCTGACCTGGAGGCACGTGGCCGCTGCCAGCTCTGGAGCCCCCACCGGGGCTCCGGTCGGTTCGAAACCTCCCCGCAAAGGTTTCTTGAAATCCATGGTGTCAGTGCTCGAGCCAGATCCCAAATTTTAATTCTTATCCCAGGGAACCGACTGCTGCCAAACAGCTTGGAAATGCTGACGTCCCTCAAGCGTCAGGAGGCACAACCATGCCCCGGTCGCTGGGGGAGCACAGGCTGCCAGCAACCGGCCCTGGCTCATCAGGGAGCAAACGTTTCCTTGGCATGGGCCAGGGCTCAAAACTACTTATGTAATTTCTTTTTCTAAAGAGAGCTCCATGTCGTAAAAACACTCGGAGAGACGAGCCTGCGCCGCCTTGCGTACAAAGGAGAGCGCACGGGCTGGGGACACGATGCCTCCGCCGCAGGGCAGGGCTGGGTAACGCTCACATCGCTTTCCCTGGGTGAAAACCTCAGAAAGGCCGTTTGGACACTTCCAACAAGCCTCCGAGCACCCTCCGCTGCTTCTCCAGACCTCCGGGCCCGCAGACAGGAGCGGCAGGCCAGGCCTGCGCCCTCGCGGAGCACAGCGTCCCCGGGACCTCCCCGGCCCACCTTGCCACACCGCGGCTCCTCTGAAGACAGGCAGCACATGTTTTAAGAGCAATTTCTTCAAACCCTGTTCACAACCATTCTGACAACGCGTTTGAAAGGCTGGGAGCAGCCAAGAGCTCCTCCGCAGCAGAGCTCCCTGCACAGCTAATCCCAAGGGACATGAACCGCTCTTGGGGACAGCCAGGCATCTTTGACAAGTTCCCCTTGAGATAACCCCACTGAGAGGGGGACTTCCTAACACGGCACGAGACACATGAAAACTAACAGGCCAGAACTGTTATGGGAAACCAAAGCTTCGGTGCAAGCCTGGCCGCGCTCACGTACTGACTCACTGGATCCAGCCAGCTCACCAGCCTCACACCCATCTGAGGGCACTCTGCTGCCTGTGCCACCGCAAGAGGAACCCAAGCTGGGAGCTGTGCCCCCGGGCTGGGCCTGCCTTCGCCCCTCACAGCCACCTGCTCCTCTCTGGGACTCCCACGGACGCCCGGCACCAACAACACAACTACGTAATGACCAGAGCAGGTCTCAGCCCAGCTGCACAAGCCACCTCCTGCAATGGTGCGCTCTTGCAAGCTGTTCCTCCTGCGCCCGCCTGCGCTGGGTTGTGCAGCTCCCGAAGAACATCTGCCCCGAAGCTTAGTGCGAGGTCTGGGGCCAGGCTGGACACAGAGCTGCACGTCAGCTCCTGCCATCAGGCACACCGAAGAAGCGTTTCAAGGCTGTCTTTGTTTGGATTATTTTCCTAACGGTGGGGAACACATGCATCCTTTTATACCTGACACTAAATCCTTTCATCCCTCTCTCCAAATTCTATTTATTAGGCTTTGTGCTGGTACCAGATGAGCACTTCCATCAAAAGGAAACTAAATGTGAACAACTCGGTGCTTGAAATCCCCCGGAAAGCAACCCTCGAGGAGTTAAATGGAGCACTGAGCTGGCTAACACATCCAGCAGTCACCCCTGCCACAGGCTGAAAGGGGAGCAGCGATGTTAAACAGCCTCCTTGGCACACACGTTAATAACCCAGCGTGACGCTCCCGTCCCTGCCCGGGGGGGCTGAGGGAGACGTGTCACTGTGCCTCACCTCTGCCGAGCTCAGCCCTGTGTCACGCCCCACCGCACGCCACGGGAGACCTGGGGCATTCATAGCACTCGCCGCGTCAGCCCCGGGTCCCCGCGCTGATCGGCTCCCCCGGGACAGCACAGCACCCACGGGTACGCGGTGCCCGATCGCCGAGGGCTGGCGTGGAGCCTGGCTTTGCCACCTGCTAACGGGGTAATGCAGGGAAAGGATGCGGCCTGCCCCGCGCCCCAGGGTCCCGCTGCCAAGGGAGACGCCGTCCCCGCAGAGGGGGCCTGGGGATGCTCTGCACAAAGGCTGCCCCCAGCCCTGCAGCCCAGCGTCTCCCTCAGCGCGCGCCGACACGCTCTCCTCAGCCTCTATCTCCAAATTAAAGCAAGGTGTCTACTCAAGTACCAACTGCATGTAAATAGAAAAAATCTCCACCCTCTCATCACCGCAGTGCCCCTTGCCTGCCAGCCCCAGGCACAAGCCTCCTCGCTCCCCGGAGCATCAAAGGGAAAAAGTCAGTGCTGGATTTTTGCTGCAGCGGCTCTGAAATATCCGGGCTCCTCGTGCTACCCTCTGCTGGCAAAGGCCCGGCCCCGCAGCTCTGCCCAGCCGGCTCTGCGTATGGGCAGGAACGCCGCTCCGCTGCCGCGCTGCAGAAGCAACGCGCCCACAGAGGCAGGGGCGCAGCGGCTAAGGGCACCCCCTTTGAGGATTTATTGTTTTTAGTTTCGCCCAGGAAGACGGCACAATAAGCAAGCGCTATGTGCTGGCACGCGGAGGGGCCTCCTCGTTTAGCCTGGCTGAGGAAGGCTTTCGGGCACACCTTCGGCACAGACGCACCCTCCTCGTTAGCAGGCGCAGGGCTGCTGTGCGCTGCATGCCCGGGGGGTAGCCCAGGGGCAAGCATCGCTCCGCACCCACGGGCCTCCGTGAGGATATAGGACAGGAAGAGACCGCGAGGTTAATTTACTCAAGAAGCCTGTCTATCAAAGGCCTTTCTGCAAAGCACCAGACCTTAGCAGAGAGGTATTTTGCACGTGTGCCCACATTGATACACCTGCCCCCAGCAGAGTACTCTGGGGTACGCAGCCTCCAGCCCCTCTGCCGAGCCTGGCACTGAAGTCACCAGCAGTGATGGTTTGGCCTACAAACTGGGGACTAGCCCAGGAACCACTCGCTCAGCCCGGGGAAGCCACAAAGCAGCCGTCAGGCAACCGTGCTCTCAGTCAACAGCCAAGGCGAGAGCAGTGACAACCACCAAACCTGCCAGAGGCTGCGGAGAGCTCAGAGGAGCCTGGCAGAAAAGGCTTGCCTGAGCACAGCTGAGCCACAGGCAGCCCAAACAAGGCCTGCACGCATGGGCCTCCCCGGGCAGCACGATCCAGCCAAAGAGGGATGACTTCAGCTCCGCTCGCTTCTGCACAGGCTCTGCGATGGGGATGGGTTTATCTGAATGCAGCCCTGCATTCTCATGTGCTTCTGCCCGGTCTCTGTCCATCCATTAATTGCAATCGGCTGATCTCTCTCCAGTGCTATTTCAATGCTCTGACGCACTCTGCCTCTCCTTCCAAATCCAGGAGGCTTTTAGACAGTCAGCCAGGAGCCGACAACAGTTTGATTTATTCACTGAGGTTAAACGTGACCTAAGCCTTTCAGGGTGTTCCCTTTAAGTTTCTCCACCAGCACCGAAGCTGAGGAAGCATCACTGCCCCATAGCTATTCATTTGCTGCACCACATCACATTTTTCACTGGAGCGGCTCACCCAGCGCAAGACCAGTGTCTGCTAGAGGGCTAATGATGACGAAAGGCCACCACTCATCCTTATGGCTTAACCCCTCCTTTTAAGCATGCCTCCTGCCCAGAATGGCAAAAATGTAGCCCCGGCAGCTGGCAGGCTGCTCCAGACTCTGCCCCGACAGTCATTGCCTATTTGGTGCCTGAGATCTGAATACCTGTCAAGCTCAGAGGAGGGAGTTTTACTCCATCGTTTTTAAGCGTTATGCTCAGTGTAGCAGTTCCTAGCTCAGGAATGTCACTTGCTGATGAAATTGCCCAAAGGAAGACAATACCAAATAAACACAAAGCTTAAATCCTTGTTTCTTGTCCCAGGAAGAGGCTCTGTACACAGGCACCTTCAACAGTGCTGTAGCGCGCTTTGCTCCAAGCAAGCTTTGTCTGCCACAGCACAAAGCAGCAGGGACAGCAGAGGATGTACACGTTTACATGAGGGCTGAACTCTGGTCTCTACGTTCATCCATCCCAGCTCTTGGGCTGCGATGCTTCAGGCCTTCCGCTTCAGCAGTGTTACACAACAGTTTTTGATGAGTATTCAACTACAGAGGTTGTTTGTAAGCGCAAGTACACCAGGGAGCATTTGAGAAACATGAGCTGCAGCGGTCCAGAGGTTGCTGGCTGGCCTGGGGTGAACGGATTACCTTGCAGATAGGTTTTTGCTGCTGCTTGTAGCTATTTCAGCAGAGGAACTTTCAGATTAGAAAAGAAGCCAAGGCAGTTTCATAGAGTAAAATATCTTAATATTTATTGTGTCTCAGGACAAAGGGTTCTATTCAACACACAAAACGAGTTAAAGCAGCACATAATACTGACAATCAAGTCACAGCTGACTCAGTACAAGGACACCTACCAGGGTAAGGGCACCAGGAGCTACACCACCAAACCTTGCTACAGCTTACAAAGAATTACTAGAGCCTGATTAAGAGAGGAACAAGACTCCTTAGAAAAGGACAACTATAAAAAAAAGGATATAAAACCCAGCATGGGGATGAGAGAAAACCTGGGAACGAGCTGAAACCTTGCTGAACAAAGAGCTTCAGGCAGGCAGGGCAGTGTTTTAACGGGGCAACAGCCCCATCTCAAGAGCAACCACATCCAGTGAGCGAGCCTGAACTGTGATGAGATTTCAAGGGCCAAGAGCAGAGGTCAGAGATGAGAGAAAGCACTGCTTTCCCAGTGGAGGCACCAGATAAGATAACTGCTGCGCAGGAGAGTCCCACGAGGCCACCTTCCAAGGCAGCTAGCAAGGTCTGAGTATGAACGACAGCAGTGTCTGCTTCAACACAGCACTTCAGTGCACAGCTGAGGAAAGAGCCAGGGACTGCAGCGCCCGGAGGAACACAGTTACTGTAACCACCTCAGCTACACTAATTATCCCACTCAGTGGTACAGCAGAGTAGTGTTAGGACAAGTCCCCGAGCGCAACAGAACAGCTGTTGCACTCGTTTCTATGAGCCAGTTGAGAAGAAGATCAGTCAATTCAAAGCATGATTCCACAAAGCAGCGTCCAGAGGAAAACCGGAGATGGCTACGCTTTCCTGAGACACAGGAGAGCGGAAGGAATTCCCTGCAATTCAGAAGACAAAGAGTTAACAAACAAGGCTCCCGGCACTGGAGGCCTGGATGTACACACAGCGTAAAATTACGCAGCAGACATGATTTTGCAGGTGCCCGCTTTCTCCATGACACGCACATCAGCATTTGGCACCAGTCTCTGCACTGAAGGCCCCCCAGCAGAAACCAGGCAGCAGAGAAACAGCAGTGGTCAGGGATGCAAAGATAGCCTCGGGGAGCAGGGCATGACCAGCTCATGCTGCATCTCACCAGGAAGAGCCACACTGCAGGAGGGGACCACAGGGGCAGCCAGGGACAGTCCACTGCAGCACAAGGTGGAGGCCCAGGATTAATAGGACAAAAGAGCAGGTAGATCAAATACAAGGCAGCATGAGCAGGTCTCTTGACCAGCATGAACAGCCTGCTCCCTCCTTGATCTAGAAGGGGTCACTTCCCCCTCACACTCTCTCCCTACAAAAAGAGAATACCACATAGCCTAAATACTGTTTTTAGGAGTGCTGTGCAAAGCCAAGAGAGGCCTGCAGCAGACCAGCAGTAAACTTAACGCATAAGCACAGGCACATCCACGGTTTATGTCACTGGACAGACATACCTTGGTCACAGCCACAATGCGCTGGGGCCAGCTACACCATCTCATACTGATTGTTTGTGATGTACCGGGACAGGCAGCAGGCAAGAAAGATGCCAACCAACTGAAAAGGGAAAAATCACATTTGAGACGGCCAAACACAGGATATGGCATTTTAGGGCAAAAGCCTGACAAATTGCTCTAGAACAACAAGCACTTAGGTCTCCGTTTTATAAAAGTCAAACATGGATAGTGGGATTTACAAACCACAACACAGGCTGCTGTGCCCCATTTCAGAGCAAGTGAGACTGAAGTAGAAGATCCTGGCAGGCACAAGCCAAACAAGCTCCTTGCAAGAGATGCTCCACATCCCATCCTGTTACATTCTGCTTTATGAAGCATCTACTGTTTTATGGTAATTTCAGAGATTAAACAGGTATCAGGAGCGTCACAGCCAATTACACAATCACTAGAGAACAGCAACCACCTCTCGCTGCTGCAAGGACAGTGGGGAAGCAAAGCTGGTGTTTTCACATCAGCAACACACCAACATCTGAAGGACATGCTGCTGTTATCACAGCACAGCCTCCCAGCCTCTTTGCAGACGTTCAGGGTCTGATACAGCAGACACGCACACACAGGGAGTTTGACCTACACAAGTAAAGCTAAAGGCACATTTACATGATTGGTCCCTGCTGGCTGCACGACACCGTAACGCTTACTGAAAGAGTGATAAAAACCAGGAAACAGTTACAATTCCCAAGCCTAGCATTAGCTGAGATAATTAGGCGGCCAGAACTGCTGGAGGTACGCAGCACACCATTTGCGTGTCAGTCACGTCCCAGTGACCCCACACAGAGCACAGACCGGGACGTCACGGTGAGCAAAGCACAGTCTGCACAGACCAGCAAAGGAGAAGAGACGGGAGCAGCTGGGCAGAACAGAACGGCTCCACCTCTCAGGCCCTCTCTGAGCCAGAATTCAAGATATTTCCTAGCACAAACTGCAGCAAAGGCCTGTTGGCTCCAGTCTCCCCCACAGTTTACTGCATCCGTTACAGGAAACGCGCAGTGACACACTCCCTACGGTAGAAATATCTTGGCGAGATTCCTCATTCTGCTCTTCCTGTGCTTGTGCTGTTACCTGTTGATCCCCGGGAGGGCAGTGCCTCATGGGTCACACCACAGCTTCTGGGCACTGCATTCAGTAAACGGTGAATTCAAGTTCCTCCAAAGTCAGAGCGTGCCAAGTTTGCTCAGCAAGTGCTCAGCACCTAGAGCCGAGTGAGTTTTCAGAAATCAGCTAAATAAGGGCCAGTTGCGTATCCAGCAGCTCCCACTGTGAAACCTCAGTTCCAGTTTTCCCAAGTGCTCAGCCCCCATTGTGCACAGCTCCTTGGGAAATCCAGACCATGGCATTCACCCTGCACAAAGCCCAATTTAGCAAGGAGCTCAGGGGCAGAGGCCTCTCATTTCCTGCTAGAATAAAGCCTGTCAGATCACAGGACACTAACTACATTGTTGCTGGAAGCCCATGCAGGAAGTGTCCTACAGGATAAAGTAAACTAGAGGTTGAGGAGCCAGAGGGGGAAGAAGCAATAGCAGGTTAAGGTAGTATGTAGAGTGTGAGGTCCTGTCCGTCAGAGCCATTAGCACAAGTGACACCATGTGGGTGCTCTGGGGGACCCAGCCATACAGAAAAGTGATTCCGAAACACTTCCCTGCTAAAAGGGAATACTGGTGGGTAGGAAAAGGAAGGGCACTAGTTTGATCTCTGCCAACAGAAAATGCTAAGTGTTCACTCAGGACAACACGGGCTCTGTTTGGCTGTTTTGGCTTTTCTTAAAGTCAGTTGTTTCAGGAGGAAGTTCTTCTCAAGTAACTCGGGCTCATGGAAACCGAGCTGGTACTTCAGCCTCGGGTTCCGAGACAGAAGACTGCACAACAGCGAGGTTAAGCACAAGGGGAATCTGCAGAATAGCTGTTCCTCCGTGGCTGAAACAGGCCGTGCCTTTTGTAAACATAACAAACCCTGCACAAAAATTAAAATACCTCTGGAGACACGCTATCTTCACTCAGCACTACTCCTGTGCCAGACAGCAAGGGAGATTTTACCTGGAAGCACGCAATGCCAAAGGAGATTCCAGCCACAACGCTCATTTTTGACTCCATTTTTGATGTCACAAGGAAAAAACAACCCTGCAGGGGAGAGAAAGTTAGCATGCAAGTCCAGCGCTCCCACAAGCACAAAGCAGCACTTCCCCAAAGCACACACAGCTCCAGGGGAAACTGCTCCGGAGCAGGAGCCCAAGCAAGAAGTCCAGGGTTCCTGGCTCCCTGCTAGACTGTCTGACCTGGGCAAAGTCATTTCAATATCAGCACCGTACTAATCGGCCTTTCAGCCCAGCCAGTTATCAAAGGGAGCGGTGTCCTTGGGGTTTTCTCAACTTGAGCATTTGGTTAAACACAGTGACTCATCAGAGGAACGTCCCTCGCATTACCCCCTTGCGTACATCACCCAACGATCCCTGCTGGATGAAGTCACCTGTTCTCATCACCGGCTCAGGACTTTGCACAGCAGTCAAGAGACGTCAGGCTACTGAAATAAACTTTATCAGAAAACTACCTCCTCATTCACTTGTTCTCTAAAACACATCCCTGAGTGCAAAGGCTTCTCTCACACCAGTCCCTGATGTTGAGGGTGCAGGACTAGGGGGGATTTCAGAAATGAGGTTAGGCCAGCTCCTATACATCCTTCCCTTTCACCCCCGAGAGTGAACCCTAGGCCACAGGATGTCTTTACCTCAAAAGCAGTTCTCCTTTCAAGGCTCCCTGATGAAGGCCAAGCCCTTCTCTATGCCCTCATCTCTCCCTTCCTCACCTCCAGGATTTGCAGGGGGATTTTTATGAGCTTCACTCACATCCACAAACACTTTCAGTTTGGCTTTGCTCAGGTCCTTCAGATCCCCCTCGGGGCAGTCGTCCTGGCTCTTGCAGCAGCTCTGAGGGATCCCCCTCTGGGCAAAGTATTTAGTCTTCTCCCAGTCCGTGTAGTTCTGGATCCCACAGCAGTGGAGCTGCAGAGGAGTGAAGGAGGGAAAAGGCATGGTCGTGGCAGGGCACTCAGCTGCCAGTCCTACAGCCACTCAGTTCTGCAGCTCCCCAGTGCCCTCACCTCTCAGCAACCTGGGAGCCATCTAGAAACTGCCCCCTAATCTCATGCTGCTGTCCAATGTCTCTTCCCCAAAATGGCATCCCTCCCAAACTCAAACACACTGTGACCCTTGCTGGGACAACTTCCCAAACACGGGGACAGCAGATGCCTCTGCTCCACACACTGCCAACACTGGGTGCTCTCACTAGAGACCCTCCTGGTAACGCATGCAGGCCCCTAACAGAACACATGCTTTCCACGTGTTCCCACTTGTCTCTCCTGCAGGCAGCAAGGGAAGGGAAAGCTGCTATGGCTTTGGAGAACAGCAGGAAGACCCAACATGCTCATCACTAGCACCCTGTAATAAATACCCTGTGGTACAAAAGAACATCCAGCACCATGACAGAAAGGAATATCCCAACCAGTAACGCGCTGGGTGTTGAACGTGTCTGGACGATACAAGCATACCTACCCACCATGAGTCAGAAGCCAGACACAGGCACTCACTGTTCTCTGGATGGTGTCAACTGCATCACTGTGCTGATCCACTGTTGTGTTGTAATTCTTCAATGCCAGGTTAAGGTTGGTCTCAAAGTTTGCCTTAATCTGCAAAAGACAGGTTTTTGCAGCTGTGAGAAAAAGACCACACAGCAAAGCCTTCCTCCTCCCGTGCACACCTGCACTTCAGGAACCACAGCTCACGGGAGCAATGGCTCCATGATGGCACAGCCCCGCGTTAGTCACCTCTGGCGACAGCAGGAATGACTCCAGCTGTGGCCAGCAGATATTCTCCCAATAACCTGGGCAATTAAATGCTATATTAAAAGGCAGGCTTGTATGCACTGTGGTGTCAGGGATGCTATGTGTAATAACAAGGACCTAAATGGTGCCAACTTCCCCCATAAGCAGGTTGCTCCATGGCACAGAAAACCTCGTAGGAACTTTATTTATGGAAAACAAAAATGAAATAATACTTTGAGTTTTGTTTCAGGAGAGGGATCAAAGCCAGAAATTAAAGACTGGGGTTATTTTATTCTTTCTGGCAAAAGGGCCCTGTCGGGGGCCCACGCAGGACGGCAGGGCCAAAGGAATGCTTCCTCCCCTCGAGCTAGACACCTCGCCGTTGCCACCCCCTGATGCCCGCCTCTCCTGCGTCCCCCTTATTCCTTAGTGGGCCCGACCTGATCTTTCTGCAGTTTTAACCTTCTTTAAAGAGCGAGCCCAACGCTGCTCCCAACGGCATCTCTGCCCCTCCAGTGACATCTGCGACCATGCTTGGGTAAAACCAGCACAAAGAAGAGGAAAATTTGCTCTGCAGCAGAGCCGCTGAGCTGTGTGAGAGGCAGCAGACGAGACTAAACCGCGCCAGCTGCCCCGCAGGGGGGGCCCAGGCCGGCGGCCAACGGGGCGGCCGCCCTCGCACTCACCTCGTGCCTGAAGACGAACCCCACGATGGCAGCCACCAGGACGATGAGGAAGATGAGGGACAGGAGCATGGCGTACTGCGGGAAGAGCGGGCCGGGGGTGAGCCGGGCGCCCCGCTCGGGGTCCCGGCCCCTGGGGCCAGCCCACGGGGCACCGCCAGCCCCGGGGGAGTCACCTACCAGCTTGAGCATCCAGGTGCTGCCGCGGCAGGTGGCGAAGCAGCCGAAGGTGCCCAGGAGGACGACGACGGTGCCGGCGCCCACCAGCACGAAGGGCACGTTGGTGGCCTGCTCGTCGAGCAGGGAGAAGTACACGGCCAGGCCCACGCGGCCCCACACGCCCACGGCCAGCAGCACGATACCCGAGACCTGCCGGGAGGGGGGGGGGGGCAGCAGAGGCGCTATGGGCGCGGCACGCGCCTGTCGCGACAGGGCGCGACACGGCCGCAACGGCCGTCGCCTGCGGGGGGGGGGGAGGGGGGGAGGGGCCGAGGCCGGTCGGAACCGGTCGGGGGCGCCGGGGCGGGGGCCGGGGCTCACCCAGAAGACGAGGCTGTAGGTGAGCAGGACGCTCTTGAGGCAGGTGATCACCGGCTTCGTCTGCAGCCGCCGCGACGGGGACGCCATGGCCGGGCCGGGCCCTGTCCTGCCGCGCCGAGCCGAGCCGAGCCGGGCCGGGCCCTGCCGAGCCCCGCTCCGCCCCGCCAGGGAAGCTCCGCCCCGTCCCGCCCCGCCCCAGCAGGAAGGCTCCGCCCCCTCCCACCCGGCTCCGCCCCACCCCAGCAGGGAGGCTCCGTCCCGCTCCGCCCCGGCAGGGAGGCTGCGCCCCGTCCCGCCCCGCTCCGCTCCGCCCCGGCAGGGAAGCTCCGCCCCCTCCCACCCGGCTCCGCCCCGGCAGGGAGGCTCCGCCCCCTCCCACCCGGCTCCGCCCCGCCCCGGCAGGGAGGCTCCGCCCCCTCCCGCCCTGCCGGACGCTGCCGAGCGGCGCCGAAGGTTGTCGAGACCTGCCGGAAATGGCCGAGCGCTCCCGAAGGCGCCGCTCCGCCGTGGGGCGTCCCGGGCCACCCCAGCCCTGCCCGTGTCCCAGCCTGTCCTGCTCCCTGTCCCCCCATCCTGCTTCATGTCACCTTGTCCTGGCCGTGTCTGCCCGGTCCTGCCCAAAGGCCCCCCAGCCTTGCCTATGTCCCCCTAGTCCCGCCCCATGTCCCAGCCTGTCCTGCCCCATGTCACCTTGCCCTGCCCCATGTCCTAACCTGTCCTGCCCCTGTCCCCCCAGTCCTGTCCAATATCCCAGCCTGTTGTGCCCCGTGTCACCTTATCCTGCCCATGTCTCCTCAGTCCTGCCCCATGTCCTCCCAGCCCTGCCTCATGTCCCCCCCAGTCCTGCCACATGTCCCAGCCTATCCTGCCCCATGTCACCATATCCTGCCCATGTCCCCTCATCCTGTCTCATGTCACCTTATCCTGCCCATGTCCCCCCAGCTCTGCCCCATGTCCCAGCCTGTCCTGCCCCATGTCACCTTGCCCTGCCATTGTCCCAGCCTGTCCTGCCCAAAGGCCCCTAGCCCTGCCCCATGTCACCTTAGTCCTCTCCCATGCTCCCCCATCCTGCCCTATGTCCCCCCAGCTCTGCCCCATGTCCCTCCACCCTGCCCCACGTCACCTTATCCTGCCCATGTCCCCCCACCTCTGCCTCATGTCCCCCTAGTCCTGCCCCATGTCCCCTTAGTCCTGTCCCATGTCACCTTATCCTGCCCATGTCCTCCCAGCTCTGCCCCATGTCCCCCCACCCTGCCCCACGTCACCTTATCCTGCCCATGTCCCCCCACCTCTGCCCCATGTCCCAGCTTGTCTTGCCCCACGTCACCTTATCCTGCCCATGTCCCCCCACCTCTGCCCCATGTCCCAGCTTGTCTTGCCCCACGTCACCTTGTCCTGCCCATGTCCCCCCCAGCTCTGCCCCATGTCCCCCCACCCCGCCCCACGTCACCTTATCCTGCCCATGTCCCCCCACCTCTGCCTCATGTCCCCCTAGTCCTGCCCCACGTCACCTTATCCTGCCCATGTCCCCCCACCTCTGCCCCATGTCCCAGCTTGTCTTGCCCCACGTCACCTTGTCCTGCCCATGTCCCCCCCAGCTCTGCCTCATGTCCCCCCACCCTGCCCCACGTCACCTTATCCTGCCCATGTCCCCCAGCTCTGCCTCATGTCCCCCCACCCTGCCCCACGTCACCTTATCCTGCCCATGTCCCCCCACCCTGCCCCATGTCCCCCCGGCCCCGACGGGTGGGCCGCGCCGCGGGCGCTGCAGCTTTAAGGGGCCGCTGGCAGGGGCCGGCTGCGCGCAGCTGGGCAGCGCTGGCGCCCTGCGGGCCGGCGGCGGCGGCGCTGCAGGTAAGGGCGGCCCCGGCCCGAGCCGAGCCGAGCCGAGCCGAGCCGCCGGCGGGTCGGGGTCGGGGTCGGGGTGTGGCGGGCCCCCGAGGGGCGGCAGCCGGGCGGGACGCGCCCCGGCGCTCTGGCAGGTGCCCGGTTTTTGTCCCCAGCCCGTGTGTCCGTGCGTGCGTCCTCTCCCCCGCCAGCCGCCGGGCGGTGCGTGCTGGCGGCCCGAGCCCAGACAGCAAACAAACCCCGCGGGGAGACCTGGAAAAATCCCAGACCTCTCTCGCTCTGCACAGCTGTATTACTAATTAGTGCGTTTAGCCAGCCTGGCCTCCGCGTAACGAGTGCGTTCGGATGGGCTCTCCTCCCCACTCCGGCCGTACCTGCTCGCGCTGAGCTCGCGCCCCCCAGTTCCCTGCTCTTTGTGCAAGCCTCTGTGTGTAAAAACTGCTAGAGGGATCCAGTTTCTTTTCCACCGAGCGCTCCACGCCGTAAGACCTAGGGCAGCGGCGAGCTGGGCTCCGGGATGCTAATAAATGGAGTTTATTACCTCTGCCTGACAGGGGCTGGATTTCAGCTGGAAAAGGGGCCCAGGCTGGAACCGTCTGCCTTGGGGCTCGCTTCCAGCTGCGGAGTCTGTGGCAAGGTTTCTCCTCTCTCGTTTCAGCCTGGGCTAGTGCTGCGTTAGCCAGCCCTCGACTGGTGGAAAAAAGGGGTCCTCATTCCTGTGGTTTTGTCCTCAGGCTCCCGTCTCCGGAGCTCCATTTCCAGGAGTCTGGCAGGGGCGGTAGAGGCTCATCTGCTGCTTCTCGCTTAAGCAGAGACTTCTGGCTTTCCTGGTTGCAAAGAAAAATCTGACAGCCTTTTAAAGCCTCCAAAAAAGCAGAAGGTAAACTGAAAAATAAACAAACCTGTAATTTATTATTTTTGACAATCTCATCGTTTCGAAGGGCCTGACTCATGCTTTCTGAATGTTTGGGATAGGCAGCAGAGGGAAAAAGGAGGTTTGCTCAGCGCAGGCAGCGCAGCCAAGCAGCAGCGCAGCGCGTCTGTGTAGCAACGGCGGGGCTGGTCCTGCTTACAGCCCGTCTCGGTGCTCGCAGGGGGCACTCGGCTGCCTCTGCGCCCCGGAGCGGCAGCGCCCGGCAGGCAGGCTGGGCTGCCCCGCGGCCCCCGGCCCGCTGCCCCCCGGCATGGCGCAGGAGGCGGCCCCCGTCCTGCTGGTGTTCCTCACCCGGCTGGTGTCATCCACGTGGCATGAAGGTGAGTGCCGCGGCGCGCGGGAGCGTGGGCACGGCGAGGCTCCCCCGGGCTAGCTGCCTGCAAGGGTCCCCGCTCAGGGGCTCGCGCCGGGGCGGCCTGCCGGGGCAGGCAGGAGGTGAATCACGGACGGGGAGGGAGGACGGGCGCCCGGGTACGGCGATGCCGGGGGAGAGCATCGGTGCCTGCACTGGGGAGGAGAGGAGACGCAGCTGGGGAGCTGGGAAGCATCCAGGGATGAGTAAATAACCTCTCCCTCATGGCCCTGCTTGCGGAGGCTAAACTTTTCCGTTGCCTCCCCGCTCCCACCGGAGCCATCGGCCGGCAGATGTTTGCCTGGACGGCTGCACGGAGCGCTCAGACCCAAACCCGCCCGCGGCCAGACGGCCCCGGCAAGGCTCTTGGCTGCTGCTGGGGAAACCCATCCCTTCCCCACGGCATCCCGGCCACCGCGCACCGGCGCAGCCAGCCCGCTGCGACGCTGGCGAGGGATCCGGCTCCCTGGAGCGCCTCGAAGGAAAGCTCTTCCCCTGCTCTTTGGGGTGGATGCTGCCCTCTCTGCTCGTTTCCCCTTCCTTGCTGTACCGCCAGGTATTGGTGTCTGCAGCGACGCTCCCTGCCCAGTTCAGCCTGGGCTGGGAGCTGGTCCCAGCTGAGAACGGAAGGGCAACGTTTGCAAGGGAAAGGGAACGTCTGCAGTTGAATAGCGTGTCTGCAACAAAGGGGCACGTCCCCAAGGAAAGAGCGTGTCTGTCCGCGTCCCTGGCTCCGGAGGGCCGGCTCGGCAGCCCCCCTGGGAAAGCAGCCACCGCCGGGGCTGCCGGACGGAGCCGACGGGCTGCGGCCCCCAGCGCCTCCCCGGCCGGTGCCAGCCCCGCGCTCGCCGCGGGCCGCTCCGCTCCCCGGAGGCAGCTCCGTTTCTCCGGCGCCGGACGGCGTGGGAAGGACGGCAGCATGAAAGGCTTTGTGGAAACGAGTGGGCGACTTAATGCGGTTTGTGGGAAGCGGTGGGGAGTCGCTCTGCATAAAGCTCATGGAGGAAAGATTTGTAACGATGTGCCGGAGGGGTTGCCGGTTGGCTTGGCCTCAGCTTATACATACATATATATATATGCATGCATCCCCCTTCCCAAAAGCAGGAGTAGGGGGAAAGAGGAGGTGGGTGCAGCCAGGCCGGGCTCCTGCTGTGCCCGGCGTCCCCTTTCCAGGCGGAGGGAAAACTGCTGCGGGGGGCCGGAGCGGGGATCGCGATGGCGGGGGCTGCCCCGCGGCAGCAGGGGCGGCGAGGAGGGGGCCAGCGCTGGCGGCCGCCGGCGGATATCCAGCGGAAACGTGAGCTCAGCGCTGGGGAATGTCGCGGCCGGGCCGACGCGCCGAGGGGCCGTGGGGGACGACGCCGGCCCTCCCTGCGCTTCCTCCCCGACGCCGGGCCTCGGCCCGTTGCTTTTCGGCAGGGAAGCCAGGCTCGGCGTTGTGCACGCGCCGGAGCATCCCCGCTGGCGCAGCGCCCTTGCTGGGCTGCGCTCCCCCTCCGAAACCCGGGGCCGGATTGTGCCGCTCGGCGGAGAAGCATCACCGCCGCAGCCCCTCTCCTCTCCTCCTCCGCAGGGTCCGGCTACTACCCCGCCGAGAGCCACCCCAACGAAGTGTACGTGGAAGAGGCCCCCGCCGAGCCGGCCCTGGACTACCACCGAGGTAGCGGCACCCCGAGCCCGCCCGCCGGCGCCCCGCGGGGAAGCCGCGGCACGGCCGGGCCGGGCGCCCGGCTCACCGCCCCGCTCTCCCGCAGTGCCCCAGTGGTGCGCCCCGCTGAACATCTACCGCGGCGAGGCCGCCTGCTACTCGCCCCGCGGCGGCACCTACCGCAGCAGCCTGGGGACGCGCTGCGAGCTGAGCTGCGCCCGCGGCTACCGGCTGGTGGGGCGCAGCGCCGTGCACTGCCTGCCCAGCCGCCGCTGGTCCGGGATGGCGTACTGCCGACGTGAGTGCCTGCCGGCCGGCGCCACCACCAGCACCCCCGTGCCCGCGCCGCCGGCCCCTCGCGGGTGCTCTGCCCACGGCCGCTTGCCTCCCCTCTTCGCTCTCTCTCCGGCCCAGAAATCCGGTGCCACGTGCTGCCGGCGGTGCTGCGGGGCTCCTACGCGTGCTCGGCCGGCGTGCAGATGGATTCCCGCTGCGACTACACCTGCCTGCCCGGCTACCAGCTGGAGGGCGACCGGAGCCGGATATGCATGGAGGACGGGCGCTGGAGCGGGAGCGAGCCAATCTGTGTAGGTAAATCCTCACCCTACCGTCCTCCCGCCGCCGGGCCGCGTGCCCGTCTCCGAGCCGGCGGGTATCGCCCCCGCTGCCCGCCGACCCCAACCGCCCCGCACCTCTGGGCCCACCTCTGCTTCTTGCCGTTCCCCCCCCCCCCCCCGAGCTCAGGCTGGCACGGGGGCCGAGCCTGGCCGCTCAGCGCTGGGACCGCATCAGGACCTCCTCGCTCCGGGGAGCCCGGGCGGCGCTCAGCATCCCCAAGGTCGCTGAGCACCCGCCGCAGCCTCTGCCCAGGGCACGCGGGTTCCTCGAGCTTATTCTCCCTTCCGGGCGCAGACATCGAGCCCCCCAAGATCCGCTGCCCTGACTCCCGCGAGCGGATAGCGGAGCCGGGCAAGCTGACGGCCACGGTGTACTGGGACCCTCCCCGCGTCAAGGACTCCGCCGACGGCGTCATCAAGCGGTGAGCGCGGCGGGCCCCTGCAGCCGGGCCGGGCGAGGGCTGAGCGCCCCTCCTGGGGCCCTGACCCAGGAACGTGTCCGTGGGCGCAGGGTGATGCTGCGGGGCCCCGAGCCCGGCTCCGAGTTTGCCGAAGGAGAGCACGTGATCCGCTACACCGCCCACGACCAGGCGTACAACCGAGCCAGCTGCAAGTTCAGCATCCGCGTCCAAGGTGAAGCGGGCTCCCCGGGGCCGCCGGCTCCCTCCTCCCCGCCCCGGGCTCTGCGCCCCGCGCGGCCGCCCGCCCTCACCCGGCCTCCCCCTTGGCAGTGCGGCGCTGCCCCGTCCTGAAGCCGCCGCAGCACGGCTACCTCTCCTGCACCTCTGCCGGCGACAACTACGGGGCCACCTGCGAGTACCTGTGCGACGGGGGCTACGAGCGCCAGGGGACCTCCCTGCGCGTCTGCCAGTCCAGCCAGCAGTGGACAGGCTCGCAGCCCATTTGCACACGTAAGCGGCCCCGGGCAGGGGAGGACCTGCCCGCAGAGATGCCCAGTACCCTGGGGAGATGCTGCTTGGGAGGGAGACGTAGCGGGGGGAAGAGGCAGAGGGGCAACGGGGGGGCGAAACGGGATCGCTCACGCGCTCGCCTCTCGCCCCAGCCATGCAGATCAACACGGACGTGAACTCGGCCGCCAGCCTCCTGGATCAGTTCTACGAGAAACGCCGGCTTCTCATCATCTCAGCCCCTGATCCTGCTAACCGCTACTACAAGATGCAGATCTCCATGCTGCAGGTGAGGCCCTCCCCCCATGGCCTTTCTCGCCCCCCCTCCCCAACCCCGCCAGCACCCTCTCATCACCCCCATCTCTTGTCTCCGCAGCAAGCCACGTGCGGGCTGGACCTGCGGCACGTCACCATCATCGAGCTGGTGGGACAGCCCCCGCACGAGGTGGGCCGCATCCGGGAGCACCAGCTCTCTGCTGGCATCATCGAGGAGCTCAGGTACGGGGATGGGGGGGGACGGAGCAGGCTGGCGGCTGCAGCCGGTTCGCGTGGTCCTGCTGCTCACGTCCATCCTGGAGGGCTGGGGTAGGAGACTGCGGTGGGCTGGCGGGGTCACTCCTGCAGCATGACCACAGGGGCTCAGGAGGTACAGGGCTCACATCTGGGTTCATGGGCGACCCCAGCTCTCAGGCCCCCCTTTCAGGGGCCCCTGGGATATTGGGACACCCATGGTGTGCGCTCAAGGCCCCGAGTCTGAAGAGGGAGGCCCTGAACCATCCTGGCAGCACGCAAACCTGAGGAAGAGGTGCAAGCCCACCATGCTCAGGAGGCCCTGGGCGCCCACTGCACCCTGAACCACTCACTGTCTGGCTTCTCTCCCCCCGCAGGCAGTTCCTGCACCTCACCCGCTCCCTCTTCAACGTGGTGCTGCTGGACAAAGCGGGCACCGACCGCGAGCGCTACATCTTACCCGTCAGCCCGGACGAGCTCTTCGACTTCATCGACACCTACCTGTTGAGCCAGCAGGAGGTGGCCCAGCGGGCACAGAGCGGGGACACCTGCGAGTGAGGCGGCAACGGGGGGAGATGCCTCCCGCCAGCCCAGCTTCAGAGAACGGACAAATTCCTTTCTGCTTTTCTAGTCGCCCACTGTAGAGGAGGACCAGGGTGCCCAGGACTTCTGGGGGAAGGGGAGCCAGCCTCGGGCTGCTCTAGTGCAGAGGCAAGCCGGGGAGGACAGGGGCCGTGCACTAGCAGCGTCCCACTGCCAAACAGCTGGGAGCAGCTGGAGCACCTCTGTGCAAAGCCTGGCGCAGCAGGGGCCCCAGCCCTGCGGGAGGGAGCAGGCTGCCGGATGCGAGGGCAGAGCACGGCCGAGAGCACCGTCACCCTTGTCTCGGCCGTCCTCACCCCGTACGCCACTTGAACTCACTCCCTCATCGCCTGGGGGGGTCGGTCCCCGCCAGCCGGCTGGGCACTGATGCCAGAGTCCTGACGGAGCCAGGGCTGGTGGAAAGCCTTTATTAAAAGCAGATGGCCCCACGCTCAAAGACACAGTAACAGCCATTCAGTGCGCAGACCACCCCTAAACAGATTGTCATCTGCACCCTACAATTTGTCTCTCCTTCCACTCAGCGCTGCGGCGCTCTTCCTGGGAACTGTTTTGGCAGTAGAATATTGACATGAATAAATTTGTATAAAAAGTCTGTGGTAGGAGCATGCTGCATCACAGAGGCACTGGAAACTAATTCTGCATGCAGGAACTGGGCTGCTGCCCCTGGGGAGCTATACAGTGCCACCCCCCCCCCCCATCACCACTGTCCTCCCCCCCGGTAGCCCCCAGCTCATGCCTGCTGACCCTGCAAGTGTTGTCCAGCAAGACACCAATGCTGCTCCCATCCAGGCCCTACAGACAGGGGTGTTCACCTCTGCCTCAGACTCAAGAGTCCTTGTGCCAGGGGCATCCTTTGGCAGGAGGTTGGAGAAGACAACGAGGGAGCAGATCATGAAACAAAGGGAGTGGGAGGAGGGGAAGAAAAAAAGAAGAAAAAAAATTTCAAAGCACTTTCCCTTCTTTTTTCCCCAGGCAAAGTACACAAGGACTCAATCCAGTCCAAATTCTAAGACAAAAGGAGAACCCTTCAAATAAAAAGAAGCTGAACCCAAGAAGCCTTTCTGCCCAAGCCTGTTTAGAGGGAAGGTCATGTTTATTAAAAGGGGGGGGGGGGAAGAGGGGAGGGAAAAAAAGCAAGTCTGGCATCTCTGTCTGGGTCTGGCCTTGGCCATGCTGCAACTGCAGCTCTAGAGTGCCTGTGCCACCTGCAGGGTCAATCCTGGTGCCTGTGCCAATGGCTATGGCCTCAGCTTTGCCATGGTGGAACGGAGCTGGAGCGTCCCTTCTGCCCATGAGCCTGGGTACTGGCGCATCTTCTGCCACAGGTTCAGCTCCTCACCTGTAGAGTCCATCCAGTCCACAGCTTGCCCATTGCTCAGGCCTTGGAGAAAGGTGAGAGATGGGGTTACTGTAAGCCTCTGCACAGGAGCAGCTTTTCTACAGCAGAGAGGCAGCCCCAGGCAAGGGTGCTTGTCCCAAGGGTTTGAGAGGCCATGTAATACATAGGGATCTCCATCTCCTATCAGGACTGCAGGCTTCAGCTTTTCTCACACCCCCAGAACCCCACTGCAGAGCCCAGCTGTCCCCTCAGCGCAGGATCCCCAGGGGTCCTCACCGTTCCCCACGCCCAAGCGGACGCCTCCCAGGAAGTCGTTGCTGGATAGTGGCTCCCGGTCCCAGACCGTCAGCTCCAGGCAGATGTGCTGCAGGTCCTCTGGGTTGATGCCGTTATAGACAAAGGTGTGGTTGTAATGAGGGTTCAGGGTCTTCTTCACCACAGGAGTCTTCCTCTTGGAGGCTTTGTTTTTATGTGGCAGGAGATAGCTGCAGGAAACCACCCTTACAGAATTAGCATTCAATACACACAGCTACCTTCTCCCTGAAGAGCTGAGGTAGCTAGGCCTGATGACTACCATCAGCACCACAGGGACCAGGCCTAGGTATCACTTCCCCCAGCGTGGTCTGAGAAGGAACACCATGGCCTGGAGGGAGCTGGATCTCTGCTCCAACTCCCTAAGCAGCTCAGCAGACTACAAGCGCTCAGGGCAAGAGGTTGCTCTACCTGCCCTCCCCCATTGCCTCATGTGCTTTCCCAACACATGCCTGTACACAGACAGGACCAAGAGAGCAGCCTTAACACCGGAGACAGCAAAAACAAGACCCCTCTTGCCCCAGCACAGCTCGAGTCGCAGCTGCCTGGTTGCTTGAGCAACCTCAGCTGAGACAATTTGATAGCAGCTGCTTGAGGAGCCAGTTCCGGCTCCTGGCCCTCCTAGCCTGGGTAAAAGGCCAAGCCCATGGGAGGAGCACATCCATCTCACCTCTCCTGCTCAGGGGACCCACATGTGCACGCCTCACAAAGCCTGAGCAGCTCCTCTCAGGTGGCCAAAACCCAAGAGCATGCTACCAACAGCTCCTCCTCATCTCCAGAAAGAGACTGGCAGACAGCAACTTTCAGAGTGAAAACACAGCCAGCACAGAGCAGCTACTGGAGAGACCACCTCCCTCCCCTAAATCTCCATACCAGTTCTAGGAAGTGCCCTGGGATGCAATCAGAGAGAACAATGCTGTTACTCACATCTTCCTCGGCCTCCCTTCCCAGCTTCCCAACCTGGTACCGACACTCACCCCTTCACAAAACTGTCTGATGTCCCCCCAGATTTGACAGCTGTGAGGTTCTTGGCTTCTTTGATCCAGACCTGGAGCTCACCGCCTTCCCCTGTTTTGCCTGGAAGAGCCCCAACACAGCAAGATTGTATTAACCCCCATTTTGGCCATAGCTTCCTTCCTGAAAGGTCCTGCAGAATGGCCTTCACCAAGGCAGGTGCACATCCCAGGTGAGAACTCCTCCTATCTCCTCCCATACTGGCCCTGGCTGCCGAGGCAAAGGCACAGAGTCGCTCAAGACAGGGCCTGACAGTTCACCCTGGTACAAGGAATAGCTCTTGCAGACCTCGTCCAGACACAAGAAAACACTGGAACCGCACAGCTGGCCTGAGTGGAGGGAGGTCTGCAGTGACCCAGAGCAGCCAGGAGCTTGCAGACGCTTCAGAAGAGAAAACTGAAGTGCTACAATCCAAGAAGTCCACCCAGAATCAGCTTCCTTTGTGGCCATGAGCAGTTCCCATGGGACTGCTAGGTGTTTGGGAATGGAAATTTTCTCTGGAGGGAGCGGAGATCAGTGAATAACCCCAGACTACAGAGATCTTAACGATCCACCACTTACCCTTCCTGCCATTCCCAGCCCCAGGATGCTTGGGAGACGGGATGTACTTCATGGAGACCACCAGCTCCCCTTTGTACTGGTGGAGGCCAGTAACATCTGTCCCAATCTGCAAAGAGGCAATGGCTGGATTATCACAGCACTATTAGAGAAGCCAAAGGGAACGCAGCAACAGCCTGGTCTGCACACAGCAAGCTACTCACACTTGGCCAAAAGGCCTGCTTTCTTCTAGAGCTGGCTTAGCAAGCACAAATGTCTGCAAGCTCTCTCCAGTAATCACCAGATCGGACTCAGAAACCACTCCTCTGGGATGCTGCTTTGGCTTAACTACATACCTTGGGAAACTCCATTTAGCTCAGCCACCACAAGTTGTTTGAGCCCCAGCAGCGCAGAGGGCTGAGGCTAGAATACCCAAGCTCGTCAAGAAAACCAGACTCCTAAATAACTCCAGCAGCAGAAGCATCTGCTTTCGCAGTCCAGCTATACAATGACAGAGGTTGCAGCCTTTTACTACCCTGTTCTGTAGCCCACAACAGGATGCTGAATCCAACTTCCCCCATTTGTTTCCCTGAAATTGGCTTAAATTCTTCCTTGCTGGGGCAGGGAGAGGAGAAGAGCTGCAGTCTGGGAGTAGCCAAGCAAGCAGAATGACAATATCTGACATCCCACAAGAGATACGCTGAGAAGAAGGGAAGCCAGACTCGGACAGAAGCTCTGCTTTCTTTACCACGACAGTAAAGCTGCTGGGCTGGGGTCTGCATCTCTCCACAGGTTTCATTTAGCACAAGCCTTGCAGTAGCACTCAGGCAAGGTCTTTGTGCCTCTGCCCACTAAGGGCATGCAAGAGTGACACTACAAAGGACATAAAGGCTTGTGAGAAAGCCCTATTGCAGCAGCGACAGAGAGTAAAAGCCCTGGGAGCTTCTCTTCCACAATGAAACCCCACAAGGGAGGTTGCTGACGGCGGGTGGATGCTGAGGCTGCAGGGTCAGTACCTTGCCATGCAGGGGAAGAAACTCCTCCAGGTGGCTGTCGAAGTTCCAAGAGTCCATTGGGATCTCCACCTCCCCCAGAAACGTGTTTCGGCCAAAGCGATCGTGGTGCCAGACTGAGAACTGCAGCGTCCTTGCAAGCAGGAGGGACTTATTAATCTCATACTAGGAAGAGAGACAGGAAAAAACACAGTGACAGTTTCCAGGACTGTTCTTAAGAGCTTCCCCAGGACCGGAGAGGGATGGTGCCCTCAGGCTCTGCTGCCCCACCTTTTCTGGGGTCCTACATAGTACCTGGACTACTGCCACATGCAGGGCTTTGCCTGGCAGCTTTCTCACAGCAGGCAATACCAGACAGGGTACAGACTTGACATACGCTGTCAGTGCGCAGCAGGCACTGCAGACAGCTCGCAGCCCTCAAACAGAAAAGGAGACAGGCAGCTGAGGCACACAGAAGGCTGTCTTCCTTTTCAAGCTTGCTGAAAGCTCAAAGTCCCAGGACAGCAGCCCCCGCCGTAAGCACACACGCCCTTCGGGTGAGCAGTCCCCAGAGCCCATGCAGAGCCAGGGTCAGGACTTGTAGCTCCTCACCACTCCACTCCTTTCTACCACAAGCAAAGCTCTGTCAGCCCACTGTGCCCGAGGTGGTCAGGGCATAAGATCTCAGCAAACTGAGGGCTGTGCATCCTGAGCCACAAGAGACTGGAAACTAAACTATGCTTTCCAGTTCCCACTTCCTGTCCAGAGAGTGCCTGACCTCAGGGATGCACTGCCTCTGCGCGGCAGAGCTTGGGGAAGGAGGCCAGCCTTTCCCACACATCCTGTGCCAGCCACAGCAGGGACTGGGAATGCAAAGGGCAGCGCCAAACGCTTCTGCTGCTGGGGCCCAGAACTGCCTTATCTCTGCTTCTGCAGCCGTGCTGTCCTCCCTGCTAATGTAACCAGGCTGCAAGGGCCTAGCAGTAAGGAGCCTTTTCCAAGGGAAAGCAAGGTCAGCTTGGTGGGGTCCTTGCTTCGGGGAATGTCAGCAGAGCCAGGAATACAGGCTGTGAGAGACACACAGGTTCACAACTTCAGCTGTGTCTCCACACCACCATGGCAGCCAAGACTGTGACACCACAGTGACATTAGAGCAGTGATCCAGGCCAGAATGGTGTTTTCCAGGCTTCAGGGCACAATGCCCAGACATGAAACATCCACAGAGCCTCCACCTCCTCAGGGTTTGGAGCCCATTCCCTACTGGCAGCCACAGCCTTGGAAGGGGAGGCTGTTCCCCTTTTGCCAGGGAAACGAGGGCTGAACCCAAGGGTTAGAGGCAAGGGAGGATGGCTTGCTGCAGAGTGGTTCCAGCAGTGTCCCCAGCGGCTGTGTCTGGCTAGCCTCCAGCAGAGGCAAGGAAGGGGCCTGGAGATGGTTGCATCCTTCCCCCAGCCTCTCTCCACTCACCTTCAGCAGCTCGTTGTAAAGGGGGTTTATGGTGTTGCGTTTGATGGTCGTCTTGCGTTTCCCTTGCCGGGATTTGTCAGGCAGGAGATAGGTCTTCACGTATCTGAAGGGAGGAGCAGGAAGCGCTTCACCAGGGTCTCCCAGAACAAGCCCAGACCTCCTCACCAGCACCCCCCACTTACCGCTCCCAGCTGTCCCGCCCGCAGCCTACACAGCGCCACGAGCCTGACCGACCCTCCCTGGCTTGCCCCCACCAGCGCCCTCCCAGCTCTCACGGGTTGGAGCGCTTCTTGGCCTCATCGCCATAGGCCAGCTGGCGGCACTCCTTCACGTGAATGAACAAGGTCTGCGTCTTCTGCTCGTAGCTCAGGGAAAAGGAGATTCCCCCTGTGACTGCGATGTTCCCGAAGTCACCGGCCTCGCTGTAAATGCTGACCATGCTCCCCAGCGTGCTCTGGAAGACACGGCAGGCTTGAACCTGGGCAGCTTTAGTGTCCCCTCTTTCTCCTGAGCAAGCTCCTCCCTGTAAGACTGCAAAGCACTATACCCAAGGCCTCTTCTACACAGCAGCATTTCCCAATCCCTCTCTGAACCTGACACCGTCTCTCCTTGGCTGCGGTTGGTGACCGAGCATCTTTCGTTCATATTCAGGCTCCATGGGGAATAGCTGGGCCTCCATATTTTAAATTCCATGGAAAGGGACCAAGCTTCTGTGCCCAGCTCTCTTGCCCCTGTGTCCCAGGTGCAGCCAGCCCTGCCTCCCTCCTGCACAAACAGCCAGAGCCGCCCTTCTCCACGGCTTCTTCCTGGAGCATCACAAGGGGAGAGAAAGTGTGGCCAAGCCACGGAGACTCACTGAGGATGTGCCGCTGCGCATGCTGCCCCGGGCCACCCTCTGGCGATGGATCTCCACCAGGTTATCGATGTCTTCCTCTTCCTCATCCTGCAATGAGGGACAAACCACCTGTGTGGGGAGTGCCAAGGAGGCTGGGCACAGCCACCCACACAGCCAGCGTCTTTGCCTCACACCCATGCTCCATAGCACCCTGACAGATCTCACCAGCTCCGTGGTGAGGCCAGGGACTGACTTGCTTCTGTCTCCCAAAGAACTTCTTTCACCCACAAAGTCTTCTGGGCGCAGGTCAATCACTGACTTGGTGTAGTCTGCATGAGAGATGGGAAGACAAGGTGAGGAGGCACGCTACAAGACGAGCAGAACCCCACTGCTCCCTCACCACAAGGTGCTGCCCAAACCTCTTATATCTGTGCCAAAACCACACCACAGCCCAGAGAGAACTGGCTGTCCACCCCCACACCAGATCAGCTCACAAGTCTCCCCTTTGTCTTTAGCCCTCTCACCCGCAGGCCTCACAACCCTCCGGGGATTCTTCTTGAATATAGTTTCATGCTCATCCACCAACATGCTACTTCGGTTTCCCATGGAAGCCTCCTAGGAAGGAAAAGCCTTTGCCAGTTCAGAGTGGAGCAGGAATCGGGCTCCACGGAGCTCCCAGCCCCAGAGCCTGCAGGACGGAGCTGAGCCTTGGAAAAGTAGCGACACATACCCGTCCATCGGCAGCAGGAAGCGTATGTCTGGAGCGCACAGGGAGGGTCAGACTGGACGCAGCAGGCCCTGCTGGTGCAGCAACCTGTTTTCCCTCTTTGAGGGGAGCAGCTTTATCCAGAGAGTTCCTCCTGCAGACACTGTACAGAAACGATCCATCTCGGTCCAGCACGGAGCCAAAAGAAACACTGCTTCGAAACCAAGTAATAACTGGGAACAGCTCTCTCTCAACAAGCTCCGAGCAGCCCAGCCTGGGGAGCAGAAGACCTCCCTGCCCAGGACAGTGTTTCAGCCCAGCAGAAGAGCCAACCTCTCCCTCACTAGACCAAGAAGGTGACCGGAAAAAAACCACCCTTCAGACGAAGGTGCTCATTCTCAGCCAGATCAGTACTGCCACAGGCAAACTGCCCAGACCTTCCCCAGGGAACCCCTTACCTACAGCTGCCCCCTACGCCCTCAGTACTAGGTCTGTAGCTGTTCAGGCTCATGTTTTCCACAGACTCTGTGTCACTCCTGCCATCCCGAGGGTCTGAGGCATCAGGAAACAAACTGCAGACAAACAAAACCACAGGTATGTCCTGTCTGACAAGGAGGCCAGTCTGAGAGAGACTTTCTGTGCCATGAATCATCAGAGCAGGGTGGCAGCATCTCTCCCATCACTGTAGCAGACAACAAGGGCTAGAGTCGGGAGCACAAAAGGCAACACAAATCCACCCCTTTGCCAAAGCCCCTTGGCTGAGGTTCAACCTGTCCAGCCAGGCCTGGCCTAGGTGAAGGTGGGAGCTGCAGGGGACTCTGGACAGAAAACAGCAGGAGCCACAAAGCAAGGAAAAGAGCATCCATTTCTTAACGCTAGAGACAAGCCGTCTTCTCCGCACCCATTGGTCCAGCCAGAGCCTTCAGGCCCAGACAGGCTATCTGTAACCCTCCCAGACAAAGGACCTGCTCCGTTTCCTATATAAACCCTGAGACAAGAGCAGCGAACAGGGAGGAGGAGATGGGGTGAGGACAGGCTCAAGCAGAAGGTCCCTGTTGGCTTGTGAACACAAAGGTGGGAACTGGGTCCCAGAGAACAGGCCTTCCTCACCTGGGCTCCTTCCTTGGCTCCTGGGGGCTCTTCTGCTGGGCTGCAGAGGAGCTTTTGGAATCGCTAAGCTGTGCCTTCTGGAGGAGGGTTTGTCCCACTGTCTCCCTTTTGCTGGCTGAAAGAAGAGAAGAGTCAGGAGAGGCAAGCACCCCGGCAGGGCAGCCCAGAGCCCCGGGGTGAAGGTGTTCCCAACCGACTCCACACCAGGCAGCGGCACTCCCAACGAAAGCTGGGGCATCCCAGAGGGACAGAGTAACAGCACCGGCCTTGCCACAAGCTGTGGGAGAAGAGATCCCTCCAGCTCTGGCGCTTGGCTACACAACACCTCCTCGCCAACAGCCCCTACCTGCAGACTTGTACCGCAGAGACAGCCGCACAATGTCACTGCCCAGCCTGTTGGCAAAGCGATTGACCCTCTGGTCATAGAACCAGTCACCTGTCGTCTTCTTCAGCTCTCTGCAGGACAGAGGGGTAGTGAGGGGCCGTCCTCAGCACCTCATAGCAGGCCTGCAGCTGCCCTCGCTGGCAGGAACAGGCCAAGAACAGCACAGACAAACCGGGCACATCCAGGACACGGCTGTGCAAAGACAAGGCCCTGCTCCAGAGAGGATAACAGGCCCAAGACCAGGGTTTTGCAGGGCAGGTGAGGCAAAGGAGAAAAGGAGAAAACCTGAGTGCTTGAAACACAGGTTGTGCAAGGGTCGCACAGGAGATACATGGAGCCAAGGGGCAAAGAGGAGCAAGGCAAGGAGAAAGGAGACCCGGGAGTGGGGTATGGCCAGTTCTTGATCACCCAAGGGAAGGTGCCCACCTCCGGAGAGCCTGGGTAAGCTAAAGCAGGGACAATCGCCCAGAAGACTAAGCTGCCCAGAGCTGCACTAGAGCCCAGCTGTGCAGGGTCAGGAGGAAGGGATGGCAACGCAGTATCAAGCTAGGGTGACTGGGCTGAGGAAGGAGACAGGAGGAGCAGGCAGCAGGAACCTGCCGCTTGGCCCCCAGCCCCCGTGTACTCACGCCTCCTTGGTGCAGACTTTGCAGCGCCAGGAGCCGTTGGCGCCATAGGAACGGCAGTCCCGACACACCAAGTGGTTGCAGCCATGGCAGGTGTTGGCCTTGGGGCTCACGCGGCCCAGGCTCTGCTGGCAGCGGGCGCACGTCCGCTCGCTGTAGCGCTGGCTGCCCCGCTTGGCCCCCTTGCGCCGGATCTCCAGCAGCTCGTTCTTCAGGCGCCTGCTCGGACACAAACACCAGGGGCAGTCAGAGCTGCACCAGGCCACGAGACTACCGCCGAGCCGCCGCTCCAGCGAGAGCGCGGTTCAGACCGGCCTCCCCTGCACAAGCCCTCCGCCCTCCAGCCACTTTAGAGCAAACCAGGGAAACCAGTAGCCTGCCTGGCCCAGCCACGTTCCCACCTGATCCTCCTCTCCTCTGCTTTACGGAGCTCCTCATCTCGCTGCAGGACCTGCAGGATCAAATCCCTCTCCACATCCGACAGGAAAGACAGATCCACAGCCTCCGACATCACCCGTCCCCGAGATCACTCGCCCTCACCAACAGCAGGTGGACTCGTCCGTGCTAGGAGCAAGCAAGCCAGTTAACACAGCGACGTGCCACATCCCCCGGGGGCTGCACCCTCACGTCGGCAGCACCCGGCGCCGGGTCCCCTCTGGCGCAAGCCTGGCTGCCGGGCCCAGAGGGGCTACAGCCGGGCCCAGATCACCGCGCAGAGCCGAGGTGCCCAAACCGGCCACACCGCAGATGCCTGCCATCCTGCTTCAAGGCCGAACCGTCCTCGTCTCTCACCCCGCCGCGCAGCTGCACGGACGCCAGCCGGCTCAGCGTGGCTCACGCCCCTGGCGCCTGCACCGCCAGCCTCCCGCCCAGGGCACGCTGCCGCCGCTGGGCAGGGTGCTCGGACCTCCTTTTTCCAGCGCGACCCTCCACGACCTCCGACGGCTCTCACGTGACTGCTGCTTACGCCCAGCACCAGCGTCAGGCAGAGGCAGGGCCCAGGCGTTGCAGCTGCCCCTCCTGCTCGCCCAGGCTGCACGCACAAGCGGAGCAACAGCTTGAGGAGCTGCCCCTCCCTTCCCCAAGCGGGACAGGACAGCTGGAGCCTAAGAGCGCAGCCGCAACAGCTGCAGAGCAGGATGAGGCCCGCGGCACCTCACACCCCGGCCCGGCTGGCAGACCCGCAGCCCCGTGGGGCCAGGAGGCCACCCGAGCGCCAGCCTGGGCGAGCGGCGGCGGGCGCCGGGGCCGGGCGCTCACCGTGCCCGCCCGCCGCTTTCCAGCCGCTCCGCAGGGCACCTGCCGCTGCCCGCCCGGGCTCAGCGGCGCCTCCCAGCGCCGAGGCCGGCAGCACCGTCTCCCGCGGCACCGGCGGGTTCTGCCGCGCTGCAGCGCGCCCGGCACCGGGAAAGCCGGCTGCGCCGCCGCGGGGGGGGGGGGGGGGGGGGGGGGGGGCTGGCTGCGGCCCGCGGCCCCCTCCAGCCGAGGGCATGTGCGCAGCTTGTCGCGCCCGGTGCCGCGCAGGCGGCAGGAGGAGGGTGATAAGGCTCGAGTCCGGTGTAGAAAAGTCTTCTTCGCCCAAGCCGCTGCCTGCCTGCCAGCCGCCTGCGCAGCGCGCACCAGCGCCGTCCCCTCCGCGAGCGACCTCCGCCGCCCAGCTCGGCTTTTCCGCCGCTTTCGGTACCGCCGTGCGCGTAAAAAGCGGCAAAGCGCGGCCGCACTAGGCACCGGGACCACAGCCTCTTCCGCCCCCCGCTCGGCGCACCGCCGCTTTGCGGGGCGAGCCCCAGACCCGCTCCCAGACAGCGAGAAACACAGCTCAACCCGCGGCGCAGAACCAGCCGCGCCGGTCGCGCAGCGCCTGGCAGCGTGGGGGGGGGAGGGGGGATGTGAGCGCGCCCCCCCCCCCCTCGTCCCCCCCCGGTACCTGCCGCGGCTCCGGCCCGGCGCGTCGCGGCAGCAGGCGCGGTAGCGGGGGGGGTGGAGCCGCCTCCTTAAAGAGGCCGCGCCCGCCGCACCTTCCCCCCCCCCACCCCAAACCTCCACCGGGGTCGGGGCCGCGGCGCTGCGGGAGGAGCCGGGCGACCGGACCGGCTCGCGGCACGACGGGGCCACGCGTGGCACTGTCCACCCGCAGCCGCGGTGTCTCCCCCCGCCCCCCCCCCCGCCAACACGAACCCGTCTCTGCGGGGAGCGCTTTGGGCACCGTGTCGGGCTCCGGGAGTTGCGCTGCGCCCCGCATAGAGCTCAGCTCGCCAAACGCTTCCTCAGACGCGCTTCCCTCCCCTCGAGCCCCCCGGCCGCCCTGGCCCCCGCGCCCAGGACCCCGTCCCGTCCCGCTGCGCGCAGCCCCCGCGCCCCCGGCCCGACGCATCGCCGACCTCCGCGTTTGCGGCCTCGACGCTGCAGAGAGCCGCTTGGCCGGACCAGGGTTTCGGCCGCGTCCGGGACGTCAGCTGCGCTCGCGGGGCGGCGCGGTGCCCGTCGCGCCGCGCCTTGCCGGGCTGTCGCCCAGCGGTTTATTTGCACGCCTTCCCGCCTGGCCGCCCGGCATCCGGGGGAGGCGGCTCCTCCCGAAGAGCACACAACGCCGGCACAAAGCCTCCGTCGCCGCCCGGGGCGCGTCGGGCCCCGGCTGCCAGGCTGCTGCCAGGCCGAGGGACCGCGGCCGGGCCGCCCTCGTCCTCCCCGCGTGGCGACGAGGTGCCGGGCGAGCCGGAGCGAAGGCTGCGGCCGGGCAGCTCCTCTCCCCGCGGCCCGGCTGGGCGCCCAGGCAGGGGCTCGCCTTGTTTCGGGGGCTCTGGGCGGCCCCCCGGCACAGCCGCGGCTCAGCCCCGGGAGAGGCACTTGCTCACCCGCGTCGCGGCCCTGGCGCGGGGGATGCCCCCGAGCGAGGACGGGCACCTGTAGGCGACCGCAGGGCGCCTGTAGTCGCACCGGCTCTGCCTCGTTCCCCGGCGCGCTGAAGCTCTGCCCACGGCAGGAAGGCAGCTCGTGGAAGCGGGCAGCGAGGGCAGCCCGGCCGGCGAGCGGCGGGGCGCGCGGCTAAGGCGGGGGGCTGCCGACGGTGGGCACGTGGCTCCTCTCCACGTGAGTCGGGGGGAGGCAGCACGGGAAGCCAGCTGGCAGCAGGCTCAAACCGAACGCCAGGACAGGGTTTCTCCCACAGCTTCAGCTGCGCCTCGGGGCTCCCCAGCACGGGACCTCCCCGGGCTTCAGGGCACACGACACGTAGGTGGGGGAAAATCCAGTGGGAGCTGCTGAGCGCACAGAAACCGGGTCCAGCTCGGGCAGCAGCCCCCGCGCCGCAAAGGGCTGGAGAGCCCTTGGACGAGCAGCCTGTGGTGGTCTCTTCCCACGCTGGTCCCTCAGCAATGCTTCTGGCCCCCGTCAGAAGCATCACGGATCCTGGGGGGAGACGCCCCACAAATCAACTTGCAGAGCAGCGAATGTAAAAGGGAGGAGGGTCAGAAATGCAAGATGAGAGGAGCGGAGAAAGAGGAGCAGAGCCCCCAGCGCCCAGAGGACACCAAGGAGCCAGGGGTTGCTGCCCACAGACACAACAGGATGAGGGAATGGAAACAGGCCCCAGGGTTGCTTGAATCCCCTCCTCCCCAGCCTCCTCCTCCCTGACCTTGGCCAGCCCAGCAGGCCGTCGGGGAGGTGTCCTGCAGCTTACTGGGGCCCTGGCCAGGGGGTGGAGGACAAGGCGTGGGAGATGTGCAGCCAGAGCCGCGGTACGAGGCAGCAGCCAGCTGCACTCCTGTGCACACACGCCCCAGCACCTTCCTCTGACTGCAGGAGCGTGCATCACGGCCACCAAGCACACTCACGCTCATGCCCATAGCTGTGTCCTTCCTACATGTTCCCTGCCGGTCAGGCCCCCTTTGCTCGTGCAAGTCACTGCCTCTCCCGATACGGACCCGTCCACCTCGTTGTCCTTTGTTTGCTGCAGGAGAGACATAGCTGTCACCTGCTTCTTCAGTTCCCTCACCCGGCTGGGTTTTTCTCTGAAACAGGGTGCACGCACAGTGCTCAGACAACAGGGCTTTGGCCTTGCACGCAGAATTGAGGGCCGGGGACCCTAGCAAAGGCTTTGCTCCCCAAACCTCTCCACGCACTGCCCTGGCATCCAGTGTCACCAGCAAGCACCAAGCAGGACCCCCACGCTTGCACTGGTGTTTTACATTTTAACTGGACACCAACAGAGAGGTGGTACCTCAACTAGAGAGGTGGTAAATGCCCCGATTTCTGCAAAAAGGTGAGAAGAAACTGAGATGGACAGACCTGCTTCTGGTATTAAAAAAAAAAAGCATGCTAGTAAATGAGCACAAAGCCTGCATCTGATTCACTGGAAGAAAGCTTGGCACGCTCTGAAGGCTCCATGGATGCTGAGGTTTATTTGGCCCTGCAGCTCTCTTCCATATGAAACATGGGACTGAAAGTGCCAGGTAGCATCCAGAGGAGAGGTGAGGGGCACGGCAGGCTCCGGTCGGATGCTCCTGCTCTGAGCAGCGGCAGGCAGAGCCGGGGAAGGACTCGGAGTGCTCTCAGCCCCAGCTGAGCTCCCTCCTTGGCCATGAGGAGCCATGCAGGCTCCCGTCCCATCCAGCTCCTGCCAAGTGGCGCTCCCTTTGGGGAGCGGACATCACTGCCCTGGGCACTGTCAGAAGCCAAGGACGGCAGGGCCCAGCTTGCTGCCGGGCAGTGCTGCCCCCTGGAAACAAGGGGATGTGGAAAGGACAGACAGATGTCTCTGCACAGAACGGCAACCTTCTCTAACTCGGACCTGTCGGGGGAACCGTCCCCTGCCTTTGCTGCTTGCCCCGAGCCAGCACCCTGCAGGCAACTGCAGCATCTCCCTGCTAACACCACCGTTTCCTGTGTCCTCGAGCCGTGCCAGGGCCTTGTGGCCGGCTATGCCGGGAGCGTCGGGCGGCACTCGAGGTCCAGCACGACATGATGCACGTGGGGTGCGTAGGATTTCACTGCCTCAATGTGCAGGATGCTGGTCCTCCACGGCCGCCCGTGCAGCTCTTCCAGTAGCCCCTGTATCCGCTTCGCAGCAGCCTCTGCCCACCTCCGCCACTCTGGCCGGACCCTGGCCACCTGTGTCTCCTTCCTGCAGTTCTCTGCGTCCTTCAGGCTCCAGCGCTCCCTCTCTCTGTCCACCTGCCTGACAGAGCTGGCTTCCTCTGGCGGTCTCTGCTCATCCCTCAAAACTCCAGGCTGCTGGTGGGCTGGTGCGGGAAGATTCTCCACGTTGTGGTGGATGTGGAGCACTCCGCCTGTTTCCTTCTTGAGGACACGGCAGGCTATGGGCCAGCCTTCCTCGGAGCTGGGAAGCAGCCCCAGGTTGACCCGGTCAGCGACGTCCTGCAGCTCCAGCTGGAATGAGAGGGCAGGTGAGCAGGACACGGTGTGGCGGGCAGAACGCCGCGTCCGGGAGCGCCACTCACCTGCCTGTTGTCCCCGTGGTGGATGCGGCAGCGGTCCTGCACGCCGTTCAGCGCCAGATTCCTCCGCAGGGCCTCCACGGCGTGGCGGTTCCACTCGCAGGCGTGGGCGAAGGCAGCCGCCGCGTGCACCAGGTACGGCAGCGTGAAATAGCCGATCCCTGGGGGCAGGAGAGGTGGCAGCAGCTGAGGGCACAACCCAGGCACCGACTCCTGGGATCTGCGCTCCTCCCCAGAGGCAGGTCAGGAGTGGATTATCCTACTGGCTCTCTACGCATCTGCTTTACTCTGGGTCAGAACTAGCCAAGGCACTGGGGAAATGTCCACAAATGGGTTTTCATTCTTCTCCAAATAAAAACCAGTTTTGAAAAATGTTCACTAAGGAACTTAATTTACAATCAGTCTTTGTCCGTAAGTTTGAGACCTGCCTGGTCCTGCTCTCCTTCTACCATTTATTTGAATTAATCAAGAGCAGTGTTGCAAGTGCCACTCTCGTTCTCTGTGGCACAAATCAGAAACATTAACTTCCCTTAATACAGAACAACAGCTTTCTTTACACACAAAAGCCTGACACCATCTCCCAGTCATCTCCACAGCGCAGGAGTGCTCACACCTGCATGCACACTTCAGTTACCATCAGCTTTTCACAAAAGGTTGTCACGCTCAGTACAGACTCGGGACTCTATGTGAGCTTTTTAGAGACAAAATCTAGTTTCATAAAAGAGGGCAAGTCTTCTACTGGGATCAAAACGATTCCTGTGAGCAGCACTAGCTATGGAGCAGTGCTCTGCATAGGCTGAGCCCAGAGGTGATCCAGAGTGTCCAGAGGCAACAGGGACACAGGAGGGACAGCGGTAGCAGGTTGGCTGAGGGCTTCCAGATGGGGCAGGAGCTCTAAGCCACATCACAAAATACTTGCCAAACTGGGTCATTTTTCAACCTAGAATTAATGACGTTTCATCTCCACTTTCATCCCATGAGTACCTGCACCACCGCTCTCTGCAAGCTTACCCTGCAAAACCCCTCCATGTCCCCTGAGATGTTACCTGCATAGAGATCCACCAGGACCTCCCCAGAGCACGGCAGTGAGGCCACCCGCAGCTTCTCCGTGATGTTGCCCGGGGAGAACATGCACTTGGTCACATCGAACGTGTACCTAGGAGAACCGCCAGCCTGGTGAGAGCTGCCCCATTCCCAGGCCGATGTGGCCACCACATCCTGCACCGCAGCTCCTGCCTACCTGATCCCGTTGTCCACATGCTCCACCCAGCCGTCCTGGCCCAGCAGCAGGGTCACACTGGGGGACCGCATCCCGCCTGGCAATACCCGCCCTCGCCTGGCCACGCGCTGGGCACCCAGAGCCGAGGCGACTGTTTCCCAGAGCGCTGGGCCTGCAACACATCCGTGCCAGCACCTTAGGGAAAGGCTAGGGCAGCTCTCGGGGCAGAAGCGGGTCAGGCAGATGGCGCTCCCCCTTACCCAGCTTCTCCCACAGCGCAGCGCTGAAGCTGTCCTCACTCAGCAAGACGAGGTCTCCATGCCGCTGCCAGGAGCGGGGCACATCGTGCTCCAGCTCCTCCGACCAGCTCTCACCCGAGCCCACCACCAACCGCTGCAGCTTGTGGCACAGCTTCTGGGCAGGCGTCTGCACGCTGGCTGCCTTGGAAGGGACGGGGTCCTGTGGGAGAGATGTGGCGAGTGAGGCTGAGACATGGCTCCTTCCCTGCAGCCTCCCTGCTCGAGCCGGGAGCCCCTGTCCGTGCAGCCCTCACTCCTGGCCCCTGCAGAGCGCTCCCTGCCAGTGCCCCTACTCCGCTCTCCGAGACTGGGAGAGGGTACGATCCCAGCAGGAAGGATGAAGCCTCAGGAGGATGCCCACCCCACCGCAGAGCTCCCTGCCTGCACCACAGAAGCCCTGAGCATCTCAGCTGATTGCTCCTCTGGCTGAAAGTGAGAGTTTCAGGGCAGCCTCCCGCCTCCCCTCCCCACACAACCCCCTCACCCTGCGACTCGCAGCTCCCAGGCAGCGTGGGTGCAAGTCAGGGGGCCCCAGGGGCCCTCCAGCGCAGGGGCAGGGCTCAGGGCAGCAGAAGTGTCCCAACCTGGATCCAGGTCAGCCTGCAGGGCACCTCCTGGGGCCCGCTCTTCTGCAGCGCCCGCAGGTGCTGCTCTGTGAGCTTCTCTCCCAGCACAGGCAGGGCCACGCTGCCACCCGGCATCTTCTGCAGCCGGTAACGAGCATCCAGGATCTGTTCCCCTTCCAAATACTCCCTGAAAGGCCAAGGACACAGTCAGGCATTCCTTCCCTCCGCAGCATGCCCAGGCTCTGTGCATCTGCTTGCTGCAGCCTGGGAGCCCACCACGCCGGGGGAGCAGACTGCGGGGCACAGGGCTGCCTCTTCTCCTCCTCCTCTCCGACATGCAGGGCCATTTCCTCAGCGCAGCCGGCTCTGAACACAGCTCTGCTCCAGCTTCCTCCCCTACCCTCCACCTCACCTTGGACTTGCTTGTCTCCCGCTTTTGGGTCCCGGTGCTCATGGAAGACGCAGGCAGGCTGCTTTGGGGACGGGTGCTGCACCGGGAACATCGCAGCAGGGCCAGGGCTCCCTGGGGCTGACACGCTGGAGCCCCAGGGGTCCGCGGAGCTGGAGCAAGAGCTGGGACATGCTAACCCTTACCGGCGCTGCGAGCTGGGGGAGCCTGGCACCCTGTACTCCCCGTTTAAGCAGCCACACTCAGCTCTGCCCTAGCAGGGCAATGTCCTTCAGCTCCCTTCCCACCGGCAGGCTTACCTGAGCTGCTGGGCAAACCGTGGCTCCGTGACAAGGGCAGAGACAGCGCCACACATGTCCTTCACATCCATCCCAGCAGGTCCGAGGAAAGAAGAGACCTCAGCAGCCAACAGGAGTGCAGACACCTGGGTGCCAGACACGGGATCCATCACACACGGTGTGCCATCACACACTCATCACAGGCCAGGTGGAAGCAGGACTTGGAGCGGCCCCGGACACCGCTACGCTGGGGATATCAGAGCCCTGCCGCCCCCAGCCCCGCGGCCTGCCTGGCACCCGCTCGCTGCCGGTGAGCCACCTCGTTGCCCCATGCAGTTTGGCCGCTCCGAGGGGAAGGGGTGCCGCTGCTCTGCCAGGCTCGGTGTGGTCTCCTGGGCTGGGCTCTGACTGCCCGTCCGGGCCTGCGGCCCCGCCGGGGGCGGGCAGGGAGGAGGGTGGCCCCAGATTCCTGGGTCGCAGGCACGGGGTACCCAAGGGTGGGGTACCTGAGGCCGTGCACCCCAGGGATGGACACCCGCCGGCCTGGGGTACTGCAGGGACCGGGTACCGTGAGCGGTGGTGCCTGGGGATGGGGTGTCCCTGGGGCTGGGTGTCCTGGGGCAGGGGGCAAGGTGGGTATCCTGGGGATGGGGTATCTCAGGGATGGGGTACCCAAGGGATCGGGGTATCCTGGGGGATTGGGGTATCCCAGGGATGGGGTACCCAAGGGATGGGGTACCCTGGGAATCAGTTATCCCAGGGATCGGGGTATCCCAGGGATGGGGTACCCAAGGGATGGGGTACCCTGGGAATCAGGTATCCCAGGGATCGGGGTATCCCAGGGATGGGGTAGCCTGGGGATTGGGTATCCCGGGGGATCGGGGTATCCCAGGGATGGGGTACCCAAAGGATGGGGTACCCTCGGGATGGGGCATCCCAGGGACGAGGCACCTCAGGGAAATGGGGAGCTTGGTACTCGGTGCCCTTAGGGGCCGGGGCTGCCGGGGACGGCACACCCCGCGGCCCCGCTCCCCGGCCCGTGTCCCGTTGGCGGTGCCCCAAGGCCGTGTGGCCGCGCCCCAGCCCCCCGCGGGACCGCGCCTGCCCCCGGCCCACAGGGATCCCCCCCCCCCCCGCCCTACCGCAGCTGGGCGGCGCGGCCGGCCGGGGAGCGCGGGCCCGTGTTTCCCGCCGGAGCGCCTTCCCGCCGCGCCGCTCCCGCCGCCATGTTTGGTGCGGGCGGGCCGCCCTGCGCCTGCGCGGTGGGCGGAGCCGCTGGCGCGGGCCGCCGAGTGCGGGCGGAAGGCGGGGGGGGGGGACGGTGTTGGGCGCCGGACCGGAAGCGGCGGTGAGGCGAGGCGAGGCGGCAGGATGGCGGGGCTGTCGGTGCGGGACCCCGCCGTGGACCGCTCCCTGCGCTCCGTCTTCGGTGAGAGGCCGCGGGCCGGGCGAGGCGCCCGCGGCGGCGCGGGCCGGGCGGTGCCGGCGGCTCCTGCGGGCCCGGCCCGCCCGGGGCGCTGCCGCCGGCCGCTGCGGCCCTGGCGCCTGCAGCGGGGCCCGAGCCTGCGGCTGCGCGCTGAGCGGGGGCTGTCCTCTCTCCCACAGTGGGGAACATCCCGTATGAGGCCACAGAGGAGCAGCTAAAGGACATTTTCTCCGAGGTTGGGCCTGTGGTCAGTTTTAGGTGAGATCTCCCCCGCGCTCATCCTTGTCCGGTTCCCCCGGGGCAGCGGGTACAAACGAGGTCCTGAGCCCCACACGCCACTTGAGTGTGTAAGGCAGTGCAGAGCGGGCCTTGCAAAAACGAGCTTCAGCCAGGCGGGAGCAGAGCAATGCTGTTGTGCTGCGCTTGAGTGTGGGTAGAAGGATGGTGTCACTAGCACTGTGACACCTCACTTTGATTTTCCTGGAGAGTTCATGACAGCTGTGTTCTGGGCACAGACACTGAGGTTCGCTCTGTGCAAAGCTCACCAGGTGGTGTAGGGCTTAACAGCCCAAGCACAACAGCATGAGTGTGGAGATACTGCTGCTCTGGCCTACTCCAGGCTGGAGGTGGGCCACCTTCTTGTGGCACGGAGCTGGAGCTGATGAGTCCTCAAATCCTGAACAGGCTCCGTGTAGAGAGCTGGGAGCGTAGGGCGGGAGCACCCAAGTGGCTCTACAGGGATGTTTTTCTGGCTCAACACCAGGCTGCTTAGAGCTCTGAGCAGAGCAAGGGCTTTGGAGCAACTGGTGGCTCTCCTGGAAGAGCCCTGCGGTCCAAAGAGCAGCCCTCATGGAGTGAGAAAGATAGCTTGGCATCACCAGAAGCGCAGCGCTCAAGCTGACGACTTTTCTGGAAACCAGAGCTCTGGGAACAGCCATCGACCTGGATCTAGGAGGCCTTTTGGCTCTGGCTCAGGACCAGCTGTCCCACACCTTTAACTGCGCCAGCTGCCTTGACTCTGTGTTCCCCAGCGCTCCTGTTTGGTGTATCCCAACAGCCCACTCCCAGGTGAGGAGGAGCTGAAGGCATTAAGCATTCTCCTCAGTGCTTGCACTGCCCTTAGTGGTGCTGGTGGTTCTCTCTTCCTCGCTGTCCAGGTTGGTATATGACAGGGAGACAGGAAAGCCGAAGGGCTATGGCTTCTGTGAGTATCAAGATCAGGAGACCGCTCTCAGCGCTATGCGGAACCTGAACGGACGAGAGTTCAGCGGCAGGGCCTTGCGCGTGGACAACGCGGCCAGTGAGAAGAACAAGGAGGAGCTGAAGAGTGAGTCTGAATTTTGTGGTGGAGAAAATTGATGTCATTTTGGGTCTGAGCAGTCATGTTAGGAAGCGTGCCATCTGTTCTGTGATGGTAGTGAGAAGGAGGCGTCCCGGAGCTGATCTGCTCTAGGTGACATAGCAAGTACAGGTTTGCAGAGGGAGGTATGGGCTAAGCTGTGTTTTTTCTCTCTCAGAGGATCTCCCTGCTCTCCCTGGCTACTCCGTCCCTTAGTGGTGACTGTGGCATTTCCCTTCTGATGAGCCTATCAAATACAGTCAGTTGATGTTGTCATCCAAGGCAAGGTCACAGCTTGTATCACAAACTCCGTTGCAGGCTTGGGCACAGGCGCTCCCATCATAGAGTCGCCCTATGGGGACCCTGTGAATCCTGAAGACGCCCCCGAGTCCATCAGCCGGGCAGTTGCCAGCCTGCCACCTGAGCAGATGTTTGAGCTGATGAAGCAGATGAAGGTGAGTGAAAGTGGAGGGCTGTGCTGCCTGCTCTGTGTGTGGGCTTGTCCCTTCCATCAGCAGCCTCTCGTACCCTCGCAGCCCGCAGAGGCCGCACTGCAGCTCTGATCTGTGCGTTTCTCCTCAGCTGTGTGTCCAGAACAGCCCCCAGGAAGCCAGGAACATGCTGCTACAGAACCCCCAGTTGGCTTACGCCCTGCTGCAGGCCCAGGTGGTAATGAGGATCGTCGATCCGGAGATTGCACTGGTTTGTCCCCTGCTGCCTTCTCTGGGATTGTGGGATATCAATGGGAGCCTGTTGCGGAAGCGGGGAGTGGAAGAGAACTTCTTTCTCCCTCTTCTGCTTCTAGAAAATCCTGCATCGCCAGACCAGTGTTCCTCCTCTGATCCCAGGTAACCAGCAGCCAGTGCCAGGACCAGGGCCTGGGCCAGGACCAGGGCCAGGGCCAGGTCCAAACGCCCAGCTGAACCCACAGAATACCCCATCGTCGCAGCCACAGCCCATAGTAAGAGCCTGTAAGACAGACTTGCCGTGCCTTGGGTGCACGTGGGAGAGATGGGCGTTATCCCCAGCTTTCCCAGGTTGGGATGTGTGTGCCTGGGTGACAGAGCTTTGCTGAGGTCTGGTTTCTCTCCTGGGTAGGGTGGCATGCACGTAAACGGTGCTCCTCCTCTGATGCAGCCGCCTATGCAGGGAGGAGTGCCAGCCCCAGGACAGATGGCAGCCGCTGTGCAGGGCCCGGGCCCTGGCCCTGGCCCCATGGCCCCGGGAGGTGAGTGCCTGGTTTTTCCTGAATGGTGCCCAGGCTGCCATAGGCACACAGGTCCTGCAGGCAGCCTGCCTGTACCTTTCCCCTGACTGGGGTGTTTGGCCCTGTGCAGGTGCCCCTGCTGGAGCAGTATGTGCTCCCGTACTGTGGGCTGTGGTTGTGGCTGCTGCCAGCAGTGGTTCAGAAAGATAGCTTTGCTCTGTGGGGAACTGACACCGACAAAATAAATCTCTGGGTGCTACCCCAGGAATTGGGAGTGGGGCAGGTATTCTGAGCCAGAGGAACGGGTAAGTTCTGTAGGGATAGTCAGGAAGGGGTCTGATCTTTCTCCGTTCCCTCTCAGGTGGGCTGCAGCCGCAGGTTGGGATGCCAGGAGGAGGGCCTGTGCCCTTGGAACGCGGACAAGGTAAAGCGCATGTTTGTTAATGCTGTGTCTCATGCAAGCCTCGCTCCAGCTGGGGCCAAGGCCGTGGGTACTGAGCAGTGCTGCATCGGGAGAGCCCCTGCCAGCTACCTGCAGCCTCGCTAGCCCCGGGTCTGGAGATGGAGCAGATCCCACAGCGCTGGGCTGCACCCGAGTTCGTTCGCTTAGGCGCAAGGCTGTGGTGACAGCTCTCCTGCTTCCAGGGCTCCATCACACGCACCAGTTTGCCCCAAGCTTGCTCTGCATCATGTTATGCAGGCATGCCCTGGAATTCAGGAGAGCCGCTGGTCCCGCAAAGCCCCACTGAGCGGGATGTGCCTGTGTTTTCCATCTGTCTGTGAGCCTGTGTCTGTCCCTGTGCTTGTGTGGGCAGGGAGAGCTTGCTCTTCTCCAGTCCCTGTCCTGCTCCTTTGCTGTCTGGGCGCTGGGAAGCAGCTGCGTGGCCGCGGTGTCTGCCCGTGTCTCCCTGTGCTCTCTGTGCCGTGCCCAGCAGAGGGAGCTGGGCCTTTGCTTTTGCTTGCGATAGTGAGTGCGAGGCTTGGCAGGGAATTTCCCAGTGAGTGATTGCTCGGCCCTCCCTCTGCAGACGTGGTCTGTACAGCCCAGCCCTGGAGCCAGATTCCTTGCCATTCAACATATTGCGTGGCTGCCCCGTTAAGGCAGGTGCTGAGTTCAGCACAACCAAGGCATTCCTGTTCTTCCAGTAGTAAGGCATGCAGGGAGCTAATATCTCTGTTGCCTTGACTTGTGTCTTAGGCCCTGTGTCAGGAACATGGCAAACCTGTTTTGAGATCCTCCAACCTTACATATCTTAAGGGCAGCTGACTCATTTTCTTTGGGAGGACGTTGTCTCCCTGAGAGCAGTCCTGCAGTTCTTGGCAGTGTTGCTGGTACTCACCAGATACTGGAGAGCAGACAGAAAACTGGAGCTGGGGAGTGTCGGTGGAAGCTGTGGGCAGGGGCAGAAGCTGACTTGACTCACCGCGTTGCGGTGCGCGGTGTTGTCCCGCAACACGCCCGTTCTTTTGGTGGGTCATCCTGCACGGGGTTCGGTCTCCTGGCCTGCACATGCGCACAGTGAGCAAGGCCAGGGCCTTGCCTAGCTGCGCAGGCCTTGCCAAGGTGGTTGTCTTGCTCATGGTGTCAGAGCTGGCGTTAGCGGAAGAGGCTGGTAAAGCCAGGCCTGCAGCAGGCAGTGTCTTTTTGAATAGGTGTTCTGGGGGACCCCAGGGAGCAGAGCTGATTGTACAGGGCCCAGTGGGCCTGGGCAGCGCTGTTCCCAAGACTGAGTGTGTGTGTGTGCATACACTATTTACGTGTCTGCTCTTCTCCCTCTTTTCCTGCTGCTTGCCCAGGGAACCTGCAGCTCTCGCCCGTGGGACCTGCCAGGCCTGCGTCTATCGAACGCGTTCAAGGTATCCCTGCACCTGCCAGCTCCCTTTCCTCGTGGAGCTCGTTGTGGAGTGCACACAGAGAGCAGCTTTTACCCCACTGCACGCAGGGCCAGGGACTGGCACATCACTCTGCGTAGCCTGGCAGGGTTAGGAGGAGGCAGGATTTCCTCTGGGAGCAAGAGAACAGACTAGTGCTGCGCACAGAGAGTTACCAGTGGAGAAGGAGAGGCTTCCCAGAGAGGCTCTTTGCCTAGGGTCCAACCTCCTTTGAGACCTCACTAACAGGAGCCTTCCAGGTCTTGCTTCTGCTCCTGGCCCCGCATCGGCAAGGTGTTGTGGCTCATGCTCTTAAGGGTTGGCATAGGGGTACCCAAACTCCGTTTGGCCGCCTGTTGTTGTAAGGAACCTGAGGTAGAATCAGAGAGGGAAGGAAAGGGCTGAAGTTAGCACACAGGGAAGGGGCTTTGATGCGCTCTCGCCTTGTCCAAGGGGCTGCTCCCCGGCAGTCGTCACGGCCCACCTGCCCGCGTGCCGGGGAGCAGTGAGGCCGTCCCACACTCCAGCTCCCTGAGGGCGCTGGGGGGCAGTCTCAGCACAGCGCTGGTCATGCTGATCCTCACAAGCTCTTGTGTGTCTCCCTGGCAGTGCCCATGCCAGACCCGAGGGCCCCTATGCAGCGTGGACCTCTACCTGCTAGTGGCCCGCCACCCCGAGGCCTTTTGGGAGATGCCCCGAATGACCCTCGTGGAGGGACCCTGCTTTCAGTCACTGGAGAAGTGGAGCCCAGGTGAGGGGAGAGGGAAGGAGAGGAGCCCTTGGCACTGCCCTTGCCCAAGGGTGGCTTCTCCCTGAGGGCAGGGATGTCACAAGCCTTCTGGGAGTCACTGTTGCCAGGTTGGAGGCCCGTGTGCTGCCAACCTCAGGGACTGGCCTATTTTCCTGGGAATTAGGCATCTTCAGGGCGATAACTGCGGCCCTGTGACATGGGACTGATAGCACCTGTCCCTGTGCCAGCCTCGCCCTCCTTCCCCATGGCCAGCTTTGGGGGCGATTCCAGCACTCTGCCCAGGCCATGCCAAGCCAGCGTCTGACTCACACTCTCTCGCTTTTTCTCCTCCTGCTTTGCTCTCCTCGTCTCTCTGCGTCAGAGGTTACCTTGGGCCGCCCCACCAAGGAGCCCCTATGCACCATATGCCTGGCCATGACAGCCGTGGCCCCCCCCATGAGATGAGGGGGGGACCCATGGGAGAACCCCGACCACTGATGGGAGAGCCGCGGGGGCCCTTGATGGATGCTCGAGGTGAGAGCGGGGGCATGAAATAATGGGTGGCTTAAAGCAGAAAGACGAAAAGTCTAAGAGTGGAGCCCGCTGCCCCGACGCAAGACATTGGAAAGGTGTTTGGGCAGTGAAATGACTCCAGGGCAAGGAGGGACAGTCCGACAAGGCAAAGGAGTTCCTCTAGGCATGTCCCCTTTGCCCCCAGCCCTGCACCTTCCTGGCGTTTGCTAGCCCCCCAGGCAAAGGAGGCAGCGGGCTCACTCCTCCTCTTCCTGCAGCACAGCTCCCTTCCACAGCTTGCCTTGTCTTTCCTCCGCAGTCGGAAGAGATCCGCGAGGGCTGGAGCCACGAGGGCTAGAGCCACGGGTGATGGAGCCACGAGGCCTGGAGCCAAGGGGCATGGAGCCACGGGTCCTGGAGCCACGAGTGCTGGAAGCGAGGGCCATGGAGGCTAGGGTCATGGAGCCCCGGGGCCTGGAGCCTCGAGGGCCTGGTCCCAATCCACGCGGCCCAATGCCTGGTGGGATACAGGGTCCTGGACCACTTAACATGGGAGCCAGTGGTCCCCAGGGGCCCCGCCAGGTATGCACAACACCTCCACCTGCCTGATGTGGTGCTGATGGTCTTGTGGATTCGGGCTGGGTGGAGGCGTATTTGTACGGCCAAGTCCAGAGACCCCCTTATACCCTCTTTTGTGCCCACAGGTTCCTAACATGGCAGGGGCAGGCATGCAAGGAGGAGGCATGCCTGGGGCAGGGGTCCAAGGAGCTGGTCAGCCTGGGGGCTTTAGCCCTGGGCAGAGCCAGGTCACCCCGCAGGATCACGAGAAGGTGAGTGGACAGAAGAGAAAGGTTGAGACGTGAGGGGAGGGGAGAGGAGGGGAGGTTCCTTACACTCCTTGCTGTGGCAGAGGACAGCCCGCCTTCAGGGAGTTTGTGCTGGTGCCCCTCAGCCTCAGGAGGTGCAGTTCCTACTGTGTTTGGAGCAGGTGGTTATTTCAGCCTGGTCTGCCCAGAGCTTGGGCAGCACCCGGGTCCTGCTGCACAGGAGGATTGATCCCACCAGCACTCCCCTTGCTGGCTCTGGTAACCTGGGGTTGCTCTGGCAGACAGCGTCTCTGATTCTCCCCACAGGCAGCCCTGATAATGCAGGTTCTGCAGCTGACAGCAGACCAGATCGCCATGCTGCCCCCGGAGCAACGGCAAAGTATCCTTATTCTAAAGGAGCAAATCCAGAAATCCACAGGGGCGCCGTGATAGGTAATGACAGTGGGGACGGGGCAGCCCTTAATGCCGCTTCACCCTGTGCGTGTTACTCTTCAGTGAATCGGAGGGAGGGTCTGTATGGGGCTGCCCTGCCTTTCCTCTCAGTGCAAGCGCTCACTCTGCCACCCTTGGTTCTTGCAGGCTTGGCAGGCATGTGGCAAAGACGCCGTCCACCTGGACAGAGGCGACGTTCTGTGGCAGCTGCTTGGCATCGCTGTCGGAGTTGATGCTGCGTTTAGGGAGAGGTTTCTCCTCCTCACCCAGTGTTTTGCTCTCTCATTCACCCCTTTTCCTCTGTATATTTTATGATGTTTCAAATAAAGTGGGAGGAGGGTTTGAGTAAAGCCCTGTCTCTTGCGTTGTGTGACCCCACTGTGAAGGCAAAATCGGGACTATTGGGTGCTGGGAACAGCCTGGCCTGGCTCCAGACTAGTCTGAACCACTCAGGTTTCTCTGATTTCCCCAGTATCAAGCCAAGAATTACTCACGTGTCTTACAGACCGTGCTGTTTGTTATGAATGTGATAAAAGAGCACCCTGGGGGTGGTGGGCTCTACAGGGGTGGTGTGTAGTGGGAGGTACTCACACAACAGCCTGCAGGGACTTGAAATTGTCACCTCAGGAGACTGATGGGGGACCAGCCCAGAGTATCCAGTGCTGGGGTGAAGAGCCTGTCTGGCCTGTAATGCCCATGCAGGGTGGTCACACATCTGCCTTCCCAGGGACCATACTGCGCAGCTGCTCACATATCTTGCGACAGGGATGCTGTGTTTCAGCATTTCCCTACTGGAAGGTGGCTCTTGTCACTGAACTAGGTGAGCAGACTGCTCAGAGAGGGTGTCCAGCTGGAGATGGCAGCACTGAGGCAGCCCGCAGGAGGCATCGAGGGGTGTAAGTGAAAGTATCTCTTCAGGAGTAGCCATGTCCTGAGCACCAACCTGTGCTTTATAAAATGCCTATTTGCCTCACTTGTCTTCCCTGGGACATGCTGGAGCAGTGCCCCCACCTAGTGAGGCCACGGAGTTGAGGGCTGTAGGACAGAGCCATGAGGTCTCTGGTGAGTACCTTGCTGCAGCCTGGCCTGGCTGGCCTTGCCCTTGCCTGGGGCAGGATGGGGAGCTCATCTTTCTGTCCCTGTCGACTGGGGTGGGAAGGGCTCGGTATCAGATTGCTGTATCGCTTACAGCACCTGCCTGCTCTGGGAGCATGTTTTTCCCCCTCTTCCCTGAATATGCTGGAGCACAATTTGTTGCCTTTGCATGAGCCACGTTTAAAGTCGTTCCTCATTGCTCTGTGCCCTGGTTCGTGCCTGGCAGGCTGTGCAGGCTTGGCTCACTGTGATGACAGTGAGTTCCTGTGCGGGGAGGGGGCTGGCAGGCAGCCAGCCACAAGTTACACTTCTCTGCCAAGGGTTGGTTTATGGCAAACTTAGCCTGGCTGTTGCGGCCCCATAAAGGGGGCAAACAATAGCCTTCCTTTGTACCTTCACAGACTCGGTGACCACATTTGGCTTTTATTGCAAAGGGCAGCAAGTTTAATTTACCCTTTTACAGAAAGAACTGTTTAAACACAAACAGGAGCATGTTTGTCCCCTGGTGACTGCTCAGCATGTCCAGCTCCCGTCCCATCCCACTGTCCCTCGGTTCTGCCCAGCCTGTGGGCGCTCTAGCTGGTTATAGCTGATCCAGGCCTTCACACCGCTCCTGTAACGCAGCATCACGACGCTTGCCCCAGTTCTCTTCAGAGAGGGCTGTGCTGAGATCTGGGCCTCTTCCACTCACGAGGACTCTCTCTGTACACTGGGTCAAGAAGGCAGCAGTCTTTGAACGTAGGGTTTCTCATGGAGAAGTAGTGCCTTGCTACGTCTTGCCTAGGTTTGATGCAAGTGCTCTTCCATTGGTGCTTAGCCCTGGCCAGGCTGACTCAGTCCGAAAGGGGATGGATGCAAAGACCAGCTGGTTGTCCTCTGCAAGCCATAGTTACAGCATGGATCCAGCTTAGAAGTTTTCCTTGTTGAAGTAGAATTGGACCTTCCTGGGGTCCAGGCTGGAGTGCTGGTGACAAGACTTCTGCAAGCTCTTTGCCAAGGCCTCTGGCCCACACAGGAACACACCGACTACCGACCTGTGAACAGTGAGGGGCTATTAGCTCTAGGGAGGAGGAGGAGGAGGCGTGCTCCCCTGCTGTGGGGCTCCTCCCAGCAGAGGAGCACGGGAGGAGCACCACAGAGGGGTGCATTTGCTGAGGGGTTTGTCTACTGCTCAGGGAAAAAGTGAGTGAAACCCCACAATCTGAAGGGAAGGTGCACATCCCCTGCCAGAAGTCTCTGCTTGCCCACCCCTGTAACGATGGTTGGAAGACAGGGCCAGGGAGATGTACAGCTTTGGGAAGGAAGGGGGATGTTGCAGCTCTGGCACCCTGCCCCTCCGCGTCCCGGCTTTCACCTTGGGTGGGCAGTGGCCACCGCTGCAAACTCGGTGTTCCACATGGGCCGCCCAAAAATGGTTTTGTGCCTCAGGCCGGTCACCGTGTCTGTAGCAATGTCAAAGTTGAGCGCTGCATTGTTGGCCTGGAGAGGACGGGGAGAGTAAGGACCCTGCTCACCACCAGCAAGCCCACCCTAATAAAGTCCCTCATCCTTAGGGAGTTTCCGTTGATGCTGCCCACCGACGGCCTGAGAGAGAGAAAGCCCAGTCCCAGACTTAATATCTCTGCGAGCTGTTAATGTGTTCTTCCCGTGTCTCCTCCCTTGCTCTCGCGCCCACCCGTGGCTGACTCACGATGCTAGTGTCCCAGCCGGTGAGGAAGAGCCGGTAGGTGAGAAAGTCTGCCTTGCCAGACTCGGCCATCTTCTGTTCCAGCGAGGCAAGCAGGTCGTTGAACCAAGCAAAGGCCCCCGTGTCCCGGCAGAGCCAATAGAAGTAGATCTGGGATACAATTGCACGGAGGAAAAAGGCATTACTCCAGGCAGAGCAGAACAGGGGTGGTGGAAGGATGCGATGCCCAGGATCAGGAAGCTGAGCGCCTCCAAGCATGGAGAAATCCATGGCCTGGGGGCAGCGGCTGCTGCACCTGCTGCAGCGCTGGGGTGGCCATAGGGCCAGCTGGTCTCATGGGGTACCCGTTACCTTCTTGGTCTTGAGGGCCTGGTCAGCCTGCTGGAACTTGTACCAGATGGACTTCAGGATGGAGGCGAAGGGGGTGACCCCGATGCCCGCTCCCACCAGCATGGCCACCTCATACTGGAACACATCTTCGCTGGCAGTGCCGAAAGGGCCATCCACTTCGATCCTGGCCAAAACACGGTCTGGGTAAAAGGTACAGCTTCCCTGAATCCTCAGGATGGTCCTTTTGGGGGCTCCCCAGCCTACCTGGGCATCTCCGGATTCTGCTGTTGGAAGATGTTAATGACGCTCTCCGTCCAGTCCCCAGCCACCCGGATGTGAATGGAGAAGAAGTCCTCTTCAGGTGCCGAGGTGAGGGTGAAGGGGTGCCACTCCAGGAGGGAGACAGCGGGGCAGTTGACGAAGATGTACTGCCCCACCTCCATGTGGAAGCCCTTCTTCTGCATCTGCAGCTCCAGCACTCTGGAGGGGTGCATGACCACCTGGGAGGGCAAGACCTGGGTCTCAGCACTTGACCTGGCTCCATCCCTGCCAGAGAGAGGAGCTTTTGCAGCAGCCCCCACCTGCCTCCCTGCAGCCACCCAGCAGAGAGCTGCAGAGGCGTCTTCTCTCTTCCACTGCTGGTTGCCGCAAGGGACGGAGCTGGCTGAAGGCACAGGCTCCAGTATCACCTACCTTGGTAACAACCACCTTCTGCTGTGAGCGCCAGACCCGAAGGATCCGCTCAAAGATGTAGAGGAGGACCGGGGCCAGAACCCACTTCCAGGACTGCAGAGACAGAGGAGAGCAAGGGGCTAGAGATGCTGGGAAGGGAGGTGCCAAGGCTGGAGCATCCCGAGCCAAGCGCTTCCACTGCGCGGAGCGTGCCAGGGAAAGGTTTCTCCTCCCTCCAGCCCCCCGCGCTGCACGGCCACAGGGTCCACGTGCGCCCCCAGGCACGACCTGCTGCTGGCCCTACCTCTGCAGGAATGCTCCCGAACTCGGGCTCTTTGCAGCAGTGGTGTCTGCAGTCCTTGTCCGTGAGGTACTGGGCGCAGCGCCGGGGGTGTGCCTCCTCCATGCTCTCCACCGTCTGCCCGCGCACCAGGCCGCTGCGGAGAGGCGGGGGTGAGCGGCGGGCGTCCAGGCGGGATAGGGCTGGCGAGGGGCTGGGCTAAGGGAGGCTGCAAACCTCCGCTAATGGAGATCCCGCTGCCCCTCGGGAGCCCGTTCAGGGCTGCGCCGCCCTCCCGGGGAAGACGCGGCCACCCCGAGCCTCCAAAACTGGTGTTCAGGGCGCTGGCCGTGCTGTTCTGCCTGCGCTGAGACAGGCTGGCGCAGCGGCTTTGTGCCTGTCCTCGGGGCAGGGGAGCCGCCGCGAGCGGCCCCGCCGGCTCCCGCGGGCCCCCGGGGGTGGCTGCTGGAGGAGCCTTACGCGATGCCGTGGATGACGAGGCCGGCGAAGTAGATGATGAAGAGGTGGTGCGTGTACCAGAAGACCTCAAAGTAGTTCCTGCGGATGAACTCGGTGGAGGACGTGACCATGAGGATGAGCGCCAGCGTGATGATGACCCCCGTCAGCCCCGGGATGGTGGTGAAGGCCACGTACTCGGGGGTCTGCAGGGAGGGAGAGGCAGGGGGTGAGGCAGGGGCGCGGGATGCGCGGCGCGGGGGCTGGCGGCCCCAGGCCGGTGCTCACCGTGCTGTTGGAGTGGATGGGGTTCAGCCACTTGCTGCCCTGCAGGTGCAGCTTGGAGACGACGGCGGCGAGGCTGCCATCGGTGGCTTGCTGGCTCTGGTTGTAGCGCTCCAGGTTGAAGAGGTGGGCGATGGTGTGCACGGCTGGGGGAAGGACAGAGACCGTCACCACGCCTGGCCGGGATGAGATGACTCTGCACCCCCCCAGCCTGGCCCCAGCTCAGCGCAGAGCGGAGCAGAGCGCCCAGCCCGACCGAGGAGGGGCGGAGGGGCTGGCGGCTGCTGCCTACCTGTGAACAGGGCCAGCATGTAGGCCACCAGCTTGTGGAAGGTGAGGTTGTGGTCGAGCTGCTTCCTCAGCGTGCGCCTGCAGCACTGCACAGAGAGGGGTGAGGGTCGGAGCCGGTCGGCAGCACGGCACAGCGGGCTGCCCATGCCGCCCACGCTGCCCATGCTGCTGTTTGCTGTGCTGCTGCACTGCCCACGCTGCCCGTGCTGCCCGTGCTGCTGTGCTCCCTGTGCTGCTGCGCTGCCCATGCTGCCCGTGCTGCCCACGCTGCCCATGCTGCTGTGCTCCCTGTGCTGCTGCACTGCCCACGCTGCCCATGCTGCCCACGCTGCCCGTGCTGCTGTGCTCCCTGTGCTGCTGCGCTGCCCATGCTGCCCATGCTGCCCGTGCTGCTGTGCTCCCTGTGCTGCTGCACTGCCCATGCTGCCCGTGCTGCCCGTGCTGCTGTGCTCCCTGTGCTGCTGCGCTGCCCATGCTGCCCGTGCTGCCCACGCTGCCCGTGCTGCTGTGCTCCCTGTGCTGCTGCACTGCCCACGCTGCCCGTGCTGCCCACGCTGCCCATGCTGCTGTGCTCCCTGTGCTGCTGCGCTGCCCACGCTGCCCGTGCTGCCCACGCTGCCCATGCTGCTGTGCTCCCTGTGCTGCTGCGCTGCCCATGCTGCCCGTGCTGCCCACGCTGCCCATGCTGCTGTGCTCCCTGTGCTGCTGCGCTGCCCACGCTGCCCGTGCTGCCCACGCTGCCCATGCTGCTGTGCTCCCTGTGCTGCTGCGCTGCCCACGCTGCCCGTGCTGCCCACGCTGCCCATGCTGCTGTGCTCCCTGTGCTGCTGCGCTGCCCATGCTGCCCATGCTGCCCATGCTGCCCATGCTGCCCACGCTGCCCATGCTGCTGTGCTCCCTGTGCTGCTGCGCTGCCCACGCTGCCCGTGCTGCCCATGCTGCTGTGCTCCCTGTGCTGCTGCGCTGCCCATGCTGCCCATGCTGCCCGTGCTGCTGTGCTCCCTGTGCTGCTGCACTGCCCATGCTGCCCACGCTGCCCATGCTGCTGTGCTCCCTGTGCTGCTGCGCTGCCCATGCTGCCCGTGCTGCCCACGCTGCCCATGCTGCTGTGCTCCCTGTGCTGCTGCGCTGCCCACGCTGCCCGTGCTGCCCACGCTGCCCATGCTGCTGTGCTCCCTGTGCTGCTGCGCTGCCCACGCTGCCCGTGCTGCCCACGCTGCCCATGCTGCTGTGCTCCCTGTGCTGCTGCGCTGCCCATGCTGCCCATGCTGCCCATGCTGCCCACGCTGCCCATGCTGCTGTGCTCCCTGTGCTGCTGCGCTGCCCACGCTGCCCGTGCTGCCCATGCTGCTGTGCTCCCTGTGCTGCTGCGCTGCCCATGCTGCCCACGCTGCCCATGCTGCTGTGCTCCCTGTGCTGCTGCGCTGCCCATGCTGCCTACGCTGCCCATGCTGCTGTGCTCCCTGTGCTGCTGCACTGCCCATGCTGCCCATGCTGCCCGTGCTGCTGTGCTCCCTGTGCTGCTGCACTGCCCATGCTGCCCACGCTGCCCACGCTGCCCATGCTGCTGTGCTCCCTGTGCTGCTGCGCTGCCCACGCTGCCCGTGCTGCCCACGCTGCCCATGCTGCTGTGCTCCCTGTGCTGCTGCGCTGCCCACGCTGCCCGTGCTGCCCACGCTGCCCATGCTGCTGTGCTCCCTGTGCTGCTGCGCTGCCCATGCTGCCCATGCTGCCCACGCTGCCCGTGCTGCTGTGCTCCCTGTGCTGCTGCGCTGCCCACGCTGCTGCACTGCCCATGCTGCCCACGCTGCTGTGCTGCCATGGTGCACTGCCTGCCCTGCCCATGCTGCACGCGCTGCCTGCCCTGCCCACACTGCCACACTGCCAGGCTGTGCCACCCCCACTGCCAGTGCTGGCACTCACGGAGCAGGTCCCGCGCAGGAAGGAGAGCAGGTTGCGGCACACGGGCAGCAGGATCAGCATGCTGTTGAAGTTGAGGCATTTGGCCGATGCCCGGGCCCACGCCAAGGCGGACTGGGAGAGCAGAGCGGAAGCACGGGGTGAGCGTGGCTGTACCGTGCTGCAGCGGTTCACGGGGGTACGTTTGCCTGCCCCACACGCTGCCCCACGGGGCTGCCCCCAGCACTGGGCAATGCAGGGCTGGGCTGGAACCAGGACTGGGACCGGGACCGGGACTGGGGCTGGAGCCAAGTAATGTTGGGTTGGGGCTGGGCTACCGACTGCGGCTGAAGGATGCTGGACTGGGACTGGGTGGGTGAGTGGGACACAGTGATATTGTGCTGGGACTGGGACGGGACTGGGACAGAGCGATGCTGGGCTGTGCTGGGACAGGAACTGGGATGGCGTGATGCTGTGCTCGGACAGGGACTGCGATGGCACGATGCTGTGCTGGGACGAGACAGGGCTGGGCAAGCGTGATGCTGGGCCTTACCCCGAGGATCTCCCTGGTGTAGAAGTACCGCTCATCGTGGTTGAAGTACACAAAGTAGTATGTGAAGAGGAAGACGTTGATGCCCAGCCAGACGGCCTGCGGAGGGAAAGCCGAGGGCTTCGCGAGCGCTGCCCCATGAGGGACCCCGGCCCCCTGCAGCCGAGGCTGGCCCGGCCTCGTCCTGCACCGTGCAGGGCACCAGGACAGCGCAGCTCCTCCTGCTTCCTTACGGTTAGAGCCGCAGTGGCATAGACGGGACTCGGGGCCAAAGGTGGGAACAGGCGTGGGAGTCTTGCAAAATAACTGTCTCATGGTCAACAGCGCATCATCCACACACAAAGAATGAGGAAAGGAAGATAGCGCCAATATCTGCCGGGGCAGCTGGGTTATTGCTCGAGGGAGGGTCCCCAGGCAAAGCAGAGAGGCTGAGCACGGCTGGCGATGGGGAAAGGGCTGGGGGGGCAGGGGGGGATTTCGCAGGCTCTTGCCTTTCCCAGCCTTGCTGCCCTGCTTCGCCCCGGCTGCCGGGAGGTGCCTCCGCGAACCGGGGCTCCCCTGCGAGCGCCGTGGAGCCCGGGTAGGCTCGGACACAGCCGCCCGCTGCCGTACCCGGCCGCGTCGGCGCAGCGTCCCATTGCAAACGTGTGATTTTCTTTTTTTTTTTTTTGGCAGCGCTCTTAACGCCAGTCTGGCTGAGGTGGAGCGTTAAAAAAATTGAGTGCCATTCAAAAAACGAAAACAACCGCAGATAAGCTTTCTGCAGCGCTCCCCCCCCCCCCCCCTGGCCCCGATTCGCTAAGCGTTTGCGGGCGGCTGCTGCGACCCGTGCACGGCCGGGCGCCGCAGCTCGGCGCGCAGCCCGGCAAACCCCGCGCCCCCAGCAAGCCGCCGCCTGGCACACAAGGATGTCTCCTGCGGCTGCGGGACCTTCGTGCCGGCGAGGGCCGGCGCGGGACGCGCGTGCTCTCGTGCGAGAAGCGAGCGCAGCTCGGCCTCGCGGCGCCCGCCGGGAAGGATGCGGCCGCCTCTCCCCGCTTGGCCGGGGTGCTTTGGGGATTTCGGGTGTTCGCGCTCGGATTGGGAAGGGGCGGCCGAGAAATGAGCAATCGCTGCAGGTTGCAGCCAGCAGCCTGAACGCGAGGACCCGTATTTTCCTTTAATTTAGGTTTCCTTAACACGGGGGCCAAACCCCACCGCTTCGCCGGCTTCCCGCTTTCTCCCCGGGGTCCAGGTTTTTGTTAAGCAGCAGAGATGTCTGTTCCTCCCTGCAGCAACCCGCAGGCAGGGGATTTTAGGAAGCCCCGAGTCAGGACAGCACTTCAGCCTGGATTTACCCCCGAGAGTCTCCAGATCAAGGCTGAGCCTGTCCTTAAGCCATGCCCAAACCTCCTTAAATCCCTCTGACTGCTTCAGCCCCGCCGCGGACCCGGCGCCCCGAACCCGTCCCTGAAGCCCCTCGCCGGGGAGCGAGCGCGCGCGCGCACGGCACTCACAATCACAGCAGCCGAAAACCAGTGGTTCACCAGCCAGTTGCCCATGCTGCCGGCGGTCCCCGCGCCCGTCCCGCCGCCTCGCCGGCCGCCCCGCGGGTTTTATGGTGCCGCGGCAGCTCGGCCCTGCTGCCGGGGTTTTCCCCCGGGAGGCCTTTGAGGAAATGCCGAGCGGTTGCAATAGCGGCGCTCCAGGAAGGCAGGGCTGCGCCCCGGCCCCTCAACTGCTCCTGGCTTCCCGCACCTGCACTACAGCTCATTTCCTCCTTCTTCTGGCGGGGCGAGAGGGTGCTGCTGGGCAGGGCACGACGGGCGGGTGCAGGCTGGCCTCGTGCAGGGGCACGTCCCCGGGGCCGGTGCCGCTCCCGGGGGGGGGCTCGTGCAGCGCTTGTTTGCTTGGCAGCGGGTCGGCCCGGCCGGGGCGCGGGAGACGCGCGGGGACGGCGGCGGCCGCAGCCCGGTGGAGACGGGCGCAGGGCGACGGCTCCTCCCCACGCTCGGGGCATCTCCGGCCCCGCAGCGGCTGGGGTGAGACGCTTCAGGACGTGGTTGCCCCAAGCGGGCAGGTCTCCTCTCTTTTATTTCTTTGCAGCGGTTTGGCACAAAAACGGCCCCTTTTTAAGGTGGAAACTTGCCGGTGGCAGGAGGCAAGGGGGGCGAGCCAGTCACGTGCCCCGCTGCGCAGGCAGGAGCCTCCCCGCTTTCCTCGCCATCCTCCCTTTCCGGAGAGAAACGGCAAGGGGTGAGCAACCAGCCGCTGCCGCCCAGTCCGCCCCGGCCTCCCAGGGCCTGACTGCAGCGGGGCTGAGCACCCTCCGGCCTGGCCCCCAGCACCCGCCAAACCGGGCTAACCCTCCACATGGGCGCCGGCGGGGTCCCAGCCCGAGTTAGGGCCAGCTGGTCTGGGTGCCGTCCCCGTCCCCGCCGCGGTGCCAGCTCTCCTTCGCGCGCTCTCCGTTGCGGGATGCTGAGCTGCCGGCGCGCAGCTCCCTCCAGCGCTGGGACGAACAGGCTGCGCGCCGGGCAGCCGAGCCCCCGTCCCCATGCGAGTCACAACGCTGCCGCCGCGGGGCCGCCCGCATCCCCCCCACCCAAACACGCCGACTCTTGAGCCACAGCCAGGCGTCTTTACCGCCCCAAGAGGCCGACCAGCGCCGCGGGAGCAGCCTCCTGCTCCCCCGAGGCCGGCGCACCCAAGGGTGCAACGCGGGGCCACGGGAGCCGAGCAGCCCGGGTCCAGGTCGGCCACCCACCACGGCCCGCCGGAGCCCGGCGCTGTCCGTAAGCGGGCCCGCGTCCCAGCCGGAGAAGCGTCCCAGCCGGGGGGCTGCGGGGCAGCACCTGCCCCAGCACGGCTCAGACGACGCTGTGCCTCACGCCGGGCTCGCAGGGAGCTTCCAGGGACAGCGGCCTGCCCGGCGTGCGCCGCCGGCAGCAGACGCAGTGCAGGAAGTCGGCAACGTTGTGGTGGAAGAGCTGGCGGCAGGGGTGCAGGTACTGGAAGAAGAGGAGCATGAAGTAGATGGCCAGGCAGTAGCCGAGCAGCAGCTGCACCACGAGCAGTGGGGTGCAAATGTTCTCGTAGACGTCCGTCTTGAAGAAGTACCAGAGGATGACGAGGGCCGTGTTCTCCGCCAGCCTGGCGATGTAGTACACGGCCAGGCGGCCCCAGTTCTGCGACTTGTCGATGAGGTCCCGGTCGGCCAGCTTGAGCTGCACGGCGGACCAGCAGAACATGTTGATGCCGGCGTAGAGGAGGGTGAAGGCGCAGAGCACCACCACCGTGCCCACCCGGCTGAAGTTCTTCTCGATATTGTCGGGCAGCCGCGTGCCGCTGCGCCAGAACTGCACCCAGGGCAGGAAGAAGACCACCAGCAGGTTGGCCAGGGCGATAGGGATGACCCAGTGTTTGAAGACGGTGCCGAAGAGCACGAGGACGGCCACGCGGGTGGAGATCTCCAGGCTGCGCCACAGCACGATGCAGAGGAAGGCCAGTGGCCGCAGCTGAACCTTGTAGTCGTCGTACTTGATCTGGATGGCCAGGATGTTGCAGATGAGTGCCCCGTAGGTGACCGACACCAGGCAGATCCCCATGAGGACGGCTGTAGGGGGAAGGAGAGCAGGGAATCAGGCCGCGGGAGTTTGTATCTGTGTCTGAACCAGGCGCCGACCCCCGCCGCGCTCACGTGGTCTGTGCAAGACGCGCTGCTGGAGGGCGAGCGGGGCACGGCTTGTGCTGCAAGGCCTGCGCACACACGCCTGCGTCCCTCTGCCTCCGCCCGGCGGGCCCCCTCCTTAGCCTGTGCCCCACGCGTCAGCCCCGGCTGGTGCTATGCTACGAAATGCCTATGGGTACCTCAAGAGCCACCCTAGTCCTAGGGGCTGTAAAGGCAAGTTTTTTTTCTAGGAAATGTCAGTGGTCACCTGCGTCCAGCCAAGGGGAGGATTTCTAAGGGCTCTCTCGCCCCTTCCCATCTGTGTTCCCCTCCTGGCAGCACAGAGCAAGGTCCTCGGCGCGGAGGGGACGGGGCCAGACAGCTCGGCCGAGGACAGCAGTCCGCAGTGCTGCGTGGTTACGGGGCCTGGGGACGGCTCCCAGGAACGAGGACGGCTTCCCGAGATCTCCAGCCTCACCCTTGCCTGTCCCCTACCGCAGGGTTTTCAAGGGAGACCTTGCAGGAAACCTTGTACTTGTGCTGGGTAGAGTCCTTGCCGGGGAATTTAGGGAATGCTGGAAACGGAGTTTCTAGGGCCCTTCACACATCTGTAGTACTTTTACCATCTAGCGGGTACAACGTCCTCGCCTGCGAGGCACGGGGGACTGAGCCAGCAGCAGAGGGTCCCCAGCGCAGCAGCCTGCACGTATAAACCCACATTTTCTCCTCATCTGCCATAAGGTTTGTTTTGACTTGTAGCCTGCTTTTTGTCCTGCGGTCTGTGCGCTACCAAGCGTTTGGGCTTCCAGGACTTTGGGCTTGCAGGGGAGCAAGGGTCAGCGAGGACAGGTTCCTCACCAGAGACTAAGATTAAAAAGGCGCAAGAGCACGCCTGCATGTAAGGTTTGTTTGCGCACCAAAGCTGGAGTTACGAGTTTGCTCAGCCACACTAACACCTGAGCTCATAAATAACCACAGCGAGCCGAGCGATGGAGGCCAGAGGGCTTCCTTGTGTTACGAGCAACTGTGAGAGCAGGAGCGCTGGCCTTGGGAGCTCCAGAAAAATAAACAAGCCTGAAAAAAACAAATAACGGCCCTGCGCGTCGCTGCGGACCCAGCACGTCACCCCGTCCCCCCTTACCTCGGGCAGGGGGGACGTACTTCTCGAGGACGCTGATGTAGAGCTGCAGCGTGAGCTGCGGCGTGGAGCCCAGGAAGGCCTGGATGACGGCCATGCGCTTGAAGGCATTGCGGTGGGTGGCCAGCCGGCGGGCCGAGTGGCCCACCTCCTGCTCCATCTCCACCTCATAGCCTTTCCGCAGCCGCCTCTTGCGCGTGATGGTGACGTAGGGCTCCTCCTCCTTCCCCGACCAGCAGTACACCACCAGGGCCTCCACGCACCTGCGGGGATGGAGCAGCCGTCAGCCGCGGAGGCCATCGGGTGCTGGAGAGCACCGTCGTGACCTTGCGCCCGCTCCCGAGCTGCCAGCGCGACGGGCTCTCCCCTCCCGCTCCCGGGGTAAGCCAGGCCTGCTCCGGTCGGATTTGGGCAGCTGTTCAGCGGTGACGCGAGCGGCCGAGGCAATCCCCGGCCCCCGGGATTTGGAGCCGAGGGCAGAGTTATACCTGGACTGCAGGAAGGCACTGCAGCATCTGCGCTCCGGCGCAGGGGGTAAAAGCGTGTGTTGGGGAGAGAGGGACAAAAACTAACGGACAGCAAGAAAGATAAAGCTTAGACATTAGAAAACCTATAGGTTTGTTGGTAGGGACACAGCTAAAGCCCATCCGCCCTAAGGGAAGGGGTTGATCGCCCTCTGGTTCTGTTCTCCTGCTGCTTCTGCGCCCCACCGGCACCAAACGTGTCTGTCCCTTAAGGGGAGGCAAGAGAATTTTCTTACACTGTATTTAAGGCCTTCTGCTGAGCAAGAGGTTTTTACATCTCCTTCTCGGCGGACTCTGAGCGGGGACAGCAGGGAGGGGAGAGCTGGCTGAAAGTCAGTATCTGATATGGTCGCTCATGACAGGATTTCCTGAGACCCGTCCCTGCAGGGCACTGCAAGATATCTTGAAGCTCAGTTGCTTTTTCCATGCGGCTCTGCTGCCTCCCCTCTGAGAGGCCACTACAGCGGCATAAACCCCAGCCTCTCGATCTTCCCAGCCTCTCCAGTCAACTGAAGTCGTGTGCGCATGTATCAGAAGCGATTAGCAGAAGGGAGCTAATCTTTGACAGACCTGGCTTCTGCTCGAAAATTAGTTGGCTCTAGGACCAGCAGCAGATAGTTATTTATGAGCAGTCATTAGGACAACAGAAGCTGCTCTATTTCAGACCCAAATGGAATGAGGTTTTTGGATGAATTCTCGCTCCAGATCAGCCAGCGCTCACGGTTTATTGCAGACTCTAACGGGAAAATGGTTTCATCCAAAAGGGCTGGTTTCAAGGACAATCAAAGCTGCCTTATGCCTTGCCAAAACTTCTTGATAGTCTGGGCACTATTTTCAGCCTGAGGATCTGACTGAAGCAGCTCCCCCCGAGATGTCTCCTGCAAGTGGCCAAGCGCCCGTGTACCAGGCACCTTCGCTGGCCCGCCGCTCGTTGCCCTTTGCAGCACCGCGCTTTGCCCACAATCCATTAAAAGGCTGGCTGCTGGGCGGGAAGGATCCCGCGGCTGTGCCCAGGCAAAAAACGTGGCGACAGGCACGCCCCTGGTACTTTCTGCTTACTTCCAGCGACGGAGGAAGCGCGGTGACGGCCACAGCGTTTCTACAGCTGTGGGCATGGCGTTCCCAAAGCGCCCCGAGCCGCCGGGGCGGCTGCTGGGGCTCTCCCTCGCCGTCGCGGGGAAGGACCCCACGGGGACGGTCGCTCCGTGCCCCAGCACCCGAGCCGGCCACGCGGGGGGACACGCTCTGCCGTGCCGCCCACCTGCCAACCCGCTCGCCCCAGGTGCCAGCTCCGGGCCCTGGCATGGCTCTCCTGCGCCCGTGCCGTTGCGCCGAGAGGAGCTGGCCAAGCTAATGACGCCCTTGGGCCCCCAGGCAGGCACCCCGGCATTCCCGAGGAGTGAGAGAGCAGCATCTCCCCGGCTTGTGCAACATCCACCCCCTCGGCCTCCTCTCCCTGGCTGGATCCTGGCAGCCCGCTCCGGCCCCGCTCCCATGCCAGGCTCTTCTCCTCCGTGTCCCAGGAACTGTCCCTGTCTCCAGCCCTGGGGAGCTTTTGCTGGTGGCAGGACCCTGGCTCACGTTCACCCTCAGACCTCCCTAGCAGAGATTTGCATCTGTGCTGCCAGGTTTCATCTTCTCATCTCCTAAATGAGATGACAAAACCCAAAGAGAAAGAGAAGCACCGACTGCCAGCAGCAACTACGTGAAGAGCCTCTCTTGCAGCTCGGCTGCAACAGGCTTGGAGAGCCGCGTCCTGCAGCCCAGAGGGTGTGAGTCCAGCGGGAGGGGGCCAGGCAGGAGAGGGGCAGCTGTTCCCTCTGGCAGGGCCAAAGCACCTTTCTGGAGGAGGGTGACCCAGGGGAAAGCTGCTGAGGGACAGGGACTGGGAGCAGGAGCGCCCCATAGGGCTTGTCTCCACCGGAGCCCAGGGGAGGAGAGGGACACGGAGCCAGCAGGAGCTATTCTAGGAGCAGCAGGGCTGCTGCGGAGACGGGTCTCTGCTGACCCCCCGGCGCTCTGGGCACTTGGCCCTTCCCAGCCCCTGCGGGATGGGGGGAAGGCCCCACAGACCCCCTGTTCCCTGCTCTGCCCTGGTCCCCCTGGAGCCCCCACACCCCCGGGTCGCGCCAAGCCGAGCGGCGCCGTGCTGCCGGTCCCCACACTCCCCAGCCTGTGCCGAGCCAGGGATGCCAGCACCCGGCCGGGCCGTGTGGGGGTCCCTGCACCCCCGGGGCCGTGCCATGCCATGGGGTCCCCGCACCCCCGCGCCGTGCCGCGCTCACCTGATGAGCGGCCCGAGCTGGAGCAGGTGCATGAGCAGGACGAGGGGGCGGTCGCGGCTGAGGTCGCGGTGCACGAAGATGAGGGTGAGCTGCACCAGGACGGAGGGGCAGAGCACGAAGAAGATGGTGAGCGCCAGCCAGAAGCGGTCGTCGGAGTGGCTGTAGGAGAAGCAGAGGGCCGCGGCCGCCGCGCCCTCCCCGCAGAACAGCGCCGTCGAGAAGACGATGCTCAGCGGCGGCTTCGGCCGCGACGGGGCGGCGGCGGCGGCGGCGGGCGGGCAGCCCCCGCACGGGCCGTCCATCGCGGCCCGGCCCGGCGCGCTCAGCCCCGCCGCGGCGCCATGCCGGGCTGCAGCGAGAGAAGAGCCGCGCGCTGCGGTGCGGAGCGGTGCGGAGCGGAGCGCCCCCGCCGCACGGCCGCCCCGACGGGCAGCCGCCGGCCCGGCCGCCGCGCAGGGCCGGGCGGTGCCGCGCCGCGCCGCGCCGGGCGGGGGCGGGCTGCGCCCACGGCGCTCCCGGGCCCGCCCCGCCGGCGGGGGATGGGGACGGCTGGGGCACCCCGCCGGCTCTGGACCCTCCTCCCGGCCGGGACCCCCCCGCCGGGCCTGGGACCCCCCCCCCGCAAGGCCGGACCGTCTGCCCCAGGACCCCCCCAGCCCCGGACCCGGGACCCCGCTCTGCCTCGCGATCCCCCATCCGCGACCCCCTCCACCCCGCCAGGACCCCTGCTGGGTCTGGGACCCTCCTCACCCCAGGACCCCCGACCCTGTGCCAAGGGACCCCCCCCGCCCTCCAGCACAGGACTCCCCCACCCCAGCAGGACCTCCTAACTCCAGGACATCCGCTGGGGACCCCCCAGTCTGCTCGGGACAACCCCCTGCCGTGGCTGGGCCCCTGCCCTGGGACCCCCTCAGCCATGCCCAGCCTCCCTGCAGCACCCACCCTGGGACCCCCCCCACCCTGCAGCCTTAGCCCTGCCAGCCCCCCATGCCACACTCTGCGCACCCCTAGCCTTAGGGGTGCCCCCTCGGACCCATCCCCAATTACCACCTTCCCCCCCCACCATGCCCTGGCTCCATGGCCCAATGGCACCCTAGTAGGTCCCAGCATCCCCAGGGTGCCCCCCAGGGGAGAGGTGTCAGGTGGCCCTGGGGACGCCGGGGTCCCACGGGGGGCGGGAGGGGATGGCAGTGTGGGTGCCCGCCGTGCCCCCGCCTTGCACCAGCCGCCTGCCAGAGCGCTTCCTGCACCCGCTACAGCCCGCGGCTCTGGGCCCCAGCCCCGAGGCCCAGCCCTGGGGAGGCACGTGTGGGGCTGGGCCTGGGGGCGCCCGCTGCCCCGCAGGCTCCCCCCCGGGCACCTGCGGCGGAAAGGCCCCGGCGCCGGGAGCCGGGGCAGAGCGCTGCAGGGAGCTGCAGGGCACGCAGTGAGGTGGGGGCATTGGGCTGCCTCGCGCCACGGCCCCCGGGCGAGCCCGCACCGGGTAGGAGGAAGCGCGAGCCGTGGGGAATACAACCGCCCGCCGTCCGGGCCGCGGCAGAGGCCGGTGGGGAGGCTCGGCGGCGCGGTGACCAGCGCGGATCCGGCGCTGCAGGCCTGGGGGGCTGCCTGCTCCCCGTCCCCCAGTGCGTGCCGGGCTCTGCCTGCCTTTCCCGCAGCGGGAGCTCCTGCAGCCGGCCGCCCCGGTCGCGCGCGCGAGCTCTCCGGCCCCGGCGCGCCGGGCTCCTGGGCCTGGACGCGCGCTGGCTTGGCTGCGGGAGACGTGACTCAGGCAAGGAGCGTTTGAGGTCAGCCAATTCGCCCTGTTTTCAGGCGGCCGTCGGTAGCTCGGTGTTCATCCTTCCGCAGCCAGGCCAGCTGGGGAGGAGGCGGCTGGCGGCGCTGGGGGCAGAGCCCGAGGTGACGCGGCGTCCCCCGCTCCGCCTGCCCCGAGCGCTTCGGGAGCTCCTCTCCTCCAACGCACCAAGCTTCACAAGCCCCGCGAGTAGCAGTTGTGCCCGTTTTACTGGGACGGGCTGTTTAGCTTATCCATGGCAGGGCTGGGGATGAAACCGCCGGAGGCCTTGGGGACGCAGCGAAGGCCACCGTGGCGCTCGCTCCCGCCGCTCCAGCCCGCGCCAACAGGCAGCGCCGGCCTCAGCTCCTGCTCAGCACTTTTTCCTCCAACTGCACAGCTGCTTCGGGAGCCCACAAAGGCGATGAGCTCACCAGGACCGGCCTGACCGCAGGGGAGGGCAGGCTCGCGTGTGATCGCTCGGCTCTGCTACGGTAGACGCATATTTTCGAGCTGTTTTTGGAAAACAGCCTCTCCGCAAAGCCCAGCAGGGCAGAGTGCAAGGGGCAGAGCATCGCTCCGGGCAGCCTGCTCGCCGGCCGGGGCAGCCCCCCAGGGCGGCAGCTTTCCCCCCGGGCCGGCACGTCCTGCCCCCGGGCGCCACGGCTGGGGGCCCCGCGCCGCTCGGGAGCGACTGCCGCTGCGGCTGGCCCCGGCACACGGGGCGCTCAGCCGATGACAGCGCACCGCCTGGCGCGGCCGGCTGCGCCCACGCCTCCTTATTAGCAGCGAGAGCAACCTGCAATCTATACCATTTATGTGATTTCCATTTATACAAATTAAAAGCGGCCCCCAGGAGTCTGGCAGGTCACCAAGCCTCAGCTGAGTAATTCCCAGGCTCACAGTCATCGCATTTTTAATTTTGTCTTCCCCTGTTCCATGATGAAATATTTTAAGTGCAATTGTTTAAGAACAGAAGAATTCCAGTCCTGCGTCTACAAGTCCTGGCACTGTTCAGAGGAATGGATGGATGAAACCTCACAGCGCTTCCCCAGACCAGTTATTATCCCATTTTCTGACCCCAGCAGGGCAAGACAGAGGCATGCGCTCTGGTTCACGCCGTGAGTCACCCCTCCAGCCGAAACCTACCTGCCCGGAGCTCAGCGCTGCCAGCAGCAGACCATAAAAGCATTGCGTCCCCAGATGCTATCAGAAAGCGATTCTGCCCCCGCTGCTTTGCCACTCCCCGTGGCTCGGGGATCGCAGCCCGTGCCTCTGCCTGCAAGCCGAGCTTGGCTGCAGCGCGGCTGCACGGCAGCCCCTGAACTTGCAGCTGCGGAGCAGCCGCCTGACCCACGCAGCGGGAGCAGGGGGGACGGCTCAGCGGAGAGACGGAGCGCTCTCAGGCGTTCGCACGCACGGCCGGGATGGATCCCAGGCCAGGCAGCCACGCGCTGCCCGGCGCCCCGGGAGGTAGCTTTGGCGCTGAGCGGTGCCCTGGGCTGCGGAGCCAAGGTCCAAAAAGGTGAAGTGACCTCCAACATGAGAAAATCTCATGCGAATGCAAAGTGCCAAGCAGATGGGAATGGTGGTGACAGCTCTAGGGCCATTTTATAAAGCAAGGATTTTTAGACGGGTTACAGGTTATTTATTATGTTATAGTAGCACCTAGAAGCTCATGTCTTTTGCAAACCTCACTTTGAGGAGCTGATCTAGATGAGAAAGACAGGATGAAGGAGAAAATGCTATTTTTCTTGCACAGCCATAGAGCTGCGCTGTGCCCGTGGGTGGCCGGGCTCGGCACACGGTGGCACCTTGCTGCCGGGGTCCTGCCCGCACCTCGCTGTGAGCGCCAGCAGCTCTCGCGTTCGCGGGTCTCCTGCCGGCTGGGGTTTGCCCAAAGCAGCAGCCCCAAGTCCTGCCACCACACGGGAATTTCAGTTCTCTCGTTTTGGAAAACGCTGCCTTGTCCTGGAGAGCATCATTAGCTTCATTAGTTTCTTAATCCCCGACTTCATTAGTTTCTTAATGCCAGCGTTCACGCGCTGCAAACACAGGGATGTGGCAATAGTGGTTACGTGTGAAATGCAGGATTTGCTGCCCAGCTTTTCCAGGCCCTTGCGTGTCCGTGGGACGCAGCGAGGGCATCTGCGTGTGCCGGTCCGGGCTATACGCAGGGGCTGGAGCAACCTCCCTCGCTAGCTCTGACTCTGAAAATAGGCATCTCTGCTTTAAACACTGCCCGTCTGGCAGCTTGGCTCCTGTAAAAGGAGAAGAGAGAAGCCCTTTGGAAAAGGCAGAGAGCCCCTTGTGAGAGCCCTTAAAGAGCCCGGGGGCTGGAGAGCTGCCCACCCGCTCAGGAAACCGGCGCCTGGCCGTGCCCTGCAGCGCCCGGCAGTGCCGCTGCGCTAGGACCGCGGAGGAGGCATCGCTCCCAGCAGCCGCCACCGGGGCATGCCGAGCGGCACGGCCTCAGCTTCCCAAATATAGCCATGCACGGAGAGGCAGAGGCAGCTGGTCTCGGAGCAGGGACGGCTGTGCTTCCCCACCCCCCGCTGCCCTTTCGGATCAGAAGTCTCCCCACGGACACGCTTGGTGCTAAGGAACTAAATACGCCGCTGACGCTGCGCAGGGCGACGACGGTGGGGATGTGTTGATCCCCCCAAAGAGCCAGCGTGCTGGATGAAGCGGAAACCGCACAGCGTTAGCCAGCTGAGCGCGCAGCAAAGGCCCTCGGGCCCCAGCGCAGGCACGCAGCTCACACCAGCAAAGCTAGCAGCTGCAGGGGGCTGGAGGAACTCGTGAGCTGGGAACTTTTTACTTACTTTGGAAATAGCTTTGCAAATGAGTGCTTCACGGCTTAAGCTGTTCGGATTTTGCATTTCACTCTACATAACTCTTTTTTTTTTTTTTCTTGCCCATCAGTCCATGGAAAAGTTTCTGGTTGGGGGAAGAAATATTTTTTTCCATTTGCTTGGCATTTTCCTGTATCGCCCCTGTGCGCTCGCAGTCCCTCATCCTGCACCTAGACCCTCGCAGGGAGAAAACCCTGTGTCTCGGTCCCGCCGGGGCTGTGATCAGCCGTCCCCAGCGCTCCGGGCAGCCGCGCAGGGCCCGGGGCAGGGAGCACGCGCGCCGCTGCTCCTCCTGCGGTACCGCTCGGGCACGGGGCGGAGGGGGGCATTTCCCTGCCGCCTCATCGCTTAAGTTCTTCAAAAAGAAAATGGAAGTGCCGCCTTCTGCTGGATTTATAGCTCTCCGTAACACATACACGTGTTGAAGTCGCGGCCCTTTGGCTGCAATTCCAGTTCAGGCAGCAGGTGTATGATACTGTAACAATAAACCAGGCAGGAAGAGTTGAAGTTACTTTTAATTAACGGATCCCTCTGGTCTCACCGGGTGTAAACGTATACAGCGCCGTGGGCGCCCGCCGGGCTGCAGGCAGCGGCACGCGGCTCCCCGCGCCGGCGGCGGCAGGCACCGCGGGAGCGGGCGGCGGGGAGCCCGCTTTCGGGGCCCCGGGGACTTCTGGTGCGATCGCCCCGAGAAGCACCCCAGCAAAAGCCAGCGAGAAAGGGGGCGAAAAGCAGCGAGCTGACGGATCCCGGAGCCGTTCGGCCGGGGTGACGCCAGGCCCCGCGGCGGCGGGCAGCCCCCGGCCCCCTTTGCCGCCTCCTCGCCCGGCCGCGTTTTGGCCCGTTTTGGGTAGGTTCGTGTTCGCCCCGCGCTGGTTGCGCGCCGCCTGCGAGCGTGACTCGGCGAGTCGCTTATCTTGGTTAAAGTTAACGTCTGCCCGCTGCGGCTTTCGCGGACGGACCTGCTCCTCCTCCGGCGCCCGCCCGGCGCAGGGCACGTGTCGCCAGCAGGCGCTGGGGGGGCCCTGCGTCACCGACAACACGTTTCCACGGCACGGGCGCCAACTCGCCGGCGAGTCCAGTCGGACCGCGTGGCGCTTGCATATCATTAGCTCTAGGGATTTAAAGCCCCTATTATCCGGTTTATCATTAGCCACCAGAGCCGCGCTGGGATTTAAAGGGGCGATGCGGTTGTTTGCAAAGCCGCCGCTTCGGTTCACCCCGACGGGCTGCCGTCATTGCACGACGCGTTTGAAAGCCAGCACGGTCCCTCTCCCTGCCGCCCAGTCCTCTCCCTGGCGCGTCTTCCCGCTCACCCTCCGCGGCCCCCCCGGCCCCGGCGTCTCCCCCAGCCCCGCGTCCTCGCCCCTTGGGCCGCAGGCAGGTGCGGCCGGAGCCCCAGCCCAGCGCCGGCGCGCGCTCGCAGGGTCTGGGGGAGCCGCGGCAGGGCAGGCGGGCAGAAATGGCATTAAAAGAGTGCTGCCCGCCGGAGCCCAGCACGCCGGGGGCAGAGCTCTCCCTCGCCGCCGTCCCTGGGACGGGCGGCGCTGCAGGACCATGCCCGGCGGTCGGCCAGGAAGGGGCGCGCGGGGCAGAGCTCCTTAAGAGCCCTAATGAGGAACGTCTTCCTTGATCGACCAAGATAGCAAATCCTGCCTTCAGAGTTTCTCACCTGGCAACGGTGACGGCGGTAAACCCGGAGCGGCTCCTGCGCGGCAGCGGTGCTTTGCCCGGCCGGCCCCGGAGCCGCCGGCCACCGAGCCGGCAGCGCGGGGCAGAGCGTGGCCGAGCCCGGCGGCTCCCTCCGCAAGCCAAGGGGCCGGGGCGCGCGTTTCTGGGCGCGCGGCCAGCCGCCTCGCTGAGTAACCGGAGCTGCAGCAGCCGCAGGCCAAGGCCAGGCCAGCAGCAAAACACCCGTGGATGAGGGCTGGCCACTTGTCGAGCGCGAGTCTCCCGGAGGGTTTGGCGGGGCGGGGGGAGCAGGTTTCGAGGCCGGGTCCCCAGGCATGTAGAGAGGGACGCCGCCGTTCCTGCATGCCATTTCAGTAACGCCGCAGCTCCTTCTCCAAAAGGCTTGCTGCTTGCAAAGCCCCTGCGCCCGGGGAGGCCACGAAGGGGGTCGGGACGGTCCAAGGCGTGCACGCCGGGGAGGGGGCTGTCCGCCGGCGGCTGCAAACGGGCATCCCCGACGCCTGCTGCACGCGTGGTCAGCGCAGCCCTGCGGCCCCCCCACGCCGGGCACAGCCGCCCTCCCTCGCCCTCGGCCAGGCCAGAGCGGCTGGGGGCGCAGGCACGCTGCCCCGGCGGTCAAACACGGGGGCCTGCAGGCCAACGGCCCCCCCAGCGACGCTGCGTGCAGCTGCCACCTCCTCCGGTAATCATTAACCGCCCGGCCGCTCGGTCCGGGCGCGCGCCGCCCCCTCGGGCGCCGGCCCCGTCCCCCGGCCCGGGGAGGGGGGGTCACTGAAAACGGGGCGGCGGGGCGTGAGGGCCGGCGAAGCCGGAGCAGCGCTCTCGGCCGGGGGGGGCCTTCCCCTCGCCCGCTTCCTCTCCGTCGCCGGCTCCTCCATCAGCTCCCTTCCTCCTCCTGCTCTGCCCCAGGGCCAGGCTCCCGGGTGGCCGGCACGGCTGCCCGCCCGCCCCGCCGCCTCCCGGCCCCGCGCACCCCTCCACCCGGGGGGTCTCGCGGCCCAGACCGGGGGCCCGCGCGCACGCCTGGGGCCGGCGGGCTCCGCTGCCGGCACGGACCGGGCTCCCCCCGCTGCTGGGCCTTGCAGAGGAGCAGCGGGCCGGGGGCTGGAGGGCAGGCAGTCGGGGGAGCTGTTTGTTACAGCAGATACTCGTTCAGCTGCGAAGGCCGCGTGGGCTCTCAGGTGTCCCCTCCGCCAGCCGCTGTGCGGCCCGGTGGGTAGCGCAGTGCCGTTCCCCGCCGGCCGGCGCGGTGGCCAGCCCCGCGGCACTCCGCTTCCCAGCGGGCCCGGCCCCGCCAGGATTAAGGCGGCTGCCAGCAGTAACGTAAATCCGGATTAGGTTAAAGCAGCCGCTGCGCGAAGGAGGCGATGTGAGCAGGGGGCCGGATGGCAGGAGCGAGCGGGTGAGAGGGGTGCCGGGCCCGCGGGCCATCGCCCGGCGGCTCTCCCGGCCGGCTCGCGCGGGCTGGCACCCGCGGGCCGACGAGCGGGCAGCTGCCATGCTGCAGCCGCCAGCGGGGCGAAGCGCGGGGCCGTGCCAGCCCGCTCGTCTCGTAGGTGCCGGCGAGAGGCCGCGGCCGGTCGGCGCGGGGCGGCGCAGCATGTTCCACCTCTTCTCCCACTGCTGGTCCTGGCTGCAGGCCGTGCAGGAGCCCGTCAGGTATGCCCGTACCCCGGGATGCCAACAGGGAACGGGGCGGTCTCCTCCCCGGCACGAGCTTTACCCCCTGCCTTTTCGGCTCCCCCTTGGTTGGAGCAGGGCACGAGCCCGTCCCGAAGGACAGAGGGAGCAGGTCCTCGGCCAGGGCACGCATTCAGCGTCGCAGCAGGAGGGCTGAGGGCGGCCGGTGCCCTGCCAGGGGATCAGCGGGGCGGGAGGAGCGCCGCGGCCGCAGCGGGCACGTCTCCGGGGCTGTCGCGCCGTCCGTCCCTCCAGCGTGCGGAGCGTACGTCCAGAAGTGCCGACTCCAGAAACGTCGGGGTGGTGGGGGGAGTCCCAGTGCCTTCTCCTCTCAAACCAGCTCCCCGATAAAGCTCAGGGCAAAACCTGAATCGCCTGGAGCGTTGACGTGCGTCACGAGACCAGATTAAATTTTCTTTTGAAAGAGTGCTTTGCGGGAAAGCGTTATGCCCACGCAGGGCAGGCGCTGCTGGGTGTGGTACGGGCGATAAGGCAGTTTGTGGTCCTCCCTTTGCAACAGCAGCACGTTAATTGTAATATCAGAGGTGGAGTCGTGCTGCACACCCAGGCCTGCGTATGAGTCTAAGGGGAAAAAGACACCGAAAACAAAACGACTAGCACTGCTGACTTGTAAAGCAAAGGGAAAATGAGATGTGTACGGCTCAGGTGGATATGTTGCTGGAGGCCTTAGCAACAGGGAAAACTCCTGGGTCCAGGCAGAGGCTTGGAGAACTTCCTTGCGCTCTCACTCTGTGTATAGCCATGACGCACTAACGTGGAACAACATTAAGAGCAATCCTGAACTGATATGCCCATAAGGAACCATCTTCTTGGCCTGCGCATATCGCTGCTCAGTTTGGTGTGATCCGGGAAGCAATCGCTGCCCTGGGAAGCACCGCGAGGGCTCCATCGCCGCTCCCCGGGATGCAGGCTCACCGGGTCATTCTCCTTCCCCAGGAAGGTGACCCTCCTTGTTGTGGGCCTGGACAACGCGGGGAAAACCACCCTGGTCACGGACCTCCAGAGAGGTGAGGAGCTGGGGCCACCTGCAGCTGGAGGCAGTGGCTTTATGGTCTTCTGCGGAGCCAGGCAGGGGTGAGCCTCCTGCGAGCTGGCCCTCTGTGCAATCGGAGCAGGGCGCAGCCGCAGCGGGTGAGACCAGGCCATGCCCAGGTCTCCACCGTCTCTCCTCTCGCAGTGCTGGCTGGTGAGGTGCTGCCCGCGGCACAGCCCGGCCAGACCCATCTCCGGGTGGACCGGTTTGAGGTGACGCTGGTGGACCTGCCGGGCGGACAGCGGTCCCGCGGCGCCTGGCGCAGCCACTATGGCGCTGCCCACGGGCTGCTCTTCGTCCTGGACGCCAGCGACCCGGCGCGCATGGAGGAGGCCAGGAAGGCCTTGGGCCGCGTCCTGAGTCATCCCAAGGTCTCCGGGAAGCCCCTCTTGCTGTAAGGCCGAGCGCCCTGACTGCGGTCCCTAGGGCGAGGGGTGCTGGTGGGGACCTCACTGACGAAGGTGTGGAGATGCAAGGAGCACGGTTGGGCTGTTCTGGGGAGGCAGCACCCAGAGGGCTATCACGGAAGCAATACATAAGCAATAAATTCCCCCCCCCCGTAACGCGTATCAGCCCCTTTCCCCCAGCTCTGCTCCCAGCCCTGCTCTGCTCTGCAAGGGGACGGGGACAAGGAGCCCCGTGGGCGCCCCGTCTGACCGCCCGCCCTCTGGCCGCCCCCAGGCTGGCCAACAAGCAGGACGAGGCGGACGCCCTCCTCCCCTGCGAGCTCATCGAGTGCCTCTGCCTGGAGCAGCTGGTGAACGCCAACAAGTCGCCGTGCCGCATCGTGAGTCCGCGGGGCCGGCGGCGGCGGTGGCGGCCGCCCCGCAGGAGACCCCCCCCCCGGGCTGGCGTCCTCGGGCCACCACTTCGCGGGGGCCCGCGGGCGCCTGCCCCCTGACGCCGGCCCCCTCCGTCCGCCCCCCAGGAGCCGTGCGCGGCCGCCGTGGGGCTCCGGCGGGGCCCGTGCCGCAGCGCCCTGCTGGGGCTGCGCTGGCTCCTGCGGGCCGTCGCCGCCGACTACGAGGCCCTGAGCGCCCGCGTCCGGCCGCCCAGCCCCGGGGCGCCCCCGCCGCCCCGCGCCTCCCGCCCGTGCCCCTCCAGGGAGCCGCCGGCCTGGCCCGAGGGCGCCCGCCAAGGGGATGGCGAGACGGGGGCCGGCCGCCGGCTGCTGCAGCCCGTCCACAACCTCCTTCCCCAGGTAGCCGGCGCTGCCCTGCGCCCGCCTCGGCCCCGGCCGTCCTCGGGGTGATCCAGGCTGCCGGGGCCTCGGCCGAGCGAAACCAGAACCAGCCCTTTCCCCCTCCTCCCTTTCCCAGGAGGAGAGCGCGGCGGGCGCCAGGAGGAGGAAGAGGAAGGTGAAGGTGAGGAAGAAGGGCTCGGGAGCGGCCAGGAGCCCGGCCGAGGAGCCCAAGGGCCCCGCAGGAGGGGGCGACGGCAGAGCCGCGGCTGGGGCCGGGCTGCTGCCCGCCAACAGGGTCGGGCAGGAGGACCCGGCGCCCGCTGGCCCGGCTGCCCCCCAGGCAGGTGAGGAGGGCGCGGGGTGCCGGCCCCACCGCCGGCCCACCCCTGGGGCGCAGGCACCCCCTGCACGGGCACAGCGGGACCCTCCGGAGCCACCCCGCAGGGGCGGTTTTGGGACAGCCGGCTCGGGACCCTGTGGCTGGTGGTGGGTTGGGGGCTCCGGTGCCGCAGGCAGACCGGTGCGAAGCTGCAGACCCCCTTCTTGCCGTTCCCTTTGGCTTTGCTTGCAGATCTGCTGAAGCTCCGAGCAGGGAATCGCAGGAGCCCCGCGAGGGCGAGAGGAGAGAGAGATCTCTGACCATCTTGGCAGGGGCTGATGTACAGAGGTGCCGGAGGACTGTGCTCCCACGAGCATCCATCCTCCCAGCTGGTTTGGTAACAAATGTGTCCTTGCCCAAATGTGATGCCCGATCTTTGTTTCTCCTCCTCCAGGGCAGGGCGTGAAAAAGAAAAAGAAGAAGAAAATCAAGAATAAAATCAAGTCACAGGAGTCAGCCCTGGAGCAGCAGCATGAGCCTGTCTCGAGCACCTTTGGTATTTCCCAGGACAGGTTTTGCTGAAAAGAGCGTCCAAGGGGTCTGGCTTGCTCGCAGTGGGGTGCGAGCCACTCAGGAGCACCTAGCTGCAGTGGGAGTAGCACCCGGTGCAGGGTGCCCCTTGACGTGGGGCGTGAAAGGTGCTGGGGTGGGCGCTGTGCTGGGGGCGCAGGCGAGGGCTGGTGGTCTGGGAGGTGGGATGCGTCCTTGCACCCCTCGCTCAGTGCAGGCTGTGGGACTCAGCCCTGCAGGGCCACGACGGGGTAGGAGCTTGACTGCGATGTTGGAGTGTCCGATCCTTTCCCTTCCTCTCTGCAGACCTGTACCGACGGGTGATGCTGACTCTGAAGATGAGGCAGGAGCAGAGGAAGCAGCAAGCTGCCATCGCCCCCTGAGCAGGGCCCTGGGCACGGTGCTGCCCGCCTCAGGGCATGCCACTGGGGCGCTGGGTCTCTGCAGCTCCTGCTCCCGCGGGGCAGGTTGTCCCGGAGCGCACAGGTCCTGGGGAAATCCCAGCTTATGTCGCAGCCATGGTGGGACCCACTGCTGGTGCAGGGCTTTGGGGCGCTTGCCCAGGGCTGGAAGTCCTGGGAGAGCGAACCTGGAGCACAAATGCTAGCAGTGTCCTCTGCATGACATCAAAATCATGGATTTGCTGGAGTGAGCCAAAAAAACCCTCTTCAAAAAGCTCCTCCAACACCCTGGCTGCAAACTCCTCTGAAAAAGAAACAACAAAGAAAAAGGAACAACAGCCGGCCACTTCTGCCGCCCTGTGTTAATGTTCTCTGTAAACCTTGATCTGAACCCAACTGAGGCTGCAGGAGAGAGGAAGATCAGAGCAAATGTCCCAGGGGAAAAGCCCATGCCTGGTACAAGCTGGCTTGAACCGGTGTATGCAAAGCTGACTTTACAGGGCTGGGGTTTCCCTGGCTGCTCGTTCAGTCCCCGTCTGCTGCCAGGATGAGTATTTTTTCCTACTGACGAGGCTGGGAAGGAAGTCACTGATGGGGTCTGCAAGAGCTTTGCTCAGCCATCGACCACGTCCACTGGGGCCATATCAGGAGCCTCCTCACACAGTGGAGGACGGTGACGTCTGCACGCACATCCTGGTACACCGCTGATGGAAGCTTGCGAGGCTGACTTTTTTTTTTTTGGTTGAAGCTGAGGCAATGGTGGTAGAGGCTGCTGGAGGCTCCTCCCCAGAGAGTCCTGCCACCTCCCCCAGGAGCAACAGCGGTGACTTTCTGGCTAATACAGACTCTTCCTACGTGGCTGGCAGCCTGGCACCCTGCAATCTGGCGTGGATACCTGCACTCAGGTCAGGTCTGAGAGGGGAGACTGAGCTGGTGTCTGCGTTGCACCACAACCCCTATGTGATACCTGACCTTCCTGGCTACTGATTATGAGGCAAGGCCTTCCCAGGCCAGCAGGCTAAAACTCTGGGGACTTTGAGGGACTTTCGGGAGCCAGACTCCCTTCCCTGAGTCTGGCTATAAAAGAAGGGGGAGAGGGAACTCCTGCTGCTCTGCCTTGCTAGTCTGCTATAAAGTTGTGTAACTGTCAGCTGCGACTGCCACTGATTGTAGTGAGTCATTATAAATAACAAGATCAACAAAACAGTACCAAGACAAAAATACAGCAGTCTGAAGCAAACTTTTTTCCCTGTCTTGGTAGCTCCTGGGTGGAGCTTGGCTCCAGCTGGGTAGCAGAGCGCCTTCTGCCATGGGAAGAGGTGCTGCCCCTCCGGGCTGCTGGGCACGGGGAGCTGCGGTGGCACGGGGAGGCGCGAGGCTGCTGCGGGGCTGCGGCCGCCAGTCCTCTGCCAGGTGGGTTGCAGGTGAGCCCGCTGCCTCTGATGCTGCTAAACTGCTCCCGGGCAGAGCGGCCTGCTTCGCATGGGCCTCGCAGCAGCCACATCCCCCCCAGAGCATGTCCAGCTCTGGCGTGCACGTTGCGAGGTGGACGCGTCTTAGAATTGGAGCCTACTTGCTGCAGGTAGGGAAGCTGAGCAATGCTTTTTGGGGCAGGCAAACTACCCTTAATGTTTTCTCTGTTGCTAAACTGAAAACTCGAGCCAAGTTAATGCCCTCCCTAGACGTCACCGATGTCCACATTGCCACAGGGTAGAAAGATTAATGTTAAACAAGCAAGCAGCAAATGGACACTGTGGGATCATCCCCTGTATTGGTCTCTTCGCGCATGCCCACGCGGTCTGGGATGAGACCAAATCCTCACCGACAGCCAGAACCTGAAAAGAGCGCAGTCATGAAAGGGGTGCCACTGAAGCATCTGTGCCGCCTCCGCCCAGAGCGGGAACTGGGCAAGTTTGGAGCGTTCAGTGTGTCCAGGCCAGGAGCCAGCTCCCTCTGGTGCTCTCTGGTGCTTCTTGCAATTGCTGCTCCTCATCGGAACAAAACACGCTATGTGTATTGCCTAATCTGGAGATTGCCTCTGCAGCCCCAGCAGGGCAGAGGAGGACCATGCTCTAGCAGGTCCTTAGGTGGCCAGGTTCATACAGAATTTATAGGAAAAACAAATTCAGTAGGCATGACTTGTCTCCCATTTGTTTGTTTTCCCTATATGAAGATAGGTTTGCAGGGTTTTTTAAGGTAAAGTCCTCTCACTGTGCCGTGTGTAATGCATAAAGCCAGAGAAATTAGCCGGTGGAAAAAAACCAGGAGGCAAATGGGTGAGGCTGGCTTTACTAGCCAGCTGACTGAGACTTTCTATTCGAGCCAACTGTAAGAAATTCATTTTGTATATAACATTTGCATTTTTTCATAACATAATGATCTCAAGTGACGGTAATCACTTCAAATATATTTCAAAATCAAAACCCTTTACTCTAGTGTTTCACTGACCGAAGAGCAGTTAACCTCCACTATAAACTAGAACACAGTCCTGATTTATGCCATTGGAGGATACAGCTTTTATTTGATCAAAGGTGAGCAGGAAGACCTCTATGTTAAAAAATGATCTCTCTCAAAGTCAGGAACATCTCAGAAACGTGGGATCTTGAAGACCGCTTTGATCAGTGACCTGGCAGATAAAGCGATGATATTAGTTAATGGTTCCACCAGGTAATGGAGTGGCCTGCACCTCTGGGGTGTGACAAGCAGCTGCTTTAAGAGGAAGGTGTGTGCCCAAGTGACGAATGCTGTGGTGCCTCTCCCAATTCAGGAAAGGTTGCAGCTGGTACAGGGGTGACCTGCTGTAAGCCTCAGCTGGATAGATAAACAGAACTGATCCGGGATATTAAATATCTGCATGACTAAATAGGGGTCTCATCTGAGAAGAGACCTCTGCTTTTATGAGCACTTTTAATTTTGCTGCCTGATAGCTGACTAAACAGCGAGGGAAGGGCTTCGCTGGACGGCGTGGACCTCGGCACTGCTGCCTGCTGAAACTGGGGAGAGACGCGACTCTGCCCGTGCAGCTCTGGCGTTTCCCATGAGACTCCTGGTGTGCTGAGGACACGCCTGAAGCCCAGCACTTCTGTTTGCTGCGAGTAAGACTTCCCCAAAAAATGAGGTGGTGGTGATTGACATCCTCCCACAAACCTGATTTCATTGGACAGTGCTGGTCGGGGGAACCCAAAACGTGCTGAGGCTCATGAAGCACCAGAAGAACAACTGCCCAGTAGCAGCCCATCCCGTGACTAAAGCTGTATCTATTGACACAAAAAGTAAATGGTGTTAATAACACTTTCTGCAGGGAGGACTGGAGCCAGCTGGATGATATAACTGTACTTTGCATTTAAGATTTTTTTTTTTGAAATCTATATTATCTGACAGCTCCCTCTCTTTCACATTTACAGAGGCATCATCTCAGGGGGTTAGGTAAAATCTGGCGATTGCTTCCACGAGTGTTTTCATGGCGCTCTCACTCTTCCTCAGCCTCAGCTGCAGCTTCATTAGTTACACGCTGGTGGCAGCCCCAGTGGCCCACGACGCTGGGCACTGGAGCGTGTCCTCTCCTCACCCCGTCACCACAAAGCCTTTATACCATGGAGCAAAGCGATTTGCCCTGCTGCATGTCCACAGTTGTGGTTTAGAAATAAGAATTTAGTTGTGTCTTTTTCCCCTATGTGGGTCTTTCCAAAGGGTGTGTGAACAGAAGAGCATAAGGAGAAGCTGGTCTTACCATCATTTCCAGCTTTCACATCCAAAGAGCTGCAGAAGAACTAACCATGCAACAGTTTGCAAGAGAACCTCCCAGAAAAGACAGGACCAAATTCTGCATACGAGTTCAGTACTGCAAAGGCGATGAACTCTAGCACGGGCGGCAGAAACCAAGGGGTATTTTGCAATGCAAACGTCCAGGCTCTGCTCCGCAGGCCAGGGCGGGCTGGCCGTGCCTCATGGGTGCCCCGCGGGCCGCGCTGGGGGATGGAGCACACGGGCCCTCCCTGCCAGGCACTTTCGGCAGGTGGTGGGAACTGAGCCGAACCCAAACCCTGCCAGCTCCCGCCACGGGAGAGCCGGGAGAAGTGTGTGGCGAGGGCAGGTGCGGCGTGCTCAGGGCTGCGGGGAACCCTGGCGTCCTTCTGCTTGCGCTTCTATTGGATTGAAGGTAAAATAATTGATGAAAAATTCTTGTCCTGGGATGGCTGTGGTAGTATTTTCCTATTCCCTGGTAGTGCTGGCCCTGCTGTTTTGGGTTGGCTTTGAGCCCCTTTTGAATATGGCTAAAGATGCTGTGAGTGTGCTAAACAAAACATAGTGCTGATGTATGCTTTTTTCTCAGGCCATGCCGTCAGTCCGACCACAGATGCTGACAGCCAACTACTGTGTGTGTGCGCGTGTTTATATACATATACCGATATGCTCAGATATGTTTTTACATATATATATAACATATTTGAGCAAGCTTAGTGGATTCAAACCTAGCAATGGCTGTACCATGTTGGTAAAGGACCAAAGCGGAAGTTTTTAGAGCTTGAGAAGTTGATTGTTATACAAACTTTCTCATATTTTAAGTTCCTACCCTCTGAGTCGTCATTTGGGCTGGGTGCCGACACGCTGTTTTGGCAGTTTGCAGCCCAGTCAAAAAAAAGGAAGTGTTTGGAAATACTTTTTCTTCTTCTTCTTCTTCTGGATGAGCACATTATGACAGGGTCTATCATCCAAAATACTGTGACGAGAAATGCCAGCATAAAATACTTGGCAACTGTTCAACCAGCTCTGCAGATCTTGAGCGCTCTGCTGGCCAGCGAGCGCAGCCAGTATGCTGCTTTGCAGGCTCTAACAGTCTCTTTGCTTGGAGGATATCTGCATGCATTGAATAATGAATAACCCTGCACAGCGTTTCTTTAGAGCTTTTGTTAATGCTTCTAGATCATCTGTTGCATTACTTTAACAGTGAGAGCCAAACTGTTTACTCTCATATATTACACAGAATTGTTAGAAAAAACTAACTTAATTGGGTGAGAGTAACTCCCCAAGCTTCTCTTGATTGTTATGAAATACTTTGCAGGGAAAGAGCAGATAACAAGGCCTGGAAATTTAGAAAATATGGAAACTTTCCCTTTCTAGGTTAAATGAGACATTAGTCCCGGCAGAAGGAGAACAGGTAGAGTCCAAATTATTTAATGGATGTATTTGTTTCAAGGCATAAAGGAATGTGCTAGAGTTTGAGGTATGGAGAGATTCACATCATATATCAAATATACTACCTAGGTTTTTTTTTTCCTCTTATAAAAAGCTCAGTTTTAAAAAAGAGGAATGCTCATAATTGGTAGTCTCTCTCTCTTTTATAAGTTATCACTTTGTAAGTCGCTGCATACTTGACTAGGCTATTTTAGACTGTAAGGGGAAAAGGCCTCTTGAGAAAGACTATCAGCATCTTAATTAGAGGGAATTTTCCTTCAAAATATTGTTGAATAGGGGATCAAGAGCCAATTTATTAACCAAAAGCTTTCATTTTCTAGTCTTCTGCAGCAATCAGAGCTCAGGCCTTGTCTGCTGGAGAACTTTCACCTTATTAAACTACATTTATATTTCAGCACAGCTGGATTTAGCAAGGCTGTAGCACAAATCCCTGACCTATGGGCTAGATCTTTTCGCCCTGCTACCCAGGCTGTGCTTGGGATTAGACTTTACAACTCATCTTCTGCGTGTGGCACAGCTGTACAAACTGGGTTAGGGGGTGGTTTGTGCAAGTCTCTGGATTGTGGGTGGTGGTGTGGGTTTGTTTTGTTTTTTGTTTTGGGGGGGGGGGGGGTGTGGCCAGGTTTGCGTTCACAAGTTGCAAGGCACAACCTCAGCTATGCAGGCTGTTACTGGTAGAGCCCTGCTGAGCACCAGGGAAGGAAGAAGCCTACGCTCTGCCTCGGGGAGGGGAAAAGAGAAATGCCCACAAATATCAGAGGTTAAAGGCTACAGGTAGGATATGGCGCGTGTATGGCTTTGGCCGCTACCAGAAAGCGAGCACCTTGTCCTGTGCTCGTCCGTCAGCCCCGTGCTGGCAGGTCTTCAGATTGTAGCAGAGTGGATTTGAAAATCTCTTGTGTGAACAGATAGGACATTTGCCTTGGGATCTGCTGGCAAAAACGTTCTCATTCCTTGTGAAACCAATGTTTATCGCAGAACGCGCCAAGGACCTGCCCCATTCAAGAAAAGGGGAGAAAAACTGCGTTGTCAGCTCCTCCTTGGCCTCTCTCGGCACATAACAGTGTTCTCGGGGGCAGTACTAGACCTCTGCGAGAGCCGTGGTGGCAGCGGCGCAGGGGACAAGCTCGGCCCGTCCTGGACGGAGATGGCCCTAGGATGGCTCTTGGAGAAAAAAATTGCCGGGGAAGCTGGCAGCTGTCGTGGCGCTCTGCAGTAAGCGCTCTGGCCCTGCTCGTCTTGCCTAACACGAGCAGGAACTCCACAAGCAGCAAATCGACAGCGGGAGATGGCCTTACAGTAAACTAGCTATAAATCCAAATAGTCAGATTAACAAGACCTGCTTCCAGCCATCGCAACGCTAAAAATAAACCCGTAGTACTCATCATAAGGTGGGGTAGATCTTGAAGAGGAGTAAGTTAATACATCTCCGTTGGCTTTGTATACCTCTGGATATTATAAAATTCTGTCTTAACGCATTACAGGCCAATTGCGCACTGTTCCAAAGACAACACTCATCCTTTAACTGGCCACACGATGGCAGAAGAAGCAAAGAACATGGCAAAAATGAGCGTTAAAAATAGTACTGACCACTAGCATGTTTCCTCAGGGCTAATGGGGAAGTTGGATTTTTTCTCTTGCTAGGCTATCTGCATTTCCCTGAGCAACAGGAAACACTATCGCCATTATGCATTGCTGTTCCAAACTGTTGTTGCTGTGAAAATTAAAAGAGGAAAAAAAAAAGTAGGACAAACTATTTTGTAAAAGGATTTGAGGGACCCTCCCAAGTTCTGGATAGTTCACACCAGCAAAGGGACCCACTCAGGTAGGTGCTTACACCCTCGTGAGCACGCTGTGCTGAGCGCTCGGTTGACGAACCGCTTAACTGCCTTTTGAGGCTAGCTGCAGTGGTTCTGGGTCTCAGCTGAGCCCTATTGGGTAAAACTCTCCTGGGGGCCTGTTGCCCCCCTGGCTGTCGGGAAGGTGGCTGGGGGCAAGGTCGAGCCCCTCGTGGGCAGCGCGGGCGTGAGCTGCCGCTGCTGTGCTGCACACATTATCAGCATGGGGCAATCGGGTTTTCATGGCGAGGTGCTTTAAAACCAGATTCCCTTGCAGAAGGCATGTGAGCTGAAACCGTTGCTACCGTATCTGAAGTCGAATCCTCCAGGCTGCTTCAGGGGCAGAAAGTCCAGATGGGTTTGTCACGCTCCCTCTGTGCAGGGACGGTTTCTGCTGAGATGGGGTTTTGCTGCCTTCCAGGCCACCGTGTCTGCAGCAGGAGGGAAGAGTGATAGATGCCTTGATTTCTTTGGTGAAAATCCTGCCTCTGGCTGGTGTGGGGTAAGCAGGGAGATGTACTGATTTAAACAGGCTGCTCCATGGCAGCAGCCTATTGTGTAACTTACTGAGCCTGAGCATAGGGAGCCAAATACTCCCCAGGCATTATTCTGTGCCTACTTCCGAGCTTTATTAATTCCAGTGGTACATTCATCTGCATAGCTTGCTGGGCTCTGTATAAGACAGTCTCTGACACCTTAGCCATAGCAATCATTAGCAAAAAATTAAAGATAATGAACTACCTAATACGTAAGTCCATATCTTGCATTTTAGCTCTAAGTCCAGCTAATGTTTGAAAACAGAGGTAACGTCATCTCAAATTAAATTGGACATGGATTGCATTTGTATTAGCATGTGAATCATTCCCTTCTTCCCAGCTCAAGCAGGTGTGAAGTGAGAATGAATAACTACCTATAGGAACATACCTAGACGGGAAGGATATAGGTTGTTTCCTACTTGGCCAGGTGAGCCACGTTACCTCCTAAATTCAAGTTGGCCCCCCTGCCCCCAGTTGCTCAACGGAAGGATTTTCCCAGGTGCAGGAGCCTGTCGGAGGAGCTGGTGTCCAAAACTCAGAAGTGCCAGAACCTGCGGCCAGCCCACCACCTCCTTGGCATTCAGAGATGTCAGGATGCCTGGCCCTCAAAAGTAGTTGGTACACTGGACATCAGTAATCTCTCCAAGAGCTGCTGCAGAGCACTGACACACACCATCACGCAGAAAAAATGTCCAAGAGCAGCAACTCGGTCTTTCAGGCAGCACAAATGGGCTTGGAGCCCGCAACACCGTTATCAGACAAGCGGGGTGAGAACTACACTGAAGCGCTGCTCCAAATTCAGTACTCTGCCATCATTTTGAGGGAGAGGGACGTCTCGAGCTAAACTGATTAGGTATTTTATTAAGATGTTTAACAATTTCCACCCATTATGTTAAAATGCGTTGAAACCGTGTAACGTTGTTTTCTGGTTTCCTGTTGCAGTTGCATTTTATGCTGTAAACAGGAACAGCACAGCTGCACAGGGGCTAATTAAAAGGTGCGTCAAGTATTTAGACAGATGCTGCTTGTAATAGCCACGTTGGGGTAAGGAGAGCGTTATTTCGGTGCTGCACCACGGAGGCTGTCATGTTATATAGAAGGAGCTGGATGGAGCGCCAGGGCCAGAGGAACCCTTTTATCACACTTTGTAAAACTTCCAGGCAGCCCTCGCTTAAGTAGAGCAAACGTGAGCGGTTTTAGCCTGAGCGAAATCAATACAGCACTCTTCTTGCTTTAAAAATACCAAGTGAAACCTCTCTGTGTGTTTTTCAGGTCTCTGAAAGTGCAGACAGCTGCTTTCCAGCCCCAGTCATGCTGCACCAGGATAAGTTTCTCTCCCTTTGGAGCCGGAGCCCCGGACGCCGTCGGGACGACGGCTGCTGCCAGCCGGCGAGGGCCGGGCAGGCTGCCGGCTCCCGCCCGAGCCCACCAGCGCGGACCGCCAAGGGGAAAGCTGGCCTGGCAGCGCCGGTCCTGCCTCTTGTCCCGGCGGATAGAGCGCTTCCCAGAAAGGGCTGATTTCCTGGCAACAACGCTGTCAGAAGTGGACGAGAAAACACAATGCTTTCACTAGGTTGCATTTCACCTCTCCATTCTGGTGTTTTTTTCTTGCGTGGAAATAATCATCCTCGCGCGCCGTGTCCTCTGGAGCAGGGAGAGGCTCCCGGGGCCCCGTTGCAGGCGCGCGCTGCTTCCCTTCGCTCCTTGCCGCGGCTCGGAGGGAAGAAGATGCCGGTCCGGCCTGCGCGCTGCAGAAAGGCTGGCGACGCCGGGTAAGGGCGAGCAGCGCTGGGCGACGGGAGCAGGCAGCTGCGCCAGGGACCGAGCGGGGCTCGCTGGCCGGCCAGGGTGAGCCCGCCGCCCGGGAGGAGCGCGCAGCCGGGGCAACACCGCGGAGCAGCTCCTTTCACGTGAAGTCCTGGCTCGGGACAGCCCGGCAGGGTGGGCTGGTTGGGAAGCCCTTGCGTGAGCTGGGCGGAGGTGACGGCGCTGGTGCCCGGGCGGCTCGGCACAGGCGGGACCGCGCCTCGCCCCGGCGCGGCGGCAGAGCCGTCGGCCAGCCCCGCTTCCCCGCTTCGGGGAGCCGGCCCGGCCCGGCTCGATGGCACTACAGCTCCCAGGCTGCTCCGGGGCACGGCGCGACCCGCCTCCCGGGCGGTGGCCAGACAAAAGCGAGGCGCGGGGGCGTGGGGGAAGTGCCCGCCAGCGCAGCGCAGCGCGGCCGGGCCGAGCCGAGCCGAGCCGAGCCGAGCCGACCGAGCGACCCGCAGCGCCGCGCCGCGCCCCGACGGCTGGGCCGGGCCGGGCCGGGCCGGCAGCCCCGCGGCGGCGGGCATGGTGCGCGGCCGGCGGCGCGGCCCGCGGGCAGCCTAGGGGCCGGGCCGGGCGATGCGGCGCTGAGGGCGGCGGCGGGGGGGCGCCGCCGCGATGCTCCGCCGCAGCCTGAGCCGCCTGGTGAGTGCGCGGCGCGGCGCGGGGGCGGGGGGTGCCGGGGCTGCGGGGCTGCTGCCGGCCGCGCTGCGCGCCCGGCTCCCCGCGAAAGCGGGGAAAACTTTTCTTTCGTTTCTGTTTCCTCTTTTTTTTTTTTTTTAATTCCCGCTTCCCCCGGAGGAAGCGCTCTGCCCGCGCGGGCCGCGGAGGGACCGCGTCGCGCCGCCGGGGCGGCGGGGTGCGCGCGGCCGCAGCGCTCCGGCCCCCAGCTGGAGCGGTAATCCTTTGCCGCTCAGCACCTTGCAGCTCGTGCAGTGCTTGGGCTGCGGATCTTTGCCGTGAGAGCCGAAACCTTTTTTCCAAAAAAACCCAGACAAACAAACAAAAAAAACCCCTAAGCCTGGAGCAGGGGGACTTCGCAGCCGGCATGGGGAGCCCCGTGGTTGCGGGTCACCGGTGTGCTGACCGCTGGTTTTTCGAGAGCTCCTTGTCCCCAAATAACGTGGTAAAAACCTTTCCAGTGCCACATAAGCTACTTAGAGATTCGTTGTGACCTCATTGCTTGGGCTGAACTTTTGTAATTACTCATTTTTCCCTGTTCCTCAGCAAGTGTGGTAAAAGCAGTGTTTAACTTTTTTTTTTTCCCCCCTTCGGTAGCCTCTTGTTTGTTTAGCCGTCTCATTCATCGTGCAGCGCATAGTTAACAAATGACTCGGGTTTAAATAGGAGGTATATGTTAGTGCAATATATGCATGCTTGAAGATACAGGAACTGTTTTCTGAGGTGTGCTATACCACTGGGCACAAGGTTGCTTGCCAGATTAGCATGTTCTGACCTCAGCTGGCTGGAAGTATCGAACTGTTGAAAAATGGCTTTTTACATCCTCTTACTTTGGAGAGAGCTGTCTGTGCTGGACTCCAAGGCTTCTAGTGCGGGAGGCTGTTGACCTTCTTAAGTCTGGAGATACCACTGTAGCAGTTCTGGGAGCAAGAATAGTTAGTTTTCCTGTCTTTGTATTTTTAGGTTGTATTTATGTTTGAATCTTTGGGTTAGCTCTGTAGAAAACAGTTAGCTCTAACTATTGTTTTACAGGCCCAGGGACAAATTTATCAGATCTAATCCAAATGCCTTGAGTTATTGACTTTGAATTTAGCTCTGCCTTGTGTTATGCGTAAGTCTCCTAGTCCTCCCTTGCACAAGGCTTTTTCTGATGTGTGTCAGGAGGCATTTGAGGTATGAAGCGTCACATCTGTAGTCACTGAGTTCAACTGAAAGCTGGTTTTAGGTGACCATCCTACACGGGAAGGTAGCCCTGTACAGTACGCAGGCCAGCTGCGTGATTTCCCCTGTGCGGCCACTTCTTGGAGCTGGCTGGAGGTGTCTGTCTGTGCTTGGGCCCCGTCACCACATCGTACTTAAGGCATGACCCTTGCACTGCTCGGTGGTCTCGGGGCAGGGGCAATGTACCCGGGCAACGTGATGGGGTGCTCCCGTCGTCTTCCATCACCAGCTCCTGTACTGGCTAGCTGACGGGTGCTGCTGTGGTCTGCACGTGCCTCAAAATCCAGCATGTGCAGCATCCCTCGGGAAGTGGGGACTGATGCTTCTTAAGGTTTGACATCTTCACCAGAGTAAACGTTTCACGAGTATGGTGCGTAAAACTTTTGGTAAGGCCGTTCTAGGATTGTCTTGTTTCCAGTGGCGTGTTAGTTGCTGCAGAAGGGTTTGCAGGTGTCGGTAGGGCCTCCTGTGTGCATGTCCTGAATCTGGCCAAGAGGCACTGAATGCCTCTGAACCTCGTCTGCCCTATGGCTGGAGCTGATGTCTTCCTCTTTGCCCCTCTCACAATGACAAAGGAAAGGGCTGGCTTCTTGGTCCCTACTGAATGGGAAGAAGTAGTCTGCTGTGCTGAGTTTTATTTTTTGTGTCACTCTGAGCTCTGAAGAAAAGCTCTGCTTATGTTTGTGGCCCTTCTAGTGGGTGATGCTCTTGATTGGGACTCTGAAGTGTACCAGGGTAACTGCAGTGCTAATGGGGGTTGTTAGCCAGTTTTTCCATATACTGGTTTCAGGAATGAGGTTTGACCAGAAATGAGCTCCATCCGTTATCAGGCTGGTGCACGTTCCATCCTGGGCTTGGGCAGATAGTGGCTCTGACTGGAGTGCAGGGCCTGCTACGGTTGTGCCATCCCCAGCTCTGCAGATGTCACGGGGGAGTGAGCCCCCTGTGAGGGACAGTGGAAGGGTATAGGTGCTGAAGGCTGCCGGCCAAAGTGGGAGCAGGTCTGGAGGCATCTGTGAGGCTGGGCATGGGTCAGGAGCTGTCATAGGGTGCTGAGGCCTGTGACATTAGGCCTGGGTGGGGGCAAAAGCTTCAAGTGAGTTTAAAACAAAAAGGGAAAACCAGAGCAGACCTGACAGTGCTTATGGTCCTCTCAGTAGCGTGCTCATTGGCATGACAGGCGGCAGGTAAAGCCCTGCCTGCGGGCATGGGAAGGCAGCGCGGCAGTGTCTCGCTTTGCATTCGGGGCAGGGGGCTTCTCTGCAGTCCCAGCTGGGATCAGGCAAACCAAAGGGTCTGCTAATGGGTGAGAGAAAGAGCTTGAGGCATGAACACCGTCCCTCGTCCCTTCATGGACGTCTGCAGTTGGCTAGAGCTGACGTGGTATCGAGGCTTTTGCCTGCATGGCCCCAGCATCCTGGGGCCCTCTGGGAGCTTGCTAAATTTGGAGGAAAATCCCCCACTCTGGGGAGGAGAGGAAGACCAGCACACACAGATCTCCAGAAGACATCTTCATTGATGCTGTCTTGCACTCGGTCTTATATTGAGAGTATGGGAAGCACAAGGCTTCAAGAAAAGCTTGTTTTCTGGCAGTAGCACTGCAGAAAATTCACTGCAGTTATTAAAGGATGAAGATTATCTGGCACTAAGATCCCATAAGGCCACACTGGCAACTGTTGACACTGCACCACTACGTGGTCTCTGCCACAGGCTCATAAATGCCAATGGATATTAAAAATCCTGTTTTCTGATGTATAAGCTGTGAAATACCTGAGTGTTTCTTGCCCTATCAACATGAATATTACTGGCCTTGGTTGTGTTTTTCCTTCCACAAACTTTCTTATCCTAGACAGGATATAAAATGGAGATGATAAAAAGAGCAGGAGGGAGGGAGAGGAAGAGTGTTGCTTGTGGATCTCCTTCGCTCCTCCAGGATACCAACTCTTGCTCTTAGCAGACCCACTTTGGATTCTGAACTTAAGTTTACACCAGTGAAATTAGTTCTGCCAAAATGAATTGGGTAGGGATCACTAGGGGAGGCAGCATTGAATTGCTGCAGTTAATCCACTTTAAGGAGATACTGCCAACTTGAAATATAACTTTAATTCTTTTCTGGAAACAGATTCTGGCTTATTTTTAGTCTCATACTGCTTGTATTGCCCTTATGGGAAGGCTCTGGAAGTAAGCTGGGTGGGAGTATTGATACAAGGAAAGGCTTTGGGGTTCCTCTCTTCGTGTTGTCCTTTTGTGGTCAGGTGGACTTCTTGGATGAATCTGGTGCCAGTGTCCACATCTGATTACTGAAGCATGTTCATGCTATTATGTGCAACAGCAACTGTTTTCAAACTCAGTTGGCAGAGGCCTAAAAGAAAGTCAGAAGCGCTAGTCCCTGTGTTGTGGCTCAAAGTTAATATACTTTTTTCCTTTGTTAGTTTTTGTGGGTTCTGCGGAAGCGCTTCAGATGGCCGTACCTCCAGGCCACGGCTCTACAACCGCTGCTGCAGTGGCTTTGGTGGGCCCAGAGGGAGGCTGGACTGCTGCCATCAGCAGCAACAGCATAGCTCTGCTGATATAATAGGGTTAATTCAGATTTGGACTGCTATAAGAACTAATTAAGAAAGCTAGAAAGAAAAAATTCCAATATCCCAGTTGCTTCCACGTTTTCCCAGTTTGCTTTTATTTAAAGCTGAGTCTCTTGTGCGGTCTGAAAACCTTCCCCCCACCCCGAAGCTGTCAGCTGCGTTGGAGTGCCAGGAAACTTGGTGAGAAGTGCCCTGGAAAACCCTCGTTCCCCACAGAAGTTTCCTTGGCTCTGTTATTAGAAGATTTAATAGATGGACGGCAATCTGCCTTGATGTGAGGGGACTTGGGCCACTCGGAGGTGCGCGCGTGTCCTGGTGATGCCCAGGGTCGCTGCAGGCGCACGTCTGCCCTTTGCCCCCTGCCCAGCTGGAGGGGTAAGGGAAGGCTTTCCCCGCCGTCAGCACCTCTTCTGCCTCCTCGTACTCAGCCGTTTCAGTGCAGTTCTGCCTTTTCCCGTCCCAGTGCTGCAGGGGGAGGTTTCCGGGAGCCCTGAAGGGCGAAGCACAGCAGAGCTGGTGTCCAGTGCCCAAAGGGAGTCCGGGCGGGGGGACAAAGCCGGCTGACCCCCTAGGAAATAAGAAGCAGGGAATCATCGTTGGGGGTAATGCACCCATACTGCGAGAACCGAGGATGCTGAGAGTAGGCAGCTGAATCCCGCACCTCAAGCGATGTGGTGCTCGCACCCTTGCCCGGAGGGAGGTGCGGGGCTGGCTACCGCGGCGGAGCCGGCACCGCCAGGAACTCGTCCCGCCTCGCGCCCAGGGTGCTGCGTTTTCGCGCACCACTGCTCTGTCGCCTGCGAGTCTCCTTCCTCTGCGTCCGTATCAGTGCCTCGCTCTGGTGTTCTTGTTTAAAATCCAAACTTGATGTTCTGATAAGAAAATAATGAAACAGTTCTAATTAAGAGCAAAATTCTTTCTTTCAGGTGCTTGTGCAGTGTCTAACAGTAGGATTTTAGTTGCATTAGTCTGCTTTAGTTAAATACCTTTGGGCCTGATCGGTTTTGCAGCCTGTACCCTTGTAAATCTTTTTTTTTTTTTTTGTCTAAGCAGTCCCTTATTGAAGAATACTGGAGTAGTCATGAGCTTGGTTAGTCATGAGCATGGTTTCAAGAGCAATTACTTCAACCGGGGGGGGGGGGGGGAAGGGCGATGCCCCTTAAGTCCGATTGCATCTCTTCTCCTTGGGTCAAATCAGTGTCATGACTCAGTATCTTTATCCTTCTCCAGGTTGATAATGATATTGTCTTCTTGACTGCCTTCTCCTTGGGTTTCTTTCTTGTCTCTGTCTTAATTCGTCTGTGTCAGGAAACCAAATCAGAAGCAAGCCTCGGCTTTGTGTGCTGCTTAGGAAGCTGGTGAGATCTTCTGGCTTACTGCTCTGCCAAGAGCTGCACTCGGATGGTGGCTTGTCTAGGGGGGTGGGGGTGTAACACCCGTGCTGGTTATGGGGGCTGTGGCTGGACAGGGTCCCTTGCCTTGAACCACTCTCCTTTTCTCTGTACCCCCCCCCCCCCCCCCCGGATTCGTTTGTTCCTCCCAGGTCAGGAGAAGCAACCTGTCATTTAGGTGTTTGCGGTGCAACGCCTCAGGCTTGGCTGCCTTCCTCCTTTGTGGGAGAAGGAAGGTAACTGAAGCGACCTGGGGTGGTTTTGTGCAGCCTTATAAACAAGGCGCTTCCTTTGTTACAGGCTAACACGGTTATTTCAGTTTGTGTGCTTAGTGCTGCTTTAATGTGGAGGCTTTCCAGCTGGGGCTTGTTTTATTGAATTAAAAAATGGTGAGCCAACTGCCACAGAATCGGGTTGCAGAAGACAGATGTTCAGAAGTCAGGCTTTCATGTCACCTGCCGCGTGTTAATTCAGCTCCCTGCCTGTGCGGGCTGGTGTGGGGCTCTGTCCCAGAGGCCCTACGGGGACCTCACCGAGCAGCGCTTTGCCGCTGGCTTTGCCTTCCCCTCGGGAGGGCACGCTGCTGGTGTTCCCAGTGCAGCAGTGAAGGGTTTTTTCCTCATTAAAGTGCTTGAAAGTGTCAGCAACGCGCTCCCTCCATCCCGACCCTTCCGGAAGCGGCAGGGTAACGTGTCCTGTCCCTGCAGGTGTGGACTCGCGTACGCGGAAGTGATGCCCTGCAGGAGGTGCAGGGCTTGATTGAGGTGAGGTGGTAGCACTGCATTGGGTTTTAACTAACTTCCTGTTTTTGAAGGTCACGTTACTGCAAACGCCCCAAAATCTGATGCACCTTGGGAGCATGCAGAGGAAGGATGATAATCCCGAGGAGGGAGGTCTGGGTGGGGAGCCAGGAGATGTGTTCCTGCTGCCCTAGCCCGAAAGCCCTGAGCTGGGAAGGTCCCACGTGCCTTCCCTCGGCCAGCAGTCGCTGGGGACTGGGGCACCTAAGCCATGGTGAACCTGGCCTCTCTGACCTCTGGGGAGGAACACAAAGTGGAAAAAAGGCCTTGGGGAAGGCATATATTGACTTAAGAGGTGTGTGCCAGCGGTTGGCAAGCCAAATAGATCCCGGTCGAGGTGGCTGGGGAGCAGCAGGGCTCTGAGCCGTGGGAAGGGACACCTCATGGCTGCTGAGCCCTCGCCTCCGGGCCATTGTGGGGCCAGCTCCTGCCGGATGCTCGGCAGGAACATAATCCTGTACAGAGCTGGACTCAAATGGCAGGAAACAAAAGCAGTGCCCCTGCGCTAGTAGGTCCCACGGGGCGGCCAGCAGCGTGTCCTGGCTGAGCAGCAGGGACAGTAGTGACTGTAAATGCCCAGTGCCCTGCACGGGTGCCATCCGTTGGCCCTGGGCGTTGATGGCCAAGCACTGCATGAACTTGCAGCAGCTGGGCAGGCTGGAAGCGTGAACTGTGAGCTGCTCTGTGGGACGCAAAAGTGTGCAAACGGTCCTGCGGTAGGTGTTGTGGGAAACGTCTGCGAAGGAGAAGGTGCCAATTTACTCTCTGATCCTTAGTCTTTGCAGCAAACGTGTAATAAAACTCTATTTTGAGACACAGCACATCTGCAGGTTTTTTTTTAAATGCTGTGAACCAAACATTGCGGTGTGTGATTGTGGTTTCTGCTCCAATAGAAAATAAGAGTATAGAGAGGCGGAGGAAAGGAGGAAGAATTCCTGAGATTCACTTTTTTATCTAACCGTACTAACACCTTGAGAGTGAAGCTACATACTAAATGCCTTGTACGTGATCGTCAGCTTCTACAGGAAGCATTTTGCTTTCATTAACATGACAGAAAGCTGAAAGCGGCAAAGATCAGGCCTGGGCTTTTCAAGTTACAATGGCCACAGATAGTCTCTGTGACACTGAGCACTTTCATCTGAATTAATTCTGCACTTCAAAAAGTGTGGGTTTTCACAAAAAGACCTTAATCTTTCATGAGTAAAGACTTTGTTGCTGGATTTTTTTTCTTTTTTAAGCATACTTAATGCAGTATTGATTGCACTTCATATGTTCAGGGCAAGTTCCCCTGATAGTAGCCATGGCGCAGACCATGCGTCACTTCAGAGATGACAGCTTGTGGAGTCTCAAATGGGGAACCTAGAAATGAGGAACAAGAGCTGTGGGACTGCCTCAGAGGCTGGCTTATGTAGGAGATGGTTCAGAGGTCCCAGAGCTGCTTTCAGCAGCTCTCAATCAACAGCCCTTCCCTTCTCCGACTGCAGTCACCCACCGCTTTTCCTGCACACCTTCCTACTGTTCTGCCAAGTGCAAACCCACTTCACACAAGCAAATGGGTGACAGTTATTTTGGAAATCAAGGGCTTGGTTTTTTTTTTTTCCTCCTTTTTTTTCTTCCTCCCTTTTTCCCTCTTAGTTTTCAGGATTTTGCAGCTTTTCTGACAGCAGATGCTGTGGTCAAATCGTGACACCCCCTCTCCTTCTCCTGATACCTCTCCTTGGTCCCGTTCTTGGGACGTTTCTGTCCTTTTCCCTCCGCTCTGATGCCAGGCTTTCTAACCCCATGGCAGTGTGCCGACGATGGGCTCGCAGAAGTTGGCGAGAGGGGCTTGCTGCCCACTGTTCTGGCGCGTCCTGCCCTGGCAGGAGCAGCTCCTGCAGGGAGGCTCCTTGGGGCTGCTGTAGCTCCTGGCTGTAAGGTAGCCAGTCTGGGTGAGCTACAAAAGGCTCTTTCTTGGGACTTAAGTCCCTTATCAAAGCCTGCAGCCTGAAAAATGAAGGAGCAGGAGTTTTGTAAATTCTCATAACCATTTCTATTTAAAATTGCAAAGCAATCTCCTGACTGTAGCTTTATTCCCAGAAATAGCTCTCCTGTTTGGCTAAAAATAAATAAAAAATCAAACCAAAAAACAGCTGTGGACAAGCAGCTGCATGGAAATGTTCACTCATACAGTTAAAGTTTGGAGAAGTTAGAAATTCCTGTAAAGAAGGACAGGAAAGGACTGGTCAAACATTAATAATTAGTGCTACCAGCTAAATCTATTGTGTGCCGAAACTTTTCGGTTGTGAATTAGATGTGTCTAGGGGCTGTATTTTCTTTCTTAACTTCAAACCATTTTTATCTTCAGTTTGTATTCTGCAAAGAACAACGATTTGCTACATTGTAGGACAAAGCTTTGAGCTGAGCTTTTGCTGAATCAGAACTGAAAGCATGTGAACTTGCTCTTAACAGTAAAAACTGTAGAAGCAAACAGTGCATCTATTAACAGTAGGATTTTCAGACTTGTCTGTAATTTCCTCCTGTTGCCCTTGGTTTATGTATTTCCTTTCTGATTAAAACTGCTACCTTCTACATGTAGCCATTTATAACGGCTCTGTTTGAGAGATTTTAAAAATGTTTGCTTAAGAAAAAGCCAAGCTGACTAGTTGAGAACGTTACTAGAGTCTCAGCCAGGAAGAACCTTCTCGCTGAAACAAGTTGTTGTTACCCCAGTGACCACGTTTTTAGCAATGAAAGTTGGCTCACAGCGTACATATCCGAATGTGGGTAACGAGAGAAGATCTCTTACCTGCAGACGTGCATAATTTGGAAAACTACCTCTGGCTTTTAATTCCTCTTAGTGTTGTAGGGCTCCATGTGGAGTTGAGGAACTTTAATCCACTGTTATCCTTGCTTAGAAAACACAAGGATGGCCAAGTGCGGGGGAGAGGCTGGGGATTTCAGTTGTCCTATTCTTTCCCTCTTATGTGGACAGCCAAGACCGGCACAAACAAGCCCTGAGGGGGAAGAGAGAACCTGGAAAGTCCTGGGAAGTTCTCAACATCTTGGTGGCTAAAGGGTTATGGAGATAAGGAAGTCATGTAGCTGTTCAGCCTGACTGGGTTGTCTAGGACAGTGTGAATTTTCTGATCTTCCAAGAAACTTAGAAGCGAGGTGATTGAGTACACTGTCAAGCCATCTGCTTTTCTCAGGAAATGTTTTCTCAGGGTTTTTTTTTTAAGGGAGTTTCCTATCTTTAATTAAAGTATATTCAGAAAATGGGTGCTGAGCACTAAGTGAGCCACTGAGTTTGTGTCCTGCACTATTCTCAGTAATTGGGTTTTGCTTTGGTGACCTTCCATGGGGAGGTATTTGACAAGGCTCTCCTGCCTACTTCTGCTCCTGGGCAGCAGGCATTAAGGTAGGGAGCAGGTTGCAACTCTTGCAGTGTGCTGAAACAGGCTGAGATGATCTTATATGTAAGTTCAGACTGAAATCTGCTTCTCATTGTACATCATCTCAGAAATATCTTTGTGCTCACTGGGATCTAGTGTTGGGAGTGGTGGGCTGGCTTTGCCTACAAGTTTTGCTAGTGCTGTAGCTTACTGAAAGAAACAAATTTTTTGTGGACTTTACCTGTTTGTTCTTTTCCCAGTCAGTGTACTTAGATCCAGAGATTTGGGCTTTGAGCTCTAGAAATGATTAATACTATTACACAAGAGCTAGGAGAGCAGTGCTTCTCATCTCTCGTAACCTCTGCCCCTCTCTCTAGTTCCCTTATCTCTTGCAAGTAGACAGTTTTTTGTTTTGCTTTTTATTTTTTTTCTTAATTTTAATTGCCAAGGGATACTGAGATTCAGTGTTTATAGTTTTTATTTTCCTTTGTTTGCTCACGGATTTGCAGGATTCCCTAACTCTTGAGGAACAACACCTCTGGCAGGGCTGCTCACAACTACCTTGGAAGGTGCTGGGGCATAACTATTTTGTTCCAGCTGGTAATTAATAACTGATACTCAGAAGCCTCATCCACATACTCAGTGCTTATTAACAGAAATGCAAATGAGCATTTTAGGAACAGCAAGATTTGAAGCATGTTCCGTTCAGGCTGCACCTTGCCTTTAGGGACAGTGCCGGTGAGAATGTGCCTGATTGGAAATACGTAATAAGGACACTGCTGTTTGTGTTGTTGGTGATTATAAGCCACTTCTGGCAATAACATGCTCACTACTGTAGTTTTGCTCTCCCTGTGATCCTTTGCACCGCTTGCTGCAGGATGGCTCTACTAATACAGCGAAGCGCAGCTGCTGCCTTTGTAACCATTGCCATGCAGTTTGCTGAATTACTTTGAATTATCTTCCTACCAGTTTGTTTACTACTGTTTGGCTGAATTAATAAGCACTTGATTTCACTATTTTGCGACAAGTTTGACCTCAGACTTGTGCAAAGAGCTATTATTACCTGAATTATAATCACCCTTTCCTAGCTGGAAAGTGATACTTTGCCAGTGGTTAATTGCCAGGGCTTTTGGTCAGTCTGGTTCTGGTGCAGCAGTTCAGTGATCTACGTGCTGCCTGTTCCCGAGCTCCTGTTGCGGCTCGAGGAAGGTGCTGTGCTGTTGTTTCATTGCTTGCTGGTTTGCGCAGGACTTAAAATCGTCAGAAGAGCTGGTGGTTTTTCCTGCAGCGCTTTTCCTCCCACGTGGTAGGGCTCGCCCCAGAGCGGTGGAAGCGCTGGGGTGAAGGTGACCCGCAGCCAGCGCTGTGCGAGAAAGCGTTAGGTGGTGGGTGTGAATCTGCTGGTGTTACTTCAACTGCAGGTTGAATTGCAGGGGGCTTCAGAGCATTGACTAAATACATAGGGAACAAAGCGGCTTGGAGGGCTCCCTCCGCATCAGACCGCAGCCCTTGTCCAGCAAACCACCACAGGACTGGAAATAGCTGTTTGGTGTGGGTGAAAGGACAAGCGGTGCCACCCTGTGCTTCAGGGACCTCGCAGCAGCACTTCAGAAATCATTGCAGGCTTCGTTAGCAGTCTTGGGAGGCCTGGGGGGGAGGAAGATGAATATCCTGAGATTTTTCTGAGGGTAACTTCAAGGAACGGTTTTTGTCCCGTCTTTATTTTCTGTATGTTGGAAAAATTGGGAGGAGTCTTCAGTGCAATCCAAAAAGCTAAGTTAACTGCAGTTCACGTCTCCTCTCTTCCAGGCAAACCGTGAACGTGCTAACCAACAGAAGTATGCAGATGCGCGAGTTTCTGATTTAAAAAAAAAAGTCTCAGCATGTTAAATTTATCCTGCTTCCTTCAAGTGGAAGGTAGAACATTGGTATGTGGGAATGGACTTCAGTTTAAAAACAAACAAAAATAAATTACATATGCTGCCATGCAACGTACTGCAGTCTGCGGCACCCGCGTGCAGAGAGGTTCACGCGCCGTGTTGAAGCTGGAGTCCCGTGCAGCTTTTGGCTGTTCCCACCTAGCAGGGCGCAGGGGCACGTCTCCTGCGCTTTTGGGTTGTGCCGCCTCCTTCGTAGCGAACGCGTCCGGCACGGCGAGCGCCGCCGGGATCCGATCCGCTCGCGAGCCCTGCGCAGCCCGGGCGGGCGGCGCCGGAGCCGCGACGCCGCAGGTAACGCGGCTGGAGGCGTGCGCCCAGCTCCGCCAGGCAGTTCAGCTCCGGTCTCCGGGTCTGGAGCGCGTTTGGATTTGGCTGCCGAGTGAAGGGCGGGTAGCAGTGCGGCTCTGTGGAAGGCTTGGGTTGAAGAAGCCAGCCCAACTGCACGGCGCAAGCGTTGCTGCTCGCACGCTGCATGCAGTCCTTTTAACGGCCTTGTTAAAAACTTTGCTAAAAGTGGCTTGCTTTCTGGTCAAAAGGAGGAAAAAGTCAATATGCATTAAAAAATCTTTCCTAGACCGCCCTGCGTATAAAGCTGCCGCAGTAGCAATACGTTAGCTTTCCAAATGTGTTGTGCTCCTTTATTTTATTCTGTCTTGTAACGCTGCGGAGCGGGCCGGGTTTTGCCGTTTAATACATGGAGTTTTGCTCCGTTTTGGGTGGGTTGCTAAGTAAGATACCGCGTCTCCAGAAAGGCGCTGCCGCTTGCCCGAATGAGACACTCGGTTTTAAAGTACTTTGCAATGCTTTTAGATACGGTTTGCTGGAATCTACATCTAACATCCTTAACGCTTGAGAAGGGCCGTGTACCTAAGCGTTCTTCATCCCATGCTTCATCTGTGCCACCTCTTCAAAGAGCAGCTCTGCGAGGAGCAATCGCAGAAGCAGCGCGGTTAAGTCTGTGCCGGTAACTCCGGCTTGCGCTCGCCGCCTGCAAAGGGAGGTGGGTCGGCTGGCGGGTTGCTTCCGGGGGCAGCTGTGCTTCAGGCTGATGCTCCAGAAAAAGAAAAAAGGGGAGAAGAAGGAAGTCAGAAGCCTGCCAGTGACTTCATAAGATCTGTTAATACCCTAGTAAGTGGCAAGTGCTTTTTTTTTTTACCTTTCAAAATTGGTAATCGAGAACCCAAGAGGCTGAGACAATTCACAATGACTAAATTAGAAAGGCTTAACAGCGTTAGGGGTGTGGGGCTGTAGTACCCTGCCCGCTCCAGCGCTGAGTACTGACAGCTGCGGGCAGATATGTGTGCATGTCGGGTTGAGCTGTGGGTCTTCAAGAGTCAAGACTTAATTATGAAACAATTCCTCTTTTCCTTTGGGCACTACTCCTTTTTGTCAGTGACAGAGTATGTATAAAAAGGGCGTAAAGTATAGCCCTACAAATAAGGCTGCTTTGTTGTTGTTGCCTTTTTTTTGCAGTGCAAAAGCTAGTAGGTGAGCGGTGGTGGTGGTGTCTGAGTTGAGCCATGCGTGTGAAAGCTTGCGCTGGGGCTCGCCTGCAGCCTGGGCGAGCTGTCGAACTTTCCCCCTTCTAAAGGCAGGTGCTTTTGGGCCCCGGCGCTCGCTCGCGTGGCTCCTGCGTGGCGGCGGCGGGCTGGTGGGCTCTTTCCTCGCCTAGGCGAGGTGCCCCGCCGAGGGGTGCTGCGGCGCGGAGCTCGCCCGGCGGCGGACCGGCGCCGTTGCGCTTGCTTTCGCTTTGCTGTGGCCAGCGCTGTTGCTCCTGAGCTCCTGCGGTGAGCCAGGAAAGGGGAGTAAGCTGGGGGAGAGCAACCCGGCGAGGCGTGAAACCCTTCCTGGCCTTGCACGGGGGAGAGGGCGGGAAGGCAGAAGCTTCGGGCAGCGGCTGGCCGGCGTCGCGTCGGCGGTCTCGTCCAGCCGTGCTCTCGCGTGGGTACTTTCTGCTGGGGAAGCACAGATGCTTTTCAGAACCGATACTCTAGAAGCAGCTTTTTTAGCTCGTTATGTAATTTCAGAAGCGTGTGACTTGCAGTAAGTTTGGCTGTCGTTTTTTTGGGCGCCTGTTGCATCTTGTGGACTGACTGCAGTGTGTGGCTCTTTTTAACTTTATCGATCTTGTCGGAGATGGAACTTTCACCTAAGCCAATTTAGTCTAAAAGCATGCCCACGTTTGACATTCAGCTGTAACTGATAGTATTTGTAGTCCAGAGACATTTGTACTGTTCTCCTTAATGAAAGGCTAATGCACTTACCTTTGATATGGCTGTTTGTAAAGGACTTCCCTCCCCCCCCCCCTCCTCCAGCTGAAATCAAGGGTAAGCAGCTAGTGCAGTAGGGTATGTGAGGATGAAATCAGGCTCGTTATTTCTGTTCACAACTTGAGCAAGATTCCTGTTCTGCCACTCTTGTAGCATTAAATGAGTAATGCTGCATTGCATGCGTTTCCCTCCGTGGCTTCAGCTGAATTTTGCAGGATTCATAAGTGAAAGGGCCCCTGATCTGCCCTCAGTCCTGCTCTGAGCGGTGCGTGCAGAAGGGCTGATAACTTCTAGTCTTGTGCCTTGAAAGGATTGGCAAGCAGGCTTTGTATCTGGCCTACTTGAAAGTGTACTGTGTACCCTTAAAAAGACTTTTATTATAAAACTACGGCAAAGTGGAAAACAAAGGCAGTGCTTACCTGGTAGATATAACATATCTGAAACATTGTGATTTGCGAAACGGTGGTATGCTATTTTTCTCGTGCAAGACAGGATACGTAAAAGCTGGGTAAGATGGACAATAGACAAGACCACACAGTTTAAGGCATTTTGTTGGTTTTGCTCTCCAAGATGCTTAATTTTGTTACCTCTGAAAATATTACTAGACTACGATGAAATTGTGCTCTATTGCCTGACTCTCAAATGGCTTAAGGAAAAAAAGGAGGGGGAGGGGAAACACTGCTGGGAAACTAAATGGAGAAAGAAAAAAAAATCCACTTTATGAGCAGCCCTGCAATCTGTTATCATCAATAATCCCTCCGCAGCGTTAGAGCGAAGCAAAACTGCTGCCGCTTGGCACGATAAGCAGCGATGCAGCATGCTGCAGCCTGGCCTGGCGGCTGGACCTGGCCGTGTCACTCCGTTGATGCCAGCGGGTTCCTTGGGGTGGCCCTGGCTGCGCCGTGCCCCTTCCGTCGGCGGCGGGCCCGCTCCCGCGGGGCTGACAAAGGCCAGCTGAACGTGCCCTCGTGGTTTCGCGGCTCCTTGCGGACGGCTCCGCTTCACGGGCCGTGGTCGTTCCGAGTTGCGTTGGATTTCTTGGTCTTCCTTCCTTGCCGCTCACCCTCCGCCCGTAAGCGTCTGCTCGGGGAGGGAGCGTGCTGGGTGGGCTGCGGTGCCCAGAGCCACGTCCTGCCTCTGTTGCCCAAGGTAATCCTGTGGAACAGGTCGTTTTCGGCGCTTCCCACGAGGCGGTCCGCTCCCGCGCGGCTGGACGGGTGGCAGCGGGGCTTTCCAGTTGCCGTTCAGATGTGAGAAGTTCAGAAGCGCCGAGGGAGGAAATCTCCTGTCAAGAAACTCGCCTCGGTGGCCCGGAGCGCAGAAACGCCCTTCTCTCTTTATTCCCTTTCTGGAGAAACAGGCTTTTGGGGTGGGTGGGGTGGCAATGGCAGGGCTGGGAGCGGGGCTGAGTCACCGCGGCTGGCGGCGGCGGCGCCGCGCTCGGGACGGCGCGCCGTTCTCCCGCCTGCGGGACCTCCGGAGGGGGAGACGCCTGGCCGGGGCGAGCCGCGCTGGCGGGCGTGCGGAGGCCTGCGGCCGCCCTGCGCCCCTGCTGCCCGGGGTTTTCCGGGCTCCTGGTGCGAGATGCCGCCGTCCTGCAGCTGGTTTTCCTCAGTCCCTTTGCTCTGTCAGATGCTGGCGGTGCGGATGGAGCGATGTGATTTTTTTTTTTTTTTTTTTTAAACTGGATTTACTTTGCGGCTATGTTGCCCAGCCTGACGGGAACTTGAGCCAAAAGGATTTCCTGAAGATAAACAGTTATGGGCCCCATGTTGAGGGCTTTCTCTCCTGACTGGGCTAATTACAGTCTCCTAATATAACTGAATTTGTGACCCGAAGAATAAATCTGTTGGTTACTACCATTACCTGGAAAATAAAATACTCAGAGGGGCCCGTTGGGCTGAGTCTGCCTTGGAGCAAGGACTAAGTGAGATGATTTCTCAGCCTCTCCCACCCTTTTTTCCCCTGTTACTTCTGTGAAACTGTTTCTCTGCATGCAGTACAGCAAGGGAAGGGTTAGAAAACCGCAGCTTTGGAAAATAAAAGGGGAAACATTTAATATGAACCACTGTGACTGAGAAGCTGGAGCTTCCTGGTGGCTCTTGCTAGGGAGGCTGGGACCGAAGACTTGGCCGTACCCATTGCACAGGGCTTGAGGGCCTGCCCCGCGGTGCGCACGCGGGGTTGGGTTGAACAGCGTTGAAATCTTTAGCTTTCTAGTCCTCTCCACTTCAGTATTTGTTGGGCGGAGGGGAAAAACCCAACCACTTCCTTGGGAAGCGAAGAGGAGAAACGCAGTAGCAGAGCAGCGGTCTCACGACCGCGTGAGCCGGCTGCTGCCGCCACCGCAGGGCTCTGCTCCCCGACCTGCACCTACCCCGGCGTTTCGGGGTGGAAACAAAAGTCTCTCCACGTGCACCTCACACTGTTGGCATTTACTGGTCTCTGTGGCTGGCCTGCAGGTTGGGGATCCTGGATTTTCTTTGTTTGCCTCTCTAAACTAAAGAGTTCAGGTTTTCAAAGAAAACCAACAAATTATAGCTCCTCAGGCTGATGCAGGTGTTGATAATTACAAACTTTTTTTTTCCCCCTCTTGCACTAACTTTGGGGCAACTGGCTCTGCATGCCTTGAGCAAGCTGCTGGTCTCAGGGCACAGCTGGAGTGGGGGAAGAGGAGGGGGGACGAAGGCTTTGGTGAGGGGGACAACCTCGCTGTGTTTTCTTTGTGACCTCTGTAAAATGTTTGGGCTGTTGTTCAAGGTCCTGCTGTAGTTCTTGACTCCTAAGTGTTCCTAGGATACCGAATTTGATATGTTGGCAGCATGCTGGTCAAACTTTATTCTGCCCTGCCAAAAAAAATGCTGCTTGCATTTCAATATGAGCTATGGTTGCATAATCCTGGCTGCCAACAGAGTGGGGAAAAGGGTTGAGATTTTTTTTCCTAACTTCCAAAGGGTAATGGTTCTGTTTGAACAGGAGCGGCATATTTTCCATAAAATAATGGCAATTAAGTAATGCTGTCCCAATCGATATCTGCTGGCTTTGGTTTGTGTTTGACTTTCTACATCACGTATGATCCTGGCTTTCTGCAAAATGCTTCTGAGTTGACACTGTAATTATGGACTATGTGGCATATTTGCTGGGAAGATGCAGGGTTATGTGATTTCTGGACAGATGTCCTTTAAGAGGAAGGAGGAAAAAAAGCACCTGAAAAACCTCCTTAGGCTTTTTCATCACTGTGGAGGTGTTGCTTTGTTTCCCTTGGGATGTCAAATACAGGAACACGAAACAATTTACTGCTCTCACCTCCCTGCTTTTTCGAAGAATTAAAATACCAGGTTTCGGAGAAAGAGGGAGTTTAGTTAAAAGCTGGCGACGTTTGACTACTTGGCTAAGGGGCCGAGAGCACCGATGCTGTTTCAAGCGCTTGGGTTCTGCAGGGTGCCTGGTTATTGGTCTGCGGTCTTCAGTCTTCTGCCCTTTCCCATAAAAGGGTCTTTGCCCCCCTGTATCTTCAAGGTCTAAAAAGCATGGATGAGTCTTTCCCTGAATGACAGTTTTTGGCAGGAGACTAGGATATGGATGGAGAAGCTCTCCAATATCTTTGATTTGGCAGTGCTTGAAGACCTTGTTTATAATGGTATCCGGAGCATCATGTGTGCAGCGAATGCAGTAAGTTGATGTACTGGTGAACAGCACGTGATGTGCTGAGCTCCTCCTACCAGTGCCCCAATCACTAGTTCAGAGTGATTCCTGTCAGCGGTGAAATTCACCAAGGTGCAAGAAATGGACAAGAGCGGGTACTGAATTTGTCTAATAATGCATTTTTTTGTTGATAATAGAACAGTTTTAGGGAAAATGAGTGATTGATAATAGCCAGTAACTCGGTCATTGCTACTACTAGCTTTGCATCCTCAGGATCTTGGCAGGCTTCTCTCCCTCCTCTCCACCCTGCATCCTCTGGACAGTCCAAGCTTTGAAGAAAATCTCCAGTTTTCCCCTTCCTTTTTGCTATGATACTTAAAGTCCTGATCTGTGACCACCTGGTTTGCAATAGTGCAGGACGTACTGTGTCAACAAAAAGTCCTTTCCCTCTCTGTGCTGGCTGCAAGAATCCTCCAGGGCAATGTCCGCAGTCCTGCTCTGGGGCCGAAGAAGTGAAAAGGAAGATGGGCCTGGGGGGAGTTTTGGCCCCACGTGCTTCACCTTGTTCAAGCATCGACCTTGTTGTCCCCACTGCTGGTTGTCCCCACAGTCCTGGCCCTTCTCCTGCATAAGAGGGATTTCTTTCCTGTTAGCATCTTGAAGACTGCCGTTGGATTCATCTGAACAACCACCTCTTTGTGCGTGAGCTGAGCAGGCAGGTTTATGTGCTGTGTCAGTGCAATGTCCCCTGCTCCACTGCCTCCATCCTGATCTGCTTTCAAAGGGCCGGAGAGGCAGAAAGGAGTTTCCTTCAATCTCCTTTTCTGTCTTGCTTTTCCCAGTGTGTGCTCATGAACAGATTTCTTTAGCCCAGGAGGAGATTAAGTACCCTCATTTGAGGGGAGAGGGGGCAGGTTTTCTGGTTTGCATTAAGGTAACATGATACTCAGCCAGGGACTCTCGTTAGGAGAAATGAGGGTCACTGACTGCATCTGACTCCGCTTGCAGCAGATTGATCAAAGCCTTGAGTGCTCCATTTCCAGGCTTTTTGGCATGGTTCACTTCCTCTTCTACTGCACTTATCACTGGGGCCATCAGACAGCAGAGCCAAAGCCGCCTGGTCCCTAGGAAGGGGAAGTGGGTCTGTCCTCAGATTGCAGTGGAGTCTGCAATGTGTCTGTGGAGGATGTTGTCACCTGTACGCGTGTTATTTCCTAACTGCTGAGCTTTGTTCCCTGGGCCCAAGAAAGGGCTGATCCCTTCTGTAACATAATAATCAGAATTATTATGTTACGCCCTGCACCCTTCTTAAAACTTTCAGTACTCCTTTCCCCTGTTCCCCCCACCCATCTGTTACTCTGCCCTTTTATCGGTAGCTTTATTTGGTGAGTCAGCTCTTCCAGGAAACTCAGCCTATTCCGGCTTTGGTATTTTCTGGCCCATCGTCCTTTCTGAAGATAAGGACAACTTTTCTGCAAGTGCATGCCAGGAGGCAGCATGCCCTTGAGGGTAGAGCGCCGACAGGATTCGGAGACCCGTCCGTGCCGGGGCCGCTCGCCTCGCTCTTAAGTTCACAAAAGTGGGCTATATCAAAAGCTCAGAGCACAGGACATCATGGGCGAGGGAGACAATGAGCATCCTTTGGAGAAGAGCCTGGAGTCTTCAAGGTCCCTTCCAGGTGACACCCTTGGCCGTAGAGAGGACGGTGGTGCTGGTCTGCTTGGTTATGAAAACCAACTGCGAAGATGGGTAGATGAAGTTCTGCTAAATCCTCATGGGCCCCATGTCGTCCCCAGTGTGAAAGGGATGACTGAAGCCCGTAGCGCTGGCAACAGCCATCTGGGATCACCCCAACAGGCACTTGCAGAGGGAGCTCGGTTTTCTTAGTACAGCACTCCTGAGGTATAATAACTGTTAACTGTTATCCTCACTCTGGGTAAAGAAATATTAGTCCTTCTTCTATACCTTGTTTTTTTGCTACTTATTGTTCTGCTTACTATGGTGGTTTGGATGGTTAATCTGCTATTATTTCTGCTGTCCTTCCCACACATGTTTCCACTCTGAAAGCTGGTTTGCACAGTGCTACTAGTACTTGGTATCATTACTGCATTTCTTTCTGATGGAAATACCCGTAAGAACTTCAGCCTGAATATAGGAGAAAGGATATTTGTTTAAAATTTAACCTTTGTTTTCCTAGGGCACTGAACTTCACTCTTCCAGTTAGAAACGACCAGCAAAAATCCCCTCCAGTGGAAAACTTGGACGTATCCCTGCTCCCCTAACTGAAAGGCTCCTCCTTCTCGAAGGTGTTTTAGTTGCATGTCCTCCATTGCAAGCCACACTCTGAGCTTTACTCAGCTTCAGCTGTTTTTCTTTTGGACCTATAGGCTCTTACTGTTTTAAACAGAAAGGCTTTTTTTGTTTTGCTTTTGTTTCTCCCCTGCCTCGAGAACCGTGCATGTCGTCAACCCTTGCCCTCAGATGTGAGGGACAGTAGTGTGATTGGTTTGGATCTATGGAGTTCTCCCTATAATCAGGAGATCTGCCTAAAATGTGGTCCGTGTGGGTAAGCATAGCCTGCTTAGTTGCTAAATTATTAAGAGTTTTGTCAAAGCATTGCATGTACTTGCATAGAAATGATTGTGTACAAAAAGTAATATAAAAATTGGCAAGAAAAGCTGTAATTAAAAATGTATTGGTTGGGTGATAAGACTGAGCAGGCAATGAAGTAGGTGTGCTGATTGACTCTGAGAGTCAAAAGTTTGACAGTTTGGGGGGTTATTTTTAATTAGCGGAGGCTTTTTAAAATTTTAAATCTTGTCCTTGGCTCTCTTGCAGAAAAGTTACAGTGAGCAGAATAGGCTGCTCTGTGATGTGTTTTTATATTTGTAGGCTTTTTTGTAAATCAGGTTGTCTTTTCTGCTACTTGTATGATAAATGGAACAATACAGGAGTGATCAAATTTTAAACTATTCATGAGGTCTAAGCCAAGCAAAGTGATTTAGTCTTTCTTCTACACATATTAAATATAAGCCATGATTTCAGTCGAATAGTTGAGCTTTGTACTTGTGCAGTATAATTATCTCCAGTTTTAGCAGATGATGTTTTTCTTTAAAAACCTGTGGTTTTTATTAGAAACTTTTCTATGACTGACTTGTATTTACTTTGTGGCTTGAAGATAGTATCTAAAGCAAGCATGAAATGAGTTTCTTTTGATTAGTTGTTTTTGGTTTAGATGCCTTCTAAAAAACTAGTAAATCAAAAAGAATTTTTATTTTTCTGCCACTACTTTTTCTGAAAACAGGGACAGTAGGTGGCAAAGACACTTGTTTGCTGTATGGGGGACACTATTAAGCAATGTTTTGCACAGATATGTTAAGAATAGTCTATTTCTTATTACAGTGGCTCGTGCAGGATCCTTCCGAAAGCGAGCCTCGCTGTGTAGGCAACCTACCTGATCTGCAGAGCAGAAGTTTATCTTTAATGTTGAAATCTGCCTACTCCATTAATTTTTACCAGGGCTTGCTAATTTTTACAGAGGTTTGCTAGGTAACTTCTATCATGTGCCAAGTGGGTTCTGCACATCATGGTTCTGCAATGGTTCCCCAGAAGTTTGGGAGACCGAGTGAAGAAGGGGGGTCTCCGGCAGGCACTTGGGAGTTGTTGTACCTGGGCAAAACACATTCCCAGCTCATGTCTGAACCAGTCTGCCACTTGAGTAGTCGGGATTTAAGTAGGTCGGGCGGTGCAAAGATAGACCAGTGGTAGGAGTTACACAGATGGAGAGGGAAAGTGAGGTGCAAAGTGAAGCTTGCCCAAATTCAGGCTAAGAATCTCGGAAGTGCTGGGGACGGAAAACTTAAATCATCTATCGCCGCTTAAGGCTCCAATTGCTTGAAGTCTTAAATGCTGTTTGGTAATTAGTTGCATATACTGACACTTTTAATTCCAGCCATGTCCTGGTCCATCACCTTCAAACAGTACTTGTTCTTAAGTGATTGCAGAAAGATTTACCATCTAGCAAAATGCCAAGCCCCAACTGATCTTTCATGGGCTTATTGATGTGTATATATGGGCTTTTTTAATTTGGACAACGTACAAAAATAGCTATTATCCCTAATGCCTTCATTTCAGAACGGCTGCTTATGGCAAAAAAAAAAAAAAAAGGGCCTTGTACAAAGGTATCAATTCTCTGTTAAAATAACTGTTCTAAGTAGATAGGTGGGTGAATATTTAAATATATGTTCTTTTTCTGAGCAGCTTCATGATAGAAGGAGGGACATACTGCAGCAGTAACGCTTTTGCACTGTCAAATGCATACACACTTGAATCTGCGCCAAATTCGGCAGAACAGCCTGGTATCGACCAGGGCAGTTTTCACGTACAGCTCCTGCCTGAGGGACTGTAAGTGAGGGTAGATGGTGAGCTGCCAACTCAGAACGACGTTCCTGGTAGAACAGGCTTCACTGGCCACATCTGTTAAGCGCTTTTAAGTGTTTTGTATTTGATGCGTTGGCTGTTGTCTTTCCAGTGAATCCCTTTAGCTCACATCTGGTTTGGATCCCATGCTGAAAGGCTGACCAGCTTTTAGCTTAGTTGGTCTGTCTGGGAGAACAGAGTAAGACCCTGAATTTGAAAGTTTAGGAGGTGGGATAAATGCTAGGATCACTATCTGGTAAAACAGCAGAAATTTGTCCTCAGCTTTTGGCTCATGTCTGTTTGGTTCCTCCAGCAGCCTCTGCTTTTGTACCGTAGGGTCATCACGCAGCAGTGCAGAGCGAGGTGTGCACAGCTTAAATGATGGTTCTCGTTTTATAGCTGACCTTCTGTGTTCCCTTCTGTCATTGGCACATATTTTTAGCCTTCCTAGTACCTTATTACTATAAGATCAGGTTGCCTATATCTGTAGCAAAACCCCACACAGGTGGACAGCAGATGACTTGCCCAGCCTGGACGTGGGCTTTGCTGCAAGGTGGCCAACGGAGGTGGCGATGCAGCTTTCACCTGCTCCTAATGCACAGGACCAGGGTCCAGGCTCTGGTAACAACATGAAGCTGCGGATGTCGCACACAGAAATCTTCAGCTCTTCACGCTGGATGGTGCTGTCACTTGACAACTGAATGCGATACCCCTGGAGCTGCTCCATCCTGCCCTCCACTATAGCTGTGTTGTTCCCATCTTCTCCCCGGCACGGATGTTTGAGCGTCCCCTGCCGTGAACCCGTTCGGCTTGCTGAACCGGCCTGGCCCCACATGGGAGCGGGGACTGGCTGACGGTGGCTTAGGCTGTCTCATCTGGACCGTGCCGGGCACCAGCAGGGCCATCGGGCACCCTGGCACGCCGCTGCTGGCAAGCCCTACTCAGGACAGGGTGCTTCTGTGTCCCCTCCACGCGGAGCTTCCCAGGTGCTTCCCGGAGCAGAGCCCCGAGGGAGGATCAGGCATCGTTTCGACAGCTGGCGCGTTACACAACCTCACCTGGCGTGGTCTGCTCGTGAAAATCCAGAGGCTTTTTGCAATATTCAAATCTAAAGCTTTAATGCTCGAAACCACCACGCACCTTGCGGGAAGTGGGGTTTTTTGGGGAGTCGCAGGCAGGCAGAGGAAGCTGCAGAGGGCAGCCGGGGAAGGGAGAGCCGAGTCTTGTCGCCGCTGTGCTGTGCAGTACGGGCTTCATAAAACTCTGCCAGGCAGTGAGACAGTCGCTTGAATTGTATCCAAGTAATATTTTCTGTTTTGCTATCAGAATTTAAATTTTTGAGGAAAGGAGGTAGGGAAAAAGTCTAAATTCTCTCCATGCTAATCTGCATATTTTATCCTTTTCACAAAGGAATGGCAGTTAGTCCCTAAATCACCTCTTAAGTCTCTGCTGAGAACTATTATTAAGACTTTGCCATTTGTTAGCAACCCGGAGAGTCATTTGTAGAATGATGGCGCATGAAGTGCAGTTGTCAAAATAACAGCTTTTGACTGCAGAGCAAACGAAGGAGCTTTTGTCATAAAAGCAGGCATCTGTATCGTAAAACGTGTTCCCTTTTTGGCACTTGAAAAAATCCAAGAAACGTTGATGTTAGGCCTTCCAGTTGCCTGCGTGGCTTTGTGATGCTGCTGTCCGCGAGCGCTCGGAGGAAGGAGGAGTGGAAACGGTGGGACCAGGCGGCTGGCGCGACGTCTGGCTAGCACACGTAACTGGGGTGGCTTCCTTGGTCGCTGCAGAGAGCCCTGACGTGCCGTAATGGGTTTGTTGTAATCTCTGGATGAGCTACTTCAGATGGGGGGGGGGGGGGGGGAGAATAAAGGGGAAATGAGGGATGAAAGCCAAGCTGAGAGCAGGTGATAGTAAATCGGTGGAAGAGTAGCTGACCTGGCCATCTAGCACACCGTAACTAGGGTTTATTCTTCTGTTTTGGGGCTTTGCATGCTTCATGTTTCAGGTTCTCCATGGCTGATTATAGACAGTCTTACAAAGTAAATATTACTATATATTCTTCCAGAAGTGTTTTACTAGAGCTTTGTTATTTGTTTGGCAAGTCATCACCTCTCTCTTGTTTCCCACCGCTCTTTCAGCATGCACAAGGAGAGAGGAAGCTCTTATTTCCGCTCTTGGGCTAAAAAGGACACTTGCAAGTCACGCTCGACTCCGGTTCTCGTCCAGGGAGCCGACGGGGGTTTTGTGCTTTGTTACGGTTGGTGTCCAATCTCCAGCAGCATTCCTCGCCAGATTTAGGCGCTGCGGCGCGGTGCGAGTGAATGGCTCTGTCTCCCGCTCCTGCACCGCGGGTTTTCTTTTTTTCCCCTTTTTTTCCCCTCTAGTTCAGAAAGTAGGCTGTTTTCTGCCGTAAGCAGGCACGATCGAGCTGGGAGGATGTCTGGCGGTCGGTCAGTGCCAGAGGCGATTGGCTCGCAGCCGCTCGCTGATAGCCGGGCGTCGTGTGCAAGGTGCTGCGTCGATAGCTCCCCGCCGCCGCTGCGCTTCGGGAAGGTCGGGCGGTGTTTGCTGCTCGGTCGGGGAAGCGGTAACCGTGCTCGGCTCCCGGGGGCACGAGGGCCGGGTGCAAGGGGAGCGTGTGCCTGCCCCGTGCACGCTTCCGGAGTCGCCTTCGCCTGACCGGGCGCGAGCGCTGCCCCGGGGCCGCGGGCTGGGCTTTGCTGCCGCCCTGCATCCTGGCAGGCGCCGCGCCGCCCCGCGCTGCTCTGAGAACCTTTCTCTCGCTCCACGCTGTTGTGGGCGGAGGTTTAAGGAAGGCAGCTCTGCAAAGAGCAGGAAGAGCTGTGCGGTGCTACTGGCTGGGGCTGGAGGTGTGTGTTTTCTTTCTTTTTCTTTCTTTTTTTTTTTTTTCCTCCATGGTGCCTCTGTAAAAACACTTTAAGATGCTGCAGAAATGGGTGGAGAGCTGGAAGGGGCAAGGAAGAGCTGCCCCGCTCTTTGGGCCAGCCCTGGTGTTGCTATGAGAGGATCCGTTAAATAACCACCGCCCTAGGTACGCGAATAGGGCTGGCTTGGGGCTTTCTTTTTTACATTCTGGCAAGACTTTCTCTAAGCAGCAGTTAATCCTGGGCCTTGCTGTCTCAGCGTGGTTGTTTCCAGAGTGCCTTTTCCATATCTGGGTTTTGCTTGCGGCTTGACAAGCTGCCTGTGATGGGGCCCTGCAGACAGCTGGGATGCTGAGCCTGGACCAGGGCATGCCAGCAGCGCCCGCCCGCCGCCGGCTGAGGTTTGCTGGGCAGCTGACACATGATAAGGACTTTGCATTTTTGGCACCTGCTCTGGTGGGGTTTCAAAGCAAACAAGCTCTGGGGTTGAGGATTAAGAAGAATAAGAAAAGCACGAGCAGTATCCGTTGGTGTTTTAGCAGCCCTGCTGCCTGTTAATGCCCTTGTACCACCAAGAGTGAGAAATGTTTTTCCTGTGCGCGTTGGAAAATCCAAAAACCTAACTCTCAAAGAGCTTGACCTGATCCAAGAAGGCTGTTTTTTCCCCCTGCTCCTTCTCTTAACAGGATTATGAAGTGAATTGAGAACGCCTGTTAAGTCCAATCTTGCACAGTGCTTTTTGGTGTCAGCCTGCTTCTGCTGTTGAGAATTTGGACGTCAGAGAGACAAATTAATTAGTTTGGTCTGCCTAACCACAGGCACTATTTTAATCACGTTCTGTTAAGTTGTCTTGGTTTCAGCCGACAACTGAAACCAACTGCAGCCAGGTTTCTCTGGTGCTCTGTTTGTTGCTGCTGCTTTTGCTGCTAGCCGGTTTTTGCAGGATGGCTCCCGCGCGCCCCAGCGCCCGGCGCGGTGGGATGCTCAGCGCGAGGCAGTGTCGCGTCCGTGCGGCAGCGTTTCGTGGGAGCCCGGCTCTCGGGGCTGCCGGGGGCAGCGCCGGGGGCGGCCGAGCCCACAGCGGATCCCTGTCCAAGCAGCCCAAAAACCTCTGTGGTCCCATCGCGAGCTGCCTCTGTTAAACCTGCCGTCTCGCTTTAGCCTGGCTGAGGGACCGCAGGGTCTGCTCCCTTGGGTGCCGGAGCCTGGGCCAGTGAAGCTCATTATATGTGTGATGGGACTGAGAAAGGACAGAAAGGCAATTTGTAATCTACTCTACAATTTTCTTTTTATTTATTATTTTTTTGAAAGGGGGCGTTTCTCATTTGCCAAGGATCTTGTCTGTGCCAGGCGGTCAGCAGCTGGAAGGGGATGGAAATGGAGCCTACGCTGTTTCCCCGTTGAAATAAATCATTTTTTTAGATAGCTGTAGTTACCAATATGTGCCTGTACTGCCTATGAATTGCTACTGGTCTAAAATCTGCAAGTGTTTTTAATGACGGTGCAGCAAGTGAGGAGTTTTACAATGAGAGTTGTATTTAATTAGGCAAGTGCCCTTACTGCTAGTATTTTCAGGTACCTTGTCTTCTGCACGTTATTTTAAGTCTCCATTGGATTAAGAAGATCCGTCTTTAATTTCTCCGGTGCTGTGAGATGATGTAGCTGTGCGCTCGGCTGGGAAGCCTCCTGGAGCAGTGCTCCCCAAGAGGTCTGTGCTGGAGCCTTCTGCTGCGGGTTGGGAGCGCCTCTTGGGGCGCCGGGTGATGGATGAAGGCAGTTGAGATGAGCTGGTGCTAGGTGTTCCCCTGCTGCCTGCGATGGGAGAGCTGCTGCGCTTCCGGTTTGTGTCCTCATTTATTCTGCTGTAACTACCGAGTGTAGGTGTGCCAGAGAAAGCGTTTACTGGGTTATGGCTAAACCTGATGGATTGCTCTTCTCTGAGAATAGATAGGGAAGGGCACCGCTGGACACTTCTGTCCTGGTGGATGGGCTTTGCATGTGCAAGGGCAGGAAGATAAGTTGTGCGTGGGTGCTTCAAACTGAAATGGTTTGGCCGTCCCTCTGCAGCGTCTCATCACTAGAGAATCCTGGCTAACAGAAGTGTCCAAAGGAGGTTATAAGTACTTTGGGGTGAAGCTCTTGCCTTGCTTAAAGGATGTGTGTTTCTGGCCAAAGTGGGTCCTGTAGGCTGAGCACGGACGTGGGGAGACCCTGCAGCCAGCCAGCTCTGGTGGTGGTGGTGAAATGCGTGGGTGCCCCGATACGCAGCCGAGCGTGGCTGCGTGCGCGTACCTGCTGCGAGATTTCTAGAGCCCCTTTGTGGACCACCTTGTTTGAACCTTTACTCAGTGCAATTTCTGCCTTCAATGTCCTACATCAACCTACTCCGAGATGGGTTTTTGTGTCCAGAACAACTCGTTTCCGTGTGAGTTTTGTTCCTTGTTTGGCAGTTTTGTGCGCGCATGTGAAGGCGAGAATGCATCGGGTCTATTTTAACTGGGAGGGCAGAGATTCTTTCCTTGCCTGACCTGGATCTGACAGGCTATAAATACTTTCCTTCCTGTTATTCCCTTATCTTTCCTCTGACTGCCGTTGAGTAACGGGGCTGTCGTTAAGTCCCTGTGACACTGCAACGACAGGCTATCGGTCATATGTGACATCTCATTCTGCTTAAAAAAAAAAAAAAAAAAAAACCACCCCCCAAGCAAACAAGAAAAGCCAACTCCTAATGGCTCGTCCTGCGTTGTGACCTGGGGGCGGATGTAACCGCTGTGGGGCTCACGGGGAAGGTGAGGGGGTTTCGTGCAGTCTCACCATTAAAATGGGATTATTTGGGAGCATCTGCAGCTGACTGAGCCGTTGCGCTGGACAGCAGCGGCTTCCCTTAGACGTGCTGGGAGTTGCATGTGCGGATTCTGGTTGCTCAAAGCCCTCGGAAAGGAGCAAAGCAAGAGTGGGCGCCTCAACCGCAGGAGAAGGCGCAGAAGGACGAGCCGTCCTGGCTAGGACGAAGCATGGAAAACGGAGGAGTAGGGGATGCAGAAGGGAGCAGGCTTGTGAAGAGAGAGGTAAGAGTGGTATTGCCAGCCAGAGAGGTTGGAAAGTGCAGAGTGAAGCCTCCAGACACTGGAGCAGACCTTTTCCCTAGGAAGGCAGGAACCCCCCCGAGTTTGACCCGAGCTGAGGTCTGCCTGGCACAGTAAGGTGGCCCCAACAGCAGCCCTTAGGGAGTATTTGCTAAGGCAAAGAACAGAAGAAACACAAACAGCATTGCTCCCTCAGCGGGGCTCCCAAAATTGGCCTTTTGGGGTTGTGTTGCATCTGGACCACTGTCATAGCCATGGACCTTCTCTGAACTCGTCTAACTTCTTTTTTTAATCCACTTCTGCGTTTGGCCTTTGTAGAAGTGACACCGAGTGGCACAGCTGAATTATGCATGCTTCCTTTTGTTTGTTTTAAACCTGTTGCCTGGTAATTTCTTTTGGTAATCCCTAGCTCCTGTATCCGGGGAAGTGAATAACTGTTCCCCTCTCGGCTGCCCGGTACTGAGTTGTGCAAAACCGCTGCTATATCCCGGCAGTCATCGAAACGGTGTCGCGGTAGTGCAAGAAAGCTGAATAGGAAAGGGAGAATCGCAAGAGTCCAGGGACGGGCGCTGGGGAGGGGGTCGCACGGGGTGGCGGGCTGGGGAGAAAACGGCAGACGACAGCAACGCGGCTGGACGTTGATGCCGGTTAGGCTGGTTGCCGTGTCGGAGCTGCGACGAAGTTGTTCGCGGGTGTCCCCAGCACCCCTCGGTGCCTCTCCCCGGTGGGAGTCGTGCCGGCTCCTGCAGAGCCGCCTTGCTGGAGCCGGCCCTCCGAGCCTGCCAGCGGCCCCGCTGTGTCCGGTACCTGCTCGCGGGGGAACGCGTTGTGCTCAAGCGCTCGGCCGTGTAAGAGGAGAAGTGATCGGTTCTCCTGACGCTCTGACATAACTGGCGTTTGTATAAAAGCTGGGAGGCAGGCTGTTTATTTTAAAATAAGCTTTCCATGCGGTAAGTTTGTGACGTGGAACTGTCTGCTCTGTTATTTTTGCTTTTGTTTTAGATTCAAAAATAGCAGAAGTATGCCTTTTAAATTCCTGAGTCTGCGCGCATAGGGGAGGTTGTGAGATACTTCAGGTAGACCTGAAGACTTGACGGGAAAACAGGCATAAAGGAAAGCGCTATTTCTACTGGCTTCTCTGGGATCCTGGTATAAATCATGAAGCCGCCATAGAAACCTGCGGCTATAACTGCTTCTGCCAGTAAAAACTGGTCCGGGAAAAGGCTTGATGTCCGTAAGCGGATGTCTCCAAACTGGGAATAGGAAATAGGAGGAGATGCTTGGAAGATAAGTATATGCCTAAGGATTGCAGATGCTTGATAAAGGTGTGTTAGTCTTTGTCCTTAAGAAAGGAAACTTGGGGCGTTCGTGGGCGCAGCTCGCAAGCGCGGGTATCCCGGAAAGTTTCTGTTGCACGGACTGACGTGTCTGCGCCTCGTGGGGTAACTGAAGATTAGAAAGGAAACTTGCAGAAAACCAAAATGGAAGTTAAAAAGCAGCTGCAGTCACAGGCTGAAGGTTCAGGGTCTGTATAAATACGCTCCCATGTCAGCAGTTTGAGATGTTTTATATGGAGAGACCCCAGGCAAAAGTACCCCCAAGGTGCCTTTCCTGCTGAAGCAGAGGGTGCAGAGGGTTTTGGCTGGCAGATGTCCGTGGGACAGATGGCAGCTCCTCCGCCGGGAGGCCTCGGGCAACAGCAGACGTTGCTAAAAACCACTGCGCTTCCCGGGCACGTACAGATGTTTGCGGTGACTGCCTGCTGCAGCCTCTCCCTCGCAGCGCGAGACGGGCAGCTGAGCCCCGTGGGGCCGGGGTCGCGGCGGGCAGCCGCGTGGGACCCCCGTTGCAGTCTCGGCTCTGCTGGGGTTTGGCTAAACGACCTTACGTGCGTCCCTGCCGCTCCGTGCGCTTTTGCTGAGGCGGAGAAGTGAACCTGCCTTATTTCCCGCGAACGGAACGACTTGCTCGAAGTCTGAACCAATGCATGCCGACGCGTAGGCTTTTTAAAACTAGAAGCTTAATTTGCCTTCCCTGCTTGTCTCTGGCAGTGTGCCGGGGAAGAGAAGCGAGTCGGTACGCGCACCGTGGTGGTTGGGCACCGTCCAGTTTCGGAAACGGACGCATACGGTGCGCAGAAGTTCTGCGATAATAGGATCGTCTCATCCAAGGTGAGTTTGCACTATTAATACAGATAGCCTTGTTGTCTAATCCTCGTTTGCACATATTCCCTATGCAGGGACTTGAGCTTCATCTTAGTGTAGATCATGTCTTTTTTTTTTTTTTTTTTTTTTGAAATTTAAACCCTTTTAAATCCATCTTGGGGTAATTAAAGTCTCCCTTTGCAAGTGGCAGCCATCGAGGTATGCCGGTATCATGCCAACCGCACAACCAGAGCATTAACCAGCCCCTTTGCCTTGAGCACCTGCCCTCGAGGAGCTGGTGGCAGGATGGACCAGCCTGGTGCAAAGCGCTTTGCTGAGGCTCGCGAAAGACATGCGAGTGAAGCAGGATTGCATCAGCCTGAGGCAGACGTTGCTAGTGGGTGTGTTGAAACCCCCTGCACCTCCTGAGGGCTTAAGCTACAGCCTATGCGATGCAGCCCAAAGTGTATCTCACGCCGATACTCCAGTTCTTCTCCTCACTTCTTTTTCTTCCCGCCCGTCCCGGTGAGGATATGTACAATTCCCTTCTGTGCTAGAGCATAGCAAAGCGCATGGCGATGTTTTTTTATACTTCCTGGCCTTCACCTTGGAAGAAAGGGAAGGGTAAGTATAATGGAGCGTATGCTATGACAGCAACTTAGATTCGGGAAAGGGTGTGGGGATTATTTTATAAATGGACAGATAAATGTGATTCTCCTGTTTTTGTTCTGTGTTCTTTTTTTCCTCTCTTCAAGTAGGACAAAAATAACCATGTTCTGTTTATCCCTTTGGATGAGAATGAAAACATTCATATTGTGTTAATGTAGCTTTTGTTTATTGTGGGAAAACTGTGTCATGACACCTGTCTACCTTCTGTTTAGTTTTTTCCTTGATATTTTTGAAGTTATTTCAAACGACTTGAAAAAAATCTTAAGTAAAATGTCAAACAAGTGGCATCAAATAGTGTCAACACAGCTGGATACATGTTGCGTTACTTGTGATTCATGATGCTCAGCATACAGTGAGGCTTCAGTTTTACTGTGCTTGAGCTGTAAAAAATTTGTTTTACTTGGATCTCGGTTTTTTTCATATCCCTGTACTGAATGCATGTATCAGGAAAAGTTTCAAGTCTAGACACTTTTAAACTATGTAGTATTCCCACTGACTCTTCCCTGACATACAAGATGCATCCTTCGGGGAACAGTTTTCTGTGTCTTAGTTCTCTGGTAAATGGCTTGTTTTAGCACTAATTTTTTAATTGATTATCTTTGAATTATCTTTGATTGTCTTTGATTATCTCTGAATGTCGTGTCCTTGTTCTTTTGCGTCCCTTTATATCCGCTAAGCATGGACTTTTCCTACCTGCCCAGGCTTTTTTAAAATAAGGTGAACATTGTTCTTGAGTCTTTGCAAGTCATTATCCTTTATTGATTCAAGGCACCCCGAAAGATCAAATATTAGACCCATTGTTTTGCATGTTGTTCTTAAATTCCTTTTAATGTACGTTACTTCATTAAGTCATATTTCTTCAAATGTCTATCTAGAAGCTGTTTGCTGAAGCAAATCCTGTTTTTATCCTTGTTATCCTTCCCCATTTCCAACTGTGTGCCTTGGACTAGTCTGACAAAACAGGAATTTTGGTGAAATTTTCTTGGCTCGCTTTCAGCCGTTTCATGAAGCCATGGAGGGAGCCAAAATTGGAGGTGCTTTGTTGGAAGTTTCAGTAGGAGTTAGGTTGCATCTCAGCGTCTCGCTGAAGTTTTTAAAACGGTCACCTGGCCCTTTGTCTGCAGGGCCCCCGGGCTGCTCAGGCAGCTGGCTGTGATGCACCTCAGTGGGTAAGGGGCTGCATCGTCAAGGAATTAGTCAAGTAACTTCTAATTAAGCAGACTGTAATACCTTGTGAAGCCTGTTCATGAAATGGCCTGTCACCGCATGGCCCTCTGACATGCACATATTACAGCAGTAGTCTATAAAACACAGAACCGCTGTTTTAGCGAGGTGCCTGGCGCCGGGGCGGTTCGCAGGCTGTGAGCAGCTCACCTCCGCGGCTGCAGTAAATCAGCAGCAGCCGGTCTGCAAAATCACAGGGCGCACCGCAGTTCCCCAGTGCCGCGGCTCCAGGCAGCAGAGCTGGAGCTCTGCAAAAGTCTGCTAATATTAACAGCCATCCATTAATCAAAAACACCAGGGAATCACCTCTGCGAGTCCCTGCCAGGCGTGGTGGGCACCTGGCCACCGCGGGCTCCACCTCCAGCTGCAACTCCGATGAAATTATAACAGGAATTTATTTACCTGGTACAGCAGTTTGCCTTATTTTGAGATGAAAACTCATTCCCTGTTCTGCACTGGTCTGTAGGTACAGTCCATGGTGAGTTCTGTCTTGACCTGTTTGCAATGACCTCTGGAAAGTCAGAGTCCTGTTTCTCTCTTATCCCACAGTATACAATCTGGAACTTCCTCCCGAAGAACCTTTTTGAACAGTTCAGAAGAATTGCCAACTTTTATTTCCTTATTATCTTCCTTGTGCAGGTAAGAGGTTTTTACATTGGGATTGGTACCAAGGTTTTTTTCTTTAGATACTGATTTCGAGCACAGCTTGAAAAAGAATTGATATTTAAAACTCACTCTCTTGGTGTTCAGTTTTTTGGTTTGTTTTTATTGGAAGCTGTGCTGTAATTCTGGCACACAATTCAAGATGTAATAACGATTAAAATATTTGGGCCTGAGACCATATTCGAATGACTGCTGAAGCAATTTAAAAGCCTTCTTAACACTTAAACCTGTTAAGGGCAGTCAAGCAGTAGAAATATGTATATTGAGTGCTGCTCAATTAGTTAAGACCTAACTTCAGCTGCTTTACTACTTCTGCTGCAAAACAATATGCCAATATCCCAAGTTATATGAGGTTTGTTAGGTCTTAGTTGTAGAAAGTTTCAAGGCAACTAGGAAAGACAGGTTGTCTGCAGTGAGACTCAGATGAGCTCCTAACACGAGCTTTGGGAATTTGGAGTTTCAGGAAGTTGATTTACACAGGTGAAATAGCAAATTTTACATGCAGATAAATATTTTCTGCTCTCCTTTGTGTTGTGAGATAAGAGACAAATCCTGAGCAAACCTGAGTACTCGTGTTTCTCTTCTGTCAACTGACAAGAAAAGCAGGCTGCCCAAATATATTTGGGGGAAGGGATGGGAAGGAAGTTTGGGAAAATCACCAACAGCGCGCTTACTCCCCTTTTTATACTGAGGCCTCAAGTTTGACAGACAACTTACTCCCCAGCTGAAAACAGGCATCAAAAATCCTGCTCCTGCAGTCTAATAAATGGCGCAGCAGAGCTACTGCGACCAGTCTGCCTTAGGGAGGCTTCTCTGGGATTTTGTCGACTCAGATCTTGGGGTATCACTTTGTTCTAGTCTGCTCTAGTCTAGTCCGTTCTAGTTTCAAAGGTGGGTGTCTGAACGTTTTTATCCTTGGAGTAAAGGATTAGGGTTTACGACTATTCCAGTGGCTGCTGGAGAAACAGTTGATCCCAGCGTAACCAGTGTGGATGGCTCCTAATGGCAGCGTTACACGAAAGGCTGCTGTTCCCCGGCATCAGCTGGCTCCCGTCCATCGCTTGATTTTTGTTGGCGTTGTTCAGTGTTGTCAGGATGCATTTGTAATTTGTCTCGTACTGAGGCAATGCCCTGGAGTTGGGATGTCCTTTTTGTGTAGCTGGTTGTTTAGTGACACAGTGCTACGTTTGCTCTGTTGACCCTCTGGACGTTAACAAGGGATATTCTTGATTGTACTTGAACAACTCATCGCAGTGTAGCTGCTACCCATTTTAGACATAGACGTATGCAGATGAGCAAAGAGCCCCCTGTCCTTTCTTGTTTCTGTTTTTGTGGGCTAGAATAAGGTAGCAACCCACGTGCTCCATTAGAGATAAAAGCCAAAAGCAAGCAAACCAACCTGATGGCACTAACACAGTTGCTACCCTGTAGAGTAATGGGCAGCTCCCATGCACTCTTCGTTCTGAACTGCTGGAGACTTCACTTATCTTTAAGCATTCAAGGTAATTCCATTAACTGAAAATGTCAAGGGTTTACCTTGATAAATGGCATCTATAGCTGAATGTTGATGTTTCTTTTAATTACTTTAAATTAATAGAATTACCCTAAGTGCTTCATTGCAAGTGAAGCATCACGGCACTTGGTAGCAGGTCTCCGTACCGTTGAGCTTTCTAAGGAGGCAGCATGTTCCACTGAGAGCCCTGCCAGCACCTCTCTGGTGAAGCTGGTCTACCTGCCCTGCAGTCTGTAATCAAACTGCATGTTATTCAGCTCTCCTTTCAGAGAGAGGAAGAGAAAGTCCATGGGTTAAACACAAAATAGCAAGTAGTATGCTAACAGGGTTATGAATAACTGTTTGATTCATCTATTGCAACATTTAAAGGTAACTGAATAAACTCCTGGAGGAAAGGGCGGCTTAGAATAAGTGTAGTCAATGTGTGTTTTTAGAGAGAGACCAACCTGACAGCCATAAGCTAATGTAGGAGGTGCCAGAAATGGAAAATGTTCCTTTTGGTTGGTAAAGATGGTTTCTGGACTATGGTCTTCAGTTTTGTAAACAATGAATTAGGAGGAAACGGTTAATAACAGAAGGATTTTGCCACTTTTAAGTGGATCCAAATTAAGTCTTAAAACATCTTGAAAATAACTTCAAAGGAGTCTTTGTTCTGGGATGTTGTTCATGTGTCCCTCTGCCTGCCATGAATGGGGAAGGGGAGAAGAGCAGTATTTGAGCTAGGGGATGTGTAAAGAGTACAGCAGCAATCTCCAAGTACGTATATGAGTTGTTCTGTGCACACTATCTACTATTTGTATTCGTACATCTATAATATAGCATTTGTAGGAACAGAAATCATATTGTTTGCTTGAATAAATATATATTCACAACTGGATCTTGTCCAGCGCAGAAAAGGCTCCTGCAGGGTAGCTGTGGGAACGCCAGGAAGCATTGCGTAAATATCTCTGCTCTCTCACTTGCCCTTCTTAGTGAAAAGAAAAATTCCTCTTGTATTTGTAAGATCTGCCCAATTTTGCAAGCTGAATTTTGGTTAGCTGGCCTGTTCATCAGTGTTGACTTGAATACGTGGCCATCTGGGCACGATGTGCTTTGTGCCAGGTGTCCATACAGCACTTTGTACAGTCCTCTCGGGGTTCTCAAAAGCCCAGTTTCTACAGCTTTCCGTTTGTAAACGTTTCAGATCCGTTTGAGTGAACCAGGAGATTGTGCTCCTGGAGATGTCTGGTTTTTATCTGTTGACTTACTCTCCCCCTAAACTCGTATCACTTAACCTGGCTACTTCTGTGACGTTTCTGTTCCCCTCTTAGTATCTTTTTGAATCGCTTCTGCGTCTGGGTCCAGCGATGCAGGATAAAATTGCAAAGTACAGCTATTTCAAAGAGTTAAAAATTTCCAAGTAGCTTCCTCCCAGCAGATGAGAACAGCTTTGTGCTTAACATAGCTTTTTACAGACAGCCTAAAACAATAAATACAGATTCTGTTGTTTTGTAAGGGTGCCAGCGAAACGCAAATAAATGGAGCAAGACAAAGTTGCTTTGTGGGAACACAAAGCATTTCTGGTGAGCTTCCCCGGCCCTTTCCTTTGCAGCCCTCCACATCTGCCTCTGTGCTCCCACCGTCTCTGGGGGATGGCAGGAGGAAAAGCAGCCAGTTTCGGTGAGCCTGTTTGAAAAGCGCACCTGAGGTTTTCCCCGTCGGCTCTGGGTCTGCCTGAGCTTGCTTTGGCTCTTTGCACGGTGTTTGGAGGTGCTACTGGAAGCCTTGCTGTGGGTGGGGGGGAAGCCGTAAAACATGCCCCCGTCCCGGCGCAGACCCTGCGGGGGGATCTCCATCCTGGCCCGCCCAGGAGGCGAGCGGCTCCTCATATCACGAGTGCGGGAGGCGAGCGTGTCCATGATGAGTCTCATCAGTGTGGCTCGGGGTGCAGCTTTCCCCAGTTTATGCTACTCCCTCCTAATTATGGGCCCGCTCTTCCTCTTTGGGCCTAATCATGGTACCATCAAGAGCTGTTTCCCACACCCCAAAGGTTTAATTAAAGGCCAAGGTGCTCTGCTGTGCTTTGTCCCTGCCGGGGCTGGTCCATGCCGCAGCGCTAGCTCACGGCGTGCCTTCAGCATCACGTCTAACTTGAAGGACTCTACTGTAGGCCTGAAGGCCCTGGTAATAGTCTCTGTAGAGTGCTTAAATTGCATTCCCAACTCTGAATTTCAGGCCTCAAAGGCAAAATGTTAACTTCTGGGCTTCACTTAAATATTCATGTTCTGTTCTGAAACACGTTTCATAGTTATCTGGGGCTGACGCATGTTATTTTTAACCTCTGAGTGTCAGTAATGGCCTTTTGGTGCCCGTCTCTCCGCTGCGCCGGCAGGGCGGGAGGTAGCGGTGCTGCCCTCCCGCTGGCCGTGTTTTGGGGTGGCAGACGTGCCTGCTCATCCAGGCTCTTACTTCCTACTAGTGCTGGGCCAAACTTAGATTTTAAACTACTTCCTATGGGCTTTTTTTCCCACCTGAGGTCTGGGCAAGGTAAGACAGAAGTTGATTAAATCCATTTTACTAGCTTGCGCCTAGAGAAACGCGTGCGCTGACCACCGTAGTAAAGTCTTGTTTATGCCCGGTTTTGTACAGAAGCGCTTCCAGCTCGACGCAGCGCCGAGCGAGCGTCGCTGCGGTTCCCTCTTGGGCCGGTTCCCCGGCAGCTCGGCGTTCCCGCGCCCTTGTGGTGGGATCGTCCCCTGGGAGGCAGGGGAAGCGCTCCTCGGGGTGCGCGGGCGCCCCTGCCTTCCCGAGTCCGGCGTTCCTCACCGAGCGTACGGAGCTTTCTTCCACCACCCATTGCCAGAGCTTTTATTTCTTCTACTGCCTGAGAACAGGTTGTCACCGTTTAGTTTATTGGTTTTTTTTTTTTTCCCCCCTGTGCAGGTCATAGTGGATACTCCAACCAGTCCGGTGACCAGTGGGCTTCCCCTTTTCTTTGTGATCACTGTCACAGCTATCAAGCAGGTAACGGGATCCCTTCGGGGAGAGGATGCTTGCTTCCCACAGGAAGGTTTCCTGTGTGCTGTGGAAAAAAATAATGAATTTGGCGTGCATTTAAATGTACTCGGCAATTGCCAAAACGAGCTGGTGAGCCTGATGACCACTTCTCTGAATGTCAGATATGCTGGTGCTTTTCTGGAGGGACTGCATGTCAAACGTGAACATAGATCTCCAGTTTATGAATTTGACAACGTAAAATGCTGTCTATACATATTGTTGAAAGCAAACTGGTGGCTATTAGTGTTACTACTGTAGCTAGCTCTCTAGTTCTGGCTCTACTGGAATTTGTTTCTCCTCCTTTTAGACGTGTTCTCTGAGCCTTGGCAGAAGAGAGACACGTTCCCAATATAGCCTGTGCTGAGCTCCCTTGTTGGTAAATGACAAGGACTGGGTCCATTCAAATGTCTAGATGGTCCTGAAAATACGTATTCCCCTTACTTCTTGCTGTGATAAAACACCTTTTTCTTCCTGTCATATGCACGTGTGCCACTAAATTTCTTCTACAGAAGTATTAAATAATAAAACAAGTCTCCTCTGCAGGGGCCAGAAAAGGAGAGCTAGAGCAAAATCCATCTGCTTCAAATATGAATGTTTTATTCTTTTAGCGAGGACTAAAGAATCTTGTGCTGCTTTACCCTGGGGAAGAATCACAGGGCACGAAGCCTATTATTCACGTTATAGGCCTGTTCTTGCCAACACTGAGGATAATGAAAGCATGCTGCAGTAATTTAGTTGCTCATTGCATGCAATGCATGTAGATTATTTTTGTGTGTGTTATTCTAAATCTGTTCTGAATCTGTCAAATATGTATATGAAGTTTTTTAAATAAATCGATTCAGCGTGAGCTACTCTCATCAGGCACGAAAGAGTTCTGAGGACTGTTGAATTTATTCTTTTTTTTTTCTCCCTTTCTCTCCATCTCCACTCACCTTATTTCAGTAGTTTACTTGCTTTGTTACGAGTTTGCTGCCTGTATTTGTGTGCCTAGGGATACGAGGACTGGCTGAGACACAGAGCTGACAACGAAGTAAACAAAAGTAATGTCTTCATTGTTGAAAATGCAAAGCAAGTGCAGAAAGAGAGTGAAAAAATCAAGGTAATTTTTTTTTTTTTCAGTTGAGCATTCAGGTGTAGTTCTCACTCAAGCCAATGGGAAAATTAGGGTGTTGGGTGTATGTGGGGTGCGTATTTTTGGGGTGTTAGGCTGCCAAAGGGAGCTCAGAGGGAGGTGATGGGCACCCCGACGCGAGGGGGAGCGGAGGTGCTGCGCTCAGACTGACTCGGCCGTCTCCCCGAACTGCCTCGGTCTCCCGCTTTCAGGCGAGGTGCTCCGAGAACCCTTCCCAGTTCGTAACTGAAGCTTCCTTTGTTTGACTGCCTTTGAAAGGCTGTCTTGCAAAAGCTTCACCAGGGCTGGCAAATGACAGATCTGTCATCGTTGTGCATTTATCTGGGACAAGCAGTCTTTTTCTATTTCCAGCTCTCCTAAGGACACCGAAAAAGTGCACCAGCTTTGACATTAATTTATCACCCCACGCTTCAGGCTAGTGCAAAGTCTCTTGCTTCATCGGGATTTTGCAGAGAAATAAATAATAAATGCAACACGTGGCCAGTCCCTGAGGGCTGAGCTGGGTGGACCTGTCGGGCCCCGGTGCGATGCTCGGGTACCTGTGCACCGTGCACGGCAAAGCAGCCGGCTCTGCCCAGCAGCGCAGCTGGGCCCGCAGGCCTCGTGCTCGGCACAGAGACCCTGGGGAGCAAGCTACGTTTGCAGAGCTAGGTGTTTACCGAATGCGCTGTCTCGACTACAAAATAAGCTTAAACCTTTGCTTTCCCTGTCGTAGCTGCAGTGCCCCCTGCGCGCGCCCCCCCCCCCCCCCCCAATCCTGGCAGGGAGGGGTTTTCAAAGCAAGGAAAAAACATGTGGCAGCTGTGAAGTCCCATCTTAAAAAGAGAGAGGATAAAACCTGAAACCCTGCTCCTTCAAAGGCTGGGGAAACATAGCTAGAGCACGTTTGTAGCAACTGGAGTTGAGAACTGAAGACAGAAGTGAGGACATGAGAAAACTTAGGAACCTGAGTCTTACGCAGTTAAATACCTCTTCTCAACAGAGAAATCCTATGCCCTGTGGAGAGGGTGGCAGACAGCTGCCACGTGTTTAGGGGATTAGAAGTGTGGAGTTCCTGTAAGTGGATAAATGCCCAGGTTCTTAATTTCTGATGCTTTGCTCCTGCTGCAGAGACTGTAGCTAGTTTCATGCAGCAGTTCTGGTTTGTGAAAGGTGAATTACTGAATCACTTTGGATGATGGGTGGTTTTTTTGTTTGTTGTTTTAATCATCTTAAACTCTGATTTCCCTTTTAGTGAACCTGATTTCTCTTAGACTTTGAGAGAAGTTAAATCTGCAACCAGCTAATAATAACCTGAAGAGCTTTATGAAAAGGTTAATTCAAACGTTTCTTTTCTTCCAGGTTGGAGACATAGTAGAAGTGAGAGCAGATGAGACCTTCCCCTGTGACTTGATATTTTTGGCCTCAAGTAGTATTGATGGGACCTGTTACGTCACTACAGCAAGTCTTGATGGCGAGTCGAATTTCAAGGTGACGGGGTTGGATGTGCTGCGTTCAGGAGTCGCTGCTCTCGCTGTACAGATGCTTTTAGTTGCAATTGAAGTCAGTGCTTGTGCAATGTGCATGTCTGTCTGGTTAATTGGAGGATGCTCCCACGGCACCAATCCTCATGGTGACTTAGCTATATTTAACATCCGTTCCCTGCATTGGCTCATCCAGTGAGTCAGCACCACAGTGCTCTGTGGGTTGTTTATTCTTGTGTGTGTGTGGTTGTTTTCTGTTTGGTTTATTTGTTTTTTAATAAACAGCCATTTCTCCTGGCGTTGCCCCAAACTGAATTGATCTTCATTGATAGGGCTTCGCTGCCGTCCTGCCTGTCCCTGGAAGCAGGGTGCCACATCCCGTTTCTTGGGGACTGGTGCGGAGGTGAAGCAGGGAGTGCAGCTGCTTGAACTTCTAGCTCCCTTCTCCAGTGCTTGTACATGCTTTTGTTGTTTGACAGAACTCTTTCAGAGAAATTCAGGACTACTTAAGGCAATATCTTTTGATTCATTCATGGATATTTTTTCCTCCTCAGAGGAAGTAAAATCCCTCTGTTTTTTTACTCTACAGGAGTAATGCCTCCTCCTCCCCTGCCCCAATTCCTGGATCAAGAAGTGAAATCTCACGTTTGTCTTGCTCAGAATGAATCTTTTCCATAGTTTGATTTCTTCTCCACGTTCTTCCCACCTCCCCAAACTAGGGAAAGAGGCAATGACAAAAATTCTGTATGTCAGGAAACATGACAACCTGTTTGCACTTATATTGGATAAATATTTGTACAGGTGTTAGCAACTGCAGCAGGAAAAATGGAAATCACTTTAAAATTACATGATTAATTCCAGCACGCTGTCGAGTTGGTGGGAATACCATCACTGGTCTCTTGCATTGTAAGGGGCCTACAGCTAGACTCGTTATGGGTGGCTCTTAATCGACACTAAAAATCACATGCAGATGCTGATGCTGTGTTGGTGTATCATACTAGTCACACTACCAAAGAGGAATGGAGCTTTGAAGCTGCTTGAGGCCAAAAATAGATAACCATATTAAATAGGCAATCATTTATTAATGTCAGGTATGTTACATGCATGAGTTAACGTAACTTCGAGAGTCTTAGCTCTTACTAACTTTTGAGTCTAAGTCTAAGTGGAATGTTAAATTTCTGTTTTAAGGAGTGTGTGTGCATGTATCTATCTCTGTATTTTTTTCTTGGTTTGTGAATTCCTGTGGATGATTGGGAGTTGTCTCCTGTTTCTTGATGAGATGAAAATGGAAAACGAAAGCTTGAGGAGAGCGTGGGGGTAGGGGGGAAGGATAGAACAGCGAGTGCTGTTTGGGGACATAGATCCAACATCAAGAACCAGGCTTTTTGCAAAACTAGGATGAGGGAAGAGCACTTACGTGCTCCCAAAACCTCACGTACACTGATACTTGCTGTCTGCCTGTTGGATGCTTTTCTGGTACCTGGCGCATGTCAGTTCATGCTTATGGGGAAAGATTCCTATTCATATAAAGTGGGAGCAGAATTATACAGTGGATTTTGGCAGGGTTCTGTCTTTTGAAGCAGGAATCTTTGGTCATAAATTATGTGAAAGGAGCAGCACTTTCTAAATAAGTGAAGGAGCTGATATCGATTAGGACGCTGCTTTGAGGTATTGTACAGTGGTTTCAGTGTCCGTGGTTACAGGAGCGGTGGATGCCAAGTTTAACAGGGGCTTTATGAACGGGTTTGAATTCTGTTTCACAAAAGCTGTGATTTATAGCAGACTTGCACATGTGTATGCACGCGCGTGCATGCTTTTAATATGAAAAGCCAGGCAGGATACCAAAAGCGTATTAAGGTGGGTATTTATAATGTCATGAATACAATGCGTGTAATGTCACGGTTCCTCCCAGGATGCACAGTAAGAGGAACACAAACACAATGGGTCGAGGAAGCTTTTTAATGAACTTGTTTACGAAGATGGATTAAGGCAGCCTGTCGAAGAGCTTGGAGTGATTTAGAGCTCTAAGTAGCTCCTATAAATAGAGCCTTGAAGGCACTGGGTGGATCTGTCGTGGGCTTTCCAATTAATTGTGAGAGATGAACCTTCCTGGCAGCAGCTGCTAAAAATAGCCTTGAGTCTGCCAGTGCCCTGCTTGGTCCCCTGGCACCGGAGCCACCTCCTAATTACCTTCAGGAGCAGCACGGGCCAGGGCCACGGAGGCCCTCCCCACCCGGGGAGCACCTGCAGCCTCCCCTTGACGCAAACCAGGGTCGCAGGAGTCTGCAAGCCTCACGGGCTTAGCGCTCTGGGGGAAAAACCCAAGTTGTTCTGTTTTTAGTGCGTTCCTTATTGAACAGATATCTAATGGCTCCTTCCCACTATGCTTTCTTCTAAGCATATTCCCCCTCGTTCTTCAGCTGCAAGGCACTTCAGCTGTTTTGTAGGAGAGGGGTGAGAGCTTGGATGAGCGGCTCGTTCTCAAGCCTTTTCCATGCAGCAGCGTTTTAAGTAACTTGCTAAAACTACCGCCTGCTGGAGCATGAGTTGCGTTACTGGGAATCGGCGGGGCTAGCTGGCTCCTGACGGTCACGCCTGTGCTGTCTTTGCCTAGACTCATTACGCGGTGCGGGATACCAGCGTGCTCTGTACGGATGAAGCCATAGACTCCCTTACTGCCACGATCGAATGTGAACAGCCTCAGCCTGACCTCTACAAGTGAGTATGCGATCAGGCACTGCTCCTCGTCTTCTCCCGACCTGGCCGTTAGCCGGCTGGTGTCGTCTTCCTACAGGTGCCTGAGCCACGCTGGGTAGGGATCTAATAAGTTACAGTTCAGCGAGGTGAATGGTGTTTTCCTTTCATCAAAGAGTGAAAGATTTTTTCTGAAGGTGGTGATAAGCTGCTGGCCTCCTTCCCCACCAGGGATGGCAAAGTCAAAGCCAGCCTTCTTCAGGACTCAGTTTTACAGTAAAATATCTCTAGTGAAACACTTGTTGTGGTGTAATGAGTTTTTTTTTTTTTGTCAGCCAAGCTGTAGTAACGGTCCATGTGCCTGTTCTTAGGTGACTGTGCACTCAAAGTGAGAGTGTATTGGCCTGAACTTGCTTTTAGGATTAAGGTGTCTTTGTGGTTAAATCTCCTGAAGGAGGTTTGCTGCAATGTGTTTTGTTTTGTAAGTGAAACAGGAGTGCCTATGTGCAGTCTGTTACTACCGCTCCGAGCAGTAACGGGAAGAGCAGCACTGGGTGGATGGCGGGTGGTTGTCTTGTCCGTCCCGAGTGCAAGGACCCCTCTGAAGCGGGAAGCTCTCAAGTACGCTAATCTGCATGCTTGTTTCCATCACCTGACAATGTTTAATATGCTTGTGGTCACTCTTTTTAGTGAAATATTAACGCATGTTTATAATACAGGTTTCTTATTATTTTTGTTGCAGATTTGTTGGAAGAATTATTATCTACAGAAGTAATCAAGAACCTGTGGCTAGGTTAGTCTTGTAGCTGTTTTGCTGGCCCTCCTCAAAGATATTAGGCATCTGCATGAAAGTTCAAGCATCTGAACTCATTACCATCACTGGGGAATGTTTATTTTCTTTAACTGTTCCGAATATTTCACTTATTAAAGGAGGCCTGTAATTTAGCTCTCTGCTTACTCTGTTCTGCCATTCAGTGATTCACTTGTACCATTCCTGGTGATTTAGGAGACTCTTGGTAACTTGGAGTGAAAGCTGTAGACAATCTCTTGGTCTTAGCTGTTAGAGCCTCCAAGAAATGACTCAGGACACTGTGCGTGCAAGATGGATTTGCAGGTCTGAGGGCTCACGTGATATTAAGAAAATGCGCGTTTCCCCTCATCCGCTCTTGTGCCTGCAAGAGCTGTCCTTCATGGCCTTACGGGTGGGTGAGTCTGACAGGCGTCTCAATTGCAAAGCTTTTGGAGTGCAGGATCACCTGTTAACTTAATCCCTCTGCTGAATTAAAAGCATGGTATGATGAGTACCATGTCTACTCTCCAGAAAGCCATTCCTCTCTCTGCGGGTGAATTGGGGGTTTAACTAGTTCCTTTTCCGGTCTGAGCACTGGTAACTTGTTCGTATTGGCAAAACACGCTTTCACCGTGCGTAGTGATGTTGTCAGGGCAGGGAAAACGGGGATGGGCTCAGTGCTGTGAAGAGCCTAGACTGGAGGACAGCCCCGGTCCTCATACAGTCGATCCGAAATGATCCAGTGGGGAACACATTCCCCAGGCAATGGCAAGAGATTGTTGCTCATGGGAGAACAGAAGCTTGTATATCAATCAAGATGTTTCAGAAAGAATAGGCAAGGAAAGTTGTACAACATCTTCAAAGCCAGCTGGACCATTTCTGTCCTCGGTGTGGTGCCCATCATGCTTCATACTGTGACAGATTAACCAGAAAACCTACAGGGCCAAGTCTTAGGGATTGAGAGATGGATGCTTGCCTTGAACGCTCCCTGCGGCACAGAAATCCTCAGTGATGGGACAGCACATGCTTGCTTGTTTAGATATTTGCAGTCCAATAATTCTCCTGATTGATTGAGGAAATAGAAGCAACAGAGAGTCATGGATGGGAATTTCAAAGAGAAATTAAAATATGAGTGGAAAGGGGGCAAAAGATGCAGCCATCTTTTCATGGTGCTATTTGATTGCCTGTGTGCAAACTGTTAGGCATTCACCACCTTTACAATCAGCGTTTTATATAAGTACTGGAATATGTTATTAGATCTGATTATTTTGCACTTACTCTCAAAAACCTGACTTGAAATCCACCATTAAATCTGGAATTTTGAACACCAAGAGTAGTCTGAATAAGGTGAAATGAAAATGAACGTATGTAAAGGGGAAAACAGGCAAAGTTGAACAATTACTAATTTAATATACCAATCAAGTAATCAGATCTTAAGAACCTCTGTTTAGCTTTTTAATTTATCTCTAGGTTTGAGTTATAAAGAAATTAGAATGTGTTTTCCATGCTGTAATGCTGTAATTTTTTTTATTTTAGGTCTTTGGGTCCTGAAAACCTGTTGCTGAAAGGTGCTACCCTCAAAAATACCAAGAAGATTTATGGTGAACAATTTTTTTCAGTCTGTTTTTATTCAAATAGTTCTGATGAACAATGGTAGCAGACAAACATAGATGTTCAGCCCTAAATCTAGGGAGGAGAAAATGCTTATCTACAGCCTGTCTGCTAGGGCTCTACGGTCATGTTCATAACCAAGTTGAGTAGGATTTGGAGATGCTGGTTACGTCTGCAACACCGCCAAGCTGTGTAGGCTGGGCTAATGTACCTGAGCAAGCTTTTCCCTTTCTGCCTGATGTATGCAGAGTAGGGAATTGTCTCGAAATCCTTTGTTGAAAACCTGTGCTATTATCTGAGTCGCAGACATTTGTAATTTAGGATGCAGGCTGAGATGGAGGGCTAACCCTTTTTCTAACCATGTGTGCTTCCTAGGCTCCTGAGCAACGCTCAGGCATATATGCAATTAACGCTACTTAGCAGCCACTGAGGTTTCTGTAGCTGAGCAGCCCTTAGGCAATACCTCTTCTTGAACTGAGAATCAAGTTGCATGTAAACACTGATGCCCCTTATGGCTAAGGGAGAGCTGGATCCCCCTTGGGTTGCGAGTCTCTTATGAGCTCTGCTTTAATATTCTGTAGGAGTCGCAGTCTATACTGGAATGGAAACGAAAATGGCTTTGAACTACCAAGGGAAATCTCAGAAACGTTCTGCTGTAGAAAAGTGAGTATTTATAGTAGGGAAAAATCAGTAAAAGCTCGGGGGGGAGGGAGGGGAGGAGGTTGTTTGTTTGTTTTTCTTTCATGGTTGATTTGTGCAGAAATAATCCCCTAATCTGCTGCCTTTTGTTTCAGATGCTCTCTGATTGCATAGAAAATCTGTATATTTGATTAAGCATATCTTTCAAGAAGCTGCATCATTTAGTAATTTTTCTTTATTTTAAAAAAAGTAAGAAATGTTAAAATATATGAACTGACCCTCAATATCAGCACTGTGAAAGGCAGTTGTTCTGTAATTCCCTCCTTAAAAGTAAGGAAGTTTTGTTCCTGCTTATTTGCATAATTTTCTATTAAAAATAGGTGTGAGAATTTTAAAGAGAAACCTATTTTTCAGATCTATCAACGCTTTCTTGATAGTGTATTTATGCATCCTTTTGAGCAAAGCTACGGTTTGCACGACTCTGAAATATGTCTGGCAGAGTAATCCATTTAATGATGAGCCTTGGTACAATGAAAAGACTAAGAAAGAGAGAGAGACATTCAAGGTAAATGGATCTGTATTTCAGCACGTCCTCCAGCTTTATTCTGACAGCTTTATTCTGATAATGCCTGCTGCCAGCTCTACGGTTCCTGCTTGCTCTTTGGGCCAGCTCTACGGTTCCTGCTTGCTCTTTGGAAGTGCTGTTGTTTGCTTCAGTCTCTTCTATTTGTATTTGTTTCCTATCTCAGTTGCTACCTACCTTTTTTCTACTTGTGCATAAGAATAATTGTGTGTAGTACGGCAAGCCAATGCTCTTAGCCACGCCTGCTGCTAACCCTGCTCGTGCACTGGCGTCCCAGTTGCCCTGGAGAGAAGTGAACGCATGCCAGTTACTGACAGCAGGCAGAGAACATCATTTGCACCGTGCAGAAATATTATATAAATGCAGTAGCTGATTTAACCTGAATCCTTATCTGAACTTGAGCTACCTTTCAGCTTTGAGTAGGTAATTTCAGCTTTGAGTAGCTAAACTTGAATTGAGGCCATGTCAGCGAGGCTCTTAAACTTGTTGAGGTGCAGGTGGCCAAGCGTGAAAGAGCGAGCGTGCATGTGTGAGCAGTGAGCAGTTGATTTGGTTGGTCACTGAGGAGGACTTAGAAGGATGTCATTGAATCAGTTGTACCTTGGTCATGGCTTCACTGATCTCAGACCACTTGCTCCTCATTTCCAGTAACCTGAGATCAGAATCAGCCTATAGCATTTACAGGAGTATACTTGAATAAAACGTAGCTTTAGCCATTATGAGACACTGAAATACATTTCTGTAATATACCCTCAGATCTGTAGAAGACAAAGCACTCCTACATGGGAGAAAAATGGAATTTGGCCCTGTACCTTAGCTGTATTCACTTTTTTCTCAGTGGCTTTTATTTTTTCTCTATTTAACCCTAGGAAAAAGCTGTCTAAAACCTTGAAGGTGTTGCTGTATACTGAACGTGTCCCTGAGTTATGTCTGATGGGCATAGGTTGCATCTTCCTCTCCTCTTTCCATTGCAGGTTTTGAGGATGTTCACGGACTTCTTGTCATTCATGGTCCTCTTCAATTTTATTATCCCAGTCTCCATGTATGTTACAGTAGAGATGCAGAAGTTCTTGGGCTCCTTCTTCATCTCTTGGGATAAGGACATGTACGATGAAGAAATAAAAGAAGGCGCACTGGTGAACACCTCGGACCTGAATGAAGAACTCGGACAGGTCAGAATATACTCTCTCTGTTTCTCTCTCTGTATCTGCTTTAACTAAAATTGGCTGTATTGGCATTAGATCACCCAGGACAGGAAGGTGAGGCAGAAGGGTGTACTTTTAACACCACACACGCAGACAGTGCATGCATCATCCCTTCCTGCTGCGGTGGGGATGTGTTAGCCAGTGACTCAAGGGAGGATTTTTCTGTAAAACCTGCTGCTTTCTCGAGTGAACACATCCAGCTGCCCAGGCTGGAGCAGCGGGGCTGACATCTCTTGCGCCAAGGGAGGGCATGACAGAGAGACTTCTCTCCACTCTGAGCCGGCGAACTGCCGCTCAGTCACACAGCGAGCGCAGAGGTCTCGTTGGTGGAGGGGGACAGTGTTTGTCACTTGTGGTCACTTCTGTGCCTGAAGACTTAGATGACTGTGCCTCAAACACTCTCTCCCGCTTGACAGTTCTCTCCATCTCCTTCAGCGTAGGTGTTGGGATGTTCTGTTGAAAACCAAAACGGCGCAGTGTAAAATCTTTGGAGCGTTGACCTGAGTATTGCAGTACTTCTTTTTTACAGAGGAACCTGAAGAAGTGATTAACCATGTTGTCTTGTCGTTTTACCACTTCTTTAACAAGAGCGCTTAAGCAGGAATTAAAAGCCTTGCTGTATTTAATTAAGACTAAAGAAGATCAAAGCTTGGTATGGAGCAGGACAGGGAGAAAATTAATTGCTGCTTTTGTTCCAGCATGCAGCTCTTGATAGCTCTGAAAAATAATTGGAGGGCCACCGCTGCAAGAGTCCCTAATGTTCTCCTTAATAAGAAACCTTATTCTGCCAGTCAGTTGTGGTCCTGTCAGTGCAGAGCTTCAGCTGGGTTGGTGGCAGTTTCCATTTAATGTGATTCTACTCACTTCGTGAAATGGATAAGGTTATAAATAGTGCATGAAAGAGTAGGAATTGGGTCATGCGAATTGTTCCCATATTGGGGAATGTCAAGAGCAGCATTCTGCATGTCAGGATGGTTTGTTTTCGCTGCTTCAATTATGAATAAAAATCCTCTTATCCCTTTCAAGGATTAGTGAAAATAACGCCTCCCCAATCATTTCTCTGGGCACACAATGCACGCGCATCCACACTGCTGCTAGTTTTGCTGGAGCCCTTAGGCAGCTGCTAGCTCCTCTTTATTTATCCACGTCAGCAGAGACCGCGTGTGGTGCATGCGCAGTGCCTCCTGCTTTTATTTTACTCAGTTTGTTCAATTTGGAGTAACAATTGCCTAATTTAAATGCACCACCAAGATGAAAATCCCACAAAGGAGGCGATAAACCTGCAGTAGCAGCTATGTAATCATCAGAAACTATAGCAAAGGAAATAATAAAGAGAACAAGGAAAAGCTAAGGGCCTTGAGATGGATTTTAAAAGTCTTCAGGAGCTGCCTCCAGCCAGCTGAGAAACGGGCTGGAAAACAAGGGAGCTGCTTTGAGGAAGGCAGTAGTTAAACTATATGGTGGTTTAACTCACGTGGGGCACATGCCTCTTTTTGGGGTCCAGGTTAGGAAAGTGGAAGAGGATTCTCCAGGATTGGCTCAGATGTATTAAAATGCCCCAGCCTTTCATTTCTTGGGGGGAGCTGCTTCCACAGCCTGGCTCTCTGCCCAGCAATGGAAGGTGGAAATGCACTGAGGAAAGCTGGCTGCTTGCTTTTAGGTGGAGTACGTGTTCACAGACAAAACTGGGACCTTGACGGAAAACAGCATGGAGTTCATTGAGTGCTGCATAGATGGACACAAGTACAAAGACTGCCTGTCAGAGGTTGATGGCTTCTCCCAGACTGATGGACCCCTAAAATACTATGGCAAAGCAGAGAAGGTAAAGAGTCTGTGTGGTGATAACTTCGACTTTCTGTTGTCAGCTCTAGGCTGAGTAATTAAGCGACCTGTTACTGTGGAAGTACAAATTCAGGTGCAGGGTTTGAGCACTGCCCAATTTGACAGCTTCTGAACCAACATTTGGGGCTCGGGATCACAAATCTAGTATCGATTTCCCCCCCCCCCCCCCCCATGGTATGTCGGTATTCTGATGTTTGGGTTCGGTTTTCTTGACCGCTCACTGAGCTCGCACAGAGATAGTGTCTAGCAATAATGAATCAATTCTTGGGACTTTTATGTTTTCTCCATCCCTGAGACAACACTACATAGTGTCGAAGCACAGAAACAGCTATTTAACAGTTGCACTAACAACTGGCCTTGAGAACTAAGGCACAGCACGTACCTCTGAAATAAATTAACTGGTCTAAGGAGTAAGTGCCCAGAGGGAGTTGGCTGCTGACCATCTAATTCGGGCTTCTCTGAAATTCCCGTCTGAGTTAGTATTCTGAAAAACCCAAGTTGTTATTTGTCTTGGTCATAGTTGTTTCTTAAAATATGCGTACACAACAATCACCACCAAGGACTTTGAGGTGGGACTGGATACGTGAACTGAAGTTTGTAACGAACCTGTCCTCTGGTTCTGCCTAGTGTCGAGAAGAGCTGTTCCTGCGTGCTTTGTGCCTTTGCCACACTGTTCGAATCAAAGAAGGAGACCAGGTGGATGGATTGGTAGGACATCAGGAACACAAATTTACCTATATCTCTTCTTCCCCAGATGAAATTGCTTTGGTGAAGGGTGCAAAAAAGTAAGAAACTTGAAGGTTGTGGGTTTTTTTTTGCCTGAGCTAACATAGTGGGAGGGAGGTGAAGATTATGTGAAAGTAGTAGACCTGTTTCCCTAATCAGGTGCTCACAAACTGATGAATTGCAGGTGCTTGGAAAGCATGTTGGAACATCTGCCCTGGGCCTGATCCAAAGCCTTGTGAAGTCACATGAGTCTTGGGATTTGAATAAGTTTTTCTGTAGAAGTGTTACTCTACAAACAGTCTTTACTGAGCAGCTTTTCAAGAAGCCTGGGTTTGCATTCCCCGCTAAGAGGAGTCCCAAAGCACTGCAGTGCCCAAAGCAGGCGAGGCTCATTTGTTGGGGCGCACGGGGGCACGTGCAGGTTCTGTTCTAATGCCCGAGAAACGGACAATATTTACTGTGTGATACGTATGTCTACTCTGTGAATATTGCACCCAAATTGCTGCTTTTGTGTGCAGTGGCGAAATAATGATGTGGGTTACTCTGAGACCTACATTGGAGTCCTTTCTAAGATGTTATTCCTAATTCCTGTTTGTGGTGTGGAGCTCTGCTCCAGCAGAGCTTTTTAGCTTGGGCTTGGTAACGTCTCTGCTCTCCTCTGCAGTACAGAACATGAAATAAAGACCTTGCTAATATATACTACATGCCAATGGATGTTTTCAATGTTCTGTCCTCTTGTTTATTGACAGGTATGGTTTCACTTTTCTAGGACTTGAAAACGATTTCATGAAAATACAAAACCAAAAGAATGAAACTGAAATGTAAGTGCCATGGAAGCCTGGCAAGGAATATTGCTCATAATAGTTGAATGAACTCTGCTCAGCACTGGCTCTCACACGCTTTGAGTAAATTCAGGCCATGTGATAAATGAGACAGTCAATGCTGTTCAGCAGGGTTTGTCAGACCAGTTACTGACCTGCACAAAAACTCATTCTTTGTACAAATTGCAAGGCGGCAAAGAAAAAGGCTAAAAGACTTGCTTGCGAAAATCTGCAGACAATTCTAGTGAAGGCTAAATTCAGGTCCCTTGAGTGTCTGTGTATCCTTCCTCAGTATCTGACTGTCCAGATAGCTCCCTGGATTCAGGGATTGGCTTATGTTCAGATTTCTTATTTAAATGCAAGAGCTAATGTCCGCACGTGCAGCGTGCGGTGCCCTGCCAGCCTGCTGAGCTGCGCCTGTGCCTGGTGGCACGGTGGCCCCCCGGGACCTTGGCCCGGGAAGTGCTGGAGCAGCTCCTCATTCCCACCCAGCTCTGAGGCTGAGCAGCCCCTGTCCCGGACAGAGTATCGCGCATGGGGTCCCTGACCTGCGGCCAGCCCTGTAAATCCAAAGCTTTGCCTTGTGGTAGTTCTCTTGCGTGTCCATACCCTCAGCCCTATCTTCAGGGCTTTTCTGCTCCATTTTCCTCCTGAGCCCTCAGTGCTGGCTTTGGGAGCTGTTCAGTTGCAGCATGTGAGTGAGTTGTAGTTATGATCTGTTCAGTAGCTTTAACAAGTACATCACCAAGTGGGTGCTGTGATTTGTAGAGTTTATAGATTTCTGCAGATCGTGAAGTGATTTTTCTATCTTAAATAGTTATTTTTCTTCTGCGAAGTCTAAGCTCAATCCTTTCTTGTTTCTTGAAAGGTACCAGCTTCTCCATGTATTGAACTTTGATCCTGTCCGTCGTCGTATGAGTGTCATTGTGAAAACCACCACAGGTACAGTTAACGCTCATTTCTGGTCTCCCCGCTAGGTGTGCACAAACGCACAAATATAAGTTTGCTTTATTCTCATACTGAACGTGTGTGGTGCCACGCACTGTAATACAGCGAAGCTAAGCTGAAGATTTTCTAGGCCTATTAAGTTAACTTAGTGGGTGAAGGCTCTGAGCCAGCAGAGGATACCAAAGGCAGCCAGTTAATACACATCAGCTGGTAACTGGCTGCACGTACACCCTGTGCCCAGCAAATGCTGCCTGTGCCAAGTCCCAGGCTGTCTGCTCCTCAGGCCCTCTCCTGGTTCGCTCCTCTTCCTTGCGGTCCCATCTTTTGTCTTCTCCGCGTTTAAACTGGTGAGCTTCCTCCTTCATGCTGCCGTGCGCCACCAGCAGATAAGGGAGGGATGGGGACAGTGACCTGTGGAGAATGCCCTGCTTCCGCCTGCCATGTTCCAGCCTGGCGTACAACCACGGGGGAGAACCGAGAGGAGATCTGAGACCGTTGCCCTGAGTGGGAATGGCAGTAGCAAAAAATAATAATAATAATCATAGTTTTGAGGTAACCATCCATCTCCAATTTCAGTTCCCTAAAGTAGGGAACGCTGCAGTTTTACCCTGCACTCCCGAAAAGTTGCTAGGGCTTTAACGTAGGAAAACAGAATGCTTTGTCCAGCCTTTTGCCGAAAGCTTACTCAGAGGCAGATACTGACCTCTGATATTCCAGCTCAAGGTATTAAAGTCAAACAAGGTTTTTGTCAGGTTATTGTCAGACATCTTTCAATAGGCAACTCTGCTTCTAGCAGTTCTTACTGTAGTTCTGCCAGATTTCTTCCTCTGCATCATTTGCTAGATACTGAAGCCAATGTCTGTTAAGTATTTTTACAGGCTTTGAATGCTATAAACTATTTATAACTTTGTTTTAGGGAAGTTGCTTCTCTTCTGTAAAGGAGCAGACTCCTCTATTTTTCCAAGAGTGCAACAAGAAGAAATTCAACAAACTAAAGTCCACGTAGACCGCAATGCTATGGTAAGAACGTAGATGGAATTTGGCTGGCTCCTGGGGCAGGAAAGCCTTATTCCAAAAATAGGGATGTGACCTTACTTTGGAGGAAAGTATTGAAAATGCGAGTGTCACTTTTTATTGTTTTGAAGCCAGACCTCTTTCCTTTTTTGTATCTTTGGCTTCCACATTTATTTGATTTTTGATATACTTATATGGTCTTGAACGCGGTTGTGTCCAGGCATCTCCCAAGCGAATTAAAAATAGAAGCAACAATAACAATCTTTCCTCTGGTGAGAGAAATCTTTCAATCAGTTTATAGTTGTTTTGCACGTGAAGGTGGAAGAGAAGTATTTTCCTAGGAGGGGTCTCACAGCCGTGGCTGTGTGCTAGGGAGGTGTCCTGTGCTTGAATCCAGTTGTGGGGACACTTGGTCCAAACTGTCCCTTCTGGGTGCATGCTATCTGCTCTGGTCCTTCTGTCTTCAGAACACGTACTATTACATGCACGTGTGTGAAACGGCATGCCCGGGATTATTCTGATGTGAAAAAGCGGCTGTAGAGACGTAGAGAAACTAGCGCCAAAGAAACTTAAGCCAACAGATTGTCACTGCTGTCAGGGTCAATGCTGACAGAAAGTACTAACAGTGAGGAGAAAGTACTAACCCTAATGTCGGGAGCTGTGTAAAACGTGGTTTTAAAGCGCTTCTCTGCTTTTTCTCTCTCCCTCCCCCTATAAGGATGGGTATCGAACGCTTTGTGTGGCATTCAAAGAGCTGACTCAAAAGGAGTATGACAAAATTGACAGGCAACTTAATGAAGCTAAGATGGCTCTGCAGGACAGAGAAGAAAAGATGGCAAAGGTTTTTGAAGACACAGAAGCAGACATGCACCTGATTGGGGCTACTGCTGTAGAAGACAGGTAAAAGCATGACTGACACGCACACCAGGCGCTGTAGAGGACACAGCTTCTCTGACTTTGCGTTGTGGCCCTCACTTGCTGGGGTGGATCCGTATGCGCTAGTGCAAGCTGTAGCAAATCTCATGAGCTGCCTGGAATCGCCTTAGGCATGATTATGAGATAGTGTGGGAGAAGTGGGAGGGAAAAAAGGAATGACGAAACCCAGAACAGTCTGCAAGAAATGAAGCAGCAAAGCAGTCATTGCAGTGTCTTGACATGGAAAATATCCAGGGCAATTACTCTGTGGCACAGCCCGTTACGTAGTACCTAGTAGCTAAAATTGGCTAGAGCAGGAATGAGGATTTATTAAAGAAACTGCAGAAGTACTTACGCTTCTAGGAAGTGAATTAAGCATGCAGTGCTAATTTGCATATCAACACTAATTCAATTTCATGTACAGTGAGAGCTTAATCTACACATGCAGTTACTATTACTTCTGACTCTTAGGTCCTGCAGTATACGGTAGTGATTTTGGCTTAACATAAAAATTGGGGATTGTTCAGAGTTCTAAGCCTTATTCTTATGGTCATAGTCTCTCTGGCCAGGGGACAATCAATTAATTTCTCTATCTTATTTTCTCTACCTGTAAAATAAACATACTTTAGGGAGTTGTAAGACTTAAACGGCAGTGTCGGTTAAGCCTCTTTACACCCATAAGGTGCTCTGTCTCAGCAACGTATTTCTGAGGTCCCTGCTGTAGGGGCTTGCTGGGAAGAATTCTACAGTCTTCCCTGAAGGTCTCATTTATTCTGCCATCAGACTCTTTCACTTTACGTATAGTCTAAAGCTGCTTTAATCTTGTTTTGCTCCTTTCCAGTAGGGTGGAAAATAAGATATTTTTCATTGGTGCTTATATATGCTGAGGTGTATGCTAGCTGTAGGTGTCAAGTCAGTCCGAGAGCTAGTATAGCAGCAAGCATTAAATGCTCATGGTTCATCAGTGACGCTTGCTAATTACAGCTTCTCCTTATCTAGTAGCTGGGATACGAATAGTGGTTAGAGTCTGTGACTGCCCCTGTAAAGGGTCTGAGACCAACTTTGTGACGCCATACAAATACTTGATGCCTGATGACGCTTTGGCTCTGGGGGCTGTGAGCGAGGCTCGGCTCCCTCGGCACGGTGGGCTCCGGGGTCGCTTCCGCACACAACAGTGTGTGGAGTCGCTCGGGAGCTCCCAGTGTGAGAAGTGATGTTTTGCTTCTGTTTTTAGACTGCAGGAACAGTCAGCAGAGACGATTGAAGCTCTGCACGCAGCCGGCATGAAGGTGTGGGTGCTGACTGGAGACAAGATGGAAACGGCTAAATCCACCTGCTATGCCTGCAGGCTCTTCCAGACCAGCACCGAGCTGCTGGAGCTCACTGCAAGCACAGTGGGCGAGAGCGAAAGGAAGGAGGATCGGCTCCATGAGCTACTAATGGAATATCATAAAAAGCTGATTCAAGACTTTCCCAAAAATCGGGGAGGCCTGAAAAGGTTAAATGATAAATTTGGATAATAGCGTGGGATGCCGATGCAAGCTTGATAGAGAAATACCACCGTGTTGTAATGCTGGGCACTTGCTACTTACGTTGCTGCTGGCTCCTTTCCTTCGTTCGTTATCTCTAGTACTAGCTTGTTTTGAACTTAATTATATAACTGCCTTAGTGAAGTCCCCACGTGTTAAATGCAAGCTTTTTAAGATTGCTAAGCCCCAAAGAGGGGTGAGGGGGGAAAAGCTTAATGCGGAAGTAATTTCTTTTGGGCTAAGATGGCACAAATGGCTAGATTGACTTCTTAAAATGTAACTCTTTTCTTTCTATTCCTTATGTCCCAGAAGCTGGACATTCAGTCAGGAATATGGCCTGATTATAGATGGCTCAACGCTGTCACTAATACTCAATCCTTCTCAGGACTGCGGTTCTAGTAATTACAAAAATATATTTCTGCAAATCTGCTTGAAGTGTACTGCAGTTCTGTGCTGTCGGATGGCTCCTTTGCAGAAAGCGCAGGTATGTACTGTGTCCTTCACCGATTTCTCATTTGTGCGTAGCTAATCTTTACTGCCTGGGATCGTCTCTGTGAAGCATTTCATGAGGCAATAGAACACCCTTAGAGCCCACAGGGTGGAGCGTGTGACCTGGTCTGTAAAGTGGGCTTTAAAATCTGTAATGAGGAATCTAATATAAAGTTCATTTGCTTTCTTTTTCACCAGGTGGTACTGAAAAACCTATTGGCAAATCAGTTCAGGTTTGTGCTCTTCTCTCCCATGAGAGGGCTGCCCACATTCACGTTGCTGCACTGGGCAGTAGATGTCAAAAGTTGAGAAAAAGACTTCTGAAGATTGCTTTGTGGAAGTGGCTAATTATTCCACAGGAAGCAGGAAGTAATGCAAATGGCACTCCAGTTTAGTAATATAAAATGAAACAGCTATAGCAGTCTTGAGTTAAATAACAGGAAAATGATGCAAGTTTGAAAAATGTCTAGGTAGCAACAAACCTTCCACAAGCGTTAAAACCAAGTACTCCTTTTCTTTCATTAGAGATATGTTGTTAGAAAGTAGCCTTTAGATATAATCTGTGGTTATTTCCAAATAACAGTTTGAGGCTGTTTCCTGCAGCATTTCATTAAACAAACTTTACTCATCCTAATCATCAGGGACGCCTCTAGGCTATGTATAAGTCTCTTCCAAACTTCAAAGTGGGATGGAAACACACCAGTCTTTCACAGAAGAACACAAAACCTTTGCTAAATACGCTTGCAGGAAACCGCAAGCACAAGCCAGTTAAACAAACAAAAAACAGTTTGTTCTTTGAATTCCTTTCCAAAGTTGGAAAGTGGAGTCCCTGACTTCTCTGTGACAGCTGATAGTATCAAAAGCCTGATAAACAGTGGTATTAGCCCCACTCCACGGTACAGTTTACTGCTGGGTGAAATGCATGAGAGGTCACATCTTTGTAGGAGAGCAGATAGGGCAAAAGGGAAGGGGAGGATATCAGCTGCTCTGTGACTTGTTTTTTAAATACTGTCCTGTTCTGAAGTGCTCCTGAAAGTGGGACGGTAGGGATCTCTGGAGTCTTTTAACAAGGTCTTTGGCTTTGCTAATTTCCTTTTTGCATTTAATTTTTTAGATTGTGCGAATGGTGAAGAACACAAAAGGGAGCCCAATAACACTATCAGTAGGGGATGGTGCAAATGATGTTAGTATGATTTTGGAAGCGCATGTTGGAATAGGTGAGATTGCTGACAATACCTAATCGGATATGTAAAACTTGTGCAGAGTCCATCGACTTTGCAGGGCCTCACTGTTGAGGCACAGGCAGCGTTTTTGACTGCAGATTGTTAAACTGATCCTACTGAAAATGAGATGTCTGCTGTTGCCTTCATTGGAGCCAGGGTTTCACTCTGAATAAATGCTTGGGATCATGGTATGCTGCTGTCCTTTGTGATAGTAACATGCACTTTATCTGTGGTAAACTGGATATTGTGCTCAAAAATTGTATTGCCAAATTCAAGGTTGTAACGGTAGCTTACAGGTCAGAAAAAAGGCATGAGTAGCAAACTGATGTATAACAAATGACAGTTGTAACTGCAATGCGGTTAAGATGTCAGATTTTATTGTGGTAACTTGTAGCAAGTAAAGTTTAAAAACAGAAACCAAAAAAACCCTAAAAACAAAAAACAAAAACTTGTCCAGTCTTGCATCTTCTGCTTTTTACACCTCTTTCATACCCTGCGGTAAAATCAATTGGTTTTTTCTACTGTTCTCGATGGGAACAGGGTTGGCACTAGCTTAACTGAAATCTCTCACTTTTAAATTTCCTATTAAATGTAGTGCTGAGCATTTCATTGGGATTGTACCTGTTTATCTCAGCTAAGCTGAAACTGGCCTTTGTCCTTTCCCTGGATGTCTGCGAAAGCACTGCAATGCTGATCACAGCTGCTAGTAATTCAACACTGGGGAGCCAACTTGTTTTTCAAGGGCTGATGCTCGATTCTGCTGTTTTTTGCTCCATTTGTATGATTGACAACAGAATGGAAACTGTCTTAGTTTCTGCAGATAGTGCTTTCAGAAGTACTGGAAGTGTTAGAGATCTTTATTACCACTGAAGAAGGGTAGATGGAAGGGAAAGGACAACCTGCTTATCTTTGACTGTTAGAAATGTCGTATTACCCTCTAGCGAATAGAATTCCGTTGTAATGCTTGTGGATACGCTTACTGAGTGAACAACGAAACTGGCTTTCCCGAGCTTGGCTCTGAGGGGATATCTCAGGAGTTTGAGCATCTGGAGTGAAATAACTAGACCGGGTAAGATGCAGGGCAGCATGTGGGGGAAACAATTCCTTGTCTTTCGTCAGGTTTTCTTAGATGCTCTTCACCACATCCTCCTAGATAGGAACTCAGTAACTTAAATACAGATTAAAAACTCTGAATTGAGGTCTGATTGTCACAGAGCTGGAGCACTCAAATGCGGTCCCCGAGGCGCCTTGGGCGGGCGTGCAAGGTGGCCTATGTTGTGGGTATGTTTGAGATGTCACAGGCTCAAAGACTCAGGAGAACATATGGACTTTGTCATGGCTTGAAATTACCGAGTTCTGTGAACAAACCTAATGGGAAGCCTCAGTCCAAATTCTTGTCCCTTACAGATTAATCCCTTGCCGTGTTTCTGTCTCCAGGTATAAAAGGCAAAGAAGGACGGCAGGCTTCAAGAAATAGTGATTACGCTGTTCCAAAGTTTAAACACTTAAGAAAATTGCTACTCGCACATGGGCATTTATATTATGTAAGAATAGCACACCTTGTACAGTATTTCTTCTATAAGGTAAGGTGTATGTTCAGCTTATTCCACTATTTACACTGTGGACTCCTTTAATAATATAAGAAAAGTATTGTTTTATAGGATATGTTCTAGATCTCTTTACCTTTATAAGAGAACAGGGGTATCTCTCTATGCCTTTTGATTGAAAATGATGCTTACAGCAGAATGTGAATGTATGACTGTTTTCAGTGTCTTCTGCAAATACTAAAAGCTCATTGGATTAGTTTTATGCTTGGAAGAAAACACTACTGAGAAGAAGGGTTATCATAGGAAAAGTTATTTAGATTGAGAAGTCAAATGGTGAACACATGGACGCTTCCCTGTAACGTTTCTCTCTCGTTTCTCTAGAACCTCTGCTTCATATTACCGCAGTTTTTATACCAGTTCTTCTGTGGATTCTCACAGCAGGTAATTCCCAGTAACGCATCTATAAAGGCAGGATAAAAAGCCATAGAATCGGGCGTCCTAGTAAAGGCTTGACTTTTGGCATCCTGTGCCTTCCTCACCTGCTTTTAGATGACAGTAGGAATTGACCTAGTTGCCAAGCGACATACTTTAGAGCATAGTATTTTGGGGGCCTGTAACTAAAAGTAATTAAATCGAACTTTCTGTCCTTTCCCTTCTACCACCCCTCTGTTGCTTCAACACGGACAGACACCTCCTGGCACAAGAGGATGTTTTAGTAGGTTTGTTAGCACCTAATTTTGCTTCCTCTACTCCTCCCAAGAGAATTATTTTTCAAAGACTTCCTGGTCTTCTCTCATCTGCTGTCTTTCCCTATACTAAAGATGCCTCTCAGAGGGAAGAACAGACTATTGTTTTATAACAGCCTTTAAAATAAGACACGTGATGAGAGGAACTGGGTATTTAGCTTAGTCCAGGTGAGTGTTAAAAGGACGGATCTTTGTAACTGGTGGGGATAAATTGGCTAAAGCGCTCTGAGACGATAACTGTGGGGTTTGGGGTTCACTTGTGCTTTGTGTCTATTTGGCCCCAGAAGCAACTGGGAGGAGGAGTAAGTCATTAAATAATTATTCTCTGCTGTCTCAGAGCTGCTTGCTTAAAAAAAGTCATTGTTCCTCCAAAACAGTATAGTCCTTAGAGATTCACAGGAGACATCAAGTATATTAATAGAAGCAGCAGCACGAGAGCAGCTTTAGAATAGCTGTGATAACTGTCGTTTAATCGTTTTTCTGGGGAATGAGCTGGAGACCAGACCGTTCAGTTACAAAACTTCCTGGAAACGTGGCTGCTGCCTTTGGTGGGAGCAGGGGGAGGACGGGGATCTCAGCCATGCGGTGGCAGCCTGCAAGACCCCTAGATACCTCGACCCCGGTGGCATCGCATGGGGCATGAGCTGCATCAAATGAAACAGTTGTTTATGGCTATGAGAAGGAGTTGAATCTTTAGTGTATTTGCAGAGGCGAGAGTTGGAGACCGTTAGTCTGTTTATGGAGGGGATTCTTAAAGCAGAATTTCTATCTTATTTTACCCATTCTTCCTCTTTTAAGCCGCTGTACGATGCTGCTTATCTTACCATGTACAACATCTGCTTCACATCACTACCTATCTTGGCTTATAGCCTCCTGGAGCAGCATATCAGCATTGACACACTGACCTCAGATCCACAGTTGTATATGTAAGTACCGAAGGATTCGGTAAGCCCTCGGCACAACTTTGTTAGCTGTGGCTTAAGTCCTGTTAGTGGAGGAAGTGACTCGGCGGGTATCGTTTGAGCAGATGTACCTGTCCCACGCCGGTGAAGTGGCAGCAGCAAACTGCAGGAAAAGCTGTTTCTGTCCCACTGCTGTTGCGGTAGAGCTGAGCGTTGGGATGTCCGATAGCTCTCTAACTGCCTGGTCTAGCAAATTTCACTGCAGTGTCAGTATAAAAAAGTACATTGTGGGTGAACTTCTCCACCCCTAAGAAAGGGAAAGCCGCAAAGGTGACTTGCCCAGGTGTTTGAGCGCAGCGGTGCAACGGAAGCACATGGCAGAGCGTGTAATGCCTGGAGGCAGCATCTGGTTTTCAGGAGAGAAAAGATCCATTAATTTACAAACAGGCAAATGTTCCTGAGGTTCAGCTCAGGCCAGCAGCTTCTCAGCTGGTCTAAACTGTTATCTTCCCACAGGCTTCTCTTCCCAAGGCTAAATACCCATTTTGGAGCATGTTGCCTAAGAACTCTGCTCCTCACCTTGCACAAGGCTTTCTGCTGCATTGCCCATGGAAAACACTCTTTGACAGGAGACTCCTTCATCTTTGCTAGCAAAGTATTTTTTTCCTTGCTTGGTTGCAACTGTGGGAGGTCCCAGCTTCTCACAGAAAACCAGATGCATTGCATCTCCCTCCCCAGCCCTGCCCGTGCACGCAGGCTAGGGTGCAGCCCTTTAGCTGGGAGCAAGAGGTGCTTTTTCCTCACCACCCTGGTCTAGCAGCAAACTTGGGCAGCAGGTCATCCCCATTTAGAGAGTACAAGGTCAGGACTCTTCTGAGCAGCGCCCTGCACAAACCCCACGGTGCAGCCTCAGTTGTGGAGGAAGCGTGCGCGTTGTGTGGCAGTGACGCGCTCAAGCCAGCGGCTATGTCTTTGAGGCAGGTACCACAAGGAAGTTTTCAGGTACCTTAAGGTGTCATGTGAAAGTTGCCATAGGTACAGAAAAAACAGCAACTGCTACAAGGGCTTTAAGACTGCAGAGTTGTGTGCGCTTTTGAAATAAGTGCTCAGATACGTAGGTCGGACTTCTGCATTCTTCCACTCATATGGCAAAACGCCATTGCATGTGTTTTTAAATAAGTTGTAATTGAATTTTGTGCAGCAAATACCAATAATAAGCCACTGCGTTCACCGGACTGGTGGGCTATCTGATCGCAGGGATATGGGAATTGAGGGCAAACAGACTAATTGTGCTGCCAGATAGCTTCAGTTTGAATATTCGTGACTCTGCATGTGCTGCTGAATACACAACGACTGCTGCGCCTCTGCTGTAGAAAGTGCTGAGTTGCTGCAGTGCAGATCTCTAGTCTGAGGCACTGTAAAAAAGCCTGTTTGACAAATGCTGCAGGACATAAACGAGAATGCAAAGCAGAGCCTGCAGTGAGAAAGTTCTTTGCGTCTTTTCTCACAGCAAAAAAAAAAACCCTCTTACAATCTGTTTTATCCATGTTTCCTGCTCATTTCCAAATTACAGTATGTTAGACCATTGTCACTGCAACATCCTAAATAAGATTCAGTAGAGTTTTGTTTTAGAAACTAAAATTATAGGACTCTAGCGTTACACCTGTTTGCAAGATGCTATATGCTGAAAATTAATATATCGCTTAAATAATTAGGAAGAAAGATGACAGAAGAACGGAGATTTTTGTTCTTGTCATAAATGTGCTTTTTCTCCCCTGTTAATATTCACATTTTAAGCAAGATAACCCGAAAAGATACTGATGTAGGAGAAATTATTCTTCTAAAAACTGGAAATGGTTTTGAAAGTATTTTTAGGGAAAGACTTCTGGCACAGTATTCCCTTTTTGTATCTAGCCACTGTGTTATGCTTGTGGCTTTTCAGGCACGGTCAGAGCCGTGCGTCCCTGTAGCCCACGTATTTTTTCCGGCAGGCAGCTGTAATGTTGGGGTCCTGCAGAAAGGACCAGAAGAACTGGAAGTAACTTTAGGATTTTTCGGACTTGGCTCTTGCAGCTTTGCTAGCCCAGCAGAGGGCATTCATTTCTGCAGTGGCAGCATCACTTATTTTACTGGTGCTTTTTATGAGGTCCCTGCAGAGCACTGTAAATATCACATCAATCTGCAGCTGCTGCCGAAATGCTAGATCTTATTCCTGCGTTCACCCAAAAACCCTCCGCTAAAGCCCCTTGTTAAAACATGTGCCACCTGCTTCAGTAGGTTATTTCCAGCCTGTGCAGGAAAACACCAGTTCCAAGACCTGGACTTGCAGAGCTTTCTCCAAGGGTGAGTTTGCGTGCTCAGCAGAGTGCCACAGACTCCTTGCTTCATATCAAATTTTTTTCTGTATCATTGCCCCATATTAAAATTCAGCAGTTGGACCAGGTTGGGTTTTGATCTGACTTGTCTAGAGGTGAGGGACAAACAGATTAACTTGTCAATTCTCTTACGCTTCCTTATGACCAGCACTTTTATATATACAAACGTATAGATAGCAAATGTTGTCTGTGCTCTGTACGCTGCCAGAAATGTGCATGTTCTCGCTCCGTGTCCCCTGAAGCAAGGGCCTGCGCCAAAGCCCGCTGAAACTGGCTGCAGTGGGCTTTGCAGCAGGTCCTAAAAGTGACAGTGATTTTTCTTGTTACTCCATCTCTTGACAGGAAAGTTTCTGATAATGCAATGTTGCAATGGAAGCCTTTCTTGTACTGGACCTTTCTGGGCGCCTTTGAAGGACTCGTGTTTTTCTTTGGGGTTTATTTTCTTTTTCAAAATTCGTCATTGGAAGATAATGGAAAGGTAACAACAACAAAAAAGAAAAGAGAAAGATGAGTGTTTCTCCTGTGCCCTGCCTTTTCTCTATGCCTTGCAGTGAATATCTATACGCTTGATCTGTGCGCTGTGTCTAGTCTTGTCCGATGGCGTCGCATCGCTTACGGGGTGATTCTGTAGCAAAAGCCGAAAACAGAACGGCTTCCGTATCGCCATGGAAACAGGGTAGAGATGGTTACGCTCTCTAGGTAAAATAACTAGCCTTACAAACAGCTTTTTTTTCGAACCTGGCGCTGCCTCTGAGCGTTGCACGCAGCTCTTGCCCTTCGCGGCGTGGCTCCAGGCGCTGGCCAGGGGAGGGCGAGACCTGCCGGCGTCGCTCCTTCCTACCCGTGAGGAAGCTGCCCGGGAAGATGGGGCACATGTTTGCCAGTGACTGAAACTGTCCTTTTCCCTGGCGCTGCAGTTTTGCTGTCGTTTTACGCCAGCGTAAGTTAGCACCACTGCCAGAAACAAGCCGGCTGTTCTTCTCCCCGCAGCCCTGCTGCCTGCTTGTTGGTGCCTCGCGTCGGGGCAAGCGTTTGCCCGGCCGCCTGAGCGCGGTGGGGAGCGGGTCCCAGTTAATCCCCCTGGAGACGAATATGTAAATAAATAACTTTTTGGCTGGCTAACGGGGTGGATTAGGAGCGCCAGGGTCAGTACCCAGGATCACGCCGGGGAGCGCGGCCGGGTTGCCCTGGGAAGCCTCCTCCCGTGAGCGCACGGCACCTCGTCAGGTCTCAGCTGAGGCAGTAACTTCTTTACACGATCACTTGTGACCCGCGAAAATACCCTAGCTTTTTTAGAGGGATAATATTTGGAGAAAATCTCATGAAATTTTTGTGTGTAAATGCGTTATCTTGCATAATCGCCAACATTTATGGCCTCAGCTATATGCAGTCGAGGCCAGTATTGCAGTTGCAGGGCCTTTCTGTATTTACAGCCCTTTTGGCTGTATTTGAATAAAACATTTGGTCACTGATACCTTCTGCAAAGGCCTTGAGAGGTCAAGTCTACGTGACACTGAAATAAGATATGTGGTTATGTCCTGTTTTGTAAACACTACTGCCTGTAAAAAAAAAAAAAAAAAAAAAAAACAAAAACAAAAAAACAAAAAAAAAAACCAAACTGCTACCAGCAATTGTTCACAGTATCCATGTTTGATTGAATCCTTTTGAATCCTTTTTCGCTCCTATTGACTTTAATTTTTTTGCATTTTTTAAACTTTTACATTTCATTTTCTGTTTTAATGTATGCATTCAGATCTTGACAGCCTTTGGTAAGCATCTGTCCCATTCATTGCCATCATTTGGATTTATATACAGTATCTGCTTTTCTTTGTTGTGCATAGTCACTAGTATCTGCAAACCAAAACAGTATATTCTAGTATGAAAAAAAGCCCATTGGTACGTTCTGCAAATGGGAATAAAACACGATGATACATACAGGGGCTCTGATGGTTTTGTGCTATGAGAAAGCAGAAACTGAGTAAATTACCAAGAAATCATTAAATAGGTGGTCCAAACGACTTGCATTCTTGATCAACATTGCTGTTAGTAGGAGATTGTATTTGTCACTGTCACAACACTGGATTAATTGTTTGTGTGGTCCTGCATGGCACAGGGTTAGTGCAAGGGAGCTGGTTGTGCGAGAGCGTCTGGTACGTGTCCGGGTGCTTGAGTCCAGAGCGGCAGTCACTCTCCATTGAGTCGTGCCCCCTCTAGTTCCTGCTTGCCTCGTTTCCGTCACTTTTACTGTTTCTTTCAAGCCACGTGGACAGAGATGCATGTGGGAATGTGAAATGTTTTTCAGGTTTTCGGAAATTGGACCTTTGGAACTATTGTTTTCACCGTGTTGGTGTTCACCGTCACGCTGAAGGTTAGACTTCTTCTCCTTCCTTTTTCAGTTATTCATCTTTGCAGCCCTCTCTCCATGCGTGTGTGCGCGCTGTGGTATAAAATGCTGTAATATATTGAAGATAGCTTGTATTCATACTTTTTTTCCCCCAAATCATCTGTTCTTGCATATAGGCAGAACTTTCCAAACAGTTTATTGACTGCTGTCCTTTTTTAGCTTATGATCTGTGTTTGTATGTATGCATTTCTGTTTTGGTAAATTTTCCTCTTGTTTTTTGCCCCCTTCAGAGAACTCCAGTTGGATTCAATTGTCTTTCACTTTTTTCTTTCAACTTATCTCTCTCTCGCTCTCTCTCTCTTTCCCCCCTTCCTCCACTTCCCATTTTTCCCCCTTGGCTTTCAGTTCAGGAGAGATGAAAGGTACAATAGAATATTTGGGTTTATCTGCCTTAGTTTAGCCATTGCTAAGCAGCCTGAAAGCACTTCTGTCAATACAACTGGCAAATCTGCTTTGTTTCATGGAGCTTTCCAGAATGGACAGTTTGCATAAGACCTTACAAAAGGGTCTTTTATGTTGAGTTCAGGACAGCAGGTGGTGACAGAAGGCAATTACAATCACCTTAACCTTTAGATGTGTTTTTTCTGTAGCATCAGAGGGTGCATCAAGCTTTATTCTATTAAAAAGTGTCAGTTGCAATTAGGAACTCTGTTTCCTTGTCGATACTGTGCCAGCTTGTAGACATTGAAGATGTTTTCCCTCTTGTCCCTGTGCTGAGTATATGACGTGGGATGCTTCAACTTTGCTGTGAAAGCAGTCAGAAATTTCACATAAATACAAGTGACTATACTTTGCTCCTAATGCCTTTTCCATTTATTTATTTTTATTTGCACAGCTAGCATTAGATACTCGATTCTGGACGTGGATGAACCACTTTGTGATTTGGGGCTCCCTGGCCTTCTATGTGTTCTTCTCGTTCTTTTGGGGAGGAGTCATTTGGCAAGTATCTTTCTGCTTTCAGTGGTGCTTTCACAGGGGAACGTGCAGCACTCGCATCGCAGAGGATGCGATTGCAGCGTCCCCTTATTTGGGCTATGCAAAGATTACGGAGGGCAGGGTGTCTGCAACCACGGTAAGCGTGTGTTAGTCTGCCGTGTGAAATGGTGGCAGGTAACGTGGGGTTTTTTGGGTTTCAGTGCTCACATGATGGGTTTTCTCACTGGAAAGGAGAAAGATGTTGGCAAAGTGAGGGGAAGCGGGCAAGAAAAAGGGTTATCTCTGCATGCGACACCCACTAAGAGGTAGTGCTGGAAGAGGGCTGGTGCGGGATGAGATCTGTCCCAGGAGCGGAGACCTGCCGAAGGGAGCCTGCCGCGCCTGGCACCCAGGCTGCGATCTAGGTGTTGGGTTTTGGGTGGGAGGTGGCGCGCTGGCTTTTGGGTGAGAGGTGGCTTGTATTGTGCCCAGAGGGGCCGTTTCTGGTGCCGGGGCTGTTGTCTTCATTGGGAGGTTCCAGTATAAATATTTCATGGTCTCTGTGGATGTGTGTGTGGATGGGAAAGAAAGGAGAACGTGATGTTGGGGAGAAAGGCGGCAATATGGAAGGGCAGAGAACAAGCGAGGCAGATGCTGAGCTGCAAGGACCTGGCACTGTGCTACGGCAGAAACGAGCAGGGTGAAGCAAAGATGCTGCTGCTGAAAGTCTGGCTCTAAGAAGGTGGAAAAAACCCTCATGGATTTCAATGTGACCAGGATTTTAGGTGGAATGGCTGGCAAAGACGGGAAAGCACGGTAAATTACAACTATTAGCCAGCTTTCTGTTTCATGTGCTAGAGCAGGCATTCATACTCGCTTTCATAGTAGACAGCATCTCCTGTTTCACTCTCTTATTTTTGCTTGGGCTAGTGCCGTGAGTCATTGGGTAGATGCTTAACCCAGCAGCCTGCTAATAAAGTAGAGGAGCTGATTTAAATATCTTAATTTGGGGTCACAGGCTTTGTTTAACTCTCCAGAGTTCATAACAAACAGATTTGGATCTGAAATTTAGCCAGCTCTTTTCTTTCTGCTGAAATGTGCGAGTTTTCCACTGGAGTGTTTAATTTACATAGTGTGATATTTTAAGCTAATGCTAAACAGCAAAATGCTTTATAATCCTTGTCATCATTTATTTATGAGGCATTTTTCCCAAGTATCTCTCAGTTCCCTTCTGTCATCAAGGGAGGGAAAAAGATGCTGATAAACTATTGGGACCTCGTGTCTCTGGATTACCACCATCAAAAGCAAATCCAAAGCTTTAGCCAAGTCCCCCGTTTCTGACATTTGGACATTTGGGAAGAGGGAGAAATGCTTGCACGCCTTCAAAGCACCAAAGGTGGTGCTTTGTCTCAACTAAGACCCAAGCTAAAATTTTCCACAACACCCAGGTTTCATTTTCTTAATAGGCTCTTAAGCCTTGTGCATCTGATTTATAGAAATCCCTCTTTCAGAAGTGGCTTGGGCACTTGCTAAGCGTTTGTTCCAATCCCTTCTCCCCCTAAAATGAAGCAAACATGGAAGGTGATAGTAGGAAACATACAGATATGCTGAAGACTGTGACTGTTTGAAGAGTCAAGTTACTTCCCAGCTGTTGCCATTTAGAAAAGTAACTGTGCTGTTATCAATAATAGCAAAAAGAGACATGCTTTGCAAATGCACGTGGCTTTTACAAAATGAGATGAAAACCTGCAGATCTCAAATGCAGTTGTCTCTGCTTTCTGAAATCAATTTGGAAAAGATTCGGGATTAATTATTCTTAGAGAATAATTAGAGAGTCTATTCTTAGAGAACCTAGAGTTCCTGGACAGCTAGGAAAGGCCCTTCACCAGCATCTGCTTGCTCTGAGGTTAGCTTTTCTCCAGATCATAGCAAGCACTTGACTTCATGTTCCTTTTCCCGCTGGAGAGATCAGGGGTAACAGACCCACTGTGTGGTGAACTGAACTGTGACTTGAGTCTGACTCAAGTCTTGGGTCACTTGATGCTGCAAGAGTAAATGCATATTTAAGCTGATCAAGCAGAAGGAGAAGGAAGGAGGAGGAGGGAGCTGTAGAAAAAGTGAGCACTAGAAGTATGGAAGGAAGTGTTGCAAGAGAGTGAAACAGCTGCGGAAGGAGGGAGGAGCGGGAGCGGTGGCCTTGGAAACTCAGATGAAGGCAGCTCATTGTGTTGAGAAGGGCCTTGAAAAGGTGAAGCGTTTGGATGAAGGTAAGAGAAAAGCAGGGGCGGCCAAGGATGCTGGTGTGGCACTCAGGAGGCCCGAACCAGGGATTGGAGAAACACGCATCAAACAGTGCCTGGGCTGAGAAATGGCAGGAAGAGGCCTGTGCTGAGAGGGGAAAAATACCAAAGGAGACTTGGGAGGTTGAGACAGCCCTCAAGAATTAGAGCAGTTGAAAGGAGAAGATGCAAGTTTGGCAGAAAAATGGACAGTGTTTCTGCACCGATTGTACCTGCCTGCATTTCAAAGGGAGGTTGTACTGCTGGTGGTTTGATCTGAATCTTCCTTTGAATATGACCTAGCTGAAAAACTTGTGCAGCTGATCATGTTAACCAGAATTTGTTTGTATCCTTTCTATTTCAGGCCTTTCTTGAAGCAGCAAAGAATGTATTTTGTATTTGCCCATATGCTGACTTCCGTTTCCACATGGCTGGCAATAATTCTCCTGATCTTTATCAGCCTTTTCCCAGAAATTCTTCTAATAGTTTTCAAAAATATAAAAAAGAAAAAACATCAGGTAAGGAACAAGATAATATACTGCACAGCGTTTTTGCAAAAGTCTCTCTCAAACCTCAGATGAACTTGTAATGGTACTGTGTAGCATTCTCATCTTGAGGAAGGCTTTCTAGAGTCTCGTCTTGCTCTTTCACATGCCAGCAACGTCAAGAAGCTCATCTAAAAATATTGCCTAGACCTGTAGCAAGGAGAGATTCAACCAGTGCCTTTTCTTAATTGCTCTGACTGTATGCAAAACTGTCCTCCTTTATTTAAAAAAAAAAAAAAAGGGAAAAAGTACAGTAACCCTTTTCCAACCTCCATTGATCCTCAAATCAGCATTTTGTGTCCTTAAAGCTACTTCTTTTTATGTCAAAGAACATACTGAAGATGTTCTCCTTGGCCATGCCCTCCAGGTGCCAGTGCAGAGGGAAGTGAGTCAGGTTGTGTCACATCTGCCAGCCCCCCTTTAGTAACCTAGGGCTTGTGAAATGGCATTAGCCTGCTGTATCTAGATCTCCTCGAAAGCTTTCTGGGCTTCTTAACAGCTCTCAGCCGGTGAGGCAGAGGGCCCGTTTTAGACATGCAAACCGTCTCCTAAAAGTTTCCTTGGTCGCTCCAGCGCGTGCTGAATGCCGGCGCTGCTGTGGTCATGAGTGGCGCAGAGGGTGTCCTGCGCTGTGAAGTTTCCCGTCCCTTGCTGTACGCCAGTCCAGCTCCCCGCGGCCGGTCGCTCTGTACGCCTTGCCTCCTGCCGGCAGCAGCCGCCTTCCCCACGCAATGTCAGCACGTTTTGCGTCAGGTCAGCAAGCGGCATCTTGCCAGCCGCTTCCCGGCTCTTGCCTCCAGCTTTGCTTTCTCCTCGGCCGCGGTAGCGCACCAGCTGTTAATGCAGCCGTCCGTAGCCGAAGTGACGTGGGACCGTACTGCCGAGCCGCTGCCAGCCCTGGCCCGCTCCCCTAGCAGACACGCAGCGTGTGCTGCAAATGGTGCCTTTTGCCACGGTGACTCTCCACCGGCGCCAGCAGAAGCTCTCTCCTGGGGCACGGCGGCACAGAGATAGGAGTGCGCAGTGTACCCTACACCCGTATCCTGAACCAGCACGTTTTGTCAGCAGGACTGTTCAGAGTTGATCTGACCCAGCTTGGACAGGAGTTGGTGTCAAGTTAAACCAGTAAATTACTTTTCAAATAGTAAAGTTCAAAGCAGGCTTCTCCTTTGAAGCTTTTATAGCCTGTGAGGTTTTAGTGCACTTTCTTCACCTAGGATAACTTATTTCTACATAGGGATGAAAGATAATGATTATATTGGTTAAATAATATATATCCAGTAGAGTTTAAAGGTTTTTCCCCCATATCATCTGAAGTACAAGTTTGGCACAGTATCCCTGAAGTAAAACATGCATCTGCAAAAACAGAAATTGAAGTTGAAAGGGATACAGACAATGAGTTAAGTATCATTGAATTCTGGCAGGCTAAATATTATTTCTTCCTATTAAGTGTTATTTAATAGCTTCTAGATTGACCCCCTGATTGAATGGAAAGGGAGTGATTTGCTCTCAGCAGCAGCTGTAGGGGCGTTTGAGGCAAGTGCCCTGACAGGGTGACCAGGGCTTCCCAGGAGTGAGCCGCGGGTCAGCTCACCTGGGTGCCTTCAGATGACGACCGGAAAATCCATTCCCGCAGATAATACTTGCTTCCAGGAGTCCCTTATACACTTTAAAGAAGTCTCATGTGAAGTTGTTTAGCAAAGCAACAGTGAGCGCCAACTAGCAAAGTCTTCATATGTGTCTACTAAACGTAGGCTGAGCCTTATTTAAATATACATTTGAAGTAACAGCTTTGTAAAGTGCCTGAAGCAGATACCAACTCTAGATGTCTGTGGCAGTAGTCAGAAACCTAAGTCAGTCGCCTAATTTTTTTTTTTTTTCCAAAGATATCCACGACCAAGCAGATGATCTCAGGTCAAGACCCCTTTTGAGAGTCCTAACTTTAATATTAGAAATCAGTTTCCTGAGGGGAGCGTCCAAATGAAAATGCAGATTAGGGCGCTTTTTCAGGTCCCTGAGCATGCAGCCGGACAGCCGAGTTTCAGAAGCAAACGCTGGCGTCCGAGCGTCCGGCTCCAAAGCGGGGACGGAGGCCCCGTCAGTGGGAGTTCGTCCTTGACTTCTGCGGGACGAGTCTCCCAGTAACACAGCACACCGGCTGTGTCTGCTCAGCCGCTGTTACCTTCTGCATGGAGAAGCTTTTAATGGCAAGGCGCATGCGTGTTTTCCTTGATTTCTGCCTTTCTCTTTCTTGTACTGCAATTTTCTGTCTTTTGTGCTATTGTGAACTAGGTAACGAAGCGCCTTCCTTCCTCAGGAACATCCACTATCTTCATGCTTTCTCAAACCTCCAGCAATCACAGCTTTTCTTGGAGCGAATAAGGTGATTTCCTTTCTTAGTCAGTATGTGTTGCTTGCTCTACTGCTTTTTCCTTCTTTTAACACCTAACTGCTGAAAACCTGCGTTTAGATTTGCTCACCCAGCAAGAGCCTGCTTCCCCACCACCTCGCTTCAGTTTAAACCTTGTGTTTAGGTGTGCTTTGTCCGTCTCATTGCCTCTGTCTCCGACTGCTCAGGCCCTCCTGACCTGGTACGTGACGGTGTGCCGAGCTCGTCGTGCTCAGCACCTGAGTGGCGCTGGTGTCAGCCGGGGGCATTTGTGTCTCGGACCAGGCCCTTAGCTAGGGAGATTGTGCGTGTTCCTGGAAATCAGCGGCACTGCATAATATACTCTGGTCGTGGATCTGTCTCCTGTTACCACTAGTCATGCTCTCCGTCCCCTCAGTGGTTCTGCGTTTTATTGGATGAGACGATAAAAAAAAATCTCTAAAATGCAGAACAAAGTGGACTTAATTTTGATTATCCTCTGGATGACTTGGCCAATGGCTCGAGCTTGTTTCATCCAGTGGGAACTTCCCAAGTGCCCTTCTCTGCCTAGTAAATAACGTCTGTGAAGCTACAGTAGTTCTTTGTGCACATGAACAAGCCACTGCGCTCAGCCATCACAAGGGAAGATCTCAGAGACTTGCTGACCGTGGGGATAGCGTGGCTCACTCTAGAGCTATGTGTCCCTAGTGGTTTTATTTTCGCTGCACGCCACTGGTATTGCTCACTATTTTAAAAATACAGTTGTGAGGAGATCAAGGATGGTTCCATCCTCTCTTGAAAACACCTGTAGCATAAACTTTTTAAGTTAAAGGTTTTGGAAAGCAGGACTATTTTCTGAAAAGCACCTGTGCCTACCCTACTGAAAAATCTAGCCCCTATTAATCATCATGACGTTTAGAGAGGGTGTGTTGCTGCATCTCCTGTGATTCAGTGTAGTTAGCTTTAGGGAGGTGTGTATGTCCGTATTGTTCCACCGTTAGGCAGGTTAAAGTGTTGCATGTGCTATAAATATTTTTGCCTCACCGTTGCAGAGCAGTAGGAAGGCGCGTGACTCACTGTCGGCCAGACCTTCTGTCAGACCACTTCTTTTAAGAACGTTCTCAGATGAATCTAATGTGTTGTAACAGGTACCCTGCCCTAAGCAATGGGGATGGTTTTAAAAGGCCTTGATTAACTAAATGTAACCCCCCAAATCAATTAAACTGTGCTTCTTATAATTGTCTTGACTATTGGTGTGGGGCACCTGTCCTTGTGAAATGGAGATGCAATGTTTGGGATACATTTTAATTTGGGGATATTGTCCTATCCAGCCTTTTCAGAGTCTCGTATGTGCACAGATCCTCTCGCCCTAAAAGATCACACTGTATGTAAACAAATCTTGAGTACAGCTGATGCTTGAGCGTAATATTAACAGACAACTTAACACGATCCACTGATAGTATTCTCAGGCTAACAGCGACTATAAAACCTAACACTGATATATTTGCAATGAAGTATTTCAAATCTCGACTATTAAAATGATTCCAGTATTGCATCTGAATAGTACCACAATCCCTTTTTCCAGGGTGCATGCTGATCTGTCGGATAGAGATAAGTAATCTTTAATTCATCTGAATAGATTTGAACTAAACATATGTACTTGTCTATGTATGTCAGCATAGTGTACAGCAGGCATGTCTCTGTCTGTATGCATATATACACACAGAGAGCATCCTAGTACAAGTTTATCTCATTCTAAATGTTATAGTAAGCCAATAGCTACATAAATAAAAGTGCCTAACTGAATTCACAATTTAGCTTTCATGTGAAATGTTACGTAGCTGTGTGGTATCAGCTGCAAACATAAAACTACAAATTTTCTGCAAACCTCTCATATCCTCATACCCACATCTGTTGGTAAAGACATCATTTGACCGTATTGACGACAGGCAAAACAGTTCTCCAGACCTTTTAAGCGCCTCTGGCATAAATCTGGATTTATGTTTCTGTAGGCACGAGCCTTGCTGTTCCCCAGTCGCGGAGCTCCCTCGCGAAGGGAGGATCGCGTGTCCGTCCCAGCGAACGTTAGGTGGAGCTCTCCGCCGCTGCGTGCTGGCGGAGGCGGACGCCCGACGCGCTCCGACTGGGTTAGAAAGAGAATCGGAGAGGACAGCAAGGCCGACGCTACTCTTGGACTTCATGTAGTATTCTTGCAAACCATGCAAATTCATTTACCATACTTTTATTTCTTCCTTTGTGAATGAAATTTGGCATTTTTATTATAGCCTAATCATTCTTCTTCTACAAAATTTTTAACTCTTGTTTTTGTAAAAGAAAAAATAACAAGAAAAAACCGTTATGACTTGGGGAATGTAACAATTGCAATACATTTTCCTTCTGATTTTTGCAGACTGGCCACTTTGATCTGCCTATGTTAATGTCATACAAACGTATAGAGAATGGTTATGTGAAGACTGAAGATGCTGTTACTAACTTGGCAGAAAGATATCCTCTCAGGATACTTTAAATGCTCCATGCAAGCACTGCATCTGGTCATGCTGTAGGGGAAAAAAGTAATGTTTTTAACTTAACAGTTCTCGTTAAAATTACCAAGAATTGTAAGCAGCCATGCTGATAAAGCAGTAGCCAGGGCATTGGCCACAGTACCCATTTGTCTTTGGTCTTGTTGCCACCCCCGCACCCAGAATATCTTCTGAATCAAAAATCTGTGTGCTTGGAAGTAGAGAAAGCATCTTTGGAAATTCTTCAAAAACAGCATGAACACGGGCGCTTTTCACAAAAGCGAAAAAGAGAAGCAGCGTCCCATTTGGAGGCAGCTGCCCTGCTGACTGCTGCACATCTGTCCGAGAGCAGCGAATTGCTGTCGCAGCCTTTTGCTTTGCCTGACCAAAGAAGCAGCGCAGACTCCAAACCCGCTATCAGCCCCATCCAACTCCCCGAGGGTGCGGCAGGAAGGCCCTTCGTCCGGCGCGGGAGGCAGGTTATGCTGTGACGGGCACCTAGCTCGGGCCAGCGGGTTCCTCCAGCTGCGGGCTGGGTCCACGTCCCGCTCCGCAGGTGAGCTGCGACCCTCCGAAGCGCTGGGGCTGGATGGGCACAGCAGGAAGGCGTGAAAACCTGGGAGAGGTCTTCACCGATGGTGTGAGGTGTCCGGTCAGATGTCCTTCCCCTGGCAGCCAGCGCGGTTAGAGGTGACCTGTGGTCCTTGAGGAGCAGTGTGCCCACGTGGAGGGCCGCGGCGCTGATGAGACGTCGAAGTTCTCGCGCTGCCCATCCGCTCCTCTGTGCTGATGGGCCCTTTCCTGGAGGAAGGGGAAAAAAGAATGTTTTTCCCTCATGTTTTGGAAACAGGCAAGGACTGTTCATCGTGTTCGTTATGAAAGCTTTCTTGGTTAGGAAAGAAGCTCACAAATTGTGCTGTGCCAGACATCCAGCCCAGTTTTGCCCGGGCTTCTGTGGCTGCGGTCACATTGCTGCGCTGTGCAGTTGCTTAAACACTTTCAGGCCTGAATGGCAGTGCTGCCCTTGGATGGTCCTAGGGACACGGATTGTGCCTGTCCACACTTGCAGGCATCAAACTGCATCCTGAGTTATTTGCACTAAGGAGAAAAAAAAAAAAAGTCATTTAAAAATAGAATGAATAGCTTAGTCTGATCTCATTCATTTTATACTTTACTTGGTTTTTAAATTGGCATGTCCTTTTTAAATCCACCTTTACTAAGATGGGGGAAACTTTTGTTTGTTTTTTAGGTTGTAAATATCACATGTGCATAGCAGAGAGGTGGGATGTCTGAATCTCAGCTCTCTCTGATACTTCAGCTGTGAAAAATGCAGGGTTTTAAATTGTTTTAAGTAATAAGCAGTCATGGGAGCAGCTTGCGTGCCGCTATTACTTGATATTAAGGTTTACCCTCGTGCTGACTTCCCTTTGCCCCGCCTGGTACAATCTGCTGCTGGCTGGAGGTCTGCATGGCGGCGCAGAGGAAACGCTGCGATAAGCATTCACGTCTGATTTCAGAAGTAGTGTAAACTCTACGCTGCAGTCGGGCCTGGCTCCTGTTGTGTTTCCCTTGGGCTCCGTTTCCTTTTCACGCAAAGAGAGGATGAATTGGGACGAGACAGGACGTTCCCTTCCTCCAGTTTTGCTACGCAGCGGACTGTTGCCTCTCCGAAGAATCGCGCCCCTCGGTCCCTCCCCGACTCTGGCGAAAGCAGGATCGGGATCGTGAGCTGCAGGCGAATCCTGACCCACGGGCTGGGGAAGCTGTGGCCCCCTACCTCTATCGGGACGGGTCGCAGGGCAGAAGGAGCGAAGGGGCTGCACAGCCCCTGTGGCCACGGCTGCCCTCGATGGCTCGGCGCGGGTGTACGGACGGGACCGCTGTATCATACGCCCTGCGCTGGCCTCGGTGCACGCCACGCTCGTTGTCACCTTGTTGGTAACCACGGCTTGACTCCTTGCTGCATGCAAGTAAGGAGCTGCACTTGCAGCATGCCCACCATGGGCAAAGCTTTCTGCTTTTTCCTTTTTCTAGCTCATCTCGTGGACCTAGAATTCAACCTGCAGACCTTGGCCAATTCTGTTTCATTACTAAAACACGGTGCCTACAGATCAAGTATGCGATGAATACAAGAAAGATGCGCTCTATATGCCAAATCCAACCTTTCTCCTTAAATGTACAGTTGCTGTCTTCTGTTTACATAACCTTTAAAATGCGGGCACTGAAACGCGTAATTCCTGTGATTCAAAACCATTCCGAGCCCGAGTCGTCCCAAGTCTGACAGCCTGCTTCTCGGTTTCTTTTGTGTTGTATTCGACTTCTAGGGTCACGCTCTGTTCCCATGAAGACTCGCCCGGAGGTTTCGCTGTTGATGTTACAGGGAACAGGACGAAGCTTGCAGTGTTTGTGCTATGTGTGAACTGTCCTACTAAAGCCACTTACACAGGCTGAATGCTGCAGCCTGTTTTAAGACAAGAGCCTTCTGCGTGCCAAATCTTCCCTTTTACGAGTATCCAGTGTCAGTACGGAGTAAACCATTTGCCATAGCTGTACATTTAAACCCAAGGCACGTGTAAGCTGCTGAGACGGGGGTTGGGGTAAACAGAAATGTCTTGAATACCAGCTCTTTTTGGAAATGCGCATTTTCTTGGACTCAGATCTTCAGCTATTTCAGTGGCGTAGCTCAGCGGTGCCGGGACAGCCTCGTACCAGCAGGAGCGCTGGTTGTCCTGGCTCGGAAACAGTAGAAGGGAAATGTCTGGTGCTGCAGATGCATTGTGAAATGAGGGGAAACAGGAGACCAATCTGGAGCTAGAGAAGGAAGAGAAAGGTGGTGATACTAGCTATAAAGCATCAGCCAGCAGGATGTGAGAGTGGCAGTAATTTGACAGTAATACTGTGATGGCTGTTCCTATAAAACAATACAAGCTGCACTATTGCTGTGCTCTTTCATGAGCTAAAAGGTCAGTACAGGCTTATCGGTGGAAAAACTTGAAGGAAAAAGGCTAGGGTTTTTGCTAATAATTAATTGAAGTTTAGTCACTGGTTAGTGACTCTGAAAGATAAGAAAAGTAAGTAAGACTCCCTCTAAAAGTTTTATGTGATAATGGAAAAACTTGGTGTAGTCATAGCTACTTTTCAAAAGAAACCCCCAAACCTAATCTTCATTGTTATGAGAATATTATAAATGACTTGGAATTGCATAAAAGCTTAAAATTGAATTTGTGTACACACTTACAGCAGTTGAAAACCATACCTAATATTGTTCCATTCATCCAATTTCCTAGCCATGGAATTTTTTTTAAACACCATGTAGTATATAGAAAGTGTAAATTATATACAGGCAATGAGAAGATACATTTTCAGCTTCTTGCAAAAAAAATGGACTGCAACCTTACATTTTTTCACTTAAATGCAATTTTATACGTTTATGTTGCTTTATATAAAGGAGATTGAATGTGAATGTTACCTTTTATGAATGCAACTTGCTCTTTTTTCATTACAGAAACTTTTGTTTGAAGTAATCAATAAACTTTGGTATGTTGTTCTGATTAATATATGCATACCTTTGTCTGTCTTGTTTCCTTGGATGCTACTCTGGCAACGGTTTATAACTTAGGTTTTTATGTGGCAGTACTTGGAGGACTGTCAGCATTTTCCCTGTGCGCTGGATTAAATCAACAAGACTGTACTCAGAATCACAGAATCACAGAATGGTTTAGGTTGGAAGGGACCTCTGGAGATCATCTAGTCCAACCTCCCTGCTCCAGCAGGGTCCTCTAGAGCACATTGCCCAGGATCACATCCAGACGGGTTTTGAATATCTCCAGGGAAGGAGACTCCACTACCTCTCTGGGCAACCTGCTCCAATGCTCTGTCACCCTCACAGTGAAGAAGTTTTTTCTCAGGTTTAGGTGGAACTGCCTGTGGTTCAGTTTCTGCCCGTTGCCTCTTGTCCTGTCGCTGGGCACCACGGAGAAGAGGCTGGCCTCATCCTCTTGACACTCCCCCTTCAGATACTTGTACACGTTGATGAGATCCCCTCTCAATCTTCTCTTCTCCAGGCTGAACAGGCCCAGCTCTTGCAGTCTTTCTTCATAGGAGAGATGCTCCAGCCCTCTAATCATCTTGGTAGCCCTCCGCTGGACTCTCTCCAGTAGTGCCACGTCTCTCTTGGACTGGGGAGCCCAGAACTGGACACAGTACTGCAGGTGAGGCCTCCCCAGGGCTGAGGAGAGGGGCAGGATCACCTCCCTCCACCTGCTGGCAACACTCTGCCTAATGCACCCCAGGAGACCACTGGCCTTCTTGGCCACAAGGGCACACTGCTGGCTCATGTTTAACTTGTTGTCCACCAGCACTCCCAGGTCCTTCTCTGCAGAGCTACTTTCCAGCAGGTCAACCCCCAGCCTGTACTGGTGCATGGGATTATTCCTCCTCAGGTGCAGGACCTTGCACTTGCCTTTGTTGAACTTCAGGAGGTTCCTCTCCGCCCAGCTCTCCAGCCTGTCCAGGTCCCTCTGAATGGCAGCACAGTCTTCTGGTGTTTCAGCCTCTCCCCCCAGTTTAGTATCATCAGCAAACTTGCTGAGGGTGCCCTCTGTCCCTTCCTCCAGGTCATTGATGAATATATTGAACAAGACTGGACCCAGCATTGACCCCTGGGGGACACCACTAGCCACAGGCCTCCATCTTGACTCTGCACCACTGACCACAACCCTCTGAGCTCGGCCATCCAGCCAGTTCTCAATCCACCTCACCGTCCACTCATCTAGCCCACACTTCTTGAGCTTACCTACAAGGATGTGATGGGAGACAGTGTCAAAAGCCTTGCTCAAGTCCAGGAAGACAACATCCACTGCTCTCCCCTCATCTACTCATTTCTCTGCAGTACCTCCCATTGATACTGAGCATCCTTTCCCAGAAGGGAACACTGGGGTAGCTTCTCAGGGTTGGTTGGTGGTGTTACTGTTGTTTTTTAGCAAGGTGTTAGCAATTTTGCTGGTAATAGCTGCTGCACCTATCTGCCTTATATGTTCTGAACCCATTTCCTTGAAAAATGATCTACCAAAACAAGAAAGTAAATTGTATGAATTAGGTAATTTAACTTTTCAGAAGCGCTGAATTCTGGACTTTAGTTGATGAGGACATTTAGCAACTAGATTTAAAAAAAAAAAAAGCAAGTCTACCTGCCCAACTTCCATATGTGCAAGAAGACTGTTTTTCCTAACGCTGTATGTTGGTTCTGTACATCATGGCTAACTGTAATAAGTAACTATTTTTTAGTTCAAAGACTAGAAACACACAGATGAGGATTATTCTGTAGTTTGGAGGATGCTTAGAGCCGGTGCAGTACCGGCTAGGTATTTGCATTGATAAAATTCCAATGACGTAATGAAACTGTTAGAGCAGTTCTCATGCTGTTTGTATAATATATGAGAAAAATACATAGATTTATTTATTTTTTAAGGACATGGGTCTGATTCAAACTGAAATGTTTGTAACGAAAAACCGACAGTCAGTTTGAAAAATTCTGTTTTGGCTCCTTCAATTTATTCAGCTCCCATGAGCCACTGTAGGACAGATGGCTGTGCTATTTAAAACAAACTATAACCTTTAAGAAGAAGCTTGTACTATTGGAAACTAGATACACACATTGAGAATCTTAATAGTCTGTGTTGAGTGATAGTGAAAATTATCTGAAGAACTGCAAAGGCTTTTATTCTGAACTGTCTCTCCAGGCTGACAGCACAAAAGTAGCAAATGTAAGTGATGCAGGACTTCATGGATCACCAGAGGCTTCAGAAAGCACCAAATAACATTTAAAATATCTGTGTAATGCTTCATATTAGAAAGGAGAAGCATTCTGTAATGTTGTGATTTTTAAGATGAATAGCAGGAAGGTGAGGGGTTTTTTTTGGTGGGGGGGATTGCTTGTGTGTCAAATTTCCAAAATGTGAGAGCCGGCCTGGCCCTGCGGCTGTGGGAGCTGGGGCTGCTGGGCATGCAGAAGTGTGCCCATGCCCCTGCACTTGCTTGCAGTCACTGCAAAACACGGTGCGTCTGCAGAAGGCATGTGCACGAGCCTCTCCTTTGTGCTCGGATGGAGTTTGCTTCCAATATCTTCAAATGCCTGATGGGTAACCTGCTATGCTAGAAGACATGCTGTGGCCTGCAGAAGGGGCATGTGTGCACCTGCACGCGTGTTCCCTGCAAAACCAGTGATTACAAGAATAAACTAGGTAAATTGAACTTAAGCAAAGAGTAAGTGAGAGTGGAAGAGCGTAATGGAGTCCTTCTTCTTTTTCACATTGACATAGTAGCTGGAATAAAATCTTGGTCCTGATGAAATCCATGGTAAACTTCAGTTGATTCCTGCAGGGCCAGGATTTCTTCTCGGCCGTCGTAGCTCTGCTCCTCCTGGCTCTGAAAGAAGTTGAGCTGAAATGTGCCCAACTTGCACCTCTGAGGAGAGGTAGTGCTGCTACCCCATCCAAGTTTATCATTGCAGCGTTTTTGAGGGTGTGGGTTAGAGAGTCTAGCTCTCATGCATATGAAATTCTTTCATAAAATCCCTGCTTATGAAAACCAGCCAGAGCTTAATTACTCTTCTGCACAAGTACTCTAATGTTACTGGACTTATTCTAGAGGTGAACGTATTCCCCCAACAGCAGTTTGACTCCAAACTACATTTAGCTAGATCTGTTTTTCCAGTTTCCAGCACCACTCTAAAAACATTAAGCCTGTTCTAGCCTGTTTCAGCCATTGGAGTTCAGGTAGGAGAGACCAAGCAGCTGCTCACCACAGCAGGCAGGTCTCATGGAGCCCCTCGCAGGCTCTGCGAGGGCCCTGCCAGGCTTCGCCATGAAGGCAGGTAGCTTAGACCTGAGGCACCGGTGAAGAGAGAATCAGTGGAGAAATTGCCCATAAAAAGATGACGAGGCCACTACTATGGAGCGTGGCAGAGGTGTTTGCAGCAGCCTTCTAAACAGGACAGCAGGACAAATCGGGGTTTGTCCAAGCCAGGGAAAAGGAGGTTCCAACAGCTGGGATAGATAGATACAAAATGATGAGAACAGGACAGGCGCAGCATGGAAATCTGCAGGACTGCATGTGAGAACTGAGAGGGCTATAGGGAAGGCGACAGGTTCAGTTACTCCATTTAGCCAGAAACTATTTGCTCCAGCAGCTGTAAGAGGCAGGGTATATTTGGAGGAAAGACTTGGGGACTAGATGGACCATTGGCCATCTAGAACTGGAGACAATAGATGCATGTTTATAAGACATGTCAGGAAGCCTCTAATCAAACAGTATCTCCAAGTGGAGCAGCGGGGCTGGAGGCCGTAGTGCGACTCTGCCTCATTCCTTCCTTTCAGTAAAGTCACAAAGCACAGTATGAAAGTGCTATGTTTTCTCCAAATTCTAATAAAAATATATACTGGGGAAAAATACCTGATGTAATCATTCAGATCAGTCTCAAAAGGAGATCATAACACCTTGAGGACTTGAATGTCTGAGGTTCCTTCAAATAGAATATACAAACAATGGCTTGGTTGACTGTACGGGTATTTTTGAAGGGCGATTTCTAAAAACCAAACACTGGCACCAGTCCCAACAAAGGCTTCTAAGCTTTACATGAAATGATGGAGTGTGGTTTTTTTCCTTCCCCATCATAAAAATATGATGTGAATTTGTTGAAGTTAGTGGGATTTCTCCCCCACGCCTTCTCCCAAAGATCTGAGGATAAGGAATTGCACCCAAATGGAAAAAAACTCTGTTTCCAGAGGTACTGCAGAAGCTAGCATTATTTTTCCAGTTGATAAGAGCCCTAGGTCTCTGTAGGGACTCTTTCCCCTCACATACAGATGAATAAATATCACTCATAAAGAGTTCTGGACGTTGTTCAGCATGTTATGGGGTCTGAGGAGCAAAATCCTTGAAAAAGAAATATCAGCATGTCATTGTTTCCTTTTTTTTCCTGCCTCCTTGTTCCCTCTATCTCAACTTATCTTTATTCGAACAGGCAGAGAGTAATGCTCATCTGTGGAGGGAGACAAATATGACTGGTAGCTTCTGCCAGTATAAAATACGAGCAGCTGGATGGCACCTCTACTGAATACATCACTGGAATAGCTGGACATGCACTGTGAAATGCCCAAAAGAAAGAACTGTAAGCAGCCAGCCTTTCAAAGCAAGAGTCTTTGTGGCAATACAGGGTTTTAAGGGAATGATGGTGAGGAAAAGCCGTGCCTGGGTATACTTCGATCTGAGCAGAAGACAGCTTCTCTGTGGTGAAAGCTGGATGATGTTTCCTGTGCCAGCTGAAATGGCTGGAGGAGGCATAACCTCGGGACTAGCAAGCTGCATCACTTGCTTTGATCCGGCCTAGCCCACCAGCAGCCCAGGTATGTAACGTTCATGTGGAACACAGGAAGACCCAAACTTGAGCACAAGCAGTATTGCACACCCCTTTGCTCCCGTAGGCACAAAGCCCTGCAAGAAACCTCTCGCAGTGTGCTTGGAGTCTGCCTCCAGAGTGCCTTGGCACACCAGGGATAACGTGGACCACTTCAGGACTTTCTCCTGTCTAGCGCTCTAAAGTATTGATAGATATGGTGGTGTGGGGAGATGGTCAGTGACTCGGGCGCTTGAATTAGTAGCTATTTCCGTTGAGCTCAGCTTAGGTGTTCTGGATGAGCGAACAGCACTCCCATAGCAGCCTGCTTCTTACAGTCCATTTGGGACTTAATATAAGCCAGACCTGGACCTTAAATCTTCTATGTTTCCACGTCTGATCTCCTAACATCTGCTGTTGCAGCCATGCAGCTTGGCTGGTTGGCTGTAAAGATCTGATCTCGGTTCACTTTTAGCCATTTCTTTTCCATTGAGAGAGCAAGAAATGAAGTGATTGATAAACTTTAGAGATAATGTAGCTATATCTTCTATTGTCTAGTTTTATTTTTCTTGAAATTAGTGTTGCAAGTGGGTATTTATCACTTAGCAATAGTGAGTCCTTTTTACAGCAAACCATCCTCTGCAGAGGTAGAACAAAAAGGAGACTTGCAGTAGCACTTGGATGGGCCTCACTACTGCATAAACTGTTGCAGTTTAGGGAAAATAGCTTTCCTGCAATAGGAATGCAGTGTTTCTGTCTTTTCATGCCTGTAGCCTTGCACATGGCTGTTTTATAACCACTAGGTTATAAAACTGCTAGGCACCTGAGCTAGATTTTGTGATGGGTAAATAAATGCACATAAACTCTTCCCCCTCCCACAAGACATGCATTATGACCAGACAGAAGATTGTCTGTTGAAATCACTAAGTTGCTGAGAATCAGCTGTGTTAGAAACAAAGAGCACTGACTCAACAGGTAGTTTTTCCTTGAAAAATTCTATATACGCGTAAGGAGGAACACAACCAAAAAGCAGTGTGTTTTTCATGTTACCATTATTAGACCTTGGGTCCTAAATTAATAGCCCTGAATGCTGCAGTGCTGGGAAAAAAGGCTGCTATTACAGTACAGCAGTATAATTAAAAGGTTGTTTTGGAAAAACAGGAACATCCACTTCTCTGTGCTGGCTTCCTGGCCAGCTCAGGCTCCTGTTGAGAGTGAGCTGGCATGATCTGAACCTCGACATTGGAGCACTGAGGCTGGTGGGTCAGGCTGGCTGTGTGCTCAGGAGACTGGCCCAGCTGTGGCTCTAGCACGATTTAACACAGTTCTCATACGTTGTGCAAGGAATCTGCTAGATTGCTGCTTGCAAAAGACAAAAATACATTTTTTTTCTTAGAGAAAGTGATATAGGCTCAAGTGAAAATCTAGCAGTTTTGCAAATGTCAGTAGGAAATTTAAAAGGTATGAAAGTGCTTGTGTCTCCATGAACACATGGATCGCTCTCTGCCTGCGTGCATCACAGGGCAAACTCTGGGCCAATGTACTTCTGACCCGAATAAGCCCCTGTGCAGCATTTTAGTGCTACTTGGGCTTCCAGGGATGGTTTAAGGCCTGCAGGTCCTGATGTTTCAAACTTCTCTAAGCTGATGGCCGGGCAGTGATGTGAAAGGGTTGGGGGGGGTGGGGGGAGGACAGGCATATGCCTCGGTATGGAGGCGTGTGGAGCCTCGGTGCTTTGCCACGGGCTTGCACTGAGCAGCAGGGGGAGAAGCGTGGCAGCAGGCTCAGGGGCAGAGCGGTACCGCGCAGCAAGACACCTTAAACAGCAGGCGCTCGCTGCGGGTCGCTGCTGCCGGGGGCAGGCCCTCCCCGCAGGCGACAGCTCGTTCTCCCCCCCCCCCCAAAAAAAAAAACAAGGAAAAAAAGAATAAAAGGGGAAAACAATAGTAATAATAATAATAATAATAATAAAAACCGTAAGGGCGACGGGCCGGGCGGCAGCGGCGCTGCCCGCGGCGGCGGAGGGAGGCAGGAGCGCGGCGGGGCGGGGCGGGAGGCGGCGGCGCCCGCCCGTCCCCCCCCCCACCCCCGGCCTGGGCGGGCGGCGCGGCCGGCGGCGGAGCGCTGCGGCGGGGCATGGCCCTGGCCCCGGCCCCGGCCCCGGCCCGCGCCCCGCCGGGGGGCACCTCGGCGGGGGAGATGGAGGGCTACTACTGCCTGCTGCGGGCCGCCGCGCTGCTGGAGGCCGCGGCCGCCGGTGAGTGCCCCGCGGGGGGGGGGGTGGGGGGGCTGCGGAGCGCCGCGGGGGGCGGCCGGGGAAGCGGCCCCCGAGCCGCCCGCCCGGTGCGGAGGAGCCGCCGGCAGCGCGCCGGGGCCCGGGAGGCGGCCGCGTCCCGGGGCCGCCGTCGGGGCTGTCGCTGCCGGGAAGCTGGGGGTCCCGGGGCCGCGCACAGGTGTGGGGGGAGCGGGGGCAGCGGCGCCGCGGCCCGCCGGGTGGTCTGCGGCCGCAGGCGGCCCCTTCCGCGGGCTGCGGTGCGCGGCGCCCAGCCGCCGGGCTGCCTCTGCCGCCGCCGCTCCGAGCGCCTGGGGAGGGGGGGCCCCGCGCAAACTTCGGCTCCGCGCTCCGTGCCGGGCGCGGGCGGCTCCCGTGGCCACGCTGAAGGGCTTTCCCTGGGATTTGGGGGCTTACCTGTCGCTTGCTTCTCTGCGTAAGGCGCCTGGATCTATTTGCGGATCGGGACTAGCAATCCTTAATCTAGACAAGTTAAACCCAGCTTGGGTTTTTTGCAGTCAAATGCCAGGAGTGAACAGTAAACCTGCGGGTGCCAACTTCTCCCGTGCAGAAACGGAGATTTGAGTCACAGGCCACCGAACTGGGATGCAAAGACAGTGCAGATAAATAGCTGTTAGTATTAAAGTTTGTCTTTCTAGGAAGCCTCTGGTAGGGTTTGTTTCATGGTGGTATGTTTTAAGACTATGCGTATTATTTATTTTGATGGTTTACATTATCCATGTAGAATGGCCTCATTACTTAAGGAGAGGCTGTTTCACATCGCGCTGCCGACATGCCGTTTTGTTATTGGAATTCCTTGCTCAAAATGAATCTGAAGAAAGAAAATTGTTTTCAATCAGCAGAAGGTTAATTCTTTGCTAGTGGTCTTTGCCTCTTCTCAGGTTTTCTATGGCCAAAACAAGTCCTCCCTGTAAAGTTGCTTCTCAGCCTGATGATTATAATCTGCCCTTTCCTAGTTTCTAAAGTAGCAAAGCAGTAGGTGGATGCAGAGTGCGTGTATATGTCCGTCAGGCTGCCCTTCTTCTCTCCCGTTTTCCTTGGTCTTTCAGTGTCACTTACTCCCAGGCTGCGTTCAGGAAGGTGCAGAGTTGTAGTGACATTGCTGTGGTTACATGGCTGCACACCCTTAACGTAGAGCCACTGGTGGGAAGCAAATCTAGTCGGTTTTGTTATCCGCAGGCTGTAAGCTGCTCTTGAGCCTTAACAATGTTTCCTTTGATGGACAATGATCTGCTCATAAACTGTTTTGAGCCTGGATTTTTTTTGTTATTTTGTTTTCTTGTGGGGCGAACAGTTCTTTGCAGTCCAGTCTATAATCATCCAGGAAAGGTAGTGGCCTCCTGTGTCACTGCACCCTCACTTGTCAGAAAACGGAGGTGCTCATTATTCCATATTTGCTCACAGCTGGCAGTGTGCTTGGAGCCATGCCAGGCGCCAAAAAGACACACTGACCCAAAAACTTTGCATTCTAATTCTGGTTTCCTTGACCTCCTTGCAAAGCGCAGCTTAGGGTGCGGGAGGAATGCATCTGGCGGTAAGTCGCGGGTGCAGGCTGAACAGTGTGTCAGCTCTTCCCCAGTAACTGCTTGTGCACACGCTCTTCTGCGATAGCATGTGAGCTGACGCCTTCCCCTCTCCCTGTGGGCTGACCTACTTCATGCGAACGCAACAGGCAGTGTGCGAAGGCGCTTCCTGGAGCAGGCCAAATGCTGTCCTGCTTGCCGTGCCCCGTGCGGACGGGTCCATCCCCTTCAGTGTGGTATGGCAGGGTAGATAGGGATGATCGTGGTCAGTTAGGAAAGGATGCTATTGAATGTGCGATTAAAAAAAAGAATAGTTTGAGAGAGCCTGATCTTCCTTCCGCTGGTGTCAATGACGAAACACCCACACTGCTTGAACAGGAGCTGGGTGACAGGGAGATGGGGACGCAGATGGTGAGCGTATTCCATCGCCGGTGTAATGGAAACCAGGGGAGCCAGACAGCGGCTCCTTGCGAGCGCGAGACCCTAGCTTCTGGCCAGCTCCTTGCAGATGGCCTTTGTGTAATGTTCATACAAAAATCAAAAAACTCCACCCAAGCACAAAGGCACGCTTGTGTGGCTATAGCTGCAGGATCTGGACACGTGATTTGGGATATACATGGATTCCTAAGATTCGATGTTAAAAAAAAAAATGCTAAGTTGAGTAAGGTTCTCCCAAGCCATGAGATTAATAATAGACGCTTTTATAGCTTTTATAGCTACTCTTTCCTTTAAAAAGCCATAGACGTGCTCTGAGAGCTGTGAGAGTATGCGCCTAACGTGTTAGGGAAGCTGGGTGCCGTTATCGTTGCAAACCTCGCCAGGCGCTGCAGCCGCGGTGAGGACCACGGAGGACTACTAGCCTGGGAGCGCTCAGTAGTACGTGGGATGTGCTTCCTCTCCAGAAATCGCATTTGCTACAACTGCGGCTTAGTGGTTTATCATTCATTTACCATGACAAAAGTGAAATGACAGCAGGTCTGTGTGGGAGGCAAGCAACCAAAGTGTAAAATATCGTGGGGGAGAGAAAGCGTTCCAAAACGCTGTCTTTGCCACTAAACTGCTTAGAAACAAGGAGCTTCTGCAATGCTGCGGGAGCCAGGGTTGAGCAGGAGTTCAAACCAGAGCGCAGGCAGCACCGTGCATTTGGCTTGGAGCAGGAGCCTCTCCTTAAAGTTGGTTTGGGCGAGTATGATGGCTTGCTTGTAAGGAAATCCTGGTGCCACAAACCAAGCGAGCGCCCTCAACCTTGTGATCCGAATGGGCAACTTCAAGCTGGTGCGTGTTGATGTGAAAGGGTTCTTTCTGTGTGCCTGACAAATTCAGCTTGGGTCCTGCACACCTCCTTTTCCTACTTACTCAACTGCCAAAACCTCAATCATCTCATCCGACAGCTTCCCTAATGCTGTAAAATTGCAGGCTATTGCTAAGTTTGGGGCAGATTGCAGCGTCGCGGCGGAAGTGCCGGGTGGGGCTGCTGTGGCTTTCAAATCCCTTTCTCCTCCGAGGCGATGCTGGAATTGGCTTTGCAGTGGGGCTGAGTCAGGAAGCCCGGGCTGACTGCGAGGGAGCTTTCCCTCCGCCTCGGCTGCCCCGGCTAGACTGCTCCTGGGCAGAGCTGTTTCCTGGGAATTGTGCGCTGGCTGAGATGCCCTCAAGGTGCAATTAGCCGCGTGCTGTTCCATGGATGATCTGTCCAGGAACAAGGTGGAGGGAGATAGGCAACAAGCGCTAGCAATATTCCCCCCAGTTTCCATGCCACTGATTTGTCCTGCAGCAGGAAGTCTGCTTGCTGGATTCAGATAGTGTGCTTATGCTCAACACTGGAATGACAGAATTGAGCATTTTCATTTTTAATTTGGGAAAATTGTTTTTTATTTCTCTAACTTTGCAGTAGAGTTCATCGGTTATGCCATTGTGGGAACCAGGCTATACAATTTAGTTTCGTGGCTACGTGGGCTGTGAAAGCAAATAAATCTTTCCATTGACTTCAGTGAACTTCATTCCAGGTTTATGAGCAGGTAGTTGGGCCCAAGGATTTGCCGCTATTACATATCCACAGCTCTTGCTCAAGCAGGTGAGTTACTTTGTCCGTGCACAAAGCTGGAGTTTGGCTTGGAGAAGCAACACTTGCATGGTACTGAGTGGCGATGTGAAAGTTATAGATGTATGTATGCTCTCATTTTGCTCAGCAGCAGACTCTTTGAAAGTCTTTTGTGCTGAATGTGATACATTTTGGAGGCTACTGTTATTGGCTTGGGAGTACATGCTGATGGCAGATGCTAAGCATACCTTCCTATGGACAGTTGGCAAATGCACCTCCCTGCTGATGGGCAAAACACCTGTAGGCTCTTTCCTGAGCCTCCCGTAAGTAGAGTACTGGAACTGGGAATGGGAGAAAATTGAATGTATGTTGAAGCTCAGACATAAGTTTAAGAAATGCAAGAAACTACATTTTCTCAACTCCCACACTGATTTAGTTTAAATCCATAGGGTGGGTGTTGAGAAACTTTTATTACATTTCTTGTGATAAATATAAATCCATGTATAGCTGAGCTGGCTTTTATCTTCTCCAATTTTTGCTTAGTTAGGGATGATGTGAAAAGACAGCTAGCCTCGTTGGGCATAAACAGATCAGAGCATCCAATATTTCATTCTGCCACACCAGGAGGTTAGCTGCAGTGATAACAGGAGATAATATGTAATTTAGTTTACGTTTGGTTAGCCTTTTCTGAGCAAAGCTTGTGCAGTTTGCCTGCTGCTAGCTTGGACTCAAGATGGGCAGAACAGGTCTGCAGGGAGAAGGCTCCAGCGCGCTAACAGCAGGTCGGCGGATTTTCCTTCCTTTGCTCCGTTCTCCGCAGGGAAACAGGGGTGAGGGAGGGGGCGCTTGGGGAGGTGGCTCCGTCAGGGAGCAGGGAGAGATTTGTCCCCCGAAACGGGGACACTTCAGTCTTCGGGGTGCTCTCGCTGTTCCCGAGGCCGCGTTTGCTGGGCTGCCAGCTCACTGGAGGGGCGCCAAGGAGCGGGGCCTCCTGCCCGGCCGGCGAGCAGCTGCTCAGGGACTTTGCTGGCAGCTCGACACGCGGCCTTGCAGAGGGCCGGTTTGTACCCGGGGCTGGCGCGGTGCCGCCGGATCCCGCTTCGTGCGGGATCATCAGCTCCTATTGTAGGGTTATGATTCAGCTCATCCCGTAAAGATCGTCCCCAGGGACATTCCTGCAAAGGCACCCTGCCTGCACCCTGCCTGGACGTTGGTCCAAGAGCCTGAACTGCACTGTGCTAGCATTTTTTCCCTATCTGTTATCTTTTTTCTTTTATGGTATTTCCTTTTCCATTTCTTTTCCCTCTTATCATCAGTGGGTTTAAAACTGAGCCTTCTGAAGAGGTCATTTTAGTTTTACAGAAGCTTCACTTTTTTCGTTGTGTGGTTTCTTGGTTACTAGTCAGCCGAGAATGCTCCCAGATTTGGGTGGCGGGGAACTGTGCCTGAACGGGGGCATCGCTTGCAGGTGAACTCGGGAAAGCCTTGGGAAGGTGAGCACAGCCGCTAGGTCGAACAGAGGGACCATCTGGTGCCATGGCCCGTCTCTTGATCTCTGCTGTGGCTGGTGCTGAGGGAAAAGTAGAGGAAAGGGCTTGCAGAGGGGGCGAGCCTTTCACTGGAATAGCCTCGCGGCCGGTCCTGAGCAGGGGAATGGCTTTGCAGTGGCCGGGCTCGGGTAAAACAGTGGCGTGGCGGGTGCTGCTGTGAATCAGTTGTGCCTGGAACCCAGCAGGCCCTAAAGAAGGGATTTTGCTGTGACCTGGCTCTGCAACGTGCATGCTGAGCTCTCTGGAAGACCACACCTGCCTGACGGCCGTCACCATCAGCCTCCAGGCAGCCCCCTGGGGTGCCTCGGTGACCCTTGGAGCCCACCGCCATGTGCAGGCTGGCAGCCGGGGATGTGCTGCCAGCATCTGAGTCATCAGTTCCCTCTAAATACACCCCATCCGTCCACGGCTCGCGGGACGTCCCCTGGGTGCAACTCTTCCTGCTGCTCTGCTCTCCTTATCCCCCTTACTGTGCTCATGTTCTGCTGAGGCAGGAGCTTGAGGTGGCAGCTAAGCCTCTCCTGGCCACGTACGGGTATGAGGAGATGGCCCTTTCTCCCCCCGCCACCAGCTTCGGCTGCCCTTGGTGCCTCCTGAGCACCCTGGGTCAGGGGACTGAACGTGTGGGAAAGTAGCCTTGCAAGAACACAGGTGACTTGTGCCCGCGGGCTTATCTGCCAGACCTGGGTCACTGCAGAGGAGGGCGAGAGGCAACACAAATGCAAACAAAGGAGTGGCGGCACGTGGCCGGATGAGGGCTGGGACCGTCCGTTTTGGCCGCTACCATTTGAGCGGGCCGAGCCGCTGGTCGCGCTCCTGTCAGCTCGGCTTGAGCCGGGCCCTTTCTGTGTGATCCCTGCGTCCCCTGGTGCGGATGCTGGGGACGCATCAGTGTGATCCCTTCCTTTGTTAAACTGGTGAAAGCCTTGCAGATTGAAAAAACTTGCTTGGAGGTAGACTTTTCTGAGGCATGTAATTGCAGCACGTTCAGCGTGGTTTTCGATTCAGTGTGGCTCTGAGCAGGGGTAAAGAAATCCTAACTGAGATCAGAATTGAGCCATTTGGAAACCCGTGCCTATACCTATTCTTTTGCTGGGGGTTAGCTGCCTGCAAATCCTTCCTTACCGTAGAAGCGGGTTTTGCAAGAACGCCTGCCAAGTCGAGGTTGTACTGAACGCTTCGCCTGCGACAGATGGAGGTTTGCCATGAGCCTATTGACAGAGCCAACCCGGGAGGCCCATCGCCTTCCTCGGGATCAATACATCATGTCTCATATAAACGTAGGCGTTTAAGATTCTAATCTAATTGCTACTCTTTGCCTCCAAATGAAAATCGGGTTTTGACTTGCTGTAATTAAGAAGTGTTTGTCTGAGGGCTGCAAGCCCTTCGACCGTCGCCCGGGAAGGGGCGACGCGGGCGGTCGTGCGCAGCCTGCGGCTGCCGCGGGACGGGAGCTGTCGCCGTGCGTCGGGTCCGCTGCGCCGCGATCGGCTGCTGCTGTCACGCGAAAGGGGCTTGCGGCAGCCCCGGGCGGGGAGGCTTTCTGCCACCAATATTGTAATGGATCTTTTGCGTCACGCTGCGTTGGCAAGCGGAGCAGCTGCACCACTTGGAATTACAAACTGTTGAATGTGTCGGTTTTTAGGCCAGCAGCAGAAATTGTGTTCTTACGCTTACATGACTTACGGTGAATTTGATCCGTGTGGTTCCCCTTTACAAGAGCAGAGCCTTGGCTTTGCAATATTCTCCCCAGCGACTTTGCTGGAGCTGCTTGCACGAGAGTGCGTGCGCAGGTATGTTTGTTGGGGCAGGATGCGTGAGCAGTTGAGCATGTATTTTAGTGTATACGAGGGTGCATGCAGCTCAGAGATTTGCTGTTAGAAATGACTAGCAATTACATATATAGCTAGTGCAGCCTATCTCAGGGCATGTGCGTGGGCAGAGGAGGACCGCAGCTGTCTGTGCACTTTGCACAATCAAGCATCTAGGTTTCTTTAGCAGCTGAACTTCTGGGGTATAAGGGAGGTAAATTTGTGTAATACAGGCTATGCTTTGTCACAGGGTGTTCCTCCCATGGGGGAAACTTCCCCACAGGTTTAAATCTGTGGTCAGGCTACAAAGGTGTAATTCCAGCATAAGGCTGTTGACCTCCATGTGCTCTGCAGCTCTGGGTGGCTTTGGCCAAACTAAAGGTTAATCTGTCTTATTAGCAGGCTTCTCTCCTTCTCGGCCCTATGGATTTTTATTAGTCGCTGATATGCGCGTTTCCCGAGCCCTTCAGTTCTCTGGTGGGTTCAGAAGCCAGTCCTGGGGCTTGGGGAAACCTCTCCTCGCTCAGCTGTCCATGTTAGTCCAAGGCCATCCAACCCCCGGGCTGCTTTCAACACCCCCCCGCCTTGGACTGCAGCTCTCGCACAACCCACCGTTCGCGTGGACGCGGACACCTGCGTCGGCCTGATGGATGGGCTCCGTTGGGGTCTTTTCGGCCCTTGTGATGAAGGGTGCTTCTGGCCCTTTGGGAGGGCAGAACCTCGCTAGCGTGTGTGGCCTGTTCCCAGGGGCGCGATTTACCCTGACTGCTGAAGGATTTGCTCTCCGAACCGGGGCGAGGCCGCAGGATGTTGGCCGTCAGTCCTCTGCGCTGGTCAGGTGCTGTAAATAAGCCTTCTGTAAATACAATAGGCCTTGTGTTCTGCGGAGTACAATGTCCTGTTCTCCGGTATATGTTCCCTAATGAAGCTATAGCGCTGAACTACACAAACAGCACCGTCGGCTTTACGCTGCCTGGCCAGCAGCCAGAGCCCGGTTCGGGCTCCTGTTTTCATTAATGCTGTGTGTGTACTCAGCGCTGCGAGGTCCTGTTCCCACACGGGTATCGAGCAGGATGGAGGGGTGGGGAGGGTGGCTTCAGCATCAGGGAAATTGGGATCCTGCTCCGAGTATCAGCTTGTGGTGAGAGCCGCTGCTTGGAGATGGGGCAAGCGGGGCATGATGCGCGGGAGGACGCTGCTGGGGCAGTGCCTGGGCAGGAGCGCCAGCGGCCTGCCTGTCCCGGCATTGCACGCTCCCTGCAGGCCGGGAACAGACACGGTCTGTCACTTAACACAACGCGTCCTGTGAGGCTTTGTGCAGACCTCCTCGTTCCAGCACGCCGTTTACAGTAGGGCAGCTTGGAGACAGTATAAAGTGGTATTTTTTTCTCTTAACTCCCTCTGCCTTGCTTTCTGGACGTGGCGTGCCGATAGCAAGAATGCCAATGTTTCCTGTTGTGTATTGAACCGAGTCTAAAAGCTTTTTGAAATTTTTCAATGAGAAAGCAGAGGGTGAGAGGCTCAGCAGCTCATGGGCTGGGGCGCTTACCTGGGCGATGGAGACCTGGGTTTCCTGCAGCAAGGGGGAAGCCCTGTCCCCTGTGCTGTTAACTGCTGGGGTGGGGATTTCTTCCCGGTGGAGCTCTTCAGCTTGCATAGATAACTATATTTCAAGTGAAGCCGTCCCTTTTACCCAAAGCGAGTGCTCTGAGCGACGGGCTCCAGAGTCACCTCCTTATGGTGCTTCTTTCTGGCTGTGAAATGGGGTAGATCTACCCAGAGCGAGGAAGAGGGAGAGACTGCAGGGTGGTGTCGGTCTTTCTTCCTGGACACTGCACCATGTTTCTACTCTTTGCCCCGGTGAATATTTAATTTCACAATGTGGAACAAATTTAACAGGAGTAGCTGAAAGGCCCCCGCTCCACCTTGCGCTGGATTAGTAGTTGGGGCACTCACTCTGCTGTAAGGGGTTTGTGTTCCAGCTCCTCGTCAAAGCAGACCAGACAGGCATGACTTAATCCTCATGTCCCAGCCCTAGCTCACGCTCCTGCAGCTTTGCTGGGAAGGCTCACTCTGGTGCTGGCTTTGGACAGAAGTTCCCATGTCAGCTAGGAGAAACCCTGCTGGTCAGAAAACTCCCTGAGCACCGCATCTTCCTGCAGATAGCGTTGGTTCAGGTAGTCCACGTTATGGCCACTGCAGGCCTGAAGGGGACTTTTCGAGTTAGGTGGGCCTTCCTGCAGGTGGATGATCGAGACGGACACCGGCTGATGACCCGAGTTGACCCAGAAAGTCGCCAAGAGAAATGAAAATAGGCTACAAATGTGCTGACTTACAGGCTCCCTCGACACCAGATGAATGCTTCTTCTTGGGAGCGTAGATGTCCAACTGGGCAACAAGCAGGGAATGAGCAAATCATGAAGAAGTTAAACATGCTCCTTTATCCTTTTTAATTGATTTAGTTCAGTTTTGTTTTCTGGACTATGGGAGCAGCCGTCAAATAAAAAGCTGTTATTCTTCATTCACAATGAAGCCATCTCCGAATGCATTTTATAGTTGCAAACAATATTTGGTCAGTGTTGTAAATGTAAGGAGCTATTACGTCAACTTGGCAGATGTGTTACACAGCTGCTCTTTGCAGATGGTGTGGGTCTGCAAAGTTTAGAAAGGAAAGAAAACAATAGTTGCCAAAGAGCAAAGTACTCCGAGTTTAACTGAGTCTCCAGGCTGCTGTATGTTATGAGCGATGAGGTGGAATTTGGACTTGAACTTTAACTGCCGTTGCTCTGAGCATCCCTGTGCATACTTCCACTGTACCTGAATGCTCCTCCATACTCGAATCACCTTGAAATGGAATATCTTGGAGAAAAAGCTTCATTCCTACAACTGCAATCTGTGCAAAGCCCTTGAGATACTGTCACGTGGAGAGGACCCAGCAAACGTTCTGGACTGAATAAACCAAATGAGAGATTCAGCAGGGCTCTCTGCTGAGCCACGATAATTTTTCTCAGAGGGGTAAAGAGCTTTGTATTTCTCTGTTGTCTTTTCCCTGCTTGACTTCACGCATCCTCAGAAACTCTGTGTCATGGCAACAATCTCCTCAGCAGAGGAGTCTTTCAGATATTTACCTCTGAATGCAATAATTGCAGCAGCATTTTATAGATACTCAGCCTAAAGCCTATATAAACACTGTTTCTAAAGTGTTAGGACAATTTATCTTCCCATTCTGCAGATGCTTTTTTGTTTTTAATAAGGTCATACCAACTACATGGGGATAACAGTGTTGTTTGTAAAGCAGTATGGGATACTGCAACGTGAGGGATTTCAGGCTTCATTTTGTGTCGGCACTACTGCTTTAAATAACAGCTGATGATCAGAAAGCCTCTTCAGAAGGGGAAAGAGCAGACTCACACAAAACCTTGACTTTTCCCTCCTTCTGGAAAGCAAGATGCAGCCTGGCGTGTCCTTAGTTGGAGTGAGCAGTGATTTCCAAAGGCTCAGACAGTGGGCACTGAACTCACGGTTACCAAGGCTCTACCTGCTTCACAGCAACTGCAGTGCACGTGGACCTGGCAGAAGCAACTTCAAACTCCCTTGCCTGCGTGCAGCTAGTAGTTTCAGGACAAAACTCTATGTGGTTTTGCCACCTCTGTCTTTGCTCAGTGCTTGCAGCCTGCAAAGAGCCTGTTGCTGGAGCTCTGCTGTTAATAGCTGAGGCTGAGCAATATGCTGGCATCGTTTGCTGTACTGTCCCAAGAAAGTTCTTCAAATAAGAAATCACCAGGCTGCTAATGAATGTCCCTTGAAACCTTCTTTGAAAGACAGGTATCTTTGGTGCCCCTTTGCATAGCGTTGCTGTTCACTGTTCCTTTTCCAGAGATGAACAGTTTAGGACAAATAGGACAAAGGCCGGGCTTCCGTACAGGATTTATGGTTACACCCATTTGATGTGTTGTGGGCGCAGCAGCACGCTTGTGAATTTGATGGCCACACTTTATTTTCCCTTATGTTTGTCCAGGAAGTTGAATTTGATGATGAATGCCAGCTGAGTGCTGGAGAGGGACCAAGGAGTGGCTATGAGGGGAATACAATCGGCCTGCTGCTGTGCTTTGCCCTTACCAAAAGGGCACTGGTCCTGCTCCTATGTCGTATGTGGCTGTTGAGTTCTCTTACCCCCAGAAGTTCGGGAGGGTTCGTAAGGGATATGCTCTCTGATTCTCTTCTGCCGGAAGCAAGGTACTCCTGCCTAGTTTTTCCTCAAACGAGCCATTATTTTGGGTGTTCAGCTTGAAATTGCTTAGAAGGGCCTGATTTTCCGAAGGCACAGAATGCCCTCTTCTGAAAATGAGGTCCCTTAAAAAGCGAGGAACTCAAAATTATAAGCTGTAGGAATCCTAGTACTGTAGGAATCTGGGTCTCCGTTTCTGTGCTAAAGTCAAGAATAAGATCTGGATCTCTATTTCTGTGTTGATGTCAAGGATAAGACTTTCTTAGGGGGGGAAAAAAAAAAAGTTGTAGAACAAGGTCCTGGCTGGAAATCATGAGTTTCAGGACCTGCTCCATCCTGGTGCATCTACAATCGTTACCACGTGCCAGGAGAGCGTTGTGGCCATCTGCCACTTACTGCGATCCTCGCGTGGCAAAACTGAAAACGCTACATACATCTTCCAGCGTGGCCCAGGGGCTTGGGGACGCGTTAGCAATTCCTTGCTGCAGTCCTTCGAGAAGGGTCACCTTGCTGCTTGGTTTGCAGGCTGTCTGGGACACAGGTCACCTGTCCCCAGGTTTGCAGAGGGCATGACACAGCAGGGTCTAGGCTCTGTGGTTAAAGCACATGTTTTTCAGATGCTGGATTTTTTTTTTGATTGGTTGTTTTTTTTTTGAAAATATCTATGGAAGAATGATACTTTTTTCCAACTACCGTTGTCTCCAGCTTAGTTTAAGGCTGCAAATTATTAAAGTGCTCTCACTGAGAAGACACCTTGTGAAACTGTTTTGAATAAAGTGTTTTATTACTATGCACAAGTTAACCCCCTTTTGCTAAAGTGTTTGTTGACAGCTATTAATAAGCCAGCATTTCTTTTCTGTGTCACTACAGAATGGAAAACAAAAGCTGTATTTATTGTAAATCTGTAGCTGTGTTTGGTTTTACTCTGGTGTATTTCTGAGTCATGCATGGGTGTTATATATATATATGCAAAACTTTTCTCAGCTTGCCTGTGGCTGCATCTTCAGGGAAGTACACAGAGGTGCAAAAAGCCCCCCACCTTTCCGCGTGCAGCAAAGGCAAGCGTCAGAGCACAGCCTTCCTGCCTTGGGGCTTTGGTCTCGTGTTTTCAAAGATCCATGTGTTTAACATCATACACTTCATGTACTGAAGCTTACTAACTTATTAAATGTGTTTTTTAGCAATATGAAATCATTGTCATGGAAAAAAAATCAAGTAATACAAAAGAAAGCTGTTACCCCAAGTGGAACAGCTGAAGCAGTTAGTTGAATGAGAGAGAAATACTTGAAATCCCTTTGCAGAATAAACTTACTTTCTTACCAAGAACAATTCTTGGGCCTGTTAAAAATCAAGAATGTTACTGCAGATGTCAGTGGGCTGTGGCTTGATCCTTAAAGGACACAAATAACATTTTTATCTACAAGACGAAAGGATAGCGTAGCGTGCATAAAAACAAGAAGAGCCAGGGACCAGCATGACTAGCAGAAGGCAGAGCACCCCGGACATGCTGGATCTGCAGACTGCTGCGGTGCAGCTCAGTACAGCCAGTTAGATGCTTGAAAAATCCTTAGATAAAGTATAAGTGACCATAAGGCTTTGGGGAAAAAAAATTCGACAACTGTGTCGATTACAGAGCGTGCTGGAGTACGCAGCCAATGCGATTAAAAACAGCCAAAAGATTACTCCCTGGGAGCCACTCTGTAAAACAATCAGTGTTTAAAACCAACTTTTCAGAAAGTATGAATACTTGAATCTGCATAGGTAATTTCTAAAACATTTATTTGCAAGAACAAGGATGTTTAGTTTTTAGCTATGGTTCCGGTTATAGCTAATCCAGAAAAATGTCTGCCAGCCATAAGCTGCTGTTGTGCTTAGTGAGTCTGATCCCTGTTTGCCTCTCAGAGCGAAAGGCAAAATCATGTACACTGTTGTGATGTGCTCCATTGGCACTGACATGGTCACGGTGTGCTGAATATGGCATTAAGGCAGCCTCTCCCATTATTTAATTAAAAAAGAAATCTAATAACCAAACATAACAACAACAGCCTTTCCAGTGCTCGCAGCCCCAGGCCAGATGAAAACAGCCCAGCTGATCTCAGAAGGTTATTTGCTCAAAATTAAAGGCTCTAACAGTATGAAAACCCAACCTTATTCAGCAGTCGTTGACGCTGCTGTTCCCCGCAGGAGCCTTGGCCCATTATATTGCCTTGTTTAGAAAGAAGAAGGGGAGTTAGGGGAATAAAATTTGTAACTCCAAAATATAAATATTACATTGAATACCCTGTTGAGTGGAGAACATTTAAACCCGTAGGCATTTCTCTCTTCGTACATTTGACAGAATATATTTACTACTGAATTATGGCATTTGCACTGTTGGAATCATTAGAAACATTGATTTCAAGGGAAACTGTATTCTTGCTTGTGATCTTTTATTTTTAGTTTTGGGCAGCCCCCTTTGGTTTAAGTCCTACCTTTGGGTTACACAGTTGATAAAATCATTTGCTTTGGATTTTTGCCGTCTTTTTGATTGCTGCTTCTGCCTTTTCCAGAAGCCACAATACCCATCTGTGCAAAGGACATCAGTGATGATTTGATGAAAGAGTTTGCTTTTCTTTCTGGTGAGTACAGTAAACTTCTCCATGTTCTCGATGTGCGGTAATTAAATACTCCCGATGAACTTATGCACTATTTGGCAAAATGATACTCCACGTGGGATATTAGCCATCAGGTAGTCTCCAGTGCCACTAGAAATGTTGTTAATAAAACATTGTGGTGGTTTGAAAGAGTATATTAGGTTTCTGTTTCAAACTATACTATAAAATACTCTTATCTTCAAACCCTCAATGCATTAACAAGCATTCTTCTTTGAAATATATTTCTGTAGGTTCAAGAACAGTGTTCTTAGGTTTACCTTCTGACTTGTTTTGGTGTCCCATGTGGAAAAAAGTATGCTCAGTCAATAAAGGAAATACGTGGTACCTAATACTTTTATTTCTGCCACCCGTTTGCGTGTGTTTTGCGCTTGTAACCAGCACTAGAGTTTGGCCTATAACACCAAAATAAGAACCTGAGATCACTTCTTAGTTTTCAGATTACCTTGTCTGAGAAGAAATGTATTTAAGAAAGTATCTTTTCGGTCACTGCTGAAATGGGATTCAGGAGCCAAAGACCCAACCCTGGTTTTTGAAGACCATGCTGTAATGGTGCAGTCGAGCTCAAAAAGGGAAGGGCAGATTTTTGCTGTTCTGGAGATTTAAAAAACTCTAGAGAGCTGTGGCAAGCTGTAGGCTGGCCGAGCACATTTTCTGGGCTGAGCCCTGCGCCCGGGCTGTGCTCTTGGCTCTCCTGGACAGCGCGTCCGAAGGAGCTCTGCTGTCTTCCTTCCAGGTGGCCGCGGGAAAGATAACGCTTGGATTATCACCTTCCCCGACAACTCTCGCTTCAATGAAGTCCCCGAGGAGATCTTAACAAAAGTCTTAACGTACTTAACTTCAGTCCCGAGGTACGTCGCTCTCTCCTAGGTTTCGCTGGTGATCGGCCGAGGTGTCGGTTCAGCCTGCGTCGGGCGCGGGATCTTCAGATAACGTCACCCGTAGGGGCGAGGGGCATCTCCCGCCGTCAAAGCAAGGAAGAGGGAGAAGGCGAACAATTAACTACGAGCCTTTGCTATGTCTCGGTGTGATATTTAACGTGCCAGTAACTGCAGAGGAAAATGTGGACATAATCCCTATTACTTGTCAGCCTGCGTGTATCATAACTTGAGCTTATTAAGTTTCTAATTAACAGCAGGCTGTCCTTAAGCTTTGACATGTGTCATCACTTAAGTATGCCATGCCGCTGCTGAATAATATTTTGACGTACACAAATAGAAAGCACGTTGCTGTGGAAAAAGAGAAACGTAACCAGAGGAAGAGAGTAATTACAGGAACAGAACCACTCGGGGTCCCCATTATACCTGATCGCCCAGCAGCACGCTGTAATTCCCATTATGTGGTTGTATCTCGAGGTCAAGCGTCTGACAGTCTGTCTGTGCCACATACGGAGCTGTATACTTTAGATTAATGGGAGCACTTCTTGCTGCTGAGCCTGGTGACTCAGTCACCTGGAATGCTTAATTTCCTTGAATAATGCCTGTTTTGGCAAATTTGCTTCTTCAGGGAGAGCAGGTTGATGGCAGCTAGATGGGAACTTTCCATCAGCAGCTGCCTTGGAGAAAGTACCATATGTTGATCCACCTCTGCAGGAAAAAAAAAAAGGGGGGGGGCCTGGTTCCTCTACCCCCTGCTTTGCGCGACCGAAGTCGTCGGCTCCTGCGTTAGCGCGCTGTCCCGCGGCGGCGTACGCCGGCCACGGGCTCTCTCGCCCCCCGCGCCGCAAAAGCAGCGCGCCTTCTCGCCGCGTGGGTGTCCCGCGACGCTGCCCGGGCGCGTCTCAGCGCTGCTGGTTTGAGCAGGACTTCGTATTTCGCCTGGCCATAAGCACACCCTGACATTAGCACGATTAGCAGTCTTGCTCTCCGTGTAACAGGTCAAACTCAATCAAAAAAACTAATGAGAGCTTGCTGGCGATTCAAACGTGTTCAGCGTGTCATTTGTAAAGCCACTTCTTTAATCAAGCCTCTCTGCTCTTCCTGCCAGTAACACAGCCTGCTTCAGTGCCTGATTGCCTTTAAAACGTGTGCCTCTTAACGCTTGGGAGTCAAAAATGCCGTGGGGTCGGGGAGCAAAGGGAAGCGTCGCGGGAGGGAGGACGGAAGGGCTGCGAGGCCTGGGGCAGCCCCGGGCGCCGTGTCCTGCAGCGGGGTCACCGTGCGGCTCGGGGCTCACGGCTCGCGTTTGGGGCCTGAGCTCCACCACGTGCTTTTCTCCTGGAAACGAGCGGCAGGAAGAGGAGCTAGAGGCTGCAAGCTGTTCTCCGCTCGGCGAGGTGAGCGCATCGATGGCAGAGCCAGGAGGCAGCGGAGTCTTGCAGTCAAGTGGGTTTTAGTTTGGGGTTCCTTGGAATCACGCTGCAGGCGAGAGAAAGCTGCAGACTGGGGTTGCGGAGAAGAGCGGTGTAGAAAAATAACTCGCATGCCTCCACCATCCACAAGCCGTGCACGCAAATCAAAACGCACGTGGGGGGGCTGTGTCGGGGCCTTTGTTTAATAGCACATATGGTGGTAGGCTTAAAGGAGAGGCATACCCACGTATGATGGATCACTGTGTTTGTGGGGAGGAGAAAAGATCGTAACAGTGATCTTGTTGATTAGACAGCTTCTAGATATTTAGACAAGCTTTGCATGTTTTGCTTACATCGTCACTCTGAAGTAAAGTACAAAGTGATTTAGAGCCGCGGCTGATGACACGAAGTAATGAAACGGCGAAGGGTGTTGTTGGCTATAAATAATTCTGAGTTTAAATATTATGCAGTAGGTCCTGAGCGTGCGCTCTGATTCGACCAGCCACAAGGAGTTTCTCAGTCCTGCGATAAATCTCACAACTGCAGACTCAGGGATCCAATTTCAAGTCCTTCTGCAAAACATCACAAGTCTTATTTTTAGATTGGTGCATCTTGCAACACATACAAAACTAAGGGTAAGGAAAAAAGTGACAGGAAGCACCCAGAGAGAAATAATGCCTCAGTCCAGTTTTCTGTCTCTTCGTACTGCTGGATGCAAATAAACTCATGCTTGCAAACATTTGTGAGAATGCATTGATTACCTTTTAGACTGACAGTAAAAATAAATCAATGCAGGACTGGAAATCTGATAAACCTGCAAGGCCTGGATTGCAAGCAGTCATAGATTTGCTTGTCTAGCCCCAAAATAAATTTAAAAATTCCAAGAAGTTTCAAGGCTTTTGTACACCTTGGAACTTTCTTCTTTGTGTCTTTAAGGAAGCTGATAAAAGTAAATTAACATGCTGAGATGTTACTCTCTGAATACATCCTTATCCTGAGGAAATAACATACTTGGGCATACCTTTGCTAACTGACAGTGTACTACAGTTTGACCACCTTTTCTGTGTTGCTTGGATTTGGGGTTTTTCTTTGGGATTTATTAAGATAATAGCAGTGTTGTGTAAACTATATATATATATGTGTGTGTGTGTGTGTATTTTTTTTCCTGAATTGCAGCTAGGTGTGAAATACTGTGGGGAATTGTACCTTTTGAAGCTTCAGGATATGTTGAAAACTCAACTAATTTTATTTTTACCTAAAACAAAAGGATCATTTTGGTCCCCTCTCACCCCCCACTATTTTACTTCTGGTGAGGGTTATGCTGGCAAGTCAACAGAGCTGATGTCAACGTGCAGGATCCTCAAATGTTGCCAGAAGTGTTTTGGCTGGAAGATTGTGCCTTATTCCTAACGATAATATGTGGAGTTACTTCAGACTTTATTACATGTAGAAATTTTGTGTATGACCCGTATATAAAATATCCTACCAATGTTCTCTTTTCTGGTAGGCTGTAGGTGACCCTACGCAGATTATAAATATGCATGAAGGCTTTGCACTTTGAGTGTGATGTTCCAGATCCAGAGGATGTATTCATAGGAGAGCTTGGGAGCTGGATGTTTCTGCATATCTTCAGACAACTGTTGTTGTGGGCCAAAATGAACTTTTTTTTTTTGCTATCAGCAGAACTTTTCATTTCTTTTAAATATATTTTAAATATATTTGCAGAAGGTGTGGTTATTGCATAATGAAGTAGTAAGATGTACATTGAATAGATACTCCTGCACTGGCTTTAAATGACTTCTTAATGTAGTCGAGTTGCCAAGTATCGTTTGCCATGTGATCGCTCTGAGTAAGTGCTCTGAGTAAAGCGTCATGTGTTTTCACTTACCAAACACAAGAATTATTTAAGACACTGCTCGCAGCAGGCTGCTTTCCTCGGGTCATGGTCATGCCCTGCGAAGATACCTGAGCCAGCTCGAGTGAGCTTGCGTGTGCGCTGGGAGCTTCTCAGCAGCCCTGAAATGCCAGATAGGGTGGCACGTCACACGCCTATCCTGTTTCGGCATCCACAAAACTACAGTGCAAACGTCAAGATTACTTAACTATCCTGAAAATACGCTCGCATCAGAGGGCTGGATTACAAGCAGGCATACCTTTACCTGCATAAAAACACGGTTCCAGTTAATAATTCAGACCACACTTGGAGTCTGTATTGTCACCAGGTTGAGCCTGTTTAAGAGTCGTAACCAGATTCCTAGATAAAGTAGTATTTGAATTATGGATAGGAATTCACCCGTGACCACGTGCATCCCTGATACTGCTCACCCACCTAGTAAGGAGGCAAGGGCCTCCTCGGCGGCGACGCGCGTTTCGAGGGTGCGCTGTTGGTGCCCGTCTCAATGGCCAAGCTGGCACTGAGCTGGCAGGGAGGTGGGATTACCAAATTTCTCTCCGGAGGCTGCCCTGGGGGGTGTTTTCAGATGGAATTTTGGTAACTGTGAAAAGGTCAAAATGTATTTTGTGTCTGGTGTTCCTGCGCTTGGGGCTTTTCTCGGGACAGTCGCATTCCCCCAAAATGTTGTCTGGCTACTTGGTGTTTTCTTATTTCACAGTCAACATGAGTCTGACAGCAAATTTATCCTAATCCTGGACAGAAGATTGGATACATGGACATCTGTCAAAATGACTCTTCAAAAAATAGCAGTAAGTCTTCTTTAACGTTAATTCCTTCTAATGTACTAAGGCATCGTGCCCATTATGCATCACATTCAGAAAACATCAGAACCCAGGAGCAGTGATGCCTGTGCTCCCTCTCTAGGTAGTAGTCTGCTTTATGGCCCTGTAATTAATTCGGACATTGCTTTGTGCCTAATTTGAATGCATAAATTAGCTGCTTGAGCATTAACTGATTCATTTGCTGGTGTTTGCACTTTTTTCATAGTGGTCTGAATGCGTTTTGTGCCCTGTTCTGTGCTTTTGATGGGCGGGGAATTTGGCTTCCTGTGTATTCTTTCTAGACACTGGTTATTAGTGACAATATATTTTACCTAATTGTCAGTGATTGAAAGTGTTAGATTTTTAAAACAGGCTTCTCATCATTTGTATGTGTGCATGGGTGGAAAAGAATCTATTTTGAATGTCTATGTGCGCATTCATGAATTTTAAATATCTATTACATCAGTTTATATGCTACCCCTCATTAGATTCTGAACATATCTGAGAAGTAAGCTTTTTGCAACTCAACAATGCATTGCGCTTTGCAAAATCAGAACACGCTATTATGGCATGGACTATAGGTAGGAGCTAATTGCTAAGTGCTTTTCCAACTGGACCATGCCATGTGGGTAAGTAAATGGAAATGTTCTGAGCATATTATTATTGCCTTTTTTCCTTCTTATAATCATTGAACAAAGTTGGATGCATGGATCCATCTGATAGAGAATGAAACCAAGAGTACGTAGTGAGAAAAGAGGGCTCTTTGCTGATGCTGCTTAGATGTGCTGAACATAAATCTTATGCCACCTGAAGTATTTAGTACTGGTCTAACTAAACTTAGCATTAAAAACATTTGAGCTTTAATGACATTTTGGTGATAGGCATTCAGTAGAAGGTGTCTGCTTTAAGAGAGGATTACCTTTTTGCAGTGTGCATAAGATACTGCTGTCAATGTTTTAGGCTCTGATCTTTCTGAATTTTGTAAAATGAATTTCCAAGTGTGCTAATAGTTGGAGAAAAAGCAGCATTGAAAAAGTAGTTCTTTAAAGTGATCATCCAAATTCACTTCTGCTGCCAGTGTTTGAACTGGTGCTAGCAAGAAACTTTTTAAGAATTTTAAAGAATGAAGTTACTTTGCATAATCTGGAAGTTTTTAATGTGAAAATCCTGTCCTAATATGTAGCTTCTACAGAAGTGTCATTCACTGTGTTTAATAAGAAAATATAATTATTTTGTGACCTTTGATCACGTGCCCTACTTGTATGTGTGTATGCGTTGCTTCTCCATTGAGAGAAGTGACTGCTGTGTCAGGGCTGTCTGTGTAAATAATGTGGAGGTGCTTCATGCAAAGGGGAGCAAGAAGCAGCAAATCTGTGTTCACAAATCTTAAGAGCCTTGAGATTCTTGCCTTAAAAACCTGAGTGTCTGGCCCTAGAAGGCTGGTAAAGCACTTTACCAGACTTGCCTTTGTGCAGGTAACACAAAGATTAAACCTTGATTTCTTCCAAGTGATAAGTCATAGCACGCTTCAGTAAAATTCCTTTTTCTGATCTCCGTATAATTCTAGAATAAGGAAGTGCAAATAAGCTGAATTTGAAATGCACAGTGCCCTGGTTTTTTTTCAGCGTATGTATATGCCATTGCAGTTCTGCAGTCATGCATCTGATCTGGGAACGTTTTATATCAGGCTGTACAGATTTTTGTTTAACTCTTTGTGCATGTTGCTGTTTTGTCTCAGAGTTGCACTAATTGCCTGGGCAACGTAGGCTCAGGGTTGCACTTGCTTGGGAAAGCGAGGCCCTATGTGCCAGTGCCAAGCCTCAGGTTTTGACATGAGTAGTTTCCCTCGCTTCACGTGTAAAACCCTGAACTTTATAACGTACGTTTCAGATCATAATAGGAAAAAAAAAAAGATAAAATTTTTAAATGAAGAGGTTTGGCTCAGTCCCCAAAGAAGAGGCCCCAGCTCCAGGATGATTTTTGGCATTCCACCTTAAAAAAGCGAGTCGGGAGCTGGGAGCCGGAGCGCGCTGCGGGCGCGGAGGACGAGGCAGGGCCGCGGCGCTGCTCCGCACGCGGGGCGCGGGCGCGGGACCGCCGGCTGCGCGCCGCGCGTGGGAGCCGGGCGGAGCGCGGCGCGGCGCGGCGCGGAGCGGAGCCGCCCGGGGGACGCGGGAGCCGGAGCCGGAGCCGCCGCCGCGGCGCTGCGGGAGCGGGGCTCCCCGCGGCGGCTCTGCATCCTCGGAGGAGCGGCGGGGAGCGAGGCGATGGCGGAGGCGAGCCCCCCGCGCGGCGTGCGGCGCCTCCGGAGGGATGCGGTAAGGCTGCGCCCGCCGGGCCCCGCCGCCCGGCCCCGCTGCCGCAAGGGCAGCGCAGCGCCGGAGCCCCCCGGTACCGCGCCGGCTGCCGCAAAGCCGGGCCTTTCAGAGCGCGCTAAAATGGAGGAAACGGGAATTCTGGCCAGCATGATTTAAACTGAGCCTCTCCAGGAGTATTTTTAGTAACATCTGTTCAGGGCAACGCAGGCTCCTCTTGTCATCTTTATGCAGCGCTGTCTTTCAGTGTTTGGAGTGCATCTAAGAGATATCTTATGAAAGGCTTAATGTATTATTCTTATCGTAAGGGAAGCCCTTTCTCAGAGAAAGGCTGTACAAAGCATTTGTTCACTGGCTATGTTAACAGCATCTTTAGCGGTTAATTATGCAGCCATCTAAATAAAGGTAGCGGAACATTTTGGATTTTCATTTTAGCTGTCAGGGAAGTTGAAGCTCACACTAGCAGTAGGTGGCATTTTGATGTTTGACTTTTCCCTTAAAGGACAGAAGAAAGTCATTAACTTCAGCATCTGTACAAGGACCAGTAGCTTCTTCAATTTCTCTTGTTCAGAAACAAACTTTCTGGCAGATACTACTTTTTCTGTAGGTCTGTTGACTTCCAACCCCACAAACGTCCCCGTGAACTGCAGGGAAGGATATACTCTGAAAACTGAATTCCTCAAACCGCATTAAATATGTGGTTAGGATGAGATGCTCACAAAGGAGATAACAGCCATGATGCTTTCAACATATTCCGTTCTTGCGCTTTATTAGCACAGCTCTTTGGTATTGATCATATCAGGGCTACCTGCATGCTTATGGTTGAGCGAGCATTTAAACAAGTTGCTGGACTGAGGCCTTAAGGTATACACATTAGTGTCCTCAGAACTTGAGGATTTTTCTGAACATGCTGTTTTGCCAATGAGTTCATAGTGGCAAAATGTTGCCAGCTGTCTAATTTGTTAGACTTGCGCCGCTAATTTTCTGTCTTTCCTGATACACTGCAGAGAAATAGCAGAGGGCAAAGGGTTTAGGGGTTCTTTATTAAGTGTCACTGAGTTTGTCAAATGCAGAAGATTCTTCTTAGTGTTATAAATAAGAAGATAAACTGTAAGGTAAGAACAAGGACCTTTCTGTCTTTGCTTTCTTGCATATGTTAGAGGGAAGGGTTTTCTTCCAGCATTACCTTCAGTATTATTAGAGTTAAGTCTGCAGGTAACTGCTATAGACTTCACCCCTTAGAAGAACTATAATTCTAGTAGTGATCAAAAAAGATCTAGTCCCTTCAGGAACGTATCTCTGAGGAATTACTGGCCTGTATTTTTATTTATTTATTTATTACTTTTCATGCTTTGTCTTAAGTCTGAAAAAGGACACAGGATGCGGTCTGACTGGTAGCTGTTTTCTTGCAAGGTTCTTTTCTTTACTTGCTTGCTTGTTTGTTTTTTCCATTCTTGAAACACGTTAGGCATCATTTGCAAAGCTGTATTTCTTGGTTTTTAGCTACCCATGAGTGCTGACCTTGATCTTATAAAATCAGCAGAAAAATGCCGAAATGCTTTCTAAACCAAAGAGAAATCAAATTTTCCTGCAAATGCAGCTCCCTCTGAGGTTGAAACATACCGAGTAGCAAAAGGATACGGTTGTGCCTATACAGGGCATAAGGATATAACAACAATAGGATATAACTTTGTTTTATCAAAGAAGAATTTGCCTGTCTATCAGAAGTGACAGACGGATATGAATGTCAGATTATGATCTCTTTATATTTTGTGTGGAACGTATTGGCATCCTGCATTTATGAAACTCAAGGTGACCAAAAGGACCTCTGCTGCCCAGAGGTTTGAACACCTTATAGCTATTGCAGAGTACTGTTGGCACTCAGCTCTGGTTGCCTCCTGACCACGGGTCTCTCTTTGTGGAACTGTAGGTTTTCTGCCCCAGGGCCCAAGTGTGAAGAGGTCCACGCTCCATAGCTTCCCAGGGCGGGATAGGGTTCAGAGGTTGAGCCCAGCTTCCATGGATCCTGCTCTGTGCAGGAGGATGCAAGCAAAATGAAGACTTGAAGGAGAGAGATGGCAAAACAGACTCATCTCTGCTTGAAATGGTGAGCAGGGTTAAATGGGACTGGTGACTCGAGGGGAAAATGAGATAAGACCGAAGAAGGACGCAGCTCTGGCTGGTTGTTGTTCTCAAAGATATTCCTGATACATTCTTCATGAGAAGGTTACGGTAGGAGCCTAAGGTTCAGAAGTCTGAACACACTCTTGTGTTTCTGAGCTGGAAACAGTGACTTTCCCCAAACTCTTTGGGACTTTGCAGTTGGATTCACTTATGATGGACTGGTGACCATGCAGAAGGGCCTAAAATTGCCTCCTCCAAGTGCCTTTAAAGCACTGTAAGACTGTGGGCCTCAAAAGGCATCGGTTAAAGTCATTCCTGGCCATTAACGTCAGGGGTTGCAGGGTCTGTCTTGGAAAGAGAAGACGTGTCAGAAACGGCCCAACCTTCCTGATTTGTTTGCAGCTCATGGTGGCTCCTTGATGATATTTTGAGACCTTGTTGATGGCTGTTGCTGTTGTCCTATTTGCGGAGAAATGCCCGCTGGGAAATCACCAGCCTGGGACGTGGGGCTAATGGGGGAAAGTGGAGGGACCGAGGGAATGCCACGGGAAAGCCTTGCAGCTCTGCAGGGCAGACGTGGCATCGCCACGGACGCAGAGCACCGAGCCTCCTTTGGGAGCTTCCTAGTGCCGTGGGACGTGCCGGAGCATGAAGAAGAGTATCAAGGACCAGCCGGGTTGGCCAACAGGCCTGGAAGTAGCCGTGGCAGCGTTTAATGAGTCCTACAGGCAGCCAGCGTGGTGAGGCGGGAGAGGCAGCCGACTTCTCTGGGCCAGCTTGGAGAATGAATGCTGAGTTTGCCAGAAACTTTCTAGTGAAATATTTATGCTGTAGATTTTCAGTTCATTCCAAGTGTTTGCAAGACTGCCAGTTCTGGTCATACTTCCTCAGCACAGGTTTGCTGCATCTCAGGTGGAACTTTTGCTCGATTTTGGAAAGTGAGAAACATCTCCAACTCCTTGGAAGTCTCCAGTAGCCTGTGGATGATTTGCTCTCTAGTAACATGGGGAGCCCAGGTTTAAATTCCTGAGCCGAGCAGGGTGTCAGAGATGTACTTGTCTTCAGACACGGCAGCGTCCTGTAACTGGCCTGTCAGATAGCCTAACGTGGTTGTCTTGCGTGAGAGCTGATTTTCTTGTTACAGATAATTAAATAGGCATTGGAGCAGGGAGCTGAACACGGATCTCCTGCAGCCTCTCATGCACGCTGTCTTGGTGTTGTTTCATTGTGGTTGTGTGAAAGATCCGTGAAAGGTTTCAATTTCGTCCAGAAACAGAGCAGGGAAATATTTTGGAATTGCAAAATTTCATAGGATAGGAAAACATTTCCTGTTAGCCTAGATGACATTGAGCCTTGGATAAGGTCTGCCTTTGCATTTGCAAAGATTTGGTACCTCCGTGGCTGGGTTCAGAAATCTGGCCAGCTGCAGGTTTGAGCGGGACAGGAGTTGGTTGTTCTGGTTTCCTGCAGCTTTAGCCTTCCCTGTGTGCCTGGGGCTGGTGGCTGCTTTATACATGTTGGGTGTTAAACAGGTGCTGTGCAGTGCTGAGGTGCCGTGTCCGGGGCCTGGAACATGCAGAAACTTTTTCAGTATTTAATGGTTTGCTCTTGATTCTAATGCCAAATCTTTATCCCTGGCACAGTTCTTGTTGACTTCAAAAGGGTATGAAGTTGGCACTTCATTCATTTTCATTTCTTTATTTTTTCCAGTCCTGCTTAAAATAGCTGCAAATCAATGTATTGAATTTATGTGGCTTATTTGATCCTAAAAGTCACTGTCCGTCTCTAAGTGGAGTTGTGGGAAGCAGAAGCTGCAACCAGACCTTTTGCTGTGAAAGAAAAAGCAGCAAGTGAATTACACTATAGTTCATGGATGTCAGAGCTCAACTGTAAATTATGGCTTTTTTGAAAAATGCTAATTGCATGTTTATGGAAGCAATCCATGTTTTGAAGGCAGAGATTAAGTGCCCTGCAGTGCAAAATATCTAAACACGTTCATTACTCTCACCCATGGTGTAGATGCTACTAATATCTTTTTTCCTATGTGGCTGCCTCACAGCTCCACTTTGCAGTAGAGAAAGGAGCGCTGGATCGGGATGCCAGGAGCTGGGGCTGCAAATTGGAGAAGGGCCATCGCTGAACGGTGTGACTGAAGAGCCACCGCCAGTGCTGGGCTGATGGTGGTGGGTGCATGGTCCCGAGGTGGCCTGGTTCCAGCTTGCTATCATGCCTAACAGTTTTAACGTTCTTAGGTTTGAATTAAAAAAACAATTAATGAGGAATAGATGGAGAGAGATATCCTGGCTGAGCTCGATCTAAGAGAAGATTCATTCTTAATTAACTCAGCTCTTTGCCTCATGCACATATCCATAATTTAATGATCTGACTCCTAGTTTCTTAAAAATTCTTTTTCATTCTCAAGCACCCTTTTCACTGATCTATTTAAAAATGCACCTGCCAGCCACATGCTTGAAAAAAGGCTCTAGCAGCACAGACAAGAAATTCCAAATCCTTGCCACAAATTAAATGTTGCCTGATAATTACCAATGACAGATTATGCTTGATGCGGTTATGGGATGATTAGTGAGTCTGGGAATAAATTGTGTATTCCCAATCTATCTGTTATTCCCCTCAATGTTCCAGTTTTACGTTCCCTGCTACACCGTAATTTATCTCCCTAAGTTACAGTGCTGGGCACAATATAAAGTCTTAAAGTTTATTGTCAGTGGCCCTTCAAGGCGGATGGCTGAACTCTTGCTTATTACAAAGGGAAGTGGGACTATGTGATCCTTATAGTATAAGTCCTGTATCTTTATACCACTTGTAATATCTTCCTTCATTTGGAAAAAACGTGAGCCTGCAGAAGCCTTGCAGCCACGCGGTGGGATTGCAGCCCGCCGGGCAAGTGCTTGGAGTGCGGGACGCCTCCCTGTAGTGGGAAACACGGACTCCAACTGAGAGCAGACAAAAGTAAGAAAAGGGCTAGCAGTAAATAGAAGTGGGGAGTAGGCGGGGCAATCAGAAAAGGAAAAAAAAAAAAGAAGAAGCCCTAAGGTTTGATTGTTTTCCCATCTTTTAAAGGCATTTGAAAGCAGTCGTTTTGACCTGTCAGATGCCCAGCTTGATTGTCATCTCTGTTTTCTTGCAGGCCTCTTTCCCGGGGAGCCTGCACTTAGTGATGGTTCTTCGTCCCACGGGGTTTTTCCAGCGCACCTTCACTGACATTGGATTTCGGTTTAGTCAGGAGGATTTTCTACTCAAATTACCGGTATGTGCATACAACGCACAGGGACTGACTGCGCACCAGGAGCCCGAGGCGCGACAGTGCCTGCGTGCCGCCAGTACAGCGACGAGTAGCTGGAGCGTCTCTTCCCGCAATGCCATGTTTCCACCAAATCTCTCTCGTAGCGTTTCCAGCTCCCTAGTGCAAAGTTTGCTCCCTTCAGGGCAAGCCCATGATAGTGGGTGATGGGTTCGTAAGTCTGTCGGCATCGCCCTGCATCAGCTGCACGACTCCGCGGAGGAGAAAATGGTGCTCGGGAATTAACTTTTGTTTAATGTCTGGTGACACATCCTGTAAAGCTTTTACTGTAAATGCCACCCATGATCCCACTGCTTTCATCTCAGTGTAAACAAGTTACCAACATCATGTTGGTATTTATTTCTGAAATAGCCACTGAAAGGGGTTTGTATTCTCAAGTGAAAGTTTCAGAAAGTTTCAAAGCTGCCTTGATTATAGGACCTAGGAAGAATAAGTAAGAAAAGAGAAATACATTCAGAGAATCCAAGGCTGACACAAACAGGAACTCACAAAGCACACTTGTGGGTTTTTTTTTTTTTTTAGTTTTTAGGAAAGAATATGGTTTTCACAAAAAGTGCATTTTTCACTCTAAAATGATCATCACTTGCAGTTTTCAAAGTTCATGATTCATGTCACAGGAAAGGTCAAGACACACAAAAATTCATGAATATGTACTTATGTGAAATTGGCCAGTGCTTCGTGAGGTATTAAAACTTATATATTTTTCCAGATGACTGGAAAAAAATACCTCCTAAAAAAACCTGCCTTACCTTTACTTTCAGCTCTGATCTGCAGTCAGGTACTGCAGTATCTCACTGTACTTTGCATTTAAGCAAAAAAGTACCTGGGGAATCAGAGTTGAGTGTAAAAAGGGTAAAACGTATAAAATAAAAGCCGTGTTGAGCCATAAGCATAAAAAGGCGGCCCTCTTCTCGACCAGGATTTAGAGCAAACCCAATTTTCTAGATACATGAAAGATTTCTGGGCTTGACTTGTGCGTTGAAGAGAAGCGGTGCGTAAGCAGTAAACAGCGCTCCCTTGTCTGCAGGTTGTTATGCTGAGCTCCGTTAGCGATTTGCTGACGTACATTGATGAAAAGCAGTTAACGCCGGAGTTTGGAGGCACCCTGGAGTACTGCCACAGCGAATGGGTCATCTTCCGAACGGTGCGTGCCTGGCGCAGCGTGGGGCTCGCGGCCGGTCGAGGCGGGTTGGGTAAGGCCTGGTCCTCAAAGTGTCGCGAGCGGGAGCTCCTCCTACGCGTTGTCTGTGAGGCAATGAGTAGCTGAAAGTAACCCCTGAAGCAGCTCCGTTTCTCAGAGAAGATCTGCAAAGGAGTCCGGTGGAGTTAAGCACTCAATGGATTTGGAAGGGAGTTGGATGATTAACTCCCCCCGGCGCCTTTTGAAATTGCTCCCAAAAGATCCCTCTTCTTAAATCTTTATTAGAATTCCCATAATGGTAAATATGAAATAGTTTTTTTTTTTTAAATAATGATTGCTTCAGGTAATTAATATCACAAATGTTTAGGGGAACTAGGGCAATAGGGATGCTTCTGCACATTGACTGAATTCAGAAAATTTCCTGTTTTTTTTCTTCTTTGCAAGATCTTTCCTTTAATATTGCCAGGATCTCTGTGGAATCAGGCATTTAACCCCCTTCCCCAGCTCTGCCTTGCCATGTATTTCTGTGCTTTCTGTACCCTCATGTCTCTGTTTTCTGCATGCTCTTGCATTTCCCTGGAATCTGCTGTCAAATTAATGACAGGTTCAGTTCCCAATTACTTTCCCAGCAAGTCAAAACACTAATGAAAACATGTATCAGACTGATCCTTGTGCCCCCTGTCCTGCAACATCATCCACACAGGCAGGTGTGGAGCTCAGTGTGAAGACAAAAGGGCACGGCATTGTTGCTGGAAGAGTTTAAGCCATTGCTCTGCTGTTTTGTGCCTGTTTACACTGGTTTGCTGTCACCTTCATGAATTTTTAAATTTTTCATTCTTGGTTTTGTTCTTTTGCACTATGTGTTACATCAACAATGATACAGCTGTCCCACTTGATCAGTTTGAATGGCAAAAATGTTAAAAGTTAATCTAAGAAAATGATGAGCTTCTAGAACAGAGCTGGAAATCGTAGATAAGCGTCCACTTCCAGGAGGGCCCAGGAAAACACGTGGTCATCCTGACGTCTTGTGCCCACTGCTAGCCCACCCGTGTTATGCACCGTCTCCTCTCGCAGGCAGTGCTCGCGTCCCGAGCCCGTGCATCGCTGCCTGAAGAAGAGCTGGGAAGCGCTCCTCTGCGCACAGCTGTCCCACGTCCTCTTGGTGAAGCTGCAGAGGAGGTAGCCAGGATGCCAGGCTGCTCTGTAACCCCCTCTTTGGGTTTGCAAAGCTGGAAACATCCATCACCAAGAAGCCAAAGATATCTCCAAAGCCCTGTTGTCTGGAAGTGGTTCCCAGCGTGGACTAACCAGGAGGAGGATAATAGAAGAGGAAGTACAGAAATTTGAGAGTTAGCTCCTAAGGTGGATCATACCGTATACCTCCAATATATGTTAGGAAAAAATCTCGTAGTGCCTAAGGAGAGAGATATGCATGAGATATCTGCGCCCAATGCTATCCTTATTGAAATCCTTGTTGTGGATTCAGACTGTACTAAAAGCCAGCTGGCCGTGAGCTCCTGGCTGCTGTCTAGCACGCACAAGCGCGCAACAGCTCAGCGTGAAGTGGACCTCCCACCTACCTCTTCATGAATAAGCTGTTAGGCTTCCTTATAAATCTCAGCCTCCTATCTTAGTGCATTCTTAACGAGCTTTAGGAATATCCTGAATCCCAAGCTGATTGCAATTGTTGTCTCCCACCAGGCAATAGAGAGTTTTGCACTAACCGTGAAGGAAATTGCCCAGATGTTGCAATCTTTTGGCACGGAGCTGGCGGAGACCGAGTTACCAGACGACATGTATTCTATCGAGCGCATCCTGGCACTGCGCACCGAAAGGTACTACCAGCTCAAGGTATGTCTCATGGGAAAGTCAGCCGCGTGTTTGCAGCCGGTGTTCATGTGGCGAGAGGATTTCTGGGTTTTGACTGCCAGTTGTTTGATGCTCACTCCTCCTTCCCTCCCAGGCATGTGTATGTGTTGACAGACCAAATAAAACACAGCATGACTGTTTCTGTATGTTACACTTACATGTGCCTTTCGTTCAAATAAATTGCCGTGCCGACATCCAGCAAACTGTCTCAGCTGCCACCTGCTTACCGGCTGGAGAAGCTGGTGTCTGAAGCACGCTCCATCTCCGCGCTTTGCGCTTTTCGCTGTCACCCTGGCTTCCCAGGAGCGCGGGTCGCGGGCACGCACTGCATGCGTCTTGCGGGGCCCCCCAGCCCCCGGCGCTTACCGAAGCTGCGTTGGTTTAAGAGAGCATCCAAGGTGAAGTTTTATTGAGCACGTATAGTGTACAGCATATCTAGTGTACAGCATATCTCGTGTACAGCATTTGTGGCATGATCCCTGTCTTAATGTAAGCCTGCAAGTTTCATATTAAACAGCATTTGTTTCTTTAACACTTTAAGATTTTTTTTTCAACTATTTGTGATTAAAATTATTATAGGATTTAATGGAAGATTTGGTACAAGACCGCTGTTGCTATCAAGCTGTTGTCTTTGCTGCCCCTCTGTATGTCTGTGCAGGCAAAACCCTCGCTTCCTAAAACGGATTCCCCGTTAATAGCAGTACTGTAGGGCTGAAGAATGAGGTCCTTTGCTCTGTGACAGGATACGCTTACATAAATCGAAGATGTGTATCTGTTTTCATTTATAATCATTTGCCATTCATGTGACAGGGATTTCCCAGAGGCTGCCAGTAAGAAAGGTGCAAAATGACATCCAAAGTGTGTTGGGTGTAGGCACATACGGATGTGTGCGTGTGTATGCGTGTGTATGGAAAGTACAATTTTAGGCACAGCAAAGAGGCCTTTATTCCTCCTTTAAAAACAAGGAGAGGTGTAGTAACATGGCAGCTACATGTGCTGCCATGTATTTCATTTAAACTTTATGCTTAAGACTATATCCAAAGTGTAGAGAGCAAATATCAGTGAGAGAACTTAATCCTATATGTAAATGAACAAATACGCACTTTTCTCTGTGGGGAAATGAAAGATACCCTGTGCTTTCATTTGCATATAAAGCACAGCAGTACTCAGTGCAAGGCATCTGTTGCTTTTAGTGCCTCATCCGTTAATTTAAAATATCAAAAACATTCTTTGGCTTTGAATTGAAATGAAGTCCATTGGCTTTTTTTCCTGTTTTCCTTCTAAGATCATGAAAGATGAAAGTAGATGAGAAACTGTGCACAGATTGTGATGACAGCAACACATGGGATCCCTGTAGCTCTCATGACAACCAAAAGATTGGTACAGCTGAGTCCTGCATTCAAATAACGAATAGATCAGAACAATTTAGGTAACTGTGAACAGCTATGTTCAGTTATGTAACCGAACAGAAGCCAGTTGCAAACACAGTGAAAAAAATGACAGAAATTGCTTAAACGGAGTAACTAAGAAATTAACCTCTTTGATATACTGAATGGGAAAAAAATCAGGTTACCACCTGTTTGGCAACTGGGCTAGTGGATCTAGCGTACAAGAACAGGCTTTGTATCAAAGGAGAATTGAGGGCTCTGGCGTAACGGGACGAGGTCGGAGCCACCCGTCGCCTCCTCCGGCTCCAGGGCTGGCCCTGTGCTCGGCGGGCTCAGGCGTCCGCCGAGGCCCTTCGGTCTCTCAGAGTGCTGCTGCTGCGTTTTGCGACAGGGAAACTGAGGCAGCGGGAGAAACGTGAGTTGGCTTAGCTCACAAAAAGCAGTCTGAATCCACAATGTTTTACATTATGCAGGAAGATATTACAGCAGTCAAAAAAGAAGGAAACTTGCTTTTAAGTAATTTGGAAGAGCCTGACTCCAGTGAATGCAGTGAGGACCAGCACCGTGAGAGACCCGGGGACTGGGAAACTGTGAATCGGTGAGTGCAGAACGTTGCTTATTTGCCTGATTTTTGAGGGGAAAATACTCAAGTTGTGTAAGTGTGGGATGCTGCTTAGGTCAGCTATGGAAAAGGTGCAGACAAAGATACCATAGTTCTGCTCCAGGCCCCTCAAATTACTGGATGGCTTCTGTCAAGTGACTTTGACCTACTCTGGCTTGTTTGCCCGCTTCTGTAATGAAGCTGCAGTGCAGATACAGGGTTCTCCAGTGCAAGGCTCTCGGGTAGCGTTCAGATAATATGGAGATGATAACGACTGCTTCACATAGATGCTTTCATCTGTAATGATAATTTCATTCGAGTTCTTTTTGAGATCTCCACCAGCCACAGATACACATCTGTTGAATTCAAGTGAGGGATGAGCTTGGGTCCAGAAGGCCTGAATAAGTGATATCTCTAGGGGTTGTTCCGCTCTGCTTGTCCTCTATTTGCAAATTGTTTGTCCTCTCTTCTTTCTGTACTCAAGGTTACTTGGTCAGCTGCATGAGATGGAGACAGCTTTTGACGGCTTCTGGGAAAAACATCAGTTAAAAATGGAACAATATTTACAACTGTTGAAGTTTGAGCAAAGTTTTCAAGAGGTATGATCAGATGAACTACTTCTGTTGGCAGAAAGAAGAAGGGGAGTTAAAAAAAAGGAGGGGAGAGGAGAGAGTTTTTTACGCTTTTTAGTTAGAATCCTTTCTAGCGTATGGTGCTGAAGTAACTAGATTAACTAGATCTACCTCTGAACCAGTTAAATCAAGTCTGCAAATACTGGAGGCTGCTCAGTTTATGCTGCTTTTCCAGGACTCTGACTAGCAGGGTAGCTAGACTGAGAAAACCACTGTGCTTCCTCATTCAGAGCTAATTTAGATATCACTGCCCTGCAGTCACATAGATTTCACAGATAGGCGCATCTTTGAAATTAGAAATTAGTTCGTAGACTCTAGCTTTATTATTGCATTTAGCAGTCTTAGCTGCAATGTGATTAACTTTTGATCTTTGCGTGATTTTATGCCTGTGCTTTGTGTCATTTTGCAGCAATCTTCTTTTGTGTGTCTAGGTCAAGAACGCCATTGAATTTTTAATGGGTCAGCAAGCGGAAGTGCCTGACACTGGAGATAGTGTCTCCCAAGTGAAACAAAGGCTCAAGGACTTGGGTCATTTAGATGGTATGGCTCAGGTGAGATAACCTTTCGTAGCAGAGGTGCACTAATGAAACAGAAGAGGCACATTCTGTACTTGTGGTAGGAGAGGTTTTCTGAAATGGCCTGATTCTGGTGTAATTCAGTGGAAAGTGGCTGCACTAAAGTGTTGGTTTCATGTCTTTCTGCTCTGTGCAGCAAAACTGTGATCACCCTGCAAAGCGGGAACAGGGTATTTAATTATCATAGCTAAAATAAGTTGCTGAGCCACCATGAAAATCCCAGGCAGATAAATGTCTGAACATAGGGCAGGCGTGGGAGTTAATGAGCTGGAAGAAGAATTATTTATATGTTAAGTGCTTTAGCTATGCTAATAGCCAGAGACTTGTTAACAGGCACATGGAGAGGCAAAAAAGTTGCTATCCTGAAGTGTCTGTGATTTGAACATAACATATGGATGAAGGCTAAGAGATGTAGCTGAAAGAAGAGCGAAGAGAGATGATTCACAGAAGCCTGGCTGAGTCTGTGATGACTGTAAAGGGATGTGCTCGTTGCAGGAGCAGGGTCAGTGGAGAAATCTTGACAGATTTGGACACAGTCCCCAGAGGCTTCCTTGAAAATAAGAGCCATGGGAGAAAGGTCTAAGGCTTTTTGGCCATTTGGAGGGAATTCTTGAGAATGAGAGGAGGAATAAAAAGCATGGCAGAGTGGGTGCAACAGGGAAGCAGTCCCAACAGAAAGCCAGCGCTGGAGAAGATATAATAATAACCATTACACTGACCAAAACGTGCGTGTAAGATAGCATGGTCTTTACTTCAAGTTTTGTTACAAACAGCCAGGTTTGTTTTCACTATAAACCCTAACTGCTCAGTTTCCTTTCATGCTCATGAGCATGGCATGCCTAAACTCGACATAAGATACATTTTTTTAGAGTGCCGTTCCTGGAAATGGCAGCAATGCAGAGCCAGCAACCGTTCACGGCATAACTAGTTAGGTGAAGTGCCGTTTTCTTCTTCTTCCTCCTTTTGGATGATGAAAGCTTTTTTCCCAAACAACGAATGTCATTGTATCCTGCATAAGCCACCCATTCTGGCCATTCCTAAGGGCAGTCATTTCCATATGTATCTGAAATCAGGTAAAATGAGAACGTGCACGTAGTTATTTGTAGACGTTTTGTCATATTTTCACTAAACGTGCTATCCTTTCTCCTCCTGTTGCTAAAGGACTTGATAGGGAAGGCTCAGGTAGTGATACTACACGGACACCAGCTAGCAGCAAATCACCACTACGCGCTCAACTTGATCTGCCAGCAATGCAACGAGCTGCGGCACCATTCCGACGTCTTGTCGGATGAGATCAAAAGGAAGCACGCGCGACTGCAGAAGACCTTGGATCTTCATACCCGTCTTCAGCAGGTAGAGTGCAGAGATATGGCACCCTGAGTAGTAGTTAGCTTCTCCACGTAGTTAGATGCTCCACTTTTTAGCGAGAAGCATCTTGTTTAAAACTTGCAACTTTGCTCCAGCAGTTCAGGAAAGCATTCCCCAGGGGGAGGGAGACTGCTTTGCCCCCACTTAGCTGGCTAAGCTAGGCAACGGATATCTGTTGGTGCTGTAAATAGTCAACAGAAAGAGGTAGGTATCTCCAGAGGGCAATCCAGAACGCCTAAGTTCAGCTGCTGTTGTTGCTCACGCTTTCATGGTGCATCCATGTATTAATTGACCTAACGAGGATTCAAACTCAGTGCGATAGAGGTAACGCTTTCAGATAAGCTCCAGCCCTTTTTTGTTAGGGATTTATTAAGAATCAACGTAGCTGACTGTACAATAAGATGACAGATTGGTAGATGTGTCCAGCTGCTGTGTGCTGGCGTGGAAGTGGAGTCATGTGGCTCCACTGCTCTTTGATATCTTAATCAGCATCGAAAATTAATTTAGGAAAATACATGCTAATTAGGCCGGAAGGCACACGACTGTAGTATACTTGAAGCAACTGAGAGAAGCAGCGAAGTTATGACCCTGTGTGTGCTACAGTTTGAGAGTGTTCACTGCACTCTGAGCTGGGCATTCAGCTGTTACTTATGTAAATTAAATGCAGAACTTTAAATGCAATTTAAATTACTTGCTTTGTTAAAAATATGAATGCCGTTGCTTTGATTATTCCTCACAACTCAGATTTGCACTGAGCCAGCCTCTTATCTCAATAAACCCACCTGTCTCATTGTAAGCTCTGATTTTTAACCCTTCAGCTTTCTCATTTGGATAAAGATTGGGCTGTTCAGCATTTGGTTCTGCTGCTGTTCAGCATTTGGTTCTGCTGTGCACCAAACTCTGCTTTTTTTTTGCCAGTGATATCACTGATTTTATCCAGGTAGAAGCGAGAGCAGAACTTGGCTGGGTATATTGAGGAATGTAGTCACCCTCCAGAAAAATGTGGCCTTTCTTCTTGTTATCAAAATGCAATAGTTGCTTAGCTCTTTAGCAGCACTAATTCAAAATGCAGATCTGGTAATGAGACCTTAGGGTGTGACAGATATTTGTCATGGGTGCTTTGATTTAGTAGGGGTGCTGCTCACTGTCTCCGCTCCCTGTATTTGCCCTGTGCTGTTATCAGGCCCTGCAGTGCTGTGACGAAGGTGCCTACCTGCTAGCTAACCAGCAGATGGATAAATGCCAGTCTAAGGAAGGTGCTCAGAAAGCTCTCCAGGACATAGAAAGATTTCTTGAAAGCTCCTCACCCTACTTAAACTATGATCCCCAAGCCCTGCATTATGATTTTGAGTCAGTCTTAACGTCTGAATTAAAGGTAAGCAAACCCTCAAGTTCCTCATCGCATGAGTAAAAAGTAAGATCAGACTGCGTTGCAGTGTTGTCGTCAGCTTTTCACTTTCTCTGTTTTGGGTCAAAGTGCAAGATAACGGTAGTTATTTGGTCACGGGAGTCTTTTTCACTCTCCGCAGTGCCAGATACAGTCAGTGCAGGCCAAGCTTGAAAACGTCCGAAGCATGTTTGAGAATCGCCAGTCTTGCTTCAAGAAGCTGTTGGATAAACATGTGCGGCCTGTCCAATTAGTAGCCCCTCGGCCAGAAAATCCACCAAGATCAAAATCACCGTTGTTCTCTCCCAAACATGGTAAAATATTTTAAACTTATGGTATCTTCAGATATTAATTTTGCTCTGAGCCAGGAAGAATAAGGCTAAGGCCAGTTTTGAGGAACCAACCTGTTGTATTGGTTTGAGGAACCAATACAACAACTCTGCTGGCTGATGCAGCGTTGTTGCATAATGTTAAATATATATGAGATAATTGATTGTTCTTTCAATTTCTGTGCCTAGCTTCCCATTTCTGCGTGAGGAAGGTGGTGTGGAAGCCTCAGCGTGCATGGACTGTGGTTGTATATAGGTCCGTGCCGCTGTGTTGGCTCCGTACGTACTTCACAGCTACAGGCAGGGCTCCAGAAGTTTCTCAGTGCTGCAGCACATTTTTCCAAACTCCAAAATAATGGCGCTTCCAAATTTCTTAGTATATTTTCTTGTTTTTATAAGATGACCACACAGAATGGACAAAAGTGATCAAATAAAGCGAATACAATGTTTTTTCCACTCTCTCTGTAGAAATGCGTTAGAAAGCACCTTCTGCAGCTCAGGCTGGCTTGGTTGAGACTGCTTGTGTGATACTTATTCACACTTTATGCTCAGTGAAAAGAGAGCCATAAACAGTGCATGCTGCCAGTTCTGCTTCACTAGCATCCTACTGGGCTGAACTGGTGAGTTAATACTGCCGGGCAAAAGGGCAAGATTTGTAAATGTATTAGCATACCTATTCTCTGAATCAAAAAGCTCCCATTAGAAATCCCTTTAGTTGTCTCAAGCTGGAACTGGCATAAAATTAGACTGGCATTTGCAAAGGAGCCTAGAGAAATGGGGAACTCAAATGGCATGAACATAAGTGAGAAGTCGGATGCTTAACTCCCTTTGAATATTTGAGAATGTCTGCCATAAATCCGAATTGTGGAGTAATTAATGTTCTTAGAGATGCAGTTTCTGGTTGAGTCAAGTTTGTTGAATGTTTTGCCTAGATTCTGGTAATGGGATTTGGCACAACGTTCGCTTTGAATTATAAAATTAAAGCTTTCATCCTTAGCAGCCCTCTATATATCAGACTCTAAAAAGCATTTCAAAGTAACATTCATATTTTTTCAACCAGGAATGTGCTAAGTTACATGGCAATATTAAATTCAGTGATCTGACTGCATGAAGCAGTTAAGCAGTTTGATGTGCTTTAATACAAAAATGTTTATGATTAATTGGCCAGTGTTGGTTGTGATGAATAGTAGTAGGTGCGACACACACAAACCGCAAAAGGGCTGCGATTCAGGGAGTTACGAATGTTAAATAATGAAGCCAGTGAAGGGAGGGGAGTGCACCTAGGTGTAGAGAGGGGAATTAAGCTGCTCTAGATGCAGGCCGGTGCTGCAAATAAATCCCAAATTTCCTTCTGAGTGTGGCCAACGCCACATTCACGAGACCACCGTGCTCTCTGAACCCTTGTCCTCAAACCAGAAAGCTCTGTGTCTCAAAAATTAAAATATAACCCATTTTTCCCATTGTAAGTTTTTTAGCTTTCCAGTAAGAGGAAAATATTAAGTAGGAATCATTGACTTAAAGAATAGGGGTAAATGGGTGTTTTTTGTGAGACCAGCATCAATTGGCTGGACCTACTTGATGCACTTGCTTTAAGGGTTGCACGTTTTTCTTGCAAAGGCGCTCACTCACTGGTAACACACAGGCGTCCTCCGTTAATCGCATTCCTGAAAGATATGATCGAGTATCTTCAAATGAGCATAGCCAGCAAAAGGTGAGACAAAAAGCTCTTCTTTGGATACGTCATGCCCAGAGCTCTTTTTAATAAGGCCTCCATGAAAACATCAAAATGCTGTAGGCCTACTGGTGTGATGTGCAGCGTCAAAGGCGCGTGCTGGGCTCCGCTGAGAGTGCTCTGAGATGTATGGGTTTTATGGCATGGATTGAAACCATACCACCTCTGGGCGCATTACTTTCGTCCTCTTTTCTTTCTTGTTCTCTCTCTCCTTTTTTTTCCTTCTTTTTCTATCTGAGGAGAGATGCTTCCTCTTTCATGTTTGCTCTGGATTTGAAGCCAGTCTGATAAGCGCGGTGGTTCTACTTTTGAAAGCACTTTCAGGAAATAAAGAAGAAAACTTCCCCATCCTGAACCATAAAACGCAGCAAGATGTGTGGCGGCGATACAAGAGGCCGCGGTGGAGTCTGAGTGCTGTAGTCATGTAACTCCGTGGTCACGGGAGGAACTTTTCTCACCCCCAGGCGCTTGCAATAAAACACTGAGCTACGTCTGATGACTGTCTCTCGTCTAAGTTATTATCCGTGTTCCCTCTCCCCCTGGTGGGAGCCTCCCAGCAGCTCCCCTGGCAAATCCTCATTTCCTTTGGAACTTCTCACCTTGTGCTGTGGTGGGGCACGTGCCACGCGTGGCTCCGATGCGCTCCCCGGCGCGCACCCCTCCTCCTCCCTTTGGCGTGTTTGCAAGTGGAGGTTTAAAGCCTCTTTGGTGTAATAATCAGTGATGGTTTTATCTTGTAGCAGCCCATGCTGAAGATGGGGCACCTGCTCTCCATGCTGGTTTCCATTCCTCTGCATCAGTTTTTCTCCCTACGTCTTTTTTTTTCACCCTCATAGAAAGATATTTGATTCATCTGCTTGATTTTTTTTTTCTTTGCTGGCTTGTTTTTTAATTTATAAATAAGGTGAATATTGCACATCAGAATGTATTTAATTTTGCTCTATCCCAGAATTTCGTATAGTCACTTCTAATATTTGAGGCCATTCTAGTATCTGAAAATAAATACTTTGATGCCCATGAGAGAAAAGCCCACAATTTTAGGTTGACTTTAGCAGAAGGAGGGGGATGCGGGGAAGCCGCCTGGAGATGCTAGTCCCCATGTCCACATGGCAGCGCTGCGTCCCAGCTGTGCTGGGAGAAACAGATCTGACCTAAAGTCCTATAAAAGGACTTTAGAGCAGTATCCCAGCAGGTGATGTTCCTTATGATAATTTATTTGATTTTATCACTCTCTATCATTTGCAGAGGCTTTTACAGACTTTGTTAGGTTTTGATCACGGTATTCCCTTAATGGACGTTTTGTTCTTCCTGATTAGTTTTTATTTTATGGTTTTTATGCCCATCTATGTGACTGCGGCATTCAGTATTGTTATTTGAGGTACCTTCATTTTGTTATTTTGCTTCTAGTGTTAGCTAACTAATTATTCACTCTTAAAATCTATCCCCATTTTGTTGATGACCTCGTAGTTTCTCTCTGAATTGTCTCTTTTACTATAGACATAAATTACGTAATTATATATTTTTCTGTTGAAGGTGTGGATTTTAATTCCAGTTTGAAATTTTCATTTGACCTCTCTCTCCCTGGGAAGAAAACGTCAAGAAAAACTCAAAATTCTCGCAAGGTAAAAATTATTAGTGAAATCTGAATGACTTTTGTACCATAAGATCCCAAATCAGACCCTCCTAAAAACTGATTAAACATAACTTTCGGGTTTGGAGGTGCTTTTTTCCTATATAGTATTTACTCTTTCATGTCCCTATGATTTATTTGGATTTGTCCAAAATCTGAGATCTATCTTGGGTTGTTTGTCCACATCACAGATACTTGTTTTCTTTGTGCTAATCCCTGTTCCTTGCGTAACAATGAGGCCTGTTAAGGGACCTCCCACTTCTGCAGATATTTCCCCTGTGGAAACTGTTCTCTGGTCTCGGTGCTAATGAGCTATATTATCAGTATTTGCAAATTTTAATGTAGCAGACTAATTTCTGGGAATACTTGGCTACCCATTACATGCTATGACCTTTTAAAGTTTTTTTTTCGTCACATAGGATTTCTTAAAAGGCAGCGTATTTCATCCTTCCCCAAAGAGTTCCTGTGTTTGCTTTGGGACTGGGCTGGTCCTGCCTCGGTGCTGAGCTCCCTGTGGCTCTTTCTAACACATCCCGTTCTTCTTCCAGATCGAAGTAATGCACGACTATCAAGAAAAGCGAAATTCCTTGCAGTCTTTTATTTCAGACAGTGACGACAACTTAGATATACTAAAAGGGTAAGCTTTCACCCTGTTTAAATCCGAGGTACTCAAAGCGATGCTTATTTTTGGTCAGTCCTTACCTTGTCCATGTATTCCTCCAGCCAGAGCTGGATGTCATCTGTTGCACTTTTACTTATTCTCTCATTGCTACCATGGTTGTTAATTGGCTCACAATATATTTTGGGCTTGTTTACCCTCACTGGTTTCTTGTGGTTTCTTTTGAGACATATGAAAATAATGCACTTCTGTGTTTTTTTCTTTATTTTAGCCATGTCATAAATGAGCTTATAGAAACGGAGAGAGTGTACGTAGAGGAGCTGTTCACTGTTTTGACGGTGAGTGCCTTCGGATTCCTCATTGCTGTTCCCCAGCACCTGCCACTCTGTCGAGCTAAGCAAAAAAGCGATGGAGTTGGTTTCTACCAAACTGTCAGATCCCTAGATAGTCAGGAGTTTTCAAATTTTCTCCCCATCATTTTTAACTCAGAGGCATCTGCAGGAACAGTTGGTGGCAGGACGAGTTTTTCATCTCGAATGAGGGAGAAGCCTTCGTTTGCACACAAATGAACTAATAATTGATTTTGTCAGAGACTGGAAAAATGTACAAAAAAGCTGATATTTTTAAATGTTCCCTGATTTCTTTTACCTTTTGAAGACGAAAGAAAGCAGCTTGTATTTTATCTTTGGAAGAATTCTGCCTTTGTGCTGTAAGGTTCTTGAACATTTCTTAGCACATTTCTTAGTTTAGAAACCAGATTATAATTGCACATACTACCATTTTACATGCCCGTACTCGTTTACTTTATTTAACCACTGTTTACTGTGATTGAGTATAGGTGGTTACCTTTCCAGCTCATGTTAGAGGGCCTCAGTTTTATGCAATGTTTAGTGACTAACGTGGGCTGCGTGAGCTGTTGTCAGTGGCCTTTTTAGCCTCTACTTTGCAGAGATTGTCCTGAGCTCTGGCTCTTTCCTATCTTACAGTTAGAGGTCTTTTATTCTCCTTTGAACTTATTGTATCTTTCCCGGGGTTTACCCCAACAGGTAAATATTTTTGCATTGGTGTAGTAATGTGATTTTAATGCAGGGAGCTTTGCATTATTTCCTAATTCCACCTAACAATTTGTAGTGCAGCAGGGTCTCTTCCAGCTCTTCCCTGTTACATAGCAAAGTCCCCCATTTTGGAAAGGCTGTGATTTCAGGAGGCAGGTACAGTGAGAGAGGGCAGAAAACCTTAGACCGCAGGAATCGAGGAGAGAGGGATCCCGGTGTTCAGCAAGAGTCTTGTGTAAGAGCAAAAAGCCCATTGATTTTGGTATTTGATCTCAAGCTGTCTCTGCTTTGTAACAAATTACCTTGTACACCAGTTCTTGTGAGATTGTCTGTAGCTGCATATCCCTTACAAACAAGTTGTCGCTCATGTGTCCCACGGTCATAACAGCAGATAGGTTTAACCCGGACACGTATTCCCCCGGGACCGCTCTCGCAGCAAGCCTGTAGCGAGGAATAAGTGGCTGCAATTTGCCTTACGTGGAGAGAGGGCATCTCCCCAGGGGATGGTGCCTCTCTGCGTGACGGTGTGTGTGCAGCTGTGCTCGTCCTATTGCGCGTATGCTTATTGGCATTGGGAACTGTTTAAAGTATAAACGCAGCAAGAAAGCATGCGTGTGTGCTTATCGTTAAAAGGAGGAAAATTTATTTTCCACAGACCGGAGCTGCATTCAGGTCTCTGCTGTCGGTCTTTTTGCCTTATCGTGTATACGGGATGGCTCTTGCTGTCCTAACTGCCAGGGCATGGGAGTGTGGCTGCCCCTTTTCCCACCATGTCGCTCTGGAGCGAAGCCAGGCTTGCTGGCCCCGCAGGAGCCGCATCAACCATGTTCTGCCAGACCGCAGCCCCCAGATGCCCAGGGACTGAAGGGTAGAGACTACAAGAAGGGAGTTTAAGGACAAACAAATAAAGAAAAAAAAAAAGAAAAGGAATGTTGCACTTTGAAACAAGGTAGATTATACTGAAAGTCTGTTCACATCCCTTTTCATCTGTCTGCAAGGAGATGGCAACCCAAGGCCTTAAAAATTGAGTGATGAACTCCTCTTGCATCCTGCAGGGCTACAGAGCCGAAATGGATAACCCGGCCATGGTCCTCCTCATGCCTCCCGTGCTCAGGAATAGGAAGGACATCCTCTTTGGAAACATGCCAGAGATATACGACTTCCACAACAAGTACGGTGCCCCCTTTCATCGCTCTGATTTCCTGTAATGATGAAATGCCCAAGCAGTACCTTGCTCACAGCTGCCTTTCATCTCTCCCCCATCTCTTACAGAGTTTTCCTGCACAGTTTGGAAGGCTGCCTGGGAGCGCCCGAGCGAGTGGGATTTTGTTTCCTAGACAGGGTTGGTGAATCCATTTTCACATACAAAGCAGACTTTAAGGCCAATGTTTCTCCCGGTTCTTTGCACAGATCTCAGTTATGTCAGTTGAGTAAGATGCTTCTGATACAAAACACCAACAGCCAGGCAGGCAACGCAACTGCGTGGACAGCAGCAGATGGGGGAAAGCAGCGGTCGCGGCTGCACCGCAGTCTGCTGCGAGCAACCCTCTCGTTGTCAGCAGCAGCTTTTTTATCCAAGCTCGCTGACTTTTAGATAGTACAGTCCTTTGTTTGGCAGCAGAGGTAAAACCAAATTTGCAGTTTTGGTGTTTGCCTTATTTAGCTGCCCAGCAGGTTGGCATGCATGTGTTTAAGACTTGCCTTTCTGCCTTTCCTTACAGCGAGAGGATTTCCAGATGTATGAGAAATACTGTCAGAATAAGCCCCGGTCGGAGTCTCTGTGGCGGCAGTGTTCGGAAAGCACCTTCTTCCAGGTGAGCTGTGTATTTCTAGCAAGGCAGGCATCATCCTGGGACACTCACTTGTCCTAAACACAGTCCTCAGCGCTCCCGTGTTTTCGCGTTGTGTTCTGTTCACCGTGGCATGGATGCCTCACATGGCAGCTGGAGTTTCTTGCATGCAAGGAGTTTAAAGCAGAGCCTTCCATTATGTTATTTTACATGGTTTTATAAAACTTTTTAAGTTACCGTGGCACTATAAGGCATTTTGACATGAAATCTTTGAAGTTTTCAAGCCATGTTAATCATGCTATTGGAATAACTGCTTATAGAAAATGCAGAACTAACTTACTGTGAATTTTTGTCCCAGGAATGCCAAAGAAAATTAGAACACAAACTTGGTCTGGATTCTTATTTGCTCAAACCAGTGCAACGCCTGACAAAATACCAGTTACTTTTGAAGGTATGTCATATGCTACTTTGAAAGAACATTAGGACATAGAGTTGTTTTTTAGTTTTGTTTTATTTTTCAATTAAAGGTCACCTGTAAAACAAGCCCTAGAGTACACATTGCTTATCTTGGCCCTCCATACAGTGACATTCAGTGAGGATGAAAATTCACATACCTGAAAAAGGAGAAGGGGCTTTTAGCAAGCTATTTTTATGGAGAAAAAAAAAAGTTTGAATCTGTTCACAGATGCAAAGTGACAGAAACGCTTCTAAGAAAAATGAACCAGAGATGATGATAAGAGCATGATGAATGAAGTACACTGTACTGGTGCATCTCTTCTTCTTCTCCTTAAGTTGTTACAGTGCCTGTAATCTTTAATGCATTCATCCTTGTGTCACCCTTCTAAGGCAGGGCAATGCTATTATGTCCACTTTACAGAGAACTGGAGTGGTGACTTCAGAAGGTTGTTGAACCCCTGTTTCCAGCTTCTTGAGCAAGGGATGAGTACTCATGAAGTTGTAAGTGGGGAGAGGAGGTCTGAATTGAAAGTTATTTTATATGAATGGTATAGTTTCCAACAGTGCCTTCCATTTACTGACTTGAAGCCTCTCTGGATTTTATAAAATCCCTTCCTTGTCTCTGCTAGTCTGAAGATAATCATCTGCTGAAACCTCATTCAAAGGCATGCATAACATAAACAGTGTCTGATGGAGACCCTGAGCCTTACTTACCGTTTCTTACAAAGCAGAAAAACAGCAGAGTGCAAAGAGCTCAGAAGAGCGTGATGCCCCGCTCCAGCCCAATGCCGTCTTTAAGGAAACTCAGAAAAAATGGGACATGCTTTTCATATGTTCCACACCTAATACTGACTGTGTTTTTAGAATGTGTCTTTTTTCCGGTGACATAAGAAAAAAGAAATTTACACAGTGTAGGTTGCTCTCAGGCATTGGAAACTTTGGGTGAGATGGAAAAGTCTGCTTTGTTTAACTGCAAACATGTGCTCTTCCATTTCTATTTTCAGGAGCTGCTAAAGTACAGCACGAGCTGCGATGGAGTTCAGGAACTTCAAGAAGCTCTTGTTGCAATGTTGGATTTGCTAAAGTCAGTCAATGACTCTATGCATCAGATTTCAATAACAGGATATGATGTGAGTAGATTTGGGTAATTAGAGACCTTGTACAAGGCTGGTTGATGTCAGAGGAATGGACAGAGTCCCAGAATGTATGAGCTAAAAACTATACTGGAACAAAGAGTTGCAAAGTGAACAGGATCAAGAAGCTCTTACAGGAACCAGTCTTCTATCTGATTTTGTGGTTTTGGAAAGTATTTGCATCCAAAGGACATGCTGAATTGCATGGTACCAAAAGTTGCCAAAAGTTGTGGTTCTAGATAGCGTTTTTTCATCATCCACCTTAGTTCTCTCATGTCTCACTCTTCAGCCTGGCGTATCTTCGTAGCATTTCTCATTTATTGAAATACTCTCTTTGAGGCTGATTTCCATCCTTGCACGTTGACGTAGTTGTCTTTCTTAGGGCTTCAGGGAAGTGATGCTTTCCGGGAAGGGCTGCTTTTCTAAGCTCCGTGTCCCAGTCCTGGTCTCCTTGAGGCATCCTTTGCTTCCCATCCTCACAGACCTCAGTTCAGGTCAAATCTCACCTGCTGCCTCCCACTGAAATACGTTATCCAGAGCCCTTTGGCCTGGACTTCCCATAGGTACCGAGCAAGTTTCTCTAGCTTCCTAGTTCTTCCAATTTTTGACTTGTACCCCTTCACATGGAGAAGCTGTAGCCCTGCATCCTAGACCTCTGCTTCCCTCCTGGCCCCGTGCTGTCACTCCCCAAAAGATCATCTGATCCTTCCAGGAAGACCTATTATTAGAGAGACGTGCCTTGCAACAGGGTCGGCCCCATTGCCCTTTATTGTTTGGACAGTGCTGTTACATTTTAATTGACTTTTTTTTTTTTCTTATTTGTCATCCTTTCTCCAGGGGGACTTGAGTGAACTAGGAAAAGTATTGATGCAAGGATCTTTCAGTGTTTGGACAGGACACCGAAAAGGTCCGACAAAAATGAAGGATCTTGCCAGGTTCAAGCCAATGCAGAGGCATCTATTCCTGTACGAGAAAGCCTTAGTGTTCTGCAAGAAACGAGAGGACCATGGAGATGGATATGATAAAACCTCATCTTACAGTTTTAAGCACTTTTTAAAAGTAAGAACTTCTCAGTTGGGGCCATTGCCATGTACATACAGTAAATCAGTAACTTTTCCAGAACCCAGAGAATATTTTTACGGTAACAGACACAGTGGCTTGTTTTCTGCTGTTAAGAGCTGTAACATCCCAAATGGAAGTGCCTTCTCCGTGAAGGAGCGGCTGCTGCTTTTAATAAGCTGTGAGGGCTCCCATGACTGAAGCCCACGTGGGGGAGTGCAGCAGCCCCTCGTGGTGCTGAAGCTTTGGCAGGCCAGACCTGCCAGGGGGTCTGCCTGCGGCTCAGCCTGGCTGCCCCTGAGCCCCCCCGTTCCCCAGCTGCGTGGCTGGAAGCTACATGGAAAACTCTTCTTCCTCTCGCATTGCCCTCCTCCTTTGGTAAGCTCTAACGGCAGCTCAAGATATAATTACCAGATGAAATAAAGTGGCCTACAGCAGAGCATGCCATGAGGGATATAAACAACTATAGGTCCCAAGTCTATAAATGCCAACTATTAATATTAAAAAGCCCCAACTGCTCCTCTAAAAGAGACTTTCTGGCATGCTGTGTATGATAAGGACTTCTAATGGGGCCTGCGATCATTTTGTCTCAGTACTCTGCCTTATTTTTCTTGAGTAAGAATAAAAACAGTACAGGTGTATCTTAGAATGGGAAAAGTGGGTGCTTGGAGGCTGAGCCTTCAGGCCTCGATGCTAGAGCTGCCCCTGCTTTCAGTGGGATCTGAGGAGAGAGGTGCCACGAGTCGTCACAGTGCCTTCAAGGGTGATAGCAGATAAGTCTGCTCAGCTGCAGTGCACATTACAAATTGTGTATTACAAATAAATCCCAGGCCATATGTTTAGACGCATAAATGTTTTTTTCCAAACAGCGTAATTTTGTTTTTGGAGAGCTTATTTTCCTTGTAGTGCTTGTTTTACCATATGTGCTTTTGAAAGAACCAAAGAGGCTCTATGGGGAAAGCCTGCTGGGAGGAGAAAATGCAGCATTCAGTAGTCCATGCAATGTGGCCAGTGCTTGTCTTTGCCTAGAGAGGGCTCGTTTTCCAGCTGTTTGCGTTTCCAAGCTGAAAGATTGGTGATTAGAGAATGCATGGATTCTGCAGGATGGCATGCGGATACATACGTTTTCAGAATCGCTGCCCTGAGGGTGAAATTATGTTTCTGCAGTTTGACGTTTGTTTGATTCATGATAGTCTCAGGGAATTATTTTTATGTGCAAGAATATTTTCCAGCGTTTCAGAATTAAAGAAGGCTGTGTAACTGGACATATGTTATAAAACCTCCAAACTTTGTTTGAAAACTGTACCTTTTCAAGACTCAGGATAATATTTTACACTCTATGTAAAATAGCCAGAAGCAAATATCCCTGAGATTCAGGAACTTTGAGGGTGCATGTTCCTAACCCATTGGAACACAAAATAAATCAGTCTGCCTTTTATCACCGTGGAAGGTGATGCAGATGAATGCCATCCCAGAGCTTTAAACAAACCCAACTTAATCTGCAGTGCAGTGAACCAGCAGCTGAAGGGGCAGTAAATCCTGGTCGGGGAGGAAATGGAATTTCAAAATATATGAAGATGAGTGAACAGATGTTTTTATAATATATTTATTCCTGGTACTTTTCTTCTCATCCTCATAGTAGATAATCCAGGCTAGAGTTTCAAATATCTCGATGTCTGGGCAGTATTGCAGAAGCCTCCGTATAAATGGCCATGCAAAAAGGGATACACGGAATTGGAAATTGCAGCGTTTGTATAACGTCCTTTCTAGGCTGCCATTTCAACATCCAAGCTGTAGTTGTTCCTAAAACGAAAGTGGACCCCCTCTGGCTTTCTAAGGCTATATGGAAATATACTGCACAGGCTAAATTTTTTTGAAATTTGCATGCCCTCATACCAAGACTATGCTGCAGATTTTAGCATGCACGTTTTTAAACAGCGGGTGATGTATATAAAACTGTAAATGATCACCTTGCGATCTCAGTCCTCAAGTTCAGGGGAGATGACGAGAATTTTGTGAAACGTGAACCTAGAGGACCGTGTTGAGAGAGGGAGGCAACGAGAGGCGAGACAGTACTGATAATGCTGACTGCTAGTCAGTGGCAATCCTTTCTGAATCTGGAGGTGAATGCTTTCTCAGAAGTTCAGAAGAGCTCTGCTGTTTATACCAGGGAAGAAATGAAGGAAGCTAATTAGCAGCTTGCTTCATTTTTCCTGAGGCTGTTCGTAGTTGCTGATAACAGGTACCAACATTTGAGAAAGCAGCTAGGAACAGAAAGTTTAACCAGGAGGTCTAATTTGTAGATCATCTCAATCTTTCAGAAAAAAAGCTCGTAGTAGGTGCTTATTAACAGAGAGTTGCAGCAATATTAAACTGATGTTCTTTGCAAGGCTTTATTTGTATATTTAGATTTATCTAATGCAATCCCTTTGAATAACCTAGGATATATGATACAATTGTTATTAGATCTGGTTTGAAACATATCTGTTTATTAGACATAAATTACTAGCAAACTATGCTTTAAATAAGCAGCAGTATCAGATATTAAAGTATTTTTCAGGGAGGCGGTAATTGCATGGCATGTTCAGCAGATGGGTCAGAGGTCTCCTGCTATCGAAGAGTTTCTTGGTCTCTAATCATTGCCTGAGCTGCTGATTCAGCTGGGTTGCTTTGCGTAGGCTCTGCGTTGTTTGTGCCCTTGGCCCTTCCATCCAAATTACCAAAAGCAGTCTGTCATAACGGGTACCCAGGAACAGGAGCGCTCGGCCACATCCACCTTGACGTCTGCCTGTTGATTTTCCTGAAAGCCAGGTTTTTGGCACCTCAGGCTGAATATCCAAAAATTAACTCTTCTTTCAAAACCCTGGAGGTGGTGTGTCAGCTACAGGGATGGCGGGGACCAAGAGACATTGAACTAAAGTTCCTGAAGTACGTACTTCAAGATGTTCGCTGAAAGAATGAGGCAGGGAATTCAGCAAGTAGATAAAGAATAAGGTGGCGCAAATAATGGATATGGAAAACAGCGTGCTGTGCAGTATGCAGGAACTTACTAGAAGGAAACGTTAGTTATTGAAATATGCAAATTTTGCAATTCTAAGGATTGCTAACTGCTGGCCGACTTGCCGGGGGCAAACCTCTGCCATAAGGTGGATGTGGTCTTCCCCCTGGACACGAGCCATGGGGGAGCAGCGGTTCAGGGTTGGAGGACTTGGAGCAGAGCTCCCCTTGTACTACTGCAGCTCTAATACAAAGCTTCGTTTATTCACATATGGCATGAGGATAAGGCAAGTTTGGTACTTCATTACTTCATGGGTAAATTGGACTTAAATTGCCTATACTTCTGTCTTATGGTTAAACTGGATCAGTCAGAGAGGAAAAGTTCACAGCTTGTAGTGTTTTCTGATCGATTCCTTTACCTTATTTTTGGTGTTTCTGATTGGTCTTTCTTAGCTAATGGCTGAATTTATTCTAATGTATACTACCTTTCTCCTGTAAAGCTTACAAAGTTTGCTAAAGCCCTGCAGTTGACCTATTATACAGACAAGTGGATGTAAGTCAGAGCTACACTATGACCACTTGGAGTTGTTTGGAAACCTGAAAGGAGAGTGGTTGGGGGTTTTGGTTTTATAAAGCTTCATATACCTCATCTGAGGAATTTCATGCTGAAAGAGGTATGAAATAACTTTTCAGTTAGTACCACTTCTTCCTGAATGAAAAGTCCCCAAAGGTTCATTGATTGCTTTAAGAAAGCTTTTTCTAATACAGCAAGCTGGTGGACAAGAGCTCCGACAGTGGGAACAAGTCGGATAATGACTTTCAGTTGCTCCCAAAATAAACATTGTTGATGAAATGTGCTCAGATGGGTGAGAACAGGATTGTTTAACACGTTGCAAAATGTCTTAATCCTGGGAAAGATGGAAAGATTTGTAGTATGTGTGATTTTTTTGTAATGCTTTTTTCTTTGCAGATGAATGCAGTTGGAATAACTGAGAATGTGAAAGGAGACCATCGAAAATTTGAAATCTGGTATAGCGGACGAGAAGAGGTATATGTTGTGCAGGTGTGTAGCTTCAAAACTCTGGATATGTTTACATCCTCACAACAGTGTTTAGGAGAACTTGAAGCCCCCCACGTCAAGTTCAACCTGAATGTCTCCCATTGGATTTTTGGGGTTTGAAGATTGTCGGAGTTTCAGTGTGCATTTCTTCTTTCTCTTTGCCTGCGTCTGTGTTTACAGACTTATCCCTGTGGCTGGTCCTTGGTGTCCAGTCCATGACTGAAAAAGTCATCTTAAAGTAGAGACAGGATTGCTGCTTGGAAACAGTCCTTTATTCCAGATGAAATCTCAAACACAGCACAGACGCTCAGAGCAGCAGCTGAAAAACAGATTTTACTGTGCTTAATAGCTTACATGAACTGAGCTGGGAAGTGGGCCTGGTGCTTTAATGACCGCAAGCCACATGTGCTCTGCTACAGTTAGCTGTCAGGACTGCTCCCTGAGCAGTAGCTTAGCCTCCGTGGTGCAATTTCCAAGTCTTCCAGCTCATCTACAAAATAGTGGCTTGATTGACCTGATTTCTTCTTGATTTTTGTTCTTTTGTGGCATTTTGAATAGAAATTTGTGAAGGCGAAATGTTTGGCTGATTGGGCGTGCACAGGAAAACCCACTGTGGACATGCTGTTGTTTCATGATTTTTGGATTAGCTTTTTTCTCCATGTTAAAACACAGCAGACAAATTTGTACAGCGGATTTATGTAACAGGGTATATACATGTATACTCAAAAGGCAGACTGGGGCCGGCAGATATTTTGCAGGAAGGGTTGAGACGCATGCGCAGGTGTGCTTATGATTGCACTCCCTACACTGAGGTGATGTCTCCACAATTTCCACTTACAGCACAACCTGTTGCCTGGATGTAGAGGGGATCATCAATTTAAAAAAGAAATCAAGAATGTTTTAAATATAAGAGTCATTGGTGGGTATGGATGAAAGGGAATTTCAAGTAGTTGCAGCATGGAAAAGTAAGATTTTATTCCTACATTGTAACGAATGATTCATAGTTCAAAATTCAGACAGTTTTTTTTTTTCTTCCAGGCCCAAACAGTGGATCTGAAGATGGCATGGTTAAATGAAATACGAAAAATTTTGTTCAAGCAGCAGGAGCTTATAAAAGGTACATTCAACCATTTTCACTGTGGCAGTCACTCTACTTTCCTATTTTCGCAGGCGCTAATCTTCACAGGCACTAATTCGCAGCAGAGGTTGATTTTACGAAGAAGCCTCATAGCAGAATACTAGAGCAAGGTCTTATTTTGCAGGGAAATAACTTAGCATTGGAAAGGCCAGGTGCTCCCGTGAAAATGAATTGCAGAAGCACATTCTTTTGTCAGTCTCATGGGGGTTATTTCCTATTTGTTCTCATAGGCTTAATTCAACAAGATACATAGCAGATGCTTCTTTTAAAGCATATTACAGTCCCGTGGACTTCAGTGGCACGCTTCCTGTTGGATTTGTGCTAGCACACCTTCTTTATCATCACTAAGTCTGTGCTTTGCCATAGACCCTAAGTCTGCTTTTCTCTACATAAAAATGATGAGAGTTGTACAAAAAGTCTGACTTTTAACATAATGCTTCAAGCATGAGTTACCAAGAAGCAGATGACGTTAAATTGGTTTTCAACCTACCCACAGTTGAGAAGCAGCAGCCGAGCTCGTGCACGGACCAGCTGCCCCTTTCCTCGCAGCTGAGCGATGGGTAAGTCCCACAAGCTGGGCAGGCTGGATGGGGCCCTCTCATGCCCTCCACACTTTCTGGCCACATCCTGGCCCTGCGCTGGGGCAGGCTGGGCTGGTGCTATTCCCTCCAATCCGTTTGGATTTCTGCCTGGGAGATGTCGGGGTACAGGACGGGGAGGCACTCAACCTGTCCTGTGAGGGTGCTGATCTGGGGATGGCATCTGCAAGGGCACCGTTGAGCACTGCTGCCTGGTGGCGTGGTCTGAGCCGCACGCAGCTCCTGCACCAGCAGAGACAGCAGGCGCCTAGGGCAAAGACAGCGCTGAAGTTTGGGGAAACCATGCCGTAGCAATTTTCTTTTTCTTTCCCATCCCAAAAAGCTAAAACCAAGCGCTGAGGTCCTTTACATTTATAGAAATATATGAAATATAAATATATTAAAGACTACCATTATTATTTCTGATTCTGTTTTATGAAAACCCATGGGGTTCATTTTATCTGAAAAGCACACCTAAGATCAGTTTTGTTTTTTTAATCCTTCAGGAAGCAGCAGAGAGCCTCCATAAGCTCGGAAGAAAACGACTCCGAACGTACCAGTCCCGTCATGCTGGAAAGCGTTCCCGTGTCACCGCAGAACAAGCCCAGCAGAGGTAAGGCCATGGGGACGCTTCCCTGTGGGACACTTCCCTGTGGGATGCCGTCTGCCAGGCGCCGGGTTCCTGAAGCCTGAGCGGCGTCCTGTCTTGCAGGCTGGCCGGGAATGTCGCAGTCCCTGGAAATCTGTGAAGGGCTGGAGGAGTGGTCCGGGAACCAGTATCTTTCCAACTGCTCGGATACGGAAGAGGAGGATGGGAGCCAGCTGGTTAGTGAGATGTACAAAATGCAGCAGTATAAAAGCACCAGGTGGTGCCATTTTTGGTCATCTCATGTTGTTAAGCCTTACCTTGGCCTGTCCGTTGTCTGGATAAGGGATGTGTCTTGTCCGTGTTTCGCACGTTTTCCATATCTCGATTAGGGGAATGGGGAGATGCGTTTTCCACAGTTTCTTGAAATAATTGTAGTTAAGGTTGCTGATAAGGTTGCCACCTGTTCCTGTGTCAGTCAGAAATAACAATTCCTTGATACAAAACATAACTAAGACAATTTTTTGTTACTATCACAGTCTCCAGGAAAGTATAAAGCCCTTGCAGACTGCAAGAGGAGAGGATCAGAGGACCTGCTGGTGAAAAATGGGGATGAAATCCAGCTTTTACACGAAGATGGTGAGGGACAGTGGTAGGTATTTTAGGATTACTTTACCTTATCTCCAAGAGGCTGCAAAGTAATGTCGTACCGTCTCACTTGCCTCATGATATACTCGTTGCGGCTTTTGATTACGTTTTAGACTATTCCATTTAGACTATGCACTGATTTGGCCTTGGACTTCCTTCACCATTGGTGTCTGGGTGAGCCGTGTTACAATCAAACCTTAACAGCCCCACTTTCAAGTGTTGATTGGGGTGAGAGCTCTTTGCCTTTGTCCGCTTTCTGTCTTCCCCAGCTCAGCTCTTGGCTTTGTTCCTCTGCACTTATTAATAGTGGTATTGAGTAATTGCGGACATTTTCCTCCCTCAAATGGCTGTACAAGTGTTAACTAATTAATGGCTACAGACCATCGTTCAGTCATTTAAAGCTGCGGCTTGCAAGATAAGTGCTCACAGCTGTTTCCCTCCTTGCAGCTGGGAATTTTGCCTGGGAAATTACCATACCTGATACCGTGCATGTTGAGCCATTAGTCTGGTCGTCTTGGAGGGCAGCAGGCCCTCTTCTGAATCTTGCAGGGATTTGGCTGAAGGTTTTGGCTACTTTTCCTTTCCAGGTTGATTTCTGAGTAGCTCTCATTGGTCAGCCCCGAAAGCTCTCCCTGGGGTCTCGGCGCGGGAGAGGGCAGCGTGCTAACGCATTAATCTGGATACGCCCCCGGGGGAAGAGTGATGTTGTCAGTTACCTGAGTCAGAGTTGCACAGTGACCAGCCCGTAACTGTCCAGAATGCGCTGTGGGTGGTTCCTGGCCAACGTCTGTGGTCCTTGTACTTTGAGGGAAATTCGGTTTGTTGTTAGCGAAGCAATATATAAAGTGTCACAGTTTTGCTGACTGCTCGCCACCTCTCCTGCCAGTTTTGGCCAGTGCCAGGCGTAAATGTCTCATACTAAACTTTTTTGTTAGGGTAGACTTCACTGCACGAGAGAGACTGAGGCATGTCATTTATGAGCATAGGTATTTGCCTAAATCTTGGCTTGGATTTACTTACAGCACCCTGGCTAGATTCATCCCACCTGAGCCTAGGTATGCAGCAGAGATGCTTAAGCGAGGAAGGTAACTGCCCTTGACTCTATCTGGAGTCAGTGGGGAAAACTGTGCACCTCTTGAGAGCGATGTAGATCTCGGGCAGGATAACTCATGCTCTGGAAAGTCTTGTTCCCCTCTATTGACTAGACAGGGGCCTGAGGCAGCTGTGCTGCTAATGTAAGGTTTTGAGTTAGGTGCTTAAATTTAGGTGGGAAGAATACTTAAATGCATACATAGCTCTTATTAAAATGCTTCCCGGATTTGCTCAAGTTGGTTGCACAATTGAGTAGTGTGTGCCTGCCTCTGCTGATATAAAACTGCTCATGGGTTGGTTGGTTGGTTGGTTGTATGTTTTTTGTTTGTTTTTTTGTTTGTTTTTTTGTTTTTTTTACTAATACCACTGTCATTCAAAGGTTGGTGAAAAACCTAAACAGAAGAAAAGAAGGCTGGGTTCCTGTCCACAGTCTGCAGATAGTGGTCGGTGACTGTAGATTTCGGAATGCCAAAGTCACAGGTATCATATAATATGGATAGGAAATATATTTCAGAACTTGAATCAGGTCTCTTAAGCCATGATTTGCATTACACCTGATGTACTCAATCTGACTGTGTATGCCTCAGCAGAAAAAAAGAAAGCGATTACTCCAAAAAGCCTGCAAAAGTAGTAAATTAAGCTACAGCTTTTGTTTTTTTTTTTTTTTTGTTAACACCTAATACTTTTCTGTGACTTTAGCCATTAGTAAATTAAAAATCAGTATTTAAAAACGTAAGTTTTATTGCAAGAGCACTGGGTACAAGACCTGGGAGAAGAGACGGAGTCTGTGATCAGGGATTCCTGTGACTATTTTGCCTACTGGCTGCTGTAGTTCAAACGCCATGTGAATAGGAAGTACCTAGGCAAAATCTGCTCATGCTGCTGAAGACATCGAGGCCTGATCCAAAGCCCTCTAAAGGCGATGTTTCCATTTCTGCTCCCGGCCTTTGGGTCTAGCCCGTTTGTCCCTGTGCAAAGCCTCACTCTTGCACTCATTGCTGGCTCCTGCAGGCCTGTTTATTAATCTATTCTTAGAATAAATATAAACAGTTTACCAGGTTTCGTTGAAAGGCTTCTAGCCTCAGAAATCATATTTCTCATTTTCTAGGAATAAATGTAGATAGAAATAGATTGAGAAGCATAACAGATGACACAAGACAATGCCTTAAGAGCAGCCTGTTGCCCTTGCCATGTATGTGATATCATCACTCAATGTATTGCCTCATCGCCATGCCATCCACTGGAAACAGGACACTGAGGGTTGCAATTGGGGCAACTCAGAAAAAACAGAGAAAAACCTACTAGGTTTAGTCCATTTAAAAAAAAAAAAAAAGAAGAATCCACCAGTTTTGAAAATAAGAACAAACATTTTGCCAGTAGATTTCCTTTAAAATATTTCAATTTTGTCAAAATCTACTGTTTTGATGAATTTTGTCAAAGGCTTAAAATTCCAGTCACCTCTTACCACAAAACATTGATGGTTTTTCAATATTTTGCAGTAAAATCTTTGCTATATGCAGAGGTAGTTTTTACTCCCTTTGTTGCAGGGCAGTCAAATTTCACGGATTTGAGGTTTTCTGCTTTTACCTCTGGGATAGCTTGCAGTGGTCCAGCAGTAGCTAAACACAGTTGAGAGGATTCACTTTGATGTGTTCAAATCTTCAAGGGCAATGTGTTGGTTTTGCCCAAAAATCTAGTTGTCAGATCTCTTTGTGTGTTGGACCACGGCCTGTGCCAGAAGTTACTCTAGCCATGGACACACCCTGAAAATAGGGTGCAGGTAAACTTTGAACCTGATTTACTTTGTCAGTGGTCATATCCCGCAAATCCTAGAGGCTGCCAACACCAAGATGGTTTATGAAGTCACTGAGTAAAAATTAAGAACTTCCCAAGGGAAAAGTACAGAAAGCTCCTCCTGGAAGTCTCACTCCACTGCCCAGATGCTTTGCAGTCATGGTGCCAGGTCTAGTAGCAGCACTGAGCCTTTATTTTCCCTTCTAAGATTAACTCTATCCTTTTTCTCTATTTTGCTGATCACGTACGGAGTTTTTAGGCATGACTCTAATTTTACATGGACTTTAGGCAGTATTGTAGGATGATGTAGGATGTTTCCTTGTCAGTTTGGTTTTACCCGTTCCTAGAGCTTTTTCGGTAATGTGTCCTTATAGCCAGAATGCACTTGCACTCTGGAAACTGGTTTTCAAACAGTACCTTTGTACTCAGCAACTCTATTTCCTCTGTGCATTGGTCATTTTATACTGCGGTTGATATTATAGCACCAACAGCTCTGGGAAAATGATCTGGATCATGCTCTGGGTTCTGCCGCTTCAGAAGATGATGGGGCTTTTGTTCCAGCTCTGCAAGAAATCTTTCTACCCAATATCATTCCGTGCGAGGACAGGCCAGTCCTGAAATAGCAGTGACAGAATTTGGCAGCCAAACCCGGGACAGCGATGTAGGGGTAGGCAGGCGCACCGCTAACCCTCAGATATTCACAGCTGCCTGTGTGCATAAGCTATGTTTTGCATGCAAGCAGGGTAAACTGGATAAATTTGATGGAGGTTACCAAGAACTTAGAGCTTACTCGAGTCATTTTTCAGAGCTGGGTAAGACACAGAACTGGCCCTTCCTGGGGGCTAGCAACTCTGTTACTGCTTGGTCCAGGTCCTCATAACGAACTAAAAAGGTGTCTGCAATCACAGAATTTCACAAACAGAACTCAGAAAAATCTGAGAATTTATTATTTCAGTGAAAAGCCTTTGTGCCCAGGAACGCTTATAACTGGATGGATGAAATGGTTCCCTTATCCTGGCCTTTTTTTCTCAGATGTAAAGTGTGGCTCCAACAAAAACCTTCCACCTCAGGATGGTTAGTTTCTTCAGCCTTACAAGCTATCCCTCTCCCCACCTGCTAGTTGTTCCTATGTGGGGCTCCTACAATGCATAATGAAGTTGTAGGGAATTTGCTTCTGCTGGTTTTAAGTTACCGGAAATGTCCTTGGTAAATACCTCACCACACTACCAGTACCAGCTTTGCAAATACACAGTCCTTCTGCACCAGGCCTGCCAAGGGAGAGCCTATGTGCAAAACACACTTGCAACATCCAAATGAACCCAGAGAATGTAGATGATTTTTCTTACTTTACTTGTCTGGTTGCATAGGTAACTTGCCTTAGAGAGGAGTGGCTACTATTGGCCATGCCATGTATATGTTTATAAAGCAAGTGTTTTGGTCCCAGTCTTTCGCTCCAAAGGAGGAGAGAAAAAATTATTAAACTTGCTATAAATCTTGGCCTGGATATAAGCCAGGAGATATTTTGGGGGATGATGCCTGGCTTGGAGGCCACTTTTACAACCACCATTTTTGAAAAACATCCCTCTGGTGGGCCACATTTCCCCACAGCAGCTATAATTTCTGAGGTTAGTCCTTGCTTCTTTCTTCCTAATGGATTCATTCTACCTCCTGTGGAAATCCATGGTGGATTTTCTAATTTGTGTGCCATAGAAATTGTTCTGTATTGCAGGTCAGAATGTGCAGAGCTCAAAATGAAAAGAGTTTGGGGGGAACGACTCTGTTCAGAAGAAGCAATGTTCAGAAAAAATAGCTACCACTAGGATTTAACCATGTGTTGCTGGTTTACGATGCCCTTGCTAAAGCAGTCGGGTGGTTACCAGTCAACTGGCTTGACTTTTCCCTATGAATTAACAAGGACTTGCCGCCTACGTAAGAAGTACATCTTGAGGAAGGTTAGGGTTGCAGTATTACAAGCCAAGCTCCTCTTCCACAGTGGGGCAGGAACCAAAATATTTCTGCAAGTCCCCTAGTTGCTAATATGTCAAAGACCATGCACTCCTGCGATTTACAGAACCGGCAGCGCCTGTGTGAGTGCCAGAAAAGCCACGTCCTGTCTCAGCTGTAACGTAGCACCCAGGTCATGACAGGCTTGAGAAGTGGGATGGCAGAAGTGTGGCCCTTGCCGCGACATCGAAGCAGACGCCTGACTTGTTTTCCCTTGAGAGACAGAGTGCTTGTGCCAGGGCGCAGCGCAGCCTCCCCTCTAACTGAGGTCAAGCTCTGTCTCTTCTCCTCTGTTCTCTCAGAAGTGGTAAACAAACACAGGGAAAAGGAAAAATATTGTTCACTCCAGAAATTTCACTTTTGAGCAAAATGAAGCCAATGCATTTTCAGCCTTTTTCACCTGACCTTTAAAGGCCAGGCAAAGAGAAGAGCAAGTTTTGGGTTTCCACTTGCTCAGCGAAGATTGCATGAAACTTATTTCTTTTAGATGGAGCCTAGCTTGTGTGCGTGAAATAGAGTAAGCTGAATAAAAAGGGGATTCAAATGAAAAATGGAAATAGTATTAAAAGCCTCTACTTATTAGATTATACAAGTTAAAGAAATAGTTGCATCCTTTTAAACAGCAAGCGAGTTTCATGGCAGAATTTTGTTGGAGCCCCAGACCTGAGGAGGGCTCAGAGCCACCATCCAGGAGGCTCCCAGCCAGGGTGGACACACGCACCCGCTCATTTCGCAGAGGATGCAGGGAGTCGCAACCCTGCAGCTTAGCAGGCCGCAGGTTCCTGCTCCTCCTCCCCACCGCCAGGCCTGATCCTAATTTTCTTTAAGATCCTACTTGGTGATTTATCTCTTCCAAGCCTTCGGTGTGTGCAAGTACTCTGCATGCAGTAACACAGAGCAAAGCACTCTCCCACCCAGTAGCGCCTGGAGGACCGAGCTCGCGCGTCCTCTGGTCCTGCTGGCCACCGGTGCCATGCGATGGATCGTCTCAGACTAGGCTGTGTGTTGCTGGTCTAAATGCACAGCTTATCAGTCTCATTGGGGATCATCTTCTTGACTACTGTGAGCTTGAGGCAACCCTTGTGTGGCAGCGTGGGCCACCTGGTTTGAATTTGCCTGGTAGGAGTATAGCACGTCGCTTGGACTCTGGAGCTCTTGCAAGCTGGCGTGAGCATGTTAGCTGAAACGTACCAGTTTTGTATAAGTTCTGTCTAAAATGCCACTTGTAGTTTTGCAGATGTAGCACAGCTGTTTGCACTATTACTCATGCACTTTAATGATTGCAGCAACAGGCTTTCATATTTATGCGAGCAGAATTATTATGCAGGGTCTATTAAAGGTAATGTAGATTTTTTTGCCTTTGAAACATAAAGCAGGGTCTACTTTTACAACCAGTCAGCTTCGTAGGACAGCTATTTTGTAACTGTATGAAAAACATTTTGAGCCTGACAAAATAGTAAGTCTAGGGACGATACCAGCCGGCTGCGCTGTGATAATCACGTGATAGATTATGGAAACGTGTCAAACCTCGTGGTCCTCCTTTAGGCAAGGCTCTCGCTGAAGCTAATGGGAGTTCAGCTTTGTGAGGAACCACAGGAGTGCACTTTTTTAATGTTGTACAGATGTTACATGATTACAGGGAACAATGTATGTCTTGGAATAAGATGCTTTAATATTAACATCATTCTTCATTACTTTATAGATGCTGCCCTGTGTAACACAAGAAAGTTTAGTTCCCCTTGAATTAAGGGTGAACCAGTAGCATCCTATTTTCGATGCTCTTTGGAAGCTTTCAACTAAGTGTTACAGAGAAATAGCACAATAGTTGGAGTTGTCCTGTACTATTCATCACATTCACAGAACTCCACAGCTTCATCTGCACTCAACGGGACCGGGGTCCTGAGCAGCTTCTCATAGCCATAAAGGAAGCCATTCTCTACTCTTTCTTTCCTCCCCACCCCCATGGAAAGTACAGTATTTTATTATTTTTACCTGCTGTTTTTCCATGACATCCATCACGTTTCCATCAGTGAAGTACACTACGGTTTCCTGACAGTTGGTTTAGATGCTTGAAATTTCCTCTACAGGTTGAAGGCTTTATCTACTATTAGCTGACAACTGTTGAAGTTGATTGCAAATAAAAGAGTTGAGTTTTGGTAAACCAAAAAAACAAAGAAGCTGTATGTCCTGCTTAATTGATTTTGTGGGTGGATTTTTCTTAAATAGCTACGTCAGCTGTTTGAATGTAATGTTCTGTAAGAGCATCATCTGGCTGACTCACACGTGAAGATGCAATAACGCTAAAGATCCTCTTTTTGCACTTAGGGTCTGATTCCAGCCCATTGCAGTCAGTCCATTGATTTCAGTGAGGTGTGGATCAGGTCAAACTGACAACTCAGGGTTGTCGCGAATCACTTTAGGGTCCCAAAGTGTTCCAAGGCTACAACCTGTATCTAGCAAGTGTTGAAGTTTACATTAAACGTACGTACTTTTGGAACATGTGCCATAAATCCAAGTTAAATGTCCATGTTTGCACTAAGGATGTTCTTGATAAGACTGTACTTTTCAGCATCTTTAATGATAATCTAGATTATCTATGGAATTTTTGAGGAAGAAAAAGAATATTGAACATTCTTAATTTAATTTTGTGTTTCTTTGTCTAGCTTTGCTTTTGTAGTACATAGGTACAGGTGGTTTGACTTCTGAACAGATGTGTACAAAAGAGCATCTGACTATGTTGAAAACAGGGTTAATAGTATGCATGTGGTAGTGAATTTGCTCTCTCCCGTCTAAATGAAATGTTTTCTACTCTGGACAAATGTGGGACCTTTATGATCTGACTTTGATTTGTGACCCGTGAATTCTTAGCTGGAGTACCAAGTTGTTACATTAAGACATACTGGAGGTTTTTTTGGGGGTCACCATTTTTATACAGAGGAATTGTCGAACTACTTCACGGCTGTCGTTGCCTGGTAGGTTCCTACCACCCTGCCCTACAGCTGTGGGCATTTCCCCAATTTGGGTGGTCCGGATTGTGGGTGACCCTCCTGTATCGCCAAAAACGTGACCAGCTGAGTTTGAACTGAGCATCACTGCAAGTCCTAGAGAGCTCCCAGTATTGTTCAGTCACTGGAAATCGTAACAGAAAGGTTTTAAGTCACTGAAGGATATTTCCGTCTATGTTAAAATTGGTCACGATGCATTTGTTAGGTGGAAAAAATAGGATTCTCTTATGTTACTGTTGGGGCTGTTTATAGTGGCAACAATTCTTGTGGTAACAGTACACATTTTGAGGTACAAATGTAAATATTTGTCTCGAACATAGCACACGTTGCATATTCAAATGGTTTTAATCTTTTTTGTCTTCCATGGTTTCAAATCTAAGCTTTTATTAATTTATGAGATTGATTAGTTCTGCAAATCTGAATGTACAGTCTTAGATTTTTAACATTTGAAACTTTAAGCACTCCACGTTGTTACCTTAAGTATGCTGTTCAGCTAGGCTCTTCGTGTTCATGGTCTTATAAATTACAGTGGAGAATTTTCTCTGACTGCAAGTTTAAATGAGCTATATTGTATATGTACCTGTAAAAAAAAATTGTGTTAAATCTATATTTAAAGATTAAAAAGTTGTTAAATAAACCCCCATGAGACTGCAGTTCTGTCCAAAGACATCTCTGCGATAGCGCTGAAAAACTTTGTTCGGCTGTTTGCGTTGGCTCTGAGCAAGCTCTGCCTTGCTATGGGCATCGGGGTATCCCGTGCTTTCTGCTCCCGGGGCAAATCTTCCTGGGGCCCCGAGGGAGGAGGTTTGAGCACTGGGGGCCGGTCCCTCGCCCGCCCCGCGTCTCCCTGCCACGGGACACATCAGCCTCCTCTGCTCTCCTCTCCTCTGCTGCGAGGCCGGGAGCGTGATGGCAGCGCACCGCAAGGCCCGTGCCCCGGCACCTCCCGGGCCGGCGGACAGCAAGCTCCTGCTGAGGGCACCGCAGTCACCGCCAGCACCAGCAGCATCGCGCGGATGCAGCTTCTGACGTGACTCCTGCAAGGACCGGGACAGGTAACGAGCACTAAACAATCTTCTTTGTAATCCTAACAAGGATTACAGCAGCAATCCCGCTGGCTGGGAGCGTGGGACCCCGTGAGCCCGCAGGTGTTACTCGGGCAGCCGTCGGCACGCCGGGGGCGCGCTGTGCCCGAGCCGTTGCGCGCGGGGCTTTGGAGACGTACCCAGTGGTGTCAGCAGGGGCGGTGGGTTAATGAAGGCAGTCAGGTGTAATTAAAAAGGCTTTTTATTTTCTTATTACCCCATTTACACTGGATTCTCTCAACTTCTGTCTTCCAAGCACAAAAATTAGTCCATTTAGAAATGTTTATTAAAATGCAACGATTTTCTAGAAAAACACACGCGCATTGCTATGGTGCCTCCTCAGCTAACCAGTCCATCTCCTAACGAGGTTTACTTTGGCATTGCTTAAGTAAGCTTTGTGGTTTCTTTTATCCACTTAATGTACTTGGAGACCCTGGTGTAGATGCCGTATTTGCCGGGCTTTGCACATTCCTCCCCCCAGCTGGTCACTCCGGTCAGGAACCAGGTCCCCTCGATTTCCGTGGCGTAGGGCCCGCCGCTGTCGCCCCCGCAGGTGTCCCTGCCGCCGGACAAGAAGCCGGCGCAGAACATGTTTGGCAGGATGGTGATGGAGGTGCTTTTGAGGCAGGTGGGCCGGTCGACGAAGGGCACCTTGAGCACCTGCAGGACGGTGGCGGGGCGGCCACGGTAGAGCACGCTGCCCCAGCCGCTCACGAAGCCCAGGCCGTGCTTCAGCAGCGCGTTGGTGAACTCCCGGCTGCCGATGCAGATGGGGGTGACGTAGCTGTTGAGGCTGAGCGGCTGCTCCAGCTCCAGCAGGGCGATGTCGTTGTGGTGCTTGTGGAGCGTGGCGTTGTACGTGGGGTGCGGGATGACGCGTACCACCCGCCGGCGCTGCTCCGTGTGGTCGTCGGCGTTGGTGTTGTATTCGCCTGCGGAGACAAACGCGGCCTGGGGTGGGTTCCTCCTCGGCGCGGCCGCGCCGCCAGGGCGCCACGGCTCGGCTGGGAGCTGGGGGGCTGCTCGGCCGGGCGATGCCCCCCGTGCCATCGCTGGCAGGTGAAGGAGCCGCCACCGCCTTTTGCTTCTCCTTCAGCCAGGTGAGTTCGCCAAGGGACTCGGCGTGGATACTGGTTGTCACCCCGCGTCCCCCCGCCTCCCCAGCCCTCGGGTTGCTGCCGCGCTCCGCTCGGCTTTGCCTGGGTTTCCGAGCGCTTGGGAGGTTCCCCCTCCGTACCCCTCGGCCTTAGGGAACCGAATCCCCCACCGCTAGACGTAAAACCAAGCACCCGCGGGCCAGGCTAACGCCAAACCGCGCCGCGCCTGACGGCGAGCCTGGGACCGCGGCCCCCGGGGCCGGCAGCGCGGGGCTCTCGCCACCCTCAGAAACGCGAGACGGGGCACAAGGGCTCTGGTGTATAGGCTCAAGGGTTGCAAGGGGGGACGTGGCCCTAGGATCGCGGGAGGAAAGGCCCTAGAAACAAAAGCCTTTGTTACACAAAAATAACTTATCAGCACCAAGGAACCTGATTTTCCGCACAATCACGCCACATCTCTACCCGGAGACGCTCTGCCTGGCAGAGCTGGGCTCAGGGGTCGCGCCAGCCCCAAAGCGTTGCCTACCCCGTCTCCTTCCCAGCGCTCACCAGTGCTCCCAGTTCCTTCCCCCCAGCGAGGCTCAGCTGTGTGCGATTGAAATGCGCTGCCGGCAGCTTCGGGCGCGTGCGATTGAGCTGCTGCAGCCTGTCACCTCCCTCCTCAGCTTGTGCAACAACAGGTAGAGGGAGAGGAAAATGTACCATGATCTCAGGGACTCGGGTCAGCAAAGCGGCAGCAGTTGGGTTTGTCTGTAGCCCGAGTCCTCCTGCCGCCTGCGAACTAGCTGTGCTGACGGCTCACAAGCAAGATGACCTTTCCCGCTTGCTTTCTTGCAGCCCAAGAGGCACGGGGTGCGTTTAACCCCTGCTGCAGCATTTCCACATGCTTTGCTGTCGTCTCCAGAATATACCATCTCCTCTGAGCGTCACCTGCAGCACTCCTGGCCCTAGCAGTGTCCTGCGCCCGCGGCGGCTGCTGCCGAGAGCAGAGCGGACCCATCGAGAGAGGTGAGGCAGCTCGCTATATTCGTGTTAATGCTGTCGCCCGACGAAGGCGCTCTTGGTGCCTGGCGCTGCTGAGGTGCTCTGCAAGGGGTTTTTGCAGCACAACGTGAACGGCAGCTTCCTTGCAGCTGTGTTTCTACAGGGTAAATGCAAGACGTGTGGGGGAGACTTTGAGAGGGTTTTTTCCTTACGCTGCAGCTGCTTCCTATTGTGAGGGTCCTGGAGACATGCATCAGCAAGGAAAGCGGAGAGGCAAGGAAGGGCAGGGGATGGGAGCACTTCTTCCACCCCCGCTATCGATTTCTGGGCCTCCTCTGATGGTAGAAACAAAGCTGGACACCCAACACGAACAGAGGGGAGGGAATCAGGTGTTACCCATGCAGCGTGCGCGGTGCGGGTACGCATTCAGCAGTCCCTGAAGCCCTGCAAAACTGGTGCTTCGCTTTGCTGACTTGCTGCCTATCCAAAATGCTCCCCTGGAAACCCAGCTGCGCTGCAGAGCGGTGTGAAGGTAGAGCAAGCCTCTCTGGCTGATAACGTACACCCGAAACGGAGGGGTGTGCGGCACGCACGACAGAGCTTGCAACGAGAGGCAGGCGGCATGCAGATGCAGCAAACGCAAAACCTCTGCCCAGGTGGAAACATATTTTTCTGCAGAGAGACTGGTTTTGCACCGGGAATTTTGTACTTTCTCACGCTTGCAGGCACAGTGCTGGGCTTTGTGCTGGGTTTTCAGGCAAAACTGCCTGAAAGTAGATAAGAAAAAAGGCTGCGCGCAAGCTGCAAGCCTCCTCCTGCGTCTGCCGGGAGCAGGGCAGCCCCGCGCCGCTCGGGCAGAGGCACAAGCTCGGCCGCGTCCGATCGAGCTGCGCGCGGCTCCCTCCTGACGGGTTCATTTCTGTAGAGGTAAACGCAACCTTTCAAGGCTCGGGCAGATTCTCACTTTTGTCAGTAATGCATTTCCTAGTGTTTAAACAGAAAGCATGATTATTTACTGCCTCTTTTCAGTGCTTCTTGTGGCAATAGCCACAATATTGGTGCGTCTCCCATGCTAGGTACTCATGCTAGGGGAAGATGTTTCTGCCACAGCTGTGAAACACGGCACGGATACGCTTGCCACGGCCCTGCGCTGCGTTATCGGCAGGCTGTCTAGCAGCAGCCTGAAACGGCTGGCTACCAAGAGTCAGGGGGCGATATCGTTTTTCACATGGAGACGAATTTGTTTTGTGAAGCAGCACCATCACTTGCCAGGCAGGCTGGCCAGACTGCCCCCATCTTACTCCCCCATGATCCTGCTATAAAAGCGCACTTTCCCGCATACCAGCCCAATTTCTCTACTCCGATGCATAAATGCTATTTTCCGCAGAAGTTAAGAGCAAAAATGGTCATCTTCTCCTCACAAAGAGTTAGCGAGGTTGCTGGTGCCCGTTCTTGCAGAAGCCACACAAATCCACTCTCCTGGAGTTGTGTGAAAACTCAGTGCGACACCAAGAGCAGCAGAAATCCCAAGCGAGGCCCTACGTGGCCAGCGGAGCTAAAGCTGCATCACATAGGCTGTGTCTTCATTGGAGCCAGATGGGCTTTTAAGCACCCTAGGGTCTCTGTTAGCTCAGGTAAAATTGCCAGCGGTCAGGCTGAGCTGTGGTTTGCAACACAGACCACCTTGCCGTTGGGACCAAGGCCAGCCCCCGTCGACTGCTCCTTCCGGAGCAGGCATTTAGCTGGAGCCCCTGGTCCTGCGGGTGCTGCGGGGTTTGGGGCAGCCCTTGTGCCGCACTGCTCCGCACCGGCAGCCGGCCCCGGCGATGCCGGCTGTCCGGCCGCAGCGGCCCCGTCCCACTTTGCCACTGCACAACCAGCTGCTGCCGCTGGAGATGCTCACCTGCCACGGCAGTGACGTTGTCGCCCGGCTGCAGGCAGTGCGCGGCCGTCACGACCCACTTCTCGTTGATGATGGACCCACCGCAGAAGCCTATGTTGTGACTGTTCACCAGGTAGACCTGCAGAGGCAGAAGGAAATCCGAGTTGCAGAAATCAATGGGGAAGAAGAGTGAGACACGGTGGTTTTGGTTAGCTGGAGGATGGGTTTTGGCTAGCTGGAGGAGGGGTTGCATTCAGGTAGCACAGGCCCAGAGCAGGCGCTGGCTTTACGGCTTGCTGGGAGCCTTTCCTCGAGGAGTACTGGACTCCCCCTTCTCACCACGGCTGCTGTAAAGGTCTGCTGCAATTGCCCTACAAAAGTCTTAATGTCCAGGTACAGTTGTCCTCTTTCCCATCAGGCTGGGATGATGGGCAGCCCATTGAATGCAAACCTCGGCCTCAAATTCAGAGCTTCTGGGATACAAGCACTTCCGTACCTACCTTCTGAAAGTATTTTGCCAGTGGCCAGTAAAACTAGGAACAAGACCTTAACGAACCATTTCATTTGGGCATCTAACTGCCTTGGCGCTCATGGGGCACGTGCTGGTACATCCCTTATCTTCAAACTTGTTTTCAAATTAAATTGATAAACTGACTCAGTGGACTATATTTAGAGGAATATTTATTATTTCTGCTATATATATATATATTCTATATAGAATATATATTATTTCTGCTATAATTCACCCATTTTGTTCCTTTAATGCAACCTGGCTTGTCATTGGCTATCTGCCTCATACTTTACATATATTTACTTCCTTGGTGCCCTGTTAGACAGTGGAAGCTGAATTTTAAGGGCGAGTGGTCAATATTCATAATGAAGAAAACCAAGCATGCATACCGTAATGAAGTGGCGCTTCTCTGCGATTACAGATAAGTCAATACCTGGTGTCCTGTGGGTGCCTTCATAAAGTGCTCAGTCTCTTTTGTAAGGACGAAAGCGATCCAACCATATTAATATCAGCAGGGCTCTATTTCACCAGAGCTGGCCCCAAGCCTGCGCCAGCACCGGCCTTCCCAGCAGCTAGCCACAGGATGGCAGCACAGGTTGGAAACTGCAGCTGCAGCCGGCTGCCAAACTGCCAGGCTGCAAAGACAGGGACCCGTCCTCAAATGACGATTAATGCAGGTTAAGGTGGGACCCGAAACCCACACGAGGATGCCCTCAAGGTGTGAGGGAGCTCAGAGGCAATCTGAACTCTAGGAATAGCACCCGTGCCTACCAGTGTTGTCTTGCCCTGTTAACTTCCTCGCCAGGCTTCTCCATTGCTCTTTGGTGGGTTCAGACCAGCGGCAGAGGAACGTGCAAGCCCACAAATTCTTACACGGAGTTAGGGAGGCCTCTGCAGTTGCCCATGTTGATGGTAGTTGTCTGCAGTTTTGCCCTCAGTCCCTTGCTTTGCATAGCTAGGAAGAAGTGGGGTTTTTTATTTTTTTACTTCATGCTACCTCCAGCTGGTACCCGCTGGAGGCCTCTCCTCCAACTGCAGCTATGGCAGCTTTTCTGCCCCTGTTGGCTCTCTTTCCTGCTTGCTCAAGTAAGCGATTCAGTGACAGTGACATGTCCTACAAAACTCTTCAATGGGATACGAGCCCCACTAGCCACCTCCAAACACCAGAGGCAACCTAGCATGCCCCCAAGCCACTCCTAGGTACACAAGGAGGCTGATAACCTTCATTTGCCAGCTGACAAGAGGGCAACCAAGAATTTCTGGGAGGTTGCTTGCTATGGGAAAAGTCTCCATGGGCCAGCTGGCCAGACATGAGGGGCTTGTAGTGTGCATACTTCTTTTCTTTATGGATTTACTGATGTCTCATACTTAACCTTCTGGTTCTCCAGAAGGTTCTCCTCTTGAGTCTCTGTGACTACGTGGTGGGTGCCAGTGTTGTCTGCAGTTTGTCCCTGCTGCGCAATGAGGAGTCTTTGCGTGGTGAGCAGCAGTGCATTGGGGCGAGTGAGCTAGAAAGCTGTGCTTGGCTAGGGTAGTGATCCTGGCCTCCAAACACAGGCTTCTGGCAAACTGCCTGCTGCTGCTTCCTGGTGGCTGTGCATGCCCCCAGCACATCACTGGTGTGTCTAGCTCTGGGATGGAGGGCGGATGCCTGCTTCTGACCTTTCTGCATGCACCATGCTTGTTGCTTCACTCCCTCAGCAGATGTAGGAGGACCAGCAAATCTGTGTGAATGGGCCTTTTAAGTCCCTGTATGGGCAACAACTTTTCATAGATATCACTAGTGACTATCTACGACAGAGCTATGAGAGGAAGAGACTTGCCATTTTCTAAACCTCAGCTTCATTTATTATTTTGCACTCTCAGCCATTGGGCTTTCTGAGCTCGCTGAAGAGTAGCATTTAAGGGCAGTAAATGACTTTGAAAAAGACCCAGGCTAGGAGCCAACTCTTCTTTGTGCCAGTCATTAAAGATCATCTGCAGAGCAGTGCGTGGAAGGGGATTTCTTTGCAGTCCCCCACCTCACCTGAGATGTCACTTTTGGTCAGGACAGCAATGATTGTTATGTCACAAGTCAGATGTGGCATTGAATAAAGGAAGAGCAGCAAGATTTGGTAGATGTCATACAAAGACAGATCCTGGTATAAATTATCATGGATCTGTTGAAACTGATGGAGCTATTGTGATTGTGTCAGCTGAAGATCAGATCTGTGTGCAAATCTTCCCAGAAAAGAGGTGAAATGGGAGGGTGGGGAGGGGGTAAGAACCAGTTATAAATCCAATGTCATCACAGCATGGGCTTGACAGGCAAGGCCAAGGCCCTGTCCCAAACCTGATGCCCATTTCTGCAAGTTGTATAACACTGGTAACTCTGCTATTCCTCACTTTGGAATAGATTTGGTACCTGCCCACAAAGGAGGCCAACCCCCCGAATCAATCTTGAATTCAAATTGTATTTCTGATCCTTTCAGAATGACTTGGCCAAAAATTGAACTGCATTATTCCTTGCAAAGGTGTGCCCTGCAAAGTTCCCCTACCTCAGACTTTGGCTTAATCTAGGTAAGCCCATGAACTGCTCATCCACCCTGTTTCCATAAGCTCAGAAGTGGATCCTTTGTGCCCTGCTGGGTAAAGCTGCTGTGACTCTGGCTTCTCGTTTTTTGCCAGAGTAGACCCTAGCTAGGCAAGCTGTGTTGCTGTGGCATAAAAACATGCACAAAAAGAAACTGTATTCCCCTCAGACTTGGAATCCCTTGCTAAACTAACCGCAGAGACAGGCTTCAAGTAAGCAGGAGTGAGATGTTCCTGCATTCAGAAGGAAACAAATAAACAAAAGCTATTGTTGGTGTTACAAGAGAGGAGCAGAAAGAGCCAGTACCTGCCAAGGCACCTCGCCTCTCATACTGTCTGATCCACCAACGACCCGGGTGCCTGTTTTAATTATTGGTACAATTCTCGTGGTGGCAGCTGTGGTGGTTTCGGTGATGTTGTCAAGAGCCTCGTCAGGAGCATCGTCGGGGTCATCAGCAGTGATGTTCCAGTGCTCAAAGCTGTTTATGGCTCGGGTGAGCTTGCTCTTTGCTTCAGGAGCCGTAATCCTGCCACAGGGATATGGCACTGGGAGAGAAACAGTCACATTTACAACTGGCTACGTGTCACGCTAAGAGTTACAGCAAACAAAGGGGCAGGCGAGGAGACAAAGACCGTCTCTGCACAGTGTGCTGTTTCAGGACCGACACGGGAGACGCAGGGCCACAGACGGACTCGCGCGTTCTGTGTGTGAATGGGTGCCTGCACCTTTAAATGAGCTCTAATGAACACATATGTAATTGAATTGTCCTTGGCCCAAGGTGGGGTTGCAGACAATACACAAAAGCAGCAAAATCATGAATTATTTCCATGCTTTAGAAATTAATTCTCATTAACTTTGGAAAGAAGAGCATTCGTGAGAGAGAGAACACTTCTGATGGGGCCCTGCTGTTGTGCCTTTATTTAGCAGGATGCTGAGGTGCATGCCTGGGAGGATTGCTGGGGTAGTCAGCGAGGCCATTTGGCTGACATTTCTACAGCAAATAGCTCCAGTACAATAGAAGTCCAGCTAGGAGAGGACAGGAAATAACATCTGCCAATTTACAAATAGTCCTCTTTGGCACAGAGGTGAGAAAAACATGAATAAACTCTTCCTAGAGCTGTAGATTTTCTTGATTTATGAAGGTCACGTCTGTAAGCTCATTTCCAGTTATCTCTTCCCATTTCTCTCCTACTCAATGTGTGCAGAATTCCTGCTAATAGTGGCAGTCAAAATAGTAAATAGCATCTGGCATTGTCTTTCATCTAAAGAGCTTTCTACAGCTCTGTGCAAACAAACGTTGGTGTAAGACTAGAGACAAGGGTGTCCCACTGCAATTTCCTGCTTTTTAAACAGTCTGCTCTCGGAGAAGCGTTTAACTTAAGTGTTCAGCGAGGGAAAGTGCTACCTGTAAGGTTAGGCTGGGAAGCGAAGTTTTCATAGCCAACAAAAGCTAAGCTTATGCAGGAAGGGTAATTACCCAACCTGAAAGATGACCTTACTGTGAACAGTAAAGCTTTCTGGTCTAGTGAAACTGTTACGGCATGTTGGGCAACACAGGCCTTAGCTCTTAATGATCTACGTTAACAGAAGGACTCCCGGCCTAAAAAAATTTCTGCGGTGACAGCTGGAAGTCAGCACTTTTAAGGGGCTCAGTGCATTGCTGGCTGCAGCCCTCAGAACTTCAGAAACTAGCTCACCTATGTGGGTGCCTGCGCACTAGCTTAGCGGTGCAAATTTGTCACATCCAGGCATTAGAAGTAGGATAATATCAAACCTTAAACTGGGCTTAGAGGATAAAGATTTTCTCTACTCAATCTTGCCAGCTGTGTTACTGTCAAGTTACCTGGCTGTGCTGAGTTGTTGGGATCACACGAGACAGTGTAGTCAGAGCTCTTGTAACAGCTGAGGAGTGGGGTAAGGTTGGGGATGGAATGAGAACTTGTTGTTCTTTCGACCGTTCTGAAGCTGCAACCCCAAACAGCCCATTTTCCCTCTGCCCCTTTATGCTGTCTTTCCATCTGGGTCCTTCAAACCACATCTAAACCATAGATTTTAATTCCTGTTGAAGGTCTTTGAGTGTGTCTACACAACGACGGAACACAACCACCACCTCCACAAGCTTCACTTGTCTCCAGCAAACTCAAATACTTATAGGATACCGTATGATGCCCAGCAATGAGATAGACCATCAGTAGGAAAGATCCTCTTTCATTCTGAAAAAGCGCAGAGCATTCTGGATGCAAGATCTACCTCCTTCAGTAGGAGCTACCTAAATAGTACCTCCTACTGAAAGAACTTGGGAGTGAGCTCTGGCTGGATGTGTACCAGCGCATATGCTGGTATAGCTGAGCACCATGCTGCTGACTCCAGAAAGTTACTGACTCCTACCTAGAATTACAGGATGGCTGTAAATGGGAGAGGAGCCTGTGTGAGTAGCCATCTGAAACGAGCAGATTGTCTTGTGCACAAATTCCCGGACACATAAGCTCCTTCTCTGCCTACCTAAGCTAAAAAAATGGTGCTTAAGTTGCATCCTTCATGTGTGACCCCACACCTGCCACTGGGAAACTGCAGTGGCAGGCCCTTTACATTTGCTAAGCGTGACAACAAGGCCAGCTTCCAAGGGGATATTGCATTTCTGTGAGATCCATTTATCTAAATCCAGACGACTTTGGAGACTTCAAACTAAATCTCTTTAAAAAACTGTAAGATCTAACCTGCAGGTTCACAGGACTTTCCATCTTCGTGAAGTACATAGCCAGCGGCGCAGGAGCAAACAACTTTCTGTGGTGGGTCATGCCTGCAAAAGTGCTTGCAGCCTCCGTTTTTAATTGCACAAGTGAAGTCTGAAATAAAGAGAAATGAAACCGTAAATGCTCTCTGAAGTACAACTGATAAAACATTTGTTGGGCCTTTGGACTCAACATATAACCAGCTCCAATTGCTACAAACTATTGAAAATGGCAATGCTTGTTTGCAGTGAGAGTATCCTCCTTTCAAATCACATCCCTGCTCGTAATGAAGGAGCACCAGGCATCTGTTTGAGAAGGAAGGGTGGAAGAAACAGCCACAGTGGCACTACGAGAGGGCCTGGTGCTGCCTCCCGCCTCGCCAAGGACTGCACGAATTCCAGCATGATGGACGCGGTGCAATCGAAGCCGCTCCGCGCTGCAGAGCGGTCTGAAATTTGGCAGCTTGACCCTAAAGGATTCCTGCAAATATTTGGTTACAAGCCACATGATTTCCCCACTGTTGTGCTCCCCTCCTCCCCCTGCACTTATTGAAACCCAGCCCAGGCGACCAGATGCTGGCAGAGAGCTCTGCTTTTCAAATGGGAGCAACCCCTCAACCCAAGCAAAAGTTTAGTATCAGGATTATCACTGGGCGTCAAATTTAAAAGCTCGGGCAAAACCATATGCTCTTCCTGACATAGCAATAAATCATTGTAGCCTTACATGAAGGACTCATTTCAGCACAACTTTTGATGAAACAGGTTCTGGTGTTTGTAGTGAAACCTGAGGTGCCGCAAGATTCCCGTTTTGTCGCGAGTGCGTTCTCCCACCCTGTCTCATATTCCTCTTTATGGGAACACTATCTCTTGCAGTTGGAAAACCACTAATCCATTGATGCCCATTTAATTCTCAGTGATTTTTCAAGTAACTTCACAGTAGATTAACTCCCCTCCTACTTCCTCAAGGACACCTCCCTTCCTGTAGCCATTTTAATGTCATCATTTACTATTTTTATAGAGATCCTTTTCACGCCTCACTTCTAGTGCTATTTTTGTTCCTGTCTCACTTCCATGAGAAATCTGCAATGAGACTATTTAAATGTGATGCAGCTTTGAAATGCTCTTTTTAACGTACGCTTCTCTCTTGCCAGAGCAGAAACACAACTAAAAAGAGAATCTTTTATTAGTGCAGTGAGTCTAGCACATTATGCGAGTTGCACAGCCCCTGATTATATTATAAATGTAAGAACTGAATATCCCTCTTGCTTAAATTATCAGCTGTTTGGTTTTTCATAAACTCCTCATCCCATCAGGAAAATATTTGCCTTTTGTTTGCCTTTAGAATCAAGGTTGCTGGTGGTAGTTATAATCATGGCTTTAACCGAGTGCTGTTGCAAGGAGGTCACCAGAGCTCTGCCCTGTTCAGCGCCCCAGGCCCAGCCCTGCTAGTTTGTCAGTGAGAAGGAGAAACTGCAGATACTGAACAAAAAGACCTCGAACCTGCATCTCAGGAGAACTGCATGTATGAGCAGGCACCTTGGTGTTCATCGGAGGGGGAGCTAGGGCCCTCTGGAGGACAAGAGAGGACGGAGGCGTCAGCGCCTGTTCCCCCGAGCGTGGCCCCCGTAATCCCGCTGCCAGTGGGCTGTATTTGTGTGTTCATACAGTGCCTCATAGCATGGCAAAGTGTATCTGAAACAACCCTCGAGTCGAACAAAGCTATTTAGGGCCACTGTGGGATTTCAAATGCACGGAGCAAGCCCCTGGTACGTACCTATCTCGCAGTTTCTCCCTTCGTACCCAGCCGGGCACCAGCACACATAGGAACTTACTGCATCCTTGCAAGTGGCTCCGTTTTTGCATGGATTGGGTTCACATTGATCTCCATCTTGGGGAGAAGACAAGAGAATTAACATCCACCACAGCTGACGCCCACCAAGTGCTGGAGCCTTGCCCCAGGCAAGCCTCCGGTGAAAGACGAGTGAGAGACAATGTGCCCTCCTTTTTTGTAATGGAAAATATTTCAGATTCTGGCACACAGCTGCAGTGTTGTGGTAGCATCAGCAGCAATGCTTTACCCAAAGACTGAACTATATACCCTGCCCGCTTTGGGTAAATTCTTCCTATTTCAGCAAAACTCCTCTAAAATATCCCTAATGTGACTTCTGAACAGGATCCTATGTCTTGGCTAATTTAGATAGCTGAAGATGAGAGGTTTATTTCCTCAAGAGGAAATAAACCTTAGGATTTCCTAATCTGAATTATTTTCACACTCTTGCCATTGTTTTCTGAAGACAGGGGCCTGTCCACCTGGTCTCGAGACCCCTTTGGGTATTAGGATTCTGAGCCTAAGTCATTGCTATTTCCTTCTTTCTAAGCTTTTTACTACTATTACGTGGTCTAGATTTTTCTTTATATATCAGGGCTTCAATTTTTACAGATGCCTGTGCTTCAGAAGCTGAGGCTTTAATAAAAATGTCCAGCTTTGCAAAATCGGTGATCTAGTACTTCAGAACTGTAAGTCAGCAATGTTAAATTACAGGGAAGTGAGCTTCGAAATGGTAATGCAAAGACAAGGAAGGAGAGGAATGGATGTCATGAGGCGTTCGCATCCTACCAGTAAGTGTGGCTGTTAATGATGTATTGAGGTACAGGTGGGAATGCAAAAGGCAGCTTGCAAGCAGAGACAAAATGATTTTGTCTCGTTTAAGGCAAAGTGTCAGGGTTTGTATGTGAGATTTGGGTGGTTGTCACCGTGGCCCAACACTTTGGGCATGAGCGGACATGGAGCTCTACAAGGGTACGCTTGTAGGCCGCGTGTGTTGTGAGTAGCAGCTTGTAAACTGAGCAGTAAAAACAGATGCTTGGGATGATAGAGAAATACATGTCATTCTCTTATTTTTTGAAGGGCTGGTCAGTTTCAATTACAGGGGAACAAATGCAATGTCGAATTTCATTGGCTAGTTTTTCAGAGGACCATCCTAAAATGCGAATATAACTTTTTTTTTGATTTTATAGTCCGGACTGACTAATCTTAATTATTTAAGACATTTTAGTGAGCTATTCTGGGCACTTTGCCAAACTGTAAAGCAATTCCTTTGCCAAAATAGCCTTAAAATTAGTTTCAGATGTTTTAGTGGGCATCAAAATCTTTTTGGGAAGGAACTGAGGAGTAGTTGGGGATTGAGGCTGGAAGGGGTAAGAAATAGATAATGGAAGAAAAATGGGAGAAATTTAAGCGTCTGGGATCACTGGTGTGAACTGCAAACAGCTGTTTGCTGTGGTCATGTTGCGGCTCCACTTCAACACAGCATGTCCAGGGATTCGCACTGCACTTGCACGAAGCTATGCTTTATCTGGAGATCTCCGCTTGAGAGCAGAGCATTTGCTATTTGCTGGAGGTAGGGCTAATCGCTACTCCAATGTTTTACTCCTCTATGACAGCCGAAGCCGTAGTGTGAGCAGTCACACCCAGCGGTCAGCATGGACTGGGTTTGTTCTACTGTTTTTTTTGCAGTTTTCTCAAAAAAACTGTTTGAAAAGAAAACAATGAGCAAATCTGGATTTCTTTTTTAACTTGGGATTTATATACAAACAGGGCAGGCCTAGGCTAGGTGGCTGCAGGATTCAGGCCACCTAACTCTGATGAGCTCTGTCGTAAAACATTTTCTGAACGCTGAAATACATTTGTTTCACTAAATGTCTGCTACTTATTCACTGAGAGATGAACATCATTATGCATTTGAACATGAAGAAGGCAGCTCTTACCGATGTATGTTTTCCAAAACTCCATCTGCAAAGCAAAAAAGAAGTTTCCATTAATTTCTCATTTGTGGGCACTGCAGGACTGAAGCAGTCAAAGGGGATGACTCCAAAGCTACAGTGGAAGACCCGAAGGAAAACAACTACCACAGTAATCCCAGTGGTGACTGACAAATCTTCGGAGTGGTTGCCCAGCCTGACACATGGATCACGAATGAGAAGCAAATGATGAGAGAGAGCTGTTCCTAGCTCGCATGTTTTCCTTTGCTGTTTGCTTCTCTGGGTCACACCAGCAAGGCTCTTCCTGGGAGGGCTGGGGGCGACCAGGTGTTTGCCATTTTACAGCAGTAATACCCACCGTTTTCTCTGTGTTTTCAAAGACTTCTCGTGCTTCCTCGAAACTGCATTTTTCTTCCATGCACTCTCTCTCAAGGTTCCCAGGAATAACCTCTTCCAGTCGGTTTGAATTGGCCCGCGTTTGCCTGCTCAGGACTGCGTTTGCCTCCTTGTTCTCAATGAACACTGCAATTTGGAAAGAAACAGAGTTGGAGAGAGGTGGGCACCATCGTGCCGTGTGGCTGGACCATCCGCTCCCATGAGGCAGTTCCCTCTCACGAGTTCACCCCCTTTGCACCATGGCCAGGGGCATTTGAGGAGCCTTCTCATCTACTTAAGTTTTCTTTGGTGTCTGATTTAAGTGCAATCCAGAGGATGAAATCTGGAGAACCTGGAGCCAAAGCAGTCAACTCCACCAGTGGAGGGCTGGGGTCATCAGCACATCCCCAGGAGGGACTCTAGGCTGGGGGCAGGCGTCCCCTCACCAGCAGCCTGCCTTTTCTCCCTCCCCCAGTAATAGAGCCCTACATAAAGCTCAAGAGTCCCATGTCCTGCTGGACAAGCTGCCCCGTGACGTTGGGGACGCGGCACCCACGCCACTGTCGTAGGGAAGGGCATCCTGTTGGTGGAGCAGGCAGTGACAACCTCCTCGCCTTGGCCATCTCACAGGGTTTGCTCCCAGCCCATCTCTCCAAGACACTCACCGCTGCTGAGTGTGGGTTCCCCATCGCCCTCTGGGCAGCTACATCCCCACGCTTAAAAAACACATTATTCACCCAGAAGAACATTTGTCTTTGCCTCCTCAGCCTCTCTACCCTCCATTAGTGGCCGTGTCCCTTTTTGTCAACAGATGGCATGGTGGAGCAGCTTTGCCTGGGGCTACTGGGGGTCACTGTGAGCACTGCTGCTGGCTAGGAGAGGTTTCCTGCATGCATGAGGTTGTCCTTTCTGGGAGTTAAACGAAGGCTGAACTCAGCCAGATGAGCAGAGGGGGCACTTGAGAGGCAGGTAACACCTACTAGTTGTTTTCCGTGGCTAACTTCTACTCTGGGTTAAGACCCAATCCAAGCCCCTTTGAAGCTGTAGAGGATGGGTTTGGCTGAATTCTAGTGAATCCAAATAGGACTGCTCTGATTTGCACCATGTCACGGACTACATAGTCGGTCCCTTTGTATAGAGCTCTGTCTGCAAGAGCCTGTATTTTGATTGGTTTTGCAGCAATTTTAATCATTATAAAACATGCTTACACCTCCGCCTTTTTCATGCTCACGTGTTTTCCATTAAAAGAGAAAGTGAGTGCCTTAAAATCCTGACTTAAAATGCCTCTCTGCTCTCCTCCGTGACCTATGCTGCAGCCTGCCAGTTTGCCCCTGCATCAGGCATAACAGGCTGGAGTGGAAATGATGGAGCAGCCTTCCTTGTTGCTCTGCTTTGTAACTCTGTTAGGCTCTCGGTGCACCTAGCACCCAGGGAGCTGGATGTGGGTACCAGCCACGTGCATGTGGGCAAAGCATGGCCCAGTGGTAGGGTCAGGAACGGCCTTCAGATCAGCCTACCTTCATCCACCAGCAAGAGCGAGCTGATAGTGTTCAATCTCCTCACTTTGTCACCTTCGTTAGGTGGCATGGACATCCCTTTAGCTCCTCCTCGTGGGATGTGCCAGGTACTTGCTGTAATTAACCCATTTAATAGAGGGACCTCACCTCAGTTTGGTGAAAGCACCTTTACCTCCTGTCAGAGCCCTTTAGGTGCTTTTGGTGGCCCAATTGCATCCTGATCCAGCACGCTGCTTTATGAGCAAAACCGGATTGAACTGAAGGTTGCTGGCCCCACGGGGTAACGGGCATTGGACTCACCCTGGCTGGGAACTATTCTCACCCCAAGCATATGCTCGCACACAACCTACCAACTTCTAAACCGCTATCTAAGAGTAAAAGAGATGAGTCTCTGAGCCAAGGCTTGGAAAGGAAGCCTGTCCTGCCAGTTGAGCACAGTGTTTTCTAGGAGGTACACCTAGGTGGATGATGGCACTAATATACTTTAGGCTCTGCTCATTTGTCATTGCTGAGCAAACTCTTTGGAAAGAGGTCTTTTTTTTTAACCTCTTACTTGCAATGTTTTAGTGAAAGGGGAAGGCCAGCCTTGCACCAAACAAGTATTCACACAGGATTTGAACCAGCTTCTGTTGGAGCTGTTGCTGCTATAGATAAATCAGGCAACAGCCTGCATTACTATGTGTGATTGCCCACATCCATCAACTACTCTGTCTTGTCTACAATTTTGGCTGTATTTTACACTCATCTTTGTTAAATTCACGCAGGGTTTGGCTTTAAACAATTCTCGCAATGGCAAATCCAATGACTGTTTTATGGATCTGAGTACTTATTTGTATTCCAGGACAGTGGAGCAACACAGTAAAGGGTATGGGGGTTACTCCCCAGGAATGCTTTCCCTGTTTTTCCTTTTGTGTGGGTGTGCGTGTGTTCTAAAATGGCTGAATCAAGCTCTGAAAGCTTAAAAGCTCTAGAAATTTAAGAAAAATCCCATTCTTAAAATTAATCCCTGTGAAACTTTCTGCGTAAAATCACCATAAAAGCTATTATTTTATTCCCAGGAAAATGCCCAGAGCTTTAGAGGGAGAAGCTATGAAACGTAACAGTCTTCCTCTGAGCTCTTGTCACTGCGTAAGCCGTCCCCGTGTTGAGTGACAAACTGTCCCTTTTCCTGTGGCTGTAACCGCCCGCCCCCAAGGACTTTCTAGATTTTAAATGAACCCACCTTCACTCTGAGCACCAAGAAAAGCTCCCAGAAGATAAATGGAGAGTATGAGGGGGATTTTTGCCATCTTCTTCCCGCTGCCTTAACCTCTTGCTGGCGAATTGTTCAAGTGGTGGAGCTCTGTCAATAGTTCCAAAGTGCAAGTGGTTGTTTATTTACCCTGGGTAACCCTTTAATTTAAGGTCCCCAGATGTGCCATTGCCGAGGTTTGAAATGGCAGCGTGGAGGTTATTTGAGGGGCATGTTGGTATTCAAGACACCTCTTAGGCAGCTGGAGTCCTTGGAGTCGTCATCTCCCCTGCAGGATATTACTGACATGCTCAGGGGGTTGAGCGTCGCGCAAGAAAAAATTAATCCAGCTTCAGTAAACCTTGTCAAGGCATTGGATTTCCCATTCTTGTCCAGATGATGTTACTGACCCTATAAACGTCATGGTAACATTTTCACAGGCTTCTGCATGTCCCAGGATTCATCGCAGAACAGCCAGGATGGATTCACTCAAGGACGACCCCCATGGGTGACGCTTCCCCTTGGGACCATGTGCAGACCTGGGGCAGGGCTGCAGCAGGGCACACTGCACCATCTCACTCAAGATAAAAGCTAGATGAAGTGGAGTGAGACTATCAGTGCACTCTCCTCTGTTGGGGCAAACCCTGGAAATGTCATAGCATTTCATAGATGTCCACAGCTCTGCACGCATAGCCGCAGGGAAGGAATCAGCTACTTGGTGGCTTGGACAGTCCTGCCATGGACTGGTGTAGGGGTCAAATCATGCCGAGGGCAGGTTCATGGTGTACTCCTGATTCCCGCTGGGCAACGAGTGGACCAAAAGGGAGGGAAGAGAGAGGGAGGAGGAAAGTGCTGGGGAGGAATGAGATTTGATCTGAGTTTAGTCTAAACCAGAAATGTTTGGCATTTTTTTTTCCATGAAATAGAAAAAAAACAGTGTTTCATACGATACCATTCATGTTAATGGTGGGTTGCTTAAAACTTTTAAAACAAATTTATTCCTTTCCTCTGAATTTTTCTTAACCTGAAGAGCTATTTCAAGGTGAGGAGTTTCTTTTCAGAAAATGCTGAACATTGTAACAAAAAGTTCAATTCTGGAAAGGTCAAAATGACCCCTTTCCCCCTTAGAGGCATGGAAGGGAAGACAGACTGAAATCATTCATCCCACTCCGGGGAGGGCTTGTGGCCTTTCTACCGCTGCCCTGTTGCTCAAAACCTGCTTCCTGGCTCTGCTTCTCCCCTTTCTCCCTCCTGTACACTGCAGCGCTGAAATCCATCGTTATATCCATGCACAAGTTGCTGCCTTGCAATGCTCTGCCCAACTGCAAAAGGTCCTCAGACAGAAAGATTTTAAAGCAGAACCATGTTTCTGCATGTGTCTTTGGTGCTATTGGCTTTTGGTATTGACACAGATCTAATGACACGGTTAAGAGAAAACCAGCAGAGAGATGTTAGGCTGAGGCTTGGTTTTGATGACTTGTTAGAGCACATGAACTAGAAGAAGGAAGTTGGCAGGCTTCACTAGTTCCCAGCAAAACAAGATGGATAATTCTGCTATTGTCAGTGCGACAAGATGAATATTCTGCTATTGTCAATGCAACAGAATCCCACAGCACATTTCACATCGTAGCAAGTGCTCGCAAACAGGCTAACTCAATTTGGTGAGAAATAGGATATCTAGTGTATTGGATGTGCCTGTGTCTTGCAGGCTGGAGAGCTATTAGTTGCTATGAGGTTGCAGTAGCCCTCGGGTAGTTGTTAAAGTGTTTACTTGAGCTTATGAACCATAAATTCTGTGCACTCAGTCCAAAAAATTAAAAATGTTCCTTCGTGCAGCAGATGTGAGAGACATTTATGGTTGCATGGGTATTTGGAGTTACTTTTGTATGCGGAAAGGAACAATCAGCTGCAGGTAAATGAGAGGTGTTCAGTTTGAGTTACAGCCTTGTAAGAACTGTGTTGCCCGGATGAAAAACATCCATTATTTTCCTTTTCTTGAGCAAACAAAAGGTCCTAAAACCTATAATTCATCTTGTTTCTTCTCGTTCCATTTGAAATGATCTTTATTCATCACTGACAGTAGCTTTTGTTATCAAATTTCTATGGTAGATAAATGAGTCAGGATGAGGTAATGTGCTGTTGATGTAAACTGAGGGCAAAGTGAAGAAGGTAATGATCATCTCTCATTTTCTGTGCATAAGAAAATGAAAATGTGAGAAAACAAATTGGACTAACATGCTGAAACAATGGATCTCCTATCAATAAAAAGGACTGTGCAGAATGACCTGCCATAACAAAGGACAATTAGAATCTCATTCCTGTAAATATTTTACTTCAGAACATAGGTCAGTCAATTATTCTTGGTTTATGGTACATGTTTCACTTGTAATAGTATTTGCAATGTTATTGCTAATTAATTTTCACAGAAAATGCCAACATCATTAGAATAAACAGGGTCATTAATATAAATAATTTCGACTCCGTGTTACAGTTGCTGTCAACTTCTGGGGCACTAAATTGAAAGCAAAGTATTTCTTTTATTTATTTTGCAAACAAAATCCCCAAAATTGTGATCCCCACAATAGGCATTGAGTAGCTGAAGGCTTCGTTGTTTAGGTGGATGACACAATTACATATTTGATCTGGGTTTATTTTGATTTAGTGTTTTATGCTCTCACAAGAAGACTATTTAAAATACAAAGCTAAGACATTTTCCTTCCTATTAAAAGAATCTCTCCAGCAGTAAGTTTTTAGGAGGCATCTCTTCTAGTTTGAGGTGTTAGATTTGGGGATTTTATTGAAATTTCTCATTTTTTCGTTTGAACAAAATATTCATAAACATGTGGCTTCTGGGCATGTGTTTGTTTCAAAGATGGAACTGTGTCAAAATGTTCATTTCTGGATTGAAAAAATCAGGCTTTCGATTTGAATCTCTTGCTCATCGCAAGTGACCAGAGCCTGGAACACAGAGACAGCTCTGTCAAATGCTGTTAAAATTGATGTGGCTTTAAAATATTTTAGCCTTGCCCAAGTAGCATATTTTGATGAAAAATACATGTAGCCCAAAAGGTCCCTCTCAGGACATTCAGGTCCGCAGGCATATGCAATCTGTCCCCCGCTCCAGCAGAGCTCCCTGTTAACGTCTCTGTTACAAGCACTCCTGCTGCTTTTCCGAGCTTGCAAGGAGGTCACCGAGGAGCCTACGGATACTGGAAACTCGGCTGAGAGAACTGAACGCTTTGCATTGCTGTCTCATTCTTCCTTTTTTCCTTCTCAGTGGCTCATCTGTTGTAAATCTTGTGATCTTTGGTGTCCACGGTTGGCGAGGAAAAGGCAAAAGCTTTCTTAGCGTGAAGCATGAACTTCCTGATTTGAAGAGCTACCAACCAAAAACTTAATCCGATGAAATTCTTCATCATACTCAGTCTTCCCCAGCATCAGCTAAGGAAATGGGTCTGATTCCCAGTTTCAAGCTTTCTAGGCCTTAGTGGAGTTTCTTCTGGGTCACGTTGCTGCTAGTGAGAGCAGAGCAGCGAGTGTGAGGGGAGCTCACTAATCTAGTTGGGAATAGGAGACGTTTGCTACCCGGTGTCAGATACAAGCCTGGAATAATTGCCTACATTTCAAATTCTTACTTTAAATGAGTTTGCATAGGTATCAGCAAAGGCAGGCTTTAGGGCCGGTACATTGGACTGGATGGTGTAGAAAGGCATCCCCTGCAATCTGAGAGGCCCGGGGAGGCACAGGAGTGGGAAGGGTGCTGGGCATTGCAAAGTGAAATGACATTTATGAGAAGTCAGAATGAGAAAACTACTTCTTCTTTAATCTCATAGATTTTTTAAAAATGTGTTTTGCCTGCACTGATCAATAATGTTAAAATACCCTGATGGCTTGAGGATCTTGTTAAAGAATTGTTCATAATCTCTATCCTCTGCAAATGCACTCTTTTCAGCAAAAAAATCCCAGCTCAAATCTTAAGTAGATTGCAGTTTGCCTTTGCCCTCTAGACAGCTATGGTAAGCAATCTTTCCTTAACCAGCAGCAAACAAGCTATTTCTGAACGACAGTGAAAGTAATGCTTGATCTTTATTTTCTTCCCTTCTTTATTTGATTGCTTTGAAGTCCATGGCTTTTTCTGGAGCAGTGACTGTGGGAAGTTATCAAACAGGGAGGCAGCGCAGCCGGTGAGTCCTTTGCACTGCCTATCATTCTGTTGCAGCGATTAACATACCAGAGAAAGTCTCCTTTCTGGAAAAAGTCCCATAGCCACCCAAGATACGAAGATGTATTGGGAAATGGGTGGCATTAGTGATCTGTCCCAGGTGAGGATACGCGCTCGTGTTTTGTAGCAGTTAAATTAAAATATGGAGAAAGCTCCTGCATCGTCTGGTGCCTACAGACAGTGTAGAGCTCTCTATTTTTTTCATTTGGGCAAAGGAAGAAGTACAGTGAAATGTAATCTTTCCCTCTGAAATGACCCCTCCAAAGCAGAGATCTGTGGTGCACAGAGTTTGTCATGGCTCCTCTGTGAACCCAAAGTCAGCTTTTGCCAGGGGTTCGCAGAAGCCTCATCTCCAGAGCTGCCATTCTGGGCCAGTGGGATCACAGGCGCGGGGAGATGTTGTCGACAACGTCCATCGATGCTGCTGGACAGGTGTTCAGGCAAAAGGAGGATGTTTCCAGAGGTGTAAAATGGTAACAGTTGCTGATTTTTCAGTAACAGCAGCACACAGTGAGTTTGTATAGAAACAGTATCAGCTCATAGCTCTTCAGTCTCTGGAAGACTTTCCTCTACTCCCCCTAGCCATCTCAGGGTTTTTAGTTCCTGTGTTGGACATTTTTCTTCTGTTTTTACATGGAGGCTTCAGTGACTGTGCCAAGAAACAAACTTCCATTGCTGAATTCCCTTAAGACACAGTTAGCACTTAGGCTCTATCCCTCCCATTTTATTCAGATTTTAATTAGACTCCTGAACAGGAGCATAGAGCAAACTCTGCTTTCATCTGGGAGATCCTGTGGCTGTGAAATATTTACAGGAAGTAAATAACTGTCAGGAGCTAAATAAGTCCCTGACTCTACGTGAGTGTGAAAGTGCTTTGAAATAGCCTCATGCAAAGAAAAACTCTTCACTTTGAGAGGCAGTAAGAAACAGCAAAATAGGCAAAAGATTCCCAATGTAGAAGGTAAACACAATTACTAATTCATGGGGCAGCATGTTGTACGGTAGCAGCTTTAATATCTTTGTTTTCAGTTTGATTTTAAATAGGCAATATTAAAAGGAAATATTGATTTGGTTTGGTCATTCCTTTTCAGAAAATTGAATGCAAGCACAGTTAGATGCATTTTGCTGCTGAAGTTATCCTAAATTTAGACTTTGCCATCTCCATTTCAAGCTCTGGATAAAGCAAAGAAACTAACATCTGACACGGCAGCAGCTCTTGCAGATTTTGATGGGTCAGGTAGATCACCAAGCTCCAACATCACCATACAGAGCAAGAACTAAATAAAATATAAACTCGAAAGTTGGCTTGGCACTGAATCTTGGCACCAGACAACATAATGCCATTTAACGGGCCAGCCACATGTATAGGGAAGAGGCTCTTTCTGCCCCAGGCCCCCTGATGTGAGTGTGAGCCCTGGAGATTGCTTTGAAACAGATCTTTGAAAGACATTTTTCTCTCCTCCAGTAAATCCATCACTTCCATCTGCTGGTGTTGTTTGTAGCGTAGTGTCCTAGAGAAATGCTTCTGGACCAGAACTCTGTTAATAGAGGTAGGTTCACTTCAGCCAACAGCATCTGGCTAGCAGATGGAGCTCCTTCTCTCCTTTTCTCAGGGGAGAGGATACGTCCCACCTCCCTCTGGTGCCTGTTGTCGGACGCGGAAGGTGCCTTTCTCTCTTTCTGTTGACAAGAAAAGGAGCCTCAAATGACAGTTACACTGTATGCCAGACTTCATTTCTGGATAGTTAAAAATGAGGTGAGATGAGTCTCAGCCAGTAAAACCACCATAGTCAAAGCCCTTGTATTTAACTCCATATTGGACTTTTAGTAATAACATTAATTGTTCTCCTTTTGCCCATTTTCTATGTTCATGTTTATGACTATGTCCTTGTCCATTTTCTATGCCTTACCCATTTTCCATGACCATGTTCCTGTCTTCTCCTTGTACCAGGGCATCCTTCTGCCCTATTCACCTTCTGCCCCTCCCTTTCCTTCTTCCTACTGTCATCATTATTTGCCTTCCTTCCCTTTAGGAGCCAAGCTGTCTGTGGTGCTGATATTAAAATCCAATGGGAAGATATACAGAGAGGAGATAAGGATATTTCTAAGCTTACAGCTCTACCTGGTACCATCAGTCAGCTCCCTGAGTTGTAGGTATTTGAAGCAGCTGTACTTGAAGCTTGCTCTCTGCTCAATGCGTGCAGTGTCATTCCACTCGTTCCAGTTGATTAACTTGGGAGGATATTGGAAAAGCTTAGAGCCTTCCCGGTAATTCTGGGACCAACTGCATGAGACAGTCAATGGTTTAACATGCCATATTCAGAGAAAGGGGCCTTCCAGTTTCCTTTATCTGCTCATTTCAGTACATATGATAGATGAAACCACCACTCTGGGTCTAATGGGAGACACCGCAATTTTTCTCCTGAAATCCCAGGGACATAATCAGAGGTGTATGATGGAACGATCTGTCTAACAGTTAAGACTGAATTGGCCTCTTTCTAGTCAGTTTGACCTACTTGGGTTTTCTTTTTGGTTGCTCTGACCTGATGCCCTGGCATACTTGTCTTGCTAACAGTATTCACTAATGGGCTGTTGGATGCTCTGATCTGCCAGCTCTAACAAAGCCAAGAGCTCTCTGCTACGAAGGCTGAGTTAATTTGCAGCCAAATTCACCAAGACAGCTAGCCAAACGCCTCTGCACTACTTGGGCACTATTTTGAAAATTCAAGAAGAATGATAGTTGTGCACCCAGTGTCACCTTCAGAGAGGTGACTTTCGCTGAGGTATAGTGGATTCACACCCCTAATAAGAAAGGAATCTGGTGACATGGATCTGCCATGTGTGTTTGCTGGTGGGTTGTCCAGCCCATGGTACAAAGAAGGGTTGGATTCACCTTTGTGAATATAAGGTCCTAATCTGAATTCCCAAGTTTGGGAGCACAGACTTCGTCTATAGTTGCAGAAGAGAGGCACTTCTAGAGGCTTAGAGACCTGAGCATTCAGGAGCTGGGGATCTGACTGGGCTTTGACATGCCTGCCTCCCCGTGTTGACTCTTCAGGGGGTGGGCACACCTGCGCTCCGAGTGCAACAAGAAACTGGCACCTCAGTGTCAATGTGTGTTTGGTGCTTGTAGAACTAGTGTGTCAGACCTAAGCTTTCTTCAGAGGCTGTTGGAAGCCTTGATAGTATGAGTATGGATAGGCGGTAGCATACAAAGGTGCACATGAGGGCTGGAACCCACGGTGTGTAGTTGTACTGAATGCAGTGGTGCTTCATCAGATATACATGGGTTGAGCTTTTAGTGAAAGCTGCTGATTGAAACTTCACTGCAGATGTCCTATGAGTTCAGCATTTAAATTAATACAAACTAAATTTAAAAAGCAGCATCCCTAGCCTGCCTTAGGAAAATTCGTTGTCTTGGTCTGGCTAGTCCTCTTTGCAATTAAGGTTGCATGACTAATTATGAGTATATGGTATGAGTTGAAGCATACTGTAAATTTCTTAAATCAAGTCAGATCACATGCATGGAAATACAACCAGTTAAAAGATGCAATGTCTAATAGATGACACACTCTTTCTAAATTAGGCTCCTCTCTTTGAAAAAATGCACGAGTTCCACAGCTCAGGCTTAGATCATAGTTTCAAACTGTAGAGGATTATCTTGGAAATCACAAAAAGCGTCTCCCTAATGTTTTTGATGGGTGCTTCTTCACAACAGCTTTTTTTATCTTGAAAGCTATGTCAAACTCATGGGAAATGAAGAGTTTGTGATATGCAGCCTCCATTTAGAAAGCGTTGCACCTCCCCGCTGTGAATCCTGCTTTGACAGGTAAGTGCTGTGTACCCTCTTTCTGTAAATGAATAGGGGTTTGAGCGTTTCTCTTCCAGCTTTGAGTCTTCAAGCTAAGGCTGCACTACACAAGAATGCAGGGTTGGGGATGCAATTCATCTTGCTCCAGTTGTCAGTATACTAACTCTGTCTAAAACATAGCAGGAACTTTCCAGGCACAGGAGAAGGGGCTATGTGTGCCCCGAGGAGAGCTCCACAGTGGACGGGCAGACAGGAGTCAGGGAAGTGGGGCTCCACAAGTCGCCAGCCTTAACTACTAGCAGCCTGGCAAAAATAAATGAGTAGATGTACTCTCAGAATAGAGACTTCAGGGGGAGTTCAGGCACTAATCGACAAAAGCCAATGGGTCTGTTTGTGCCTGGTGCAATGACTGGTGCCATCCTCCCCAGGAGACCACGGCAGTGCTGCTGAATCACCCTCCACTGATAGGCAGTGGAGCTAAATGTCCCTGGTACAAAATAGCACCTAAATAGCATGTGCTTGTGTTATCTCATTGAGTCACTACCCTACTTCCTTTTAAGGAGGAGATCTATCAGCTCCCTGTCTCATTGCCTCTCATCCCTCCCTCTTTTTCTCTTTCTCTGTTCTCTCCTCCCTTATAATCCTCACGTGTTTCTCTAGGGTTACTGTGGTACTTTTCAAGTAAGCTTAATAAGAAGTAGTCCTTAATCACAAGCAGTATTAACATCGTGGGAAGCTCAGATGAAGCTTCTGGTTGTTGTAAGCATTCACGCTAGTGCAAGGCCAGGAGAAAATTCTGCTGTATCAGCACAACAGTGAATAAGAACACGAGGCTGAGGGCAAACAGATCTCAACCTCAGGCCTCCATACTGTCTGCTCTGGGTTTAAAATACTCCCGGGAGGTGAATCTGAGGAACTCAGCTCAACGCTAGTAAATATTTTTGACCTATGTACTGGCTGTGGGTAATTTACAACACTGTTGAAAATCTGGTCTGGGTTATGTCCAATTCACAGAAGCTTATTTCCAAGGCTGTTATTTATAGACTGCCTTTCTGGCTCTTGGGTTTCTTGGGGAAGTGTCTGAACATCAGCTCTCCAAGCAATCAGCATAAAATTAAAATTTTCAAATATAATGGCAAATAAACAGTTTAAGGAAAGTGAAATATTATCCAACAAATCCTTCCTTTCACTTAAAGCTTTGAGTCTTTAAATATTTATTAGCAATTTCTCTACTCTGCAGCAATGTTAAAAAGCTCAGCTCCATTCTAATGAGGAAAACAATTCATTTGATTAAAAACGAAGAGCAAATGCAGTTTCTAAAGAAGGCCTTCAAGTCAGATTACAGTGTTTGGAAAAATGATCGACACTTCTGTCTTCCATGCAGTAGAGCAAGAAATAATTTTTGTTTCTGTTTTCTGCCTTAAACCTTCTTTGCCTTGCAATTTCTGTGGTTCTTTCTCACAACTTGACCGCATAGGAGCAGTGGTGGTATTCTTCTGGGCCAGTCCACCAAGTTGCTACCTGAATCCAATTCCTTACATGTTCTTGCAGACTTGGGGCCCTTGAGCATGTATTGTTCCATTTTAAGTTCTGTTTTTCCCTTGCTTCAGTTACAGAGGAAACAGCCTGCTGTAATCTCAGGGGATGTTAACTTGAGAATTGGGAATGCTGAGGAAATCTTATCTTCCCAGGCACTAATCAAACTATCGGTAGGGTGACAGCTTAAAAACTTTAAAATAATTCCCTATATGGGTAGTAAGCAGTGGTTAAGAGAGGTGTAAGTACTTATTGAAAAGGATTTCACATGTGATCTGCATCAAATTGTCAGCTGGAGAAGAGCCCTCTCGACTGGCGGGTGCACATAGAGCTGGCACTGCTTTGCCCGGGGCAGTGCAGAAGGGGTAGGACACCCACAGTGACCAATATCTCCTGGGAAGAGGGGGAAAGGTGAGAACCTTCTTTTAAAAGGTAACTTCCCAAAGAAAATTAGGTTGTGTTAGAAAAAGGTCTCATTTATAACTCCCTGCAAGGTTACCTTCTGTAAAGGTTGTTGGGTTAACTGTAGCTAGAAGGACCATGCTAGGTTGTTTTAATCACTTAGTTGTGAATGTTTAAGTGATTATTCTGGGAAAGCCCTCTAACATTCGATTTCTTGTGCTCCATCAATACATGCAGGATTCAGTGGAGATAAGGGCTCCACAGTGGTGCTCTGTACAAAGGTATACAGAGAGGAAACCTCTCCGCCAGGAGGAACTGACAGAGGGAAGAAGGGGAGGCGGAGACAATACAATAACCTGTCCGTGATGGTGCAGCAAAACAACAGGAGGGGCAAGAGGAGAGCTCTCATTTTCTGCAGACCTACTCCAGCTCTCTGACACTTCTTTCAGGCTAAATCCATAGTGATAAGACCAGTGGTGTTCTTGGAGGGTCTATATTATCCAACAGGGAGTGACATGTTCCTGTCATGTAGTCAGGCTACCCTATTCAACAGGATTCTCTGTGAAATAGCATAGGAGATGGTGCAATGAAAAGCTGGATAGGAGGTGGGACTATCTGCTGAATGAAATACTTTCCCACAACTGTGTGTTTTTCATAGATAGGCAAATCTAAAGCTAGGGAATACACATTGTTTTCAGCTGAGCCCCCCAGCTTGGTTTCAGCAATATAGGTTCAACTCTCCCTCTTGAGTCTACTAGTTCAGCCTCTGTAGGTACCCCCTCCTGTCTTGTCTCAGGTAATCAGAAGTGTCTTCTAAATGGCCAAGTTACTCTCTCTCTTGTGGCAGAAGATGATAGACTCTTGGTAAAGGTTTGCTCTAGTTGTGCTTCATTGCAAAAGATAAGTAACACCTGAACTGTTGATGGCAAAATGAAGGAAAGCAAATTATGCTTGAAATCAAATGAGTTTTAATTAATGTCTCTAATCTGTCTAGTGAAAGTTCTAAATGTCATTTGTGTCTTCATCTTTGCTCTAAACAGTGACAAATTAATCTGAGGCAAACAGTAAATTGAAATGTGTGCCACTAAAGCTAAAATGTACTGGAATTAAAGCAAGTGATTTTGGAAAGAAATATACGGTAGGGAAACGTGAAGTTCGTGCATCCCACCTCCAGGAAGGTTGAATGCCAATTATCTACATAGAACTTCAATTCCTTCTGACTCCCAGTTAGGCATCATGGAAAGTACTACAGATAGGATACCCATGCTCCCAGTGCTTCCAGTTCTGCCTCCCAGGGCTCCCCCTGTGTGCTCTGGTGGTGGCTCCCTTCTGTAAGTGGCTTCCTGCAGAGCCAACACCATCAAAGAGTGGTCTTCATGGGGAGGAGAGGAAGCTTTGTCTTTAGGCAGAGCACGTTATCAGGAAGTCAAGCCTTCCAGAAGATCATTTATTCAGAGTTAAATCTGACTAACATCTTTTTTCTAGCACAGGCGCTGTAGAATCCTAAACAAGTTGAAGCAGGTTCAGACCTTTACTTTCGTTGCCTATACCAGTTTTCCGCTCTGGTTTCCCCTTAAAATTTACAAAACTGGTATCCACAGAAATAGGCAAATCTGTCTATTGCTCGTGGGCACACACCAAATTCCTTGCAGGCTGCATACGTACAAGACTGAGACTATGTCTTTTTTTTCTTTTTCTTTTTTAAAACTGAATTGTGTGTCCTACAGGAGGGAAGAAACAGTGGTGTAAGAACAAAAGAGTATAAGCCAGCCATAAATAAATCTGGGCTGGAATTTAGAGGCAGGTTCCTTACCTCAGAGTAAGGGAAGAGTCTGGGAACTGCCCAGTTGCGGTGGATGGGTGGCAGCTGAGGAAGAAGTGGTCCAAAGAAACTTAGACGAAGAAGTTGATTAAAGCAGCTAGGGGGGATGGCTGGCAGCCTGGGACCTGGAGGTGACTGGATATAATGACCACAATGTGCAAGGTTCATCTAGGTCTTTGTCCAAAGCTCATTAAAGCAAGAGCTGCTTGGGTGGAAAGACCCATAGCCAATTCTAGAAGTGGTCCAAGTCCCTCCAAGGTGATCTGCAAAATGAAGCATGAGAAAGCAAAATGGGAACATATCTCTTTGATTTTGCAGCTAGCCTCAGAGCCCTTCCGTCCTTTTACTTTTGATCTTTTAATGGAGCTGATTGCATATCTTTGAGGGCTTTCATCCTCAGCTGTAGTAATGAAAGCCAGAGCTGAACTGGTAGCTGATTCACCTCTAGGAGCAGAAGTAGAAATACAGTGTGATCAAAGACTTATTCCAGTGGGGGTCTTTCTATAGCAATTTGGCACAGACCTGAAGATATGTAAGTGTTTTGCAGACTCTGTCATACATGATTAACTTTAAGCATATGTCGTTGTTGATGCATTCTTTCTAATAAAAGGAAGCTTAAAATTAAAATAAGCCCTCCTAAAAAATAAGCCTGTGCAGAGCCACGAGTAAGCATCATTCCTCTCCATTGTTTTTACCATCCTGAAAATTTGATGCTTTCCCATCCTGCTAATGCTTAAATATGTGAATAATCTGCCAGGGAACTCAGCCATTTCTTCCTTTTACAGGACACAGAACAGTGTTACTGCAGATCTCTGTAGTCTTCTAGAGTGCAGCCTCTGTGGTATACTTAATAGCAGAAAACAGCCAGTGTTTTAAAATAAAAATGAATTTAGCCTTGTGCGTTAGATAGAGAGGGAAAGAGTTCTTTTTTACTGTTTTTTTCTTTGTCTTCTTTTTTTTCTACCTGCTCCAAATAGGGATGCTTTTAAGTCCTTGGTGTTTATGCTTCAAGCAAATGCAAATAAAGCAGTGGCTAAACTAGCTAGGTTTCGAATGTATGCAGAGAATCACAGATTTTATGGACTGTTGATGCTATCCAAAAGGAACCTCAACAAATCAGACTGAGTATTGAATTATAGGAAGGAAAAAATTGCTTCATTCCTATGACCGTGGGCTAAAGGAAACGACCTTGTTGAAGGAGCTTGATATAGTGTTTTGTGGTGAGATTACAAGTTTGGTTGATAAAATTACTTGCGTTGATACAACACAAAATACACAGACTTCTGCAGGATGCATGATTTTGTTCCATACTGCACTTCATAGCAAGGAACTACAGAAAGGGAAAATCAACACTGCACATCCGATGGATTTAAAACTGCCTAACTAACGGTCCTCAGAATGATCACTGTCAAATGAAGGTACTGTGGGGCTCATCTCTTTCTCCCCTTTGAATCTGATATTTGCCAGCTGCCTGGAAATGACGCTGGCAATGCGACTCTAGCTCGTGAGTGCTGGCAATGATGTGGGGAGGCGTAATAAAGGATGGCCAAGTAAACAGGATGCCAAGGACAGCCCAGGACCCCAAGGACAGATCTCCGAGGGCAGCCTAGTAAACAGCCGGGTTGCCCAGCTGTGACCAGCCTCCAAACAAAATAGCAGTACGGCGCAACGTCAAACTTCAAGGCCATGTGGAAAGACTTTTGATCATACTTACACTGGAAGAAGAATCTAATGATAACAAAGGCCGAAGAAAGGGTCACAGTGGAAAAATATTCAGAATATGAATGCATCTGTAGCCAAAAAAGCACATGTGGTTCTTGGGCACATCTGGTACAGGAAGGGGATATTGCCTCTGCTTGGGGTGCTACTGTAATTGCTATGGGAAGACTCTTATCTAGGTCAATTATTCAAAAAGGACAGTGGTAAATCAATGTCCCCCATTGAGAAGACTTACCAAAATAATAGAAGGATTGATTAACATGCCTTATTGTGAGAAGCTTGAGCAATCTGTTTAGCTATTAGAATAATAATTTTGTGTTAAGCAAGGCAAGTCCTAACTTTCCCTGTCTATCTGGAACAAAAATTTGTAATGGGAATCTTTCCAATTTGGTAGATAAAGCTATAACGAGATCTGGAAGTTGAAGAGAAACTCATTCACCCAAGAAATATGAGTGAGTGGTCATTAGAACAACAACAACAAATGTTATGGCTGAGTCACCGTTGCTGGAGACTTTTGGATACATGTAGTATGTATGTGTAACTCAAAAATGATGTATTGGGAAGACCTACAGCCCCTGCTATGCAGGTTAGACTGCAGGTTCAAAACAACTATGTTGACCCTATACCAGGCAGAGGAGCCCCAAGAGCACTCTGAATGCAGTCTCAGAGGCTGGCCCACTTCTTTGTGAATGACTGAAATCTAATGGTCTGGGGGAAATCATGTGGCTTCAGCAGCTGGACACGTCATGGAGACAGAAACCTGTACCACCATAGAGGTCTCTGTGAAAGGTAGCGAGCATCTCTAGGGATCTACAGGATCAAAGCTTTAGATTTGATTTTTTTTTCTTTTTCCCATGGGCTTTGCACAGAAAGAAGAACAGAGGATGATTTTAAAATAGGAGCCCTATTTCTTATTCAATACTCAGGCCTAAAAAATGATGGAAGCAGTGGCAATTAGAGCGGGTGAGAGTGAGTAAGGCGCCTCTTCCACTTCATTTAGTAAAGGAACTGAGTTGTCTCCCCTAGGCACTTGTCTTGCAGCTTGTGTGACTGCAGATGGCTGCCACTTTGAAGAAAGCCTGTAATTTAAAAGCAACTCTGAATCATCCTGCCTGCCTTTCTTGGCATAACACCACTTCACTTTGCTGCTCTGCAGAGCCTGGCATTTACAGGCTTATCCTCTTGACTGACAATGCAATGCAAGCCATGCATCCAAGACTAATGGCGGGTGCCTCAGGAAAGAGGAGCTCAAGTATTTTCGTCTACTGCCTCTACAGGAAGCAGCCCATTAAGCAACTAGCATTACCTGATGCCCAGTGCTGCCCACTTCAGCCTTCATTATTAACCATCAGTGGAAGCATCTATCTTCTACTTGCTCCCTCTTGAGCTCCTATGCATTTACCTGTAGTAGGGGGAAGCTGTACGTTTCTTGGTAATGAGACAAATGTAGCAGGTGGAGCTCTAACTTGATACCTTGGACTGATGCAAAGCAGATTTCTCTAAGCAATATGTAAAAGTGTTGTACTGTTACACCCCCGTGAAGAAAGGTGGGCGTGAAAGGGCAGAAAACAACCCTAAGCATCACCCCCCTGCCCTGCAGGGTCCCAAATGGACCACTGTTATTTCAGCGATTTAGCCATCTCAGAGTGGCAAGACTGACTTACCAGTGGTGAAGGCAGTGTCTCTGCAGATTTCTCCCAGTATACTGGTTTCTCTTTCCAATTCGTTCTTTTCCTCTTTGCTCCCCACCCAGCTCTGACTCCTCATTGCTTGCATCAGGAGGAACGAGCCAGGAGCTTTCCTCGTGCTGTTTCCAGTGCTGTGCTGTTGAGCGGCAGCATAAATGAAGCAGCCAACTGCCTCCCATGGGGCTGGGGGACATCATCTTCCTGACAAGCTCATTCAGTGATGTCCTGACTTGGAGACCCTAAGCCATCTCTCACTTTCCGTTTAGTAAAGCAACAAATTGCTGCTGAGCATTCTCCTGCTGTTGCTGTTTTTCCTCCTCTTTGGACTTTTTAGCAATGCCATGCAGGCTCTTTGTAACCACTGGAAATCAGTGCCTGAACTGTGGTGGGACAGAGGCATGATCTGTGTTGGGTGTGCTGGGGCTGTTCAGATGAAACCCGATGTTCAGTTTTTCCTGAACTGTCTTGTATGTGCAGCTTGTTCTGCACACTTGTTTACAGGACAACAAAAGCTTGATCCTCTGAGGTGGGCATGAGCCATCACTCTGCATCCTCTGTAGGGAGCAAAAACAGAAGAGAATGTGAGCCAGTCCTTGCAAGGGGCCAGCCGTGATGTTGAAAGGAGGTAAAGGTGTCCTCCATCCCCTTCTCTTGCCATCAATACAGCGGAGAGAAATAAGCCTATTGGGACAAGGGGGTGAGAAAGTCAAACCTCTTACTCAAAACAAGGTCAGTGTTGAATTTGCAAGTAGCTAGTGTCCAAAACTGGCTGTGAGTCTACTGAGGGAGGCAGGGAGCTCACCAGAATGGGTGCTGTTTCCTGTGCTCTCAGAGTACTTCTCTACTTGTTGGGTTCCATGTTTCTCTACCACAGTCTGGCTCTCCTCTGTTTAGTTACTAAGGCATAGGACTCCCTATATTTCCATGCCAAAAGTTATTGAAGGACATTATCTATTCCTAGCTGGCTTCTGTTGCTGTGAATGGGAACGATGACGGGCATTCGTGTGACTGCCTCTGGTTTCTCAGGCTAAGTATAACCTAAAGACAGCTTGGACCAAAGCAAGGGAAGGTCAAAGGCCTGTGCAGGTTTTGGAGTGCTAGCTCCCCAGAGTCTGGGAAACCTTTCAGCTTATCTTTTTTAATCTCACTGTGAGGAGAAGAGGCTATTTCACTGTAGGTTAGGTTTTAGCTAGTTTAGTAGAGGTTAAACCACTGGAGTAAGAAAACGGAAGCGTGAAGAGCCCAAAAGGGTGCTGTATAAATCTGTATCTCAGCTACTGTTGAGCATTGAGGCTTATTGCCATACCTGCTTCCCCACACATGTTTTGACCTCTGTTTAATTATCGCTCCAAAAATTGCCCATTCCTGAGGTTGCTGTTTTTTTCCTGAACAAACTGCTGCCAATAGGCTTGAAAGAGATTATTTCACAGGAAAAGCGTTTTCACAAACAGATTTAATGTTCACTTTTCTTTCTTCCCCTGAGGGCTCTCTACCTATTTTTATTCCTTGTGTTCCCTTATCAGATAGCGGAACCCAAGGCCTTATTTACTGAGAAATGTTTTGAAAAGTCTAAAACTTTATATTTCTGTAAATAAATATGTCTATACTACTTGAATCAGAGGTCCTATTTTCAAGAGATCTTAATTTGTTTCAAGCTGAATTGCTGGAATTTGACCTCTACTCTGCCAAAAACTGTTGGAAGTTTGGCTAATGGTACTGTCGGAAATGAATTTGACAGATATCAGCTGCATTTCCTTTACCTTGGTCCTGGTATTGTAATGTTAACACAGATTGCATACAGATCTGGATGAGAATACAATCCTGGGTGGACATGAGTTAAGCCTGACAGAATGTTTTCATGTTGCAAATTCCCATATGCATTGAGATTTGCTTTACTTTCTGCATCTCTTCACACCTTACAGCCGCTTTTGGGGGAAACAAATCATCTTCTGTCGCTAGATCTCTCTGATCCTGAATTGCAAGGTTAGCCATCAAACTGGGCAATGTCTCCGTTGTCCCTTACGTGAAGCGTCATTTCACTGTCTGTTCTCCTAAATTAGCTGGTCAGCTCTGACCACAGGTGACCTCTTCTTTTCTATAATGAACAGCAAGGCAGGAGTGTGCTTATTTCCTCCATTGATTGAAAGATGTTGGAAGAACCTGGTTTTTGTGTGCTGCCTTCCGAGTATGCAAAGTCCTCTGACAACAAGCTTGGCCGTGTCCTTATTCTGCAGAGAACGGAAGCGACCAGTCTGGGCCAGCAGGCTGCAAAATCGGAAATGACAACCAGGAGGAGGACATGAAGCTCCTGGTGAAACGGTGCTGACGATTGCTGCGGCTGGCTCGTTTGCGTCTGCGGCTGCTGCGGCTGCGGCTGCTGCCTGGAGGCCCTGGCCCCAGCCTGAGCACATGGAAGCTGAAGCAAAGGAACAGCAATTTCTTTAACGAGGATGTTGATGTGGTGATGTCAAAATGATCACGCAAAACTGCATCTCCCTGAATAGTTGTCCAATCGTATGTGTAGTGGGTTTAATAATCTCCATTCCCCAATGATCTCTGTGCTGCAGTAGGAGAGCGCTGCTCTTTCTGGGTGAGGTGTACGTGCGACTTAGTACTTGATTGTGCAGATTTTCAGCAAGCCAGTAAAAATCTCCTGGATAATCCCTTGCTGTAAATTTAGGTTTGTGCAGCTTCTCGGGTTATTTTCTATTTATCTACATTGCAAAACTTCTATTTGGAGTGTGTGTAAAACTTCTATGAGAGTGTGAACTATCAGGACAGCAGGAATGCCAGTTTTCCAGTGAACTTCCTGGCCCCATGGGCCCCATTCAATGGGCCTGTGCTTGGGCGCCAGGCGCAGCAATGGGATACGCAAAGCTCCTGCAGGATACAACGCAGAGCTGCTGGGCTCACCTCTCTCCAGCCCCTACACAGCTGCAATGAGACAGCCAGGCTCGATCACTGCAGAATCAGCATTGTCTTGGTTTCTCAATAGTTAAATACGTTACTTTGGAGCCGATCTCTCTCCATCTTGAAATTCACACTGAATGCCTGTCTTATTCATTGAATAACTTTTCTCATTTGGATCCTTTTTTGTCCGTGGTGGAGGAGCACTGGAAGGCTTTTGAATCTCTTCTGGTGTGTGCCTTATGCACATGGTCTACTGCTGAAGTGTGTTATCTCCCCTTGTCTCCAGTACAGAAATGGTCCATCACTGTCTCCTCTTGGGAGAGTCTCTTCAGCTCTGAAAGGTTCATCTCTGCTTTTAGCACTGCCATGCTATATCAAACAAAATGGCAACTGCTATATGTACAGTTGTACATCTGTAGCAACGATAAGGGACGGTTTCTACCACCCCTTCAATAGAGGAAGCATTGTCCTGTCCCCACTTCACTGACAGGGGAACTCGCAGAGGGTTGACGCTGGGCTGACTGGGGAGCTGGACAGGTGTCTTGTTCTCCGGAGGCTCAGATGTGCTGGGATATTCACAGCATCATATTTTCTCTACCTGTGTCAACCACTAAGTCGTATCTTGGAGACCCTGGGTTTCTCAGGAGAGCTCAGTGACTAGCCAAGCTACTTCTGCGTGTCTTTATTTCCAGAACTGTCCTTTTAACAGCCCAAAAGGGGTTCTTGCAGACAGACTAAGCAGGGTTCCTTCCTTCCCCCTCCCTCCCAGCCTACCCTTAAGAGCAGCAGGTAAGACAGAGACCTCATCTCATGGGAGCGGTTTTGCTCACGCCAAAGCTTACATGCTGGGAACAGCTCAGGTGAAGATGACAGCTCTTGCTCTTGGATGTTCAGAAGCAAAGGTGTGTCTAGCATAGACTATTAGGCTCCCGTTTTCTTGACTTCTAACAGAAGATACGAGGTCTGTCAGGGGCAAGGTATTGGGATTTGCAGGTTTGTCCCAGTTCACACCTAGGCTGCCGAGGACTCCTAGGGCTGTTAGGACACCCGCTCCCTGTGTGAATAGGTCAAGGTTTCGGTATTGTCATGAGGTGATTCAGGGCTATTAACACCTCTGCTATGCTTTGGTCCGAGGCTATTTGGAGAAGTTTCATGTGCGGATAGAAGCTGTTTGACTGCGGCCGCTACAGATTAAATAGAGGTCTGACCCCAATAACAGTGTTAGTGACTGCTGGGGAAAGCAGCTCCTGCCTCGATCTACCCTCTGGAAAAACACTTGTGCATTCAGCAGCAGTATTCAGGGTAGAGAATACAGGCTTCTCAGCGACCTAGTCAGTAAATAACATGTGGCACATGAAATGAGCTAATGGTATTTTTATGTAGGATAGAGACAGGCCAATCATTCATTCACACTCATTTTTACTGTCTATTTTATTCTCTCTGATTCAAAACAGCCAGATTCCAGCACCTTTTCCTCCATTAGAGGAACAGACTTCAAACCCCGTCTGCTGTTCTCAGACTTGAAAGAGAATAATGCCTTGCTCCATCAAATACTTAAGGCAAATGCCTCTCTGCATCTCTTTTTAAGACGTCTGGATCAGATTGCTTACCTCAGTATTTCTAAATATAAAAATTGTGTAGCTATGACCACAGTCTATACCCTCACTTCCTCTGGGCACTGCAGGTGGGAGAAGGAACTGAGTGGCCCATCTAATGTCCATCAGGAAAAGGCATGGAAAGTCCCTCAGGACAGCAGGCTTAGCTGGGCTGTCCGTTGTCAAAACCCAGGTAGAGGATAACAAATATAAAGGATAGCTATTACAGATAGACTAATTCTAGGAAAAATTCTCCAATTTTCTAATTTTTTTGGCAAAGATCTCCAATTTTGCTTATATTTCTTTCTAGAGTGGTGAAAATATTAAGCAGCAAGGGGAAGACTACCCAAGGGGCTGTGATTGCACGTGGTGGGTGGATAGATCTGATCTCTTCATGGGTCTTCAGAGGTCCTCAGCTAAGCACTTGCTTACCACTGTAACTGGGGTAGGGTGGAGAAGTGTGAAATGGGAACACTGCTATGTAGGTTCCTAAATCACTTTTAAGAGCTTCTGAAATCTCATAGGGGAGCCTATGTACATCCTAGATTCCTTCAATTTTTCCCCTCCCTCCTCCTTTCCATATTCTAGAGAAAGGGAAGCAACAACTCCTGGATTTGCAGAGTAGCAAACTCCCAGCTGGAGAAAGGTTCAAGGCTGTAGATAAAGACTTGGAGATGTGAATGTTTGAAACCTCAGGAAAGGTGAGTACCTACATTTTATTCGTGGCTATTTCTGTATGAGGCTAAGGCAGAGCTGCCTACCAAGGAAGGCAGGGGACCTGCTATAACCTCTGCCGAGATCTGTGCAAGCTTCACCTTATTAGAGGATGAGAGTCGGTTGGGCTACATGGAAGAGCATTTTTAGTGCCTGTGACATCCCAGGTATGACATCAGCTGCATTTGAAGATCAGCAGATTCACTTTGGCACAAACAAAATGCCTGTTTCAGAGGAAGAGCAGTGCTGCACTATATCCTCTGGAAAAGCCCAACCTGCGTGGTGAATGTCAATCAAAAGCCTAATTTCCTTCCAGGGATCTGGGAGGCCAGTTGGGGGAGACACACTGCTCACGTGCTAAGGAAACAGCAGCGCCTGCTTTGACACAGAGGCATAGCAGAGTCAAGATATACTGGGAACACTGGGAGAAAACATCTGATTGATTATACTGGTCAGATTCTTTTAAGAATCGGGATTACACTTGAATAGGAAAATATTTATTAAAACATTGAGAAGTGCTTTTCCCACATGCCTGTTGCATAATACTGTGTGTCATTCACTGCTTGGACTATGCAAACTGCTGCTTTCAAAACTGCAGTGGAAGTACTCCATAGATAGATAATTAGCACATATTTTTGCATTATCCATAATGTAGCTTTCATCTCTTTAGCCTTTCAGTTTTCACAGCTTTTTTTTTAAGGGTAAAGAATATGTAATGTAGGGACACTCTTGATTTGATGGGAGCTGATGAATAGGCTAAGATAAACACCACATAAATGTTTCTTTGAAATATTGCACTCACTAGCAGAGTGAATCAGATGTCTATGTTGCATGATGGTAGCTGTCACTTTATTAAACTTCTTAATTTAGCATTGAAGCCATGCTTTATGGCCATCTATTCCTTTCTTTCTTTGTAATTTGTCATCTACAGCATATTGATTCTTCACCTAAAATATTTGCACATCTCCTCAAATGTAATTTGCAGCTAGAAATTTCAGTTGGCAGAGTAGCACCTGCAAAATGGAAAGGCAGTGAAATCCGTCAGATTCAGAGAGGGGTCGCTTTCGGTGGATGGCAGTCAGAGAGCTTTGTGGTGGACCATATGATATTTATTTAGAGCTTCGAGAGAAGAATCAGAGCTAAACTGATCAAATATGGGTGTTAAGTGCTCTTTGAGTACCTATCCAAAGAGCCCCACTTTGAGAGCTGAAGAGAGTCTGCAGACCACACTGAAGGCAGAAAGCAGTTGTAGCCCCCAAAAGTAGTGTGTTCCTCACTCACACTGCTTCAGAAACTCATCCTGGTTTTTAATGGATGGGTGAAGGGTTATCTTTTGACACCTATCTGTGAAAAGGTCTGTGCAGAGGTTGAAGATTCAAAGTTATCAGACTAACTTAAGCGAATGATAGCCTGACTCACCAGGATGACTCAGGGCTCCTTCTACAAAGGAAACTCCTTTCTACTTCTTGTACGAAGTCCTAGATTATACCAAAGTGTTGCCAGTGCTTCTCAATGAAAGCAACATAGTAGAGCAGGAAGAGGTAATGAACCTGCTCATAAAACTTGCGCAGGTGGGAAGAGTCATCCAGATCCATTTCATACTCTTTGCAAATTGCTCTAGAAATGTGGTAATCTAAGAAGATGCAACTGCCTGTCTCTTGTCTGGAGTCTCTGTATACTGTTTCACAGCAGCAAATCTCTTGGGATAGTTTTACTTGCGCTTTCACTTGAACTGTGAAATGTTAGAAAGAGTATTTGCAAAGAGAAAGTGTCTTAGGAAATGTTCTCTCTAACACAGCAGCAGCTTTCCTGGACATCTTTGTCTTTTGTTTTGCTTGTTTTACTAGTTTTTTCTAAGCAACATTTTCTGGGTAAGATTTTGAAAACTGCTTTCAGCCTGATAGGTAAAAAGAAATGAGAACTTGATTTCTCCCTACTGTTGTTCTTTAGATTGCAGTTTCCACTTTGTACTGCTTTTGGCAATCTCCAGCAAGATCTGCTGCAATGCTGTGGTTCATCTCCTCCCATTGGCTGGGAGGGAGGTTTGTCTAGAACAGCCTTGGAAACCTTGAGAAACGCACTGCCTGAGAGATGCTACTTCTTTAATTACTGACTGGCATCCAAAAGCAACAATCCCTCTTCTTCCACAGACTTGTAGTCATATTTATTACTGTGGTAATGAAATCTGTGATTTTGGCTGCAGCTGCCACACTTTCCCCTGAACTGGCTCTTCATGGATGACTTTGTTGCCTAAAGGAATAGGGTGACTGGGACTGCAAACAGATGGAGAAACGCAAGTGAGAGCTGAAAATCCTGAGCTCCCAAAACCTGTAACTGAAAAGAAATAATACTGCAGTGTTCAGAAAGATAAGTCTTTTGGACCTGATGGCAAAAACTGTTGTTTCCCAGCTGGTCAGCCAGCTCTGGTGTTCTCCAGTCACAACTGCAATTGAAAAATGTCTGGAGAGCTGCTTCTGTGCTCACATCCTTGCTGCCGGATGCACAGTTACCAGCACTGAAGTAGCAAAAGAGCCTAGCTTGGGAACATAGCTGGCTCCAAATGCCTTGATTTGCTTTTGATAGATGTTGCATTGCATTTTGTATTCTACCTCTGACTCTTGACCAGGACTGAGAAATCTCACCTGTGCTGGCTGTGATCAGTCCTGAAGCTGTGATTGCTTCAGATGGCTAAAATATATGAGTCTATATAACTGTATATAAAAGTTTGGGGGGGGGGACAGGGAGGAGGAGGGAGGAAGGAGAAAGTCTCATCTCAGTTAGAAGACCTGGTTTTGCTATCACAGACCCATGGCTTCCCTTCTTGACTGCTTCTTAATTAGCATGAAAATGGTCTAAATATTTTAAGCAAATCAGACTTTCAAGAAGCTGTTACTGCAATGCCTCATGTTTAAGTGTGCCGAGCACTGTGCATGTCATCACTGAATAATGAATTAATAAATATCTTTGGAGGAATTTTTTTTTTTTTAGCCCAGAAGGCATGCACCATTTTAGCTTCCAGTCAATTGCCCTATTTACTGCAGTTCTTTTTTAGCAACGCTATCAGTCCTGGAAGTAGCCTTGTCAATATTTTAGTTGCTCTGGTGTATAGAGCTATAGCATTCAGTTGAATTGTAATCCTTAAACTGGCATGCAAACAGGTTTACTCAGCTTGCCCATTTCCTTTTTGGTAACAGAAACTTGGAAAACCTCCTATGATGAAGATTCTTGTCTGCCACAGCTGTAAGATTCTGTTGCTAATGGCTAAACCTCTCTCTGATGCTGCTGATTTGAAAACTACAGAGAAACTTTGCCTATAGAAAAAATCCTATCATATGCACATCTAACTTTTTCAAAGACTAAGAAAGTTTCGTATTCAAATCATTGCTTTTCTCCTCTTCCTGGAAGAGAGTGTATCTCCTCCTCCCCATTTTTAAAGGTGTTTATAGCCCACAGACCCAAGCCTGCTAACATATGAGGCTAAATTGTGATTTGTATGACAAGCGCTTGGACTCTGGCCCCCTCCACATGGATCGCATGGAACAAGCGCCCACTCCCCTCCTCCAGATCCATATGGCCTGACGAAGGATGCTGGATGCAAAGGGGGTCTCGGGTGAGGGACGTGGGTGTGCTGCAGCCTCTCTCTTGGTGCCCAGGGATGGCCCTACCTGCTGTCCTCCTGGGTTGAGCCTGAACCACGGTGGGGCACCATGCTGCCCTGTGAGCCCCTCTCCTACCCTACCCGCCAGGTTTGGTGAGGGGACCCGTGGGGCAAGGTCAGGCCGATGGGGCATGGCAGAGGCACATTGCAACAGCCACGGGGACATTAACTGGCAGCCTCCCATCCCCTCTCTGAAGCCGTGCCTGGTGAGAGATGGGGGGAATTTGAACTCTTACAAGAAAGCATTCCAATACACGTTGGCGCAACAGCACTGCGAGAGTGAATTTGCCCTGCGTAGTACGGGGCAAGCAGGTCCAGCAGCCGCACATCCCAGGCTGGGATGAAGGATCAAGTGTGGCTGGACAGCCAGACATGGCCCCTGCGGTTGGAGTGACACCGGAGCTCCATTGTTAGCATGGGGCTCTGCCCAGCCTCAGGAGTCCTGCAAAAAGGCTGGGTCCCTCAAGAGCAGTGCCACCCTGGGCTGACATTTAATTGCAGAGGCACCAGAAAGCAGGGAGCTTTTGGTGGCTCATTTTGCAAAACACACACAAGGGCTCTTGCAGGCCAAGAGGCTCTTCTGAGAGAACAAGTTTTGGAGAGAAGCAGTCCCGGGAACATGCAACAGCAGCTATTTGGCTGTCTTGCAGGTTCCGTTGTCCCCATTCCTGAACCTGAAGTGGAGCAGCTGGTGTCCGGCTGGCAGCAGAACTACATCGGAGAGGAGGTGCGGTAGGGAAACCCATGGCTCACCAATGAGGGCACTACAGGCACCTCTTTCCTTCTTTTTCTCCTCCGGACAGCAGAACGTACCATCTCTCAGCATGATGAGTGCCACTTCTCCCAGGACCCTGTCTACTCCTGGAGTTATAAATCCTCCTGGATGCCACTTCTACCCTGGGAATTCCCAGGGGTTTCATTTCTTACAACTGTCTATTTGTGTTTTAATTTTTTACCATGCCTCCTGCAGCTGTGCAGGAACTTGCCGACGACAGAAGGAAAGACCTGTGAGAAAGGAGTGGCAGACAGAGGCAGTGGGACCTGCTGTATAATGACAGTGATGGGACATGAGTGATTGACAAGTGCATAAAGCAAATGGACTGCCAAATTGTTTTCCCTGGAATCTCATTTTATAACAGCTATCTCTAGTGTTACTTCTAATATAGGAGGTAAAAAGATAAGACGTCTGGGGAACGCGTCTTTTAAAAAAAATTGAGTCCTATTAAGCTGCAAGTGAAATAGGATTTGGGTTTAATGTTCAGGCTGTGCGCGGTGGGGAAGAATCAGCAAAGCTCCGCTCCCACAGGCTCGGATACATTTGGAAGTAGGGTATCAGGTCACACAATTCTGTAAGATGAAACCAACATTTGTTCAGGCTGTGATTCAACTTGGCTCTAAAGTATGTCTATTAAATCCCATTGACTTCGGTGGGACTATTCATGTCCTTTTAAAGTTACACAAGGGCTTAAATATTTTGCCATGTTGAAGCCTCCCATTGAGACTTGAATTCATTCTTCCGTTTAACTTAAAAATATCCCAATGGCAATATTTAGTTCTAGCTAGAGAAGGCCTGAGAAAAGATGAATTATGCTTCTCATTGAGACACACTCAATATTTACATAACTTGTTGCTGTGAGGTGTTTCTAGCTGAAATTACACACGCCTGATTTACCTAAACACGTTCTGAGGTCTATAGCTTTTAGCTTTGTCTCTGTTCAATTTCTTGAACATATAAAACAACTAAACACAGTCTCTGAAGAATAGTCGATCATTTAAATTATGTTATTAGCATTGATTAGCCTGACAGCATGGCACTTCCATTTGAATGTCATTAGAAGGTAACTGACAGCCACGGCGGATCACAGGAGGGAACAAAACACTCCTGATAAAGAGGAATTAATGGGATTCTGACGACTTTATAAGGCATAAAAGAACATAAGAAAAAGGCATGCAAAATATAGTAATTCTGAACTACTGCATGAGAAATGAAAGGATAAAACCTCCTCGTTCAGGAAAGAATAGTACTGAGAAAATTGAGTGAAAACACAAAGCTTATTCAGGCTTTGAGTAAATGACACCAAGATATGTGCTTAGACCTTGCCCGTGCCGGCAGAACAAGGAAGTAGGAACATCCTGAGACCCTCCAGCGCAGGGTGGGCACCTGGCGTGTCCGGCAGGAGGCAAGCTATGTATTGTACGCAGAGGGATGGACAAAACAGTGATAGCAAAATGCTCTCCCCAGCCAAGGTTCATGTGTGTGAGGGACTTGGTCACAAGTAGGTCATGTTGTAATGGTCTTGTGTCCTCCACAAGGACCATACTAATCTGTCCATTCATGGTGGACTGGCCCCAGTGAAGATGATTTCATTTAAGCTGCTCTAGGTTATATCTGTTACAGGCTACCAAATACGAAGAGCTTGTAGGATGTGAATTAGTAGTTTAAAATTAATTTGTCAAATTAACTTGTTTAAAATCAACTTGCAAAACTAACTCATGGTCATCTTCACCAGCAAGAGTGACACCCCTTAGGGTCAATGTTGCCTTGGCAGTTGGGTTGGCAGTGCGTAGTGGTGATTAACGGGGACCTCTGGAGTAACTGCTAGCGCATGGTTTTGGGGGCTCTCACAATTCACTCGGCTGATGTAGTTCAGTGAGTCTGGGCTCTTACTTGGCACCAGGTGGAGAACCTTAACATAAATCCTGGATTAAACTCTCCTTTGTCCCATCTGTAGGATGGTAGCGAGCCAACTGATGTGCATCCTACTGTTCTTTTGCTCCCTTTTTTTTTTTAAAGTGCATTTTCCTGTGGCTAAACTGATAGTTACTGAATAATGTCTCCAGTGCAAAGATCTATCCTGTGTAGCTGAATAGTTTGTTATAAACATTTTCTAAAACCTGGTAATAGCTTTGTGAATATTGCATTGCAAAGGAGCTGTTGGCCTGCACGTCTGCAGCAAGCAGGAGTTAAACCCACAGCAAACCCATAAGCACTGTCTTTAGAGGAACAACTTTCTGAGTGCAAACCCAACAGTTGCGATTTCAAGTTTTAACGTGTCTGATTCTCTGACAGTGTTAACACAGCGCTGTGCAGGAGTTATTTGCCAGTCTTAATTTCTGGAAACTAACTCAAATAACTATCCAACTCCTCTGACAGTTTTCTGATATTCACCTTCCACAAAGGAAGTGTTTTTGCAGGGACTGCTTCTCGGATCTCTTGTCCCTTTGCTTGTCACTCCTGGTTGTGCAGGATGTGCAGGAGTGATGAGAAGGTTCGTAACTCAGTGCCAGAGTGTTTCATACTCACGCTGTGCAGGAACAGCTGATATAGTACCAGGTGGAGAGCAGAGGAGTTATCAGACCCAAGGAGCTGGTACAGAAAATTCAGCCAAGAACTTATTTTTTTTTAATGACCGAGATATAAATTCTTGAAAATGGCAATTCATAATGAAAATGCTGACTCAACTGTAGCTACAGTCACAAGTGGCCCTGCTACGATTCTGCAAGGAGAAAATAGATTGCTGTCAGCAAATGAGTACATTTTTCAATTTTAAGAGCAATTCTCTTGATGCGTTAGCCTTATTTACACTTGTTTCAATACATTCATGTCTTGCTGCTGAATGTCAAGGGCAGCTCAAGATTTAAACAGAATTAACAATTTGTTCTTATGTCATCTATTGTAATGAAATTGCTTCAGCTTTGAACCAGGGAAGGGGAGGTAAGAGGTGCTGGTGTTGAACAGCACTGTGATGTTATACAGATGGCGGCCAGATTCTCATCCTGCTCGAGTTGGTGTGCATGGAGAAGAGTCCCTGGAGAACTGCAGACTTGTCTGTTAAAGGTAAGGAGACTATATTATGCATAATTCAAGGAGTTTGTTAACAACCCACCCACATTCTTCTCTGCTGTCTTGGGGCAGTCAAGCCCCAAGCTTGAGTGGTTGTGGATGAGGTCTCCAGAGAAGACTAAAGGAACTGGGCGTACAGTGCTTGCACCACATTGGTTCTTTAGGGTCACTTGCAGTTTCAGGTCTCATTCAAAGTCTTAGTCCAAATTCTCAAAGCCATTAACGTGCTATTGTCCAAGCACCTTCAAAACTAAACATAGTTTTCATATGCCATTATTAAGAGGCAGAGAAAGACAGAGAGGAAAAAGAAGCTTTGTGGCAGAGAGGAGAAGGATAAGAAACAGTAAGAAGAAATTAAACCACAGCAACAAACTTGTATCAATAATGATGCAAGTTCTAACAACCAATTTCCAAAAAGGTCAGAGTGGAACTCTCTGGGGTTTTTATCCTTACCCACTTGTTAGCTGACTGTGTCCTCTGGGCTTAAATATCTTGGGACCATTGTAAGGGGCTAACCCCCCCTGATTTCACAGGGAGCTAGCTGCAGGTTGTTTAGCCCTCTTAATCATTTGGCCTTTTTTACATAGGAGTTTAAGTGTAGGTTTGGGTGGCTAAATATAGGCACTCCAATATCTATTATGTGACATCTCAGTTTGAAATTATTCAACATTTTCCTATTCTATTTGGATAATCAGCATTTTATCACACCGTGAAATGGTCTGAACAAAAATCCTTTCAGAAAATACTTCTTTGCTATTAGTTGGATAACTCAGGAGAGATTTCCTTTATGAAAAGCAGCCTTCAGATACCCTTCAGAAGATGAACATCTTTGCAAACTCTAATGAGAAAAGAGAGCTAACCAGCATGTGAGATCTTACATGCCCTTTACCCCCCTGCAACTTTTTCTCTTTGGAAAGTTGGACCAGAAACTGTTTCTCTTTCTGTAACAGCTAAAGCTGGGATGTTAGTAGTCTGGTGCAGGTTTTTGGAGGAAATTGCCGCATCTGATTCTTCATATTTAGCCTACTTAACAGATTTTCATGTACTCAGATAGCATGAGCAGCGTGTTGGGGAATATTCACTGTGCAGTCATACTGTACCTGCGACTGAGCCCTAACTGATGAATGAACCTTTCACATCTGAATGTAATAGCTAACTATTAAAGCCTTAAACTGGCAACAGTCCTGCAGCACACAGTAAGTGAGATGATAACAAGCTGTAATCACAACCTGTGCCATTTCAAAATAATTCTAGTCTTCTTGTGCCTAATATAGATTAAATGGTTGTCTCGTGGCATACTAATACAGTTTATCACCACTTGTCCGTTCTAGCGCCGACCCTTGGAGCTGCAATCCATGGAAAAATGTCTTCTGGTGCCATAAATGTCTCAGTATTGCTCCCTGTTTGTAAACCAGAGCAACGGAGGCTAAACATATGCTGACTTGAGCATGACAGATCCTGAAAGCGATTCTTATTCAATTTGCTTCTTGCCTAGAATATCTTTCTCGCAATCCTGCTTCTGAATCGCTGAAGAAAACAACACTGACAACTCGTGGTAAACTAAAAAAAAAAAATATTGGCTACTTCCGTCTTTTCCGTACAGAATCCCGACCTATAGTAAATGCCGCAGAAGGACTCCGTGGCTGATTGAGACCGGCACCGCTGCCTTGACACCGTTGGCGCTATTTGGCGTTATTTGGCGAGAGGATCCAGCCCTGCAGCTCCTGCAGCACAGCCAGCGCGTTGCGCTGTCGGCAGCCGTTTGATCCCGGCAATCCACGCTGTGCATTCCCAGCTCAAACAGCTTGCCCTGAAAAACGAGCGCAGGCGTAAGGGGAAGGAGAAGTTTCCTAGGGAAGGCGTGCGGAGGCGCAGAGCCGGCGGGCGCCCCGGGGAGCTGCGCCTGGTGCGCTGCCTGGGGGATTTTCCCCCGCAACAGGGCAAATGCTAACGCTGCTGCTAAGGACCGAGCGCGCAAGGGTAGGGATGAGGCTGCTGCTGAGACGTTTAAAGCCAAAAGTGCAAGATGCAAGGAGAATTTCTAAAAAAGAAAACGCATCCAGGGTTTTTATCGGTTGGACACGATGTGTACAGCCTTCCAGGGAATACAACAGCATTTACAGAATAAGGTCAGAATCCAAACTGGCAGAAAAGGGAGGTTATTCCTGCTGTGGAAACACAGAAAACTACAAGGAAGAACACCGGCAGGGACATGAGGGGTTTGGGGCCTTCAGTTGGTACTGGCATCGCCACAGCAACCTCCGCTCTCCCCTGCTTGCCCACGCTCCAGCAGCACCGCCACGTCCCCGGGTCCCGCAGATCCCTGCTGCGAGCGGGCTGCCGCCCGGCCGGAGAGCTGCCAGTGCCGCCGCTGCCGAGCCGCGGCCTCCGGCCGATGCTCGCGGGGCCGCGCGCCGCCCGTGCAAGGCTGAGCTGCCGTCGGCTGCTCTCCTGGCTGGAGAGTTTCGCCTCCGCCCCTGAACAGGGCTGCAAATTTGCGCCGTCGGCTTCTGCTTCTCCAGCGCTCGGGAAGGCAGAGCCGGGCTGCAAAAAAAACTGTCAACCGGCTCAAAAACGACATGCCTCAGAAGGTGTTTTATTTATGGAGACGTTCAGATCAAACGATCCCAGAAGATCCTTCATAGCGATTGGAGAAGAGGAATTTGGGTCCCGTGGCCCAGTTCGCCTTCCTTTCCAGCATCTGCGTGGAGCTGGCGGGAGGAGGGAGGGCGGTGGGCACATACACGCTCCTGCGCGCCCGGGAGCCGCCTGCACTGATGCGGCCCATCCTTGATGAATAATGGCAATATAAGAAAGAAGGGGCAAGGCACTCTTCTTCTACTTACAGCATACAGCAGAGGAAGGTTAATTTTGAGGTTTGAAAAGTGCAAGCAAAATGTTAATGTCAGATGCCCAAAATATTGTTAAACACAAGCGATTTAAAATATTACAAGCCTGCTATTTTTAGTGCAGAGGAACCTTTAGTCATTCTACATTTAGATGGCTTATCAGAATTAAATAAATAACAGCAATGGTTACTGCTCAAATTAGGTCTGTCTCGGTTTCCATGGCATCCAATCTGTTATCTCCAATATTCTTGCCAGGATTTGTACTGGGGCTCTGGGACAGCAACATTTCTTATGAGGCTTATAAAGAATTATCCTGTAGCAATTTCAGCTATATGGTTTCTATGAAACCCTGGAATAAATGGATTTATTTAAGATGTGTTGAGGGTTTTTTCTTTTTTTCTTTTCCTTTTTATTTTTTTTTGAACTGCTGTCTATTTTTAGCACTGCTGCCTGCTTCTCCGTGGTGCTGCTTTAACTCTTTTGTGGACGTGCCGATGTGTTGTCTGGCGAACGTTTGCAGTGCCTGGGCCTGCTGCACTCTCCTGCGAGGACAGAGGAGGACTTTGAAGTCTCGATGCCGCGGACAGAGAGAGAGATTTGAGAACCCTGGCTTAGGAGCGCAGCACTGTTTTGATGGGATAACATGAGTCTTCGCTTCTGTCTTTACTGTACCTCAGTGGCCTTTGAAAGCAGCTCCACAGGAGCATTTTCACTTGTTCTGAGACACCCAGTATAATCATTCTCAGAGAAAAAGGTAGTGATGCTTTGTCTGAGCTCAGGAACTTTTGTCGGAGACCAAGACAAAAATGTTGCCTATGACAAGTTATCGGGTTCAATGCAGAGGTAACTGGGTGACGCGCAAAGACCTGTGTTAGGCAGAAAGCCAGGCTGGACGATTTAACCAATCCTTCTGACCTAAGCCTCTGTGCAACTATGAACTAAAAAGACAGTTAAAATCCCGACTTAGAAGAAGATCACAGTGTGCACAGAAAGCTGTATAGCCGCAGAGGGGTAGAAAATATATTTGTGCTGTAACAGCTGCCTATTTCGCAATACCTTGTCAATTAATAGCTCATCATCATCTTTTATGGGTAAATTCTTTTCATCTCCTAGGCCATTAGACTTTTCAAGCTACAGTTTCATTAATCTTTTGTTTTGAAACGTACCTGGGATATAGATCCTGTTCCTTTTCCCCTCTGGTAAACACTAATTTATTTTGAATTTATTTGCATCCTGTTGTGAAGAAATTTTGGAACCATAGCATTTTAAAAATCAATGACTCACTGGGTTTCTAATTTCCAGGTAATATCCCTAAACAAAATGTACTGCTACATAGCACTGAGATTTAGAGCAAATAATGACTTCTAACCAACAGCTTTCTAATATTTTTAGAAGAATGAATGATGTAGGAGAGGATAAGCGTTTTTACAGTGTTTCTTTTTTTTCAATAGCTCTAAAAGGACTTTAGGGGGACAGTCAGGACCAAAAGGAATAATTCTGTGTTTGATGCATTCTTACTGGTATCTCAGTCTTAAGAGAATGACACTAACGCCGCCCTGCAGATCTGTGGCTGGTATAAAATGGCATCTTCTCCCCAGGCATCAGTGGAGCTGTGCTGGTTTATATGAGGTTGGGGCACACCTCCGGCACACGCAGCATTTCTACCGTACCTCACACGGAATTTGATTTACTCTGACTCATGACTGAAATATAGCTGTGTTTAAAGCAGGCAAGAAATGATAAAGTACTTACTATTTATAGAGTCAGAGCTACTTTTTAGAGCCAACTGAGCAATTCCCCAGTGTGACCACAATACAAAGACTTTAATATTTTAGTGCTCTGCAACACTGTAAATTTGTTGTAGCTGGACACGCAGCCACAGCACAAATCTGAAAAATGCTTACCTGGACAAGGGCATTAACGCAAACAGGCTGTACAGGTTTGCATGCACCATCTCTTGCTCCAGTCTGCAATGAAGGGAGAATGGCTAAGGCGAAGCCACGAAGGACGCTGCGTCCATATGCCGCATGGGGTGCCGTGGCACAGTGCGGCAGGTGACTGTGATCATTGCCTTTGCACGTGCTGGAGCATCTACTTCGACCTTTGCACGGAAAGAACAATTAATGGTTAACATGTTAATGGCACATGGGCTTTTGTAGTAGTCATTCTGAGATACCCCCGATACTCAAACCATGCCAATTAAAGTACTGCCAACAGACTCTGCTGGCTGTGCTCTGGCTAAAGTTTCTTTTATTCCTGGGCTGCAAATTTAGTGCAATAGTTCACTTTTAAATCTCATATTTCCTCCTCAGTAGTATTTTCACATGAGAATGCTCCATGCTAAGGCTTGAATTGCATTCCGGTCACATGGCTTGTCTGACAATGGAGGTGGCTCAGGACACTTAGGCTTGCTGCTGTGGCCTTGGAAATACGAGATGGGGTGCTTATTTGTCCTTTAAAGTGTATAGCAGTGGCTGTCACTGGCCCTGTGTTACTGCTGTAGCTGAATTCATGGTTATAGCTTTTTAGCTCCAGTTCATTGGGGCAGTAAGGAAAGGACAATAAAAGCAGTTGTGGCATCTCTGTAACCACTCTCTTCTTCCACCTCACAGTGATTGTTGTGCTTATGGTTTCTGAAGGTTTTCAGAACTGAGTGTCCTTCTGTATGTGCACCCAGACAGTGCTGCTCCAAGCCAACACTTGCTGCACTGAACAGTGTGAGGAAAATAACATTTTCATGCAGTTGCCATACCTGGGAAAAACTTTCCACAGCCACTGCAGAGAAGAGGAAGTGGTCTGATCCGTTCCTACCCTCTCTGAACTGCTTATTAAATCTTCTTGTCATGTCCTCAGGGATGCAACATATTGAGAGGAAAATAACGTGGAAATTGTATAATATTTGCTGTGGCTTTGGATTCCTCTGAGCTAAATCGAAACACTGGGTAAGCCACTTCTGAAGAAAAGGCAGATGCTCTTGAAAATCTCACTCATTGCAGAAAGCCCAAGGGATTGGGCTGTGTACCATAAAGCTCTTGGAAAAGCTATGACACGCATGCATTTATTGCTGTCAAACCAGCACTTACAGGTGGCAAAGGAGTATGCTGCCTGCTCTGAAGACCCTCATGTAGCACAGGAGGCATGTTGTTGCCATTGCAGAAGGCTGCGTTGCACATTCTGAGGCTAGAGAAGCCTTGAGGATCAGTCAGAAGGAGCTAAGCTTACCAGGTTATGTGTGGAGAGCACATCTCCAGAGCAGGTCGTGTCATACGCAGAGCCCCAGAGCGCAGTGGGGAACCTTATGAGGGGAGCTGCTGGACCAGAGCACCCTGGGGAAAGGTCCTCCCCAAGGGAAGAGATTTGGCTGGGGCCTTTTCTCAGCTGAGATCTCCTCTGCCATGGAGAGGACAGAGCAGGAGTGTGATTTGAGTGATGGCCATCCCAAAGGTAAAGAAATCGGACCATAGTTACCAGAAAGCAGGAAAGAATAAGTTCAGAAAGGGCTGATGGGCTCTGGGGCTGGGTTTTTGTTCCATTTAATGAAGAGCTCTTTGGTTCACACAGTGTAGATCAGGGAAGAAAAAGAAGTCTAGTTTCCGCATGACAATAATTAGTTTCCTCCAGTGCTGCAGTTTTTCAACGTGACTGAAGACTAGCTATCCTACCTCAGACCCTGGATCCGTCCAGCCCTCTCTCCAATAGTGGTCAAAAGCAATTCTTGGGGAAGAGTATAAGAAGAGGACAGATGTGTAATGATATTTACTTAGCTACCTTCTCAGACGCTATTTATTGTGGCTCAGGGATTTCCTGAGCCAGAGGCTTTTGTTTTCCACAGCCCCTGATGGAGCTCTCATCTATGGATTTGTCCACTCACTTCTTAAATCCCTTAAGGTTTAGCATCCACAGATCTGCAGGGCAAGGAGCTGGGCAGGTTAACTGTATGCTACTGCAAGTAATGTCTCGTCTTGTGTGTTTTGAACCTCCTGTCCAGTTTCCCTTGATGCTCCTTCATTCCTGTACTGAAAGAGGCAGTGAGCAAGTGCCAGGCAAACACAAGATAAACTGACAGTCTCTGACCCCAGGTGCTTACAGGCTACCTTGCAGACCAGCTGTAAGAGGTACATGAAATAAATAAGGGGTATGGAAAAGGAGTCAGAAGCCTTGACTTCAACATACTGCTGCATAGGCTAACTGTGCCTGGAGGGTAACATGCCACCTCTGCAGGCATTAGCAAAGGAAGGATGCTTCCCGCAGCGTAAGAGTAGCTCTGCTGGGCCACTTCACTCTCCTATGAAAATATCACTCTTTCCTCAGCTGAGGGCAGGCTCTTGCTTGCGAATACCTGTGCTGTTGTAAATATCAATATTGCTGCAGCATTTGGCACCTACCAGTTAATGCGCTGCACACTGGCAGAGCAAAAACTGGCAGGTGGATTATATAAACCACCATCGCATTTGTGTCTTGGAAGTAAAGGTGTTAACTCTTTCTGACTTCATTCATTCCGGTTGAGGGGCACCGGGGGACTGGACCTGAAATACAGCAAATCAATAACATAAACTCTGTGAGCTTTGTGAGCTAAGAATAAACACCAACCACAGCTCGAGTCAAATGAACCCGTGCAAGAGGCACGGGGGAGCGGAGCAGTGCTGTTCTATTATTGCAGGTCAATAAAGGCTAGCTAATGTTTGCCTTTCGTTACTGATTAAAAAGATTTCCTTGCAAAAGTTATGAGATTAACACTGAGCTTTCTGTGTGCCCAGAAAGGGTGATGTTTAGAGATGATCATCCTGCATTATCCCATTGAAAACATGAGTAATGGGGCCTGCAAGCATTGCTACCCCGAACGAAGCTGGTGCAGGTCCGTCTCCCTGAGTCTCTAACGGAGCGGGACCTGCTCCTCGCAGTGATTTTTGGCCTGTGGGATAACCAGGTGAGTAGAGGAGATGTTGGACTGAAAGCCAGATGCCTCCTGCTGCCCTGTGCCCAGGAGCACCAACAGGAGCCTCCCTCCTGGCACCGGTGGGGCTGGAGAGGGGCAGGGCAGGCAGTCCGCAGCGCGGGCACGCGCGGCGCCGGTAGCATTCGGGAGGACGTGGTGCATTGCACAGCTATGCTAGCGACACGCCGGTTATGGCTGAGGAGGCAATTTCATTACGTTGGCCTATTTTTAGGTGCTTATAACTCAAAAACATTACCCTCTTGGCTGAAATTTATCACACTTGTTCTCAGCTCAAAGTTGATGTACAAGACTTGGCGTCTCTCCAGATAGCTCAAGAACAGCTGCCTGGGATGTTTCCCAACTGTGGTTTCACCAATTAAGAAGTTTGTTCTCACACAATTTGGAGGGTTTTATTTCTTCCTTTAACTGTAACATGCTCTGTGCAGAGCGTAGGCTTCGCAGCCTCATATCTTCCCTTCTGAAGCGTATTTATTCAGGTGTCTCACAGACGTTTGTCCTCCTTGAGGAGCAATCCAGAGATATATTGGATCTATCAACATTTAGTCTATTTAAATCTATAGCTCTACAAAGTCCAGTGCTGCGCACCCTGAAATAAAAATTGCTTGCCTTTATTTCTCTGGCTGTGTGGCAAAAGGAAGGCAGCGCGGTCTGCCAGCAACTTGGTGCCAGGCGGTGGAGCTCTGGATGTGCCAAAAAAGGACTGTTTTTTTTTTTTTTTTTTTGCATTTTTCCTTTTCCCCTTCCCAATTGCCTGAACGGTCATTAAACTAATACCCCTTCAGTGCTGGTCTAGCGGGCAGGCTGCTGGACGCTCACACTCGGTGCTATGGCAAGGCAGCCTCCAGCTCCTGGGATGCCTTTCCTGATTTGCATCGTTTTCCCCCCATTTTTCTGACACGAGCACATCAGCAAATGAGAACATTTAGTTGGCTGAAAAGTTAAGCATGTAGGGATCGACTGCTAGGCTAAGAGCTAAATGATAAATTCATTTTATTTTGAGAGAAAAGCGTCCCCTGGATGGAGTTTGTCATCGCTCAGAGAAATAGAAGTATTTCTTAGCAATCGGGGATATTCTTCAGGAAGTAACACTACTAGGCAGAGTTCTGATATTCTTGGAAGCTGCCTGGACTCAAAAATTTGCATCTTTCTCCACTGAGAGGTAGACAGCAGAGGCATTTAACTACTGAATGTTTCCCTTAAAGATATTATTTAAAGCTGGTGTACCTTTCTCAGGATGTTCTGAAGCAAAAAACAGGGTGGAAATGACTTTTGGCAAGGCAGAGCAGCTGTGGCTCTATCAATGGTGCTGCGAAGTTGTGAAGCTGTTGGCTATTCAACTCTCAACATGTTTTACTCTCGGTGCTGAGGAGATAGTGACCCACTTCCCAGCTGCATGCATCCAGCTATGATAAGATAGCGGCTTCTGCAAAGGTCCTGGGAGGGTCTGTGAATAAAGTAGCATCAAAAACGAACCCTCTAAATACTTTTCTGCATCATTCCTAGAAATCCCGCTGAAGGAAATGATGCTAACAGGATTTGTTCTGGCAGGAATTGGGCTTGCAAAGGGTGTTGCGTGTTCCCCGAACACCGAAAAATGTGTTTGTCAAGAATGCAGGCAAGTCTGTCTGGGGATAGGGGAGCACCGGGCAGCCTTGGCAGGGAAACACAAAGCCAAAGAAGTTGGCTTGTTTAGTGTTTTCACTGAAAATCACCTGCGTGTTTTGGAGAGCAGATAAGCCAAAGGATAGAGACACAGGCGGGTGCAGACGCTGCCAGTGTTTGTGGGCAGAGCAAAGTCAGGGTACAGGAGCCCGGGGGGCCCCCTGCAGAGCAACTTTGGGAAGGGGGATAGTGGCCAGCTGAGGCTTATTCCCCCAGTCGGCACGCGGCAGGCAGGGGGAGCCTCAGCCGAATTTCCCCACATTTACTGTTGATTTGACTTATTTTCTGCGTTAGTGCAGTTGCATCTCACTGCTGAGCCTCTGCCTAGGAAACAAGGAACGCATGGTGCACAAACGGGGCAGAGGACAAATGTCTCCCGAGCACAAGATGGAGAAAGGCTGGAAATAAAATACACAGCTAAGGCACAGGGCAAAGACCCCCCCCTCTCTTTCCTAGCACCTTGCAGCAGAGGTTACTGGATGGTCCGATGGGGGCAAACGGCACAGGCTCTTCCATGGAAAGGTACTGGTCCAAGGAAAGGTACTGGTCTTCCTATTGGCAAGCCACGGCACAGGCTTGCTTTGCCTTATGTTTTGAGCCTGGAACGACCTCCTCCTCTCATATTTCCCTCCGTTAGTTCTAATTTGTGCAATATATACCAATGGATCTGTGGTCTTAAGTCAATAACAACCCCTTTAAGTCAAAGAAAAACATCTCATCACTTCAGTCAGAGGTGAAGTGGATGTAATAGGCCCTAATAGGCTTTTTGGAGTTCCAGGAAAGCAGATCATTTCTTTTAAAGGAAATAAACCTGAGATAGCTTTCTCAGCAATAAATATCCCGAGATATGGCACAAGGTCTTGCCGGTTTGGCAGACGCTTGGAAGGCTGTGGTCTGCACCAGTTTCACGGTGCAGCCTCAGCACTGGATTTCACTATTCACTCTTTCACTATGATAAATTATTCCTTGCATACCAGTTTCTCTGTTATGTGAGAAATGTAGCCGGTTACACCTATTTCCCTTGAGTGTGTGCATATAAAAGTGCAGCTGGCTGGAAGAGAGCAAGATGGTGACAGGGAGAGTCATGAAAACTTTTGCACAGTTTCATCTCTGTTTTTAATCAGAGGTTCTGGGTAAAACATCCAACCAGGAGACTTAAATAGCATCCGCCCATATTTGCTTGGTTTTGGTTTTGGTTGTCCTAGACTGTGCAAGCGGTCATCTCTGGGTATTAGGATCATGTGATAATTTCCCGCATGATATCTTTCTTTACATTTTTCCACTAAACTGGCACAGATTACAGTTTGATATCAAATGGATGCAAAGCTCACAGTTTGCATTTAGCACAAGCTCAGAAGGAAGCAAAGATTTCTGATAGGGTTCTCAGCTACTGAATTTTCTGGGACCAAAATGGCATATTTCTTGCTTTTAATTACAACCTGTCTTCCTTTGGCATTTGTGACTTCCCCACCTCCCGTGAATGAAACTCAAAGAAAAGATTTGGGTGGCTCCCTGCAGCAGGAGCCTGTACATTCAGAGCACCACAGAAAAATGCAAGTCTCCCTTTTTCTGCTTGAAATGTTCCTTTGCAGATGGCTTGAGTCTTTCTGGTTTTTTGTACTTTTAATTTCGTTATTCCCTCCCTTCTTCCCTTCCCCCCGTCAAGAACTTACCATTCGGGCCATTAGTGATCTCAGCATTTTCGATGTAATTCTGCTAAATATTTTTGTCAGTCTTGAATCAAAACGGTGCCAGATGGAAGCCCCATGCTCTTCATAGATGATCATTTCCAGCATTCTTCTGCAAGGTTGTATAACATATGTCCACAAGCAATTAAAAATACCGTTTTCTAGCATGAACTGTGCACGCTCAAGGGCACAGAGAAGGTTAAGAAAATAATGGAGCCAGGACTGTTTAGTACTTTTAAACAAGTTAATTTCCTAAAGAGAAATCATATTCACAATTAAATTGGTTGCTGATTTGTGGTGAGTGATCTTAGTGCTAAAATCACCTGTATCAACCAGAGCAGTCATAAAATACACTGGCAAAAAAAAGCACTTTTATGTATAAAACCATAGTCTCTAATATCGGTAGAGTGTTTTTTTTCCCCCCTTCAATATTAGCCTAATGTTATTCTCATTGACGCCAACAGGAGCTAACCACTGACTTCCTCGGGGGCAGAATGAATTTCCACCCTACAGGCAGGATTTCTGAAAGCGCTCTCTGCCTCAGTGTAATATCTAGGCTGAGACTCCTGATGCTGGTCTTTGGATGCTCAGATGGACAGAAACAAAATGCCCCAATCCCCTTGCGAGCCTCGAGCAGCCCTGGTGGGGCCGGCTGCCCCAGGGGGACGCTGTGCTCACTAGCTGCGCTCTCCCTGCCCGCCGCAAGGGCGTCTGCTTTCTGCCTTTTGCATCTGCTCGTTGGGTCATCTCTGTTATTCAGTTGTGATTCTCTTGCATCTATTTATGTGTTTTTCTATGCAAAGTACAAGATGTGCTCCTGAGAGCTATAAAAATGAGTAATAATTAAGCTACTGAAAAAAATGCAAGTAGCTGCAATAAACTCTAGGAAAAATGGCCAAGCATTCCTGATTTTTGGGTTTTGTTGGTGGTGGTGAGTTTTTTTAAGCGTGAGGTTGATTATTTTATGAGCCTAAATGGATTAACAATTTGCTTGTGTTTGTGCATGCACAGAAAGCACTTAGCTCTGTTTATTGTGGGCATTTGGCAAAAGGAATCAGATCTTGGTGAAAAACATGCTTTTGGCCTCATCTAAGCAAATGACTTTCTCCAAGCTTCACAGAAACAGGCAGCTAGGCATGAAAGTAAGAGTCCTACAGAAGAAGAGGCAGCAAAGTGAGTTCAAGTCTTTTTTTAGGCAACAAAACACAGAAATATCCATGCCTTTCATCTCAGACCATCCACTGCTACCGTGGCTGAAGTACTAACCCCAGGACGTGGACGATGCAAGTTCAAGCCCCTGAACTGGGAAGGACCTAAAGCTGAAGGATTTTAGTGTTGGGTGAACGTCTGACAATTAAGCTCTCTTTTTCTTCCCTGTTGACGTTTTTGCCTGGCATAAAGTCACTAAGCCCTCCCTGAGAGGAATATGTGAATCAAGAAAGGAAAGCGGTGCCCTCTGCCCATTTCTTGGTCCACCAAGTGGTACACCACTTCTTGGCATTACCCTCATCCCTTCTTAGACATAACTCAGGCTGTAGTGCTGGAAGGCAGCATGGTTTTGGGGCAGGAATTGCTTGTTGGGTAGGTGTGGTCTATTTTAACACTCCTGCGCTTTCCTGGGCTGCCTGCTGGGCCCTGGACTGTCAAACAGCAGGTCAGGCCTTTGGGGCTGAATCAAATTCTCATAAGGAGTTGCAGAAAGACAACTGCCTGTGTGTTTTGTTTTGCTTTTTTAGTTTCTTTCTGTACATGCAGAACCTCCTCTGAGAATCTGGGAAACCGAAGGCCCTCCATAGAGTCTCTGAAAATTAGCCTATTACTTGACCGTTAAGCATATTGCATATACCGAATAATTAATTTTTACAGCAAGCTCGTCTAGGACTTGGGCAAAAGAGCAATTAATCCTCTGGAAATAGATCTATTATCATAATTGCTAATGGATGCAAACTTCCTCAGACACAGATGGACAAAAAAAAAAACCTTTCATCTCTGTGATTAAGGTACCTGAAGTCAGGTCCAGCATGTGTGACACAGATTTACCCTATTAAAAACCCCATCTAGTGCTAATTGTGGCCGGTGAGCTCCAGCCCGTCGGATGGAGGAGAGAGCACAAGAGGCTCCTTCTAGCATCCCCAGAGCCAGTGCAGGAACACCTGTCCCATCACCTTTTCCTCCCCAAGGGACTCTTCTTCCCTTATGGGCATAACAGGGATTCTCCCATGGCAGCTGGAACCTTTGCATGCAATGCCATGAGCATCTCGAACCAGAGACCATCCACACCCCAAATGTTGGGTAGACCCAGTGTGTCCTGGGCTGAGAAAGTGAGGAGATGCAGTACCTGCTCAAAGCCTCACTGCCCAATTTGTGCAAAAAGGGGCTGGCTCGCTCCCTCTGCCATCTGCCAAATTGGGATTAATCAGAGGAAACGCTGCCACGCACCCGGCAGAGCAAAACCCAGGCTTGCGCTCTGCTTCCCCCGTGGTGGTGGGTGTGAGGCTCTGCTCCTCCCTTGTCTGACCATGCTTCTGCTATGTCGCTCTGCAACAAATCCTATCTCTTCAGTTTGATTTGCAGTTGAAAGGATGTTTTGGAACTTGCAGAATCATAATTAATATTTCATATAACCCAGCCCTTGAAAAGAAGTTAACAAAGAGCACTTGGCGCCTTACGGCTACCAAGTGCTGTGTTTCCTCAGCCTGAGCCCACCTCTGGTCCCCAAGGCCACCCCTAAGGTCCTGTCCTGCAGCCCGCATCTGCCGCTGCCTAATGTACTACTGGCAAAGAGCGAGAAGGGGAGAGGGAATAAACCAAGAGGCTTTTATGAGAGTTGAGCTGTTACTATTTAATCTGTAGTGACAAAGACGTCTCTAATAGGATGTTGAAAGTATAGATATTAGCGACAGGACCAGAGTTTGGGCCTGAGAGCTTGTGACATCCACGAACACAGACCTGGGCTCTGCTGTTCTATGCAATGTCTCTTGAGCACCAGCACTACTTTTTTTAGAGCATTTTCTTGTATGAAGTTAGGTGACATGATCTGAGCAGATTCAAACCCCAGCCCAGGTCTAGGGGATACATGGGCAAATAGGGAATCTCTAAAATACCAAAACCTTTGGAAGGATCCTTGGTTTCTTCAAGTTTATACAGCAGCACATAGCACAAGGGGCTGCAGGCTAGCACTAAGACATCTAGTTTGGGGGAAGTGTAGTCAAAGTAGCTAATAAGGAGTATTAGGTGCTGCAATACTGCCCTCCACATCCCCTTTAAATCAGGAGAATAGGACCAGGAATTGCAGGAGATGAACTAGCAAGGTTGCTTCCCATGCAGGTAGGCGAGCAATAGGGACAGCTGTGCAAATACTCCAGGATTTTGTTTCTGCATGACAAATGAGACACAACGATAACAGCTCTCCAGAAGCCAGTGTTCGATATCAGAGGCTATCATGTAATTATTAAAATGAATCACAGCCTGGTGAGGACATTTATGGCCTCTACATTACTCAACACAGAGCAAGCCTGAACCTTGCAGTCCCAAGCAGAGAATCAGTGATTTACATTTCAAACAAAGTTCCACCTGGCACAACACCGCAATAAGCTGGCATAGAAAAGCTCCGGTGGAAGTTAGGCAGCCAGTAAAATATTGATTAAACCAAGCGATGGAATATGAAGAATTACATTTACTAATTTGGCATTGCTATGAAGGCTTAACAGGGCAGGAGGGCTTTATCCCAGTTTTCCTGAGCTGCAGCAGAGCTGGGGGAAATGGTTATTCTGTGTCAGGCAAGCATGGACAGACAGGAGTCTTCTTAACACTCAAATTCCATTTTGCTGTTCATTGAAACTGTGAAACCCCCTTCTTGTAGAGATGAGTAATTAGGGTAATGCTGTGGAATGGCTGCCTTTTGGGATACCGCAGCCTTTGGCAATAAGCCATGAAATGCTAATTGCAAAAGGTAAGGGCTTAATTCTTGAAGTACAGCACACTGTTTGTAAGCAACCTGGGTTAGTATAGTGACATCTGTGAAGAAGCCAAGCTTGCGTGCCACAAAGTGCTATGATCCTCAAGTTTCAAGAACCAGACATCTACTGTTGCTTTCATTAGGCTTTGTTCAAAGGCCACTGAAGCGATGGAGAGGCTTAACTGTGCCTTGGACACCGAGGCGCCTCCTTGCCCCAAGGGCAGTCCCAGGGCAAAGAGAAAAGAGAAAATTCTGTTGCATGAGATATTTTCTCTTGATCGTAGTAAAATGCTAAAATGCAGGGAGAATAAAAAAGAACAAAGAGCATGCTCAGAGAGATATCGACTGATAAAGGGCAAAATATTTTCATTTTAACACTTCCAACCGAAACAGAGATGTTTGTCCTTTCTGAAGCCAAACATTTGGTTTAGTTCAGCAAGCAGGCATGAACCCCATGGTGCTGCACCTCCACCCGCTGCCTCCGTGCCCTGGAGGGGCTGCAGCCCGGCCCCCATCCCACAAGGCATGGTGGTGCTGAGCTTGGAGAAGACCTCGTTCCTGCTCATCTCTGTGGTGATGGGGCAGCGTGTCCCCAAGCTGCTTGTGCTGCCAACTGCCAGCCTCTGCAGGGCTTCAGGCTCACCCATTCCTGAGGGTAAGGAGCAGTGTGGGCCGAAGCATGCTATCCAATGGAAACAGCGGGACTGTAACGAGCTGAGCGATGCTTTGAAGTGTCATCGCCAGGCTGTACTCGGCAAATAAGCAATCATGTTTTTATTAGAGTCCTACAGTCATGAGTAGCGTTATGTGACTCCCTACAACATATTTCATGTGGTTCTTCTTTTTTTATAAAGAAGCTGGAAAGCCGTTTCCTCCATTCCTGCTTGAGGTGAGTACGAGATGGATAGCCGCGCCCCACCATGCAAAGGAAGGCTATATGGTCAGAGATGAGGAGCAGGCTCATTAGGATGTGTCCATTCAGAACGTTGCTCATTAATTATGAATGCCTCCGAGTCTGACCAAAGGCCACGTACTGCAGCAAGCTTGGTTCAGCACACGTAGTGAAGCAGGAGAACTGACATGGTTTTATTGGACTGTAGAAGCCCTGTGCTGACCTTATTGGGGAACTGTGATGGTCTAGAGAGCAGGAGCAGCCACCAGCCCTCCTCCGCGGCAGCCGCACCGCAGGCTGGGCTCACTGCTCTGCCACGTTCAGCCACTTGATGCTTCACAGCTCCACGGAAAAGAGCTTGGCACTGCTCTGGAGCGATATGAGCATGTTCCCTGTTTGAATGGGAACTGCCCTTCACACAACAGAGAGCACCACCTAACTGTACAAAACTGCTTCCATATTATTAGATAACAGTGAACTACAGGAAAACATATAAAATACCTTCTTGGTGCAGCAATGTTTTATGTTGCTTCCTGGCATATTCCAGCAAGAAAGATGGGGTTGCGTTATGCTTGTTTGTATTTGTCTGTGTAATTCTCAGGCAATTTCCATCCTTAACATGTTGCTAGTAGTTGCTGGCTTTATTTCCGTGCTGCCTTTCCTGAATTCCTAGCAATGCCATAATAACGGCGAGTTTGGAGAACAAACATTTCTGCTAGAGATAACTTATGTTTCCTGGGAATCAAAGCTACCCAGGTGGCATAGTTGGCACGTCTAAGTACTGGCTGAGGTAAGAAATGGAAAACCCAAAGCCATGCACTGAGCACAAATCAAAAGATTAAGAGAACAGGCATTTCACTTATGGAAGTGAACAAAACTATGTCATTACCAGAGATGCTGAGGAAATGAATCAGAAATCATTAGCGGAGAGCTCTCACTTCATCCCGTCTTCAGGAAGAAGTAGCTCTTCTAGGTATTCCTAATGGAAATTGTTTTTGTAGCATTGGTTCAAAGTCAGGAATAGAAACTAAGTTGTTTCACTAGAAGCATAATCTTGCCACACTAGATGTCAGTAAATACAGGTCAGAAAATACAGGTGTATCTAACTCTTTACTAAAGGGAGAAGAGAATTTTCAGTTCTCTTAATTCACCCTTTCTTTTTGTTCACTCACCTTTAGACTAAGGCATCTGTCCCTCTTGTACATGTTACTGATATGTTGGGCTCTTGGCTTTAGCAGCAACTGCTGTGGTGAGTACTCGGCACGGTAGCCACCGTCAGCTTTCATTTCAGCGGTTGCGGCTCTGCGGCACGGGGCGGCAGGGCAACGCTGCTGGTTTGGGCGAGGGCTGCACTGGGAGGTTTGCTTGCTGCTAGCAGAGACCCGCTGCCCTTGCACGATTCAGGCCTGCTTTCTAGCCAACTCCTGGGGCCCACTGACTTTTCCTTGTATGCATAAAGGCAGTGCTGAGACATCTGGCTGTCTGGGAAATTTTACTCAAGTTGATTGAGAATAGATCAGCAGAGCATCCTTACACAAGCACACAGTTTCAGGGCACCCAGCTGGAAAAGCTTCTCAGGCGAAGAGGCAGGTGGTCCGAGTACCTTGGGCAGTAGCTCCTCTGCACTGTGGACGAATCGCAGTTAGACACCTGTGAGGTGCATATTGCTGTATGCGTACATTGGGTTGGCAGCTCTCTGCATGCCAGTGCTCCTGCCTTGACAGGATCTTTCTGTCATTTACGAACAGCAGCATCCACTCTTTGCCTTGTACAAAGATCTGTTTACTTTAGCTTTTACCATGAGAAGAAAACAGTAAGTTACTTGCTTAACGAAAATGTTTCCAGGAAGGAGACAAGTGTCAAAATGAGGATTGTTCCAATATCATGTGTTTTGTTCGTAGCAATGCTATAGATGAATACTTCTCTGAAAATCCTTCATCCCATTCAGAGTGACTTTCTGCTTTGGCCAAGTCTGGCAATAGTGGCAAGTTTCTCCTTTGCCTTGTTCCCATAGTGATTAGCACACTCTTCATAAGGGTATTTGTTCTGATTTGCTACATGTCTTTAGTTCTCGGTGTCTTTAAGTTCTCCTGGGAGGGTATAAAGAGGATGAGGCCAGACTCTTTTCTGTGGTGCCCAGTGACAGAATGGGAGGCAACGGGCACAAGCCGAAACACAGGAAGCTCCGTCTGAACACAAGGAAAAGCTTCTTTACTGGAAGGGTGACTGAGCACTGGAACAGGTTGCCCAGAGAGGTTGTGGAGTCTCCTTCCCTGGACATATTCAAAAGCCATCTGGACAGCCTCTTCTAGGTGACCCTGTTTGAGCAGGAGGGCTGGACTAGATGATCTCCAGAGGTCCTTGCCAACCTCCACCATTCTGTGATTCTATGATTCAAATACACACAGTCACATTGCTGCCCTGAGGTCATTAATTGCAGTAATGTGGGGCTGGAAGAGACCTCAGGAGCCCAGCCATTTGGAAAGCATCCCTCACCATTGCCAGCACCTTCGCGCCCTCTCCCTGTGCTCTGCTCTCCCTCTCAACTGGTAGTGCAAGAGTTGAGCAGCCGCAGGAAAGGAGCTGCTGAGATTACAGCCGCATCTACGTGAGATGCATGCTGAGGAGCCCTCCTCTGCCATTCACAGCCGTCCTGCCTGGGGAGGTCGCTGCGTGGTTGCGCTCCTCAAGGAGGGTGGTAACTCCTGCCAGCAGGAACCATTTGAGCCATGGGATGGAAGCTGCCTCTCTAATTATCCAAGTATCTACTGTCATACTCTGGTGGTGACCTCAGCTCCACGTGCAAATGTAATAAGAACTCCCTAGAAGATCTTAAAGCTACTTCTGGTAGAGTGTTTCTTGGAATCAGTAATGAAATCAATCATTCTGCTGTGCTCCCCAGTTTAATGCGTTCAGTCTTGTGGAAGCAGCTTTTAAAAGCTGTTGTCTCATTAAAGATCTAGTTAACTAATTTCTGAAATTAGAAACTTTTATGATTAATGACCTGTGGTATTTTGCCTTAAAGAAGATCCTTGCTAATCTTTTTTTTTTTTTCCAAAATCACTTCTGAGACTTGTATTATTGCTTTAGTTACGATATAGTGACAGTGATACCTGGTACTTCAGGAAAAATAATTGGTAATGACGCAATTCATGCCTATAAGAACTATGTCTGGCGAGCAATTTAAAACTGCATGGCTGTTGTAACAAAACACAAGGAGACTGATTTTGGTGGGTTTTCTACTTTAGCGCAGGAATTCTTGCCCATATTAACAGAGATCTGCCAGGCCAAAAGGCTTAGGATCAGGACTACAAAGACTAGGTCACATTCATCTTTACTAGCCATTTTTAACCTTAGTTAATGTCTTTGAAACGTGCTGGTGTGTAAATAGCATACACACTAACAACTGGAATTGTGAGTCAGAAATAGTCATTTCTCAAACAATTATTTGCAGACATGCAAAAGTAAGGATGACAGCGCTGTGGGTGTTATCACTTAAAGGGCATCTGAATTGCAGCTCCATGTTTCTTTCATAGGACAGTTGCTGGAGTGTGGATGCAGGGTTCAGTCTGTGGTGAAAGCTCCACTTCTCTTGGAATCTAAGGAGAATGTGTAAGAGATGAATCCTGTGGTTTATAACATTGCATGTTATAAATCGCGGCGACCAATTTTGATGTCCCTGGATGGCCATGTTGTATGGTTCAGCTCTTATTTCCAGTTGAATTCAAAAGCTTTCATCCCGCAGCTGGATCCAGGCAGGGGTCTTGCGGAGAGGCGCACAAATCTGCTCGAGTGGCTCCACGTGCAAGACTGCCGCTATTGCAATGCGTGGCCCTGGCCGTGCCCTGCACCCGGTGTGTGCTGCTGTACTGCTCCCGGCTCTGCCCGAGCACTGGCCCAAGCTCCTCAGGGCCAGAAGCCGCTCGGTTACATCTCTTGGGAAAGAAGTGACGTCCCTTGTTCACTTGGACCTCAGAAGTGAGCAGTCAGGTCCTGTTTACCAAACATGTTTACCTCCTGTGGGAGACAGTGATTCCTTTGTTTAAAACACAAAAGGCAAAATCCCATCCGAGCCTGGATCTCCAAGATAAGGACTCTCTAAGAAGAAAAATGTTTTGTTTGCTTCCCCTCTGCTCCTTGTGTATCTTTTTTTTTCCCCAGTCGCATCTCTCTTGTTTTGTCACGAATCCCTATTTTAAAGCTAGTTATATCAGGCTACTGCTCTTTGTATATTTTAGTGGGATTTTTACGCAATTCTTAATTTGGTTATCTTTAAAATGACAGACTTGGCCCATGCACGCCTATTCCACACCTCTCCTCGCCTTTGGGAGAAGAATCCTACGAGTGTACTAAACCAAGACGTGTTTACACAGTGACTCCACAAATATAAATAGCTTGCAAGCGCGAGCAGCACCTGCCATCTTTGATATGTCTTGCACTTCCCACAAATCACTCGTGCACACTGGGTTTGATCACAGCTATTGTTTGTGCTAAGCTTCCTCCTACTCCTATAATCCTCCTATTTAAATGGATAGGATTTTTTGCATATGGTAAGGATTTCGGGGATATAAATTGCAGCCAAGTATTTTGTGGACATGACACAGCCTACATGTGTGTGTCCTGCCAAGGGCAGGGAAATGGAAATGTCGACAAGTGCTATGCTTTAAATGGAAAGGATGTGGCTCTTTCAAAAGAGCCTGGAGCCACACAGGTTGACTCTTATTGCTTCTTTTAAGGAGCTGCTGTTGCTTGTCAAATATAGCAATTCTGGGTCAGCGCTTGAATGTGGGTGGCTTTTGGGGGGATATGGACACTTCTGCCTGGGTCGGAGCATCCGCCTGCCTGCTTATGCTCAAAGTTCGGAGTGGATCCTCAAATGAAAATGCAACGACATTAAATGAGTTGCTTAAAACAGCATTGCAAGAAGACAACAGTGCATAAAGCAAGACATTTTCTACTAATTTGAGCACGTTGTTGTGCAATGAGCACAAGAATGGCATAGTCATAAACTCCATATATAGCCATATAGCATGGCCTGTGGTCTCTCTAGCGCTCTCATGGGGTCTGCTGCAGAGAAGATGCTGTAAAACAGGGGGTTGCAGAAATGTTAAGTGTTAGAGTGAACTCTTGATATGGAAATCTTTATGGATAGGATTGTGTGAAGCTTATTTCCTCAGAGTAGTTTCCTACCTTCAGTGGGATGACTGGGAGAGCAAAGCACTGAGCAGGCAGTAGGATGGGTGGTGGGAAGTGGCTGTACTTCATGAAGAAGGCTGTCCTGATTGCTCATTACAAATACTGAGAGTTTAATATTTTACTTTTTTCTTAAAAAACTCAAACCAGAACTTAAAAAAAAAAAAAAGTAGTGCTACCAATTGTATTATTTGTATAAAAGAAGCTCGATAAGGTCTCCTTGGTTTGGAACTGAGTGCAACCCTTTCCTACTGAATTTCTGTCTCCAACTTGTTTGCTTTGGTGGAGATGAGGATGTTAGTTTTCCCATGTCAAGCCTATAACACGAAGCAAGGAGTTATACTTTTCAGGTCAGTTGTTTTTCTCTCTTAAAGGAAATCAGCTCCTTTTGTAAGCTGTTTCTATAACTTAGGGCTTATGGGTATGAAGTTTCGCTTCAAAAAAGTGATCATCTTCTCCGATAATAAATAAAACTCTCCAGAATAGCTACTGCTCTGGCTTCTGAATTTTTCCTAAAACCTCATCTGCTTTATTTATTATATGAGACTTTTCCCCCTATTTCTTTTATATGCATTTTGATCCCCTTCATTCCTATAAAGCCAAGAGATTGCAAGAAAAGATTGTGTCATAGTTTTTCTATGCCTTTTAAAAAGCTGTAGCTGTATACTCATAGGTATTTAGGTGTTTTGCAAAACAAAAAAAGTCAAGTTGCTACTTTAGGATCTAAGAAGAGTTATTTTAATTGTTGACATGATATATTCAGATTTTTTTGCATTTGGTTAATGGTGTGTTCTAAGAAGTATAGATTATATTGAACATGATGCTATTTAAGCATACAACCGGTTCTCTGTTGTCGTGTTTTCCTTCAGATACTGCTAAGGCCATTTTTATATGCCATTGCCTGTTACTGCCGAAAGGAAACACATATGCAGGGAGTTACTGGTCCTAGTTAATGTCAAGTTCTCTGCTGTACTTAGTGAGTCTTATTTACTCCTCAGGCCTGAAATTAGACAGCACAAGATTGCTTCAGGGTTTTATTAGGTTTCCAATGTTAAATCTGATCCTGAAATCCTACACCTTTTATAGGATAATGTTCTGGCTGCTCAACACTTTTCTTCCAGTTTCCACAAGGGGTTAAAGAAGATCTGAATAGTTTCTCCAGCTTAAAATATGCTTGATCGTTTGCCGTGGTGTCATTAGGCCAACGACCGAAGCAACAAGAAGGACTCCGGCAAGCGGACAAGTCAGCTGACGGAGCAGGAGCCGGAGGCACCGCTCCTCATTGGATTACTCGGAGGGAAGGTAATGCTGGTTGCTATTTAAATCGGCAGCAGATGTGTCGATATGTGTGTGACGTTCTTCAGGCTTCCTGAACCATCTTGAAGTTTATAAATGATCCTTCTTCTTACTTCTGCTAATTTTAGAGCTGGAGTGTTTACAAACAGAGCAGCATTTGTCTCTGCTCCTGCTCCAGAAGGATTTCAGCCCCATCCCTGCTGGCATGTTCCCTAGAGAAAAAACAAAAAGGGATATAAAATAGTGATAACTATTAGAAGATGTTGAGGGAGCATTCAGATTGGAGGCACAGAAAGCCAAACCTTAATAACCTATCTGCAGATATTACAGTGTCACCAGAAAGTAGGAAGGACATACACCCAGAAACAATTTTGGAGGAGAGAAATGGGGAACATGGAGCTGAGCATGAGAGCACTGCTTGCTACTAGTGGTGGTATCTAGGAATGGCTGAAGACCAAAGCATACCCAAAGCATTTCAGGGAAGAAATAATTAAGTTGTAGAGACGTTTGACAGCTGTCACAAGCATGGAGCCTGAGTGCAGTCCTGCCTCAAATGAACCGCAAAGCAATAAGTATTAGTGTAAACCAATTTCTGCGTATAACAGTACTGGTTTGAATGCACCATTTAGTGACTGCTTGCATGTACCTTTGAAATAAGGCAAGAGCAAAAGTCAAAAAAAAATCAATTATATCAACATACTACACATAGAGCCTTAGAATAAGATTTTAAACACACAAAACCAGCTCAAAATTCTTTTCGTTTCAGAGCCATGACCCCCAAATGCAATACTTTGGACAGGGAACATCTCCTGAAGTATTTGTAGTTGTCTACAGAGGATAAGCAGGCAAATCCTGCCTGGTTATCGAGGCGAGGACATGCAGAGAAAGTGAGTTTGAAGGAGAAAAGCTGTAGCTATACACTCAATCTTGAGCAAATCAAGATTACCTGAAATCTATGTTATATTCAAAACAACAAAAAAAAAAAGTCATGGAACTCTTGAGTTCCAGAGCTAAAGCTTTGCTTCTCCTGGAAGATCAAACTAGCTACTAGAGCCCTGTCGCAGCCAGCCACCTTGTGCTATGTGAATTTAATGGGTCACCAAGACTTATATTCGGAGTAAGAGTAACATTAATCATGGGTATGTGAATTTGAGAGGCTCTGAAAGTAAATCTACAAAACAAATGGGAAAGGTCGTTCTCCCCTCCCTTGCTTGTGCTCACCCATGGCACTGTGCAGGCCATGCAGCTCGAGACCAGCTTCACGCACCAGAAATGTCAGATGCCATCTGACAAAGCCATAGGAGAGGTTTATGAGGCAGCTGCAAGTTCAGCTCACGTGGGAACAAGCAGCAAGCCTGGGAGCTGCGTGGCATGTCCGCATTGCCCTAACCAGAGGGAGCTGACAGGCGAAACAGAAGAAACTGTGCAAAAAGCATAGCCTAGGCTCAGCGCAAATGTACATGAGCCTCATCTTCTGATCCTGGGCAAGTGCTGAGCTTAGTTTGTCTCTTAGTCAAGTAAATACCAGGAAGACTCCCTCAGCCGCAATGGAATTGCCTCAGCTTCAAATTACTGCAAGTGAGAGAATGGAGGCATCTGGGAGGAGCGGCAAGGAGCTCTAATGGGGAAGACAGCGTCGTGCAGGAAAGGAGTAGAAAGTAATGGAGGAGTTATAGGTTCATGATGGAGAAAGCAACTTAGTTTATGGCTATGCCATTCTTGTGTTTGTTGCACAAGAGCATGCTCAAATTAACAGAAAATGTCTTGCTTTATGCACTGTTGTCTTCTTGCAATGCTGTTTTGAGCTGAGTTTCCTCAATTCATTTAATGTCGTTGCATTTTCATTTGAGGATCCACTCTGAACTTCGAGCCTAAGTTGGTGCTAAGATTTATTTGAGGCCAAAAAGGGTCTGAAAAACTTATCTTTACATTCCTCTTTGTGTCTCTCAAGCTTGTAGACATCAAATACAGATTAACTTTGGCCAAGTTGAAAGAAAAAAACAGGCATGAAAAAAATGTTATCCTATGATATCATTGCATTTGCAAGCCTGCAATAATGTTACAGCTCTACTTGGCAAGTTTCCTTTCCAATATTGCTGTATGTTCTTTTTCCTGCTGTTGCTCTATTAGCTTTCCGAGCCTGAAACTGCAGGGTAACTCCAGGGAAGGCTCAGATCATGTAATGCTAGTTATGGTACTTGCCTGCATATCATCTAGCTCCTCTGAGGTTTCTTAGGTCTGGTCTCCCATCCCAGTGGGACTTCAGGGCTGTCTGACCTGTGGGCCGGTTAGGCTACCTCTGGATTTCAGGTCCAAATTTGGTATCATGTACATTTTGCCTCCCCCACCTCTTCTTCAAACACTGTTTTCTTTCAGCTCCACAAAGGCGTGAGTGCCAATCACCTGCCGCTGCCTGGCTACAGCTTGGCAGAGTTGAACATCAAAGCTGCTGCTGCAGAACCACTTCAAAACCCTTTCAAGTTTTAGGACTTGACCAAGTAGCAGAAAGAGTGCTGGGGGAGCCGTTAGACACAAGGCGACTGGCTCTGTGCAGAAGTGCATTTTCCTCTTAACTTTACACAGTAAAAAGTAGTGAGTGATAGCCATAGTTTGGATTGTGCTTATTATGTTCATAAGGGTGGTGGGACCACCATCACCCTCTGACCTACGCTATGAAGAGGAGCAGAACTACCTCTATGTCTTCACCCATTTCTTGAATGAACCTTTTCTGAGGCTTGGAGAAGAGGCCTCACGCAAAAATCTGTTTCGACCGCAGGGAACTTTGTTTCAGTAAAGACACTGAATGCTTCCCCCTCTTTTCTTTTTTTTTTCCCACGCCACCTGCATAAGTTCAGTTTGCAGGTTTGTAACAACAGCAGCAAAGCAACAATTTTCTTTAAATGTAATATGTGCCCCGCTGCCTCTCCTGGAGATTAATTGAACTGCTTGTCATTTTTGCAAGGTCCTAACTTTGCCTGCTCTGTGCATTGCACGCATTTGTGCAAACTTAAAAAGGGCTGTATGAGGCGAATGTAAAGAGTGCAGCCATATCTCTGACTGCTAGGCTGGCATCTTCTGTGGATTAGGTATGATTCCACTGGTTTCTGTCTTACAGCAGTAATACGAAGAGACTTCATACAAAATCTTGCATTTTTTAAAGTTATCTATGAAAGCACAGTTTAATAATGAGGAATCAGTTAAGGGTCATGAAATTTTGTTTGTTTGTTTGTTTCTCAAAGCTAGCATGCAGGTATTAGGTCTGCACTATGCTTTAGGCATCACTGCACTTTAGCCTCTGCTGCACATGCCGGCTTTTCTTAAAAGCGCTAGAAAACGCTCTGGGGCCCTTTGTTGAGTTCTCCCATGGCAGCACATACCACCTCATACATCTGCAAGCCTGCGTCTTCCACATTCCCATGTTGTTATACAGTTTTAGTGTGCTGAGAACGACAGCGATGGGATGTACAGGAATTCTGGCGTTGGAGTGATGCTGCCGGTGCACGGGGAGTCGGGATTTCCTAAGGCAGAGTTGACAGTTGCAGTTCTGCATACTGCAGCAGGAGAGATGCATGCTCAAAGGCGAGAAGCTGCCAAAGAATCATCTGCTAGAGGTTTTTGGTTCGGATTCTGAGCAGGAAAATGTCTTTGGTAGATCTACTCAGGCTTTCCAGGCCTAGTAAAAATCTGTGTAAACACTTCTGCTAAATGAAGACTTCAAGGGATAACTCATGGATGGTGTTAAAGACGGTCTGTTAACGATTTCCATGAATACACTGCATTTGCCAAGTGGTATTTTTGTAACCACTAACATCCCCCCAAACACGTTTTGCCAAAATTTCTCTTGTTTCAGAACTTCACAGTATATTTCAGGATTTTTTCGCTTCTGCTAAATCCAGGATTTAAAACCAAGGTCTATTGCGAGACCTTCAAAGATTTGTTAGCTGGGAGTAAAGGCCTGAGTTGTCATATAAGATACGGTCTTTGTACATTAAACCACTATCTTGTAGGCTTTTCTAGTATTGTAAAAAGAATTTGATTTTTTTTTTACCGAAACACCAAAACTATTATCATTCTGTTACAGAAATGCATCTTTGTAGACTGCTCAATCTAGCTTAGCAAATGTACTGAAACGCAGAGAGAAAAGACCTTCAAAACTAGTCTATTTTAGACTTTCAGAAGTCTGGAAGACTTTGATCTCCAGGGCTAAAGGCCTCGCATCAGTGTGGTGCTCGATCCAGCAGCGGTGATCCAAATTTCCTTTGCAATTCGCAAAGCCTGAACAGCCCATGGGATCACTGCGCAGCAGTGGGACATGCTCCATTTGTCCGGTGCTGAGCATGTTCCCCAGCTGAGAGAAGCAAACCAAAGTATCGAGGTGGTAGCACAGAATGCCTGATGTCCGTTAATTTTAACTGAAATGATTCATGATAAATAGGCGAGAGATTCACGACGTGAATATGATCATTATCCCTTTCCACTAGTGTCTGCTTAGGGTTTCTCTGTTTATCAGCCTGAATTATTCAGAGAAATTAAACTGTAATCTCCATGCCATCCATTAGTTGGAACTCTATTTGCATATAGCAGTTGGGTTTTGGCAATCAAAAAGAGGAATATTTTGCACAACAAGCTGCCTGCCAAAAAAAGATCCTCTGTGCAGTGCTTAAGACTGCATAGGAACAGGAATGGTAAAAATAAGATGGGGATCGAGAAATATCCATTGGAACAAAGATGGGCCTTTCACAGACTGTTAGAGAATAGGCTGTGCTTTGGCCCTGTGTTTGATCTTTGTCTCACCTGTAAATCTTTTTTTCTTTGTTAAAACGTACAGCTGGCAGTAAAGTTTTCTCTTGGATGTCAATTAAAACAGTGGCAAGCCAGGCAATAAGGAGATGGGTAATAGATTTATTTGGACCTGGATTTATTTGGATTCCTGTTTTAGAGGCATCATGACAAAATAGTGGAAACAAAACTTTAGACGTGCCCACTTATCACTTACTTGCCTTATCACAAAGTAACAGATACCTCTAGATGCCAGTCTAAATATAAAACCATATTTTGAAATGAATAGTAGATGTTTGCATTAGAGAGACTTTATCATGTCTGGAATCTTAAATTTAAGGCCTAATCCCACTCCACCTGAATAAAGCAGGAGTTTTACTTCAGATTTAACAGGGAACATGCTTGGAACCATCATGAAAAGGGTAGTTCAGACTTGCTGGGCCATTTTAGAGGCATAAAGTAAAATTCCTTCTTGAAGGAGCAGAATCTGGACCTTTTACAAACCAGCGCACTTAGAAAAGAGAAAATTTTGGCATGAGAATAAGCCAAAAAAGCAGGAAGAAAGTACATTGAGGAGATATACCCCTTACCATATCTATTTTAGGTCCAGAAATGCTCAGAGGATATATGTCGCTACAGATATTTCACTCGGGTAGGGAAAACATGCACATGAGTTGGGTGCTTGTTTTATGGACAAATCATACAGCTACTGAACGTTAAGCAGCAACAGTTACGTTGTATGAAGGCACTTACAGTTTACAATTTCAGATGGTAAATAATACCCTGCTTGTCCCAGTCTGTCCTAACGCAGAATGTTCTGGGAGATGTTTCGGGGTGACCAATACCCTCGGCAGAGGCCCGGGCTCCCTGTGGCCTGTCGGTCCTCATGTGGCTGTCGGGTGAAGGGCTATTTCCAAAGGGCAGCCCCGAGCCGCAAGTGCTCGGAAAGTCCAGATATGATCCACTGCTGCTACAAAAGCCTCCTGCTTCTCTTCACGCTTAGAGCTCGTGAAACCTTGCTGCGCACAGGGACAACAGTGTCTGTCTCTCTGGGCAGGGGAGTTCAGGAACCGTGAGCGTAGAGGTGATGCTTCGATGTGCTCTGTTGCTGGCTTGCTTCCACTCAGTTTGCTCCATTACAGTTTTGGAGGAGCAGGAAAGGTGCATAATTAGAGCAATTTACTCTGTTTGACTTTTACTTACGCAGACCTAAGCAGCACTTGCATGGGACAGGTCAGACCTCTTTGTCTCTTCCATCGCTAAAACCTCTTCCTCTAGAAATCTGATTTATCTGGAGCTGCAGAAATTATTTCTAATTCAGAAAGCCAGAGGATGCTGCTAGCGGGAGGCACGAGTGCCATGTAACAGCCACACAGAGGTATGTTTCTGCACAGCCTGGCTGAAGTTTGTAACGTGTTGAGTATCAGCTCTGTCATGACAGCATCTGAGTGCTTCTCTGGTTCAAATATTTGAGTTGTAAAGGAATGAGGAAACTCTGTCTATTATCGGTGGGGAAGTTACATACAGAGATACTGAGACCAGATTCACAAGAGCGTTTAACTATTTGGGAGCTGGTATTCTTTCAAATCCAGACTTTATGTGACTTACCCCAAATCCAGAGGTGTTCACAGCAAAGCGTGGGACTAATGCGGGGAATATGAAGACTTAAGTCAATACCTTAACCCCACATCCTCTCTCCACTGGAATCCTTTCGCCATCAAGGCAGCTTTAAAAGTAAAAGCGGTGCAACCCATACCCAGACTGCAATGAGCCTTCATGCAAATCACCTTGTGTTTTGCATGTGTAACGCCATATTTTATTACTGTTTTAACTGACACTTCTAAGCCTTGCAAGCTAGCAAGGGGAAAAACTAACTCGTTTCAAAACAGCAGGGTAACCTCGCTTTGCACAGCAGTGGCCACTGCTCCTCCGGAGCATGCTGAGCCGCTCTCTCATTCCAGCGTTTAATTTTAGCATATAGACCTCACCTGGTCAACGTAATAACTATTCCTCTAATATTTAAGAGATCTCCTGGCACAGGTGAGAATGGCTCATGTAAGGCAAGTTCACTGTCAGTACTAATAACCGCAATGTTTATCTTAGCCTCCGATGCCGAGTATGTAACCACAAAGATCTCAGACGAGAAGTGCGAGTTGTCTGTAGATCCCTTCAAAGTCACTGCAAGCACTTTTGAAAATCAGGGTTGAAATAAGTTGGACTGGAAAACTGAAATCTCCCTTCTGGAGTTCACTAGCTGCTTATGAAAATGCTGGCTCAGCTGAACCCTCCTTCCTCCAATTCTCCAGTTTTATTGGCCCAAGTTTGACCGGAGAGAAACTGCCAAGAGAAAGCCCAACATTTAATACTCCTGTTGAGTCTCCTAAGTGTTAAAAAAGTGTCACGGCAAAGGCTCAAGTCATACACCCGTAAATGGAGGGAGCCCTAAACGGACTAGCCCCAGAAGGCTCAGAGTGGCCAGGAAGCAAAAGCCAGCACAGTTGGAATGACTCCCTGGATCTGGAAACGGGTGGAAGCTGTGACCGCGGCACAGAGGCCTCTGCTCAAGGGTGTGAGGTTCAGTATTATGCTTTGGGCATTTTGTAGGGAAAAGTCATTTAATAAAAGCAAACATAAGGGTTTTCTGAGGGGCAGCTTTGATCCTGACTCTTCATTTTCAGGCTAAATAGCCCCGGTGCTCCCAGTCACACAGTGCCCTATATTGCACCTGATGGAGATGGGAATCAGAGCTGTGGGCCAGCTTGGGCTAGTTACCTCGTTTGCTCAGATGGTTTTTTTGTGTGCTGGCAAGGTAGATACCCCTTCCCTAGGGCAAGAGCAGCAGAGGCAGGAGTGAGGCTGGGAGCACCACAGCCCAAGGCAGAGGTGAGGACGCAGAGAAGAGCAGTGGGAGCTCCTGCCACAGCCCACTCGGGTGCAGTAAGTCGATCTGCCCCAGCTGTCTCTGGCATCAGGCTGGAGCTCTGTGGAGAGCAAATGGACAGGGCAGGAATTTGGTCTGCTAAAAATAGTAGCTGTCCAGGCCCTGGTGGCTGGCTGTTTTCCTGCTGTGGGCTGGACCTGAGGTGGAGACCCTCTGGTGTGGGGAGCCCCACTTATGTTGTGGCTTGGTGTCTCCCTCTGTTGGGGCTGGGCAAGCAGCCCAGAGGCCATGGGGATGGTCCCTACCCTGGGCACAGTGCCTCTTTGGGGGGGGGGGTGCTGTCATGGGGAAGGCACCCCCAAATATTGGGGGAGGGTGACCTGCACTGGGGGCTCCCCTGGGCACTTGGTGCCTGTCCCCTCCTGGGGCTTTATTTTTAGCACCTGTGAGCAGTGTGGGAGGCCCCCTCTGAGCAAAGCTCCCGAGGAGCTGCTGCATCGGGCTCCCCACTGTGAGGTGGGTGCAGACCGCACTTCCCCCCCCCTCCCCCCCCCGACGGCGGCCCCCTGCCGGGAGTTTTGCCCCTGCCTGTGAGGACGGGACGGGGCGGGGGGCAAAGACGAGAGGAGCCCCAGGTCCCAGGGGAGCAATTTGCCCCTTCCTGGTTCCCGAGAGGGGATGGGGCAGCGTTGGGGGGGGGGGGGGTAGGCTCTACCTGCTTCCCCCCTGCCGCCCCCCCCCCCCCCCCCGGCTCTCGGCGCTCCGGCGACGGCAGCAACAGGCTGTCGGTGCCCGGGGGGGCCGCAGCCTCCCCGCTGTGTGCCGGGGAGGAGGGGGGCGGCAAGGGGGGTGTCTGCGCGGCTGGGTGCTGGGGAGGGGGTGCGGGGCCCCGAGGGAGGGGGGTGCCGGGGGTTGCTGTGGCTCCTGCGCCCGGCGAGCCGTAACCCTGCCGCCGCTCCTGCAGTGCCGCGGACGCGCGTCCTCCTCCCCTGCGCGGCTGCGGCTCTGCTGCTCCATCCCGGCATTGTTAGGCGAGGATGCAAGAAATAAATAAATAATAATAAAAAAAATCCAAGCAAACAGCCGAAGGCGCTTCTCTCTTCCCCCCCCCCCCCGGTCGGTGGGACTCTCAGGCCCGGCTGCGCTGCCCCGGCCGCGGGGAGGGGAGGCCGGGCCGGGGGCGGGGGAGGAGGCGGCGGCCGGAGCCGGCAGACACAGGGAAATCGCTTTTGTCTCCGGCGCGGCGGGCGGCGGCGGCAGGGCTCGGTGCTGCGGCTGCCGGCGGCCCCGCTCTCCGCGCTCCCCCGCGCAGGCAGCGCGGCGCCGGGCTGCCCGCACCCGCACCGCCCCAGCACGCAGCTCGCCTTTCTTTTCTTTTCCCTCCCCACCTCCCTTTTTTTTTTTTTTTTCCTTCTCCTATTCTATTATTATTTTTGCCTGCTCGGCGTAGAGGATCCCCCCGCACGCACGCACGCTTCCCCCCTCCTTCCCCCGCCCCCGCCGGAGGTTTCTCTGGGTCCAGCCGGAATCCGCGACTCTCCGGGGGGATTTTTCCGCCCAAGCTGGGTTCTATGAGCGGGAAGGTGATCAAGCCCAAAGAGGAGAAAGATGCTTCCAAGGGTAAGGCGAGCCCCGCCGCTCGGGCGGACCCGCGTGTGCCCCGAGCGCCGCGGGCTGGGAGGGGGCGCACCGTCGGGGGACCCCCCTCATCCCGGCTATCAAGGCGGAATCGCCGCCTGCCCAGCGGGGCTCGGCTGGCGGGGGCCGCACCGAGCTCAATGCGGCACCGCCGAAAGTAATTCCCCCCACCCCAGCCCTTCCCTGGTGGGGCAGGCGCGGGGGGCGGCCATCGCCATGGAGACGCGGGGGAGCGGGGGTACCGCGGGTGCGGACCCCCCCCCCCCGGGGCTGCGCGGGGGGTGGCCCCAGCTGGGGGGCAGGAGCCCCTCTCGGGGTGCCGCTTGGACGGAGGGGGAATGCAGAGCCTGTCTTTTGGGTGCATGGGGGGGCCCCATCGCTGAGTGCATGTGAAGGCCCCTCAGCTTGGGGGGGTGCATGTTGGGGGGGCCTAGCACCCCTCTCTGGGGGTGCATGTTGGAGGGGCATGGGGTGCACGTGGGGGGACATAGCCCCCCTCTCCGGGGTGCCCGTGCAGGTGGCTGCGCTCCCCCTCTGCGCCGGGATGTGCATCCCCTGCGCGGCTCCCGCGATGCAGCGCTACCTGCGCTTAGTGCTGTAGGAGCGCACTGGGATAAGTAGCTGGTGCCTGCGGGCTGTGTGTCTTTCCAGTAAGTAGTTTTTCTGTGCATTTGTAAGTAATCCTGCATATCTCCTCCAATGCGCACCTGTGCGGTAGGTTGGTACTGTTGGGATATCCAGGTGCAGGGCTGTGCTCTTAGCAGCCTCTGCAAGAGAAAACTGTTCCTCGTTTACTAATTCCATAAAACAGAGCAGATACTTTGCTGGTATGTGTTTTTAGCAGTCTGAGAGGGTAAATCCTGATAATTCATGGTTTTTATTCTTTTTTTTAACTTTTTGGTTTCTTGGTTTTGAAAGTTTAACATTGGCTTTTGGAGGCCTTTTAACTCTATCTTTTCACTTCTAACTATGATATGTCTCACACTCAATACCTTCATCAAATTTTTTCTTTGTCTGTCTTGTGGCGAACATGAAAGCCCACTGTTCAAATGCATTGCAAGACTTTACACTTTCTAAATAGATATTTTTGTCTTAAATTATTTTCTTTCATGTTGAATAACTACTCTTTCTTTACGGTGGCCTATTCACCAAAATGCTCTTTAAATTATTTAACAAGCAACGCAGAACAAAAGACTGCCGCATTTGTGAGGAATTATTTTGCATGATTTAGAACTGTTATCCTACACAAAAAGAGTTTGCCATCCCTGTGCTTTAGTGAGAGCTCTGCTGGTTTTTAATGTGACGTGCATATTCCGTTTTTGTGCTATGATTGCAAATCTTACTGGCATTTTAACTTCATGTTTTGAATCACCTGCATATAGGTTTTGTGACGTGTGTGTTTCAAAACACTGGGGCAAAGGCATTGGTATGTGCTAGTAATGAGTCATTAATGATTAGACACACAAGGCATTGATTCCTGTGGTGACAATGTACCAGAAGGTGTATATTGTGTGAAACCCGAGGAAAAAAAGCCAATGCTGGTTTCCTGCCTTGGGGAGCCAGTGGTGATCTTTTGGAGGTAGTATCAAAACTTTCTTTTATCACAAAGTAAAGAGACCGTTCTAGATATAACAGGAGGAGTCAGTGGTACGTGTGTGCGGTGGTTCAGTACTGCTGTAGGAAAGTGAGTGATGGTTACGGTGTGTGAAATGTATTTTTAAAAAGGGTCCAGGTATGGGTGTAAGGAGGTAGTATTTAGCAGTTGAAGGCCATACATAAAAAATATATACACCTTTAGAGTCTGGCCGTGAACTGAAATGGATTCCCCCCCCCCCCGCCCCCAAACCAACTGAATTTTGTCTTGCTGGTTGTGAGTAACACAGCTTTAATGTTTAATTTGGATCAAGTCCTTGTGAAAACAGACTGTTTTTTCTGTGTACTGAAACAGGGCTTTCTCTGGAAAGTGTAGGCTCTCACCTTCAGCGCCCTTCTGTAGCTGTCCTGGGGCACTGCCTGTGCTTCAGTCGTGTGTGTTTTGGTTAACTGCTCTTTGAAAGAATAATGCAATCAGGCATCATGCCCCAGTAGTTTGTTGTGGAGATATTTTTGTGTACCCCACATCCTGCAAGAGATATGGTGCAATTTTAACACCTGCTGTAAACAAAGCTCTCCCATGACTATATTTGCCTAATAAATGTTGACTACTTTCTTAGTAAGGGTAGCATCAGCCTTACTGCTGACGTTTCCTAACGTATTGGAGGCTCGTGCTTGTGACGAGACTTTTCTGCCGTGTTTTCTACAGAACTTCAGGAGGGCCAGATTCAGTCCTAATAGAAACAGCTCCTTTGGGTAATGTGTTGAATGGCACTTCAAACAGCTGGCTTTTGGGTGGGTTTGTGGAGAAAAGCCTGATGCGTACAGAATCCTCAAAGGCTGTGGATCTTGGTAAGAAGCAGCATGATCCTGTGCAAGTAGTTATTGTCTTGTGATGGATATTTTCAGTCAAAGTATCCTCTCTTGCAAAGCCCTGCAGGCTTCAGTAGAGTTGCACAGGTGTAACGAGTACCAAAATCGGTTTTTAGAGGAATACTTCTCTTGGTACCTTTTCTTACGGCAAAGGGGGAAGTAACTGCTTGCTTCAGGGTTTTTTGACCGCATTTACAAGTCCTACCTGGAAACCGTGTGGATGACTCTTTTGTTCAAAACTTGGCTGCTTTTAAAACTGGCTGTGGATGTTCAAAAACTTAGTATTCCAGTTGAAACAAACCCTTTAAATCAAGATAATGAAGCCGGAGTGTGCACTTTTGCTTTCTGCAAAATGCTGAAGTAATTGTGAAAATATATATATGATTGCAGCCTCTTGCCCTGTGAGGCTGCGGGGCGCAGAAGCCCTGAGCTGTCTCGCGGGGGCAGCTGGCCACGCCGCTGTCCCAGTGCGGTGGTGGTCTGTGGGAGCGAGCGGCTCGTACCTGCGAGCAGCATCGTCCTCGCCGTGCTGGCGACTTTGAGTGCAGGTTGGGATCCGGTGTCTCTCTGCTTCCTGCTCTCGGGGTTTAGCAGGAGCGTGAGGTGCTCAGGAACAGCAGCTCAGCGATCATCAATAACCAACCTCCTTGGAGAGGAGCTGTTAAGCGTTCAAGGAATATCCCTAGAGAAATCCTCGTTGCTGGCGGTTAGGTTTGTTCTTGCCGCGTGGCTTGTGTGCGGAGAGCTGCATGTGTGGCAAAGCAGGTGACTTTGCCTAGTTCTCACTCTAGAAGTTTTTACTTTGCACTTTGAGAATGGTGTATCCAGGTGTCCCCAATAGCTTACCTGGGAGAAGTCTTGCTCCATTTGGGGCAGTATCAACAATTATCCAGTTTGAATAACATTAACCTTTTAGTTGAAGGAGAAATGTTGGGCAGTGGAATAATACAGGGCTTTGGAAAATGACCTGAGACCTGCTGAAATCTGTGGATTTTCAACCCAGGCCTTACAGAGGTCCTGCTGCTGGTGTTGCAGCTGAACCCTTCCCGTAGGCTGCATTTCAATGTGCGAGTCTGTCTGTCTGAAAGTCAAGTGGCACAGGAGAGAATCCAAAACTAAACCCAAGGAGTAGGTTCTTCTGTATTTGTTTTTTCTTTTTACCTGTTTAATATGTTGTTGTCATCCCTCGTCGTGGCGGATGCGGGAGGTCTGTCTCTGTCCCCTTGCTCTTGCTGCGAGGAAGCTTGATCGCTTCATGCACAAGTCCGATAACGCCAGCCGGAAGCAGTGACAAAATGCAGACACTATTTTCTTCTCCAGAAAGCAAAATCGGAGGAGTATTTTTTTCAAAGCTGATCGCTCTAATCTGAGAAGAGCGTACTGAAATTGTGACAGTAAGGGTGAAGACTTTGGAAGTATAGGTAGTAGTCTAATTTAGTGGCAGCAGGAAACAAAGCCCTTAAAGAAAGCACCAGGCAGGAAAAATAGAAGTCAAAATTTTGAGATATCTATTACTGCTTTTCCTGACTTTATAGGCATATAGTATAATGCAGCTTATGATTGAAAGAGCTGTAGAAAAGCTGACAAAAATAAAGAAGCTGATCTCAACAGTGATATTTCCATAGCACTGAATCATGAGAAAGCAACTTACTTCAGGGACTGAAGAAGAGCAGTGCAAAGGCGACGTGTAAGCTGACCACGTCTTGGGCTGAGTCCACCGAAGCAAAATTAGCAGCAAGTGCCGAATGGCGCGGGGGGGGGCAGGGAGCCCCGGTGCTAGCTCACTTCTGTGCTGCGTGGCCGGCTCAGGTGGAAGGCAGGGGGTTTGTGTGTCTGGTTATCAGAAGTTCAGGTGCCAGGCTGCTTTTTTGCGTCCCAGAAAAATGAAACCCTGGCAGACTTTGTCAGCGACAGCGGTTGGGCACATGAGCTTGTTTCTGTTTGGGCAGATGTTTGCCAGCAATGGACTGGGTCATCTTATGGTCAATTGGTGTGATTGATGCATCAGAAGCTGTGTTTGGATTGTAAACATTTAATGACACTAAAGAATGAGTAGTTAAACTCTGGTTTTGTTCCACGTTATAAATGAGGAAGAAATCTGTTCGTCCTGTCTGAAATTTGAGATTGCAGATCCACTTTGAATAGATGCCTGCATCACCCACTGGAAAGCAGCAGCCAAAATCTGAGGCTTGATTTCTTCCTTCCCCCCCCCCCCCCCCCCCAAACCATCCTGGATATTAACATTGCAGGTTACAATAGACACTCATTTCTTGGCTGGGGTCCTGCTCCATTCAAAATTGTCGTTGACACCAGTGGGAGCTGCCTGTGGCATTGCCTCCGATTAGTGGGCGGTTGTTAATGTGCCCATGCTTGGGATATTTGCAGTGACTGCCTCCTGCTATGACTCACTATCTGTCACTGCCTTGGGTTTCCACAAACTCTACAGCAATTCTTTACAAAAAGTATCGTCGTTCCCTCTAAATCCCAGGGCGGTGGTCTCTGACATATGTAGAGAGAACTCCAGCAATTAAAAAATGGAAATGGCCTTTGAGATCAAGGTGCCAGCGTGCTCTTTGCTGAAGCTCCGTAACGATTTTCAGTGTCCGCTGAGGAGAGCTGCGGTAAGTCAGGATTTTTAGACGCTTGCTCCAGACTTTGGAGAACTAATTTGTTGCATGGAAGGTAGTGAAAGATAGGTGTGTGTGTTGTATTTCTTGGCTTCTGGAATAAATCTTGAAACAATAATAGTTGCTTCTTGGCAGATTGCAAATCCCATCTTCAAAGGAAAAACTCCCAGGCAAATGCTCCTTGGGAGATAAGCAGCCCCACAGAGCGTTGCAGGGGGCTGCAAGGGGGTGAGGACTAGCATCCACAGCAGATGCATACAAATTGGCTTGGCTCATATTCCTGGCATCTCTGGACTACAGCCACCCACAGTAAGCTGGAGACTTGTCCTTACGTGTATTTGTGCCAGTTTTACTCTGATTTCCTGCAAGGCACTGGTCTTACCCCTATGCTTTGGGAATTTTATCCCAAAGGATAGTCTTGAGTCAAATGAATGTTAATGCTCTTCCTCTTCTCCTTGTTGTATGTTACTGCTCTAGTGTGTTTTGGAAGCAGGGAGTGTTGCAGAGTTGCATGAACCACCTCCTCAGGGCAGAAATGTGGCAAATTCTGCTTCTGTCTCTTCCCTGCAAGCACTGCATGTACACTTTTATGAAGTACTCTGTAAATTTACAGTGTATGGTCAATCCTGTGTACAAACAGAGCATTTGTAAATCTGGGAAGTCATATTTTCCATATTAGAGGACCACAACTAAATATTTTTAGACCAGGGTCCTTGTGCATGTGAGTTGACTTATATTGGAGAGGAGTTGCTCTGTTGATGTCGCAGAGATGAGAGGTACTTGGGGTCTGTGCAGTTTAGTTGTGGATGCTCTTAGAGATTTGGATCTCTTGTTGGACCAAAACTTTTCTAGCCGTTCGGACCCCTTTTAGTTGAGTTTGCTTCTAGGCCTTGTGTGCCTCAAATGTTGTCTTTTTTCCCCAGCTGTTTCTGTTGGCCTAATGAAATACCCCAGTTTTCCCAAACTCGCATCTTGGCCAAGCTGTCGTGGAAAGAAATATGTCAAAAAACTGAAATGAAACAGCTAAAGGAGTGTTATTTACAGTAGTTTTTTTGTGGTCCCTTATGCAAAGGGCTTCCTTGAGATGTCTAGTCTGGCTGCTTGCTCGATATTTGTATTGTTTTGCTGAGAGAAACAAAGGTGAAATAACTTGAATCCTACCCTTGGGCAGGTAACAATTCGGTGCTTTTCAAGAAGCTAGTGTAAAGTGAGACTGTGTTCTCCACTTAATTAGTTTTGTGAGAGTGATGGGTAAGGCAAGGTCAGTGCTTAAAGGAAGAAAGGGCTGGCGAGGACTGAGCACTTCTGGCGCTGTTTGAGTAATTAGAGCCGCGCTGAGGTGGAGGGGAGCAGAGGGGACTGAACTGAGGCAGGAAGAAGAGACTCCCGCAGCAGCAGTTGAATTGCCCTGTTTGTGGTCCACGTTGTCGCGCACGCACTTTCGACGTGACTAACGCGGTGGTGGTGGTGGTGGCGGCTCAGCACCTTTGGTGCCGTGGCTGCAATCGGAGCTGAAACGAAGGTGTGTTTATAGAGACCCTTCTGTGTGGCCCGAGGCATCTCTAGGTGCTTTCCAGCTGCGGCTTGGCAGAATTTATATAAGGCTCCATTTGTTGCTTTAAGAATAAGTTGTTTAACCAGTACTCGGTACTTTTGGTACATGTGCGTTTAGTTACCACCTGATTTATAACAAATTTCATTTCTTAGTGGGATCAGGTTGAATTCATGCACTGTGCGAGTGGTTCATGGGCCTTTGGCTTTTGTAAAGTGGCAGTTTCACGTCTGCATCGTTCATGCATGCCAACCTGGGCAATCCAATGCCATTGCTGTGCTGCTCGGAGGTCCTCTGTCCCCTTGTTTGTGTAAGCTCTAATGCCCAAAACTGGCAGTGGAAATGTGGGATTTCATCAGCAACGATGCTAGTATCCCTGGGATGATTTTCCTGTTTGTCCTCCATCCCCTTAAAAAGAACTGTACCAAGAAGGTAAATATTTGTGCAGTGATTTGGTAATGAAAGATGGCTTTATGGCTCTGCTACAACTTCGGATGATGATGGTAGTAATCTGCTAATTGCCCTTCTTATTAGAAAGGGCCAAGAGAAAGAAAATGAAATGGAAAATTCTGTCTTTCCCCTGGACATAAAAGTTCCTTCCATTTATGTCAGCAGTTTCACCTGGGAGTTGAGCTCTGTAGGCAGAAGGAGGAGATGATTGCTGGGAACTCCCAGCAGGTTTATCTAGACTATTTGTATGCTTGCTTTAATTGTAAAAGCCTAGGAATTATGAACCTTTTCCTTCCTGCCTCCCTATAATCTGAAGTATTTGCAAATCCAGTTGGTAATTAGCAGGAATCTGGTTTTGTTTCACGTCTTTGTTCACTTTACATATTGGATTCTCACAATTTTCCTCATGTTGAAGGTGACTTTTTCTAAAATTCAGAATAATCCTGATTTACATTAAACCAAGGGGAAACATGCAGGGGTCTTCTTGCATAAAATGATAAGAAAGATAAAATGGGGGAAAAGAGGAAAGGAAAGCTTAGCAGGAATGGGAACTAGGAGACAGTTGGAAGAAGTAATGAGCATTATAGAATAAGCTTGAAATGATCTACAGCACATCATCTGCTCTGATCTCAGTCAGACTGAGCTTCAGAATTGCAAGTTTCCTCAGGAATATTCATTCTGCTGTGAAATGCTCTTACCTGCCCAGCAGGCGCAAGCGGAGAGAGCGCGCTTTCTGGAGACTTTGGTTTTTTGGATGATGTTTTCACTAGTTGCCAAAACCTAAGGAGGTGTCAGGCACCTTTCTTTGCCTTGCCTCTGTACGTAGTGCACTGGTACTGGCCACAAGGTCTGAGTAGTTTGAGCTGGACTTACGCTCAGACCTTGCAGAAGTGCTTTAAAAGTGCTTGAGTGGAAATGTGTTTTCTTTGGATTTTACACCAGCTGGGAGTTTCCATACAGCTATGTTTTTCTATTCAGTAGACACAGGAATTTCTTATGTTGCTCTTATATTCTTAGTTTGCCTGAGCTGCGCTAGAATCCTACCTTGAAAATGTTATTTTGTTATTTTACTTATACCCAGCACTTCAAACCGCTGTCACTTACAGTTTGTTCCTCTGAGTGCTGCAAGAGGATAAACTGTGATGGGCCCAATTGCCACTGCAAGCTGTTGTCGCTTCTCGTGGGGAAGAGGACTGAAATCCTTGAACTGTGAAAGTCTTTCTGGTGCACTAATGATGTGGTATTTTGGGGAGTTGTAGTGGCAGGAATTACGGGTGCGTGCATTTCTTGGGGGGGGTTATAATTAGTAGCTGTCTGAGACCATTGCGTGGTGCGGGTGCTTTCTGCCAACTGTTACTGTAGTATTTCTTTTGACCGCAAACAGGAGGAAGGTCTCTGCAATCACACTGATGTACAATCAGTACAGTTTTGTTTGTAACGTGCTCTACTTTAGCAACTACATTTGCGTCTCCTCTTGCATGCCAGTGACTGAAGGTTCAGAGCCTGCCAAAAATAGCTGACTGTTTTCAAATGATTAGGTAAGAAGTGGAAGGATGTTCATCTGCTGCCCTTCTTTCCCCCTTCATTTCCCTTTGTTGCCTTATAAAGAGTGAGCGATGCTCTTTATTTTGGTGGGAGTTGGTAAAAGAATTAATGTGGGAGCGGAATAAGCCAAAAGGGATCAAATACCAAATTTCTTCCTGATCAAAAGCAGAAAGATTATGATGATAGTCCTAGAAGCTGAAATTTTGGGATGAAGTATGACCTGTTTCTGTTCCTCTGCTGGCTTCAGAGCATGTCCTGGCCGGGGACAGGTGCTTTTGGAGGCCAGTAAGGCAGATGGGTGCATTTTGGAAGCTATGTTTTTAGTTTCTGTGGGTGGAGGATGTTTTAACCAAGCATCAGTGCAAAACCAGTTTTCAAGTTTGTCCTTGGAAGGAATTTGTATCAAATGATTTCTGAGGCACTGAGAGTAACAAATGGGTTTAAATACTGCTTTCATATGAGATCTCCAAAGACTAGGAGGTGGGAAGCAGTGAAAGCTTTATGGATATTAAGGAAGTAACATGCAAAAAGACACCACGGAAGACCGGAGGAGGATAAAACAGGGCAGTGCAATGCCTGGGTGTTTGTTTAGACCACTTAAATTGACAGTAGAAATGTGTAAGAAAGCGGGATTATCTAGAGCTCTGGAAATGTCCATTCTGTTTCAGGACAACTGCAGAGTTTAGACAGTGTTTGTTCCCCCCATTGGGACATAAGCAAAACTTCTTTGAAGCTACTCGGGACAAAGGAGTGTACCAGAATTACTGTGAAAACTTGGCAGGTTTTTACTTAATCTGTGTCCTTGCTCCACCTTGATCTGAGAAGCCCTCCAGTAGAAGCTGATGTTTTTGCAAGACTTTTGAGAATGCTCAAAAGTATCTAAATCTCCTTTCTGATTGATGCTGGGAATAGGTTTTAGAATATTACGGTTTAAAAAAAAAATTGAACTAAGCAGAAATATAAGTGAGTCAGTGGCTTGGAGGATGGCAAGAAGTTTTGTAGTGAAATAGTGAGGTTTTTTGTATGTGCTTTTAGGACTGAAAGTGTGTTGCTTCTATTTCAATGAATAATATGCAATGAAGGAGGAACTTTCAATTGCTTTGAGATTTGCAGAGGGAATAAGACACGGAGATTAGAATGCAAGAGGGAGAAAGCACGATGGAGTGGTAGGAGAAAACAAATCCCAGGGAACTTTCAATGTCAGAAAATTAGCTTTGAAAAGGCTCTGGAGAGCACGAGGAAGCTGAAAAACGTAATGGAAGAGGGAAGATTATGGGCATAATTTATCACTGCTTCCGGGAGTGTAATAATAGCCTGGCTACTGTATTTTTGCACTACAGAGCATGGTTTTATGAAGACCATAAAAAGTGATGGGGGTGGCTCAGGCGGGAAGTGATCAGTGGAAAGGGTTTTAGCAGAGCCAGGATCAAGGTAAGGATGAATCTTGTGGTGAGGTAGTGACGCGGCTAGGGAGGCACAAGGAGGAAAAGGAGCTAATGAGTTTGCTGCAACTCTGGGGCTTTTTACAAGAGGACCAGAGACACAGGATGACGGTCACTGTTGGTAGGAGCAGGCAAAACTGTTGGAGTTCGAGCCACTGAAGCTGTTGTGGATATTGTGTACACAAAGAAATACCTTTGTGTATAGGATTAACTCACTGAGCTGATTGCCTAAATAGCTTTTTACCACTTAGAAGTTTTGGTATTTGTCAGGAAAGCACCCAAACTGGGAAGTGGCAGGGAGAGGCTGAACTTATTAAAAGAGATAGAACTGAGTTTACAGATTAAAATTGATAGTAACTAAAGACTAGAGCCCCAGCTCTGTGTAGTGGTGGTCCAGTCAGAACTCAAGGATCTAAAAAGCTCCTGTTGTCTAGTTTGACTTTTTTACTGCCTCCAGGGTTTAGTATGTTGAAGTGTCTTTGTGGTGCTTATTAAAATCTGTCCTGCATGTATTGGTTCAAACGCATATGCGTGAAACTACTTGTTTGAATAAAGTCTTCAAATTGTTGTCTTTCTATGCTCAAGTTTCCCAAAGTCTAACTCTCTGCTTACCATTTTAAAAAAAAACAAAAATCCTGGGCTTGCACTGGGCTGAGGCAAATGTTGACCCTCACAGCCAGTGTTGTGAAAGCCAGAGTGCTTCACTAGTATCGGTGAGCCTTGTGACGTTCAAAAGTGAAGTCTGGAAGTCCTGCTTGATTTGATCTGAAATCTGGGGAGCCCTGTTACAGAGGGGAGGAATAAGTTTACTGGTGTATTGCAAGTAATATGTAGCCTGGGGCGCGCACACACATTTCCATTGAATTTAAAGCGAGCACTTCTACCCATAAGACTTTCCTTGTGTAAGGTGACTAACCAAGATGTGATTATCTGATGTAATTATTTGGAAATTGAGGCCAAATCTTGTTTTCACTGATAAAGCAGCTTAAAAGAAAATTTAGGCACCACTGTATTTTCTAGTGGCATAAGCAGAGTTCTCTGTTATAGTATTGAAAGAAAAGAATCCCAAACAGCCCTGTTCTTGAAGCCCTTAAAATAAGGCAAATATTAGGCAGTAGTAAAGGCACACTGGCTTGACAGCCTGAGCATCAAAAAAAAAAAGCACTGACAATCAGTCCTGCAAGGTGCCAAGCATCTCTACTTTTCATTACCTTAAACCACTTAGCGCTCAGGTTTGGGCCTTGTATCAGTGAATGTCACTTATTCCTGTCATGTTCCTGCTATTGTAATTCTTGCATTAAATATATTTCAGAAGGAGCAATTGGCTGTGTATGAGACCAAGTAACAAAGGATTTATAAAAAAATCAACAAAACCTAGTACACTTTCATCCCTCACTCAAATGTGCATGAATGAGCTGTTTGTCAAGGTAGTATCTCCATTGCTTGGAAGGGAAGATAATGCATTACTTTCCTTTCATAAAGTTATTAGAATTGTTGCTGTTAATTCATCAGCAAATTATGGCACTCAATGTGGAAACAATTACTCTATTCTATCTTCTTTCTTTTTTTAATTACTTTGACTTCCTCACTGCCATCTCTTTTATTACTGCTTTAAACGCTTCAAAGTATCAATGTACATAGGGCATATGTTTGAATCTCTACAGGTAAGAGCCTTGATAGCTAAACTCTATTTGGTTGACAGCCTATAAAGAACGGAATTTGAACCAGTGCTGTCTTGTCAGGTTTGACCAAAACGCAGTTTATGCTGTGCAATATTGATCTTGCTAAATAATACCCTCAGTCAGAGTGTGATATGCTTAGCATTTCATGGTGCTGGCTGCTGTTGTGACAAAGGAAGGACAAATATTTTAATTATCATGGTGTGCTGCTCTTTTGCTCAAAGAAAAATGCTACCTTTGTGTTGAGTCAATGTTGTATTCTCATTTTCCTCAAGCTTATTTTAAAACAAATTCTAAGTTCTGTATAGAGGCTGCAATGTGGCATGTGTGTAGGACTAACTGCCATCGTAATTCCAGTGATATTGATGCAGGGTGCAGTACATAAATTTGATCTGGCTTCTGGAATCTGATCTTGCAAGTCAGCCTGTTGGTGAGAATGTGGCAGAATCCTGTTTAGTTCACGCTTTCCAAAGATTGCTGGAAGATGCTGCTGCTGAAACAACGTGGCATGAAATTTTACAATGTGATGTGCTGAGTGGTGGCCTTGGAAGCAGTGTGGACTCTCTGGTGCTTCTCCAGTTCTGTTATGTTGTGGCTAGTCTGTGCGTCAAAATTTGGTTTGGGGAATTATGATATCAAAAGTGGGCAAGTCTGTCTCCACCATACTCTTCGTCTTTCTCTTTCCTTTATTTATGTTTCATTTTTTATCCACAATCATAAGGATCACTGACTTGAAGGTCTTGAAGGATGATTAATACCTTGATATGTATGATGGGAATAGAGAATCTTTGTGATGGGGTCAAAAACTGATGCCACCACCTATCTATGTAGGGAGTATGGAATGGTTAGGGTTTTGTGCGAATTTTCTCTTCCATGTTCAGATTTGGAATATGCTGCACAATGTTTTTTCTGTTTTATCATACAGAGGGAATGGGTCATGCTTTATAAATTGAAACTAATTCCACTTTGATTAGTGTAAGTTTATTGCCAGATAAATAGCATCTTTACAAGGAACGTGACTGCACTTACAGGCTTAATACCCTGGCTGCACTGATATGAAAAATCAGTATGTTGGCTGATGATTAGACCCAGCTAACATGATTTGGGTCAGAGCACTGGGTGTTTTGAAGCTTACAGCTGAGCTGTGGGATGAATCCAGATCTGCCTTTGTTTTGAACTCTAAGTCTCGTGGCAGTGAAGTGGGCTGCCCTAGTCTGCCCAGCATTATTTTCCAAAATGCAATTATTCCTTGCTCATTGCCTTGACTAAATCAATTAAAACTGTGTGTGTGTGACAAAGCTTTGATGTCAGCTAATTGATCAGGATGTACAGGCAAATGAGAAGGGTATGGGACAGATTTTTAAAATGGGAGACAAACTTTATTAGCTTAAAGCTAAGTCTACATCTTCTGTAGCAAGAGGCCTTTACCAGGTGCAGTGGTGTTAAACGCTGCTCTTTGTTTATATTCATGGTGGTCTCTTCAGCCTGTGCTGTGGGAACTGATTCCTCTTGCCTTTCTCTGGAAGAGAGGTTGAGTGTGCATGAAGGATGTATCAATCTGCAAAAACTCTGTTGTCCACCTCTTTCAGTAGGCTGACGGGGTTCACTAGTTATTTCCTGCATCTTGGCTACCTCTGGGAATTGGTGCCTTTTTCAGTTTCCCTGCCTCTGTGGGATGTCATCTGTGAGCTGAAATGGAAAGATAAACTCGTAAAACCTTCCTGTACTCCTGCAAGGGCCTCGTAAATCATAAGCACCTATTTTCAATCTGCCTAAAGCCCTGGAGGGCGCTACAAAAAAGCGCACGGGCACCTTGCCAGTCCTTCCTGCAAGTAGTTCCTTCTGCCTCCCCCAAATGGGTGAGTGGTTGGACCAGCAGTGTCTGGAAAGGTGGCTGCTGTGGCCAGAGAGGCAGCTCGCAGAGCAAGGGCGTGTGCTGGGAGAGTTGGCTGCTGGCGAGGACCCCAGCTTGCAGTTTCTCGTGCCACAATATGTTTAGAGCAGGAATAGCTTCCTGCCCTTGCCCTTCCTCCCCGGAAAAATATTGTCTTTGCTCAAGCTGCATGTGAACTATAAGGAATTGATGAGTCGTTTTGTGATTCTGAATGGAAAAGCATAGTAGGTGTCACTTGCTGCAAGTGTTTCCCTGTCAGGCCTGGAGGAAGAGTTGATAAAAAGCAGCATTGTTGAATTTGATTTTTGGTTTCTCTTTTATTGTGTTTTTTGTTTAGACTGTTGCATTTTTCTTTTATGAATATATATATTTGGGAGAAAATTGCAACTTGAATTTTTTACAAGTTATCTTATTTTTATATCCAGTTAATTACTGTAATCGTGTTTGTTTATTAATTGCCTAGTGTATTCATAATATCTGCATCCTTGAACAAGAGGAGAGTGAGTGATGTGCTAAAAGACCTTTGACTGAAAGATGCATCTTACTGAATTGTTTACCTTTTAGTCTAGAATGTTATGGATGCAGTTGCAGAAATGGAGTGGGTGGTCTGCTTGGGTTGGTTGGTTTGAGCTTGATGGAGCTCAGTGTCTCTCCGCTTGGGATTATTTTAACTCTTGAGGCTAGCTTGGCTGGTGTCCTGGCTGGTGTTGACCAGATGTGGGTTGCTTTTAAGTGGTGTATTCCTTTTGAGGGATGTTCAGAGCAGCATCATGCTGTATGCTTTCAGTGTTGATGTTGCTTGGCTGTTTGGCCTGGCTAGTGAAGTGCCTTGTTGCTGATGTACCCAGACTATTGATGTGACTGGCACGCTTCTCTTATTGCAGGGTGTCTTGTAAAATAAGCACATTGCCTTGGGCAAAGCTAATTTCTTGGCATTGATGTAGTTATTGCATTTCTGTTCTCTGAACCTCTTGCAAATATTGCTGTTGTCACATTGGCTATGTTTTGTTGTCCTGGGTGAAGCCAGCTGATGTGATTCTGTAACAAGGGGATGCAGGTGACATGTGGATACACAGGGTATCCTTGGTAGACTCCTTGTAGCTTGTTGTAGCACTTATCAATATAGTGGGATATTTTTGTTTGAGAACATGTAACACCAAACGCCTGCTCTGCTGGCTTAGGTGAGAGGATTCACTCTCCAAGAAATATCAGTCTGTAGCGCTCAACGCAAGGACTCTGTCACATCCCTATTGAAATGGTTTCTCCTGAGAACACATGGCTTTAAAATGCTTTTTAAAAAAATCTTTATGGCATGTGTGTCTGCACTTTTTTGGTTTCCCTTTAAGTTTTTCCCCCTCTTAATTTTATTATCACTCTGGCCCAGGCTTGGCATGTGAAGTTAGTGGAAACTGTGTGCCCAGCGTGGCTCAAGCTCCCTTGTCTTTGCTTCTGTTACTTCTAATGCATTCCTCCATCTTTTCCAGCTCCTTCCTCTTCCTTCTGACAGCTAAATTGGAAACCAAGAGCAGCTCTGCTCTAGCAGTATTTTGCCCAGGGTGCTAGTGATTGACTAAAACTGACTCAGATCATGCTTCTAATTGGTTTGATTTTTGCCATTGGCTCCAGAGGAAAGAGCTATTTTAGTCCTTCCTTATCCTTGGTCAATTTTATTAGTCCACCTCTGGTTTTAAAAACCTCAAAGACTTTGTACAGGGAGGTAAATGTTTCAGAGTAAGGTTTACTCTGAAATGCTGATGGGCAGGTTGTGTCTTATGGTATTTGATATCTAGTCGGCAGTGATATTCGTGTTGGGTCATGTAGCAGGTTGTAAATATGCGGGTGCATGACACCTCTTGACTACTCTAAAGTTTTTCATATGAGATTGAAGGCATTTAAATTCCACTATTTGGCTTTTGTTTTAGTTATACTGCTTTTGACCTCCCTGCCTTGGATTGCTGGTCCTTACTTTTAAAACCACTAAAGGATAATTCAATGCCTGTAAGGGCAGAGATGAGTGATGACACGTGCTCATGCTGTTTTGTTGGGGGAGGAGAGTAGTCATTTTATTTAAATTTTTAATGCTTCAATCCTCTCGCAAACACTAGAGTGGTCAAAACTACTCACTCCTGGAAGAAAATCTTATGCATGTGTGCAGGTTTGGTGCCTGAAGGCATGTGCACACCGGGTGCCTTCAGGCATTCAGAGCAAAGAGCTTAGACTAGCCAGGCATGCGTCTCTGTACGGTCAAAGGACAGGGACCTTCCTCTGGGGCGCGTGTGCCTTCTGCAGCCTGATTCCACCTCAGCTGCCCCAGCTGCTGTTCCCTTGGTTGGGCTGGTCGAACAATTATCGATAACTTGGTAACAGTAAGTATTGTGTGAATAATAGTACAAAGATGACTTGAATAACAAATACTGAATTACAAATATGCAGGTGCTTCTATCTTCCTGTCCGTATCATTCGGCTGTGTTCACACTTTGCCCTGTGTTTGGTGCGAATGTCCCTGTAGAACTATAGTGGTTTAAGCTTATGTGAGAAGTTACCGGTAGCAGAGGCACTTTAGGCACTGGTTAACTGAGTTAAGCCGTTCACTTCCATGAGGCATGTGCGTTGGCTTACATTATCTAATTGTGTTGCTGAACAATTTCTTGCAGAGACCTTTAGCTGTGTGTTCCTGATAGGAAATCTATGATATTCCCAGGGGTAATCGTTGATTAGTGACTAACTGAGCTCAGCTTGGTATCTGCCAGTGGCTTCTATACTGTACCCACCAAAATTCAGGTTTTACCAGAGTTCTGTATTTTCTTTCCTGTATGAAGCAGGTGCTTACTGGGAGGCTTTTCTTTGCAAATAACTGAACTGGCTGTGGTCCTGTCCCTGCAGTCCCAGTTCTCTCAGCCTTTTATTGTGTGAGATGCTCCAGTCCCTCAGTCATGTTAGTAGCCCTTTGCTGGACTTGCTCCAGGAGCTCCATTGCTCCTGTACTGGGAAGTCCAGCACTGGATACAGGACTCCAGGTGAGGCCTCACCAGGGCTGAGCGGAGGAGCAGGATTAGCTCCTCAGCCTGCTGGCAATGCTCTTCCTAATGCAGCCCAGGATAACATTGGCCTCCTTGGCCACAAGGGCATGTTGCTGGCTCATGGTCGCCTTGTTGTCCACCTAGACTCCCAGGTCCTTTTCCACAGAGCTACTTTCCAGCGGGTCAGCCACCAGCCTGTACTGGTGCATGAGGTTATTCCTCCCCAGGTGCAGGACCCTGCATTTCCCTTGGAACTTCAGGAGGTTCCTCTCTGCCCATCTCTCCAGCCTGTCCAGGTCCCTCTGAGTGGCAGCTCAGCCTTCTGCACAGCCCAAACGTGCTCCTTGTGGAGAGAGCTGTGTAAATAGCTGGTGCCATACAGGTGATGTGGGAGGATGACATTAGTCCCCTCTGATTTAAAGTAACAAGAAAATCTATGCAAGTCTACGTAGGTATCAGAAATGACATTTTAAGGAAAACTTATTTGAAGGCAAAAAGGTTATTGCGCACTGTGCCTCTGCTTGAGAGCAACAGGTTTGGCATAAATGAAATGTTCCTGATTGGGTTTCTGTTGTGACCTTTTTATCTTCATAAAGGTGAAGAGCTGGCCAGAATAGGTTTATTTCAGTTGACTGTTATAGTGATTCCTGACTTACAAATTTATAGCTTTTAAATTGCTACCCAAAAGTAATGCCTGTACTTTTGAAGGTTTCTATGGTGTGGAGGTTTTTCCCCTTCATATGTTTAGGGTCAGGGTACCTTCTAAGGTATCCACATGTGTTCTCTGCTTTGGTTAGGAGTAGAAGTTTCCCAGCTGAACCAGGTAAGGGTAGTGTATTCCTGCAGAGCTGCTAGGTACTGCTAGTTGTCCTCAAAACCACTAAGTTGTTTTTGGTGTGTTACCCAGAATGTATGAAAGTTTTCCTGTAATTAAATAGGAGCTATTAAATATTTCATAATTCAGGGTTTCTTCTTTGCTCCATGCATGCAAGCTCTGCCATAGTGCTTTCACACTGAAAGTGGATCCCCAAAAGACTAAATTTTGCAGACTGCTTAGCTGAGTAAATTTTCCTTATTAAGAATAAGGTCTGCACAACCTGCTTCTCATCTCAGTGGAAAAAAACTTTTTGGTGATGACCTGCGTCCTCAAACTGTCTTAATTCTTTATATTGGTGGCTATGCATGGAAATCCATCTATGTACCACTCCAGCTGTTTTTTTCTTATGTATCTTCAGCAGTGTTGCTATTTAAATAGTGGGATACTGACAAAACTCCTCAACCAGTCAGGATTAGTTGTAGCAATTTTGTTGCTCAAGCATGGAGCAGGCAGGTGATCTCAAAGCAAAGCCCTGGTGCAATTAACTGCTGATGTCTGGACGGCAACGCAGACCCAGGGTTATATGGTTATCACTTGTCATTGACGTGTTCTGTCTTTGCCTGCTGAAAACACTAGTGGGTATTTTTCAAAATAGCATTTCTGTATCCCTGAATATGTTTGGAAACGCTTAGCTGCTGAAGAATTTGAACCAGAAATGAAAATGTGCTTTTCATTGCAGGGAGGGATTAGTTTAATATACCTAACAAGGGTGCTTATTTTCTTTTCCAGTAGTATCATGTGTTCATTATGTCCTTTTTCGGAACCAAGTGTCTCAAGTTTGTCTGAAGGTTATGGGCTTTTTTTGTCCTTGTACTTCATTTTACTCGTTCAAGTTCTTATTTTTTTTCTGCTCCTGGTAAATATGTTCAGGCTAAATCCATGAGTCCACAGTGATGCCTCAGTGATGGAGTTGCTCTGTAAATACACTGTTTACTTGGTTATTGGTTGTTTCTTGCATGTTTGCAGTGCTCTTGACTATTAGGTGTCTGTAAGGAAAACAAACATGGGCAGGGAGAGTGCCTCAAGATGAACAACTTCTCAGCAAGCGCCTGTGAGTTGTTAAATAACAGTGGCAAGACAGAAAACAAAAAGGGCAAGAACTGAGATGAATATAATTGTTGCCTTTAAGAGCTCCCCCACCCTCTCACTTTTCCTATGTAACTTTGTTCCTACTGCAAAACCGAGACATTTCTGTGTATGGTATTTTGTTGCTTTATACCCATAGGGTGGATTTTGAAGGCTGATTCCCTTGTGCTAGGAAAGGCCTGCAAATTGCAGGGCCTGACCCAGATGGGGTGCTGAAATACCTGCTGCAGAAGGGAGCATCTGCTGTGACTCCAGCTGTGAAAGGGCTGCCACATCTGCCTGGCAGTGTGCAGCTCTCTGGGCTCATGGCAGCAGCCTTGGGCACATAAGAAAATAGAGGCATTTGGGCAGGTAGCTCTCAAGGCCACAGACCAGATGCCTCCCTCAATCCATGCAGCCCAAGAAATGGGAGGGAAGTGGTGCCTTGGAGGAAGGCCTTGGTGCTTCATAGGTCCCATGTCACCAGTGCCTTAAAATGAATCAGGACATTGGGAGGGAGCTGGTGACAGGCTTTGCAGGCAGGTCCTGGTGTTGTGCATTTGTGCCAGCTCCCAGGTGGATTTGCAGGGCCTGGCTGCGTGTGGTCAGGTCCCCTGGCATTTCTCAGATTTTCACGCTGACCCTGGGCATCTGGTCGAGAGGCCTGGAATGAGTGTGAGTGTCCTTGGTGGTGCTGAGGTGTCTGGGGCAGATTACCCAAGTTCTCCACCTGGATGTAACAGAGCTTTGTCTTCTGCAGCTGGAGCCTGGCAGGAGACATGTGGACCTTTGCTTTTGTGGTCTGTTATTTTCTCAGCTTGCTCCCTGCTGACACCTCTCTGGTCTGAACTCCTTGCTTTCCTTTCTGCTTGGCAGATGCTAACCTCTCCTCTCCCTCTGAATGCCCTTCTTCCCCTCACAGGTGCTAGCTTTCCTTTTCCCTGCCAGTTGCCCAAGTGATCAACATAATTAGGTTAATTAAGAGCAATTGTCTCTAACCTGTATTTAGCTTGGAGTTTTCTTCTGCTTTGTCAGATCTGGTGAAGGGATTGTGTGCCAAGGGCTTGTCTAGTTTTTCCTAATAAATTAGTGAAATAAGTGATGCAGTCCTTCCTTTCTGTCCTTAAACTACCATAGCTGTAGTCATGCTGTGCTTGTAGGCATTAATTTATTTGTCTGTGTGCAGAACAGGCCCATGACAGATGATTTTACTTAATTTCTTACAATTATGCTGGCTAACTGGGAACTTCTAAGAGCTTTTAGTTGTTGCAGATATGCAGGTGCCTTACTATTTGTCCTTAGTCCTACATTATAACAACTTCAATCGTCAGATTGTATGTTAATGCCTGTATGTTAATTACTCCTTTTGTGAAATTAGGTTGGCAAATGAATCTTCATCAAGCAACTGATGAGTACATCTGTGACTTCGTAATTTAAAACTAAGGTTAATAAGGCCAGGTCCTAGTGGGAATCACTGGTGGTCTTTGCTGCAATGAGTCTTGCTTTCTAGTTCACATGTCTTCGTGTTTTAAAGATTGGCTAAATTAGTAACCAGAAGCAGATGTGAAGGATATTATCCACTCTGCAGCTGTTAAATTATCTGTGCAGAATAAACAAATAGCACTTTAAAAATATAGATAGGTATCTTCTGAAACAAAATATTTAGAAAGCTCATTCTCTTTCCAGGTATGATGTTGCATAATTGTCTGTTCCAAATGATGTTGGTATTTCAAAGCGTCTTCCGTGACGCTGATGCTGTCTTCAGGCTTTTGTCAGATAAATTCTCTATTCTCTTACGGCTCATGGTTCACTTGAGCAGGCTGATTTGGCATCTGAGCCTTGTGTTAATCTGCACAGATGTGACTGCCACTTGTGGTGGTGAGGCAACTGTCCAAGCCAGGGGAAACCAGGGATGCATATGCTTTTATGGGTTTTTTTTCCCTTCGCAGAGCTATTAAAACGGAGCCTCTTTCATAGTGAGTCCTTAAATATTAATGGTTTGTTTTCATAGAGAAGACCAAATAATGCCAAAAGTAAAAGTCCAAATGGATTTGTGAGAACAGTATGACTCCTCCAATTTCAGGAGAGCAGAACTGACCATGCTCGATTGCATGGTAACCCCCAAAGTTGGCCAGTTCCAGGAAAACTTTGCTGCCTCTTGCTCCGATGTTGGGCCAGACGTTGGCACTGGCATCTGCACACACGGAGCATGTTGCAGCAGGGGATGTTTGCCTCTACCCGAGGAGCCAGTATGCCTCGTAGTGTGGTTTGTTTCGTGCTGTGGATTAAGAACATCCTCTGCATTTCTTACAACCTTTTTATGAATGTTGATGGTCTTAGAGATAATGTGGAAGTGACATTTGGGTGGCTCTCTGCATCTGAGGAACTAAAAGATTGGCCAGAGCTATCTCTGTGCCTGGTCTGATTGTTGCAGACTGCACTTGTCACCTGTGCTGCTAACTGATGAACCCAAATTTTGGATTCATCATCTGACATGCTGAAACAGAATTTTTCTTGCATTTTGAGTGCAGCAAATCATTTTCTGTTAACTTGCAGTTTCCTTTTTAATACAGGTTGTAGATATTTAGTATTTATCCAGAAGTTAATGAATATTACTGTTGTAACTACAGGGTAGTATTAGTATATAATTTTAATCAGCTTTAATATAAAATGTTAAGAAAAACCAAGCAGGATTTTAAATGTAAATAGCATGCAGATTTGAATGGTGGCACTTTACTGTGCAATTACTCTGCATGCCCTCTGTGACTAGATTACATGTGAATGCTTTTTGTATATTGAGAAGTAATCGGAGGTAGAAGTCTTAAATGCAATAAAACAATTCATTACATTTTTATATTCATATTCAACAGGTGTAACTACTCAAAAAAAATTTGCCAGGGAAGACTACTTGCTAGGTGATTGGAAAAGGAAAACCAATGGAGGTGATAGCACAATAGCTAGTAACTTATGGCCAAAAGCATATAAAAAAAATACTTCTATATACAGAAAGAATAACTGCAAACCTATTAGAGTTCTTGTGCTGTCACTTGAGTTGTCTTGCTGGTTCTGATCCCTTTAGCTTTTTGTTCTTTCCCATTTTATATTTGAATGGGAAGGGTTTTGGAGTGGGGGTTTTTGTGCTGATTTTTGTGCAACATCCACTGCAAGGCGATCTGGGTCACTGGCTCTCAATCTGACCACCCTGTGGCGTGGTGCCCACACAAGGAGGTTCAGCTGCATGGCATAGGCTTTGTGTGGGGCTGGCACTGGCGTAGCTTCACTGCTGCCTGATCTGAAGACTCTTTGGTGGGCATGGCAGGAGTCAGCTGGGGCTGTGAGCCCTGCCCTTGTACTGGTGCTGCAGTAGAACAGCTGCAGAGGGCAAGGAGGGAGAGGCAAAGCTCACGGTAGTGAGGTGGACCAGAGTGGTGCCCAGCGCTGCCAGTGTTGTCAAGCGAGGCTGGGGAATGAGAAAGGAAGGGGACAGTGGGTGTCTGGAGTCCTCCGCACTGCTGTTCTAAGCAAAAGCTGAGATCCTGCTCATTTTAGGCCAACAAACCATCTCAGCAGCAAAAGTACCTGAAGTGATTGGCCACAAAATGAGCCATGTGCTTGTTCATGTTTTTTGATTTTAAAATTGAAAGGGTGAAAAATCTCTTGGGTCTATACCATTTAAAAAAAAATCTGGTTATGTGCTTCACTGAATGACTAAGTGACTTTTACTTTCACATAATGATGTTATAGCAACACTTCTCGGGAGACAACCTTTGCACTGAGAAGTATGTAAGGTTAATAGTGCAGTTTCCATATACGCTTGTGGATTATTAGATCCTGACACTAAGCATAATTATGAAGCTTAGCAAGAAGTTCTGAAGATGTTTTGACTAAACTTGAGATAGACTTTAGGATGAGTTTGAAACAGATGCATTATAAAGGAAAACGTATCTTTGATAGATCAGTACCTCACTGTAAACTATTTAAGCTCTGAATGATATGCTGACGTGAGCTTGCAATGGTCATGTTTCCTATACTGGAGGATGGGGGCATAAAAAAATCCCTAGTAGGGCTGCTGCAATAAGGTCTAAGAACAAGCAGGGACAAACCTATTGGCAAATGTTTGCCAGTGGAAGGGTCTGAGCAACAGCTGTTGTGAAAGCTGGCTCTTTCCTAATGTGGCCTGAAATGCAGAAGTCTGTGGTTGGTCTGAGCAGTCATTTTCCCCAGGTACAAAAATATCTGTGAAATTACGTTATTTGGATATATCTAAACAATATGAAAATCTAGAAAAATGATGCAAATATATGAGTAGCAGTACACCTTCACAGTTGAGATTATGGTTCCCTTGTTAGCTTGCACTGCTGAACATTCATAGCAGCAATTCTTTGCAAAAGCAAGGTGAAAGTATAAATGCTTAGGCTTTTAGTTTTGTTGATATAACAAATTATATTGAACCCTATGTTTAGTGGAAATGTGGACACTAGTGTATGTGATCACTGGGTCTATGAAACCTCCTTGCCCATGAAGCATTTGCAGCAAGTTCAGTGGGACTTCAAATGGTGTGAAGTTTCTGCAACCTTTATGGAGACTGCAGCTGTGTAGAGGGAAAGACCTGAGTCAGTACCTTCAGTGAAGAGAGGTGGGTTGCCCTTGCCTCTCTTGATTTGAGAGCTGAGGAGCTGTTGGATAGCTTTTTCCTGTCTGAATTGGCACCATGCAAGCTAGCTAGGAAGCTAGGGTGGAGTGGGAAAATTGTAGGGTAGGATGTGTGTGGGCATTGTGGATGCTGTTGGGGGAGAGGTGCTGGGGGACGAGTGACCAATCAACAAAATGTAGTTGTGGTTTCTACTGCATGCAGAGCAATTTGTTCAGTAGCTGTGCTTTTAAGTATTAATGGTTAATCTAGATAAATACTCTAATCCCATTTAAGGTCATTGCAAAGCTCCTAGGATGACTCTAATGAGACTAGAGCTTGTTTCATAACTAGTTCGACATTCCTTTTTTTCTCCCTTGGAGCATGTGTATATGGAGAGGGACTGGGGAATTGAGAGAATGTGTTTTGAGTTGAAAAGCAGATGCACAAACACTGTAAGAGGGGGACACATTCTTGTCTTTGCTGTCAAGAAATAGGAATGTTTCCCCACTTCCTCTCCACTTGGTTTGCCTGCATCTCTTATGCTTCCCTTGATACTTTATTGAGGGAAAAAAAGTGTGTGTGGTGCCCAGCATTGTTCTTATCTGGACTGCAACTGATATAAATGTTCTGTGGTCTCCTGATGCCTAGGGCACCTCAGATTTTTTGAAAGATTTTTGCACAATATTTCCACATGCGGTAAAGGTTCACCAGCAGATCAGGTTCACTTCTCTCAAGCTTTTGAGCCAAGGATGTTCACCAGTTCCCCTTTAGGATGCGTTACTTCTGAGTTTAAGAAAAACTCTCCCAAATTTGGGTTTGTGTATGGGGTGCCCCTAGGCCCGCACAAGCAGCGATCGCCCCAGCAGCCTGTAGCTGGATACTGAAAGCATCTTTGGTCTGACCATTCTGATTTTTGCTAGTTATATGTGAAGAAGATAGTGTTAGTTATACATGCTAGGGCTTGTTTCTTTCCTTTAGTTTTGGGGGCTCATGCCAATACTTCCGAGTGTGGTGGAAAGTGACTTACAGGTTTTGACTTTTGTGCTAGAAGGAGTTTCTAGAAGCCATGTTTTGCTTTAAAAAACAAAATACATGCCTAAACCCTTCCTATAACTGAAGAGAGGCTGTATAAATAAAGTGTTTGATGGCATTTGGCGCACCTCTGCATAATGATTCCAAAGTTCTAGCAAACACTTAAAACATTTCTCAGAGGCAAAATATTTTGTTTTTGGAGGGGATTAAATTAGGCTGTCTGGAGAAATCCCTCTCTACAGCCTAAGAGAAGTTCCCCCCCCTCCCCGCTTAGGCCTGTTCCCAGTTGTACCAGGTGAAAATAGTGTTGCATGTACCATTAAGTTAGTTCTGTGACTGAGGATCAAACAGTTCTGCATCTCCCTTCTGTTACGGCTGTGAGTGTAGCCGGTTTGTCAAACTTACGGAAAAATGAGTAGATTACTCACTCTTGCATGCTTGGCACAGGTTGGGGAGAAAATGTCTTCAAGGAGTGAAGCAGGGTATTGAATTTGGGTTGTTGGTAGTACTTGTTATGTCATGCTGTATTGGGTAGTCTTTCTAATGGGAATGAATGGCTTTAAGGTTTGACCTTTGGCTGGCTGAGGCTGCGTTTGTGGAGCAGCGGCTTCAAAAATGCAGCTGGATGTTTTGGTCTAACATAGTGGACTGGGCTCTGGGAGGCAAATGCCGCTTCCCTAGATTCTGTGCACTCCTTGCTCCAAATCAAGTTAAGGATTGGACTTGAAGAGATTGTATGTGCACAGAGCAAGAAGTAGCCACGTTAGCTGACTGATTCACTTTGTTTAATATTTGATTTAGTGAGGATGTGAAGGTGATGACTCAGTGAGCCATGCTAAGATGTAATCTAGAGATATCATTTAAGATGAGTAGTCTCCTCTAATAGAGTTTGATCTAAATATTAGATTTGTTTCATAATTGATTTCCTCTACAGAAAGAGCTGCTCATCTCCAAAGTGATGTAGCAATTTAAAAAAGGGGGAGGAACGGCATAACAGGATCAAGTGGCTGCTGCTGCTCTGAGCTAAACAAGAGGTGTGACTTGCTTTTCAGAAGGGCTGTTGCAAATATAGAAGTGCAGCTGAGCAAGTGTGGACTGCCTCATAGGAGAGACTGTTCCTCAATGCAAAGTGCTGGCTTGACTTAAACATGAACAAGAAACTATGATGTTAATTTACTGGATTGAGTCTACCTTCAGGAGCACCTGGGGGACAGCAGGACAGCTTTAACATTTCAGAGTAGTTTTCACTTTAAACTAGACTTCCCAAACTTCTGGGAGTTGTTTGTGTGTTTGGAACCTACTAGGAAGAGACTTTTTTAAAAAAATAAATAAACCAACCACTCTGAAAGTAAACACTTAGTATTTAAATGCAAACAGTTACTTTGGATGCATCTCTTAAGGCCTTATAATTCAAATGAATAAATATGAGGAAGTGCAGAAATTGCTATTCCTGCTAGTGCTATAATAGCACATGCATATATAGTTTTTTCTATTCTGGCTTTACTGGTTGAACATACAGCTTTGTATGTTATGGGCGAATTTATTGTATCAAATCTGTCACATGTAAGGAGGAGCCGTAAGCTGTGCTGACATTGTTAGAACTGTATCTTTTCCTGGCTCTTCATTTCTAGGACAGTAGACCTGAGCATTGCATGATGTAGACTATTTTATTATTGCTTTATCTGCCCCCATATGTGCAGGCCTTGTCTGGAATAAAAATGACAAGGGGAAGTGCAGCAACTTGCTGATCATGGGGTGACTGAGGAAAGACGTGGAGAAAAAAAGCAAGGGGCGGCTGGTGGTGGTGAGCAAGGGGCGATGGTCCAGTGGAGGGCCTGATCCCCTGCAGCTTGCAGGGATCGCAGGCTGCTACGGTGTCGCTCGCAAGTGCAGAGTGCAAATCTGTGTCCGGAGCGCGCTGCTGTTCAGGCCACCGAAGACGGGAGTGAGTCACAAGCAGACAAATGCTGGTGAATCGGGCACTTCACATGCGACAGTGCTGTGGGTGTTGCAAGAATAGGAAAATCGATGAATGGGGCTTGCACATGATTCAGAAGAACCAAGCTTTGATAGGGCATAAGTTGGTAGCAGTCCTTGAGGGGGAAGAGTGAGTGGGGCTCTGTCAGCCAGCACTGGCAGTCCAGGCTCACTTTTTCATGCCTGAAAGGCAATAGCATTAGCATTGGAAGTAGCAGAAGTGGTAGCAAGACCATCTGTCTTACTAAATGTGTTTTAAACAGTGAAAGGCCATGATGTGATGGAGTAGTTTATTAGCCTAACTGGCGGCATTATCTAAATGATAGTGCTGTTCCTCTGCTGTACATCACCAGCTGCTGTACCTGGCCTGCGGCACAGCAATAAGCTCGGTCCCAAAGAGGATGCAAATGAGGGTGTTAAAATCGCAGGGTCGTTTGGTCTCCTGCAGACAGAGCAGCCGGCGTGGTTGAAGCTGGAGTTCATCAGCTCTGAACTCCTCCACTTTCTATTTGTGCTGAAGAGGAGAAAATTAGGAGATAGTTACCATGAGTTTAATGAAATCAATAATGGCATATAAGGCAAAGGGCCTGGAGGATGGAATATTATTCATGATAGTAGTGAGGAGCAGCTACTTCTGCTTAGCTTTCTTGACCAAGTTCTGTAATGGCTGGCTGGCTTATTTTTTTTATTACCACCATGCTGTACTTAAATTTCCTTCTGTGGCCTGTGGAAATGACCTTATTGTATTTATGTTTTTCTTTAACATTTAAAATATCTTTCTGAATACCCAATGGGAATATGTGCATACTATGAGGAGCAGCAAAGTAAATCTGTGCTTTTTTCAATTTATGTGCATTCAAAATTAGATTTATTTTCATGACTTTTTTGGAATTTGACAAAAAGCAATTGTTGCTATTGAAAGTTTTCAGTGCAGTAGTCTCAGTTGTTCTATATTTTTGCCAACCTATTACCATTTAAAATAATGGAAACTTCTAATGTTGAAAGCAAAAGCATAGAGATAAAGGATGATATTCTCTTTAATTTTTACATAATTAATGAGATAATACAAAATGCCTTTATTCTGGTGCTTTCTCTTTTCAATACAATTTAGGAAATCTGCATGTGTATGTCATGTATAATATATGAAATCCATAATGAGTGAAGATCACTAATCTGTGTGGTCTGCCAAAAGCATCCTTTGCCGTGTGTCTGAGCATCTCCCAGATCAATTGGCTCGCCATTCAGCCTCTTTGACTTTGCTCTTGGTTACATCAAGAACCCGCTGAAGTTAGAGAGGCTGTTACTGATTTCAGCAGTGTTTGGCTCTCATCCTGATTTACTTTTTCTTTCCTCCTTACTTCTGATCTCTCATCTGAGGCCAGCTTTGTACTAGGAGGGAGGTGAGCTGCATTTCAATACCTGTCTGTGCTAAACTTGCACTTATGAGGAATTTCAGTGAGGAAGATCCACTGATAAGGAAACAGCAATTGGGACTGTTGCCTGCAGCAGCTGATGGATTTGCTTAATTTCTTGATTTCCTGCCCCTTGTAGTTGAGGGCTGTGGATGGTGAGGCATTACTGATAATAGCAAGTCCTGCCTGTATAGTGACTGGAAGATTAGCATTTGGGCTGTGCCATCCCCCACCCCCTGAGAAGACTTATGAGGTGGGATATAAATATAAGACCAGTCTTCTCACCAGCATGTTTTTCCTAGCAAGGGAGAGCTTCAGGGAGGTGACGGGAGATCTGCAGAGGAGATGCACAAGTGACTGGATATATTTTGCAAAGCCCTAATAAGAAATGGACGTTCCCTCGTAACTAGGTTTCAAGCAGGAAGATACAATTGGTTAAAAGATTTGGCAGACTTGCTTTGCGAGTCTGATTGCTCAGAGGTCAGTAGGCATAGCCACGTGTTTTTAAGTAATGCTAAGAATTACGTTAGCAGTTTAGCCTGGGTTTATGTTGATTACAGTAGGCTATATTTTTTTGATTGGGAGAATATGCATGGATTTCACACCAGGCTACATCTCAAGCTACTTGGGTAGCTGTTTTTTAGTAGTAACAGGAATATGCATGTCCCATTCAGAATTCTTTTGTCATTCTGGATTTCTTTCAGTATTTTAAAGAATAGTCTTACATTTAACAGAATAAATTGCTGATGATTTCGGTCTTCTCACGCTAACTCGTAGCTTTTGGATAGGGAGCAGAATGTGTGTGGTTTTTTGTAGTTCACCTTTAGGTGTTCTTGAAAGTATGAACTGCATTCTCCATTACTGCAGAAATGTATGCACAAAAAGCTTGCAGAAGATGGTAGGGAAGCTGCTCGGGTTTGGAGTGATGCCTTGATTCCTAGAAGGGCTTGCCTGGAGGGCAATCAGAAGCCAGGGTCTAAATCTTCTATCTCCTTTTCATAACAGATGTCGTTTGACAGCTCACTGCTAATCTAGTCAGGCTGTACAGATGTGAAATTCATATTCTCAAACATGCAAGCACACATCCCAGTAAAACTGAACAAATAAGACGGTTTCTGCTCAGTGCCTTCAAGGTCATGTTTATGCAGCAACATTCAGCTGTAGCTTCTTGTATTCATGCTTTCTGTAGTTCTCCAATGAATTTTCACAATTCAAACAGGTAAAATCAGTGAAAAGAGCTACAAGAAGGCCCTTTGACCCTTTCATTGCATTATAAGGTGTAAAAATCAAAGTTAGAAATAATGGGAGAATGTTTTATGGTGCAATAGCTGTAACTGTTCCATATGTGTTACTACTTAGACATGACAGCAAAGGATTTACTAACTGCATTGGTAGCACTGCTGTTGCTTTACAGACAGGTGGTTAATAACCTTGAGGGGGTTTCTTGCATTGACTTTGTATTCATTTAAGCTTCCCTAAAAGTCGGGCTAGTCCAGTCACCTTCTAGCATCTTGATCCCCGAGTCTCGAGGTGCTGTGTTAGGCCCTTCTGTTAACTTCTGAAGGGGAAGATGTGGTTCGTTGGCCTTTGAATCTGTGATATTACTTGTGCAGTATGGTATTGATTTTCTGCAGCATAACAGGTAGTGGCTTTAACTGTGGGAGAAGGGCCTTTTGGATGATGAGCAAACAAGTGCTTGGGCTAAGACATTTTCTACTGCGCTAGGCAATAGAAATAAGGTGCTGAGATTTGCTTTATTCTGTAATAGTGGGTAACATAACTGAATTCAGCCAATTAGTGATAATTCTTTAAAAGCTTTTCCATTTATAAAAGCCTAGGTGACATTACTTTCAATGAGATGTTATTGAATGAATAATATTTTCAGCTAGGTGTCAATCCTAACATTTTTTTCCTTGGCAAATATTCATGCATTTGAAGCCAAATTCTGTTGCTTCTACCCCCTTTTGGGAGAACAGTTTCGGGGTAGCTGATGGAAGTGCTCACAGAGTGAAGACCCTAATCAACGTGGCTGTAATCCACATATTGAACTGAATACCTACAGTTGTATCTACTCTAAGGGAATATTGAAGATGCGCTGCCACATGTCACAGCAAAAGGAAAATACTAAAACATGCTTTGGGGAAACCACAATACTGGTTGTTAATGGAGAACTGAAATATAAATTGCCTTGCGTACAGCTCAAAAAAGAATTTAACTTTATTAGACCAGCCTGATGACTTTTGTGGCAAAGCTCAGGTACTTGCCAGCTGCCAGGAAATCGGTGCCTTCTAGGGTGTATCCAGCCCCTTATTTTATTCCATACGCTTAGCACATGTGCCTTGCTAGAGATCATAACTCTTAGGTGGTGTATGAATGCAATAATATGAGATGGTCCTTGCCCTGAAAAGGTAAATTGAAATAGGATAGAAAAAAGAAAAAAGAGGGAAGGAGCTGAAGAAAAGAGGCAAAGTGAGCTGATTGCTTGGCTGAGGTTGCAGTAGGTCTGCTGGTGGCTGTTAAAGGTGAAGATGCACAGCTGTCAAGGGAGATGCTTGGCTGCAGTTCACTGGGAGAGTATCAGTTCATGCATCCTCTGTGCTCATATTGCTCCCTTGGCACTGACTGCTGCCTCAAAATGGACTGGAGTGATCCGCTGCTCTGACACAGGATATAAGTTTTTATGTCTGTCCCCTGTCTCAGCCCAGTGCCTGATCCACTAAATTGCACCATCTCAGATGTGTTCATTAGAGAGTTACTGCTAGCCTTTTGAGTGCTTTTATTAAGACACTTTGGTATTAATAATTTTTTGAAAATAGGCTGGCTAAATGTGTGTATTTATATGCCATGTGAAACCACTTACTTGCAAAAAACAAGTAACTAGTGACAAAATATTTTGACATAATTTTTTCGTAACTATGATTAGTATATTGCTTCATTTTGTTCCACTGAGATATCATTAAACTCAGCAAGTGTTCAAAGACTACTTATGTAACTGGCAATCACATGTGTTTTTAATTTCCTTTGATTTTTCATAAACCTTAAATGTTTAAAGGAGTAGAACATCTCTGTAGGGAAGTTTTTCAAAGACATCTTGGCATTCAACCTCCATGGAAGATCAGTAGTGTTACAGTACTAGCATCTACTCGTTTCGGGAAACTGCTGTCAAAGACCAAACGTGAACAGCAGGTCAAAAGATAGGATTTTTTTCTGTGGTGGTCTTATGAAACTGGCACAGTGGTTTGTGTCTCAGAGCATAAGGGGAAATTTGGGGTTTTTTTATTTAACAAAATGTGAGGATAAAAATGAAGCAAGAGAACTTAAATGAGTCCTGCTACCTTTGACAAAGAAAAACATGGGATGATAACGTTCTTGTAGTGAAGTTCAGTCATGACGTGTTCATTGATAGAAGTGGAAGCAAAGGAGGCAGTTTTAAGTTTGAAACCTGACTAAAAAGAAAAGTTTCACAGATATATGTCCACCTGCATGGTGCCTATTATTTAACATTGAACAACCTATCCTATTTCCTCAGCTTAATCTGCAAATGGAATATGCTTAATAATGAATTGCCCAACTGCCCAGGCAGGCAGTCCCACACAAACAGAAGTATTTGATTTGTCTAGGGCTCTGAATTTTTAGTAAACTCAAGTCAATCTCATATGTGGAACATGTTGCCTGAGGACTTGTATGGGGATGATATTTTTCATTGAGTTTCATGCTTCTATGCTATGAATATCTCATGATTAAGTCACTTTGTATCTTGCCATACAAGACTGTAAGAGTATAAATTATTCAAGTTTAGTGGGTGTTAAGAGACTTCTACGTTGGTTGTGTTCTGAATATAGAAACTGGGAGGCTTATTCAGCAAAGGAAGATTTGAAGCAGCTATTCACAACTTTGAGAAATTTTGTTTTGAGAAGAATGAGAGGGTGAGAGTAAGTCACATGTAAGTGAATGAGCACATGGTTTTCAGCAAAGAGGCCGCTTGCTTGCTGCAGCTCAGTGTCTCTAGTGATGAGGTCCTAGTGTTAAAACAGGATGTTGAGTTTGCCTGCAAGGTCTTCAAATATTTTTTCTCTGAAATGTGTTCATAGTTGTTGAATTTCTAATGAGCCAGATTCTGCCACCTCTCTGTGTTGCTGCTGTTTTTGTGTCAAGGAGCTGCCCTGGCAGGTTAAGATCCGACCCTGCTGGTGTAGAAATAGTCCAGTCCAGTGAGTACATAGGAGATGACACAAGATTGAGTCAAATCAAAAGGAGGTAATTTTAGCAATGAAATTTCTATCAAGTCTTTTGTTACCCTCACATCTGTGGTGAGGCAAGAATTATCTGACAAATGTGGCAACAGCAAGCACCGAAGACAGACTCGTTAAAAACACTGTGCTTCTTGCTAGTGTTGAACTTAAAGCAAGAGAAACTCATCAGAGGAATGTCCAAGGCATTCATTCATTGGTTGTGCAGCTCCGAAGCTTTGGAAGCTCCTGGGGTTGGCGAGCGGGAAGCTCCTGGCTTGCAGGCAGCTGGCTCACCCTGCTCCTGCCTTTCCACTGCTTGGGCTTATGTAGCCAGGAGGCTGCAGGGTGCTGGAGTGGGGCTCCCCAGGAGGGTCTTGGCAAGGTTTGGGTTTGTCCTACATGATAATTCTGTTGTGGGGCTGCCCGGCACCTAATTTAAACTTGAATTGGTCCTTGTTGCCTGGGTACTTGATTCTTTGCACGAAGTTGCTTTGCTTTAAAGCCTTACGGTAGAAACTGAGTGAAAACTGAGTGTTTCTGAACAGAGCTGAGTAAGTCTGCCTAAGCTGATGGTTCTCTTAGGGAGAATTCTTCCTCTGAAACGGTGCAGCTGCTTAATCTCTCATACACTGGATTATGCCTTTCTCAAGTCACTCCATGAGACAAATGCATTTGGGCCAATAGGTTTTGGACTGGGCCCTATATTCTCCAAGCAGCAATTGCATTTTGTGGGTGTATATACAATATGTAAGTTAAATACTATCCAAGCCCTACCTAGGAGGGTTGTAGTCAAGCACGGACACAAAATCGCTGAATGGAAGAGTTGCTGGTTTGCATTTTTTTGTCTGTCATTGTATTTCAGACCAGTGTTGTAGTCTTGTACATATAATGTATACACATGCTATGTGATGCCTGTAATCATTGTTAAGAAGTTTTAGGTATCTCACTTCATTGCAACTTTTTAAAAACACCTGTGAAGAGGGCTTGTCACAAAAAGGCCCATCTAAAATGCAATAGCTCTTTGTAATCATCTAGTGAAGACTGTTATCCCCTTTCTGTAAGGAAATTTGTATATATGTATTTTATCAAGGTGGTCTGGAAACTAAAGAAACTGCAAATCTGAAATGACTAAAGTGTATTTTATGGAGTACTTAAGTTATATATAATGAAGTACTAACATCTCTTTCTGTTAACTCAAATGATTTATTGATTTCCTTTAGATGCATAATGTTTTTTTCTTCTGTAGTCTTATTGGATAGCTGTGATTGAATCATGCACTTTATTTTCATTTGTCAGATCTCCTTATTGTCCTTGTTTTCAAATCAGCTCAGTAATTGTTTGTTGAAGGTGGCATCTTTCCCTTGTGTATGTTTTTTCCATTCACTCAGAAAAATAATATCAAAATACATGAGGCTTGATTGCTTTGGGAGTTACACTCAGATCATACTTGGATTAGAGAATTTTTATGCAAATTGGGGGTAGCTATTGTTCAGTGTTGGAAGGCTGCTTTGTCTTTTTTGTATACCAGCATTGTATTCAGTGTTTCAATAGGAGGATATTAGATTGGACTGTTTGTTGCAAGACTTAGGTTTCACAGAAGGATATTGGTAGAAGGATATTAAATTGTACAGTCTGCAAGATCTGGGTTCCTCTGACATGAACAAACTTCATTTTCCACTTCATGGTTTCCAGCATTATGAGAATTGCTGTATAGAATGGTGCTTTCCTTGTGCTTGTCTCTGAATTCCTCTCTTCCATGTTGTTTTAGTAATGCATTTGTCTGACTGCTGTTGACTCCATGAAGGAGTTGAGTGTCCATGAATTTCTTATTATTTTTAGTGTAAGACTAGCTTTTCTAGACTGGTGTCCATGGCCACTTCTCTGACTTTGCCATGAATTAGTCTTGCTTTCAAAGCTATGTATCTTACCTATTTAGTTCACACTTGCTCTTTTCAGTCTTCTCTGAATAACTTTCATGCACAGTTGATCTTTTCCATGTGTTGAGCTCCATAAGCATGCAGGTATGTAAAGGTATCCTGCATATGGTGAAACTGGATCCTTTTAATTAACGTTGCATTGCAAAGAGTGTGCTTAAAGTCACTAGGACAATTCTAGTTACTTATGCTCCTTTTGGCACTGCCAGCAGTAACTATAGCTTTTTCCTTCATCCACGTGGCCTCATCTCCCCATTTCCTGCTGTTTATAGCAAGCATCTACCTCCCATTCTCTTGCTTTGTGGCTGTTGAGACCAGAAGATGCATGCGCTCTGGCCTGCCCCTGGCATGCCCACCCTTGTTCCTCTAGGTGTTATCAGCACCTGTTTGAGATGGTTCATAGTATTTTCATCAGAGCCACTTTTCTTCTGTCCTCTGGGAGCAGAAACATATCAAGAGCAAATTCCTTGCAGGTTTGCTCTTGCCCAGCTGGTGCAAACCAATGCACCCTTAGTGCCCTCCCTTCGAGGGGCAGTGGCACAACCATCATCGTCTGCAGGGATGAATCTTTGTTGCTTATTTTGTATGGCCCTGCAGCCCTTTTGGAGTAATTAAGAGCACATTACACATGTGCCCATCCCAGGGTGTGGGCGGGCTGTCAGGGTGTTGTACTGCCATCGAGGTGGTCGAGTGGTGGCCTTGCGAAAACTCAGCCTTTTCCTCCCAGCTTTTTGCCTCTGTGCAGGCTGGAGGAGAAAGCAATGTTTTCTGAAAGGCCCTTTCACAGCATTCTGTTTAGACTTTAATTCCTTTGCTTTGGGAAAGGTAGGAGGAGGGCTGGGGGGAGCCCTGCTGAGCTGCTGGCCCTGCCAACGCGCCGGCTGCACTCCTCAGCTGAGGTGCCCACTGGCAGGCAGCACGGTGTGGAGGTGGCTGCCTTGCCCGGCTGTCCCTCCGCAACAGGCTCCTGCCAGAGGAGTTAAATGTTCCTTGGTGTGAGCAATAAACTGGCATCTTCTATCTCATTTCTGTTACAGAAGTGATAGGATACCTTCTTTTTTCTTGGGCAGCTTAGAAAGGCTTTTTGTTTCTTTGCTCAGATGATGACAGAGCGGGTACGTGCATTCACGCATTCATTTTACCTCTGTTTTGTGAAGTGCAATGTTTAAAACAAATGAAAAACGACACTGGTGACCGCTTTGATTAGTCACTCTTTTGAGTAGTGGCTTGAATTGCCCCAATAAGTTATTCTGCAATTAACTTCAGTTGAGAGGGAGGACCCGAGTGCTTCCATCTGGCCTGTTGAGGTGTCTGCATCCCATGGGCGGCCGCAGGAGCCTGGGGGAGCGGATGCGGTCGCATCCCATGCGCCTGGGAAGTCGGCAGAGCGTCCCCTTCCCTCAGGCTGTAGATGGACAGAAGCCGATGTGTGTGCTTCGCTGGGATGAGCGACCTGCTGCTTTGGTGCCATTTGTCCTCTGCATACCCACAAAGGTGTGAATTCAAGTGCCTGTTCCTGTCTGCCGTTTCAGTACGTGTACGAGTGCAGCAGCGTGTATCTGCATGCTTTACTTAGGTATTTCATGACTCATTTTCTGAGAATTTGGCACCTATTTATTGATTTGTTTTGAATTACATGTCCCCTTTGTAAAGAATTTATCTGGCAAGTGCTCTCTAAGGGTCTGAGACCCTTCCTTGCATGCCTTTTTATCAGAACTGTCTTTTCCCTGCTGAGATAAGAGTATTTTGGGGTAGTCGCTTTCCGCCAAGTCTTTTGTTGCTGCTTGCTGCACTAGAGGGTTGTATCTTATGGATATTTTTCCCAGTGAACATTTCAATGAGTAAAAGTGCAATTTGGCAGACCTCTACCAGCTCACAAAGAGGCACTGTTTACAAGTAAAGTTATTTGTTGACATGGTAATTTTGCAGTATAATGTATACTGCAGCCTCAGAGCTACAAATTATTGCAAATGTAAAAATAAAAAATCCCAGCAAAGTATGGATTGCTTTGGGATGCCACTTGAAATCAGTTATTTGACATTCAAAACTGAATTAAAACGTATGTTGCTTTAGGAAGTCTTGAGACTGCAGCAGGGCTGTGGGAAAACTGTCACAAGGAGGGGCTGAGTCTTGTTCTTATATTGGCTTTCTCTGGGAGAGTGAGAGGAGGGATTGGAAAAGCTTTGTCCTTAATGATTTGGACTTTTTGTTAAAACTATCATTTTCTTTTTTGCAAGCACTTTTTCTGTTTACTTCTCAAATACCCTTAAAATGGATGGATTTTCTGCCTTACTACTTTCCCTTCAGCCTCTGCAGTACTTCTGTGTGTTGGCCAAATGTAGTTCTTTTGTTTTAGAAGTCTGTACTGCCTCTTTTTCCTGAAGACCTCTTGGGGTCTGATCCTACTTAGTGGGTTGCCTTGTTCCTCAGTTTGGGGACTTGTGGAACTGATGGCCAAACATCTGCAGAGCAGGAGGTCTCGCAGTAGGTTCAACTGGAAACGCCATGCTCAGACACAGGTCTCTGTATTTCAACAGGGATCACATCTCTCATTGCCTTCTTGCTTGTGCAGCGAGTCCAGCCGGATCTTTGGATATGGATCTTTGTTCCCAAGTTCCATATCCTAAAGCTAACTGCAGTAAAAGCACATTTATGTACTAATTTAGTGGTATAATGACTTCTCTTTAAGAGCGCACCTCAGAGACCCTCCAGGTTCAGCCTGTGCTTGTAGCGAGGGTTTCCATTATTCGTGGTTGTACTGAGTAGAATTAAAAAATTATCCTAAATCAGTGCAGAACACAAATTATATAGCTTGTTGGGTAGCTCTGCAAGCTTCACCTTTTAACAAGCAGCAGTGACTATTAAGAAGCCTACATCTCCCTGCATGCTGACAGCAGAAGGGATCTGGGAGTGGGTATGGCATGAGTGTGATTACTCACATGAAATGCCTCTCTGTGTTCTTGATCTGCTAGATGTCCAGCTAAGGAGATGCTGCAGCTCGATCCCATGGTCAGGAAAACACGTGCTACAAATTCAGTGGCTTAATAAGGGTGCTGCGTGTGCAAATTAAACAAGTGGGAAAAATATGCTTTGAAGCACATCGTGAAATGGCATCAGTAGTGCAGCCAAGATTTCCGCAGCCGCCTAGTGCGTACCAAGGGACACCTCGCCAGACGCCTCCAAACTGATGAGGCTGGAGCTCAGACTGAGGGAGCCTTGCAGGTCAGAGCTGTAGCCCCACCATAGCTTTGCCCGTGTTTCTGGAGCTACCAAGTGGTTACTTTACTGCATGTGCGTAGGTATATTGGTCTTCACTTTCTCAACCTATGAGAAACTGGGGCTATGGCCGTGTCAAACAGTGATACCCTAGCTTGCCTTTAGAGGCTGTTTTATCTGTGTCTAAGGTTTCTTGTAACGTGTAAGGCTAAATGAAGTGGAAATGAAGTGGCACAGTGTAGCTTTTCACCCAGCAGTGTTCGTTGCTCCAGTCTGCTGTTTGAAGGGTTGCAATATAGTCCTCACTTGTTTTGACTTGAACTTTTATTGTTAGTGGTAGGTATTTGTACAGGACAGACAAATCCAGACGTCTATAAAAGTTTTCTATCTACTATAAAATGATTTAGCAAAGTAGTGCTTTTTTATTTCGCAAGGCACAGAGCTGGAATTCAGCAAGTAACCGGAGCAGTTCAATGTGGTGTCAAGTGTTCTTGCATCCAGTGTTTGCTGCTAATGAAATGACCTTTTGTCAAGAGCTTGGCCAATGTGTTCAATAGATTAGTTGATTAAAAAGGTCAGAATTCAGATTTATTGAGGTTAGTGTAGTTGATTCTGATGACACCATATCTGTAAACATATGTTTTAATTATAGAACGCTTGATCACAGATGGTATTTTTTTGGCTTAATTTACCCAGTAAACAACACATGCATCCTGTTTTCACTCATCTGAGAGCAGGTAGACATAGATTAAGAAATGATTTCAGGGACGTGCTATGAGTGATCTGATTAAAATTGATAGCCTTTTGTAGGTGCAATTGAGTGACATGTTTAAGATTCTTTTGAGATTTTGAAGAGAAGATGTTTCTGGGTTGGCACAGGTGACAGGTTGATTTTTATAATGAAACTTGTCTGTTCTTTGTGCCCTGATTTGTAGATCAGATAAAACTTGAACAACTAATTGCATGTTTGATAAAAGTAGGTGTTATTTTATTTCCAAACTGAGAGAATGAGCTGCTTGTGGAAAAATATTGTACATTCAAAGACACCAAATTTGCATGAGGAATTTTTGGTCTTTGTATTGCTCATGACAAGAGGCTTTTGGTTCTTCAGTAAATAAGTTTCTAAGTTTTTATTCTGTAACTGATTCAGTCCAGTTCTGCTGCTCAGCTCTTTGCGTGCACGTATGTATAGAATAAGTATTTCATTGTTTTTATTTTTTTCTCTAGTGTTTGCCTGTAGTGGAATTCTGCACATGCTTTCCTGCAAATTACTTAAAAAAAACAGAAAACAAAAACCAGTACACTTGAATTCAAAGAATCTTGATCTTTGTATAGGTATATTTGCTTTGTATGACTATGGGAATGTAATTTTTTTCAGAATTTCAAAATTGCTGAGCATCATATAAAGAAGAAAAAAGGGGAAAGGGAGAATTATGGTTTGCAGCTGATCACCTCAGGTTTTGTAGTTTTCTCTTTTTGACAAAAATGTGTTTATGGAGGAAAGTTTAATTAGTCTTTGCAGCAATTAAAAAAAACAAACAAAAAACCCCGGCAAATCCTGCTTGAGAGAGAGTTTTTACCCAGTGAGGATTTAACTCACGTTTTAAATCTCAGATTTATGTTGTGCGTACTCTGTCATAATGGTTTTCACTAGAAATTAATTGCTTGGAAATTAAGCAGTTGACTAGTAATCTCTGAGAAGGAATGTAAAACAAAGTATGATTTATAGGTCTTTGCATTTCTTTTAAGTTCTTCTGTGTGGGAATAACTTTGGGAGAAATTGAATACTTAGAAGGGAATAACAGAAGGAAGTAAATGCCATAAACTGTTTATTCATATGTTCATTTTTTCCCAAAAAATGAGTTTATGTAACAATTGGACAGAATTACACCACACAGCAAAATCATAGCTTCTGCCCAACTACCAGAAACTCATGAGTTAATTGAATTTGGTATTCAGTCTCCAGTGCTGGAAATTCTTAACAGCTCAAGTGGTTTTCTCCTGATGTGATTAATTGGTTAGAGAAATAATAGCTTAACAGCTTTTCTTTTGTAGGAAAAGTACAGCATATTTTCCTCGTTTTATTTAGTAAATTCTCTAACCTTCATAACTTTTGCTGAATGTATGGCATAAGAGGGAATGTTAGCTTGGTTTTTATTAGCTATGTTAATTTGTTATTCTGTTAATGCATTGAAACAAACCATGTAATCACTATCAACATGCTAGCATTTATCTTTTAATATATGGCACTGTAAACTCTTAATTGTTTCTAGAATATCCTGGGCTTCCCTTTCTCTTTGAGGTTCTACAAACTGTTCTGTAGACAAAGAAGCCATGTCTGCTTAATATTTTTAATCTGCTGCAGCATACTGTACAAATGCTTTCATGTAGCAATTAAACCAATGTTCATTACTCTAGAATTTGCATTTAATGTTGCTTGCTGTACGTACAGAAGGAAAATATAGCCTTTCCTCTTATTTTTTATTTCTCAAATTTTGTTGAGACAGATTATAGCCATAATCTGTTGCTGTTTCATTTTTTAGTCCATAAATATACCAAATCCTTTAGTTTGAGAAAGACAAACTAATGCATATTGTATTTCCTTGCGGCTTTCTAAAGATCATCCTGCTGCTGTCTAGGTTTCAAGTTTTTAATTCTTAAACTACTTTCTGAGGAGCTTTAAGTAGCAAATATCTTTAAAGAAGTAGATGACCACATTTATGGCAGAATGCAGTAGCTTTTGGGTGCATGTGGCTTTGGGTGAGGAGTGTTTGGACTTTGCAGGCCTGGTTATTTATTCCCTGGCCTCAGCAGCTGCTGTTGCTGCTGGGAGGGGGCTGCAGGCGCCAGGGCAGCCTGAATGTCATGGGTGAAACCTTGACTCTCCTAAAGATGAGCACTATCTTAACAGTCTAGGATTACCCTCAAGGTCTTTTATTTGGTCTGGCCTGATATGTCACGGCTGTCCCGTACAGTTATGCAGCTTCCAGGAATGGGTGCAAAGTGGAGAAGCTGCTTGTGGCACTTCTGTGGCTGGAGCGGGTGCTTTGGGGGCTGCTGGGAGGGGCACCCTGGTGGTCGGCTGCCCTGTCCCCTTCCAGGCTGGCAGGCAGGTGAGGGGCTGCAGGCTGTTGCAGCAGAGGTGACTCTGAATGTCATGGCCTTGGCACTGGCTGATGTGTGAAATACCATTGCGGCACCCGTGGGGCTTCTGGAGGAGTTGGCTGGTTGGGCACTGTGTGGGAACCAGCTGGGGCAATAGCTGCCAAGTTGTGAGCAAGGCTATGCTCTTAATCACAGATTAAGTCATTGATTTCTGCTGGTTTGAGTATTGTTTTGTCACCTTACCCTGGTGGCTCTCATGCTTTCTCCAGCAGTCTTACCTCTGCTCCTGAGGTGTTGCTCACGTTTTTGTCCCTCCTTGCTTCCTTTTCTACATCCTGAGTCTCCTGTGTGCTTGTTCTTCACTTTAGCTTGCACCTCTCCTGCATTTTGCGTTTTCCCTTTCCTCTCCGTTGTATCTAGGAGGCTTCTCCCCTCTTGTTGCTGCCTCTTGCCTTGGAAAGCATTTGTCACTTAGTTGTCCATGTCCCTGCCTTGCAGGGCCAGCTCTTCTTTGACCTTCTTATCAAGACGAGTATCACTGCACATTGGCCTCGCCAGCTGTCTTTAATTCTGCCTGCTCTTGCTCTCATTTCATCTGCTCCTTTTCCCTCTCTGCTTTCTTGATGAATTCCTTTGCCTGTTTTTGCATATGAACACTTTTTTTCCTCTTTCAAATGCCAGAACTGTAGTCTCACTAGAGCTTAGTCATTCAAAAAGTGACATCCTAGAAGTCCACTGACAGAGCTGCAGTCATGTGGTGGAAGAGTCAAGAGTGGTTACTGCTGGAACAGCAAGTCCATGCAACAAACACATTGTAGTCTGCATTAGCTTCCACTTTAATTCGTTTAGGATGTAGTTTATGCAAAATATCAGTTTCCTAATACCTAAGTATTAGGACTGTAGTCTGTAGGACTGAAAATTGTCTTGTCACATGTTTTCTGGACCGAAGTATGTACACACCCTCAAGTTGACTTCTTGTAAGCATTTTATGATTATGCACTTTAAAGGTGGTGGTTTTTCCGGACATCTTGCAACTTAGCTCCTACTGCGCTCGCAAGTATTTAGAGATCCCTCCAAAGTGCATAAAACTGTCAAGTCTTCCCACACAATTTCCAAGACAATGTGCCTGTGGGAAACCGAGGCAGTGAAAACTTTGCCTGTATCTGGGTGCTGATTGGATGTGGATAAGTTAATTGCTGTCTCTGTGGCAGAAATGAGAAGTTTCAAGAGTTTTTCCTGCTTTCCTGTTTTTCTAACAATCAGGAAAAGGTCATGTTGCCGTGTCTGAGGGTGGAATATTCTTATTTCTCTGCTATTGTGGTTTGCATCTTGTCTGCGGTGAGCTGTGGCTGTGACTTCAGCTCCTTTCAAGTGCCCTAGCCTCACTTTGTGGCTGTTTTAGAATTCAGTTTTCAGACTCTTTTTCTTAACGCAGTTCAGATGCTCTCAGAAATGTCCTTCTCCCAACCCATCTGCTGTCTCAACCTTGTCATTCAACGCTTCACTCCTTTCCTTTAGTTCTTCATTAAATTGCCGGAGTAGCATGATCATGCTGCTGCAGTGGATTTTTTTTTTGCTCTGCCAATTGTCTGAAAAATCTCTTTACAAATGCACCTGATAGTATTGTGGCTGACAAGGATGATGAAAGTTATTGAAGCATCAGCTTGTTTTTTGAAAACTGCGTGACTATAACTCAGAGCGAGCCTGTTCAGGGGCTGCAGCAGGGTGGTAATGTGTAATAAATGGGACTTTTTGGACTGGTGGAAAAGCAGAAATGCTTTGTTGCTTCCCCTAGAGCTCTTCTCAAGAGTGGCTGTGTTTTTTTTTTTTTAAAAAAAAAAGTAAGTCTTGAAGCTGTATTAACTCTCCTGTGGAGTAGATACTACAATTAATTGACTGATGTGCAGTCCTCTAAGGACTGTGTAGTGCCGCAGCCTGAAGGATGCGAGGCTGTGACAATACAAATGGCTTTGTTCCTTGGGCTGCTTCAGCTTCCCACAGTTACTCTGCTACTGCAGGTACTTGGAAGTGAAAACCAGAGATATTTGTTCTATTAGCACAGTGAAACTGTTTGCACCATCTTTTTACAGCCTTTAGTTAATGTCTCATTTGAAGGAGATACTATCCTGGTCAGATTTGTACTGTGCACACTGCTCTGCAGGTGTATGCTGTGCATCCCAATCTGCAAACCAGGAAGAATGATGCTATTCTAATTCTTTCTCTGTTCCCTAAGCTTGCAACACTACTTTGCTTGGAACTGATTTTGCACACATGATCTCAGCCCTGAGAAACCTGAAACAGATTATGTTGGCATGGAAAAATATTCTGCTCTCTTGTGTATTATAGCCTTATTCTGATAATCAGTGAGTCCTCTTCAGAAGGAGGCTAAATTCAATCCTAGTACTATTTCATCAGACATCTTCATCTGGAAACTCAAAGCCTATGCAAATTGTGCAGAGGAGGTCACATGAAGATATCAGATGATTACAAGCTGTTTATCTTGGGTGACTTCTCAGCTCCTTAGCATATATAAAGAATGAGTGAATAATGAATCCAAACAGAGGTAGGCAGGCATGTGCTGCTTTTTGTACTTCTGAGGGCCTGTATAGTGTAGTTTACTAAATTTAAAGTGCCTTTATGCAGCTGGCCTATATACAGTAGCAAAATTGTGAGTTCTGCTATCACTGTGGACCAGATTATTTCAGTGCTGTTGCTCCTAAATTCTTGTGGAGGGCAGGGTCTGATCCGGCGTGTTACATGTGCTAGTGCTCCTCCAGTCAAGTGCAAGTTAAGTGAAAAGTCTCTAAAGCTGGCATCCATGAAGGGGTTTTAGCAGATGTTTTTATGCCAGACAAATTCAGATGTTTGGTTTCAGAGGGAAATACGATAGGGAAGGAAATGCTGTGTTTGGCAAACACAGGACAAGATTGGGATCTCTCTAGCGTGGCAGTCGGCTGGGAGGCTGTAGCTGCTTGATCTCGGGCACGTACTGGGCTGTGCTCGGAGCAGAGTTTCACAATGTTTCTGAGTGTAATCCACGTGGATGTGGCTGTCCATGTGCTGCTGGAGCTTGCTGTCAGAACAGAAAGGGTGGGGAGGGCATGTGAGGAGAGCAAGGGCTTGGCATGGGTGAGGTAGCATTTGGCTCCAATTGAGGTAAGTATTTAAGCAGATGCCCAGCACTCAGCACGTGAATAGTTCCTTAGAAGTCAATTGGATGACATGTTTGCTTAATGTAAAGCCCGAACTTTATTTTCTTGCTGGACTTGGGCCTCTGGGGTTTCTGGTAGGCCGGGAGTCTGCAGGCTGCACTGTGTGAGTGGTGGTGGCACTCAAACCGCTTCCAGGTGATCTGCTGACCCAGTGCCTGGCCAGGAGCTGCTGCTGGCGTTGTCTCCCTGGGGCTCCTTGTGCTGGGCATTGCCGCAGCAGGTCCAGGCACTCCTGGGGTTGGCCGTTCCCTGAGAGTATGAAAAGACTTAGGATGACAGAGAAGATGAACATGGACAGAAGCTGCAGGATGTCTGCAAATGCTTTATACTGCATGTGGCTTCTGAGGTGCATGTTCAGATGGTTATGAAGTCCCAAGGGTATTTTTTTGGATTTCACCGCAGGCACCAGTGATCACACAGTGGCAAACCTCAAACTGATATCCTTGGGAAATAACTCCTTCAGGGTTTTCCAGCCCTCTGGATCTAAGGTAGTTCATGAACTGTTAAGCGGAAAGGCTTCAAACTGACTCGCAGGGAAGAGCTAAACTTTCATGCCCTTGATGTCCGTATTAAGATAGAAAGTCCTGGATGCTCCTGAAAATCCTTTTAATACTGGAAAAAATGTAATGCCATTGTCTAACAAAGTTAGTAAAGTGTTTTCAGAAGTGATCTGTCCTACAGCAGCACATAATACTTAGCATACGTGTTAGCTAGGAAGATGCTGGGTGGGAATCAAGAATGGGGAGCAAGAGAAGCCTTTTCATAGGCCTTTTATATACTTTTCTTGCACAACCATGGGAAAAAAGCTGTATTACTTGAATGCCTTTTTAATTGATAGAGAAGTTATAGATGCAAACAAAATGGCCTTAAGCTCTGCATACCACTCTAGGAAATAGATAGTTTATCAGATAAAAGCATATTATACCCAAAATTGATTATCCTGAATATTCAGGAAATCTACAATTTAAGTAATAAAGTCTATTTGGTACATATTTATGAATGCTGAGAAAGTTTCCTGTTGTGCTGTGCTGCAGCCTGGGAGGTCCCTGTGTGTAGTGGTAAGCATGGAAGAAGCGGGTGAATTGTTCAGGTCCCAGACCCAGGAGCCAGAGTGCCTGCTTGTGCCCTTCTGCAGTCCTGGATCAGCCCCAGATCAGTTAGACCCGGTACCTTTGCTCAGTGTCCCCAGCCTCTCTGGCTTGGTTGCAATGAGAAGGGAGCACAGTGGTGGAGAGGGAAATGAAAAAGCAGAATTAGAGATGAACTATTGGGTGCTGTTAAGCTTTAGAGGTGTTTCCAACAGTGTTGATTTTGTGTATGACAGACAAAAGATTTTAAGCAATTTTTTTCTTGCACAGATTTGCTTACAGTTAATGGCTGTGGGAAACTGTCTGAAGTACCATGGCTGAGTGCAGACTACTCAGCACAATATTGGAGAAACGTATTTTTAGCAACCCTGACTACATAATCTTCTAATTGGTGACATGCTGACGCCTGGCTAGAGACCAGGTGGCTCCTCAAGTGTTAAATCCACTCAGATCTGCAGGTACTTTGAAGTTGAGAGTAACCTCTCCGGCTGAGGTACCTAAGCTTTTAGCTTTCTGAATAAACTGTAGAGTGCAGGTGTCAGAATCTTTAGGCCAAAAATTAGTCTAAGGATCTGGGGGCAGGGGTGGGGTGGGAAATGAACCCTGCTGTGATGAACAGATGAACAAATCATGTGGGTTAATTGCTTTGAGTGAGATTAGCATATTTGCATGTGATTCTCTTCATTTGGGATGAATGGTTTAGCTACAGTCTTGGTAGGATAACAGCATATTTTTAGAGGTAAACGCATATATTCACTAAAGCTGTTGCATATGTTAAGGTGCTTTAAGGTTATTTATGCTAATGCATGAACTGTGTAGAGTGTTACTGATTTGATATTGCCCTTTTCCTTTCACACATTAACTCTACTTAATTTAAAGCTGTTGAAATCTAGCCATGTCTGCAAGAACAACCTATTGCAGGCATGAATTACTTTCTATAGATAAAGCATTCACAAAAAATCCTAAATTTTAAGTTGGGTAATTATAAGTAATGATGATAATGACCTTTGATTAAGACTGCATATTGTTTAATGAGATCTTATTAACAGGCTTAGATTGGTGTTTTAAAACACCAATCTAATAGCGAAATATTGAGGATAGTAGTAAAGTGCGTGTTAACAGAAGGTGTAGCTACTTGTGCCTGTATAAGGGACACTATGCTGTATTGCCTCATTCTAGCACATCTCTTCTGAAAACTGATTTTTGGATTTGAGGAAGTGCTTGGATTGATAGTCTCAATGACCAGTCTGTTTTCAAACTCCCCCAATATTGGCAGAGCAATGCTAGCTGCCACCACCTAGAGGATGGGAGGGAGGATAATCCAGCTTTTCTCAGTGGAGCCCCTGCTCTCTCTCCTGAGTGGTGATGGGCATCCTCGCTAGCAGTGGCGTTTTTGGGAAGAACATGTTTCCCATTTTGGCTCCTAGTGCAGTGATGTTCATCTGTCTCCATGCCTGCAGGCTATGGGTGAACGCTGGCAGCAGTGCGGGTGCAAACTGTCCTAGAGTGGGTCACCAGCAGGCAGGTGGCCTTGTGTCCTGTTCTTCAGGAGGTTTGTTAAAACTTATGCACCTATGGCTTCAATTGCTATTTGTTTAGGTTGGTATCCTCTATTTAAAGTAGTTTTAAAGTACTGTTGTATCAGTCTAAGTAAATTAGTTGTATGCCAATCTATTCATCTGTTTAAAAATCAGTCTTTATACGGATTCTCCTCTGCCTTCTGATTGCTACTAACCCTGTGCTCACTGAATCCGCGGTGTACTCTTGCTTTAGTCGTACGAATAAAAACGTGCCAAGCAAGGGATGTGTCTGTAGGTGGTATTGCTCAACCAGGCCTACTACGGCTGCTCCATTTCTCTCTCCACAGTAAGCGTTGTTAGATATGACATGTTTATTTAATTGTATGCTGCTATTAGATTATCCAGTTAATTTTATAACTTGATTTTTTGTAGGCCTGTTTAAGACTGATATTTATATCATGCTTTTCATCCAGGATCACTGAAATGCAGCCACCTGTACTTTGAACTGGAGCAGCTAGTAGCAGCATTTAAGCTGATTAATAAAAATGCTCAACAGGAGTAGCATCCCTCTTCCAGTGATCTCAAAGCACATTGTAAAGGTAGCTATTTGCTTCCTTATCTGTAATTGGAAGAGAGATGCAAAATGGGCTGCAAATAGCATGTTGATAGTTGTGGTAGGAAAAGATTCAGAGGGTCCCATCCTACTTGCCCAGTTATTTTACAGCTTCCAGAAAGACTGTGAAGAGATTATCTGAAATCCTGGAAGAAGCTTGATTAGGCAGAATATACTTATGCATATTATAGCATAACGGGCATATTGACAAATGCAGTGGTGTTAAATTACTGTGGGACTTGTAAAGACCTCTGATCAGGGCTGTAGCCTTGTTTAATCTGAAAGAAATGTCCAAATGCATAATGTTATATTGTATTTCTAAGACTTTTCTTTGATTTCTGATTGTGTAAGAGTAATTTAATATAAATGTACTGAAGAAATCAATGTTCAATCAAAAATTCAATAACTAAACCCTAGAATACTGCAGTACTGCAGTAGCACAGCACTAAGTATAAATAAGCTGTGGACTTAGTGGTTAAGCAGTGGCAGCTCTTATCATTATTGAGTGGGTCCTTTATTGTTGTGGCTGTTTGGGACTGGTTTGGGTTGTGATCTTTGATTCACCTTTGGCAAAACTTAATTTCCAAAGATATTTTTCTGTACTAGATGATTTCCTTAGAAGGCAATGTGCTGAGCAGGGGAAGATTTTTATTTTTTATTAATTTTTTTGATATAGGCTCAGAACCAGAAGAAGAGAGGGAGGAGAGATGAGGATTTGAAATCTTTCATCTCTATTGAGCCATTGTGAATTTAGGATCTAGGGCAAAGTATTAAAAAGAATTAATCATTAATGAGCCAATAAAGAGTATTAAAAGACAAATTGGCTGAACCTTCCTGGCCTTTTTCATTTCCTTCTATGGAAGCAAAGTGTAGAGTGCCAGATGATAAATAGCTCCAGTCCAGCCGTTCTTGCAGGATTAACATTGTAAAATCTTGAATAATAAAGCATCCACTTTTTAGTGTGTTAACCAAATAAAAGCCTTCTCTATTGTGTCTGTTTTATGTATGCAGAAGCAGGCTTGAATAAACCTCTGCTTTCAGAGCAGTCTGGCTCCTACTGTTGCTTCCTTTCTTTCTGCTCTGCTTCCCCAAGAAACTGGTTAGTGGACAAGTATTTTGGCAGTAATTTCTGCCTGTGCAGTTGGGTACCTGGTTCCAGTGCAGCCTGGCCCAGATCCTGGGATCTGCCTCTGCTGTTATGGATTTAATTATCTCTGTCCCCACTGCAGTATGTTTGCTGGCATGCCTCGTCCTTCCTGCTGGGAGGCAGGTCTAAGCTCTGCCCTGTGAGCTGTCCAGCTGCCTGCCCTTCGCCCCGGCACGAGCGTGCTGTCTTCGTCCTGCTTGGCCAAAGATATTTTGGTGCTGGGCACTGCCAAGTGCGATGGAAGTTAGCGTGGGATAGCAGGAGGCATTGCAGTAAATGTTCACGCAGCAGAACTGGGCTGCAGAGTGTGGCCTTTCAAGGCAGCCAAATATGATTTCTACTCTTGGACTCTCTTCTTGGCAACGTTATCTGTTGCAGTACTGAATGGTACCCACTCCTATGGTTATTAAGTTATGACTTCAGGTGTTAAAATTAGAAAAGAAAAATTAGATTGATTGTGCTGTTTTTATTGCTAGTGAATGCATGAAGTTTCAGTGAAGATCAAAGGACTGACTACACTGCGTGTTTATTTGAAAGCTTCATTGCTTTTGATATTGATATGATTTCAAGCACTGTTCTTGCCAATGCACGAAACTGGATCAGCATACTTAATTGTATAGTCCTGTGAATTAACTGTTTAGTTCTTGGACTTAAAATGGTGTAGAACCTCTAATTAAACAGACGTGAGTGCAGTGCCTGACTTGGATGTGAAAGGCAGTTAAACAAATGTGAAAGCTCTTATGGTATTCAGGTTGGGTTTAACTCTGAAGTTGCTTGAGGCTGTTCGTCAGGTTATTTAAAAAAAAAAAATTAGTTTTCTTTACTCCTTCCTATTTGGAAAGAGAAGCTGGTGGGTATATTCCCTTTACAAAAAGGTATAGGATTTTGCTAATACAAAGGTCCATTGGCAACTGTAAAAGCCAGAGAGCCGCATGTGATCTGCAGCAGCATACAGATAGTAGCAGTGAGATTTGTGCCTCAAGTACGTGGGAGTAGCTTGTAGAGCTTGTATGTGCCATGCTGTAGTCACAGGTAGGTAAAACTTTAAATTTTATAAATGTGAATTCTCTGTGGGTCATTCAGATATGACTGGGGAGTTCAGGAACACATTTTGTAGAAGGTCATTTGACTGATGGAATATGTTCAGATCCATGCTGGCCTTCCTTATCCCTACCAAAACTGAACACGTGACAGGTTTGTACCTGTTGCTGCCATTGTCCTCCTCTTTTCAGCCCCACCCCCAGCTCTAGCAGGACCCTCAAGGGGAGTTTGGTACATTTCTCTGGGAGACAAAATAAAATAACTCCTCTCTTCCCTTTTACCCCTGCAATTTTCCCTCATCTGTAGGAGTCCAAAAGCTGTTACCTCCCACATAAGAACGGGACAATTAAATTCTGTCGTTGAAAAATTAGTGCTCCCAATTGACATGGGAACTGACACCAGTTTACTGCTGGTGAATTATGAATGTTTCATATTTGACTGTTTTGCTTTTCTGCTTGTGTTTGAGTGGGTTGGATAGGTGTCTACTTCATGGGCCCTTAAAGCAGCCTTGGTGAGTCCTGTTAAAAGCCATGTTCTAGAGCTCAACTAATTTAGCTTGCAGATGCTTGCCATGAATTAGTGTCTCTGTGACCTGTTGTGCCTTTGTGGTGAAGGATGCTTCATGTTTCCCTTGTAGCTGCTTGGGAGCACTGAGTGCTGGTTATGCTCATGGGAGACATGTGCCTCCAAGGTGAATGGCTGCGGAGGTAAAGTGCCTGGTGTTCCTTGAGACTAAACTTGCTTGGGTGAAGAACCAGATTGGAAAGCTGAAAGTGGTTCAGCAAAACAGCCAGTGGTTTGCTGTGACGCGTATCTGAATGAATTGGCAAATCCTGATCTATATTTTGCATGTTCTTACCAAAGCTATAGAGTGTATGGTCAAGTGCAAATAGGATTAAGCTCTTATGGGAGGAGTGTTATCTTCTACTCCCTGATGGTGCATATGCCACAAGTGATAGAGACTCTGGGAATAAGTTGATACTGAAAGGTACTTCTGAACTATATTCAATAACCCTGTTGAATGAAAGGAAGGAAGGCAGAAGATGTAGGTCTGCAATTAAAATCTCTTATTATAGTTTGAATGCATGTTAATCCCTCCCAGTGTGGCAATTCACCCATCAAAATGATAAACCAAGTTTAAAGCTTTCATAATGACACAGAGGAAAGAATGAACAATGATGCTAGGAGCTGTTATGTTGGTTTCTATCTTTATTACTGCTTATTGCTTGTGGGACTTGTTCAAAATGTAGTGTTCAAGTATCACTAACTGGTAATAGGATATAGGCTTCAAATCTTAATGTTTTAGGTCTTGTGACCTCTTGGGGTGAGGGAGTGGGCTATATGTTTGTTTATCTGTAATAATCTTTTGTGCTATTTTATCTGTTGTATGTTTAAAAGAAAAACTAATCTTTTCCTTGTATATCCTGAAAGTGCAGAAAGCATGTTAAAGCGATGCTATAGTGCAGATCAGAGGCTGAAAAAGATGCTATGCTCACAGTTGTGACTGCTACAGGGTTGTTACTTGGGATTTATAGTGTCTGAAAAAGACTCGAGTGCTTGAGGGAGACTTCAGTTTGAATAGTAGCTTCATATAAATAATCTGAAAAGCTGTATGTGTGTACTACGCTATCACTGGAAGCACCCTTACTTCACTTGGTCCTGGTTTTTGAAAGCACCCATGAAACTGCTGTTTCAGAGAGGCTATTAGGTGTGTTACCTAAGTCACTTTTTTCCTTGGCAATGTTGTATAGGAGGAAGATGCATGCATTTTGCCTTAGGAAGTGGGAAAGCATCCAGTGAATTGGTGGGAATCGCCAACTGAGTGGTGTCACAGGCACCTTTCTGATGGCTGCTTGAGGTTAGCGAATGGGAGCTGCAGGGCTGGAATGAAGCTTGAGCTCTGCTGGCATCAAAGGTGTGACGTGGGTGGAGAATACTATCAATTACTTCTACTATTTCTGTATTCCTTGTGGAAGTAAGATCCCTTGTATCGCAGTAATACTGAGGAGCTTGCGTTGTGACCGAAGACCCTAATGTTTTGGGGGCTGTGCAACTGGAGGCTCGCTGCAAAGCTCACTGAGTGCTGATGGACATGCCAGGCTGCTGCATGGTAAGCAGGGCCTCTTGGAGCTTCAGCATTCACTCATTTCATTGCCCTAACACAGCACCTGGACTAGTGGGTTTACAGGGAGGGAAAACAATATTGTCCTACTCAAAAACCAAGAGCAGGAGAAACAATCTTAAATTTCTTGGAAATAAAATGGACCTATAGCGGGGATACAGCAGTCACAAAGCTGCAGCCTTGATTTTTGTTCTTTTTGAGTAGTAGGAGCTGATTCTTCCCTGCCAGTGCTGCTCTAAGCAGGGCAGCTGCGGCAGAAGAGCTGCGTGAGCTGAGGAATTGGGTACCACCCCATTACTACCCCACACTTTTTCTGAATCCTCTTTATGTGGGGGGTTACCAGGAAGTTACTGTGGCCTATTGTGTTCTTTCCTGCTAGTTTCATAACAGCTCTGCTGTTAAAGTTAATCAACCTATGCATACAATAAGCCTTCCAGTAATTCTAGTTAATCACAAGGAAAACGTTTCTACAGTCTGGTTGCATGCAGTACTCATTAAATTAGCTCAGAACAGCGTTTCTAACGTATCACCCCCCCCCCCTCCATCTTCACAGGGGAATTTTCTGCAAAGATATTAATGACTTAAAGGAACCCATTGGACTTGGAGAAGATACCATTTTCAAACCTTTAATTTCAGTGTTCTTTACACTGGGAGACCGCAGAGGCAGACTGCTAATACAGTGAGAGCCCTCATTTATGAATTATGCTTGTATTCTTTTTGACTAAAGAAACGGCAGTGCAAAAAGAAGTATTTGTACAATTGCGTATTCTGTCTGCTTCACAAATGTGTTTATCTGCATGTGAGAATTGCGCGTTCAGATCTCTTCTCTGATTTTTTTTGAGGCTGTGTGTGCTTAGATGCTACATACCTCGGAGTGCAGTACAGCCTGTGGAGCATTATCTGAAAGTCTCAGCACCCTTGTGGTTATTATAACATGATTAGTTTGTATTTAATTTGAAAGAGAATTCCAAGGGATTTGGAGGTTAAGGCACCCAGTTCTCTGGATTCTTCCCTGGAGATAAAGCCAGGATAAAGCTACAGGGATGCAGGCTTGAATGCCAGAAGCAGTGATGCTTTGCTAAATGACTGTTCTTGGCTTTTGCTAGCTATATGGAGCATGGGCTATTTTTAATGAGCCCCCTATAAAGCTCATGCCTTACTCTCACATCAGTTGGGTTTCATTAATTGCACTAGCCATGTCTTATACAGATCATGCAAAATTTGAAGCAGCCACCAAAGATTCATAGTCCCTTTAGACCTATGGTGTGCTTAGCACCTTCCTCGGACACGGTGATAGGCTTTCCAGCACCCAAAAACGTATGTTGAAAGATCACAGTAAGTAGCTTCCTGGCTTACCTATTCAGAGCGTTAAAACGTGTATTGTGATGTGGAAAGCATGGCAGTTTGTAAGGGGTTAACAGGCTCCTGACTGGCAGTCTGGGGAGCAGCGCAAGTGGAAAGGAGAGCTGGGAAAAGGTAAGATGAGGAGAAAGGTGAGTTTGTTGCCTTTTGGCTGGCTGATGCTGGAAATGTCTATGACAATTACAGTTGAATGGTTTTCAGGAGACTTGCTTTTGTTTTGTAACCATTTTGTGGATAACGCAGCAAGCTCCCAGGAAATGAGTTCGATGCGGACTGACGCTCAGAGCTCTGTTTGCCTTCTTGGCTGGCAAAGCTGCCTGTCCGTGTTATGTACAGGCACGGCTTTGTCACTAGTCCGCATGGACTCGGGCATTGTCTCTTTGCAGAAAAATAACAAAGCAAAACCAAACACTTTTTCATCCCTAAATGGCAATAAGACACCCTCTGTATGGGGAGCCTGGCCAAAAAAAGAGCGGTTTAATTCCCCCCCCCCCCCGCAATCATCGCACTTGTGTTATGTGGATGTAGCCTGTGTTGTGTAAGCTCTCAGCTGAGAAGATTTGGCACCATGTGAATCAAGAGCCTTTTGTTCAAAGGATTGCAGTTTGCATACTCAACAAAAAGCATCTTGCTTCGATTTGGACAAGATCAGTGAAAACTTCTTGAACTGCTGCCTTCTCAGTCTTTTTTCATGTTTTTTAAAAATAGCTTGCCAAGCTACTGGGGGGTGGGGGGAAGGCAGCAGGTAGAGCATGTAACAAAATATAAAGAAGTGAAAAATAACTTCAAAAGCTGTGTGAAATGTTCAGTCTTTGAGCCTGGCGTTCATTATTTATGTGACAGGAAGTCTTTTTCTTTTTCTTCTCTTCCCTCCTCCTTCCTCCCCCCACCCCCCATTGGATCTGTGGGAAAGAAAGATGAAGACGTGGTTCTGAAGAGCAAATTTTTAATTGTGTTCCTTTCTGAACTCTGCATAACAGATTTTCCTAGTTTTAATTTGCTAATAGAGGATTTTTTCCCCCACCTGCTTTGGCTGGAAGATGTGTGGCTAGGACCTTCCTTCTGTAGTGACCCATAAGCTGTAGAACATTCACAAAACTTCTCTAGAAGCCTCCAAGAAAATATTGTGCACTAATAAGGTTTGCAGTGAACAGAGATCATTTTTGGTGCATCTTTGAAAAACCTTTTTCATGCGACTTAGCACCAGGGACTGCAGTGAGTCTACAGACTTGAGCGAGACCATGTGATCAGGCTCTTCCATGAACTCTATCAGTTTTGATGCTGGTGGTTTGTCAGGTGTGAGTCCATGGTGGTGCAATGCTAACGTTGCAGCTCTGAGACCAATTCTTACTGTCTCACGCTTGAATAGGACAAACTGGAGGAGTAATTCTATGAGGAAACATCTAGAGAGGGAAGCAGGCAAATTTGAGAAATGGTCCCTTTTGCACACTGAGCGTAGTTGTCTGCTGGCTCTGCTCTGAGCCAGGAACAAGGACAAACAGGGGAAGAGAGTTGAGGCGAATGAAATTTAGAGTTTCCATCATGTGGAAAGTTCTGACATTTCAGATGTTTGTGTTCATCCAGAATTAAGAACTGAAGTTCGGAAGGGCCAGACTAGGCCTGCAGGTCTAGGTTGGTGCCCTGTCAAGCAATGCTGATTTTAGAAAGGTCATACAGCATCAGGTTTTCGTGCTCTTCGGACAGTGATGTACATCCCAGCACTCTAAAACAAGTGTTAGACGTGCTAGAGCAGACATAAGACTTGCTTATAAGTAGGATGAAACTTCATTTCATACGAAACAGATGTTTGGAGGTTATTTTGAAATTCATGATGTTTCATTTAGCTATCTTTGTTTTTAAAAAAAAAAAAGTATAGCAACATTCCTGAAATAGAAGCATTCTGCTCTGGTTTTTGAGATGAGCATAAATACTTCCTTGCAAATCAGTTTAATATTACTGTCATACTGAACAGTATATATTAATATATAACTGTATTCCCATTGGGGTATGTTTTTTTTTTTTTTGCTGCTGTTCAAACAAGCAAGCTGTGCCCGGAGGAGGGCTTGAAGTTGCAAGGCCCCAAAGTGATTTCTACAATGCTCTAAAGTCAAGTAACTCTCCTATGATTAGATCAGAAAAGGTATGTGCACTATCAGAGATGAAGTGGCTGCAACAGGTGAGATAACAGTGGCTTGAACTTCCACTGCTGCTCAGTAATGAACGATGATTGTTATAGTGATCACTGATAGTGATAAGAAACAGCAGCATAATATTGAATTGATTGAACTGAATTGATTCACACCAAAATGTTTTGGGGCTGCCAAACAGTAAATAATGCTTTAATTCCTTCCCTTAGCAGTAAAGAAAGAATGAATTTTTCACAGTAGAAAATCTGGAATTTTGTTTTTTCTATTTCTGGAATTTGTTTTCTCATGGCGATCTTTTATTTGACAGGAACTGCAGAATCTATTGTGGAGATGTTTCAAAACTCCCAGTCACTTCTAGAAATTGTCTTCTGGTCTTGCCTGCTCCTCTGATCTCTGGCTGCGTTATCTTTGAATAATTGTCACGTGGTATAACTTCAAGCAGCCCTAAGAATAATGCTTCTTTACTCGTTCTGCTTATGTAAGGGTTAACTGACCATGAAGAATGTGTTGGAGTTCTTATTTATTTAGCTCTGTGAATGAAATACTTGAAATGGGCTTCTCCTAGCTATTGCACTGCATTATATATGTTGCTACTGGATGAGCGAAAATGCAGTAAATGTTACCTCTGATCAGTCATTGTCACTGCATCTGCTGGGCACAGAACTAAAAGTTAGCTTGTGGGGAATTTCTTAAATTCTCTCAAATTCGCCAATACTCCTTCTGCTCCTTCATACTTCTGCTTTTTTCTGCATCTTCTCCAATATTGATAGAAATGAAATCCGGCATTTAAGTAAATCCCTTGGACAGGGTGAAGGTGGGAGAATACTTGCATATATACTTGGGTAGTATACAAGTTACAGATGTGGCTTGCTGGATGATGCAAAATAATGGTAAGCAAAATACCTTTTTTTGTAAGCTGCAAATTCCATCATTGGCTGTGAGTCATCTGTGTTTTACAGACAGATATGTCACCTTCTGCCCAGAGTACTCTAAATGGGAGACGAGCTCTAAAGAGATGGATTAAAAATTTGTTCTCCTTGTTTTGGTTCCGAAGGGTATCATCGTTCATCCTGTCCTCTTCTATTTTGCCAGACATCAGATGGTTCAAAAGATGATTCTAATTAATTTCAGATTCGCTGCTGTACTTCTGACACTGCCTGAGTAATATAGTATGTGACAGGGCTTGAAGTGAAACTTTATTCTATAAATATCCTTCCAGTTTTAATAAGTGAAGGACAAACTCCACAGGCAACTATACTGAGAAGTTTTGCCTTCTCCCCCACCCTCCAGCCAACCTGTGCGCATGCAGCTGAACCAGCCTCACTCAGCAATATGGATATTACAGCAGCTCTGTGAGATGGAAGGGAATTGTGTAAAAAGCCACCTTCTGCCCTGTGTTGTGTATTTCCTTTTCTTGTCAAGCATTTAGGACCCAGTCTCTCAAATCTGCTGTTACATCAACAGTTACTGCAGTGGTAAGGGAGCTTCCCTTGAGAGGGGAGAAATCTTTACAGGTGTGAAGATCTGCTAAACTGAGCTCTTATTTTCTTTGCTTTTTATTTCCTATCCTTATGACACACAAAATAGCTGTGCTCTTGTAAGAGGACAGTCTTCAGAGGAAGATGCAATAATCCCTTTGTCAGTGGTCTTTCGAAGAACTGAAGTGAAATTCTGCTCAGCCTGTGGAAATTTGCCACGTTACTGGGAGTATGTATTTGTTGGACTTTCAAAGTCTGTTCTTGGTAGGCTTCGTTCTGCATTGACCTACATTCAGATGTCGCCCCTGAGGTCATTACCAAGGGTGCAGATGTTGCTGTTCTGATTTGATATTTCCACCTAGGCTCTGCACAGCTGGCTGGGCAGTGGGGAGCCAGTTGGCCATGTCCTTGTTCCTGTCCTTGCTGTATTTTTGGTATGACCAAGCCCAGTTCCTATTTTGTGTGTTGTCTTCTGCCCCTTTGCTTCTTGCAGCTTGATTCTTGTTTCCTTCCTGAATCCAAAATGCACTTTTCCTTATTCTTCAGCACATTCACCTTCAGCTGCTCTCTTGCCTTTATGAAGCCATTGGTCCTTTGCTGTCTACTGAACAGCTGGAGTCATGCTTAACTGTAAAATCTCTCCTGTCTTACTAGCAGTCACTGTCTGTAATGCATTGCCTCTTTGTTAAGGCAGTTTCACACTCTAGATAGGGGGTGGGGGGGGTGGGTTCTTCATATTGGGCTCTTTCCCCTGGAGTTTTGCTGGGAATACATTTCAAATCCATGTGAGCATCATCTACCAGAGCAGCCCCAGCTTTGGAGTGTTGGGAAGTTTGGTCTGAAACAGTGTTAGCTGTTCTATGCCAAGTACAGAGTGGACCACAGTGTATTAAAAACTGTCTCCAGCCTTTTTTACTGCTGTGCCCTCCAAGTAGGATGGGTGTTGGAGCACTGGTCACCTGGCTTTCCAGCAGACCTGATGGGCAGCAGGTGCCCCTTGTAGGGGAAGCCAAGGGCAGCATATGAGATTACAGCATGTTTTCATGACTTGCCAGCAAAGAAAGCACAGGGTCTACCATATCCTGTCCTGGGCCAGGGCAAAGAGGGTATTTGGAAAAACTGTGTGCAAGAATAACATGTTCATTTTTTCACTGTTTTAGCTAGTGTGTGAAAATTCAGCATGACTTACAATAGTACTCCTAAGTGGCAAGAGTCAGAATAGAAAGGAAAATACCTACCTTAACCTCAGGGTTTTCCATGTAGTATGTTATTTCTAGCACCTGGGCAACTAAGAAGTAGGGGAAAGCTGAAAAAACAGAACACAATTCTTCCCTGTTCTACAGGGAAATGGGTTTTGCAGTCTTATTTTTTACTTAACCTATGTAAAGAATGATGAGAGAAACTAGTAAAGGTGCTGTTGACCCCCTCTGGCTGCCTTTTCTTTTTTTATACCTGAGAAGGGAAAGGTATGAAGTGCCCCTGGGGCATGGAGGAGTCTGGTTAATCTGCTAATGCGCAGCTTGGAGTCTGCCAGCAGCTTGGGCAGCTCTAGGGGACCATCACACAGCCTGCTTGGGGTCTCTGGTGTTCCTCAGATAGAACTGAGTGGTGAATAAGATGTTGTTGTAAGCTGAAGGGGACAACCAAAAGGCCCAAGACTGCCTGCTGTTATATGCTGTGCAGATTTTTAAGAAGTTGCAATGTTGGTGTCCTGTTGGAGTTGAAGTGCTCCCACATCCTCAGGGCTGCCTTGTTCCATGTGCAGAAAGGCTGGATGCTGCTTCTCTCTGCATGGAGCTTTGTCTTCTGCCTTTTCAGCTGCTGTGAAGCCATCTGGAGGTGTCAGCTAGCAGGTGCTTGCTTGCCAAGCTATGTTTCACGCAGAGAGCAGGTAACACCTGTGAACTGTTCTCTTGTACAAACTATCAAGTGTTTTGCAGGTGGTGCTCAATGTGTTGATGTTCACCTGTGATGGGCTAAATGGTTTGTGTTGTGCCTGCCCCAGGAGCTTGTCTGTCTGCTTGCACAACATTTCTTGCCAACTCCCACATCCTCTGGCCTGGGGACCCCGGCCTCTTTGGGAAGAAACTGGCAGGCAGCGCAAGTGCCTGAACAACTTGTCCCAAAGAATTGATTCCCAAAACTATAAGAGCTTGCCAGAAGAATCTTGTACTGTTGAATAAAGATGAGAAGCTAACTCATTCTCTTAAACTGTAATTTGAGGATGACAGCTTGCGGTGAGAAGTAGACAAAAGATCGCTGGAACTATGTGATGATGATGGGATGGTGTGTGTGAATGTGAGTATGTGTCTTGAGACCAGTGTTTTATTTCTTAGCTATGTTAATTCCATGTGTGTTGCGTAGGTGGTGTGCTTTGAGATAGGCCAAAGGAAAAATGCAGTAGTAAATTGCAGAATGTAGCATCCATGTTACAATATGATATAAGAAACCAGCAAAATGATGATTTCTCTATAATAAAAACTTACATTGCGTTTTGGTACAATATAGGAGGCTTTATGAGTCTCTTGAGAGCAGAGCCTTTCTACTAATGACAGGAAAATGGAATATTTTATGGAATAAAAATTGTGTATTACCAGTATACTCCTAAGGAAGAATAGCTGGGAAAATTTTAAAGGATGTGAAAAATCTTAGCTCTACCCTTTCAATAGTCATTCAAATCTGAGTCTCAAACGATGTAATTGAACAACTGTCTTGTGTATGTTCACACATTCTTAGTGGGAGTTGAAATAACAGGTATTGCTTTCTGAATTTTCATAACACTCTGCTTATCAAATAGCATGTGGTTTATGACTTATACTTCTTAGCTGGTTATATACAAAATACAGTCTCTAGATGGGATCTTGCAAAGATCTGGAGTTTTGAAGGTAAAATGAAGATCACACAGATCCCTTGAGTTGCTTTTAATTGATAACTGTTCTGATCATCGGTTGATCCACGATAACTAAGTGTGCACATGCCGTGCCTGGTCTGATCATGAAGGACTGTGTAAGCCACCTTCTTGTTGGCTGCGTTTTGGTCTTATCCTTAGTTTGGAGAAAACACTGCCCTAGAAAGTGGGGAGTGATGGTGAAGAGAAACCTAATCCCTCACATTTTACTGTCCTCTAAAAAAAATATATAGAAACCTCTGAAATGTTGGTGTCAACATCATGTTTTCAAATGAACGTGGCTGTTTGTGGATAGCTCCGATTTCTCTACAAGCCACGTCTCTGAACATGTGTGGATTGAGCTCCTTGGAGGGCTTCAATGAAGGGGTCTTCAAACTGTTTCAATTTGAAGGTAAGTGCCCGCAACACATCTGGGCTGCAGCACAACTTAGCTGTTAAATTTCATGCGGCATATGCTTCTAGATGCCCAAGTGCTTACTTGGGATCTTCTCCCTTGTGTGTTGCAATCTATATAGGGTAGCTATGAGACTACTATATTGGATAACTGTGGTAGTTTAAATGCAGTCAGACTAGCAATTTCTTTTAGAAATATTTCATATTTAATTATATTATATTTAATATTAGTCCTGTATAGACACAAAAGCCAGTATGATTTACTTCATTTAGCAGTATATTTCTCTCAACTGAATTATGTGTAATTGTGTAGACATGGTCACTTTAAATATTTTATGGGCTTGTATAATGTAAGACAGAGTACAGCCTGTGGGGCTAGCAAGAAATATTGCTGTATAACTTAATTTTATTTCAGCAGTTTAATAATTCATTTTAACTGAATTTTGAACGTCAGTGCGAGTTCATGGCTAGTGTGGCCTGCTGCTGTAGTTTTTGAATAGACAAGTCTGAGCGAGGGGGAGTCTCGAACAGCCAGCTCATCTGAGCTATGCGTCACTCAGGTTATCACCTAACATGAAGTATTGGTTGTCTTTGCTTCAGGGGCAAAGTATATTAAAAGTTCAAGCTGTCTAGAAACTTTCTGACAAGGTAGGGTTATGTCTTGTGGAAAAGGCAGGCTTGCCAAAAAAAAAATATATATATATATTTTAATGAAGGAATGTTTTAATAGGAAGGATTACTTCGGAGACTTGTCTCATAAACCATGCTGGTGGACTAGCAGCAAACGAGAACCAAAAGCTTCCGCAGCTCTAACTGTAGAGGAAGATAAATAGGGAGTAATCCAGACCTCACTGTGTAGTCAGGATCTGTCTCTGGGCAGAAGCTCATAATGTGAACACACATTTTTTTTCCCCCCCTTGCTTTCGAGGTGACATATAACATAGCCTTTTGAGGTTGACACAGAATGAGAGTATCTCATCTAATGTCTCCCCATTAATAAAAACTTTTTATTATTGATGGCCATGAATAGATCCAAACTCGCTTTATTAAAGTGAGATGATTAAAACTTGCACACTTCATACAAATGGCATACTTTATGGCCTGAGTTTAAAAATTTATACTTGCAGATCTTTGGTTATTCACGAAGTGCTCCTTAGAGGAGTAGAACCGATCATAATTTGATACGATGCAGCTTAATAGTTGTTGCTTTACTTGGTAGTAAATGTCCAGATTTTGTCAGTTACTTCTGTTTCTCTGAAATCATCAAAACTACCTCTTGAGAACTGAGATGTAATCCCTCTGAACAGAGGGACTGCAATTAGAGAAAGGCAGGGAGATGAGAACAGGCAGGAATGAGCATGAGCTGCCATAGAGCAGGTTCCTTGCTCCTGAGCATGCTTTATCCGAGTTACCTTTGTTTCCAGAGATTCCTTGTCCTCGTCCATGTTAACCTCGATGCCCAAGAGTCCTTGTGGAGAGCGCTGTTGTGGGAGATGCTTTAATCCTCCTCAGACAGATTACCTGCTAGCAGCCCCTCTTTGGAAGACCTTGGTCCCCATCCTGGCCAGGAGTGGGTAGTAACCATCTCCCAGTCCTTCGACTTTGGATCTAATGTTCACCAAGAGATACCTTCCATCTCCAGAAGTCTGGCTGGTCCCTTTCTCCCTCCCCTTCTGTCCTGTCTCTGCAGACACCATCAGGCTATGTCACCCCTGCCTCTTGGCTTTCTCTACCAGCAGTGCCCTTTGGATTACAGTCAAACGAATAGTTGATATCTTGGTTTGTGGACTGAAGAGAGAAAATGGAGAAAAAGGGAGATAAGGGAATTGGATTGATTGGAATATTTTGGGAGTTTCCAACTAAGAAATAATAACTTTTAAAATTCTGATGGGTTAAAGGAAGTATTTTGCATAACTAAAATTTCTGAGGCTATTAAAAACAAATCTAGGTGAATTTTGTAACTGCTGCCATTTCAAATCAAAAGTCAATTAAAATCTCAAATGCTTTTTGTTCACCTAAAACAATTAAAGAAATTCAGTGCTTATTTATGAATAGTTTAACTTAAAGGTATTGCTCACTGAAAGTTTCTCTGAAAAATATCACCTACTATTAGCAATGCTAGACAGCATATTTTGAGACATTTGTGTTTTGACAAAACTAGCTCTGTCATACAATTTGGTTGCACATATTTTTATACCAACACTTAAATGTTGGGCTTGAACTGCTCAGCTGCAAGAAAATATAGTCTCCTTACAGTCACATTCTTGCATGCTGAAAGAGTTGTTGGAATCATTTGTAACTCTTCCAGATAATGTTAAAAAAATCTTTTAGGAAGAAAAAGGAACTGCAAACAGCAGCTCCTACAGCAGCTTTTCATCTGATCATACCAAAAGCAACTACAGAGCTTCCAATGAAGCTTGCCAATGAACTGAATGTTGCTGTTGGAAAGATCCCACACTTGGATTTGAATACATTGGCCCACCATGCTATCTAGGTGGCCAAAAGAATGAATTCTACTTTTAGACAAAGCACCTGTCCCTGTTGCCTCTGGTTTTGTGCCTCAGATTTCCTTTGGCAGCAGAAAGGGATAGAGTAAGCGTGCTCTATTTTGAAGTGTTTTTTGGTCCTGCAAGGGTCTGTTCTTACCTTCCAGATGTGCCTCTTGACATGTTTTTCCTTATGATCTAGCCCTAAGGTCTGTGCATGTGTCTCCTATTAACCTGCAGTATTTTCATCCTCGGACAGTGTCCTGGCTGAAGCCAGGGGGAGCTTTGCTAAGCAAAGACTGCAGCACAAGATTTGCTTGGAGGCTATCTGCAGTAGGTTAGGAGGTAAAGTAGAAACATTCTCACAGGAGATCACGCTGCTGTACTTTTACATTGAGCTCTTGAAAAGTGGGAATTTCACGTACTTGTTGAAGTTAGCATTGCATCAAGAGTGTTAATTGAGACCTGGATGGACAATTTAGCTAGTGTGTGGGCAGGCTTTTGTACTAAAACCTCTCCTTTTTGAAAAAGGCTGAGAAAATTGTTTACGTTTAGTTCTGTAGAACACCTTTATAGGGGAGGTGTTTAAACCATGCTGGTTATTTATGATATCATAGCTGGTATGTTTTCTGATTGTTTGAGCTGGACTCTTTTAATAAACATGTTTCTAATACAAATACTCCATGTTTCAGACTCTGTCAATGAGTTTAAATCTTTTGTTTGAGCAAATATTTATGCTAGTCACTGTATCATCTAGAAGATTCCCAGAAAGTAAACATGAATGTAGCTCAAGCAAATTAAATTATTTGAGCAAATATTCATAGGAAAATGTACTGACACATTTGCAGAGACAAACTTTCTCCAGTGCAGAGGTTGATGGAGGAAGTTGGTAAGCCTCTAGCTCTGTCAAGGAAAGACTTGGGGCAAATGAGCTTGCTTACTTTTGTTCTTTCCTAAGTCTGAAGTTTACATCTTAACAATTCCTTGCTTTTGTGTGTGAGTGCTGGGAGGAAGGTAATTACCCTAAGCGATGAGAATGTTAATTAGTACTTCCTAGCCTGGTAATAACACCTACTTTAAAAGGCGGAAGCTTTTCTTATGTGTATGCTCCTGTGTATTACAATAGAGCATGTAGTCAGGAATTCAGTGTTTTCCTCATGACTCCTGGCATGTTGACTCATCATACAAGCCTCTGTTCCCTCTTTTTTTATTCATTTATTTCATTACCTTATTTAAAATGACATGGAAGAAAGGGTATCGAAAGCCTCTAGCTTTTTATTCAGTATTTAAAAAAAAAAAAAAAAAAATCTGTATTTACTAAGCAGTGAGCATCCACACAGTGCCAGAGCTGAGCTGGAAATAGAACAGTGACTTCACCAGCTAGTTTTATAATGGAAAAACTGCAGTTAGCATATATTTTGCAATGCATGTAGTTGATAAAGCAGTGTGAACAGCTTTGCAATGATTGAAACTTCATAATTATATCAACAAGAAGAATGAGCCAGTATTTAGATGTGGAGTCAATTCTTTGTTGCTTTCTTCCTGGAAGTCTTAAGGCTGTAAGAATTTAACAATCTGTGAATAAATAACTGCTATTTAACTAATCAGAGATGGTGTTGCAATTCTTATTGCCTTTGAACTTGCTTAAAGCTTCTAGTCCTAATAGGAAAGCTGCAATTGCAGCTCAATAATTGTCTGGATAACTACTATTGCATGTAATGACATGCAATACTACTCACTTTAGCATAATAGTGTACTTGATTTTTGGGCAGAGCAGTGGCACCTAGAAGTACCCTCTTCAGTTAAATTCTCGGAGACAGCGAATTTTTAGAAGGTTGGAGGAAGCTATTACATAAGGATAAATATTTACCTAATGTAATCAAACTCCTCTTTTAAATCAGAACAATGGTGGGAGTGCAGTTACTATGGTTCTGTGTAATTTTGTGCTATATTTGGTGAAGTTTGGCGGGGCTAAAGCCACAGCTGATCATCTGATTTTTGAAAGGAAAGAGAAGAATATGGCAGGCTTGCATTCCTGATCTGTCCTCAGATGATGGCACAGGCTCCCTAGGTAACCCTGGCAAGGAGAAACAACCCCAAGAAGCATTTACTGACTGGTGCTGTGCAGCACTGCAGAACTGTGATGCCACAGCGTGATTTTGAAAGATGCTGTCTTTGGAAGGACTGCAGCATACCCCCATCCATACCTGGGCACCGAGTACCAGGGTTAAAGCAGCGCCTATCTTGGCCTCCAACCTTATCTCCATGGAGAACTTTTGCAATCCCTAAGCAGATTCTGTCTCTTATTTGGCTCAGCTTTTGCACATGTGAAGAGGAAGGACTACTTTGGTCTGTCGCATGCCTGCCTCTTTACGTTTCCTCTTATTGCATAGCACTCTGCTTGGTTCTGCGCATCTCACACTGCTGCACTTGGTATTAGCTGTTTTGCGTTGACTAACCACTTCATTTGCTAAAAGTACCTCATGTTGCCTCAGGGCCCTGAGGGCACTTGTAGGTCTTAATGGCCCTGACCAGCCTCCATCACCCTCGCTGTGGGCCCAGGACCCCGTTTCAGTCCAGCTCGGGGCTGTCAGTCCCTGCCCTAGTCTCCAGCCCCACTGCAGCCCTGCCCCTGCCTGGCCTTGGGCCCTGCTGATCCAGACATGACCTACAAGCTGACGGCCTGTCATGTCCCCATGGCCCTGCCTGGCCATCACTGGACCTGTGGGTTGACTTTCTGGCTTGAGCTCAGACCTGCCTCACAGAATCACAGAATGGTTGAGGTTGGAAGGGACCTCTGGAGATCATCTAGTCCAACCTTCCTGCTCCAGCAGGGTTCTCTAGAGCATATTGCCCAGGATCACATCCAGACGGGTTTTGAATATCTCCAGGGAAGGAGACTCCACCACCTCTCTGGGCAACCTGTTCCAATGCTCTGTCACCCTCACAGTGAAGAAGTTCTTTCTCAGGTTTAGGTGGAACTTCCCGTGGTTCAGTTTCTGCCCGTTGCCTCTTGTCCTGTCTCTGGGCACCACGGAGAAGAGGCTGGCCTCATCCTCTTGACACTCCCCCTTTCAGATACTTGTACACATTGATGAGATCCCCTCTCAGTCTTCTCTTCTCCAGGCTGAACAGGCCGAGCTCTCGCAGTCTTTCCTCATAGGAGAGGTGCTCCAGTCCCCTCATCATCTTGGTAGCCCTCCGCTGGACTTTCTCCAGGAGTGCCATGTCTCTCTTGTACTGGGGAGCCCAGAACTGGACACAGTCCTCCAGATGTGGCCTCACCAGAGCTGAGGAGAGGGGCAGGATCACCTCCCTCCACCTGCTGGCAATACTCTGCCTAATGCACCCCAGGAGACCATTGGCCGCCTTGGCCACAAGGGCACACTGCTGGCTCATGCTTCACTTGTTGTCCACCAGCACTCCCAGGTCCTTCTCCTTCTCTCCTCCTCTCTCATTGCTGCCAACTTGCCAGATGATCTGGATTCGGGCCTGAATGTGCTGCCATCTCCAGCTGCCTGGTCCACTTGCTGGGGTGCTGCAGGATGGTCCTTGGGTGGGGAGGCTCCTGCCCTGCCAGCCAGAGTGTCCACCTTGGCTCCCGGCTTCCTGTCCCTGAAAGAGCAGCTGGCCTTGCTGTCCCTGGCGCATCACCCTTCTGGGATCTGTGAAGGTGAGCGCGTTGTTTCTGGAGGCAGTCTAGTATGTTGGCTTTGAGGGTGAACCTATGTTGTCTGTGGGCTGGCTGCAGAAGGGGCTGGTTCTCTGCCAGGTGGTGTTGCTGCAGTTGTCATCTTCCAAAGTGTTACTTACTGTCACCTTCACCAGCTTGCAGTAAAATGTCCTCCAGGTCCATGGTCTTGTCTTTAAAAGGTGATTTACTGACCTCCAAACATGCACCAGAAAATGTCTGGTTACCCTGAGCCTTTGTGGTATGCAGAACTGTCAGGTGATGGATAGGTGGGAACACTGAAATGGGGGTAAGTTTGATAGTGGGTGTTTTATTCTTAATTTCTTGCAGTTTCTGAATGTTGCTTAGGACTTTAATCATGAGCCTGTGATAATTAGTAAGAGATAACTAGCACAATCACAGTAAATCATCCAACAGCTTGAGCTATCTGATGTGATACACAGTCTTTGCATACTTGGTAAGTAACCTTCTAGAGAGCATTTTGCGCTTCAGCAATGCGAAAAACAGAAGTACAGGAGAGACAGCATTTTCTCTTAACAGACGATTTATGTTTTCTTATCTTTCACTCTGAGTTTCTTTGTCACATTCACTGTTTCCAGTTGCATTAGAAAGATGTTGAAGTTAGTGGAGGTTTGGAGAGCGCAAGGAGTGCACATCGGGGCATTGTACATGGAAGGGACAGTACTAAAGTGTTTACGTGGCTGATGCACTGACAGACTAAATATTGCAGTTGGCAGATAGTCTGGGTAAGGTAAAAGGAAGCACTGTATAAGATGCAGCTGAGGATATGATTGTTTTTGAGAGGTAGCATCAAATATTTGAAATCTGATCGTTCTCCTCCTCTTTTGAAAAAGAGCATGCCCAACTTGTATTTAAGTAGAAAAGCGAATGTAGTGAACAAGTCATCTATATGTAGTGTTTTATAAAATTGCAAGAAGTAAAATCACCTCTCTTTAGAAGCACTTGTGGCTCTTTTTACATTTTTATTTTTTATGTTTAACTGATCATATTTTTCCTCTTGTTTTATTGTGGATGTGTTTTAGCCTGTTCTTTAAAACACTTCAGCTATTATTGAAAATACAAGGAAAAATACTGAAATTTTGAATAGATACAATTGCCATAATACATTCAGACTTTTAACTTTTATTTGTTCCTAAATATTCATGTCAGTTTTTCTTAATGAGCAGTGCTTCAGTCTAATTTATTTTGCTGGAGAGTCTGGACAGAGGTAATGGTAGGGTGACTGGTCCAGTTCAGTGGTTTTCCAGCTGAGCACAAGTTGGGCCATAGACACATGCTTCGGAAAGTGTAAAATACTGTATTTTGGGGGATGTAGGACCCACTTTTTCCATGGCTGCTGATGTTATTTAGAGTAGATGGAATACTTTATTTTCCCTTCTGGAACGGGAACTCATGTGCAGAAAAGTCTGAGAATTGCTGGTCCACTGAGCTAGACATTGAATCCGGAGCTGGGACTTTCTAGGAATGAAGTTAACTTGGCAGCTTGCCCTGATGAAGTAACTCACCTTTTTGGGTCATCGCTCTGTTTATTATTTGTGAATAGTGGTGTTTAGCTAGGTCCTGGGGCATAGTTGGAATTAGTTCATGTTTGTGTAGCACTTTGGGGGTGTAAAATGCTATGTATATGCTCAGGATGTTGATTTACTTGGCAATTTGGAAGAGGAGCTGGCTCTGAACAACCTGAGAGCAACCTTTGAACACCACAAGTTTGGAGGCTTATTTGACGTGTCTCAAAACTATCCAGCTCTCTTGCGTCTGGAGAAGGGGGTCTGGTTGTGAAAGATGCTCTGGTACTTGCTTCTTCAGCTGGAAACAGATTGTTTGCTTCTCTCTCCCTAAAAAACCTTCAACAAGTTCAGCAGAGCTGTTTGGATAGCAGACTGGCAGGATATGATCTGTAGGCAGGTTTAACAAAAAAAACCCAAAAACTGTAAGACTAAGAAGCTTATTCTCTGACTACTTCAGCTAAGCTCAGTAAGCGTAGAGCTTGAAAGAAATAATAGTAGTAGGATGAGTTACCTACCATGCTCTTTTCTTCCGTTGTGCCCGTAGGTCCCCTCTCCTTACCAGGACATATCTTCAGCCGGTCTTGGCACTTGGCCTTTCTTCCCTAATACGTGCTGTCTTTCCCCAAGGATGTGTGGTCTCTTTCTCCTTTTGTCTTCTGCTTGTCTTCCATCCTTTGTGCTTCTGTGAAGTGTAATTTTTTGCCCAGGGTAAATTCATAATCAACTGTTGTAAATAGCACTGTCCCTTCGGTAGCGGAATGATTTACTTGGATTGCCACTATTAAGGCTGCCTGAAACAAACTGCTAGCATATAATTATTCTGGTCATTAAATCCCTGTTAATAATGGACTGCTTTAGATGCCATCTGTCTATTCAGAGGTATCCCTGTCTGCTGAGTCATAAGTCACTGTCAGATCCTGGGGTGCATGTTCAGCCCTCATGTTTTACGGGTGGGAGGCATCCATCCATCCCTCTCCTGACACAGGCCATGTCTCATCACTTCTCTTGCTCCAGACAAGTTGTGGGAAAGCAAGTGGATTCTCAGTCTTTCACAAGGGGAAAATAAATTAGAAGGTGGGAGTTTGAACAGGCCAGGGTGTGGGAGAGGGTGGAATTCATCTTAGCATTTAGAGCTATTTATGCAAGAAATGAGATGAACACCTTTATTACTATGGGTTTTAGAGAGCCTTGATTAGGGATGGCAGTGGATTCTTAGCTACTGTTTAAACCAGGATGAGACTTTTCTTTCTGGAGGAGACACTGTAGAGAATACAGGCTTTGAGAAAGGCTCTCCTAGGTGCCTCCAGGAGAAAGGTGAACTGTACCAGGCTGATGAGCCGAATATGGCTCAGAAGACACAAACAAGGAGGTTGTCAGGGCAGGTCTGTTGAGAGGGGCCCTGAAGGTGCCTTAGCATCAAGGCAGACAGCTTCTGTGTGGGTACAGGAAACAAGCAGGAGCAACTCTCATCCCACGTTGTTGGTTTTGCTGCTTCTCTTATGTGTACCCACTAATTTTTCTGCTGTCTGGTCAATTAGAAGAACCTATTGGGAAGCTGTGTGTTTGTATATGTTTGCGTATGGCCTATATTATTCAGATTCAATTACTAGAATGGTTAAGTCTGAATCAGTGTTTATAATTTTCTTAAGAGTTTGAAGATTTATGAATGCTGTCCGCAATTCACACCTTCTAGAGACTCATAACTAAGAAACCCTGAGGCAGGATTGTATTTGTAAATATAAACTTTACCCTGGACTCCCTCCAGGGCTTTTCTGTGTAATTCTTTCTCCCTATGGAACACAGACTTAAGAGGAAGCAGTTCTTTGATATACCTCAATAGGAGGCTTGAAACCAATCTGCTCAAGCTGCTAAAAGGAGTCAGCCAAGTCACTTCATTCAGGCTCCTGAAGCCTTTCCATTGATCTTTCAAAAATGCCAGCTGTTCCAGAGGCCTATATTACTGGATTTGGGTGAATTTCTTACTGATTTATGCCACTTACCTTTTGTTTCCTCAAAAATATTTGTCTTGATATCTAGAAGATATTCTTGGCCCAGTCAGAGAACCTCTTCCGAAAGCATTACCTAAAAATATCCAATGAGATTGAAGAAGAAACCAGGCTGAGCAAGAAACACTTAATTTTACCTATCCATAAAGGATCCATTGGGAGATTTTTATTGAAGGGCTTGTGCAATAACTTCTGTGGTAAGTGAGGGAGAATGCATCAGTTCCCCTGGAAGACAGGCAAATTGAATAAGTTATATCACAAAGGTTAGGACAGCCTGGATAGTTCATCAGCTGGATAACCATGTGATAGACCCAGAGGCAACCTCAGAACTGTCATCTCAGCTATTATCAGTGGAACTAGCCAAGGAGTCGGATGCTAAAGTTAGCAGGCTACTTTCTATATGGGCATCTGGATCTTGTGGCAGGTGGCTTAATGCAGTCTGCACTGTTGTTGCCCTTCCCCTTCTGTGTATGCCACCTGGGTAGGTAGTAAAGCAGAGGAGTATCCCGTTTGGGGTATTACATTTCATAAAGCATGTCACTGAAAGTGCTGATGTTTTCAGATGGATTTTAAAAGGTAAATAGGTGCTAGGCTGACAATCAACTCCTGCAGAAGAAACTCCCACCTAAGACATGGAAATACAATTAACTGGATAAATTGCTTAGGTGCAAAAATCCTGAAGTTTGTACCCCTGTCTAGTCGTCTTAAAGTGCTTAACGAGTGTTGATATGTTCCTTATCTAAATAATGAAGACAAGTAATACTGCATGAAGTAGATGTCCCTAGCTTTCCCAGTGTGACCTCAGGGTAGAGGTGCTGCAGGGCATGGTGAAGATGCGTGTCAACTGAGTCATGGTAACTGGCTGGATGTGTCCTCAGCCTCTGGTGGGCGTGAGGTTAAATGCCCTCTCTGAAGCCTTTATGAAAATTTAACCAAATGTATTTTAGCATGCCTATTGCAGCTAGTATGTGGTGTTTCACATCTGCAGTGAGTACAGTATGTGTACCTAGTCAGGTACTGCTCCAGGTGGCAGGTGGTAACTCACTGATCCATAGTGATTTGATTGTGTCTAGGCTCTGCACAAATTTTCCAGGTCTCATCTCATAATGGATAAGACCCTACTCTAACACCATAAATAATTCTTCCAGCCTTTGCAAACATATTTGAGTTAATTAGAATTACAAAAAAGTGAAATTGAAAGGGATCTTCCTTAAGATATACTTAAGGAAGTCTTAATTATATCTTTTATTTACATAAAACTCCAAAACCTGTGGATAAGCAATGGGAAATGTGGTTAGAACTTAGTTTTGTTGATAACCTCTCTCTTTGAAAAGACCAGTTTTGTAAAGGAGAGAAGTAGTGAAGGAGGTTTTCTACAGGTTTGAAGCCTGTTTTTAGACACCCATACTCAGTTTGCTCACTCATGTTTCCTCTTGTACTGTCTTTGTGTGCAGATTAGCAAGGTAGGTAAGCATATGTTGATTGCTGGATGCCAACTCTTGAAATAAAGAATGGTTTATAATTGCCTTTCCATCACTGGGATGTTAATTTGGATCTCTTTCTTTGCCTGTTCTCTGGGCTTCATAGAACTTTTATGAACTTAATATTTTTGGGCTATGTTCTCTTCAAACATGGTTGAAACTGGCAAAAAGCGTAACTGAAAAGTGAAGTAATAGAAGGAAGCATAGCTGGACAATGAATGTGCCAAAGTGTCTTTTTCTTAGGAAATCAGGTTAAAATAGCTGATGTTTTTTCTGGGAGCCTTGCACTGACTCCTTGGGTAGAGTGTGTTCTGCATTCTTGGATTAGTCAGGGTAAACCCCTAAATAATATACAAGAGCAGTGAGTTGTGAAATGCAAAATCTTTCTGCAACAGGCTAATTAGTGTTTTGCCTCTGCATTACTTATAGAAGCTCAGTTGAACTTGATAGATAAATATTCTTTCTATAAGACAGCAGTTATGTACACTGTTTTTATGGTGTATTGTGAAGGTCAAATTTGAAATCTGCTCTGAAAAAAATCACTCCAAAATGGAGGCTCTGCTATGTATTCTCAGTTTTTGTTACACGTTGTACCAACCTGTTTCTTTGCCAGATCCATCCTTTGTCTTTCTGTATATGAAATGATGTTTAATCAGTTTTATACCAATATCCTGTCTGCAGAAAGCTGTGTTTAAAAATAGACTGGCTCAGCTGTGTAAAGATGAGATACCTGAAATCATCCATATGGGATGAGTGGGATGGTTTAAATGAGAGTTAAGGCTGTGCTGTCCTATGAATTGGAAGGCTGTACTCGAGGGCTTTAAATCAAGCAGAGTAAATCAGTTAAATGGTAAGTCCAAAAGTTAAAGGCTTACGATGTGGTTCTCCCTTTCTCACCACTTAGATGTCCATTCAGGTACTTTGTGGTCCCTTTCATTGCATTGCCGTTCACATAAGTACAAACCTTCACTTTTGCTATCTCAGAAGAGGCTTCAGGCATATTGTTATCCTTACCTTTTTGTGTAGCTGCAAGAGCTAGATTGGATGACTTGCCTAAGGTCACCCCCAGAAGTCTTATCGGCGCTTGGGATTGAGTAGAGGGTTATAAGTCACAATCCAGCGCTATTGCCACGTGGCAGTCTTCTGTTGATTTGATGGCTCATCTCTACCCAGCTTTCATTTGGCAGTGAGAAGATGCTTCATATCAGATTCAATGTATTTCTTTCTGCTGCCTATCTTTTCATTCTATAGGACTTTAGTGTGTGTACTGCCTTGAGTTGTTAATGATGTTAAGCAGTGAGCAATTGGAGTGCAGCGCTGGAATCATTATCACTCAAGCTTTTGCTTCAGAAGAACGCTAATGTCATTTTAAACTCATTTCCAGACTGTTATGCAAAATAAGACTGTCTCTTGATTTTTGGGATGGGGAGCAGTTGTTTCTAGTTTGTCTACCAATAAAATAAATCTAGTCCCAGATGTCTAGATTAGAGTTTAACCTTTAATCCAAGACATCACAAAAGCCTCAGGTTATAAAGATATATTTTCAGTTTCCCTCCCCAGAAGCCTTTCTCTTTGTTTTCCCTTTTTGTATTGCAGATGCTTGGCTGTGTGGGAAACTTTATAAACATGGCATCTGCTGCCAGTGATTTTTTGAAATTAGTACTATTTGTCAATGGCTTTTTTTTGCAGATTGCACAAGCTGATCTCTGCTCATTTGAACAGCTCTTTCGAGACCACCTAGCTACTCGAGCTGAGTGACAGGCTCTTGCAACACTTGACAGAGTCACTTGCTATCTTTCGACCCTCAGTAATACCTGAACAAGAATTCTAAGGTATTTTCCTCTAGCGTCTCATTAGACAACCTACAAATTGTAGGAAGGAAGACAGACCAAGGAAGCTCATGGAATGAGCTAGCTTCTTCATTTTAGGTCTTGTCCTCAGCTAAGTGTTCATATCACTTGACTGGAGCTAAGCACTAAGTGAGCTAAAACAAAAGTAGGCTATTTTCTTAGGCAGATCTGCTTTGCGTTTTAATGGAAGAAATCCAGTTATTTGATGACTAGTAAGGCTGCACATACTTGAAATTAGGAGAATGGAGGAGGAAGAAACCTCTTTGGAAATGTTTTGCTTGGATGTTGGGAGAGCAGCGCAGAGAAGTGTCACTATACGTTTGCCTTGTTCCTAGACAGTTTCCTGAGTATCCACTAACTGAATTATGGGCTTGAGTGTTTTTCATTTAGCCAATATATTTGTTTTTATGTTAAACTTGTCTTTTGTCTGTGAGCAAAGATTTTTGCAGTAAAGCAATTGATAGGGATTTTTTGAACTTCTTGGAAATCTTCAACCTAGAGTGAAATATTCTTTGCAGTTGTGCCATTGAATCGCTGGATATCCCCCTGTGGGTAGTACAGCATTAACACAGTGATGTGCTTGGCAACAAGGGGAGAAATGGAACAGAATTTAAATACATGCGTATTTGCAGTTGTAGCAGTTTTCTTTAATAAATACTTCTGGCCAGACTGCAATGCCCTATCGTAGATCTTAGCCAGCTGTGGAGTGTCTGTCTGCGTGCAGGCGGATCTGGATAGGTGCCCAAAAAGACCAGGGCCCTGGGAGCCCTGGTGTACTGAAGGGCAGCAGCTCCTTTGAGATCCAAACGCAGCAGGATGTGGAGCTGTCACCAGACTGGGCAGGCTCTGGCCTCCTACAGAAAGCCCAGCTGTGGGGGTTGCCCAGAAATTGAGAACTTGAAGCATTTGCTAAATCGAGTTCTACTAGTAACCTGGCATGCAGAGCTGTCTCCCTGCATACAGCGGGCAGGCTGTAGTGCTGAAGCTGTATGTGTGTCTGATCTTTGTTTTTTGTGCTTATAAGCAGAGGTTAACTGAGCGATTGTGTTTAGCGGTTTGGTTTGTGGACTGGCTTTTTGTGTGTGGTGGTGGTTTTGTTTGTTTTGTTGTGCCCAGAAATGTAATCTTTTCCCATGCTGGGGTGTGCTTCACCGCTGACTCGATCAAGCGGCATTTGCTGCTTCTAGGTGTGTAGATGTTGAAAAGAAGCAGGTCCTGGGTGGGAGAGATTATTTCAGTGATTTTTTTCCACCCCTTACCCTTTTTCCTCTCTCCTGGTGTAGTCCAAAGCCCTGGCAAGCCTGTGAGCAGCCACTGGGGCAGGAGCAGCTGGTGGCTGAGGGGTCTCCTTGCCATCCTGCTCCTGGTGTTGGCATTGACTGCAGTGAGACTTTAGCCCCTGAGTGAGTGCCTGAAAGCCCTTTACAGCTGATTAATTTAGGGGGCTGCTCCTTTATTCGCTGAAGTCAACAGTAACTTCAGCTCGGCAAGAGCTTTCTGTACAAGCCGGCTCTTCTGGCAGTTGTTTGCCTCCTTGGCTTGTTGGAGCCCAGATTTGGAGGTTCTGAGCTGGCTGCGGTCTGACTGAGGAGCTCTGACACTTGGCCAATGCTGTTTTGTGCGCGGTGTGTGCCGAGTCCCAGGCATGGAAAAGCACCTCAGTGAGAGGCATTTCCATGGGATCTGGGAGCTGTTATTAAAGAGCTCATGCTGCTCTGGTCCTATGGCTGACAGGTGACAAAACTGGAGTAAAAAGCGGATCTGTATCTACTGTTTATCCTCTTCAGGCAGGAAAAACCCTATTCCTTAATACTCTCTTTTACTGAAGTTAAACCCATTTAAGTAGATTTAATTTAAGACTGACATTTGTGAATTATCTAATGATACTCTAATGAGTTGAGGGCTCCTGTGTTCCTTTTGTAATGTCACAGCACCGGGATTTCATGGAATGGGAGAGAGGCCTTGACACAGAGATTAAAAATAATTATACTTGCAGAATTCATTAACTCCTTGAAAGATGCCTTTGCCTGGAAGCCCTGCCCTCCCCCTTTCGAACCCTCACAGTTGAGCCAGGTCAGGGAAGTGTGGGGATTTGGGAATTTACTTATATACTGCACAAGGTCTAGTGAGAGTGATACTTAGGTATTTCCTGAATCCCTACTGCTCGTGGTAACTGTTAGATAGGTGAAGCTGGTTTATTCTTTTCAATACTCCTGTTTAAAAAAAAACAGACAAAATAACCTGAACCAAAAAACACCACCGCAACGCTCCCACAGCTGGAGCTGAAGTAATCTTTATTGTAGTCTCAACTACTTTAAGGTCTTAAATGCCTTGACAGTTTTAGAGGACTTCATTGTGGTCACTCTGGTCTGGCAGTACTTGAAGTGTTGCAAGAGCTTTGCACAAAAATATTACTTGTGGGGAGCAACGGATCTTCAGCTGCTAGGATTCAGATGCTTGCAGGCGGAGGGAGCAAGTGATTTTGCATGCTTAACTTGGTTTCCTGTGGAAATGAGGGTGGTTCTTCAAATCAGTTTAGAAAAAGTGGAGCCTATGAGGCAAACAAATTTGAGACCTGCCCTAAAGCCTGCAAAAATCACTGAGCGCTTTAGTGCTGATGCCGGTAGTTGCGAGTGTGCAATTGAGGAGGCTCCTGGAAGTGTTGTCATCTTTAGAGCTGTTCCGAGAATATGGGTAGTACAGAGCTTGGCTTGTATAACTGAATGAGGGTGAAGGGCTGTAGCTGGTGCTACGGATATAAATAGAAATAAATATTATCCTTAGATTTATTCTAAATATGAGCTGCTCATTCTCTTGGAGATACTTTCCTCTGCCTTTTTATTAGGCTGGAGAAGTTGCATGGTAGCCTTCACTCAAAAGCCAGAATTCAATACTGCAATAATAGCGTGGTCTCACAAGGCAGATAATTTTTACCAAGTATACTCTCCTGATAAAGATATCTTAACATATAAGCACCATGAAGGCAGGCATAGAAAATTGTACTGGGCAATTTTTATCTAGTGTGTAACTGAAAAGATGCAATTTAGATATCCTTGGCACAATAAAATAAACCCCAAAGCATCTCAAGATCATATAAGGCTTCCTATTATTGTGAAAGCAAAGATGGAGCAGATATTTCAAAAGCTAAATTCTATTTTTCACTAGCAGGAAAAAAAGCCCCTGCTCATACAAAATATGGGAAACACAAAATAGACCAATACCCTGGGTGTAGCCTTGGCATATAAAACACTGACAAAACCCTCTCTTTTCCCAACCACCTTTGCTTTTGAGTTAGAAGAGGTGGTAAAACTGTTAAGGCAACACACAAATAACAGATAACTCATTATTTTCCTAAACAAGCTTTTTGGTCACTCTGGGATAACAGGTTAAATGGCGGGTGATGTGGGTTGTCGTCTTTGTTTCTATTTATTTCTCTCCAGTCTACATCTGTAGTTCATATCAAGCCATTTAGCATCCTCTGTTTTGTGGACTTAGACTGTTTATGCTAGTTAAATGCCTGCTCTGCTTTTTATCATTGGGTTTTATTTTTTTGTCTATTTGCTCTATGGTTCTGCAAAAAATTAATATCGCTACAGTAAAAATATTCTGAAAAATAAGTTCTCTTTTAATAAGAATTGCAGTTTTGCATGTAAAATAAGTTGACTTACAATGAAGGAAACTAAAAGCATTATTTTTAGCTGAGATCCTCAGTTGCGGTACACTTTAATACTGCAAATACAAATATTTTGTGATTTACAGAAATCTCCTCAAGCTCTAATTTTATGGTGAATGAGCACAATTACCTTTGCCAAGTGCTATCATTCTCCATGAAAAATTTGCAATTTTTATCTTCAGTCTCATTATTAGCTCTTCTTCCTCTGCACCTGGAGTACATTGTTCTGAGAGATTTTATTTGAAGAATGCAATTTAAATTCCACTCTGTCAAATCAGTTTCAAGAAGCTTTTTTATTATTGTAAAGGAAATTACCTGTAGTGAGATGTTAGGAGTAGTATGTGGTGAAGAGCTAGAACCAGGCATCTGTGCTGTTAGTCCAGCTTGCTCCTAAGCAGATAGATGGAGCAAAGGTGTTTAGGAGGGATTTCAAGGTGAAACTTGCTTATGTTCATACAGCTATCTATGCCAGCTTAGAAGGAAGCCAGTAATACACTTGCGAATATGATGCGTCTTTAATTGTTTTACTTGTGTTTAAGATATTCATATACTCCCCTCCCCTGCACTTTGCTTTTTTTTAAAGACTTAGGGGAAGTACGTGCCTCGCAACACATGCGTAGTGAGTTTAGTGAGCAAGTCTCTATATTTGAAAAAAACACACTTGTATTCTCATACTAACATGGTTAAATCCTCTAATAAAAAGATCTGAATTGTATTACTGTCCAGCTTGATGAACACAATTTTTAATGCTTTGTAAGAAATGCAAGAACCTTTCCTTTATAGGAGGCGAATCCCTTAATCAGCATGTATATACCACTCCTCAGATTGTTTTTTAAGGGCTGCACTTCAACAGTCTCAACAAAAGAAAACAAAATCTGCATCCTAGATATCTGTGGTAGAGATTTGTCTTGGAGTTGACTTGATTTGACTTTAAAAATCCATGTCAGTTAATTGTTTGTTTTAGCTGCAATATGTTGGCCATATGTCAGTAATGGCAAGTGATTTGGGGGGGGGGGGGGGGGCGGCAGATGATTTCAGTTTCGTACCAGTGATACTAAATTTCATAGGAACTGACTCTGTCTCATTCATTTTTAAGTGAGTTTCCAAAGTCATTCTGTGCTGATTGGGTATAATTTTTAACTTAGCATTAGAACTGTTAATAATGACAGCTCTTTGTAGGAGAATTTTAATTTTTAATATTGCAGTTATTTTTAACAGATAGCAGATCTCATCTTTGATCTATATATAGGTGTTTTTGGAGAGAGGGTGCTTTTTAGCAAACTTTAATTTTTCATTATGTAAACAGAGTTGGAGGAAGCAACACCTGTAAGGCTGCTCAGTGATAGAGCCCACATGATGTAGTCTTTAATTAGCAAGTAAAAGACTGTCTCACAAGTCTTGACTAATGTCAGTTAACTATATTTGTATTCCTTGTGACTTTTATAATTTTTGGTGAGGATGATTATGTGTGAATGTAGGTTTAGGAGATGGGAGAAAAGGGTGTTGAAATAGAGCTTGTAGCTCTATAATAGAAAATGAAACTTTTCAAAGTAATTTTTAATGGTCTGAAATTAGCACCAGGCGTTTTCCCTCTCCCTTGAGGGTATTCAGAAAAACAATGCCTTTTCCAGATTAATCTTTCTTTTGTACTGCTGTGGCTAGCATGCCAAGGCTCCCTGCTCTTTTCTCTCCTGCACAACCACTTGTGAGCTCGTTTCTTGCCTTTGCCCTTGTGGTTCTCACACTTGAAAATGGCTGAAAATTTTCTCCATGTGATCAGCTCTGGGACTGGTTCAGCAAACCCAAAGCCTTGCTTGGAAATGGGCCCAGCCTGAGGAAAGTTGTCAGCAGCTCATCCAAACGTCTTCAAGTTTTCTGGTTTCCCTAGAGCGCTTCCAGCAAGTTGCTGGGGAAGATGGGGCTGATAGGGTCTCTGGCTGTGATTTGTTTGCCAGAGCCCCAGCTTTGTTTAAAAAACACTATATGTGGGAAATCTGGGGAGAAAACATTGCTTTAGTACCTGTTCCTCAGTGACTGTGAAAGCTTCAGCTTTTCTTTATAAGCCAACAGTCGTATCTAATGTTTCTGCTCTTCATGGGTCTCCTGCCCTGGCCCTGAAGAAAAGCATGCCCTTGTATTATAGGGCAGAGTCAGGATGGCGTCGTTTCTCAAAGAAAGGTGTGGTAGAAGCAACTGTGAGAGCAAAGGAGTGTGGAAGAAAGTAATTCTTGCAGGCAGGAGTGGTGGAAGAGAGAGCCCATCAGGGAGGAAGGTGCCTGAAGACGACATAGTTCTCTCTGTAGTTGCTTCTTTAAATTGGAGTTAAGCAGTCTTAGACCCAAGAATGCACAGCCTATTAGATAGGCGGAGACCTTCTTACACACAAGAGAAATCCCTCTAAGTCATCTGGTGCAGAACTTCTTACTATGAGAACCACCACATCAGGCGGCGCAGAGGTCTACCCTGCCCACTGTCCTGTCTCATGCGCCTGGTAGCAGATCCTGCCGGTATTTTACTTTGTTGATTTGTTCTCATGCTGTGAAAAACGATGACAATTTTTTCCTGCTTCTCTTTAGTGATGTTTTTGTTTGGGGTTTTTTCCTGTGAGCATGTGCTCCCAGCGCACTTGCTGGAGTCAGTGTGCAATCTGAGCTCCTTTCAGAGGTTTTTCATCCTCGGCTGCTCATGTTTGTGTGCATAGCCTACTGCTCAGAGGTAGTGGTTCAGTGCTGATCTCTTCTGGTTCTCTTCTCCATGTTTCCTGTTACATGTTTGTTTGTGTCTGAACTATTGCCCCTCTAACACATTTTTCTTTGGCTCTTTGAAGCCAGGCTTTCATTGTTTCTCCACTGTTTTTAAACAGTTGTGCATATTTATGGTCTTTTTGCAAATGATGTAAGTACCTGTCAAAGAAATCACTTTACTGAGCAGCAAACTACCCACTCATCTTCAGTGCACTGAAAGCATGAAAAATCATCTCGCCTCTAATGAGAAACTGGCAAAGTTTAGAACTCAAAGGATATTGCTGTTGCAGCAGGACTTGCCATACTGCAAATAAAATTGTGCTGCTCTCAGAAATACAGCTCAGCCTTGTTCTTGTAATAGTCGTGTTTACAACCTGTTTTAGCTTGAAGGGTTTGTTTGACTCTTTTTTTGATTTGCAGCTATTACAGTAACAATTAGTGGTGATGTCAGAGTGATTTAAGATGCCTCTTTCCAATCTGGTACCATCCCTATAATAAAACTGGCATTAAACATTAATGCATTTGCTTTTCTGATGAGCAGAAAGATGTAACAGTATATTACTTTCTAATTCCTGATTAAGACTTTAAGAGGGTGTCTAGTTCTATTATCTATGCAAATTGGTAGCAATGATGGCAATAAATCAGAAGAGAAGGACTTAAAATAAACTACAGCAATCGACTCAATGCATGATTGATTTTTTTCTTTTTTTAATGCTCAACAAATCCCTGTATGCTTTGTGGTTTTTTCTTACTGTGATCTACGGTATTCAATTGTCTGAAGTTACGTGGTTTTTTTCTTTTTCTTTTTTCTTTTAACCTTAAACTATGAGTGTGCTCTGGTCTAACACTGAATGCTTTCAGAATGAAACCTGGTAATAGTTGAAGGATTGTTGGGAATCTGAGTCTGGAGGTAGAGGCTTAGGGTGCCTAACAGCACAATTATGGCAGAAGGCACTGAGCTACAGTTCTTAGCAAATGAGGTCAGTTTGCCATGGTCCAGGGTGTGCGTCCAAAGTGTCTTGCCCTTAAAACCTTTGCCAATGATCTTATTTACAGTTACAGCCTGTTAGGTAAAGCAGAAATCACCAAGCAAATGGCTAGCATGAGGCAATAACAATGCTATCAGAAACAAGTATCTTGGTATGGGCTGCTGGAGGAAGGGACTGAACAATTCTTTAATGGGATGATATTAAAATGTGAGAATCTGTTTTTAGGGATTTACAGGGGTTTGTGGTGTGGTGTTTTTGTCTTATGTTAGTGAGGAACAAACCAGAATGACACTTGTTGGGGCATGGTTTGAGTTTTGCAGAAGGTGAGGTTGCACCTGAGATGCTTTCTGATATGTCCTGCCTCTGCTTGTTAATTGGGCCATGATGTGCTTGGCCTGGATGGGTGTAAAATAAGCACGCAAATTTAAGACAGTGAAAGGAGTGGCATCAGTGTGATTTCCCCCCCCCCCCCCCTTTAGTTTGTAAGAAGAGATGTGACTGTTAATATACATAGCTTTCTTCTGCAATACTAGCTCATTTTGTAGAATGACTTAACGTTTTGTAATGTCAGCACAAGTTGATATTTGCTAATAAGTTAATGGTGTTGAATAGAAGATAATATATTAAGTACAGAGAAACATTTCTCTGCCATTGATACTGCTGGAAATAGAATCAGGCTTGTAATTCATAATATGGATTGAAGTCTTCATATATAAAGGAGAAAAGAGCTGTTAATATATTCCAAGCAAGTGATGCTGATAATACCCAGAGCTAACTTGCCGTGTCAGTGCTGCTCATGTTTTATCTTGAAAATAGACTTAGATATGCTTTTGAGTTATATTAGTTGACCTGCATTGACTGTCAATATATGAACTCTTAGCCCATAGCAAATACAAGCTAATGTGATTCAGCATATGCGCTCTTTAGTCCTGTGCTAAGTAAAGCCAGTGCGATGAACTACGTTTCTGCGCAGGTCCTGCAGCTCTGCTGATGCATGGCAGTGCTCTCGGCTCTGCCTCAGCCTTTGCTTACTGGTTGCAAAAATTAATGTTTGGTCTCTAGGATTCCCTGTCTCTGGTTTTGTTTTGTGTGTCTGAGTCTGTGAGAGCTTTTGTAGAATTAGCCTGAGCAGCAAAAAGGCTGGAGTTGGGCTGGATATCTGAGCTCCCTAGGAAGCTCCCCTGAAGCCCTTAGCTAGGGATCTGTCCTAGCAATTTTCACGGTGGTACGTAGTCCAATGAATTCAGTTTTTGATCAGTTGAGGTTTTGTTCAGTAGAGTTCTTCACAGGTTTAAAGATGAACCCATTTAGACAAGAGTTGTGGCCTAAGACATTAATGTTCCTGGTTTTAGCTCCATTAAGTATTCCTCTTGATTGGTTATGTTTTGTTATGTTTTTCCAATTTATCAAGGGCCAAGAAGGGAGTTTATCATTTTACTGGACAGGTGAGGAATCCCAGAGTGTCATTAGGGTTGTGTCATGTTGTACTTGGGTGCAGTAACCAATTGTCACTGCTAATGGTGAGGCAAGAACAAAGGGGTTTTGATGGACAAAAGGGGGAATGGAGGGGAAAAATAGTGGCAGGACTGATGAGAGAGTGTGGCTGCATGGAGTAGGTGAGACATCACTTGAATATTAACGATGGGTTGAATTGCAACAATACATTGAGGAACCTCTATGAGCAATTTATTTAGCTTTAAGTGTTTTAATTTGACAAGTGATGAGAAGTGTGCTCATAGTGAGGCAAGGGGCTTCAGAGGAGAGAAAGAAACGAGGCATCTTGAAGTGTGCGTGCCTGCACATGCTGGCACATGTGCAAAGAGGAGAAGGTTGGAAGTAATTATGAAGTAAGCGGATTTGCATTTAGAGAAGGCAGCATCTTGCACAAGCCAGGAACTTGCATACTTCAGCTTTCTTAGGCCTAATTGGCCTTTTATCCTGAGAGTGTTGTGTAGAGAAACTGTTAGAGGTATGTCAAAGTGTTAACAACCAGCAGCTGTGGCATGCTCTGGCTCTTCCCATAACTAAAAGAAATCTTACTGACTCAAATTGCATTGCTAATGGGGACATCCAAAGGAGCTGTCCATATCTCTTAATTATGCTGCTGATAGTTGCATACACAATTACACACACCTGAATTCTTGGTAGCACTAAGGGAATATGTTTATACTCTTATTGGGTGCACTTTCATATCTTGTTTCTGAAATATTGCCCTTCCCCCCACCCCCCCAAAAAAAAAAAAAAACTGTAGCCAGTATGTCTGGCAGGGTACTTCATTCTCAGAGCTTTGCCTCAGTCCAGGTGACCATCTGTGTGGTGGAAAGATGGTGCTAATCCTGAATTATTGAAATTAGGTTACCTGTTGCCTTCAATAAACGTAGGATTATGGTCTAAGCACAATGTTAAGGGCATAGAATTAAATGAAATACTATGAAGGAATCAAGTAGTACTTCTAATTTGAGATTTCACAATGGAAGAAACATAATTTGCTTCTGAACAACACAGCAATTAAAAAAAATCGAGTCATGAAAGCTCAAATTGGTTCTTTAATTTCATTTAAATTGTTTCTTTAAAGTGATTTTAGTATTGAAAGTTATTGGACTGTAAAAGAGAGTAACTGCTTTACTTGACTTCTTGGAAGTAATTACACACCACATGCTGTGCTTCCATAAAACTGTGTTTTATGCATGCAAGGTGTGGGACTATCAGGTGCAATGTAGAAGTTTAATTGCTGAATATGCAGGAAGTCTGCAGTGATTTTTTTAAATTTTACAAGCAATTGGTTGTAGATTAAAACAATTTAACCAATAACAACTTCATAGGTTGAGAGAGATTTCCATTTCAGTGCTCTTGATATGGGAATCAATGGATGCATGATTTTTAAAGGATGGAACATTGATTTTTGTAAAACAATAGAATGCCTGCTTTGAACATAAAGCAACAGAGAAATAGGGTTATTTTGCTGAAGGGTGGCATCCTGCGGGTTTGTGTCTTGCTTGCCTTTCACAAGTATCGCCACTGACATTGGGAGAACTTGTGTTACAGTATTAAAGATTGCCTTTCCACAGAGTTGATGACAGCACAGAATATGGGAATCTCGTTGGATTGCTAAAACAGTGTCAGAATTAAAAAAAAAAAAAAAAAAAAAAAACTTAGCCGACTTTGAAATCAAACCTTTACTAGCAATGGAAATGAAGTCTTGCTGGGAAACAATTCCACTTTGATAAAACAATCTGAGAGTTATGTTTTGGTGCTCCTCAAGATACTGCTAAATTCAAATGGAATAAAAGAGCAGGCTTGAATTCTTTTTTTAAAAAAAAAAAAAGACTCTCCCATTCAAAACAGATGATCTCATGTTTTTACATGTCGTCTTGTGCAAGGTGGCTCAAGGGTTTGGTTTTCCCTCCTATGCGTGCTGCTGGTCACAATAGTTGCCCAGAAGAGGCTTGAGGTGGCTATGCTGCTGGAGCTCAATTTCTTCTTTGCACCTTAGATGTGGTAAAAACCAACTGGCATCTTTGTCTTCACAGAAATGCAACATGACAATCAAAATTGGTTTCAATGAGAACTTTCTTGCAAATGATGAGAATTTTATGAAGGGCTGTGAAGAAAACAGCAAAGCATAGAATTGAGCACACTAAGCAGATTTCCTGGGTCTTTTCATCTGCCACTTTACTGCTCTACCCATGATTGTCTGTTAACGCTTCCCATTTTGACATTAAATGAAACTTTAGCATAAGACTGAATACATAATTGCGTTTATTTTCTGGCTCTGTGCTTGATCTAAAATAGCACATAAAAACAAAATAGATATGCTCTGAACCTAGAAGAAAACTTGTCAGCATGTATCACTGACAAGAATATGTATTTTTTAACCCAAACCAAAAATAACAAAAACCCTTTGAAGCATCTTTATCTCCTTGAAATGAGTTAATTGCTGTAGGGGCATGATTCATAAAACGAGAAGCATGTCTGGGAGGTAGCCCTTGTTCTCAGTAGTTCCTGGGTGAGCTGATGAAGTGCAGATTGTGGATTTGAGTGCACTTCCCTCTTCAGCCTGAGGGAATTTAAATCTTTCTCCTGCTTTCCCTGAAAAACATTCCCTGCTGGTTCTTGATCCTTCACAGGCCATCTTTCCCACTTTCCTCCTGTAGTGCATTATTCCATTGTAGTCCTGGTGTCTTCCTGGGCAATAAATGCTGCAAGTTCAAATCCACTTGCATGTTGGCAGGAATTGAAGGTAGATATTGCATTGCTGATGAGTACTTCAGCTGGTACAGACACTGATGCTTTTATCAACCTAGCAGGCACCTTCTTTTTTCCACCTGAAATGAATTTGCAGGTTTAACCCAAACTGGTGAGTTATGGCTTGACAGTAGCAGCTTGCTAGGCAAAGCAGTGTGCTAGGCAGATTTTTTTTGCCTGCCTTTCCTCCGGAGTGAAGTGCATTCCGCCGTGGGAAAGGTGCATCTTGCCCAGGGTAAGTTGCAGCAAACCTGTCCCTGTGGAGTTGTTACCAGGTGAGGAACTGTCAGGCGATCTGCTGCAGCTAGCCTCCTGGAGCGTGGCTTCCTGATGTTCCCCCTTGTTGTGTTAGAGATGCCCTTTCTGAGACAAAGGCATCCAAGGTGAGGGAGTTTGCAGGGAACTTGGGTAACAGTCATTTCACATGAGATTACACTTTTAAGTGCTACTAGATGCAGACTGAAGTACTGTGTATTTTGATGAATGTGTTGCTATCAGTGGCCCTGCTTGAGGGAGTATGGGCATTTGTCAATGTAGGGAATGTGGCATTAAATCATATCCAATAAGTTAGCCTTTTTCTCTCCATGCAAGTGTTACAGACAATACCATAAAGGGATATACAGTCATATGCACGTTTACGTTAATTTTGACCCCTTAGTAGGGAGCCATGCTGCTCTTACCCATCATGCTCTGGTGGATTTTGATTTTTACAGTACATAAAAGTATAGCTATGTTCTCACAAACCTGCAGGATAGAAGACATTGGGCTGCAGATAAATAAAATAGACCATCTAGTGAGCGTCTGTCAGATCTTGTGTCCCCACCCCGAGGTCTCAAGCAAAGCCCACAGGATTGCTCCCAGTGGGCTGGGTGAGTTGTGGGTGCCTGCATCTGTTCTCCTGTCTCAGGAGGCTCCCTGGCTTTTTATTTTATGTGTGGTTCAGTCAGGGTATTTTATCTTTTGAGTGGTTGAAAGATAACCCTGAGGAGAGCAGCCTTCAGCAAGCGCGGGGAAGACCTGGGAGTTACCGGGGGGTTGCTGAGGGTGTGCGGTGTGAGCAGGCTAACAAAGTTTGGCATCGGACGGGAAGATAGAGCATCTCATCGCAGAGTTTTTCCAGGACTGCTCAAATGAAAGTTCTGCCTCTTAGCTACATTAAAAGAAACAGCAGAGTTATTTTATTTGCATTGCCTTTTTCATAAATGTGCTTTTTTTAACAAGGAAAGCATGCATTATTTTAACACTTATCTAGCATTTTCCATGTGGTTAATGCCTTCATTAATAAAACTTAATTTCTATACAGTGATAATAGCTTTCAGGCTTTCTTTCCTCTTTTCATTTTCACTGAAAGATAAAGCTGGATGTTGCCCTAGCTAAATCTTCCCTAATCAATATATCCAGCAAATCACCTAACTAATTTTATCTGGGAGTCATTTGAGGGAGATGAACTCCAGAGCCTGTGGTTTGAGATGAACCATCTAGTGAGCAGTGTTTCAAACAGGCAAACGGATTAGAACTTTTCACATGTTTTCCTCCTTGTTTGTTTAAAGTGCTATTTCGGACTGCAGATTTTCCGAACCTTTCCTGCTCTTTTAACTTTAAAAAAAAAAAAAAAAAAAAAACAACAACAACTCTACCTGCATCATATTAGGTCAGATAATCTCGTAGATTTTTAACGTGTTTTTATTTTTACGCTTAAACCTATGAGTTGGGCACCCTCATCTCCCAAGACCTGTGTGCCAGCAGAGTAGGTGCAGACAACGTTTTAGACCTTATGGCTTATGGAAAAGTGTTCTAATATTCTTGAGTTTTGCGTAGCTCCTGGGCACTTTGTATTTGGTGGTTGGTACTAATGCTCCATGTGCAAGTTAAATATTGCCTTTTGAGGTTGCCCAAGAGTTTTTCTTCTCTTCGGTTTTTCTGAAGTGCAGGGATTCACTCCGCTTCCTTGGGTGCTCTGGAGATGCTCAGAAAGTTTTCACTCTGCAGCCAATCAAGGTGATCCCTTTTTAATAAACCTCTGAGCTGCTTCTGCTTAAATATACTATGATGGCAACTGTGTGAAATCCAGCTTAAATGCAGATGCCCCCAAATTTCTCTGTGGTTTGTATTGGCTGTGGGCCAAGCAGGCAGGAATTAACTCTATTGCTGTTCTTTCATTAAGTGTGACAAAGAACTCAATTTATTGTTAAGCTAGTGTGGGAATTTCTGCAGGTTAGATTTAGAAAGTTGAGAGCAGAGCCTACAAGCAATCTCGTGTAACTTGATAAGGAATTCATTCAGACTCGGGAGTTGTTATTTTGGTGCATGTTATTGCTTGGGAGAGCCCCACTTTAGATTAAGTATATTGTGAAATCATATATTCCAGAAGAGATGAAATGCACACTGGCCTTTTTTAAATCTTTGTCAGCATTATCTTACTCTGGAAACTTGAAAAATTGAAGAAATGTTTGTATATTCAAAGTACAATAATAATACAGTGTATGAACAGAATTTTTATGCTGAGTGAAGACCACCGCTCTTTGCAGAGCCCTGTTTGCTTCCACATCTGTAAGGATATCTTCACTTCTCAAACATGGATGAGAAACTCTTGCTACACCAATTATTATGGCCACGTGACATGCAGACATTAGTTCTCCTTGTGCAGTGACAGTCTTTGCAGTTAGTTGTACCTCAGCTAAGAGCATGCGTGCTCAGTCCAGATACATGATACAGAAATGCTAGAATTGTTGTCTGCATGGTGGTTTCCAAACTGAGGTGCATCTGTGGTCTTGAAAATGCCCCCATGGTCTGTGGAGAGGTAACTGCTCACTTGATGTTATATGTATATATATTTTTTTCTTCTCCAGTGGCTGAACTTGCTGTGGTGTTAGTGAAAAGGAAGTGAAACACTCTTCTCTTGATGCTATAAGCAGTATCCCCTTGCATATGAGTGCCGTTTGTTCCCTGGATCGTGTCTTGGCAAGCTCACAAATGCATCTGCTTTAAAGTGCAGTAATTCTTTTGCAGTATGTTTTGCAGTCCTGGAAGGTCTGAGAAGACATATCCGTTTTAACTAATTGAAGAACAGTATGTCTTTCTGCTTGGGTGTGAACAACTCAAAGAGCAGAAGAAGGGGTTATGGAGCAATCTGTGCTTCAGCTCTTCTCCTGTGGTCATGTTTGTTTATGCGTGCTCTCAGCTGTGATGGTTGGTTTTATCTTTGGAATCAAATTGTATGGGAAGTGTTGCCTGAGAGGAGAATTAATATGATGCTAATGTGGTGAAGCTAAGAATCTGGCAGAAGAGGGGTTTATTTTTAAGGCAGAAGAAATTTTTGGACTTGCTTTAAATGTCCTTAATCCAAGAAAAGAAAACACTAGTTGAGGCTTGAGTAGTGGGGCAAAAAACAACTTTCAAGAGCTCTTGTTTTACTCTGTAGATATGGGTGTGAGTTGATCTGTATCATTTGATTTAATGTGGGGGGTAGGCTAAACAGACTTGAATAGTATTTGTAACAAGTGGCATAAAAAGGGATGTTATCTCTATATTTACATCTGCAATTGGATGCTGCTGGTGTTCTGTGCGAGTCTCTTTATCTGTTTGTTTCTTAAATTGCCTGATTGTTATATTGCAGTTTATTTTGTAGCTTTCCACAAGACTATACACATCTTAATGTTAAATGATCATTTAACAAAGATAGAATTTTTTGGAAAGTTTTACTTTCGTGCCATTTACGTCTTTGGTTTCTGACACTTTAAAGCTTTATCTGCTCCCATTCTAGTGAAATTTTCTGGGCTGAATGTTAAAATCTGCCAATCAGAAGAAGAAATGAAACAAAAGCGTTTGGTCAATACGACTCAATTGACTACAACAAGAAAGCAAAACAAGATACAGGCTGATCTGTGTTAGCTGATGGACAGAGCTTTTCTGTACTGGTCTGACTGAAGGCTAAATTTGGCCTTTGCATAAATTGAAAGAGAAAAAGGTTTAGGATGGGCCTGGTTTTGGTTTTCCTCTTCAGTAAATAGAAATTACCAGTGATGCTTGGACTGAAATGTAGTGGTAGTAGCTTCAAGGGTGCAAGAGGAGGGAAATGTATTTTATCAATTCAAATATCATACTATCTTCAATTTGGATTTCTAGGGGAGATACTGAACCCCCTTCGGAAAGGGTTTGTGACCCTGGGCGTGTTTTCAATGCCACATGGAAGCGTACTGCCTCTATTTCCAGTGGGGCTGCTCATATAGTCTTAAATAAATGTGTGTATGATTTGATGATGCTAAACTATATGAAACTTATTTTCTCTTTACCAGAAGCTGGCACCCATATGGCACTGCTGTTTGGAATAACTTAATTTCTGCCATACCTGTGGAGCACCAGTTGCTCTCAGATCTGTGAATTTGCTTGAAACCTGTGTTAACCTCATAAGGGAAACGATGAGTAAGTTTAAATGTTAGGGATACTATGCAGAGTTGTCTTCCTACTGAATAAATGAGACTAAAGATGTGCTCGTCTGTGACCTTCTGGAAATGTCAAGGTGTGGTAAAGTAGCAAACACTGGCCTGTGTTTAATAAAAGTACCTATTAACATCTCTCCTTCAAAGCACGCTGTTGTGAAGCTAGGCATTGTAGCATGGAAAGCGCATTGTTGCAGGGCAGTTAGTCTCTGTAGTTTGAATGCAAGCATATTAATCTTGTTTGAAATCCTTTCCCCCTTGCGCTCTGTGAAATACTGTCTTGTTTTGTGATCTGCTGTTAGCAAAATGAGAAGGGCAAGAAGTAGCTGCATCTGTCCAGATGCAAGAGGGATGCATTCACCTTAAAGATCTTTTTCTTAGATGAGAAAAGCAAAAGGTGGAATAAAGGATTTCTAGCCTCTGTAAAACATGAGATCCTGAAATGGGCAATGCTGGTAAAATGAATACTGACAATAAGCTGATCTGTGCTTCTGCTCAGCCTTTGTATCCTGCAACAACTTGCAGTTCTGTGTTTTGTGGCAGTTTTAAATATCCTAATGGGGTCACAATGTGAAATGTTTCAAAAATGAAATCAAAATCATCCACAGAGGAAATGGAAGAGCAAAAATGGTCAGATAACTTGGCGGTTTTTGAAATGCACATTGTATATTTTGAGAACACGGTGTGCTTTAACCTTATTAGAGTCTTTTACTGGTGAATGACAAACGTTTGGAAACATCAAGCCATTCACGTACCCAGCAGTAGTTCAGTAGCCTGACCTGGCAGGTACCTGGAGGATGGTAGGTCGAGTGTCCAGCATCCTGCAGTTATCCAGAAGCCGGTCTCCGCTGTGCAGCATCTGTCTCCAACCACTTCCCAAAACCCACAAGCTTGCATGCGTTACACAGGGCAGCAGGGGTCTCAAGCTATGGGCTGAGAGCAGTGCCACATGGCAAGGGATTAGGGTCTGGCCCAAGATCAGCTCAAAGCTGCACTGGGGAAGCTAGATGGGCCTTAGAAAACAAAGGTGCGTTTATTAAGATACCAATACTCCTGTTGTCTGCTTTGGAGGCTTAAGGTGATGATAGATGGAGTTGACTGAAAAGACAAATGATTGATATACCAAACAGCGTGGGTGAAAAGGGCCCTGATGAAGGGCTTAAGTTTCTTATGAGAGAGACAGATGTAACATTCACTATGCCCTACCCTTGTATTTCAGATCTGTTGGAAAAAAAAAAATCATTTTTTAAAATAAAGTTAAAATTAAATGGTATTTTGGCCTACCTGTACTAAAAACTGATTTTATATTTTTCAGATTGGCGATGGTCATAGAAATGTTAGCTGTTCAGCCTGAAGCGGGATGTTCTTTTTATGGTCTCAAACATTGTCACAGGGCAGTTGTATCCTTTTCTATACAGCTCAAATACAAACCCTATAACCCTCTGAGGAGTAGGGCTTTTCCCTCTCATGCCCTTCCCTCCTCCCCGCTCCAAGCAGCACTTGCGTGGTTTAGCGGTGTGCTCCCTCCGAAGTTGCTCCTGCAGGAGGCCGGGTTTCAGTAACATAGTACTCGGGCAGCATTTGATAGCAAAAGGCCCGCTGGTTGAAATAGGAGCGGTTTCAGAATTTTGTCTCACACTAATGCCAAAGGATGGCCAATACCTTCAGGCTCTTTGACACCAAAAGAGCCTGAAGGTCTCTGAAAGAGACTGTCTGAAAGACACACCAACATGGTATACTCTGCTTATGGACGTTCATGTTTCTGTTCTCAAGCTCAAGTGCGTGAATAGCCATGCAGTATGGCGCATGACCCGGAGGGATTCTGTTGCTGGAAAGCACAGCTGTATCTTCTCTCTTGTGTGGACCACACATTAATTTCCTGCAGTAGAAAGCAACCTGTAAAAATGTGTCCTTTTAACTCTGTAGCCTTATGGCTAGTATATCATCTCACTAAAATGGGAGCCTCCTTTATTAAAACAACCAGCATTTTTATTGCTAGCATTGTTTTTTGGAGTGCCTGGAATAAACAGGCTGAAGCCAGTTCAATGCTTAGAAGTCAGAAGTAGGTTGCTGCTGGGTTCCCAAAATGTTGCAGATGTTTAGTCATCATTGCTCAGATATTTCCCACCTTTTTAATTGGAATAGAAGTCCTGAGAATTTATTGCAAACACCTCATCTTTTATATCAACTCTTAAACAATAGGGTGGGAGGATGAGATTTTTTTGTCCTGCAGTTTTATTGATGCTGAAGTTGACTTTGTTTCTTCCCAGAAGTCCTCTTGCCTTGCTAAGGACTTATGTTTTGTACACCTTTTACATGGACTCGTTGATGTTCTTCTGGCTGTAAAATGGGAACAGAGTAAGGATGAACAGAGACCTGAAAGTATAGGAGAGGCTGTGCTAATTAGAGCTCACCAGGCGGCTGTTCTGGTTGTTCACAGGTGAAACTTTTCCCTTGAAGGAAGAGTAATGAATAAAAGGTTATTTGTGGGCATAGGAAGTGTTGGTGCGGTGAAGTAATGTCTCCTTTCTCCTCCGTTTTCCACGGAGACTTCTGTGCCTGAAGATCCTCCCTCATCGGGGACGTTGGAGCATACCACTCTCCATGGATGTGCATGGAGCAAGGGTGCTAGGTGCCTTGCAGGATTGGAGCCTATGTCTCCAGTATGAGTATGACAAGTTGCAGAAGTTATACACAGATGATTAGCTTAAGGGAAAAATCTATGATCTCTGCCAAGATAATGCACTTAGCTGGTTAATAGAGGGCTTGCTGGTCTGCAGATGCTGAGTCATTTACTAATTGCCTGGCTTACATCATTGCCTTAAATCCCAGATCTGATCTCTAGTCCTCAGCTATTCCGTAGAAGAAAAAGGACTTGTGCACTGCCTCTAATCTGCTTGTGCACCATGACCTTTGGAGCCTGTGCTCCCTCTGGGGCACCTGGGCTGGGCATCTATGAGCAACATGTCCTACAGCTCTGCTGGGCCCAGCTCAGCCTTCTGCCCATGGAGAAACCTGCTGCCTGTCCACAGGCTGGGCATGCTCTGGAAAATAAATAAGGCATGCAGGGCAGCCTATGCTGGAAACACATCTCATCCTCTCTGTATTGTCATCTTTAGAAGAAGAAAAGTTTAATTAGTGATGAAAGAGATTTTGGGAGCCCGGGGGCATATTTGCAGTATAATGGACAATGAAGCAAAAACTGCAAAAAATTAAATGTTCATATCCTTTGAAGTCAGGCTAGGGTGCAGTGATTCTGTTTTGATTCATGCCTGCTGGCAAAAATAAAGCAGGTTGTCAGTGAAGAAAGTCTTTCTTTTAAATCTATTTATTACAGCTAAAATTATTCAACCCACTGGTGTGTTGGTGCCTGCAAGTGTTGCAAAATTAGCAGTCCCTCAGAGCTGCCAGGAGACAAAGCGAAGGGCCTGGAGTGAGCTGAATCCTGGTTTGTTGCTTGTTGCTCTTGGAGCAATGTTGTGGTGTTAGGCAAAGGGCCAAGGAGGCAGGCACCAAAGGCAAGCTGTTACATCAGCAGCGGGACCGATGAAGGCTGGTGTCTTAGGGCATTTGTGACTTGTGGCTGAATCTACTCAGACTTTCACCCTAAAGAAGCTTTTTGTTTGTGTTGGTGGTCTGCTATGTGGATCCTGTTTAATAAGGTTTGTGTTCACATTGCAGCCTGTCCATCAGCCTGTCTTTTGTTTCTCAGGGCCCCTGTTTTCTTGAAGCCTGTAGACACTTCATGTCTTTGAACTTTGAAATATATTTATTTTGAGGAGGACAGAAGAAGCGGATGGGGAAGCCCTGTATAGATGGGCACCCAGATGCATATCAGCATATGTTGCCACAGCTATACAGCATAATAGCATAAACCTCACTGTCTTTGGCTGCCAGGTTAAGCAGACAGCTGCTTCTTCTAAAAGCTTAGAGGAAAAAGAGTCTTGACAGGTACATGACAACATGTGAGATGCAACTGGTCCAAATAAGCAGCAGTTCTACCTGCTCATCGGTGAGCGCAGATGACAGATTGATGCCACACAGTACCTCCTCATATCACTGGCCACTGAACAGCAGAGCCTGCGTGGCAACTCTGAGGTCTCACGTGGCATCCTGATGTTATGCTATGATGTGCTTGATGATGCACCGAGCAATGTGGGGAAGTTACTCCAAAACGCAGTCGTGAAGCATGCCTCTTCCTGGCTGTTGTGCTAGTGGGGCGGATCCCTGGTTTGTCAAAGCAGTGTCACTGCCTGTCTCACAGTGTGGGATTGTTGAAGACTTTGCTGCAAATGGTTTTGACTCTGACATCAGTGATAAACACTTGAATACTGAAGTATTCGTCAGTATTCTAAGTAAGAAAAAAGTGAAGTCTGTTGTAGGAAATATCTGAGGTAATAGAAAAGTCACTGAAGGTATTTATGTGACATTAACTTCAGAGGAGCTAGATTTGTGCTGATGTCCTCTTCAGGGAGTGTTTGAGGTACAAATACTGCTACATTGCCAAAAACCTTGTTTGTGAAGCAATGGACATTTCGCTGGGCTTACAGGAAGGTTTAGTCTTTGCAGCTGCATTTTCAGTAGCCTAAAGAAATAAATCACACATGCCCTGAGCTTGCGGTGATCTCCTGTGAAATGACTTTCTCTAACAGAGTAGCTGGGGACCTGAATGTATAAACCCTGTATGAGCTGATCTGGCTGGCCCGGCTTGAGTGGGCTTTGGGCTAGATGGCCTCCAGAGTCCCTTCTAACCGAAATTATTCTGGCATTCTGTAAAATCAGTTTGTTTGTTTAGTGGCAGAAACAGCTATATTTAGAGAAAGATGGTCTGCATTTGACTTGCTTAAATTCATTTGTTCACTGTTTAAACAAGAGTCCCATACCTTGTTGTTGTATTTCTGAATACTGTTTTGGTTTTGAGGCTTGCTAATAGCACATGAAGCTTTCTCTCCTGAGAGCTGCCTGTGAAGCCCATCTCAAGTTACTTAAACAAGTGTCTGTGTCATCTAATGTTTTTTGTATGGATCAGTGACTTCTGATAACCTTTTCCTGGCTGAAGGTTTATTTTTGTACCCCTCCTCAGAAGTCAAAACTGCACAGGCCCGAACCTCAGCTTGCTCTGTCGCCCGAAAACATTGTTTCTGTAGGCTGGGGTGAAGGCTAGTTGTGAGGACACACTGGCAAGTGCGGGGAGCTGCTGCCTCAGTGGAGTCTTGCTGGTGAATGATGTTCCCTCTGCTCCCACTTCTGAGCTCTAGCGGCTTCAGTGATGCTAAACTTAGCATCTCACTGGTGCACAGATTTAACTTCCCTTCTCACCTTTTTCTAGTTCGCTGTCTCTACGTTTTCTACAGAGATTTCAGTGTAAACATTCACAACTGGCGTGCCTGGGTACACTGATATGACAGCCAAGTGGTTAATTATAAATGAAAGAAAACCCCCTTTAAGCTGTGCCAGTCCATTCAAGTGATCCAGATTTGTCTGATAGCCTGTGTGATCATGCTTCGGTTAACTCTGTCACACTGGATTTTCCTTGGTTTGCAGTCTCTGCAACGTTCAAGTCTTGTTCATTGTTTTTGACACAGAATTTTGTTGTAAGCCTTTGGAAGCAGTCAAAAATGATAAGAAAAAAAGAACTGTTCTTTAGTCTCTCTGCTAAAACTTTGAGGCAAAACCATGTATGGTATTGACAGAAAATTTATTTGCAATATGAAAAGTTTTCACTGGCCATCTGAATAATAAATGGCGTAACTGTAATGAGCAGTGATATACTGTAATTTTATACCAATGTTTTAATTGCTTGAAAATCAACAGACGCAGAGGAAACAGGGACTATTTTTGGACCAAGGCTCCAGATGAGAGAAGAACGAAATTCTAAACTGTATTCTGATACATATGTGAAAGGATCTACATACCAGGAGAGCATCTCTTCTGCGGTCAGGACCGACTGTTTGGAGGAAAGTCTGTACCAGCAGGTGCCTTGTATTCCCATAGCTGGGGAGCAGCCGCAGCTCTGAAATGCAGCCAGGGCGTTTGTGGACTAGCAGGGCCCCTTGAGTGCAGGGCTGAGCAAATCCTGCTGGTTTACACCTGCCTAAAATCATCCCTAACTTGCCTTCTTGATGGTTGGGTCTCTGACACCTCTTCCTGTGCTGCCAGCTGCAGCAGGAAAGACGGAGGCTGCTGTTTGTATTACAGCTCTGTAAATCACTCCAATGGTGAGCGCTTTTGTGCCTGTGATTTAACTCCAGAGGGGAGTGTTACTGAGGACATGACAAAGGGTAGAGTGATGTGGAAGGCTTGTACTGAGAAGTGTGGAGGATTTACATCCTTTTCGAGTTATTTGAGTCTTTATAGTGCAGTGGTGGATGCTGCCAGGTGAACGTGCAACGATGAGCCCTGGGGCCTTGGTGACATACTAAGGATGGATGTGTGGCCCCGGTCTGACCATGGAGGGGAGACCTTCGTTGCCTTCAGTACTTCTTGCTATTGCTGATGATCGTCTTGACTTCATGCAAACTTCCTATGTGAGGAGCAGTTTGTGGGTAGAGATTCATTACAACTGTCATCTTTAACTTACTTGGAAAAAAGTAAAAACTTTTTAAAATTGTTGTTATATTTTATTATATTGGAGCCGAAAATCTCCAGCAATGTAGCTGGAGAGGGTAGAGATCAGAGTTTCTTTGTATAAGCGTCTTCCTATAGGTAGAATGTTACTGTAGTGGCTCTAAGACATTATTTTAATTGGTCTGAGGCAGACTTTCCGGAGATGAATGATTTGTCTTCGCTTTATTGCTTCATTTCTGCTTCATTACTTTGTTTGCTACCTGTCATAAAAGTGGAGACAAGAAGGCCAGGGTCTGTATTGAGGATGCAGAGGAGTAGTCCTTTTTGTAAATCATTCCTATGGTGGTGAACGTTTTTATGTCTGATTTGAACTATCTGATCTGTGGAGGAAATTGCTCAGTGTCCAATATGTCTGAAACCGAACATAGTGCGATAAAAGAGCAGCAAGGCCTGTTCTGAATAATGAGGCTAAAAGTTGTGGCACGTCAGTGACTGTAACTTGTGGGATTGTTGAAGAGAAAAAATAAAACTTGTAACCTGTTCCCTCTGCTCCTTGCTTAGGATAAACTCATGGTCATTGTGCCATAGACAAAGCCAAATAACACAACAGTGAAGCAAGAAATGCTGCACAGGGAACAGCAACTTCTGCCTGGATTCCTTTAGCTCTTTTTCCCCCTTTCTTTCCCTCTCTTGCTCAGAGAAGAGCATGGAGAAAGCATTGCTTTTTTTTCCAGTGTCATTAAAAGCATTTAAGATTCATTGCTTTCTGTGTTATATAGTTTGAACAACGTGTGAAAGCGGTTATTAAGTAAAATGAGCATTTTATTCTTGAGCAGATATGTTCCTTGATGGTGTGGCAGAAAGTAAGTGCTGTAGATCTGCATTGTGTCTTCCAGCTGTATGTAGACTGTGTAACTGTAGTTGGCCTTCCGCTGTGCCTGTGGATTGGTGCCACATTGCAGCTGTGCAAAGGACCGTCACGGTCTGTCCCCATCCATTCCAAGTCACATCTAGCATCTTCAAGGACTACGTTTTTGCTTCTGTTAGGTGTACAGACTCTGAAAGGAGGGAGAATGAGTTGGGTTCTCCTCTGACTGGTGCCAGCAGTGTTGGTTAGGTTCCAGCTGGAAAGGCTCCTGGATGAGCGGTGTCAGTTTGCAAAGTTTGTTCTTTTGGTTTTTGTTTTTTTTTCCTGCTGTTCATTCTTCTGTAAAGTTGTCAAAACTCACAATGTTCTGATTTGCTACAAGTTGGCTTTTAAGATTTATTTTTCAAGGTAAAACATGAAATTAACACCCACCCCATACCATAACATCTGTGCACAAGTATCTACAAGTGTGCATTGACTTATGTTGCAGTAAGCTATTTGTGTTCTTAGCTCACAACCAAGTATCCATAGTTGAACAACAACAAGGAAGCTTACATCTCATTCATTGTTAGGACTGTGATCATTCCTATGTCAACCCAAGTCCCAACTTCTAATAGTTATTGAAATATTTGAGTTAAATTGGATTTTGTTTTCATGTTGTGTAGCAAATTACATCCACGATAGCTAGGCTAGTTTTTCTGGTGGAGAGTAGTCCTGGTTGGCCACCTCTGAAGTGCTGCTCTTCATCAAATGTTGACTCCTAAGGATGCTGTTGGCTTGCATCCTTGTTGGCTGACAGAGATGGTTAACACCTTTATATGGTCAAAAGGGAGACCTGCTGTAGAAGAGAAAGACAGATCTTCTCTTCTTCTGTGATCTGTTCCCTTCCCTCAGAAATCTCAGTCTGGGGCTATGGAGAATAACTGAATTTCAACTTGACATGGATGAAAGCTTGGTAGAGGAGTTGAACTTGACAGCAGGTGACAATTTTGTTAGTAAGTGCACCAGGGTTAAGTAGTGCATATATCCACAGATATCCCTTCTGTGATATATATCTCCAGGCATAATTCCTATATCATGCACATCAGCACAGGATGCCGTACATCCCAGCTGCAAGAGACTGCCAGACAGACAGAGGACTTGATTTGCACAGACAGGTAATTTCTCTTCTCTTGCGACCTACTAGCAGTTACAGCTATGCAGCTAGCTGTAGTCATTGCTCCACATCTATTTGCCAAGGGTTTGCCCTGACTTCGTGGGCCCTGCTCTGCCAGTTGTGCGGTGTGGCTATGGCTGCACCTCCTGGCTCACATGGTGCTTGACTCACCTGCTGTTGAATTCAGGCTTTGGCCAAATGTCCTGCATGTTTTTTGATGAATGGATGGTGTCCTCCTTTGAATAGGTCTCCTTGCAGGTGCTGTATTTTGCCACAGGTAGAGCCTTGTGTTGACCATTATTTTTGTGATCAGGCAGCTCAGCGAGTCCCAGATAAGTCTCTGTATGCTTACTTGAAATCTCTGGTACTGCTCAGAGCCAGAGAAATGCAGGCATTCTGCTTTGACTATCACTTATGTGGGTGGTCTAAGGCAATATTATTCCTAGTCCTGGACGGCTGTGAGAATTTAAGCTCTCCACTCCTTGTCAAAGAGGTGTTTTGTATACACATGTATATTATGCCAATGCTTTTTCTCTGTGTACACATAGAACTGTTCTGGTTTTCAACATCCTCCACACTGCATGACACTTTAATGGCTCTTCAAGAACTTAAAAATATCCTATATTGTCCTAAAAAAAAGAAAAAGAAAAAGAAAAAGAAAAAAACTTGATCCTTGCTACTCTCGTGGGAACAGGATCTTGATGGTGTTCCAGAAGCTCCAGCTTCCTGAGGCAGCTGTTCTCCAATTCATGCCTGAGTTGAGATTGTGCCATTTCTTTTTCCTGAGAGCACTTTTGGCTCTGTTTACTGAAGGCGAACTTGCAAATATCTAATGTTGTGGAAAAAGATTTGCCATTTACTGTATAGGAAATGCCTTGTTCGAAACCATCTTAAAGCTTAATGTGTGGATGACATTGCGTGACTAAAGGCCTTAGCTAGCTGACCTTTAGCATCCCTCTAAAAATAGATGCCTCTCGACAGTGGCTCTTTTTCAGTGGCAGGTGGGATTGTGCAATGGGACTTCATTACCTCTGGCGCTTTCTCAGTGAAGCACGTGAGAACTAGACAGGATTTCGCTATTTATTCTATAGTAATGCCTGTATTTCTTAGTGGAAAGGCTTCCTTTGATATTATATGCTTAATATAAATTTAAATAAGAAAAATATTGATACCAAGAGCAATGCCTTTGCAGTTTAAAGACGCATACTGTCTTTTTATGCCAGATAATCTACGTTTGAATTTATTGATTTGGGTTAACTTAATATTAGCAGCAGCAGTAGTCCAGAAATAATATTTTATAATGATCAAGGCTTATGGCATGTATTGATAAGACTGAGCCCCCCTCTCTTTGAATTAAGGCATGTAGTAATAGACCAAAGTGCAAGTTCAGTGTGGAGGTTGGACCAGAATTTATTTTCTGTTCTTTGTTATACCTGATAGCACTTAAAAGAAACTGGTAGGTTTTTAACACTTATTTTTAAGTCTCTCATATTAGAAATTTATCTAGTTCTTATGGCCATCTTTGTGGGGAGAGAAAAAACGAAGGAGCAGGAGTGCTATACTTGAAAAATCCATTTTTAATTGTTTTCTGCACAGTTTATCAACCACTATTCAATAATTTGAAAGTGGGAGCTGTGAATGATGTTTCAGTGTAAGTGGAAAACTTATTCCAAGCCAATGCAATAATTTTTAGTTACTATTGAGAATGGATTCTCCTCTTGTGCCTTCCATTTGTCAGATTTGGAGGCTCAACCTGGTTTAGGACTATGTCTCATGTTAGGTTTAACTTAATTATGTATTTCTTGTAATACCTGAAAATCATAAAAGGTATTTACAGTAGAGTCTGGGGAGTCCTCAGAGTCTCTGCTGAGACTCACGAGACTGCCCCACCTGCTGCAGCTGAGCAACTAACATAATTACAATTAATATTCTTAATGCATGTGATGTTTAAAGAGGGAGGGAGGAAAAAAGCTACATTTAAGAACGTGCACTGTCATTGCAGTATTGTCTGTTTATTAATCCTGTTGGGTATTTTGGAAAGCAATGTTATACTGGGATTTAAAGTTCATAGCTGCCATTCACATTCTGGGTTAGCAGCTGGAGTTACTATAATTGCAATTTCCTCTTTGTAAATACTCAGACTCAATCAGAAGGGTTTTGTTGCTTAGTGAAACATGAGTAGTTTTCTGTTTTTTCATGATCTATACAGGAGTGGGCTATCTGAGAATGAAGCATCCTTTGATGCAAGGAGCTTGCTTGGGTCCATCTGCCTAAATACATCGCCTACAGTAAAATATAGCTGGACTGTAGAATATCACATAAGCACTGCCAGACTGTAGCAGGCCATGCGGTCCAATAACCTGCATTTTGTTGTATTGTGACCACGTTGAATGGCCTGTCCCCTGGTTATCATGATTGGCAATCATCAGGTCAGAGATCGGGAATTCTGTTTGCATAGGGAAGATCCATGAAAGTCATTGGCAATACTGTTTATATCACAAATTCAGAAGTTGCAGTTCAGGTACACCCTGTGCTTTCATCAGCAGCATAGGTCAGAGAGGAGATTTTTGCCATTGTATCATTCAGTCCTTAATTATGATAGTACCTATTTAATGTAATTTTCTCTACCTTTTTATAGTTGTATTTGGCCTGATTCTGTTGCTTTTTGTGCACAGACTTATTGATTTAGCTAGGACTGCTGTCTGCCTGACTAGAGGATCAATCTAATTATAAGTAAAGGAGAAAATTCATGAGCAGCTAATTATAACCCTTCTGTTACTGATACTCTGATATTTTCCATGTTCTTTGTGTTGCATGGATTTTTGAGCCACAGCAGCCTGAAACACCCTTCCAGGTAGGAGCGATGGAATAAAATGTGATCAGTTTTGCATGGCAATGAGACATGGAAACGCTAAGCAAAATCATGGTCAAAAATGATAAATCATAGTGGAAAAGAAATCCTGGTGCAATATCCCAAACTGTTCTGATAAAATTAACCCTTTATATGCTTATTTTTTAAGTTTTTCTTTCAGTCATGTTTTAGATATGTTGCCACCTTGGTGGTGTTACAGTTTTCAAGATGGTTGTCTTCTGTGTAACAAAACACTTCTGGCAGGTAATAAATACACCTGAAGTATTCAGGTCTGTAGTACATATTTACAGTCAACTGGTGTCCAGAATGACCAGCATCAAATGCAGTCTGCTTTTTATACTGTGTAAGTCAATGAAGCAAAGAAAGCAGCTGAAGTCTTTAGAGTGGCTGTGTAATAACAAATTCATGTAATCACAGAATCGCAGAATCACAGAATCGTTTAGGTTGGAAGGGACCTCTGGAGATCATCTAGTCCAACCTCCCTGCTCAGGCAGGGTCACCTAGAGCATATTGCCCAGGATCACATCCAGACGGGTTTTGAATATCTCCAGGGAAGGAGACTCCACTACCTCTCTGGGCAACCTGTTCCAATGCTCTGTCACCCTCACAGTGAAGACGTTCTTTCTCAGGTTCAGATGGAACTTCCTGTGGTTCAGTTTCTGCCCGTTGCCTCTTGTCCTGTCGCTGGGCACCACGGAGAAGAGGCTGGCCTCATCCTCTTGACACTCCCCCTTCAGATACTTGTACACGTTGATGAGATCCCCTCTCAATCTTCTCTTCTCCAGGCTGAACAGGCCCAGCTCTTGCAGTCTTTCTTCATAGGAGAGGTGCTCCAGCCCTCTAATCATCTTGGTAGCCCTCCGCTGGACTCTCTCCAGGAGTGCCATGTCTCTCTTGCACTGGGGAGCCCAGAACTGGACACCCTACTCCAGGTGAGGCCTCACCAGGGCTCAGCAGAGGGGCAGGATCACCTCCCTCGACCTGCTGGCAACACTCTGCCTAATGCACCCCAGGAGACCATTGGCCTTCTTGGCCACAAGGGCACACTGCTGGCTCATGTTTAACTTGTTGTCCACCAGCACTCCCAGGTCCTTCTCGGCAGAGCTACTTTCCAACAGGTCAACCCCCAGCCTGTACTGGTGCATGGGATTATTCCTCCTCAGGTGCAGGACCTTGCACTTGCCTTTGTTGAACTTTGTTGTAATCATATCATGCTGTGTTCATATCTCAGGTTTACTAGAAACAGGTCAATTTTGCATGAAAGATGGGGTTTTTGTTTTTTTGCTCCCCCCCTCCCATTACCAAAACCTGTTCTTCATTGTGGTTTTTATGGTCATCCTTAAAAACATCATTTCAGAATAAACTTGGTAAAGAGCTGAAACCTGATTAGGCATGTGCAAAGAGCAGAGAGACAGTTATAAGAGTTCTTAATTATACAGGTTGCGATGTTGTATCACATTGGTTACTCTGACAAACTTTTCATTCAGAATGCTACTTATTCTGTAAAACTGGTTGAGGGCTTGACATCTTGCAACTAAACGGACTCCTTTGCTCAAATGTTTCCCCCAAGCTGAGAGAGTAGAGAGTCACACCAGATAGCGGTGGAGAAAAACATCTCCCCATCAGGCATCTATCTGTCCCTCTTGAGTTTTAAGTTTTAATTGTATACATTTTCTGTCAAATTGCAATTCTCCTATTTGTTACATCCTGCAGGTAACATAACAGAGCACAATCTGCTGAACAGGTGCGATGTGTAAAACAGTCTGACATTTTCATTATCTCTCCTCTTCCCCAATGCAGCGTTTGCAGCTGGGCTGGGTAATTTAGCAGCTCTGAGCTGTGAGACTTTTGTTGTAGGTACTTCAGGTTTATGATGAAAAACTGTGCTTGTTGGATGATTTCTTCCCCCTGAAAAGAGAACATTAAAAGAGCCTTTCGAAACCTGCAAAAGTGGCAGGTGACAGTTATGTCCATGTATTTGTGCTCGTGCTTCATTGCTGGCACTCTTTGCTGGTTGAGAAGCAGTGGAAGACTCCAGAAAGAGCTTTGGTGACATGTTGCTGGTTTCCTTAGCTGGTCTTGATTTACTGACACTTCTCTCCATGAGTGAATAATTACTTTTTTTTTTTTTTTTTTTACTTCCAGGTCTTAAAATAACCCCTACGGTTGCTAGAAGAGGTTTAATAAATAGAAATAAATTAATGCATAGCTTTTATTAGTGCAAGACATGGATAGCTTCTGGCTACTAGAAGTGCTTTGTCAGGGAGCAGGATCTGTCACTGGGAGAAACCAAAACCTGGATCTCTGCCACCTGGGTTGGACATGGTTGCGGCTTCCCTGTGCTCCTTGACCTGTGCTGGCGGTCATCCTTGGCCCCCTGGACCATCCAGTTAACAGCTGCTGGGCTGATGCTAGGAGGGATGGCAGTAATTCTGGTGCTGATGCTGGGTTTGTTCTATGGACATTTGATGCCTAGGGTATTATCTTGAAATTTAGCAAGCTGTTTTCCTTCTGAAACAGGCCAGCTACGAGGAAGGCTGGGAGAGCACCCACCTCCGAGGTCTGCATGCATCAGAGGCTGCTGGTGTTTTATGCTTGCTCTAGCTCTTAGGTTTATACATTGTCCTTCATGCAGAAATCCAAGGTAGCTTGCAAATTAGTTCCCTATCATGTGTAATTCCTAATAGTATCATTTAAAGAATCTTTATTCAAACAAATAACCTTTATGTCTGGATTTAGCACTCCCAGTTGTTCCATTGTTTAATTGGCAATATGTTGCAAAGCCAGAGAGAAAATTGACTTGAAAGACAATTTCAGCATTGTGGTTTTAGGTGATGTGATTTAGAGACGGATAAGGCTCCAGTGACTGAAAGCTCAGGGGCAAGACTTACAGGTTATGGGAGCAGGTTTAGTGAGCAGGGGGAGCCAGTGTGGTGAGTAGGCAGTAGACAGGAGAACATCCTGGTACAATGAAGTCTGCAGTCCCCGGGTTTCAACTCTCTGCCAGGAGTGCCCCTAATTGTCTAGCGAATTAACAGTGCAATTGTTGCTGCATCGATGCATGTGCGTTTGAGCACTTTCTGTGCCACAGAGTTTGCACTGATGGGCTTTTATGCTAGCACAGTGTGATCCATATTACAGAAAAGTAGTGAAAGCGAAGCTGAAGATGAGAAAAAAGTCTATGTGCAATAAGTATGCTCAAAAGCTGGAAAAGTATTTTCCGTTACATGCTTCACTGATTCTTCATTCGCTTGTTGTCTAAATGTTGAGCTTTTGCACCCACTCGCTCTTGCCCCCTGCTTTTGCTTTTTTGTAATGTATACACTATACACAATTTTAGTTTTCATGAATGTTTTGATGAGAGATTCTTTCCCTATGTAGGTAAAGGATATTCAGGATGGATGCATTTGTCTACCTACTCTATGTTAGACTGTAATTATTAGATGGCAGTGTGATGTGGAAATTGCATATAAGGACAGCTAAAACGTCAATAAATCTGGGTTATAGCTTGTGCTTCTCTTCAGCAAAGGGCTTAACTCAGTTATTTTTAAATAATGTAGTCTGTGCATAGCTAAATAGGAATGTATCTGTGGAACGGAAGACAGTGGGAATCATGAAGTATGCCCTAACCTTTTTCCTGTTATAACCTATTAAAAAATTTTCTGTTTCCTGCTAAAACGTTGAAAAATGATGGAGAAAGTTTGTGTAAAACTTGGTCGCGTGTTAGGGATTGGCCATATACTGTGTGATGTCCACACACTGAACTGTACAGACTGAACTTTTTTTTTTAGATTCTTCAAAAAGCTTTGCCTCATGACTTCGTGAAAACCTATGGTAGTTGTGTTTGCTTTTTTTTTTTTTGAAAAAAGGCAACTCAAAGAATCTCAGTCTATTTATATTCAATCCATAAGGAGGAAAAAAGTAATACTTGAGTGAATTGTTTCCAGTTACCAGGTTTCTCAGTGTTCTGCCTTAATGCTGCTTCTTGAGTGCATTTACTTTGCTTTTTTTTTTTTTTTGGAACTGAAGAATACAGTAGAAAATGCATTAAGATGTTCTTTTTCTGCTCAGTTGTTGACTGCTGCTTGTCAGGTCCTGTTAACCAATTTTCCATGACCATTACTATATCTGTTATGTACACATACATATATTCGTATGCTATACTCCAAAATCCTACCCCAAATGTTCTTTTAATATTTACAAAACAGCAGATCCAAAACAGTGTACCTATATTCTAGGCAAAATGCCCTGCTCTTTGTATCCTACAGCTAGTCCCTGCTTCCTTTCAGTGCTACCTAATGTACCAAGTATGCACAGAGGAAAAAGCAGCTCTTAAGGTAGTCTCACGTAGCTGGTATGTCTGTGCAGATTTGCCAGTTTGGGCAGATGAATGATTATCTGGCAATAAATCACTGCAGCTGCTGTGAGCTTTCCTGCTCTTTGGTAGGTTTCGGATGCAGGGAGATGTTATTCCCATGGCCTGTGCCATCAAAGGTTTGCAATCATAGAGCTACTCTCCAAGGACAGGGAAATTCATGGCTTGGTTTTAGTAATCACAGCAGCAGTGGGCAAAGCAGAGTCTGTGAATATTGATAAAAGCAGTGCTTGAAGGATGGACACTTAACTTGCATATAAGTCCCACTCCTTCTTTGCTGTTTTAGTTGTCGCATGTGAGATGTGCAGTTTTGTCCTCTTCCTTTTCCAAATGGTCTAATTTGTCCTTGACTGTGCTTTTTGACAGATGATGTGGAGTAACAGTAGATAAGGGCATCTCCAGGCTCTCAGACACTGATTCCCATGCCTGTAAGTCTCCTGGCAAGATTTTTCTGCTGTGACTCAACAGACTTTGCAGGAATCCTGCCGGAGCTGAGGGTGGTATCCGTAAAGGATTGCTGTCAACGATTCTGGTGATGGATTGGACTAAAATTAAAACAACCCATTTCATTCTGATTCCTGTACTGAAGTAACATCCCCCCTTATACGTGTTTAGCTTATTACCCTGCAGTGTATGTGCTGCAGAAAGAAGAAACACAAACAAAAAGCCTCCAAACAAAAAAAGGAAAGGAAACGTGTGTGGATGTGCACACATGCTGGTGTTCGTGTTATGTGAAACGGTGCCTCTGAAACAAATCCCAGTTTTGATAGCCTCCAAGAAGTTTGTAGTGCTACAAGCTTCAGTTTAGAAGGTTAGATTAAAAACAGATATGGTTTCTCCTGTATTTTTTGTACAGGATCAGTGGACTTTAAAAACACTAAAATATACTGAACTATTTGAATTAAGGATAAAGTGACTTTGTTTTATTTCATACGCTCATGATCAAAACACGTGTGGGTCACTATATGTTCTGTTGGTATATCTGAGCAACCTTGATGGGCAATCCTGCAAAATAATGCCAGAAGTCAGAGAAACTGACTACAGAGACATTAGGAAGATGATGCTTTTTACTGAACTGACATGGAGAATTTGCAGAACGTCTCAGGGTCACAAGAGTATTGTGAAAAATGAAATGCATGTCTGCGCACAGGAATGTATCTGCACAGGAAAGCACAATGGGTGAAGGAAATGTACTCCCTTCTCACAGCTGCAGAGCTGCCAGTTTTTTAATTTCAAAAATTTTCTCATAGCCCCTGATAAATAGCATACATCAAAAGCACTCTTGTCTGCAGAGGAAAAAGCTAAAGGACCAGACTTTTTTTCTTTTTTCTTTTTTTTTTTAAAAAAACTTTTTTTGGTATTCCTATTTAAAGGTTTTCCATAACTGAGGCTGAGAGTAACATCCCAGGTCAGACAAGCTTAAATTAAGCTACTCTGATTTTCTGAAGAAATGTTTTTCAGAATGTCTCAGCAGCCTGGTAGGCACACTCTCGAACTCTTCACTGAACTGTGGCAAAGCAGCAAAAGAGATGGAGAAGTCTTAGATGGAAGAATCTTGGACCTTTTCAGGGGGCTTTTTTGAGAGCTTTTATCTTTGGTCCGTTCTTTACGGTCTAGGGTTAAGCAGGTTTAGCAGGGAAAACAGCAGAAGTTTTGCAGAGATGAAGGCAACTAATGCCACGCTCTTCAGTGTGGTGGAGGCCTCCTCAACCCCAAGCATCCCAGCGAGGCTGCCCTGGACCAGGGGCAGGGATGCGTGGGAGGTTACAAGGTGCTGCACTGCTTTTGCCTCCTGCAGGAGCTGCTTCTGTAGGTAGTGTGTACAACTTTATAGCTTCATAACAAAGTGTTGGGATTATAGTGGTTGGTTAGATTAAAGAAGTACTAATTATTTCAATTGTCCTAGACATCCTGTCTTTCTTTTGATTAGATGCTAATTGAACATACTGTAAAGCTGAAGAGCTTTTGGGAACAGCAGGAGATGTTTAATTGAAAACTCAGAGCAAGCCTTTTAAGTTGAGGTGGAATGCACCTAAAAGCCATGGCATATGAGGAGCCTCGAGATGAAAGACTGTCCTGTAGTGTCCGTGTTTGCAGCAGGAGGGCTGGCCTGAAAGACTAGCTGTGGTGCCTATCACTCCTTATTTCCGAGAGCTGGCTCAGAAGAGGCACTCTGGCTGCAGATAAGCACTCTGGGGATATCTATGACCAGAGATAGCACTTTTGAGCACTTCATACGCATGCGTCTTAGTCATTACCCCTTTGGTAAATACAGTACAACCAAGATCATAGCAATGTGCCATTTGTCTAGATGTGTTACCTTGAACTGTGATCTGCAGCTCTTGCGTCTCTGGTTGGCTACATGTTTGAAGAGCAGAGGGAGGAGAGAACAGAGCTGTAGGTGAGGGAGAGTGGGAATCTTTGCACTAATTGTATGTAGCTGCTTGAAAGTTGGTGCTGAGGAGTTTGGTTAGATACATTTGGTGCATTTCTATTCGTTTGCGTTTATCAGCAATTTGGAAATCGGGGAAGGGAAAAAAATGCAAGCTACAATGCACTGACATAAAAATATATCATCCAATGAACAGTTTAATTTCCTAAATTGGTTTTTAAATGGTAAGACACGGCTATATATATGGAGCTCAGCAGTGCAGTTCTTGTAGCTGGTAGAATTCTGCAAGGTGATCCTAGGCGGCAGATCTCGTGGAAAATGTTTGCAAAGGATTCAGAGGTGTGAACCAACAGTGCTGGGTCAGCTGAGGAAGGGAAAAAGGTTGTCTAAGAAAACTGCTTGTAGAGCTTTTTCGGAAGGGGGTTCCTATAGCATTGCAAGCTGGTGGTGGAGCTTCCTGCGCTCCTGTGGGAGGGAACCATGACAAATATTTTCTATTAGGAGAGTGGAAGTAATGGCATATGCTGCGTGTATACTTTTTGTCTGAGATGTGCATGACTAAAGAAACAGATGGCTCCCTTAATTCTAATCATGGGCATGTAGCTCCTCTGTTTATGAGGCTTTTATTCCTGCACAGATATTTCTTAAGATTCTCATGAAGAGGAAAGGAAGTGCAATTGCCTTACATCAACTCATTAAAAATTATCAGGAACAATACAGATTATTATGAAGTCTGTGTCCAGTGAGCTACAAATATGTTGCCAGAGCAGATTTAACGGGGGGGAAAAAGCTAATTCCCAAGAATTATGCTAGACTAGTGTGCCTGTGTTTATCCAGGGAGCTAATGCAGCCAAGGCAGTTCTCCAGCATACGCTGCCAGGGTACCTCTGCCCTCTGCGTGCTACAGAGCATGCGCACCATTGCGAGGTGCAGTCACACACCTGTAACAGATGCTGGTGCCCAGACACTTGCAGGACGTGAGTGCGCCAGATTTGGCCTGACTGAGTTAGAAGTATTGATGTTTCTTGAGTTTTCCTACTCCGAAATTTTCCAGAGTGCTGCCTAAATGTATGCTTTTCAGCCTTTGTGTTTAAGCAACATGGATGGTGCGATTTGGCCTGTGAGCTGGGCTCAGCTAGCTAACAGTGTGAACTGCCTGTTTGCTAGTCATTGTGTGAACAGAGATGGTTGTGTTCCTAGTGGAGCTCCCAGCTGGATAGACAAGAAAAGCCCGTATAGGAAAGGACTGAATGTACGGAGGATAAAAATCTGGGGCAATAACAAAGGTGTCCAGGTCCATTATTTTTTCCTATGGATTGAGTCTGGGAATGATTAAAGGGAGCGAAGGTAGAAGTCTGTTGGCCAAGATAGGCGACTTAGTGCCTTCTGTTTCTCTCCTCCTATGTGGAGAAGTTAAGCTCAAGGAAACAGGGCGACCTGGTCTATTCAGCCAGGCTGTTCACTCTGTCCTCCGTGGCCTTGTTTTCCTTCAGTTTGTGCCCGCAGGGCTCTGCTGGCATCGCTTCCTCGCACCCTAATTATTCCCTTAAAGATTGACTGCCACAAGCAGTGTGCACAGGATCACTTCAGCCCTTCTCAGTGTGCTCCTGACAGTGTGCTCTAATGCCAAGGTATTCCTTGGCAAGTCCTTTGGCAGCTCCATTGCTTTGAAACAATACCTTGGTGACAGCCCATTAAAAAGCTGATAATTAAGGGCCTTTATTTTATTTTTAAAAATACCACAACTACTTTTTTGCTTTTAGTCAGTGCTCTCTGTTGAAAAGAATCCTTGATTCAAACAGAATTTGTTTCCTTATGTTGTTTTAATGAACGTAATGCTCCGTAATCAACCGCTCACGAGCCTGATGGCGCTCCATCCGTAACGCGGGATTCAGAGCAGTGCTAACTTCAGCCTCGCTGAACAGAAATGCAGATCAGTACATTCTTCCATCTAGAAACATAATGTTGCCGTATTGTTTTTCAGTGCCCTTTGGACAGCATGAAGATGCATCCACTTGATGACAGTATCCAACTAGATACTAGCTTGTGCTCAGTGTCCTGCTGTTGGTTTGGAAGGCATGGCTATGTTTGTGCTGTTGGTGTTTTGCACATTGTGTTCCATTTTTCCAAGTGTCTCCTTGACCCTCAGGGGTGTTGTGGGCAGGGAAAATTCCCCTTCAAATCAGGAGTTGAATGCTTTGCTGTGCAGTTGTTCAGAGGCAGATTTGCTTGTCTCTATTTTTATAAAAAATATCCTACCTGTTTGCAGTTTTTCATCTTTGAGTTTTAGCCTTATACTTAATTATGCTGACATTTTCCAAATGCGATGTCAGGTGATTATGGTATCAGAAGTAAAAGTGTAGGACCTGGCACGAGGATGGTGGGAGAGGCAATGTCCATTGGAATTATTCTGTTTGACAAGTGCACTGCTTACATGTTTCCACTTGGAGGGTGAAGTTCTGTTTAATGTTCTGTGTGGGGGAGGGAAGGAAAATCAAGAATGGAGCTGCAAGGTTTACAGCTGCTGTTAGAGATTTTTTTCCACTTGCTTGAAGATGAAATAAGGCAGAGGGGAAAAATAGTGGAGATGGAAAGTGCACACTGTGTCTGTAGCGCTGATTCCTCTGGTGGTGCTCCTGGACAACTGTGGGCACAGCAAATGGGACGTATTGGTCACCTGCACGTGTAGTAAATGTGTGCTTCTGAGCACTTTTGGCATTGCTAGAGGTAGCTTGTTGATCAGATTCAAAAATCTGGAGTGCTAAAATATGCCTAACTGTTACTCTTCTGATCTCTAATGACTAAACTGCTACAGGTGTTGGGGGTTTCTTCATTTGCTTCCCTGAAGTAGGACCAAAGGTTTGCTAAGAAAATATATGATGATGTATTTTCAGTATTCTTTGCTCGATTTCTTTATTTGCATGCCTGAATGTCTAGGAGATCTATATGTACAGAAATAAGAACAGTTAACCTAAATGACATGGGTTTTCTTGGACAAAGAAAGTTGGAGGAAAACGGAACCAAGGTGTGATGACAATTTTAATTCACATGAACAAGGAACTCTTCAGAAATTATAATTTAGCACAAATAAAAGCAATTTCTTTAAACTAAGCTTAAAGAAAAAGTAATCACTTTAATAAATGCTCTACTTGCAAGATGAAGGTGGATTTTATAAAAAGCATTAGCTGCATTGCTTCCAGAGCTTGTATCTGATGCTTTGAATTTGCATCTGCTGCAGTACTTTAGCAAACACTTGGTCTCCCACTCGGAATAACTTTGAGAATATTACCTGGAGATGCTTGTGAAGCTTCCTGGCCTTTGCTCCTTGGAGTTTGTACAGCTCTCTGAACAAGCTGGAGGATGGAAAGCTCTCCAATATAGCTGAGGATTTTTCTGACTGAGACTTTCCTTGTGTTGTTTCACGTAGTCTCCACCAGCTTGGTTCCTCCTCATGTGCTTCTGGAGGACCCAGAGCACAAAAAACTCGTTCAGCATCTGGCTCATGGCAGCATGACGGGAGGCGTGGTGGTTCTTTGCTGTTTGGCAGCGTAATGATCAATGGCTAGCAAGACGTGGTTAGGAGATGTGTGGCAACAAGCATAGTGGAGACTGAGAGGTTTCACAAAATATCTGATAGTATTAGACTACGTGTTTTGGGATCCTGCGTGAAGGTGGTGTGCAATTTTAGAGAATTTCTCAGCGTGATGATAGTACAAGGACCGTGAGCCAGTCGGATGCGGCCAGGCACAGTTCACATGTGCCCTTTGGCCTGGGGCTGTGTGCAGGAGCCTCTCCAGGAGTATGTGCGTATTTGCTAAAATTCTGCCACATTGCTGCTTTCTTTCTAGGACTGTAGTCACCAAGGAGCATATTCGCTATTCCCATTGTGGTAACAAAATAAGAAAGATATTCATTACTTAGCAGGTTACTCAGGAGGCCTTCTAAATAAGGTATGAAAGAGTTTTAGAAGTGGTGTCAGATATCGAGATACTGGACCAAATTCTCCTTAGTTATCTCTGAGCAGTGCCATTGAAACCCAATCACTTTGTATGAATCCATGGCAGGAAAAGGAAGGATCTATTTTGGGTAGTGAAGGGAAGCAAACATGAGCCTGATGGTACTGGCTTTGGAAATGGAGGTGAGGTTGGCCAGCCCACGGAGAGGATATAGGAGGTGATGTATTTTTTAGCTAATGTGAGTTAGCTTTAGTTCAAGTGAGAGGCCTGTGTTTTGGGGGCAGAAAGGTGGTGCTTCCAGTCCTGGATTCCTCTGTGGGCATACTAGGCTCTTCTCCCCGCAGTGGTGGCTCAGTTGTTGGAGATACGGTGGCTTGAAGTTTAAAAATAGCCGAGTCTAGCAAACTGTTCATCTAGTGTGATTGTGGAGCTAATTTATAGGGAGGTACTTGATGAAGGCACTAGCCTGCTGCAATGTGGTCGAGACAGTTATAGCATCGTCAAATGCTGAGCATGAACCTGAGTTTCAACAGAGGGGCTTTGTTTAAGAAACAGCAGTTATGCATTTAGACTTTTTTCTCTCTTGGGCAGTCAACTTTACTGTGCACCAGAGGGTCAGAAGTTTGTTCCTCTCTCTTTTGCTTTTGTTAGGTGAAAACTTGTTTTTTTGCGTGGTTGGTTAAAACATCCAAGCTGCTTTGTGTAGAGCTATATACTTTCTCTGATGGAGAACTGTGTTCAGTCTTACTCCAGGCCTTCTGTCATCTCCAGCTACTGAAACGTGGTCATCTAGTTCAAGGACTGGGTTTAATGACTCCAAACCTGATGACTGAAATACTTGTAAAGGTCTCAACTTGAAGGTACTTAAAGGCTGAACACTGCTGTGGTGGTGGTTTGCACCTTCTTGTAGTGTCATTTTTATTTTATTTAAGAAGTGTTAAGCACTGAAAGGATTTTCTTTTTACCTCTGGGCAGCAGCCCTTTAGCCACAGCTCTTTATGGTGACAGGTAGCCTGAGCTGCACCCCAAGGTTGCCTTTCAGTTGTTAGCTTTTCAAGTGTGGCACACCCATAACTTATCTTTTCTATATTTTCTTTCCTATACTCTTAAGCCATCTTTGCCACCAGACATGTCAGAGTTGATCAGTTTTATCTGTCAACTTACCACGTGAAGTCCTGCACGACTGTCTTCATAGTGCTGTCTGTACAGAATTTCCCTTGTTACCTAGCGAAATAACCTGAGAGAAGAGACTAGAAAGGTTTTAATATTATTTTGATCAAACATATTTCAAGGCTGAAACAAATCAAATTTTTCCATTTTCTTATTTTTGCAAAGTTTTTCTGAGATCGAAGCAGCATCTGGCACAGCAGGTCATCTCTGGCGTCTGAAAACAGTGCTGCAGTCGCAGGAGTATCGATGGTAGCTGTTTTAACGAGTGCAGCCTCCATCAGATTGCTTTAATGAGTCAGTGCAGTTGTTAGCCTTATTACATTTCTGAATTAATGGTTTGGAAGGAAGTTTGTTAGTCTGTTTTGCTGGAAACCAAACCCAACAGCCTGCCATATTGTGCAACGACATGAAATAGAAGCTAAATTTGCGTTGGACTGCCTGTGATCCCTGTAGCAACAAATAGGTGTTAAAATAACAATCCTGACCATTAGTGTGTCAGCTCTGAACATGTAACTGTGGCTGGGTGGCCATTTTAGATTAACAGCCTCTCTCTTTTAATTTTAATGGCAGTGAGCTAAAGCTCCCGAAGGAATGGAGCCCTGCCTGTGGTAATGTCAAGCATCCTATCTGTCCTCTGTATGTCAGGAGCTGTGGTACCATCGAGGGGTTACCAGGCTAAAGTGAGTCTGCCCTCAAGGAGGAAAAGCATGTTTTCATTGCACGTGTGTGACAATTTACCCAAGCAGATGCTTTAAAGCAGTTAGTCTTTATCTTGGCGTGGTATGGTTGAGGTTGTGATAGCCCCCTTCCACTGTGATGGTTTTATTTTTAGTTGATGAGGTATCAGAGAGCCCAGGGTTCATCTTTGCCAAGTCAGGGTGGAACCTGAGACTGTTCAGCATTGGAAACTCTTTAACTTTTTAGTTTAATATTTTTTGATAGTGTGGAGAGTGGTCCTTTCCTGATTCTTTCGTTTGTTGACCTATGATAGGTTCCTCTTGATTATATGTAATGACATAGAGCTATTACTAATCTGCTATACTAGCTATTACTATTTGCTGTTACTGAAAGTACTATGCAATATCAGAAATAGAAGTGGAGCTAGAATATATTAAGTTGCAGTAGGAAAATAAGAGGAAGTGAAGAGTGACAAAAAACTGTGGTTCTGAGAACTCAGTGCAAATGAAAGAAACCGCAGAAGATAAGCAGACGATGCCCAGTAACCCACTTTGTGAAGCTGAATGGAGATCGAGAATGACAAGTGAGCAAAATTTTTGTCAACAGTTCTCGACCAGAGGCCTTAGATTTGTTTAATAACCTACAGTTAATGGGAAAATCAAGTCCGTTATCTGACTTTGTCGGGGGGTTAAAAAATAGTTCACTACTAACGAGACTGAAGTGCTTAAAAGGCATCAATTTCATAAACAATTTTTAAGAAGACTTTTGAAGCATTAGCAGCAGCTGTGAGACTCTTGAATCAGATGCTGTTTTGGAGGGCACGTGGAATCCTTAATTTGACATGAGATCACAACGAGTGTTAGAGACCCAAAACCAAGAGAAGGGTTAGTAGAAAATTCTCGCTCAAACTTTGTCACAAATTCACTTAAACAAACCCTTTGGGACCATGGTACGCTTAGATAAGTAAAAATGTACCTTTGTGTGATGGTAGCTGGTACTTTGGTACTGCAGTCAGTGTGAGAAGTGAAGCTGTTATGAAGGCTGTGAGGAGAAACTTCAGAGGTAAGGCAAGTTTAGACCAGCTGGTGGGAAGATCATTCCTTTTGGTGTGTGCATGTCAGGTACTGTGAGACAGCTTTGGAAAATCCTTCTGAAATCGTTTTGGGAAATACGATATCAGGTTTGCATTTGCAGACATGGCAGATGTGAGGGTATACTGGAAGACTTTCACAGGTGGGAAAGTGTTTTACAAGAGAATCGGAACTAAGTGAAGAGAGTAGATGGAGAAAGGAAAAATTCTAAATTTCTAGCAAACAGATCAAGCAAAACGAAAACATGGGGTATTTTCAAAGAATGTATTAAAGGAATGAGGGGGGTAAAAAGAACAATGGGACTAAAACCAAATCAGCACCTGCAATTTTGCATGTGAAAACAAATCAGGAAGCTTTAGAGTTGTGGTTCAAACTAGCAAAGATCAATTTGTGTATGCTGGAAAAACTGCCTATCTATTCTTGGTTGTCATTGCTGTTGTTCAGAATAGCTTTGTTGGAAAATACAACTGCGAAGTCTGTAGCCTTGCATGTAAATCGATCTTTGCTAGACATTACATATTGACTGAAACTGACAGATAATGGATCACAATTTGGTTGTTAGGAATTTATATCTTTTCCCAGAGAAGATGATTAAGTGCGATACTTTTGAGTCTGCAATGCAGTGATCTTGTGGAAGGGAATGCTTTAAAATGTAAAGAAGTGTATTCAGATGTCTGCCTACCGGCTTCCAGGGCAGCACCGTTGAAACTGGGATTGTTGCTAGCTGAAATTGTATTTAATAGGCCTCTTCCACTTCTCCCAGAAGAGAAGGGAAAGCAAACTGAGACATTCTACAGATTTTGAAGCAAAGCGTGCAAAGGTGGGAGTAAATGAGATGGCACCAATGGAAAGGCACCACAAGGAGGTACAAGACTAATGCAGAGATTGATGTTTGTGTGGGTATATGTGTACCAATGTATATATGAAAATGTACATATACTTTTTCTTTGGAAGGAGTATTTGTCTCTTTGCAGCTTGGGCATAAATGTGACATCCCAAGAGCATTCAGGTAAAGACAGTTTTGTTAGTTTAATCATGTCATTAGTATTTGAAAAGGGGAGACATGCAGATTTCTCTCTGCATCTCAAGGTCTGTCTTATATTCCTTAGCTGACATGTTGTATTAAAGATTCATCTTAGATATAAGCTCTGACATGAGTGTCTCATTAACTCCAGGAGCACCATGAATGTCTCAACCTAAAGAGTCTTCCAGGGTTATTCTCTCCTTTCTGTGCTTGAACTGTAGCAAAGGATTTTAAAATTTTTTTTTGATACAGTACCTGAAACTATGATGCTGCATATGAAGCAGTCTGTCAGCGAAAACAGTTGATCACTGTCCTTTTTGTAACAACCTATTTACATCTTGAAGGTCTATCATATACCCTTAGGTGAGCTGTCTTGTCTTATGTCATGTAGGAGAGGGAGAGAGAGAGAGTGACCCCAGAGATATGAGGAATCCCCCAGGTGAAAGAAATGGGCATGGATGGAAGTTGCTGCATGCTCTGGGAGCACAGGCCAGGCCCAGATGGGAAGCTTTCTATTGACTTTGTGGGGAGCTGACTTTGACCTACAGCGGGTCAAAAAAAAAATGTTCCCCTCTTTGCTCTCTCCATCTGTCTCTTATTCTGCTCCAAAAAATACCCAGGTTAACCACAAAGCATTTGCGTAGTTGCAAGTGTCTCTTTTTTGGAAAGACTTCAGTTTAAAAAAAGTAATTGGAAAAGAGGTGAACTCTTGGGTTGGAAGCTTGCAGCTTTTCTGTAGAAAATTTTTGCTTTGAATGTTTTCATTCATCTTCTGTCAGGTACTTTCTCCCTGCTGTATGCTTTCTGATGCATCCTGTGTCAGATGCAGAGAATGAGCGAAAGGAGTCTGAGGAGGGAAGAACAAGCAAGAGAATACATAGTTGGCAAGGGCGGTGTGTAGGGGGCAGTGATGAAGAGGTGGCAAGTTTGAATTTTACTGGGATTTGAGAGAGCTGAAAACTTGTTTAAGGAAGAGCGTGTGGGTGCAAGGCTGCGTTTCCAGGGGTGCAGTGGGACTAGGGACGGGGAAGAGATGGTTGGGGAGTGCTCCTGAGTGGGAGAAGAACCTCAGCATCCAGTGTGGAAGCAGCTGAGAGTGCAAATGGGCACTCAAAGGTGAACTTCTGTGTCAGACCAAGAGTGGAGAAAAGGTAGTTGGGGCTGAAACAGACAGAAGAAACACAGCTACCAAAACACTGAAGGTGACTTCTGTTGTCTCTTCCTCCTGTGGCTCGTGAGGGGGGCATTAAAAAAAGGACCAAACTCTCGTGTGTTATGCATGACCAATCACTTCCTGAACAATAATTTTTTGTCACTAACAACCTAAATTCACACCAGGATCTGCATCAATTCCCAGAGCTGTCACTTCTTTCTCTTAATTTATTTGTTTCTGTAATTGCTTTGCTAGGTTTTTGTGACATCCAGAGAGCAAGTCTCCAGCATAGATTTTAACAGCTCCGATAGATCATGGATTGTATTGCATGCTGAGACATACTGATAGTTATAAAAACTTGCTATTGGCTTGTATGGTCAAACTATACAAAATACAGTATGCGAATATACCTGGGGAACGGGAGTACCAAGTCTGCTCTGGGCTGTGCAATGGGTAAGCCAGTTTTGGCTTATTAATATTTTGATGATCTCCATTTTAATTGGTGGAAGTATTGGCAGATGGCAGGGGACAGATCTGAGCGTGGTGTGAGAGGCGTCCTCCCTGACTATTGGGGGGGAAACCTCAAGTAGTCAAAATGAAGGTGTCTGTATTTCAACTATGTGCTATGACATGTGCCAGACTCGGTCCTCTGATAATTCAGGCATGGTCACAGCTCCCTTTCAGCCCGTGGGCTTTGGCTTCTTGCCTGGCCATGGGGAGAAGTGATGGTGTGTCTCTCATGTTACCAAGGGGCAGCCAAGTTTGAGTCCTGGGACCCCCTAGGAGGTCCCATGGTTTTGGCATAGCCTTCCACTCCCTTCCTACAGGATGAGATGGGGAATGTGTTGGGATGGGAGGAAGGACAGATTATGGTGAGCCAAAGAGGTGATGAATCATCTTCTAGGACCATTTCTGTCCAGCGTGTTTGCAGACCTCGTCAAGCTCTTGCAGACACTGCTGACGCTTTTTCAAATTGACCTTCTGCTATTTCCCTCTGTTTCGTTACCCTTTACTAGCCTCGCTACAGCACATCTATACATATCTCTGTTCTCCAAATTGCTGCAAGTCTCTGTGCTTAGACACGCTAATGCTATACATATTTATACTGCCTCCCTTATTCTCCCCCCCCCCCCCAAAAAAAAAAAAAATTCTTGGAGCCCAAAATCTAGCATGGTTTGGATGGTTCATTTGCTTCCATCCCTTTCACCTCGGAGTCAAGTTTTTTACTGATCTGGCTCCTGGGGGAGAGTAGCCCTTTTGAGAGGGAAAGGGGAGAGGCAAATCGTGGCCCGAATTCATGTCCTCTGGTACCAGCCTTCCTGCAATGCCTCCTGCGTTCCCTGGGCAGTGTGCATGGGTGGGGGGGAAGGAGGTGGACCCCCCTGCATTTCCAATTGAAAACAGTTCCCTCAGAAGATGCTGCTGAAAGCAGTTGAGAACCAGACCAAGAAAATTGTCTAAGAAATACTCCACCACAGATGTCATCTGTTATTGCGGCTGTTTCTGGGGTGGGATTCTGTTTTAAAATGGCACTTAATGTGAAATAGGTAACCTGTCACAGAATAACCCATGATGCATGTTGGGGTGATTTGGCAGGAAAAGAGTTTGAGTGATTTCATCAAAATTTGTTTTCATTCAGACTAGGCCAGGGAATGGATATAGACAAGACTTTTGTCTGGTTTCATTTTTATTATTTTCATATTTTGCTGATAAGAAAATTACATCTTTGGGAGGCCAAGTTTTTAGCTTTGATAATGAGGAAAAATGGAGAGATAAAGTTATGCGCTAGTTTGGGAAGAAGTCTGTATATAGCACAAGGGAGAGTTTCCATGGGGCTTTAGCATCTCAGTAGGACCTCTTGGATGCCATATCCTAGTGTGATACGTGCAAACCAGGGCTACCACAGAGCTGTTTTCATGTGCTATATAAAAGGGAAATGTGTTTTGTCTATTTTTGGCATCTGATCATTTTGCATCTTTTTTTTTGCTGATGTGCCTTTCTTTATTATTTTTCAACTTTTCTTGAAGAGCATTTTCTGCTTGTCACTTCAGATAATACTAAATACAACCTGCTAATGTATGCTGATCTATACTAAATGATTTTGAATTTTTTATTGAATATATTCTAAGTGAAAAGCTCTCCTACCATGAAAAAAGTTTCAAGATCTACATGGAGCTTCCCTCTTTTTAGAGCCCCTTTATAAATTTGAAAAGGGCTGATGGTATTCTAGAATTTACCAATTTGTCATTGTTAAAAGTACAAAGCAAAATATAAAATCCAGTAGCTTATGTATAGCAAAATATGCTGTTCTTACTCTGGTCGCTCCACTGTGCTCTTCCTGACATTAGTGTTTAGTGAAATGGCAAGGAAGAATTTGAAATCCTTTTTGTATGCCTTGTCGAACATGGACTGCTTCATGTGTATTTGCTAGGACATGTATGTGAATGCTTGTAGTTGCCTATTGCTGGCTAGAAGTCTCGAGGTTCAAATAATAACCTACTTAAAGTAAAAAGTGAACACACAAAAACCCTTATTCATGAGCTGTTTGGGTATCCACACCAAAATGGCACATTACAGCTGAGATTAACCCACCACCTCTGTATTCTTCTCTGTGGAGAATGAAAGATCTGGCCATTGTCTTAGTACTGGTGTTTTTCTTTGTTTAGTAGCTGCAGAGCTGGGCTAGGTATCTATTTTATATTGATACCTATGTATTTTATATTTATTGGGCTTTATCCATCTATGTACCATTCCAGGCCAAGTCTATGTTTTCGTACTTGGCTGTATTAGGGCCTCAGTGTTGTGCAGCAGAGGTTCCCCCACTGCTTGCATACTGTGCGTGATTCGTGCTTTACTGTCAGTGTATTCACTGGCCTAAGCTGAATGGACAAGGTAAAATAAAACAGAGCAGAGCTGATGAAGTTTCCTCACAGGGAAGACTAAAAGCCCTAGAGGCCTTTACTAGTTCACTCTTCTGTCATTCTTTGCTGAATGATGAGAAGAGTGCGAAAAATGATTGGCACATTTTTCACACACTTGTCACATCTTAATCTTCACATCTCTAGAGCTTGGGACTTAAATCCCCTTGGACTGAAGGAGCTGGAGTAGGAATCATGTGATTTTTCACCCCCTTCCTTTAGCCTTAATGAGTTGACAGATGTAATTAAATTGGTGAGCACAAACCACTGGTAATGTGCAGAGCTCAAATTAACCTCTAGTATATGGTATTGGAAACTTGATGAGATTAAAATATATTATTTATAGAAAGTCTATTGCAGCATTCTCCTGTCACCCACATCTCAGAGCTGCTCAGCTCCCCCTGCCCCGGGGAAGCTGCTCAGCAAGGGTCCAAATGAGGCAAATGCCACGAGTCCATTGCACCATGCACGATCCGCGGTACAGGACAAGCTGCTGGTCCCAGAGCAAATCAGGAGGGAGAGGAGGACTGCTTCAGGGAAAAAATTATGGGGAAGGATCAGTGAGGAATCTAGAGTTTTGCATTATTTGGGTAGCTCTGGTGAAGGGAAACTGGTTTTCAGCATCACCTTGCTCTTCTCCAGAATTCTCCGCTGCCATCTCTGTTCTCCTCTGCTGGCAGCCTTCGTCTACCTGGGTCCCTGCAGCACTGGGCAAGGAGAGGACGAAGGTCTAGCCAGGGAAAGAGGGTGGAGGTGGTCTTTGGGACTTTATACAGAGGCAGTTCACAGTTATCTTGGCTTCACTAAATTTCTGCCGTAATGGATGCTTCTAATAAGGAATTTCATTCTGCTGTAGTAGCATTTACATGATATATATAACCTTACAGCAAAGTAAATAGGCTACAGCTAGTGGAGCAATAGCCTTTTGCTGTCTGTTGCACCATTTGAATGCTAGCCCAGGTTGCCTGATATAAATGTTTTAAAGGAGCGCTTTTGCCTCTTTGGTTATCATACTGCCTTTGAGTAACAGTACTGGACCAGAGCTCATGTTTGCCAAAGAGTACGTCTCTTTTTTGAAGAAACTCTGGTAGTATCAGCTCACGTCTCTATGTATTTTTGCATTTTTTTTCTTTTACCATTGTGGTTTTTTTGCTTAGAAAGGAATTTTAGTGTTAGATTCAAGGGTCACTTTGTAATTTTGGTAGAATTATTTTCTCAGACGATCTTTCAGTCCTCCAGAGTTTGGGCCCATTTTTGAGTTTATTAGGAAATAATATTTAAAAAACCAAATTTTCTTAGTCTTGTTAGTGCCAAACTTTGTGAAGAATACTTCTTGCATTCCTGTTGGGACAGGTTGGAGGAGTTCTTCAGGATATAGTGAAAGTCGTTACAAAACAGTAGCTTAGAAAACATCCTTCCATGGAAAAAATCGCCTGGTTGAACATTGGTTAAAAAATTTATGCTAAATCGTCTACAGAGAGCAATCATTTATGGATTAATGTGATTTTTTTTTTTAAATTCAAAAAGCCCCCTTACTCTTGTATATTCTGCTGAAGGTGTCACATCCATCCAAAATCTTCCATGAACTGTGCTCATTTGCAGCAGTGTCTGGTAAGAAAAAGTAAGTTGAGAGGGTGAGGAAGTCTGCTTTCAGACAGGTTCATTTTGTGGCATTTTCCACCATCTAACGGCCCATCTCCAAAGAGAAGGTAACATCTTGATCTGACTAATAAATGCAGCATTTGATCTGTGACTGCAGAACACTTGATCTATAATTTAAAAAGCAGGATTTAATCAACCCAGGGGTGGGCGGGGGGGAAGTGCTGTAAGTTGATGCTGATCGGGTAGACAGCAAGATGTGCATGGATGCATTTGTTAGGATCTGCAGATTCAATCCACTTGGAGATGTTTCTCCAGGCTTCTCCCCTTGCCTGTCCCTTGTATCCCACGGCTCCTGCCTGGCTGTCCTGGGATGAGGAGGCTGCTGCTGCTCCTGGATGGGGCTGCAGAAGGAGACGGGGCTGGTCCATGCCTGTGCTGCTCCTGGTGCTACTCCGGGAGGGAGGGAGAGACATCCGGCAAAAGTAATTTCAGAGCAGCAAATTGTTTCAGGAAAAGCATGCTGGCAATTTGACCAGAAGTTCTTGTTGCTGCCATAATTAAATAAATAAGCAAGCAATTAAATAGAAACTATGACAGGCTCAGAAGCGAAACAGTCTCCTGCCTCCCTCCCTCCTCACCCCTTTCTGTAGCTGGCGACAGAGCAGTGCTGCAAGCTGGCTGTGTTTCACATGAGATGTGGCTAAATTTCTCGAGGGGGAAAAAAAAAAATCCACGAGGATAAGACGCAATGCTCTCATTTCTGACATCTTAAGCTTGTCACAGACGCCGAGCCTGTTTCACCCAATGTGATTATCTCTCCCTCTGTCAAGGAGGCAGATGCCTCAATGAGGAGAATATTGTCCCCAGCCTGTCATCTGTATGCTATAAATGGAAATAAGCCTTTGCAAAAGCCCAAAATTATATTTAGTTGCAGCTATGGGGGGGGGGGGGGGGGGCGGGGGGAGAATAAATAAACTCCAAACCCTTCAGAATTACAAGGGGAAGAACAAAGCGCTTAGGTTAGCCCTAATTATCTGCAAATGTCGATGCAGTCATTAGATGTACACTGCATAAATAAGTTTTTCTTCTGTCACTCTTTTTATCTTGACCTAAAGCATTCATTTGCCAGTCAGGTTTCTATCTGCAAGCCATAAATATTGAGCTTTTTCTGGAATAGTTTCTACCCAGTATTTGCTCATTTTCATCTAGACTCTCTCTGTATGCCAGCAGCAGCAACAGAAAAACACTGAGCTTGGAGGTATGTGTTTATGTGATTTAGCCTCAGATAGCCTGCAGACACCTTATCTAACAAGCACTTGTTAGCCTTGTGGTAAAGAACGAGCCAGAAATAAAGTTAATCTTGCTGCTTTAGGTATGAAGTAAATTTAAACATTGTCCACAGCTGCGGTGCTGGGAACTGCACTTATGTGTCATGTTACTGCTCTGTAGGGTAGGCATGAGTGGGTAGGAGAGATTAGTTATTAAGGCCCAGGTTTTAATAGCTTTTTGTGCATCGTGCTGACTAAGCAGACTGAATTGCCAGTGTTTTAAAGGCCATTCAGGAGAAATCAGGGAGATGTTTTAGTGTTTTGCTAAACACGAACTTGGGTCAGCCAAGAAATGAGAACTTGTCTAATTATTTCAGCTTAGGGGAAAAAAGTGTCATTTTGAAACTTTACTTTTTTAGAAAGTGACAAAACCCAAATTTTTATTTGGGAGGCCCCCTCCCCCCTCCCAATTTAGTGGTGGTTGCAGTTTCTTCTTAGCAAACAAATGGAGGGAAAACAAATCTGTGCAATGCTGTAGGAACGGGTGAAGGAGCGGAGCGTGCCTGCAGCATGCTTGGTTGCAGGTGGGTGATGATGCTCGTGGGCTACCTGAGATGAAGGAATGGGGGCAAAGGAAGTGAAAGGAAATCAAGGGTAGTGCCCTATCCTTTCAAGTCAGGTTAGTGCAAAAGATGTGATTAAGAATGTTTAAAACGTTCTCTAGATGTTGTGCTGTAGCATCCAATGTTGAATACCTCTGTGTTAGCATCCTTGTGCAAAAGCTTGCCGTGCAGATCTAAGTGGTATCATAGTATGCTAAGTCACTAACTGCCCTGTACCAGGGAGGTCTGGCGATTTCAGTAGTTCTCATCAGATAGATGAGAGCTGAGAAAGGTAGTCTCAACTTGCATAAAGGCTTTGAAATCCTATTGAAAAACTCCTCGCCTGTGATAGGGCCCTGAAAACCCAGCCAAAACTTTGTGAGGTGGTTCTTCGTTTGGTTGTTTCTGTTGCTTGTTACGGATGCTGTCCTCAGCAGGGGGGTTTTTGGCTGGTGGGCAGGTGATTACAGGAGGTGAGCAGTTAACTGGGACTGTGGAAACCAATAAAAAGGCAGAGAGAAGAGGCACAGAAATGGGTACTTAACTGTAGCTTTCACAAATGTCAGTCCAGTCCGGGGGTCTGTGCAGAGCTCCCCATTATCAGATGGTTCCTTGAGAGCCCCTGCACAAATGAATTAATTGCAAAAGGCTTGATGATAGCAAATCAAAGTGTAATTGCATTTGCGGTCCTTTCCAGGAGGGAGAAATGTGGGAATGCAATTAGTGATGAACTGCATTTGACATTTTGCCCTTCGCTTCTAAAAATGCATGGAGATTATTGATGGTCAGGACCCTGCTTTTTAGTTCTCATGCTGATAATGTGTGCTGCTGCTTTTGAGGCCCTTTAGGAAGCTCATGTCCAGTGTGGATGTGCTGCTGCCAGCGTGGATGATAAATTGTGTCATTGTATCAGCCTCTCATCCCACCTCTCTGCTCAGGAGATCATGGTCAAAGATCCATGCAGACTTTTTTGCCCCTGTCCTGTACAGAAGAGGGACAAAACCTTTCCTGTGGTTCCTTTCTTCCTTCCTGACCTTGCCTTTGTGGAGGAGAAGGTGCATTTGAGGGCTGTATTTCCCCCTCTGGCACCACCCCTTCCCACCTTGGGTCTCCAGGGCCTGGGCCAAGGACACAGAGCTGGGGTGTCCTCTAGGGTTGGAAATGCTGCCAGGCTCTGTCCTGGAGCTCCCGGGCAGGTTTGTGGGCTGCTTCCTGGGTCTCTAAAATACTAACCACATCCCTGGGAAACAGCATGAGAACCTCCACAAAGAAATTCTTGGAGAAGTTGACCCTGGAAAGTTTTCCTAAAGATTTGTTTGAGAACAGTGCTATCCTGCCATAGGTTCATTAGCAGATATTTGCATGTGCTTGCTTTTTCTCCCCTCCATCCTTTCCTTTCCTCTTTCCTTCCCACTGCTGTGACTGCCCAGGCTTCTGGAATTTAGTTGCTGTTGATTACTTTAGTTCTCTACCCAGATGCTGTCACTTTTATTTATTTTACCATTGTAACTTCAATTTTAGGATCAAAAAAAATAACATTGATCAAAAAGAGTTAGGAGCAATAACTTTCTTGGAGAGCGAGGCCTTTGAAATTAATTTTTGCATTCAATTTAATTTCATGGGTGTACAACTTCTATTAAAACATGTAGGCTGACTGGGTTGCAACAACTGTAAAAATATTTATTTTTAAGTCTGGTAATGTGATGTTTATGAATGTATTATAGTTATAATGATTCACTTACAGGACTATTGTGACAACAGTATCTTATCTTAAAAAAGAGAATTTGCAATATGAAGTAGTTAACAGTAAGGAAGAGAATGAACCGAGAAGATGCATACAAATTGGCAGGGCTAACAGAAAAATAGGTAGCCTTTATACAGGTTTGAGTCTCAAACTGAGAAACCCTAATTGGAAAGGACTTAACTTCTGCAGAAACTTAGAAATTAGACTGGTGTCTACACATTTCATCTCTGATCTCATCTCTAATTATTGGTAAACCTCTTAGACTTGGCAGGACTGTGAATCAGAGAGAATTATGCTGGTAAGATAATAAATGGGATCCATCTCCATCGTGTGAGAATCTGTGGATAACTTAATGCCACATGGTACTTCCTTGGGAGTATTAAAATACGTTTGCCAGATGCAAGATAATGTCAAGTAAATATTTAAAGCTATTTGTGCCACAGTACGATAGAGGGTAATATAAGGTGCTGAAAGGGGGCTAGATGCGTTCCATTTAATTGGATCATTTAAATGAGGAAAAACAGTGATGCAGTTGTATACCTGGATGTAACGTTTGCCTAAAAGGAGAAAGCAGCAAGGGCAGGCAGGCAGGCTCCTGTGGCTGCTGAGAAGTTGTGGAGAACCTCTGGTGGGTCAGAAATACTGCACCAGCCTCTCTGTTCCAGCTTCAGTTTAGTGCGACTTTGGTGTCGTGGTGCTTCTGTGCTGTGTGTAGACGGTCTCTCTCCCAGTCAAGTCCGTACTGCTTTGGTTAATGCTTGAGTAAGAGTTAGATTATCAAAGTGCTGGTAGGCCGTAGCTGGAGACTGAGTGTGCCTGGGGGATTAGAGAGCAGGTTTTATCTCTTGTCTTTTGGCTATTTCCTTTACTCTAGGTGGTTGAGTGAAGGGTCTACTGAACGGAATGAATGTTGGGATTTTTAGCTGCTTTTTGCCTAAAATTTCAGCTGGATTCCAATTACTCTCACTTTTCTAAGAATAAATAAATGAGGTTCAGCGAACATGCAACAGGTCAGCCCTGCACACAGCTTCTATTTTGTTCACGCACAGCTATTTCAAATACCCTTCCAGGCAACTGCCCACAGCGCAACACTGTATAGACATGATGAGACGCTAAAGCCGTTAGTCAGACTCTATTAATATACAATATGCGAAGTGTTCCTGGAGACAAACTTCAGTGTGGATCTGTCAGATTTGGCTGTGGGAAGCCCACTTTTGTCGCGTTACCTGGTAGCAGAGAATGACTTCTAATGGGTAAGGGCAAGGTCTGAGCCTCAGCTCCCTGAGCAGCCCGTCCCAGCACGGCTGCGGGAGCTCCTGGGAGATTGAGTCAGCCCTTGTGTCACATCCTCAGCTGCGAGACACAACAATTACAGCAATAAATCAAGGCAGAAAATTGACAGAGCCATTTAATGTATGGAGAGTGACAGTGAGTCATCTCTGATCACTGTGTTTAGCAGCCTGGAGATCCTCAGACACCCAGGGCAGCCTCAATCCCATATCTGTGTGACAGCACAGGGCAAGAAGAGGCAGCTCAAAGTCACTGCCTCCCTCCTTTGCAGGGGTTTAATCCTGAAATGCCAAGCAGCATGAGGTGTAGGACTTGTTCCTGACAGGGGCTTTGGGAGGGAATAGCATTTCTATAATCTGCAGCCTTTATCCCATCAGCCTGCTTAAGTTCACCTTAACATGATGGCATAGCTGTGGGTTTGGTGCACGCGGCAGTGAACACATTAGCCCATGTCGATTGTGGACCTGATGTGAAATGTATAGTTCAAGGCAGTAAAATGCTAATCAAGTTTTACAAAGACGCCTGTAAGGTTTCAGTTCATGAGCAGAATGTATTGGTAATGTGAAAGTTACAGATTAGATTTAAAAGTAAAAGGAAAGGCAGATGGGTTTTTTCCACCCTTAGCCTGCAAAGACCTCATTTCTTAAATGAATTCTGTGAGAACCCTTGAAAAAATTCTGTTCTCCAGCAGTTACCTAAGATGCAAGTTGAGGGCAGGGGCTGATACTAAAAATACTCTTAAGTGCTTATGGGGTATAGAAGGCAAGGAGCATTGGGAAAGATTCCTACCACTGATGATTAGGACCCAGGTAAACACTGAGCACAGTGTTTGCAAAAATTGAACTGTCCAAAGTAGTGCAGCGCTCCGTAAAGAGTGTTTGCAGGACTTTTGTACTTGTTTTCACAGTTGTATGGGATAAATCTTCAGCTACTGCAAACTGATGTGGAGCTTCTCTTGAAATTTTTCTGTTTAAATGGAGCTGGTATGAATTCAGACGCTCCAGACACTTTGAGCAACTAAGTCCTTTCTACTTTTTAAAGTGTTTGAGCCAACTTCCAGAATAAATGTTTTAATTTATTTTGAGCTACGCAGAAGCCCAGTAGGCATAAATATGGTAATGATACCAAATAGTGCTCTGTCTCTAATACGGATGGATACAAAGCTATGCAAAAAGCAATGATAGTATCCCCAGAGGTAGCTCCACAACTCCAATTTGTGATACACGTTATCCTTACATATTTTAAGAGTGGCTTTCTCTTCCCCTAAAACACAGGCTGTTTACTACATCCTAAACACTAGAAGCTGATTTATAGCTCAGTACTGCAGCAATATCTTTCTTCTAAGGCAAACATTTATCTTTACTAGCTTTGATATACTCTTATAAGCAAGAGGACTGCAATATTAACTTCATACACTGGAGTGTGACATATGATGGTTTTTTTCTTAGGGCTCTGCTGTGCTTGCTGCCTTGAGTTATTTTTTCATGCCATTTACAGTGCTGAACACAAATGTGGATATATTATGCAATGTAGTGTAAAAAAGGCAATAAACTCCATTATTTCTGCTTTATGTCATAGCCTTATTTGATCGGTTTGCCTTTTGATTTCTGAAAAAGTTGATTCCTAATAGCGTATTGCAGCTTGAGTGTTCACAAGCATACATTTGTGCACGGTGCAGAAGTTTCCGCTGCAGAACCATCTCCTGTCTGGCGGCCGGTGGGAATGGCACCAGCCAAGATAGCGGCAACCACCGGGGCAGGGAGATCACGTAGCGGCACCTGAATTTCATGCTGTGTTGCGTGGAAATGTGTGCTGGTTTGTAAAAGATCTAAAATGTGTTTCTCTTCTGCAGCCTTGTCGCTATGCCCTTCCCCTTAGTCACAACGTGTCACTCAAGCATGAACAACTGCGAGATACTTCGGGCTCAGCTGGACCGTTTCTAGCAGTACAGCAGACTCCTTCCTCGGCATTGTTTACAGTCTGGCTTAAACATGGTCCCTCTTGTGTTTTCTGGTCTGTGCAAACACATAGTATTGAAATTCAGACTTTTAACTGGAGCCTCCAACGTTTGCACGTTCCAGGCTGTGTGCAAGGCCATCTCAACGTACCTGGGGGAAGGCGACCATCGTTTCCAGTGTACTCTACCTATGCTGGCGGTAGCTTTCTCAGTTTATCTTCCCTTGCTGCTTTGCACATCTACTCAGTGTGTTGACTGGTTGCATTGCATTGGTGCTCCCACCTGAGCAAAGGCAGCTTAAAACAACAGGAGGAATAAGTCAGTCTTGTAATACTGCGTGTACACAGCCTGTCTCGGTACCCTTGCCCCCTTCTCCTTGCTTGTGCTCCCTCATCTGTCGGGTTGTACCACTGACCAAGTTGCTGCACGGTCGCTGTTCACAGCAAGTTGGCAAAATTGTTCTCCATGGCCCAGCGCTGACCGCTTCTCTTGCGCTCCGGCTGTTTCTTTTGTATGTTCTAGTAGGTCTTTAAATGAATTTGGCTTACATATATCACTTTAAATCATGTTTTATGGAGTAATTGTAATTTTGGTGCAGTTAACACTGCTAGTACCTAATGATTGTGCTGTCTGCTACGTGGAAATGCCACAGTATTGTACAAAAGAAAAGTAGAATGCTTTTATTTACAATACTTAACAATTGTTAAGTAATTAAGAATGATCAGAATATAAAGAACGTGTAGCTGGACTCCACAAGCATGATCATTAAGGTGGACAGTAACAGGAAATCACATAGTTAAATCTTCTGTTGATCTGGCTGAGTGACTGTATTAACACTTAAAAGTGAAACCCCTCTGTGTATGTGCAGCAAATGCAACGCTAGCAGTGATAGTGTAATTGCACGTGGGGTTATGCAATGTCCAAAGGGATTTAGATAAGTGCAGAGGGGAAAAATATTTTCAAGTACAACTCCAGAACCTGTGTCAAGGGAAGGATTCTGAAATGTACTCCTTTCATTTCAGAAAGATTAAAAAAAAGTACTGTGAGTATTGTTGCATGTCATTCTGAGCTGATAGTATATCCCCTTGAACAGCCTGATTTTACCCCTTCACAGGCCCAGCAACACCAACAGAAAAGCTGGCTAATATCAAATCATTTGAGGTAGTTTTCCAGTCTAGTGTTGGCAAACTGGATGTTAGGGAATTGTTGGCCAGGGGAAGCTGGTCCAGCAGTGCCTTCTGGACTGGGTAACACACTGGTGAATAGAAAGGACAGCGTAGGCAGAGTTTTTGCCTGGGTTGCCGGAACCTCTCGCAGGTGAAGGTGAAGTTGAGTAAAACTTTAGTCCAGGAGAACTTTAGTCCAGGAAAATCTTTCATTTGATTATTTTTAAAATGAAACATTGTGTTGGTATGTTTATAGCCCTTATTTATATGAGCATACTTTTTAACTTATTGGAAAAAAAAAACCCTCCCGCTCTTGAAATGAAAAGAAATGCAGAATCATTTCAGGAAAAGAATAAATACCTTGTTCAACTAGAAAATAAGTTTTGCATAAAATGCTGCTGTTTGTCCAGCAGGTCTTTGCGCCGCTCTGCGCAGAACTGCTCGTCCCTGTTGGCGGTGCTGCTGAATGAGAGCGTACAGGTGTGTCGGCTGCTTCCCGGCGCCGTGGTGGTGCGCAGTGCTCCTCTCTGTGGCATCCTGAGGCTCTTTGCTCCTGCTGATTAGTTTTCTGCGCTTGGCTTTGAAAGATTTCCTCTAAGGCCATTTCTCAGAACAACTCTTTCTGTAATGAGTTTGAATTTTGAAGCATGCTATTTCTTGCCTCCTTCCTTTTGTTAATCCGTGGTAAATGAGCCAAATAATTGGGAGGTGTCACCTGTCCGTTCACGAATGGTGCTTCTGTTCTTGTCCCCTTCCTCCAAGTGCAATGCTTAAGAGCTGAGAGTCTCAGAAACTGAGCTTTTGAGGATTTTACTGCTGCTCCTCTATTTCCCAAGAGGTTCAGCTGATCTGTCTTTCCAATTTCCAGGAAGGATGCCATCCTTCGCTTGATGCTTCTGTCAGCCTTTGTAGGCTCCTATTCTTTCATCTACTCTTCTAGACTGACTCTGATTTTTCTCAAGGCCTCCCCCCCCCCCCCCACTGCCACCACCTCTAGGGAAATTAGTCTCCTTTGCAGCCCTGGTGTTGTCAGTAGATGCACTATAAATAGCAAGAAAAAAGGCACTCCCACTTCTTCTGACTTCCCCTCTCATTTGGAAATATTCTCCCTGTTCGGAATAGGGCTACGTTAATAATTATATTCATATTAAAGTTACACTGCATGAGAGCATCCTTGTATTTCGTAAGTGGTGACCTATAACTCTCTAATTCTCTCAAAAGCTGCCAACTACCTGCTCATCCCTGGCCTTTTCTAGCCGTTATCTTGCCATTTGGTTCTCTGCTCACCTGATTTTCACAAAATTGTAAGTTTACTGTTGTGCCTCATCTGCCTGAGATATTCTCTGAAGTGAGCAGGTCACAGTAGGCTTTGAGGTGAGTGAGTTAGGGTATTTTGGTGGAGGGTATTATAGATTGCTTTTCTGCACTCCCCTAGGACCTTCATACCTAACTACATCCCTTTTTTTGCTAGAATAACCCTATATGTAGATGTACCAATTCAGCGATGCTGCATCCTGCCTTTCTCTGGCCATAGCTGTGACAGTCAAACAGGCAACTGGATCCCAGATGCTCGCCAATGCCTGTGTTACCCAGGGGCTACCACTGCCTCCCCAGACATCACCACCTAAGCTGTTTCACCCAAAAGGAGCTGGATTAGTTTAAAGAACTTGGATGTTTTGTTTTTAGTGCTGAAATGAGTTGGGGGCAGTTGTGTGAGCTTGAAGGGTAGATGGCCTCGTGCGGTGGGACTGGGCAAGTGGACGGGTGATGGTGACTGCTGCTGCCGCCGCCTCAGCTGTGGCTGGAAGATGTGTGCAAGCTCCTGTTTCCCATCCAGGGCTACTTCCCTTCTTCTGTTGGCTGTACACCTGCCTTTGTTGTATCTTCACAGCAGAAAGGAATGGCTAGTCCGTGTGGCACCCAGAGCTCAGTCAGAAAATGCAACATTTTTTGGTGGCCACGTTATCTAGCTTCTAAGGCTGACTGAGAGGGTCCTGCTGTTTTAGTGTCCTCCCCAAGGCCGTACCTCTCTCCGTCAAGCTCCCCGATAATGCTCCAGCGCGCTCGCGTCTCCCGCATACGTGGGTCTGTGTGCCTGTGGCTCTCGAGGCTCACGCTCCAGAAAAGTGAGTAGTACGCTGTAAATTACTATCTTGTCTGCTGTGGTGCGTAGAGCAGCCCACCTGCTTGGAAAGCAGCCAGCTCGTGTTTATTTTAGCAGAAGGGGAAAGTAGAAAGCCACTCAAAGTAGGCAGGGAAGTGATATTTATTCATTCAGAGGCGAGTGTGGCAAAGTGGTGAATTGAACTGCAGACTTAAATAAGAGCAGGCACACATCTTGTATAGCAAAACTGCAGATCCCTTTGTCTGGGAAGGGAAAAGCAGTGGGTTTGCACAATGGAGAGCAAGTTGGGGATGGTATATAGCAGCTGATGAGCAGCAGCGCGGATCTTCTCTTTATTGCGGTTCACATGTGGGAGGCTGGAAAACACTGCTGAGCATCTGGAGAGGAAACGGAGCAGTTTCTCCCAAACCATGCTTTTGCATGTCAGCACAGTAGGATCATGGTTATAGGCAGCTGCATCACTGAATAGTGGCCAGAATAGAGTTACTCGAAGGCTGTTTGGTAGTAGATGAATGTCTGGAAAAGTTAGGAAATCAGGTTATCTGCAGAAACATTAGCATACTTTGAGCCAGGGGAAAGAGGAGATGCGTTCTCAGTTGAATTAAATTTTTGACGCTGGACGTCATTGTCTTTATTATGCACAAGGATCTAAGAGCAGGCTTATCTTGGCTAGTCTTTTTAGAGGATAACAGCCTATTACTGCTAGCAGTTAATCCAATTACCCTTTTGTTCCATGCAAATAACTTTGGAAGATCTGAAAATAATTATTCTGCAAGGTTAACCCAAAGAGAACATATTTCAGAATTTTTCAACAGATCAGAAAACTTACAAACGCCTACTGCTATTGAAAGAAACGTATTCCATAAAGCTGCAGTCTTAATTTTGTTTGCAAGACAACATATATTTATTTAAAAAGGAAGCTATTTCATAGCTGAAAGCAGTTTCAAATTAGAAAATCAAAACAGTGTCTAAAACCATCGTTGAAACGTTCTGATGCGGGGGCAAAGGCAGGGTTGTACAAACCTTAAGTATTAATTCAAAATGAAACATTTTGCCTAAAGCGAGTTTTGACTATATCGTTTTGGCTAGCTTTGTCCGTTTCTGCTGCTTTGAAAATGAACTTACTGAGCCTATAGGAAGGAACTGCGCAATAAATACTGATATCCATCTGCAGTTGGGAAGATAGATTTGCCTGTAGATGCACTAGAAGGACTCCAAGTGAACCTTGTTCCTCCTTCGCCCAGTGTTTTTGGGGGCCAGGTGCAGCAGGCAGGAGCTGGGTTGGAGGTTCTGCTTTGCATGTGCTTGGCTAAGCCCTGGCAGCAGGACGGCGGCCCTCCAGCCACTCGTGCGGCCTTTTACAGAGGGGGTTTCCGTTTGCTGCCGTGTATCAGCCTAAGAATGAAGCCCTGAGTAGGATTAGGATTTGGAAGTAATCTTTGGGGGTGTTTATGCTGCAGTCTTTCCTGTGACTGCAGTGGTTTAGGGCTGTTTGGAACAGCTCTGAGCTTGGTCGACTGCAGCTGCTGGGGAACCTGGACAAACATGGTGCTTGATGTGGGATGGAGAACCTCCCCCGGGGCCTGGGCACGTGCCAAGGTGTCCAGGCTACTCCTGCTTGTATCTGAAGTAGCTAATTTAATGAGAGGTTAGGAATCTCTACCATATATGGCAGTCATGGCAGAGGCTGGGTTGTTGGTTTCACCATAGGGATTACTGCTTAGGCGTTACTGGTCAGTTTTAATTTGTGGCACCCTGTGACACTTATGCTTTAAATAGGAGTTTATCCTCTTCCTCCTTCCAGAAACAGAAAGGAGCTCTTAGACTGTATGCTACTGAATCCCAGAAGCCTCTGCTCCTAATAACCAGCTCAATCTAATTTAGATCAGCAGTTTGAAACATCATTAGTTCAGGTAGTAAAAACCCTCTATTAGAAAAGGAATTTAGTTCTCCAAGACTCGTCTCAGCTCTTCCAGACAACTAGTGCCCATCTCAGAATTTATGCTGTATTTATGCATGCCATAAAACTGTCCTTTTAATATCAATTCAAAAATAAGCACAGAGAAGTAGTCGCTGGAGAGGAAACTTATAGTATTGGTTTGAGAACAGAAGCCCGAGGCTTGCTGCTGAGCGTGCAGAGCGAGGAGGCTCCAGCGCGGTGTAGCTGGCATCCGTCATGGCCTCGGTCTGGCAGCACCTTCCAGAAGTAGCGAGAGTTCATTGGGGGCTCAGTTTTAGTTTTGAAATGTAATATAAAGAAACTCAAGGTAAAAGTTAGGACTTCCACAAGGCGTCTTTCCTATTTGTTTTTTTTAACTTTGGTCAGAGTTAGTGCGTTTCTGGCACAGTGTCTGATTTTAGTGGTGAAAGGAGGGACCTTAGAGACAGCTTGTTGAGAATAAAAGAAGCTATGGTGCTTGTATATCCTCTGACATCTGTCATCACTGCAAAAGAAAAAATCGGAGCCAGCTGACCCGCAAAGCTGTGAGAACGCGGACGCCAGGTGAGAGCAAGGTTTCTGGCCTGTGACACCAAAGTGCTGGGGCCACTTGGTGAGAATCCTTCGCGTGGCTGCTGGCAAAACTGGATAGGAGGATGGTACAGATGGACTGCGCTGCCATTAGGAGTGAATGACAACCCCAGAGTAGACTTTTTTCTTTAATTAGCTTATAAGTATTTTTGTGCCCTGAAGTACCCCAATGAGTTCATTAGGTTGCCCAGATGCTAAACAGAAGTTGCACCTTCAGCTGGAGTAAATCAGGGGAAAAACAAAGCAGTAATGAAAAGAAGCAGAGGGAATAGCTACTGCATGTGTACCTGAGAGTTTCGTAGCAGCCACTCCACCAGTGCAAATATTACAAATACTTCCCACCTGTTCTGTCCTTTGGGCACTCACTTGAAGCAAGTTGCTCTGAAGGCGATATTTTTAGGTTTGTTCCAGTGAGGAGTTCAAAGCAACTTGATATCCTGGAAAAAACGGCTCTGAACAGCCTCGGAGACCTGTGTCACTTCATTCCTGACCTTTTTTCTTTTTTGTGGGTGAAGGAGGCAGAGGATGAAGGAGGTGCAGAATAGGCATTGCTGTTTTACTTTACTGCACAGTTTGGCAGGAAAAGTAATCTATTGCAAGTATAAGTACCTTGGGCCTCACTGCATGTAAAACTAAGCAGAAGAACAAAAGGAAGTGAACTGGAAGGAAAGAAATTCGCATTTCGGGTTATTTAAAGAAGGAAACGTCCACATGGATCAATTTCCCAACAGTCCAAGGGGAACGTGGAGATTTCTTTTGCTTGGATGTTAAGACGTATTTACCCTATGGTCGCCACGGACTCTGGCTCGCAGAGCTGAAGTCTCTCCTTGTAACACTAGTAGCCCAGGAAAAATGAGACGGAGCAGATTTCAAGTTTGTAGCTGCTGGGGGAAAGATGCTTCCTTACGGCTTTATTAAACTCTGAATTACATCAAGAATTATTCGGTTGCAGCCAGAGCCAAGCCCTATAGACAGGACTGGTGTTATGGGTTCTGGCAATTCCAGATGGGACTGAAATGAAGTCGGACATAAACGCTGCACTGGTTTGTGTCTTTCTTTTAGCTGATGTGTTTATACAATGTGAACAAGTTTGAATTTACCTTGAAAAACATGATGGTGCTGGCAGCCTCTTTGAGAACATTTTTCTTCTCTCTCAGTAAGACTTAGGGGGGAAGAAGAAAACTTTTGTTCATACTGGCTTGTTGTCAGTAAGTTTTTATTATTTTGCTTATTATTTTAAAAGGAACATGCCAGAGAGTGATACTTAGGAAGCTGAATCTTTGATGTAGGAAACAGTTACTGCAGCCATTTTATGCTGACTGCTGAGTAAATGCTTTTCATGTATACGCTTGCTTGAGCCACAGGTGTTGCATTTTCTGCCTCTCTGCCCCCCCCCCCTTTTTTTAAGCTGTGAAGTATTTCTTTCTCATCTTCTAACTGAGGATGTGCAAGTTCTTTAATATCTTAATCACCTGTGTCCAAGACCTACAAATTCTTGGATGGAGGAGTCCTCTACGAGGATGGTCATAGTATGGTCCTCTACGAGGCTGGAGAGTACATCTGGGTGAGTGGCTGCTTGAATCATAACAACAGAAGCAGAGCTGGATGGTTGTAGCCTCGCAAAAGGACTGCATGTCAGTTCTCAGGAAGGTGGCTTAAGGCAGTGTAGACGTGCCTGAACAAAGGTCTCTTCTAGTTGCTCTTGAGAACAGTGTTTGTGTAATGGAGTAAAGCTGAGCATCTTCCAGGCTTCTCACATGTTGTCTTCTGCCCTTGTTGAGCTTGTCGCTGTCTTGTGATTACTACCTGAATTAGCTGATCTAAAGCCAGCTCATGTATCTATGTATTATACAGCAGAGCATAAGCATATCTGAGATCCTGCAGTTGACACAAAGCCTGTAACGGAAGGGACTGTAGCATGAAAGGAGTGTTTTTCTTATCCCTTAGATGTCTTCTGCTCCATGTGGCACAATGTTTAAATGCTGCTTTACACTTTGATGTTACTTACCTAAAATTTACCCTTTGCCTCCTGCTCTGGTATATTTCATAAGTGTTTTTTGTCCTGTTAGTAAAATCATTTGGGATTTGGGTGAGAGAAGATACTTCTCAGTTTCCAAAGTGCTTATTCACAGATGATGTTGACTAATGATCCTTTCATGGTGGTTGTACACTGATTATTTTTAGTTCCTGGAAATGGACATCATCAGGTTTTGAAAGTTTTTCACATTAGATCCTGTGGTTTTGAACCTTTCCTGTGGATAAATTCATTAGACACAACTAAGATCCTGCAGCTGTCATTTCATTGGCTCCATGAGGCTGTCTGGCTGTCGTCATAGCAGAGAAAAGGAGGCATTGGGGTTAGGGGATGTTCCTAGTTTTGTATAAATTCTCCGTCTGCCTTGAGGCCGTTCATCATGTTAAGAAACAGTAACATCAATTAGGTCATCAATGCATCATTCCAGCATTAAGGCTCCATTAGAACTGTGGTTCCTAGGATTTGCTTCAGATGCTAATGCTATGACATCCCTCTAAACCAAGGCTCGTTTACACCTGCTGCCCTAGATTCAATTAAATTGGTGTATTTTGTTGGTTTTGGCATGTTCTTCATTTATTGAAGCTGTGGCTCTGCTTGTGGCTTGTTCACATTTAAATAAATCTGTGAGGATATGGGAGTGCAGATGACTGATAAAAGGACCAGATACATCTTCCCTAGCCTTTTATTCCATTCTCGGGAAGGGGTCTGCCTCTCTGAGGATCAGGCCAGGAACATGCCTCTTGCCTGAGGCTGTACTTGACAGCAGGGTATGCTCTGCTGCGTATCAGCTGGCTTGCTGGCAGAAGGTAGCCGTGCGTTTCACTCCTCTGCTGGCTATTCGCATTTCTCAACACACGTTATCCCTGTAAATGTCAGAGGGACGCGCCGGAGGGTTCCTGCACCGTTGACGTCAGTGGCCTTGCATGCAGTTTACTGGGGACTTTGCACAGACTCCTGCAGTAGCAGCTCTTCATGGTGTCTTTTTGGAGGAGTGACCCATCAGGGCTTGTTGGTCTTTGGCTTCTCTTGGGTGTTGACTCTTCTTAGTGATTGCTCTGCAGTCTCAGGGCTGTCAGTACGCATCATAAACACATAAGTACCCTTCAAACAAGCTAAAGTAAAACTAGTATTGTTAAGGGAGCAATTATTTGGCAATCCAGACCTTGTGCTTCAGTGACCTAGTGCTCTTTTCTGAACCGCTTATGTTTTCCTATTAGCTTATGCATCACTTTTAATGGCACTTTATCTGGATTATTAGTGTGCGTTACTGATGCTGTGTCTAGCATAATGAAGCAACAACAGCTAAGGTGCAAAATGTGTCCTACAGATGAATGACTTCAAAGCAGGTGATTGCCCACTGTGGAAGACACAAGTATCAGGTTGAACCAGTTAATTATCTCCTAGATGTGACTTTTACCATTCTTGACTGGAGAGGGAAAAAAAAGCAAATGGATGGAGATGAAAGAGTATCCCTTTTGGCTGAAGGGATTCATGTTTAAATCTGTATGATAGTTCTTAAAAATGATTAGGTATTGGCAGATATTTGAGAAACAATTCAATTGTTTGAATTATCTGCCAAGACTTCTAGACTCATATGAGCTTGTATACTGCTGGTGCGGCTGTGGTTTTTTAGACTAGCATGTCAGCGGTTTCTTTCCTGATCTTTGGGGTTTTAGTTTCCTAAAATTCTGAAGTTTATTTTTTGCTACAGGGTTGTAGAATCTCAGTCTTGTTTTGTCTGTGGTTTTATATCAATGCATCCAAGTTATGAGTTACTAGTAGTGGTTATAGACGGTGTTCTGAAAATCATATAATTTTGTTTTTGAAAGATGATCTGTGCCTAAAAGCTACAAGTTGAAGAATCTCACTATCTCCGTTATTAACGCTTCATTTTTTAGGTAGTGGAAAAGTGTTTCAATTCTTTCTGCTACTGTAACACTTATAAGGTAGCTGGAGCTTTCTGTATGCTATATATTTTATCTTTTTACCATTTAATAGTCTGACCCTATTCAGAAACATTTCAGACTGCATATCATTGATATTATTAATGGTGGTATTGATTTATAAGATCAACTTTAAAAAATGACTTGCTGTTTTACAAGAAAACCATCAAAAGGATTAATGTGCGTTCCCTTTGTGCATCTACTCTTCTACCCATTGAAAATGATGATCAAGTCAAATGTCATTGGATTATCATCCTGACTCGGAGGAACAGTATATAATTAAATATCCTGACAAAGGCATGCTTTTTTCACTTTGGGGAATAGACACACGGATGTTGCATTACCTGCAGATATGGAATGATTACTCCTCGACATTAGAGATTGCCTATGGCTGGACAGTAACAGCATGCTTTCTTTGCTCGTTTTACTGAATCTGCATGCAGAATAGATCTAGGTGTTACTAGAGAGTAAAGCAAAGACGTACGAGAGAACCTGATTGCTGCCTTCTGGAGCACGGTGGTCTTCTATTTATGAAAGCTGCATGAAACAATATAAATTGTTAATGTTTATGAGAAGCATTGTTTATAAAAGTAAATATTTTCCCCATCTCTCTGCCACCATGACTAAGATACTCTTAACATGTTTAATCTTATTTTCCTTTCTAAAATGTTTCTCCCTTTCCTCTCTCTCCCCCTTCCCCCCCCCCCCAACATTATGTAGCTGATGTAATTCTCTAGATTGTTTTCCTCAAGCTCTAACTTGAGTTCATTTTGTTATGTGGTGACCACAGTTATGGATGACGCTCCCCCTGGCACACAGGAGTACATTATGTTACGGCAAGATTCGATCCAATCTGCGGAATTAAAGAAAAAAGAGTCCCCTTTTCGTGCTAAGTGTCACGAAATCTTCTGCTGCCCACTGAAGCAAGTGCACCTCAAAGAGAACACAGAGCCGGAAGGTTTGTGGCACTATGGATCCATGTTCTGTTTGTTTCTATTATTTTTTATTTTTCCATGTATGTCCCTAGAGTGTGCTGTGTGTTTTCCAGCCTGTGTCAGTGTAGTGCAACTGATGCAGGGAGCGTGATGCACTCCATGTCCCCTTTTGCTTGCCTGTTAGTGTCTAATTCAGCTCTCGAGGGACACTATAGCATAAGCCATGTACAATATTGTTCTACACGAGAAGTACAATGACGCTGCTTTTTCTTAAATAAAGTTTGTTTGTTTCAGCTCTCATCATTACACACTGCCATTTTTTTGGGCTGCCAAAAATTGCTTGCTACTTTAAACAGCATCAATTCCAAGTCGGTTCTTTCTGGTAACGTTTCCGAAGCTGCACTTTGCTGAAAGTAATGGCACTTAGACTCAGATTCGGCTTATTCCCAGCACCTTTCACTCCATAAGGCTTCTGCATAGCGCTAGCGAATGCTCGTGGCAGCTGTATCTTAGCGAAGTAGGGTAAAGTTTGTACGTAATGCACGCACGGTTGCATTTTTGGAAAATGAAATGCATGCAGAGCAGAAGAAATAAGTAGAAATGTTTTCCTTTTCAGATAAAGCAAAGGTATGGTCTGTTCTAATGCTGTATTTATTAACATGAAATTGAGTTATCTGTACCTTTAACTCATTGGTCTAGTATACATGAGATTAAACCATTTTTAGTCCTTCTTTTAAATATTTTCTCTTGTTATTCCATATGTGTTTTGTGTTACTGCCTTTCTACATGGTAAGCCTTCCACTTTTTGCATAAGCTTGAGTATCTGCCAAGACAAATAATGTTACTGCTGGTAGACGTATTTTAAGATGAAATATTCAGGGCTGGGATTCTGCCACAATTGAATTTGCAGGAATGGCAAAGTGATCAGGTTGGAGCCCTTCCTCACAAAGCACTTGTATTATTCTCTATGTAATGATGGGCATCAGTTGCTAAGCTGTCATTAGTCTAAAATATTTTGCTCAATTTCTTCTATTGCATACTCCAAATTTTGCATGAATGTTCCTTATACTGCTGCTGGGAGATCTATGTCCTTTATTAAAAGAAATATTTTACTAAAATGGCATTCCTTTCTAATCTTGCTCAGGCGTATGTAGTCTGATATAAACACTGGGGTGGGGGAAGGTTTTTTTCAGGTTTGTTTTTTTTTTTTAGTGAATGATGTACATGAATTTTAAAAGTGCGTTTTGGAAACAAAGTCTAATTCTGCTCTCATTTCCATGGCTGACTTGATAGGAGTTTTGATTCTGGAACTCAAAATGTGAAGGAAAGCTAAATCACATGGCACTCTTTTGGATTAACAAATATAATGAATTTCTCATCATCTATCAGGGTTTGTGTTGTTAGTAAGTTATGAGCCCAGAACTGTTCGTGTCAAGCTCCTCTAGAAAGATGTTGACAGCTAAGCTTTTAGAGGTGCTCAGCCTCCTTGTCGAATGGTATTTTGTGAAATGAAGGTTTCATGTGAGCCACAGAGTATTACAGTAGTCTGCATTGAGCAGATTTGGGCCCTGTTGAGCCACACTGTGTATTTCACAATTTCTTTGTGCTCACATGAAACTCCAGTAGAAGTTGATGGTCATTTCAATGTAATTTATATAGGGAACTGGATCCCTGGTGGTGACTAGCTCATAGCTATGGTCATTTCCAGTGAATAAATGAACATGCCATCAGCGTGTAAAATGTTGAAGAGAGAAAGGCATGGCAAGTGGGGTTGTGCTGGGCCTTTTATCTCTAAGGGATGAGTTTTCTAGGTGCATTGTTTGGCTCAGCAATGAGGAACTGAGAATCTACCAGGAGAAGCTTCCAAGGTGCAGACTCTAAGCAAAGACCTGGAGAGCATCAGTTCTGCCGATTTATCACCTGAAAGCTCACAGTTACTCTTCTTAGATTCTCCATAAATCTGCATGCTGTCTCTCCCCAGTAACAGCTGTGTTACTCCTTCCTCCATGGCATATGGTGGTGTTAATCATTCTTACTGAAAATGTTTAGTTCTAAGAGGAAAGCTTCATTTCCTATTGCAGTATACAAAGATGAATGTTCTTCTTCTCCCTACCCCCATCCCTCCTCCTCTCCTCCAGGAATTTTTGCATTACTAGACAAGGCACAAGAAGGCATGGCCATATTGACTTATCCCACAACCATCTGAGTTGATGAGAATTCATAGGGGTATCATCTTGGTGGAATGTTTATTGTTGCATGGTTTCTACGTGTGTTTCTGTGAAAGAAACTGCATCTAGCATGAGAGGGAAGATGTTTGTTCAGGTGTCCTTTTAGCCTCTCTTGCTGCTCAAACTGCCTAGGGCCCCACTGGTCTCTTTCTTTGCAGAGCGTGAGTTGGCTGGCAGTGGTGTTAGACCCCCTGAAAGGCTGATGCCTGTAAACCTCAGTGGTTTGTTGGCACGAAGCTGAAAAATTTTGAGCATGAAGTGATCTGAACTGTGCTTTCAGTGCAAACACAAAAACAGTCCATTGGAGTCAGTTGGAACAACTGAAATAAACCCTAGCTGAATACCTTTGAGTGTGAACCCAGCAGTTAACGCTCAGCTGTGCTGTGAGGTTGAATGAAAATGAAAGTTTAAACCTGTTACCGTAATGCAACTTGCACATTTTTGAAAGGACTGGAAAATATGGCAGCTGAGTAGCTATTAGGAAGTCTCTCCAAGTAAAATGTCATAATAGAGGTTATATATGAAATGCTTTGTAGACTTGAAAGACTCTAGGGAGAGTATAAAGATGCACTTTTTTCACCTGATGAATATTGACGTGGGAATACCTAGTAAATCATGAATGTCTCTAATTTTGCCTCTCATTGTCTAAATATTTGATTTTAGTTGATGAATTTCTGCTGTGCATTTTTTGACCATGCTTTCATACAGGGTTAATGCTTGGGCTGTCTTGTTTGTCACTTCTAGGTTTGGCTCCCCTGGGCCTGTATCACGACACCGGGTATGAGGCAGCGGTAGCTAAGTCCCAACACTTTTGGTGCCATTCTGCCTCTTGTGATGCTCTTGAATAAGTCTGCTTCTTCAGAGGACGTTAAATCAGCAGCGTTGTGCATGCAGATAATTTTAGCAATGGTCTTGAATCCCGTTGGGCAGAAGAACTAGGAAGTACTGTTTTGCTTACTGAAAAATCAGTGTCCCATAAAGCATACGTGGCCTTTTAGATATCCTCTTCTCTAATGAGGCCAGTAGTCCTAGCTGGCTGCTGTATATACCGTTCACATATCTGCAGCATTACCTGTGTAGCTGCCTCTGTTGTTTCACCTCCCTTCTGCTCTGAAAGCTCTTTTTAAGAATTGAGAGAGACTGTCCTGACTTTTTCTGTGTGTTTGGAGAATATTCCACTAATTGCTGAAATACTGAAATACCACCTCACTGTAATACCTGAAACAGGTGGCCCGTATGACACATTAGCCCATCAGACTCATTCCTCTTGTCTCAGACCCATTTCCAAAAGTAAGAGAACCAATGAGACAATTGGTCCTTTGTTTCCTAAATTAACCTGTCTTGGTTTCTTATTCTTTTCTTGACAGCCAACCTGCCTGCTTGCAATGTCATCCTTTTTCACAGCACACATGTGCCTCGAATTCACCTTAGCTGGTATATTTGAGTTTGAGCTGGAGGATATAAAAGGCCTTTGGTCCAGTAACTGTGGCAGACTGTTTTTTTAAATAGGTGTGGCAGGAAGGAGAGGGGTAATGGGAAATCACAATATTACTATCATCTTCCCAAAACGTGAGAATTTCCCTTTAGGCCCAGTGCTAGTGGGGTGATGTCTGTCAGTCAGATTTGCAGTTCAGGTAGGAAGCTGCCTTTCCTAATGATCTGGGAAACTTTGGGCTAAGTTAAAAGATGAACTGCTGCTTTATTCTGCATCATTTTAGCTTTGTATTTTCAAAGTCATTCCACAGTTTACAATGTCATGGCTCTCTCAAACGCAATAAAACAAGAGGACCTGACATTCTTACCTGGATGCTAGGTCCTGTGGGCATTATGCATTGTTTACAGTTACATCCAAGCAGTAGCAAAATGCAGGGCAGTTTTGTTGCTTCCCTCCAGCAAGGAATATACTGCTAGCAGGAGAAAGGCCATGTGAAGTACATCTTGCAGCTATTTGTTCTCTTAAATAGTTTAAACATAAGCTGCTGCTATCTGTATAAAACATGGTTACATAAAAAGAAGCCTGCTCCTGGAAAACTTATTTGTGTTGTATTATTACATCCAGAGAAGAGAATATAATGAGAGAAATGTGTGGGTTGTTTTTTTTTTTTTTCCAAACACCCATTGGTTAGTCACAGTCACATAATCAAGAGTCTTGGCCTCTTGCCCACAGTTCTGTTTTCCTGTGGGGCTTTTTGCCTTTTTTTTTTTTTGGTAACATTTAGTCTCCCTCCAGGCATACATAACCTTTTTACACAGAAAAGCGGACAAACATGGCAAAATCTGTATTGGGGATGGGGAGAGGGGAACCTGGGATAGCAGCTGGTAATGAGGAAAGGCAGCTTTCCTCAACCAACAAGAAATCTGATTAGATAGAAAACGTTAAGGATGCTAATGTGAAACAAGCAGCTTTGTGGTTGCCCCTGACAATGGCTTGTTATCTCTGTCCCTAGCAGCGGGCTGACTGGCAGAGCAACCCTTGCTCCTCTCGGGGGAAGGAAAAGGTAGGACATTCAAGCACGTTATGAGAAAGATTGGCTCTTCCACCCTCTCTGTGTGCACACGGTTTTGTCATCAGCAGAAATTCAGAGCCTTTATGTTGTCATGTTGAATGTCCCTTTGGTGCTCCAAGCCTCATGTCACCACTGATAGTATTGTTACTTGGTGCTCTAATTATGCACTTTTCTTCTAGGCCAAATCAGTCCTATGAGCCCAGCTCCCTCGTTTGATTATATTACTATGTGTGCATTTCTGCGTTTTGGACAAGAATAAGAGGAAAGGGGAGGAGAATTTCCCTTTCTTGGGAAGACACCTGTATCTGAAATCAGAGAACTGAGAGACTTTTAACTTAATATTATTCAAAGATGGAAAAAAAATGTGGGGGATAATAGACAAGAGCCAAAACCCTGAAGCATGGATATAGGCTCCAGGGTCGATTTGTGCCAGGTCTGAACACCTTAGGCACAATTGGTAGTGAGATGCTAGCAAGGAAATTTGGCCTCTGCACTGTAGGTGTGTTCAAACTTGGGTTTAAGGCTGCTGAGCAGCTGCCTGGAAGGATCTCACTAGCTTGTTTAATCAGGGCTCCTACCAAGGTGCATAATCCTATTTAAAAACTGATTAGTGTTGCAGTCCCTTGGTAGTAATTAATCAGATTTCATAATCTTTTTGTGATGATTTTTATCATGTCTTCTGCTTTCAGTGGAGGTGAAAAGTGAAGTCCTGGCATCGTGTTTTCCAAGGCTCTTGCTCGTGGGAGTAGTTAACCCCTTTCTGCCTCAGCTAAACTGCCTGGCCTGGAGCCCTCCAGCCCAGGAGGGAGGGCAGGCAGTCTGCCATTGCCTTTACAGCCTCTGGTGCTCTGACTGCAGCTCTTTACCTCAGCAAAATCTTGTTTTTGGCTCCCTTTTTGCTGTCACCTCTTGGTTGTCCTGTGGGGAATGCGAGGCTCATCCTACCTCCCCTATTCCTGAGTCCCAGCACTGGCAAGAAGCAGCAATGAGCAACGTCTGCACCTTGTCTAATATTAAATGAAAATAAGCTCAATCTTGTCTGTGTGAATATACATGGAGTTGCTGGGGCTGTGGGACCATATCTGGTAGTGAAGGATAATCTAAGAGGAGTGACACAGACCACAAAAGCCAAAGGTCTGAAGCTGCCACAGTTATAATCGCTTTTTCCTCCAAAAGAGGAACTGACTTTGACTTGGCTGATTAAATGATAACCTTCTCTTTCATGGCATTGGGAAGCAGTGGTCACAACTGCACTCTTATTTTCTTCAAATGCTTAGTACACAAAGCAGAACAGCTCAGTCCTGTGAGTGCTGAGCCCTCTTGCCCTGATTCTCCAAAGCCTTTAAGCACATGATTAACTTTGAAGGTGTGAATGCTCCCAGCAGAGTCAAAGGGGATGGGATGCATTTAATGAGCTTACCTGAATACAGTCTGGACCAGGCTCAGGTTCGGGCTCGATCAGTGCAAATCTGGAGTAATTCCACCAAAATCCAGGATTTACTCAATATTTACTTGTGTGCAAATAAGAGCAGAACCTGCTTGTAGAGTTTAAATTTGATCTCTTCCGACTCCCGTAGGAGTTTATATGGTCTTTATTGCCACAGCCACGCACAACTGAACATACTTGCCCTCGCAGCCCTCTTGTGAAATAGGGCAATTTGACTTTTCCCATTATAAAGGCTGAATAGCGAAGGATTTGATTCTCAAAACTCCTTGGGCTTCTCATTACATTAGTATCAATAACACCTCCTATTGAATCAGCTGAGCTCTTGGTTCTTAGAACCTCCAATCTTCAAAAGATAGATATCTAAGTGACTTACTCCATGAAGAAATATAACAGAGCTGAAACTTTAACATATCCATAGGTTTAAACTTAGAATCTGAGTTTTCTTCTTTCTCTTCAGCAGTGGCTCTGTGGCAGCCTGTGCCAGCTGAACTGCCAGCTGCCTCCTGCCCTCCCACCTTGCCTCCTGCCACGTGCTTGTGTGCTTGTGCAGAGATGCTGTCTCTGCCTCTGTAAGCTACACCAGCAAAATCCCTCCTTTTCATGCCCTGTGAGTTGAGAAATGGCTTGGCGCTAGGGGAGACCAGTGCCAGGCCTGGCAGAAGGGCTGGTGGATCGCATGATGAGGGACAGAGGAGAAGGGGACAGGAACAGCCAGCATTAGTGGATAACATATGAAGTGGTGACAGGCTGTTAGTCTCCTATTTCAGTTGTGCCTTGCAGTGTTACACTTTTCCACTTCTTTCATTTTATGGACCTTATTTACTTTTCACTGAATAATTAGCTCTATGCTTAGCACTTACACATCCAGCTATGCGCTGCCTTCTAGAAATCATCTCTTTCCAAGGTGGCTGGACGTGATTTAAAGAGTAATGTTGCTCACTATTTTAAGTCACGAATGTAAAGCATCTCATTGTTTGATAAAGCATTTCTATCAGTAGGTACCTCAAAGATTGCAAAGGATATAAGGAAGGCATTCAAGGTTTTGGGGAAAAATTGCTGAGCATAGCGTTTCAAACAGCTTGCAAATCTTTTTGTCCTCAAATTCATGTGAACGTGCCGCCTCACAGGAGACGGTGTCTTTTGCGTTTACTTAACTTTTGGGAGACTTGAAGATCGATGTGTTATATACAGCCATGCTAGGTTATCCCTATCTACCTTAAAAATGTATTCTATTCAAGGGCTGGGATAGAAGAGAGCTATGGCTGTTCACATAAGCTGAGTGTGGCCTGAAACGCAGAGAGCTAAGGATTGCAACTAGAAGCTCATTTTCACTGCGTATGCACGCACCTCTCGTTCTAGGAAGTAGCGTGCACACCTTAAGTCTGTTTCTCAGACTTATATTTTGTCTTCATTATTTTAAAGATTTCAGAATAATGCTATTCCAGGCACCATCTTTCTGATAAAGTGGGATTTTGTACTCGCCTGTACCACTATTCTTCCTGGGCTGCTGCCCAGGCTAGCAGCTCACAGAGGAGGGGGAATTTGGTTTATCTCTGGCATTGAATGTATGGACCAGTACCTGCCCTACAGTCAGTACTTATTCATCAGTCTTCAGAACTGATATTTAAGTCATAATCACTTCAGACTGTGTCTCTGTGCTCTACAATGGTAGGCGTATCCTTCTTCTGCACACCTGCTGTTGAGTCCCCGGTCCCCTTTGGACACTGTGCTTTTGGCTGCTGGCCGTTTTCTGTGGTGCATAAGTGTGTCCTGACTGCTGTGAAATGAAGTCAGATTTCTACTGAAAAAAAAATCTACTGGTTTCTAGTCTATGCTGGTGTTTTCCAGCATATGTTGACCTGCCTTTTCTGGGTGACTGTCTGGTTTGAGTGATCAAATGGGTGGTCTCAGGTCTGTAAGTAACGGATACACCAAGAGATGCACCAAGAGAGGAGGAGTCCTCACAACAGTTTTATCCGCCACCTCACCTGGCCACAACTAAGAAATGGGAAGTTAAGTGGTTTGTTGAACTGGGCTTTTCTGGCAAAGGTCTACCTGTAATTGTAATGTGTTAGCCAAATATGCAGCCCTCAGCACCTGAGCAAGCTTAGTATGTAATGTATTAAGACTGCTCCTAATACCTTTTATTTCAACAGAATGTATTTTAATTCTCGAGCTGAATGTGGCCTCGTGAGTGAACAGGCCCTGGCAGATTAAAGAGTACTCTTGTTTACCTGTGTGCTTTTTGAGGCAAATCTGTTATCTGTAGCTTTTGCTCTTTTGTTCTTATCTCAGAACAAGTATTCATTATGGAGAGAGTATCTGGTATTTAGCATGTCTGAAGTAGGACATTTTGACCAAATGAATTATATTGATGTACTTTTCTCATCTCATCTTTCAAAGGACTCTGAAAGCTTCAGTGTGCACCTTGGATGGAGGAACGCCTTTGGCTTGCTACTTTTTCATTCCATGATTCTCCTGAGAAAGCATCAGATTTTGCTCCTTAATCTGCCCTCACTTTAAATACAAAGTTCTTTATTAATAATAAAGATTCTTCTTTGTACCTTATTCAGCTACATGGCCCATCATAATTATTGCACAACACTTTATCCATGGATAATGTCTGTAGCCTTTGGGTTGAAAGCACAGCAAATTTTTCATGCAGGTCTAGGTTAGAACAGCTCTGGAAACGAGGAGTAGTTAAACTTTTTAGCAGTCACTGGAAAGTTGTTCCCTTTCCCAAGGCTTACAAAAACATTTAGGCATGCCTACGCGGTGCAGCAGAGCATACTGCAGAGATCCCCTAGTTACCACCCTACAACAACATGGCCCAATGCAGCTCTGTGCAGTGGTGTTAGTTGTCTCGGGGATAATTAGCTTGAGTAGCTAGCAGCATTATGTTGCAGCAGCTCTACAGTTTCTAGTTCTAGGGTCAGCTCAGCTCATACCTAATTCAGGTTAGGTTTCTGCTCTTCCTTCCATCAGCACTCTTGGCCTTCAGTGTCTGGTATCCCTGACTGTGGAAATGTGAAGCTGTAACAAATGCAGGGTTTATCAGAAGGTTTAGCAGACTCTTTACCTCTAAAACTATGTTGAAAAGATGATAGGTTATATGTTAACATCAGGGCCTGATCACCTTGCAGACTGATCCCTGTGGAGGAGCTGAAGGTCTGCTTCAAAGGATGACCGTAAGAGGAAAAGCTTAGGGGATGTAGAGGAGGTGTAAAGAAGAAAGAAGAACCTGTAGGTTCCCATAAGGAGGGGGAAAAGAGCTTAGTTCACGCCTCTAAGCACATTCATTAGCTGATAAGCAGGTCAGGTCTTTGGCCGAACTGTGTTAGCGTGCAGTATAAATTTGTACTCACAATCAACAGTGGGATGTTCCCAGGGTTCCAGACAGAGTGGTCCTTCGGTGTTGGTGCTCAGATACTAGCTGAGGTCTGCCTTCGGTGCTCTCAGGGATACTGGAGAGGTCCTTTGGTGCAGGAGGTTTGGATGTGAATTCCAGTTGCATCAACAGTCATTTCTCTTGGAGGCTCTTGGGGATGAGATGTCACATCAAATAGGTATCCTGCCCCTGTAGAGGATTAAATGTGATCTCATTTCCCTGCCTGGCCAGCTTTGTGCCCTGCGGAGAGGCCCGTGGTTGTGACTTGTCTGCTTCTGTGGAGGTCTGGCCTCTTGGGAACGTGCTTACTTCAAATTCAGTCTGGTCTCCCTGTGTTCCCTCAACCCAGTGTTTTCTTCTTGGGCTTCTCCTTGTTCTGGATGCCGCTTTATCGGAGCTGTGGACTCATCAAAGCAAAGCTGAAAAATTCATATGCTGTAATGCACACCTGTGTCTAATACGTGGTGAGCCTTTTAGGCACAAGCTGTGCTGTAATGTGGATTAATATTCTTTTATTGTTTCAAAGGCAATTAACTTCTGGCAGTATGACTCTGTTCCTGTTTATTTTTTCTTTCCTTTTTAAGTGCCTTGACCTGTAAAGCTAAAGAAACTGAGGAAGTTTTCCCCAGACCTTAGTAAGCACAACAGAGGTGCAAAGATAAGAAAAGGCCAGAGTTTTTCAAGACCATTGGGGTAAAATTATTAAATGCTCTTCAAATTCAGTTTTTTGCCCACTGGCATTTATCTACAGAGTTTTCCTGCCACGTACAAGTTTCTTTGCTTTTTCTATTAAAAAAACAAAAGTGCTTTTGTGTCAGGGTGCAAAATATTTACACACTTTCTTTTAAGCTGCTCTTGTTCTCCAGGGCAGAAAGGTATATTAACGTGTGACAGTGTTAAGGAAGGTTGAACTTTAGCTTGGATGGTGATTGCTGGATATTGATGTGAGTATGCCTGTTTCATTCTTTCTACATACGTTTGAAAATAGTGAGGCAGACAGGTTTTTTTTTTCTTTTTTTCTGGAAGATTGAGGCTACACACAAGGTTGGTTAAACTCTGAAGATGACAAGGGACATAAGCCTGTAACGGCTCTGACCTTCAGAGGTGTATCCAGCACACAGCTGTACATCCTCTTGAAGTAATACGATGTCCCTTGAACTCCTCTAAAGCAAATGACAATGCATTTTGGAAACAAGGACAAATCCTTTCTCAGGCATTTTGGGTACTCACAGCCATAGGCTGTCTGTTTGCTGGGGTTTTCCAGTGCGCTAAATGATTCTTTCACGTTCATTTAGAAAGGGGAAAAAAATGAAGACTCCACAGAGCTTCCTGATACAATAAGTCTTTAGTTCGCAACTGTCTTTTATATTTGACGTTTTATTACCCAATAGTCTCCTCTAGGATGACTGTTATTGGTGCAGCTGTCTAGAAATGTGAGAAATAACGAAAGGGGTCAAACAGCTCTCGCAGCAGTATAAAAATCTAGTGGCCAGTCTTCAGACTTTTGCCAGTCTCATTAAACAAGATTTTAATGGGGTTTGTGGGGTCCTTGACATGGAGAAGTCAGAGCCATGATGTGTAGCATGGTAACAGGGTGTAACGTTAGAGAAGTACTTAAGCATCTTGGCTATTTGGCTGGAGCCCCATACAAAACACGAGGTAGCCCGACCTTGCTTTCTTTTAACTGCTCTAATAGAGATTTGGTCTCTGAATAAATACTTTCTAAGTACCTTTTTATGTAGTAGCAGCCTAATCTTCTTCTCGTGCTTGGTGTTACTTCTAGTTACGTTAGAAAAAGTCTCATGATTTCTTTCCTCAGGGCTTGTAGAAGAGACATGTTTCATTCCTCAGCTTTGTTCCTTTCAACCTTTGTGAGGAAGTAAGAGGCTTAGCTGACCCGAGGGCCCTCTCACCCTTAGAGAATCAAGCCAAGAGGTTTACTGTAGAGGGTGAAAAAGTGTCTGTACCTCCAAATCAGCAGAACTTATTCTATACAGCAAGCTGGTATGTTAGCATCTATTGAAAATGTATACGTAAAGTGTGATGAAACTTCTCAGAGCATGCTAGTAGACAGTGGGCTGGTGACTTCAGGAGTAGGGATATTTTTACCTCTTCTCTGTCCCTGTGGAAATTTATCAGTTTGGAAGCTTTATGAACCTTGACTTTAATGTTGTGATGATGGATGGGACAGCCAGGAGGAGCATCTTTAGGACAAGAATCTGGGCCTGCAGTGATGCTGCTCTGAGTTTTTACTTTTTTTGAGAAAGGCACTAACAACATAAAACACATTTGTGGTGATTACCGGTCCACTCTCTAAAACTGGCTTTCCTCTGAGCAGTCATGTGGCTTTTCATTTCTGCAAAAGGTGATGCCAAATATCATGAGGCCTAGTTGCAAGAGTTGTTGAAAACGTAGAGTTTATTTCAGTTGTGCTCCTGTGTCTAACTGGTGTCTACTTCTGTTTCTCTTCCTATGCAAGTCCAATTTGTTAAGTCGGTAGTTGAAGATTCAGTTTTGTTCTTTAGTTGGTCTGCCTCTGGTGAGTATAATTGCTCTCTTATTTCAGGGAGATGGCAACGCTGGCACCAAATATAGCTGGTGTCTCTCAAATATTTGTAGTAGAAAAATGTTTAAACTTCACATACTTGGTGTATTCCTTTCTAACGATGAGCTATCAGCATTAACCCAGTGGAGTTCATATGGCTGGCTTTTTATGATAAGTGTAGATTAAAGATGTTGTAAAAACAGCAGTAAGTAAAAATTCAAATGGGACTTGAGCTGCCAAATACAATTCATTTCTCCAATCACTTGAGTATAAAATTAGATAAATGTAAAGAGAGTGAGAAATGTTGCTGGTATTTGTTGCACTAAAAACAAAGGAGCTTGTTTAAGAAATGATTTTAACTGAATTTTTTTTCCTTTAGTGCATTTAGTAGTAGATGCAATGAAACGTATAGTAAGTGTTACACTGCTTCTGCACAGAAAAAATGCAGTGCTAGCAAGAAAATTATTTCAAAGTTTAAGGGAATCTGTGAGATAAAACCATCTTTCTTGCTGGAGTTGAAGAACCTGTTCTTATGGTATACAGTTGCTACTCTGACAGAGATGATAAATTCTCTAAAATTCAGGTGTATGCAGACTTTCCTGAGCATAAGTGAAATAAAATAAGAAATTCAAATATAGTTTTCCTTAGATGTTTTAAGGGCTACAGGATCAGGAGAAACTAAACAGCAGGGATGGACTACAATGTCCAAAGGCTACTGAAAAATTCCTTTGCCGTTTGATAATTTCTGTCAGAATTACAGGCAAGGAGGTTATTTAAAATCAGTAACCTGCTGGGTTGTTGAGCCAGCCAGCTTCAAGGCGTGATGATTAGCCTCAGGGAAGACTAAGCAGACCACTGTAAGCTTTCTCTGTTAATGCAGACTACTCATCTTTAAGGGTGATGTCCTAACCAAACGTTAGGAGACTGTGTTAAGGATGACACTTTCTCTTGTTGAAGTTTCTCTTGGCTGCTTGTTCTTTGGCACAATACGGTACATGCTTTCCTAAGGATGCCTATTCCATGTACAAATAACGTTCCTCTCAAACTCGGAGAACAGGAGAGCATTCTTCTTTGGGACATAATGGCAATGCATGCTCAGCTTGTGCTGGCTGCTGCTGTCGGGAACTCTGAGAACTCTGAGTTGATGGGGCATTTCAGCTAAATATATTTTTGAAGATCAACATTTTCATTTGCTGAAACATCCTTTTAATCCCTGTTCCTATTAATTTTAATTTGAAAGGAATTCTCAAGTAAGCGTGGAGTAAACGTTAAAATGAAAGATGATTTGGGAAGGTGGCAAGTGATGATAAGAGAAGGGGTGTAAAGAGCAGGGAGGAGAAGAGGGCCCTTTTTGAACTGTTAAGAAAAATTCTCCAAAGAAGAATAGATTAGTTACTCAGCTGTTCCTTTGTTTTGAATAATTTTTTTTTTATTCCAACATTGGCAGAGAAACAGCCTGTTTTCTTTGAGTTGTTCTGTATCATTCTGTGAAGATCTGACCCCATGAACTGTCCAACCAGATACTCAAAGCACAGCCTCATATGCATGAAATGATTTAATGATCTAAATGATGGATTCCAGCCACACAAGTAGTTGTCCATATCCTCAGCTCATGTAAATTAATGAAGTGTGTTGACTTCTGTACAATGCTGCCAACTTATATCTGATCAGGTGTATTTACGGGCATATTCTTTCATTGCACATGTGAGTGACGTGCAGAATCGTTGTCCTAGTGACTGAGGAAAATCACAGGGCAGCACTTGAACAATTTGTTCTTGATAGAATCCCTCTGATAGCAGAATTTGTACTGCCTCAACAGAATTGAAAAGGTGCCTCTTAAAAACTAAGTGTCTCCGAAGGGCATCTTAAAAATATATCCCCAACAATCCTGCCAGTGGGTGGTGGGTTTTTTTTTTTTTTTCCGAGTTCTACTGCCAACATTTAAAGCCAGCTCGTTTCCACCTGAATGATGTTGAGATTGATGCTTGCCCACATTTTTCATTGTAAGTCCTTGGCTGGACTCTTTACTTATGGATAAATTTGGAATTCGCTCATCCTGGGGTGGATATGGTGAGAGTGAGAGCTGGCTTCAGGTCAACTTACCGTCTGAGTTCTGTAATACATCCCCAAGGAGTTCATCACATACATTTGAAAGGCACCAGTGACTTTACTTGATGTTACAGGGGAGTTCTATTTTTAGCTCTGTTCTCTTACAGGAGCTATTTCCTATTCAGGTGCCAAACTCTCCATCTTCATTCCTTGTTTTATTTCTAACAATCTTTCTTTATATCCTGTGTTTCGTGACTCATTCTGTTACCCCCTGAGTGGACGTCTAAGCTCAATCTATTATTGCTCTAAGAAGTCCATCTTTTCGCTTGGGTGCTAGGGAAAGGAGTCTGACTGGGAAGCAAGAGGAGCTTTGGGGAGGAAGCATCTGGTAAAATATTCTGTCAGCTTTTCAGTCTTCCAAGTTAACCTCTGTGATGAGCACTTTCTTTCAAGGACACAAATTTATAGGAGCGTTTTTTTTTATTTGTAAATCAAGGCTTATAAGGAAAAACATGCAAACCAAAATTTATACTCTGAATTTCTCAGAAAAATCCTGTTATTGCAGACTGACTAGAAAGAAAATTTTAGTTAAAAGGTTCAGCTGTACTACTTTGATCCAGGATAGGACTCTTGGGAAGGTTCAAGGCAGATTGTCTCTTGCAGTTGTCAGTTTGAATTCACAAACAGTTTAAGCCTTCTTTATGGTCTTTAAAAAATCTAGCGGTAATAATATTGTAGAGCATGGGATAGCTGATGTCTGATTTTTCCATTGTAATAACAGAACTTGTTATTACTCGGGTAATATAACTTGTGCAAATTGGCCTTGCCTGTTGGAAGTCAATAGATCTTGAAGCTGTGAAGCTAAGGGAATTGCGGGAGTGAGTACTGACTGTGAACCTGGCCCCTAGTGCTTTCTTCTAGCTTCTTGAGAGACTAAATACTCTAGGTTGATTTTATATATGGTGGTGCTAAGTGTTCTAGGAATCCTCTGCCACTCCATTAAGCTTAACTGTAATGAAGGTCCTGTAAAGAACAAATGATAATGGCTTTGTCTGCTTGAGCTACTCCTAATAGCACTTCTCAGTAGCCTATTAAAACCAAATGAAAGAGGAGGAGAGAAGAACAAAGACTGAGAGATCTTATCTGGGTCTCTCTCTTCTGTTGCTGCTAAAGAGGGTCCGTAATGCGAACCCTGAGGACTTAGGAGTGAAATGTTATCATAAAATGATCTTTATTAAAGAAGGATTGTGGCTCCCCTCAAAAAGGGTGTAATGGTGCAAATATGTCATGCAATAGCATGGGTCATATTTCATTAGCAACTTTACATTACATAAATTCATTGCTTCCATTTGGCCTCTAAATTCAGCCAAGGAAATACTTTCTACTTTTTTTTCCCCCTCAAGATTTATTTTTTGATAGCATAAGTATCTGGATCCTTTTCCAAGGTCCCTTATTTCCTGCTCTGCTTTTCAGCTTTGGTACTGAAAGCAGTTAGGAACTTGAGGCAACCTGAAGCTAGACTGGGTTTAAAATCCATGTTCCCAAATGGTGTCTGAGTATGAGATGACCTTGTGATGTGCACAGTCCCTCTCACAATCACTTTAATTTATTGTGCTTCCTGAGCCCCTCTATGCTCAGGGGATTTTTAGTTTAGCTATTGTATATTTGGGAGGGCAACTGGCTACAGCCACCACCTATATTTAATGCTTATGAAACAGTGGGAGCAAGTCAGTGCTTTCTCTGTAACAGTATGAAAGTCTCCTGAGCAACTGCAGGATTCTTCGGTGGAGTCTTCCTATGTGGATTTTTTCTTCTGTGTTTACCGAGACTTCCTAGTTCCTCATTATAAGCCATCTTGTCCTCCATTTTCCATAATAGCTGGGCTTCAGGACAAGCTGGAAAGTTATCCTGTTCTTGCAAAATGGTTCTGATCCCCACCCCTCCCTCCTGCCTCCAGAAGATCATTTTGAAGACTACTATATCAATACGTCTTACAGGGTAACATTGTCATCTTCAATGAAACTGCTTGAACAAGTAGAAGAGGCGAGAGTTTTTCCAATGTGATGGAGAAAACTGTTGGCCGATTATGGAAAGATGTAGTTTGGGCATGTATCAGGGTTTCACATGGTGGAATTCTTCAGACATGGAGAAATCTGAATCCGTAGGTTGATTGTCCATCTCAACAGATGAACCAACAGCTCAGACAGCTGAATCCAGTGTTGTGTTCTCTTGGGGTAACCCCATGACGCCATTCCACTTGTATTTGGTGGCAGGGCAAGGAAAGTGCATCGTGCACAATGCATTTATTGTAGGCTGAGTCGATCAGTTTCCATGATCATATCCAATCAGTAAGTTCAAGGTGTATTGCATATAAAAAATAATGCAGTTAAAGATCTCTAGTCTCTTTTTCTCATGCCTCCACAGAGCATGCTCACTTTGACAGGGTTTGGTGGAGAGAGGGACCTCGATGAAAATTCCAGTTTTAAGTACATGTTATAAGTGAAGGAATGGCTAGGAAATTAAGTGTGTAGGGAAACAAGAGGGAGGGGGAAAGGGAGAAAGAACTATACAAAACACAATGTAATTCCTTGTATTTGCACTGATGGTATTTTCCCCCCTAGTTATTAGCGGTTCATGGGCTAGAAATTAAAAGCAGAAACACTAGTAGAACCCCTCCTCAAAGAGAACAGACTGTTGTGCTTGCTGGCTCACACTGGTGTAGGTTCAGCTTAAAAGGTTCAGCATTTGTTGACTAATTAAGCTGCTTTGCAGCAATGTTGTCTTAGGACAGCGTATTTCAGTTTAAAGATATGATAGCATTGCAGTAATAGACTTGGTTCTTATTTGTGCTAGACTGCTTCGCACCTTTCCGAAGATTGGAAGGAGCCTTGCAGTTAACTCTTTCAAGAATGTTGCATTACCTTTTAATTCCCTTTGCACTAAAGACAGATAAAAGTCAGGAGTGATTGGGTTGTGTGCTTCTTTAATAATTAACAAATATGTGAAATGGCTTAAGACAGCTGTGAGACTTTTTTTTTTTTTTTTCCTGTAGCCTCTATGCTATAATTAAGGCTATTAGTATTGAATAATGGGAGAGCCGGGAGTAGATTCTTCTTTCCCTTAGTGAATGGAGGAAAACGTCAATACAGAGACCAGATTTGACATTGTGTAGAGTATGTCAAGTTATTCTTCATGGCAAAATCACTTGATTAGGACAGTTAATGCAGAAGCATTGTGACTGGGTGTAAAAAGTGCTAAACAGTATCAGGTTTCCAGTAGCTGCTCTTAGCTCTTGTTGCCTATTAAGTAATGGGAGATGGCGGTTCAGCAAAGAAGAAAGTTCTTTCTGTGCGTGAATTGCATACGAATTAAGCAGCACTCTGCACAGAAGAGTATTACAGCAGGAAAGGTGAAGATACCGTCACCCATAAAGCACTGTAGTAAGTTTTATACTAGGAGTTTAAGCCTGAAAGGATTAGATCTTTCTGGAGGGCAGGTGGACTGCCATGACTCAGAGCAGAAGTGACATTAGATCATCTGAATAATGGAGGCCACAAAATCTCTTCCAGGCTGCGATATTAAGCGTGGCACTTTGTTTTCCTCCAAATGTATCTCTTTGAAAGGCATCTTATCTTCAAGAAACAAGAAATTAAAACCCATTTCTTCCATTAGTAATTTACTAATAACATTTCTCTTTGCTTTTCTCTAGTTTGCTAATAACATTAAAATAAATGTACCTTGCACTTGTAATTAAGCAGGATGCAGCTTGAAGAATGTAATAACATTTCTGGGCACAAAAGTTTTTTCCTGGTGGTCTATTTTCCTTTCAAAAAAAGAAATTTTTTTGAGAAATGCTTGGTAAAATCATTGTCATTCATGATACAATTTATCAGTATTTTAACTGTATTTTCTAGACAGACTGGTTTTGGCATACTTAAATACTAAGTCACAAAGATTTTTTGGTTAGAACATACTTAGAATAGTACGGTAAGGTAAAGGAAAACTGATCTGTGTTGAGGCCCGTAGAAGGGACGTTTCCCAAGCCTAATGGGTTCTCCAACTCAGTTCTTGCGTATCTTTATAATTGGAGGATGTTCCTGTTTGCAAGGATGTAATCAGGCTTTTCACGACTAACAACCACCGCGTTTGCAGGGAACGTGCTCAGGATTCTTTGGCCCTCAAAACCTCCTGTAGCTTTGCCCACAAGAGGCATTCTTACCTCTTCCAAACCAGCTTTCTTGATTTTCTCCTCTGTGCGAGCCTCTGGTATGTGAGTTGCCCTTTGTGTTGCTCTTATTTCCCCAAAAGAAATCTCCTAAGGAACCAAATTCTGTTTAGATCAGGGTTATGTAGGATGAGAAGGTGGGGAGGCTATTATGGATTTAATGGTGTGGTGAATTATGAGTAACTAATTGGAGTGGTGTAATTAATGGCAGTTAATCAAAGCAGAGAAACTTGCATATTTGCTGCAGGGTTGTTACTGTCTTTGTTAGCCTACAGATTTCAGACATTAGCAAGTTATAAGGTTATTCACAATTCATTTTAAAACTATGAAGGTTTGAGACCCGTCCCTCCAAACAACAATCTAATCAAAAAATTAAAATATAAGGAATTGACGTAAATGAAGTTATACCTACAGAGGGCTGGATGAATGCTGTACGGTTAGAGACCAAGTAAGGAAATTGCATTTTAAAACCATTTTAACAAAGGAATAGGAAACTGTTTTGTCAGGGATCCTAGAACAGCTGTACACACTGATCTGATTATGTAAAATATTGATCACCAAAAACCTATAACCACTGTAACCAGACAGTACAAGTTAAAGAAATATGCTGTAAATTGTGCATTTAACTGATTACAAAGTGGGACTTCAGGAGGAAGGTAGAAAAGAATAGAGGGAAACATTCAAGTTTGGCAAGCAGGAGAAATATTACTTGAGCAGTTCTAGATGAAGAAGATTGGGACACAATGGCTTTTTGTCACATAAAAAATGTCTTGATTAATAATATGGAAAAGTAGGTTTTAGTTTTACAAATGGTACTGAATTGAGAGCTGAGCAGATAATGAGAAACAATTTAATCTGATACATGAGGAGCATTAGTTTGAGTACCTGGGCTGTAATAGGGCAGCACAGCTCAATGCAGATAAATGGAAGATAATAAGCTTAGGAGTAAAGAATTCTGTAATAAATGACTGCTCTGATGGATGCTGTGGCAAGCTGACTCAGGGAAACAAAGAAAGAGATGTTACCGGAGAAAAATTGTCTATTCAGCAGTGAGGCCGAAGATAGGAAATGGGATTTGAGCTGCTGCTGAAGGGGAATAGCAGGGGAGTTAAAACATTGTGGTTATCACTTGCCAGTGCCCTGTCATGTTTGTAGCTGCAGGCAGTAAGGGTGGTGTAGCTGTGTAGAGGGTGGTGTGGCAGGGCTGCTGTGCAGTGATGTGTACGGGCACATGAGGCGGACAGGGCTCTTGGCTTGGCCCATCTGCATGTAATACATGTAGTGTCCTTCCCACACTGATGAAGAAGGAGGAATGGTACCACCCGTGGGGGAGAGAAATGCTGAGGTCTTCTAATGGAAGCAGATATGAAGCACCGGCTTGGACAGTGAATCCAAGGCGGTAGGGGCGAGGAAGGAGAAGGTGGCGATGGAGAATGGCTTTGGACCTTCTTTCTCCATTGCAAAACACCTGGGACGTTCTGCTGATATCTGGAGGCGAGAAAGGCAAAGTGCAGGTTATAGAGTAGAAACACAACTCACATGAACAGGAATGGTCCTCAGTGTTCACAAACCTCTGCAGCGAACCGATGCCTGTTTTTGAGAGAACCAGGGCCTTGATGGTTTCGTGGGCATATAGGTTTTGGATCCATGTAGTTTGGGGTTCTGTGTTCGTGAAGTTCCTGACAGAATCATCCGATTCCTGGGGGAGCAGAGGGGGAAGCCCATGCTGCTGAGCAGAGCTCTCCTGAGAACTTACCTCTTTGACATGAGTGAGTTATCTTTGCAGATGTACGGTTGGGCCAAAGTGTAGGGCAGTGCAAAGGAAGAAACAAAGCTCAACGAAGAGACGAGAAGGTGGTCTATGCTATGGCCAGCTTGAGAGAGCCCAGCTCTTGGGAAAAGCTCCTCTGCCCTCCCTAGTCAAGTCTATAATGTTTTGACCTTCAATTTGTTTTTTATTTTTCCTCTTATTTTAGTCAGATGTATTACTGTGATTACTTTATTTTTTCCTAATATGTTCTTAGCATAATATTAGTGCTGTTGCAACTACGACAGATAAGAAATGAGATATGATTCGTAGAAAAAGGCAGGCATTTTTAATCTGTATACTAAAAGATGCTGCTTTTCCCTACAGCGTTTGCTCGCTGGGTACCTAAAGCGTCAAGAATGCCATAAATTGCCCCCTTTTTTGGTATTTCCTTCTTCATGGAGAGATTTCTGTCTCCTTTCCTGACATCAGTTGGTGCCATTGGCAGCTTCAGCTCAGGATGGTCGTGAGGGTCATTTTGTGTGTGTGCCTTGTGGCAGAAATAAATCGTGTAAATCTCATTGTGTAACCATTTTTGAAAGGTGAGCACAGGTAGCAAACTCTGCTCCATTCACTGAGATCAGTAGAGAGTATGTGCATTTAGTTAAAACTGAATATATTCTAAGCTAGAAGGTAAAGCAAAAAGGGGTGGCGATGCATATTGTTACTGTAATTGGATTACGGTTATATCTAGCCATGGTGAAGTGTTGTTGTCTTGTATAACAAAGGCTGGTATATTTCCCCCCAAAGAGCTGGCAGTGCAAGTAGACACCCCCAAATATTATTGCTCTACCAAATAATATATCTACACAAGGGCTAATTACAGTGCATGAATTTCTGTCCATTCTCATGCTGCTAATAGGAGATCAATAGTCCTTGATACAACATTTCAGTAAAAAAAGCTTCTTAGTTGTGAGTCCAGTTGTATCAGTAATTCTCCTCTGCATCTTCCTGCAATATGCCCCTATCAAAAATTCTGGGTTACGTTTCAAGGGAGTTTTACAAGTGTTCTAAAAATGTCCAATTAAGCTTTAAAAATAAAATATTAAAGGTAAAAGACACATAGTAAGAGCATACTAGCCTCTAGGGATACTCCAGCTTTCCAACTGAACAGCAATTTAATTAGAAAGCCAAGTAATTAAAAAGTAAACATTAATTAAAAATCAATAATTTCAGCAACTGCTCGTGTTCTCTTCCCCTTCCTAACTTGCATATTTTTTAAAGGCTATACAATAACACTTGCACAATGCCTCCGATACTTTGTCAACACTAAAACATGGGAACTGACTCAAATAGGCTAGCCAGCCCCCGGGGTGAGAAGGCACTTCTGTGTCGGTGTGGGGATAAGTGGAACCTGGTGCCTTTGGTGCAAGCAGGTGCGATTTCGCAACCACAGAGAAGGGCTGGGGTCTGAGCTGAAGTTGTTTGCAGTGTTATCAGCATTGCATAAAACAGGTGTCCTTGACAGTGCTGGAGGTGGGCACAGCTTCTTCATTGACCCATGTGGATCTCAATGTACAGATCTGAATCTGTGAACGTCCAAGCAGGTTTGCTTATCTCTACTTTTCTGCTAATTATATTTTTATAGCTTTAGAATTCAAAAGCGAACTTTATTTTTAAAAAGCTTTGTGCATGTGTAATGAGAGTCTTGACATGAAAGCTTTCTCCATCCACAGGTACCTTAGGAATTGAGGGAGTGTAGGAGCCCTGCTGCTGTACTAGGGTGCTTTTCAATTATACATTTTTTCATCATGATCTTCTAAATTAGAGTAACCCAGAATGAGTTTAACATGGTCCTATAATTACTAAAGCTTGTTCTGCTATTTCACCTCTTGAATGTACAGCTGTGAAGGCAATTTAATAGAAGACAATACGATAACGGGTTTGATCTCGTACATTAAATCTCTTCTTGCAGCTAAGGAACGCTCATACGAGGTGGAGGACGTGTGAACCGGTTTGTGGGCAGGGCAGGTTTGAACTCCTGTGAGTTGGCCTGGTGATAAACGTAGAACAATCCAAGATCACCTATTCCCTTTGGTCTCCAGACTCCAGTCTACTGCCCTCTGCTTTTCTGCAAAACTCTCAGGCTGCCTGTGTTGCCAGCACGCATATCCTTTGCAAACAGTACGGGCTGTTTTTTTCCCATGCTTTTCCCGCCAGCTTGATCTCTGCTACTCAGCAGGGGCGATATGGACGGAACAACGTGGAACAATATGGCCTTAAAGAGACTCAGTATTTCTAATTATTGATACAGCATCATAAATCAAAATTCTGGAGTCTGTCATAAAAGCCTGTCGGTGACCAAAAGGCTGATAATTAAGATCCGTGCTGATATTGCAGTGGCACAGAGCTCCCCCCCTTCCACAGTCCACCAAATGTAATCGATGTAATCAGAAAGCAATCTGTGCAACCAGTGTGTCACCTTGTGCTGTGTGGGTCATGCCAGTGCCCCATGTGCCTCACTGCCCTTGGTAGCTCCCCTTTGCCGCCAGATGTTTTACGAGCCTTTTTCAGCAATGTTCCCCAACACTAGCTCTGCTTTGGCCCTGCAGCACCAAACGCACAGTGATTATGCTAACACCGCACCATGCAGAGTCAGGAAAGTCATTGCTTCCCAAGGCAATTTTATATACATTACAAATTTATTTTGCAGTTATCACTTTAAATCAGGGCAAAACGCTCTGTGATTCATGAGCTGATCCTAGGCTCAGTCCAAAGGAGCAGAAACTCGTGCAAAGAAGGAGCCGATATTGCTTTGCTTTGTGCTTTCCACTGTCACGCAGCTGCATGGTGTTCCAGGAGCCGTGAGTGAAACTAGGAGGTTATCCCAGACGTAGGCAGGGTACTTCCCTTGTGTGATGTTGACAAGGGGGAAAGATGGAGTTTGGAAAAATCCAAAATATGCCCCCTAAGACTTGGTTTTCACGGTCTAAGTTAGGATCTCAGGCCTCGGAGGGCTGGTTGTTACTCTGCCAAAACCGGCTTGGGATAAATATTTCCACTCAACGAGCTCCAACTGAGATTTACTGTCACGAAGCATCTGTCTCGCTGGGCTTCTTGGAGCCTGCCTGCCATGAGGAGCATGTGCATGGCTGCAAATCAAGCCTCACCTTTTCCCCCTTCCTTTCATACATCTACTTTTTTAAAGCAAGCTTTCTTTTAAAATTAATACAGTCCAAAAGGCAGTTTAAATAACAGAATATTCAACAGTTACTAAAGCTTCCTTCAACAGATTTGAGTGCAAGACTGAAAATGAGCTGTTATCTTTTCAGTTATACTTACAGAATGCAGATTTGAATTGCAAAAAGGCTATTAAAAATAGCTTGTGCAATTTAAAACAGACTGAGTCAAACTGACAAAGCAGAAAATAACATGAACTAGAGATGCACTTGTGTGCTATATCATGTTAATGATTCTGTTTTCTAAACCAGGAACAGCTCAATAATATATGCTGTTTCCAAACAAATGTATGTTTTATTAAAATAAATTAAGATAAGAGAAAAATACAGCAGTGTGGGATGGGAAAGAAAACAATTATTCAGGAAGATTAGGCTTGGTATACTTCAAGAGGCTTGTGCCATGTCCCCACTGGGATTTTGTGCACTGTTTGTAAAGATTTTATCTGCATATTTCACATCTGGACGCTATCACTTGGTATGCAAGACCACAGGCATTACATGATAAAGATATAGCACAGGAGGAAAGGTGGTGCAAATGATGCACATAGATACTTGCTTAAAAGCCATTGTGGAATTTCAGTAATCTAATATTTGAGATTCAAGACGACAGCTAGGATAGAATATGAAAATGTGGGGTTTTGTGACACTTTTGATCGCAAGAGCATTTGTACTTTGAATTAATCTACTTTATTTAACTGCTTGGGAGCAAAGGATATTTGACAAAGGAGGGAGTTAAGCTCTGCTTGGTAGTACCTGTGTTGTGCTCTCAGTTAAAGTGATAGCACGTGCCTCTGTGAAGGGGGCTAGGCTGTGTAACGCCCAATTTCTGGAAGCCAGGCTGAATTTGTTGCCTTCACTGTGGAAGCAATCCACGTTTTTGTGCTGTTGACCTCTGCAGCCAAAATAGGCTCTGCCTATACTAACACCAAGAGGTGATCGCTTTTGCAGGAGTTAGTCCAGTAGCTAGCTTGCGTTAGCCATAGCATTAAGGTTTACAATGCAGTTTTTCCTTATACAGGCTGCTGTCCATATGTTATGGGTAGACGTGATGCTGCCTGGCGTTGTGATGTGATCATTCTTTACATCTGCATTTTATTGTACATGATACGCCTGTGAGTGCTGGATGCCCAGAGATTCCCCCCTCTGGCTAATCTGTCATGTTCCCTTGACAGCTGTTAAACAAGGATTTATCAACATGACTCAAAGGTACCTTTCTGGCACTTTTAATATGCAGAGATTTCGATAACGAAACTCTCTAGTTAGTCGCTGATGCAGACCATGCAGTAAAGTCAAACCAGATGTCCTTCGGAGGAGTTTGATCCAGCGCCTGGTGAAACGAGATGGATTTTCAAACAAACTGAAGAGCATATCTAAAAAGAGTTGTAAGTGCATTGGGCCCTGTGGTTTCCTTATGCCCACCATGGGGTCGCTTGTTTGGCCCAAGCTCAAGGTTGTTTGTAGGAAGACCTAACGCTATGATACCAGCTGTTTTGCTGGGCCACGTCCTGCTCAGGGCTAGCCATGCCAGTCAGTTCAGATTGCAGACCTGGGATCTTGAGTCTCTGCCGAGGTGTTGAGTGTGACCACGTCTCCCAAGAGTGCAGATAGAGAGTGCTGTCCCAAGAGTGCAGATAGACAGTGCTGTGAAGGTTGCTGGTGGAAATCTGGTCAGGAGAAGGACTTTGAGCCTGAGGTTAACTGTAAGTGCAGATGTTCCCTTGCAGTCCCTCAGCTGGAACTGGCTTTGACCCTTGCGAGTGACAGCTGCTTGGGGACTTCAAACGTAGTTCATCTGGGTTACTGAGTGAAGCTTATTGCCACTGTACTTCTGGCCACTGACAAATAAATAGGCCTTTAGGTAAAGCAGGTGACCCAATGTCACTTCAATGCCTCCTAGACTCAGGGTCTGGCACTGTCTTGGTTAAGGCTACTTTAGACTGTTAAGTTTAGGGATGGGCGTTGTTTTTCTTAAACTTTACACTAAAGTTCCATTTTCTTGATAAATACATAGAGTTAAGAAAAATAAATTTGAACTAAGTTCTGTAGAAACTGGGCTTCACGTGAGGATAGCTGGAAGGTGGTCTGCCTGGGCTCTTTGTATTCATGTATCCCTATGGATGTGCCAGTGATCTAGTTGTAAATTAATTCCAGCCACCTTTTGGCAGGGTTACTTATTCAGGTGCTTTAGGATTTAAACTGCTCTCATGGTATCAAACTGAGTTGGCAGGGAAAAGAAGAGGAGGTTAGATTAGATTATCATTACTACAGAGCACTAATACTCCTTATTTTAGTATCTGGAGTAGGTGGACCTCAGTTTCTAGCTGGGTATGGTAATTCCTGTATTTCCCTTTCATTCTTACTTGAGATAAACCTTTTAGAAAACGTCTGATATTCAACTCTTAGCTATTATATGCATTATCCCATTGTAGGTGAATACATCTGTGCCCTAAAATTAAAATCCTGAGTATTTTGAATGTGGACTTGTGGTGTTCTGTAGCTGTCTTCAAGGGGAATGGCCTGTGTGCTTAACTCCATATTTCTCTGTAGTTTACTAGCCCTTCCTCTGTCTGCTTATCTTCCGAAGACTGTTCATCATTGTGTTGCTCTGAGTAGCACCGTTCTCCTGTTGAATAATGCAACCTTCTTAGTGATAGCAGTCCGAGCTGGGTAGCCAGGCTGTTTGGAGAGCTGTGCTCAGGTGTGGGATAATAATAGATATCCTCCACATATAGTAAAAAGGGCAAAATTGTTTAATAGGAATCTTACAAAGGTGAGTATATCAGAGATGTGGAGGCACTCGGTTGCAGTGTAGATGAGAGCTGCTCGGACAGGTTTTGCTGTTCGTCATTTGAAACAAGAGGAATGAATCTGTACTTTAGTGGTTAGCAGCCAGCTAAGAATCATCACTGAAAAGCAGATAGAACTCACATAGCTCTTCAGGTAACATTCAGGTTCTTAAATGTCCCTCTGAGCTGCTGTTCTATTAAATTATCCTGTCCGCAACAATAGCTGTAGACAGAGCTATCCCTTTAGTTCTACAGGAGTTAATTCTGTAACCTGTGATAAGTACTCCAGTCTGCTAAATAATACAAGATGAAGAAGAGCTGTACCAGGAAAATAATAGCAAACATACATCATAGATTCTTGTGTAAATGATATTGAAGGAGAAGAAATTTCAAGCACAAAGGTGCCATCCAATTTATTTAAAGCCAGTGAAAACAGAATAAATTAACTCCATTGTTCCTTATTTTCCAGGGACAAAGACTAAGTAGAGTAAGGCACCTTGGATCTCTCAGCTTATTGAAACCTGTTACCCTGATGTAACTTGTTTGTAAATTCAGCCATAAGTTTTTCGCTTGAGTACCATGGGAGTTGTGATGGAGCTGCAGTTATTTTGACTATGCCCCTAAATCTGTTATCTCTAAGTCCCTTGCTGCAAACAGGTTTAGATTTGCATCTGCAAGCCAAGGCAGTCTTCAGAACGCTCTCCTGCTAGTTCCCTTGGTGCTAAGAGTGCTTTTGGCTAAAGAGCGTGACATTGTTTGGTTTTGTTATACAGCTATAACTAGGCTGGCAATTGGATTCAGTGCTCAGGTTAGTGCAAATAAAATAGCACCAAGCAAAATATTAGTATTAAGTAGAAGATGTGGTATGCACTTTTCAGTAAATTGTGACAAGGACTGGAGGTAAAGAAATTTGAAATAAATGTAATAGTAGTTGTAAAAAAACATTCAAAAGTGGGTTGCTGTGAAATGTGACTGCTGAGCTCCATGTTATGTGAGTTGTCTAGGTTTTCTCTTGACTGAGAAAACACAAGTGTCAAGGTAATACATTGGCAAAGTATGAAGTGTCAGAGCAGTGTGTTGGCTGGGGCAACAGCAGACATTATGTTGCCCCTGGCAGCAGTTATTTATGAGTCAGCTCCAAAAAAACAGAGAGTGTTTTTTTGAAAATAGGAACTTGCTGGAGGACCCAGCAAATCAAAGACTGTTATTAATCAGAGATGTGGCAAATAAACCTAACTTTTCTCTCTCATCCCCGAGCATCTGGAGTAAAAATATTCCATTTGTGGTGCAATCGATTCTCCTTCTCATGTCAGTTTTTCCCGCTCGCTATGCCCAAGGGTGGGCATTTTGGATGGGTGGGGGTGACCTTCTCCTTCTCTCTTTTTGTTGCTTAGCAGCTGAGCCGCTGGTAGTACACGGAGCACCGTGAGCCCAGCGCACAGTAGGAATGAAAGCTCTTTTTGTCATCTTGATAAATCTTATTTGTAACACTTCTGTAAAGGATGTGACAGATTAGCTGAAGGAGAGATCTGGGGACATAGGGTAGCACACAAAATTTAATTCTGACTGATTGGATGTCACAATGCAAATGAAGCATGGTCTCACATGAAGTAGTAATTGCAACTGTGCTGTCCATTGCTTTCTATATTCTTCCCAGTCTCCTTATTGATTAAAAAGATGTTGCTATAGTAGCTGGAACGTAAGTTTTCTCAGTGTTTCTTCTCGTGTTTTATTGTTTTTTTTCCCCCCCTGCTCAATAAAAATGGCAATCTCTCCCTATTTCTGAAAGGATCCAATTGTTTATAGCCTGTGCGTAGCAGCAGCTTTTGTAACAGCTTAAACCTCACAGCTGCATAGGTCTTGTTGACAACAACAAAACCCAGTTCCATAACTCAGTTGGTGTCTGAGGTGGGTTTTCCTCTAGCTCCCCTTGCTGCCACCATGCAGATGTGACAATATGGTCATTGCTTGCCCTTGTATACACAGACTTTTCTTATGTTTTGGTAGCTGGACGGCTAATTTTGTCTCACCCCCATCTCTCACTGAAGAGATATATCAAGTAAGAGTAGCAACGTTCTTCGTTTGTTTTTACTGTGTCATTTTTTCAGGGCGTAGACTTGAGGCATGATACAACTGAAACGGTTAATGAGTTTGTACTGATTTTGCTAAAAGGTTAATTTGTAAAGAAATCTTGAAAAAGCAAATCTGTAAATAGAGACTTTTCAATTAGATATATCCATTACGCACCATTTTCAGAGTTTGAAAATGGAAAGTAAAGAAGTTAGCTTTTGAATAGCAAGCTTTGAATTGAATGTCACCCCAAACAAAATTAGCAGATATTCTAATTTGCAAAAAAGTGTTTTTTTTAGTCAAAAAGTAACCGTCTTTCCATATTTTTGAAATTGTTTGTGAACTGGCACATCCGTCCTTTGCCACTGCATGTGCTCCGACGAAGTTTAGAAAAGGGATGATGTAACACTGAGAAAGGCTGTATGAAACAGTCTGAGTTCAGACATGTATTTCTTCTGGTGGAGTAGATTCATCAGCTCTAGGACTTGCACTTGCCAAGCCAGAGTAGTGGAACAAGATCCAGATCTTTGTCTCTAGATATTTCCGTCTCCAACAACAATTTAAGTCAAGTTATTGATGGTAGGAACAGTAGTTTGTCAGTTTGTGATAGTAATTATCTGTTCAGGGCAGGATCTGTGTCTCTGTCTCTTTACATGTGGCATTTAATACATTCAGTTTCTGAACCTGTTTGTGGCTTTTAGATGTTACCATATTACAAATATTACATTATTTGATGATGATGATGATTACATTATTTGATGATGATGATTATTACATTATTTGATGATGATGATTTCATCCTTTCCTGGCTTTAACGAGCAAATTGAAAACAAATGACTTCTTTTTAGCTGGGTGCCTAGAAGCTGTCGACAGATGTAGGAGTATTTGTTTTGCAAAACTTCCATTGCCTCCCTTCCGTGCTATCAGTTGTGTAGTGAAATGAGCAGACGACACTGGAAATGATGAAGCATTAGCGTTGGAGTCGTCTCCTGTAACCCGTTTCCTGGGCCACGCAGATCACATTTGTTAACATGGTGTGTTTGGAAGCTCAGCGCACGTATTTTTCTTCTGAATATGCTAAGCTGAGGGTGCTGGCTGTCGTTGCCACTGTGGTGAATGTCTTTAAACTTGAGAAAAGGTGGGTGTTTGAATTTGTCATGGGCTACTCTTCGTGGTCATTCAGAAGAAGCAGGTTGATAACGTCGGCTTTTGGAAAAGCACCAATGCAGTAGGGAAAGCTGTAGGACACTGGGATTTTATTACTGGCTCTGCCACAGCTTGGCTGGATCCCCTCGCACAAGCCAGAGTGCTCGCTTCCAGGTAGACTTGGCTTTTCTCCTCTATGGAGAAGCTGGTCTCCTTTGATACTACTGGGGTCAAGGCTAGCAGGCTAGCCTTCTGACTTAAACCTCAGTTGCCTGAAATTTTCATGAGGAAAAGGACTCTTCTAGGAGGTCAGCCATAACATTAGGAAGAAAATGGTACAAGTTGGTTTTCATACAAAACTGCAGTCTGGAGATCAAACAGGGAAATTCGGTAGGTAGTTTTAGCCTGCTTAAAATAAAGTGTTACAATACGTCTTAAAAGCAGGACGCTTAGGTTTTTAATTCAAAACAAGGTATTATTTTGAAATGCTACTGATTGTTTGAAAACATTGAAAAACCCATTAAAACAAAACTTTTGTTTTGAGGAAGAACAGAATGTTTCATTTGGCACTAGACTGAAAAAATCAATTAGCTGGGGAAGCCAAACGGGTTCAGTTGTGTTTGTTCCTTGCATGGAGACAGAGTAGAGGAACAAGGAAGGGTATTGCACGTCCTCTCCTTTTTATGCTCGCTCATGGCCGGCCGTAATTTGGCTCTCGGCATAGCTGTCATTGATTAGCAATCTAATCTTGCTGAGAGCATTTGTAGGTGATTCTCTAAGTCCGGCAACAGGTTTCTGCTTCGTATTTTGTATCTGCGAGGTTTGTATCTGGACTTTTATAAAGAAAGATAAGGGGCTGTTTGTTATAGTTACTGTAGAATCAGGTTAATTTAATATCTGATACTAACACATAAATAAGGGTGGGGTATTTTTAAGTTTGTAGACGTAGGCATGGAAAAACTGAGCCTTGAGAATTCCTGCTTGTTTACTGTTCCGCTATTTGACCTAGTAGATGGATTGTGGGTATGCCAGTGCATAGCAACTAATGTTATATCCAGGAAATTATAGTGACCTTGTTTATTTTGGGGGGATGAAAATGATAATAAAGTCAGGATACTTTCCCAAGCAATAATTTCGGGAGTTGTTTGCTAGAATTGATTTTGATGAGCTACCGATTGCAAAGTTAGCTGTAATAATAGTGAAACTATGGTAATAAGAGAATACATGCATCTTTCAACAAGCAATTCAGGTAGATGAGATGAGCTATAGGTTGCAATGTAATAACCAGGCGTTGTTTAAGGAACGCCTAGAAAAATAGATGAGATAAAGTAGACAGACTTGTGTAAGGAGGTGACAGGTAACAGAGGGTCCTGCATTGTCCCAGTGGGTGGGAAATGGTGTTTTATCAGTGCGCTTGCTCTGGTAGCTACTCCAGTTTTTGTAATAAAGAAATATTCACTTGTGCCTTTGACTTGTGGAATAGTACTATGGCTTTCTCTAGCTGTTCCAAAATAACTGGCCAGCAGGACGTGTTTATCCAAGTAACCAGTGCTCAATTGGTCCTAATTAACACACACAATTCAAAGGATACCAGGAGAAACATCTTGTGATACACAGGCCGAGAAGTTAGGAGCCTATTGTCTGTGGAGGCAGTGCCTTTAAGCTCTAGCCAAAATTACACAGCTATTCTGCTAGAGCTGGATATGAACTGATTGGGGGTGGGGGGGAAGGGAAGACGAAACTTGTCTATGGTTATCGCTTTGCTTAGTAGAGAAATCAGGAGCAGTTGTCAGGGATGTACCTACAAAGCAGGTTGGCAGAGTCTCCAACTCATGGAGCAGTCGAGCCTGTATGAGTATTCCAGGTTTTTGATAAACCTTAGATGAGCTAGACACAGGCCTTGAGCGGTTTAATCTTTTGAGCTGTTCTTGTGCTCGGGCTTTATTGTGCTGATACGGTCAAGATTAACCAGATTTGCTTTAAGAGGCACCCTGATCGCTCTGAACCACTGCTCACAGTTCCTGGAGCGTCGCTCGGCATCGGTGCTGAACCCAGCCTGGGCTTGCTCAACAGTATTGAGTCAAATGCATTCTAGATATTCAAATATATTTTAGCCTCATGTTAAGATCCCTAATTGTCTCTTGATATTAAAATTGTCTTGGTCAAATCTGAAAATTGTATATGATCTGATGGGGAAAAATGATTATTTCAGGAAATGGTTACTGTCTCTGAGATGCATCTGCTTGTCCAGTTTTTGCCAAGTTTGTTTAAAAACTTGTGTAAAATGTCTTACGCTCCACAAATAAGGGATCATCAACTGTAGAGCAAAGCAGAAATCTCTTCTCTTGTCACAGTGCACTGGCTCCAGTGCTTATGTCCTACGGTAAAGCTGAGAAAGTGCTGATGACTGAAGAGTGAGTTTTTTTAATTGCATGTAGCTATTTAAGCGTTACAGATCTTAGCTTCCCTCACTGAATTCTCAGGGTGTTTTTCTTCTCATTTTATCCACCAAGTGTAATTAACATTATTACTGTGAGATGTTCATCTTACTCTTGCTTTGTGAAAAATTGATGCCGGTGTCATTTAGATGTTTTATCTGGTGGTTAGTCAGTGCCTTGCAGAGTAATATCCCCTGGGGGAAGGTTACATTTACCACTTGTTTTCTGTACGTTTAATTGCAGACAAAAATAAAGAAAGCAAACATAAAGCAAGCATGCTTCATAAATTGATTGGAAGAGCACAACAAAACGTGGAGTGGAGCACAAAAAAGGAGAAATTTTCTAGTCTATCTCCCAAATTGTAGCCCTGGTTGGTAAAATGTTGTCTTAGCAGCAGGAAAGGTAAGAAAACAGGCGTTTGTATTCTCGAAGCAGCATCGGCACGGGAAATTGCTGTTGGACGGTGTCGCGTGGATTTGCCGTGCAGCCAGATAACCCAGAGGGCAAAGGAGCCCACTGTCCCCGGTGGGGGGGACCTTGCTGTGGGTGCTGGCCCCCATCTCCGACCGCCGGACCGCGGCCGCGGGAGCCAGACGCTGCGGTGTGCGGCAGCCTGCTCAGCGCTGTGCGTGCAGCTCGCACGGCCTCATCTGGCCGGACAGGGTAGTAGTCAGGCACGAACCAACTCTTGCTCCTCTGTTCTGGAATATTTCCTCCTTTAATAAAGTACTTGGCTTGCTTTTCCCTGGACTGCGTAAAGTATATACTATGTTACAGTATAGTATTATAGTTAAGCTTGACCCTAACAATACCTAAATAATGATCTTTTACCTTTATTCACATCAGCTGTCAGACTTACAGTTGTAAGAAGTTGGGAAAACTAATCAGCACTGAGTTCTCAGTGAAACACATGTAATCCTAGGTAAGAGAGTATGAAATGCAGTAGCATCAATGGCTGTTTTCTCCATGCCAGCCATGTTCCTTTCTCACAGCGGGGCGAAATATTTGTGCGCATCTCCAGTGGCACTTAGCCTGTTTTAGTGAGTTAAGTGGGTACTCCAATCCCCCATTGAATCCTCTGGCTGGATTACCAAGAAAGGAGTTACTGTATACCAGTCGCACAAGTCAAGTGGCCACCTTTGTGAGTGGCGGCTGCGCTGATGCACGAAAAATGCTCTGATGTGTTCTAGATACGGGAAATAGATGGTAAAAATCAGCAGCCCACGCAATTTCTTCATCTGACCTGCTCTGTTCAGCTTTACCTTGTTTTCTTCAGTTCCTGTAATGTTGTTTACCCCATCTTTAGGTCTGCAGGAACCTAAAAATAGCAGAAAGTGCATACTCCCATCAGTCTAAGTGGCGTGTCATCAGCACTGAGAGAGAACATGCACCAAAAAGTAAGATTGCACCTTCCCCTGCCCTCTGTCTAGGGCAGTTAAAGCTTGAGTTAACAGAATGAACTTGGAAATGTTCCCAATTTTAAGAAAATCCTGCTATGTCAAACCTTGGAAGGAAGCAAATTCCCCCTTAATTCCATATTCCACTGCTATCCCAGCCAGGCCAGCACGAGTGGGGGCAGAATACGTTCTCATGTATCTCCACTCCTATCCTCGATCTCCATTTCCTATCAGACAGTAGTACTTTGTCTGTGTAAGTTGCTAGGCAATGGAGAATCAGACCCAGCCATTTCTGGCTTGTCCAGGACCCAAACCACAATGAATTCTTTAAAGTCGGATTAAGTTTTCCTTAAGTTCCCTTAAGTTTTCCTTAGAACGCTGATTTATGGAGGAGGGTTTAATAAGCTTCATATATTATGCACCAAAAAGCTATTTGGGACTTTTAGTGGGCCCTGGTCAGTGTTCCTTGGATGGTCATTAGGGTTAACATTAGAGGAGGAGTTTCCTCCTGAACTTGGGTCTCGAGATGTCTGAGTAGGCAGAGCAGCATTGCTGTGTTTCAGTGTTCCTCCTGGAAAGTCAACGCTGATGGCTAAGGCCATCAGCTATTTGTGTACCAGCTATGTCAAAACAGAAAGTACAAGGAAGGATTTATCACTGTGGATATGCTGGAAAACAGAGTCTGGCTCCAAAACACGATTGTCTGAATGTCTTGTTAGGCACCAGCTGTAGAAGAGGGACTTTTTATTCCAAGAAAGGTGTTTGGTATAAAAGATAGTAAAAGAAATTGCAGAAAAACAGATCTAGAAATATAGTGGACATACGTGGTAGCACTTAACTCCCATCAGCAGTGAGTCAGTTAGCATTTAGCCCATTCAGTGTTTTCTTCTAGATATGCACAAATTCCACCTCAAATCTCTGTGCTGGAGTTAGCCTCCTTTTGTCTCATTCTCTGCTAGAAGCTTAAGCATGAGGGCTCACTTTCAGGGAAACGCATCTGTAAAATGACTCTGCTTTTTTAATAGCTTTCAAGTGGGTACTGCTATTGGTCAGAAGGAGTTTGGGGATTGAAAGTGGCACGCACAGAAAGGATTAGCCCACAGAAATGTAGCAGCATCACCTTCCTTCTCACCCGTTGACCTGTATGCACAGCTAAGTCAAATGCATGCGGTGGTCCCATCACACGTATCGTGACACACTACTTGCAAAGCTGTCAAATGCCACAGAAGATCTCTCAAGATACACTTAGGTCTTAAACACTGTAAGGGCCAGATTGTGTCCCTTTGTGTATTGGTGCAAAACTGGGAGGTGAGAGTAGACTTCAGGAGATCTCCCAGCCTCCCACGCCTCTGCTCCTGACCTGACAGGAATAGCTCCATGCACCTCCCCATGCATGGCGCTGGAAAGAGGGGTGGCCGAGCCCCTCTTGCCATCGGCTGCAGCGGTGTGGCTCTGCCTGAACCCTGCGCGGTCTGCGCTGACCGGCCTCCATTAGCCCACTGTGGTCGTACTGGCAACTGAGGTATGAGTAACACTGAATTTGCCCGTTTAAGAGTGAATTCCAAGCAGCAGTGATAAGCGGAGCAGGAATGGTCTTAAAGAGCTTAGGGCAGGGTACACTTCCCTGGTTTGAAAGTACCATGTGATGGCTTTTTGTATATATGTCCTCTTTAAAGGATGTTATTATCTCAAACTTCAAAATGTCACCTGAATTAAAATCTTTTCCGTAATAACTGGCAAAGGTATAAATCCTCTTCCCTGTGAAAGTACTGAAACTCTAACAGCAAAGAAACAAGCCTATAAAAGTTGCTTGCTGGGGACTGAGGGCACCACAAATCAAGAGCTGGTTTAAGTACATTAAGCAGTATAAAAATGAGACATGTCTAGACTGTAACTCTGTCCTGGTTTTAGCAGTTTGAAAATGAAATTTGTGAAAATGCTAGAAATGTGTACTCTTCTGAAGGATCTCTTTCATGCTGTGTGGTATGTTATTTTCCTATTAAAGTAACTTGAGGATAGTATGGGCCCAGAGACATCTGGGGTAACTAAGGCTGAAAGAAATACTTCTAAGGATCTGCAAGCCTGGGCTGTTCAGTTCAAGCCTCAAAGTTGAGATATGTGAGTCCTGGTCCAGACTCTTGAAAATGCAGCTGTCTGCATGGTCCTCATGGTGTTTGGGCAGATAAAACACTGGCAAATATTTGTCTTGGCTGAATCTGCTCGCACCTTCAGGCTGAATCTGCTCACACCTTCAGCAGCTGCCCAGGTGCACCACTAAATATCTAAATCGAAAGAGGTAACATGGCTCATCTCTTAATGCATAGATAGGGTATGACCGAATTGTCTTCTGTCTGCCTGCCTACTTTCCCTATAATTCTTAAGAATATGTTGTCACTGGAGCCATCAGCCCGTTATTTATGGGCATCTGTATTCATCAGTCATTACCATAATATCTAAGAACTGGAGAGATGGGTAATTCTGTCTGCCCACATATGACAGATTTCTCTAAGCCTGTCAATATAAAAGCTAAGTACTTGAAAGGCAGATATATCCCTTTGGATTGCTAAGGTCACTGAACCTGAATATCTGCATGAATCTTCTTTTAAGCGCTGCAGCTCGAAGCGGAGTCACTTTGAGCAGAAAGGCTAACGCTCAGCACGAGGAGAGTGACTGGATTTCTACGCTGCTGTGTGTTGCAGGTCCACTGCGGTGTGTGACATACGCTCTTGGGTTTGTTTCCTTGCTCGTTTTTATAGCGCTGCTGACTGGCCACTGGGATGCTGTTCCCTGAAGCCATTGCTTCCAACTTTCCTCCTGGCCTCTGCCAGGAAAACTAAATGGGAGCATGACTCCCTCTATTGCCAAAATGTGGGGTTAGACCTCTCACCATTGTATTTGAGCAAATAATTACTTAATTAAAAACTTCTAATTAAATTAAATTACTTTGTCTTACAGCTATTTCTTTACAGGGAGAGTGAAAGTGGGAGTGCTTAATGATGCAGAGTCGGATTTGGAGTTTGTGAGTTGGAAGTCAGAGGAGCAGCACGCGAGCTGTTGCTAAGCTGCCGGCTTCCAGGCTGGGTCACCGGAAACGAAACCTGGTCGCTTCATACTGAAGTGCTCAGGATCTGAAGTTTTGCAGTGCAAGAGGTGCAGTCTGTGTCTTGGGGGTCCAGAGTCAAGTTTTGAGTACCCACAGCATTTACGCCTTGCACCATATCTTTTGCAACCTGTCAGGTAACCTTCGCAGTGCATCAGGTACTTTCTAGCCTGGCTCATGGCAGAGGATGCACCTGACTTTGGGTTGCTTCTAAAGGAGGGCTGCTGGCCAGAGCCTGCGGTCTGAGTGAGCTCCCTTGGGAGCCAGCATGGCTCAAAGTGCACCCTGGAGGCATCGCTGAAAGTTGCAGTTGTCACCCTCTGTCCGAGGCCACTCTGGCCATGAGTGTTACCTGAATATGGAGCATCTTGGCTAAAATCCAGGGCTGAGCTTCTGCTGCTCAAGTTGAAGAACAGGCAAGAAGGAGGCTCTAAAGCTACCAAAGGGTAAAACAGCCTGTGGTGCAGGTATCAGGAGATTGTTGCGCTAGCCTTCCTCCCCGATAGCTCTTCCTGACATCCTCTGAGATGTGCTTGTTCTGTGGTCTGAGCAAGGGCATCTATTTCTGGGACCGTCAGCCAGAGACGCTTTATGAGTGCAGGATTCATTCAACAGAATTACATGGCCCATTTCCCTTAATATCTGTGTTTATACCTAGACCAGGCTGGAAAGGGCGAATCTGTTTCATAGAGGATTAGTGTGTTTAAAATTCGATTCTCTTCAGATTTGGGACAAAACACAAGGCAACACAGTTCTCCAAGAAAGGGAGTGGGTCTCTAGATTTAGGGCCTTCAGTCTAATGGTCTGAGGCTGGGGACCTTGGATGCTGGGGGTATCTGGGATGTGAGTTCAGGGGACGGGTGCACACTGACTTCAAAAAAGAATGGCAACCAGTGAAGAAAACTGACCTACTTGATGGTAGGGTTTCATTACCAATCGTCAAGCTGAATTTTTTCAGCAGAAGATTATATATTTTCAAAGCAGCAGAGTACCTGAAAAGCCCCTGCCTTGTTCACCAACGTTTTCCCTTCGGCAGCTTTACTCTAATGCAAGCAGCAAAATGGAAAGTGAAATGATTGTCGTACTAAAATGGGCAGAAATTATCAGGTTATGAACTTTGTGGGTTTTGTGGATTTCTTTTTTCTTTTGGTCAAGATTAAATGCAAACAAAATTACTGAGCGATTTGCTGACTTCGGATGAATTTGTCATAAGACTAGCTGAAAAGGGCAATGGTGGTTTTGTGGAAATTTTCCAGTGAAATTTCCCTGGAACAGGTATGCTCCTGCAAAAAAAAAAAAAAAGAAAAAAGAGAGAGAGAGAGAGAGAGAGAAGAAAATAACCATTATGGTGAGATGGCCTCCTCTAGTGGCAGATGTTTTCTTGAGATTTTTTTATTGAGTGTTTGGATTATGCATTATTCCCTAATGAGGAAAGTAGGCCAGAATGAAGTCTGCCAGAGAAGTGGTGAGAGCTCTTTTGTCTGATATAGGCTTATACTTGTGCTTGTGGTGAACACACCAAGCATTTTTATTAACAAACTTTCTTGTGTGTGATCAGTTTCCCATGAATAGCACGCATCTGGCCGTAAGTGTAGTACTAGGGCAGTCCGTAATGTTAATAATGAGAACGAGGGCCTGATGGCTGTCACAGGTGCGTAAAAGCTCATTTCATCTGTTAGTGTTTTTTATTCACCTTTTAGTAGTGTTTGGTGCAGCAGCTTGTCTGTGGAACAGAAATTTGGGGGGAAAAGGTGGAATTCTGTGCTTACATCAAACTTCAATATTTTGTTAGCTTTTGTGGCTGGCTATGCAGAGACTATATCGGCTTTGGCAAGAGTGTCAAGGATGGAGACCTCCATCTTGTTTATATCTGTGCGAATACGGTATTTTTTGGCAGCCCATCAGGAATTCCCAGGTATAAACTCAGTCTGAATCCACTTGCTGAGTGTTTTGGTTTTGTTGACCTGCATGCAGGGAGTTTGATACTGACTTTCCAAGCAGTGTGGGAAAATTTCTTCATATAACTTGCATGCAGGGATATCTGCTCCTCCTTCTGTGACCAGGGTTAGTTCAGTACTTTCAATATTTCAATAGTTTATTTCCATGTTTTATCCCAGAAAATTAAAATAAGGATGGTTTGCACTGCTGTAAAATATATATTAAAAAAAAGGGAAGAATAAAATCTGAAGGATTAGACCCAACCCCGAGTGTGTGACAAATTAAATGACTTTCATCCCATTATTTTCCTCTAGTAAATAGCGAAATCGTTCTTTTATTAGAGCTAATTTATTTAATTAACATAAATGAAATGACTGTTTTATGAGCACTGATGTGTGTATTGATTTTGGCTGTAAATGCATGCAGGCTGCTGAGAGAAGAGCTTTCCCTGTAAGTTTTGTTTGCACAGAGCGTTTGCAAACGGCATTGCTAATGCAGGAACGGAGGAGTCGGAACGGGTTGCGCTTGGCAAGGAGGCACTGTCGTTTCCAAACCATCTGCTCACTGCTGAACGCTGCATCCGCTGTGGCCGGGCGGCTTGCTATTTGGCCAGGACAGAGCTTTGGATACGTCGTGCTCAACTCTGACCTGTGACCAGGGTCTTGGGGATTTCCTCAGGTAGGGAGGGAGGGAGTCACCAAGCGCAGCTCTTCGGGGCTGCTTGAGCCTCTGCTGAGATGGACAGGAGGCAGCTTTCCCGTGGATCTCTTCCTCTGAGGAACTGCAGTTGTTCCGGCCTGTGATTTGCGGTGGGTTTTTTGTTTAAAAGGACTCAGGGAAGTTTGGTGCGTGCATCTCAGGAAAGGGTAATGGGTTTTATGCTTGTAATCTCTTAGGTGCTCCTACCAGTCCCATCATAAGTGTACACTCAGCATCTCAGATCCCTTCCCTCAACCGGCAAACTGGAGAGATGTTAGTCTTATCTTTGATCTGTAATGAAAAATAAGGAAAATAGTCATTTTAGCTTTAATAATTGCTCTCTGACACATAGAGTACCAGCTATGAGTAGGGTCATGTTGTTTTGAGTTAGACATTTGCTGTGTTTCCCTTTCCCCATTTGGTGAGTTGCTAAAAGTTATGTTTATAATAGAGATTTCCCAGTGCGATAGAAATTTGTTTTCCAGGTATGACGGTTCAGAATCATCACATAAGGTCATGTGAATACACAGATGGCTGGATGTTTTGTTTTGTTTTTTTTATTAACGTTTGCTCTTGTGTTTGTCAGAATTTGTCCCTGTTGTGCTTACATTGCTCCTGGGGATGTGATAAGAGCCGAGCAAGGAGTAGGGTCCTTGCTCTGAGCTGCTGCACAATCATCCTGCCAAAAGCATCTGGAGACGTGCGGGCCTGCCGCCACCTCCCGGCACCCGGCTGCAGTGTGGCTGCCTGCGGGAAGCTCGCTGCCCGCTCTCCAGCAGTCAGAGGCTGCTGGAGAGGACACTGAAGCATCTGCAATTCAGATTGCTGCTGATTATACTACCGATCATCCTGAAATAGTCCTGGGAAAGCCCCCAGGAGTAGCAGTTACTAGCAAAGAGTTATTGCTGCCAGGGGAATTTGACACGAAGTCACCTCTTGGAATAATCTGCGTATTTTCCCTGTTATATTAGTGGAATACATATTATGTGTATTCTGCCCAGCAGACTAAGCTCTAGCTCTTGTGTTCAAGCTTTTGAACTATGTCCCATAGCAAGTATAGCAAACTATCCTGATGTATTATAGTTCTTGAAGCACAGACCATTGGTTGTGAAACCTGAATATAGGCTCCGTTCTTCCCTCTGCCACATGTTCAGATAAACATGGGCCAGTAACCTAATGGACATTTGCATCTTTTTTCCCCATATATCAGAGATGGGAATGATTCGTGATACCTGCTCTTGAGTATGTCAGTGCTAAAGTACCTTGGATATCAGTTTAGCTGCATTGGCAAAGCGTGTCTCCTGATGAATAGTAATGCTGCTAGATTGCCTTCCAGACCCAAGATAGGCTGAATATCTGCACAGCGCCATACCATGCCACACCGTGGATCTGGCCTTTAGGCTTTCCCCTAGAAGCTGACCTGGTCATAGATATTTCCTTTCCCTCCTACTGCAAAGCGACTTGACACACACACTGGGTGCCCTGGCAGAGCAGCTGGGAAGTCAGTGTTCTGCCCGTGTGCAGTGCAAGGCACAGCTCAAGGGCTCTTCGTTTCGGTGTGAGAGAACAGGCGTTGCTCATTGATTCTACTTTGGTTTGCAGCTTTACTTTGCTAAGAAGGTTCTGAATAGAATATACAATACAGTATTGTTTTCCACACAAAATATAGCTTAAAAACTTCAGGCTACCGCTTCCTCTGTCCTTCCTGCTTTATTCTCACGGCACAATACTGGGACATTGCAGTTTCTCCAAAGGAAGCTGAAGGGCGCAAGCTGTATATAGGCATGTAAGAAAGTAGCTCTCGTGCTTTTCTTTGTTCAACCCTCTGTCTGACTTCGAGTCCCACTTGCACAGTTAGGCTTCCTTTGGCCTCAAAGCCTTGTCCTGGATGTTCTACCCCAGCTGTTGTGGCACCATTGCTTGGAGCAGATTCTCAAATTTGGGAGGGATTGGGGCAATTTTGGCAATTTTAGGGGGTGGAAGGCCCAAAAATTTGGAGGCTTGCAGTGGTTTAGTTTCATATGCTGAAAAATCTGAATTTAAAACTTGCCCTTTTTATTAAAAACTTATTTTAAAAATATTATTAAAATATTATTCAATTAAATTTATTAAATTAATGGCCATTTTAATTGCAGAAAGCTTTTTGAACATACTGTCTTGTGTATGGACATGAACTGCATAGATGCTTTGCCAGGAGTGCTGCTTACTGCTTTGCAGCCTTGCATCCTGCGCTTAATTCCAGGTGCCTGTTCAAACGTGTAGGGTCCTTGCATAAAAATGCTGTCTCCTGCTCCCTGCGATTGTACCACCAGGTGGCACATGAAGCCAAGGAAAGAAAGCACTGGTGAATGCACTGACTTCCCACAGCTGCTCCTTAATAACTAGGAACTGAAACAGGCCCAGCATCAGGATATTAAAAAGCTTCACTATTTTAAGGTATTTCTTCCTTATTTTGGTTTGTATGACATGGTGTTCAAGCCGAAAAAGAAAAAGGAATGGAATGGAATCACAGATACTTCCAGGCATGTATTAAAATCTGATAATTTGTAGTAGTATAAAATAGGACAAATTTGAGTCATTGTGTTTGTAGGGTAAAAGTTAAAGAACTGAATGACTTTGCTAAAACATACTGATCATTAATACAAAAATAGCCTATGCAGAGCTCCAGGCTTTAGAACCGCAAAGGGCTGTGTTTGGCCTGGCTGATCTATAGTTCAGAGTGCCCCTGAGGAGGGAAGCACCTTCTTTCAGGGGTCATCTGTGTTGCACCAGAAGCTTTCTGTTGCAGCTGCTGATTAACGCTGCATGGTGTCGCCGTGGGACCGCTGAGACAGCGGTGCTGTGCTTCCTGGTCTGTATTTCACGTCCGATGTTCTGTGGTCGCAGCAGCAGCAGCAGAACTGGAGCTTGAGCTCGTAGCCCCTTGCTGCCAGGCAAACTGGTTGAGGAGGTTGGTGTTGGATTGCAGGGAGCAAGGTCAAGCCTGATTCTTTCTTCCTAGAGGAGCAAACCTGCAAGGAAGGAGTAATTGAAATAAGACTTCCTAATAGGTTGCAAGGTTATGATTCTGATCCCATGTTGTAGTCATAGAAAGGGCCTGTTTTTCTGCCATAGCAGGATAGTAACACGTGCCCTTTCTCTTGTACCCACGGAGGCTGGTTTGGATGTGCTTGGGCCCCTATTTCAGCATGCACCACTGCTGACGTGCAAACTAGACAAAGTTTGCCCGATGTGGAGGACATGCGCAGAAGGTAGTCCAATGTGCTGGTAGTGTGGCTGTGATTTCTGGGACGAAGGCGCATGGAAAACTAGTGCCTGTCCTTGGTGCAGTATCTGCATACCAGACAGCATGAGCAAACATTGTGCATGACATTGTGCGCACAGAGATCACTGCCTGCCCAGCGTCACCAGCCTGTGTGGGCTCAGAGCTGGTCCATACTCCTCTCCCTATGCAGTGGTGTGATGCAGTGCCTTTAGACACTATGGATTAGTTATTCTTCCTGCTGAAGTTGTGTGGAATGAGGTTCATATCAAAGTAGCATGGGGCTGAGGCTCCTATGGGACCTGCCAAGTCATCAGTCCTAGTCCACTGTAAAGTGAACAACCCTAGCACCTAATGCTATGGGTAAATTGAGAAAGCTGGGTCTTGAAGTGCTGAGGTTTGACCCCCCAACTACCTCTTTTGGAGGGCTAATTTGAACTTGCCTCTTCAGATGGTTAAAATGTTGTAGTGGGTATCGTATTTTTACCAGTGGTGGGCTTATAGCAATTTATTCTTGTGCCAGCATAGTCTTTGGTCTAAAAAGCTGTTTTCCTTCCTCAGTATTTTCCCCAGGGCTGTATTTCTAGAAAGCAGTCCTATCCTCTCTCTGCTGGCATTGGGTTAGTCTAATACAGCTCAGCTGCTTTTGCTGCTTTTGGCAAAATAAGACTCTCTATCCTAAACATGTTAGTAGTCCCTATCAGAGCCTGCTGAAGTTTGATTTTGTCTGTGGATGGAGCTATATGCAGAGTTTCATATAAGATCTCATATGTGCTCTCTATAATGGTATTAAACTTTCTTATTCCTGATCATGTTTACTTTTTTACTAGTGACGTCTCACTGGGGATTCAGAGTTTTCCAGGTCTTTTTCTCCCCTGTCGTTAGCAGTTGATAGGCTCCCAGTTTACAGCAGAAATTCTTTCTACTAGTACCTGTACATACAATCTATATGTATTTATGTTGTTCATTCCACTCTTGTTACTCCGGCCTTCAAGCTCATTCAGTTTTTCCCATAACGGTGTTCTGATCCTGCCCTGTGTTAATAGTGTCTCTTATTTACATGAGGAAATCTCACAACCACATCGTTTGCTAAGCCAAGCTCATCAGGGAAAGCAGAACATAAAATTAATCCCCAAACTGATCCTTGTGAATCTCCCCTAGTAACTACCTGCAGCTTTGATACTTTTCCTATCAGTATAGTTTTATTTCTATTATAGCCAGCTCCTCTCATGCTTTACTAAAGCTATATTAATCCCTGTGTCTTCCAATTTAACGAAGACTTTCCCACATGGTGCCATTGTAGAGGCACTGCTCAAATCCAGATCCAGAAAACTGCTGCATGCTCTTTGTAAAACCAGTCGGCCACACTTTGCCTTTGACAGGCCCGCGTTACTGTTCCTCCTTCTTTTGTGTCTTTAATCGTTCCTTTGCTTATAATTTGCTCTGCGATTTTGCGTTTCACATGCTGGTGCTGTGTTCTGGGTGGCACATAGGAGCCTGAGCAGTGTGACCACAGTGAGCGCGGGCGCTGGTACGTCCCTTTGGTCATGCCGATGCTCGTGTTCACGCAGCCAGTCCCACTAACCATCCTCCTCTTGGTCCTCTGACCCACCCAGCAGTCATCTCTGCCCTTGCCTCCCTGTGCACCGTCCCATTCCCTCTTGTTCTCTCTTTCCTGGAGATGTGAAGAAACATAGCGACTGTTTGGTGTCCTCTGCAGGTCCGAGTTGGACGTTTGATTGTTTTCACTTTGTGGCTACACCTCCTAGCTCCTAAGAGTGCCTCGCAGCATCTCTTCCCCGTGCCAGAGTCCCTCAAATACAGATTGGTTCTGAATGGACAGTTGTGTGGTTGTGTTAGTGTGTGGCTGTGCCAAGGGTAGTAAGTCCTGAACTTGGGCACAGCACCATGCTAACATGACTACACAGCTTCAAGTTTGGAGCTTACTCCTTTTCCTTTCCTCTCTTGTGTTGCCCAGAGTCTTTTTACACCAAAATTTCAGTTGTTGCTTGCTAACTCTACCTTCTTTCCTAACTGGATTTTGGACAGTCATTTGCCTGACTTTCTTGTCTATCAGACTATAGTTATTACTGATAATAGTACATATTGTCCTTGCTCTTCATCCATTTTCCTCTGAAACTCTTCTACTTATTGATTTATCCTCGGTTATTTAATTTTAATTTTTTTGTCTTCTGTAAATTAAAGTCAGATGTGGAGATTAAACAAGCTCTCCAAATCATCTCTTCGCATTTCAAGTTATTTACTCATTAGTCATGTGCAGTTCTTATAACATGGCGATCTTCAGTGGGTATTTCATTGCAAATGTCGGCTTGATTTTTGTTGATACTTAAGAGAAAATGTAAAATGGCTTTTTTATTACAAGTTCTACCTTCAGTCCTTTTGCTCCAGGTCCTACGCACAGTACCAAGTTGCTGTTTTAAATTGACATTCTACAAAAGTAATAAATGTTGTAGTCAAGGTAAGGTCTTAGCTGGCCTAAATCAACAGTGCTCAGGGATGTCAGCGGAGCCGTGTTGCTTTATGCCAGGCAGCTCTCGCCATGTGCTGAGTGCACACAGCAGCTGCAAAGTGATCAGAGCGATTAGACACAAGGTGTATTTTCCTCTTGTTAATAAAAACAGCAAAACAACTTGGCATGCAATGAAAAACCAGGTGGTAATAAGGGTCAGCTGGACACAGGTTACGCTTTCAACACGCAGCTCAAAAATTTGTATATATAAGCACAGACATGATTCCGATTCATTTAAACCATTTTTGAGGTAGCTGAAGAGGACAGAAAACTGGCGTTAAATTTTAATGAGAACTGTTTAAGTTTGGGATGATTGTCATTACAAATTCTTGCAGGCTTTGCAAAAAGGAGGTGTATGGACTGGTGCTTATGGGAAAAGAACTACATCTACAAGCAGATTAACCTTGTTCATAATTTTGAAGGAATAAGCAATGCTGCTGTTGGCTTCTGACTGCCTATCAATAATCAACGTGGTGGCACAAAACCCATCGGCTCGAGGTCAGTGGTTAGAAATCGACAGCACTCAGCAGGCAATTAGAGATGGGCTTTATTACGTTCTTCCACGCGGGTTTTTGTCGTCTTTTAGTTAAAATAGTGCCATTTCCAAGAAGAGAGTTCTTGGACCCAAATTTATGCTTGCCTGCTGCAGTTTTCTTGGTGTGGTACTGCCTGTTTACAGGCAGCAGTAATTCAGGGAGGTTTTAATAGTACAATTTATTTGGGTATGAGAAATACTCCTAGCTTGATTAGATGCAACTCTGGTATAAAAAACAGAATAAATATTTGTTTGGTGTAAATATTGTAAAATTCTGAAATTTACAGCAGGATCCTTTTCTGCATGCTTTTTATTGTGAAGCCCAAACACATAAGCAATACTTTGAATTAGTAAAAACTAAAATATTATTTTGGAAAGATTATTTATTAGTAGTAAATTGACACGCTTCACCTTTTAGGTCCGGATTCAGCGAAGCATAAATGCTAAAACATGTTAAATTGCTTCAGTCACTTCAGAGGCTAGATCTCTTTTTCACTAGTGATTTTTGTATCTAAAGCCGAGCTTCTAGAAGCCTGTGACTTTTGGGTTTCATCGTTAGCAAGTGTCATGCATTTGCAAGTGATTGCATTAGAACGATTTAAGAAGTTACTGCTCCTCAGCTGGACTCTAGTGCTTTTCCTCCTGGTATGCAAAGTGGTATATGCAGGACGCTGGTGCGTTGTGTTGCAAAGTTAACCAAGATCGTGCACATGTGACTTGTTAATATCTGTTAATGGAGGGAACAGTTACTCCCCGTGAAGAGGGAAGGGCCTTTTTAAACAGCTCCTCCAAACCAGCTCATAATTATGTGACCCCACCATGACCAAACCACATTAGAGACAGTATTTGACTTTGAAATTTGATTCTGCTTCTAAATTGCATAAATCTCACCAATTTACATAATAAGTGAGCATAGGCTCAAGTTGCTTTGCTGAAAAAGGATGAGTTAAACAAGGTCTCAGTTCAACAAGAGAATATTCAAATCCAGCCCTTGATTAACACAGTTGAACTATAACTGTGGTCAGATTTTGGACCACAGTGTTTCCAATACTGTACATCTTCAAAATCAAATCTCAGCGGTTGTTTCACTCCTCAGAAGTGCATTAGCAATAGCTCTTTTGGCCCCAACAAGAATATCTTATTAATAATTTTCACTAAATGCAAATGTCAAAAAAGCAGCTTTTCTGAAAATGTTTGAGAGGAGATTAAAAATAGCAAAAAGGTGCCTATAGGGTGATTATTTCAGAATTGTTAGCAAATGTTATTCTTGTAAAAGCTTTTTTATACTCGTAACATTTGTGGTGCATCAATAATGCAGCTTATTTTATTTAAAAAAAAAAAAAAAGTATGATACAATTTCTACCTCATGAGCGTTGTTGAGCTATTCATATTGCAAAATGCCTTACAATAAAAGGTATCAACCAAACCGAGCACAGTGCTCCTATGGCTGGCGTAATGTACCATGGTGTCCTGTTACAGGCATTCTCTGTAATTCTAGGAGACGGAAAATAAAATTTGACACTCAAAAATAATAAATTTAAGTAAATCATGTAGGAGAAGTGTACATTTATGTCCAAGAAATAGTTAGATGTTGCCAGAACAATACTGCTACATTATGAATCTTTAATGATCTCTGAAAGTCATAATGGCCTGTCACTAATGCCCATTAATGATCTCTCTATACCGCGAGTATGGGTTTGATGTTTCTGGCCGGTACCTTAGAGAATACTTTAAATATGCCTTAAACTTTCTCTGATCTACTCCCTGTGTGTCTGCTCCAAATGTAGACTGCAATTGTCTGGGTAGGAGCAGCTTGTAAGGAAGCATGGCTTTGGGGTTAAGAAAGTCTTATTCAGGTAAGATGTATTTAAGCAATATTTTTAAAGGGAAAACTAGAAGGTATTGCCTGGCAGTAATCCTGTGTAGCTATGATAAACTGCCTAAAGGAATTAAAGCTTAATATTTATTCAAAGAAAGTGGTAGTTCTTTGACTGCATGAGTTTTCTTTGGGTACTCTAAAAATACACTGTTTAAGGCAAGTGTTATTGTTGATACTGACTGACTGGAAATGTAGATATTCTGAATATGCTACTGAACTGGCAAATTTATTCTGTTTGAACAAAGTATTTCAAATGTAGCACTGGTAGATTATATGGTCTTTTGAACATCTATGCTTAATATTTAGTAAATCTTGTACACAAACCTTATATCAGATATAAAGCTAGTTCTTGCTTTAAAGAAGAAAGACAATGATTTCAGTTCTGTCCTGATGATTGCCTTGCATAAGAGTACTATGCTAACATTAACTGAAACCAATCTTGTTATGAGGTTTATAACCTGAAGACGTTTTTAATACCAAAATATCAGCATTTCTGTATTCTTTTGCAAGTATTTTGGCTAAAGGCTCATGATGGTGTAGCTTATTTTTTTAATAATGAAAAAGTATGTTCTCTGTGTTTTGTATATGAAATGATCGCATTACTGGAAGAACCAACGCCCTATGGCTAGCAAGGAAAAACAAATCCACAGGCTCTTGGAAAAAGCCCCCATATCACACAATAATCTGATTAGCAGCGTGTACAGAGGGTTAAATATTAACTGTGCCCTCCAGGATGTCTATCATTCTTTATTTGAAAAAATGCAACACTATCTGTAAACAACTTTTATGACATTGCATGCGGCATCCATGTTTTTTTTCTCCTTGAAATTAATCTAATAAACCTAAATGTGGTCAAGATAAGTATAAAACGTAAAATAAACAGTCTGCAATGTTTTAGCAGTTTTTAAAAAATGTGTTTACCAAAAACAATCGTTTAAAAAGTGATCCAAGTTTTTAACTACTAACTGCCTTGCTCTTGTTTTGCGAAAACGGTGAGTTAGCGTAGCCTAAGAGTGGTAAAGCTGAAGTGGTTGTCAAGCGATCGAAGTGTTCGCTGGAGGTCAGCTTTCCCTCAGTACGCATCCTAGCCTCTGTACACGAAAGAAGTGCTACGGGCTGGTTATGAAGCCGGGAATAAACGCTGTGGAAAGGCCGAGGGGCTCGGTCACCCCCGCCGGTGCCGGCGAGGCCGGCGGGGCGCGTCAGCACCGCGGAGAGCGCCCGCCCCGGCGGAGCCGCCGCCCTGGCGGGTCTCGGCCCCGCGGGGCGAAACGGCCCTTCGCACCCTCTGCGGACCCCAGCCGGGGTCCGCATCCGGCGAGCCGGCTGCTAATTACGGCCGGGGGGCACCACCTACGTTTGCTGTAATTAAGCATCACGGGTGAGCGAAAAGAAACCGGGGAAGAACAGTGAATGACCCTGCCGTGGCAGTGACAAGAACTAACTCTAGGTGTCCCTCTTGCTTCTGGTTTTAGCACTAATGTCACGCTTTGGGGTTTGCTACTGAAAGTGCTGGAAATCGGAGCTGTTTGTTGTAGCTGTTCACAAATTGTTCTGCAGCATGCTTCTTGCGCAGGAAGCTCTGCGTTGTACCCGAAGCCTCCTGAAAAGGTTTTACATCGGAACTTTTTAAGTGGGCTAAAATTTATGGCAATAATGGTTTAAAAATGTAGTCACTGAGTAAGACTTTTCAGATATTACAGAACTGGAAGAAAAAAAAAAAAAAAGAAGGGCTGGATGTGGTGATAGTTTCTTCCAGCATTAGCAACTCTACTGTCATTCCCTGGTGTTTGTGCAACTCAGCATGGTTGAAACATCTTGGTTTGGCTCACATTTGAGAGTCAGGAAGGAGAGAGGCAGAATAAAACCACCTGTGTTTAAGTGCCCATATTATGAATATAGAACCTGTATTTGCAGAGGTTTGAGTAAGTCCAATTCATGCTCAGAGTATACGACTGAGGACTAGCTAAGGCTGTTCATATGGGCTGAGCAGTTAATTAAAAACCTAGTATTTTATTTGTACCAACTTCTGAAGCTTAATCTACTGTCTTTGTGGTGGTTCACAGTTAAAAACGTAGCTACAAGTTGAACAATTACCTAGTCTCTGCACAAGCAGATGTGTCCCTGTCATAAGCAAGTGAATAATAGTGCTCAGCTGGGGCAACTTCACATCTATTCCTCTGATTTCTGAGTATTGTTTCTCTGCATAGTAACAAAATCTTTCTAGGCTTTCTAAGATCTAACTCCCTCAAAATGTATCCAGCCGACTAATGCGAAAATTGGGAGCAGTAGCAGATGTTCTGCCATCAGCCTCCTTCTCTGAATTGACTTCTCTGAATTTCTTCTAATCTGCTGATGTATAATTCGCACACGCAATTATTCTCGTCTTCACACTTCAATCCAATTTAAATCCAATATGGTGAATGTTGGCCAGTGGTCTTTGTTCCTGTTCTGCTAGCCAATGTTTCTTGTAAGTGTTGCTTGCAAAAAGAATGCTTATAACATATTCTAATGAATGTCCTTCTGCTTATGATATGGTGCATTTTCCATCTAAGTTTCCCCATGTGTTTTATAGATGTCGTCTTTGCTCTGCTCTTGCTAGCAACAGCTTCTCCATGAGGGCGATTGCTGGAAGGTGTGTTTTGGGGGTGGGGGAGGATGGGTAGTGTGACTGTGCGAGTGCTTGGCTAATTTTAAATTAACATCTATTACTGAGCACTGCCAGAAACAAGAGACTGAGCTAGGCGAACGTTAATTATTTTTGATGAAGATCTATGATGGTTCATAGATTATTATAAAGATGGCAGACAGATAACATGAGGTAGGTAATGGTCTTAATCCCCCCACAAGGCTAGATAGAGATAGAGGTAGTGTTTTCTTTCATGCAGCTATGAAAACGATGGTGCTTTTTGGATGGGGATGAATTTGAGTGGGGATGAATGAAGCTGTGTGGAAATGCCTTTTTCCCATCTTTCTTGGCTGTACAGCCCAGAGAGCTGTACAGAGAGCTTAGATAAACCTGACTTTTGCATCACTGAAGTTAGGTGAGAAATAATTGGTCTCATCGCTGTTATTACCTGGTGAACAGAGTACAGAATCTAGAAGTGCTAGCTTGTGGCCCCTTCCCTAATCCTAAAGGTTGCATCTTTCCTCTGGTCAGCAGAAAATGAGACCAGTGTTTTTGCTCGGGTAAAGTGGTTCCAGTCCCATGACAATGAGCAGGGCAAAGACCCCTTGCACCTTTGCAGAAGTGGCTGCCCTGTGAGGTGGGCTAGCTCTAGCTCCTGGAAAGCCCTGCCTCCATCCAAGAAACAGCACTTTTACCCAAAGTCCCTTTCATTTGTGACCAGTTCTGTTCACGTTCTCCTTTGGACTCAGTGCCATAGTCTCTGCAGTCAGGTGAAAGTCACAGAAAGCCATTGCCAGGCTCTTCTGATTTCATCCCAGATAATTTGGTTTCATTCTTAGAAAACAGATGGGTCTCAGATGATTAACACAGCAACAGCAACAGGAAGCAGTAAGCTTGGCATCCATCACATGGCTGCAGAGAATTGGATTCTATCTGTAGTCCTGTGAAGTCAAGCAATAGGGCAAAACTTAGCTTCTAAGCAAAGCAAAAACTGTGCCCGTGAGAAGTTGGTGCAAAGCTTGGGCGCAGGTGCCGGGAGGAAACCTCACAGAGGCTCCAACTCAGTGGACACCCAGTGAGTGTCTGTTTTTGTCAAGCTCTTGGCAGGGCAGAGGATGAATCATCAGACCTATGAGATGATGGAAAGGGATCTGTTTGAGTAATGAATGTGATATTCTCCAGGCAACTTGTTCTGTGAAGGACTGTTTATGGTATTTTGTCATGTAGTAAAGTGGCCTTATGTTAAGTTTGATAGTGGCATATAACCCACACTTCTAGTGTGTCCCATGCTGAGATGTAAATATTGCAGGGATGATATGCTGTCATTTACACTGATGTTTCTGAGTGTCATCATGCTGCGAGGGGCGCAAACAAACTTCTGTGCATACTGATGAGGGAGGATCTTGAGTGTATTTGCAGTGGGCAGAGATAAGTTGGCCAGTTGCTGCTGCAAGTCCCTAGCTCAGATTGAGCACCTGGAGACACCGGAATAACGTGTTCCTAATTTGGGAGTGCGCAGACTGCTGGGAGCTGATCTCTTGTGTTTGTTCTGTGACCTTTCTAGGTGATTGGCACTGATCTCTTATGCACTGGAGAGATGATCTTTTGTGGTTGACATTTTGAGATGACTGAATATGGATTAACCTAGGCAAAACTATTTCTGTTTTCCACCTTCAAACAATGCCCTCCTTTTCCAAAAATGTCTGCTCCACCAGGGGACATGGTCAGATCAAATCCAGTTTTGACTGAGATAGCGCGCTAAAGGAATCAGAGTTCACAGTTGGGAAGGGGCAGAGAAAATGAAAATTTTCTCTGAGAATCTGAGAGGAAACCGGTGCTCTTGATTTGAGCTCTATCGGCCATCTGAGCATTTAGCAGGGAGGGTCAGTCACTCTGAAGAGGCTCAAATTCTTGTCTGCGTCAGTGAACCTTGTCCTAGCAAACATGTGCAGATCTGGTAAGAGAACCGCATCAAGATATGAGAGCCTTTTGTAATGCATTAGGTGCATAATTATTTTTTAAATGTCTTGGTAGTCTTAATAGATGACTCGCGTGCTTCCAGATAGGGATGTGCTTCTCTGCTTTGCTGGATAGGGGCCAGTTTCTGCACATCCAGCCCTGTGCACCACAGATTTGTTCTGTAACGGGAAACAGACAGGGGTCTCTGGCTGGTGTTGGGATTCATGATTCTGCAATCTGAGAAGACAAAATTCCACCAGCCGCCTACTCCCTTGGACTGTGGCATAGACTGTGCTTCCAGGTGTGGAAGGAGTGAGCTCTTGTACAAATGAGTCCAATCGACGTATCTACACTGGTGTCACATGAATTTGTTTTGTTTTTTCCTGTTACTGACAGAACAGCAAAGCACACTTTGGCAAAGGTGCATGGCACAGGCGCGCACAGGAACATCCATTTCACCACTTATAAGCGCCTTACAAGCATCTCACATAGATATGTAAGAAATACAGAAATACAGTTGATATAAAGCTGGTTATTAAAGTGCATATTGATTATTAAGGTTAATTTTAAGGCAGCCCAGTAGCTTAAATATCATCAGATTTGAGCTCTTTTTCTGGAGCTACCTGAAGGCCTCGTTCTTCCACTAATGCCGATTACCAACTTGCACATAAAAATAAACCTCTAGATGACCTCTCAATTTGGCTCAAATCTGCAAAATTAGGCTTTCTGGGGTAATGAACTGACCAGAAGACTGTACTCATCCTCCTGCAAAAAGCAAGCAGAGAACATCCTGGCATTTCCCATTTTGCAGAGCCGCTGGCCAGCCACAGAGCTGGCTGCAGAAGAAAGGCTGAGTCATTTCCATGGGATGTCTCACGGAGGAGCTAAGTGATGCAAGGCTTGGGTCTGAACAGCTCTGTTTCCTGGTGAATAGTAATTCTGTTTACTTAGAAGAGAAAAAAGTCACTGGGGGCCTCAGTGCTGCTGTGTCATACCCGACTGGATGAAGTCTTGTTTATCTCGATGAGAAAAGGGAGAGCAGTGATTTTGGTGGCACTTTTCAGAAAATAATTCTGTAGTTGTTGGAAGTGTTGGCAGTAGAAACAATCCCTGGATTTGACTCTTAAGATTTTTTTTGTTCTGTTTATTCTGTAACAGCAGTGGCATGTCACTCTAGATGTTACAAGAGCCTGACATCCCATGCCAGACTGAAATTTTGTTGTTACACGGACGCAGCTTCAGCCTGGTAAATGTAGAGGGGCGATATGGGGGTTGCGCTGGCTTGAGTTGAGGTGTGGAGCGGGCTTGTCTCTACTTTCATTCAGTGCGTGTTTTATTCAGCATCTGCCTATAAATCTACTATGAATCTACTATAAATCTCTAGTTCATCTTTTGGTGCTTATCTGTAGGGGAAGACTATTTAGTCTTGAGAGTGGGATGTTTTGAAGGTGCTGGCAGTGAGCTGCTGCTTTATGAGAATGTGTCAGGAGGACCATTAATGCTTCTACAAGGCAGAGAGGAGATTGGGTCCCTGGGCAAGTGGCTCACGTGCCAATCACCGGTTCGCTTTCACAAGCCATCGGAAAGTGCTGTCTCTCCTCCATGCATTTCTTTGTCTGACAGCAGTGTTACATCAATATGCCACTTTGCACCTTGATCACATCTATTAACATTTGTGTGCTGAAATAGGATAGATGATCAGTGGGGAGGGAGGGAGGGAGGAAGTTCCCCTGTTTGCAGGCCACGCACCCGCTGCAGCGGGCACCTGCGCTACAAAGCCTCTGTGGCTTGTCAAAACCTGGAGTTTGTTTCATGACAATACTGCCCACAGGTGCTCGGGATAAATTCAAACTTATGGAAAGACAGCAGTGCTCTGGGACCTCCCACAGCACAAATGATTCAAGGAGATGGAGCATTTCCTCTAATTTGGTAACGTGGCCAATGGCCCTCAACATGCGCTTTGGGCCAGTGATAGTGTTTTGATGCTTTTTCTTGCAGGAGTCAGGCAGGGAGGGCAGCACACGTGTTTTGGTTGAAAACCATGTCCTATATTAGTCCTAGAGCCGATCCTGGTTTGGGATGTTGAAATTGCAGCCTTTATTTTTACCTAAGCCAGGTAACTTTTGAAGACTCAAGTGTGTTTTAGTGAGTGAGATCTTTGTCTACTTGAAAATAGTGGAATTGCTGCTGGGTCAGATCCCAGCTCCAGGTCAGGACGTTGCCCTGTCTCTGACGGTAACTGTAGCAGATTTACGGTCCTGCAGATCTGTCCCTTCCTGATTTCTTAAGAGGTGCTTAATTCTTGACTGGTATTGGGCTGAAGTTTTACTCTTTAGCTTTAAGTCCACTCGGTTACAATAATCACATAAAAAGAAAGAAGACATATGCTCAAGGCATTTCTGGTTGCCTTCTACATTCAAAAAGTGGCTTGGAATGCTATTTTACTTTATTTTACCTTTTTAGCATGGAAGGGAGTGAACAGCTCTTGTTGTTCAAATAAAATAAAGCTGTTCTTCAGGTTTTTTATATCTGTGAAATTGAAGCAGTCCAAAGACTGGTCCTGTACCAAAGGCGTTTTCCCAATAAGATCTGCATTTTCGTATGCCATTTATAGTAAATGAAGACATGTTTGTAGGAGTACCAATAGATGGAGAGGTTGATCATGCAAAAAATCTGGATGACTGTTTTTTGAAACTTAAATCTGATTATGCATATATGCTATTTTTGTTCCTCTCTTTAGTTATCTGTCAAGGAACATTTGTGCAAATGAATTTTCTGTATGGATTTTAAGCAAGTGGACTAGAATGTTGGCAGAAAGAAATCGTAAATACTGTTTTTATAGACTGCTTTTCCCCAGAATTTTCAAGGTTAGCTGAGTTCTGGTTATTTATTCTGAAAATGAAATATCGTGTGATATATAGGACAGATCACAAAGAGGAAGTTCCACTTTGGTCTGAAGATCAAACACTGTGTTCCAAACTGAAAATTTTTATAAAATCATGGATGATCCTCAGGAAAATGAATCTTGTGTCTGTATTGGAAGTAGAGAGATGGCGAAATTCATAGTCCATTATTGGTGAGTTGAGTAGGATGAGTTATTAATAATAATATCCAATAGGCTGTCTCTTGGTTTGGGTTTCACATGTCTTATGTGAACTGGCAGACAAGGGTAGTGGTGGAATTTGTGAATTACAGTTATTTTTACCCTACTGTTCAGCTTAAATAAGAAATTAGGAGTGTTTATTTAATACGAATATTTGGACACCATGAAGTGCCTCACAAAAATGTAGGAAAGTATAGGTAGGTATGTATGTATACGCCTGCATCTTACAGGAAAAAGGTATTGTGGATGGGTACGTGGGGCTGCTGATCTGATATACTGTATCAGCAGTCAAGGTCTCAGGCCATGATGGCACACATTGTGATTTCAGTTGGACGGACAGCATCTTCAAAATTTGTACCTTTTGGTCATTTCTATTAGTAAGGCCTAGGTAGGTGGCATGTTTTATTGAGACAGAAGTTCCAGGTGGAGGAAGCATTAGGATCTGTTGTGAGCTATTTCTAATCCCATGACTGCATGTAATGATTGCAGAGGTACAGTGAACTGCACTTGGAGCTTTTTAAAGTGAGGAAATGGAGCAGAGTGGTCTTCTGTGCACGCCTGCTCCTGGAGAGGGTAGCCCAAGGAGGGAGGGGAGGACACGTGGCTTTTCCATGGGCAGGCGTAAGAGAGGAGGAAAGAGCAGATGTACTGCAAAGCCTGGTGTAGGCAGAGATGTGAAGAAGGCTCGTGGGTACACCTGATTGAGGCAGAAGTGCTCTCCGTAAAGTACCTTCCATGGAGGGAGAGAGATGATCCTATGGGGTCCCACTGGGAAACTTTAGATGCTTCCCCTGCAGTTCTGCCCACGGGAGCCCGTCTCGTCCCACTTGGGTGCTTCCCCTTCAGTGCTGCCCACGGGAGCTCGTTTCGCTCCGCTCGGCTGCTTTCCCTGCAGTGCCACCCATGGGAGCCTGTCTCACCCCACGGGCAGGCAGGGAGCTGGCTGCCAGTGGGACATGCCTCTGGGGCACACCTGAAGCCATGTACTGTGACACTTAACCACGTGTGTCGAGGGCTCTGCCTCTTTGGGTCCCATCTGGAGAGCCCAGGGGAAGCCCTGAGGCTGGACCTGGCAACCAGGGTGCTGAGGACACTTAGCTCCCGGGCTCAGCTGGCCAAAGGCTTGCTACCTCCACACCCCTTCTGAGCTCAGCTCCAGCAAGGCACCAGCTCACAGGACATACCACCCTGCTGTGACATCCACGAGTGACTGCAAGTCCCCTCTGTCTCCGGGATAAGTTGCTTTGATAGTTGTTTGCCCTCAGGGTTACGCATCTCTGTCTTGTTTCCCCTTTGAGTTGGCCTTATGTGGGGCTCTGGCCGTTGGCAGTGTGCAGAAGAGGGTTGGAAGAGTTACCAGAGCACCCCAAGGACCTCCTGCCATCCTGTGTGCTGGGGCATGGATGTGGGCAGGTTCTGCATCCGCTGTGCAGAACATGGGCTGCCCATGTCTTTAGTTGCCTGGGACTGTTCCCAGCCCCAGATGGCCTCAGTGGTGCCCAGGGAGCAGCAGAGCCACCCTCCCGCATCCCCCCGCCGCTGTCACTTCCCCTGCGTGGCTCCCACGTTCCCAGCACCACGGCTGGCCCCGGTCCCCTAGCCGCTCGCACAGCCTGGCCCCGGCTAGCTCGAGCCCAGCACCCCTCCCTTGTGCTCCAGGCCAGCAGGATGATAAACCCTGCTGGCTTGAGAGCGTGGCCAGGGGATTGAGGAACAGGGAGGCAAAGAGGGAGAACATGGAAATTACAAGGAAATGGGTTTTCTAGTCTCTGCTAGAAAACTGGATTTTAGAGCAGGTGTGGGAGGGAAGGAGAGAGAGGCAAAAAGCCTCCAATAAATGGATGAGGCAGAAGGGGGGGACCTTCCTGCAAGGCTGGGGAAAAAGGTGAGGGGCAGCGTGTCCTCCCCACCTCCCTGCCCATGCCGCCGTCCTGCTGCCCGGCCAGGTGGCCTGGCTCTGCTGAAACCCCGGCGCCGGGTGTTTGCTCGTCGCAGTCACGGCTGTTTGGGTGTCTGTGCCTCCCCAGGAAGTGGCCCTGGGGCCAGCAGGGACCTCAGGCAGCTGGGGCGGCTCTGTCCCCTGCTTCCCTTCACCCTGCTCCCTGGGGCCTCTCCTGGCGACTCCCTGCACAAAGAGCCGCCGGGCAGGTCTCCCGCTCTGCCTTGCACTGAGAGGAGGAGGAGGAGGAGGAGGAGGGGAGGGTGGTGATAAGGGGCTTGCTGCGTCGCCTCGTTTCTGTAGGCAGCGCGCAGCTCCCGGGGTGTGTGCGAGCCGGTGCGTGCGTGCATTCGCTGCCTGAAGACTACTGCTGCTGCAGTGCCGGCGCTGGTGCTGCTGGCAGCGAGGCATCGGGGGAGCTCTCACTGTTTACCGAGTGCTTACAAGTGTTGCAGTGCAAAAGCCGGGCGCATCCTCAGAGGGGAGGCTGTGCTGCAAGCAGCACCTGTAAGGAACCGAGGGGAAAAGGCTTCCCGAGACGTGGGGAAGCAGGCAGGCAAGGCTTCGGGTGCCAGCACCCCCTCCCTGCATCTCCATCGCCGATTACTTTGGATCTCTGCTTAAGGGAGAAGAGGAAAAAGGATCCAGAAAGCCCCTGCAGCAGGACAGACCCTGCTGGAGGCTAACAGGTGTTTGCTGGGATCTGAATGGGGAGGGCCGGGGGAGGGAGAAAAGTTCCCTGGAGAAACCGGGGCCAGGCAAAGATGCGATGATCTTGCACCAAGTGGATGTGCCATGTCTGCATGCGAGTAGCGTGTCTGGGGAAGCTCGGAGGGATGCCTTGCAAGTGAGCTGTTCGATCTCCTTCAAAACACTCGTCTCTGCCTGCAAACTTTCCCCTGCCAGAAGTTGGGAGGAATAAAAAAGCACCGGAAAACCAGAAGGGGAGATTCTCAGCCAACCAAACCGTGTGAGCTAAACTGTTGCATCCCAAGCCGGGGCTTCGGTGCGAGCGTCCCACCGGCGCCTGCCCTACTCCCAAGCCGGTCGGCGGCGGGCGCGTGGTCGCGATGCTGGCTGCGGTGCCCGCAGCCGGCAAGCAGACCCCGCGCACCTGAGCCGCCGGCGGCGTCGAGGCCGTGGCGGCCATGGCTGCAGCCATCGCCAGCTCCCTGATCCGCCAGAAGAGACAAGCCAGGGAGCGGGAGAAGTCCAATGCCTGCAAGTGTGTCAACAGCCCCAGCAAGAGCAAGGGAAGCTGCGACAAGAACAAGTTGAATGTGTTTTCCAGGGTCAAACTCTTTGGCTCCAAGAAAAGGCGAAGGCGGCGACCAGGTTGGCAAGGGTTATGGGTTCGGGGACTGGTTTTGTTTCATTTAATGCAATCTGCGATGTTCATCAGGCATGGGGAAAGGGAGGCTGGGGACTCAGGGCTGGTATAATTAACGTTATTGTGCAGACATTGCCACTTCTGGCTTTTATAATCCAGGAGACGTGGGTACCGATCCCTTCCTTGCTCATGTTCATCCCTTTTATTTGGATAACACACACCATTGCTTTCTGCCTCACTTGCACACACGCTTCTACCCATGTACCGGTAACTCGGCAGTCTGTCCCTCCATTACACATGCACAAACACACGTGATTTATTTGTGGGGGAGATGCTAGCAGGGAAAGCTCCCCCATGCACACCTCCTCCAGTCGTATATTCCTCCTCTGTATGTTCAATAACTTGGTAGCCTAGGGATCTGGGTTTGTGTTCCTGCTTCGCACGGTGCCTGTGCCTTGCTTTATTATTTGCTAATAATGTTTGCAGGAGAAGAGCCTTTTTTGCTTTTGCTAGTGCCTTTCAGAGTTTTGCTTCGGCACCCTATGCCTTTCTAGGAGCCGCCTGCACCCATCAGCCCTGCACGCATGGTCCTCTGCGCCAGAGGTGCTAAAGATCAGGCGTGAAGGCTCAGTCCTTGTTCCCAGCGGTTTTTGCACATGGGAGGAGCAAAAACCCTCTGGTAACGTTGCTCTTGCTTTGCTGTGCTGAAACACTGATGCCGTTAGCCACTTAACCTGTCTGCGTTTCTCGGCACCTCTTCTGTGGCTGCTTCGCTCCAAATCTGTGAGCAGCTTTGCCGTGTATTATTGCTAAAAAGCCAGGGTGGTGGTTGGGCTCGTTTTCCGTCAGTACACTTATTAAAGTTTGCTGATAGGAAGCAATATACTTATGCAAACTGTTGTAAGCTTTTCACCTTTGCTTCCTATTAAAATGAAGCATAATAGCAGAGCTCCCCTAATTTCTTTCATTACAAACACAAGGAGCCTTACCGAGACATGGGAAGTTTGGGTTAGAAATGATAAATTGTATCTTCACAGTGCCTTTATCTCTGAATTTAGTCGCTTTGGAGCAAGCTGCTGAGAACGCATCACCTCCTGACAAATGTAATTGTGTGAAATGGCTACAATGCAGATGTCATTGGGATTCAGTGGAAGTAGACCTCTTTTTTTGCAACTACTGCTGGTGCATTACCTAGATGTTTTCTTTAAATGACAGCAAATCCTGTTGCTGTTTAGTTTTTGGTCTAGAATGCTCTAAACTGATTTGAGATATTTTACTTTCTAACTGTGAATATGAGGATGATTATGAAAAAAAATATATCCAGACTATGTTGTTTTGATCTCTCTTCTTCTAGCTGATGAGGTAATTACCTCAACCCTTATGGTACTGTTTATTTTGCTGTTCCGCACATTGTTGGATTTCAGGGTCCCCCCCCTATTTTCCATATGTTCATTGAGTAGTTTATCACTTTGGATGCTCCGTACTCTTTGGAGCGGCGAGGAATGGGGGTTGGTTTATTAGAGCTGCAGCAGTTCCCGTGGCAAATGTTTGCTGCTATATATTTAGGCTCTCAACTGTCACTACGGCTCTTGTTAGTGCTATCTTAGTAGTTCTCTTTTTCCTCTCCATTTAAGAAATCACACCTTTTTAAAAGGCAGAGTACACTCTTTGCCAGCATATCCCTAATCTTAAATGAGATAGGGCTGAGCTCCTGAAGCCAAACAGCACGCTGATGGAATTTGCATTCGCTGGAAGCAGATTTGAGTGTGCTACCTACATGACAATAGAAAGTGGCATTTAATCATTTTGGCAATTGATTTTTCTAGACGTGAATTTGATCTCAGCCTAAATGAGAAGTGTTGCAAAGCTGGTTGCCCTGCTTTTATCTCGGGTCTTTTTCCTTATCTTACTCTCGAGAAGAAACCAGCAGGTTTGTTTTAGCATCCTGCTCGCTTGGAACGGCACATCCCGATTTCCCACATTAATCTCACTATTGTTTTCTTACAGAGCCTCAGCTTAAAGGTATAGTAACAAAGCTATACAGCAGGCAAGGATACCACTTGCAGTTGCAAGCAGATGGAACAATTGATGGAACAAAAGAGGAGGACAGTAGTTATAGTAAGTGACATCAGAATAAATGGTGTGTTTGTGAATTGTGATGTCTCCTTCTTTCCATATAGGTCCTTTAAAAATTGGTGTCCTAGGATGACTGAGTGAGTGGAAGCAGCATTAACACCTTGCACACTGTGCAGGAGTCTTTCAGACTTACTGGGTCTGAAAGAAATGCAAATAAAAATCGCTTATGAAAATAATGAACTAGCGAAGGTAACTATGACACATATGACAAACAATGCAAATGTTATCTCCATGGTAATCTAGAGAAGTTCATTGCTGTCCTTTGGATTTTATTAATTTTTTTTTCCGACACAGAAAATTTGCTCGCCTACTCAGAGTGCCTGAAATAGAATAACGCTATCTCTGCTTTTAAACAGGGCTCATTCAAACAGAGCTGGGTAATTCCGGATAATGAGAATTCATCATCATTTTAAAGTTCACATTTACCAATTTTTTTTTTTTTTTTTTACCCTTTCTGCTAATACTAAGCTTAATTATGACTTTAACATTCAACTGTTTTTCCCTTGGCTTTTCTGTGAAATAGCTTTTTTTTTTTTTTTTTTTACAATCTTTGAGAATTAATAGAAAGCAGGAAAACATAGAAAGCATAGAATTGGTATGTGTAAATAAAATATTTACGTGTTTCACATAGTTCTGTTTAGCTTAAACTAAGTTTTCGCTCTGAAGAAGGAGTTATGAGGAGCAAGGAGATTGAGAAGGTATTTCCAGCTGCTTAGACAATAAACCAGAAAATCAACAAGCAACCCTTCTTTTTGACCAACATCTTTAATTATTGAAAGGCACTGATTTGAATACCCTCTTTTAATATTAAAAATATTTGCAGGTGAAGCATCATTTCATTTTTACAGGGCACTTAACTATGGCAGGTTAAGAACTAGAACGTCATAGAAAGTTATCATATCTTGTCTGTCCAGTCACTCGCTGCCATCGTTTTCCTGCTCCTTCTTTACTACTTATCGCGTCCCTGTGTTAACTTCTGAGCGACACGAGGGATTCAGGCATGCTGCTGGAAGAAGATCTGTCTTCTGCGGCCACTGAAGGTGCTAGGCATAAGGCAAAGCGCGCATGTAGGATCTGTAAGGAGGCCTGAGGTCTGGTGTGAGGTCCCGTCTCACCCGTGGCGAAGGCGCACACAGAGCAGGAGTGCAGTGCCGAGTGGATGCCGCCGTTTCATTGGCGTGCTCCTCGGTGGGACGAGGCCTCCGCAAAACCTACCCTGAGGATGATCCTTATGGATTTGATATTTATGATTAAAAAAAAAAAGGTATAGATTTTTCAAGATAATTATTTATTGTCTTAAAAAAAAAAAAAAGAAAGAAAAGAGGAATAGGTAAACCTTACTTTGTCCAGCGTGATATTGTTACAAATTTTTAATGTACTGGAGCAAATATCCAAATGTACAGCTTATTTCTCAAGAGATTGTTTCATTCAAATACTTTGCTTGGAATTCTTTTAATAGGGATTCTGGTGTTCTAAACAAGAAAAAATTTTGGGGAATCTGTTCTTTTGACATTCCTAACAGTTGTATGAATTTCTAAGATAGTTTTGTTCCATTGTGCCCTTAAATTTACCATAACCTGACAGACTACAAAGCAAATCATATAAACTTCTTGCTGCTGGAAGCCAGTCTTCCAAAATGCTGAATACTTAAAAATAACAGACTTATCCCAGAAATGGTTGTAGCTGTGCTGCAGTATCTAAGCATTCAGGAAATAGAAGGTTTTATCATAAAAAGCACATGCATTTGTATATGTTCCTCTTTCATGTAAGATAAGTGTATAAACTAAATGTCCTCCAGTCCTGAATTTGTTCTAATGGCAACATTTTAAATGGCATTAGTAAGAGAAGCTGATTTATGCTATGGATCAGAGTCCGTATAATGGGCTTCCTCCAAAGCCTTGCTCGCATGAATATTAAGCAGATCAGGGCCTCTAAAATCCTTTCTTCTAATTTCTGCAGAGACGTTTCTCGCTTGGCCTGCAGGACTCCTAAGCCCCTCCAGAGGCAGGGACACGGTTTCTCCAGTCCGTTCCCTCCTCCCTTTGCACCCCTGAGGGAGATCATCGCTGCTCCCTTTTGTCTCCTTTATTGAACGTTTGTTTGGAGAGCATTTGCTTAGCATTGCAGTGAAACGATTAAAACTGTTTAACAATGAGGGGAGCACCCTCAAACTCAGAGCCCTTCAGCTGGGGCTGGCAGAGCGGAAACACAGGGCCAGGGCTCTGCAACTGCATTTCTTGGAGCAAACAGTAGCGGTAGTCCATCTGCTCTCCGGGGATTGCCTTTCATTTCCATTGCCTCCCCTGCACGTGCCAGCATCCAGAATCCAGCTTCTGAGCTGTGCGCTTCCTGGGTAGGAGGTTTGCCTAAAGATCCCCTTTGGCTCCTAACTAGGGAGCAATTATTTCAAGCTCTGCAGACCCGCTGCTTCCCACGGGGCTCCCAAATCCAAGGTTGCAAGCACAACTGCAAGGAGTTTAAAAGAAAGCTGGGATTTCAGAGCACAATTGCAGCAAGAAGGGGAATACGAAGCTGAGGAGTTGTAATATTCACTGGGCCTCAATTTTAGCCAAGAGTCTGTGTAATTTGAGGAAGTGCCTCATGGAGAGGATTTCCTGGCTCAGAACCAGATTTTGCCTTGTTAGATGTACTAAATAGGGCAAGGTTTTAAATCAAGGCAGAATTTATTCCCCAATTTTGGCATGGCAAAGAGATTTGTAGACTTATAAAATAAATACATAGGAAACAATATCTTGTAGAAAGCGTGTGAAGGTCCAGGTGGCCACGCCAAGGACAGCACAGACTTCACAGTAATGTGTGCATTAATAAATCCAACACAGTAATGTGTACCTTAATAAATCCAACTGTGGCCGGCTGCCTCTCTCTTTTGCAGCTCGTTCTCTGTCAGCTTGTATTGCGCAACGCCCATAGCAAAGATCATCTCTCCCTTAGGCATCACCAAGCTTTTCATTACAGTGGATATTATGTCCTTATTTTACACAACGTGAGTGTAATAGGAAAAGGCTAGGATACAAATAGTTAGTTACTGTTTTATGCTAATGCAAACTGATCATAGAAGCAAACGGTTCCTTTTGCTTGGGCCTTTTTGCCACCCTTTCTGTCATACCTGCCCACATGAGGGTCAGAGCGATAGTACCTTGTACCTGTTGTCCATGGCAGCGGGCGCTTGCAGAGAAGGGGCTGCCTGGCTCTGGTTTTGGCCCCACAAGCATTCCTCATAGCCAGGCCCCTTACAGCACTATAGAAATTGGGTAAAGCATTGGAGAGGGGTGCGAGGGAAGTCTGGTCCGAAGCTGGAATTTGCTGTGATGTAACATGGAGGGAAGGAGCAGATGAGAGCAGGTTTGGCTGCCCAACGCCGAACTGGCTCTTGCTGCCCATGTTATTGGATTACACAGACTGTTCGGGAAGAAACGTAGCTAGTGCCCACGGAGCTAGCCAGGGCCCTGTAGCCTTTAGGCTCCCTGATGTTGCTCGCCCATGGACTTGCTGTTGAGCAGGGACAGTGGGAGCAGTGCCTGAAGGGGACTGTCCTCTTTTTCTTTGTGGCCACCCGGCCCCCCTCTCCTCGGAGGCAGTGGCTGGAGCAGCCTGCTGCGTGTCCGGCTGTGCCGCTGGTAGGAAGGGGTGGCCGTGCATGTCTCTTGACAGCCAGGCCTCGCTCCTTCGGCAGAGGCAGAGCAGGCAGCAGAGCCGGGCTTGCTTTCCTGTGGCCCTTTTGCAACTTCTGATAGTCCGTGGCCCCTAGCAGGTGCCAGTCCAGCAAAGTCAAAGCCAAGCTCTGAACAGGCAGGTGCCTTGCCTCAAACCAGAGCGTGTATGGGGCGCCAGGACGTATGTGCCCGTTTTCGGCCAGAGAATAAGTTCAGCTGCTCAGGAAAGCAGCTGAGCATCCGTCACAGCAATGTCCCTGGCCCTAGCCTGGCTGCGGTCACTCAGCCTCGCATCTCTGCTCGCTTTGCCAAGCACAGCACGGCCACGAATCACTCGCTAAAACTGACCTCTGGGGCTTGTGGCTGTGAGCTGCGTCTTCCTCACTGCCTTCGGCTTTGTCCTGTCCTCAGCTGATTTACCGGCAGGTTCTCAGCCCTGTTTACAGTGGAGCCTGTCTACATGGCCTTGTGCTGAAAATACCCAAATGCTTGCTCTGCTCGTAAATATGGCATTAAGAAAGCACCTTTCCAAAGAGATCTCCAGGTTCTGCCTGGAGACTAAGGGCTAGGTTGTGCTCTCCTGCCTGCATGGAGATCAGGTGCTGCTTTTGGGGTCTGGGCTGCAAGAGAGTGGCTCTCCAAGGAAGCATTTGCCAAGTCAGACAGAGAATTCTTTTCTCCTGCAGATTAATTCAAGCATTTGATAGACTAAGAAATCCATAACTGAGGAACTCCTGTATTGAAAAACCATATTTCATTTACCAAAACCAGGATAGACGTAGAGGGTTTTGTTTTAGTGACAAGAAAGCCATTTCTGTGGTGGGTGAGCGCGAGAAGAGGCTTTATGTGTGTTTGTGTCTGTGTGCACGCTTGTGCCTATGAGAGGGCAAGAAAAACATAGGTGCAGGTTTGCGATCTCCGGCATTTGTTTGCGCTGACCGTTTCCGCCAGCTCTGCTGTTTACGACCGTCGTACAGAAAGCGGAGAGGAGGCTGTTTAACGTTTCGAGGTGCCACGGCCTCAGAGCTGCGTGGCCGTGGCGTGCAGCCCGGGCCAGCGAAGCCCTGGGAAAACGCGGGCAGCACAACGGGGCCTCGGCCGCTCGCCCGCCGGAAAGCCCGTGGCGCCCGGCTTCGCGGGGCCGCGAGGCTGAGACCGACCCAGGGCAGCACAGGGAGCCAGCTGGCTGCTCCAACGAAGAGACCCTTTTGTGCCGGAGTTAGGGGTGCTGCGCCTCTCTTCACCAGAATTTAGCTAGTGGTCCCCAATCCACAGTACTAGCTTCTGGCCGTGCCTTTCTGGAAGCGTAGGATGTTGATACGTTTGCTCTTTCTTCTTTTTAATGCACTCTTGACAGCCCCACAGAATTTAAGAGCTGTGTTGGATGCTAGTAGGCTGCAAATTTTCTTTTAATTAAATACGATCATTTGGGGTTTGTCAGGCTGAGAAAGGAATTTATAACGGGTCATAATTCTTAGTGTCTGCTTTTGCAAATAATAAGAAAAATATTTCAAATTCATAATTCAATTTTAAATTGCCTTTGGACAGTCACCATAAATACCAAAATTCAGCCTGAAGCAGGCCAGAGTTTTACGGCCAAGTAATAAACCATTGGAATTAAGAGTCAGTTTAGCATTACCTCATCCTAACTCTGCATTTATACAAGAGTCTGGTAGAAGATGCTTTGGGTTATGATAAGAGCTCTTAAAAACGTTCTCAACTCCCCTCACTTATTTTTAATCATATGTATCGAACAGAGTATTGTATTGAGCTGATTATTACTTGTATTCAATTTTGACATAGCCATGAATCTAAGCTATGGCAGAGCTTTACTTATTTTTTCTTAATTTGCCAGTTTACAAACGTGTATTTTCATTTTTTGAAGAGAGGTTTCTCTACTTATATATGCTACCACTGCTAGCGTGTATAGAAGCATAAATGCAAGTAGAACATTTGAGGCAGCTTAATTTTGAGAGCACAGATTTAGGGCTTGATCTAAAGAATATGCTATCATTTCATTTCATTTTGAAGTTATTTAACCCTGTTTTTTCAAATTCATTCTTCTCTCAAAAATAATAAGAGATGAGTTTTGAAACATTTTGAGATGTTAATGACGTTTTAATTTTTCTGAATTTTTCCTTGCTCCTTCCTTTTGGTAAAGAATGTTTACGGAGTTGGACATGAATTTGCGAAAAAAAAAGAAAAGTTTTGATCCTCTCAAAAAGCTTCCTGTTTGGTTGGTTTGGGATTTTCTTTATTTTTTCATTTACTCTTAGCAGAAAAAAAAAAAGCCCAAAAACAAACCAAAAACAAATTAAATATGTTTAACTCTATTCAGCAGATGCTGGATTCCGCTTGTGAAGCGGGTAAGTCATTTCAACTCTCTGTGCCTCCAATTCACCACGTTCAAAATGGGGGAAATGTGTTGATACCCTCTGTAGATAATTTCTGAGCTATTAGTAGAAATTGCTATATAAGACAAAGATAGTAGCATTGTTCTGTAGCACCTATAGAAATTAATATTTGCATGAATGAGTATTTTTTTATTTGGTTCTAGTAATTATGGCTTAATACTCTATCTAATCTTCATGCTTTGAAGGATTAATTTTGCTTTCCATCTCCTTTCTCTCCTAGCTTTGTTTAACCTCATACCTGTGGGTTTACGAGTGGTGGCGATTCAGGGGGTTCAAACAAAATTGTACCTAGCAATGAACAGCGAGGGATACCTATACACATCAGTGAGTAAACATTTTTCATTTTGTTCTTGCTTAAATTATTATAAGAACATAATTAATAATTCACTCTTCCAAGGAACCTGATGCTAACCTGTAGAGATAGGATTTGACAGTAGCTATAGTGGTGATCTTTTGTTTTTAGCTTATGAGTCTCTTGTCATTGTGAATGCATATGAACGTATGGAATCAAATTACTCTTCCAGTGATGTAAACTAAAAGTGAAATCAAAAATCCCCAAGACCCTGTACAGGAAGGAAGCTGTCTCCCAGTCGGTGTGGAGTGGTCGTGCTAATCAGTGTGGGGTGTTGCAGAAAAGGGTCAGCTTTGTGGCTCGCACACATGCCTGAACACATTTTGTGTTTTTCCACATAGTCCTCATCACTGTTATTAAAAGAGATTAGAGAAAGTCATTTTTCTGTTTGGCTAGTATTTTCAAATTGGAATGGAAATAGGTGCCAAAATCTTATTGCTTCAAGCTCCTCAGCGAGTAAAGAAACGTTTCGTTTAGCAGTTTTGATGAAGAACGTCTGTTAATAATCTTCAGTAACGTTTCTCAGGAGACCAAACACTGTTTTCATGAAAAAAAAAAAAAAGATGTTTTCAAAAATAGACTATTTTTCAATTTAAAACATTTAGTTGAACTGTGTTCAGGAGTTTTAATTATAAAGTCTTAATAGGTTTTTCCCAGGGAGGGAAACAGAGGAAAATGTAATTTATTATCTACTACAAATTATTCTCTTCTAAGGACGATTCCCTTAAGGTGCCTTTAATACTGATAACAATTAAGTAAACTTATTCAAATCTCTCATTTGTTTTGCAGTCTTACAGCTGGGACAAGTAGCCAGCTTTGCATATTTTTCCTCTTGTATCTCCAAGACCAAAAGCAAATTAGAGTTGGATATGCTTTGGGAAAAAGTAAAATTTCAGTGAACATTGAATTCCACTTTTCTTTCTTGTCCTAGCTATTTGCTTTGTACTGTTAATCCACAAATCTGTTTATAGGGCTGCAACCATACAGCTGTAGCACGCAAAGCCCACTTGATCCTGTGTAGTCATGGTCTTGTGGCTGCACAGTTGCATTTACATTTACCTTTACATCCTTAGCTCTGCTCCTTCCTGGCTGCCCACTTGCCAAGAGTGCGCCGCGCCGCGCGGGCTGCTGCAGGCCTCTTTCCAGCATCGTTGTCCTCAAAGAATATTACCTCTGGAGTCAAGCGTCGGGGTAGGATAGAAGGATTTGTACAATGAAGGGAAACGCCATCATTGTGCACAGCAAATGTGCTAGGTTTGAGTAGATCAGTTCTTTCACTGCAAGGTCCATTTTGGAAGAATTGGATGTATTTTTACAAAGATGCAAAAATGGGGTGGGGGCAGATTCAGCCACCCTTAAGCTACAACTGATTAGTGACTTCTCAGAGTGACACACAGTGCTGAAGTGGAGGGGACTACTAAGGGAATGAAGTATCGCTTCTAGTGTTACTTTACGTGAGGAAGAGTGGAAGAATATAACCCCAAATTTGTTTAAGTCCAGCTTTTAGTTTGATAGTTGTCTAGGCATCTTTGGCAGAGCTCAGAGATTCAATTTGATTCACTAACTTTTGGTACTTGTGCCGATGCAGAGGTAGTTCTTTGTATAATCTCATACGTTACCAGTGAATGGTGTCTTTCTTGAATCCTTTAGTGTTTGTGTTTTTAATAGTTTATGCTGCTATGAAACTAAGTGGTGCCATCTCTTTATTTTCCCTTTAATTACACTGGTCACCCAAATTTCTTTAATAGGCACCTATATTTTCTTATATTTAAATTTTTCCTGAACCTGATGGGCTTGGCAAACCCTAAACAGACTTTTGGAGTTTTGTTGTGTCCTGAATTCTTATTTTTAAATACTGTTTAACAAAGCCACGTTTGTGTCCATTTAACAGAGAATTCTTGTTCCAAAGAGAGCTTCCACCCAAGTTCTCAATAATACTGTTTTTATCTCCTGGTGTCTTCTATTTTGGTTGTTTTGTCTTTTACAATAATTGTGAGGCGCTGTCTTATCTTCAGGCCAAAAGGTAGCTCCCGTCTCTGTTGCCGAGCCCAACAAACGGACACGAGTTGGTGAGGAGCATCTGCCTGCTGTTTTACCTGGCCTGTGAAAAAGCTGCCAGAATAGCAGTTCCAGCACTTTTTTGTGCTGTAGCTCTTCTTTTGCTGATGACGGTCCTTTCAGCAAGGGATGCAGGCTGACAGTCTCATACATGGGAAATTAGCTCTCTGTTTGGGGTTGGATTCTCAGTTGATGTAAATGAGTCCCAAGAGAGCTGAGCTGATTTATACCAACTGAACATTCACCTGCTCAAGAGAAGCCAACAGGGAGTCCGGGGAGCAGATCAGCCCAAGTAAATGACATCCATCTACTCGCCCTGAGGGTTTCTAACCCCTTCCAGGGAGCTGCTCCTGAATGGGATTTGTCAGGAGCAGACAGATGGCAACATGGGATTGATCAGGAGCAAAAGCCCCATAAATACTGTCAAGTTCCTGAAGCAAGAACCCTGGGAAAAATAGAAGTGTACTTTAATTGCAGATAACTGTAACAGATAGATATGGCATTTCCAGAGAGAAATGAAGTTAGCATTGATGATGTAATGCTATAGGGAGAAAGAATATTGCGATCTCTGTCAGGATCACTTGCATTTAGTTTTATTGTGACTCTAGTACTTCAGTCGTGCTTTTGTCTGTGCAGAGCCGTTTCTTTCAGACTGCATTGCCGAAGGTTATAGACTCTTTCGGCAAATGGTTTGAAAAGCACCCTTCCAATGTGCCATCGTGCTATCCGCTCTCCTTACCCCTGCCGCTGCCTTGTCCTTGATAGCACTTTTCAGTCTGAAGCACTTCCAGACCTTGCACCTGCTAAAGAGGCGATTAAGTCTGTGGCAATTACCCCACTCGTAAATAGCATGGACATCAGGGCTACCATACTACGGGTCCTGTTTCTATGCATTTTGCACTGAATTGCAATACTGAATCAAAGTTCCTTTTTCAGTGACTGCAGTGCATTTTTTGTGTATTTTGTTCCTTGTCTTTATTTTTTAACTCTGCAGCAGCAGAAGTGAGTTAGTTGGTTCTGAGTGTGTTTCGTGTCTAGAAAATACATCCTAGCTGCAATCCGTTACGATTGCTGGCAAAAGGAGTTTATCTGTGGATCTGGTTTGCTCACTTGTTGAGCTTTGGCCTTGGCCTGGCCCCTTCCTCCCTAGCAGTCTGTCAGGATGGTGATTCAGGTATCTGACCTGTGGTTTGCTTTTGATCCAGTGCCTTATACTCAAGAATGAGGTGAATTAGCTCAATGATGCAAGAGGATCAATGATGTATAATAAATCTGTAGAGAACAGATAGCTGTAGTTGGCTGCCAGACTTTATAGATAATTTGGCATCTGTCAGTTAGAGCAAAAATAAGAACTTTAATGTGATGATGAAAGCTCCTCAGGGGCAAGGCAGCAACTCAGCTAAGCAAAAAACATAATATATTGAAATAAATATATAATTATTTATATTAGTTCTATATATATATATATATGCATTGCACGTCCTTACAATGATACGAAGGCGCACAGGTGCTGTTAAGGGGTTAGCTAGACTATGAAGAAAAGGAAGTGGCCGTGGTATCCCATGTAGCTTGCTGTGCTATCGCTGTTCATCCCCATCTGAGGGATGTGTGCCTCCTGATGCCGCTGGATCGAAAATGCTGCTTCTTATCACAGAAGAGCACCGTATTTGAAATGGCTTTTCTCTGGCCAGTTTCCTGCCAAAGTCGGTGGGAGTTCTGCAGCTGCATCACTGAGGCTGAACCCGCCCTTAAGAGGCCTTGTACCTATTGTTATTATTACTATTATATTTGGAGGTACCTTGTCAGGATATGTTTGAAACCATAGCTCTCCTCCTCCTATTTGGCACTTGGGCACCGACTTAATATGAAAACACAGGGCTTGAGTCGTCCCCTGTTACACTGGTGTCATGCTGCTGTAAGACGACTTAAGCAGTATTATGGCCCTATCATCTTATGTAACCGCATAGTGAATCATGTCTGGGCCTTTTGTGTTTTAAGACAGTTTTTATTTTATCATGTTTTTCTTTCCCTGGGTGGCCACGTCTCCCAGCAGATGATCACAATAAATGCTGAGCTAGAGTTTTTCAGATTTCGTAGCTTATGGATACCATGTGTTCTTTCGCCGTCTTGAACAAAACGGTAAAAAATATTTTAAGGATCTGTTTGTCAGACACGTAGGTTTAGAGCTACTGCTTTCTCATTAAAGCAATTGTGATTTGACGGAGGAGGTTCACAGTGGTACAGAGCAGCAGCTGAGTGAGTTTGTTAAAGGGAACGCCTGTATGTGCTAGGTTAAAAGAATTTAGTGTGTTGACTGAATTCTCTATAGGCTGAAGCATAACCTGAAACAGCAAATTTCAAAAAAGTCATTCTCTGATTGTCAGCGAAATGCATGGTTCTCCTATAGAGTGTTTCAGCCATGCATTTGTGTGCTTGTTTGGCCGGGATACGTTGTCAGAATTAGTAAAATTAAATATGTGCTACTCATAGCCTCCTTCTGGCCTGCCGCAGGAGTCCTGCCACTCTGCTCGTGAAGAACGCTTGCTTACCGTCTAGCCCTCTCTGCTTTTCTGGACCGTTTGCCAAAACGTTTGATTTAGTAGTGCCGTATGCAAGTTAGCTCGCCACATCTCAAAGCTGGGACGAGTAGGCTAACCCGGGCATGTACGTAAAGGAGACTTTGAGGGGGTTCTCCTGTTTGGCTTTCCCTTTTTCATCCTTGCACACTGGCTACCAGAAACACCTTAATCACCAGGGGATGTTCACAGGTGTCTCTAAAGCAGCCTTCTAGTTCACGTTGGGAGCCTGCTTCTCAAGGGCTTCAAGCCAGAAGGTACTCTGGAGGAGAACACCTCGTGAACGCCTGCCTGCTAGTGGCTCCTTCGCTGCTGGGATAAGATGAGAGTTTGTCTGAAGCAGACCCTAAAGTATATGGGGTGCAAACGTCTGGTCCTCAGCACCAGTTTCTCCATCTGCTCCCACTGTGCCGCACTACCGCTGCTCACTAAGGTAGAAGGAGACATTTTCTCAGTGTAGCCCTTTGTCCTGAGGAGGTCTGATACAGCCCAGACTATCCATCTTGCCTGGAGCCTTTCAACTCGCGTTGATTCTCATGGAAATTTAAAGGCTGAATGCCCTTTGTAGGATGGGTGTTAGGAAGTATGCTACATGGCAGGCTAATGCATGTTTATGCTTGCTTTGTTAGCTATGCCAGGGTGTCCAATATGTTTGAGTTAATAGAGCTGCTATAGGCAGCTTAATTTTGCCATTTTTTTGTCTCTGATGCCTTCAGAAGAGACTTAGCATGGGTTTAATGGAGCACTTTGATATAATACCCAGTGCAGAATTTTATATATAATTTATCTTTGCACATCATTCAGCTAACATTGTCTTCTGTATGTTAAATAGATTGCCATATACCTGTATTTGGTACCTGCACTGAAAATAAATATCATATGAAGCATGCACGTTGATTATAGCCAAGAGAAGTGGAATGTGATTATACTCTCAGAGTGATTCAGAAATTGGTTTTGGTGAGTTGGAGAGAAGAGAAGTTTGTGAATATTTTAATACTGAGCAGTGCAGTGGAGACCTGCTGTAGCTAATGGGGATGGCTGGGGCATTTATAATGAATTACTGGCAGAGAGCATTTTTCCACCTCAGGGAAATAGCACAAACGAAGAGATAGGGGAAATAATCCAAAGCTTCATCTAGTTGAATTTGCATGTCAGTATAAATCACTTTTTGCCATAAATGGTCAAGTATGGACTATACCTTAATATAGTCCGTTCTCTTCAACGGTAGGGCCTTGGATATAGCAGCAGTGCATTTTTCTTTTCATTGCAACACCTGGCGGTAAGCTGGAGGAACATGCAACGCCCTTGCAGCAAGGAGGACCGCTCTGGCCCTCCTGGGCCCTGGCCCGCTTGTGGGCTGCAGCACCCTTTCTTTGGCATTAGCTGCACAGGCCGTACCCGGCTCCAGCTGTGCTCGGAGCCTCAGCCCATTACCAGGGAGTCTGGCCATGACTTTTGGGGGACGGTTGTGAGCTGAATGGTGCCTCGTGAGGTGGCTGCAGAGCCCGCTGCTCGCGGAGGCAGATGCGCCCTCTCTTCCCCATGAGGCACAGATGCACACAAAGATGCTCTAGACGAGTCTGTGTCTCCCACGTGGTGTGGCACACAGAGGGACCGGCAGCCTGACGCTGAGCTGTCGCGGCTGCCTGGTCCCCGCTCGGCGATGTGGGGCGCTCCCTGCTGCAGGGCCCCTGATGAAATGAAGCAGTCGCCAGCAGCGTGGCTTTTGTAATGTGATGTGCTGTTGATGGGTGGCAGAGGTGGAGGGATGGGTGCTGTTTCGTTTAGGTACTTGTCTCTACTGGAAGCAGCGTGATTCCAGATTTGGGGAAACAGACTGCCTGATGTCTCCTCCATCAGAGAAGAGGAGGGCTTTGCCCTCCCATGGGAGGATTATTAAAGGACGCAGCAAGCTGAAAGTCTTGGAGCTGTAATGTTGCTCCTCTCTACGAGTCATCCGCAAGGCATATGAACTGAGGTGCTGCTGTACATCCATCCATCACCACTGGTGAGAGCTGAGGATACTCAGCACCGCCTAAGGTGAGGTTTCATAAAAGGAACCCGAGCATGAGAAAATGACTCTTCAGGACTGCGTACTGCACACATCCTTGCAGCCCTGCACTTCCATGCCTGTGTAACAGTTTCCAAACAGACTGACTGTTAAATGCAGCAGTAAGATCGCTGTTTGTGTAAGAGCACTGTCCTACAAGATAAGTAAGACAAATGCAAAGCAAGTAAAAGACTAAAAACGCATGCAGTCTCTGTTAGTCATTTACTAATCCATGTCAGAGTCCTGAGGTGAAGAGACTGAACATCTTTAGAAGCTCAGACTTCAGATGCTGCTTAGAGCAGAAGTTGGGGACTCAGCAAGCTTAGAAACAGTGACATACCCCATAGGGCCCAGTTTTCCAATTGGCTGCTTTTCTCACTGAGGTCACCGTGCCACCAAACTGGCATAGTGCAGAAAGAGCCTGGGCAGGATTTGGAGCTGGATCCTGGTTGCTTGCTTGACACCAGGGCTCTGCACAGCGAGCTGCCAGCGTCACAGCCTGGCCCTGAGCCAGCACACAGGGAAGACCGAGTTCTAGGACTTCCCAGTTACACACAGCTCTTCACCGTCACGTTGCAAAGCATGTTTGGCAAGCGAGAGTTGTAAGCAGATAAGGACTCGAGCAGACGGCGTGAGTTGCAAAGCGCGAGAATAAGAGCATTGCCAGGTTCGTGGCGCGTTCAGTTCAGCTTGTATATTCAAATCTCCGAACGGCGGATTACACTGCTGTGATTCAGCACAGCCAATGAAACCTGCGCAGCTTTGCTCTCCTAATTTCACTGCGGGTGCTACGCTTTGTGACCAGGCGATGGAGGTACCTGCTGGTGATATGTGTGCCTACTCCCTGTCAGGGCTAGTCTCTTTTGCAGTTTGCAAGGAAAATATATGTATAGCATTCGTGTGCGTTTTTTAACTGATGCTTTTTTTTTTCCTGATATGTATGAAATATCCTTAAGATCACAAGCAGGAGAGTAAGTTCCCAAACTTATTTGGTTTCTAAGAATTTGGCTTAACTAAAAGAAAATATTGCTATGAAACCCTAGCTGCTTTCCTACGCTTGGCGCTCTGTGGAGTTTCCTCCTGGAAAGGCGTCTCCCTTCCCTTCCGCTCCCCAGAAAGTGCTCCCCTCCCGCAGGCACTGCAGGTCGAGCTAATGAACAGCTCTGAGCACCGTGACTCAGCCGAGCCGCTGCCTCGTTGCTCTCCTTTTGCAACCTGCCGACATGATGGTTCACCCGACTGAAGACAAGCTTCTAAACAAGGAGCAGTTCAACAGCGCCTGAATGGCAGTCTCTAAGGGCTCCTGAAACCAAGGTGTAATGGTCCAGGACATTTACTGGAAAGCACACTCAGGACTTTAGTAGAAACAAACCTGGGAAGGCACTGCAATGTCAAGATTCATTGCACTTATTAAACCTGCGGAAAGTGTTTTCCACTCAGCATGTTAAGCTGGGGAACTCATTGCTATGGGATGCTTGAGGAGGCCAACGTTTCTGTGGGGTTAAAAATCATTTAGGTAAATCCCTGGAAGAAAAACACTGCAAAATATAATGATGTCATATTTGGCTTAGAAATATCCTGAATCGAGGCTCACCAAGGGCTGGGAAAGCATGCTCATCAGATACTGGGATAAATTTCTCTTTTTCTTGTCCTCTCTGGTAGGCATCTTCAGCTAGCCGATGGCGGAGGCAGGTTATGTGGATGGGGGCACCTGGCTGCTTATTAGCACAGACTGAGAAAGACATAAGGGTGTGCCAGCCAGTCTGGCTGTTGGGTTGGTTGATTTTTTTTTTTAAGGATCGGTTTTCAGCAGGCTGTTGGTGCTCTGATGACAAATGTCTGAAAGCATCGCTGGCGGAGGCCATGCCGGCACAGGGGAGGGTTTTTTTCTGGACTGGGGTAAGAGCGGGCTGTAGGAAAAGCCAAAGGAAGAAGGCGGACGTATGCCTCTTCCTGTGTGAGCGCGGTCCAGCGCGGGGCTGGGAGCTTCAGCCATTGCCAGCAGTGCTAGGGCAAACTAAAATTAGGAACTCCTGTGCTAGAAGTAATTAAAGTGCACTTCTGTTCCTCAAAATGACTATCCATCAAGAGCATGCTGGCTTCCTCAACAGATCTGTCATGTGTAGGTATTCAAAGTGACTTTATTAAATGCATTTTTGTGTCTTTTTATCTTCATTTAGCACTGCAATTGTGACAGTGCTAAGAGGAAGCGAGTTAAGTTCTGCTCCGACTTGGCAAGCACAGGAGAAATGTTTACCGCGTTCTAGCCGGTTGCAGCCTTGCAAACCCACTGAAAGTAGCATTTTCCTCACAGAACTTTTATTGCGAGTGATGAAGTGCAAAAGCAGAATCCAGCTTAACTCTAAAAGTTCAAATTGCGTTTGCAGTGTTGTCAGTCCAAATGCATCTTTCAAAAAGTCGCCTGAGCAAAACCGACGGAGAGTCAGTGGGCAAGAAAGAGAAGCTGTAATCCCCAGGATTCTGGGTTTTATGGGGTTGCTTTAGGGAACAGTAGCACAACTGAAGGGGTTTCCGAAGCAAACTGTGTTACTTCAGACACAGAATCTGAATGCCCTCCCCTTGGTGTGGCTCCTCGGTACTGAAATTAAAGAAACCTGAATGAGTCCTACAAAGCAGGACAAACGTGGTGAGTTGTCATATTTAGATTTTCTCCTTGAAGCCTCGTTTCAGAAACTTAACTTTTTAATGTATAAACTAATTCTTGGAGGTAGGTCTACGAACTCCTGAACGGAGAAGCTAAAAAGGGCTACGTCTGGGAAAGGAGACAGGTCTATTCAGTAAAAAATTGTACCAAGAAACTTACATTTCTATACCTAGCTGCTTTCATTAGGCAATCTAGGTTTAATAAAGAAATCCAAAATTTAGAATGGATTAGAAAGCCTTTGGATATAATTCCAATATAATAGCTTTTACTAACAGATTGGATGGCTTAAATAATTGAACAGATAAGGCCTTTCATACTTTGCATTCTGTGGATGCTACAGGTGCTATCACATTGTTTTTCATTTTTGTAATTTTGCCCAAACAGCAGTGAACGTTGAGCGGTACAGTTCTTCGAAAATTAAATCCTCTGGGGAGCTAAGCAAAACAGGAATGATAATTGGTGAAGTGCAGTTCTGTTTATTTAAAGCCTCAGGAGGTATCTAAAAATCATAGAGCAGTAGTTTCAGGAGCACAGTACGAGAGGCTGTCGTCTTCATAAAGCCGTTTTCTCCTTTACTTACTCCGATGAAACTGAATGACTATTAACGAGGGTCAGTTTAGACCCTCCATCCTCATCCCCAGAGCATTTTCAGATGTAAAAAAATCCATTATGACATAGCAATGTTGCTAGTGAACCCAAGTGTTAGCTGGACTTTGAGTTTGGGCGGGCTGGGAACTGGAAACCTCAAAGATCTTGTGAGGTCATGTTTCCTTGAATAACAACTGCATAGCCTAACGTTTTACCAAAATGGGCATAGCAAACTGGAAAGAATGGGTTGTTCTTTACTCTTCCGATGCTTACAACTTCCAACTGAACTGAAAGACCTACCGTATTTTTAAAAGCAAGATATCTCATGAAGCTAGTACACAAACTGGAAGCAGAGTTTCTTAAATGTTACAGTTTTAGGCCAGGTTTTAGGCAAAGGTTCACATCAATTCTCAATCCGTTCTCGTTGTTTCACACCAGTGTGCTCCAATCTAGAGAGGCATCTGCTGCCAGCTGAGCCATACGGACACCAACAGAAAACACGGTAAGGTCAGAGTAAATGAGTGAGTGATCTGAAACAGAGCAAAAAGCTGAAGAAAGTGGAACAGACATGTTTTGAAGTTCAGAACTTTACCCTTCTCCTGATCAACTGAGAGGTTAATGGGCTTGGTACTGCAAACCCTTTCTCATGTAAAGAGGCCTTACTCAAGCAAGCAGATTCGTTGATTGCCAGCCAGAGTAGAAATTAACTTATTCGAGTAAAGTTTGCAGGATCTGGACAGGACAGCTATTGATTTGCAGTGTGAAGTTTCTACGTGATTAAAAATAAACAAAGTATTTAGGAGGCTAGTGAAGCTTAATGACTAAAAGAAGTCCGCACTTGGCTGGCTCCTGGACACAGAGTCCCTGAAAGGATAGAGTCCCAAGGCCTGGGACAGTCATCAGGGATGGCGGGAGAGACAGACCCTGTCCTGGACGCTCAGGGGGTTGTTCAGGGTCATGGGCAACACTCGAGCCCTTGGCTTGGAGCAGTAGTCCCTGGGACTGCCTGTGCCCATGGCTTCATTTTGAATCGTGCAATAGCTGAAATGCTAACGCTTTCTTAACAAACAGTTCAGCAAGTGCAGAACTGTGTGTTGCGTAGTTCACAAATAATCCATCTCTTCCAAAGCTTACATTTTTTGACATTTGCTTTTGGATGGGGGTTTATAATTTTCTGTTAGACTGTATGAAAATCTTTAATACTTCAGATGCTGGGGCACTTTCTGTAGTGTTATCATGGCACCGTGAACACTGCCGTAAGGTTTACCATTTCCTTTCTTCTGACACGTTTCTGTGAAAGGCAGTGCCTTTCTGGTGTCGTGGATGAGCAAGGATGACTGAATGTGTGTTACCACTGTTGGGCGTGATGATGAAAACGGAACCAACTTCACTAACTTATTTTTGAAAATCTTGGCTTTAATTTATGCTTTAGCCGCCTCTGTATGAGACAGAGATTTAATGTGTACTCTAGACAGGGAGACTGGAAACTTGCTCCATGGGCAGCAGAGTTCAGCACAAACTTCCTTCAGCTTTTTCCTGGGAAAGTTCTTGCAGCTGTGATAGAAAAGACCTTCAAGTACTTTATGCAAATTGTTGATTTCTGCCACATTAGTTAATTGTTTCACAAATTTGCATTTCTAATCAGTGAGAAGCCAAAAAAACACCTGTATCCTTTAAAATGCTACGCTAACAGTTTGTATTGCCTTTAATTATGCTTATAGGAAGAATACTAGAATGGCAAGCATTTATTATAAATAACTTTTAGCTCTTACAACTAAACTATAAATAACCTTTTTTCTTCATAAAGTTGTATCTGGTAGCAGTGGCAGGAAGAGGGGATTCCTTGCTCATCAGGCAATAGCCATTGCACCAATAATGCATCTGCCTCTTCTGAGCCCCAAACAGTGTTGATTTGGTAGCGCCAAAAGCATGTGTTTATGTGCCGTCTCTATTGCAAAGCCCAGCCAATGCTATCTTTGGAGGCGAGACAGTAATTTCCCTGAAGATCCTGAATTTTTTAGTTGAGAAGGGGTGTAATCAGGCTTTAATTATTGATCTGCCCGTGGCTTGGGAATATTTGTACTAAGGAAACCAACCCAATCTCTTGTTGTGTTGTTAATCAGGAAGACAAGTACAGTCACCCTAGCTCAGCTGTGAATCATCCGAAGAGCCTTCATTTTCTATTTCAGCCCTTCATTTTATTACCACTGAAATGACAGTAGGAGAAGACAAAGGATTTTTTTCCCTCTCATTTAATAGCAGGCTTTCCTTTGTTGAGTTGTTTTGTTTCCCTCTGGCTCTGACAGTCTTCTAAACAGCAGTTGCTTCTCTTAGGAAACAATTGGAGTTAATGTAGATAATTGTGATAGTTATGGCCTTTACTTTTTGATATAGCAGTTATCCAATCTGTACTTTTTCTACTGAATCAAGGAATGTTGATAAAATTAAGCCATCATTAGACTAAGCTCTCTGGAAACTATTTGCTACAAAAAGGCCAAATCCTAGAATCTTTAATCATTCTCAAAAGAAACTTAAGAGTTACCTAGAATTGGCAGTTTTCTATATGCAGGGAAGAGTTTGGACCTTTAACTGTTGTTTTGGCATTTTTAAACTGTGTCGGTAAAGAGTCCTATGAGATTTTACGAATCATGTAATTCTTAAGCCCAAATCAAAGCACTTGGAGCTGGAGGTAGAAGTGGCCTATTTCCATTTCTGTAGGCGAACAGTAAATATAGGGAACGCGTAAATAGCCCAAATTACTCTTAAGAGCAGGGAGTTTCATGGGATTTGTAGTGATTACTTCGGAAATAAACAAATATGTATTTTCCTTCCACCTGCCTGAAAAGTGGGTTCACAAAGCTGCAGAAAATGTCATTTCTCTCTAATCTTTAAGGTACTGGAAGCCTGATAAAGTTTGACTTCTTGGGGGAAGAACTTCTGAAACACATGTTTTTGCATCCCTACCATTCTGATGCTACAAGCATTTAGTTTATTAATGCAACAATAAGGAGCGTGTCTGTTACATAGTATATAAATCTCTAAGTGAACAAATAGAGGTGGACAACACCCAAATCTTTAAGCAGGATTGTGGAGCTCTGTATCATTACGTACTGGGACCTAAAATAAAACTTTAGTTGAGAAAAACAACAACAACAATAAACAATAGAAATAGGGATTTTGTACCAAAACTAAGGGCTTTTCTCCAAATCTCGATCTCTCCATATTTAAAACTTTTGACTCAAGCTCAACCTGGATTTAGGGCAGCCTATCTTTTTTTCTTTGCCTTCCTCCAACAGAAATCACCGCAAAGCTATCTCTGTGTCTTAACTTCATAGCATGAATTAAATTTCAGTTCAAGACTTTGTTCTTATTAACTCTTTCAACTCTTCCTTGATGCTTTGTGGTAGTACCCAGCTATCACTCTGTTGCTCACATTGGTCTGCGTGACTTAGAAGGACGCAACGATGCCCATAAAAGCTAATTGCGTCATCTCTGAGTGTGAATAATGCTTCATCATAGCTTATTTTCAGAGGAGCATTCTGCTTGAAAAGTTATGTGCCTGCAGGCCAACAGTCACCTGATAATACCAATAACTCCTTGAAAGCTTCTTCCAGTCTATCACATCTGAGAAGTTACCATGCCAGTTCAGCAGATACTCTTATGAGAAAGCTGATCTTAGGATCAACTGTTTTTCAGGCTGCATGTGTTGAGTAAATTGGGATATTAAGAGTAAAATAATCATACTTCTGCTTAGAAAACTCAAGTTTTTTGTTATTTACAGTCATAGGGATCATTAGCTCCTGTGTCCAGAACTCCTAAGTCCCATATCAAGGCTATGACCTTGCCTGGCAAGTCCCCACCAGTGGCTTATTTTTATGGTCAAGTAAAAAACCACTGTAAATAGGGATTTGCAGGAGAAAGACTGACAATCAGACACTCAGCAGTCACGCTAGCACTTTTTTAACATTAGAAGCTCTGAAAAAGTCCCCTAATTAGAGCAACATGCTTGGTCACTGCTTCAGTGAAGGCTGCTCGGACAGGAAGGCTTGCACCAGGGTGTGCAAGGAGGAAACTGAAGCCATCCGGGGGAGTATGTGGAATGGCACATTTCAACTGTCTCGGTATCCACTTCTAGCCAGCCCTTATTTTGCACACCGTACTTTCTCTCCTAACAGGTCACACCAACATTTATCACTATTCACGTCATTCTCTCACTTAAGAAGTGTTTCATCAGTACATGGTATTGCGTGACACTGTATATTACAGCAAGCACAATACAAAGAGCGCTATACCAAGTGGCAGTTCAGCTCAGAAGAGTTCATCTTATTTTTCAAGGTGATTGATATGCACCATCAATGTGGGGGCTGCATATCTGCTCTCAAGCATGTGCGAACTGCCCCTCGAGACATGTTTGGCTGCTCTCCCAGAGCTCCATTCCTGGCCCTGGATTTGGAGCGATGTGCTGTGTGGGATGCTTCATTGGATAGCGCTGAGGAGCTGCAGAGTGCGACACAGGCCTGGTCCCAAAGAGTCATTCCTGCAGTGGAGCATGACCACGTGTTGTTGTCAATGGGTGACGTGGAGTGCTGGTGGCCTGGCCTCTTCTAACAGAGCTTGGGCTCCTTCAGCTGTGTATTTTACAAAACAGGAGTTAGCTTTTGGTAATTTCTGCTAATTTAAAGCGTATTTGTGCCAGCAAATGGATATGAAGGGGTATTTCATAACAGACCAGAAGGCTGCCATTTTCAAACATCATAGAGAGAGAAAAAAAGAAAGCCACATTCCAAATACTTGTCTTACAAATGATTTTAAAGCTTATTCTTGACATGCAGCTGCAGCACCCGTGGATTTTCCTCTGCCAACTGCCCCACAGCCTGAAGTAGAAATAATTCCTTGTGATAGCAAATTACATCAGGGGAGAGAAATCCTTAAAGATCATACTGGTTTTGAAAGCTGCGTGTCTGTGCCGTGTTTGAGAGCCGTGTGGAACCTTTGCAGCGGGTTTGAAGCAGCAGGGCTGGAGTGAACCTTCCTGTGCTGCTCTACAGTCTGAGTAAGTGACCGTGCCCTTTCCTGGCCCCGCTCCTGCGCCCAAAGAAATCAACGTGAGTTAAACTATCACAGTAGGACTGGCCTCCCAGTGAAGGAGACTTCAGCATCTTTAACATCTTCTCCAAGCTAATGAAATAGCTATATACAGGTTTACGTTATGCATAATGTCCAAACAGCTCAGGTGCTGGCTTGCGTCAAAATCTGACATCTTGCAAACCCAGGCGTTGTTAGAAAACGATGAGGGGAATATCGGAAATGAAACCGGGACCTAAATACTACTGCTAGGCAATCTTTCCTGGGCTGAGCCAAAGCAAGCCCCAAATGTCCATAGGCCAAGTCCGTTCTCATCCCCACGTGGGATATGCAGGAGAGAGAAATTACTTAAAAATAACTGAGCTCTTCCTGTCCAGTTAGGTTGCATCCTTGGCCAACCTGTGGCCTGTTAGTGGTAAAGCTATTGCTAACTTCAGTGAGGTCAGGTTTCCAAGCTTATATTTTTGTTTGCGAGGCTGCATTTGTAAGTTTTTGGAAGGAGCTGAGGTGTGCGCTTCTCCACCAGCTCCTTTCTTCTACCCTTTGCTTTCCTTTTCTTTTTATGCGTCTCTGTGAGCGTGTCACGCAGACTGGAGAATCAATCACTCAAAAATCCTATTACTATTCAAGCTGACCTTTTCCTGGATGACGTTATGATCTTTTTGTCCTTAGCGTGCTCCTGGTGTCCTGCTTAGCAAACATTTTGATATGCAGATGTGTGGACAGTTCAAAGTACAGCCATCTAAGCCTGCAGAAGAAGAAAATATCTTTTCAGGGCCCAGTGATCGATGCTTCCACGCACACTAGAGCTGTTACCACCATGGGGTGCAGCGTGAGACCCTTCCCAAAATTTTGGTCATTCTGTATATTTGTGTTCCAGCACTCTCAGGAGTCGAGAGCTTTGCTGTGCCTGTTATCTGTCTTCCTTCTGTCTCCAAACTGAATTCTCCATTTCTGTGACTTTCATCCAAAGAACGAATGCCTCTTTTTCTGCTCTGTAATCCCCGCTCTACGCGCCTAGCTCTGCATGAGAGAGCAGTGACATGTTTACTTCTTTACTCTGTCGTCGTACCTGGGCTTTCAGGAAGTGGCCTGCTTGCCCACTGAAGTCGTTATTAGTATTTCTGTGGATTTTAACCAGTAAGGAATTAGATAAACGTTGAGCCAATTACTCCCAATTTGTGAAGCATATGGGGAACCCATTTGATCCCAATTTCACAAACAGGCTTCTGAGTCTTCACTGTTTTGAATGACTCTTCTAGGTAAGAGCTCAGTTGGCTTTGAAAGAATTTGGGAGGCAAGAGAAGGCATTGAAACTGGTCAAATTAAAATGGACCTAGCGATTTTTTCCCCCCTACCTATGCACGTTACAGTGGATGAAAGCAAATGAAGTATGTCAGTCCAGCTAGCTGCCCCTACCCGTGCCCATGGCGCAGTCAGAAAGGCTGGTGGAGATGAAGCATGGGTGGGTGAGGGAGGAACGGAGACCTGCATCCAGAGCTCCACACTGTCAGTGCAAAGAGCGTGGATGTTAGTTGAAAACCCGGTATTTTTGTGCCTCGTTAAAACTGTGTGTGTTTGTTTTTGATATTGAAGCTTCACTATTATTTCAACTGATTTTCCTCCAAGTTCTGGATAATAATCTCAGGAAGGTTTGACTGGCAGCAAAGATTAGATATTTACGTTTCAGAAACCATTGCTTTTATTTTTTCAGTGGGGGGGTTGGTGATAGGACGTCAAGGACATCTAATGGGAGATGAATTTGGATTCACCTATTCATGTATTTTTCTTCTCTTAAACAGGGCAATTTTCCTAGGAAGTGCCCTATCCAATGGGAACTGTGTGCGCTCAGCCCTTCATAAGAAAGGTCTTTGAGACACTGTCTGCAGAGTACAACCTTTCACTAGCAACAACCCTGTGAAAAACAGATGACGTGTTACAATTTTTACTGCAGCACAATAGTGGAGTGTATTTTGTAGGTCCTTGCGTTTAGTATTTGGTATAGAAGCAAGCTGTAAAGGATTTAGAAACCATGATGAGTCAAAAATTGTGGTTTTATTTAAGCATAGTTATTTACTCTCATGTTTTTGGATAAGATTCTGGATTTCTGAAGCTAGTTAAAGATTTCCATATGCTTTTTTCTTCTTTATTTTCTTTTCTTCTTTTTTTCTAATTTCCTATTTCTTTTTCCCTGGAAGTTGGTCTGGTTAATGCATCATAACATCAGACTCTTAAAAAGCAATTAATATGATTGGGAGGATTTGATTAAAATTTTTCATTACAAAATTATCATTAAAAAATTATCAAAATAATGCAATTTCTTTAATTTGTGACCTTATTTCCTTAGGAAACAAGGCTTAGGTGTACATGCTGTGTTTTTGTGCCTGCTTGGCTATCCATTGATATATCTGACTCCATTCCTAATACCTATAAAATCTTTTAGCCAGTTCTGACAAAATAGAGCAGACTGGTTACAGTCTTCAGAGGTATTGTATTTCTGCGAGTTTTGTGAAACAAAGCAAGGATGGCTAAGGAATAGAGAGCAGACCTCATGGCTCTGTTGAAGGAAAGGTTGCAGTATACTCAGCTCTTACTAGACCTAAGAGAATCCACCAGGGAAATAAGGATTCCCTAAGACTGGGAAAAGTCTCACCATCAGCGTCTACGCTTTATTAGAAAACTGGGCAATCCAACCCATAGGAAAACTAGGCTTCATTCAAGTGACTGTTTTTGAAACTACTAGTTTTTAAGGCCTAGCACAGAATATCTGCACTCTAATTGTTTGGGTTATTGGTTACCTCTGATGCATCAGATGGCACTGAAAATATAACACGGAGCAGGGTCTGTAGTGCCGCCACAGTGTTGCAGGTTCCCGTGGGGAGAAAGGGCAGAGTCTGGAAAGTCTGAATTTGACCAGAAGCCAGGAGTGTGACAAATCAGGGTTCTTGGCTATGTTAGCTCGCTGTACAACAGTATTTAAAAAGCAATCTGATCCAGCAAGCTGATGTACTTGAAAGGTGCTCGCTCCTTTGGCTGCACGGCATGCTAGAGTTGTACTTAGCTGTGTTACTGTTTCTGATGCGTAAAGGAGGCAGAAAATCAGGGTTAGGGCAAAGTCTGTAATGAAAGACTGTGGGAACATTTTTTAGTAATATTCCGCGTTACTGTGAAGGCTAAAAGCCAGTCATAAGAGGTAACACCGCTGCAAAGATCTCTTACAAGACAGATAAGGTTTTTAATCATTAAATCATTCCTTAGTCAATTTGTATGCTTCGTTTTCCTAGCAGCGGTCCTGATCAGCAGAGAGCCGATAGGACAGCATCGACTTGCAGCATTTCTATTTCCAGGATTAGAAACTAGGAAAGCATGTATTTGTGTGTGTGCGTGTGTGTATTTTAAATGCCGAGCTTTTCTTTTAAACCCGGCAGATCAATAGAAGTACCGTACTTCTTTGTAAAAAGGAAAGACGTTCTCATTAATTTTCATCCCCCACATGTAGCTTATTGCATTATACTGCAAATCTCATCTGAAGAATCCTTTCGTAATGTAATATGTTGCAGAAGCAAAAATGGAGCCTTTTACTCCATGTATATTTTATCTTACAGGGATTTGGCTGATACCATTAGTCTGTTTAGTCTGTTATTTGTAGCAAGTGTTTCTTTGCTAACCCAGGTGCACTAATGTAATTCATCAAGATGCACAAGCACAATTTATTTAGCACCGGCTTTGGGTGCCGGGGGGCACCAATCTGCTCTAAAAAATCCTCCAGCTGAAATTCTATGTCTTCATTTGCCCTCCCCTGTGTCCTTGCTATTGTGCTCAACACCTGCCTCATTTGGAAAATGCCTGCAAGTTGAGAGGCTTTGCAGAGTGTCTGGAAGTTAAGTGAATGCAATTATAAAAGTAGTAGATCCTATTTAAAACTGGGGGCGTCCATTAAAGACATTTTGACCCTCAGGCTCTGCTGCTTTACCTCTGCCCCCTTGCTCTTTTCCAGGTAAACCCAATCATGTAGGTGTTTTAGCAGCCTGGCATCCGAGAAAGCCAAAGTGGGCCCAGGAGCAGCAGCAGGTGTCCCGCAGGCAGGCTACTGGGACAAGTTTTCATCCTTGTTGGCTAGCGCAGACTAGAATAGGGAATGTATTTGCTTACAGGGCAACAACGCGTATTCCCCAAAATGTTGCCTTATGAAACCCTAGTGTGAGCATGGAGTGTCTTTCCAAGACACCTGTATGTGTCTTTGTTGCTGTAGAGCTCACGCCCATGATGTTCATGAGATCCGTAGATCAGCAAATACTGTTCCTCCCGTTGTCGCTCTTCTACTGTTTGGGTACGGTTTCCCACCCGAGAGGAGCTCCCAGTTCTCCAGGCACAGCCCAGGCAACCTCCTTCACCTTGAACCCCTAGACAATCCCCGCTCGTTCCCTCGGGTGCTTTTAAAGCTGTTTCTCTCCTGGGTTGGACACTGCATGGCTTTCATCTGGCTGAGACACTAAGAAATCCGTCTGCCGTTCGTTACTGTCATTGACCAGTTGGCAACGCAAGCGTGTTTGTCTGCTGATAGTGCCCTTCCTTCCCTGGGTTGAAAAAAGACAATCTAAGTCAAGGTAAGGCCAGGTTTATTAACAGAAAGAGTTACTGGTGAAAAAGAAGAGATTAGTTGAGAGCGAATTGTAACCTGCATAGCCTGATCTTATCTTTTGGTTTCTTTTTCCTTGATATTTTCTGCTCCAGGAGTAAAAACTTTAGCATAAGCCCTACATTTTTGCATGCATGCATATTCAGGGTTGTAAATGAAAGGAGAGTGACAGTTTTGCATTTAGTAACTTCACACCCACACACCTCTCTCCTTTCTGATGCTGACACTTCAGCCTTTGAAACAGCTCCCAGGAGCAGTCCTTGGATGCAGACAAGTGAGTTCTAAAGAGGGAACCTGAATCTGCTACTGTTTGCACATGGCACCTGGAAAGGGCTTTGAAGAAGGGCACTTTTCTCGATGAGTAGCTCCGATATTGTTTCTCATTAACTCGGGAGAAAGCCTGAAGTCAGTTTAAAAAAGAGAGTGTGTGTGAAATTTTCTAAGAGGCTGTTAAGGCTCGGGGAAGAAGCTAAAATACTCTACCAAGGACATTAAAGATAAATTGAGGATCTCATCTTGCGTAGAGAGCAGGGCACAGGCTTTGGTGGGACACCAAGCAGGTGCTGAAGGCCGGCCACACTCTTCCTCTCTTGCACATTAATGCATTCTCAGGTTTTTCTGATCACGGTGTTTCGTGTTGACTTTTGTCTGTCAGTTGCCACCCACATTTCTTTAGGGTTTCTGATCTCACGTATGTGCTTTCAGAACATTTTGGGACTTTTGCTGCGGGGCTGGACCCTGCGCCCCAGAAAGGACTCGCCCGAGGTGGGGGCTCAGGGCTTTGAACATGCTGCCTTCTGAGCACGAGCACGAGATGGTTTTGCACAGGCAGGCTCCCCGCTCCTCCCTGAAGTCCCTTGGAAATGGGACAGAAAGCGCCGCTGTAGTTGGTTGTCATATTTAAACTCTCTCTGATGTGGTCCTCACCTTGTAAAGCAGAGCTAAGTGTGAGCTATCTCCTCCTAAGCACAGGCAGTTTTATTTGCTGGGTTGGTATCAGAGACTCTGCTTGATTTTCCCTAACTTTCAATGATTCCCTCTTTTCCTCCTCACATTGAATCCCTTTTTTTAAATAAATATCTTGTTCATTTTTACTACGGTTGAGTCTTCTTTCTTTCTTTATTTCAGTCAGTTCCCCTCCTTTCACATCCCCTTTTCTCAGTCTTTCATTTATTACATTTCATCTTTTTCAGAATTTATTACATCCCTCTCTTTTTTACCCAGAAGAAAGGGTAGATTTCTTTCCCGTAGCCCCCTCCCTCCTGCTCCCAGAACCATTACAGGCCTGGTTCAGAGCTTGCTGGAGCCAATTAAAAGTGTGTGAATTTAAAAATAACAAAATACGTTTCACATTTTGGAATAAATGGAGAGATTTGAGAACCTGCTTCTCCTCCCACTTGCTTCAGAGGACACCCTGGGTTGGAAGGGCTTTTCTTTTTCAAACGCTTTACCCGAAATAAGCATTTGTTACAAAGCAGAAAGCCATTTTCAGTTTGGAGTGGGGGTGGCATACATATTCAACTGGAATCGTATGAATTTGGGGGAGTTTAAAAATCACCGTAGCTAGGAAGCCTGTGTGGTGTAAGCCCTAATGATTCTTAGCCATCCACAGCAGAGCACACGCTTTCCTGACCTGTGTTTAAATTAGCATCAGAGCGTGTTTGCCTCTGGGAAATAACAGTCCTTTTCACCCAGGTAAAAGGATGTGCTTGGATTACCTTTGCAAAGCCTTTGGATGAACTGCTTAGGAATGTGATCATCTCTGCGAAGAAGAAGCTGTATCGTTTAAGTGTCGTCATTTTTATTTGAAAGTCGGCTTGTTAAAAAAAAAAAAGTGAAAAGGGGCAGAAAGTGTGCTGCTTGCTGTCAAAGTTGTATGACCTTTGAGTATCAAAAAATCTCTCTGGGACTTGGGCATTATTAGGTTTGTTATTTTCTTCAAGGGCCCCCCCAAAAAAATGAGCAGTGGAAAAATCCATTGATAAAAATAAGGCCAGAAACAGAGCAGAGGGTTACCAAAGGGGGAAGCCAGGCTGCGAGGGAGCAGAGGAGGAGAAAGAATGACTAAAGCAGCAGAAATAGGGAAAGAAAGAAAGCCGAATAATATAAAATATAATATAGGGCAAGTAGGTTATAGATCTGACATCCATCTATCACCTTTGAGATTGGATTACTCTTGCCAAAGTGTAGCTGAGCAAAGCATTCCTGTGTAGTTTTTTCACATACTGAATTACTTAGGGGAAGAGAAGTTTTCGGGGGGAATTAATTGGCGGTGGGGAAAGTTTACGTACTGAAAGTCGAACTCTTTGACGCACGGAGTCATGCATGAGTGAGCCAGGTGAATGCAGATATTATTAACAAGGATTAAATAGGTTATATTTCCCGTCCTCTTTCTTCTTGGAGTTAAAACATGCAATAATTTCCCTCCCAGGAAATACATTTTTCTTCGGAACATATACGTTCTCTCTCTGTGCACATGTGTGTACTTTTTCCTGTGGTCTGCAATGTAATTTTGAACAGGAAATTTTAATCCAGTTTTTATGCCAGTCTGTGGCAGCAAGCCCGTTACATGGTTCTCTCCCACCTAAAATGTTTGCAAGCCTGTATCTGACCTTTCGGTAATGAATGTGATTGCTTACCTGAAAACGAGTTGTTTGCTTCAAAATGGGAGAGGTTTGGGTTTTTTTGTTTTTTTTTTTTTAATGTGAAACCACGGAGAAGTGAGTTAAGTTGCAGAATTGCTTAAAAGAGACATTTGCAAAATTCTTTGCAGCTCGACGAGAAAGCCAAAGAGCGGGTGTTGGAGCGCTTGGCCGCGCTGCATTGCCGGCTCGTCCCGCGCTCCCGCGGCGCCGCTGCCGGTTCCTGGCGCCCCAGACCCCAGGGGCCGGCGAAGGCGGCGGGCGGTCGCTTCGCACCAGCCCTCGGTGGGCACGCGTACCGTGGAGCCGCCCTGCCTCGACAGGGCCGGGTTAGCGCCTCTGAGTCAAACCACATCCCTGGCACAGGAGCGCTCATCACTTATTTAGTTGCAAAGTCGTGTAATCCCCCCCCTCCCCTGCGAAGCGGCGGCCGTGTTTCTGAGCGAAGGCCGGGAGGTTAAACAGGAGCGACGGGGAACGGCTGAAGTACCGCCGCGAGCGGCGGCGTCTCCCGCGGGCGGGTGGGGAGCGGGCGCCGGTGCATCTCGGACGCCCTCACGCCGGCTGAGAGCTGCTCTCCAGCTCACCCAAAAGCCCCGTGAACATGAGTCGGGGGATCTTAGCAAGGGAGCAACATCTCTTTAATAGCACCTTCGTGCTGGAAAAGTTATAGCAGGCTGGCTGGGCACACTGAGAACAGGTTAGTTAGGAAACTTCAGGTAGTGCTAAAATCCTCACAGGTATCACTGGACACACCGATGAGGGGCAGTTTCCAGTGTAGTGCATACTGATTTTTTTTTTTTCCTCCTACAAAGCTAAATGAAGGTGTTCTCTGCAGTTTCCAACCTCTCTTTTCCTGTAACAATCTAAGAAGCAGATATCGTGGGGCTTCTTTTATTTGGAGCAAGGCTCCCTTCTCACGTTTTCCACAACTCGAAGATGACTTGCAAATATGTGCTGAAATTTTCCAGAAATTCTTACATGGAGGATGATACCAAGGAGAAAACTCTCCACGCTAGTGGAAGAAAATTCAGATTGTTAAAGTGGTGTGAAATAAGGGAGTAGAGGGTTAGCACAGAAGTTGTTTCCTCCAACTTAGAGCACAAAATGAAGTCTTCCTCTCGGCTGCGGTGGTGAACCAAGTCGCAGTTGATTATGATGTTCCGTTTATAACTATTTTATAAAGTATTAATCCATGATTAGCAGAGGATTTGGACTTTTTCATTAATATTTGTCTCAACATTTTTAAATTGTGATGAAAAAGTTTTTAAACCTACAGGAAAATTGTTATTATTTTTTATCAATATATTCTGTTCTTCTAAGAAAAAGGAAACATTCCAACAAAATTGTCACTTTAGTTTTCAGAAGAAGTGTTTCGGTCAGAGATTGTTTTAAAGACTGATAGCACCTGGGTCTGTAGGCTTGTAGAGGTAATGCCGCTTTTGGAGCCCAAGGTGCCGCTCTCTGACCTATTGAGCTGTGGGAGTCTAAGCCCCTCAATAAACCGTGGAAGTCAAAGTTGTGGCTATAGATTCAATACATGGTTTTAAATACGTTTTTGTTGTCTCTGACTGTTTTGGGGAGGCTTCAAAATACTTCTTCTGTCCTACCCTGCAGCTAGTTTCTACTGATGAGTTTGCTTGCATCTGTGCTTTTTGTACACAGATGGATTTTCTGAATCATGGTTGCCCAGGGGGTGAGGTCGCTGAGCTTATCTCCCTTTCAGAAAGTGGTGTGGAAACCACAACACCTAGGTATGGAAACCACAATGCCCTCTGGAGACTTGATTATGTGAACACAGCGCTTGCTTTTGCACCTTCTCAAAAGTGGGGTCCGAGTGTTGGGGTTAAGTTGCATTAGCGTTTCTCAGCCAGATGTGAGTGCTCAGAGACACCCAGCACTCCTCACAGCGCTATATCCATTCTTGTTGCGTTAACAGTGTATATTTTGGAGAAGGTTAAATGGGCCGAGTACTAGCTAAAAAAGGTGATCATTTAATAATGATGGTTTGCCTGTTTAAATGAGGCAAGATATTTTTTCCTGTAAATTCTGTCTTGTTGGTGTTTGTTGGTATTTGCATTCTGCTGTTCATTAGGCTGATTTGCTCTGTAGTAACAATTATGGTGGAGGTGGATTCCTGTTCCCATTCCAGGTTTTAGCCTAGCTTTACATTTTCTGCATAATCGTGACATCCCCGAGAAGGAACGAGCAGCATCTCTGTAGCAGTGACCTGTGTGAGGGAGGTTGGCGGTGGTTAAACCAGAACAAGGAGAGTTTTAATTTCTTGGCATTTCGCAGTGCAGTGTTGACTCGGGTCAGTCTGAGGTCTCTCCCTTGCGGCAGGAGCTGGTTTTGACTCTAGAAGTTGCTTCCTACTTTCATTGCAATTGTGAGGAGAGAAAATACAGACTATTGCTGGGTAACACTATGGCGCATGTAGAAGTTATGTCTCTTGTGGTTCCCCATCAGAGCAGGTTAGACAGTGAAAATGAAGCATGTGGAAACCCAGGTGGCTCTTTCCTGCCTTAGCTGCTGCTGCCAGGAACTGCTGGTTGCTTTTGACAGAGACAGTTTTCAGTGAGGGGAGGAGATATCCGTGTGAGAAGAAAGAGATGGAAAAAAAAGAAGAAAAAGAGGATTTGTCAGCGAAAGCTCTTAGTAAGCAGGTAAGAGAGGGAGCTTATGCCCCATGGACCTTCTAGCATGGCTAACAGTGAGCTTACCCACCTGTTCTTGGGGAAGAACGAAAGGCAGTGGGAAAGAGGTCTTATATCATGCCCAGACAACGTGGGGGTGGCCAGGGATGCTGGCTTGGGGGCCGCGTGGGCTCCTCAGCAGTCCCCTGCTCTGCACGACCTGTCTGCGGTAGCATGCCTGGACCAAGCCACATCCTGGTTTAGCCTTTGTGTGCTTTGGTGCAGTGTTGTAAGGAAAGCATCTGCCAGGCTTTTGCAGTAGGAAGAAGGGTGATTTATTTTGTTTATTTTAACGCAGCCTGGAAACAAAGTATTTTTAGGCTCTGCTTAGAATAACCCTCACATAAGCCTAAAAGCACTCCAAGTCCATCTCATGTGCACGTCGCTCGCTGGCTGCCGGGGAGCAGGAGGGGCGGGCAGGGGTGGTGAGGCTCTCAGCTTGCCTCCGTTTTGCTGGAATTTCACGGGAAGAATTTTAAAATGCCGGTAGCTGATTCATTGTGCTTGCGCTCAGATAGCCACCTGGAAGTGAGCGCCTCTCGTGCAATCTCGTCTCAGCCATTTTGCAAAATAAATTACTGTCAGTCAGCGTTACGCCCGCGCTCGGTTCATTCAGATGCCTGAATATTGATAGCACGCGGCTGATCTCGCAGTGCAATAAACGCATAGTTAATGCGAGACCAGAATAAAATGGTCTTTCCGAATCTTGGTTCTGCCAAAATAATCTCGGTCCTAAATATCCTGAGAGCATGTTAAGCACTGAATTTGGGGTGGCCTTGTGCTGAGCCTGGGACATACAGTTCAAATAGGGAAGCCAGAGAGGGGAGGATTATTAGCCCCGTTTGCAGCCTGGGATCCAAAGCACAGGGAGGGAAGGCAAAGGAAGGCTGCTGGTGGAGCTGGGACGTAGCCGGGCCGCCGAGGGCTGCTGTTTCCCTCCGTGCTCTGCTTTCCAAGAGGCAAGGCATAGTCTGCTCCGAGAGCGGCAGCCTGGGAGGCTGTGTGGTCCACTTAGCACTAAATCACTCTTTATTAAAAACAACATATGCTTATCGGGTGTTTCATTTTCTGTCTCACTGCTCCTGAATGCGTTGTTGTGGTTACAGTAACCAGTCGTGCACTTTTCCGAACCATTAGCTGGTAAAAGCATTTTCTTTTCATGACGAGTGAAAGTGATAAGGGCTACGTTACAACTTCCCCCAGTGTGTTAGTTTTTTGGGTTTTGGGGGTTTTTTTGTGGGAAACAATCTCATACATATCAATACACCTGCTCCTCCTGATCAGACTCTTCAGGTAGAAAAGTAATTTTATAAATCTGCCCTTTTCCACCCTGTTGATAATCAGAAGTGGCTCTGTGTCTGTAAGTTGAGCCTCTGGACAGGTCTTGCAACCTTCTGGTGTTGTATTGCTAGTAAATCACACTGTGGGTGGGACTCAGTGAAGGCTTACCTAGATCAGAGCGCATCTGGTAAACTGTTCCGTGAGTTAAGACTTTGCTTTTTCTTACCAAGATTGATTTTTGCAATAAAAAAGTTAATCAAGCCTGGGAGATCTTCCTTGCAATTGAGTTACAGTAGCTACTGCAAATCTCCCACTTTACTATAAAAAGAACCGCTCCACTCTTAATTGGGAAATGTGTTCTAAGTGCATAAGGGGTGACATTTCAGACTTGCTGAATAGCGTCAGTAGAAATCATTACATAAAACAGATGTTTTCGATCTGACAGTCAATCCAGGGAGAGTGGTTAGACCTTTTAATGGAACTTAACGAAACACTTAGCAGTCCATTTCCTACTGTTCTTGGCTTTTACTTACTGAATCATCCCATCAGGGCATAGCATCTTACACCCGTTAACAGCAAAGGTCACTAAAACTGCTGATTAGGTAGGTCAGTGGCTTGAGCTCAATGCTGGGCCCAGTAGCATTCCCACAAAGAGTTAAAAAGGACTTCCACCCAGCCAGTACAGTTCTTTTTCCGACTTGCAGTGAAATTGCTCCAGAGATGCTAGCAGGATCTGCAAAGTCCTGGAAACAGGTTGCACAGGCAGCTGCTCCACAGAAAGGAGCAGCACCCCTTGCTGTTGGTGGAGGAAGGAGCATCTGCAACAGCGTGGCCTCCCAAGCAGGATCCCCGCTCCTTGTTTCCAGCCTCTTCCTTCAGCAATCCGCTTTTGCATCCACACCTTGCACCCTTCCCGCAGTAGAAGTGCCATGAGCTCTTTTGGAGTTCATCCCAGCACCAGCACAGATGATGCTGAGGAAGCTGGGGAGCAGCCCTGGGAGCAATCCCCGCACAGGAGTTGGCAGGCAGAAGGCTGTCAGGTTATTTTTGTGGGGCTCACTAAAATATAGTCCTGGCGATGCTCCGGCTCTAAACGATGCTCTGGGGGCTGAAAGCTGTGGGACTGTGAGTCAGCACAGGGAGGAGGGGATTTCTCAGGTTCTCCACAGCTGCAAGGACTGCAACTGTGGAAATTTCCTGTCGAGTAGAACGGAAGTGAAACAAAAAGAAAAATTCTGTGCAGACTGTTGGCAAAGATGCCAGTTCTTGAGACAGAGTCACTGAAAACACTGATACATTGCTGTCCAGGTCATAAAAATATATATACCTTCTTTTTCCTGCAAAAGGCTAATCAAGAAAGCAGACCGAATCAAGAAGTATTACAGTGCACTGCTAGCCAAAAAGGAACAGCCGAGACTAAGCAGCTTTCATTTGAAAGTGTAGCATTCCCACTAAGCTCTTGTTGCTGCTGGTTTTATACTCTTACTCATATTAATCACTGCTATAACGGATTGGAACGGATGACAGCCGTAGCAGATACTTGAAGAACCAGGATCAGGGATCCACTGTATGAGGTGCTGTATAAAGACATTAGTAAAACAGGGCTATTCATGCATAAGGATAATCAAAGACTTCAGGAAAATGGGGTTCATGAGTCAAATCCTGAGAGAAAGCAGACTGAATTCAGAAGAAAAGCTTGAGGTTTAAATTTCTAACATTCCTGAGGGAACATTATCAAACTTATTGTCATATGGTTAAAAAACATTTCAGCATCATAATTTCAGTTTTGTGTTGTGTAATAGTCTAAAGGAAGCTTTTTAAGAATATCAAGAGACGATTTCTGACATTTTCTTTTGTGAGACGATCCAAGATTTTGATTTTTTCATGTTGTTTTGAAATAAGAGCAGATTTTGTCGTCTTGTTGCTTCCCATGGGGCTGAATTTGTTTTCATTCGCTCTAATGATATCACTTGACAGAGGCATTATGAAAATAAATGAGGAGCGCTTAGGCTTTAGACAAGGCGTTTGCAGTTCTACCTGCAGCTCGGGGCTTGTGTGCTGCACCAGCCGGGCATGGCATGGGCATGGGCAAGCAGCTTCGTGGGAGCAGAAGGCCCTGGGAGCCTGCACAGAGGCAACGTGGGTGCCATGGCCGAGAGGGTGCACACAGGGCCACCACCCACCCATGCATGGCCACCGGTCCATCTGCTGGGGGGGTGAGCAGGCAGGGCCGGGCTGCAGCCCCAGCTTCACCCGAAGGTGCAGCTGGGGTGCGCGCGGGTGCCCGGGAGCAGGGACCGCAGCCTTGCTGGGGGGCGATCGGGTGGAGGTGCTGGCCATCGGCTCAGCCCCAGGGAAGCGCGTGCTTCGGGGGGCAAGCTTACGGCTGGGTTTGCTCCGCACTGTAAGAAGCACAGAGGGTTCTCCCACTGTGGGAAACTGGTTTTAACTCTGCACGATGACTCAGAAATAATGCAAAGAAGTGATAAGCCTGAAGCCAGTTCCTTTAAAGGAAGCCATTAAAAACCAAAATCGAAAAAAACAACATGAGATTCTTTTCTGTGATACTGAAAAGGAGATTACGGTGGGACACAGTCGAACAGAAAGGGTGGTTATAGCCTAGGATCAAAATGACTTGCTCTTATCTGGACCCTTCATAGGTGGGGTTTTGTTTGTTTGCTTGTTTAAGTAGAAATAAAACCTGAACTTGTTAGAGATTCTTATGTAGGAGGAAACGAAAATGGAGATAGAGCAGAACTTGATTAAGGTGGGTCAGTCCTTTTATGGGGGTATATGACAAGAGGTTTGGGCAAATTACATTTCCCATAATCTTTATTTGATAATTTTTTCAATACCAGCAAACATCTTTAGTCTTCCTCAGTAGATGGACTGGATTTCTTACGAAATAATAACACTGTGCTTTTGCTTATAACAAACACTATAGGTAAAGATATGTCATTACGAAACATTCTTGTGCTTAAAAGATCGTAACTTGCTCATAAAAGAGTAGTTCACAAATCATAGGGCAATGGAAGCCTATGCGACAGACTCTGAAGATACGAGAGTGAGATGCTGTCCTGGAAACTAAAGTATTTCACTTTATAAATTTAACAAAAATAATCTGGCTTGTTTAAAAAGGAATTGATTAAATTACTGGGATAGGTAGAAATATGTATTTTGTACAACTGCTCTATTGATTTTGTGTTTAGCCTGTTACCGCAGATGGTAAGGAGTATGAATTCTTGGAATCTCCATAGGAAGTTTTTCCTAAGTATTTCATATGTGTATCATGTGAAAAGATCTTGCCATGTGTGCAAATGCTTGAAAACTCAGAATGGATCAGAAAGTCTATTTTTTCAGCAGCTATATTCTCTGCAAAAGAATACTCTTGAAATTCCATGTATATTCTTGCTTTTGATCAGTAGGCATAAAGGTTTTCTCGCTTTCCCTGTTCTTATTCAAATCTGGAACATGGAAAGATTTGGGTATGTTTGCAGCTAATTTCTTGAAAGTGATCACCAGAAAACCTAGAAAAGATGAGGTAGATCTTCTACCTTTAGCTCTTAGGAGGAAATAAGTTAATCGTAAAAGAAATTGAACCACAAAGTGGGGTTCTTTAGTATTGAAAGAGGAGTTGTGGAAGAAGCAGTGTTTGCCCCCAATCTCTCTTTGCAATGCTGAAAAAGAGATAAAAAAGAAAATCTTTCCTTTTATTTTTCAAATATAATAAAAAGAGGTCATGCCATGAAATAGGCCGTGGTTTCAAAAAATAGGTGTTTCTAATTTGTGTATTTCTTGTGGGTTTTATCACTTAACACCCACAAGTTACCTAATTATATACACCTCAAATCAAAACTTAAGAGTAGCTTGCTTATTAAAATCTGTCATTGCTGTTACAAAACATGTCATTGCTACGTACATTCTGTTTCTGGCTTTCCTTGTCACCACCATTGTCACCTTAAAACCCTACTTACCGCCGTTTAACTGTTATTTTTCTAGACATGTGAAAATGAGGAGCGGGGGGGTAGAGAGCTCTGGAAATCCCTCCCGTGGGAAGAAGTAGCCTTTCGGTTGGGGTCTTTCCGAATCCCCTTTACAGAGAGTTTAGCAAAACTAAATGGGGAGGACGCAGAGCGTTATGTTACCGAGGTCAGTATCTCTGCAGGTTTCCCAAATGCTCTGATCTGATTTCTTTTGAGGGATTAATTACCTGTTACCTCACTTTTCAAAGGCGTTATTCGCTGATGTAATCTTTCATCATTATGTGTGCTCTTTCGTATTTGTCACTGAGGAATATGGGGACAGTAAACTTTTATCTCTTCCAATATTGGATTTTACTTGATGATGTTATTGCTGTATCTGCAACAACCCAATTTCCCCCTCCTCTGTGGGTACCTTGAGAGCTGGGATATTACCGAGGTAAATTTTCTCTTGTGTCAGTCCATCATATGACACAGGGTGATTCATTTGTTGTTCTTTAAGCCGAGGGTATTATTTGGAAGCCTTTGGAAAAGGCTGTCCATTTAGGTAATGGGCAAAGGTGTCTCTCACGAACAGCGCATTGAAGCTGAGCTTTCAGGGCTTCGTGTGCGCTGCATTTCAGTCCTCAGCGACTGTGCCGAGCCTTCGATACAGCTCCCCAACTTGGGATGTGGTGCCTGAAATGGAGGAGAGTGAACTGAAGAAGCAAAGAAACTATTCATTAAAGCTGAGCAAATACAGGGAAAAAAATGTGAATATTCACTTGATTTAAAAAATAAATTAGCTTTAGCTGTGTTCTCATCCCCTTTGGCATTTATTTTCCAGAACTCTGCATCCCATCAGATTATACTAGTGTAAATGTTCTCAGAAAGCTCATTTTTAGGTAGGATGCTGAATTATATCTGTGACCCCCAGGGATCGGTTCCTTGTAATTACACAAATAAAGTACTTGCCTCACTTGTAGCTACGTAATGTAACTGGTGCAGTGTGCAGTTGTTGATGCGTGTTAAGCGTGTTTCCCTGGTATAGCAATCGCCAACAGACCCTCCTATCAATTTCCCCACTGCTCATTTTGATGAGGGATGGAGAAGCTTTTTAGAGCACGGTGCTTAACTAATTTTTAAGTCCATGGTAGCATCTTACAGTGGGGGTAGCCCAGCTTTCCGTTGATGCCAAGAAGGTGCTGGTGCCTGAGAGGTTAGTAGAGTAATGCCGGCCTCAGGTGAAACAAGCTCCATCAGTAAAAGCACCACAGAGAGTTCGTTGCCCTCCCTCCATCCGCAGACTGGGCAGCGTAGGTGGAGGCCACGAGAACGTTGTTACAGGAAAATTGCCCCAAAAACCAATAATCAAGTTGCAGACGAGTCAGTTTGGAAGACTATCACTACATTCCTTGGCATGTACTTTTTGTAAGAAGTTGTAAATATGTGAGAAAATACAGAGGAGTCTCACGTTTGCTAGGGAGAGTCAGGCTTTTTTGACAAGGCAAGAGGCTCGGACCTCGCTAGCAGCTGTGCCTCTGCTCTTAACTTTAACTATCTGGATGCCTTGAGGGAGATTGAGACTGGATGCTCATTGTGTAGTACTGGCTAAATACTGCGTGCATCTTCCCAAGAGCAGAGTGTGAAAAGGTTTAGCGAAAAAGACAAAAGCCAGGTTTGGCAATGTAGCAGGATACGCGTTTGATGAGACCACAAGGATCGGGCTTCATACAGGTTTGGAAACCAGTAAACCAGAGACTCCAAACTTGTCTCTGCCTTGATGTTCAGGAAGGCTTGGAGAGTCAGGGAAGAAAATAAAGAGTCTGTTCTAAACACAGCAGTACTGTAAGAAGTGTTCTTGGGTTTTAATCCACACTGGGAGATAAATTCCTCGTTAGCCTTGGGCAAAACATGTAAGAACTTGTTTTCAATTTCCTCCTTTGTAAAGTGTCTCATGAGGGAATATCATCCGAGCACTGTGAGGTGCTGCTGGCAGAGCAAGTCCCGTTCCCAAAGCAGCGTGGGGACGCAGGCAGCCAAGCCTTGTCGCAAATGCTCCTAAATCACTGTGGCGCTTTCACGGGTTTATCCTAAGTGCTGAAGTGGCTTCTGAGAATATAAAGCATTTCAGCTTTTGAGGTTTTTGAATGTTTCAGTGCTGCCTGTTTCTGAGACCCCCTTCTTCCGTGCTGCCTCTGAGGAACACTTTTTCATCTTCGTCATCCTTATCCTTTATTCTGGCATTTCTCTGGGCAGATAGGTTTCCTTCCCGAATGTCTGGAATATGTCTAGCACATGCAGACAACTAACGGAGCAAACGAACAACAGTAACAGCAATATTGTAAAGGTCTCTGAGGCTGAAAGACAATAATAATCATTACTATTTAGATGTGCTGAGGTAGAAGGTGGTCCGCGAACAAATTAAAAATTGTGATGAGATAATGCAAATAGCTCAGTCCTCTCCTTTGTGTTCTGCCTCCTAATACGAGACCCTGCACAGGGCAGAACAGGAAGGGTAAGGTGCAAACTGGGTAATGATATGCCTTCATCGCCCTTGTCAACTCATCTCTGCCTCCTGGAAGTTTGTATTAAATACTGATCTTGCACTTCTAGCATTTTGTATGCGTGCCTGTATGTGTGCGTGTGTTGTTTCATTCAGTTTGAGACATTAGTTCAAAGAAGTTAAAAATACCAAGCGTTGTCTGCAGGATTTTAAAGATGTTTTATGCAGTCAGTTCCCCAGCCTAACGAGCTTCCTTGCCATTGTTCATCTGCTGGAAATTAGTTTGAGATAAATCATTTGGCTTCTTTCTGTTAGATATCTTCAATTCCATTTTCTTGATCTCTGATGCTGTGAAAAGTCTTTAAAAATAATCAATTCCAGGTGCTTTTTCTTTAGCAGTGAGCTAAAACTAGGGTTTTTCAGACCTATTGTGCTTTGCATCCCTGCCTGTGTTGTAAAAGTAGATTATTAGTAAATCAGTGAATGACATATGATTGTATTTTAGATGTATCATATTAAAATATCCAGTGATGAGCTAGCCTATACATCATTTGATGGTTCAGGTTACAAGCTTTCGTGCTATGATTTGTATGAATTATTTTTAAAAAATCTCTCTGTAGAAATAAATCAGCCGTATGCATTCTTGGCTGGTATCACTCCTGACTACAGTTACTGGGAACAGGGAGGGTGACTCTCTTAAAAGCTGAGTTTTTTTAGTTTTAATTTTTTTTAGCACAATTCAACTATGTAAATGTGATTGCACTCATATTATTTAGTACTCTTCATTTTCACAATGGAGTGCAAACATTAATTACCTCTCACAGTTGTCACCACTGCTGTTTTACAAAATAGGAAATTGGATATAGTGCTTTGCTTGTTTTAGTACCAGCAGCTCCCCGAAGTGTGTCTCTGAGAAAGCAGGCCATTACGAAGAGGCTTGTCCCAGACCGTGCTGGCCGAGTGTCAAGCTCAAATTCGATAGTGTGTGCTGGGTGTCCTGACCCTGAATGGTGCTGGCTGATTGGAAAGGTCAGATCAGGTTGTGTCCACCCCAAAAGACTACATCTAGGCTATCACTTAGCATATCTTTTTTTGTCTTTTTCAATGATGATAAGGTTTTGGTGACAGCAATACATGAAAAATGGGTTCTGCTGCAAAGACAGAGCATCTTGTTTGCTATATAATTACCTCTCCGTCTAGACAGGTCCTTGCCAGCTGGATGTTGGGTAGGCAGCTGGTTGGTTTAAGCTAGACTTTTATAATTCATTTTAGAGTGAGCTTGGCAAGCTTACTTTTAAAAGCAGTGTCGTCGGCTGGCAACTCTTGTCATCTCTTATCTGAGAAAATTGTAAAAGGCAATTACGCTCCTTCGTGGATGAGGTATGCCAAGAGCAGAGGCCACCTCGGTGCTGTTGCCCACCGCAGTGACTCGTACGAGGGCAGGCAGGCTGGGGAGGTGCTCTGGCTGCTCTTCGTGAGGGTTTCTGGGTCCAAAAAAAAGAGGGCAGAAGCAGCAAGCAGCTGTAGAGAGGAGGCAGCAGGGTGCTGTGAGCCGTGGCCGAGCACACACCCAGAGCCACGGGGCGCTCCAGGAGGGAGGACAGTGGAGCCTCTCGGGAGGTCTGGGCTGCAGCAAAGCTCCTCCTGCGGAGTGAGACAGGACTTCATATGTAGCCCCAGTCCATGCTTGAAGGTTTTGTGGCTTCATTATCACATTTTTCTCCAGAGTCCAGCAGTTTGTCTCAGCATGCTGACCGTAAAGAACAAGCAAAGTTTGCCTTGGTTAATTTAACTAGTTGTTGTGAATGCACGTTGCACTATGCTGACCTGCTCACAGTTCTCTGGTGAGACTTCACACAAATCTGTAAGGTTTTTTGTGAAAGCTAGTGGAATTCTGCTCTTGCGAAGTGTTATTTAATAGATGGCAATTCATGCCAGGACTGTCTGAAATGTTTTCTAGTTCAAGCCTAATTAGATTTGCACAGGAACCCCGTTGCCAATCAAAGAGCTCAGGTTTGCTGAGACCTCTGATGCTTGGGTTTGTTTGAGGCATCTGAAAGCTTAGCGGCAGCCCAGGTAGCAACACCTATTAGTAAGTTGGCTGACATTTTCCATTACCAGCTACTATTTTCAGCTGCTCTGGACTTTTTCAGAATTTAACTATTAGGTTTAAAATTGACAGATTTTAGAACTTTCTACTTCAGGCTGAAGTTAGTGGGGATGTTTGACTTGAAAAACACATTTTTTGTCTGTTTAAACGTAGTCATAGCCTTTTGCTTGGGACTTGCTCATAACTTTTCATGGACTTTCTCCATAATTTTTCAGACAAGAGACTTTCACTCGCTGCAAGTTCAATATGTACTTTTGCCCTTGGAGTGGAAAAAGAAAAATGCAAACATTTGACGTTGGTATGAACTCTTGTAAATGTCTCTTTGTAGATATCCAATAGCAACATTAGGGTTTGGCAGATGATTCTTCCTCCAGTTTGGTTTGCCTGGAGCAAGAGAAATAGGCAGGACATTTCCTTTTCTTTTTTTCCCCTGTTTTTCCCCCATAAAATGACCAAAAAAAAAAAAAAGAAAGAAATAACACAGTCTACACAGAAAAAAATGGGGGAGGGGCAGGCTACTTAAAATGCAAATAAGAAAAATAATAGCAAATTGTGTAAACACTTCTTTTCCTTCAGGTGAAAACTCCAGTTTGACTGGCACGAAGTGAAACAAAGTGACTATAGTCCAAAAAAAAAGGAAAAAGCTGAAAATAAAACACATTAGGAGGCTAAAAGTTAAACACACCAGGGAGAGCACCGGGGAGCAGATGTGAGAGGGGAAGAGGCAGGAACAGGAGCGAGTGTCGCATGGGGGGAGCAGAAGAAGGTGAAGAGCGGCTGGGGGTGGGGGGGGCAGAAGGTTTTCATCAGCAAAAGTGAATTCTCCCCCAGACTCAGTCCACGATTCCCAAGTTCCAGCATGGTTTTCTGTCTGGCAAGCATAACGTGGAAATCTGCTGGCTGAGTCAGTCTTTACTCCTTTCCATCCGTTTGCATGGGCAAGAACAAGCATCGCTTGCTCCCGGCTGCTCCCCTCGCCCGCGTTCCCAGCAGCGCCGACAAGTGACGGCGGGTTTCTGCGGGGCCGGGACCCGAGCTCTCCCCGTGCTCTACAACGCTGCGTGGGGACTCCCTCCCCGTCCTTCCCGCTATTCACTGCAGGCAGCTCTAAATCCAAGCGACATTGCAGTGGCGTTGAAGCCGAGAGGCCGGGAAGAGCATCCGGCGTAAGGCGGTGGTGAAGAGCGGGCTGCCTCTGAGCGTGGCAACAGTGTGTTTTACCTCTGTGCACAGCGTGAATATTTTGGCTGTCTAGTTAAGCTCGCAGAGAATGCAAATTTTTCAGCAGCAGCTGTAGGAGCTTGATGGTGGAAGAGCAAAGTAGGAATTTATAATGTGCATATAATTGTAAAGAGAAGGATTTTTTAGTGAGAGATCAGCGGTAGTGCAGAGTAATAATCATCTTAAAGGGTGACTCTCTAGAATTAGTTGTTATTTTGTTTGAGTCCTTTGAAATCGTTTCCATACTATATAATTATCTTAAATTTTAAGTGCTTCCTGCAGTGATAATGTGTGCATTTTTGTATTCTTATGTAAATGCTTTAGCAGTTCCCAGTGTAGAATTGGAAGTGTCATTCAAAAACAGGTAATGGCTTTTCAAAATCTAGGGGAAGAAATTAATCTTTTTCTTCCACATCGTTTTGTAGTTTGTATTCTGTGGTTGTGTAGCTATGTTTTCAGCTATGACAGAAGCCTCCTTTCAATAATAAACATCCAGTGGTGGGATACACTAAAGCAAAGAGCTGAATTTCCCTCAGTCCTGGTTTAAAAAGATATGGGACCAGCAGCCAAACTGTTACATGCTAAGGAGGGCAAATAATTACTCTGTATACACTCAGTTAATCTGCTCTCCGATGTCCTAGGCAAAGCCGGTAATCATAAAAATATTCTGCTGTAATGAAAGTTTAGGAATCCCATCCCTGATAAGATGGTAGTTTTTATGTGGTGTTGCCAAATTAAGTAAATACAAGTAGCTGGTCCCTCGGAGCACCGGTGGATGTTGCGAAGGGCTGAGCTGGGATTCAGGAGCTTTGGGTTTAGCTCCTGAAGGTTTCCTGCATAACTTTGGGCAGGTCGTGTACTCTGAAATCAGCCTCAACCAGTGTAGACACCTAGACCTCTTTGAAAACGTGAACATCATGTACCAACCCCCGGTCTGATGTACAGCACTTCCGGTTTAGCCAAACACTCCCAACTCCTCTGGCTGCCTGCTCCACCAGTGGCACAGACTAAACCCCCAAATCACAGGAAGCATTAGCTACCCGGTGAGATATAGCTGCTGCTCTGCTGAAACCTACAGGTAATTTTATAAATGCAAATGCAATGCCTAAAGTGGTGTTTGATATTCAGACTGGCTCCCCTGAAGATGCCATGCAGGAATGAATTGGGGTATTAACAGGGCATCCTGGAAAGTTGTGTTTGGCTGTTCCTGCAGTAGATCATTTGGCGAGGGGAAGGAGAGGAGCCAGCCAGCAGCTCCTCCTCCAGGGGAACGTCAGGCTGGGATAGACAGGGCTTGCTTACCTTGTAAAGCTAGTAATGGTGAAGGTTGAGTCTGAACCAAAAGAAACAAGGTAGGAGTTCTGCATTGTACAGAAGTAAGATGATTAAAATATGAGATTTAGAAGGCACCAGGTCTCGCTAAAAAGCTACGGCTGAGATTTCAAAGCAGAGTGGGGAGGTCAGCTGCATACCTTCCATGAGTTTCAAAGGATCTTTGTCTACCTTTACTAGACTGTTTTGAAAATTGAGATAAATTCTTACATCTCATTCACTTTTAATAATTTGGAGCTCAGTCCTGGAGCACTAACTCAGGCAAAGTCGTGATTCATTTCAACGGGAGCTTTGCCAGAATAAGACTGTAAGGTCTGAGGGCTGTTCCAGTGAAGGGGGAAAAAAAATCCCTGTAAATATTGCAAAGCAAAAATATAGCTCAGATGTATCCCAGGTAATTTCTTCCTATTTCAGTAGAGAGTGCTGATGTCAAGGCTGATCTGGGGCAGATTTGCTCTGGCTTGGGTGAGAACAGAATTGAAATCCTCTTCTATAAAATACTCCTTGTACTTCACTTAACCCATCCCAACAGCAGTGGAGCGATGAGGGAAAGCTGCATGGGCCTCCTGGGGACAGCCCGTGCTGCTCCACGAGTGCTCCCTCCTTGCCTCTCCCTCCTTTCCCACCTGGGTTTTATTTAGGTCCGTTCCTGTCCCTCCTACCCCTTCTCATGGTGCTGCTATGTTCAGAAAGGACCAGAGGCTTTAGCAGAGCTGGTTCCACAGCGTAGGAGTCGAAAACAGCAGATCCACGCTCCTGTACTCCCTCCGGGGGTAATTTACCCCAGCTGTATTCACTGCATGCAGGAGAAGCCCAGAGTGGGCAGGCTCCTAACTCCAGTGCTGCTTTGAGTGCCTGAAGGTAGGTGAGATGAATCAGAGCTTGGAGTCAGCCCCACAGATCCAGATTTGGACTCAGATCCTCAGGGATATTGAAGTAGACGAATCCCATTTTTTTCAGTGGTAGTATTTAAGTGGTAGAATTTAAATGGATTTTAGTTACTCCGTTTAGTCGCAGTGGTTCTAGCCTCAAAATCCTCGGCGTCTGAGGACGTCTGAAGAGGTGTCTCGTTAGCCTCAGGCCTCTTGGAAGACTGCATTTCTGAACTTAGCAGCACATATTCCCTGTGCAGACTTAAACGGGTAGGTGATAGGATTCATCAGCCTTTCCCCTGAATATTTGGTCTGCTGTGCCTTCTTCACTCAGACTTTTTTACTGTTTGTTAGATTATAGTAACAAAGTGTACCCTTAGACAGTAAAATGGAAGATCAACCAGTGGAAGAAATTGAAAGATGATCACCTTTTCTGACAGACAAGCTCACCTTTATACTTTCAATTGCAGGGTAGTTTTGCTCCCTGGTCTCTGCCTGGCTGGCAGCAACCAGATGTTATTGGCTGACGTGGAAATAGATATCCAGATATTAGAAGACGAACTGATCCAAAGCAGATTATATTCTCAAGAAAAGAAAAACCCGAGTGGTTTTTCAAGCTAAGCATTGGACTTACCTTTCAGATTTCTCATTGCAGTACAAGGCACAGCAGCTGTTAATTAAGTGCCAGAAGTTCTTTGTCTTAACTGTGCTTAACAGGACTTTCCATAGCAGAGATAGGGAATTTATTTTTAAAATCAAGGTGCTCACATCCTTCAGCTTCTTGTATAATTCAGGAACAAAGATTTCTCTGCACTGGAACCCTTCTAAATCTTGTCAGAGAATTCCCTGCCTGTTCAACCTATGGCACTGTGAGAATAAATTGAGAATGAGATGTTAAATGTTCCTTGACTTGGATTCTCAGGAAGTCTAAGAGGCTTGCTGATGTGGTAAAGAAAGCAGCAGCCCTAAATCAGGGAGTGGTCATACGTATATTTGCATTTATTGTTTTGCCGTATCATTTTTTTCTCTGTGCGATAACTCAGAATGACAACATCTCTCCTGTTGCAATATTGTATAACAAAGGTCTACAGCGTTTGGCTCGTGGAGCAAATGCTCCACACTGTTCCCAGAAATCTGCGATTGTAGTCCAGGCTATCTTAGGTTAGGGTTTTAAATTGCACCCATCCCCGAGACATTTGGATGCCTTCCAAGTTTAAATGAGCCTTGCAAGTGTTTTACCAGGGACCCCTGTCTCCTCTTCTGCTTAGACAACAGCAGCACCGTGTCTCCCAAAAGTCTGGCTCCAGAGTAATCTGTTAAAAGCCAAGGGGCATCAGGAAGTGAGACATAAAATAACCAAATGACAGACCCTTGTAAAGTCTGTATCTCAGTGTGGGAAAGAGAAAGAAAGCAGAGCTTTATAAGCTTATCTCTGTGCTCAGGCTGGCTCTTAGAGGCGCAGGAGTTCCCATTAAAGTGTATATTTGATTTAGAGAAAACTTCCCATAGCTCACTGAAAAAGAAACCATTTATTCTCAACTTTGTAGGGGCAGCTGTTGGACAGCTCTCTGACTTTTAAGAGGTCATTCATCATACAACGTGGTCTCCAAACGTTAATGGCTTAGCTGTACGATAAAGTGAGGTATTAGAAATGTTTGTTTCTTTCCACATTACGTGGCTTGCTGGAGGCCACCAGAATAGCAACTGTAAAACCCAAAGAAACTGTATTTTGGAGGACAGCTCCTGTGTCGGTCTTTGACTTTTTGCAGTGAGGCTCTTTTTGGGTTGGTTTCTGAGGGGCTGGTCCCACCGGGTGGCTGAGACACGGAGGTGGCTGCGTTTGCTACCCAGCGTGCCTTATTCTGAAGAGTTTCCTCAGGCTAAGGTTTGAGCCCGACTGTAACGTGAGTCCCCTCTGGTTCCCGAGCTGTGCAGCTCATCAGAGCAATGCAGCGCTTTAAACACTAGCGTGTGATTCCTCTGAATTGCACACAGACAGGTATGTGCTCCTTTTCTTTGTGGCTGTTGCGGGGGGGGGGCGGCGGGATTGGGTTGGGCCGCACAGTTTTCCATGTGTAGGGAGCTGGAAAACTCCCCTGAAATTGAATTCCTAATAATTTGACCTTGTAAGTGTTGTTTGTAAGGAAAGTATACACGCCACTTATACAAAGAAACTTAGTCCAATCTCTGTATAAGTGTGCCTTCTTAGATGGGGTCTTTACGGGCTGAAATCAATGTCTTCTCCCACTCAGCATCAACTCTCAAATAAGTGGTCAGTCTTACTTCTCATCGCCCTTGTACAAGCCTTGGTTATTTTCCTTCTAAAAGTTTTTACCATCTTAAATTTTTCAAATCCCACAATTAGCCTGCCATCTAATATGAACATCCCCCTGAGATCCTCTTAGCAGCATATGTGCCATAGCACAATTTAGGGAACCGTGAGGGCAGAGGAATTCCAAAGAGCATTGCCACGCTATATCATGAAGCGAGTTTGACTGCCAGTAATGCCCTGGCACTGTCAAACTACTGAGGTTTGAAAAACATCCATCCATGGCATTCATGAATAAATGGATTGCAGTAAATCAAGCTCATTTGAAAAGGTCTCATTAACATTTCATCATACAGAAATGCCACGTTGGTCAGGGTAGAGCTATAACCAGCTTTTGAACCTGTGACATTCCTGTTATTACTGAGCTTGGTTTGTATTACTTGCACCTCATAATAAGCAGCTAAGCTGAATTAGTAGAATGACAAATATCAAATACCCTTGATTTCTTAAGACAAGACACGTGTATGTTTCTTTACAGAGTATATGAACATTTCAAAGCTATCCAAAATGCAGTAAAGTCATGGGTAGTGTATCGCTTGATCATAATGTGTTTTGGACCAGGTATTGAAAGAATCACTGCTTTCGTTCAGTGTACTGACCTGCTTAACTTTCCCTTCACTGAAATTGTCCGTGTTCAAAATTAAGCATGCGATATAATGCTTTGCAGGATAGAAGCCTAATTAATGGGCCTATTAGTTTGGTATTATTATTATTATTTTTGGTATATAATGCCAGTTCAAAGACTATACTGTATTTAGTACTTTACAGAGCTTTACACTTGTTTCCCAAAATATGTTTGGTAATGTTTGTATTGGTGCGACATCTCTAAGAGAGCAATTCCAGCCCAGGCAGTACAGAGAAATGGTCTGGGGAGATAATAACAACCATCTGAGAGCACTGCTAGCTGCACAGGAAAAATAACAGCAGACAGGACAAATGCCGTTGCTGAGATCTACAGCCTGAAAGGATCGTATTGAATGCCGAAGTATTGGCTAATCCATAGCGCCATAAATATGCATCCACATTAATAAAATATACAGGCCAAACGGCAAGGCCGTCCTTTCGGGCAGAATATACTCTAAGCTGACAGTGAAGCAAGGACCTATGTGATGTAATGTGGCATTATTTCTTCTCCTGCAGTTCCTGCTGTTATTTATCTTCTGCTTGCAGCTTCTCACAGTTAGCGAGCAGAGGCAATTTGTAGTGCCTAGAAAAAGAGCTCATTTGGCAGCATTTGTCCCTAAGCTCTTCCTCTCAGGTGGCCCCCATCTTTCTTCTTTAGAAATGGTCGCTGGCAGCAAGTGCCCAGGGGTAGTTTGTGGCAGTCCCAGCTAGCTTGGGACAGCTGCCTCCCCACCCTTTAGACAGAACAGCTTTATCGCAACCAGTCTGCCATCAGACACGTGGGATGGCGTCTCACCAGAGCCACAGAGGCCAAGGAGATCATTCCCACGTGGATTTGCCCTGCATAGGTCCCAGCAGTTGTACAGACAGGCTTTCAGCCAGGTTGCAGGTTACCACAGAAACTGCAGTCCTCATTATCAGCTCTTCCCACGGGGAGGAGTGTAGTGCTTGTTCCGACTGTTGTTCATCCAGCTACCTTTCCCCAAAATAAGAGAAATTTTTGAGTGCTTTCCTTTCTTCAGTAGAATTTTAGGAACATCCCCTGGTAAAACGGTTGTGTCCCTGCTTGTAATTAAACAGACAGATTTAGAGCTTGCTGCAAACACTGATTAGATTACTGTTTCTCCAGCACTTTAAGATAAATCTGCATGAATTCATAGATGACAGTCTGAAGGAGCTCTCCTCCATCTCCGTACCCCAGGGTCGATGTCCTGTAACTAGGATACAGCAGTAAATCCCACACGATACTAATTAGTCCTGCTGCTTCCACAGAGCCTGTCTGGGGAGCTTCCCAGTGTCAGGAGAGTTGCAAGCACAAAAGGATGTGAGTGTCAGGGGAACCTTTGGTGCTAAAAGTGCTCCAGCCTCGCTCCAACATCCTTGCTGCTGAAGCAGAAGGTGCCGGCATGGCTGCTCCTGCCTGCTGCACCCCATCCTGGGTTATCGCTCTCGTGGGCCACCCCCAGCCGGTGTAACCGCAAGCAACATTGCGGGACAGCACGGCCAAGACTGGGCACTGGACGTGGCAGCAGAAAGGTTGCACGTGCCCTTCTTTCCTTCTGGTTCCCAGGCAGTGTTTAGCAAATGCCTGCCGAGTCACCTTGCTGGAGGAGCACATTAACACACGGCTGGCGCCATGCTCTCTGCAGCCACAGCAGCAGTCACGTAGCATCCCCTGGGGACACCGGTCATGTAGACAAATACAAGAGTAATTGTGTAAAAGGGCTACTGGGACAGCAACGTGGTTTCTTTCTCAGCTGCTCTTGCCAGCTGGCAGACATCTCACCCTTGCAGCAGCCAGGCTGGGACGCGGAGATGTCTCCTGGTGGGATGGCTTTTCCTTGATGCTGCAGCTCTGTTGAAGATACCAGGCCTTTGGGTGCTTTCTCTGTCCACTTGTCCTGATGAGGCAGGGAGAGCTGGCAGGCAATTAGCAGTTCAGAGGAGCAAGTCACATGTAGCTGACACAAAATAAGGCAATCACAGTATCTCCTAAGACTTGACCACCTCTTAGTGCTAAGCCTCGGCAACTTGCGTTGCTAGCCATGTTCAGAGAATGGCAATGGGCTTGGGGCTCGGCCGTTAAAATGAGGGCGATGCAGGGCTGTGTTTAAACTGGAAGCAGAATACGGCCCTATACCTTGAGAGGAGTTTTTCAGCTTAGATATGTTTTTTTTTTAAGTAATGTCTGACACACTTAAGTTGAGGACATTCTGCACAACTGCTGTGTCAGAGAGATTTGCCGAAACCAGCATTTGATGTCAATTATAACTGCTAGAAATCTGATTGCAATGGCTGGGAGGTTATCTGTGTAATAAAGGGTATGCCATAAAATAGGTTGCTTAGCATCTTTGGGACCTTCTGCTCTAGTACTGGGGGAAAAAAGCCTTCATATCTGTCTTTTGCTTCCTTCTCTGTTCCTTTAATTTTTAGGCTTGGGTACACTGATCGGAAGGTCAGAAATACCATAAAATTGGACTGTATTTATCAGAGACACAATTTAAAAGATATAGAACTTTTGTGCAAATGCACAATGGCAAAGCTGAACAGCAAAGGCCGTTTTACTTTGTCGTAAGACAAGTGACTGAAAATATCTTGCCTCCATTATACAAGAGCCTCAATGGTGCAGGCTCTTTTTAAATGTTGTGTTTCGGTTCTGGAAATGATATAGAAAAAAATTTGAAGGATTCAGTGAAGGGTAATGAAAATGATTAGAGGCACAGAGAACCTTTCATGTGAGGAGAGATTTAAAAAGATTAGGTCTGCTTAGTTAAGACAAGAGATGAATAAGCAGAGACGTGATAGAGAGATGAGGGGTAGTGAATGGCACAGAAGAGGCACACTAGGTACTTTTATAAGCTGTTTTCCAAAATTAAAGGCAGAGAAAAGAAAGCTATAAAATGAAGAGACGTTTATTTAGATAAAGCACAACAACCATCACCTTTTAAATGTGTTTTCCACAGTGCTAGCATCACCTGTGCAAGCCAGTGTCACAGGAAACTGAGATAATGAGCTTAGGAGCGTTATAAAGAGAGCTAGCTGCTCGGGCAAGGGGGAAGTCTTGAGCCTGTCGACAGGGAACAGGAGTGTTCTGCTAAAGTCGTGAATGGGAGCAAGATTTACCCAGCTGACATGATCTGAAGTCTCCTGAAATAAAGTGCCAGCCTCAGTGGGCTCCGAGTATTCATATGCTATGTATAGCTATGGCTATGCTATGTGTAGAGAGCTACCGGCTTCAGCTGCCCCTCGTAAGGTAAGGTGACTTGGTCTCTTGTCCTGGTTGAGCAAGCAGGCTCTTTCCCAGCATGTTTTCAGAGAGCATATCTCTTCCAACATCCCTATTTTCAGTAGTGTGTGTAGACCATATATTGAGGGAGCCCCTGCTGTCCACTTGGTGTGCTCCTAGGGTGGATCTTGGTGCTTTGGTCAGCTGGGTAGATTGAGGTGCTCTGCTTGACTCAGTTCCGTGGGAGGGAGATCATGAGAAGACGTAGCAAGTCAGAATCAAGGTCCAGCCAGTTCAGTGTCTACAGATGACCAGTAATGTGTACCTGGAGAAGAACATGACAGCAGAGCGCGTAAGGGCAGGGCAAACAGGCAGGATACTGCCACCTCCCATTTTTCAGTGACCTGCAGCTGAGGATTGCCTGAGCCAGAGATTACAGTGCTTGGTCAGACATGGGAGTGTGGTCCATGAATTCCTTCTGTGAGGCTTTATCATGCAATACAATCTTTGACTAGACATTGAGAAATTTATTCTAATACTCTTTTTTTTTTCTTTTTAAACACTAAACCCATGCTTATGCCACTGAGAAGATCTGTTTCTAAAGAGGCTTAAGTACAAATTAATACATAGGCTTTCCTTTACAGATTTTGGAGCAGTAAGAGGACTTTTGTATGTGTGAAACAATGAAAATTAAATATATTACAAAAAAAAAAGGGTCTAGTTAATACTAGGATTGTACCGCATATGTTGATCTGCTCCCTTAGTCTGGTTTAGAGCCTTCAGATAACCTGACAGGCACTTACTGCTTAATGAACCTTCCTGAGTTTCACAAAACAGACAGTGTTTAAAGACCAGATACTTGCTTTTATCTTGTATGAGTTTCTCTAATTTTGAACTAGGGCTGGCAAGTCTTAAGCCCTAAAGCCAGAGAAGTCAAAAACGGTAGATGCAAACATTAGGAGGTATTGAAATGTTTATGGAGGGCTTGATCATTCTGGAAATTGCAGAGGCTTCCCTGTACCATGCATCCAGGATGGTTAGGGGTGCACACAGTCAGCGTAGCTCTGCGCTCATGCAGAGCAGCATATGAGGCAACTTGGATCTCCTCTTTCTTATTTATGTTGAGTAAATTACAGTAAGTCTCATAACTTTGCAGGTAGAATTAGGAAAGGGACCTGTGTTTGACATCTGCAAGGTGTTCTCCTGGGCATCTTGCAGAACATTGAAATCACATTACAGACCTTTTCTAACAGGATTAATTTTCTCTGCAATAATCAGAAGAGTGTCTCCTTTTTGCATGTATCATGCCTTAGTTCACTTGCCTCAAATTAGGGAGTGTTTTGGTTAATCAACACAGCTGTGGAAGTGAAGCATCACCAGAAGACAGGGGAACAACAGTATGATCATGCATAGTTCCTACCTCAATTAAATTTCGGCGCTGTTTACAGTCACTGAGGCCTTTCCCTTGGGGTCGTCAGGCAGTACATCCATTTCATGGGTAGAACAAGCTGAGAAGTGACACACCAAGCTCTAAATAGATATTTATTGAAGTGCCTAAATGCCACTTAAAAATCTGGGCAAATATGACTTGGGCAAGTTTTCACAACTGAGTCACTGATAAGTATTGAGAAGTGATGAAGGAAATTTAAACCTGTAAATCTCTGTGCATGTGATTAATATGTTTTCTACTTCAGTTCACTGTGCGCATTTTTTCTCTAAGTTAGTGCATTTGATTTGCTGTGTGAAGGAACAGTGTCAGGGGAATAATTACAGGAGTTTTTCAATGCTTTCTTCATAGATTCAGAGAATACCTATTGACAACCTTAAATCTCACTCTGGAGATGCTGGATAACCAGCTGTTTCCTTGGGCTTCATTTTGCTCTTTTTGGAAGCTATGTCGTAAATAAATTTACACACCATAGCATTTTTGTGCTTCACAGAATTCTGTTTATTGCAATAAACAGAATATGTTCCATATGCTATGGAATTGCTTGGGATCACTTTTTAGAGAAATTGTGCCTTCCTGTCACTCCTGCCAGTAAGTGGATTTTCATAATTAAAGAATTTAATATATCTCATCTACATAATTTTGAATTTAGTTTTCTTCCCTGAACAATCGCACAGCTAGTGCGATGCCTTCAGACTGTGGTGAACTCTTACACCCTTCCACAAATTCCTGTTCAACAGTTGGGTTTTGCTCTAGCAGTGGTTAGCTCAGCTTTTCAGTGCTCTCTGAGGACTTTAGGGTACCTACAATGTCTTTGCAAGAGCTCACCTGGAATAAGTACTGATACGGCATCTGGCTTCCAAGGCCCGTATAAACGCAGCTTTTCAAAAAGCGCTTCCTTTGCCATGACCAGCGATTGTTGTACGTGGTCATGATTACATGGTCAAATGGATTTCCTAATTACGGCCCTACAAGATCTGTGCGTATTCTTGTGTTGTGAGTTGCTCCCACTGAAATCACTAAGATTCCTCACAATAGGTAAATTTAAGCAAAATAGACACCCTTTTGGGAGTGGAACCTCTCTGTGGGAACTATAATATGTTAGTCCTTATCTGGAATAAATTGCGTCAAGAGAATTATAAGTTTCCATCATTGCAGCAAACAGATTTTGGTGGCTCCACAAAATACCAGTTTCTTCACGCTGTCTTCTCATACAGGTGCTCCAGAAGTTGTTATTTCTGGTAACTTAAAAGTTGAAGTATTCACATCTTGTGCTGTTGATATCACTGCACATTACAGGGTGATGATCCAGAGGATACACCCTGGAACTTCACATGCCAAGATGGAGAAAATCAATCTCTGTTAATAAAAAAGGCAGGCTCACTGGCGCAGAAAATCACTACTCTGGAGCCTTAAAGAGGCTCCTTCAAAAATTCATGACTATAGAATGGAATCCTGGGCTACATTACAGTCCTCAAAGAAATCGGGATATGGAGGAAAAGAAATCCAATTTTCATTAGGTGGAGAAAATAAAGAATGAATCCCAAAAGCAGACAGAGTCATTGATTAAATGGAATATAACTTTATGCTCAATATGTTAGAACATTTCCCAAGTATCCCAATACTTTTCCCAAGTATTTCCAAAGTTACTTTTTTTTTTAATGTTTATTCATGCCCCTAGTAATAAAGCTGTCTGAATAAAATTTCAGATTATTCTGGGAAACTGCTGTACAGTAGCTGCTGATGATATTCAAAGTATAGTCATCTACAGAAATTTAATAAACAGCCTAATGACTTGAACTTTCAACTCTGTAAAGTATTTGGTCACATCCCCTGCTGATGGTATTCACGGTGTAAATACAATATACACTAAATTGCCCTGAGCAGGCATCTTCGACCTCCCTATGCGCAGTATGCCTACAGCCAGCCTGACTAGAGTCTTTTATAATATATCAGAAACTTGAAGATGCTAAATATCTATCTTTAATTCAGATTTCCCATTTTCTATCGGGGAGGAGGGGTTCAAACTCCAGTGTCACCAGCATTTGGGGGCCAGAATCATTACTGTTCCGTCCTGCAGTGTAGGTGGGTTTGGTGGCTGATAATTTGGATAATGTTTGGCTTGTACCTGAGGCCTTTGCACAATGAGAGCAGGAAGAATTCCAGCTTTGCTTTAACCTTATTTTAGCTTTCAGCTTTTGCAGAGCCATAACACAGTATTTTGTATGGAAAAGACTGGACCATTTTAGATGTTTCTAAAATTACTTAAGTTACAATTTTTCTTTGCCTTGGTAATCTAATCAGCTGCCTGGAAATACAGCCACTCTAAGTGTATGCTACAATGCCTTTTTACTATATTATCGTACACAAAATTATTCTTTTTCTTTTTCACATTTAATGCAGCCGCAGATGTATTCATACATTTCAGTAGTTCAGCTGATCAGATCAAAAGCAAGAAGAAGTTTCTGACAGTTCATTCCCCTTGTTTACTTAAGCATGGCTGAGTCATGGCTACAATGAATCCAGTACTTTAAATTAAAGTTTTATTCATTCATTCATTCTTTCATTCATTGTTTGGGGGCATGTGTGAGGGGCTCAGGTGTGTGCGATTTATTGTTGCATAGATAGCATCATTCTTGACTTCTGAAGTAAGCAGCCGGAAATGCTGTTTCACACAAATATTTGGGTTTTTATCTGTGTTGTGTAACAATGTATTCATAGCACATGACTCCTCCGATCTCATTCAAATTATTTTCATTGCAAAGATGGACAGCTGAGAGACAGGAAAAACCAGGAAAGACATTACGATCACTGTACACTTACATCTATTGATATGTCTGTTCAAGGCCTTAGAACTCAACACTTAGGTATATGTATAAATTTTCAATCAGATTAATTACATGAGCTAGAAAAGGGCAGTTTTAATTTGGGCAATCAGTGTAGGCCCTCTGCATTCTTGGAATGCAGGCCCTCTGCATTTCTTGAGTACATTATTAAAAAATTTGCCGGCAAAGATAATGTAATGGCCATGCTGCACTTGCTGCCCTGCACTGTGTTTTAGTTGATGGGCTGATAGAAGCCCAGTGTGTACCCAGCTGGGCCGGCGCATGGACTTGCCAAGCTCAGGAAAGTATATTTTAATTGTAACACCCCCAAATCAGGAGCACCTCTGTTAGTGTGCCTAATTCAAACTTCCCTCTGCAGTTCTCCTCCCCCAATCTTTTTCTAACGAGTAGCAAAGACACATATTGGATTAAACTAAACGCAAGAAACGGGTGAGCACAAACACTTGCAGAAGGTGAGCCGTGCTGGGTGCAGCTGCTGGGTACTGAGGAGCTAGCAGAGCATTTCAGCTTCTGCAAATGGCTCATGGGGGGATCGACTTTTATTTGGAAGGGAGGAAGCCTTTCCCACTGCACATCAGCTTTTCAGACTGCAGCCATAGCCTAGGAGTTATGCAGATGTCGGTCAAGACAAGGGAGCGTGATCTTGGGCCAAACAGTCAGGTGAAGGAGGTGGTCCGGTCTAGGGCTGGAATAAACAGGAGGGGATTTGACATGGGCTTGTTAGCCCAAGGGAAAAATAAGGGTGAAACAGGTTTTCAGCATCTTTCTGTCTGTTTCCCCACTGTGTTTCACTCTCTCCCGTTTTGCAGACCGGGGCTGGTGGCATTGTGGTCCTCTGCGAAGCGCTGGAGCTCGCGGGAAGGGGCTCGTGCTGCAGGTAGCTGGCTTCCTTGGGGAGAGCTGGAGTAAATGTGCAGTTCTGTTCGTGACCTGCACCTCCGGCACGGCATACAGGCAGGCCTTTTGTACCCTAAACAGCTCCAAATTACTGTACATAAACCATAATCTTCCAGCAGGAGCACTGCAGTTTTCCATTTGGCTGCTAATTGGATGATATACTTGCAATAGCCCTTATTAACACGGCAAGCACTGGGCAGGGTAAAGTGATGGAAGGCTTTTATTTAGAAATCTTGTAAAAATACAGTGACTGTCCCTGCTTGACAGCGATTGAAACCAATTGTCAATTAACTAAATAACAGCCAATTAGCTTGAAGGAAAGGGAGAAAATTGCTTGCTTCACATTCTTTGTTGAAGTAAATGCCAGTCAGAGGATGTGAATTTTTTTCTTTATCACACAAGAAGACAAAACGGCAAAAGATGTGGAGAAAATGCATAGTGTTTTTTTTTAAAATATCATCTTTTTCTCAGACAAGAATATTTGAGAAACTAGATAAGAAAATCTTAAGCTCCTGAGACATTTAATTTCCTGTGATTTTTTTAAAATCAAAATTACAATCATTATGCCAGCTCAATTTTTCTTCCTTTCTTTCACGTTGCTGTAGGATACTTATGCACAAGGACAGCTCTGCTGAAGCTGGCTGACTTCACAAATAGAGACTAGCTCGCAGCTGGCTGCTCTGAAATGTGGCGCTAGGCAGGATTGTGTTATTTACATCTGCATGACCAGACCAAACTACTTGATGGACTTTCAGGGGGCCGTAGGTGAGACCTTGTCAAAACCTGTAATGTTAAAAAAAAAAACCAAAGAACCCAGAGGACTGACTTAGGAAGCGAGTGAGTGGTTGTTTCAGGACTGGCGTTTACATCCATCTAAGACCATCTTTCCATGTTTCATGCCTACATCCTTTGTTTTTGGTCTAGACGATCGTGCCCAAAGGTATTGATTGAGTTGAGGCCATTACACGGTGAAAGCCCGTCAGTCTGCAGGCAGGGAGTAAAAGGCTCTCTCCTGTTTTGTTGCTCTTTATTTTAACTATTAGCCCAACACTCTCTCTCCCAAAAGAGCAGTACAGTTCAACATGGGGACTAAAGCTTGATCTTACAGGCTCGTCACCCTAGTACCATTTAACTTTTACCATTCTCGGAGCAGGGGCTGATGTCTCCGGAGGGTCTCCGACAGCCAGACTTGCAGTCAGAGGCAGCTGCTAGAGGCTAACTTAATATTGCTGGGTTAGTAAGAGACTATTTGCTCACGGCATCCTGGCTTTGAATTTGTATTGCACTTTCCCCGCAAGCAGTTAAGGGCAGTGGTTAATGCACAAAGGCTTTACGTGTCCTAACTTCCCGCCTGTGGGGCCGAGCCACAGCTGGTCCCTTGTGGTTGGCACTAGGACTACGTCTGCCTAATATCCATTAGTTGCATCAATCAATAATTCTTCACTTAGAGTTTTCACTCGTTGTTCAAAAAGATTTTATTATGCTGCTCTGAGCTGCTCACGGCGTCATTTCACAGGTTTCAAATTGCGTTACCCTTCTTTTGTTAATACTTTTAGGGCCAATGTTTCATAATTTGATAGTGAAGGGTGAGAGGTACGTCTTTTAACCATTGGAAAAGCAACGAATATTGGATACTTTTGCGTTAACTGATGTGAAATTCAACGCTGCACATATTGATCGGTTACTTTTTTTACAGGAACATTTTACACCTGAATGCAAGTTCAAAGAATCAGTATTTGAAAACTACTATGTGACATATTCTTCAATGATCTACAGACAGCAACAGTCTGGCCGGGGTTGGTATTTGGGTCTTAACAAAGAAGGAGAAATAATGAAAGGAAACCATGTGAAGAAAAATAAACCTGCAGCACACTTTCTTCCAAAACCATTAAAAGGTAATTGCCTTGGTTTGCTCCATTTATCTGAGCTGACATTATATTGTGTCGGAAATGTTTAATTGCTGTGCATACACGCTGGAAGGGTTCAGCTGCTTATATAAGAGGAGTATAACATTTTGTAACACACCATTAATGTAATCACAGCTGCTTTTTTTCAGGTTTCTCCACTTTTTTCTTTTTCTCATCTAACCAAATAGGTATATTAGCTGCTTTGTGCCCAAAGTCCACAGTGTCACCTCTGTACAGGATGAAGGCTGTACCTGGAATGGGGCCCAAACACCTGCTCCCTGGCCCTTTGCATCTTGCTGTACATCTTGTCACTCTGTGCTTTATGTTACAGGATGTTTGTCTGTCCATTTTTGCCTGAGATAAAGCTGTAATGCGCAGTGCTAATTAAACTGTAATTAATAGGGCACCAGCATGTGACAATTAAAGGTAATGCATGAGGGATACATGTGCTGCTTTGTTTTAAAAGCTGGGACCTAGATTCATCCCAGTTAACTGAAGCATCTAAATCAGCACTGTGGTCACACCAGGCTGTCTCTTGGGTTAACGCAAAGAGAGAGGTCTCAGCCATGGCATGGAGGCGCTCCCCGTTCTCCAGAAGAGCGAACTTCTCTATGCTTCTTCCTCAAGAGGAATGAAACCCTCTACTGCTGGGTTATGCTCCGAAGCAACCTTGTAACGCAGTGTCATTTTGAAATCAGAGAGCATATTTTAAAGAGGCATAGCCCTGGATGGATGGCTGGTCTAGCTTGACAGGCTAATATAGGACAAGGTTTTAGGTAACTGATGTTGGGGTTGATTCCCACTTCTGATGTGTGTTGAAACAAAGGAAACAGAAGTCTTAAAAATCCATTTTCTCACCCATTTGCCTGGACTACGTATACAATTAACAGGTCAGATCGTAGCTATTGCCAGAGCACTTCACCATTAGTAAGCAAGTGCTGATTTATATCAGCTCAGGTCTATCTTGCAGCATTTTGTATGTGCAGTCGTTAAGTGGGTGATTTAATTGGGAGGGGGAGGAAGCAGTGTTTTTTCCTGTCTCTGAAATGTCATTCTCCTAAAGAGGCTCTCAGAATTTCTTAGGAAGCATCTGAAATGGAAGAGGTCTCCTTGCAGTGAGCAGCTATGTTTCCTTCATTCCTGCCTTACACTGCTTATTGCTGAATGAAAAATGTGCGTGATTCACAGCCAGATGTGGCACCGACTGACGCGTAGCCCGTGACCCGTGCTGACGTGCTGCCCTCTCCTTTGCTTTGCAGTGGCCATGTACAAGGAGCCTTCTCTCCACGATCTCACAGAATTCTCAAGATCTGGAAGTGGGACCCCAACAAAGAGCAGAAGTGTTTCAGGAGTGCTAAATGGGGGTAAATCCATGAGCCAAAACGAGTCAACGTAGCCAGGTTAAGGCAAGCCAAGTGCTCTCTAAACAGAACCTTACCTCTGGATGCAGTTGAATTCTTACTAGCAGTCTTTCATCCAAACGTTCAATTGCCCAGGACAAGCCACCGAACTTGCATAGGTCACTCGTTTATCAGCCATTAGATCTACTGGTTGTCAAAGGATATACCCCAATAATGTAGAATATGCTTGTGCATATCACAAGGCATTTGGATAGCCAGCAAACATAACTGCGGAATAAATCTCGGAGAAGAAATGTCCAGCTCTTTCTTTCTCTCTCTCTCTTTCTCTCCCTCTCTCTCTCTCTTTCTCTCCTATGCTTTGTGGAATACGAAACAAAAACATTTTACAGCGTTCACTGCTGATAAGAATTTGCTTTCCAACTAAGAAAAAGACCACTTTTGCTCTTCAAAGGAAATTTTAATGCTTATATGTTTTATAGGGGCAAACAAAAATAAATATGTAAACTCTGTTGTTTCCTTGGCTTACCGTTTTATATCTAAGGCTTGATAAAAAAAAGGTATCCTTTAATTTGGAATAGTGCAACTTTTTGATTTCTGAACTCCAATGGGTCTTTAAAGCTACGTCTTTAAAAAGAAATAATTAAAAAATTCAGGGTTGGAACTGAGAGTTGGTGTCTCAGGCTCAAGCGAACAGTGTTCTTGTGGTTTTAAACACAAAGAAATATAAATTTTTATAGATTTGTAGTTTCTGGTAAAGTTCTTGTGCTAACCCCAGTCTGTAGGAATTGAGTTGTTTTGTTATCCCAAGTGGAAGTTAATGGAAAGGGATAAAATTATCCTCCAGTGTAGATTTCTCTTAATTCCATTTTGTGTGTCATGTTAAACTATTGTTGTGGCTTCTTTTCTAAAGACAGAAACTGTGGAATTAAGGTGACTTAATTTTTTTATAAGAAATGTCTTATTTGTAAAAGTCCTTCTTTCACTGTAATGGGCACGTGAATATTGTGTAGGAGGAGCGTTAGGACAGGTTACCCCTAAACAACATATACTTATACATGCTATTGGAAACAATTGTTTAAAAAAATGTAGTTAGGTTTCCATTTAGGTCATCATGTCTGTTGCATGGGAGAAAGTTGGACTATTGGCATAGAGTTGCATGACGTGTAAGATTTTGTGCATTAATCATCGTTGGATTCTGTGCTCCAAAACTGACATAGTTCTGTACAGGCAGCTTTCTGCCTCGTACAAGAAAGTTGTTTATTATTTGTTGTATACACAACCATGCACTGAATAAACTATTTATATTAAGATGTACTTTTTAAAAAAGCTTGTTTGATTATATTATGTACATTGGTTACTAATTTCAAGGGAAAGGGTTGGCAGTTAAACTATAATATGATAAAGAGGTACTGTAATTAATGTTAAAAATCTTTCTGTGTAGCAGGTTATTCCCTTGTAATGCCATACACTATACAAATGAGAACATGTGCTTCCTTTTGCATATTGTTAGAACTGGTCTTACATGCCCAGCTGAGATACTCAAAACATAGTGACTGTTTAGTGCCACAAAGCGGTGGTGACGTTCCCTATGCAGCATGCTGTTGGAGTCCCAGAGAATTGCACTGCTGTGCTTTGAGCTTTTCCAGCTAACCTCTCTGTTACACTTCCCGAGTGCTGACCCTACCTGCCACCTTGCAGCACGCCTCCTGCGAGCCCTCGGTACGCGGGGGCACCCAAAGAGATCCGGTAAGTCAAGCTCATGCCAGAATGGCACCTCGAGGATGCTCTTGAGCATGCAGTACATGACTGCAGACATGCTTTAGGGGCCAGTTTAGTCTGATCTCAAAGAAATAGACTCCCACGCCTCCTGCCTTCATGCACATATTCTGGAGAAAAAACAAAAAAAAATCAGTCTCTCTCTCTGTCTCTCGCTCTATCTGTCTGTCTTTCTCTCTCTCTCTCAGGAAGTCCTAGGAGGAACATCACACATGGTTGAAGAAACAGTTCTGGAAGGGGAGAGGGTGGATATGGAGACAAAAAGCTACCTATAAATGTTAGCCTGCAGTTGTAGTCAGGCATTCTGCTATCTGGTCTGTCCCCCTCCACTTGACCAAATGGAGTTAGACCTCAAACTAGGCTGGGACAGGAGCAGCAAAGGGAAGCATGGCCCCTGGTCCATCATCTGGCTGCTTGTCTCCACCTTTGCCTCGTTCCCTCAACTGCACCAGCACCATTGATTTAAGACGGTGTGGGGGTGAGAGAGAGGGGAAGGGGGGTTCGTTTAGCTAACGCAGATTATGTTTCAGGTCAAACCTGTAAAGCTGTGGTAGGCAAGAAGCTTGATCTTGCTGAGCTCCTGTACTGGAGCAGGACCTTTTCCTCCCCCAGTAACACCCTCTTGCTGAAGGCCCGCAGGCCCTTACCATGCCCCTTGCAGAAGTGCAAGTGAAAGCCCCGTTGCTTGGAGGCTGCTGCGGCACTCATACCTCTTAGCACTCGTCGCTGGGCTCCTCTAGCTTGTTCAGCACAGTCAGTACCATGGAAATGGTCCTTAAAAATTGAAGACCTGACCAGCAAGTGCTCCAGGGGTTCTGAGAACTCACCTGGCCAGGAGCATCTGTTCCCTTCAACTAAGCGTGCTTTGCCCCTGTGGAACATTTTCTTTAACCCTCCTGACCCTAGACATCAGACTCGTGAGGGCATCTTTCAAGTAAGGAGTCCTAGTGCCTTAGGAACATAAAACCTGAATAAAACTAATTTAAAAAAAGTCATTATATGTGCCAAAGTTATTTAGATACATTGTTAAATGCTGAGTGCCACTGTCCTAAAGATAAAAGCAAAGCAGCAGCCCTGCAGTTAGCTGCAGCCTTAGTATTATTCCCCATCCCCAGTACATCCAATCATGACGGTAATCTGCAGGGAAGAAGAACTGCTCATCTCACACATCCTCATTTCTAAAGTCTATAGTTTGCCTTTGGAACTGACACTGGCATCAGCTGTGAACAGTCACTGCCAAGTCCTCAGTTTCAAAGGTTTCTAATATACCAAACTAACAAAGCCCATCCTTGGATTAAAGATGAGGCAAGAGATTTGGCAATAGCTGATCCAGAAAGAGCAGTTTCTGACAATTATGTTAAATTTGTGACAAGACTGTTCTGACAATCGTTTTTTCCTACAGAGTATTGTGGAAGGATAGGGGAATCCCCTTGATAGTGTCCTGATACACTACAAAGGCTCGTGTATGGTATAGGCAAGGTGAGGGGCAAGGTGGGGGTATGCCCAGGGTTTACCTGTAGCCTCTGGATCCATAAATGTGGATTCAGCAAGGAGAAACAGGGTAAAATGTCCCTTTGCGGTCAGTGAAGTGAAGGTGATATCCTGAACTAGTCAAAGCCCCTTTGGCAGACAGGAACACGGATTCTGCAGAAACCTGATTCGGGAGCCAGACTCCAGGGTATTTATCCTCTTCCCTCGGCACCCATCGACAGACTCTCAGACAGATGACTCCTGGATAACATGTTCCTTAAACCTGCTAGAAGTTAAAAAAATGTCCACAGCGATGGCTGACTAGGAAAAAAAGCTATTTAGCTGCTGGTCAATCCACTTTGTTCTGCTACATGTACCTGCTCACGTGCTAGAAGATGCATGCCTGGAATAAGAAAGAAAAATCCAGGTATGAAACCAAGCCCTGCACTGGCTGTGAGAAACCAACCTTCTGCAGAAGGCTTGGTCTCCAGCCTTTCTGTTATTGTAAATATGATGGTTGATGCCTTTCATCTTCCAATTTGGTTGCCGAATGTTCTTGTCCTTGTCTCTCCACCAAGGCCTCCCACGCACTTTGCAGTGTACTATAGGGCTTAGTTTGGCTCAGGAGGCATAAAACTACCACAGCAGCTTTCTGGTTCACCTCGGTCCACCTGGAAGAGTCCCTGAGCCACTGCAGGGTCCGTGCGGAGACCTTCAAAAAGGCTGAAAAATACTACCTGCCAGCCCAAAATGAAACAGGTCACCCATGAAATTGGGAGAAATACTGCTAGGAGCACAGCTATTATGAGGCAGAACTGCTGCCTTTGTGCGATCTGCCTGCCAGAACTGCTTTCTCTGAGGTCTCCGCTGGGTCTCAGATATTGCCTGCTTGGTCTGGTTTGGGGGTCTTTTCTGTGTCATAGAGGTTTGGGGTTTTTTTGTTTTGTTTTTAATTGACCTCGTAACGCCTCACAGCATGGTAGTATCTCTGTAGCCACCTGCTCAGCCATCTTCATTGCTGGCACCACAGAAGACAATTCCCTACTTGGGAAAACATCTTCAAGTTACCCCAGGGGGGAGAATAGTGCCCATTCTGCAGCACTGTCTGGTGTCCACACTGCTGGTTTCCAGCCCACGTGCCAAGTTTTTCAGTGGGATAAAGACATAAAGACGGTGTAACGAGCTCAGGGATACTGTGATGTGCCAGGCCTTCCCCCACCTGATGCCTCCTCGCAAGTCTGCACCAGTGCGAGAGCCAGGCCTGGCAGCGCTCTGCTGTGTCTTGAGTATCTCTGCATGGAGACCAGAGCCAGCTCTAACGGGTTTAAATGCCTCCCTGCCATATGCTTGACCAGGACACTTTTGCAGGACAGAATCTGTACATAACAACGTCTTATCTTCTAATAAATAATCTCTCTAAAACTGAGTTTCTCTTGTCTGGACGTTGATTTTTTACCACTGCAGGTATTTAAGAGCTCTCCACCCCAAAACCAACACCATTGCTTACCTTTGCTCAGCATACAGACCCTTCTGTACAACCACTGTCCTTTATGTCGTCTTGAACATCAGAGGGGCAACCAGAGTGATCCAAATGAGATCATCCCAGATGAATCCCAGGATGCAGCAAGGGTGATGAGTCCTACAGCTCAGGGAATGGCTACTCTTAATATTGCTGCTCAAATCCCTACACAGTGTAAGACGGAAGACAAAACACCATGTTTTTGTCTGATTTGGGTGTTGGAAGCAGCAGTGACATAAAAGAATGTCAAAAAGCCTATTCAAATGAGATTAACTGATTTTCGAGGAAAAGCCCTACCATGTGATTTTCCCTGAATGGCACAAGCTTTGGGCTTTTTCCAGCTCTTTTGGAGAATGTTCTTAAGAACTTACAATTCCCAACTTGGATCACCAGCTAAAACTTTTTAAAAATTCTTTTGCCTTGTGTAAGTGATCCAAACTGCAGGGCTCTCCCTGTCTCAGCAGATTGGCACCGAGATTCACCGTTTTTTGGAGAGTAGTATCCGGAAACAAGCCAGGTTTGCTGGCTGGCCTCAGCAGATGGTGGCGAATCGACTGCTTGCAGTGCTGTCTTTATTGCAATCCGCTTGGCTAGCAGAGGGTTCCCCACTTTGGGAACATGCCACAGCAATTTGAGGGCACTCAATCACCCTGCCATTCTGCTGCTCCTCTCATGAGGAAGCTTAAATATTAAAGTAAACCCCAAATTTGATACATGTTTTTACATTAAGCAGTAAAATCACAGTAATAATTTATTCCATCCCACTGGGAACTGAAAGACAGTTTATAGGCTTCCCTTCAAACATCATTATTAACAAGCTAGACATTAATATTCCTAAAAAAAAAAACCCCACATATCAAAAATTGCTTTCAAGCACTCCCAGGCCCATTTCATCTCTACATATTTGCTTCTCCCACCTAAATTCAACAACCGGAAGGCCAGATTTGGGGCAAGATGAATGCTCTCATCTCCCAGAGGGTGTTCACAGTCCCCTCTTGAGCTTGTCCCCTTGGCTAGGACACTACCCCCAAGGTCCGATACATTTGCATATGGAAAGGGCTACAAAACTCGTGCCCAGGCATTCGCAGGCTAATTTGATAAAACGGTCGTTAGGGCAGATTGTGGGGCTGACTGAGCTACGGATGGCATATTTTGGGGAACACACAGCAGACTGGCAGCTCTCTCAGACTCTCTGTTCCTGGGTGGAAATGTTTCAACTCCGGAAGCGCCCCCAAGGGAGACAGCGGTGAGCTGAGGAGGCTACACTGCAAAAAGAGCTGCTCAGGCACCAAAATGGCACAGCACTGCTTATTGTGGCTGAATGACCACGTCAGAAGCAGCTCTGGAAGGACCATGGCTGGCTCCCATTAAAATTAATTCATTAGTGAATAAATTGCAAAGCTCTGAAAAGTAATTTGTCATGATTCATCACCCACACCTTGAACAAAACTACGGCCTAAACAAAAGGCCTATCCAACTGGGGTGAGCAGATCTCCCCCCGCCCTTCCCTCTGCACATTGATTTAATTCCATTATTGGAACTGGTTATACAATGCAGGGCCCTTCGCTTGGAGCTGGAGCGCAGACTCCTTTGTCCAAACCTTTGCAGCAGGAAAGTTGCATTCAGACAAGAACTCAGGGCTCTTTTAGTTTTTTTCAGACAATACTGTATAAAGTTTAAAGAAACCCGAACTAAGGGCTGGAATATCAGATTACCTATGAGCTCTAAGCTAAAGTTGGTGAAAACTGTCCTTTCTTTTTCCTTCTCTGAGCTCTGGATCAGCCTGACAATGACAAAACTTCCATGGCTGTAACTACCGTGACCAAACGATGCTACTTTGCAGTAGCTAATGTCTGCTCTCTGTTTAGCAGCACCACATAAGGACCCACTCAGGAGAAAAATCTGTGGACAGAAAAGTTTTAAGACACCCTCTTAAGGGGGATAGGGAAAAGAAAGGCAAGGAAAGAGCTTATCTGAATTAGCGTTGTACCTAGAAACCCTCCAAAAGGCCTCTGGGGCGTCCCTGGAGCTGCATGCACAGGTGCTCCACAGGAGGGGGTCATGGGAATGAAGTGCCACAAGGAAAAGCATTCCTGTTTGTGGGTATTTCTGGCTTCAGTGTCCTCACCTACTGTTCCTCCAAGTCACTGTTACAGCTCCACCAAAGATGTTTGAGAGCACTGATGCAGAGGTAGCCCTTTGCAGATGATGCAAAGGGACGTGACCAGGGCAGGAGAACGAGACGGCACCCAGGATGGGAGGTTTCGAGGGAATTTGAATTAACCTTCCCCATGCACCAAACCTGATGCCACGCACTGAGTTTCATGGGACTCAGTTCACACCTGGACCGATATCCAGTACAGCGAAATAGCACCGCACAGGTGGAACTAGCTCAAACCCCTCAGTTGAGGCTGTCTCAAGGCCCGATCCTAATCCCGGCTGCAGAATACACCATGGACTCCAGTAAGTCCCACGCTGATTTAAAATACCTTTATCTAGAACAGCAATTCACCCTGCTGTCGAAGGAGTTCAGCCATTACCTCATGCATAAGTATGTTCCAGTGGTTAAGCTGTGAAATATTTTTAGATAACAAAATTAACCGGTTCAAAACTTAATTAATCCTATTTCCTTCCCAAATGGCTTCCTTCAAAAGGTACTTGAAATAGTTTTACTTCCTCCCATTGTCTGCCTAATGCACTGATGAACTTTTCCTTCTGAGTATCTCCTTATTTTAATTGTCTGCTCAGCCAACCATCCCTTTTGATAATTAAGCAAGTTGATAATATAGCGAGATCTTTAAAAATTAAACTCTGTTCCTTGTTAAGCAAAAGCAAAACTTTTTGTTGTTGTTTAGAGGGTTGGGTTTTCTTCACGTTCCTAGTTTAGAAAGAGCATTAATGACCTCTGAAGTAGCAGCACCATTTGGGAACCCACTGTTACTGAGAAGTTGGTGAAATTATTATTTTACATTAAATAACGCAGTACTGAGGTTTTCGAGGGAATTTGAATTAACAGATCTTATGGTCACCTAAGCAAGATGGACTGAGCAAAGCAAAAGGAAAGCAAAGAAAATCATACCTAGCCAGAGAGCAACAACGCTGGGTAAGCTTTCACAGCTGCTTACCTGCAGCAGAGCTCGCCCCCAGCACTTCTCGCTCTGGTATTTTACTGATCCATCCCTAAATCATTTTCATTTTCAACAGAGGCAAAAGCAAGACTTTTCCGTAGTGTGCCATGCTGGACAGACACTAGCCCACCTGGGAGCTTAAATTGCAAGGAGTAAAGTATCTATTTTCACACAAGCACATTGAAATGTATTTCATTCATGTATATATGTGTGTGTGTGTGTGTGTGTGTGTGTGTATACACACATATATATATACACACACACACAAATATACGTGTGTGTATTTAATATATATAAATCTATTTATCTATTTGTTTATGAAAGTATTATATATCAATTCACATTTGGCATTTGACAGCAGCCTGGCAAACAGGCAGCCCTGGTGAGAAGGAGGTCAGCACCAGCAAGCGCCAGGAATTCAAGGTGGTGAGAAACAGGCTCAGAGCACACAGCAATTCAGCCGCTAAGGCAGGAAATTAGAAAATGCTTAGGAGGTGACAGGCAAACCCTGCTAGCCTTGTTCATGCAAGCACTTTCACAGCCCCGTATCCCCCTCGGTACCGGTTGACCCACCTTGCAGCTGCACATTGAGCAGGAAGGGAGTCGTGCTTCGCTAGAAGTCTTTCACTTCTTGATCAAAGTTTGCGCTGGGAAAGGCTTTGATCAGTCAGGGTGAAGCACAATGTTGAAGAATCGCTCAGAAATGACATGAAGGGCTAAAGCAGACTCCAGTTCTTCAACCAACACAGCAACAGGGTGCGGGAAGTGGCTGCTGAAACTTCACAGGAAACGGCTCAAAGATCCCAGGTCCTTCAAAACTGCCGTGGAAATGCAGAAGGGTTTAAGCAGCTGGCAAAGATTACAGACGGCTGGAGCTTGCAAAGAAAGATGAGAAAAGACAGTGAAAAGGTTAATTGCTAGCAGGGCTAAAGGAAATTAAAAGTATTTGTGCAAAAAGTGCTGGAAAGGGAGAGTAGGCCCAAGAATAAATGTAGAGTGGGATGTTATTAATGATGACTCAAAAGTGGGGAAGAAGTTAATGAAAGTTGGGCTGCCTACAGATCTAGGTGTTTGTCTTAGTTAGTACCAAAAGTCTTCATTAAATGCCAATACAGTTTACAACCATTTGGTTCTCAGCCTCCAAAGACAATCTGTGGAGAAGTCGCTTCCCCCCACTCCTGGAAACTGGCGCCAGAAGGAAAAATCCCTGTGGTCACAGGACAGTCAAACAAAATGAACAAACTCGCTGAGCCTGACCGTGCTGCATCCTGGAGCAAACAGGGCTGGGGCTAGTCTGAGGAGCAGTGGCTTTAATCAATTACTTAGTTATAACCTGAACCTTGGGCAAAAAACCGTATTACTGCGCTATGACCAGATGGAATGCACTGATTTGTAAGCCGACTCTGTAACCAGATCGGTTTGTGTTAGTTCACCTAAGTGACGGATAACAATTCTCTGCCAAAAGCTGTGCCCAGAAAGACTGCAAGCATTGTAAATTTATATAGGTATAATAGACTAAAAGTTTAGCAGCAAACATAAACAGTGCCTTTGCCCATAAATACTCTTAGAACATATACACTGTAATCAAAGTAGCTCAAGGATCACTCTTCCACCGTACATAAGTATCATACAACATACTCAATCTGATAACAATGAGAATCGAGGGAAGGGTTGTTGCAGTGAAACATTTACAGTGTTCATTTCCATGATGAGTGTGATCAATTCAGTATGCAAATACTGTACACAAAAGAGTGCTGAGACTACAGAGGGGCTGCACTGTAATTCCTTTCCCAGAGAGCATCAGGGAGACTCTAACTCACTGCACTGACGACTGACCAATTAGTAAAATACCTTTATGATGGACAAGAAGCAAAGAATATCACCTGCCCATCTGAAAAGTGAACGCTCGTACTCCAAAATGAAGCAATGTGGGCCTGAAAGTGTGTGAAAAAGAGGAAAGAGCAAAAGAAGAACATTGTAGGTAGGGCAAATAATTGCACAGATGAGTTTAACAAGCTTTTTCCTTTAAACATTTGAAATGCAATGTGAAACACCCAAAGTGAGGATGGCAGAGAACAGCGGGGACCACGAGCGCCTCCCTCGCCAGCCTTCCCAAGCCAGGAGAGGATGAGGAAGGAAACGAGACAAGGAAGCTCTCTCACTAATGACTGAAAACAAACGAGCCAGTCACTTGATGAAGGCAGAAATCTGCGCTGTTCCTCGTACGTGCTAGCGTGCACAGATTTTGGAAGCAGGTAAGGGTAACCTTTGTGGTGCTTTATGTATTCAGCACCAGCAGCCCAAGAGGACCATGGTGTGAGGTGCCCTGCACGAACATAGCCTTCCCCCTCCACTGCTGAACACTTATTTGACCAGGACCTTGATTTGTTCTGATGAAGGCAGCTGTCAAAGCACTCAGGGAGCCATGATTTGTAAGTAACCATGATATTTAGAACCATACGACCTTTTAAAAAGTTAAGATCAGGCTTAAAGGGCAGCCTTCCTGGAATAAAGGACTCTGAAATTTCTTAGGTCAGATTTAAAATACAAATCCATAATGGACAAGCATCACATTATTTTAAAAAGAGACGATAAATCACTAATACCTGGCAATTGATTTGCAAGCTACATTTATTTATGATGTGTTTGTACAGCACCATGCACACCCTGACCTATTACGAAGCTCCCAAGGGTTTACTTAATGCAAATAAATCAATGCAATGTACTGATTAAGTTATATAAGTATTCTTGGAACTAGGACAAGTGAAAGTTTCTGCAGTCATCCTCAGGTCTCTCATTTCTGACAAATTATGAGCTAACAAAAGCCAAGGAGGTTGGTGAGCTCAGGTCAAGCCCTGCAGCTGAGCTCCTGCACCTCTCCGTGATGGAAGTCCTCGTTCTAATTACTTGCGCACGCTGCAATCTGAGCAAAAGAAGGGGAGAAGTGATTTTTCTTCCCATTTTGCCACGCTACAGGATATCTGCACAGCACCTTGGACTCTTTTAGTGATGGGCCCTGTGCCTGAACTGGGCACATCCCTGTACCTGGATGAAGGGACAGAGTGCACCATCTAAACTGGGAGGAGCAGTTGATACACCAGAAGGCTGTGCTGCCATTCAGAGGGACCAGGACAAGCTGGCGAGCTGGGCAGAGAGGAACCTCCTGAAGTTCCACAAAGGCAAGTGCGGGGTCCTGCACCTAGGGAGGAATAACACAGGCACAAGGACAGGCTGGGGGCTGGCCTGCTGGAAAGCAGCTCTGCAGAGAAGGACCTGGGTGTCCTGGTGGACAAGTTAAGCAATGTGCCCTTGTGGCCAGGAAGGCCAACGTTATGGTGGGGTGCATTAGGAAGAGTGTTGCCAGCAGGTCAAGGGAAGTGATCTGCCTCTGTTCAGCCCTGGTGAGGCCACATCTGGAGTACTGTGTCCAGTTCTGGGCTCCCCAGTACAAGAGAGACGTGGCACTCCTGGAGAGAGTCCAGCGGAGGGTTATGAAGATGATGAGGGGCCTGGAGCATCTCTCCTATGAAGAAAGACTGCAAGAGCTGGGCCTGTTCAGCCTGGAGAAGAGAAGACCGAGAGGGGATCTCATCAACGTGTACAAGTATCTGAAGGGGGAGTGTCAACAGGATGGGGCCAGAGTCTTTTCCATGGTGCCCAACGACAGGACAAGAGGCAACGGGCACAAGTTGAACCACAGGCAGTTCCATCTGAAGATGAGGAAAAACTTCTTGCCTGTGAGGTGACAGAGCACTGGAACAGGTTGCCCAGAGAGGTAGTGGAGTCTCCTTCGCTAGAGATAGTCAAAACCCAACCTGGACACAACCCTGTGCAATATGCTCTAGATGACCCTGCTGGAGCGGGGGGGGGGTAGGACTAGATGAGCTCCAGAGGTCCCTTCCAGTCTCAACCAGCCTGTGATTCTGTGAACACACGCAGTGCAACGTGATGGCAGCAGAGCACCCACAAACTCACTTCACTGTTGCTGTCGTTCACACAGTGGCACTATGGCATGCACATAAATAACCTGCACGCTGAGAAATCAACTGTTGAGCATCTCAGGTTGAACCTCCCAGATTAATTGACATTCTCAGCTGAATCTTTTGGTGTCTCTGTTCCTTATCTAGAGGGTGATAATCCTTTTCCCCTGCCTCACCAGGCTTCACAGAGACAAATTAATTAGGAGTTTACTTGTGAAGTAAACAAACACTGCTGTAGTAGTGAGTGTCACCGAAAAACCCGAGCAGAAACAGTATTTCATCTTTATAGCAAGGCTGAGCAGTATGCAGTAAACAAGGGCTGGGGCCACACACTGAATGATGGGAAGAAAACACATTTTTGAATTGCTGCCCGTTGATTTGCATCAGGCGGTCTGCTCAGTGACTGAGACTGGGCCCCTCTGGAAAAAACGGTATTTGATCATATAATGAGACATCACGGGAAGCCCAGGAGAGGGGCTACACTTCAGAATTAAGGCATTTCTTACTCCTTGCATGCTTGACTTTGCAGCTTTAACACTGTCACATAATGTGGTCTGATAGCTTATATAATGTAATAGAAATTTAATAAAGTTTATGGTACCCATCTGTGCCATTGCAGCTGTGTGCAGGGTTGGGTCCTTTGAACGTGTGCTTGTGTTAAATGTGCAATGGTTCAACTTATCCTGACAAATGCAAAACAAAGATCTTACATAATTCACTGCATCTGGCAAAGACAAAATTTTACATGTCATAACAACACATATCAAAAGAATTATGTAAAACTCACCCATAATTTAAAATGTCACTGGAAGTGCTTCGTAATTAAAGCAAGGTCTTTTAAAGGCTGCTTGCTGAAGCTAAAACCTCTATGACAAAGATCAGCTGAATGCATATAGGTAAAACGCGAGTGTAGGAAATTATACTTGCATTGTAACATAGAATTAGAACTGCCAAAGACCTTAACAGAGCCTCCGTTAATGGGATTTCCTTGCCCAGCTTTTGACCCCCCAACTGCACTTAGGGCTTCGATCCGCAGAAGGCACATGCTCAGCACAGCTCTGCCGAGGAAGAGCACAAACTTCACCGCTCACAGCGAGCACGGCAACCCGCTGCATCTCAAGAACGCGCTCAGCTCCTTCCCTTGGCTCCTGTCTCACAGTCAAGATAAATATTGTCCCATAACCATGCCCAAATGAAAACCCCATAAACTCTCTGAAATTTATTATAAAATTTAATTCATAATTTCCAGACTCTCACAGCTCTGAAAGTGTTTCCAGCCCTGGAGAAAGCAAAGACCCTGAGCAGTTTCAGGAGGATCCCAGGTATATGTGGGAGGCAGCAGCAACCCCATTACTCTGCAGAGAACGAGCAGGATTCATTACTCAGAATAGCATGTTTGGGAAGAACTACCTGGTTTCTGTCCCCTGCAGCACCAGAGCCAGCCTGGCTGCAGATGCTTAAGGCTTTCATGCCCTGCCCTGGGTCTAGGCCCTGTACCACACTGGTGGTGCAGGGGGAAGGACGTGTGCTATAAGAAAATGGAGGAAACCTAGAAATGTCTTATCCTCCATTAGCTTGTGTGTTCAATACAGGTTTACAGAAACTGAAGAGAAGAAATGAAAAGCGAATGACAGTGAACAACTCAGCGACATCCAACATCAAAGAGCAAGGAGATAAGAGCTATTATTTAGACCCGTCAAGTCTCCTCCGTACCCAAAGGGAGTGAGCAGGCGCGACCTACTTGCAGAATTAGGAATTTGCCAGGAAACAGGTTTTAGGATTCAGGAGAGTCTGCCCTCGAAATCCAAGCTTCTGTCATGACACCCAGCCTTGCCTTATGAGTAGGCTTAAAATGCTTGAGTTAAAACCACGCTCCTCCACCTCCCCCGACCTCTGACAGCTTCCTGGCTCCATGCGGTCACTTCGCTCTGTGTTCAAAGATGCTGCTGGCCTGCAGCGAACGGCCCTGGCACCACTGGGGCCTCCAGGCCTGCCACGGCAGCTCAGTAGCTATCATGCCTTCCCAAGTAACTGGGCAGGGGGTGGAAACCTGCCTTACAAAGCAGGGAGTTTGGGGGCTGGAGCCGGAGCTGTTCAGGTGAGTAGCAGGACGCGGGGGCTGCCAGAGCTGGGGAGCGGCGAGGGGCCGGCGTGCCCAACCTCATGCTCTCCGGCGCCAACCTGAAAAGCCCTTGGCAAAAGCTGGCAAGGAGGTGCAAGCCTTAAATTTGCAGGTGCCTATCCTGGCAGTGCGGCTGGCCTCTCCTTCCCCGGCCAAGTCCTCGCGCACCAGCGCTGCGGCGGGTATCCCGGAGCGTGATTTCAGTGCCGGCCTTTGGGACGGACACCATTGCCAGCTGTGATCTTTTGAGGGATTTATCCAAGCACAACTCCAAATCTTGGGCTGCTATTACAACTTTCTCTCATTCTGTTCCTTCCTCTGTGTGCAGGGAACACGGGAATAGCAGCATCTACGAACAGGTCCCGACCTCGAGCACCTGAATAGCGCTTGCCGGGGGTGAACAAAGGAAGAAGCGCTCAGCCCAGAATCCCTTTTGCTGCCTCTCCTCTCAGGAGAGCTCCAACTCGGAGGCTTTCTCTGGGCCAGGGAACAAAGAGAGGAAGTGCTATTGATAACATTAAAAAACCCGGAGGGATCCCTGCAGAAAAAGCAAGCCAGAAGCAGGAGAGACGAACAAAAGGGGACTATTTTCACCGCTGACTGGCTCTGGGACTAACCACGGCTGCCGGAGAGCTGCCGGCAGCGGTAGAGGAGCGACCCGGGGACACAGAGGAGAGGCGTCCTGGGCACCACTGAGGTTTTTGAACCAATTTGGACAGACTGCTCAGGCGTGGTGCGTGTGCGGAGGCAGAGGACAGTGGCCTGATCTGTCGGGGGGGGGGGGGGGGGCGCACATTTGTGCTGTTTTAGCCAAAGAGACACCAAGTTTGGAACTCTTTCCAAATCTGATTTTTTTTTTTTTTAATTCTGCTATTAGACGTTAGGTTAACTTAAGATGGAGAGGTTGGTTGTACCTCAGTTTCCTTGAGGAAAGAGAAGGGAAAGGGAAAGGGTGTTTAAGGTACTGCAAGTCTAGAGCTGCTGCCTTGCTCTAGGACCTCGACAAGGGGAGCGAAAGGGCTCTGCTCTCGGAGATGCTGGCGAGCGTCTGCATCGACGGCTGCCCAGAAACCTGCGCCAGGGAAATTTCCAGGCAGCGTTCAGATTCCTGAAGTTTGCAAAGGCCTGGAGCCGCTATAATGAGACCAAACACACCAGCCTAACAGCAACCTGCCCAGCTTGATTTCTGGTTGCAGCCAGAAATCCTCCTGCATCCAGGGCTCTCCTGCATTCACAGCACATTTCCTCTCCCTGCTCTGCCCCTTCCCGAAATCTGTGGCACTGAATAAAAAGAAAACATGAAAACCAGAAACAGCAAAGCAGCAACTACAATTTTAGCTCTCAAGATAGAGGAGAACACCTGGAAAAAAAACAGTAGTAGATGTATCAAAAATTCACAGTAGAGCCTAAATCTATTACTTTTAAGCTTACGACTTTTAACCTCATGTGGCAGCGGATCGCATGACTTGGGATTTATAAACCTAACTCTATTAGCATCTTGACTTATGCTACCAGATCACCAGGTTCATCGCACCACTGCCTTTGGCCATGGAAAGCCACCCTCTAAGCGCAGGCATCGCGACTCAGGAGCAGAAAGAGGGCTGCACATCCCCAGCCCCCCGCGCTCACGGAGCCGAGCTCCAAAAAACTGCACACAAGGGAGGCGAGGCAGTAAGGAAAGAGGCTTCATTCACATTCCTGTGAATGTTTATGGAAAGCCTCGTCTCCGGCAGCGACTGCATCCTATGGAAATCAGTAAGGGGATTTCCACCGGCCTCGGTGAGCTGTGGTGCTATAGGGCTCGTTAGAGGGGTGCCCGTTCGGCAGCCCTGGACCTGCGTTGCTCGGGGCAGCGTTGCCTCAGGCACCAAATAAAAGCCTCTCCCCTGCCTTTGCTGCAGCCTCGGGAGACCTCTTAGGCACAGCTGCCACCAACCGCGTCCCGAGGGCATCCAGAGAGCAGATTTTTCTGCGTTTCGTGTCCACCTGCCGAAGCCTGCACTCCCTTTGTTTCCGCGCGCTGGCTCGGGGCGGGCAGCGAGGATGGAGCGGGGGGACCACAGTCGCCCTAGCAACAGGAGATGCGCCAGGCGGGAGGAAAACCCCGCTGAGCCGCTTCTCCCGTAAACAGCTCCTCTCTCCTCTCCGCAGCCTGCGGGTAAACCTGCACACACACACACACACACACACACACGCACGCACGCGCTGCTATGGAAAAAAAAAAGGCTTGGTTTTTTTTTTTCCTGTTTGTTGTTTTGCTTGTTTTCTTATTATTTGTGAAGGTGAAATATGAAGCAAGAATTGGCATGATTAAAACCAGGCAATCCAAGCCATCCAAATATGCCCATTCAGTGGGGGAAGTGAGAGGTTTTTAAATCGATGGCTAACTATTAGCAATCCCTTATATTCACAATAGTACAAAGCTGAATTTAATCACAGGTCCTGACTCTGCTCTGTGGCAGACCAGTGAGTTATACATAGACCAGCAAGGGGAAACATAAGGAGAATTATCAGATATCTAGTGAATTTTATATTTGGGGAACATCCCTTTCTAACCTCAAGGGCCCAGGCGCCTATCTCTGTCTATTCGACAAGACTCTGAAATGCTCGCGGAGATTGCCTTGTTTTCCTCCTTCTTCTCTCCTCTCTTGCCTCAGGAGGAAAACTGCATCTGAAATTCCTTTCTGTCTGCATTAGAATCGACATCCCTCGGTTATCCTCACGGCATCTAAAAATAGCACAGGGAAACCCGCCTGAGATCAAAGCGATTCATTTACAAAGCACTGCATGAGGACAGAGCTCCACCATTCTCATTCCCATCACATCCGCAGCAGTCGGATGGCAGGAATCACACCACGGCTTGGAAATCGCACAGATGCCTTCCCGCCTCGCCCTCGCGCTGCATCAACAGCCCTGCAACACCGCGGCTGGACCTGAGCAAAAACAAGCAGCAGGGGAATTATTCAGTCGTTGCATGGGGAGGGGGTGAGTCGGGACAGGGAGGATTTTTCTTTTTTTTCCTGCAGATATTGCAGGTGCTATTCCAGCCAGGGCTATGCTTCAGAAGCCCTGGGTAAGCTGGAAAAGGAACGAAAAGACCAGAAAAGGAAGTACAGCCTCAGCACACAGAGAAATGAGCGTCCGGCCACCCCAGACATGCCAAGGAAGCCCATAGCTCATGAAATTAGGAATCAAGTGTGAGACCACCCTGGGCGCTGGGGGGTGGTGCAGGACCCGGCCACATTGCAGGAAGAAGCCGCAAAGCTTTCCTTTGAGATCTTCCCGCAAACCCCCTGTCTGAAGGATTAATCATAGCTGCTGAGGAGTCGAGCAGCACGATACAACTGAGTTAAAAGTATTGTGTTTCAGGGTAGCTGACCCTGTGCTTTTTAATGCAAATCTCAGGATGACTTAGCAACTTGGCCAAGACAGCCTGTTATTGGGGAACGCCCCAGGAAAATTTCTGCTTTTTCTCTCTTTTACATGGAAAGGTTTATTATCAATAAAGTTCTGCAGAAAAAGCATTAATTTTAGTACGTCAGTGAATTCTAGAGGCTCTAGAGGCTCACAAACAAGCAGATTAAATTACAGCAGCTACCATTCTTCTCATATAAAAAAGTAAAGGCATCATTTCTAGCTGATCCCATGATTTCTGAATACTCAGGGTTAGCATTCCCACCACTCCCATGACACATATGAGGGTGGGATTCAGCACAATAAACCACTTCTCTAAGGCTTTGCAGGGGTAATCCAGGATAAGGAGGAGCAGCTGAATCCAGGTCGTAGCTTCAAGAAATCCTCCTTCTTTCAGGCTGTAGCTTAAATCTCGATACAGACAGTAGTAAGTGACTCAAAAGAAGTAATTCTATCCAACTACTGTACACAGTGTGATTTCCTGGGCGCTGTCCAGTTCCACATGGCAGGGACAGAGCCACATCCACCATGCCAATAGCAGAGAGCAAGCCCCCAAATACAGGTTTGGGCAGAGATATTGTGTGGGTGTTTCTTTTGCTGTTATAAAAGAGGTCTTTTTTATTAGTTCCCCACAAGTGCATTGTAAGGCTTTAATCCACATGGGGCTTCTGCTCCTGAGAAATTAAAGCGAAGGCTTCATGTGGTCGCTTCTGCGGTGAGGGGGCGGCACGGTGCAGGCTTCCTCCGTCCAGACACCAGCGCACTGCCAGCCTGGCAGCAGTTTACACCATCACTGCCATTTGGCAAGGATTTACTTTTGGCTAATTGCAGACACAGCTTGATGCCAAGACAGAGGCACCAGCAGCCAGATTTCAGGGAGCTGGACTGCACGTGCAGGGACTACGTTGTCGTTAATGACTTATGTGGGCCATATTGATCTTTAGCCATCAAATATCATTACTGGGATAAAAAAGAGTTTGTCATAAAGCTGAAATAAAAATGACCTGAGATTGTTGTTTTGCTAACAACAACTTGCAACTGGGCAAAATATTCAGTGAACGTTTTGTTTCTCCCTGTTTTGCATCATGAGTTATCTCCTGAAACTTCACCCTGCATAAATTTCAGAAATCATTTCCCAGTTTACGTTTAATGCAATGCAGCCTATAACTATCCTTGCAAATCATTCTCTGCAACTATCGATCTCGGTGTTTGCTGAGTCCAGTAGGTCGCTATGTGTGCTGCTCAACCAGTCAGCTGAATTGCACTGTAGAGTCTGTGCTCCTTAACTGGACAGCCAAAGCCTGTAAAGGATTTCAAGATGGCCAAGCAAGCACTTCTCACAGACATATATATATTGATCTGGGTGCCTTCCCGACATCCCCATCCATATGCTCCCCTCCCGACGAATGTCCCTGAGAACTACATTTTATTAGCTCTGTCTGTACATCTCAAAAATCCTTTCACAGAGGGTGGAGAGATGAATATTCCTGGTTTTGCAGTATTCCCTCAAGTGACCATGAATCACTGCTCCTTAACACAAATGTTCAAGGAGCCAAAGATACGCTGGAAATGGGGCACCGAAACGACATCAGAGCTCAAGCACAGGTGCCCTAAGCTTTGTTTAAATATCTACGTAGTATTTATGTAAGAATGATTTTGCACGTGGATTGAGGTCAAGGGGAATTGCTGCCTCCCTAAGAAGGCCTCGGAGGGTCATGCTTAAGACCCATATCGCCCAGCATCCTGCCAGCAGCACATCACAATGTTTAACTAAAGGGTTTAAGAGAGGGGCTTACCTCAAACACATATTGCCTACTGGCAGCAGTCTCGATCACTGAACAGCCTAACAAGGAGGGATTATATTCTCTTGTTCCAAAAAACCCAAACCAATATCATCATTTTTCAGTCTTAAAAAAAATAATTTCAGCATAAAAACCGTCACTATCCCGATTTTCATTTCTTTTCAGATGCTTGAGGGCACAAGCATCTGTTGAGGAAACTGACACTCAATGGAGTACAGTTTGGGGCTGTCAGATGTCGTTCTTAACCATGCAAAACACAGTGAAATGGGCTTAAATTCACTTGCTAACATGCAGCCTCAGGAGCTAGGGGCTGTAACCAGAACAGAGGTCAGCCAACCACCCAGACTTTGTTTAGGCTGATGGCATTCCACGGGCAGCCCACAACCCTCCGTTTCATTCAGATGGAGTTGTCATTTTCTAAAGCATCACAGAAGATCAAAATCTTGTACTTTACATCACTGAACCCATTGGAAGCATACACACTTCACATATCTGTAAGTAAATCAAAAATTTCCATCATCTCTTATATTTTAACTCTTAATGGTGTTTATGGGCATGAAGTCTTGTATACATTCCAATTAAACCATTCCTAACTTTAAACCAGATTTTCCCATACACTCAAATAGCTCATAACAGCAATTTCTATACATTCAATAATTTTGATTTCAAACCACCTCGATTTAAACCTGCCTTGAGTTTTGTTCGAGGCTGTATCTGATTCAGCACAGAAGCCTTTGGATCTCTGTAGGAGTTTAACCTATTCCTAACCCTATGAAACTGAGAGAAAAAAGGATCTTCCAGCGTAATTTAAGGAAAGGTTATCAAAATCAACAGCATCCAACCCAGCATGGCCCACTTCTTAACTAATTTCACTGCAGAGTTTTCAAAGAAATGAACATACAATATTATATACATGCCATAATCTCATTATAGAGAGGGAAATGACAACGGACCGACCAGGAAGCAGGTCAGAGCTGCCGACTGCAAATACGAATGCTTCTCTGTAAATAGCAAGTCATCCGCTTTTTCACGTGAGCTTTATCAAGAAAAATCTGGAAAAACAGCAGGCAGTTGCTATGTCCATGAAAGGACACAGGTACGCATGGACTGCGTCGCTGGTGAGGCTGGTCTGAGCTCTGAGAGCTCAAGAAACACCCATAGGCATTCTGCTCCCCCCCAAATTCATTCTCACACTGCCTTTCATAGTTTAATACATTTTCATATTGATTTATTATCTTACCTATCTGGGACATTTAAATATCTGAGAGATCATACTTAAGAAGCCCCTTTAAGTAAATATTTTATTCTACATAATTTTCTTGGCGATGAAGCAGACAGTCCAACTAATTAAATGAAAATGTGAAATTTATTTTTAGACAGCTAGAGCTGACGTTGGTTTGTAATTTGAATATTAATAAAGAACTGTGGGAAGAACTGGTGACCGAGTCATTACTTGAAAGGTCTTAAGAAATTTTAGGCCTTTTTTTCAGATTCTTCTCTATTAGCACTGCAAATGCCACATACTTTCGTACCAACATAGACCTTAGGTGCACTAGCTGCAAACTGCATTTTAATTGCAAAGAGAGTGTGCAAACAAACTGTAATGGAGAATGTCAGAGACTCTCAACCGACTAAAATAAAATGATCTTCAGAATAGAAATTCAGCCTGTCCTTTATCTACGGTAAAAACAGATAGCGTGGCACCGAATCGCTTCTTCCTGCACTAACAGTAACTGGACAGACAGGGCATTCAGCAGGAACTGGCAACTTCTTCATTAGCTTTTGGGGTGAGGGAAACTGAATCACAGTGGGCTCTGTTCTGCAGCTAGGAGAGGATCTGTATCTGCTCATTTCGACTGCAGTTATTCCAAATAGCAGACAGTTTCTGCCTTCTCTTGTTCTCCATATAGATGGTGATTAGGGTACAGTGTGTTTGCTTTGTGACTGTAGAGGAAATGTAATCCAGCTGAAGGAGAGCTCTTCTGCAAATGCAGTAGGAGTTTTACACCTACACATCAGTGAACGGAACAACGGTCTATCTTGTTGTTCCAACATCTTGGTTTATTACTAAAATTCATTATGCTGTCTTTCACAAATAGGATGCTAAAGGCTTGGGGAAAATCAATGCTAATATAAACTGAACTATATGAGCACTGAACTGGAGTAAAGGGGCATTTTGCCTTTGCCTAAGTCATTACCTAGCCTCCTGCAGTATCAAATATTTCTCTCTTGCCTCGTTCATAAATAGCGTACCTAAACGTGGACAAAAAACATTGCTCCCTCAACAAAGGAAAAGCAATAAATAATCCACTTTGTGGTGTGCACTTTTGTCTGGCTTGGCATTTTTGTACATAATTAGGACAGCAAAGTCCCTTAGCTAAATAGTGCCTGGGACTGTGTAGTGAAATACACCAAAGGAGGGAATCGATAGCAGGTCTGGGATTAAGGATTAGTCGATACCCTAAACCTGAGAAAGAGTAGCTGATGAGTGTCCTCTTGAGACTTCAGAATTAAACGCATCTACACCACTCCTGAAAGACCCCTCTGATCTCCATAAAAGCCAGAGAAAAATAGTTTCCAACCTCAGTCTGGCAGCAGCAGCCTTCTTGACCCTGCGTACTTTGGAAAACTTCCACATCGGTTTCCAAGGGATTCCAGCTCCTATTTTGCATTTCAGGCCTTTCACTATCTATCATTCCTCACGGACCAGTAGGCTGGACTGGTCTGTGTTTGGATCAGCAAAAGCTCCTTCCTAGAGAAGGAAGGAGCTTAAAAAGATCCTAGAGAAAGAAGACAGGAGTCAGAAGCCATCACCACATTTGCTGTCCTGTAGTCCAGCAGTATGAAGGACCAGGTCATGGAAGTATGACCCTTGTAGGAGGATAAGGGAAATATTTTCAAGGCCAGTTCAGCAAGGCATTTAGCCAACTCCCTAAACTTATGCTTAAACTTATGCTTAAATCTCTACATCACTGGAGACTAAGCATGGGCCCAAGGTACAATGCCTGCCTACAGGCCCAGTAAGGCGCGTCCAGCTGTTTGCAGTTCTGCAGATGAGTCCTTACACTCATAGCCTTGCAATGAGATCAGGGAGGTGAGTGAGTCAGTGATGCAGACGCATGCAGAACCAGGCTCTCCATATTCTCTGTGTGTTTTCTCCCTAAAATCTACTGGACGTGTGCACGTCCCGAGCAGAGCGTGGTGAGCGTCATGCTCCAAGAGCTGACCTACTTTCCACACATGGGTCCAGAAGGGAGGAGAGGAGGAATTTCACTACAGTGCTGTCTGCTAGCCTGGCTGGCTGCTCCAGCATCAGAGCTTCTTGACGGCTCCTCTGAACTGAGAGGGAGATGCAACAGCCAGGGAGCGTGTCACCGTGTCCTGCAGCTGCCATGGCCAGGACTCTGCTCCTGCCACGGGACTTGCTAAGAGTGTGTCCCCATCACATAACCTAACAGGGCTGTCTGCACCCACCGCTTGGCCAGGGATAGAGGTGCACTCCTGTCTCATGTCACTGCTGGTAGAGGACTGGAGGAATTCAGGTCTTATTCTTGTCAGGGCCATGCCTTCCTTTTCTTTCAAGAATTAACGTATCAACAAATTAAGGAATTGGGTCTTGGCTCTGTTCAGCCCTCTGTGGTGCCAGTGAGAATCTTTATGCTGGCATAGCTTTCATCTAGCAATTAAATCGAGGCTGTACTGACCCTCATCTGCCTGTGCATGAACCACTGAATTATAGTTTGTCAGAGGGGGAGGTCACATTTCAAATATATCAGTAATAACCGTTGGGAAATGACTGCCCCATCATGCAATCTTAAAGCAGCTTCCTTCAATATTAAATGAAGATCAGCCAGGCACACCATATTAAAAGCTCATTTCCTGCAAACCTACTACAAATGCCAGAGCTACATCACCACTTGCCTTTCCAGTTGGAACAGGCAGATGCGGAATCGAAGAGGACAACTCGCATGCACTACAGCCAAGCCAGTCCTCGCCACGGCACTGCAACACTTGGATGTACCACTTGGAGTCAGCCAGCTCCTTGCACTCTCCTATGTGTCTTTTGGGGAGCAGAGAAATTGCTCCTGGAAAATCGGGATGTAAGACAGCACACCTGGCCACCAGCATCTGTTGGAGGCAGGGGCTTGCTGGGCAGTTGTGAACTTCACTTGTGCATGCGGGGAAAGGGCTGCAAAGACCTGCATCTCAGGGCGTCACAGCAGGGAATCTACCACAACAGTGTTTGCTGTTGCCCATGTTGGTCCTTCCTTCCAAGTAGCCAGAGCAGGCGGCAGAGCCCTCGCTGCCGCTACCTGGCCAAAGGTTCCTCCAGCAGCCGCCTCCCCTTTGCTGGCTCCAGCTGCTCCCAGCCTCCCTCCACCAAGCAGAGGGATGCATCGGGCCGTTGCACTCTGTGCACGGTCCCCAGGTACCGCAATCTCTCGGGAGCAGCCATGTCTGCCGAATCCTCAAAACAGTGATCTCTGGTTTGGAAACAGAAACAGGGCTGAACTAGAATCCGGCAATGCATCTGCGATAAAAAAATGTTACCTTGATTTTGAGGGGAAGGATATCTGTGAAAACTTTATCACACTTTATTAAGAAAGGAACTCAAATTACAGCAAACGTGGGCTGCAAAGCACAATAAACCACACACCGATTTTTGTGTGCTCTACCCCAATGGCTGGGGCTGTGCCTGCACACCCCACATGCCCAAGATGAGGCACCTGTTGCAGCTGTCTTTCCCAAGATGGGGCCTGACAGCATGAAGTAGGGGAAAAGCTTCTCGTTCACATCAAAAGGTTTGTTACCTGGTCCTGAGAGCAGGCAGACCTCCATTATGAATGTCATTATGTGTAAGTACAAAGTGTGTACAATCTGTACATTTTGTTTTAACCTAAGCTGAATCTTTATTAGCCATTCTGATCCCTGACCACTTGGTGATCTTTAACAGGGCTGTCTGGATGACAGCCAAGTGAAGATTCACACTTCTAAGCGCTGTCCCACTTAAAATTGTCAAGTGGCAACACCAGATAGTCTCTGTAGGTGTCAAAACCGTGTGTCCAATTATAACTCCCTAACAATCACGGAGAGGAACAGGCAGATGGCTATCATATGCTTAAAGTATCATTTCTACAGTAAAGCACCATTTGTTTGCCCTGTCAAATTAAATATTTTCCTGTTTGATTTTATATGTAAGAGAGAATTAGGAAAACCTGCCGGCGACGCAGAAACATTCTGTCTTGCGTTGGCACGCTCCCCGCTGCAGCTCCTTACCAGGGGTGGCTCCTGGTGGCCCAGATGCCAAGACGTTTATTAGATGCATCTGGCCTTTTGGCACACCATTTGGGCAGTTAGTCTGGCAGCCTTGGATTTGCCGGAGGGGAGGTGTCTGCCCGGAACGTGTTACTGGGATTGTCTTGACCTTCTCCGTGACATCTCCATTTGATTTAGCAGCCTGGGAGAGAACTATGCTTTCCTTCCCAGTGTCAGGGCTCACGCAGTTTCAGTCTGTCACCTCTGCAAGGGTGGGGGGGGGGGTCTTAAAATAAAACCATAGCTCTAATCAGAAACGCGTATCTGCTAAAATTATGAGTCCAGATTGAAGCAGGCTTGCCTGGGGATTCAGAACAGCTCTTCCTTCCTCTCTGTCACTTGACAGCAAAAATCTTGTAATTAAGAGATAGACGGAAAATAGTCAAAATCTAAAATATTTCAGTGGTGTCTGAACTCAACCAGAATAGTGAGGTGTGACTGTACTCTAGCCAGGAAGTGGCTTATTTATGTAAGACTTAAATCCACTGCCTGGACAATTGTACATGCTCAATTTTTAATTTAGTTACAGTAATATCCACTATGTGCTTGTTGCTTTCCAGAAACCTGGGATGGAGCCTCCCTGCTAGAGGAGGATGAAAAGCTGAGGTCTGTGCAAGCTCCAGGAGAAGGAGAATTAGACTAGGTTAAGCACATACATGTCAGCTGGATCCAGTAGAAGCAGCTCCACTGCTCAACTAGTACATATCCCGAATCATTGCAATACTGCCATCTCCCTGCTTTAAAAACACAAATACATTATTGCAATTACCATAAGCCATGCAGGAAATTGCATGATCCTAAAAAAAAAAAAAAAAAAAAAACAACGCTCTCTTAGGCGTGTGCTGCATGATTACAAGAAGTTATGCCTACAAAGTTGATCTAATAAATGAACATATATTTAAAGTTTTCAGGAAATGCCTAGTTAGAGGAACTTCTTTACAAGAAACTACTTAACCATTGAGGAACTTCTTTACAAGAAACTACTTAACCATTTTTCCTTCCACACATCTGTTAAATTGGTAATATAATCCAAATAGAAATCATTTTGCTATACTTCAGAGTTACCCAGTTTTAATGAGTCTCTGGAGGTACAGGGACGACTTTTGCTGCCAAGTACCATTCAGCCTAATATTGCAGTATTCATCAAACTAGCAGAATTTGGTGCATCCCTGCTGTAGGCTGCTATGCTACAAAGTTAATATTCACAAAAAGGGGACAGGAGGCATCAAGGACGGACAAAGGAAGGAAATCCAGGCCTACTTTTTCAGCTGAGTTAACTGAATATTTTCATTGATTATTTGAAATCATGAACAAGTAGTAGCAAGTTCTTTTCAGAATTTAAAAAAAAAAAAATCTCTGTTCAAAATAAAACAATAGCCAAGGACAGAAGTCCCTTCCAACCTATATTATTCTATGATCGTAAGGAATTAAAGAAGTAAGTTTTAGGTAATTACTGTTTAGGGGGAAAAAAAAGAAAACCTATTGAACTGCAATTAACTTTGCCTGTCTAAGACAAGATGTCCAGCTCTCTGACAGCCCTGTGACAAAGTCCAGAAGATGGTGTACATGCAGTGAGCGTTTCCACCAATAATGCACTCTGCTACCAAATCAAGCGGGGGTACCGTGGCAGAGATTTTCTCTGTGCAAAGAGAAATGCTTTAAACTGTTTATAGGGGTCTTAAAAAGTAAAGAGGAAGATTATTCCTCATCGATCAGGGCAAGAAGATAGCCATAAGATAGCAAAAGTGTTACAACATAGGTGGCCGTCCCAGCCTCCAGTCCTAGATCAAAGGCGCTTAATAGGCAGCGGTGCAAGTCTGCAGCCTCAGAACACCTCAGTATGGTCCCTACCTCAGATGTCCTCACATATTAACAGCTTCTCTATAATCAGGTGAACAGTTGCTAAGTGTTGAAACAGCTCTAAAATGACTAAATACAGGGTATAATCACTCTTATTTGTGCAACTCCACTTGAACAAGAGCTCATCCTTGTGAGGATGGAGAGCAGAGAGCGTCGAAATCTAATCAAGAGGAAGGTGCTTCGCCCGTTGAAGCGAGTGGAAACACCCCTCTCCCCACTGCCACCTCTGCGAGCAATTGCTAAATCCATGGTGAATTTTCAATCAAAAATCGGGGTTCACTTTAGTCAGTGATATTCCTACACTCAGACCACAAATACGTTCTGATGAAGACTGTACTTCCCTCTTTCAAAGGCTCTCATTTAAGCACATGCTTATCTTTAAAAAATGGAAGAAGAAATCAACAGGATGCAGTAATTAAGAGAGAATTGCAGGCTTACACTTCAAATCCCTAACAGGAAATGGAAGGCTAAAGACAAAATTAACTGAATAATTTCCCAAGCTCTATATACATTAGATAATTATATCTAACAGAGAGAGTTATCCGCTGGTTTTGCTCAACATCAAGAAACTGGAAAGTCATTAGTGAGAAAAAACTCAGGATAATCAGCTAAAAGCCTTTAGTTGGAATTTGTAAGTTCAGAGGAGAAAGTATGCTAATTTTTTCCACCTTTGGTAGAACTTCAGAGAGCTCTCTCCTACCAGCGAGAGCAGAAAGCCACACATGCAAACTAGGAAACGAAGATATGCTAAACCCCTTCTAAAATGCCTGCAAAACAGGGCTGTCTTGTCTCACACTCTGAACACGAGACTCCCGGGGTATCACCTTCCTTACCTTCCCCCATCCCAGCCCCTCCATCTCACCTGCCAGCAGCATGTGCTGCCCTGCACCCAGCCTGGGACAGTGCACACCTTAGACAACTGGGAGGTGCTCCATGGTCCCAAAAGCAAGAAAACACTCTGAGTGCAGAGCTGCACCAAGGAACCATAAACCTCAGCAAATACTGCCTTGAATGGGAAGGAGCATTTTTCAGGTATGGTCTTGCATTCAGACCTGACCCTACAACCTCCCCCAGGACACAAGCCCGCATTGTACGTGACGTGGTGTAAAGGGTCTTGTGTATCAGCCTTATACCAGCTACAAGAGCAACACAGCCATGTCCGGCATAAGAGCGGTGATGCCAGCCAGAGTGCAGAGCACTGACACGGCTGCACCTTCACATCCACCGTTTGAGATTTGTTCTTTCTACAGAGGAGCGAGCGCTCACCTGAGGCCAGCAAAAAGCACGTCTCAGGCAGCGGACAACAACACCGACATCTGCTCACCCTTACAAAACCCACTTGCAAGAGATAAATGAGAGCAGCAAGTGCTGTGATAAACTTCATTAATTCTAGTCACTCAGTATAATGCATTTAAAGATTTACATTCGGTTAAAAAGGAATACCAGGTTTGGTCAGCTACTGTCCATTGGGGGACAACTGCAAAATTTACGGTGCTTAAGTCACCTTTCATTAAGGATCTCAATTAGTTGACCTGTGAGAACAATTACAGTATGATTGCTGAAATCAATAAGTACATTTCAGAGCAGATAGATAGATTGTATTTCCTTGCCTAGCTTCCATTTATAGAGACCAAGTGAGGCTAGCACTGGAAAAATCTTATAAAGCCTTAGAGCCTCTTACTCAGAATCTAGTTAGGAGCGAAAATTGCCCCCTGCATTTTGCCCGCCGCCTTACCACTGCAAAGTTTCTGTGTGTTCTTTAGCATCTAATAAAGGGTTACCACTGAAGGAAGCGAGTTTAAGAGATTCTGATTAAAACCATTCATCTCAGATGAGATGGAGCAGAATCAAAACCAAGTCCTGGGAACAACATAGGTGTGAAAGGCAACGCATCTCAGGCAAATATTAGGATCCATGCACAGCAGCCTGCAAAGTGAAGGGACATACCTGACAATTCCCCATTTTCTGTAAGGGGGAAGAGGCGTTTCAAAGGTTTAATACATTGCAGCAAGGTGAAGAAAAGCAAGGAAGCCATCACTGCAGAACAAGATCTTCCTCATCCCCCTCAAAACTATGAGCAATACCAGCTAATTCAGGAATTAGCATACTGCCAATCAAACTTCTTCACTAGCAGTGACATCTTAGATTTCTTTCTTGAACCCTGCTGTGTAGTTCCCTAGTATCAGCTATGAATCAACCCTAAAACAGGAGGCCTCAGGCAGGTCCACAAGGCCACTGCCACACTAGGAAGTTTGGCAAATGGCAGGTTTGCTTTGCAGCATGGTGCTGCTGCATTATAATGCTGTGTCGTGCCTGGAGGCCACTTTGATCTGGCATTCACGCTCCCCTAACCCATCCCTATTTTCACAGGTGCTCAGATGCATCGTCAAGTTACTAGAATTTAACAAGTCATCTCATGCCAGCTGAGCATCCCAGCTGTTCACCAACATGATTTCTCCCTGGCGAATAGAGGTCATGGGGCTTCTGCTGGTTGGCCGTGGAACAGAGGTAAAATTAAGTCACAGTAACTTGAATTTGCAGGACAAAAATGATAGAAATGACCGGTTATTGCAGGTGGGAAGATGTGCAGAACTCCAGTTATACTTCCGAATCTTGGTATTCACAATGAACAATGTTAATACAGTGTTCAGAAAACATAGCAAGGAGTGGGTTCTTACTGCTCAGCCTCTACTTTAATATAGTAACTGGAGAGAACATCAAAAAGACTTCCCCTGATTTCTTTTAATTCTCTGGTTACATATGAAGCAATGTACTTTTAAATATAATTCCTCACATTTGAAATAATAACACTAATTCTAGCCAACCAGTTGGAGTTGGATATTTACAGTTGGCAGCTATGAAGTCATCGCAATATTGCTTCAGGCTGAGCCTTTTGTAGTCCAAGTACATCACTGTAAATGGCACAATTCCTAGAACAGCTGCCTTGGCTTCTGTGCTGTTGAAAGCCATCGAAAGTGGAGATAGGAACAAGCTTTCAAAGCATAAAGAACATTCCAGCTACAAATGTTCAACAACAACTAAATGAATTCATGAATGGAATGTCATTCTGTATCCAGGGCTATATTTCCAAGAAATTGCAATTTAGCATGGTGTGTATTTAAGCAGCTGTTATCAAGCTTCTCAGGCAAACTCTGCCCTCTGGGTTTGCTAACCTATGTTGCTATTCATGGTCTTTATTCAAGAGTGGTCTTACATGCTCTGAGCTGTAACCACTGAGATTGAAATGTCCAATTGGAGAACTCATCAGAATTTGTGTTATGAGCTGGAAATGGCATAGGAGGGGGGAAAAAACTGAGTGTAGTCACTGAATAAAGGATGATTATAAAACAGCAGTGTAATCTGAGCACATCAAGAGCAGTCCTCTGACCATCCCACCACATGTAGAGTGGCAAAGCTTCTTGTTGTTCTGCTGATGCCCAAAGCAGTATGTTAGTGCACAATGTAAGGTTATCACCATTTGGGCCAGATCCAAAGCTGTAGTTAGTGAACAGGTTCTCAAGGCCTTTATGAGGCCTTTTGACTCACATCTCAAGGATCAGCGCAGTCCACCTTGGCCACCTACCTAGCCAGAAAAGAGCAACCTGAATCCATTCAAGGCTGTAATTGCTGACACTAACCAAACAGATCCCCCTCCATGGGCATATGCGCTCACGGTTCACAGCAGAGTCTCCATTCTCAGAGTAGTTGGGGTTGGAAGGCATCACTGGAGATCATTTTGGCCCATCCCCCCTACTCAAGAGGGGTCAGCTACAGCAGGCTGCTCAGGACTGCGTCCAGTCAGGTTTTGAACGTCTCCAAGGATGAAGACTCCTCCACAACATCTCAGGGCAACCTGTTCCAGTGTTCAATTAATTAAAACAAAGAAATGTAAACTGGGGAGCTTATGAGCAGCTGGTGAGAGCCTTAGCCTAGTAAATACACAGAGCACCCAAGCACAGAATTTCTTTTGAAAGCAAGCTTTTAATAAGGTTGAAATCTTTAATAAAGTTGAAAATAGAAGAAGATAAGAAATGTCTGAGAGCGCTCTAGACTTCAAGAGTAGTCAGGCATTGCAGCACAGGAGGAAAAGGGGCTTCTCAGCCCCTCACACCTTGGAAGGAGATAGGTCACACCACGGGCACCACAGTTACTCCCTCCATCCTCGTGGGTATTTATTGATGGCTGCCATATCTCTGCCACTATCCATCACTGCGGCTATCCATCACTGCCATATCTCAATCTGACCAGAGTATTTTTAACAACAAACAACAAAACACAAATTCTCTCCCTGCCCCTGGTTTGTGGAAAGAAGGGCTGGATTTATTGATGTTCACCAGCCTACTCTGCCTGCTTGTCTCTGCCTCGCACAGAAGGAACAGCACCGAGTGCGTGCATGGGACAGCACACAGGCAGATGGACAAGCTCAGTGCAGGAAAACTAAGTCAAAGCTGTCAAGTTTGTATTTAGCTGCGAGCCCTCAAAGGCATCTGCAGAGACTTTTAACTCTTAACTAATCTCCAGTGGATGCTAAATTTAGGCAACTTTCTGCACTCCTTCACGAAGCAAAATTCACAGTATTAGCAACAGAAATGGCCAGTTACGGACAGCTGAAGTCAGAGTTTTAAGCTAAACTATAATTTTAAGCGTAAAGTGTCTCTCTTGCCGTGAAAAGCAGGGAAAACATTTCCTGGACTATGGACTCCTAGGGCATACAAGGTCAAGTGCCTTTCTGTCTAGCTGCTCTCTGGCTGCCCTCCTACATCTCTGATTCAAAAAAAGCAAATGAGCGAAAGAGAGCAACGGCATCAATAATCTCATATAGTCAGTTGAACCCACTCCTACAAATGCTTTGGTTCACCAAGAAAAGCACAAGGAGAACTAAAACAGGCGTTAAATGACAGATTCACTTCGCTGGCAGAATTTTAACAGAAAGATATACCCTGAAGACAAAAAGCCACGTCCTATTTGCAGAACACAGTTACCTGAAAGGTGTTTATTTTGTTTGGTTCTATTCTTCATCTGCCCCTGACGCAAAGTAAAACTGGCAGTCAGTATCTGTTATAAAAAAAACATTTTTATTCGCTTGCACACATATCTATGTATATATATTCACGGTACCCATTTTCCTGCAAAATATAAGTGCTGAACCAAATTATCATCTACTTTTACTGAATCATGCAGGTGTGTATAACACATCGATAGAGCTACTTCCATGTATATATACATCTCTACCCGTAAATGGCAAGGCAGGCTCTGTCCTAATCTAGGAGGCTGAACAGATATGTTTTAAATTATAGCCTGCAAGTCCTATTTTTACTCCCGAGGATTTCTTGCATGACATCTTAGTGCCCTAAGTGGATTTCAAATATGGGATAGGATTTTCCTCTCTCCCACTCATTCTACTATAAAAGAACTACTGGGACAGCCTCTCTCCGCACCAAGTTCAAATGCAGCCTGATTTCATGGTATGGTACAATGTCTATATCTGGAGTCTACCTGTTTCTTCTGCTGTTGACTGCCAGTAAGAGACATGGGCAGACAAAACCATGGGAAAGAGGTTTCACTGATTCTACAAGTGAGCAATAACCTTGACTTATTTGTGATTCAAAGCTTTGTGTCTCTCTTTCTGCTTTCCTCATCGCACTGCAGTCACATCTGCAACTCTGCATGCGAGGGGTCTCCGACTTCCCTGTGGATCTTTGTGATATCTCAGTTGGGTGCCTGTCCGAGCTCCAACACATTTGAGGCACCACAGCACTGCTGCCAAGGGAGAAGTCAAATGCTGCTAGGGAAAGGGGCACCCACATGTAATTCTGGGGATGCAGTCAGAGATATCCTGGTGACCACAGTATTTACTGCAATGACTCTTCTCAATACCTGCAAGTATGTGACCAGCCTAGAGCTCACCAGGGCTACGTGACCGTTTCTGATGAGATGCTGAGGCCAAGCTCAGTGAGGCTCTGTTTTTCAGGTTCAGCACGATAGAGATGCAGACGTTTGGTTTTCAGCCTCATCAGAGCGGAGCAGAAGCTCACGTCAGATAAGAGCTTGGGCACAGCGGGCTTGCAGCAGGCATGAAAACACATGGAGGCCCTGTGTACTTAACTCAGTGGGATGTTCACCTTCAGGCCTCTGTGAGCAAAGGTCTGGAACAGGAAAGCACTCTTCATTAAATTTAAATGTGGTCGGATCAGTGAGAAGGATAGTTTGGCCATCATGTAAGCCTTGAACTCTACTTGTGTTGGTAGCCTGACAGTTTTCAGCAAGATTAATCTTGTACTTCCAAGTTAAGCGTGCACTTAAATATCTCGCTGAAGTGAGACATCAGGACAGAACAAAAGTTGGCCTTGACGCTATGATCTTCCTGAGTGACTCTAACACTGGGGAGATGGAATTTCCTCAAGTCAGTGAGGACTCTGGTCCGTTAGTACCGCAGACAACTCAACTCTAAGGCTTTAGGCTAGTCAGACCTGTGGAATAAGCTTGGCTACAAAACAATTGCTGCTTGAGCTGCAGTGACCACCCCCGGCACTTTAATTATAGCCTTGCTACATGTAAAGCAGCATACAGGAAGGCAGGATGGAGTGAACATCTTTAATCTCTAAATTAAAGTGCAAGGGTATCAGGCATTTTCTGGGCTAGACAGAGTAATGGTTTTCTAAGTGAGAAAAATGGTAGTTCCTTAATACATGCCAGGAGATGGGTGAAACAAGAAGACATTTCACTCCTTATATAGATACATCCATTTCTTCATACTCAGACAGGGCTCCACTAGTTTGGTGCTAAACCTAATTAGATTTTAAATGAGATTCCAGCACCTATAATAGCTTATTCTGATTGTTCTTTTTATATCATACAGGCACTGAATATTCATTGTGTTCATATGATTAAGTATCAAATCAATAGAAATGACTAGTGGACCTGTTAGAATTTATGTTTTGCCATATAAAAATGAAGAATGAAGTCATATCTGATGTACAGTTCAGCCTCTCTCTTTGAAGAGTCACCATGACTGACATGGCTGGCGATCATAATGAAAATGGGGGAGAATGGATAATTTAATGAAATTTCTGCACTTAGGATAAAATTATCCAAAAGGGATTATTACCATCTGGGAGGAGTTTTCAAAGTTTTATCATGGTTAAAAAAACAGTAACGTAACTTAAAACAAAAGCAGAAGGTCACAGTTCCTAAAGCAGCAAATTATTGAATCCATCCCCTAGAAATGGGAGCCTGGGAACCACAAAGGAAAGGAACACAGCTGTTTAGCCTGGAACAGCCCTGAGTTAATGACGCTTATGAAAAATAAGTCAATACAGAAAGGAGAAAAAGACTATTTTTCAAGTGCAAACCACACATCCTCACCCAAAGGAAGGCAAAGGAAAACTCACTATACTTTCCTAGGGAAAACAGCAGCTGCGTCCATTCAGCAGCACAGCAGAAGGTAACGTGCGGTGACATTCCTTTTTCAAGCTCACTGCAGAGGCAAACGCTTTTCATTCCTCTACCTCACATTATACTTGTTGGTCTTACCAGAAGCACAACCAACCAACCCTCTGTGAGCCAGAGCCACTCTCTGGGTCTTTGACTGGCCTGTAGATCTCCACTGACAATATTGCTTCACCCATCCACCACCAAAATCACAGCGCTAAAAGGCAGAACATACTTGGCTAAAACATTTCTAACCTTACGCCAGGATGAAATGACTTCCTGAAGCCGTAAGACATACTTTTGGCAACTTAGCTCACTAAGCGCAGCCAGCATATGCAAGTCATTACAAAGAAGTGGTGGCTTTTCATTGCTCTGCGTATTGGTTTTATAGTCAGTGATTTTGTTCCTACTTCAGTACCCTGAAAGGCAAAAATCCTCAGATTCCCACATGATTTGGATGTAAAAAGTGTTCAGAGCGTGTCTATACCCTCAACACAAGCCCACTGTGGAGGCTGCAGGTGAGCTGTGGGTGGGTGGTGTTTGTGCACCATGCAAGGCAGCAGCGAGGAGATACCAGCCTGTGCAGGAGCAACATGAGCATGCAGAGCACATCTCTGGGCAGCAGCAAAGGAGCAGATGAAGCAGTCCAGCTTGGACTTAAAAACTGGAAACCCTTCAGACTCCCACTTACAAAGCTCACAAGTGATCTGCAGCCTCCCCATGTTATTCTCAGTCCCCTCCTTCCCACATGAACCAGATCCTCCCTGTTCACAAAATACTGTCTGAGCTAAGTCTGTCCTGTGGCACAGCTAATTAGCTTGGGCTTAGCACTGCTGGCTAGGTTCCCTGCCGCTTCTAGTCTAGTCATTGAGATTAAACTTTAGACATGTGCTTACAGTTCAGAAACAAAATGTCAGTAACAATAATTAATACACTTAAGTTACTGCTTTTGTTGAAAATCAGGCAATCTTAACTGAAGGACTACACCAAAGAAACAACAACAAATATTCTTCTAACTCTGGAAGTGGGACATGGTGGGGGGGAAGAAGGAAATACAAGTGTTATTTCCATGGTAATATAAGCATGATTTAGTTGCCTTGGATTGCATTTTACTATACAGTTTACACACTCATAGACTATGGCTACAAGTTATCGTCATCTCTACTCCTAGCACGGCTTCAGCAATGTGAGACCTTAACTTTTTTCATCCAGTTGCGATCTTAGATTTCACCTGATGATTTTTCATGCCTGTTTTTCTTTGACAAGAATATTGTGAATTTAGCTTTCAAATACAATTGCTCTGAGTGGAAGCTCTGGCTTCCACTTAGAGTAGTCAAAAACATCACAATTTCTTTTGTTACTAAGAAAGGACCTTCCAAGTCTTTTGAGAAAGAAGTTGTCTCACGTTTGCACAATACTCATCATAACCTGGACCTGATCTAAAAATGAGATCATTGTAGCATGACTCACTGCCTAGGAATAAATGCATTTTAAGGTAGCTTGATTGGGACAATCAGATTAACATAAGCAAGTCTGGAATTCTGTCGAATGCCAGAGGACATTCAAACAGTGGAGGAAACATGGCACTGGAAATCTTGTCACATGCTTTAAATCATCATCAGAAAGTGAGCCAAAGATTTATTGCAGACTTGTAGAGATGATTTACACAACCCAAAATGAGATAGGCACCCTAAAGGAAAAGTTCTGGAGTATTTTTCATTACTGCACAGACACTGGTCTCCACTAAACTGCAGTTACATGTTGTTTTCCTTTTAATTAGCTGTTCAAGCCCCACATAAATCAATGAGAAAGCATCTCCAAAAGGGCTCATGTTTCAGTAATGTGGCTTTGGATCTGACACAGCATCCACTGAAATCAATAGGAACTTTTTAAGTGACTTCATTGGGTTCTGGATCAAGAGTTGGGTCAAGACTAACATGCTTTCTTACCAGTGATAGTCAGAGCATCATTGTAAGACAGGGAGAAGAAATGCAGTTCCATCAAATCCATCTTAACATAACCCCCTTCACCGCTATTCAGCGCAATCCAGATGTCTCCAAATTCCTAAACCCTTCCTAGAGCTACTTCAGCCTGCTGACATGATGTAGAGAAACTAGAACGTTATTTGTGGGGTGGGTACTCATCTGCCCTTCACATGTGAAGGTATGAGGGGATAAGGCAATCTGGAATTTATTCACTCATTTTTCTGGACTTTGAATGGAGTCGGGATGGGAGGGGAGAAGATTTCATTCTCCTTCAAGCAGGATATTGGGCAGAGCTGAAACTAAATTACTTTGGAAATACTGACTTTGCAACTGCATTGAACCACACTGTACCAAGACCCGCTAGATCTTGCATTGCTTGACAAACACAACCTGTGCTGTATCCACTTCCTAGGCTTACAATCTTTCTGCAAGGAGTTAGAGGCACATGTTGTCCTTGATTTCTGCAACTTCTCACGTTCAGAAGTTACGATGACACCAGAATCCCCACTCTTCCTCAGGGAGCTGCCACACAGAGCGAGTCTCCGAGCATGCTGCAAGATCTACTACATGCACGGAGAACCAGTATCACCTTGTGTGATCCTAGTAGTATCACGTGCAGAATTAAACAGCTTGCTTTAAAATCAAGAGCAGAACCTATCAAGAAGCTACCAATGAGTCATGCATATCTCCAGTTGAGTTTATTAACTAAGCTTACGCTCCTCACTGCCTTATTTAAAATCACCAAGACTGCGTGCGCTATGAAAATCTCCTTCAAAAGCCATGGCTAAGTTTTGTGGTAACGCTTCTTCACGCCTGTGCTGGGAGGTCTGTTTGCTGTGACTGCAGCTGGTCAGCAGCACATTCCCCTGGAGCTCACCCAGTCCCAAACACAGTGTCATGAACCTGAGATGCATAAAACTGTGCCTTAACACTGGTTCATCTCTTCCCTTTCCATGGCCCTTAATAGCCACCACAGAGCAAATCAGACGGGAGAAAAAGGGTTTTCTCCCACCAAGTAACGACATAAGACAACTACATATCAGATTTTTTTACAGAAAGCAAGGGCCAAATAGGAGTCTGTTGGGGTAACTGAGGAGGCATTATTCTCTCAAACACCAAAATCCCAAGTTTTCTATGGGTAGGTAACACCTCTTCCAATGGGCAGAGCCAAATAATGTAGCCAGTCCTGCAGTATCCTAAGTACCACATTAAGCCAGGGAGTCCCAAATATACCTTACTCCTACACTGCTGCTATCTGCAGTAGCAACAACCTCACACATGCTTTGGAAGACATTCACTATTTTGAACAGCATCCTCCCTCACTTCGCTGCGACATACGTCCCACAGCACAGGCATCCCTGTTTTAAGCAGAAATGTCAGCAGTGTCACTGACACCAGGGCACAGATGCATGCTCACGATGCTTTGCATCAGGGTTTGGGTGGGCCTCAATTTTCCCCAAGGGACAAAAAGGTGAAGGTAAAACCTGTTCCTCCTTACTGCCCAGGATCTCATGTGCTTGGTTACCCTTGTGAATGCAACTCTGTGTCATTGCAGTGTAACAAAAATTGATGTCTACAGCTTTAGATCCTCCATATTACACAACGTTGCTCTCTGCAAAGGCTTTAGGAAATGCTCTTGCGCCTGGAAAAAGCCTAGGGGAACATTCTGGCTGCTGCCCAAAATCCTTACTGCCAGGTCTGGAAGCCATTTTCACCTTCGTTTTACAGACCTCTCTTCCTAGAACTACTTGCTTTGATTTTCCATGAATGCCATGTGGGTTTTCAGCACACGCCATCCTGCTTTCTCCTCTGTCAGTCCAATCCCATCTCTGGACTGTTCCTCTAATGCACTACCTCTTCCAAATGGAGTTTTGATTAATCTAGGACTGAGTAACCCTGGCCATCTGCTAACATGAGAGGGATGAGACACTAGGCTGCAAGTGATCTTTCCTCTGTTGCCCTCTAAGGAATGATGGGGGCCAAACCACACAGACCTTTCTCAGACTTGGCCTACAAGTTTCATCACTCCATCTGGGCATTTTTTTATTATAATTTCAGTATTAATGCAAAATGTCTAGTTCAAACAATTAGTGCAGAATGTGGGGTCTATTCCATTTCACGTGCTCCAATACTACAGAAAAGCTTTGCTTCTATTGATGAATCTGACACTCCAGGCAGAATAGTAATTACACTTAAATTCCTGTTCCAACTCCCACTGTTGTATCTATTTCTGGAAGATGCTTAGTCTTGTTGTTTAATTCCCTGTCTCCAGATAAGTTATAGTGTGAAATTTTAACTACATAAGCTAGTTTTACCTAGAGATCTATATTGTGCATCTCTTTAGCTGGTGAAAATTGGTGCAATCCCATTTTCTCATCAGTTTGTATCAGCTGCGAATCTGGCTTTTTAATACCATGTTAAATTATGCTTTCATCCACTATTAACTTTCATGCCATATTCACATTGCTCCTGCTGTTAAGCACCTTGGAGATGCTGATACAACTGCAATCCCATGAGTCACTTCTGCAAGGAATGAAAATAGGAAAGAAGTGAGTGGCAGATAACGCAAGGACAGGAGAGGGGGATAGCTGACAATATTATTGGAATAAACAAACAAACAATGAACTCTGCCATCTACCCTAAGAAGAATTAAGTGGAGTGACCGAGGTGGGATTAGATACTGCTAATTTTCCTTCAGACTTCTATGGTCCTATATTAAACCCTGCATGGTCTGGTTATCACTCTGAGCAACAAGGCTATTAAATACATCAAGCTGTGGGGTGATAGGAGCAGCTTATGAGCTTGGGCCTTTGTGGGTGAAAGAATTTCCTTTCAAGTCTGGCAGCATTTTCTAATTACACTTTCTGAGCCTGTTGCTTGAATGTTTTGGGAAATTAGCACTTTAAGTCAGGAGTCTGTATTCCCAGACAAAGCTGATTTTGTTTCCAGTAACTCCGACAGTTGCCATGTTTAAGTTTAATGGTATTAGGTCTTGTGCAGGGAAAGCCTTCCTGCCGTTAGCAAAAAGTGCTAATTATAAATGAGATGCCTCAAGTGACGCTTACCTCTGTTGTTGTATTTCACACAGCTATTTCCCTGAAAAATGACAGAGCTGGCTCTTGCTTCCAGCTCTGCTGTTGATTTGCAGTCCTTGCCTACCATGATGTCTTTAGGATACGCAGTTCCACTTCCTGCGTATTTACAAAATACCTGGCGAGAGGCAGTCCCAGTCTAAGCTGGAGACCGTGCTGTGGGTGCATTACAAGTTTATGCATATTAAAGGTTGCCCGTCTACCCTCCCTCCCACCAGATATCACTTCTTTCTTTTTCCTAAATATTGCTAATTCCTACATATTCATGCTGGAGACACACCAAGAATGGCGTAGCAGGGAGGGCTGGGAGGGCTGCTGGGATCCCAGCAAACTGGCCAACCACCTGCATGAGCCTCGTGCAGTTGTAGCTACATCACCACTGGTATCCCCATCCCACACAAGTGTGCAAAGAGCATGGTGGCAAAAAGCTTATCGACTGGAGAGAGGCACAGCTCCTAAAACTGCTGCTTTATCTGCTCTGACCTCTGCCTGCCTGGGAATCTGCTTTGCGGCTGGAGATGGAGTTGCCACTCAGTCACACCTGGAAACATGGCACTTATCACAGAATCACAAAATCACAGAATCGTTTAGGTTGGAAGGAACCTCTGGAGATCATCTAGTCCAACCTCCCTGCTCAAGCAGGGACCTCTACAGCATATTGCCCAGGATCACATCCAGACGGGTTTTGAATATCTCCAGGGAAGGAGACTCCACTACCTCTCTGGGCAACCTGCTCCAATGCTCTGTCACCCTCACAGTGAAGAAGTTCTTTCTCAGGTTCAGATGGAACTTCCTGTGGTTCAGTTTCTGCCCGTTGCCTCTTGTCCTGTCGCTGGGCACCACGGAGAAGAGGCTGGCCTCATCCTCTTGACACTCCCCCTTCAGATACTTGTACACGTTGATGAGATCGCCTCTCAATCTTCTCTTCTCCAGGCTGAACAGGCCCAGCTCTTGCAGTCTTTCTTCATAGGAGAGGTGCTCCAGCCCTCTAATCCTCTTGGTAGCCCTCCGCTGGACTCTCTCCAGGAGTGCCATGTCTCTCTTGTACTGGGGAGCCCAGAACTGGACACAGTCCTCCAGGTGAGGCCTCACCAGGGCTGAGTAGAGGGGCAGGATCACCTCCCTCCACCTGCTGGCAACACTCTGCCTAATGCACCCCAGGAGACCATTGGCCTTCTTGGCCACAAGGGCACACTGCTGGCTCATGTTTAACTTGTTGTCGACCAGCACTCCCAGGTCCTTCTCTGCAGAGCTACTTTCCAGCAGGTCAACCCCCAGCCTGTACTGGTGCATGGGATTATTCCTCCTCAGGTGCAGGACCCTTCACTTGCCTTTGTGGAACTTCAGGAGGTTCCTCTCCGCCCAGCTCTCCAGCCTGTCCAGGTCCCTCTGAATGGCAGCACGGTCTTCTGGTGTATCAGCCTCTCCCCCCAGTTTAGTATCATCAGCAAACTTGCTGAGGGTGCACTCTGTCCCTTCCTCCAGGTCATTGATGAATATATTGAACAAGACTGGACCCAGGACTGACCCCTGGGGGATACTGCTAGCTACAGGCCTCCAACTTATCTTGACAGGGCTGCTCTCATCTGCTTTCAGAGGTGAGCTGCGGGACTAGAAGTGGCTCTCCCTTTCGGTAGGCGAGTCTTCTTATCAAAATAATGCTTTGACCTAAAAAGTTCAGTAAATTTCATTTCAGTTTGACTTAGATAGGGGGCTTCCTTCTTTTTCAAGGTGAAAAGCTTGACGGTGTTTTGTGATGGTGCCTCTTCAGCTAAGCTATGTTGTAGAGTTAAAAATAAGTAAGTCCTATCTACAAAAACATGCTGCGCTCACCTTCCTTCCTACTACTGGTTTTCTTCAGGTGGGTTAGCGTGAAGAGCAGATGCAGAGTACAGTGGTTCTGGTATGGATGACAGCTGCTCCACAAATGAAATCCTTGGGTGACTTTTGTTTTCACGTTTGCAGTCCTACTTTTCAGCTGAAATATTGTGTTTCTTTTCCTTTCCTGAGTAAGGGGAGATAAGAATATTACTTCTCTCATTTTTCTTATCTCATGAACATCATCTTTGCTTTGCTGAACAATTTCCACACTGGTTTTGGGACACTAATGGCAGGGAGCAAAGGGACAACAGGAAGGCTTGCACATCTGCAAAGCACAAGGCCCGTTTTGCTGCCTTCTCATTGAATTCATATATATACTTTTTCCAGTTAGGGAAAATAGATTTTTTTTGTACCTTTTTGTGATTAGCACTAGTCTTTGAATATTGAGTAATCCACTCAATCAGTAAATTTGAATCTGCTTTGGGGACGCAAATAGAGGTCTTGTTTTGTGAACCACACTTCATTATACAAGCAGTAATACACTAACTTTACAGTGGAAATACTTTCCTCTGACATGTGAAATCGATTTATTTATTGGTAGAAATGAAAATAAACCACTTTGAAGTGGAAATATTATTATGCCCTTTAGATTTTACTTTGATGATGCCTACAATACCATTGCTGTTAAACATCTGTTTAAATCTTAATTAAATGGTGCTTCCATAAGAAAAACAATCATATCATCCTCTATAATACAGGGTTTCTGTAATTGCTCCAAAACAGTAAAATTACGTTTTAAAAATTACTTCTCCTTCTATCAACAGGATTTGTTGTAGGCTGTAAATTATTTTTAGATTTATTGAAATCCTAGCAAGGAAGCATCAGTTGTAACGACTTTTCACATGTTTGTTATAAAAGTGTTCCATGCTGCAAAGAGATCTGCAAATATGAACTTCGCTCTTTGATGAGTGGGTGACTTCAAATGGTTTTTTTTTTTTTCCTTAAGTCCTTCCAGAAGCAGGAGTGATGCTTATCAATCGATCGGACTTGTTCCTTCAGCTTGTCTTCTATGTCAGTCTAATGACAGAGTGGCTCTCTCCATCCCCGTGCACTCGTGCACAGCACCAGCTACCAGAGAAGCAGCAGCCCAAGAAAACAGTCACTGAACCATTGCACTGACCTGCTCTGCTGTCCCACACCAGAGTCCGGCTCCACAGTCCCCCGCGAGGAGCAGGGACTGGCGGGCAGCTTAGCCACATTATATGGGATGAGAGAACAGATCTGTGTTATATCTATCTGCTACAGAAGGTTTTCAGTGTCTCATCTAGCAAAATAGCAGTTTATCTGCTTAAACAGCTCCCTCCTCCATGGACTCAGACCTTTAGGAGCCTCTCTAGCTGACATATAGCGCTAACATAACTCCATAAGCTTCAAACTGCACTGCTGCAGGAAATAATTTGATTCTCAGAGTCCAGCATTTCCTCAGCAACTACAGCATAGAAAATTGAAGGCAACCTCATCAAGCCTAGGCTTAATGATTTAAATGTTCTTGACTTCAGGTTTTATCTGTTTTTCTGAAAGTATCCTCTGGCAAAAAGGTTGCTCTTTTATTCCACAGAGTAAGAGGCAACATAGCATTACTCTACCCTTCATTTGTTTCCTGGAAATATCTTATGCCAGTGAGTCACCCACCTCCTTTGAGCTCAGTATGATCATAAACATTTGCAGAGTGCCCACTTCCAAACAAGACTCAACTTTGTTCAACAAGAATTTTGGTTAAGAAACTGGGGGGGAAAAAAAAAGTTTTCCTCTCTCTGAGAGAGCAGGTTTCCTAAAGCAAAATTGAAGTGCTACCTCCATTTGTCCTCTTCCTCCTCCAGGACTGCCATTTCAGGATGACTTTTAAGAATTGTGGGTCGTACTCTCCTCTCACATACACCCACCTAGAAATACTCCACGAACCACAATCTTGGAAGTGCTTGCCTAGGGAAAGCAACTGAATTCATGGAGAGAAAAACATTGCTGAGTTTGTGTTTTACTGGGTGTTGCCACCACTCCAGTCAGTGTGAGCTTGCCGCTGGGTTTTACACGGCAGAAGGGAGTGAGGAAAGCAACTGAGAACAGAAATGTCCTTTCCCACAGCGTGCTGAGGGCCATGTTCACTAAAACCCACGGATGAAGCAGGTTACTTACCCAGACCGTGCTGGAGTAGACTTATCTGACATATTCTGCTATTGGCTTGCACTGCCAAGAGTCTACTTTGGTGAAGCTTTTAGGGTGCTGTAACTTCCACCTCTTTCAGTGATCTCCCTCAGACTCTGGCCCTGCCCATCTCACAGCCCTGAGCTTCCCACTTCCCTGCATCGAGCGGGAAGCAAGGGAAGCCTTAGCTCTCCACAAAATGACCCTCTTGCCAATCAGCACCGTGCTCCAGCATGCTCCCAGGAAGGCTCAGCCAGCTCAGAGTGACTCCCCTGCCACCGATCTGCTGGCAAGCCCTTTGAGTGTTTTCTGGCAGGCTATTAGGTAAAGTTCCGCAAATCACCTGTTTTTGCACCAGCTGACTTAAAGACCAGTTCCTCTCAAGACCCACCTTGGACAGCAATTCCTCTCCACTGAGGGCATTTGTACAACAGAATGGCTGCAGCACCAATTTTTACAAACGCTGCGGGGGGAGATGAGAGCTCCCTGCCTCACTCACTGCATGCACAGGATGCAATTCCTCCCTCCATAACAGATGGGCAATAGGTGACTCTCTCCAAGCCAGAGTGGAAATGGAGATCTGTGCATGTGGACTACCACACTCCCAGGGAACTGCTTCCCGGTGTTTCACTCCCTGAACCCACCGATAAGTTGCAGTCTGGCTCGAGCAGTGCAGGTGTCCTTTGCATGCCCTGTACTGGTCTGCTCAGAGCAGTACTCAGACAACTTTGGTGAGAGCTGGAATGAGCTTTTGCTGCATTAAGCTATATTTTAAGATAGGAGTTTGCACCCAGCATGACAATGTGCTGAATTTCCCACACCAAAAAGTAGCTGTTTGATGAAAACTGGAACTGCTGACAACAGTGACAGTATAAAGTGATCTTAGTCATTTAAATTACACAGTGGCAGGCTCAGATTCTCACACTAAGAAAAAGAAAAGTGATGATTTGGAGCATACAATGAAAGCAACACTTCCCTTCCTGAAACGGATTAATTTTCTTTGAGATTAAGCCAGCATTCAGAACTGAACAACATGTGCTAATACTATTGGCAAATTTCAGATTATAACACCATAGTGGTCATCAAATAACATAGATTAATGCTCTGACTGTGCTTTAAGGCACTCACCCAAATGCAGTGGTTATAGTTTGGCCCTTAGGAGAGGCAGCTTCTTCCTTCTACAGGGCCCTTGAATCAATGAACTGGCTTCAGCCTTTGTTAACGTTCCTATCCTATGCACATCCCATGCAGCACAATCAAGTCCTCATGGCACAGATGCTCCAGGAAAATAAATTTCAAAGTAGCATGTATGACTGAGGCCAGGGAATGACACACACTTCAACAGGCTTTGATCATACTCCCAGGCAGGTGTCCAGCAATGGACCAACCATAACCCTACCTCAGCTCTCCACACCTGCGATAGAGTAACTGATTGCTCAGCCTTGATGTTGCATTAGGTTACTTTGCATGGAATAAGATACAAATCCAGAAAATGTATTGGTGTCTACAGAAAATCCTCTCCTCAAGTTATTACTCAAAGATTCAAAGCCAACTGGCCCTTTTAGGTCTAGGGAAAGTGCAGACTCCATCAACATGATAGTCAGAATTCCATACAAATCCAGTCAGGGGTGACAATAACCAGGAGACCCTGGCAAATCCCCTCCACTAGCTCTCACAGACCTGGAGCAGTTGTACAGGCAGACTGCAGGGAGCACCTCTAGGAGGTACTTCCATGCAATGGATCTACCCATACAGGCTTTCCTCAGCTGGACTAGATCACCTTTCCGCCTTAGGTTGCAGCTGCTGCAGGAACTTGTTGCCCTGCTCAGACCTGCAAATCCCCATGCAGCAGGCCGTGCTCCAAGGACCTGCTGCTTGGGATGGAGTACAGCAGAGGTGAAGCTTTGCTGAACCAAAGCCAACAAGCCCTACATCTCTGCAAAGATGCTAATTAGCATCTTAGTCAGCCTGGGGCCCAGCCCACATGTGGGTGGCCCCACCACACATGCTGCTCAGGCTGAGCTCAGCACAGCGCCACAGGCTGAGTGCTCCCTGGGGCATTACAGCACTGGCTCGCAGCCAGTCTCTCCCTTTCGGGAAGTAAGCAGCCCTTACTTACATATCTTCTGCCACCAGAGCAAAGCAACGGAGTTGTCACAGGCCCTCTGTGCCTGGAAGATCATGTTTTTTAACCACCATCTTCATAAGCCCTCATCATCAAAAATAGGGCATCCAGCAAGCAAGGGATCCCTGCCACAGGCTCGTTGCATTTCTGATACTCTCACAGGGGAGGGAAGAGGCAGCATGACAGACACGGCTGTCCCACACGTGGTACCTGAATGTCTCAGTCCAGCTACACCCACAGCCATGAAAGATTTGGCTCTTACTTTCCTAAGTAAAGGCAGTTCTTTCCTCCCCTTGCTGGCTGTGGGTTATCCAAGTGCAATCCACAGTCACACTCCACAGGAGCCTCCCATTTCAGGTAGATTTGCTTTATTTTTGTGTGCTAGTTAGTGACATAAGCGGCTCTTGCAGTTGCATTCAAGAGCGATCCTTGCACCAGCAGGAGGCAAAGGGAAACCTTGGGATGCCGTAGAAGGCACCTCCTCCAGGACCTGCGACAGTTATCACATTGCCATGGCAACAGCTCCTGCTGGTGCCACTGCCCCCATGTAACTGAATGGGCAATGTCATTGTGCCGTGTCCAGGAACCTGCTTCCTATGCTCAGAGAGCGGCTGCCACTCCGGCAGCCTTCACTCTACTGGCTGGAAAAGCCTTGGTTGCAGCCGTCAGGTCTGCAAAACTCCTGTCACCTGAAAGTGCAAAAAGAGCGTTCAAAGCATGTGGGGGATTCCTTTGTCCCCCAAAACATTTGCTACCTTGACAGATGCCCATCCTGTCAGTAGGTTCAGAGCAAACAAAAGGAAATGAGATTCTGCAAAGCCTGTAATTAAATCATGGAACTTCTAGCTACAGGATATTGTAACAGCTAAAAGTATAAATAAGCTGATGAAGAGCTTAGGGAAATTCATCCACCGTGACTCTGCACAGTGGTCTGTGTGCAAAGTCCACCTCAGAACTACCTGATTATCCACGCTGAAATATCTGGTTGCTGGAAGTTGAGGAAAGGAAAAGGGGGAAGGGATCCATCTAAACACATCCTGCTACAATGCTGTTTCCCAAGTGTCTGTACTGGCTTGTGCTGGAGATGGACTACAAGGTGGTCCAGCCCCTGGGTCAGAGCCGCTCCAGCCTTGGTTTTCCCTGCTCTGGCAAGTGTCTCCGTATGCAGTTCACAGACAGGGATCTCATCACAGCAGACTGTGTAGGGTTACTAGCGAGGCACAAATGTACCAGACGGAGGAATAAGTGGCAGAAAAATCCATCAGCGCCAGACAGTCGAGATAGTGGCAGCACCAGGTCCGGAGGCCCCATGTGCCTTCACAGCTCCACCATGCTGCTCAAGGGCTTGAATTCAAGCAGACTGGCATTTTCCTCTGCTGCAATTTCTCTTTCTAGGGATCCAGAAAACATTCCCAATCCCCCCCTCCTTTCCCTTCTCTCTTCCCATCCCCTGCCAGAGCTGGCTCATAACTGCAGCTTCATCTACAGGCTGACTCAACCATCCGGCACAGCTGCAGCTCAACTGCTCACCAGATGGCCAGGGATCTCCAGAGCCCTCCTGTCTGCCTGATTCCTCCCTTCCCAGCTGCTCCCCAAGCCGGCAAACTCATCAGCCCTCCGGAGAAACATATCAGGTGTGCGGCACCCCAAAACCTGGTGCACACGTGGCCTCAGCCACGCCAAGCCTCTGCTCCTCCTCAAGACAGTCATCTATCCACCTAAAGCAGCTTAACGCCAGTGAGACTTTGAGCTGTGACTGCCAGACGAGCAGCAGCTCAGAGAACTGTCCGCCTGGACATGCTGCCAAGGTAACGCCGGCACAACAGGCGCCGGGGCCTGGGGAGAAGAGATAGCTAGGAAGAGACGGAGGAATATGGAGAGAGAAGAGTGAACAGCATGCTTTCATAGAGAAGTTAATCCTCTGTCCTTTAAGGAAATTCAGGCAGTGACTTGCCATTAATTGCCCGTTCCTCCAATTTTTTTTATTTTGTTTTATAAACTGACCCTGAGCAGCAGTTGATTTAAACATGCAGTGTAGCCACAGTGAGGATTAGTTTAATGATACTAATCAAGAAATTCGGGTAACGTTCAAACTTTCTCCGTTCTGAGTCAGAGAGACCTAACCTGAGGCTTACCTCATAGAAAATTTAGGCTACTTTGAGATTTATAGCCTGGGTTTAATGAAATATTTTCTCTTGTCACAGTCACACACCGTAACTGTGTATGTATGTAATTCTAGCTGTGAGAAATGAGCTCAGTTCATAGTCTGGCTTGTTCTTATTCTCCAAGTCAAGGCTCATCTTCACGTGTGCAAAATGGCATCCAAGGGGAGTCCTTTTTCTGCACAGATCAATTGCTTGCTGTTAGGGCATAACCCATGCAGCAGCATCACGGACATGGCTGAAGAAAAACCTAATCCGTGCTTGCAAAAATACTCTCCCAACGTTAAACTAGCTCTAGAAGTGAATTATTCCTGCTCAGGTAAGTTACCCTTGAAATACTCCCAGGCCTAAGAACTGTGTTTCAAAAGCAGTGAAACCCATGGGGCAGCTCAATTACCTTTGAAAACCTCCTCTCCTTCTAGCTGAAGCTCAATGCTGCTCCCTTGCTTTCCCCAGAAGGATTAAAGCCTCTGCTAGCAGGAAAAGATGTTCCCACTTGGTCTTTGAAAAGCAGTCTGTCCACACACACACAGACCCCTGAAGCCAGAATTCATGAAAAAAGGAGAAAAACGACCTCTTTCCAGCAACTCTTTGAATTTCTCTCTGAGCCTGTCCATGGCCCCTCCGGCTGCTTCGCCCCTTCAGCGCCGTGCTTTAGCAACCACACATCCCCACGCTTTGTTGGGGAACTCCTTGTGCTTCAGAGCCAGCGCAGGAGCTACGACCCCGCTGTGCCGCCACGTCTTCTACACGGAGGCTGAAACGCCGTCTGACAGTCAGTTGTTCTCCCACTTGTCTTTGCCTTACTATTTCTTTCCTAGGTTTGTTCATATGTGAGAGTCTGGTACATACATATGTCCATATCCCTCAATCATGCTATAATGAGTTGTCTCACACTGTCGCTTCTACATAGCTGCTAAAAGGAGGAGTGTTTTAAATAAACAGTGAATGCAGAAATGAGAATTAGGAAGAAGATTTGACTGGTTCTGGAAAATACGGTGGGGAAGGAGGAGAAAAATATATGAACCGTGCAGGAATGCAGACACGCAGGTCGGGCCGAGCTCAGACTGTTTCCTGTCCACAAGGCAGACTTGGTCACTGCTGGGACAAGAGTCTCCTGGATATGGTGCTGAAGTTACTGAAAGAAAAAGCACTTGTTAGAGCTGTTTGTCAGACAGCAAGGTAATACAGACCAGCGGAAAAGTGGTCCCACCGAAACAATCAGGTCATTAAAAAAAGAAATGTTTAAGAAATTCTTACAGAGTTTTTAGATAAGCAGAAAGCTAAACAGACGCTGATGGGGAGGCTGAGACGACAAGCGGCTGGTAGTCAGGCAAGCAACGGAGCACGGCGGCCGTCACCATCCGATCCTGCGTTTGCACACAGCCTCGGCTGATGCCATTCAAGGGTTAAAATCAGCAGTGCCAGCCAAAAGAAGTGTGTGTGTGGGGGGGGGGGGGGGGGGGAATCAAGCTGCCACTTGATTACAGCAGCCAGCGTTAGCAACACAAAGCGGGGAGCGCAGAGGCTGCTGTGCCCCGAGCAAGCCACGAGCCACGGAGACGCTCGGCTGGAAGCTGCATTAGTAACGCAGCCCTGGGGTCACTGGGCTTCAGACTGCCGCTCGCAGGCTGCCAGCGGGCAAGTACGGGACAACGGCGCCCGAGCGAGCGGCAGAGCGCTTTCTCCATTTGCTGCCGCCTCCCGAAGGCGCGAGGGGAGTCCCCCGGGGCAGGCGGGAGAGCTTTCCCCTTGAGATTCTCTGCAAGAGGAGAAATTTTCCAATTAACGGCTGATACCGGTGATTCTGAAGTAGAGAATGACATGTTTAAATAATTAGAAAAGCAATAAAGTTACCAGCTCCAAAGATCAGCAGTCTGCGCTCAGCCCACTTCCCGTCTCTAGCGGTGTTCCTGGAAGCACCCTCTAAATCACCAGTTCCTGAAAAAAGCCAAACAGCAGGCTGTCTACAGAAACACACTTGTATTATCGCAGTTTCCTGTTTGCCCAAGGGAGAGCCAAGACTTCTCTCTGTCAATGAGCCCTTGGGAAATAACTAGAATGAGGATGGCAGAGAGGATGAAAGAGAAATATAAAAAATTGACAGATGTCATTTCTGACTAAAATAGAATCTATTTAGAACAGAAGTGAACCTGAACCCTGAACTAACATGACATCCCTGAAGTCTGGATTCAAATATGAGCTTTGAAGCTACCTTATTTCCCTAAGGCACTAAGCTGATGATACTTAGATCTGGACCTGCAAGGGATTTAAATGCGTGCCTAATTATAATTGGGGAATTGCTAATTCAATGTCCATTCAAGAGCTTCTATACCCCTGTTTCTTGTCTCTGCTCCTTCTTGCATGTGCCTTTTCTGTTTGGATTTTAAGTGCCGTCGGGCAAAGCCAGGCTCCTAGCATGCTTTGGAAGTCGGCAAGTGCCAGTACCAAGGTCAGCCGTGCGAGCTAGGGTATGTTCAGATTTGCAGCTGAACCGCGCATCCTTTAAGGACCAAGAACGAACAAAAGCTCAGGGAGACAAACCAGCACCCAGCCTAGCGAGCACGGCGCGCACAGGGCAGGGAGGACTCGGCAAAGCTGCAAGCTGGGACTGGCACCAAACACCTCGCCAGAAAAGCAGCTGCCAGGGGCATACGTCCGCCACGGTCAGAGCGGGGACAGCCCGCGTCGGCAAAATTGCCATGAAGCCTGAAGCCATATTCACTACGAAGACAGTGTTAGCAGGGTTGCAGATGCTACAGGGTCAGCAGAGCAGCAAGTTTTCAAGGACATTTAAAACAACAGATCAGGAGGAAAGTAAGATGCAGCCTTGGTCCACAGAACCGTTTGCGTACGGAAGAAATGCCTCCTCTAGCCTAAATACCTGAATTGCCGCAGGGACACCTGCATGCAGCTGATCGAGAGTCTAAGGAGATCAAAGGGTCTTTCCAGGGGACTGGGCTCCACTCCTTAAAGTGAACACTGTCACATAGAGGGAACCAGATCCACCACTCACATGAGGTTTTTTTCTAATTTAAATACAGGAAACGGGCAGAATCTCTCAATCACCTTTCATATGGAAAAGGAACTGTGGAGTTTACATAGCTGCGTATGTATCTGTGTTCATACATACGCAGCAGAATACAAAGAGAGACCAAATAACAACGAAAAAAGGCACCAGGGAAGGGAGTTTAGGTCTGTGAGATAGCTGAGCAAAGAGTTACTTAACATCCTTCCTCCACCATTTAAAATAAATAAATAAAGCAGACAAGCAAGCCTGCCACCCTGTCAAAGCCTCCGGGAAACAGGGAAGGGCGAAAGGAATGGTGCAAATCAATCTACATTGCATTACCTCACCAGAAGGACTTGAAGGGACTAGAGAACATTTTCATTAATCTTGTATGCCACTGCTCCGTGTCATCCTAAATTGCATCAAGATAAGATGAAGGCAGCAGTTAGCAGGGGCACGAGGGACGGAAGAAAGGGAAGAGGTAGGCTGGGCCAGGTTTCTCGCCAGGTCCGGATGGAAGGAAAGGGAAGGAGACGCAGCCGCCCCGCTCACGGGAGTTCTGCGGCAACCCAGCAAGAGGGGGTGACACGGCTAGTCCAGCGGTTCCCCACCCCGCATGTCCACATGAGGCTTTATTTTGCTACGCTACTGGAGCTGATATGTTGCTAGCATTGGTGCGGCTCCTAGCAGAAAGGTGGGCTTGTTTATTTAGACAGTGGCAGCATTTGGCCTCTTAATCTGCAACAAAACGCTGTGGAGCGGGCCATGGACCCGTGAATGAGTTAACCTCTGGCAATACAAGCTGTGTCAATTAAAAAAATAAATCAATCTGCGCACACAGCCCCCCAAAATGATTTAGCTCTACCCCCTGGGCTGATTCCTGGCTAAATCTGACACACTTTCAAGTGCCTGCCTTTCAGCACATAGTCTGCCTCTTTGTTTGCAGCTGCCACCGTGTGAATTGCTCCAGGTTTATGCCTCAAGTCTTGCTTCTATTCATGTGCCCGTGGCATTAGCACAGAGACATATTGAAGGTAGCTGTATTTAAGCTTTTTCAACCAGAAAATTTCTGGCTGTCCTAATCTGGGTCTGTAGGAAAGGGGTATAGACAAAAAAATCCTGGGGCATTAGCCCATAAAACAGATCTTGTGTGACGCTTTCAGTTCAAATCCAGTTTGACATCAATACCAGCTTTAACTTCCCTGGAGAAAACAAACATGCTGAGATTCAGTGCATAACACAAAATCTGAAGGTTTGTCCATCACGCTAATGGGACAAAAAAAACTGGCAAAAATACCAAGATCTAAATTGTTAACTCCATTATTTGTCAAGCCAGAGTTTCATTTGCCAAGCAAAAGCACAAAAAGTCAGCTGGTACAGAGGCACCCAGGCTCGGCTCTACATAGGCACTCTTTGAAGAGGACAGGAAGAGTCAGAAACAGGCACAAAAGGAAAGCGGCTCCCAATGGCTGCCATCGCTTCACATCCCTTGCACAAGCAGGCTCAGAGCAAGTGTTGCAGGTCGGCACTCTGCAGAATTACTGCCGTGTCCTCGCTGCCGGAAAAATCGCGTAATGTTTCATGAGCTAGTAATTTAGGGAACATTGCCCTCTTTTATTCATAGAAAACTTCTAGAAGGGAAGTCTCAGTCTTCCCACATACACACATACACTGGTATTCACTCTGAGTTTTGCTTTTCTGGGCATTTTTGTATCAGTACAAAACACAATTTTAGACCTAGGCATGAAATCCAGGCACAGAACACAGTGAAATCAAATGGCCACGAGCCTTGCTCTTGCCATTCATTTGAAAGTTAGAGAAAAGTACCAGCAGCAGAATTTTCCACATGATCCTACTGGCTGTATTAGCCAAGGTGTTCATGCCTTTCATTAATCAGCTTTGGAGAAACAATAAATAGCTAATATGGAAATTGTACTCTATGAGCTACAAAATTAGGTTGGTACTACAAATAATGCACTAAAACAACTTCAAAAATCACGTTCATCCTTGTCAATGAAATAATTACTGAATCAACCAACAGGCAATTACTTCCACACAGTAACCATGGAAATATTTAAAGGTTGCCAAACCCTGCAATTACGGATTTCCCAATAGTTTCCCATGTGATGTGGGAACTCAGCCTATCATGTACAGAATCATGGCTTCATGCCATAGAATGCAAAAATGTATTTTAATTATCACAACAGAAAGTGATAGTTGGTCAAAAGACCAGACCAGAATTACTCAAAATCAATAAAAGACTGCCACCAGCTTGTAAGATGCGTCTTATCAGTCTTGTTAGAATCAAACAGAGCCATATATTTTATCTATCGAAGGCTGTGAAACAAGGCAATTCAATTTTTGCAAGTGTGAAGCTATCACAGTTATGAATACTGATGAGACTGCAGGCAGTGGGGACCCGGTGGAACCCATCAAATATTGCTCGAGCAAGCTGAACGGGAAGGACTCGGTCAAAATTACTTTGGCCCCTGACCAGCTACCAGAAGTGCTAACCTGAAAGGGCAGAAGACGGTGAGAAGGGCTTGTTCCCTAGGTGCAAAGACTGGGATAAGGCTGAAGAAAGCAGGTCCAAGAGACATCCATACCCAGGGGCAGGACTACAGTGCCTTACAACCCTGGTCTTGCATCCAGCAGCATCAGGCTCTACAGTAATCTAAAGGGAAGACCCTGCCTCCAAGGATCTTCTATGACATTCACCTGTCTCACCTCCTACTTTCCTTTCTGGTCCCAGCCAGTCTTCATAACATTGTCTTTGCCCCCAAAATGCCACAATACCCACACGAGATCAGCCACAACGCTATCTCCTTCAGGTTTGCTTCCACCTCTACGTCAATTCCTGCCACTGATGAGCCTGGGATAAGTCACGCAGAGTCATGGCATGCCATCTAAAAATGAGCTTTTTTAGACTAAAATAGTGTCTTCGCCTTTGAGTTGTTTTACTTCTTCAGCACAGACAGCTGAGCCTAACAAAAGGAATTGTCCCCTCCCCATTTCTTTGACGCACGAGTTCTCTGCAGCAGGAAGCAGACTACATTGATTCTTACAGCTAGACTATTAAAACAAAGTAATCTGAAGAAAACAGGCTGCTTAAGGGATCTGCTGTCATCAGACAAGCAGCCCAGCCTCCTCCGGTGCTGCATAAATAACAGAGGAACTCCCTGTCACTTCAGCTCTCCCTAGCACAATTGACTCTACTCCAGCTCTTCCAGAAGGCACAAATGATTTCTCAGCAATAAAGTCTCCAGAGGATCCAACTGTTGACTTTAGCAAGTAATGCCAATCTATGTATTATTTATCTTTTACACTCTAAATCACTGCAGTTAAAAGCACTTCTCTCAATTTTCCTGTTTTGCTTCTGCTTGTATCATTTTCCTAGGCTCACTTTGAGTCTAACTGAACCTGCGTGTGCCAAGTGAAGAGGAAATGTTGGACATAGCCGATATAAAATGTGCCATTCCCTGTCTTTGTATTTTTTTTTTTAATGATGGACTGTCCTAGCTCTAGAAATACTGCTGGAGGGAAAACATGCTGATAAACTGTGCTTCTACACATTGGTGTGACTTAGTAAGTACATAAGAAAAACAGCAATCCTTCAGCCATCAGTTTCCTTCTCAAAACTCAAACAAAAGTTCCTCTGGCATAACAGTGTTACCTAACATAACAACAGAGAGAACGTTCCTTACACTCAGGCATTTCTTCCCCTTTTACTGTATACCTTTGAGTGTCTAAACCTTGTTTTCTGCTTAGCCTATAAAGTAGGCCGATCAGGCATTGCTACTGAAGATCTAGAGCACTTCGGTTCATGTTCCTTCCCCCGCCCCGCTATGCGATAAACAGCCACTCCGTTCAAACTTGCACTGAAACACACACCCCAAATCCTTTCTCTCCAAGAAGCTAATCCACTCTCTTTCTCTATCCTATACAAAGATATGTAACAGAGGTGCTCTTGACAGAATTTTGCTTGTGAAATGACCTTGCTGTTCTTATGTTTTGTATTTTGTTTAAACATTCAGAAGACCATCTCAGCCAAAGCACAGAATCTGACTATACAAAAAAAGCACACACAAGGCACACCAGTCCCCATTTGTTTTCTGGAGTCAGTGTCTGCAGAGTTGTGAGACGATAAGGAATCAGCTGCTAAACAGTTCTTCCTGCCCCTCGATATGCTTGTCCTCATTATGAGGCTTCCTTTGGGGACAAACATCTCAATGATCAGGGAGTCATTTAGCTTCGCACAGCAGAAAGCTTCCCAAGTGGCAAAAATAATTGAGGGGGGAAAAAAATTCCTTTTACATAGACCTGAATCACGCCAAATACAGGTCAGGAGACAGTTTGAACACCTGGTGAATGTTGACTTCTCCCACTTACTGGCAGGTCAGATTTGACAGGGCATCAACACCAATTGACATGACACTTTTAGATCTGTTATTCTATAAAATAACATCAAAAGAAACATCAAATTCCACATTCGCCAGGAAAGAAGAGAAGCACCTGAAAATGCAGTAACCTACCATGGGAACAAGTCAATAGCGGTGTCTGCCTGCAGCTCCTTGCATGGTTGTTTATATTCATATACCAGGAAATGAAAAGACTTTTTTGGTCGACAGGGAACGGTGATTATAGAGCTGAAAGCATCAGAATGTGTAAATGTGGAATTAAGTTTTTATTGAATTTGTGATTATTTCTCAATAGCAAATTGGGTCTTTCATTTAATGCGCTGATTACAGGTGACTCACCTTTCCAGACAAATCAGAGCTTAATCAAAGAATAACACTCAAAAACAACATCACTGCTGAGCTGGAAATGTGGAAGAGGCTGATGAGGACAGAGCTAATGCAGCATCTCCCAGCAACATGCAGCAGACTTTACAGTGACCCGCACCATCCACCCTTCCAGAGTTACAGTCCAAGACTTGGATTAACTTAGAAATAAAATAAATGCAGCAAGTGGAAAAAACTAAAGAGCATGTTAATACTATATCAACTGACTTTAGCAAAGTTTCTGCTCCCACAAATAGAGAACAAATGGCCTTGATGGCATAAGCATATGCTCTTACTATGTGTTACTGTGTAACACAAACAACCATGATACACGTTGACTTTTGCGGGGAGAGTTATCCTGAGTGTGGAATAATTACATAAACTGACATACCACAATGTGAATATAAACCAATTCTCAAACAAAATTGATATTCAAGCCTTCAAGCCTATGGACGTGTTTATACGTGGTCAAGTACACTAGTATTTCCGTTTACTTCAATGGGACAACTCACAGGTTTTTATTAGGTACGTTCTGAAGTGTTTGCATGCCTTAGTCACACCAACCATCATTTTCCTGCTAAGATACCCTTGAGTGGCTCATGAATTTAGCAGTCCCTAGATTCCAGTGCTGCTGTATCTCCCGCTACCCCTGCATGGCATACCGTAATTATAGGCTGCTGTCAGACTAGTAACATCCCCAGTAAGTAGAATCAAGCTCTTGAACCACAGTGTGCCAACCAAATAAACAGAGCTCTTACTGAAAAAAGAGAGAAAGAGAGCGAGAGAGATTATGTGAAAGAAAGCAGGTCAAGTCCTGCTCTCATTCACGCCGGCGGGTGCATGGGTTCAGCTGCTAAGAGTGTTTGGCAAGTTGCAACCCTAGAGCAGTACAGACGCTTCTGCACTGCTCATGTGAATGGGATGCAAACACACAAGCTCAGCTTGAAGGGACAGGCCCACGAGCCACTGTGCATTGCTGTTTGCTCTGTCACCACTGTCCCTAGAGCTCTGGAGAAACAGTAGATCCCAATTTACACACGTTTCAAAGCTAGATCTCAACTTCTCATTGGCTAAAATATTCACCTTGAAACACCTTCTTTCTCACCAAAGCCACACAGTACAATTAAGGATGGGGTGGAGGTGCTGAATAAATGGCAAAGATTTTTTTCATCCTAAATCAAAAGCAAGAGAAAGGAAAAAAAAAAAGTGGAAAATAAGCCTAGAAAAACATAGGCTAGAAGTAAACTAGTAGAGGAAGTCTTACGCACCAGTTTGAAATTGCTCTCCAGTGTTAATCACCACAGATAAGGTAAGCGGCCTCCTTAATTCTCATTCAGGAAAGTGTATCAAAAACTAAAGCAACATATTTCATTCAGAGTCTTGAACAGGAACACAGCCAGTTTTTGCAAATTACTGTGCCAAAATATTCTCTGATAGGGTATATTTGCTTCTGATGCTATTCATTTTTCCCTTTTCTTTTATTGACAGCGTTTCCAAGATTTAGTGGGAAACTGCTCAGCTACTGAAAGACATAATATGGAGATAACAGGCCTAATTTTGTTCTGTCATTCAAGTGACAGCCCTGTCCAGCCCTGCTCTTTCTACTTCATTGCTACCTATGAGACCGTATCCTGGAAGGAGAGAGGAACTCAGCTTTGGAAACACAAGTTAAGGTAAGACCACTGTGGTATCTGCAAGGGATTTTACTACTCCACAAACAAGCTAAGGAAAACGCACAGCTGGTTCTCCATGTGAGCCTGGTCCAGCAAAACAGGTAAGGCATATTTCTCCACCACTGGACTCGCTTGGTGTTTCTTCATTGATTTCACAAGGGGCTCTGGCTTGTGTTTTCCAAAAGGACAAACTGTGTGCTGGAAGCAGCTCGCATGTCCTGCTCTAGCTGCAGCTGAGCCAGGACAGAGGGCCTCATCTACAGCATCTTTCCAGCGGTCCATCAGGATCCCCAGGTTCCTGCCTGCTCCCAGTCGATGGTATAACTTCTTGTGACACCGTGCCCTAACCCAGGTCAGCCAAAACAAGCTGGGTTAATTTAAGCCAGCAATAACTTTTCCCCACTAAGACCAGCCAGAAAGCGTGCACGAAACTCAGCCTAACATACCCAATGCTTGAGGCCACGACCACCCTCACTTTTAAGCCATCCTGCTCAGACTGGATATAAACATGGCAGACTTTTCCCATACCACGGGCAAGTCCTTACTGGGTAACTCCAGGCTTGTCTGAGATCCCCCAGCTGCCTCGCCAGTCCCTGACACTGCCTCCTTTCCTGCTTGGAAAGGGAAAAGCTCCCTACAGCAACTGCACCAATTGTTCACAAGGAAACAAAAGAGAAACCAAAGCAACCGAGGAAACCTCAGGTGTATTTTTAGCTACACTTAACACAACAAAGAAACCGGAGATAAGGAGAAGCAACAACAGCATTTGTCCTTCCAGTTACCTGCAGGGCACCAGGATAAATCACTAAAGGCGGCTGGAAACGTAGTTTGGGGATCCTGCCAGCATGGATTTAGCAGGAGGAGGAAAGAGGACAAGCACTGGGAACTCACTGCCTCCCGTGCACTGCAGGGCTCCTTTCCACCTGCCCTGCTCAGACCCATGTGCCAACTGGAAGGAGCAGGACCCTGCAGACCTTCTTCTTACCTTCTCCCATCACATGACTCACCCAGGCACAGACCCAATCACATGACCCACCAGCCCAAATTGGGGCCAAATTCTGTTGAGTCATCGTGGCGCCAGCAAGGAGTTGCTCCTAGCTGGCAGGGGTCCTGCTGGAGGCAAAGGAGCATCACGGATGGCAGCTTTTGCCTCTGAGGTAAAAGGTCTATCTTGTTTTAAATAGAAGTATTGACTTTATGAAACACAGAGCATGGAGGCATAAACAAACCGGGCTCCTGGAGACGTGAGGGCAGCAGAAGGGGATGGGCAATGAGGGCTGCAGGCTTCTGGAGACATGAGGGCACCAGGAGGGGACAGGCAATGACAGCTGCGGGCTCCTGGAGACGCAAGGGCAACAGGAGGGGACAGGCAATGAGGGGTGTTTGGGTGACGGTGGGTATCTCCTTCCAGGGTTTGTGGTGTCAAGGCTGAAAGCCACCCTGCAAAGTTTTGCATGCCCTAAGCACATGCTGTAGTCTCAGGAAGGGGTTCAGTACTAAGAAACGAGCCCCATTCCTTTCCTGGCACAGATGATCTCCTACCCACCTAGGAGGAACAAGTTTCCAGCTGTGCTGGCTCCATAGACATTTCAGAGCATGCGCATCTCATTACAAGTGTACTGAGCTACCACTGGTGGTAGCTATACAATGGCCACCTGAGCATGTAGCCCGTAAACTGGGTAAGCCCTAGGGTTTTGCATGCCGTTGCAAATGGTCAGTGCTGGTCCCAAGTTCATAGGAGCTGCAGCAAGAGCGTCTGCTGCCTATGGCATGTGGTGAGGACTCAGCCCCAAAGGGCCAATTTAGCATCTCTCACAGCCAAGTTGCCAGATCCTCGGTCTCATTTTGAAACATAGGCACATCTCTTGAATTTGCATGAGGTGGAGTTTGGAATACGGCATCAGTTTGTTTACCGTATGCTACAGATTAGCTATGCTTCTATTAATACTGTTATTTTATATTGTCAAGAGTAATCATAGAAGATGAAGAGATAAAAATAAATCTAAACAGGCTGCATGCAACAGGGCTTGGGATTTATATGGAAGGCACGACTGTATAAAGCTAAGAACAACAGAGCTTCAAAGTTTTGTTTCATGTAAATCAGTCAACAGGTGTCTCAAAGTATAGCCTGAGATTTATAAACTGAATATTTTCTGTTTGGTACTTACTAGTCAGATTTATAAACCAGCAGTGCTACTTATAAACTTGCTTTATGATGTGTAAATCCATTTCCTGACTTAAAGCGACAGTTGAATCCTACAGCTGAACCTTTTGGGGACATAAAATGATCTCTAGAGTTGTGTGGTTAGGGTTTACCGGCTGTTTTATACCTCTGTGGCAATATATGGTACACGGACTGAACTGTAAAGAAATGCAGATGAAAAAAGTAAAATCCTAGCATGTAAGTCAATAAGAAAACTATGTTTTTCTCACCAGGAAATAACTTTACAAATAGGACCCATATTTTTGTAAATAAATATCTGCCTTCTCATTAGCTTCACATCAACCTATACTAAAATATACATCAGAGGAGTCTGTCAAACCAGTCACAGAGGGAAAACAAGAGCAGAGTTTAAAAGCAAAGCCTTCAAAAATTGTTATGCTTTTCAATTCTTACCAGTAAACAGGAGGGGAGAATGACAGGCGAGTCGGCAATGGAATCCCATGGCTAAAAACGTTTCATGAAACTTCCATTTGGTCAGCTGTCCACAAGCGGTTTGGAGAGAAGGGAGGTAGACGTAAAATCCTGACATACTGTGAAATCACAGCCCTAAAATACAGTCAAGAGTCCCTAACCAGCCGTCAGGCAGAAAACAAGCACAGCAGACGAGGCTGCTAGGCTGCAGAGCGCTTGAGCGCCACATGCTTTCTTTTCTCCCTCTTTTGAGAAGTGAGGATTGAATCTAGCTCTTAAAAGAGAATAGGATCAATACCGAAGAGGAGACAATTAGAAGTTGTAAAAAAAAATGAAGTAACGTACTTAGAAATACAGAACAATTTGCTGTTATCGGGTAAGCCACTGCATTGCTGAGCCACCCCTGTTTTTTGCGAGCCAGCAGGTGACATTTCTGAGGCCTGTGCCTTGCTTGATGAGGCTCTTTAGGACTAACATGAAGGCATGGAAAGGGGCTTGTCCCATGATTAAGGGCACCCTGTTTTCCTGCAGACTCCACATCTGTGCCCCGTAACACCCGAGCCTCTCCCAGGTAATGTCCCTGTCTCCACTCTTCGGTCGTCTTACCCGGTATCCCAGTTCTTCTCCCCTCAGTATTGCTTGGCCATCCAGGGTTTATATGTTAGCTACTGTCTTCTGTGGGGTTGAGGCGGAACTAGATATCTCTCACTAGACACTAACACATCTCTCTCTCATCTACCCAGCTATCAGTTTACAAAACCTGTAGGAATATAATTATCTCCAAGGGCTCTGCCAAACTCAGCTGAAATCAGCAACATCTGGACAGATGAACAGCAAGATCCCATAGCCTTTTTTTTCCGGGAATGCCGTCTAGAAAGCAACCCCAGAGCAAGACGGTTGTGAATGCAAGAGGGCTACTATCAGGACGAGCTCCTTGACTGTGATTCTGTGGGTTAAAAAGGAAGAAAGAGCAGCATTGTGGCTTGGGATGGCTGAAAGCTTAGTTATGGCACTGGAAATTACCCTAGCGGTAACTGGATCATACAATCAAACTGGATGATATGGGAGGAAAAGAAAAACTTTCGGTGATCTGCCCCTACAGTGCCTCAAAATTTCTTTCTTGCTGGAAATATGCTTATTCTGGCAAGCTACTGAGTGTTCCAGTCTGATCCAAAAAAGTGACTGAGCATGAAATCCGTGGGACTGATCTGATGCTCTGTGACATATATTGTGGCTTTGCCAGGAGAGATCAGAGTCCTCTGCACTTTGCAGGACTACCAAGTGTCCTCTCTCAATTAAAAAAGAAAAAAAAAATCTGCAAGCCTCTTTTTTTTAGCCCTAAGATATTCAGAAATTGTGTCATTTTAAAAATTCACTTCCTGTCCCTCTTATAAAAATTGCAATATAAATTTGTTTTAAAATATTTTGTTTTCCAGTTCACAAATAAAGACTTTATATTTCATTTTGAAGAACTGATATTTAGTATAACTTCTTCCCCAGCTTCCAATCTTAAAAGGAGCCATGAGCAAACAGCAAAACACTTTAAGTAGTATGAAATCCCTTATACACAAATCCTAGTGTCTCACAGAGAGACTAAGCAAACAAGGGTATCCCTGACCAGCACAGCTGCTACACTGCCTGTGCTGAAGCCCAAGGGCATTTCATAGCATAAGTAGCAACTCTGAGTTGGTTACTGCTATTAAGAATGGCATTTTCAAAGGCGCTTGGTACTGGCTTAGATCTGCTGCTATTGAAGACAACGGCAGAACTGCCATTGACTCTTGTGGACAGAGATAAGTGATGTTTGGGAATCCTAACCTGCATGGTAAAGCATGTTTCAGCTCTCCATAGCTGAAGTAAGAAGTATGATTTTATTTTTTTAACATAGTGACTCGAAGTCGTATTTAAGAAATTTAAAGTTACTCTCTTTCTTCTTCCGAAACCGGCCAAACATCAGACCTAATGTGTCAGGGAGTTTTAAAATTGTATGGCAAATCAAAGTTGAAGGATCCAGGCTTCACAGCCTCTGATCCAACTGTCAGTTCAGATATAGCTTTTCCCTATTGTATCTTGCTTGGTGTGCTTCTTCGAATTAATTTTCAATACTTAGTTGGCTACAATTTTTCTTCACTCTTACTGATATTTCCCTCTTGTGTTTTCCCTGGCATTTTTCTGTTGCTGTTAATACGCATCATATTTTCCAGCATGTCACTGCCTCCTCCGCTGAAAAAACAAAATCAGAACAAACTGATATGGTAGAGCTCTTTTAATCCAAACCATTAGAGAAGCCAGGTTTTCAGGCCAGTCTAATTCCCTGCCTTGGGTTTCTCCCACCACCTCCTAGTGGGTTTCCTTTTCGTGCCGTCCCACCAACCGTGCCAAGCATTCAGGAAAGAGAACATAGGACAGAAAGTGCTGTATCAAAATGAAGTGCAAGCAAGCAGATGCAAATAAAGTGCATTGCTCAGTTCAGGCAGCCTGAAGAGCCACTAAATCTGCACCCGCAGTTGGGCAGCTCACAGGCTTGAAGGTAACCACATGGTGACACCTTTGCTAGATCAGACCCCAACTACTCAGCCCTTTGCAGCGCTGAATCCTGATTTTCTTTCCAAGGCATTTGATGTGCACCTAGGAGGACTGGCTTGTGAGATTCCTAGAGGTATAAAATATTAATGTCCAGTCCGGGCAGGTCATGAGACTTGTTTGAGAAGTGCACTGAAGCTCACAAAAGTGCAAGGCTTGATATAAACTTGTCCTGGAGGCAAGGTTATTTCTAAGGACTGGCAACTTTAGCATCCTTCACACACTCCAGTAGTGTGACAAATCAGTCTCTACTTCATTGTCACATGAAAATAAGAGTGTAGATACATGAACTGTGTGGAGAGGCATTTGGTCCAGTGTCCTTGTTCAGGCAATGCTAAGTCTGGATAGTTCAGAGGAAGATATGAGCAGCCTTACGGAACAACGTGCCTCCACTAGGAACTTGATTTATGCCCAGGAGCTTTAATTTAAATATATTTGTGCATCCCTCCATCCTTGTATAACAAGTCTGTATGTTTTTATTGTCAGAAGGAGAGTTGGGCTTTTTTCTTTGAAACTTGCCAGGTTTGGTGTTTCCACAGTGCTTCAGAGGTAACAATAGGCTCCATAAGCAGCATGCAGCTTCTTCTGTGTGAAGAAGCATCGTCTGAAAAGCTGAATTTGGGAGAGGTTGTGTAGAAATATGTCGATTTACCTTTTGCGACCCACCAGTCATTCTGACCACCCTAAACACATGCCCATAAGGGAAGCTGTGAGCGAACGCAGAAAGGCTCGCTTCAAAGCAAAGTTAGTATCTGCCTCCTTGTACAAACTGCTGACAGACTGCACAAACAGTCCGGAGGAGGAGCACCTGGTAGAGTTTCAGTGCAAACACAAGAAGACATTGTACATGTTACCAGGAGTTCCTAAGTGGCTTATAACCAGCCCTTTGTGTACTGTTAGCTACTCTTGTGCTGTATTTTTCCCTATATTTAGGTTAAACACTTTACAGAACTTACCCAGCAGGCACAGACACCCAGCATGCCGCTTGTTAATATTTGAACCGCTGTTAATAAGTGATGTGTTAAAGCTGTTAGCAAAGGAGAGATTTTCTGAGTGGGTAGGCACCAGCGCTAATCTGGGGCAGGACAGCTGTAAGGTACGTTCCCTCCCACGCTGCCCACAAGAAAGCAGGGTAATAACTTCTACATAGCTTAATTCATCCCAAGGCTAATGGAAAACTAGTTTTAGATAATGGTCTAAAGGAGCCCCTGAGAACACATGAATCATAACATAATGACTGAAGAATGCATGGTAATATTGCCTTAATAAAACACAAAGCAACTAGGTTAGAAACGAGCAGAAATAACTGAAGAGATGGGAAACCGTGGGGAATCTCCCCAACAAAATCCAGGGAATATCGCATGGTTTTGTAATCCACTGATGCTCTATTTTCTGTCTACACATCTTAAAAAATAGCTCTATTTTCAACATAGTTGGATAATAAATCCCAGCTGTCACTATCATCTCCTCCCCTCCTCTTTCTTGGGGGAAGCAAGAAGACTTTTGCAATGGAAAAAGTCCCTTCCCATTTGAGCAACCCAGTGTTTTTGTTTAGTGGGTTGATTGGTTGGTTGGTTTTTCATGAGACTGTTTCATTCCTCTTTACTATTCAGGTAACCCTCTGGCAACTACTCCCCATCTGTCCTTTGCTACACACACACAATCCCCTTTTTTATTTCTCCTGCATGAGTTCTTCTACTTCCTTTTTAGCTAGTGATCTGAAATAATCAGAGTATCTTTTCAATGATATATAATATTTTAGCACTATTTTAGCATTATTTCAATATCATGCTTACTGTTTTTGTTGATTGCCACTGCACCCATTCCTTAAATTATCACACGAAGCTTTTTGTGAGCGCTAAAATCACTGTAATTACGAAGCCAAAAAGACAACCATAACTCTGCAGGTGCCCACTGTGGAAGCAGGTGCCCAGCTGTGTGTCAGCTTCTTGCTCATGGAGGCTGAAACTCAGCTTGAGGATGCACTGCTGAAAAGGAAGAGCAAACTTCAGTACCGCAGCTGGTCAGAAGGGGATGAATCATTGTGCATACAAAAACACAAACACAGCTCACAGGACTCACAAGTTTTGTATAAAAGATAGAGTTCAAACACAAACTGACTAAGTAACTTGTGTTGGTGCAGCGTAGCGGGAGCAAGCTATTACGGGAGGAAAAAGGAGCAAAATTGCACAGTACCAGGGATGGTCTAACCAACGAGGGCAATGAATCGGCCACCCAAAATTGTTATTATAGCCAATTTCCCAGACCAGCAACAAAAACTAAAATTTATTACTGTCAGCAGAGGATAACATAGAAAATAACCAGCTGTTGGGAGCCACTCAATGTGCAGCAATTACCATGGGAATCGAGGAAGAAGAGAAGCAAGGCCAGCTGTGCTTCTTAATCCTCTCTGCTGAATATTTTAGAAGTTTCAGCTGACTTCAGAGTAAGAGCAGAAGTTAGCCAACACTGAGTTTTTCTACCTTGGTCCTAAACATGTGAGGAACAACAGTTCTGCCTCACTCAAAAGCTTGGAAGCAGCAAGGCTCAAGAGACCTGGTGGCATTGCCGAAATCTACCAAGTTCAATGGGAAGGAACCAGTCCCAGGGCTCTGCTTTGTCCATTAGAGGACTACACAAATCCAAAACTCCAGCTGAAGCCCCACCAGAATGCTTACTGAGCACAGGGAGACTCACGTGGAGCTCTACAGACCTACAAGAGGGGAATGTACCCTTTTTTTCATGCTAAATCACTGCAGGGAACTAGAAAATGTCACCGTAGAAATGCAACATGCTGGAAGTTATTCCTGGCAAAGAGGTGATTGAAAAATAAGAAATGAACTTGTGATACTGGTCACGGTCACCAATGCATTTTTGCTGGGGCAGTAAGCGCTTCCCTTACATTTGCTGGTTATTTTACAGATTACATGGCTAAGCCACTGAACCAAAGTGGTATTGCAGTAGGTAACCACAGCAAAGTCTGGATCCAAAAAAAAAAAAAAAAGGATAAAAAGGGGATGTTCTTATGTAAAAATGCCGGAATGGAGTTAGGGACAACCCAAACTTGACCACTTCTCAAATGAAGACCTGACCTTTCTGTAAATTGATACTGTGACACTGTTCAAAGGGCAAAATTAGAAGAAATGCAATAACTGGAAGAAGAATATAAAAATACAATGCAGTTTACTGCTCATGTTTCCTGAGACTGGCATCGCATACCCTCCCAAAGGGAGCGAAAGGAAGAAGCTGCTCTCCAGACGCTACAGCCTTGAAGAGGGAAAGGAGGTAGGAAAGCAAATAACTACATTGTGGGGTTACCTACCCCCTTGTGGGCATGTCTGTTGCTCAAGGAAATTCTGCAATATGCACAGATTAGATACAACAGGATTTTGCTCGGAAGTGAAAGGCATGGAAGGATTTTGATATATGGACTTTATAAAATATTACTGATAGTAAAAGTGTTGTTTGTTGTCCATTTAAAGCATGCAACTTCTTTACATACCTAAACAAATGACTCCATCATTCATATTTTTACAGCTAGATAAATATTTTAATCCATGTTTACTGCCAGTAGTATTAACTAACAGCTTTCTGTAATCCTTTTATAAATCTCACTTGTAATACGTTATATCTGATATAAATTATGAGCTTTCCTGCGGTTTTGATAGTAATTTAGATTCCAATTGCCTTTCATGTTTTGCAGCCTAGATTGGCCCTACTGCTGATTTGTGGAAGCCTCTCCAGGTCACATTGTAGCCTGAGTCTGCAAAACGGATTTAATTGTGGCAGGAGTATTGCCAAGCACAAGCAACAAACCAAGTCTGCAGAGGCACCTCTGACTAGGCAGAGGCTGAAAACGCACAGCTCGTGGAAAGGTGTTTTTGCTAGTTACAAGTACATGAAACGGAGTCTAAGAGCTGGCAGTTTTCTAAAGGCACTTCTATGGAAATTTTCATTGGAATGTGGATTACACTTAAAATTACACTCTATATATATATACACACATATACATATCTATAGAGAGAGAGTGAGATTTTTTCTTTCTTTACACAAACATCCTTGTGTGGCTTTGAGCAAGCCCTTCTGTGATGCAAGTACCAGTTAGGGCTTATAGCAATAAATGATACTCCTGGTTACATTTACAGTTTCATAGGACTGTAAGATCAAGCCTGTGTCTCCAATCCATTATGGCACTGGTAATTGAAGAGTTGTAGTGTTTTTCACATCATGTTCAAATCATACTGAGTAATGAAGAGCTACAACTTTGTGTGAGGAGGTAAATGCACCATAATCAGCGCAATCAGTTCCCTTCGCCCTCAAGTTGGCGTGATTGCTCTGTAGCATCCAAGTAAAGCGTTACGTAGCTAATAAAATTAAGAGTTTTTTTCAACGAGTGCAAAGCACTTGAAAGGGGTTGAAACTTTAGGGCTCCACCAAACAGTGTCATGTTCCCAAGGAAATACTCCTTTAGCCTCCTGATTTTTTAGGGGGTTGTTTATGCCCTTCCCACGCACAAGCTGCGCTGGCCCCCTCGCAGAGTACCATCTTCATTTCTGACAGCTTTTCCACTCCCACATCCGCATTTCTATGGGTACCTTGGAGGCCCTGATGAACCTAGGTAAAGATGGGAATCCTGGGGCTCTTCATAAGCTAGCCTGAATGTCACGTACCACTGGTACGAGACTGTCAGCAAGTCCCTTAGCATTTAGTTTTGTTGGCTGCGATGCACTTTTCTGTGGTTGAAAAGGACGTCCTGGAGATTTTCAGAAGCTGTCGTTTTGGTGCAAAGCCACTCCATGCTTAGGACAGCATTTGTCTCGAGATAAAACTTTCATTCATCTCAGCTGGAAGAGACAGTACTTGCAAGTCATCAGTGCAGGAAATCCACCGCTGGCTCAGTGGACTGGCAAAGGGTATCACAAGCATCTACCTATATAACAAGAAAAAGTAAAAATGCCTGAGTTTTTATTACAGCTTGTATTTTAGACACCTGGCTGCTGCTGTTACTGAATATAGAAAACTATTAAGGTGTTTTGAAGCAAAATGGCTCGGTATATCTAATATATATGCTTTCTGATTTGTTGCCTGAGTAAGTTTAAACCTTTACCTCTTAGACAAAGTCAGATGGATCCAATTCTAAGGCCGGTTCTCTGGAATCTGGAAGTTTTCTCAGTGATGCCACTAAGCACGTGCTCCAGTTGAATGGCTCAGAGGGCACCGGTGCTACTGGAACAGTCCCTCTGTCACCAGTAGCCTGTGGGTTAGACAGCGAGCGAATGAAATGCTGAATACAAAATTCTCCCCTCCCCTCCAAAAAAACACATGTAAAATTAACACTGCATTAACAAGCCATTGGCAATACCTAGCAAGAACAGAATATTAACCTTTAGCATAACTGCGTCTAAAGATGACATATTTTAGTTAAACAACAAACAAAAAAATATGAGAATCTTCTGTCACACTTGGGTGCCTTACTTACCACAGTGATAAGTCAAAATAATTGCCTGGTCCAGTATTTTGTATAAGACTAAATACAGTGTCGAATCTATTGATCCTTTACATGAACAGCTCTTTGAATCTAAAGCAAATGCCTTCCTGTATCTGCTTGCTTCCTGCATTTTAAATCAAAGCAGGGAAATACATTTAGATACTGTATTCTGCCAGGAGGGCTGCCTCTCTTGTGCACTTTTTTTTGTTCATCTTTATGTCATAATAGATGTCATAATGGATGTTCGGACTCAAACTGGGTTTCTCAAATCCTTTCTGTTATTGGTGGTGGCCTGCAGAACTTTTCAACGTCTGGGAAGCATTCTCATGATATTGAATAGAAAGACTACAAAATTATTTACTGTGTCCTCAAGAAACATCCCCAGCTACAGAGAGTCTTTAAAGGTTAGGGACCTGCTGCTGGCCACCTGGCCACCACGCTGGTTCTGAAGGGGTCCAGCACTACGGCTCCTCTCACCCCTGGGGTTTCCTCTCGCTGGATAATTTGGTCCTGCACCTTTTCTTCCCAGTTTCTATCAAGCCCTGTCAAATTTCTGCAGACCCTGACATGTTTCTGCTCTGCTAAATTCCACCGGTAGTTACCGCCAGACAGGGAGCACTCTGATGAAGTGTCCTGCGTTTTGATGTGATTTGGGTTGGCTGATGTCATTTGGGCTCATCCCAAGCCCCAGCAAGCCCTGTGCTCTCACAGCAGTGGTGTGGTGCTCCTGGTTGCTCCGGTACTATACTCTGCCCTCATTCTGCACCAGACAACCTGGCATTTAAAACGTTTGAGTAGAGAGGGGTGTTTCATAGCATAGATTTTTGATGTATTAGGACTTCATAAAAAGAAAGAGGTGAAAATAAATTGACCTCTGAAAGCTTTTGATTTACCAAGTGAAATTTCCATAGTAATCAGAGCAGGGAGAAAGATTCTATTTAAAAGTTTGATTTTGAGATAAAAGCATCGTCAAATAAACCAAATGAGAAGTAGGCAAATTTATGCAAACAGAATATTTCAAAATTCACAGGCCAGAAAGAGAAAAAAGTAGCATACCTGTAACTGCACTGCAAAAGAGCAGTGTATTGGTTATATTAACCTAGAATGGCATTGTGCAGCTGTACAGACTTCACTCTGAATATCTTATAAAGGACTTACAATTCAGCCAGATGATGTTCCTGCTTTAATTTTTATCCAGCTCTGAATTTAAAGTATCTTTTTCTTGCAGAAAGAAAATGAAAGGATTTCAGACCCATGGTTTGATTCACAGAACTAACGAGATAAAACTCCTGACTGGAGGTAAAAAACAATGCATTAAGTCAGTGGGAAAATGGGCATTGAGGGACTTGATACCAGATCAAGTCTCTCTTCTAAACCTCGTGGGTTGAACAGGTCTTAGCCAGAGTGCTGGCTTTCTCTCTGAAAACTTGGTCCAGCTGGGCCAGAAGGGAAGATCTGCAAATTGCACACACAAAGGGAAGAGCACTCATCCAGCAAAGCCACAGAGCTGGGCTTCCTGGGGAATTACGTTGGGAGTCAGTACAGGGACATCTTGTTACTGTGTTAGATATTGGCCCTGATGCTAGATCTTCCCCAGAATCTTGTTTTTCCTCTCCCCTCTCTCGCACTGCTGCTCCTGCTTATCCCCCACCTGCGAGCGCCCCATCACTCGCCTTGAGTCAGCCATGCGCACACGTAGCGGCATCGCAGGACACGCACAGGCCAACCACGGAGCTCAGTAATATCGATAGCATCTGTTTCCTCCTGGAGTGATCGCTTACAGGCAGGATGAGTCAGCCGGCCTCCGCTGCCACGGCTGCTTCAAAATAACAATAGAAGAATTTAATGTCACAGACCAAAATTGAAAAATCCTTGGATATTTGAAGCCCAGGGCAAGGGAAAAGGTGGAGAACAACATTGCTGGAAAGATAAAATCATTAAGCATAATGGATTCTCAGAAAAATCTGTACTGCCCCTCACAACCCCCGTTCCTTTCCAATAACAACAGCATAACATCAACTTCTGGGCATTACTCCATGGGATGAGAAAGCTGTGAAACACTGTTCATCATGTAAGAAAAATATGTTTTTAACAGTGTGTGCTAATCAGGCATATCCGCTCTATCACCAGCTCCCCAGTGAGGTGGTGCAAGGGCTGGTGGATGCTTGCTTTAGGAGTCCCACCTAAGCGCTCATGCACAGGTTGACCCTCAGCCCTTTGGATGACAGGAATTGACCCAAAAGTCCCCCCAGCAGTAACTTTCGATCACCTTTATGAGCAAGCCACCACAGCCCTTCCACATTTGCCCCAGCCAGAGCACTCTCCTTAGCAGCCGGACACACTGCCTGGTGTAGAGGGACCCTGTGCACTGAGCATCTGTGCCCCACCACCGCTGGGTGCCACCTCTCAGCCCAGGGCTGCAAAAGAGGGTGGCCAGCCACAACAGCACCGCATCCAGCTATCCTGGCTCTTGCAGGAGGCATCCCTGCCCTCTCCATGGGGGACAGCAGGACTGCCACCAAAGCACACACGGCCCCAGGAAGCTGTAGCCAGCCCTTTTGCAAGGTTGGTAGGTGGCCTGGGGCCTCCTCAGTGGCTTCTCCTAAGACTCGGGGGTGCAAGAAGGAGGATCACAGTGATAAAGCATTGTTACTGCCACAGCAATGAGGCTGCACAGTCTGCAAGAGCCATGCAAGGCCCCTGTGCTCCAATTACTTCAGAGGCAGCAGGTTCAATAGCCCAGTAGCCTCTGCAAAAAATAATAATGAAAGCTCATCCTTTCCAGTAACATAACAGAAAGTGAGGAGACATTTTGATGCAAGTAACAGAGCCCCTAGGTTAACGGAGATTAACAGCAAAGAGGTTTATTAAGCCTGAATCATTTCCTACTTATTGTCCACAAACGCATTAGAGTGTGCTTTTCTTTTCCTTTTTGTAAGCCAAATGTGTAATTGGCATTATTAGCTTCCTCCTCCTCTTTCCCCTCTCCTTTAGTTTTTAATTAGAGAATAGAGGGGGAAATGCATATTTGATATGAAGAACTTGGTGGTGGTGGGGGGGGTCATTCTGTTTCAACTATTCCTACACAAGATGAGCCAGATTTTTGTACGCACTCAGCCTCCACAGTCAGCACCAGATTTGAGATGAGGCCAAAACACCCTGTGCTCTCGGGGGTAAAGCGTCTGTGAGAGATCTGGCCTTCACAGATGCGTAAAATGCGAGGCTCTACGTAGATTTGTCCCAGTTCTGGAAGCCGGACCCTTTCAAACTATTGGCCTCACCTGAAATATTGTCCATGGAAAAGGAAAACTTATCAGCAGAGCACCACTTTGTGTTTAATGGCCCTTTCACTGTTGCTTGTTCTTATCAGGAATACCTTCATATGCTGAAAGGAACCTCCAGCCTCCATGCATCTGCTCCCGATAAGGAGCGCGTGCACCCCAGGCGATAGACGGCGCGATGAATGCGGTTGGCAATTTGTCTCCTGCCCCAAGCTGAACTGTGCCAGCTGGAGCCTATCACAAAATAACATCCACAGACCTTGGACCAGGGACTTCCTCTACCCTTCTACCTCCTTGTTCTTCCACCTGTACTTCGGACAAATTTAAAGATCAGCGCTGAGAAAGCTGCAATGGCCTTTGAAAAACCTGCTTAGCTTTCATCATTAACCAAACGCTTAAGAAGTGCTTTGTACGGAATGCACCTAAGTGTAATTATTATTTCTGAAGTAGAGAAAATATATTTCAGGTGGTGCATAGTGTCACAAATGCCATATCACCACGACTCAGTTAATTCCATATCATTTTATCCACATATTTACTCCAACAATTCAAGCTTTTAATTCCAGCTCAGTTTCATTGATAAACATGATTTTATGACAAATATGTTTTTCCAAAGCAGGTGATAAACTGACAGTTGCTTCCAACATGATCTCACAACTAGCAGGTTTTGAAAGTCAATGAAGAATGTACTGAGAATGGCTTTGGACTGCTTGGACTGCTTTAATGCAAGAAGAGATGGGGCTGCTAGTTGCAGATCTGCCAAAGAAAACTGTGACTGCAAAGTGCTAACCTCTGTAGCTCCTTACTAGTATAGGCAAGGAGAGCCCCTCTACTGCCAACGAGAGCCAGTCAGGAAAGCCAGCTTGTCTTAGATGAGTGTGATCTTCCCCAGCCTTGTGCCCAGCCTGCTGTAGGCCCTATGTTATAGCACTCAAAGCAAGGTGGTCCATTTTGTTCAAGAATTGTACCTGACAAATGAATTTGTCTCAGCTGCAGATTCAGCATGCATGCAGCCCACTAAGCCACTTCAGGGCTTGTCTGTAATTAAATGTAAGAAAGTATAGACATGGATTAGAGAAACCCAGACCTCCAAGGAAGATGAGAACTTGTGGTTCCTTCATGAGTTTAAATTTCTTCCTATTTCGCAGAAGCCTGAACACCTTGTCAGTCCTCTGAAATATAAGCTATAGACTCTTCTGAGGCAACACACTCACAGGAGGTAGTTTATCTCAAGCACATAATTCATTTTAAATGGTATTAATTCATTCCCACAGTGACTGCTGCAGCCGTTTCCACCTACTAATACCTGTCTGCTCAATGCCTTGCTAGGAAGGCGGATGATGTTATCCCAAGACATGCTGCCAGTTGGCTGTAAATTAGACCCCCGGTGCCACATTCTTTGCCTATCGTTAAAAGGTCCACTGGGATAGCTAAAACTTTTCTGGCAGGACCCAGGGCAACAGATTAACTTCAGGTTGATTTTAAGCTTGGAAAATATCCCATTGAACTGTAGGGAAGAGGTAGCAGAGGGCTCAGGGTCATAAAGAATGAGTTCAATTACCTAATCTAGAAAGTTTCCCTCTACTGCTCTCTTCCTACCTACAGCACTGCCAGGGAGCAGCTGGGAGAGAGTTTCCCAAAGCGGGAGTCACACACCCACTCGCAGACTACAGGGAAGCAACCTAGTTGGTGCCCCTATCCCACAGCAAGAGGTCGAAACGTGGCTCTCACCAACCTGTGCAACTTGCTCACTTTCCCTGCTGTTAGAGTAGTGACAGAACTGACATCTGATGGAAAAACAAACAAACAAATAGACAAAAAAACAACAACCCCCCCACCCACCCACACATGCTAGTCCCTGGCAACTGGCAACTTGCACCCTCTATCTGTAATGTGCAAGCTCTATACGATCAATAAGCTTAATGTCAGAGTTTTAGGGAAGACTTGTACCCCAATGCAGATGTGAAAAAACACAATGAACAGAGCCAAGCTTTCTGCTAGCTCTGGCTAGAACCAAAAGAGCCCCCAGGAGCTGATGACTCTCAGGCCGTCATAAGGATGAATCAGTTTTGGCCCTCTGGAGTGAGCCTGTGAAGCCAATCTGGCTCTCCTCACCCTCAAACACAACTGGATCTTGTATAAACACGGGTGTATCACTATGTTTCGGGAGGTGATGCCAGCACAGATCTTAAGGATACTTCAAATATCGCCAATTCACTCTGTGCACAGAGCACGAGCGTGCTAAGGGGGAGGAAGAGGGACTAGTAATTCAGCTCCTCACTCAGCTCGGTGCTGCAGGGAAGCAGGGGAGGAGATCCGTTCATTGTGTGCTTCATTCCTAGTTATTAGGTTACATCAAAGATCTTCTACTTTAAAAGGTTTTCCTACTTTAAAAAGAAATAGCTGCCAAAATCAGAAGCCTGTTACCTTCCCTCCAAATGGCTAAAGACTAAGGCTGGTGGACTTACAGGAAGTGAACATGCTTCACAGCAATAATATTTAGGGATGCAGCAGAGCAAACATTGGGAGTGCTTTGGTAAACAGAGCTGATTTGTTACACAGCATCTATTCAGCTAAGCCAGACGAAGGCTACGCTTCAGAAGACGGCATCTTCTCCTCTCCTTTGGGTGTTTATTGTCCTCATCCAATTTAATTCATGCGTTTGATTTGTAAATGGACAAAGCCCACAGAATTTGTAAGTAAAGTTAGTAGACCTTCCCCAGCAAAAGCAGAAGCTCTCATTTTACACAGTAAAAGACTTAAAAAAAAAATCACACAATGCAATAGGGAGGACTGCCTGAAACAGACGTGATTGATGTGCAAAGTGCTTAGAAAGTTAGAAGAGAAGTCTTTGCAACTTCTGGTAGACAAGGAGTCACTCATCACATCATTAAAGTCAAATGATTATGAAGGCAACTTCAAAAATACCACAGCACATATGTGGTCTTGATGTATTATTCTTTGAAGATAGCTTTTGATGCTTTTCTAAACAGAATAATTTTTCCACGTTAGTATTTGATGTTGATGTGCAAAACACAGTTATGACATTAAGAGTACAGTCTCGGCATTAAGAAGAATTCCCTTTACCTGTGACCTTCTAATATTCTGTAGATGACTCGAGAACATAGAAGAAATCAGCTAACTCCCCCCAGCGTATCCTCATGCAAGCTCACACAGGCTGTTATGTAGAGCTGAGATGGGCCTGAATCTCAGAGCGTGGTTATTACCAGCTTTGTGAGTACTTCTTTGGGCGAAAGTAGAACGTCGGGGCCTGCCGACGCGTCTGCCAGCTGCAGCCCATGGGGAAATGATGAACATGGCACGTTCTGGTCTGAATGCTCCCACTCTGGGCTCTCCCATGCCAGCTAGGGTGGTCCTGAGCACTGCCACTTCATCACACCGTGAGCTGGAGAGCCATAGTGTCAGGCCAGAAGGGAACCCTTGGGAGAGCTACAGACCAGTCCAGGGCTCCCAATCCCCAAACCATGGCATTACGCGCAGGAACAAAGGACTGCTCCAGGCAGAACTTCTGGAAAGCTTGCAGTTGTTCTGCTGAATATCCTCCAGCATGTTTCATCTTTGCAGACTAGATCCACCCCATGCTTCCCATCTAAAAATGTCCCTCTGCACCAGGAGCCCCCAGCCCACCTGAGCAGGTGAGCACACTGCTCTCTACCAGCTGGTGTCACAGCCAACAACCTCTTTTCCCTTCATTACTTCTTTCTTTATCCCAATTTTCTCTTTTGTTCTTTTTCCCCATGCCACACCGCTGTTAGCCCCTGTAGTATGTGCTTCTCTTTCTCATACCATACTCCAAATGAGACAGACCCAGGCTGCAGGTTTTCTTGCCTGAGCACTAGGACACCGAGTCCAGCCTTCTCTCTGGAAAGGCAGAAGCACATTATCTACCATGCACTGCCACCTGCAGCCAAGGCGCAGCTCCACTGGCCACACGACAGCCCTTCCCAACAGAAACACAACAGTTCCCTCGCCTAGGAGCGATGCCGGCTATGAAAGTGTCAAGAGGAGCAGAGAGGGGTACGTTATTGATGGCCAGTCTTACGGCTTTGGCCTCTCTGGCAGCACACTGGAGACTCGAACAGTGATCTCATATTACATATACAATGACTCAACTGCTAAAACAGTTAACCCAGCCCCATGCTATTAGCACAGGAGGTAGAACATCTTCATGAGTGCCATAATTTCTGATGAAAGCAACGCTGCGGTTGGGTCCTGCAGCACCACAGTGATACTGTGAGACTCAAACCCTGCAAAAGCTAAGTTTGAGTAGCTATTGCCAAATCACAGTTATAAAACTGAAATTCAAGAGAGGGTCTTTTTTTGGATTTATGCAAAGGAAAACAAGATAGCTATTCTGAGAGGGCTACTCCTTCAGAAAAATGACGTTAACTGGCAGCATATATGCTGACTACATTGCATACAAAGTGAAGGCAAGGAATAAAGCCCTTGTTGGCTGCTTAACCCGATTTAAAGCTAAGTTTAGTATTTAAGCATTCTGTTTAAAAAACAGAAGTACTAAGAGCACAGACAGACCTCCTTCAGTGAACCCTTCCTCTAAACACTGTCTCCTCCATCCCTCTGGAGAGGTTGCCCCACTCTGGGAAGAGGCAGCAGAGGGAAATGGGAAACGGTGCAGCTTTTTGGAACAAAACCATCTTTACGAGCAGCTGGAGCGCATATGGCAAACTATGAACGTGGTCATGTGGCCCCAACTTCTCGGTCAGTGGGAGAGGTGGCTTTAGGACGTAACACCTTAACTATCATCATAGAAATGTTCATGACTGAGCAGAGCATTTTAGCACCTTCATTAAGGAGCTTTTTCTCTCTAGAGATCACATGATGGAAAACTATCATTGTATTCATTGTATTCATTAAAACTCAGGGCAAGCCCAAATACAATCAAGCTCTGTTGTTCTTTTTTTATTTGAATTACCTTTTTGGTCACCTTCCAACAAGTTCCTCCTCGAACTTGTTGAAAAATAGATCAGTTTCAAGATTTCTTAATGGCAGGGGGAACAAAAGATTTCATTGAAAGCCTATACCAAAGCCATGCCTTTTTGTGTTTAAAGTTAACATTTTCAAGTCTTTATTTTAAAAAATAACATTTTCAAAAGTTACTTTTCCCTAAAAAATACTGACTTTCTGTTGCTTTGGATCAGTCATTGCCTTGCTATATACTTGGGACCAGAATCTAGTGTTTTATTTTGAATACAGTGGTTTGATCCCTGAAGAACGGCTCTCCTTACATGTGACAGATAGAGGGCCCTGCTGCTGCGAGCACAATCAGTACCTGCCTGTACACACACACGGCATAACTCCTCCACCAGACATAGCTGCCGATCATCCTGGCCTCCAAACATCTCCTGAGGATCTTCCCAGATTAGAACATTCTGGCATAGAGTGATTGAGAGGAGAGGCAGAAAAAAAAAAAAAAAGACTGACATAACACCCTGAAGCATCATATTATAACCCAGTGACAGTGTGTGATGACAGTGCACCACATCATTGAACTGCCACTGCCAAGAGCCCTTTACAGGACTGCCTGGGACCTACAAGTGGCAGCTTGGATTTACTCCACGCTAAGTAGGATGAAGATGCAACTTCACTGTGCACACAGGAAGCATCTTGTCTCAGTAGCCATCACACACATGTGCCATACAGAAGTCCCTGATCACAGTTTAGCAGCATCCTCTACTAAAGGCTACATCTGACACTAAAATGTGACTGTGGAGGTGTAAGGATGGAGAGCACTCCAAAACCGAGGAGCAAAACTAAACTGTCTGTTTTCCCTAGAGAGAGGGGCCTCGAGGTGCCCCACAAGATTTCTTGCTGTTTAATGCATTTCCTGATGGGCTGGGAGAAGAGAGAATGAGCAGCAAGGCAGAAACACTTGCAGATGCTAGAGCTGTTGAGGTTCGACCAGATTTCAGCAGGGCTCGAGGCCATTTGGTCCATTGGAGTAAAACTGGCTATCAAAAACCATAGCTACGTCCTGCTGCGACCTGTTAAACCTGCTCCCAGGGAGCTCCCAGGAGGTCGGTGATGCCCCTTCTTGTCGGCCAGCCGTTGCCCAGCAGGCAGTATGCAGCCTAAGAGCAGAGCCCGTATCTTCGAACACCTATATCCACTTGAGTTGAGGACTTAATCCTTACAAAGCAGTGAAGGAGGGTGGGGAGAGGGAGGTGGTGTGTGTTTGTTTGTTTGTTAAGGTCTCCTGTACATCACACAGATTCTTCCACTCACAGCCTTACAAAACCCTACAGACATTCACACAAACATATTTCTCCACCTTAACATTCTTAATACATTCTTTAAGAAGGAAAAATCCACACAGGTAAAACAGCTATGTTCATACATTACATACGACGAAACACAAAGCACATATGAGATGCGCATGAAATATTGATGTGCACATTATTTTCTTGTAAATATGTTCTCTATTAAGATTTTGCCTTGATCCTTTGTATACAATGCAGTTTTTCCAGCAAGGTGCAGCCAGTGGAGAATGGCAAATATAATTTTTCTCTTAGTTGAGAGGATGACAATGATGCCCAATACGTCAATGAAATCTTAGTCTGTGTTAGCATCACTGATGGAACAGGAAATTGGATTCCACTTGCTAATCCATTGCTAATGATTTGATTTCATAAATACACTTAGTCTTCATTATAACTTCTTGCTATTGGAAAGAGTTTAAGCTTTGGGAAAAATATTCCTAAAAGAATCAATTCATAGCATGGCAGCTTCTAGTATTTTGATTTATTGATTTTTCAAAGGTAAGAGACCTTGAACCCAGGCTTGGCTGAAAGAGATCCAACTAGTGCCATTGCCTCAGCCTCACAGTAACAAACAAAGCAGGTTTTCACAGGTTTGAATAGCATCTGTGGGAAGGGCTCAGTACACTGCAATTTCACCAAGCAGGGACTCCTGATTATCTTCACTCCATGTGAACGGCATGAGTTAGGGCTGCACTGCAGCTACATTTTGAACATACGTTAAATAGGAGGAGATAAATAAAAGGGCTCTGAGCAGCAGTCAGGACCTCACCACATTTCCCACTAAATATCACCCCATAAATAAAAGAAGTCCTACGTCTCCCTACTGTGCTTTTCTTTCTTAGCAGAATGTCATACCTTCACAGCAGTAAAGCACTGTCCTCTAAATCAGAGCAGCAAGGTTCTTAGAGACAAACTAGACCTTGCGTTAGACCTCTGGAAGAGTTAGTCACCTGCAACATGAGTTTGAGATGACTATCAGAGCCAAGCTTTCTACTCTTTAAAAAACACACAGGAAAAAAAATCTATCTAGAAATTAAATAGACTAAACGAGGATGCAGATGATCTGGTGTTGAGAGAACATGTAAAATAGTTAGAAAAGGCAATTAGGTAAGTTTGGTACTAGGAGGGAGATGGGACTGCTCAGAAATGTGATTTATAAACTCACTTAGACTCTACCAAGATTTGAAGAAGGCTTTACATACCTGTCTGCACCAGTCTCTGGGGTCTGCACCAGTGCCAGCCAAGAATAAGGCTTTATGCTGGAAGGCATTGAATGAAAAAGTAAGTAATTTATAGTGCGGTATTTCCAAGCACAAAATGAAGTTTCATGTTTCCTACCAAGCTCCACAGGAGAGTCTCATCATTATGCGTTACTTGAATTTTACAATGGTTCAAGTAAATACATCACAAATAGCAAAGGAAATGTGTTTCAATAACACAGGTGTCCACATGAATATATGCATGAATCCTGGCACATATTTTTATTTTGCTAAGAATTGAAAAGGTAGCCCTCTGGCATTTCTCATCTCTGTTTGCTGTAAATCTCAGGAAAGAATGCAAACAGGAAAGGGCACAAAACTCCTTGGTAATCCTAAAGAAACACTGCATCAGCTCAAAAGGCTGAGATTGCTCAAAGCTGCCCAAAGTATCCGTGTGCCAATAATTAAATAGCAGCTGTACCCCAATGCACCGACTGACTCTGGAGTGCCATTCAAAATGGACATCCCAGGTAGAGACAACTCGCAAATAGTTATCCAAGCAAGGGCACTATATTCATTAAATTTTAATCCATGCACACTCCCTGTTCCCAGATCACAACAACCCTGCCCTACCTTAGGCTCTTTTCTGTCCCCATCATCATATCTATTTCTTCCCTTCTCCGCCTTCGTAAGGCAACACCCTACATTTATTCAGCCCATCTTTGGCCTCAGGGTACATGCCTTGTCCTGGGCCAGCCAACGGGCACAAACCTGCCCATTTGGCTTGTTGGGAGTCGTTGCTTCTTCTCAGCTAGTCACTCTCAAACCTTGCAAGCTGCAAGGTTTGCAGGCCCTGTCTGTCAGATACGTTCATTTTGGTCTTCTGCACTAATTGCTTCCTGCATTAAGGATATTTTGCTCTAGATGGATCGCTAATTTGCTTCTTTTAACATTCCTTATGTTGTGTTTGCATATACCAGACAGAACATGGTACCAGAGAGGGAAATGGATGCCCTTTGAAAAATAAATTCATGACTGAACTGTTCACTTCATGATTCAGAAAGAAGCAGAGGCCTAAATTTGCCCAAAGAACATCAGATACTCTGGTTACAAAACAGCTTCTGGATTCCCCATGGAAACAATGATCTGATGGGAACGTCAGCAGCCAAATTACTACTATATCTACATATACATATATATATATAAAAATCTGCATTCAGTCCAATTTCAGCCCCTTGGAGCAGGGGAATTCTGGATGCTAAACCGTTCTGTCAGAAACCTGCTCCGCTTCCATCAGGAGGAATGACTACCTTTCACTGCCTTTGTGACATTTATTCTTGCATGGCAATTTGTTATCCACTCAGCATAAGGTTTGGATTACTACCAGTGGCCCAAGAGATACTGCATTTGCTTGAGAAACAGGCACGGCTTTTCCCCCCACAAGATTTTTGCCCTTACTGAAATAGAGTCCAGTAGCCTGTTTTACTCCACAGCCTTCTGCAGACAGACGGATGCTCGCTCTGCCTGCGCTGCAGCCTGGCAAGGTCCTCATCTGGGTGGCGTTTTCCCTGGTCTAACAGCGGTAAAGCTGTAGAAAAGAGGGTAAGCATTTACTCAGCAAGACTTTCTACATTCATCCTGACCTGTAACGGCGGTGCAGTGCAAACGGTGCAGAAGATAATGAGGGAAAGAAAGAACATCAAAATTTTTGAAGACAAATGTGATTTTTATTATAAACCACAGATTTTGGCCGCAGACGGTATCGAATGCCTGGTTCCTTGGGGTATCAGACCGCAGCTGAAAATCTCTAAGATTTACATGTAAAATAGCCTTGTTGCCTGCATTTTGCTTTCCCATCTGTTTTACAGCTATTAACTCCTCTGGCAGTGATATTTGCTCAGACTAATTTTCAGGCAACAAAGAGCTCACATGCTCTCTGCCATCGCTCAGCCAGGTGACTGCAGCTCCCAGGCGACAGCTGCCTCTCCACCCTGTAGTAGGGAACCGTGCTATAATGAAGAAAGTCTTTCTCTGCAAAGACAGAGCAAAGGAAGCATTTGGAGAGACTTGCTGAAGCACACTAACTTCAGTTTCCCACCTCTTAAAAAGCCTATCTTCTACAAGGTTTTTATTCACTAAATACTTCTAGGAGTCTTTCCTTTCCTTGATCCAAGGAGTAAACATTCTCCTCAGAGCACTGCATTCCTTAAAAATGGGAACATTAGCACCCATACCTGCTATCCCACCTTATCCGCTTTCCAGAGCTACTCAGTGAACAGATTTACCCAAGCTGCCCTTAATCATTGCTGCTGTTACCTCTCCAAGCTGACCCCAGACTGGTGCGATGCTGCTTGCCAGCACACAACTATGCCGGCTACCAGTGGCAACTGCAAACGGTGGTACAGGGGAACAGCCTCTGTTCTGCCAGGCAGAAAATCTACTTCTCGCTGCATGCATTTCTCTTCCTTAGCCCTCAGCTTTCCTTATCCCATTTCAGCCTAAATGAGCTTGTTAGCTCCATCAACAGGCCTTCGCTTATCCAGCCCGTTTTAATGGAAAGGGGCTGGAGGTGATGACAACTGCAGAGTGCAGAGAGATGGCCATGAGCAGCAAGAGGCTGGAAAAGGACGAGTTAACTAGGTCTAGGTGAAAAGCCTGCAGAAACGGGCAAAGGAGAGAGACCGACCTAGAGCACAAGCACCATCAGGCAGAGACGCTATCCTAGAGGGCCTTCAGACTGGCAGCAACAAGGAAGCGCAAAAGCATCCCGCCACAGCAGAGGAGCAGCAAAGTTCTTCTTTTTCTAATAAGTAAACTTTTTGCTTTGCACAGGAAAAGCCCCTGCGTGAAGCAGCGAGTGTCTGTGTGGCCCCTCTCCCGGCGCACGCAGCAGCGCTAACGACCGCTCCTGCAATCACAGCACAGGCAGGGGAGCGAGCGCGGCCGCCGACGGTGCCCGTGGGGAGGGAGCCCGGAGACAATATCGAGCAGCAGAGATCTGCGCAAACAATTTAGCACTAGTTCAAACATCTCATTATTTTAATTTATAGGGAAAAGCTGTCAGCCCTCATCTTAGTTAAATGCTGAACTACAGGTGAACCTTGCGCCTCTGAAAACTGCAAAGAGAAAAGCTCCACATTTTCTCATCCAGCACCCTGTGGCCTTAATAAGCCACGCCAGAAAGGTGGGAAAAAGCCAGCATAATAAGTTTCTGGGAAGCCTAGGACTTTTCTTGGCACTACCACATGTGCAAGCTATGTGCTTGCAACAGAAACATAACAGCAGCTGCATTTGCACAAGGTCAGATTGTGAGCAGGCCCAAAAGCAAAGCAGCCACAGCCGAAGGGCGAAAGCTGCTCTCCCTGTGCCGGCTGGAGCAGGGGCTCTCTGCTACGCACGGCACTTGCACCTCAGGGTTTTGCCAGTTTCCTCTTCATGCCTAAGATGTGTCAGCTTATAATTGCGGCACAGGTGGGATAACAAGAGCTGTAACACCTACCACGTTGCCCTATTAAACTGCATCTATGTTTTTGATGGGCTTGGACAGAGGGCTTGTTTTTTACTTCTCTGCTTGTTAAATGAAAGACAAGGCATTGCCTGCCTGAAAGTTTTCCAGGCTTTGGTCCGGCTGGGACAAGGCTAACAAGCATCTCCCAAAGAGGGAGAGCTGCCAGTACTCCCTGGAAAGCTCCCTGTGGCCATGCCCGGGCTGAGACAGACACCTGCGTATGTCTCCCTCCAAGCGGTGCGCACAGCTTTCAAAACCAGCAGACAAGCCAATATATTTTTCAAAGGCACCCGTTATGCCCTGCCGGCTCTGGCCAGCAGCTCACCTGGCGGCAGCCAGCCCGGCGCTGGCGGGAGCCGAGAGCTCGCGGCGGCAGCGGAGCGAGGGCAGGGCGCATCTCGGAGCCTGCCCCTCGCTTCTCCCCTGCCACCGTCCCGCCAGCTCTTCCACGGTGTACTGAATGTAATATTCCCCCTACACTGGTGCATAAAAGCTCTTTCTGAATTGCAGCTGCACATGTTTTTCACGTCCTCCTTACTTGGTGCTTTGTTTTAAGAGTGCATCCCCCACAGTAATTTCATAGGTTTCTATTCCTAGCTTCAGGAGAGGGAAGGGAGAATCTAATAATATTGATGAATAACCAAGCTGCTGCTAAGAAGTCTGCCTTTTCTTTTATTTAAAAAAAATACCTGCTCGGAAAAGTAAAAAGATGTGTCACTGCGGACTGTAACAAATTTGGTAAGTGACAGATTCGGGGCGACTCTTCACAGGCACACTGTCAGCATAAGGGAAAGAAAACATCGTATTGGAGCTTCAAAGAGCAAGGATAATCTAGAAAATAAATCACAACAAGTGACACCCTGAAAGGTGAGCCCTGTTGAAAAGCACATTTAGCTTTTACTGTCCTTTGAACAAACACCTACCCATTTCCCTGGGTTGTTTTACTTGTTGAGATCCTCTCACCAAATACATCAGAATAAACAACACTGGCAGGATGAAAATTACACTGACTTTTGAGCTGGCTGGCACATGTCTTCTCCATGTGATTGATGCTTGCTACAGACCCTTCCCATTGCAATATGCAGTCACATCAGCACCCAAAACTATGCAGCCATAAGCCAACTTATAGCAAGCCTGGGGTAATTAGCAGGATAGGTTTGCAAAAAATCACTCTAAAGCAACAGGGGACCTGATAAAATGGCAGTGGAAGGGAATAGCTGCTCAAAGGGATGTCACCAGAGTTCATGCAGAATGAACAATAAGGGAAAAATATTATTAAATTGGAACTGATACCTTCGGGGTAAATGTACAGCTGCTTCTTTATTAGTTCTAGGAGCAACATTCAACACTTAGACTGTAGCAGGGCTATAAAGGCAACAAAATAGGTCACTGGAGCTTTGACAAAATACATTGATCCATTTGTAAGCGCGAGGAACAAAGCTGTGGGGCAGAGCTGGGCCCCCGAGCTTCGTCTGTCCCCCAAAGCCCCCAAGCACTGTGGGGCCTCCCCAGCACCCTGCAGCAGTGCTGCGGCTCCCTTGTGCCCGCTCTTCCCCTCCAGGTGTTGTCTCACATTTGGGATATTCTTGGGATATTCCAAGAATTTAAACAGGCACAAAGCAGCACATTGATTTTTGCTACATGTGCATGCGGGAGGACAGAAGCAATTAATGAGGAACGTGAAGAAGTTAGATTCTCGAGAACTTTTAGATGTTATTGCTCTATCTCTGTTGAACAGTTTTCCTCAGTCCTAAGTGAAGGGAAACTGCCTATCCACAAACCACCTATCTGATAACTAGGACGGCTGCACTCTGGCATTGGCAGGGGTTTACCGCGCACGTGTTTAGCAGAGGGGTATTTACTGCCACTGGCTCATGGGACCTCTCTTGGCCCTTGTAGCCAACGCTGCTGGCCCCAAACCCCTGCCTTCACGCTATGCTGTCCAGCCAGGCAAGAACCCATGATGCTGGCTTGCACTGCTTTCATTTTTATTTTAAGTCCTTTTCACAGACCACCAGTAATTTTCTGGACTAGGCTGAGGGAAGCTTTCCTAAGGTGGAGGAAATGTTAATGGGAAAAAAAAAATCAAAACAAAACGTGTCGTGGTGACAAAGTTGGAAGAAGACTGGAAAAAACACAGGTGCCCTGATAGAGCCCGGATCTCCAGGCAAAGAGGTGACAGAGCCATCTGCCGCTCACGGTGCTCCATGGCACCGCAGCCAGGTCCGGGCGCTGCGCGTGGCGCAGCACGGTGCGGCAAAAGCCCGGCCGCGCGGACAAGCAGGGAAGGATCCGACAGACACAGCACCCAGTCTGGCATTTGGACTGCCTGCAAAGTGACAAGTGAAAGTCCCCCCAACGTGCATTATGGTAGTAAGCCTATCACATCGTAACACCAAGGGGAAAAAAAGTCTGCGGCATAAAGGAAAGAATAGGAGGCCAATAAGTAATACATAGAACAAGAGGCAGCTATTTCCCTTAGCCTTTTAAAATAGCTCTAACATGGGTATAATATACCATAAATATCAAAGGTGCAGTATAGCCCTTATATGACAAGTCACAGACTAGTCAGAAAACACTGTGAGATCTGAATCATGGCCACTTAGCTATTCACTTTTATTGGGGGGAAAAAAGAGAGAAAAATTAATAGCATCTCTCAGCAGAAAGTTATTTCTAGTCTTCTACTTTGCAAAGGGAACTGTCATTTCACTATTTGGTGGGTGTAATGGCACATGCTGTACCGACCATATGCAATCAGAGAATTAAATGCTGGCTCAGATCTGAAGACATAATGAGATACACACATTTTTTTAATGAGAAAAATGATTGAAAATAAAACCCAGCATAGCGCAAAACACAGATGTCTCCAGCATTATAAAACTTTCTGGAAATGTAGATTCTAAGTTGCCATTGTAGCAAGTGCACAAGCCTCTTTTAACTGCAAATTGCCTTTTTTAACTTTTTTGGGCAAAAAAGTTGTGTAAAACGTGCATAGCCCACAGTCAGTAGCCAGGCCATTGCCAGCTGCGAGCCGATGACGCTTAATCCGGTAAAAGCTGCTCATGACATTGGAGAACTCTGATATTGGCTGTTTAGGTCTTTTTTAATCTACCACACAGAGCAGGAACTGGGGCTCCGATGAGATTGGAGACCTTTCTTATCCGCGGAGCACTTATGGATACGGGGATGCAATCATCAAGTGCTCTTGATGGGCCACATGTATCCAGATTCAGTTAGGGCCCCGCATTAGACACAGCCCTGACTTCCGGGCAGCAAACCTTCTGCTCCCAGCCGCGCTCCCCGGCTGATGGCAGAGGTCTGCAGCAGGTCCCAGCTTCCACTGCACCACCTCCCTTCCCTGCCTCCCTGCTCCACCTGCAAAATGGGCACGGATCCAGCGCTCCTACAGAACAAGATGCCCCTCCTTAATCTGCGGGATATTCTTGGCCGGAGATCACCTCCGTGGGTTCCCACATCGCACAACCACCAAGGTTATCCTGTCCTGGGATCTCACCTTACATCTGATCACCGAAGCGGGAACAGATCAGCAGAAAGTCAAGAAGCAGGAACAGCAAAGATGAGGCACTTACCGCACTTCATGGAGGGCGAGGGGTTCGTGGAGCTGCCAGCAGCACAAGCTCATAAACCCAAGGGCAGGACGTGCCGCACTCTCGGGGGCGCCCAGCACACACAGCCATCAATCTGCCTGTGCAACGCAGAGCCCAGCAGCAGTGCTTCCAGCCCAGTAACACATCGCTGACAGCAGCTGGTGCAAACAGCTTCCAACTCCACTGCTCTAAGAGCATCGGGAAAACCATGCCAGCTACAAAGGCTGCCTTTCCCCAGGATCGTTTCGCTTAGTTTGTCATTGTCTCTCCAAACCATGGTCTCTTACTTCATTTTGGGGAATAAGGGTACTAAAAATACATGTTCTGTCACTTTCATTAGGGCAGAGAGGAAATACAACAGTGCTTATTGTTGACTGCAGAATTCTGGTTTTTTAGCTACTCATAAAATTTTACCACTTCAAAGTGATCCCCAGAGGGGTGTTTATTAGAGGAGTCTGAACTCATCTCTGGCTGAAGCTGGCTCTGTCTAGCTATCATGAGCCACATGTGGTTTCGAAGTGCCTCTGATAGCATTCTCCAGAACAACGTAATCCATAAGTTTACATTAAATATTTATATGACAATACTTTGTGCTCTTCTTGGTTTAATTGGCCTTTGAAATTCATCAAAATGTATTAGCAAAGTTCATTACTTAACATTGTTGGTACCATTTAGTATGAATATTCTGCTAAACAAACAGCTCTGTCTGTGTAGGCCACGTTATGGGAACAGAAGGGCAAAATCCTGCCTTCAGTCATGGTAGTTTAAAGGAGAACTGAGAGGATAAACAGACTTTGGAGCTGTGATCACATCAGCAAACTGATTCCAGGCAGGAATACAGCTTTTCAGAAATTCAATATGGAAAAGAGCAGATGCAGTTTCCAAAGAGTGGAAAAGTTGTTCTGGCTGACTGATTTTTTTTTTTTTCAGAAAATTCACGCTATTGCAAATGAAATAAAGACTTTATAAAGCTGTGGTATGAAATTTCACAATTAAAATGGAAGAAAGGTTTTAGACAGAAATTGCAACTGTGCAGTACAGTCAGTACTGACATTTGGGTTTGTTGGTCTGAGTTTAATGAAAAATAGCACAAGACATTTTGGCAACTCCAAAACATTTTGCAGATTTACAGTTTTCAATAAAAATAGGATTGTAGAAAGACAAAAAGCTTCAATTTCAATCTAGAGTAACTGCACTGTCTCAAATGGATGCCGATATCACTAGGAACAGAAGGTGGACACTGTCTCACATGGCTGATAAGGTGTCATATATAACTGGGAAATTCATAGGATGCAAAAACACATGAGAAGACCCTAATATTCCTTCTAGGGTACTACCTGCAAAAAGCAAAAAGTAGTGCACTGCTATTATGAACAGAGCCATTTGGTAAAGTGAAGACAGATGTTCACAGAAACATCTACCAAGCTTAGGCACCATCCTGGCCTGGAAGGCAATGGGCTCCTGCAGGAGCTGGGTAAAGCCCAGATGCCGATTCTACTTCCAAATCTTTGGGGAAAGGAGTTGAATAAAAGCAGCAATCAGTGCCACAGGATCGCTAATGAGCACTGACTTCCCTTAGCTTCTAATTTCTACACTTCAAAACTCCTGGGTGAAAAAGTTGCGTCCTACTGATTTAACCTGCCCAGAAGCAAAGGCGTTATGAATACCACTAATTCTAAAATGACAGTTGTAGAGCCATATGAAAGGCCAAAATACAGAAGGAAAAAGGGAGGAGAGCTTTTTACAGTGAGAAGTTACCGAGGAATGAGCTTGGTGTGTAAATCTGGAACGTACAGTCCAAAGTGCACCCTGGAGACAAGTAACAGCAAGGCAAGGACCGACTCAGTTACAGCTGCTTTTCCCCAAGTGAGAAGCAACAGACACAAAACAGTTGCACTGAATAGCAAGGAAATGTTACTACTATATTGCATTAAGGGCCAGGAGCCAGATCTTGGACTACAAGCTGGCTGGCAAGCGACTAGGGTTGCTAAAAAGAGAAACTGCTTCCCTCTACGTAACTCCTCGTGAGTCTGAAGAAAACAGATTTTAGGGGTAAATACCCACCTCCAACATCTGTTTCACCAAAGCGGAGCAAATAGCCACTTGAGTTAAAAAAAAAAAAAATCAAATCAAAGATAATCCAAAATTTAGAGGTAGATTTACATTTGCAGAGATTATCTAGTTAAAACAGGATCAACAGTGTCTCTTGTCTTTTTTACACACTCTGTCATTTTGCTCTGGCATATCCATTTTATCATATATATGAGATGATAAATGTGTCTGTTGCTGTCTTTATTACCTCAATTAGTATGTATTAGGTTTTTTCCACTGTTCTTTATCTTGTTCTTCACATCTGATAAGATTCATGTTTAGGGTTCCCACTACAGAGGACTGACTCAGTCATCCTAAGGAGCTCACTGCACTGCAATGGAGTTAGCAGCAGCTCTTTGCTGAGGTTTTCCTGATGGAGCTTTCAGTGGGTTGGAATAACTCCCTGTCACTCTGGATTTATACATTGCTGTAATTACACACTTTTGATGAGGCTGAATGCTAAAACAGAAAGTTAAAGTGCTTGGAAGTTTCTTTGCAAAATCCTATTAGAAGTCATTAAACTATTTATACATCTGGTGCAAGTTTTCCCAAAGGGCTCTCTTTTACAAATAACTGTAACACTAGGTGCAGATTACAGAAGAATCTGTTCCACTAACTGCTTTCAGAGCATTTTAGTATTAGCATATTTCCAAATTAACAGTACATTAAAAAAGAAAAGGATTAACTAAGATTAAACAGAGTAATATCCAGACATCCAGATAGTTACCATTTATAGAGTCAAAGTTGGAACAGAAGAAAAAGCAAATTCAGAGTAAGTAATATGATGACCAAGTGCCATCTTGTGGATGCAACAGGCATCCAGCAGGCGACAGCACAGCCTGGAGATGGACGGCGTTTAGGAGTCAGTCAGACACAGAGACTTTTTGTATGCTGTAGGCATAGTTGTTGGCATTAAAAAAACCACTTCATTGAAATCACAGGTTTGTGCTCCCTTCAGAGGACTACAGACATTGCCTTCAAGATTTACAGCTACCCTGTTACTGTGACTCCCACAAGAAGTCCATAAAACTTTTACCACCTAATTCTTGCATCACACCCATAAATTCTGCCTATGTTTCATCACAGCCAGCACAAACTAGTGCTGAAGGCAAAGCCGTTGAGAAGCTGCTCTGCACAGCATGGAGCATACCCACACACAGGACAGGCATGGGGTGCATGGAGCCAATATTGCAATACGAGGCCTTAGGAGCAGTTTTCCAGTGCAAGGCGAGTCTCACACCGTAGTATTTACAACTCCACAGAAGCTGTTTCCTAGCCAAGCACTGCTGTCTTTAAAAGTGATGCGGAGCAGGATTTGAGAGCAGCGGCACTCTGGTACAGCATGCTGTCCGTCAGGCCACATCAGGCCTAGGAAGGTGTTTTCCCCCTACATTTAAACATGAAGAGTCAGGAAGATTGCTCCTCTATTCCCTCCTTTCCTTTTGCTTCATAACATTGAGGTCACCGATTTGGGAAACTGAAATATTTGGGCCAATGCTCATCTGTTGCATGCCCTGTCAGAAGGGGATGAACGCCAGTCAGGCTGAGTTTCTCCCTCTGCATGGCTCTCAGTAATAAACTTTTACTGCACAAGTGGTCCTTCTCATCCTACCTCCCCATCTCGTTATTTTAAAAATCTGTGATAAAGCGTTCAGTGGAAAGGATAACACCAGATCACTGATACTCCACAGACATTCACAGTCGCTGAAAATAAGTTTCTGGTGGCTCAGTGGTGCCACACCAATAACCAGGTTGCTTTGCTAAAGTGACTATACTTTATAGTAGACTAAAACTTTCAGGGTTAAGAGAAGAAACACCTGAAATCAGTTATTCCCACTTTTCAAAATTACTAACAGTCACGCTACAACAAAGAAATCTGCTGTCTCCCATCAGATCCGGTAGCCACCAGGGGCCCACAGGAGGCAGAAGAGAGAGTTTAGCGGTGCTGTGCTAGGTGAGACTGTAAACAAGCAACATAGCGACTGAGTCTGGGTTCATCTGAACCGGAAGAGCAGCACACTGTCAACTTGCTATGAGTTCATGCCTTTCATTTGCCTGTTATTGTTTTGCCCTAACCTGTTCCCACTCCACTTTTTGTAGCAGTTACAGGATGGCACAAAATTCCTTAGGAGACGGTTAAAGGCCAAAACCTACAAAGCCACTACTCCAGATGAAGAGAGGGGAATTCAGAAAGAGTGGGTCAAAAGAGCAGGAGTCCTGCCCGGGTGCTGTCCAAAGAAGAAAGGTCAGGCCAGACATCCCACATGCCATGAAATCTTTCTTCCTTCCGCACACCCTATAACCATTGCCTGAGTTTGAAGAGGCAGGATTTGGTCCATTTTCCTGGTGGAGCTTCAAACAAAAGACTGATACAGAGTCATGAAAATCGGGTCTCAACTGATTTCCATCCCGTCTTCCCCATCCCACACCACATGAGCTGCACGCTTAACAAATCAGCTCTGCGGGTCTCCCTCCCTTAGGAGCAGGAACAGTTCCTCTTCTGTGCCGCAGTTACATCACAGACCAACTCTGCATGATCTCTCTATACCCAAAACCTTTTCTTCATGAAGTGGATTAGAGCTGTTCTAAAGACCACAGTTATCTTGAACTTGCAAGAAAGCAAAGGAATAAATTATTTAAAACATGGGGGAAACGTCCATTTAGATTAATGCTAGGCTGAAAATAGTTCTTCTCTTCAATCCACTGGATGACTATTATAACATTCAGCCCGGTTTAATGGAACGATATTCCAGTTACATGAAGTTTCTCAGAAAGAGATGTACTATCCATCACCCACTTTCTGCTCCATTTATCTGTAATAGAGATGATTACTTTAAAAAGATCTTTCTTTGGTAGATTCACTTGCATGCAAGTCATCTCTCTTGGCTAACTTTTGAGAGACATATTGTGATGATAAACATAAAGCCATCAACTTTGAAAGCTAAGAAAGGTGACCTGCTTATTGATACAGACAACTCAGACTGGGAAAGAGGCCAAGGGGAAACACAGAGGGCTTTCAAATCAGCTCAGTAAGCCCTCCCATTTCTTCCTCCAGAGATGGAGGTTAAATCAGACAGGGCAGACCTGAGCAGTGAGTCAGCTGAGTGCCTCCAACGGAGAGAGGAGAGAGCTGAAGTGCTCCGCAAGTGCAAGAGGTCCCCTCTCAGCAGTGTGCGGAGCTGCCTTGGCACAGGTGACGTTCCTCCTCTTGCCTCCCGTGGCTGAGGGCACTGTCACGGGGCTTTAGCCTGTGGCTTTCCTTGTCAGGCCACGCAGTATCTTTCCTCAAGCCCAGCCTCAAGACAGCTCTGCCTTGCTGAGGGAATGCTATCTCTAAATAGCCTTGGTAGAGCCAACAGTGGACATGCTTGGGTCCCCAGCACTATATATTCCAGGATGAACGGTGTATCAGGGCCCACAGCCTCCCTCGGAGAGCTGCAGCAGCACCAACCCCAAACAAACTTCAGCACATTTCACGCCTCTCTGCACACACCTTGTAGTCCCTGCTGAACAGCTCTCCATCTTTTCTTTCAGGACAATAATTCAAGAGCTACTTCCTTGGGATTTTTGCTCTCCCAAAAGAGCCATTTCCTACCACAAAGCCTTTTCTGAGAGAGAGATGCTCTTACACAGGTGTGCTCAGTTTGCAAGGCAGCCCGAGGGCTAATTCTCTAATCCCACTGCAGACTAAGCTGGGATCATCCTACCAAGAGGTGAAATGCTTTTATCCATCTTTCACAGACGAGAAACTGAGACGCAGGGCCAGAACTAGCAAGGAGCCTTAACAAGGGTTCAGATGGAGTTGGGGTAATCACAGCTAAATTCACTATTCGCAATGTCCCTTTCCCCTACCCCTGGCAGCGTCACCTCTCTGTGTCACTTCCCTGTTCACCAGGTCCCTCAAAACCAGCTGGGCATGCTCAGAGCTGCCCAGATGGGAGCCGCTCAGGGCCACCAGGAGATCAGGATGATCAGACTTCCCCTGCGAGCCCTGGGTGGAGGCAGCCCAGAAGGTGCCACAGCAGCATCTCAGACCGCTTTCTCTCAAAAGGGAGGTGAAGGTGTTCCAGGTCATGCTACCGCCATGAGGAAAGAGCAACCTTTATGATACGGGGAGGCGAAGGAAAACATACCATACTGCCTGCAAGCCAAGCCGCGGGGAAGGATGTGTCTCACCGGCTGCGGCTAAGGTAACACTTTACCTCAGGAAAAGCACTGTGGTAAAATAACACCTTGCTGGCTTTCAGCCAGCGGCACAGGTCCCACGGCCCCAGGAAAGCCGAGTCTCTGCCCCAGTTCTGCACTCCCCTGTTTCCTGTTCAGTCTGGACAGTCCCATAATGATATTTTCAGACACAGCTATAGTAGGGCCCCCCGCACGAGCCAACGGCCCGCTGTGGGTGTGAAGGCAGGCTGCAAAGGGTAATTAAACAATCCAAACTGTACAGTTGGGTCTCTTATTATGGAACAACATTAAAGTCTGAAAGCAGTTGATCACCTGGCTTAATGAGCCCAGTTTTCACCGGTATGGTTAAAAGTCACATTCCAGGAGGAAACGAGACCGCAGAGGAAAAAGGCCTCCTGTGAGGTTTGCTGACAGTGCTGTACACATACATAGCTATAGCCACGTGAGAACAAGCTCCTTCCCAGCCCCGCGCTTAGCCCCGCGCTTAGCGGGGCAACGTTGGCGCTGCTTTCAGGGCACCTCGTGGGAAGCAAAGAGAGAAATTTCTCTCTGTTTCAAAAACTGACCGAGACTGCCACCTACTAACACACAGCTGAAATGACCAAAACTGTGCAGTGCTTCTAGACAGAAAAATACCACCGGAGCAGGAAAACAGCTAGAAGAATTGCACTGGTAGAAGCGATTAAAATTAAAAGCATCTTTCCTTCTTCTGCATCTGATGGTGAGAAGGCAGGTCATGCTACCTCTGCAGGGTTCAGATTCAGCTTGTCCTCAGCTGAATCGATAGCTCCTTGCACATAATTCAGACTCCATTCTTAATTCAATTAATTCAATTAATTTTGCATTTCTTTCCATTCAGGAAACGTCCACAAGCAGATCCTGGTTTCCTAAGCGAGGCCGTTTTACATGGTACAACAAACCAGGGGAAGTACATTCACTCCAGGGACTGCAGCTTTTAAGCTGTTTCTTTTCAGCTGGGGTAAGCCACGTCGTATTGCTTTTTCCCAGACCACAAAAGAGAGGAAACCAGAGAAGTTTTACAGGTGTAAACAGAGACCCCAGGCTTGCCTAGGACCTCAGGTGTGACCACAACCACCAGTGAATATATTTGCACTGACTGATGCTCTGGGAAAGGAAACAAATGTCACTGACACAAATCCTCTTACCTGAAGGCGTTAAGGCAACCTGCTGTCGCTCCCTTCTGCCTGGGCGATTGCAGGGGCCATCCTAAAGCGTTCAGCGACAGTCCCTGCAGAGCAAAATGTATGTATTCAGATAAAAGGCTACCTTCAACATGACTCAACCCCACAACTTATTTGACAGAGCAGTTTAACGTACATTAGAGCGCAGAACATTGGGTATAGGAGGTATTGGCAATGAACCACTCCAATTAGGCTGACTTTCAGATGAACCTCTACAAATTAGAGAAGAGCAGATTAAGGCAGGCTCTCTAAAGAGACCCCTAATAGGACTAGTAACTAGGAGCAAATTAAATTAGTGCCATAAGAGAGGGTATGTAAAAGTCTTTTAATTCAGAGAGTGAGGGCTTGTTTCAGTACAGAAAAAAATTTAGCTTCAGTCAAACATTAAATACCTGCCCGTCCAAGTGGCAAACACTGGAAATGGTCAAATATTTTTCAAACAAATCTTTCCAGAGAAAACGAATATATAATAAAACATAAATTTTCCTGGAAAAATGTTTCCTTTTTATCCAAAGAAAACAACTGTTCCATTCTTTTGGCAGCCATACGAGGAGAAAAAATACTTTTAATGCAGAAAGCAAGCTAATGGCACTATCAACAACAACAGCAAAACATGTACCAGACTGAAGAAAACGAGAAAAAGCCATTGCTGAATTGAGTTAAAAAGTGAGCCCACCCACGGCGCAGGTTTCAGCATGGCCCCACCTGCCCCTGACGCAGCCGTGCACACGCAGATGAACGCGCCCTCGAAAGGAAGAGCCCAGTACAGGCTACAGCTTTTCCTTGCCCCCTTCCCAATCCTGTCCAGCCCTGCCAGGGGCTGCCACTTCTCCCTTACCCATCCCCTGCTCCCTCCCAGCACCGCTGTCCCCCCACCCGCCCTGGTGCCTGCAGGCCTGCTCAGCCTGGACTCACTTCCGCTCCTGCTTTGAGCTCTTCAAGATTCGAGACTTCCCACAGGGAAGAATATAGGTTTCTCCAATTCTGGTTATTCAGAAAGGCCCAAGAATGCTCAGCCCAAGAGGACAGAGATCAGAAGATGGGTCCAACCTTTCCGGCACTCTCTCTGCTCTCAAAAAGCCAAGTATTCCTGCTTCCCATGGCACTAGTGACCAGCTTTTTACATGGAAAGAAAATGTCACCAAGTGCTTGTGGCTTTTTTTCTGTCTTCCGAACAGCTAGTAGAAGCTGTCTGAAAATTGTATTTCAATTAAAATCAAAGCACAATAAGAGGAAACGCCCAAAGTTTTCAACTCCGCCTCTTAGCCCTGGATACGATTCCCTGCTGATAGCTACAGCTGAGGGCTGCCCCTCTCTTTACCATGCCTCCTCGTAGTCCCTTTAAGGAGGAAGACATTCCCCTTTATTCCCTCTCTTTCAGTAGAAATTAAGTACCTAGCTAGATATTAAACACTTACGTAGTTCTTAGGACCTAAGTGCAAGCATTTCTGTAAAAAGGGGGATTTCTGGCTTTCCAGGAAGGAGGTTCCCAACAGAATTTGATGCAGAGCTCCAGAGGCCAAGTGAATGCCCTGACCGGAGAACCACCCTTCCCTTTCCCCACAGCCAACTGGGAAGACAAAACTCTTTTTATAAATACAGGTTGTGGCTTTTGTATTTTGTGTTCAGGCTATCTCTTCTTTTTCCTCATACTGGTGAGCAGTTTAAATTAATAATTATATTTCTCTAAATACACACATCCATCATATAGCTACATACACGCTGTTATATATTATACAGAGAGAGAGAGAGTAAGAGCCAGGTATCATTAATCTTAAATATTTATATTTTCCTGGAACAACTAGTTGACAGCTGCTTAGCTACTGGCAAACTGTCTGCCTTAAGTATTTTTTCCCTGTTTTTTGGCACCATGCCCCTGGCTTCATTTCAACTACACGTTGCAGAGACCATTCAGAACAATAACAACACACTGTCTCGTAAAGTAAGCTCTGCGGAGTACGTTCCCCCTCCAATCATGCCTGCAGCTCATTAACAATAATGTGACTTACACACATTTGCATGGAGAGGGGAAATTAGCTCCGCCATGGATCAGATGACTTTCCTGTCCTCTCTGAAGCCCCTCAGCACACCAAACTGAACCCCTGGAAAACTTAGCTCGCCTACTGATATTTGCCTTAACAGCAGGACATACAAAGGGCTTACACGAAGTCGAGGAGAAAGCTCAAGTTCTTTGTGATACTTCCATATTATCTGTATTTTATCTACTAATGTTTTACATCTGAACGGTGCCATTTTCCACTGTTTTGGACTAAGTTTACCCCGGGGTCAACCGTAGTACACGAAGAACAGTGCCTGAACTGAATTCCAGCACCTTTACTCATTAAAATGTCTCTAGGTTTCTGCTTCTTCTGAAGCCACCTTCCTCTGCCATTTGGTACTGCAACAATTACTGCAACAGAGTGATTTTAAAAAGGAGCATAAAGGGGAGCAGGAATAACTTTTTGAGATATGGATGTATAAAGCCTGAATTTGCATTGCCCTGCACTGCCTACACTCATTTAGACCAAGGCGAAAGGGGTCGGATGTTCTGGGGCCCCTTTGGCTCACTGGAGCTAACTTCATAACATGGTGGGCCCAGTTCGCCTGCCATCGTTGCTAGTAATGCAAAATGGGCGATAGGTAACACAGGGCCTGGCCTAGGAGACAGTTTTTGTAACATTTTTTAGCCTGTGTCATCCGTCCATGAAATGCTATAGACTTGCATAGCGTTTCTTTGGGCAGAAAAAAAAAGATGTATAATTATTGTAGCTGTACAACTGAAGTCATGGGGAGCCTGTGAGCACGAATGATGAGCAGTTAGATAATAGACTTGCAAGCAGGATGCCTACAGCCCAGTAAAGAACTAACAAAAGGTCTACAAGAGACACCTGTGGTATTGAACAAGGAAGACGTGCAAACCAGGAAATGCCTAAATATAGCATGTAAAGACATACAGAGTGAACTGAACGCGTGGCATTGCTAATAACTGGCGCTCCAGTGCGTGTTTAGCATATGGATACAGAAATTAACCAACTAAAAAGTGCATGAAAGACAAGTGAGAGAAGATGCCCACCAGCACAGAAACAGTACTTGCGGTATCAAGGACTGGTAAAAGGGGGTGAGGCCTGGATGCTCCCTAGCAGGGCGACAGCTGGATGCCACGCTGCTATCTGTTGCTGAAGACATTGCATTAAGCTTGCGTCTTGCATGAATATCGGAGCTGAAGAGGTGAACTAATAATGAACAGAGTCAGGGCACAACTGAGTGATTTGGGGGGAGAAGCAAACTCGGGGCACTCTGCGTTACCAGAGGACAAGCAGCCAACTTGGGGAGACCTGGGAGTGCTGGAGCAGTCCCCTGGCCATGGGAGGAGGAGGCAATCTCCAGCTGCAAACAGAAGATATGTATGTTATGAAAATATCGACACGTTTGCAAGTCTTAGCACGCACAATCCCTCCAATGTCATGTGTTGCAATAACTCCTGCATACCGGACCCATGGTTTTTCTCCTCAAGTTTTAGCAGTTTTGGGAGGAATATTTTCAGCCACTAGTGGTCGTTGTTGTCCTGCGCAGCAATAATTCCTGGAGTTAGTGAAAAGGGAGAACACTGACAAACAACTTCCACGAGTTTGTTTTCAAGTACAAACCATAGTCAAAATTTTAAAAGTCAAGCATAAAACAGCAGATCTGCTCATTCATCAGGAGATGAACGGGTGTTACACTTACCTCTCCCTGTAAATTATATTCAGTGTCAAGGAAAACACGACAGTTTGACAACAATTAGGTATCTCAAAGAATTGAAAACACTGCAGCTAGCCAAGCAGATGCTGCTTTGTTTACAGAGTTTGGGTAAACACTGGTTTTGATGCAGTTCCTTTTATCCCGTGTGCACGTATGTTCCCCAGTCTAATGACAGGCAATTGCAAAATCACAGGGAAATATGAAACCCTGTTTTGTGAAAGTTTTGTGTGTTCGCCGAGTGCTTGTACAAAGCAAGTACTTAAACAAAGCAGATGCTTCTTTCCCTAGCTGCCCTCAGACAAAGTCTCTGCAGTATACAGAATTAAAAATTTAGGCCCAGACTGACAAAGGGACACAGGCTTTTAAGTGCCTGGCTTTTAGGTATCCAGCTGGTGGAGCAGAATTCACAAATATGAGTAAGGCATTGAGGGGGTGGCGGCAAGGCATATTTCAGAGCTGTGCAGAGTTACCCCGGCTACTCGGTATGAGCTAGTTCATGCAGCGGGAAGAGCACAGCCACGAGCCATTGTGGAAGCACCGCAAGGTGTACAGAAGGTGGCCGCGAGCAGGCCTTCTCCCTGCCTCGGCCGGGCGCTCGGCTGGACGTCGCCCAGAGCGCTGTGCTTTGCACTGAGCTGAACGCCGGGGGGGTGTCGCGCCTCTTCTGAGCACCCCTACAAAATCAGGCAGGGATGCGAGAGACAGTGCTGTTGGGCTGGCACTGCCTCTGGCCACGTGTCACGGCCAAATTTCATGTCTCTAACTCGCTGCACTGGTGAAACCCTCAGTGCCTACAGCCTGTGAGACGCCCTGGTCATTACACATGGGTGTTATGGGTCTCTGTCACAGGTTTATGTCCTTAAACTCTGTCTGAGTGTACCTAGGCACCTGTGACTTCGGAGGGTCTACATCTGTATTCCCTGTTAGGGGAATGAATAAAATAATAGTCCATTCCTGCCCGACGCTTTGTTCCGCCCTTGTGTTGACTCACTCCACAGCCTAAATCCTCCTTCTGCAAATAGCTGCATTCACCTTATGCCCAAGTGGGATAGTGAATCACCTGCAAGAGTCACCGCTTTGCAACTAAATTACCAGAACATCAGCTGGCCGTATTGCTCTGACACTAGCAGCCTACCCCCCTGGGGTTAACATGCAGTACTCTTTCTGAGCCATCACAGAAGAGAGCCAGCTTTGAAGAATAAATGCAACCCTCTCTGATGCGGGTAAATGCAAGTTCTGCATTTTGTGGAGGATGTATTTTCTAAGTCCTACGTTTGCAACAGCATTATCAAAGCTATTCAGCAAGATTAATCCCAATGGCTAGAGGCAGAATAGCTGTCATTGAGCAATTTTGCTAGAGGAAGGGTTAAATAGGAAATGAAGACAAGAATTAGGGGAAAGGATGAATAGGGTAACTGCCTTCACTTGTTCCAATTTCCTGCATTTTAGAGACGATAAATTGAGTTACTGTGAAAACCTCAACCTTTGGTAAAATGTCCTATTACTACTACCCTCCAATTATAATCACTAATCAACACTGTAAGGACACTGTACTGTCTGCCTTCTTTCTATCAGGTTCAAAATAGCACTTCAGAAACTAGAAAGCCACAGATAATTTTTACAGGCACTTCAAAATAATGAAGATTTTAATTATATATATAATTGAAATCTTTTTATATGTGTGTGTGTGTGTGTGTATAAATATATGCAGGTATATGCTCATGCGAACATTCAAACACATTCTCTTCTCACATGGATAGGAGCTTTTCAGCTTACTTGAGCAAGGCCAGGTATTAACAATACAGGAAACACCACCCCTTGTCTGGAAAAGGAAAGCCGAAACTTTCTTTAGGGACAGCTGTGAAGCATTGCCACCCATTTTGAACCATTTAGCAGCGTTTCAGCATTTTGCCCATCCCCCAGGTGGAGTGATACATGAAACACATTATCTACACACGCACATGCAAAGGGATTGACTGACTGAGACAATCTCATACCAAAAGGACTTAAACCAGACTAGTACCACTTCGAACAGTGTGGAGAAAAGGTTGCTGAAAATTGACCAGAGATTCAATTCAAAGTTCACTATTGTCATCAGGGATTTCTCCATTGACTTTGCTGAGCTTTGCATTACCTCTCCAGCCTATTCAAGCAGGCACCCGCTTTCCAAATGGGTCTTCCTCGTTCAGGTACAGGGAACTCGCCTGTTGCAAGCTTCTATTTCCAAAAAAGTATTTCTCTTTGAACTTTTGTGAATTAAAGTACCCTGATACTCACCATACTCTAGTGGTAGAGAGAGCTAATGAAACTTGTTCATACCGTTCAGGCAGTAGGACACGTTCTAGACACTCTGTTCATTTAGTTGCACACTGTCCCAAAGGCTATACACTCAGGAAAAAAAAAAGTTAAAAAAAATGAATTTACTTTAAATCCAGTTCTGCATAATTCCATTTTAGTGCAATCTATATTCAAGTAAGCATTTAAATAGTCTATTAAAATGGATCCATCATCAAATAACATGGAATCCAGCAAAGTAATAGCTAACATCTTAGCACTAAGCCTCCATCAGAGTCACAACGGTGTCTTGATACCCCCTTCATTTATTTCCAGTTCTGGCACCTGTAACCATGGCAACATACACTGAAACCTTTCAAGCGGAACAGAACTGACAATCACAATAACAGCACAAAATACCTGAGGTGGGGAAAAAAGAGGAGAGGCACAAGCAGGTAGTTGTTGAAATTAAAAGCTAATGACAAGAAAACAGCTGGAAACAAATGCTGGTTTCGTGGCCGTATTCTCTAGGCAGATGTATTTTTGCAAACCTGGTCTGCTCTGTCTTATTAGCTCTGCGCCTATGGAAAGAGAAGCAAAATAAATATTATTTCAACAGAGAGCTGAAGTGTGAACTTGAAAAAGTAAGTTGCTGCAAATAGATAGCACCTGTATGGCTGTTCTGTAGAAGTCCAGGAGTGCTCAACATCAGCCTGTGCAAAAGCAGGAGCTTTTTCCAAAGGCCAACAGTCACACGTATGCTTCAGAGAACTACCATCCAGCAAGCGAGAAAGAAAGTCACTTTTTAAAGTGATTCTGAAAGAACAATTCCATTATCCTACCTCAAAGAAGAGGTTTGAAATGAGCATGAGTTAATAAACCATATATGTGTAAACAGGGTTAGCTTCCTAGACATTTAAGGGAACTAATTACCATTTGAATGCTGTGATGCAAGAAAGGAAAATTCTGTCTTTAAACTGTGACAATCAAAGCTAGAAATGAGACCGACCTGTGTGGGAGAGCCTAGCAGGATGCAGTCGTAAGGTTAGCGTAAAAGGCTTATGGGGCTGGACCTGGGAAAAGGCAAAGGTCAAGGCCGTCATGAGACCTGCAAGGAAGACTTTTAGTTTTTACTAAAGTGAAGTTTTTAGAGAACAGAATTACAGAAACGAGAGATGGACTTACACTGCTCTCCCAGTTGCAGCAGCCCACTCACCTCCCAAGCCATAAGCCGTGACTCAGGCATCAAACCCATACCATCCGAAAACTCAGCAAGCGAGGCTTGCTGAAAAAAGGAAAGGAAAATAATATGAGAAAAAAAAGCAAACAAGATGTTAAAACTAGACAGCCAAGGGAAAGCAGCAGCGCACCGAGGGATTTCTCTGCAAAGAAGCTGTAGCCCCCAAGAAACCAACATAAGCTATTTCACCAAACCTTGCTTTGAGGTTGCCTACCTGTTGCCTAAGGGGCTTCATAAGCTCTCAAAAGTTGCATATTACATTTAGCCTGCCACGATCCATGCAGCCTCCCCTTGGATACCTTTTTCATCTTTAGACATCACAAGCAAGTGTAAGAATACTGCAGAAGATATTAGGAAGGTTAAATCCCGTACTTGTGTGGGATAGAGCCACAGAAAATGGGACATGCCGAACTGGTTGCAGACGGTCAGAAACACTTGAATCCTACAAACGTGTAAATATACTCGGGGGAAGAAGTCACACTTCTTAGGATCAGACACTGCGGCCAGCTCTCCTCTCAGTGGCCTCTGCCTGCTGGAGGGAGGAGAGTGAGCGTGGGGAGCCTGCCATGCTACCGCTCGCTCTCCCTGGGGACACAGGACCTGGATGTGGCTCCCCACAAAGCACCCTGCGCTCCGCCTCTGGCTGCGCCTGCCCCTTCCCCTCAGCCCGGAGCGCTCCCGAATCCCGGGAAACAGGCAAATGCACCAGGTGCTTTACTCATCCAAATCTTGCTGTGCAACAGCCTGGTGCCATTCCTGCAACTCGGATGGAAGCCGAGGAAGGTCTGGACTCAAAATGGAAAACACCCAAATGGATAAGAGCTATGCTAGCAGTGAGTACTAATTTTCTGAGAAAAGAGTTAGTCTCTTCTTTCTCATTCACTTCTCAGGGGGAAAAAATAACTGTCAAGCCTCAGTACACAAAAAAGCTGTCATTCACCATCATGTAAGAAGCACCTTATTCTCCTGCCTCTGGGGAATTTCCTCTCTCAGTTACTGAATTTTGTAAGAGAGAAGATTTTTCTCCTACCACTGTGTCTCATTGACTCCTATTTTCTTCTTTGTCATTCATAAGACTCTTTTTCCTGACCTTCAAGAATGTTTTGAGCTTTCCAGCTGATTTCTCTAATGCCTTCAGGTTAATATGGGTTCAGCGGCAGCAGAGTTTAACAGCAGGTTTGCAAACAGCAGTCACTCAAAGGTATGGGAGCAATGGGAAGGGATAAGGAAAATCAGACAAGGGCAAACTGCAGGGCAAAGCCTGCCCAGACCCTGCAGCCTCCCTGGATGAGTTTTACTCCACCATGCTCCACCGGCACAGTGCCAGCACCTCTGTACACCACGCAACGCTCAAAGCCGCAGTGTACTGTGTACTGAGCCAGCTTGCAGACCGTGTTCCTGCCTCGGCTTATAGAAGAGAAGCCAAGGCCAAAGGAGAACACCATGATCCTCTCTAATCTGAACTCCTGCCTGATACCGAATGTCACCCAAGATCTAGTCCAACAATTTGCACTGTTACAACATTTTCTTAGAAAGGCATCCCATCTTGAGTTAAGGACTAAGTGGTGGAAATGGTACTGTGCCCCTTGGGAAGTGATTCCAGTGCTTAATCAACCTCCCTTGAAAAACTACCTGTTTTCACTCTATTTTTTGCCAACTTCCACAATTTCTATTTTCATGATCTTGTTCTACTTCCAACTGTAACATTTAATGGACATAGAGAAGCATTTTTTCTACCTTTATTGGGGTGCTGATAGGCCACAAAAATCAGCTTTCCATTTTTTCAGTAAATCTAATTAATGTCCTCATTTTCTAACAGGAAGCTTTTTTTTACTTCAAAATCTCATTAGAACACTTTTATGGAAAGTTATCTGTGTAGTCTTGGTTTGCTGGGAACTACAGCAGTGACAGCGTTTGCATCCCACTTTCTCATGTTTCTGCATTCACTTTCACCTAAAAGGAAAAGTGTGAAAATCTTAACTCTTAATTTAAAGGTGCTATTTCACTTTGCACCTTTAAAGCTAATTCATTATCTCTTGGGAGTGAGATTGCAGGTTTTACTGCTACAGTAAAAATGTTACTATCCTGGACTCGAGTACTTCTGCCCACGAAGCAACTTGCCAATATCCCAAATTTTTTTGAGATTCTGACATTCTTTGCCATCCCAAAATTGGAGAAAAAGCTTACATAGGAAGAAAAGTATTCAGTAATCTAAAATGTTTTGGAGTCACTAAGGCAAAATGCTTTACCTTGAGTCTAACTCCTCAGAAAGTATAAATGAGTTAATATTTCAAAATAAAAGTTTTTCATTGCCATAATTTCAGAATTTTTTTCCTAATTTCTTTACAGATTAGTTAGATTATTTGAAACCCACTCTTCCTTGTGAACATCTTTTAGTTTGGTGAACTGCAGTTTTGTTATAGAATTTGGTTCACTTTCATCAGCTATTTGACTTGGTATCATGTGAAATATTTCTAGTTTAGAAATAAAAAAATACCAACCTGGCCTGGTACGAGTTAGCAGAAAAGGATTCCAAATTCACAAAAAAAAAAAGGTTTGAAACCCCAGCTGCAACAAGGTATCATCAGTGAGCAAGCTTTTTGTAAGCATCCCACAGGGACCAGTCCTTCGCCTGATACGGTACCCATATTTTATTGATGAGGTGGAAAGAAGTGCAAAATCTCTGCAGACAAAGTTTGCAGAAACACAAGGTTGGAGCAGTGTAAATCATGCAGAAGGTGATCTGGATAAAGCCAGCTGGATAGAAGCACAAAATAAGCATTTAAGCGTGATCAAATATGGCCCACATCTAGGCAGAAAGCACTTAGGAGCGGAAGGACCTACCCTGGCAAGCAGTGCCCCTGGGGCACAGTGACCCACATACACAAACGCAAGCCCTCAGCATGGTGCTGAGGCTCAGTCTGTGGCTGTGTAAGGAGGAGTTTTTCCGAGGGCTTTGAGTGAAGTCTCTGGCAGATAATGTCAGGGAACGCCCCGGCAGATGCCGCGACACCATCTCCAGTGCACTGCAAAGGTTTGAAGCAAGCTCTCTTGAACCTACCCGCAGGACAGAGCCAGCAATCAACATACAGCCCGTGCTAAAAGTGATAGTGTAATTGGGTACTACTTGTCATCTGCAGCTGTCATTAGGGATACAGGAAAGGAAGCAAAATTAACAGTAGTTGCTTCATAAAGGTATTAACGCCAAGAGAGACAATTCAGTACATTTTGAAGTAAGAAACTGTATTGGTCGTTATTTGCTTCCACCAGCTGTTTCTGATGTCTCAGCCAGACAGCAGTACCATAGCAGGTAAGCGTACGGCTATCGCTGTTCAACCTCACAGCCCTGTGAGCCCCCAAAAATGTCCCAAGATCCCAATTCCCAATGACTAGGAAGTGGCCACCTACATGTGGTTGAAGGCAGTACTGTACGGAAGTGCAACCATATGGGATCAACTTTTCGAAAGAACTCCCCAGCTCTAACAGGCCAACTCCCAGGGAACATAAAGCCCTAATGGCACTGCACACACAAATCTCATCCAAAACTATTGCTGTAACGTCAAAGTGATGAGGATTGCCCTACCTGGACCAATGTGCACTCTGTCATACAACTACAGCAGTCCCAGAGCTTGCTCTGACTTAGCCGTGCGCTGTTGCTCAGCATTACCCGTGGATCCTCCCATCCGGCACACCCATCCCTCCCCACACACACATACACCATGGGTCAGGATATGGTCACTGAGGGCACCATGTCATCGTTACTCCACTTCTCTGCCACCCTGGAAATTTTGTCTCCCAGGAAAAATTGGAAGTAAGTAAATCCAACTGTTCTCTGGCCTGTTTCTGTCACAGCACGAGTGCAAAAGGTAGAAACAGGGCCCAGGATTAGGGCTGCACAACTGTCTGGCTGTTACCTTTCTACGAATGGAATTTTTTTAAAAAAGTATTACAGTTTAAACTCATGTTCTATGATTTTAGAATTAGGGCTGAATCCTATTAGGGAGACAAAAGACTCCTTGTAGTTTGTACATGTTCAACAGTGCGAGAGATAGAAAGACTATTATATTTGGCACAATATTTAGAGAAACTAATCCTCAAGCGCTAACGATTTGGGGGATTAAGTGACTGAGTGACAGCTGAGCTCATCCAGCCTACATCCCTGAACTGTGCAACAAAACCATTTGCCTTCAAGTTGAACATGTTCCTCACTTCCATTCAAGCCAGCACCATTCCTGCCACTACTGCACTCAGGTCCGCAGGGGAGATCAACAAACTAATAAGTCCTCGTTTCGTGGTGGTTAGCAAAACTGCCCTGTTACGTTAATTTCTAGGATTTCTTATTTCCTCTCATCCCTCTGCAAAAAGAGGTATCCCATATATAAAGCATGTTGCATATTTAAACCTACAAAACTTGATTAAAATGTCACTAACATTGTACATTTTCAGTGAAAAATGATGCGTAGGCGAGAGTGACCAGAGGAGACAAGGCCCAGGACCTGGTAAAAGGTAAGCCAGCTGAAGAGGGTCAAAGGCTCAGGGAGTGGTGAGCATTTAGCATTCAACACGTCTGAAGGAGTAGGAGCCACGCATGTAAAAATGTCCCCAAAGTATCATCCAGAACTTCCTATGTGTTGCTTGGAGAAGACCTAACAAGCAGGAGAGCTGTGTCATTCTTCCTTTAAATTAATTTCACACAGCAGAAATGTGACTACTCCCCTGGAATAAAATAGGGTGGAGAGAAGAGGCGAAACATGCTGCCATCTCTAATCAGTGTAGATGGGCCACTACAGTGGCCACTCAGGAAACAGGAAGAAGCAGCCCAGACACTGGAAAGAGGCACTACCATGACGGTGGCATCACTAGACAGAGGCTCACCAGCCGAGCAGGCAAGAGCTGGTAGGGAAAGGGAGGAGTTTTTGTGGTTGCCATGGCAGTGGCAGCATGTGACCATGACAGGAGATCAGGAAATATTCACTGCAAGCTTATTTTTGTAGTTTTACAGAAAAATCTGTGAAAATAGCTAAAATAAATTTACAATGAATATTTCCAATGTCTCGGCACTTTGGAGTCAAGGAAACACACAAGTACCAGCACATTAGACATGGTGCAATTTTGCTCTGAGCTCTGCAACTTTGTGGAAACCAATGAGGTTACAAGGTTACATCCAAAAGGATCTTACAAATCACGGCACTAATGTCTTCCTTGCCTTTGCAGAGCTTTAGATATCATAAAAAGAGAAGACTTCTGAAGTTCTTCCAAGGAACACTGTCACCCAGGTGGCAGGCAAAAATCGCCTAGTCTTACACAAAATGGACCCATCTACTGCCCTCCACACAATTTCTCACAGAGAAGGCTGCAAATGGCAGGATGCTTTTGCCATCCGTCTTCCCAATTATCAGCTTATTTTCCATAGCCATTTCTGGAAGGTAACATCCACTTGCAATCCCTGGGCTATTGGAAAGGGCTCGTGCAAAATGTCCTACAGCATCATGCATGGATGAAGAATGGCAGAGAAGCTCCAAGAGCTGGGACACACCTGAGTTATGGATGAGTTTTAGGGACAAACAATGGGAAGATGTTTAAGAGCAACTGGAACACAATAACCTGTAACTGTGGACAACTGCATGCTGCCATGAGATCACACCGCAAAACACCTCATGTGGGTATGAAGAAGATCCAGTCTATCTAGAAGAACCCCCAGAAGGACTGAGGATGTTCTTGTGAGCAGAGGAGCAGCTGAGGTTGCAAATCATTGCCATTGCTAGTCAGCAACCGAGAGCAGCTGCTTACCCTGCAAGGGAAAGGTTAAATGCTGGCAGTGGTGGCTGTGTGATAACTGCTGAGCATCATTGCTGCTGTTTGACTGCCACTGTTGCAAACTTTGTTGCAGTAGGAAGAGCACCCCCAGTACAGTCGTCACTGCTCTTGGTTCCCCTTCTCCCTGCATGTAGCAGATGCTGCTGCCACTTTACATGCCAATATTGCTCCTCGCCCAGCTCTGCATTCTGAGCAGCCAGGGGACTGGAGTTCTTTTTAGTTGGGAAAAAAAAAAAAAAAAAAGGTCATTTTGAGTACTTTTCTGTCAGGTGGATGAGGATATCTGGGTTTTTCCCATATGTTCCCATTCTTGGTCTCACAGCTCTTAACCATGGACGGAATTAGGTTCATTATGGATAAGCTATAAATTTCATTGTATGCAGGGTAAGGATACACCTGAACTATGCTCGCACTGGCAACACGACCATGCTACAGCACAGGGCCAGGGTAGCATCCAGCCCTGGTCTCTTTTGCCTAGTGATCTCCATCCACATCTGTGGGATGTCCCTGAACTACCAATACAATGTAGTGTGATGTGTGGGATTAAATGGAGAACATGTATGTGTCCTCAGTATTTGGCAATATCTTAAAACTTCTCTTCATTCTTTAACATTTTTTGACCTTTATTAAAATCCTCTTAGCTCACAATCCTATTGTTCAAAAGCTGAGATTTCCTCTCTGGATTTCCCTCTGCTTTAGTTCACAACACATCTAAAGACACAGCCATCCTTTCATGAGCAGCATCGTTTCTTTTGCTCATGTTGCCAGCATGGTTAGGGTCTTATCAAATCTCTTCCCTACTGTAATATTTCTTTTCAAGATAGCTCACTAACCCTTACCTGTTTTTCATTTTGACCTGCAAAGAGCAAAATACCATCAAATGGAAAAGATAATTACTCACTTGTGAAAGTAAGTGTAATTTTTTTTATTTTATGATGTGGGCAATACAAATGTCACTCTAAGTCAGGTTGTATTAAGTAGTTTCATGTCACATGACACACTCATGTGAATTGACACACGCTGTGCTGTTGTATTAGATCCTGTGTTGCTTATTTGAAGAGACTTTTTTCTATTCTATTTAGGAGCAGGTATTAGGTACTATAGATATTACATGATCTGTCCATTAGCTAAAAGAATACATTCACATAAAGGTACAGATTCTGATACTCAGACCAAAGAAAATCTGAAAATGATTGCTTACTTCTAACACATCCACAAACAATCAGGTTATTTCAGACTGTTTATTAAAGAGAATTAAAAGCATATGCAAGAAAATAAATCTGTAAGTAAATATAATTAATATAGAAAAATATAAATAAATAAATAACATGCTGATTCCAAAAGTCAACTTAAATCAGGGATATAGGAACTTTTTCTTCATGTTAGTAACTGATAGCATATTCTTATGAGTTTACGGCATTACGTCATTTCAGGATAATTTATGGAAGTGTCAAGCAATTACAAACTATAATGCTGACTCTGCTGATCCACATACCTAACCACTATTACCAGATACCCTTTACTACCAGCCCCTTCCTCATTCATGTTTTGACAGAAAAGGTTCAGATGGGAAGTCTGATATGACTAAAGAGTTAATCTAAATCACATCAAGAATATTTACAACAAATAACAGAAATCGGGATAACTGTACTGATGTGATGACTCAAGTAAAACCACTTTTAAGTCAAGTTACATCTACCAACTCAATTAAAATCCTAATTAGAGCTCAGTAAACCCAAGCATATAATCCTTGACAGCACTTGCTTGCTTATTTAAGATTTTCCAGAACTTGGTGCTTTGCTGTCCATGAGACTGGAAAGCCGCAGTGTAGCCCTATCGTACAGGAGGGCTGGTACTAGCAACCAGAGGGGACCAGAGGCCTCTCCTGGTTACAGCCTGATCATTTCAGTGTATAAGTCAGCATCCTCTCCCCATTTTCAGAACTAAATGACAGCCTGGATTGCTCAACAAATCTGCTTCTGAACAGGGCAGTTACCCTCATCAGCGTCTGCTTCAGACACAGGGAGCCTTGCAGAAGCCTTCTTCTCAAGGTGCTCCTGTCTGTCAAGCCTATCACGCTCCCCACCAAACAGCCATACTTCTCCAGCCTTCCAAGCGCACGGTCTCAGCTACGGATTGTTATTATCTTTAATCCCATCCTCAGGCCTTTCTCATGGTCCACCTCAGACTCACCCTTTGCTCTCCCTAATATTGCAGTCTGCCTTCATCTGCTTTGTCCCTTTTTGTAGGGAAAATAAAAAGGTCAAAGCAAAACCTAGCTGAATCCTCTCCCTTTCAGCTGGTATTGCATCAAAGCCACAGATTTCAATATCAAATTCCACAACATAGTCACTTAAAGCCAGGCCCAAACTCACTATCAATATTCAGTGAATCCCCAAGTGAACCAGCACTTACAATTTGTAATAAACCCCCAAAGCAAAGTAGCCTCACAAAGCTTTATGATTTGATCATGAAAGTTTTGTCGAACTCTGAGGTTTGAAACCCTTCAGCTGAAGATGAAATCAAAAAATATATATTTAACCAGCTCTACTTGAAGGATCTGTATTCCAGGCAGTAAGGGAGAACAGCATAAAGAGACTCCAAAGGGCCTTGATCCAAAGCAGGAGAGAGTTCCCCTGGCATGAGAACTGAGGCAAACAGTTGCAGGTTGTCCTCATCTCCCGTTCTGGCACAGGGGTCCTGACGGGAGAGAGACATGTTGGAGGAATAGAGTGGAAATACTGGGCTCTGGGCTCTGAACTGGATCTCGGTGGGACTGCCCAGACTCCCTGCCCTGGCCCTGGGGGACAGCCTCATTCCCTCTAGGAAGCAGTAGCAACACTCAGATGCTTTCGCCGGTATGTACTGGGCCTAGAGCTCTTTCTGTACATGCTGACCCTGTCAACAGCCCTACCAAAACTCCCACGAAATTCAAGCATTAGGCCCCTTACAAAATAAACAGAAACACTGCTGGAACCCTCCCCGCTGTGCCCCACTTGTTGGAACGCGACAAAGGAGAACTTCGGGTTGATCCTGCCCGACAAGCCGAGCTAACGGCCTCATGTCCAACCTATACCCTCCAAAGCACAGATTTTGAAAATCTGGCCTGAGACGAAATGCTTTTTCAGCGTCATTTTGTATGATTCCCTGAGTAGTTCATGTGCTTGTGCGTGCAAAGCAATGCAACCCCCTACGTTTTGTCAGCAACGCCAGAATCACGTATACTTAACAATGACTGTGGTTGGGGTGTTGCATTTGCAAGCAAAACACACTCTTACTTTCTCAATATTGGCTCCTTTATTGCAGGCTCTTATAGCTGACAACACAACAGAGAACTTCATAAAGAAAGTCTCATGATAGCTGTTATTTATTATGCAAATACTGTCTGCCATGGCAACATTGCATCCAGTAGTTTGCTTTATTTGCCCTGGTACATGCATATTCAAATTAAGGCTGCATACATTGTGCCTACACATTACAAAGATTTTGTTTTCCTTGACACTTGCAGGAGAACAAAATGCAATTAATACAGCCTGTTTAAGCAGACAGCACCCAATTAGTTATCATCCACTTTCAGACTGGGACTCTAGACAAAAAAACATGGAGCTGGCTTCTTATTCAAAAGGAAAATACATCCAAACTACAGGTTTTCAAAGACACATTTAACTCACAATGGCCAGGATACTCACTTGGCCTTTAATGTGAAATGGAGTGTTAATTTTTCTCTGTCACCTCTTAATTGCTTCCTTATTATACTGTTCAAGCAGTTAATTGCTAGACTGAGTGAAAGAGTGTTTTCAAGGGAAAGGAAATGCCACAGCATGAAAGAAAAAAAAAATAGAAGCAGTGCACTAGTGTAATTGGGCCTGATATAACGTTAGTTGTGGCACTGCCTTTAATGGTAACTACAAAAATTAATAGGAAAAGCCAAATTGTTTTCTATTGCAAAACACACTAGGAGACATGTCAGAAGGTTTTGCATTCAGCTGTCATGCACTTAGCAGGATAACACCCTCAGCAAGTCGGTCTATTTTGCCTGTTTGTACACAGAACATTTCCTTCTGCTCCATCTCTTGCAATCGGGCACCTTTCTCATTTGTACTGCTAGAGCTATTTCTCAGATTTACACTGGAAACAGCTCTAGTTCCACTCATTTTTGTAGCTGACAAGACCATCCCAGTGACTCAACGTGGCAAATATGAGGACTGGAAACAGCCAGGCATGGCACAGCCGCCAGCTCTCCAGGCTCATGCCCCAACTGCTCTGCTGTGTTCTTCACAGTCTTCTGAGCAATCCTGCACAGCAGCCTTGAAGGAACAACTGTCAAACATCTTTCTGCCATTCCTGCACTGTCTTTAAATGAAATAAATTCAAATGATCTGCCGTGCATTTCTGAAGGCCATGAACGTACCTGACGCCTGAGAGGATTCATTCCTTCTTTCTTGCCTCAGCCCAGCAACACCGGTATTTCTCCTTAGAGATAAAGGCCAGTCCTTTGCACAAGAGACATGCGAGTCAGCAGGGAAAGACTTGACTGATGCCATGGAGAGAAAACAAATACTCCAGATGCAAAGGCAAGAATTACAGGCATTTATTTAAACAACAACATGTGATTGCTGGCTCTAATGAGGATCTTTGCATGACACTGCTAGAATCCATGATTAGTATTATTTCCTCCATCCTCTAATTTTTATTAGAGGATAGCAATTATTAATGGAGGAAGAAAGCAGAAAAGAGCAGACACCAATGATACTGCTGCATGGTACATTTAAATATGCACATTAATTCATAAGAAAAGTGAGTTAAATACGAATTTTGAATTAATTTCCTAAATGTAGCTTCCCAATGGACAATAGAAAGGAGATGATCCAGTTACTAACTTGTGCTTATTAGCATTTAAACATGCTGATTAACTCATTAGTAAGACTACATTTGAAGTCCTCCCTTTTGTTTCCTTCTCTAAGCTGTTGGCCTTCCATTTATTTGTTTATTTGTCAGGAGGAAGAAAACCCATTTATTTAGGACTGAGAAGAATGAGTCAACCCCAGCTGAAGAAAAGTAAACTTTACACAACATTAAAAATATCCCCTTTCATTTTACAAGAGTTTTGGAAATACTATCATCCACTAAACTGGGTGGGTGAAAATAACCATGTGCTGCCTGATAGGGTTGTAATTTCTTTGGAAGAAAATTATGGGCAGCAAAAATCAAACCTAGCTTTCCACCAGACAGTCTCAGAATTGCACAAAGCACTCCAAAACAAGGTCCCCCCATGTTGAGCTGAGAGACTAGCTGGTGAGGCTCTACCTATATCCTGCCATGGGACAAGATTGCTTCCAATTCTCACGACACATTGTTGCTGTTTTCACATAGTGCAAGCATTAGTCACTCAAATTCTCAGCCACAAAAACTCCCACCGAATGTATGGAACGTATGATTTACAGTCTCAGAGCTGAGAGAGAAGCTTTTGGCACAAAGGTGGGACCTGCATGCATCTTTGCCACCTGCAACTACCATATCAAGTAAAAACACAAAGAATCTGCCCATTTGCTTTGCTTAATTTTCATCTCACTGGTACAGCTGGTACTTTGAGTCAATGAGAAAAATCAAACAAGGCAAAGTCTTACTTTGAAGGATTTAATTCACATGAAACTTCTACCACAGTGGTGAAAAAGGCAAGTAAGGAAACCCAGCAGAGCCCGAAGCAAAAGCAGCAATAGCTCGCATGCAAGTAAATAACTGCTAATAGAATATATTAGTGCATTAAACTTTCTGGGACTCCGGCGCTTTGTCACAGAGAGGACCCCCAACAGAAATCTTGGCTAATCTTCCCCATTTAACTGACCAACAGAGAAAGAACCGGTGCTATCCTTCCAAGCCCAATGCCCTTCTGCTGTACAAATGACTTACCAGCTCTTGCAGAGGTAAATCGTTTTGTAGTAATCACAGCACCAGCTCCCATTCCTCCATACCTTGACTCTGACTACGCAGAGTCAAGGTAGCCTCAGCTCAGCCGTCAAGGAAAAGTTTCAAATCTGTGTGGTCCCTTGTAGTGCTTATTATTTTGGTGCTTATTTAGTACTCCCTTGGACTAAACCCCTGAGAGTACAAACGATAACAGCATGGCAGTGTCCTGAGATTTTCACTTCCTTTCATACCATAAATGCTATCTCTTGGCTATATCCCATTACCCCCACTGTTTGCATGTTTATATGGCCCTTACTTCCATCAGACCTAGACACCTCACAAGCTTTAAGTTATTTTCTGCTGTTACATCACCCTTGTGAAATATTTAACAGGTAACATGCTGAGGCATAGGATACATTAAATATTCTGCCACAGATAACACAGACCTTTCTCCTCTGGCCTAGGCTACATTGTAATGTCTTCCTGTTTAAACTTTGAAAGAAGTTAAGAAGAGCTGAAACAAATCAAGAAATCTCTTTCTCCTACTGCTGTAATCACCAAGTCTGTGTAATTCAGTCTAAATGCAACTAAAGACTTCAATTTGCATAGCAGAATTTTTGAAACCTTTATCTGAAAATGTTTGATCACCATATAATACCTAAATATACGAATGTGTTACCCCTTATGCACTATCTTGCTGCTATTATAGCAAAAATCTCTTTATGTATTTGTGCAATTTAACAGGATATAAATATGTTCTCGGCATAGAATGTAATTAAATCGAACAACCTGATGTCTTACTTTCATAGAAATCCATTTTATTAAACTGTCTGTTTCCATTCTTACACATTAAGTTCTTTACCTAAATATCTCTCCTTTTTCTCTTCAACTTCCAATTTGCCTTTGTCTAAGGATACTGACAATGTCCTATATAGCCTTGAAATCAATTTAGTGAGACAGTCTCTTTGTACAACAATTTTTCAATCTGTGACATTTGCATTTCTATACCTTCTTTAATTCACAAAGAATAGCATGTCTTACCCAAAGGAAACGGGAAAACTGAGCTCCAGGATTATTAAAAACTTCTACAAATTGGTCAAACGATTTAAAACGTCCATCCTTAAACAAATCTTTAATACAAATGAACTCTTTTTGTTGCTGGGTTCTAAAGGCTCCACTTTTAATACAAGTGGAAGGCCCTCATTATAACACAATAGAGTTAAGGGAGACAATTTCTCATTCCAGCCCACAAATTTATGCACTTTCTCCATATTTTACAGATTGGGAAATAGTTTTTAATATAATCTTTTCCTGTCACACCATTTTTATGTAGAGTTTTTATGTCTACGTTATCTCTCAAGTTCAAGTTTTGCATGTATATATGTGTATCTATCTGTCTTTCTTCAAACTTGTAAAGGAAATTACCTTTGTCAGTTCCTTATCACCTGGAATTGTGATGTGTTAATCCTACGCTCCTGTTGCAATTGAGCAGACCTGCTTCTTTTTATGGCAATAAACCTTCCATTTAGCTTCCCTATACATTCAAATGGACCATGATCTTTATCACTAAAAGAAATAGCCTACATTTCTCTTTATCTCGACTATGTAAATGAAAGAATAAAATAATGGTGATGCACAGAGAGAAAACCCAGAGAAGTACTAAAAAGAATTATAATTTAAAACAGAAGCTTATTCTACAGGATTTAGAGCATAAAAGAGTTAGATTCCATAAAGTGGAAATAGTCTTTTAAACCTTCTGATTGCCCCAAAATAGACCCAGATTGGTTAGAAATCACCAGCCTAACCAGGACTAAAAGGTCCTCTGTAGCATACTGAAAAGGAGCTGTTTCTACCTGTTGTAGAGCTGCAGGGCAGCAGAATTACTTAGGATGAGTTAACCCCACCTAACACTAGGCTGCTAAAACACAGACATCTGAGCTAAGCTATTTGACTATGCTTTCTCTACAGTTAATGGAGAGAGACAACAGGTCTCCCATCTAAGGCAGGTGGGATGAATCCCTCTCTGGAGGTACAAGTCTGATGGTTTGAAGGACCTGGATGACAAGCTTAGACAAAATGCCAGACTCTAAGCTGTCTAAGCAAGTGCAAAGGGACTTTGTCCCATGCATTTGCTTCCATCAAACAACTCCATTACACGATTCCAATAAACAAGAAAGGCTGGTGCCTCAGGAGAACAAAGGAACAGCCCTAAACTCTGCATAGTGAATAATTGTATATTCACATGCAAATCTCTCAGAGTAGGCTCCTCTAACATCTCTGCTCAGGTTGTCTTCTGGGCTTAAAGTTGCCAAGGTATCATACCTCAATAAAGATGGTGAGTTGCAGCTTTTTGGCTCTAAAAGCAGGAACACAGCAGCATTTTCATGACAGAGCGTCAGCAATTTCATGACAGATGGGAACTGAAAACACTAACAAGCAACAGTGAAAACAGGGCTGTCAAAGCATTGACAGGGAAAGCAGTGTTTGAAGAAACTATCCTTTGACACCTTCCTGCCATAACCCCTCTCCCTTCCTACAAATTGAACAACCTCTTCTCAGCAGAGGGCCAGATTTCAAGAGATGCTGAACAGCCAATGTTCAAGTCAACAGGCACTGAAGGTGCTTAGCACATCTGGTTATAAGAGGTCCAGGTCCCAGAGAAAAGAGTACTCAGCATCTCCCAAAAATACTGCCAAATGCAAGAGTTCAAAATAGCATGAGAAAAATTTAAAAATCACACAATTCTACACGCAACTTGTTTTCTCTTTTCACTGATCTTTGAGTTTTTGAACATTTATGAATTGTAACTCTTTCCAAGTGGGTGGCTGCAAACCTCCTTTTTCCTTTTAAATAGGAGAATCAAGACTCTGTACAATGCCATGACTGCAGGAGCTGAAGTGTTCACAAATACAAGGAAATTACAGTGTGGTGCAGTAGTACTCCCACAGTCACATTACTCCTGAAAAGTCTTCAGATTTTCCTTGAATTCAGAATAGGTTTAAATGTTTCCTATTCTGGGATCCCCACGTCTCTCTTAGCGATTGATAATTAATTACAGACTCTGAGCTACACCTGTAACACATCTACACTCAAAATTTCCATAAACAAAAGAAACTAAGTACACATTTTCTTAGATATATCTAATGGTGCCAGACAAAATGCAAGTCTAATTCTGGAAAACACACGCATTTCTCTTGTGAGAAATGAGCTGTCACCATATCTTTGCTAAATGACCTTTCTTTTCTCTAAAAATCTGTGGAAAGCAGTTATCCACACAAATTGGCTGCCGATGGTGTTTTCTCATCTTACTGGTGTCTCCTGCAAGGCCTCTGTGGTATTTTGGAGAAGGGCTTCAACTGTGTAGTGATGACACTGATGAGAACTTGCTGTAGCTGGTCTACTCCATCCTTGGGAATGGAAATTTGCTGAATTGACTTCTGCAGTATTGGGTTTAACTGACAGTACACAGGGTCCTAGGCTGAATGGCTCATCGTTATGAGTAGCTGGCACAGCACAGAAGCAACTGCATAACAGCATGACCTCGGTTATGACCTCACTTCATGCATTACTCATTGTTCGTTGCTGCAGTCCCTCCAATCTAGCACAAAATTTGGCACAACAAAGAGCTGTTTTCTTCCTCTCCTAGACATTAAGAATTTAGGACATTCCCCTGTGAATCTGAATTTCTTTTCCCTCCATCCTGAGTTGCTCTGATAGCAGTCCTTTCTACTGAAGTGATGTTTGTCTCGGTATACCTGTACTCCCTATCTCCATAGTTCCTGAGCATTTCCTAAACATGAAAGAGTTTGACTCACTAATGAGGTATGAACACAACACCGTTCAGTCACACTGGAAACCACACTTGACCCAAGGACCAAACGTAGATTTCAGTGATCTCAGGCACAACTGTCCTCTGTCCTCCCTGGGATCTGTTCTTGCAATTCCCACAAAAGTTAACGGAAGCTCTTTCACTAAAATGGGGAAAAGTCCAGAGAGCTCAGAATGATACAGCTGTGCAGTGCTATTTCACTGTTCTGTCTCAATTTTCTTCTCCAAGTCTTTTTCTTTTAAATCAGGAATCAATTTTTATGTAATTTCTCTGCAGACAACACATACAGGGAACAGGTCAACTTCTCCTGGAAACTGAGCATGTCAGAAGGACTTATTTATCAATTTTCATCCCAAGCTGCCCCCTCATTAAGGCTGTTGAGGATTCCCTATTCATATTTATTACTGTGACACAAAATCACATGTCCTACATCCTTCTCTATTTCAGAATTTCAGTGGACCCAGACTTATTTGGCAATATACTCTTGATCAGAGAGTTCATGCATGCTGTCAGTCATCGGTAGTGAAACCAACCAAAAACCAGGTTCTAATCTCAGTTGTACTAATACACTTCTGGAGCAACTGCAAAGGTTAATGCCCTCCAGATGTAAATAGGAGCCACTGAAAGCAGCGCTCATGCATTTTTAGTTGTGGCTGATACAAGGGCTTTATGAAGCCACTTCAGTTTACAGGCTGTAGGCACGGCATCATCAGTATGAACAATAAACATGAGCATCTGGAATCTGACCTTGACAAGGTAAATGCTAAATACCTTACTTTCAAAGTTAAATATCTAACCATCAAAGTTAATCATCTACTCAATCACAGAAAATAAAGACAAATATGAAACTGTAAGATAATAGCAAATATAAACCTGATACTGTGTCACAGAAGAACAGAATTACTATGGTTCACAAGAATCTCTGGAGATCACGTAGTCCAAGCCTTCTGCTCAGAGCAAGGTCAACTAAAACAGATCGCTCAGGATCTTGTCCAGTTGGGTTTTGAGTATCACCAAGGATGGAGACTCCACAACCTCTCTGGGCAGCCTGTTCCTGTGTTCAGTCACCCTTAGAGTAAAAAATGGGTTTTTAATGTTTAAATGCTACACAAAATTCTGCTTTCTAATACTTTTATCCCAAGACATTACTCTGCAGCAAACTAGGTAACTTGGAGTCATAAACACATAAGCTCTTCTTACTTGAAAAATTTATTTAAAAAAATACTAGGTTGATTCTCCGCTGACTTGCATGTGGGGCTATTTAGGTGACAGAAAGTGGAGGAAAGCATCCGATTAGAACAGTGGCTCTTTATTCCAAAGCCTGTCTTGTTGCAAACTGCTGCGCAAAGTAGCGTAGGGGAGAATGACTACATGGTAGGGATCCCAGAACATCTACTTCTCCATCTCTCCACCTCATGACTGCTCATTGTCAGCTCTGAGAGGTGTTTAGCCAGCCTGTTCTCAAAGATCTCCCAGGACAAAAATGCCATGACTTCCCCTCTTTCAGTGCTTCACTTTCCCTTCTGTTCCTCCATCTTGCTCTCTAACTTCCAAGATCCTGTTAGTTTGTACTTCGTTGCTTTAAGTATTTAACGTAACCAAACTTAACATGTGGGCCAAATTCATTCCACTGCTCTTCTGTTAAAGCCAGTGGATTTACTTTAGAATTAATTTCATTCTTCTTATGTTAGAAATGGGGGATTCACAATGAGGTAAAAAAAAAAAAAGGAATGAAAAGAAAAACTGACCTTGGTGGTCATATTTTCTTTAATCTACGAGGGCCACTCGATGAATGCATACAGCCAGAGTAACAATAGCGCTTGCATTTAAACTCGGGTGGGTGTAAATATAGGTAAGGGCACTAATCAGCCAGGTGGCTACATGTTACCCTGAACACAAGCAATTAAGTACAAGGGCAATTTTCTCCCAGAGGTTAGTTATTTCATAGCCAATTACCCAGGCAGCTTCACCCCACTTTGAACTGTGTGTGGAGTAAGAGCCATGTCTGCATCTGGACCTTCAATAGATTCCCTGTAGTTTTAGCCATCAGCCCTATTCATCTTTTTCTAAAGTAGTTACAGCATCCACCTGCCTTTCAGTATTTAACTCCTTCATTTGTAAAGAAGCAAGCAGAACATTTGAACAAAAAGATATTTTTATCTTTATAATAGCCACGGCAATTTTAGCACTATATGTCTATGAAACTCAACATTCAGCCTTGTGTAGTATCTTCACAATATACGTGAATGCACTTTATTAAACATATACACTCTCTGTAGGGCTGGCCTTTCTAGTGAAAAATCTGTATTGTTTAGTGTTCAGAATATGGCAGGTCCAAGGAAGATTGCCTGAATGCAAGAGACGAGAATACAGCCAGCTAACACAAGCTAACACTGAGATCTATTCATGTAATCCATTAATAATATAATTACATCCTAAATATTAATAGAATATGCTGAATATCTCTGAAAAGATACATATCACAGGCTGTGTATGTCTGTGTGCATATAAGCAGTATTTATGTTTTATTCCCACAAGACATATATTACATTAGGTTACAAAAACACAGGCAGAAAATATACATCTGTGTCTCCCCACATCCAACCCATACACACGCACACATGGGCTAAAGGCAGATGCAAACATTACAAGAGCAAAGGCACTACGGACTCCACAGTCAGAAATCACCATGCTGTCCCACCTCTGCCCTACTCTGCATCATCCTTAAAGCTGAACTATAATTGTATAGTCATATACTGCTTTTTTTTCCCATAAAATTTGCATTAGGCAGGCCACAATTCAGCAAAGCACTGGAGCATGTGCCTAACTCTAGCGCATGAGTAATCCCAACAAAATGTGTGCTGCTGCTTCACAGAACATACAATACTCTCACATCTAGCCCCAGGGCAGCACTCAGAGATAGACCTGGATCAGGTTCTGCCTGCAGTCACCAACACAGAAATCCCCAGCCGGAGCAGCTCACTCTGTTAGATGCGGTGCCTCTCCCCCGCCGCTGATATAAAGAGCCTGGAGAGCACATGCTGCTCAGCTGCCACGGACCACCCTGCCCTGCGAGCCACCGGATCCGCGTTGCAGCAGTGAAGTTTTCATTCTGGACAGATAACTAGGTTGAAATATATATTGAAGTGAAGAAGTAGTGCAATAAGACACATGAAAATTTGATTTCCTCCTGCTGAGCCCTTCCTCCCACCCATGTCGCACTGCTGTGTCACCTCCATGCTGCAGGACCCGGTGCCCGGAGGTCAGCGTGCCCAGTGCTACCCAAGCCACAGCCCTGCCGGGAGCCAGCAAGCAGCCGCTTGCGTTCCCCTGCCAGAAACAGTCCTCACAGCACCCTCCCCAGGCCCCGCCAGGCAACAGGGCTGCCCCAGCACCCGAGCCCGCTGGGCACCGCTCTGACACTGGCAGCAGAGACGGCCACGCTTCGGCGCCCAGCACTGTGCCCACAACCCTTTCATTTCCTAGCACAGATGCAGCCACGCTGAACAACTTTCTGCGGGACTGTTTGGATACCTACGGTAGGTGCTTGCTCCAACAAGGAAACATCCAAGGCAAGGCCCAGAATTGCCGTACCTTCCTCCCAGAGGAAATCTCTAGCCCCACTAATGGGCCATAAAAATCGTCCTTCGGGAAGCTAAAAGGTTCAGCCCTTTGTGACACAGGTAGTCTGAGGTCTCTCGGTAAATGAATCAAGGGAAGAAGCAAATGCTGCAAACAAAAACATCAGGTGGAAGAAAAAGAGGACAGGCAAACTCAGGGCTGGTCTGAAAACAGGCTGATCCCAAAATTTGACTACTCTGCTGAACTCGTGCCAGCTGAGGACTCGACTGCTGCTCTCAGTCTGAGTGCTACAAGCACCGGCAGAGGCACTTTTTTGCTCAAGCCAGCAAAAACACACACACAAAAAAAAAAACTATGACAAAATCCTTCCCTGCTCAGAAACAGTCTGTCTTAAGATTGTGTAATTTCACTATTTATGGTCAACAAGGTCACAGAGTAGTTTGGTTGCAGTGGGGCTGCACTGAGTTCAATCCCCAACCCCCTCCCCTTGCTCTTCTCTGTGCATCTTTCAGTAACAAACCTGTCATTTTAAGCATTGTTTATTTACCAGGCAACCGTGATACTGTTTCATATGCAATGGAATATTTCCATGAATTTTATTTGCTAAAAAATAATAGCATAAAACAAGAGTAAGTTTTAAAATTTGTTACTTGAAATATTACAAAATAAATGTAATCAAACCCATGCTGGCAATTAGTTAAATGTGACTGATAATTCAGTTCTGTCTACTAGAGCTATTATTCATTTACAAAATAAATTATCGCAATATAATTCAGGTAGGGAATTGTAAAATATATGCAAAATATACAATTTACGTTTGAAAATTAGCTGCTTCTACAATGTTTCAGAAACGAAAGTTCAAATTCACTTTTAAATTGTAACCCTCCCACATTACGGATTGAAAAAATATGTTATATCAAACATTCACATAAATTATAAAAGCTCCTTTAAATTGTCAACTATAGATCCTACTGTGCTTAGGATGTCAGCATAACTCTAAAAGTACAGAGTGACGAGGCATGGATACAATTTATAGCGGAAATCAAGCACGCTTTTCAACTTGCACACACAAAAAATGTGGTAAATCAAACAAATCTCTCCTTTTTAAAACTGAAGTTGAACTGAAACTGCATTAACTTCACACAAATTGTCCAGATTAATGATACCTGATTGCACTATTTAAAGAATCACAGCTGCAATGCTGTATTGCTTTTCTTTTTTGAACACTCGGCAGTAGCATTAAAATATAATGTTGAAGTCTTGAAGACAAATGTACTAGTTGAATGCATCGAGTTAGCCATTTGCTTACAACGGTGTTGGACAGGAACCTCGTCTTTTAGTTCAGTTCCATCACCCCTTCTGGAGACGAGAATGTTTCCATTAATAAAAACAGCAAGTAAATACCTTTAAGCCTGAGCCTGCAACAAGATATACCCAGCCAGCTCTCTGAATCTGCATGGAGCCCCATTTGATTTAAAAGAGGCCCCGCACAAATACAAGAATCTCTTTTTATAGATCTCATCGCAGTATTTCATGCTGATTAATAACAATTTCCAAGAGAGGTTCTTTCAAAAGGGGCAACAAATATTTACAAAATAGTATTATTTATATTGAAAACCTGTAGCTCTTGAGGAGTGAAAAAAAAGTGGGGGGGTGGGGATAAAATGCAAAATTGAATCAACCCAAATGTAGGCACACCCTGACTTCCATAGGTGGAGAGAAAGTTCTTAGACTTCCCTTGACAAAAGGCAGGAACTCTCCTAACGTGGCTATCTTGCAAACTGTTTAAACTGCAACACCCACAAATAATGAGGTGAGTTGTGGCAGAAATCATCAGTAAATAATATGGTTTCTAGGCACCTAATCCCTATTTTTTATTTACGCAACTCCACTGTGCAATCCTCAGCAATCCCAGCCTAGTTATTAGCAGCCCTATGAAGTTGTTCTCTTTCAGGCAGCTGCCCTCCAGAGAGGGAAGGGGGGCAAAACATTTGTTGTTGCAGATTTTCTCCTTTTAAATGATTTTCCAATGCAGTGAGACCTGTCGGCCATTTCCGAGCAGTGCCAAGAGCCGGTCCAGGAAAGCAGCACCGCCAGAGAAAGGCACGCTTCCCTCTCCCCGTGGGAACTGCGGGCCTCTGCCCACGAGATGGCAGACTGCGATGCTGTTTTCATTTTTCAGCCAGTGATCAACTGAAAATAGTTTCCCCTCTCAAATGACAGCAGCTCCAGGTAGCGGGGGTGACATTTGCTTTACATTATGATACACACTAATTAATCATTAGTGATCCCAGAAGTATGTCGACTAAAAATGCTTTGCTATGGCTCGTCACAGTAGGGGCTTTCAATATTGATACTATTACACACACATATGTTCCACGGCTGGTTGGATGGATTCAGTTTTTTAGGCTACAGAATATCTTTTAAGTGCTGCTAATTACTGTTTGATCCAAATCCTTAGAGTCAGTAATGAACTTAATATCTTGTACTTATTGTGATAAACTCTTGAGGTTAGGTCACAAAATAATTGCTCTACTGGGTGATGAAATAGGACTTTTACAAGCTAAAACTGCTGCAAAAGTGACTAGAAGTTTTTGTGGCACAGTCCAGGCTTTTTGGACTAGCTCAGGTTTTTCCACCTACAGGCTATCTCTGTGCCAACAGCCTGGAGTCACCTCCTTTCAACTCCACACTAGTTCCACAGACCAAGTGGGTGATGACAGAAGGAGAAGGAAAGCCACTGGCCCCCTAGCAATCATGGCCATGGCCGAACAGTTCAGCCTTGTGTGCCTCCAACACCGGTGAAAAGCACCCAGAATGATCAATACAGAGGGGAAACGGTTTGGAACTTGGTTTCATGCCATACGTGAGAGACGCTTTTTGGAAAGGTGAGCACAAACCTTCTGCTTGGGAACTCATTTCAGTGGCTGCACACAGGCAATCCAAAACCAAGTGTCCCTTAAGGACCACACCACAACAGTCCTCATCTCAGTAGGTTCATCTTCAGTAATCCTAGGCAAACAGTCACCTTCCTCACTCTAAGTTAAGGACACTGGATGCCACCCTGGCTACCATGGTTCAGGAGTCTCTCAGCAGATCCTTTAAAACGGTACAGGATGTTTAGCAAAGACCATCGAGGGCAATCCCAGATGTTTAACATGTTCTGTGATCCAAAAATCATGAGTGCCAAATTGGTTTGTAAACAAAAACTACAGTCACGATAGCTTTAGAACTGCTCTAATTATTGCAGGGGGCTGGTTCAAGATGGTCCAAATATGACTCGGCTTAGAAATTATATTAGAGAAGTAGACATCCTCATACTGCAAAGTCAAGGCCTGAATGGTCAGAGGGGTTTTATCCACCATCCTTGTTTGGGATTCCATGTCTTTAATACCAAAGTTTTCCCCTTCTTTGAAGATTGAAATCTTCAATGAAAGAGAAAGCCAATGAAACACAAACTCCTGTTTTAAAGAAAACCTACTAAAAAACCACACACTAGATGGACTGCTATCGTTACAAGCTTCTTTGGGAGTCATTTGCACCTGATGAAAACTAAACTCTCTGGAAAACTGTTTTCTAAACATAACAAATAAAGCCTTTTTCTCCTGCTAGTCTTGCAGGACAAATGTTGAAAGGTGAAGAGCGCAGACTTTTGCAAAGGTTACAAAGTGAACATCGATGACACTTCTCAGAGGAGTTAAGCTGAAGCAGCCAATGAACGTTTGTTCAGAGATTTTTCTCCACTGCTTACCACCACCTCTGTGTCAGAGGGACATATGTCAGCCTGGATGTTAGTCACTTCCACTGCCAGGAAGGCTTTGCTGGGCACAAGAGACGAGACACTGAAAATTCCTTTCCTACGAGAGTAATTCATTAGTACAAGTCAAGACTGGCTGTGCAGAAGGGCTCAGTTCTTAAGACCTATAGACCCGGCAAAACTATTATTGATCTAATGTATCAAAAATTAGGAGGTAGTCCTGTCTAAATAATGTCCAACTCTCTTAAGCATAGAAAACAAACAAAGCAGGGAAAAAAAGAGAGAGAAAGGAGAGACTCCCAGATCCACAGATTTTCACGACTCAGGGCTTTAACAAAAATACCAAGTATTATGAAACTCTTGATACACTTGTGACAGTTAAGTTCCATTTAATTGACTGATTGCACTTTGACTCACACTAATGCAGAGTTTAGGGGTTATATATACTAAGTCAAGATTATCAAAAATGTGACTTACAAGTTCAACCCCTGACTTCATAATGAGGTACTTCAGAAAAGGCTTCTTGGCAAGATCCAGGCAAGGGTCAGAGCTGAACTAAATGGGTAGGCAACAGCAGAGGTGTAATAAAGGCCAGCAGCCCACAGGGGAGTATGGGAGATGGTGAGGTCTGAAGTGTGGGTGGCAGCAGTAGTGTCTGAGCAGGGTATCAGGTACATGTGAATCTCTGTGCGAGGAGCACATATGAGGAGGAAGGTGGGGATGTGAGGAACAGGGAGTGCAAAAGGATATGGGGCACAGAACGGGGGAATGAGTTTGGACAGAGTGCAGAGCTTTTTGACAGGGAAGAATAGAAAACTTGAGGAAAAAGGGTTGGGTGCAAAGATAATTTGAAGCTACAGGGAAGGGTGACATTTTGAGAAAGACGAACCTGCATAGCTTGAGAAGTTCTGGAATGGACTGGGAAGACTGGAAGAGGAGAAATAGAAGGTCTGGGGGCTCTCAGAGGGGAGTAGCGGACTCCAAGGACCGCAGCTCTGGGACAGGCAAGTCACTAGCGGACCACAGCCTGCCCAGTCACAGCGCACTGGAAACCCACCATCGGGGCTTGTACACGGGCCCTCTCCCCCTTGCACCACCTTGACACAGTACACACAAATCCAGGCCACGCAGGCCAGAAAGAGGAAGTTGAATGTTTGAACTCACTTTCTAGTCTGTGTCCAGGACCTACACTATTACTGAGAGAAAAGCCAGCACAGAACTGCTAATTTTGAAATAATTTCTATAGGTCACATTATAATTTTGGAGATAAGTAATTCAGCACTAAAGCAGTTAATTTGCTGTCATATTTACCGTGTTTTTACCAAATACGCCTTTTGTTTTACTTGGTCACTGAAAAGCAAAGAGAAAGCAGTAGTCAAGAAACAGAATTTTTACCGTTACATCTGTTGATTTTTAAGTTTATATTCCTCTATTTAAAACTTTCGGAATTAAGCTCCATTTATCTTCTCTCTCTCTCTCATGCCAACCATAATACTTATTTAAAATTCCCTCTTTTCCTGACGTATTATGGGTCTGAAAGCCCCTGTGGTAGTTTAAACTTCAGCATCTTTTCAACAACCCCCTGATTTATGAGCGTACGGTTTCTACATTCTTGCCGCTTTACACTGAAGCTTGAAAATGTAGCAAGAAAATAAAAAATAAATAAAAAAGAGAGCTGACTTCTAGCAGCGGGGTAGTATCCCTCAAGACGTGCAGATTTTGTTCCCTTCTTACTTGTGAAACAGATGGCGTTTTATGCTTAACACAATCAGTACCATTCTCTATCTGTTGCCTTCTAACCTTCCCCACCTGTGTGAAACCCAGCCAGAGCTTAATGAACATACTTGGAGCTGTCTGGACTGAATTAGTCCCAGTAGGAGTTACCCTTCAGGTACTCCACAGTCTCTCATGGCCGTGTAGCTGCAAAGGAATACAAGAAACCTTTACACTGTAGCTAATTAAATAAAGGTTTGCCTCTGCTAAGTGCATTTTTTCCTTTCCAAAAGCAGGTTACGTCTAATGTGTTGAACTATTTTGGAAGCATTTGCTGCTGTCTTGAATATGCTAGGAGACAAGTGGCATGAAAATGGAGTCAGAATGTGATTTTCAGCCACATTCGTCTTCCGTTTTTTAAAGCTGTCTTCACTTTCACATACCAAATGATGGCAATAATTACCTTGCAGATGGAAGGCCTTAGGAAATGCACTTTTTTTTTTAGTTCACATATAAGACAAGACATTTTGTCCTAAACTTCATCCCCTAAATTTGCACTTTTCCCCACTTGAAACACTGCAAAAATTATCTTTTTGGCAGCAGATTCTTTAAAATGAGAATGAAATTACAACCTGTTCTTTCTAACTAGGTTTCACGTCCCAGAAGGCAAACTGGAAAAATACTCAAAGACATGCTTGAGTAATTTCCTTCATGCTAATTATCAATTGTAGGAAATAGTTATACTGAAGTAACTCAGCATTTTGGGAGTGCTTCTAAAGTACCTATAGTGGGATCTTGGAGTCAGCTTATACACTGAAGTTTTTGCTACTGGCTTTCATTCCTTCCATCCAATGAGTGAGGCAACTCTGCCTAGTTTCCAGTCTGGATAAGCATAAAACTTCCATTAAAGTAACTGGGCCATTCGTAAGAAGGGGGCTAAACAACTTTTACAAAGCTAGCTTTGACCAAGGATTGGATCAGATTGGATTACAATCAAGTGGAAGGCCAACCTTTCTCAGGCACGTTCATTAAAAGAGACGATGAACTTGAGCTCTGTATCTGCAACTCATTCATGCTGAGGTTTACCTCTAGATCCATTCTACAGCATTTAGGTGCACACAGATAAGAAATACCATGTCCTATTTTTTTTTAAGAACACAGCTAAAGAGACTCCAAGGAAACTGAGCCAGAGACTGTCCACAGACAGTTAAAATGAAGTGTCTGTCATTGAGAAACAGAATATGCCTTCTCCTAAAGCTTCACAAGCAGGAAGGTTTGGAAAATTTTCCACTCAAAGGAAGCCATGCCAGCTACTTCCCTTGAACAAAGGAAAACAAAATTTTTGCCCACAGTAGCAGCCAAGGTTGTCTCTATTCTTGGCATATAGAAGGCGGTGAAAACTATATAACTGCTATCCAAAAAGAAATAACTTGCTTGTTCATAATAGAAGAGAGAAACACTCAGGTACTTCTCTTGGGTACCCCCTCTGTACTTCTCCAGGTGGCTCCCATCACAATGCAATGGCTGGGAACCAGTATGGTAAGCAACAGCTGACCGAACAGGAACGGGGAGAGCAAGTCAACAGACAGACTGCAGTAGGGAGATGGATCAGAAGAGAAATGACATCAGGATCATCTTTATAGGAAAGATCAATCTGCTACAAGGTAGGACAAAGTCAAGGAATTACAGGTCTGACTGAAAACCCTAGTGAAGTCAAACACCACTAGTGACATCACTCATCTTTGATAGGGTCTTTGCTGCAGAAAGAGACAACAAATGATCTTCAGTGATTTAGTCCTGGGCTTCAGCTCCTTAAAACAGCAGTAGTCCTTGCTGCCATCTTGATTTTGTAATGTAAACACATGCCTGGATGCCATAGGCAACTCCCCCAAACCACTGTTGGATGTGTTGTGTTGATATCCGTCTTTATCAGCTTGGACCCTCTCTACTTCCCTAGCCTGAGGCCCCTTGCAATTGTTCTACATTTCCCCTCCTCTTCCAAAACTGGCTATTTCCTACAAGAACTGTGCAAAGATATACAAGAGTTAGTCATACATAAGAGGGGAGAAGGCACTTCCACAGACCTCTCAAAAATCTTCCAAGGGCCAGCTAGAGTAGCTAGAGTAGAGGAACATCAGGACCTTTAAGTGTGTGCATGAAGGTGAATTGTGCTGAAAGAGGGTTTCCACATATCAGATACTGGGGGACTTTCGGAGCAGGGAAAAGCTAAATAGGACCAGAACTTTTTTTTACAGAAAACTGACAAGGTACAAGGGTGTTATTTAAACTAGAAGGCAGGAGAAAACAGAGCATACAAGGCAGACAGAGGCAGGCTGTCAATTACACGTAGGTAACAAGATATCAGGTCATAAAGAGCAGGGCAGAAAATATAGCTGAATCCTGCACCAGGCAGGCTGCCCTGCTTGGGGGGGACATTCCAGGATTGCAACTGGGCATCACAGAAAGGTGGTCAAAAAATAGGAGTGCAGTGGTCAAACAAACGCCAGCAATTGCTCTTCATTACACCGCTATTTATCTGAACTCCAGGAGGGGCTGGACACATCAAACCAGAGCACAGGGGGGACTTTGCTAGCTGGGGAGCTTAAAACAGAAAATCCTGTGTAACAGCACAGAAACTTTACATAAGACAGACTGGTAAGGGTGGAAGGACAAAAGTGGATAAGGCATGTACCAGCCTTTCAAGCTATTTGCCGCCAGTACCTGAGGTCAGGTGCCTGGGGATGTTCCTGACATGCTTCTGAGATGTCCAGGCTAAGCTGTAAGGAGACATGGGGACTCTGCCCAACTCTGACTCTGGCACACGGGCTCACTGAAGAGAAGAAGGTAGCCAGATTGGCTGTGTAGGACTAAAAGTGAGGAGTCAGTTAGCCATGTGAGAATCACATTCACATGGTATGACCTGACAGATGTACCCATGACACAGGACTTCAAACTAACCTTTGAGGCATGGGAATAGCTTTAAACTCAAGAAAGGCCACAGAACAAATGGAGATCTGATATCTCTGTGAGTGAAGAGGCCCAGGAGAAGGATCTATACCAAACCCAGATGTGCCCCTAGGACCAAGAACTGGGAAGAGAACTGGTCTTCTCCATAGTCATTCTCCCTCATCATTCCAGTCTTTAATCTTCTCTACTGAACCAAACCCCAAATTCTCTACCCATAGTATCAGCTCTCCTACTACGACCCTGGCAAAAATGAGACAATGTAATTCTACTGAGATGTACAATGGTTGAGGACAACCTTCACTGCGCTGTAGTGCTGGCCAAATAATCTCTCTGTAGAAACGTATGTCCCATTTGGATTATAAACTGAGAGAACTCTTAAAAGTTACTTTTCTTGCTTAAAAAATGTACTTTCCTAGCAATGACACGCAGAAGTAAGTTGAAGAAATAACTATAGTTGAATCACTAAGTACAAAGGGGCATAGTGTAATTAAGTTCAGTGTCCTTGTGGGAGGGAATGCAACAAAACCTAGCACTGTGACATTAAGCTTTAGAAAGGGGATTTAAAAAAAAAAATGAGGAAGCTAGTCAAAAAGGCCCTGAAGTCAGAAGTGAGGAAATTAAAATCCTTCGACTCAGCATGGAGGCTACTTAAGCAACCATAATAGAGTCCCAGAAGGAATGCGTAGCCTTTCAAGGAAACAGGGAAGGCAAAAAAAAAAAAATTAGCATGGGAAAACAGCAAGGTTCAAGGGGTTATTTAGGCCAAACAGGTAGTATTTAAAAAGAAGAGAAAACCCACCTTAATGGAAGGCAATAGGAAGAAATACAACCTACAGAAGGTCCTCCACACCACACAGACATATTTCAAAAGTTGTGATGACCAAGATATGAACTAGGCTCACGGGGGATTTAAAGAGCAAACAGCTAAAGAAAGAAAAATGGGTAACTGGAAAAATGGGTACCAGAAGATTTCAAGGGGCAATGTAAGTGAAAAAGAGAAAGTAACCTTTTTTCATCAACGAGGAAGACACTGTGAGGATACAAGTTGTCTAGAGTGAGAGAAGAGGGGAAGGCGGTCTGAGAAACAGGAGAAATAGAAGGGATAAAATCAAAGACTGGAAAAATTAAATACATTAAAACCCAAGAGAACACTAAAGCCAGCTGGAATGGGCAACTGCTCCACAGGACAATGTGGCTGGGTGCCAATTACAACGTACGGTCTTGCAGTGAGCCGGTATGGCAAATGGCAAAATCACTGCACTGGGACACTCTTTCAAATCACTTTCATACTGCACCAAGAAACATTTTGTGTCTCTTGCAGCCCAGGGTGACCTCTGATAATAGGAGGAGACCTGGGGTCTCTGGCAGTGCCTCACTTCCAGACCACAAACAGCACAGAGCATCACTCCACTTTCGCCAAAACGAGCCAGCTACAGTAGAGCCTTCCTCACAATTTAGTTGGGTCTCCAGCAAAGCACTCTGCCCCCAGCTGCACCTAACTTGCAGCACAGAATGCACACATCCAAGTTGCAGTCATTTGTGTGGTCTTTTAAGTAAACAGCCATTGCATTATTCAATGAGAGCACACAGTATTTACTGGATTGCTGGGTTTGTAGTCCCTTAAAGACACAGCACACTGGTTAGGGAGCAAGCTGCACTGTGGCAAGATAACAAGCAAACGTTCCTTTTTTTCTCCTCCATCTTGAGCTACATAACAACGCTCCTTTAAAAATACGCAGGAATGGCGGTACTGAAACAAAAACCCAGTCAGCTCTTGGTAGCTCTCATCTGTGCCAATGTATTTGCTGATGCAGTCAGAGTTAGAGGTGGCCATGGCTCATTACAGTGCCTCATACAGATTCTAGCTGAAAATAGGTAAATTATCTTTCCATGGGCAAAATGGGCCATTTTGGTCCTATTCCCCCCCGCAATTGATTTCTGCACATGCTAAACGACTAATTCACTGCCTGTCCAGCTGCAGCCATATGGCTAATTTCTGCAGTGATTTCTGCCTTTGAAAAGCCACATGCCCTGGGAGAAATTAAAAAAAAAAAAAAAAGGAGTAGAGCACACAGTGGCAGCTAGTTGAGAGGACCCCGTGGTGCGTGCAAGCTGGGAATATGACGGCTGTATACAGTGCAGCATTTTGAGTCCTGCAGCAATCAGCACACACAACATCTTTGGGCCAAAGATTCAAGAAGAATCTTTGCAGTTGGGTAGGACAAATCAAAAATGTCCAGATGCACCGAGATAAGATAGAGAAGGAAACAGGGGCGTGTGTATAGGGGAGAAGACCTGCAAAACAGCCCTCTCCGCTGGCTTGCAATTGAATGCTATGTAGCTGGAGAAACCTCCATTTCAGTTAACTGCTAAGCAGGCAATAGCTGATCAGATGAGGGACTGGGGGGGGGGGGCAGTAATTATACAAGGGGATGCATGGTGTTGCTATACATAGTTAAGCAGTTGCTATGTTTTGTTCCCAAAATGGTTGCCTTCTGTGGGAACTATTTCTGTCAGCATACACCCGTGTGGACACATGAATACAGCACTGGGGAACCATGCTGCACTTTAATCAATAATGACAACATGCCTTAGCATAAAGACAAAAAGAGCAATTTGTGTTTAGGACACAAAATCCTGCTGCATGGTAATCATGTGTAGGTAAACGTAGGTTACCTGTACAGCTGGGCTAAGCTGGCTTCCCAAAGTGTGGTTCCTAATGCCAGGTGCCATGCATTTTTTTCTTGGAAAGCCTGTGCCGATTTTTTTCTAACTTCTTATCCAAACTAACACCAGTCTCTTCATTTCTTAATTAGAAGAGACCAACCATCTGCTCTTGCGTCCATGATCCAGGATAGGTCCAGGTTACAACACTAAAAGACAGAGCAGAAGTAACAAATAATTTATTCGGGACACATAAGCACGTCCTCCGTCAAAACATGCTATTTAATGTTCCCGTGTTCTGTTCCACTGATAAATATTCAGATAGAGACACGTTTAGATATTTTGGGCCTTATTCTGATGTTTGCATTCTGAGGCAAATGAATTTAGTAAGGACTTATATGCAGAGAATTTGGTCATCTGTCTGTGCCCCTACAACAAGCAGTCTTTTGTAAACATTCCTGGTTACCGCTGCGTTCAAAAGCTGAGGAACGGCTGCACCAGATCAGACAAAAGGTCTCCCAGCCCAGTTACTTGTATCCAAAAGTGGCCAACAACAGACGTCCTACAGAAGAGTACAAGCACAGGGCAAGCACACTGGTATTTATCCAGAATACTCCTATAAGGACGCTGTTGGAGAACTGCAGTAGCAGAGGCTGCGTTTGTGTATTTAAAAAGCTCTTGGAGGGATTTTATCCCACTTTTTCATAAGGGAACAGGTATTCCTCAATCCACTGAAGTCCTTTTATCGCATATAGTTCTAGCAATCACCAGCATAGCTACTAAAACAGATCTCCTGTGTGGATATTGCCAAATGTGACCAGAATTGAACTTTAGACTTGGATCTAGTCTAGTTAAAATGAAAATCTCAGTATCCTGTGCTTTTGCTAGTGTGACCTCTGCTTTGCTGATCATAGGCCAAACTTTATTCACAGTTACCCCATGTAAATCAGGATTCCGGCAGAAATGAATGAAGCTAATCTGGAGTTATATGATTGTCATGGAGCAAAATTTAGTGCAATTTTACATTACTCTTCTATCAATCACATAACTTACACATCAACTAATAAACTCACTCTGGCTAGGCTTACCTAGAGTCAGGAGCTGGAGGAGGTTACTGCAAAATATCGCTGAAACTATATTTACCCAGCATTAAGTTGGCTGACTTCCACAAGGAATGCATTTAGTTAATTGAAAAGGTTTTGCTTAAAGTTTGCCAGCAAGAGATCATAGAGTTCTAGACAACACATACTGTGCGTATGAACTCCATTCAACCTCTGGAATACCTCTGTGAAGGCAGGAAATTGAAATATTGTGCTATATTGGCAACTAAATGGTCATTTATCATCCATGCTAAGTTTGGAGCACAGTGAAATGATTTTTAAACTCTCAAAGGGCCCTTATTAACAATTACAAGGTGTGCCTATATAGATATAGATTATGTATTGAAGCACAATTTCAAGAATATGAGATAATCAACAGCTGTATCTACCCTCCTATTTGCCCAAGATCAAATTTGGATTATATTCAGAGGCACAAACACTATATTAAAATACAATGGAGTTTAGACACCTACTGACAAAAGTAAGGAAATTCACAGTTAAAGGGGAAAACTCGCCATATGTTCTGCAGTACCTAGGAACAACAGGGAGCATTCAGCTCATCATTAAAGAGGCACCCAGTTGTGCATAGGTATTGGAGAACATATGGAACACTTCCCTGCTCATGTCTGAATTTCCTTACTATTGTCAGCTTATGGATCAAGCTTGAATTTTTTTATTTTTTTTTTTAATAGAGAGTTCAGGGGATTCTTTAAGTAGTTGTTTAGTTTGTAAAATACCATTTCATTTTTATAATTATCAGCCCCACAGACATACATAAATTATTGCGAGCCTGCTTTTAAGAAGAGTTCAGGATCACTGGAAACCACAACTTGTAAAAATAAACCGGGGAGTTACTGAGAGTGTTTCCAAGCAGATTCCTATAGAAGGCTAGACCTGGTATGATTTACTTGACTTACTGCAACTGAAAAGCAGCTCCTTTATTTTATACTTCAGTCTTTTCCTTTAAACCACCCCAAGCTTTGAATGGTTTATTACAGTATAATCAATCCATTGCACTGCAAATATTTACATTTTAATTACTAGACTATTAGGGGCCAATTAGAATTGCCACCCATTGTGCTACACCCTGTATATCTGCTTCTGAGATCCAAAGTACTCGCAGTCAAACCAGCTACGGAGATAAAAAGGAAGATAATGGTTATTTTCCCCATTTTAGAGCTAAGGACATGAAATACTGAGGAGGGCTTGCCCAAGACTGCAGCAAAGGTCTGTGAAGGAGGCAGGAAATGATACCAGATTCCCTGGAGCTAGAATGATCTGGGACTAGGATGAACTGAACTCCCTAACAGCTTGCGACAAGCACCTAGCCAGCTGCTCTGGGCACTTTTTCCCTTATTTAAATGAGTACTGCAGTTAAAACCGCAGCTACAGAACACAGAAATGGCAATCCCATCGGCAGGACTTCTTCCACGCAGACACCATCCTCTACAGCAAGGGGTGCTGGGAACACACAATTGCTGCAGGCCTGGCATGGTGATGGGCTCCATTCGAATGTCAGCACGAGAGGGCAGCATTGCTCATGGCACGTAGCTATTTGCATATGTTGGCTGCTTCTTGCAGGGGAAGGTGGCCCCAAAAGTTCCTTGTCCTCCTAGGGAGGTCCCAGTGGAGAGGTGGCAGGAATATTTTATGCAGAACTTGCAGGGAAATTAATTCTTCCTCAATATTTTTTTAATTTTAAAAAGTCATAAAATGTCTTATTTTATGCTTCTTTTAAATTTGAAAAACAATAGTTTCAAATTTTAGAATTCTGGGGACTCTTCTCTATCCCCTTTTGTTCCGTCCCTCCCACAGCCTGACAGCTAGGTCACTCAGGAGGTTCTCCTTGGCCTGGTTGGTTTTCTGTCCCCCTTTCCAGTTTCGCATCATTATCAGGAGGATTTTGACAAAAATCTAAAGACAACTACAACTCTTTGGGGATCTTTATGCTATCAGTGTCAAAGAAGCTGGAAAACTCCTTAGAGTCACAGAAGAAAGCAGCTCCTCTGTGAGCGCTGGAAAGGCTGCTTTCAGTGACATGACTGGATTTTGTCCTATCAGCTACACATGAGCTCTTCCCTTTTTCATAGCTACCCTCTCTAATTATAACACTAAGAACAGTCTTAGATCTGGGTTCTCTCTTCCACCTAGATACTTGGGAGCTGGTGTTCCTACATTTTTTCCTAAACCATAGAGAAATCTGGTACCTTTGAAATGCTCACAGGTAGGCCCAAAAGGAGCCTCATGCTGGCCCCTTCCAAGCTCCGAAGGCAGAAAGGACTGAGAAGGATGTGGAGCAGACCCACCTTTCATTGCCTTTCTCCTGCTGTGTCAGGAAAAGCCTAGAAAAGTCCCCTTCCAATGCTGCCCTGGGGGATGTGGGCTCCCATCAGCCAGTAACCACCATCTTTGCTCTGTCGTTACCCAGCCACATACTGAGCAATTCTTGAGCTCACCCCTCACAGTTTGGCTGGCAACGGTCATGGGAAATAAGGTATAACTGAGGAAGAAAAGTTGCATTTGCCTGACAGGTCATTCGCCAGGGCACGAATGCAGCCTCTTGGTACAAGAGCAAGTAAGACGAGAGGAGCAGGACAGATCAGAGGAGCGCTTTGAAGTAATACCATCATCAAGAAGGATGCAAGAGAGAATCCATGGGAAACACCCAGACCTCTTTCTGACTAGGAAAAAGGAAGAAAAGAGGTTGGTAGAGTTTGTTTTTAGACTTCTTGGATAATTATCCCTGAGCCAAACCCAACCTATCTCCTCAGGCCAAAGGAAGCCTATGAGGGCTGCACAACCAACTCAACCCACACATAAAATGAAGCTGAAAATGAGATTTAAACCAAAGCAGTGAAACAATTCAGTCACAGCATTGTGACTCTCACTTCAGTTCCTCCTTCCATCCTTAAATCAACTTCCTTCCCCTCAGATAAAGCATTAAAGTGCTCTTACGATCTGACTACAAACCTTAATGTCTATTTTGTAAAAGTAGTTTTAATCAGGGCAATAGGTTAACAAGAAAACTTTATATGCTAAAAGTAGTGAATTATCCATCTGTCCTGGCATGGTCAGGACTGTAAGCTTCCCCAGCAAGCTGAACCATTTACTGTATTTGCATAAAAGTTAGGGTAGAAGATTTGTAACAAGGGCACATATCAAGAACAGAAAGAAACAAAGGAGAGCACACTTAATTTTCTGTTCCAGTCTGTTCAGCTCTCCTGGGAAGGAGTGCCTTTCCTTTTATTAAAGTCCTTGAGAGACTGGATAGTCTACAATTCAAATGTTAATAGTCTGTGTTGATGCTGACTACTCCGTTATTAAGTTGTCTTCTGGAAGTTCATCTGAACCCTCCATCTTAAGAGTCTGTAGAGCAAACACATCAACATTCTCCTTCAGATGTCCTTCGTCGCATTGAGGACTGACAGCAGTATTTCTAGTGAAACTGCTGTTGATTGCTCTGCTCTGTGGGTACAAGAGAGAAGGGGGGAGCATGACCTTCTGCGCCCTCTTCTTCTGAAGGCTAGTCCAGATCTCAAGAAACAGCTCCGCCAATCTCCCTTCCTCGGGACTTTGCACTGCCATGACTTCAGGACTCAAGTGACACAGCAGAGAAGAACATTAATGATGTTTCTCACCTTTTACTTACTCAACACTTCCAGCAGAATAAGGCTTTAGAAAGCAAAGGAATCTGGTAGGATCCCTCACATGAGCTGTACCTTTCCCTTGCTCTTCTACCCCTTTTAGAAAATAACAAAAACCCACTAATGACTCAAAACCATGGAGGTTTCAGTCTCATCAGTAGCATTTTTGTACCTATTTAAAATGCCAAGAAGCCCTTCCTAAACACCTGCAAGGCACATCTCCAATACAGACACAAAATCGATGGCTGTGACTGCATAGATGTCTGAGGTAGCATTAGTCTAACTCCGTGGTTAAATACCCATCTCTTCACTAGCTAAAGAGAGATCCTATGCAGTCTGGTCTTCAAACCCCCAGTGCCTTAAAAGAGTGAAGCCACTCTGCTCCAGAAGAGTCTCCAAGGCCAGGAAGCAAACATATTCACTCACCTTTAGAGGAGCACAGGATGTCCCTTGCAACCCTGCCAGCCCACATGGGACAACAGGGAGGATCCTGAGCTCTCTCTTCCCTTCTGCATGGCAGCTGAATGAGAAGGGAGCTGGTCTTGCACGTAGGTCTTGCACGGAGATGGCAAACACATCCATATCACCAGTGTTTGCCCTGTGCAAGGATTAGGAGCAGCTTGCCCTAAGTGACAATTACACAGAAGTTATATCAAGTAATAGGGTAAAGAAATTTAACCCTTCAGTTGATGAGGTTTTACAAATTGCCAGTCATCTGGAAGAAGTGTGTGCATGCAAGGTCGTAAGTTTAGCAAGGGTGTATTAGTAATGTAACAAAGTAATAAACTATCATTCAAGTATGTTCCAATATTAGACCCGTGTAGATTTGAAATCTTGAAACAGATTCACTAAAGATTTAGGACTTCATTAAGGTCACAGGGGTTACGCTGCAGTTCATAGGCACATTTGTTTTATTAATTGAGTCTTAAGTTCTGGCAGTCTGCAAATAGATTTCAAAACATGCATCAGCTGCTTTCAATTGCCATAAGAGATCTGAAAACATGCCAGTAAGTCTGTTTGCAGCTCTTAAAAGTTTTGGCTAAAAACCTGTTTTAAACTATTAGCAATTACTTAATAAGAATTCTTAAAAAATGAAGGGGGGGGGAAGAGAGAGAGGGAGCAAGGGAGGGAGGGATGGAAGAGGGCAGATTTTGTTTAGATTGCAAGTACAATAGTAACTGATACAAGTGTGCTACTCTAAAAGAAGCTAATTATTTTCCAGATAGTCAAAGGCTGGCCATTTCCCTGGTGTCTTGAGCCCTAATGCCTGTCATCTTATGCTGCTCCCAGCATGTTCCAGAACGAAGAGCACTTGCGCAACAACCCACTGGAAAAATAACGTCCAAACAAAAGGGGAAGATCATGTCTTATTTTCAAGCTTTGTTTTAAGTCTGTTGAGCATACATGACATAAGGAAGATAAAAAGCAGTGCCAGGTACATGCCAGGTACAGCACTTGCTAAGATCTGCCCCAAACCTATGCCAGAGAAGCACCACTGGACTAAAGATCAGCTATTTCATGCACAGTACGAAGCTCAAAGTGATTATGTCACAACTCTAAGGAGAGGAGTTTTCCAGCTATAGGAGTGTGTTTCACATATGAGATACTTGAGCTTCAAACCCAGTAAGTTCAATAATTGCCCACCTCTCTCATTACTCCACCTCATCACCAGGATGATTTGTCAGCTGCTGTCTGAAAAGCATTCATACCAAACCGCAGAAGTGGCCAGATGCCAAAGACAGAGCTGCTCAGATTGCTCCACTCTGAAAAGAAGTTGACTCATTACAGTTCATCCTAATGATACAGGGGGTTAACAGTGAAACTGAAATCCTCTCTGAAATCCTCTACTCCAGTTCTGAGCAGCTGTTTGGCTCTTCCATGTCCATATCCTATTCCAGTCCTCCTGCCTTTTCCTCCCTTTGTCTCTTTCGGAGGCCAAGGAGTTCCTCCAAGCATACAAAAGTTGATCTGGAAACAGAAATGCCCACATTTTGAAAACAGACTTAAAGTTTGGTTTCTCAAGGTCACACAGCTTCCTGAAGCTCAGTACTTGTAAGTGTGGTCTGTGCTCTAGATTCATACCAAACTTGCAACAGGTGTTCATGTGGAAATGCACGAGATGAGGCACCCAGAATCAACTAGATCAACTCTTGTCATTTTCAACACTAACACTTTTTGCATGATTTTATGCTGCATTTTGAATTGAACTATCTACTAACCAAGAATGGGTCTTCCTGCAAATTTGTCAGGCCTCATCACATAATGAAACTACCTATGCATATATCTTAGGTTTGCCAGCTGAAGCTGAGGCATCCCCTTAACTTTAGCATATTTGTCTTTTCGCATTCGTTGTAAGCGGAGTTATGCTGCTCCCCTCTCCACATCCGCTCCCATCTTACACAGCTGAGGCACTGAGAAGCTAGAACAAAGCATGTCTGCATTTAACTCCTCATGAAACCAGGTACCAAAACGCCTTCGGCTATTTGGGCACAGGTCAGCTAAGGGGTCTGTCACAGAGCAGGGAGATCTGCGCTCAGGTTCGTGCTTCTTACCATCCCACCTCTCTGTGTAAACTTGTAAACAACAGTAAAAGATCTGATCACAGGACTCTGTATAAAGCTACTATATAGCTCGAGGGTGCATCTCGTTAACAACTGTAACAAAGGCTACATAAACCAAAATGTTGAAGTGTTTATTTAGGCAACAACAAGGTTACTACCTTGTAAAGAGGAAGCACCCTCAAGCTATCTGAGCTACACTCACAGGACAGCTAGTCTTTGCTGGAACAGTCCTGGAACACAACGAATGTCCTGGAGAGCCTTCAGCACGCTAATTTGTCCTGGATTTCTGCCTGGGACACTACCTACCCATGAACATCATCTCATTTTTGGAATATCCGATATAATCACTTACACTGCCAAGGGACTGCTCAAACTAGCACCCTAATAAGACACACATCAAATAAATACATCTGCTAAAAACACATCTATCATTGTCCATCGCTTGAGTGTTTAAGGCTTTTTCCATTACGGTGGGACTCACTGCACAAGTTTGGACTTCATTACTGTTCGCCCACAAAGTGGCTCTACTCCTTAGCTAGTATAAAGAACCATGGTTTTACTGAAGGACTTTAGCCATAGCTGGTCTCAGAGGAGATAAACCTCCTGGTCATCAGCTATGGCATAGCAATTACCTTTGGAACCTCTTTGTTTTTAGCAGTTTTTTTCACATTATCAACCTTCCTTCCTAATTCCATACACTTCACCTTCAACAAATCACTTCTTTGGCAATTTTTAAATTTAAATTTGTTAAATAAAACCTTTTGTAGCATCAGCTATTTTTAGTAACAAAAATATTTTTGCCCTGTGTTTTCAGTCTTTGGCTTCTGTTTGATTCGAACTGGCACCAAGTTAGTCATTCATGAAATGTTCATTACTGGTTCACTCAATTGAAAAGTTTTTCCAGTTTTTGACATCATTAATAATCAAGTTACTGTCTCTTCTTATGAAAACATGGAAATGATAAATCTATTTATGACTTTTCATAGGGAACTACGTGCGTGTGGGAGCCATAAGAATAGCTGATTGAGGAACAGCAGTCCACCCAGTACGAAAATTCAAGGAAGGATTTTTTTAACATGCAGAATTGGTTTGCATGCACAGCAGTAAAATGATATGTGGATTTCAGGGTCCCTAAATACTCTTTCATAAGTGAGAGCATAATAGTTTTGGGGTCAAAAATCACCTTCCAAAAATTCACTACATGTGTGTCTAAGGGATAGAATTTACCCTTTCAAAATAACCATTTCTGGCTATATGATCCTCTTCAGAATTCTACTTCTAAATTGGCCTGAACCTTCAAAAAGTTTACATGAGATTTTTTTCACCCTCTTATTCCTTAAAGCTAACAATAAAACCTCCACAAAAAAATGCAGGAATAGGATAAGCCCTACCATGCTGGTGGCATTCGTAGCTATACTGGTGTCCCGTGGCATTTCAGAAAGGTCATACTTGCAAAGCAATACAGCCCATTAGAGATTTAAAGTCTAGCCTAAGTCTACACAAGTTTTAAAGATGAAAGTCAATGCGTGACTCAGGATTGTGCACCTAAATATGATAAAGACTATGGTTAGCAATTTCACAGTTTTTGAACAATGGGCGAGTTCACACTGTGTGAGATACCACTAATATAACTAGAACTGTGACTTTCTCGTAATTTCTGGGTTTCCAGCTAACTATTTATGGTTCAGAAACAGCTCTTTTGTGATGTGAATATGGAAATTCGAATTAGACGATTAGATGGTACTAATTAAAGTATCATATTTAGTACACACTGAACAGTATAGACTGTGAGTTTTGAGAAATTTTTACAAAAACAAACTTCAGCATGGTGTCTGTTCAGCACAATATTCCAGGGTACATCACCATCAACCAGTGCCTCATTTAGAAACATGTTTTCCAGTGTCTTGAGAAAGTAAAACTACCCCACATAACTTCAGAGACAAACCACTTTCAGCGTAATGGAGAGGAGAGGGGAGGGAAAGGGAGCTATTTGGACACTCCTAGTGCAGAAACAAATTTGTCCACTGTCTTCATGATAAAAGGGATAGCTTTAAAGTTCTTGTCTTCCCATAACACTCATCCACCAGACGTTCATGCAGGCTAAAGGCTGACTTGGATGGGGGGCTCCAAGTTCCTGGGGGTGGGGGGAATAACTAAGAGAGCTTCCTTATTTCTCAAGGAAGAGTGTAGTTGTCTTGTCCCTATATTCATTTTTGTTCTTTTATACACGAGTAGGGATGCCTACATTGTTATTATTTTCATCATCAAATAGGCAATCTTCCCATTTTATCACCCTTTTCTTCCTCCTTCCATGACAGCCCACCAGTACCAAGCCTCAAAATGTTTTCATGATCCAACTTTCAGAAAGCATGGACACAATCTACTCCTTACTGATTGGGAAATGTCTCCCTGTTTCTCAGTGCATGAACAGCAGGCTGCAAAGAGAGCCTGTACAACTCTGGGCAAGGGGCAAGAACATTTCCTGGTATTGCTTAGTCTATGCCAAATGGATATTTCCACCATGCATGATATTGTTGTATTTGTGACTCTGAATCCAGGAAACCCCTGTTGCTCCACACAGCTCTTTGATTTGAGATCAGAAGCCAAGCACAGAAAATGTGTTTACCAGCCAAGACTACAAGGTTTGCCATTTTTCTTTTGAGCCAGTTGAGGAGGTCCCAAGGAAGTGCTGTCATAACAACACTTGGTGCAAACAACAAGTACTGAGCTTGGCTTCTAACAGGCGTGCGCAGCTACTGCCATTCAAATAACATTTGCAGAACTCACGCATTCTCACATCTCCACTTATTTTAGAGGAAACAAACCCATTTCCATCTCTTAACGTTGTTATGTAGGTTTAGAACTGTATGCACAGTAATTGTGCTCTTACATTAGGAGGATTTTATTTATAGTAAAACAAAACGGTGCTCTTTTTTACAAACTGTCAAATATTCCAACCAGTGCACTTTTGTCATTATAGCATAAAGACATGTAGCATATTGAAGGGCCAAGACTGACACCAACAGATTGCTGCCTTGTAATGAAGAGCATTCTAAACTGTTTGTTACTTGCAAGGTTATTCGAAGAACACAGTGTGCTAATGCTCTCCTGTATATAAAAGGGTCCTTATGTTAGTCATTTAAATTTATAGCGGCTTTGTATTCTTGAACAAATCCAGTCAAATTGCATGTATTTATTTAAAGCATGCCCAGCGTCTGGTATTTACAAATACTGCCATATATTTTAAAGCAAGAGTCACTCCCAATTAGCAAAAGTGTTTAAGAAAATCATCATATATTATGAATGATGAAAGATCACAGAAGGAGGTCTCCTAATGGATGACAGGTGCAGGAATGAAAAGCATCTAAAGAGTATGCACCAAAATCTAAGAAGTCTCAGCATATCATAATTCACTTTAAACTGCACCTAGGTCACAAAGTCAAGTAAGACCTTTGGCTCAGAGGGTGTTTAAAATTACCTCTCTTTTATAACAAAAACAAACTCCCCAAAACACTGATTCTTCCTTCTTAAAATTGAGATATCCAAAGTCAGCTGCAGATGGAGAACGAAGTGTCAGACACAGATTTTTTCTACCTCTGTTTTTTGGGAGCTATAAAGAGCCTGAAGAGGTTCTAATTATCCCTGAAGATCTCCTAGACTTCTGTTTGAGAACAAAAAACCTGAAAACCAGACAGGTTAACTCATACATTTGCAAATTTGTATCCACTATACTTTGTATCCACTATACTATACTACTTATAGTATCTTCAAGCACTGATGATTCTTTAAATAGATTATCTGTGCCACAAAAATAATATAAATAAGATCAATAGAGTAGTTCTCCAAATCAGGTTCACATTTGATTGACACAATGATCTACATTTCATTAGAACTTGCACTTGTAGTACAAGAATACTGCACAGACCTAAAGTAGCTGTGCCTGCAGTGAAGGTGATACAGGTTGGTACAGTGCTGTAACAGAGTAAGATGCTTTTTCTCTGAAGACTCACAGCTCTGGTGATTAAACAATAACATTTTTCTGTTTTAAAATGTTCTCAACAGTTAATGTGAAAGGAGGGAAACATTAAAAATGAACAAGCCTGAAAACTAACAAATAATTACAAAATGAGATATGCAGGTGAAGAAAGAAATACAGAAATATAACCTACCTGTAGTCACTGTAATATCACCACAATACCACAAACACACTGTAGTCTTGGGATTACTTTGGAAACCTTTAGATGCATGGAAGTACAATTAACAGCAAGATTAGATCTCTGAAAAAAAACCCACTGCATCTGCTATACAACATTACAGCAAGAACCTTGAATAAAGCCTGTCCTTCATTGCTAGCATCACCTCTGTCACCACATGACTCATACCCAACAGGCATATAAAATTCTCACTCATGTAGAAACTCCATTCAACATGGCTGTTTTGCCATTTTCTGCACGCTTTTCCTTAAGATACGTTTTTGAATTCAGGGATGTTCAAATACCACCTCAGCCTCAATGCCAAAGCAGTCCCTACTATTATGGAGCTAAAGTGTATTCAGGCAAGTCATTTCAGGGATATATGTTGCTATTTTAGGTCAACGTGCATGGAAAGTTGAAGGTGACCAGACTGAAGTCTGCAAACACTGAAAAACAGAGACCTCTCTAAGGTTGTCAGAGCTAATTAACAGAGAGTAAAGATAAAGACATCACAGCTCTGTCAGACACAGAGCTACCACAGACAGGCACATAAAGTGTGCATGGTCACGAGATCCAAAGGCAATGAGTAAAACCACCCAGCTGGTCTAGACAGGGCCAGAACCTCTCTGTGTGAAAGCAAGCAGGTCACTTAGAGCACAGCCACACACAATCGTGGTCCATGAAACTGCGTCATCTGCCCATACCACAGCAGAGAAGCAAAAGAAAGCACTGCAGCTTCCATCCACAGACCAGACATGCACAGAGAGAAGCAGAGAACGTGCAGCATTTGGGCCCTATCAGCAGGCTGATAGACTGCATATAGACAATATAATAGATGATAGATATAGGCTCATTTCCCGAGCAATGAGGAGCCAGGAGGAACTCTAGACTCACTGAGTAACAACACCCTTGTTACAGACTCCGCCACACTGGGCAGTGTAAACACGCACCTGCATCATGCCCAAGGCAGATAATCAATCTTTAATCAAGATCCATGCCTGTGTTTAAAGCACCTGCAGATGTTATATGAACATCCAGCCATATCTAAGCACTTACTTCGCATGTGCCAAAGCAGGCCTCACAGCATGCTCTTTATTTTCTAAGAGCTGCACCCCAAATGCCATAAAGCATTTGCCTTATGCAATCTCAAGGTCTTTGTGAAACAAGGTAACATTATGAAGAGACAAAAAGAGTATGAAAAATTGCAGGTGGGAAGAGATACGATTTATATTTCTAGTAGTGGACCAGTTGCAGTGGAAGTTGGTTTTCATCATAACTTGGTACCAAACCTGCCACAGCTGCTGATCACACAAAGATAAGGGTGCTGTATTTCGGTATCATTCCCAAAGCCCCAGCCTTGCAAAGAGAATTTTTTCTCTCCTCAGAAAAACAAAAGCAGCCCAACACCTTACACAAGTCACATACCACACTTTCTGCTGCTCCAACTGAGCAAGGACAACATCCAAACTACTGGATAATGCAGTTTTTACCCTCGCTGGCTGCTCTGCTGAGGTCACCCAGCCCACTACGGGTAAGTCAGGATTTGCCAACAAGGCAAAACTACCCAGCTGTGCAGCGGGACCAGAGCCCACAGCGGCCAAGTTAACATGAGGGAAAGTGAGGGTGAGAGAGGACTCTGGCTACATTGGCAGAAGCACTTCTTTCCTGACTTCAGGACCCCTGCCATCAGTCACCCTGGTGAGCAGTATGAGAGGGAGTTTCATTACTGGTGGGTAATCCTAAGTGGAGCATGGGTAGCTCTTGTTTCTCCAAAATGAGCTTACAGGTCTATTAGGCTACATGTGACACATACAGATTGTTTCCACTCATCTGTGTTCTTTCAGCCATTCCCTACAACTATACAAGTATTTTTAAAAAGAGAAAGAAAAGAAAAAAAAAAAAGCATGTCTGCGGGATAAATTCTACATTCGGATCTGGAGAGTTTTTCTTGCCTTACTGTTAGAAGTAGTATTAGGAAAAATATTTTATTTCTATTAAATACAATTTTTATAAATCTCTTAAATTTAAGAGGCTTGTTTGCCAGCTGAAGCATTTATAAATTGGTCAGAAAAAGGCCAACTTCTCCGTTATCCCAGGAGAAGTAATGGTATGTCCCTATGGTACCAGGCTTAACTGAAGAGGTGGAGGGTGTAACCACCAGGAGGAGCCCCAGAGTTGGGTGCCTCTTGAATTATACTTAGTCTAGCATCTTGATTTCCCTCTTTCAACAACAACAAAAAAAAAAAAAGCAGTAGATTTCAGACAATTTTCAATAGCAAGATATAAAAAAAAAGATGTTTCATTTTTGTTTTATATTAGACTATTTTTTCTATCCCTTGGATTTTTGCAAAATAGTATTTTGCAATCATTGCTGTTGTAAAGATATTTCCAAGTAAGAACTGACAAAATTTTGCCTTCCTGAGCCTGCTGGCAAATCATCAGCACCTTTGCTGCTAGTCATTGCTTTCCTCAAGTAGAATGAGTGACCAGTTCTTCCCATTTCACATCTGCCAAAGTGACCCCGAGTAGGAGTACAGCAATTCATTAGAATCACGCCAGTCTCAACCTACCAATTCTTGTGCAAATATGACCCACGTGAGAGCACGCACATCCACAGTGGCATTTTCAAGTCAAACAAAAAAACACAGCAGAAATAAAGTGCTCTAAGTTCCTAGTTTTCAATTAAGAAGCTGAAAGCAGTGCCAAGTATCAACCTGGCCCTCAGAAATGCTCTTCCCAACCATTAGAAAAAATCCTTCCAGATATGTCACACACGGTACACAGAATTCAGGCTTCAGAGGCCACACATCTCCCCGTAGTTCTCCCCAGATCTTTGAATCAGCTGTGAATGCAGCAGGAGCAGCATACTGAAAAATTGCCACACTTACTTCAATACCTAAATAAGGCCTAGAAGCCCAGCTCTGAAAACCTTTGAACTAAATCGTAGCAGTGAACTTCAGCCCACACCCAGCTGACATCTGAACCACTGAAAAACTAGTCCAATTACACCTTGTCTCAGTAGCAGGACTAGGCAGCTGTAAGAACGTGTTAGCCTTTTGTTATCACAACCAAACCATCTGAAGTTGAGGTCACTAGCCCTTAAATCAGATGCAGGAAGGCAGCACTTCCAGTCTTCAACAAGTCAGAGATGCAGCTAAAACTTCTCCCTTAAGACCAAAAAGTTTGGGCTTACCTGGGGTCATCTTTGTTGAAGAGCATAAACTGTAAGGATAATACACTGTCATCTACAGGATTTCATACGGTTTAACGAATCACCACAAATGCCTCAGTTCACAAGATGGCTTAACAGGTATTATCTGTGGGACACAGCTGCAACACCAGGTCTGCTCACATCGCAGATGTCTCCTGTGCAACTTGGGAGCTGCCTTTCCACTTCTGGCTGGGATGTAACAGGGTGATGTTAAGAGTTTACCATTCTGCTTTTGCTCTCTACCAGTCAAATAAAGATTCTCTTTGATTTCAAAATACTTAAAGTTCTTGATCAGACTAAGTCAACCTGATTATAAACAGCTTTTATAAGCGGCACCATGCCATTAACATACTGACTTAAAGAACACAATAAATGAGAAAAATCATCTGGGTTTAGCTATTAAGAGACAGTTTGCCTGCAGCAACATTTGCAAGGTACTTTATTTCTTTTCCTTTAGAGCTGATGTAATCTTTCAAGAGCCGTAAGATTTAGAAAGCCACATAACATTTCAGTTGTTTTCCTATTAGTGTACCCCATGCAGAGAAAACTGGCAATTATCACCTTTGTGGAATGTGGTCTGCCTGTGCTACATTCGCTTTGACCTCCAGCACAGGTCAGAAGATGTCACTTGCTGGAAAAGTCGGTGGATATTGTGTCATCCAAACTGAAAATACTGCCTTGTGCCTTGCAGAATGCCCAGGAGTCTTTTAAAATGTGCTGCTCTAACGCAAAGGAATTCCTGCATCCCCCCTCTTGCTGTGTCACTCTACAGCTGGGTTGGCAAAACATCTTACAGGACGTTCCTGCCTCAGGCATTTCCTTAGCCCTGCCGTGAGTAACACAGTTGTATTCATTTCTTCAGTTATCTAACTTTAAACCCACCAAACATGATCATGGTGCAGAGGTGTCATAGAAAGAAATATTAGCCTTGTTATATATGGTGGTGACTAATTCATCTTTGCAGTGCCCAAACCTTGTCCCTTAATGACAAAACGCCCGTCTTCAAAGAAATCAGGATTCCGGCCAAAAAAATCATGCAGAAACGTATCAAGTGACAATTCTAAATACCTTTTTTTTTTTCACTCAGCACCACAAATTAAACCAACCCTAGCAATTTATGGCTCAAGTCTAGCAAACATTACTATTTGCACAAATAAATCTCATTCACAACGCTCTCATGAAATCAAAGAAATAATTACAGTTGAAGACAATCAATCCGTTTAAGATCAGAAAGCCTGACTTTGTAGGACTGCAGAGCACGCACACCACAGAGCTAATCTTGGTCTTTTCCATCATCTGCAAGACGACAGGTATGCTGTGCAGCTTGGTGGCTGTGCTGGAAGCGTCTCTGTACAAAGGTTGATTAAGCAGTATTTCTATCGTCAGTGGGTTATCTGCAATGCAACCAAAGAGCAACCAAGGTCTGTTTATTAGCATATCTTTAGAAGGCATTTAGAGCACTGGGCACTTATTGAAGAAAACTAATAAATAAGACTACAAAAATCAAATCAGCAGTTTCTTTAGTGAGGAGTTACTGATTTTGAAAAGGAGTGAAAAGAAAAACATGAGCAGAAAAAGGAGCAAGTACGCCATTCATTTTTATTTTTTTTAAGAGGATTAGCTATCAGTATATAAACGTCACACAAGATCCCAAGATGGTGTTACTTCTCATCACAGATGTGTACCACAAGACTGGCCTCCTCGGTCTCAAAAACTGGTTTTAATATTTTTCTTGTTTGGTTTGTAACTTGACCCACACCTTCAATTCATGTTTTGTTCATGTAAACCTTTTATGCTGGATGACTTTACTTGTCTTCATCACCTCAGCAAGTCAGAAGGGAAACATTTTTAAAAGCTGTGGCATTACTCAAGCTGTGAGGTGGGCGACTCAAGAGGAGCGACATCTTAAAACATTCTGCACAGGGGCAAGCAAAAAGTCAATGAGGAAATACCATAGTTAGGCTCTTTTTAACTTGCTGCAAGTGTGAGACAGCAGTTCATTTCCTGATCACTCATGTGGAAATGGTAAAAATAATTAAGAGCAATGACTAATCACCAAATCAAAGCAAATATTAAATAAGCAAACTTGCTTTCTATCATCAAGTTTAGTGTGCAAATAAGCAATGGCATTCAAAAGTTTAGCCTTTAAACCAATTAAAACAGTAAGTTAAAAGAAACAAAGATTCAGTTTATGGCTACATCATGTTAGAACATCAACATGAGCTAGGGGAGCTGCTGGAGCTGTATGGTCAAGACTGGAACAAAACAAAAGGAATTGCTTTAAAGTCAGAAATAAATACCATGCCAAAAAAGAAAGTGAGTGTACATGGCAAAAACAAATTCTGCCCTTTGCTCATATCCTATCCCAATTACATTTCACTGCTGCTTCAGAGCTGGCGGTTTGCAATGACAATAATTAGATGCGCAGTCCAAGCAGCTCTGACCATCCTGAGAAAGCTTTCACTCTATTTCCTGTCCTCCACTCGGAGCTCGATTGGTTTTAGGGCTACCAAGGGGGCCCTTACAGATGCAGAGGAGGAAAATACATTGCCCCCTCTTTGCAAATGAGGTGTGCAGTCCATCTGAAAAGAGGCACACAAGCTGCTCATGGGAAGCAGTTTGCCTTAACACACCAAGAGGCATTAGGAAGTACAGAAATCAGGCAGTGGCTACAGGAAGCAAATTGCTGGAGCAAACGAGATGAGAAGGACAAGCAATGCCTGGATTCAGGAAGCTCTGTCAGACACATCCCTCCTCCTTCCCCCTGCCCATTTCAGTTGTTCTCTAGTATTTATTTGCAGATCAGCCTTCAGGATGTTGGTATTTACCAGCCCCTGAGCTCCCACTGGAGCCGCGCTCATCTCCGGTCGAAAGACACCTCATTCCACCCTGGCAGAGGCTCGTGTGCGTTTTGCAGGCACAACCTGCCTCAGAAACGCTCCACTGAAACCCATGAGAAGCTCCCCCAGAAGCTGCCTGCTCCACCAGAGTGTCTTCACCCTGCTCCTCTCCTCCACCCCAGTGTGCTGCACAGGTTCTCCACAAGGGGAATCAAGTCAGAGAAGAACTCAAAGTTTGGTCTACAAAGGGCTTGAGGGTTATCAGGCTCCTGAGTTTAGTTTAGAAACTTTTGTGAAGGTTTCCTCGTTCATCATATGGATTAGCGCACAAGTTTTTTTTTTGTAAAGCCCTCTAAGAACACAGTTCTTGGGGAAAAAATAAATGACCACCATGTTGATACAGAAAGCAATGTCTTACTTGCCCTGGTGATGGAGTCTGAACTCAGAATATCTTCCTCTGAGCTTACCTGGATTACAACTACATTTCCCAAATAATTTTTCATTAAAAATAAAAAATCAGGGCTTTTCCTTCCCAAGAGAAGTGTTTTCTATATAGATATTAAAAGTAAGCAAAATGCATTTTTCTTGTTTCTTTCTTTCAAAATACCCATTTCATAAGCAAGTCAACGGGCAAGACTGCCAGCATTCTGCCCTCTAGACAAACAAAAGAAGTCAAAAACAACTTTAAGCATTACTAATATTTTTCAGTAAAGAAAGACCTTGTGGCTACTCCTTGGGCCCTGCTCCCCACTTCAGACAGGAACTCACCATTCCCTCCTCCTCAACATAACCTGAAGTAGAAGATTCAGTCCCTTGTTGCTAAGCATGATTTGGTCCTAAACTCAATTCACCGCAACTAACTCCGGATTATGATTTGGAAATTCTGAACATTAGCTGTTGTACTAGCACTTGTCAACACTGACTTTGGTAAATCTGCATTTACAGAATCTTGTGCCTTATGATGGAATCTCGTTTCACAAATACGTAAAGCAATTCTTCTAGGGAGATCTCTGGCAAAGAGTAGCACGATATACTGGATTATATTCAGCTCTGATCTAAGTTCATTGAATTTAATCAGGGATAAGTGTAGCCAATTAGGTGTTAAATCCTCAGAACACAATTTGAACTTAGTAATCACACGGTTAGAATTTCAGGGGTTTAAGATGAGGCAGAGGAGAGCAAAGGCAGTAAGGACAGAAACTAGAACAAGTCATAATGCAAAGAAAAGTTTATCAATCACAATTGTTTCCATGCATTAGAAGTCTCCTCCTGCAACTGCTGTCTGAGAAGTCAACCATCTGGTTGTCTTTATGCTGATCCAAAAATATGTATTTGCTGAGCTGTTTCTATCATCGGCTAACCCGAGGCAAGGATGCTAGGACACCTGGGGACAGTAGTGTTGAGACAACACTTGGACGGGAAACATCAGCTCCAGGGGCAATAAGCCTTAAAAAAAACATACACAGAGCTACCAGGGTGGCCAGGAGGATAAGGCAATAAGAAGAAACGCGCAGACTGCTTGCAATTTGCAAAACACACCAACGCCTCTCCATAATCCCATTTCCTCCCATTGTTTAGAAGAGCTTCTACCAGGAGGGCAAGTTCTGAAAGCAAAAGAGCAACACGCCGTGCCGCTGTACAGATGAGAGGGGCCAGTGCATGATGAGCGCTGCTTTGTGAAACTGGGGGAGGTAAAAAGATTCAGGGATTTGCCAGGGCACATGCACTGGAAACTAACCCCCTTAAGCTGCACTCTGATCCAGCTCCACCACTACAATTGGTTTCCAGTTCCATCAACGTTCACAAAACCCCACTGCTGCAACTGAGCCCCTCATGGGCACTCTACCTAAGAAGAGACTCATCAGCATGATGGAGTCTTATACAAAGCTGCAATGCCTTATTTGAATAAGGGTCCCTCAATGGCATATAAAATGGATACTTTCCCTCTACATACTCGCAGCAGAAGGGTCACTTATTAATTACATTAACATAAAGGCCTATCACTTAAAAATAAGAGCAACAAGCCCCAGTAGCCTTTCCTATGGCTTTGAAACAATAGCTATACATAGGTCACGCATTACTCTTACACCCTACTGGGCAATGGCCAGTCTTCTTGCCACGTCCAGCTCCTCTAAACCAGGTACGTGTAGGAAAAACGCAGCAGAAAGATGAGCTAACATGGAGATCAGCATCAAGACAGATCAAGATCATTTATGCAGGACTATGATGGAAGCAAGACCAATACAAAATTGCTGGATCAGACCAAGAATTGTCAGGGGATTTTACCTGGGGTCTCAAAAATATGAAGAGTATTGGAAAGCTGACACTTAAGCCACATTGACGTAAATGGGAGTTTCTAGCATTGACTTAGGGAGGCCAGGATTTTGTACACACTGCTCATCAAACCCATAGGGATTTTGCAAAACTATCTTTTCCTAAGGGCCAAACCAGAAGGCAAAGTCTGTTAGAAAGGTAAGGACTGATGAATCAGGACATTCTTCAAAATACTTACCATGGAGTATTGAAAGTGAACTTATTCATTGCTTTATAAAGTTTACTAGACTTTCTACGAAGCAAGATTAGGAAATATTTTACCATAGCAATTTATCAGTTTCAGATCAGACTCGGGTTGCCAAAGACTTTGTTTTCAAGCATGCCCCTCATTGCCATTATTTCCTGTAGAACTTAGCTCTGCCTCATATATTCCAAAAATGTGCTCCTGAAGCTTGCATTGGTATTTCTTTGCGCATAGGACAGAGCCAGCTTTGAAGTCCATAAAACATCTGAAATCCGTACACCCAGTCTGATGCAAGAATAAAGCTCCCCCATATCTTAGAAGACTGGAATCATCAGAGGGAGTGTTTTCTTGCACCAAAACCAAGCCTTGCCCCTTCTCTGAGCTACTGACCAATGTCCTTTGGGTGCAACAGTTCCAGTGCTGAAAACATTAAGAACAGCACAAAACGACCTGGTGAACAAGCTGAACACGAGCCAGCTACGTGCCTTCGTGTCAAAGAAAGCCAATAGCACCCTGGGCTGCATTAGGAAGAGCATCCCCAGCAGGTTGAGGGATATGATCCTTCTACTCAGCCCTGATGAGGCCACACTTGGAGTGCTGAGTCAGTCCAGTTCTAGGCTCCCAGTACTAGAGAGAGACGGACAGTGGCGCAAGTCCAGCAAAGGGCCACAGAGATGATTAAGGGGTTGGAGCATCTGCCATACAAGAAGAGGTTGAGAGAGCTGGGACTGCTTAAGTCTGAAGAAGAAAAGGCTCAGGGGTATCTTAGCAAAGTGTATAAAGATCTGATTGCAGGGGGAGGGGTAGCAAAAAACACAAAACCAGACTCTTCTCAGTGGTGCCCACTGACAGAACAAGAGGCAAGGGGCACAAGCTGAAATACAGAAAATTCCATTTAAACATAAGAAAAACCTTTTTTACTGGTAGGTGATCAAATATGGGAACAGGTTGCCCAGAGAGGTCGTGGAGTCTCTTGTTCTTGGAGATATTCAAAACCCAGCTGGACAGGATCCTGAGCAATCTGCTCTAGTTGACCCTACTTTGAGCAGAGGGGTTAGACTAGATGATCTCCAGAGATCCCTTCCAACATCAAACTATTCTGTGATAAGCTATTTGAATACAATGCCAATTGCAAGATGGAAAAAAAAACCCACATTCAAACTTAACTACAGAAAGAATGCAATTCACCAGACATCACTTTATTCAGGTGGGTTTTTTTTTTTTTGGGGGGGGGGGGAACATCATGCATTTTACTGCACGCTTGGGAAGTTCTCTGGAACAACAACAAAAGCTGTCCTTCCAAGCACACTATTTGAAAACCAGATATTAACCCAAATGCTTCCTACTGGAAAACTAACTGCCAATATGTGCTAGGCAGATGAGAATCCGGAAAAATCCTTCTAAATTTTGGGATCCAACTTTCCAAGTTTTAGATTTGCATCCACCTTTGGAGTTTGAACCTTGTTTAGCTACTGATTCTAAGGGCCAGTTTTCTGAATATTCACCATTCACCTGAATTCACACCAGGAGCCAGCAGTGATAAAGAAGAAAATGAGAACTCTCATCTTGAAGCTGCAGCTATTCTCTTAGCTACTGCTATTGTCAAAAATGCTGTCAGTCTGCGCTTTAAACTGAAACAAAAGATGGTACTAACCCAAATTTATTATTACAGGACCAGCCTCCAAGATGTGAGGCTAGCCAAAACAAAACATCAGCCTCTGAAAAGGAAAGGGGTAGTGCAGTTTGTCTTCGATTATGACCCCCAAACAGTGGGCTAACTTTTTATATATTAAAAGTATTCTTGAGTTTTGGCAGAATGTTTTTTCTTGCTGTCGGTTGAGTGGTTTTCAGTTTAAATACAATCTGACACATGTTTTTTAGATTGTCAGTGTTCTTTCACACACAGTGTCTTTCCAACTTTCAGCCCTTTACCACAAGAATAACCTCAGCCTTTTCCCTACGTCCCACCGCGCTTATCCCTAAGTGACAAGTCAATCTCCGTTCATGCCAACAGGATTTAGGGCCTTTGGAACTCCTCTGCTATCAATAAAATTCCCTTCCACAGAGCCTTCCAGCATGACCTCTATCCTTCTCATCAGCTTCTTTCCACTTAAGAGCAGAATTTCACTTCAAAATGAAACTTTTTGCAAAAAGAAATCAAAAATATTCCTTACAAAATTGCTTTCAAAATAATAAAACTGCACTAAAAATTTTTCCGAACAGTTTTGGTTTGTTTCCCCAAGGAAAATTGCACATACCTATTGAAAAAGTCTGAAAATTATAAACTTTAATTAAGAACATAATGGAAGATTTGTGTTAAATAAAACAGCTTCATTTCAAATCATGTGAAAATGAAAAAAAATCTTTTTTTTTTTTTCCCCACGAAGTCCTATCACTACTGTTCAGCTAGTCTTGGGTGAGAAAACAAGGATCCTGTTTTTTCACAGAAGACAATGGACTTTTCTTGTTAAAGAAATCACTGGAAAAAGCTCCTCTTACCACACAAAAAATGTATCTATCTCAGATATCTAAAAGATGAGAACTGCTGAAAATAAGATAACACCTGTGTGTTATATTTGGAATATGGCTAAGAAAGTGAGTCATACAGGTTGCTTGACTTCAGCCAAGACAGAGAATCTCTCAGTAAATTGAGATCAATGTTTAGTTTCCCTCTGCTCTCCTTCAGTCTTCTCTCATCTTGAAACAACAAGACATTTTGTTCATATCATCATAGCGACACAAAAGAGCAGAGGAGACAGAACTGTATGGATAACAACACATTACTGTATTTTGGGTGACGTCACTACACAGAGAAGTTTTTATCTAGAAAAGTGAATTAAGAATTTCAACAACAGCCCTTGTTTCACCTTTACATTCCAAGAATATTTGTATAATTTTAAGCACATTTTGAAGAACACTTATTACAAAGAGAAATAAGACTGTAGAGAAATATACACAGAGATAAGCTTATTTTGAAAGATTTTGAGACATAACAAAAGTTGTTTTAACAAGTAAACCAGATATTTAAAAACAGCCCCATCTTCAGCTGGTTCAAGTGAGCTCCATAAGCCCTCCCAAGCTATGTCAGCTATAGACAGGACCCAAGTTGCCATTAACTCATTGCATGCGTTTTTTTCTTTTGTTAAAGTCAGGGTGCAAGAACATGGTTAAATAACTGAAGGATCTGTAGAAAACATGGAAAGACATATTTCAGTGTAATCAAGGCAGGTAATGGTCAATGTTCTAATGAATCAATTATATTTCAGAATGGACTTCTGTTTTGTTTTAAATTTTCCTCCCTCGCAAACGGCATGCCAACTTCAATACTTCATTCAATAAGTGACTATTAAATGAGTGCAAAGTTACAGGCTTGTTGGTCTCTATGACAGGCCATACATAATCACCATAGAAATATATAATTACACCTGTCAACCTCATCTCATGCAACTGATTCAATAACTAACAATGTCAGCAGCAGGCTCAGCTTAGAGGTCTCACTGTGTGAAAATACTCATACATGGCTAAACATCTTGGTATTTTAATTGCCTGTCATGCTGCCAAGGTTCCTATATTGTACCTAACTCCACAGCAACAGGCTGGAATGAGTAAAGGACATTTAATAACTGAAAAAAGTGAATTTATAAGCTCACGGTTACTTTATGGCTCTTACAGGCATTGCAAAGTATTCTGAAGACAGCTGGAGATGTAGTTGTATTTCAGGAGAACATAATGTTTTTTTTTCCTTGGGTAGATTGTGTGTATGTGTGTGCTGTGAAATAAAACCAATCATATAAATCTGAAAATTCTTTCTAATTACAGCTACTGAGAGAGGTCAGCTCATGCCTGGAAGCGTACACATGCCCAACTCGACAGGAAGTTTAATTTCAACACACCAGGAACGGTTGTGTAAAAACAGCTTCTTAAAAGCTCCTACAGGCTTTATCATGACATATTTGTTAATAGTAATTATCAATTTGATTCAATCTAATATTCTAAATTACTTTTAAGCTACCCTGCACTGAAAGGCTCTAATGTGCCCAAACGCTAACCCCACTGAACTCAATGGCCAGGCTCCCAGCACCCTTAGCAGCAGTAGGATTTACATCTACCATGGAGTCTGTGCTAATTGCACAAGATGACGACAAAGGTAAAGTCTTTGTGGCCTTAACTTTAACAGTGACAGAATAAGACCAAACTGATTGGGTCACAGAGAGAAACTAAGCAGAGATCCATGAGGAGATGAAAAACCAACAGAAAAAAACCAACAGACACTGGGAGCTGATGGGAAAGGCAATCAACTCTTCCTCAGGAAAGAGAAAGGAGCTAACAAACATCTAGCTGGTTTAAGAAAAAAAAAGTGTGGAAGATGAGGCTATAAACAGGTGGAAGGACTGCTTTGTATATGTCAGTAACTGGTACTCCCGGAGGCTTTGCACACTTCTGGACCTTTAATATTGCAATGTAAATTCTGCTCATACTTTCTTCCACACAGAGAATCCTCCACCTCCACAAAATTTCTATGTGAAATGTTAAACTGCTTTCAAATAATTCTTAAGTACAAATACTAAAGAAAGAAGGTGAACGGCATCACTGAAGAAATCTCATCTGCTTCTAGTCGCTGGTGCAGTAACAGAACGTGAGTGGGTGAGAATACACAGGCTGACTAGTAGAAGTAAAGTAACGCATCTCTACCATCTTGCTTGCTCTGCAGACCTCTCTGAACATATTCTTTCTCTTTGATGATGGTTTTCTGGGCCTCTTCACCCTCCCTCTGTATTTTGGTCGAGTTTGGCCTTATTTCTTAGACTTATCCAAAATGAACTGAAATCTTTAAAAAGAGAAAGGTGTAATTCCAAAATCATCAGAGAAAAAAAAAGCAGTGACCGTTTTCATCTACAGATGATGGTTACCAGATCTTTGGCAGTCAAACATGCAAGAGGGGCACACCATGGCAGAAAGATAAGCCACTACATCCGTGCTTGTCGCTGCATGGTTCGACACTGAATGAACACCGGAAGCGGGTGGAGACCAGATGTTAAAGCCTGCGAACACAGAACGCAGGAAAGTGGGAGAATAAAAAACAGACACTTTAGCTTGTTGCTTTAATTTACTAGAAATAAAACATGCCAGAATCTAGGAAACAATTAAGTGACATCATCTTTATAAGGTGGTTGCTATTATCAACCTTATAGAATTTATCTCCAAAGAAGGGATTTTACAGAAAAAAAAGTGTCTCCTATAAAGCCTAGTACAACCTCTTGTTTCCCAGCTTAAGTCTGAAAAGGAGCCTAGTAGTGCCATGCAAACGAGCTTTTCTGTTGAAAACTGGAGCAGCAGAGAATTTATTTATAGCAACATCCAATGGCCAGACTGAAGGGAGACTTCTCATGTGATTCTTTAAACTCTGAAAAACATTTAGATCTTCTGGAAGGAGGTAACTTCTAAACAAATTTGTACCAGAACTGTGCCATGAGTACAGAAGCAAACTCTAATCTCACCAATTGATCTGTCTTAGATAACGAGGCAAACAGGTCAGCTGGGAACAGAAAAGAGCTAGCAGGATACACAGGATGTACTTGGGTTCAAGAGCACACCAGGATGGGCTTCATTTTGCAGGCAGTGGGCAAGCACTGACCTGGCCAGGGTACTCACGTCTGCTGATTCCAACTCCAGGCTGGGGAAAAGATCCATTTCAGAACCAAGCCAGGGTAGTGCCATTACCAAGCCTGCTAAGAGAAAATAAGGTCATTGTATCCTGCTTCCCAACACAGCCAAATAGTTCCCTGCATGCAGGGCAGATTTCTCACTGGAATAACTGCATCCAACTTGCTTCCACTGTCTTTGTCGGAAATAACATTCAAGTGAGGAAGAAAAAAGTTGTGGTGGTTGTGCATGCATGAGGAGGCAGAGACTAAGATTTTCAGCTAGCATCAATCAGCACCACTGTGTTGAAGAAAACAGCTCTACACTGGTTCTCACTGTCGTGAAGCGAGCCTATAAACAAACACACAACTCAGAAGTAGGTACACTTGTGCCTCCCTGATCTTCTGGGTACGTACCGTTGCCATCACAAGCTGGTTCTTGGAGCTGTTCCAGAACATCAATCTAGCAGGCTTTCAAGTCTGCCCTTGAAGAGCTCAGCTGGCCAGACAACTTCCCAAAGGATGTATTTTCTATACCCTTTCAAAGCAGTGCAGCCAGAGTTAAGTCTCAGCTCAAAGAATTTTACAGAGTCTTTTATACTCATTGTAGCAATTAAGAAACAGGAAGGGCATTCGCCCTTCTAAGAGTGGTTCATGACATGGACAGTGTGCAAAGTTATACTCAGAAAGCCTTCCATCCACATACAGTTACTATCACCTCTGCCCATTCATTCTGACAAAACCCCAAAGCAAGGAGACTTTACAAAACCTTAATGGCATTTCATATCGGGATTTGCAGGCAAAGGTCTGACAATTTTTAAGAATTGCTTTTTCTATCAACTTACTTTATTTTTATTTTTGCTAATTCGGCTCATTTTTCCCCTGCAGCCAAAATAAAGTAACATGAAAAGATATTGCTTCTTTATAAACAATGAAAATGTCAAATTACTAAAGTTCAAACTAATGATTATTAGAATCCCTTTCAAGTGCAGTATTTTTTCCAAAGATAATTATACATTTTAAACACTGTTCACACAGCAATTGAACTTCCTAAGTGATTAGCTGAACGAAGCAAAAGCAAGAGCTCCCCCTTGAACAGAAAGCAAGGGGGAAGTCCATGTGGTACTGAAAAAAACACAAGTTCAGGATAGGGTACTGCTAGCCACATCCTTAGCAGGGCAAGTCAGAAGGGCTGCCTGATTGCCAGTAGAACAATGCCAGTTTACACCAGTCAGGGATCAGCTCCAATATCTGCAGCTGATTTTTCAAGCTGCAGACAAGGTCTAATTCAACTCCCATTAAAGTCAATAAAAGCCTCCCATTGATTACAGTAGCAGTTGGATCAGGGCCATATTGAGGTTTACTAGAAGCCAGATACAAGGTGTGATTACTTTTATACCGTCAGACATCAGATCCTTATTCATTCCTTTATTTACAGCCTTGCAAACAAGAAATTCTGATCACACAGTCATACAGAGCTCTATTTGCATCCTTGATTGGCATGATGAGAGCTGCAGAGAAGGGTTTGAATATGTATTACACAGAGCAGTGGTGCACAAAAACCTGCAGGACGCAGTAAGGCAATCAGGCAGCATAAAGAAATTGAAATGAAATTCCTTGGAGAAAGGAATCATTAAGTGCTTAACAAGCATCACTCCGTTATATCTGTTTTAGTGATGTTAGCATAATTTTGTTACCATCCAATCTGTTGTGATAGCTTTAGTGTTATCAAGATGCTAAATATTTTCTGGTGACATTTGAACAATCAAAAAGATTAGCCACAAAGCCCTCTAACCAGTAGCCCAATCCCTGTGAATAGACAAAAAGAAGGATCTATTTTCTGTGTGAAACAAAGACAAGATAGAAAGATCAACACAATTAAATATTAAACAGAGGTAATTACATAGGCAGCAAACTAATAACTCAAACACCCTGTATCTTATTATACATTTTCATCCAGCCAATTAAATTATACAGTATTGCAAATGTGCCTGACGTAGCCTGCTCTATGGTATCTAATTTAACCAACTTTTACTTCTGGTATAGATGCTTCTTACTACAATTTACATTGGGCCAAGGAAAGCATGTAGGACAGAGGTTTTGCTTTGTGCTAGAATGACAAAAGTGGAGTTGTTCATTAAAAAAAACAAAACCAAAAAAAACTAAGACCTCAAAAAGTCCTAGAGTCCAATATAATGCTAATAGATAGCCAGGTGCAACTCCAGTCTCATTTAAAGTGTTGACTTAAGATACGATGTACATGGCAACTTCAGGCCTCAGTGCAACACCTACTAACTAGATCCTTGGGTCCATACCTGTGAAAGAACAATATGCAGTTCCAACCAGCAGGCAGGTGTATCACAGAGTCAGTGGATGGTAGGCACTAAATATTATTGAAGATCAGAGCTACACTGAGCTACTTAAATGGAATCATTCACTTGCTTTAAAATTACACACCTGCTAGAATTTTTTTCTGAATCTGGGCCATAATGGTTATTTGCAAGTGATCCATAATTAAATGCAAACCACTGCTCCCAGCAGAACAGTAGCAAGTAATAATAAAGTTAAACATTACCCAGAACATCAGAGGCAAAGGATATAATTATTGCCATATGAAATATGGCAATACTAGGGTTTAATGTGCTTGTAAGAAAAGCTTGCAAGGGCTTTGGTAACACAGGGCTAAAACTTCCATCTGGATGAGTAAGGATCCAGGTGGAGATCTGACATGTTTTCAACTCCTTTGGAAAAACTCAGAACTTTGCAGGATATAGCACCTTTCCAAACAAATGCTATTAAGATGAAAATTGTTAGATAACAGTATTTCAACTCTCCAACTGTCTGACGAAGGCATGAATATTTTGTAGTTATTCAACTCGGTCTCATAAATTGAGATTTGGAGATGATATCTTGCAAGAAAAATGGAATTCTTTACCTGGGAGAAGAAGGAATAAGCTTCAGATGTTTTGATTAATCTAGTTAGTCAGGACATTGTAAGGTTCAAACTGACAGGGCTCAGAAAGCCCCTGCTAGCTCCAGGGCACACCAAGATAGGAGAGGATCTAGGTATCTCGTCAAGCTCGTCAAGAACATGCACCAGCCTTTGTAGCCATTAGCTCCTAGAAATCTATGGACGCTACTGCAGCGGGCTTTCACAGTAACTTTGCTGCTGACGCTGGAAGTGTAGAAGCTGCAGGCTCAGCACTCATCAGAGGACAGACTTTCCAACTGAGGTACAGTGTTTTCAGTGCACTTTCCCCATTAGCTTGAGAAGAGGAGTCTCAAAAGCTCCTGTTGAACTCTGAACGAGACAAGGGCAAAGGTTCAGAGACCAGCTGCTGGCCACACATTCCCTTGATTCTTAAAGAGAAATCTTTTCTATTTAGCAACTGCGACAGCTACTGCCCTTCCTTCAGCCTGAGCCCTCAGAGTAACATCAAGGTACATGCCCCCAGCTGTGGTAACAGACCTTGCTGCATGGAGTGCTATGCCCCTCTACTGGGGATGGGCCTCCGACAAAAGACACTATCTAGTGTTATTAAGGCTGTTGCTAAGACTTTTTTTTTTTTTTAAGCTCAAGCAGTGATCTTTCTTTCTGTTATGGTCAAAGGTCAAAATTCTGATTCTTTTTGCCAAAGGGAGGACAGCAGTACACTGAGTTAGTCCACAGTAAGTCCATCTGTGAGACAACACTGTTTTACAGCTCACTGTGGATACCAGAGCAGTCAGGAAATTTATGGAAAGAGTGTTCACAGGTAATTTCACAGTCACTGACAATGGCCACTAGAGCAAGCCCAAACTATCAGTTAGTGCCTAACTTACAGGGAACGCTGACTGGTGTGTCTGATAGCCACTTCCTCCTGTATCTTGAAAACAGGGGCTATTCATTTCATTCCAAAACATGCTACAGGTATTACTTCCAAATAATTTGATTCAAAAGGGTAGCAACATTCATAAGCAAACTGCTTCAGAATACTTAAAAAAAAATAAAAAAAATTATACTGAGAGAATACAAGAGAGCAGGACTCCACCACTCTGACCATCTAGGAGAAAATGAACTAGTAATCATGCATCTTCCTTGAGGCATCTCAAACAGCTTTGTGTTCTGCCTCAGCAATGAGCTAGAAGCCGCAGTAGCCTGATACTGCACAGCACTTCCGATGTTATTGTGTATGTTTGATAAAAAGGAGAAAACTTTCCCAAGGCACAGACAAAACAACCTCGTGGAACCTCAGCTAAGGGGGGCTAAAGACCAAAGATTTGGGAGGCCAGACATGGAAAGGAAAGCCCAAGCTTCTGAACCACAGCATGAAGGATCAAGAAGCAGTTGAGGAACTGAAGCGAGGCGTTGAAAAGCAAGGAAACTACAAATTTGGAAAGGGAAGATGCTTTTGGCAGTTGGAGAGCTTACAAATTAGAAAGATGAAGCCCAAATTAGATGTCTGCATGTCTAGCAAACCTGAGGATATAATCAAAAAGAAAAGAATAACTGCTCCTTCAGGGACTTAAGGAACTAGAGCTTTTTGAGTGACAGAGATGCCAGGTTATACTGACTTCCACAGGGGTGTGTGCGCATGTGTGTATATCTATATGTGTGTATATATGTATGGAGAGAGAGAGAGAGAGAGAGAGTTACGTGGTATCACATCTGGTGTATGTGTATACATGTCTTTCATCAGACATATCAGGTCATCTACAAAGACAGAAGAGATATTTATGCTCAGCTCCTGCAAATCCCTATCCAATGAGCCTGTAGATAGATAGTGCAGGCCACAAAGAACAGAAGAAACATAGTAAGGGACCATGAGGTTAGCATTATCTCAGTGACTGTCCCAGCAAGCTCTGACTGCGCTGAACACACTTGTAGCATCCACCTGACCTTTGTCCCCATGTACCGCCAGAGATGGTGAGGAGAACCCACGGGCCACGCAGAAGACCTTGATTCCACTCCAACACAAGGAACGCAATGTTTCCTTTCTGAACCAGCAGGAATGAATCAGTATCCAAAGCTGCTTCCTGGACTTCTGAGTAATTTAGAAGCTTTTTCTTGAATCACATTTCTAATAACGATTTTGCAGCTACTCCAAATCGCAAACACTTCAGCCACGTCTCAAGAGTGCCATTCAAAAGATGAAACCTCTTTAATCTTTTCAGTAGGAAAATCAACTTAAGTGGATAACTATTCTTTGTCATTTGAGCTGAAACCGGTAAATACTTGTATCATAAGAAAGCTTCAGACCAAAGATATCAGCTAGGGAAAAAAAAAAAAAAAGCCAAGGAGTGAAATTCTCCAGCCTTGATCTTAAATGTCCGCAACATCTAAAAGATTAAATAAGGATTTAATATATTAGTTTTAGTTAAAGAAAAACCACATTGTCCTTAGTAGACATTTCAATTTACTTAAAATAATTGTGCCTCAGTAGTTTACAAAGGAGTGATTACATACAATGTGACAACTGTATTACTTATTACCCTTGACATCACTTCAGTAAGGGTCATTCTAGTTAAATATTTCATTTGTTACAATGTCCATCTTCATCAAGCTATTTTTGAAGCAATCTGAAAATCTTAAAACATTTCTTTGTCTTGCAGAAAAGGGCCCTGTTCATTTGTTCCCTTTAATACCTAGCAAATTGCTGTAGCAATTCACAACATCCTTAAAAGGACACACAAGAGAAATTTAAGTAATTCACTAAAAACATCCTTTTCTCACTTTTTCAGTCCTTCTTCCTGTTAAACACACCACCTAAATCCAGTCTCTGACAGAGATGTATAGCTCCTTTATTAATAGTATCCTCATAAATATTCTGTGTTTGAATGAACAAGACAAAGGATATTTGACATTTAAATGCTTCTTACAATTTCATTTATAAAGCAATTCTCCTATATCAAAGCATGCTTGGTTACATGTGAAAAAAAATACAGCCTTCTTATATATTTCCATTTATGTCTTAGACATCACAGATACATCACCATTTTCTTAAACCCATAACGGACCAAATTCTATTCGTTGAATCCTAACCACCAGTGTAATGCCATTGAAACGTACACAGCACTAAGCTTCAGTATCCACTACCTACCTATAAATCTTCACCAAAGAAGTAGGTTCAGAGTATGTAGAGCTGTAAATTATAACTTCTTGTACGGAGCTCTGGGGAGTGGGGGAAATGCTACAATTTGCATAACAGATACCAACAACAGTAATACCTCTTGCTCAGCTAGAACGCTACTGTGAGTAAGATGAATTTTGTGCTTAAAGGTATTGGCATTAAGTCCACTTGCTCTTATTGTGGTCCTGACTATTTTCTACCTTGTCCTCCTTGAAGGAAAGATCATGTTTTCCGGAGAATAATTCTCCCTCAACAGGTGTAATGAGTACGTCCCTTTCTCTGCCTCCTGATGTCTCTCTATGAGAAGGCTCGTGAGTTAGGATACATGAGGTTAAGGCCCACCAGCCAGCAAAAGAAGAAATTTGCCTATGCCTAGAACCTATCATCGTCAGCCTTTCAACTCTTTTGAGTACTTCTAGCTCCTGTTGCTCATATACCTTAGATAGGAGGTATATGACATTCCTGAAAATTCAAGGGAGAGTAAGTTGGGAAGAGAAGTAGTTTTCCTCATTGAGTCGGCAAAGCCAAAGGACCTCGGGTTAGAGCAGTGGTAACATTGCCTCTTCAATTCCAACGTTGATTTCACCTTGGATTAATAGCTCCAGTCCAAGCTCAGGCATTCTCTAAACCAACTCCATTTGCTAAATGGAGTCAAAGCCAGGTTACCTTCCCTTCACTCCCAGTTTGATATCCACTACCATTTAGGGAAAGGAGGGGAAAAAAAACCCAAAGGTAGTTTCTATTGCCACAGTTCCCATCCATACCTGCAGAGATGACGTCTCCAGACCAGCAGGACAAGCATGTTTATAGCTCAGAAGCATGTCTTTGCAGCAACAAAGTAAGAACCCTAAAACAATAGAGCCGCTTGCCAGCAAGTTGTGACCAAGGGTTTGTGTCTGCACTGGAGTTTGATACTGATTCCTATGGATACTGAATTCTCATTAGCACTTCACTTACTCTTCCTGTAAATTGGGAAAAATGCTATTAAGTACTTTGAGACTTAAGGATGAAAACAACTATTTTTAAAGCACTGCATTAGCATTTATTATTATTAATAGTTATTATGTCTCTGCATACTGTAAATATTACTTCCTGCTTCTCACATCAGCATGAAATGAGCTACTGCATGGAAATGTCATTGTGCAGATCTCAGCACAGACGGGCTGACCTCAGCTCTCAAGAATTAATGCACAGCTTTAAAGCAAGTCACACCAGAAGCATGTATTACCTTATGGGTTTCTCTGTAAAAATAACCTATCCCTCTTTGAGGCATGGTTTAAAGACGGAGCCCACAGGACATAAATCACTGCTGCTAAAAATATAATCCCCTTTAGGACATCACTCCTTAATGGCAGCAGCAATCTTCACAGAAAAAGACACCTGCCCCAGCGACAGAGAATAATCACCTTCTCGAAAGCACGTGTCGGATGCCTGCTGGAGTTTGCAGTTCAGATTGCCAAATTTTCCTTTGGAAAAGACGACCAGTTACAAAACTCAAACCAAAATCCGTAATTTCTCTCAAAAAATACGACTACCTACTGAAAGGGTGAAATGTATTATAAAAGAAACTGTAGGGGTGCACTAAGGTCTCATGTGCAACCCTCCAGGAAGGGCCTCCCTGTTCTTGCATCCCAATTACCAACACAATCAACCAACAGCCACCATCACTTCTTTGCTTTGCTTCCCTAAGCTACAGGTTAGAGATGAATTCAGACAGTTAATGGTAAGTAAGAGATCTTTCTCAGAGTTTCTTTTAATGATGCATCAACTCATCAGCACTGATACAATACCCTATAATAGTGATTTTCTTTTCTATCAAAATAACAATACCATATTACAAACCCCCCTTTTCTTTGGCTAACCAAATTTCCCAGTCATCATGGGAAATGTTAAAATTTTAATACAGTTTCTTTCCAGATCTAAGTAAAATGTCTGATATTTACCATTTTTAGAAAAATGGAGACATTTATCTGGTTTCAAGCTTTTGATGACGCTAAACATTTTGCTTCAAAATTTTCCTTTCCTCATCCCATTCACATTCTACTGAACATTCAAGTTATTTTATGGAGCACAATCCATGCGCATCTATGGGAGAAGGTCAAACTGAAACACCCAACAGAAAGAGCGTAGTTCTAAAAACAAAAACAAAAGAACAAGCAAGCAAAAAACCCACTCCACTACAGATTTTCCCAAGTCAGCATTATCTTACTAGAAAGCTGTTTCTCACTCACCTGACCCATTTTGCTGAACCAGCAGAACTCCACTAACTTCACTGGGACGCAGCTGATTTCTGGAGATTTGGTCCATGATGCAGAGTACTGCCAGTACAGAATAGAACATCCTCCCAGGCTCTCGCAGAGGGTACCAAAACTTCATGCCCATGTCCCCAGGGCTCATTTTCTTACATTTATGAGGCATTACATGGCTTTTAAGATCTCCTTCCCTTCTCTTTATCGGTAAGCCTTTTCCAATCCCAAAATAAAGAATCAATTCAGGAAGAAAAAAAAAAAAATCTGCATCATCCAGAAAAACAAGACTTGCTGTTTGATATGAAGCCAGTTTATCCATGAGTAAGGCTGGTCCACTCTAGAAGCCCATAATAAGCGAGGCCTAACAGCTCTGATGATGAAAGGTATAAAGCTGAAAGGGAAGCTATTTGTAATACCTAGCTTGGACCATGAAATGACACTCCTTTCCCTACCAATTTTCCCACTCATTTGGCAAATGCTGTCCATGCTGCATTATCACATAGGCACAACAAAATTGGTTTTGTCATATGTTTAGGTTGTTTTGTCCGGCACTTTGCCATTTTGCGGTTTTTGCAATTAAACTGCTTGATATCAAAAGCAAAAGTCAATGCCACACAAAGTGCATCAGAGATAATGAAGTTAGTTCACAACCACTGTGCAAGACTAACTTAAAAAAAAATGAATGTTTTGTTTCTATTTCACAGAGAGAAGTGAAAAAGATATTGAGAAAGCTCAGGGAAAATGTAAATAAACATAAGAATAGTCATCCAAAATCTCAGACTTGAAGGAAATACCCTGAAGACATTATTAAAATATTCTGGATAACAGGCAACCATCAGCTTTTACCCAAGAGCAACACTAATTCTGGCACATCTCCTGCCTTCAGCCATCTCGGAGGACATGTGCCCAGTGCCGGTTCTCCAGGGCCCAGAGGCCATACATGCACAAAACATCCTTCGGAAATCTAGCCACGTCCCAGAAGTGGTCAAATAATCTTGTCAGCTGGGTTCCCCCACTTGGGTGCGGTATCACACTGACAAAGCACTAACGCTCCAGAATCCCACTCCTGTTTGATTGCCATCGTTTCAGACGCCTCCACAATATGCTCCTGGAAGAGGTGAGATATAAAGCAAATGGAACTGCGTCTTGCATGGAGAAACGTCCCAGAAAGCACCCAGCTAGACACTTTACGTTCCTGAACCAGAAGCTTCTCAAAAACGTTAACTTATAAACACAATCCACCTGTTTTCCAGGCGTCACTTAAGAACCAATGCCCCTTACCAAGCCCATGGAACAAGGCAGACGCCTCTTTGATTTGTCAGGGATTATTTGCCTTGTGGAGGCTTCCCTGCTTACTGCAGAATGCTCGTAGGTATCTGAAAGTATATCTTGTCCTCCTTTATACTGACAAAGGAGGGAATGAATGCCTCACATCAGACAATCTCTTATGTGTGTCCTCCTTTCCTGCCAACATCCTAGTTAAACTCTTTTTCTTTGGACTAGACAAAAAAGACAATTAAAGCTTTCAACATAATCTTGATCTCACCCTCCTAAATCAGCTAGTATGTCATCAAATGCCTGATATTGAAGCTGGCCACAAATTATCTGCCAGTATTTCTAAGATGATCTAAATTTTTCCACTCCCTATCATAAAAATTTCACCCATATTTTTAACATCTTCCCTCCATGACTTCAGAACTAGTTAAAATCTTTTTCTTTTCTTTTTTTTTTTTTTCACATCTTGAGGAAAGAGCCCTCAAATATCCACATTCCCAGAAGACTTGCCGTGCTGTATTTATTCAATTGCTGCATTTTGAACGCACAAGGAGGAAATGAAAGAAGGGAGAAAAGATGGGAGGTGGCGGTGGAACTGACTGAACATCCTAAATCCAGAAACAGAGAGCAAGTGCACCAGAGATTAGGAAAGCCCACAGGCTGGCTCCTTCCTCAGATGTACACATTCAGAAAACAGTGAAATTCATGGTCATGGAAAAGTCATTAGGAATTCACAAGTAAGAATCCTCCTGCACTTTTCCACCTTACTATTATCGCCTGGATAGATGGGCTCGCTCCAAGAACAGGCTCTAAACCTGAACCAAAATTAAAGGCAAAAGCCCATTTTGATTTCAACAATACAGTCCCATACCTGGTAGTAACAAAAAACCCAAATCACAAAAGAGCATGAGCACCCCACACAGGCAAAGGGCTGAAGACAGCCAGCCTGATTTCTCTGCAGCAGCTCCCTTACAGTAACAACAGAAAGCATAACAACATCCTCATTGGAAATTACAATGCCTGGTATCACTACTGCAGATAACCGAGCACAACAGCAGCATGTCTTATATATCCTTAGCCATCCACTGAAACAGATATAGTATTTCACAGCACTTAAGACTGACCTTTGAGACATGACTGCCACTCTAAAGCCCAAAGCTTCAGCTGAAGTTCACATCACTCCCTCTGAGCTGTAAGTGGCCTGCAGTAGAGAGGTACCAGTGAGAAGTGTTTTTAGCCATTCTCTGCTCCCACGCTCTCTCCTCAAATTAAAAGGATGTGGCAAACATGGAACACAAACAAATTCCCCGTGTTCAGTGGCACACACCACATTTCTGCCCATTATTAGATGTGACAAACACGAGAGGGGGGCAGAGCAAAGGGCAGACCACTTAGTGATCTTATCATACAAAACTTCTCAAACATGCTCAGTGCTGTGTGGGATTACTCAAGGTTTCCCATGTGGTGGGTCAGAAACACCTGAATAAATGCTGCAAAATGGCTTCCTGGGAAACCAAAAGCAGGGAAGAGGAAAAACCAACGCCCCGCGCAGCCCTATAGGCAACCGTCATCAGTGTGTCTTTCAGGAACACTCCTCCATCAGGGTCTTCTCTTTATCTGATCATCTTGTTACATTAAAACCATACAACTGGAAAAGGTGTTGTCAGATGCAGCAAGAGATCAGGCTAATGCCAAAGATCTGGGGACACAAAAACCTTGAGTTCTCCCAACCTTTTCCACCTTTTGCGACCAGGACACACTCCTGGAACATCCCATTAATGTCCTACTCCCCAGTGCAAACTGCAAGATGGTTTGTGCTGGGGCATTTCAGCCTTCCATAAGCAGAAAGGACAATCTGACAAAATGTGTTCCCCCAAGCACTATGTTGCCTGCAGCATGTACCTCTATCAAACTGCCTTCCCTGTAAATTCTACCCTGGGTCTGTAAGTATACAGAAATGAAGATCATGCCATTCAAAAGAGAAGGGAAGGCAGACTCTTGTCTATCCCAAGCACAAACGGTTTCTCCTTTCCCCCTTCTCTGGGCACGCCAGGTAGCCTGTCTCCCACTGTGCTGATGCTCCATTGTTTATTTGGCAAGCATCTTCACAGAGCAGCTTTCCCATGCGGCCAGCTCCCTTTCGCAGGCTCTGTTCTCATGCAAGCAGAAGGCTGCACTGCTGCTGCCTTTTTGATCTTGAGACAGAGGTGAGGGGGCTGGAGGAGAGGCACGCAGTGGGAATTCCCACCCTAATGCTACTGGTTTGCTTTTCAGGATGCTCAGCAGCACTGCACATGGCAATCTTCTGCAGCAGAGGCTTTCTGAAGAGGATATCCCCGTTTTCCTCTGTGACCCTTATTCCCAGCGTTTGCTTTCTTCCTATGTTGACTCCAGCGCTGCATAAGGGACATCAGAGCATCCCCACCCCCATGACTCCTTTGTACTGGCTTACGTGAGATCAAGATCTCCACCCTCTCAGATTGTTTCTCCTGTTGGCAGATAAGTGTAGAGAGGGAGGGCTGAAAAGCCCAGGCACAGAAGCATTTGTGTGAGCAACTGCCGTCGCCCATGTGGTTCTTGCAACTTGCTTGAGCTCAGCCAAACCATGCCAGGGATGAAGGAGGTTGCAAGATGTTGTGACTCTCCTCATGAGCATTCTCCTTTTACACACCACCTTCCCAGTGGAAATTCCAATTGTGCCTTTTCCATCAGTTCTACAGAGATGGTAGAACCTGAAAAACAGTAAGAGGGATATTTAACTGACTTTAGAGAACAAGCAGCAGCAGTGGCTGGAAAAGGATTACTCGACTTTTTCACATGGATTACAGGAAAGCAAAGACACCACAGCTGTCAAGCACAACAGTCAGAGTCAGAAGAAGAGAATCCTATTCTCAGCACACCTTACAAGCTTCCAGAGAAGTCAAGTCTTTACGCTTTGCTCGCATTTCCTCTGTTTCATAGAAAAGTGTTGGTGACTGCTCACAAGCATGCCATGAGGCTTAGTCTGCTCATACTGGTACCGTGCTTTGAGACCAAAGGGCGAGAAAAGCTTTGGAAGTGCTGTGTGACTCAGCAGCGACCAAAAGATACAGATGGACCTGGGATCTTCCAACTGTTTTCTAGAGCTGACAACAGGGGTCATCTATGAAGAAGGGTTAAAAACAAAAGTTTTGACTTAAACTTGACAGGCTGCAACATGAAGAGAAGCTGAGTGTGAACTCCTTGTGATCTGAAGATATTGAGACAAGATCTAGCTGAAGTTAATGCCAAAGCAACCTATTTAAAATGTTTCCTTTTGACTGCGTTAAAAAAAAACTAATGATAAAAAGAAAGTACAATTTTTATGGAAGAGCTGAAACAAAACCAAGAAAATGAGAATTAAGCCCTCCGATTTGATTCCAAATCACTTCAAAATTTGTCCATCATGAATTTCACATTCCCACAAACTTTGTGATCATGATTTGTGAAACGTGAAGTGAAAGAAGTGAAGATTTATGGTTTCACAGTTCAGCCAACAGCCAAAAGAGTTTACAAAGTGTTTTTCCCACAATGGCTTCTAGTCCTCAAATTTCATACTTTTCCCTCTGAATTTTCAAGTGTTCAATCTTTTCTTTGGAGATCTTCCTAGAAAATTCGCTGCTGGCTCAGCGTTTCCACACATCATTTCATATTCAAGTATCACTGCAGTCATCTTTAGCAACTTTCACTTATGGAAATTGGTCAAACCACAAAAAGTCACACCTACAGTTATGCTGTATATAGATACACAAGCAGACAGTAGCTCACACCTGGCAATGTGTGAGAGGAAGTGGCTAGAGATGTTCATGGACTCTGTTTCCACTTTTAGAAAGCAAGCAGGGATCTAATTAGATCCTACAAATGCAGACTGAAGATCTATGTGGCTTTACACGTCAATATTGTGGCAGTCAGAGCTTCAGATTAGTGTTTCAAGTGGAAAGCAAAGTAACTATTACAGTTTGTCACTAGTTTGCAAACACCCTGTTTCCCACCAGAAATATTAAGTATAGCCAGAACATTACCGTGCTGTATCCACTGCAACCACAAGGGGAATAAAAACCTAGCAAGAACACGGGCAGAATACACGTAAAAGCCCAGAGAAAACCATGTAACCAAGCGCCATATTAAAACATACCAGAAATCAGCCTCCTCCCTGCCCAAACAGAAGTAAAAAGAAGAATTTGGCTGCATTTCATAGCCAAGCAATCCAAAAAAGCAAGCTGTAAAATGGCCTCACTGTACCAGCAGCACTGCAAGCTCTTGCCACTTCATTCCAAATTTTGCAACAGCTGGTGCTTTTCAGAAAGGCTCAGAACCTGCAGTCACGTGATTCACCCAAATCTCGGTTCTATATAAAAAAGCAACACACACCATAAAAATAAGTTTCTAACTCTCACTTGCAAAGAAAACCTTGAAATAGGTAACAGAAACTGACCCAAAAGCTCATAAACATGACAACACATCCAACAGTTTAGAAAACAAACAAGCAAAAAGAAACACCCTCATGAACTTGAGGTTTAACTCATGAATTCTGAGCACTTAAGGTTAGCAAAGGTGCACAAACTCTTTGTAAAAATGCATAGCAAGCAGGCCTCCAAATTCCCAAATCACAGATACCACTCTTGTGCTCAGACAACTAGGAAGTGGCTGCTTCTCAGCATGTTTCTTTCCACAACTCATTGCTACTTCTGTCAGGTGCTGCCTGTTTATGGTGGAGGCCCTGATACAGGCTGCTGGTTGATACCTCTCCTCTAGGGTATGACAGTTCTCCATAACATGCAAAACAGTCCTTTTTCTTGAGAAGGAGCGGAGCTAGCCTTTCCTGTAGGAAGACAGGGATTTAGAAAGAGGCAAGGCTGGAAGAACCCACCTGAAGTCAGCAGTGCTTTATTTCTATTTCCAAACGCAGTCACCTTTGGGAGGGACCCACAGATTCCTCTTCACAGCAAGTTTGACAAATGAGAGGAGCAGTTGATCAAGGTTGGTTTTACACATGGGGTGATGAATGCAGCACCAGCTCCTGCTCCCTAACATGTCCATGGCTTCTATCTCACGTTTTCAAACAAGATCGCTTTGTACTTTTCCCCCAAGCTGCCCCTCCTGCTAGGAGGAGCTCCCAACAAACATCTGCAAAGCAACTTCACTATTTGCCTTCGAACTAGCCTTCAAAGCGTCCAGAACTGTCAGGCAAACAAACAGCTTGGCATCACTTAAATAGCTGCTTTCCGGAGAGGTGTCCACAGACCAATGTCCTCTCATCAGTTCCTTACACATCCCCATCTGACTGTCTTTGTGTTATCTCGTCTTGAGCTTACTTTGAACGTAGTCTGAGGATAGGACTAACATTTTATTTTGTTTCAAAGTACTCTATAATATCCTGGACCATGACTAAGACTCATGGGCCTCACAAAGCAAGTAACAAATTCTAAGAAAATCTACCCATTAAAAGTGATCTATGAATGTCTGTAGACTGTTTGCATGTGTTATTAATAAAAACTGGGAAACTCTCTTGATTTGTTCATATTTTCACAGACACATGGTAGTATCCCCAACTGATATACAGCATGATTCGGGCCACATCACCATGACCTTTTCAAAACAAACAAAAGACAATAAATCTAGAGTCACTAAATTAAACCATTTGAGTGTCTAATGAGCCAAGTGCTGCATATAACTGAACTGCAACTGACATGACTGCTCTTTGATACAGGTATGTCTACAGGACCAGAAAATGGCTGCAAAAACCCCACACCTCTGTTCTGTCATCTATCATGGAAAATTCTGTTTGCGGGCTCTTATGTCTCTACTTTCATAACCATTAGGAATTCACCAGATGTATTCACCCCTCTGCACTGATTCACCTTAGGGTCACAAGGGAGTCTCTAACCCCACAGTGGAGCAGTCAATCTGCCTGCGTAGCAGGGACACTATCTCACTCGTGGCTGCTAGGAGGGCAAGTTCACTACTATCATTTAGGCTATATTATTCAGTGACAAAACAATGGATGGGAAAAAGCTGAGCCACTAAGCCTCTCCCTGGCTTTTGCCCTGTCTCCGTTACCTGACAAGAACCCTTATTTAGCTGCATTTAGAAAGTGACACACTGGACATCTAAAACAAGCTCCTTACACTCTCTCCTAACAGCCAGTTAGTCCCAGCTACATATGGCAGGATAGCTGTCCCCATTCTCAGCATGCTCTTCACCAGCTCTGCCACTAACCTGCTGGGTGCCCAGGACAAATATCTCTGCTTCTCTCTGCCACCAATTCCACTTCTATCTCTTTCACTCCTAAGCTCTCTGGGAAAGGGCTTGCTTCTCTCCAACATTTTTAACTGGAGGCAGCAAGACCACCTCAGATTTACTAGGGTCATTAGACACTACCATAGTATGCATGGATAATAATAAGTATTTTAAAATACATACTATTCCTTTAGATTAGCAAAAAAATGAAATGATAATTAAAACAATACAACAAAGTGAAAAAATATCATCAAAATAAACCATGAGGATCCCACAAGGAGAAAACCGTGCATTTGGAGATACTATTTCTCCCCGAAAGTCACGGCTACTGTTGACTAAAGTTGACATGCAAATCCACACACTTGTGCTTCTTTTAAAAGACAAACCGTTTCTCAGAGGTATCGTAACAGTTTGTGATCTAGCAGTTGCTATGGCAGCTGCTTGTGTATCGAACAACAAAGTGCTGTGTGTAGTTAGATAAATCTGCTTAAGTTATATCTGTCCCAAGTTCCCAATGCTACACTAAGTTATTAAGCACCCTTAAAAAAAAAAAAAAAAGGAATGTAAATTGAAGAAACATGTTTCGACATTGAACAATGGTATATAAAAAAAGTCTTCTCTATAAACATTGCCTTTCATGGTATTGTCATCATGTACCTTTGCTGGCCTTCTCATGTCAAATTCCTACTATGTGACTGCCAAATACATGCAATTTATTCAAATAAACCAAAGTGATATTAAGATGACGTCTCAGTACAATAAAAGCAATTGCACGATCTCTGTGTATGTTTTAATTTTGAAGTGTGGTAACACTCTAGGCTTTCTCTCTCACATTTGGTATGCATTTGCGACAAAAACGATGTTTTAATATAAAATAAAGTGCCCTGAGATGTACCACTATATCGTTCTGTGTCTTTCATCTCCTACATCCGAGAGCCACAGCATTCCACGGAGAGCAGACTTCTATTATCGGACCCCACTGGCACAGTAAATGCGCGTTGCCCTCCTCTGAAAATAATCTCACCAGCACCAAGTTCCTCCATTCCCTTCCCCATGCCATTGCTTTTCATAAAGGGCTTGCTGCAGGAACACAGACGATTCACAGTTCGTTTGCATACTATAGAGAGAAGCTGGAGCACGCTTCACAAGTGTTTCATTTGCTCCAGTTGCTCGCTTTATCTCAGCAGGGATAACCAGCATATGAGCCAAGAGTCTTTTCCAGATGAGAGGTATCTGCCAGCAATCAGCTGACATTTCTCCATTTAAAAAAATTACCTGGTTTTTGCAGCAATACCCAAACATAGATCTATTCTGAGAAGAGAGCAACAAAAGCCAAACCATTTCACAAAGAAGAAAAACAACAGATTTGGAGATTATTGAGGAGTGAGGTCTGGGTGCAAAGAATCGTCTCTGTCTACAAAATGACTGAGGTTTAAGTGTTCTTTGAATGAGATATTTAGGCTCAGTTCATCAGAGCGAAGAAAGCCATGCAGGCATTGCTGATTTCCTCACCAAATTCCTTTTGCATTTTGTAGGCAGGAGCAACCACAGCACTCATGACTGGGGTTTCTGTTACCTTAGTGCCATCCACACTAACAAAACCGGGACTTGGCTGAGTCACAGGGTTTCACTGCAGACATGAGGAAAGGGAACTGGACTCCTCATTGCTGGTGCCTCATGGCTTCTAGCCCCAGGCTCAGGAAATGCTCAGAGGCAAGGGCAGAGCTTCAGCTGAGGTCACCTGAAGGAAGGAACCAGCAGCCACTTTGCACCAATACAAGCGTTCACAAACACGCACGTGCACAAAGGTAAACATTTTGTAATTCTCAGACCAAAATTAGATAGCTTCAGAATCAGTGAAAGAGCAGGGAAGCCTTTTGGGAGCCCAAGTCTTGCTCTTAAGAGCAGAACAGTATTATTTTGAATATTTTGGAACGTGTGCTCCTCTGTGCTGGACCAGCCCTTATTGGATACCAGTAAGATTTTGAAGATGCCCTTTCCTCACTTAGCACGGTCTCCCCAGAGAGGTGAGAACAGCTGAAATTTGTCAAGGCTAAAATCAGTAAACTTAACTCTGTCCTTCTGACCACGCACAGGCTCTCTCGCACATCCTTCTGGCAGCGAGCACCACAGTGCTTGGGCTAACACGCACAACGGAGAGGACCTTCACCTTTTACTGCTCTTCCACTGACACCATGAAATAAGATGAAAGCGTTGAGTTTATTCCTACGTTCTTACGACTTTTACCGCCCCTTCGCCACGACACTCGCTGCACTTCTTACTCTCACGGGGGGGGGGGGGGGGGGGGGGGGGGGTGCAGTGACCGACCCTATTGGAATGTCTCTGCCCAGGAGGGCAGAGCTACAGTTGCCATGGCAACACTGCCTCCAAATTTCCAGGCCTCAGTGCATGTAACACATTAACCTTATCATTTAATGGCTAGATACGTTTCAGGGTGGCATGTGGGCAATTATTTTTAAGTAGATTTGCAGAGGAGGACATTCTTATTGACAGGCAGTATTTGTGTACATTAAGGCTCTTCGTTACCCTGTCACTCGACCTGCTGTGCAGGGAAAGCTTGCATGTCCCTCCGAGTCCCTGCTCCAGACTTCTGCCTCCTTTTTGACTCATGATCCACAACAAAGCAGTGACCACTCCATTTACCCCTTTCCATTTGGTCTGACGGAGACCCTATACATGGATAGGCTGAGCTCACATTGACTGCCACTGATGTCCAGTCAGGAGGAGCATCTAACAGGATGGGGTCCTACAAGGGAACAAGTCCCACCGCACATAGGACCTGCCCTACACATCCCAAGGGGGCTCCCACAATCATCTGCCATTGCAAAGAGCTCTAACTACAGCCCTGGGGATGTCAGCGAGCTAATCTACTGTGCTCTGCTTCCTACAGAAGGATGCCAAGAAGGGACCCACAGGGTAGGTGGATAGCGCTAGGTGGCTGCATCGCAGCCCACCACATCACAGGGCATACAGCACAGCAGGCGGTGTGAAGGAGAGCCTGGCACCTTGCCTTCTCCCACCAAACCCACTGCTTACAGCTCCCATTTGAAACCGCCATGAGAGAAAACAAAACATACACCTCCTGTTGATCCCAAACCTCATGAAGCACGTGACTCCTCCAAGAACTTCTTGTTTTCAACACACTTCCTCTGTACAGAACTTCTGAGATTAAAAGCCTGCTCTGACCCCTCAGAGCACTGTGCAGAACTCCTTGGGCTTGGGAACTATTAAAGTTGGAAACTGATTTTGTTGGCTCTGTAATTTTCTTGACCATTTGCAGGAGTGAGACCCAACCACTTATCTTTTTTTTTTTTTCTCAGTCACTTATTATGAGCACATGGGGGAAGGAGAGAAGTGGGAGGAATCTATTTTATTTGCTGACCACTTTAACTTGTTTATTCTAGAAAATAGCATCCAAACATATTTTCCAAGAAAACAGCATGACACTAACTACCATCAGCAGCAGGTGTGGAGAGCTCTTTGCTCAGAAACTTTCCACAGGCTGGCAGGAAGACTGGCTTTTGCCAGTAAAGGAACCTGAACCAGTATAAAAATATGCGAGCTTATCACAGCTGCAGTGAGCAGCAACTCCTCACCAAAATATGTGAGTTTGTACATCTAATTCAGTATCATATAGGAGGCCCTTCCATCCATTGCTTCTCAACGCTTCCACCACAATTTCATGATTTTCAATATATTGCTACAACAGACCAACGTGTTCTACAAAGCCTGCCGTTACAGGAGCAGAATTCACTTCTATCTTCCCATTAGCATCTACAACCAAGGCTGTGTTTTCCCTGTGGGAAGTGAACCTCTTAGCTGCATTAAAAAAGACAGGTCACACCAGCTCAGAGAGTCCCAGAAGCTAAGTGGACTCTCATCAGTTTTCTTGGGAATAAAATTGGGAGTGTCCAAAAGGAAACCCACAAGCACATGGCACAGGATAAAATTTGCAAGCTAGTTAAATTTGGCTGCCTCTGTTCTCATTGTGTGTGTCCCATCACTGTAGAGCATCTTTCCTACTTCTAGATGTTCTGGACAATAAATATTTACAGGAAGGTCACTAGGGCATGGCAATTCCTGACAAAAGGGTTATATATCATCCCTCAGCCAGCAGCAAGCCCACAGATGGGAATGTACATGGGATGTGTAAGATACCCTTACCAAGAAAGGATACATTCTCTTTTTAAAGCCAATGCTCAGCTCTGTTAACTCACACCTATTGTACAGATAGTCTTGACAAATGCCAGCACAAGAGCAAGGGAACTACATGCCCACCCCACCTGTTCTTAGAACAGCTCAAAGTGCACAAGACAGAGGCAGCTGGAGGTGAACCTGCCTTGAGAGAATAAGAATGCAGCAAGCAGGATCTAACTATTCCAGCTGACAAACACTTACCTCATTTGACACTCTCAGTACGAACAGTTCAGATCAAACGGCATCACACGGCCTTCACTGGGTAGCGGTACTTAGCAAGGAGTCAAGTGAATGTGGTAGGACTGCTGGAGAGAAGCAAAGCAAACGCAACAGTTCCTCTTAAGAATAAAACCTGTGTTTAGCATCACAGATAAATTGCAATTACTCAGCAGTAATCAAGGTGCAGCAGAAAGCACAGTGTCCAGCCACTGCAAGGTTACCGCAGCAAATACCCACGGTGGCTGGAATGGGAGAATCGGTGCAGCAGCCGACATGGGCTCCTTCCACCGCCTACACAAGTTACTCTGGGCTGTGAAGCAAATTGCACAAAATGCAACGTTATCCTTCCAGGTTGCATTTACGGGTTGGACTAGGCAGAAGAACAATTGCTGACAGCCCAGCATAGCCCATTTTTATGAAGAGCAGAACCCAAATATGCATATGAGGCATAAAGAATATGCCTCCCTGTGTTTGCAATGCCACAGCTCTGCTATGAAGAATTAGTAGGTGGGAAAAGACCGCTCTGTCTAATAAGCCTGCCTGCTCTATGTTTATCCCCTTCTCTCTCTTCTGTCACTACATCCTTCCACCTCCCCACTCAAACTCCCCATAAAACCTCCAGCTGTCTCTGAAGCTCATTTATACACCCTGCTTCACTGCCCTCACTTGGCAGCCTCCTCACTGTGTTTACCGCACTTGGAAGCGAACACCTCTGCTGATTCTCACGTTAAACCTAGCTTGCAGTGGGCGCTTCGCCTCCTCGGTGGTGCACTTCCACCGACCCCAGCTCAGGAAGTCACTTGAGCATGACCAAGTGGAACCAGCTCACACCGCAGAAGGGAACCTGGGAGGGAGGGAAGGAAAGCGCTGAGATTTCCATGGGGCAGTTCACTTCTTTGGGTCACCGCTGAGGCAGACACTCTCCAGCAGAGCTCCCGGCAGGACTGGGGCCCTCCCTTCCACAAATCTTCACAGTCAAACTGCTCCAACCTCTTTGTTTCAAGTCTCTCTCACCCCCTGCCCTGCACAGAGAGATGATCGTATTCCTCCTTCTCCACCACCCTCTTCACTCCTGGGAGTTCTGTGATGTTTCTCCCCTTCCACCGTGACCCTGCTCCAAGAACCATTCTACCTAAAACCCATATGTCCCAGGAGGTGAACCCTTTGGGGCTGGCCATACAGTCCCCTAGAAAAAATGATGACTCCAAACACAGCTATGTTGCAGTCCCTGCAAGGAGGCAGAGTTGTGATGTGTATTTTTTCCTCTGCGGATATACCTCATTAACCTGTTTGCCTATTTTACTGCAGCCATGCAATAACCTGATCGCCACAAGGATTTTTCTGTAGTAACCTCTAAACCCTATCACATCTGCCTCCTGCTGAAGCACTCCCTGTCCACCCACCAGCACATGCTCTGTACATCACCGCTGTCTCCGTTCATTCTTACAGCTTATTGCTGTAGTCATTTGGACAAACAGTCTTCAGCTATGTGCAAAATCAGAGCAACAGCCATGCAAACATATTCAATAATGAAACACAAATTGCCCCACAATTCTACATATGGGAATGACAATCTGCACGTTATTCACTCCTTTCTCAGCCAGCCACTGCCTCCTCATCTGTAAAATGGGGCAATCGCACTTCTTGCATCTGAGTGACAGTGTTTGCAAACATCAAGAAACAACTCTAGAGAAGCCAAAAGGGAGTACTCTATTTGCATGCAAATTCATGTAAAAAATTAATTCTCATGTGGTTCAAGAAACATGATGCATACAAATACATAACTGCAAACCTAAGAAATTTAGCTTAAGAAACGCAGCCAACTCTGCTTTCTATACTGGTTGTAGGCACAAAAAAAAAATCTGACTCTCTTTCATTTTTAATGCCTCATTCAAAATCTAATATCAATCCTTAATTTTCCATTGGCATTTTGACTGCAAGAGAGCAGGGGACAAACAGGAATGGCAAAGACAATCCATTTATTTCACCCTTTCTTCATTCCTTGGGTCAGCTACTCCCTCTCTGAATCAGTGCTAGACCCGACTGAATAGCTGAGAATGAATCTTCCACAAAGTGTGGATTTACTTTTACTAAATCCTCTAAGTATTAAAGCTCTTCACACCATTTGGTCTTGAAGTGATGCAAGAGCGAGGTGTGGACACCAGTGACAATAAAGAACCATCTGGCAAAGTGAACTCCAGGCAAACAATGACAAGCACAAGTGAAAAGAATTGCAATGATTTCCACAAACATGTGAAATACTATAAACTGTGTGACTTAGCAGCTTCCTCCTCCAAGCAAGTAAATAAACATGTCTGCAGTAGGCTATTTGGTTCTGTCTTTTATATGAGCTGAGAATACACAGGGACGACCACATTTGCATTTTGCCTTTAAAAAAAAACATATGCAGATTGGTGAGCAAGGGGGGGAAAAAGGCAAGAAAGAAAGAAAAAAAAATAAGAACTAACCAGACTTCACTTTTTCTTGCTTCTTTACTGTCAGGGTGATGTACTGGAAGTCTTTATTTCTTTCAGCTTGGGCCCCTCAGTAGTTCATTCTCCTTCCAGCCTGTTCTCATGCCTTTCTTATCACCTGCTGAGGCCTTGATCATGGACAGAGCAGACAAGCAGCAGGGGACAATTAGAGAGGAGTTCAGACTTTGATCATTTGACCATATGTGAATACAACAGCTGACCACATGTTTTAAAAGACAACTAACTTAAAAGTATTAAAAAAAAATCACAAAGCAGGCATAGATACTTAAATTTACATTTTAATTATCTGGCACAATGGTGCATTCAACTTTTCAGAATATTGAATTTTTTCCTAAACGTACACATCTCCAAGAGGAAAAATAGCACTCCTCTGCTTCTCCAGAGCCTAAATAAGCACATTATCACTAAAATAAATACTTGGATGATTTAAAAATAAACAGACATCTCTAGTAACCTGTAGTTCATACTGACAGATAAATTTACAAATAATTTCTGCTATATAGACAACCCAATTTAAATGGACCAACCCCATATTACTTTATATTTAAAAATACTACGTATTTAATAGCACACAGACATATCACTATGCAGCACTTAAGTTTCTTTTTCAGAATCTGTCCATTGGCCTTTCAAACTTTATATAAAAATACAACAGGTTTTAAACGTTCAGTTATTGCAGGCATTCGGTTCTGACTGCTAACCCTCCTGCTTTTTCTTTTAGAAACAATGTTCATTTGCATGTCTGTGTTACTTTTTTTTTTAAATCTTTCTTAAAGTTATCAAAGTAGAACAGGTCCAGTTGCCAGCAGTTTAACTGCAATCGCCTGGTCCCAAATACTTGGAAAAATTCATTGTATACAAAAATTTCCCACAATAGAAGCTTTATCATCATTTGCGGAGATATACCATCCACTTATCTTCAGCACCTACCAGGTAATTAACATATTCATGAAATGGCTATTTACTCTCAAATAGGAGGATAATAGAAAAATAACACTAATTGTTTTGACAGCAGTTTGCTTAAGAGTTATCTGAGGGAACAAATGTTTCTTTTGTAGTTGCAGGAAGGCAGAAATGCTCTTTTCTGTAAACACTTCTGACTTCAGTTTTCCTTTTTTTCTGTATTTTAGACACGGCCAAGGAAAAAATATAGAGTCAGTAAAAGGAAAAGGGGGAGGATTTAAAATCATATTTAGTTTTATCTGAATAATAACGGTTTGCATATTTTTATCCTAATGAAAACCACAGTGTAATAACTTTTTGGAGAAGGAGATGCAATGTGCTTTGCAAACTGCAAACAGAACTATACAGCATGCTAACTAAATGAAACAATGATACTTAATGGTGCATGAAGGGTGTGTACATAATTTTTTTTAAGAGGCTTGAGCTATTACAACACATTCAAAGACTATTTTTTATGTTTCTCTGACTAGACTATAAAATGTCTCCTTCCTGGCCCAAGTCTGCTCCTAATGAGGACAGAGGGGTGAGGGCTGACACCACGGCGGTGAGCACACTCTGGCTTCGCGTAACTGCCACAGCAGGACACCGCAGCAGCAACCTGGCCACGTGTGGGATCGGGTCCTTTGGCGAGAAGGGCACTCACTGCCTCTGCTCTGCAGCTCCTGCTTGGCCAGAAGTTCATGCTACCACGCTGAGGCTAACTTCAAAACAGCTGCCAGTTTGCTCAGCTGTACTCAACGCAGCGAGTTTTGCCACCCAGCACAGCCAGGCTGACCTCTGAGAGGCAGGCTGGTTTCACCAGCGGTGGGTGCCCGCGAGCCCTGCCTGCCTGACCCCCAGAGCCAGCCACCCCAAGGGGGGCCTCCAAAGCAGCCAGGGCCACTCCAGCAAACGTCCCTCTTACGTGCTATCAGCCTCACTAGCTACCAATGCCAACCCTGTCAGCTTCACAGGCCACCCAGACTCGGACCCACCGTCAGCCACTGCAATCTAGCTGCATCTGGGATGGGAACACGGCCATTTTCACAACACACTTATCTCCTCACTGGGGTTCAGAGCCAGAAGAGAAGGAACACAGTGTGCAGCTGGAAGAGGGAAGCAAGCATAGAGAATCAAGAAGGAAACCTCTCCAAGCCTGGCAGCTTATCAAAAGGAAAAAATAATCAGTGCAATGTCTGTCTGTAGCCCACCAAGCCTCTCTCACTCTTAGTGATGAATTAGAAGATATAAGAGCTAATCAAATATGAATTTTCAGGAATTTTCAGCAAATTTGCCACTGGTTTTTCAGCCTGAGGCAGGAAGATGACTGGCTGAGGGCTTCTGGGCTTCCCCCGGTTCCCCTGGAAGGAACGTGGGTTTATTTTTAAAACCAAAGTTCACCTTCTCCACACCATACAACAGCTCCAGCACTCAAAAGCAATTGTTCTCACTGAGACTCTTCCTGCACCTAAGGGCTCTCTGCAATAAAATATGAATGCAGTATTAATTAAATATAGATGCAATTTCCTCCTCCTTTTCTCCTTAGCTACCACGAAGAACGCTAGTGTGGGCGCCTAAGGAAAGCATTGCTAACAGAGAACAGCTGCCACATTAATTAAGTACCGTGGTCTATTGGCCAGGCATGGGCCCAGGAACCAGCCACCTGACTTCTCCTCTTGCAGCTCACATACGGGTGCTCAGCCAGATGCTTTAGCACTCGCTCATCTTTAAGCACAGCAGAAGAAACCACTGGCTTCAAAAGAACGGGACTGCCACTGACCTCAATGGGTTTTGAATTAGCTCCTTAAATGCTGTAAGCATTGTCTCTAGATTGTAATTGCTCAAGTTTGCAGAGCATTTGGAGATATGCTTGGCAGTATTGCCATCTTTGGGAAAGGCTAACGGAAAGCTACTGCCAAGGAATAGTGTTGCTGTGTGTTAGCTGCCTAAAATTCCTACCCTGGCAGACAGTCTGCTCAGAGTGCTTCAACAAAACAAAGCAAACCCTGAGTCGATGGCTGCATTTTAGACTGCTGGGCTCATCCTAACCTCGGAGCCACAGAAAAGAGGGGGGGTTCAAACCCTCTCCAAGAACAGCGAATCCAGTGAGTCAGTGCAAAAGGGAAGGATGCTGGTAATAAAAGGATTATAATTTGCCTTCATTCTTGCACGAAGAAGACTCCAACCTGACTGGGTAATACTACAAAAGCACTTACCTCTGAAATTCCACCACCAGGACAAAAAGTATTTTAAAACAAGATTCAAGATTGAAGTGATCAGAACAGGGATAGGGCATGACTGGGACCCTGTAGTCCGCTAGCAACACCACTCTTGTATGAGTGCAGAGACCTGCATTCCTGACTTTGCACTGTGGCTGCTGACGAACCATTTCTTGTGATGCCATTTTGTATACCATGTGTAGGCCGCCTTCCTCCACCACCGCCACCTGCTCCCATTTTAGCCATTTACCATTCAATGTTCTCCATCTGTACAATGGGAGTAATGGTACTTCCTGACCTCAGTAATGGTACTTCCTGCCTCACAGGTATGCATGTGTGTCTGCATGTGTGAAGATAAATATATTAAAGATTGGGAGGCATTCAGATCCTGGGCCAATGGGAGCCATATAAGTGCCAATGAGACTAAGATAAATGAGGGCCATATAAATAGATGGCTAGAGAGCTGCAGCCCTGAGGCTACAAGCAAGAAAGGGGCAGAGGCAGAGAACAGCACGGGAGAACCGTGGGAAAGAGCCCTGTTTGAACTAGCTAAGGGAGCGTGCAAGTGCCAAGGGAATGCTGAATAAAGCCCAGCTCCCTCACCTTGTGAAGCAGTGCTGACACCCCCTGCCATCAGGAGGCAGCCCATAGAGGTGGAGGTGGGGTTGTCAAAATAAGCCTGACTTTAGATCAACAGCTGGTTAACGGAGCCCAGTCACGTGCATAAGCCCTCCCACGGCTTCTGAAGAGATATCAGGGATGTAAAAATGAACCACTGCTCTCAGTCTAGCTCCCAGCAGAGACAGGTCGCAGGCTCACCTGGCACTGATCTCCCCTCTTGGCCATGGCAGTTTCAGGTGGGAAGCAAGGGCTATGTGACCAGAAACTGTCCCACTCGCCCCACGGGTGGCTCCGAAGCATGGGGATACGCACAGTGGGGAGATCCATCCCCAATCCACCTCAGCATCCCCAGTCTGCGGTGGACTTCAGCCTCCAGCTCTGTCAATCCTGCTGCGAAACGCTTTATAAAAATGTCATAAATCATAAAACGCATCCCCCCTCAGATTCGCTGCCACTTCTGCAGCTACTGAGAAGGAAAAAAGGCACCTGGGAGAAAACTGGCCCACGAAGGTTCACAGAAGACTGCACACAGCGCAAAGAAAGAAAAAAGAACAGAGGAAAGGTACAGACTGTAAGAGGTTAGAGGAAAAAGCAGCAACATCCTTTGAGAGCTCTGTGAGCTTTTCTGCCTGGCAAGCTTTGGGGATCTCTCACAGCTTTCAAGAAGGCAGCGGCAGCGTTTTTCAGGAAAAAATCCTTCCATCGAAGGGCCACAGACTCTAGCAACCAATGTATTTATAAAGCAAATATTATGATGATCTTGTCACAGTGGGTCTTTAAAGCATCCCCCATGCCCCCAGCTGGCTAAGCAAGGGGAGAGACTGAAGATCTGCCCTCAGTTTCTTCACTGGTACACACTGACACTATTAAAGCAGCAACCCTTCTGGGCTTTATTACTTAACATTTCTATCAGCGCAGTACCCAGAGGCCTCCCAGGTCCTGCATAATGTGCAAACATACAGATGGTCCCACCCCCAAAGATATCTAATGGCAACCACAGAGCATAGAAAGGGGCAGGGAACCGGTGGAGAGGTAGTAACAGAAAACACCTCTACTGACTTTAAAAGTAGAGCAGTTGAGAAGTCACATAGCTGATTAAAGGACGGGACATGCATCTTAGTGAGAAATCACAGTCTAATTAGCTTATCAAAGTGCATGGTTCATACACACCTACATGGGAACCAAACTGTGATAACAGCGTTTCCCAGTCTAGCAATGGCCTAACAGAAACTGAAGCTAAATACAGGCTGGAAGTCAGTCATTCACCAAAGGTGATAGCAGTGGAGGTGCATCACTATAGTTTTTAAAGGAAGACAGCAAATTGTTTAGAAAAGCACCCTTGTTCAAGCAGAAATTAATTCATTTCAGGAAAATCCTGTAGCCTGTTTTGGAAGGGAGATCAGATGGGGTGATCACAGTAGAATTAAATACAAATTTCTCTGCACTTCAAAGATTAATCAGACTCAAAAGCATTTAATACTAGGGTTAAGGATGACCAAAGAAAAAGTATTAAATGCAGCAACAAAACACACACCCCTGTTTTGTTTTATAGGGAGAAGGGCAGAATTTGTACTTCTCTCCAGGGTCTTAGTCCACTTCAGGATAAAAATGAAAGTTCCTCAAATATTCCAGACAAACAGACTGAAACACACTGATACTTAATTTTTGCCTGGGGCTTAGAAAACTTAATAATACTGCCAGGCTTTGGGAGTCTTCAGCTTAACCCTCCCCCCTCCTCCCCCACACAAACAAATACAAGGGAAGTGATTTTAACATGTTGTTTTTCATTCTGAGTTTTTCTTTTCTCCTTGGCTAGCCTCAAACAAAAACCAGATCTCCTATATACCTACTTATATAACTCACTGAATCTGATACGGATGGAAAGCAGAGGAAGCTTTTCCTATGAGAGCTGAAGTGATCTTCTTCAAAGAGACTGACACAGCAAAGTCAGGATCCCCACAGACCAATGCAGGATGATGGAATAGCTTGGGAACCAAACAGCCCAGACAACTCTGGCCTGCTTGATGCTGGCTGCAGGGCCCCAAAAGGTACCAGCTATGTCTCCGCTCAGTAGTCCAAAAGCTACTGAAACTCCCATTAACCTGCAAGCCCAGCAAGAGTGTAGTTTTAAGGCAGGAAGTCATACAACAGTACAACCAGATCTCACACACCCAAAAACCACCATGAATTTTCTTTGAAGGAATGAATGTATTTGCACTCTGGCGCCAAGCCTTCACTCTACTCTTTTAACATCTGTAAGACCACTAAAGCTCTCAAAAGCCCCCCAAGAACTGGAACACTAAAAAAATAACTTTTGTGACGTACTGCATTTATTTATTTAAGATAATCCAGAGAGCTAGCCAGCCTCTGCTGCCTGGGTCTACCGAGCTGGGAGGAATGAACTCAGCTGGCAGCACAGGACTTTATCCTAGTACATCTACCATGCTCTCCAAATCATGACCGGCTGCTTTTAGGGCAGGCCTTACACATAGTAAGGTCTTTACCCCACTTCCATTCTTGTATTATGTCCTTTCCAGAGCTGCAATGCTAAAAAAGTAAAAGCAGAATGAAGCCACTAGTTTTATGCATCATATTAAACTATCTCCCCCCCCCAATCATATAATGCAGTTGAAATCTGTTACATACGTTTTCTCAGCATTTCTGCAATGTAAAAGAAGTCATCTGAGGTAGAAGGAAGAAAACACACTGTAAAGTCTAGCAGCTAACCACACTTATTAAAACATAATAAATCAAACATTTCACCTAAGCTTAGCCAAAACAAAAAAGTTCAGCAAAAAAATACACACTTGTTTAAGCCTCAGGAGATATTTACACTGTTACAGTAACAATCCCTTCACTGACTCAGGAAAGCATTGAGTTTTTAGAAAGAGGCATGAGAAAGGACTGCCTGCTAGAAAGGAGATCTTTGACAAACAAACCACTCCAGGGCAGCAATTGGAATAGCATTAGGGGTTTAAAAGAGAAAGATATTATGTAACCCTCTTAAAGCTGTTAGTTCATTATTTATCTTGAAAGTAACAGAGCCCAGTGCACTAGGAGGCAGAAACCCCATCATCCAGTCCTGCCATCACTGCTCTGCATGGCTTTGATTAAATCCATCTCCACTTCCTTGAATGTAGAATAGGGATAACAATGCGGCACTCCAGAGCCCAGGAAGATGACCAGCAGCCTGCTTTTTTGCTTTCAGACCAGCAAAACAGCCTGCAGGACAAACCGCCTCTTGCCCTCCTGTCGCGGCAAGATGCAATTCTGTAGCACTTTAAAGCATAGTTTGATCTTTCTCTCCCACCAAGCCCTGCAGGGCTCTGCCCATTCCTCAGTCTCTTGGAGGAAAGCATCCACGCCACAGACCGCACCCTCCACACCAAACTTGCACCTGAGCCAACGCGCGCTCCAGGATGAGCCACAACGGAGTAACATGGCACCCCAGAACCCGCTTCCCCTTGCATCTACATGGAGTCAAGGGCTGGTCCAGCTAATCAGCTGGACCCTTATCCTGCCGACTGCTTACACAGAGCTCGTTCCCCTTTGTCTCCCCTCGCAGGCCTAAGAGCCACACACAATGAAAGGGCACATCCCCAACAGGGGCAAGTGAGCCAAGACAATGAGGAGAACTAGATGCACGGAGATCTCCCCTTTGTGGTGCTATTCTTGAGATTTCAAGCGTTACAGAAAGGAGCCTGTAAATCATGAGGCGAAATGGAAACTTGGCTCTGTTCCCCAAGTTTGTCTTAAAAAAAAAAAAAAAGCAGCACTGGGCTCCCTGCTCTCTCCCTGCAGCCCGGCCACCGCTAGAGGAGGTCAGAGTGCCACAGAGAGGAGGGGTGCGACAGTTCCCAAAGCTTCAGGACACAAATTAAAGCCTAGCTTATCAGATACAGATTTTGAACTCTCTTTTTATTTTTTACATTTTCATACTTGAGGAGTCTGCTCAATTCTACTGGTCCCAAATCAGTCGTCATCACTTCTGGGCAACAGTCATCATTAATGATGCCAAATCATGGTATTTTTTAGAATGTCAGCTGCAGAAATCAAGAGGTTGCATGATATTTATCTTTATTTATACACGCATGCATTAAAAAAATTAAATGTTTCTATTCCTTGCAATTCACAGGAAATCCTGAAAACACAAGCTGAATACTTGGTGGCAAACAGCAGGAGAGCCTTCAGAAGAACATCATTTTTAACATAAAAAATAATCTGTCATTTTTAAAACCACCTCATCAGTTTGGGTGGGCCGAATTCCTGATTTCGGAGGGTACCGTACTGCCTATTTTGTGGGCAAGGCTGTGATGTTGGCAGAACAGAGGGGAAAAAAAAGCTGTCTATCATTTTGAAAGATGACAAAACTGCAGACCTCAGCCAATTTCAAATTGTGGTTGCAGTTCCAGTCACATCATGTTTACCTATCAACCGAGTATTCTTAGAGCCTTAAGAAAGAGCAGCATTGTTGCTAAAGGCTTAAAGCCCACCTCTCCAAAGAGTACATTAGACTGTATCCCACTTAGTGGGATACCCTCGGATATACTGGAATTTAAACTGCTGGTCATGCTTTGAGCATGTTAAAAGCTCAAGTTCCCATCACCCCGCAGGACTCACTGAAGATGCAGGGCTCGATGTTGTGTGTTACTGCAGAGTTTGCACTGCTTTGCAGACAGCTGATGGTCTCATTCTCTGCAGGAGATGCTTGGATGGAGTTCCTGAATAAGAGCCACTCCAGCCAGTCAAGAAGCATATCACAAAAACAGCTAGTCCTAGAGCTCTGTTACAATCCCCAGAAAGGGAAAATTCCCATGGTAATGCTTTAAGAATTCAGCCAGAGAGAATGGGAAAGTGTGCATTATTAAGTAACTGCCAACAGCATGAGTAGGCATTATGCATTATGCCAACTACAAGTCTAATTATTCATGTCTATACACACACATCTATATAAACACACACATAGGCATACATATATACATTTAGGTAGAGCACCCTCTATTTTTCAGCATTGCAATTCCTTTTGCAATGTTTTTTCCCCCCACTTAGGAAGCCCACGCTATGATCCATCTCCTGTACATAACAAGATCTCTATTAAAAAAACAGAACAAAAACAAAACACTCCCCTCTTTCAATTGTAAAAGCAAGTCCTTCCACAGCAAATATATCAGCTACAGCGCACAGCAAGAGTCTAGAACTTTGGCAAAAGCAAACAATATATAGTTATTTTTCTATACATGCATCACAGGCATTATGTTCGGGCATCAGAAACAACATATATTCATTGATATAGGACAACATTTTTCCAAGCATTGAGTTTTAAAAACTTTTTAGATAACAAGTTCTTCTCCAGCCTTCAGAGTGATTTCCCATCTATAAAACAAACCACAATTAGTAGCTAGAACTCAAGACTAAGAGTACTAGAGCACTGCTCTTTTTAATGCATTTGAAATGCTAATAACCAAACCAGACCATGAGTGAAGTTTATCACAAAAAACTTATTTTACTCAAACAGGGTATTCCCACACAATGGTGACTATTTTTGAACTTTAAACAAACAGTACTACTTAACTGTAAAACAAACTCTACAGTCTCTTGCAAATAGCTCCATCAGCTTGGATTAAACGGCATCCATTTCATGTGGAAAAAGGTACACCATATTCGGTGCTGAACTTAGCTATTTCAAAAATTAATTAGGCAATTATACTCATGGGGAAACTGCTCTAGTAATTTAGCTGCTTAATCAAATCCCAGGTACCAAATTATGGACCTGATCCTGCAGTTCTTATTCAAGTCAAACTTCTATTGATGTCAGTGGGAGTTTTGCCTAATTAAAGATCAGGACATACGCGTGTGCAAGCTTGCTTTTAAACGACGGCTTTGAATTTAGTCTTAGGAATATGAGTACGGCTCTGAATCCCAAATCATTGCCTGCAAGTTTCTCACGTGAGACTAGGGGTATATTAATATATATTTTTCCAAGTCTGCCTCAAATTAACTTCCAACTAAATTCTGGAGGTTTAGCTAAAGAGTCTTACAAGGCCCAATGACAAGTTGACCTAGTTTTGAATTTTTTTAAACCAATTAACCATATCGTTACAGAGTAAAAAGGAGGTTGTAAAAACACTGACTATGAATCATGCTCAGCAGTGCTCACTGGTTTTGAACCGTTGTTTGGCTCAGTGCTGTCCATGCAAGCTTTCTCCAAGCGGTTAGATGAGTAAGTTCATTTATGTTGTTCCCAAAAAGGGATCGCCTCAAGCACGAGGATTCTGGGTGATGTGCCCAACTGAGATGAACAGGCTGCAACATAGAGAAGCAAGGAGAAGCGTTTGGGGGAAGGAAGAGGAACAGTGTCCTCCCTCAAGCTCTTCGCTCCAGTCTCCACCACCAAAGCTGCCTTTGTGGGGTGCACTTTAGCCAGGAACAGGCTGGACTCACAGTGTCATGCAAGAGAACTGTCTTCACCCCTGGCTGCTCATTTTGATGTTCCTGACGATATCAAATTTGATGCCTTCCGAGCAGCTGTACTGACATACTCTGCTGATCTTGCTTCTTCAGACGCCTTGGCGATGTGTCAAGGGGCATACAGTGAAGCATCACAAGCTAGCAAAAGGTAAACCAGATTCAGTCAACAAGCGATGAATCTGGTGGTGCAGAAGACTGCTAAACACTGACAGTTGCCTGATTAGTATAATATTCTTAAAGGGGAATCCCTTCTGCCAAAAACACGTGGCAGAGGATATATATCCCATATCCCTTCTACTCAATGGCAAGGGCGGGCAGCAAACCTCATTTCCATTTTAGCAAAAAAGGAATAACATTTGATGGAGAGCACAAGGTTGTCTGCATGCTTGCTAGGCTGAGTTACGGCCTTAAAACGTGAAGGACAAGAAGCTATGCATGTCTGAAGATAGAAGGAAATCACGTTTCTGGCTAATATACTGGAGCAATTGACCATGAAAAGGTTACATGTTAGGAAATAATTATCTCTAGATACAGCTACTGACAGGGTCAGTGTCCACAAGGATTATTTCCTATTAACCCAGTGCCCAGTGGAAGGGAGGTGGGTCTTCAAGCCGTATCCTGGGCTGCACGCTGGCCAAACATTGCCCTGATGCTAACGGCACTGTGCGCACCAAGTGGCCCAGCAGCTGAAGCAGATAACCAGAAGTGAAGGGGTTAAGTGCCTGTCACAATAGAAACCTCTGGGGGCACTTGACCTTTTCACATTTTTTATTCAGGAATGAGCATTTTGTGCCTGTTTGAGGAAGTTCATCTACATTTGTCCTCATTCTTCACCCTGTTTGCTTATTGTCCCTTCCCTTCACTCAATGCCCAAGTGTCCCATTAAGTACCGAGCAACCTCTGTTGATGAATATGAATTTAGGGCAAAGTTACAGAGGGGACACAAATACTCCACATTGATCAAGTGACTTACAGGGTATTTTAACGTATTTAGGGCATATGTTTCTGCTGAATAGCTTCCTACACATATAATGCTCACCTGTCAATACTTTAGTATTGGGGGGGGGGGGGCGAAATCACACATGTGAATAGAAGTACTCCACTGGTTTGAGCAACAGTCTCACAAGAGCATTTTAAAATGTTTTAAGTACTAAAAAACGCTAACACACAGCATTGATTTTCACATGCAAAACAGCATGCCACAATAGAAGAGGCAGGGATACCTGCCCTTGCTCTTTCACAACAGTTCTACCAGACCACAAACTCCCCTGTCCCACGAGAGAGGATCTGCAAACCTCGCTGGCAGCAAACCAGTCAAGATAAATCCAGTATGAGTTTGTCACTGTTTGTTTCATTTAGGGGCAGATATTTTAAAAAGTACAAGCAACGTTCAAGAGCTTGATCCTGCTGGAATCAAGGAGAGTTTTGCATTGGCTTAAATAAGAGCGAGCTCTAGTCTCAAAGCACGTGTGTCCAATTTGTAAATATTTTGGGTTCAAATAAAAAACAAGTCTCCAGTCTTCCCTGCATGGGAGTTTCAACCACATTCTTCCACTGGGGGAGAGCGTCAGGGCTCAGACAAGAAAGAGTTTCTGAATGATGTAAGTGAATTGTCCTGAGGAGACTGGCATTACTGTGAGCTTTGAACACAACTACAGACGGTCTTTTATAGAGGCGCTCCAGAGGGGAGATCCTTAGATGGGTCCTTTAATGCCTACCCCCATATGCAATCCAGATGAAATTCTTTATCAGATGGGGCCTGGATCTTGCTCCCATTAGAAATTTTACCACTGAATTCAGTGGGAGCAGATCGATTTGTCTTAAATACTTGTACAGCTTCACTTATCTCAGTGCTTCAAAATAGTTATCTGTCATTCTTTTCAGGAAGAGGAAAACTATTTTCTCCACTTGGCATATGGACCACAGCCAGGCCAGGTGGCTTGGCTACATGTCACACACAAATCCAGGCCAGGAAAGGCACTTAAATCGAGGTCTTCCAAACCTTAGACGAAAGTACCATCCCTCATCCTGTCACCATCATGGAATCACCTTTGCTTGGTAAAGTGAGAGAGAAGCCAGATGAGAGCAGCCAGCTTTCTTCTCCTGTTTGGACAAGGAAGAAAAGAACTGCACAAGAAGACAATATTCAAAGCACCCCTCACCTCTTCCTTCAAATAATTTTTTCCCCACCGGTACCCTCCTCAAGGTAGCATGCTCCTGGCCTCCTTCAGCTGCTACTGCTTGAACAGAAGTCAGCCCTCCACCACTGAGCCATGCTACAGTCCTAGGAAACCTCCAACACGACTCATACATCTCTAAGAGCAGCTCTCCAGGACTCCCTGGCTTGGCAGTCCATCCCAAAATAAAATCAGCACTTCAGTAGACCCACCAGTATAAAATCAGCACTCTAGCCAAATATGCCAGGAACTTCATTCACTGCCCACAGCATCCCAGGGGTGGCAGGCAACATCAAACTGTCCTTAAAGCACACTCACAAAAGACCTTTCGGGAGGATTCACTGCAGAGTAGGAGGCAGGTCCTGGATTAGGACCAAGTAGCAATGGAAGGAGTCTCATGTTCAAGTAGGAACATGCCCAATCAGTGAAGACCACAAAAACCCTGAATTACAGAGACCTCCAGAAAATACCCTTTGCACAATTCCCATGTGCAATAGACAGGTATGCTCCTCCAGAGTCAACATCGCACACCGAGGATCTCGCCCCACAGCTCCAGGAAGATGGACCAGGACAGGGATGGGGCCAGGCAGCAGAGAGGAGCAATACTGTAGGAAGCCATTTGCTTTGGACACTCTCGCATACCAGCTCGGCCAGTATAAGTGCACTAACTGAGGTTAGACAGTGTAAACACACCTTCCCGCGCCAGACTTCACAGTTGCCTCCTTGAGAGACAGCAGCACACAGTTTTCTGGCAGCTTCCTACTTTACCTGTCTATAAGCCATCTGTCTGCTGCACCTGATAGCTACTAATAATCACTTAGCCCATGGCCGCTTGAGCATTAAAAAGGAAGGATTTTGAAAGCAAAACTGCCTCTCCAAATGTGTGTTATTGCCTACATTTCGGTTAGCCCCAACCAGGTCTCCCATTTCTGGTCCAACATCCTGCCCAATGGCTCCCCTCACTTTTTCAGGAGTACTGACCCAAATACATAAATGAAACCAATCATGTGTTGTCTATTCCCAAGTATAATGGCATGGTTTCCCTTGGGGTCTGTGTTTCTTGGAATGATTTGAACTGGAAACCAATCTGCCTGTATTCACTATTGATTTATTTTGTAAAAATCAGTCATCCCTAAAGTAACAGTGCCTTTCCATGTCCCAGCCTGCTGTTTAGTGACACTAATCTAAAAGCTATTGATCACTTGGGTCTCTACAGCCATAACACATCATTCTAAGCGCCTTCATGTAGGACTATATTTGCAGCATAAGTACTGTAAATGGCAGGGTTGCTAATGCAATCAACAAAGATATATTAATATAGATGTAACACTTGCACAGTAACACAGCATGGACAAGGGCCAATAGAGGCCAGCATCAAGAGGAAACAGGTGTGGTCACTACGAGAGAAGATGCATTTATTTGAATACAAGATAGGTTGCAACCTAATTTCAGTCAGCAAAGAAATCCAAGGCTGGACACACTAGTTAGGACTTCCACTGACTGAGCAGAGGTATCAGCACTGGAGAGACCACACTGGCCTTGTTCTGCTTGACTTCATGTTTTTTGGATGTTCACGCAGTCCTACACATACTTTTGCTCTTCTCTCAGGGTTGCTATCCCCCCACAGGAAACATGATAAGCAAGCTGTTTATACCGCATATTAGATCTGCTGTTGAACAAGTGTTGTGCACTCCAGCCCCTACTGTTTTTAGCAGCTGGCACCTCTGGAAGTCAAGTTCTTCATTAACTTTCTTCATGCTCTTCTGCAGCCTGTATGACCACGAAACTGGTGAGCTCACAGTCATAACTGATCTGAAGACAACAGACAGCACAGCAGCTGGGAAGACCAACAGCATTACTGTGGACCTGCCTCAGAGTCACTCAAAACAAGCCTATGCTATTTCAGCTAGGTCCCGTTCAAGTACAAATATGAATAAGTACATCAAATTAAGTCAGAAACAAGGTCTCTGGAGATGAGAGTCTAGTGCATTATCCCAGCTGACACATCCCAAGAGCTACAAATTCAAATTAGAAACATGTTGCCCAACATAGACATAACGTGTCTGTGAGTCAATAGCTATCAGCATGCACTGCTTTACCCAGCAGAGCGACAGGGAAACGTGGCTGTCCAGTTCTCTCTTTCAGTGAGAGCCGAGATGTGCCTATTTTACACGGCATAACTCAGTTCTGTTGCCTGGAATCTGCTACATGCCCTGTGCAACAGTATTGCCTTATGGACCAAAACAGGGCATTTTTCTCCAGAAAGCGACACCAATCATGGCAACTGGACACCTCTGGCTGACATTTTTAAGCAGCGTGACACAACAGCACTGAGTAACATTCTTCCACAAACAGCTTTCTGGAAACATTTGTAACCATTTAAATTTCCCACCCAAGAAGTTTTGCACTTGTTAGTTTACCTTATGCCACAGGTTTTTAATTTAGCTGTATGAAAAGAAACTTTATATGCCACAAATTTTATATGTTAATGCCAGATGTGAACACACTAGCACGTGTTTTCTCCCCCTTGTGCTGCACTTCTCGGGAAAGGATGCTGTAATGCTGCAGCTCCAAATCCTCCGACAATCAGTAAAAGTAGTGGCAGCCCCTGCAGCCAGAAGCCCCTATCCCTCAGCATTTCTCAGTGCCTCTGGGGAATTCCAGCTGGCAAAACAATCTGCTAGCACATACTTCCCAGCCTTCTGAGCACAAAATATCCCTGGATGCAAAAGGATTAAAGACAATAATTTGATTTGCTAATTATGAAAGATAATAAGGAAATTGCTGAGGACCACGCACTGTTTATTGCAAAATGAGAATGCATCCCAGCTGCTTCAACATTTTAGGAGAGTTTAGGTTGTTAATGCAAACAGCCTTTAAATTAATGCAGGTGCCAGAATTTTTCTGCTGCATAGACCAGAGACGAATAAATACGAAAAGCTGCAACTTCTTTTGATTATCATTGTTCCACTTTAAAATCTATGAGCTCTCTTCTCTGTGCATGTTATTGTTTTTCTCCTGAAGTTAAATATTTTTTGCAGCTCCGTTACCAGTTATTTAAATATAACTCCATGAATGCTATCTGCCTTTCTATATTATGTGGATGTTTGCCTTCCTGGACTTCCACCACTCTTCCCCCACGCATCCCAGACGATGAGCCACACAACACTAAACTCCATTAATACTCTAAAGCAGCTAAAAATAATATTGTCTATTAATGGCGTTAAATAGCTTGCACACATCAAATGACAAGCGCTATTTTCTTGCTATGATCTGACCAAACACTGCTCTAAGCCGCAGGGCCCCATTTCCCAAAGCCTGGGCTACAGCCAGTCAGGAACTCTGCCTTCCTCAAGCCCACCCCTCGCTTTCACGTTGATCTAGTAACAAGAATGGCCACTGCACATTCAAGGGAAGCAAGACAGGTACTGGGGACAGCCCAGGAGGGCAGAGCAGACCTTTCCTCCATGGGAGCAGTGACCTCAGCAGAAGTAGAGAGGACAGGAAGATGGCAGGACAGCGAGTGTATGACTACCTGCCTCAGCCTCCAACTTGAACCACTGTGAACTAATTCTTTTCAGAGCAGAGTCCATCTTTAACAGCATACTTGCGCAATTCAGAAGCACATACATTTGCCCCCAGCCAGCCTGCTTCAGCCACTCACTAAACATTACAACCTTCACCAGCGCGAGGGAGGAGGGGCCCAGGGCAGCTCTGCATGGTAGCGCAGGAGCCACGAAGGGGCCCACTTCAGTTTGATTTGTTGCGGCAGTCTAGATGCGAGATGAAATCTGAGAGATGAAATCTGAGCAATTTCTTGCTTCTCTTCTTTCTGGACAGTATATTAACACTATAAAGACTGCTGAACAGTGGGGCTTCCCAACTCCATTATTGTCAAGGCCTATTTCAAAGGCAGTGGCTGAAATGCCCAGTGCTGCCTTTGTTGCTCCTGGACTCAGGTCTCCCCCGTATTGCACTTCTGTCAAACCACAGGGCTGAGCAAGTTAAGAATAAGCTTTCTTTGGAGGGCTGAAGGAGGGAGGGGGGGGAGACCTGAGGAGTACCGCCTGGGCCTACTCACAGTACCCATTACGCTCACGCTACTCTCAGGTTCCTTGTGTGAAAGTACGAGAAGCAGAAACACCGCAACAGATGCTACGTCTCCCAACTGTGTCTCAGTCCTGCATCTGACTTCCAAAGCATCAGTCTGAAAATATGCCTTGGTCTGTGCTGTAAGGGGGTGCTGCAGCCAGACTGACTGGAGCGGGCCTCTCCTCCGTCAGTCTGCTCTACCTGCCACCACGCATTCTGGTCAGAGAGGAATACTAAAGGCCACTGGCTCTGTATTTTCCACCTCCAGGAGGAGGATTACTTGTCCCCAAGATCCATGACAAACTTGTTACAGACAGTTTAAATTTGAATCAACTAGTCAAGAAAGTGGAGAAAACGTATTAATTAAAACAGCTTTAGTCATGCAGAAAAGCTGCCAGCATGAGCGTTTTAAATTACCTGGGCACACCTAGCGGATTTGCATTCCCTCGGCCCAGATTTGCTCTGCCCCACAAAGCCACATCCATTTCATACTTCCATCTGAGTGAGGAACAAAAGAGGCTGACAGCCCAGCACCACCTTCCCCACTTGGGGGCTAGCACCCTTTCCGAGGGATTTTTGTGCAAGTTTATGCAGAAACCTTGCTCTTGCTAGATGCAGAGGCAGGAAGTTTGGATTCTTCTATAAAACTAAAGACTAAGGCAAAAAGAGGGTTTCCAGAAACAAAGGAGGTGGAGTCATGGCCAGCAGGGGGGTAACTGCATTCCATTGTTAAATATTAACATAAAATAAAGCAGTAGAAATGAATGTCCATCAACAGAATTAGAAGGAACTAAGTGGGTTTAAGAACAAAAGGTTTACTTATTTAAATTACAGGAGATGAAAAACAGCTGGGAACGCAATTTATAGCGCAAAGTACAAAGCTACAAGACTGTTAAATGCAATTATATTTCAAAGTACTTTTCCCCCTCCATTTTAAACTAAACATGTACAATCATTTTAACTAAAATAAAACTAATGACAATGTAGCCTTTAGATGTTCCATCCCTTCTCCCAATCGCTTTCAAATTCAGCTCATCCGTTTGCATTAACTACATAGTTTGATTTCCCCCTCCAAACAGAGGTCGGCCTTTCAAACAGGAGACTAAAGCTAAAAGAAAAAAAAACCCACCATGAGCAAATCTTTATTTTAAAGAATCACCTCTCACTATTCAATTCACAGACCTTAGACTGTACTTTCCTATTTGGCTTTATCACTTCCCTGCACAAAGGGATAGCAAAAAAACAGTAATTAACAGTATTTGACAGTAATTGACAGTAATTAAAGTTACCATTTGTTATATTTGATTCGTACATTTGCTCATAGCAAAGATGCCTACCAGTAAAGATATTTGAAGTATTTCCCTCTCCACCACCTCTGTGGAGAAAGAGTTCCAAAATGCTCAAAGTCTTTGGGCCAACAGGGCCTAGCATTAAGATGAAGGCTGCATCATGGGTAGGTTGTCAATATTGCCCAGGACCGCCTTTATTGTGCCTCCACTAATGCCTGCAACACTCCAGGTGAAATTCTGCCTCCCCGAGACACAGGCATGTTCCCCTCAACTCCGGCAGAGTCACCCTTTCCCCTCTTCTGTGTCCTGGAGGAGCAGATCCCAAGTCTCAACTGTACCAGGCAGCTCCATCAGCAGGCCCAGCGAGTCCTGGCTATTACAATACTTTAATTCCAGTTACACTCCTAGACCCTGCCCAGCAGAGCACTGAGACCCCTCTGCCCCTCATGCCTTACCTGATTAGACCCTTTATTTCAGAGAAGAGGGGGTTTCAATTTCAGCATAGCAAAGGGTTTATCGCTGTTCAGCAACAGTGCATCTCAAAAGTTCATTACTTAAGGTCATGGAACATTCAAAATTAGAGCCAAGAGATGTTTTTCAGCCAAAATTTTTCAGAAATCAAACTGCTAGTACAACCTAAACCAACTTTATCTCATCATTAGCCTTTATGACAAAAAGAAAGTTCAGAAACTTTTAGTTACACATCGATACATTACATTTCTTAATGTTTCCTTCCATTATAATTTTCAGGCTCAAAATGCTGTGAAAGGCTAAGTGAAACTCTTTTGTCTCAATTAAAAATTTCAGTAGAAATTATTTCCTTCAAAACAAAATTGTTTGCAACTTCTTGGTGCGATGAATTCTTCTTGGTTTAGGACAACTCAAATGAAAGAGCTACTTGTTTCAGCTGCCAAAGAACTTAAAGGAAAATAAAAATACATCAGTCACTCTTGAACATACCTTTTCAAAGTTAGGAACATACTTTGAGCATTCTGGGCTGCAACAAGTTCTTAGTTCCAATTCACATAAAAAAATACTGGATGGTACCAGCCCATGCTAACGAGCTATAAAAAACACATGCACAAATAAATTAGTATATGCTCTTGTCCTGATTGACAACCTGTACCAGATGTTTCAGAGAAAGACACAAGAAGCCACCTTGAATTAAGACAGCTGTGAGATAATCTGCCTCCCACCATGGGTGTCTTCCTAATCCCTTAAAACCTGAGGCAGAAGGTTCAGTATCTCTCCAAAAACTTTGCAGCAGTTTGTTTGCATTAACTATTATTAAAGACAAAGCTAGCAGCAACAGGTTTTACAAGCCCTGTTTTCAGTTGCTTACTATTTTGCCAAACTTTGGACGGAAAGATGCATGCCAGGTACCTTTCTTAGGCTAAGCTTTTGCATTCTCCTTTGAAAGTTTCTGCAAGAGATATTTACCTAATTCTCAAAAATGGCTAGAGGAATACATATCATTCACAGTGAACACTGTAACAAATTCTTGCTGACCATTTTAAGGCACAGATAGCTTTCTAATAAAACAGTCCCTTGAATTTCAGTGGGGAGGGAGTGCTGGTGTTAGGGCTGTGCCTTTTGCTAATTTGAAAAAAAAAAATTGCATTTGGCCAGGTTATAAATCTTTGGGGAAGACAGACTCAGAGTTCTCTTAGAACACCATCTGCACAGAACAGCCTCCAACCTGGCTCAACAGGGGCTGAGCTGGATTTTCTCCTCCCCAGCTCCCTGTAGCAATGGGCAGAAACGCCAAGGCTCAGGATGTCACTACTCTCAAGCTCCTGCTGCTTCTGGTACCAGCACAACATGAACAGGCTGCAGAAAATATGGGCGGTGAGACCCACATCTGGGAGAGCAGAAAAAAATAATAATAATCAAGGAGAAACATTGAGTGGGAGAAGCTGAAAGCTCACAACTTTAGAAGAGGGACTGATGCTGGGGCTGGGCCAAGGGAGCACTGCCTGTGGAAGGCTCCAAACATGAAACTCATGAGAGAAGCATTGGCTGGAGGAACCACCATGAAATACTGAAATCACTGAAGGTGACTCTGAGGACAGGGACAGAAGCAGCAGGTGCAGGCCCTGGTACTGATGTAAAAGGCACACGGAAAAGCATGGGACAAGACTGGCACAGGAAAGAACTCTAAGAAACACAGGAAGAAGAGATCAGGCTCACAGAGACAGGGAGTGCAATGAGACCACTTTCCCGCAAGGGCTGAAGTAGAATCAGGAGTTCTCCCTTAGAAAAATATATCCAATTCCTAAAAGGTTCCAGTCTTCCTCAACTGGTTTTGACATGAAAGCATGCATGTGTTTTTCAGTTTGTTCTATCACAAATACGGGAACCTATGAATCTGTTAGGATACTGAAGTCTTGATTGCTACAAGGTTGCAATACTTTGATGCAAACGTATCAAAGAGTGACACCAGGCAGAAAAAGCCTGACCCCTCAAAAGAGTTGTTCAGCGCCATGCACAGAGGTCATGGTAATACTTCATGGACATCCCTAACAGTGACATTTCCTTATTTCCATATACAGTAACACTGAACTTCTTGTTAGCCATCTAGGTGTTTAATTCAATATCAAGATCTTGACAGGCTTCACTTCCAACCAGCGCTGGCAGCAACAAATTCCACAGCTTAACTGCAATTTCTATAACCCAGACTATACTGTAACCATTACTACAGAGAATAATTCGCTAGACAATGGGGCAGGACAGCGAACACCAAGACCACGTTTCACATGCATGGCTTGTTTATACATACAGTTTTACTGGCTTAACACAATATGCAATCTTAAACCAGTTCAGCCAACAAAAGCAAAAGGCTGAGCAAACAATGGTTTTGTTTAAAGTAAACCTTACTCCGGCCTATCTTAAACAGATTAGGAATAGATTATAATGAAGATCTCTGCTGGGCCACTCCACACAGTCTTTTGGTTTAAAAGTGAAAATACACACCTAGGAAATCCACAAGCAAGACAGTTTTTGCTGGCATACCTCAGGGAAACAAGTAAGGCAAGATGCTCAGATGCTAAAGTACTTCCCATCCAAGCACAAAAAAGGAAGTCAGCTCCTAAAGTTTAACTGTAAACTAGATGTGGGCAACATAAGTGCAAAAAAGTGTCCTGACCAAAAAAAAAAAAAAGAAAAAAAAGAAAAGAAAAAGAAAAGAAAAAAAAAAAGAAAAGAAATCTAGTTCCCAGGAAATGACTGTCAGAAGAGGGGCCTTATTATTAAGACACTATTAATTTTGTGAAATGAACTATAAAGCATTCTGTAGAACAATTCCACATACACTGCACTCAACAACAAAGGAGAGGTTGGTCTTTTTAAGGGATGCTTTGGTTTTTATTGGATTTGTTTATTAATTTGTTTTTAAAGCCATAGCTCTGTGAAATTGTTTTTTGTCCAAAAGTCAGAATTCACAGCGTGAACGTATGAAAGAGTCTTTAAAGGATCGGAGCCTTCCTGTATTTCCCTGCTACAGCCTATAGTCTATCCACTAGAGAGACAGCAAAAACCTCACCAAAACCAGGAACGCTTTAATAATAAATAAAAGCTTTCCTGTCACTGGAAAATATTTTCACCACAAAAAGTAATGTATTTTTAATTACAGCATCAAACATCACTTCTGCATGGGGAGGTCTGCCTCAGAACGAACCCTTCACGCAGATACACTGCTCACACTGTGACCCCATCTGGCCAAGCACCAGGGAAGCGACACCAAAGCAGGCTCTGTCTTACAGCCGCGCAGCACATCTGCGTCAGGGGCTCTCATGACCGGGATTTTTACCAGTGCAAGTAAAGCAGGTAGTGCTCGAAACTCAGAGATGGTCTTTCCACACAAAAAAAAAAAAAAAAACAGTGGCCAGGTTTGAGTCATCTGATCAGAGAAGCAACTGCTTTACTACCCTACCTCCCACTAACGTGCCATTTGTGATTGATTCCTGCACAACAAGACCAGGTGAAACACAGCCAATTTCTGAGTCCTTTCCAAAGGACTTTTCAAGCATGAAGCCAAAAAATGAGCAACATGTGGAAATGAGAAAAAGAGCCACAAACCAATTCCACAGCCACCAGTGCCAAGGGCAGGCACTAGAGGGACAGGGGGCACAGGCACTGGAACGCACACTGCTCAGCACAGCAGTGACAGGCTGGGCCACCAAGCCCCTCTGGAAACCCTTCTCTGGGGCAAGAAAGGATGCGATAAGAAGGATGAGACTGTTTCCTATCAGACCCCAGACCTTGGACAACTACCAACTTTAGCACTGTTTCTAACACTAGTGCCAAATTGTGCAGGGATATTGCTGTAAGCGGAAACATGATCCTTGTGTGAATTACCTGGTGCAGAGAAAGACAGCTTAACAATGTCCTTAAGAAGCCACATAGACTCCACTATTATTGATTAAAGCTGTACTGGGTTCTCTGAATTACACACCAATGGTTTTACATACCTTCCTTCATGAGGATACTATTTTTTGCCTGGCTACCTCTTAAAGCTTATTGCTGATTTTCCAATCTGTTGCATCAAAAAAATCCTGCAAATGCTGTTACAGGCCATAGCTAAGCATCTGCAAGTTATAAAACATTTAAAAGCTTTACATTTAACCTATCTATTGGCAATAAAACATACTCCAACACAAATGCACTATTTGAGACAGATGTTTGAAATATGAATGAATGTTTGAATATTCAGTTTTAAATACTCATGATAAAAGAAGCTGCAGAGACATGCCATTGATCTAATACTTGTTTGCACATTCCTTAGGGCTATGCATGAAGCATAATGGGATTTCTATGTTCCTAAACAACAAAAGGTGTAAAAATGCCTTTTCAGTTGCAAACTTTGTTCATTTATTCCTCTGGCAAAAGAATGCAAATCTTAAGACACTTTTTGTGCACTGACATCAAGTCTTTTTCACACAAAAAAGTTCCTTACAGAAACAAGAAGAAAGTTCAGAATAAAGTCATGCTTCTTCTCTTCCCTCCCCCCGAGAGAGAGAGAGAGAATTTCACTTACCTAAATTGTACCTGCCAGCTAAAAGCAGAAGCTATTTATTTTAGTGAGTGACCCTAAGCTAATTTTATATATACATATACATATATATATATAATGCACTATATATATATATGAAATGTCATTAATAGGAATGGGTTTGCAAGGTCCAAGTAAAACACTGATTTGGTTATGGTTAAGCATTCCGTATGTCTACTCTACGCATTTATGCTACAGCTCTGTAGTTAAGTGACAGAACCTGTTCACAGGCAGAAATGGCGAAATGCCTCTACATTAAAGCATATGATAACTGGTAGCTTACAAACATGAGCAAAAAGTTATTTTGGATAAAGTAATATTCATCATTAATTCGTCTAATCTGGCCTTTTCAATCATTTTTTCAGGGCGGAGGGCTTTCCAATTGTAGAGCGGAAGGGGAGCTTTGTTTTGATGCTACAAAATTGCACACATTTAAAATTAATACAAAAGCAGGAACTGAAAGAATGGGGTGGTGGGAAGCATTTGCAAGGAGGAGCGTAGGGAAACAGTGTTAATGTCAGAATCAATCCTTGAGCTATGAATAACTTAACTTCAAAGCTGATGCTACTGTCTGACTCTGAGCACCCTATGTCTTCAAGGAAGATAAAGCCACATCTGTAGTCAAACCAATGTTTAATTCAGATTACACAGAACAATACAGAATCTTGACTGGAGCCAATTAAACTAAGCTTTCACTGACTGATAAGAATGCCATTCTGAGTCCTTTCTGAGCACCACAAGGAACACAGTTTGAGAGTGTTACAGTCCTGAGCCTACATTTATTGACCTAAGACATTTTTGTACTTAACACATCAATACCAGGATTTCAATGGCATTTGATTGCCAATAATAATTACATAACAATTACTACTCTATTGCATAGCCAGCCCGTACTTCCAACTTCACAGTCTGCCATCGGAAAACAAGAAGATCCAAGCAGCAAGTTATTTAGAAAACACATTAAACAAAGGAGCAGAAACACAGATGTTGCAGAGCCCCGGAACAGCACATTTTGTTTCCTAAAGCAGCCCAGGCTGCCCTGTTGTCCACTGCTTCTGCCCACGCATCCTTGCACCCAGGCAGTAGGAAATACTTTTTCCAGTGACAGCAGAATTAATCTAACATTCTTCATAGTATGGTTCCTTCTCTTAGCAGATATTTTCTTTTCAAAATGGGAAGAATCTTTACTTCTAGTAGGGACAAAACCCCACAGCTCTACAGGGACTACATAGCTGTAAGGAGAACACTTTCTGGTGAAAAATGACGTTTCCCTAAGAGATCATCAAAAAAGGTTGTGTTTGGAAAAAACATGACATTTGCTCAGGTACTATCCATACATTGAAGTGCATTTCTATCAGTCATACTGCTCAAATTCAAGAGATGCAGGCAGATCCAGGCTCTGTACCACAAGAAGTGGTACCTAACAGTTGAGCTGCCTGGAAAAAAATTATTTCAGGTTGATTTAGGAAAGTACATGTAATGAAATATTACAGTCAAAAACGTCAAAATGAAGTACTATGACTGCACTGAGCCACAGCTTTTCAGAATATCGGCTTTTGACACAGTTGCTGGTGATCACAAAAGTACTCAAATGACAAAAATTGACAGTTAACTTAAGCTGTTGGGGATCCGATTCCATGAGAGCCAAGAACTTCATAGGTAACTACAGGTTTCTATAAGACACTCAATGAGCAAAGGTATGCATCAAGGCACGCTGGCCACAAGCCAGAAAGAAAAAGCACAGAGGGAAGTGACCGTATCAGGAACAGAAAGTTTGAAACGAGCAGCTTCACTCCCGCAAAAAGAAACTAGGAGATTACAGTATTGCTTCTGTTCAGCTGCAAGCCTTCCACGCAGCTCTCTTTCTCAAGGACTGGCCACAGGGTGCCTTCCCCGTTCCTTAAACGGTTTCCCCATGCCTCAAATGTCACCCAGAAATAAATAAATAATTAAATAAATAAATAAATAGCTTTCCCCCTCTCCTATACATTGTCCATGTGTCTATACAACTGCAAACTCTCTGGGGCAAAGACTGCAGGCAACAGGGCCTCAGGGTGGAGGTATGGCCTTGAAGAGTAACAAATACAAATAAAAGTGTCCTACGTGGAAAGCAAGGAAAGAGTGTGAGCAACCCCTGGAACCAAGTAGAAGTATGAAAGCAGCTGCATTACCTTAAGTCTAAACTTTGCTGTTTGGTATCAGACAAATGGCATGCAAGCAATGTTAACTACGGGCAGTAAACTTCACCAATAGGCAGCCAGAAGCGTAGGGAGGAGAACAGTCGAGCCACTTTCCAAGAAATTCTGGGATTTTCCAGCTAACCCATGCAGCTGTAAAACTGAAGAGCGGGTTTGTATAATAAGAGAAGTCAATAATACAGGAGGCTGACTTTTTTCAAAACACAGTGCTGTATTTTCTTCCATATTTCTTTTTTCTTCTTTAACCCTCATTCTCGTTTTGTTTATTTAATATTCAAAAGCTCACCAGCTGACATCATTTCCAGGGACAAGCTCTGGGCTGGCCACAGCTTACACCTCTGCCACATACAGCACCCCAGCTTCTCACGGGCACACACAAGCCAGAGGGGAGATGAACAAAGACCAGAGTACAGCTTCTTAAGAGCTCCTCGGAAGGGACAGTGTCTGACTCTACATAGAGGGATAAAAGGAGAGCGATAAACTCTGTTGTTCTCAAGAAAGAGAACAGTGCTTAAAAAGCCTTTCAAATAAGCAATTTCCCCTCACATCAGTATCCTCTTGACTGCTAAGCTCTCTCTTTTGTCTCTCACCTTGAATAGTGATCAGCAATGCATGATTGGCCAGGGGGCATCAGCTGCAAGTCTAACAACATGAGCCAGCTGAAACCACTGAGGAAAGGCAAGACTGCTCTCATCAAGACATACCTCCTTCAGAGAGGGAGAAGGAAAGGCCAGACACGATGGCTTCATTGACTTGCCTGTTTTGACAAAGGATATAGGACTTGCCATCCCAGATATTAGGTTTACCTAATTAGGTTTAGGTATTTCTGCATTTGTCAAGCCTGAATGTGCAGGTGCCAGAAACCCTACTGCCAAAGCGAGTTTCCCCTCTGCACTCCTTACCGAGATTTTGCCTTACAGCCTGAGATTTTGCCTTACAGCCTCAAGGGTGAGGGCTGGTAGTCCTTCCACTCTCTCCACGCTTCCTCATACAGCTGCACTGCAACCTGTTTCTTCCTTGCAAGATGGGTTGCATCTTCCAGTTGCCTTCGTCTCAAGCTTCATCTAACTGACATACGCCTAAAAGTACCCTGTGTGCAGTCAGAGCGCACACCGAGCTAAAGACCAGCAAAGGTCAGCTTCACTTTGGGTTAGAAATGCCTCAGCAAAAAGGTGCCCTTTTTACTCGAAAAATATTTAGTTTCTCATTAGGAAATTTTCACTTGCAATACTTTAAAAATTGCTGCTTTTTAAGCTGGCTGCACGAGGAAGAAACAAGGACTTTCCAGAGTTGACATTAGCTATGCAGATGTCAGAGACCGTAAATCACTTCTTTGCTAATCCAACTCCATTCAAGGACAGAGCAAGCAATAGGGAGTCAAGGCTGGGAGCTTTTATGAGACATGTCAGAAATCTGCAGTAGTCTAGAGCATGAGCATTCATCCTAAAATAATCAGAAAGCAAATCAGAGCACCTCTCTTCACATCACTCAATCAATATTCTTTTGCCTAAATAACAGTTTTCATGCAAGACAGGCAGCAGTCCCCATTCCAGATAAATGAATTGTCTTATACTGTCAAGTAGACCCTCTCTCCAGCTGAAGAGCCACTTTGTCCACCACGGAATTGGCTTTTTCGTAAGGTTTTGTTAACTGGACTTACTTTTAAGCCTTGAAGCTATTCCCTCTCCTGTAGAGGTTTAAGCCAGGGCAGTTCCCTCTCTACCAGCAGGGCTGTGCCTCGTTTTGAGGAGGCTGAAGAAATAGAGAAAGATGAAAATGAAGAGTGCAACGGTGCTCTTCTGGGTCTTGGAAGGTGTACAGCAGCAAAGCACCTAAAAATGTTAATAGAATGATAATATAGACTACAATGGCTATACTTTACAGAATAGGGTTCCTACCACAGAAATTTTATTTCTGGAAGACGACTGGGAGAAAAAAAAAAAAAAAGTGATCTGGATGCTTTCGGAATATGTAACCCAACCGAGCCATGTGAAGTGATTTGTAGAAGTGCTGAGTATTCAGAGAGGTGAACAAGACCAGTGAGGGCTCTGCTTTGAACATACCAATTTCTACTCATGGGAGAACTCTGCAGAGTTGCACTCCAAACTCTACACTGGACATTCCCATGAGTAAACGCTATTTCTCCTCTCTAGCTTCTACATGCTGGCCGTGGCACCCTCTCAGCTCAAGCGTTGTCATGAAGATTAGTATTTGCAAAGTGTTTACAAACCAGAAGCATTAAAAAAACAATATAAAATAAATCACTAGCTCTGTCTGCAACCCATGGTTTGCATGGCATGCTGTAGCAAGGCACAAGACCACCTGTGGAGCGAGGACTGAGAAGTACTGAGTGGTTACACAGTCTATACGCACCAATCCAATGAGGTAAAGAAATCTAGCAAATGAGCCTTACCCATACAAACAAGGGAGCTGACCGACACTCGTGTAGGTAAACTTCAGTGGTTGACTTGACGCAACCCTAACACTTGACTAACACCAGCGACTGTCTTTTCTGCCACCCCAACACCGTAAGCAAATGCTCAGAGAGCTGACAAGCTGCTGAGCGCTTTCCCCCCAGCCGAAGCTCAGGGTGAACCTGTGTACAGAGCAGGCTGCTCAGCAGGAGCAGCCCAGGGCATCTGCGGGCCACCTTGCCACAAGCTCACTCAGATCTTATGCTCAGCCACACCCAAGAGGTTTGTCACACTTCAGTTAGGGGATTTTTCCACAGGTTCACACAAACTGTCCAAGAGACAGAATAACTAAACACTTTCTAACCGAACCTAAATAAACAAGGTATCACCCAAAAAATTCACCTTTTTCCTTCAGTTTTCTTTTTTTTTTTTAAAGAATAAAATAGGTGGTGGATTAAATTCTGTGGGCCGTGTTAGGACCTTTGTGGTGTTAGGACAGAGATTAAGGAGGCAGTTCAACTACACAGAACGGCACTATTTTCCACGGAGCTATATCAGGAGGTAATTCTGACAGCCGGTGTGTTACCATATTATTCTTTCAGGGGCCAGACTCCCCGTTCTTATGAATCTGTCACCTGGAAGGAATTTTATTCTAAACTTTCAACTAGAATCAACCTTACTACCCTCAATACCAGCTTCTGTGAGAACTTCAATCAGGTGCTCTGTTTCCAGATCATCTTCTAGAGCACACACTTTGTAAAACGCAGAACGCCCTTTGATCCAAAGCTCAGCAAAGCAAATGAAAGAGCGCACAATAACTTCAGCTCAGGCCTTAGCTTTAGGTATTTCTAAGATTATTCCCATTACAAAAACCACAATGCTCCTCCCATGGAAGGATCTCCATGTCCCTGTTACTTTCACAAGGTACAGCTCCTAGATGTTGTTTGTCCAATTTATGCAGATTGGAATCACACTTATTTATCAGTTCATACTCTCAAAGCCCGCAGTGCCATAGGCAATGTCTGGACCACCTCTACTGATCGACGCAGAGTCAGAAAATGAGAGATCGCCCTCCTCCTCTTCCCAGTAACACAGTGGATTATTAACAAGGTGCTCCTTCCACTGGACATCACATGGAAGAGACAGAAGCATAGTCCTAAACCTCCCTGGCTGCCACTGACTTCAGCAGTAGCTCACAGTGCTCACAACAGAAAAGGCCTGATCCTGTCCTTTAAAGTCCGTGCTCAGCTACACACCACAGCCCCTCGATTTCCTTAATTGCCCCTTTGAATGGCAGCAGTTCAGGATACAGACCTTTCACTCTTCTTTAGCAAACACTAGTTTTCAAAGATATTTGTTTAGCGGAAGGAAATACAGAAACAGTAATTTTTGTTTAGAAAACAGGAAAGGAGCATGCAGCTTAAGTAAAACAGAGTGGAAATTAATATAGTCTGTTACCTTTTGTGTCTGGTCACTTTCATAAACAAAACCATTTTCAGGACAATTCACTGAACAAGTATGACTTAACAGAGACATCACACATTACGTCATTTGCACAAATAATTACACATCATTTAGAGATTAGTCTTCATTCTCAAGACCTCACAAGGGAGTCTTCTCACTTTTTGAGCACGTGCCACTCCCATTAACATTAATGAGAGCTACTCACATTTATGGGACAGACAGTAGATCTCTTGAGAATCTCCGCATTCACAGTACCTTGTCTGGGGGAAACAGTGGAAGTATAACAAAGATAGACCTAGGAAACCTATACATACCCCAAATCAAGGAGGGTTCAGCCAGTTAACTGCCGTAGCTGACCCCCAGCGTTTCTCATCACTCGATGCTCATCCTCTTACGAAACACTGCTCTGCTGCTACTGATGGCTTCTGATCAGCGCACCTACACTGCGCTCTATCTCCTTGCACCCGGGAGCTGATCCTGCTCTGGGGTTATGCTGGGGGAAACATCGTGTTTTCTCCACATTGCCAAAGAGCAGAAATCACTTATTAGGGAGCTCGCTTACAAAATCCAAATCAGTGGATCAGATACAGATTTTTAGACCGTCATTTTTATTTTGGGCCTTTCCAAATCTTGGGCCAATAAATAAATACAGCACTGCAACCAGTTATTTTTGCCCAGAGTTTCTCTTAGGGTCACGTCAATCAACGTCATTGCTTCCTCTGAGGTGTCAGTGCCTTGAAAACTGACACATACAAAGGAAAGCAGAAGTGCTAATGCTTTTCCACACGAGCGTGCCAGTCATATCACACCGAGACAGCGCTAGTGGGTACCTTAACCCCTCCTTTTCTGCTTCTGCAGCCCTGTCACAACCGTTGACTACAGAACATACAGTGCTGCCTTTCTTAGCTATGCTGGGGAGGAGAGTGCATTTCCATTCGCTACGCAAGTCTCACTCCTGCTTGTAATTCAGAAGGAGCTCTGAGGCAAGGAAGGTGGTGGTGTCACTGTCAGAGCAGGGGATGGACACTGGGAGCTTCTGAGCTCTAAACTGCTTCTCCTGTTGGGAAGCAAAACTTTCTCCTCCATCTCCCAAACTCCAAAACCATGACTGCACTACTTTTTGTTCCCTTAGAGGACTGCTGAGGTCAGCCAGTCCCAGGGAAGGGCGTTTAAAAAGCAGAATCCTTGTGTGCCTCCACTAGGTCTTTTCCGATATCCCTTACAAGGCATCTCCAGTCCCACCACATACAGCCTTGCTTTAATTTCACACATGGATCCCTGTGACACTGCTCCAGGTCACATCAGTGACGCTGACGGAGAGAGAGCACTCTCTCCCCAGTGAGGCCAGCAGTAAAATTCATAGGGCTTAACCTAATCAAACGAATTTCCACAGGAAGTGAGACAGCTTCAGAGTTACTGCTGATGGCTTTATACAGTAGGACAAGCTACAACCTGAACCTTAAGGTTGTATTATCATCTTAATTCTTCAGTCTTCTTAGGAGGCTTTTGGCCCAACAGACATAAGCAGTATCGATTTCTGCAGCTGCATCTTTCTGCTCAAATTGGATCCCTCTTTACAAATGCTTCCCGTGATGTGCAGCACCGCTATGTGACCCAAGTCCTTCACTCACATAAATCTAAACATACCACTTCCCATGTCCAGCACTGGTTGATATATAGCGTTCCCTTCATTTGCATCATTCCACAGTCATTAGGAGACTTGGCAAAGAACTTTCTCCAGAACAAAGTTAAGCCAGATCCAAGCTGCATCAAAGTGCTGATTTAGCTCGCTCCTAGTTCACCCCTCAGAAGAAACACAATTGTGTAACCCAAGCAGATACTGCAGGAGGAGACTCCAAAGAGGAAGAAAAGCAATGTTTACAAAATCTGCTTAGCTTTTCTTTTGCTACTTATCACAAAAGTAGAGCTTTCCTTTAAAAACAAAATTAAAATATATTCTTGCAGAAAAAGAACAGCTTCCAAGATCACAATGCCATATTAAATTCTTTCCCAAGCTCTATAAACTATGACTTATAAGACTTGTAAAATCTTTACTAGGCTCTTGACAGCTCCACATGTTTCTGTGGCAAGAAGAATGGAACCTTTTGCTAAACATCTGCTAAATCTTGCATGTTGGCTAGAACGACTCTACACGATAGCAACACTCGGTCTAACGGCTGCTGCCTGCGGTCAGGGATTGTGATGGAGCCTGTCTTTTTGCATGAGAACACAATGCTTCTCTGCCATGGTGCTTTATCATAGCCCATATTTGCAGCAGCCATTTCCATTAACACTGCATAATAGCACATCTCATACGGCAGTTTCGCCTCAACAGTGGCGCACAGCTTATCACAGGCTGAAATTGTACAGCTGCCAGCTACGTTTTTTCAAAGAGTACACACAACATCTCCATTTGTACACACTGCTCTGGAGGTTAGGGGAGTCTCCAATAACCTTGTTTATGAGTCGTTTGGGTACAAATCTAGAGGACAGTTTTGTCGTGCAATGCTATTTGTGAGATTCCTCTTTATAGTAAATTTAACAATGTCCTGCAAAACCAGAAGTTCCCATTTTGTAAAATGAGAGTAAAGAACATTTCTATGTTAAGCAGTTCTACTCACATATAACTAAGTATTCGGGATGACTATTAAGCCCCATGTTTCTAAATATACACTCAGTGCCCAGAGGGCACTCAAATAGGGACAGTATCCCCACATCTTCCTGAGATCTCTTATCTGCTTCTGAAGCACTTTGTACAGGTCACTGTTAAAAATAAGGCATTTGGCTAGCTACAACTTAGGTGTGGTCTAGTACAGCAATTAAGCATTTCCTATTTGATCCTCTATTAAAGATCTTTAACAAGGAACCTTCCCTGACACAGTGGATCTTTTCCTTATTTGTGCATTGCCAATAAACCTCTCAGAGTCACCACTTTTGAGTACCTTGGGTAAATATTAGTTGGAATAAGTTGCTAAAATACTTCAAAACAGGGAGTTTACAAGAGGTTCACTTGAAACCAAAAAGCTGCTCTGAGCATAAGCAAGAAGCTGCTAATGATTCTCCACTGTCCTGCAGAGATGCAGAACAAAATCACTGCTGTTTTCATAGCCTCTTGAGTTTAACTTCACAGCACAAGCGTACAGCGCAAGGAACAGATCTGCTGAAAGAAGGCTTTGTCCATGTACCTCTTAAACATGCCAGCATGCAGTTTGGGTGTACATCTATCTACCATGCAAGTGGTTGTACATCTATCGACCAACAGAACTTCCCAGTCTTTAATGGCATGATCCCCTCAGCTCGTTGCTACTTCCTACTTTGAGATAAAAGCCCAAAAATTTTTTGAAGCCAACGATGCCACTTCATACTTCTTGTGAGCATAATCAATAACCCGATCAGATTTTACCATTTTAAGACTGCACACCTTATTCTTCTTCCTAACAGTCCTCCCCATATTGTGCCTAATAAACTGGAGTTTTCCCACATTACACTGCTGTGCAGCCCTATCACTCTGCAGATACTGTACTCATCGCTTTGACTGCTTTTTAATGATCATTTCCTTCCCCTATTGCAAAGCCTTTCATTTTCTGAGGCTGTCCCTGTCCTAGCACTAACCTGAATACTTAACCTGAGAGTACAACATACTCAAGATGCTCTTTTCTGGCTTGCTCTTCAGCGTGTGGTATGGTATATCATAAGGCATGAAATTCAGAAGCATTTCTTCCCGTCTATCACACCAAGTACTTTCTGTGACTAGGTTAGATTTTTTGAAACCAGTAAGTCATCTTGACAGCCTCCTCAAGGAGACCTTACAGAAAAACATGCACAATACCACCGTGTTTATGCCACACGCCTCCCTCCTCTCAGATGGCAACAGAATAGAAAAACAAAAATCACGTCTGCAAACTTACAAGACCAAACAAGCATTCGTCTCTCTTATCTAAAAAAGAAAATACTAGGGCAATCTGGGAACTCCAGTGCATTGGAAGACGAAAGATAAATTCATGTCATGTGAACGTTGCACATGTTGTTGTTACGATCTCCAAGAGGAGGACCCCATTGTGCTGAACACTACACATGCTCAAAGTAACAGGCAGTTCCTCCCCCAGAGACCTCATAACCTAAGATAAAAGCAGCATTGTTGTCCCCTTCTTACAAAAGGGGAAGTGGGACACCAGAAGACTCAGTAACTTGTGCAAGTTACTCAACAAAATGGCAGATCTGGGAACTGAACCCAGATTCTCAAGTCTCCGTCCCGTTTTAATCATCATATCATTGCTCAGAATCACTACTAGTTAACAAGCAACATCTAAGCTTCAAACTGGTACCCATGGTTATTTCTGCTTATTTAACTGGAAAGCAATATATTTGAGCTACTGCTCATTTTCCTATTAATTTTAGATTCCTGCAACAGATTCATAATTTTATATGTCTCAAAGATAAAGTAGCCACAGATAAATCACTTGCATTCACACCAGTCAATTCTTACGACAATTTTAAGTGAGCTACTTCAGCCCCACCTTTGTATTTAACTCTGTAGGCCACTGCAAAGGAGTAGGAGGGAGTTGTGTGTTGCCCTGTATGCACACGGGCCTGAGGGGGATCACTGGGATTCCTGTGCGCCAAAGAACTGCCTTGATTAATTTGTAAAGGTTTACGCAATTTGTAAAACACGAGACCTGTTTATAAGACACTGCAAGAGCTTTCAACCGATGGGACACACAGGAGAGGGGAGAAGGCTCAGAAATATCAAAGATCAAAATATAATGGAAGAGCAATCTGAAGGTGCTTGATAGGTGGAGGAAGGGAAGCTGCTACAGGAGGTATGGAGGAGAAAGATGGAAAGAAGCCACAAAGGGCAGTCAGCAGCAAAGATAAAGAGAAACACAAAGAGGAGAACAGAGCAGCCTGGTCCAAGCTGTGTAGCGCACGGGAAGCGAGGAGGCAAGTACTTGAGAGTTCTTGTTGATAATTTACATTCCGTAAGTCCAAGCCTAACTGTATATTGCCATGTAATTACTATCAAATGGGGAAAGAACCTCTCTCCAGAAGAGTCCAAATGAATGGCTAAATTGTAAAGAACAATGTGCTACAAAGGGGTGAATGTTTCGGGACAGCCCCAGTGATGGAATACAAAGGCTTCCACCTCTGTGTTACCATTTCAAGAGCTACTCAAGGCAGGAGCGCTCAAGGCAAGCTGACTGATGAGCGCAAGCACGAATGTTGGCTGTGCACTCAGAACAGTATCAGGACTATGCAGCATTTGCCGCACCAAGAAACAGACGGCACAAAAACAGAGGCTTTGCTGAAAAGAAAGATAAGTCAAAGGACTGACCTATTAAAAGTGACCGGCATAGATATTCAAATTCAGAGAGTAGTGACATTTATCTTTAAACAAACACTTTAAAAACACTACATATAAGTACAAGCAGCAGCCATATTATGCTTCACAGCTGGTCCCAACTCATATAAAAAAAGTTATTACAGCCATTGCGAACGGAATAGGAGCAGCCATTACATCGCCTAGAAGCCCACTTAAGAACTCAGTTGCTCAAAATTTTCTGAAAAAAATTAAAGCACTGCAAGTCGGGTACCTAAAAAAATTCTAATGACTATCCCCAGCAAGCATCCCAGCCAGTAGCTTTAAATTCCTTCTCGAGGTGTACAGTACCAAATAAACCCTGAAATCACACGCTCAATAAGCTACCTAAACATTTGTCCATTTAATAGCTGAACCCAAACCAACATTTCAAGAGTCTTAAGAATACTTTTGTCTCTCATATTCCAAGAGAAAAAAACGTTCTAGCATTAAAAAAAAATAGAGCTACCAGGGAAAACAAGTTCTTTGGAGGTACATGGAAGTGTATTAGCATTTCTAAATCTAAAAATTATCTGAGGGAAAATTCATTAACATAGAGCAGCTGAAGAGATGTGCACTGTGAAACTGGGATCTTTAGAAGAGTTAACCCTGGGCCTAATAAAAAACTAAGGTGGAAGACAACATTTGTACAGCAGGAAGGCTAGACAGGAAGCTGTACCCTGGAGAACCATGAATTTTGTACAGGACAAAGAGAATGAAAACTCATAACAAAGTTCAGACATCCGGGACCAGGGGCAAGCAATGTAGCCTTGCCAAACTGGATGGCTCTACCAGGCTAGAAAGTGCCCCTTCTCACAATCCAAGAGCTGCAGCAATTTGGTCCGATTTTAAACAAAACGCTTGCAAACTGAATCCTATTCCCATCCAATGGACTACATACGCCTTCAAGACAGAGGAATCAAAATTTGATCAGTTCTCAATGGGTGATCAGAGAGATTCCTTTTTGGCCATGTTTTAAGATCATATGTTTCAGGGTTTGTAGTCATAAAAGGTCAGAAGTATAAGAGGAGGGAGCAGTGTTCTCCCCACAGACCAGACTGCTACTGCATTAACCTGAAAGTCACCTCTAGTGAACAGAGAAAAAAGCTAAGCATGTTTGAGGAAACACTGGATTCTGCTCTTAAGAGAACTGATTTTTATTCAGCCCTCCAGGACAGAGATTGGGAAATGCCTTCCACTGTAGCTCTTAGGACCAGGTGGAGTAAGAGCCAAATAAACCTACAAAACTAGAAATTGAGATTACTCTCAGTATTTTCTAAGCACGTATAATGAACTGTTCTTTTCACAGGTGGCATTAAGCCATTCTTCTAGCCCCATTGTGATCACTATATTTTAAAACAGAGTCCCATTTATTCCTATAGGCTTCTCTGATTTGAAAGACCACATTTATTTCCTCATTTCTAGGTGGATGATATAGATAGCACTACAAGATGGTACTAGACACTATATTTGGCAATTTGGGAAGAGTAAAGCTATACTAGGTTACTAAACCTGTACAGGAAAACTTTTTTGGTAATGTCTGACATTTCACTTCATCACTTCTGATAGTTTTCTGGCTTTTTAGCAAGACATCCTGAAACAGATATTTTCAATCACTGCCTTGGAGGGGGTGGGGGGGGAGGGGGACAATCAAGTTTGCAGTTTTTATTCAGACAGGTCCAAACAGTTTAACTCAAAGATAGATTTATTTTCTCTTTCTCAAATAATAGGACATTTTCTTGCTAAATGGCTTCAAAGACTGGCAAATATTTTTTTGAAAAATTTCACTCAAGAGAGCAGTTTCAGAAACCTCACTCTACCTTTGCAAAATGCTATCCAGTACCAGCATCCACATACAGTGATCTTGATCCTCTACAGAATGATGGCACACATGAAATTTAACAGAAGTTTCTGCCAATACATTCCCCTGAGAATCCTGCACCGCTCAAAGTCTGTCTTCATTGCTGTGCTCTTTCAGTTTATCATCTGGATAGGAACAGGCAATTTTTTCAATTTTACTAAGTTTGAAAGAAAGATCATTCATCTCTCTGAGTCTTTTCCTTGGTAATTTATCATCTAGAGTTTGAGTGAAAAAATAAAATAGAGAGAAATATTGTATTCTCTCAGGAAAAGTCAGATCTGGGACACCACACTAGAAAAAAAATAATTGGTCCCATTATTATCATTGTCTCTAGCTTTACACTTGAGGGAGAAATATGCCTGAATAGATGGGTTACATCAGCAATGCAGATAGAGAGAGAAGAAATTCCCACAGTGTTAGCAAGTCTTCACACACTTAGAGAACGTGACCACACACAATACACATCATAGTGCGAGAAGAACAAAGCAACCTCAGGAAGTGTCCCCAATTGTTTTCAGATGATTAAGGACATATGCCAACAAGCCCCTACTTTTCAGGGAAGCTTTGCAATTTGGGTAGATCAAATTTACATAACGCAATTAAAAGATATCTAAGAATTTGGGGCTATAAAAAACTTGCATTCAGAACAATGTAAGGTGCAAGTTTAAGACAATTTTGTTGTTTTGGCCCAAGTCAACCTAGGGATAGCATTATCTCTCAGTTAAAAGAGCGAAAAAGAGATTAAAAGTCAGCTTAGCTAATGTAAATAGCTAATTTACATTAACGTCAGCCATTTGTTTCAGAATCAAAACACACAGACTTCAAGCAGTAACAGCAGTTGGAGAAAACAGCATTAGCTGGCATGAACATCAGGCCTTTGAACAAAGATGCTGCCTGTTATTTTTTCCGAAAGTCACTGCACAAAGACCTACAGCTTTTTGGTTAAAAAGTATCACTCCAAAAGCCACACTGAAGTTAGCAGGAGTTTTCCAGGTTGCTGCTTTACTCCAGTAGCCAGAGCAGTCAAAAGCGCCAGTGCCAGTGCTGAGCCGAAGCAGTCACAATGGAGAAAGTGGGTATAAGAAAGCCAAAGAGTCTGTGCTAAAACTGGGAACTGAATCCAATTTTCCAAACTACGTTCAGGGCTTGAAGGATCACATTATCATCCCTGTAAGAAAGGCAAACAGAATCTCAAGGAGCAGATCATGCCGGCCCATGTAGCCACTGACTGCATGAGCACTCTTCTGGGTGCTGCTCCAAGAGCTCGTCTACATGCGATGTTTCAACTCTAGCTTAACCAAGCACCAGTACCACCTCGATGTTGGGCGAGGAGTGCAGAGGGAGGCACTGAAAACCGAGCACCAGTACCACCTCGATGTTGGGCGAGGAGTGCAGAGGGAGGCACTGAAAACCGAGCACCAGTACCACCTCGATGTTGGGCGAGGAGTGCAGAGGGAGGCACTGAAAACCGAGCACCAGTACCACCTCGATGTTGGGCGAGGAGTGCAGAGGGAGGCACTGAAAATCGCTCGCATACGCAACCATTGCTCACTTCCCTCCTCCCTCCCTAAACCAGCTGGCCTAATAAAAAGGTGTTACGTTTCTCTACAAATCATTCAGACTTCTTTAGAGAAGCATTAAAAAGAAGCCACAGTAGTTTTTTTTTTTTATAAAGATAAACTAAACACAGTACTTGGAGAAAAATGTAAGGCTTCCTGTAAATTAAACTGAACCTTTTTACATAATAGATCGCTCACAGCTATTTGTAAGGAAGTGACAAAGCTGCTGCAGATCTTAAGATATTGTAGCGAGGTTCACAGATGCACTTATGTAAATATTTTCTGACAACTCAGCTGCTACTGAAAACATTTTTGAAGTTATCAAAAAGAATTTAAAGTATTTTCCATTCTAGTCATTAACTCTTCATTTGCAAAAATACTCCACAGGAACTGCTGAGCAAGAGGATCCCAGCTACAAAAGGCACAAGCCAGAAGAGCAATGTTTTTAAACACGCAACATCTGAGCTCCAGCACTGCTATCAGAGGGCAGTCCACCACCAGTTTTGTATCTCAAGTCAGCAGGAAGCACAGTTTTCATATTGGAGTAATTCTGATCCACAGACCATGTTCAGCCCATAGACCAATATAGCACTAAGCCACTTTTTCAAATGTGGTTAGTATTACATGGTGAGACAGCAAAAGTCAGGGCCTGGCCGTGGTCAGCTTTAGCAACCCGAAAATACACAGACAATGTTTTATCCCAGAGGCATTACCTATATCTGAGTATTATAAGGCAGGCATTACCTGTATCTGAGTATTATAAGGCAGAAATACTACTGGCAAGGTCTATTATCATGTGTTTTATCTGTCTCATAGGCATTCCCATCCAGCTGCACTTTCTTTTTGAGGTTACTGTTCTCACATTAAAGATTTTTTTTTTATTCTTAGCATATATGAAAAGACTTCTGTTAAGCGAAGACCATACAAATTAGAGACAATTACGAGCAGTCCATCAATGGTTTGTTATCTCTCTAGCAATCCTCCAGGAATCACTGTGTGTATACACCAGTTCCAAGACTATTACATTCTGTATTTGGGTCTCAGGTTTGAGACAAAAAGCTTTATGAAGGCATGCCTACAGACAGCTTTCCCTGCTGGATACACATCCAAGCCACCTCAACCATGCAAGACATAAGATATTACTGCTTAGGTCAGTGGGAATTCACACTGGTAAAAGGAGCTTCAATACAGCTCTGTTTCAGATGGCATAGCAACTTGGTGCTTGAGGCTTGATACCAGTTGCCTCCTTTCTGCCCAAATAACACCTCCTTTGGGGAGGGGAAGGCTGCAGGAGGATGGGACAAACTCTTACTACCTAGGGAAGATCAGATCACGGCAAATTGCCAGGAGAGCACATCTGAGGTATAAAAGCTGCTTGACAGCTCTTCAACCATATAATTCATTCCTCTTCTCAGGGATGCACAGCGCGGATCTCACAGCAGAACAGATCTTCAGGGCAATCTGCTCTCAGAGCTCAACACTGCATAGCACTAGAGATGCTTAGACAAGTGAAAAAGACAATTGGACTTATTTATAGCATCACCTCCTAACCAAAGAGCCTGATTAATGATTAAAGAAAAATACATCACACCAAAAATTGGCAATTAAATCCATTTACTTTTTTTTCTTCCTGTACTAACATATCAACCCCATGCAGAGATTTGGGCAAGTGCTTGTTATTCTAATACAATCAATTCATAGTTTTTAATTGGTTCCTTTTAATTGTTATCTGATTTCCCTGTATGGGTGAGAAGTATTTATAATACTGCTTAGCACCAACTGATCAGGCAGGTCACACAATCCTGTGGAGATGAAACAGGATGATTCACTCCAGAGTGAAAGTCAGATTTAAAGTCAGGGAATGATCCATGCAGAGCTTACTCTCTCCCTTGACTATAAGGAGGAGTAAACATCCCCACAAGTTTTTCCTAGGTTGCCTGAAAATGCACATACAAGTTTGAGTGCTCTGGCACTGCAACCGTGACACTTATTTTCTATAAAGGTGTTTAAGCTATAGAGCTTCAGTAGCCAACACTGTGGTGGACGTACCTCCAACTCTTTCCCCACACAGCTAGGAAATCTTGATGCTACTTAAGTCCCAGAACAGAACTGCCACTGCCTTCAGTGACATCGGGATTTCACCCTTATTTTACAGGGATCTCATTTTTGCCTGGCAAGATTTCAACCCTTTTCAATTCCCAGAGGCTCAACCACAAATCCCTCCTCCCCTCCCACATAGCTGCTGAAGCCTGCCTAGCTCCTCCAAAGCAGCAGAGGAAGGAGCTGCACAGGCCTCCTCGGGAGGGCACAGGGCTCCGCTTGCCAGAGATCCCCACTTCCCCAGTCCATCTCCCAGCTCCAGAAAGCCCTTTTATAAAAAGCTTCAAACTGATTACGAACAGACCCCCTCAGTGAGCACAGCCAGCCCCCCTGCCAATGCTCTGCACGGCACTGCCCACAGCAACTAGCTCCTCCCTGCTTTTCTCACAGAAGTGCAGCCCTCGGCATCAGCAGGAGTGAAGAGCTGGGGACACATGCCCGAGACCATGGGGTACAGAAGATGACTTCAGAGGCAAGGGATCATGACTCAGCTGACTGAAATCTGCATTAGGAAACCCATGAATACCATGAAATCACAGCAGTGGGATCTAGCTCAGAGCCCGACTCTCCCACAGCATTTGTTTTTAAAGAAACACTGCCATTAAAAACAGATAAAATGAAAGCCCATTGACAAGATAAGTATTGTCCGGCCAAAAATTAAAGAACTCGGCTTCTTGGTCTCCTCAGCTGTCTTCCAGATATAGAGCTTATCCCAACCATCTGGCCATCAAACAGGGGCAAGACAGAAACATCCTAGATGTCAGAGACCCACAAAGCAGAATTGAACGGGGCAAATAAAAGGATGAATGCAGCCTCCTGAGAAAAAAGTTTCTCTGTGACTGGAAGGAGAAAGGAACGAAAAGCGGATGGAGGCTTTCAGACTAGGAGCTTAAAAGACAAACATCCACCAGCCACACACAGGAACTGGCACATAAATTTTACATGCCTTTGACAAAATTTGGTAGTCCCAACAGAGCGAGCAGTTAGCATGTCAGGGGACACTGGCACTGCATCATCAGCAACCAACTCTGAGAAAGCAGAGTCACATTTGGTTTAAATATGGCTGGAACATTGCACAAGTTACAGCAGCAGCTGGTTTGTTCAAGTGCCAAACGCAGCATTAGCTGGCAGGTCATGGAGGAGTTAAACTCTGATTCTGCAAGGGCTCGCCACGCGCTTTATGTTCAGTCCACTGGCTATGGAAATACTCCCACGCATGAGGATCTTTAGGGGTGGTGGAGTCCAAACAGCTTGGTCTGGTAGAAAAATCAAAATTCCTGGAGCTTTTTTCCAGTCAATTCCATTACTTTCTACTCATGGTGCAGTAAAGCCTAGAGAGGTTTCAATAAGAAACTGAAGCCATTATGCGCTAAACACTGTTACACTTGCATAGTGAAAAGACAGTCTTCGACCCAAGCTCTTGTCTCCCTAATGCGAGGCATAGAAAAGGACACAGTCACTTACAGAATCTTTCTAGAAGCCCAGCGGTACCTTACGCAAAAAAAGAGGAGACGGGATAATACTGTAGCTAAAACAGACAAGACACAGACAGCACGAGTTGTAATACACAGGGGTCAACTCTAACCATTTTGTTCCCAATTAGAAGAGTCCTCCTCGGTCAATCCATGGTGGTAAGCAACCTACACCAGTTAGGCACTGGTAGAATTTCTTCACGCTGTAAGTGTGTTCGGGACAACACCGTGTCACCTCTGTGCTCCAGCCCCTCATTCCTCCTATGTTGGCTGTTTGACACTTTGTCCTTGCTTCATTCTGAGCCACATATGGGGGGGGGGGGGGGAAGTAAGCAGATTTTCTGTCCTTTAGCACAAGGAATCCCACCCAGCCATACTGATGTCTCAGCAGGGTTAGCAAACTCAGATCTGACCACGTATTCTTACTATCCATGTGAAAGATCCCCTGAAAAGTTTTTAATAACTTCTGCTTCACATGTGTTATACATCTTAAGGCCCCCATCACAGCAGAGCACTCAGCAGGGAGCTGCCATCTCACTCAACACACAACAGGACAGCAAAAAGCATCCCATTTCTGAGGCAGAAGAAACACCATCTGAATTACAAACCACTTCTAAAGAGGGTCCAGGCAGCAGCTCCCCAGGGGTGAGATGGGACACCAGAGCCCTTTGCGAGCCATGGCTCCCTGCCCACATGACTAAGGGTGACAGTCCCCAGAGCATTTCCTCAGCAGCATCATAACCCGCTTCCCTCAATGTTACTCTTCTAGTTCCCTGCAGCAATGGAGAACAGCGAGCTGTCCCACGAAGACGTTGCCATGCAGCACAGCGGGAACAGTCTGACATCCAGTCCCACAAGCCCTGGGCATCCAGTTTCCTAGCCTGGCCCTATCACCTCCCCTTCTTCAGGGGAAGGGAGATGCAAAGCCCCCCAGCCCCCCAGCCCCCCGCCCCCCCCCCCACACACAGTCCCACCAGCAGAGTAGCCCTCCCTCATCTCCCTGAGATGCCTCCCACCTTCCTGCCTTGGCAGGGTCTCCCTGCAGTGCCTCCAGCTCCCCAGAGCAGCCTGCTTCCTCCTAGTCCCCTGGCCTCAGCTCTCCAAGCAACTGGGCTGCCCTTGCAGCTTGGCAACCACTCAGGAGGTGATTAGGCCTTTCCTTAATCCTCCACAGGCTGCTGCCATTAACGTGCCCCACAAATGTACTCCACCTCACTTGCCAAAAACATACAGGGCTATAAAAGAGGAAGATGTCCTTCAACAGCTCCCAAAATGACTTTTGCTCCCTTCCCTAAAAAGCTGCAACATAAATTAGGGCAGAAATGAGCTGCTAAGGGAAGCTCCTTTGTCACCATGATGTTAGAAGAGAAAAGTTATTGTTGGCTCAACATCAGCCAGAAGGAGCAACTGCTGCAATGCCATGCCAAAAGGATTAGCACCTCTCTGTACTTCTTTCTGGACAGAGATGATCTGCTGTTCTCCAAGTCAGTGTTTCTTTATTACGGCATGTATCAAAAGAACACCACAGTTTAGAATATGCTCCTTATTTCACATTTGAAGGGGAAAATGATAGGAACACAAGGGCTCAAAGTTTGTAAGATGAAAAGGAAAACACAATAAAGACAGTCGTCTTTGAGCTTACGAGACTCTGACATGTCATAACTGTAGGCACTGAAACATCTCCCTAGTACACCTTGTGAACCACTTCCACTTCAAAAATAAAAATAAAACACTAGGTTTCTTTATGTTCTTGACAAAATCTGTAGAGCAGAGCATTAGGTGGCACTGAGCTGTGTCACGTTATTTCTCTTATAGGTGACCTGGGAGGGATTTTTATAAAATAGATTCCTGTTTATTTTCACGTATTTCTTTTTCATGAATAAATACCATCTGCAGGATCCTCCCCTCCCTCAAAAACCTCCTTCCCTTCTCACTCCCCTCAATCTACTTTACTTCTTAATAGCGTCAGGAACATTGAGTACAGTCTCATCTCTCTATTTTGCTTAGTCTCACACACATACTGTGACGTCTTCCAGTGGAAGGAAGCGCCAGAGACATCAGACTGGAATGCATTTTCTCCCTAAGCGTTTAACAGATCCCAGAATTAGGGTTGTCTTATGAGCTAAAAGATGAGCTCCGAACTATCCAGTCGGTTGCAGCAACTTGCTTGACTTCTACAGATGCTCCCCACTGGGAGGCAACATGTCCCGCAACTCACCTGGATATGAACAAGCTACTGCTGCAGAGAGCTTGTATGAGTCCACCTATTGAGCCCACCTATTCCGGTTTGCAAAAGCACAAACTACCCCTGGTACCTACCAGACACTACACAACATGGACAAACCTATCAGTTCTCCTGGGAGGCGTAGAGCCAGTACCCAAAAGATTCCTGCTTTTCCTTCCAAGAGTCGTTTCAGAAGTGCACAGCCTACAGCAAGCACATACAAACCCCTTACCTAGTCCAGCTAGCTCAGCATCCAGAAGTCAATTTCAAGTCACTAAGGAACAAGCTGCTGAAGGTTGTTGTAGAAATTCAGTCACTGGAGGTTTTTAATTTCAGGTTAGACAAATCCCTAAATCATTCCTGTTTTAGATAACTGGATCCTGCCAGGAGGAAGATAAGAAGTCAGACAGCTTCCTGGTCTTCACTTTTTGTAGCTTCTAGATTTCATCTGGGACACAGACAAAATGTTTTTGTGTCCATGCAAGTATAGCACGAACTACCCAAAATTCAAAGAGTCCCTCTTATCATATCCTTCCAAAGGCATTCAGCCACCTACAGAAGTCCCCCATTTTCACCATCTGGATCCTGCACTTGCCTGGTCCCTTTCATGTGAAGGATGCCATGGCCATCTCCTGTCATACAGGGCAATGGCAGCCATACTGTCTCCTGCCCTATGGCCACACAGCAGGATGATCACTTGACAGAAACCCCTTTCCCAGATTAAGGAAGCCTGACAGGCTCTGTATCCCAAGTGTGACCATGGAACCAGGAGGACATAGGCAGGGAAGATAGACTCTCACAGCAATGCTCATCATAAGCAAGGCAGTGGGGTTGACCTTCTCTCCATCAGAAGGCTCAGAGAAGCTCTGAACACACAGCCCAAACTGCAACCCCCCACGATGGCCTGGCCTTCACACTTGTGTAGCACACACAGCACTTCATCAAACCTCTCTTGCCTTGAATCTGATAGCAACAGGATGACCGTATCCCAAGCCTCTACAGCATGTCTCTAGAGGAAAACATCTTGCCTTAGTACTAAAGCTTCCAGTAACGATGAATTCACCGTAATTCTCAGCAAGAGATTCCAACATTAGCACTCCTAATGTAAAAGGCTCACCTTCTTTGACTCCGTATATTCCCAGCTTGAGGATTTGGGCTGCATTATGCCTTTGCTCGCAAAACTGAAGAGCTCTATAGTAGGAAATATCTGCTCCCATGTAGTTAGGTGCAAACTATGAGCACCTAAAAGGGTCTTAATTCACTTGAATCAGAGGTATCTGCCAGTGCCTTACCTGTTCTCATGGCTGCTCCCTGAGCCTGCTGCAGCGTTCTTCTCAGAAGGTGAACGCTGGCGCTCAAGAGCATCGCAGCCGAAGATAATCCAGCAAACACAGCCCTATTCTGAACAAAGAGTCACTGACATGTAGCCCTTCCAAAGCATTAAAAACCTGCAAAAACCTGCAAAAAACCTCACATCTTAGCTTCTGTACACAAAAGCAGAGACGCAGCGGGGTTTACTGGGTCGGGGGGTGCGTGGGAAGGCAGAAAGCCTGAATACTCATCTCAGTTTCCCCACAATGATCAGCATCTCTGCTTCTCTCATTTTCGCTGGACGTGAGGAAGTCATAGCCACTGGAACCTGCTGGTGGTACCTGTTAATAGCAGGTCCCTGCACTGCCCCTCGCTCAAGAGCCAAGCTGCCCATACTCGGTTTTGTGCGCTGTCTCCCATCCTGCCACTATGGCCAGTTCCTCAGTCTTGAAGCCACAAGTCCCTGACTTGTTTCCAGGGATGATTTATTAATCAGGAGGCACATTCAGATCTCGCCATTTTCATTTTTAGGGGCAGGTGCTGTCTCTCATTATGGGTTTATCTTTGGCCTAATCAACAATGAACAGCGACCTTACAGCCACAGAGCCACTTGTCCCCCAGGTACCACCAAAAGAGAGTCAGGGAGCTGCAGCGGAGGGGGGTTCCACTGCGGCCAGGTCACTAGCCCAGCACTGCCCACAGAGCACGAGCAGAACTCCCCCGGGGTGACTGGCTGAAGGAGTTCTGAGAGCCAGAACAAAGCCCAGAGCACTAACTATCTAACTGGTAATTACTTTCTGGTGAAGACTGAAAAATGGGTCATTAAAACCATATTAAATCGTTTTCATTAATACAAAAACCTGATTTACATTTTTTTCCCACAGAGCCATTATGTTCCAAACACACTGCACGGATGATTTGTTTAATCACAACCACATGGAATAGTAATTTTAAGGGCCTGTGACAATCACTTTTTTAACCAGGAAACCTGGTTTGTAATAATTGTCATGTTTTCTGTTAGCCACCCTTCCCACTGCTGTCATAAACCCTCTCCTTTCTAAACACACTGCCATCCTAGTTGCACATAAAAGCAGCACAATCCACTGATACAATTAATAACACTGAATATTTAGGTCAGCGTCAGTTCTATTAATTTTATCTCTTAAAGACTCGCACATTTTCTAAACAAGTCTAGCCCTTTGGGGGGTTAAACTGTAATTTGCAGTCTGGTTGCAAGTCCCTATCACATAATAGATCAATTAGGTTGAACACTCCAGTATATTAATCTTATTCACACATAGCAAAGGCAAATATGGCTAATTACTACATTACAATATTGCTGCTTTTCCCAAATATGTATTAAGGAAAATGAGAGTTTATTACATTGAACTATCAAATAAAATTATCTTGATATTAAACTGACAGTGAAGATGAATGCTTATATTAATCCATCTCTCTTTAAAAATCAATATCCATTTGAAGATCTGTTTGTCATTACCGATGTGTTGGATCTGTAGAAGAGGCTTTTTCCTTTCAGAATAAGAATTCAGCATTTCCATGTAAAGCCTGGCTTCCATATCATGACATTCTATGAAATATAGTAGTGTGATTTCTTTTGCGATTCCTATCACCTTTATATTTGTATTTTAAGGTTATGAATCAATTGGTATGATTTCAAGGACTCCAGAGAAATGCAGGTAGTGATCCAGGCCCATTTTCTGTGCCTCTCCTGCAAACTTGCATGGCCAGAGGGCTTGTCTGCATGATGAAATTAGCTGAACTCAGTTTTTAAAACTACCAAGTTAATCAAGATTGGCACAGCATCTGACTGGTCAGTGGAAACAAGGAAGAGTCATGGTGTGCATTAAGTTTACCCCAGGCAAGCTGAGCTGGGCTGGATTTGTCCTTGTCTGCATTCACTAATTAGCAGTGTACCAGCTAATTCTACATCCACGGGCTCGTAATAAAATGGGGCAAAGACGTACTGCAAGAAGTCACCTAGTCTGCCCTGAGGCACTGTGAAAAATTAGTTTAGATGTGACTAAATATCCTACCAGAGACCTAATTCTACCCCCTGTTCTGCCGCTGATCTGCTGTATGAGGAAATCACTTCTTTTTTCCCGTTGAAGCTATTTCCCCCATCCTCTGTCTTGCTTACTTCCCATGCAACACCCCAGAAGGCAGAAATTCTCCCTCCCATCCACACGGCACCTATCGCAACAGGCTCCAACAAGAGCTAGTGCTCTAGGCATTACTATAGTCAGGCATTACATGCTATTAGTAGCAAAGACAAGGCCCAAATTAAGAGGATGGCTGTGCTTAGTGCTTCCTTAATATTTTGCATGTTTGACTCTTCCAGTAATGGCTCACAAACTGTGAATTTGTTAAAGTGGAACCTAGGCCAATAAAAATAAAGACAAAAATCTAAATACTTGGGCTGCTGCAACAGAAGCCTTGTATGGAACACCTGACAAAAATGTAGAGATTAATTTGCCCGTGTAACAGACAGTAAATTCAGCAAAAATATGCTACTTCAAAAAAGTGTGATTTCCTCTATCCTGCTGCAACATATGGAACAGCTTGGATCTCCAGAGTCATTCCATAGGACACAGCTGAAAAGAGGTTCTCCACCTTCTCTAAGAACATGCAAGTGTTTATCCTAAGCACCTACACGTTTCCAACACCAGTTGCACCAAGACAACCTCCACATCACATGAAACAGTGGCATGTGATATTTATAGGGTTCCACATACAAGCTCACTCCCACATACAGGGAAGATGCACAGCCACGGAGGACTCAGGAGCCAAAATGTTGATTTCCTGTCTTTGGCTGACATCATCAGTTTACTATTTGTTATTGGAAACCTTCTCACTTGGAAGCGCTTACCAGACTTCTTGCATCTCTTCTGTGTAAGCTTGGGGAAGATAGGCTATTCTCAGGTGATCCACAAAATAAAATGTTCCATAATTGATTCTGCTAAGAGCTTACACAGCTGCACACATTACAAATTCTTTCTTCTGCCTTGAAAAACATTATTACACAGTCTGAGGCCAGTTGTTCCCAGATAAAGCTGCCTCAAACATGTAGCTATTCCATAGGCAAATCTCTCCTCCAAATTAGGTCAAAGGTCAGGAACAGTTTGGGTCCCCTCCACCACCCAGGCCTCTAACTTTAATTTCTCTCTATAATTTTTTTTTAACTGCTAAGTCTAAGGAATATACGGCCAGAGACACCCAGATGTTTGTGATGAAAGATTCAGAATACATGTAACAATACAGAAAACAAATTTGGTATTTGTTTACAGTGAAATCGGACGTTCTCTGCATTCACTTTACCAGAAGTCAATCATCTAGTTCAGCTTGTTCCTGTTGTTTACAACAGCAACCTCACAAAAAAAAAAGTCTCTCCATCCTAGAAAGCCTGTGCAAAGGATCACTTTTCTCTCCTTGATCAGACCAAACTGTGACTTACTGCACAAATGCATAGTTTAATCATATGGAGCCAAAGCTTGGATTAATTACTCTTGTGACAGAAGCATAACAAGTGATAGGACTTTAATCTTCGCAATACCAGAAGTTCCCAAGGTCCAGATTCTGCCTGTTCAAAAGAATAACAACACTTGAGCACGCCTGAGAGACAGGAAAATTTCCCTAGCAAGCAGCTCTCTCCAGAATTGTTTTCAGGTAAGAATACTCACTCTTTTCAAAGGACTGCAGCGTTTGGAGAACACCAAAGGTATCCTGCAGCCACTGCCACAGGAATACGGTTTGCTAAAGTCACACCCACAAAGAACTATTAAGAGTTTGCAGACTTGTGCCTTGGCTTTATTCATTTACATCTACTTCATCTGTTTTCCTCTGAAATTTGGCATCTTTTACCTGACCTGAGAAGCCCATTCCATATTAGTGTCAGTGAGCCTTGAACTCTGTGACCGGCCAGGTATGAGCAAGTCTTCAGTCCAGAACAACTCTAAGCACAAGTTAACAAGATGCGTACATCTGTTAGAAATTAACTATTTTTGGAACTGCAAATATAAGGTTTTTTAATTGTAAGAGCACACACAAAAGAAATAATTTAAAAACAAGATTACTTTGATGCAAAATATGTTACATTTGCAGGCCATTTGCCCATGACCTCGTACCTCTAGGACTTTTTTGCTATTAGAATGTATTTTTTTCCAGGGAATATAATGGTAAGTGGGCAAGACACAGGGATGTGAAGTGTTGCTACTGCACATTCAAGTTAGCAGTTTCCAGGATTTGCCTTTGTTCTGCAAAACTTCTGCACTGCATATCATTTTAAGTTTGCAACTCACCATCAACATGGCAGGACACAACCTTTAAAGATTCCAAAGGAGCCAAGCACGTCAATAATCAGGGAATCAAAAGAAGACTTATACACAATACACAGATCATTTAGGGGGTTTTGTTAAAGTATTCTAGACAAGAAACACTCAGAAAGGAAAGTTAAATTAACATGAGAGCTAAGGCAAGGAACTGTGAGAGCTAAGGCGCTCTCCTGCCATTAAGCACATCAAGAGTGTTCTTTTCCTAATGAGTTAACCTCTTACTATTCAAGTTTAATGGGGACACATTTGTTTAACCCTATAGCCTCAGGAGTCAGAATTTCCTGGTGTTAATTATACAGCATATATGCAGCCTCTTTGCTAGCAAGGGAATGACAACGCCTGCCAAACCTTGAAGCTAGGAGTCTCCAGCAAGCCTTGGTTTGCTTGACAGAAGAAATATATCTGAAAGCTGCAACTTCTCACGCTTCCTAGGAATCCAAACGCTGCCCTCATTGCAGGGCTATGGGCAACAGGCTCAGCACACACTTCTCTTTCCATAACTAGTTTGAATTGGTCAGAACCAAAGGGGCAAGGGGACATCCAGAGAGAACTTCACAAAGAGCAGTACAACCCTTTTCCCCTGTCAGAAAAGGGAAGTGATCCAGACAGATCACACGAGTTTAGAAATTCTAGCTTTCACTCAAAAGCATAAAGAAATGACTACACCCACAGCACTCTGCTCTGTTGAAACATCATCACTTGTATTCTCTTTCCGTTCAAGAGACACTTTGCACGAAACCTCTCAGGTAGAGCAGGACCCACACTGTAACAGGGATCTCCAGCAACGCCATAGTTCTGCTGTAAGCAAGAAGCCAGCCCAGGGGATGAAGACTCATTACCATTAACTATCTCAGAGGAAGAAGCGGGTACTTGTGACCTGTGCCAGTTCTGAATTGGGATCAGGCTACTCTCTACACACGTTCCAATGACTTCACTTGACAGCACTGAACATGCGAGGGCTCAGGAATAAAAGACTCTTACCCAGCTCCTCCACTGATTTTGCTGGATGAGCTTGGATGAATCCCTTCCTTCTCTTGCTCTGCAGGTCTCTTCCTTCTGGGGAGCACAGACACTCTACCCTTTGCATCAAGGCCTGAAGTGCTGGCTTTGTCTAGGCAGGCAAAGTGCAGAGCTCCAGGTCCACCTGCTGCTACCTTACCAAATGAAGCCTGTCTGTCCATCTGCCCACCTTACCCATGCCTGAAAGGCATGCACTTCCAAGGACCTACAAAACAGAAGAACCAGCAGAGCAACATACTGCAGATCTGTATTTCCAGGACACCTGGGCAGTAAGCAGGACTCTGTCCTGCAGCATGATGTGCCACCATCATATAGCCCATGCACCAGGGGACAGGCATACCATTCCAACTTACATGTGAAAAAGGGTGCACGTAGGTTATGTGAACACATCCACATCAGGTAGCGCGCCAGTGAGGGGGAAGGAAACACCCTTAGATCTTCAGAAGTCTCCTCCCTTTGTTTTTGCCAATAAACAAGAAAAATAGACATCTTGGTAAACATAAGGATCCTCAGAGCTGTGGTTGGTTGGTTGGCTGCCTGTTCTCAATGATCATGCGGACCCAGAATAGCACAAAATCCCTGACTATAACACAGTGCATGTATGAATAAGCGGAGCGATACATACACAGGCAGCATAGCAGTTCCCTCAAAGATAATGTGCTAGGATCAGCCCTGCAGGCCACTTATTGCTATCCCAACAGATAAAGTTAATGGTCACAGGATGGGGGGGGAGGGAATAAATAGGTTGTTTCATGGTGCAAGTCAGTTTGTTCAAATAAAGAAAAAATTTTATTTGACAGTGTCATTGATCCAGCAAACCTCCTCAATTCTCTGCTAAATCTCAGTGCATTCAAAAGGAAGGAGGCAATTTGCAGTGATGCAGTGGTCAGTAAGAAGCTGAAATTCCACTTCATAATACGATATCCAGAAATGATAGCAATGGAGAGAACGTGTCACTTCCAAGATGTGAGATCAGATCCAACTGCCTCCTGTACAAAACAGCACACTAACGCCGACCTCCTCTGCTACTCCCCTTGATCAGGGAGGATGCTGTACCTAACCTTCTGGAAACCAAATTCCACTCTGAAGTTGTTCTTCATTGCCATTTTAGCTGGCAGAGAGAATCACCTAGGAAAGCCAGGTAGAGTACATCTAGCACTTAAAAGTTTGTTTCCTTTCCAACAGACAAAAGAGACACACACATGCCGCTTTTTACTCAAATCATAACATGGTGAGAGATGTTCCTGGGCTTAGAAAGGTGCGAATCTCCTTCAGAGTCCCACTAGCACGAATAGAGAAGACACAGGACCTTTCCTGTGACCATCACAAGAAGTAACTTTACTTCCACTCATTTATAGAACAGCTGAGCCTACCATCACCCTGCTATTTCCATCCTGCTTATTGCACTGAATAAATATATTAATAATTAACAGCAAGAAAGAAGATTATTTACACTTCTGTAGAGCCCTTCCTCCAAGGAGCTCGTTAACACCCTTGTGAGAGAGCTATTGTTCTCCCATTTTACAGAGAGGGGACTCCGCATCCAACAGTCAAAAGCCTTCTCCGAGGGCCCTGGAACAGCCCATCAGCAAGGACAGGGCTAGGACTCCATCCCAGATTGTCATGCCTTACCTCTTACCTGCTGGGCTGCACTTGACATAGAAGAAAAAAAGCCAACAGCACAGGCTATGTTTCCAGCCACCTGAAGAGCAGTAATCTGTTTTAAAGCCCAAAAGGTTTGTGAAAGAAACAGGCTCCTTTCTGTTGAGCCACACCACAAAAATACAAAATTTTGGGGTGGTAGGTAGAGTCAAGCACCAGAGAAAAATGGTTATTCCTAAATAACGGTACAGCAACGCACTGCTTGTGAACCATGGCTAATTTAATACCCCCACATGCTCATTAGAGCTATTCATGCACCCACTGCAATCAGCATGTTTACACATTTATCAATGACAACTTTCAGATTATTACTTTAATTAAGAAAAACCCTTCATTCAGTGGCATTATATTACAGGAACATGTTCTCTTCCACTGGGGGCAAACTAGCACTTACTGGAAGGAGATGAGCTAGTCAGGACAGCTGCAAGTAGCATCACAGTGTCCATACCTTGAGGAGAAAAATACACGTGTGGAAACAACCTCAGACGCCTCTGCCAAGAGCAGTGCAGAACAGTTGCAGTAACCGATGACGTCCCTGGCCCGGTTTAAGTGAGCCAGCGCTCAATAAGCTTCGCAGCCAGCCAGCCCTGCGCGTCTGTGTTCACTTCTGAAGACACATCCTGAAGGGAGCAGCCCCACAGCAGCTTTCTAGCAGGCCCTGGTCTTCCTGGCATTTAGTGGCGGGGAGGAAGGCTCAGGCCAGCTATGGCACAGGGCAACCGGGGCTGGAGCAGTGCCCCAGGCACTCTGTGGGAAGCACACTGCTTTGAGAGACCCACATCTGACTCATTTAAAGGAAATAAACAAGTCAGTAAGCAAATGTTCCTCACAGATAAACCAGGGCAAACAAGACTGCTGGGGTTAGAGAGCTCTGGTGAGGGGCCAGCACCCAGCTCGCAGGGCTGCGGGACTCGAGGCGCAGCCGGCTGGGCTCAGGCTGTCGACACTGTCGCTTGCTCCAACCGGCAGCTGCCGGGGAAGGACGGATCCCATCCTTCTCCTGCGCTTGCCCTGCCCTGCGGGTCCCCGCCTCAGCCCGGCAGCCGCAGCCCAAAACACCCCTGCCACCCTCGCCGCAGCAAATGCGGCTCCACGCAGGGCGAGAGGACAATGGCAACCGCCCCTACGCTCCCGCCCTCGCTGCCGTGTAGCGGGACACCATTGGCCAGCCGGGTGCCATCGGCAATACAGGATTGGCCAGCTGGGACACACGGCATCGTGGGATTGGTCAGTGCGGCCAGGCGGGAGCTGGGGCTTGCAGGCGCACCCAGAGCCCCGGCGAGGCGAGGCGAGGCGAGGCGGGGTGGGGGGGCTGCGGCTGCGGCTCGTCCGCCGGGCTCGTGGTGCCCCTGGGCCCGGCAGCTCCCCGCTGCCCCTCCACGCCCCCCCTCTGCCGCCCGTCGGAAGGGACTTCTCGCAAGCTGGTCACTGCCCTTCCTCCGAGGCAGGGACGCGCTTCGGGCCCGCTGGGGCGGGGAGCGAACAGGCTCAGACTCCGAAAGCGATGGAGTCACCTCGTGCCCACCCAGCCCCATGGGGCCTCATAGCATCTTCGGGCACCAGCTCCTTCACGTTGGTCACGAAAGCTCCCCGGATGGCTCAGCTCGGGAGAGAGCTCTCCGTAATGCCGACAGCACCAGGGTCTGCCAGGAGGCGTACCGGCAGCTGTAGGTGTCCGGCATCGCGCGGTGACAGCTGTGTCCGAGCAGAGGATTGAACCCGAGCCCTGGGGCGGCACCCTAAAAACAGACCCTCCTTCCTTGCCTGTCTGATGGCTTACGAAACTTGAATTTAGGCTAGCTGTGCTACGCTTGCACGGCAGAGTTGCAGTGAAGCCTTTGTTTCAGGATCGTAAAGGAGGTTTTCGCTGGTGCAGTTTTCACATTCAGCTGCCTAAACCTGGAGTCACACGGCTTGAAGCCCCCCGAAGAGAAAACCTGACTTCTTACAGAGCACGCCGACTGCAGAGCAACGCGCAGACTTTCTCTCCGGCCCCGAACAACCACTTTGGCACCAGTGGTTCTGCTGACCTACTGGTAGATGTGAATTTAATGAGTTGACCTGATTGTTTTACTATGGCGATGGGGTTCCTCACAGATCTTGTGATATCAAGTTTACTGCAAAACTGTTTACAAGTCAAAATTACCACCTGATTATTTTCAGTTTCAGCTGGAGCAGGATTACAAATAAATAACTGACTAACAAGCGGTTAACTCCACCAATGCTTCATTACATCCTCAAGTGCTATCTCTGTGTGTCATGATACCTGACATTATTTCCCAGGAGGAGCTTTTAATATTACTACCATCTTATAGAGCTAAAAAGGAGGTGTTCATAAGCTGTATAATTGAAATGTACCTCCTTTTTCCTACTAACAAGCTATAAAACTTTTTATTTTGCACTGTCTGTCCTAAATATTTTTTTGTATTCTGCAGTTACAACGTTTCTCAAACAAGTTGTAAACTGACACATAAATCAGTGCTTTTCTGTAGTGGCTATTTCTGCAAAGCAGTCAGTCTAAGCTAGTTAATCTAGCTTATGGCATCTGACTACAAAGTGTCCTACAGATTGCTTTTATACGTTTGCCAAATACTTTCCAAAATGTGGCATGGAATATGTAATAGATAAAGAATATAAACTCTGAAAAACACTAAAAAATTGTCTGTTTTTTCCAGCTCACCAATTCATTTCTCTGTTTTTCCATGTGTACTTCCAATTTTCCAGTATTAATCTCAAAATCCATTTTTTCTTTTTTAATTAAAACCCCAGCTGCTAACACACAAAAGAAGTGCCTTCACACTCTTAGCAGAGCGTAATGCAAGTTGGTGAAAGAAGGAACTGTGTTCTAACTGTTCTGAACGTAGGTGCTCCGCTCTCGGAGCAGGCACAGTGCAGTCTGTGTATGAAAAGCAGTACTCAGGCCAGCCACCATGCCTCTTAAGACCGATTTCCTTCTACATTAGCCAAGGTTTGCTCTACAAGCTAAAAGCCAGAGGTGAACAAGTCCATCCTTTTTTTTCCCCCTTCTATTTCAGATTTCTGCACATCTTTAATGCAGACACAAGAGTCACTGAACTACCTAAGCAAATTATGTGCGCTATTGCCCTAAACTGTGACAACTTGCATTCAGTAGTAAAACTTCCCCTGTTTTAGCAAGCCTCCATTTCTCCCCCCACAAAACAGAGTCACTGCTCCAAAGAACTCATCCCAAGTGGGTGAGCCAGAGTCCCTTACAGAGCATCAACTTCTGGAGCAAATGACTTTATATTAAACAAGAATCAGAGATATCCTCTGTATAACCAAGCCCTGTCAGAAACTCTTGCCAGCCTACTAGTAGGCAGCCACAGAGTCACTTGTAAATGCATGTCCACGTTAATAATTTGGTGGAAGAGAAGATCCTGAGGAAGCCTACCAGAGATAAAGGGTCTGTAGCAAGGGCTGAGCCCGATGCGGAGCTGAGGCCGGCCGGGTCTGCCATTCAGGGCCAGATCCGTCTTCAGGAAGGGTCCCTGTGCTATTCGCTCTAGCCTATGAGCTGCACTGATAGCCACACAAAACTCCATTCATTTCAAGGCTCTGTCTCTAAGCATCCACTGCTAGGATCAAGGCTTTGCACAGTTCATACAGAAATTACACATACACCCTTAGATTAAAGAGCATTGGGTAGGGGGAGGAAACCTATGAAGGCTTTTCCTTTCTGTGAGGCAAAAACTTTGCACTGATCCCCTTTCACCTGCCTTGACATGCCCATACCTACCTCCCCTGCCACGCACTGACAACATCACCTACCATCCAGCTCTGTTGCTGCAGAGCCACTGTTTCTGCAGGAAAGGAGAGAGCTTTGTGGAAAGTCCACGAGTACTTACTGGCATTTCGTGTCTATAGAGTAGAGGGGTATTTTTAAAAGCTTCCGAAAACATCCTGATTCTGTGTATGCATATATGTCGGGTATGAGAGAAGGAGTGGAACTTGCCACAACCAAGTTACAAAAGTCTTTCATCAGCAAAATTGTTCTTTGGGAGTTCGCTCATGCACAGAAAAGAGCCCAGGATCTGTAAAACTAGTGCCCTAGCTTAGAAAGGGTGAAGAAACATCAGTACGAAGAGTCTGATGGACAGAACAAAACAAAACATATACACAACCCACATATTCCACAACACAACTGGCCAAACATCCTCCACTGATCCAGCCTGCTCTTCCTGGTGCCAACGGGAGCTTTGCCATCACCTCGAATGGGATTAGGGCTCAGCTTTAGATAACTAGCTGAAGTGGAAACCACAGAACATGTATTGCAACTGAAGCCACCGGCACCACAGGGCAGAAATAGAAAGCTATGGGCCACATTTTGCTGCCTTTATTCAGCCCTACTTCCTCCACCTCTAGCAAGCAACAACCCCTGGCCACTAAGACAGCCTGTTTGCTGCCTAGCAGATTCCTAGTCATTGACGCCATATAGCCAGGATTTACAAGCCATGTTTAGACATAAATAGGGATCAGTCTCTAGGCAGGATCACAAAAGGGCAGACCAAGCCAGGCAGCCAGGCATTGATGACACCCGCTATGAAGGTATATGCAGAGCAGCCAGCTGGCGGGACATTATCCAGGGCTGGCAAAGCACTGGCACCAATGCCAAGTGCAGTGGTGACACTAAGATGCAGTGAAGTCCCCCAGCATAAGCAAGGTTACTCCCCGCACTAGCAGTGCCCAGATGTCAGGGCAGATGAGTGCAGGGGTGGCAGCAGGGGTGCTGCGGTGCTGGGGTAGGGCTGGATAACAATGCAGGGCACAGACAGAGCAGGGGCTGGTAATTAAAGTCTGAATAGGCAGAAAGGAAAAGGAATCTCCTAATCATTTCCTTTAGCCATCTCAGCTCCCCTCCCATCCTTCCCCCCCCCCCACCCCTGGCCTTTTGAAGATGCTTGCTAATAAGTGTTAACGAGGAGCCTGACAAAGGAGGAGGATGAGGGGGAGGGGGGCGACACTGGGGAGGAAGAAAAGGGACCAGACAGAGGTCTGTGAATGCCACGGCAGATTCGGGATGTAAAGGATCCCCAGGACAGGACCCCCACCCCTGGCAGGCCCGTTTCACGAGCTGACTCCTCTGACTGAACGTTTTGAGTTTGTTTTTTGCAGACGACGTATGCCTTCTTTCCTTTCTTGCAGCCCCTCTGGGGCATTCCTGCAGTGCACAGGCACCAGCTCACCCGGTTTTAGGGCTGCCACTTCTCCAATTCCACCACTTGTTTTCTCTCCCTCCCTCTATTTCAGACCTCTCTGATGTGGGCCAGGACACAGCTGTGCACACTGAAACAGCCTGGACTGCCCCGTTTACCCCGTCCTTTCTGGCAGCCACAAGAACATGGCTCTCTCACAGCCCAGCACAAAGACTCACGAAAAACTACATTTTCCAACTGCCTCTACAGCAGCTGCTCCGTCCACCTTGGAGGATTCATCATCTTTGCCAGATTCACCCCTCACAGCCTTGAACGCTGCCATCCCTGTTCCCCCCAGCACTCACCCTTTGCCTGGATGGGCCACACCTCCCACCAGAGCTTTTCTCCAGATGCAGGATGCTGGTATTCCTCCGCTCTGCCCCTCTGGGAATGATTCACTTGCTCAGGATTTCACATCCTTTTTGCGCTGCACCAGCAGCTATAGACAGTCGTGAGACAGCAGAGACTCAGGCCCAGCGTCCTTTCCCATGAGAGAGTTTATCCGAGCCAGCTTCTGGCGCGGCTCCATTGCCATGGCTCCATCCCACGAGCCGACCAGCCTGCCTTCGCAGCAGAGCCCTGCGGCACCGAAAGGGGATGCCACAAGGCCTGAGAGGCCACAAACACTTCATTGACACCTCAAAGAGGAGTGCAAAAGAGCATCTCAGCCCTTTAAGAGCCAACGCTATAGAGGGCTCCAGAGGAAAGCGTAAAGCATGATTTGCCTCTATCACATCCATAACAAAAGCGTGAGACACGGCTCCTTTCAACCAGGGCCCCCAAGCGAGAATCCCAGGCCGCCTCCCCAGCAGGGCCTTCAGCCACCGCAGTCCTTCATACAGCCCTCGGAAGGGGCCAGCTCATGGCTCCCAGCTGGCCCAGCTCTACTCTCCTATAAACCACTACATGCAGCACAGACATTTGTAGGTCTTCCTCGTGCTGGTGCAAAGGGGCTAATTAACTTCTTCCTGTCAAATGCGGGAGGTTTGGACCTACTTGTCACAGCCCCATATTTCCGTTTCCTCTTCCCAATGCCCCCTGAAATGGAAAAGGCCCCCTGTTTCTCTCCCTGCCATGGACATACAGAGGGCCCTGTCTACAGAAGGTCATCTGGATGTTCGCTTTATTTGGCAGATCATTGCTCGCATTTACATTCCTAAGTGCAAATCTGAGCTTCCAAATATAAGACCTGCTTCAACTTGAAATCTCAACCCCAAGGAATCTCCCCCACCTGCAACTGTCACTAGGAGCTACAGACCTCTCCCCTTTCCTTGTGCCAATGGAGGGAAGACAAAAGCAGATTCACCCCTGCTGTAACACCATCAGAAGAGAACCCTGTCAGCTGAATCCTACTTCAATAGAGTTACATACAAAATACATTTGACCTGTAATTTTGTTTCCCACAAAGTACAACTGAGACCGTCAACATATGGGTATTTATTAAGGAACTGATTTTCTGAGAACAATAGTGAACTTGAAGAGACTGACAATGCCTCTTTAACAGTCTGGCTAATAGAAGAAGGTTATCAAGTTGTCCCAGAAAAAAAAAGTGAACTCGGAACTAGACATGCCATTTTTGAATCGCCAGAAATCCATTAATTTAGTACCTAATCAGATCGTTGTGTTTTTACTCATTCATGATCAATTCATCAAGAAAAGCGGTTCGTTAATCTAAAGAACTAGGCATAAAATTTATATATCGACTACTCTGTTTTATTGCCAAAGCCTACTGTATTATACTTCAGTTTTATGTGCGTTATAATAAAAAGCATGTGTGAATTCTCATATTTTAAAACAGTTGTGCATCGTGTGGTTTGAGTTAATGCTTTTGAAAACACAGTCTCCACACGATGCTATCTGAAAATAGAATCTGCCTACGATAAAACTTTAACTCTTGAGAAGGGGTATAATAGCATTTTATGATAAAAAGAAATCTCTTTTTGAAAGAGAGTTTTGCCAGGTGCTCAGAAAACATTAAAAAGACTTCTAAGGAGGCAAAGTAAAGGGCATTAAATGGATCAATTCACTGCAGTACAGAACAATTTCACTTCCAGTGAGGAGAAGAAATACTTTAATTTAGGCAATACTAGCACGGGAAAAAATTGGCTATCCCAGCCAGGCTGGTAGGCCAGACAGCGTACGTCAATAATTAATTCTTTTATCTTACCCAGGAAAAAATTCAGCCCAGGTACAGGTTAACATTATTTTACAGTTGCATATAAGTACTAATATACTGGGAAACAACAGCACTGAAAATGTGCTGTTGGCAAAAGGCAGAATTAATCTCTGTATTCTTCATACATAATGAAGTCTGCAGTTGCAGGAGGATTATGAAATAAACATTTGTTCCCATTTAACTGAGCCTATTTATCGACAGTAAATATCAGCGGTAGAGATATGAAAAATATCCAGTTTGTATTTTTCAGGACACCATCTGAGAATGAGACCTCCTGCAAATAATGAAAAGAGGATGAGGGTAAATGAAGCTCTAAATATCTGTGCAACATAACATTCACATTACTTAGGTGCTGAAGAATAGTACTTATATCAAATGATGGTATGATTTTAACCATTTGGAATTCCATATTTTTGGGACTACTTCTGTTTACTTTGAGGATGTGCTAACACAAGAAGCAGAATTTACAACACTCGCTGCCTGTCATATGAATCGATGTGATACACCTTCTTCACTTGCTTCACTTGTAACAGGTGCTGCCGTCTCCAGTCTGCCCCAAAGGTCAAATGCCGATTTCCTAGAAATACTGAGCTCTGTTATGCCAACAGACTGAAATGCAAATGCTTTCTCTGCTAAGGAGAAATTCTGTTCAACAATCTATGTCACAATATGGCCTATTGTTAGAACAAATTACCCAGTCCATTAATTACACAGCTCTCTCTCCATCAGCTAGAAAAAAAAATACCCCCAATTATACATACCAAATAACCTGTTGTTGCAGAATGTCCAAAATGAATGGTGTTGTAAAACAGCGGTGTAACTCCTCTGGCTCTCCTGAAGTTAAACCAGGATGTGTTTGGCCCGTTTTGTCCAAGGAAGTCATCAGTCTTCTTGGGTGACTGATTCTATGACAAATCCTAAGTAGTTGTCATATTCAGAATGTGCTCATCATGCCCTCAAGGGACAAGAGGCCTGCTTGAATTAATATTTGTGTCCAGGTACTGGGAGCCTGACTCTGCTGCCCTCCATCTTCTAGGGTGCAGAACCAGTGCCCAGTCACTATCATGATGAGCTTCTTTGGTTGTAGCACCTGGGCATAGTAGTCATGGATGTCCTTGAGTCAGGCCCCTGCTTCTCAACTCTCTTTATGTATAAAACACAAGAATTCCTGCAATTAAGGATCAGAACCTTCCCAGGAGAGACAGCTGGGCTTCCGACACACTGGATCTAACCCAGAGAGTCTAGTAGTATTGAACAGTAGTAAATTCATGATCTTAGCAAATCAGCCACTGCACAGTGACATAACCTCCAATTCACTGGTGACATTGTGTCATGGCTTCAATATGCTTCACATGTATCAAAATGACACTCAGCCATACAAAACACAGTCATCTTCAGAACATTTCTGCGTAGCGCCAAGAGAAGTGGCTAGGTCCATGCATCCTTCTTCTTGTTTCTAGCTGCTAGACTGCATTATTCCATCCAAAAAGCTGCTAAAAAGAACTCAAGGTTTCACATGGATTACAATCATTGGAAAAATGGACGCTCCATGAAAAATGAGTGTATGCTTCCCCCTGTGATGAGATTTGAGAACTCCAGCAAAATCTGGAACCCTTTCTATCATGCCTGGTTACCTCAACTGCCTAATCCCCCACAACCAACAAAAGGGTCTTTTGCACACTTGGGAGATCTTTGATCCTAAGTCAATCCAGGGACCCTTCTTACTGCTTGGGCACTATCTAACCGGAGAGCTAAACAAGTCCAGCACTCTGCTCTTCATGGGGCGCTCAGAGCAATGGATGAGCATATCAAGCATATGTCTACATGAACAGGCACAGAAAGACCCACATTCTCCTGCCCCTCAGACAATGCTGCTAGCTGAAACTCAGGACCATGGTAACATGGCTCTTCCTGACTAAGGCTGGCCTGGGTTTAGCCAGCTCAGAACAGGTGGCAGGAGCTGGGGCTGCCAGCACCTGCCTTGTGGATATAGCCAGTGTCTACAAAGACTTCAATTCAGTTCAGGTCTGCATTATGAGACTGCAGCTCCTAACATGGCAAGGGAGAAGTAATACTTGTGTCTGATGATTCCCAGATGGGCTCGCGCTAAAAATGGTTATGATGAAGACAAGCTACACAATGTATTCGACGGCTCTGATGCTGCTTCTCTTTGCAGACTCTCTTTGGTCAAATCTTGCTGTTACAGTTTGTTATTCACAACTATGATACAAATGGTTTGTGGGTGTGTATTATTTCAACCAATCTATTGGTGCAACAATATGGCAGCGTTCACTGTTCACAATTCACTATTATGCAGTAAGGTTGAAGACGTGTATCACAGCACGCTGCATCGTACCTGGATAGGACAAATAGGCTCCATCAAATACCTGTTTGTGTCTTGGTTAATATCGCTATTCAGCAAAGCAGGAGCCATCAGGAAAATTTAAGCGTATACATAAAAGTAAGCATACATCTAAGGGCTTTACTGAATACATGTCTAGTGCAACCTTGTGAGAATCATGTATATATCTTTGCAGAAACAAAAATGTTAATGAGTATTCATCAGAATCCTTTTTGCTTCACATTAAAAATACTCTTTGTGCAAATGTTCCCAGGAGAACAAGGAAGAGAGGATGAAGATTTCACAGCTCTCTGAAGGCTTTTATACAGCATTCTTCCTATTTTGTTCAACTCAATAGTGGCTTTTGCTTCACTGACAAGTATACATCACCATCACCACTACCCCCTAAAAAGGCAGATAAGGACTTGCATTAAAAAATGTGTATGATGGAGACAAACTTGGCTGAGTATTGTATAAAAGAGGGACAGAAAAGACTAGGTGGGAGGGTTTAAAAGACAAATGGTGGGGTCACCAGGAGCACAGACCTAGAAGAAGAGCAGAAAGCCAGACTCATCTTAAATAAGCCTGATTTGACATTGGGCTTATTGCAGGGTCCAGGAGCTTTCAAGTGAAGATGTAGCATTGTGTCAGGGTCATTTCTGTTGTTCCTCTTGGCAGCAAGCAACCGGCATGCCCCAAATTTTGACTAACCACTTGAGTTAAAAGTAATGGCACTCTAGAGCAAGTAGGCAAAGAGGCTGTTTTTTCTCAGGGAGCAGAAGAGACATTATGACTGGAGTCTGTGAGCACCAAGGCCAAAGAGAGATAGTCTGCAGCTGCACTTCAGGTTCATGCTCACGCTTTTAACAGGTTTCAACACGTACCTAAGGCCATATGGTGTCCTTGACTCCAGTGAGTCAAGTTTTACTACACAGTCAGTACTGTGACACCCTGCCCTGGCACTCAGCTGCACCCTGGGGCTTTTGAGCTCTCCTCAGACATCCAGGCACCATAAACGACCAGCAACATTTGTTAGCATGGGCTGGGGAGGCTCACAGAGGGATGCTCCCCCCTACCCCCGGCCTCCTCAGGGTGGGCACACGGGACTTCCAGGTACCGGAGCCAGCTCTCAACGCACACATACCCAGCGGGCCTGGATTTTCAGGCTCAGGGCTTGAATTTGTGACCATGACTTCCTACTCTCTCTTTTACAACAGCTGGAAATGCACCACCGGAGCAACCATTTCTCCAAGTATTCCACAGACTTTGCAGCATCTTCTAACCAGCATTTAAAACAGAAATGCTTGAAACACAAATTATACCCTGAAAAAGAGCGGCTGTTTTGCTGCAGAGATAACGCAGTGAAGGCGGCATCTCTCCACACTGACTTTAATGCAGTCCCAGTGGTGATGCAGGACACAGATTTCCATTATTAGCAGCTCTCAAAAGTACCAGAGACAAATTATTGTCCGGTAATAATTATTAACAACAAGAGCTTTTTGGACACTGAAGATTTTTGTTTACAATCCTGGATTGCAAAAAGATACTGGGTAATCTCCTCGCAGCCAAAGGAGCAAACAGACGCAGGTATTAACCGAGCAGCGTGTCCTCGGGCTGCACCACGAAGCGCTCGTTTGGGCCAGGCACAGAGCAGATCCAATCCGCTGTCGCCGTAGCACGGCGCAAGCCACAAATTAAGCAACTCATTTTGTGCAGATCTCTTTTTAACATGCGGGGTCTTTAGCAGTTGGAGTATGGCCACCACTGGAGGGATTTAGCCGCGCTCATTTGCTGCGGGACACAGACCAGAGCCACGTCACTCCCCGCAGCCAGGACTCGGACTTCCCAGGCCCATCTCCTAACTAGAGGAGCGCGGTGCCCTCGCGAGCCCTCCCCACCCCTCTCTCAATGCCCTAAACTGACTGACGGAACTAAATTTGTGGAGTGGACTCAGTTGCTTTTGATCTCTATTCAAGGTGCCATCAAGGGATCTTAATAGGTAGTATCTTAGCAAACGCTTTAAGGCCTGAAACCGTCATTAAAGAACCTCCTGATTCTCACACTTGTCTGAAAGAACAGAGGAGCAAGCTGGCTTCAAATGCCAGTTGACAGATGGGAAGACATATGGACTATAGGATTGCTGATCTAAAGAGTCAGAGCCATGGTCAGGCGGAGAAAACATACATCTTTATTTTGATGTTGACCTCAAAGGGAAGAGGTCTGAGTCAACAGAGAGGGGAAAGGGCAGAAAATATCACAAGTCTGAGGCCAGGATTGCTTTGAACTTGAGGACAAATATACTAAACGGTACGAAGCTGACAAGAAGGCTTCCTGACACTCCGTGTCTACAAACTTAGCAGTCTGACCCATATAGCTGCTTGATGCACTTTGAGTAAAGAGCTGAGTGGGGATCAGTAATACTGATGCAATCTCTTGTGGCACCCAAGAAGTTTGTCATTTCTTCCAGCCCCAGCTATTCACAGAGTCCAGGCAGAGCCATGCGGGAGCCGGGGGCAGAGGCACATGTATGAGAGAGACACACTTCGGTCTAAAGTCCCTAAGATCATTTTGTCTGTCTTCAAAGGTTACAGCAGTGCAGGATCCCCCAGGGCCACAGACCAGTGGGTCCGTGCACATCGTGTCTCCTCGAATCCCATATTTGTTTCTGTACTGACTCTATACTGAAAAATGTGTGACCCCATCCCAATTCATTAACATTGCACATAGCGTTTTTATATAAAACTCCCCCCTGGGACACTAAACACTGTCCCTTTCCAGCACTGAAAAAATGCCCAGGATAAAGTTTAGACGTCCAGAGCCTTCTGCTGAATGTAAATGGCTTTGCAAGGAATCCATGAAACAAATGGAGGCATAGATATCCTATTGTCTTCCCAGAAAAAAGCAGGGCCTTTCAGTTCACGGTCTTTCTTCACGTTGCCTTTTTATCACGAGTGTGCACTGATGAAACTACTTTAATGCAGTCTGTTCCAAGAGATTAAATTGAATGTCTGTGTAGAGTTTCAGCGCTCAGCAGCATAGCATGGCAGCTTCATTTCACATCTCTGGGACACTGGGCAGGCATAAAAATAATTGCAGACTCAGAAACGATCAAGGAATGTATCCCAGCTGCAACAGATGCTGTATTAAAAGGAAAGACAAAAGCCAAAGTGCATAATGAATTTAAAAAGACTCCTTTATCAAACATGTCATTTGTTTGAAGGACTGAATTACTGGCATCAGATGTGGCAGATCAGCTTGTTACCACAGTGAAACATGAGGACTGCTCTGCAATGCAATTGATGAGTCAATTGAAATCACTGATGTTGCTCAAATGCGCATCTTCATTTAATATGTCAATGGTCAGAAGTTAACCAAAGACCTTCTGTTTTTGCTGCCACAGAAGCAAACCAAAAACTACAAAATATAGTGTGCTAGCACTCAACCTCAGAGGTCATAACATCCTTAATAGGAGTTGACGCTCCAGCTACGCTTGGCTGTGAAAAATAATTTCTGACATACCACTCACTGCTGAACTCAGACTCGTGAGCATCAGTGCCTTGTCCATCAAAGCATTCTCTGAGCTGAATTAAAAGCAAGATATTAAAATGGTATTAGATTACCCAGAAACATAGTCTTCTGTCTAAAGCTGACATCTATTCCTTGTGCTCATTATTTTGCATTTCTCCTTATGGGGATGTTGCTAAAGATAACAGTTTGCTAAGTGCTCAGGTGTTTTGTTGATTGATAAAAATAAAAATAATGCTTGGTAAAAACAGAGAATGCTATTTTCAAAACTCTTCCCCTCCCCCTCCAAAACAGAAAAACAAAACAAAATCAAACACATTTCCTCTATCCTTCCTAAACATTTCTGGAGGGGGACAGGTATCTGCATTGAATACCTTGGTCTTGATGCAGCAAACCTAAATAACCTTGCTGAAAAGTCTTTACCAGGTTGAATTTTCACACAATTTAGAAAGCCAGAGAGAGAAAGGAGGCAGGGTGAATTTACCCAAGACAATTTTCAACCAAAGTATCAAACTGTATTTTCGCTACAGGAATTAGCAATTGACAGAGAGAAGGTAAAATCTGTCTCAGAATCTTTGGGGCATATTTTGAAGATCTTATTTTAGAGAGGCAAGTCTCTTCTAAGCTTGGTGAATAACCCCCTGGCTAAACTTGAGAAGGTACAAGCAGATGTAGCTGGCCAGGAAGAGCTTTGAGCACGGGTTGCTCTACGGGCTGCACAGACACTGCCTCATCCACATGCATTTTTCCACCCCGAGATTTCCAATCCCGGCCAAGAGAGGCAGAGCAGCCCCCCGAGGCTCATGCGAATGCCGACGGGGGCCGAGACAAGAGCAGGAGAAGCTGCTGGGTGCGTAACGAGATGGAGAGAAGGCCCCACGCTTCTGCCCACGACCAGCGTGCGATCTGAATCCAGCTGCAGCACAATGCTTAGTAAATACTCTGGGACTTGTTAAAAATTAGGCTTTTCTAATATGCTAAAGATGACAGACCTCAAGTTGTCATATACTAAACTGGTGCATACATTCCTTCCTCCGAGTAACCAATAACGGGACAAAACCCCTTGCCAACTCCAGTCCGTCCCTCCTGCCAAGGACTGCTTGAGCTCAGCTCATCCTGAGTGCCCCATCGGGATCCAGATATAGATTAACGCAGTTTTGCAATGCACAAGGGCCACAATCATGCAAGGCTTGATCCAACCCAGATTGCAGTCCGCGGAAAGGTCTGCATTGACGTAAGCAGGCAGAGAGCAGCACCACAGAGCTTGCTTCAGAGAAGCGAGCGGCAGCCCCTTCGCCAATGCCGGACCCTGGCTGCTGGCTGAGCTCGGGGCGGCCGAGCGAGAGCCGTCTGCGGCGCGTACCAAGGAGTGCTGGATTGCCAAACAGCCCCGTAACCCGCCACGTCCCCGCGCCCGGCCTGGGAACCGCACCTGCGCTGCCTGCGCGCTGCGCGCGGCCGCCGAGCTCTCCTGGCCCCTGCAGCCCCTGACAGCTCCATCAAGGGAGCCAAAACCTGCGTAGCGCGGGACGTACCCCCCGCCGGCACTGCAGACCGCTTTGCACAGGGCAAATCCTGACGCGCTTCTCCAAAAACTCCTCACGCTTCTACCTGCCTGAAGAGGCTGCAAGCGCAAAAAGCTAAGCTGTACGTATTTGCACCGCTCCTCTGCTGTACCAGTCTGGCTGCCTTTTACTCCCCCTCTTCCTCCTCCTCCAAGCCATGTTTCTTTTGTGTCTCCTCCTTTACCCGCTCCTCGCTTTTTGTGCTCCCTCCAGCCCGGCAGCGGTCCCCTGCTCTACCCAGCAGCCTGCCCTTCCACACTCCTCTCCAAGTTTACCTCTCAGCCAGCGTTTCTTTGGGATTTGCTGCAGGCACAGGAGCAAGAATCGAAATGGGGAAACAGCAGGCTTGGGGCCCCGACCCTTATACGGTCTCTGGCACTGCTATGGTGCTAGCAGGAGATAGCACCAAGCCAAGGGGGGCAGCATTCATGCACGCCTCAGCCCGCAGCTTGGGGCCTTCTACTCTATCACAGCAATAAAAACTACCCATTCAAGCCCTTTGTCTTAAAGATTTCCATCCTGGCTACAGCAAGCGCAGACTTAGCGGTGGGAGCAACCGCGGGAGAAAGAGCAAACAGCACGCGCGTGCGTGCCTATGTGCCAGCGCAGGGGTACGCCGCGCCGCTGCTGAGCGCCTCCGAAACTCACGGCAGAGTCGAGATTAAATATGTGACTGATCTCAAATGACTTTCCCGGTGCACTTAAAAAAAAAAAAAAACAACAGCAACAACATTTGGCATCTTCTTTCGTGACATAAGCAGCACAGCCAGCGCATTATGGGCATTCACTGATGGGAGGAAGCGAAGCCAAGAGGGACGGCTTGCTACGCGGCGTCCCAGGGATCACACACCTGCCTTGCCATTACCAGCGGCGCACAGCGTGGCCTCGGCTTTCTCACAGGACTCCGCTCACGCAAGCTGAACTGCACCAGCCCCGTCTGCCGTCGCCCGCGCGGGGCCTGCTTAAAGCCGCAGCCCCAGAGCCCCGGCGAGAGCCCTTCCGAGGACCCAGCTCCCCTCCCTCCAGTTCCTATTCCAGCCTCCGCAGGGGCACGCGCAGCGCTCCGCCACTTGTTGACACGTCAAAATAACACGTTAGTAATAGTAAAATCAGGAGCAGCATCTTTCGTTGACTTCTGGAGGCGTTTTGCTGGGGAAAGGATCGCAGGACAGGACCCCAAGCACGCTGAGTGACGTCGCCCGCTTTCACAGCCGTCCCTGGATTTTTCACAGGAGCGGGATGGTTCCTTGTTTGTACGGCAAGAATACTTTGCGATTCAGTAGAATACCAAATTTGGTAGAATGTCTTCCACTTTAGTGGAAGATATTACAAACAACTGTGCATTTTAACACGTTTTCGTTTTACACACCATTCATTCTGGGGAGGGGGGGTGGTGATCATTTTCTGCAGACAGCTAGTAATGCTTCCAAGAATGAAAATGTTCATTGAAAGATAATGAAAAGCAGACATTTAGTAACATTTTCATTTTGCATGTTTAAATATTTATAACTATGATCATAAAACCACATGTTTGCTCTCCTAATGCTGTAGTGATTGTGTTTATGAAACGCAGTATTTCTCCTATGCCCCCTCCTTGCATCAGCTCCTCTGCCGGGCGCGATTTACTCGCGCTGCGGCACTGACGACCACCTTTTATGTAAAGGACTGCCCAAGTTTAAGAACAGAAAATCACAGAAAAAGGAAAGCATGTTTTCACAACATTAACGTTTCACTGATGCATATGTGATTTTAAACTTTGTAGGAGGCATTTATGCTGGTTTAATTCTTTCACAGCAATTTATTGTCAATCTGGAAGGAAACTGTTTCTTAACCTACAGTAACACAATGAAATCGAGAAATGTAAGTGTGATAAAGCTGCAATGCTGACGTAAACTACTGTGCTCTCTAGAATGCTTCTTTTTCTAACTTGGACAAAAAGTAGATGATAACAAAGAAATTTGCTTTAATACCGCGCTTGCTCCAGTTTTTGTTACAAATTTCTAAAAAGCTGATCCAGGGGCCACAGCCTGAAATTGGGACTATCACACTTAACAAAAACAGATATGAGCGCACTGTGTTTTGCTCTGTGCTCTGATGCCATACATCAGTGATACAGCTTAAATGGTACTTCGCGGTATATTAAACCCGTAAAGAGACTACGAAAGCAAGCCAAGGCTTACAGAACTTCTCTGTACAGCGAGGGACCCCATACAGGTCCCGCTAAAATCACTCAGACGTTTCCATGCATCCCGATAGGTGCCCTACCAAGAACATAATTCTTAAAATGCCCCTTGTAGGCTTGTAATTTTCAAAAAGAAACTCATAATTTGTGGGGGGGGGAGTTAAGCATCTCCAACCTGAGATTTCTGAAAGGGTCGGGGAACTCCTCTGACACCAAGTCCTCGACAACATAAAATGAGCACCAAAAGAGCATTTTTATTTTAAGCACGGCCCAACAGTCCTCCCAGAGGTACAGGGAGTATCTTCAAGGTGCAGTTTCAGCTCCTTTGGTCCTTTGCCTGCCTTCTCCTTCCGAATCAGCAAAGAACAAAAAGGAAACAAGAAAAAAAAGGAGTAGATTGCAACGTCACATTGGTATCGCATTTTAAATAAAAATTGAGTACTTATAAAGACATTAAAGTAAATCATTCCACTTACTGCATTATTTTAAAATACTTCTACCAGCCAAGATTAAAAATTAAATATATATTTGACTGCTGCAGGGTTGCCAGTTCTTACAATATTATCAGTAGCCTCACTTTTTAAACTATAATTCAAGCTCGGGAATCAGGCAATTATATGAAATCTCAGGCTACGCTTTGAAATATAGATATATGCCTTTCTGGCCCCACAGTTGTCACCAAAAAAAAAAAAAAAAAGGCAAAATAAAGTCTGAAAAACAAATCCCACAACACTGAAAAAAAAAAAAAAGAAAAAATGAAAAAGATCCCACTTTCTTTTTCTTTCTGAATCTCATCGAACCGAACAAGTCTGATTTGGAGGTGCCTAGCACATCATTTTTAAATACTTGTGATTGACAGTATCAGTAAGTTCCTGCAGCAGCTTCTTTCTAGCAAAAATAAACATTATGGGAAAATGAGTATTCCGGAGAATATCTGCCCTCCTCAGTCCTAGGAGCCCTTGCCCCCATGAGCAACCACAGTCTGATCCCTGAAAACGCTGCGTGCACCTAGGGAACTTTATTCATACAGTCTGCTACAGCGAGATTTTTTTTCTTAATTGAGGATAATACTTGAGCCCAAATTCAGACTTCTCTACAGTTAAGGCCAAGTTTCTCTCAGTGATCTCAACACAGGTTTTACTCCTTTCTTGAGGTTATCAATAGTTACTGAGAAACTCAGGTCGATGGATTTAATAGGATGCTAAATGCAAACAAAATAAATGTTCGTTTTTAGTTACAATACAGTGAAGTGGTGAAAAACCTAATTTCAGCTGCGTTCTTCTAAAACAGGTAAAAATCAAAATATGAGAAATAAAAATAAGGGGAAAAAATGAACAAAAAGAACATCATCTTGCCCAGAACGGTAGAAGAACTGTGCTGTGTAAACTACAGGAAAAAAAGCAAAAATAGTTTAAAAAAAAAAAAAGAACACGCAAGATTTAGCACTGTAATAATGTCTTTAGTGAAACTGGGGAGGAATTTAAATAAGAGGGAGAAGTAAGCAGATATTTTTATTTAAGGCAGATACTCTACGCTGATTCGCTGCCTCTCGGGACTTTGCGGCTGCAGCTATATTTTCCAAAGTTGGTGTTCTCTGTGGCATACAAATGCACCGAGCCCATGGCTTACAGAAAACAAACCGTTTCCTACCCTGGTGTGACCCCACCAGCAAAGGGCCGCATCCGGGCCTGCGGATAAAGCGCAGCACGGCTCCTGCCCCTCCGAGCAGCCGGCTGCCTCGGAGGCGCGCGGCATCAGGGCCGGCACCTGCCGGGACACGGCCCCGGCACAGAGACGACAGCGCAAAACGCTTGGTTTTTTCCTCCACGCCAGACACCTGATTTCACTGGACTTGTTCCACTTTTTCCCTGCACGGAGACCGGTTCCTGCCTGCACAACCGCGAGGAGATGCTGGGAGGCAGGCAGGGCACGGCGGCTGCCCGGGCTCTCCCGAGCGCCCGCCAGAACCGCCCGCCAGCCCTCTCGCACCTGCGACTGCCGCGGGCCCAACCCAGGACCGCAGGACGCTCTCAGCAAGGGCCGAGGAATCCCCGGGAATCGCCCCGTGCTGCACGTCTCCCCGCCGCTCCCAGGCCACGAAGCCTCGCCAGCTTCCCCGGCCGCGGGACGGAGCGAGCCGTTGCCGTTCCCGCGCTGGCGGGCCGCCTCGGGGCGGGCTGCCTGGCACAGCCCGCGGAGGAACGGGTCCCGAACACGCGCGCCCTCGCCCCCCGAGGAAGGAACTTCCCGTATCGCCCCTTCTACCAGTTCGCAGCCTAGCTCTGGCAATTTAAAAGCTGGCACCATTGAACAAGCTGCCAAAAGAAAATCATTCAGCTAAACTCCTTTTTCTCTCCCCAACCCTTTTTATTAAAGTTTCTTTTCACATACGCACGGATGAAATGGAGAAACATTGCCAAAGCGTTGGCTAAAAGAAAAACTAAACTGCGTGCAACCTTTGTTACTAAGACTAAAATTTAGCACCCTGATATTAAAATATATCTGCTCCTTCCTTAGCCCAACTACCTTCGTCCATTCTGCAGAGAGCTTTCCCGCACAGATGTCCATAAAGTCACCTGAAACGTTCTCATATCAACCCTGCGTGCGGTAGGTCCTTTCTTTGGCATCCTCACTCAGCAGCGTAAGCTCCTACGCAAGCATTTTGCCTGCCTTCAGTCACGTTCAGGTGAGCAGGCGCTTGCAAGGCATGGATTATATTTTAACCTATACAAACAGCATAGCAAGATTAACCAAATGTCTTGTTTCAGGGGATGTGCAGATTAGTCAGTGTGACACAAAATATTTCCTTCTGCACACTAGGCAATACAATCATTTCCTGCAAAGAATATAAAATTTCCGCTAGAGTTTTACCTCTCCAAAACAAGAGTGCATCTCTGCAGAGAGATTTTCCATGCAGTTCAACCACACTAACAGTGTAAATTACAGGGATGGCTTATCAAACAGTCATGAAAGTTAGGCTCAACTGAAAAGGCTGGAACTAGTTAGTGTGATGCATTTAATTTGGGAACATCATATAAAAAACTAATTGCAAACACACAACACTACGCTCAGCTCATTGCTCTGGAAATCAGAGCTGTAAAGCCGACAGAGTTATTATAGCAACTTAATTCCTGGTGCCGTAGCGCTGAGACCCTTGAACACAACCTGATCAAATGCCTTCAGGACTCTGCCTTCACCCTGCGTGCAACCACTGGCTGCTAATGGCAGGCACAAGGCTTGAAAAAAAATATATTATTTTCATAGGGTTACACTAGACACAGAGACAGATATGCAAAAACAATGACACCAAAGGAATCAAAATATTCATGGCTCATAAAGCATGGTAGAAAAGGGCTGGCTCCCGCTCATCGCCTGCCTCTGCTTAGATGCTTTGTAACACAATGAATCAACATTACCCCTTTTAGAAAATCATCCTGAGTCCTGTTTATGTGGGGACAAATCCATCTAATCCTGCTCACACAAGCAAGCACAGCAACTTCAAGGGGACGGCCAGGCTGAGAGAGGACGGCAGAATACGGCCCCTTTTCTGTACAGTCCTGGGACGCTTCTGGGGCGAGACGCAAGATCCATTATTAATGACGTACTAGAAGCTGAGCTAATATGGCACCTGCTCCGGCAGCGCCGACCTGCCCGCGGCCGGCTCCACAACGCTTTCGCCCGCGCTCTGAGCACAGCGACTGCCCGCACGCCCCGACAGCCAGGCCCTGGCGTTTAAAATCACGAGCTGTTTCCCCTAGATGCACAAAACTGGCCTCAGAAATCTGGGAAAAGGCAGGATCCTCCTTGCTCTAAGTCTCTCCGCATCTCCCTGCGATGGGCAAGGGCAAGAAACAGATTTTTTTTAGAGGAAAAAATGTCTTATTTGTCCATGAGAGCTGAGGAGCCTGCAGCAGGGTGGGAGAGCCCTGGCCTACACCCCAGGGGGCTCCGGGCCAGCAGCACCCAGCAGGGCAGCGACGCCGCGGGGCAGCAGTACGTGGCCTTGCACGCCGGGCGGGGAACACGGCCCCCCCACCCCACGTCCCCACGCCGAACCCCACGCTGTGCAAACACTTCACAGCCAAGCAGTCCCCAGCCCTTTCTGCCCCCATGCCAGCCCACCCTCCATCCCAAACCACACGCCGCCCAGTTCCCCCTGCCCCATTTCAGGGAGGCTGCGCCCAGCGGGGACCCGCCGCAGCCAGGTGCAGGCGATGGCTTGCTCCTCCCGTCCCCATCCTGGTGCCGGCCCTGGCTGGACGGGGAGGCCCCGGGGGTGGGGGCCCAGCTGGGTGCCCTGGGGAAGACAAATTATCCGGGGTGTCGGTTTTCAGCCCTTACTATCCATAGGGCTGAGCCTCTCCCACAGGCCCAAGACAGCAACCGTCGGGGCAGGCAGGCGGGGGAAGCTAGCGTGCAGGGTGGCGAGGGACCCTGGCACCGTCGGGGTCCGCGTCTCCCCCCGTGCCCAGCCCCCTGACATCCCCCGGCCCGGCCCGGCCTCCCTGGGCGGCTCCCGCCCCGCCGGGGCCGCGGGGCAGAGGGGCCGGCGCCGGGCACGGGCTTTCCCGGAGCCGGTGATGCCGGAGGCCCCCGGCCCGCCGTGGCCCGACCGGCAGAGCAGAGCCCCCAGCCCCGGGACGGCGCTTCGGGGAGCGGCAGCCGGCAGCGGCTCCGCCGCGCTCTCCCCGGGCGGCCGGCGCCGCTCACCGCCGAGCCCTGCGCGCCCGCGCCGCCCTCCGCACCCCCCGCGCCTCCCCGTTTCCCAGCCAAGCAGTAACAAAACGGAGCCTACCGGCACGTTTCGCAGCGTGGCGCGGTCCGGAGCGAGGCAGAGGCGACCCAGGCGGCATCCGAGGAAAGCCCGACGGCCCCAGGCGGATGCGGCGCGGCCCGCGGGCTCAGCTCTGCGCACAGCGAGAGGAAGACTTCACAGCGTAAGGGCAGCGGAGATGCACGTCCGCCCGGGGCGCTCCGCGGGGAACTCTTTTACGGGGGACAACCTAGGCAACAAAGAGTGGGAAACCTGCCTTAATTACGCGTGGGGGTTTTTTTACCCCCTTCCTTTTTCAGTCGTGCAGACCCAGAAGATGCGATCCACCTTCCTCCCATTTTTTTTCAAGCCCGATTAACTATATATATATATATTTTTATTATTATTTTGGAGGGAAGGAGAAGAGGAAAGACTTGTTGGAAGTTAATAAATAATCGCGTGCAACCTTTCACGGGCTGCCTGCGGCTGCCCGAAGGCTAAGAAAACCCTGCGGCGCAGGGGCTGCCCCGTCCAGCCGCAGCGCCCCAAGTCAAGTTCAAGACGGGCCGTGTGGGGGCTCCCCCGGGCAGCAGCGGTGCGCGCCCGGGGGGGCGGCCGGGGCCCCGGCCCCCGCCGCTGGGTGAGCCTGCAGTGAGCTCCCCGCGGGCTGAGGGAGGGCGCGGACAGGCGCTGAAGGCGAGCACCGGCCCCGCTTTGCCGGGCAGGGAGCCCGCCTGCGGCCGCGCTGGAGCTCCGCAGGCGCGGAGGTTTGTGGAGGCGGGGGGGCGGGAGGGGTCCTCCACCGTCGCTCGGGGTGCTGGAGGCTCCTGGGTGGCGCTGGAGAAGTTTCGCGGGTGGGATTTCTCTGCTCGACCCCCTTCTCCCTCCTAGGGACGGGGACATTGTGCCGCATCCTAGTCAGGAAAAAAAAAAAAAGAGAGAGAGAGAAACACAGACAAACGAGACGGTACCGGAGGGAGCCCGGCGCGCCGCGGGGTCCCCCCAGACCCCCTCTGCACACCAGCCTGGCGCAGGCCGGGCCGGCCCGGGGCCGCCGCACGGCGCGATGCATGCGAGGGGCGCCGGGCGCCGCTACTCACCGTCGGGGCCCCGCCGTCGAGGCGGCTCCGCGGCCGCCCGGCGCTGCGCTGCGCTCCCGCGGCGGCGGCGCGCCCCGGGCTCCGGCCGCTCGGGAAGGTCGCGGGCAAGGAAGGCGTTTGGAGGCGGAGGGCGGGGACAAAAAAGCCAGGAGGAGAAAAACCACCAGCGAGGAGAAAAGCGGCCTTTTCCCCGCATTGCGAACCCGAAAACAACCGTGCCGGCCCCGGCGGCAGCGCCGAACCGGGCCCGCGACGGCACCGCGGCTGCCCCCGGCCCCCCGAGACGGGGCAGGCGGAGGAGGTCAAAAACGGCTCGCGGGGGCTCTTTCCAAAACAATAAACTTTTAATGCTAAAGCAGTTATAACCAAAAGCTGTACAGAAATTTTTTTTGTTTGTATTTTTTTTGTTAGAAAACAATTTTTTCTCCCCCATAAATATTGTTCAGTTCCCGGCACTTTGTATCAATAATTAAATTACGAACGATAAATATGGCATCATGGATATGTATTTACAAAAAAAGTTATTACAAAAAGGCAACTGTTATACTAAACGTCACAATCTGGGTAGAATAAACACCACATCCTCATCCTGAAAAATACTGACCGACCCCATCAGACGAGAATACATTCACAAGTGTAATGCTTGGAGAGAGAGAAGGAGAAAGAGGACGAGAGGAGAGAGAGAGAGAGAGAGAGAGAGAGAGAAGCAGCAGGAGAGCTAGAGAGGAAAGTTCAAGACATAACAGGACTTTGGCACGGTTTAAGACTGTAAGTTTAAACAATCACCACTAAGGCGAAGGAGAATTTTCATCCTCATGTCAACATCCCACCGAAAGAAGGAAAAATAAAACAATCAAATTAAAAATAAAAAGTGAGGAACTGGAAGAAGAAGAACTGGGGCGGGAGGGGGAAATAAAAGAAATGATGGCGATTGCAAAAAAATGACAACAGAACAGAAAAAAAAAAAGAAATCCAATCCTGAGAAAAGGACATGGCTAGTCCAGCGTCGGGGCTTGCAAAAAATAGTAATAATTATAATATAATAATAAAAGACCCCCCCTCCGGATCCTGGCAGTTAACTAGGTGTAGCCCTATGCGGTCGTCGGTGCGGAAACTCCACTTCTGCGGGAGCGAGCTGCAGTTGGCTTCGCTTGTCTTTTTCCCTTGTTCCCAACGCATTTGGTCCAGTCTCTGGCCAGGGCAGCAGCTGCCTTCACACATACCACTCGTTAAAATTGGGGGGCAGTCCAGGGTTGTGGCCAGGGTTACTCTGAAGGGCGGCCGGCGGTGTTTTAGTGGAGTCCTTACTGCCGGCAGAGCCCACCGCAGGGGGGGTTGAGGACTCGTACCCCGAACTGGCAGCAGGGGAAGAGTCCGACCCCTGGGATTCGTGCACCTAAAACCAACAGGCAGAGATGGGAGCGAGCCCCGGGCCCCCACCGCCCTGCTGAGCCGAGTTAGGACGTTTCCCCGGGGAAGGCAGGACACCAGGGTGCACTGGCTCAGCCCCTACCCCGCGAGCGGGCGGCTCATGCCTCACCGGCCGCCCTGAGCACCGCGGCTCAGCGCAAACGCCTGCCTCGGCCCCCGGCCGCTTCTCTGCGGCATCCCGCCGCGGGGAGCTGCAGCATCCCGCCGCAGGGAGCTGCAGCCGCAGGCCGGGCTGCTTTTGCACAGCCCTCCTGAGCTGATCCCCCCTCGGGAAGCCGGGCAGCGCTTGCACCGGCCAGAGCACAAAAAGAAACTGCGCCATTTCCCCGGGCTGTGCTCCAGCCACGGCCTAGGCACCGGGTACCGCTCGGGCCGTGCCGAGCGCTGCAGCGCCCACTGCTCTCAGGTCCACCCTGCCCAGCCCCGGGGAAACGGGCCCCGTGCATGCCAGCAACGGAGCGCCCCTGCTCGGGGGGGGAAAGGGCTGGGGTGCGGGGGTGATTACCTTCATGTGTTTCCTAAGTGAGCTGGGGTGGGTGTAGGATTTGTCGCACACCTTGCAGATGTAGGGCTTGTCCGAGGTGTGGACGTGCATGTGTTTCTTCCTGTCGCTGCTGTTGGCGAAGCGCCTGTCGCAGCCCTCGAACTCGCACTTGAAGGGTTTCTCACCTGCGAAATTCAGAGAGGGTGAAGGAGGGCCGTTCCCCTCTCCGTCCCTGCCTGCCTCCTCCCAGGACGGCCTACGGCCCGCTCGCCCGACCTTGGGGATGCACGCGCATCCCAAAAAATAAAGATGGGGGGGGGGAGGAGGGACAATGGGGTTTGTTGTGCGTGGGATAAATTCGGGCCGGCCTTTGTTGCTGCTGATCCGCCTGCCGAGGCCCGGCCGCGCTCCGCGCTCCGGCGGGGACGGCGGCGGGCCCCGGCAGGAAGAAGACCCGAGATAAATTCAGCAGCTCGGACAGTTTTACAAGACGCACTGAAGCAGAAGAGCCAAACTGCGTTCGTTTTCTGCCTCCCCCCCCGCCCCGACTCCCTGCGCGGAAGGCTGAACTAACGATAGAGCCGCAAATAAAAATACTTTGACAAAAGTATCGCTGATTTAATTAGGAAAGGTGTCAATCACGCCTTTAAAAAAAGAGGGGGGGAGGACGGAAGTCACCGAAAATGAGGTTTCATTAGCATTTGTATGGTCCCACGGTAGCGGCGCGCAGGGGGCCGCGGGCGGCGGCGCTCCCCGGGCAGCGCCGGCCCCGGCCCCGGCCCCGGCCCGGCGGGGACTTACCTGTGTGGGTCCGCTTGTGAATCTTGAGGTTCTCCGAGCGGGCAAAGATCTTCCCGCAGCCCGGGAAGGGGCAGGGGAAAGGCTTCTCCCCCGTGTGCACGCGAATGTGGTTCACCAGTTTGTATTTCGCCTTGAAGGACTTGCCTTCCCGCGGGCACTCGTCCCAGTAGCAGATGTGGTTGTTCTGCTCGGGGCCCCCGACGTGCTCCATGGTGACATGGGTCACCAGCTCGTGCATGGTGCTGAAAGTCCTGTCGCAGCTCTTCTTGGGCCGGCTGAGCTGGCTCTCGTCGAGCCACTTGCAGGACAGCTCTTGCTTGATGGGCTGGCGCATGTAGCGAAAGAAGGCGCCGGGGCCGTGGTGGTGGTGGTGGTGGGCCGCCACGTTCATGCCCATGTTCATGTTCATGGGGTTGTAGTTGTGGAACTGGGCCCCGGCGTAAGGGTCCGTGCGGGGGCTGGAGACGGCGCGGTACGGGTCCGGCCGCCCGAAGAGGTCCCCGCGCAGCCCCAGGTGCATCTGCCCGTTGTCCACGTGCCCCGTGGGCGACGTGTGGCTGGGGCTCTGCTCGTGCAGCCCCGGGAAGAGCAGGTAGCCCGGGCTGTCCGGGATGCCGGCGGGGCCGTGCAAGCCGCCGGGGGAACCGCCGAAAATCCCGTGCTGCGCCGTGCCCGAAGCAGCGTCGGCGATGCCGGAGCCGCGGTTGCGGAAGAGAAAGTCGCGCGTGGAGTTGAAGGCGGCGGCGCCGCCGTAGGAGGGCACCTGCCCGGCGTGGTGGTGGTGGTGGTGGTGGTGATGGTGGTGGCCCAGGGCGCTGGCGTAGCCCGGCGCCTGCGGGGTGAAGGCCGAGCTCTGCCCGGCGGCGAGGTCGTGCGGGGCCGCGTTGAGCTTGAAGGCGGCGGCGGCGGCAGCGTGCGAGGAGTCGCCGAAGGGGCCGAGCCCCATGCCGGCGGCGGCGGCGGCGTCGCGGCCGGCCATCTCGTGGTGGCGGGGCGCCGCGAAGCCGCCCACCCCCAGCGCCGGGAACTGCGGCCCTCCGTCCAGCAGCATCGTCATGGGCGCGGGGCCGACGGCGCGGCGGCAGCCTGTCCCCCCTCCCGCCCACCCCGGAAAAAGTAGAAAACCACCCCAAAACGCACCTCCTCCCCACTCCGCCCCGCGCACACAGCACCGCGGCGGGCGGGCGCGGACCGCCCCCCCCCTCAACACCCCCTCCCCAAACTGCGAGCGGGCAGCAGGCAAGCACCCCCCTCCCGTCCAAAAAATAAAACAAAATAAAATGTAAAAAGCGCCGAGCCCCCCCACCCCCCCACGGACGGGCGCCCGCCCCCGGCCGGCCGGGCGGCGCAGGCTGGGCGAGGGGCAGCGCGGCCCGCGCTCCCGCTCGGCGCCGTCGGGGCCACTGACGGGGCGCCCGCGCGCGCCTCGTACATAAACCGATGCCGGGCCCAGGCCGCGCCGCGCCAATGGGGAGCCGCCGGGCGCCGCGTCACCTGACCCGCCGCCCGCCGCCCCATTGGCGGCGCCGCGCTTGATTGGCACGCGCCCCGCGCGGGCGGCGGCGGGGCCGCCGCGCTGATTGGGCGCGCCGCGCCGCGCAGGTAAAAGAGGGCAGTGGGGGAGCGGGGGGGGGGGGGGAGAGGCGCGCGCGCGCGCTGTCCCACGCGCGGGGGAAGCCGAGGCGCCGCGCGGACCCCGCGCGCGACCGGGCGGGCGCGCGCGCGCGCGCATCTTCTCCTCTCCCTCCATCCCCGCCGCGGGCGCGGTGCGCGGTGCATGCACCCTGCCGAGCCCTCCACTCCTTCCCCCGTGCGTGTGCGTGCACGGTTCCGCCGTGCCGGGCCCTCCCCCGTGTCCACGCGCGTCTCGCCGGCCGCGTGGGACAAGCGCCCGGCCGCCCTGCCACCCGCGTCCCGCTGCGGAGGTGCAAATGCTCCGCGCTGTTAACAAAAAAAAAATACAACAAAACAAAACCAAAACGGCGTGGGTTTTGTTTGTTTGTTTTTTGTTTTGTAAAGGAATAAAAGCGAAGGCAGACAGCATCGGGGCGCGCTGCCCGGCGCTGCCGCCCGCGCCCGCGGAGCCGCCGCCGCTTCCGCGCGAACTTTGCGGGCTCGAGTTCCACCGCGTCTTTCCTGCCGCTCCGCAGGGGATGGGCGGGCGCGGAGCGGCGCGGGACCCGCTCCCTGCTCTCCCTCGGCGCTGCCCCGGCGCTGCCGGGCTGCGTCCAGCACAGGGGCTCCCTCGCTGTGTTTTTTCCTACGCTCGTTTCTCTTCCCCCTCCCATTGTCTCTCTCGCTCTTTTATTTATTTTTTTTAAGTTTTATTTTGCAAAGGCAACGTTCTGCGTTGGAATAATTATCAGTTGCAGACAGCGCTATAAATCCACTCATTTTCTGTTCTGGAAAGCATTTGCAAAGAACTATGGGGAGCAAGAGTGGAAATAAAAGGCAGAAAGAAAGATGGCTGTAATTGTAATATCCTGAGATTTGCTGAGCCCCCAAGTCTGTCTATTGGGCAGGTCTTACAGGCTTGCCGCCGTCTCGCTGCAGGAAACGTAAAATCTGATCAAGTTCAGAGGCGCATTGAGAGCCTGCCTCAAGCAGCGCTTTATAACTGCAGGCCTTTCACATCGTCCCCCCAATCAGCCCCAGGAAAGACTTCGCATTCTTTATTTTAGGGTTTGCTAGCGAGGAGAGGGGGGGAAAAAAAAGCCACCGATATAAAATCTCCCCGCGAGGTAACACCGGTTCTCATCAAACCACTCAAATTTCCCAGGCCACATCCGCCAAGAACAGTCCCAAAGTTGCAAGGTGAGTCCCTCGCTGCCGTTATTGCATGGGTGCAGCGCAAGAACAAGAGGAGGGAGCTGGGCCGGGGCGGGGGTCGTCGGGGCGGCCGGGCGCAGCGGTGCCGGCGGCCCGGGCCGGACTTCGCCCCCGCGGGAGGAAGCGGGGCCGCGGCTGCCCCGCTCCGTGCGCGGCCCGGCCGCCCCCGCGGAGCCCGGCGGCGCGGGGCGAGCTGGCGACACTGCCCGCTGCCGCCGCAGGGGTAATTAATGACCTCCAGCACGTGGGGGGTTTGCTCGGCAGCAACCACCCCCCCGGCCAAAAAAAAAAAAAAAAGAAAAAAAAGGAGGCATAATTCAATTAGCTCCTCAGCTGAGGGCTGGGCAGGCAGCGCCTCTGAAGTTGCCGCTCCGGAGCGGCCGGAGGCGGCTGCCCTCTGCCTGCGCCGGGGCCTCCCGATCGGGCCGCGGAGCGGCGCGGAGCCGCCCCGCAGCGGGCGCGGAGCCGGGGCCGCGCCGCCGCCAGCGCCGGCCGAGGGCTCTCGCCGGCGCTTCGCAGGGAGCCCTCCGGCACGGCGGCTTTACGGCCGGGAGAAGCTGCGAAACAAAAATACAGATTTTTGCCTGGAAAAATCCTCGCTCGTTGGTGGCAGGGGCACCGCAGGGTTTCGGGAAAGGCATCCCGCGCTGGGAGAAAGGGGAAAAAGAAGCGGTCGTAGCTTTAGACGAGCACTGGCTGTCCGGAGAATATTTGATTGCTTTGCAGAAAGCAGCACTGGCAGCTTTGCCATGCTGCAGTTGTACTTGTGGATCAGGCTACATAAATTAACCTATAAATCTTTTTTATATGTTTCCCATTTCTACTCTGCCAACTTTGTATGGGTGTGTGCGCGAAGCAATATCCGCATGGACGTAGAGACACTATTTAAATCCGATTGCTTCCTGGTCGGAATATGCTAGGTCGGGGATCAAGCATGGCATAAAACGCGTTTTTTTTTTTAAGTGCATTGTCAGTTTGGCCTATGATAATTTTTTTTTCTCCGGGCTTTCGAAATAAAAATTGTATTATTTTTATCACTTCAGAAAAATGCATTTTTATTCGGCGGCATTTCTTCTCGATCCCAGATTCTTGCCTTTATTTTTCAGAGGCGGGGGAACATCAGATCTCTCTCTCCTTTTTTTTTAAACCTATCTATCTCAACTGCAAACGTACAAACAACAGCAACCGGAAAAGTAGTCTCGCAGGCTCCCCTGCTCCCGTCGCGCTCCCAAAGCGAGGGGAAAGGCGGGGAAAGACACCCCGTTTTACGTCAAGCACAGATATCCGTGTAATTCTCTTCCATCACCCTCTTAATTTTCTGTTCTTTTTTCTTTTTTTTTTTTTTCGGGATGATTTGGGGAATTTAACAGCCACAAAAATGCAAAGCCCCCGCGAAGCCGTGCGCGTCCTCCCGCGGCCAGGCGCCTCCGGCCGGTGCCCGGCTCCCGGGCGCGCCTGCCCGGCGGCGGCTCCCCCGCGGGCTCCCCCCGGCGCCCGGCGGCCGCGGCTTGCAGGGCTCCCGCGGCCGCCCCCGGCCCGGCCAGGGGAGCCTGGCCAAGGGGAAGACGGCGAGGTCGGGGCCCTGCACCCACAGGCCAGCGCAGGAGGAAAAAAGGGCCCCGAGTCGTTCGCACTCATCACAGCGGATTTTTTAGCGGGGCAGGGCAAGGGCCAGGTGAAGTTTCGGCGCTGGTGCCTGGGATGAGGGGGGGAAGCCGGCTGCATTGCGAGTTTCCCTCGCCCCTTCCGCGAAGGGTGCGAGGAAAAGGCAAAAAAACGGGGAAAAAATCAAACAAAAAAACCCCTCGCCCTTCTGCGAGCTGACTAGCGAGCGAATTTTTTTTTTAAGCCCTAAATACCTTTTAAAATGCAGTGTATCATGGACAAATGAATATCACTAACAAGCGTAAAGACAAGTAGTTTTTCTTCTGCCATAAACATATTGCATTTGCAGCGTAATTAAATGCGAACCAGGAGCGAATGAGACATTTCCATTGTAGCTGTCACTCAGCGGAGGGGCACTCGCATGCACATTTGAACTTCAGAGATGCGGCTGGAGTAAACAGGTCTGAACTTCCACAAAGGGAGGGGGCGAGCAATATCAAAGGGCAGACGGAGGCAGGCAGAAATACACAAGTGGCAGAAAACGTAGGTGCAAAGGGGCTCGGTGCTGGAGCCCGGGGAGCCGCCTGCGGGCCGGCCGCAGCGCGCTCCGGGGCCGCCCGGGCCGGCGGCGCGGAAGGGCCAGGAAAGGGGCGCGGGCTTGGCTTAATTACAGGAGCAATTTCGCATATTTGTTGTGGGTGAGGGGGAAATTACGCTTCCAAAATGAGTTTTAAATAAACTGCTCGTTCAGCTGCGTGGGGAAACACGCATCGGGCGGAAAAAAACCAAAAGAGTGGGAAAACCACTAGTTACGGCTGCTGGCGAAGAAATGGGTCCTGTCTCCCCCAACGCGGCCAAGACGAGCGAAGCGGAGCCGGGGCGGCGGCGGAGGCCGCCCCGCGTAGGGGGGAGCCCCGCGGCGGGAGGCGGCAGCGGCGCCGCGCCTGGGCGGTGCGCACCGGCGGGGGCTCCGCTCCTGCGGGGCCAGCGGCCCGGAAAGGCCCCTCTCGGCCACGGGGGAACCCTCACCCCCCGCGCAACACGCTGAAAATCGGGCGCAGACCGAGGGGGGGGCGGGCCCTCGGGGCAGGATCCGCGCCCTCCAGCCGCCCTCTTGAAATCACCCCGAGCCCTTGAGGAGCCGGGGGGGGGGGGGGGGAAGCGCAAATATCTCAATCAGTGAGGAGGTGACCTGTGACCCGGAGGGTGGCTCTATTGTCCCGCTCTTGCGGGGGACACAGACTTCAGCCAGCCTTTCTGCGTGACTGAGCCCTCAGGGGCAACGGCGAGCCCCGGGCTCCGGGAGGCATCCCACCTTCGGGAGCCGGCGCGGAGCCGCCCTGCGCGCCCACCGCCCCTTCCTGCCCTTCGGGCTCTCGCCAGCCTCCAGAAACCGCTCCCGAGCGCGTCCAGACGGTCTGTGTCCGACCCCCCCCCCTCCGGGGACCTGCGTGGGGCAGGGGGAGGCAAAGCGGCCGGGTTTGGCCGGCCAAACGCGGCGCCCCCCCTCCCCCCCCCGGGCCGCGGGCGCTGCCGAGCCCGCCCGGCGCGCAGGGCACACCGTCCTTCCTGCCCCCAGACCTTATCCCCCGCGGGGACGGGCCCGTCACAGCCTCGGCACCAAGCGGCGAGCTGAGGTGGGCCGGAAAGGCCCCCGGGACTGCCGCGATTTGCAGGGGCCTCTCGGCGGCTGTGCTCAAGCCAGGTTTGCGGGCTCGGTTTTTGACCTGCAGGAAATTCAGCAATGCTCCCAAGGGTCGATGGGGGGGCACTGGGGATAACTAGGGATGAGGGGGGAGGGACAGGAAGGGTTTTAAACGGAGCCGCGAAAGAACTGCTTTGCTCTGCCATCTCCTCGTCGACCTCCTCCCCCCCCCAAAAAAAAAAAAAAAAAAACCCGCGCCCGCCCCGACGAGCAGCACTGGAAGCAGGGCCGGGGAACCGCCGCGGCTCCCAGCCCGGCCTGCAGCCGAGCCGGGCACGAGGCGGCGCTGCGGAGCGGCCCGGCCCAGCCCCGACGGCTGCCCAGGCCCCCGGCCCCGCGCTGCGGCCCCCCACGCCTCGGCCACGGGGGCCGGCGGGTCCCCTCCGCGCCTTGCCCCCCGCAGCCCCGAGCGCACCGCGGAGGACGGGGCAGCCGGGGAGGGGAGGGATGGCCCTATCTTCACTTCAGCCCCGTACAACCCGTCCTCACTTGCCATCCCCGCTCCGCGGATCGGGGCTCACCCACCCTCTCCCCGTCGAGCCATCTCAGGGCCTCGCAACAGGTGTAAACGCCGTCTAAAGCCGTTCCCGGGTGGCATCCGGCCCTCCCGGGGGGCTGGAGACATCGGTGTCTAGCTGTTGGGGGGGCCGATGGGACGAGCTGCCGGGCCCCGGGGGGACCGGCCCCAGTGTTGCCCTCGGGGGCTGCAGCTGTGCCCGGGAACGCGGGCTCTGCTGCGCGCTGCCCGCCGGGGAGCAGCCGCGGCCGGGAGCCGCAGGGGCGGCAGGGTCCTTGCCCGGGGCGAAGGCGGCCCCGGACGGGAGGAGAGGGCCCTCGGGGGACCCGGGTGCAGGTGGGCTCCGGCTGGGGGCGGGGGAGGGGCGTCGGGTGCCTCCTGCCCCAGCTCGGAACCGCGGGTAGGGGCCGCAGCCCCGCGCCGGGACACCGACGGCAGGTCGGCAGGTCGGCGAGCGCACCGACGGCGGACACCGAAGGTGTCTCCCGCGGACCCAGCGTCCCCTCAAGAAAGGGAGGCGATTTTGCCCGCCTCGACAACATGTTGGAACAAGGTGTTGAATACTTGAAGGTCTTAGGAAAAATACAAGCGAGGGCTGTGTCGTTTCTGCCGTTTGCCTTTCCCCATCCTCCCTCCAGCCGCATCACCCGGCGGCTCTCCCTATCGTGCTGGGGGGCAAAGCCGAACCCCCTGACCCGGAGATCCGTCCTTTTGGGGACATCTGCCCCTTCCCTCTTGCTTCTCCCTTTGGGAAATGCGCTGCCGCCGCAAAGCCGCGGGGCTGCACCTGGCTCCCTGCTCCTTTCTCTGCCGGCTCCGCTCCCGTCGCAAGCGACCGGGAACCGAGGGCTGAAAGCGGTGCCCGCAGCACCGACGGGGGGGGGGGGGGGCAACCTGGGCGGCCGCACGCCCCGGCCAGCGGGGCGCAGCCGCCCCGCAGGAGCCGGGTGCAGCCCTCAGCCCCATCCATCTCCCAAACAGCCTCGGAGCGGGAGGGGGTTTCGCCGGTAAAATCCCGCTCGAAGCCGTGGGGCCAAACTTGGGCGAAGAACAGCACCGGGTCCTGGGGCAAGGGCGGGAGGAGGGGGGCAGTTTCCCAATTCCCCCCTTCCCCCGGGTCGGATTTTACCCGGGGATTTTGTCCACGAGAGATTCAGCATCTGCCTGCAGCCGCGGGGCTCCCGGAGAGCCAGCGCCCTCCGTGCATTCCCCGAGATTTCGGGCCAGATGAACCCCCGCCGTTTTGAACCCCCCCTTCCAAATTTTGGTTATCGAATACCCCGAGGGGGCGGGTTTTCCGCGCCGGCCCGCGCAGGCCCCGCGCGGCGGGGCGCGGGGGCACCGCTCCCCCGCGGGCAGGGACGGGGCACCCCGGCCCCGGTAACTGCCCTTTAACCCCCGCGCTTCCCACGGGGTTTGGGGAAATTACGCTTCCAAAAAAAGGGTTTGGGGTTTTTTGTTGTTGCTTTTTTTTGTTTGGGGTTTTGTTTTGTTTTGTTTTGTTTTCTCTCTCTCTCTCTCTCCTTTCCCCGAAGGAGCAGTTCTGTAACGAGAACCTGGTTTGGCAGGAGCTTGCGAGATCATGTTATAAAAAGGTACCTCAATTTAGCAACCCAGGCGGAGACGGTGCCGGGAAGGAGAAGAGGGTTTTCATTTAACCTTGGCTTGAATGGGCACCGCACGAAAAATAAAATCAAAATAAAAATATTCCAAAAGCGACCAGGCAAACCAAAAGCCCCATTTCAGCGCTTCCATTGCGGTTCCCAGTTAAAGGCAATTGTTTGCCCTTGTTCCATTTAAATTCCCTTTGTAGGATTTTTAAGAGCATATTCTCCCCGGAAGGGCCAATTGGCGACTCGGAGCCGTGCGAGTGAATATTGCTACAAGTAGAATTGAACGCGGAATTTCACTTCCTCTCAAGTTTTCAAAGCCAGGAAACAGCCATTTCCCGGTACCTTCGCCCGTTCCCCGATAGCTTTAAAGACATCTACGTTTATTTTAAAAACGCAGATTCTGAGAGCTGTAGTAAATTGCATTTGCTTGTAGCTACAAAGGAGAAAGTTAAGCATTTGTCTCTGCTGTTGTATAGGCAGCCAGTTGTTTTAATTAAAGGGTGGGGATCCGTGATATATACACCAGATAAAAGCAAATGCACAGAATAAACTAATTAAAACATTGTGTTTGGAACACATTTTATTTCTTTTTTTGATCTTAGTTGTGTTTTAAAGAAATGTCAGCGCACTATAAAGCAACCTTATTTCCCTTATAGTGTGCGGCGCTTTTCAAAGGCTAGTGTGATATATTTTAGAAAAGAAATCCCGCTGTGAAAGCTTGCGTGTCTTCTCTTTACCAAACTAAGCTCTTGTCAATCATGCCAAGGCATATCCAATCACCACGTCCCTTTTCGGGAAGCAGCTCATCCCGCTGTGCTTTTATATATCACACCGCCGCGTGTTTAGATGCGTTTTTACCATCGCTTTCGGTGCGGTGGCTGAGCAGGGCGCAGTGGCAGCACCGGCTCCCCCAAACGCCGGAGCTGCCAACGAGCTGCCCGGCCGCGGTGTGCGCGGCTCGGCCCCCGCTCGCCCCCCTGCTCGCCCCCATCCGCCGGGCCCCGTGGGGAAGCGGGGGGGGGCACAGCCGTCGGGGCGCGCTCGCCTGCCCGCGGCACGGCGGCAGGGCGCTGGCGGCCGCGAGCCGTGGAGGGAGGAGGGCTCGCTGCCGGGGCTGCCAATTTAGGGCGCTCCGAGAGAGCCGCGGCGCGGAGCCCGCCTCGACGGGGAGGCCACCGCACTCCCCTGCGCGCCCAAGCCCCCCCCGAAAGCGTCTGCGAGAGCCCCAAAAACTGGAGGGGCACGAAAAAAAAGAACCGACCAACCCACCCCGCACAGGGAGCGGCAGCTCTGTAGGAATTAGCTGGGATCATTGCCCTCCGCAGCCTGGACGGCACTGACCCTGCGACACAGAAACGCTCATGCGAATAACGATAACGCCTGTTTTCTCTCTCTTTTTTTAACCGAAAGCCCCAAAGTCGTTGCATGTGCGCTGCGTTTATCTCTTGATCCCGACTGCAAGTGAGGAAAACAAATGTACACATTTTATATCTATATATATATATATATTTTTCTTTTGCTAAATTTCTGGACCCTAATTGAAGACAAGTGGCAAGTGGTTTTTATTAACCCCCCTCCCCTTTCCTCCGCCTCCAGCTCTGAGTGTTTTCAGACAAACCGTGCAAACCTCTGGCAACGCACACGTACAGAAACACTCCGCCTGTCTCCCTTCAATAGTACAGTAATATTGCCTGGCTTTTCCACCTTTCCCAGGCGCAAATTGCGGGGACACGGCTGTGCACACACCTCCCTGGTGGCTCCGTTGATGCGCCCGTGTCAGAGGACACACGAAGGGGAGGCGGCGGGGACGGGCAGCTCCGATGCCCCTCTGCCGCCCAAGGCGACCTGGGCACAAAGGCTCTCGCCGCTCCGGCTATTCGCAGGCAAGGATGTTTCCCCCGTTTGCTCCAGCATTTTATCTCATGAGATTTCGCACCCTTCGTTTGCGGGAGACGCACCCAAATTTTCCCTAAACCTTGGCTTCTCCTCACGGTCCTTAGGCGGATCTGGCCGGACCGGGAGATGCAAGGCGATTTTGCCATTTACCCTTCAAAATGGGATAGAAGTAGGCGTTTATTTTGATTTTATTTCCCGTTTAACGCACAGGCTGTGACGGCTGCTCTGTTGCAGCCCGCCTTGAAATGCCGAGAGCTAACGGTGCAAGTGAAGGTGGGGGTTACTGATGCAGAAGGGGAAAAAACAACAACAAAAAAACCAAAATATCACCCAAAACATATATGTATTCATATATGTGAATTTAAGAATGAAGTTATGTATTTATCTATATATAGATATATAGATGGAGATATACAGATACCTATATCTGTCTATATACATCTCTCCATCCTTAAAGTCCCTGGTGCTTTGGATGCTGGGCACCCTCTGGTGCCCGCGCCATTTGCCTTGCAGGAAGACCCGCTCATGCATCTGTGCCCAGCTGTGTCGCCACTGCACCTGCGGAAAGCCCTGCACCAGCCCCGCCACCGCCACCACTGTGCCCAGCACGCAAGCCGTGCGCCGGGGTGGCTCCAGCTGCCGCTGGCCGCGGAGGTGCTGCCGCGCACAGCTGCACTGGGGATACCTCTCCGAGGGTGCCTCCAGGTGCAAGGCGCAGCCCCGTCCCCTGGCGTGGCTTTGCCAGCACCCGCTGCTGTGCTGCTTTGCGGAGGAAGGGGCGCGCAGGGGACGTGCTGGCGGTGCCCCCTTCCTCTGCCAGCACTCAGCTCCCCGCGCCCCACCAAGGGGTCTGGAGGTACAAGCCTCACCCCATCCTCCCTCCCCGCGTCCCCCACAGGAGCAGTAATTAGCTATTGTCTCGGGAAGCCCCTGGGAGTGTTTCTCTCTGTCAGGCAGATAAAAGACCTCCAGGTCCAGATTTCCCACTGTATCCTCCCCCTGCCCCTCCCCGAAGCAATGCTTTGAGCATGAACGTCAGGCCGTGCACGGGGACTACCTGCAGTTCCCTGCGCGTGCCCAAGCCGCCTCCACGTCCCCAGGAGGCTCCTGCTGAGCAGGGCTGGACCCTTCCCCAAAGCTCCCACAGAGGAGACTTTCTGCCCCCTCGCGCCAGCTCGCGGGAGGCAGCCTCAGAGCCAGTGTTGTTGGGGGGGGGGCTGGGATGGGGGTCCATACTGGGAGGAGGTGGCTGGAAAGGGCAGAGACCCCCAGCGGGAGTTCAGAGTTCGGAGTCAGGAGGCCACCTGGGTAGGTACCTTGTCCCAGTGAGATTTCATCCGTTTAGGACGCCAGAGGCCTGGGCACACGTGCTTGCCACTGGGTAGCAGCGCTCTGACATGGCACCTAGCAGGCAGGGGCCCAGGGCCACCACCCCTTCGAGGCCTAACACACGCAGGGGCCACCAGTTCCACTGGCCCCTCCTCTCTGGCAGCTTGGGGGGGCCCTACCCCCTCCCCCCCATAAAGAGGGTCCGTCCCCATGGCCAGGAGTCCTGCAGGGCCCCCGGCACAGGGCGAGGGGGCAGGAGCATCCTTGCTGCTCAAAGGGAGACCTGAGAGGGGACCCAGAGCTAAGCCATCAAGCAGCCACGTGCTTTGGGTTGGAAATACTGCCACTATTGCTGCTCCCAGGGGCTCTGCACACACGACGTAAGGGTTTCGCCTAGAGCACCTTGAGGAGCAGCCCCCGCTTTGGTGGCGCCAGCTACTCCTCTGCTCAAACCCAGGCAGACCTAGGCAGCCCAGGGCACACGCACAGGGTAAGGAAAAGGCACCAGGGTGTTCTGCATCAAAATGCCTCCAAAGGACCATGGCAAGCAGGAGAACACGTGGCCTAGGATCCTAGGATCGAGACCATTAGCCATTCCCGGCCGTTCCAGGGGGCCGGTGAGCACAGCGGGCTCTGCCATCGCGTCTGCTAAGCAGCCACGCAGGAGAAGGGATACTGCGGTAGGAGTACCCGCTGGCACTGCACCAAAGCAGGTACAGCTGGACATGCTAAGCAAGCCACAGCATCCTCTGTGCACAGATCACCTCCAGACATCCCATGGATGCCTGCATGCACCAGCCAAAGTCAGGAATCCCCCACCAGGTCCCCGAAATTGGAGCGACTCCCTTAAAACACAGTTTTCAAATGTCAGTGTTTCAGAACAGCGCTGCTGTCTCCTCCCTTCCCCCTCCGCTTTTTGCATTGCCTGGACCTTTACAGGACACAGAGATACACTTAACAAGGTTCCTCGCCTCTAAATAATGAATTTAACAATTGTTGGGGAAAGGAAAAAAAAGAAAAAAGAAAAAAGGAAAGAGCAAAAGCGGAAATAAGCACACAAAACTAGGCTATGGTCTGGAGAAAAAAAAAAAAGACAAGATCACCTCGAGCCTTAAATATCCAAGCAGAACGCACAATTCGACACTAAAATAAGCCTCATCAAAAGCAGAAAAAAAGAAAATCCTGCTCTCCCATCACAACTAGAAAACACTGCAAATGACCAATTTTATCAGCCTCCTTCCTCCTGCCGAGTTGCCGGGAAGGCAGCGTGCCAGGATCTGCTTTCCGCTGCCGCAACCCACCTCCCCGCGGTGCGCGGGGCCGAACGCGCCGGGGGCCGCGCTTCCCCGTGCTGGGGCACAGGCTTCGCTTCCCGGCACTGACAGCACTATCGATCTAGGATTTTAGCTCATTTTTCCACATGAAAGCCTCCACCCTTCCCCTCGCACCGCACTGGGCAAAGGAACTGGCTCGCGGCCCTGCAGCTTGTCCCCCCCCAGCCCGACCTGCAGCCGCACGCAGACCCCCCTCGCGAAGCAGCAGCACCTTGCGCCGATCCCGCTCACGGGAAACCAGTGAAAACTGCCCGTTCAGCCCAGACGGCTACCCCAGCACCAGGAGGGGAACGCTGCCTGGGAGGGATACACCTACATCCCCAAACAGCGCTTAAACTCCTTGGAAAAAAAAAGGTGTTTAAGGCTCCAGAGAAAGTCCGAGACAATCCCAACAAAATCAGCTGGCCGGAGTGGTGCAACAGCCCCCTCACTGCCCTGGCCAACAGCACCACACAAGCTACTACTTTTTTCCTACACACCCACATGCTGCAAAAACAACCCACAGACCATAGGCGCAGGCTTAACTTACTAAAGCCAGCCATGCCCCTCACGTGCTGACGGCTCAGGCTGGGGCTATCAGAGGAGCAGCGCGGGGCCGGTTTCAGCGCCCGGGCCCCAGCGGAGGCACGCTGCCATGCCTGCACGCAGCGCCGCTGAGCTGCGAGGCGTTGTGCCGGCCGAGCGTCGGCCCCTCGGCTTTAGGCACCGTCCTGCTGGGGGCAAGCGGGCGACAGCTCAGCCTGGTGTCTGGGGAGATGGAAACAGGATTTCTAGCCTAACACGTGCTCATACCCGTTTTGAATCTGCAGCCTGTGTGTGTTCGATCATTTAGTTTTTAATGGGGGTTTTGCTGTTGGAATGCATTTTCTACGCCTTTTTAGCATGAACACAGGAAGCGACAAGCTCCCGAATCTATCCAGCTAAAACAGCGCGTAAAGAAACGATGCACAAATGGATAGCCCGGCTTTCTTCTCTGCGAAGTGCAAAATAATTTGGGATACTCGAATCCTCCTAACGAAGATAACAATAGGTAAATAAAGTGCATGGCCTAAGCTCCTCAACAGTACCCAATTCTCGTTAATACCGATGGCAACGGGATGCCTAAATAAATGCCTTTGGGACCAGGGTCTTGGGGCCCAGACCATGACACCATGTGCGCTCTCAGCCCCACCGAACCCAAGACAAGGCCAAGTTTTTAAGAGGTGGAGATACTGTCATTATTTAGCTGATATAGTCCTCATATGTTTCATCATAAATTCAGCACAATTTCTACTTGTTCTTGAACTCCAGACAGCAGATAGACAAATTATTTGGATTGGGAAGTTTTCACGGTATGAAAGCAGACAATACCTGTGCCAACAGTGCTATCATAATTTCCACCTTTGGCATTAGGAGCTGCATAAAATTGGAGTTCAGAATTACAAACTCAGCCCCAAGTTCTTGCTAGAACTGCTGCAAAACTGCACATAAATCTCATCACAGGAATAGTGGTATCATTTTTAATGGATTACATTTTATTAGATTTTTGAAGGGTGTTCACATCATAAAATGCATGCAGGAAGTACTGTGTATGTAAAACACATCCACATTAATTATGAAAGCTACTAAATGAATCATATATTAATGCAAATATATTATGCATTTCCTACATCGCTTTGCTATGGCATGTTTGCATGATGGAAATAGAAACTAAGAAAGAAAGGCTGAAGGAAATCTAGGGGAAAAAAAACAACATTAGCTGAGGAGGAAGGAAGAAAGAGGAACAGCACAGAGGGAAAATGTGATACCAGTATGACCTTATTTTTATAAGAAGCTAAACTAACGGCCGTTGTGATATTTGAGCATCTGCGCATTTGAGTATCTGACCCAGGAGCTGAAGACAGCTGGTCTTTGACAAAGTTATCAATTATTTTGATAACAGAATCATAAAGCCTATCTTACGGTTGCTAGAGGTTGCAGATTTCTCTTTATTTTTCTAAAAATGACTTCTCATGCCTGTTTGCCGATTTTAGCGAAGAAGGAGTACTGTGTATGGAGAGTGAACCGGTTTTCCAAGAGGACGTCTTATTTCCTGCCAAATCTGCTTTAAGAAACCACTTCAGTTCTGTGCAGGAGACTTCATGTTGCTTTGATTTATTATCCAGGCTATAAATGGAGATCTGTTTGGGTATAGTGGAATTCAGGACAAAATTAAATTTTTCTCTTACAGGAAGAACATTACTACTTTATACAGCCAAAGCACATGTATCTTGTCCGTGAAGCACTTGCTGTATGTTCTTGTGTCAAGCAGTGAGATGAGGCATGCCACGGGCCCATAGAGATGATACGCATCTGTCTCGAGTTTCAGCCAAATCACGATGAGACGAAAGGGCAGCGATCCATCATGAAAACCGCAGAGCAGGCTCCTTGGTTTGGGAGCAATAAAATCTCTGGCCCGCCTGAGCTCAGCCTCTCGCCCTGGTTTCGTACCGACGCAGCGCGCTCTGCTCTCGGCATGCCGGGCAGGGAGCTGCCCACGGGGTTAATGCCGGCAAGGCAGCCTTTTCTTCCAGCAGCTTTTGGAGTTTGCAGAATAGGGGTTTATACGGTTTTATGCCTCTCCTGAGCATGCAGTGCTTTCCACGCTGGTTATCCTGGGGCTCAGGTTCCCACTGAACCTGCAAGACTGCTTTGATGGCTGTAATTTTAGACGTGAAAACTTGGCTCGCTGAGCTGGGCAGGGACTGGACACCCAGGAAGAGCAGCAGAAGCTGCATCCCTGCTCCCGCGAAGGCGCTGCCGTCCTTCCTCCTCCTCCTGCGGGCTGCGGAGGAGCCTCTCGCCCGCGCGCCCGGCCAATGGTGCTGCTGCTGACATCCCACCGGCCCTTTTCCTGTCTGCGAGGCTCCAGACTGCAGTGCAAACTGCAACAGAAAACAGTCTTTACCATCTTAAAATCTTGCCAGGCTCTGCACAGGCAGCAGTGATCTGATCCTGCAGTCTGTTCCCAAGCCCAACCTTTACTAGGTTTTAAGAAAAGTTTTATTTTAGGCTCAATTTGGCATGCATGCACTTAACTGAAAGAGCTGCTCCACCCCATCTCTGCTCAGCACATGCGCCCCTGCCCCTCCAGTGTGAAAATACTGCAGAGGGCGAGAGCTCTTGCAGGCTACTGAACTTTACTAAAGAGTTGTGCCCTTTGCTATATATTGAAAGGACCTTTCCATTAAATGAGTCCTGTTAATGAACTCTGTGGAGATGTCTGCTGATATCTGCTACATAATATTTGGAAGAAAGAAATGTGAAACAGGGAGTTTGGGATGAGTCTTTACAGCTCAGACAGCCCAAGGAGGAGAAATGCTGAAAGCAGACACAAGGGCAGATGCCTGCAGTAACGGCTGATTGCTACTTTTCCGATAACTGCAGAAAATAACACCATCCAATAATCTCAGTTTTGCACAGCCAAGGCTCTGCTCTGACACCTTCTATACAGAAATATGTTGTGGAAATTTTCAGTTTTCAAGGTCAACTGATCATTTTCCTGCAGGCCTGAACACCCAAGAATGCCAGGTACGTATTCAGTTCAGATCAGCACATCACCGTTACGAGATGAAATCGTAGAAGAAAGCAGGTTGGGAGGGACCTCTGGAGGGCTTGAGTCCAGTCCTCCCAGGCAAAGCAGGGCTAATTTTAATGTTATATTGTAATAAGTTTTACAGTAACTAATCGAAAAAAGCCGTGAAAGCGCGGGCGTCCCGGCGAATCCAGCTGGCACAGCGGGGTCCCTGGAAAGGCCAGGCAGGGGAGGCCACGAGAGTGTGCGCGCAGAGGGGACCCAAACCTCGCACACCGCACCTCAGGTGGGCCACCGTGGTTAAACTGCCTGGACTGGGAGAGGGCCGAAGCCCTTGGAGAGCTATCTCCGCTGATCCCTGAGTGCCTTGGACCAAAGGAGAAGGATAGGGCCAAAAGTCACAGGATGTTTTGTACTTTTGGTTTCGGTCAAGCGAGCACTTGAATCCCTATGGGAAGGCGCGCTTCGTGCAACTGTTTTGCCCTTAAAAACCTCGTAATACAGAAATACAGTGCTGACTTCTCTGCGCGTTGGGTTCTCCGACCCGAGGGCTCCTTGAGGCAGCCTGCACGGCGCTGTGGCTTGCAGGCGCCAGGCCGAGTTTGCAGCGCTCGTCACTCTGCGGGCTTGGAAAACGCTCCCTCCCCTGCGCCAGGCTGACAGACATCTCCCAGCAGCGGGACGGACGCAACGTGTTTCCCCACACAGCCCGCGCAGGGGGTGGACAACCGTGCCTTCCCGCTTTCTGGGCCACAGGAAGGAGAATAAAGTGCAAATAAAGATCATGGCATATTGCAAATGGGTCATCAGGCAAAGTGACACCTTGGGGCTGCGTTGCCTGCATTTGACAACCCCCCTCATCCTCGTCTCTGTTCTTTCAGAGCACCACCGACACCAAAAAGCCGCTGCAGAGCCAAGGCTATGAGTTGAGATGGGTTTACACAGAGCTTCTGCCTTCCTTGCAATGCAAATTTTTCCTGCTTGCAGCGGTTGACTGGAGAAATCCACCTGACGGGGGGTCGGTTTGGTGCCATTTAACACCATCTGGTTCACATTAAGTAATTAACATCGCAAGAGAAAAGGCTGTGCCTTTGGTGGCAGGCAGAGGGACTGGGGTGATTGCTGGCACTTCTTGCACTGTGGCATCCGGCGCCGAGCCCTCCGTCCTGGCCCGCTCCGGGAGGCTGCGATGCAGAGCCGCCTTCTGCTTGCTTCTGTGCTATATTACCACCACCTTAGAGCCAGCAAGAAAAATGAAGACTTCGAATGATTTCCGCTAGCTCTAGGCAATCTCGAACCTTTGCCAAAGAATTACATAAGACACAGTATTAAAAAAGAGGGGTGTCTCCAAAGCCTCGTAAATAAAGAGGCTGAACTAGGCAAGGCTTCTGGCAGGCAGGCAGGGAGACCAGCCTACCCATCAGGACCCCATTTTGCGACTTACAGCAGCCTGTCAGGCAAGATCGATAGTTGGCATGGTAACAAGCCCATTTCCCAAGGATAGAGCTCCTTTTTATTAAATTTGGCTGGCTATTGATCAGTTCCTGATCCACGTATCAAAACATGACAAGCACTTAATGAATCACAGATTTTTATTGAGTCGAATAAAAAAATAATAATATCACGAGGCAGCTCGGGACTGCTCTCTGCTTCCGAGCGTGGCCGCCGGCTGCAACGAGAGCAGGGAGCGGTGCACCGAGAGCCTGCTCTCCTGCGAGAATGGAAAATAAGCGCACGTGTAATCCACTCTTACTGTAATTTCAGGACCGTAATTGGGAGATGCTGCTATTTTCCCCTGCCACGCGTGCCTCTTACCGTAACAGCCCAGCCCGCCAGCTATTTGTGCCGCGTGGGATTTTATTCCCTCCTCCCCACTCCCTAGCCGTGGCACACTGCTGCTCGCTAACAAACAGTGCTAAAGCAATATAGTCCCTCCCTGCAACTCCCGCCTCTCCAAAGCAAACAAATTCCCAGAGGTTGCTCTTTGGACCTTGAAACTTTTCGCTCCCTGACAGGCTCTCAGGTCCCCGACGGATCTGTAACCCGGGGGCAGCACAGCATCCTCTCACCATGGCTGCAACACAGTGACTGATAAGGTCAGTCCGTGCCTGGACAACTTGGTGGAAAAAATCATTTCTGAAGTTTAAGTTACTGGTTAAACTTATTTACGCTGGTCCTCGAAGCACAGTCGGTTGCCTTGCATCCTTTGCCGTTCCGGCTGCTGCCCGGGCAGCAGCCTGATGTCCCGTTTAATTAACGACCTCTGCAGGGCAGGGAGCTCCCGTATGACACTGTCTACAGACCTCAGCCTTCCCAAAGGAGCTAAACAGTCCATCAGGAAGACCATACGCCTTTTCAAATGGCCTTAATGTATATTTACATGAGAGATAATAACAGCTCCAAGAGGCTTCTTCCAGCCTATTAAATAATACTGACTTAAAACTGACTGAATTCATGGTTAAATGACAGACTATAATAATCCAGTTATGGCCATCTAGCACATACAGCTGATTGTAGATGCTTGGCAAAATTGGAAGATATTTATTTACATGGTACGGCGTATGATAGCTGATTCTTCAGGTCATCTCCTCCGATTAGTCTGATACAGAGAAATTGCTGCAAAAGGTCTCTCCATCTTCCGCTCTCATATATCATGAAAGGAGACAAAACACCCTTACCACACACGCACACGCATGAATGTGCAAGCCCCCCAAAAAGCAATGGTTTTGCAAGCTAGGATAGACATTTCAGATAGAAGCTAAAATAGCCTGACATGCCTCTGCACCCCTTGGGCAGTCATCACATGATAATCAATTCACGATGAATCCCATCATTTCAAGCAGCTTCACTTAAGGAAGTTCTCAAAAAAACTGCCTAAACTTTTAACTAATTGATGTACAGATTTTATAATAGCTCAGGCTCTAGGCTCAGGGAACCTGTAAGACTTCATTTGGCATCTGGGGAGTCTGAACCCCTCTTCCACTGCTGCCCTCTCTTGGTAAACAGCGGGAGCCAGAGGGGGACCTCATATCAGACACTGCAATGAGCCATGAGGTAGGTGATGCTGTTCCTCTGAGCCCAAATGAGCTTCATTGCTCTGTCCTCCATTGCTGCGTGCCAGTCCTCCAGCCCTCTCACATGGCTACAGGTGGCAATTCCTGACACGTGCTTTTATGCATCCCAGTAGCCATCTGTCCCCTCTCACTCACCTGTTTTGCACAGGTGAATCTGGACGAGGGTAAGTCCTCCCCGAATAACTGAGCTGAACTCAGAGCAATTCTGGAGGAATATTAAAGCCTTCATCAGAGTTAAGCTTCCTTCAGTAATGTCACCATACATCCCATGCAGCTGCAATATCAACTCCACTTTGCAGGTGAGAAGTGGAGTCGAAAGGGTTTATCTGCCTACAGTCCCACCGGTGAGGCTGTGGCATGGCTAGGGCTAGAAGTCACTGATGCTCAGTGATGTGCCTGGTTCATGAGGCACAGCCATACCTATATACTCATTTCAGGGTGCACTGCTTTGCTTGCGTTCCTGGAGGACCGTCACTGTAGATAACACTTGCCTTGCTGACATTGTGCTCTAGTCCAAAAGGTCAGAACAAGTCAGGCCAGGAAACGGTAGCTGATTTTTCTTGGGCTTTCGAGAGAGAGCAATGCCTAGAGAGCAGACCAGAGCCGTCCCAGCGCTAGGCTCTGCATGACAGAGTGCCCCGGGTCTGTAAAGTCATTGACATTCTCCTGTTCGACTCAGAGCGAAGGATGAACTTTGTCATCACGTTATTCATGCTTTTTCCAGGTGCTCTAAGAACAGGAGGAAATCAGAAAGCAAGTGGACAAGAGCAATTCTGCTTGTCATCACTTCTCTCCAAGAGCAATTTTGGAGGAGAAACAAAGTGCTTCACTGCCCATTTGAGATCTAAGCAAATTCTGTCAATGTTTCCACAGGAACAGCATCATATTCCTATTTGTTCTCTGTTTCAGATTGTGCTCCCAGCCCCGTGTGCATTCCTTTCCTGAGAAGATTCAATGCAGCAGGCAAAGTTACCTAAACACCCGAACATACCTAAAGGCAAACACTGCCAGATGTATCTGGAGAGCAAATTTCAAATCCATTACCTCATTTAGCTGCTCTTAAAGTCTGGCTCTGTAAGAGTGGGACCCATCTGGGCTGGAATTAGGTGCTTATCGCAAGACTTCTGTGCTCAGTCAAAATCACTTGAGGCCAAGATTTGCCATAGTGATTAACAATTTGGGGAACTTGCCTCACCCTAAGCCTTCTCCTGCTGGGCAACCAGATTCCTAAGGAGGGTCTCAAACCCAGCCCCAAAGTCACTTCTGAAGCCTGATATTCACAAAGCTGTGAGATTTGGCTGGAGCCAGGCTCCGTCCAAGAAGGATGGTGAAGAACCTCCCTGCAGGGATTCTAAGATCCCTGCCTGGCTCACCTGGAAACCCTGGCCAGGAGCAGGGGGAACAACCACCACCTCCTTGAAGTCCTCCTACCTCTAGTCCGTCCCTCCCCAGGCCTGAGGGACAAGGGCCAAAAATGAACATCACAACAGGCAGTTTGTTTGGCCTGTGCCTTCTAAAACAAGAAAGCAAGCAGAGAAGAGTTTGAGCCCCTGGCAGGAAAATTCCTGAGCTGTGACACCTCCTGTAACAGAGGAAAAACCTTTCCACGGAGGAGGGCTGAGCGCTCTAGGCAAATTCCTTTAAGTCTCTCCTTCCTGCAAAAAGCAGTTGTGGAGCAGAAGGAGAGAAACTCACCACTGCCATCCCTTGAAAAAAAACTCTCCTGCATGGTTTTCCTTGAGGTTTGACATCTGCTCCACATGCCGCCTGAGAGCAGAGCCAGCCTCAGAAACTGCAGGCGGGTTTTCCCACGTGGCCCACTGCTGCCTGGTGCCTGCCCCATCCCAGCCCCAGAGCTGGCACGAACAGCACACAGCTTTCCTAAACCGCGGCCACCCACTTAGCAGTGTTTATGGCTGGGTATCACCTCAAGCTGAATTTTGGTCGAATTTCAACCAAATCAGTTCAGCAATTCCCAAGTGAAGAGCTGTGGGGGAAAAAAAAAACCAAACCAAAACACAAACAAGCATTTTTCCTTGGTCACTTGTCCCAAAGGTTCTCAAAATTAAGTCAGCAAGAGCTATGCTTTCAGCTTACAAATTCACGTATAATTATTCAAACAGTCAGAAAAAATTCCTAAGAAAAGCAGCGATCTGAGCGTGCGTTTGTGTGAATTAGCAATTTGCCACTTTGAACTGGCTTTGAAGGAGCAGTTGGACCTCAAATTCCCACACTTGACTCCATCAGAAGCCAATACAGTGACCCGTCAGCTCTCCTGTCAGCTCCTCAGCGGCACTGCTGCTGCTGCTGGGGGATAGAAAGAAACCTGATAAATGCTTATTCCACTACAGAGTTCCCTCATTTCCCTCTAAACTTTCTAGGGCTGGTAAATGCAGAGACAGGAGAACAGACTGGAGGGACTAACAGCCTGATCTTGCGCGATGGTTTAATTTAAGTTAGAAATAACATCTCTCTTTCTCATATAGATCATATTAGGATTTTGAAAGGGCAGTCACGCAACTTCCCCCAGCAGTTATGGCAGCACTGCGCTCGGAAATGAATGGAGCTCGTGGAAGCATTCAGGACCTAACAATCGGATTTATAATTAGGCCTAAAAAGGGAAGAACGCTGAATAAAAGCAGCACAGCCAATTTTAGAAGAAAAGGAAGTTCTGGATGGAATTCATTGGGGTAGAGCACTGAAGTGGAAATGGAAAGTGTTCAAAGATAAATGAGTTTAGGCCTAAGAGTTTGCTTGACATCTAGAAAATGTACTAGAAACACAGTGTCAAGAAAAGCTAACGTGGATAACAAAGAAACACAAGAAGTGAGAGAAGAGAGGAAAGAGCCATAAAACTTTGGCACAACAAAGAGTTGCAATTACAGAGGGAAATGTAATGAAGTGTAAAAAATCATAATGAAAGCAAAGATGGAGAATGAAAGGATGATTGCATATTTGCTTAATGCACATCGGAGAAGTGTCAAAGACATGAGGAACGAGAGGTCACTAAATGAGAAAATAAAGCCTCGGAGGAAAGGCAGTGAATTTATTGCTTTAAATAAAGATTTATTTGCCTGCGATTTACCACTTGAGGGCCAGTGACAAACGCAAGCAACAGAAACGTTTTCCTAAAGAAGAGGGAACTTTTCTGACGGAAACGGAGCTTTTTGCTCACACAACTGATAACGCAATTCAGCCTAACACGCTGGCAAAACACTGGGCCCAGCCGGGCTGCAAAGGGAGGAATTTAACGGGGCCTTAGAAACAGGGGGAAAACTCAGAATAACCGTACATAGCGCCCCCCAAGCAAGCGGGGATTAACATTTGCTTATCAGTAGTCTTTGCTGACACCAGTTCCCCACATTGCAGTCAGGGGAGGGAACGAGAAGCTAACGGAGGCAATGGCTTAAACAGGCCCATTGCAAGAACTTAAGAGAAAGCCCTGGATAAGACACAAGGCTACTGAGACGAGCCTTCACCTTGTCTAAACAGCCCAGCGGTGGGAGCCCGTCGAGGTGCCGGATGGTCCAGCTGACGGCCAGGAGGCCCTAAGAGATGCCCAGGGAAGTCCCACCAGGCTGGTCTGCTCCCAGCACATGCACACAGCATCGCTCCCGTGGGCACCGTGAGCGTCTTTAGGGGGCTCGGTGCAGGGGGACGCTCTTGGAGGCAGCCGGAGCAGGGCCGAGGAGAAGGAGGTGGCTTCAGCCCTGGGCTCCTGTCAGAAAAGCAAAAGGGAGGGCAATGAGGCTGCTGAGGGTGTTTTGCCTCGAAAACCATATCGACAATGGAGTGACACCTTGGGAATGGGAGCCTACTGGTACGTTTATCAACTGAGCGAAATCTAGCCAATTAGTTGTTTTCCTTAATTTAAGACTAATTTTGTCCCACCAGTTTAAATTAAAGCCCCCAATAGGGTAATTTCCTTACAATCATAATTTTGTTGCATGCTTTTCATTAATCCAATCACAACTTCCACAATATTACTTGGCAGCTGACTGAGACTCCAGTAACCACAGGGGTTCGTGTGCATTGTCTCACTTCCGATAAAAAAAAAGTAAAATGAGTCCAATTAAAAATTCCTTTAGTACTGTCTAATATATGAAACTCCCCGAAGTCGGGACAGAAGCATCATCATGCCATCCACACAGCCCGTCGGTGGGTGACGGCAGAAGCTACGTGCTAATGTCAACAGTATATAGATGTCTGTCTGTCTAGCTGTCTATTGCAATAACGTATTTAAAGAGAATTGCCAGGATAGCTGAAAATATTTGTCTATGACTGTGGGGAATTTTCTCCAGAGTATTTTGAATTTCCTCCTCGGGTCTCTTTCAGCTCCCTGAAGTCCTATTCAAAGATAAGATCCCGGGTTGTAACGCAAAGATTCAGCACAGCGACAATTCCTTGCAAATCTCACATTCACAACAAGAAACGGGAGAGAGAGAAAAAGCAGTGGTGGAAAGGTCTCGTGGCAGTAAGTAATAAAGTACATATCATTGTCAGATGTGGAAGCTTCAGCTTGTAAGCGCACTAATTTGGAGGAAAAAAATACAAAGCAGTGGGGATTTTTAAGCAAGTCTTAAAAACTGCGTTTTCTTCCAGTCATACGCAATCGCTCCCGACAGCAGATTTTCAGACACATTGAAGTATAGAAGGGAGGTGACAGAAATCCCTTGGAACAAACACAACAAAGGAGTCAAAAGAGAAAGTCAAAATTAATCTAGGCTGTATAACAGAAATAAAGAAGCTGAAGGGATCCCTTCTCCTCCTCCTATGCGAAGGAGAGCCCACAAGCGTGGAGGGGCAGCTCCAGCCGCGCGAACCGCTGGCGGAAATGCGTTTCCTTCTCCCACGCATGGGCGAAACTGCGGCTGGTGAGCAAAGGCGCTCACCGCAGATGCAGAAGCGCAGGAAGAACCGCGCCGCTGCCTGCGCCAAAACCCAAGGGCAATTGCCATTGCCCGCACCGTCGCGCCGGGGAGGGTCAGAGGCAAGGCAGGAGCAGGCACCGACCGAGGACGCCGCAGCCGCTGCGCTACCCGGTGCTACCCCAGCGCAAGGGGCAGCGTTTTGCTAGCAACCACCAAGTGCAACGGCAAAGGGAGCGGGGCAGGGAGCAAAACCTTCTGAGCTTGTGTCAAACGTTGCAAATATTTCCAGAGGGGGAAAAGCGGGTGTATTTTAACAAACCTGAAATGATTTACATGAATATTTCCAAGACAAAGTGCTCCTACTTCCTATTGTAAAGCTGCGTCTTCACTTTAAAACTGACCTAAGCCCACATGAGAAAAGCAACAAGCTTTAGAAGAAACTCAGGGATGAAACCCAGCGCTTGGTTTCTGCCGGACGAAACGCTCCTGGCTCCTGTCGTGGCTGCCCCACGCGTGGGAGCCGGCACGCGCCTCTCTCCGCGTGCCGACACGGAGCCACTCGCGGGGCGAAGCAGGTCGCCAGCAAGAGCACGGTGGGAAAAACGGATACGGAGAGTCCCAGCGACGGCACTGATCCTGCACTGCATTAATGACCACTTCTGTGTCCCCGTTATGCTGTTTCCAGGCAGACTCCCCAGCAAAATCCCTGAGTTATGCTTAAAATCTGAAGGCGCAACATAGCTTTGTAATCCTTTCACGCCCCGGGCTTCCTGCCCTGCTGGGCGGAGGTGGGCTGTGAACGTGCCCCGCGCCGTGCACAGCGCCGCCGCGCCACGTCCAGCCTGCCGGCAGGCAGCGCAGGCGCGGGAAGCCTCAGCAGCCCGTTTTATTGGAAGAACTCAGCATTGGCACTCGTCCTTCGCCGACCGCCCCCTCCGTGCTCAATTACTCCCTTATTTAGGGGCGTACCTGCAGCGCCTGGAGCCTAATCCTTCCCTACGTCCATCTTACACGCGCCAGGCAGGGCTGAGCCAACGCCAGAATTTCTATTCTGTGCTATAACTCAACGTTTCAAAATGCATTTTCCTTCCACATCAAGGACAACATCCAAGACCTAGAAACTGCCCAAAAATGAACACCAAGAAAGAAACTTCTCTCAGGGCTCCCACGCTGCTTCCTCTTGGCAGACCAGATCGCAGCGACCTGGTAAAACACGAACCCGCTGGGCTTCGCTCTGGTAGCGCGCAAACCCGGCACCTGCCGGTCTGCCCATCGAAAAAAGCAAAGGTGAAATACGCTGAAAAACTTGTTTCGAAACCATTTTGCTAGGATATCCTTGAAACACATTACTGCGAAAGCAAACAAGAAAACCAAAGCAACTCCTTTTACCTCTCGCCTGCCTGCAGTGTAATTAATCTGTTTCTGCTAAACAGTCCCAACTCCGACAAAACCACCATTTTTCAACGAAAAACGATTCTGCCAGAGAACTCGGGAGGCGTGCGCTGAGCTCCAGCCTCTCCCTGCCCGGCTGGTCCCGCGACCGCGCCGGCTGCGTTCGGGCATGAAGGGAAATCAATACTCACAGCTCAGGCCCGAGCACGTTACAGTTTTCGTATTTAAAGAGGGCTTGCATGGAAAAAGAATGACTGCCAATAGCCCTCGGTGCCCCCTTATGCTGAGCCGATGAACTCAGGAATTATGGCTTTTCCACCTCAACAACACGTTTTTCTTATATCTTGCATCTGCCTGATTTCTACCCCAGGCTAAACACCTCAAGCCCGCCTTGCTCAGAAGCGGACTCCGAGCAACTTCTGCTTTTAAAAAGACGGTCAGGAGGGGTGACCTTTAAACAGCAGCATCTTTCTTCTCTCGTGCCGCCCAAGCACTGTGAGCAGCCCCATCACCAGCGCTTCCTTTGGCAGCCCTAGCTGAAACGACTCAACTTCTGCAAGACTTGACGGACGGCCGGAGCAGCCACTGAGGCCCATACTGATAACTACAGTTTTGGAGGTTTCCTGCTACTAGTTCCGTACATCTCAGCCCATAAGAAACGTCCAGAAAGAGCTGACTTCCTTGCCCCGCAGGGAGGCCGCCACGCCGGAGACTCAAGGACAGGCGTCCCACAGACGATGCTCGGACGTCGGGGGAAAGCACGGGAGACGCGGGGTCGGAGCAGTTCGAACTGTCCTTTAGGGGGACTCTGTGCTGCTCTCACACCCCAGCCGTTGCCCTTGCTGAAATTAGTCTTTGTGGGGATACTTGTAGATAAATACAGGATGTTACTTGCGTAGCAGTAACGTTTCACAGTACGTTACTGGCGTTTGCTGCTAGTTGAAGGCTAAGCGCACCGTGCTTCAGCGGAGCATAAAATCGCTTTCCTTCGGAACAACCAGGGCATTGTAGCAATAGGAAAACGGTACATTGTGTTAACGGCTGTATTCTCACGTTATCGATTTACATGGTGTAACGGCAGGCAAGACCCGCTTCCGACGGTACGTGCATCTGTCATCACGAGAACGGCGAGAGGACCAGGCTGGATGCCGCTCGGGGGACGAAGCGCCGGGGATCCCAGGGCACGTTCACACCCACGCGCCCGTCCCGCGGAGGTGATGATTAGGGGGATGTTGCGGTAACGAGCCGGTCCCAAGGGTGCGCTATGTAAATGGAGGCTGCCCGGGTCAGCTTCGGCCGGCTGCGCGCACGCGAGCTTTTCAGCCCGCTCGCTCTGCTGACAAGGGGAGCGCACGCGAGCGCCTTCCCCGCGGCAGCTCCCCTCGGCTCTCCGCCTCTCAACGCGTCCAACGCGTTTTTCCCCTCCTTCCTGCCTTTCTTGCGCTGGGGCCAGGCCGCGGCGGCCCTGGCGCGGGGCTCTGCAGGAGCAACGCCGTTCCCTGAGCGGCCGAAAGCAGAGCGGTGTGGAAGAGCGCCAGTAAAGACGAGACCGGTGAGATTCACCGGGGGCAAAGCGATCGCTAACTGCACCTTTGAATAGGAAGACAAACGCTTGCAGATACAGTGTTTTGAATCTCAGGGAATTTACCTCACACATACAATCATAAAGTGTTGGTATTTGTCTTAAAAGCTTTTCTAATCACCATTCAGTTAATGCAAGGCTTTGTTTTGTACTATTTATGCTGACAGCAAATTAGGTAAGTTACGTTCATTGACCTGCAGCATCTCACCTCATGGCTTATATTGGTTACAGGTGCTACGCGTTGCATCAACGAAGAGTAAAATGACACTTTTTCTTCTTTTTATTTGGTTATTTCTAAATGGGTTAAATTGCTTCTCTGCTCAAACGGAAGGACAGCCCTGGGCCCAGCCGGCCAGACCACGACGGAGGCAGCCAGGCTTCCCCCGCCGCAGGTGGGAGCCCCGCAGGGCTGCTTAGCTCTCGCGGAGCAGCCGCCGGACAATCCCGCAGCGGCGCCGTCAGGCAGGAGCCCGCAGCAACCAGCTGCAGAAAGACCTCCTTAGGCCCTGTTGCTGCTGATGGGTAATAATAATAAAAAAAAGCTGTATCTTCAACCATGCCCGCCCCACGCCCCGGGAGCTCCCGGCTCGCCGGGGGCACGCAGCAGCGCTAGCAGCCGCCCCGGCGCGCTCGGCGGCGTGACTCCAGCGCCCGCTTCCAGGCATCCCTATACACGGAGGACAAGGGGAACCAAGCCCGGCAGCTCGGGCCCATCCTGCGACAGCCCGCACAGCCCGCACAGCCCCGCAGCGCAGCGTTTCTCTCGCAAACAGCAGCGCGATGCAGAGATGCCCGACTGCACACTCGCTTAGCAAAAAAAATCGCTATGACTTCAGATTTTCCAAGCTTTTTTTCCTCCCGCCCAGCGCTTCCAAGCATTTGCTCAGGGCTTCGGTGGTGCGAGCGAACGCAGCAGGAGCTGTGCGGCGGTGCAGGCTCGCGCGGCAGCGCGCTCGAGGGAAAGGGGGGAGCCGGGAGCGCTGCCCGGCGGCCTCCGAGGCAGCAACGGCTCAGAGTCATCGCGAGGCACACGCTCAGCTTTACCCATTGCTCCCCTGAGCCTTGCAGCAGCTCAGCTCCGTCCCTGCGCCAGCACCCTACGGGAGAGGAACGATTTCAGAGGCGGCGCTCGTTCCTCGGCTGCATTCGGCTCCTGTCCGCAGGCCAAACCAGAGGCTGCTGCAAACCGCGTTCACGAGACGGCCAGGCACGAGACGCTCCTTCCAGCCGGCCGGCGGCCCACACGTGCCACGAGCGGCGCCAGGCCTCCGGCTCCGCTGCGCCCGCGGCCACGCCAGCCCCACGGCGCCCGCAGGGTGGTGCTGCCCCTCCTCGCGCCCCGCCGGGTTGTGGGTCACCGGAAACTGAAGGTAAGGCATAATCTTAATCTTTACTGCTATAATCTGAGAGAGGAAAAAAAGAAAAAAAAAGAAGAGACTAAGGAAAAGCTTTCACTCTTTTATCACTGATGTTTTTCTTTACTAATTGCTCTAGTATATTTATGTTGATTTTTTTTGAGCCTCGGTTATTTATTGCTCTGTTCCCCAGACGGGAAAATCATTAATTATCAAGACTGTGTTGTTTTAAATGCCGGTTGTGTCATCAACAGCTAACAGAAACGATGCAACTCTGAACTTGGGTCTTAGAAGGTAAACGTCTTTTCAGTTTGTCTTTAAATACTCGGATAAATCCCGTTAGCTTTCTCCACACCATCAAAGCATTTGGATAGCATAAAGCAACTGAATACATAAAAATGTATCTAAACACCTTGTAAATCCCTACACAGAGCTGTTGCCGACACTACTTTTAACCCTAGGAAAACCTTTCACCAATTACTGATCACATACAATACAGCTGAATTTCACCGCCAGCACATCATTTTGATAATGGCTATGGAAATTATCCATTCAATAGCTATTCAGAAATAACTTAGAAAGATTGGTTTTCAGATACTTCTGAGAACCCTAGAATAATCCCCTATAATCACCGCGGTGAGAATCCACCAACGTTGCTCCCTTTGAAAAAGGGCTGTTTGGGGCTAGAGCGCTGGTGGTCTCCGTCCGGCTCCTCACCGATGACTTCAGACAACATCTCCGACACCGCGATCGCTCTGCTGGCGGAGAACCGAGGGGCTCGTACGCTTACGTAGCTCGGCCGGGAAAGTCTGCCAGCGAGGCGGGCGGCTCGAGCGCTTCGCCGGCAGCTCGGCCTCTCGGGTACGCCGCTCAACGCTGTCACTGTAGTTTCTCCACCTCTCCCACCAGGCGAACCTGCATCGCTTTCTGTCTGGAGCCTGCAAGAATCAAAACAAAACACACGAAATCAAGCACCTAAAACGAGCACTAACTACACTTTGCACTTCCCTATTGCACCGTGCCAGAGGCTAAATGTGACCCTCGAGTATTTTGAAATGCTTTGATTTTGTGATCTTCCTTGCTTCTTTGTATGGGACTGAAAGGATTCATTCTTTCTTCTTTTTGGTAAGATATTATTTTCTGATTTACTTTACGGATTTCACAGATGGAAAATTTGGTCTTTCCTGCCTTGCTGGAGGAGATGAAGCAGGGGGCTGCTGGACAAGAAATGCCTCCCTTCTCCAAGGTGTTAATTAGGCACTGGTCTGAAGCGTACCAAAAAGAAAACTCAGATATTTTTAAAGCTTTCCTTTCCCCGTCAGCAGCTCAGCTTTTGCCGCCTTATGCCTCTTATGCTGTCACTCATTTAGTTGTCCCGGTACCACAGAGTCCTCCAGCCCAATGAGAACTAAATTCCTCTGGCAAATACAGATGAAAGTCACCCTTCAGCTCAAAAATTTCAGGACTTTTTTGGCAGGATACAAATGCTGGAACTGCCCCAACCCCTTCTCCTTGGAGTTGAAGGACCTTTGCAGAGGTCCTTCACCTGATGCTTAAAAACTCCCCTATTACTGCCATTTTCCAACAGGAGGAAAGCAACAGCCAACCCAAAATACCAAACGACTGGAGGCCAAGAGGCTCCTGCTTCCAGCCAGGACAGAAATCCAGAAGTCCAGTCATCCGGGCTAAACATGCCAGGGGCATTTAACAGAGCATCACCCACCCAGGAAGCTTCTCCATGTACCAAGCACCCGGTAACGCAGGCGAGCTCAGGATGTGCATCCATCATGCAAGGCCGCGTAGAAAGAGGGGTGGCTCAGGCCCTCGTTGGAGGTGCAAGAGCTTTACGAAATTTCTGAGAGGGCAATTTGGTCCCCAATGTCCATGCCCCAAGTAAGTCAGCAGGGGCTCAGGGTTTCCACAACCGCCAAAGAGCACCGCAGTGCTGTACAGACGAGCTGCCCTTGTGTCCCCCGTCACCCTGTCCTGGCTCTGCCAGCCCCGACTGCGGTGCTGGTCCCAGAGGGAGATGCAACCTGCTGCTCTAAAGCAAAGGGCAGCTATTGGCCAAGCAGCCCCTTTTGCCCCATCCCAGGGGCCGGGCTGCTTTTATCTATTGATAATTATGCAAGAGGTTAATTGAGGGCATAAAAGCCTCCTGGGAGGCCCAATTAAAACCTGCAGCCTTAGCTTTCATCCAACAGGTAAGCACCAGAGACACATGCAAGCACTATGTGAACCGCTAGCCTCTGTGGCAAAGAGTCTGCTAGCAAGGTGGAACAGGGGAAAAAAAGAAGAAACAAAAAAAAAGGAAGGAAGGAAGGTGTTATCCAGTGAGGCATGAGCCCAGAGAAAGGCTGCGGTGCTGCCAGGAACACAGATGCTTACTGCCTGTGCTGGGATTGCAAAGCCATCCTTTCCTACCTTCCCAAGCTTGCAGGTTTCAGACCCCAAAGGGCAGCTGGCAGCGGTAAAAGAAGGGTTAAATACTGCCAAATATTGGTCTGAAAAAGCCTTTCTGATATTTGCCCGTGGATCAGTTTTCCTTCACAAGCAAGTGCACAGGAGGTGAACAGCAGGCACAAGAGCGCGCTCGTGAACACGTGCCGCAAAGGCCCTGCCCAGCCGAAATCTCTGTAAAGAGAAGTCAAAATGCCATCATCTGGTTCACGAGCAGAAACATTTCCTGGTGGCTTGAAGAGTGAATCACGGGCCAAAAATACTAGCAAACAAAATGCTACATCCCTAATGATGCAGGGAGAGAGCCACAGTAGCCCAGGACTGAACAAGCCTTCAGCTAGCCCGGTCTGTCTGTCCCTCCTTCCAAACTGAGAAAACAGCTAATTTGGGTCAATACGCTATTTGCTACAAAGAGTTGTCACAGCTCTATGGTAACTGGCTCAGGAATGTTTGGGGGGATGGAGAGGGCACCAAGTCACACAGGCTTCCTCTTGGTGAGAAACCCTCTCCGAGGGCAGCTCGTCTCGCCCAGCCTCAGCCCACGGGCTGCCTCCTTGGCAGCAGCACAGAGCATCTCGCGAGGCCCCAGGACGCGGCGAGATGGCCAGCACCACCTCTCCAACGCCGCTGGCCCGCACGTGGCGAGGACAACCCTCGAGCGGGCCGAGCAGAGCTCAGGGCAGCCCCGCGGCAAGTATTTGACATCGGCTTTGCCTTCAAGAGGAGATTAATGACCTTTCCAGTCTGGTATTTAACAAACCCTCAACTTTTCCCTTCTCTTCTGCTTTATTCTCTTTGTTATCCTGCAGCAGGAGAGGCAATAGGGCCCCATATTTCTGTAGAACAATGCATTATCATCCTAATTATAGTTTCCTGGTGTTTTCTTCACTTTTACCATTTTATTAAAAACAATTAGCTGAGAAGAACCATCTTTTTTAATCTCTACCCTATTGTCCTCATCTCTCTCTGAATCCAAGGAGGTCTTTTCAGAGGCTATTTTATTCATAATTACATATGCTGGAACAACTGCTCCAAAAGTGAGCCCAGAAAGGATTTTGTTAATACTTTCCTAGCAGCTCAATCCCGCTGCCTCTGAAGTGTGTAATGCTAATAGTTTAATAAAATGTATGTCAAAATAATGGCTTATTTTCAAGTCCCAGTAAAGGATGGATGTGGCCATGCCACAAGCGTTGGCCTAAAAGACTGGGGATGGCTTTGAGTCACGGTAAACCCAAGAGCAAACAGCAGAGACAGCTCATCTTCCAGCCTTGGTTTGCATGCATCACAGGCACTTTCGGAGGTCGCTCACTGAGAGCGGTACTAATTCCCGTTCAATCAGAAATGCTTGCAGCATCTCAGCAAAAAGAGGCTTCCCTTTAGTTTGGGCTGCTGCTGCACTTGCAAGGAAAAAAAAATAGATATTCAAAGAGGTTTTGCAAACCTGGCTCCCTTGACTCCTTTGAGGAACCCAGCTGCAGACAGGTATGATTGTGAGGATAATGTAGCAAAGGATGGTTTTGTTTTGTTTGTTTGTTTTTTCCCCCAGAAGACAAAGATCTCAGCTACATGCATTTCCACTCAAAACCTCGGGGACTTTTACTGCTGCAAACTGGAGGAAGGTTGGTGCCATGGTTGGCCCTGATGCTCCAAGTCTGGTTTAAGCACAGGCCACTCTAGCTTGAGAGATGCCTGCTGCGTTTTTGCATATATGCAATTCTTATTCCAAAGCTTCCCCCCCCCCCCCACCCAGTTCTCTCTTTACCCTATAGGCTTTTATTTAAAATAGCACAGCTAGAGTGCTGCAATTTTTTCATTTGAAAGGGATTTTTTTTACACTGGAGAAAACTTAAAAATGTATCATATTCAGTCTATTGGCTCTTCATGTTTTTTCAAGACTCCCCTCCACCACCTTTGTTAATTACCCACCATTTGAACAAGGGTCTTCTCCTTCCTCGATCCTGCCGTGAAATCACGACGCTATATTTGTCTTTCTAACATCAAAGTCATTTCCATGGTCACCAACTGTGATGTCATAAACACATTTTTAATGGCTTGTTTACAGCACCAAACAGAAGGAGAAAGTAGATTATGGGTGGAAGGAAACTCTTATCGATACACAACAGTTTTAAGCACAACAGTGAGGCTGAAGCATGCAGAAAACTTGAGGCAAAAAAAGTCCTTGCTGAAATAGTTTCTCTTCTGAAGTTCAACCCAGTACAAAAAAATTCCCTTTTAAATTACCAGCAAACAAGCAGTTCTAATGGATTACTATCATATCAGTTCGCCCCGAGTTGTGCGAGGTGTTTACTAACCTTGGAAGTCAGGAAATCCACACCCCAATCCATGCAACTCGCTGTATAAATGAACATGGACAACATGGCCTTGACTGCTCTTGCAGAAGCACTTGGGCAGGACACAACAGGATTGGAGCAGTGTTGGCCCACATAGCTTTACTGGTCTCGGATCAGAACAAGAACCAGAAGGTACTTGAGAAATGCTTCCGTATGACCAGATGGTCCTTTTCTAGCCAGCGGTGGCTGTGGGACCCCCAGGCATCCCCATGGCTCCCCTTGGCCAAGGCCGGCTGAGAGAAGGTGCCTCGGCTGGGTGCTCTGTCCCTGCTTGGCATGCCCAAGGCCCAGTTTCTCTCTTTTTCCTCCACAATGTATGGAGGAAAACCTCTTGCATGACAGCATGAGGTAGCTGGGCCTTGGGTTCATGAGGCTGGAAGGCCTACTGGTTGCCAGTAGTTTATCTGATGGATAGCCTTTGCTTTAAAACAGTAGGTACTGCACTACCTGGTGGTTTGTTACTCAGTGCCCAAGGCTGGGAAGAGAACATATATGGAAGATTATAGTGTACAGTCAACCATTCACAGAAAAAGTTTCTCTTCTGCCAAGCAGCAAACCCCCGCCCTAACCCAAGCTTTTGGCAGCAGGAATAGCAAGGTCCTTCAGGCTCCACAACCCCACAGCCTGTCCCAGCTCCCCAACAAAGTGTGAACTCAAAGGCAAAACTCACATGTCCAGTGGCCCTCTCCCACCAAGCTCAGAGCAGAGATGGCCTCACGGAAGCTCACCAACACATCCATAAGCTCTGCTTATGCCACTTCCAAGTGCCCTGTTCTTCTTAGTTGCCAGCCACTCAAAGTTAGCACCAGCTCTTGCTTTCCAATGTCTCTCCAAGGTGAACTCTTGGTTCCAGGTGCTGGCAGTTCTCTACAGATTGATCCCATCAACCCATCCACACTCCATTAGGTTTGCTGAGACAGGGCCTGGCCTCTCACCTCCCCACCCAAGGGAGAAATTAACCCCTTCAGCTCTAGCAGGTCAAAACTCAAGAGGGAGTGGGGAAACTGAGTCATGTGTCATTTCTCTTAGAAGTAATACAGAAGTTTCCCATGGTCTCTAGAAGCCTATTGCTAGTTCAGGCATCAGTGATGGGGCACTAATGGGGAACCAGCACTCCGATCCCATCCTGGATGTCATTTGAGAGAGCCCAGATCGACAAGTGTTGCTTTGCCTAAGGAAATCTCTGGTAGATAGAAATCACAGTGGTCAGCCAAGGAAACAGGCACTGAGCTCAACTCTTCGGTCCAGGGAAACAAACCCCTGCTGCCACCTTCTCAGAGGACTTGGGGAACAGCCAGGGAAGGGCTGACATGCTCCTGGGTCAGGAGAGGAAGTGTCCTCCGCGCCGAAAGGTTCCCCAAACTGGGGTCAGCTCCAGGGGGTCCCTGCTCTCCCGGCCTGCCTGGACTAGGGCCAGCCCAGCGGTAGCCCCCGTGCAAGCTGGGCTCTGCACGACTGGTCTCCTGCTTCTGCACCCAGGTCCCTTCAGGCAAAATCCTCAAGTAAAACTGATCCTGGAGCCTACAGGAGGAAGAATTTGGGCTCCTCAAAGACAACAGGATCCTTCCTTGGCACTTAGCTGTTTTAGAGACATCACGACAAGGCGTTCCTGTACATACACTGCAAGGAGATTATCTCCCTCCCCTAACCAGTGAAAACATGAAAGAGGAAAAAAACCTCTCTGGACAAAGGAAATTCCTAAATCCTCATCTCATTAAAAGAATTAATGTAGTTCTTTCCCCGTTCCAATACTGGGAGCTCCCCAGTAGGATTTCCTATTGTGCCTTATATATCAGCAAGGGTATTTCTTTCAGCGTGCCCTTTTTCAGAGCTAGCACGCTCCCTGGCTCACAGGAGCCGGGATTTCACACTCCCTATTCATCACGAAGGCACAGAACAAGCAAACCACCATTTTGCTGCAGTCCCACAGCAGGAATAAAATGGTGGCATAGATGAAAACTGCCAGATCAAACACAATCCAGTTGTCTGTCACCACCTGCAGCTCTTCTCCGCCTTACATGTAATGCTGAATTCTTAATCATGTTAATATTTGATTTCTGCGTGCTTAAAAAACAACAAAAAAGGGAAATATTATAACAGATCATTAATGTTGCAGCCATGAAGTGCCAAGACGCAATCTACAGATGTTAGAATTTATATTTTCCCCGTAAAACAGTAAGCCTTCAGCTCCCGTGTTTATTAGCACACTTGACTGACTCACCAAAAGACGCCAGTAACAATTAACTGCACAAACATTTAACATGCAACGGGCTCAGTCCGTTTGTCAGCCACTATAACATTGCTCACAAGACACTGGAAAAAGCCATCGTCGTTCACTTAATTGCTCTGAACTAGCCTTCCTGCTCCCTTCCCAGCATTGCAGGAAATCTCCGCTGAGACGCACAGACCAGTCAAAACATACTGAGTGATGGCAAGGACCCAGGTAACCCCTGGATCGCAGGGAAGACAGTGCAGCGCAGGCACAGACAGCAGAGAGTTTGCATTTTTCATTGCGATTTGCACACTTCTGCTCGCTTGGGGCTGCCGGTGATCGGCAGAAAGACCAGAGCTGCTTTCTGGAGAAACGCTTCCACTCCTAGAAATGCACGCACGCACACATGGGTGCATGCAAACACTGTGAATTTACCTTAAAACAGAAGGTCTGAGCGCTAGAGCGAGCGACTGGCTCCCTCGCACTCAGCCTGACGCCCCTTCCTCATGCTTAATGAGATCCCAGCAACAAAATGAAATTACTTTCTGCCTGTGGACAACGCTGCTCTGTATTCAGCTCTAAGTTTAAATAGTATTTCAATATAAGATGCAATGAATTGATTATTATAAATGACTCTTAACTTGTCGATCAAAACTAAGCAATATAACAGCTAACAATTCTTCCCCATAGATTATCTTTAAAATTAAAACATGTATTTTCTCTTTGGAGAAAATGCTCTTTAGAGCTAGAACATTGCACCATGTTTACAAGGCTTTATTTCTTTCGGAGCCTCCAGCTGAAGCAAGACTATTTCTTGACTTACACTCTTTAAATAGCCAGGTTGGTATAGGCTGCAGATTTGCTGCATTCTGCTCTTCCAACATCAAATAATTTATTAATGTAACATACTTTTTCTTACAGTCTCTTTAACAATCATTTTTAACCTTTATTTCTAGGTATCTCAATAATCAAATGTTGCAAAGTGGATTATTCAATAGATTTTTTAAAGTGGCATTTGTTTGACTTCCCTGTGTAACAACACTTGCTGCTGGCATTGAGGGATTTGTTTGCTGTTTCTTTATCTGATATATATTTACATCTGCTAATTAAACCGTTATTTAAAGCAAAATGAAAAAAACTGGAGAAGCAGCTGAAGAGAAGAGTGTGTGAAGGGACAGAGAGAAAAAGAAAAAAAAAAACCATACTTTTCTTTTCTGGAGATCCTTGACTGACCAGACTAAATACCTGCCATGCAGGGAGACACTGTAAACAGTACAGTATTTTATTTCAAATTACTGCAGATCACTGGTGATCAGTGCCTAAATCTTGTATCTTTTTAGTTTCCAATCAAGTAGAAACTATTGCATAAAACACTCAATAAAGGCAATGGACCTGATCTTTCTTCCATTTTAATCCAGAAGAGCCTTTTGCTGCAGTCAATAAGGTCCAAAAAATAAAAAATTAAAATTAAAAAAAAAAACAGGCTTTAGAGGAATTCTTGAGGTGTCCCAGAAACAGGCATGGAAAAACCTCCCCGTCACCACGCACACACAGAGCACTAAGTCTTCAGGAAGAGCAAAGAAGTGAAGTTTGAGTTGCCAGCGTTGCCTCTTTTGAGGTAAAACCAGGCAGGCTCCCTTGAACATGAGCTCAGAGCCCATAGAGCGTTAAATAGGGAAGGCGATTCTGATGTCTTGTGCTCCTGCATTTAACTGTGCTAAAACACAGCAGAAATGCCAAATAAAATACAGATTTGAGCACCTTTTGCCCCTGTAAGAAACTGGATCACAAATATTTTTTACAACTTTAAAGGACATGGTAATGCTTGGCTTTAAGGCTCATTTTCATCAAACCTTTTGAAGAAATTAATGTAATTCTCTGTTTAATATTAATCAACCGCTAAAGAAAAGAAAATCCCCAATAGAGGTGTGTAGCTACCAGGTGCCAGGACAGCTAATGCGCAATGGGGCCACGTCCGGCGGCGGAAGCTCTCAGAGGGGCTGACAGGGGAGGTCTGCACCCAGCTAAGGCGGCGGCAGCAGCAGCAGCAGCAGCATTTCTCCCAAGCAGTGTCCAGCCCGGCCGCGCTGCTCAGGGCTCCCACGCTAGCAGAGGACCCTTCCTCTCCCTCTGCATGCTGCAGCCCTGTAACCGCACACACATCTGCCTGCAAAGTGCTGGGGGAGGAGAGGCTCGGAGGAGAGACTTTAAGGAGCAGCAGAGGGGCAGGAAGGGCGTCCCAGGAGAAGGTTGTCAGTCCTTGGGTACTGCCCACAGGTGAAAACAATTGCTCAGCTTGCTCTTCTGCTTCTAAAAGCTAGGAAGAGATGGGAAAAAAAGATGCTATTGTCTTAAAAATAGTTTATTTTACAACAAAGTCTCAGAAAGAACGCTTTTGGAGCATTCCGTTTTTTAAACGGGATGTTCAGCTTAATAAAGAGAGGCTAAAGTGTCAGGAGAGCACTATGCTAGAAGCAAGACGGGACGATCCAAAGAATCCTGTATCAAAACAATGCTGCATCCCGAGCAGGGCTACAAAACCCCCGGCGCTGGGCCGCAGGGCATTCACAGAATCACTGCGGAGAAGCTTCTGATGGGGCTGGGATTCGGTGGCGGAGAAACCAGCTGTGAGCGCCCGCCCGCCAGATTTCGACCGCGATGCTGCTCCCAGCCCCGCGGCGTAGCCCCGCGGGACCTGCCCTGCGATCGGGCCGCCGCAGCCGAATCCGGCCCGCCGGGTTGTCTGCAACACCCTGAAACTTGCTTTCTGCTCTTGCAAAACTAAGTGGCAACAACCCCCTTTGGCTTCCAAAGGCAGTGGGACCGACCCCTAAGTTATTAAATTAATAGGAACCAGGAGGGAAAATACCGAATGTCTTTGCTTCGGCTCGCTGTGTTTTTCTGTCAAGGTTGCAAAAGGAAATTTGTTGGGGGAAACTGTTTATGTTGCTCCTAGAGGCAGCCATCTGGGATGCCGAGATTACTCTATCCGATTTCTATTATCCGAAACTCCACTGCCAGCCTCTGTAGAAAGGGAGCTTATAAATTCTGTAGTGGGGTTTAAGTAAAACTATTTTATCTAGGGACTAAGAAATATGTGTAATTACCGTAGGTGGATAATGCTTTTTCATTGCCATTCACCAAAATTAGTTTACCAGATATTATTCCTAAGAGGTATAATTAAAATCAACATAAAATCCAGAACAGAGAGAAAATAAAACATGAGGAGATAATGTCTTTAAAATTACTAGACCAAACAGTACTCGGCACTGCGGTACAAGCATAATCACTCTCCGGGTAGTAGTGTTTGTTTTCTCCGTACAGAGATGCTCTGAATTCCCTGGATTCTTAGATGAGCTTTTACTTTTCAGCCCATTGTAAGAACGCGGTTATTTAATAACACTCAACATTAAGCTCCCTGTCCGAAAAGCAAAAGGAAGTGAGAAAACTTTCTTGTATGTATCCGCTGCAACGCGTTGGGCCTGGGCGTTATTCACCAAGCTCCCAGGGAGAGCAGGAGGGGAACGTGCACGGTTTTTAAGCGGGTACCGCTCTGGCCAGCTGTACCTGCCGCTAACTCCTGCGCTAGCAAAACGTCCGTGGAGGTGAGTGGGATTCTTGCCAGGGGAAAAGCAGATGCCAAAGCCCACACTGAGCAGCAAGAGAGGCATTTTGGAGCCAGGTACTTGCACCAGATGTTTAATCCTTTTTTCTGCTCCTGCAGAAGACCTAACCTGATGTTAGATGCCACCTCTCATTACGAATGTCTGGCCATCCTTGTTAATGAAAGACTTTGTCTTCTTTTTGCAAATGCTATTAAGCAAAGAACAAACTGATTGTCTAAATTGATTAAGCAGATTCATTCCAGTGAAAAATTTATTATTTGCCTAGTTCATTTCATCAAATCAATTCAGAGGAAAAAAGCCCCATGAATTAAACTAATCACAAATATATATTTTAAAAGCCAGACGTTACCGGCAGGATACGGTTAGCGCAGTCAATCACTAGGACAATAACTGAATTTTAAAACAGCGTGTTGTATTGCTTCTCAGAACCTTCTTAGCCTTTTCTTTCAGAAAACTGGTGTTTGGGGGGCCAAATTCTGCTCTTATTTGCTCCCATATATTCTTATTCAGTTTCTCTGGGTGCCTAGGAGTCATTCTTGGGAGAAAAAATCGGTAGTATTCAACTGGCATTTCCTATAAAATAGCAATCATACACGTATCAGAAAGATAACTCTGAGAGATTAATGAGAATTTCTAAGTACTTCAGTACAACTCTTGAAAAAAACATGTTTAAAAAAGTAAAATGGTGTTCATTTATTAGACTCAGCTAGCCTTATCACATCTCATTCAGACAAGGTTGCCTGTCTAACCTGTTCCAGGTGGGAAAGTCAGAGTAAAATGCTAAAATCGAATTCAGTTAGAAACAAAAACCAACCACGACATTTATATTTCTCCAGCAAATTGTAAACAGGATTTGGGTTTTTTGTGATTGGCTATGTGTACACAGACATACGCACATTTTGTACAGTAATCCCTGCAAAGATAACTTTCAAACCATCATTCAAGAAAAATCTTTTGCGATCTTTTAGGGATGAGCGTTTACAAAGACGTTTGTGATGGGTGGATCACCGAAAAGCACAGCTGATATTGAACAAAATCATTCTCAAACTCTGTCTTCCTTGTATCCTGTGACCCCGCGGCTGCAGCAACACTGCGGCGAGGATCTCCTCGACGTGTCCCCGCGGCTCCCGTCCCATCGGCAAGGGTTAAGCAAACACAGGGTGAGCACGTGCTACGTGGTGCAGCCTGGAGATACCTCTACCGCACTTTCATCTCAATCTCAGGTTCACGGTTCAGAGCAACATGTTCCCGAGAGCGATTCTGCCGGCGCCGGCGCCTCGGCGCACGGAAAGGCCCTCTGCAGTAATTACCGCCCGCCGCCCTCCTCTGCCTTCTTTCAGCCCCTTTGCTCCCAACGCCAGGGTGGATTTCGCCGCTGCCCGGGGGGCCCCGCGGACCGCGGGCGAGCTCCCGAGGCGGTGCACGGCCGTCGGGGCCGGACCCGCAGCTCTGCCCGGCGACGGATGCCTCTCCCCCCCCCCCAGCAAAGCAGCTGCGCTGATTTGCGCTGCTGGAGTCGCTGTCGCCCTGTCACCGGTGTGATGAGGCACACAGTGCTCTGCAAGCGGGCAACCACCCCGCGAGCCGCGCGTCTCACCGTTGCCCGCGCCGTGGCCTCCGCCGGCTGCCGCGAGCCCCGTCGAGGCATAAGCAGATGTTTGGATTGGGGGCTTTCAAAAGAAAGAAAGAAATGACAGACGAGAAAAAAACAAAACAAAACAAAATAATCAGCGCCATTAACAGAAGTTTCCTCCAAAACCCTTGTCTGCTACCTCTGGGGGAACGGCCCCAGTACCTATTTACGCCGTCGCTCTCAAGGGGTTTCCCCGGCTCGCACTGAACTGCAGTGTAGCACGTGTGTTGCACGGCACCTCGTGGGCGGCCGTACCCCAGCCGTGCGGAGCGCCCACGGCGCGCGAGCCAGGCACCGCGCGCAAGGCGGGCTCCTCTGCGCGCTTTGCCCCTCCGGCCCGGCTGACGCGCTCTCCCCGCTCGCGCGGCTCCTTCACGCGCCCTCCCGGAGCGAGCAGCGCCTGGGCAGTCCAGCTGGCCGCCCTGCGTCCCGCTTGGCGCGGCAACACTCGGCTTTCTCTTGAAAGCAAAAGTGTGTTTTCTTTTTAACGCTTGTAGCTGGGAAGCAAATCCTGGAAGCAAGAGGTGTAAAGGGCTCTGCCTTCAACAGACATAAAAGTCCTGTGCAAATACACATATTCCCAGAGAGGGAGAGAGATCACTATTTCAAGCTCTTCACGCCGTTCCCACGGCACCGCCGGGCCTGACTTGAGATTCGGAAGGAGCGCCGAGCAGTCTTGGGACTGGCCCAGCTCATGAAGCCTGATGCTTCCAACGTAGGGGTTTTTATAGATTATCGACGGACAGACAGACAGAGTTAGTCAAGCAGGGGGACAGGGAGAGCCATGGAGCAACACTTCCTCAGGACACCAGGCTAAGGTGTCCCGTGCTAAGAGACAACCCACAGCCCAAAGACTTCCAGATTTAATGGACTGTTCTTTTTTTTTTTTTAAATAGACTGGAGGAGATGGCAAAGTCAGAAGCCCATGCCATTTCTCATAGCAAAGAGTCAAACAGGAGGAGACAGGCACAAGCTACGTATGCCCCGCTCGGGCTCCCCAGCGCCCTGTCTGCCCTGGGAGCGCTCCCTCAACACACGCACGCACGCACGCACGCACGCACGCACTCCTTTTGCTGCCGCGTCAGCAAACCTGAAGAGCCTGACGAAGTCAAGGGCTTGTGGCTGCTGTCAGGTGTCCACCAGACCTGCCCTAAGAAGGCCAAGCGACATGCTGTTCCAGTCCGAAGGCTGGACCTCCCCACGCCTGCAAGCCCCACGCCTGGTACTGGACGATGCTCTTAGCAAGACCGAGTGTCCGATATACTTCCCTACAGTCAATCACTGCAGCTTCAAATCTGGTCTCCGCAGAGGAAAAGCAGATTTATTTGGAAATGTTTAAGCCGCTACTTCACCAATTACGCATCTAAACACATGCTAAGCTACTTTGCCAGTTAACAGTGCTCAGACCGCAAAGAAAAACTTTGCTAGCTCTTTTCCTTTAAAAAAAAATCCATATGTTTTCCCTTTTGATTCTTTTTCGCCATCCCACGGAACAGCAAACCTCTCTCAGCTCACAGCTGCCAGCCGAGCCGGTCTCTCCTTACTGAGAGCGGCAGGGACCGGGCTGCCCCTCGGGAAGCCTGCCCGGACGGAGGCCGGCGGCGCCCGCGCGGCCCCTTGCAGGTGCCGAGATGTCAGGTAAGAGGAGCTCTGGCAGCTTAGCGGCGCCGGCTGACACAGCGGCCCGCCTGCAAACTCACACAAATTGGAAGTGACAGAGAAACGTGGCGAATTTATTATTAATGGCGCGCCTATTTTTTTAATACGTAGAAGGCTGTACTAGATTAATAAAACCAGACTTGCATATCCTCCTCGTGCAGCGGTGACGGCGTGTGATCTCTAGAAAAGCAAACGCTGCCAGACGTCGTCCCTGGGTCCGTCGGGCATCAGGACGCTGCGGTGGACTCGGCGGGGACAGCATTTCTCTCCAGGACATGGCAAGTCCTGCGCGCGGCAGAAGGTCACGCAGGCTGACGTTGCGGCAGGGCGAACCGCTCGCGCAAAAGGTCAGCGCGCGCTGGAAACCCGCAAACGGCTCCTCCTCGGGGGGCTGCGAACCGCTTTTGTGCTCATTAGCATTTGCGTTGTTTCATCTGAGCCCATGGCATTTTTTAAGGGGGCTTATTTATGTCTTTACGTAAAGAGAAACCAGCCGACTCCGGCCAACCCATCTGCAAATCAAAGCTACAACAGCACAGGAGGATTGCTGTCTCTGGCTCCACATACACGTATGCGCAAACACACGCGCACCCATGTACAAGCTCTCAAGCAAGCTGTATCTCAGTGTGTATATGCGTACATACATACATACATACATACATACATACATACATACTATAGTATTTTTACTCCATGCTTACAAATGAGACACGTAAGCATGGAATATAAATACTTCATTTAATTTCTCATTAGCATTTATTCTCTCCATCTCTGCTCTCTTTTTTTTTCACTTATTCTCTTCAGGGGGAAGAAAAGACAGTGTCAGGGAAAAATATTTCAAACAAGTCTTGAAAAGGATGAGTAATTAGGCACAACGGAATCACCGACTCTAATTCTTGCCACCTTCACATCTAACCGCAGTGGCAAAGCAGGGGCCACTTACTTACAAACGCCTCCACACCGTTTCGGAGGGAATAGGTGGCTGTAAGAGATACATCACTTGACCGCCCAGATTTTCCTTTTACAAGAGATACCTTTTTATTTCTTCAGAAGGAATTACTCTGCTCACCAGCTGCTTTTTCTCAGCCTCCTGATCTTCTCCCCCAGGCGGTTTGTCCTTTGCCCTTCTCAGCAGCGGGATACGTCACCCCTCGCTGTCTACCTTGCGGCCAGGACGAAAGGTCTCGGCGTCGCCCGGCTGCCTCGCGGCGTCCTCCCGCGCCTGCGGCGAAGCCCGGGGCTGGGAGGAAGAGCAGCAGGTTCCTGCCGGCTTCAGCGCAGGCACACAGCCGCAGCCCGCCGCTGCCCCGGACAAAACCGGGGCAGGGAAGGCGGCTCTTTGGAAAACGAATGTGACACCTCGTTGCAACAAGCGTCACCCAGCCAAGAAAACGCCCCCGTGCAAAAGGGGGCCCCGCTTGCCCCGGGGGGCTCCGCTCGAAGCGGGGCACCCCCCCCCCCAGGCGCCGGCGGAGGGTCCCCAGCGCGCTTGGCGGAGCGTCTCAGCTCCGGAGAGCAATCAGAGGCCTCCCCGGAGGGAGAGGAGCGATGCAGCATGCGGCATGCTGTCACCGCTGCGGGTGACAAGGGCAGGCGCATAAGTAGAAAGCAGCAGCTTGGCCTGAACCGGCCAGGGCCCAGGTCCCATTTCACTGCTCCCCGGGAGTGACACTTCCATCACTGCCGGCTTCGTGCCTGCCGAGGCCACCCCCAGGTCCCCAGGGACCGACACCACTATTTACACCTCATGGGAAGTCAAACATGGAGCAGCTTTTGCTACGTGGCCTGGAAGCGTCCCACCAGCACCTGCCCCACTTCTCCCTGATCAGAGGGAGGAGATGGCAGGTACATGGGGCAGGTGCTGGAGGATGTTAGGAGCGAGGGGCAGTGAGAAACCCACGTCCATGTGGTGACTCAAGCCCTTTCCCGTTGCTCCAGTTAGGTGGGTGCCAGCAGCTCCAAGAGACCCCAGAGTTCAGACGCAGAAGCGGTGGTTTCTGCCGCAAGGAGCTCACAGCCAAGGAGCCATGCTGGGTGAACGAGCACTGGTCCTTTCACTGGGCTCAGCAAAAAAGACCTCCTCACTGCCCCATGCACTGCGCTGGATCCCAGCACAGCTCCAAGAAGCCTAGGTAGTTTCTCTGAGGCTCCCCTCGACCTATTATGCCTTGCTGCCACCATCTCCACGGGCTCTCCAAGCTAACTTTCATGCACCAGCAGCACACGTGCTGCTGGGACACGTCTGCTCCGAGCCACGGCCATCACAGCCGAGCCGGCCGAGATGCTGCACCTAGTGAGGCCATGTGCGAACGTGGCCCAGTGCGTGGCAAGGCAGCCCGGGCACAGCAGCCTCACTGGTCTTCAGCAGCTGAGTTAAAACCAAAAACCCTGCTGCAGGCTCTTGCAGGGCGGGAGAGGCCGCACGGGGTGGGCATCGCTGGCCCCCTCGCAGTCCGTCGGCCGCTATTAGCACACAAAAGCGCCGGGGAGCTGCAGAGCAGGACAAAAGGGGTGTGGGCCAGACAGACGGGAAAGACGGAGGGGTGGAGCGAGACAAGAATGAGAGAGGAGACATACAGACAAGAAGGAGGGGAGGGAGACACGCAGGCACACAAAAATCAGAGAAAGGGAAAGACAACGGGATAACAAGGGGGGAAGAGACCGCCTGGGCAGGGGCGTTCCTACCTGGCTTGGGCCCCCGCCATGCGCGGCCCCCTCTCCTCCCCGCCGGCGCTGCTCTCCCCTCGCTCATCCTCCTTCTCTTTGCCTGCCCCATGCACGCACACATCGAGCAACTGGGCCTTTAAGTTGAATCCCCAACACCCCAGAGGATTTTCCTGCTAATTCAGGTTCTGGACCTCTCCCAGCGTGGCTGGGATCAGCGAATCTGCAAAGGGTCACGGAGTAACTTGCTCAAATGCTCATTTGCCTGATTCCTGTTCCCAGACACATACCTAGTGCCATAGCACAGGCCTTGGCATAACCTCGAGCCAGTCCCAATTAATTAATTTAAACTTAGGGACAGGCACTGGTCATCGGGGACTGACAGACCAAAACTGCTGCTCTTGGGAGCAGGGCACATGAGATGCTGCTGCATCACTCAGCCTCTCCGCCTAGAAACCCCAGCCTGCAAAAGGAGCCTTGAAATCCTTTCTGCTGGATATATTTCTGCTTTATAATCATCTGCAGCAAAATGGGAATTCCCAGGGCAGAGGCGCTCTCCCTTCCCTCCAAACGAGCCCTAGCGCGGTCTGAAGCAGCCTCTTCAATATTTTAGGACTGAGACGGTGGGATTGAAAGGGAGAACGGTATAACTTGAAATCTAGGGAAAGCTCCACATCAGAAGATGATGTGGAGTTAAAACACACATCAGCTTTAACTTCTTGCTAATGCCCTTATAAATGACAGAGTAAACGATAGAACAAACGTAAAAGTGCCAAAGTTCGCTAGGAGATTTCAAAAGCTCTAGTGTTTCATAAAACAAAAAAAGTCAGAAATGGAAAACACATTTTTTAAGTATGAACTTTCATGGAATTCAATAAAAATGTGTTTTTCTGACTGGAAACATTTTTTTATCTTTAGGAATGAAAAACAACACAACTGAGTAAAGTGTCTCAGACATACAGCGCTCTTGGCTTGGCCTTTGAGGTCTGCTGCCCTGAACACATCCCACCAGCCAGAGTCTCAGACTGTTCTTCTCTCCTTTCACAGCCCGATCTGCCTCTCCAACTCCAAGCTATTCCCAAGTCTTCCCTCTTTCTATTAGGATTTTTCTAGTCCTATCTCTCTTTCTTTTTCTGTAACACCAAATTCTCTGGCCTTCACTTAAAAAAAAAAAGTCATCACTTTTCTTTCCAACGCAACTGCCTCTCTCTTTAGGCCACATTTCTTACAGCTACCAACACTGCAACAGGATTTGATTTCACTGAAAAGCCCATTTCTAATCTTTATATGCTGATTGTTGCAGCACACGATTTCTGCACTGGCACCTTCCAAGCGAGTACTCGGAGCAGTCCTCCGCTGGCCAAAGCGCTGCAGAGCAAACCAAACACCCAAAGCCTCCGAGCTGATCAGAAACCAGCTGAGAGTGACTGAAAGTGAGTGTTGACATATCAAATCCTCCTGGGTAGCGCTCGCCCACACCAGTGATAAAAGGGTCTACGAAAAAGGAGAGAGAAAAGGAAAAAAAAAAAAGAAGGGAACTTCTTGGATTGATCAGAAATGAATCATGTACATGTTCATAATATAAAACAAGGACTGCTGAACAGTTAAACCTTGACTTCAGCTACAGCTTTGTTGGAATAAGGCTTTCATTTCCAAACGCTAACTTGCATGCTGCTATTCATTTCATAAAGCTGGAGCCATCCTTTTCTCTGGCTTTCCAACAGGACGAAAGCAGAGTTTGTGGGAGCTGGCTTTAAAATGTTCGTGACACCTTTAAAAATGTTTAAAAGCCCCAGATACAGTTGTTAGGTTTCAAATGTGTAAAGTGTTAACCTCCCCACAAAAGCAACTTGAAAGAAAGATTTTTGATCAGCACCACTATTGAGAATAATTCAGTTCATATGCTTTTAGATAGCTGTGGGAGACAAAATATTTTAGGAAACTGTTGCCCAGGATCCTTTACTATTTTGATTTTTCTCCTACAGAATTTTGAGGTCTAACCCAAAGATGAGCTATAAGACGTCCGGCAGAAACCCGGCAGCACAAAGACGGAGGGAGCAAAGACCCACACTCGCACACCCACAGGCACACGTGCTGGCACAACACACTCAAAGTGATGCAGAATTCCCTCATTCAGCACCGATAACTTTCTTCCACATTGGCTGCCTGGTGTGCGTTTTAATTTTTTATATTTGCTTTTTAATCTCCAGCACTAAGAGAGATGACAACAGTACTTTTAGATAAACTGGAAGCTAAAATAAGTGACGTGCTTTGAAACAGGAGAGTGTGCTTAGTTTCATTTGGATATAAGAACTGATCAGGGGAAGCAGAAACGAGTTGGGTTTTGGTAAAGCAATAGGGATTTGGTAAATGTTTCCTCCGGGCTAATCCCAGCATCTTTTTCCTTCTTCGCGTTCGATCCTGTATTGCTCAGGACAACCTGGGACAAAATCAACTTTGGCTGGGTTTTCCCCAGGGGAAAAGCCAGCCAGGGCCGAGGCCTCCAGGAAGCTGTTTCGACGCCTGATTTCAGATGTAAAAACTTCTTTCCAGCCAGGGCCATCACACAGGAGCCAGTTCCCGAGCGGTGTGGGGACACCTCAGTCTTCAAATCTTTCCCAAACTGTGTCAGGATAACCCTGAGTCTTTGTGATCTAACCAAATGTATGTCACGCTTCCTCAAGTTAATAACAGATGTCCCAGGAAAGACAGCTCTTGAGGTCAGGTTTTTTTTTTCCTTTTTTTTTTTTTTTGTTAAACTGTTGTCTTTTTACTTCCCCATTTAAAAGCCGGCGGCGGGGAGGGGGGGGATCCCTGCATGGCCCTGGGAGCCGCCTGCCTGGCCGCCCCTCGCCCACCTCCCGGCCAGGCAGCCCAGGAGCGCTGCGGTGCTGTGAGCTCTCTCCTATTCTTACACAAGTGTCCCTTCAACGAGGGAAAATAAGTATAAGAAGCAAACACTTGAGTTTCCTTAACGCAAACCCTCCCCACCTCCTCTTCGGTTCTTTATTTTATTTTATTATTATTATTTCTTTCCTCCTCCTCTGGCGACATAAAAAGCGGCTGCGCCTGCCCCTGTTGAATGTAAATGCCTTTGAAGTGGAACTAATCATTTCAAGGATAGTTTGCGTTGTCCTAACAACGCAGCTGAATTGCGAAGCCCCGCTTTTTGTTGGAGATATGTTTTCTTTCTTTCAGCCCAACCTGATGATGATATACTGCTTTCACGCTCTGTCCTCCCGCATCGTAAATCTCCGCTGCCGGCTCCCCGGCCCGCAGCCCCCCGCGCCAGCGGGGGAGCGGGGCCGCCCCTGCGGAGCCGCGCCGCGCAGCACCGCGCCGCGCCGCGCTCCGCACCGCCGGGGCCGCCCCGACGGCCCTGCCCGGCCCGGAGCCGCCCCGCTCCGCCGCCCCCTCTGCGCACCCCCCGCAGCCATCCACCCCTGCGGGTCCCCCTCGGCCCCCCGCGGCCGCTGGCCCCGCAGCTCCCGTTAATGCCATTAGTGACAGGGCTCGGGTTTCAATCGGGGCTCGGTGACAGTCGCAGGCTGCAGCGGGTGCCTCGGAAATGCAGGTCAAGTGGCGAGCGCTCGGGTTTCACGGCCAAGGCTACCGGCAGGCAACCTTGGGAATGCCCCGGGAGCCGAGCGGAGCCGAGCGCTGCTCCGCCGGGATGCCCGACCCCAGCGCTGCGCTCCCCTCCGGAGCAGGGAAAACCGCTCCGCCGCCTCCGGACGCCGTCCCGCCAGCTCCCGTTCCCACCTAGCACCTCTGTAGTAGTGGGGCACTTTCTGGGTTAACTTCCCCCCAGTGGGTGTTTGCCGGCTGACAACTCTTTCTCAGAACGCAGAAACATATTTTATTTACTGCCTCCTATAAATTATTTCCTAGCTGGGCTGAGGTAGTTCCATTAAAGCTGCATGGTTTGCTTATACCAAATAGTTATCTGGGGATCGCTTTTTTTTTTTTTTTCTTGGCCATCATAAAGCTACGCAGTTGCCAGAGAGCAGGGAAAGGGGGTCAGGAAGAACTGACTGACAGAGTACTGTGCCTCAGGAACCGGCATGGGAACAGAAAAGACAAGAGACCAGTTTGCCCTCCCTGGTTATGAGGCCCTGCAGCCGCAGGAACAACCAGGCAGGAGCAGGCAGCGGTGCCAGGACCACCTGGGCTCATCCCTCCTTGCCACCAAGTCGGACACAAATCTGGGGCAGGGGGTGACGAAGCCGTGCAGCACCAGGGTAGGGGTGACAAAGCTGCATAGTGCCAGCCAAAGCCATCCCAGGAAGCATCGGCACTGCCCCAGGCCTCGGCCCTGCGGGTGTCCCTCCACACGGCAGTGGAGCGACGGAGTGAGGCTCTCCCATTGCCTCGGTGTGCTCCAAGGGACATGAGAGCACAGCTCACTGCAGCTCTTCCTGCTCCGACCCCATCCATCCACGTGGACACCCAAAACCACAGGCCCCATAGGAGCTGAGTAACAAACTCCTCCTCTCCAGCACCTCTCCCCTGCCCCAAGACAGGTCCCAACACCACCATGAGCCCCACGTCTCCTCCTTTCTCCATAAGGTCCAAGATCTTTCTGTCAGTAGCCAACAACCTTGAGCAACCTCTGCTTCTCTAGTCCTGCAAAAGGCCTCCATGCAACCAGGCTTGCTTTCCCTGGATGCTCACGGGTCTCTCAGCTAACCTCCTCCCCACTTGTCTTGTATGAGGAAGGGGAACTAAAACCAGGTCCTTTCCTTAGCAGAAAGGTAGCAGAAGACCATGATCATCGTCCTCAACAGGAATCATTTCTGAAGGAGGACTCAGCTGGACTCAAACCCTCAGCTCCTAAGGAGGGTATGCTGAGCATGGTGGGTGGCAGGTCATGTTACCAAGTGCTCGTTAGAGGCTGAAAGCCGTGGAGTGTACAGGGGCTCCCGTGTGGGTTTTGGGGAGTTCATGTGGCTGCATTTTGCCCAACACAACCCTCTGGCACAAAGCACTTTCTGATAAGACCTGAATGCATTCAAACCAAGCATTTTCCCAGGTGGTGGCTCTCCCTGACATAAAATAGCCATATAGCAGCAGGAGCTGCCATTCTGACAAGCATAAATCAGTCTCTAGCTGAGGGTACTCCCTCATCTCTGCCGGGCAGGAGCTGCCTTGAGAAGTCCCAGGCCAGCGCTCCACACCTGTGGCGTGGAGATAGGGCAAGGTTTGCCCGTCTGCCAGCTCAGGACCACCTAGTTTCTCCCTGGTGCTCAGCTCTCCTTGCTGGTGCTCTTGCAAAGCTCAGCTATCTGGGGACAAGATTGCTTTAGCACCCAGGACTGCTGTACCCAGCTTCCCTTGGGCCCTTTGCAACAGAGCAAGTGGCAACAACAGCGCACAAGTTCAGCTCAGGGGACGTAAATAGGCAAGATGCAGGTGGCCTTCCTCAGCAGGAAGGAAAGCCACGCAAATGCATGAGACCAAGGAAAACTCTATGTCAATATCAGGTAACAGTTTATCCTCAGAAAGTGGTCTATAGCCGTCATTCCCAGGGGACCTACAAGAAACTCCTATAGTTTGCAAGGAGAAGGTATGGCAATTAAAGGCCATCTCTCTTTCTAATGCCTTTTTTCTCACCCCATACAGGGGTGTTTTGGCTAGAAAAGTAGGAGGGGACTTGGTCTTTCAGTTCTTAATATTCAAAACATAAGCCTGAGAAAAGCAGGGTGTAAAGTAGTTGGAAAACAAACTGCCAACTAGAAACAGGCAATGCTGCCTCTGGTTGGGATGTGAAGTATATGCGCTACTGCTGTTTATATTTATTTAAACTAATAACTCACTCAATCATACACAGGTAGCTTTATTGCAGCTGAAGTTCTCGGCGTTCCCCATCTGTTGCTTTCTAGTCCAGGAACGCTCTGAATCCCCCCAGGCAAAACAGGGCCTGTGAAGAAAGGAATACAAGGGGTAGAAATTGCAGCTTGCCGTTTCACCACCAGTGAAATGTCATCATGTTCCTAATGAACAAACTTGAATATTTTAAGTTTGCTTTAATTCCTTCAAGCAAACTCTTCGTTTTCACATGGATGCAGCCACACTTCATTGGCACCTTTCTGCCCAAAAACTCTTGGCTCGAGAACCATAATGTGTTCTTGACATAACATTTTATATGTAAAGCATGAAAAGTTTGTTTCAGTATATTAAGCCAAGGTGTTGCTGATTACAGTGGATACACCAACTTCTGGGAGGCCAGAATGGAGAAGACACAGCCCAGACACAGAGCGGCGACGGCCAGCCCTCCCCAGACTGCCCCACTGCCCCCGGGGGCAAAAAGGCAGAGAAAAGTCCCTTGAAAGAAACTGGGCTTGTGATTTCAACCCCAGAGCAGCTGTGTAGAGGCCACTTCAGCATTTCACCTCGGCGGACAGATACACCCCAGACTATACCTGCACCCTCACTGCAAGCGCCTTGTCTCGCAGGACTTTTCAGTGCTTTTAAAAGTCAGATTTAATAGCACTGTTTACAGAGCAGACCCTGAGCACGCAGTCTTTCCGTATCAGCGCCTTCTCAGACACGAGCTGCCATACTCGACGCTGAGATTTTCCCTGTAGAAGGACAGCCCGTAAAAGCAGCGCCCGCCTCTGCCCGCTCGCGGCCGGGCCGACGCTGTCCGATGCCTGCTTGAGAGGGGCTCGCGTCTCAGGAACCGCACTCCTGCATCGTAAGCTAAGCTTAGAGATCACACGGCTCTTTCTGAAGAACGTGTGGTTTAGTCCTTTTAAATGTTTCTGGCTTTCTGAGTCTCTGCATCCCATTTTCGATCCGAAAGGTTGAGATTCTCATACAGAGAATCCCAGAACTTTACGGAGAGCCCCCGAGAGTCTCAAAGATAACAGACTTCTCAAGTACCATTTAAAGAAATCAGGTTTCTTCCTTTGGTTGAATATATTCACCACATTTGTCACAGCTGGTGCAGCGAAAATACACTAAAGACTTGTGAAGGTGTAAAAAAAAAAAAAAAGAAAAAAGAAAAAAAAATCTTTGTATTGGTCTAGGGATGAGACCCAAAGCTCCACAAAAGCAGCAGCTTCAGCTGACTCCAGCTGGCCCCTGCCAAGCGCTGACAACCATTCAAAACGGGCAGTAGCCTGGTTGTGTTCTTATCAACGTTAAAATACTTCAATCGACGTGCTTGAGAAGGCATGTTGTGAGGGAACACAGAACTTGCGGCGGGAGACGGGTTCGCACCGGCGTCAGCGGGTGCGATCCCGCCGACGTCCCCGCGGCCCAGCCGGCGTGCCCGCTTGCGCTGCCACCGGCTGCGGGCCCAGGCTTCCGAAAATGAAATGCTAGAGTAGAAATTGCCCAGGACCCCCCCGCCTTCATTTATAAGAAACCTACCTTTTAAGATTTTCCTAAGTACTTTGATTTCAGTCGGCACGCAACCTCGGTAACCATGGACATCATTTATGAGATATGGTAAAACCACAACTTTATTAAATGTCATACCCAGTTACAGAACAAGCGCTGTATGATAACAAAAAGAAAGCGTGCCTACGAGCAGCCCAAGAGCTGAACTGTCTCATTTAATGTATTCCCTCTACATCCTGAAAATACACACAGAGCAGCCGCTTCTACGTTATGAAATGACTATGCAGAAAATGCATACTCTTGGCAACACGTGCTTTGGCTTTTTCCCCTCTTGCCATACCATCTTTTCTGCAACTCCCTTGCAGAAAGTTTAAAATTATCATCCAGTCCTTCATCAGCTCTTAGTTCACTGTTCCTGAGCTACAAAAAGGGGAGAAACTGCAACCAAAAAAAAAAAGGGGGGGGAAAGAAAAAAAAAAAAAGAACCCAACTTGAAACATCCTGGGATAAATTTTAAAAGCTTGTAAGACAAAAGACTGCAAACAGCATGTAGCATGAGAAAGGCTTAATACTCAAAGAAACACCCTTCAAAAATAATACGTCTGTTTGATCTGCAAAAGCTCCTTCAGTTGCAGCCCGCTTGCGCTAACACTTTCGGACAGCCTAAAGCGTCGGGCAAGGCCTCCGAGTTTCTTCCCTGAGACTTGACGGAACAATATTTTCAGATATATTTTCTTTATGATGCTCCCGACTGTCAGCCGTTACACAGCATCAAGAGTAGACACGCTCAAGAAAACGCAATGTGAATGAGCAAAATTTTTTAGAAAGTCTATTAAAAAAAAAAAGTAAGTTTTGTTTTGCTTTGTTTCAAAATAGGGCTAGATTGCAATCAGTGGTATCGATTCAGCAGCTGACACGGCTTTCCCGGCTATAGCATACGGGGAAATATCACAGCAGTGGATTACCTAGCCAGTATTTGGGTTTTTCTGTGCTGCAAAGGACTGAACTGGATCTCAGCCTCTAAAGGGTGCTGATTATCCTCCCATTAGGAGACTGCTGAAAAAAAAACCAAAAACCCCAAAAAAACCCAAATCAGCGGCAGCAGAGGAGCAGCCAGCGGCGCCCACGAGCGGTGCCTGCGGGCGTCCCGCTGCCCGGCCGGGCGCCCTCCCCGCCGAGCCAGGGCTGGCCTCGCGCGCGGGTGCGACGTTTGCAGTCGCAGTCTTTAAAAAAAAAAAAAAAAAAAAATTAAAATCTCCTCCATTCAAACAGTCCCAGCTTGAGATAGCTCTGGATATTATTACGCCTGTCAGGGAGACGGGGAGAATAATGTGGGCAAAAAGGCCGGGCTGCTCCCGGCCGGGTTGGCGGCGGCGAGCACAAAGGGGTTGGCGGGGGGCTCGGCCGGGAGAGCGGCACGTCCTCGGCGCTCGCAGCGCTTCCGCTCCTCCACGAAGCCACGTAGCGAATCGCTCGGGAAAAAGGCCGCGGCGACACAGCTCCAGGCTACCCGACACGGGGCACCGCTTTGAAGTCGGCTGCACTGGTTCCACCCTGCACGACTCCCAATGCGGGCACCCGCGCCAGTGCACACGTGTCCCCACGCTAGCGCCGTGCTGCATCCGTGCCAGTGCACATGCAACCCCACGCTAGCACTTCGCTGCACCTGCGCCAGTGCACACACGTCCCCACGCTAGCACCACGCTGCATCCGGGCCAGTGCACACGTGTCCCCACGCTAGTGCCGTGCTGCACCTGTGCCAGTGCACGTGTCCCCACGCTAGTGCCGTAGTACATCTGTGCCAGTGCACACACGTCCCCACACTAGCACCATGCTGCATGCCAGTGCACACGCGTCCCCATGCTAGTGCCACGCTGCACCTGTGCCAGTGCACGTGTCCCCATGCTAGTGCCGCGCTACATCCGTGCCAGTGCACACGCATCCCCACACTAGCACCGTGCTGCACCTGCACCAGTGCACACACGTCCCCATGCTAGTGCCACGCTGCACCTGTGCCAGTGCACATGTGTCCCCATGCTAGTGCCGCGCTACATCCGTGCCAGTGCACACGCGTCCCCACACTAGCACCATGCTGCACCAGTGCACACGCATCCCCACACTAGCACCGTGCTGCACCTGCACCAGTGCACACACGTCCCCATGCTAGTGCCGCGCTACACCCGCGCCAGTGCACACGCGTCCCCACGCTAGCACCGCGCTGCACCTGCACAAGTGCACACGCGTCCCCACGCTAGCACCACGCTGCACAAGTGCACACGCGTCCCCATGCTAGTGCCGCGCTGCACCTGCGCCAGTGCACACGTGTCCCCACGCTAGCACCGCGCTGCACCCATGCACACGCGTCCCCATGCTGGCACCGCGCTGCACCTGCCCCAGGGCACACACATCCCCACGCTGGCACCGCGCTGCACCCACACCCGTGCACACGCGTCCCCACGCTGGCACCGCGCTGCGCCCGCGCCAGCACGCACACCCCTGCGCCAGCAGGCGCGCACCAGCGCCTGCCGCGGCCCGCAGGCACCCAGGCGGCTGCACCGCGCGGCCCCCGCCAGCGGCGGCTCTCGCAGCAGAGCCCTGCCGGCGCCACAGCGCTCCCGGCCCCTCCGCACCTCCCGCCGCCGCGGCGGAGCGTTCACCTTCCGCGTCTCCGCAGGCGCGCTCTGCCCTGGCTCTTTGCTCAAAGACTTCTCCAGGACCCCAGCACCTCACCGAGCGCGACAAGCTCCTGCAGCCCACGGCCGGCGAGGGGGCTCGGCCAGCCGCCTGCGGCCCACGGACACCCCGGGCCGGCGCACAGGTCCCGCTCGATTTCTTTGCAAACAAGGTGTTGGCCTGAAAAAGGCTGAGCTCGCGTAGCTGCCAGCGGTGAGGCTGCCGGGCCGGGGCAGGCAGAGGCGCGGGGTCACGCACCCGCTCCCGCCGCCTCTCCGCCGTGGGGCACGGCGGTGTCTCGTGAGCGAAAGCAGGCCGGATCAGGCCCCTAACTGGTAACATTACAACCCATGTGTTTCAAGCGCTTTTGTCCCTATCTGCTCGATTAGTAACCAGTGCCTGAGTTAACAGATTAGGTCGTTCTGGATCACAGCAGAGTATCGTTTGCAAAGGATTGTCTTGACACCCTCCATATTTCCTCGTTTCTTTAATTCGCTATTACAATTATACACTAAAGAATTTTCCAATTAGGATAATTTACATAAGCAAATGTGGCTTAGTGTAAACAATTAGCATCATGTCATTGCATGAAAATGTGTAATTATTCCACAGATCTTCCTAAAGACTATTGTGCTAAGAGTTTGTGGCAATGCTAGTACCTTCATTAGTTTCCCATTTGCGTTGTTAAAATAAGAGCGGCAGTGTGGCGGCAGGACACGTATATCCCACGCCGACAACACTCCCCGCACCCACCACCATCCGTTCTGGCTAGGTAGCTTATGTTTCATGCTCCAGGATTTACCTCCCAGAACAGTAGGCTGGGGGAAAAAAAGAAAAATCACATCGCTGACTAACCTTTAACAGCGTTCATCTCTTTGTTCCTCTTCCAAATAGAAAAACTACAAGCCAAATTGTATTAAAACACCCTTCCTAAATATTTCCAAAAGGAGACACAAAGATCAAAGCGATGTACAAAACAGCTCCCTAATTTTGCTTATTTGCTTCACTGAAGTATCAGAGGGGCATCGGGAGGCAGGCTGTGATTGATTTCTAATGATTCTGTCATTCCAACTCTATCCCAGATCTTTCTTCGCATTTCATTTTTAAATGTTTTCGATTATGGGGCAACAAAGAGCTACTCCTTCTGCCTAGAACAAACCTTAGTTTTGATTAAGCACTTCTGGTAACCATTTAGGGTGCTAAAATATCATTGCATTTAATTATCCTTGGTTTTTTATGGTCTTCTTTATTGCTCATTAAATTACTAAAGATGCTGCTGCAGTTTGCTGTTAAGGAATGATCCAGCAAGCAGCATATGCTGGTGAAAGGTTGCTCAAGTTTCCACGGCATCTGAAGCTGTCAGCATAAATTCACTGATTTTGTTTTATCAAAGGATAAGCAGCGCTTGTAAAACCCTCATACTTTGGTAACCAAAGTACTAGTCACATAAAAGAGACCTTTTAGGAATTAGGTTTGGGGAGCAGCATTATGCTGGAATTTAAAACATTTGGAGAAACATCTCCGTAATTCAAAGCTGAGCAAATCTTATTGGCTAGGAACATGGATGTGAAGGTATCTGTTTTTTCCTGCCCCAGCCAGACCCAGGCATCTTTTGCAAATACCGCTTGGAGGTCTCCAACAAATATGGGCAAAGGGACAGAGGCTCCAAACTGGAAATGGGCTCTACCATCCTTTGCAGCTGTGATCCCAACACAACAGCCACAAACGTGCCCACAAGCGTGAGACACAGAGCCAAAGTGTTGAAAATACTGGCTGCTGTTCTTGCACAACATAGAAAAATGGTCCAAAAGGAGCCATCCCAATATCATGGTGACACCTCGTCTGTGGATGCCACGAACAAGTGAACGTCCTCGGTGCCGGGCACGGTTGATACCTGCAACCCCAGCAGCCCTTGGTTTGCCTGCAAGTCATGGAGCCTACTCCAAACCATGGGACCACGGGTGGACGTGGCCAGGGCCTGGGAGCACACCGCGATGCTGCAGCAAGAATGGCTGTGTTAGCAGCAGTCCATCATTTATGGAAAGCTAGCCAGCAAAGGGGATTTTTCAGTCTCACAGATAGAGCACAGTTCAGTAACACAGATAGAGCAAAACAACAAAAACGTCTATCTGCCAGCCAGTAAATCCTTTACTTTTTTTCCTTTCCAGACAAAGCAGGCTTGAAACACGAAAGGATGCAATGGAGTGTCCTCTGAGTCTGTGCCACCCACCACCCCACGAGAGCAGCACGCGCTCCTGCCTCAGCCCTAAGGAGCACAACCGGAGCCTGGGATAACTGAGGTTTCCCTCTGGAAAACAGCAGCCTCGAGCACACCTTCGCCCCTCTCACCCCACTTCCCTCCTACAACGAATTCCTCAATTTTACTTCGCACTCCTGACCCAGCAACACAAACTCTTCCCTATGTTACGCAAACGCTCACCCCAGCAGCCTTAAACATCCTCCCAGCTGCCTCAAAATTGGAGCTTCTCTCCTGATCTGCCAAACAGCCTAACGCAAAAAAACAAAGCTGCGAGCTCGCACCTGGCTCGCGGGAGGAGGGCCTGAGCGAAGGACTGCCGAGCCATCACAGCCTGCCCCAGGGCTCCAGCATCCCGCCGCAGCCCTGCACGCGCGCTCCCGCGGCTGCCCCTCGACGGCACAAGGCTGCGTGTCTGCGTGTCGTTCCCCCGCCGGTCATTTTATAGGGAGAAATGCTTTGCAGTTTGGTGAGCTTCAAAATCAACATGCCTTCCTTTTCTGTCCTCTTTTATTCACTCACCTAGTCTGCCAAGTTGGGGGAAAACCAGCGATCGCAAGGTATGCGGTTATATTAATTCAGTAATAAGATTACCAGCCGATGCTGGGACAGAGCAGTAGCCTTATCTCTGTTCGGTTATTTTGTGTAATGCTGAAGCCACACTGATAGTTAAACATTGTATTACAGTGTGTTTTTGTAATCTCAAATGAAAGCTATTCAACTAATTCTCTGAGCTTCATTATTTTCTCAGATTCCCTTTAAACTGTTCTTATGTGTAACTATATTTACTTAACTAAAAAACTGTGAGCAGCCCACGTGAATACAGCAGGGATTTCCCCGTTCATACGTTTATGCAAGCTACCTTTATCAGCTTAGCAAATAACACAGCTCAAAGGTTTTACAGGTTTCCACTTTTTCAGCTGTTACCTTTTTGCATTAGGTTGTCTTAGCTTTCCATTTAACCTTACACATCCAAAGCAGCAGCAGTTTGCACTTGCAGCTTTCGGAGGGTAGGATCTGCTGAGGTTTTAAGAACTTCTTCTGTGTGGACTAAAACTCTCTCAGTGCCACCACAGTAGAGAATTGTTCAACTTTCTGAATGCCAGGATGGAGGATATTTGAGATGATGTTCACCATGGCCCTTCTGACCTCTTCCCCACAGGCCTTTTTAAGTTTAGCTTTTTAGATGCTGGACCTGATAGGGCCAAAAATCTGCCATCAAGTTCTGCCAGGTCAAATGCCTTTTCACGTGCCTCAGAAATCAGCTGTGCATAATTCTCCCATCTCTGCTCTCAAACCGTTTTAACTGAACAACAAAAACATCATCAGAACGGCGACTTCCACCACCTACCTATTCTGGCACGTGCCAACATGTTCCTTTTTATATCTCCCACAGGGTACAGATATTTTAATCAGGGTTGTGGAGGAGGTCACACTGAGCAGGCCAAGTTGGGGATGGAGCGGGCCGGGAGGGACGAAGCGCCCTGCTGCCGACGCATCATGCGGCAGAGTGGTGCTGGCGCGGGCCAGTTGCGTGTTGGCACATCCGCACCGGCTCGGGGCGCAGCAGAGGCTGACTGCCCTTCATGGCCTGCTCTGCTCGTGCTTTGATACCTGAGTCGTGCCCAGACACCAGAAAATAACAACCTTAGGCTGGAAACAGAAGAAAGCAGGAGAGAAGAGAGGAAAACATCGGGAAATGTCATACTAGGTTCATCTACATCTTTCCTGTGACTGTGAAGCTAAACTCAAGACTGGTCTGATGGGCCCTGCTCTGCTCCTGTCCCTCCAGACCCTGCATCTTCAAAGTCATAGCCCACCTTTGGGGGCCTGACAGGCACAACAAAACAATTATCCATGAAACTGCTTCCATCCGGCCACCCATGTGTCTTCCAAGCACCTGGAGGACATCAAATGCTGTGTTGGCCCCAGAGGGGTACGGAGGTTGGAGGACATTCCTCTCTAGCAACCACATCCAGCAGGAGCCCAGCACCCTGAAACTGTGCCCTCCAGGTGCGACGGCAAAGGCCTCTGTGCTTACCCTGGAGGAAAAGGAGATGATACCTCTGAAGGTGGGAGGTCCAGGTATGCAGGTCTCCACACCTTCAATCAAGGCACCAGCAACCAACCACTAAACTGGGGTCTGCAGGTTCGGGGGCACCACTGGCCAATCCCCAGCCTCCCTCGTGCCCCAGGCCTCTGCTGGGTGCTGGGAGCACAGGACAGCCACAGGGAAGTACCAGGCTCACGCACAGGCAGAAGCAGGGCTCCGATATCCCTCCCGCTCTGGAAGGTCACCCAACACCTTCGCCTCTTGCTCAGGAGTCAGTGCCACAGGAAGCAGCACAGGGTAACCACATTGCTTAAGGGAAGGATGGAAAGAGGTGCAAAAAAGGGAATATTAATAGGCAGTTACTGTCAGGATATCACCCAGCAGAGAAGTGATCAGTACTCTCTTCTCTAAGAAAGCTTTCCCGTCCATCTCCAGTTGTTTCTCCTTTGAGAAAACCAGGCACCAAAGTACACACCTAAGTGCTGCACAGTCGCTGACAGCAGAAGCACAAGACCACCTTCCCCACTGCTTGTCTCCTCCACCAGCCACGTCCTCACCTCCCTGCACCCCAAGCCGCTGTCCCAAACCACTGTTCTGCGCCGGCTGGGTTTCCTCAGCGCCACACTCAGGAGGAGGCCAGCTGCCAGCACACGTAACGGCCGTGTGCATTTGGAGCCAGTGCTCACAGACCGGGTGCAGAGATCAGAGCGGGGAAGAGCTCGTTGCAGGTGCGGGGCCAAGGAGGCTGTGTAACAGCTCTGGTGTGCCAGCTCTGCGGCCGGGAGGTGTTAGCCGAAATGGCACAGCCACTATTTGATCAGTTATCTGTTTTAAACAATTCCTTCTCCGTTGTGGTTCTGCTGCATTTCCTTGCTGGGATGACCAGGAGCGGGATTTCAAGGCTCTGTATAGCCTTGGGAGGAAGGTGCCTGTAGGTGGAAGGGAACGTTTTGCAGTGCTGCAGTCAAGATCTCGGCAGGGATTGAGGCATTTTAATAGTTATTGGGAACTGACTACTGAAATACAGTATAATTGTCATGGTGCCTCCCTGCTGCAAACAAGCACTAACCCAGATGGTGTCTCCGGGAAGAGCCGCTCCGTTATTGCCTGCACTGCGTTTTGCGTCAAGCGTTTCTCCAACAAGGCGGAAGAGCTCCTGCCATTGTGCTGGTGACACAATGCAATTGCAGGCGGCGTAACACCGACACAACAGGGTAGGCACGACGCCGCATGCTAATGCTCAGCGGACGCAGGCAGGGCTCATCCCGGCCGCTTCCGGGCTCGCCTCCATCAGCTGTCCCGACCCACCTGAACTCTCCCGTTCCCAGGCTCCTCGGGGTTTCTGATCTCCTTGCTCCTCGCCTGTCTGATCCTCCCTCCCCGACCAGCCTGGGCTTCTGATCTCCCAACTACTAATCCAATCTCACCCCCAGCTGCTCTGGGACTCTGATCTTCCCTCTTCAGCTGCGCCAGGCCTGTCTGATTTCCCCTGGCTTCGTTAAGCCTCTGATCTCCTCCCCCCTTCAGCTGCTTGAGCCCCGTCTGAACCGCAGCTACCCTATAACCACCGACAAAGCCCCGGCTGCAACATGGCTTCTTTCACCCGCTCGCCTGCCCATGCAGCGGGTGCAAGCTGCTGAGATGGCTTGCACGTGGCTTGGAGAAGTCAGCCCACAGGTCTGCAGGACACGCCAGGCTCTCCAACAGGAGCGCGATCTCCCATGGCTCCATGTGCAGGCAGATCCCAGGCGGTTTTGCTCACAGGCAGCATGCCCCAATCACCATGGGGCCACTTCACGTAAAGCTACCTGCTCCCCCAAATTTCCCTGTTGACTGCCATGCGCACCATGCCCTCCCAAATTCCCCCCGACCCTTGCACCACTGCAAAACCAAATCCACCCGCTTCCAACAGGGGTGAGCACGGGGAGATGCAGGAACGCCATCCCAGGGCAGGGAGCGGGCAGAGCAATCCTCTCTCTGAATAGCTCAAGGCTCACGCTGGACAACGGCTCCCCACTTCCTTTGTGCTGAGCTGCTTCCAGTAAGCCTGTTGTCCTCCAACGGATCTGCTCATCTCTGCCCAGGTACAGAGTTCACCCTCATGGCAGATTGGTCTCCTCTGTGGATCACACGATGCCATCTCAGTCTCCACCTGCCCCTTAGATCTGCTGATCCTCCCATGCACAGAAAGACTGCATGCACACTTTGGACCCTGTAACCTACTGACATGGCCATAAGACCACATAGTGTATTAGTGGGGCCAGCGTGCTTGCAGCGGGTGGCAGAGGAAGAATGGGATGTCCACCCCTTCACTAGAGAAGGTGAACCTCCACCACGGCCCTCCACTGTGCTGGCCGCTACGGGAAGAAAACGGACGTGATTTGCAGAAGTTAATTAGTATTTTCAAGCTTTTGCACGTTCTTCCAAGGGTTACCATCCTGCCTGTCCCTTTTTCAGTGAAAGCAGAGATTCTCTTGTGTCCACAGGACTCCAGGAGCTGGGGCATGAAGCAAAACCACACGAGGCTCGCAGGAAAACTTCAAAAGAGACAGGCATTTGGTGTGTGGCGTTTCTTTCTGTACTGGCATGAATCACTGTCACTGATCTAAACTAGTCTCTACCATAGGCCAAAAGCAGAAGATGAGAGAAAGGATAAAGCTTTTGTGGGAGAGGCTCTTTCCTTTTAAATGGACAGAAAGGAAGGAAATTGCCAGGTCGGACTGTGGCACAGAGTGGTATGGGCAGCTCTGATCATGAGAGAAAAGGGTTCAGGGCTCAAAACAAGCAAGGGCAAAGCACCAGCATTTTTGTTCCTCCCTGCTTCCTTCCTGCACACGCTACAAATACACAACGCCGGGGTCCCACGATCCGTTCCCGGGAGCTGCTGCGTGGTGAGGACCTTCCCCACCTCGCTGCCTTTTGTGCCGGCGCTGGATGAAGTGCACCGCTCAGCAAACTCGACGCTTGGCAAGGGGTAATCTCCCTTCCCAAGAATGTTTGCCGGCTAATCGCAATGCATTATCAGCTAAAGCAGTTTCATAATGAAGCAATAAGACCCAATGAAGTTGATGTTATCATAGGATAATTGGCCATGTCAGGCAGCCAGATGCCTCAAGGCAAAAGCAAAAGCTGTTTAACGTAGCAAGAAGGTCAATCAGCAGATAATGTCCATTTCCTCTGAATTTATTGCCACAGTATTAGCCATTTCATTGAAGGAGCATTCAGCCACTAGGGTTATATGTATATCTATATGTACTTGGAGAGAGAGCCCCGTCTCTTAGTAAAGGTTTGCTTTTTTTATTGAACTTTTAAAGCAAAAAACTGCCTTTCTGTAATAATTTTCAGACAGCAGAAAACATACCTGAGTGCAGGAAAATACCCAGGCAAACCTGGCAAGGACAAACCTCGGCTCACATGCGCAGCACTCAGGGGATTCCTGCACTCTCCGACCCCAGGAAACTGCTGGAGACCCAGCGAGTGGGTGCTCAGCACCCCGCAGTGCCGTGCCGAGTGTCACTGACGTGGGGGGCACATCAGCTCCTCGAGCCAGCCTGACATGTGAATCTGCTTCCCTTCCTTCATGCAAAGAAGCGTGGTCTCCAGCTAAGACCAGCATGCAGCACACCCTAATTTCCTCTGCAATAGAAAGCCCTGCCTCAGTTTCTCCAAGTGGCATGACGATCCCTGCAGAGGGGCTGTGACGTGCCCTAAGATACCATACTGCACCGTGCCACATCCACCAGCACCCAGCTTTCCTCTAAAATAGGACCTTGAGAGCAAACCCAGTGTTCATTTTCGGAAGGAATAAAAGACTTTGAAGGCCATTCCCCCTGTACCCTGGATTCTCATGCTAAAAATACTCTGGGCTTTTAACAGCACCTAAGAACACCTCCAATTTTTAAAAATAAAAAGGAGAGACAGCCAGACCACCTAACAGGCTTGGAGAATAAGCCAAGATCTGAGCAACTGGTAATTACTATGGGAGGGACCAACAAATAAGGCTTCTGAACATCTCATCTGGATGAAAATTTCAGCTAACCAACACACTACTGCAGTCTCAGCCGTCAAAACAACTGCAAGTTGTGCACAGAAACCCGCTGCCAGATGGTCGCTGCAAGAGAGAATTCACTGCTGCTAATCCAGGGCACCTGCACCCAGGGATCGCCCACGCGCTGGGCCAGAGCAGAGGGGGAAAGTGGTTTCGCATTGGCCCTCCCCATCCCGACACGGGGCTGCTGCAGGGTGAGACATCCTGGTGAGACGAGTCCCGCACTGCCAGCAGGGTGACTGTTCCTGCCAGCAGGGACTTTGGGCGGAGGTCTCTGATCCAGCCCTGCGGTCCCTGTGCTCCAACAGTCCGCAGGATCTGACTGTTGCTAAAAGCGTGTTTCTTATTCACACACATCACCCCACAGCATTTTCCTTCTTCAGGCTCTAAATTGATGGTAACCACCACCTGACAAGCCCCCTGGGAAATAGCTCCTATCTCCTGGTCTCCTCCAGCAGGTGGGCAGAGCCAGGGTCACACTTTGCAACTACATGCTCCAGCACAGTGATTCACTTGGAAATAGGTATGCATGAGAACGAGAGACAGAGTGGCCAAAAACTGGGCTTTGTGTAGTCATACGAAACATCTGATTAGATTAAACAGTCATAATCATTCAAACAAAAGCTATGTCCCCCCCAACCCAGATAAAAGGGCAGGCAGTTACACTGCATGCCTTGCTGGTGCTTTACGGCAAGGAAAATAAGAGCAATGATATTCTTCCACAAGGAGCACAAAGCACAGTAGGACACACTCTCCAGCCAGCTTTACGAAAGGAAGAAACCGAGGCAGGGAGAACTGACATGCAATAGCTCTATGGAAAATTAGAGCATGTCCCAGCCCTTTTCAAGGCTGTCTCTCAACACTGATGTCATTAAGCACAACCATATCCTGCCGTAGTACTTAACAGGGTTTATTAATAAAAGGTGGACATCCCCTTTCTCATCTGCAAAGGAAATGATATCTCTTGGGGAGGTTTGTACACTAGAATAAAAACGGAACTTTCTATATTCCTGGAGGCTTTTCCAGCAGCCACTGGAGTATACATGAAGTTTTGCCATCAGTAAGAGCAGGCTGAGGTTCAGTCAGCCCCATAATAAGGTGGCTGCAGGACTGGAGTCATTTCTAAAGCCAGATAGCAAATCCTGAAATGCAAGTGTACCCCTTTGCCCGGCCGCTCTGGAGCAGAGCATCCGGCAGCAGCGGCATTTCCCGACGCGGGGCCGTGGGCGGCACACGCCAGCCAACGACCTGCTGCTCCGGCGGGGGGGATGCAGAAGCACCAGCGGTTCCCGTCGAGCCGCGCTGCTCGCAGGAGCGTTTCGGCAGACACTTCCCATCCACCCTGCGTTACCACCCTCCTTCCTGCAGCCACCCATGTGGGTCTACATGGCTGCACGCAAACAGCCTGAAAAATTATGCAGACAAGATTAGAAATTGTTCTTGAAAGCTTCCAAAACTCCAAGAAATTCCCCTGGGATGCGGAAGCACATTGTGCGTAAGCAGCTGAGAAATTAGGGAAATAAAGACTACGCATTAATAGGAGGACTGCTACAATTACTTTAGGTTGTTGGGAGGGGGAGTTGTCTGTAAGCCTGAACAAAATCCTTCCAGCCATTTTGTGGAGTTACTGGAAGAGGAACAAATACATTTCCCCTCATACCACCAGGAAGGATAATACCATGGCTAAACCTGGTCAGGCCAAGGCAGATAATAAAAAAGATATGTAAGGCTAAGTGAGGGCCTACATTCAGGGAGCTGATCCTAACGTATGGAGACTGCTAAGGTCCAGAAAAGATGTCCCACCGAGGACCCCAGGGAACTGAGCACAGGCCCCAGAGCCCAGAACCCCCTAACTCAGCTGTGGTGCTCAATATAGGAGAAAGCATTGTGGCTTCATGAGTTTCCCACACAACCGAATTGCTAACACCCACATTTTCACAGTTATTTTTTTGCTGAAGTCCTTTGGAGTTTACAAAGCAGCAGGGTTCTGGTGTTTTGGAGAGTTAGTAGTGGTACAAGCCATTCCAAAAAATGGAATTTAGGGTCCAAACTGGCAATTTTTCATTCTTTCTTAGTCTCTTAAAGAGGAAAACTTTGAAGCAAATCAGTTGCTGTGAACCAGGTCTAGCTTTGCCTTGCCTCTCAAACAACCCATCCAGGTTTGCAGTTCGAGCTTCCTGCGGCAAAGGTCCCCCTTACAGCACCCACCAGCGTCTCCCTACGGCTCGCCCGAGCAATAGGCTGCAGGATGGTTTCTGCAGGACTCCAAAGGTTAGCTGCGGGGAGTCCCCAGAGGACTGCGCGAGTCAGAAAGACCGTTTCTCCTAGCAGGGCCTAGCAAAGAGGCTGCTGCACCTGAGAGGCTGAAGGAGCCTTCCCTTCTCCTTCTGCAGAAGGTTTTCTCCTTTCTGATATCTGCAGTCTTGACCAACCCAGAAATTCCTCTAGATAAAGCAGCACAGAGGCTCTAATTCACCATGGACGTTGGATCTTCTAATTGTATTAGGGATTTATACACAGAGTTAGTAAAATACCATATGGTCCCCGTAATACAGGCTAGTTTTTCCTTGGCAGGCTATGTAAGCTGCTAACAGCAGACAAGGTCATAACACGTCTTCTTATCACTGCTTTATATTCTGTACCCTGCTTTATTGCATGTCATCCAACCGAGAGATTGGATATATTTGCTAACCTCTTGCCTTCTCAAAAGATTCCCAGTCCCAAGCTTCATTCCAGAAGCAAGGTCTCTGCATCGCCTTAAAATGATTACTGCGTGCCTGGATTTACACCTTCCACTTAAACAGCGTGTCCTGCACGTAAACGATAATCTAAAAATCACTTCCAGCTTCTGTCCCCACTCGCAGGAACAGAGCCTGTCCTCCTCAAGCCCAGAGGCACCATGGGTGTCTCAACTAGCAACCAGAAACATCTCCCTCCTTTTTTTTGCCTCCCCCAGTTTACCAAATTCCAGGAAAACCTTCACTTCTCTAGGCTCAGTCCACCCAATAAAATACTCTGAGAGAGCAGACTCCAGGTTTTGCTCTTTGTGCAGCAAACTACTGTTCAGCAGTCAGGGAAGTGTGTGGTGGGGAGGAGGAGGAGGAGGAGGAGGAGGAGGAGGAGGAGGAGGAATTTCAGACTATTGGTTACTGACACCTGTGCCTCAGACAGACAGCAAGCTGCCACGCAGCAGACCGCAGTCCTCCTTCTCCATCCTCCTCTACAGTACCCCTTGCACATCTGTCCACTGCAGCTCTGTGCTCAGCAAGGAGAGATCCTCCTCAAAAGAGGAGCAACGTTCACGGACTCCAGGATGGGGGATAGATGCACAGATTTGACCCAGTAGAAAAAGCAGATCACACCTGGCTGCTTATATACTAAAGCTCTGGCCCCAGGTTTCAGGTCCGTGGTGGTCCATTGGCTGCCCCTGCTTGAGGCCATCTGTGCACGCACAGTCAGTGGGTCTGCACGGAGACCATCAGCTGCTCCATCGCCTCCGCAGAGGCAGCACAAAGGTGTGAACATGCAGCATTTCAAACCGGCCGTGGCTCCACTGCCATTTCCAACTGCTGCCTATCAAACCAGATGGAAATCAATACAGACAGGCTCTCTCCCCTTCCTCATTAGCCACTTCTACTCTAACACAATACAGAGCAGCCCAACAAACAACTTAATGCAAGCACCCAAAGCAGAAGTGCAAACACTGCACTCTCACTCTGCCTAAATTAATAACTTAAATGAATTTAAAAATCAATAAAACGAATAGGCTGACACAAGAAAAGGGAAAGGGCAGGGAAGGGAGGATGCCTGCTCTCAACTATGCCTCCAAATCTCTCTTCCAGCTCCCCCTCAATCCTGCTTTTGCCCACCAACAGCTACACAGTGTGTCCCAAGAAGAGGACAGCAGAACAGCCGCGTGCCCAGCTGCCCGGGCCCAGAAGGCAGATTTCCTGCGTAAACACCTGCTGGCAGTTGGATGCCTTTTCTCAGTTTGGCTTCACGAGCTGCCATTGTTTCACAGGAGTAGAGCCCAGCGCTCCTCTTAAATTAGTCACCTCCGTGTCTCCCTGCTTGGTTTCATCACCGTTCAGATGTCAGTTTGAAGGGCAGATGTCATGTGTGGGAAAATTTCCAGATTTCCAGGGGAAGGAAGGTAACAATCCATTTTTGGTTTACGGAAAGCAATCAAGATAAGTTTCAAGGGGAAAAATAAGTCTGAACGTTTGCTCCAGCAGCAGTTTCTCACAAACGCTCTCAAAGTACAGAAAATAATGACAAAGGCAGGGAGCAACCATTCTGCCGCAGCTGCATTACCGGTTCCCAGACAGCCTCCTGTGTTAACTACATACATTCACTTTATGAAATCACCACAGCAAGCTATAAATGATGCATGAAAATTAAATGAGAGAACTCCAACCAAGGCATGAATCCATGGCCACATGGCTGAGCTGGGCTTCGGGGAGAACTGCGGAGACAAAGCGGAGGCAGAGAGAAAGCCCAGCGTGTTTGGGAAACCAGAATAACCTCCTGAGAACTTTGCTTTTAAAAACCAAAGCTGTATTTCGGGAGGCGGCTGAAAGAGCATCCCTTTGAAAGACACGAAGACCCTGGGAACAGGGGGTAAATCAGCCTTAATCATCCCAGAAAACATAAGCCAACTTTATAGGTATGTTCAGGGAGACCACCTCTAAGCTGAGTTTCATTTTAAGGGGAGATATTTTTCAAGGCTTCCGGTTCACTACCACAAGTGCTGGTGCAGCGGTGCAGCAGTGCAGCAGGCAGAGGGGGTGACAGCATACAGGACCACTTTGGGGCTGTGCCCTGCCCCACACTCCTGCTGCTTAAGACTCTTAGTGACTCTGCGTGAGATCACCTCTGTGCCGCGCCACTCTTCCCGCTCATGATAGCCACAAGCATTCCTACCACAGTGCTGCACCTCAGGGCACCACTGTGCGATACTTCCAGAAGGGGACTTTCATCCTAGCTGGTCCACAGCTACCTGGCTATTAGAAATAACCTAGAGTTTTAGGGCAATTCTACCAAAACTAGGGGTCACACCTTGAATTCAGGCCAAGGCAGCTCTCAGGAGGGCCCCAGTCCAACAGAAATGCTGCTGTTTCTACTAGGACTTAGGGCCATCAGCACCTCCGAAGCAAAACTTGCAATTGGAAGGGAAGTCAGAAGAAGAAATATTAGGAGTTGCTCTTTGAGAGTTTGTATTAGTTAGCATTAATGTGCAAGCGGCTGGTAGACAACACTTTTTCTCCGGAGACTGGCAGAAGGGTGTAAACGTGACTCAAGGCTCTTACGCTCTCAAAGCTCTGAAACTGCAGACAGCCCCAGCTTTCATAGCGCTGCAGATACAGGATTGAGGGTGATGTCTAAGTAGGGGGTAGAGAAGTGATAAGCAGAATCTTACCAACAAAAAGTGCAGGATTTCTTACACAAACATAGCTCCAAATGAAGCCAATAGGCTCTTCTCCTATAACATATGCAAAACTAAATTGCTGTAGCTGCTCTAAACACAACAGCTAAACCTTAGTCCTTAATCTGACTGCCTCATATTTCTCCTGCTTGGTTGGAAATAACTCCTGTGGAAGCAACTAGTTGGGACGGAGCTTATCACACAGGAGGACAGAGCGGGACTGCTCTCTCCCCACAGCCCAAACCTGCAGGGACGCTGCAGGATCTCTGCCCAGGAGGCAGAAGCTGTGGCTAACCCCTGCTGACCTCTTAAACTGCTCCCACCCATCGGGATAATGCATCACCATCTGCTCTTCGATGGAAATCAGCAGCCAGGCAAGACGGAAGATGCTGGTGGGGAAGGGGAACCAGCCACCACACTGACCACAGCCTCCAGCCCTCTCTGCGCGGTGACTCCTGTCCTCTCCTGCTCCTCGCCTGGCCAAACGGCACGGCAAGCCCAGCAGGGCAAAGCCCGTGTCTCCCCCGGGTACAAGCCATGCCTGGAACAAGCAGGCTCAGCACTCAGCTGGATTTCTAGGAAATGTCATAACACAAATAATAAATACTCATCCTAACAATTTAAAATTCCTGCTGACCGCATAACGCGGCTCGCAGCCAAGCGTTCGTGGCCGAACTTTTGGCGCCTGGAGTTACACATCCAAATAAAGAACCTGATTGTCGAGGCACTGCCATGCCGCCTCCCATCAGCGATGGGAGCTGACTAGCAACAGAAGACAAAACAGGACGAGAAAATATGCACGCGTCCAAACGGCAAGGCTGCTTGGTTAGATGCCAACATGCTGACGTAGGTATCAACTCTGAAAAATGCTTAACCTTTTTGTCGCGTACATTAAATAAACCAGCTACATCTAAAACAGTTCGCACATACTTGACACGCTAGGAGACAGCTGCATGTATATTCGAATCATTAAAAAAATAAACTGGTAGAAATTAGGCTTTTTTGAAAATTTTTTTTGGTAGAAAATATGTTCCCATTAGAAAAGTATTTAGGAAATTTCACATATCATTTCTTAACCCAAAAAACATCTAGTTTCGTTTAAGTATTCCACATAATCTGCAGATAAATTGTCTGGAAAATAATCCGTAGCCAAAATAACCAAAAACGTTTGATTTTGGAAAATGAAAAGCAGAGAATAAATTCTCATCAAACAAATTCACAGAATAAAAGGATAACTACTGATGAAACAGATAGTTTTCTGACTGCTTTTCTAATACTCCATAAAATGTGCTGAGCAGAAGAAAAGCAAGCTAAAATTGAAAACCAGAATCTCATATTGGGAAGTATATTAAAAACAGACAGATAAATACATGCCAGGTTTATTTTTGTGTCCTTTCAGAAATGATTTTTTACTTCCTTAAGGTTTGAAAATGCTTTCCCCCCCCCTTCTAGCTCCCAGCTAATGCATGCGGTTGCATCGGTCACACCAGTCACATCACACCCCCTAATCCAGTGTATTTGATCGCAGCTGACATGACACAACCCAACAAACAAATGGCTGCAGACAACACAGTTGTTCCCTTTTAAAAAAATGTTCTTTTCTCATTGAATGTGATGCAACTTTAAAAATTAGAAATGTGCTGCATTTTACTGGATCATCAGAAAGGAAGTATTCAGAAATGTAAACGGTGCGCGTGCTTTGCCTCCTCTCCTGCGCCCAAGCCTGCGACTGCCACAGCACAACGGGTGCAGTTTGCTATCCCAATGAACGCTCCCCGGCCCGGCACTGCTCCCCTGCCCGGGGGTGCTGCTGGGGTGTCAGTGCAATCAGGCATTTCTGGAAGCTGACTTGCGATCTGCTTTGTATTATTTCTGAAATGTCCCTTTGAAGTAAAAAAAACTCCCAAAGAACTTAAAACATCTTTGCTTACCACTGTCACCTTGGTTCTTTGCAAAACCCCAGGCACTGGCCTCAGGATGTTACAGCAATCAACAGGAGGACGCACAACACCAACCGTGCTGAAACCTGAACTGTCCTGAGACTCACCCCCCAGGTCCCAAGAACTGTGGAGACAGCTGTCCAGTTCCAGCTTCATTTCAAGTACATTTTGAAAGATGATCAGGAAAGGCACTTTGTATGTGGGCCCAGATGTGTCCACATCTGTGGACAAATTGATACATCACCTCGGCTATGCTGTAGGCGCTGGATTTGGGTGCTAGGCTCCCTGTACGGCCAAAAGGGCAGTGCTTCACCGATTCATACGGGCAGTAGTTACATTCCTGGATTAGATCCCAATGGCCCTTTGAAAGCACCTCCCACACCTCTCTCCTTCTCTCTCCTTTGACCAGAAATAACTTGGTACCCGGGAAAACTGGGAGGTGCATCTCCAGCAAGTCTGGGGCATCCGCATGGACCTGAGAGCACCCGGGACATTGCCACCCTCACCACCCCCCCCCTGCACCCTGGGCACCCCGACACTGGCACCCCCAGCCCCGGCAGGACCCTGCGAGCACACCCCGAGGAGGAGGCGGCCTGCACTAACCCCCACGCGTGCACACTCCTCGGGAGGCTGTTTCCACAGCTGCCCTCCCAGGGCCGCCGGCGGCGACGGGGAGGGCGACCCGAGCGCGGCGGGCCCCGACGGAGCGGCCCGCAGCCCGCTGACAGCGCCGGGCACATGCCCGCCCCCGGCTGGGGCTGGGCGCGCTCCCGACAGCCGTCATTAGGCCCCATTAGCGGCCCTCGGGGAGTTCGCTTAATTACGTTAACGACGCGCGTGTTCACACGAGCAGCGCGTTAGGCGCCGTCTCCGGCGCTGCTGGCCGCGCCGCGACGGCCATCACCCCGGCTGCCCGCCCCGGGGCGCCGGGCCGGGCCGGGCCGAGTCGGGCCGAGCCAGGCCGAGCCGAGCCGGGCCGGGCCGGGCCCTGCTGTGCCATGCAATGCCGTGTCGTGCCCGTCCCGTCCGCCCGCCCCTCGGGGCGCGGCAGCACGGTGCCCCCGGGCAGAGCCGGGGCAGCGGTGGCCCCGCTCTCCGGGCCCAGCTTGGCCCGGCCACCCGGGACCCTGCGCAGCACCGCAGCCAGGCCACCGTGACAGCAACCCACGGGGGACACGACATCTAAGTGGGGCTGGTACCTGGGAAGAGGGATCTGTGGCCGGTCCCTGCAGGCACTGCCAGGGCTAGTGTTTGCAGGAGGGGGGATGCCCAGCCTGTGCTGGAGGTGATTCCTCTGGCCCAGGCTGCTGCAGATCCTGCTAGGAAAACGCAGCTTCTTCCTCCACAGCTTTCCAGGAGACAGGGAAATACCAGCAGGAGAGCACCAGTGCTGGGGCTCCTGGCAGAGCTGCGCGTGGTGCCAGGAAATCTGCAGTCAGCCATGAGTGGATGCAGGCGGAGCTGGATCTCATCCAGCCTGCTGCACCCCATCCCCCCAGGCAGGACCCTAACGGGAGGATGCTGGACCCTGCAGGGCCCCTAGGTTTTGCCCCACTGGCTATCAGGGTTGAGGTTCATGGTGTGGCAGGAGACCGTCAGGAGGGTGACCCACAGGGCCCTGGAGTCCTGGGCACCCTGCCAGACCCCATCCTCTCTTGCAGAGGTGCTTCACAGACCCTTCCTGCTGCCCCACCTCTTTGCAGCAGAGCATGGCTCTTGTAGAGCAGAGGCTGCCAGGGCAGGAGGGGGAGGCAGATTCACATCTGCCCACACGTGCTCCCTCTTGCACCTTGCCCAAGGCCCAGGCCAACCCCTACAAAATCCTTGAGCCTTGCACTGAAAGCAGGCAAAAGCAGCCTCCCCAAACCAGGTTACAGGATTAACAGCCGGTACTGGAGTCGAGTGGTGGGCAGCTGGTGCAGCAGGTCCTCAAGGTGCAGGAGCAAAGCACGTCCCTCTGCAAAGTGACAGCCAAGCTGTCGGCAGCCCTGCTGCAAGGAGCTTTGTCTCCGGCTGGATGGCAAGGGGAGGGGGTGGAATAAGTTGCGCAGAGCGATATGAAATGCAGTGCCAGTACTGAGGACTAGTGAGGCTGGTTTCAGAGGCTGTCTGCTGCTCAGAGATTCAAGTCCCTTTTGATCCAGCAGAACCAGGCTTTTTTCCCTTTCACAGGCACAGCTAGAGCCCGTCTGTCCACTGGGGTTTTTGTCTCATGCTAGGACAGAGGCAGAGCTCTAAGGACAGCTCTAGTTGAAGATGTTGCCTTCCAGGTGATCATTTTTATTGTGCCAACTGTACATTTAATAAGTGCAATTTTTTTTCTTCTCATGGTAGCTTTTGTCAAGAAAATATTGGCAAGCAGGATTTGTTGTGTAAATGCACCTACAGGCTTAAACTGCAGGCATTTGGAAAAGGAATAAATCAAAGTGTAAATATATTATTATACACACCTAGGGCCTGATCCTGTGGAGATTTGCTCCTGAGAATAATCCTTATGCAGGCAACTGCAGCATTCCTTTGAACTCAGCCAGACTACCTGGGAGAGCAGGAAGCATCTCATAAATATCCAATGAAGGGAGGATCAGACCCCAGGCTGCCTTGGCCAAGGTGTAAAGAAATTTGGAGGAGGTATTATATCCACAGAGTTCTCCTGACTCCTGCAAGTGATGGGCAAATGACCAGGTCTGGTGTTATCTGCCTTCCACTGGAGAGCACCAGTCCTCAGCCCTGAGCCTGGCCCCTACACATACATCTTACACCACCTGCTCAGGGGCAGTGTAATTTCCATTCTGTTCTCCATGGCCTTGATGTCTTGCTGCTTCTTCCACTCCACAGCTCCTCTCTTCAAAAAGAAAATAGTTTGGTAGATGGAACAAAGCTGCCTAACAGCTTTCCTGTGAGAACAGAGGGACGTTTGTCCCTCATGATTCCGTGGAGAGCTCCTTCCAAACTGAGACAGCAAACTAGATGGCCAACTCTTTGGCAGGTTAAGATGTGTTGGTCATCCCTGTGACATAACACAGCTTCTGCTGTAGCATATAGATGCAAAAATAGATTCAAGACCCTTTGATGCTCCCTCTCTTGATCCCTGCAAGACACATTCAGATCTGCTAGAGAGAGGAGACAGAGAATGTGCTGTCCAGAATAAAGTTTCAAAGATTTCTCCTTGCAAGTAATTCCAAGTGACCCACCAAGATCTCTTGCTCTTCACCATGCTGGGGACAGAACAGGGGAGAATGGAGGTTCTCTCTCCGGTGAGAATGGAGGCTTCTTGCTGGGGTTGGGAGAAATTCCTCATAGCAATGACCCTGCAGTCTGAGCATCTCCTGCAAAGCTCAGCCTCTTCCAGATCACAGGTTAAAAAAAGAAGTGAAGATGTGTCAGATTGCATTCTTCTGCTCTGGAGCCCACTGTAGGACAGGATTGTTGGGTGAGCTCTGTGTTGCTCTAGCCCTGTCTGTGAGTAATCATCAAAACTCTGGTTGACAAGCTCTTGGGAGAACATAATAACCATCCTGATTAGATGTTCTTCATCTGGAGTGGCCAGGTCAGCTCAGGACTGCTAGTTGCTTGATTGGTACAGTAAATGAGCTTCCACCAGTCCAGGGACAGAAGTCTTTCCTTTCACACAAGGAGAGCTGGATAACGTAGCACCATTATGGCCCCTTTGAAAGTCCCAGCCACGGGAGACAGTGTTATGGAAAAGAAATTCTGTCCTCCAGAAAAGTTCACCCACTGCAAATATCCAAGTTTTCCTGTTCTCCATAACCCTTTCGCATCCTGGAACTCGTCGATGCAAAGTTGTTGTTTTTTTCTAAGTCCTGCCTATGTTCTTTCATACTTAGGGCAAAATGTTCCTCTCCTGTCTGTGCTGAAGATCTCTGTCCAATGTTCTGCCCTTGTTGCTCAAGCAGGAGCAGGAGGAGCTCTGCATGGGGACTGAGTGCAGAATATGCAATTGGGAAGTGTAGGCAGATGGGAGAAGAGAAACCGTGCCCTGCACCCGAAGAACACAAATGCTCTGACCTAGAACAGGACCCCTGGACACAACCTTTATGTTTCTTTGATATTCATTTTTACTGATCTCAGCAATTCCTTTTTCTGCAGGTTTGGGTTTGATGATCCACACACACTAACTTCTCCTTTGGCTTCCAGGTAGAATACAAATGTAACTCCTTTCAAAATTATCAAGTCTAGAAACAAGATTTAGTTTAGCAGGGAAAGATTTTTATTTATTTTTCGTCTTTCTGGTGTCACTGATGAGAATTCTGAATTCATTCCAGAGTAAGTTATTTGAAATCAGGCTTTGTCCCTTGATACAGATTTGCTCTCCGTGACAAACACTTCCTTGTTCTTAAAGGTGTGGGTTTGTCACCTCCACTACAAACAACGCAGCCAGAAGAGATACCTGCTGTGCATGCCAGTGTGTGAAAAGAAAAGAATGAAATAAAAAAGAAACACTATTCTGACCTAATTCTGAAAGCTTCTTTATTAACTGATAATTGGCAATCACAGGCTTAGAAGCATCATTAAAAGACAGAAGAAATACATATACCACAGCCCAGATGATTTAAAAAATAAATTCCAAGTTTCCAGTCTACTGGAAAGAGAGCTGTGGAGAGCAGACAAATGGACAGAGCAAAGCACTAGGGAGACAGCCCCTTCCACGCAAAACACCTAACCACTGCCAGCAGCTGCAGCTCGGTCCCTTCATAAAAACAAGCCAAACAGGAGGCCTGACAGGACCCTCCCCATCTTGGGTTTCCACTTTGGCCCGGGCTAGCACCAATATTTTGGAAGCAATCCCAAGCGGAGTCATTTCCCTGGTACAATGCAACACGCTCAGGGAGGGAACAACAGCAGATTCAGGTCTTGCTGCCTTGTTGAGGGCAGGGCTTTGGGGTACCCCTCACCTGTGTCATCACCAGGAGAGCTTGGCCCAGCAAGGGCCTGAGACCATACCCCAGTCGCTGGATTTCCTAACCTATTGACAGTGCAGCCCCAACCGAATTAGCAGCTGGGGGTAAGGTGCCAAACATCCTAGTTGCACTTTCAAACCCAAATTAACTGCAGCCTCCACCTGGTGATGAGGCTTTCACAGGCATCCATCTAACCATGCAACCATTACTTTTGAGTTTTTCAACTTTTTCTTCCAAAGAGAAATCTCTGTCACAGCCTGATTTTTAGGACAAATTCTCCCTCTTCAAGACACACCTGTCCCTTGCATGAACCCCACCTTGTCCCTTCAGGTGATTTCCCCTTGGCCTCTCAGCTTTGCAGCCTCAAATCTCAGCCTTTCCCTTGCTCAGAAATATAGTGGCCATGCATTTTGGATTCTCTTATGTGACCTTTTCCAGGTCTCTGAAATTAATACCCTGAAGAGCTCCATAATTTGCAGGGTGTGTGTTGAAACCTCCAGTCAGGCTTTTTCAACAGATTTGTTTGGGAATCTCTGAGAAGACTCAGGGTTGGCCAAGAACAGTGAGTCCTTATGTATCACGTCCCATTTGTACCCCAGGTCAATCATAATTTATTTACAACTTGGATTGACTTCTCTCTATCCTGTAACTACAGGGAAGACTAATAATTTCTGTTTATAAGCCATGTGATTTGGCAAGATCAATATCTACTTTGTTTTTCAACAGTCCAGCGCTTTCAAGTCAAACCTGTTGATTTTTTTCTCTAACAACATGCAGAAGCAAGCCATATATTTTTCCTTGGTCGGTCTGAACTCAGAAAATGAAAGAAGGACGTGCAGTGCCGTGCAAAACAAAGCCTAATAGCGTGCCAGGGAGAAATTCAGCACAGTAAGTTCATGAACACTGCTGCACAATGGCTTCACACAGGCAGGAACTGGCACAATTTTCTGAGAAAAAGGTAAAATATAACTTAGGACTGGTGCACCCTTTTCCATAAAATCCTTTTATATCGGCAGTGTGTCCATACTTGACAACCTTTGTAAGAGTCGGAGCAAAGAGTAACTTCTCTATTAGGCAAAGCTAGAGCTTCAAGACATACCAGTTTGTGGACATGAGGTGTTTCTCCACCTCAAATTTTTATCAAGACAGAATTTGAGAGCAGTAGATGGTAGGAAATCCCAGAGATTATCTCCTGCAAATATAGTGCATTATTGTGATTCCAGCAAGATTCTTGGATTTAACACTGAGGAAGAATTAAACTTACTGCACAAAATTAGTGCTCAGTAAAACGCAGGGCTGCCTTTGAGTCCTTGTGCCCAGGGTCCACACCACATGCCCACCAATCTCTGCCTGGGACGTCCTGCACAACCTCAGACACCAAGGTTAAGGCAACCGTAAACTGGAAAGAAAGATGATCATCTTTGAGGGAAGGTAACTGAGCAGTGAATCAGCTTCTTGAGGGGACATGAAACAGTCTCTATAAGGTTGACTCTTTCTTTAAAGACCGCATCCCTTTTAAGACAGTGGCTTTCCTTGGAGCAGAAGTTGTTGAGGTCTCCTGGGTGAAGTCTACGTCTACGCTGTGCAACGTACCAGGCTGGAAAGTCAGAAGGTCCAGACGCAGCCTCAAAAAACCCTACTAAACAAGCCAGAAAGAGATGCAACAACACTTTTTACTACCAAGGGCACTTACGAATGCCCAATTACTGCATACATTTGTGAGGAGAGAAAATTAAATCCAGATCCCATGTTCAGGGTAAGAACTCAAAAACAGTCAACCCTCTTTGGGATTCATGATGCCTCTAGGAAGGTTGTGCTGGCCCAACACGGGGGGAAAAACAATGTTTGCTAAACACCCTTCTCTCCTCCCCGAATTGCATCTCCTTAGGAGGCTGAACTCCCTAGTCGTTTCCTTGTGTCTTTTTCCCATTAATAAGAAATACACACGGCCAGTTAAAGAACAGAAGCAACATCATCGTATTTTTGATGTGCACAAGCACAACTAAATGAAGGTGAATTTCGAATATTGAGTGTCATTTAGATTTAGAGGACACCAGTCATCTCCGAGGAATTAAAAAAAAAAAGAAGAAGAAGAAGAAATTGCAGCCTGCTTTTAGGTATCCCAAGAGAAGGAGTGGAGCCAACCTCATCAAGTAAATAACACGCTCAGCCTCAGTTTTAATTTAAACCATATTTTAGTGTCTCTGCATAGCAGGAATTCCATAACATCATTCCAGCTAGCGTTGTTGTTACAAATATTTCTGTCGACGTTTGACATGCAGCTATGCGTACTTGTGCTATTAACTTCTGTACTAAGAGATGGCTGAAAAGCAGGATCTTCACAAATAGCATTCTTTTCTGACTATTGCCTCTAATCCAGCTCAAACCCAAGTGCTAATGTGGCAATGGCTTTTGTAGTAATTAAAAATTATAGTTTTAGCAGCAAAGCAGTAACCATAGCAGAGCTATTCACTGAGAATGAATGGGAAGAAATGACTGCTGAAATGAATGGGCCCAACACAGCAGAAAAAGTCACGGACAGCAGTGACGCAGATGAACAAAGGCAAACATGAACACCAAAACATCCAAAACCCAGCAAGAAAAATGTTCTGCAAGATTCATAAGTATTTCGGGTAGAAAGCTTGATTTTATCATAATGTGGGTAAATAAGCAAAGAACTATGTTTGTAAATGGGGACACAGTCCCACCATGGGCACTGACAGGCAAAGACACTCTGTATGGCAGCTAATAAATAGTGTTAAAGCAACTGAAGTCTCACAGAGATTGCCCTCCTTCATCAGTCACGCAGACACGCAGTGAGGTTTTGGTGCCAAAGGAGCAGGAAGTACAATATGCCGAAAAACGGGCTGGTCCTGGGAGCAAACACGTGTCCCTACAGCTTGATGACACTTCTCTGAAACGCCTTTCCAGCAGGTTTAGAGACAAATCTCAAGTCAGAGGATCAAATTAGCTGCCCCAGAGTAGGAAAGGGAAACACCCTGTGGAAGTATCCACGCTACTTCAGAAGTCCAAATTATATCAACATCCAACACTGCCTGGCTCCAAATTCACAAAGGCACTTTGGGAAGCAATGCCCAGTGAAAAAAAATCACTGAAAATTATGGGCAGAGGATAAAGGAGAAAGAGAAACCATTTAATACTCCACTGGCAGGTTGATAAAGAACAATGCAGGCAGAGATAAAAGAGAAAGGGTTGAAAGCTTTCAAAGTGAAGAGGCAGAACACGTTATTTGTGTTTAGTTAACAAGATAAAAGCGCGCTGGGCATATATATTTGATTTTCAGCTGGGGACACCTGACAAAGCAGTAAGTTTCAGAGCCATAAAGCGAACGAGTCACAACCCAACACCAACAACAGGCGCGAGATGCGTCTTGAGAACGAGCCTAGCTAGGAAAGGGGCCCGGCGCTCGTGTCCATGCAACCAGCTAGATCAAAACGCTGGGGACATTTCCCTCAGAATGATTACGTCCTCATCATGGGTTTTGAAAGGTTTCTTTCAAAAGCCATGCAAATTGTCTGAACTTTACCAAAGAGGAGACCACAGGGGCACCCAAAGGCATGAGCCCGGGCAGCACGGGAGGGCACGGCAATGCTCGGCAGCCTGCTGAAGCATTTGTTTGGCAACGGTGCAGCAGTCACACTGGGTCTGGCAAACACAAGCAGGAGAGGTGTGACTTCACCTAGGGATATCTCCCCTTCCTCCGCAGAAACTGATCCTCTCTGGCATATTCAGCTGCCCAGATACAAGCCATCTCCAGTTAGAAGCCATGGTCCATCTCTGAATGAAAGCTTCTCTAACAAAACGTTATACACAAAACAAAGGAGGGACTGCAGCATGACGGACCTGAGCTGGGATTTACCAGCCAGATCTGCTCCCTAATTTCCTATGAGATCTAGGCGAAGATAATTGGGGTGCAAACTAGGTACAACTTGTGTGTGTGTGTATTTATATATGTAAGTATGTATGTATATGTGTGTATCTGCACATGTACATGCATGTGTATGTGTATATATGTATTTGTATATATATGTATATACACACACGCACACGCACACACACACACACACACATACATGTATTGCTTCCAAGCTCATTCTTAATCCATCTCCTTTGTTCGTTTTAAAGAGATTTATAGATTTGTCCTCACATCAGCATAAGTCCCTGGATTTGCTGAGTTTTCCATGTATAGCATCGAGACCCAGACAGGCTTTTTCAACTTCTGCAAGATAATTGGCACAGGAGTTTACTTGGCTAAATCACAGAGAGCTTTTCAAAGACTCAAATGACCATGAAGCGCCTAACTCCCATCGGCGTTCAGAGACTTGCTCTCCTTAATCACTGCAGTCTTTTGGAAAGCAGAAACCGTTGTCACAGCTGCGCTGTGGTCTCCTCTGTACTCTGTGCAATAAAGGATACTACATTTACATTCAGTCTGAAAAAAAAAAAAATCCCTTTCAATTTGGGCTGAGGAATGTGGTTCATCGGCTCACTTTCATAACTGCTCAGAGTGTGACCGTAAGTGCCGGCAGCAGCAAAGGGCTTGTCTCTGCTGCCACAGAGTGTCTCGTGGAAAAGCCACGAGCAATATTCTGTTTGAGGATGGCCTTATTTGCAGGTACCATTCTTCCCCGTTTTCCTTTATATTTAAGGCTTGCAAAAAACCAGCATGTATATTCCTCACCTGAACTTCTGATCCTGTTTGGAATCGACACCATGAGCACCAATTACGCTACAAGAAATACAGCACGAGCAAAGCGACTCTGTTTGGATACAGAGCTTTTCTGGTAGGTGTGTTTTAAAGGCAGGCTACACCCAAGACGCGCTCTTGGAGGGTCTGACAGCAGCCCAGCTCATCACCAGGAGAGGTGCAAATCAAGGCTCCCAAAGGCTCTCCCAGCCAAATGCAAAAGGTGTGACTTTGGTGTCTTTTGGCATCACTCAGCTAGCCAGAGCGGTGGATGTTCATGGGTCTGTGCCAAATATTGGCCTTTTTACCTTCAATCTGCAGGCCCTCATCTAGCAGAGGCTGGAAGTGACACATGCAGAAGTTATTGCACTTCCTGAAGGTCCTTGCTTTGCTCTCCTGCCAGTCCCACCACGTTTCTGAACTGTGTCAGCTCAACGGGAAAACGAGGGAGCTTTGTGGAAAGTGGGGAGCTGCGGAAAGCCAGCGAACAACGGCGCCTGGGGATGGCCGCATCTCTGAGCGAGACTGTGCTGGGACCGGGACTGGGAAATCACAGTTTGGTCTGTTCAGCGGCTAAGCTACAAAACCAGTAACATTTCAATGCTGTGCCATGAAACCAGATGTAAAACTGTTCCATTTTCCTTCTCAAAAGTGTACGCTATCCATAACCTTCAACACAGCATGTTCCTCTGACCTCAAATGAGCAAGGTTGAAAAAATTCTGCTTTCAAGGACTAGTGAAAAATCCCCCCCAAACAACAAAAAAGTAAAAAACAAACCAAAGGAATTTCAGAATAGTTTCACAAGACCCCTGGAAAGGGTGGTGGGGAGTCTCTCTTAGCCAGGACCCTCAGGCCCCTTGACCAGCATGTGCAAACAGAAGATCAGGTCCTCCACAAGCGAACCCCCAAAATGGTGGTTCCCTTCCCAAAGAGCCATTCCAGCTCTGCAGTTCATTTCAGGATCCTGTTTCAATCTCCCCAGCATTCCTCACTAGCTTTATTTTCCTCTCTTCCTCCCTGCTGCCTTAACCACCAGCTTCCCCTCTATGTTTGGACTTCAGTAAACCAAGAATTTTCAGTTGAATCGTAAATTCATCAGATACGCAGTTTTGGTCACCCTGAAACTATTAGCTAGTCTGGGTCAGATTTGTCAAATAGTTTGGGCTGGAAAATATGTGTTCAAGGATGGGTGGAGGATTAGAGTCGCTTCACGGTTGAAGCAGGCAACTCGCAACTCGCAACATACAGATGGAGACCACGCATTCAGTCCCTCTCTCTCAGGGCGTTTTGGGATATTTTGAGAGTAGAATAGGTGCCATGGAAGCCAAGGAAGCCAACTGCAGGATTTCCAGAGAGCCAGGGATCAGGTAAAAGGCAGATCCATGCATACCCCATACCCCAGGTGACGCTGGCTTGCAAGCAGACCCTCGGGTTGCAGGAGCTCTGGTTTCTATGGAAAGCCTGAAAACCCATGCAGAGAGTGAGAGAAGCAGGACTGGCACTGAGTGACAAGGGCAGGAATCTGGGAGGTCACTCCTGCCCCAGCGGGCACTCAATTACTGACATGAGAAGGGAACAGAGCCACAAGGAGAGGATACTTCTCCAGGAGTCACTTCTGGGCCAGTCTATAAACCACTGTCAATAAGCACAAAACTCAAAGCTACCAAGAGCAGAAGTAAGAAGAACATAAAATAATCTACTCATAAATACATTCTGAAGTTGTGTAAGAAAACCAGGACTAGTGACATCGGAAGCCTCACATTTTGAACTAAATTTCCCAGTTCCAAGAAAATTAATAACACAAGTAATCGGCACTATGAACAAGCCCAGATGTCCGGTGTCCCAAATCCCTAGAAAAAGCCTGTAGGCTTTACCTGTATCGTCAGTGCAGTCAAAAAGGAGCAAAAGCACATGCAAAACCAACACCAAAACTAATGCTTTTTCTCTGTCTGCCTCCAGTCTCCACCAGTTACCCAGGCACTGGAAGGCACAGCAATTCCCTACACCTTCCACCGTGCAGCATGGTTTCTGCAACTCCCCTCAGCTAAGCTGCCTTGGGGATTGGCAAAGCACCTCGTATTGCAGCTTGAGCCTGAAATAATAAAGACTTATCTTAGTGCTTTCTGGGAAAAGGATTCTCAGTGTGTTAAATCACTGCGGTGAGAAAGTCCTCACTAATATTCTCAGGGCTGAGAGCATGACATTGCTTGCAGCAATGTTCATTATTTAAATACCAAAAAAAAAAAAAAAGGAGGGGAAAAAATAGCAGAAGAGGTGGCAAGTCTTTGCTTTCAAACGCGACACATATCAGCCCAAAGTCTCCTGCTGGTTTCCAATACAAACCTCGTAGTGTAAAATTTCCAGGGCTACTAAAAGTGTAAAACAAGCTTTAGCCCCGTCTCGTTTGCAGCGATGCAGGACTCGGCACAGGGCAGAGAGCCTCCGCAGCCCGCCGGAGAGGCCGGGCCGGTAAGGAGTGCCGGCACTCATTATCGATACGACAGCTCCACATCCAAGGACTCCTCCGTAAAAACAGGTCAAAGGCCCCGGTTTGTTCCGACTGAAATCAATGGAAATTTGACTTCACAGAGAGAAGGATCAGCCCCGAGGCAGGCAAAGCCGTCTCCCACAGTCCACCAAAGTCGCACTGGCGAGAAGTGACTTTGTGAAGGCTCTCGCTGCCCGGGCAGGCTGCTTCTCCTGCTAAGCGCAAGCCTTAATAGACGTGGCTTGAATTGACTCGAGAGCTCGCTCTCCCCGAAAGCTCGCGCTGCTGCTGCCACTCAAGCCAGAACGAGCCCGACGCGAAAGGGAAGCCGGTCCCCGTGGCGCTACCTGCAAAGAGCAGCCGGGTCTAGTTTTATTGCCTAAACGAAGATACGAAAAGGGTTAAAACACCTCCCTTTGAACAGCTCAGCGGCACTGTCTTGACCTCGGTATTCCTGACACAAGAGGAAAAGATTCGGGATCTGGCTGACGTTGTTGGTTTTATTTTGCGCGACCTCGATCTGCTCCTTTTCTGCCGGCAGCATCAATGGGAGAGTTTTGCGCCATGTATCTGGGAGTCTAGAAAGTTACTCACTGCATGGGAAAAATGCTGAAATCCACAGAAAAGGGACCTGAAGACGCAAGGAGAAGAGGCACATTTTGCTAATTTATTTCTTACATTGCAACAGCTGTGCTTACACGAAAAGGGTCATTAACTTAAGATGCACAGAGCACCAGCATGTCTACTGAAGCTTTACACAATTTAGGAGATCTCTGCAGACGACAAGACGGGATCGTTCAGAATTCACAAACAAATCCCATAAAATACCTCTGTAGGTATTTTAATAGTCCAAAACAAGTGCTGCGTACTATTCGATAGATGTAGTTTTTCCTTTTTACTAAATTCCTTACGTAAAAATCAATCTGTTCTTTTTAAAAACAGAGGCTTTTTTTTACTACGCTATTTTAAAAGAATAAAGACAGCTCCCACTGAGATGTCTGTTTAAAAGTTCAGTACATTCTGCTGCCTTATTTTATCTAGCAATGATGAACTAAAAGAACAGTGAAAATTCAATCATGATGGCAATAGTATTTGAAAAGGCTATAAAAAAAGAATGATTTAGATGGTAAGAAACATCCTCGCTGAAATTCTGAACTCTGTATTTCTGTTTCATTACATGAAAAATAGTACGGGCCCTATGCAGAAAACGTGTTCAGCGTACCACTTTGATGGAAACAAAACAGGCTTTTAAAGGCACCGTGAAATGAAAGGTGATTTTTTTTTTTAAAACACACAGGTATTTACATATAACCATTTATTCAGCATTAAGAATCATGCCATTCCCCCTCTATAGTTTAGCCATCTCTTGGATAGTTTGCATAAGTATGCATTTATTTACTAATCTTCAAAGAGTCCCCATTTTTCCTAGCTTTCCACTGTAGTCATTAGAGGTCACAACCCTGTAGGAAATATGGGCTGCCATGGTAACACAAAATGTCTGCTACAGGCTTAGTGTAATTCCTCCCTAATAGAAAAACAACAGCAGCAAATCCTGCCTTTGATAAACGGGCTTATAGGTTGTAAGGAGCCGCTACCTATAAAGGTGTCGATCACTTCAAAACAGCTCTAAACGAAATAAACGTTATAAACAAGGGGGAGGAAACACACTCACACGTTCAGCAGCGTTAAAAACAAAAAAAAAGCCGCTAAAACGCACAAAGGAGAGCACTGAATTAATCGGTCGTGCCGACGTGCGCTGTCTCGTGAAACGCAGCTCTGCCAGGTGGGTGAAGTGTCCGGAGCGGCGTGCAAGCGCAGCTGAACTGAGCAACAAGTGTCTGCTGAGCACTTCTAACGGGGTCCCTGGCCAAACCTCCCTCAGAACAAGCCAAAGACTGCATTTTTCTACGTGTCTGCGAAAGACAAATTCAGAGGGAGACCGTCACCTCTCTGGTTGCAGCGAGGCACCCTGGCCTTCCCCGCTCGGAAATTCCTGCGGAAAAAATGCATCTGGTTCCAATAGATAACTAGGGTTTGGAAGAGACGGGGCGGGAAAAAGGTCTGTTTGATCTGCTGGTCCGTGGGCATGACTGGCATTTCAGTGAAATCCTGCCTGGCGGAGGTGAAGGGTCCCAGCGCAACAGGCTGGCTCGCTCACAAGGGTATATAGTTCGGGACTGCCCTGGTCGCCTTCTGCACCTGTACTGAACATCACGTTACGGTTTCAAGCGCTGTCTGCCTCTTCCAGCAGCTCCTGCCTCTGCCAGCCTCTCTACTCGCTCGGCTTCCTCCAAAGCGCACGCGTGAAGGGCTGTTTTTCTTTAATGCCTTAGCCTTAGTTTTCCTGAGAATGTGCTTTTTGTGCTGATTTCTACGCTTCCTCAGTCCTTTTCCAATATCTCCTGAGCGGTGACGGGGCACCGCCGGCTCACCAGCCCGTAACTGCGTCAGGGCGCTGCTCTCTCCCTGGCCGTACGCGCGGAGGAGAGTCGGCGTCGGGCGTCCGCGGCCCTGCGGAGCTTCCCCCCAACGACCTCCTGCTTCTCGCCGCCTTCTGTTCACGTTCCTTACGCCAGTTTTCCATCCCGAGAGTAGCACTCATATCTCCACCCGTTTGAGTTATTTCGTCAATTAAGTCATTGCATTAACTCTGCTCCGCCGCCTGTTCCGTTCCCTTGGCTCTTCTATTTAAAAAAAAAAAAAAAAAAAGCTATCCATTTTGCCTGACAAAATATGGTTTCTCCAACGCTTGCAGTCTGCTGTTTCCTTCTCTTTATTACTAGCGCACCAGCCGCCTCGGGTGCCAAACAGCGACGCAAGCGTGCCCGGGTCTGCGCGGGCCCCTCCGGCGGAGCCGCTCGGCAGCGGCAGGAAAGGCTCCGCGGCTCGCTCCCTCCCAGGGTTTACGCCACCGCTCCGGCGAGGAAAGTCAGGCCCGGAGAGCCGCCATACGCGAGTCAAGATGTGAATCCACTGCGATTTCCCATCGCCGAGTCCGCCCAGAGCCCATGGCTGAGGAGTCACTGCCTTCAACATACGCCTTTCTCACGGAAACGCTATCCACCCTGACTGCTAGTTTCCAGGGTGGCTGGAAAACAGACCTTCACCTACTGCGAGCCTGATAATGAGGAACAGCGTTTGGGGCTAGGATCTAATACGCAGCAGAAAGCCAAGCTCTGCTTATCGAGCCTGCTGTTATCCTGTGGCAGCGCCTAGCAGAGTTTTACCAGTTGCATACACAGTGAAGAAATGCCAGAAATTGCTCTCCTTGTGCCCTCTCTTATTCCCTCTGTTACGGTAGCAGCAATTTTAGCCTCTTCCACCTCCACCACCAGTCTGCAGCCGTGCGTGCCTGAGGAAATTTCAGATTTGCCCCCTCTGGCCCGCTGGCCCAGTTCTTTGGGGCATCGGATGCTCTCTGCTCTGAGCCTGCTCCCAGGAAAAGCCACTTAGAGCTTAATTAATTCCTGTAGGTGTTAATAAGCCTTCCCTTGCATTAGTCCAAAATGGTAGCTTCACTTTGGTCTGGAAAGCTTTACTTTTGCTATAATATCGTCCCTGAATATTACTGTTAATACCCTAACGTTGGCAGTTTAGCACCCAGCCTGTTTATATCTGTCTCCGTAACACCACCATTGCATTAAGGAAGCAAAACCAGTGCTTACACAGTGGGCCTGGCTCACCCGAGGCCAAAAACCACTCTGAAGAGCCAGGCTGCAGCTGGGAAGGACGGCACATTCACAGGGAAGGGGGGCTGTCCCTCGCCAAGGGAAGCGAGTGAATCGGCCACCTCCAGCGCAGGCACCGCGTGGGGCCCTCAGGGCAACGCCACCACGTCCCGGCATCGCTCCTGCCTGCTTCCAGCTGCTTTTCTCTGTCCGTAGAGTGGTGAGTCCTCCTTGGTATCTGCATAAACGGTAGCTGCTGCACCAGCCTCCCCGTGCAAACACACAGTAACAGCCAAAACGAGGTGCTCTGCAGCTGAACTGCCACTGACCCGCGCTTCTCTCCAGCCCACCTCTGTCGCCTTCACGCCTCCTGCTAGACACGAGGGGCAGCCACGCAGGGCAGAGCCCCCTGCTCCGAGCATCACGCCTGCGGACCAATCTTTACCTGCCGCATCCACTTACTGAGAGAAACCCCAAAGAGACAGTGATGACACAAGCAGTCGTGGTACGCAGCAGGAACAAACGCACAGTGCCGTTTCACTCTAGGAAGTCTTTACCATGGTCTGATCCATCTACCATCAAGTTCCTTCCCACCCCCTTTGGAAACCCGCAACAACAGCAGCGATGAGCAGAGCTGATGGAGCATTGCGGAGCACATAGAAACAGCCAGACGGCACACACGTCGCACACTGAGGCCTTTCCAGCCGTACGGAGAGAGTCCCGCAGGTGGAAATGGGTTCTTGCACGCGCAGTGGTCCCAGGACTACGGCAGGCAGACTAGCAGCACACCACATCCAGGACCCTCCCCATGGCCCCGAAGGTAAAGAGCTTTCACCAAAAGCCGTAACGCTGTCCCTACGGATTGGCCCCCACCTCCCAAGGCAATGCTGCGCCAGAGCTAAGCACGCACTGAGGGTTCCTCCTCCACCTCTTGGAGCAGGACGGGACAGGATAGTGCAAGGCATTTGCCGAGGTGTATCTCCTCCCCTACAGGCATGAAGGTCTCCACTGGGGAGTTCTGCGAGGAAAAGTAGGACATTTTGGTGCTCCGCTCCGTTTGTTTACATATCACCTTCTGAAATAGGAAGATCTGGAGCAAATTTCACAAGCGTAATTTATTCCACACCATTGATGAGAATAAATGCACTTCAGAGTCACCTCAGCTCGCAGTCAATAGGGAGCTCCATGTGACTTTATACAGCTCCCAGCTAACATTGAGATCCAAATGCAAAATCGAGCAGTTGGAGACACCATGTGGATTTGGAGCAATTCATAGGGGACCCTAGGTCTGGAAACCAGTGAATGAACGACACTCCTCTGTCTATGAAGTTTTATTACATCTGCAACTGATGTAATGTTGATAATGTATGAAGAAACACAACAGAATTCAAATTGCTTCCACAAACTCACTCAGCACCTCCCAGCCAGGGGATGCTGCCGTGTGGCATCTCGCTAACCCCGCCAGTGCCCGGCGGGTCTACTGCAAGCCACCGGCGCAGTGCAAATTAGCAAAGCAGACAACTGTCATAAAGAGGAAGGCTGCTGCCTCTCAAAATGTACTTGTGTAATTCATTTTGACAAGTGTAGCTTGGTTTTAATCATCAATAATTCTTCCTAGCAAAGCATCTTCTGGTAAGTGGGCAGTAGTCTACTTTGTAGAAATAATGAAGTCGGAGTAATACGAGGTCTCACTACAGCATTCTGCTATTAATCAGTGTTAATAAATGTGGAGAAATCCCTGTTTTGTGTATGTAAATTATGGAATTTGCAGATAAGCAAAGTGTAAATGAGCAAAGTTCGGCGTAGATACGATGCTTCCACTTTGTGCCAAGAACAGATAATAGCAAAATATCCAACCCGCTTTATTGCATTTTCTGATCACACATTCATTAGTCAGGTGGTTTGGACTGTAGTTACAACAAAGAGATCAGCTACTCCCTGGAGAAGAGTCACTACATCTTGGAGCCACTGAGGAAAAGACTAGGAAGCTGCTATATTTTGGACAACCAGAATGAAGTACCATGTACCCAAAACCACAGTTAAGTGTAGGCAAGCCGCATCCGTTGGAGTATCATGGCAGTGAACAGGGTCATTCGTTTCCATGTGTACGGCACTGGAAGCATTTGCTATCAGTCAATCCTCAAAGCCTATGTGCAGGCAACACCCTCTGCAGGGCCCGATGCCCTAGTGCAAAACAGCTTACAACAGCTTTGATGTACCCTGATCCTCCAGAAAGGATACATGGCTGCAATGGCACGAATGGTTACACACACGCAGAATAACCCCTCGCTATGCTCCAAGCTACGAGTTTCACTCCCACACACCCACTATAGCTGTCCCACTATAGCTTTGACAGCAGGAGAGATTGAGTCCAGCCCTGTCCCACCGTGCAACAGTCCCACTTGGGACCTCCCTTGCACACACAAGAGCAATGGTCAGCATAAATGAGCTGCCCTTTGCTTGTGCATTGGTCAATACAAAGCAGTTTTCTCCTGAGGTACATAATGCCCCATTCCTCCTGGGATCTTAGAAAGTTCTCAGACTCGGCAGCATCCCAAAGGGCAAACCTACTTACCAGATGAAGTACAACCACCCCCAGACTGGCAGCAATATGGTTGATTATCCTCATACTACTTTGAGTTTTAAAGTGGCCTTCACTTTCAGTTTTCCTCTAACATGCTCCTAGTTTCAATGTGGGGAGCGAAGAACTTCAGCGTCCACCTGCCTGCAAACGTCTGGGAGCGCTGGAGACAGTTTGCCGTGTTTGATTTTAGCAGCAGCATCCAGAGTCTCAGCAGTGGAATGAACGCTGATGCTGGTGTTGAGGCAATAGGAAATTTTGGTATCATTTATTATGAGAAATACACAGGACTTGGTCTACCCAGAAGCTGTTGACTTCAAAGAGGCTGTTTCTCTCCCAGGTCTCCTTTGGGGCAAATGAAACAGGGAGAGGTGCCTGCGTGTCTGAACCCCCTCTGAATGGGTTTCACCTTGGCCAACGGCAGTCCTGGTCAGACATCATCTGTGCACATCTCTGGGAGTGGAGCAAAATGCCCAAAAGAAGGGACAAAGAAGAACAAGAGATGACCCTGCAACACTTAAAAGCAGAGAGTCTGTGACAAGCCAGGAAGGAAAGGTGAAAGAGGTAGTTTTCAGAGTGGGAACCTTTTTGATGTGAAGATTAGAAAGGCTTTTAAGATGCCGCTGCAGGGCTAGGGGGAGAGGAAACGAGCTGAAGAAAAGCATGGACCAGCAGAGGGTCTGGCACATCGAAGAGATGCCAACCCCCAACCTGCATCCCGAGAGGTGCGGGAAAGGAGGCCGGCGCTAACCGCGCGACCTGTGCGTCTCCCTCAGCATCTCCAACCGGACCGAGCTGCTGCAGGAATCCTTCTGCCCCGTCCATGCCTGTTTCCTCCAGGGCCCGCACCTCTCCATGAGGGCAGGCAATAGCCAAAGCGCCAGCGCGTGACACGCACGAGGCATGCCACCGCGGGCCACGCTCGTGAGACACCAAGGGACCCTTCTTCCTCACGTACCGGAGGCTGCCGCACGTCCCTGCCTATGCAGCTGCTGTGTTTTAAGGCTGAGGACCGCAGCGCAAGCATTTTGCTGCTGGCGAGGTTCACCAGGACCGCGAGGAGCTGCTGCAATGGCAGAGACGTTACAACTTTGTCGCTGAGCAAAGCAAAAATTCGCGGGGGCCCTGGCAGGTGGGAGCCTCCTTCACCCTGAGAAATCGGTGTAGCCCCAACCCCAGGTGAGCGAGCACCGACATGCCGGCACCGAAGGGTGACAACCCCCTGCCTCCCCACCGAGCCGCTACCGTCTCCCTCCTGCCCACAGCCGGCCTCCAAGGCTCCGGGAAAGGTCGAGGAAGAAATCACAGGGCACAGGCAGCGCCCAGGTCCCCAACCTGCAAAGGTGCTGAGCCGCCTCTGCAGCCCGGGACCTCCTGCTCGCCACCCACCTTGTCCCCCAGGGAGCCCGTACGCTCACCGACCAAAACGCTCCTCACCACCCTGTCGCGGGCCCGGCAGCGCAACCCTGACGCTCGCCGGCACCAGGGACGCTGCCGAAAGGCAGGGAAGTCGCGCAGCTGAACACAACCGCTTTTTCGTTCAGATATTTTAAAACGAGAGTAACCTTTTCTATCAACAGTGATGAAATTTTGCTGCGTTTTTATCGGAGCTTCCGAACACCGTTGTACCAAGTCGTTACGTTAAATTTCCATCTATGTCACTCCAAAATGACGTTCCGTCGACATCAAAATATCTGTATAATACCCACTGACATTTCTGCTTGCGAGCGCGTTTGGGGAGCATTTATACCTTTATTTGGCTGGAAGAAATACGGTTTTAACCGACTCGCCGAGGTGCTTGCTTTTCAGACGGTATTATCAAGACGCCGGGCAGGGATGTCCCGTAAAGTGCTGCAGGAAATTGGAGCAGATTTAAATTGCAGGTAGTAGCAGAGAGGTACTGCTCTCATAGACCGCTTCAATCCTGCACGTAGCAGCCCGAGTCACTGCCGTGTCATCTGTGTTCCTGTGCATTGCTTTAGGGGAGCGGGCTGGGGGGGCAAGGACCACTTTTTAAAAAGAACAATGCAACAGCCTGGCCACAAAAGGCTCCTCCTAATGTAAGTAAGTCATTTCGCTGGGGAAAGCCCTTTTTTCTAGCAAAACATTTTTGGAGGGCAGAGGCGGACTCTTCCCCGGGAGAGAAAAGGCCGTCTCGCGCGCGGGCTGTTTCCTATTGTCTGCGCGTTCGGGTTTACACGAGCCGCGGCTGGGCCGGCGGGGTCGCGGCGCCGGGGGACCGGCCTGCCCGCGGGAAAGGGAAGCGGAGGGAGAGGCTGGAGCAGCAGCTCGGCTCCGAGCGAGCTCTGCCTTGCGCATCACCGCCCCGCTCGTGTCACAGCTGGGGCAATCCAGTGGCGGGCTCGATACTTTTAACCCAAACGCGGATTTTTGGTGATGCAAATCATTATCTTCTAGGTCCCTCGGTTACATTTTAGTCCTTTGGGAGGGGAGGGGAAAAAAAAAACCCTAAAATTACTTTTTCTCGCTATGAGGATTAGCTGACGCTTTGACCAGTTTCGCTGTGCGATGGCAGAGAGCGTTTTCTCGCTATGCAATCTAACCGTTTTTGCTATGACTACCACTTCTTAGTGCCAAAAAAAGAGGAAAAAAAAATCACCTGTAAAGAATTAGGTAACAGAGTGTGAAAGGTCTCTGCCATTCAGGAAATACTTCCCGCTGGATTTAATTACAGATTGCAACTAAACTCCCCCCCCCACCTTTTTTGAACTTCAGACATACAATAACATGACATTTATTGAAAGTGCTAGCATTTCGGCGGTGGTGATAGTAAAAAGCCAGGAGAACCACGTTGTTTACAATCAACTTTTGAAATATAGTTTATACCCCAGATTAATGAGAGTTTTATGGAGCAAGCACATTTTTATCAGTCTGCGTTACGACGCAGCAATTACTCAAAGAAGAGCATTTACGGTGTGCAGAAAGCAGCGGTAGAGACCTGCTCCGGTCCAAACGCCGCGCTCGCAGCAACGCCCCGCGAGCTCTCCCGCGCCACGTCCTCGGGGCGCTCTGCGTTTTACAGCGCACATAAACCAGTCACGCTCTTTCCCCGCTCCCCGCTTAGCCACTCGCACAGATATTGGCTTCATAAAGTTCCTCGCACATTTGGTCTAAATTGGGCATTTTCCTGCAGCATCGCAGCTAAGATGAGCGGTCCTGATACAACAGTATTAAATGTCAAACGAGCAAAAAACAACGTGCAAAGCCAACGCAACTCTGCATTTAATTTAGACAGTGTCAAAGCAAGAAGCAGAATGGAATGGCTTTTTTTTTTTTCTTTGTACATTTTTATAAAACCATTGAATCCAGCTCATACTTCAGGCTCTCGTCCTAACTACCTGGCTAGTACCCTTTTCTTCACTTATTCTACCTCAATATTAGGTTGACTGGTGTTAAGCACAACAACACAACGATATCTGCCTACATTTGAGTCTCTGATTATATGTGGCAACATTAAAACTGTTCCTCTGCTGTGTATTTCATTTGCCCACTTCGGAACGAGACATCGGTATTTTATTTCTAAACATGTTGATTAAATTGCAACTCTGCTTCGGCAGCCAGAAACGTAGAAGATTTCCTCTCTGCGTAGGTAATGAGGCATCCAGCTCACTGGAATTCATTTAAAAATTTGTATCCCATCATAATTATCTCCAGTCGCTGGGTCTAGTAAAACAATTTGTTATAAATCAAATACTGTATGTACGGATACATTGAACTGGTATCAAGCGTGTCGCTTAAACTCACGAAAGCAAATAAAAGGCAGACCCCGGACAAAAATCTTTTCCACCGAAGGTGTATCCTGTTGGTGCTACAGTGTGATTTACAGGATCTGCCGACATTTAGGAGTCTCTGGCTTGACTTTTTTTGGCTTTTATGAGCTCAAGAACAGCAGCAGGGTCATTTGAGAGATTAAATTTCTTTTCTGTGCTAACATTAGGCAGACAGAGGGAGGCACAGCAAGTAAGTGCTATGCTGCGTCCTGAAAATTAAAATACAGCTGGATTACTGCTCTAATGATGTGCTTCCCAGATCTTAAAAGGCTCACAGCCTCCCAACGTGCAACCGTGGGCGCGGAGAGCTTGTACTTTCCGCAGTTAACCAAAAAGGGAGTTGGAAACTGTTTGCTTGCAGCGCGGCTTTTTGCTGGCTGGTTTGCTTTACAACCAAACAAAAACCGCTCTCGTTCGTGCAGAGCATGCTAGAAATCACCAGTAAATTCATCCGCAGATATCCGTCTGGGACGGAGCTGAATTCAGTGAATTTGCAGTTAGAGGAAAGTAGGAAGACGACCGATTTCTCCCCTCCTCGTTGCTACAAGCGTATGGAAATACAACTCACGATGAAGCGCAGAAGCCGAAGCGCTAGCGCAGGTCCCCTCTGTACGTACAACGTACGCGCCTGTGGGAGAAGGAAAAAATAACGTCTGGGGACGTTTGTAGTCACCCGTTGTCAAACACTTTTATGTTCCCTAGGTTATAAAAGTAAATCAAGGGAGAAAACCTGATTTCAGATTCTGCCTGCGCATTTTATACACACGCACTTCCAATTAATCTGAGCTGCACAAGAGTGAAAGAGGTAATGTTTACCTCTGGGGCTGTGAAACCAAGAAGGAAAAATCTTATTTTGAATTTAAGGCATGATACACAGGCAAAACTGAGAACGTTTGTCTTTTTTTTCTCCCCTCCTCTCTCTCTCTCGCCCTGGAAAAAATTAATATTTGCAAATTGCAAAACATACTAAGGATAAAATGCTATTCATCACAGAAACGGAGTTTAATAAACCAGCTTCCAGCAAGATAGTGATTAAAGTTGTTCATGTGCACATTTCAATGGGTTTTGAGAGTTTCTTTACTTTTACTTTTTTGAACTGGTTTAATAAACTATGGCAAACCTTTAAATCCTTATAGGGGCAGTACAGCAGAGATTTACAATTAGCCAAACAGAGCAGCAGAAAGCACATACACAATATTTTAGTGCAACCAATATGAGGATCTAAAAAAAAGTTATCAAAAGAATAGCTTAAATCTAACACTTTTTAGTGATCATTTTTCAGAGTAAACTGCAGAAATAGAGGGAACAGTTTAAATACCATAAACTATTTTGAACAAGTTAGGTGGAAAAGCTAAATTAGAAAAATATACTAATAACAGGCTCAGAATATGGAATAAGTTAAAACCGTAACGAAACTGGAAGAGGAAAATTAACTATTCAGCATATCCCTTTTTCAGCTAAATTACTCAGCATAGTTTAGGGTATTTCGAGTCTCTCCTCCTCCTCCTCCCACACTTTCTCCTAAAGCACCAGTAACCAAAACAGCAACCACTTTTCATTTCTCGTGAGGCAGCTGAGGGGATCAAAATGCCATTTTTTAAATCACGAAACAAAATGGGTCAGCGCACAACAGTTTCCGAAGATGTTATTAATTAATGGTGGGCGCACGATTAGAAAACTGTATTCTTTTGCAGGCAAATCACAAGATATCAAAGTGGTAGCCCCTCTTTTAAATATAAAATCAGCTATATTTAGAAAATAAATGTCTCAACTGTGCATGAGTAGTTCTAATCAGATAACTTGTGTATTTAACATTACTGCTGAAATCTAAAATAGGCTCGCAGAATTTTTTTTTTTAAATTGAGTTCTGTGGAAAATACAAACTAATTAGCTACATGCATCAACATTATTAACGTAACCTTAGTTAGTCAGTCGCCTAGCTTTACATAATATATGATCCAATAAATAAGGATTTCACAACAAACCTAAAAATAAGGCTTAGGTCTCAGTACAAATTGAAGAATAAAACATAATATTTAGTGCTTGAAAACACATCTTTCATTTTAAAATTCTAATTTAAAATCCAATAAAGGTGCTAGCATAAAATAGGGAAAACAAACTTACTCCAATTTGGTGTGAAAAATAATTGAATCTGACAATTTTATGAAAGGATTATGCACTAGCACAGCTACAAAGGCAGAAATAAAAATTAGCGATTACAAAACAGCTATAATCATCTGACTCGTGTTTAACATGTTGGGCTCTTGTGAAAAATCGAGATTATAAACATACATGCGCGCCATAAAATCTCGCTTAGTCAAGAGCAGGAAAAACCCGACAACAATCGAGAAGACAATTGCCCCGCACACTTCCTATGTCACATTAATTCACACCAAGAACGCTTTTAACCCAATCCGTCTAGAGCACGGGGACTGCAAACGAATGAAATATATGTTTGTCCTGCTCTTTCTTTCTCCTCTTACGGCGAGGTAAGAGCAAATACGTGGACGGCGTGTTATTCGCAGGGCAGAATTTCTTCCACTGTCTGTGCCTCATCCTAACCACGACGCCCGGCTGCACAAACTATAAATTAGCCTAATTGTAATAAACGCTGCCTTCGCGGACGGGGAGCGTGGGCTCGCGTTGCCCACACCTGCGCACCCAATTCCATAACGCTTCCAGCTAAGGGAACAATCCTGTTACACCGAATAAGTGGTGAAATTAAGCCAGAAAGAAGCAAAACACTGGCATCTGAAAGTGGTGGCAGAGGCGAGCCTTGAATAATGCACAAAAGGCAGATAATGCTTTTAAGATGTATATAATTAAATTAGATTGCTTTTCCCTAAAGCGTTGCCACTGAGTTAAGAAAGCAACCCAAGGGTACATCTGAAAACTCACCAAGTCTTAAAAGATTAACAAACAAAGGTTAGCAAGAAAAGACAAAAAGAAACCCAGAAAGCAATAACCTTATTGAACCAAAGCGTTATGCTGGCAAGGTGCAAATACTGGAAATTTGCATCAACTCTGCGGAGAATTTTGGTTTGTTTTTATTTAGTACACACAAGGCAAAACAAGACTACAGTAGAAACTGTTCCATTTTAAATAGGTAAACCACCAAAAACAGCATCACTTTTTTTTTTTTTAATACCTTGGTGCCCCCTTTTGGTCTACACAGTTCAAGGCATTTCCCCACTTAAAAAAATAATCATAAAATACAGTAACTTCTCACTGGTGAAGCCTCAGTTGCGAGTCTTGCGGCCACCCCGCCTATTGTGACGGTCCACTATCGCCCGTTACCAATTTATCACGTGTGAACGCACAAAAAATCAGCAGCGGAGGTCAAAGGAAGCACTGAACGTCTATTAGAAAAACTGCCTCGGTCCAGATTTCTGCTTTATAGAGTTATCTGGATATCTTAGATGGTTAAAAAGAAATAAATAAAATAAAATACCCGCTCATTACCTTTGCTACAGTACACTCAATGGGGCAAGGCTAAGGCTTGTGTTCGGATGAGAACTTGGCCTTGCTACGTGTGGGCGTGCAACTTTGAGGAGAAGGCTCCCGAGTTAGCAGGAGCCTTTGCTCAGGTCCCCGCTTTCGCGGCGGACAGCGTGCCGACAGCCTCGCTGCGGCGCGCGCACCGCAACCCCGCCAGCTGCGCTCAGCAGAGCAAAGTTTGGCTTGTATTAATTAGACAAAAATAATAATTAAAAAAAAAAAAAAGAGGGAGAGAGAAATCTCTTCCTGACGACTTTCATATTGCAGCAGCAGTAATTATGCCACAGAAACAAGATCTTTCCACGTTCAACATCACTGTGTGAAGACGAGCTTATTTCCAGCAGGGATATTGAGTCCTGCCATCTGAAGGGCCAATCAAGTGTGAAGTACAGTATAGTTTTAGACTCAATTGAAAGGAAAAAGCTTGACTACTAGTTCATAGCATGACAACTTTCATGGATTAGCTCAGACCCTATTCTACTCCTTGAAAGGGTATCACAGCATGAAGACAGTTTTCAATGCACTAAACTTTAATAGCTGAGTGGGGGAGCCAAAGCTTCCTTTTGGTCTCTATAGAAACAGTATAGCCAAAATTTGAGGCAAAATTAAGATTCTTGGGTTTCAGTCCTGTATTTGCCCTCCGAGATCCCTATTCACAAAGAGCCTTCAGACTTTATATACATATATAATTATACAGATAATTACATATGTGCTTGTGCGTGCCACTTTCGCACTGTAAGATGAGGCGAGCTAAGCCCGATTAACTAATTCCCCAGCGCCCCACCACTGCTTCCCGTTTCCTCCCAGAGCCCCGGAAGGAGCGCGGGGCGCGCAGAGCCCGGAGGCGCCCGAAAAAAAAGCAAAAGCCGCGCCGGCGCGGACGCCCAGCGCGCCCCCGGCCCCCCAAAGCCCTCACCCCCCTTAGACCCTCATGCTCGCAGCCCGCTCCGGAAAGAGAGCCCGAGGTTTTAGTGGCCCCGTTCGCAGCTCAGCAGGGAAACGGCGTTTAGCCTGTTGACGGCCCCCTGACCTATTACGGACCCCGAGCCGTTCCCCTGCCTCAGGACGCGATGCAAACGTAACCTGGGAAAGCACTGGAAAAGGCACAGCAGCGCTGGAGCCATCCTTCAGCAGCTGCCCGGTTGCTTTCGAAGCACTCTGTGCTCTTTCATTACGAAACCCAGCCCGGAGAAGGGGGCTAAACGCAGAGCCACGGGCAGTTCTGCCCCCGTGCCACCGCTCCAGCCCGCGGGGACGGCGCAGGAGAGCTGCTGCGAGCATCGCGGCCGCGAGACCCGAGATCAGGCTACGTCACGCTCCGCGTACATACGGCTCTCGGGAACTAAGGAAACACTGCAAGCTGCTATGCAGCATTAAATCTATTTCTTGTTTCACACTTGACCGTGCATGGTTAAAGCGTTAGTTAACGACGGTTCCCGGTCGACATTACTCCTGTGTCCCCCCACGCACAGAAACACGCAGTTTGCTCTTCCCACCTCCTGCGCTTCCTCTCTTCGCAACCTTTTAACCTGCCCTCTGGTTTCTATAGCTTAACAAAAATAACACGTGGACAGGCAAAACATCCTGCAACATTCATAACAAGGCACAGAGAGGGAGGGAGGGAGGAAGCTCCTGCAAGACAGCAAACAAGGCACAGGACCTGCACCGCGCCGGCGCTCGCTCAGCCTTGCCCGGCCGCAGAAGCGCCCGGCTCCGCAGGGCCCTTCGCCCCCCAGCAAGCAGCCCAGAGGGGTATTACCTTCACGCGCCCACGCCACGCTTTCCGCACGCTCTGTCCCGTGCACGTTTTGACACCTGCGTCGGGGCTGCTGCGAGGGCGATCTGGCTCCCTCGGCAAACTTGGCCGGGCCGCAGATGCCGTCCCCCCCCACCCCTCCCCTCCCCGCACCGCCGGGATGTATGGGTGCCTCCTATGGAGAGTCTACATTTCACTATAATGCTCCGACCCTCCCTTTGTGGAGCACTAATCCTGATTCACCAGAGCCAGAAGTTCTCCTTACATGGCCACAGAAGCTATTTTTGCCCCCCTCCTTTTTGGTTTTGAAGTTAATCCAGCTCCGGGCAGGGTCGTGCTGCAGCGTCCCCTTAATCGTCGGCGTGAAGCCCTGCGCAGGCAGCGCTGCTCCGGGGGACGTGCTGCACAGGCAGGGCCGGCCCGGGGGGTGCGGAGCTGCTCAGCGCTTCCCCTGCCAGGTCCCCGCCAGCCTTACGCATCCGGGCTGGATGCCAGCAGCACCCGCGCACGGAGGTGCCAGCCGAGGGGGTGAGCCCGCAGGAGCGGCACCAGCCCAAGACCACCTCCCGCGAGGCAGCGACCGGCCGTGGCGACAACCCCTTCGCTGCAGGGGTTGCAACCGTTTGCACGTGGAGGGATTATATTGGTCTCCTCTCTGAAGCTCCCTGGTGCCCTGTCTCCATGGCCTGAGAAGGTAAGGGACCGTAGTGGTCCCAACAACCCCATGCATCACCCTCCCGGCCTTACCCCACCACCATCCCGGCAAGATTCAAGGCATTCCCCACTGCCCGGAGGGAGAGGGAGGTCCCACAGAGCCAGTTCTTGCTCAGATGAGCAACCTCCGCTGTGTGCCCTTGCTAAAGAGATTCTGCAAAGCCAGAATTTGAATGAAAAGTGCTCCCACTCGTGCAGGAAAATGGCATGTCATCTTGCTGACTCAGCGTGGTTCACAATTGCCATATGCTCTTTCTTTTTTGTCTCCCTCCTGGAGAGGGTCACGAAGTCCTGGAACTGGCAGGGCTTGGCGAGGTGGCTCCACCACCCTCACGGCACGCACTTTCAGAAGAGATGCAAAGAGCTGTCTGATGCAAAGCACCCCCTTCCTTCAGGAGCCTCTGTCTGGCTGTTACTGGAAGAAAAGTGAGGTCCTAGGGCCACAAAGAGCTGCCAAAATCAGTAGGCGCCTTAATGGCCTTATTAAACCTGAGTCATAACCACCCTCCCTTAGAGCAAACCCCTACGCATAAATCCTTTCACAAGTCTAGCGCATGGGTCTGATTTTCTGAATATCATGTCTACATGCTCCAGAAAGAGCCGACGGGCATCTCACAGATGGACAAACACCAGCACATACAGAAGGAGAGTGAACACACCATCACAGTGTCATAGGCAAACTACCTTTTCCCACCTGGAAAAGGTGCTTTTAGACCAGCCTGGCCTCCTCAGATACTTGCAATACAAAAAGGCTATTGCAGGGCTGGGCAAGAGCTCGGCAGCTGGCACGGGCAGGAGGGGAAGGCGCTTTGCCCCACTCCTGGCACACTTTGGCACCAGGCCACGGCCTCTGTGGACATCTGCCAGCTGGAGGAGTCTGGGCCAGCGGCAACGCATGGGGGAGAACCTGGCCTTGAAAATCAGGGCCTTTTTTTTGTCCCTCGGAAAAGGAAATGAAACCCATGTTGTGCCAGCATCAGCAAGATCGCCCTGGATGCTCAGACCCTCTCGTGATTAGGACTGCAAGCAGAAATTAGAGAGACATGCTCACAGTTAAACACTATTTCCTCTGTTGGTTAAACACTACCTACTTCTCTCTCCACTAGATACAACATCTCCAAAGCTCCAGTGTCTAACAATAACCCTGAATTGATACTTTTTCCTTTGTGCAGCGCTGAGCTACGGAGTGAAACAATTTGCAGTTTAAACGATTTCCTTTCAACAGGTTTGCGAAAGCCACAGGATACAGTTGAGTAATTACACATACTGGACAGGTCCTGTGCCCTGTACGAGTCTGTGACCATTCACTGAGCAACCTAATATTGTTCCAAACCTTGCCTCAGACCCAGCACCTGCAAATTTCATGGGAGGTTTGCACTTGGGCTCAGAGGAAACACGTTCAGATCCCAAATAATTAACGAGAGGATGAGGCTAGAAAGCATCATTCATCCAGCGAGTGCGTTTGCGAAAATCTGTGACACGATTTGCTCAGAAAAGCGACCCTGGAAACCCTCCATTATATACTGCTCTTTGTGCCAGACAGACAGTCAGCAAACGCTTTTGTTTGCCAGAAGAAGGCAGTGCCCCTGAGAAACCTCCATCGTCCCAACTCACTGAGACCAATCGTTTCGCAAAGGGCAGAAAGTCCAAAATTTGGTCCATCTGCATGCATTGACAGCTCAATTGATCACTGGCTCCTGCCACCGAGAGTCACATGCATGCAGGCGGACAGATTCAATGGTCCTATTTAAACCTGCTGCTGGAGACCTCAGGCCCTACATGTGTCACCGTGTTAGATGCCATTGATGCCGAGGCAAGCTTCTTTGCAGGACGTCAAAGCATAATGGAGCAAACCCCTCATGTGTGAAGAGAAAGCCTTCCTTTTGCACCAAGGAATCCCCTCTATTCAGCTCGGGAGATTTTTATGTTTGGAGTTGAACCAGACAGACATCAACACGACCAAACTCTACTGCCGCGCAAACCAAACAATGCAGCAATTAGCCAGGATGTGCTACCGCCTCGCAGCTGCGCTGCCCACGTCCCCATCAGGGACACACACAGAGGAGGACTTGGAGTCTGGTTTGCCTCCTTCCCAAGTGTGCAGATGAGAAGGACATCACCCTCAGGCTTGTCCTTCCCAGAGCAGAACCAGGTCCTGGTGGGACAGGCTAAACCGAGACGTGCCATCCCCAGTGTCGGGCTGCATCTGACCACCCCCTGCCCCTGGAAGGTGGCAGTGCCCCCTGTCTCTCTGCTGGGCCAGAGAGACAAGAGGAGACACCAGAAAGTCCAGTGCTGCTGCTTCACCAGCCTGTTCAGGAAAAGGGAAGAGAGTGCCTGCTCGAGGGGGGACAGCCCCAGGGAGTGCAGCTCCATCCCGCACCCCAGCCCGGCAGCGGGGCCGCAACTGCCTCTTCCCCAGCCCTGCCAGCTGTAAAAAACCCTGAGCACAGAGCGGCCAATGCTACACAGTTTCTGATCTTGAAACCAATCCTGAACATTGCCATCAGAACAGAGAAGAAAGCCTAGGAGCAATTGGACCCGTTGTTTTTGGTTCAGAGCCACCTTTCGTTAGAGCAGACTGAATTTGCATATAAAGCATGGCTGCTTCACATCTGGGATTTTCAGATCTCATTGACGAGATCCAAAATGGCCCGTTTGCTGGAAGATGATATAATCCTTGCTGCTCTACAAGATCTGGAAAGGTAGTGGTGCTGGCCTCCTATGGTGCTGTTTATCCTCCCAGGACTTTGAATCAGCAGCACGGTTGTTTTTATCACACCCCTGCTGGTGGCATCCTTTTCCCGGGACGGTGGCACCACGGTATCAGCGTTCTGCCTAGAAGCCACGCTCAAAATAAGGTCTCTGCCTCCCTCAGCCTCAAAGCACGCACATTGTGCTGAAAAGGAAAGATATGCAGTTATTTGGCTGCCTGTCTGAGAGCGCAAGCAAGCCTTTGATGAGCTGTCACTCACCCCAGACAGCGACGGCGAAGGATTTTCTGCTTGGAAGCAGGATAGTTCCTCTTCACTGGAGCACAGACAGCAATTAAGTGGCCAGTCACTTGTCCTGGTCTCTAGCCTTCTTGCTGAAAAATTTTCCCACACAGGAACAGGCCTTTCCCCTTCTCCGAGAGGCCCTGCATGGGGATGGGGATGGCTTGGCACTGCTGATGTGGGACCGATTGGCAGGGACAAGTAGACCCCATTGCACCTGACTGATGCCAAGCAGGACGAGGCTCTTCCCTGCTCTCACTGGCTCCTTATCCTGGTGCACTGCCCCGCGTGAGCTGCATTTTGAAGTACGAAGTCGTACTTCCCCAAGGGCCGTACCCAGGGGAAGCACGGTGCAATCCTTGCTGCAACAGCAGGTTGGTGCCGGGAGTTTCCGCACGTCTTACATGGGCTGAGCAGGAGGGAGCCTGAGGATGGAAGCGGAGAGTCTGGATGGCAACTGCTTTCCCAGGCCATGACAACATCACATCAGTACTTTGGAGTTCAGTCCAAGCATTCAGTTTAAGCAAATTCTCTCAAGTCTTTTTTTTTTTTTTTTAAATCAACATCTTTGTCTCAGGGGAGTTTTTGCAAAACCTAAAGATCGCTGACATCCCAGTCTCCCAAGTTTATTGGCTACTGCGTACTACTGCTGCAAATTTCTTTCTTTTTTTTCCAAAAAAAAAAAAAAAGAAAAACGGACAAAAGACAAAAAGTTCTTATTGCATCTTCAGGTTACAGAATAAGGTCTTTCTCCATCCCTTTGGTCCAAGCCACATTGATCTATCAACTGAAGAATGGCCTCAGATGAAGCATCAACCACTCAGTTTCAGTAGACTCAGTTTCCAACCCCTGCTCTGTGTGATCCTGCGAAACGTACCCAGTTTCTGTACTTCGCTTCCCCTTCTCCGAGCTGGCCAGAGGATGCTTGGCTTCACTCATTCCAGCACTCATATCCACATGTGGTGGCAAACATCAGAAAGCTCTTCAGTATTAAATTCTTGATAAAATACACCCAACCAACCTGTTCATAACTACCTACATGGATAAATTAACCAATTTAACTCATTTCCCAGGGGGAAAGGCCCATGTCTTCTACCAGTTCACAAGCTCTGATTGACTCCAGAAAGACTTCAGTGCACAGGAAAAGCTCCAAGACATCAGCCAGCGTGAGCATCAGCACCACGTACCTCCCTGTGGCTCCAGGGCACGTCACCTGCTGATGCCTTGAGTCCCTGTGCTTTCTTCAAGAAGGGCTGCGTATGAGACATAAAACATTGTGGGGGGTTTCACTCTGTTTCAGTTTCTTCTCCTTATTCAGCAGTGGACTCCTAAACGGACACTAGTCTGATAATCCTTTTCTTCAAGGTACATTGCCTTTCTTTTCTTTCTGTTCAGTCTGTAGCTTAGCCTTCCCTCGGGAGGATTCATCTGAAGGGTATCTCATACTTTTTGCTGCCCAATTTTTGCAGCAGCCTGGACATAAACAGTTTGATAAGGCTCTGAAGGGTTGTCTTTGTTTCCCCCAAAAGGTGCTATTTTGTTCACAAACACTCTGAGGAGTTCGGCAGTCTCTTTTCCTACCACACTCTTTTCATCATTTTAACACAAAAGCTAAAGCTTTTGAAATTCCTGTTTCATGCTGGTATGTTGGATACCTGAATTCTTTCCACATTTAAAGCCTGAGTCGGAATGTGAACTTTCCCCAAAATCTCAAGTTTGCTATTTAAGCAATTTCCCTTGATGCATTATTTAAGCATACATTTTAATTATTAATGTAGACAGTTTAGTGCTGTCATTTAATATCTGAGCCCAAAACCACTGGGCTAGATCCTCACCTGCTGCAAACCAGCATTGCTTCCTAGGAGCTCTGCAATACGCATGCCAGCAGCCACAGCCTTCCTCCCCGCTGTCCTCCACTCCTACCAACACTCTTTGTTAAAGTATTTCAGCAAGTCCCTCTAATTCAAGCTCAGAGAATTCAATTAATGAACTAGTTAAACATTTTGGTACCCAGACGAATCAATTTATAGAACACTTGGGAAAAAAACAACAACAGAACGATACTTTTGTACAAAAATCACCCTTCGCAACGTGTAACTGGAGGGAAAATGGCACCATCTCTGCTATATTTGAGGAGAAAACAGACACCTGTTACTTTCTTCTCTTTATTAAAGAAAGAGACCTCTTCTGCAGATATTTTACCTGCTTTGCCCCATTTCACCCTCCTCATTTCGCTGCAGCCACAGTTCCCCAAGGGAGGGGATTTGTGGCCTTCTTTCCTCTGCTCCAAGCTCGTCCCTCCTCCCGTGGTGCAACACTGAGCCAGCTCCGAGCAGACCCAAAGCCCTAACGCGGCGTGGGGCTGGCAGCAGGCTATCCGCAGGCAAGACTTGCTTTCTTACTCTCCTTCTGCCTCCCTGGGACTAGAAATTCCTCATCCTTAAGCATCATTTCATCAAGACCATTATTCCCCCCCCCCCAAAGCCTGGGTTTAACAGTCAGCACAGAGGAGCGATGTACCTCACGCAGGGCAGATGGAAAGGGCAATGCAGCATCCAGTCCTGGCACCTGGGACTTGGAAAGGGCTGGAGGCCCAAAGGCGTCTCACTCAGCACTGCACGTACCCAGTGAGGGGCGACCCAGGGGACCTTCCTCGGTCTCGCTTCCACTACAGCCGGGGACCTTGACCACCCAAACCCAGACCTTGTGCTGAATTTGGGATATTGGGCAAGGAGTTTTGGGGCATTAACTCAACCTGCAGTGAAAGCAGACAGTCCCACCAATGCGAACTGCCCAAGCCAGAAGACCTAACCTTGCAAGCAGCAGGTCCCCAGAGGCAGAGTCACTTCTTACCAGTGGGTATCTCCTACAAGTGCCTGCTGCCTTCAGTCAGAAAAGCTGTAGCCCTCAACAGAGGGGAAAACCAGGAAACCAGGTGACCTGCATCCACTCAGGGGAACAGAAACTCCCTCCAGTTTGATCCCGAGCCACAAAGCCAAGTCTCCGTTTGTCCTAACACACAAGTAGGAGCCTGGACCAGCTGCTCCCGTCGCGCAAGCGCCGGGTGTACGTTCACCCGTTTGCGTTTCGAAGGCTCTGCCCGATGAAGACCTTTGTTGTCTACGCAGGGCTTGTTAGAGATGGCGAAGATGCCACAGCAAGGAGCTCCCTGGTATTTGCAAGCGTATCCGTATGACGCCTCCCTGTTCATTCCTACTTGTTACCGCTCATGACGTCAGGCAGGAGGGGCCGTTTGACGCATTGTCGCTAGCGCAGGGGGCTGCGGGAACAACGAGGTTCGCCTACTGCCGCGCAATCCCAGAGGAGCTGGCTACTTGATTTATTACCGCTGCGCCTTGAGTTGAAGTCATATGCTCCCCAAACCATAATTAACCGCCATGTTAAAAAAAAAAATGAATTACACTAAATGAAAGCATGCCGTCGTAATTCACTTTGTGCAATCACTCAGCATATTGCGAGTCCATATACCTTGCGGGCCACGGAGATACGCACGCTCCACAAACGCCAGGAGCCTCAGGCCATTAGCATCTAATTAATCCATCTCAGATCTGCTACTCTTTTTTTCTTTTTAGTGCACAGCTCCCTGGGCTCCAGGTGCCAACCACAGGGAGTCCCCCAGGACACAAGAGGGGACAATTTCTCCAGGTGACAGAGTAAAAAACCATCCAGTGGCATTTTAAAGGACCGTTGCTATTATTGCTTCCTCGTCCTCTGCCCTTGGGCCCCCATCAGACATCCGTGTCCAGCTCTGGCCAGATATGATTTGCTGACCCTACACACACACGCCAAAAGTTAAGGCAATAAGAGCAAAGATCGCCCCTTCTGCCACGGGACGTTAGGAAGTACACACCACCTAAGAAACTAGTAAATTAGTTTCACGCACTAAAGCTGAATTTGGTTTCCCCTCCACAACACCATGAAGATATTTATATATAATTTATCTTTCTAAGTTGTCATGCGGCAAAAGACCTCTCGCTGTGAGGCAAGCTTCTCTTCCTACTTAGAGAGAATTACGTGATTAAATAGAGACCTGAAAAGTTGTGAACAAGCCCTGGAGAAGAAAAGGTTTCCTCTTAAAGCCTTAATGAAGTGGGCTCATTCCTCCTCCAACATCAACTTAGCCTTGTGTAGTTTGTTTTCACTGCGGTTAATCACTGACCAAAGCTGTAGTGCGGACCACCAGTTCCCAATAACCCATAAAAGGCAGATCAGAAGCCATTGTTCTTTTCTGTAGGGCTTAGCAGACAACAGCTGAATAAACCTGTTCAAAGTCAGAACAGTCAAGGAGGAACAGAAGCCCAGCCATCGGCTGTGGGGAAGCCTGAAAAGGAAATTAATTTATTACAACATAATTGATAGGAGGTGCAAAAACGCTACGCAGACTCAGCGCAGTTTTAGGTAATTAAATGCGGAGCAGTTAATGCGTGGCCATTGCAGAAAGCAATGTTATTGCAAAGGGGGAATTTGCACCCGCTGGCTCCTAGCAGACGGAGGCACCTGCCCGAGGCTTCTTGCATCCCGCTATCAAAATTTTGGCAAAAATCCCTCTGGCGAGGGGAGGAGATGAAAAGGGGATATCTGTGCATCATGATCTTTGGAAATTACAGCCTGTAAAAGTGTTACAGCTGAATAAAAGGCTAAAAGGGCTGGAACAAGCTGGGAAAAGACTTAGTGTAACTGTTGGTGGAGAAGTCTTAGTGAAAGCACAGGCGTAACCTTTGCAGGAGACGTGGTTTGTCTTATGATTTCATTCAGATTCAGAGCGCTTGCAAACACGCGCTCAGGGCGTTTAGACCGTAAAAAGGGGTCTCTGGTGCCATAGTAACCCAACCCCTTTCTACCACCGCCGAGCCAAAAGGAAAGATTTTCCAAGAACATAACCAGCTGCTTAAATAAAGAGTTACCGAATAAAGCACAGGGAGAGCCCTTTTGCTCCGAGTTTGCTTCTGCCTGGTCCCTGAAGCTGCTGGTGCGAGCCCACTGGAGGCCGTGCCGCCTGCCGGCCCAGGCCCCCTCCGCTTCGCAGTAATGGCTCCGTCAGCCCTTTCTGCTCCAATACCTGTCTGACAGAGCTGTTTACTGAGCAGGCGAGAAAACAAGTCTAAAACGGCAAATTTAAAGACGGGCAAACAAAACCCACAACAAGCCCTACGCAGCGGTGCTGGAGAGGGCACTGAGGATGGACACGGCCTCTCCAAACCCTCGTAGGGAGGTCTGGTTCGGTCGTGTCTTTCCTTCTCCGTTCCCCTTCCCCACAGTCTTTGAAGCCACTTGAAAGGGGAAGAGCAGCCCGCCTGCGAGCGGTGAACCAGGGCGGCCTCACCTAGCGGCTCCCCTGCCCTCTCGCCGCCGCCTCCCGGGGTGAGCTCGTGTCTCCTGCGTCGATCACCGGAGGGAAGTTTTCTCCCGTGAGGTCTCAGGGACCCAGAGAAGCACCTTTCAAGGGGCCGCCACGGCCCCGGACCCCAGCACGACGGAGGCCGAACGCTGCCCGAGAGGGACCTTTCCCCCTTATTTCCCCCCGGCTGGGGAGTGACACGGCCTGAAGCCAGCGGCGACACAAGGCTTCCCTCCATCTGCTCTGGTCAGCCCCTTGTCCCCGCTGGCATCAGGGTGTCACTTCTATTCTCCACACTCGGGGAGCTCCTGACAGCTAACGCCGCCGCCGGAGCGATCCTCCCAGATACGCCTGCGACCCGAGATGCGCCTTAGCCCCTACCTTCCCCGCGCAGCTCAATATCTTTGTAGGCTAAGGCCATAGGCAGGAGACCGTACACCCAGCGCCTTGGCTTTCGGCAGCTGTGCAGCCAAGGCAGAACGATTTCCAGCGTCACCGAGAGCCATCGAAAAATACGTAACGGGACCCGCTGCAGCAAAGGCCTGAACATCAGGCTTTTGCTATTCCTCTGCTGTTTCCCAACTGATGATGTCGAGTTTAACAGGAGATTTCTGACACTCGACCACACAAAACTTGTGGTTGCAGTGAAAACGGTAGCCCCGAGAGAAAAAGCAAACAGGGAATGGGAGAAGAGGGAGAAGTTGGCCAGGGGAGAGTTACCAACGCTGACACTGCTCAATGAAAACCCTGGAGGAACGGCCCGGAGAGTGGCACATACAGCGGATTTTGGAGGTCTCTCGGGAGAGACACTACACTTTGATCTTGGTAGGGGGAAAAAAAATAAGTGGAAAGGTTAGAGGAATCGAAGCAGCTTTTCTCCTCTTCACTTCTCCGAGTTAAAACAAAATAAATAAATAAAACAAGTCAGTAGAAAAAAAGGTTAAAGAATAATAAGCAGAGACTGATGAACAGCAACAAAGTCTTTGGTTGAAACAAGGATTTGTTGTTGCTGCCAGGGGGAGGGAGGGGCGGCAGGGGGAGAGCTGTGATTTGGCAAGAGCACCACAAACTAAGTTTTAGACATCATTTTCTATTTTTCAGCGGTTTATTCCTCTCACCTGCGCGCTCCATGGGGAAACGCTGATTGCTTTAATTCTAACATTTGGAGTGGAACCCATTCACGAAACTTTCTGGCTGTGTGATTCAAACGAGCCTTCTCTTTCCTCTTTTTGTTCTCACAAGAAAATCAATTCACTTGAAGAGCCTCTTAATCCCATTTTTGCAATCAACAATTGCCACTTGTATATCGCTCTAATAGATTAAGAAGTGGGATGATGCGGTTGTCTGGTCTAATTCAACCCTATTCAGGTAACTGCAGCCTGAGGCACTTTGTAGTGCCAAGTGTAGAGCTCTACAGGAAGACTTTTGCTATCATAATTTCCTGTGGAGCTATGCACTGCCCCCACTGAGTAGCCTGAATTACTTTGAATTAGGCCCGACAACCACAGAGAGCAGAAATCCAACAAGCAACAATAACCAAGTCTTTGAGCATGACTTGCATGGGTTATTTTTTCTTTGCATTAGAACAGAAAGGAGGAATTTCAAAACGCACATCTATTTAAATGACAGCGACCTGCCATAAATCAAGTGTGAAACAAAAGAGAAAACAGTTTAAGTGAGAGAGAAGTTGAAGTGGAGGAAAAATTAATCAAAACAGTTTTCAAAAACTTCATCGTAAGAGCCTGTGAAAAAATTTCAGGCCTACAGCATCTCCATGGCAACAGAGAACAAGCACATGTTGGATACCAAAATCATAAAAGGTTTGTTTTGCAGGGATGAAACAGAAACAGATGGATCGGTGCTTAGTTTTAGTTTAATTTGTTAAAATGTTTCAGGCAATTTCTCCTCTGGTATGCCAAAATATTAAAGAAATACCTAAAAATAATAAAATCTGCACAAACCGTACCAAGAGTTCTGCAACACATTGCCCCAAAGAGCTGTGAAGAGCGCCGGTAGATTTAAAGTCATAAATACGAGGCTTAAAAACCCAGATTTGACTTGAAAATCAAGCTGACATCACATCAGGTAAAACAGCCTAATACTGCTTTTCAAATATGCGTTTGAATCATAAAACCCATCTCTACAAAGGAACAATTCCGAGTGCTGGAAAAAAAACCTGGCATCTGTTAAATCGTTGTCTGGTTCCAGAGAGTGAATAAATTGGACAGTACGGCTAAAAATGCAATGTCTCAAGGGCTACAAGTTTAAAAATGTCCTGGGTGAGGAAACTCTGATCTTAGAGGGGTGGAAAGAGGTTTCTTTCCTTTTCCCCTTTTTTTCCCCCTGCCTTTTTTTTTTTTGATTTGTCATCATCCCTTAATTATTACCAACATGGCAAAAAATGAATTAAATCTAAATAAATATCGAAGGTTTCTCTTCTTAAGAGTTTCAATCACTATTCCTACTCTTTTACCTTTCTGTGTTCAGAAAATAAAGAGAACAAAGCGGGAGCCCTACTGGTTCAAAACTAGCAGAACAGACAAACAACAGAGCACAACTGTTCCCTCATGCATGCCTGGGATTAGGATAAAAGCAGAAAAGACTTCTGAGAAAAAGAAAACAACAAAAGAAACAGGAGTGCTGACAAAACTTTTTTTCTTTCTATTGAGGCAAAAGAGAGAGAAAAAAGGAGCCCTGCTAATAAAAAAAAAGAAAGAAAGAAAGAAAAGGAAAAAAAGAAAGAAAGGAGAAAGAAAGATAGAAGAAGAAAGATTAACAAACAGAAGTAAGGGTTTTCACCTCCTGTTTTACTTTTTACTTTTAGCCCAATCTGGTCAGAGAAACAAGGCCCGCTAGTAAAGTAGATCATAACCTAAGCCTGTGCAGCAATTTCAGACGCCCCGAAGGAGAGGCCCGCGGCCGCGAGAGGCACTTCTGTGTTCTCGGGGCTTTATTTGCTCACAAATATAGCAGGCACCGCACAATGTCGGCCGGGCTCGGCGTTTCCTCTCCCGGCTAAAGAGCAGGACGTCGCAGAGAGTTCACAGGCTTGCTGCAGGAGGGCATAACGCAGAGGTTAAGCTTCGTGCTTGGGTGCTCTTATTCGTTTTTAATGAATTCGCAAATTAAGGAAAAAAAAAAAAAAAGAAACACAACATAATTGTTTCAAATAGCATGGCCCTGGAGGTCAAACCGGCTAATGTGGCACTGGGGAGAATTTAAGATCTTATGAACTACAAACTCTGGGCTCTGTCTGTTCATTTGGTAAATCAAACGAACTAGTCCTAATTAAGTTGACCGCGTCATAGTTGGAAGTCGGCGTCGCTTCACCGGGAGCTGCAGCTCACCTGAAAAAGCCCAAACAGGGAGGCACAAAGCATCTCCTTTGGGTCAAGGGAAAATAAAGGGTTTTCCCATGTCTAGCTTCAGAGTGTTGGATTTTAGCTAAATTCGTTTGTCAAGGGCCAAAAGCTTGAGTCCTTGGGCACCTCCATGTGTGTAGAAGCGGCTCAGCGTGACATCCCCGACTCGGGACGGCTCAGCAGAGCGGCGCCAGGCACAGCACTGGGGTTGATACCCTTGTGCCATGCTAGCTTGCAAGTGGCTTATCTCGGTCAAAAATTCTCAAAATCAGCCCACATCTTGCAAATAGCAACTGACTGGCAGTCCTGTGAGCCAGCTGTATAGCTTGAGCTGTTCAAGACCTTGCTCATGGAAAGACATCTTCCTGTGCACATCTGGTTACAGCATAAATATAACCATAACCAAATAAACTACCCATTTGCGAGCAGCAGCAAGATCAGTCTGAACTGCAAAATGCGCAGGGAAAAGCGAAGTCTGCCCCCTCCGCTATAGTCCCATCACCGCAAGGGAAGGAGCCCCGTAGCAGCCCCAGAGAGGGCTTCACGGAGGTCTCTTGGGAAGGGACCAAGACCTGCCCAAAACTGATGGCAGATGTGGGGCAGGAAGACCTCGAGCACCATGAGCTCCTGCACAGCACTGAACTTCTCTGGGGAGGGGAAAAGGCAGGAATAGGACCATGTGCTAAACAAGGCTCCGAGTCCTCTGGGAAGCTGTCAGCAAGATAGAGCCCAGTCTAGATGCAGGCAGGCAGTAGGATTTCTGCTTTTATCAGGATAAAAGCGTTTGTCCAATGGCACGATCCTCCGCACACAAAGAGCAAGACAAGCACTTTGGAGTCTAAATGACTTCTTTGAGGTTGAGGGGAGGGAAAAACAAAATGAGCAAACAAAGAGCGAATTGAGGCTACGGAGAAGGGAGCTGCTCCGAGTCAAAGCGCACACAGGACACCAGCCACTTCGCCACCTTTCCAAAGCAGCAACACATGCAAAACAGGACCTTGCTCACATCAGCCAGAAAAGGGGCAAATGCTGCTCGAGCTCAAGCCAAAACTGAGCTTTCAGAGATAGTGGCTGTGCTGTCCCAGTGCAAAGGCTCTGGTGGACAGGTTGCTTGGAATAACCTGGTACACAGGACCTAAATGGAGCCAGCACAAAATAGACCATCTTGCCTTTTGCAAACACCAATAAGGTCGTGAGCTTCTCCTCTTGGCTCACTTCAGCTTCTTTTACCAGTTCAGCCCTTAAGCCTCAGGCATCCCTGACCAGCAAGGGGTCCCATTTCTCAGGATAAATCAGAGAGTTTAATTCTCCAGGGCTGCAGCCCAAACAACCACAATGCAGAACAGGACGGGCCCAAACTGACACAGGGTCAATATAGTGCAACAGCCTCCAGGGAAACAGAGGAGCTTAGCCAGTGGAATTAGTCACACATTAAATAAAATGATTACACCTCCGCTTGCACCCAAGCAGAGCATTATGGGCCCTGAGTGCTTCTGGCCAAGGAGAAGAGTGTTGAGGGTCTCCCCACAGACATATACCTCTCAGCCAGCCAGCTGGACCAACTCTCCTCGCGCCTATGGGCTGCTAAAGGATCCACATCCCATTCAGGCCTGCGTTCAGGACATGCACTTGCTTCTTCACTCCCTCCTGTCCCCCAGGAGGCACAAATCATTCTTAAATGAGATGTTCCCCGTGTACCGTTTGGGCTGCGTTCGAGTCTGTATTCATTCACAGCTCAGATGGATGCAATAGGCAGATAAAGGCTTTGGAGGGGAGCGTATCCCTACAGTGGACGTAAATTGGCACTATTACAACCCTAAGTCAGTGAGGAGAAAGCCCTTCTCCTGCACTCCGCCAGCATCAATAGTGCTTTTCTCCAGCGAGCGTGCTGGCTAGCTGTTTACACCAAATGCTGTCCTCAATTTGCATTACGGCTTCCACGTACCCTGTGCCAGAAATCCAGTGCCAAATTGCTACACTGATGTTTAACCTGTTAGCAGCGCAAGATCATGACCCTGCGGAAGGAAACATCCGGGGCAGACCCGGCCTCTTGCGGGAGCCTCTTTGGCAGGGTGTCTCTGCACCGCTCAGGAGTGGAGCAGTGTCGGTATAATCCTGTTCCCCTTCAGCAGCCAAAACTCCCAGGGTCCGGAGATCTGGTTTGAAAAGATGACACTCCTCTCGGATTAGCCCAGATGGCCACTGGTTGTCACTGTTGCACCGTTAAAATGGAGCTACGTCCAGTTTAACCTGGCTGTACATAACACAGTCTTTAACGGCAGGAGTTCAAAAACATTCCTGGAATGAGGCGTTGCTTATGCTCTTCAGTGACGTTGCTGCAGTAGGTTTCCATATTTTGATGAACTAACCCTCATCTGCAATGCCAGGGATACCAACAGGCATGACCTCCATGGCACAGACCACCTCTTATCGTGGCTGTGTCCCGCTCCTAAGCTTCCTTCTAACGTAAAGTCTCATGCATGATGGTGATAAATTGGCACATAGCACTATCACAGCGGTTTGCAAACTACTGCACGCAACAGTTCAGGAGAGTCCATGGGTGAGCCCCCACGCACACAGGCTCATCTTCCTGCCAGGTTCACCTCCTTGCGTGTGGAGCGCTTTCCCCTTCACGCCTGCTGCTCAGCCCTCTCTGCTCTCATTGAGCCTTGCTCTGACTGCAGCTTATGAAATAAGTCTCTTATCCAGAATAATTCTCCAAAATCCAGCAAGACTGAAATACCCATCACGAAACCACCCGCCCATTAGCACGGAAGCCAACCCATCCAAGTTTGCAGCTGCACATGTCTGACCAGCAAGCTGTAGCACCTAAACTCTTGGTTTCTCACTGGCTTTATCTTATGAACTTTTTTATATTCCATCTCCTGCCTACATCTTTTTGATGGGGAATTCACACGTGCAGTGCCCGTCACCAAGGCCACTTGCCAAGCAGGAGCTGTCAGAGAGCCTGTGTCCCTGCATACTGCACTGAGACGGGCTTGGTTTTTAAAGAATTGGCGAAAAGAGTGAAATAACTCACAGGAATTTAAAACAAATGCAAATAGCTGTGTGCAGCCACCTTTTAAGTTTGCTCCATTTTTATCCTGAGCAACCGCTTGTCCTCTTCCCTCCTTGAATCTCAAGTTCAATGCCAGTGGCTGAGGGCAAGGCCAGCCCCTGCGTCCCCTTACATGGCTTTGGAGGGCACTAACACGGGCTCTGCCAGCTTCAACGCCCCAACAGAAGAGGAGGCTGGCAGGGACACGACAGCCGGGTGTTGCTGAGCTTCACTTGCTCATGATGAAGCTGGAGGGACCACAGGGGACCCGTGCTGGGGGAACCACGCCAGGAGCAGCAGGCAAAACCTCCAGCTTAATGTAATTAAAGCTTTACATGAATTAGCACTAAATTAAATTAAGCAAAATTACCAAAGTCAAGATTGTTTTGCCCATGACACTACCCCAAAATTAACAGTTAACAAGTGCCTAAAAAGCAAAATTCAATGCTGAAGATAATGATTAAGACTCATTCTTTCCTGGATCTGGTCTAAAAACTTCAGTTTCTTTAGAATCGCTAATAATTCTAAATACATTTTTTAAAGAATAGATTATGCTATATCATATTTTATTCTCACGTAGGGAACGCAGGCATGCGTTTACCTTTTCAAAGACACTCTTGTGGCTTTTTCTCCTTTCACACCAGATTCCTAATAGACTCCAAGGGCCTCACGGAGTAATTACTATCGTGCTCCATAAAAATCAGCCTGTGGAGGGAGGTTGTAGTGATTTTTACAGAAGTTACTGTTTCTTGCAATGTTCTGCTTAGCTGAACTACAAGCCTCCAAAGAGGAGATAGAAGAATTAGAGCAAATCCTCTGAAAAATAACTATAAAGACCAAACAGGCTCCTCCTTCCCCCCCTCCCATTAGAACTAGTTCATACAAAAACAAATAAGGGAGGGAGAAAGGGAAGAAAACAGTTAAGTATCAGATGTCACACAGTCCAGCCAAGTGGGAGATATTTGGTCCCTGAAGCGTCTGGGATCCAGCCTGCCAGCTTCTGAATACACACATGTTCCCAGCCCTCTCCGCCACTGGAGACGCTCCAAACTTCACCGCCTGAGTTTTGCAGAGAGTCTGATGTGGCCGAGGAGAGTCAGGCTGTCCCCGACAGCCACCCGGCGCGGTTTGCCGCTGGGAACAGGACCTCATCCTGATGCTTCCTTGACTGAAAACACTATAAAACTGGAGGTGTGGGTGCGGGTGCGTGCACAAAGCCATACGAAGTAATAACAACAGAGGAAAGAAGGGTAAAGTGCAGGCAAGATCAGAAAGAAGAGAAAGTAAGGAATTGCGATGATGGCTCTGCACCCAACTGTATGTCCCATTAGGTGATGACAAGATCAAAGGAAATGAACTGACGCCATAATTCTGGCAATCATTAGTGTGTCGTTAAAACCATTCCTGTTTGTCCAAAACACAGGCATGTGTTTAACAGTAACAGAGGGCTCAGCTCTCCCTGGGTGGCAGGAGTGCTCGAGCACGTTGCATTGCTTTGCTGAACGAGCATGACGGGTAGTTCCGGTCAGAGATTTCTGCAGGTAAAGGCCTCCTTTGGCTTCCAGGCAGGAGGAAATCCTGCAAACTCATTCCAGAGGCCATAGGAGTTTTCCCTCAGCGTTAAATCCACCTTTCTGTCTGGATTCCACGAGAAACGGCATCATCTCAGTGACTCACCTCCTGGCTTTTTAATCTAGTATTCAAATCACACGCACATAAAATCATGTATCACTATCAAAATTAATAATGTAATCAGGTCTCTTGCATCTCAAGCAAGATATCATCTTGCTTGTACTAATATTTGATTTCTATTACAAATTCTCATGCTACTAAAACCTTCCCCTCTGGACTAGTCTGTAGCATTTGCTGCCAAGGATGGAAGACACTAAACCTCCACACAGAGTCGAATCTCAGATAATTATTTAGAGTATTTGCATAAAGATAGTTCCAGTCCTATAGCAAGCTAAAACATTGGACTGTGCAAAATTAATCTAGCATAATTAAGATAATTTTCAAGGCCCATATATCACACATTTCTTTTACAGGCAGATACCAAGCAACAGAAAGGTTTTCAGATGGCAGAAGAGCTGCCTGGCAGGCTAGGCAGGCAGCTCATTAGCAACCGAGCACTTGTTCCTGCAATGCTGATGCAGCTACAAGTGTTGCATAAACTCCTATTAGGTGATCTGGGCTTGATGCCGCACGGTTCTTTAGTAGCAGTTGTTTTTTTTGGGCAAACACATTTTATTCCTTTCATGTTCAAATATGAAACACTTTCATGTCACATAAAATTATGTTAAATCACCCAAACTTAAACACCAAAGTTTATTTTCACCAGAGAGGCATCAGATGTATATAGATAAAATGGAAGGGTATTTCTGAGCTGTATATTATAAATGTTCATTGAAGTCAAACGGAGTGGCTTTCACTGACTTCAGCAGACACTGGATGAGATCTTTGAAGATCAAAGGGTACAATTATATCTTACTTGCTACTGTGAATCTGAGTCTTAAGCAAATTATTATGTAGGTTGCTTTTTCTCTTTCTTTTTTTTTTTTTTTGTTTTGAAAATACTTTGTGCTGAAAAGGAGAAAGGAAGGCTTTGGGACTGGAAGCTTGCAAAAAGCCTACAAATGAGTTACAACGTCCCCAAAAGGTAACCAAGATACCTGCCAGCCTCCTGTAGGCTGGGTAAACCTACGGTTAGAGCCCTGTTACAGATCAAAAGCCCCAGAAAAATTAGCTTTGCATGCACTGAGCTCATTTGACAAGAAACGAGCAGCTTTGAGGGTTTACGATCAACAGCAATCTCTGGCTCATCAGAGCACTTAATGGCAGAGGGGAAGGGCCTACTGAGGGACAGCACCTAGACATCTAGGGCACTGGTGTGCCTGCGACACAGACCCAGTGACGTGCACAACGCTACACACCTGGGAATTGCGGTGGGATCACTGCTGGAGAGCAAGGGAAATGGTGGGGATGCGAGTGTGCCTGCCCCCTTTCCACCTGCAGAGATTTCTGTGCAAGCAGCACTGCTGCTGCCCATGCCACTGAGACTCCCACGTGGCGCAAGAGTCCCACGTGCCACCTGGGGAAGCACAACTGAGAAAGGTGGCCTGCTGACAATAGGTGAAGTAACCACCCAGGTGCCTGCACCTCCCTGAATTTTCTTTCTCGGGGTTCTGCAGACAGAATAGGGTCAGAAAGCACCAACAGGAGCATCCCTGGGGACCCCTAAACCTGTTAGCATCCAGGTACCCACTGCCCTACAGAGCATTTGCCTCCAGTGGCTCCATTGCAACGGCCAAGGCAGTGGTGCTCTGGCTGAACTGGGAGGGTTTGTAGTAAGCTGCAGCCCTGCCACCCATGGGGTCTGAAGGAAGTTCAGGTTTACTGGCCTCAGAGCACCCAAAAGGCCTATGCTGTCAGCTGAGGGTGACAGAGGTCTCGGAGGAGCAACAGAGCCTCTCATCACCATGTCAAACAACCTGGGCGCTCTTTGCTTTACTTTTAAATCAGGGAGGGCAGCAAGCATGAGGCAGCGCTTGCCAAAGGTCGTGGCAGGGTAAAATTAAGAGTAGCTGTTTTTCTAGAGGACAGCAGAGGGCAGGAAGCACTGGGTGATATTGGTGGTCTGAATTACACCAGTGTCAGACCAAGTCCCAGGGACTCCTCCGGTCTTGCAGCCCACCAGCAGATAGGGTGGGCCTTTGCTTTCTGCTCATTACCTGAATTACGCACTCATTACGCTTACATAAATAGAGAATGGCAGTGCGCAATTATTTCATTCGTCAGCTAATCAGTTCCCATTGAAGTTTCCGCATGGCTTCATTTCTTGTGCAATTTTCTGGTGTACCTTATGCATGGCTGAGCATATCTCCTTGCAAGGACACTGCACTGCACCACTGATTACAGCTAGCCTAAAACCCAGCTCTTTTCCAGTAACGGGCTGTCTCATGGACACTGACTACAGTGCGTGGACACTGCAGTTAAAGAGAAACCCTCGGCAAAATATAAGTACACAGCTGAGGTACATCGGTAATGGCCAAGGCGCGAGAAGGATGCAGAGTTCATTCAAGTCTTGTATAGGACTCTACCTGCCGTGAACTAACAACGACAAAAAAACCACAAACCCCAGAGGCATTCTTGCTCTCCAGAAGTCTGATGGCCCAAGATCTCCAGATCCCTAGCTGCCTCAGCCAGTTGCCCCCTCTCACTTCCCTGTCACCATACAAAAGTCTCAGGGGGACTCATTTGGAGCAATTCCACAAAATCACTGCAATTGGAGGTCTGAGTCAACCCAGCTGCCAGGGGGGCTTCACTGGAGATGGGCTGAGGACCTGAGCCCCCTCCAGAGTAAAGAGTATTTTTAGACAGATTTCAGCAGCATTACTCTGGACTTTCAGTAGCTTAAGCTAAATCTCAGATCTAAGCATTCAGCTAGAACTCATGCAAGCCTCCTGCACTTCATTCCTCCTCTTCCTCCTCACCTGCTTCCTCACATCCCAACCTGGCCTTCTCTCATACCCCTAACAGCCCAGGCCCCTGCGCTTGCCATCTGCCTGCGGTCACATGAGACCCAGGGACACAACCAGCAGCTCCATCCCCATACCCGAGCCGCGCCAAGCGTTTCACCACCCTAAAGAGACGCTGCGGGGTTTTTAGCCAGACGACACCGTCACCAGCAGAGCTAAGTAAGAACTGCAGTTTCAGCAGCAGCAACCCCCATGGTGCACCGAGACAAAGCTAGAGGCTTTAAGGAGCTTTCGTCGCTCAAACGGAAACTTTCGCCCGCCCCAGAGAAGCAAGAACCATGCTGCTGGGAATTTGCCCTGCTGGATCCAACCCAGGGACCGAGCGTCACCTCCTCGCTGGGACCTGGGGCCCTCAGAGCCAGTGTCTGCACCAGCGCCACAGGAGCATCCCAGCCACGGGGCTCAGCGGGGCAGGATCAAGCCAGAAACTTCACCTCAGGCTGAGATGGCTGACAAAAACCCTTACTGCAATGAACAGCTATTTCCCCCCACCCCCAAACAAGGACAGCTCAGACCATTCCCAGCAACCAGCCCTCTCTGCTGCTGGACCTCACCCTGCGCATCCAGCAGCAACTACCCCACTGCCCAGCTTGGTCAGTGAAGAGCAAGTGCAAGTCATTGACAAACAGCTCAAAGGAGGCAGGATTAATTAATTAACATCTGTAAAGTCATTTGAAGATGGCAAGCACCTGTAGCCTGCAATGGTTTAAGGCAGTTTATTTCTGCTGACTGTGGGCTCTTGCAGATGAGCACCCGTGAACACCAGGGGGGTTTGAAGCATTGCAGGTCCCAGTGCCTAACATGCTGCTCCATGGGTACGGGCACAGGACACCCCCCCCAGCTCAGCAGAGGCAGCAGTCCTGAGCGGGATGTAACATCTCTGGGTACTGCAGGTCCCGGCGCTTTCTAGTCTCCCCGTTCAGCCGAATATTATACTAAAACTACCCAGCTGCTGCAGAGCACCTGCATCCTGCAGGTCTTAGAGAGGCCTCACGTCTGCCCGTGACCGTGAGATGTGGATCCAGCAAGCGACACTGCTGGGTCCAAGAGACAAATTGCAGGAAGAGGCCGTGAGTGCAGCCAGCAGAGCCCAGCGTGACCACATCTGCCGCTTCCCCGTGGGAACCATAGGGCTCAGAGGGGCACGAGAGATGGTGGGCAAGGCTGCGGCTCCTCCACGTATGTCTGCAAGGGGACATCACCTTCAGAAATGAGGAAATCACCCGCCACAGCCCCCCCATCCTTCGCAGAGCCCTTGGCCCCACAGCACTAGCAAAAGCCCTTCCCACGCAGACTTTATCCCTGTCCCACGCAGACTCTCCTGCCTGCAGGAGGAAACACTTAAAAAAGGATTAGAAGTGTTACCTGTATTGAAATAAAGCCTCACATTCTTCACTATACCTGTGATCAAACCCTTTAACCATCAAACCTTCTGGGAGAAGCACGGACAAAAAGCGTTTCTGTAACAAAGGAAACAGGGTAAATTATTGCGCTGGGGCCGCAGCGACTGCAATCGCAACTCCGCCAACCCGGCCGGTTACAGACGCAGCCAAGGGCAGGAGCTGGGCGGCGTGCCTGTTTGACAGACAGATTTTAAACGGATAAGGGGGCAAAGATTGATATAATTAGCCCCAAAGTAAAGCGTTCCTGTTTAGCTGTGCTTTAGTGCCATGCGCCGGGCTGCGCGATACTCTGAATTCAGCCGGCGAACCTAGCCTGTCCTCCAGGCGGGAGCCCCCGAGTTGGTGTGTATTCATTAAAATCCTGTCCTAATTGCTCCCTCATCAGCTATGAATCTTAAGAAGCTTAACTGCTAAGTGCTTAAATTGTGTTTACTGACAGAAAATAGAATATTCTGCAAACGACTAGATGGTGATGACTCAGGATTATTGCAGGGGCCTGGCACTTTGTGCTTTAGAGACAGCGCAGTGACGCTGGCACTGGAGTTTTGCTCTTAAAGATGAAAGATATAGTTGCTCCGGACCATACAGTGCAAAAAATGCAGCGCTGCAACGGGTACAGGGGACGTGCCCCCCACCCTGGGCGGTACTAGGGACCCTGCCAGGCTGGCGGAGGGCTGCAAAGGCAGGCACGGGTGGTGGAAAGGGGTGCTATGTGCAAGCGGGCCAGCCCACAACCCTGAAAGCATCCTCCCAAGGCCCCTATTCATGCTGCAAATACAGGATGGTGGTGCTGACCCGCGTTCCTGGGGGGCTCCCCACGTGGCCTGAAAGCTGAGTCTGTGCTAGCACGCGCCCGGTTTGACGCTGCCTCTCTGGTTTCTGGTCGACGCGTGCATCAATGAGGGCAGTGTTTTAAGATTTAAACCGATAGAAACTTGCCATTGCCACCACACAAATATTAGCTTCATTTTTTGTAACTATTATCCCCTGGCTTTTGCTCCGTGGCTGCTGTGGGGCAGCCCTGCGTAGAGTAGTTGATGTATTTATGAAGTCCTAACTTCCAAAAATATTGCCAGCAGCAGGCCATAATTCTCTGACGTGTGACCTATGGTTTTTAAATACTGACCTGAACAGCCTGGCTACTGGGAATATATGTGTTTTTTTCCTTCCCAAGTTCTCCTCCGAGACATATTCACTGAAATACTTTATTACCTCATCACCGAGCATAATTTAAAACTGCAGTTAAGCACTCAGCGTTTAAGTAAAAGCACGCATCATTCTGATAGTGTTTTGTTGCGAGGGTTTAAAATTTTCACAAACTATTAGCCCCCAAATTTCTTAAAATTCTCAGCTATTAGCATCGATTTAGCCACATTCATTCAAGTGCGTTTCAAAGCTTTAGCTTTTGGCTTCTGTGTTTTAAGGTAACTGTTGTGGATTGGCAAAATGTGTGAATTTAATTAGTGTAATCTAAACAAAAGAAGCATTTCAGGGCTGCTTTAATCCATATGAGACCAATATGTTGATTTGTCAATGTGAATTTAATTAGTGTCTTCGAGTCTAAACTCCAACTCCCCCTTCTTTTATCCAATTATCACATTTCTAAAAAACATTATCACATATTCTTTGGCCTAACTGTTTTGCCACGCAGTCAGACTGAAGTCCCAGAGTCAACATGCACTTCTAATAAGCTCAATATGTTTCAAGAGCACCGTGCTCAGTTCAATAGCATCCTATACAGCGGCTGCGCGCTTCCTCTTCAGAGGCTGAGGACAACTTAGCAGTTATTGCATCTTTTCACCATACTTTGCCATGGAAAGCAAGTGAGATCCTGCTGGCACAACCATCACTTAAATGCATCAACTACACCATTCTGGGGACGGGGACCACAAGGCATTCGCCTATATATGACTAATTGAGCAGAGAACAATTGCTATTCATTTCACAAGTGGTTCCCAAGGGCAGAAGGGGGGAAAAGCATCAATTCACTGCTCATCAAGTAAACATTCAAGTCATAAGCGTGACCCAAATCTCTCCGGGATGGTTAAAGATGTTCTCATTTCTCTTTACAGCCCATATTTGTTAAATGCAGCCACGCTGTCTCCAAAGGCAGAACCGCAGCTGCAAGGCAAGTCCTGGCAGCAGGATCCAGGCTTGGCACCGTGAGTCCCGCAGCACCCTCAGAGGCCGGGGACCCGCTCCGACACCTGGTGCTAGGCGCTGCACGTCCCACGTGCCACCCCCAGCAGCAACCACGTGGAGGGGGAAGGCGAGGGGAGATCTGCGCAGCCGCAGGGATGCTCGGCGTGCTCTGTGGGCCAATGGCACCAGGCTCCTCCATCTCCTGCCAGGAGTCCTCAGACATTGGCTTTTATAATGAGTGCGTGAACTTAAGTGACAGTGGGCAAAAACATAACTGGGTAAACTCACCTGTTGGAGCCGTACAAGAAGCAGGTAATTGCCAGGTACCTGAATTAGGAGCACGTAGACTCTATTTACCCCGGCTACAGCACTGCCATTTACTGGTCCCCAAGGGAGAGAAATTGTTCTCTGTGGAATTTATGGAGAGCTATAATATGGTTTTAGGAGGTTCAAAGTTTAAGCCCAAGTACTGTTCATCTTTTACATTAGGCAGATTTTCCTTAACACCACTCATTATAGCTCCTTGCAGACAGGTATGGGACTAAGTGTAAAAAAAACCCCAGATCAATTTTTCCCTTTCAAATTAGAAACCACAAAGATCCTGAGTTTCCCCATTTCACTGTAAGTATAAATTAAAATCTAGTGCCAAGGACAAAGGCCAGATTTTGGGAGAAAAACAAGCCTCTTCAGCAGTACAGCAGCATGCCCATCCTGCCATTCATCTCATTGCAAGCTCTCCTTAGGCAGGGCAGCAAAATATGGCACAGCATCACGCGGAGTTATTTTTCTTCCACACATGATTATTGCATTTGAAGATAAACCGGCCTTCTTGCTTGCTCCCATTGTGATTACCAGTCAGTTCAGCTAAGAGATATTGTCAAGGAACTTAACCACAGAGCTATTGAAGAAAATAATAGCATGAGGCTTTACAAGAACGCTTTGATCAGGTTTCTACTCAGAAACAGGCAGACACCTCTGCTAGGAGAGCAGGATCCTTCAAATGTTCTTAGCGCACTTCAAAAAACAAAAATCACACCTGGATCATCGCATCTGTGTGAGTTGCTTGGTTATCTTGCTTGTGCTAATAGCACAAATCCTGCAGTCTGTACAAGGGAAGGAGAGGAGCTAAGCTAATGCAAGGGAAACACACACTCACTTCAGAAAGCGTGGGAAATCAGCAGTCTTAAGAAAACTGGTCAGGGAAAATCATTGAGGTCAAAACTCCCTGCAAGTCTTGACTCATGGAGGACTGAGGAGCTGTTCCTCTCTAGAGATCTTGTCTCAGGCATGTGGTCCTTGTGACTTTGGTCTCCTCACAGTCAGCCTGGGCAAGCAGGTGCTCACATACACAGCTGGTACGAAGAGCAAAAGCCTACCCTTGCTTTGGAAGGGGAGAAAGATCCAGTGAAGGGTCAAAACCAAGCCAGGTCTAGCTGTGAACACAGAACCACGACTGAGGTTTCTGGGAAGCAAAGCAAGCCTCAGGTCCAAGGCCAGGTGCTTGGGGAAGGAGCTGCACAGCCAGCCATCTCCTCTAGCAACCAAGCACCAGCAATAGCTAGTTTGAGGAGCATATCTCAGAAATCATAGGAAACAAAGCTAGAAGAGATGCCCTAGGCTGTTCCCCTACCTCAAGGAAGACTTTGCAAGCCTGCGTCGCTGCAAACATACTTACCCATGTCCTTCCCTAAAATCTCCATTCCAAGAGATGCCCTTGCCACTCCCTGGTGACTCCTTACACATAGGGAGGGTTTCCAAGCAGGAAACCTACCTGTTGCTGCTGCAGCCCAACCCTTGACTGGTTGCCTTAGCCCTAACAGGTAGAAGGGGCAAATTACTCCTCTGCCATGTTCATGTATTTGACCACCATGGGCTTCCTCCTGCATGTGTGCAAGACCAGGTGGCAGAAGAGGGAATCTCCACCAGCAAGAGCCAGTCTTTGTCATGCAAAAAGATGAAATTCTGCTTTTGGCAAAAGTGAATTTTCATTAATTCCCCCAGCTGGAGGTTCACCATTTTCCAGAGGAATTTGGCCATTTTCCCAGTGTGCAAAGCCTCTGTGGGTTAGCACCAGCAGGGTTTCATTTTCACAAGATCAGTCTCCAAATATGCAATGCAGCCTATTGTCTAAATAGAGTATGAGCACAGCTAAAGCCACCTGATCAGGGGCCTGGTTTCCTGGCATTTACTTCCCCCATCTGTTGGCTTTTAGCATAAATTGAAGAGGGACTGCCTACTGACACTGGTCTCTCAGTTGAACGTGCTCATGAAGCCATATTCTAACATGCAGAGCATATTGGACCGAGCTCAGTTTATGCAAAATGCAAGGCACATCCCTGAGATGGAGCTGGAATTACTTGCAGGGCGCTTTCTTTGCCCAGATTGCTTTCTGCTACACATGCATTTCTCCATTTCCAAAAAAATGCTCTCCAGTGTGCACACACAAATGGGAGCTCCCCTCAGTAGGATCAGAATTAGCCTCTGTTTCTCATCTGATCCCAAAACACGTTCCAAACGGACTCAGAGAAATCAAGACAAACCATTACATGGAAGACATGGAGCTTTGAGTGATCGTCTCCCAAATTTCCTTGCACGTTAATGACTTGGCTGTGCAAAGGAGTGACACAGCTTGGTGCAGCAGGAGGGCTCCCTGCAAAGCCACGCACCGTCCTAACACCAGCCCTCATTTCCAAGCTGTGCAGGCTTTTGCAACATGCCATGATCCCCTCTGCAAAAAGGCCTCACTAAACCCAAACTTCCAGACAAGGTGAGAAAGCAGCTCTCCTAAAAATGCAACAGACAGGGAAGGAAATCAAAGGAAACATTTCACTATTGGTCATTTCCAAAGGCACCTCATGCAGAGTCTGTAGGCATCACAGCTCAGCTTTGTCTCAGGAAATTGTGACACCAAGTATTTTGGGGTCATACTTGGCCCTTACCCATTCCCTTCATATTTCCACATTATGCTGCATCCCCGCAGAGCGGGGGTTCAGCCATGCCCCTCGCGTGCTGCCCAGCCTCAGGGATTGCTGCGCTCCTCCCAGACCCAGGTTTCTGAAGGTCAGTTCCCTGGAGCCCGGGCAAGGAGGGATCATGCTGATTAGGTGCTGATTTTGGTAAGCTTCTTAGACCCAACCCACAAGGCTTTTCTGGATTTGTGTGCCTGTAATTTCAATAAAGGAGCTGCTTCCATATGTGCACCTTCTCAGCATCTTGGTTTGCCTTTATCTCTTTGATTCATCCTTAAAAAAAAACAAAGACTTGCTTCACTTTTCATCCCCTATTTCTTAGGGATACCTCTGAGGACAGAAATGCATCAGCTCCTTTCCTGAGGATGTGCAGGTCAGAGGGTGCCTGCGCTGGAGTTTGCACATCCACATGTATTGACTTGGTGATATATCTAATAATCCTTCAAGGTTAGCCTCTGGACCCTTCCCTTTGAACATCTAAGCAGCAGCACAGCACTATTGATGGGGCTCATTCAGGGTATGTTTTGCTGTGCTGTTTCCACCGCCCCCCCCCCCCCCCGCCCTTCAAGTCAGCATGCTCTTTTCCACAATATTTCTCAGGAAATTCAGTGCATTCCCATATATACTCAGCAGGCAAAATTTACCTCCAAGTCCAAGTTTCCACTCACCCCCTCCTTCTCCAGCACCACACGTTCACATTAGCATACTCCTGCGCTATCTGACCTGCCAGAGCAGCAGGCAGCACACCCAGGAAGCCAAGTAGCATCAGCCAGAAGGGCACAATGAGGCTAAGCTGAGGGAGAGCTGCAAGCAAACTGCCCAGCAACCCTCCAAAACTAAGAACAGGAATGTAGACTTCAAAAGGTGCTATATATCTGTTTTGTGGGTAGTGATAGCACACCTGAGGAAACTTGTCTTGATTTAAAGAGACCGATCCTCAAAATTGCTAGTCACAAATCCAGCAAGGGCTGCTCCTGCTCCTGCTCCTGCTCCTGCTCCTGCTCCTGCTCCTGCTCCTGCTCCTGCTCCTGCTCCTGCTCCTGCTCCTGCTCCTGCTCCAGTCCCACTGCTGCCTTCACCCTTTGTGGTGCCTCCCTGCACAGCAAAACTTCCCCAGGGACACAGGCACTGCAAAGAGGGTGCCATGGCATCTACAGCTTCCCCATGGCCACTACCAGGAACAGGACAATTGCCTCATTTTTTATTACATTTATTTTCTGTCTCCTCACCATCAAGCTGCATCACTGCCTGCACAAGCTGGGAGCTGCCAGGAGGTCCAGAGATACATCCAAGGTCTGAGGTGCTGAACGGGCTGCTGGGGAGGAGGAAGCCTGCAACGCCCAACCGCAGCGTTGGCCATGACCACAAACTGGCTCCACAGCACACTGGGACTGGGGCAGGTGAGGAAAACTTGAAGAGAGCGAGACTATCCCCGGAAGAGAACAGGCTACAAATACCTACCAGCAACCTCATTCCTCCCTCCCCTGGTCCCCTCCCAAACTCTAAGCTTTTGGGCATACTTCTCTAGAAGACCTTTCACACCAAAGCTGGAGCAAAGGGAGAAGGCATAGCTGCCTCCCCATCTCCTGGGGCTCCCCATGGCAGCGTGACAGTGCAGGCAGCTGCCTGCTCCTGGCACCAGGCTCCTGGCACAGGGTGTCATCCCTCCAGAGAGCGGAGTTTTGGCAGGGAACGTCCTGTTCCTCCAGAGAAGGAACAAAAGGACGTGGGTTTTCACTGCCGCACAAACATCTCCGTATATAGCTGTGTGCTATTCTCATCCCTGCACAACCTCCTGCCTGGAGGAAGCTGCTTCCCGATCCACTCCCATGCTTAGCAAGAGGCACGTTCAGGGGCTCACTAAGAAAGCTCATGATGAGCCCAAGCACGGCAAGCCAGGAGAAGCTGAAAGCAAGGTCTGTGGGATGGGGGCTATTTTCCACGTTTAACCAGGGTGCCTTGCAGTTCCTACATCCTGTAGGAGCTGTAGAAATAGTCACTAAGATGACGCCACATACCCCAGAGAGCCTCTACACCAGGGCACTACTGCATTTTAGACTGCCACACGACCACAGCCCTGTCCGTGGAGTTATCCCCTGCCAACGGACTAGCAAAACTGCGCAGCACGGGGGGACTCAGAGGTGCACAACAGCTCGCCCGGCCGCTGGTCTGCTCACGCCATCGGGCCAGCTGGCTGGGAGCCCGCCCTGCTGCTTCCGAATGCAGCACAGGCATGAGGATGGATGGCGTAGATGGTGACAGGTTTAATTGAGATTTCTCCAGCTGTACCAAGGCAGTGCTCCTGCAGCGCTAACCTCAGCGGCCCTGGAAGCTCCTGTATCAGAGCATGAGCCCAGCTTGACCAAACACCTCTCGAGGCGCAGAGCGAAGGGTTCTCATCTCCGTCTGCCCAGGGCAGGTCCCAGCTCCTGGCAGACGTGGTCTCGGCCCTAGGCACCCTTGTCCATTGGCACAGGCCGCGTCTGGAGGTGAGCACCGCTTTGCAAGGCCAGGATTTTGACCTGTGAGCGCAGCCGGCCCCAGGCCTGTTCAGGAGCTCTGCACCGGTCCTCACCCGCACACATCCCTCTTCTGCCCCTCAAACTCATCCTCTTAAGGAGCCAGCCGCCAGCGAGAGCGGTAGCCATTGCTACACAGTCCGTTTAACACCATCATTAAGAGAGCCAAATGATTTGGTGTATATCTGGGCAGAGAAGGACTTAGGCCACGGCAGAGGGCAACATGCATTAGCTGCTACATTACTGCCCTTCTGCTGTACATCAGGCAAGCCTCAACGGGATGGTAATTACTGACGACAGGAAGTAGCTTTTAACTGAGCAACTTTAAAAAAAAAAAAAAAAAGAGAGAGAGACTTTTTGCAGATGGGAATGGCTCAGCAGGCTGGTGGGGGGTCAGGAGCGCGGCCCCCCTGGTCTGGTCCCTTTGCTTGGGACTTGTCCATTTCCTCCACCTTTTGGACAGTCAACTGAACGCCAGATCTGCAGCTGCCAACGTATTTTTTTAAATGCTAAAGCTGTAAAGCCCCCTGAGGTCTGCAGCGCGACCTCCTCTGCGCTTCGCTGAGCAGTCCCCCCCCCAAGCTCCTCCGCAGACCTCCCCAAAGCCAGCAAAGCCCCGTTGCTGCTACGTTGCCTCGAGGCAGGTGCTGCTCTTACCTTTCCCTTTGCAGAGGCGCGCAGGAGAAATCCCCCCCGACGAAGGAAATTTCTGCGTGCAAAAGCCGCCCCGTTCAGCGGGAAGCTTCCCGAGGATGCCAGCAGGCTCCAGGTGAAGCTCTGGCCCTCGACAGCTCTTGGTGACCAATTTTGTAATCGTCTCCAAACGCAGCCGTTGCTTTTCCGTAGCAATTTTTACGGACCAGTGCACGGTCCTGTGTGCAGGTCAGCTCAACAGAAAAGCAACAGTGTCAGCGCTCACACTTCGGTGGATCCAGTTGATTATTTACACTGCGGCCTTTGGTGTAAAACACATGGAATAGACCTAACCTTTCCCAGTAAATACACTCCCTGCCAAAAAGAAACAGTACCGTCAAACTGTATTTGCTCTGCCCCTTCCTACCACAGCAGGCAGCTTTGCATTTTAATGGCTTATAGGCAAAGACCTGAGCCCTGGAGAGGAAAACTTGCTCGTGCAAAGTTTAAGCGGGGAAACAGTCTAACGTGGCCGTCAGTTCAGAGCCCGCCTTGCTGCTGACCTGCAGCCGGCTGGGCCGCGTGGCTGCTCCCGCGCGGCGTTTGGGTCGAGGGCAGCTGTTTTAACGCACCCCCAGCAGCCCCTTGGGAGGCCGGCACAACCCTTCCTCCCAGCGGAGCAGGACCGTATCTTCCCTCAAGCATGCAACTGCTGGGTTGACAGTTTTTAAAACGGTACGGCGTGATGCCCGCCAACACGCGTTAAGGTGTGTGCCGTTCAATAAGTAAGCAATGAAGCTACTGAGCGATGAAGTCTCTCGAGCTGCTAGCAATAAAGGTGAAAACGCTTTGTAATAGTGGTTTTGTCATAACCGCCCCTTCCCATTGCAGAGCAAAAGCAGGCAGTCGGTGGGCGCAACACCGAGCGACTCGCACGTCTGGGAAAGCGCCTTTGCACACATAGCGTGCCGAGGGCACGAGCTCCTGGAAAAGCCGACTTCAGTCAGACAAATCAGACTTATAAACTCAGTCACTTCTGGGGAGGGGGCTAACGGCTGCTTTATTGCATTAGCCAGTGTCTTCATTAAGGCGGAGAGGAGTAACCGAGGGGCATGTGCACGTAGCGTGACTTCTCCGCCAGAACCCCGCAAACCGCCAACTGGCAGTTACTTGGCTCCTGGCCACCCAAATCCAAGAGACCATCTGGCAACTGGTTCCGTTATCCCTCCCCGCTTGACAGATGTACACTAGATGGTGTGGGAACAGCATTTTACACAAGCAATTAGTTTAATCCTCAGCTAAACAGTTTAAATTCCAAGCTATTTGGGAAAAGAAAAAAAAAAAAAGGAAGAAAAAAAAAAAACGAAAGCAAAACACAAACTAGCTTCTAATTTCAGCAGGAATAACCATCCAGCAGCCCGTTCTGCTGGTTTCGCTGCCGACGCGTACGCCCGGGGCTCGCCGACGTCCGCTCCAGGGCCGCTCGCCCCTGTGTCCGATCCCACGTGTCGGACAACAGAAAAGGGCCCGATGTGTTTGGAGGCTGCGGGTAGGCGGCCACCGCTCCAACGGCCCCGCAGCCGGAGGGTCCCGCAGCTAAAACCCAGCTGGGCAGTGGCTGGTCTTCGACATGCAAATTTGTCCTGACTCCGGCTCCCCCGTGACCTTGGGCAAACCCCGTAACCTCTGTGCCTAGCGTGCGCTGCTCCCCTTCTCCAGAAAAGGGGGCAAATTATGGGATTTTGCTTACAGGGAGCGCTAAGGAGGAATCAGTTAGGCCCTGAGAAGCGCTTCGAGCACCCCGAATGGGAGGAATCACAGAAATACAGAATATTGTTATTAATTACACTAACTGATTAATTATTATTAAATTAGAACAATTTTACTCTCTGAAGAGGAGAGAGATTTGTTTCCCAGCCATTTCTGTTGCTCGCTTCCTTAAAATAGTGACTTTCCAACTGGAGAAGACTGAATGAGGAGCTTAACCCAAATAAAATAAATTGCCAGTAATTTCTGGTATCCCCTATGCCATTATTGAACAATTTGCATTTGAATCGGGGCTTTTTCCATCACAATCCAGCTTCACCTGATCCTGCTCTATAATCACCATCCCCATTTATGAAATCCCAGCATGCTGCCGCAGAAATTATGTCACAAATTCATCATTATGACTTCCCCAGCAGGAGCAATTGGAGCTGAAGATTGGCTGTAAAAGTTGCCTTTTTACCAGCCCTGCTTTAAAGATATATTAATATTTTTAAGGTACAGAACTGAGATTAGCTACCGTAGGGAATTACGCGAACATGTCATAAATATCCTAGGGATACACGATTACACCCATGAGTCACAGGAGCCGTAAAATATGATCAAGAGACTTTATGGAGGATGATCTTTGAAATCAACTCCTAATCTCTGAGAGGTTTACATAAAACAGACTATTAGTTAAAAAAAATAGTAATTCAAAATTCAAAAGAGAACCAGACTCATAATAGCAAAGTTACATCTATTGCGGTCGGAAAGGCTTATCTGTCAAAGCACTCCAAACGACGAGGCTTACAGGTTTGCACACTCCTTTGATAACATGATAATTAGTTAGGTACCGTGGCAGGAAAAATTCAGAGAGCGAACTTTTGAGGTAAATAATTTATATTTAAATATTTTAGAATTTTCCCACCAGGCTACGTTCCGCTTGCTGCCACTTTTCAAAGACGGGCTGTGTTATATTTCCTAATGAGAACCGCTGCAGAACCTTGACACTGGGGAAAACCTTAAAACAAAGAATATTTAGGCTATAAGCAATGTACTTTGCCAGTAATTGTCTTATTATCCTTCTTAATTAGTGAAAATAAACTACATTGGAATGAAAGCCTTCTTCCTTCACAGCTCGAGCCAAGGGGAAAAAAAAAAAAACAATGGAAAATCAAGAGCGCCTTACAGAGGACATAAGGCCTGGTTTGGGGACCGTACGCTGCCGTTTTAGTGCGGGCTTGGTGGCAGGATGCTCTGGGCAGCTCCAAGGGGTGAAACCTGGCACGAGGGCTGGGATGGCGATGGCACGTGCCCACCATCGTGGCCGAGAGGGCTCGTTAACTTTTCGCATGGCTTTTGATAAACGCTCTCCCCGCGTGCTTCATTAGTGCTCCACTAAACGCCTCCCCTCCATCGATCCGACGGCCGCGGAGCATTTTCCCGGGGGCCGGGGAGCCCGCCGTGCACGACGCCGGCCCCCGGGAACGGCTCCTGCCGCGGACAGGGGGCGGGGTGCCTCCGAAGGCAGACGAACAAGGCGTTTGGGTTGATAAGAGGGGGCAAAGATAAAGGAACCCACATTTCCCTCCCCATCGCATGCACACGCTGGTCTCTGCTCCCCGCTCGCATCCCTCCCCAGACCGTGCCCTCCCTCGCGACGTTCCCATGCTCCGGCGCTCGCGCCCCGGGCCCTGCCCGCCCGGCCGACCGGCCTGGGGGGCTGGAGAAGCGGCTGCTCCCGCGGCAGAGGCGGTTGCAGCTGACATGTGCCCGTTCCTCACCGCAGAGACCGTTCCCTCAAGCTGCCATCAGTTTTCATTTGTGCTAACACAAACTATGGCAGCTGGAAAATTACCCAGCTATAAATCACTGCAGCTTCGTTGTCAGCTATTAGTCCTCCAGTTGGAGGCACAGATTTCGCCTCTTCTCCCCATCAGTTTTCCACCTTTTCTAAACTAAAAAGGAGGAAAGAGATAGGAAAGATGTCCTATATTTAAAAACAAGAAAGCTTTCTCTAATGTTTTTAAGCAGCCTGGCAGGTTAATTATTTCCTTCATATTTCCTAGCACAACTGTTTGACTGGTTAAACAGTCCCATCCCTTTCAAACCAGCTCAACCGGACAGACACTGCCAGGCAAAGGCAGTGAGCTTTTACTATGACCATGTAATTTAAGGCCCCAATTTTAAGCAAGCTTAACTTGGCCAGATGCTTACACCCTCGTCCAGGGCAGCATGGGTTCGGCCTGGCATACTCTAATATCAACTTCAAAAGCAGCACTTCGGTGCTGATGCTGCTGGAAATCCCTCACTGGCTGCCGGGAGTCCCCCGGCTTCCCAAAGAAACGGTGCGGGAGCCTCGGCCTTTCGCTCACCGGAGCTGTCCTTCGCAGGGCAGGAGAGCACACGATTTTGCCAGACAAAAAGGTGCAAACCGGGGGTTTCTGCCCTCCCCGAGTTGCAGAAGATGGGTACTGCGAACGGCCAGTAACCCTTAGCCTTCAGGTCACCACGGCTGTACATAGGCCTTATTTTGCCCTGGTAAGTCTGTTCCATTGCAATTGCACTCTTACGCTTCCGAGCGGCAACAAGCAATAATGAATTAATAGAAAACTTTCCCGTAGATCTGTCACTCGCAGTCCCGCAGTCAGACTTTCTGCCGAGAGGCCGGGGCCGGCGCGCCTCGCGCTCAGCCCTGCGCGGCGCGACTCAGCCAGGGGACGAGCAGAAGGGAACCCGGGAGCCGTCCAGCGCGCGGGGCGGGGGGAAGCGCCAGGGCGGCGCGTGGCAAGCCCCGGAGGGAGCAGCGCGCCCCGCACAGCCCCGGCCACGGGCCGGAGCAGACAAAGTGAAGACGCCACAAGCTGCATAACTAGAGCAGGCAGGACGGGGAGCATCCCGAGATGCCCAGGCCCTGCGTCACTCGGGAATTTGTGCGATAAAATACTCACCCAGAGGGGAAACCACACATCAGTCCCCGCCTATTTGACGGATTGTCTCTTAATCCGGATTAAGTTTAACCCCGAGCGCGTGACCAGGCCATCCAAAGCGGGCACCTTTGCGCAAATGTAAAGGCACGAGCAGCATCTGCCGGCCGGGCTGAGCCAACCGTTCCCGTGGCTCCTGGGCGGTCCAGGGAGTCGCTCTCTGTGCCAGCCCCAGAGCCGCCGGGGGAGCGGCGCGTCCCTGCAAACACCCGCAAAACGCTCAGAGCCGCCCGGGCACGGGCCTGCCCGCCGGGGGCCGTGTTTGCTCCCGGCTCTGCTCCACCGCCACCCGCGCCCGAGGAGCAAGGCAGCTCCGGCTCCACCTGCGCCCAGCCGTTTCTTCTGGTGGTCTCGCTTTTGGGACAAATCCCTCCCTTTTCAAATTCTTTAATGCATCTTTTTTTGCCTGCAGGTCGCATCCACTGTCATTTCCTGTATTTCCCTTTCCCTGGAAAAATTACAGCTTCACTGAGCGCTTGGCCTTCTTCTCCATTAATGGCAGCTCGAGAGGGAGATAAACATCCTCTGGACGTACAAATATAATCCTCAGACTGCAGGGTCCAAGTAGTTTGTGCCATGGCTCCAAGGCCTTTTCATATACTGCAAACCCTGTCAAGAAGCAGGACCGGAGGGAAACAAAACCAAAAAACAATGGGAGGCATGTGCACCTCTCATTAACCCCCCTTTCCATGATAAGCAAAGCAGCTCGGGAGCCCTGTTCTCTCTGCCCCTGTAATAAATCTCCCTATTTTACTGTTTGATGATGTCAAACATCTAAAAGTTTTCCTTCAGTTGCAAAGAGAACATTTGGGTAAACCCTTGTTTGGGTAGACCCTTGGGTAAACTCCGCAGATGCTAATGTTATCTACAAAATCCTGGCACTAATAACTTCACGGAAAGTCTAAGGGCTTCCCATTTTGTACGAGTAAAGCTAATTAGTGCATGTAGACTGTAAATAAGAGGCATGTAGATTAGGAAGATAAAGTACCATACTGTGAACTCCTTAACTGTAGTTATTTTTGATAGCAAAATAGATGATGGCCCTGACCTGGAGGTTCAGCTACCGCCTTGCAGCATCTCAACGTGAAAAACATCCTAGTTTTATCCCAGCAAAGTCACAAACTTCCCGCTTTGGTGTAAAGAAAACATACTAGAAGGATGCGCCGTGTCTCCAGGAGAGTTGCATCGCTAGTTCATTATCCTACTTAAAAGCACAGGCTGTCGTTAAGCCCTTTCCCACCAGCCTTCTGCCATGCAAAAAACGTTCTCCACAAGGTGAATCATGCTGTGGCCAACTCCTGACTTTGGCCTTGCCGAAGGAGCTAAACCAAACAGCTCGAACACTTCTCGTAACGCTTGCCCGAGGTTGTCCCTGCCTTTTGCCTGTGGCGGCTCCATCTGTAGGTTTCCGAGCCAACAGCACTCCATAAAGAGGAGCCCAACCGCAGCGTTTTGTACTAAAAGACGAGGCGTTTCCTCCAGGTACCCCATCCCTCTCCGCAGGCATACTTTTGGCTCAGACACATGTGGGAAATGTTAGAGGAAGGAGTCCCAGTGGACCAAAAAGATGCCAGAAATGAGTGCCAAAAGACACCTTGCAGCCAGGCAGTGCCTTTGCAGTGAAATAATATATAGAAATATAAAATACGTATAAAACCTTTGCCCCAGCAAAGGGGCTGACGGGACAAGAAAGCCTTTCAGAGGGTACCCGGTCCGCTCCTGCTGCTCGCTCCTGGCTCCTTGCCTCTCTCCTTATCTCCAGGTGAGGAGAAAATTGGAACCAGTTAAGAAAACAATTACATTTTTAAAAACAGCAGCTGCAGCCGTTGCAGCAAAACCGCAAGTGCCCGAGAGGCGCTGCCTGTTCGGCCACACAAGCAGCCCAGCACCGGCCTCGGGCTCAGGAGGGACCCGTCCGCCCTGCGCTCCGCTGCCCAGAGCGCTGTGCTGGAAGTCAAAGCCCCGAAGGACATCTCAAGGGAGATATTTTACTTCTCCTGTTAGCCAGCGGCTGGGACACTTGACCCAAAACTACAGGCTGGGAACAAGCCAGCGCTCAGGCCGGCCCCGGCTTCGGCGCGAGGCGTCCCTGCTGCGCGTGTGGGGGTGGGCTGCGCTTGCACCCCGGGGGGGCCGACCCGTCCCACCTGCACGAATGGGGCAAAAGCGCTTGGTCTCCCACATCAGGGGCACAGAGGATTTTGGCACAGGCTCAAGAGCGGACAAGGGAGGTGACGGGCTGCTGCTGAGAGCTGGCTCAGGCCAGCGCGGGCAGGCCCAGTACACCCGGGAAGGCCCTGGGCTACTGCCTGGAGGTGGCAATGTGGAACGAATGGCTCGTCGCGAAAACCCCACCACTGCTGGGGCACCACTGACAGGACACCCGAGATGCTTGACATGCTCTTTGTTGGCGGCTCCGGCGTCTCATGCCTGCTTCTCCCTTGCCCTTAGTGTGCCAGTTTTCATCAGGAGGGATGCTGCGAACCGGCCCAACGGCAGCACGTCCGGGAGAGTCGCCATCTCCCGATGTCACCAACAGGGTCCCCGAAAGCGCGCTTCTCCTCTCGGGTACCACTCTCCCTGGTCTTTGAGCGGCGACAGTCGGAAGCTGCGGGATGCAGCAAAGCGAGGTCGGGGGCAGAGGGCGTTGGGGACCTCGGGGCCTGCCCCAAACGCCCCCCCAGCGAGGGCGCCGAGCGGGCAGACACCCATCCCAAGCGACCCGACCCGCCGGGGCTCCCAGCGGTGACAGACCCCGCTGCCGCCCGCGAGCCGGCAGCCTCCTGCCTCGCGCAGTGCAGGGTGGACCCTGCCACCTTCCTCCCTCCCTCCTCTTCCTCCTCCACCTCCGCGCCAGCCGGCAGCGCCAGGTGAGGGCAGCGAGACCCGTGGCGCAGCGCGGCTCTGCTCGGCACAGCGCGGTTCGGCTCAGGGGGCCGCGGCTGCCCTCGGCCCGGCCCGGCACGGCACGGCCTGGCACTGGGCATGCTGCTGGCGCTGCTGCGCGCCCCGGACAGGCACTGCACGCTCAGCCAGCTGGCGGCCGACCCGCTGCAGGGCGCCTCGCTGCCCGCCCTGGCACCGCTGCCCCAGCCCCTCTGCACCGCCCTGCTCTGCCTCCTCCACCTTTTCGCCTTCGCCGCCGTGGTGGCGGTGGAGCGCTACCTGGCCGTCGCCCACCCCTTGTCCTACCCGGCCTGCCTGACGCCCCGCCGGGCCGCTGCCCTGGTGCTGCTCGCTTGGGCGCTGAGGCTGGCGCAGAGCACACCGCCCCTCTACAGCTGGGGCCGAGCCACCTTCGAGGGGCACGTCGCCCTGTGCACCACGGACAGGACCGCCAGCGCGTCCTATGCGGCCCTCTGCGCCGCCGCCGGCTTCCTGGGCCCCGCCGGGGTGATGCTGGGCTGCTACGGCACGGTGCTGGGGGCGGCGCGGAAGCAGAGCGCCCCGGTGCACCTCGGCCCCGGCACTTCAAGGTGGCCCAGGTGATCTTCGTGACGGTGTCCTCGCACCGCCTGCGTGCGGGGCCCTACAGCCTGCTGGGGCTGGCGCAGGCGGTGGGCTTGGCCGTGCCAGCCGGGCTCAGCACCGCGGCGCTGCTCCTCTTCCTCTCGCAGTGCTGCCTGCATCCCTACGTCTACAGCTACATGCACAAGGGCATCTGCAAGGAGCTGGGGGCCTGGCTGCGGCGGTGCCCGTGCCAGGCGGCACTCCCCCCAGACGCAGCGGCATGGAGGGTGTTCGCACCCATGCTCTGTGCTGGCTTCGCTCCTTCCTGTCGAAGTCAGGGGCCAGCGTTTCACAGGACGCACCATGCTACCCTGGTATTTGCATCCGCAGTTGGCAGCATTTTGAACTAAGCACGCGCTATTGAGAAATTTAATAAGCTTGTAAAAGATAATGGGACTGTCCATATTGCAGATTGCCATACAATGAAAGGCTTTCCTTGGAGGCTTTTTAATTAAGCTTTTCCTTACTGTTTTTAGTGTATTTTATCAGCATACGTGCTTACTGATTGGGGAAATGCACATATTGTCAAAATAATCACTAAATTAATTAAATTCTCTATTTTTCTGTCAGTAGGTATTGTCTGTACATACAGCCTTTGCATTTTGCACCTCAAATCCCTTATTGTCTTGCACATAGTTCATATTTAATAGAAATGAGAATATTGACCTAACTGAGCACCCTGACAGGCGTTTAGCAGACGCTAGTTTTGATCTAAGTTTAGTTGAATTAAGCATGTCACTTTTGTACTTGAAGAGCACAGCAGCCTCAGGTTTCTGTTCTTAACTCTGAAAGCAACAGCCACGTTTCTATAGGAATGCAGCTTTTTCATTCCTGCATTCAAGGGAAAACGAATTTATTCTGATCTGACCCATATGTAAAGTAACATAAGACTGGTCAGAGAAAGAGTTACACCTGTGCTGAACTTCACTTACATAGCTATTTCCATTAGCTTCGGTGCTACAGCTCATGGGAATGAAATTAAACATCACAACATCTGGTATTTGGTCCTTCTTGGTCCTATCTCCATCAGGAAACTACATGTCTGACAGCCATCCTTTCCATGCAGTCTGTGATTAGCATGACCTGACCTTTCTCCATCCTTCTCAACAGTCATTTGCCTTCTCCCCCCTCCTTATGATCCAAAGTGCCTAATAGACTTTCTTTTAGGCCTGGTTTTCACAACTGGATCTTCATACAGTGATTGCCGTTAAAGATCTCACCCACAAGTTCCAGCAGGGACCCCACGTCCGTATTAGGGCTTAGGAGCAGGCAAGGTTTGTTTAAACTTTCCTCCAGTCCTTCACAAAAGATCTCTCGTGAATGCTCAAGCTGTTGGCATAGTAGACTTAAACAATTTCTAAACAAATTTTAGATGTGAACTTAGAACGTGTTGTCAAGTCCAAAAGCACAAATGATACAAGGAGCATTAAGTAAGACAATAAAGACAAGCTTATGGCAAAAGATGTCCTTCCCTCACAACTAATTGTGAGTGCTTCACATGTTTCCAGCTCCTCCACAGCAGCTCAGTTTAAATAGATAAGGGCATGGGCCCCATAGGCACATTGCCCTGTCCTCTCAACCCAGTTCTAGCACTCACTGTACATCTGCGTAGCCTCATTCCTGCATTCACGTTCCAAATCAGGAATGAAGATCAGGCCGCATCTGTTTAGCGCTATCCAAGCAAGTGGAATCAAATGTAAAACATCCAATACTGCAATTCCTTGTTTCTTTGAGATTCTGTTGTAACCTGTCAAGTGTTACTTAAAATATGACAAACACGACATTCTACAAAGTCTGTTGGAATTGGGTGGTTATTACATGGAAATTCTTACAACATATAAACAGATGCTTTGCTTTATGCAAGTCCATTACTGGAAGCACTGCAATAACAAAATGTAGATGCCAACACACCCACTTAGGAAAAGCTAACACTTAGCCCAATTTTTCCATTTTTCAAGAGGACACAAGAGGACAGGAAAGCTCAAGTATCTGTGAGCTGATAGGGACTGCTTTACTAAGCCCATTGCTCTAATCAGAGTAGACTTCAAGAGACAAGGGGCAGCGCCTCTCGGGCAGCGGAACCCCAGCGGCAAATTTCACACCTGTTTACTGGTGGGAAAACAACAGTGGACAGAGTAGTTAGAACATGTATCAGCAACTGTCCAATCTTCCCTGAGTTTTAACAGCTACAGTTCAGATAGTAGTTGATCATGACACTGATAGTCAGTCATGATACCACCTGTCCCAGGTCATCTTTGTAGCCTGCAAAAAAGAGTACCCTTACAAATTCATTTAAAATCTACTCAAACATACAGCCCATGGCAGACGTTAATAGCAGACGCTGGAATTCTTGCTCAGCCTCAAGTGCAATTCAAAATGTTGGGGAGCCTCTTAGAAGTCTTGAAATTCCTGACAAAAGAATGCCTGCAATTTTATAACTGAAGAGGCTATTAAAATGCTCCTTCTCATATAACCCAACGTTTAGGAGCTAGCTCTGCAGCGTAGGAAGGAAGGTTTCATCTTTAAGAACCAACCATTCTCAAGCCCAGCTAAATTCACAACTAAGTTTCCTGGCAAGCTGCACAAGCTTCTAAAGGCTAAGAACAATGAGATCCATGTTTTGGAGGGCTTACAGAAGGGGAAGGTTTTTGCTCTTTGGCAGATGTTCTTGCCCAGCAACAATATTTTGGGGAAAGTTAGAGTAAGTGCACAGCTGAGGCACAGGTAACAGCAGCAGTAGCTTCAGAAGTCTCTGCCAGTTCTGCAGCCATGGATTCCAGTTACCAACAGGTCCCTGTGCCAGCACAGATAATTTCCAGCCACACAGGGCAGCTAATAGGTGGAAGTCGTACCCAAACTGCTTATTAGCAGTATGAGACTTGAGAGCTATCAGCTGGCTGCTCCTGAACTAGCCAAACTTGTGCAATCTGTATTCAACTAGTGAAGGCCTAATTAACAGGAAAGGAGACAAGTCAGTGGGAATTGTGCAGGTTTATTTGAACAAAAAAAAAAAGTACTGACATTTTTAATAAAGTCTACATTACACTAAATGCATGTACAATTGTAAGAAGAAAAACTAGTTGTAAAGAAGGTGCGGGATAATATGTACAATCATAGTTAAGTTAAAAAATTCACATTTTACATAAGATTTACTTGACAGTCCTATGATGGTATAACTGGTGACCAGAAGAGGAAACAAAAAAAAAAACCCCAAAACACAAACAAACAAAACGCAAGAAACTTAACTGGGAGCTGTATAATGCACTTGTTGTTCAAATAAACTAGTTCACAGAATTTTTATTTGTTCTAAATCAAACTTTGGATACAATTTTCAGAATGGTTAGAATTAATCTGTTCAATGAGTATACTAATGTAAACATTTTTCCAGTGGTGCCATCCCCTTCCATAAAAACATGTATTTTATGCTGTAATCTGCTCTTCAGCTTTTACAAATTAGAATAATTATGCAGTATGTTTCTCAAGACATGGTAAAAATTATCAAACAGCAAGGGAGATATGTTCAAAAGACACTTTGAAATTCTTCAGTCCACTTTCACAACACTGTATATCTTACTTACAAACCAGAAGCAGGCAAAAAATCCAATAGTCCCTAAAATGAGAAAGTTAAAATGGTTAGTTTATCTTCCAATTTGCTCTGAGAGAAAAATCTTAAGTATTTCACAGCAGGACAGAGCATAACATTGTAATCCAGCTAACTATCCCGAATAATAGCACTTGTTAAATTTAAACAACACACATTCATCCCTAGGCTAAGTTATTGATTTAGATCAAAGATGACTCTTAGGACCAAACTGCATGATGTATATTTAAACCACTGAAGGTAATGATCAAACACGCTGCTATAACACCACCAGCAAGCACACAAGCACCATTTAAGAAACTGACTTTCATACACATGCAAAGTCAACACCTACCTGAAATCATTCAGGGTTTTTTAGATTACAGTTATTTCAAAGCCAGCTATGAGTTATGCCATCGAATATGACCTTGGGAAAAGTCATGTGGCCTGTTCCTCTGTTCATCCTGTTCTATCTATGTGGACATAATACTCAAGAACAGTGACCTCCTTGCTCTGTACATCCTGTTACTTCCTTTTGCTGCAGCTATGCTCTGAGCACTGTAGCAGCTGGGAGCAAGCATCACATGAAACTAGCAGTGACAGGCTCAAACCAAAACAAATAATCTTGTATAATACATATTCAAGTTGTGGATTTTCTTGCCATAGGTCGCTGTAGATACTAAAAATGTACACTGGTTTAGAGGATTGCACGAATTCATGAACAAAGAAATCCAAAGGCTATTAATTACAGAGATATTATTTCAAGTGCTCAGAATACCTTGAGCTGCAGCTGCTGGGAAGCTGGGAGAAAGTACCTCTACATACCTGCCCCTGTTCTCATACCTGCCCCGGGGCATACTGCAGTTTGACAGGGTGTTGGGGTAGCAGACCTGGATCTGGCTTGGCATAGCCTTCCTTGGTTTCTTACTAATCCAGTTCTGCAGTCATCCAACCCAACAGTATGGGGGGTGGGGGGGAACAACTTCTGAAGGCACTTTGGCCATATGTGAAGTCCTATGGCTTGACTTACCACAGTACAGAGGAAGAGGATGGAAACGAGGAAAGATAAAAACGAGGAAGATGAGGAAGCGACATGAAGAGAATAGCCTATATCAGCTTTTTTTTGTTTTTAAGCTGAAGAATGAGTCTGTGGTTTTCCCCCAATAGTCACTATTATACAATTGCAAAAGATGTTGTCCGTTGCATTTATTTGAATTTCCTTAAGAACTTGGTACTCAAGGAGACGATAGCTTTCATAAAAATAATTAAGTCTTAAGCCTCTCTAAGGAGAGTGACACATTGTTCCACATGCTTTTACCTGTGGGTAAATTGTGACACAAATGTTAAGCCTGACCAGCTAAAAAAGGAAGGTGTCAGTTTTGGCTGAAGTAGCTCTCAAAGACACAGCCGTGTGACAGCCTTTACCAGCTACACTAGCCTCTTGCAAGATCGTGCATTCAGCACCATCAGATCTACACGCATAGTTTTCTGTTTGTACAGCCCATGTTCAATATCAGCTCCAACTTTTTTCACTCACTCCTCTTTCTTTGTGAGGTTCTCTATTAAGCATTTGCCTTTTCTTCATTCATTACATTTTCTGTCCTTCAGAGCACATCTGCACATTTGGTAATTGAGAAACCTATCTTTGGATGCTGATTATCTATATGTCACTTCTCATGTCCTTCGTGCTGCCATGTATATTTGGGGCTAAAGGCTTTTTGACAGCCTACTATTATGCACCACAGATTATCCTTTCCCTCTGAGTTTGCAGTTATCTCTGAAACAGTAGGAGACAGCAGATTTACTGCTGTCGATAGAAGATCAGACACCAACCACAGAAGGAATTTAATTCCTCTGTAGGCTTGGCAACACTAAGTCTTTACAGTTTACGGTCAATTCTCCCTCCTTCCTACTGTGTCCGATACTCCAATATCAGCATTGTTACTCTTAGCCTCACCCTCATGTTTTTTTCCTGATAATGGTTCTCAGCACCTGCTTTCTAGTTTGTATAATACAGCCCACTTTGAGCCTTTTAAGCCTTTGAAAAGTGTTTCTTCCTAATGCTTAACAGATGAGGTATCTTTAAAATCTATCTGCTGTTCTTCAACAAAATTGCAATATCATAAGGTAAAAATTGCAACTTTAACATGAGAATTACAGCACACTTTTCTGATCACGCTATAACTTAATACAGGAATATACTCTAAAACCACAGTGTTTTCCTCCAATCCTTGTCACTTTGAATCTTTCTGACACAGCAGCTTTCTATTACATGGCCTCATTCATGGCAGAATCTGCAGACTTCAGGCTCTGAATGGGCGTTTCATCTACAAACAGATTTTCACAGGTTTCAGTAACACTGATTTTCAGCATCCCTCCTAAAAAGAGCCTGTTCAGTACAGCCTCATGTAGTCACTGCCATCTCTGTCAGAAGAGTTTCCTTCTGTTTTTACTTTGGCAGTGTTTTATTCACACATCTGCAAGTTAGGGTTTACCAGTACGGTAATGCCTTCTTCCCTCCCAAAAACAAATGTGTCCTACAAATTCTGGATGTGGACAGCTCTACGGACTAGAAACTTTGAAAAAGGGCACCAAACTAAGAATCCCATTATGTGGCCGAAGTACCCCTCCTAATAGTATATTCTGCACTAAAAAGATCAGAATGGTTTGAAAGATGCTGGCAGAGTCACAGCCAGGTTGAAAATCCACCTCGGGGGCGGAAGAGGGAATACAGCGCCTGGCTCCACTGAAATTCAGTGTTTTTTCCACCTCAGATCTGCAGGCGGATTGGGATTCCACGAACTGCTTCCAAGAGGTCCACAAAAGGTAATTCAGTCAAAAAGCAGGAGTTTCCTGTGCAGGAGTACATATCCCAATCTGAAAGGGATCTGCAAATGAGTAAGGATTGGGAAAGGAGAAGAATAAGTCTGACCTAATTTAGCTCCTTTGAAAATCCTAGCCAGAATAAGTTTTCTGCATTTTAGATCAATTTGCAAATTTGCCATTTGTTCCAAATCTCCTATTCCAAACTTTAGCACTTCATGCAGAAAAGCATCAGCACACTGAATATTAAGCCAGTGCTGACTCATACTGCAGGTTCTCAGATTCCTCATTTAACTACTCTAAGGCCAGTTTTAAATTGCAGATAAGAATATTATCACAGTTTCCCTCAACTGTAACTTTACCCATTAAAATTGCCATTGCTAGTTGCACTATTTAAAATACTGCTTTGTCATCTGAAATGGCAAGGTTTTCAAAGTGTGTTTTCTTGAAGAGCATACTCAGCTCTTGAGCCCTTTTCCTTACCAAATTTAAGAATCATCTACCTCCTTAGAACAGCAGGACTGTTTAGATAAGTTGTAACCACCCAAGGATCCTTCTCATGACATTTGTTTCTTTCAGCATTCAAACTGAAACCAAAGTCTTGAGGCACAATCAGCAAGGAGCCTACCTCTCTGCCTTACTGCTTCACAGTAGTGAACACAGACAGAAAACAGACATTCACCAGACCTTTTTTAAAAATCCATTAAACAAATTCTAACAGTAAGTGCTTTCAAGAAACATTGGTTCAAAGAATTGAACTCTAAAATTATTTTGATAGTCTACACCTCATTCCATTATAAGGTTTTTACAGCTTTAATAAGCACATCTCTATCAAACAACACAGCACCAAGACAGCAAGTCTGACAGCAATTGCCCTAAAGAGGCTGTAAAATCTGATGAGATTTTTTTTTTTTTTAAATCCAACATTATGAATGAATTTTTAGGCTAATGTTTACTTTAATGGATCCTAACCACCATACAGCTTAGGTTGTATGAAAGAGCATTTGAAGGACATGCATTTAAGAATTTGCTGGGGGGAGGGCAGCAAATCTTTACTTTTCCCAACTGAGTGATATTTTAAGATTCTGCCTTTTTAAATAACCCCTAGTAGTCTAGGAAACTGATGTCATCATAGTGCACTGCCACCCACTGTATATCAATCCTCATTCTAGAGGGGCACATCTAAAAAATCATTTTTGTGGGAGCTGTTATAAAAAAAAAAAAAAAAAGAACCTGGCAGTCAAGGTGTCTTGAGTAATTTCTCTAGTCAAGAAGCAAAATACATCCAACATATCCCTTTATCCTTCTTAGGGAGACACTGATATCTCAATTGTTTCTTGATCTTTTGTCCTCCAGTTCCTGTATTGTTGAATACTCTGCTCTGTAACCTATACCACCACTCAGCAACAGTTTTCTAGTATACAGAAAGAAGATCGCAGGCTAGCATCTAACTGGGTAAAAAAAGTTACTACTAAACTAGTTTAATTTGAATTCAGTATTAAAAACAAGATTATCACAGAGTAATACCAAAATACTTTAAGCAGACTGTTCTATTCTACTCATGTCTTCTAGCTTGATTGTTTAATGAAGGAAAAAAAGAATTCAAAGCACGAACAGATTGTAAGAAAGCAAACAGAAAAGCACTCTGCGCTTGGCTGATACTTCTTATGTGCCTTAAAAGCTCTCTGTATCATACTGCTTTCAATCACTGCACAGTGGTGGGTGCTTCAGAATCTCAGATTCTAAACACAATCTACCCAGAAGATCAAAACTCAATTTTGAAAATGGCATTATCTCACGAGTGAAAGTGATGTTCAAAAATAGAGGTCACTGTAAAGCACCATGCTTTGATGACATTCAGCATTTTTTTTTATCCTCTAGCATGAAATGCGTGTAATCATGTAACTATCCCTGTTCAACCAGACTGAGTACTTTTTGAAAAAATAACTACACTTTGTACATTAAAATCGTCTCATTTGAGCACGCATGCTAATTGTTAAATTTCACCAGTCAGATTATATTATTGTCACTGTTGCCATGAAAGCATTCAGTTCCTATTTAGTTATTCGTTATGATCTCTTTTGTAATATCCACAGTAACACAACATGCTGCTGTGTAGGAGGTATTAATGCTGCCCTTTATATTTCTGTCACAGTTGCTGAGACCTAATATGCAAGAACACTGAAAAACAAAATACCTACTGCTAACTTAACTGGAACAGATCAAGGTCCCAGTTTTGGGAGCATACATACATACAGGAAGAAAGCTATTACCGCAGGCAGTATGTAGAGTTATGTTTAAGTAAACTCCCTCACCTCCACAAACTTGGGAAGGACTGAACCTTTACTTTTCAAAGTAAGTGCTTTTTCAAAGTAAGTGCTTTACTTTTCAAAGTAAGGAATATTCTACAATACAAAGCAGAAAACATCTAACTTTGCTTGAATCGTCTAGCTATAGTAGCTCACATCTCAGCACCAACTGTCAAACTAAACAGGGGGATGAAATTTATCACAGCATTCCACATCAGCAAGGTTTATTATATAATGCACACAGCTAATCACTGGAAAGACAGAAGGTATTTGATTCAACTAAAAAAATAAATAAAATGACCACATAGCAGCTTTCTTCACGAACTGTAAATATGTAAGTAAAGCATAACCAACATGAATGTACTTCTATTAAAAAAGCCTGAAAAAGTAAGTGGCACAGTTTATTATTGTACTTTTCGGGCCTCGCGAACCTCCACATCAAGAACTCCAGCATCAGCACATCTGAAGCTTTTAATATCATTCCAGCAGCTGCCATGACAACTTCAATTATTGTTTTATACATGAAAAGGATATTTTTAATTCTACCAATTTGCATCTTGTAAGTGAAATTGGAACTGGCAGAACAGCAGCTGGCCTATGCTAAAACCCAGACAAGCATTAACATATCACTGTAGTTTAAAAACAATTAAATATTCTTTACTGCAGATTTAATATATATAAAAATTATAAAAATTAACATAGTAAATATCAATATATACATAATAGAGGACATCTGGAGCTTATCTGTTTTGCCAGGATTAAAGTGCACATTTAACTGGCAATATGCCAAATTCTATTTTTGCCTTCTAGTAACTAAGAATTAGAAGAACTAAACCTTTCCTGTTTTTCGTATTTTAAAGACAGTGAAAACTACCAAACACGTATTTTAAAAAATTTTTTGATATACACACAAACACAAGTCTAAATAACAAACAAGAATAAAAATCTAGCAACAAATCCTAGTTACTGTTATTAAATATAAACTTTACAGTATATTTGCTTTGCTCAAACACATGCAGTAATAGTCTTCAGTATTTTAGTATGAACAACGCTTTTTTTTGTCACGCGTTCATTCAATTTTAGAGGCAAAAAGATGAAAGAGGTCCTTCTCACTGCTGAACTGGAAAGCTTTATAAGTCTGATGCTAGTATCTTTGTTTTTATTAGTTATTTTAACCCCCTTGTTGCAGTTAAAGGCTAGCTAAATGATGCATTCCATGAAGCCAACACAAAATATTTACAGCAAGTTTCAAAAAGCAGGTAGAAGATATTCAGAAGCAACATCCTGAACCATTATGCCATCCACACAGAGATCCTTCATTACAGATCTTAGGAACAAATGCAAAGGTTGGTTTTATGAATAACTTACTGTATATGTACTAGGCATTTCCACCACTTTAATACATGAAGTCAGATCTGCTATATATCATTCCATTTAGCATCTTGAAAGTACTAAAACTACATATACAGCCTTGGCACAATGAACAGCAACATGAGATGCTCCTGGCTATGCATAAGGCTTCTAATTTCACCTTATACATGGTAAATCTGATACAGGTGTCCCACATTCCACCTCAAAATTATAGTTTGAGTCGAATGCTTATGAATATTGGACAAATTATGCAGAAGAGGCATAGTCTGCTTGAGTAACATCAGAAGTCAGTTTGAAATATGACTTTCCATTTTTGGTAGTTCAACTTCTAAGACATTCCTACAGTTAAGGTACGTTCCTGTCATTAAGTGGTACCACAATTCAGCAGGTAAAGACCAACTCTCTCTAACAGTGCTAGATTTCACTATTGTGAAGAGGCATATCTTTCAAGTACCATCCTGCTTCACTCGGTAATGAGTGATAGTTGAAAACATCTTTTATTCCCCATATGCCAAGTACAATGTCTCTAACTATAGAGCTTCTAGAACTGATTATGAAATCCAGAATAAAGTAAAGAACCCCTGCTATCAAAGTGAACAAGGTGGGAATTTTGAAAATATCATGGTTTGAACTCACTGCTATTATAATATGCAATAGAGGAAAATTAATTACATTATAAAAGTAATTTCAGGTTAGACAAAAAACCTCAAAAAATATCTTGCTGTGATGCGTGGTTTCACAAATCACAAAAATAACTGTCAGGAGACTGATAAGTGATATTTAATATTTCAGATGTTTTAAATTTCACCTAACATTTGTTATTTCACTCCAGCTACAAAATACGCAAAAGCAGAAGTCAAATACTGAAACCCCTGCATTTTCACAGCAACTGCTTTACTTACCTGTGAAAAGGAAGAAAATCAAGACCATGATCAATGTATAACCAAAGTATAAAATGGTGCTAGCAGTGCCCGTTATCTGGAGTTTAGAGAAGAAGTAATGAACTGCATAGATAAAGAGATATACAGCTGTAAAGCTGCTCGTTAAGAATGATCTCCACCACCAATGATAATCCTGAAAGAAATAATAAACCATTCAGTAAAAGACCCCATAAAGAAAATAAAAGATAAATCATGTTTTGCCTCCCTCCTCTCCTGCAGCATCCAAACAACAACATTAAACAAAGAACAAGAAATCAAAAAACAAACCCCCCAAAAGTCAACTTGAAACATCTTCCCCCTTTCACATGCATGGTTTTCTATGACCATGCCAAATAATAGCATCAAGCAAAGTCTGAAGTTTTGCACAAAGCAAGCCTTTGTAGCAGTTTCCTCACTCGGGCTACTTAACGAACAGAAACAGTACCACCACGAGGTTAATGCTGATGTCCAATTACCTCTAGAAACATACTAAGAGTTTATACAGTTAGCTATAGTACTAGTGGGAAAAACTATAAGAACTTTTTAAAGTAAAAGGTATGTTTCAGAAGAGCAGCTAGCGTAAAGCATGTCGAGGGTGTAAACAACTGATGTATAGATACTGACAAAATAACCAATTTACGGTGCCCAGCATAGCACAGAAGTTCTTGTGAATACTTCAATTACTTTCACCCCTAACATCTTACAGCTAAAAGTGGTAATTTTGTCAAAACTGTGTGTTTTACCTCTGCACACAAATGGAAGTAGCACAGCAAAACTGTAGCTTCAGAACAGGTAATTAGAAGAATTATAAAAACTAGGAAGAGGAAACCAAACATGTAGTACATCTGATGAGACCTAAAATAAAAAAACAACAGTATCATTTTTGGCTGAAGTTCTCCGAGTTAGTTTACAGTTTTACATGGCCAAAAGTTAAGCTAATTTAAAAAAAGAGAGAAAGAGAGGCTGGCATGTGGGGGTGGGGGGACAGCTTTTCTTTTTAATACCACTTCTGGCAGATTCTGAAAAATTTTTTATTCTTGTCTGCATTTACTTTGTAAACATGCATCCACAGAATAACGCTAGAAGTCCTCAACTGTACTTCTCAGGAAATAAGCTTCTATGAGGTTTTCATGGAGAACAGCTATGGACAGTTTCCATCAGAGATGCTTCTACCATTTCAAGTCTTACTGTGGAAAGGACCTTAAGTTTCCCTGACTCTTGCATCACCTATACTCCTTCCCTAGTTACAACATACGCTTCCTTTCTACTAGAGCAGCTAAATTTTCCAGGTGTCTTTGCAGCACCTCACTACATCCAGTCAGGTGCTTCTCCACTCCAACTCTATCCACAGGTCAAGTCTTATTCCAGTCCAAAGGTTAACCAAATACTCACAAAAATAACTAAATACAAACATTTCCCTTGAATTTATTTTTAATCTAGTTGCTCTCAGACGAGAGAAGCAACCAGGGCAATTTTACTGACTGATGAAGGTAACAATTACAGCAACATAAGACTTGCCAGAAGGAGCATAAGTTGCACATTCCCTCCTTGCTAGCCATCTGCAGGAGAAGTCATGAGAAATAGTTCAGGAATTCAATACTTTCAACTACAAAAGTCCACAGTGTACCTCTTTGTCAGCTGATTATGTTTTCTAGCATAGTTATATACACAGTTACTATTTTACTTTGAGACTAAGGCAAAAAGGCTAAAAATTTTTGTATTTAAAAATTTATTCAGAAAATTGTTCTGTTAGCAATTTCAACATAGACAAAACATACCTCGTCAAAAGAACTGGCACGTTAAGAAAATATTACATATTTCATATTTACATTGTGAAAATTATGAAAGATTGCATTCATTTAATTCTGAAAGTATATGCTTGACTAGGCTTTGACAAGACTGACGAGTGATATGGGTGTTTTGGGGTTTGTTTTGTTTTTGTTTTTTGTTTTTTTGTTTTGCACAACATAGAATCCCAAAACCTTGACCTGATTTAACAGCTGAAGCAGCTATATCATATTAGTTTCATAAATCATAATATAGTTCCATAACAGATTAGGTTTCACCTAAGCACAACAGCATGTTTGTGCTGTTCAGAGCCTGAAAGATAAAACAAGACAACAGCATTCTAATTTCACACTTCACAGCTGTCAATAGGAAAAACTAGATTTATATTTTCTAAGCATAGGAATACACACACAGATTCTGGAGACTTCACAAAAGTCTGCAACAAGATCAAAAATTTTAAGAATTGGTTTATATCTCATATTCATTGTTTTGGGATGTCCAAGCTCACTGTGTGTTTATCATCAAATCAGCCTAATTAGAACAAAAACAGTGATACTCACCAGATGCTATTCAGAATGAAAAAAAGCTGAATAAAAATACAGCCAAAGGGCAAGATGCCACCCATTATGATGCCAGGCAATGGCTTCGTGAAAAAGGACTGTTCCGGAATCTGGCGAGGAATCTGGTTTGTACGAACTGGATGTTCAATAGGCTTTGAAAGAAATTAATATGATTAAAAGAGAAATTATTTCATCATAAATTACTTTCCCCAGGTATTAAGTACCTAAGCCTAACTCTCCTGTTATTTTCATCCATAAACCATCACAAGGAAAAAAAATTATCAAGCCAAAGAACTGCAAACCTGCTATCCATCATTAGGAAAAAAATACATATTTTTGACCCTCCAACTATTGGTCATTAAGCAAATCAGAACACGAAGGAAAAATCTGTTCCATCCATACTGTGTTTTTTTTTCTTCTTCTTTTTCTTAATTGTCTGGCTTTACCTCAAACTACTGAAGTACAAATAGAGCAAGCAAGATTGCTAGAAGACTATCAAATTCTTATTCTGAATGCATGTTCAGAACAGGGTTTAGTATGACATTATGAGACTATACTCAGTTTCAGTTTAAAAATCATGAGAAACTGAAACATCATTTTACAATCATAGGGTCATAGACATTTCAACGAAACCAATACTTGTAGGCTTAGAGATTCAATGTCTCAACTGCAGAGGAGAAGTATATTTCAAAATTGTATTCAAAGAGCCCTACCTTCTCTTTGAAGCCAAAATATGCACCGACAAAGGTTAAAGGGACTGAAATTCCAAACCACATGGCTAGGATAGCAACCAAAGTGCCAAAAGGGATGGCAGCTGAGGATCCTTTCACCCACAGAATAAGATTCATAACAAAGAAGTCAGCAAAGACAATCCTGAAAAGAGATCAGAAAAGATATTGGAATATTCAGAAAAAAAATAAAATTTAGTATTAAAAACATGAATCTGTAAAGAATCTGTATCAGAAAAACGTAGCTTCTCGTCCTCTTTCATTCTGTAATAGTCCTGGACAGTCTCAGCAGTAACTCACTAGGCGAAGGTCTCATCATGCAGTTAGTGTAGAAATGCTTGCTAAACCCAATGCCTCTAAATTCAAGTATCGGTGGTAAAGCCACTATTTAGATAAAGACTCTACACGTAAAACCAAAAAAGTAACAGAAAAAAATTATACTCTAAAAATGTATATAAAGTGTGCTAAAAACTCCTCTTATCTGAATCACCTTTCCCATCATGGACAGTCATTTAATTCCTTCACATAGCTGCTTTCTAATCAGAACGTTCTTTCTGCAAAATACATTCAGTCATAGCAAAATCTAGTATTTAGCAGTCCACAAACCAGTCTTGCAATAAACATATACCATGCTATGGTTTGTGTCATAGCAGCATGGCTCCAGAGGGATGGACTAAAGAAAGCTCTTCCATACGAGAAGAATCTTTGTATTAACATTTCATGTAATTACACAGTTACACAGTCCACACCTTCGGAAGATTCAAATAAAGACGGCATGAGTTTCAGCAGGAACTGATTCAGTTAGTAAGCCTGTAAGCGCCTGGTGGAGCTGAACCTAAGCTATTTTTAGGACAGTATTTACTGGCTTCAGTCAGCAAGAAGCCTTCCACTTCCTCAAAATGCATGAGAGGCACAAGCTACCCAGCAATTCTTAATCTCTCAAGAGTAGCGTTGTAAACCCGAGTTCTTCTCTTCTCTAATAACGTGCACGCGCCCTTCAAACTGAATCCACATCCAGCTCCACTCACCATTCGAGCACGTAAAGCTTCTAAAAATTATTCAAGATACATATATGTATCTAAAAACTTCAAGATTTATCAGACAGTTATGGCATGTCTCCAGCCCAATTCTGCCTTCCTCAGCTAAGTGCACCTGCTTGGTTTTCTAAACATCCTGGGAAATACTAGAAAACAGCTCCAAAAAATACGATGAAGATTTCAAACATCCCATTCTGAAAACAAAGCACAACGCACTGCAAGGGAGCCCCGCGTAAAAATCTGCTTGAATTTCCATTACTCATGCATTCAAAGATGCAACAGAAAAGAGTCAGTCTCAGGAAAGGTCTCTACCCACCCTCATCATTCTCCGGGTTTTGTTTTTGTTTTTTTAGAAAAGCATTCCTGAGGCAGAACTTACACTGCCTGCAAGAGCCCACACATACTCTTATTATATTTAATTAAGAAAATAAATAAAGGTGGGGAGATCAGAGCAACAGGCAGGCTCCTTTTCTCCTTAGAGAGGCCTAACACCTGCCAAAACTATTTCAGGGAATAAACTTCTAAAATAAACACACCCAAGCTATTTCTCACGTAAGCATCTTGAGTTGACTTTTATTTTTTCAAACAATTTTAAAAGTCTTGCTAATCTTTATAATCTGCCCATGCTTATAACACAGACCTCAATTACCCCCCTCCAAAGTTAGGAAAAAACAACGTTCCACATATGAACTCCCATCAGTCTACTGAGACCATAACTGCCTTTGGCTGTTTATGATATTATGCAAATTCACTGAACTAGCATCGTGTAATCAAGACATCTGTTCCTATTTTACCATCCCCAATCTCTTTACTCCCTCTGTGAAACTAAATTTCTTTGGGAGTTTAAATGATCAACACGATATTTTGTCCACAGATAAGTATTTTCTTCCCTTCAAGAAAGTGTCTAAGTGACAGCAGGGAGACTGGAGTACATTTTGCTTAGAAATAAGATTTCCACACAGAAATACAATACTCAACTGTTATCAAATACATTACCTTTCATTTGATCAAATTCTATTTTACTGAAAACTAGGTCATGTTTTATCCATTCTACTTTTTGGCAGAAATACCTTAAGAAGTGATTTATAATCTTTTCTGCAACCTTTGCCAAGGACATATGTCAAGGGATAGCTTCACATACCCAAGGTTACAACCTAGAAATATGGAAGGTTTGCAGAAGAAATTAGCTTCTTTCCCCGTTTCCACACTGACCTCATTCTCATGAAAGGTTATGAGAGCTATGAGAGAATGAAAGGTAGGAGAGCTATCAACCTTTCCCAAGCACAAGTGTTGGCTGTAAACTCTATGATAAACACTATACCAATCTCAGAAACAGGACACTGCCTACATTTACAAAAAGTTGCAACCAGCTTAAGAGAATCTCTGCATTATTCTCACCTGGAAGCATACTAAGCTTCTCCAAATTATTACCTGGTTTGGATTAAGATTTATTATCTATTAAAAATAGAGCTATATTGTTGAAGATAAGCCTTCCTAAGCAACATTTTGCAACAGGTCACTAACAAGAATTCCAAGATCACCAAAAGCAGCACATCACACTCAGAAGTTATTTCTGTACCGATAACTTATGGGTTACGATAAGATGCTCCATGCAGCTCACCATCTCTATATCCTGACTTTGCCACTGAAGTAGGCCTCATAAGCTAGATGTCTTTAAGCTCTGAAAACTAAACGTTATAGAAATCCAGAAAAAAGTTTATGGAAGTGGCCCAAAACTGGACTCAAAGCACTGAAAGGACCAGGCTGCTGTGGTCTACTTCTTTTGGCCTTCAAGCATACAGGGAAAATGACCTTTCCAAAGAGCAGCTGTCTGCATTAGAGGACTTTAAGTTACCTTTAACACAAATTCCAACAAAATACATTTACATTTTAGAATAGTCATATCTCAAGACAAAAAAAAAATCCCCAGATTTGCAAGCTTTCTGAAGGAGATTTTCCTATTCATTTATAAGCCATACAGAGCCCCCATGTTACATTTCATAAGCAACAGTCTTTCACCACCTTTAAGGATGTTTTCTGGTATAACAGCATATAGCTATTTTCTTCAACATTGTTTTTTTTAATTGATGCTTCCTATATCCTTTTCAGTAAGTTAGGCAGGAGAAAACACTGATGCTATAACTAAGGTGATAGAGGTTCTGCCTACAGGGCTGTCAGTATTAATGTCATTGCAGGCAAAGAGATAACCATGCTGTTTTAAAATTGTTAACTTAGCAGCAACAGACACAGAACAGAGCGTAGCACTAACTAAATTATCTTGCTGAGAAACAGTAACTGCCGTTTAGATATCCCCATTAAACCCACATCTCCCACGTTACTCTCCAGGCTGAACTCTACATATGTTGCGACCAACTTTGAGAATAGGACATCTCCCTGTTTACAGAAAAGCACTACAGACATGCTAAAGTTACTGCAGAACTACATACCACTTAACGAACTGACCCTTCCTATTAATAGTTAAGACAGGATTATCTAGAGCAGACTCAGTGCTGTGGTACTGAATTAAAATTACCCCATCGTTATACCCAATGTTCTAGCGCACTGGTTCTCAAAGGCTGCGATGCTACCTTACAAGAGAAGGACGCATCATTCCTCCCAACCCCATAGCCGATTATAAAACAAACAGGATGCTAAGAAGCTATGTTCTGGAGTACAGTGTTCCAAATATCAGAATCCGGTGTCATTTATGTTCAAAAGATAGGCTACACATGGAAGGTACAGCAGTTAGGAGAACAACGAAGAAAATAACCCCACAAACAAGTACCATAGCAACAATTCACTCTTTTCCCCTCCCTTCCACATCAGATTAATTTATACTGAAGAACAAAGGGCGGGGGGAGGAAGAGGGGAAACAATACTAACCCAGGGCAAAGCAGAGCTGTAAGCAAAACATTTGTCTTCCACTTCTCGCCTCTAAACGCTGAGGGGAAAAAGTAAAAACAATTTCAAGTTGAGCACTTTTTCCAACTGTTTTAGTTAGACAACAAGGAGCAGATTTGCTATCTGAGACATCAGCTCCAGTCTGAGGCTTATATTAAGCCCAGCAATTCTGAATTTAACCTGCTGTATCATATTAAACAAATGTTTATACTTACTCTTGTACATTCTAGCAGACACATAACCAGCTGGAGTTCCCAGTAAGACCCACAATACAACTGCACAGGTCATCAAAGCACCACGGTTGGCAGGAGAAAGAAAACCAAGGCAGGCTAGAACTAAAGATACAAAAAAAATTTAGTCATTTCTCAACACTTGTCAAATTCCCCGGTAACATATACCACTATATAGATTTATCACTCTCACTGGCAGATATTCAAATGAAGATGATACGTGTAAGCCCTCTTACGAGCGTACCCCTAATCTCAATGCCTTATTCATAAGAAAGGACTATGTTATTTCCATTTTGTCTTTTAAGAGGAAAGTTTCTTGTAGCTAAAAGACTGAAAAACAAAACCCCACAGAGGGCTGAACAATGAGCTTGAACCAAATTTCCTGATGAAAAATTTACTTTTGAGATCCTACAGTGCTCCTGTAAACATATATGGTCATATGGTCACAACTCATACACATTATGTAACAGAAGTTTACCACGTGGCATAAAGGACATCCAAGTACAGTAGGTCTAGAGAAATCAAAAACTTTGACAAATCTAAGTTGGTTGTTTGTTTGTTTAGGGTAGGAATCAGTGTGAAGATAAAACATCTTAAGAGTACGGATTTTGGAATTTGCTTGAAATTCCAAAAAAAGGCTCTCGGTCACTACGATGGGTAACACCTACCCTCAAGAACGTGCTATCTTGAAAATAAACCTCTCTATTAAAGGAAGGTTGCCTGAGTCTGAACTAATTGAGGAGGCTAACTTGGAGAGATTCTTAGAAAAGTTTGTCAGTGAGCTCTAGGGGGAAGTTTCCTTTTAACAGAAAAAGGATTCGCCTTCCTTTCTATATCGCTCTGGTGGCACAGGAGACAATTGCAGTTGAAAGTAAGTTACAAAGAGCTCTGACCTATAACAAAAGACAAGTCTACCAAGAAACAAAAGGTTAGGTTTATATTAATCCTATAGTATCACATAATGAATAGAAAAAAAAGAGATTCTGGGGTAGCACTGAAAGACGATACTGACTAGAAAAAGAAAAAAGTGCAGTTTGAAAGAGTCTTCCTTTGTACATAAGTATCAGCATACTTCCCAATTTTACTGTACAGTAAGAAAAGGAACAGGGACATTAACAGATAACATATAACAAGACACTGATTGTGGCAGGTTACAACATCACACATGTATCTAGCTACTCACGGCAAGCTCACTACCTTATCTCAGTGTTGTATCAGTATCATTTCACCAGCATGCATTCTAGCTCTTATTTCTATATAGCTGCAGGCTGTTGTGTCAAATGTATTAGATAGAAAGTGTTCTGAAAACATTAAAGCTTCGATTAGATGTCTTTGAACTTGTATTATTGGATCCTGGGATAATTTACAGCATGAGAAAAACTTTGTTTTTGTTTTTTTAAAAGAAGCTTTTAACAGCAAAGTTTCATTTCTACAATTCTGAAGAACCTGAATTAGTCCATACACCACATTCTAAACATTACCACTTAATACATTACTGAAACCAGATTATTGTTATGGAATAGCATTAATGTTTTCCTTTGTAACAGGAAGGACTTCACTTCCAAAAGAAAGCTTCTATCATTTCTTGCATAATGCTTACGCAGTGCTCTTATGCTATTATTCTATACACATCACCTTAATAAGCTAAAGTTACTTACATAAAGTAATAAATGTCATAATGAAAATTTGCGTTCCTTGACCCAAAAAGACAGATAGTAACATTCCCTTCCTTGGAGGTCTAAAAACATCTCCATGAACCAGCTTCCAGCCAAATTCCTCTTGTGCATCTTCCTGTATAAAACCAACAGTGTCATTAGCAAAGATACATAATGCTCTAGTGAATTTAATACAAGCAAGATGGGAAATACATATTAAGAGTTTGATTAACTTTCAATTTTGTTCCAAAGACAGACTAATTACATTGATTCATCACTCATTGATTTTATAACCCCCTAATGGTTCACTGAAAGAAAAAGGCAGAATTTATCATGAAAATCTTCATCTTTTAGAGTGAGGAAAAGAAACAAACGATGTAATTAGTCAAGACCATGAAACATAACTCTAAATATAAACTGAAACAAAGCATTTCACTTAATTTAACTTGGATTATAGCATTTCAATCTGGTTCAAACATTTATCTTTTCTTGCTTCCATTACAAAACATATCAGTCTCAATGACAACACTGAAAAAGAATGAAGTGGTCTGTTCCCTCCGCTCCAGAAGAAAGTTTGCTCCCTACAAATCACTAAGCATTCCTTGCCCCACTGCTGAGAGGAGAATGGATGGAGCGGGGAGATCCTCAGTGCAGCAGCATTAAGGAACCACTGCTGAAGAATAAAGCTTTTCTATGAACTTGCTCAAAACAAAACACCTCCCCCCAACAAGAAAAAAACCATGAATACCACACTTTTGCTCACACAGTTAAAAGCTGCAGGTTTCAGTGTGTGTAGTTTGTTGTGTGTAGGTCAGTGGACTGTTTAACACTAGAATTACAGCACACAAGAAATGGGGCACGAAGGAAGACCGACCAAACTGGCAAATGACACAGAGTAGCTTAACTTACGACAGATTCTCCAATTTCTTTTTTTTTTTTTTTTTTTTTTTTTAAATCTTGTATCTTTTTCTTCCCTATGTTGGTACCTCTGCTTGCACTTTGTTGACAAGAAATCTCTCTCATAAGTCTGATATGTATTAATATAAGAAAGTTAAATTAGTCCCCTAATCATGCGATCATGCAACTTTGATAAAAACTATGTCTGCCAAAGAGCTGGTACCAGGAATCTAGGCATGAAGAGACTACACTAATTCCAACACTCACGTACTTTTCCAGGAAAGAAATACTTAGTTTTGTTAAGAAGCATTCAAAAAAACAAAAACAAACCATGGCCCCCAAACTTTCCTATAATACACCAATTAGTTCAACTTCAGAAGATGAAAAAGTTTTTGAGTTAGGATAGTAGAAAGACTTTCCAGATTTAAGTGAAGAAAAAAAGAATTCAAAAGATTACCACCAGAAGCAAATTCTTATTTGTTTACAAAATGGTGAATGCCAAAATAAATAAATGCTTAGCATTTTGGTTCCTGGCAGAATGAGGTAAGCGTACAAACATGGAATGGTTTAACCAGTAAAGAAGTTGGAATTAGATTTCCTATTAGCAACTAATCTGGTAAATGCACTCTCAAAACAAACAAACAGAACTACCCCCAAAAAACACATATGGTTTTAACACAAACTTTAAAACGTACAACTGCATAGTAAATTTTTTTTTTAAAAGGAATCAAGCTGGACAGATTGAGACTCTTGATTTACCTTCTATGGGTCCATGGGCCAGAGTGCTCTTCTCAAGACTGAATCTTTAATAAACCCTTCCATTACATGTCCAACAGCTAAGAGTCAAGAGTTTTTTTCCAGATTTTTGTTTAGAGAATTAGACAGTATTTTATACTGTTAACCTTCAGAGTTTAAAGATAGGGATAAAAATTGCATAACTAATCCAAGTAAGAAGCTTCCTTTTACAGTGACAAAAATATTTTAGGAAAATCTAAAATACTTCTCTTGGCGAATATGCTAGAAATCACTGCTATTAAAAAATTATAAATAAATTTTCCAACCTCTAATTTCATATTATTTGTATGATTAAAGCATATCTTGTAACAGGGGTAGTTTTTAGTGATTTTTTTTTTTTTAATGTCATTTTATCTTCAATCTTCATCACCAGCTAGGCAAAATAAAGAACGCCATTTTGTAAATGTGAATATAGAGATAATACAATACACTTTTGAAAAGATACCTGTAACACGACGAGAGTTTTGCTAACACATTTTTAAAGGATGCAAATTTTGATAGAGGTGTACCAGAGCCAGTGCATTGTTTATAATGGAAGTCTTGTCGGTACAAGTACCAGACATTTAATACCAACTGCCCAGCAATTATTGCACACCTGCAGTACTCATCTTATCCATCAATTTAGACTAGTTTTCAAAATATTTTAAAGACTTAAGCCTCCCACACTCAAATAGTCATAATCTTTAAGAGATTAACATGTAGTCTCTTCATTCAGAAATCTTCTCTTAGTCATAAAATCTTAAATGTAATCTTGTAAGCTCTCAACACTTTATTAATGTATCCCTCACTAAGTTTATGTTATGCTAAAAGCCAGCTAGTATTAACTAAACTTTAAACATGCATACTAAGATCATATTTAGGCATGATGCTCATGCATCTATTTGTTTTCAAGTGAAATCACCAACTTTCCCCAAGTGTGAGATAGTAATTTGTCTCAATGTAGCTTCCTCAACCCTGCTCTTTTTTCGCACAATCATTTCACAGATTTGTAAATCAAAATCCTTGAACTACATGCAATAGATCTTAAGGCTCTTAAAACTGGCAGGAAACCAGAAAGGAGTGGGGGGGGAGGGGTGTTTTTTTTTTTGGGGGGGGCGGGGGGAGGTTCAAAGTCACACCTATCCCCACTGTTACCAATAAAAACTAATCAAGCTCCTACAAGTCATGGTCTTTATTACATTAAGAATGACCAACTAATAAAGACAACATAGTATAAGATAGTGAACATAATTTAATTGAGAGATCAAAGAGGAGCTTCACAAAAGTGATCAGTTAAAGGATGTGGAAAAATTCTCCCACTTTAATTACTGTCTGGATTTGCATTAACAAAGGATGTTAAATATCAAAAAAAAAGAATAAGAATATTTTCAGATGTTTTAGTTTCAATATGAAACATTTTTGTGCATTTTAAAGTATTTCTTTAACTAGATAGACAGGAACACCAATAGAAGTTCAAGCCTTTGCAGTATTTGACGTTATTTCTCATCTTTGGCTTGCAGATACCACTTAAACCAATTAGAAAGAATCCATTTTTACTCAGTCTTTTACTCACAGTGTACTGGTCAAGTCTTTCTAATCAGAGTTAATTATGTTCTCTTGCACCAAGGCAGCAAGTCACTGTAGGGACTTGTCCCCTTTCCATTTTTAAGGAGTACATATTTCAAAAGACCTAGCAACAGGTTCAACCACAGGGCAACAAGCTTCAGTCACTATGTAAAGACAGATAGGCCACCCTCAGTTTGATGCAGATGCTACCAAGAGAATTGTATTTTAAAAAAAATTCATTTACACAGACACTATGTAAAAATTATACATTGGAAAAATTACAACAACTGAGCTTCTTGACACAGCTTCATTAAGATGGGGGCACTATCTGCCTGCAGTAGTTTTAAGTCGGATCCCTTATGGGGAGGGGAGAAGACATAATTACCAATAAAAATATCTATGCTCTTCACAAGGTTGGTTGTTTAGACTTTAAAATGCAATTTTAAAGACAAAAACATGTCAAAGCGGTAGCAAAGCTTTTCTTTTCTAAGCTATAGACATCTCTGCAATAGCTGCAGTGCAGCTCCCATGCTAAGGCCATGTAATACGACTTCAAAACTGCGCTGCACTGACAAGAAATCTTGTGTGTAATCCCAGGCTGTCATAAATAACACCCCGACTGCCAAGATCAGGTCTGGACAGGTAGCTGATAGTAGCATACTGAACCACTACCAAAACTCTGTCCCTCAACTTTCAGGTGCCTGTGGTGTATCTTGGCTGTTGTTATACTGTGCAAATATAAAAAAAAAAAAGTTGGTAGAGACGTTGGTAGAGACCATGGAATAAAGGCACTTGCACTTATAAATATGAGTTTGTTCACTATCAAAAAGCTTTTGTGAATCATCCCACACACTTCATAAACCTGAAGTCTGTCCTTCCATACTACAAGTTCAACAATTAGGCTAAAGAACTGTCAGACGTACAAATACATTATTGCCATTACAAAAGATGAAAGAGTAGTAAAGATATTTTCAACTCACAAATCTTTTCACATGTATCCAATTTTTAAGAGTTATATATTTCTTTATATCATAGTCAAAACAAATTGATAGACATCATTTTGCTAGAGAAAGTGCTCAGGTAAAAGCTGCAAGTCTTACTCACAGAAGAGTCAATCTGGTTGTATCTTGCAATATCTTTATGAAGAGTCCTCAGAATGATCATAGCCACCATGCCAGATAAGAAGAGAACAATTACGAGGGAATTCATTATACTGTAGATAAAGAGAAAGTCAAACTTTCAATCCATTTTTTTCAGATCTCAGGATATGTACTCTTACTCATACCACATCTACAGCTAAAGTCTGAGGCCTTAGATACTCAGATTTCATGTAAGACATTCCATCAGACCTATTTTATGATGTACTGTTTATTCTCAAGACAGTTACATTTGCATGTCTTCATTTTCCATGTCAAGCACTGCTAGGTTACACACTCTATTTATTATATATTTAAAATGCTCTCCTAAACACTAGCTTCCAGAACAATCCTGGAGTGAATGTAGTGATGTACAATATGGAGCACAATTTGAAATGAAAGCTGACAGAGTCAAAGCTTGCAAACTCCGAGATAAACAGTGCCATTAAATTAAATGGGTCTAATCACACGAGTCTGGGCCGTATATCATGAAGCAATGATAATAATGGAAAGTGTTCTGCTGTTGGTTTACGATGTCACAAAGATGATATATTATGAATAAAGCGAGGATGTTCAGTACATAAGAGGAGGACCAAAGTTCCATAAGAAGAGAGGGCACAAAGGCAAGATTAAAAAAAAAAAAAAAAACACCACACACACACACAACACCGGTTTGGGGGGGGGGGGGGGCAACAACAACAAAAAAGAAACAGGAAAAAAGGCACAAATAGTCCCTAGAAGTGAATTTGGCCTCCGAATGTTAGCTGCATGTAAAAGATAGATGCTTGCTGAGAATCTCTTGGAAATTAACACCGTACCACAGTCAAGCTCTTCTGTTTCTTCACCGCTGTAGGTAAAAATTATCAAAAATCCCACACACTGATAACTTAGGTCAAAAGTAATTTTCTTGGTGAAAAAGCTAAGGCTCTCAAAGCAGACTTTGTCAAGTAGATTTTATACCTATGAACTCATCAAATCTACACCATGTCATTTAGTATTTTGTGGATATATATTTAACAGATTACCCTTTTCAAACACTTTATATTGCCAAATGCTAGAATTTCTACATAACAAACTGTAAACTTACCATTTGTGTGGTACAGAGGGAAATAAGTGAGCACTTTTGATAAATATCTTTTTCTTTTAAAATAAACCCTTCTTTTTACTGTAAGCAGCCATTTAGTATAAAACAGCCAGTGTACATATGTAACTCTCATTTGGCAGCTGGAGAAAGTCAGTCAGTAACAATAAGAATACTGAAGAGCAACAACATCTCAAAATTTCTGCAGAATAGAGATGATAAAGTAAAACCATGGAGGTTGCTTTCCTTTTGGATACTAATGGTGCATTCCTTTGGTGAAAGGCAATACTACAGCTGCTCCCAAGAGAACCAAGACTGATAAAAGTTATTCCACATATGGAAACAAGACAGTTTACTGGCCTGAAAACTAACAGACTTTTTTTTTTTCTTTAACCACAGCAGAAGTTACATATCCCTACAAGCATAGATAAGAAATTTTTGTGCTCCCTTGCAAAAGTTAGTCATTTAATAAATGCAAGTCTTACCTAAACCACTGGATATTGGTATGTGGCATGGACTCCAAAATGTAGTCCCATCTGGAAGCCCATTTAATATTATTCTTTTCCTATAAAGAAATTAAATATTAATGAATAAAAACAAGTTGAAGTTTGTTGCCACCTCTGAGAGGGAATAAACACATAAGATCTCTTCCACAAACCTTCCATTCAACATTACTGCCTAAGCTTGGTGTCAACCCTGGATGTTAAACTTCTCTCTTGCCTTAAATTTTTTTTTTAATCTCTTGACCTTCTCAAAGAATGTCTCAGGTTTGCTGATGTCTCCTATCCATGCCTTCTACCTTCAACTCTGTGACTTCTGGGGCTTCACTAAGCCTCATCTTTCCATGACGTGGTATGCAGGTGCCTGCAGCTTCCAAATGCAGGCTGAAAAACAACCATGCCATTACTGCAAGATATTCCCGACATACTACAGTCGACTTTAAACTTCAGCTTTGTTAAACACACTTTATGAACACATCCTCGTTTCCTTTGGAATTTGTCTCTCTCATCTTCTTTAATGTATTTAGCACAGAGTTCTTTGTCCCTTACCATAACGGTGTCTGATATAGACTTATTTTGCACTACGATTTCCGCAGACAACTTTGATTTGTCTTAAATCCTTCACAGGGATACCTAAAAATCATTCAGCAACTTTCACCTTCAAAAGTAGCTTTCATCCTCTCCTGTCTCCCCCTCCAAACATTTCATATGAGGGCTGTACAAGTAATGATTCTTTCTGACCCCCAAACCTTGTCCTCCACCAGCTTGTCTCGTGGACTGTACATTCATTGTCCGGCCACCAAATCTCCTGACTGGCATGAAGTTCAGCAGAACTTCTTAGTTTATTCACCAGGTGTTAACTCTGTACAGTTAATTCTGAAAATTTAGACTATGTTGTCTATTGCCTAGAATTGTAAAGTTAGAATTAGCGTTCTGGTACCAAAAAAAAAAAATTTCACTGAAGAACTGCACCAACAAGAGTAAGAGGCTGAAATTGCCACAAGTTACTCATTGAAGTTACCAGCCCCATTTGATCACTAGTTCACAGCTAGTTCAGACAGACTTTCAGAAGCGTGGCTCTACAGTCTGTTATTTGACTATCATGCTGCTCACACACTTACATGTTTGTACACTTCTGTATTAAACATGAGAGGCATAACTGTTTATATTTTTGCACACACTCAGGGCTGAATACCTTGCCCAGTACAATGAATTAAAATGGCCATCATAGTTTTCTTACGGCAGCTAGCATTGGATAAATCAGTTATTCCTTTTCCTGGTTTATGCTTTCAAGTTTCTGAAATTAATGTTTTCCTCTTTTTCCTTTAAAAATATTTTTCACTGGTCATTACTCCCCTTATAAAGTATTCTGAAACTACTGATAAAAAATAAAACAAATTGGGTATTCTTTCATTCCAAATCAAGACTTACGGGTAACAGAGAATGTCAATTTTGAAATACCTAGTGATTAAGATGTACACAGTGCCATCTGCTGGAACGCTACCTGAACCAACAGCAATTAAAACTTACCTGCTCCATTACAAAAAAAAAAAAAGGGAGCAGATATTCACAAAACGTGTTACGCGTTTGTACTAACTAAATAAAGTTCACATTGCAATTCTGGATTGCAATTTATCATCAAGATTTAAACATAAATGTTAATAGACAGGAGGCTCATTCATGTAGTAAAATTAGAGAGTCTAAGGAGGACTGGATGTCTCAAGGGAAAAGTAACAGGATATAAGGCCTTGCACCTCAAGGTCACTGGTTCAAATCAAATTCAATTTGGTAGAATGAAAGCTGTTACCACATGACGGCTGCTTGGCTGCCTATGCAAAATAAGCTGGTGGTCTCAAGCCAGATCCTAGAAGATGGGCGTCTTACATCACAAGAACAACAGCGCTTTTAGGACAGGCTGGAATGGAGGCAGCAAGGTTTGAAGTAGCACAAACCAAATTATTCTCACTCCCACAAGAGGTTGACTTTCCAGGTTGGGGTAAAGACCCAGCTGCAAGTAAGCTTGATTTCCTCCTTCCTAGACTTATAATAGGCTGACTGAAACATAGTACTCTAAACAACAAGCAGCCACCTATTCAAAAAAGCTAGTGAATGAAATAAAGGTGCTTCAGAACGAGACAAAAAACAGCAACTCCACTAGAAAAACAGCTGTACAGTATGCTTACTCTAAATCAGTATCTGGAGACATTTTTTGTCTTTAACATTATATTTCTTCTTCATCATGAGACTCTCACCTCCCTAGTTGAACTCTGAAAACGTAGATTGCACCTCAAGGAAGGTAACTCTTCCAGTTATTCAATCTACTAAACTTTCAATTAGTAATAAAACAGAGCAAACTGAAGTCTGCATTTCTTTTATTGGTTTTCTTATGCTAAAAAAAGAGCTGGTTCTCAACAAGACAGTTAAGATAACAGTTGCAGGAAAAAAATCGAGAATATCATTTGACCCACAGAATCCTGAATGATGATGATAATGGAGAAACATGCTGTTGAACTCTCCAAATCAGGGATGTAGTTTAGAGGGGAGAAAAAGGATACATGCTTTCCTATCTAAAATTGGATGCCGGGACGGGAGGGAAAGTGAAGTCTTCTTTATTTATATATTTCAAGTGCCACTTAAACTTCTACTACTGGAAATGTAATTGTTTTGGGGAAAAAACAAACAAAACAAGACTGTTTTACAAGACAGTCCTTGAGCAATTTACACTGCCTTAATCCAGTTATGTCTATTAGACAATCATCCAGTTGTTTGGATCTCATTTTTGGGGGGAATTACATATTTGTATAACAGATTCAAGGTACTTACTTCAAATGTCACAGAGTAAGTGTAGATCAAATTCAGTTTACTGTTGAATTCTCCAGGAATCTCCATAGGTGGACCCTCACAACTTAAGTTGTTCTCATCTGTATGTTTGTAGCTAAGAAAAAAAAAAGTTAAATAAGATTTGCATAAACGTGTGTGTGTACACACACACACACACAATTCAGAACTTCTGAAACAGTCCTTGAACCACACCAGAACAGAACATTAGCTCTCACCAGCACTTGTGGCGAGAGCTTAAAATTGCACAGGAAGAGTCTTAGGGACCTGCAGCCTTGGATCACTCTCCTAGACTTAGTTAATAGAGGTCCAGAAATCTGAGCAGTTGAGAACAAACATTATAGATAAAATTGTTTCTTAAGCATGTGAGACAGAGGTAACAGACCTCAAAGGTGATGGAATGTGGTTTCACCCTACACACTTTTCTACCACGATCAGACGGAAATCCTAAGCCAATATGCTGCTCTGTTAACTGGGCTGTGAAGTTTGGAAATCCTTAACTGGTAAGATAGTAAGTTTTAACACAAACTACGCCTTCTCTGCCACCATATCTCCCGCCACATTTGTGAAAAGTTTGCGTTACTGGGGAGGGGCTCAATCTCACTGTCAATAAGGAAGACAAGGAATTTCTTATGGATCTCTAAAAGGTTCTCACATTCCCTCAAGAGTCACGGGGAAAGGGTGTTTTTGGTTTTGGTGGATTTCCAGGTGTCTCATTTTATTTTTTTTTTTTATACAAGGGAAACAGAAATGACTGCGAACCTTTCTTTTTTCCCCTTAATATACAAGTAGTCTAATTTCCTCCCTCTTCAGGCTTGTGTACGCTGAAAATATAGAATTAGTCAGTGCAGTGTTATAAAGTCCATATATGCAAATCCTTCTCTGAAGTACCCTAGAAACACTGCAGCTGGAGAAGCACCAAAAAAAAGTCACAGAAACCTTAAGTTTTTCTTGAATTCACTCCTGTGAGCCTCTTGTAACAACAGAAAATAGCTTTCTTCTCATACCCTTTTGGGCAAGGTGTATTTACCCAATCTAGCTAAATAAGTCTACTTTATATGTATTATATGCTATTAACTGGCCCAAGCCACAAGACAATAACAACTTTCATGAAAGAGTTCAGGTGTTCCAAACAAAAATACTCCACCAGGAGAGCTCCAAAGCTGCACAGCAAAACACCAAGTCAGAAAAGGACAAAATTTAAGGTTTTATGTGCAACCTAATTGTGCCCCCTTGTGGTCTGCACTACTGGTGAACAAGCAACTTATCCCAGTTATTTTTCAACCATTCAGTATATAACTGATAAAGGGCTAAAAAGGGGAAGGTTGGTAGAATCTTCTTGCCGCTATCTGGAAGCGGGTGGAAAGGGACAGAACAAAGCTATGTAAGAAGCCTAATTCACTAAAAGCACATCACAGCATTGCAACAGAAAAACAGGGCACTACATCCAAGTCATGTTTCACCATACAGCAAGTCTATACGATTTGAGAAATCGTTGTCGTATAATTTCAGAACATAATCTCTACAGATAGTGGGGAAGAGTATAGGTTTTAAAAAAAAAAAAAAAAAAAGGGGGGGAAGGCAACTACTTTGATATTGTATAAATAGACTGCAGTTTTTAAATACAGGTAAGTATGAACTCTGCATAAACAGTCTGACAGAGCAAAGCGAAATAGTTGCTTAAATCTGTTTCTGACCTCTGAAACACGTTAACTCCTCGCTGGTTAACACAACAGCGCAGAAACTAAAAAGTTATTGTTTAAGAAAGTAAGTTAGTCTTAGATGTTCGGCTTCTTTGAGTATCAATATTAACCTGGTATTTCATCTGCATCTCAGTATCCAAACTAACACTCATACATTTATACAAAGACTGTAGATTTGTACAAGGAAAGTACATTTGATACACAGTGCAGCAAGACTAAGAGATAACATGGAAAACTATCACGCAGTTAAAGGATGTTTGTCAGTGTACCTGGAAAAAAGTCTTTTAAAAGAAAGTTGTTAGTTTACCACTAGATGCAACTCTATAAAAATATTAGAAAACGTCTATTAATTTTTTATGTCAGGTTGTAAGAGTTAGCAAAAGCAGCTTTGCCTCATCGGGAGGGACTTGGTACCTGTCATTCAACTTTGCTTTTCGAACGTTCCTTAGGCACAGAACTGTTCTTTGTAAATACAAGCCCAGCTGTGAACCAACATACTGAAAGGTTTACCACAGTTAAGAACAATCAGCTCTGCAGAAAGTCAAAAGCCACATTACACCAAGTATCATTTCTAAGTCTATAACTACTGCTAAGACTCCCTCCTGCTAGTACTTGCTGTTTTAATATGCAGTTACCTTTGTGGTCTCAGTCGTGCCATCACCAGTCTTGCACCAGGCCAGTTTTCATCCTTCGCACTATGGTACATGATTGTTATGTCAACATGGTTGAAGAGGTAGAAAGTGTTCTTCTTGTTAAACTCCGACTACAAAATACCAAGAGATTGGAAAACTTCTCCAGTAGGAGAGGGCATAACACGGTCACGAACAAAATGAGACTTGTCACATGAAGGAGCAGGAAAGAAGGGAAAAATACTTCAACGCTCACATTATTTTTTATGAAAGCAAACCCACATAAGTAACAGTCAAAAATCGTTAAAATATCACATCTGTGTTGCTGGTAAGATTTAAAGGCATCTGACACTATTTTTGTAAAGTTATGACAAAAAGCTATCAAAGCAAATTCAAAGATCCATTTATTCAAGGTACAAGGAACTCAGAATCACTATTGCTCCCCCCGACATACACACTTCATGGTAGACACTCCAACCACTGAACTTTACAAACCAGGGTCTGCTTTAAGAAAATACGTTTCACCTTCAAAAGCTACTCTGCTTCGTCATCTCTGTTGTCCCAGGAAACAGAATTAGGAAGAACTATATAAAGCTCACGTTCAAAATAACAGCTAATACCTGAGTTGACTAGGTTGACTTCAATTTTCTCTTCTCCTCCATGCTGTCATTATTACATTATTTTATTCGACTATAATTTTAATCTGAATGAAGCGACTAGGATGATAGACTGCTAATTGAGTTTCCAAGTAGGAATTTTTTTTTTTTTTAAATTGTGAATATTATCCTAACAGTCTTTAAAACATTCGAATTAGCTGTTTTCAAATTGCCGTATAACCTTCCTGTCCTGCCCTCCACCAAAATATTACACTGTCTTGTGCTAAAATTATCTGGATTCCATTATAACCCTGTCTTTAGGGACGTGTTCTCTGTAATTCCAAAGTAACAGTTGGGGAGATAGCACAATTTGTTAGCTGCATAAAAGTGAGGACTGTAGTCCTACATCTGTACAGTAACAACCCTTTCCCCCACCACCACTTTTTTAAAGGGATAATTATCTCTACTGGAACATATATTTGGGTATACTTCTAGAAGAGGATGTCCTCCTATGACCCCAGCACAGAGATGAGACAGTCATATCCAGTGATACATTCTTTCTTGCTCATGTAACAATCATTCCTCTAAAGCTATGCCATGTAACATTCATTTTCTGTACAGACAAAAATTGATTCTAGATGTGACAGCTACTCTGGCAGAGCATCCACATGACAGCTAACATACATTATTTGCACAGCTCTTCAGAGTTATACAGTACGAGCCTTCTGAGCACTCACTAGAAGACGTAACCATTGCCATGTATGAAGATTCCCCCACAAAAAAGCTGATCTTTTTCTTTTCTGTTGACTTTGCTAAAACCACTTCCCATGTACTAGCTAGCTTCCATCACAATATATCAGTATTTGTTTAACCTAAACACAACTTTCCCCATAGCCCTACAATGTAACATCCCATGCAAAGTACTATAGCTGAACACCTAAGTAAAACAGGTTATTCAACCTATAGACCATTTTCAATGGCCTTCTTCCTAGGCAGCCTGGGGAGTAAGACCTGGGAGCAGACTGTAGGCAGACTTGTTGTGCATACATAGCAGTTGATCTGCACATGCATGATAAACGCAGCACTTCCAAGAAGCATCAGACCTACTGAATACAAATAAATCAACTGCACTGCATATGAGCAGTAAGTCATGTAGCAGAGCAGACAGCTCTTCCTCTCACGGAGGAAATGAGCATGGTCCCTCATCCTGGGAGGAATAAAACTGAGCATCACTATTATATGAAACAGCACTAGTTCACCAAGCAACTCCAGGGATGACTGATACACCTCAAGCTGTTGTCAATATAATTCCCTCCCCTGTCACAGCTGTGTTTGATATTTTCCAGCCACCTGGGAAAATCCAGAGGAATCTGGCTTGTAATCTGAGCTACATAACTCTTGCAACTAGAACGTAGCGCTTACTTCTAGAGGTTCATTGGAAAGCTTCTATCTCAAAGCAATGAAAGAAGGTCTTGCCCACAGATATATCTTAGTTGTATGGACAGAGAATTAGTAAGTTCAAGGAGGAATACACACAAAACTTATTTCAGAAAAAAAAAAAAAAACACTCATATATCCAAAACTTTTATATGCCATCAATATAGCTTCATCTATATTGGTCAAGAACTCTATATGAAAAATTTTGTTATGGCGTAGCTGTGAGAACCTGCATACAGAAGAAGCATTTGGTTTTGTCAGTGTCCATGTTCTGATGTTTACAAAAACATAAGTTTTCTTTTCCTGAGACAGAACAGAACAATAAAACTCTAAATGAAATTACAACTACTATACTAAATTTATGAAGTTCCACCACTTACATTTATAACACAGGCATCTTTAACTCTACCATCTGGAGTAACAAAACATCCTATTGGAAATCCTGGATTACAGTATTTTTGTCCATCTTCTACGTCATAGCACCACGTTACGGGCATGTTATCAATAATCCTGGACAGAAAACATGAAGAACAGGTCCTCAGAAAAAAACCTACCTTATTGCATACTGACATTTTTACACTCATGTAATGCATATAGCCTTCATTAGTGTCCACAAGATGCACGGTAGAGGACAACTATTCGATAGAAGAAAGTCACCACCTAGAAAATAACTAATAGGATGTAAACAACTGAACGGCAGAAAAAGAAAGTCCAAGCACAGATCGTAACTTACCAGTGATGTTGATAATTCAACTGCATTCCTTTCTTCAAAAAAGCCAGTTTATTTTTGTCAACATTGTTTTCTGGGTCGTATGATCTTGTACAAACTTTCTTGCATGTTTCTGCCTTATTAAAAGTGAACTGTTACAAAAGGCAACAAAAAGAGTAACTTCAGTTTTGCTTCAAAAATATCTTTTTAGTCTTACGTTTAATATAAAGCTTACTTTTTTGAGAAGTTTCTCTTCCTTGCTATAAAAATTTTGAAGCCAGAATTTCTCACACAACTTTAACTTAAATTTCAAGAATTCTGTATATCCAGCATCAGCATTCTCCTTTCACATTGCTAAAAATCTCTATAAAAGGCCAGTAAGTTATATTCAGATAAGCCTTGAAGACAAAAACTGGGAATTAGTAGAAGAGGTATTGCTTTTCTCTTCAGTTTGTTTCATTTTGATAGTTCCATCAGGTGCTACACCAGGCTTTTAACAATACTCTTTGAATGTTTAGTGTTAATTTTAGCTGCATTTCCCCATGATGACTAAGTTACTAGATAACGCTGCCAAAACGCAACATGTTGCACACAACATCTGTGCTTCGAGTGCAGGCACTTCCTAACACAAAGGTGTTCACACATGCGTATCAAACTCGCATTCAAAAAACTGGTTTGAGTTTAGCTGTCAGTGAGCTAACGTTAAACATGATTGAAAATTCTAACATAGTAAAGGCCTAAGTGGTAACAATAACAAAGCATTTTTAAATTACTGTAGTGTACAGCCATTTCAAATAAGTAATTGTTCGAAAACTTAACAGTCTATTCAATGGTTACCTAACACAAATGGCCCATCATGCTACATACTTAAAAGCGCCTTATGGCCCGCAGTCATAAGATTAAGACTGCATTAGCTCAAGAAGTCAGGGAAGAAGAGACTTCTAAGAGCAGTTTACACATGGGAAGAGGCATCACCTCCCTAACAGTCCTACGAAAAGATGTAACTATTGCACAGTCCCTATTTGACTGAGCGGCAGTAGGCTCAAATTCTGCTGCCTCATTTCCTCAGAGAGATTTGGATTATCTAGCAACCCTCACACACAAACACAGCCAAGTTCTCAGTTTCCCCAGCAAATCCCAGCCTGGAAACTGCACTTGAACAACATACAGCTTTCAAGCATTTCATAAGCCACAGTCTGACTGTATCAGTAATTTTCCCCAAATTGATTTTAATTGGCCAGTATTTGAAAGATGCTACTTTTGGTCATTGTTAATGCAATGCGTGAGAAGCAAGAATATTTTATACCTGATCTATAAAATGCTTCCATAATTTTGTTTTATAGAAGATATCAAGTGACATGCATCAACAATGAAAAAATTAGTTTTAGACAACAGAAGTTAATTGTAAGCAAGCAAATAGAGGTTGGAGATGGACCCCAATTTAGCTACCCCTTCTCACCCTGGAAGTTGCACAACCAAACTGTAGAAGAAACAAGCGCTTGAGCCACCAGCTTACAGCCTCTTGTATTAAGAGTTAACAATCTAACGATTTCAGATTACCTAACACACTAGTCTAAGCCCAGTTGTTCAAAAGCTTTTTCACGTACAGTCTAGCTGGATTTCTCTAACACAGAGGATTAGGAGAGAAGAATGATTACTGACTCAGCTGCCTAACTTTAACTAGCCATCATAAGATGCCTTTGGGGTGAGGGTTTTTTTTGGGGGGGGGGGGGAGGGGGAGGGAAAGTGTTTTTATTACAGAGATAGAAAATCATCAACTCTTCAGTTACATCCTGAGGCAAGATTACAGACATCAAAATGACAAAATGATAGCTATCAAGTTTAAACAGGATCATGTTCAAGGATAAGATAACCTTATATGGAGATGATGCTATTCTCTCCCCAAACAGTACTTGTCCAAGATTTTCTGACGGCCTTTTTTCTTCTGTATCTTGACAGAAGTCAAAACTGGAAAAAAGTGTAACAGATCACCTTTAATTGATAGGTAACTCTAAATATCAGCCTAAATCAATTTCTTGAGTTATATCCTTAACATGGCATTCCTCATGCTTCTTTCGTTGCATCAGCCATCGTTAGTAAAAATTTGTCTCCCTATGCAAATAAGTTTGGCATTTGCTATACTGAAACATTTCTATTTTGATATCAATTTTGCCCAAGGCGCATCATAACTAAAGTGTTTTTAACAGAACTCACGATGTTTAATCCAAGCACCCTTTTCAACTGACAATTTAAACAAGGCCGAGGACTGTTCTCTCCTCTTACCAAAAATAAAAAAAATAAAAAAAATCCAAACAAACCCACACACAGAAAAAGAACTAATCCCCCTTTCTTAATGGAGTTTTTATAAATAATATTTAACATGAAACATGTTCCAAAGAAGGGAAGTACTTTTAACATTAACATGTAATATTTCAAGATGCTATTCACTGACTCTTTTCTGCTATGTATACTCTGAAACGGCTGAATACGGGAGAAGGTTACCATTCCGGATCTTCACTATTTACACATATGTAGCAGTAGGTTATGAAAAAAGAAGTCCACTTGTCACTGGTGAATAAGTATCTGTCCTCAGTGTGCAGACCTAAATTCATTGGCTTCCATAAAGTTTAATGCAAGCAGGAACAGTGTTGGCTTCTTTGAGCTACTCCCCAGTCTTTCTGCCACTGTTGTTCACTGCTGCGTTACACACGGTAAGAGCTACAACACTGCCAAGTTTCTCTCTTCTCTACGCTCAACAGCAAGACTCACAATCATAATGGTTACGTATCATTGTTTAGTAAGCCTACAACTAATCCCAAAGGCAGGTAACAGTTTTCACAGGCAAGAATCACAAAGAAAAAGCATTCAAGAATTAGATATAGAGCTTTCAGGAAAAAGGAGAGTAACAAAGACTTTTCTTCTGATTTCTTCTCTTTGCCACAAACGAGGAACACAAAGCTCCTACCTTCCTAGACCTGATGAACAGGAAGGACTTTTAAATGCGCCAGTCTACATACACTAAATCCAAAACCGGGCTCAAAAAAGGCGCCCGTTAGAAACCCACTAAGAAGCCTCCTCTTTACCAAAAGGGGAAGGGCGAGGATGATCAGGAGGCAGAGGAAACAGCCCTCTCAGCCTTTGCACCCTCTTGTATTTCATTCCTGCCGCTGAGCGCTGGGTTTACTCTTCTATTCGTACACCCACAACAACATTTTCAACACACATACGCGCCACGTCAAGTTATGAATTACTATCGCTTTCAGGACAGAAAACGTGCTTTTTTCCCCCCCGGATCGTGAGGTACTTACGCGTCGTACTCGTAGGGCAGAACCGATTCGACCGAGTCCAGCCTGTTCACAAAGAGCTCGATCAGGGACTGAAACGTGGGGAAGAGAAGGGGAGGGGAAAAAAAAGAAAGTATGAAAATACGAGTAACAGATGCGCAGCATACACGGAACGTATCACTAGCTGGCACGACGGTAAATAACGAAGCGTAAGAGAGGCCGCTTCACCGCACGCGGCCGTTACCACAGAGCTCTGACAGGCCCCGACGGCCGCGGCCACGCCGGAGCCGCCCTCGCACGGCAGCGGGAGGCGGCAGCTCCTCCCGCCCGGCCCGCGAAGAAGGAAGCGCCCCTGAGCGACCCGGCTGGCGCTGACTGGAAATTTAAGGGGCAGAAGGAGTTGTTGCCCTCCGACGCCGGAGCTCGGGGTGCTACGATGGACCGGGCAGCAAGGGAGAAGGGGGGAGGCTGACTTCGCGGAGCAGCGGCTGCCCCTGAGATGGGGCCACACGGGGAGGGCGGTACTCGGCGGCCTCCCCCCTCGGCACGGCGGGGCCTCCCGTGAGGGCTCTCACCTTGCAGCCCTCGGTCTCCTTGCCCTCCCCGCAGAAGCTGACGGGCGCCAAGCCGGGCAGGTAGAAGGCAGCGCAGAGAGGGACCACCAGCAAGAGGCCGGCCGCCAGCAGCCTCATCTTCCGGCCTGAGCGGGCGAAGGTAGCATGAGCCCCGACGGCAGCCGCGACACCCACCCCCCCGGCCAGCGGCTTGCGAAGGCGGCCTTAGCCGAGGCGGAGGCCGGTAGCGGCGGCGTCACAACGGCGCAGGGGCCGCGGCGCCTGCGCGCTGAAGGGGTGAAGCCATAGGCGCCATCTTGGGGCAGGGCGTCCTGAAGGCGCGGCGGCGCTTCTCCTCACGGGGGCGGCCGTTGGCTGCCGGCCGTTGGGGCGGGCTGTTGCCGCCCCCTCGGCGGGGAGGTGGCTGTCCCTTTCTGCCACGCTCCCGCGTGTCCCTGTCACCTCCGTCCTTGCTCTTCCTCCCAAGCATGGCTCTTACTCCTCTGCTCTCACCCTGTCTCCCCCTCCCCCCGCACCTAACACTCGGCTACGCTCTGTGGTATTCTTTATTTCTATCTAGTTTCGTGGTAAATCCTGAGGTTTTTTCCCCAAAGTCCCCTCTGGCGACTCTCGGCCAGAAGAGGCTGCAAAGCCTATTGGAGAGGTTGGCAAATACAAGCCATGGCTAGAAGCTGAGCATCCTGGCGAGACCGATGCTCATACTGACGCGTTAGACTAAAAGCGTTGCTGTCAACGCAGAGCAGACAACACCTCTACCTTCCTCTCTGTATTTCCCACTTAGAAGCTGCTGCCTCTCCAGTTTCTCACCTACCCCCGACATTACATTTGCATTACCCATGCAAAACCACCATGTAAAACCGTTTTACCCAACTCCTTAGGCAGTAGCGAGCTGCCCTTTCCATAGGACAGCACCAGGCGAACGAAGGGGAGACAGTAATTCTTGTATTTCTTTTCAGCTAAACCTAGAGAAATTGAGCGGTCACTTCAGGCAAAGCTCAGATATGGGTTAGAGACTTGCGATCCTATATTGCTAAACTACAGATGGCCACAATTAGATCCCAAATAGGTGACTGGGGAAAAGCAGGTCATGGAGTTGCAGTATGGAAACAGTGGACAAAATCTGTGCCAGCAGCTATTGGTTTATGCTGCTCTGATCCACTCGTCTTGAGGTTCATGCACAAAAGGTATTGAATTTCTATAAATATCTATGAATTGGTAGCTGTCCAGAGGATTGATCTTTGTGCAGACTGTCATGGAAGTATATCTATCTGAACTGACTGAACTGATTTATGTTCAAACTGAGCTTGCTAGAAGATCGAGTTGTTTGATGAAAATATGCAGCCAGGTATGAGGGAGATCCATACGACTGCACTTCAGATGAAAAGGTTCACAGTTTAAATCCAACTCTGTCGTTAATCACCACAGGGTCCATTCGAGAGTGACGTTGTAGGTGAAAGCTACAAAAAAACCTGCATAAAGTGGTCTTGTCATGGAAATGTTGTCTCTCTCTCCTGTTTCCGTCTAGAGTGTTCGTTTTTATGGTTGTTAGTGAAAAGGCATGAAATGATCTGTTGTTTGTATGTATGCGGGTTTGTCAGTAATTTACTTGATTGCATTTTTCTACTCTTAAAAACACAACGAAAACTCTCTAATCTATAGGAATGCAAGCAGTGTTGAAGAACAAGTAATCTATACTGGTTAGATAGGAATTGTCTCCCATGTAAAGGCTGTTGAGGTTTTCCTTGAATCTGTTTCCTTGGCTCTTCCTTCTAAGTCTGTTTCCTATTTTGTAGGGGCCAACATTAGGACTTAACTACTATCTTAATTTCCCATCAGAAGAATCAAAGTTGGGAACTGATCTGCAAAAGAAGCTGTCGCGGCTCTGTATTCTTGACCTTCTTACTTAATTGAGCATTACTGGTAAGTTTCCATTCAGATTTCAGCTTGTCTCCTGAAGATTTTGGAAAATTTTCTACAAAATACAAAGTTGAAAAAAGGAGGGGAGAGGGAGAAATTAAATATCCTCTATGAAAAAGATGTATCTCACTGACCTTGGAGCAAGACCATACATAAACTGTGTAATGGAGTATAGAGAAATACCGTTCCAATTTGCAATGTACATGGAAACAAAATTTTCATGAGAAGCATGATGAAGATATCTTTTAGAGTAAATGATGGAAGAATTTGGCCCTAACAAAACTAGGGCAGCCATGTTCAAATGCCACATCTTGTAATTATTTTGCTGCTAATCACATCTAGCTACATGTACTGTACTTGTTAACAGAATGTTAAAATAATTAAGCTTAGCATTACCAATGAGGTATTGTACTCTTTTAATCGGAAGAGAAAAAAAGAGAGCTGAGTTTGCATTGGCTTTTATTTCCAGTTACCTGGCAGGTGGTCAGCGAACATACCAGTACATAGAATTATACAGAGGGACTTCATACGTAGGACGGGGACTATCTTTAGCATGTTTCTTACAGTGACTAATAATTCACTTTTTTTCACTACCTATTTCAACCAGGGAAACTATGAAGTTTAATTTTTTGTTTTTTTTGCATTGAAACTGGAATTTGAACCTATTTTTCACATTATAACTGGATGAGTATCTGGCTATGCCAGTCTTCAGTCTCTGCAATGCTATCACGTGCAGTGCCCTCGCACATCCTCACAGGAGGTCCTCTTTTCCTTTTCCCACGCACAATACTAGCATCCACAACCTCTTAGCATCTAGGCTGGAAAGGTGATTCTCTTTTAAGAGCACACTGCAGTCCAGAGAAATATTTGTATACCTTCTTTTGTATTCTCAACAGGTCTATGAGGTAACGTTGCCTTCTGCTCTCACTAATACATGGAGCTGCTGAGTGTCTGTAACTGAACAGAGGAGACTGAAAAACCGAAGAATAGAGTCTGATGTTCTCTGATCGGGGTATGCAAATTATGAAGCCCTGTGACTGTAACTCCACTGGGCAGTACTCATTAAGAGGCTACATATTCTGTGCAACCCCTCAGAAAGCAAAGTCTGAAGAATACCACAAAGGAGAATAGAAATCACAGAGGAGCGAGCAATGCCTCTCCCATGCATTAAGCGAATAAGGTAATACGCTGGTGGACCATTTTCTTTGTCTCCTATGCCTGTAAGACAACATGGCCTAGGAAACTGAGACATCATTTCCGAGTGCTTCAACCCTACCCACCTCCTCCAGCTCCTCCATGCAGCTGGGGCAAATAACAGTGTGGGAGGGGGTTAGAAGGGCACTAGGTGTAGATGGAAGGGCAACATTTTCTTAATACCTCCCAGCTATGATATCTGCAGGGAAAGGGATCCTAGTACGTGCAGGTGAGAGCCTGAAAAGGTACTAGGCAGCACTGCTTACTATACAGCACAGATACCCTTTGAAGAGCCCTAGAAAAGCCACTTGGTGACCTGAGACAGCTGATGCAGGTGCAGAATAGGAACATGAGGGGTCTGCAGAGACAGCTCCTCAGACCACACAGACATCCTCAGCACAGCAACCCGCAGGAATGCACGAGGACTGGCCCCTGGCATCCTCTTACTCACACCTGGGATCAAGAGCTTCACTCGAGTTTCTCTTCTAAGTCTCCCGGTTAATATTAATGGGACTTCAGCAAGGGAACAAGGCGCATTAAGTAATTTACCTACAATACATCCTGGCATTGTTCCCTCACTGCACAAGGATGAGCTAGGAGCTACATTAATTCCTGAAACGTTCTAGGAACCTGCAATTCCTTCGACTTTGCATCCTGTAGAAATTAAGGGTCTTACAAAGAATGAGAATAGGTGTTATGTTTAGGTACTGGCTACCAGTTTTCAGTGACAGTATTCACAGTGCATATTGATTTTCTGTAAAAAGGTGAAGAATGGAGAAAGACAGACTTGCAAAAAAAAAAGCAATTCTGCTTAAAAACCACACAAAGGAAAACACAATCGGACAACTTCCCGTTTGTTGTCAGTTACTTTTAAGAAGACATCTGAAAAATCTGGTTTTGCTTTTAAATTAAAAGATTAAGTGCTATGTAGACGGGGTAACTCCAAGAGCTTAAGCCTTGTTGAGTGACTAATATCAGTTCAGCCAACATATAATTTAAAACAATGAAAACAGCAATTTTCTATATCCACAGATCTCCTCCTAACTTTCCCATTTTCCGCTATCAAGTTTAGTCAATAAAAGAAAGTAGCCGCAATTGAATTTCATGTATAATTTAAAATGAGATAGTTTGAAGTGACATACATTGCTTGTAACACTAAGTTTTGCAATAGTTTAGCTAAGCTTATTTCAATTTACTATCAGTCTCCTAGAAAGCAGTATTGACAGGCACATTAATTAAAATCAACTACAACTGCCTTGAGAGTGTTTTAGCTAAACTGCGGTAATCTCCTGCACAGATACTTCCACAAGACTAAACTGGCCCTGGCGGGAGTTATTTTGCATCCAAAGTGAAGTAACCGCTGCTTTGGGGGCCCAGTTCGGGAGCAGGGCAAGGACAGCGAGGGAGCCGAAGCGCCTCGCGGCTGAGAGGCCCGGAGACAAAAGAGAAGCCCCGCTCCGCGGCAGGACGCCTCTCCCGGCTAGGCTGACAAACCCACGCTGCCCGTTTATCGCGCCCCGTCCCCACGCAGGACGCGGAGCTCCCGCCCGCCGCCCTCCCGCACCTGCGGAGGCAGCGGCCGCCGCCGCCGCCGCCTGCATCCGGGGCTCCAGCCGGCCGGTGACGTCAGCGGTATAAAGGCCCGCAGCGCCTTTGTTCGCTCTCATTGCGCAGTTGCAGTTCGGTCGGAGCGGAGGTGAGCGCTGCGGCGCGCGGCGAGCAGGCCGGGGGCTCCGGGGCGGTGGGAAGCGGAGCCCCGCCGGGTTGGGTGCCGCGGAAGGCGGCAGCGTGGCGGAAAGGCCCGGCCTGTGGGTGAGGGAGCTGCGCTTTGCGCGCATGCTGCCTTGGGCCCGAGGCCGGGCGCGGCGGAGCCAGGCCTGCGCCCCTGGTTGCCTGCCCCTGTGCCGGCTGGAAAGAATAGCATGGCTGTGGCGGGGCGCGGGGGGGGTCCCAGTCGCGTGAGGCGCCGTGGCCGCCATTTTAGGTGCGGGGGTTCTCCTCGGGGCCCCGCCGCATGGTCCTCTTTCTCCATGAGGAGGACAAAGAGGCGGCGGCGGCGGCCTGCTCTTGAGGGCCGGGCGGATAGTTCGAAGCGGGGTTGAGGCGCGCGGTCTGGTTCGCGCCGAGGCGATGGGCCGGCGCTGGCAGGGAGGAGAGTGCCTGCCAGAGGTGGCCGCCATTTTGTGGAGGCGCCTGCAGTCCGCGGAGGGTCTGACGCCCCCCCTCCCCCTTTCTTGCCCCCGTTCTCCCGACCAGGTGCGGGCCATCCCGGGGGCAGGGACGGGGCCGGCCGCGCGCGCCGCGGCCTCCTCGGCTGCCTGCGCAGCCGGGATGGTTCGGCCCGCCCCGGGCTCCCGCCGCCCTCGGGGGGCTGCTTTGTCCCTGTGCTCCTTGTGCGCTGAGGGAGTCGCTCGGGCCCTCCTCGTGCGCTTTCCCGCCGCTGGGCTGGCGCCGTGTGGGTACCGTTGTCCATAGGCGGCAGGCATTTTGCCAGGAGCTTTGAGGTTTTCTTTTCTTTTGTATTTGGCGGGTTCTCCACCCACCCCGGCCATGGCCTTGCTGTGTAGGACTGCAGTGGTGGGGTGGCGTCCCTTCAGGCTGATATGTGATCTAGGCCAAGATTTTGGTGTGATGTCAGTATATTTTGAATAATGTAAAGAATCAGCTTAATTTGAAACGTTGATAACAGCTGACTTAAAATTTGCTATTTTGTTTTATCTTGACATAATATTTCTTGATTGATCTACAGCAGGATTTGTGGGGAGGGCGTGCTAGGTTTATCATTGAGGACAAAAGCAACAGGAACCCTGAAAGGCTTTTCCATGCACCAGTACTATTTGATCTTAAAACTTGCTGTCTCTGCTTTGGTTCCCTTTTCAAGTAGAAACAGTTAACCTTGAAATAACTTACATAATGTGAAGAAGTAACTGTAGGTACTACTTTGTCTAGTTGCTTCGTTCTAACAGTTGTTTCTTACTTTGTTCTTTATACCTCAAAGCTCTTAATTGACATCTTGTTCAAGAGAATTGTTTGTATGTTTGAGAAAAGAAGTTATGTTCCATGGGGCTGTCTGGAAGTCTCTCTTGTAGTGTAATGCTTTGTTAATAACAACCTTATGCTTTTAACAGGTCATTACGGAATCAAAATGGTTGAAGCAGATCGTCCTGGGAAACTGTTCATTGGGGGCCTGAACACAGAGACTAATGAAAAAGCCCTTGAGGCTGTGTTTGGCAAATATGGGCGCATTGTGGAAGGTAAAAAAAAAAAAAAAAAAAAAAAAAACCTGCTTGTAAGACTGATACATTTAAAAAAAAAAAAACCTTAGCTGTGATGAATTTTGTGGTGTTGATCATCTGAAATGATGATGCTCTCATGTCCTCTAAGAAGTTCTGAGCTTAAAGGTTAAGTAAAGGTTAAGTGTTACTGTCTCACTACAGAAAAGAGTAATATATAATTTTATATTTGCAGTTCTCTTGATGAAAGATCGTGAAACCAACAAGTCCAGAGGATTTGCATTTGTCACATTTGAGAGTCCAGCAGATGCAAAAGATGCTGCCAGAGACATGAACGGAAAGGTAGGAATTACAGCCAGTCATATGTTGCCATTGCTCCTGACAAGCAATATTGATCCATAGTGTAGATTAATAAAACCTGGAAAGATACTGCATTGAAAGATCCTGGAGACAAGTCATAATTCAAAACTTAGCAACACTATTACTTACTCTATCTCCATGAAGCTGGAATCACTTTCTTCTGACCCTTGATATGACCAGAGAAAGTAAGGTCTGGCTGTCAGTTGTATGTTTGTATGTGGTGTTTTTTGTTTGTTTTAAATTAGTGTTGGAGGGCTTTCTAGTAGACAGCTTTTTTTCATGTCTCTTCTAATTTTTTATTTTATAGTTTTTGACTATAGTACTGTATAAATGGTGTTTTAGGGAAGTGAAGCGTTGGAAAATTACTAATGCTTCCCTTAACATGAGTTTCATGTGACCTGCCTACCATGCTAAGTGTTGATACGCTACCTATTAACATGTAGGTATCTTCATACGTTTGTGAGTTGCATCGCCAACCCATTTGGCATGTATGAGAAGCATCTTGCCAGTTACTGTGAAATAATTTTAGTTAGCTAGTAATGGAATTTGCTTGTTTACACCCTACAGTGAAACTATGTGATTAAAGTGGAAATACATGTTTAATGTCTTTTTTGAAAAAGAGCGAGCTTGGAGCAAGAGTTCTGAGATTGACCTTGGGGTAGCCTATAGGAGGGTTATAGGCTATTGTGGTCTCTAGAGGTCTCTTTCAGCATGTGCTTGAAAAGCCAAATGCAAGTCTGCAACTTAATGGTGAAGAGCTGGCTGTCTTCATAGAGGTGCTGTCTCTTTAGACAGTGCAAGCAGTCATCCCGGTTAACTTTAATTTCAGGCTGTGATTGGTCTCTGCATAATCTGAACAGTTGTGTTAAGGTCAAACTGAATTGGACTATGAAATGCTGCACATATAAGGTGAAGAAGCCTCTGCTGATACGCTGGAATTAAGAGAGAGTCAGGCTCTTGATAGCCTTACGTCTTGTTAGCGTAAGGCATTGAGTTGAAGGAAAAACGTCAGTCATTGCAGAGTCAGTAAGTAAAGCTTTGTGAATAGTTTTACTCTGAGAATAAGAAAATGAGCTTGCTAGTAAAATTTTCTTGTTGTATTTAAAGTTATAGCAGACTGTCAGCTGTGTACTTAATTTCTTGGTGTTTGTGGATGTTCTCACAACAGCTTGTGCTACCTTCTTTGGAGACTTACTTCCTCTTTAAACAAGTTAGTCGCTTTTGTGAAGATGGAGAGTGACAACTGAGATAAGGTCCTTTCTGTACCAGTCCAAATAGCTTTAAAGGTGCTCCTGTTACTTGAATTGACCTCCAATGTGTAGTTTGCTGCAGTACGGAAGACTTGTTTGCTGCAGTTCCTAGGCCCGGAATTGCCCTGAAGTAATCATTCAGCTGTACCTTTGTATAAGGTAACTTCAAGCACTAACAACTATTTGACACACTGGAAGGAATTCAGTTGCTAATTCCAAGAAGTTTGTGGAGTGCAGCTCTTAAATTAAAATCCATCTGAAAATAAATCACCAACTGTTTTGGATCTTGAATGTTATGGCATGTGCCTTGAACACATTGGAAACCTTTAGGAAAGGAATGGTTAGTAAAATAGCTGGTTCGGATTTAATGTTTGTGTCTACATGTTTTGGAATGCACCCTTACTTCAAGAACGGCTAGGAAGTGCTGCCTTGTGGGCTGTCATTCTCCATGGCTTCTGTCTTAAAGTTACAAAGGTGAAAGTATCTTCATCTACTCTGGACTTACAGCAAATAGTATATGGAAAAAAATCCCTATTCAGCATTCAGCTAAGAATGATCTTAAATCATAAAGCTTCAGGTATTACTGTGTACAGTTGCACATTCTGTATTTATCTTATTTCAATCATGGATATCACAGACTTGGAAGATGATTGTGAGGTGGTCTCTTGTCCTCATCGTCAGAAAACCTTCTGGACAACTGCTGCTCGTGCTTCAAAGAGGCTCTGCATCTCACATCTGAGGAGTGATGCTTTAGGCATGCTGTTGGAAGAGGTTCTTCTGATCAATCAGAACTTGGAATTTTTGGGACATTCTGAAGTGATGGGTTAGAGCTTCCAGGCTCATTAGGCTTCCACGCACTTGAAGAGAAGATGCAGAAGCAGTGTGCAGGCAATTTAAGCAATCTGCTTATTTTCAGTACTTTGGGGACAGAGTTCTGTATCACCAGCCTCTGGTTCATTCTGTCATTCCAAAGCAAGCCAAAGTTGCAGCCAGCAGAAGGGACTGACTTGGATAAATTCTGTAAATCTGCAGTTCATCTTTTTTATCTTTGCAGATGTTTAGGAACAGCATATGTCGTCTGGTGTTTTGTTCTTCTCTGGGTGGAGGGTAGGAAGGGGGCTAATGTTCCATTCTAAAATGGAGCAAGCATAGACTAGTTCAAGCATGCTTGCTGAAGATTAATTTCAGTCCTGTAGAAAGAGGTCAGAAAATGCCTGGGGGGGCAGCGGCAGCGATCTTCACTTAAATTACTTTCTCTGCAGAATCGGATCTAACTAAACTTGTCTGAGCAGCACAGATGATGCATCTAGACATATTTTATCGTAGCAAAACGTTATCCTCCTTAAAGAACTTTAACTGTATGGTGGTCAAGTCCACATCCTGATGTTACGGAAGAACGGTATCTGGACACAAGCGTGAACGCTACAGGTGGACGTTTGTGCAGTAGACTGTTTTATGGTCTTTGGGTTTTGAGCCCTGAGGACAAAATGGGCAATTAAAAGAGAAAATAAGACTTTAGAGGAAACATCCTGGAGGAGCCAGAGGTTTAATTCAAGTGAAGACTTGCCAAGCCAGTTGGACTGTGCTAGAGGTTGGCGGCAAATACTACAATCCAAATGACAGTCTAAACTGCATTTAGCACTGCAGAAGGTTATCCCTCTCTAATCAACAGGAAAGAATTTCCAGAAGTGATGGAACACAGAGAAGCTCAGCCTGGTGTAAAACAATCTTCAGTTCTTGAATATATGTGGTGAATGCAAGCCCTCTTCCTGTACAGTCAAGGAACATGCAGAAATCAGTCATTGCAGTATCAGCAATGAAGTGATCCATTGGAGGGGAAAGCCCTGCGTGGTGTAAGGCTGCAATTTCTCACCAGCTTTTTTACTATTTCTTTGGAGTATTTGAATTCTGCCTCAGTCCCAAAACTTTCCAAGTATGTAGCCCGTTTAACTTTTCTGTTGAAATCTGGAGCCGTTTGCAGGACAGCTCTTTAATTCTGTTTGAGGTTCCCTGGCTCACCCTTACAAAGCTGTATGGATTATTCATTTCACATACAGGAGTTACAATTGCCAATCATGTCTTTATCCTTAAACGGATCTGTATAGTAGATCTTCCTGCTTTTAGCACCCAGCTGATTCAATTGTATAGTGGCCAGATCATATTAAAAATGCTACCGTAACACTCTGAATCAAGGTTGTAAACGCCAGCAAGTGAGTGTTTATACTGACGGCTGGTGCTTTGGGCCTACTGAGAAAATTCCTTGCTGTGAGATGGCTTGTCTGAGTTTTATCTGCTCAATAAGATGAGACTTTTCGTCCTTATCTGTTTTGAGAACCTATAAAATGAAGTTGCCCCCTTTCTTTTAAAATAGGACAAACTTTGACAAATGTTTTTTCCTAGTTACTGGAGAGGAAAAAAACTTTCTTTGGACCTAACAAAAGGTCGTCTTGGACCTTCAGCTTAGCTTTTTTAAGACTTGCTTGTATAAAGCAAGTTTCAAAAAATAAAAAAAAACCCTATATTTTGCCTCAGTAAGATGCTTAAGTGTAAGGCAAAATGAAATAGGAGAAATGGTTAAGAAAACTGTTCTTCCTTACATAAAAAGAAATGAAAGGAAGAACTTGGAACTGGATCCAGGTGTTCAGAACCCTGCTAGCAGGAGGGGTGGTATTTGGTTTCCAAAATTCAGACAAGCTGCCAGGAATCTGCCATGAAACTGAGGACAGCAGTTGTTGTCATGATGGCAAAGCTTAAGGCTTCAAGCCTGTTTTTTCCTGTTATGAGGAAGATGACTAAGAAAGATAAGAGATGATGACAATAATATTAAATGATAAGTTCCAGTGATTATAGGTACAAATGCTCACTCCTGGAATATTTCAGCTTGTTATGCCAAAGGCTCTTTGGGGAACCTTACATTCCTAAAGTATTCTTGTTTAGTCAAAACCAAAAACAATATGGTTTTGCTAGTACTCTTTTCCCCTCACAGTGGACTGAACTGAACCACTGGATATACACAGAGCTTTTTCTCAAACAGTAGTTATCCCTGTGTGTGCTGGTAGAGTACTTGAGCTGCTGCAATGGATAATTGCTTCTAGAAAAGGTTTCAGGGAAAAAGGTTAAAACCTCAGTAAACAACTACCAGCAGTCCAGAGTAAAACATTACTAGCAGTCATGTTCCTGTTCATTTATTGCAGCAAAGAGAGGCAATAAACAATTCTGCCTGTGTAATTCATTAGTTTTCCTACTTGAATTCAATATTTAACTTCTAAAAAGGCAAATAAACCATGTTTGCCATGATAGAAGTACAGTAACCGAAATGGCAAATCTTCTGTAGGGCTTGTGATCTTGGCTCTGTTCTAACTAGCGAGTGTGTGGTGACTGACAAATTATACAGAAATTTGCTTACCCAAGTTGCGGTACTGAATGTGCCTTGCCACCTGCTCATATATGAGATATAGTAGTTGGCCACAGAGTTCCTGTTATTGCAGGTCTAAACTCAAGAAACAGCTTCCACTTCAAAAAAAAAAAAAAAAGATTCCACTCTGGGGAAAAAAATCAAGTCACAGAATAAATTGTGGCAGTCACCTTTTTGAATATACAACTTGAAACAGTAGAAGAGGTGTGAACTATCATAATCAGTCTGCACTGTAGATGCTGAAATTACTTTTAAATACTTCAATGATCACCATTTTATCAGGACATCAAGAAAATGTACTAAACGGCCTCCCCATTGCCAGAAACCCCAACTGAAGCTAAGATATCTTCAGCTTAACCCTATAACTACTGGCACAGTCATAGTTTGGTACAAAAGTCCATGGCAAATGAAAATAAATTGGAGATCATAAATCATATTTCATTTACAGAATAAATGACATGGGGCTGCCGTAATCATTGGACACTTGTGTTTTGACTGAAAGTCCTTTTTGATGCTGCTCTAGATTTTTTCGTCAATACCACAGGAATGAAGTACTGTAGAAATTAGGCCCAACGTGCTGCTGAGTACATGGGGACTAATACTGAAGACTTGAATCAGTTCTAGAGTTGCTCTAACTTTATAAAATGGAAGCCCCATAATAGTGAAACAAGAGGGGCTTAATTTAAGAAATACAAACATGACTGAGCAATAAGTAAAGCAGCTTCTTCTTTAGTCATTAGATGGGAAAGCAATTAAAGTGGAACAAGCAACCAAGCCATCCTTTGAAAGTGGTGGCAGGCGTGGACCGCCACCCCCTCCACGAAGCAGAGGTCCTCCCAGGGGCCTTAGAGGTGGAAGAGGCGGAAGTGGCGCGAGAGGACCACCTTCAAGAGGGAGTCACTTGGGTATGTATTTACCTATCTCATTATATACTTGGACAACATACAAGACAATCTCATTGGAAGATGACAATAATCCTACTGGAAAAAAACCAAACAGCTGAATAGTGCACTCAATGTTCTTTATTAAAAAGGTGAAATATGATCTCGGCAGTTGAGTCAAATTTTTTGATTAGGCAAGCACACATTAAGAAAAGGCTTCCAAATATGAAGATTCCCTTCTACATCTAACACTCCACTTGACTTTTGGCTATGAAAGGAAAGCAAAACTCCTGCCCTGCACGTGAGAAAGGAAGCTTTCTGGTATTCAAGTCGAAAAAGTGATTCTTCCTCCAGGGAGAGGGAACTGCCTTTCGTTCTTACTAGCAAGAGGTCTAAACTCATTAAATCGTAGCTGTTTAAATGACTGATCCTTCCAGATCATAGTGGGGATTTGGGAAGCTAAGCCTTGTTTGTTGTTTAAAAATAATAGCCTGTTGAAGCTTTTTGAAGTAGGAAAATAGAATACTTGATACTGGATATCCTTTAACTTAAGATATATCTGTTCATTCAGAGACTTTTCAGTATCAAAGCAAGCTGTGACTTAAAAATCAAAACAAGCAGCACCTGAGGCATAACTAAAAACTGTATAGGCAGAGAAACCCTGGAAATACTGAAAATTCCATTCTTGAAGAGTCTGTGTACTAGGTCCTACAGACTGTGTAGTGCCTCTGTCCCCCCCCCCCTTTATGTAGGATCTTCTCTAATGCATCTTCCCAGGTAGCTCTTGTCTTCTGAGAACTGTAACTTGTTGACATCTAAGCTGTGACTGATTTGCAAATATCAGTTGTCTTTCTCCCTTTGTGCCACAGCCTGTGGTTTTTGGATCGCTTCTGTAAGACAGTTCTTGGCAGGAATGTATTTAGAGTGTAAAAGTTAATCTGGTATGCTCTCAGTTCTGCCTGCACATCTAGCTGTGACCAAAATACAAAAGAAAGCTATTCTGAGGTCTAATGATAAGTTTACTGTTGATTGTGTGGTGATGATACAGAGCTTAAGGTTATTGCAGTTCAGATAATAGGGGCATACAGAGGAGTATCACAGAAGTAATAAGTTGGTGCGCACCTTATCCTTCTAGGGTCTTCTCGAGGGCCACTTCCTATGAAGAGAGGTCCTCCTCCGCGAAGTGGAGGTCCTCCACCTAAAAGATCTGCGCCTTCAGGACCAGTGCGTAGCAGTAGTATGGGAGGAAGAGGTAAGGACTTGTGGAATTACTGTCTTGCAGAGTCTTGTAGCACCCAGTATGTCTTCAGGCGCTGATGTAAATTACTGATGACTTCAAATCTGCTGCTTGTCTTTACTAATCTATCAGTTCTCTTCATAAAAACATCATTTTCATGCAATTTGATGAACATGTTCCTTTAGTGCCTCTTTAAATGCATACAAGCAGAACCATAAAGTAACGTGAATAGAGGCTACAGCGATTAAGTCTTGAAATCGTTGTAAACGGTCTGCTAATACTTGCCCTGGAGTCTTCTGTGTGGCTGTTGCTAATTAACTTTTTTAATTTGAACTGCTTCTTTTAAGCTCCTGTGTCACGTGGAAGAGACAGCTATGGTGGTCCTCCTCGCAGAGAGCCAATGCCATCCCGAAGAGATGTCTACATGTCTCCAAGAGATGATGGCTATAGCACTAAAGATGGGTAAATTCTTTTACCGGTTCAGTGTGGCTTAAAGTTTGTAGTTCCCCAGGTAAGATCCATGATCTTAGTGTGACATACAGCTAATAACTCAACTCTTTTTTTTTTTTTTTCCCCCCCAGTTACTCAAGTAGAGACTATCCCAGTTCCAGGGATACACGGGACTATGCGCCACCTCCACGAGACTATGCATATCGTGATTATGGTCATTCCAGTTCACGTGATGAGTACCCCTCTAGAGGATATAGGTACCTAGCATAGGATTTTTCTCCACATCAGTTATTTTTGCCATGATTCCACTGACTTGTACTGAGTCTCAGTAGTCTTTCCTCTTACAGTGATCGTGATGGATATGGTGGTGGACGTGATAGAGACTACTCAGATCATCCAAGTGGAGGTTCCTACAGAGATTCATATGAGAGTTATGGTAAGAATACAATTTGAGGATCATGTATTAACTTGTACAGATGTCATAAAATCCTGATTTTTACTAGGCTGCTCATGTTTTAGGGGGAAATGGCACACCTTTTTTCCCCCCCGACAGTGAAAGTGCAGTTGTTGGTTATCATTTGATCATCTTGTTAAATAAGCTATAAACTAAAGAAGCAAAGTCTACAGTTGAGAATTGCAACTCTCTCTGGAAAATATGGCTGAGTTTCTTCTCTAAAATAACAAGCTGTTCTGGAGTACCCAGTAAAGAGCCTGCCTGAATAAACACCGTCTTCATTCCTTCAAAGTCTTTAAATCCACTCACTGCCTGATATGCAGCCCCCACTTTAAATACCCCTAACATGGCAGATTGTTCTCAATACATACGAAAGAGTAACAGTAAGCATTTAATACAGCAGTTCTGTAACTTCAGATTAAAATTGTTATATATAACTTATAGTGTTGCCATATTACCTGACCGTTGACCCTGCAGGTAACTCACGTAGTGCTCCACCTGCACGAGGGCCCCCGCCATCTTATGGTGGAAGCAGTCGATATGATGATTACGGCAGCACACGAGATGGATATGGAAGCCGAGAAAGTTACTCAAGCAGCAGAAGTGATGTCTACTCAAGTGGCCGTGATCGTGTTGGAAGACAAGACAGGGGTCTTCCCCCATCCATGGAAAGGGGCTATCCACCTCCTCGTGATTCATACAGTAGTTCAAGCCGCGGAGCACCCAGAGGTGGTGGCCGTGGTGGAAGCCGATCTGATAGAGGTGGAGGCAGAAGCAGATACTAAAAACATTCTTAAACTTTTGGACCAAGACAGATTACTTCTCAAACAAACAAAAAGTGGAAGTTGTTCTATCTTTACTACCAGAGGACTACTAAAAGGAAAAGTTGTTTTTACCTTTTTTTTATTGTTGCCTGTTAAGTTTTCCCCTCCATGACTTTTATGCTTTTGTGAGGAAAAGTTAAACCAATGTTTAATTTCATTTCAGAATTGTTAACATTTCTTTCAAAAAGCAGATGTTAAATGTATAAAACTTAAGCTGTGTACTAGTGTTGTAATTTTCAAAGTAAAGTTTCCCTGAAATGCCACACTTCCCATCTGATTTTCCTCATGAATGGAACAAGCAGTTCTTAAGATCTTCCACACAACATCCAACCATCTAACATGGAGATGGATTGTTCTACATATTCAGCCTCTCCTTCTTAAACAAAGTAGTTGCTTGTGATTTGGAGGGTGGTGGGGCTATTCCACGCTAGAAGTTCAGTTTGGCTAGATACTGAAGTCACATGGTGTCCCTAATACAAAATGCCTTCAAATGCTTGTGTAAAGAGAAATACAGGATATCAGTCACTTGACCTGAAAAAGCAAATGGATAATACTATTCTTTGCCTTCCTACTGTTTGATGGGGAGTTTGAAAAGATCTCCCAACCACGTAAAAGCCATGTACATGTAAGTCAGCTACAGAATACTGTAAAATTAAAAAAAAAAAAAATATGACCAATTCCATCAAAGAAGCTGCAAAACGGTGCTTACTCATACTGTTTCAAATTTTTGCAACTCTGTAGTGTCTCACTTTTAAAGGAACATCTTTGATTCCAAAGGAGAAAATAAGATAAGCAAAAGAAGTCTTTCTCCAACTTCTCAAAGGCTTATGGCTTCATAAAAACAAGTGAATCTTTCAGCATTCCACAACTGATTTAAAGCATCAAATGCCTGTGAAACAGCAAAGATGGTAAGCAAAGCAAACTAGTTTTTCAGTCTAAGTCAAAATTGAACCAAATTATCTTCTAGTACAGTAAGACAAGCTGCACGTCATGGCAATGGAAGTGCTGTCTAGATTTAAAAAAAAAAAAAAAAAGGAAATGCTGCAGTACATTAGAAGTTCTCCAAATTCAACATTTCTTCTTGGATAAAAGTATTTATGGCACCAATTTTGAAACTAAGGACATTGAGAATGCAGCTCAGTGTAGACAGAATATTGCAAAGTAAGGTTGGGAGGGGGTATTTTGTGCCCAATACCTTTCAGTGAAGATGCTTAAGCAGGCTGCTTATACTATATTTTAATAAAATTAAAGCCTTGTGAAATGAGAAATAGGTTTAGATTGAAAAATGTCACCTCGGCTATTGGGAGTTTGAAGCAAGCCATTGCAAACTTGATGTTTAGTTGGATGCCTGACTGTTTAGTTTGACACTGCATTACAGGGATATTCTAGTACATGTGGCAGAACCTGTGGCAAGTTGTGACTCAGGTAAAGCCATGAAGTTCAAAAGATGCTCTTGAATATAGTAGACGTGAAGACCTCCAACTAAAAAAAAAAAAACACAAAGCAAAAGCCTTGTACTACTGTTTAGTCCTCAATAAATTTTGTCGTTCAACATAAGGATTTAACATGGCAGTGCACCATTGGAAAGGAATGAGAATCCATAAGCCATGCAACCTGTCACTAAACCATTCCAGTCCATTCCAAGCCAGTGAATCTTCCACAACTTAAAAAGAGAAGTAGTAACACTTGCAACAGACTAATCTGCAAGCCCAAACTTGTGACTTTTGGAAGGGGGGGGGGGGGGGACACTATAGGTTGACTCTTATCCTAAAACGTGCTTATTCTCAGTTTGTTGTATCTTATTTTGATTGCAGGTTGATACTTTTTTGAAGATAACCTCTGAAATAATGCTGACTCGTATGTGTTAATGACAGAGACGGGTGGTGGCTGTACCAGTACAGAAGGTAAGTAGTATGCTGGTAGAACAGCTGGATAGATGATTTCTGGAGGTTCTGTATTTATAGACTTGAGTGGACGTTCCTGGTGTAATCTCCAGTTCCAAGTGGCTGAGTCGTCTCTGCTTTCTGTTTGAAAGCAAGTTTTGGAGGAGGAGAAGGTTATAGCAGGCCTTTTAATTACTACGTTAGGAACGATAAGGAGAGACTTGCTTCTCATCTCTAGAAATTGGTCCAGTTTGGGTACAACCTATTGTTACTACAAATGCACCTCGATCACACTGCAGAAATTTACTTAGTCTAGGAATCTTAGTGTAAAGACCATCAAAAAAAAAAAGTGGAGTAATAGATGTATGTGCAGATATTTAATCAGTCTTGTTAAATAGGTAGAACATGAAGTTAAATGACTAAACTGTGTAGTCTTTGATTAGGAGTTTATCTCTTCAGAGGTCTTTGGATTAAGCAGTAGACTTTCCAGCAACTCGAAAATGATTCAAAACTGTGTTTCATGGCTTTGAAGCCTACCACGTTAATATTCTCTGTGAGTGGAGGGACAGGTAGATACAGGAGCAACTGTCTCCAAACTATGTTAAAGAGTGACTGTCAGTTTCTTTTCTTCTGGTGCTCACTAGGAAAAAAAAGAATGAAAGCAGTATTTGTTGTTGTTCTTCTAGAACTTTCTGGAAAACTCTTCAACCAAATAATTGTCCCAAAAAGGTTTGAAACAACTTTTTTATTGCGTGCAATGTCTGTTACAAACTAGTATACAGTAAACGATAAGGGCAAATCCTTCTTCCAAGGAAAGATTTATGTAAAAATTGTGTGTATTTGCAGAAGTTTGGCGAGAAAACATCTTTTTATGTAACGAATGTTTTTCAAAGTACTTTATAAACACAAGAACATAATTTGATGTTAATTTCAAATGCTGCTTTTAAGCACCAGCTTTTTAAATGGCAAAAAGAAGAGGCTTTAGTTGGTACGGTGGTGTTTATCTGACCCATTGTTACCGATTTTAGGGAGGCTGTGTCTCGTGTGAGAGAAAGGTTAGTTTGCGTACTATATGCTTGTAATTTCAGTTTACTTAAATTTATTCTTTTTGATTTAAAGCCTCAGCCACAGCAACTAAATATCTGAAATGTTTTTGTCAGAGTACTCTTGCCAAATTGCTCCTGTTACGTTTATTTAGAGGAAAAAAATATGCCTTTATTTCAGGGTACTGGATTTTACTTCAGAAAACGATGGGAACGTCATGTATGTTTCCGTGCTAAGAGTCAGAGGAAACATAGAACTAACCCAATCAAAGAAAAACTACTACCTGACCAACTTTCAGATTTCTGTCACTGTTGATACAATTTCAACCAAAAGACCCCCCCCTACTTTCTTCATTTTCATGTTATTCTTAAGCGTGACTGTTAGTGTGTTAAAATCACAAAACCTACCAGAAAGGACACTATTTGAACTGCAGTGTCTACTATTTGAACTGCAAAAATAAATAAATTAGATAACATAATCTTTCTTTCATTCAGAAATCACTGAGCTCAATAATATGACACCATCTTAGATTAGAGGAATGCATCTATAATAAGCTCTTTCTCTTTTTCCCAAGAACTAGTAGACGTAAATTCTTAAATTCACAGTTTGAGGCTCGCCTGGATAATGAATTAATGAATCCTCTGATAAAGAGGTGGAACGCTGGCATTAATATGCTGCATCGTTGGTGACTTGACAAAGTTTTCCCGAATCACCTTGCAGATTATGTTAGAATATTTTTAACTTTTGGATCTGTGTGTCGCATATTAGCGTTAATTCTCTTGTGTTGGCTGGGAAGGAGAAGATAAAATAAATTATCCTTGGCAAGTGAAAAGGTTTCTCTCTTTCTGGAATATTAGATTTGTTTTACTATGGATTAGTACTTAGTGGACCGTGTTGTAATTAATAAAGATATTCAAGATAAAATTACACTTCTTTAGCCTACTTTGCAGCTTATAAACCTTACTAAATTTTCTAACAGGAAAGGTGACAATGTTAGTTTAAGGAGTGGTAGATAGTACTTAACGGACTGCATGGCAGGAAAGCTAATACTGTCTTACTAAAAATAAGGATGTAGTTGTACTAATTCAGCAAGCTATTTGCCTTTTCTTGATCCTAAGTTGATAGCAATAATAATTGCGTTTTTAATTCAGTTCACACCACAACGTTATTTACAGATGTGCGTATGTGCATACCAGTTTATTATGGGAGAGCCAGTGGGATTTTGTGGTGGCAGTTTTGAAGGGATGTACCCTGGAATTACTTGGTGCTCCCCCCGGAGATGCTGTTGTACAATAGGAATACAGGTAGACCTCAGACTGTTTCGATTGTTGTAGTTAAGTACTGATGTATTTTCATACCCTTGGCACAAATTGAAAACAACCCAAATGTCTGCATTGTGCATGTATAAATACATTGATCAACTCAAAGATTATTTAGCCTTTTTGTCTGTCTGCTGGTTTCTGAGAGTGTACTAACTTGACTTTCCTCTTTTCAGTTATGGGGACTGGAAGAAGGCACTGGAGCAGTGGAGATGTGTTGGAAAATCGAAGGATAACAAAATACAACAGATAAAACTTGGGCTTTGAGTACGATGTTGACCAGTATTTGTTTTAGAGGGCTGTGTTTCATTCAGGAATTGCATCTGAAAGTAGTGCTACTTATCTCTTGGATGTAAGCTCTCAGATAAGTGGAAACCAGTTGCTGTTTCTGCAGCTAACCTCTTCTAAGTAGTAAGCCCTTTTTTTTTAGTCAGTATACATGCATCAGTGGATTGTGCAGCAGAAGAACATTCCAGCGGTGCTCTTCACATAGGGTGCTTTTGTTGTGTGCTAAAAAAGGAGCAAGTTTCATAAAAGTGAGTTTGAGCCCTCCAAAATGCAGAGGAAAAGGGTGTCCTTCACAAAGAAAGAGACCGATAAAAGTTGTATGACATTTTTACATTAACAGTGGTATAACTGTTCAAGCCTTTTTGATGGGAGGAAGGAAGTGCTGATAAAACCATATTTGTGATAAATCCCCAGAATAGTATTCAGAAAAACTCCAGCCAGCGTTACTACTACTTATACATGTGCCGTTCTATAGAAACAAGATGTTTTCTTAATTTACCTAGGTTTTGGTGCATTCATACCCTCATAAGTGTTGATGTGCCAATGTATACGAGAGTAATCCTCAGTCATCATTTTTTCATAAAGCTAACTACAGATTGATGGAAATCTTTACACAGTCATGGCTAATAAAGTTTATATTGACTTCTTGTACTGTAGACATAAACTGATTTTATTTAAACAACACCTAGTCTATAAGGATTAGCTTAAAAAGAAAACATGCATTTCTTACTGAAAGAATTTAAAACTGCCTTTGGGTTTGGGGTAAGACTCTCACTTTGAGCTTCAGTTATGGACTGCAAACTCTAGGGAGTGCGTCTTCCTGTATGTAGCAAGGCGATGGACAGAATTGCATTATTTTCCAGGGCTAATAAACTTACTGTTAAACAAAAGCATTATTAGCTTGTTTAAGGAACTCCTTGCTTCTTAGCTACACGTACGTGGTGGAAATAGTTACCATTATTATACAGTAATGGAAGTTTATTGTTATGAAGAGGTCTTAGAGAATGCACCTCATTTCTTCAAGAATGGTGATATGCTGTGCTATTAAAAGACGCCTTTTTAGCCGTAGTTTATCGTCTGGCTGCGGCTGCCTAAAATACAATCCCAGCACACGAGCTACTGTATGAACAAAAATTACGTCTGCCTAACATGGTAAATAGATCATGTTGGTGCTGCATTCCCATTAGCTTATGCGCTGACTCAAATTACGTTCTTGAAAGTCTCTAGTTTAAAAGGAGATTGTAGACCAACATGCTTTTCTAAAGCTAATACTATCGTCATTATCAGTCATTGTCTGAATCAGACTGCAATAGAAGTTTATTGGTAACTTAGGGGTGAAGGTTGACTCTGCATGAGAAGATTGACAGTTCGTTTGATTTGTCCCTGTCAGCAGATAGCTAATGTTGAGATCAGAGATGATAACTTTTCCAAAGAAAGACCAAACAAGAAACTGTTCCTCACTTTGTGGATCTACCTCGATACCCGTGGTTCTGCCACAGAATTACTTCACCAGTGAGAAGAGGTGAAAACATCGGTACATTTTCAGTGGGATCCTGATGTTCTGAAAGATGTAAAAGTTGGCCTCAAAGTAGTTAGAGTACCATATGTTTTGGGGGCTTTCTGAATGTGTGAGAGAGCAAATGGCTCTGGGTCAGTCTTTCGAGCTGTTGGTACGTGTCCAGCACGTCAGAGGTATTTTCATTTAATCATAGTTGCAACTGATGGATGCAGAACAGGCATGGAACTCTTAAGACTGTCTGCCAAAAAATGAAAGGTTAGATACTTGTTTTGGAGGGGGGAATGAGCAAAGTATTCTTTGGCGTTCAGGTTTGTAGTACCGCGTTTAATGAAGCAGGTGTGGATTTTTCCCTTCCTTGAAGTACTTCTCGTGCTCTACATCAGAAGCCGGTGGATTCTAATCAAGAATACTGGAGTGGATGTCTTCCATTTGAGAATGGTGGGCCACAGTATATGAATGAGCATTGCCAATTATCTTGCCTACTATAGATTTGAGAAAAGGCAAGCTCTGAAAGTGGAGAGTGCAAGTATGCACTTCCACAAACAAAATAGTACTGCTCATGAGAACTTTAAAAAAGCCTACTGTTTTGAGGGTCTCTAATTATAAATTTCAAGTAAATTTTTCTGCACATACGGATAGCTATAGATGAACTTTACCAGATGGCAGTGAGTTTTGTGATTTAGCTTCAGTCAGTGTTAACCATTCACTCTGGCAGCTGCTAGTGTTACTAGTATTTTCATATAAAACAGAATTCATCCCAACATCCTGTGGCCAAAAATCTCTAAACCTAAAAGGGCAGTTCTGAATTCTTACTACTAGCTATTAAAAATGATCCTTAGGTATGTCCCAGTCGTAGGACCTGGAAAGTGGGGACACAAAACAACACATACCTTGCATGTAGTTTTTTCCTTTTGCTCTTCTCTTTCTCCCTACACCTCAAATTATAAGCCTCAGCGATTCAAGAGAGCTGATGTCTTGAAACCAGCTGCTTCAAGCAACAGGCTCAGGAATTGATTTATCATTTAGAACATTGTCAGAGAATTTTTGGTCTCTAGGATAGTTACTTCTTCCTGTTTCATTGCTTTCTATCCCTGTTGCTCTAGTTAACTTCTTAGGAGTCATGAGTTGGTTAGAAAATGGTAGTTTTCTGTCTGTTGGTGAAAGGACAGTTGGAAAACTGTGAGATGACTGGACTCTACTAAATTAACATCACCAGTAGTGCTGGCTAATATTACCCTAGAGCAGGGTAAAAAATTCCTAAAACGACTCTATCCTCATGCAGTAGATCCTGTAGAGAGCTTGTAGAAAGGGACGCTTTAATGGGACAAGTAAAATAGTTGGAAATTTTCATTCTCTGCTTCATATAAAAAAAGACTTAAATTTGGTTTATGAAGTTTTCACAGTTACCCAAGATGTTTGCTTTGACAGATGGTAATCTTGCAAAAGAACATTTTGGATTATATGTTTATTTCTTGTATAAAATAGTTGAGGAAAAAAATGAGATTTTGACAAATGCGTGATTAGAATCATAATCAGATTTTGCAAATGGAAAACTGTTGTAAAATGGCAGTGATTTAAAATGAAGACTTTACCTCAGAAAGTTAAAAATTAAATTTTATTTAAAAGCTTGCATGGCATGTTTCCCCCCAAATCATCTGTAGTGTAACATACAATTTTAATACTGTAAATATTGCAGTGCACTAGGAAATACTGACCTTTACTTTGTTGAACAATAGCCACAAGACCAAGCTTACCAGGTTGTAGAATGACATCTGTCACAAGGAGAAAGTAACTAGGTAAGACCTTGGTACAATATAAGTATCTGCACAGAATACTTCTGTTTTCAGAAATGCTGAAAATGTGTAGTAGGTATGCTTTCACTATATCCCTTTGAAGTAACAGAGTTCTGTAAACCATTGTACAAGGACGTTTCCTACCTTAGAGTAACTATAGTTCTGGTTCTTAAAATTCAGTGAGTTTCAGTGCCCAGTGAAAAAAAGTCGTTTCACTCTTAAGCCCTGCACGCGCCAGAAGAGGCAGGAAGATGTAATCACGGATGTGGGTTAGAGCGAGTTGTTGCACAGAAGTGCAGTGAAGGCAGAACTCTCAGCAATGAATCCAGAAGAGCAAATTGTAACATGGCTTATTTCATTAGGAGTTTTGAATTCTCCCAAGAAAATAGTAGAGGATCCAGAGGAGTTCCTGAAAACTTCTCTGAAAGATGGAATAGTGCTTTGTAGACTCATTAATCGCCTTCTTCCAGGATCTGCAGAAAAGGTAACTTTTTAGATACGTTTCACTAGCCTGAAGTTAGAGCGCTGTTTGGTGAAATAGTGCACTGCTTATTATAGGATATGGTTTTCTTTGGTAGGTAGCATGAGTGAGGAAGATCAGCAAGATCAACATGTTTAAGTTACTAGTTAAATCTAACTTAGGGTAAAGTAGGATCCTAGCTTTCGGTTTTTGATTTTCTCTCTTTAACATCCACAAAAACCCAGAAGGTTGTAGTTTGGCGACTTAGGTGTTCCTTTCAGCGGCAGAGGAAATACTAGGCCTACCAAAAGTCAAAAAACACCTTATTTTTGAACAGATGGATGTGTGGTTTGTCTCTATAGAAGTAAATATAGTTTGGAACTGTCACTGTAAAATACCTTGCTATTCAGGAAGTACATTGGGGAGAGCAAGATGAGGCTAGAAGTAAATGAACCTTGCATCCGTGCCATTTTGAACTGTTTCAAGTCAAGCAAATACGTTTATGTTGAAGCAGTTTAAGCCATCTGAGAACCTTGTATTAGGGTTTTGCTAGGCATATGTGTGTGCAGTCCAAAACAGTGATAAGTAACTGTGGGGAAAAAAGGGGAAGGAGTGTGATGAGAGATAGGAAATGGCAGCACAGAAGAGAATCTGTTTTAATTAAAGGAAGAAGCAGGTTCGTCCCCACCCTGTAAAATAGGTGCCTTTGTTTAAAAAGCAAAAATCACTTTTGTTAGCTACTTATCTCTTGTTTATATATGATGGTTTGGGGCAGTGCATTCTTAAAGGTCATCAGTTTCCCACTATCGCTTTAGGGCACTGTCGTATGTTGACATTCAAAACAAGATGCCGACCATTTCGATTTATGCATCACTTCCTCCGGTGGCTCTTTCTTCCTGGTTCGACAGCTTGCCTGCCACCCCCATCCGCCCCCTTAAGAAGCTTCCCTAATTCAATATAAAACGCACATGTCAATATTCATGCAGGCCTTCTGAATAGAGGCTGTGCAGAAGGTAACATAGTGATCTTGGTGGATTTTATTTCTTTAGTATTGTCTGGAGCCTAAAAATGAAGCTGATTGCATCAGTAATATTCAAGAGTTCCTAAAAGGCTGTGCAGTTTTTAAAGTGGAGGTAAGTCAACTAGTATCCTTCACATTATTTTGTTCTCATAATGTGCTTGTTTAATATATATTCTAAAAGGAAGCCAAATACCAGAGGGGCAGGTAGTCATTCCTAATCTTTTGTATCGGGAACGTGAATAAGAATGTGGGTAATGTAATATTGTGGCTGGAGAATTTGGAAATGGAGTGTTTTGACTGTGAGCTTAACAGATTCCTTCAAGACTTTGAGAGGAATCTAAACAGTCACATAGAAATATACACAGCGATAACAGAAATTCTGTCTAAACACAGTTGAGCTGTGTTGACCGCTTTGGTTTTTTTTTTTTTTTTTTTCCCTCCCCCACAAGGGCTTGCCATTTTTAGCCTTGCTTTAGTATAAAGGTGAAATATTCTTAATACTGCAGTATTTTTATCCATTTGCAAGCACTGAGAGAGATTCTGCCAAATACGTCATATGAAGTGGTCCTTATACATACAAATAATCCTATTGTAGACAAAAGATAACTTTTCAGTGGCTATTCCTGGTGCTGTATGATTCTTATGCCTAATCATCGTTCGTATTTACAAGAACAGAGTCCAAATGCATCACTTAAGAGTTCAGATAATTTTGCCGTTATATTTTTACAAATGCACATGCATTTAAAATGTTTTTAAAAACTTTGATATAACCCTTAAATTTCTACAGTAAAAAGGACCCTGTATCTAAGAGCTGTCACTAACTTGTTTGAAGTTTTATCCACATTACAAAAAATATATATATATATTCTGAAGATAAATTCCGCTAGAAGTAGGGAACAGCATCCTTGGGCATTACAGAAAATTATGCACCACAGTGAGAGAGGGTCGAACCCATGGCAGCCCTGTTGCTGTGCTTTTCCTTTGGAGGTCTAAACAAGCAAAAAGAGACACTCTTCTCTTTTTAGCTAGCCGGCATGAAAATTCCTTCATTCCAGAAGTGTTTAACTAGCCTGTTGTTTCCCACTAATCCATTGCTAAAAGCCTACTGCAGCAGCCTAGTTTTAAGAGCAGACACATATAGAATCACTGAAGGGCTATCAGATCAGAAATCAGTGTTGCCAGTCTTCTGGTACTTGACCATGTGATTTTTTTTCAGTTTTTCAGAGAGATTATTTTTCTATTTAAAAAATAGATCTAGTCATAATTGTTGTGGTGGAAAACACTAAAAATAGGAATCAAACTGCAAAAATACAAGTCAAGGGAACAGTCTTGAACTCTGTCACGCTTTAAAATCTCATAATTTTTAATCTGGTCCTGAAATACTGCAGCCCCACTTCACAATTTTCAAATACTAGGGATGGGCAATATTTTGCATCCAGCCCTGGATGCAGCTCTGATCGTACTTGTTCCTTTTCTTTCTTGGTTTTATTTTAAGAAAAGAGTTCCAAATTTTTGTTTTTCTGATTTATAAGCCCCGTAATCGTTGAAATACTCTGAGCCTTCAGTTACTTTCATAGTGCACGTGATTGCCCCTTCTCAGTTCTCTAAAGCTAAATAAAAGCTCAAATCGAAAGTAGACCTCTAAAGCTAAATAAAAGCTCAAATCTCTCAAGCTTGCATTTAAATTTTGCAGCCAAATGAAAATAATTTCTCATTGTTTTTTCATGGTACCAGAAATATTAGTAACAGTCATATTAGAGCACCAAGTGAAAACAGGAATTTTGCTTCTTTCTGGTTCCCCTCTGTAGTCTTGCTCTGGATGGTACAGCTCAGATGGTGGACAAGAGAGGGTATGTATCAGAGTGGTCATGCTCCTCCCATATTGCCACCTTTTCTGAGTGCTGTGGAGGCAAGGCCACAGGGGACGTGGTATCCTTCTGCCATCTCTGTTGCTCCTAAAGGTTGCCCTGTCTGGACCTTCTTGGCAAAGAGACTAAGCAGCGTACCTGTTGCTGGCCCTCCTTCCTATCAGATGCTTAGTTGGCCTTGGGAAGGGCCACTGCCCTTCAGAGGGGGGTTGTCTACGTTTACTCTGAAATCAGGAGCATCAGAGCAGACAGGGCACCTTCTTGTTCCGAAATCCTTCAGCAGTGAAACTACAGTGACTTGGCGTTTGCTGCATCTAAGGAAGATGAGCATAGCATAGCAAAAACGGTCTGCTCCAGTAATCTAGCTTGAGGAAAGAGTAACACAAGGAAAGCTTTAATCTTAATAACAGGTTTGAGTTCCCTGAATGCCATGCTGCTGGTTACTCAGACTTTGGATTTGACAATAAAAACCTAATGGTTCTGTCAAATTCTGCCCTTCTCCAAGTGCCATGAAGGACTCCATTCCTTAGGAGAAAGAAATAGCCTGCCATTGCATTTGAGGTCCTTCTGCTGTCTTCAGACTGATAAGTGTATGTTAAGGTCAGAGATTCTGTTCCTGTTGCAGATGTGAGCAAAAGCGGAAGGAAGTTCAGAGGAAATTCGGAGGTCAGGACTTCTACTCTGGATATCCTGACTTCTACAAAAGGCCTCACATCAGGGAATCTCAAGCATGAGAAACTTCATACGTGATATTAGCATCCCATCCTAGCACCCCATGGCTTCATCACAGTTTGCTACAGCAATGGCTACTTTCATACTATGCCTCAAGTTTGTTTTTGTTTGTCACAGATGCTGGTACAGCTGCCATTTGGAGCCAAATACATACTTTTACCAGGCATTGCTAGCACACAGGAAAGGTGATTAGTTTGGAAGGAGAGCGTTTTCAACACAATTTGGCTGACACCTATGTCTGACCTTCCGCTGAATTGATACTGCTTTCCAATCTGTTCCCGTGGGAGGGCATTCAAGAGGTTACCCCTGTAGAGCTACATCTACGCGCTTCCCTCCTACCCTTCTTCTTTGTCGTCCTGGTAACTCTTAATCTTGGGAAGTGGAAGAAAGGCACAGCAAGGCAAGCAGCACCTTCTCCCTTTTTACAGTAACAGTGAAACATTTAGGCATAATGGAAGGGAGGGAAAAGGACTCTATGTGACCTTCCTGCAATGAGGTGGCTCCATTAAGCTGCAGCAGCTGTACGGGCCAGTGCAGTGAGCTGGAAGGGTCCATCTCATTTCAGGGTATAAATAACTAAACTTCACTTTTCCTTAGCTCCAACCTGGGGCTAAATCCTGCAAAGATTTGCTGCTTCAAATGCGTCAGTCCAAAAAAGGAAGGCGAGCAGGGCAATCAGCTCCTACTTCTAACAAGACAAGTGTTGTAATTAGATGAAACAATGAGACTGCATCTAAAATTTTCCCACCGCTTTTCAGTGCCAAAATTTTCATGTCTATCAGTCCGACTCTGTTGAGACAGACGACTGGGGCAGAGGACATGAGCGCTCATTTGGAACTTGCCCTTAGATGAATTCTTTGGTAGTTTGAACTGAGGAAAAGCACAGATGACCTGGTTGTACTTTATCTAGACTGTGGCTTCAACCTCTGAGCTGTCTACATGACCCAAGAGCTGATCCAGTAAGTGAGTACTGCTAAAGTAAACAGTTGAATGCAAGTTGGATGAGGTGGGAGCAGAAGGATGTTCTGTCCCGAGGGCCAGATGGAGTCTAGCGTAGAAGATACGGAAAGATTGTGATGAATAAGAACAATAATGAAACGGGTAGAAAGCAAGGGATCCTAAAACAGCAGACTGAAAGCTAAGTCACCTGAAAGGTGAAGGGAGAGTAGTGTGTCACAGGCTACTGCACAGGCTACTGCACAGTGCACAAGAAACTCCAGGTCTAGCCTGTTCTTGAGAGACAGATAGGAACTGTTACAGTATTTGCTTTTGCTGTTGAAACCACTATGCATATCGTAACAGCAGTTCAACAGCATCACTTACTGCTGAAGAAGCATAAGATCATAACCTTCATTCAGCAGCAGTATTTTATTGCTAAGAGGACCGCAAGGCCTCTGGCAAGGGCCTGGATTTGGTGAACTAAGAAAGGTATTGCAAGATAAATCAATGGAGGTGTTTGCAACCTTTACCAAACTGTTTGTGCTAGGACTGAGGTCTTGGGAGGAGATGAAAAATTGTTATCCTTTCAGCTCCCCATCCATGTGCTCCTAGAGCCTGCTCTGCTTTGGCTTCACTCCTATTTCCCTAGCCGGATAATGTCAGGAGAGCGAGCCTGTGCCAGGCACCCCCCAGCGCAAGCACCGGGGAACGGGTATCTCTGAAAGCACCTGTGGGAATCCAGAGGGACCCACTGTCCTGGAGACCTGCTGCTCGCAGATGTACGAGCTGTCCCTTAAAGTCATGTATCCCCTAAAACCTGGCATCACATTGGATCTCAGTCCAGTGCTTCATTTCCTTTCCATATTGCAGCCTGCTGTTGTGATGAAACGTCCGGGGAATTTCACACTCCCTGCAGGAGTTTTCATAGCACAGATGGGCGCGCGCAGCAGAGGCGCTGCGTTCGCTGCGCGGTGAGGAACGCGTTGTTTCTGAGAATGTCGCTTTCCCGACTGAATTGTGGCTCATCCACAGGGCCCTTTCATAGCATTTCTAAGTGTTGCAAAAGTGCTGTAATTACCAATTTAATAGCCTGGATTTTCCTTTCTTTTCCTGTCCTTTCCCCTTCTTTTTTTCCTGTCCTTTTTCCTTCTCCTCCTTCCCTTCATCTCTCCTCTCCTCTCTCCCCCCTTTCTCCCTTCCTCTTTTTTCCTTTCCCTTCTGTTTTCCGTTGCTTTCCCCTTTTCCGTTGCTTTCCTCTTGGCTGTCCCCTTTTCCTTTCTTTTATTTTCCTGTCCTTTCTCCCTTCTCCTGTCCTTCCTCTTTTTTCCTTTCCCTCTCCCTTTTTCCTTTGCTTTCCCCTTTGCTTTCCTCTTTCCCCTCCTTCCCCTCCCCGCGGACCCCCCCACCCCTTCGCCTCCCAGCCGCGGCGGGGCGGGCGGAGGGTGCTGCGGCAGCCGCTCGGCCCGCGGCGGGGCGGAGCGGGGCGCCGGCGCCGCCTGTCACTTCCCCTTCCCCTTCCCCGCGCCGCGATCCGGCTCCGGGTCAGAGCCGCAGCGGCCGCCCCGCAGCACCGCCCGCCGCCGCCGCCATGCCCCGGGGCTGCGCGCCCGCCCGCCCGCCGCCGTGAGTACCGCCCGGCCCGGCCGCGAGCGCCGCCGCCGCCGCCCCCCGCCCCGGCCCCGCGCTGCCCGGCGGGCGCCCCGCCGCCGCCGCCGCCACCCCGCGCTCCCTGCAGGTGTCACCCGCGCTCCCCCGCGCGTGGCGCCGCCCGGCCCCGCGGCGGCGGGCACCGTCAGCCTGTGGCCCCGCCGCTCTTCCCGGCTCGTCCCCGCCGGTGGTCCCATCGCTGTATATCGCGGCGCCCCCCCCCCCCCACGCGTGTCACCGTGCGGTCTCTGCGGGAGACGCTGCCACCAGCCGGTCCCCTGGAGTGGCCCCGGCCAGTCCCCACCACTGGGCAGTCCCCGCGGGCGTCCGCAGCCAGGGCGCAGGGGGGTCACTGCCTGACCCCACGGGTGTCCCCGCTGCGCTTACCCGAGGCGGCAGGCGGCTCGTAGCTGCGGTTGTCAGGGAGCAAACCTGCCCGGCTGGGTTAGTCACAGGGGGGCGAAAGCGTTGCAGCGCGAAACGGGGGGGCTGACAGCCGGCACGGCTCCGGGCGTTGCGTGCGGCGCGTTTTGTCCGCCGAGATCCCCTTCCTCCGAGGCGACGGGGGGCTGGACCGGCGGGCGACAAACGGCGCTCCCCAGCCGTCTCCGTGTCTGCGCCTTGCCGGTTTTTGCAGAGCCGACAGTTTGTCCGTGTCGCGGCTCCTGCTGAACTCGGAGGCAAATCTCTTCCTGAGCAGCGTGGGTCGTCAAGCGCCCGAAATGCCGCTGTCCCTGGCAGTCGGAGCAGCCGGGCGCTGCCTGGCGGGGGGCTGCTCCGGCTCCAGCCCTCCGCTCTCGTTTGGTCGATGGGTCCCTGTCCTCGTTGCCGCGTTCACGCCGAGCTTTGGGCTATGTACACGGCTGGAGGTTTTGCCAGGGTTTTATCTGATGGTGGAAATAGTTTGTGCAGATAAAATGCAGCTCATCTCAGGCTTGGTACCCAACTTGCCCTAACTTTTCTGCACCTGGCATCTGAGTACCGGGATTGTGGCTGCCAGTGACTTGCTAAATGCACCTCGGTTTGGTTTTTTTGGAAGTGCTGATCAGGGAGGTGTTGGTCCCCTCCCCGTGGGAAAAGCTGGATGCTCTTCTGGTCCCTGTCATGCAAGCACTGACCCTTCCTCGCCTTCTCGCTGTCTTTCCAGTGAGGACTGGAAGTGCAGCCCAGTGCAGGTTTTATCTGTTCTGGTGTGATGCCTGACCAAGCAGCTGGAATATTTCGCTAGAGGAAATTGCAATCTGTGATTTTGAATGAAGGAAAAGCATTGTAACTGAGATGCTCAAATGACAACTGTAGATTTAAGAGGAGTTTTACTTAAGTGCACCAGTTCTTCCCTGAGCTGGTAGGGAAATCGTCTTCCCCCTCAATTTTTCTTCCAGCTTTGCAGCTTGTCTTTTAATTAAGAATGGAATTATTGGATGGATTTCACTGGAAAAAGTATTTGTTTAGCTCATAAGCGAGGACCCTTCTCTGTGTTGGGTTTATTCTGGAATAAGGTGCAAAGTGTATTTAAAGTACAGTAGCTGACTCAGAATAGTTTTCCACATAGACACATTGTTCCACAGTAGCCGTTCCAGAGAATTTCTCTATGAAGAAAGTACGTAAGTTGTTTACTTTGTGCTAGAATTTCCTTTGCACCCCTCCTGCCACCATTTCCCTCTGGACTTTGTCAGTCTGATGCATCTGAGCTTATGTTATTTTGTGCGTTAAAAGACCAGTGATGTATTTTTTCCCCTTTAAAAAAAAAAACTGATGCCATACATTCAAGGCAGGATGTGTTTTTCTTGACTAGTGAAGCAGAAGAAAAAGGACGTGACTGAGAAAAAGACATACCAGAGAGATGTAAGCAAACGTTGCAGCCTCGGTGTTTACTTTCCTCTTCTGCTTGGCAGGAGGGTGAAGACGTGCTCCCCTAACGTCGCATCCGCTAGCCGACAGGGCCAGCGCGTTCCTGGACTCTTTGTTACTGTCTCCCTTTCAACGGAGGCTCTAACGTTGCTGTTTAAAGCTGGAGGCGATGCTCAGATAGCACCTATTGCAATTGCGAGGCAGGAAAACTAGTTCACGCGCCAGGGAACAGTTAGCGCAGGGGACGGGGTCCGCGCGGTCCACAGAAGCAAAACCAGGTGAACGCAGGCAGGAGCGGATCAACTCGGAATAGCCCAAGGCAGGTGGTGGGCAGAGCTGTAGGCACGAGCAGAGCCGTGGCTCTGGAGCACTGTAGTTTGATGCAGAAGCTGCTGATTTTAATGCGTGTAATATTCGAGGGTGAGCCACGGCAGCCTGTTTTCCCATTGACGGTGGATTACATCGGGTAAAGTCTCGTTCCCAGTACTGAGTGGCTGAGCTGAGTGTTAAAAATACCCTCACCAAAGAGTAGCCTTTGTACTATTCGCGATGAACTGTGCTGCTGCGCTGACATGTAGCTCGTATACAGAGAGAGAGAGACACTGCTGATGTCCAGGGTTGCAGAAGAGGCCAGCTCCCTTTCTAAGTGATATCTGCCAAGCATACTGAAGGAGCTATACTTGGAAACCAAGAAAGGGCCATTTTAAAGGGCGGTACTGTCTTTAAGATAATTAATGCTCTTGTGCTTATTTACGAGGATATACTCTTCAATGCGTTGGAAGAATTTGTAAGTAGATGGCATGAAACAGGAGAGCTTTAAAGTCATCATCCCTGTTCACTGGATTTGCAGATCTGTGTTCTCCATCTGCAAGACAACGTGTATTTGTGGATTAGCAGATGGTGCCTTGTGTTAAAGCAAGTTTTTGCTCGTTGTACCAATACCAGAGGCTTTTTTGTATTACTTATCTCTGCTTCATTAAGGAAAGGATTTGCAGAGGCTGTCTAAACTTGAGGGCTTTTCTCACATGTTAGAGGGGATTGCAGTGTTTTGGAAACTCAAGTTGCCCCTCATCTACGCTACTCAATTGAGGTGTAAAAGACAGCATATTTTATGATGCAGAAGTTTATTTCTTATTCTTGTTGTTCTTATTTCCCACTTAGCAGCACAAAATTCTTTAGAAGGGATTTTTTTGCACATAAAATAGCCTTTTCTGGCTTCCTGTAAAAATTTGTAGATGCATTATATATGCAATAGCAGAAAATTCTGTGTGCTTGTTTCTTCTGCTTTAGAATATATACATATACATACATACATATGTGTATATATGTGCACACACATGCACACACAGCCTTAATCTCTATGGCTTTAGATAACAGAAATAGAGCTTTCCTTCCCTCAAGGCAAGCGATAACCTTCTCAGTGATTTTCGAAGGGCTGGAGTCTGACCCTTCTCTGCAGCCAGCACTGATTTCGTGTCCCCAGTGTTACACTCTGCAACTGGTGATGGGTACCACTGCCCTTCCCGCACCGTGTGTCACCTGTACCCCAGGAATTCACTAGCTCGAAAGGAAATTGGACTTGTCAGCCCTGAATGAACGCCCTATCCCTGCAGAGACATACGGGCTATTTAATCATCGCCGTCACTGTGTACCACCGTGGGCTTGTCAGACGATGATAGTAAGATGTTTCATGCTAAACTAACAAAATTCCTCTTTCACAGCTATTTGATCCACATGATTTGTACACAGGAGAACAGTTCTCCAAAGTCCTGAGTACGTTAACAGCTGTAAATAAAGCTACTGAAGGTAAGAAAAAGGCTTTTTCTATCCTCTTTTCAAATGCCGTCTCTTATGTAAGCTGTTGAGGTTTTTTTTGTTGGATTTTTTTTTTTTGGTAATTCATAGTTTATAATGATTTCTGGAGGCTTGGCTAATTGTGCTGCCAACACTGTGTACTGGACAGTAGATCAACATCTCATTTTTTTTACTGACTTCAGGTTTAAATGTAATAGTTCAAAGTTACTGTGTGCACTTTACAGAGTTAAATTGTCACTTTACACTAAGGGACCTCTGGACAGTTTTGACAATATTAAGGGACCTCAAAGTAGGTCGTTGTAAAGGAGCCTGAATGTAAAGGAGCATGCACCTCCCAAAATGCAAATGTCAGATTTTAAACAGTATGTTTTAAAGCTGAATAGAAAAATAGGTCCATCTGCGTGATATCTTTACTACATGCCAAAACAAACATAGTTGCCAGATGCTCAGTCAATTGTATTGATGTTTCTTTCTTTCCTCTCCCTCGATCTGTGAAGCAGAGTCCTGTAATTGGAAATCAAATGCGGACAATTGCCACTGATGACTTGTCCTGCTCCACTTATTGCAGGAGCAGGCTGCCAAAGCAAAGCACATCAGCTCCTCTTTTCTTCCTTCCTAAACATTTAGCTGTTCTCTACATACTGCTTTGTACTAATATGCAGTCAAATAGGCTTTGAAAGGAGCAGTTCGATAGGGAGTGCGAACAGATTTTCTGTATTTTTATAGACAGTTCCCTACTTTTGTACTGACCAGAGGAAATCATTACAACATCATATTCTGGGAAGGGTTGAGAGGACTGGGGTGTCTTTAATGAGGGCCTGAGAAACAGGTCCACATTAATCTGAAAAGAGTTTGGAGTGGGGAAAGCGTTTATGGGCCCCTGTCTTGCCAACAAATTTCCTTGAAGAGTTCTGTGTATCCACCAAAATCCAAGACCAGGATCAGAGCTTGCTTTCTCTGTTGTAAATTGCATTTTAGGTGATTAAAAGCAGAAGAAATCAACCCCGCCAACACTATTTTCCTTTCATGAGAAGGATGTTCTGTTGACTTACTGCATTTTTCCCCATTCTGGTTTGTAGCGGTTTCCTCACTTGTTTCACCACTTTTTCTAGTTAGCTTTTACTTTTGCATTCTCTTCTGCTTGTACAGTGCTGGAGAGCTGCTCAGGTGTTCAATTAAACAATCTCATCACTGGAACTGAACCCCCTTTCCCTTTTTTCTCTTTTCTGTTCTGATGCTTTGTAACATCTCAAGTGTGTGTGTGTGTGTGTGTGTGTGTGTGTATAAATACTATATTTTGTATTACATAAGTGCATACGTTACACAAACAGCAACAGCACATATACATATATACACATACATATGTATATTCATGTGTATTATATATATGCACACACACGTGTGTGTTGCTGAATTCTGCTCTGAAGAAATACAGGTTCTTAGACTACCTGCCTCCAGCTAGCACACAGGTCTGCTGCCAGCTCGCTCCCTAGAAGTCAGCAATGGTAATTCAGCCTCAGCACATCTTCTTGAAGACTCTTACTGGTCCATTAGATTACAGTACCCACCAACGCAATTCAGAAGATTCTTGCAGTTCAGTAGGATGGGCATATAAAATGCAGGTTACCTAGACAGCCTTTGCAAACGATGTAATTATGATATTGGCTTCCTTATTCTGAAAGCAAAAGGAGGAAGAGGCCTTTGCTGCCCTTGTGTCTGCGTGCTGTTGAACTAGGGGGAGCAAGCTGTCGCTCCCTGTGCGCCGATGGGACAGCAAAGCCACGGTGCCATTGTTGCAGCGGTCCCCTTGTTAGCAGCCCCATCTCAGTTCTTGCAGTGTTCGGCAATCCCTGCATGAAGCTCGAGATGTGGCTTTACTGTGGAATAGTTGCTGTCACGCATTACCGAAGGGGCTATAGGGAAGCTGGGATCTTCTTGGTTTCATGGCAAACATCTGCTTAAACATATGCTTTCTCTGTTTAAATGTTAAAAAGCGCAATGCCTGTGATATAATTAGCTGCTCAGACAGAGAACACCCTTGGGGAAAGTCCAGGGTAAAAAAAACTGCATGTCTAGAATGCTTGCCTTTTTGGTGGCTTGGCCAAGTTCCTGAGAAACAGGAGCCTGTGTCCTACAAACCAGGACTGCAGAAGGCCCAGTTAGTCCATCTAACCAGAGAGGCCAAGGGCTGAATGGAGGGTCAGGATCAAACCTCCTTTTTCCTTCTCCATCTGTGCCCTTGGCAGTGCCGGGCTGAGCTGGGGGAACAGGACAGGGCATTCCCTGCCCCGGTGGTGCTCGGCTGTCTGGGGATGAGCCAGCCATTCCCTGCAGTGCTGGCTGTGGCTGTGCTGGAGGAGGGGTTGCGGGCCTGCTCCCAGCTACTTCCAGCCCTGCTATCCCAAGGGCTGCGACATGCCTGTGCCTGCCTCCGGAGCGACTGCATCCTGACATCCTCGTGGGAGACAGAGAGAAGTAGGTGACAGCTAAGGAAGTGATGTGACAGTGTGTTTCTGAGCATCCATTTGAAGCCTGAATCCTTGTGTCTTCATGGATCCTGTTATGCAAATAACTAGAAGCATCTTTTGTATTGTATAAACTCAGCACAGCAGCTGTCTGTCAAATGACAGCAATATAGACCTCGATGCTTTTATTTTCAAGAGAGGGCAGGTGAGGAAACCCAGCCGTGATGGATCAGGCCAGGCTGATCTGCCTAAAATAGAGTAAGAATGTGAACAGAAAACCCAGCTATTTTAACCATAGTTTAAACAACATATGGCAGCAGCATTCTCTGCTGGACCAGGCATAAAATAGGATGCTGTCATGATGCAATATAAATGATACGCTTCCCTGCCAAACTGTCAAAGTCAGTTTTACATTTGTTTCTAGGTTGCTGCAGATATTTATAAAAGCATTGGAAGATAGGGAGGGGCGGAGAGAAGCATAAAATCTACCGTAACCAAGTCATTTCCGTGAGACTGTTGCTCACTGCTTGAATAAGCGGAGAAGTCTAGACTTGCGGTTTGCACCCTCTTTTTAGAACAAATCAAGGGAATAAGAACATCTCAAACTGGCAGCTGGCCGCCCCTCCTGGTCTGCGAGTCACTGGGAACAGCTGAAACCACTCCTGCTCAAATATCAGGATGCTTTGGAGGAAAAAATCCTGTGTTTGCAAAGTGGGTTTTCCATGCTGAAAGGTTTTGTTATTGCTGCTGCAGTCCAGAGACCTGAGAATTCACTGTGTGGTCATCAGGCAATTGTATGACAAGTAAGGCAAGAAGCAGAACTGACTCACTGACAGCACTAGGTTTAACATGAGTGTTGCCCCTTGTTCGCTTGGTCTGCAGGGACCATGCAGACCAAGGCAAGTATATAACCATACTTGCCTGATTTGCAAGGCAGCAGTGCCTGGGAGTCGTAGTCACGGACCTCGTCCCCGTTGCGCAAGGCGTTTTAGAAGGACAAAGCAAAAGGCAGTCCCCTCTCCAAATAAATTGCAATGTGTGTTGCTCGTGGTCCAAACTAAGGCTGAGATGTTTTTCTACTTAAACAAAAATCCTCTGGGGAGAAAAAAAGGCCCAGCTGAATTCCTGTAACTCCCACCAAACTTCCCTTTCGGGATGTTTTTTCCATACTGATGTTGAGACCGGAGGATAATGGGGGCACAGCAGTCTCATAGTCTTTATTTTCTAGTTGCTGCACACACTTGGCAGCTGTTCTCCTGGAGAGTGCTTCTGTTGCAAAGTTTTCAAAGAAAGGCTCTACACATTTTGCAGGGGAGTTGTACACCCAGCCTAGTGAAGCCTATGGAGAGTGGTCTCCCCTTCCCAGTCCTCCTTTAGTGGTTCATGGGAAGGCTGAGTCCACCCTGCAGATAGAACACAAGTTCTTGGGAATACAGAAAAGTTCTTAAATTTAAAAAGAAGCTAGAAGTCAGATCTCTAAATTTGCCACGCTTCGCATTTTACTGAAATGATAATAGTTGCCTTTGCTCCATTTGTGCACAATGGCACATAGAACGGAGATGATTTGATTGCTTTCCCACAGTGCGGTATGAGGTATAGTAGCAGAGACCTCCGGGAAATGATGGTGGCTTGAAACTTGTGTTTTTACTGCTCTGCAGCATCCAAGCAGAATTCTGGGTTGAGTGGAGGGAGGTCCTATAGTCGTTGATACTGCTTTTTGTGGTGAGGCCACTGATTCAATCTCAGCTCGAGGCAGTTGTGACCAGGAAGCTTTTTGCCATCCAGCAAGTTTTTCAGTAGCAACATAGAAACAAACCGTTAATCATGAAACGCCAAATATGTGTCAGAGCAGTGTCATTATCCGCAGCATCAGGCATGTGGGGTCAGGAACAGCCCCAGAGACTAGCTTGTGAAGGAGTAAGCGTTGAGCGCGTGAAGGAAGCAACTCCAAGAGCAGCTGGGAAGGTTCGATCCTTTCTGTGGGCTGTCAGTCTCTTGAGGGTGACACTTGTCCTTCCTCAGGGTAGGCTGCACCCCTCAGTCACATGGTTAATGGCAGCAGTCCACGGAGAGTAATCAAAATTGTGCATAGCCTCTTCCAGCTGTATAATGAATCCAGAAGGACTCATCTAAATAGGGAAACGATTGTGTTTAGCAGCTGTTCAGCATTCTTCCCTACTCTGTGAGGAAGCCCTCACTACAGCTGCAGAGGTGACCTAAGAGCGCTCACTTGTGAGCTAACCTTTGAAATACCTTCAACAGTGCTAACGTGGATGCCAGGAACATTCCCCGTGGCGCAGCCTTGGGCGAAGTGTGAGTTTAGTTCATCCTAGTTCTCAACTGTTTTAAGGGCGATTTCAAAAAATATTGCAATCAGCTCAGTGGCTGTAGGGCTGGCATAACCTAGGAGTGTCTGAGGATGCAGTTCAGCTTACTCCATCATGGAAGAGAGTTGGCAAAACCATCAGCACTGCAAAACCATCCTCCCTGCTGACGAGGAGTACCCACATGGGAGGTGTGGTGCACCAGCTATTTTGCTCTGTTGGAGGCTCCTTCAACCATTGTGCCCTGTTATTGTCTTCTGAGTGTTTTACTCTCTTTGCTGTAATGCAGAGGGGATGTGGACAGTTGGGTAAAACACAGACTTTGTTTTTGCTTCACCAGATCAACCGTCAAAAAAGCCATGCTCTCAAGTATCGTCTCTTAGCTCTGCAGCTGGAGGTCCCCACACTAACACCAACGGCACAGCTTCACAGTCAGCAAGGGTGTTAAGGAGGCAGTCCAAAGCTGTGGTATCCTTTATTTAAAATCTAATCAAGGGTTTGATGGCTGTGGCATGGAGGAGTGCGAGTGATACCTGTGGGTCAAGCATGCCAAAGTGACTTGTGTTCTGCCCTCGGCTACATCACGGCTTTGCTGCCCCAGCTGGCGATAGTCTCATGGCTTCTCCAAGCTTTGATGCTCCTCTCTGAGAGATGAGGAGAACCATGCTTATCTGCCTTCCGTTGCACTATGAAACTTAATTAATACTTGGGAGGGACGGTATGATCCTCTGATGGGAGCTCTTACACGAGAGCAAGAATATTGTTGGTATTAAAAAGTGCAATACTGAAGAAGCCAGCTGTAACAACAAGAACGAGCAATGGCTTGTCCTAGTGGCTTCTACATTACCTTTTGGATTATTAGCTAATGTTTTTCCGTATTTCTTTCCTTAGGAGATGACCGAGAATGGCAGTCATCAACTGGTGGTAAAGGCCAGGTTCAATTTTAAGCAGACCAATGAGGATGAACTCTCTGTTAACAAAGGAGACATTATTTATGTCACCCGAGTTGAAGAAGGGGGCTGGTGGGAGGGGACCTTGAATGGAAAAACAGGCTGGTTCCCAAGCAACTACGTCAGAGAAATCAAATCTACCGGTAAGCAAATTGCTTTCAAGGGCTGATTGAATGACAGCAGTATAATGCAGTGTAGATCCTTATGCCTTTGGGAAATTGCTGCTATTTATTAAGGACTGTTAGTGTGCTTAAAGCAACAGCGCTAATGGAAGTATGAATGGGACCAGAAGGGGCAAGCCTAGCTTTTCGCATGACTTGTTTGAGAGCTGCCTCTCCCTCTTCTCCAATCCAGCGGGTCCATGCAATGCTCTGCCCAGCCCCGGCAGCACAGTGCAGGAGCAGGGACAGCTTCCGGCACTGGAGGAGGAGGCTGGAGAATGCTGTGTGGGTCTGCTTGGCTCCCTTTGTTACAAGGAGCTATTAGGTCTTTCCAGCGTCTAAGCACAGAATTACCTTTTTGTTTAAGGCCTTTTGTCAGGCCTTGTATTTGGCTTTGATCCTGCCATTTCTGGCAGTGGTAGAAGGAATGCTCACAATCTCTGTGAAGAAGCCAACAAAAACTATATGGCCATAGGGAACAATTCCCCGTTTTCATGCATAGCTATGGTTGATTTCACATAGTACGTTTTCCCCCCAGATGCATCTTCTGCTGCGAAGCTGCAAGCAATATAGAGAAAAGAAAAGGGAGGGAATGATCAGTCTGATGACATTTGCCTTCATTGAGCTTTGTCTTTAGTTTTCATAGCATTTTCTGAGATGTGATTTTAACCAGATGTGCAGAGATGATGACATGAAAGATACCCCTGGCTAACTGCCCTGTAATGGCCCACATCCATTCAACCAGCTCACCCTGCTGGGTTTCTCAGACCATTGTGTGACAGTAAACTTTTTTTTTTTTTTTAATCCAACTTTAATTTCCTAATGTGCCTTGAGGGCTTACCCTCGACAGAGAACCCTTGTGTGCTAGGTGCTGTACTTACGGGTCAGGATGAGCCCTGGCCTCAAACGCTGTGAGACATTGGGAGTGGTCTGCAAAGTGAACGCAAAATTTACAACTTTTGCTGCCATACTTGCAAGCAAAAAAGCAAAGGAGGGAAGAATAAAATTAATGAGTGAACATTCAGAATTAGGCCAGTTTTTATTTAATTCTAAATGAAAAAAAAAAAATCATTGTTAGAATATCTCATCTCCCGCTATTTCCCTCTGGGAAACGATGTCTGAGCTGGAGCAGGACGTTACAGTGTAGATTGAGGGCTTGTCTGGCACAACCCAGGAATGACTAACGAAGTCAGTGAGTGGAGAAGAAAAACATCTTTAAAAGGAGAGCAAACTTCAGTCCCGTGGGGGAAGTCAGATGGGAGTTTCATGAAATAACAGCACCTCAGTGAAGCAAGGGACAAATCTCCCATTGCTTCTGATGGGTGCCTGCCAGAGTCTTTCATCTGCAAAGCTTTTCCCTCCATGTTCTCTCTCCAGCACCAAGGCTGAGTAACCACCATCCTCCCATTTCAAATGGGAGGAGGGTTCATTCCTCCAGGGTGCAGGCACAAAGCCGACAAACAGTCTTTGCTTGCTGCAGGGGATGTGGCCGTGTTGCAAGTGACTAGTGCAGGGACCACCACCCTGGCCCTGCGTAAGGCTCTCGCATGCCATGACCTGCTGCACCAGGAGGGGGGCTCTGCTTGCGGGGGGTACAGCCCTCGCTGCATGCCAGCGGGGGCTGCTTTCCTGAGCCTCACCTCCAAGGTGTGAGATTTGTCACCCTAAATAGAGTTACTTGTTTTTCAGCAGTGTCTGCACTCACACTGTGTCCTAAGCGCGCCCTTCAGGTTGTAATAACTCGCTGCGTGGAGCAAAGCTCCACTGAGTCTTTAAATGAAGCACAGAGCTCATGGGGCTGGAAGTGACAGGAAACTCCACAAGGGCAATAATTAGAAAATACATCAAGCTGTGGCTTCCAAGGGCTAAATTTATCAACTTCGGCTTCTCCCCTGCTATCAGTGTGAAAGTAATTGCCTTTCAGAAGCTGTTGCTTGAATGCAGGGAAAAAGAAATGCCTGGCAGCTCTGCCTGGCAGGTTTTGGGCTCTTCCTACACAGACACGTTTCCCACCGCCCGCAGAGGGTGAGCACCGCGTTCAGGGCCTGCGCTGAGAGCCTTGCAGCGCTGGCCTGTACGAGCCTGAGGGAGCAGCGTTACCTCCGCGGTGGCAGGAGTACAGTCGAAGCCGTTCTCCCGTGGAGAACCAGGACCAAGCCGCACCTGCAATGGGAATGTCTCCCTGCGCACGCGGGGGTTTCACAGCTACAGCACGACTCCAGAGGAACTGAGAAGTACTGGCAGCTTCCTGGCAGAGGTGTTGTTTCCTCCGATGCAAGCACACACTGATTTGTTGTGTGTTTACTGGCAGGGAGCGCTCTTTTCTAGGGAAGGAACAAAGGAGCGGTGAGTGTGTGTGTGTGTGTGTGTGTGCACACATGTGCGCGCCTTGCTGGATGCATCTGTAGCAATTCGGCAAATGGGAAAAAACAAAGATGAAAATTGACTTCCAGGTTTGTGTGGGCTCTTTGTTCAAATCTGCCTTGGTTCAGCGGAGGATTTTACATCACAAAAGACTGCAGGGATCAGGGTTCAACTTATTAATTGGAGTTTGCTTCAAATACCTTGTGAATTGCCTGGAGCAAAACCCTGTATACAGCACTTTTAATAGACTTCCAGTTCTAAAACCCAAATTTTGTGAGCTGGGTGAAGCCACGCTGTAGCTCCAGACGGCGCCAGCCGCTGGGCTGCTGCCAGGGATTTCAGTGCAAACCTGTAAATGTCAGTGGTGGAGTCTGTGTTCTGGGTCTGCTGCAACTCCCCCAGCTGTTGGGGTCACGCATGCCTTACGTTTGCTCCTGTTTTTTTAAAAGCAGAAAAACAAACCCTGCAGTTGAATTTTTCTGTTTACAGAGGTGAAGGTTTTTTTGCAGTCTGGTGGATACAATACAGCAGCGACTTTTCCTGGTAGGATAATGGGAGTTCTGCAATATAATTTATTGATGTATTTCTTTGTACAGATAAACCACTCTCTCCCAAAGCATTAAAAGGACTTGAAAGCACTCAGCTGACAAAGAATTATTACCCTGTGGTAAGTTTTAAAGCGCTGATTGTACATTTTAATAAGTAGCCTATTATTAATCTTCTGAACTGGCTCCTTCCCTTAGAAGTCATTGAAGCAATTTGTAACAATTGGAGATGTGACTCTGTATTTAAATGCAGCTGTTGCCATTTCCTTGATTGAGGATGTTTACTGGGTTGTCACAAATGGAAGATGCTGCAAGATGTCTAAAAGTTGAACTCGAAGTAGGCAACTGAGATAACACAGCAGTTTTGAGATCAGTGTTGGAGAAAAAGTCATTATGTTTCTGTTCCATTCTTTTCCTTTGAATGTCAGTTATCTTCCTCTGACGAAGATGGGGAGATAATGAGCTGTGTCACGGAGTAAAGCAAGCCAAATTGGAGCTCCAGTCCACGATCCCTTCCTTTGGTAAAACTGTGGTGGCTGGAGATGTTGCACCCTGAGCTGTCTACCCTGTGCCTCTTCCAGAAGTTTCAGCCCTCGGAGAAGGGGCAGCTGCCACTGTTCACAGCCTGACCTATTAACTGGAGGTCATTTTGGAGCAGGTCAATATGCCAGGCTATGAACTGCGGGAGCAAAAGGGGTAGAGAAGCATCTTCTCTTCTCTACCATCTTGCTACAGGAGTGATAATGTCTAGCAAAGGCGGGCAGGTTCCTCCCTACTGTGTCCAGCCTAGAGTAAGCACTGTGGTGCAAGAGAGTTCAAATGCCTGCATGTGAACATCTCTGGCTCTCAGTCCCAGAGGTGAAACATGTTCATCAGCATGTCAAAACATATTTCAAAGAAAGCAAAGTGGGAACATGTCCGGAAAGCTAGGAGCCACCTCCGCTGCCTCAAAAGCTCTATCAGCACTGTGAAACTTGAGATCGTGAAGGCAGTGGGTTTGACTGCCCTACTGCTGGAGATGACTTAGCTGCTGAGATGGATTAGCAGGGCCAAACTGAATTCAGCACTTCCTCAAAGTGGCAAGTGAGCTGTGCTCTGGCTTGAGCTGTCGCAGGAGCCGTCTTTGTTCTGGCCACTGGTGCATTTAAATCGTTGCCTGCCTACCTGCAATCGGTGGTCCCAGGATGCATGCACAAATCATTTGTTTGCATACCTTGGCAGCCAGTTCTGCATGCAGGGTTAGGCATGAGCCTTTTCGGGGGTCAAATACCAAACTCAGATCTGATTCACGTTGTCTTCATGCTTTGCCAGAGAAGAAGGTGCAGCCCTTAACACCTGCTTTCCAGGACTTACCCAGTTTGCAAAGTTAAAACCAGAAATTGGATCCCTAGGGCTTTCCTGAGCGTTCTGGGTTCTGCATTAACAAATGTAAATGCATTTATAGACTCAACATGCTCTTCCTGGTTGTCCCACGCTTGGAAGCTGATGTCATGTTCCTGTAACTAGTCACTAGTACTAAGATCTACTCAGTGCTCTGTCTCTCACCCTAGGTGTTGCAAAATATTCTGGAAACAGAACGAGATTATGCGAAGGAACTCCAGTCACTTCTGGGAACTTACTTAAGACCCCTCCAGTCTTATGATAAGTAAGATATAAGGGCATCTGAGATGGACAGAACCCTGTAAAATTGACCATAGTTCATTACTTTTCCGCCTTTGAATGTTTAGGGACTGTTACTGCTCTTCTTGTAAAGCCTCAGAACTTCTCTGTGAACAAGAAAAAGACTGTGTTTGTGCAGGTTTCTGCTCTTTCCTGTTCCTTAGTGATCATGCAGACGTCCAGCTGTGTTAGAGATGGGCATTTCCTTCTGGTAGATGGCTGGCTGTTACAATCCATCTGCAAGCTCATATGTGACTGTCCTGGCATGCATGTGTCCTGGCGGTTTGCCTTGCATGGCTTCTTTCCTTGTAATTTGTCTTGCTGTGACTTCTCAGTCCCAAGTGGCATCTTCTTAGTCATTTCTTCATTTAGTGAGCCAGGAGGTATATTCTCTTCGTTTAGATTGCTTAGTCTGAACTGCTTCTGAGCAAGCCCCTCTCTCCCCGTCTGTACTGTGATCTATTGAAAGCGCTTCTTTGTTCAGAAACAGCATGCTGCCGTTTCTCATGGCGCAAGCAATGTTTGGACGACTGAGGGCCTTTGTCGAGGTTTACCTGTGGAAATAAGTCGTTCTGTTTTCCATCAGTGGTGAGTGTGCTTCAGAGTCAGCACACACCGGGTCACGTCCACAGGATTCCCTTGCGCTTTACCCAGAGGACAATAGACAGCACTCTGCATATCAACAGATTTGCATCAGTAGATTCTAAAATACTCAGTGCAGTTAGCTTTATCCTGTGCTTTTTTCCTCAGCTTTGCGGTTGTCTGCCCCAAACAGCGTCCAGGTCGGCAACCCTGACCGTGTAGCGTGCAGCTGTGTTGGGGCAGGGGCCCCTCGGTTGAGTGCGCTGCCGGGAGGACCGGTCAGCCCCGAGGCATCACGGGCAGGGGGCAGATGTTTAGACATCTTCCAGTCTGGAGAGATGGGACAGCAGTATCTTAAGGCCTGTCTATTTAAATCTCTCCTTCCTTCCCCGAATCATCCCATGAGATATCTTCAGCTGTGAAAAATTCTCATCCTCTCAGCCTGGCTTCCCTGTAGGCAGCAATTCACTTATATGAGGATTGTAAGATAGTGACAGTGAGACATTTGGCTCTGAGGATGACAGGAGCAAAGACATTACCTCTGGCTAGGAAAAATCCAGCCTTACGCATGGGACAGAACAACCCCTACCTGAGGGGCCACATTATAAGACCCTCCTCCAATAGGAAAACCCACAGCATGCATCTGTGAAGACAACGCTGTCTTTGTGTCTGTGCACACACCTCCCTCCCCGCCCCTTTGAGAAATCCCATCTGTCTGTGTCTATTAGATAGCTAAATATCTGAGAAGATTAGTGTGATTAAGTGATTAAAATCCAATTAAGTTAATCCTTGACAGCAGACATCTTCTCCGGGAGGTTGTGGCCTGTAGCTTGCAGATCATGGATTTTGGTGTTTTATCATGTTTAATGGTGTATCTGGGGGAAGCAAAAATTCTTGGGCCGTTTTGGAAGGACTGCTCACAGATGCTGTGGGAGTTCTCCTGAAAGGTCTGCTTAGAGGCACTGTGCAGCATCTCTTTGATGCTAATTGGTGATTTGACTCTTTTAGGCTCAGTGCTGTGGACATTGCATCGTTACTGGGAAATGTGGAAGAAATCTGTGCGTTTCAGCAAACGCTGAACCAGGCCTTGGAAGAAGTTGCAAAGTAAGCTCCTGCCATGGCACTGAGGGTGTTAAGCTATTAGACTGTGTCTAAAAATAATAGAAAGACCCATTCATTAACGTTCATCCTGGCTGCTGTCTGAGGCTTGTCACATACGGAAGAAAATAACGGAACTGAAGAAAGGCGGCAGGTAGTGCTTTGACAGGAGGGAAGGCAGAAGAAACTTTGCCATTTCTCCTGTAAGGCATCTACTGAAACACATGACACAAAAGTGTCACAAGCCCAAAGACGCAGACGTGGGCAGGGTGGGAGATCTGGCAGGCATGACGGTAGGGATTGTCAGTGGGAAGAGAGAAAATTATCAGAGGTAACAATATCCCCCAGGGAGGCTGGAAGACGTGTCAAGTCACGAGCCTTAACGTATGGTTGGTATGTCGGTGCTCGTAGGCTCCCTGAGAACCAGCAGCGAGTGGGAGGCTGTTTTATGAACCTGATGCCCCAGTTCCGGTCCTTGTACCTGACGTACTGTGCTAACCACCCATCTGCAGTCAATGTCCTCACGCAACACAGGTGAGTGATGGAGAAGGAGATTGGGATGGAAATTCCTCCTTTAAAAAGTTATTAATAATATGTGGCCTGGCATGGCTTTTGCCCAGGATTTTGGCAATAGGGTGTGCAGATAACACGGGATCCTGCTGCTGGGAAAATGGCTGGGGCTTTGGGCTCTTCAGCATAGCCTCTGAGCTTCAGCATGGAGACAGCTCTGGGAGCTTTGCTCATGTAGTTCTGCTCTGCACTGGTCTGTGTGATCAGTGTTCGAGCTGGTCTCACAGGTCTAATCTGTACATGCAGGACTCTCACACCGTGAGTAAAACAGAGGCAACCTCAATTTACCTCACTCGGCCCATGCAATAGCGTCTCCTATGACTGCTCCTTGCTTAAGGACCCAGATGCTGTTACAGCCCTGATGCTGAAATTCTCACACACTTGCAGATGGGAGTATGTTTTCCTACATATGGCACTACGGTGTGGAGCACATCACTGCAAGTGGAGGGTGCTCAGAAAATCTCCTGAGTTATCCAGTTCAATAACTGAGCTGCTGTTCAAGAGGGCAGTTGCTCTGAGAGGTCTTTGGTACATCACTATAATAACATCTTCCTTCAAAATGTGCCACCTGAGCAGACACCTGAATTTGTGTAATGTCATGCTAAAGAGTATGCTAAGCTGAAAGGCTACAATTATGTCATCTCTAATGCAGTTTAGCTATCCTTCCCACAGTGATGTGAAAGCCAGGACTGCAGCCATACTGTTTAATTCTTCCCTTTCTGTAATGGAAGCTTGCAGTGTATTTACTTACCTGTTGAAATCCAACTTTAATTCAGCCTAATGAGAAGTCTGGCTTCTGTAAATGACTCATTCATTTGGGTCATTAGTCTGACCCCTTTTCTTAAATCAAGCAAACAATCAGTTTTGGCAAATGTACGGACATGCACAAGCCGTGTTTTCCAAAGTGGTGTGCGTGCTAACATCAACGTCACTGCTACCGGCATGGTCCCTGAGCCCAAGCAGCATATTGCTGCGGCATCCTCCAGCGTAGCGCGAGCGCCTGCAGCCCACGCTCTAGATGATCCGGCTGGCCCTGCGCCGCCTCAGTCTGCTGGGGGAGCGGCAGCCAGCATCAGCGTGCCCCTGGATACTGCACGCACAAACATCTGCCACCGCGCAGCACCCTCTGCAGCATCCCCTGGAGGAACGGTCTTGCTTGGCCTCACGCTAGCTGCAACCCCACTGGCTGGCTGGGTTTGCCACCGGGGAGGTCCCTGGAGAGGGCTTTGGACTGCCTTTAAAACAGCGTAGCTCAGAGCAGAGCCTCAGCCATCGGGAGAGTGTGGGAGGCAGCAAAACACAGCCCTCGGCAGCAGCGAGCGCTGATACTTTTTGTTGTCTCTGTTTATAGTGATGAGCTGGAGAAGTTTATGGAGAGCCAGGGTGCGGCCAACCCAGGCATTCTCATCTTAACCACCAGCCTCAGCAAACCCTTCCTGAGGCTGGATAAGTATGTGACACTTCTGCAGGAGCTGGAGCGGCACATGGAGGTAGGCGGGATGTGGGACCGCTGTGTCCCTTGGTGCTGCAAGGGCTGTCCCCAGACAGCGAGAGGCAGCTCTGCCCATTCCTCTAGTATTTGAGCACCATGCTGCTAAAAATACTTTGGAGGTGGGAAAGGGCTGCAATACCTGCATGGGAGCCTTTCAGCTTAAAAGTAGGAGAGTGGTGGAGGACTCTGAGGGGGAGTTGTGGGAAGACAGTGCCTGCTCCTCACCCGAGGCCTTCACAAAGGATGGACCAGTTCCAGCCCAAGCTAAAGCAAGAGTTCAGGGTCAGGCTAGAGCTGATACTTATTTGCCCAGCAGGTGGTAATTCAGTGTTTTTATAATCATTTCCCATCCCCAGCCCCTCGCTCCCGCCACACACAGGCAACCCCACCCCCTCACCCGAGATTTGTGCTCATCAGTCGAAACGCACCCACGCAGGCGTTGATCTGGCACGGAGCACAAACGTGGGAGTGAGGAGGGAGCGCCTGGGAGCAGGCATGCAGCGAGGGGGGATAGAGACCTTCCCGGTGGGGGCAGATGTGCTCTCGGATGTTCCTCGTTCCTGGGGCTGCCGTTGTCTCCATCTCTCCTCTGCTGCTGGAGCTCTGCCGTTCACCTGCTGGTGCGCTCCAGCCAGGGGGATGCAAATCTCCAGGGGGGATGTAAGGAGGTGAGGAAAACAGAAATCACAATCGTTTTTTAACCAGGCTTGCTTTTCCTTCTTCCAACGTTAATCACCAGTTAATTATTTGGCAAAATTAGCCACGTTTGTTCAAATCCACATCTCAGCCAGAGGATTAAAACCTCTGTGCTTGAGACGGAGGCTTTTCTGCGTAAGAGAGGGCATAAGACCCTACACTGGCCTATCCCGCTCTCAGCTGGCACAGCTAAGCAGCAAGGACAGGGCTGAGCTTGGCTGTGGCGACCGTGCCCATTCAGACACTCAGGTGCCCTTTGCAGGATGCTGTCTCCTGGTAATGCCAAAGCCTCCCCAGTTCCTACACATCTCTGTGAGACCTTGCAGCAGCAGTAGCAGTGGAGGTGACCATTTCTGGGATGCTGTGGCAATGCAAGTGCGTTCAGGTGCCTTTAGAAATACAGCGGGGAGGAGGTATGAGACCGCTGCCTTGTGAGCAGGGCGTACCTTCCGGGATTTGACCTCTATGCCTAGATTCCCGCATTGGGATCTTTGCAGCAAGACCAGGAAACATGCATCACCTTGCATTTGGCTAGTAGAGGCTGCTGTTCCCAGCGCAGCCACCAGTTTGGGGCTGAGGAGGAGGAGGGAAGGACCTTGCTGGACAAGCGCATGCTTTATCTCACCTTGAGTTCAGCCTCCAGCAAGGGCTGGTAGTGGAGGGACAGGGAGTTACATGCAGCAGAGACTTCTTAAGCCGGAGGTTGTGTTTAATACTCCCTGGAGGGGGGTAGCTCTTTGATTTTGGCCCTGTTTGTGTTTCTGAGTTCCCCTGCATTGATGCTCTCCTGCAGCTTGTGATAAACTGGGCTGGCCTGTGCTGGTCTGCGTTTGCAGCAGTGCCCGAGGTTCCTAGCACTGGGCTCAAACTGCAGAGAGGCTCAGAGCCTCTCTTGCCTACCTTTGCGATGGCTACCCTTAGGTGTTGTGGCCGCAAGCCAACCAGAGTGAGAGCGGTCAGCTGGGGACTCGGGGACACACACATCAGCTATTTTTCTTAATTTCTAAGTGTGGTGGTGGGGTTCTTATAGCATGACTCATTAGGGTTGAGGTTTTGAGCTGTGGCCCCCTGGGAAGAGCATGGCCCCTACCTGAGGGGGCCATGTATGCAGTAGAGATGCATGCAGAATGGATATATGCAGTACAGATGTATGCCATAGCATCTCGCACACCGCTGCGCAGCTGGAGACGGGGCAGGTCTGTTCAGGGCAGCAGAGGGCCAGGATTCAGGGGCAAGCGACTCCAGAAAGCCTCTGACAGCCGCAGGGAGATCTCCGTCACAGCCTCGGCTCCTTGTGATTTGTGTGGCTGCTGGGCACAAGGTCTGGATGGCAAAGCGCTTATGATGTAGGGCCCTAGACGTGCAGGAGAAGGTGCCGGGAGAGTACCAGCATGCAGCTGGAGTCAGAGATAAGTGGCAGCACCCTGCTTTCCCGTCCTCTGCCCAGGAGCTTCCCACTCAGGTATGCTCTCCTTTAAACCTGGAGGTGGAGCTCCCATTAGTGTTCATGGACAGCCTACCCTTGGTGGGGCAATGGCTGGAATATCTCACAGATAGAAGTTTCCTTTGTGAATATGGGAACAGAAATCCACCCTACACCGTCTGGCTGTTGTCACTGGTTTTCTTTGTAGGCTGAGTTTGGTCTAAGAAAAATCATACCTGCTCTTGCACTGGCCACTTTAACACTCATTATATAGTTTGATATCAATGCCTTGAGTAGCTGCTCTAAAACATGTCGAGCTGAATGGGGTGATGAGGAAGCCAAGTGTGGAATCGGGGGGATTTTTGTCCCCTTCTGCTGTCCATGCTGCCTGTGCCCTGGGTCCTGCTTCCTTCGGGGCCCTGCAGCCATGGGTGCACTGGGGCAATTGGACACTTCTCGAGGCTGTTGCTGGTCATGGCTCAGAGATTTTTCTTTCCCTTCACTAGGAGGCGCATGCAGATCATGAAGAGGTTTTGAAAGCAGTCACATCCTTCAAGTCTCTTGTGGTAGGTGGCAATTCTTAAAATAGAGCGCTCCATTTCAGGGCTGTGTTTCACAAAGGATGAGTCAAGGCTGACATTTGTCTCCTTGTTAAAAAAAAAAAAAAAAAAAGAAAGGTCTTTTGGAGTGGAAAAGATGGTTTATAAAGACTGTTTTAATTTCAAGTTTCAAGCCTAGAGTTGCCCCTTTGGTTGCACGTTCCAGCAATTGCTCGCTGGCTCTGTGATCCCAGCAGCAGAGGCAGAGGATCTCTCACTTTTCTGCGTGCTGGTGCAGAAAGCCACGTGTGGGTAGTGGTGGTGGCGGGGCCCCTTTCATCTCGTCTTACCTTCATACCCTAATCATTTGCCGCATGGAACTATACCGCCTCTTGCTCGCTCAGATGAGCTGTGAAAGGTTAACGCTGGTGTCTGACTCAACTGCTGGTGCCAGCAGAAAGGCCTCCTCTGAGCCCACTGAATTGCTGTTGATTTGGCTGAGATTTGTTCCACGGGCATCGGTAGGCTTTGACTGTGTTGCAGATATTTGTCACTCCAGGTGCCCTGGCCATCAGCAGGGAATGGAACGAACTGCACAAACAGCAGCGAAGGAATGAGTCAGAGAGCGGTATTGAATCTGTTTCAGTAAAATGTGTTACCTATGCCCCTCAAAGTCCTTTTGCAATGAGATGAAGAAGAGGGGAAAAAAGCCATCCACATGCACAAATGTTTTACTCGGCAAAGCTTTTTTCAGTTATTAAGAAGCTATACGCTCTCTCTCTTTGTAGCCACTAAATACCTTTCACTATAACCACTCCAGATGTGGTCCAACTTCCTTCCTTAGCAGAGCAGATGCAAGTTTTCAGTGCTTAGCGGTGCAGATAAAAGATGGGGAGGAGAAAGTTCATAGAAAACAGGAAAGGGCGATCATGTTACATTTACTTAGAAACTCAGCTCCCTTTCCATTTATTCTAGTAGATAATAGGGGAATAATTCGGTTAAATTGTAAGATGCCATTAATCTTTAGAAATGCTCGTCGATGAGAGAGATTTTTACTTGAAATGTGTACTTGGACACTTAGCAATTTAATGTAATTGCTGCATAACTAAAGTGGTTCACTGTGGATTTGAGATGAGATGGGCAGGAATGCCTTTTGCGACATACGCATGACTCCCAGGAGGCTGGGATCAGAGAGGCTCCTGTGCGAAGGCACAGCAGGCGTTACTGCAGAGCCACAGCAGGGGCAGAGCCATGTAATCTGCAGTGGCGCCTGCTATCCAGATTGTGATGGGTTGTTGTGGATTTTATATGAATTTGCACCCTATGCATTTTGGATGCAGCCATTCAGGGAGCCAAAGACCCATCTGAAGCACACGACAATTGCAGAACCAGAGGAATCCCCCACAATCTAATTTGAAAGTTGTCTGTGTTTTCAGGCTAGACCCAACACAGTCTCTCCTTTGGGCCTGCCAAAAGATCTAGATGGTCAAAGAATTTGTATGCAGCTGGTTCCCTTCCTGAGTTTGAAAGGAGAAGAATCTCTGTCAGAAACAGAGGTTTGGAAAAACAAGGAGTAGGTCAAAACTGAGCCAGCCCAGGTTTGGTCTTGCAGCAATTTTCCCCACTGGCAGAATGGTCAGTTATAGCAAATTTTGCGTGGGTTTGCAGGGTCATCTTTGCTTAGGCAGCCCTGTCCTCTGTTTGCTGAAATTGCTGGAAGACTAGCCGCCCCAAGGAGCTCTACCAGTCCAGAACTGCCGCACGCTGGTGCAGTCTTCTGAATTGTGATAGCTTCAAAAGCTTCCCCTTGTACTGCTCCACTGCACTGCTGCAATATTGTGCCAAGCTCCCAGTTTTGGTTTTGTACATTTTCTTAGGAAAATATCTGCCAATCTGATTTGTGGGGGTTTTGCACTGCTGCAGGTGTGACTTTATTTGCTGTTTGGGCAAAATTGGCAGAGTCTCTCTGAACACTGGTAAAATTAGAAACATTTAACTGTGTGGCTATCTTGGTTTGGAAAATATGACCCTGTCCTCTCAGAGCTAGAACTGGTTCGGAAAGAAAAGTGTGCTCAGTGCAATTTGCAATTTCTTTGACATTTTAATGTATTCATTACTTTGTAAATTGTTAAGGTATGATTTTAAACAAACTTTGTGTAACAGAGCCAAAGCAGACTTTCAAGCAGGCTTTCCTGGTGCAAAGGTAGTGAAGCTTTTGCAAAATGGTAGGCTCAATTGTGTGTATAATGTGAAATATATGATGCTGTCCCTCTTCGTTGAATTCCTCCCATTGCCATGGGTCTTTTTTGGGGTAACGCTCTGAGCCCTGCAGTCAAATTCTGCTTGTGGTGCAATCCCTTGGCGTGCTCAGCACCGAGCTCCTTTGGCTAAAGCTGTCGGGCCGTGGCAGCATTGCTGGTGAATCCGTCTTTGTTAGGATGGTTCGAGTTTGAGTCTGCCCTTTTGTTAACAAAAAGCACTGCCGCTGTGATTTCCAGTCACAGTGCCAGGAGCTGAGGAAGAGGAAACAGCTAGAACTGCAGATCCTTTCAGAATCCATCCAGCGCTGGGAAGGAGAGGACATAAAAACGATGGGAAGCATAATCTACATGTCCCAGGTTATGGTACAGTGTGCGGGAAGTGAGGTAAGTGCAGTGGTCCTTCCTTCTGCTGGCTAAAGAAATCCCTGCTTGCTCATGGGATCAGCTATGCAAGGTGACAGCTCTTCTGACGCCAGGCCAGCCAAGTGCTGACAAATAATGCCTCCCTTTACCCGAGTGAGTGCTGCACAATGGGACTCTGCATGTCTTTGAAGTGAAGCGCTGCATCAGGTCCTGACGGATTAGCTTCAGGCCTTCAATGACACACTTTTCAAACAAAAAAAGGTGTTTTAGTGTCATTTAGCACATTAATTTCCCTTCTTCCTCCCTGTGACTTACTCTGAGAAATGAGAGCGACTTTAAAGTGTGCATTAGCATAATCATTTTGCAACGTCCTGTGCACGGCCTGGTAGCTGTCGTGACGTCCCACTCCAGAGTTGACTGCACTGTGGAAATAGCTGAAGGGATTCCTGTACTACAAGAGCAGATTCTGGTCCTGAAGCATCACATACGCGTTTTTAACAGACATTTTCCTGTGGGGTTAAACCCATGAATACTGCATGTTTGGTGTTTGCTGTGCGGGAATGTGCCTGTTACCACTGAATTGCTTCCTTGCTATAGCAACTTCCCCAGGGAAGGAAGATCTGTAAAACAAAGCCCTTTAGTGTCTAGTCCTTGCTGTCTCCTTTGGGATGTGAAATGCTGGGAGACATAAGGTCTTCTGAAGCGCTTTGAAATGATTGGAGAAGGAGGTCAGTGATATCTTTGGGATTAGCAAGATGCAGACAACAATATATGTAGGCTCCCTCAGAAAAAAATAGTACAGTAAATACAGAAAAGTGACGCTGTAAAGAAAATAAGCCAAAGTAATTGGTTTGGGTCTGTAATTCCAACTGCAACAAGTTCTCTTTGCTGAGAGGAGAGTACTTGCGATAGCTTGCAAACTGGACTAACCTCAGTTCGTGTCCCTGCAGGAGAAAGAAGAGCGCTATTTCTTGTTGTTTTCAAATGTTTTGCTCATGCTGTCTGCAAGCCCACGGATGAGTGGGTTCATATATCAGGTAGGCATGTCTAATTTGAAGTTGCAAGGTGTTAGGTGTGAAAAAGGAAATCAGATATCTCTCATAAAATTCAAATTCTCTACTTCCTCAAATCTCTCTGCTGTGGTGTTAGTGCTCCACGCTAAGGAAGCAGGGCTTGGTTTTACCATGCATACCAGGGCACTTACTGAAAGTACCTTTGTCCTGCCACTGGCTAAACAGCATGTGGTAAGCGTGAATGCTGTGGAATTAGGAAAAAAAAACCCTCAAACCAAATCCTGCCACTGCTGTTGCCCTACATGCTATTCTCGAGAATTTTGTGTGTGTAAGGAGTCCTGACCCGGCTGTAGGATTTTGCTCCGCACGAACAGCCAGCTGACTGTCGGTGTTTTGCTGTCTCTGGAAAATATTTCACTATTATAAAGCCCACTGTAGATAGGCAAAATTTCCACTGTATGAGGCTCCCTAAATGATGCATTTCTTGTGTCTTACCATTCTGAATGGCTGCAATCAGGCTGTTTGGAGCTTGCCGTACTCTAATTCCTTGAAATAATAAATTACCTCCCCGAAAGGACAGTCCTGTGTTGATGTGTTATTTGTTGTGTGCAGGGGTGATGAGGGAGACAGGAAGAGTTTGGGAAGGGTTTTGCTGGGCTTAGATTTTGTCCACCAGGGGAAGTAAGGCGAGTGGGCAGTTCGCTATGCAAAGCAGAGGACACGGAAGGCTTTCAGAAAACACAGGGGAAGTTCATGGTCCTGACTTCTTTGTAAAAAGGCTTTGCACCTAGTGAGTTTCAAGGGTGACAGATGAGCCAGGGATGACTCAGTTGTCATGGGAGCCTCTTCTCAGGGGTTTGACCTAGTTGTACAGGGAGATCTAGATCCATGAATTAAAGGAGACTCTTCATGCAGTATGAAGCCTTCACAAATTAGTTTTTAATGGCAAATCCTAAAGAGAAAGGAATCAGCGGGAGCAAATAAAACAACAGCTGCCTGGGAGGCAGATGCATGCACTGACTCTTCCTCAATTCTCCCAGGGAAAGCTGCCTTTAACAGGAATGACACTGACAAAGCTAGAAGATGCCGAAGGCAACGAGCACGCATTTGAAATCGCAGGTCAGTGTGGCCCCTGCCTGGGGCCATCCTCAGTCCCAGCAGCAGCTGCCACCAGAGATACCAGTCCTCCTGCTCGCAACCTCTGCATCCCCATTGAGCCACAGTCATCATTCTGCCCCTCTGCTGTGTTACCCGAGTTCCTGGGCATCTTCCTCCTGCCTGAGGCAACCTCCTTCTGATGCCCCTGAGCTTCTGTCTCTGGCTAGTGCCCAGCTGCTTTCTGGTAGAGCAGCGTTTCATATGAGACAAATTTTTGGCGAGGGCTGATCATGCCTCCCAGTAGCACTTTGTGCCTAGTGGTATTTGGTGTCAGGGCCCCATTAATCACTGAATCGCTGCATCTGCTTACTTCTGACTTTAAACAATGTTGCGCACTTTCATCCCTCCAGTTTCCTTAGCTTTTCTGTGTTGCTCCCATACTTTCTGGGGCTGGGTGCCCAAAACAGAACAGGCAGTCATAGCTTTGCGCTGGCCTTTCTGAAGCCACTGGGCTTTGCAAACTGAGGAGGTGCTTGCTGTTATGATGAGTTGAGCTTATCTTGTGTTTCTTCCTGGGTATCTGCCATTTGCTAAAGAAGGTTATTTAACCCTGTGCTGCAGGGAACATGACAGAGCGGATCACTGTGTCCTGCAGCAGCAGCCAGGACTTGCACGAATGGCTTGACCATTTGCAAAGGCTCACCAAAGGGACGTGCAACACCATATCCAAAACACAGTCCTGGAGCGCTCATTCAGTAAGTGTGTTTCACCCCAACCTCTCTTGTCGCCTGTTGTTTCTCAGCACTGGCTGATCTCTCTTTTTCTGCAGTGCACCTTGATAGCGAGATAATTTATACAGCTGTAGAACTTTTTGCATCGCTGCAGTTTTGTTTGTACCTGTGTAGTTCACTGCCAGCGCTGCTCATAGCAATTTTCATATATCCTGCCCTAATTTGGCTGCAACCTACGTGCCTTAAAGGAGCTTAAAGCGAGCCTTTGTCCATTGTCCTCTGTTTGGATACTTTTTTTGGTGGCTAACAGTCTTCATTGTTTCTCATCTATTTTCTCAGACATTTGGTTCAACTGGACAGATTCGTGGCCCACTGGAGCCCCCCAAAATCCTCAAGCCCTGGAGCTTGAGTTGCCTCCGCCCTGCTCCTCCGCTCAGACCGTCAGCAGCACTGAGTTACAAAGAGGTAATCCCCCGTGCACACAGGGTACCATCATTTCATGACAGTCTCCAGTGTTGGTGCCCAGATTTCTTAGCCCATGGTGGGGGCACAGAAGCTTAGGTTTATTGCTCCTTAGCCAATGGGAATGTGAAGAGAAAATACTGTGCAAAGTCATGCCCCAGTCCTGCAAAAGTACGTGGTGGATGCTTGTCACTGCACCTGGCTTTATGCTGCAAGGGGAGCATGAGCATGTGTGTTTACAGGGCTAGTGTCCCGTTCTCAGTGTTTTCTGTCAGCTGCTCTAGCTCGCTCTCAGTCAGCGACAGCGCCTTGGGAGGCAGGCAAGGGGATTTCGTTGCTGTGGTCCACGACGCTCCTGCCCTCGGCTGCTGGATGTCACCAGTCCTGCAGTTGCACTTGGCCCTCCTTCACAGCTTACCTGAGAGTTTTACACACCTGCAACCTGCTGGGATGCAGCAGGCCTGCGGGATCGCTTCCGCTGCAGAAACCCCGAGCCTGGGAGGTAGGAGGCCCATGGGACAGCAGTATGGGGAAACCCAAAATAAAACCCAGCTCCTATTCTCAACCCCTGCGGTAACTGCAATGCTCTCCTTCCCTACCTCACATTAAACTTTGGGGATTACTCACCGGTAACTCGGGTAACGTTCCTCTTACTGATAGAGCACTCCGGTTCTGAGTCACTGGCCTTTCTTGGTACAGCAGCCCTGGGAGCGTTACTGCCTGGGGCTCCGAGCGCGGCACGGGCACAGGGAGGGGGCTCGCTCGCTGCCGCCGGCTCAGCCCTCCGGCTCTCCGGGCCAGAAAGCCCAGCAGCCAGGGGGGCTGTGGGGCCGCTGCTGCGGGCAGAGATTTTAGAGGGCGTCATGGTGTTCTGTTCTGTTTATTTCTTAAAATTCATAAAATAATAAATTTCAGTTTGGAAATTAAGTTGTCCAAAAAAAAAAAAAAAAAAACAAGTGAGCGAACTGAAAACCACCCTTAATCTTTGCATGTTCCAAATCCCTAATGTAGACTAAACAGTTTCTTGTTTGCATGATGAATTGAAATATAGGAAGGGGCTTTAACGTGAGGAGAAATATTTCTGGGTGAAAGTACAAAGATTGTATTTATTTTTGATGTAGGCCAAAACCACAGATTGAGCGATATCATTAATACCACAATTCTTCGCACTTTCTCAGTTATTCCCTGCCCACAGGGCAGGAGTTAAACTGCCTGCGTAGAAAGGCTTTTGCAGCCGAGGCTGTGCAGACAGGGAGCCCAACGGGATGTGCCAATGCTCTGGGGCTGGATGGTGGCACGCAAGTTGTAAAAGGACCCCAAACCTCGGTTTGCATGGGGACAATGGTATCATGGGCCCACCGTGGAAAGTAGTGGAGGCAGCCCTCATCTTCCTCTAACGAGCCTTCATTTAAAGGCACTGCTGAGACCAGAAAGTCCCCAGATAATGAAAAGATTTTCAGGCCACATCCTGGCATAGGCTTGGACTTGCAGTCATTTTGCCACAGCTGCCAGTTGGTGGGACAGGACCTGGTGGCCACAGCTGAGCAGCATAGGCTCCTGTTGCCCAGACTGCAAGCGGAGCTTGGGAAATGGGGCTTTGCCTGTTGCAAACTTTTTGCTAGCTGAAAACGAGTTACAAGAAAACACGACTGATGCAAGGCTCGCTGGCAGTGCCAGTGCTTGACTGGGCTGGCTGAACAGGTCAGTGGAAACCGAACAGCCAGCTGGCTCCACCCAGAGCTGGAGCAGGGCTGGAAATGCACAACATGATATTAAGGCTCTGACGGCCAGCCTGTGCCAGCCTGGTGAGCTGCTCGCCTCTTAAATGCAGAGGGACTCGTAGACACAGGCATGTGAAGCCACACGTGAGATAAGTTCATTTGCTGGCCTAAGCAGATTTTCATCTGCCCTTCCCCTCCCTCTAGACCCAGAGTCTCAATCCCTAAGCAGAACTCCTATTTGACTGTATTTAAAAAAGAAAAAAATAAAGTAGGACACAAAATAAACTGTGCTAATAGCTCAGAGTAAGGCACATTCCTTATTATGAAGACAAAATAAATGAATACAAATTTCAAAGGTTGTTTGCAGGGAAGGGAATGGGGGAGTTTGATTAGAAGATTAGAGATTTTCAGACATCCAGTGTTGCTTTAATTGGCTTCTAATAGTGTAGGATGGGATGGCACAGTCTTGTGCATTTCCTCATACCTTGCTGTATGCAGGAAACCCCAGAACCTGCTTACGTACCGCACATCGCTGTTGTTATTTCCATTGAAAATGGGTCATTTTTCCTGTTCTGTTTCCAGTAATCATTTGAAATGACAAAGCAGGTGCTATGGGTAAAGCGGTGTGTCTGGATTCAGGTTAGCAAAGTGAGAAAGACTTACAAATGATTTCTAATTTTTTTTTTTTAAAGTAACCTGCTTTGCCTTAGGTGAAGGGTTTGTAACCTGGGGATTCATTAGTTCCGCTGGCCACATCTGCAGGAGAGCTGCCCGGCTCCCCATGCCGAAAGCCCTCCGTACGGCCCCAGGGACGGCCAGGCTTGGGCCCTCCCCAGGATGTTCCAGAGAAGTCCCGTTCCTGGAGCAGGAGCAGGGAGATCCCACCATGCCGATGCCTGACGCTGTCAGGTTCCCAGTGAGAAGAACAAGTCCCTCTGGGAGGGTCCCCTTTGAGCAGACACGGTGCTGGGGAATTGTCCCTGGGGTGTCCAGAGCGTCCCTTCATCCCTGCTGGGTCAGTCCGAAGCTGGTGGGACCAGCGCTGAGCGTGGGGCCAGGCCCCTGCACAGCTCCCCGGGGCTCGGACAGAGCCAGGAGTGCCGGGCAGCTGCAGAATTGGCTCTTAGCGGGCGTTTGGGTGCTGCAGTCCTCTCCGCCCGCAGTCCCTTTCCAAGAGGCATTCTCCTAAACAAGCAATGTCTTCAGAAGTCTACTACTAACCAAGAAGGCATGTGCTCTATTTTGATGTGTTTAGAGTATATTAATACCATGCGTTTCATATATAATTTTTTCAGTTTTGCATGCCACCATGCTCCTTTGCATGTTGATAGTGCTCTAAAACCAGTACGGAGGGTGTGACACATTAATCATAACACTAACATTTAAATGTGTTTTAGAATTGTGGATTTAATGAAGTTGGTCAATAAAATGATCAACCTCTCACACTCATCTTCTCTTTCTTTGCATATTCATTGTAGAGGATGTCTTATATCTTAAAGGTAAGGGTAGATACATCTCTTTGGCTTATTGTGGCAAAGAATGCTTGTTCTTCTTGTTCATGCTTCTCGTGCTTGTATGACCCTAATTTTGCCTGGCAATATCAGTGCGCTAACATGAATCAATTGTGATTGGCAAATATAATTTTGAGAGGATTCTCAACAAGAATTTAGGACTGTGATACTGAAATTTCCTGGCATGCCTCTTCTACTGCTTTTTTTAGCCATTCCTTAAAATGTATATTGCATGTAACCTACTAATATACTAATTTTCTCCAAGTGAGCAAGACTCATAACTCAGTGAAGGAGATAAAAGCTTTTGTTTCTTACTTGTGCAGTCATAGCAGACACTAACTTCGTGTGTATTTGTTTATTCCCTATATATGTATATGGGGTATTTATACTCTCAAATAAATTGTGTGCATTTAGAAACAATGTCATTTATCAACTGTTTTATGTTAGAAATAAAAATGGAGTCAAGGAAATAACCAATGTTACAGGGTTTTCTAACAAAGACTACAGAGGTGGTAAACAGACCAAAAGAGCTGTGAGCACGTTTGAATTCTTTGGCTAAAGGATATTAGCTGAGGGATGCCTTTGCTGAAGGACTGTGTCACGTCCTAGATCTGCAGGTGCAATTCCCACTGCTATTAGAGGGAGCAGTGGCTGCACATCTAGTAAATGGGGAAGGCAAAAAGCATTGTTTTCCTCAACTTTGTCGTTGTCTGCTTTGTAGTTCTCTCACGTGTTGCGCGTAACACGTGTAGCTATGTTTAGCCTGCTCCTTCATTTAAGCTGCCTTTAGGGTTCTGATTAAATACAGGAGTCTGTTTCTCTATAGGATTCCAGCAAGAGTCCAAAAACAATGAAGAAATTTCTTCCGAAAAGGAAAACTGAGAGAAAAGCTTCTGATGAAGAGTTTGTTATTAGGAAAAGTAAGCGTGGAATTTTTCTCTTCTTTTCTGAGGTTTCTATTTCCCTAATAATCTCCACAGGGCTTTGAGGATATTCTTTCTTGCAGTAAACGATGAGACACATGAGCAGGTCTACGTGCTGCTCTTCATGGGAGGTTTCTGGAAGAGCGCCATTCCTCTGCCTTGTATACATCCCCTCTGAGTCAGAACTACTGGGCAGCGCTAGCGCCCTCACTGTGATTGCTAGCACACAATCACATGGTTGTGGATGGTCTTATCCTGGCTACGAAGTGAGGGAATCACTTCTGAGCTGTTGAAAGCTGCATTAAAAGCACCTCAGCCAACAGTCATCAGAGGAGAGTACAGTACATATCACAGAGAGCAAGAAGAGAACTGGGACGAGCTCTTATCTGTCCATGCCGTCAGGTCCTGCATCAACTTTCCTAAGGGACCAGGGAACAAAAAAGGCCCTATCCACGCAGAGGTGTTTACTTGCAAAGAAAGTTGTTCTAGCAGCTCCCTGGGGTCCGTTTTGGGACACTCCTAGTGAGTCTTACGTGAAAGACCTTGGTCACATGGTGAGCTGCTGCAATATAAAAGGCAGAGGTCAGTTGTCTCACTTGAGAAGACAGCATTGAGCCAGAGTTTGAAATGAGGACTTTCCATTTCCCAGTCCTGCTCTGAGGCAGCACCAGGTGTCCTGGGTACGCTTATTTCCTCTGGGAACTCCTCCTAGGAGGGCTGCTCTGCCCACCCACCTCCCGGTGCTCCCCTCAGCCAGTCAGGCACCACCCCTTGACTTTTACTAGGACAAGCAGCTGGAAGTGCATTTTCACACCGTTCAGTCATGGTGCTCAGTGCCGCAGGATGTTGCAGAGGCCAGAAAATGTAAAGAAGCTCAAAAAGGAGTCGGGCAACTTGCAGAGACAGCGTCAGTCAAGGCAACAACGCGCTCTTCTCTTAAAGGAGTTGGGAGCAAGGGCTGGGCGAGATGAAGCCAGAGCAGTTTGCTTTTAGCGATAGCTGTTGTCTGCAATGTTTTACAGGTACTGCTGCATTAGAAGAGGATGCTCAGATCCTGAAGGTGATCGAGGCATACTGTACTGGGGCAGGCTTCCAGCAAGCTCTCAGTTCAGGTGGGCACACGACCAGATTATTTAATTCTTCTACTCTCTCTGCCACACTGTTAACCCATCTGGGAAAAAACAGATGGTTGCATCATGCAGCAATCAGGCTTATGCTAGGAAACTGTGTGGTGTTCAATCTTCAAGATAAGGAAGCTTCATCTGCCTAGTGGTTTATTTTCATTGTTTTTCTTCTAAACACAGAGAATGAGTAAGTAGGAGGGTAGATGAGACACAGCTACTTCACCAGCACTTGTTAGGAATTAAACAAACCTAGTCAGTGCCTGTGGCTGTCAGCGTGAAAACCTGATGGTAATCTCAGGTTGCATATAGCTTTAGAAAGGAAGCATGAATATTATCTCTCAATCAGCTGCGTATTTAAGAACAAGCAGCTTCATAAGAACCTGACTATCTAACATCTTAAGCTCTGGAAATAAAACTATTTATCATTGCTGGTGAGATGTCAAATTAAATCAGTGAACTAGCAAATGATGGTACGTTTAAAAATGGGGGGGCCGTGTTTCTTCCAAGGGCTCTTGACCCTAATCGAATGATTTTGTTTATGACTAATGATGTAGCTTTAGATGCACTGAGCGTTCTTGAAATCTTTCCACTTACTGCTTTAGCTCCAGTTCAGCTAAGTATATAAGCCCATATTTAACCGTGGCAGATACCCGAGTCCCTCCTTGCACAGCAGAGTGCATACATGCAATGTTTAGGTCTCACTGAAGTGCTCCCCCCTTTCAGTATTTCCTCCACTGAGAACAGGAATTACTGCGGGTGTCACAGCAAGCATTCAAGCAGTGGCACATTTCCAGGCTGGGGCGGCATGCATGTGTTTAACACCTTGTCACACACACCACGGGATGCACAGCAGGGCTAACTTCTGTTATTAGCAGCCGTTTCCTTGCTGGCTCCCTCCCCTCTGTGTTTGCTGGGCTCGCATGAAAAGCGTTGTCCAAGGCATTGGAGCTGCGAGGTCAAGGGCAGCGCGTGGCTCGCAGGAGGGCTCCGGGGTGGCCTCCACACGCAGGTTAGGAACCCGAGGGGCAGCGCAGGGGTCCGCACGGGGAGCCACACATTGGCTTGAGTCCCCAGTGCATCCCAGGTTTGCGGAGGAGGTGAACAACGTACGAATTTGCAGTGCTGTCTCTTGTGCGGTGTGGGAGTCAGGGAGAGTCTCCATTTCTCTTCCTGATGAGTAATTCTTGTACGCAGGCTCCCGTAAAGACTCCATCCCCCAAGTCCTTCTTCCCGAGGAAGAGAAAATCATCATAGAGGAAACGAGAAGCAACGGTCAGACTGTCACGGAGGAAAAGTAAGCGAGGCCGCTCTCTACTTGCAGATTCCCTTGTTGCTTTTTGGAAGGATGTTAAGAACTAAGGCCCTCTCCTTCTGCTTTTCCACAGAGGAGCACAGCTAGTGAGGAGCTCAGAGTAGCCAGGCGTTACAGCCTGGCAGAGACTGCTGTCTCTGTCCTCGCTGGGGTCCTGGCTGTGCCAGCAGCTCTGGGCCGTTTCTATAGGGAATTTGTCCCTTTTAGCGAATGAAGCCACCTTCCCAGCTGCGTTGAATTGGCTGTAGCCCTCTGCGAGTCGGTGTGCCAGGTCCTGAGAGCCAGTTTGTCGAGTCCCAGAACTCACCCAGATGTCGTTAATGGCGTCAGGCAGGACTGAACTGGATGAGTTTTTTTTTAAGCTCTTGATGTACTGGGCTACTGCTACCCATTGGGACCCTGCATGTCACCTGGGTAATGTTGTCTGGGAGCGCTCCCAGCCTCTTACAGAACCTCAGTGTCTGGGTGATTGTACTGGTCTGCTCTCTGTCTAGCCCAGGCAGTGCATTCCTTTCATATTTATTTTTGTTGCAGCATGACCTCAAGGAATCAGGGTCATTTTCTGAAAGATGCTTAGCCGCTTCCAGATTTAAAACCATTATTATTGTTTGCAGTAGCACAAGCAAAGAAGCCGAAGCTGCAGAACTTTGTTGATGACTTAAAGCCAGCAGAACGGGGTGTTTTTCTCCAGTTTTAAGAAAAGGTCCTTGAATTTTGGACCAGTGACGGATAAATGCTTCTAGATGGTGTTTCCAGGGTGCTCTCACAGGCAGCAAAGATGGTGACAGCCCGATGTTGCAATGGGCAGCTGAGAAAAGCAGAAGCCGGAAGCACCTTCCCATTAGTGTCTCAGTTGCAACGATCCCACTCTCTTGTTTTCCTGCTCTTTAGCTTCTTTTGTTTCATTTTTGGGGGGATTTCTTGTTTTTGTAGGAGCCTTGTTGACACGGTTTATGCACTGAAAGATGAAGTCAAAGAACTAAAGCAGGTAATTTGACTGGTTCTGTTTGTGCTGTGAGTAGATCAAGAGCCAGACCAGCACTTAAGCGCATGGGGGCATCGTGTTTGGCTGGCCAGCGCCCAGGAAACCTCCTGCAGATTGCCGATCTGATCCCGCAGCTGCTTGGTGTGAGTCGCTCCTGCGCCTGTTGCGGGAGCTGTGCGGTGCCATGCCCACGTTGCTGTTTAGGTAACGTGTCCGTCTGCCAGAGGCAATGGCTCTGGCTCGAGCTGCCGTGTGATCTCATGGCCGACCACAGTGGGGGAGAGCTGCGGCCTGCCTTCCCTCGGCCATGCAGCCCCTTGCATCAGTGCTGGGGGTTCACGGGTGACGCAGCGCAGGAAAGAGAAGACTGTTCACTTTCTCCTTGCTTGGTTAGTTTTCTCTCAGTTTAGCTCCCTGGATCAGCTCACCACATAGTCACTTGAGTACCAGAGCCAGCCTGAGGGAGGTACTAGTTGGCCTTTGCTGTAACGTGAAAATTTCCCCCTAAGTCTAAACGCTCTTTCGACTTGACTGTCCTTTTGTTAGGAATACGGTAGGTGCCAGGTTCTTGTGGCCTGAGAGGAAATGCATCCTCTTCCCTCCAGCCGCAAGCCTGGACGTGGGAGACTCTACGCCAGGAGGACAGGATCCTCAAAGTCAGGCTTGGAGTAAGGTGTTCAGGAGAATGCTTCTCACTGCTCAAAGCTGCTGGGGCTTTTGCGCAGGTCTGTAAGGAAGTAGGGCTCTGCCTGAGCCTTGATCTGGCCACAGGTAACCTGTATTTTTCATCCTTGCAAACCACCACTAACCTGTCAGATCCTGGTATTTTATCACCTGTGAGCCACGGGGCAGCCAGACATGCAGAAATACATCATTGCGTAAAGTGCATGGGCATTAGTTGCATCTTTATTCCTTTATTTTTCACCTCACAGGAGAATAAAAGGATGAAGCAGTGTTTGGAGGAAGAGCTTAAATCAAGGAAAGACTTGGAGAAGTTGGTTAGAAGGCTGCTGAAGCAGACGGACGAGTGTGCCAGGGAGGACACAGGCCGCAAGTCGTCTCTGATAGCCTGAGTCTGGGAGAAGCTGCTGGCAGTGGTGTGTGACCTCAGGTGTTTTTTGGGAAGCAGAACTGGATCCTTTGCCTCTTCTTGCTCCTTATTTTGTTGGTTTTGGGGATTTTGTTACCAAAAAAATAAGTCATAGAGAAAGAAATAGTTTTTTTTTTTTCCATCCTATAAGGAAATAAAACAAACACAGAAACAATCACAACTAAAATGGTAAGCAGGCGGTCCATGATTCACAGTTCATCTGCAGCAACTAATACCTCATCGTACCTGCTACTGGGAGCAAATACAAACTCTGCTAGTGATTGCCGCTCACAAAGAGTTTGGCAGTAGTTTCCTAGAGAGGAAGCGTAAGCACTTTTTAATGCTTTCATTCTTTTTAAAAGCTCCGGTACCTATTTATTGAATGAAAATGTTATTTGAGTTGGCATTGAGCAGAAACCAAAAAGCACCATGCTCCTCTTTCAGATAATCACAACTGGGGAAGCTTTCCCCATCCACTTTCTTTTTCCCCATTAGTTGACTGTAGCGAACTAGAGCCCAGCAATACTGTGGTTCCTGTGTGGCCTTGATAACTGATTTTAAATGTGCAATTACCACGAAGACATTTTAAGTCCTTGGGGAAGTCAGATCTGGAGCACCTGTCAGAGCGCATGGGAAGGTATGTTGCACAGTACTGCCTCCTAACAGCTCGCGATTAGCACAACAGGTACCTGCTGTTCTGCCCCCAGTACCTTTTCTTCTGCATGACCTGTGACTCCTACACCCTGCTGCATTTTCACTTTGAGTGTCCAGGTATTGTATGAGTTGATAGTTTTGCTGTGCTCCCCCTTGCAGTACATGCTTTTCTCTGTACGAATTGCAAACACTGCTTGACAAAAGAAAACCCAAAACGTGCTTGTTCTCTGCTCCCTCCCACCACCATTAGACTCTCTGTAAGTCTTTCCCAAAGGCTGGGAACACAGCCAATGGCCACTTCTCCACCATCGCCCCAAAGGGGCTAGTTCTAGGAAGAAGGAACTTTCTCTTGGGATAGGAAAAGTATTTCTGTTTATGCTTTGACAAGAGCTGGAATGCTCCTGGGGCAATGACGTGACACCCTTCCAGATCCCTGCACAGCTCCTCAAGCACAGCACACAGACAACATGCATATGTATCAAATATCTTCATCTTATTTGATGTTGTACCCTAGTTTATAACTGATGTTTTCCTTCCGTCTTAGCAGCGTTATAAAAGTAATCTTCTGTTAATGGTAAGTCTCACGAATATCACGGGGCAGCATGGTCCCAGGGTATGCGGACGCACCACAGCACATTACACGGTCAGACCATTTACGTTATTCATGAAGGATATAATAGAGGCAATAGTTACAAACTCCCTCCTTGCAATTAGAATTCAGCCAGAGAACAGTGTTTGGGGACAGCTAGACTCCAGAACATCACAAGGAATTTAAAAAGCATCCCCATTTAATGCTAAGTTGTTTTAGAGATAAAATAGGGTTGTTTTTTTTTTTTTTTTTTTTTTTTTGCTCTGGCTACACTTGCCATCCCCAGAGCATCTGAGCTAGGTGGTAGCTCTCCGCATCCCCTCCTGGGCATGCATTTGACGTTTGTTGGGGCAGCAGTCAAGTGCTAGTATGCTGGTTAATCCTTCGCCAGGACGGTGTTCCTTCGCTGCTCGCGCCGGCGTGGCTGAGCCTGAAGTCAGCTTACGCTGCTATTTTGGGATGCTTTGTCCAGGCACCCCGTAACGGGGCCGAGGCGGCCTCCTGGCATCACGCGGCCCAGCCCAAAGGCGGGCTAGGGCCTGGCTCGTGACATGCCATCAGTGCAAGGAAGCGAGCCAACGGGTCATTTATACTCCTAGGAAAGGCTAGAAAAACTTGCCTGCTGTCCCCCAGTTTAGCTGAAACCCGTGCTGTGTACATATGCATGTTTGTAGGATGTAATGTGATGGAGGGCACACTGGGACATTTTGGATCAAGCGTTTGTCAAGAGCTAGAAGCCAAAAAAGAAAAGAAAAAATAAAAAAGGAAGAGAAGCCATGCCGGATGGACAGCAATGTTTCCATATTTACTTTGTTTACAGCGCTTTGTAAATAGGTTCCAGTGAGTCTGTCTTTAGATGGATGTTGTCAGCTGCCTTCCAGTTTTATCTTTGTCATGTAGGTTTATTTACTGTTACTACTTATGCAAGTTCAACTTTTCTAACATGTTTTTATTTTGAACAGTTTTTTAATTGACATTTTCAACAAATAAAGAAGGATAAAACTCGCTTCTTAGCTCCCTGGGCTGCTTCCTTTGTTTCCGCCTCCCCCTTTTTCTCCGGGACTGGCCCCAAGAAAGCCGCTCAGTGCTACGCGTGAAAACCTGGCTGAGCCGGGCGACGCGTCCCGCGAGCAGCCGAAGCCGCCCCGGCGCGCAAGGACAGCCGGCCCCCGGCGGCGGGGTGGGAGAAGGTGCTCAAAACACCCGTGTCGGCACCGCGCGGGCGCCGATGCGCTCGATGCCGCAGCGGGGACGCCCCAGTGGTCGGGCTGGTGCCACCTCGCCGGCCCGCCGCCGAGAGGGAGCAGCCCGGTCCTGGGCAAAGGAGACGCCGTGTCATCCCTCAAGCCTTGCTTGCGCTTTGCTAGCAAGGATGCTGCGCGGAGAAAGAGCTGTTCTCTGCTGCACCACTCGGTTGCTTTCTGGAGATAAATCACTTCCTGCCTGTCTAAGGGTTTTTTTTTTTTCTTTTTTTGTACAGTTTGCGCATGGGTTTTTTTTGCTGGGGATAAGGTGTGGTGACAGGATTTCCTTTGGTCTACCACTTGGACAAGACCTCTCCTGCATGCTGGTATTTTTAACTCTTTCGGTAGCGCCACGCCACGCGCGCGGCCGGCACCCGAAGTGCAGCTGAGGCCCGGCCAGGGCCGCGGCCGGGCAGGAGGGGAGTCGAACCCTACCCTCCCTCCGCAAATGCACACGTCTCCTGCTGCATACGGGGTCTGTTGGGCCCTTAACACCAGCTCGCAAACAGGCCCGTGGCGGGACCGAGCGCTTGCGCAGCAGCGGCACGAGCATCCTCCGCGCACCGGGGTTTGGTGCAGCCTCCAAGTGACCACCCGCAGGAAAACAGAGGGGAAAAATCCCGGCTGAATCTGTGCAGCCCAAAGCGCCGGCACGGCTGGTGGCTGGGGAAGCCCCGGAGGCGCCCGTTCGCCACGGGCTGCTCCCGTCGGCCGCGCCGCCGTGCAGCACCGCTCCACGGCACGAGCGCGCGCGCCGCCACAGATTCCTCCGAGGCCGAGCCGAGCCGGCGGGGGAAGTCCCCCTCTGGTCGGCTGCTTTCGCGCCGGGGCCGCGGCTCCCCACCGCCCTCGGGGCTGCGCGGCGTTTGGAGGAGGGCGCAGCGCCGGCTCGCTCAGCCGACTGCGGTTCACACCCTCGTGCAAGGGATCAGTGACCGTAACGCCAGGGGAAAAGCAAGAGAGCGGGGCACGGGGCTTTCTAGGAACGGGCAGGAGCTGCCGCATGCCCGGGTCCCTTCCCGAAGGGCTGTCGGCTCCCCATCAGGGCCAAAAGCATTGCGGGGCAGGAGGGGAAAACCAGTGCAGGAGAAAGCACGGACATCAGGAAAGGGGCCGTACCGGTGCCGACAAGCTGCAGCCGCCCGGAAAGGGATGCAGGCACCTGCCTCCGCTCGTGGCAGCCGCGGCGGGACCCGGGGCCACCGGATCCTGCCCGGCCGCGGGGAGGCCCGGAGGGAGCCGGCAAGGAGCAGGGCGCCTCAAGGCAAGCTGGCACCTAGGCGGCAGCAGCTAATTGGGGAAGAGGAGTTAAAAAAAAAAAGACCCCCTGATTAGTGCAAAGGCAGTGCGAAGGCTCGTCGGCCGAGCAGCCGCCCCCCGCGCGCGGCGGCGTGCAAGGTGCAGCCGGGCGCCCTCGCCGTGCCGGGCAGCTCCGATGTCAGAGGCGTGAGCTCAGCGAAACCGGCCTGGAAACCATCGCTGCATCTTTTTTTGGGGGGGGAGAGGGGGAAGGAGAGGGAGGTCATTTCTTACATAAAAATTAGTTTAAAAAAGAACAACGCCGCAGGTTATTTCCGCGTGAGCGCGGTGCATGCCCTGCGCCGGTGGGCGGCCGGCGCGCTGCCCGCTCCCGCCGCTGCCTGCCGACGACCCGCCGCGCTCGTCTTCCGCCCATCCCCTTCGTGCTTCTTGATGTAAAAAGAGGGGGGGGGGGAAAAAAAAAAAAAAAATCACCTTCAGAAACTGTGAAATCCACCGCCCAAGAAGTCACAGAGAGGCCCCCATGGCGAGGGGGAAACAAACCGATGTAGCGTTGACCTTCAGACTTTCCACGGGGCCAGGAAAGCGGAGCCTGCCGAGGCCCTGGGCAGGGGCCGGCGGGGACGGACAGAGTTGCTCAGGAGAAAGCCGCTGCCTGAATTTCACAGCTGGATGGCAGCGAACGCGTCCCCTGCCCTCCCACGCCTCACCTCCCGCCTGAAGCCCACGGGCTATTTTTGGCAAGCGAAGCAGCAGGGCGAGAAGCAGAAGCCTCGGGAAAGGCGGCCGAGCGGGCAGCGCCGCGCCGGCGGGCAGCTCGCCCCCAGGAGCCCCGCTTGTGGGAGGAAAAAGCAGTTTGCGTTTTATTTCGTTGTTCTGTGCTTTTTTTTTTGTTTGCTTGTTTCCTCTAAGCTCCCGCGAAACTCTCGGGTGGTCCCTCGGGCGCTCACGGCTTTCCCTGCGCGCGGGGACGGTCTCTGTTCGCAAAGACGATACGGTTTTAGGTAAATAAAGAGTTTTTAGACAAGGCACCGGACGAAACCAGTCCGTTCGCTAACGAACGTATGCAGTTTCTGCAAACTACATGTTACATTACAGGAAACTAAACTGGCGGATTCTGAGCTTGCCTCTAGTGACTTTGGGAGGGACCGTGCCGGGGACCGGTCACTGGCATAAGCTACGCACAGACGGCCCCGTGCACCCCAGCGAAGGGCACGCGCCCGAACCCTGCTGGGACCAGACCTGCAGTCTCAAGCCAAGCGAAGGATTGGTCGAATCTGCTAACACTTCCACTCGCAAACCTGATGACTTCCAGGCGTGTTTCCAGGGTTTTGCACCCAGATAAGCGTGACCCCAACAACTAAGTGCTCCAGGCTCGCCGCTGCTTGGCGTCTTTAGATGAAAAAAGTGCTGCATCAATATTCTCGAGCTCTGCTGCGGCTAGTGCATCCTTCCTGCCTGCCGAGCCTGGGGGATGAGCGGCAGGGAGCCCACCGGCGCGCGGTCGCACCTGGGTCACCCCCGCCCGAGACGGGACTTGGCCCATCTGCGCAGCGCTGCTCTCCTGAAGCTCCAGGAGAGCAAGCCAACGTGGACGTGCTCTCACTGAGGACAGCCAGAAGATGCTCTGCCTGTACACCTTGGAGGGCTAGAAAAGAGCAGTTGTTCCTGACCTAGCCCGGTGCTTTCCCACTCCTCCTGGGAGAACCAGCCCCAGAGGAGGCTGGATTTCAGGAGAGGAGGAAGGTCCAAATTTGATGGCCAATGCCCCTTCTGCAGAGGAGTGGAACGATACACAGGTGGAGGGTCCTCCCCCCGCCAAGCACCGCCAGCGCCTCACCACAGCTCTGCCCCGAAATCAGCAGCCGCCCGGCGGCCACCGCTCACCCCTCTGCTGCAAGGTGAACGTCAGCCGGCGCGCGCTGGGCCAAGCCAGCACCACGTGCGGCAAGGAGGCTGGCTGAGCTCTGCAGAGAGGAACGGGTGGAAAAAAGGGGTTTCTCGACATCAAGGAGACAGCTGGGACGGCAATGATGCATCACCAGCAGTTACCACGTTAAGGACAGCATTTTGCTGAGTGAGTCCTTTAGAGGAGACGTTCCTAAGCCTTTTAATGTTTTTCCGTTGTACTTTTGTAAGCAGATTGATACAGAAGATAGGTCTAGCTTGAACCTGGCTTAACTGGAGTGCCCTGAGACGTCCTACGTTGTGAGGAGAGAAACCCTTCTGGTAGAGTCTGCTAAATAAAGCTTATGTGACACAATCAGGACATCCACCCTGCCCGGCACGCGGGGCCACCCATGGCGCGGAGGATCCAGACCCCCGACACCAGCACACGCAAAACCAGAAAAAAGCAAAGTGCAGACAACGACAGCCTCAAACTTTGTTCCATTTCTGTTCTCGGGGGCCCCTGGGCCCCCATTAATAAATAACAAAATATACAAATTAAGAAACGAGACAATAAAGACGCAGAGGAACATAAATAGGGGAAAGAGGGAAAGGCCCTTTGCTCCGCAAAGGCGGGGCGGGCCTCCCCGCTACAGCTTGAAGATGCCGAAGTAGGTGCTGCCGTGGCTGTAGTTCACTAGCGTTGAGTCTGTGACGTTAACAAAGACCATGTCGCCCTCCCGCAGCTGGAACACGCCGCCCTCCCGGATGGACTGGAGGTCGCAGAAAGCCGTCGACGTGCTGTGCGTGTCCAGTCCTTTCAACAGGAGCCGGTCGTCTTCCATGGGGAGGTACAAATAAATATAGAGGGTGAAGGGTGCCGAAGCCGTCGCCTTGGTGCAGAAGCTGACCTGCGAGTAGATGTAGTAGAGCCCGGCTCTTTCCACCTTCAGCTTGCCCTGCTGGTAGGATATCAGGCTGTTCATGGGGGCGTAGCCCGTCGCCTTCCACTCTAAAACTGCGGAGGGAAAACATGGCTGGTGAGTTGGGAGAAGCGGGAAAGCAGTGCGGCAGGCTGCTTTTGGTGGGACGGCTCGCCCCACGCAGCGGGTCCCGCTCGGCTCGGGAGCACCCTCCGCCGGCCCGTGGGACGCAGGGCCCCCTTGCCCGAGGCCGGGATCGGTTTAACCCGGCGGTCCCGGTTGCTGGCCTGGCACGCGCAATTGCACGGACTATGGGAGCAGGGGAGCACTGGGATTTGTTCGCTGGCAATGCGACCCGGGCCGCCGTGCCCGCGGCTTTCGCTGGCCCGACCTCCAAGGCCTCCCAAAACGCACGCCGGCGCCTGCATTCAAACGCGCCCATCCCAGGGCACACGGTTGTTTCCAAGCTGGGTGCCGCTTTGCCACCCAAGCGCCTCCTCCGCTCGGCCTCCGCCGGCTCCTGGAGAAGGTGAGACTTCACCGAGGAAGTCCAAAAATAATCTTCCCACGGTTTCGGTGCGGGGCCGCGCAGGGACACCACCGCAGCCGGGGGCCGCGGCTGCGCATCCCACTGCGACGTTTCCTCCGTCCCCGGCTGCTGCGCCTCGCGCTCCGGGCAGCCTTTTGGGCTCTGCTTTACAACCTCAACAAATGCTTAAGCAGGGAGTCTGAAAATGCAGCGAGCTTCTCGCTCCTTTGATCTTATCTAAGACTTAAGCTTTGCACAGGTAGACCGAGCTCTGGGTGAATTGCTGCGTCAGAGATGGAAAGAGCAGCTGCGAATTACTGGCAGTTACTCCAGAATTAAATCGGAGGCGCTCAGACTGAGAAATCCTTCCGAGGCCGAGCGGCGGCCCTCGCGCGCGCCTGTGGCGAGCCTCGCTGCGCCGGCCTCGGCTCTGCCGGCACGAGCCGCCTGCTTTTCGCCAGCCTGACCTGACCACAGCTGTGATGAAGTGCAGCTTGCCCACATCAGCCGCGGTCCAGGCTAGGGCTGTCCGCAGGCCACCAGACCGTCCCGCAGCAGCCGCGCTGGCGTGATGCGGCCCCGCAAGCGAAAGCGGCTCGTTTCCAATCCAAGAGGAAAAGCAGAGCTCGGTTCCCTTAACTCCAACCAGAATAAGCGTGCCTCACCGTAAAAACTAAACCGTTGTGCGTTTCCAGGCAAATCTAAGGAAGGCCACCGAAAGCGGCCGGCACGGGGCGCGCAGACCTCGCGTGGGGCAGCCTGCGACCGCGGGGCAGGACTGCCGGGGGGCCGCCGGGTCTGGCAGGCGCATCGTACCTGAGACCGCCTTGCTGCTCTTGGCCCCCGCCAGGTGGGCTGCGATCGGCTGCCTCTTCTCCGCTGCAACGGGGAAAGGCCGGGGTTATTCGCGCCTTGCTGTCCCCCTTCGGCAGCACAGCTGTGCTGGCATCGCAGCCCTCCCCTAGGCTTGCCCGTTTCTCTATGGGCCAAATCCGGCTCCGAAGCCCCCCCATCCCCGAGCGAGGCAGGATCCGGCCCCGCTCAGCCCAGTCCGCCTGGGAGCGGGATTCCCGGGCGGAGGAGAGCGCGCAGCATCGGCCCCGCCGCGGGAGCAGCCCGCGCCGGCCCCGCGCCTCACCTGCCACCGACGTCTCGTTCTTGCCCTTCGAGTGGGAGTGCTCATGGCCTGCAACGGGAAAAGGCCGGGGATTGAATTTCGGGTTCGTTTCCATCGGCTTTGGGCAAAGCGGCGCTCGGAGCGGCCGGCCCCCGGCCCCCGTGCGAGCCTTGCCCGGCACCCGGCTCCGCCGGCCCCGCGCTCGGCCCGTCCGCGAGCGCCGCTGGCAAACTCACCTTTCTGCATTTCGAACTTGGGGCGCTCCTCGCTGACTCCGCCGTCCTGCAACAGCAGGGGGGAAAAAAAAAAAAAGAAATTTAAGATATACCGATCGAAAGGTTTCAAAGCCTCTGTGCAAAGGATGCTTTGGCCCCCGCAGCCCTGCTGCTGGTGGCAGAGGGTACCCGAGCCCACCGAGCCCCTCCGACAGCTCCCGCAGCATCACACGCAGCGCAGCCTGCTTGAAGGGCTTCTGCTCTTCGGCTTTATGCCATTCAAACGCTGAGACAGGGGAAGTTTTTTTGAAAACAAAGCGAAAACCCCTTTTCAGGCTGTTGAAACACCACGCCTGGGAGCCACGCTGGGGGGCCGTGTGTGCTCCCCGGCCAGCTGTGCCTGGCCCCGCCGCGCGCCCCGCCGGGTTTCGGGACGGCTCAGATGGGCCCGTCTCATAGTTTGCTGTTGTCGGCCGGGTGCCGCTGCCGACGTGACCCCCACTGGCTTTGCCGGGGTGCAGCGGCGGATGCCCTTGGCGTGCACGGGCCGCGCGGCAGAAGCGCCCCTGCCCTCTCGGCGCAGCCTTCGCCAACAGCGCCTGCAGCGCGGAGCGGGCTGGGAGCGCCCCGTCCTGCCCCGTCACCGAGGCCGGGCAAGGTGGGCGTATGGGCGCCCTCGCACCCCCCCGGCAGATGCTCCGAGCGGGGAGCCAGGCGGGATTGAGGGCAGAGCCGGGCTTTGCCGCCGGCCGCCCGCGCCGCCCGCTCTGCCCCGGGCTCCCGGGCTGCGGCTCCGACGCTCCGCCGGCCCCCGCACAGACACTGCCTATGTACGCTCTTGCCGAGAGCGTTTTGGGAAAACAGTTTAAAAAAGGACACCCGTGGTTTTGAATAAAGCTGTGCGTGTGTTTCTGGGAGCCCCCCTCCACCGCCAGCAGGGTCTCTATCCGGCTAACAGCAGTCTACCTTGCACTGGAGATCCTGGAAGCCTCTTAAAATCTTATCACAGTCCAATAAAGTCGATTTCCGACCTTCTGCCGTCTGACATTTCTGTACTTTCCGCAGGAAGACGTAATCTTCATTTAAGCTCAAGGCTTCTTCCATCTGCCGGCGAGGGAAAGGAGAGAGGGTAAACGGGGTGTTACTGGGAAGGGTGCAGCAGCCGGGGGCCGGAGCCGGGCTACAGCCCCTCCAGCAATAAAAAGCAGCCGGCAAAGCTCGGTGTCAGCCCTTCAGCGCCAGGGTCAGACGCACCAGGGTGGCGCGCGCAGCCCCGAGCCCCCAGCGCGGAGCAGGCACCACTGGGGCCGGCGGCACCGCGGGAACCACGCCGCCGGGGCTCATCCCGGCGAGGGGCAGCGGGCAGCAGGATCGCTCGGGATCCTGGCCAGACCCCTTTTCTATCACCTCTTCAGTCAAATTCTCCACTCCACCCTCTCCAAAAGGCAGGTGGCAAAAGTTTGCCTGATGGGCTTTACGGACCCAGGCACGGGGACGGCAGCAAGGGGCTGGGGGCTGGCTCGGGCCCCCGCTCCCGCCGGCCGCAACCGGGGCACCCCGGGGCCAGGGCCGCCCTGGCCAGAACTGCGCTGCTTTCTGGCAGCGAGTTTATTGACAGCGAAAAGTTTCTAAGAGACTGAACTGACCGGTGAACTGGGGCTGAATTCTGCCCAGAGTTTCAGAGTAAAAAAAAAAAAAAAGAGAGAGATTAGGAAAAAAATTAGAACGCCAAGAAAAGAATTGAAATTTTTTAAAAAAAGGAACTGATTTGTGAAATGACATCTGGGTTAAAAAAAAAAAAAACCCTAACATTTATCTGAGCAACAGAAAGAACCGCAGGCAGATGTGCGGACGGAGAGTCCCGGGCTGGCCAAGAGCTCGACCCGGGCAGTGCTGGGCACCCGGGGCCGGGTTTGGCATCCGGCCGCGTGCACCGAAACCCTCCTGCTGCCGGGGACCCCGCTTCATCTCCCGCTCCTCCGAAAGGGCGCTGCGCTGCAGCTGGTAAGGAGAACTCATTCTGGGTTTTATACCCGTTTAGTTTCTTTAAGTGGTAGGTTTCTCTTTTTTTGGAGGAAAATACTTTTAGGAAAATGCTTATGAGCGTTGTATGGTGCAGCGGGAGTCATGGCAACCTTTAAAGCTACTTTTCAGTATTGAATTTTTTGGTAAGTATTGTCCCAGGTGCAGGACAGGATCGCTGATAAAGTGTCTCTTTAGAAAAGACTAAGTATTAAGATCTGCTCTTTTCTTCCCGGAGCATAAAGACAACATCTGAAGTGAAGTCTGCAATATTATCACATGAAAACGTTTTAAAAAGTCATTTCTGGACCCCTTTCTCCTTGGTGTCACAGAGCCGCCAAGTTCTGTGGGACCAGACAAACCACCAAGTAGCTCCCCAAAAGCCTAAAATAACCACTCATGTGTTTAAGCCACGCTCTCCTCGCCTCAGCTCTGGCCGGACCAACTGCTCGGTTTGCTGTTAATGGCTTTTCGTTATTGATCCAGTCTCGTTTTGTTAAGGGAGGGAACAAATCTCTCGTCATCAGCACACATCTTACTTAGCAGCAAATTAAAGCAGAAACAAGAACGCGGGTGCAATAAATGCCTCTCCTGTGTCAGTCCAGTGGCCGGCATTGCCTGGTACCATTTTCACCTTTGTGTTTCTCAGGTCTCTCCGCGCTGAAGGCAAATCATGTTAGCAATCCAGCAGACCCGACTTTATTTCGACACTTACCTTATCCATCTTCATGTGAAGATATAAACAGAACAGTACAGTCCCAATCATCTGTGCTACAATAAATACTGTGAGGAAGCACATGAACATTTTCATGGTGCTGGGCGAGGTGCTGCTCATGGGTCTGGGTGCTGCAGGGCTGTAGGGTTCATTCATCCTCCGGGCAGGCTGCTGGGTCTCCCTCGTCAAACGCACTGCTTGCACGTAGCATGAGAACTGTTGTGTGAGCAGCCGCTACTCAAGGGATACAGGTTGCAGCAACCTACACTTCCTGGAAAAAACCCTTCGTAGTGGGTAGGTTTGTTCACGACTGTCTCCCACAACAAAAAAAAGGTTGCTTAGACTTTCTTCTCTTGTGCACTTCCATGCTTTTTCCTACCGTCCTACCAGAAGCAGTTAGAAATTCTTATTCCATGTATTCATATTTGCCTTCGAAACACTCCAGACTGTGCCCCAATGATTTTTTCCTATCGTGGATGAATGTTTCGCAGCTGACTGTCTTTAAAGAAACGAAGACCGCAAATCCACGGGCAGAGCTGCTGAGGTGCAGCGTGGGCTGCCAGGGCTTAGGAAGCACGTGGAAAGCTGGTCGTTTCTCAAGAGGGGAAGAAAGTCCTTTTGCTCTCTGGTTCCTTCACTGAGGAGGATGAGTTTGCAGTTAAGCCGCTTGGCTAAGGCGGGTGGGCTGTGCTGGCTTCTGGACTTGCCTTGTGCTCTGCATGGGTGAAGGCACAGCAGGTTTCTGCCCAGTTAGATGGGGTGCTCCTGGAGCAAGGCCATCTCTACGGGCCCCGGGAGCCCAGCGTGCGCCCAGCCTCCATGCTCCTTGACGGACAGCAGGTCTTTGGGTCTCGAGGCTGCCTCTTGGCCCTCTGTTTGGAGAGACAAGTTTTCAGCAGCTTTCGCAGTACCTCAGTGAGGTGCTCACCCTGCATCCAAGAGCACAAGTATGCTCAGACAGTGTCCTCACTTATACATGTATAACTATGTCTATTTTCATGGGCATGGAAAGGACTCTTGGGGCAGCTGGGCACTCCTGCCAGCTGCTGACCTCCCTGGGTAGCCTCAAAGCAACCTTGGACAACCTCAACCCTGTGTCCCATGGTGACACTCAGCCTCTGCTTCTCCAGCCAGCACCAGGGGGGTAACATCCTGCCGCCGCTTGCCTTGTCTGCCCAGATTCAGAGCTCCTCAGGGCACCTGGCACTTGTCCGGCCTTGCAGCACTCGTGCGATAATTTCAGATACCTGCAGAGGGGTCCTCACTGCTTGCGACAAGGGGCAGATCTCCCATCCTCCAGGCTAGTGGAAAGAACAAATCTAGGCATCTGCTGGGGCGCAGAGGACAAGAGCTGCACGGCTGCGGCACGAGGCCGGCTGCCTGCAGGGAGGGCTGGGGCTCTGTGTTAAAGGCAGTGATCAAATTGTCGTGTAAAGTTGTTTTGAAAGTAGTATGCTAAAGGCAATGCTCTTATCAGATGTGCATACAGCAAATAAAGGGTAGGATCCTTCTAGAAGCAGCAGGGTGCTGAGCAGGGCACTGCTTTCTGGCAGCCCAGGGAGAGGAGGGGACTCAGCGCCTTGTTGGGTTGCTCAGTGCCTTGCAGGATTGAGTCCAGCATTTGCTGTTGCTGCCTACCCACTCGCTCGCATCCTGTCCTGTGTGGTTAGGGCGCTGTTAGCTGCAGATGCAAACGCTAGTAACAAAGCACAAACAGCTCTGCAACCAAGCCAGCATTTGACCTTGGCAGGTCACCATGTTCCTAAATATAGCACCCAAGTCACAAGCGTACGACAGCACCAGGGGCTTTGCTGGCAGCAACTCAGTGGCTGAGCAGCAGTCGACCAGCGGCCGAGACCTTGCTCAGAGCCCCAGGGCCGTCACCCCTCCAGCACCGGGGGCAGTTTTGGTGCAGGGCTGACAGCACTGGGGCCAGGGGGAGGACAGAGCTGTGCTCCACAGCATTGCCTTGGCTTTCTAGAGGACGCCGGGGGTCCTGCCAGCGGCAGCCCACAGCTCATGCATCTCCCCGTCCCAGGCTTGCCTGGCTCTGCCAGCTCTCCAGGGCAGGACCAGCTTCACAGCCGCGCAGGAACATCATCCCAGAGGGTGCTGAGGACACCCCGTGCTGGGTGGCGAAAGTGGCTCCCCTTGGTATCAGTGGGGCTTTGGACCTGGTCCTTGGCCCAGCCATGCAAGGGATGGAGCCAGCGAGCCACCTGAGGGCAGTGCCAAGCCAGTGACTTCATTCCCTTTTACCCTGCAGCTGGCATCATCTTTGGGAACGCCAGTCCCGGCCACCGCACAGAGCTCTGAGCTGAAACCTGGCACCAAGGCATGACCTCTGCCATGGGGAGTCTGCCACCTTCACAGCAAAAAAAGTCAGTTCATGGTGGCCACCTTTGAAGCCAGTGCACGTGGCAAGGGCCACAGACCCGCTGATATGCAGGGTCTGGGGCACCACTCTGTGGATCACCCTCTTCGCCTGGTCTCCAAAGTCCTAGCGCGATGGCTTAACGTGATGGCAATCATCGACATTTTCCAAGGCTCTTCAGCATTTCTTCCGAATTTAGCAGTCATATTTGGGGAAACTCTTTAAATGAGAAACAAAATGACATGCAAAGTCATTACTTAATACCTTCCCCGAATCCTGAGCATTAAGGTAATCTTGAAATGTGTGAAACCACAGCAATGAGTCGTGCAGAGAACTGCAAGTGAGGTTTTGCAGATATTCCTAAGCCCTGGCTGTCACCTGCAGATGAAACTTGTTTCAAGCAGCTTCTGGATAGCTACCCATCTCCGTTTCACCGAAATGAGAGGAACCTGTAAGTAACACCGGAAACCCCTAGCGCATCGCTATCCGGATAGCACGCACCTTGCTAGGGAGGCCAGAGCTGGGGCTCCTGCTCAGAGGGGCCGGCGAATTCGATGAGGTGACTGGGGAAAGTCTCCGATTATGGGTACCCGATGCAAAACTTCGCAGGAGAGCTGGTGAGCTTGTTCTGGAAACGAGGAAACCGAGACTCGCTAGTCACTAGCGCCCTGACGAACAGAAACGGGTGGAAAATATGACACGGGGAATCCTGGCAGAGCTTCGTCAGCGCACCTCACCGGGAGGGCTGGCTGACAGCTCCTCTTCGGGAAACCATTGCTTCATATCGGCAATCCAGCCTGTCGTCACTCCGCACTTCAGCGCTCGTGGCTGTTGCAGACCTGGCAAGCTGATGTGGGAGCAACCCCTTGGGCTTCCGCTCCCACAGTTTCCTCTACGCCGGGCACAGCAGGAGCAGAGCTGACGGCGTCACACCGCCAAAGAGGTGCTGGCTGCAGAGGAAGGCAGGCTCCTTTGGTCCATCCCGTCACCTTGACCGTCCAACTCCGGAGGACCTGGGAGGACAGAGCAGGGTTTGCTGCATTGTTGGCCCTTGGGGGTACCACGTGGCCCAGGAGACATGCTCTGATGCCCATCTCACTGTTTCACATAGGGCATGGTGGGGATGGGGAGAGACACCCTGTGTCCTCAAGGTCTTGAATAAGGCCAAAATCCGTGTTAGCCTATGCCAGGTCCAGGCAACACTGTGGATGCTCCTCCTTGACCACTTGGCTGCTGTAGACACCAGAGGGAGCATAGCGGAGGGGGCACATCCTTGGGGAAAGAGAGGCATAGTCCATAGACACCCTGGGGAATGGAGAGTAGACCCAACACAGGGGCAAAGAGCCTGCCCACCTGTCATTTCCCAGGGAAGGTGAAGTCTGCTCAGCGTGAGCCCACCACCAAGAAACCAGAAGGGTTTTTCCTTCACCCTTCAGGCTCTCTGAACATAGCTGTACCAGCTGCCTGTGAACCCAAAGTGGCACGGTTCCTACAGCCAGATAACCTCCGACCGAGACGATGGGAAAATGTGATCCATCGCTTGCATTCCTATTGACCTAGTTGCAGTATTTCCGCTGATCAGCAAATTGTCTCCACTGTACTCGGCGCTCAAAGCTTTGTTTACCAAGAAAATATCCGGTTGCCTGCCCCAGTGATCTGTCAAACGCCGGTAGCATTTCTGAATGCAATAAGGTGAAAGCTGATGAAAAGAGAGTGATTTTTCTGGGTGCTCTCTGTGGTTTTGTAACTAGCTATTTAAAATGTGCTGCTTATCCCACATATTCTTTACAATTAACAAAAGTTAGGTATTGAGAACAACACATTCAGAAAGAAGATTTTATTCTGAGTCACAAAAAGCGTTTGCCTATGATGCCGTGGGAGGGATTCAGAAGGGAACCTATGAGATCTACATTAGTCCCTTCAGCACGGGGCTACAGTCAGAAGGGAAAATTGAGCTTTTCCATGTTTTGTTTTGTGATTTCCTTAGGTTTTCCCTCTCCTGCACCCCTGGAGATCTAACGTCTCCAGGATTAACCCTGTCGACAGACAGAAGGCGAGAACAGGTATAGCCATAGCACCACAGCAAACATCACCAGCATCTGGAGAAAGGCTATATTGCAGTTTCCATTCATTTTTTAGCTTGATGTTAATTAGAGAAAGCTTTCAGAGTCTAGAGTAGCAAGAAACTGCCTCGGGAATAGGAGAAAGTGTTATTGCTTGGGATGGTCACATCTCTTTGTGGAAGAAAAGCCCAGGAGAGAGTGGTGGTAGCTACTACCACAGCAGCTGCAGTCAAATCACTCTCTACGAATGGTCCCTCACCCATAGAAACACCTGCGCGGAGGTTATCAAAAGTCTTGGTCTCCAGCAGGTGTGAAGCGAGCCCTCCCAAGCCAGGGCTCGGGCTCGGACTCGTTGGCCTCCAGCCCTGCCACTGGGGAGAGCCAGCAGGCAGCAGAGCCAGGCTGCAGCCCCGGGGGTCTCAGCCCACCATGTCCCGTGGCTCCGCGCCGTCCCCCAGCTCTGATGTGGCCCCTGCTACTTGGGCTAGACCTTTTGGGGGCGCAGGCAGGTCGGGCCAGGGAGCAGAGAGGGACATCTCCCCCTTCCCTGCCACCCCACAGAGCAGCAAAGGGTGATAGAAAAAAGCTGCTGGAGATGGCACCGGGATGCTGCTGTCCCTCTGAGGCGCTCCACTGTTGTCCTTCTCCCAGGACTGTCACCCACCCGGCCTCCTTCCCTCCGTCCGTCCTCCCGCCCCTGCCCTGCCACACCACCCACGGATGCCCCCGAGCCAGCCTTTCCCTAGGGGGCCCAGCCGGATGAAGAGCAGAGAAACAAGCCCCTAGTGATGCCTTGGAGGACGGAGGGCCCCCGGGGGGGGGCCCGGCTCTGGTGCCACATCTGGGCTGCACATCTGGGCTGCAGTGCCAGCCCTGCCACGCCACGGGCGAGCTCGTCGCCGCGACCTGCTGGTGCTGAACCTTATTGAACCCGCGAAACCACAAATCGCGCTAGAAACTTCTTGCTGCGGACGCCTGCGCCTACTGCTCCCGACTTCCTAAAAATAGCGCCGGGCGCGGGGAGCCCGGTGGCACGGCCCCGGCGCTGCCAAACAAGCCCCTGCTGCCTGAGTCAGAGCGGAAGAAAGCAGGAGGCAGGAGCACCCCGCGCGCCCGGCCGGGAGCCACGCGCGGAGGCCCGCCGCCATCAAAGCCGAAGCGAAAGGCACCGGCGAGGCTCTGCCCTTTCATGTCGCCAGAGGAGCGGGGAAGAGCAAAACCTGCGGGAGGCCGCGGGGCCGGCGGCCGCCTCCTACGGCGCGGCGGGCCGCGGTGGGTGGGGAGGGTCCCGGCAGCGCCGGTACCTCGCCTCTTCCTCCCCCATCCCGCCCCGGCGATACCGGACCGAAACGCAGACGTGACTGTGTCTTCTGCATCCGCGTGGGACTCGCCAACAAAACAAAAGCCTCCGGAGTGGGGACATGCTCGCTTCCCGGCCGGGCTGCCCGGCGGGTGCTCTCGGGGGCCGGCGCTGCGGGGACCAGAGCCGTCTCCCCACGGCCGGGCTGCCCGCCCCTCGCCTCCCGCCCCCGGCCCCCTGGGTGTGAAATGCCAGCAGGTGACGGTTTTCCCCTCCGCCGTAAGGAGGGTTTGGCAGCCCTTGGATGCGATTCAGGGGATGATGCTCGGCGCAGCGCCGGGCAGGATGGGATCCCAAGGATTCGGGGTAGACGCTCTTGCAGGAGGCGGGTGAGACACCACGCATAAAGGCTGCATTTCGGCAGGCGCCCCGCGCCTCCCACCCAGCTGCCTCCGCTGCCTGCTTTGCAGCCCCTTCGCGGACGCGGATCCGAAAGCGGGGAGGCGACGTGTCTGCGCCCCGGCGGCACCTGCGCTGGCTCCCCTGCTGGAAATGCTCCTGCCCTATGTGTGAGACCGCTCTGTCTGATGGTCACTGGGAGCTGTTTGCAGGATTTGACCCATAGGCTTTGGCAGATTACTCCTTTTTTCCGGCAAAGCCTTGGGTCAGCAGACGCTGGAGCCGCTGCAGAACTGAAGGGGGAGAGCCTTTTCCCCGGGGGCAGCAGCGAGGAGCAAGGAAGAAGGCAATGGGGTGCCTGAGCACGCAAAAGCATTATTTTCCCCATTCTGATTCCTGTGAAACAAACCCCTGCTTGGCAGATGAGGGCCTTTAAATGTCCTCTGCAATTTCAGAGCTTTGCTCAGTTTAAACCCAGAAGCCAGCAATGAATTAGCTGGCCTCCTGCTCAGCCTTTCTCCCCTCTCCTGTCTCTCCAGGAGCTGGGCACTGAGCCCAAACCCTTGCATGGGTTCACAACCAGGGTTATGCACCTGGAGCCTGGATTCAAAATTATCAAGAGCTGGAGACTCTACCATGGTTAAATTGGCAGCCACAGATTTAATCTGCAGCCTTTCTCTCCTGCACTAAGTGATCCTCTAGTACCACACTCCCCCTCTGAAGACAATATTCATGCAAATTACTCTTCTCTCATCTTTTTCAATAACCCAGCACACTGAGCTCTGTCAGGCTTTCATCGTAGGGCTTTTTTCACCTCTGTGGTTCTCACTGCCCTGGTTGAGCTTGTCGTCTTTTCTGCCCTCCCACCCCCTGGCCTCTCTCTCGCTGCCCTGTAAAAGCCCTGGGAGGGTGCGCGCAGCCCAGCCACGCTGCTCACGTGGTCAGTGGCTTCGGCCAAGCCAGGATCGATGCTGCACCGTGCGGGAAGGTGAGCAGAATTGCCAGGATGCTTCTGGAGCCAGGGCTGTTTTTCAGCCTGTGCTACGTGGTTTGAACCACCGCACAAGACGGAAAGTGAAGGCACATTGCGGTGTACTTTCTTCCCTTCCACTCAGCATGGAACCCAGCCACACTGGAGCAGTGGCAGCAGGAACTAAGACGATTGGTTTCTAAATCTTGTTATTAATATTTCCACTTGCATTAAGGTGGACCTTGGATGCCACGGGTGAGCCTGAGGCACAGAAGCATCGGGCAGCGGGAGACAGCGGCTCTGCTTGCACACCAAGTGGCTGAGACAGGCTGGGCTGGGACATCTCCGGCCCTGCACAAACACAGTCACCCTCGCAAAGGAGGGGGGAAAGCACAAGGTCAGCTCCAAGCATAAGTCCCCTCAGGGTCATTGCAAACACTTGCACGGCCTAAGGTGAGCACTGAGCCAGTGCTGGGCAGATATGTTCTGTGAGCACCTCAGCCCTTCTCTGGGACTTACCACTACTGCAGAGAAGGCAGCACCTGGGGGCAGCTGGGATCTGTGCTCGAGTGGAAGTCCACTCACTGCCACGCTCCCTAGTAAATGCTCAATCTGAGATCCAAAATGACAGGACAATGCACACTTGGTTAGAGCCAACAAAAATGATCTTGGGTGGCTTGCAAGGCAATGCACAGGCAGAGCAGAGTCTCCTTCCATTGCATGCAATAGAGACTGCAATGGAAACCCACAGCCTTTTCATCTTAGCACTGTAAGCAGTAATGCTTTGAGCCAGGCATGTAGGCATTTCTGCTCTCGTGAGGAGCCCTCTCCTTGAGCAGCACTAGCCCTGCCCTTGCTGGCACCCTGCTGCTTGAGTGCTTCCCCGAACCCTGCTGGTTTGCAGCAGACTCAGCCACAGCTTGCTCCTAGGCCATGCTGCAATCGTCCGAGCTCTGGAAAGTGATTCTGCTGACAAATCCATCATAAAAAAACACTAGGTTGCCAGAGAGACTGCAGAGAACAGATGCTAAAACAACTCTGCCATCTACTGACTCCTTAGACTCCCCTTCCTCCCTCCCTGCATCCATCCATCCCTCCATCCATCCTGCGCACGGCCACCCAGACTCACTTCTGCTCAGCAAGGCAAGTTGTTGCTAAGAAGAAGGTGCCTCAATGCAGACATGCGATGCAGTGAGCGATGCTGGAGAAACTCTGCAAGCAGAGCACGCATGGAGACCCACTTTTCTGCTGCTCTAAGCGCTCCGGGTAACCACGGACCAGCTTCAGGCTGCAAAGCAAAGAGCTTCGTGGCGAGAAGAGCAAGATAAAGCTGCACTCCAGTAAAAGCTGCTGCCAACAGAATGGTGTTTGTAGCACCCGGGCCAGGCACACATCCTGCTTTAAGCAGCGGGCAAGGCTGACTCTCATCAAAGCATTGCTGTTTTGGGAATTTCTCCCTCTGAGTAGACCCCAGCTGCAGCTTTTTCTGTACATGGCAGGGGAAGCATCTCCCTATGGTCAGAGCATCCGTCCTAGCCATCTGACCATCTCTGCTTTCCCCAGAGCCAGTGGGAGCAGAGCTCAGCACAGAATCCAGATCTGGCTTAGCATTTGCTCGCTTGGATTGCTGGCCTTGTTGCAGCACGTAGCAGTCGTAGTTGGGGAGAGCATGTCACAGCTACCAGCTACTGCAGAGGAAATCAGCAAGGGCTGGGGCCAGCATCCGTTTCTTTTTGCGACACCATGTCCAGAGAAGTTGCAAAGCCCAGGTCCAGGCTGCGTGTGACCCTGCTCTGCAGGTGTCACCTACCACCACAGTGGCATGGCCAACCCCTTGGCCTGGGGTGCATTTCAGCCCTTTTGGAGGAAGTACCACACATAAGCTGTACCTAAAATATTGAACAGCAAGATCAAATCAGCACAATCTCTCTAGTAAAAGTTGGCCTGAGTTACAGGTGGTCAGAAGGATCCTTGCTCCAAAGCCAGGTCCTGGCTGGGTTTAGGAGAGGGCAGCGGGGTGGGCCTGGGTGGTTCCAGAGTCTTGACCAAGATGGCTTTGCAAGGATGTCCCCAGCAGCTTCACTCCTGAGGGGATGTGGTAAGCTGATGTACTTGAAGTGCCTGAAGAGCCAGACCTTGCATTGATCATTCCCAGATCCGTGCCGCTGCCAAAGCAAAGCACTGCCGAGCAAGTAGGTGTTTCGGTAGGAAACCAGCACGGATGGCCAGGCCCACCAGCAGCCTCTGACAAGCCTGGCAGATTCCTTGGCGTGTGCCCCCTGCCCTGCCTGCAAGCAGCTGTAAGAAACGCTGCGTGAAGCTAGTCTTCTCCATCACGTACATTTTAAGACCAAAAGGATCTTGAGGCAGGGAGTCTGCAGCAGATCATAGCACAGCCTCTCCCAGGCAAGATTTGGATAATTTTAATACTCAGTCCTCTCTTTGCCACTCAAACCACATCACGGCACGGGTCTGAGAGCAACCCCCTCCGGCTGGTGCTCCCACACATGCAGGGCTGGGTGTCCCAAGAAGGCAGAGCCTTATGAGCAGCCGCCTGGTGAAAAAATGGCAGTTTGTGTTTCTACTGACCCTGATCACTGTGAACGTTGCAATTCCTGCACCAGACTGCTCCAAGGTGCCAAAGGGACAGAGCAAAGAGATTTTACATAGCATAGGGCTTGCCCTTACCCTGCCCCCATACTGCAGTGTCTGAGAAGAGGCATTTCCAAGAAAGGTGGCTCCAGCCACAGTGAATCACAGCCCTGCCGTGTGAGCCGGACATCTGTCCTGCCAGGATCATCATATGCATAAAGTGCTACAGCCCCTGTGGCTCTCTGAACTTGTGAACAAATCTACTGCTGTTTCTAGGCAGAAGCCAGTCTTCCTGGCGGATGTGTAGTGCCTCTCAGAGCTTGCAGAGACGCGATGTTCCCAGGAGTCCCAGCTCTAGGGCAGGCATGCAGAGTGTGAAACCCTTCTTGCTGCTACGCATTACATTGCTGTTGATCTTTGGGTACGGCTACATGAACAGGAGCAAGATAGTGTGAACAAAGTGCCACTTCCCTGGGTTCTGTCTGTGGTTGCTTGCACCTTGTTCACAGAGGGCTGAGATACCTCAGCTCATCTCACATTTACCACAGGGGCTGGGCATGCTACCAGGCAGCTTCTGAAGAGCAGCTGCAGTGCTGGGAGCCCTAAACTGGCCCATCTCACACGGGCTCATTTGCGGCTCTTGAAGCTCTGGTCGCGGACCTGCTTCTTGGCATGCTCGGGCTGCGATGAGCCGGCAGTGGGGAGCCCCATGGTTCTTGGGAAGTGCCCAGAATACTTCACCCGCCTTCTCCTTTCCTGGAGGTAGGTGGGTGAACGAACAGGCAACATAAGCACCTCATCGATTAAGACTTTGCAGTTGACCCACCCAACTTTATAGGTTTTTTTAAAGAGCCTTCAGGAACACTTTTGCCCTGTTCTTTGGCTGACGATTGATTTCCACCCCCTCACCTGCTTCCTCACTGCCCTGGCTATGCCGTGAAGACAGAGTGGGTTCATCCTTCCAAGGGCATCATCCACATGTTATTGGAGCGACAAAACCTCTGTTTAACTACAGAAAAAATTTGGTTTGTTATAACACTCCAGTTAGGAGAGGATGGGGCTGAAAACCTTAAATGAAGACAATAATCTCTATCCATTATCAGCTCCTCCAAAGTCAAGTCACGCTAGAGGAGCAAACTTCATCTAAAAAGCATTGTGCCGAACTTTATCTTATGCATAACAAACCATAGAATCACAGAATGGTTGAGGTTGGAAGGGACTGCTGGAGATCATCTAGTCCAACCCCCCTGCTCCAGCAGGGTCCTCTCAAGCATATTTCCCAGGATCACATCCAAACGGGTTTTAAATATCTCCAGGGAAGGAGATTCCACTACCTCTCTGGGCAACCTGTGCCAGGGCTCTGTCACCCTCACAGTGAAGAAGTTTTTTCTCAGGTTTAGGTATCAGATCCAGAACTATGTGCCTCACAGGTGGGTGCCAGTTATGGGCCCATGTTCGGGGAACAGATCCTCAGCTCAAATTGCAGAGCTGCAGGATGTCAGCTCCCCAGCTAACGTCCCAAATCAGCTGGAACACCAGGCAGCATGTCCCCAGCTCGGACCCCCTGCACTACCCATGTCAGCTGAAGAAAGCAGGCTTGCAGACATACAAGCATTTGTCAGGGTACGCTGAGGTATTTAAAAAAATGAGATGAGCTAATACATTGGAAGAATCATTTCTTGTTTGTCAATAGAGCCTCCACATGCTGATGGAGGTCATTGTGCTACTGACTGATGCTGCTCTTGGGAGACATGGTGCGTGAAGATACAGACTCTGCATGCCCTAGATCATCTTCTGGAAAAATGCTTGAGTCACAGCATGTTTCCAGCAAGTTTTCGTTAGAGAATCTCCTGAAGCGAGAGGAAGTGAGAGGTAAATCCCTCATGATGTCTCGCTCCCCATAGGCTGCTTCTGCCATTTGAATTGAAGCTGAGCAGATAAGAATGGTTCTGCTTTGTGGAGCAATTCTTTCACTTTTGTGTGTGTTTCACTAAGGCTTGTCCCATCTATTATTCTGTACGCTCGTAGATCTGCTAGTCTTGCAGATCTCAACCCTCCCCACAACCCCTTTCACTTCCCACTCTTAAATGCAGTTGCTGAAGAGTTGCATTAGCCAGCACCCAGGACTGCAAAGGTGTCTACAAGCAATACGACAATTTCTAAATGACAGCCAGGATTTGACACAGGAAGGGAGATTTTCCTCGATTCCCTCCCACAGTGCATGAGATATCAGCAGAGCGGGCACTCTCTGAGGCGGTCATCAGGATCTTTGAGAAGGGGCCTCTTAGTCTTTTTGCTTTAGTTCTGCAAGGCAAGAACATCAATGGAACTGAAAGTAGGTTCACACCACAGTGTCCACCCATGCAAAACTATGATGAACCACAAAATCAGGCAATTACATAATCTTCTTCTAATGCTTACCAGACTTCTCTTCTGAGCACTGGCTGCTGCTGAGAATACACTCAGAAGAGTTTAGGGGCAGAAATGACCTCTTGGCCTGCTATTGCCAGAAAAAGCCTCTGAGCTTATCCTGAAGGGTAGAAACACAGAGTTCAGGCCTCCGGTACAGAGACCTGGTCTTCATATAATCCTGCAAGCTCTGGGAGTTCAGCAAACGCTTTCAGTAAAAACCAAGCAGCTCCCACATTGCCTTCTCCCACAGCCCTGAGCTTAAAGGGGGAAGACACGGAGCACATTGTCCCTTCTGCACAGCTAGGACAGGCAGCGTCACCCAGGACAGAAAGGGGGAAGAGCTTGAGGTCAGAGGTGCCTGCAAAGAGCAAAACAGAAAGGCCATCTCTAAATTAATGTCAGATCGTGGGCGTTTCCTAGACTCAACTATGTCCTCTTAGCCCATTTCAGGAGCTACCAAACGCTGTCTATGCCAAAATTCAAACTAGGTTCTCCAAAGCGTTGCAGCCAAAGATGCTATTGCATATGCCATCTGGCGGAGGAGAGCGTGGGTAACCATGGAGACCACCATAAAGCGTATGTGATGTTCCCTCTTCTACAGACCTGTTAAAAAAGCAAGTTGTTTTTTATTAGAAATTCCATTCAAATCAAGTCTAGGTAAGAAGCAAGTTTCAGTGCTCCCTTCAGAAAGCGATTTCTAAGTCCATCCAGACAGATAGACATGAAAGTCATCTCGGCCATGCCAAGGGTTCTGGAGGTGAAGCAGGATCTAAACACAAGGGAAAACTGAGACCAAGGCTGTGCACACGCGGAGGGATGCAAGCCGAAACCCTGCCTGGCGTATGCATGGCACAGGGACCACTGCCAGCTCCAGATGCTGCACCATCCTCTGTACAGTGACACTTTCCCAAGCCAGAAGAGGGACAAGATCAAATAGGTTTGAAGCAACCAATTCCCTCCTCTGAACAGATTTTGAAAAAAATCTAAGCAGTCCCCAAAAGTGGCTGAAGACAGCACAGAGCACTTTGCGAAGGGCGCAGGTGACATGGCCGGTGGGCGCTGCTTGACCACGCCATGGGGTCCTGCATGCTTTCATTGCACACTTGGCCAATGTCAGCCACAGTCAGAATTAAAGGGTGGGAGGGAGTCGCAAATAAGCATGCTTTAGCATGCTTTGCTGGCTGTAGATAAGGGAGCACCGCTTACAACCCGCATCCCGAGCATGGGGTCTTGCACGCTTCTTCTCATAGACCCCCCTTGCAGAGCACACCCTCAAGGCCCGTCACTCACACACGGCGCAGGAACAGGCAACCCAGGCTGGAGGACTGCAGGGCATCGGTAGCTCCTCCTCAGGTCAGTTGCTGGTGTTCATAGGACACGGCAGCTTTCTCCTCCTTCCTGGGTGCTAAAGAAAATTTCTCCCAGAAGAGCCGGCTGCCGAAATTGCAGCATCCCAACTCCTGCTGGTGAAAAGGCTTCAGTGATTCATTCATAAAATTACGCCTCAGGTAGGAAAAAAGCCGAGGCTCTGCATGTGAAATGAAGCACTCTTAAAGTTACATAATTGTCCTGGGGATATTAACATGCAAAATTAATGAAGAGTCCTTGAGCATTTCATACATCTGCTGAGCATAACGCCTCAGTAAATATCAACTGGCAACCCCTGAAGCCTTCACAAAGGTAGCTTAGCAACTCTGCGATGTGATTAAAATAGAGGAAGCACTTAGCAGACTCTAGTCCTGAATTGCTACGTATGTGCAGGGTTTCATCCAGCTTGAATGGTGGCAGTGCAGAAAAGCTCACCTGGGTTGGTGCTGCATTGGCAGGCAGTTTCTGTTCACCCGTAGCACTAGTGGCAGTGGGATGGGGTAGCACAGGGCTGCTCGGCAGGCACGGCCGAGGGATCTGCACCTCCATCCAGACGGTCTTGTTCACCCTTTGATGCTAAGCCCTGCCACAATGCAGCACATGCCCGAAAGATTTCCCAAATCCCCACAGTCATTAGGTGGGCTATGGAGCATGACCTATCTTACTCACTTCAGCAAAACTGCAGCTGCCGGTTTTAATGAGACCGCTATTGCAGTTTCCTTCCAGGCAAAAGGCGCCAGTGGGGAGTGGAGCTGAGGGTAGGGGCAGCAGGACACAAGCTGCTGCCAGATCGCAGCATCCCGGAGCGTGTCAGGAAGGAAAGGCGTGGGGTGCTGCCTGCTGTTGTGTGGGGAGTCTGTCCAGCATCTTGGGGTAGAGCCTCTGCCACTAGCAGCAAGACAGCACAACTTTTCCTGCTGTGAAATCTTCACTGTACACCAAGCAACAAAAATCTTGCAATAAAACAGGGAGATGCTCCAGAACAGCAAATCATTTGCCTAATTAGCATATTTGCCCAATTAATCTCTGGCCAGACACATGGTAGGCTATTCCTACCATGCAGCTTCTGCCAGGACATGCTGGGCAGGGCATCAGGTTAAACATGGAGATTAACAACAATGTCTCACAGAGCTCTTCTTTACTCTGGTGCTTGGGAGATGTGAACCAAGGAGGAACAAAAGCCAAAGTCCCCTTATCTAGCTCCAGAAAAGTCAGTGCAGGCTCAGAAGGGACAAATGACTTTTTTAGAGCAGCAGAGACATGCAGCCCTGGCTGTTGGGTGCTGTACATACCCTGCAGCAGAGACATATAGAAGAGTAAGGGGAGGTCCCCTAAACTTGCAATTCTTTCGCAGAAGGCGGACTGGCCCCTTGATGCCATTGCCACTGACCTGGGGCAGCAGGGCTTTTGCTAAAGTCCACGGGCCAGGGAATGAGGGTCAAAGCACAGGGAGAAGGATTGCATTGAGCACCATTACACAAGCTGAGGGTTGGATTATAGCACAGTCCTAACAGCACCGAGCTGTGCCAGCCCAGCTGGAGCTCAGGAAACACCATGCAGCAAGCATAAAACCACCCTACACTAAGAGGAAAGGTCCAGTATCGGTCTCCAATAGTAGTTGATAATTAAGGAAATTAAGCACCCAGCTTGTGCCAGACAATAGTCTATAACTTCCTCAACTGAAGATTGCATCCGGAGAGCTGCATTTTGAAGTGACCTGTGAGTGCTCATTGTCCTCCGCGGCATCCCCAATGCCGTGCAGAGCATCACAGTTTAGTTTTGTGCTGTAAAAGAAACACTTCCTTTTCCTTTTCTCACCCTGCTATCTGATCCTTGCAGAGCTTTTCTACAGTTTTCATTTCCTAAGCAGCAACGCACTAGTATCACTGACACAATCACAATACAGCCATGTAGTATTTGTTCAGGCTGACGGGAAGTTTGCTTCCCATGCTCCACTGCTTGACGGCAGCTCTGGGATGCAGCACGGCTCCCTAGGAAGCAGCGATGGGTGTTGGAGCTAGGACCTCTGGAAGAGGGCTTGCCTGCATGCAGTTTGTTTTGCCTTCTTTTGAGGACTAAGTGCAAAAAACTCCAGGTGGAGCATGCACGACTTGCACATTTTCTCTCTTTCACCGAGCCTTGAAGGTTGCTTTTCCCCGCTATCTTGTTTCATTGTCAGACAATTTGCCTTAATCCATTTCTTACTGTTGTGTCTCTTGCTGTCTATGCAGCAAATGTAATTCTCAAAGACTGCAACAGAAGTAGGCACAGTGGGACAAATGTTAAACTCTTTTGGATCAGAGAGCATCTTTTCATTATGGGCATTGACACAGCAGACAAGCCTTGTCCGGAGGGAGCCTCCTGGAATTACCACAGTAGCATCATAAATTGTATTTGCCACCCAGGAGCTACAACATTTGCCCATCACAGTCAACAGCAGCTCGGTGAATCCTCTCACAAACCAGTGGCAAGTGTAATTGCATATGGGCGTACATGTTGCGTAGCTTCAGGCATGCAAAGTACTGCTAATAACACTAATAAAATCAAAAAGTGCTATGACATGCAAAAGCAGCTAGAGGTGACCCTTGCTAATTCAACTGCTCCCGCTATCCTTCCTCTGCCGTGGGGAAAGCAACACAGAGCAGGCCCTAAAGAGAAATAGCTTGCAGAAAGGAAGAGAGACGCAGCATCTGAACAGTCCAAAGACACAGGGGACTGTGCGCATGTGGTGAAAGCCTGCTGCAATCAAAAATACACCTCTAATGAGGCCAGACCAAGCATCCTTCCTGAACGAGCCCTGCTGACACAGTTAGATTTGCCAACTTAGAAAGAAATAAGTATACACCTCAGGAAGAAGACGCTCATCCTCTGATCCAGCCACTAACCTCTTGGACCAGCCTTGCCCTCCCTTCCCGGAGCAGCTGCTTCCTTACGAGAGCCCAACAGCAGGACAAGGCGGCAGAGACACCAGCGGTAACACCGGTCCTTTGGGAAGGAGCAGCAGAGACCTGTGACCTCAGCCCTGCTCTCCGACATGCTCTCTCCACTATTGCTGTGCGTTTGCTGTGAGATCCTAAACATCTGCAAGTGGGAGAAGTTGCAGGATTGGTCTCAAAGCTGCGGGATCTCTGGTCCTGCTGCAGCAGTTCTTGGGACAGGGCCAATCGCTCCTCCCGGGTGGTGGCTGATCTCACACATCACCATCGTACAAGCAACGCGCACCCGCGGAGCGTCTTGTGGTCGCTGTAGAGTAAGTGATCACAGACAGTGAAATCACCATTATGATTTTTTTCAAAAAGAACAGCTAGGCATATGTCTATTTTTTTTTTTTTTGGAGAGAGATGTATGCAGGACCAAGGTCTGAATCAAGCCCTCAAAAGAAACAAAGAATAATGAATCAGGTTTATCCGTGAAGTAAATGGCAGTGCTGAGCATTCAGGAAATGCAAGAACAGGCTCATCTGCTCCCTGAGAAGCAACAATATCTTCTTTCATGCCATAAAGACTTCATGCTTTTGCAGCATGCCAGAAGCTTGCAACAGAGCTATTTAAGTTTATAGCCAACAAAGAATCAGACTTAAATTACTGAAACCATTGCTGTGATTGAGGTTTTAGAAAAAGGGCTCCTTGGAGAAGTACAGAAACAAATCAAATCCAAATGCAATCTTGCAAGAAGGGCCATTAGTTTCACATCCAACCACTAGTTTCACATCCAACCATTAGTTTCACATCCAACTGTTCGGTCAGTGAAAACCTGAACACCGACAGATTATCAGCTGCACAATTTACCCAAATCTACTTCTAAATAATAATAATTCATAAAATCAGTTATACCAGCCAAGATGTGCTCTGCGGAACACACACCAAGAGCCAGCATCACAGCTTAACAAATCCTGCAAAAGCATAGGTGAGGGAAATTGTGCACTTTTACTCATTTAATTACTTAAACCAAGCCAAATTCCCACTCAATAACACCCTTTTGTACCAAGAGTATGTCACAAATAATACATCAACAAAAATGTATGTTTAACACAAAGAGGTTAAGCTGGTCCTGTGGCAGATGCTCGTTTACATATGTATTGATTTAATTACAGATTTCAAGACTGCTAAAGAACACAATCCCTGAACCTTTCTAGTTGAGCCATATTGACTAGCTGCACTAATTTTTCCTTTGGTCTCGTCTGCAGAGATGTGTAACAATTATGCTCTTATTGACATAAGCAAAGTCAGATGCGAGGGCAACACTGACGTTACTTAAGCTAATGATGCACTGCTGGATGCTATGAAGTTTGCGTCTGTTTTCATAAGCCTAAAAGCTGGAATCGAACCGGAGGCTTCTTGGATTTTCAGTGCACATTACAGCAGATTTCACCGTACGCCGCAGCTGTGAACGCTGAGGCTGGAGGCGGGGGAATGGGGATAGATACGGTGGAATAAACTATTAGGTTCCTACGCTCCCCCATTTTGCAAACCTACCAAAAGCATCTTCTTAGACAAGGAGGAGATACAGAGAAGGCGCATCTGTTTGCATGAAACCCCTCCCTTCCCAAGTGTTTTTGCTCAGCAGCGTGCAGCAAGTCTCACTACTCACTGTTACACGGTTGTTTGGTGCCCTAAGGCCTGACATGTGGGAAAACTGCCCAGAAAGAGCGGTCCGATAGTCTCTTTCAGAAAAGGCAACACGAGAGCTCCCTGCTGGATTACTCCAGAGCTGGCTCCCAAACAGTTGTTTCTCACCAGTATTTCCATCTTTCCTGTGTGAACAAGAATTGAGGGAAAAAAACAACTGCTGCTGTGCAGCCTGTGGGCAAATGCTGTTTTTTTCTAACGCAGAGACTGCTGCACCCCAGCGGAGTCGGGCGCGTGGTGCTTACCCGGACCCCGCCGGCGGCCTGAGACGGCAGAATCCCTGCACAAAAACCAGCAGAGTCCCAAATTCACACGTGTTGGCAATAGGCATCGCCTGAGCAGCGGCCGCTGGCGGTCCCGGCTGCCCTAGGGATGTGGGGCGGAAAAGCCGGGACAGCAAAAAACTACCCAGCATGAACCATGTTAAAAAGAGGTAAGATATATTAACTTTAACCCGAGAAATCGTGCAGCGACCGCTCTGCGTGCCGGGACTCTGCAGGCCAAGTCCCCGGCCGGGCAGAGAGCGGGGCGGCGCGGGGACGCCTTGCGGGAAGGCAGGAGCGCAACGTGAGCACCGTGACGAGCTGTCCGGCTGCCAGGCTGCAAGCTTCGGTGCGGCGGTGCCTCCTTAGCGTCCCGCGTTCGGAGGGTGTCTGGCATTGCACCGCCTCGGAGGTGTTTCTGCAAGACAGATGATCCGTGACAGCGTGTTTTGAAAGAGGCCCTGAGTGACAGGCGGGGAAGTCTCCCAGCGAGACCCGGCTAACCCAGGCGGTGGTCACGCGCTGTCGGCCGCTCTGCCCCGGCTCCGGCGGCGACGGAGCAAGGGCACGTCGCTGAAAGGGCAGATACGCTTCACGGAGGCTGTGAAAACGGCGTGCACGCTTTAGGGTGCGTTTAGGGAAGCAAAGGCAGTGCCTGCCCCTCTTGTTACAGCAACCCGGCTCCCCACTTTGTTCCCCGTTCCTGGCTCTGCGTCGCACTAGTTCACCGCTGATGTGCAGGTCCTGCTTTCCCCCCAGACTGACTGGCTTTGTTCGATATGCAGCGTTACAGGTGACACGCACAGATCGTACACCTCAACAGCCATACAACGTAAACCGGTGCCCCAGTTTAACGGTTTGCATCCTCAGCGATACTTGTTTTGCAAGAAACGGGGCAAACAGTGACATTTTGGTCCTGGTTCTACAGTCTGTGTCTGGACCAACCCAGAAAGACCCGGGGCGGGTGTCAGGCAGGTGTTTTACGCTCTGCTGGCAAACACACAGGTCAACGAGAGGGTGCTTAGAGTTCGCGTGGAGCAGACCAGAAACCCCCCTGCCCCAGCTAAGCGGGTCCTTTCTGCACAGAAATAAACCACTCACCTCCACGCCACACAGCGGCCCTCGAATGCTGCAGCGCAGCCCTCGGTTCTGCTGCTGTATCGAGTGCCTTTCTGATTCACAAGCAAAACTGTGCCTGCCTGCTCTTTGCAGAGATACACTCAGCAGTTATTGCTGAGACCTTAGGCTGGGGAAAGGACTATTTTGATGCTAAACTTTTACCAAAACATGGATCTAATCCAGCATCAATAAATAGTGTGTGGTAGGTGGAACTATGATGGTATCGTATGTCTAAAATATCTTAGTAATGCAGGAACTTGACTAAAGCCAGGAGACTTCCTTTAAAAATCTTCTTTTTCTACCTTTAAAGAAATCCTCTATGCACTGAAAAGTCCAGCTGGAGGACTATTCTAGTTGTCTCTGCCCATCATTTCTCATTAGTCTGTATTACTCTCTGGAGCGATTTGGGTACGTTACCCAGGTTGCACGCAATGCTCGCCATGCCGGCTAAACTGTACCTGGTGACTTTTGTAAAACTTCATTTGTCCAGCACACATCTGAGACTTGGTGATATTTAGGTAGTTCACAAGAAGCGATATCTGTCCTCCCGACCCTCCCGAGAACAGCCAGACCTGACTTTTCTGGATCAGTCCCTAGTGCTATACGGCCTGCAGAATTTTACCAGTACAGGCTGTGGTTTCCCAGATGCACCCAGAGGTGGCAGCTGCTATATGGGGCCAGAGCCTGGCAGGGTCCCTGGAGCTCTGAGGCACCCCTAGATTCGCTCTGCAAATGTTGTGGCAAACTGGCTCTCGCTTTGCCTCACGTAACGTTACTCCCCGACAGCACAGATGTCTCCAGCCAGGCGAGCGACCCTGGGCAGGGTCTCTTCATAGTCAGCCCAAAGGACAAGGTGCTTTTAGCATGCGACTCATCTAATCTGTTTTATAATTTACGGTAGGATGACGCTGCCCTACAAATGCCTTTTTGCCTCTGTTGACAGTAAAGGGATTTTAGTTTAAGATTATATAATTGTCCTTTACAATTATCTATGTCTATATAGATAGATACATGCGGAGAAACGATCAGGAGGACGAGAAGGAGGAAAGCCAAAACAAAGCCGTGTGCCTTGACAGCATGGTTCGGTGGTATCTGCAAGAGCAGAACCAAATCAGCTGCGACAAGGGTATGAGACAGGCAGGCAGGAAAGACAAAAGGACTGAAAAAAGAATAATAGAAAAATAAAGAAAAGGAGAAAAGCCATTTAAACTCTGACAGAAGAAGCTTTTGTGGCAAAGCACTTGGCTCATGGTGGAGTCTCTGAGCTGAACAGTGGCACAGTACAAAACATACAATTGTGCATATTCAGGGTCAATTTTAAATATAATGATTGCATTTTGGTACTCTTAAGACTATGAGCACAGTGCAGCAGATGAAGGGTGTGCAAGCGGGGGTGCCTCTACGCTGCTAATATAGTCCCTTGCAGCGATCCAAGCACTGGAAGAGAGTTTGCAACAGCCAGCCAATGCAGGACTATTTTAGACTGTGCTCGGTTACAGGAGATATCCTTTGGATGTTCAGTACATTCAGTTTCCTTCCATCCGCTCAATTTGTTCCTCCATTTGGCAGAGTGATTTACCTAATATGACACTTCCCTTCGGTAAACATACAGCCTGGCAAGCTAATCCAAGCAACTTACAGTGCTGAGCACAGAAACATTTTATTTTAATGGTGCTGTGTTGGAGAGGGCTGTTAGTTCGCCCCTGTCTCAGGTAGAAAGGTAATAACTAAGAGATGTATGGAAGTGACGCCTGTTACTACTCGTACAGCCCTCTGCCGTGCATAGCACTTGTCAGCTGCAGAAAGAGAGATGGGGCAAATGCAACTTGCTCAAACGCACGCCCTGCAAAGCCCAGCTGTACTTGTACTCCCTGCCAAGGAATCGGGCCTTGCGGGCATGCACAGAGCCCAGGGAGCTTGCAGCTAAAGCGCGGGGAGGGCCAGGGAGATGGGGGAGAGAGGCGAGGACACGCAGTCGCGGGGATCCAGCCAAGTAGGTCCCCGTCCCGCCAGCCCCGGTGGCCGCATGCAGGCAGGATGCTGGCGCTGCTTCCCTGCAGTGAGCACATGGGGACCGGGCCCAAACGACCACTTTCCTTTTGCCCCTTTTCGCAAAGGAGCGGCAAGAGGAGAGGAGGAGTGGTAGGGCAGGGAGGGAGTCGAGGACCGGCCAAGCTGTGCTTGCTCCAGGGCTTCCTGCGGCATCCACTGGGCTCAGCCCCCTGCCCCTTCGCAAAGGGGACCGGGGGGAAGGTACGGCTCTGCCACGCAGGCTGGCTGGGAGGGGAGCTTAACCCCCTGCGAGAAAGGGAGGACGCTGGGGCTGGGCTGCAGGGGCAGCATCCATCAGCCGGGCTGGTGCCAACGAGCTCAGTGGATGCACGGTGGCTCCGTGGGGACCCTGGGCCACGCTTCGGGCAATGCCACCTTTGAGCCCACGCTCGGACAGCCAGCTCGGCTGGGTCTGGCTCTGGCCACCCACAAGCGGCTGCCCGTCCTTGAGCTGAGCTGAGCTGGTTGGGAGAGCAGCGCGGCCCCGGGCGCCCGGCGCTGCAGCCCAGCCGCTGACTTCCCACCCCGCCGCCCTCTTTGCACCTCTGCAGCAAGGAAACTGTGCTGTGGATGACGTGACCACAGCCGAGGCGCTTGCACAGCAATACCGTCCGCGTGGTGACACGCAGCCCCGCAACACTGCGAGCGATACCGAAACAAGGAAAACCTCCTCCTCCCAGCAACCAGCCACCGAGCCCCACAGCCACTAGTTTGCTCTAGTTTTATGCTGATATCTGGTAGTGTAATGATACACGGTGGTTGGAGGAGAGTATCAAGGTCTCCAGGAATCATCAGCTAATGGGATTAAGCCTTGAGGCCGAAGCATGCAGTATTTTAAACCAGACCCTATAGAAAGACAGGGTCCTCTCGCAAACAGCAGAGCAAAGCAGCGCAGCCAGGATTTTACCCTTCCCAGGAACGCTCCTCTTCCAGCTACTAGCTTACGGTTTGCCTTCGTTTGTATCAAGGCAACGCGGCCGTTTAGAGATAAATTTGCCCAAGAGAGGAAAAAAGAAAAAAGGGTAAGGGACTTTTTTACTGACAGCAGCTTAGAAAAAGGCTGGCACAGAAACCTGCTTTCTGAGCAAAGGCGCTAATGGCTTTGGCAGGTTTGACCCTGTTACCCCTCCTTAGTTTCAGCCCCGGCTAGGGAGGCTGCAGGAGGCAGGACGGGTCACACGGCCGCCTCCAAGGCTCGCTCGCTCCGCAGCGCGGGCTCTGCGCCCCGTGGCGGCAGACGGGGGGGCGGGCAGCGGCTGCTCTCTCCGGCTGCACCCAAGCGAAGCAAGCAGAGTCAGCCTTTCGGGAAGCCAAAAAAAGACTCGGCCCGGTTTGATTGCAATTCTCTTGCAATCAAAGACGAAAGCCTCGGTGTTCAGAGGACGAGCTCCTTGCCGCGGCTCTGTGCCGGGAGGAGGGAGGCCACGCAGTCAGCCTTCTCCTCCGAAACCTGCTTTCTTCCTCCCCCCATCCCCAGCGCTGGACAACTTCCCCCGTCAGCCGCGTTTGACGTTATTTTCCTTCTGTAACTTGCAAGTCGCTGGGATTCCTGTTTCCTGAGCTCTGCGGTACCGCACAGGGCCCGGCGCGCCCTGAGCTCAGGCGGCGGCAGCCCCGGCAGCCCCGGCAGCCCCGGCAGCCCCAGCCCCGGCAGCAGGGCTGTCCGAGGGCTAGCAGGCTGCAAGACGGGCAGAAACGCCCCCGATGAGCAGGCGCCTCCCAAAGGCTACGGGCTGCGCCAGGTGTCTGCAGAGCAGCGCTTTGTAGCCGGCGACCGGGGCCAGGTTAGTTGACAGCTGAACGAAACGGAGAGCGACAGGAAGTCTGGCCCCTCTCTTTGAGCAGGGGGGGACGGGACAAGGGTCCCCGGGTGAGGACCGCTTCCCTGGGCCACCGGTGGCTCGGTCCCCCGGGCTGAGGACCGCCAGCCCCACCACCTCCGGCCTCAGGCCAGGCAGCAGGAGCTGCCGCTCTTCCACGGGCTCCTCCAGGGCCAGCAGCAACGCAAACGCCAGCGCGCTGTCGCGTCTCAGTCCCGTTTCTGGGATGTTTCTAGGCTGACGGAGGGGGAAAGAAAATAAAGATAAAAGGCAATAAACGCAACGAACAGGCCGTCAAACCTGCAGCCCAGCGCAGCCCGCAAAGACCATGACCGAGTTACCCAGTTGCATTCCTGCCTTCATTTATTTATTTATTTTTAAACCTTTACGTTTCACTCTAATAGTGAAAAAAAATCTCTCCTGCTCGTCCCTGCAGCAAGGAACTATTTTTAGCACTGCTAACGAACGACTAGAAAATGGGGTGGAGCAGCCAAGCCAGTTACGCGGGCTCCCGGGCGCCCGCAGCGTTTATCTGGCCGTCGGAGCGAAAGCAGGAAGGGGGCCGAGGAGCAGAGAGCCTCCCCGCAGCTGCGGCGCAGGCACGAGAAAACGCCCGCTGCTGCGTCCTGGGACGCGCGCGGCTTGAGACCTACGGTCACTGCAGCTTGTTAAAAAGCCCCCAACAAGATACGCGTGTCAAACGCTTGCAAGAGACAATGTTTTTCTCCATGTTAATCTCTGAGCAAGGTGTCTGAAGCGCATCTGCCCACCAGAAGAAAAATAAAAAAGAGAGAGAGAGAGAGAGAGAAGCCATCAGCATAAAGAAACTATTCTAGACTAAAGCAGCATCCCCCGAGCTTTAGAGACTCTGCTTAAAGGAAGACAAATACTTGTTTTCTGTAGGGTAAATTGCTCAGTAAACCGCCAGAGACTATGAGGCCCCAGCCGTGCTTTCGAGAGGTCCCTGCAGGGGCTGCGCGGGCAGCCGGGGCCGTCGGAAGCCGCGGACGGAGGGTGAAGCGGGCCCAGACCGCACGCCAGTTCTCGGCCCGTCCCCAGCGCGACTGCCGCGTTGGGAGTGGGAACCGAAAACAAACGTAGGAAGCAGCAGATGGTGCTCGCAGAACGGGGGACGGCGCTTGGCCAAGCGCTTCCGAGCGCGGGAACACGGGTCCTGCGCGGGAAGGAAGAGGCAGCAGGGCACCACGGCCGCGCATCAGCATCAGGAATGCAGTGCAGAACCGCTCGGGATGAACGATGCTGTCGAGGAAAGAAATACAAGCCTGCCTGGTCTGGGGAACTGCTGCAAAGCGCTCAAATCTCTGTTCTTGCTACGTCATCGAAGGCAAAGCTGTGCGGGCAGGTTCACTGTGCTTATTGCAGAAGAGAAGTAATAACGGCTACAAACGCTGCACCTCCCCGAGGGCTCTGACAGGCGCTCGCTCGCGCGTCTCGCAGCAGGGCCGTACGGCGAAGCACCCAAGCGATACTGCCTCTTTCCCCAGCCCTGCGCCCCAAGGCCCCCGCTCTAAGCCCCGAGGAAGGGCGCCCCGCTCTCCCCGGGCGCTGCGCCCCTTCCTCTACCCAGCACGGTGGCAAGGACGGCACGCTGCCGAACCTTGCAGCATCAGCTGCAAGCGTCCCCACGGCGAGGGGCAATCGCTGGTGCCTTGTGTCCTTTAAATAAGAGGTACACGGTGATATCTCACCTTGAATGTTTCCAGCTGTGACATGCACAAGACCAAATTGTTCCAAGGAACATTATGTTTTAAAAGCATTTAAATATACTGTTATATGTTTTTCCAGATCTTAAGGCTAAATCGCTTAAGCATTTTCCATTGTGAGAGATGGCACAGAAAAAATAAATTTATACTGTGTTAAAGCAGTAACTTCACTGGAATTACAGCACACAGTACTAAGGCTGATGTATGAAGTACAGCATGGAAATCTGTGCTTTAGCTCATAGAGGAAATCAGACTGTATTGCCATGTAGCCTTTAAAAAAAAAAAAAAAAAACAGTGAACGAAGAGATTTGTGGGTGCAATAACAAAGGAGAACTAATTGGAAAGGTACTCCCAAAGTTACAAGAGAAGAAATGCAATTTTGAGGAAATACTAGAAGCGAGATGAGTGATTTTTCAGTGCTTGTCTACAGGGAGAAAGGACACTAGTTGACATTTTGTCAGCTTAGTTAGAAATGGTTCCCCTGGATGTGATCTCAGATGTGTTGGTCTAGCCTGTGTATTTGCTGGGGCAGGCTTGTCCGATACAAACTGGGATTAGTCATCAGAGTGCCACAAATATCTAAAGTTGTCAGACCCGAGTTAGTTATTAAAAAAACCACACTCAAAGTGTTATGACTGGGGTAGACCAGTGGCGATGTAGGTATTTGATATAAACAGGACCATAAACACTTACCTCAGCTAAGCTGTGGATTTCAAGGATTAAATTTCCTTAAACAACTGCACAGAACTGTCACATAAAATTAAGAGCGCTCCTGTATATTAAATGAATATGCAGCTAATGAAGAAGCAATCAAATAAAACCAAATCTTTTTTATCCTTAGGATTTGCTATAAAGGCAGTAGAAAGCAGTATTCCTCTTCCTGCAGGGATTACGTAGGCAAGCCCAAATACCAAAATACCAATCACATGATGTTTTACTCACAGTAACTTCAGCAAACATATTTGCCAAGGGTGAGTGGTGATGTGAAGGGGAAGATCTGAATCTGCAGCGTTGCTGTACAGTTTATAGCTGCCGCTCCAGCTGGACAGAGAAGCACTGAGGACACTACTCCGTCCCCTTGTTCCGAGACGCAGTTACTGTGAACACAGTGAGCATTGCTTGTTCCAGTGGCCAAGCCCTCCAAGTTCAACTATTTAAAATTCAATCACATAGGGTTTATTTAGAAAGAGAACCTTATACCTGCAGAGATGCTGGAAAAATAGACTATTCCCAGCTCTAGCTTTGCTCATAGTGGTATTTTTCTTATGTCCAGCGAGGACCTCAATTTCCTCCCAGATCTATTGTTAATTCACTGTATTTTCTAGACGATGATTATGAGAGGCCAAAACAGAGCCTTAAGGCATATGCCTGTCTGAAGAATGACTACGGTTACAAATTACTGTACTTCCAAAATATGAATATGATAATGTGCTTTCTTGCCTGTGGTTGCCTTGAAGTCCCTTGCAAGCAGAGTCACTGTCTTAGGCTTTTCTAAACAACAACATGGAACTACCAAATCAGGATATGAAGCCGTAGCACTGAATTTCATGCCAAATGCATCCCTCTGCAACAGAGCTGCGTTTCTTACCAAAAGATGGTAAACGAACAAGCGTAGGAAGATTGAAAGGACTCTTAGCACTTTTTAAGAGAGGACTAAGTGAAAGTCCTTCAGTAGACAGCATATCTTCATACCAAATATACTCTGTCAGGTTTAATGCAACTATGAGAAATTGTTTAATGAACAGAGGAAGATTATTTTCATTCCTAAAAGAGTAAATAGTACAGGCATTCTTCCAACTGAGAGAAAAAGCACAGAATAGCTGCAGTCCATTTCTTCTTGATTCACAGTTGCAAATGATCAAAGTTCACAGGAAGAGCTCGCTCTTTAGGAATAAAGTAGAAACATCCAGTTGCTAAAAGTACAAATCTCGTCTTCTGTCATGAGTCTGTATACCTGAAAGATACAGCAGGATCAGGACTGTGAAACAGCATACTCCATGCAATCTTTTAACATGTTGTGCACACAGAATTGCACCTTTTGGCCTTCTCTGATGCAACAGGGCCCTAACGAGAATAGCCAGAATGAGCCACCCAGTCTCCCCAAAACATTGCACGCCAGAGAACCCACGTCAGTGTAACAAAGACCGGATACAGCCTCAAGAGACAAATAAAAGTTAATGGGAGCCTGAATGCTCTGGGAATAATTTCCTAAAAGAACAACTCTAACAGCGCGGTGGATTTTTCAGTGAAAACTGGAGCAATGCTAGCGCACAGGCCAAACGGGGAGCTCAGGCTTAAGGTGGACGCTTGAAAAACAAGGTGAGGGATGTCATCATAATGGCTGCAAAGCCATGAACTCTAGCAAGCACACACCTGACCACTCTTGGGGACAGGTGACAAACACAGGACCTGCAGAAAGATGTAGCAGTACATCGGGATTTCATGGGCAGCGGAGCTAACAAGTTTCTTCAGTTAAGGTCACAGTAAAATCTACCATCTTACAGTTGAAATCTTTCAGGGATCTAAAACGTGGACAGACGGTGCAAAATAGGCATGTTGTGAAGTGGTAGGCAGTGGTACCACTGCAGAAACTAAGACAGGAGGAGTTAGAAAATTTATCTCATTTTAATAGAGTGTTTTCTCTCTTTCCCGTAAATGTAACTACAAGGGGCAATGTGCATGCCTGTGGGAAAAACAAGCTTTTGAAATACAGCCTGGAAGCAAGCAAGCAAGCAAGAAGCTTTAATTCTGCGCAAGAAAGGCAGCTGCCCTTTACAGCTGAGGATTAATTTGTTCCAAACCTGCTAGTTCCATAACTCACCTGCGGCAGCATGGCTTGCACTGGGATTTTCTGAGCCTTGGTAAGAGCTTGCTTTCCTCTCTTAAAAAAATAAAATACTGGAGATGAGCAGAGATTTAACACAGAGCTAAAATCAGACAGTAGTTCCTAAAGAAACCTTGTGCTTTTGCAGCCCAGCCTATAGCACAGGTGCTGGGGAGCTCTGTGCAGTCTGGCACGGCAGTATATGCTTCCATAAATATAAATATCAGCTGTTCTTAAACATGACACAGCGCAATGAGAAGTATATTTAACAGTTACAGCCAAAAAACAGGGACTCCAACAGCCAGACTAGATGCATACATCCCAGGGATTTGCCAAAGACTCCCTGTGAACATGGGCTAGTTGCTTATCTATTCTTCTTGGATTGCCTGATAAGCACACATGCAGTGTTACATACGCAGTGTTACGAGGCTCTTTGAAAATTCAGAAGGGCCTTGTAAACATCCTAAAAGAAAAGGTTTTAAGCTGAGATGGTTGAAGGATGTCAAATTTTATTTTCTTTCTTTAAAGTTTTTTGAACTCAAGTTCTTCCTGAAATTTTGAAAAGTCCACTGCTGTTAGTACCGTTTCCCTTCACTGGATTCCAAGACTGGTTTTATGAAATACCTCCTTTTTGGGAAGCGTCAGTTCCAGGGCTCCCAAGCCTTGATAGGCTCCCGTTGTCTCGCTTAGGGTAAGGGGGGACTTAACCATCTTAAATTAAATCTGAGAATTCCAGATGGTGTCCTTAAAGTAATTAGATTGTCATTTAATAACTGGAAACAGTCAAGGGTGCATGTCTGTGCAACGCGCATACACTCTCAGCTAAATCCATCTACCATAAGCGGAAAAAATATATTCCAGCTGAAGACCCACTCTCCACTTTCCATGCCTGGGCACAGACAGGCATTGGAAACTATAGTAGGGGCAGGTTAGCAACATACCTACAGCTGGGATCCTTGTAACACCGTAGCTTCAGTATAGCCTTACAAGGGAAGCTATGGATAAAACTGCATGCAGACAGATTTTAACTCATATTCTGCCACATTTCTGCTAATGCAGATTAGAAACTGGGTGACCAGTAGGCATTTCACAGTTGGCTGTTTTTCAAAACTCAAGAGTCAGGATTGCTTCTTCACGTGCCTTGTCCTTTATATCTAGGAGCACCAGTTAGGACATGCTATATTTTTCCAGCAGACTCCCTAAACAATTTCACAATCCTTTTTCTTGGACACCAGTGCCAAGTTGAATATCTGGGTAATGCCCAAAACCAGCAATGCAGACATCCCCTAAAAGAGCACCAGGGCCCTGGCCTGGAAGCCTGATCCCAGAGAACTTCCCCAATGCAGAAATTACTTGTAAGGGAGCAGCTTTATCCAACAAATCTAGATGCCTCAGAGATGCAAGCTCTTGGGAACTAGACTTCAGTCTGGCTGCACATGTCAGTTCTGGACTATTCTGGCGGGAAAGTAGACTCAATGCAGTCACCAGCCACCTCTTTTTTATGTGCTGGCAGCACCAACCATTGCGATTCCTATTAATTGTTGATAAACAAGCAAAATCATCACAACTCCTGCATGAATTGCGTTTTCTCTGGCAGGTCTGCCTTAGAGAGCAATCACAGCCTTTGACACACAGGGCAGCGGCATTCCATAGAACGCAGCAATTAGCTTGGAGACAAAGCTTGATAAAGGCTGCAGTTTCACGTCCGGTACTCAGAGTACCATTAATGCCCCACAGAATAAGTTAGGTTGCTCAGGTCCCTTACCTGGACACCCCTTTCTAGTCATAATATGGAAGCATGATGGCATTGTGTGCACTGAGTATCTGCTGCTGGAAGGAACCACCTACAAGCTAGAAATCCTGCTAGCACTGAATAATATAAATATTCACTTAAAATATCTCCACAGTGTAAGCCAGAAGATAAAGAACTGTACAAACTGGTAACGCATATTTTTTCTTAAGCTGTACTATACAGGCAATGAATTCCACGTACCACAGTACAGAGCATTGATTATCTACTGAAAAAAAAAACCTTTCTACGAGCTGGGCTGAAGATGACTGGTTTTTCACACCTTTGGAACACACTGTATTATTTTGTGTCTTTACATAAGATGTCATCAAAGAAGGAAGTGATAGTAAATGTTTCCTTACCTCCCCCAGGAGTTAAACTTTGACTTATATTTTGTAACCTAGCAGGTCCAGTAATACAAGCAGAACTAGAGTGTTGCTTCATGGTACATTCCTGCATGGATGTTAGGCACCTTTCCTGTTGCAGAAGACCAAGAAGAGAACCGTACTTCCTGTCAGAGATCGGTTCATCTGCCACGTGCAGGTCAGGCAAGGTATGATGATATACTGAGCCAGAAAGACTGGGCGAACCAATTGAAGGGAAGGGCCATAAATCCGCAGGCTGAGTTGGATGACTCCGCAGAGCTGATGGCTGGTATTGGCCTGCCAGACCAGCAGCAGAAAAATTCAGACCAGAATTTGACATGCTTGTAGCAGAAGATGATGGATATGGTTTGGAGCAGTGTGAAGAGAAACTCCACTGATGGGGAGACATGCTATCTAGTTTAAAAAAAGAAAAGGGGGGAAAAAAGGCATTTGAAGTCCTATTAATTCTTACTTTTTTCCAGCACAAATTCCAATGGACTTCTAAGGGAGATCTGCAAGACTGCATATTCATTTTAAAGTGCTTATTCACTTTAGCACTGCTTATCTTAAAAACCAACAACAAATCTATACCAAAAACAGACTAAATCACCACTATCAATACTTCCAAACAAATATTACACGTTTTTTCTTAGAGGCCACTGGCATAGGCAAGGTTTTAATAATCACAAGCTTAGACAAATATCTTCTTGCAAAGATGACAAAAATACTAAAGTCATAACGCACTTAATGCATCTGGGAGTGATGGAGGCTCCTGACTGGAAAACAAGGGCCTAGTGCTGCTGGCCTGCCCATGCAGAGATTTGGGAGGCACCTCAGCAAACACCATGATTTTTCCAGGAAGTCCCAGCTATATAACCCAGGGCTTTGCAAGCATGATTTTGTTGCTTTCTGCTCACGCACAGTTTCAAACTCTGTGTTTCGACAAGGCTGCACAGGCATACATGAGAAAACGCAGCACACTGTCTTCAACTCCTCAGCGAAAACTAGTCACCCCCGTTCTGACACAACCCTCTCTCATAGAAAGCTGCTCACCGTTCTTCAGGACAACAGCCTCGCTCTTGTGCTTCGTGCTCAGGTCTTGGGGGTTCTTGGCATTGCTGAGAGCTCTAGAAAAATGTTCATCTACCACACTGTTAATATCCCCTTGGAAATATGTAAACACAACACTCTGAGACCCCCATTCCGTTTTCACAGGTTCTTTGCTTTTACATGGCTTTGGAGAGAGCTTCCTTGTTTCCTCCATTTTCAGTAACCACCAGCCCCTGCCAAAAAAACAAACTTTAAAGAGAAGTACTATTCAACTTAAATTGTATAGCAGTGAGCCCATTTTCTTCCTGAAACTGGCAGGACCAGAAGAACTGTTATTAGTAAGATTAGATTCTTCATCTGGGTTTTACTTCTTCCGCTCACCTTTTCTTTAGTGATTTTCCTATTACATACTTCTAATATGAAATAAATATAAAACAAAATGAGAAACCTTTCAATCTAACCCATGCAAAACCCAAACTTTTGCTGGTTAGCTGCAAGTTTGATAACACCGTGCCATGTGCAGCATTAGTAAAGGATACAGCATCTTGAAAGCAGTGAATGAGTCAAAGAGATGCCAGGGTCATGATGGATATCAACCTTGCACAAGTCATCTGTCAAAGCATGGGCTCTAGTGAAGAATACATTGGGCACCTCTGTCCACCAGCTGCCATTTCTTACCCCTGCCTTCCTCTGTCTTTGTAACGCTGGGCTTAGGACCTGGTACTGTGCAAAACCTGCCCTCAGGATGAAACTGTGCAAAAAGAACCAAGGCACTTAGACAGCCAACACAGGCAACACAGAGGCAGTATTAGTTCTGCATAAAGTTCAGGGTGAACTTATCAAAATGCATTGTCTAATTCTGGCTTCTATGATGTTGAAAAAATATTGACAAAGTGAAAAAAATTTAAAGGAGAAAAAAGTAACTGGAGCTGAAAAGAATCCCTCTACTATAATGAGAGAATGAATAAATTTTGGACGAAGGGAAGTTTAAAGTACCTTGATCACCGTTAACATACACTTCTAGAAGGAAAAAACTTCTGAGAGTAGTTATCTGTTTCACCTATTAGAATGAAAAAGACATTCCAAGATTAAATCACTGGAAATTCAAACAGTGGCAAATTCAGGTTTCAAAAAAGGAGGGGGGGGAGGACGGACTTAAAACAAAACAGAACAAAAACAGCTTACCTGGGAACATGATGGGTTTGTCAGTCAGTTAAAACTTTGGAAGCAAGACTGCTAAAACATATGCTGTAGCTCAACCAGAAGTTATGGGTTGGAGGCAAGAATTACTCTAAAGTAATCTGCTGTGCAGGAAAGTCAGTAGAAGACAGTAAGACTCCTTTTTGTTCTCCTCAAAATCTCTGCTGCCAGGTTTGGTAAGAGTAGGACAAGGAGCATCAGTGCTCGCACTGGAGAAGCATTCTTTTGAGGCATTTATGCCATTTTTGGCTGCAGGGGTGCTAGTTCTGCAGCCAGAGCTCATATGTTCTACTGTCACCAAAATCACGTTTAGCAATGCTCGTGCTAGGAGTGCAGTGAGAAATGCCTGCTGTTTTTATTCAGCTTTTCAGTGTCATTGTCAGTGCATCACGCAGGGGAACTGATTTACCTTGGTAATGAAAAGAAAGCCGTTATTTTTCCTGGACTAGGGAAGCCTTTGGTCTATGGTCAATTTTATCATGCAAAACCCAATGAGTCATTAGATTTGTGTTTCAGCCCAACCAATCCTGTAACGGTCAGAGATGCTTAACCCATTCCCCTATATTTCTCTCTCTCTCTCTTTTTTTTAAATCATAAAGCCCCTATCCTCGAGCACTTCCCGATAAACACGACATTCATCTGTTTGTCTCTGAAGGGTTTTCTGAAGCATCTACACAGGTTGCCTCTGGATTGTCTCTCAGTTTTTCTTAAGCATGAAAAGAGTGTTTAGGTTGTAAATTCAAATATTCAGATGTTAGGAAACAGGAGGATTAGTGTTATCGAACCACAGTCCATCCACCTTTTCATGACTAAGCTTTATGATCTAATCCTTGATTATATCATTTACTTCTAGTCAATGAACCCTCAAAGCTAGGTCAGAGTCTCTCTTCCTTTCTTCTTAATTTTTTTTTCCCCCCTACTGTCCACTACCCAGTCATCTAAACTCACATTTCCCCATCTCCTGCAATCCTTCCATCTACAGGCTTCTCATCCATTTTAATCATTTACTTCCACCCCTATACTCCTGTTCCCCCACGTACTGTGTTCGGTCCTAATCCCTTCTCATCAACAACTGATTCATGTTCAGACTCCAGAGTTCCCCATTCCTCATCTTAGACTTTATTCCTGCATCCTTTCCCCAGCTCCAGTCTCCTGTCCATCCGAACACAGTGGCAGATGGGACACAAGCTGGTTGATCACCAGTTAGGAAATGTGAGGGGCTGCTCTGCAACAGCCTCTGTTTCAGAAGATCGTTTTTCAGAACTTCAGTGGTGGCTGAACTTTCACAAAAGCAGCAAAATTAAGCAGAAAACATTCCTCGTGATTTACAAGTACCTTCCAAAGTATATGGGAGAGCGGGAACTAACACATCTCAGCTGAAAAACTGGAAGAATTTTAAGCACAGGAACAGACGTGATTCCCCCCCCCCCCCCGGCTTGTTTTAGAAAGCAACACACTGTTCAGGTTGGGAAACTTTTTGGTCGCTCAGCTGGAGGCAGACGCTTGCCACGGAAAATTCCAACCCGAGTGCTGACAACTTTGCCAGACTTTCACCAACTATATAGTGAGAACGGAAAACATCAGGCAATCTCAATAGCAAGCAGCAAAACAGTTCTCCCTACACTGCTCCACCGCTACAAATCAACATACAATTCAAAAAGCATCAACTCTGGCTCAAAGGACCATTTCTCTTGCTCCTCACTCACTACATGCCTGTCACTGTGTCTCTATACTGCTTTATTAACATACTTAATTTACTCAACTTACTCCTTTACCATTGTTTATCAGTGTGTATTGGTTGTCACTCACATATGGAGAGGAGCGTGACAACTGCGCAGTTGCAATGCTTAAAAAAAAAAAAAGAACGCGTTCTAGACCAAGAATGCTGATTTATCTGTTCATTACAGCTTCCCTTAAAAACCTCTTGTGCCTTCCAACAAGTAGTTATAAGACAGTTGGATATAACCTAGGTTATATCTCAGTTCTCTCAGGTGAATCATATGCCAATGCCACAAGAGTCAGGACTTAGATTTGGAACACCGCAGTTTTCATTATCTGAACTTCCCATTCTCCAGCAGGAAGTCTACCAAAAAAAAAAAAAAAGGCAGAAGTCCTCCCAGTTTGTACCTGCTACAAACCGTTGCCAAAATATTTTCAGAAGTGGAACAGTTCATGATGAAGTACTCAACTACCCTTAAATTACTCTCAGAATGGGTAAATTATGACAAAATAGCATGAGTAAGCGTCAGACTTTTGTCTTTCGGTGGGCAAGGACGCATCGTCAACGCAGGCTTAAGAGATGGTCAACTGATGAGGGACAATGCTGTAGAGTATTTTTCCACACGTACAAACCTTGTTCTATTAAGAGGGTCCCCTTTCCAAGTACTATGCAGTAACTCCACAGGTAGACACTGTCCTTCATTAAGGATCTTTCAGATAAGAGAGTATTTGAGAAAGTCACTGAACACATTGAATTTCTCATCGAATTCTCTTACCTTAACTCACTGTCAAGAGCTGTGTCACACTGGTAACATCTTCCACAGGCTGGATGGTCATACTGTGTCCAGCAGTTTGTGATCCTTCTCCTGGATAGATAATATGCGCTCTGCAGTGACTACAGGAGGAGACGAGCAACGTTCATGAACTCCCTACATGCTTTCTAGCCTCTAGCTGTGACTGAACTAGGCGTTTCCTTCAGCCTAGCTACTAAGAATGCATGCAATGCACTCCAACAAGTCAACCAGGTTGGGAGGTTTCAGGAATGAGGAAAATAAGATTTTAAGTCTTTTTTTTTTTTTTTTTATGACAATGTGTACACAATCAAGGAGACAATGTCTGGACTTCAGAAGAGTTTACAATAAAATGATAAACAAATTATGGCAAAGAATCAAAACAGGATCTTGGCCAAGGTCAAAAAGAACTCTCCTATGACAAGTTACGTTATACTCAGCATTAAGTGCTGACTACAAACGCCTGCTGGAGGGAAAAGGTCTTCTGCCTCTGCCCCAGATAAAACGGATAACCAATTTTGTCTCTTCTGGACCTGACTACAGACATTTTCAGACAAGAGGCTGGGAGGAGGGAGACCATTGCTCTATAAAGGCTGTAGCAAGAAACAGGTTTTTTGTTTTGTTTTTCTAATAGATTTACTAAAATGCAATTGCAGCCATTCCAGAAATGCCAAATCAGTCAAATTTGCCAGTTTCAGCTGGAAAATACATTGGTGAACTAGATTCACCAAACCGGCAGTGACGTTTTCTTACACCTTTTATTCAGCAGCTAAAGAGTTTGTTTACTCACCCAGTCAGAAAGCAGAAGAGCACAATTCAATTCCCTCTGCCTAAATATGTATGAATCTGTTCTCTGCCATCTCCCAGAAGAACAACTTAACTACCAGGCTATAAGATTTTCCAGGAGAGTGCACAGTCTTTTATTGACATATAATGCATATTCTTTGCATAAATAAATTTTAATTGAGCGATGGACTGGAATCTGTAAGTTAAGTGTCATAAACATCAGATGAGAATCACTTGTTCTTTGATTCCCCTTCATTACCTACCCCCCATTTTTTTTTAAAACAGTAGAGATTTATTCTGCTAAAGCTTTTCAAGGAATACTTTGTTCAAGAATTTCCTATTAGGTTGGCAGTTAAAGCACTCATAGGGTTGACAGCATCAATTCAAAATCCCTAGGTAAATGCTTCAAAAAACTACTAGGTAAAATGGGATTATCATCTCTGTTTCTTTGCAGTTTATGAATTGAGGCAATTAATTTCTTTTTTTTTTTTTAAGCATTCAAAATGCCAGACTGAACAAAATAATAATAATCGGTGAGAATAAAAATTGAGATCCTGCTTGTCCTGAACCAATACCAATATTGGTATATAACAACTTAAATGATCTCGCTCTCAACCATAACTCCATTATTTCTGCAGTCATTCCTCCTGCTCCCTTTATCTTTATGCAAGTTACATAACATACCAAACCAGAATAAAATCTGAGGCAAAACCCACCAAGAGGGAACAAAACGCGTCCCAGTGTTAACTACAGTGCTAGTGAGGTGTAGAGGGGACTGCAATCCTAAAGTACTGGCAGGTTAACGCATACACTCTATGAATTGAAGTCACTGTGCAGCAAATGCTATAGAGTATCTTTAAATTTTGTAACTTATTGAGAAAAAAAGTAAAGCAAATGCATTCTCTCAAAACTAATCAGAAAGACATTTTGTTCACGAGTTTGTTTATTAAAAAGGTAGTATAAAACACAACCCCTTTAAGAAACAAAATTCAAGACAAATCAAGAGATTCTCAGGTGCTGTCACAGGGCTATAAATATTATGCAAATATAGTTTTTTCCAAGTGTTTCTTTCCTAAAAGATGAGAACTGAAAACAATCAATTTAACTTCTCAGAAGAAAATAACCTTTCAGAAAAATTTCAAGTCAACTTACTGAAAAGTTTAATCTAACAATATACTTTGATATTACATAATGAACAAAAAACAATTTGCTGCAAAAGATTTCATACTTCTATAAATATTTTACAGAACTTTCAGTGTTTCTTCACAGTAAGACTTCAAGCCCTGTGTAATGAGCACTAAAATACACACAAGTCAAATCAACACAAGTACACAACTTACATAATTCATTTATCATACTGCAGTATGTTTCCTCAAATTCAGAAATAAAAATTTAAAACCCAATTAAAATCTACAGGTATATGCCTGTTTTTTAGAATTCAGTTAAGTTATACAGCTTAAGAATTCAGAGTGTGGATACTGATTTTGTTAGAAAATTTAAAGGCAAGTTTGGGTTTCTATGAAGCATCCAATACTTTAAAGTTTTCTTAAGTAAATTAATCTATTTACAATCTTGAGTATTTAGTTTAGCCTTAACTGAATGACGTCTAGGACACGTTTTAGCTAAAATGCACTGCATTTAACATACTAATGATTTTAAGTGAATTGCAATCCTTATACATGGTGAAAGTCGCATGAGGGACTGAAATTCAGTTAAAGTAATTACGAGTCAGCAGGAGAAACAGATAAACATTTTGATGCAAAATGAAATTAAATTCTCTCTTTACAGCTGTTATATGAACGTTCAAGAACCTGATACAACTTACGCATCTGTTCTTTTGGGGCTTTTTGTTTCCAGATGTCCACCTTGGCCATGCTCCTCAAACCATCTAATTTTGGATGAATGCTTATAACTCCATGCAGTCACCTTGCCAGCAAATCATTGATTGTAAAGCAAACTACCAATGTATCTTCAAGCTAAGCAACTGATTTTGCATCGTGTGGTTAAAAAAAAAAAAAAAGTCTCATCTGTGCTGAATTACGCAGAAGTACTGATTAGTCTATATTCTTTACCAATTACTTAATATTCTTTCCCCTGCTGTTATATTTAAGTGGCTTTATATACTTTTTTCATTGTCACAACGAATAGAAATGACGATTTCTTTAGTTCCAAACTGACCTACAGTGATCATCCACCAAGTCTTTCAACTTGCTGCTGGGTAATGTTTTCATAACATACTGGGAAAAGGAGACAACTTTTCTTGAAGTGAACCCCTCTTGCTGAAAGGTAGGGGGAAAAAGAAATAAAAAGTATCAGAAGGGATAAAGGAGAACATAGTACACTGGATTGAAACTTGAGGAAAGTTAGGAACTAAGCAAAAGGTTTGATTTTGTCGCTTCTAATGAGCGAGGCAGATTCCTGAGAATACAGGACTGGCTTCATAAAGACTACTACTTTAGTGAAGTCATTAGAAAGCGTTTAAGAACAAGTACAGTGAAAACCACATTGGGATTTTAACCTCTTACTAATCTATTTACGATGATACTCAGCCAGAAAAAAAAAACCCACAAGTTTAGAAAGCAATACAAATTTGCTCAGCTTCAGATTAAAGTTTGATATTAAACACTACTCCTCTGCACTATTAGAATTTCATTTTCATAATCCAATATAATACTTATGAGAAACTGTAACTTATGTTCAGACTAATTTATAAAAATTTGTATCATTTAAAAATGAAAGCAGTCTCAATAAAAAGAATTGTCTCCATGAAAAACTACCGAAAAGGAAATCACACCTACATTAACCTCTTCAGAAACTATTAAATGCTTCAATACCTCAATGGATAGTTTATAAAAATATATTTTTAAATCTTACTGGGAGAATAAAAGAGGTAGACAAAAGGAAAAACCAGTCTAAGTGTAATGTCGCATTTCAGAACAACATACATTGGTGGAAAACAGCTTTTATTTTCTTAAGAATCCTGTTAGTCAGTAGGAAAGCCAGTAAAGCATTTGGTCTCAGTTTTTGTTGGTGCTCTGCTTCAGCGTAAAGTCTAAGGGAAAAGGTGAAAAGCCTAACATCACATTTGACTTGTGAATCAAGCCAAGTTTGCACATCACTTGGAGAGAGGAAGGTTACTGCACATATACTGATTCTTTATTTTTCAAAGTTTTTTTTAAACACTAATACTAACCTTAGTTTTATATCTGATACCATGATAAGGCTTTATAGAACTGTACAATATTTATACATTTGTCAATTGTCCTATATCAGTTGCAATACCAATGTAAAACAGGTGACTTAACTGCCTAGTGTTATATATGATTAGGCTCTCAAAAAAAGAAAAAAGCTAACAAAGCACAGTAGTCTAACAGACCTAAAACCTGGAGTTTAGAAACTGGAAGAAAAAGGGAGCACTGAAAGCAATATCCATCACACTAAATTACACACTTAGTATACTAGAACTTTAAGCCCTCAAAGATTTGTGGTTCTTACTACCAATAAAAGTATTTTAGGTAGAACCAACACAATCCAGAGATTGAATCTGAATATGCTACTATGTGCAGCTACAAACCAGCCAGTATTTCAGATTCCCTGAACTGTTCAAACATTTGTTTTGCTTAAATGTACAATTCACACACTTGTAAAGATGAGAAAACGGTCTTTCTTAGATGGCAAGAGCTACAGCTCTCCTTTACTATACAAGTGAATAAAAATCTGTCATGCCAGTTTATATTAAACTTTTAAACCCTGAATTCAACTATCTTCTCTGTTATAAGACCACATATTTTGTCAGGAACAGGTATCATTTATAACCACAATGCAAGTATTAACTTGGATGCTTTTGTTGCCATAACCTATCCATACATCTCAGTTATTTATAACAGAAATTATCTACCCTATAGACTTCTGGAAAAATATAAATGGTAACGTCGGACCACAAAGTTTGAAAAATAAATTTTCAGAGTATTCTTCAAGATGGAAATAGATATAAGAACTAGCATCCGCAATTTCTCACAATCCAATATGAATTTAAAAAAAATTTTTATAAATGTGCACTAGTAGCCATCCATATGAACAACGGTGCTATGGAATTAGCACCAGTATTTTAAATGCTCAGTGCCTAAATCTGCACTCTCACATCCTTAAAAATCAAAATAATTGGTTCTACATAAAGAATACCATGCCAAAAACCAGCTCCTTCCAAGTTATTTTTGAAAGTCTGCTACTTGCTAATGTACCTAAGCCAAAAGGTCTCCTAAATCCTTGCTTTTGGAAATATTTCTAAGAACGGGGCTAGCATTTTATGTTTAGTACCGGCCTCTTCCATATAAAAGAGTAGTATCCTTTGAAAGCCTGTTCTCCACTGTTCTAACATTTACACATCAAATTTGGAGATCAAGTTGTCAAAATCCTCTAAATTTATGAAATATGAGAGGTCCCATGCATGAAAAGCATGTAAGACTAAACCAAAAAATTGTATCAAAAAGAACTCATACTCATCATCCTAACAAAATTAAATGAAAACCCTTACTCTAATATTAAGGCAAAAACAAAACAAAGCAAACACTTAACTCAAAAGCCCATTCTGCATGCCCACAGCATACAAAACCAGGAGAATTTAAAATGTCTTCTTTACGTTATAGCCTAGAATGTGTGCGCTCATTAATTTCTAGTCCCCTTGTCGTAATTCCAGCCTCTTTGCATCCACAGAAGATCTAAGCAGAATGGAAAGAGACTGATATACTTCATGTTGTGAGTTAATCTTTCTTCACTCAGTTTGCTTTTAACGTCGGCTATGGCAACCTCATTTGCTTTTCACATCCATGAAGCGTGCAACTTTGTACTACTCCATCATTTGTTATGTTAGGTGTAACAACATTTCCAATGCATTAACCCTATACGTATCACAGCATTTGTTCTGTAAAACAATCCAAAGTGCTCAGGACAACAGTAGCTCTTAAGAGTAAGACACCAAGTTCCAAAGAGTACAGGGAAAATTAACAGTAAAACCCACAAATCTTGTAATAGCTTTGCATTACTCAAGTTTCATATAGTTACATAAACTTAAGGGTTTGAACATATTTCACACTCACATAATGAAACACTGACAGCAAAGATGGAACAAAAGAAGCCTGATCAGTTTTGACGCATTCTTGGAAACTTGAATTACTTTACCTGAACAGCCAATTAATGCAAACTTTTAGAGACTCATTAAATACTGCTTTTAATGAAAAATTTAAAGCACACAGCTGATGACATCCTAATATGCATATATGAATATGAACATTGTCTGTAGTCACCCTGAAGCAAGGGATAAACTCAAACATCACCCTAAAAATCATGCTTTCATAAAGCAATAAAGGTGTTATGTATCTGTTTCATCATCGCTGCCTGCAAGACTGCTGTCTGTAGATGGAGCACCATCTTCATTAATGCCCTCACCATTATTCTCTCTCTTACGGGCTTCATTTACATCCTCTTTAGATGCGTCATTAATTTTTGAAGGTTGTCTGCCCTCAGGCAGTTTAACACTACTTGCTGCAGAATCTGAATCAGATGCATCTTTCTGCTCCTTTGCATCAGGATCCTCTAAAAACGATCCCCACACCTTGAGCCTTTCTTCCCTTTCTCTCGCAGTCTCCTCCACCTATTAACAATAGGTTTATAAACATCATGAAGAAGTCACACACATAAGAGTGAATACACTTACATGGATAAACTTATATGACGTTCATATTGCAGTGATACTTCGAGTTTTGAATAGGACCTGTTTGCTGTGAGCTAATAATCTGTTTATCCAGTGATAAATCCTCTATTAAGTTTACACCTCTAGTATAAAATTTTTTGGAGTGAAACAGGTCCTTCAAATTTTTGTTAAAACGAACAATTAAGAATGATCTTCTGGAGGCACCTTCATAGTTTTTGCAGATAAACAAGATGGGGAGGGAAATAACAAAACAAAAACACAACAACAACAACTGCAGAATGGCAGTTTGAAAGAAACATTTGATCGTAGGACCACGAAAGGCTACCTGATAATCTGTTACACCATCCCACGTTTCAGCACTGAGCTGACGGCCACCAAACCACCTTCCATTTAGGGTTAGTTTGCACAGATCAGCTTCTGTTGCTTCTTTAAATGACACAGAAGCCACACCATCAGGGTGTCGCTGTAAAGACAGACAACTTTTAGTTAATAGTTTTATGAATAGTACCTCTATTCCAACATCTTTTGGATTGCCTTTAATAAGACAAGGATATAGCTTCACGCTGACCATATACAACCGCGTGTGAAAAGCACAAGTTACAAGCTTTCACCTTTTGTTCTATTGTCTAAGATTATCTTAACGTTTTGGTAAAAAGAGCAGAGCTTTTGGAGAGAGGAAAAAAAAAAGAGAGAGAAAAAAAGAAACAAATATTTTAGCTAGTTTAGCTAAATAAATGTAAATAGTTCTATTTATAATCTTCTGAACTTGTGCTGTGCATCCAAGTTAGTGGGATGAATCGGATTTTACCTTCACATAGGTTAAAGTGGGTAAGTGCTTAAAAATTCCAAAATATCTAACTTTAAAATATTGAAAAGTTATGTCAAGTTTGCATTAAATAAACCCATGAAAATAAATAAATGGTTCATTTAGAGTTAAAGAAACCTAAATATTTTGCATTTTACACATTGTAATGATTATGCAACCCAACTTGTAAGAATACGTACATCAAATATGAGAACCTTCTTTACTTGTCCAAACTTTTCACACTCTGTTCGTAGATCTTCTCTGATCTCATTTAGCACTAAGGGATCCTCCTGCAATGCAATCACACAGATCAATGAAATAAATACAAAACACTTATTTCTCAGCTTTATTTTCACTTAGGCACTAAATGGAACGCACATGCCAAATTTTTACAAGTTCATAAATTAAAAGATGTTACTGTGTATTTCCAAAACCATTTGGAGATGACAGTCCTTACTGGAGTTAATAAGGGCTACTTATTAGCAAACCTACTTTGTGCTGGCTTCTCCATTTCAGCTTAGTTACTGTCTACTCTTCTTTCCGTCCCCAAAAGAAACATTGTCTGGAGAGACTTGATGAAAAAACTGACTTAAGAAAAACATATTGCGGCCAACATTCTTCTCTCGTTTTTTATGAATCAAAATAGAATGAACAGATGAATCAACTTTAAGCAGATGCTTGCCATGGGAAAAAAGTCTGCCTAGAAAGTAAGTTTAATGTTCATTTGCTCACAGTTTTGCCAAATTCCTTATGGTAGGAAGTTCAGACAACGTTAACTGTAACAGCATCATTTATGTTAGCAAACTATTTCTCCCTACCTCAAAGTCCTTTGGGTGAAACATATTCCTGATAATGATGATGCGCTCATGTCGCATTCGACTTGCACCATCTTTCTTCTCCGGCCTCCAATCCAGCTGTCTAATGAAATGAAGCAACAGTAAGAAGATATTGTTGCGGCTCTCTTCAGTTTCTACAAGTATTTGTTGAAAAAAAATCATTAATTTGGTATGTCTTGTAATATATCAAACAAAACAAGTATTCTGATGCAAAAAAAGTTACTCTTCTAAAAATGCGACAGAAGCCCGATTTTACCCATTCTCCTCTTACAAAGCAGCTGGGGTTTTATGGTACTAAAATTCAGAATTCTTCACGAGCATTTAATTTTGAACACCAAAGCGATTTCTTGAACACTCAGGCTTTAATTCCTCCCTAATATCAGTTCAGACACTGGACTAGCTGCTGCCAAGTGTAATAAAACCATCAGTTTTTTTTAACATCCCTTATAAAGGGAGACTCGTTACGTAAAAAATGAGATCCGTTATTCCTCTTGGTAAAATTTTACTGCTTGCATTTAAACAAGCGTGCAAGAACACCTGCAGGCTTGCCAGAAATTACTGCAAGGTAGCTAGCTAGCTAGCTACACAAACTAGCAATGTACTTCAGGGTATCTGTCCTAGGATTTTGCTTTCTCATGACAGTTATTACCCTTGTAGAAATACCTATTTCATATCCTATTGCAAAAAACGGACACAATTTCACTTACAATTCTAAATCTCAAAATCTTATCTTTGGGAAAAAAAGATCTTGTTTAAGTTCCTTCTTGTATCTGCTACTTCACCTGAAGATAACTTGGATTTCCAGTGAAGGTTGTTTTGCAAGTAAATTATGCTCTTCAACTCAAAAGGAACACCAACTGAAGTCAATTTGTATAAGATAAGATCAAAAGAGTTAAGCAACTAAAATAAAAACACATTTTGTTTATGTATTCACACAAATTGCTGTCAAATGCAACTTCATTATTTTATACTATTCCTCTCTCCACTGGAGACTTCTTAAAACAAGAATTGGCAGGCTCTCTAGGCAGATACGTTTCAAGCTACTTTTAACTTATAAGATGTCAAGTACAACTTGGTCCCTTTAACTATGGCAAAATATATTTGCAGTACTATTTAAAATGTTTAGTGGACTGCTGATTTAATTAGAACAATGGAGTCTTATACTCTTTTTTAATCTGAGCTTTTTTTGTTCCAAAAAGCAGGAAAAAAAATTTAAGGTAGAAGTAATGCATCTATACACAATTAAAAATAATAATATATCTTATACCAAAGGCAGATGTCTGGGGGAATCTACAAAATATATTTTGTTTTAATGTTTGTTGCTATGGAAATTAGCATGCCTTGCCATTTGCAGCTAGTAAAGCACGATATGAACAGTATGTGGAGAGCTAGAGTGTTTTCTTATAGAAGTAGGCTTAGATTTGGTGACAGGACTTGCATTCTCATATACTGGGAAAAAAAAAGTCTTTTAGTTGTAGAGGAAAATACTGTATCTGTGAGGAACTAAAAGAACATTGGTTCCTTAAATATCAAAATGAACTTCCTCATAATTGCCAAATTAAGTTATCAGCATTTAATTTACGAGTTCTTCCTTCCAAATGTATATTTTTAAGTTATTTCATTTCGATAAGCGATGGCAACGTTGCCGTAGCTCTTAGCACTGCACCTGAGAGAAAGCAGCACTTTATTGAAAACACTTAAAGAATTCAAGTAACACGTTACTGAAAGAAAAAAAAAAAATACAAACTTCTGCTGTTGGGACAACTTCTTCTTGTAGTCTTTACATTTCTTCTTCTTTTTGCTTGCATCATACTCCCCCTTCAGCTGAAACTTTGCAACTTCAACATGCAATTTATAGCCTCTAATTTCTGCCTCATCCAGAAGTCTCAATGCAAGTTGAACTGATTCTCTCTATTTGAAGATAAAACAGGGCACAAGCTTTGAAGCATGCAGCATAGTCAAATTATTCCAGTAAGGTTTAATTAAGAACACTGTGATAAGAATCAGTTCCCTGACACTGAAAACCGTAACGTCCGATCTGTCCCAAGACTCCTGACTAAAATAACCCCCGTGAAAATGCACAGAGCCCACAACGTTTTTATGCCAAAGTAAAAACCATTATTGCTTCACTATTATTATTTGTTACAGCAGATTAATGTTCCCAAAAGCAATGACTTACATTTCATTCAAGTATTTCATAGAAACTAATGTGCAATACTCAGTTAAGCTGATGAACTCTAAAGAGAATAAAAAAGTTACAGAGGGCTAGTTTTCCGTAAAGCTTTCATCACTTCCTAGAGCAGCAGACACTTCAGATCTTAAATCATTTTTTAAAAACTCTCCTAGAAGTTCTTTAAACTGTAAGCGGTTTCTCTATCTATTCACTAAACAGCTTTAACTATTAACATTATGAAGCTAATAGAGATGACAAGGCAGTTGTGTTAGTATTATCTGGTACTTCTTGCAGAGTTACAGCAGATTGCACCAGCATGTTTTAACTTTCCAAATAATCCGCAAGTGAAGCACGTAAAGGATATACTACCACAACCTAAACTGTTATAGATTAACATAGAATGCAGAACAGCTCTGGGATCAGGTCTAAATTTAAACACTATTCTTCTCAACTAAGGGCCCTAACTACAGGGTTACAGTAAGTTCCTTTCCATCTCATTCCTCTCGTATTTGTGGCCACACAGTAGCATATTTTCAAAGTAAAAGGTGAAGGCACTCCCACTCCAACCCCTGGAGTATCAATGAAGCCAAGCGTTAGCATACTTATTGGCTGTAGGAGCTATGATCCAAAGCTGCTCAAACACAGAACTTCAAAGTCTTCAGAAAATAGACCGCTGGACTGTCATACAAACACTATCATCATCAACTCTGATGAGAAACAGCTATAGCCTTAACTGATGAACATATTATCCTTGTGTGTGAGATGCCTCTTAGGCACACCTACATCCAGACACAGCAAGTCTAGTCTGAAAAACCAAAAGACCTTCAGCAGAAAATGCCCGAGCTAAGCACCAGCACCAAAAGAGAGGAACACTTTTTGACATGTCCAACAGCTACTAAGGGCATTTTCAGCGGGGTCTGGATAACGGGAAGCAAAAAAGGTGTACAAGCAGATATTGGGGGGGTTTCTGGGATCACTGTCTAAGACAGACACCTAAATTTTAAATTTTATTTTATGTATTTCAGGACTCTTCTAGATGTTGTTCTGAAACAGCGGCCACAAATATCCTCACCAGAAAGCAATACTGCATTTCAGTGCACCACTGACCTTTAGATAGCAACAGAGGCCATCTCCTTTAAGATTTCCTTCCTTATCTTTATAAAGTTTGATTTTGTGTTCCTCTGTCTGAGGATCTCGCATAATGATACCACATTTTGACATGACTTGTATAAATTCATCCTTTGTAATGTCTGGAGGTAAACCTACAAAATAAGTTAAAACGGAAGTGTTGAATAGGTTTAGTTGGTTCAGTTTTCTTCTGTATCACCAGAACATAAAAAACCCAAGATGTTTCACTAAATGAAAGATACCAAGCTTAATGATGAAGTCTTACATATGCAATAATAAAACACTGCTCTTGGGATCAATGTTTTTGCTAATACCTTTTACACAGTACTCCATACCAATACTTGGAGAACCTTTTTACTTCTAAACAGGTCTAGCTTCTTATATTGCAACATCTACAGGGACAGTTTTGTGCTTCCTAGCACGCAGGCCTAGAGCTTTAGTGTTACACATAGCACATAGGATGACACTAACGTTGCAGTGCACACAATGATCTATGTGAATGTAGATATCCTGCCCAAAGTTGAAAGTTCCGCTGTACCTCTTTTTAGGTATTCGAGACAAAAAACTCCTATGAACAGAAGACTTTTTTTTCCTCTACCCACAAATGAACCACAATTGCAATTCTCACTGATAATGCATGGAATTCTCAAAGTCTGAACTTTGAATGAGGACAAGGAAAAACAGTAATGGAGGAGAAAAGTTACAAAAATTTTCCATGTTAGTTTAGCTTGAATGATGATGTTTGAGACCTCCAGCACGTGCATTTTTGTGACCGCTCAGACAACCAAACGTACCTTTGTGTTGAGAACAAGAGTGAAAAAACATTGGTTACGATTTTCAGAAACCTTCACTACTACTGGTAAGCACGCACCTAAAGCTAGCACCCCACACATCCAAAACAGGCAGAGAAATACTGTAATAAACATACAGATAATTTCATTTGAGCTTCCGCTTTATTTGCTTATCCTAATCTCAGCTTCTTTTGTACTTACTCTTTCCTCATTCTGATCAAAATAATCATGTATTTATAATATCAGAAAAAAATTGAAGACAAAAACATATTACATGACATGTAGCTTTAACACACCATTTTGTTATAAACTTGTTTTCACTGTCCTATTCCTTAGGAGTTCCCAGGAATTTCTTTTTTTTTTTTTTTTTTTTTTTTTGTTGCTGTAGCTTGATTTAAGAAACTGGTGAACAATGGTTCACGGACTTGGCTGGCGCCGCTCACAGAATACATAACGTAAAAGCACACACAAGACTGGAATACGCCCCTTGCAATTGCATTTATGGAAAAGTAATGTAAAGGTCACAGACATTATGCAGTCAAGTACAGAATGTTAAGTAGCCTGCAAATGCAGGCTGAATAGGCAATACTACAAGTCAGCGTGACAAACATGAATCTCTCTTACCAGATTTAACTCAAAATATATAAATAAATGCTGCTACTTACCAGTCACATAAACATTTGTGTTTCTGTCTTCTTCAACATGAAACCAACCTAAAAAAAAGTTTAATCCAGTTATACTAATATATTAAACATGGAAGCACACACTAATGTATTTCTGACATTCACATTCTATCAATTTTCTGAGAAGTTTTTAATTATCCACATGAAAAACTCAGAACACTCCTTAACTTGCTTATTTTCCAACTCGTACATGGGGTTGGGAAGATACCTATGAGGTGCTATACAATTTCAAATTCATTTGGAGAATTTTCAGAACACACATTATCTTTGTTGTACAGGATACCAGTTAACAACGTGCAGTTTTCACTTCGTACTACCTAGTTTGTAGCCTATATAAAAAGAAACCCTTAGTCTCTTACCTGCTTCAAGCTTCCGTTTTTCTGCTTTTTGTTTTGGATCAGTTTGCTGTGGTCCCTTCTCATTCGCTGATGGTTGTGTTCCTGATGTCTTAGAACTTACTGGTAGCTTACTTTCAGTTGCTGTGCCAGAAGCGGATGAACTGTCTGTATCATCTGCATTGAAGCCATAGTTAGCATGATATGTTGCCAGGAAATCTTCCGTTATCTGAAAAGAATTTAAGAAAATTAATCCAAAATTTCAAAGACCTATAAATTCAGGATCACAACTGTTTTAATGTTAGTGTTTTGGAAATAGCCTTCATTGATCATGGCCATTTTTTAATCCGGCATCACAAACAACATTAGTATGACAAAGTTATTTTAAAATATCTTTGTAAAGCTATACTGACAGCAAAAACAATCTATTCAGGAATTACCTGAGCTAGACTAACATACTAATTCTATATAGCATATGAAGTTTTTAAACAAACATTTGACAAGTTCTGACCTTTTTCAAGCAAAGCTTTCTGACTACAACTTAAATTGGATTTGCCTGAGGGAAGGAAACCAAGCACTCCTGACCACGTTGAAGAGATAAAGTGACACTGAAGGTAAGCCAACAATTTATCTGCAGATGATTAATTTCACTGACATTTGCGGGCATCTGCCTTTTCATAGGAATGTTTTCAGAGATGAAAAATAGCTGCATTGATAGACAATAAATATTACGCTTAGACTGAGCCATACATTAACACACTGTTTGTAAGGCTGTACGTTATACTTCATGTAATACTAAGAGATGAATAATTATCTCACTCTTTTCCAATCAAGACTATATTGGGATAAAAGATAAGACTGGATAACATTTATTGAGACTAAAAATAAAACTATGAATTACAAACAATACTTCCAGCCAGGTAAAATTCAGCATCAGCCACTAGCAATAAACCAAAGAAAAAATACAGCACAACTGATTTTGCAAAGATCATTGCACTACAAAGTACTTTCCAAAATTCCACAGTCTGAAATTATTTTTTTCCACAAAATTGAGCCTTAACGTTTGAAAAATTAGACTCTGATCTACTTGTTTCATCTGTACACAAAAGGGAACAAAATCTCAACAGTAAGCTATTGTAAATGAAAATGACACAAGGGACAGTAATAAATGTCAATGATAATGCAATCTTTTACCTGCTGTAAGCTTTTATTTTGACAAGCTAAATATGCGAACTGACAGCAACAGGCTTCTCATGAATACTGCAAAATGCTGTGTAGACTCATATTCCTTTACAGTTTCATATGAAATAGCTTCTACACTAAACAAGATTTGTAGCTCTCCTCTGTATCAGAAACATAAGTGGCTGCTCTTATGGACATAATTTGGCATAACACAGTATCAAGAGGCAATAAGGGAATAATGACCTTTGGGAGAGAAAAAAAAAAATCTGTGTTCCAATAACATTCATTATCTTTGGCACTAGCAATCTTAGAGAATCCTTAGTTTCTCAGCTGATGAAATCCAGAAAATTAACAAGCTTCTAAAGTTTCTGGTGAACAACATTATCAGTTTTCATCAGAGATCTTAAAGATAAATCAGTGTCTTAATCTCTTAAGACTAGACACCTTTTTGCAGCAATATGATTTTCAGCTTCAGGGGGAACCACATTCTAATGTAAAGTTAAACTTATTCTCAGCATATAACGTATTTTATAGTTTCTGGCTTTTTAGCAGACAAATGCTCTAAAACAGCTAATTTTAAACAAACCGATCTGAACCGGAACATTAACTTAACTGGTGTTCCATCTCTCCTAGGCCAACCAACATAAAGTGTTTTAAACCAAGAAGATATATAGGGGAGAAAAACCTGGGTGGACTGTCAAGTTTCATAAATATCAAATGATTTTTTTTCATAATATACTATAAGACTACCACGAATATAATTGCAACTACTTTATTTTAAATGCATTTTTGTAAATGTAGTATGCAAGTATAAAGGATTTTATTGGAATTTAAAGTCATTCCATGACCGCAAGCAAAACAAGAACTCTCAGAATTTCTTAGGGACTGCAACCCAGCTGTGGTGGAGAACTTAAGGACAAAGATTGGTTCTATCGTCATGCCCACATAGCTATATAGTTTGGGGCAATTAAGCTTACAGGAAAACAAATATAATGCTAAAGGACGTGACAGCATATAATTAAGTACTAGTCACGCTGAAGTGGAAAGGAATCAATTAACCAAACAAAGAACAGATAGTCTAAGCTTACAAAAGACATCCAAGTCTGCTTTTCACAGCAAACCACCAAAGCAGACAAATTCAGCATGTCATTTTGTACTGTGTGAAGGTCTGTGTTCACCAGTACAGCACCATGGAAAGAAAAATCATTATATCATACACAAGCTGCAAACGCTTTTATTAAATATTTGACCGTCCGCAAACTTTTCTGATGAACGCAGACAGTTAACTACACGTCATCTTTTTGCACTGCTTTGAAATATGCATTAGCAGAAGTTCAGCAGTCACTCTGTTTCCAAAGTAGACTAGCAGCCCCAATACTAGTCTGCAGATCATGATTACTTAGAACAGTTAGACTATTTTAATCATTTGTCAGAGACTAGAGAAAGGAATCTGACAGTCGTCCACAAAGTAGAAAAAGAAAAGTAACTGCAACTTCTGAATCCTGAACTCTCTTAAATTTATTGTGGTAAAAACATTCTGCCACATAATCAGTCTGCCAAATGAAGTATCCTGAGACAGTCTAATATCCATTTCAATGATCTATATACTGCATGCAGTACTTCACAATGATTACTTATCAATTTCCACCATATATATTCTTTAATAATGAACCTTGCTGTTCCTACATAATTTGTTGTAATTTGTCCAGATTCGAGGGCAGGGGAGGAAGCAGGGGAGGGGAAAGGAGGGAAGGAGGAGCTAGTCAGCTAAAATATCCCTCAGATCAGGAACAGGTATACCCCTTTATACCTGGAATTAGTTCCTCAAATTTGCTATTTATTGCCACCACTTGTATCAAGCCTAAAAGGTTTAAAAAAAAAAAAAAAAAAAAAAAAAGACAACTTTTTCAACTTTTTCTCCAGGATGAAGATTTGAGATAAGAAAGATGTTTAGGGAAGACCAATGCTCCTGAGAATATAGAGATTTAAAAACAGTTGGGAGGGGAGAAAGAGGTGAAGGAAAAGGAGAAGAAAAAAAAAAAAAGGAAACCTTTTAGAAGTTACTGTTCTTATAGGATATAGCACACCTCAGGGAGTCAGGGATTCTCAATTCTCCACAGCTCCACTTTGTGGCTCTGGATTTTTCATGTTTTTGCCCCTCTGTAAGACATGCGTGGACAGCTAACTAGGCTTACACACATATGAACTTGAAATAACAGGCTTTGTTCTCATTCAAGGGTCTGTGAACCACAGTGAAACTAGAACTACAAATAGGAATTAGCACATATAATTTCTCAAGTATATGGCATTAAATGTCTTAATATTTTGTAAATGAAGTAATTCCTCTCATTCACTGTTATTGTATAATAAAATTATTCACTAGTTTGCAGTTCAGCAGACTGGCTCAACACACTAAACTGGTGTCTCCTCTCGTCTTGGTATTACAATAAAGTCATGGGGCTTTTTTATACTGAAAATTTTTGAAAAATGAGGAAAAATTGTATCGTTTTTCCATTCTGTGGAATACTTCTAAACTAAATACACTTAACTTCCCAGTGCATTTCCAAGACCTAAGGAGAGGAAACAAGAAATCTTTACACATACAACGTTCAGAAACTAACAAAGCAGAAAAGGAACCTATTATTCTGTTTTTATTTAGATCTGTTTACAAAGCAGTTCAATGCCTCACTTGCAACAGAAGAGTAAATATCACCACAGCTACTACTATAAAGAAATTTTAAAATGTCAAAGGCAGTACTGACTCCTTAAGAGCCACAAATATAATCGTGACTTCATGCCGGGCCTGGGAACGGAATTAAGCAATCCTAAGGCTTCGCAGCCAACGAGGAAAGCCAAGCTACCGCTCTCCATAACAGAAGAGTGGAAAGCTGCCTGTAAGGTTACAGATGGAAACAAGACCAGCTGTTGTGTTGTCATCGGCTACAGGAGTGTTTCAGTGCTACAGATGGTTTGTACCAGACACCTCTTTGGCTGCACCCAGACAACCAGAACAACTGCGTGCTACAGAGACCTAAAACGAACCGCTCTTCCTGAACCGTTCTTCCCTCTCACCCTTTTTCTTCGGGAAAACTTAAGCCTGCCAAACGCGGGCGTGCGACCACTCGTACCGACACCGCTGCAGACGAGGGGACGAAAGCCACGGAGGGCTGAAGAGAAACGAGCGGATCTGCCCCGCTTTTTCTTTTCTTGCCCCTGGAGAGAGGCGCCTGCGCCACGGCGGCAGTGCGGCGCGGCGGGCAGACAAAGGCGGCCGCCCGGCTCCCCCGGGGAGCGCGCACCGGCCGCGAGCCAGGCGAGCAGGCCGCCCCTCACACCGGCGGCCCGCCCCGTGAGGTAACCGCTGCGGAGCCCCGCGCGCCCACCTTGGGGAACCAGGCCTTCTTCTCCCGGTCCCACTCGTAGGCGGCCCCGTCGGCCGGGTCCACGTAGGTGAAGGGGTCGGACTCGCCCTCGCCCTCGCCGCGCTCGGCCTCGTAGAGCTGCTGGAGCTGCAGCTGCCGGTAGAAATCCTCGTTCCCGTCCTCGCCGCTCATCTTGGCCCGCACACGCGCGCGGGCCCCGGCGGGGCGGGCGACACGTCCGCCCCGGGCCTAGGCACCCGCGCCGCCGCCGCCGCCGCCGCCGCCGCCGCCGCCGCCGCCGCCTCGGCCGCCGCCTCGCCCCGCCCCCTCGGCCGCGCGCGGGAACGCGCACGCGCACGCACGCACGCGCGCCGGGGAGCGGCGGGGCGCGCGCGCGCGGACCCTCGGCGCCTCACGCGGGCCGGTGACCGTCCGTCAGCCGCGCAGGGCGCAGGAGCGGAAGTAGCCCCGCCCCCAGCCCGGGAGGCTTCCTCCCGTCGCCTTCTCACCCTCAGCCACTGAGCCGCGGGCTGGCGTGTCACGTGGGGGGCGGCGGAACCAATGGGAAGGAGGGCGAGGGGGCGAGGGGGTGCTTCCGGGAGAGCGCTGGGCGGTTGGTGCTGGGCGGGTGCGAGCGCGAGGGGGCGTGGCCTATTTTCCCGCCTCTGGGGCGGGCCGAGGCCTGTGGTGGTGGCGCAGTTTCTCGTGTGGGCGCAGGCCGCGGGGCGCTGTCTGTCCTGGCTGGGGCGAAGGCAGCCGCTGTCCTCGCTGCCCCAGACCGGCCTCGCCCCTTCCCTCAGGCTGCAGCTGTCGCTGCCCTCTGACAATAGCTTGGCGTGAGGACGGCTTTCCCTGAGGCCCTCTCCCTGAAGAGGGGTGTGCTCGTTGGGCTTGCTGTCAGCGGGGCGCCGCGCAGAGGTGGGCCTTGTGTGGAGACGTGTGCAGCCTTACTTACATGTTAAAATAAAAGGCTGCTAAGGGGTGTGAAGGACTGAGAGTGCTTGGCTCCAGTGACACACTGCACTGCTGTGCCTTGGAAAACACTGAAAAGTCGCACTGCTTCTGTCAGTTGAGATGCTTTGCAGCTAGTTGGCACTCATCTTGCACTGAGAGACTGAAAGTCCGCTTTCATCATACTAGAAGCAAAGACAAAAAATAAAGAGATTACACTAAAATGGCATGCTAAATGTCAGATTTACATCGGTGCTTGTTCCGCCGTTGGTACAGGTGGTCGTAGAGGTGCTTTGACCAATTATGCCTTTCAGTGAGAAATGGCCACTGCTCAGATTGTCTTAGGTACCTGAGTGGATACAAGTGAGTGGAGGAAAGTGATGCAACAGTCTGTCTTCAGCTGTCTGTGGTGCTATGAAGTGGATCAAACTTGTCCTCAGAGCCTTAAGTGTTTGAATTAATGAAGTTTGCTGCATAGCTATCCATCACTGTAGTACTGCGTCCTAGGTACTTTAATATTTTTAATAAATTTTTCTCACTTGAATCGGTTATTTTTAAATACCAATACAAATAAACGTTTGGTGCCATCTAGCGGTTTTCAGAGTGTAATCTAGAAAGCTTTACATCAAAAGCAAATTTATTTGCTAAAGCATATAGTGAAAAATACTTAATTTTATATACAGTATAAATGAACACACGTTTTGTTGTGGTCATGTGAAGTTTAACATAGATCTGTAAAATCCAGATATGGAAACAATGCAGGTTTCTTACGTGAAGATTTAGCTGCACAGTTCCATCAAAGCTGGGAGTGGCTGGTTGCCAGATGACTTTAGTGGTAAGGCAGTCTTTCTACTCTGAAGTGAAAATGATATTCAGTACAGAAGTTTTCTGGAAATAAGTGTTCCAGGAACAAATATATCTTTGCTGTCATACACACTGGAATGATAATAAAATCAAAGATACAATCCTGAGCTTATGAAGCTCTGAAGGGAGAGACCAACAGAAGTTAACTGGCTAGTCAACAGACTGTCAGATAAAATTGCTAAGGATATAAATATAGACTTTTAGTAACCTTTGGCTGTTATACAGAGAACATCCAACCTAGTTAATGACATCTTTCATGCTTCAAGAATTTTCTCTTGGCAGAGCTATTATGATAGATGTCCAAAGATTGTTTTATAATCACATATAAACGGACAGCTTAAGAGACATTCATATTGGCTCTGAAACAAACATCTTGTGGGGTGCATTAGAGGCTTAACATAAACTGTGCTTGCTTAAAGAAATAAAATATATTTAAGCATAGGTCGGATAAAGTATTTTCCATGACACATTGCTGACACCGGAAGGCTCAGAGTAGCCTGAATTAGATGTTTGAGGAAAAGCTACAGTGGGTTAGCTATTGAGCTTTAATGCCCACTGCCCTCGTTTCCGTTCTTAACTGAGAAAATGAAGAGGGACTAAATTCGACTGTTCTAAGCATTTATAGGGTTTGAAGTGGATATATATTTTGGAAGTGAGATAACCATAGTCTTAAATATTTTAAGAGAAATACAACTACATCTTGAACTGTTTATTTCATGTTGACAGAGTTTTTTACATTCATGACCTGAGTAGATGTAGTGAGCACTACGTCTACACAGGACGGATTTCCCCAGGCTCCTGCATCTTATATTAAGCAAATATTGGATGTGATGTCCTTGGGCAAATGATCAGAGTACAGATCTCTCTCTTTCTTTTTTTTTTTTTTCCTTGAGTGAGAGCTTAATAGTAAACTTAAAAACTCAAGTTCCTTCCTTCTCTCCCTACTGCCACAAATGTTTTGCAAAGTGACATAGCTGTAACAGGAGGCATGGAGAGTGCTTCCTCTGCAGACCTGGCTAAAATAAGTCATTAGGGCACTGTCCTGGGAAGTAGGAGATCCAAGTTTAATTCTTTCAGTCTGACAGAGAGGAGGGTATACATGCATGCAACAGGGATAACAAGCTACCGTACATCAGTTTCTGCATCGTAAATCTGATCTGCACACTTTTACCATCCTGTAGGTATGAGAACAAACCACCTTGAAGTACCTCACACTCCCCACAGGTAACAGCATGTGTGAGGGCAGTTACTGCAGAACAGCTCACATCCAGTAGCTTATTACCTTGTCGCCACCATCTGTTCTCTTTCTCTTCAGTAAAGACTGCACAGTGAGCCAGCTCAGGGAGCTGATTCAGCTGAAAACATTTTTTTTTTTTTTTTGGCCAGGACAGCTTTCATCTTGATCACGGCTGTGAAACAATATAATTCACAGTTGCACAAGCACTGCTGTTGCACCAAGCGAAGGATGAGCTGCGTGTTCCAGGGATGGGGGTAAGAGCCGTAATACCACAGCTCAGATCAGGCTAAGCTGCCAGGAGACAATATTTTAAATCCTGACAAAATATCTCAAAGTATATAGTAAAAGAAAGCATTAGCATGTTACATTATGATAACTTTGTGTCTGTGTCTGACTTTTCTGGGTGATAAAAGGAACTCTTGACTCATCAGAATTGTTGTAATCGAAAGATACCACCTACTAAACGTATTGAAAAATTGATCTTGGCAAGGAGGTGATGTTTTGATATCTACTAAAGTTGGACCAAGAATTCACTAGCTGGTACTTAATTAGGTAAAGAGTTCACAGTGTTTTTCTTTCAGAAGATGCTTGGGATGTTAAAACAAGAGGCAGTAAATGCTGACGAATTGCAGGGAGGCTACTCCTGTTTGTGCTTTCCATGGGGCTGGAGCCTGTAGCTTTCTTAACTATGTGGATAATGACAAGACCAGATCCAGATGAGCTGAAAATTAAATACTGTTTCCTAGGTTGACAAAGGAAGTTCCACAAAACAGTTGACCTTTCACTGAGGAGATCAACTGTGGCAGAGCTAGTAATTAATCACTGATTAGAGCCTGTATTTTTTTTAATTCTAAGTACCACTGATGAAATCTACCAGTGCTGTAGGAGTGTGTAACTTAGGTTATTCTTTAATTGCAGTATTTTTAGCAGACATACATGGCTGTCAGCAGGCAGCCCATATATAACTACATAAGGTAAAACAGTACTTTCTACGAAAACAGAAAGCTGAGCTTCAAAATGTCTATCATTTCATGAACTAACTTTAATAATCTGTGCCATTTGCTGGAGATGCAGTTTGTTACAGTAATATGCATGCTTTGACATGATTTTATTTATATATGTGGAAAATATTTTTTCCAAACTAAGCTGGTATCTTATAGCGTGAGACAAACTACAGTACTGCTACTGAACCTTGCTAACAAGAACATTAATTCTTACACTTCTATGCATTAAAGCTGCTAATGTGCGCATCTCATTCACAAAACAAATTATAAAAAAGGTACATCCTAAAAATAGTGTTTACTCACCCCGGAAGATTCCACAGTCTTCCTGGGTGAGTAAGTACTATTTTATAAATACATCTCCACAGAACAAGTTCTTTGATGGAGTCCTCCTTTTCATCTTTTGCACCTTTCTTCTACATTTCCTTTCAGGGTGGATATAAATAGTAAAACCCTAATTTATCTTGCCAATTCTTTTCTAAATCACACTCAGCATTTCTGTAAATAGATATTATTCCCATATGTTTTTATAGAATTATATTTGTGTTACCTAGGGCTGAAAGAGTTTTTTTTTCAGAACATTGAGAAAAGGTAGCAAAGGAAACAAACCTTTTCCCCTAAATCCAATTATGGTAATGTGGAGACATTATATGGATGGTTATATTCGGTGAATAGACGGAATGAATATCATCAGATTTTTTAGATAAAAATAAATATTGACCAATATGTCACTGTAATACAATGTCATGACGATTTGAAAAGACAGAATTATAAAAGCATAAAGTACATGGAATGTTTAAAACATGGCCTGAAATATTGCCAGTCTTAAACCAAAACATGTGCGGTGTATAGCAAAAACATGAACTTTGTAGTAGTACGTAATAGCAAAAAGGTAGACCATCCAGTTAGAAGAGTGAGTACCCAAGCAAAAAGTAGCTGCATGCAAAGCAAGGAAAATAGTGAATTTGGAAACTGTGATTTTTAAGGGCTACTGTGAGGTATAGCCATGCGTTTTGCAATAAGAAATCTGGCCTCTATCAGAGACAAATAGTGAAATTCAGAAACATGCAGATATGTTTTCCAAAGGCTTTAATAAACTCGAATATAAAGGATAAATGATGTAAGAAGCTGTAATTTTTGTTGATTTTTCTTCTGTTTGGAATTCCCTATAGTAAGATCCAGGAAGCTAAAAGTACACTCCTAGGTGTGCAGACTTATTTATTTAATCTCATCCCACAGCCCAACTAAGGAAAAAGATAAGGGACGCTGTTGGTGCAGTATGTTTGTTAAATTTGTATGGAGCTCAATACCAGTGAATGTGTTATGCTGAAGACAAAGAGAGTACAAGAAGATCTCTGGAGTTTGCTTTGCCATAAAATTGCATTTCTGTGCTGTTACATTTGCATTTATTTTAAGGGTCCTATGCTGGTGTATACCTGGTACAATAAAATGGAGAATCAGGACTCCACTGAAAATTAGTGCTTAGAATCTTGCAGCATATAAATGAAGAATGTGGTAAAATAAGGCCAGGCCTGATTTGACTGGTTTAAGACGGCTACAGAGGTTGTATTCCAGTGCCCTTGGGATTTATAGTTTGGTTTTATTGTTCTGATTAGGGCAGTGAACAGAGAGAGAGACTGCAAATACATTTGCTACATCTTATAATGATGGAGCGTCATGGTGCATGGATGGATGGATGGATTTCCATGCATGTGTTGCTAGGGCTCTGTGCAGCCGGAGGAGGAGGCTATATCTTCAAGGGTTAATTTGCCTTTTAAATAGGAAATAAAATTCAGACCTCTGTTACTGACAACGCTGTTTTGTATAATTCCTATGTTGCAATCTCTCTTCTGTAATTTAACCCACAACTTCTTTTGTGAGACAGAAGTTCCATATTTTAAGCAATGCAAAATCTATTGCATTTTCTATCACCAGCTCCCACAAAACAAAATTTTGGTTCAAGGTACACAAGCTTCATAAAAGTATTTGTTATTTGAGATTTTTGTGATATGGGCTAGCAATACTTGCTTCCTGCCTTTCCTGGTAGAAAAGCAGTCCCAGCCACCTGAGCTTTTTAGGGATATGTAGGCTGCCCATCATGGGCTAACACTGACTTGCAACTGCGTACTTCATCAAAGTCAGTGGATTTGAGATTAGAAGGCCCCCTTCAGAAAGATAGTCTAACATCCTATTAAAAAGGGATACTAGTTTAATAACTTGAAAAATAAAAGACTGGTACTATATAGAAATCAAACTTTCCTAGCATGCTTGAAATTTGCAGACCACTTAGGCATGACCACGTTATCAAGCAGTACACTACGCAAGAGCGGATCTGTAGAGTGAAATGCTTAGTCTGACATCTGCACTTCTGGGGGCCGTACTGCACACTTTTGGGGGCTTTACTTCAGACTAGCTCTAATCACGTTCCATGGACTGAATGCGCCATTTCATCTGGAAGGAATCCAGGTTGTGTGCCAGAGACCCCCCTTGGAGCCAAACCAAAGTAAGGCAAGTGGGGATATTTGAACAGTTTACTGCAAAAGTGCACTGTTAATCCAAACTAAAACAATCACAATCCACTCGGATTTCTTGATGTTAAATCATACAACAATAAAGATTATTGCTCTGTTGAGATGTTTTATCCATAGATCTCGAAAGATTTTACAAATGTGGCTAAACATGCTTACCCTAGTTAAGAGGTGTGATCACCTGCTCGTTCCCTTGACTTCCTTAGGAACTGAGAAGGGCATCCCTTTTAACAGCAGTCAGTTGTTACCTGGAATTTCAAAGCAAGTCATTGGCAGAGCAAGGGGTAATGCAGATCTGGCCCATAATGCCTTTTCCTTTTTTCTGCACCAGACTACAGACTTTAGCTTTGTTTCATTTTAGCTTGCTTTCCAAGGTGTTTACCAGGTTTTGACATTTGAGACAAGAAAAGAAATGAAAAACCTGCCTCATTTACCATGTCATGAAGATACATGTTTCTGCTTGCTTGCTTTAGATGCAAATACGTGACAAAAGAGAGCTCTCAGTCACAAGTCAAAGAACAAGTCACCAAGAACAACACAACAATTCTCGTAGCCGAAGCAGAAATTCTCTTGCAACTCTGCTGACTCCTGTCCTGCTCAGTACAGGAATTTCAGCTAAGGATGCATGTTCATGCTCTGGAACATGAATGTTTCCTTTGAGCTTACACTGAAATGTTCAGATGTTTTAGCTTCTCCCACATAGTTTGATTTTTTTTGTTGTTGTTGTATAATGTAAAAAATTAGGATCTCCTGCTGAAAATTCTTTCACAGACAGCGCAAGGCATGGCAGCTCATTCCAGGATCCAGATAGTAGTGACTTGATTAGAAACGCTCAGTTTCTGTCCTTCTTCATCACAGATGGTCTAAACGCTTTCCTCTTCTTTTGTGATACTGTAATCTGTTAGCAGTGTAACACTGATTTCTGAGCCATGTGTGCTGCCTGTGACTGACAGGGCTCTGGTAGGAGTATTACTGTGGGGAGCACTGGGAGGTTTTGTACGAAGTTTTGCCTTGCAGCATGAGACTTGCTTTTTAAAGTGTTGCCGGAAGCTTTTACTCAGCCAATAAAGAGCAAAAGGATTGACGCAGGAATTGCTGAAGGCCAAGGCACGGGAAAAAATAGTAGCTATCAGATGAAAGGCAGAAGCATCTACAGAAGAATGGTATGTAAAAGAGCGATATAGGTAGAGGATGTGGTTAGGCAACCAGCAAAAGGCAAATAAAGCAACTAGCACCAGCACTGTTTTTGCAACTCTCTTGCGGGATTCAATCTAGGAGAAAAGGCATATCTGGTATTAATAGCAATAAGTAACACATGTTTATATAGTTGGTGCTGATTTCTGGAGGGCTCTGAGAGTGTTAACATTAATCAGTCTAAATGCGTTAGTGACCAAAAAAGCAAAATGGCTACAAACCAGAAAAACAAATCAGTTTCATAATTTTTTTTTCCTTTTCAACAAAGTATTTCCAGTGCAGAGCACATTCTCTTTCCCTTATAAATCACATGGGAACTTGGTTTAGACTAAGATTTGAAAGTACAATGGTTAATGTGTTAGCTAATGTTTGTTAATGTCACATCTTTTAATCCTGATGTTGATGAGATCTTAATGTTTAAAATTCAAGGTTATAACTTCTGAGTTTAATAGGGTCATAATAAAGGGGAAAAAAAATCCCTCAGGAAAGCATGTTCACCCCCAATTAAGCTAGTGAGTCACAAGCATGTGCTTAAGCGCATAGCTGAATTTGTATTGCTAATATGGGCTGAGTTTATGGAGTTTTTTACTCGTCTGTGCATATTATGAGGTAAAGGTTTTGCACTCAAGAATTAAGATTTCGATCAGCATGACAGATTTTGGAAAACTGGACACTTTACTGCTTGATCATAGCTTACCTGCTTACGAGCATGACCATGTTCTTCCGCTGGCATGTTGAATGTACTTTTGTATAATGTTCTGGCAATAAGAAAATAATAGGCAGAAATGACAGCTAAGGGTATAATATAGAACACTAAGAAGCAAACCAGAGAGTGAGCTTCCTGCAGTATCTTCTCAGATACAGGATAGGGGGCACATGCCTCAAAAGTTACATTTTTCTCAGGATTAGTAAAAGAATACAGATCTGAAAAAACAGCTTCTGGGACAGCAAATATCATGGAGACAATCCAAACACATCCAGCTTTACAGCAGGTCTTCAGGAGCGCGTCGGAAGTCTGCAGTTCCAAGGGCTTAACGATGGCTCTGTACCTAAAAACAGCCAACATCAGAGTGTCAATAAGTGCAGTAACAATGCAAGCACTGATAACGTAAACTTCCTGAGGATAAAACCATCCCTATTCTCTCTAAACTAAGGTTGGCAGAATCATCCTGGAAATTAATAGAGATACAAGCTCTTTATAGTTAAGATTGAATTGCAGAAAATAATTGTAAGCATGTATTTAAATTCTACGAAAATGATGAATTGGCTGGCAGGACTTGCCATGGAAGCCTTCCTAAGTAAAGATGCCTTCTACTGTTTGGAATAGAATCAGTAAGGGGGTCATCTCTAACGTACTTTTATGGAGCTTCATAGAAAGGTAATTGAGGAAATTAGCTTGCAAAACTTGTAAAGGGATGAAACTGGTTGACTAGTTTATAAATACACGAAATTCAAGCATACACACTGTCCCTTTCTTCCATGTTCTTGAGATCCCAGCTGAGTGCAGTGATCTCACTCAAAGTAACGCTCAGGTATTCATTCATGTTTACAAAGTATGAGCTAACACTGTTGTTGATTCAAGCTCTGATGCTGCAGCATGTGAACTGCGTTAGACACATGAGAAAGCATCTGGGTAAATTTGTAGATGTGTGAAAAAGCGTGTGGAAAGGGGGTATGGAAAAAGGACAAACTGCCACAAAGATGAACTAAGCGCAGTAAACGACATACCATGCTCTCAAAATAGCGGGGACCCTTGTTTAAACAGACAGAAGATATCCCTCTGGGGGGGCATGAGACTAGCGTGAAAGGAAATGCAGTGAAAAAGGAGCCAGAGTGGAATAAGACTACTAGTAGAGTTGTACCGTTTTGCACCAGCTGAGGATCTGGTCTGCTCTTTCTCCTCTAGGCAAATTTAAATTAAAAGCTGCCCGCTGGAGTGTTATTTATTAAATAAATACCGTTTTACTGACCTCAAGCTTTTCTAGCATACAGGAACATGATAGTCTGGGGTTGTGCTAATGACTGATATTTTGAACTTCTTAAGTAAATTTACCATATAGTTACCCTGTGAAAATATTGAAGAGAGTGATTATATAACAGCTACTATAAGGAAACAAATACAAAAGCAAGTGTCTAGAGGATGGAGTCTGAACTGACCTCCTGCAGGAACAGGATCTTGGAGCTATAATAGCTAATCCAATAAAAACCATCAGCTTAATATTCAGTAATAGTCCAAAAAAAGCAAATAAAGCATTAAGAATTATTAGGAAAGCAATGGAGAGCAAAAGAGAGAATATTGTGCAGGTATCTATACCCCTTCTTCATGCAATTCATGAACACCATGTGCTGCTCTGGGCACCTCATCTCAAAAAAAAAAAAAAATACGAAGGAGGGAATATAATGTGAGCAGCCTGGAGAGGACGGATAGGGATCACTGTCTCTTCCGGTAGAAGAGGCAGGGCCAACAAAGGAAGCCAGATGCAAAACAACAGGAAGCAGTTCTTTATGCAACAGGCATTAGACCTGTGAAAATCATTGCTAAACAAGTTCAAGAAGAGACTGGGGAAGGATCTAGGAGAGAAATACACTGAGTTGATTAGGTAGACAAACGTCAGCTCAGGTAGTCGTCTAAAGGCTTAGGGGATAGGAGGTGTGGTGTTGTATAGTTGCTGTGTTCTTATTCTTCTCTGCATGTCTTTCTTGCCTTTAGAAATCTGCTGGAGGCTGATTTATAAACCACTGCTGGAGGCTGGATACTGGCCTAGATGGACCCGTGACCTGATCCAGTATGGCCATTCCTACCTTGGTTGTTTTTTCACTTTACAGTAGCAGCAGCATTGTTTAGGATTTAAACTCTGAATACAGGACCTATTTGTTATTACATAGAATCCATGATTGCTGGCAGATTGCTGGCGTATGAGATGAGAATCTTTTTCTTTCTCAACACTAAAATTCATTTTGGCTCTTTCTGCTTCTTCATGCGCTCATGCTAATTGGACTGAAATCTTACATTAGTATTGTTCATTCAGAAAGGAGACGCTGAACACTGATTATTCAGCAACTCCTTCTGAAAACAGTCAGATGAGAGCTCTGATCCCGACTAACAGTGCTTTCATTGTAACCTGAGTTTAATTTCACAGCATCTGAGTTAACATTGCTCTGGAAAAGATGTAAGAACTCTAAGTACAAAGCAGACAAAATATTCAGACTGTGCCATATTAAACCTATATCACACTAAGTACTTGTCAAGCTGAAAATGAGAGTATTGCAGTAACCATCAAATTGCAAGTCTTGAAAGTTATTTGTCCCACAGTCTCATCTGTGAGATCTGTTGGCTTTTTACCCCATGTTACTCATTTTAGTTCTAAGATTTTAGAACCTGACTGAAGTGCATAAGAGTAAGAGGAAGGATTTCCACTCTCTCCAGTCATTTTGACTTTTCTGTTTTTCATCTTCATTGACTGCTTTAGTGCACCACTAGATAGCACCAATATACTGTCTTTTCCCCACCTTAAGCAATTTACCTTTTCTAGGCAACAGAGAGAAAAATCATATTGCACTTCAAACTGATAACAGGTCAGAATACTTTCAAAGAGTCTTTCTCGCTTCACTTCATTAAAAAGAACTTCTACACTTTTTACAAGAACATACATTATTAAATTAAATGGAAGAGGGGGGTTACTCTATTTCAATGCGCCATTTACCATTATGCAAAATGATAATTTCTGCTCTTTTATTAATTACTGACTTCACACCTGAGGTATTTCCTGGCAAATCGGTTGCACCAGACCCACCTGTCAGCACTGAGAACAGTCAGTGTGAACACTGATACTCCAACTGAGGTTAACTGGATAAAAGACAGCAGCTTGCACCCAATTCTTCCGAAGAGCCAGGTATCCACAACATACCGCGTTGCATCTACAGGCACACAAGTTAATAAAAGCAGTAGGTCTCCAAATGCCAGGCTGGTGATGAAGATATTTGGAACCGTCTGCATTGATTTAATCTTGAAAAAGACTTTGATGAGTATAGCATTTCCAAGGAGACCCACTGAAATGATCACAGCATATGTAACATAAATTGTGCACAGAATTTCTAATCCTGGAAAGGAGTCTTCAGTCCATTTTTCATTTGTGGTTTCATTATCAATGATTGATTTCAGTTCTGTACCATTTGTAGATGTACACGAAGTCTGATTAGATGAATGCAAGTATACTTGAGACATTTCTTTAACTGTTTCTTCTCCCCAGGCTGGACTTAAATTGATCAAAATTGGTTTAATATGTAGCTTGCAGCATATCAGCAAGGTCAATATAAAGGTACAGATTTGTGTCTGAAATTAAGATTCTTGTTGCACATTAACTACTTTCATCCCCTTCTGGTTCTCAAAACATGCTTGGGATAAATGCACATAGATCTAGTTCTGAACTGTGTGGGAGGTGGAGAATTTTTTTATTGGCTTTTCAGCTACTGGAGAAGAGAGGGAGGAGGAAAAAAGAGAAAAGGGATTTCTTTAAAGATATTAGCTGAAATGATCTTTTTTTCATAGAGCTATCTTGTGAATAAATACCATATTATAATTACTATTCTGTTAGGGTTTGCATATTACGTAGCAGATATTCCTTAATATTTTTCAAAATATTCTAAAAAGAAATCAAATGAAAACCTGAAATAGTTTTCTCTGTAATAAAGATAAATAGAGAATCTTCTCATTTAACATAAAACTCTACAATATGCCTTAATGTTAGATAAAAATATCTCAAAATATAGATAGCATTTGTTGAAAAAGCCATAGAGACAGTCTGTGCTTGTCTTTGCTCTGAGTTCTATCACAGTAATGCAGGGAGCTTTCAAAAAGCAATTTAGGATGGAAATTTATGGCCAAAATCCTGCTAGCAAACACTTACCTAAAAGTTTAGGCTTGTCCCTTGAAACCATCCCGTTGACTTCAAAGCCACAACTTACGCTGAAGTTTGAACAGGTCTGTAGACAGTTGCAGTACAGAGGCCTATTATCCTGCAATAAGCCCCATATTTATTGGCTTTGAATGGTACAATTGATGAATTAAATCTTCTGAGGGAAAAATAACCTTTTGTGATGCTATCTATCTCAATCACACATTAGTGCTAGGGGTTTTCTTATCCTTAGGTTAGTCAACAGTGAAATCTGAAACTCTGCTATGTGATGAACCCATGATTAACTTTATTATAAGCCAAAGTATGAGCAATATGACTTGCTGGTTAAACGTCCCGAGATTAAAGAAGTCTCATTTCTCATTTATAAAAAATGGAAGAGGGAGGGCTGCCAAAGGACTGAGTTTTGTGCCTTGAAAATGAAGATCAGTAGCTGGAATATTTTTTCCTCCAGATTGTTCTTCAGCTGTGACTTTAGAGTGGAGAACGTAGTCTGCTCAAATCATAAAAGCCTGCTCAAATCTTATAGCCAAGTTCCTTTATCTTTACCTACATACACACACACACAAAAATCAAACTTGTTTCATTTAGTCAAAAATCCTCTTCTAAGTACTGTGCATGAAAAGCCTCATGTACCCTCTCCCAATCCAAATCTTTGCAGGCACAGCTATGCCACAGTTATCAGATGTAGACCTACACTGTGGCCTGGTAGGAGAAGGAGTCACTGATAGAAAAAAGATGCATGGGTTAAAATTCTGATTACATTTTTCATTAGGTTCCTTTGGAAGAGAAGTTCTTGTCACGATCAACCATAATATGTCCTTTTATACAGGCACAGTGTGTAGGTTGCTCACAGATTTAGGTGCCTTAGAGGATGCCCGATTATGTTGTCCACCCACACTGGCATAGTACTGCGCATTATATTGAATATAGAGTTCTGCAGCTGTAGCAGATTGTGACAGCTAAATGTCAGATAGTTACATAAAATGTTTGGATTTTCTGTAAAGGAGGAGTAGGGTATCACCAAACATTGGGAACTAATTGCTATCCACCGAGTGTTGAATACTCAAGCATACTGAATGAAACATCAGGTATGTGTATAGCTAAAACTGGAATTTAGCTGGAATAAACTTGTTACTTGCCTTGAATTGCAATAGAGGTTGGTTGATGCAGCAAAGTTCGGGCAGCAGCCATATATCTCACCTCCCACAGTCCCAGAGCTTTCAGACCCGTCAGAGAGATTTGGGCTACCAACATGAAATCTGAGGTTCCGTTATCCTGCCAGTTGATCATTTTGTATAACAGGATAGGGAACCCAAACTGCTCTCCCTCTCTGAACGAGATAATCCAGAGGAATGGAGACTTTTGACCTGTGGGATGCTCCCAACACTTGGTTTAGGGGGATATCTAGGTATGAAGGTAAAGGTAACATCAGATGAAAGCCGCCCAGGAGAAGGGCAAAGGTCTAAAACTTTGTTTACTCCTGATAGTTTATATGCTGTTTATTCAGACTGGACCTGAATCTAAATATCTGAACTTGAATGCTTGGTCTGACGCTTCACACTATAGAAACCTGCATTACCTGGAAACACAGATATGTTTCTACTGCTCTTGCTCTCTGATATGGCATGGTACATATTTCTAACCCAGGATTTCACATCAGGATGCAATTCTACTTATTTTTCTCTTTCTTCTAAAAGACGGTATTTTTCCCAGCTTTCTGCCTCTTTGGTGGAATCTGGCAGAGAGAAGCTCCCTCGTTTCTCACAGATTCTTCATGCAGTGCTTGTAATACTGCAAGCTTTAGCAAGCCAGCCAGGTTCTCTCTTTGTAGAGCATAAGATATTCTCTTAATCTATTGTTAGGAGGTGAAAAATATTATTTTGAAAAAGCACAGAAAATGGCACTCTAGACTCAAGGAAATCCAGGAACATGGAAGGACAGATAGTAAACAACAAATATGCAATTTGTTTATGCTGGTAGAATTTCAGTGTTTCTGTTCATCAGTTCTTGTATGTTGTTCTTAGGTTTCGTGGAGCAGATTGCCAGAATCAGGCAGGAGAAAATACACCACATTTTTAACATAGATCCCAATGGTTTTCAGTTGTGAAAATCCAGGTGAAAAGGAAGAAAATGGCATTATTATTCTAAACAGTAAACAACTCTAAGGCATTATTTTAGAACTCTTGTCTTCCAGTGTTATGAGAAAAGCAATTTGAGTAATTCTGACTATTATTTAAAGTACTGTGCCTCACAGAAAATGAATGTTCCTCCTGAACTCCATATTGCAAAAAAATACGAATAAAACACTCAGGAGTATATCATTTAGTTGTATTTTTTAATGCAAATGTGCTGTTTTAATGCAGTGTGATTGCTGTCTTAAGTCATTTCTCTGCACTGTGTAGTGTCACCCACTCAGAAAAATTTCTTTCAGAACCGTTTGCTCTGCACCAAACCAAAACATGGAGAAAACAGCCAAAATTTTAACTCCTATTAAAGAAATTAATTTGCCAAAATGGTGACTACTTTGTGTAGCACATTTTCATTATTTCAATACGCACTGGTCCCGCGGAGTTGATTGTTGTTTATACAAATATGTTAAAATGCTTAATAGCCCAGGTGGTAGGAGTACAGAATTGATACACAATAAACTACAGTTATATTAGCCAGCCTGTTCTTTTTTTAGGATTATTTTAACTCACTTTCTTAAGTCATTATTGGCATTGTTTATACATAAAACTACTTAGTTGTCTTAATTTTTCTTTTATGTCTCAAACTCATTTTCAACCATTGCTTTAACTGTCTCTCCTAGCAATTTTGCCATCTGTTTATTGCTGGCTGATACATCTTTCTGTCTCTCCACTGAGAGAACTGACATTTATGTTCTTGTGGTGCTAACAGCAGAGAGATTCTGAACAGCTTGTCTATCCTAATACATGGAGCCAGTCTTGGGATTTTGGTAGGCTCTGTGTTGCCACATCCTCTCTTTAAAAGATTAAGACCTCTTTTACAGTTGACTCGGATTGCTATCCACTTGCCCACGATGAAAACTCAAAAGAAGCCCTGACACTCAGTCGAAATGATCGCAGAGTCCTTGGATGCCTTGTGCATGCACCATCAAAGAGATATCAGTCCTAAATGCAATGCTGAAAGAATGGATCGTACGTACTGATGCAGTGCATCAAATTGTGAAGAGGGTTAAGAGAATGCATCCAGCCAGGAGATGGAGACCATGCAAGCACTGTGGTAAATTGCGAGCTTCGCTGGGTGACTACTGATGGCACTAGTGCCCCAGAGCAAAGCTTTTCACGCTGCATTTCCCGGGGTGCTGGAGACAGGCATTCATCGTCATTTTAGACTGTTCATGATAGAGCAGGACACTGCAGTTGGGTTGCCACACACACATCCTTCTCACTCCTTGAGTTAGAAAACTTATTTGAAGTTCAGTAGTCTGCCTAGAACAATGTAAATCCTTCCGTTGCAGGACTAAAAATCCGGCAAAACTGAATAGCCTTTCTTTCAGGTTATCTTCTTTTGACATAAAGGTAAAGGAGGGTTTTCTCCTTCTCCCTCAGGAAGTTCTACCCTGGAGCCCTTTAACAACTCCAGGTATTAAGCTAGGGTCTGCAGCTATAACCATTATTATGTTACCTAAAATGCCTTTTTCTTGCTAGCGTTTTCTAAACTGGCTTTGCTACTGGCATAAAAATAATGGAGGTAGGAGAACATGCATTTTTGTCCTTTTTCTCTGCCAATCCTTCCTTTTCTGTGAGCCTCTGTTATACTTAGGTCGAAACTCTGAATTTTAATTTCTTTATTCTCATTACAAGTATGCAGTATTTCTTGCTATTCCTTTCCTGGTTCTCTTGGTTCTCTCATTTTGAACACTTCACCTTTGTGCTGGGTAAAGGAATACATGCTGTAGAGACAGTCTGTCAGGGATGGGACTGTATAATTGCATTGTCTGTATAATTGCATTGGCCTCCTGAGTTGCAGTTCGAGTATCTTCTGTTTAAGTGGAAAATGCTAATAGCATGACAAATAATGGGAAGATGAGAGGACAGAGTGTGTTATAACTCAGGACAACAGTGAGAATGAATGACTGATGGTTATTTGGTGGGCTCTGTAGCTCATGTGACTGTTTCCAGTCCACTTTCTAGTATTCAGACAGGCCGCTGTTAAATCGGAAAGGTCAAAAACTGAATGCACATCCAGAGTGAGCTCTGCTGTCAGAGACAGCAGTCCATGTTTAGAGCAAATTACTCCAAAATTTAGAGCTGTTTCCAGTTCTGCTTCTGTCTTACTGCATGAACTGAAATGAGTCATTTCCATGTGCTACATCTGAGTCCCTCTCTAAACAGAGATAAGGTTATTTCCCCATCTCTTCAGGCATTCATTTTCTAGCTGCAGAGTATCAGGAAACAATGAGGAAGGTTGCAGAAGGCACTGCCCTATGCTGTGTTTCTTCAGTTGTGAACACAACAGCTTGGTGTTGGTGGCTGTCAATCTGATGTTATTCACTGCTAAAATTAAGCAGGAATATATTGTCTATACTGTATTTTGATTTTTTTTAACCATTAGCCAGTGTCCTCTGCACTTGGAGACAAAAGTTATTGAGCTATTAAATAGGAGAGGACACTTCAGCAACGATTTACTTGGCTATGTGACATTCACAGCAGAGTCTAACCACTTATTGTCAAAGACCACCTGTTTATGAGAAAAATACATTGTATTACTATCAAATTTATCTCACTCTCACCTGTGCAGAGCTTGATTCTAAACCAATGGCAGATGGAGTCGTACAGACACTGAGACTGGGGATATAGTGTCCTGCAGTAATGTTTGATTAGAACTGTGTCCCTGTACTTGGACCCGAAGATGAGTTATCCAGCTAAACTTTCAAATGCCGCAAGAGTCACCAGCATATCTAGGAGCAAAAATAATGCCAGCCTACTCCTTGAGTGTTATGAAGATGAGGTGGAAGGCCAGTTTGGATGAGCTGTCAGATGCAGCGATCCCTGATTTAGCAGCAAGGCTGCTATCTTGTTGGTTAAAGCCTGAGAAAAAGTCTCTGATTTTTTTACAAAGTCTAAACCCAGATTATTCAAAGGAGTTAGTGGCACTTAGTGTAATTATGTGACAGGATCTCAAATGTGTTCACTGATCACTGGTTACAAATTCCTTTTATCCTATTTTTCCATTCTTGCATCCCATTCCAGCCTCCTTTTCCAAGTTTCCTGTGCCAGTTTCAGTATGAGAATTCAGAATGAAATACTGGTATCATTTCTTATAAAAAAGAGAAAAATGAATATTAAAACACATCCTTGAACTTCTCCTATAATAGAAACGATAAGGGAATGAAATAATAGAGCAAGAATAATTCCTCTGGGCATCCTTGAAACTCTCAGTGATACATTTAATTTAGAACCATTAGATTGCGATTATATGCTAAATACTTTCTGATACTTAAAAGCACAGAGTATTGTGCATTAAGACTGAACAATCATCTTACGCAATAGGTAATTATCTTCCCCAGTATTTTGATTATTAATCTCAAATAGTTTCCCAGAATGACATTTTTTGCAGTATCTCAGTAATAATTGCCTTCTAAATTTAGAAAGAATTTTACATCTTTACATGTATGGGTAACCATTACTGTATATTCATAAACTGTGAGAAGAAAATTTAAACAAGCTTTACTGACCTTTAACTGTCATCCAGTGCAATATTTATCCATCACATGGTTATTAAAGTGCTGTAAATATATTGAGCTGGAATGCGACTCTAGGCCATTTGTCCGTGCAGGGAATAAGAAACCTCTCTAGACCCTTATGTGAGCTGCCTAGACCTTGGATCTGCATGCACTGACTTACCTGGTACAAAGGCTAGTACAGTTTTGTGCTGGTTGGTCTAAATAACAATGCAGGAGTGGGGAGGGCTCTGTCCCTCTGATTCTTCGCAGCTGCAGCAGTGATGCAATTTTACTATCGTCTTTTGTTTCTTTTGCCCATAAGCGTTGTCTAAGCTATTGCTAACAACCCACTGATATTTGACATCAAATAATTGTCTTCATAAATATATATACTTTCAGAAAATCTTCTTTCATCAGTTCAAAATAGAGCAAGTGTTTTCTTAAATAAGCAATTTAGGAGTAACTGAGAATGACCTAGAAATCAAAGGAGCTTTTAGATTGCTGTTTCTCAGAGAGTGAACAAAATCAACTGATACAACCAAAAACACAGTAAAGAGGATTCAGTTGTATTGACAACACACCTCAAGCCTTCAGGTCACATTCCAAGCCAGAACAGTGGAACTATTCCTGTCACTTAAAATTAATAGGATGTGAATCACAAGTGCAGAGCAATTTTTTATTAGATTTGTCTTTGTGAATGTCCTCACCCTGTGAAAAACATCAATGCACAATTCTGTGACAGAATGTCAGCATAGATATGTTGGAGAAGAGCAAATGTAATGGTGCCAGCACAGGAGATATTATTTCAGCCCAAAGAAAATTACACGTCTTCATTCCAGCTGACAACCTAAACAATGCCATGCCTCAAACGTAAATGATACACTGTTTAGCTGGAAAAGCCATTAGACATATGATGGATAGTGGAAGTGAGCTAACTGCCTTCTTGGAACAAATAGTGCTTTGCATTTTGCATAAGCGAGTTGACAGGTTTTTAAAAATTTACTTCCAGATTTTGCTTTTCAAATAGAAAAAAATCAATAGCAACAGCTGAGATTTGACATATCTGCATGCCATGCGGCTTGCTCTTCTTCCCACTGTTACACCTCCAAGATGGGAAACAGCCTGAGTGATCTTCCAGTCATCTCCAGTCATTTCTCAGCAACCTGATAAGTCATAAGTATTCCACCATCTTTCTTGCTGCTTGTCCAGCTTTGATCGAAATCTTTGTTCCTCCTAATCATTTAAGCATATTATGAGGATGTTTAGCAAAAACTTTAGAAAACCAGAGTATACTTTTGTGTTTTATCAGGAGTGAAATAAAATAGTCACAATATGCAGGAGACTAGGCCAGTCTCATGTTATTCTCATATTGATTCCACTTTGCTGTCATTTTATTTTAAATTAGAGTCTTAGAAAATAGAGTTGGAAGGACCTTCAACAGGTCTTCCAGTCTATCCTTTGCCCAAAGGCAAAATCAACTCTATCTAAACCAATTCTGGTAGATATTTGCCTAAGTGTTCTTTAAGACCTGCCTTGATGGCAATTCTGTGTGCTCCCTAGACCACTTATTCCAGTGCTATTTGTCCTTAAAATTAGAAGTCATTGCCTAATGTCTAATCCAAATCTCATTTGCAGAGGTCAACCATATTACCTTTTGTCCAACTGCACAAAGAAGCAGAGCGGTGAGAGTCACACCAGGGTAGTACAGAAAGAAACTGGATGAGATTGTCAATCCACAGAGGCTTATTGACATCATATCAGAGACAAACTGATGTATAAGGGACCCAGGGAGAATAAAGCTCCAGTTCTTCCAAAGGCCTCCCAGCGTAGCCCTCTTCCTTACCCTCACAGCACACCACTGGGGTGCGTAGCAGCCAGGTTAGACGTGCAAGGGGAGTCAGGTGAAGCTTTAGCACGCAGAACTATGCGGCAACACTGTGCTGCTGAGCCTCTCGCATGGCCATGGGCACTCCAGCACCATGACCCAGCATCTCATGTCAAAGCAGGGAAAACTTGTACTCCGTAGCAGACTGTGGAGCAAAGAATCAGTATTCTCAGTGCTACTGAAAATAAAATACTCAAGCAGAGGATGATAGGTCAAGAATCTGACATGTTGAACTACATTTCATACTAAATTTCTTCTTTATTAAAAGCAATTTCAAATTACAAACCAATGAGTACTAGGTGAAACTCGTTTGCCTGTTTTTATTGCTAACGTTTCTCCCATAAAGCCAAGGACCTGAAGGCTATCTGACTAATTTCAAGGAGGCTGGCTGTAGCTACAGTACTCTGAAACATTCATCTTCTACTAATTATCGTGTGGGAGTCATTCACAGAATGAATGAACCTTGTATTGCACATACGAGCTCTAAAACATTGTTCCATTATATTTTTTTACTTCTCTATCATAAATACAGGTTAGTATTTTACTATATTAGCAATCATCAAGAATCTTTACCTGAATGATACAGAGAAAGGCATTCAACATTGAAACTAGGATTTGTTGAGCAGGCAAGTTATTGATTCAAACACATTTGTTGAAAAAAAAGCCCCTCTTCAGTGAGAGAGGAAAGTTAAGTCTCCCATTCCTTAGGATAGTGCGTTTCTTTTGAATGTGATCAAAATCCATCCTTCACAACTATGGAACTTATCCAACTCGCACTGTAGTTACTCAAAAGACTCCTGCTAATATTGCCTATGAGCTGTGATCAGGTCACAAACAAAAGGAGGAAGGGGTTTAATACACCAGCCAGCATATGTCGAGCAGTACTATTCCAACCTGTAGCACTGTGGATTTGTGATCTTTCTTACGAAACAGAGTTTACCGAGTGCTGTATTCACAGCAAAGTATTGCTAAAGAGCAATTTTTTTAATCCCCACCTCCAAAGATGGTGGGATTTGGTTTGGTGGGTTTGTTCTGGGTTTTTGCAGGCAATGTAATCTCAAACCTTTACTGTACACATGGATACCCATTAGAGACGAGAACTTAATTTTTTTTGATTCCATATTCCATTTGAAGGTATAGAGCAACATTTTCGAACATTTAATTAGGCATCTACATCTCTCTTTAGAATTCTAAATCCAAGTCAGCAGTGCCAGCGCATCTGAAAATAAAAACATAAAACTGAAAGAAATCTCCTGAGAAGTCAATTTTCTCAATACATAAGCTGATCAAAGTCCATTTTAAAGAAGTAGAGATACTAATTGAGAAATCTAGACACCCATTCCTGAATGGTCAGCTAACAGGCTCAAAATTATGACTCAAAACAGAGTATTACAGATACTACGGTTTTGTCCCACATTTCAAAAAGGGAAAAAGGTTCTGAAGATAAGTATCGGATGAAAAATGAAGCAGAGGGATGACAGAAGGGTAAAAAAGAAGAAAAATAAAAAAAGATACGCTACAAGAAGGGCTAATGATGAGGAAGAAAATGCTCCTGTTTAACATGAGGGCTGATCTTGGAAACCCCCTTACTTGGGGACCAAGTAAGTTCTTATGTGGTGAGTAATGCTGCTCCAATGAGGCCCAGAGTTGAATCACAGGAGGCTTTAGCTCTGTAATTGTCTTCAGAGTGATAATTGTACATTAAAAGTAATTATTTAGATGAATGTTTATTTCTACATGCCACAAAAGAGAAACACCATTAGATAATCAGAGGAAAACAAATTTGATATCAATGGAAAACTCTTGCTTTCTGTGGATAGTGCAGCTCTGTATCCATGGATAGTATTCTTCGTGAACAAGGATGTTTGGCCTCATCATCTGCTGGAGTTACAGGACGCGGGTTGAAATGAACTTCGGCTAAGGAAAATAATTAGGGAAAGTTTTCAGTGATTATAATTTGGTTTTACTTATTTATAAAGAAACCTGTCTATGCACAACTCACAGTTAATCTCAGTGAATTCAGCTATGCTTTAACTTCCTTGGAGAACTGACAAAAATCAGCATGTTTCCAAAAACAACTAGGAATGTTGGATGGTTAGGTCAGAACCCTTACAAAGCTATCCCTTTTGCAGAATATGGGCCTTCAACAGTTTCTCCTTCTTGGACGGCGAAATTTCCCGCTGAAATTATTCTGGAATAAATATGCTCACAGCTGGTCCTGTTAGGTTTTCTATAACCTCCAATATCTTTGCTCTTTTGGGAATGCAGGAGAGAGAATGCACTGTAGTGTTTCTTAGCTAGAAGTAGGTCCTGTGAGAGTGACAGCCAGCTGACACAGGGTGGAGTATCTTTTAGGTGCCTAATATGAAAGCTAAGCAGAGATTTCCCTTCCTTTTGGAAAAAGCCGTACTGGTATCTTAAGGGCTTTCGTATTTTCTTTAGTACAGCAAAAGCCATCTGTAACACAGACATTAACCCCCAGCTGAAGTCTGGCATGGAAAAAGCAGTAAAAGGTTTCCTACTTATTTCTGTTGTTTGGAATTTGACAGTCACCATATGGAACCTATTGAATTTTACTCTATCCAGTGCACACTGTTTTTCTTACCGATTCTAAAATTCCTGTCCAGAGAAATCCCAGGGAGGAAATCTGAACAATTGGAAGTTGAGCTTGTTCCATTAGAATTTAGATACTTCAGATTCCGGGGTGGTAATATGTGGTCTAAATGCCTTGGTGTAGATCTAACTGTTGCACCTGATGCGCTCCAATCTGAAATCAGAGAGTGGGAGGCTTACAAACAGAACTCTGTACAGGAAATTCTTCCTGGTGCATTAGGAAGAAATCACATCTCAATCTAGTAGAGATCAGGGAGAAGAAAGTTTTGTGCTTGCTTCTTGTGCCATCATTGTACCTGCCCTGAAGCAGTGGGTCTCTGCACAGCATGCTGCCCAGGTGAACCTTAGCACAATTCCTGCTGTTAAATTTTTTTTTTTTTTTTTTTACCGGCTCTGTCACACTTGTGCAGGTGGGCTGGATTTCCAGCAATTCAGTCCTCTCTTTCCCCTTAGGGACCAAGGCCAGTAATATTGCTTTCTATAAGGTCACACCAAAGAAGACAGGAGGTACAGAAGGGAGAGGAATCACAGCCTTTCCCTTTTTGCATCATATGGCATAAAGCTGGCTGATGCTTAGGGGAGAACACTCTGTGTGCTACTTAGATTGCTCTTGCTGAATTCCCCTAGAGCAGATGGAAAACTATGTATTTCTCAGGAGCACACAAGGCACAGGATTGCTATGTGTAGTACATATGTGTTAATGCAGGATTTTTAGTCTGGTTTCCTGAAGAGAAAAGACTCAGCCAACTGGACTAGCTTCTCCTTTGTGAGACCCACTTTTTATTTTGACTAATTTGTAGAGGCATAAAGGCCTGAAGTCATTCAGTTTTTCCACATTTCTGTAAAAAAAAGAAAAAAAAATCAACATTCAATTACAGGAGAGACTCAAATATGGGCTTGCTCTGGTGAAAGGCTTCAGTATGAGCTTACCAATTCTACCTTTCATTTTCCCTGGCGTTGGCCAGTCATCACAGGGACAGCCCAGAATGAACCACAGCACATGTTGCTTCTTGCCCAGCCAGTAAATAGCAGCATCTTAGAATAATTTAGGTTGGAAGGGACCCTTGGAAGTCTCTTTCTGGAAGTCCAACCCCTGGCTCAGAGTTGGATCAGGTTACTCAAGCACCTGTCCAGCTGACTTTTGACTCTCTCTAAGGAGAAAGGCTCTCTTCACAGACTCTCTGGGTCACTGTCACAGTATTTAACTACCCTCATTTGAACAATTTTTCCTTGTGTCTAATGAGAATTTCCCTAGCTGCAATGTATGTCCATCGCCTCTGGTCTTCCTGCTGTGCACCTCTGAGAAGAGTCTGTCTCTCCTCTATAACTACCCCGTAGGTAGCTGAAGACAACAATTAAATCCCCCTTAGCCTTCTCTTCCCCAGGCTGAGCAAACGCAGCTCCCTCGCATAGAAGAATCAGCTAACATCATTATGTCAGAGAGTCTGCACAGGTTTCTGAATCTTAGCTCTGTGTATGTCTATTAAGATTGGAAGGCCACCGAAAGTGTAGCTCACATAAGGGAACACTGAGTTGCATGTACAGAATTAGAGAGCAGACTGAAATCTCTTTGAGAAATCTACATTTTTGTACTGCGCTCTGTCATCCCTCCATCATATCATATAGGCAGTTAATGGAAGAGTATAAGGGCCTAACATTTTTCCAATGCACGGTAGAAACAGTAGAAAAATATTGAGGGAAGCCCCATACCTTTTCATGTAGAATGAAAGTGACATCAGCAGCAGGCCAGGACTTATGAGTAAAGCTAAGCAAAACCCTGTAAGGCTTACCAGAATAATTATTCGGACGAAGTCTCCCCCAGCAAAACTGTATTCGGCTCTGCTTCAGTACATCTTCCTTCATTAGGCAATGAAACACAAAGATAAAGAACCCTAAAGAAGTAAGAAGAGAAATTCACATGTTTTGAGATTGATTCTCTAAACTGTTGCCCCTTTTCTAAACTCCTTGTATGCCATTCAGTCCCCTGTATGTTATGTATGGGCAGAGAGGTGGTCCCTGAGCCGGTATCAAGTTGGCCCAGAATTGCACTGAGAGCCATTTGTGCACATGAAAAGGTAATGGAAAGAGCTTTTTGCAGACTTGGTGTGAGAATAATCTGCAAGTCACTGGAGATTCTCAAAATCATGTTTATGACCAAATGAAAAGGATTGTCCCAGCTCCTGGAAAATCATTTATTGGGGCCCATATTTCAAAAGCATGAATTCATGCTTTTAATGGTAATATCTAACACAGCAATGCTAACTAACACCACTATCATTCCACTTCAGCTGAGCTTTCCTATTAAAATAGCTACAGTAGAATGCAAAAAGCTATATGAGCTCTCCTCTTCCCCCATGCTTAATTACATGGCATTACAAATGTATTTCTATTCCATAGTGCAAGATGGTTGTATTTGTAGCAGTATCCTATTCATAAATTACCTTGCAAGGTGTTAAAAATGCTGAAGAGGTACAAGAAAAATATCCTCACTGCTCCCCAGGCAAAAAACACAAAGCCCCATGTTAATCCCAGAAGGAACATCAAGCTGAAAGCACTTTTGAGGTCACGGAGAAAACCCTGTTTCCAGAATCTGGATCTATTTTGTGTCTTTGATTTCATGGAGTGGATTTGGAGAAGAACAGTGATGAACATGACCGTATTCATCAAAAACATTAAGAAGAAATAGGCCACAACGGAGATGTAAAACACCGTGTTCTCTTGAATCCAACAACTGCAAAAAAGGGAAGTATGCATTTAATAAGGAGCTCTGTGAGCGCTGAAACTAATGAGGCCTGGTTTCCAAAATAACTCTCATATATGGTTCTGTGATACCTAGTAAGGGACTTTCCCTTAATGCCCGTTACTTTCCCCCACTAAGGACATTCATAGAGTCTCTCCACTTGGCTGCCTTTTTTTTCATGCATGCTTTAGAAATTTAATGTCTTCAAGACTTCAACATTTCTGCTGAATTCCGATGAAACTGGTCATTGTTTCCCAAATTAATAACACACACACACACACACACACACGCACACAGACGCACACACGCAAAGACACACTGCCTTAGGAAAACCAAGTTAAATATGACCTAATCAAGAGCCTAATTAATAGTAGAGCACAAAGACAGGCACTGGTTAACTTTTCCTCAGACAGCAGTTAGTGAGTTTTGCTGCCTTTTTGCTAGAGAGTTATAACAATTTTCCCTCTGAGGTGTCATGGCTATGACATCATACTATCTGATGGTCTAAAATTCAAATCGTCCAGGTAGTCTTTACTGACAAGGGATCATATTGTGCTAAAGAGCAGGGAAAAAAAAGTAAATGGAAGTGTTCTGTGCTATAAAGTGCTTTAAGAAAAGGATGAAAGAGCTCAATGTTTTCCCACTGGAAAAGAGATGAGGTTGAGATGATTAAAATGAAGAATTTAAAATGATGAGTGACTTCTTAATGATTAAAGAGACAGAGCGATGTGAATTAAAGTTAAAAAAAAAAACAACAAGCAAACATGCAAAATACTAGAACAATTATTCTGCCTCTAGGTTCTACTGGAAATCTAGAACATGGCGGAGTATATACAAATGTTGCATCAAACTGAATTAATCTCACGTAACGCAAGAGAAATTTTCCAGAAAGGAAAAATGGAGTTGACACACTCGGTGACAAAGTATGTAGGGACATAACACTGGAGGAGCCCCTTTCTGTCCTCAAATCCAGTCTCTGAAGTGAGAGTTATTCCATGTGGTAGACATATAGTCCAAAAAGATCCACTGAACCGTAAGGAGAGGGTTAAGATGGCGGGAAAAAAGACAAAAGCAAGAGAGAAGATATTAATTCTAATTATTTCTTCTATCTGTAAGATACTATGGTGACCATCAAAAAGCTTAAAATATACTCACAAAGAGCTGAATGGATTGTTCTTAGAAAGTGATCCATTGCCATAGAAGTCTTTATTTATAATGAGTACAATACTAATTACAATAGCTGGTATTCCTAACATGGAAGGCAAGAGAAGAGAGATATTTAGGTTAAAAAGATAAAATGGAGAATATGAAATGCTGTCAGATAATCTCTGATGAATAATTACAGCAGTCACGTACATCTTGGGATCAAACTCTACCCTTAAAGCTTCTTTTGAAATGAGTGTAATTAAATATGTGGCATAGCAGGATCAATGTGCTTATTTATGTAAATTACAGATGAGTAGGCATAAAAATATCTGTGTTTGCAAAACGTCTGTGAGTGTTCAAACATCTCCAGAAGGGCTCCAAGCTGGTAAAATAAACCCAACTGATTATTAGGAAAAGCAGGGTGCAAAAGATAAGCAGATTGCAGCATTTTCCATTAAGCTCTGATAGAGACAGACATTTTCCAGCCAATGTCTGATCATTCTCCCCTTCCACTCATTTCCTGTTTGCCATATATCTTTCAGTTCTGGCTTTTCTGTTTAGAATGACTGCCACCAATAATGCCATTGCAGATGGCTGCACCTGAGAACAATTACGTGCAATATTAAATCTAAGGAGAGAGATCATTTGCTGCACAGTAATCAAACACAAGCAAACAACATTTTAAACCAACATCTAACACTACCCAAACAATACAGGCCAAATTCTGCTCTGGGTCACTGCCTCCAATACCTTTTCTAACAGCTGAGCCAGCATATTGGGTCCTTTTTGCTATGTTTCTCCCTAATAAGTCTCTGATGCCCAGCGCTCAGAGTAAAGGTGAATGGGGTCTGCTGCCAGTGAAGTCCCCACGTGAGCTATGCATGAAAGCCAAATTCCCCCCTGCAGGGAAATTATGCATAGTATGGCAGCTAAGGACATTGAGCCTGGAGGGGAAGATCAGAATTCTCGCTGAGTATCAGCGGTATACAGACAAAGGCTGTGGTCAGAGCTTCGTGCTCTCTCAGGCTCACCCACTAATGAGAACTGCCATCATAAACTGGAGTAGGGAAAGCAGTTCCTTAAACCCACTTTTCCTTGCACATAACTCTACAGGGAGCAGCATGCGCTTTCTGCTAATGTCTCCCTTAGCAGAAGAAGCTTAAGCTGGACCTATTTGAGGAAAGAATCCATCCTTAAGGCTTGCAGCGTGCACCACGTTTCCACAGGCTCAGTGTCCTAGCTTACTTTTGCCAATATGAACCTATTTTAGAGAAGATGATGAGCACAGAAGTCAAGAAAAAAATCCACTTACTTACCCCACCCAGCAATGCAGAATTTTAGGATGTACTTTGGGATGTAAACATTGAAAACTTTGACAAGAGCCAAGTACATGTGAACAGACTCCAGGCACATCCATGTGAAAGCTGCAAGCAGGAAGTAGTGAAGGAGTGCAGCCACAGTGATACAGAGACCAGGCTTGTTGAATGAAGACAGCCAGGAATTGACCAGGAAGACCAAGTTCACCATCAGCATTGCAGCACAAAGATTTAGCAGAATTTTTGAAGGATTGTCTCTCCGCAGCTTTCTAAAAAAAGTGGAAAGCAACAAGGTTGTCATTGAACGAGTTGCAGTGGGTACATTCTCTAACACAAGATAAGACAAATGTGCACTCAGCGTGTTTTAAATGGGCTTCCTGTAGTGTAAGGTGTGTCTACATTAGTGTTTTAGATCAAATCACTAGTATATTTTTGAAGCAAATCTTGTGCACTGAAAAAGAAGACCTTGCATATTACCTGGAAGAACTGCTAGGTAGAGAAGGCAGACTTAGCATTGTCTTTTCACTAGTCCTTTAAATATTATTTGTTACTGCAATATTATTGTATTATGCAAGCACCTAGAGTTTACCTAGGACTAGGGCCCCATCATGCCCGGAACTATTAGTACACACAGTACGGAACAAAAGGACGAAACACAAGAAAGACCAAGAGCGACAGAACAGGAACATAAGTATCCCTATTTTACTGTTCATATCATCCTACGTACAGTCTATATACAGGGAATATTGCAGACTCCTGATATGATATCTTACCCATATGCAGGGGTAAGTTCATGAAACGACAGAAATTTAGGAAAATAAAAATTGCTGAACAGTTCTGACTACTGCACGTCCTAAAGCGTGAGGATATGAATCTCTCTTATTTTGCTATAGTCACAGGTAAAAACAAAGCAACATTTTTATTTCAGATCTCACTCTTGCTTCCTGTGCATCACAGCACCAAGCATTACTGAACATTCTGATAGGTATTGCAAATTCATTATCACTAAAACATTAAAAACAATACAAGAAAGAGCATCAGACTTACTCAAGGGCTAGATACGTCACCAGTGTGATACCCAAAAAAAGGGAAGAAGCACCACATCCTGCATAGCTTACCAAAGTTAATATATAATCATTTGTGGTATCTATCTCTGTCCGGGACAAGTCCTAAGTTACAAAATAAAGAATCACAATTTTTAGCCATAACAGATAAAGAAAATTGCTTTCCATATTTTCACATTGTTAAAGAAACCAATTTCTATTCTGCTTATGGTTAGTTTTGGAGGGTTTCTATGACTATTTTCATATGCTTCTTACTGTACAGTCCTATAGAATATCCAAACGAGTCAAAATATGTAGTATTTAAAATATCCAGTACTTAGTTGTGAAGTTAGAAAAGCTGCAGTCCAGAAATGCTCACAGTGAGCATTCCAGTATCTCACCAGAATTATTCAGCTGGGAACTTGCTTTGCAGGAGTTTGTTTCAATGGCAGTTGCCAAGCTTGAGGACTGCACAAACATGTTAAATGTCTTGGAGGGTAGGAGAATTCTCCAAGTCAAAAATCCAGAAAGTGTCACCCTGCAAAAACCATCAGATAGACTGGGCCCTGCTTCTCCACAGTTGTTCCCAATAATGTTATTGACAAAATTTTTGTGTTTCCTGACACAGTTTCTCTCCTATTTTGTGAGACTTTGAACCTCAAACTAGAAGCCTTCCTCTCTGGGATACAGTAGAATTTGTACTGTTTAATATTTGTAAATAGGCTTATTACTGAAGTGAAGGTATAAAAGAAATGTGACCTTAAACTCAGACTGAATTCTATTTGCTGCAATTGAAAATTTATTAAGTCTAAAATCTATAACTTCTAAACTCCTTCCTGTAGGAGTCTCATTTTTACCACCAGAGAAGGCTTTTGTGCCTCTCTTTGAGTAGAGTAATGCTGACCTCTAGGGGAAGCTGGGCATATATTGAAGGCAAAGGGTACGTTGTATACTGCTGGGATTAGGCAATTTTCAACTATCTGCTCCTCAATTTACTTTGAATTTACCTATCACTTGGTTTTTGTTGCAGCCCATTCCCAAGCAGTTATCTCTGCACTCTCTTTTTTGGACATAAAGTTTTAGAGTCAGGTTTCTGTGTATTAAAATAATTGCTGCTTTTCTTTTAAACTTCCATTTCTGATGGAACGTTCATAAAATTTTCAGAGAGATGTAATATCATTAGTTGCTACTGGCAGGTAATTAAATGTATCACAGTATTTCCAAAACAGCAAATAACACATTAACGTTGATTAAGTTATACTGCAAGAGGTACAAACTATATCTGTAAAGTGAACTTGCATTAAAGCCAGTGATATTTAGAGGACTTTATACCTTAAAAATTATTATAACTGCTTTGTTTGTTGTTACTTATTTTAACAAAATCACAGATATCTAACAGCATGGATATAAATCTCCCTTCTCTCTCCAAAACTAGAGATTGCCTAGTGCCAAGGGACTTTTTCGGAGATGATTCATGAAGTACTTACCAGTAGGACTCCAAAATGGGTAAGGTGCTTACAAAAACAGATTGTGTAATTCATATCTGTATATTCCATTTCACACCCTGATGTATTCCAACCACCCAGTCCATCTGTGTAATAGAGAAAAAGGGATTTTTAAGCAGAGTTAGTCATGCTCAGTCATTTATAGTTCTGCAGCATGCAGAAAGTGTGAATACGAGCTGAAGTTAGTACAGATTGCAGGGGCATTTAGCAATACGCAAGTGAGATTTGACATAGGAACACATCTTATATAGTTGCCTGAGAACCTCAGAACTTGGATGAAAGCCTTTGGAGGAATGAAGAAATATTTAAAGTAGTTTACATGCCTGCCCAAAGAAAGCAAGAAGGTAAGCAGAAGTGTGCTTGACTAGATTACACTGTAGGATGTGGAAACTGCACAGAGAACAAGAAATGTTTACAGAGCAGAGGACAGGCAGAGTCCAGCATTGAAGAATCCAGATCTTCCCCAGTGAGTTTAAATTTATAACCCTATTTATGCGGCCTGAATGGCATACTCAGAAGCTAAACTTCTGTTTTTTTTTTTTTTTAATAAATTTCTAACATTGATAATTGCAGAGAAAACCTTTCCCTCGTGAGCTGAGTTAACCTAACAGACAATTGTCTTTGTGTATCTGTTCACTATCTGAGACCTATTCAAGGCTTGATGACAGCAAAAGTCCTCATTGGCTTCTCCGAAGTAACTCTGAGAAGTCATCTGATGTTTCTTTGCATTCTACTTTTTTCTTAGACTGACTTCTGTATTCATGTTGATGCACCATTACACATAATGCCAGACAAGCATCCCTTAGTAATAATACTGATTATTATATTAATTACTGATTACTGAGTATCGATATCAATGCAAACCAGCAATACAGAGCAGCCCAGTCTGAATAGGAGAGACCCAGAGTTTCAAACTGTATGTCAAGGAGCCAAAGGCTCTGCAAAACTGATGACAGAGCAAGTGTGGCAGCTCTGTAAACAACACTTACTGTTCTTCAGAAAGTCCCAAAAGACGCAGTGCACTGCTCTATTACCCTGAAAGCAGAGAAAAGGGATACTGTGACATTTATTCCATATGCTTGTACACTGTCTGCACTTCAAATCTAATCAGGATTTATAGTTAAGGCAGCTGGAGTTAACTTCCCCTGTATTGCTTGGCAAGAAAGCCCACCAAGGATGGCCTCTGTGACTGTTTGTTTGGTGGTGCTGCAGAGGGTCGTAGGTTACTGAAGATGGAGCCGTGTAGGGGCAGTTGGACACTTGGTCTTTGAGAACCTACTGAAATACCAGCGATCTCATCCACAGCTCTGAAAACTTGCAGAGGATCCCAATTTTTGCCTACCACTTCCCAATGGATATCCTGGGGGCCAATGATTTTTCCATTTTTACCAGTCTTTCTATACTTCATTTATTATCTGTTAATGCAAAAAAACTGACAAGCTGTCCAGCCTAGACTGATTCCTGTAGCTGATCTCATCAGTTTCATGTGGTACCTGAGATGTCATACCTAATTATTGGGAAATTCAAAAATTATCACTAGGACTTACAGTAACAACCTGACATTTTGCACCACAAAAAAAAAAAAAAACCTTTATTTCAGAATTTCAGTATTTCTGCTAATTACCATTCTGAAACCAGATAAGGCAGAAATGTAGGAGAAGATAGAGCTTGCCTGTAAGTTTCAAACAGCAGAATAGACTTAGTGGGTATTCATTGCAATGTTTGCTATTGGGGACATTCTAGTTTATTACTCATATTGCTACGGCAAACTTTCCCAAGGCACAGATTCATTTTCTTTTATTATTTAATGAAGTCTGAGAAGGCAGAGTTTACAGGAAATGACCTTAACAGATACGCTGTTAAGACTTGTGATCTGTAGACTGGCAAAAATAATTAGGCAGAAAGCCAAAGATGCAGATTAGGAAGATATCTCATTAAATATTTAATTAGGGTGTTTTAAAAGGTTGAGGAATAAATCTGAGAAGTGCCAGATGGTCTGGTAGAGTAAGAATGATGGAAAAGAGAGGACTATCTAGACAAAACTTCTGGGCATGTATTATTTGCAAGAACTGACTGGAAAAAACGTATTGCTATAAAAGCAGAATTTTCAAGCTCTCATTAACTTGAACTCTAATCAAATTCACCTTATTAAATAATTGTGTTCTGCCCTGGGCAATATATTTGTGTGGAGACTGCATCATAAACATTTGCAACACAGAAGTGTTAAGGCAGAACCCACTCAACAAGTTGGGCCCATTTAAAAATAATTTAAGATAGACTTTAGTCTTGAAACACTGTTTTGGAACAAAACAAATATAATTTTGAAAACATGTTTACAATGATTTGAATTTTTCTGAAATTTATTCCTGTTGGAGCAATTGTAAATCATTTCAGTCAAATGCAAACTGCCATTTTCAGCAAATAAACTATTCCTAGAAAAAACTGCCCAGATCAAACAAGGAAACAATGAAACTGTCCCTCACTTCTAAGCGTGGCTTTAGAATGGAGACACAAACTTTACCAACTTGCAGGAATTAAACAGCCCACAAAGATGTGTGTGGCCTGTCAATCTTTTGGTTGGTATATGATGGGGAGGTCAGTCAGCAAAACATCTTAAGCTTATCTGTCCTGTTATCAGTTTATTTTAAGGCTAAGTGAAATAGGTTCTGTTTCAACACACCTCTGATTAAATGAACACATCCTACCGTATTTTGGTCTATGTGCTGAAGAGTAATATTCACAGGCTCACTGAGGTTCTGAATGGATGCATTTTCAATGCTGGCACTCACAACGTAAGTATTCAACTTCTTCCTCTTTAAACTATCATCCTGTAATAGAGAAATACACACATGCAAAAGATTGCAAGACATTTAAGTTAACAGCAGAGAGCTGGATTGCTGTTTCTTTCTTTAAATTGTATTTCTTGGAAACGGAGATCAGCTAAACATCATGGGATGCCTGATGTAAGTTAGCTATTTGCTACTTCATTAGAAAGTGTAGATTGTAGGAAATTCAGGGACAGTCTTCACATTAGCTAAAGTAGAACTCACTTGTAGGTGCATCATCTGGATTGTGAAAGCTGTGTAACCATTTCAGTACATTACACATGCAGTTGTATGCCATTTAGCTCATAAGACAGTAGATGCAATTGTGAATATGTGAATACTTCTTCTGTGTGAAAAAGCGTTGCTCAGCATATTCTATCTTCATCATACCATAGAGAAGAAGAATCACCTCCCTTTTCAAATTACGTTAACTCTCCCCTCCCCCTGAGCAAGAGGACCTAGCAAATACTGGAATAGACCTAAATGCTGCGTTATCAGTGTTGCTATTATGTTAATGGAGAGGTTAGTCTTGCAGTTTGTTTCATGATATTTGACGTGTACTATGCATGTTCCTGAAGCAAGAGCTTACTAACAGAGGAAGATTAGGGTGTGCTGTTTTCCCACAGAACAGAAGTAGTGGAATAACACCAGCTACAGAAAATGAAAACAAGTCTCAGGTCTACAGACACCTCTCAAGAACATCATTACTACAGAGAAGGTTTTGCTGCTTGAGTACATTTTCCCTGCAGGTTTGTTAGTGCTCCATCAGTCTGATGTTAAGTGTGGCCAGAACAGATTACACTACTGGGATCTTTCTTCTGTATACATTAAGAAGAACAGCTGAACCGATTACTACTATGTTAGTATTTGTTAAGAATCATAGTTACCACAAAAAGTGAAGTTGTGCCAAAAAAATTAAACTGGATCTTTGACTGCTTTTCTGGGTCAGAGTACTCGATTCCTAAGAATTTCTTCAGTGATTTTGGCAAAAACACAGAGGCCAAGGCCTTTTTGAAAGGGTTTTCTTGAATATTGATCTGCAGGAAAGAGATGACAGGCTCAGGACTGTTCTCCTCAGGTTAAATACACAACAGTACAAAACCGCAGCAGGCATCGTCTGTTTTAGTCATCAGTACCTGAGGTAATATCCTTTGCTCTCACCTTGAGATTCAGGCCCCTCTCATATGAGGTAACGCCAAAGGCCAGTCCTTCAAAAACACTGGGATCTGGACGCATCACCGCCAAAGCCAGGGAAGTAGTTACAATCGACGCATTTCTTTCTGTGTAAGTCATCTTATAGCCTATCTCCTCAATTGTCTTCAGGATACTTTACCAAGAGTAACAGCAAAAAAAAAAAAAAAAAAAAAAAAAGATAAATCTCTTGAAATGTTCTCCTAGCTTCATAATGTACAGTCAGGAGAAAATCAGCTAAAATTCTCTGCTCTGATTTATGATCACAAAGAGCATTCGCTGAAGTAGAATGGGGCCCAGTTTGGGCTACGTAGCTTTCTGTTTGCCATAGGGTCAGATGATCACAAGTGATTGAGTTAGCACATCTCAATAAGTTTAAACTCTGTCAGGTGGAAGATGCTCTCCCTCTGATGGAGAGCCAGTCCTGGTCCATTGCAAGTCAAAGTAAAACAGGTTAGACTAAATCATCTCTGGAGCATCTAGGGGGCAACATGAAGCAGTTCTGGGAAGACTTGAGTCAAAATTCACATAATCAAACACCACATTTCATCTGAAAGGCAGTAACTTGCAGAACATGTTAATTTGATTGTTTGCAATCATCTAATTGTATCTTCAGGTAAAACATCAGTGTTACAGAATAATTTAGACTGGAAGATACCTCCTCTGGAGGTCTGTAGCCCAGCCCTCCCGTGCCCCCTCCAACCCTCCCAGGAGGGCATATTTTAAAGATAGGTCAGGTTGCTCAGAGTCTTGTCCCATCAAGCTCTGAATATCTCCGAAGGCAGAGATTTCTCAGCCTTTTGGGGCCCTTCTCTCTGTGTGTTTTTCTTAAGTAGAGAGTAGGGGCTGAAATCCAAAGGAAGCAGCAAGTTAGAGTTGTTTAATTCCTTCTGGGTATTAAGAGTCAGAGACAGATTCACTTCTTGTTTGGCAGCCCTCAAGGCTGTTCAGCGCTATGCAAGAAGGGAAAATACTCGGTGGAAAATGTGTAAGAGAGCTGGCCCTGATAGTGTAAAAGAAAACCTTCCTGTCCTTCTTTGGTCTGGTGTTAATTTATGGTGTTACCTTCATGCATAGTCAGTCCCAGATGGACGGGGACTCCCCTAAGATCCTTTCAGCCACAATTGCCCTAGAGCTGCAAAGTCTCAAGTTCAACTTCCCCAAATCATCTGGGAATCTACAATTTCTACTGAGGCCTGAGAGAAGCAGAATCATAGCTGTTGTCAGGGTATCATGCTACCGCTTGTCAGGTATCATCACGGTGCTTGCTCGTGCTGGGTTTTTTTGTTTTTAGTAAAGTCTAATTTACAGAAAAATTAAAATGTCCAAGAGTCCCCTGTCCATAAAAACCTTAAAGTCATTTTTATTACCATTTGTAGGTAGCAACAGCATCTCCATAAAGGATCAGGAATCCAATGTCTATATTTGCACTGGAATATCATCCTCATCCCAAATGGGTATTTCACTTAAAAAGAAAAAAAAAAAAAAACAACCTATAGCCTATTTGAGAAAGCAGAGGTGTTGAGTGCTGGCAGCCATCACAGCCCCCACTCCACACACTGCAGTGTGGTAGACTTTGAAGAGAGAGAATACAGCCAAAAGGATCACAATGCTACTCAATGCTTTTTCTCTGGCAGATTTTATGAGCTATTTTTGGCTTCTCTTCCTCGCAGGCTCCCAGGTTTGAAAAAGTAATGCATACTTGTCCAGTACAAATGGCTGGGCTGTTGCATATTCAATCTCCCACCTAGAACTGAGTGGAAAGTTCATTTTTCTTGCTTTTAATATTTTTTATTAAAACATTGTTTTATGTTAACTGAAATAGAGAATTGCAGATAGGCACAATCTTTAAAATTAAAGAGAGCAGAAGATGTTGCAACATTTTTTAAAATGATGAACACTGCATCTCTAATCCTGTGAGAAAGTGTTGAGCTGGTCTGTGCAAAGGAGGGTAACCTCCCTTATTTGGAGGTAAAGGCTATGCAGTGAGAAGTGGGTAAGCTGCCTTGCCCAAATTAGAAATGGGTAAACTCTGTTTACATGCATTTGCCTTTGTAAAGGTTGGCACTAGTTTTCTGAGCAGTGCTCTGCTCATCAACAGAAGCCAGACTTCTCAAAAGTAAGTAGATGAAGTTGAGTCAAGTGAGAAAAATGTTTTTCAAAGGTACACAGCAACTTTGATTTTAGTACGTATGAAAAAACACATGATGGCCTTAGGATCCTAAATGAGACTTTGGAGTCTTAACATTGGACCTTGGAATCTAACATTTGGAGTTTATCTATTTTTAAAAAATCTTTATCGGCACAGGTACAGCACTCCAGTCAGGTGTGCTGGTAGAACAGATGTGTGTCTCCAAGCTGATCTGCCAACAGACCTCATTGCTGAGCTGGAAAGATCACCTCTAATGTAAGATGGTAGCTAGCTCAGTCTCCCTGATCTGCCTCCAGGCTGAGATCACCATAGAGAACAACCTTTGCGAAGGTAACTTCTACAGAACTGATTCTAGTGAAAGCAGCTTTGAGAACACAGTAACCACTTTCTATTGCTAAGAATCACAATCGTGTGTAAGATACAAGCAGGGAAATTACTAACTCTTGCAATGCCTGTGTAACAGCCAAAAAGCATGAATACGCCATGGTGCCATTTTAGATTAGGAAGCCACGTCCGCACAGTTATCTTACTTACCTATTGGTCATTTTTCTAATGCTCTGATTTTCTATTTCTTGCAGCAAAATATAGTTGAATACATTTAATATAGCCTCTGCAAGTGTGCCACTTATATCGGCAGTCCTTGCGATGTCAGAAGTTTTATCTGCAATGATTTCTATTTCTTCCATATCCAGTTTTGCATCTGGCAAAAGATATAAAATATGCTGTACAACATCTTCCGCGTTCTCTGGAAAAAAAAAAAAAGATGATTTATGTGACATAGCTATATGTCTAGCTATATAGCTACATGTCTCTGTATAGAGCAATGAGTCGGAGTTTGCTTCTCTTCTCATATGGTCATAATGCTATTGATCAATTACAAAATCATTACCTAACCAAAAAAAAAAAAAAAGCCTCAACAAGTCAACGAAAATTGCAAAAACTTCAAAGCAAAATTTGGATAGCTCACTTTGTATTTTAACAGAACACAATGCAGTTTTCATAAGACCATTAACACCTGCCTTTATATTATAAAGATTATCTGTGAATATATACTCAATTTTAATCATTTTCACAAGCACTTGTATGAATATCCGAGTGTTCAAAATTACACAAGCACCCTCTCTCCCCAAAGGCTGCTTAACCGGCAAGGCAAAGAAGCAAAGGCAAGTTATAAATGTTATAGTTCAAAAATTTGGTATTTGCCATTCATGGTCTCATGATCCTTCCATAAGTTTTTCATGCAAGCAGAACTTTACACCCTGGGAATCAAAGGGACTGTATGTAAGTGCAGATATCTTTTAATGATCTATAACTAATGCCATTGCTGAATAGGTAGATAAACAACAATATAGTTTTTGTTTACCATTCAAACAACTTGCACTGTTCAGCACAGTTTTTAAAAAGATATAATCAGGTAATAACTGTCATCTTAAAAGTTACATGAATCAGAGCATGAACTTTTAAATTCCATACACTAGTTTGTGCTTCTTTGTAGAAGATCTACAGACCAAGCATTATTTTCATGTGGTAACAGACAAACCACAGCGTACAGACAAGCAAAAATTGTCACGTTATTCATCGGTTATTTACTTAGTTCTAAATCTAAGTGTAGGATTTGAAGCACTAATTCTTCAAAATGATAGAGAATTCTGAAACAGCTGCAAAATTCATTTATATTAAAACCATTTACAATGAGCAAGTAAGTAGGATGCACATAACACAACCTTATCACTTCAGTTCTTCAGATGTCCGACATGTACATGATCTGAGCATAACTAATTTTACTTTGATTCACTGTATTACTGAAGTTTCTGGTACCTTACCATCTGTTATGATGACATCCTGAAGATCTAAAATATTATTTGGAAGTTCTTTCAGTAATTTACATTCAGTCAGGCTTGGTTTCTTCCAAATAGCTTGTTCAAGCTCTATATCAATTGCACTGAAAAATGAAAGCAGTGTGTGCATTGTTACATTTTAAAAAGCTATTGATTGATATTTCCTGTATTTCCCATTTAATAAGCTAAAAATGTAATTAATTAGCCTAATTTTGAAAACTGACTTGCAAGTCAATTCTGACGTAGCACTCATTTAGCATAGCGGGAGCAGAGCTTAAATACGAAAGCAATTGAAGATGCATCGAAAAGTAGTGACATTCTGCCATTGCAGGGCAGAGAGCCATGGATGGATGGCACAACATGCTACAGTGTATTTGCTTCCCCTCTCTTCCTGAGCAAAAAGCCAGCTTCCTAGTAACCTGGCTTGCACTTGCTGCAGGTGATGAAAATGATGCAATATTGCCTTTTCCTGCAGCCCATGGTGGTTTGGCCCTGTATATTTTCCGTCTTCCTTATCATGGCACTGTTGTGTGCCAATGCAAATTACCGTCTGAATTCCTACCACACAAAACCTTGCACTCCCTGCTGCTTCCCATGCAGGGACCAAAAGGAGATAATCTCTTAACTCACCAACTCCTTGTAGCAGACTGCAGAGGGTTTTTGCTGCAGCTGACCTCAGCTTTGGCAGCTGGATTTGTCAGTGGCCAGGAATAATTCCCCTTGTATGCTGTTTGTGAAAAGCTTGCTGGACAATCCATTAGAGCTGAGGACAAGACACAGAAAATCTTTGTAAAGATTTAATAGTGAAAAGGAGACCTCCCTGACATCAAGGGACCCAGCTATGTCCTGAATATCTCTTCCTGCTGAGGCTGAGCTGTAATCTGTACCTCTTTTGCAGGCTGGATAGGAGTATTTTACAAGTTTACTGGCTGCAAGAAAATATTTTGCCTACATATTTTGCTTGCTATTTTAAGACCTGTTTCCCTTTTGTTTGATAAGGTCAGCTCTCAGGAAAAGTGCAGTTTTCCCAGCAACACAAACTGTATTTAATGACTGTAGATATGGTTGGCTTCGCTAATCTAACTGAACATGCTCTCAGACTGCCCTTCATTATCCAGACAATGTCTCTTCTCTCAGGCTTGTAGTTTTGTTCTCTACAGCTGATCTTCTGTAAGTCTTTGGCATCAAATGTATTTCTGAATTTCACGTACAGTCTGCCCTCCTTTATGTCTGGCTTACTTCTGTATTTTAAGGAGTGATAAGGATTGCATCCAGACCAACAAGGAGATCATTTGCAATCTGAGACTTGATCCAAGAGAATGCCTGCAGCAGGTTTGGTTGGAGTGTTTGGCTCAAATCTCTCTCAATAGCCGGGATCTGGGGCACTGACAATAAGGGGCTCGTGGACTTGCAGCTGTATCAGCCTGACCTTCCCTGCATTGCAAAGGTGCTCAGACCTGCCTCTGTACTGGATTCAAGTTTAAGCCTACCCCCATTTGTCTAGAACTCAAGTTTTTGACCTTGATGTTGTTCCATAACATTCTATAGCTTGTGCACAGATGAGGTCAGCCTAGCTACTCGGAGGGATGTTTTCTAGCCCTAATCTCTCCACAAAGTTCGAATTTGATAAAACGCTTGCAGCCAGAGTTACAAAGCATGTTAATTTCCAATGAGATTTTAATTAGGTATTACCTATTGGCTTGACAGTCACGTCTTCAGATTTCACATATAATGATAACAATCCTTCCTCATAAGCGGCATTCAACAGCTGCTTTATCTTGAAACTCTGCTGTTCTTGTGTTTCAAGCGATGTGGCCTTTATAATGGCCTTACAGACATAGCTACAAGTATAATAACAAACAAGACCACAGTATTAGTAACACTTGAAGTGACTACAAAATTAAGGAGTAACCCAGAAAGTTATATTGAATTGCATAATTTAAATATATATTTTGTTCACAATAAGTGTGATCCTATGGCAAATACCACTTTTTATAGGCACCAATACCTTACCACTGGAAATGCTTAATGAAGTGCAACTTATTGGAAATACAGGTACAAGAGTCTATTTACTGTTTCGTGGTAAACACTTCAAAAACTTTCCTAATCCTGTTGTCTTGGCAAAGGAATATCTTTGTCACAAGTAAGCCTTTTTTCAACCATGTTTTAAATTTTGGAGTGAGCTATTCATAAAACAACGAGGTACTTACAGTACCTCTGTGTCCAAAGAGAGGTGGCAGACTCCAAGGCTCCCTGGAAAACAAAGATTTAGCTAACTGTCTTTCAGTGTCTCCACGGGCTTCCGGATTTTTCTCCTCAAAAGAGCTAATCTCTTGGACAGCTATGTTTGTTGACCTAAGGAGGTTTGGAAAGGCTGCATCTCTCTTTAAGTGGCTTCAGATATGGCAGATGGAACAAGCAAGAAACCCCCTCTCAGTTGTGGGTGGATCACCTTAATGGACCTCTAATTTAACTGAGGGGTGATGCAGGAGACTTCGTCAGGACCGGGATGTTTCAAGTAGTTCCAACTCCCTCATGTTTTTACGTAGTTGTTGCCCGCTCAGTATGGCTTTTGGGGTAAAGCATTAACATCCCTCTGAAGGTGAAGCTCCTCTTCCTTTTCTGGCTCAGGGGATTGCACAGTCAGAAGTCAATCAGGATTTCCTTCAGAAGAGGTGCAGGATTCATCCTGGCAGACTAGTTGGTCACTCTCAAGCAATACACTCTCCCACTCCCTGTTCTAGCTCCAGTGCAGGACATTGCTCACAGCCAGCTCTTATGGGGCGGCACAAAGCCTCCTGGCTCGTCATGGTAGCATTTTGAGGTTCCCAAGAGATGGGGTACAAATGGGAAACCTCAGATACTCAAATAAGTTTCCTTGAGTGAGGCATTACTGTGGGTCTGATTCCTCATGCGCTTTCCTATTTAGACAGCTAAAGGCTCCCCAATTACCCCGAAACAAAAACAATCAAGGAGGGGCATAATCCCTCCTCAGCTGATTTATGAGCAGGCTGCTAGCAGGGCAATCAATCTGATCAATCAATATGAACTATGAGAATCCAGTTCATAACCATGGGTCCTACCTTTGTGACTGCTGCTTTATCTTCATCTTCAGTTCACGTAACAGGACACAAAAAGTTAGAAGCTGGTTAGAATCAAATATCTCGAAGGTAATTGGATTTTAAGGAAAGCAAACAACAGAAGCTCAATATGCTCATTAAAATACAGCTTATTGCTCTAAATACTATTAGGACTTGACCACCTAGAGTAGCCTTTGTTTCACAGTACTTCCAGAGGTAAATTAAGTCAAGATAAAACATAGCACGTTGATGCTGAGTCATGCCGACAGCAGAGTAGATCTAATGTTGCTCAGCGAGTATGTTCACCAGCACGCTATTCCGAAGTGGACTTCTTGCAAATAGTGCCCGGCACATCTGGTATTCCTCTGTCTTACACAGAACATTTCAATATCTATTGAGACTCAGTGACTCTCCAGCCCAATTATTTACATGGGGGTAGACCCACCAGATTGAAGGTCGATATGTAATAATTTCTACAGAACCCAGTAACATCAGCAGATAGAAGAACTAAACTCCAATCTCCCACGTGGCTAAAAAAGACCAGCTAAAATCAGTATTTTACTGCAGCAGTTTTACAAATCTGTTCTCTCTTTTCCTTTGCTTTACTTGAGTATCTTAAAAAGAAGAAAATCACTGTTCAGTCAAGTAGAATATGTCACATCTAATGAAAACCAGTTTTTGTTTTTCTATTTTAAGGAGAAACCCTCCCACCCCACTACTACCTTGGAATATTGTCATTCAATCTGATAGATGCCAAAGATCAGCTGGGAGATTGTTGTGGGGAGGGACGCTTTTCCTTGTATGGGTGTGTACTTTCCAATGCAGACGCTAAACTGAAAAATCATTAACTTTCACAGCTTTGTAAAGCATTTGCAGCTGATGGACCTCTGCTAGCCATGGTCTTTGGCATGCAAATAATTCAGCAACGCTGGACAGCTGCTACTCTGTTCTGTGGTCTTCTGTGCGTACCTCCAAACAACATATCTGGAGAACTCAGCTACAAACCTGGTTTCTCCAGCCCTCCCCCCAGTCATCTCCTCTGTAAGCACACAGAGCCTTTGCCTTCAAATGAAAACCAAAAGTCAGGAGCATGAGATCCAAAGGGCTTTCTCCAGAGACTTTGAATTCATTTATGAGTTAATTTGGTACGAGAATCTTTCTTTCTCCACAAACTACCAGACCAGCCAGCCGGGTCGGCTACAGTCAAACTTGGTCTCATTCCTTGATCACAAAATGACTCAAAACTACAGCATCTCAGAGTTCCTGAGATGCAACCAGAACTATTATATCCCCTATGCAAAGATAAGAAAAAGTAAGTTTTAAAATCAGAAAATAATAAATTACATACACGAGTCCTCCTATGGACAGTCCTTTGTTGAGAATTACCGCTGCAAGAAAAACAGACTAGATTAATTATTTCATAATAAGCATATAAATAGACCATGTCACATTTCATTATCACCTAAAGAAAATGTCTTGTGACCACTATGGGGCAGACCTTGCAGCAGAGAAGTCATCATGAATTCAGCACATATATATCTACATAAATCTCCAAAAACAAGTGCTGTAACAGATTGGTGGCCAGATAGAAGCCTCTTCTTCCAGAACAGGACCCGTGACAGTGGCGTTACAACTCCCATCTTGCTCCCCTTGTCACAGGACCATGGTATCTCTAATACGGTCCAGCTAGTCCCATCCAGCCCAGCAGGAGCAGGAGGGATGCAAAGTACCTTTGAAAGCATATTCTAAGTGTATTCCATCTCCCTACAACATCTTACATTAAAAGATCAATTATTCAACAATAAAAGACTCTATCAGTGTACGAATTGTCTGTACGATGTTTCCTGTTCTTCTGATGAGCAACACTGCCTCACACTTTAAAAAAATGTTTCATCTGTTAACGCCTTGGAGACATTTAAGCATTATAATTTTTATACGGGGGCTGAAGATTCAAGGGTGAATCAATTGTTAGCCAATCTTTATTTCCCATTCCATTTCTTTTCTTAAAGTTTTCAGAATCTGATTCACTTCATGTAAACAGTACAATATTTTATTGTATTGTTGTCATTTATAGAGCAAGCAGTAACTGGGGAAGTCAGAGAAGAGGGTAGGAAGTCAAAATATGCATAAAATGATACAACTGTCTCTAAGTCTGTACAAGTGGCACTTTTATCAGTCCAAGAATTGCTAAAATCCCTCTCTGGTCAGATACATATATAGGTGGGTTAGGCTGAAAGATACCACATGCGAGTTCTTGTGCAAAATACCATTGCTTCTGAAAAGGGACTTGGGACTGCAGTATTCTTTCCTTAGATGTTGTCATGATTAGAGCCAATGTTTACTTACTTAGACAAACCAGACAGCCCATCTATGACCTTCACTTTGTGAGTGCATGTGACCCCTAACTTCCTCTGCATTCAGGTGCAATGGTTGAAACACAGGAAGGTCCATCTGCATCTGAGGAAAAACTTCTTGACTGTGAGGGTGACAGAGCACTGGAACAGGTTGCCCAGAGAGGTTGTGGAGTCTCCTTCGCTGCAGATGTTCAAAAGCCATCTGGACACAATCCTGGATAACAGGCTCTAGGTGACCCTGCTTGAGCAGGGGGGTTGGACTAGATGATCTCCAGAGGTCCCTTCCAACCTCAACCATTCTGTGCTTCTGTGAAATAGGTGTTCAGCAGTATTAACGTGAATGTTGCAGGTACTGTTGCTCTGCCTTACTTTCCATCTTCTGCAATTGATGCACTTCCTGAATTGCCAGGATGGCATATCAGAACATACCAGCACATGTGACTCCTTGCTCACACCTCCACAGAAGTAGCAAAGGTCTTCACTTTCATCATCCTGAACTTTCCTGTATAAACCAAATTCTACGGGCAGAGATGAGTTCTCGGTTTGGCTGCAGGTACTTGCCATGCATTAGGCAGGATACATATTTTCAGATGAAGTGAATCCGATAAATAAAATGTGGATGTTCCAGATGATCACATTTGCATAGATCTGGGGATCTGGTTTACACCGTTGTCACAGGACTGAGCATTTGCGAAATGAGCATATAGAACCTGACTGCAATTTTTCTCAAAGGACAGTACTGAGGTAATATCACAATACAGCCAGAGGCTTACCTGACTTTGAAATTTGTCATGACAAATTCATCTCCAGAAAATAAGGTATTAAACTGGAAAGAAAACAGTAACATCTTTATTAACTTGGTATATTGATATGTTAACAAGAGCTGCTTGTAAATTTGAAATTGTCATCAAAATTCTAAATCCCAGTGCAAAAGGCTAGAAATATTTGCAAAAGTTACACTTTCCCCTTCCTTATGAATTTATCTTGTTAAAAATGTGCTGGATAACATAATTATGAAATGCCATCATATTATTACACAGTCACGTATTTCTGTGTTGTCCCATAAGGTTGCATTTTATACCAGCTGTCCTCATCATCTGATTCTTTCCTCATCCTTATTTATTTCTGAAAAGTAACTCACCCAATTTTTAACAAGCCTCGTTGCATCATAGTAATCAGGAGTTCTCTCAGTTTCGTAGAAAAGAGAAAAGTTCATGTCCACGTTATAGAATCTAACTGTAATAAGAGAACATAAGGGAGATGCATCCTGCAGTTCGCATAGAAGGCTACTTGCACCCCTTCCCTTCTTTTCACCCCTTGGGTTAGCCACGGTTGTGTTTCCCATTCCCACACTCACTGGGGCTCTTCAGGCAACCCTACGCTTGAAGTGTTTAACTCTGGATTACTACTGAGGAAAACTACCACTTGGGAAGGGAGCCTTAAACTCCTCAGGATAGGAGTATTTGGGACAGGACTTACCATTTTTCTGCCTCAGTCAGGGCAAGGTTCACAGTGAACATCAGCTTCACACATTTCCCTCCTGCTTGGCACGAGGCTCGTGGTTCACACAGTCACTGTGTAGTTGCGTGAACTCTCTTACTCTGCAGCTTCACACACCAAGTTTGCGGGGCCCTGACTAGCTCTGTCTGGCACATGGCAGAGAGCAGGGGGAAGGGCTGTGCTGTGTCCCCAGGCTGGCTGGTACGCACAGCCACCATCTCAAAGAAATCAGATGTTGTCACATCCATAGAGGTCCCAGGGAGAGGTATGGCCTTTTCTCCAGTAGTAATTCAATCTCCAGTGCAAATTGTCAAAACTCAACATGCTGAAATACACCTTGTTCCAGTTCTAGCAACGTTCAAATGCAGCAATAGCTCAGCTGTCAGAAGGAGCTTTGCCTGTCCATCCTGCTTGGAACTGAGCACCTTACTGCACTGCTTGCAGGAACAGGCCTTGGTAACTAACAAATCCTAACAGGACAAACGAAGTCTCACTAACATTTGGGCTCATGAAGAATATTGAGTGCTTAAGGTCTGCTTTTTAAGCATCATGGGGAACCATTGCTGTTATTTCTACCACATGTCTATCAGTCTCCTGTTCACCCCATTTGGCCAAAATCAATATAGTTTTGGTGAGTATCTTGTTAATACTTCTCTAATCCGATCTACCAATTCTGATCTACTTGCTCTTCTGGGACTGCATCAGTCCAGTCCTCCTTCTGTACAATTCAACTGCTTTAAAAGAAATAATAACGGTATAATGTTGGAATAATCCGATGAGATTCCCATGCCCTAAGGGTGATGGATACAAGAAAATGGGAACACTGAGTCTGGCTCAGTATTTTTGTCAGGGGTCTTTCAGCATATACTTTAAAAATTTTCCTAGGACTTGCGGAATACACTCTTGCTACCTTCTATTCAAGGATATAGAAGATTCATTTGATGGTAAAAAGTTACTCGGGAGTCTTGCAACCATCTGGAACACCTACCGGTTCAAGGCAAATAACCATATTACTCTAATTTTGTAGCACTGTATATACATAGCCTCAATGTTTCTTTTTTTCCTTTTCCTCATATCTGGAACTGTAAGGCTTTTAAAATAAAACTAAAATATAGGGAAGTTAAAAGGGTCTAACGGTCAATTTATCACAGCTTAACAAACAAAGATGTATCAGCTGAACTAGGGTTAATAGTTGTGGGTGCACTGACTTTGCTTCTACTGTGTGCTAAGAATGCGTAGGGTCAGATAGGACGACCTGCTGACATACAATAGCTTGCTAAGCAGTAATAGCTTAAGCATGTGACTGAGCCTTAAACTTTCATGGGTATGGCATCAATCAGTGTCAGCGATGATTGTGTCCCCATTTAAAACAGTCTCCTCTAGAAAGGCACTTACGTGGAATGGTAACATTGGTATTACTCGTCGGAGATAACAGAAGCACTGTAGGAGCGCTTGTTGACAACGCTTCATTTGAGCCTGCTGAAAAGAATATTAAAAGGCCTAAAAATCGACAGTGGCAAAAAGTGTAAGCAAGAACATAGTTCATATGAGAGAGACAGTCCTTGAGCAAAGGTCATTGTAACAAAGAACAGTTCTTATTCCATGGACTTCCACAGAGTAAAGGCAAAGGAGGGGACACAGATCTGTGCACTGGTTTTGTGGATTTCTCCAGCGGTAACTAGAGTCTAACAAGGGAGAAAATTGGATTTGCGGAGTTTAGGTCACAGGGAAGACCAGAGCCTGTGCAACATTATCTTTTCATGTTGCTTATGGTGAAAAGCTGTTAACTGTCTGTTAACTGTTTCTTGCTTGTGTAATCTGTGCCAGTTTTCAGGAAAAGGCATTTGTCAGACACATCATGCTAACGGGTTAACAGGCAGTCATGATTGTAAAATGCACATTGATATTCACAGTCTTTGGTTTAATGATAACCTGGCATAAGAATTCCCATTACAAACACCCAGCCATCCTTCCTGTCATTTTCCAAGTAAAGAATTCTGAGAATTAGTTCTTGGCTAATTTTCCTTGAACTGAATCACCTTGTCAAATCAGATACGATTTTTGCATTTCACATGCAATCTGCCACATCATCAGGCAGATGAGGACACAACAGGTAATGCTTGTTCACATGTACTACAGAAAATTGCAATGAACCGAATCAGTGTATAACATTACAGGCCTCAATGATGAAAGAAGAGCATGATCACAACATTTTGCTCTTGAGGTGCAGTTTCCTTGCTATGCTGGTAATTTGTGTTTCTCTTCACTCATATGAATGTCAGAGACTTGACAAACTAGCTCTGCCTAACAGAAATAAATTTAACACGTGAAAATATGTTTTCCACATACAAAGCCAAATATCTGTGAATAAGGAGTGTGGTCAGAAATAAGTTGGGTATTGCCATGCTTCATAAAACCTGGTTTTCTCTATTGTAGTTCAAAGTAAGAGGAATCACCCATGCTGAAAATATAATGGCCCATCTCTGACCCATTCAAATCAAGGGCAGCACATCTACAGACAAGAACAGAAACAGGATCTGTTAACAATTTGAAGCAATAGTCTCCTATTTTTATCCTAAATAGCTTCAGATTACTTTGTGAAGCAGAAAGGACACCCGAAGTCAAAAGACCCTTCTGAACAGGCACATTATGATACACAGTCTTTCTGCTTCCTGGATGAACAGGCAATTTTACCAACTGCATTAAGTCACAGGCTGTGCACTCAGCATAAAGTTGAACTGGAGCAATTTCGAAGTTCTCACTTCATGAACAAGAGAACAAGAAAGCTATCTGAACTCCAGACCCAAGCTGTGTCTTCAAGGTTGGCTGTTGCAGACTAAGCTCAGACCTTTCAGTCTGCTTCCTAAGCCTCCAAATGCTCTTCCGAGGTGCCAGTCTGTTTTGCTGTCATTGTGTGATCTGAGGGACAGCAAACTTTCAGTACCAGTAGTATCAACAGCACAGGCAACACATTCAGAACTGACAGTGTGCTGAGCCAGGACAGCTTTGCCCACCAGAAGACAGTCGGACAGTGGAATGAGAAGTGGGAAAGATGTTCAGGTTCTTCCAAAGACCAAACTAGTCTACTAGTAAATCGCTGCTCTTGTCCCTATGCCTGTGAGATGTCAGAGGGATCTGCTGTGCTTTTGTAGAGTAGTGTTCTTGTAGCGTAGTCCCTCTTTCCCCCCAGGTGTCCAGAAAGCTGTAAAAATAGCAAGCCATTTTTTCCTAAGATGCTTGATGAATCTTAGGTTATAATTTGGGTGGTTCTTCTCTTTACTCAGACCTTCTGCTTCTGAGGTAGCACGGAACTGCTGGAAATAAGAGGACTAATTTACTCTGCCTCACTCTTCTCTTCTACTAAAACGTAGCAACTCCAGGAGCAGGCTGTCACATGGCCATTTCAAATCATTTGCCTGCAATAGGTCAGAAACATGACCTGACATAATGGTTATTTGCTGATTCTTTATTTGGAAAGGAGCCGCAGGCTTGAATCATCTAGCTGCAAGACAGACCCAGACATTCAGTATACAAAGCTCCCACTGATAGCCACTAACAGCATTTGACATACACATGGGTATAGTATGCAGAAGCCAGGAAGTCAGAAATGCCCACCAAATTAAAAACAAAACTCTAGAGACAGAGGAAAATAGCTCCACTAAACAACACGAATAGATTAAGCTATTGGGCTGTGCTTCTTCCTCCAGCACCCATGCAAACCAAGCCCTCTCTGTCCTCACAGCGCACACACACACTACAGTGAGAATGCAAAGAGCAAAACATTGACTATCTGTCCCCAAGTGCTGGGGGGAACCTGATATTTCAGCCTTCCTAGTGACTTTTTTTAAACTCCACAGCCTAACCTTCTAGGGGAAACCCACATGTTTTCCTGTGACGTGAAGCTGCACCCACGAGTTCTTTGAGCCCCGCTGGATGATAAAACACATAATTACTCCCTGGTTTCAGGCCGACAGAAACAGTGGAAGAAAATGAACGTCTCACTGTAAGTTTCTTCTAGAGTCTACTGGCTTATAAAACCTCATAGGGATAAGCCAAATTCTGGTATCTTCAGCTGTGTAAATCCAAAGTAATTCCACTGATTTTACTAATAATAATACCAAAATTGAAATCACTGGATGATTTTAAGTTAAGGATAGCAGCATGATTTAGTGTGGAACTTTACCCTGAGTCTGTAATGGTAACCACGGGCACTGGTAATCAATACTTCCATGGCAGTTGTTCTTTGGTCTCCAAAATAAACAATATTTTTAAAGTTCACTAGTGATTTTTCAGTGTAAGACCATTCTCTGAACAGCAACGGACGGATCCAAGAACCTAGCTCTTATTCCATAACAAGCTGCCACCGGTCCCTTCAGCTCACTGCATCAATACAAGTTTCCCACACACATCTAAGGACACAGGATAAAACAGGCGATGGGCAACAGCAGGCAGTGCTGGAGCAGGAAGGACATATCTATTTGAAGGACACAACAAAGAGAAATCAGGAAATGCATGAGTCCTTCACATTAGGGAGCTCGAGCCTTCATTTAACTTAAGCCGCCTCTGACAGTTACTGTCATACAGGAAGCACGATGAGAACACAGAAGGGCAAATGCTGTGCAGACATGCCCTACTATTAGAATATTTTTTCCTTACCTCTTAGAAATACAGACATGATTTTAGGCTAAGATCTACCAAGTTATAAGCCAAACCATTTGTAAATCGAGGGCTTAACTTGTTCTCTTGATTGTCAGTGCTACAGATTTTCTCCAAACAGGAGAAGTCTGCATATAGCTGGGTAATTATGGGCTCTCTGTTCTTATTGTTAACAGCATAACGTTTCAAAAAGCATTGCCTTGGGGGTGATGTATGATATCACCCAGTGTCAGCCAGGATGAATCAGAAAAATCCGCTAGGGGAAAAAAAAAAAATTACAGGAATGGACAAACCAAACCAATCCTATTCTAATTAGGAATGTAACTCACAATGCAGTTTTCATCTCCTGACAAATCAAGCATAATTACAGCTTCACAGATTCTAATCTCTTTCTTTCTCTCTTTCTCATTATCACCTGAAGAAAAAAAAGAAATGTTTATTCTCACATGCCAAGGATCATTACCAGCAAGCAGGTGTGGGACTAGCCACCTGCATCCTGTAACTTCATTTGCTTTAATTAACATGCCCGTAATTCCCTTTAAGAAATGTGGGCTAAAGGGTGATGACAGATGAGCTCTGAAGCTAGAAAAATACTGGACGCTGACATTTGGAAAGGCCCAGTCATGGATTTTGACATGATAATTTAATAGCTGGTTTGTTTGGCATTCTGCAAATAACCATGATTTCCAACAGAAGAACAGTAGAAATTAGACCAACTAATAATAGGATTGTAATAAATATATTTTATGTTTTTAGTAGTCATCTCCAGATTTTACATCCCCTCTCTCAGATTATTTAAAATTAAGAAGAAAATCAGAAATCAGTGTGTGGGCGAGATGGGGGGGAGGAGATGAAACTGTGACTCACTGAGAGAATAAGAACACACACGCTTCTACTTTTGCACTTTCTAGAAAAGGCCCAGCTAAACTGGAAAAGTAAGGAATCACCTTCAAGAACTCAAGGAAACTCAAGGAACTTTTAAGGAAAAAGTAAAATAGTAACTTTACTCTTCCTATCCTGCACAGTCAGTGCAATTGCTATCATAATGACTCATAAAAAGTCAACACACTTTTTTAAAGCTGCTTCCTGCTATATTCATATGAAAAATTTCACTCACTGTACATAAATGAGAGTTGGCTTTTCAAAATTAACATAGAATTTCTAAAACACAAAATGCTGCACAGCTTCCCTGCACAGTTGCCTAAACTACTGTTAGGGTGAAACAAGCACTGCAAACTGAAGCAGTACCCAGATATGTAAACAACATATCTAAATGGGAAAAAAAGCAAACTTGAAGCCAGTAATTGTCATAGGGCATAAGTGATAATTTCAGTTATGTCCTTAGCAATAAAACGGCACTGCAACATGACATTTCATTATGTAGCAACACTTCTGCACAATTATTTTTATACGTTTGCTTCAGATGTTTTCACAGAGCGTCCACGACCACCTATGCACAATGAATATAGATGAGTGCCAAGTACAGCTTCTCCTATCTGAAAAGTAGGACAGAAATCTCAGTATGTTTGTAACACTCACAGATATTTATACCACTCACTCCTATCTGTATTTAGTTTCTTGTCTGTATCTCCATGTGCGATATCTAGCTCATAAATTTCAGTTAATTAAATTAGGCAGTAGATTTACAGGGGAAGGAAAGGTCTTGACGAGATATGACGTGTGACAAGTTGTCAAGTATGATTAAATTTTATGAACATCTCTGTAATTAAGGCTTCACAACAGTTATCCTGCTAATTGTTCTTGGGAAAGTTAGACTCCACAACCCTTGCCCCAGCGTGGAACGGCCATCCACAGGTTCATAGCACCACGGGCAAGACTAGTCTCACTGCCTGTTAATGCGGCCCATCACTTCTGAGACAAACTGCCGTTTCCCCTTGAAGATAACCTTCAAATATTTAAGCCAACATTTTCCAGATTGAATATCCAATTCAGGCGGAATTGGAGAATTGTAACTAGAGCAAGTCTCCTGTTCCTGGGGACCATCTTAGAGGGGAAAAAAATGCTTTGTCCACATTGAAAACCTCTTTGGTGTGCCTTTTTTTGGACAGATCTAGCTTTTTCATACTTCTGAACAGATAGCTTGGAGTCAATGATGTGATTTGTCTCATTAAAAGTTTTCTCAAATTTACCCAAGTTATCATTGTTGAAAAATCAAAGTTCAAGAATGCTGAGTGGGGGTTTTGATTTTAGGTGCCAAACTCCCTGAAGTTTCCATCACTGAATGTAACTGAGCTTCTCATAACTCCTTGCCAAATCAAGTACACACCTTTCCCACAGTGTGAACGGGCCCAAGGGCAAAGGCAGCAACAGTGTTAATTGGAAAAAGGGAATGGGCTGAGCTTTCCCCCCTCCCTCCTCATCAGATCACGACCACCCTTCCCAGTCTGTGACACGAGAGAGGAAATAGCTCAGGCAGTAAGGAGTGCAGAAACAGGACTGCCCGGAGGAACGCAATGGGGCGAGGAGCCAGGAGACAGATGGGAAGGCTGTGATATACAGCAATTGTTATTAGTGTCCGTTTTCTTTGTTGCAGAGCGAGGGGGAGTGTAATGAGAGAGGCAGGGGAAATCCCTCAGAGCAAATGTTTCAGAAGCAACCGTTTATTTCCTGTTGTTCTTCTCATTTCCTTGGGCCCCCGTTCAATGAAATCAGGAGCAGGAGATATGGAAGTGCACTACCATCTGAGCTGAGGCCAGGAGGTGCTGCCCTTGACAGAAGGTGCTTCTCGACAGGGAAGCGCTATCTGATGGAAGCTCCTTGGATTCTCAAACTGGACACCAGAAACGAGCAATTACTTCTGACTATGCCTCTGCTTTGCCTGTGAAAAATGGGGGCACTCCATCTTCTTTCAGAGGACTGGTAAAGGTTCACTCCCTATTGTTGTGAAGCTCCTAAATATCACAGTGTATCATTAGCTTTAAGTAAACTACAATCTCAGTCTTCACAGCAGAGTTCAAATACCATGTAGTATGTACAAATTGAGGCTTGAATGATGAGATAACACAAAACACTGCTAACAGTGCTTTTCAACGAAGCATTATCCATCCACAGCACAGAATACACAGGAGTCCTGTGGAAAAGTGACTACTCTCATTTAACTAATTGCAGTAGTTAAATGTTGTTTAACACATTGGAAAAGAGTTTCTGAGTCCATTTTGCCTCCCTCAGTGCCAGGCCAGCTGAGCAGCAGATTAATACCCCAGCAGGTTTCACAGCCAGTAGAAGGTTCATCCAAATCCTCAGAGGAAGGTTTATCCTAGGAGGCCAGCAGCCTCCAAGGGATTTTAGTGGCAATAGGAATTGCCAGAGCCTGGCTCTGTCAGCTTTCCCCCATCCATAACCTCTACATCTACCTCAAGAAGAGCCCACATAGAGCGAGCAGGCAGTGCCGGCTGCGTGGCTACAGCCGTGGGCATTCCTGGTTTCCAAGCACTGTAGCAGGGACTCTGAGGCTATTAGACTGTCCCTGCTTGAGCAGCAGAGGCTTCCCCGTTCCCTGGGCGCGCAATTCCCAGAGACACACGAGCCCCGAGAGAAAACATTGCAGAGACTCACCACAGCGCAGGTGACGGTCAGCGACTGGAACTATGCTGCTAAATTCCCAGTACTCTTCCTTCCAGCTAACAATATTGCCCATGGCACAGTCCAGTAACTCTTCCTGCTCCATGGTGTGGTCCCACATTTGAAAATAGTACAAGCTGCCAATGAAGCTGTTGCTTACCCGCACTATTAGGCCATCCTGATTTTTATGCAGATGCCCCAGCACCAGGCTTCCGTTGGGTTTCAGGCACTCAGCATGGTCAATGGTTTCGTTATACAGTAGGTTACCATTGCAGTAGACCTGCAGCAGTTGTGTTCTGGTGTCCCAAAGGCAGCACACACTATACCAGACAAAAATGGCTAAGTCAATCTCAATGTCTCTTCTCGTCCCAAAAAGATACACTCTCAGGTGCTTGTTTTCCCCAGAGAGTCCAAGCTCTATGTCATTTATGTCAGTGGAGGTGTTGTTAGTGTCGTAGGAAAATGCTGCCCAAGAACTTATATTGGCAGTCCGGTTTAGATCGATGCACACAGTAAACTGACATAGCTGAGGGATGCTGTAGCTGGCCAGAGACACGTACTTATCAATCCTTCCCAGTAAAGCCAGTCTTTCTCCCTGCAGATAACGTGTTTCTGTAAGAAAACAAAATATTAGGAGGGGGGGGGGGGAAGAAGGGAAATAAAGTATCACTTTTCAAAGAGAAAGCTGCAATATGACCTCATTCAGGTACTTTTGTGTCACAGTAATTGCTGTGAATAACTAAAGTATACCTATCGTGAGGGAGTAGCTTATTTTTCAGATCATTCTTTTCAATAATATCACAAGATGATTTAAAAAAATAAAAGTTTTTTCTATTTATTGCTTTCTCTGAAGTTTAGTGCTGAGACCTCCTACGCTACCATTAAAGCCCAGATAAGTTTCATTGTGCAAAGGAAAACTGGAAGGTCAGAAGACCTGCCAAATGGGAAACCTTACAGAATTCAGGTCTGAAGTCCACATGGCTCAATATCACTACGGGCGATCACTGCAAAGGTCTCGGTTCAGCCCACTTGGAGAGAAGAGCTGTTTGCAGGTTTGGCTCCTGGATGAAATGTCACCCTTGCCTTATCTTCAGTGTATAGGTCAAGGTTTCTGCTGATAATAAATATCATAAGGACTATCCCTTTTCCAGTGCTCTGGAGGGCTTTTTTAGGTATCTTTTTTCTTCATTATTTTTAATCATCTCCTTGTATCTTTACTCACACAGGTTTTCCTAACAGAGGCCAGAACCTCACTGACTAATACTAACTGCAGACCTACGCTCGCCATGAGTAGCTTGCCCACATGCGGCCACCTTGCAGCTTTAGTGATGCAGCCCTGACTGCAGAGTAGCAGAGCAGTCGCTGCTACGGCTATAAACCAGCTAACCTAGATCCCTGGAGCAGTCTGGCAGACGCACCGGGGAGCTCCGTGTAGGTCTTTCACCCTGCTTCTCTGGGTACGGCGCTCCACATGAAGTGTCTGCCGTACATACGGCCAGGAGGCAGCCTCGTGTAATGCTAAGACATGTATCTCTATTCTGGGGCTCTGAATTCACCATGGTGACATGCCCAGAGAGTCCCGCTGCAGTCACAGGCAGCCGCAACAAAGTCCTTTCACCAGACATGAATCTCTGTGAATCTGCATAAAGCCACACAACAGAACCAGCCCATAGGCAACATGTTCTGACAGCAGCACAGCCACTATTTTCTGTTTCCTGGTGTCTCCCAAGAGAAGGCAGGAGCCAAGCTTTCACTCACCCCATCCACCCCCCACAAAATGCTTCCGTCTGCGTTGGGGTGGCCCCACATGCACCATCAGAATGGTGAGATTTAGTCAGACCCAAAGCATAACCCAGGCTGCTCTTGTACAGGAGATTTGCGTTTTTAAACTTTCCATTGTGGTCACATGTTTACATGCTTCTCTAATTCAGGCTATATTTCTTCTAGATAAGAACTGCCACTATGCTGAGTCCTTTATAACCATATCTTAGGGCTGGTTTTACAGCATTTTCCTCAAATGAAGTAAGTTCTTCCAAAACCTGATAGCTAACCATGCAATTCAGATATTATAAATCCCTGAAGTCCAACCCGACCTATAAGTCTCCAATGACTATTTGCACTCCTAATAAAGGTTATGCATGTCATGGACTGCAAAAGTATCAGACACTTTTCCCATCTGCTTCACATACTTCAAATCAGTGGCAAGTAGGAAACAATCCATCTACAGAGTGTAATTCTCGGTAGGTAATTACAAGTGGTATATTGCTCTCCTGGTGTAGCTTTGTGCACTCACGGCATAAACAGAATATTTCTATTACACGTAGTAACATTCAGCTATCTTTCATGTCTGTCTGCAAGCTCTAAAAAATCAACTCCGCTGAACCCAAGAGTACGTCATGGAGTTCATTACAACATAAGAAGATGCAGCAGCCATCTTAGGCCATGCTTTCCAGGGCTTCCAGGGCCCAGAAGGGGTAAGAAGCCAGTTTCCAGGTTTTCTTCCGAGAGAGGAGAATTCCCAGGGCATGTATGACTAGCAGAACTGGCATCCATCCCACAAATGACCAGATCACAATTGCACTCTGGCAAAGACAAACTGACAAAACATCCTTTCAGGGGTCAGACCTTCCAGCGTCTTGTAACAGGTACATCAGGAACTCCTGCTGTACCTGTGTCAGACCTGAGAGGTGGTGGACAAATTTGGCAAGACATGAATACAGTCTTTTTATTACAGTTTTATGTGGAAAGAGAAGCTCATTTCTTCCTCTACTGTACTGTACTGCTGGAAGTAACTCCAGTACAATAGGATGCATTTTAGAAACATGGATCATCCCTATGCCCTGAATTGCTCTTGAGGAGAAGTCAAAAGAAATAAATACCATAAAACAAGGTAGTGCTAATATAGGGTGGAGGGAAAGGGTGCTGAATGTGTTCATGAAACAAAACCTATTGCAGTTGATTCAGCACCTCATTATTGCTGGGGAATTTGTTTTTTCCAGTAGTTTAGTGCTTTTCCCAGGACACCATGAAGCAAGTAAATGCCCTATTCATGTTTTATGGTGAACAAAACAAAACTAGAAAAAAAACCATATAGAAATGCAGAGAGACACCCAGCAAGGAAACCAATGAATAATGACAAAACCAAGAGGCTTTTTAACCTCCAAACCTGGACAACAGCTGTGATGCAACAAAAGCCTGGCATTTTACTCCTTGCCATGTTTTCTTGTCTGTGCTAGCCCAACTGTGTACCAGAACAACCAGCACCCCAGAGCAGGGTGCACAGACCTGTAGGACTGCAGGCCATCATATACTCAAGGATGCAGGATACACAAGGAGCCCAGCACCAGTTGCAGTGAGAAGGGCAAGGTTCAGAGCAAGAGGAATATCCACACCGTGGCAGAGCAGGAGGAAAACGGGTTCCTAGAGGTACTGGGCATTCACAATCCAGGAAACCCGTAGATATCCTCTGGGCTGCAGGGCATGCCCAGAGCCCACTGGCAGCCAGGGGCACCTGACAGCACCATCCCTGTGGTTATTCCTGAGGGGAATTACTGTACCGGCAAGGAGGAAAAGGCCAGCAGCGGCCATCAAGATGCAAAGAGCCTTGTCAGGAGATCGCTGTCCAGGGCTCCACATGGACTTCTTCATTCTCTAGGCATGTTCTGGGGAAAAAAAAAAGAAAAAAAAAATTACAATCACCCATTCACCACACACTCAGCTGAGAAATTTAAATTGCTTTGTGCAGCCGGGGGAGGAAAAGAAGCCTTCCATTCACTTTGGAAAAAAATGAAGCAGAGATTGCTGAAATGGCATTCACAGCGGAGGAAGCCAGGAGTCTCACTCACTGTGACCAAGCTGAGTCACTAGATCAGCAGTCTCTAGAAAGGTTAAAAATATACAGTCTTTTTGAGGGTTTTTTGGTGTAGTCTCTGAAAGAGATGAGGTTTATGCAGTCACACTGTGTATGTTTGTCTGTCTGTCACTGAACTTCAAACCTGTCGGCAAATTTCAATCCACTTTGACAAAGGAGTCAATGTCTGAGGTAGTGAAGTTCCTACAAACGCGGGAAAAACAAGTGGCCAGAAAGAGAAAACCCTATCGGGGAGATAAAGTCTAATGTGCTCACCCGCTGTTTTATGTCACAGAATATTGACATATTTATTGACATATATGCCTATCTCCCTGCAGGAAGGGAGACAGGAGGGCAGCAGACAGGGCAAGAGGCGCACGGAGAAGCAGGGCTGCCTCAGACCCACAGCTCACGGACAACACAGTCAAACAAGATGTTTTTTCTCACTGTTGGGCTTTGTCTACCTACAAACTTTCATCAGTTTAATTAATTCCTGGAGACAGGCACTTCACTGGAGAACAAATAGTCATGGGCTGTCAACATACGTTCAGCACTTAAAGCAAAATTAGATTATGCCACTCTACATTGGAAGAAGTTCATCCAGTTTTGTGCTTCAGTTTTCACTAAATTGCTTTAAAAGAGGACTCAGTTAAACTAAAGCAAGTGAGTGGACAAACAGCCTAGATTCCCAAGAGTCCAGGACTTAGTCCTGGTGTCCTGCATACTCCCCTGAGGTGGTTTTCACTATTCACTTTACTGGGAAGCAAATGCATGTGCATATCAGGGTCTTGGACCACAAGGGATTAAGTCTTCAATTAATAACGATGTATTTAGATTGACTGCAACGGATGGACTAGATCCTCAAATTGTCTAAGGGGGCCAAGCTCCTTCAGGGGAGTTGCCCAGCTTCACATCTAACACAGCCCTTGCCTGGGACTCTCCACTAAGGCGTACTGCTATCTGATCACTGGCAAGATGGGATTTGTCCCTTTGCATGCAGACATACAAAATAAACATTGCAAAAATGTTAAAAACCTGAACTAATGGAGACTTTCTCCATTTCCTTTTAAAAGTGCACTTTACAAAATTTATTAAAAAGTTAGGAAGCTTCATCCAATTTTCCATGTGCTGTCTTACCTAAACAGGAATTCTTCTATTTGTCAGGTGATTCATATCCACTTCTAAAAATACCACAGTCGCTAAAAGGTGCTGCTCAAAAACTCACCTCCCTGGGTGGCACAGAAGTCAAGGTAGGTTTTTGCTATGTGCACTACACTGTTCCTTCTGTCAGATGGCAAAATACCTCCTGGGGACAAAGAGAAAACCAGGTGGCATGTTGTGATGTTTTCAGTGGGTCAGGTAATGAAGAGCAGGTGATTTCCATTCTGAGGTCTCACTCCTTAGCTTACTGGAAAACCTGCTGTGACAACAAATCTCTACTCTCAACCTTCTCCTGTATTACTTCTGCAATTATTTGTTGACTTTTGCAATGACATTTAAGAAACAAACCATTATGTTTGCAGCCTGTGGTACGTCATGGGGCTGTATTAAGTTTTGTCCAGAGCAAAGTTCAGAACGCGTAGCATTATAAAACATAAATTAGAAAGAAATAGCTGAACCGCTCTCCTTGTTCCTGTTTGAGAAGTGACTGCAGTAATGAACCTTAGTTTTAATTTTCCCACAACAGCTTTCTAGCCTCTGTTTGTAGTGGATAATTGTGTAATGGGGAGATCATCCTGTATCTTTCTTCCCTCCTGCAACTACATTAATCAATCACTGCCTAGTTCTAAAAATGCTAAATACTGCCAGCTACTCAGAAAGACTTTAGTGTAGTGAGACCAAGGAGTGAGAGGCACCATGAAAGGAGGGTCCTGGATGACTGTACTTTGGCTGTCTGCAGGTTAAGTCCTGAATTTTGCAAGTTCGTTTTGGAGGAAGGAAATGGTTTGCGCAGAGGCCTGGAGGGCTTGCTCCTGTCTCCTGCAGGAGTGTGTGTGACCCTGCATGTTCTGGCAGTGGCTCCCAGCAGTTCAGCTCCTCAGTTGAATCTGGTTAGGGACATCAGAGAAACTGGAGAGAGCCTGAACCTCACAAGGCTGTCAAACACTGCAGACATCCTGCTCATCAAAACAGACACGCTGGTCTCTAAACAGGACTGAAGTGTCCGTATCTTCCCCTCTCCTAAATAATTTAGTCATCCATCTTCACCTTTTTCCTGACCCGTCTGTCTCCTCCTCTTGGCTACCCCTCTATAAACACCCCCAAACTCCAGGCTTCTCACTGTGCACCAGCACAGACCCACTCACAGCCCAGCAGCCATTGCCAAGCACCCTGCTCCTCTCCGGCACAACTCAGCACCCATCCGCTCGCCTCAGCCAGGAGGTTTTGTCCTGTTCCAGTTTGGGCAGGGCATATTCACTGAAATTTCTAGGCATGCAGTTTGTTTCCATACTGCATAGTTTCAAGTAATTCCCATACCCTCTTCTATGGAGAGTCTGTTTCTGGCTTTCCTCAAGCATGGGACTGAACTGGGCTTAGCAAGTATGCAGGTTTTAAAAGTCACCTATGTTTTGTATCTGTCAAACTAGTACTATGGCATCATGGTGTGGAAGGAGCTTTTACTGCAACACCAGAGCAATTACTGAGAAAGCCTAGCTGTTCCCTTTCTCTCCTTCCTCTGTCTTACTCTGTTTTCCTATCTCTAGTTTAGTTGAGTTTTTAAAAATATCCTGCATGAGTGACTTTGCTAGAGATTATTGCAGAGGGCCTTGAATGCCATGTGAGGGCACCCTCTTTTAATGTTAAGTCACTGGCAAAACCTTAAGCTTTCTGGCTGAAAATTTCCTGGGAAGTTTTAGAAGAGGATACTTAAGACTCAGGGCAGAGAAAAACTTGGTGATTAAATAGTACAGTGAAATGAAGAGAAAATGACCACGAGCACAGAACATGTTCGACTCACTAGGGCTGCTCAGACAAAAAGGAATTTTGCTTTTCTTTGGATACGCAAAGATTTTTGCCAGGAGGTTGCTATGGTGACTTTTCAGCTATTCCAACCCTCTGTGTACTGTAATTACATCTTCAAGTCTGTGAGCTGGGAATCTTTGATTCTTTGGATGAAGAATGTGGGTGGCTGACTTTTCAGGGTCTTTTTCAGCCAGCCATTTTTATTATAATGCAAACTAAAAAGATTCATGTGCTTGTGCCCTTTATAGCTGCTTACAGTTCCTATTAGACCTTCTGGCCTCATTGACCGTCATCCTCCCAAGACCTTCTTAAATGATTTTTAACTAAAAGGCTCCCATTTCAGAACGCTTTGGTCCTGCGTTATGCATCAGCTAAGGTTATTCAGAGGATGTTTAGCTCCCAGTTGGACTGAGTTTTCTTTATACCACTTTTATACCACTGGACATTTACATTTGGTTCCTAAATTAAAATCTGCATAATGATGGGAGAAGTATTTTCACATTTCCTCCTCTTCTGTTATTTACTTCAGCTGTCACTGATTGAATGCTGAAAGCACGGGGGCTGTGCAAATATTATCCGTATTGTCTAGTCAACCGACCTGCACAGTTATACACAATTCCCCTGAGAAAATGCATCATTAAACAAGAGTTAAAGCATAAAATATATATCCCTTAAATCAGAAACATTCCGACCATTGTCATTCAGATAAAGACAAGAAAATAGTAACGGAAAGGGGATTTGGTGTTAAGTTTCAACAAACAGTTGTTATTAATACTGTTTTTCTTCAGAACAGAAGCATCAGAAGAGCTTGTGTGGTCACATTACAAGGACCTAGAGAGCTCCGTGACCCCATACTCTCACTCACCCTCCACCTCCAGCTCAGAAGACTCCTTGCGCACCAGATATTTTGTTCTCTTCTGACACCAGTTCAGATCCTTCGCTGGGGAGCTGTTCCAGTCAATGCCTAATGAAATGAGAAGGGCCCAGCTCAGATGAGTCGGAGCTCAAGTTCCTCCCCCAACTTGCATGTATGCAGAGTCAACAGTCACTCCAAACCCAGACATCCTCCGCTCCGGGCATTCCCACAGGTCGGAGACCCTGACTCCAAGAGCTATGCCATACTCGGCAATGGTGATCGATTACCCGCAGGACTGAAACGGCTTAGCTGCAGGCAACGTTCATTCCCAGACCAAAGATCTCTCTCCCCAGGGCGATGGGAGTGCTCGTGTGTTTGAGGAAGTGGCTCAGCACCTTGCTGGATCGGGGCCTGTGCACAGAGCAGAGGCCTAATTGGAACTGACCTCTGAACACTAACCTTCAAAGTGTTTGACGACTGCAGAAATACAGGCTATAAATAACATACTTGATCATAAACCATTATCCTTCAACTTCTATTGTAAAAGATCAGATTAGTTCACTAAATGAAGTGTGGGGCGGAGGCAGGAAAAGATTAGCAGTGTGTTAATCTTTCTCAAAAACCCTGAAGGATGTAAATATTACAAGTATTTTTTGGAGACAGTGAACAGCAATGCTGTACAAACTTTTAGGTTACAAATTGCTTTTAGCACAAAACAGATTTATTCATTCTTTTTTCATTTCAATGCTATGAGAAAATCTTTTTGGCTAAGAGTTTTTGAATTCTGTAGTACCTATTTTAGAGATCTGGGTAAAATTCTTGTGAAGTTCTAGGAATTTAAGAAATACAACTTTAAGAATACATCTAAACCTTCAGATTTATTTGGGTCATTTGTTACAGGCTGATTTTAGGATGACATACTTTTTTGATACTGTCAAATAACCTAAGCATCTATTTTTAGAAGGAAAATTTCACATTTTCTACATTCATTCTTAATTTTTTTTAAATTACACTTTTTAAATCCAAAATTGGAATGAACGTTTTTGAGGGACCCAAACAAATTTGTTATGATTTGTATTTTCCTTTTTTTTTCCCCTTGGTTATGTTTCAGCACCAGAAGTAGAGGAATTTTTAATAAAATAAGAATCCTGTCCTGGACTAGTTGCTAATGGCCCCTGAAAGAAACTAGCTATCAGCAAACATCCTGCACCGCGTTTACTGCAGATTTCTGTGTCATCACCTCGCATTGCCTTTCTACATGGCAGAAGCACTGGGTCAGCTTCCAGAACACGATGTTCAACAGAGTCACTGCCGCTTTCTTTTTACACAGCGCTGCTGTTTCGGCATGGTTCCTTGGGCATGGGCTTCTACGTGTGTGTCTGTGCGTCCCTCCCCGGGTAAAATCTGCCCCTCTTGGTTATTCACTTGCATTCGGCTAAGATGCTGCTATCGCTCTACTCACCCGATATAGTGGCTGGAGCACTGGATCCAGCATGCAGCTGCCTGGACATACTGCCTCTGTAACCACACAAGAGCATTATCTGTTCACATGCCCTGGGAAAACCTTAATTTCGTCCTCTATGGCTACAAAAGCATAGCTGCAGAAAGTGCACCTGGACTTCTCTTTTACAACAATCAGGACCAGATTCTTGATCTTGCTCCATCTCTGAAATCCTCATAGATCCCCAGCATGTGGGATCTCCGGCTGGTGTCGAGGCAGCAAACTCGGGGCTATTCCTCTCCCTCAGTCCAAACGTGTTTCCAGAGGGTTGTGCCAGGGGCATGGCCATGGCACCCTGCATCTAGTGGAAGATTCCCCATGGCTCCCTGTCAGCTGGAGTGGTCCAGCCCTGGCCTTTTGCCTCTCATAAACAGTGCATTAGCCCTAAGGATCAAGCCTCACCAGCAGTTCTCTCCCGCAAACTAAACAGACAACCTTGTACGCAACCCATGAGTCTCTCAAAACTGCAGTGCCTAACAGGAGTTTGTCGTTCATTGATCCAATCCACTGCTACTGCTATTGCAACCACATCACATAATCTCTTAATTGCTGGGACAGAAAATGCTACTTCCGTGCAACTCGCCTACATTCCACTCCCTGCCTTAATGGCCCCAGAGTGACTGCCGCATGGAGGCTTACATGAATTACAATGTCAATCTCATAACTGATTTTATTAGTAGCGTCTCTTCATGGTTCCTGGAATTACGGATTATGAAAATTGCCTTGAAAGTAATTTGCTGTTATGAGACTTTGGAACAAGACCTTTATGGCTTGAGTGGTTAATATGGTATTAGACTCACCTCGAGGGACATTTAAGTAATGAAAGGGAAAGAGAAAGAAAGCTGAGGTGGCTATGAGCGGCTGTGGTAGGAGTTAAAAAGCCTTGGCGATGGAGCTGTAGCAAGACTTGGGTGAAATGAAAAATCACATTCTCAAACGACCTCTTTAAACCTGGCTTGTCTCCATAGTGCAGTGCCATTAAAGGCAACTGGTTTGTTCTGAAAGAGTCAGCTCAGATGCTTCGCATAGGAATTCACCACACCTCTTGCTGGTGCACAAAACATTAAAAATCCCAAGCCTATCCAAAGACTCATGTGAGTCCCTAATAGGACACATCTGCTGTGATCAAATCCCACCACCCTTTTCTCAGCAGTGTGCACCACCACGAAGTGCTCAATCGCATTAAGCTGCCCTTGATGCAGCCAGCTTTGCTTTGGCTACTTTCCCTGCTGTCCCAGTAAAAGGAGGTGCTTGTAGACACACATGCACAGATTAGTCTTGGGAGCGGATCGAAGGGAACAGGGCTTTTTTTTTAATAAGGTATTCGGGCCACGTGGGAGGAAATATTGCTTGTGGAATTTCATTTGTGTGTTATTCTGAGCAACTTCATATCTTTCCTTTGTCAAAGCTGTAACCATGTTACAGCTAGGACAAGGCACGCCAGGCTGTAATTACACTGGGTGAAATCTTGACTCTAGTAAACAAGTGACAAACATCCACTGACTTCATTGGAGACCCGGGTTACTCACCACATAGAGGTGAACCCTGGCAGACTGAGGCGTGCACATGTTTATGAATTATGGGCTGACTTGGGACCGCTGGATGTCACTGTTGCCCCATGCAAGTTTTGCTGATGGGCACACAGCAGATGGCTCTTGCAAAGAAAATGCTGGCATTGAAGGAAGAGTAAATGCAGCATAAAAAGGAAAAGCAAGCTGCTTATTTTTCACAAGTGGTATTTAAAAGAAAGAACAGAACTGCAAGAAACAGGGAGTGAATTTTGCTTACAGCTCATCGCTGCCCACTGAGAGTGACGTAAGCTCACTTCCTCGGGGCTTATGGCGGTGTGAGATCAGAGCCCAGCCACACACTTACGTACTGCCCTGTCGAACGTAATGTGCCAAGCTGACACGCGCTGGAGAGAGACATGGATTGCATCCCTGTTAGCGGCGCATTAGCGCTTCGTGTATGAACCCGAGAGACAGAAAAAGCTGTTAAGCATGGCTCACAGCGCACTGTAATCCATCTGCAGAGCAGGAGAGCCGATCAACCCATTTGGTCCCCGCAGCATCACTACAGCCCTCCTCATCTCCTCCACTGGGTTCAGCCCATTTTTAAACATGCTCCTCTCCAGGTCCTCCTGGGCACGTGTATGTTACAGCAACAAGAACAGAAAAATACCCACAACAAGAGTGACTCTCTTCCAGTGGCTAATAATTTCCACTGCCATTCTTCTGAAGCTGGAAACACCTTCTAGAAGAAGAGCAACAACCGTTGACGTAAGCTGGCCTCAGAAATTTCTTTCTTAAAGTTATCTCTGGAATCATTTGTACCAACGAGACAGAGTCCTTTTTGGCATGAGACCACAAAAATTACAAATCAGAAATTCAGCCAAGTGTCTTTCACATTTGCCGATTTACACTTTAAGTCCCCCCTTCCCTAGTAAAATCTTAGTTATATCCTTGTAAATATGATGGAATAACGGTTCTCATCTGAACACAACCATCCAGACAGGAGTTCAGGAAGACAGGGACCTCTGTAACACCCCGTAAAGGGAGCTTCCTCCAAGTTACTGAGGTCTGATTCTTCTCTTTGGCTTCTTCATTCTTAACGGTTGTGGTTTCAGTAAAAAGATCCTCTGTTCTGAATTTCCAGTCATGCATTGGACCGCTCTTTGCCAATTCCTCCCCACCTGCAACCAGGCCTTCCCTCCTGCCCTTTTCTTTCAGTCTAGCCAATGAATTATTTAGAAGGGCATTTTTGGTCAGTGACATTTCCAAACAGGGCTCATGCTGGAATCCTTAAATTCTCCCACATTTGCAGCCTTCCTCAGTGCATGCAAACAGAGGAAAATCCCAGTCACAAGTTTCCTGGTACATATATCTACATTTAGAAGAGTTTACCTATGGTTTTGCTAATCTTGTTATTTCCAAGTAGCCTGGAAACTGTATGTTCATAACTGGAGGACTTCTACGTGGTTATGATGATGCTGGTCAAAAATAGGAAAGCGCCAGTTACTCTGAGAGCCACTAAAATTGGACAGTTCAGTAGTCACAGTGGGCTAAACATTTCAGAGAGTCAGCTGGAGCCAGGAACAGACAGAAGCGATAGAAAGAAATCTTGTTCCGCAACAGTCCGGTGGACACCTGACTGCAGCTCTGGAAGAGAGAGCACATCACGGCTAACACTAAAAGTCTCTGACCAGTGGTAGGGTTTCCTCAGTAGCCGTTATTTCCAGCTGGGAAGTTAGGACTGCCTGAAGTATGTGAACTATTCTGCTAGGAAAATACAGATGACACGGAAACTCAAATAGACAAGTGCCATAGCCAAGATTTTTTCCAAAGCCTGAATTCAGTGTGTCATATCATTGCTGCTTTTCTCATTCCTTTGGCGGAGGAATTTCTTAAAGCGATAATAACATTTTTCACTAGACATGACCAAAACCCTATAAAAGCTTTGGAGCTAAATTTAACATAGCGAGATACACTTCTTTTGTAAGCGGACATGAATTTCTCCTTCTAATTTAGCCCAGGTTGTATGGTTGGGGGCCCAAAATGCAGGGACTTGTTATTAGCTAACAGCACACGACGCTTGTCACATCGGCTTTTGGTTTGCCCAGGACAGACAGGCAGACCAAGCAATACCCCTTCTCTACAACAGGGAAGCAGTTGTGTAACTAACTCCAGCATCCATATTACCATTGCCTCCAGTTCTGCTGTCTAGATATATTTAAAGGTCTTTTTGATCCAGAAGCCATTTCTTATAGGCTACATTTTATTACTAATGTTATTTTATTACGAAGCACAGCCAGGAGTCTTTTTACTTAGTCTCTTGTTTGCCAAATAGAAATGTATTTTAGTCATTAATTATGGGCGCTAGATGTGAGTGGGAGGATGAGCTTTTGTTTTCTCTCCCTTTCAGCTAGTTAACTGCTCGAACCTGGTGAGGAGAGGAGGAAAAGCAGTCATGTGGGGTAAAGCGCTCTGGAAACCCCGGTCAGGCTGGTAGGGGATGGAAATGTTGCTCTGTGGCCTGCCTTGAAGAAGCTGGTGGTTTCGGTGCAGCTCCCATACCGGGAGTTCATGTCACACGTACACAAACTCTCCCCGCAGACCTCAGGGACTCCCCCTTTCCGCTGCTGAGAAAATGGGTTGTGCCTTTCTTTTCCCACCAGAAGTCCCTCCAGGTTGGAGTGAAGGGAGATCTGCAAAGGGAGAAAAAATGGTGCCTTGTTACAGGACCAATGGAGAAGGCCAGAGGGGTCAGTTGTTCTTAACTGAGATCTCAACCCACCCTCACCGTCGTGCAGTGGAGAGGGGCACAGGGCTGTGGGCTCGTCAGCCCGAGGGCTTCCTTCCCCCGCACAACAGCCAGAGCACAGTGGCAACAGCACCCACATCACTGGGGTCTGCTGAGGGTCAAAGCAGGGTTCTCGCTGCGGCTGCAGACTCCTGTCCATGACTGTGGTTGACTGTCTTGTTTTATCTGTGCATGCACTTGGCAAACCTCAGGTGATTCAGTGGTTTGACCCAGACACGCTTATTCTGAGTGCATCCTCATGGCAGCCGCACTTTGTTCAGAAAACCGTGGCTGGGAATTTTGTAAGCCATCCCTTTAACTCTTTTAATGCCTCTGTAAATAGGCAACTCTCTTTACTTAGCAACTGCCTGACTCATTTCCTTTCCGAGCAATCCCCTGGGTTCGCTCTGCATTACTTCCTCCTCACATTTTCTACATCTTCTGATATTTTCCCTTTTTTAGCGGAGAGAGGCAGTTAAAAATAGCAACAGGACTGCAGTATGTGTCCATAAAATCAATACTACCACCTCAGAGATCTTCTCAAGCTCTTTCTCAGAATCACTCAATTTTCAGTTGTATGATTACTGTTAAGACTTGAGGCAAGAAAAAGGATGCATTTTAGTAGCTCCTAAATTTTTTTTCTTTATTAGCATGTAAACTTCTTCAGTATAAGTCAGGTAGATGTTTTCAAATATTTCTGAAGTAGTACTGATATTAACAAACTCACCAGAAGAGAAAAAACAGACTTTAGAGACAAAGGCTTTACTGTCATCTATGTATTTTCACCAGATACCTAGAGGATATATATATCTTTAATGCAGTCTTCTGTACTAGTTCACATCAATTATCACCCAGAACTGTCCTAATGCAGAACTAATTTTGTGTTGTAAAGAGGTACTAAAGTTCAAATACATTAAAGCCAAAACCCCCATACCTGCTCAGTAGAACATGCGGTACTGTGCCAATCCAGATCATTTCAACAAAATATTAGCCCTGGTTTTAGGTAAAGAGCTTAGGATTTACTAGCTGCAGTAGCATTGCTTGGGGAAAAAAAAAAAAGGCACTGAGAATTATCATTTATTTTTGTCATCATGATTATGTTCACCATTACCCAGAGATCCTGGCCTGTCAGCCGATGCGCAAGGTGCTGTACACTCACATCACATATAGCCTCTGCCACACACAGCAGACGATCGTCTGCATTCCCAAAGGTGATCCTGTACCCATTTCAGGGCAAGGGCCTCGCTCAGGCTATGCAGAATAAGGCTCAGATCTGAGACTTCACTGCAAGTCCAGTTAAATGTGCTTTCTGAAACCAGGAAACAGTCAGGTATTTCAAGGACAGCCATTGGTGCCAGCAGAATCCCCGGCTGCGCTGAGTCCCTGGGTCTCACCTACCCTCCCGTACTTGTAAGCAAGCGTCTCTTCCAGGAACGCCCCATACAGCCTGGCACTGCTCTGGGTAAAAGTGAGCCACAGCCCAAAAGGGCATCTAAGCCTCACAGATCCCAGAGATGTTTAAATTTAAATCATCTAGATTTGACTTCTGCTGAATGGATTTATCTTTGCGAGGACCAAAGGAAGCCTGAAGAGCGTTATGCCTCCAGTGTTCAGGGAACCTGGGAGCCGGAGCCAGCTTTTAATTGTGTTCTCCCAGCTCATTTCTAATTCAATTTTGCTTTAAGATTTTTACATTAGAAGGGGTCATAATTGAATGGGAGGTGACTCTGCTTGAGTCGGAAGTGCCTGTGTTGAGCCGATTTATTATAGTTAATAATCAGAGCCTCACTGGGTTATTCCCATTAGGAAAAGAGACCGAAAACACAAGTCAGATGTTTATAACAACGTGCACATAGTCTTGTTTCCTTGAACACAGTAGAAAAAAATGAACCAGGTTTTCCCCTGTTCACTTTTTCCAAATAAGGGCCATTAGCAAGGCCTATCCCCAAGACAGTCGGTGCTGTTATTTCGTGAGCCCATTAGATGACGGCTTCTCTCACTGACACGCTGGCTTGCCTCAAGTCCTCTAGCCTTTACATTTGCAGGCACAAGCTTTGACATGCAGCCCATCGCTCTGGCTGGGAAACAGCCCACTGCTCTAGATAGGAAACCAAAGCGAAATATTGACTCTTAGCTGTCATTACAGAAATAGGTTGTAACTGCTTTTTCGATTCAGTTTCAAAGAGCAGCAGTAAGTGAATCATCAGCTTTAGCCAAGTCTGCAGTTGATGCACCTTCCATCACAATCATAATTCCTGAATTATTCTATTCTGCCACAGCTTGCTGGAGTGGAGATAAAACCAAATGCTACAAAGCATCCTTCTGTGCTGTGTCCTACATTTAGTCACTCCTCACATGCATGCATCTTATTTCACTTCTAGTGTCAAACCATGCAGTGTGTTCGTATGAACGGGATCTTAACGGGCTCTACTACCTCCAAGGTTTTTAAGGAAAATTGTCCCATGAGAGCAGGATGAAATCTGAATGAGGAATACTGCTTTAAGCTTGTACCACTTCTCTGTGGAAGTGAGCTATTTGTCTTAAGCCAGTGAGCAGGCACGAGTAGTTCTCTCTTTATTTCTGCAGGTGGCTCCAAGCATTTAGTTCTGAGACATATTTGTTTTTTTAAAGCTATTTGGAATAACTAAAAGTTGCTCTCTGTGCTATTCTACCAGCCCTCTCCATATCATAAGCTATAGTCTAGAACAGCGCATAGGTAAAGCGATAGGGTTTGTTTTGATCCTAGTCCCTGGACAGTGGCGGCAACATTAGCCACCGCTCACAGTGGTGATGCAACACTTCTTCCACTAGCATCTAAGGATCATCAATAACATTTTCAGGAGTTTCCTCTCCCTCACATGGGAACAGAAAATAGGCAAACTTGGCTAAAGACCCTAAAAAATACGTATTTTAAGGGCAAGCTGCAAATACATATTCTTTTAAATATTCCTTCTAGGGGAAATGAAGTTGCTCCTTCCATCCTGACCACAGCAGAGATCCTAGCTCAGCCAGTTCCTCCTGTGCACAGGAATTTCCTTCTTCTTGCAAGGGGTCTCATGTTGTGGGCCAGCAGACAGCCCCATTTCTCCCACTCTTCCTCCCTTCCCTAGTGTGAAGCCCACTATCTCATACTACTGAAGGCAATGGGAATTTTGTCTTTGATGCCAACAGAAGGAAGACTGGATCCCATCTCTGTTCTGTGCCACTCCCCCCTCCTATTTACAGGATTTCTGGTCATTTTACAACCTCATGTGCCTCATTTAATTTTACAAAATCTTAATATTTTCCCCGTTTCAAGATTCTTTTTCCTGGACCTTGTTCCTCTTCTCTGCTCCTGTGTGGTGTTCACCACGAGTACCCTCTGATGAACCCTGCAGCCTTGCATGGTTGGGATGTGTCAGCCAGCAGTTGGAAAAGTCTCACGGTGAAACCTATTCTGAATAGCTTTTCCATCTAGAGTGATGGGGATCAAAACTTCACACTGACATTAACCAAGGGGAGGAACTAAGGGGGAAGGAACGATGAAACTGCACGGTCTTCCCTCTTGGATAGCTACCTAGGGAGTATAAGGCACACAAACACAGCCAGGGAAACCACATTATAGGGACATTCAGAGGTAAGACAGTCGTGCTGTGCTGCACAGAGCCTCTCATAGCTAAATACCGTGCTCAGCTGCACACCCTCAGTGTCTGCGCAGCACATGGCCTCTCTCCAGCTCCAAGACCCAAGTACCAGCCCCAGCTGGTCAGCACTTCCCCCATCAACTCTTGCTGTGGCAGGGGTCGTGGTGGGAGCTGGCGTGCCACCTCGAGGAGGTGTGAGGCATCGATAGCCCCAGGCAGGGGCAGGCTGTACAGGAGCCAGCGGCAGGAGTATGAGATTACAGCTAAGCCAAGCTCAGGGCTTGCTGCGCGCAGGGAGGGGGTGTTGCTAGCCGGTCCCCTACCCCGTGCAGTCACACCGGTACCTTGCACCACTCGCCCAGCCTTGCCCCAGGCTGCTGTTGCAGGAAGCTATACCCTCAAGAAAACATTCCTCTTTGCAGCGTATGTTTTCTGGCGATTCAGTCTGGCTCACCGCAAGGACAGCAAAGCACTGGTACTTGCAGGAGAGATGCAGTGGGAACAGAGGGCCAGGCCGCTCTTTCCTTTTCAAGCGGAGGTCTGAGCCGGATGCGGCTGTGCTGCTCCATCACAGCTCTAGGCTAACCTACATGCCCACAGTAACTTGGTGAACCAGTGAGACCCAGGGCTAAAGTGGATCTTGGTCAAGAACTATAAACAAAATATCCTCATTCCTAACCACTTGCAGTCACTGCAACACTTCAGTGCCACAGTCACAATTCTCAAATTTCCAAATGGTAAATTCTCCCACAGTTAACTCCAGGGCTTTAAGTTTTCAAGGCTCAACTGAGGATTATCGGTCTTTGCCAGTTACCTTTTTGGGTGCTCCTTCACACAGATGGCCTGACTCACTGCATTGTGTCAGACCCAGGATTACATTTCAGTGCAGCCTTTTCGAGCTGTTACTCTATCCCCAGGCTAACATATCTCCCATACTCACGTGCAAAGGAGAGGGAGACAGCCTCGTGGCCTGGGCCCAAAAATGTTATGACTTATTAATTTAGCAACACATTTTATTCACCGCTGGCAGCATTGGCTGAAGAGCAAAATAAGGAAGCAAGATTCAGCCCGGACGCCCATGTTTCAAAATAGAGGAAACAAACCCATCAACAGTAGTGCTGCACAGTCATGCTAAGAGCACCCATAAACCCCAGGGCTGGACACTGATGGAAATAAATGGAAATAGATTATGCTATATCTGTCCCATCCTCCTCCTGGTCCCTCTCCAGCAGAGCACTGTGCTGTCTGACTAGATTGTATAGACACTCACCACTGCAATATCTGAAAGCTGTTTGTACTATGCTTGACCACCTTAGCTGAGCTTTCCATGTACTCAGAGTACATACAGCACCTTGGGTTTTCACAGTAAGTTTAGAATAAATGAAGATTTTCCTTGAATTTGTGGAAAGGGTTTGTGTGTTTGGAACATAAAGTCCTGGATTATTTCACTTATGTCGCATTTCTGGCCTACAGCTGAGTGTTCTGGTTTATATTGAAGCATGTAACTCATTACAATATGTAATAGAAAGACTGTAATACTTAGAAGGTAGACAGTGTTTTGTAAATTCAAAGCACTGTATAACCACTAACTAACTGAAGTGCACAGCATTGCTTTTAAGTAGATAAGGAATTGCCACTAAAAAGTAAATAGCAGACAACACTTCTTACCCTGAGGTCTGAACTACAGTAGCTATTTTTCCAGGTGTGGGATAGCAAAATAATTGAGTTTGCTCAGATGTCACTGCGCAGTAATAACTGGCAAATAGTATTTAAATAGTATTTAAATTGAAATTGTAAATGGAACCCCCCCCACCCCCATACATTGTTCCACCCACTCGCCAGCAAAAGTTGCACAGCCGAAGTGCTGCTATTGCAGTGTATGTCACAACTTCTTTTCACAGGAATCGAGCAGCCCTGATACTGGCTTGAGTCAGCAAAGTGCAGGCTGTCTGAAAATCATGCCGCCGGGAATCCCCTGAAAGCACACAACGCTCCAAACCTGGCAGGCTGCATGGGTTGTTCTCATGAAAAGAAGAATAGCCAGTAGGTCTGGTGGCGTGAAAGCACTACGCACTCAGATCTCAGACTGGGGCACTAGGCACTTCTTTCTTTTTCATTTCCTGTAGCAGAGCAAGCTTCAAAGGGCCTCTCTGTGAGTTGCCTGCTTTGATCCAGTGTTAAAAGGCCTTGAAACAGGGAATCTCATAGACCAAAGCAGGCGCTGCATCACCACAGTAAGGCTAAGGAGAATCCTCAGACCTTTTCAAATTTCTCTCCGTTTTCCTTCTTCCCTGGTTAAACCATGCAACCTCAACAACATGCTTGCAGCAGGGTTTATTTGCATATGGGTATTATCACACTGTTCACAGTAATTTATACTAGGCCGCTTACCACAGAAGGATTTCAAACCACTTAGGGCTCACCACTGTTGACTCGAGCCACAAATTTTCACACGTGAAAGCAGAAATCCTGGCAAATAAACTAGTAGAAACTCTATTAGCAACTCTATGACCTGCGCTAGCAGCAGTCATACTGAAAGCCCTTACCTCCCAGAAAACAAGAGCCCTAGAGGTTTCTATTGGCAGGGTACAAGGGTTGGAGAGTACCAGAACTGAAGAGGTTGTTCTCAAAAGCTCACTAGAGCATGTGCTCGACCACTTTACTGAGGTTGTTTCATCAGTTGCTGGGTGTTCGGCTGGTCAGTGGCTGATGCCACCCATGACAGTGAGCGTATGGAAGAGAACAACGGTGGGTGCTCTGGAGGGTTCTTCTGGAGTTGATGTCATTTATACCGTCACCTAGTATTGCCATGAAATACTTCTAAAGAATTTCCACGTGCTGTTCCTATGTCTCATTTATTTCAGAAAGATTTAAATGCCTTCCTGGTTTGGCACTTAAATTTCCAGAAGAAATAAATCTGGCTGTCCTTGGCAAAGATGTAAATAAGTGCAAAGCTAGAAGGTAACAGACTGGACAGAGTGGATTACTTGAGGGGCTCCAATTCTCCATGGTGGTGAAACCATTGCCTACAGCATTGGTTTACGCGTCGTGATGCCCTTACCTGTTATTTTGCGTTCACATGCCATGAAGAACTCAGCCAGTGCTCATTACAGACAGCTACGCTGCAGGCCTAATTGCAGAGTATGCCATTGATTATATTAGAGGAGGGTGTGATAACCGATTGCTTGTGCATGCAAAATATAATTGGCATATTTTCAGTGTGTGCGTGGTTTGTATCTCTCGCCTAGTAAACTCTAGCTACAGTAGACAGCTTCACAGATGCTACCCTCGCATGGTTCCATCAGAGACATCTTGTTGCCTGCCTGTTAAGAGCTGGTCATTTTATAATATTAATTTTGATTAAAGAATTTCCTTTTTGGTGAATGGACCACGTGTCCTCTCTCTGTGGTGGAAAGCCTACTTCAAGATTTGCAATTCTGTAGCAGCTCACGGCAGTATTTTGAAAACGTGCTCTGCTGGGAAAACTCTGCATTCACATTCCCCAGAGCACAGTGATTCCTAAGTCAAACAGCAAAGCACTCCTTGCTATTACTGCTTCGAAGCCTAAATGCTTTCTTTACATGTTAATCTTGAAGACTTCCCAAAACTGAAGTTAAAACCAGATGTGAAGCCAAAGGAATCATGGGATGGCTAATTCTGGGGGCAATTAGAAAATGCCTAAGGAGAAACATCTGGCCTTTCTCTTCCAGCTCCATAACTCCATTCAGACCCTTAAGTGAAGAGCTGTCCAAATGGGAAACCATGAAACCTGCTTATGACGGGTCCTAATGATTCGTTATGGCTGCCCCTGCAATGCAGTCCACAGTTTCAAGAACAAATGGCACTTCTGTGATTCTGTAACAATGAATTCTCCAAACAATCCTACCAGGCCAGGAAATCAGCCACAGATGGGTTCAAGCTTGTGTTTTAACACTCTCTTGGCTCCAAATCTAGCTGCTTACCACTCCTTCTAGAATCTGAGGTCCTGACTTCCTCAGTAGCACAGCTTTTGCTGGGCTACGGTATTGACTAACTGCTGTATGATGGGTCCAAATCTGACTTTTGGGTTTAATTTTTTGGGTGGGGGGGGGGGGGGAACTATGTAAAAAGGGAGTTTTGTTTGTATAAAATAAGCATAGGTCTGATCAGAATTTGACCCTGCATCCCTCACTTTGTGTGCATGGATGTGTGGGTGCAGGGAGCCAGAGGAAATATGTGATAGAAGTTATAAAAGCTCCTAGATAATGCCTCTGAAGTATTTTTAAGCTATTGCACAAGTAGCAAAATATATAGAGACTTAAATTCGAACACAAGGGATCTATTTTACGTGGAGAAAAGAATACTTGTATGGAATACACTCACAAAGAAGCTTCTTTAGGCAAAACAAACAAGCATCAGAGTCATTTATATCCTTGCCCTCTTTTTATGCTGGAATACAGGAGCTTCACAGTGTTACAGTCTAAAACTGTGGAAGAGGCTTCCCTCTGTCCTTGCTGAGTTCATCTGCAGGGTGCCGCTTCAGCCTGCTCAGCTGGCCGAGAGTAGAGGGCCCATTTCATGTGAGGACAAGGTAGGGTCTATGGAAAAGCAGCCTGTGAGACATGGGTCTTTCCAAGCCATGTAAGAAGCTATTGGGAATTGCCAAAGCAGCAAACTCCAAGCCAAAACAGGAAGGAACGCTGTAGACGTACCACTTCAGCTTCGTCTCTAAATACTTTTTCTTACAAAGAGGAACTCCTCCATGTTCGCCTAAGTGTTATTTCAGTATGTAATTGCTCTTTAAAAAGCGACTAAAGGGAACCATGAGCTAAATTCTTTCTTAATACAACCAAATAGGACCCATAGCTTCTACCCCCATATGGAACTTGATTAGGTTGGATTAGTTGAATGGGGAGAGGCAGATTCAACAACAGAATAAACAGATTGTAGCTCCCATACAAGAAAGGGAACCGTAGTTTCTCGACACTACGAATGCAGTCAGTACCTATCTGTGCCAGATACACATGGTCTTTTACTGCGTAGACCTAGCAGCATCCATATCACACCAAGAGCATCTTTGGCCTCTGACAGAAAGTAAAGGAAATCGGCTACTTATGCAGCCGTCCTAAAACACACCTTGCTAGTGCCCACTCCCATGTGTAGCGGAAGGGTCTCCTTACAAGCTGCTTGGAACTGCAGCAAGATGGCATTGGCATAAAGGAGAGGTTTTCAGGTACGTAAACCCCAAAATACTGCAGGAAGCTGAAATTTGGATTAAAGTAATTCCAGCTCTTAACTGCATTAATAAAATCATTAGTGCACTTTTGAGTTTTGGCAGATTGTTGCTGCTGCTGCTGAAAAACTGGCAATTTCCTGCTTTCCGCCCTTGTCAGTGGGGTAGTTTAACAGCCAGTGAGTGTTCACTCTGGCTGGAGTTCACTTTCCTTTGGCATGGGAATGGCCAGGCAAAAGGCAGCACATTGTATGCACTGAAGCTGCACAGGGAATAAAGACAATGCAACAAGGTTATTAAGCCTCGGTGTGCCAAGAAATCTCGGAGAAGGTGGTGGCAATATGAAGCAAAAGGTCCACATGGAGCTTGGAAAGCAGGAGTTGTTCCTAACAAATGTTGTTCTTGGTGTAGAAGGAGGTTCTACCTGACCTCCAGCAACCGTCATAAACCAACTTAGGAAAGCAAAGATTTCAGTCACTTCTATTCTTGCACTAAGAACCTTCCTCATCCTAGCTACAACGTGCTCTTTATTGTGGCTGCTTTTCCAAAAGCATTAAGGCAGTTATTAGAGATCCTCCTCTGCTTTACGAGAAGCTTTGCACATAATGCAAAATGGCAGGACTGTCTGTTCTCCCTTTTCATCCAAGGAGACGTCTTTGAAAACTGATCTTTCAAAAGAAGTCACCTTTGAGCTGTTAGAGGGGAAAATGTCTGAGCAGCGTCAAGTTATTAGTGAGAAATGTTATTATTATCATGCTCAGATAACTGAAAAATTATTCTGCATTCTCAAATTTCCCATAAACACTCACTTTCAGGCAGGGAACCATCAGAAGGATTTTCAGATTACATAGATTTGAGTAAAGTCATATGCTAATCAGAAAAGAGTCTTCAAAAAAATGTCCTCTCAGTCAGATGCACAGTGCTGTTAGCATAATACCATATCTCTTCACAAGGGTGTTTTATCCCAACACCACTTGGAACAATACAATATTCATAAAAAGACACTGCTGGAATATATTATCTCATCACACATGATGATAAGATTAAATTGTTTGGTATTAGGAGTGATAAGGATTACTGTATCAGTACTTAGTTAGTTGGACTTGTATTACTTGGTGCCATTGTCAGTAATCACATCAAAATTCTGGATAGTTTAGCAACGATTCAGTAAGAATTCCCAGGTTGTGCTGTAAGGCAAAGGGAAATGCTAGAATCTGAGCAGCCAATGCAGCATTTATACAATAACTCAGTGTAATGGGATTTGTACCTTCAGAAAATTGATTAAGCTGATTCACCTTAGTCTTTTGGGGGGGAGGGGGGAAAGGGATGCACTACTTCAAATCAGAGCAAGATCAGACAGAAGCAAATACTAGAAAACCACTTTAAAAACTAGCCAGCTACTCCACAAATCCCACAACAAATTTTGGCCTTGATTTAGGCTCTTAGGCTCTTACTGTTGTCTCTGTTTAGCCGCTGGGCACTGTGGTAATACAAATAACTAATGGTGACAACATTAGACATTTACACGTGCAGTGAGCACTTAAATACAAAGCACCTCAGTCTAGATACACAGATGCAGCTTTTACACATGCTGTTCAGGCAGTCACTTTTGCAAATTTGGCCAAAGAGCTTAATTTTTATTATTTATCATTATTTGTTTACCATCTTCAATGTGCTTAATGTACCAGACACACACAAATACAATCACTGTTTCCACCTCAGAGAGCTTCTGCTCATATGAAGGAAAGCTAAAGAACAAGTAAGTAGATACATAAACACTGAAAAGATGACATATGGCGAGAACAGACTTATCTCCCTTATTTTGCTCCCAGTAATAACTAAAATTTGGATGTTATGGAGAATATGCACACTAAGGTAAAATTTAGGTGTTATTCTATTAAATGAGAACAGTGGGTAATTCCATGCACAGGATTACAGACAGGAAAGGAGTTGAACTTTTTCCACACGGATTACATTATGACACACATTGCATATCCAGTGTTTGCAATGGCTTGTTCTTTCTGACTTTTCTCCTTTCCATACAAATTGGACTTCTGTCCTTATAAAAACTATTATATGGCGAAGGAGGAGCTAAGATAGGGCATTGGTGTCATGCACTGAAGCAGCAAACTTTTCCTACCCAAGGTCACACGTGGCCTTCCCTCAAACTCATTTGACACCGCTTAGTATGCTCTATCTAAATTTAGAAGGCAATTTTGCAATCCTTGCACTGAATAACATTTGTTTTGGCCAATAGTCCCAAAAATCACCAGCAAGAATCGTTGAATTACAGAAACACAGAGCTGGAAGAGACTTCATGCACTGCCTTCCCCTGCCCTGTGATCAGACGCTCAGATCAGCCACACACCTCCAGTGTTCCAGTGATCTTAGGTGTCTACTGAAGTCAGAGCAAGCAGATTATCACCCTTCAGTTGTCTCTTCTTTAAGCTAAAAAATCCCAGTTCTTCATTCTTTCCTCACATTAATCTTCTCATTCTTCTTCTTGATTTCCTTTAGACCCTCTCCAGTTGGTTTATATCTTCAAGTGCAGTGCCCTAACAGCGGTCCTGCTGGTGCCTTATCCTTGCAGAGCTGAGCAGAAGGATTGCTCTACGTCTAACAGGCTACCCATGCTTTTGGGGAGGGTGCTTCCCTTTTCATGATACCATGACACTGTTGACTCATGCTCAGCTTCTAATGTCCCAGAAGTTTTTTCTGCTGTATCTGCTGCTTAGCAAGCTGTTCTCTGTCCCGTATTTCTGCAGCTAATTATCCTACCTAAATGTCTTGTCTTACACTTGTCCCTATTTCTCTTCATTTAGATTTTTTTCAGGACTATAACTCTAGTTTGTCAAGATCACTTGAATTCTATGCTTGTCCTCTAACACGTCCTCCAGCAACGCTTACAAATGGAATAGGGATGCTTTCCATTCCCCCATTCAATTAACAAAAATACTAGAGCAAGGACAAACTAAGGGCTTGATTCTGCATCTCTTGCATTAAGCAATATTGTTTGATAACCTCACATCTAAGGAATTATTCACCCACATAAACACAAGCCAACTTGAGCCAAGACTGAAAAATGAGGTCCTCAGAGTGTAGATGTATTAGTGACACAGACTGTTGCTGGTACTTGTCCCAGCAGGAGAGTAATAAACGAGAATGCACTGTTAAAGCCCATTTGGAAAGAAGGTTGGATGGCTACAGCAATTTTCGTGCCACCAATTTTCTTTCCATCAGCCATGGCAGTTACATTCACCACAGGAAACCCCCTATAATCTGTCACAATACACGCCTTACGCTTTTGGATTTAGATCATTTTCAAATACTCTTTCTTAATTTTTCAAAATCCTAGGTACAGACATAAACATACAGATGCATCTGATTTCCCTGGTTTCTTATTTTAGCCCTAACTCATTAAGATTCCTACACAAATGAAGTTGAACACACATGAACATTTTACTGCTAGGTACTTTGGAAATCAAAGCAGTTAAGGTCTGTAGCTCCACATAAAATTTGAGGGCTGTTTTTTTTTTTGAACTGGAATATAAAAACTGCTATACAGGATCAGAAACTGAGGTCCAGTAAGTACAGTATCTACAGTGTGTAGCATCAGTTACTTTGGGAAAAGGGGTAAGACACATATCATGGGTAGGTGCTTTTTCCTATAGCATACCCTCCTCAGATATACCAGTAGCTTACGTATTTTCTCAGCTGGCATTTTTTGCAGCTGTATTACCCTTCAAGTGCTTCTAGTTGACTAATTTTGGCTGAATCACTGGAACATTGGGATATTTCTTAGACTAAGACGCATAGTATAAAACTCCTAAAATCTCCAATTACATAAAGTGGCATGGCTCTACTGATTTTCATCTCATAATGACAATATGCACCAATTAATGATTTGGCCCAAAACATTTCCGAAAGATTTGCCAGAAAATACCACATGAAAACTAGAAGGACAGAAGCAGTGACTGCAAAATTAAATTATTCATTCATCTCCAGGGACAATGCAAAAAAGGACAGTCTTTAAAGGATCAGAATAAATCAGCTACTGCAATCAAATCTGCAAATGCTGCAAAATTGAAAGATGATTGCCAGTGCTGCCGAAGCCACGCAAGGTCAAAATTTTAATGAAGTTCTTCTAAAAATGCATAAGCGGTAATTCCTTGATTGAACGGAAACTCTGAGAAACAAGGTTATAGAGCAAATAAGATGGAAGCTACAGTATCATTGTTGAAATATTAGCTCAAATATTCCTACACTGCTCATTAGAGAAAAAGATAAGTTTCCACATTGGGACACATTTTCTCAGCTAAAATCCTGTGTGCCTAAAGATGAAAGTTATGTACCTCAAGCGGTATGCGTATGTACAGAGAGCATGGAGGGACAATGCCCCACTTCTGCCTCCAGAGTGCTTGGCTTTCTGTTTTAAGTATGCAGCCTCCGCTCTCCCACCGCAAATGCAAAGCTGAACATGTGGAACACTGTTTATCTCCCTCCTTGCAATTTGTACCTTCTACTCCAAAGCTTTGCAGATGCAGGAAACCAGACATGTTAAATTGCAAGCACTGAGGCCCCTTGCATATACGTCTATTGAAACGGAAAGAACATAAAATACCATCTCATTTGAAAATTCATTTTGGCTGCTATTTGCAAGCATTCCGTTCAGCAGAGTGATTCCTCCCAGGCTAATGTGCTCATTTTTCTCAGAGGAAAAAAATGGTTAAGTGGACATTGCCCCCTTTCTATTGCACAGCCTGTTAAAGAAATTCCTTAACTGAAGGGGGCATATATGTAACCTAATCACATTCAAAGGCACCCAAACCTTCACAAGTACTCTATTTATAGACATATGGAAAGTACAGTCTCATAACAACACATTACCTACAGATCTTGCAAAAACATAAAAATTATATTCTATCATGTAGTCTGACCATATCTATAGTAGGTTAGGTTGTACCAGAACCAAAAGAAAACATTTTGGATATATTTCAAAATAGCTGTTGGTGAAAGGCAGTGGAAAAAATACAATGATATAGAATGAGGAGTCAAGAAACCTGGGTTGTTTTTTTGCTCTGCTGCTTAGTTAATGACTGATCACTACAGACTTTGATTTCAGTGACTCAGTTTTCTCCCCTGTACAATGAAGGTAATGCACCCAATTATCTCTCAGTGGAAAGGTGAAGTTTAATTTCAGCATGTGTGTAAAGCACATTTAGATTGCTAAGTGCAAGCACTGTGTAAATGCAAGGTATTATTACTACATATTATAAACACAAACTCGGGAAATCTGGCACAGACTGTTGTGTTCTTTTTTTCCCTTTTAGCTGCCCCTTTGTTTTAAATGGTAACAACAACAACAAGAGGATTTCTGTAACACCAAGAGGAAACGAGAGACAAAGGACTCTTTGTACACACCTGCTAAAGAGGTGAAAGCCAATATAACAAGAAACAAAGACCAGGGCAAGTCTGTGGTCAGAAACTTTCAAGCTAAAATGGAGCCCTGCTCCAAAGTTTTCCAGGGTTGCTTTACACTCTCTTGAAATGCTACCTGATGTAATTGCTACTTCTTCCCCATTCTTCCCATTGACGGGATAATTCTGTGGCCCTCAGACAGGAGAGCTCCCCGCTCGTCATTTCCAAGGGAGTTTTCTGCACAAGGCCCAAAGCACCTATCCTTTAATAAGGCCACTGACGCTGTTTTATCCTCACTCACAGAATCACAGAATGGTTGAGGTTGGAAGGGACCTCTGGAGATCATCTAGTCCAACCTCCTTGCTCCAGCAGGGTCCTCTAGAGCCTGTTATCCAGGATTGCGTCCAGATAGCTTTTGAATATCTGCAGCGAAGGAGACTCCACCACCTCTCTGGGCAACCTGTTCCAGTGCTCTGTCACCCTCACAGTCAAGAAGTTTTTCCTCAGGTTCAGGTGGAACTGCCTGTGGTTCAGTTTGTGCCCACTGCCTCTTGTCCTGTCGCTGGGCACCACGGAGAAGAGTCCGGCCCCATCCTCTCGACACCCTCCCTTCAGATACTTGTACACATTGATGGGATCGCCTCTCAGTCTTCTCTTCTCCAGGCTAAACAGGCCCAGCTCTCTCGGCCTTTCTTCAGAGGAGAGATGCTCCAGTCCCCTCATCATCTTGGTAGCCCTCCGCTGGACTCTCTCCAGGAGTGCCACGTCTCTCTTGTACTGGGGAGCCCAGAACTGGACACAGTACTCCAGATGTGGCCTCACCAGAGCTGAGGAGAGGGGCAGGATCACCTCCCTCCACCTGCTGGCAACGCTCTGCCTAATGCACCCCAGCACACCATTGGCCTTCTTGGCCACAACGGCACATTGCTGGCTCATGTTTAACTTGTTGTCCACCAGGACTCCCAGGTCCTTCTCTGCAGAGCTGCTTTCCACCAGGTCAACCCCCAGCCTGTACTGGTGCCTTCCCTGAGGGCAAAGCTAGAGGCAAAATGAGAAAAGACTGTTCCAGAAGCCATTGATAAGCCAAGAGGCAACAAGACAAGTCACAAATCCAAAGCATCACGAAACCAGAGTACCTTGGAATTCCTTCAACGCTTCTTGAGTCATCTTTTTTCCAGGATGGCTCCATCACCTCACCCTTACCCTGTTATTCCTTTGGAAACACGTACAAACAGCGGTATGTTGTGCAGAATCAGCCACGCCTAAGACAGGGGTGCGTGAAACAGGGCTCAACCCCGAGCTGAGCCTCAAGCCGGCAAGTGCTACCTGCCCCGAGGGGTGTAACCCATGTCACACGCTTGCGGCTACCGCTTTCCCTTCAGTTCGATGAACCGGGATTTCCATAGGACTGATAAAATCCTAGATGCGTTTCACCGACAGGCCGTGGGTCATGCAGGTCTAACAGGCTGCCAGGAGCCGAGCGCAGAGGCTGACAGCCCCGCTCCTCGCCACCTTGTCCACTCGAGTAAGTTTTTCACACCTTCAGGCCATATTCTGCGTTTGTCACAGCAAGGCACCTCCGTTTAACTGTCTGAAACTCGCAGCCATCCAAGCTGAGAACCAGACCGGGTGCCCTGGCTGAACATTAGCCTATTTCCCCACCTCGGTTTTGGCCTTTTCCTTGGAAAAGGAGGTTTACAGGGAGCTCCCTGACGGCCTGGACACGAGCCCTCGCCCTTCGCAGCGGGACAACGCTGGCAGATAACCCCCCCCCCCCGCCACTCCACCCGGCCGCAAATCGCCATGGACGCTGCCGCCTGTGGGGCAGCGGGCGGGCGGGCTGCCGGCTCCCGCCGAGGCCCCGGCCGAGCCGCCTCAGGGCCGGCGGCGCCGCCTAACGGCCGCGCGGGGCCCGCGGCTCCGCGCGCACAAGGGGCCACTCGAGGCGCGCGCCGAGCCGCGGGGGGGGGGGGCCGTGCGCCGCCCGCTGCCCGTGGCCGGCTCCGGCCACAGCCCCGGCGGGCGCTGCGAGGGACCGGGAGCGGCGGCGGGCGCCCCGGCCGGGCCTGCCCTGCCCTCCCCCGCGGCGGCGCTGCCGGGCGGCGCGGAGCCTGCGCACTGCGCCTCCCGCGCCCCCCTTCTGCCCGGCCGGCAGTCGCGCGTCCCGGCGCTGAAGATGGCGGAGGGCGGCGGCGGCGCGGCCCCCCCTTCCTCCTCCTCCTCCTCCTTGAAGGGGCTGCGGGAGCAGATGGGTGAGAGCCGGCAGCGCGGCCCCGGGAAGGGGAGAGGAGGAGCGGGAGGGGGGCGGCCTGGGGGACCCCCGCGGCCCGCCGCCGCCGCCCGGCCTGGCCCCGCTCCGCCTTGGCTCTGCCCTCGGTCTCCTGCCCCCGCGGCCCCTTCCCGCCGCGCCGGCTTTGCGGGGGGGGGGAAGAAGGGCGAGCAGGGCGGGAAGCCGGGCCGCGGCGGGCCGCGGGGAGGAAGAGGAGCTCCTCCCGCCGGGCTGCCCGGGCCCCCCGGCCCCGCCTGGCGCGGGCCGCCGCCCGGGACGGCTGGCAGGGGGACGGCGGCGGCAGGGGCAGGGCCAGGGGCGGCCGCACGGCGGCTTGGCTTCAATGAATCACCCATTTTTCGTGCCCTCTTCCAAGACCCGAACGTGGTTTCTCCGACGGCTCTTGCAGCTGCCGCAGATGTTTTGTCCCAGGTGTTGTGTCCCACAGCTGCCCCAGCCCCCAAACGCAGAAGGACGGGTCAGTCCGGATCGCTGTCTGCTCAGCAGAAAACTTCTTTTCAGATTTTTTTCCCCTTTTTTGAATCGGAAGTCGTAAGAGGGTTAAAGGAACTTAAGTGTAGCTCTGCACTGCTTTGGTCTTGTCTTCGGGTGTGTTTATGTACCTATTTATACTTGTGATGCTTAATAGTATCATGCTCTGTGAAATGAGTGTTGCGCAGGTATGAAACGTACTCCAAGCAAAATTTCGTGGCGCGACTACGCACGTTAGCTTTGTGGGTGAGCCGTTAGAAAAGATAAATATTGTCATATCCCAGACTTAGAAAAATGTGGAAAAGTTATCATGATTTTTGATTTGTTAGTTTCATCTAAACTAGCTAACCTGGACCATGTATAAAAACTACTCTGACAGCCTCTCGTTTGACTTTTTTCAGTGTGTCTGTGTAATTGCTTAAAAGAAGAGTATAAGCAAAGGTCCTGAATCGTCAGCTCACATCTGGCAAGTTTTCTTCCTCAGTGTACTACATTAGAAATAGTCATTAATTATTTCTTTTTTCCCTTTCGAAATTAAGACAATCTTAAGTGCTTGGGAGAGATAATGATCTGCCAGAATGTATTGCTTCTCACCTGTGCAGATCATGTCTATTTATTTGATCACTGCCCTTGCTGCAGGAACTGCTGACTTTTTTTTTTTTTTTGTATTGGATGCTCTTAGACTAGGGATCCTAGATGTTTCTAAAGGCCTCAAGCAGAGGGCACCCACACTTGCTGACAGCTGTCAGCATTTAGTGCAACGATCAGAGGTGAAAGGGTCCTTGAACCGGACAGCTCCATCTCGCTTTAGATACACGCATGCTCAAATATGCCCATCATCATAAAAACTGCAACAACAACAAAAACCCTAACTAGATCCTAGAAAGGATAGACCTTGAATTTTTTTTTTCCCCCCCTGAGGGGGTAGAAGTCACTGAACCGCAGTGTAAGGTTTAGTTTACATGGATCGCGTGTCTAGCAGTTACGTGTTAGAGGATGAATTCATTGCTGATGTGAGTTGAAGCGATACAGTCTGTGAGTGTACAGGCCGCTGCAGTTCTGTTCCTGACTTCTTGTCAGCAGCATTCCCCACCTATCTGGAGAAAGCAAGCAATGTTTAGAAATCATCCTCGCAATCCAGTGGTTAACATTGGAATTTGCAAGATAATTTCGCTGTGTTTGCTGCTATTTGGCAAAGTTGTGAACAGCAACCAAGTCTGATACTGCAGCTGTTTGGAGAAGATCTGTAAAAAGACGGCGTGAGGAACCTCATTTTGTCCCACGCTACTGCTTTTTGGCAGGTCTGGAGGTGTGGGCAGAATGACATAACTCTTTCTTTCTCAGTTGACTGAGTGAAAGCTTCTACTTTGTAAAATTTCTGCTAGCTAGAATACTTATCCCCAGTTTCTGCTCGTCTGTGGGCGATTATGTACTTTGCCATCTCTATCAATCTGGAGACCAAACATCAATGAAAAGCAGTATACGGTGCCACAAGCAACTTCAGTCCTTTGACCGTGGACTTCTAGCTGGAAATCTCATTTTTAAGGACGATAAATAAAAATGGGCATCATCTTGCTGAGAAACCTGGATCCTTCTGTGCGTCAGGGTTGAGGTATATACAAGTTCCCTTTCTAGACATTGCTGGATTCTTGTTCCCTGCTTCCACTCGCTGTTAGACGCCTTTTGATAGTGGTTTGGTCTTTAGCTGGTTGAACTCGTTAATTGTTTTAGCCTTGAAAACGTAGAATCTCGTAATGCCTGTTGTTACTAACTTCCATATCAATACAGTAAGATTAAGGAGAATCTTTTTCTTGCCAATTCAAGCTAATATTGAAGGAAGGAAAAGGTGTTTCTCTTTCTTTGAGTATCAACTGTAATTAAGATTCTGCAGGCCAAATCACGCGTGCAGTGTCAGTTCTATAATTCCTTTGCATTAATTTTCTCTCCTTACACGCTTGTCCAATCTTGCTTGCCTTAGGTAGACAACAAAAGGCAGAAAGCTTCTGCAGTTAGAATCTAGTTAACACTTCCATTGGTGATGCATGAACAGGGAACTTAAACTAGATATGAAGTGTGGTTGAACGCTGTGAAACAGCACTGCCTAAATGGCAGTTTCTTATTCCATTGTTGTGCTCTGTGCTTGGTGTTGTCATCCTTCAGAGACAAAGAGGAATTTTTGCTGGTAGTTTGATACTGTAAGCAGTGCTGAGCTTGTAAAGATTTGAGAAGAGGGGAATAATCACTGACCTGTGCTTTACTCCGTTAGCAAGGTCTTTTTTCCTGAGCGGTATGGGTAGTCAGAATTTTTAAAATTTTGAAACTGTTGTAGTCTATTTTACCATTTTACCTTCATTTTCGCTAAAACACTGAAGTCTCTTATCTTGCCCTTCGTAGTATCAGTGATAGTGGTTGTGTGTTTGCCTTTGCCAGAGCTTGGCTTCACTGTTGCTAGGTTTTCCGCAAGTATATTGACTCACTGTTATGAAATTTGTTCAAAAAATACTAAAACGATAGATCTACACAATCTTGTAGGAAATCTGTGCAATCGCAGAATGTGGAACAAAAATGGAGTGCCTTCTTCCTGTGGCCTTTTTCAGCAAATGTAGCTGCAGGCATAATTACCATTACTTTCATAGCCAAGTCTAGGAACTTGCCTGCTAAAAGTAACAGCTTCAGTCTAATTGCTTGTTCCTCCCTGTATAAGTGACACTGTCTGGCTTTATCCTTCTTGCCTGGGACACGGTTCCTGGTGACTTCTTTACCAAGCGTATATGTTCAGAATTAGCACTAAAAGAAGGCTGAATAACTGTGAAACTTCATTGCTCAAGCAAGTAGTCAGGAACATATGCTGATTTGTGTGGTCTCTAGGTAACAAACTTCATCTAATGAAGTCTGACTTAAGAGCACCAGTTAATAGCAAAAAATATGGACGTACCGGAGAACTCCTTGGCAGGGGCTCGGTGGCAAAGTCTCACAGCAGGAGTTAGTAAACTGGAGGGTGAACGGTGTTTAGAGACTGTGCTTTGGGATCCCGGAGCACCTGACTGTCAAACAGCTGATGAATTAATCCCTGCATTGGAGTTTTTTGCTGGAAGAGAGAAAGAATTTGCTTTTTAATTTGGATCCGCAAAAGCCTCTGGGTTTTAGAGAGTGATTGTGACCAGGGATGGGCTTCAAAACTTGTCAAGGAAACCATTCCTTTGCCAGATTCCTAGTAGCATGGGGACGCTAGAATAAAAACATCTTCAGTTGTTTTGCCTTACTTGGTGGTATTTGCGCAAGGGATTCACGCTACTTCAGTCTGTGGAGCAAAAGTGGCCTAGTGGCTGGGGCATTGCTGTCGTTCACTAGATCTGGGTTCAATCTCTTGTTTTGTCAGACTCCTGATAACTTTGGAGAAGTTCTTTAAGATCTCTCTGTGCTTCAGCTTTTTTCTCTGCAAGGAAGTAGTAGTAATAGTGCTTCTCAGAGTGCCAAGGTGATAAATGCATAAAGAAATTGGATGTTGCGTAGGCCCCAGCGGTGAGGAAGAATGTTCCCAGCTAAGGCTGAGAACTTAACTTAATAGCAGTGACTATCAGTCTTAATTTCATTTTCTTCTTGTTGGTGGAAATACAGTAGTACAGAGTAGAAATAATTTCACACTGATTCACAAAGATGCATGCTACATATTAGGCGCTTAACATATTGAAGATTACTTCCGTTTGTAAGGGGTTTATTTAAAAAAAAAAAAGTATTCTAATTTAAAACTTTAAGTTCTTCAAATTCCTCCAAATGCATTCAAGAAAAATATCCTCCTTGCTGTCAAGCACAAAAAAACCCTCAAGTAATACCACGTGCACATGCAACATGTTTTTGGAAACTTCTCATATAGAATGCTGCATTCTCTACATATTCCTTTATGTGTTAAAATTGCAAAACATAAGTTTGTGTTTCATGCTTCAATTCAGATGAAAGTATTAAATAAATGCTGTCATGCAAGGATTGCTAGCAATGGCAAATGCCCAGCAATATCGTGGCTTGCACTATCCCTAACTGTACAAAGCCTTAAAATGTGACTTGGATTAAGGACTGCCTCTTCTTATGCACTTTGCTTAAAACATGCCTATCTTTGTTCTTACTGAAAAGTACCGATACTGCTATTAATTCCCAATTCTTAAAAGTGATGAGAGATTTTGGAAGAAAAGCACTGAGGTACTGTGAGAGATGTGCAGAAATACTCTGGGATAGTCATAATTACAGAAGTATCTATAAATAGTTATATCTTTAATTAAACTTTGTTAATCAGAGATACGTACAGTCATATTATGAAAGGATACCATGACAATTAAAATTCTGAGCGTGCAATTGAAATGAGTTATCTGAATATGACTTACCAGATGACTTGCGATGTTTTAAAAACAAACTAGAGACTTCAGATTACTGGCCTACCACAAATGAATTAGAACCATTTAGCTTCCAATTATACAGCTTACAACCAGATAGTTCTTAATTGATGATATGCTTTTGATATGTTTGCACATGTCTGTCCAATAATTAAAACTGTTCTAGATGTTAGTGATTAGCTTGCTAGGAGCGTGGGTTTCGTGGAAGAAAATCAAATGTTACTTGATGTGTTTTAATTTGAAAGAGAGAGCCATTAGCTGCCGTGCATAATGCCCCAGTAATCCACAGTGTATGTGTATGTTGTTCACAGTGTACAGAAGTGGGCGTTATCATTTGCTTTTTAAGGAAAACTGGCCTTCTTGCTTGGCATTTGTTTTCTTCTAAATACTTTTCATTTTCCAGTCAGTTTGGGGCTTCTGCTTTCCAGGTGAAGGGTTCCACAATTACAGTTGCCTTTGAAGGAAATAGTTACCAGTAGCAGTGTTGAGAATACCGAGATCTCTTCTTCGTAGTGTTTTCTGTCTTCATAATTCAAAGGGAACTTTTAAAATATTGTTCTTTGAGTTCTTAAATGACTCTTAATTTATTGACACCTACCAATGTTTAAATGGGCTGACCTAAGTCTTGGGAGGCAGCAAAGATACAGTAGTGGCCTTTGAACCACCTTTTCTGGGCAAGTGTCTTAAAGCTTCCAAGTGTTGTTATCCTTCTCCACAGTCAGAGAGAGACTGTTTACAAGAGCAGGAATCTATATTATATTTAAAGAATGTAAATGAATGGGTGTGCTCTGTTAAATGTAAAATTTATCTTCTCTTTAGTTTTGTCGAGATCGTTTCTTGCAGAAACGGAAATTTGTGGCCTAATGGTGATCGGTGACGTGTAAGTTGTGTCCTGGACGTTCAGAGCCTCGGATGGTAGTCTCTAGACGGAATCAGTTAGGTCTTACCTTACTCGCTTTTGGATTTCTCTGGAAGACTTCTCTGCCCTTAGATAATGAATAAGCAGAAGATGAACCGAGCCTTCAGTTTATTAAACAAAAACATAGTCTCTTAACTCTTGGTTGTCCTCTTCTGCCCTTTTATCCTACTTGTTTTTTTTCACCCATCTATCATTTCTCACTTATCCATTCTTTAAGCTGTTTGGGCAGGGATCGATTCTTGATTACTTCCCTTGGGTCTTGCATTAATTCTTATCAGAACTTCTATTTTTTTTAGTTGTTTAGATTAAGCATTCAGTTTTAAGAGAATTTGCAGTTTAATTCCGTTTACGTTTTGTACTACTGTGCTCTGCTCTAGCCTGTGCTTTTGCAGCGTTAAAACACTGTTAACTTGTCAGCGTCTTCTAGCACCGTTGTAACGCAGGGCTGTATTGGAGTGCTTCGTTAGCCTGGAGGCTGGTCTCATGGAGGTAATGCCAGTGTGGCCCCTCTTGTTGAGAAGCAGAAACAGTGCTGGGATGAGTTCTGAAGTTGCCAAAAGAAATGAATCAAGTGTAAAAGGCAAAAGCAGTAGTTTTCACTGCTATCGTGTAAAGCAACTATTATCCTTCCATTTAAAAACAGCTCAAAATTGTGCTTTTACAGGATTTGTCTCAAGTCAATTGTGACTTGCAGTGCTAGGCTGTGTTACTGCTGGCATTGTTTGGGCTGGGTGTACTGAACAATAGCTAGCTTGCAAACGAGAGGACAAAAGCGTTCACAAGAAAATGCTTCGAACAAGCAAAGGAACCAGACTGCTCAGGAAATGGGGAAGTAGGGGATAGGAGAAGCTAGCTGATTTCCAGTGTTACAGATAGTGCAAAATAAAAGAAATAATACAGTGGGGGAAACAGATGTGAAAGAGAACTAGAAGTTTGTCTTGAAGTTATTTTTTGCAGCAGGCTTAATTTAAGGTGCAGATGTGTGAACAGGAGTGAGTTTAAGGAACCTTCCACAGCTAGAGGACTGAAGCGGAGCTAGCTGATTTGAGCCTCTCTTCAGCTTTTGCTGACACTTGAGCTGGAAGTACCAGTGGGAACTAAACTGCTCTGTGCAGGTCAGATGTGGGATTGTTCTCACATGAGTTAACCCAATCCAGTATGAGGCACAAAATATGCTAATTTTTTTTTCCAAATTTACTCCAGGAGCCTGACACATTGGAAGCGTTAGCAGTGAAAGAAAATGATCTGTACAGCAGAGAGGATGCAAATAATCCTCTACTCCATGTGTAAACCTTCGCCATTTTGCCTTTTTTTGTTCCCTGTGTAGCCATTAAAGCTGTATCTAATTCTGTCAAGTTTGGCTTGTTTAATTTGTATGCGCCTATATGTAAGCATATAACTTATGGTGCATAACTCTTAGGTTTCATTGCGAATCCACCTGAGGTAATGTACGAGTATATTTATTACATAAATTGTTTTCATGTTAGGCCAGGGTATTAGGAAATTTTGGCGTTTCCACTCTGCAGAAATGGGTAAATACTGATCCCTGTTACAATTATGGAGGCTCAGAAGGTACTTTTAGTCATGGTTTACTGCATCAGCATTAAAGTGCGTCTCTAATATTTCTTTGAAAGAAATCATCAAGGTGGATGAAAGCAACTTCTGTTTGTTTTGCAGTTGGCAAGAAGAGTTTGTGGTTGCCAGCCCACAGAAACTTTGTGCAGAAGTATTCTCTTTAGATCAAAAAAAGCAACCTTAATGTATTCTGATGGAGAATTTTACACAAATATCTTAGTGATTTGCTCTTTCGCTGAGAAACAAAATGAGCATTCCAACCTTTCCAAATCTCTGACTTCCTTGTAGCTGTGTCTTAATAAGACTGTGCTTCTAGACAGCAGAGAAACAATGGCAATGTGTGGCCATTTGCTAACGAATCCAAGTTGGATTGTAAGGCTTGTATATTTATGTAGGAAGCATCTCTTCTAAAGAGAGGTCATTGTGCAGATAAGCTTGGTAAGCACAATGTAATAAACAGATTAATAGCTAATGCCAGATAGAGCAGGGAAATCTGAGTTGCATTAAACCTTGCAGAGAATTGGGAATACGTGAATTGGAGAATTGTCCCCTTTGAAATGCCTTTTTGTACAAGTCATAATCTTTTATCAAAAGTGATTGGTGAAAGAGTCCTTTCTTAAAAAAAGCGTGGACAAAACTGGATCATGCTGTATGCAAAGTTTTTTTCACTTGACTTTGCAAAGGTGAGGAAGAACAGAGTGGCAAAGGAGAAACGGCAGGAAACAGAAAGCCAGTGAGTAATTGAGAACAAAGTATCTGCCTCAGTTCAATTTCATGTCTTTCAGGTGGTGAGTAATAGTGTACCTTACTAATAAAGAGCTCCAGATTGTGACGCCTAGGCTCTTTTTCGGAGAAGGGGGTGGATTTAGATTGTCAGCTCTCTTAAGAGCCTGCAGTGCACATGCTACAGGCAGTGCTTCCTACTAGCCTTACAGTGGCTTCTGCAAGAGCTGGTGACACCTCGTCTTCCTCTTTAAGCACTGTGCTGGCAGTTGCCTCACTGCTGAGTAGAGAGGAGCATAATTCTTGGCAGAGCAGTGTGAGCAAGGTTAAAATAAGAGAACAGGAGACACAGTAGGAATGAGAATGACTCCTTCCATTGAAGATATCCTGCTTTTGGACAGTAGTACAGCGTCTCTGACCATAGAAAGTTTTTAGAGATGGTTACCGTTTCTTCTAAGGACAGATTTTGATTCCTTGATCTGTGTTCTTATTACCTTCAAGTTTGGCTTAGCGTGTGCGCTTCCCCCTTGGGAAAAGCGTACAGAGATCAACCCACAGATTATTCTAATTAGCAACCTTACTGGTGCCTCTCTGAGCATGCCTTAGGCTGGATGAATATGGTTAACGTGTCTTGGAGGTTGCTTCTGCCGTATCTTTGTAAATTTCCTTATGAAAAATAAGTAGTGTTTTGTTAAGTATATGAGGAGTTTTTTAACGTTCACAGCTCCTAATCAGAGTATGGATGTTTAAGGATAAGTAACAACTTAAGCACTCTATATATTTTTCCAAGAATTTATTTGTGGGACTGGTAATGCGTACTTTATAAAGAAATGCTTATGTTGAGTAGTTTTGCAGTGGGATCTGTATTTGTGATGAATTGAAGAAATCATCCTAAGCTGCCTTGAACACTGGGAAGGAAACCAGATTGTTTTAGAGAATTAGTTGCAGAAGTGGACCACCATGACAAATTCTGTGGGAGAGAAAAGCACAGTAGTGTAATAAAATAGGTAACACGTGTAGGGAATAAATATAAAATGAAAGCGTGGAAACAAAATCTAGAGTAAGGGTAAGACAACATGAAGCTCTTTTTGGCCTGCTGAAGCCAAGAGATGGCATGCACCGTCATATGGAGGCCTATGTACTTCCCATCTGGTGAGTGACCAGACAAAACAGGAGAACCATCTGCCTTCCAGCTGGTCAGTCAGGAGGTGCCTACTGGGAGGCTCCTGTGTTCAGCTCTGGAGAAGGAGCCTGTCAGCCCCTGCAACTCAAAATGGGAGATGAGGGTTGCCGGGAAAACGTAGGAAGAAAGGAGGAAAGAGGGAAAAGAGGATAACATAGAGGGTCGTTCTGTCCATCATTAGAAACTTTTGTGTTACCTACCTGTTTATGGGAGGGTGCGTCCTTGTTCTGGGTCCTCTGAGCAAGGATTGATGGTGTAAAAACAGTAGCTGTCGGTTCGATATCATCTTGCGTCCGTTTGTCTAACCTGTGTTAATTAATGGGTGGAAATCAGCGTAAAAGAAAATGCACAGAAATTTCAAACTAGAGTCGTAGCTTCCTCCTGCTTTCTTAAAAGCATGTGCAAGAAAATTATTGAAATAGGATCTAAACTGTATTACAGAAAAAGATTACTAGCAGCTAGGCAAAGAGTAAGTTCCTGTAGTGGAGCAATACAAAAATGGCATATTGCAGATTTGACGCGATTCACTGTAAAAGCAGATATATCTGTTAAGATAGAATTCATTATTGTTTTATGCATACCTTATGGACTTCTTGTTACCTGCTTTAAGCTTTTTTTAAAACGTTTGGATTTAGATGTCGTTTAGATAACAATCCTTAACATTCAGGAGATCTAACCTTCGTTTCAAAGACTCGGTCTGGGATTTTTTTGTTTGTTTATTTTCATAATGAATCACTAAATCATAAGGACCAGAAGGACTGCTGTGCAAATGAATGCATTCTGCTCCCTTTTCTGCTCGATATGGGAGAAGAGTGGAAGAGCATCTGACCGGTCCAAAGGTACCCTGAAAAAGATGCAGTGGAAGCCCTAAACCTTGCTAGGGACAGAGCCAGTTCAGTTCCTAATGAGTTTTACTAAGCACAGTGTGGATCCTTTGACAGTCTTGGCAGGGGCCAAGAGCATTACCTCAGGACAAGGACAGAAATAGAAATTAGATTTTATTTTTAGTACTGGTCTCATCAGGGCATGTTGGAAACCTGATCAGTGAAGGGAAGTGCCGTCGGTGCAAGGGAAGCACCGTCATACTTGTGGTGTTAGCTACATTTCGAGCTAAAAGGTATTTGAAAGAAATGGGATAGTTTGTTTTATCCGGCATCTTGCCTCAAGTAGTGGCCATTTCTTGATGCTTTAGTTGGTTTGGTTTGTTCATAATGTACTTGACCAGATACATAAGGTTAAATGGGGATGAAGGTTTGGTAGGAAAACTGCTTCTCAGATCATCTAATCATTTTACGTTCAAAATAGCCTTATTTTATAATGCATGAATGCAAATAATATTATTGGCCAGATGTGGCCTGTACTGTTACTAATTTTAGTTGAAGTATTTAAAGGTAGACTCCTGTACAATAAGCACACGCATTGAGCTGATCACAAATGATAGTTTTGAAACTGCTAGTGACTGCTGGGGGGGGGGGGGTGGTGGAAACTCAGACTAGAAATGACGTTTAGTTTACCTCTAAGATACTTTTTCCTTCTCCAGGAAGACTGCTGAATATCTCCATGAATGCATCCCTCAGTAATATGGCAAATGACATGGGTCGCAGTGAAACGACTGTTAACTGCTTTTCCTTTCTGGGTATCGTGATCGGTTAGGGAAGCGTTAGGCTCGTTTTACATAGATCCCTGTTGTGCAAAATTGTTTTCAGTGAAGCTTTGCTCCGTAGCAGATGACAATATTTGTTACAGAAAACTATACTAAAAACTCTTAAGTGTCCTATGCTAAAGAATATTTAAGAGTATTGAAAGTTAAAATTTCTTTATGCATATTACAGCAAAATAAAAACAGCGTCTTTTTAAAGGTTGCACGGGACAGTAGCGTGCAATTTCATTTTGTCTTACAGCAGCAGAATGTTAGTTTGGAAACATCACAAATAAGTTTTTATCTTAAATTTATCATAAAAATCAGAGAGGCTGTTAAACTTCTGTTGATCTGAAACTTGGGGAACTTGTGAAGTTCAGTCACATATCTTGGGGACCCATCAAATGTGATGACTGTTTCTTTTTTAGTAATCTTTTGTTTAAATGCCTAGTTCACTTTTAATTCTAACTGTCTTTGGTAGCGGAGTTAAACGGATTGCTTCCACGTAACATGAAGATGCGCTCCTAGTGCCTTTAAATCTGCTGCTTTCAAATCTGTAAGCACGTTGCTTCTATTCCAGTTCTGGGACACTGAAGCAGTGATCATAAATATTTTAACTGACATGAATCTTTTTGCTAAGTATTTGAAGACTTTTTTTTTTCTCTCCTCTCTTTGTCCTCTGCAAGTTGTAGTGTTTCTCCAACCTACTTTGCTGTTCTTCTATGGAATCTCAAGTAATTTTTTTCAACCTTAATTGTATTTTTAAGATGAACTAATTGCCTTGCAGGTATGACACATTTTTTAAAATGACACTTTCTCATCCTGAACGTTATTCAAGTATTTATTTCTTTTTTAAAATGAATAAATACATAATCCCATAAATCCGTTATGACTGGTTTATTCATCAAGATTTCTAATAATAAAATACGTCTGCAAGTAAAATAAGATTAATTTTATACCTGCTTAAATTGCAACTTGCTTCCTACTGTAGCTTTGTTACAAAAAATTAGATGTTTGACGTTTCTGAGAGTTGAGGCAAAATTCCAGTGCTGGACTTAAATAAAACCAGTTTGTGCGCAGAGTGAATTTATTTCATCGTGCTCACTTCTGTCTGGGCTGCTCTGAATTGGCTCCGTCTGCTTGCACCCCTGCTGTCCTTCCTCACCCACTCTCTGATGGAGACCGCAGAAAAGGTGCAGTTGGATTTCTGTATTTGTCCTAGTTTTAAATCATATTTAAAGTCATTTCTGTTCTTTTAGCCTTTGTGCTCTGCAAAGGTGTCCTTGGACATAAATGTCCTGGCCATATGTTCTTTTTCTCAGAAAAACCTGCAATGGGCTGTGTTTTTTATTGCGCTGTTTCCAAGTCTGGTTGGGTGCAGAACGTGTGACTGTGCAGACTTTGTTCTCTGGTTGATGCACTGAGCTGGATTCATATTTTTGTCTGTGTGGCATGCTGCAGTGTACAAAATCAGCTTTTTGACTGACCTTTTATGTACACAGTGAAATTATAACGTGCCCTCTTTTTTTAAGCTGTTCTCCTTGCCAGTTGGTAATCTCACCGTGTCGCAGTATGTCTGGTCTCTTATTTGTTAGAAAAGAGCCTTGGAGATGTAACGGGGGGGGGTAGAGGCAGACTGTTGTTTGGTGCTGCAATGAAAAATTAATTCAAGACATGGCAACAGCTGCGGGTGACAATTTAGAGTTGCTGAATAAGTATTGTAATCAGCGTTTATCACTGCCATCACATGGGATTAAACACTTTGAGGTGATTGTTCTTGGGCACAGCCTTAGGGAGGATTATTACCATGACAGAACTAGTTGTCATGGAAATCCATGAAGAAGAGAGAGACTCTTCCTTCCTCCTTTGCGTTCTGTGCCACTCTATTAAAGGAAAGCCTGAGATCATTGACAAAGCTGTCTTCTTTTTCTTGAATGTAACACCAAATTATATTATTCTTCCCTCATGTTATGCTTTAAATCACAGAACGTTTTATGTTACTTGTGAGGATTGCTTTTTCTGTTTAAAACAGGTGTCAGCTTTTGTAAAAATTATCGTATTGTAGCTTATTGCAAACGTAGCACGTGTGAGGCTGCGCTGCCTTGGTGTTGTGCTCTCTGATCTGTTCCCTTCCCCCCCGCTCCCCCCGGCCCAAGTTCAGATTTTCTAAGAGTCCAAATGATTTCCCTATGTCTGTTGCCCAAAGTGACTGGGCACCGATGAGGAGGAAAACATGTCGCTTGTGCAAAAGAACGGTGCCAGTCAGTGCTGTGCAGGAGAACGGGCGAGAGCAGTCTCCTCCTAGGTTCCCCGTCTGCTTTCTTTGTAACACTTCCCCTTCACACCTTGCAAGGTGACTAATTGCAGTGAAAGCTGATACCAAAATAAAGAAAAATCTGTGCAAAGTGATGCAGTAAATGGTCTTCCTGACTTTTTCGTGGGTTTTTGTTAATTACTGAAATTAGTAACGCCAGCCTTTGATTTCTGTGCACAAAACTGAGGGTTGTAGCCCCCTGCAGTTCACTGCGCTCACCTTGGTAAAACTTGAATAAGGTGAAAGGGTCTCTGCGTGAATGCTCAAATTACTGTTGTGCAGTCTAATTTATAATTCATTTAAATTGCAGATCCAATTTTAGAAATACTTTCTAAGCATTTCGTAATGGTTTACTTTGTACCACTAATCCACTTTCTGTTTGATGTCATCACGTAATGAAAGATCTTAAGAAAGCTTTCCCTACTTGGGTCTCCTAAGAATGTTATTCTACCAATACTAATAGTCTATTATAGATGTGTTCAGCCTGCAAATATACATGTGGTAGCAGCAAGTCTTTATTATTAAGTATAAGTCAGACTCTTCAGTCTACTAAATGTTGTTTCTCTTCTTGCAAAAGTTCATTGTTAAAGAAGTTAGATTTTTTTGGAAACTATGTAGTCCTTGCCTACACGTCTCAAAACAAGAGGTTTTTTAACCATCGTTCTTACGAAAAAGCTGCGCCAGGTCTGAAATCACATTTGACAAGTTTTCTCTCTCTCTTTCTATCTCTCTCTATCAAGAGAGAAAGATTAGTGTTTGAGAGGAAATACAAATACCCTGCAATTTCTAAAGGTTTTTTTTTCCTTGTTTGCAAGATGAGCAGTCCCAAATTTAGTTATATAATAAAAGATTCTGCAACTTTAAATACATTTCACATCTTTCTTTCATGAAATTTAGTTGTAGAGCATTTTTCTTAATGTGAAATGACTCTTTCTCACAGTTGCTGCAGCCCAAGCCATAGCAGAAGAAAGAAGAAGCCAAAGTGGTGTTAGCCCTGTTGCAGTCCAGACCTCAATAAACATAAAGACAGCAACTAAACCAGGTATAATTGCTGGTCGTTGTTTGTAATGACGTGTACTGGCTTCACAAGGGAGAGTTGGTGGGGATGAGTAAAACATATTTTTGAAAGAAGTTTCATGCTCTTTCTTCAGGGGAGATCAGAGCATAAAGCTCCTGGCATGCTTCATAGATTCATTCAAGGTCTGGTTTTGATGACCGATTTTGGTCTTCACTGACTTGTTCATTTGCTAAAGTTGCCTATCTTTTCAGCAGGGCATAGCAATGAAGGTAAATTATTTGTGCGTGCGTGCGTGTGTGTGTGTGTGTGTGTTCTGGTCTGGTTACCAGTTCTCTTCTGCCTGAAATTCAAGTTTTTATACCTACAAAGGCTCAAGAAGTTTTGGTTCTGCTTAGCCTGCAGACTAGCCTATCCTTAAGCACTTTAGATTTGTCATAGCAGGTAAACCATCTGTTCCCAGTTTGAATTTTCCTAGATTCCTGTCGATCGTAGGAGTTAACATGTACAAGAATAAGGACCAGAACTGATTTGGGAATAAGTGTATGTTCTCGCAAGACGACTGACTTCTGCTCAGGCTCTTTTGGGTGTATACATTGGGCCTTTTAATCTTGTGTCTAATTTCTGCTGCTCTTATTAAAGATACTGGATTGGTTGTTGTGCGGGAATGGAAGGGGGGAAGAAGGGGTTGTCAGCCTCTTCCAGATTTTACAAATGACATCTTTAATCTCTGTATAAAGTGTGCAGTGCTTTGATGGTATGTATCTGTCTCAGGATGTTTCATAATCCTTTCAATATTTTAGACTTATAACTACTTAATTTATTTAAGTTTGAATGTTCCAAATAACTGACAATTACATGTCTTTTATTTTTTTTTTAACAGTGATAGATGGTTCCACTCTAAGAACAGAAGAAAGACAAAGACTAGCCAGGGAGCGCAGAGAAGAGCGGGAAAAGCAAAATGGTATTTTCATTTTCCGTTATAAATATAATTTCCTAAAATATTTGTGAGAAAAGGATAATTTATTCTCTTACTGCCAGTCCTGTCACTTTTTCAACTTGCTTGGGGCAAACAACAAGATCTGCTATTTGTCTCGTTTCAGTGACTATCTGTGAACCTGAATGGGGAAGTATTAGATATGAGAGGAAAATATTCTAGAGATTCTTAGTGTCTTGAAGCTGTATGTCACTTTCTATCTTCCATTTCTTAGAGACTGCCAAGCAAATTTAGCTGGCTTCTCACTGAATACCTTGGCAAAACACTTCTGAAATAAACCTTCTTAGCTTAGAACTGCTTCCTGGAGCCCCAAAGACCAAGGTTTGGGAAATTCAGAGAAAACCGGAAAAGTGGAATGGCTTGATTGTCTTGAAGTCTGCTTCTCTCTTTCCCTAGCAAACCAAAAAGACTCGTGGATTGACGTGTTGGCAGTATATGCGTTATCTTAGCTAAGAATCAGAGACCCGGAGAGGAGCATAAAACTTGCTGAGCTTTGTTCTGTTTGTGACATGAATCTCAGTGCATATATATGCAGCAAGAGTCAACGTATGCCCTGCAGTCCTGGTCCTCAGTCTCCCAGCCTGTGAGGACTAGTGTCCCCCTCTGGCCTGCATGTCTGTGTTCCTTACGTATATGCAAGGGCACGTAGGAAGGAGAGTGATTGTCTTATCCTAAGGTAGAGTGAGAATAGAACTGGGGCGTATCTAGGTTTAGAAGTACTTTTGGGTCTTGTATGTAGATAATGCCTATGCGTGTTAATATAATAATCTAGTCTCTTGAGTACATTTCTTCTGACTAACCACAGAACATGTGTCTGCTGTGTATTTAACCACTAGAATTTTGTCACAGGAGTTGAAGCTTCCTGCAAAACCGTGCACAGCTATTTCTAGGTAGAGGCTGTGGACAATAGTGACTTAATTATTCTAAATTCAGATGTGATAACTGCTGTGTTTTTCCATCTTCTTACTCAGTACTTTACATCTTTTCATTACATCCTATTTTTAAAAAATGAGAATCACAACACAGAAAATTCTGCCCTTTGATACTCGGCTTACTATTAAGACTTTACTATTATGATGGCAGGAAAAGTGTATGCATAATATAGCACGTATGCGTTTCCTGACATTCCTGTCTAGTCAGTATAAGTCTAATGGCGGAAGGAGTTCCAATTCGTGTACATCCTAGGGACAGAGTTGAAGACAACTCTGTAGCCTCGTGCAGTGTCATTCAACACTGCAAACAAATTTTGCTATACGTTTTACCTTTAAATGGCGGGGGTTTTGCTTGGAAGTCTCTTGCCTGTCTGCTACATTCTAATATTGATGAATAGTTAAATTTGATTTTAAATCCTCTTAAAAATATGCAGCTGCCAAAGAGACACAAATCCTTGAAAAGGAAAGAAAAGCAAAACTCCAGTATGAAAAACAGCTGGAAGAAAGGCAGAGAAAGCTAAAAGAACAGAAGCAGAAGGAGGAACAACGGAGGGCAGCGGTAGAAGAAAAGAGAAAACAAAAAATAGAGGAAGAAAAGGTAACGTGCGTCAAAGTTGTATAGTTTTATAGAAGCTCCTACGTTGTGTTCTTACCATACCCTGAAGTGATGAAAAGTCAGGTGATTACATCATCCTGTTTTGGTTTGCTTGGAAAGTTACAGGAATTCTCTGTGTTAGAACATAAAGATGTTCTACACATCTGTACAGTGGGCCGTATGGATCTGTCTCCTCCTCCCCCATCCCAGTCCTAGCTTTAACTATACCTGAGGCACTCTGGACTTTAGGAACTGTAGTTACTGTTTGGCCATTGGTTATTTTTAACATGAGCGGGGGGAAAAAAACCCTCATTCCTAGATTTCCAGCTTCCTTCCAGTGCACTTGCCCTATAGAGTCTCTATGTAAGTTAGCATGGGTGACTGGTCTTAGATTTTTCCTGTGTCTTGCTTCCTAGGAACCCAGCTGTGGCCAAAGAGGCTCATGTTTCAGTTTTTCTAATGTGCTGTTACTGGTATTTTAACTGTTCTTACCTGACTGTCCCTTTACTTTTGCTTTGACTGCACATTGACCAATAGAGCGTTATTTGAGTTACGGAACTCATTGTTGCAAGATTCACAGAAGCTGAAAGTAGAAATAAATATATGGCCTTGTCATCCCCTTTGAAGAATAGGTCTGCTGGTGGATATTAAATGTGATGCAGATTCTGAGAGGGTTGACTTCTAGAAGCAGTGTATTAGTGGTAAAAGCACCACAGGCATATTTGCTTTCATAAGCTTGCTGGAAGCACTTGCTGTGGGTTACTGCTGAAGAGATGTGGGCCTGGCTAGATCTTCCCCTTGGAGTCCAGCTATTGTTATGCTGTTCTGCTGATATGTCTTTTGTACCCTGTTTGACTGGCCATATTCTGCATGTGCACTAGCGTTCGGTCATCTGTAATCAGCTTCTGGGTGTGTTCAACGTGGTATTTGAACTTCATGGAATAGCTTACATTGCTGAAGAAAAGCAGAAATGCTTGGGTGGTCCTTGACTGCTGTCTGATGCAGTGTCATCTCTTTAAGCAACTGCTTTGAGCGAAAACCTCCCTTGTGCTTCAAGAGATACGTTACCTTTAAGCCTACAGTACATTATTTGTGCAATTGTGAAGATGATGGAGATACGTTTTAGTGGCCATCTGTGTGAGTGCTCAAGGAAAACAAGGACTAGCCAATGAGTGTTTGATGGTGTTAACTTTGTCTTTACCTGATCCCTAGGGGAAGATCATACTTGTACACAGAGTGTTGCACACAAAGAGTCTGGCAGGCAGGAATACAGTGTGCATTTGACCTGTAAACCTTGCTTTTAACCAAGAAGTGAAAACAGATCTTGGCTTTCAGACTCTGACATTGGAGAACAGTTGCTTTTAAAGAAGTGCTCTTTGCCAGCAAGATATCGTCTACGCTTGTAAATTTAGCAGGTATAAGTGCATGAAAAAAATTCATGGTCTCCCACGGTCTTGTTTGGTACATTAGGCAAGTCACTTTTGGTTAATCCCCTTCCTTAGATAATGTAGATTAAGAATCACAGTCATGAATAATGTGGAAAAATAAGTGGCTCTCTGCGTCTTGAGGGCAATTAGCCATGGCTAAGGTTGAGATACCTGTCCACTCACAGTTATTCGATTATTCTGTACGTCTGTGCAACTGTTAATGTTGATGTCTTGAGCTGACAACTGATTTTCTGTTGTTTGTAAAGTGAGGCCTATGTCTTTACTATAACTTTCAGGAATTATCACATTGCAGATATCTTCAGAGAAACGTCACCTACAGATTGCATAATGTCCTTGGTACTTTATGACTTAGGTAAAATCTAGTTGACCTTTGTTTAAGGAAAAAAAAAGCTAAGCAAACAAAACTTTTAATTTTGTCTTTTCCACTGTTTGGGATGCATCCTTCTTTTCAAGTTCGCTTTGTCTGTTTTACACTGGGACTTTTTTAGTCCGCATTGTGAAATGCTGTTGAAAGAAGGTAGAGCCTTCTGTCCTCAAGAGGGAGAAATATTTGGATAATGAGTCCCCTTGGCATCTGACTGTAATGTCTCAGCAGCAAATACTGCTTCAAAAGCTCACCTGGGATGTGACTATTCCAGAAGATAAATCTGTTGTTGATACAAGTATGGAAACCTGGCTGATGATGGAGAAGAAATGGCCTAACATGGTTGCAGTGCATCTTTATGCACAAGAACCAAAGTTTCCCCATTAGCACTTACTAGTCTGGAGACAGGAGAGAAAGCTACCTTCATACTCTTTATCCTGTCAGGAGTGGTTGCTGAATCTGGAGTTCAGGGTTTTATTTTGCAGTTTTGCCTTCACATCTTGCTGTTTCTTGTTTCACTTTGTTTCTGTTAATGTCAAAATCTGTTAAGAGTTGGGTCAGTGCTTGTATAGTATTCTGCAAATACAAATAACTTTATACTTGGTATCTTATAATAGATAATTTTAAGCAGTTTTTAGAAATAACTTCAGAATATAAACAATCCAAACTGTGAGCAATTATTTTTACTCAGTTTGGGGTCCATCCCTCTTTAGAAAATGAGTAGTGCTGTTTAGTGAATAGGGAATTTGTTAACACACCAAGTGTAGCTATTTAAAGTGAAGTGTAGAATAAGTCATTTATGCTTTAGTTTAACCCAATCACCTTTGCAGTACTGTGAAACTTTTAATTGTCATCAACATTGTTTGTTTGTTTGTTTTTACAACAAAAGCTTTTTTATCAGGCATTACAGGTAAAGCATTTTAAGTCTTACTGGAAAAAAAAATCTGTATTTTGTCTTCTGTCATGGTTGTGCTTGGTAGTAATTACATAGGTTCACAGAGATGTTGTTTGATGATAGGAGCGATATGAAGCAGTTATGCACCGTACCTTGGAACGAAGTCAGCGACTGGAAACGCGACAAAAGAGATGGTCGTGGGGAGGGTCTGTAACTCCAGATTCAGAGAGCAAAACAGGTGGGTAACACCTTTTCTAGCATGGCTAAATACAGAATACAGTGGGCGAACTCCAGCAGGTATAGCACAGTTTGTGGGGAATTGGGCATCCTTAACCTCTCTTGGTTCTTGTAACAGGATCTACAGGGAGGTGTTGCGGGGAAGTACCTGTACTTCCCCACAGTACCTGTACACACAGTACCTGTACTGTGTGTTGTACCTGCCCTTGCTCTGAAATGCTGCTCAGACTTACGGCTGGTTTTGGCTTTGGGAAGTGCTAGACAGAAACCACCTGGAGATGCGACACCTGGCAGCATTGTATTGCCAGCCCCACACCGTCAGATAAGGGGAGTTGTAATTTTGAATATTAAAATAATTCTGATTCCTTCAGGTGCAGTACATACCATGGTATGTTAACAGTAATGATAAAACAGAACAAGAAATAGTATACTGTGTTACTCTATGGAAAATGTTCTAAACACACCCTTAGTGTTACAGAGTGCTAACTGATGGTTTGAATGACCAGTAATGGGTAAGGAGGTGTAGTGGGCAGTGTCCAAGCTTCTTGGAGAGTAGGTTCTGTCCACAATTAGATGAAACATTTTAACGCTCTTTAATTTGAGCTCAGACTGTCATGTTTCACACAATTAACTGTTTCTACTTACTAACATTCTGAAATTAGAACAGCAGATCAGGGCTGCACTGGGAGGGATCTTCTCATGTAGTGCCTAACTGGAAGAACCTCCGTTACAGTTGTGCTTGAAAGTGAAATAAAAACCTCTTACAATCAAGTGTTAGTCTGATTGAATTCTCATTTGAAAAGAAGGACTTTTAGGGATAGTGTCAGTGGGTGGCCAGTAGTAATTAACAATGAGTAACTTAAAATAAGTAATTGTTGAGGAATAAATTAAAAACAAAAACTCTTCCAGTCAGCCTGTCTTCTGAGTTACTGGTGTTGTATTGAGTGTGTTTCAGCATCTGTTGTAGTAATGGATTTTTGTCTGTCAGTGAGACAGTGTTCGTTTATAACATGTTTGGAAGTGCTCATGATATAAATTATCACTGTGATATCTAGCCTCCCCATTGTCTGGTAAAGTTACATTGATTGCTGTTTGACCTTGTGACTTAGCTTACGAACCTTCTTCTTCTACAGAGCCGCAGACTGCAGATGAAGGTGGAACTGGCGGTATTGATTTCCAAAACGTTCTTCTGTTTGTTTTACGCTCACTACTAACCTTTTAAATGTCAGTTCTTGTTTCTCTGAAACTAAGGAAAACCATCTTCACAAAGATCTTTTCCTGGATCTAGGCCAGCTGTGCAACAAATGTGATCCCTAAGCGGAAAGCAGTCCCCTATGTCTTTAACCATCCCTCCTAGCTAATTAAACTACAGATTAAGTCATGGCATCCTGAGGGAATTTTGAGAGAAACGATATGTGTGTTTGGGTTTTTAAGGATGACTGGACCCAGCATGGGAGGGGAGAAGAGACATTCCTAGCTGTATGTATTTTGAATATAAATTAGTACAGTGATCCAAGTTTTTAAAAAAAAAAAAAAAAAAAAAAAAAAAGTAGTCCATCTTTGGCTTCCTCATTTGCCAAAAGTATTTGGTAGAGGTTGTTTTGTTTTGTTTTGTTTTACCTGCAATTGAAGTAGCATTTATAAAATCAAATGATACGTTGGTAAATCTTTCTTAAAGAGAATGGTTCCTTTGTGCAGTTGGATACTTTTTCCATGGAGGGTTTTGCAAAACCAGACCTGGCCATTTATGTAAACACAATTCTATGCATTAAATGCGTTTTCATTGGATTTCAAGCACTTTCCAGTGCAGAGATTAAGACATTTGTAGAAACCTTCTGGACCACTGAGAAATTCATCAAGTCTGTATGTTTAATATTGGAAGTTATTCTTTGTAGCTAGTTTAAGATGATAGCCCTCAGCTGAGACCCAGCTAAATCTAAATTCTAAAAATCTTTGCATGCTCTCAGCATCACTAATTCAATACAGCTGTCTCATAATGCTGACAATATGTGACTTGAAAATGCAATGAAAGTCTGACCGAGTATGATTTAACTGGTCTGGCTTATTCTGGCAACACTGCAGAATCATGTGTATTTTATTTGTCTCTCTTCCCTTTCTCTGCTCAGCATGAATCCCTAATTTTCTCCCAAATCAACCAGTTCGACGGGATTGGTTTACCTGTTAAACGTGTGTTCCCTGGGTGTATATATATAAATCCAATTACTGTGTTCCACATTACCAAATGTCATTTTACTTGGAAACTAGAATATCAAATTTGTCTTATTTCTAAAGGAAAAGATCATTATTTTTCCTCCTCTATTCTTTCCTATCTTCTCTAATTTTAAAGTTAAACTTGATAACAAACACAAAATACATCCTTTGCTGTCCCCTACTTTATGCTAGGAAAGGAGTCTTGTCTTACCTTTTGGTTATGGAAGAAGACCTGAACCACAGTGCTGCTGAAATGCATGAAAAAAACCACTGTCTTCCAGCAAACATGCTCCTGATGTGAAAATAAACGTTTAAGCTGTACCTTATGCATCATAAAGTGACAACAGGAGGAATATATACGTTCTGCTACATTAGAACAACTTGGCATTAGTTTTGAAAAATTTGGTTGTGGAGATGAAAAGATAAGGCAGTGCTTGACCAAGACGTTTTTGTCATCCGCACTGTTTTAAATCTACGTTATTCTTCAAATTGAGATTTCAAATGTACAGTCATCTTACCTGGGCTGGATAATGTGAAATCATGATTGGATTCATGCTTTTCATACTTCTTCCCACGTCAGGATTGTCCTTAGCATTTTAACTTTCTGGGATGTCATCAGAAATCTACCCGAACTGTATGTGATGCATAAATCTACCTGTTTTTTTAAAAGATCCTTATTTGATCCCTTCCGCCTTATATTTGTGCAATTGTTGGAAGGAAAGCAATTATTTTTGGTTTTTTGAAAAATGACAACCTATGAATTCTGCTGCATTATGTCATTGTGGCTGGATAACGCACCTACCTTCTCTAACAGCATGTTTAGAGCAAGTTTCAGTATGATATTATTTCTTTACCATCAGTTTCTGTGGCCGATCTAGATTTAGAGGCTCCGTTTCTTAAAATGAAAAACATTTGGGGTGAGGAGGAGATTTTTTTCAAGTTTGTTAACGTTATTTTAAAGCTCTTCCAGGTACTACTGAAGAGTCTTTCTTGCCTATTGTATTGCTGTGCAAAAAAATACAAAATCAGACACGTTCATCCATGGAACTGGCCTTGTCAACAGTAACATCTAGGAACGTTGACTGGTAGAGCAGCATTTATCGGTGATGGAAGTAATGTGTTCTGGAAAGTAAACCCCATGTAATTGAACGTTTCAACATCCGCCAGACGTTCTGTGTTATTTACAGAAGTGATTCAGTGAGACCGCACCGAACACCTGGCTGGTGGTCTGAAAAGTAAAGATTGATGAAAGCCCCAGAGTGAAATGTTACATTAATGACACTGCTGTCAGTGCTAAGATGAAACATGCAGGGTGTGGGTCTGCCAAGACACTTGGGTGAAATGGCAAGACTGCGTAATAAAGCATCCTCGATGACAGAGTCCTTGCAAATGAGAGAGGTTTAGTGATGAGTGCTAAACAAAATCAGCCATGCAGGTGCATCCTAAGTGGAGACATGTGCCATTAGACTAGAACTTGGGCTGCTGGATTCTCCCCTTTCTAAATGAAGAGACTAGTAGAAACTTGGGAGGAGCTAAGATACAGATAATCTTTATTTAGTCTAATTTTATCCAGACTCAGATAGGCAGTGCTCGAGCACCCCCTCTCAGTGAAACTCAGTGAGAAGCTAGGATTGAGAGCTACTCTCTCTCACAGTAATTTTCTTAAAGTACTGTGTTTTCTAGCTCCTTACCCACTACAAGCCTTGCTGCATGGCAGTCGTACGCTTTCTTTGGCTTTGTTGCTATGTTTTGTTTTCCCCTCTCGTAAAAAAAAAATACAAATGTTTGGTACCATATGGGATTATTGTGTTGGCTTCTTCCAGTTCAGTTCTTTTGTATGGAAGGAATTTAAGTTTAACTTTACCCCAGAAATCCAAAAGAGTCTGTTAACTTTGCAGTCGAACTAACTTCATCAAGAATATCCTGTTTTCTGAAGCTTTTTTCCTAGGGAATTGTCCAAAGCTTTCAAGTTTGCAGAAGCTATCTCATGATTGGAATAAGGAAAAAGTTGAGGCCATCTGATCATATGTTTGCAAATGGTTTGATCAAAAAAGCTTTGACTTTTTAAACTCTCTAGGCAATTAATGCAAACTAAAATTTTCTGGAAAAAGAAAGCTCAAATATCTGCATGAATAAACTTCTTTCTGGACTGGTAACATATAGTACAAATTATATTTTTTCATTCAAGGGCATCAATTTTAGCCCATGCTCTTGGCACTTTGCCCTCTTTCCCCCTGAAAAATAGACATTGATATCCCTTTTTTTTTTTTTTTTGTCTGAACAATCTTTTCATTTTTTTCTTCTGAGTCTTCTAATGGAAGTTTCATCACTTGTAGCCTCTTGACTCTTGACACAGCCCACCTCGAGAACTTGCAAGCTTACTGAAAAATACTTTGCTTACTTTAATGTTTCTCGAGGCAAGATTTAATTTTGGACCTTGGACCTCAGCAGGTGATAGACCAAGTGTTGAAGTCCTAATTTGAACAGAGAGCAATTTGTTCTGAAATACCTCGGTGATGTTTGAAGGCGTGTGATATCTGCACAGCTGCAGTTGATGCAGTTGCCAAGCTTTCTTTTAAGAGTAGCCACTAGAGGGTAGAGTTTCCCTTTGAAAACACCAGATACAAGAAAATACCAGTTTCTTGATGTTTCTGCTCAGTCATCTTCATTTACAAAATGTCCTTTTTTCTTGCCGTAGAAAAATACCTGCAAAGGTCACGTCTTCATTTCTTAACCAGATTCAATAGATTCCCCCGTTCTCCCCCCACCACCCTATGTTCTCTTAATTCACCGTGGCAAGAGCTCTCCACTTCCTTGGCCTCAGCTCCAAAATCTGGTTTTCACTTCATATGGTTTTACTCCTTTAAGAGGGAGTCCAGCGGCTCATGGTGGTGCAGGAATCTGGGTTGAGTACTTATGGTGCATAGGCAGGCCTGTTTATATGCATCCTTGTGTCCTGGCTGCTTCTACAAGGAGCTGCTATAGCATGCTAGCCAAAGGGAGAAGAAGCTGTCTCTGTGGCGAGTAGTGCTGCTTTTTCCTTTGGCGTTACTTATGCGCTAATGAGTTCACATTAATCACCTTTGCTGTCCAAAATCAGTTGCTCGTGTTTGATGTATAGAATTTTTTGTGTTTGCAGTGCTAGTCGGCACTGCTTTGTGTGCACTACCCTTCTCTGCTTATTGAGTTTCCATAGTAACAGATACATGCTTTTCCAAGGCTTTCCCACTTTGGAATAGTGTACATCCTGAAAGAGCATTTCTGAAATAAAAAAGTAAATCTTCATCTGGCTTGAGGTAACCTTGGAATTTTGAAATACGATATGTGATTGTAGGTTGTTTTTTTTTTTAACACTTTCTGGTGCAATTTATTTAGAAGAGTTGGAAGACTGATAGGAGCGTAAGGAATAACTTCTAGAAAATTATTTCAGAAATTTCTGAAGCGGTTAGAGCAGACCTTGAGAAATGCTTAGCACCAGTAATGCTCCAAAAGCATTGGTTTTGTTTTGTTTTTGCTAACTAGCGAATGAATGAGTTGGCTGTTTTAACATAACTGGGTGAAGGAACAAAGAAATAATTGCTATTCAATTTTTTTCTTGTTATTCTGTATCTTATCAGTCTGGTAACACCACACAACCTCATTAGCCTTTGCCTTTACGCTTTAGGAGCACAGGATTTAAAAATCTTGTTTGCATGCATGTGCATGAAGTCTTAACTTGAGTCCAGTAAAACTAACATGCCGTTTGCATGCAAGTTATAACTTGTGGTAATTGTGTCAAGCGTGTTCAAAGTTCGAAAGAAAAATAATCTGTATTTCTCATTAAGCAAAACTGGAAATAGCTTTCAGGATGTAATGCTCACTTCCAAAGCTATCTCAGAAGAATGTGTGAAAGGTGGTTCTTCCGATATGAAAGTGAATTCTAAAGTAACCACTTCTTTACACAGCCAGCAAGCGGTCCACCTCCACAGCAAACCTCAAACAGACAGAAGCTGTCATGAATAAACGTTTGTCATCATCTGCAGCACTTCTAAACACTTCTGATCGAAGTAAGTGCTTGTAGTTCTGCTGGTAGCAGGTGTACTGCTCAACTGTTATTTGGGGAGGAGGCAGGAGGAGGAAGGATACTCCTCTTCCTCCCTAGCTGTATGGTTCACTTCATATGTTGATCTCAAACGCATTTCATGCAATTTGTTAATCCAGCTTGACTGTTCAGGGCTTTGACCCAGTTGATGTGATCTCTGTTAGAGGAGAAGAGTAACGGTAAAGATTGTTGTTCTTTTTTATTTCTGTAATTGTTTTACTAAAGCCTAATCTTGGTGAATGTTTGATTCATAAATCATTTCACATCAACTTCAGGGGTTTGCATGCCTTAAATCACCCCCTAAAATTTCAGCAAACTAAAAATAGTACAAAATACAAAATTTGACTTGTTCTGTTAGTTTCAAACCTTTGATTGCCTTGGTGGGGGGAATTAACTTAGTTTTGCCATCTTTCTGTTATGCAGGTCCTGTACTCTGTAGACACACACCTCCTTTCTAATATTAGAATTCCGATACAGATGAATGCATGAAAAGGCCCACTTTACGCCTGTGGGAGCTTTTTGGGTGGATGGATGTTGTTTTACTTTGACCTGGAATTGTAGCATGATTATAGCCATAGAGTGCTACTCTGACGTAATTTCCTAGCCCATTAAAGTAGCGTATTGTAAGAGCATGATACTGATGCACAAATTAGCATTTCTTACACTGTTAGTTCACACTGCTGCTTCCAGACATTCTGGAGTATATCTTACTGTGCCAGTGACTGTCAAGGAATAGAAATAGCTTAGGATTCAGCTATTGCTTTTGACTTTTATAAATGGACTTCTGACAGTTTCATGCCAGAGTTCCTCTGGCAGTTTTTGTGGCTTCCAGTCCCATTTTGAATTGCAGCTTTAGGGTGGATGAAGCTCCTGACTACGTCGTGTCATGTAAAGTGTGCACCTCCCAACTAGTCCTAACGAGGATCTAGAGGGCTAGCATAAATCTCTGCCCTTCCCATGCTTTGGTAAATCTGTTCATGTGAGTCTCCTCTCTTCCTCCTCTCCTCTCATATGTGTAAAACACCTAAAGAGGGGAAAATGTGAAACAAAGCTTATGGGGTGTTAAGTCCAGGTTATTCTGTGAATCGTGGCAAGCTGTCTTTTCCAAATCCAAAACACGACAGAAACAAAAGGAATCGTACTAATCTACTTGTTGTTAAGAGAAGTAAAAATTATTTGCGTTATCACAGATCAGTTTATTTTAGCCTGAGATTTCCTGAGGCGAAATTTCTCCAGTGTTTCAGGAGCCTGCCCCTATCCCAGAAGGTTTTTTGCCTTTTTTTTTCCTTAAAAGACGAAAAGCATTGATGAACTAAGGGCTGTTTAATTCGAAAGCAAGTTTAGCTAGGTCTATATTGCAGTGTTGTGTCAATCTACAACCTTTGATCAAAATGTGCTGCTCTAGGAAAATCTCTAACGTGGACGCAGCTAACAGTGCTTTTACTGGTTCAGTTTGGAAGGTGTTGCAGCAGAAAAAATCCTTGTACTCATACACTGTATGCCTGGTAAGGTAATCAGTGAACGTATCTATACTGGCATAGCTGCAGGGGCAGTCTCTCTGAGTCACGGGAGACTTCCTGTGATTTTAAATAATTTTTATATACAGTGTGTCTGCAGGGTTGAGCTCTGGGTATGAGTCAGAGACAGGGCTGTGAAGAACAAATTAAGCAACTAACAGAGAAAGTAAGTCATTAATTATCAACTAATTGGGATTACTTTCAAACTTACTGTCTACCTTAAAATTCCTTTGTGAATCTTTAGTCACTTTGGAGAAAAATTTCTCAAATGGCCTGAAGTAGAAGGTGTTTGGACAGGACTCCAACTGATCGAGCAGTCAGGATTTGGAGGTTGACTGACTGATTTAGATCACCACAACAAGTTAGAGCAATTCTGCGCTCTTGATCGGGCCCTCAAGAAGAAACTGGCTGTCTGCTAAATGATGGCTGAGTTCAAACTATAGAGAAAATACAGTTGCAGACTTAACCTTGCTTCTGCTGTGTGTATGTGTCTGGGGAGGGGGAGGCGCAGAATGTGGAAATGAGAGAGAGATGCTTGTCCCTGGGTCAGTCTTCAGCTGTGATCTGTGCTAATTCTCAGCTGAACACTTTGTTTCTTGCTCTCTTACTTGTACAGACAGAATGTGAGCAATGGCCTTTTTTAATTATTACGTTTATTTTAAAAGGCTTGCAAAGATGGCCTCATGAGGTCAAACGAGAAGTCTGTCAAGACTAGCCTCCTGTCTCCGTGATCTGTAAGATGCACGAGGAATGAGCATAAGAAGCGATGCATGTAGGGAGTGATTCTTCCCTGATACAGTTATCTGGCTTCTGAAGGATTCATAAATTCATACAGTGACTTAATTGCGCTTCTGTGTCTTAGGCAAGTGGGGCTGGTGTTAGAAGGGACTTAACTAGACTTTTACACAAAATTAATCCGTACGCTTTCACTTCCAGGTACCACAAAGAGAAGTGCCTCATTAAACAGACTGAATAACAAAGTTCCTCTACATTCTCAGCAGTCAGCACCCAAAGGGTCACAGGTGGAACAGAAAGGTGCTAGAAACCAGCTTCTTTTGAGAATTGGGAGGCAGTAAATGGGATATTTGAAACTGACTTTAAACCGTGTCCCAATTTTATTATAAATGTTTTCATTCAAACTTTCACAGCTGTGCTTGTGGTCCAGGCACTTGGACATAAATCTTGTTATGCATATTCCACTACTAGATATTCAATAACTTGGTTTCTATAAACTGGCTTTATTCCTCTGTAAAGTGGAAGGGTGGGGGGAGAGAAGAAAACCAAACCATTTGGCTTATGAGGAACTAGAGCTTCATAATGATAGGATCAGGGCTTTCAGGTGATTTTTTGACAAAAGAAAAGCATGGGAATGACAGTTCAGAAAATCATATATATCTTGTTAAAAATAATCTTCCTTGCCCTTGGTCTCTAGGAGGAACAGAAAAGAAGAGGAGCACATCTTTGAATAGAATGAGTAGTAAACCCCCTTCCACTCCTGAACTAGAAAAAGTGAAAAAGGAAGAAAAACCAGGTGGTTGTTTCGTAAAGCCGACTATTTCTCTTAAAAGTCATTCACAGTAAAGTTTGGATAGGCTAACCTTCGCTAGTTTCCTTTCGTTCTCGAATCTGTAGATCTTTTGTAAGGATTTCTAGTTATCTAGTGGTAAAGATAAAATTGTAAATGGTAAAGATTAAATTCCTTACTTTGAACCAAAAAATCCTGTAAGAAGGACTTTTAACTAAATTGTGCTGTAAGCAGATAGCAAAACGTCTCTCTGCTCAAACTAGAGAGACATAAGAAAGTTCGTAGGCTTACATGTAACTATGGTAAAAATTTCACTAGTATGTTCACTTAGGTAAATCTTACACTTTTGCTTTCTAAGTTCTGTTTAATCGTTCAGTTCAAAAGCAACTTCTCTGTTCCTGCTGCTGGCCTAAGCTTTGTGCATGCAAACGAAGGAGGAAACCTGTTCTCACTTCAGTCTGTTTTCCATTCTTTGTACTCCCCACTAGGTTACAAATATCTCTTTTCTAGTAACTCTTCTTAAAGCTGAAGTCTAGCAACTTCTCTAACATGTTTTTCCCTTAGAGTTAACAATTCTGAAACTTTCCTTTTTAGCAGCTCTTGCCAGCACTCGAAACTACAGTATTCTGCTTCTGAACCTTTCCTGTATGGGGAAATAATGGGTGCTGTCCGTGTGAATTTGTATGTTCAAATGACGCCTGACAATAACTATCTGCTTTGATTTGAGAGATCTCTGTTTATTAAAGAGCCTTTCCTGCAATCTAGAGAAGAAAGCTCTGCAGAGAGCATTTCATATTTTGACCGACTTCACACACGACTGCGTGCTGAGCGTGTGTCAGTCCTTACCCATTAAAATGATTAGTAACCAGTGGACAACAGCGCAACATTAGAGATTGCGGCGTTTAATTCTTCTGTATTGTTAGTTTGGATTCCCGTCTCCGTGACTTCAGTATTTCTCTCCAAAATTGTTATGATTTGCAACAATGCTCAGAAACCTCCTTTGCTGTGTGCTGCTTGTCTCTTCCATTATATGATTTCATGTTGGATCCTTTTTGATTTGTTCCCATCATTTAGCTCGTCGCTCCCAGGTCAGTCCTCTGGACAGTAGCGTAATCAGTCGCCTCCTCGCCCCCACACAGGCCTCCTTAGCTAGGAGTAAAAGTGCTGCTACATTATCGTCTGATGGACAAGATCCCTCAGGTAACAGGAGGACAGTAAAGCCTGAAAGTTTTATGCCGTTGCTCTTCAAGCCAGAACTTACATGATAGTCACTAACTGTGCTACTCTTCAGTATGAATCGGACAGTTAACATATGGTTACATATTATATTATTTATCTGATATTTGCTTTGGTCAGCAATGACCAATTCATATACCATGTTGCATGTTTACTTTTCAAAACTGTAGAATAATACTGGCTTTAAAGTCCAGTGCCAGTTTACTTGCTTTGCAGAGAACTGAATGCTGGTATTTGTTTTGTTTTGTTTAACTGACTCAGAGGTCTGCATTTGAGTGTGCCCTCAAATGAATCTGAGACATATTTGTCAGAGAACAGCGGTAGGAAACGGGAGAAAAAAAAAATCCAAACATGTGACTTGAAAGGAGGCCAAAAGAAATAAGTGTAGGGCCCAAATTTCTTTATGGAGAGAAACTCTTGAAGGAACGTGACAAAGGGGTTGGCTTAACATAAGCGCAGGGAGCTCTGAGCCAGCTTCATTGAGGCTGATTGTAGAAGTGGAGGCATATTTGAAGGAGAGAACATACTGTAGAAAAACCCTAGCTGGCTCATGCAATTTTATATTGGTCCAAACTGAGCTGGTAAGTCCCCACGGCAGCTCAGGTTGGTACTAGCGCAGAGGTCTCTACAGCATGTTCAGTTGCAAACCCTAGCTGTGTCCTACGTGTCTTACAATGGTAACTCGATGATTGTAAGAGCGCTCCAGGAAATACACATCTGGCACTGCTGTGGAGTCCTTTCTCCTCCTCTTTTACCTTTTGCCTTTCAACTTGCATTCCCAGTTTTGCTCATTTCTTCTTAAGTATATTCTTCCATCTTTATTTTTTATCTTACGTCACTTAACTTGGTCCTTAGTGGTAGCAGTAGTATTTCTACACAGCTACCCTTGTGTAATCAGTCCTTTACTTTTTTGGTTCCTAGTCAGTGGTCATATTTTTTCCACGCCTGTCTCTGTGCCACTTTTATTTTACCATGACTATTTTAATTCATGTCATGTGGGAAATACCATCTTTGTCACTGTTACTGACAGCGTGTGATTTATTCACTATTGCTGAGTTAAAGATAACTTCTACGTTTATATCAGTTTGCTTAGAGGTACTTGCTTCGTTTCTGTAGACACCTACCTGTGCTTTGGCACAAACTAAGCACAAACAGAGTGCAGTTCTCCTTAAACAAATGCTGTAACTATAAAAATAAAATGTGTTTTCCGGAAGAGTACAGAAATTGAGCGCTAGCATCTGTCACAATTTGTGCACGCTATAGAAAAATCAGGTGCCTGGTTTCAGAAGTAGATTTTTACAAATATATATGTCTATCTATCATTATCTTAATGAAAGAAGTAATCTGAAAATGTAATCTCTAACGGTATCTTATTACATGTGAGGAGACTGACATTTAATAGCTTAAGCAAAGCTATTTTAGTTTGATAGTTGATCCTTTTCTGTTGATCAGTTTCTCACGCACCTTGTATTTTGATTTGTTAATCTGGATAAAAGCCACAAATATGTAGAGGTGAAGGGATCAGAGAGGGAAAAGAGAATAAAATACTGTTACGTAAAGGCTTATTTCACGGGGAAAGCGTGTAAAGTAATGCTCAGATTCCTGACGTAACCAGTCTTTGAAAGGAAGGAATTTTTCCTCCCTAAGTACGGGAGAAACATTCTTAAAACTAGAACCAGTCCCTGTAACATGAAGAACTTGTATAGAACGTTGCTAGTTCAGAACAACTTTAATGGCCTGTTTGTGACTAGATGCAACTTGACTAGAATGAAAGTTACGCTGATGGGTTGCAAATTTAGAGATTGTTTGGAAAAGCATTTTATTTTTATCTGCTCCAAACTGTTGCTTTCAGAATGGTTTTATTCTTGGTGCTGTTGCTTCCAAAGTACTAATCGTGTGGTGGTGGTGTCTGTGTCTGTGACCCATTGCAACGTGCACTTCCTGTGGTGTTTCTCTGTACGGTTTCTAACACGCACCATCTTTCTTTCTCTCTTTCTCCCTCTTCCTTTTCTCCTGTTCTTATGCTGTGCACTTGGTTCTTGTTTTGTCTTGTCAAATTCCTAACTTTTATAGAATCTCACCTCTGTCCTCGTTCAGCTTCAGCCAGTTCCATCAATTCCCCAGTCCCAACTCCTAAGGTGCCCGTGCGCAGTCGTAGCATCGACAGATTGAAGTCCACTGTATCTTCATCTGATGCGAGTTCACCTGATGCAACCCAGGTTTGTTGAAAATCCACGGAACTTAGCTTTGTATTAATCCGGGGGTGTGGAACAGCTTAGGATGGGTTCCTGCTTTGTTTTCCTATTGAGATGTCCCATAGCACTTGCTTTGAAAAATATAGTAATGAAATGGAATTTGAATTTTGTGGTCCTTGATCTCTGTAATATCTTAAAGACATGGTGCTTGCTACTTGTGGTTCCTGAAATTTCAGTTATGTAATATGTTTACTGGCTCTGTGTTTTAGAACATAAAGAACATGTGCAATGCATCTTGTTGAGTAGTTGTATATTTGTTGTGTTAACGGTATCCTAAAAGTGAGCATTATTGTATTTTTATGTATTTTCTTAGAAAACAGAGATGGAAAAACTGTCCCCAGCTTCTGGGGTAAGACGCCCTCCGTCGCCATCTGTGTCTGCCCGTAGAAGATCCCCTTCTCCTGCTAATTTGGTGAAGCGTCCTCCATCGCCTTCAACAGCTAGGTATGCATCCGGATTAAATATCTTTTAGTTTATTGGATGAAAATGAAGGCTGCTTACTGTCTCGAAGACAACTGTGCTGTTAGAACTCAAGATGACCTACACGAGGCCACGTTCACGTACGTAAGGGATTCACTTTGTCCAATTTGTCTTTTCCCCGCTAGGGATGCAGCTCTTACTTGAGCCTTCATCTCTTTTGTGCAGAAAGATATACCCTGTTTTTTTGGTATGGTCTGTACACTAAAACCAAGAGGATGCATTCACCTATCAAATCAAATTGTGTTAGTGGATCAGAACCAAAGGGTTTATCCTTGACATGGAGTAAATGGAGGTCTGTGCTAACAAACCTGTTTTAGTATTAGCCCACAAAGAGTGAGCCCAGATGCCCGGAGTATTTTGGGATCCCATGTTTCAGTTTTATGAGGAAGGCAGCAGTAAATTTGAGTGTGGCCTTATTTTTAAATAAGGTACGTAATATAAACCAACTGAAGTAGACTGCTGTCTTGAGCCGCTTGTTTTGAGATTTGTCAGTGTTAGCCTGAAGAATGTTCTTTGTTTCAGCAGACAAAATCAAAAGACTCGCCCACCTTCACCTAGCGTATCAAAGCAGAGGCCGCCATCTCCTACGCCAGTCTCCAAGCCAGCACCCATCCAACGCCCGCTTCTCACTCCAGGTGTTATAAACATTACCAAAAAGAAAACTGAATCGGAGAGCAAACCAAAGGATAAGAGCACAGAAGGAGCAGGACAGGAGCAAGGTGCTTCACCAGTCTCGGACAGGGACGCAGTAGCAGCTAGCACAAAGACCAAAGAAGGTGAGTGTTTCTCAGTGACTGACTCACTCAAGACATCTCCAATGTATGTTAGGACTGGTGAAGTAATTCATTTATAAGGCAGACCACTAGAGATTAGGATGTTTAAAGGTGGAAGCTGTTCATTGCTGATTACTTATATAGCAGTTTCACACAGTGTGACTTTTGGGGTAAGGGAGTTGGTACAGTAGGCAGTTTATTTGGAGATCCAGGATTTAAGTCAGTAACTTTTAGTATTTCTGCTTACACTATAGCTTTAGAAAAGTAGAAATCCTCTTTGCCTTTTGAACTTCCTAAGTTTCCTGTTTTCCTTTTGAATTTTTAGACAACCTAACTGAGGGATCTACTAGCCTAGGTTTGCAAAGCCAGTAGCTAAACATACAGAGTTTTTTTTTTCATCCAGTTGGTAGTTCTTAAGATTATACAGAGACTCGCTTGGAGGAAAAGATCAGCTATTGATGCACCATAATCTAAAAGCCAGTTTTCCTAAAGCTAGAAACCTGCCTGAATCTTGACTCCAGTCGATGTATAATGATTGCTGCCTCAGGAAAAAGTGGTCAGTGCTCAGGTCATGCTGAGAACTGACCTTGATGGATTAAGGAGAGCCATATACCAGAGAAGCAATTAGTTTCCTGGTCCTCTTCATTGTGCCAAGTAAGCACAGCGCCTCTCCCTCATGCTGGAAGAACACCATCTGCCTTCTTCAGAACAGAATCTGGGAGAGTCTTCTGATGAGGACTTGCAGGCACTTCTCTGTGGAGAAGGACATAGGGGAAACTTAACAGGAAAAAGAGGGATCTCTGGAGTTTAAACTACAGCGAGTGGGCAGTACTGAGGGTGAAAATCCTTCAGAAAAGACAGGTAAGTGGGAACATATGCTTGCTCTGCATGTCACTGCATGTACAATTCCTTCTGTGCGTTCCTCAGCTGATACAGTTGTCTGTGACTTCTGCAGCTCTTCTGTGACACTACTCAGTGTTGAATGTGAAATACATTTAGTCTGCTGAAGAACCTATTTGTGGTACGGTTCTTTGAGCATATGTTCCTCTAGAAGGAAGCCTGGCTGTTGTAGTCAAGTGTCAATGTTTGTATGAAGTTGCACATCTGCCTTCACACAGTGTCTTATCATTCTTCTTTGCAGTCAAATGTCCATCTCTCCCTGTGCCTACATCACTATAGTAAATGTCTTGCATGCCTCAGAGGGGGCATAATCAGTTGTAATCACTGCCATCGCTTGGTGGAAGCTGCCGTAACAATCTGTCCTATTCCTGTATCTTCCACTTGTTTCGGAACAGGTGTCCTTATTCCTTGGGTGCCTCACCTGTCTCTTCTCCGTGCTGACTTCTAGAACTATATTAACCCAATGTATCTGTTTCCGTTTTATTCTATTGCTAATATCCAAGCTATTCATCTTTGTAGCGGTTTGTAATGGTGCTGGGTGAAGCTCTTTTACTTGGGCACATAGAAGATAAGGAAATAGTGGCCATGTTGTTGAACCTAGAGATGATTCGGTTTATCTCTCTGAATTTTTTGGTACAACGGATTATTGCTGAGTGTTTCACATGTGAATGTAGGGCAGAATCTTTGTTCTTAAAAGTAAAAAGTTGCATGTATTTTTCAAGGCACGTGGTGTGCAATAGATGTTGAAGAGCAGGAAATAATGATGGACATCTGTGTAGGCACTTCACCTTGTGGGTTGGTGCAGTACCACATCCCAGTCAGCTTCTGAAATCAAAGCACCAGCAAGCGGCATGTGGCAAATCAGTGTCTAGGTCTTGTAGGCTCAACATAATTGAGCTTTGTGTACTTGGATCTTCATATCATCTCTTTTCCCTCAAACTGAACTTGATTGCCGGTTGCTGACAGACAGCAATCAAGTCTCTTTGTCTTGTTTTTTGTGTGTCTTTGTACTAAAATATGCCATTCTGCAGTAAAACACTTTTTATTTTTCAGTGGCTTGGAGCAGTTGTCATTTCTGGCAGCAGCCTTTCGCAGCTTCTCTGAGAGTTAAAAGGCTTGTTTCACCTTAAAACATAAGAAATGCTCCTTCATGAGCTCTCACCTTATGCGTGATGATAGGTAATAAACTTAGATCTATCATGGAGCCTCATTGTTTTTGTATCCAGGTAGAGAAGGCTTTGGAATGAGAGTTCTAGATGAAGTGTGAATATATGACATGCCTTGAAATGATTTGGAATCTTCTCTCCATCAAAGTAACGGTGCAACACAAGCCTGCTTGTATTCTTGCTGTCAAAGTGAAAAATAAGAGTTCAGCGAGGAACTGGCACTGGCTTCTGTTCACTTAGCAGATAACGTGGAGTATTCTTTAACACCTTGCGAAAAATTACAGCTTAATGGGAGAAAAGGAGGAGGTTCAGCTTTCACCTCTTCACACGTCTCAAGTCTTCTGCATCCTTCTCACTCACTTGGCAACCACGTAGTTGCTGGAGAGGAGCTATCTAGAGCCAGTCTGCATTCCTAACGACTGCAAGTACCTTAATAGCGCCTCTTTGCTTTTAAACCACAGGCTAGGATTAAGCAAGTCCAACAGATCAGCTGTAGGTCCTGTAGATGTATTTAAAATTATTCTGAGACACCTCTCTTACCTTTTTCCCTCTTTCCCCTCCCATCAAGAAAAGGTCCTTTGAGAAGAAGACAGGTCTTGTTGTCAGGGACATTACTAGGAGCACCAGGAAAATGGACCAGTGTATAAAATGCTGGAGGCGTCTTCCAAAGACAAGTTAAGAATCACGCTGGGAAGTCCCATGCCCTGCCCTGTGTAAGTGGACTGTACAAGGCAGGAGTATAGGAAGCATGTTCTCCAGTGCAGTTTGCTCACCGCAGGCTGCAGAATCGTTTCCTTGTGTTGGAGAAGTGCTCTAAAGTTGGCTATCCAAATATCAAGGAGAACAGAAGTGTGATGTGCTTAAATGTCATAGAGGTAAATTACTTTGACACCCTGACAGCTAAGGGCAGCACAGGATTTCTATATCCAGTGAATCTACAACCTCGGGCAGCCTTGACCTGTCAGTGCTCATGGACCCGAGCATCTGACACTTTGTACTCTTAACCTTGGGTGCACAGAGATGAAAGCACTACTAAAGTAACTATATGGAAAACATCAGTAAAGCTTCAAGAAGTGAAAATACAACAGGAAAATCTCCCATAAACTTGAAATGTCCTACCCTCTCTTTTGTTCTTCTGCCCCCTGTTCTTTCCATATCCGTGGTATTGTGAATATTGCTGTGACTAGTTTTCCTATATCATTTTTGATACCTGATATTCATAGTATTACAAGCTATTATTATCATTGTATAACCCTAAAATAATAGATCCTTTGGGATTCCTACTGGGAATTAAATTCTTTATCTAGCTTCAGTTTTGAAGGGGAAGACAAGAGGTTTAACGTCAAGCAGTTTTGGCACGATTTAGATTCTAGTAGTGTTAAATTAGGACTGTTGTGCTAGTTGTTGTGCAAGTGCATAATGGAAGATGGCTGCTAGTATAAAAAGCTTCTAGTTTAAACTTACAAGGCAGTCAAATGGTGGAGGAGAAGAGAGGCAATGTTGACTTCCTCAGGGTTGTATACTGGCAACACTAAATGAAATCCTCCCTCCTTTTCTTCAAATAAAAAAAAGAGTTGCAGAATATAGGAAGAAAAGCACTTTTTTCTTAGTTCTGTGTTCATGCAAGTCTTGAGTGGGTAAACAGTGAATGGTGCAGGGTCTACTAGTGGCTCTCATAAGTGCAAAGGACTGGGCTTTCCTGCACAGGGAGGCGAAGAGGGATCACTTTTGACTGAGTTCAGTATGGAAGTGCTGTGGCTGGATTCTTGTCTGTACCGACATGACTGTGTTTTTTGCCCCAATCGGAATCAATCTGCATCCTGGAGAGGTGCTTCTTTTCCAGCGCTGTATACATCTAACTATTAGTGCTGGAATGCTTTTTGCAGGACTGCAGGAACAATTTGCATGCATGCAGCAGTACCGTGATTCAGCCCCTGAGGGCGTACTCTTTGCAGCTTTGCCCGCTGGCTGCAGGTAGTGATTGTGTCCACAGGACTTGAGCAGCTTTTCAAATATTAAAGTACCTAATGACGGCATTATGTTTTGCGTGATTTTGTCTTTAGGTCAGAAGCAAAATCGTGGATCAAACCCTGATGTCATTGTTCATTAAAACCACCTTAGCTTGAAGGCTTTATAAATGTTATGCAAAGATGTATGTGCTGATTTGTGAAATACTAAAAAGAAGAAAGCAAGTCTCCACCAGTATTATGGTGCTATCGCTCTGCTCACACCAAGAGCTAGTTCTCTGAATATCCAGATGCTCAGTTCTCTAGTCACATTAAAAGAGTTACATTTCTAGAGAGTGGGAATAGCTTATAAAAATCAGAGTTCTTTTAAGTATATTGAGAGTAATTGGGAGGCAAGCTTTTTTTTTTCCTCAGTATTAATTTAAAATAGTATCTCTTGTGTTCAGACACTGTAGTATCGGGCAGGACGTTAAAAAACAGAAAAAACAGAGTTGTGGAAACATTTACTTACCTTGTGGTTGGGGCTGTTTTGATCTCCATGTAAAGTAGAAATAGATATGTTGCTAAAATATGTGGAAATACGATATTACTGAATTCATTAGTATGGGCTTTCACAGCCAGAAAAAAAACGGTGATTACAGGCATCCTAAGATTCCCTCTAAATATAAAGGCAAGGATGTTAATGTTGTGAAACAACTAAGAGAAATTTAAAAATTTGTATTTCCTCTTCGGGCTCATGGATATGTGTTCAGTTTTATTAGACTGAAGATAAGATAAATGCATTTCCTGAAGCAGGTTTTTTTCAGTTTTCTTTTAAGTGCTTATAAGTGTTCTAGAATAAAAATATCTTTTTAGAAATATATTTTTAAGTAATTATAGAATATCTTCAATTATATTGCCTGAGAAGTGGTTGGATCAGCGTAGCTGAAATGAGTTGTTGTTAGTTCAGTGTCAATGAGATACTGTGGCAATGCGTTCATCTCTTTAGAAGTGCCTCTTGACTCTTGTGGGCCTTTATATACAGCGTATACTCGCTCACTGAGTGAAGAGCACTGATCTGAAAGATAGTGGGTCAGTTCACCAGAAGAAAAATCTCATGTCACAGTGATAAAGTCTTTTTAAATTTTAAATTAGTGAAGCTTTTCTAACAGCAGTTTCTTTTAAACTTTGCAGAATCAGGTATCAAAACTGTAGCAGGGACCACCACAGCTGAAGAAGCTGCTAAAATCTTGGCAGAGAAACGACGTCTAGCACGTGAGCAAAGAGAGCGTGAAGACCAAGAAAGAGTTCAGAGGCAGGAAGAGGAAAGGTAACGATTTGGGAGCAGGAAATGATGCTTTCTGTGGCGGGGCATGGTTGAAATGGAAACTTTAGATACATATATTTTCTAAGCATTAGTTTACGATCCTGTAAATCTTAATGCGGTTCCTGAAGCAGTGGACTGGCACTAGCATCATTTGAGATGGGACAGGGTGTTGTGTATATCATAATGTATATCTCAGTATATGTAATGCATGGTCACTGTGCAAGTAGCTGCTCCCTTTTCCTTCTAGTCGCCAGTGGTGCTTTATTTCAAATCTTGAATGTGCTTTTTACATCACTTATGTTTGATTTGTTGCCTTCAGATATTCGAACGCCCTGTGTTAAGCTGCCCTTTGCCCTTTGATGTTACATTACATCTGACTTTAGGGATCCTAAATCTGGATCAGAAAATGTTGCAGCCAAGTAATTCAAAGCAATAAATTAGCGTGCATTTGGTTTGCCGTATAAAAGCTGTTTAAAAATAAACTAACTTATTAACTGACTGGCTCTATTCCAGATCAGGTATCACCTATCCGTGCTGCTCTGTTATGGAACATCAGCTATTCTCTGTTTTCCAGCCCAGGATATAAAGCTATCATAAACTTTTATATAGTCTGCTACAGATGTTTTGTCAGAAATAGGATGTCATGCCCTTATTGGATGAGGTCTGATCTGGCAGCATACACCTTCGGTATAATGTTTGTGGAACTAAGGCCGCAGAAAAAACAGTCTTTTAGAAAATCTGACTAATTTTATGTTTGACAGTGACTGAAATGTTCGTTCTTGTCATGGATGCTGATGGTATTTATTAAATAGTTGTCTCTTAATCCAGTTCTCAGTCAAACGTTCCGTCATTGGAACAGCTGGCCTTGGACTTGACTTAATCAGCAAAGAGCATTTAAGCACTTGGAGATAGTTTCTTCCAAGTTATTTTGCTTTTTCCTCTGACTGGTCTAGACGGTGGCATTTGTAAATACGCAGCAGAAAGTATCTTAATGCACTTATTCTGTGGTTAGGTAACTTTAAACTTTCTTACTTCCTAGTCTGTCTTACGTGCTGTGTGAAATTACTTTCTTTAAATAAAATAATATCCAGTCAGTAACCTGTATTTTGGAAACACTAGAATCAGAGAAGAGGAAATGACCAAGAGAGCAACTGAAGAAAAAGCACGACGGGAAGAGGAGCTCCGCAGACTGGAGGAAGCAAAAAGACTGGCTTACGAAGAACAGCAAAGACAAGCTGAAGAGGAGAGGATTCGCCGAGAACAGGAAGAACAGGAAAAACTTGCAGAGCTTCAACACCAGGTCTGCTTATCTGTAGATTCCACTGTCTTCCTTGCACAAGCTATGGACGTGTTTTCAAGGGGCTTATCTTTTTCCGCCCCCCACCCCCCATAGAACAGTTTTGACAAACCTCTATCAGGAACAATAAAAGCAGAGTGCGTTCTGTGCTTGATGGGAGATTGATTAGGGAATGTCTTGAAGTCCTTTTCCTTGTGCTGTTTTATGTGAAATAAGTTTATCTTTTTCCAGCATTTGTAAGAACAGGCCTGGGACTGAAGCAGATTATTTTGTATTTTTTTTTTTAATCCAACTGGGTTACTATTTTGCACTCAAGAGACATGGAGAACTGTAAAATATTTGTATTGCTTCCACTTTCCCAGCTTACTGCTATGAGAGTTGTAAGAAAGCATTACATCTGGAAAAAGTCATCTGTCTTGCTCTGATTTCTTTAATTTAAAGATCTGTAGCGTTTCCAAGTCTGCTATTCCAGTTGCTAAATATAGTCTTCCACAGCTAAGATCTGTTTACCTTTGCAAAGGCATCCTCCTAAGTGAAGGAAGTTGTGTTTTGCAGAAAGTGAACTTTCTTTGAATTAGATTAATTTTGAAAATCGAAGCAGTGAATTACAATGAAATGACTTGCATTTAAGAGCTGTATCTTATGGATTGCATCCACATATGTTTCTGAACTTTTCCTTACAAGCTTGCTTATGCTTATACAAATTAGACAGTGTTAGCTATCCCCTTCTCTTCTTTCCAGTCATACCTGAAAGATTTTTCCAGTATAGAAGGAACAATAAGATGCTCATCGCCAAGTATTTTGACAGTAATATCTAACTGCCAAGATTGTAAAATTAACTTGCCACGTTTAGGATTTAATTGCTGTCTTGTTGGTTCATAAAATACCTTCTTAGACAAATCTTCATCCTGAAGTATAGTTTGAACTCTGAGTAGCTCAACAACATCCAGAACGTTTGCCTAGTCCTGTTATAGCCACACATACAGTTTTTCTTTTCAAATCAGTTTGCGAATCTCACAGTAACATATAATAATGTCGGTAACTGGATAGTTGACGTTTACCTGCAGTGTATGGTAATACTAAAAGGATGATTGTCTTGAACTCCTGTCTGTGTTGAACAAGAATCTCTTTAACAGCTCTACTTTTGATTCTTGGGAATGGGTTGTGCAATGGATGTTGTTTTCTTTGCATTATTTTCAGAGAGAAGAAGCCGAAGCAAAAGCCCAAGAAGAGGCTGAAAGACAGCGTCTGGAAAGAGAGAGGATTATGCAGCAAAATATGCAGGAAAGGCTTGAAAGAAAAAAGGTATGCTGTATTGATAGCAGAAAGGTTTCTCAACCTAAAATAGTGGTTGAGGTGTTAGTATTAAAGCAAGCTGGTTCAAATAAACTGAACAGGCAAACGATCTCAGCTGCATTTGAATAGAAGCAGTATGATTTTGAAAAAAAGCCAACTCTGGCTTATGAGCTTTAAAAAATGGTAAATAAAGCAGTAAATTTATGAAATATGAGCATTTTTGATGATTGAAAATTTAAACCAGAAGGCTGAAATATGAAGTTCTATATGTCACTGCAAATATTTTCTCTATTTTAACAGAGAATTGAAGAAATAATGAAAAGAACACGAAAATCAGATCAAAATGAATTGAAGGTACTTGTTTATTTGTAACTGTATAATGACACAGGGTAAGCTCATAGAGATCCACAGTTTCGATGCGCTTTCCTTCCCAGAGAAGGCTTTATCATGTGTCCTGCTTCCCTCTGTTTCTCTGCCATAAAATGACTTCCATGTGAGATGCAGGGGTCTGGTACAGTAATTTTCAGTAGCTTCCCATTGTACACATGCTTCTGCTGTGGTTGTTCTGATCAGAAGTCTTTGCATCTGATGCGTTTTTGTTCAAATTGTATAGAACCAATGTGTTCTGGCATTATCACCTGCAAATTGCTTTCAGCGGAAAACTGCTGGTTAGCAATGGATTCCCCCCTCCTTTTTTTTTTTTTTTTTTTTTTTAATTTTTACAGTATTCGTTCTATTGGGTGGAATTTTTCCCCAGAAAACTTAAGATTCCTGGCTTCATCTGTTTGCTTAAATCAAATCTTAGATGTCCTTTGGGTTTTTACAGTAAGCTGAATGTATTTTTGTTAGCATAGTGAGCCTTGACCTAAGATTTGTGGTGAATTGTGCATTTTGTACTGAGTAGTAGCTGCCCTTCTCTGAATATTCAAAACACAGACCCAGGTCTTCGTATGGCTGAAAAACAATAAACATGTAGCACATACCTTGGAGAGATGAGGGAAGAGGGAACTCTGGAGTAGTTCACAGGTAGGAGGTGGTAGTAGCTCTTCCACAAGTTCCATTACAGGCTCTGGCTCAGCTGAACGTGTTGTTATTGAGTGACCTGAAAACTCAGTATTGACTTCAGCAGCCCTATTAGTTGATGTCCTCTCCCAGCCAGGAACGTGGATTGCCTGTTAGCCTCTGGACTAGTGTGGCCTTAACTGCTGGTCACAAAACAGTCTTGTGCGAGAGCTGTGATCAAGCCATTTCGGAAGCACTAAATGGTAGTGAGCTATTGTGAATAACACTCAGGAAATTCAGTTGCAGAATGAAGAGAAGTCTGCCTCCGAGGTCATTGAGGGAGAGGATATCGAAGAGGAGGAAGAGCTGGGTCTTGAGAAGACTGATCAACCAGGTAAGGAACCTTGCTGAGTCAAATCTAAGTGGCAGTTGATGTTTCAGTGATGTTTAATCGTTGTTAAAAATGTCACTCGTTTAATAGCGTTGTGATGGTCTGAGCACATAAATCCCAAAAGTGCTGTTGAGGCTGTGTGCTCAGATGCAGCGTAGATCATTCCATACCATAGAAGAAGGGCAAAATGGTTAAATGCAGAATGATGTGCGTGAAATACGGGCGGCATGTTAGCATTTTATGTGTGTATTTTTAAAGATAGAAAACAACTTTCATGTTATTATACGAGCTTCTCCATAGAGAAATTGATCTATTGAAACTAAATTCCTTGAATTTTCCCTAGGAAATGTCATTTGGACACTTGTATTTTATTCATTTAGAATAGCAACTCAGTTACTGAAGCTCTTTTTTTTTTTTTTTTTTCCCCCCCTCATCTTCAGGAAAGCTAAATGGTGTTGACTTACCCCAGGCAGTCAAGCAGGAGACAGAAGGTTGTTCAGAGATTGCGCATGCCTTGATCTCTAAAGAATCTGAGGAACAAGATGGGTCAAAGCTGAAGGCCAGTGAAGTATTTATGAATGGAAGTGATTTGAAAAGTGATGAGGGCTCTCTGCTTGTTACTGAATTAAAGGATGCCAGGTGAGTGGGTGTACATGGTTGTTTTACTGTCAGAGCGATTACGAGTCATGCAAGAAATCCTTCTCTCTGCTTCAATTAAATTTAGTACTGTGTGTTGCATTGCATCGAATTTTGCACCCTGCTAGCTTAGTGGTGTTTCTCTGGCTTGCTCCAGGCATGTGGTGTGTGCATGCTGTCAATTTACCGCTTCATGTAGAGGCGGTTAGTTCAGGGTAATTGTTTAAATGGCACCTTGTTAATAGTAGTGGCTTTGCTAAGAAGTGAGACACGCAGCCAGCAACACACCAGTGTTATTTCTTGTAAGGAAAGGCAGTGGCTTGAAATCTTTTCCCTGGGAGTGACTGTCGTTTCTTTAAGAAATCATTAAACGTAGGGGAGGAGGACAAAACTGAAAAGTAAGAATAACCGACAGAAACCTACTCTTGAACAGTTTCAGTTGTGCTGAAGCACCAGATACAACGCACAAGCCTCCCGTAATGGAAATTTTTTTTTTAATTTCAAATTGTATTTCTTTAGACATAAAGCATTTCCATCTAATACTGGAAAAAAATGTCCTCTGATGCTTATTTCATTTGCTCATCTAAATGCTAATGGTTTGGAAGTGGTAGTGTGAACTCTTTTTAAAAAAAAAAGTGATGACAAATTAATTTCATTCCTCAAGAGATGGAACACAGAGACATTTTCATGATTTTCTTAAGAATGAATGAAAACTGATCACTCTGATCAGGGTTCAGAGTGTGACTATTTAAGTATAGCTTGCCTTCTGAGGCTCAATTTTGTGTTTAAAAAGGTCTAACTGGAGAGGGAAAAAAAAGGGGAATTGTCCAGTATTGAAATAGGGGTTTAACTGTGCAGAGCTTTAAATTTGTTGCTTTCTCCTGTCAAATTTCTGGAGCTAGACCTTACCTGAGAGCTAATAGTGCAGTAAAAAGTGAGTGTATGTTGGTGCATCGTTCTTCCCCTTTGGCTCTTGAGGAGGAGATCTCATGCAGCAGCTGGAGCAGCTTGTCAGGGAATGCCCTTCAGGATCCTCTGTGCTTTGCAAAGTATGCAGATTGCTATTTGGCCTCTAAAGAATCTAAAGATTAAATATCCAGAAAGTCTAATAAAAATATCCGTTCTCTTTTTCTAGCCATCCTGCAAAAGAAATGGTTGTCGATGACTCAGTAAAGTTGGGTGTTAACGAAGCTGATCGTACAATTGGACTTATTCAGAATCTTAACGGAAAATCTGGTTCATGGACTTTTGAGGAGTTTATTGACGTTGGAATGCATTCCAAGTCAACCAAACTGAGTTCAGACAGCATCCCTGCTGGTAACTGTAATCAAAACTTGAATGATGCTGCTACAATTTCTTCTAGTCCTAAATTGGCATTTGAGGAAGATGGTGCAGTGAATTCATTGACCAAACCTATAGAAGCTTCACCAGGTAATCCAAGCTGATTTCCCTCTTTATCTCCTCCTCTGGCTAGATAGTTCACTTTCTTGCAATTTACTCTCCTTGCCTTAACTTCGGCTTATTTGCAAGGCACTTTCTCCAGCGTGTGGGCTGGAAAGCAAGCTCTTCCTTTAGCGCTTTTAACTTGCATTCTGTCAAAAGGAGTCACCAACTGATGCCTTTTTAGGGACTTGCTTTATACAGTAGCTAAAGCCCAATATTAAGGCTTTTCCAAAGACACAGCTGAATTCCTGTGAAGCTCCTGTAGCTCTCAGCAGCTCTCAAGCCCATCTCTTGTATTTTAGGCTTCTTCTGAAATGTCTTAAATGGCGCATTGTTACTTTTGAAGATACTAACAGTTTAAAAAGTGTCTGATGTAACTCTTTACAGACAAGACCTGGCTGCTTTCCCCCTTCCACTCTTAGGCATGTTCTGTAACTTTTTGGTGCTGAGCTGGGTGGCCTTAGGAGGCCTCTTCAGGCTCTGGCAAGGTATTAGCTGTCCTCTCTATTTACGGTAGAATAGTCTTTCACTTGACTGGAGGGTGTAACACCATCCTTAAATTACACAAAGACAGTTTTGTTACATGTTGGAAGGAGTAATAAAGCTACCAACACAGTACTTGGAATTTTCTGAAGGAAGCTGGACTGCATCTGAAGCCACTTAGAGTTGAGAGCCCAGACCCCGATGCAGTATAGTGTAGTGTGTCAGAGGGGCTTCAGTAAGCTTGCTTACGTAAGACTAAACGTCTCTGGTGTTGGAGCTAAACCCCAAATGGACATGCTCACAGCAGGAGATCTCAGTCAATGAGATAAATGACTGCGTGAACAATTGAAATGAATAGTAGTGAAAAACCAAGACTTGCTATCCACTTTTCCTTCAAATGATGTGTAGCACTTTTTTTGATTAAAGTGTAGCACTTTTCTAGACTGAACTGTTTCTTGAGTCTCCTCTGTCGCTGCGCGTCTTGTGAACTGTAGTCTTATGGGCATGACCTTATTGAGACTTAATCCTTGAGGCCAAGATGGTAAGTAGGGTGTGGGCAGAGAATGATTTACGTGATATTGCTGATCACATTCTGTGTCCTGCCCGAAATCAGTAACTTTTTAGTGAAGAAACTGTTGCCTTTTAGTTTTGAACTTGAATATGTTTTGAGATAAGATGATTTAAGAGATATGTACACAGCTTCAGGAACTAATAGTCGTAGATTTAGAAGAATGCTGCTGTGCTGGTTTTCTAAGTAATCAAGTGGTTCTGTGCTCACCCTGCACGTAGACTGACAACAATGATAGACTTATGTGGACTACACGCAGTATGATGGTTAAATGTTTTCTTTTCTTTGCTCTTTGGACAGAACTGTGAACACTAGAGACCTGGAAATAATGTGATTGCACTTCAGTAATCCAGTGTTTTATCAAGTACCGAAGGCCTTGTTTTGAAAAGCTGCTTGTTTACCTTTACCCATCTTCAAGCTTGCAAAAAAAACAAAAAAACACCAGGGGAGGGATAACAGACTTCTAGATTTGCACCTTGAAAACATTTCAGGGAGACTCTTATGCTGTTGTTCCTTTTCCATTTGTTTAGTTAAATGTTGGATAAGATTTTCTTGTTTAAATATCCCTTGGTTTCCTTTTACAGACTTCTCACTAACCTGTTTGAGTCCTTTTGTTTTCACATCACTGTACTGTACAGGAGCGTGCCACTGGAGGCTTCCCAGTTAGCTGCTGGCCAGATTTTGCATATTCCTAAAAGGCACTTAATGAAATAAGAGACTCATTCAGTGCGTGTTAAAAACTGAATTCCATTTGTAATGTTCTTCTGAAAAACGCTGTACACTTGTTGGTTCACAAACTACTTAAAAAGGCAAATTTATCTTCAATTTTGAATTAAGTAGAAAAATTTCTTATTTCCTAACATGAAAACATGGGCAGTTTGAAAAAGCAGTGTTGTACCATCACTAATATGTTTTAAGCTATCGGAAAACATCGAAACATTTTACAGCATATGCACTAATATATTACAAAAATGTTGATACCTAGACATGTTTGTCATAGTGCAGTTTAACTTTTGCCATGCTTTTAAAAATGTTTTCCTTTTGAATTACATATTTAAGTGTACCTATACTCATGTAAGTATTATTTTATTGTGTACATAGCAGTATTAGACCATCGAAGTCATGTTTTGTTCATGTTAATTATTCTAAGTGTTCCTGTGCTAGCTTTATAACAGTGGCTGCAAACTGCCTACGTATTTGCCTTCCTCTAAAGCCTGTATTAAGTAATCTATTTAACCTCAACTTGCCTGCTTTTTACAGCATGAAGAGATTAACTAAGCATCTTCTGAAAAATAGCTGCTACTAAAAGAAATAATGCAGCCTTGTTCTGTAGCCGATACATTGAATAGGTGATTACTTTAAAGAATAGCTGTTTCAAATCAGAATAGCTGTTTCAAATCCCGCTAAAAACCAATGGCTGATACTTCAGTTCAAAAGAATCACCCAAATGGCAGCTGCCTTTTCAGTGTTTAGATGCGAATGTTTTTGCTGGAACCGAACATGTTCTTTCCTCAACACCACAGTTACAATAGGAAACCCTCAGCCGTCTTACTCTGTGTTTGCTATTCAGAATACGGTAGAACGGTTTTAGACTTAGAGCAGTGCCTTAGGTAAAAAGAAGACTGTATTTTTGTATAATAGCTGTTTCATTCTGGCAGAGACAATCATTCTAACAAACAAGATGCTGATATTTTTTTCTGTGCAGATATTATTTGTTGAAAGGTCTGTTACAGCTCTATGTAAATATGTGCGCGCTGTTAAATAAACTTTGCAGTTGAACAATGCTTTATTTCTGTAATGCTAAACATTACCTTACTAGGAGTCTCCAAACCCTTGCCATGCTGACCTGCCTTGAGGTGCGTTCTGGTCCTGCTCTGACTGTTCCACACATAGCAGAGTCCCAAAACTAGGAGCCTCTTTTGCAATTGCGTTTGTGTAGTTGGAAAGGCATTTGTATTAACACCTTCAGATCTTGCTATGTTTGTACCTGCCTATGACATGTTTGCTGTTGTTGAATTCTTAAAGTGAAAAGTGAGTTGAAGTCTTTGCCTTTTACGTGTATAACGAGCATCCGTATGTTTTAACACTGATTCTAGAAGTGCTCCATGACCAGAGTGGAGCAGTGACTGGCAGGAATACAGCAAGACGCTGCCTTTTTGTTTTACTTGGGAGGGTTCTTTGTTTCTGGTAGGTGCTTGTGACTTAAAACAAGTGGAGCACCGTCCCGTTTACCAATATTTTTGTTCAGTATTAGTCATTGCTGTGAAAAACCTTAACCGGGGTTCAGCTAAAGGGTAGTAGAGCTGTGTGTAGACAGTGGTTGTACTTGTGTTCTCCAAAGGGCTTTTTCACGCAGGCTGTTCTTAGCAAATGGTCCAGAGTCAGTTATAAAAGAAAATGAAAAACTCTGGCCTATGGAAATTGTTGGTTTTGCCCTCAGCTATTTAAGGGCACTGTGGCAGAGCAGCTGCCTCTTACTTTGCCAGTGGAAACACGGTATCGAACTTGCTTTCAGTAGCTGGGCCATGAGAGGTGTCAATCATGTAAAATGGTGAAACGAAAAAAGAGTTTTCCAGACTGTAGAACTCCAAACAAGCACTAGTCTCATTTTTATTAAATCATAAAACATACACTGACATGATAGGAGAACTACGATTATCTGAGCTATTTCAAGGCACTTCTAAAATGCATGTGCATTTTGCTGTAGTTCAAAGACTTGCTTCTTACTAATGGATTAGTAATACTTGCATATGGAAAACCTCATTTAAACAGTGATGTAGAAAAAGCTGGTGAGCAAAACTTTTGGACAAACCATGCAGAAATCAAGACTAAAACATGTTTATGGGAAGTAACTCAAGCTAAACCATACTGCCAAAATGTTATTATATGTAAAACAAAGCCATTCCTTGCTGCAGTTCAGTGTGGTAGGATAATCTACGGTATTGATTATTGACCTGCTATTAATTGTGTGATATATGTAATGTACCTGTAGTGTAAATGCATAATAATAATCTCTCTCATCCTGGGTGCAGGGAACTGAGGCTTGTACATGCCTCGTCAAACCCAACTCATTTAAATGCCAAGCTTAAATATATACCAGACAAGTTTAAAACCTTAAGGTTTGTTTTAGTTCAGGCTACACATGCAGATTATATAGTATTGGGATCTCTAAGGGTAAACCTAAAACTGAAGTGGCATTTTAAGCCTTTACACTAATGGTTACATGAAAGTAAAGTTAGCTTTTGGCAGCAGCATGCGTTTTCTTACTGCAGGAGCTTCAAAAAAATCAAACCCAGTATATGTTTAGGTTACTTTAGTTTTTTATGCTAAAATGGAAAAAGGTAAGATTTTTAGCATGCAAAACCTGCTTCTTTACCAAGATTATTTTGGAAAGCAGGGCTGAAATCCATTTTACAGCAGTTGCTGTTTGCTCCTTACAGTCGTTTGGGACACTCAGCGCAGTAAATTTTTCCATTATGACAAACAAAGCGCTTGTTGGCCAAACCACGGGCACACTTTGTGCATTTGAAACAATAGTCGTGCCAGGATTCATCTTCGTAGTTAACCACACTGGTTCCTCTTCCAAATCCTGCTAGGAGAGAAAGCAATTATAGGACGACAATAGTAGGTTGTCCTTGGCCGTGTTAGTCCACCAAACAGCAAGTCTCATTCTTAATGCCTCCTGTGCTGCTATACTAATACAGCTGATCCACGTTGTTTGCTGCTCAGTATTACTGCTCTTGGAGAAACAGGCAGCTTTACATGGGCCTGGGTGGCTTGTCTACATGAAGGTTTTTCTCTTGGCTCCCTTCTCCAGGGAACAGTCAAGTTGAAGGAAAGAGTAATAGAGCAAGGACATGCTGGGCTAAATGCCCTAGCATACTGTTATAGGGTCAGATCTGTGCTCTGAAATGCAGAGGAGAACGGAAGATTGATAGGACTGGCAGGATAGTGCTGATATTTCAGGGGTGAGCGTTGTGGGGTCATATCCAATAACCATGACATGCAAAACATACTAGAAGCAAAGCAAACATTACTCCAGCAAACTAAAACACTGCTCTTTTTAGTCTTCTGGTTCCCAAACTAAGATTTAGGTGGGAAATATTCCGGTTGGGGCAGTTTGGCGGGAGATAAATTTGAGGAGTGCAAAAGATGAAGAGCTCAGTTAGCAACTTGGTCTCCATCCAATAGGAGCTTGTAGCTTATAATTAGATCACATGCAAATTGCAGGAATAAGATTTGGGATACTAGACCTGCTTGCGGTGTTAGTGGCCTCTGAGGTACATGGCTTTTGGCAATCACACTTCTGACCTTAAGCATTCTGTGCCCACAAGCAGCATTTAATTCAACATACCTGTAATAGGATTCTTGCAGCCAGCACACTTCTTGGCAACGCACTCCTTGTAGCAGTCAACACAGTAAAACTGATCCTCTACAGCTGTGAAGCGCTTCCCACCCAGTTGCTTCTTGCAGTTGGAACAAATGAAGCACTCTGAATGCCAAGGCTGCTCCTGGTAAGTGAGTCCTCCAGAAGTGATGGGCTAGGGGCAAAGAGCAGATAAGCTGTGTTTCAGAATCAGTAGGGAGGAAGAGGTGACCCAGGCATGGCATGTAGGTGGGAGGGCTTTGTCTTTTATGAAGACCTCTTGAAAGCTTTAATTAAAATGAAATAGAGCAACACTTGAGTTTCTGTAGCCTAAAAATCCTGCATGTCTGGAGCTTTCATAATAGTTTACTTTACCTGCAGCAACTCTGCAATTCTACATCAATCAGTTGCAGAAATTGTAAAACAGCTGTTTTATATAACATTGGTTCGCTGCTTGAATACACAATACCTACTAGAGAGCTTAAACCGTCTTAGCCTTGTCATCCCCAGAGCAAGTGCAAGACTGGTGTTGTCCTGGTTTCAGTCTGTGGGCAGCAGAGCTGCCCTCGGAAAACCCTACAGCCCCTGCTCAGCTACTGTAATATGCAACAACCTTTAGCTCACTCATGATGTTAAGCCACACCAGCTGCTCACACCAGTATCTCGGGGAAAGAATGTAAGCAGTGGTACAGCTGTAGCATGATCTGCCTGCCGGTTTACCTTTCTAGCCTCTAGCAGACATGTAAGGGTTAGCAACTCTAAATTCAGGCAGCTGTCTTTGCAAACTGGAAGGACTTACGTTCTTGCATTTAGCACAGGTCTTGGCAAACTTATGCTCGTGGCAGGAGACACAGTAGAAGTCATCACCCTTGGGGAAGAAGCTCCCAGATCCGATCACTTGCTTGCACTGGCTGCAAGTGAAGCAGTCCTTATGCCAGACCATCTTCTTGTACTCAACGTTTTGGTCTCCTATAACAGACAACGTTATTTGGGATTTCAGGCCTGTGACAAACTCTCCACCCCGTGCAACGTGGCACGTCAGTGGACGAGACTTCAGTTGTAGCATGTGAGTAAAGGAAGGGCTGTTCATTTCTGTATCCCACTGAATTCCATCCAACCAGGACCATCAAGATTTTTTTTAAGTATTTATGCTGGGCAAGTGCCTGAGCCTTTCTGAGAAGACAGGCACCGAAGGTTGCACTTTTACAGAACAAACCTTTTGGTAGAAGTGGTTTAAGACTGACTACTGCTAGGGTGAACGATACACACAAGGGTTAACTGCCCTCAGCAGTTCTATCACTAGCACCATACCTGCAATAATAGGCTTGAAGCAGCCCTTACATCTCGGTGCATCTTCAGTGGCAGTGCAGTTGCTGCACCAAACCTTGTTGTTCTCCCTCAGCATAAAGGGCTCGTTGACCAAGGATGTATAGCACTTGACGCAGCGGAAGCAGTTGTCATGCCAGTAACGGTTCTTGAAATGCAGCTCCTGGGACAAACAAAATGGAGTGAGCAGTAAGCCCTTCTCTTTTGCGGAGCACTCCTCAAAATACACAGTTGTCTCATAAGCCTTGACAGTAAAGGTAGATTTTTTTTTCCCCCCCCTCTCACTTCCACATTCAGTGTTCGGGGGTGCAGCTCATCTGCAAGCAAGGGAAGGGACATTTAACCAGGCTCACTGACACAAGGGGCTTAATTACAATCAGAGTTGAAAGGCTAAATCTATGAAGATTTTAAATGCAGTATACAATTAAAACTTGAGAGTTTCAGGGTACCAGTGCTTCTAACAAACCGCTTTGAGAGTTGAAGTTCTGTAAGCGTTTGGGGCTTCTCTGGTCGTTGGGGTCCCTCTAGATAAGGTGTACATTACTATTACAGAATCACAGAATCGTTTAGGTTGGAAGGGACCCCTGGAGATCATCTAGTCCAACCTCCCTGCTCAAGCAGGGACCTCTAGAGCATATTTCCCATTATTACCATAAACATAAGCAATAAAGGCTTAACTAACTGACAAAAGCCAGACCAAGGAATGTGTTCCCAGGTGCTTTGGCCTGAAGATTAGTTTTCTGCGAGTCCTATGCAGGCTGGATTAACTGCAGTGCTGTCTCCAGGACAATTCAGCATTTGCAGTAGTTCGTGTGGCTGAACCTAGATCCTGAAATTAGATCCTGTGCAAAAGCAGCCCATCCTGAGCCTCCCTTACTGTGCTGTCCCGGAGCCTCTGGCTCTTTGCCCAAGGAACACGTGCAAGCACAGCCTGACTGACAGCCAGAGGGCTGCAACCACCTATTTAACTTGCTCAGCACTCACCTTGGAGTCGGCACCGATGGGTTTCTTGCACTCAATGCAGGTGTTGGCACAGAACTTCTCAAAGCACTTGACGCAGCAGTGACGGCCCTCCTTCTGCACATACTTCTTCCCTTGCAGCGGGTCACGGCAGTAGTGGCAGTCAAAGCGCTCCGACATGGTGCCCACAGTGTAACTGCCAGGCCCTGCAAGAGGAAAGAAGGTAAATGTACAGCCCTGACGCCCTAAGAACTGTTACAGCTTCTGGGGCCTGTGCAAAGGAAGACGTTTAACGGAAAGACGGCTCAGCAGTGGATGTATGGCATTGCCACGCTCTTCCAGGGCTTGTTACTGCAGAGAGCAGCTTCTGTTAATGCACCTCTGCTATCCGACAGCTCAGGGGATTATAAAACAGACTACGCTCTACCCACTGCATGGGCGTTTTCCAGGTGCCTGCACAGTCCTTCCTTCTTGTCCTTTTGTGACACGAGCATGTTTCACTAACAGCCTCTACTGCTCCTTAGCACATTCACACCTTCCTGGCAATAGCTTCAGAGCGGTGTCCCCCTGTCCTGCCACAGGCCGGGCTGGTGAGATGCAGCTCTCCTTGCAGGGACCTGGGTGGCAGGTCCGGGGCAGGGTGGCTGTCAGGTCTGCACACAGGCAGGGCCCCATCTCTTCCCGGGTGCCAGAGCAGAGGTGGGAACATCCATGTTCCCATGTCCCACCCAAGCGCCTCCACTGACCGTTGTCCAGCATGTCCAAGGGCTCACAGCTAGCAGTTTGCTGCATAACCTGTACAACTCTGTTCTGACTTTTGTTCACAGACCACCCAAAAAAAAAAAAAACCACAAAACACAGAGAAACGGTGGCGACGACAAAGCAGGAGACAGTTTTCTTTGATGCTGTAGGATAGCGCTGGTGAGGAGGCTGTGGCCTCAACGTAAATCCAAAAAAGAAACCAATCTGCCATGGCTCTATCACCTTGTCCTTTGGGCACTGACTCCTGCCAAAGGTGCAGTGAGCGCACCAGCCCCGTAGTACACTAAAACCTTTCAGTCTTGTAAAGGCTTCAACAGAATTAACTGGAGCTTTGCCATTGCTAATTAGGGCTCAGCCCTGCACCCAACGAAGTCAGAATGAGTTTTGCCATTGCACTACCCTGAGCAGACACCAAAGCTTGTGCTTACGTTTGAGTTTTATCTTTGTAGGGGGAGGTCTAAGTTAGGCCACTAAACCCTTACTCTTGGGGAAGTTGGGTGCAGTAGACAACCTGGGCTCATTCACAGCAACCACCAGCTAAAGGAAGAAGCTTGGATGCGTCCTCCTGCGTTGTGTACTGCCCTTTAGGATGCCGCGGGGAGATGCGTCATGAAGTTTCAGGACGACATGGGCTACAGAGTAAGGCTATGATGTGGGCTGACTCCTGGCTGTGCTCTGGAGCTCAGCAAGGACAGGGGCCAAAGGCTGCCCTACCGCCTGGAAGCACTGTGTTTGCAGCTACAGTTAGCATAAGCAATGCGTTAGTAACGCAAATATTTTCGTTTGCCTTAATAGCCAGCCAAGATACGAATGCTAGATTTCTGCCTACAAAGAGGCAGGATGGGCTCTGGCCAAACAAAAAAAACGCAGCTCTGCCTCCCAGGGTCCAGACTGCTGTGAATGCAGCCCTGCAAAACATGCTCGCTCCATGACTCCAGGACATGGTCCTGGAGAGGGAAGCAGAGTCAAGCAACAGCCTTTCCTTATCACCTTCTTAAGAAGAAGGAGCCTAGCCCATTTTATTTACATATTTCTTGTCAAGCAAGGGTAATGATACCTAATCGCTCATTAACAGCGACTTAGTTTGTAAGGGCCAGCTCCAGCAGTCCTTGGCTAGACCCTGGCTGAGGCTCCACATAATTTGTGCACAGAGATCACCGCCAACCAAGAGCGGAGCAGAATAGTTTCCATGTTTCCAGCTGAAGCCTGCAGCCAGCTGCAGCCCTCCTGAGGCCTTTTGTGCCGGATATTTGTGCAGTTTCCAACTGCCTCTTTCACCGAGCTTTCACATATAAAGTAACGAGGAAAAAACAAGGAGAGCTCTCCCTACATTTAAAGAAGCTTCTTAAGTTCGTGCCAGCAGGACTCTGCCAAAGCAGGACTATTATTTCACCATGGCCAGCTAGCTAACGCTTCAGCTGGGAGCCAAGGTGGGTGTGGGGGGCTCTTGACTGTAGGGCTTTCCACTTTGGCTGGAGATGCAAGGTCACCCTTTCTTCCCCCGCTGTGCATCCCCCACTTGCACGCCTCGTCTCCGCCTCCCAGACCACCTCTGCCAACTGCTCTTTCCATTCCCCTATGCCCGTCCGCAGAGGAAGCCAGCGAAGTTTCCGGCTGAAAGGCTGTAGAAAGCACCTGCAGGGTTACGTGCTCCCATGCAGTCAGTCCTTCAGCCTCCACCACCCAGGGCGCGGAGGCGGCCGTGCCCCCCCTGCACAAGTCGGCCCCGGGAGGGCCCGCAGCTCAGCCACTGCCAGCACCTCCCGAGCGGCCGCAGCCCCCAGCTCGGCCGAGCCGCCTCTCTCCTCGCGCCGCGGAGAGCCTGCGAGCAGCCCCGCTCTTTCCTCCTCCGCAGCCGCCTGGCAGCGGGCGATGCCGAGAGGGACTTCAGTTGCCCTTTTCCTGGCAGAGCTGAAGCGCCGGCGCGGAGACAGAGAGCGGGACCTACGCGGTCAGGCAATACAGCGCATTGCCGCTTGCTGTTGGCAGCCAGGGGCGGCTCTCAGCGCTCCCCTCGCGTAGCCTCCGCGCCGCCGAGCTCCCCACGCAGAAGCACCGCACGCGCTGCAGCCGGCGCGGGCTGCTCTGCCGCCTGCTGCCGACGGGGCTCGGAGGCACAGCTGCCGCCGGCGCCGGTCGCGCCCCGTGCGCTGCGCCCAGGAGCCATCAGCGCTTTGCAAACCGGAGCGGGATTTCGGGGTGGACACAGGACGCACCGGCCCTGGAGCTGCGCCCACAGGGCGAGGGAAGGTCCGTGGGAGGCCCGCCGTGCTTGCAGTTTGCTGCTGCATGCTTTAAAAGCAGGAAGGCTGTGTTTTTATAGCGCTAGACCTGTTTACGTGAATTTTCATTGGACACCTGCCCACCCCAGTGCTGCTACGCTTCCATCAACTACGTGGTCCAGCCTGTCAGCACGAGAAATCCCCACGGCAGCGCGGCAGCCCCGGGGCTTGGCAGCAGGCTCCAGCGTGAGCACCCTCGGCGAGGTGGGCATGGATCGACGCGGAGAGGTCTTCGCCAGAGCAGAGCCCCGCCGAGGCCGCCCAGCAAGCTCACGCTCCGCAGCACGAAGTGCAGGGCCAGCAGCCGTCCAAAACCGAGGGAAAGCTTTGCTGTCTGCCTAGCAGCCCTGATTCAGTTTTTTCTTCCCCCCTCTTTGAGCGTAAGATGCTGTTGGCAACGCGACACAAGCGGCCCCGAAGCAGCCAGCCCCTAGGTGCGAAGCCCAGGGAGGTGCCTGCCTCCGTTTGAGCCTTCGCAGTTATTTCACAGCTCTCCTCCCGCCTCACTTCTGTGCTCGGGGACGCGCTGGAAACAAGGCAGGGGAAGGACCCGTCACGTGCTACGGCCGCTGGTCATAGAGGGGTTAATTTGCTCCAGGACCGCGCACAAGCCAAGGAGTAACTGGAATAGGAAACAGGAGATGAGGCTCAGGCTTTAAAATCCAGGAGTCATCGCACCGGCCCCTATTTGTCACCCTCTCGATAACGTCAGGCCAGAACAGGCTGGAGGACTGCTGTTCCGGAGAGCAGGACAGATAATCCTGCCTCTCTTTTAAAAACCAGAAGTGACTTGCTCGGAGGCAGCAGCGGTGGGGGCACAGTTCGCACCCTTTCCCTTCCCTTTGGCTTAGAAAGCCAGGCCGGAGGCCCAGCTGATGGGTATTGCGCTCTGCGGGGACCGAGTTCGGGAAACGCCGCCTTGCCGAGGTCAGGGGATGGCCACGTCCTGCTGACAACTCTGCTAAGGGTTCAAGCAAATGAAACAAACAAACAGCTGGGAAACATGGAAACTATGTGAGCCACCGCCAGCTCTGCAGAGCTTTATCAAGCGAGTGGGTTTTATTTGGAAGAAATGCAATTGCACAGCGGCCAGGGCGAACGGCACTGAAACATTCCTGATCTCAGGTTTAGGGCTGCCTTAAACCAGAACACATAATTGCGACCATATGGTCTAGAGAGGACCGTAACCCTGTGATCCCACGTAACGCCGCATGCTCTAACCGGAGACAGACACTTATCGCGGCAGCGCTGACGACCTGCCGACCGCACTGGGCCTGGTGCCCGCGGGAGCCGGGCTGGGCCGGCCGACGTGCTAGCGGCTGCCCACCTTGAGCCAGCTCACGCGCCGATAAGCCTCTCTCATACGTGGCCGGGGGCAGCGGAGGGGCAAGAATTTGCTTTCAGTTCTTACAGGAGCTTACCGCCCTCAGCGATATCGTCCCTTCCCCGATTCGGGCCTCAGAAAGGCCCCTCCACCCCCTTGTCCGCTAGGAGGATGCGGACACTGTCCACTCCTGGTGCCAGCGTGAACCCAGGCCCGGCACGTGGGCCAAACGCGCCGCCCGCTCAAGCCCTCCGCGCACCCGTGCCGAGAGCCCGCGCCGGCCGGACCATCCCTACAGCCCAGGTAGGGGCCAGCGCGCGAGAGCCCCGAAAGCCCGCCGGTCCACGGCAGGCTGCCCAGAGCAAGGCCACGCTTTGGTGGCGACCACCAGGCCACTGCCCCAGAGGGGAGCAAATGCCCACGAGAGACTGAAGAGCACTGCAGCCCCGGGGAAGAAACATTCAGCGTCCTACTGCTGCTCGCGGAAGGAGTCCGGTCCCCTGACAGCAGGTAGACACGGCAGGTATTTGTGCTCCGTGAAACAATAAATACATCTTCTAGAGCCTGGATGGCAGCGGATCACAAATCTCAAGATGTTCACCTCCTGAGTAACCTACTCCTCCCACAGCTGCCCTGTACCCCACTGCTTAACTTCCCAGTGCTTCCAGGCACGCTAACCTTGGCCTGTCTTTGCTGTCCAGAAAACAGGCCCGTTAGGAAACGCTTAGGACGCAGTGGATGCATGGAAAAACCTTAAGCCCTCTCAGCTTGCCGTAACCACCCTTCCGTGGGGCCCGCGTGTCGGCGCAGGCTGTGCAGCTTCGCCGGCGAGCGGTGCGGCAGCTGTTGAGCATACAGCGTGGATTCACGCCGGTGCCACAACCACGCGGCAGCAACGCAAAACTCGGTGCTCGGGGGAAGCGCTCAAACTAACGCACGAAGCTGCAAGTGCTGCACCTTTATGCTTCATTTCACAGTGGTGCATTTAAAACTGCAGCAGGACGTGCACGCGTTTTAGCTTGAAAGGTGTTTGAGCAAGGTTTCTTTGGCTGCAGCTTTGCACCGGGCTGTGCTGTCCCCTGAGCTGAACGCCTGGCTAAGCTCCTGCTCAACACCAGGAGAATCGCGTACCCTCCAGACACGCGCCTCCAAACCTCCTTTCAGCCCCACTGGTCAGCCAGTGGTTGGGACCACAGAAAACGATGTGGGAAACGGAAAGTAAAGTATCGACTGACTCAAACCGTCCTCTGGCCTGGGCTCACCTCTGGCGACATGGGAAGTAGGGAGGGAGAGAGAGCGCAGGTTGCTGGGGTCGAGGGTTAAACGTAGCACGTGCCTGTCCTTAACAGCCTGGAGGGCCCTCAATAAAACTAAGAGCTCACGAAAAATCCAGCAATATCTGTAAGTCCTCTTTTCGTTCCTGTTCTGGAAGTTCAGACTTCCCCAACAGCAGCAACTACCAGTTTTCGAAAGCTGCTCCAGAAGCTCGCACCACTTTAACCACGGTGTCCCCCTCCCATGAGCCCGGACAGGGTGCTGTCTAAATGTAGCTCCTTGATGAATTTGGCTACAGCGAGAGGGCAGCTGGCCAGACCCGTGGCCTTCTCAAGTATCAGGGTATTTGGCACAAAGATCGGCTGGAATTCAACTCTAACATTTACCTGACCATAGAGGTGCCAGCTAGCCACTTGTCCCAAAAGAGTATCTGCTTTTCAAAAGCAGCCCCGCGGTCCTTGTACAACCACGGCTTTCACCCTTCAAACAAAGATCTCGAATGCAGGGGCCCTGCAGGCTTCCCGGCACCCGAGCCATGCTGGCACCATGCTGCGGAGCAACCACAGGGCTCTACAAGCTGGGGGCCAGGCTCAGGGCCACGCGCAGCACGGCGCAGCCAGCTTTGGAAACCGCACGGTCCTACGACCTTTGCTGCCCCACAAAAGCCATCGCATTAACACGGACTTAACGATGCACTGCCGTAACCACAGTCCCAAATGGCGCACAACCCCGAGCGCTCGCTCGCTGTCCTCGCTGCATACCGCCTTCCAGGCTTTCCTGCCTCGCAGCGCCGGCCCGGCCGAGCCCCCCGGCTCCGCGGCCCTGGCGTTGCTTCGTTCCCGTTCAGGTGCGCTGCCTAAAGCGAGGCAGCATCGCCGTGGTGTGCAGAGCAAATGAAACCGAAGCGCTCAGCAAACGGAGCTGAAGCGTATCTAGCCGATAAGCGAAGCATTTACCATAGGATAAGTGCTAATGTCTCTGGGGATATGTTTAAATGTGATAAGCCACCACAGAAGAACGCACAGCGTGGTCTGTAAAAGCAACCAGGGAAACCGTGCTTAAACCTTGTGCTCTACTCTGTGCCATTTAGGAAAGAAGATGAGACTGAAGGCGTTAACCCTCTGCCGCCGTGCTGGATACACGAGGCTGCATGTTCCACGGCAACACGGCAAGAAGGGGCAGTTGCTTTTTGACTCTACAGCAGTTTGATTTTTCTCCGCTGGCTGGGTACGCCCAGCCCCAGGAGCAGCGGGCACCTGCCCGTTTCAGCTCAGGACCTGGCACCAGCTGCTGCGTCACCTGAGTTACTATCTTCAGCGCTTCTCTGTGCGGGGCCACGTGGTTTGCTATAAATACCAAGGAATACCCTTAAAAGAAGGGTCCCATTAATCAGAAGTGAGAAGCGACAGTCAGGAGCGCACCTCAAGGTCACCGGCACCCTGCCCTGGACAACAAACATTTGCAAAGCCAAAGGGAAGAAAGAAGTCACTTGCAGGTCCTTTTTGCTGGGAGAGCTGGCAGTAAAGAGTGGAGAGCTGCGCTCCGCCGTCGCCGGGCTGGGGCACGTGCGAGTCTCACGCTCTGTAATCCAAAAATTATTCTGTTGATAAAATGGAAGCTTCTTTATTTAGAACAAAACCGGCTCCAAGTTCCTCAGGCGGTTGCTAAATCATTCCCTATGGTCCTATTGCCACCATGTCTGAGCACATCCCAATCACTATTAAATCTTCACGCTTCTCCGGGGAGGGAGGGAGGGAGGGAGGGAGGGATGCACTATTAAAACACGCTGCTCCAGTCCTGCAAGGACCGCCCCGCAGGGCTTGCTTGAACACTGACCCCGGAGCTCAGCTAGGGCTAACCAGGCTCCAGTGCACGCAGCGCTGGTCTGAGCGCTGCGCAGGACTTGGGCAATAAAGTCCAAATCTTTCAGAAAGAACCCAAACCAACAGCAAAAAATAAATAAATAAAATATCCTGTGCAATCTAACCCCCAGACACAGGTCAAGCCCGTGGCTGCCTCTGGATTGTGCCCCCGGCCGCTCGCGGGTCTGCCGCCTCTCGCTGCCTCGATGCCTCCCTGGCGCCCGCATCCACCCGAGAGCCGAACCGGAGGCTCCCGCCGGCTGCAGGGAGCTCAGCGCCGGGGCTGCCCAGCCCGCGAGAAGCGGCCGTCTATACGGTGGCCGTTTTCACCGTGCGCGTACGTGCCTGCCTGTGCATTAATTGTGATCGTTGCTCTAGTACCTGGCCTAGAGCCACGCAGACGCGGACCGAAGCACGGTCCTTGGCCCGGAGAGCAGCCAGGCTGCGGAAGACGAGCCGAAAGACAGACACGGCCGGGGGGAAACGGTGCAACAGCGGCGGTCACTCTGGTGGGCTGAGGTCAACAAGTAAGTGTCTTGCATCTAAATTGAATGGATCCCTCCTTTTAAACACCTTTGAAATGTTTAAAAATGCTACAAGAAGTCAGATTTTATGCGTTATACAGAGTACCTCTCTGAGTACCTGTGTCACACGAGCAAATCCTGAGCAATCCTGTGCAACGTGAGAAGCCCCACACTCATCCTTTGCCCCGGGAGGCTGAGCGCGAGTTTAGCAGCACGCTGCAACTTTCCTCCCCAGTGCGAGGAGGCTCTGCTTTCCCATCCGGCTCTCGCGAGCACCATGTTTCCCTTGCTCCAGGTGGGTGAGGCCGCTCAGTCTGACGCCCGCAGGAGCTGCGCCCCAAACTCGACACCCTCTCCCCAGGACTCGTCCACCCCACGTGCTACGTCTCATCAGGGTCTGCAACGGCGGTGTAATTTACAGCTGTGAATATATGCTGGACCTTAAGAAACACACACAAGCACAGTTAGCTTCTAGGAACCAGGCAAGGTTTCTTCAATCCCAAAGAGCTTTCAGTGGGTCTGTAACTGGAGGGCTAGAGGAGATGAGTCACAGATGGGAAAGCACAACACAGCTACGTGCCAAGGGGGACATGCAAAACACAATTTCAGGATTCAACGTTAACGGGAAGAAAAAATTATGTTTTCTTATTACCGGGGAGGGCCAGTGTGTTTGATCCACAAGACAAACACAAAGAAGAGGAAGCAACCACAAACCTCCCTCTAGAGCAGAGCACGCTGGGCTCCTGCACGTTCCCCTCTGCTCTGGGTTTCCCCTGCTCACCGTGTTAGTGCTGCAGCACACTTGCTGCACAGAGAAGCACCATCCCTCATTTTCACTCAGTCTGCCTCAAACAGCAGCTGAGCCCCAGGATGCCCAGGGCAGTGGGTGCAAAAGCACTGACTGCCCAACACATTGTACAAGTAGATGAGGCCATCACCACCACCTGTGCCCCTCACCGCCCTGCTCCCAGCACCAAGCCCACACCCTGCTTAGGAGCCCATTTGCCATCAGTAGTTACAGCTGCAGATCGCAGAGACTTAAAACCACTTTTAAGGAGGTATTTCTCTGGTGCAGGACGCTGCTAGCAAATCCTTCCTGCCCCTTTAGCAGGCGTTGCACACACAGGGCTTCTCCTGCAAGACAGACGGCAGCGTTTCCCCTTTACCTGTGTGCCTGTGGAAAGCCATTGGTAACAGCCCCAAGTCCCAGGCAGCCCCTTAGGCAACGGAGTTCACAGTCTCTTGGCCGATAAGGCGCCTCGTTTGATAACATACATTTAAAGGGAGGCTATTAATACAGACGGGACTTCTACCAGATGTCCACTCCCCTCCCCAGAGATCACAACCTTAATCCCCCTTGAAAATTCTTACCATTTTAGGTGATCCAAGGGAGAAGAATAGGATCCAGAGACCTCTGTGGGCAACATGTAAATACCTGCCTGGCTACTCAGCACCCAAATTAGTCCCAAAGGCAGAGAGCGCCTCAGGAACTTGACCCCCTGCTAGTACAATTTGGCCTTGGCTTCGGAGCTAGATTGTGTCTTGTAACCGTCGTGAGCTAAATTACAAACCCGATGTTACTTCTGAGCTGAAGGGAAGAGGGGGACAGCACGACCACGCAGGGGCCCGAGGAGCCAGCTCCCAGCCACGTGCGAGGCGCTGTCCCCCCGGCTGCGGGGCAAGGAGAGGCTGCCGCTTGCACCGGGGGAGAGCCCAGAGAAGTACCAGAAGATACACTCATGGGAGTTAGTTCCCACTGAAGTTTTCTTGCCAGTAAAACTAACACAGCTGGTCCCCCTCGGGTTTTTACCCCAAGGGGCATTAAGGACCCAAAGTGAACAAGCCCCCTGAACAGCAGCACTTTGAAAGTCAGGTGTCATGATTATGGGGCTTCTCCAGTGTCTACAACTGGGCTCGTTCTCCAGGCTTGGCTTACGGAGAGCACTGACTCGTGTCCCTCTCCTCTACTGGGGCAATCTGCAAAACTCTGGAAGATCCCTGCTCTCTAGCACGATTTGAATCCAATCGACCAACTTTCCACCCAAGTTACTGCAGGGAGCGGAGGGAGATCTGGTTCCAGGCTTGCTCCTGCAAGGAGATTCAGGTTGCAGCGAGCTCCATCGCCGGCTCTCGCTCCAGGTTATGTAATCGGTGGCGGCCGGCGCACAGGGCCGGGGGCCAGGGACACCCAGCTGCTAATCCCGCCTCGACACTGACTCACTCTATGGCCGTGGGAAAGGCAGTTAACCTCCCTGACAGCCACTTGGAAGAGCCAATGTTTATCATTCCTGCCCACAGAGCCCATCACAGTGGTGTCTGGCCTCTGAGCAGCAATCAGCATATTTAACCTACGTGGCCTTGCTACAGCCCAGCACCGGGAATGTCCTTCCTTCACACTACAGAGTTGCTAAGAGCTCCTTGACCACGTGCACGCAGCAAGGCACGGGCAGCCCCCAGCCCCGGCACTGGGCTCAGGGACGCCCCCGGGCCGCCACAGCCGTGTTGGGGTCCCCCGGTAGCACGCACACAATGTCAGCATCTTCACGGGTGTCCCGACGCCTCCGAGTTTTCATCGTGGCCCGGAAAAGGCCACCTTTGACAGCGTGTAGCCCCAGAACAGCGCAGCACGGAGCTACCTGCGTAGCGTGTTGAGACGGGGAAAGGTGCTAAAATACCAGTAGGCCGAAGTGCTTTGGCTGGGAAAAACCCTACGCTGTTCTGCCCCAGCTCACGTATAAACTCAAGCAGATTGTTTGCATAATTCAGATGGTAACAGGAACCCTAAGAACTGGTATTTTCCTGTGCTCCTCTCACCGTGCGGAGGGCAACGTTTACGCACACGAGTTCGTTCTCGGCCGTGCACGCAGCGTGTGCACCGTTAACCAGTCTCATTCCTTTCTCCTTCACTGCACAAAGTGCTGGCACGTTCCTGCTCGGCACGCGTTTCCTGCTTCCCTAGAGCGCCCTGCCGTTTCAGCGAGCACCGGTAACCTGCGCTCCCCGTCCCGCAAGGCGGCACGGCATCGCCGGGCAGCGGCGGCACGCCGGTGCCTGCCGCTCCACTGCCGAGGCTCGCGCGGCGCGGCGACCGCCAGCTTTCACCGGCGCAAATACCCGGCTGCCGGCGGCGCTACCCGCAGGCGGGCAGGGGAGGAGGCGGGAGGGAGGCGGCTGGATGGAGCAAGAGGGGCTGACGGCGGCTAAGTTTCCCCAGGAAACTCCCCGGAGCAGCGTTTCATCGCGCCGCCCGGTCTGCAAAGCCTCCGGCGGCGCCCCCCACCCCCGGCCCCAACAGCAAGGCCGTCTTGCTGGACCGTACGGCACCCCAAGCCGGGGCGGGCTGCCGGAGCGCACGGGGCTGCGCCTGGTTCCTCGGCTGCTCGTCTTAGCCGCCCGGGGGCCTTGCGCCTTTTTCACGTGAAACCTTGGCTTTCCTGTAGGTTTTCCCGCACCGAAGGCAGCGCCGCGCGGGTCTGGCTGCGCGGCAGCGTGGCTAAGGCATAGTGTCATGCACTCGGATAGACAAGTGATTCATATTGTGGTTTCCAGAGTATTTTCTTGCCCTAACAATCCCGCCAGAAAAGGTCTGGGCATCTCAGCTTGCTCGCACATCCTGCTGTCACTCAACGGGCAGAAAGTCCTAAACGGAGCCGTTACAACCCAGAGCATTGATGAACTATTAGTCACCGTCATCAAAGAAAGAAGCGGGCAGCAGTAAATGCGAGGAGGAGGGCAGCATCCGTCCCCTCGCCTCCCAGGGTCCCGCTTTCCCTTCCCGCCCACCGTGCACGGCTCAGCAACGCGCCGTCCGCCGGGCTCCCCCCAAAACGGGAGCCGCAGCCCGCGCCGCCGCCGGTCGCTGGTGCCGACAGGCTCCGGAGGGGCCGCGCTCCGGGCTGGCGCAGGGCGGACCGCACCGGCGGCGAGGCCGTCGCGGGGCTAGCGTCCACATCTACCTTTGCTCCCGTCGAGCGCTCGCCCAAAAACTTCCTTTTTTCACAAGTAACAGCATAGCAGATTCAGGCTGTTGGGGGTTTTATTTGTGCGTTTTTACCCCCCCTCTCCGAGCCGCCCGCAGCCTGTCCCGCGGCGCAGAGCACGGCCGCCGAACCTCTCGCAGCCCCGCCGAGCCACGGACAGCCCGTCCAGTCCGAGAGCGGACGGTTTGTCTTTAAAGCATCACCGAGGCTCTTCCCGAGGCTCAAACCTCCCCCCTGCCCGCCGCCCCGAGGCGGCTCGGCCCCCCGTTTTGCAGGCGACGATACCCCTGCGTGCCCCGCAAGCCTCCTGCGGGCGCTGCGGCCGGCGCCGCGGGGACGGAGGGGATAAAGCTTGGGCCCTCGGGGAACCAGCTCAGCCCTCGCTGCCGGCGGCGGAGGAAACGGGCAGCCCGGGGCAAAGGCGCGCGGTTTGTTTTCCTCCCTCCCAAGGCCAGGCGAAGGGCGGCCGGCGGCGGGGCCGGCTCTGCGGGCCGAGCCGCTCAGCGCCCAGCAGAGCTCGTAGGACCGGCTGTCAGCGTCGGGACAGAGGGGCTGGCGATAAGTTTGCAAGACAGACGGACACAGGCAGCGGTAGCCCTCCGCGGACTCACGGGAGGTGAGCGAGTAGAAACAAAAGGGGGAAAGAAGGAGGGATGAGGAGAGAGAGGGGAAAAAAAAAACAAGGCAGAGGGTGCAGGAGCACACGGGAAAGAATGGCTCAGAGATGCTGGCGCTGCAAATAAAGGGACGTGAACAATAGCAAAACTGGAAAGAGAGAGAAACGGGATTTTTTTTTCCCGTCTGCCTCCATCCATAGGCTGGACTATTTCCAGGACTATTCCCGAGGCAGCTCCAAATTTATTTCCCTGCTGCCATCTGCTCCGCGGATCCTTTCCGCCCGCGTTCCCGACCGGCCCCGCTCCCGTCACCTGTTGCTGACATGGCAGACCTCTGGCAGGCTGCTGAAAGCCCAGCGATACCGAGGTCTGGGGTGGGGGACGTGCTCGTGCATTAATCAAGAGCTGCTTTGTGGACCTGAGGTTTTGTTCAGCTCCTGCCCAGCCTCCTGGGCTATTTTGAGCTTGGAGAAGCCCCGGGGCAGTGGGGCACCAGCACAGACCCATGGCAGCAGTCCCAGAGTATAAAAGCTCCTTAGGGGACTGCAGAGCCGAGGTGAGAAGTTGCAGCACTATTAAGTGCCACACAGGACGGCTTTGATTCAGCTGCACCAACAAAGACCAGTTCCTCCCATCCCTTTTCCCTGTGGCTCTTTGCTATATTACAGAGAAGATGCAAAGTCTCCCAGCAGCCAGGATGCTGGGTGCCTGCCGTGGTCCATACAGTCAGGCTGAGTCTTTCAGTACACGCTTACAAAGATAGTCACTCCTGAAAGGCTGCACGTAAAAAAAAAAAAAAACCCTCTTAGAAAGACAAATGCATTTCTCTTAAGTGCACTAGGTTAAACACGGGCCATGTTTCTCTTTGCAGCACTGCCTCGGCCCTGCCTGCAGACTGCAGCGAGGACTGTGAGCGTGCAGCCAGCCCTGGGAGGCCCCACGGGCACCCTGCAACGCCTTGCATGAACCACAAGGAGAAAACTGCAGGTCTGACTGCACCTGGGTATCAGCCAACTCTACGGGAGGGCAGGGGAGGGGTGGCAAAGGCTGCCTTTGCCCCTCCTGGCAGAAAGACACACAAGTGCCTCTAAGATAGCACTGATTCAGATGCCTTATAACATCACCAAGCCCGTAACTGGGCTTAAAAACCTCAGACACAGCATCTGCCTGCTCCTTTCCAGCCGCCTCAAGACCGCAGTGGGCGCAGACGCAGCCTGCAGCGCCCAGCGATGCTGCAAAGCAGCCCAGGGTGCAGGAATAACCCCTGCAGCGTTTACCGGGAGGAAGAAGGAGCAAGCGCAGGGGAAGCAGCCTGTCTGTGCGATCACACAGGAGCCGCGGGGAAGGCCTTCAGTTTAGCAGCTCAGGGCCCCAGCGGAGCTGCAATCTCACCCCCAGCGGCCAGGCTCCTGCACCCAAAGCTCCTGGAAGAGCTCTGGGGTTTCTGCTCAGCCACAAGCTCGCGCTTTGGCTCCAGACCTCCAGCTGAGCAGCACTACACCCTCAACAGCGCGCCAAAGCGATGGGGGTGTGATGCCTCCAGGACCCAGTTACCAACATCGCTGCCTCCAGCACCGCTGTGGTCCTTGCAGGAGCCCTCCTGAGGCCAAGCAAGCTGCCCACGGGATCTCACCACCACTCACTTATCCCCCCCGGTGATAACCCCACAGCGTCTGGTTCAGCAGAGCAGAGCTCCACTACAGCTGCCTCGAGAGCAAAACCTGCCCGCTGCAGGTGTCTTTGTTCAAGGCTCAGCTGCAGTGAAACACAGGAGGGGAAGTCAAACACGGGGCGAAGGCTTGTGAGTCGCAGCTTTCCCCCCATGGCCTAGCCCTGACTTCAGAACTGAGCAAAGCAGCCTAAATCCCTGTCAGATAAACACCGCCCCGATCCTGGCCAGACAGCATGGCAATCTCAGCTAGGAGAAACGGGGTCTGATGGACATTCACAGCAATATAATCCTACCATCCCCCTACAACAAATGCTCACGCTAGGGCTTCACCAAGTTCTTAGTAAGCTGTCTCTGAAATAATATTTCACAACTTCCATTATGCTCCCTGCACTGTTAATTGCTTTCAATTACTTTTCATGGGCGCCGCAGCTGCTGAGCGATGCTGTCCCCCCGGTGAAGCTGAACAGCTCACTGTGAAGAGCAGAGCGGGAAGTGCGGTCATGAGTTTGTATCATTGCTTGAAAGCTGGGTCATTCACCTTCCCTGGAAATCTACCAACCACGATTCAGAAATTAGCAGCTACGCAGACATCAGCTGCAGCCCGTGGCCCTCCACTACCCACCACACGGGGCTCCAGCAGCCCTGCCATCCTCCCGCGCTCCTTCACCATGCGTCCACAGGACTTGGCTGCAAGAAGGACTTGCAAGGCGACCACGGCAGGCTGTGCCTGCACTCTTCTTCCAAAGACAGCACAGCGTGGGGTCTTCTAGAAAAACAGCACGTTCCCAGGAAGCTGCTGGCCAGGCAGCCCTCCAGACCCCCTTCCTATCCCTCCACAGGATAGCAAGCCACGCCAAAAAACTCACACAGGCTGTGCTCTGCAGGAGCGAGGGTACCTGGCATTTCCCTGAAAAAGCTTTATTTTCAGGGAAGGAGAAGAAAGGGCTGTTTGTGGGCAGCTGTGGTGCTGTTAAAGCACCCTTCCGAAATTCAGCACATGGGAGACACTGAGGATGGAAAACTTCAGCTCAAGTGGTCAGGGAGGAGTAGAGCAGATGCCTCTCAGAAAGGGGCCAGGAGGAAGCATGCTGCCTGGCTATGGGGGAGGACCAGCCACAGCTTCAAGGAGAAGGACATGCCCTTCCAAGTGTTGACATGCTGGTTGGGAAGACTCTCTGGCATCCAGCACACCATCAAAGCACTGTCCGAACCTGGCATGGGCCCCAAGGCCATGCCCTGAGCACTGATTTAGAGCTGATGGGAGCCAGCCCTGGCGTACGGGTTTAGCAGAACACCAGCCCATTGCCCTGGCGCGGGACACTCACCTCCAGCAAGATTAGCATTTGGCTAACTACGCTTTCAGACAGCACCGGTGGCTGGAAGGACCAAATCTCACTTGTACTTGGCCGTTTTAAAAATAACCCTTCCCAAAGCCCCACAGTGCATAACCCCAGGTCTGTCTTGGCTCCAACAGCCAAAGGAGATCAGCTTGCAGCCCTGACGGGGTATTTTTGGGCACTCTGACTAATTGTCAGGACATATGCTGGGCATTCTTTACAGGGAAAAACAAAGCTGCAAAGTCCCCTCTGGTGAGGCCCATGAGGTTGCATTAGTCACAGAAGTTATTCTCAGAAACCTCAGCTTTGGAAGGAGTTGATTATATTTCCAACTGGAGATAAACATGTTTTAAAATGGGGGGGAGGTCCACTTCCTCGCAGTCTGATACTGCCCTAGGAGCGCACTCCAGCAAAGCAAGAGCGAGCGTCCATCCCCGCAGAGTAACTGCTGCTGTCCAGACAGGGTAAACAGCAATTACTCCATTAAATATAGGACCTGCAGGATGTTCATCTGTAACGGTGCCTTTCTTTTTCCTTACTAGCTCTTCACTATGGGCTGAAATACTTCTCCCTACGTGGTTCCACCTTCACGCTTATCACAAACAAATCAGGCAGCCATGCCGGCCCCACTTTCGTTACCTGGCTGGAGTAGCAACAACTGCATGGCTTCACAGACACACAGCAGTGACCTGCCCAAACACCTCTCCTGTCCCTCAGGCACGGCCCACCGCAAGGACCAAGCTCTGCACCAAGCTCAATGAGGGCAGGAGAAGTGGAAACCCTTCACCTTGGAGCGAATTCAAATTCTCAGCCCCTTTCTTGGTACCACTTTGCACGGGCACCTGCTGGACATGCCAGGGGACATGCTCCAGGACAGCGCGGGGAGAGGAGAACCATCTGAGGGAGGCAACGTGACCCACAAGACGCAGCGGTGGTGTGAACTTCTAAGCCACCTTGCTCTGTGCCTGCGCTATCACACGCTCCCTCCGCTGAAACGCATGCTGGTTAACTCTCCCCTTTGCCGGGGCTTGGTCTGTGACCAGAGTTGACTTTATCCCGCATTCACATTAATACTCTGCAAACCAGCTCATCAAGCCTCTTGTTAAAGAGCCTTGCTGGACTGGGAGACCGCTTGTGCTGCTCCTACTGATAGCTCCAGGCCAGGCTGAGCTTGCCTTGGCTGCTCTTTCCCAAACTGACCTGCAAAAGACTGAGGACACAGGCAAAACCGGATAAGTCAGCCAGGCTTTCAGAAGAGGCCTGGTAAATGAATATTTTGCCAGCCGTGCCCCCTCTTCCCCCCTCCTGCTGTAGCAGAGCCTTGCTCTGAGCACGCTGGCCAGCCTTCGGGAGCGCAGCCACCGCAGCGGCTCGATACGCAAACGTGAAGTCCTCCTCGGAGGCCACCTGCCCTGAGAGGAGCAGGGATCAGCTGGTCCTGGCCGGTGGAGAGCCAAAGGCGCTGGGAAGGAAGTTCACTTCCCAGCTCGTTTACCACAAAAGAAGAACCGATGGTAAAAACAACCCGATTTTGTTTCTCTTAACGGCTGCGCGCCAAGGAGCGTGACAGCTGTAAGAAGCCCTGCGCGAGCACAGAGGAGGGGCACGATCACCCAGTCCTGCTGCCAGTCTCTCCCACAACCCACAGAGCGGGACGCCCGGCCGACAGGCAGCCCGCAAGGCTGGGCAGGGGGCTCGCAGGGGGCTGCTGGCCCAGCTCCTCCCTGACCCGTTTCGACACCTCTTCCCTTTTCAGCCGGCTTAAGCCTGCGCTCATCCAGCTTGATCTCTCTACACTTATTAAATGCAAATAATTGTGCGTGCGTGCAACGTATCTGCAAACACCCCTTGGACAGGTGCCTTGCCCGGAGCGGCGCGTCTCGCCCCACCGCTGCGCGAGGCCCGGGCGCGCTCTGCCCCCTCCTCACGCTAGCTCGTGCCAAAAGCTGCTTGACGCTTTGACCCGCGGGCGGCTTTCTTTCCTTCAGCGGAGACGGTGCAGCAGAGACAGGGGCGTCGCGGGGAGACGAGAGCCCTCCGGCGTCCCCACCGGTGCTCTCTGCAGGCTTCTGCCCCAGCAATTTCCACGGCTGTGCACTCCGTTTCTAGTAACGGCGTTAAGCTGTATGAGCCATCTCTCTGGGGTCGGAGAGACCGGTTTCAAAGCGCCTGTGCGGTACGGGAGCGTAAATCGCATTTTTTTCACAAAGCGGTAAAGATCTCGGGTCTCCCCGGAAATCATGTCAGATCAGCGCTGGGCAAGGACTACGCTAAAAGATATTCTCTGAGGTCGGGGGGGGGGGGGTTGATTAGAAAACATCGATTCAACAAAAAAAAAAAAATCTTTAGACCTTTCATCAGGATGAAGATTCAATTTCAGGCAGAAGCGGAGCGACCGGATGCAGAAGGGCTGGGAGCCCGCGGTCTGACCCCGGCGCCGCCTCGCAGCCCCCCGGCCGGGCGTTCGGACCGGGACCGGGAAAGGGGGGGCGACTCTCCCCCCCCAGCACCCTCCCGCCTCTCCTCTGCCACCGAGGGTCTCGCAGCAGCGCAGCACATGTGCGGCACTTCTTCCAGCGCTCGCTCTTTGAGCGCCGGGCAAAGTCTACGGGGCTGTTACGTTTGTTAAACATAAACCTCGGAATAAAAAAAATTAATAAGATACTTGAATGTGTGCTTGATTTTAAACATAAAAATAAAGCAGCTGGAGTTGGTACAAGTACTTATGTGTTTGATTAAGCCATCTTCTGCTGCGTGGCTGGACCTGGGCCCAAAAACGGTTTTGTTTTCTCTTTCGAGTGGGAGCGAGACAATCAGTTCAGGCACAAGGAGTAACGCAGCCTGCAAAGAGAAACAGTCCCGCTCCACGCCGCCGCTGCCAGCTGTCAAGCTGCAGTCCGAGGCAAAATCAGGGGATCGGCTCCATGGGACAAAAAGAGCAGCGCTAATTGCAGGCAAGCGCCAGAGAAAACTGACAAAAATCCCAAAGCAGCCGTGAAACAGCGGCTTTCCTTGAAACCCAGCTCGGGCAGCCGTGTTGCACGGGGAAAACGCGAGGACCAGCCTCCCGCCGGGAGCGGCGCAGGGCCGTGGGGAAAGGGTGAGAGGTTTGCAAGTCGTCGCCGGTTAGTCCAGCAAAAGCCAGGTATCACGCCAGGCTCCTCGCTGTCTCCTTGCTAAAAGAACGCCGACGGGGCCAGAGTCTCTTCTGGGGCGCGCGGGGGGCGAAGCCGGGGGGAAGCCTCGTCTGCCTCCCGCCGGCGTTGAGCGCCGTCAGACCCCGTCCTGCCCCAGGCCGCCGTCTGCAACGCGCAGCGGTATTTTTAGTCGCCCAGAGAGAGAGAGCCAAAAAAGCAAGCGTGCCTCGATGCCGAGGAGGTGCAACGCCGGGGTGAGGGGCGCGCCGCGCCGCTGGGGGAGGACGAGGCGAAGGGAGACGCGGCAGACCCGCCGAGACGTCTGTCCCCCTCCAGCCGCTACCGCCCTGCTGCTCTGCGCCACCAAGAGGCGGCACCGAGGGATATCGCTCACGACATGCAAGTAATGCACACACGCACACGTACGGGACGAGCGGTGCCGCCTCTCCGAAAAGCTGCTAAGAGCAAGGTGACGAAACACGTGAAATCGTGTTTCTTGCACCCAAATCTCACTCGGTTATAACTCCTCAGGTTAAACTTGTCCGCTTCGGAGCGCGGAGCCGTTCCCGTTCCAGGAAGCCCTTCCCCAGAGGCGACAACCGAACGCTCTGGCGGCTGCGCCACGGAGCTGCCCGTGATGCTCAGGGACCCGGCCGTGTCCCCAGCACGTTTTCCACACAGCTCCAGGGAGGAGGCGCTGGAAGAAACCCACCCACGCGCCTGGAGGGGGCTTGCAAGAACACAGAGACGGTCACTCAGCGCTTGCAAAATTATGATAAAGGACAGAAACACCCCTGCCGAAACCAGCGGGTATTTTGCAGATGCAACCTTTGCCCCCTTGCTGCAGACTGCGTCTGGATAAGCCACGCAGTTAATCCAGAAAAGGAAAGAAAGACTGTATTTTTTTATCGTGTGAACAGGTTCGTGGCGTACACTTCAGGGGTTCAGCTTTTGTCTGTGTTTGCGCTGATGATCACTGTTGTCTGTTTTCAATCACTGCTAACTATGTTTTAGACGATTCGGTGAAATCCACCAACAGGCCTCTGCCGAGTGGCTTATGCTCTGCCTCATCAAGACAGTTGCCAGGCAATGCACTAATGTATTTTCCTTTTCATTTATTTGATTACTCAGCAACGGGGAGCCAAAAGCCGAGCGACGGGAGCAGCAGCGAGCTCTCCCCGGTCGGCTGGCCGGCGGGCGGCAGCCCCCAGCCGCCGCGGGTCAGGCCCTTCTGCCCTCGCGCAGCATCAGCCCTTCAAGCAGCAGGCGCTGGTCCCGGGGAAAGCCCAGCCTTTCTTCCCGCCTAGTCAGACCGGGACTTCCACGCTCCTGCCCGGGATAAGCTGCAGAGGGATGAGCTGCGAGCGGAGCCGGGAGCCCACGGCCCAGCCGGCACATCAGCGCCACGTTCCCGGGAATCGCGAGAGCCCGGGCTCGGCCACCGGCCTCGCGACATCCCCCCCCCCCGCCGGCCGCGCGAAGCTCGCTTGCAAGGCAAAAGCTCCCTGGCAAAACAGCTCAAATAGCATCCAAAGGTCCGCGGAGCAGCCAGCGCTGCTGGCGCTGGCTCCCTTTCCCTCCGGCCGCTCCAGCTCGGCACCCGGCGCTGCTCGGAGGATGAGCTCATAGCTATTTCAGGTTGAATTTGCACTCGGCAATCTCCCTGGTAACCAAAACAAATGACTCACTGGTTTATAACAGATTTAGTGGCTGTTTGTTTCGGCGTCTAGTGGAGCGCGCAGGGAGTTTCACCGCTTTACAGAACCAACGCAGCCGGGTGTACGAGCGGGCGTAGGACGGGGTTTACAGCCATTGCCGTGGAGATGGGAAGCACTAGCGCTGCAGGTCCGAGGGAAAGCCGAGTTCAGGCCTGACCTTGATGGCATGAAACCGCCAGAAGCAGGCGGGAGGCGCAGCGTCAGCTCACGCGCGCCGCGGATGCTCCCGCACAGCAGCCCGCTGCCATCCCGGGCACTGCATAGGTATTAGCCTCCTCTAGCACACCAAAATAAGCAGGAAGATGGTGTTTGCAGTCCTTTCCACGCAGGGATCTCAAAATCTTTCCCGAAACAGGTATCCAAAGGGTCCGTCACCAGTACATCTGCTAACACCAGATATCAACAGCTTCGTTTCCCAAGAACTATGAGGACATTGGCCATTTATAGGACTCGTTGCCTGTTTATGCTCTTGCACACAAATTTCCTCCTGTTCATCATCACACGCATCAGCGCAAGGGGCACTGAGAAGCCAAGGAAGCAGGACAAAGCCCAGCGCATTTGCCTGCTCTGACTTCCAACACAGAGCGTTTGAAAGAAATCAGCAGCGTCCATTTAGTCTGTCACACCCAGCCCTTAGCCAAGATGTAGCGCAGAACTTGCCCAAATCCCCCCCTAGATTTAAAAAAGGGCTTGAGGGGTTGCTGTTTTCACTGAAAGTGTTTTTGCAAGAAGGAAAAACTCTGTCCTGCCCAGCTTAATCTCGCCAGCTGAAATTGTCAGAAGTCCTGCAGAAACGTAATCTTTGGCTGAGACCCCAGTCCCGTCTTCCGAAACGGAGATGTCCGGTTGCGTCCCCTACCAGCAGCGCGCCAGGGAAGGCGCGAGCAGCCATCTGAGCAAAGCTACTGAGTCCCGCTACCCAGCCAGGCAGCCTGCAGGGCTGGTTTCGGCTCCCGGGTCATGGGGTTTTAAAGGGACACAACCTCGGAGAGCGCAGGGGGCTGGAGAACGTCTCCCGTTCATGCAGTGCGACCGTGCCCTCTCTGCAGAGCACCTGCGGCCCTGCTGGTGGCAGATCCAGCGTCAAAATTTTCACATTTAAGGCTTTTTGTGACATTATGGTGGCAATGGGATAAGAGAGAAGAGATTTCAGTGAGAGGTGGACAACATGCTCACGTACCAAGCCAAGCAAGTCAGTAGAAAACTAAAGAGACTTCCACCCCTACTGAGCGCCTTTGCACCTCTGCAGAGTAACCGTGGGCTGCTTTCTGGTCCCGCTCTGATACTGCCGCCCATGCCATTTCCAGAAGCAGCACTGAAATATGTTATACATCAAGCGGCATTCACCTGGCAGGGGAAACGTGACTGGCTTGCAGTCAGCAGAGCAGGGGTAGACAGGAAACAGTGTTTGCATGTGCTGAGTGAAATATATAGCTCTGTGTATTTGTAAAGTGAGGTGAGACCAGAGAGAGAGATTCTTGCACCCTGCACTGCTCATTACTGCCTCTCTTACGGCACTGTCAGCAGCAGGACCAGGTCAGGACAGTGCTTAGAGATCACCAAGGAATTTTAAGCGGCAGCAGATCAGTAGGAATTATTCCATTTTCTGCGTCAGGACCGAATTAGGACCAAGGAGCCTTGCCCTCCCGCAGGTGCTCTCTCCATTTGCAGTCCCTTGAATCACCGACTGCCCTGCAGTAAAAGCTGTACAGAAGATGTGATGGCAGGTCCCCAGGATGCTTTCAGGATCCTAACGCTTCCTGTGCGGGTTGTTCATCCGAACAGACACCAGGCAGAACAACTCATCCAGCCTGTCCACGGGATTAGGTAAGTCATGCTATAAAGATTTCTGTAGTATGCAGCAGCAGTATGACTGCACACAGCTGCGCCAGGATGGCATGTCTTCTGGGATGGAGGCAGTCCTGGGGATTACACACCTACGGGACATTTTAAAAATCTCTCTGCTATTTCAGCAGAGTAAGAGGAGGGACAAACTAGCGAGACTCAGGACCAAGTGGAAGAGGCTAGAGAGCCCAGAAATGAGAAGGTAAGACAGAAGCTGGAAGGACAGGCAGGGCCCCAGAAGTGACTAATTCCAAGCCTTTGCCCCAGTGTTTATTATAGCAAAGAGCAGATAAGAAAGGCAGCTGATGGTAACAACTGCCAGGGGCAGCCAGTCCCAAGTTAAACAAATAGCAAATGGCTTGCAAGTAGCCTGCCAAGTCTGAATAGTTCCCACAACTTGGGGCATTTCTTTAAAGTATATTATTTTCTCCCACCCCACCCCGGTTTCATATCAGCAATGGGGAAGCTATATGTTGGGTGGCCTTCAGTTACTCTTGGGGGAATTTTTGGCCAAAGACCCCTGGAAGCACATGAAAACTGAACGTTCCCAAATGAGGGCACTGGAGAAGGACTTGGAGCCAATTCCCTGCCCGAAAGCCAACAAGCAACCACTGTGGGCAGGCCCAGCCATTGGTTTTGCATGCTGACCGCTCTATTTTTCTAACCAACGGAAGCGAGGCACATCCAGCACACCGATTCGTAAGGCAGAATTTTGGAGAGTTGAGAGTTTTTGCTGTCTCCAACCAAACGAAACAGCAGAAAGCAGTTCCTGCTCTGCCAGAAGCACTGAAGTCCTCTGCTGCTCAGACATTGGCATAACACGAGAACGCTCGCATACCAGCACAACCACTTCTGTCATTAAAGCTGGCTCGCGAGAGTCAAAAGCAAAACAGGTTGCTCACAGATCTGTGCACCAAGCAGAGATTCCTCCCACCAGGAATCGCTCAGCACATCCAGCCCAAGCAATTGCCCTTGTTAACAGCCTTTGAAACGCGTCATTGCAGAGCAGACTCCACCAGCGCCAGCCACCATTTTCTTGGAAGCTCCCCTATCCCAAGGCATGGCAAAGCACGGGAGGCTCTGATGTCTTCAAGACAAGCGGGAGGATTTCCCAGGAGGGTAAGCATTTTTTAGTTATTTTCCTTGTTCTTCCTCCTCATCTACATCAAAGGACAGAAGTCAGAACAGACTCATTTCACTGTAGCTCTGCAGTTTGGCAAGGATTAAACTGGCTTTGAAACAGCTCGATTCCAAATCATGAAACGTCAAAATATATCTGTCAAGCAACCTCTGATTTTCATCTCTTCTTTTCCACTCTGATTTTGTTTCCCCCTTCGAGGAGTGGGAAAAATATGACAAACAAGGAAGCTGGAAAACCCTGCAGTGTTGTGCACCTCCAGCAGGAACAATCTCTTCCTGTTCGTCATTTGAGCTCTGGGTGACAACTTGTGTTCTGCATTTGACCCCAACAGATCACAAATGCGACTATATCCCACCACTTTTAATCCCCACAGTTTTAACTGGTGTTCATTGCCTACTCGTGTGCCAAGCAACCAGCTCTGGTGGGCAAGAGAAAGCAGAGCTTTCCTTGTCCAGCTCTTTTCCACCAAACAGGAGAGAGAAATCCCAAATTACATCCGCCACTAGGGTCACCCCAGGGAGCACCAAAGAACAAGGTACATCTGTGAAATGAGTGGATCTTCTAAAAACATAGCTCTCTCCAAGCACTCTGGAGCAAAGAGGTTTTGAATTTCCTATTTGCAAAAATAATGCAATTCTTTTAATGCCATCCAAACCAAAATTGTAACTTTGCATTCAAGTTTCCAGGCAGGCACGCAGCAAAATACCATCACTTCCACCCTGGGCTGCAGCTCCCTCACTGTCAGGAACCCTGACATTACCATCCAGCCTTTTCCAGGACACTCTTTAATTTGATCTTTTTTAAAGAGTGCTTCCTCAGGACCCTGTCCGTCCCCGCCCAAGACGGCTTAGTGCCATCTTTCCCCTGCTTTTGAATAACTCCTACCAAAGTCCTAAATGCCATTTTAACCCTGCCCTGCCACGGGCTGTGAGCCCTACTTGCCACAAAGGGAAGAGCTGTCTGCTCGTAGGGGGCTCACAGAGCTGGAGAAACACAAGAGCATCCATCCATCTCCCAGACAACACCGCTCCGTCTTGCTCTGACAGCGGGAATTTGCTCTGGCAGTCACGCAAGCCTGAATCACTCTGAAAGCATCAAGGGCCCAATCCTGCTTCAGCACACGCTGCAGGGACCCCAGTGAATGCTGCCCCTCGGAGAAGGCCTTTTTTTTTTTTTTTTTTTTTGGTATCTTTCTACATCTTTGGTAGGAATGACATTTTTGGCTACCGGCCTGGGGAAGGTGAGCATGCGTATGCATGGCACCCGCAGCCTCCGGGGTTGAGGATGCGCAGCAAGGGCAGGGCCGTGTTTCCCCAACATCCCTCCCCGCTTTGCACCCTGCCTGTTTTGCCCAGCTGTTTTGTCAGCACCCGGGCCCAGAAGCACCCGCTCACGGGCACGCAGGCCTCATTTCAGCCAGGCTTCATGACTGCCTTTAGACACAGCAGGAAAATTTCCATGCACTGAGTGAAGTGGAAGCACGTACTTTATCTAAATAGCGTTTAATCCTGCAGAGTCCTGGTGTCTCAAGAGCCATCTGGTTAAAATTCCTCTCCAAATCAGGGTATCTAAATGAAACATGAGGTCTCTTTCTTCCTCCCACACTCCCGCTGCCAAAATCAGACATGAAATGACTGATCTCAGACATTTCTGCTTTGTTATTCTCCCTGCCTGCATCTTCTATGAGAGAGAAGTGAAAAAAAGAAAGCACAATGAACTGAGCTGAAGTATTTTGACTGTAAAGTTTGCACCATATTTTTTATAATAAAGTCACAGGTCAGGTCTGGGTCGGTTTATCATAAAGACATAATTTCCATTACTCTTCCGAGCAAAAGCCATTCCCCATAGCTAAAGTTAAAAGTTAGAGCTGAGCTAAAATCTCAACTCTGCTACGCGCGGAGGGCGAGGGGACGATAGCTGGGGACCACGAGGGCGAGAGGTCGGCCCCCCGCGCGCCTCCCGGCGGTGCCCGCGCCGCAGCCTGCCGCCAGCCGGTCGATCGGCGGGTGGCCGGTGCTGCCCGGGGAGCCGCTGCGAGCGAGGAGGGCGCCCGGAGCCTGAGCAGTCCCTGCGCGTTGCTGGGTGCCAGGCTCAGCTTGCTGCTGATAGCACCGGGCGCTTCATGCCGCTCGGAGGCTGGCAGAGGCAGCGGTCTAGGCCACAGTTAACAGGTAGCGTTAAAAGGTCCAAGCGTTAAAAGCAGTGCTGAGACTTCACGTTTAAGCAGTCCCAGGAGAAGGGAAAGCGCTAAACATAGGCTTGGGCTAGTTCATCTCATCAGCAAAGATCAGAGGAATTTTCCAAGGTACTTTAGGGAATTAGATACCTAAATCCCCCAGTACATCGCCTGGACAGTCGCACGCTTAAAAGGACGTCATTCACATAGGTTACTGCTGAGGGGACATAGTATTCCTGGCTCACATCGTTGTTATTTCCACTGAAGCACAAGAAGTTTCAGCCAGGTCCGAGGCACCCCCATGCCGTGGAGATCGAGTAGGTGCCTCCAAGAGGGAGGAGGGGAAGGTAGTCACCACCTCGGTGCCGAAGAACCACAAGTTTTCTTTGCCTCAGCACGGAAACAGCCCTGGAACAGCCCTGTTTTCACAGAGGCATGGCAAAAGGAAACGATTTTTTTCTTGTAGGCAACGAAGGCAGTTCTTTAAACGCTTTATTACAGCCTGGTGCTTTGGGCATGGGCTGTAAGTGACATTCAGGGGATACTGGCTGAGATCAGAGATAAAGTGTGTCTTAAGCATCATTCCCCTGTTGCTGGCTGTGAGCAGGGACCTGCCAGAGCTCCCACCAGCTGGTTCGTGCTGTATGTCGGCATTTTCCGTTCGTGGTACCGTTCGATGAAGAGGCTGCTTCCGAAATAAAGCCTGCCAAGATGCACTGGACAGCGTTTATTTTCAAGAGTTTGAGTACCCTAAACGTTGCCTTCTTTTGGGCAGCTGCCAATATTTACATCCAGGCAGAGAATTATACCAGCATACGCAGAGGCAGGCCATCGTTCACAGCGGGGAGCAACTTCTCCTGGTAGAAACACTTCAAGAGCCCAGTCCTACAGATTTCTCCTGGCCAAAAGTCCCCAAGAGCAGCGCAGCCCAGACACCAACGGTAAAATCCTAGTCCAGAACTGGTTCCTAAGCACCAAAGTCCAAAACCTGAGAGTCAAATTTTTGTTACTTAGAGCTCTTGCTCTTGCGCTCATGATGTTGGCTTTGATACACCTAACTCACATTTTTCTAGCAGTTATTCATTCTTGACTAATTTTTATTTACTGAGATCTTTAGGGAGAAATTAGGAGCTGGTTTGTATTCAGGAATGCTGTGCGCAGAGGGAAAAAATAAAAGAGGGTGTTGTCCATGAAATGAAGTATGTGGGTGCTTTTATCATTAAAAATGAAAGTTACATTCTTAAAGCCATATTTGGTTGCGTGATTAGCTATTTGCTTTGTACATCATGGCTTAAGAATTTAATCAGTTTCCTTTCTAAAGCTTTTTTTTTTTCCTTCCCCTTTAAGAACTTCCTGAAACAAAGTATAAAAAGTCTAATCGGTAGAACATAAAAAGAAACAAATTGATGGAGTTCAATAATTTAAAAAGCAGCCCCATCCATTGCTAAAGCACAGACTAGCTCCTGCTCACATAATATGAACTGGACCAGAGTCACATGCATTAACTTATCTTTTGAAAATTTGCTAAAGAAAAGATTAATGATAGAAACAGCCATTGCAGACACATGAGTGAACAGTTTCACTCATGCAGGTGACTCCCCAGATGCAGATACAAGGGTGCAGCATTTGTATAAAGGTAAAGGCGTCTGCATTCGCATGGGGACGGTGGAGATGCAGCTCATTAGAAACTTTGCAACTGTTTGAATTCCGTAAGGAAAGAAAGAGGAAGATGCAATAATCGCTGGCTAAACACTGCCTTTCTATAGTCCCTGATGCCATTATGGACAGCCTGCTCCAGCGGTTTAGTGGGTATCGTTCCTCGCTTTCCAAGAGCCTCCCATCACCTGAGGAGCCCACAAAACAGGCACCGGTCTAGCTATTTCCTCCTCACCTGTCATTAAAAACTTCAAACTGGCACATTTTATCACTTGCCTAGAAAAACACGCTGCTGACAGCTCGCACACAGCTGTACTGCTCTGTACTGCTGCAAACACTCCCTCAACACCCACTCGACTAGGAAGCAAGGAGGAAAGCGATATTTACACCCCCGTCACTGCCTTTAGTTTCAAACCTGCCACCTTTCCAGGAGGGAATGCCGTTGTCCCAAAAAGAGGATGCGAGAGAGATCAGAAGCAAGAATCCACGTGAGATAAACCCCACGCCCAAACACCCTCCCCTAAAACCGAGGCGGTTTCAGCGGTTAACTCGGCGATCCACGAGGAAACTGCTTGCTGGAAAAAGAGTGTTTTAAAAGAAGTACACGTCGCGCACTTAGAGGTCGCCCGCCCGCCCGCCCGCCCCAGGCAGGATTGCCCCCTCCCCAGCAGGGCAGGGCAGAGCCCCAGCGCAAGCCCTGAAGTCGGCAGATGGGCAAAGCTGGGGGGGACGCTGAGCCTCCGCCCGCCCTGCTCAGCACGGCGATGCTCCAGAGGCAGAGGGAAAGGCATGTGCTTACTGGCTGCCGGCGAGCTGCGGCGAGGCGGCTGCTGCCCGGCGGAGGGAAGCGCTGGGCGGAGCGCAGCGCCCCGGGCGCGGGCAGGATGCGGCCGCGCGCTCCGGTGCCGCCGGCGGCGGGCGAAGGCAGCGCGGCTGGGCCGGGGGTCCCGCTGGCAGGACCGCGCCGCTTCACCGCTTATAGCGGGGAGGCGCGCTGCAAAAAAAAAAAAGTCCGTCCAGCCAATAGCGCTGTTCCTGCCTGGGGAGCAGATGGAAAGGGCGGAGGGGGGAGGAAGAGCCTGCTCCTCCCAGGGCCTGTGCACCAGCCCTTGGGGGAAAACCCAACGCGGAGCAGCGCTTGGGCCAGCGGAGCTCTTGCCCTGCTTCCCCGCAGCAGCAAAGCGCGGCCGCGGCTGGGACCGGCCGGGCTGGGCAGGGTCCCGCTGCCCCCGCAGCGCCGGGACCCCCCCCCCCAGGGCCAGTCGCACCAGGAGAGCGCAGCCCGGACGCACCCTGGCCGGGGGTCTGTCCTCAGCCCCCCCAGCCCGCCCCGGCTGCCCTCCCCCAGGGCTAACGTTTTTGCCCGCAGCTCTGTTACGTTATGCGTCACCCTCAGGTTCCCAAACACAAGTTTCCAGGACAGAAAGTAAATAAAAGGGAAGGGTTGTTTCAAGTCAGAAGCCTGCAGGGAAAGAACGAACCCAACCCAAGAGCACAGCATAGATGATGCCAAAAGATGGCTATTTCCTTCAGAAAAGATGAGAGAGAGTACTATCAGGCAGAAAAAAAAAAAACAACCATTCCTATGTTTAAACAAATCTCCCATCTGTGCTGCACCACATCAGGCAAATCCGAGAACGTCCACTTTTGTTTTCCATTCCCCTCCTTTCTCCAGCCCTTATCCCGTTTGTTTTCTACTCATTCGTCTTCCAAGTTTGTCCCACTTCTTTCATGCTCCTGCTCTTGGATATGTGGTCTAGCAAGTTTTTCCACAAGAGATACTTGAGTTGGAGCTCTTGCATTACAAATAGACTTTTGTGGTGCCTTGGAGAGCCACAGAGCTTCTGGATAATGGCAGGGGAGGCAGGGCATCCTGCTGGGTATGCTAGATAGATACACTGTTGGTATCCCCAGAGAGCAGATCATGATAGTCGAGCCAAGGAATTTGTTTGTTCAGTAAAAAGAAACAAACATTGCACAAGAGCAAATATACCCTCTTTACAGAAGCGTTTGCATTTCTGTGCATCTCTCCATTTCGTCCTACAAACAGGTGACTCCCACAGACTCTTCCAACATCCCTAACGTCCACATTAACAACATTCCTAGCAGGTACGAGAAAGTTTGTTGGTTGTGTTGTCCTCGAGTTCAAGGCTCGGACTGTCACCACTTAGCAAGAGCAGCTTCAGGCACACATAAAATACAGATGTGAAATACCAGTGTTAGTTACTGTTACAGATTAACGTTTACATTCAACTTTCAGAGGAATCCAAATACCCGTTTCCAAAGCTCTTCCAACAAGCACAGAACTTAGTCACCCACAGCAAAGACTTTTTCTCTAGTGGGTGTCTATAACCAGCAATCAGACCGACAAAAACATCAGCAGAAGCCTCCTGTCCCCAAGGCATAACGTCAGTTATGTGATTGCAGCTGCACAGCTCTGGGGCTGATGAGAAATCATAGACGCTAAGGCCTCGGTAGGACGGGACATTCAGGGAGAATACTCCCAGCTAGCCCAATCAAGCCAGGAGCTCTGGAAGAAACCTGAACTTTAGACTGCTGGGATAGAAAGACAAACTAGATGTCACACCAACCACAGGGAATCTTCCTCAGGGCAGTCTGGACTCTGCAGCCACCTCCTGCAGGGTTCTTCTTTCAAGACCCTGGCCACAAGAGCAGCCTGGGTCCTGCTCCAAGCCTGCCACCAACTGTCTCTCGAGCAGCCAGCTAGGCATTTAGCATGACTTCTGCCCCAGTGGAGCTGAAGTTAGTGTCCCTTCACCAGAGATCGGTCACTGCCTCTGCCGCCCCAGGAGGAGATCGTCTAGGGGCTGACCCTGCAACCTTGCAGACGCATCTTAGAGCCACGCAAGTGCACTGGTAAGCGAATGAGCCTCCAACAGGTACCCGCAGCACGTCAGCAGTGCAGCACGCACCCTGCATCTGAGCAAGCGTCGTCAGGCAGCTGACAGGACCCTCCACCTCCCGTTTAAAATATGAGACACCTTCCGCATACAACGCAAACTGGAGATCCCACTGCCAAGTCCCCAGAGCTACCTGATAAGTCTATCAGCCTAATGGAGCAGCAGCCAAATACCGAATCAACATGCTCTTGGTCAATATGACAAGCATCCCACTGATTATAGCAGAGTGAGAAGTTATTAGAGTAATTCATTTTTTTTTCCTCCTAAGGTTACTGGAAAGGCCCCATCCTCTGCACGCTCCCTCCTCCATATTCCCTTGGCCTCCCTCGGATGGCCCCACGGGCACGACATCACGTCCGGAGAGAAGCAGCAGAGGAAGCGCTCGCAACTGCACACACAGTGCAATAATAACCTAATTCTGTTTGGAAAAAAAAAAAAAAGGAGATGATTTAGAGACCAAAGACAGCACACAGCTAGAGTCCAGGAAAAGGCACTCAGGCATTTTCATATTACAGATACAATATAGCACTGTAAAAACCTCTGCCAAAGTGCTGCATTCAACGAGAACAAACTGCAAGAATGACACAACTCATTTCAAAGGACTGAGACAGTTCTGCGTCAACCCAGAGCCATCGCCATTGCTTGCTAAGGAATACAATCAGTTACTGCGTTCACCGATTTTTGGCAAACGCGTGCACACGCACACACACACACACACAAAGGGGTCCAAGGTATCCTTGACTAGTTATCCAAACAAAATGAACTATGAGCAGAGGCACTTAAAACTGAGTCATTTGAATTAGTCACTCAAAGGCTAACTGCGATGAAACTTTATTTGGAAATATTTGGAGCTTATAAGGTTGCGGAGGGAGGCTGCTTTACAGCAGAGCGCTCGGCGAGGGACCCAAAGGAGCTGGAGGTTACCCCAAACCTTGCCTGAAAGCAAATGGCTTGTTCACATGGGGAAGAGGTGCGTGCCCTTTTTATCATCACCATCTTTGTTTGGATCTCCGCTCTCTTTGAACTAAAATAGGCCAGGCCAGGGCTGGAGGTGATGGGCCTCACCCTCGCGGGCCCAGGTGTGCCCACCTGCAACGGGCTAATGACCTGGCACCTCATTAACAAAGTCTCTGGGCAGGCAAAGCGGTGGAAAAGCTGAAGCATTGGACTCTTTCCTCCCAGGGAGGCAGGGTGCAGCTTCTTCAGTTTTTATAACAGTGCAATTAAAACATGGGTGATGTGAACCCTTTTTCCGCAGAGTCCAAGCGCACATGTGCAGCATGCTTTGGAAATTGTACGTGAAATTTGGACCTGTGCACCCGGCTGCATCATCGTCACCTGCTCAGAGGGTTAATTGCAGGAGGACTCTAGATGGACAGAGGGCTTAAGTCACTGCCAAAGGGCCTTGATGGACCCTTCCTCATCAGGGGGTGTGCAAACCCACATGAGATGAAGCACAAACTTTTCCTGAATTTAGCCGGCAAAGTAATAAGAGGCATGAGCAAAAGTGCAGCTTCCCACTTTTTTTAACATTTTTTTAATGTCAAAATATGACTGTAGCATAGCACTACAATGCCGTCACACCAACTGGAACCAACAGAGCAAAGAAACATTCAAAACCAGGAAAATCACCTACTGAAAGACCAATATCAAATCAGTCTTTGAGCAAGTGCCGAGACTGCGTTGTTCAAGGCATTGCCCCTACTCAGATTTTCCTAAGTGACACCACAATCGGCACGTTGAGAGCGGATCTCGGTTAGAGGTAGTTCCCACCTGAAAAAGCAACTGCAGGGATGGCTCGCCTAGCAGGGTGAGGGGATCGGCCCTGTCAGCCTGCGCGTCGCCCTTTGGCAGGGGCCAAAATGCTTCTCCCGGGACCAGCTGCTCCTTCTGCGCATGGAAAATTGTGAAGGTGACTCGCATTTAAAAAAGGTGATGCATCAGGCCCCCACAAAAATGGAGCCAGCTGGTGACTCCCTGGCCCCAGCAAGACTACGCTCACAACACAAACCAAGGTTTCCACCTCTCTTTCCAGCAGCAATATGAATTTCCAAGGAATGTTGGCAGCCCGCAAAGGTATTTGCAGCCTGCAGGGGGCTGCTTGAACGTTGCCAGGTTTCATGCCCAGGGCAGGGGTTGAGGTTTTCTGCTGTATGGTCATTTGGATCTCAGCATTTCCGGCCACGTTCGTGTGTGTGTGGGTCCTGGTGCCTCCCGCCGCAGAGCGGCTGCATCCGGGCTCAGGAGCTGTGTAAACCTGGTCTAATCCTGCGCTGCCTCGCGCCGCCCACCCGCCAAAGCGTGGGGAGTAGCCTGGGCAAGCACATAACTCCTGGGAAGCTATTGCTATGATTAAAACTTTTCGGCCACCAGTAAGTTTCCATCGACTTCCACCGCTGCTGGGCCACGGTTTGCTTAAACCTTTCCAGGCTTTGGCCCTTCCAGCAAACACCTCAGCCAGCCCTTTAACAAGAACTGAAATCCGTCAAATATTTGCATAAGCAAAACAGACAAAACTTGAGACAAGATTTGGTCCTTAGTTTTTATCCGTCGATAAGTTTGGTCCTTATCCGTTATCAGTTACTAGGTGGATACGTGGGCAGAGAGATTTGCCAGACAAAGAACAGTAATCGCGACAAGATAAACTGATAAAATAGATAATGTAAGGTTTTGCTTTTAACATAAAAAAAGGGATTTGGGAAAGTATGTAGGTATGGCCACCTAGAATATGCTTATTTTTATCTCATTGTACGTAATTACCCTAACAGCTCCTTTTTCCTTGGTGTCAGGCTCACCAGGAGTTTCACTTTCCAGATTTGAAGACGGCTTCCAGGCGTCACACCACCTCTAGACGCCTTTCTTAGCTCTAACTTGAGATTTTTTTCTTGGGGAAAAACAACAACAACAAATGAATTCAAGGTACCCACAGGCTAACCTAAGTAAAAATAAGTGTTTTAATAGCAGAGGAGGCTTTCAAAGCATGACAAATCTCATTTTGCTCGGGTCCGCAGCTTAAAAAAATAAAATAAAATAAATAAATCAAATCAACGAAGAGGCTGAGGACCGTGCAGCCCGGGCGCAGGCTTCGCCCGGCTCGGCGGCCGGGGGAGAGGCAGCCTCGGCTCTCCGCGCAGCGACTGCCGTGCGGCTCGCGGGTCCTGCTCCGTTGGGAGGCGCGTGAGGGTCTGTTTGGCGTGCTCCGGGCTGGGAAACGCGTGCGGCGGCGCGGAGAAACGAAGCAGCGCGGCCAAAGAGCGGGACGCGATCAGTGCCGGGAGCTGGGGCCGAGCTCCAGCCGCCGGTGAAGAGCCCAGCACGCCAGGTCACAAGAGCCACCGGCTACCTCAGAGCCAGGTCCTTTTCTGTGTTTGTAAATATGCCAGGAACCCTATTTACTATTTTACTATACTAAACATGCTAGAAACCATACTTACTACTCAGTCCTAAGACGATGGTAACAAAGAAAAGTCAGGTCGCACCTTTCTACCTTTTCTGCTGGTTCCTTGTGCCCGGCAGCATTGGCTATACGACCATTTTTACCTTCCCTCTCGATTCCATTTTTCCTTTGCTGAAAAAGCCCCTATGAACGCTGCATGGCTATTTACAGCAGGCTTAGTTACAAGCAAGGTCAGATGTTGTTTTTCCCCCCTATGTCAAACAAATCAAGTGAACAGTATCCCCTTAAACTATGTGCCTGATGTTAGCGTCATATTTAAGCAAAAAGTAAATCTGCGTATGCTTTTCAAAGGCTTTATTTCACAAACAACAACAAAAAAGAAATAGTCATGGGAAAATTACTAACTCTTTGGCAGTAAGGAAATTATGAATGCAATTTCCTGAGCTCTGCGTGCTGAAGGAGCTGCGGTAAATAGCTGTCAGGCAGCTTTCCCTACCAGAAGATCTCAGACGTGATACCAGGCTGTGCAGGAGACTTGTCCGTGCTGGACTTTTGCTCTCTTATCATGTCAGATGAGATTTTCAACCCATTTCCTCTAGCTGGCACAGAAGGAGCGCGGACACGCGTTCTTTGTTTTAAGGCAGGCTTTCTGGGAATCAGCTCTCCCGCGACAGTCGGAGAGCGCGCTTCTTAGCTAAACGCTGCTGAACAAGAGTGATTTAAAACCAGTTTGAAGTCAAAGCGGAAAGACGCCCGAGGGACAGATCTCGGCTACGTACAGGGATATAGAGGAGCTGTCTCCCTGCCACTTCCGCGCTGCAATAGCTGTCTTCAGCAGGAACAGCTTACCCTGATTTTTATGTGATTTTCACGCCAGGGGACGTGCCCTAGAGACCCCTCAGCGCCACCTCCTTGCCCTCCATCCCCAGCAGGGAAGGAGGGCCGGCTTCACCCCCCGCTTTGCCCCGCGGGTCCGAGCTGCTCCGTGAAAAACGCCCCGGAGCGAGGCGCGGGAACGCGTCCGGTCCCACGTCGCCCCGCCGGGACAGGCCCGGGGCCGGAGCCGGCTCTCGGCCAGCGCCGCGGGCGCGATGCCCCCGGCCCCCTTCGGGGACGTTCCTGCCCCTTGCGCAACGCCGCCAGTGTCCTTGGCAACTCGGAGCCACAAACAGCCGGCGGCAGGAGCCGAGGGGGACCGGCCAAAGGCGAAACCTGGTAACCGCCTTATAAATATTTACACGCAGGGCCGGGGCTTCGCTCGGGCCGGCTGGTCGGGAGCGCGGCCAGCCCCGCAAGCCCAGGTATTAACTGTCCCGCTCGCCCCGGATTTCCACCGCGACATAACCCCCCGTCTCCGTGTCTGACCCCGGTGATGCTCCCGGGTGATGCCAGGATGATGCATTTTTTCCAGGGAATATTTTCCTCGGCCCCCTACACCCGTGTCACGAGTGCCATCGGTCTATTGTCAGCTCTGTCATCGCAGCGCAGGCAGATCCAGCCCTTTCAGGCGTCTGACCCAGGGCTCAGGCATTTTGTCAACAGCAAACACCGCTGCAGCAAAGTTCCCGCCGGCGAACCGGCCCGTGCAGAGCCGACGTGAAGTCACGGGGAGAGCGCGTTTGCCTTTTGGAACAATTTGGGCATTTGCGTGTGAGCAGCGGACGCGGCTCTGAACTCCCGGGGTGGAAAACACACAGTCTGGACATACCTCGTGCTTTTGCGGCGTGGCGCTCCTCTGCCAGGTAGCCACAGCTGCCTCTGCGGAGGAATCCCGTCTCCGGTTGCTGCCTCAGTTTTGCACCTTGAAAAACGGACACAAATGCAAATAGTGACCTCGGACCACTCAACCAGACAGCTGATTTAGCTAAATAGCTTTGGGATGTTCATGTTTCTTTGTTCCAAAGCTATAAGATATGGCAAAGTGTCTGGAGAAGGGAAGATGATTGCGTTAAATCTGGCCCTTCTGTCACTGAGATCCAGAGACCCTTTCCTCCTTCAGGCATTTCCAATTCTCTCTTATTACAAAACCCCAAAGCTTCAGAGACTAGGAGAATTTATGCAGTGCATCATAAAAGCAGCAGTGATTAATATTAAAGTGATTAATATTAACCGAGGAAAAGAGAAAGGAAAGCGATGGTGCATCTAACATTCCCCTTCTTCTTCCTTAGGGAGTTTGAGGCGCGAGCTGTAACACCGGAGAGCAGATTTAGCCATCCTTCATCATAGCGTGCAGAGGAGATACTTGAAGGTGCTGCAGAGACCGAGGCTGCTGCAGGGACGTGGGAGATGCGCTGCCATTAGCAGTTCGCGGAGCTCTGCCCATGGAGCTGCTGGCAGAAACGGCGCGTCTGGGTACGGGCCAGTGCCCCAGGAGGGGTGAGGAAGGTGTCATAGGTGGGATGCAGGTGCGGGACTTGCCTGCTGGGGAGGGCTTCGGCCTTGCTCTGATTTTTTACGATTAGCCTATCCTAAAGCAGGTTCAGGGGCTGTAGCTAGCCTGAGGAAGAGGAGAAGGGAGAGCAGAAGGAAGAGGAGGAGGAGGTCGCAGGGTTTTACAGGCTGAGCAGCTGCCAACGCAGAAGGGGAGACCCCGGCTAAGGGCAGCAATAGCTCCTCATGCCACATTCAGGTGCGGACAGAGCAGGAGCTAGTCACAGCGTACGGATGCTGGGCTGCAGGCGGAGGACCGTGTCGTCCCATGGCAGAAGGATCCGGCGGACAGGAAGGGCTCGGGGGGTAGCTGCTGGGTATCTGAAGCTCTTGATCATATTTTAGCATGGGCTCATAGGAACAGGAAGGGCAAGGTGAAATATTCCTATTGCTGCTTCAGCCTAGGCACCATTTACATTGCAAAATGCTTTGATGATCCTTCGGGCAGTGGTTTCCTATGCACAAAGCATCCTTCGCTCCTGAGCACCTCGGTGCCCTCCCAGCTCAGCGCGGCCCACGTGGGCAGGCTAGAATAACCAACCTTGCTGCCGCTGGGAGGAGAGCTGACACACTGCGTAAAACTGACAGCTTTAATTTATACACTTCTGTATCTTTGTCCACGTTCTTGGGAGCTTATGCAAACAGGAAAGGGAGCAATGTTCACACATATCCTTAGAAGTGGCTATGACCACTCTAATCTGCAAAACACACAGGGTTAGGCGATTGCAACCATATATGGCCTCCTCGGGGCTGGAGCACTGCCTCGGAGCAGGGCTGGCACCCTTGTAGGAGGACAGCCGGTGGAATTTCCTACAAAAGGCCAACTAAGATAGACCAAATCCTTCTGTATATATGCCTGTCTAAATATTGGACAACAAATTCAAGGCTTAGCTACCCTGGAGTCCTGAACCTCACAGAGCCTCCCACAGTCATTATGGGATCTGGTAGCCCCCAGGCCAGGCTCTAAGCACCCATCACGGACTGTAATGGTGCTTTTCCTCAGTCCAGCCAAGATGGCCTATGTAAGGGCTTCATGTCCCAAAGTAATGTGCTCCAGAGCCCATGACAGGCTTCAATTCTGCTGTCCTGGCTTCAGCAACTCCTGTCTCAGCCCCACCCCTGATATCTCACCTCCAAAGCAGCCAACCCACCAAGGCCTTACATTGTTATCAGGCTGGGAGCCTTCATGGATGTTGGGATCACCATGGCGTCTTGCTGCTTTCCCTTCAGCCAAATTGCAACAGGGCAGAAGTCAAGGCCCTGGGGACCAGACCGTTGCTGATGCTGCCACACTTGCCTAGAGCCCACTGCTCCCACCAGCAAGGGGCAAGGCTGCTTCTGGCATTAACGTGGCTGAAGGTACCAGGTGAGTTATAAACGCCTCCGTATTAAGTGACACCCACCGCACTCACGGCTCAGCAGAGGAAGAGGAAATCAGCGGGCGCAGGTGGTGCTCGTGCGGGGCAGCTCCGGCCAGTGTTGCTATGCTCGCACTGGACACAGAGGATACACAAATATTCCCGCTGCCTCTGCGTTCTCTCACTGGCTTGGCAGATTTCATTGCAATCGTCAGCAAGAACACCGTTTCTTCATTTCCCCACTCCTTGCCTCGCCTTCCAATTATTCGCCAATCACAGACACATATGGCCAAGATATTTTTTGTAGTTTAATATTATAAAAACGTAGTTGGGCCCACAAGTACCTGAAAGGTACTTCTACCTCCACCTCTCCTCTTATCTTGCCAAGATGTTTCCTGCAGAACGCACTGCACGTCTGGCAGCCAGCATGGTTTTGGGGCTGTGACGGGCAGAAGCCAAGCAGAGAGAAAAGTCCTCTTGCAACAGAGCAAACAGCCATCATGAGCACAAATTGCATGCAGATGACAGTCTTCCCCCAAAGCCCATGAGAGTCTCAGGCTGATGCAGCTCCTCAGGTGCAGGGAGCGGGCTCACTTGGGCCCGTTATGGGCTGCTGATTTCAGGACCTTCACCTTGTTGCAGCTGAGGTAGGACAGGAGGAGGCGCTTAGGAGCATATTGAAAGGACCAAGTAAGAACAGATGGGACTCGTTACTGCTGATGAGCAGTGAAATTTCACTTCTTCCTCATGCATGTGACCCTGGGGAGATCTTGCTTTGCAGTGTATGTGTCCTGCAGAAGCAGCACTCAACCCCTGGTGCTGTTTACAGCTCAAAGCCTGCAGATGGGGGGAAAGCTTAGGGCAGGGAGCCTGGGGAGAGAGGCAGCACCATGCAGGAAGGTGGCCGTGCAGATGTGGAGCTGGGGGGGGGGGTCTGAGACAGCTCTGACCCTTGTCAGCAGCACCGGTGAGGGCTGCATCTCCCACGTCCCACCTCCGAGGGGCTAAAACTGGCCTCACAACCAGCTCGTCAGCAGCAGCCACACGCTCCTGCTTCTAAAAGCCTAACAGAAGAATTACCAATGAGGGGAGCAGCTGGCTTTAAAGGGAAAGGCAAGGTGCAGAGTAGAGACCCAGTGTCGGAGCACAAGGTCACCTCCAGACACCCAGGTGCTGCTGCCTACCCCAGGTTCCCCGCTGAGAGAGCTGGGTCCAGCCGGCTGCTTACCGGCCTTTCCAATATTGCCATCTAGAGGACCCACCAAGGACCAGGGATGCTGCAGGCGCCGATGAGGTAGGAAAGGAGATTCAAAAGCTTGCCTTCTCCCTTGGCCTCGCGTAAAGGCTTTGCAAAGCCGAGCAGACGCGACCGTCTCGTTTTAGTTACGTGCCCGAGTACAGCCAAGGTCCTGGGCCGGACGGCGCGCGCATCGGGGTTAGCCGCGTTTGTCCTGGTTGTCAGGATTTTGAGGTGTGAGAGCTACCTGGGGAAGCAGTGTTATTTCATGGTGGGGGGGGAGTGCATCTCCTGTCCCGCTCCTGGGACTCCCAGCAGCACGGGCCGCCCGCGTGGCGCCAGGCGGGCGCTTCTCGCTCGCCGACTCGCCCGGCTTTCGCCGGCCGCCGTCGGTGCTCCGGCAGAGCCCGGGGGAGCGCGCCGGCCTCGGGCAGGAGCCGCGGCGCCTTCAGGAAGCCGGGCAGATGTCCCCATTGCCGGCTGCGGCCTTTGGACGCCGAAGGGACCAAAAAAAGGAGGAAAAAATAAAAGGTGTGAATTTCCCGGTGCCAAACCATTACGAAAGCCCTGCTTTTTAAAAAAAAAAAAAAAAAGAGTCACCGCCTAGCTGCTACGTGCAAGAGCTTTCTGCGCATCTCCATCGTGCTCTTCGGCCCACAGGGGCGAAGGGCGAGCGGCAGGTTTTCCCTTTCCTGTACGTGGCTGTGCACTCGCCGCAGGCGAGCAGGGGAAGGGCGCTGCCCGGGCCGCCCCGCTCTGCCCGGGGGCACCCCGGCACCCCCTCTGTCTTGTCCCCTCTTACCAAGGGCCGTGAAACACACCCCAGCTAAGGAGGTTAAAACGTCGCGTCTCGGCTACGGATTTATTCCCGCGCGAATTAATGAAACGGCACAAACGATTCCGGGGGGGGGGAAAAGGAAACTTTTATAGGCCCATGATCCTTCTTTCACAGTACAACGCCACAGTCGAGGATTCAGCCAGTGCAAACAGAAGGTCCAACAGTGGTCGTCATCGGCTAGCACGGATCAGCTGCACAAACACCACAGCTACAGCGTTACTGCCATTCCCGCACGAGCTGACAACACCAGTACAAACCGTAACTCTGCCTGCGATGCTTTTTCGTGTGCAAAAACCAGGGAAATGCAATTTACAGAAGAAGGGCACCTTCTCTAAAGCTTCAGGTGAGCTATGAACCGCCTGCTCGGGGCGGCCGAGCCCCTTTGGCAGAAGGGGCCGGGGAGGTGACTCCCCGAGGGGCAGAGCGCCCGGGGCCTCGCCGGCGGCCAGGGAAAGAAAACGATCGGCTGAGGATTAATCTGAGGCATTTATTAAATCACTCCTCAATTTCAGCTTGGCTTATTCAGCTTGGATTTATTCATTTATCAGGACTGTTCAAAACAGTCCTGGTTATGTCGGGTACGAAACATAACAATTCACCGGTGATCCATAAAATCATCATTTGCTAACTTTTTTTTTTTTTTTTTTTTTAAATGTGTGAATTTGAACTGTCACTGGCATCAAAAGCTGAGGCTTACAGTAACACGTTGGTAAGCTTAAACACAGTGGATAAATTATTAGGGACAGAGAAGAATGCATTACTAATAGTTTAATTTTTAAAGAGGAGTTTAAAACTGACCCAGCTCTCGGTACAATCACACGAGCGACGACACCTGGACTTACAACTGGTGAGCCTTGGAGAGGTTTCAGGCAGCACAAAACACAACGGCCTCGAGGCCCGTTGCAGCAGCGGGAGGCTCTGCAGTCGGCGGGGCGCCGGGCGCCGGCAGCGGGAGCAGCAGCCCGCAGGCGCCTTGCTCCGCGCGCCCGGCTGTACCAGCGGGAATTTTCGTAAATTGAATTCATAGTCAAGACTATACAGGAAAAAAAACAAGAGGTAGTTATCTATCATACCTCTTCAAAACCGCAAAACTGAAAAATAAAAGCAATGTAGAAGTGAGGCAAGTAAACCTAAAGTCAACATGTACCAACTTTTTTTTTTTTTCTTTTTCTTTTTTAAACACATTAAGTTACAGACATCATATAAAACGCACACTTTATGGAAATCCTGCATAGCAGGAAACAGAGAGGCTAGCGCTAATCCAACAGCTACGTTAACAGCTAGAACTGCCATTTATCGGTGCAAGGAAGAGTCTAAGCCTGAACACAAACAGAGCGTACCCCCTTCGCCAGGAGTCCCACGGCAGCAGCCACGCAGTTTGTTCAGAAGGAAAAAGAAAACACTTTCTTGGGGATAAACTGCCAAAATAATTAGTTTCACTTCAGTAAATTTAAGGCAATGTTACTTAGACCTGAGAAAATGAAAAAAAAAAAAAAAAGTTTAAATTTAGCTTCCCAATTGTATAGATACACGTGCAAAATTTCAGTATTTCGTGTCTCGTCCCGCTCTCAGGTAGCGCTGGGGACGAGCCGGAGGGAAGCTGCTCCGATCCCGAGGGATGCCGCGTTTGCTCTGTGGGGAGCCGGGAGCGCTCGGCCTCAGCTCGCTCCTCTTACGCGCGGTCTCCTTTTAACCCAGAGCTTGCAGCGCTCCCGTAACCCTGACAAAGTTTTGTATAGCAAAACGGCAGCTAAAACAGGCAACGAAATTGCGTACAGCAAAGGTCTGTCCTTTCCCCCTCTCGGGGGGAGGGAAGACGTCAGGGCTAACAATTTCACTGCGCCTTTAGCCGTTTCCGTAACTGCAGAGCAAATCCTGTAACACCAGTGCGAAACTGCAAATTATTCTGTGCTCTTCCTTGGGAAAACAGCAAAAACAAACAAACAAAAAACCCCAAAACACATCAACTCGCAAACGTTTCTCAGTAAACAGTAAGGGACGTGAGAGAGAGCAGGATTACGGACACGCGGCATGCGAATAACGCTAAGGAGTTATTAAACAAAGTGCAACGACTCGGACTATACAGGGGGGACGGGCAGCCAACTCTCCCCTTCGGTACCACCTCGCTGCTAAACCCTTCTGGAGGAGCCTGGAGGAACGGGGTCAACGCGGAGCCCTAGCGCTGGCGCTGCAGGTCGGCCCGGCGCGGGCTGCCTGGGCTCGGCCCGGCGCCGTCAGCCCCTTCCCTGACTTAAGCGGAAGGGATTCACTCGCGCCGAGACGTGGCCGCTTCCCAAACGTGAAATTTCGTTGCCGATTCGGGATTTGATTGCTGCTTCCAGAGAGCTGCTTGAGTGACAACCCAGAGACAGACTCAACCCTAAAAATCTGTGCACAGCCTGCGTAGCTCACGCGGCATCGCCTCTTTCTGCTAAGCACGAGCACAAACAGAGCCTCCTGCCCGCCCCTTTCTTTGGGCTCCGATCCAAACAGCCGGACACCCAGAATCGTTGCAAAGAGCTTTGGCCGACGTCTGTCATTAGCTTGCTAAAGCAGTGCCGTGGCCAGGGCAGACAGGTCACTTAAAATAAGAAACTCTCCTTCCCTGCGCCCTCACATCCCTCCGCAGGGATGAGGATCCCCGCTCAGGCTCCCGCGAAGCAGCGAAGGTTATTGCTGGCCACTGCCCAGCGAGACAGTGCGTAGGCAGACGTTTCACTGACATTTTGATGTGATTATCCAAAGATCAGAGACAAAACTCCCCACCTGAATAGAAAGCAATTTACTTTGTTCGCCACCACTTCCCTACCCCGCTCTCCCAGGTGCGGAGGAGGAACAGGGAGTCAGCTCCTTTACTGACCCAGCTGCAACCTAAACCCTTCAGTGAATCGCACTTTAGAAGAAGCTCACTGTGTGCAACAGATTCTTACGCTAAAACAGTTCCACCCTACGCAGTGCAGTCAACACAGTTTTGAACTTAAATTTGCAGCTTGTTCTTTACAAGTGCTTGGCAGAGAATATTTATATTCTTCTGACACCATATAAATAATATTTATACAGCTTAGACATTTTGAGACATGCATTAGACTTTAGGTAGTACATATTTCTTGATCATATATGCAAATATTACTGTCAATCAACCGAGCAACCTTATGCCGGACCGTGTCTTGCGTTATCCAGGACGTTTGATGGCGGCTCCGAGTCATCCATGGGAAGAACCAAGCGCGTTCCCCGGATTACAAGTTCGTGGTCCCCAAAAGCAAGCTCCCGATCCAGCGCATCCTCAGCGCTGTTTCCTACGAACCGCCGCGAGGCGCCACTGGACGCGACCGAATCGGTGTTCACGGTGGAATCCCCGTACGTCAGGCTGATGTCCCCGTCGTTCAAAATGAGGTCGGAGTCGTCATCCTTCAGCTGCTCCTGATTCTGGGTCACAAACGGAAAGAAAGCGTTGTTTAGCTCTTCCTGGACGGGGATGTTTGGAATCGCACGGCCGCGGCCAGCGAGTCTGAATCGCAGGCTCTCCCTCGCGCTGGCCGTGACCGGACGTGCCACAAATGCACCTTTGAGGCCAGCGGACTTGCATAACACATTAACTCCTCTGCAGACTACTTGAAAAGGCTCCCTTGATTCTTTTTTCTGATGCTATATTCAGATATATGGTAAAGGCAGTTTGGATTGGTTTTGACTGGACTAAAAACTCCCACGGCTATAGGAACCGCATCAGGAACCCATCACAGCCATCTCCGTTTTGGGCAGGCACCTCGACACTGATGCTTTGCAAGCAGGACAAGGGAGCTCCTGCTACGGAGAGCTCCCGCTGCCAGGGGCTGTCCGGCACTGCGATCCCTCAGTGCTGCCGGAGCCGGCACCGCTGTCAGCGGAGTCCCCGGAGACCGAGCCCGGGCAGCAAACCTGGCTCTTTGGATGCACTTTGCATCCCAAAGCTACAGAGATGTAAACATGTCAAACTCCACCAACACCGGGAGAGAAAGGGCCCGCGAGGCAGCGCCGGACTCACTTCGTACGCCTGCGGACTTGTCAGGCACCGGGCGACAGGCCCGCAGCACGCCGGGAGCGTGGTCGTGAGCGGGGGACCGCTGTGCGTCAGCAGAGGCTTCAGGTAGCTACAGGGACGGTTAAGGAAGAAGCAGGAACGGGGAGATGCCGGTCACCGAAGGGTCCCTGGTTTTGGGGATACACAGCTGGGAGGACAAACGGGATGTGACACTTGCTGCTAGGTGCCGGCAGGCTGGGGGGACGCAGGGCGCCGCAGAGGGTGCCCGCGCTCCCAGCCTGCGAGAGCCCAGCGCGAGCGCCCTGCACCTCGCTCAGCCGCAGGCGCTCGCTTCTCACGGCTGCGGGCCCGAGAAGGCGCAAGGCGAAACCCGACGGCGCGCTGGGAAAGCAAACGCCGGCTACGGAGCGAGCCAGTCGCGCCCGGAGCCAACGGGGCTACCCGAGCCCGCGGGACGTGGCACCCCGCGCGCCGACCGCCGGTCAAGGATACTTGTGGTCGAAGTTGTACCACATGCGGAAGAGCCAGGCGCTTTCTGCCTTCGTACTCCTCCTCTCACTTTCCGGGACGCCCTGCGAGAGAGCAAAACGTTAGAGAGGGCCAGGACGACGCATCGACCTTGCTGGGAGAACTGGAGCCTCCGCGGGGCACCAGGTCACCCCCCCGGGACCGCAACACACCTTCCTCTGCCTTTTCAGAGGAAACCTTTGGATGGCAGAGAGCAATAAGGATATTCATGCCACGTTAGGCTAACGTCCTTCCAGCCCTACGCCGCGCATCTCGTAGCGGACGGCAGCCTTAGGGAGGCAGCATCAAAGCAGGGCGAGCACGGAGCGGCTGTTTTTCTGCTGCAGCCTTCCAGTTTCTGGCCCCAAGCTCTTAAGGGGCCTCGGAGCCAGCAGCTGCATCCAGACATCAGATTTAACAGTGACTGACAGGTCCAACCTCCATCGATCTCGCCCGAGATGTTATATGCAAATAATCCTGTGTCATGGGGATTCCTGCCTTCCTTTTGGTTGGGGAAAAAATATAAAACGGTTTGGAGGCGACTATGAATACAATTACATATTTCACAGAAATTTGGCTTTCGGATTTATGGCTCCGGGCTGCCTCTAGCATTTGACGCTTCCTCGCCAGGAAGTGAACAGCTCAGCAAACGGCTCCGAAGTAAAGAAACCTCCAAGGGGCAAAACTTGTACTGAAATCAATGAGAGTCTCAGCCACAACACGACCGGGCTGCAAACGCCTGGGTCCTCCTGCAGCAAAGAGAGCGCTGGGCTACGGGGCAGCTAGCTCCCTGCCGCGGGGCTCCGGCGCTCGTCCCGCCGCGGTCGGTGTTCCTCCTTGTGCCAGACAAGCACGCGCAGGGAACGGGAGGGCAGGGCAGAGGTTCAGGGAACAACCTCCGGGTAAAAATGGGACTGAAGATGCTACATAAAACGGGTCAGTAAATGGCATTTCTGTCCTGCATCCAGTACGGAAATGATGCAGAGAGCGGGCTTTATGTCCTTAATACTCAAACTGAAGCCTCAGGAGCAGGAAGACTACAGTGGTAACTTCAGACCCCTGAGTCCTCCATGTCACGTACATTTTGATTTTAGTTTCAATGACATATCACATTTTCTTGCTTCCATGTTTATAAGCAAGAAAGCAAAACCAGCAGACGTACTGGGGCAGTAACCCGGACCGACTAAACAGTGCGGTGTTATTTCCATGGTCGTCTTGCAGGCTGAATAAAAGAAGGCCTCAGTTATAACGACAGAGGGCACAGAAAAGAAATCATTCGGGCTGACTGCAAACGCTTTCACCAAAGGCACTGAAAACCCTCCTACGGCTGGAAGGGAGACGAGCACAGAAGAGCATTCACAAGATCTCGGCTGCGATCTCCGCGCCCAAGAGCGGAGCGCAAATTCCTCTCCGAAGACCACCCGAGGGCTCGCGGCAGAGCGCTGCACTCACCACGTTTTCCTGGTCTGCGTCCACACCAACTCTGGGGAGGAGAAGACAAGTACCCCGTTAGGACATGCAAGCCCACGCCGGCGCGCACCACCACGCCGGGGGAAGCTCCCTGTTGTCCCTAGAGCAAGCAAAGCGCTTTCGCCGGTCTTCCCTCCTACGGGAAGGGGCAGCCGTGGCTAGGGGCACACGGGGGTGCTCGCCCCGACCCCCCCGCAGCGCGCAGCTCCCGCGGGAAGCAGCGGCAGCGCTCGCGGCAACTCACAGCACAAGCGCGTTAATACCGCCGTCCAGGGCGGCAAAAGCAAAACTTTAAGCCGAGCCCACGCTGAAGTCCCAAGGAAGCGCGGTGCCTCCCCCCCGCGCGGGGCGCGCTCCCAAAGCGGGGCCAGGGTCGCACGACGCCAGGGTGATGGGGAACCACGAGCGCCCCCGTTTCGGGGGCCTCGTTTCGGGGCCGCGCTCACCGGATATTGAGGCACGACAGCATGGCCGTGGTGCCCCCGCCGAAAACCCACACCGTGAAGAAGACGATGAGGAGCGTGGTGCTGAACATCATCTGCCGGGCGTAGGTGGCCGTGTCGCGGATGGCCAAGGCGAACGCCATGGCTCCTCGCAGCCCTGCACGGGGACAGCACCGGCAGAGGAGTTGGGCTAGCCTACAGGATGGGCGACCACCTCCACCTCCCGCATCCAGGCCAGGCACGTGGACTTCCCAACCTGGACATACCCGCGCTGCCCAGCCTCCCCGCGCGCCTCGCTCAGCTCTGTCCACCAATGGGACACTCGCCATCAGAGATCACAGCGCTGTAACAGTGAGGCTTTAAGCTTATGCTGTGAAGGCTGGTGATACCACCACCGTTTTCCAGTTAAATATGCCCAGAGAGGCCAACTCTCCCTCCCACCCCTCTGCTCCACACCATTCACTCAAGTGCAGGGCCAGAAGATATCGTAACTATGTCTCCAAAGCGGGGCATTAACTCTGGCGAGCCAAAAGGAGCCCTTTCCTCCCCAGCCTCTTCTCCAGACATTCTCCATGAGACGGCTAACGTTGAAGGAGGAATATCTCTGATCGCTGTGGGGCCGGGGGGGGGGGGGTGAGGACATGCAGATGGGCCATACGTTTGGAGACAAGGACATGCTAACATACCGGCAAACATCATCATATGCTGCAAATTTGTTCCAATCTTATTTCTTCTCCCCAGATTCAGTAAAAATGACAACGGGTAAATATTGGCAGCTCTTCCTAGGAAGATAGCAAGCTACGTTTGCATGCGTTAAGGAAACCGCTCTTCCTATGTCGCCCCTTGTATCCCACCTCTGGGCACACACTCAATTCCTGCTGCGCGGCAGAAACGTTGAGGAGCTTCAGAAACACATCGGTCCTTTCAGCGCAAAGACAGTAACCCAGCTCCAAGTGCGAGAGCAGCGTGAGAAGAGCACGCTACCGCCTCACCGAAGTGACATCCACACTGCAATTCAGGCACATCGTACCGAGAAAAGCACAAAGACACAGGATGAGAGAACAGGTTAGACAAGACGGAGGGGAGATAAAGCACCGCTTCCCCCTCTGTGCTCTCCCTCTGCACTCGTTTTCCACCACAAGACACAAGTGTGTCTTTTGCGAAGCTCAAGTTATCGCAGCTACCAGGACGCCTCTGACATTCCTCGGCACACCACGCTTCACAGCTGGGTTTGAAGCTTTAAGCCCAATCCAGTTCCCAAAGACTATTCAGCAAAATGAAAGCAGCAGTCATGGAGGGGGAAAAAAAAATTCTAATACTCTCTGTTTTCATAGCCTGGGAGATATAAGAACACCAGCCCCTTCATATTGCTTTTATCTTTGAAGCTGTGTCTTTTAATACCAGCACCCAGATGGCAAAAATAATCTTGGAGCCAGAATTCAGTGCAGCCTAGAATAATATGTAAAATGCTTCCAGCTTTTATGTTCTTTCCTGAACATCAGCAATTTGCATAAGAGACGTATTTCGTGATCTCTCTCGTGAATGAGCTATTTCATCAGCGAGTTAGCCAGTTCCTGCCGAAGAGGCACCGCACAAGATTTCCACTGAACTACCCAAACGGCTCTTCCTTGCTCTGCGCTCCCTTCTACCCCGCTGCCGCCCTGCAGAAGCCAATCGGGGAAATTCAGCAGACCCCACTGCAACCCCCCGCACCGACACTGGCAAAGCTAACAACATGTTATTTGTCAGTGAAAACCTGCCTCCATGCAGGCAAAGGGTGAAAAGAATTTCACGCAACTGAACTGGCTCGATACGAAGCAAATTCTTTCCAACGCTCCCTTCCCCGAGACCCCAGGCGCGTTAGCTTGCCTCCACCAGCACTAGCTTGCAGAAGGGGAAATCCTTTCTCACTGCATCATTCAGAGGCTTCAACACTGCAGCTTCAACTGTGCTAATTTGACAGCAACTTCTGTCAGGCTTAACCAAATGGAATAGCAGAGAAAAGAGGAAACAAACGGCTTGCTGTACCAGGAGGTCCCTTTTTGCAAAGCCACTACTGTTTTCTCCCGTACCACATCGCCACGTGACAGAGCTCAGCGCCGCAGCCCCACGTTCACATCGAATGCCGAGTCCCCGCAGCAGCTGCTTCTAGCGCCCAAGGAAGCAGACAAGACAGAACACAACAGAAAAGCTGGGGGGAAAAAAACTCCATCTTTTTAAAACAACCAGAGAAGCCACAAGGAGAAACCCTCCCTACTTTTAAAATTAAAGCTAGACTGACTGAAAAAGAAAATAAAAACCACATTTGAATGAAAAGCACAAACTAGGAACATGGCACCTCTCCCCTTCTTTTCTTGTTTTATCAAATGGAGTCCTCTAAAGGATACGAAAGCGCCCACGACGAAGGTAGGGTTAAAGACGTGGTTCTGGAAGGTGAACAGGGCAAGTCCCATGTAGGAGAAGATGAAGTTTTCCGCCAAGAAATTCAGAAGCTCGAACAACTGAAAGAGGAAAAACAAATTAAAAGCGAGCTAAACATAGCACTGATTTAACAAGAAAAACATGTTAGCCCACTCATCACGCAATAAACACTTCTGTAAAAGCAACTCTAGTAAAATCCAGCTGTATACAGACAGATGCACCTAATTCTGGCTAAAAGGAAAGAAAAAATTACTGAACTTGAAATTCAGAGAGGTTGAACGGGCCTGAGCAGCTCTTACCTGCTTCGTTCTGTGTTGGGACTCAGTGGATAAGTTGTTATACGTGTAATGGGCCTGCGTGATCCCGCAGAAGAGCACAGCCACCACACCTGGGGAGCAGAGCATCACGTTAACCTCCGACCACGGGAAGGGACCGAGCTGCACACTGACACTGCAGGGGACTCAAAGCAAGGCTCGCACAACCAAGAACCATTGAACTTGTGCAAGCCGAGGGCGAACACCAGCTGCGACTGACACAGGGAGAAGCGCAAGTCAGCAGCAGCACCACCGGCACCGCGGATCCCACCCCAGGGATGCGCTGGAGCTTGCCTGTGAAGCCACACGCTTCGGCCAGCAGGAACGTGCTCCAGGACATCAAGAAGAACAAGCCCGTCTCCAGCAACGGGAACTCCCGGAGTTTGGTGAACTTGGTGACGTTGCAGACTGTCAAGGACAACTTGGAGAGAAACTGTAGGCCAAGAGAGTATCAACTCTAGTTATACGTCATTGCAACCCTATACACCGAAACACGCTATGTCAATGCTTTTCATTAATGTAGACAAAAAAAATCATGAAACTTTGGATCTGGGAGAAACGCAGCGCAGTAAAACAAGAAGCTGTTAAGCAAATACTTGGAAAAGCCAACGAAAAGGATATTAATGCTGTCACAACTCCAGTAGCTGCCCCCATTGCAAAAGATCCACTGAAAATCCCCAGGAAGATCCCAATAGACTTGAACATCGCCGTGACATCAAACGTGTGGCTGTTGTCACCCGCTGGCTGGTATGCAACAATCGACCTGAAAAGAGGGAGAAAAAACACACACAGGAACAAAACGCTCATTAAGTCTGCAGGGAGAGGGACGACCCCCGGCCCCGGCCCCGCTCCTTGGGCCACGGTGCAGCCCTGCTGCGCTCCCGGCGCAGGCCGCGCTCTCCTCGCGCGAGGAATTCGGGATCCACCTTGGGATCTGCTCCCAGCTGGTGTCTTGGCCACCCCTCCCAGGCCAGGCCCTGCATTTGCTCCTTCTAGATGTTAAAAAGCATCAGGCCAAGAATCATCTCTTGTGCAGTCACCTGTTTGCTGGGTGACAATTCTTCAATCCGGATAGAATTTGGGGAGGGGGCACCAGCCCTCTTTAAGGTCAGGCACTTTGGGACCACAAAGCGTTCCAGCAGGAAGCCTACATCTCTCTCAGTTGATGGGAATACCCCCTGGAGAACCCTAAGTCACTCACTTTTATTGCATTTAACGTGCGTTACATTTATTTTGCACAGTTTCGAGTTCTGAAGTGAAGTATCACATGGCAACAAGGCAAATGGCTCAGCGCCAGTTTCTAACAGCAATGCTATTATCTTTATCAACCAAACTTTAACATAGCTTTTTTAATGGGATGACAAATTAGTCAGCCGTGACGGTACTCCATCCGCCCAGGCTGATTACATTTCTGATACTTCTAACTCTTGATCAGCTGAGTGCTATGAGCTATGGTACGAGCTGCTCCACCGTTTCACCTGGAAGGATGCAGAAGACGCAGAAGAGCCCGTATTCATCTTCTAACCCCCTTTCAGTACTGACTCGTCATTAGCTTTCTCGGATGTAAACTCACTGAAAACACTAACCTCCTAGTTAGCGCTGGCTCTGTTAAAGCTCTTGGACGTGAGCTCTACACAGTTGCTGCTTCACCTCCTGAGCTACGCTGGGACGGAAAGCTACGGTCTCACGCGCGCATCCTGCGGCTTTCTGCCCTATTCCCAGCCGGACGTTCCCGGCAGGCTGACCGAGAGGTCTGCCGCTTCCAGCACCTAACAAAGCTGCGCTGCTTCTAGCGCACCTCAACTCCTCTGCCCTGGGTTTGGGTCTCCCACTGTCTTCCACTTTCCATTCCCCAGCACGTTGTTCTTCTGGTTTTTTTATTTTATTTTATTTTATTTTTAAATCCAGACCGGTTTCATTTCTCCTCCATAACTGGCGGAATGGATGACGGTTTTGCATCTTAACCCATTCGAGCTCGCCGCCTTTCGGTTCTGCCTTCGATTCCTCTTTCTCTGCCCTGATCCCGCCGCCGGCTCCCTGCCGCCAAACCCAGCCGGCTGAAAGCACCTCCGGCCGGGAAGGCAGGGCGAAGCGGTGGCTTTGCCCGTTTTACTTCCTCCCTTCTCCTCCGCGCCGGCATGGGGGCTTCCCAAAAACGCCTGCCCCCGAGCCGCGAGTGGAGGCCGACGGCCCGGCCGAGGACCCACCGAAGCGCCCGCAGGGACCCCTGCCCCGCCGCCGGGAGCCGAGCGGCGGCGCCAAGGGGCCGATGCCCGCTGCCTCGGCCGCCCCAGCTCCCCGAACCCTCGCTTGCCAACCTGGGCCCGCCGGGGGACGTCGGCGAGGCGGAGGAGCGCCCCCAGCCCGGCCCGCCGCTGGCGGGTCCCGGCGACGCCTCCTCGCCCAGCCAGCTCCTGCAGACGGCGAGAGCTGCTTCGGCCTTCGCAAAGGCAGCGGCAGGTCTCTTTTCCGCCATCCAGCCCTCTGGGAGCTTAGTCCTTCCTCCCAGGCCTGTCCCCTCCGGCCGAAACCCAACGCCGGAGCAACGCCAGGCCCCGGCCGGCCGGGAGGCTCCCTGCCCCGCTCCCTTACGCTTCGCGCTTATCCAGCTGCTTTTGGTGACAGCAAGGACAGAGAGACTACGGCCAAGGTTAAAACGGGTACGTTTTAACTGGTCAGAGGCCCTAGAGAGGCCTGCATGCCGACGACCGTGCCGCGCAAAAACCTCGCATCGAAATGACTCGTACTGCAGGGCTGCCGGTGCTTCGGTGCCAAGTATCTCACTTCAGCTTGTGAAAAGAGGAAGCGAGGCAATCAGAGCGACAGCGACAAAGCTGGCACTGAAACACTGCACACGGTGCACTTACTCAGGTTCACACCAGCGTGCGCGTGTAGGTCCACCATGAATTTCACCACCCTGCTGCTCAGCCCACCGCCTCCCAGCCAGAACCAGCACAGGCCCCACGCTCCATCTCCTCCTCGCTCCGGACCTTGGATGGGACCCAGCTGTGCAGCATTGACTCTCGCCCCAGTGGCGACGCATCCAGTGTAAAAGCCAGAGGGAGCAACACAAACAGTTCCAGAAACCTCAACAGAACCATTCAGTTTAGTAAATACAACCCATGCGAGCTGAGATACGAGGCTCACAATATGTTACTTACTGCCTACACATCAGCAAAGCCCACGCAATCAGCACGCTGGAGTGACAAGTATTCCAGAAATATTTTCTGCATTAGTCTTAGCTATAAGTTAACCTGTCATGATTGCAGATATTATGCATTTCCAAACAAAATCCCATGATGACAACACGATGAAAACGCAGATAAAATACGTGCCGAAATATTTTAAAACATCCTATTGGGAGCCACCAAGTTCTCAGCGTGGATGTTCAGTCCACCGTATTAACTCTAGCTGCAAGAAATGTCATGTCCTTGGTGCAGGAAAGTGGGCAGAGAAAGGAAATAGCTGGTTTACCAACCATTTCCAGCTAGGCCAAAGCAGGTGTTTGTGGATGGGAGGCCAAGCAGGTAGGAGCAAACCCATCTGAGAGGGGTTTCAGGGGGATGCTCCGGCTGGAGAGCCGACATGGTGCTTTTCACATGTCAGAGGCCATAAAGCTTCCTTCTGTCTGGGTCAACAGGCCATAGAAGAAACAAATAAAACAATCCCTCATACACAGGGCAGCTGCAGTGATGACCCCCGCTCCCAAACAGCGGTCTTCAACGAGGAGACTAATCAGGAGGTCACTATGGCTTTGGGGGGGAGCTAATGGGGAACTCTGGTCTTGCAAATACTGATGCTCGCACTTGAGAGGAGCAAGGCCAGGAGGCTCCCCCAACGCCTGACATGTAACATACATAACAATTAAAAATAAAAACAGAACACACTTACGAAGACAGCACTATGGCAACGGCATCATTGAGGACGCTTTCGCCAAAGAGAAGGGCATACAGCTCAACATCAACCTGGAGCTCATGGAATATGGCAAGAACAGTCACTGACAAATAGAAAAATAGAGAGACATTCAAAAAGGTGCCGTTATTTTTGCGTCATCAAAGACAAAACACCCCTTGCAGAAGGCCTCCTCCCTGCACACCTGTGCCGGTCCGCTGAGACGTTCCCACCGCCCCCCGTGCCCCTTTCCGTGTTCCTCCTTCTGCCCTGTCAGCCTTGCGTTTGCTTTATGACCAGCCTCCCCCTCGGGTTATTAAAGCACACACCGGGGGTTATGCCCACAGCGTAGGCAGACGCGTGCGAGCCCTGCCCCGACCTTCCCGCGGGCCCGAGCGCCGGGAGCGCGGGCCGGGCTGCGGCACGGCGCTGACACGAGCTCTCCAGCCGCTCCGGACTGCAGCCAGCTCAGAGCATCCGCGCACGGACGTCCCCGCCTGCAGGACGCGGGCTGGCGAGGAGCATCCCGGCTCCTGTCTCGGATGGACAGCTGTCATTTCCGTCCACCCGATGCTCCAAGAGAAACCTCGGGAGGTGATTCAACGCAGGGGACGCGCTGGGAAGCGCTGGCACGGATGCATTAGCATTTTAAGACCTAACCGGAAAAAGCCAGCCGCGGGCCCAAATCCCATTTGAGGGCTTCTCGCGATTCGCAGCCACGTAACGGAGGTCAGAGCACGCTCATCCCTTCCTGCAACCCAGCGGCTCCAAGAAAACGGAAACGCCACAGGCTTTGCCCATCCGTACAAAAGCAAGACAACATCCACAGCGACCACGACGCAGCACGCGGCGCGTGGTGCAAAGCCCGGCCGAGCCGGCTGCCGAAAGCCCTTTAGAGCAACCGTCAGGGCCTCACCTCCGCACACCGAAGAAGGGGTTGATCCCATTTGCGCCGCTCAGCCAGCAGCTTAGGGCGGCCTTTACAGAGCCCAGGGGACCAGGGCAAACAGCCCTCGTCTCACGGCGCCGAGCACCCGGGAACCGCCCCGGGGCGCCGCGCGCCCCCTCTCCCTGCCCCGCGGCCCCTTTGCTCCGCGGGCACCGGCTGCGGTCCCGGCGGACACGCGCCGCTGCAACGCGGGGCCGGGTTTCTCGCTCCGTTTTCACCTGCGAAATCTCGCCGCTCCTCTTTCCAAGCCTGAAAAGGGGATGGGATCCCGACGGCTCATCTGCAGCAACCGGCTCCCCGGCTACGTTTTGGGGGAAGACATCGAGACCTCACAGTCTCCGGGCTCTGTACGAGGCACGCGGGAACGGCTGCCTCCCAGAGGGATCGATAGCCTCAACACCCTCCCCAACCCAAAACATGCTCAGAGAAGCTGGGAAATCGTTTTTGCTCTTTTTTTAAAGGTTGTTTTTAATAAAAATGTCAGCACTAAACAGCACCCCAATACCTGGCAAATCTTAGGGAAACACACACAAAAAAAATTCATTAAGAACCCACTGGGAACGCACATCTCGGGGCTCCACTTTACAGATAGATGCGGCTGCTGCAGCAGAAAAGCTTATATTCCGCAGCAGCGTTATTGAATATATACATATATATATATATATGTATACACACGCACACATATACACAATGCTTTCACCTTTGGAAATGGGAATGACTAATTCTCAGGATGAGCATGTTAGGAGTCCAAATTGATCCAGAAATGACAACCATGGGCACTTCCTTTAAAAGGACAAAAGACTTGGCTCATCCAGGAATGCAGTCTCCCCCTTCCACGAAAAAAACCGACCAATATCTGCTTTCGAAAAGATCTCCCAAAGCTGCTCTGACGTCAGGAGGCAGACGAGGCTGCCACCTCCCCAAGCCCCACGACACTATTCTCAAATGCAGCAGCCAGGCTGCAAAGAAAGAAATTCAGGATCTGTTCAAGGCGGGAGGAAGGAAAAGCCTTCTCGCGCTCCTGTGCTTTCAGGTGAAGCTGGAGCATGCCAATAAGCAGCTGCCATGTAAAAGCAATTGTGAACTAACTGAAATCTGGCTGAACAAGGCCAAGATTTTTCATAGTTTGGTTTCACAAAGCTGTCACTACTGACCTCAAGATACTTTCTATTAAGACCAACTTTCAGTTAGATTAACACCTTCCAAAATCCCACCCAAATGCAAGCTGAAGGACAGCAATTTTAATAGGCAGGAACTAAAACCTCCCCACGATCACACGTCTTACTTCGCGCCAGCTGCTTGTGCAGCATGTCAGAAATACAACAGACCTGTCCTAAAACCCAGCGAAGCAAGAAGGAGACTGCCTACGACTTCACAGCAAAGACAAAGAAAAAGGAAGTTTGGGAAGTATACTACACTTAACTGGAAGGAATCAAAACAAAAACGGAGACAACTTTGATCTCTAAAAATGTTACAAGCAAACTTAAACTCTGAAATTCAGAAAGAGGGAAATTCAACAAGTTTCAGTTCTCTCCTTTCTTCCTCTCTTTACTACAACTCAAAACAGAGCAAAACGTAGGAAGAAAAAAAAAAAACCACTTAATATACCTGGGTCAGTAGCTGATACGATAGCGCCAAACAGGAGGCAGTCAGTAAAGTAGAAGTCTCCGCCGAGCTGCCCCGTGACTTTCATCAAGGCAACGCAGCCGTACATGATGGAGCTGTTGGATCAGGAGACACAATTACCCACATTTGAAGCAGATGTGAACAACATCCAAACGGGCTCAGCTCCCCAGAACTTGCCAGATTATCCCCTGAAGTTATCCAAACACAGGGACAGAGAAGAAGGGAGTTGCATGGGCTGAGCCCGAGGAAACACTTGGGTGATGGTCTCAGAGGGCAAACTCAGGGGCGCTCTCTACCGTATCCTACAGGTAACATACGCCGTACGCTCTGGTGCGGAGTTAGCCAGCCTGGCACGGCTAAAGAAAGGCAACAGACGGGCTAAGCCGGCCTAGAGCTGGCGGGACGGGCAGCAGCGATCACCTCGCGGTGGTTTCGCAGCGTTTCATGCTAACGCATTTCAGTGGAAGGACCTCGGCCTGACTTTGAAAGGGCCAAAGCTTTCAGTTGGGATCAGGTAACACGGATGCTGAGCTCGCCCGAATCCCCCGGACTCTCCAGCGGAAATCACCCTACGCACGCCTGCACGTTACTCTTCCGAACGGGAATCGTCCGACTCCCTCTGCTCAGACAGATAAATCGTGGGGAACGCAACCTCCGACCGCGCTCCCGAGGCGTCCGCTTCCAGCCCGTAAGGACAGGACACGCGGTTACGATCCTGGGACCCCGCCTTCTACCCAGGCGCCGTGCGCGTTACTGCTGCGCTTCTGAAAATGTGAACTTAGTGTCTATTTTTTCAAGAAAATCTGGACAGAGAACTGTGAAACTCTCCTTTCCGTGTAGATCAGATGCTGGAAAAACACTACGGAATCAGACCGCGATCCATCCTGCCCGCAGAGTGAAAGTTCGGACAAGCAGTAGCGTTATCCGCCCCGCTGAGCAGCAGGGGCGGAAAGCCCGTCTTGTCTTTCGGGGCCGGGATTAGCGTGGGCAGCTCCCGGGCTCAGAGCGTCGCACCGAGGTGGGCTCAAACCCGCGCTGAGGAGCCAGGTCGGGCTTCAGCCCACTCACCCGATCGCCAGGCAGGAGATGGCAGTGCCAAGAAAAGCGTACGCCAGGATCGATCCCAAGTTCCTGAAGAAATGCCTCTAGAAGGAGAGGAAAAAAAAGGCCTGAATTACACCGTACGAACACTTTATTTTAAGCCTTGCCAACCGCTGCACAGGTATCGAGGCAGCGTCGGCGGCAGCCTGCAGCGGCGCCGCCGCGGGACGGGACAAGCGCGGCGGCGCGCACGGCCGCACCTGCGGGCGCTGCGGCAGCCTCAGTAAACGCGAGCGCGTCGCTGCCTTGTACCAGCGCCTTTCAGAGCTGCTGTTCCCAGTCCTGGGGACCGATTTCCCAACCCGGCACGACTCCTCCTTCCTCAGAGAGCTGCTCGTTCAGCGAATAGCTTGCCGCTTTCTAAAACCTTCCTAAACCCACAAAAAAGCCTCGGATGACCCAGCTGCAGGCAAAGGCCCGAAAGCGGCCTTGGAAGCTGCCCGCCCGAGGAAGGGTAATCCTCCCTCGGGTGAAAAACTGGAGGCAGTCCAGGTTGCTGCGGGGGCAGCGCGATGCACTCGACCCACCGAGGCGCTACAATCCCACGCGTGCTGGGGAAAAGCGTACCTAACGCCGCACACTTGGCCTGCTGACCAAGCACTGAAACGCTCCCAAGTATCAAAAACGCTCCGGAGGCAGAGAAACTCAAAACGTAGGCGCTGCGAAGGCACGTACCCTTTTTAAGCTGTAGCCTGCGTAAAATATAATCGGAGGAAGCAAAATGTTGAAAAACACCTCAGGATCAAAAGTCACCTGTGGGGGGAGGAAAAAAAAAAAAAAGGCAATAAAATGCATTAAGATTCTGCAAGACAAAGCACAAATAAGAATGACATAAAATATAGAGAATAGCCCCTGCACGAGCACCAGATGAAATGGGGTTGGGGGAACGCTGGCAGAAAACGCAGCCGGCATCTTTTGGGGACACGGGCCAGAGCCTAAACAGCTTAAATGAAGACCGGCTGACGCTACAGTTTAATTATGCCGAGCGTTCAACTTGCAATTCTGAGCCGAAGCAAACCGAAAAAAAAAAAAAAACCACCAAAACAGACAAACAACAATCTCAGCCTAGCGGAGAGAGGACGGGGCCCGCACGCCGGCTCCCTTACCTTCCTCAGCATTTCGTTATCCTGGACGTTGTTGAGCTCCTGGGCACTGATTTCCCCCTTCAGGGTGTACTCGTAGTACTTGCCGCTGACGTTCACCAGCAGCGTGGCGGGGCTGCTCTGCACCTGGCAGCTCAGCGTCACGTTGTTGACGTCGCTGGGGACGTGGATGCCGTAGCGCAGGACCACGCCGACCAGGACCCCTGGGCGAGAGGCAGGCGCATCAGCGAGACGGGCCGCGGCCGGCGCGCCCCGCGACCTTCCGGAGCGCTGACGCGGCGTCCGGCACGCCGGCCTCCCGCTCGGCTGCCGGGCGCTACAACGGGGCAAATCGCGGCCCGTCGGGTACTGGACCGTCCCCGCTCTCCCACGTGCAAACGCGCTCCCTGCTCGCACTGACTTTCCGACAGCGGGTGCGGGCTGGTCCTAAAGGCGTTAAGGGATTTAAAAAGATACCCAGAAACTGCCGTGCACGCTTTGAGGACGGCGAGCATCCTCAGCAAGACACGGCCCCGGGCCGGTGCTGCTTGCTTTAAAAAGCAGCCGGAGAGGAGACGCGCTCAAGCACCGGAGAGATGGTTTTAATTCGCTTCCCTTTGCCACCAACCCCCTGACCCAGCAGAGTCGTTTTAGGTATCTCGGTGCTCGTCCTTCCCTAAAACGACAGCAGCAATATTTCCCTTCTTCCCCCCTTGCCCAGCTCGTTCAGGCGGCAGGACCCCGACCCGGCGGGCTGCCCCTCACCGCGCACCCAGGACGGGGGAGCCGTCGCAGCGCACGGCGCCGATCCCCGTTTCCCCAAGAGCCGCTGAAGCTTCGCCCTCCGAGCCGACCGCCCGGACGCCGGGGTCCTTCCCGCGCTCCCTGCGCGCCCGTCACCGCGAGCAGCCGGCCCCGGGCTGCCAGCCGCCCCGCGCGCTGGCGCTGCCTCCGGATCAGCTGCCGCGCGGGAGGATGCTGGGGTTAACTTGCAAGTCAGCGATTTATAGGGCACTTTTTATTTGCCGCGCAGCTGATGAGCTGCGAGCCGAGCTCTGGCGTGCAGCTTCACGGCACGGGCGCAGGGCCGGCTCCTCCGGTGGCTTTTGGCCGGCGCGGTGCGTTGAACGCTTTCCTGCCGGTGCTTTTTGACACGAGCGCTGTTTCAGGCCTCGCAGAGCCAATGCAAAACTGCAGGCTGGGGCGGGGGGGATATCCCACAAGATGCTTTTCCCTGCAGTCTTCAGCTCAAAAAAGGGATCGGAAACGGCTGCGTCAAAGCAGCGCTGAGCCACAGCAATCTCGGATCTTCACCCCATCTCTCCCAGCCTCACGTTTATGAAAAGCTCTCCGGCACGTGGGAACTGCACGGAGACCGCGACCCTCAGGAGGCTCCTCCGTTTGCCCCCCAGGACGCTCGGGGACTTCGGTGTTGTCTGAATTAAGATCCTCCTCTGAGCTTTCCCTATAGGCAGGGCACGGCCCAAACCGACGGGAGCAGCAAACCCTTCCTCCGCAGCCACCGCCTCCGTGACCGCAGCACGCGCAGCATCTCCTGCAGCCCGCTCCCGGACTGCCGCTGCGTTTCAGCCTTCTCTTCCCTCGCCAGCAGCTTTCCGGAATGAAACTTGCTCGTTTTGCCAACGACCAGAAGAAAGCAACCCCCTCCGCACCCCAAGGGAGGTCGCGCACAGCAGCGGCGCCCAAGCCCGCGACGGGGCCGCGATCAGAGGCAGACGCGTCGGCTGCTAACGGAGACGGAGACTCGCTGCCGCGAAGTCGTCGGTCCGGAGACCGGGCTGACGGACCGGGGAGCTGCGCCGAAAACCCAGTCCCTCGTCAGAGGCGGCGCTCCCGCAACGCAGCTGAGCTGCTCTTGCAAACTCCCCAATGCTCCAAGCCGTGCACGCGCGGCCGGGCTCACCGCGGGCTTTGGGCTTTATTCTGGCGCTCACCATCGGCACAGAATTGCCCCGACAGTGGCAGAAAAGGCCCATCCTCTAGCGCGCAGCCAGACACGGGCAGCTCCAGCAAGGAGAGCTGCTTCAGGGTAAGGCAGAGTACTGTACAGAGCACCTGCCATCGCTCCTTCTACACCCTCGCTGTTAACAGGGGACACCAAAAGGAGTCCTCTTGCTTACTTCTCTGCTAGCATTTCACTTCCTGTGATCGTCCACTATCTGCTCCAGAAATAAAAATATAGAAGTGAAGACACGGATGTCAAGAACATCAAGATGCCTTAACACATCCTTATTTGAGCATGTGGCAGGAGGGGTCAACACAGCATCAGGACAAAAGGCCCAGGTTTTCTTTCACGCAGATGACCACCCCCTAGACACCCTCAGAGACAACCAAGACTCTCCAGGGGGATGAAGTGAGCTTCAAAGGGGTTATTCACAACTCCTACAGCTATGAAGCAACACTCGACAGCAGCACTGGGAGTCCAGCTCAGCGTCCCAGCCGCGAACGGGACGAGCGCTGGACTGGAGACTGGAGATCTCCATCACCTCTTCCCCTTGCAGCCGCTGCTCCGCTCCTGCGGCCGGGCAGCACCCAAAGGGGCCCCAGGCTCCGCTGCCCGCACGAGCCACCCTGGGGGCAGCTCTCCGAAAGTCCATCTTGGAGCTTCACGTGGCCATCGGAGACCTCCAGCAGCAGCTGCCCGTCCTTCCTCAGCTGGAAACCCACCCAGCGACCCCCTAAACGCCAGGGCTGACCGCTTTGAAAGAGGATGTTCTGCAGAAGGAAGGAGGGACAGACGTCGGCGCCTGGGAACTCAGGAAGGATCCTGCCTTCACCCCCCTCTCCCCCCACTCTTAATCCCTGCTCCAGGTCAGCCCTTCCCATCTCGCTTCCTGGACCGCCGCTCCCGGCCCCGCGGGCCAGCCGCGCTCAGGCCGTCGCCGAATTCCCGCTCTGGCCAGGAACGGGACAAGGGGAAAGGGAGGGATAAACCGACAACATCTGCCAAGCCCGCTGGGCACGGGTCTCGCCAAATCGGGCATTTTATTTTGCCCTATAACGCCCTGCCCTGGAGCCTCCCAGAGCTCCCAGTACAAAACGGGCCGGGCTGGGAAGCGACGGCCGCGTGCGCGCACGCATCGGCACGAGAGCTGGCGCGGCGCGAGGCTGGACCGGGCAGCAGCCGCCACCGGTCCCGACGCCGGGATCTGTTCACAGCTACTCATACGGAAAGGATGCTGCTGCTCTGCTTCAAGCTGCTTGTTAGGGACCAGAAAAGGTCCTGGGCTTAGGAAGCGCCGAAACAACGCTGGAGGGCTACGGACCGCCTGCGGTCCAACGTGGGGAAGTCACTTGAAGCCGTGGCCGGCTCCGAGCAGACCGCGCGGCGCGGAAGCCACAAATCCACCCAAAGCAGGAGCTCACAACTTAGGCTTCAAACACCGATGCAGGAGGAGGCTGTGATGCATTTCAGCAGAAGGAGACGCACGCAAAAGTTTTACTTGACTTAGCGTTTTGGGGTTTGTTTTTTTTTTTTTTTTCAATTCGAAAAAGATAGGCTTTTATAAATTGCTTGGCCGGAGCCAAGGGCCCGAACGCGCGGCGCCCCGGCTGCCAAGGGCCTCTGCGGGCCCTGCTCTCCGCCCCGCGCCGCCGCCAACGCTCGTAGCAGCCAGCGCTCTTACCGGCGGGCTGGAAACGGCCTCGGATGCCACTGATTCGGGGAGGCCCCACCAGGGCTGGCGGGCGGCGCTGCAAACCCCCAGATAACGCCCGGCACGGGGAAACGGCGGAGCCGGCCGGCCGCGGCAGAGCGGGCGCGCAAAGGGGATGCTGCAGAGGGGACAACCCCGAAGGGCGCCCCGAAGGGCTGGAGAGAGCCTACGAGCACCTCTCCCCAAACCAGCCCGGGACCCCGGCATCCCGCTGCCCCACCTTCGGGACAGGAGACCCCCTTCCCGTTTAACGGGCTGGAGCAAACGCAGCGCCACCATCGGGGTGCTCAGCGCGACCCCTGCCCGGCGCACAGCCCAAACGCACACCACCCCGGCACGGCTTTGCAAGGGGCTGGCTGAGCCCCCAAACCCTCGCACGAGAACGAGCGCTTCCGGGGACCCGAAATCACTCTGCCGTCGTCCAGGTTCGCCCAGGTCTGCACCGATCGCGACGCGCTGCAGGGGCGGGCAAGCGTCTCTCCTTTAGCCCCCCAGACCCGACGCCTGAATCGCCACGGGGAAGCGCAGGGGCTGGCAGAGGGGGGTGCGCACGGGGTCTTTGCAAGGGGGAAAGGCAGGGGGCTGATGCCCGGGAGGGGGCCCATGCATGGGGGGGGGGGCAGGGGCTATGCACCGCAGGGATGCAATGCACTGGGGTGGGGCAATGCACCGGGGGGGGGGGGCAATGCATCAGAGGGTGATGCATGGGGTGGGGGGACAATGCACCGGGGGACGATGCATGGGGTTGGGGGGGGCGATGCACCGGGGGGGATAATGCAATGGGGGGCGATGCATGGGGTTAAGGGGGGCAATGCACTGGGGGGGGATAACGCACCGGGGGGCGATGCATGGGGTGGGGGGCCAATGCACCGGGGGGCGATGCATGGGGTTGGGGGGGGCGATAATGCAATGGGGGGCGATGCATGGGGTTAAGGGGGGCAATGCACTGGGGGGCGATGCATAGGGTGGGGGGGCGATGCACCGGGGTGGGGGGCAATGCACCGGGGCGCGATGCATGGGGAGGGGGGGGCGATGCACCGGGGGAGGGGGATAACGCACCGGGGGGCGATGCATGGGGGGGAGGGGGGCGATGCACCGGGGGGCGATGCATGGGGGGGGGGGCGATGCACCGGGGGGCGATGCATGGGGGGGGGGGCGATGCACCGGGGGAGGGAGATAACGCATGGGGGGCGATGCATGGGGTGGGGGAGGCAATGCACCGGGGTGGGGAGGGGGGGCGATACGGGGGCCGCCCTCGTCCGCCGGCCGGCGCCCCTCACCGTAGATCATGGCCAGCCCGGTCTCGTGCAGGAAGCGGGCGCGGCGGTGCTTGAAGAGCCAGATGGTGAGGATGGTGAGGGTGAGCAGCAGGATGAAGACGAGCAGGTTGGCGCTGTCCTGCCGGTGGCTCTCCTCCGCCGCCTTCTCCGACACGATCTCCTCCTCCAGCGCCCCGGGCCCGGCCGCCGCCGCCACCGCCCGCGTCCACAGCGCCGCCGCCGCCGCCGGCCCCGGCCACCGCCGCCGCCGCCCCGCCATCGCCGCGGCCCGGCCCCGGCCCCGGCGCCACCAGGAAGCGGCGCTGGGCGCAGCGCGCAGGCGCCGCCGCCGCCCGCACGGCACGGCACGGCACGGCACGGCACGGCACGGCGGGGCGGGACAGCGGCGGGGCGGGGCGGGGCGGGGGGGAGCAGGGTGCAAGGGAAAGGGAGCTGCAAACTCGCAACCTGCAGGGGTGCAAAGAAGGGGGTTCGCCAGCTGGCAAGGGAAAGGCAGATTGCACGGGCCGGCGGCGAGCTGGCAAGGGACAAAGAGGTTGGAAGCGGGGGGGGAAGGGGGGGGTGCAAGCTGGCAAAGGGGAGGGGGGAAAAAAAAACCATGTTGCAAAGGTGTGCAGAAAGAGAGGTGCAAGGGGGAAACGGGTAAGGGTGTAAAGGAAAGGGAGTTGCAAGATAATAATGGAAAGGCACGGGGGTGCAAGAAGGGGGTTGCAAGCTTGGCGGTGGGGGGGGGAATAGGTTTCAAGGGGGCAAAAGGTAGTTTGCAGGATTGCCAGGCTGAAAAGGTGGCTGTTTGTTTAAAAAAGGGTGGCAAGACTGCAAGACAGAATAAGTTTTACGCAGGCCCTAGCTTTGCGAGAGCAGCCAGGTGAGCGGCTGGGGTTTTGCGTGCGAGGAGCATTGGAAGGGCACCCGTCAGGCTGCACCCGGAGCCCTGGAGGGAGAGGGTGCGCTGACAGCGTGGATGGTGCCTCACCACCAGCAGCCCCGAGGTGGGGTGAGGGCCTCGTCTCCGTTACCACTGCTGGAAACGGGCGGATTTGTGCAGCCTTTGGGGCAAAGATCCCAGTAAGCACTGCAGCGATCAGGTCAAAGGCGATTTGCAGAAAACGCCCTGAAATAATTGCTTTTGTGCCTTTGGGGCAGGGCAGCCGCAGGGAGGAGGGCAGCGTGGCCGCGCCGCAGCCCCGCCGTGTCCCAGCCTGGACGCGCTGCCGGGACCCCTCTTCCTTCCGGAGGTCTCTCGAGCTTCCAGGTTGAGCAGGTGGACGGTGCAATTCAAGCCAGAGCCCCAAACAGCTGCAGGCTCTGCTGGCAGGGAGGAGGAACCTCTGTCCCCCGGCGGGGGCAGCTCCGTCCCTCGGGCTTCACTCTAACCGCGGCCCGGGCGGCAGCCGCCTTTGTGAATGGGGCTTCCGTGGGAGAACGAGGGTCGGCGCCACGCCCCCTCCCGCCGGCGCCACGCCCCCTCCCGCCGGCGCCACGCCCCCTCCCGCCAGCGGGGGCGCGGCCTGGCCCCGCCCCGCCGTGACGCCATCAGCGGGCGCCGGGCGTCGCGGGCGCCCCTGGCGGCGGCGGCGGGCGGCGGCGGGCGCGGGGCGAGCGGCGCCCGGCGGGGACGATGGCGGCCGCCTCGGTGTGGAAGGGGCTGGTGGGGCTCGGCCTCTTCGCCTTGGCCCACGCGGCCTTCTCGGCGGCGCAGCGTGAGTGAGCGGCGGGCGGCGGCCGAGGGGCGCTGGGAGCGGGCCGCGGGGAGGCCGGGCCGGGCCGGAGCCCCGGGGCCGGCGGAGCGGGGGGCCGGGAGCGGGGCCGCCTGGCCCGGCCTTGCGCCGCGGGGTGTTTTTAAGGCCGAGGTGTTCGTGTCGCCGCTCCGCTGGCTCGCTGCCATGCTCTCGTGTGTTTCTGTTTCATAGATCGCTCTTACATGAGGCTCACAGAGAAGGAAGACGAAACGTTGCCCATAGACGTAAGTTTAAGATTTTTACCGTGTTGCGAAGGCGTCATGCTGTTCGGGCAGGCTGGTCTCGCGCAGTGTCTCTTTATTTCCAGTGCGATAGGCAAGAGGAAAGAGCAAAGTAGTTTTTAAATTGCAATTTCCTTCGAGTCCAGAAGAACCTCGCTTTTTGTCTCAACTTCCTGCAGCCTGTTAGCTCTGTCAGAGAGAACAGACCCCAGGTCAGACTTCCCGCTGCTGCTTTGCAACTACGCTGAAATACCAGAAACTCCCCCAACGTAGCTTAAGCCTCGGAGAGCCTTTGCGTTCATCCCCTGCTTTGCAGCATAAACATCCTCCTCTCTCTGGCTTTTGTTGGCTGACATCTGTTTATCCTGTGTGGCTGTGTGCCTGTTTGATCCCAGCGCAGTCTGTTTCAGGAAGTGGATTTTTTTTTTTTCAATTCCGCTTTAATTATTTCTCATTCCATTTCTGCCTAATCAAAGTTAAGGATATGAAATACCCACCGCTACTAGCATTCAGGCAGAGTAGCAACTGTCACCTCTGTACAGTGTGCGGTGGCAGTTTAACGCATTTCTCAGAAAGAGTATTAGATCTTTAAGTGCACAGGAACAAAGTGTTTTGTTCTAAGCAAGACAGGATCTTGCCGAGGATCTACGTGAATCAATTTAATTCATGCAATGCGGACTGGGTGTCAGGCATTGTAAGCTCCTTTCAGCTCTGCAGCTGTTTTGCTGTGCTACCCTAGGTGAGTTATTTAACCTTTCCGTGCCTCAGTTTCCCTAGTGATGAATTGCCCACCTCTGTAAAGCACTCGCTGTCACTGGATGAAAAGTGCCAAAGACTGTTTAAAAGAGTAGATGTTTTTGTAAACACTAAGAACGTTTAGTAATGTGTATGTTGTACTGTATTTCCTTCTTGTTACAGATAGTTCTTCAAACTCTGCTAGCCTTTGCAGTTACCTGCTATGGGATAGTACATATCGCAGGAGAATTTAAAGACATGGATGCCACTTCAGAACTAAAAAATAAGTATGTTTTATTCTGTTCACAAGCACGTGTATCTGCTTCTCTCTGTACAAACTGAGCACAGCTGTGAAGTAGCAGCACTGGGCTTGCTCTCTTCTTAGTTCAGTTCTTAAATGCACGTTGTAGGTGGAGCACAGAGAGGAACAGTCACATCCAGGAAGCCAGAAGCGTCTAGAAGTTGAAACAGAGTTAGCTAACATGAACGAATGAAATACGTTTCTCGCTTTTCCTTGTCCAAAATCCAGCCTTGCAGAGTTGGAGAGGAATGAAATGACTGCATGGACAATAAAAGCTTAGCAGTCACAGAATGGCTATTGTGAGTTGGTCGCAGGGACTAGAGGGCAGCAGGGCTGCCTCGCCCTCTGAATCTCATTGGCCCTTCACAAGAGGCTGAATTACTTGATTTTTCTCTAAACCCTGAAATATTCAAAGTATGATGTCTGAAAGATCTTCAGAAAATAAGGGATTTTGAATTGTGTATACCAAGTTTGGTGGTCACACATGGCCTCTCTACCAAAAAAACACAAGGCAATTCGAAAAGTAAACAAGTTGGTATTACTATACTTTATAGCATTTACTTAAGAGCCTGAACTTCAAGCATGGAAAAAGATGGGAAGCTGATGGTAAACAGTGTCAAGGTATTTAACACAAGTGACAGCCGAAGTAAGGCTGGCACGTGAGGTACATTTGCAGCTAGTAATCCACAGACTTGCCTCTAAGCTCAAGGAAGGAGAGTGAAGTTAGTTCATGGTGCGGGCAATGTCCATGTATTGAGCAGTCAGTGTTTTTCTGGTCTTTGGCTTTGTATTTCTTAACTGCACTGCGTTTTGGTTTAAGTAACTTGTAAACTGCACGTACCTTCCCTAAATTTTGGGTTCAAAACTTGTATTTCTCCGTCTGTAAAAGCTGACGTATCCTAGACTGACTTTTCTAAAACCACCATTCTAAAGCAGTATTAACCTTGACCTTTTACATTTATTTTGAAGGACATTTGACACATTAAGGAACCATCCATCTTTTTATGTATTTAATCATCGTGGTAGAGTATTGTTCCAGTCCCCAGACACAGTGAATTCTTCTTCAAACCAAGATGCTTTGTCATCCAGCTCGTCACTGAAATTTCGAAAACTTGAACCTCTGCGCCGTTAAGACTTTTACAGATTATAATAATAAACCAGGACACTGAGATGTAATATTCAAGTTGGGGATGTAAACACTTTTTTTAATTTCTGGAGCAGTATTTATATCGATCTTCCAGACTTTATAAAGTATATATATATATATATATATATATAAAAACTAAGGACCTTCTTTGTACGCTGTTAACAAAAATGACTGAATTGTGAATTGGCAATGCAATGTAAATTATTCTACAATTATGCTGTGAAACACATCTTCAAATTTTCATATATTAAAAAAGTTGCAGCTGATTTCAGTTAAAACAAAAAGCAAGCTCGTTTCTACTGCATTTAGTATTCTTTGACAAGAAGGAATTTTTGAGTGCTATTTATTTTCTCCGTTTGCTTGCACTACAGTTTATGGAACTCCTTCAGAAATACTGTGTGCACTGCATCATTTAACAGCAGAAAAAAGGGGCAGCATCTCCTGTTCCTAGAACGTCTAGGAGACCTGCCTGGGGTGGGCATGGGAAGTCAAAAAGGTTGCTTTCTTTTTTTTTTATTTTTTTACAGTGCTGAAAAATAGTTGTGTGAAGGGTTTTTTTGGTTTTTTTTTTTCCTCAGTTTTCATTACCATGTTATTTTCTTGTTGCCCTCCTTTGTTTAAATGTAAACTGTCTATGTTGCCCCGAGTTGCCAGGGATGCGGCTGTACATTTGGTGCCTGTGTGGGGGAAGGCAGCTCACCTCTGATCACATAAACAATCTACAATGCTCAGCTTGTTTATCTACTGTATTTATGTTCTCTTTGGTTGTTTGTATGGGAACGTTCATCAGATGGCTGAATGGTGTTTTAGTACCTCAAAATGGCACCAGATACTAGTTCCTGAGTCATCTTCTATGAGAAGTGCTTAAGTATCAATAAGAAATCTCCATTCTGTAAATGTTCCAGTGGTAGGTTCAGCAGCCGTATCTGTTTACTGGCGTTAGCGCAGTAAAGATAATCAACTAGTCATGGTACAATTGCCCCTTTTTCTGCCAACGGAGCCTATAAAAGTGATTTCTTCTTCCAGCTGAGCCCTTAGTTGATTTAAGATGACTGTCTTGATTATATGTATTAGGACAGATGTTAGGGTCCTTAACTGTTACCGACTTCTAAATTCTGATCTCCCCTTAGGTGGAGAGGGGCTGAAACAACGCTTTCTTTTCTTGTTTGTTTTTTTTTCCCCTTGGTCTGGCATTTCAGTCAGCGATGAAACAACTTTCTCCCGCTTACCTGACATAGCCAAGAGTCGGTAGTTTGAAAAACCAGTGGGGCCAAGTAGAGGTTTGCATAGTCTGAGGATGTCTCTCTGCCTCTGTGCAAATTCAGCCTTTTGTCCCACAATCTGTTTTTTAAATTGTTGAGAACTTTCAAAGGCGAAAAGCTTAGCAAATATACTGTGTAAACTGAAGCCTCTGTTTCTAGCTCTGCCCATCCTATGGAGTGGGTCCCCCAGTGCTAGGGCCATAGCCATAGCTGCTGCTCTACAATCGCTCTTAAGCATCTGGGTTTGGTTAGAAAGGGTTACTCTGCCAGCTGAAAGCATTTGAGCTGCTGGATTACTTCCTAGAGTGTTCTGGCTCCCCTATAGCTGGTGTCGCAAATCAGCTCTCCAGATAGCTGCTGTCACCAAAAGCCTCTAAAATAGTAAGCGTCAGGTCAGCTCTCTGTTGCAGGCAGAGCTCTTTCCTTGGGGAAGAGGGCTGCTGTGGTGGCAGGCGCGCGGCATGGAGGAAATGGCTGAACACAGGCCAGATGACCTTGCTAGTCACAGAGGAAAAGCAGCAGACAGAATTGGCAGAGGGAGAGAGAAGCAAGAGAGAAAGTCAGTAACCACTGTACCAGACTGATACCGCAACTGTGGTTGGCGGTGAGCTGCTTGTAGAGGGTCTCTTGGAGCAGGGCTGCTCAGCCTTAGCGTCTAAGAAGCCCCGTTTGCGCTACTGTAAGGCTACGTGGACCTGCCCAAGGCAAAAGGTGCTGCTCCATGACAGCTGAAGTCTTTCTTGGAGAAAAACTGTTTCTCAGACAGAGTCATGCTAGGAGCACCCTGTTGGCTGTACCAGGTCGCTTTTCTTGTGACAAGCAGCCTTACTCTTCAGCAGCAATGGTTATATCATAAAGCTGTACAAATTATTTTTTCTTATTGATCTTGCAACGTCCAATAAAAATCAATATCCTTACAGCGTTTGGGAGTGATTGTCTTTGTTTCTGACCGTCCTCGAGCCTGCCACAGCAAATCCCTGACGACCACCTATTTAAAAATGACTGCCTAGTATTGACAAGAAGTGGGTCTTGTCTTAATTACAGCACATGTGAAAGTTGGTGCTTGGCCTGGTGTTCATTACTGTGAGGTAAGATCAGTAAAGGGAATCAAAGCAACATGCTGTAAGTAGCTAAATACAACATAGAGGAAGAAAAAGTTACTGGCCTTTGAGATTCCTAGTCAAGGTATCTAGGGGGGGCTGGCTTAATTTCCATCTTCCCTTTAAGCATAGTTAAAGGCTTTTCTACCACATGCTAATCCCCTGCCTACCCACAGAACACGCTCATGTGAGGTTTGGTATCGCAATGGTTGCTGGAGGAAACAGCCAGCCTGCTCGTGAGGACTTGAGCAAGATCGCTTGTCACTCGCGGTTCTGCTTTCCTACTGGGGGAGGCTGGAAAGGCAGCAAAGAACGAGAAGAGTTTGCTCAACTATAGCATTAATCATGATTGCACCACAGAGAAAGCAGCAGGCTCACCCTTCATCTGCTCACGGAGCTGCCTCGATTCCTCCGTCTGTATCCAGCACCGCGTGTGAGGGTGTAAAAAAACCAACAGTCAGTGTTTTCAAGAGGGAGCACCTTAGCCAGCTCCCCAAGATGCGCCGTGCTTACGTGCAGCGCACAGCCATCGGCTGCTGGCAGATGAGTTAGTTTCTCTTCTTCAAAAGCGAAACAGCAGCTGTGCCAACAGCTTAATGGATTGGGCCAAATAGGCAGTTCCCAAACTCACCCAGTGTGTACCTGCACCGCCATCAAGCCTTGAACCGAGTTGGCTAAGGGGCACAATGTTTCTACTGCATTACATATTTAAAAAAAAAAAAAAAAAAAGTGCTCACTTGCATTTGTTGCAGGAGGAGCCAGTTTAGGCTGCATTAATTTTGATGTTTTCTTCACCTCTCCTCAACAACCAGTGTTAGTTTAGTGGGGAATTCTCTTTGTACGTTTAAAGAGGAGGAGGCCAGGAGTAATTTAGCCCTTTTCTTCCCTGGGCAAGGGGCCTAGGACATGGTTTCCATCAGCAGTCATTCCCTCTTGCTGCCCGTTGCCTGTTGGAGGCTGCTGTGCCGGACACCTTCCCCCGGCTGGGAATACAACCGGCAGGAATCGCTGTTCCCAGGGAGAGGGCGACAGGGGCTGAACTGCAGCACCTCATCTGAAAATAACTGCTAATTACATACATTTGTTTCCAAGTCTGAGAGTTATAAGGGAGCCTTTTGCTTACCCTCCACATGTCTCCGGAGGCTGGGAGCGCTGGGGCTGTCGCTGCAGCACAACAAAACAAAACGGCAGCTGTGAGCGCAATTAGCGCTGCTTTTGGAGGGTAGGGCCTGGTGCGCCCCACGCTGCAGAGCCCTGGCTTGAAGCTCTCTAGCGAGAGTTGGTGGCTTACCACCCCTTCCCCAGGAGGTCTTGAGCACAAATACGGCTCCGTCCCTGGAGAAAGCAGGAAACGGCAGCTACTTTCTGGTCTAAAAGGATTAGTTTCCCTCTTTACCGCTCTCTTCCCATGCTTTGGGTTCCCTCGCTGCGCACCGCGCTGCAGCGGAGCTGCCCTCGGCCGCGTCTCCGCCACCCTCGGCGATGACAGGAGCCACGCGGACCCTCCAGCTGGAGCCAGCCCCCCCACCCCCCAGCGACACCCTTTCTGCCTCTTCTGGGGAGGCGGAGGCACCGGAACAGCAGCTTTTCAGCAGACGCTTTGGAAAGGCCGGGGCTCGCGCCGCAGCGCTCTGCGGGAATCCCGGCCGGAGCCGCCGGACCCCTCCGGCCTCGCGGGCCAGGGGAGCTGCGGCTCCGTGCACGGTTTCCTGCCATCCCCAGCCAGTGCTTGTAAAGTCCTGGCAGGCAGCCTGCGCAGCGGGGAAGGGCAGAGAAAGGCTATTTTGAATGTTAAACAAGCAGAAAACTTTGGTACCAGCTTTCCAGGGCCGGAACTAGCAGTGAAGGCAAAACTCTCCTGGCTGGTTTGGCCTCGAGGGTCACCTTGAAGCCTTAAGCACCTAGGGGAGAACCAGGGTGGAAATAAATTCTGGATTCAAGCAGGTAGAAACCTTTTAATCAGTCCCATGTTGTTCTCGGCGATACAATGTCATTTCAAAATGCTTTGGACTGCAACAAAAGCTACATCCTTAAAATGGCAGCTAATTAATTTTCCTGTCCTGCTAACTTAATCTTTTTTCCAGCCAAGAAAGGCAAATGGGAGTTTGCGAGGCGGCGGCAGCCGGGAGCCTGGCAGCGCGAGCAGGGGCGTCTGGCAGGAACACGAGCTCCAGGGCTCCTTGGCAGCGGCCCAGGCATTGCAGTGTCACAGTTTATCAGACCATTTTAAAAGGCAGGGGGGAAAAAAGGGTAAATTTGGAATATCAAACTGACGACTTGTCCTATGCTAGTGGTCCGGGGGGGGGGGGGGGGGAGGACCCAAAGTCCCCTCCTCCCTACCAAATACACAGCTATTTACCCCTTATTCATAGCTCCAGCATCACCCTCCTGCCAGACCGAGCCCTGCGCCAGCAGCTCCCTCCTGTCCGTCCCTTCCTGGTGCTGCCTGAGCGCTCGCCCAGTTTCCCAGGGACTGGCCGAAGGCACACTGCGGTGCAGGAGGCTTTCTGACTTCCAACTGAAAAGCAAGGAATACAAGAAAGAAAAGGGAGAAAAAGAAAAGAGGTGTTTCTGCTGTATTTCTGAGAGAACAGATTTTCTGGGCCAGCCATACCAAGGCCCGTGTTTTCCCAGCCAGCCCCAGGCCGCACCAGCATCCTCCGGCCACCGAGAGGTCTCCGCTGCAGGGGAACGAGGAAGAGCGCCTGGCGCACGCAGTAAACGCCGAAGCAGTGATTTACACCCTTGTCTGGGATGCAGAAGTGCACAAAACAGACACTTGCTTCAAAAAGCAGTTTCTGAGGGGGCAATTTAGTGGGTGCTCCAAAGAGCAGCTCACCAAACCCCAGTGGGGGCTGCTCGCTTCCCCACACCCGCGCAAAGCTGTCACTCCCAGAACCGTCATCGCATCACTTGAGCCTCAAACACGCCAGCAGAGCAGGGCTCAGCCCACAGCAAAGACAACCCTGCAGTAATACAGGCGCCTCCCCAGCCCAGCTCGAAGCCTGGGGAGGGGAGGGCAAAATAAAACCCTCATAGCTGCCTTCTCCAAGAGCAGCACACTACTCCTGCTTTGCAGTCCACCCTCACGTAAAGATCTCTGCCCAGAGACTGGGCAGAATCAGCGCAATTTCCAAGTGGAAGCCTTACCACCACGGCTCTGCCCCTGCTGAGTGGTGACAACTGTCACAGGGCCTTTGGCACCAGCAGTGCAAGCTGGCAAATCCCACTTGTGCCACTTTGAATATTACAGCCGTGGGCAGACCCCACAGGAAAAGCCCCAGCAGAGCAAGACCGATGTGCTTCTCGCATGGGAGGGACCCCATAACCCACAGCGTGCAACAGAGCTGCTTAATAAACCCAAATCTCCTGCTGCAAGTATGGCCAGGCTGCTGCGTTGGGTTGGCATGGGCTAACAGAAGGCAGCAACCTCTGAAAGAGACAGGTTGGGAAGTCTTCCCACCGAGCACGATGAGAACAGTGCTCGTTTCTTCCAGTGTACCAGGTCAAGAGAGGCCTGCAAGGCTTTCTCCACTCTGCCCTTGTTTCTCATGCTCAAGAGGTAACTGCAGAGCTTAAAAGGGCGAGAAACAAGGCTCGATGTCCCCAATGTTCTCAGAAGGAGAAGCACGGGAGTCAACAGGGACGCTCAACAAGCATCCGGGTAACAGGCAAGTTAAGGCAGCAGCACCGAAAAAAGAAAAAAAAAAAAAAAAAAGTGAGTCATTTTAGTCGGTTGCGGTTCCAGGAAGAGCAGCGGAGGAGCACAGATACCATCAGCACAGCACCAAGACACCCTGCACACAGCACACTGGCTCCAGAGGCACGCTTGGGACGGACGTTCTCACGTTCTCGAGACACGACTCAGGTTTCCACCTCTTTGGCGAGCTCTGGCCCCTCAGCACATCCGTGTCACCGGGTGACGAGAGCAATTATCATTTGCAAATGCCAGTTTCCTACCGTGACAAGAACAGTCCCTTTCCTTTCCTTGCTTTCATGGCCCTTTCTCACCTCAACAGAGCGGCCACACAGAGTCCAAGCGTGCAAGGCAGAGCCCGGGTAGGAGACGTGCTCTCTGGTTACATCCATGTGAAGGCAGAATTTGGCCATTCAGAACCCAAGCAAAAAACAGGCTTCTCTGCTGCCCCTAAAGTCTGAACCTCCTTGGGCTCCTGTCCTGCGCTCTTCTGGAAACAGCCAACCAACCAACCTATCACCCAGCAATGGTTCGCTATAGCCTAGGCTACGACTCCCCCACAACTGCCAGTTTTTCCTTCGGGAAATTCACTGCTAATTCTCAGGGATCAGTTGCAGTTCCCTCACCCCACTTCATCCATTGCAAGCCGCAGGGATACTTGCGGCAGCAGGTGAAGGAACATCTTCTGAGCATCTCTCCCCAGCATAGCGTGCCCAGGGGCTGTGGGGCAGCACACCGAGCCCTTACATGCCCTGCCTGCATCTGGCCCGAGGCAAGCCAAATGCTGCTGCAGCGTTTCAAGCGCTGCGCATTTGCATTCCTGTTTTCTACAAATACGCCTGCAGAAGCTTTTGCTGAATCTGACACATTTAAAACAGCCTTTTGCAAAGCTTGTCAGCTCGCCACCATTTCCTTTTCCACTAATGACCATTTTGGATAGCAGCTTCTACAGTCTGCCCACTTGTTGTTGGCAGAGAGAAGAGCCCTGAATCCAGGGATGCCAGGGGAATTTAAAATACACTTTTGCAATGGCTGAGAAAGAAAAGGCACTGGAGCATTTGGGTCAGAAACCAGAACTCGACTTTAGGAAAAGGCAACACCACCACGAGTGCCTACAGGCTCTGGTGACTTCTCCACAGCACTGCTACCTCTTGTCTTTCCAAACTCCCACTTTTTTCCATCTCTAGAAGTGCGCTTCCAGCCAAACGTGCCCACTTCCACCTCCACCCCGTGGAAGCGCTGCCTTGCAGCCCGCCGCGGCAAGCCTGCCACTTCCCACCCCGTGCTCCCGCTGCGCCAGGCCCAGGCTGGCGCCTCCGAGAGCGCAGGGAGGGAGCCCACCAACACGCACACGCGGCCCAACAGCCAGCATGTTGTTTTGTGCGGGATTTTCAACACTGGGGAAAGAAAACTGTGCAAGGCCAAATTAGGGCATGGATTTTATAATCATCTTTCCCGGTGACACACTATACGACCTTGGGTAAGTCCCTCCATCCATCTCTAAAGACTCTCTCATAGGAGTGCCACAAGACTTTTAATTAGCAGCCCTAAAAGAAGTACTCGAGCTAGTTTGCCTCTTTTCCAAAATAACCAACTGCAGATGAATTGGAACAACCTTATTTTCAAGTTCTGCAAGCAACCAGGATCCAGGCTGCTCTCAGATCAGTCACTTAAACAACATAATCAAAGCTAAATGTGCCAGCTGTGCATGAAGGATTTTAATGTGCTGCATGGACTAGAAAATAGCTTGAAGAACCAATGTTATTTTTGCATGGCTGGGATGTCACTGTCAACCAGCTGCATCATAATCGTCTGCAATCAGCAAAATGTTTTTATCACTTTTCAGTCTAGGGGAGGAGGGCTCTTTTTTATTTCTACCCTACTTATGAAAGCATCCTTGAATCCTGAGGCACCCATTACCAGGAGATCAAGCAGCTACTAAGGCAACGTAAATTGATCAAAAAATCTTCAACTTTTCATGGTCAAAACGCCAGTATATTGACAAGTTCCTAAGCTTCACAAGTTGCGCACAGCCAATACAACTGTTCCCTACTCCTACCACTTCCGAAAACAAGATGCGCATTTCCACAAGTCCAGCAAACATTCAGCTCCCGTTTCCCAGAGGCAGCTCCCTGCACTCACACATCCTAGGCCTCTCCGAGGCAGTCGGACAGCTCCGCAGCACAGTCCCTCCCCTCGGAGAACCTGAGCACTGCCAGCTCCCTCCTATCTGCCACAGCCACCTCTGCAGAAGCAGATGGGTCGCAGCTACAAGATGAAGGAAGAGGGAAAGTTTTCCAGCTCCAGCCTTCTCACAGAACTGAACCTCTCTTTCATATATGCTACACATCAAATATTTACCAATAAAACACTGAAAGATGCCTGTACTTTGGAGAAAATAGCAAGAATGAGGCTGAATACACAAAAAAAACTTTGTCCTTGTAACTAGCAAAATGCTTCAAAAACCTCTCCTCTAGCTTCACCATCCTCTGAGGCAGTACTTCACAGATGAGGAGACCGTGAGGATGCACCAGCTGCTCAGCAGGGGTGCAGAGCAGTGATATACAGAAAAGTGTCAGAGGTACCCAGTATTTTAAGGGACGTTTTGTAAGGCTACTCACATTAGGAGTGACAGTGATTGAGATGACAGCAAGCATACATAAATGCTGAGAATCTGGCTACTTCCACTGCTGTTGGAGCTGATCCAGGAGTAGAAAATAGCTGTAAAATTCCCATCACAGATGCTGAGATGAAACTTCCCGAGCTCTCAAAAAAGAATCAACCTCCTGCAAAAATCTGATTAGGGGTTTCCATTCCACTGTCTTTCCCAAACCAAACTATTCTTTTGGACTTGACCATAATTTCTGCAAGACCTTCAGCCCAAACTCAAAAATCTTAGGAAATGCAGTTTCTTAGCTGGCTTCCCAGCCCGTGTTAAAGAGCAATTTCTTTTCTTTACATGGCATCAGCAGTTACCGTTCCTGGCAAACTCACATGGCTGCCAACTCAGGGAGGGTATAAGCAGGTATGTCTTCCTGCTGCATGTGAAAACACTCTCCCACTGACTTTACCATTAGACTGTTCTGACAGCTGAACTCCTTTCCTGGCATGTTTTTTTTTTTCTCTGAACTCTGAATTATCAGCTGCTACGATACCAGATTTGCACTCCTAGTCCTGAGAACCGGCTCATACGCTTTTTACCTGAACGTTCTGAAGCACCGGAACAAATCAAGCCGAACCAGCTTTCACTGCGTCCAAGACACAGCTCTTTTCCCAGCGACTCTATTCATAACCACTACCCGCGCTCCCAGCTTGATGGACAACAACAGGGCTCTCGCAAAACTGCCACCGTGTTAGAGCCACGACCAAGAGACAGTTGCAAACACTGTCAACAGACTGGGGCAAGAAAAGCACCAATGCTAAACACAAGCCAACAGCCTACTTTCAGGGACAAAACAACACGTCAAGCTGCAGCTGAACTATAACTGTTGAAGAAAATGATACACGTCTACGCTTTTTAGTTCAGTCCCTGCCTAAATAACACAGTCATAAAACTGATCATGTGACTCAGATTTAAAAGTACAATTTAACAACAATTCTTGGAGGCCACAAGATTTCTGCTAAATCCCAAGACTCTGTTCTTCTCCAGTTTCTTCCTTTTCCACTTGAGACAAACATGAAGCTTGTTGCAGACGTGAAAGTTAGAAGCTTCTTTTAAATCTAGTGACTAAACATACTTCCTTCAGATCTCTAGTCTCTGCCAGATTTTGGAGGTGTCTTTGGTCTTGTTTTCAGCTTCACTAGATCGTATGTTTGTAGACTCGTATGATCGTATGTAGAAATCTTCAAGACAAGATTTCTAGAGCCCATTTGCCAAAGGAACGATGTTGCCGCACTGGCTGGTATGAAACACTATAGTTTAGCTTCACAAATTGTTTTTTGTAACAAATGCATTTCCATTCACTTTTTTCATCAGAAGTTTCTTAGCAGGTATTAAAGAACAGATGAAAATAAACTCAATACCCCCGTAGTGCTGCCATTTCAGCCAGCCAGTTTAGAGGCAGGACCTGGAGAAAATTACCAGGAAAAGGAGGAGAAAAAAAAAAAGTTTTTCTGCATGCTCTTTCTTGTAAAGGGAGGTATGGGGTGCAACGTTTGTCGACCAACGTGCAACGATGCTTGACCGCTGCAAATTCAAGCATAGCACAGTAACAGCCTCTGGGACGTTTATTTTGGAAAGTGACAATCATTTTCAGATGCTGGTTAGGCCTAGGCAAGAATACACTCTTGCAAATCATAAATGCATAGCGCACACACATTGGCAACAGCAGCAGCATCCAACAGACACCTGCCATCAGTGACTGGGCCTGGGAAGCGGTACTTAGGAAAGAGGAAAAACTCCTTGGTGTTGACAAGAGAAAAATAAAGATAACCAAGCACTGAGGATACACAGTTAGGAGAGGGTCAGGAAATACAAAAACCAGAATACGCACAGGTACCTTAGCTTGGGAGCGCCACACAGCCTTTCTATAGGTAGCCAGAAGAGATGCACTTAATTTGTTAATTCAGATTGTTAAACTACGCTCCTCAAGGGAAACAGAGCAAGCTGGGGTTTTTTTCCCCCTTCACTTCCTAACGTTCTGGTTTTAACTGTGCCATATTATCTCAACTTTAGATATGGGCTCAGAAATATAAGATTGAGCAAAGCACTTGCAGCTTCCCAAATCCCATCCACATATACTCGGTAACCTATGCATTTTCCTGATCCCCTGTTCGGGAAAGATCATGTTGCGCAAAGGTTCATTTGTTGTATGGAGTAGACATACTCTCCAGTAATGCAGCTGTTGCTTCTGGGGTCACGTTCTCTACCCAGAAACGAGAAGGTCTGACCCTAGCATAACCCCTCCTGGTTGTCCCAGCTGCACACCGACATGAAGTGTGCCATTCAAAGCTTGCGGTTGTATTTGTCCAATGCGTTTATCGTCCACAGCTAGCACAGCTGTTTGTTTTACGAAGCGTTCTCTCTCTTAGAATTCTCCTTAGCAGACATGACTGTGAAGCATTAACTGGTTTCCAGAGTGAGCAATGTTCGTTTTGCGGTCCATTTGGGAAACACTCGAGACTGTGTGCACTCTTAACTGCATAACTTTCACTCTTTTTTCTTCATCTCTTCACTGACACAACCTGTGGAAATGCAATGTCTGCTTCTTCCTTACGAAGATTCATCCCCAGTTCACTGTAAGTTTCTTCCCCTCTGATAGTCTGATCCGAATTTCATCTATTCAGACAAAATAATGGTGCCGTAAGGGAAAATTCTTGCTGTTTGAACTTGAATGGATTATTCTGTAGTTTCTGTACATTTTCTGAGGCATGAGACTTCAAACGAGTAAGTCAAAGAGTCACCAGCTTCCTCTAGCTAATTTAGTGGCTAACTGTATCACACCAAAAGAGCAGGTCTAGAGCCTAACAGCAGCACCGGTTAAAAACACTCTTTGGTAATTCTTGCTCAGACACATTATGATCAAGTCAGGGTCTCCCAAATCAGAAAAGAAAATCAAATAACCATTCAATAGACGCAAGCTATCTCCTCTGAACACCTACCACTTCAAAAATAATGTGAAGTATATTACCAGCCATTTTAAAACCAGGAACTTGCAATATATTTGACCTACTGTAAATACATTCCCTCTTAGAGTCCAACATTAGGCTTTAGAGGTCTATCATGACGAAATATAGCTTCCACATAAGGAGTTTGAAGGGATGAACCCCACTTCATATCGTTCCAAGGTATTACTGATTTTTTTCTACATGTTCAAAATCACAGAATCACAGAATGGTTGAGGTTGGAAGGGACCTCTGGAGATCATCTAGTCCAACCTCCTCGCTCCAGCAGGGTCCTCTAGAGCCTGTTATCCAGGATTGCGTCCAGATAGCTTTTGAATATCTGCAGCGAAGGAGACTCCACCACCTCTCTGGGCAACCTGTCCCAGTGCTCTGTCACCCTCACAGTCAAGAAGTTTTTCCTCAGGTTCAGGTGGAACTGCCTGTGGTTCAGTTTGTGCCCGTTGCCTCTTGTCCTGTCGCTGGGCACCACGGAGAAGAGTCCGGCCCCATCCTCTCGACACCCTCCCTTCAGATACTTGTACACATTGATGGGATCGCCTCTCAGTCTTCTCTTCTCCAGGCTAAACAGGCCCAGCTCTCTCGGCCTTTCTTCAGAGGAGAGGTGCTCCAGTCCCCTCATCATCTTGGTAGCCCTCCGCTGGACTCTCTCCAGGAGTGCCACGTCTCTCTTGTACTGGGGAGCCCAGAACTGGACACAGTACTCCAGATGTGGCCTCACCAGGGCTGAGTAGAGGGGCAGGATGTACACATGATTAACGTCAGTGCTAGAAGAACAGCTAGGACAGGTTTATAGTAACTTTTTTCCCCATCACTTCTTTCATATAATGTTGTAGCAGAGGCTTGCTGCTGCTGGATTTTATTTCCTTCTTGCATTTTACTGGTGTAAACCCAATGGTCAAACTGCATCTTTCTGAGAGATAAGGCCACTGCTTTAGAGGGGAAGGAAAAGATGCCTCACAGGGTGGCTAGTACTAAAAATACCAGTAGGAACAGAGAAGTACAGGATCACCAACTTAAATCTGTTTTCCTGCATCTTGCATGCTGGCTGCTCCACCAGAATCCCTAGCGTATTTGCAGTACTATGAAAGGAGCTAGTTAACATGATCACGACTTCAGCCTTTAAACAAAGGTGTCAAAGGATCATAGGATGTTTGTATGCAATTGAGCAACTGAACACACACAACTGTCAGAAAAGCCACTTACTACTGGCATATTATCATGACCATTTTAAAGCAAAAATTTAATTACACACAGGTCCTCCAGTCTTCTTAGGCTCATATGTTCTGCGACATACAAGGTTACCTTCAGAAAAACAGTAAGAGGAACGGAAGAGAGAATATCGCCTCAGGTAATTGAGGGTTTGGTAAACTGGAACTTAGTACCCTTAACACTGAGTAAAAACGTGCACGCTGCGCGCTACTAACACAAGTCTAATGCAGTCTGAGCTGACTGATAGGGCGGGTGCTCCACGGTAGGAGCCATTGGCAGGTAAGTACAAACACGTTCTGCAACTCATTACGGCAAGCTGTGTTTGAGGGCAGGCGGGTCAGATGCAGTTACAGTGCAGCTACGCTACTTGCTGGTTTTACAAAAATATGAGAAGTCTGTTGGTAACAGACAATTGGAGGAACTCAACGCTGCCCACTACAGACTCCTCAGATTAGCACTTATTAAAAATTAATAAAATGGTTTATTTTATATATACATATGTTCCAAAAAATTTATACAGTTAAAATATCAAATTAGTGATCTGGTAACAATACTGTTCAAAATAATCTCTTTCGTATGAACATTAAAATACACGTTTTTAAAAGCGTTTCCTTTTAGTGCTTCCAAAGCACAGCGTGTGCCAAGGCCACCTGAAGAATCTCCGTCCTCCTCACAGGATGAAAGAGAACTGAAGTCGGGGACCTGGGAAGCCTCAGGTGCACTTTCATAATGTCTGTAGACAAAACAGAAGAGAGTCTGAGGTAGATTGTTTAGTGACCATCAGGTGGTAACAGTCACAGGGCTGTCTTTAGCTTTCATTAACACAATAGCAGTTTCTTTACTCTCAATCTACACTGAATCTCAAGTTTAAAGGCATGGCTAGTAGTTCTTGGGAACAAGACCCTCGTCTCTGTGGTGGCAACATGCAATATTACCAGTGCAGGTGTTTCTGGGAGGGTTTTTTGGGAACACACGGGATCTCTCCACGATGCAGACAGTGCGTGCATTTGACAGTGCCCCATTTTAGTGCAACCTGCTGCCTATAGCACGTAAAATGTCTAATGACAGTGTTCAAATGAGTAAATTCTCATCACCTGCAGGAGGGGCAGCAATGGTTATTTTCTTCAGCCTGTTGAGCACATAGCACCCTCCACAGGAAAAAAGCCACACCTTTCATGGCAAATCCTTAAGGCAATAGCCCAGCTTCTGCCGATAGAGGTTCTTAAAGTTAAAGCTCCACTGCTTCTTCTCAGACTCTGACAGTAAAATCACTTGACTGCCAAGATGGTGAGGGCAGCAGCTACATCCTCTTCCACTCTTCTGCGGCACAGCAAACTCATTCCTGGTCCATACTGGTCTGGCTGGTACACTATTATCTACTGTTGACATGATTAACTCTGTTGGGTAGGCTGTTGAACTCTAGTTCCTCTAGTATTCTCTCTAAGTGTTGTATTAAGACCCGTTTTTTAAACCTAAGGAAGAGAGGGGGAGTAATTTAATTTTTTTTCTTCTGAAAAATACATGAACAACTCAAGATTACTCAGCCGTGACAAACGATATTTCCAAAGGCTCCGATTCCAGTACGGAAGAGCTTGCTTTATTTCTGGCATTATAATAGCACCTCTAATTTAATACAGCTGCCCTTCCCCCAACCCAGCCAAATTTTGGGTCTTTCTTCAATAATGACCCATTTCTCCATTTCACATTTACCCGTAAGTAAAGACCATTTACTCCATAAAACTTAAAGGTAGTTTGACTGCTGAAACAACTAGAGTAATTGAAATACGTTAAAAGAGAAAAGCACACAAAGTACTAGAACTGGAAAAGTTTAGGCTTCACTGCCATGATCAAAATTAACATTTATTTTACGACTCCGTCATTTACATCTATACAAACCTCGCTGCTTCCTTGATAGCAAATTCAATGAAATACTTCTGAATTTCCACAGGTCCTTGCACCTCCTCAAGAAGGGAGAAGATTTTTTCATAATCTAAAAAAAAAATTCAAACAGATATTAAAAATAGATCTTGCAAATGTATTTTCAATAGAGCTCAACCACAAAGAGAAGAAACAAAGCCCAGCATTTCACACTTCAACATCTGCTATAAGACTAGGAAAAAAAGCCAACGTCAGCTCTCTGTACAGAAAGCAGTTGATACCAATAACTTGAAGTGATACTGAAGATCTAGTATTTACGTGTGGCACTCAAGAAGTAGGTTCTGTTTAAGAGTGGCAGCTAGAAGCATCTGGCCTCAGAAAATAGAGGCTAAGTGTGCTCAGCAGAGAAGCTTCCTATTTCCACGAACACAGTGCCATCATTAACAGTTAATATACACAAAGGGCCACAACATCCTGTTTTAACCTAGAGCTATCATTTCTGGAAGCAGAGGTTAGGACCAGTCGTCTTAAAAGACAAATTATTAATGCTTAGTCTGAGCACTATTAATATCGCTGTCTTACTGTACAAAGTAAATACATGCACTACAAAAGAATGAATTGGACACACTAGAGAAAAATGAAAAAATATCATGGTTTCAATATTTTCCCTATCTTAGCCCAAAATGAAGCTATTTATGCTGCTATGACTAAGAGTCCGCTTAGAGCACTGCGGCAGTTAAAGAACGAGGACGTGCGGTGAGAAGTTTGAATTCATGTACACATTTAACACACAGTGCTGGTAGCTTCTTTCTTTGATGACTGCCTGAACTCTGAAGCAAGACAGATGACTCATACTGCACATACTACTATTTTATTCCTTATCACCATTTACTGGACATGAATTTGGTGCAAGATTAGACTAGCTCACTTCGCAAAACAGGAAGCAAACACACAACCAAGTAGGATGTTTTCATTATCATTAAAATAAAATTCCTGTGCAGCATAAAAATGGTTTCCTTCCAAACTAGGTCTGCCACAGTGTTTCATTGAGGCATATAATCACTAAGTTTTGGGAGAAGAACATGAGATCAGAAAGACAGCAGAGCCGGAAAAACTCCATCATACTAATTATTATCTTTATGGCATTTGACAAAGTATTAGAAAAAAATTCATTGGTTTCATTTGTAGAAATAATTCACTCAGACACAAGACCACTTTAGGGATATCTACGGTTCAAGAAAAATGGAAAAATTATTCCTATGGGCATAATTTATATATGCCTAGGCATAATCATGTACACCTAAAGCATATCTATTAGTTGGCCTCTCTGGCTAGTACTCTGTGTTTGTTCCTGTATGCAGGTACAGGCGCAACACATAACAACAGCTGAGGTGGCAAGTTACTTTTCCTTGGAACATTTCAAGTGTGTTACCGTTATTGACCGTTTTAGGAAAAGAGAAGAAAGTGATTTTTAGTCTTCAGTTCTTAAGAGTTTACGCAACAATATTCCATCGCTAATTTTACTGTCTTCCTAAATAATAAACTACTACAGTACTATTAACTCTGAGATTCCCTTTCCAGCACGTTCCAAGACGCACCCCTGTAGCTACACATGCCTTTGCCCACCCAAAGGAAGTTTTGAAGGACGCAGAGCAACAAAGCGCATCGTGCACATACAAAGAGTAGCGCAATATAAAGGAAAGTCTAAAGAGAGGCATTGCTGAGCTCTTTGAAGTACCCTTTCAATACTGAAACACAGACTTTCTTTAGATGGTCAGTAACACCTTTGTAGAGCTACAAAGATAAAACCTTTGAAAGCTGCTTTACAGGGTACCTTTTATACCAGTCAACCTATGTCCAAGGGCAAATAAGGTCGCTTGGCACTTGCCCTCCCAAATACTAGCTTCTAAGACTTCAACTCACCTGCTCTCCTCGCAAGAACTTTTCTCCTTTCTTGTTCCTCCATTGCTCACATGCAACCCGAAATAATTCAAAATCTAAGTTGTGTATGTATTTTAAAAATAGCTCCATATAATATCAACAGTCTTCTGTATCCCTAGCCCGCTTTTAATACACTGACAAGGTTTAAGAACTTACTTCTTCCAGGTTTGCGAACCTCCTTCATCACTTTAATCTTGATATCAGCATTGCTTCCCTCCAACATCGTCGGTGTTATTTTCAATGAGTTTGGCACAGATCCAGAAGCAGACTCCACAACCCGTTTTTGGTCATCTCCGGACACACTGTAATTTAGAGGCCCTCGAACAAGTGCATTGGTGCCAGGTTTATGATCCAACCCATCTTCACTTAAACAATTGAACTCATCAGGTAGAGAATCTAAGTCATTGGGTAACATTTCATCCTCTCCCATAACAGCGGGAACCGAAGGAGCCATTTGCACAGGTAAGCCATCAATTTGCTTTTCCACTGATTGACAGTTTTCTGCTTTCTTCTCTCCATTGCCGTCTTGGACAATACTGCTATTGATATCTGCAAATTAAAAAGATGCATCTTATTAGTGAAAAACAACAACAACAAAAAAAAAAAAACACCCTGCACCCTTTCTTGTGGAACAAGAAAGAGCCGATCTTGTTGATCGGCCTTGTACGTGCCGATCTGAAAGCACTGAATAAATCTCTTCAATACTTTAACCTGTGAAGCGACCCAGGAAATACTTTCCTTTGGAATGTTACCATCTCACATCACTGTCGTGAAGGTGTCATTTCCCATACTGCTATTTCAGTGTTACAATTTCTCACTAAACTAATGCTTTCCTTTCTTCCCCCCACCCCCTCCAACTCTAGCAAAGAAAGCTTTCTTCTGATTCTATTTGCTGGAACAGGTTAGTAAGAAAATTAGGTTTTATGAGAAATGAAAACATAACCTTATTTTACCTTTCCTATCCTACCTTCCCCTCCCCCAAACTATAGAATAAGCAAATGAAAACTAAAAGCTGATCTAAAATCCTTACAACCTGCCAAAGTATCTCGGTGAAAGGCTTCAAGCTTTCTCTCCCCCCACCCTGAATTGGTTTTGCGACAAAATTGCTTTTCATTCAAGACTTCATCAGCTATAACAGCAGCCTGCTCATCCAGGCCAACAAAAGAGAAACTCAGTCCTAATTAACACTAGTTAGAGCATACAAACGCCGACATAATCTTTTGAATTAACTTAAAAAGAAAAAGGATAGTTTTTTTGCACACGCATTTCCCTTTGTGACCATACAGACTGCTGTACTACAATTCAATATACCTTTATTTGCCGGGATGCCTTTGAGGTTCAGGTATGATAGGGATCCAGAAGCAGAGGGCGGCCCTTTCCCACCAACATGATTTGTTACAACAGGCGGTGACTGTGGTCGTCTCAACAGTGGGGACATACTACGCCTCCTCTTTAGTGATGCTGGAGTATTGAGCTCTCCAGGACGCTTTACCTTATTCTGAGGCCCAGTGACAAATTCATCTGCCTCATCTATCATCATACCCTGAAAAGAAAATTGTTTCTATCAGTAAAAAAACAGAATTTGAAACCATTTTATCAGTTCATTACTGGAGCAAGTCTCTCCATGTCACAATTCAGGGGGTTTTCAAAACCCTTTACAGCTCTCAGAATACAGACACGTTTCACGTGCACTGTAACCAGAGACTGACCAGCGCCACTCTGTAAATCAACGCAATTCTTTACACATTTCTTAGACCACGTAAAAAATACCACTCCTTTCCGCATAGTACAGAAGAGCTGTACTGGTTAAGAATACACCGCAGTCGGATAAGAAATTCTACTCATGAATAAAATATTTCAAGTCATGTTAAGAGTAACTATACAGCAGATAGCATGACTCTTCCCTACCTTCTTATCCTGTTTAAAAGGATTGCCAAATGTATGAAGCCTTTTCGGTTGATCTGGATCAATCTCCCGGAGGGGCGACGGCATCATTTTCAGGTATTCCTGGTAATTTCCCATTTGAGCAACAGGGACACTATGAAGGCAGTCTGCAGCAGAACAGGAGATCTTTATTTAGTCTGCTTTAAAACTAGGGCAATACAAACTTCACGCACACGCTTCAGTTACAGGTGTTAGCATTTAAGAACCAGAAATGACTATTTCTTTCCACTATGGAGAAAGAGCTGAAGATTACAATTTTAGAAATCAGGCTAACAAGAGCGAAGCTTAATTTGCACAGGAAGAATGAGAAATAAGCAAGTTTAATCTCTATTCTAACAACTGTATCTTAGACCTAACGAGGGCTAACTGGAAATAAGCCTCCCTCTGCTTAAGCTACCGTCACTACCAATGCATCTGCCTACTGTATCTTAGCATATGGAATTGCGCTCTCACGAAACTTGCTTTAAAATTCAAAGCAAGTATGATATTTTCCATGACAGAAGGCAAAAAATTTCTTTCTGCCCTCTCGACAGCCAAGAGAGGCTGAACACCCCAACAAACGATGCAAAGCTCACTTCCTTTCCCACAACCACAGGGCCGAAAACACCGCTTCAGCGAATAACCAAACAGCTGTACTCTTTCTAAACTGTTAAAGGACGGTGACTACTTACCCTCATCCTGCCCCAAGATAAGCCTGTGTGTTTTCAGAAGATTGGTTCTCATTCTAGTTAGCTGGTCTAGAAGACTGCGACGAGGAATATCGTAAGCGTTTCTGAATGCCTGCGGCTTTAAATCCTAGTTTTAAAACAAAATGAACAACTTTCAGTTAACTCACCAATTCTCATGCAGAGAAATTCCTCTGAATATCGTAATAATGTTAATTATTTAATAATTATTTTGAAGTTACTGCAGATGTTTGTAACTGGATACAGCAGATCCCATGTCTGTTACAGTCTTTTCAGCAAGGCCCTAGCACCGTCAGCTCCATTAAACCTAAGCATGTTAATTCCTGGACTAGCAACACTTAAATGCCTCTACAAGAGGCAGCTAAACATAATCACCTTTGTTTACTACTATGGGGTTTTCAAACAGTGTCCGAGATGCATATGCAAAAGATTGCATTTACTCTCCTATTTGTGTCTATTCTTCACTTGTCACAATTCAGAGTAAATACTTGCTTCCTTTTTCTACATGAAGTCTATAAAAATTACCCATTAAAAATGGATCAGATAACTGCTTAACCATGCAAGATTACTTTGGTGTTTACCTTGTTTAAGAGTCCTATGTGGAAGCCAGCAAATTCTTTAGCATTCATTTCTGCCAGTCTCAGTGGTGATTCCCCAGTGATCCCTTGCAGCAGTTGCTTAAAATCCCTACTGTGCACCAAGGAGAGGCCACTGGAGTGATTTTTCACTTTTATTCCAATTTCTTGTGGAACTTTCTTACCCACTGAACCTATAATCCGTTCCGACTCTATTTTTGTCTAAAATGGAATCACAGCGTGAGTTAAAGAATCAGCAAGCATTGCAGATCTCAAGTAGTAAACACTCAGTACATCAACAGACTAAAACTATAAACGTGGCTCCCAGATACTCAAGAAATGGGAGAACTACCTATCCAGGGATATATTAGAGTCTAAAGAAGAAAAAAATCCTGATGTGCTAGCTTAATGAAAAAATATTTAGCCAGTGTATCTAGTTTTAACGGCCAGCAGGAGGTCTGTGAATATTGCAGCAAAATCGGCAAAGTCTGTAACTTTCTTTTTGTGCCCCTGAAGACTCCTCTTTAAAGAGAAAGAAAGAAAAAAAAAAAAAAACCGCTAACTGAGGATTGGATTTACTAGTTAACAAGTGTATGCATCCATCTGTAAGACTGTATTTAGCGTTAAGTATATTCAATGTAAGATTTTCAGTCGCTTGCAATACCTTCCAAAAAAATACCCCAAAAACCAAATCAAAAAAAAAAAAAAACACCCCAGACCGGAATGATTGCAACCCACTTCCCCCAAATCTCATCCTCTGCAGGGTTTGCTTCATCATCTATGGGAAACTCTGATTTGAAGGACATCAGGAACACACCAGAATTCTGGAACTGCATGCCCCTATATGGCAGCTTATAATGCATGCGACACATTTAAACTGTTTCATGCACTGAGAATGTCTGTGAACACCACAGTAGCCATCTTGAACCATTCTAACTCTGTACTGCAGATAAATAATAAAAATTTGCATACCATTAAGCTATCGAAATACCACAGGAAGTTTTACATCTAACAGATGCTCAGTCATGTAAGAGGCTTTTTGAGCATTTGTATTTTGTGCATTCTTTAAGGCAGAGGATTTGTCCTTTGTAATTTTTAAAGGCTGCACTGCTTCCCCACTGACTTCCAGATATTAAACTACTCTTCAAGAACTACTCATGCTAAGGAGGCATGGCTTTCAGGCAGTTATACCTGAAAAGGCATTCTTGACAAAGAGAAAAGATATGCCAGACTATTTCCCATCAGGTCACATTTAACACATACAAAGGATTTGACCTGAAGGAAGCAAGAAGCTCAAATATAAAACTCTTAACTAGGATCTTATTCCCCCTTGGAAAGGAAGGTACACTTTTTTTTTTTTTTTTTTTTTTAAAAGAATGTACACCTTGCCAAGTCACCCGTGGAAATAAACATGAAACTGAGAATAAGCCTCTGACTTAAACTGTGATGAATATTGGAAAGAGCAGCCACAAATCCAATTACCGATAATCTTTGGAGTTTAAAAGGTCTAGTAGATGTTTAAAGCGTAACGGAAGAGGTCTCCTTCTCGCTCCCCTCCACCCCTTACAGAAAGCCCAATCACCGGTCTAGAACCGATCTGGATTCATCCATATTTGCAGTGGAAATGGTCACCAGTCTTCAATTATAATATTTGCAGTACACCCATATGAACTCCCACAGGGATTAACTGCTTTATAATGAGATTACCACAAACTAAATAATCAACGCACTTCTAATTGCAAAGGTTTTATCAATACTACCTGTTGGCTGAGTTTTTTAAGGTAAGAGATAACACTGTAACTAAGTCCACAATCTAAATTATCTGATATCAGATTTGGAGCTCCCATCATCCTTAGGGCTTTCTTTAATGGCTATAAGGAAAACAAAATACACAATAGTAAGAGAGTAAGTCTTTAAAAAAAAAGTTTTATAAGATCAATTACAGGAAGCTAAGGCACATGGATTAGTGCTCTAGCTTTTCCACTTTTGGCAACTAAAATTCACGTCTATTCAGATAACATGTGACATGAGTTTGGTAGTCTAACTAGCTTGCAACGGACATCATTATGCCACATTACCAAGACACCACACACCGTGGTGCCACTGGCAATTCCACTCAAAGGCTCAGTACCAGAATAGCCGGGATGATGCAAGTCCATATTGAGGTGCATTGTCCAAGCTACATGTAAAAGCTGACACAGTGCCTCCCCCACCCGTTTTCTGGCCCAGCCAGTTCTCTTAGCATCAGCTTCCCAAGTTCTAGCAGTTCACCCACATTAACACTAAGTAAACCCGCATTTTCCTTACCAAGCTACAAAAATAATGCCAAATTTGGTTTCTCTGAACAATCTCAAGTACATTAAATCAAGGCTTATTAAATATTTAATGAACTGAAAACACGTTAAATATCTTAATGTAGTTACTATTGCTAAATATTATTAAAGGTATTTATTTCTTAAATGCGTTAAACCTAATCTACATACCTCTGCCAAGCAAAAAGTTTGCTACCTAAAATTTCATCGTAATTATGTAAGCAAAATTTACTAGAAAGAAGTATAGTGCACTGGGCTCTGGTTGCACTAGCCATCGTTATACCCGGGAACAAGAAATGAGAAAAGAAACATACCAGTAGGTAGTAAGGAGGCATTGTTTTTAAGTAGTTGTCAAAAGCCTGTCGCCACTTCAGATTTGGTTTAAGTTTGTGAACCTTAAACAAGTCATCTGCAACAAGGAAAACAACAAAACAGGGTTTCATTTATCTAGTCTCAGACCATTAGCGCTATTCAAAATTCAAGGTGCCACGTTTCCCCCCTTTTCTTCCCACTCCTTCATCTCCTAATGGGGCTTCCCCACAAAAAACTGTCCTTAACCTTAGGTTTGAAGAGTGTTGAATCCCCAGTCCTAGCTGCAGTAGATACTCTGGAACGATTCCTCGTTTCAGGCAAACTTTCAAGGTATGCCAGACTCCTCATTATAGTAAGCTTACAAGGTCTGCCAGAATCTTAAATACTGCACACAGCTACTAGTAACGTGGAAGGTGTAACAGATCCACCTGCTAGAGGGTTTTTAACCTCCCTCAGCGCTCTTATGCATCATCATGGACTCTCTGCATCTGACTAAACCAAACAACATTCATTTGGTCCAATTTCCATTTTCAAAATAGCTTTTGTTCAACCTGTATGATGAATTCGATCCTTGCTTCCAATAAAAATATCAGTAGGTATCAGAGGGGAGGAAAAGAAAAGAGAGCAAAAAAAAAAAAGAGAGAGAGCAGGGAATCCTTATGGCGAGCTTTGCTGGACTCCGCTGGTAACAGCGGCAGCTGTTCCTGGCAGAGGAGGAGTATGCCTCCAGCCCCACCGCCTACCTCTTGCCAGAGCAGCAAACTCTCCCACGGATGCAGACAAGAGACTGTAATTAGCTACACAGACTGTTTGATGCCGTTTACAAAAAGGGCAACCAGACACATTACTTTCTTTGGACACTGTTTTGGAAACACCTTGCTCACACTAGACGTGTGCCTATCCCTGTTCAGGAGTCACTGACTTGGAGCATGTACCTATTTGCTACGTACACTACAAACTGTAACAGCGATCTCCAAACATCAGAAGTGAACATGGCCTCCTGCAGTTTATCTTTTGAGATTATAATTTGTCAGTTGGGATCAAGTGTCTTCTTAGTAGGCCTGTAATATGCTGGCAAAGGAAGGCTAGTGGAAGTATATACAGGACTGGAGAAAGGGAGGTCCAAAAACTAACTGAGGAGAGCTGCAGGAGGAGACAGGGACATGGGGACATGTACAGAAGAGGGTGAGAGAAAGACAGATGCAGCAAGGAAACTGTTTTCTCCAGATTGAGCTTTCAGGAAGATATATTTGGAGAAGAAAATTTGACTTGCATAGTATTCTGCATAAATAGAACAGATATTAAGATACGATTTTCCAAGTTCTCATTGTCAAACCACATTTAATTACAGGTATTTTCCAATCTAAATGAATTCCATATCACATACAGAAACTACTCTACAGCTGCTCTAATTATTCTCTTTCTGGCCTGAAGGAAGCGGGGTGGAGCTTGACAAGACAAGCCAGAACTCCATTTCTCAATCTCAATATACCGCATGCTTAGTGCTATTATCCAGGAGAACCTGTGATAATATTCTGACACATGGCAAATGTAAAATAATATCCATTCTTATCTTATAAGCCTATTAGCTTTTTGTAGCAAAATGGAAGTTAAACTATACACCCCTCTCCCAAAAGTCCATGAAAAAAACACTAAAACCCTGCAAAGTGTTGTTATAATATGCGCTAATACTTTAAAGTCTGTAAGTCGGTTATGAGTATAGCTTAAAACTCAGACTCCGTATCATCCATTTTTTACTGTCTGATTTCTTACACTGACACAACCCCGCAAGTCTGACAGGGCAGCCATTCTTAGGCATAGACGTTCACAAAACGTACTGGTTCAGCTAGCCCTAACGCTTGACCCGCAGCATGGCTGTGGCCTGAGAAGTCAGCCGCAGAAGCGCCTCTCTGATCTCTGCTATCCAGAAAAAGAAGTTCTGACATGTAAGTAGAACTTCAGCAAAGATCCATCCTATTTACAATGAGAGCCTGCCAGCAGCATGAACTCACTGCAAGAACTCCTACCTTCTAGAAGGAAGAAAGTCACAGTGGTAAACATAACTACAAGTTTTAAGGAAAGCATCACCAGCAACATCTTACCTGCCTCTGTTGCAAGAGTTCAAGACAGTTAGGCACTTTTTTTTCCAGCAGAATGCAACACAGGCACTTGAAATGTACTTTTTCCACTGTGCCCTGGGCTGCATGTGAGCGTTTATATACGTAGGCAAACAACTGATAACTCAGTTAACTATTTCTTTTATAGATTAAATTCAAGACCTTTGTAAATAAAATTCAAAACTATTGAAAGAATCCTTTGAGAAAATAGTTTTAGTCCAGCCTATTGATTTCCACATGCTATTCTCGGCATAGTCCAAAAATCACTTAATACAAAATTCTTTTCACTTCTGCTAAACTCAAAGGGAGCCAAAAGCACTGGATAATTTGGAAGATGGTATCAGAAGCCACGAGGAAAGAGCCACAAGCTGTAACAATTCAAGAGAATATAGGTAAAACTACAGAAAGATCAGTTAATTTAATCTGTGTGTGCCACAAATAGTCTTCACCCACAACCCACCAAATTGTGACAAAGAAGATACTAATACACATCTTTAATACTCTGTACCGCCTTAGGGGGCTTGATGTACTTTCAATCTTGGTGAACAGGGTAAAGAACGAAACAAAAACAAACAACAGCAACAAAAACAGGCAAGCTTAATAGTTTCGTTAAGCTGATTACCAAAGTAGCTCATGTGACAAAAGACTAGTTCAGAACAACAGGTTGTATCGTGTAGCGCAAACTTAAAACTTAACCTTTTTTTTTTTTTTTTTTTTTTAAAATCACCACCCACATAAAATTCCACCTTAACAAGTACAACGCTATTTCCTGCCCATTCCTATAATTCTCTTAGCTTTCCAATGCCTCTACGCTAATAGATAAGCTCCTTCATTTTGAGAAGACACTCATCACTTTACATTCAGAGAAAGTAATATTTTTGGCTAGATTGTCTGCAGGGAAAGATAAGGAGCTACAAGGTAAAAGAGCATCCAGCTACCAAAAAGGTAGTGCATTATTCTCTTCTTCCATTGGTACAAAGTATTTGGTCCCCCCACTCCCAGTGCAATAGCACATTATGCTTACATTTGTGAGAATGACAGCCCTTGGTTTCCAAAATATAAAACCATTATTTATAGGCTTTCTCCAGGAGCCTATAAAAACATCAAGGAAGCTGTCCACGTTGCAGTCCTTCATGGGCAGACCTCTTCTAAACGCTCATTCGTCTGCCTATTTAGTCCCATGGAGAAAGGCTATTAACCACCTCATGGTATTCGCATCATTGCTATTTCACCACTGCTTCTGCTGATACTCCCAGTGAGTAAGCCCAAACTCTGTCCATCAGTGCCTGCACTTTCACTAATACTCCTAGGAAGATCAGTCAAAAAAACATCTTAGGAAAGGCAGCAGCACTCAGCAGCACGCTCATCTTCACTAAGCTCTAGCTCTAAACCCTCGTTTGACTTCTCCTGTATGAATCTGGCTGTACAATTGTTTTGAAACAGAAAAATATCTTAAGAGTATAATGGCTTTGCTAATATCAAAGACAACAGTCCTCCAAGAAGAAATTTCTATAATCCCTAGGTGACATACTCAGCATCGAAGTACATCCTCATTCACCTGTGAAAAGCACCACTGCACCCCTATCTCCTCAGTTCTCAGAGCATGCCACTACTGCAAACAAGTCACGATGGCTCTCTCTAGTCTTCCTTAGTAGTTGAAAGAGAAGGAGCAGTTTAGCTGCAACAGCACTTTCCACGTAATCTGTCTTCTCTGTAAAAGAGCTAGAGACCAGAGTCTTGTCAGCCAACCTCTCCCCCACAGTGCATGGGTCAGGATAACAATGAACTGTGTAGCCGCACTGTTTTATGAACAGCCATGTTAAGCGGCTCCTTACAAAGCTTCAGATTCTAAGAGCAGATCCATGACGTTACATGCTATAGCATTCCCAAATCCACTCTTGCAGAAACTGAGAAATCAATCACTCGATCTATAGGATGTGGTACAATTTACATCCTTCAGTTGTGGACCACTACAGCTGTTTCAGTTCACTCAAGCAAGCATCACCGGAAGGCTTCCTCATGCATGCCTATCCTGTCTGTCTTTTAGGGCTGTCTCTTACATTATTTTCCAAAAATAGGATCTATAGTCCTTCTGCTCAGGAATGCAGAAGGAATATAGAAATGCAGGAAACTTAATCATCTTGCTCTCTGCTTATAATGCTTGAACACACGTAAGCCACTTGGTAAGAGAGTTGAACGCTCACAGAATGGTTCAGAAAACTGTACGGTACAAACGAAACAGTTGCAGGGCATTTTGGGTTTATTCCTTCAACAGAAGGAAGGGAAAAATATCATCCACGGTACTATCCCTAGGTAAGTCCCACTCTTCAAATACAATATTCTACCGTTATGGCAGCAGCCACTAGAACCTTGTTGATGGAACAGTATGGGTGGTAGTGGCTGCACAGAGCAGACTTCGCTCCTGCGCTTGGGAAGTTCTCACATCCTTTTTAATGGGGTGAGAGCAGGGAAAGATTGGTTTTGTACACTCAAGTCCTTGACTGAAACATCACTATCCATTATTGCTATGTATCAAGCTTATTATAGTCGTAGCCATTTTCTGCATTGGTAAGTAGAAAAGCGGCCAGATCTGCTTTTAGATTTAATGTATATTCTACAGAATTTAATTCCACCATGCCTTAGAGAGCAAGGATTAGAAAAGTCCCAGAAAAAAGATCTGACTGTAACCCTTTTGTGTATCTGTTTGTGTTAACAATACGGAATACACAGTATTTGTATTCTAGAGAAAACATCCAGTTTACAACTCAAACAGCACGGAAGCTTCACATTCTCCTTTAAACAGACCTAAATTTCTGACGATGTGGGATACCAGGTAGTTGCGAGTGAACTGCAGAACAGCACTACCAATATTGAAGAGGAGCCTTTGTCCATAAAGCAGGAAGAGCTTTAGATCCCTGCAAAAAAAGGCAGGGGGAGGACGTGGATTGCCAGGAAAGACACGGCAGAACCGCAAACGCCAGCATCAAAAGCACACCAAAACGAACAGGGAAATTCACTTGGTATCAAAGACGACGACTTCACTAGTGGATTTGCAGCAGTAGCTCAGCAGCAGGCTCACAGAAACCATAATTTAGTCTAAAAGTAGGATACTTGCACACTTTGGGACAATTATTAGGCTGTGTGGATGATTATACAAGACAAATTCATATTACCAACAAGCATAAATTTTCTTTTTTGATTATGGCCAGGATTATGAGAAAGCACTCCTGAATTGTTTTTCCTAGAACTGAATGCAACAGTCTTGTGTAAGATATAGTGAGAGTCAATGTTAATTAATTCTCTTATATCTTCACTGTTATTCTGTATCACTAAGCACACCCACAGAAAACAAAAAAGCCCTGCAGCAGCCCTGCAGCATCTACAGCTAAAAGGTTTACTACCACCCATAAACCTACTCTCTCTGCAGTTATCTTTTTGCCATGGGAACCAGAACCCTTACAGCCACAATCATTACGGCACCTATTCACGCAGCACCTTTCCGTACTGTCTTTCCTGTAGAAAGCAAGTTCATTATGGGAATGAAAGACACAGGTCCTTTGGGCAGGGAAGAAACGTGGGCTGCTTCATTGCTGTTTCGCTTTACTACTCTGAACTGCATCAGGGAATTTCCCTTTTCCCAACACCCATAAGAAACCCTGCATCTGATCTTCCAGTCAAAAATTAGCTGCTGCAAGAGCAACTACAGAACCTGGATACACCACACCCTAAATGAGGGAAAAGAATGGAGGTTGAAGCTTACTCCAGGTTAAGGAAGAGGCTACGTGTCTAGGAGGTGAACAGCATCAAACATGCACTGGAAGCAGGTAGCTCTCCTCCTCTGCTGGAGAGAAAAAAAGGGAGAGGGGGTATGAAAATCCTCTCCTCCCAAAGTATATTAAAGAGTTTGCAACATTCTCTACTCTCTGATCTCCATTATTTTATAATGTCTCAAACTAAGGCACAAGACTAGCCGTTATTGTTTTTTTTTTTTTTTTTTCTCCATTCTGAGGTAGTTATATCAGCAGACTAACGTAAATTTATTACCTACCTAACAACGGAAGTAAAACAGGATAGTTGTAAGGCATCACAAAGAGGTTTACACAGGTTAAAGTAGTGCTTGCTTTTAAATACCCGAACGGATGGCCAAGTTCGCTGTATTTTCCGCTGCTGCTCACAAATACCTGATAAAGAATAAAAGGTATCACTGTATTGTAAGAACAGAGAATATTAAGCACAGAGCATTTAAAATTAAAATCAATCCGAATCCAAGTCCATTAAAACAACAGATTATCAAGAACCGCCAAGCTGGAGGTTGCACACACCAAAGTGAGCATGCACTTACACTCCTCGGTCATAAAACTCAGACATGCAACATTTAGTATACCCCCAGTGTGGAACTGCTCTTCACAGTATAATCTTTAGTGAGCCTATTTTCAAGTGATGCTCTGAATAGCTTTCTAACTATTTAAAACAGGTTAAAGGACACCTGTTGAAGGTATGTTAAAAAAGCAATCCATTTAAAATTAGTCCTCTGACTCGCATATAAAATAGTACAACTAAAATTTACAATATTGATAAATCAAAAAATTTAGAACTTTTTAAACATACACATTTCAAACAAATATTCAAGAAATTTCTCTTAATTATGCAAAATGTCAACATTCTTGATTTTGATTTTTTTTTAAATTAGGCATAGGAATATTAACCTTGGGAAAAAAGTATTCTCTATTTGCAAACAAGGATTTCAACAGGATGAAGGTGGTACATATTCTCATTGGGACACTCAAAATAATCCATATTTAACCAAAAATAGTTTTTGTAAGAAAATAAACCTTAGAGTAAAAAGGAATTTTTTTCCCCTCTGTTTTTTTCCAGGCATTTTTTACTTGGATGGATTTGCTAAATGGTGTCTACGATAATTAGCCTATTTCTCTAGTTTGTAAGGGTCTGGTATGCAGCTGGGAAAATAAAAGCCATTTTTGAAAGAGAGCAGAGAAATTTAAAAAAACTGAGATTGTTTGGAGGACTTAGGCAAATAATATACCTACGAATGTATTAAAGACATTTGGGCAATTAACTTGTTAAAAGTAACTTCAATTTCTCTTCTAAAAACGGTTTTTATATTTGCAGTTAAGTTTTAATATTTATTGGAAGTGGGATGGAAATAAAAATAAAGAGACACACACTTCACAAACCCTTTCCAGATTACACTAACCAAACTCCTGGTGTACCTATTGAGCTATCCTTTACAGGAATACCACAGGGAAGGTAATTAGAAGCTTTGTTTTATAGAAGATGCAGAAACAAGTCACTCTTCCAAAACCACTGAAGGAGTGTGCGGCAAAGGATTGCAACAACAGAACACTGACGTCTTCAAGGCCAAGCTAGTTGCCAGTCTAGTCAACAAGATAACAGCTTCCATCCAGTTCCTACTAGTAGCTTCAACCACCTAGTGGAAATTGTTACCTAATCAATATCTACAGGTGTGACGGAAACTAGTGCTAGTTTTTCCTGTAAGCAAACGGAAGCCTGCAAGAGAATTTCAATTTAGCCAAAAATGCAGCCCCGGGGACACATTTCTTAGCAAAAGGTGATGGGACCTAAAAACAGAATTAAACAAACTTACAAAGCCTATAGAGACACCTCCTTTCTAATAGAATTACCAGAAGTTAGAATGCTGTTAACTGACACCATGACATGTTTCTTCTCATCAGCCACAGCGTCTGACATCAGACCCTTGCTCCGGAAGCGTACAAAGTCTAAGGTGCTGCTACTTTATGATACTTCTAGAATCAAGTAAAGGTCAAGTACCTGCCAGCAGGTATGGGGAGACTTCCGTTCCAAGATGTATTGCGTTAAGGGTGAAGGCTCTAGCTCATACTTGTCAAAAGGAAGCTTGTCTATTACCATTGGTTCACAATCAACACAGGAGAACCTCACAACGGGGTGAGCTGTGCGTGGAGGCTAAAAGGAAGGGGAAAAACATAACACATCAATTGTTCAATATTAACAGTGAACAAGCCAACCCTCTTTATTTGAGAGGGAGGGAGGGAGGGAGGGAGGGAGAGAGAGAGAGAGAGAAAGGGGCAGAGAGAAAGAGAGACGCTCATAAGCATACATTTAACAATCCTGTGAGCCTAAACTCTCAGTTTCCATAATTTCCTTTAAAAATAAAAATAGGGCATAAGCTCCTACACTGTGATATCAATTATCTAAATATTTCTCTAACTTAAAGAAAAACAACAACATTGGTACACACATTCTTCCCATCAAGAGAAAAATATGGTTAATATTTAACTATTTATCTCTATATTTAAAAGCCTCGTTAGTCAATCCGTAATATGACAAATGATTTAAAGAAAACTTCAGCTCTGCCTCCCAGCTTGATGCTCACAGAACTATACATGTGAATTTGTGCTCACTTCATGAAGAATATTGCAAGATACTCCCTGCTGAGTTTGATTTTTTTCCCTCCTGAATCATGGTCGGGGGGGGGGGGGGGGGGAGGGATTGTGAGGAAGGGTACCTTGAGCACTTGCAAAGTGCAGAAACGGAATATGCCTGACAGGAAAGAAATATTTAGAAAGGCTATTAAGACATGCCAAAAGCATGACCATTTCAGAAGGAAAGGGAGAAATGAATGCTGTTCTCTCCTCATTTTCCAAATGATGCAAATCTTCCCTTACAGTTTTAATTCTTCCCGCCAGTGAAAAGAGTCCATATACAAAGTACTGCTAAACAGACAAACACAGTGGATTTTCTATCCTCCTGAATAAAAATCCTCCTTGCTCCATCTGAATACCTTTTATTAAGCTTCTGATTAAAATTTAAAAGGCTCACTATGACCTGTGGTATAAGAATTTAAAAGCTTATAAAACTGAACGGTAAAAACTGTTTACCAAAATAGCTCACCAGATACATGGCAGTAACCTTTTCACATCCAAAATGTATCACAGCATAGGATATCTACATTAGATTATAGTATCCTGTGTTAACAACAGTTTGAACTGCTCCTTTCAAGCAAAGTTAGATCATATTGCTAAACAGAGAGTCAAAGATTACGTTATTATTCATTTTCAGTTGGTTTATTAGACACAATTCTTTTTTCCAGTTCTAATTTCACTTACCAGTGTTGGTGAATTCTGATCAGGCCAAAAAGATTCTGGGATTGGCCAATGTCCAACAGGAACACCAGTCTTAGGGTTAGGCCGTACATAAATGAGCTTATGACAACTATGCCACGGTTGAGAAGTAAATGAATTGATGGGCCTGGATGAATCAACAAGTCCATCTAAAATTTAAACAAAGCAAAATAACAACAAAAAAAGAAAGCAAATAACAACAGGGCACCCATTTGTTTCCCAGCAAAACTTCTCTGTTAGCAACCAATGTGTTCCGTTACATTTTTTTTTCAAAGACGTACAGGTCTTTGCATCAGTGACTGGAAAAGCTAAATATCATCGTGTAAAACAGAATCATCTGAGAAACAATGATAATCTTTGCCCGCTTCTACCCTCCCGCATCTGTGGCACAGCAGTTAGATAATTAGCCCAGTAAGGCATACTCACATATTGTGGAAAAAGTGTTTTCTTAAGTTCAGTACTTAAGCTTTGTGGAAGAGTCAGATGCAGTTTGCAGAAGCAGTTTTTGTCACATTAGTTAATAAGAATGTCACAGTTCACAAACCCTGCTATCTAATGCAAAGAGCGCTGTTCTCTGCCAGTTCACTGTATGCACCAACACACATTCCTCTTCACGATGAGGGGAGGGCAGGTTTGTAGCAATACAGAATTTTAGAATTGGCTTCAGAACTCTGTTCTTCAGGGCAAACGGCACAGCAAAGATAACCCATTTAAAGAATCTTTTTCTTTTATAAACATTTTACACTACTAATTTGTCCTGCTTTAGAGACAGCTAGGCAATACTATGCAAAATGCCTTTCAGTATAGTTCTCTGCATTATATACACAACAATCTTTATAGCTTTGGTAAGTCCCATCAAATTTATCTCTAGTTTAGAACTCCCTTGATTCACATAAAGATGGAAACCCTCAACATTTTTGTACACTCGTATCCACAGTATGTCATCATGTAAATGTGACAAGAGGTTTAAGAAAAAAAAAAAAAAAAGAAAAAGAAAAAGAAAAACCACCCAATTCCACCAGCTGTTTTACCACGTAGGTGAACATTTGTACCAACAGAAACCAGGGACTTTGCTAAGGTGCCAGCCTGCATGCACTGCATTAGAGGCAAACCCTAAGCATACGTCCAAGAAAATGACATTCATGTAAGTAAAAGGAGGAGGAAAAAAAATAAGGCAAGAAAAAGGTGATTAAAAATGAAAGCAAGGATAAAACTGACTGTGCTAGGATGCTCAGAGGAACCTAAAAGCTATTACACTTCTAACATTCCAGGAATGCCCTCATTTTCTAAACATGAACTGGTCAGCTCGCTCTCTCTCCTTCATTTCAGTCGCAAAATTCTGCAAATCTAAAAAAAACCGTTCCACGTTAAGAGTACACACTTTTTCCCCTATTAGGCATTTTACTTGCAGCTAGCAAAATAATTCCTTGTTCTTTGAGCATATTTTTTCACTTGCCGCTAAGAACATTCAATTTAAACTAACTGTTTTGTGATCAATTAGCAGAATGAAAATGCCCAGAAACTGAAAAATGATATTAGAGATGTTTAAGGACTTAAATACACTACTCCTGAATTTAATTAATTAAAAAGCAAGTTTTGACAGCACTGGAATCGGTACCATTTCCTGCAAATACTCACTCCCCCTTCTTGCTTCCTTCAGAGGCGAGAAAAAAGTGACTGGAAAGCTAGCAAGCTGGTAAAAGATCATCCATACAAACATATGCAAACATATGGCATCATTCAACTTATTGAGGATTAAACTAACACTGGTAAAAATTCAGCAAAGACAAGACTAAACAAATGCGTGCAACTCAAAGTTATGAAAAGAATATCCACAATGATTTGGGGTATTTAAATAGATTCCAGAGCTCTATCACCGAAGCACGTAAGACTTTTATATGCCTAATCACTTTTTTGGATTATATTAAACCTCTGATGCATCCTGTAAGGTACAGTGAAAAGAAGGCAGAAAGTAAATTTAAGGACTTTAGGACATCAGCATGCATACAAAACATTTCTTTTCAAGTACTACAGGAAAAAAAAAAAAAGACATAGTTACTATACCTTCTCCAATAGGAGCTGGATCTGGTCCTGACTTTTCAAAGTTAATAACAACTCCACTTTGAACTTTTTGAACTAAGGACTCTAAACATTGATTCAACATTCTTTGTGTCCGAACGCAGTAGGAACGACCTATACAAGAGATAAATTGCGCAAGGAAAATATGAAAGCAAGGTTTGGGCAATCTTAATTAAGGAATACATTTTGTTACATAATCACATTGTCAAGGCTTTCAACTTTACCTAAAATAATAGCAAACTTAGTAAAAGCCGATGTAAAACTCCAAGTACTTTTCAAATGCAAACACAACCAAGGAAAACCAAACTAGTATTTATTATCTCATGAAGTCTCATTAGTGGAAACAAGCCTTGAAGGCTATATATCAGGCTGGTCCAGACTGGGTTTATAAAGGTCCTTAAGAACCTCCGATTTCACCAGGACTTCCTAACTCATCCGCTTTCATCTCTCCAGACCTAATCAACTATAATTCAACCCTTAACATCCCCTCCCAAGTAATATTTTTTTCAAGCAACAACTTAGCAAGAATTCTGATGAAGATATAGAGGAGCAAACTCACTCCAGAATTAACTCTCTTAAAATTATATCCAGCTTATTAGCTGTGCAGCAGAATTAAGCTCTCAACGTTACCTGTCCCACTCACTCAACATTTAAATAACAAATCTCACGGCTGAGCAAAGCCAACCTCTGCAAGGACAACCTAATTCTCCAATCCCTCCTACTGCTGCATCAAGGAGATCCTCTCAAATCTAGAAATCTGAAAAAGGAATGTGGCTTATTTTAGAGTTTTCCTGTGCTACTGGAAAACCAAGCTCAAATTGCACCACAAAGATCCACACGGAACCTGACTAATCTGTACATGGCGTTTAAAGGGAGAAAAGCAAGAGGTAAAGTTGAATCAAAGAAAAAGAACATTTTAAGTCAGATACCAAATGTAAATGAGAGCCAAGTGATGTTCAGTTACCTCCTGTGACTTCACACATCTGTGTGATGGCAGATTCATCAGTAGGCACACTCCCAAGCTGCTCTGGTTCAGCAGATGCAGCTCCTGGCAAACGCAGCACTAGAGCAAACAGCCTTTGATCCCAACGAAATGGTTCTTTGGTTAGTTCACTTCCAGGCAAAGGAGAGTTCAAAGGAAGATGAAGCTAGCAAAATAAGATTTGAAGAACATTCTCAAGTATTTGACAAAGTCACCTGAAAACATAATACTCAAGTTTTTAATTACTTTGTAAGCAAGGACCTGATTTTTTTCTCCTATCCTCTAGTTCATCTGAAGTCATAGTTTGGAAACACATACGGACTATGAATTTGGTGACCACACAATGACAACACAGCCAGTTTCTTTTCTCTAAAAAATAGGTTGATGAATGAAATGGAAGTACTATTCACAGCAAAAAAATGCAATTGATAGTCATCGCAGCATAGTACCAACTTGCAAGATCATAATCTGAATGAATCTAACACAAGTTTACCTCCTCTTGAACTCCAGCCGTATTTGTCAGTTTGTTTCCATCTGTGATGGTAATTAAAATAGATGGCTCCAAAAAGAATGGATTCCTTCCCTAGAGATGAAAGCACAGGAACACTAAGAGTAATACTCAATTGTAGACTTGTATTTTTGTCATTATAAAATAAGCAGTAAGATGAGCAACCTTTCAGAACAGTCCTGTAATTTTCTTTAAACAGCTGTGGGACTATACAGAACTACCTAAATAGCGCTGCACTGCGCACTCACACACTCCCAATTATTTGCCTGAACACATTTTTTAAATTACTACTCTTTTCTCCAGTAACAGCACCAACCTCCTGTTCCCCACAAAAGCAGTACATAAACTAGTAACAGCACAGAGAACTCCAGGGTACGTTCAGGACACATGTCCTGAACGTATGTGTTTCTCTGCTGCATGTGACAGCAAAGAAAAAAATGAATCATCTTCCAAATTTTAACACACAGCTATCCAACAGAACAATGCATAAAAAATTGTAGAAAGCAAAAAGATAAATTGAACCATAAGAAAAATCACTCCATCAAAAAACACACCAAAACTAAAACGACAGTCTATAAACGGATTTGTTACCTGTCCATAGTTGTCTATTCCAGACACTAATCTATTGAGATTTAGCAAGTCAAATGATGATCTGAGTGCCTGACCAAGGGTTGTTAGTCCTGAAGCTTGCAGATTTTTCAGTTCATTCATAAATGTTGCGTGATTTTCCTTCCATCCAGCCTGAAACAGAAAACAAGAAAGCCTATTAGCTATTTTAGTAACAACCTATGAGTTGTCATTAATGAACTTGGAGCTGTCGTTAATCTCCCTCTGCATCAAAAGTATGATTATATTCCTCATTAACGTATACAGTGCATTGTTTTCTTGCTACATACACCTAATCCATGTCTTACTGCACAACTTGACGTGAAACATACAGCAAGTATACAATGGGATACTGACAAAATACACACACTATCAACTATTTGAAATAATTTACAGCTACCCACCTTCCACCATGAAAACTGCTGTAGAGGTCACGCAACTGATAGAACTATTTGGATTCAGCATGTGAACGTTTTATTAGAAGGAACTCTTAAAATAAATCCAATTTGTAAGTCAGAATAGTAGTTCCCAAAGTAAGAAAAGCAATGATAAAAGGAAGACATGAGCAGCACAGTGTTCCTGCTTCTTCCATCATTTACCCCTTTTCACCCTTCCCTCCATAAATCCAGACTAGAAGAAAAGGATGCATACGCAACATATAATACAAGAGCTGGATTCTAACAGCCAAAATTAAAAACAGGAAAAAAAAAAAAAGGGGGGGGGGGAAGCAGTAATAATGCTGATTGTCATCTTTGCTCCCCGGTCACCTCCTCTCCCTCCCCCCAGTTTCCCCAAATAGGAAGCGTTATTAGCATATAAAATAATAGAGGGCATATTTAAAGAACTATCATCAGTCATTTTCAATATATTCCATCACTACGACTTGCTTAACTTTTCCCTCTTCTTTTCCTGGGTTCATTTCATGCCTTTCAATGCATTATCAAGCATCTTCCATCACTTCTGCATTAAAAACCCCACGATTTTCTCCTAGCTTGATTCAACCCCTAGCCCCATGCTCTCTGACTACATTCTTCTGCCCTAACTTCCCACTGTAAACCTTCCTATGGAGTATTTGCAAACACCTGATGTTTGACCTAGAAAGCAGGCAAGACATACTTTCTGGTCTCCTGCTTCAAGAAAATAGGCATGCAGGCATACGACTGTCTTTTGTTCACAACTTCAGTTGGAGAGTCCTCTCACTAACTATTTCCGTTTCTTTGCTGCCACCCAAACCTTTCCAGAGCTTCTGAATGCAACTTATTACTTAATTCTTTTGGTTGCCCTGAAACCTGCATAACAGCCTCACACCTTGAGAGATGTGCCTGGATTCCTCTGCACCTGAATCTGCCGTTCAAAACCAGACGCAGTTGTAGACCAGCTGCTGGCTCTCAATTCCATGCTTTAGCAGAACTTGCTCTTTTACAGAGGAGAAAATAGGACAAATTTAGAGAAGGCCAGAGGCTTCTCTCCCACATCCCAAAGGCTAGCAGGTGGTGGGCAGAAGCCAGCAGCTGGTAGAAGGTGAAGAGAGCTGTAACACCCAGAAGTTCTGGGTGACAAGTAGTACAAGATCTGGGGGGGGGGGGGCGGAGGGGAGTATAGAAAACCTGCTCACGCATTTGTCTTGGGCCTTTGCTTTTAAACTATTAACAAAAAAAAACCCCACACACTCATGTAAGACAGAACCAAACAATTGTTTAGAGCATTTCGGTATCTTCCACCTCAAAATTTTGGAGATCAAAAAAAAAAAAAAATAGAGTTATCGTTGATAAAGCTTGCAGATAACTCAAAGGAACTGCAGAAAGAGATGAGGACAGATCAACCCTACATCAAGCAGTCCGGATCCTATGGTAAAGCAGACTAACATACACATCGAACAGATGTGATTCACGTTCCTTCTTCCTAAAAAGTCGTGTGCTTCTAGGATGGCAGGCTGCTGTAGAAAACACCGGCTTGTGGGGAATTAGGGCATGATTTAAGCTGCCCCAACCAAAACAAGCAACCCCAGATGTTCACACAGTTATCAGCCTTGCTATCACATCTCGCTGCTTGGACTGTTCTTACAGTAAGCAAGCAGTTATTCACCCAGGCTATCATCTGACAGCACCAGAGAGGTTTCCAGGCTTCACGCGGAATCCTAGTTAGGCAGACAAGGAGAATGATTTCAGACAGTCCGACTTTTCCTGGGACAACCTCTGAACAACAAATCATCCACGGGAAGTAGTTTGTCTCCTCCCTGGCTGCACTGGTGTCAGGAGCAATCACATGCTGACTATTCCACTTCGTGCGAGAATCTAGGAGGACAGGATTTTCCTGCACTTTTTTAAAAACAGTTGCATCCCACTGCCAATTTCTCGTACACTCTGTCGGCTCGGGAGATGGTAATGGAGTAGACAGCAAGTTTTGAGCCATAAACCAAGAAAAGAACGGAGCAGAAACAAAGGAAGAGTTTGACCATCCTGAACGCGAGATGTTCACCCTCTCTGCTTAGCTCTCCGGCCTAAACTAGGAGGATTTATTTTCTCTTTAGAACAATGAAGCACCATAAGGAGAATCAACAAAAACAGTTTTTGGTCAAATTTAGCTCCTTGAACCAGTTCTTCAGGATTTAGATTAGTACACAGGAAAAGAGGAAAATTCTGCAATGGGGCTAAGAGGCAAAATAGACTTTCAGCAGCAGCTCATCATTAAACTGGCCTAGCTTCATCAAACTACACTAAGTTCAAAGGAAACATGTCATGCTGCGCCCAGTCAGCCAAATAAATTTCAATCAAATAGGATCAGTGCACCCTCTCCCTCCCAATCAGAGCGTAACAAAACATGGCATCTCATCAGCTGAGCCTTGGTAACTCCCCCCACACATACTCGCAGCCCAAGGCAAGCATAAGGTGATAGCTTTGTACAACGCTGTGTCACTGCAGGGTATGTGACACGTTCGCACCTGGAAACCACAGGTTCCGATTCCCCTCGTTCCACTCCCCAACTCAACCAGCAGCCACCCAGCCCCAGCCTTGGGATACAGAAGATTTAGCAGAATTTACAGGATTTACAGGGGCTCATTGTTTTGGAGAACAAGACCAATGTGTTAATTATCTTTTTTCAGAATAAAGGAACACCAAATCCCAACAACACCTGTGTTGTCCTTAAAAGACATTTTTTAATGAAGATTTGTAACGAGTGAACCTTAGTAACTTATCTAGTCTCTCTGGAAAAGTCTCCAGAGATGCCGCTATTCTAAGGACTATTCACTTGCTGCTTTCCCTATTCCAAGATCTCTAATGGATAAGCATCTGAACACAGCTGCTTTGTGCCTCTCAGTTCAAAGAGCACAGAGAACCGTAAACTCCTCCAGACCTATTCTTAATGAGGCATCTTGAGACACCTACCAAAAACTCCCAAGCATACCAGAACAGTGCAAATCACATGTAAAACACTGCTCTTGGCACAAAAGGAGAACTATTGCACCCTTAAGTATTTGGTCTACATGTTTCACACTAGAAATGTGCATGACACTTCAGAATACACCTAATGCCTTAAGGATTCCCATTCTTCAAATCCTTTGCTTTGTCAAGCTGAATGAGCTCTCTCCGTACAAACAGGGAGGCTCTCCCCACCCAAAACCCAGAAGGTATCCTTTGACCGAACAGAACAATTACACAGAACTTTTGATTTCTAGGAACACGCAGATACAAGTGAAACTGCTACACTTTGTCTGGCAAAAACACTTATCCAATGAGTCAAGTTTCTTGGGAATAACCAGGTCCTACTTCAAAAAGTGTTTTTCAGTGAGGATTGCTCTTTGAGTTTCTTTATTGCAAAAGCACATTGGGGAGTAAAGCATTTACAAAGGCAGCGTTATTTCTAGGCTCTGATTGAAACGCTGATGAATTTAGTAGTATTTCTTTTTAAAACAGTAAAAGTTCTCACTGATATTTGGAGATTTTGTTATTTTCCACTTCTGAAAACATTTGCTTGGCTTCCAACGCTACTGTGTTTGATCTAGCAGCAGCATAGTTGATTGCCTGCAAAATATGCTGTACTTTTTTCCAGTGCTTAACCAAGTATGCTGAAGATACAAAAGAGTAACTGATCATCATTAGTTTGGCGTCTAGGAAAACTGCTTTTCCATTACATCCTACAGCCTCTCACAGAATCTTGAACTCAAGACAAGCCAGAGGATATCTGTACCTATTCCTCTTACATAAAAAAAAAATAGTACCAGAGCACTTCTCATTAAGTGAACAAGAGCAGAAGATGCAGGATTTGCCTAATTCTATACCTAGTTTCAAATAAAAGTCTGATTAGTTAGCATGCTACATTCTTCAATTCATCCTCAAAACAAGCTTTCTGTATCAAAAATACCAAACTTAATGACAAGAAGGTCTACTGCTGTACAATGTTTCTCCTAGGAAAATTCTAATCAATGAAGTTACAGTAAATAATTAAACATGTATTTCAGGGACAGACACTCAAGTTTGAGAAGTATCCTTTCCTCCTCATTTATACAGTAGACTCATCCTTCAAGTGAAATAAAGAGAGTCAAGTATGTAACACAGAGCATACAGACAACAAGTTCAACAAAAGCACTTTAAAGTGATTAAATAATAATCCTTCCTAAATTCAAAATACTGCCACTAATGCTGCTTAGGAAAAAACACTGCTTCTACATAGTACTACTTTCTTTTGCCAGTAGAGATATTAAGGAGCAAAAAACAAACGTAATTATGAAGTCAGAATTAAACATAATTGTTTAGCTGTTTATGAACCAGTTCTAATATTGAGCGTTGAATTTTTCATCTTCCGTATTGCGTTCGTACTTAGTCACTTTTACACCCAGAATTTATCACTAGTAATCTGAGGGGCTTCTATCTTGCCACAATATTACCATACTATCCTTTGATAACTTATAAGAACAAATAATTTTAGCCAGTATACGCATACCAACAGATTTTTAAAGACAACTAGAAAAAAGCTAGTAGCGTAAGCAAAAGTCCCACCCTTCTTGCTTATGCCAAGAACAGGCAAAAATGCAGTGTCATTTAGCCTTCTGTGTTGATAATTACAAGTTTTGGATACCATCCTATGAAACGCTGAGATCTGGAAGCCCACAAAAGCAGCAGCATACCACTCTCCAGCTGCTGGCTTCTGCCTCCGCAAGTCAATCGTACTGGGAAAACTAAGTCCAGCTGAAAAGTAAAATTTTTTTCTACTGGCTTAGTTTTCAACCGATTCTGTGCCCTGCTCTATTTCGCCACGCAGCTAGAGAAGAATTTCTTCTGCTTCAAAACGCAGGTAAGGTCAAATGGCTTTGAGGCCCAGTAGAGAGGCCCAGAACATCCAACTTTCAGACTAAAGGAAGGATGAAGAATCGAGTGAAGAGAAGGCTCTATTTACCCCAACAAGTCCCAGGCCTATCTGTAAGAAGTATAATTGAGCAGCAAATGACAGTCTTACTCAGAATCAACAGATTAAAAAGAGCTTCAAGATTTAGGGAAAACAGCAATTTCAGTTGTGAGAAGTGGGAAAGCTTACCTTATAAAATGTATTACTTTAAAAAAAAATAACAACCTATGTTCATTATACAACGTAGAACATTATCAAAATACAAGCGAAACATTACCAAGTTTCGGATGTGTTCAACGTGTCATGTTGCAACCCCAGCTACGCTGCCTTAACTCTCATATTTACTGTCTTTATTTTTCTTTAACAATGCAACGTTTTAAGGCAGCATGGCTGACATCAACTATTTCATAACGTGCTTTGGTCAGCCTGTGTGGGCAGACCCAGGGTTTGGACAGTCTGAGCACAAGAACTCCAGGTCCAGAGCACCCTCTCCCCATTTCACCAGCTCCATGCAATCAGGGGGGGCCGGAGCTTTCCAGGGCTTCAAGCCTTTGTTTTTAGTGCTTTTACAGCACATACCAAAAGACACTGGATTATGAAACAGTAGCTTATCGTTTATGGGATTGCTTTCAGATCTGATTCAAAGTATAACACTACCAAAAAGTAATCCTCCAAATTAGAAGATAATTTGGAATCTAGCACGCCAATCACAACAAACCGTTTTGCAGAAGTACGCAATATTTACTTAAACATAGATTTTTTTTTTAAGGTTTTGCTAAAATTTTCCCCAATAGTAAGAACGTGATTTTTAGGTATTATAACACATGTAAGATATATATGTAAGTTTCCGAGTAATTTAAGTCATAATTCAACGTACCCATCTTAGGAAAACATAGGCTAATACAGGATAACATGTCTATGGCATACTGGGTTGTCACTGACACCCATTTGGAAAGACAAGGTAAAATAAGGTAAGACAAATCCAACTGCTGAAACCTTACACCACTCCTGCTATGAAATTTAAGTACCTTGTGAAGAAAATGAAGCCAGCAGAACATTTTGCCTTTCAACTCAAAATGATAAACTTACCAGTGAACAGAGAGATAACTTGAAACTGTAAACGTGACGACCAGTCAAATCTGTTCATGGCTGTGTAAGAATCAAGCAGACAGTTCCCTTCTAGGCAACCGAATTACTCCTTCTGACTCCCCTCAATGCCAGAGGTTGCTCCTTGAACACCAAAACTTAGTCATGTTTCTATAACCTCCTTAACATAGCCCCACCATCGCTCCGCAAGTTCTGCGGCGGGGAATACTCTCCTACGTGAGCTAGAGCTTCCCTGACCCAGCTTCAGTAATTTTAGAACAGGAATTCCAGTAAATACAACACTACCTTTATGTCCAAAACAGTAAGAGAATTAGTCAGCCCAGTTTTGCTACGACAAAATGTAGCCCAGGAGGAGGAGAGGAGTGGTCCTAATACCATTTTTCCTCCCTTCCCTGCTAGGAGCAGTAACACTGCTGGTAGATACAGAACAGCCTATATCCATACTCCTACTTTTTTTATTTGATGCTCAGGAAGGTGTACTACCTGGAAATAGCTCACAGTAGAACAGAAGTATCGATTATGCTATGAAACATCTTTTACAATTTTTCTAACATTTAAAAATCCTAAAATGAGTCAACATAATCACCTAACTTGTTGATTTTCACAAATGTTTGTCTGAACTGTGCAGATGGGGGTGGGGGAAGGAACAGCTCCAAGAGAGGCTTACAAAGACTGACCGCCCTCCAAAACACAGTTATGAATGCCACGTTTGAGGCAACAAGAGCTCTCAGGTTCTGTCTGTACCTTGGCTGCAGAATACCTCTTCTCCAGTGTCAGTACCTGCGTGTTCTCATTATTTTTATGTAACATAGCAGTCATGCAGATGCACAATATCAAATAAACTTGCAAGAGTAATTTTTTTCTTTCTTGGCACAGCACAGCACCGGAACACCCATCTTTCAGATGCGAGATTAGAATACCACCAGAACAGAATGATACTGGCCCAGAGGCCTGCGTTCAACCTATTATCAGAGACCGTGCTGTACACTGTGAGCCAGCTCAGATACAAGCTGTACAGTCCTGGATCTGGAGCACTAGTGAGTGCTGGTAGAGGTCTATCAATGGATCTTAATGGTCCGATATAAAGTTTGTGGGGAGATGAGAAAAATTTGACGGGATCAAGCAAGGTGGGGAACTGCTATCTCTATGTTACGCTCTCTAGCGCACAGTAAATCATTCGTATTATTAGTTTTGTTCCCCACTGTTCTCGTCTCCCCTTGCCTTAGGTAAGTTTGAAGCACAAAAAGCTGTTACTCTAATCCTTCCCTGTAACAAACGAGGAAGGCAAACACGTCTTGGTTAACAAGCTAGCGGAGCCTGTATTTAGATTTTCACAGGAAAGGCTGGTTTTGCAAAGCAGAGTGTTCAGTGTAAAGACTAGGCATGACCCTACTGCAGACCACAGAAATGAGCCCTACTCTCTCAGGCAGGTATACACTGCTGTTTACTAAGAGATGAGCCTAGGAAAAATATCTTCTCAGAATACTGCATATATTTCTCATTGAAGGAATATTTAAATTCGTGAATTCACTATCCACTACAACTTTCCTCAGTAAGCCCACAGGGTACTCATATATAATGAAGAGACTGAAATAGTCACTCGCTCCTCCTTATATTAGGGATAGTGACAGGCAGGTTAGAAATGTAAGGCTAAAGCATTGTGAATAGTAAGCAAATTGTTTCTTTCTGTCAGTTATTTCTGCTATTTTTGTGAGACACTGGAACTGAGAGTGAGTAGTCAAGGGCTTCTTTAAACCCAGGTAGGACTGTTTTGACAAATTTTATTATTATTAAAACACTTACTATTATTCACTCCCACTCAAATAACCTATAAAAGTTTAATAGGCAAAAAACTTCTCCAAGAGAGCAGAAAAGCATAAGCTACATAAATACATCTTCAGAAAGAAGACACTCAAGAAGAGCAGACAATTCTTTTAATCTCCCAGTTTGAGACATTTTGTTTGACAACACAGAATTTTTCCAGAAAGCTGTTACCTGTATGCCATCTCCCTCCGTTTCCAGGCACCACGAGTATTCCAATTTTCTCCAGCTCAGGACAAAGTAATGTAGCTCCATACCCTGCACAGTTAGACACCCTCCTTCCCCCAGTTATTTTTTTCCTTCACAACCGGAGACAACTTTAATGCAAGAAACAACGTGTTATTCCCTGGCAGTGTTTGGGTCAGCAAGCAGTGCAGCACACAGATTCATGCAGAACAAGGTAGCTGGTGCTAAGGACATGACATGTGCATTACTGCATTTCACGGGTTTTCCTTCAGAACAGCTCTAGTACAGTCCCAAGGTCTTATCACTCAGTAGCAATCAGAAAGCATCTTCCAGTTTTATTTCATCCAAAAGCAATCCAGGTCTTGCACTCCAAAGCAGGTCTGCAGTATAAATAAAGGTGCACCCAGAGATCTGCTTCAATTGCACATTCTTAACCTGAATTCTTACGTTAAACGCACTCATTGAAGATTAATTCATTTTTAGGAAAAGGACAGAATGGACTAGCTCGCTTTTTAAAATCATAGATGTTAGTGAACGTGAACAAGATCAAAACTACACTTTAGTAAGATACGCAAGTCATGGTTACTGTTACTGATAGCCGGTTACACAAAAAGAAGTTTTATCTTCTATGGAAAAAAATTATTTCTCCATATTTCAAAAGTCACACACCTTGGAAAATAAGCTCATTTAAACTACACCATGTGCTCCACCATCCTTTTCAGAGGGAGTCAACATTAAACAAGATGTATAAAAACTTCCTCATCAAGAAAAAGTCAGGATGTTTATCTAAAAACGAATCATTAGTCTAAGTATAGTATCCATGAAAACCACTGGTAGAGAGGCTCTCAAGCTCAAGCTACAGAACAAGAGCACTGTAGTCTTCTGTTAATTACGGGCATTCAAAGTGCAGCAGTATCTTCTCCGGTTAGAAATATGCAACAGAGATGCTATATGATCACCCAGAGTTGGAAAAAGTGCTTGGAATCAAGAGGTAATCACCACCAATTCCAAGCCTAATAATAATAACAGTAATACAAAACAAACACCTACCACCCTTCTATTCATTACCTGCTGCTCCTGCTTTAATTCATCTCTGGATTTAGTTTTTTTAGTCAATAATGTTTCATGCAGTCCGACTGCTACGTTCACTGCATTTTTTTTGCTGCAAATGAGCGACAACCTAGGATATTTTAGTAGAGAATTAAAACTAGAACAAGCTATGTTTTATACAATAGCTTAATGAAAATGAAGCAGATTCAATTACATAATTTGTAGCTCTGATACAGTAAGCAAATGAAGAGGTTACATGCTTCTGCTGAGTAGCACAGCATTCATTTTTAGAAACACCATTACAGGTGCACCTAAACAAAAAACTGAACAAAAAACACTGGCAAGCACGAGACAGTTGAACCACGAGCGTTCCAACCAAAAATTCTCATCAACTCATAGAGCCTGTTGCTCTTCCCAAGCATCAAACAATTCCAGTGCCACACAGCCTCCAGCTCTGTCCTTCGCCTGGCCCCTTTCCACCCCCAGTAGCGCTGCAAAAGTCACAAGGAAAAAAAGATAGTAGCTAAGAGGTTACAGAGGGTATGCTATCAGCATACGTGAAGTCAGCACAAGGGATTCCTCATGTCCCACTTCTGGGAGTGGAGTAGAAGAGATATTCATGATTCTCTAGCTTTACAGCAAAGAACTGAAAGGATGCAGCATCATCCACATGCACTTTGAAAACCTTCACGTTCCTCTCCTCTCCTTCCAAAATACATCACAGAACTAATTCTACTATACTAAAATTTACATGTATTGAAAGCTTATTTATTCAAAAAGGAAGAAAAACATCTTGAAAGTCTAAAAAGATGGCAGTCTGAGGGGGCAACTTACAAGGGTCACCTAATCAAGAAAGTTTTCCCAATTTACATCAAAAATCCTATCCAAGGCATTACTGCAACACACAAGATAGACCTGAGACTACAATTGCATGTTTGCTGAAGAAGCATAATTTAGGAAATCTCAAACAAGTAAGCCAAGCAACCAACGTCAACTCCATTTTAAAGTCTGATATGGTAAAAAAAAAAAAAAAAATATATATATATATATATATATATATTTTGGGTAGCAATGATACGGTCAAAGTTTTATATTTTAGAGATGAGTAAATTTACAATTTTGCTCTAGAGTCATCTGATTCAAAAGCAACCATCTCAATATCAGCTCTTTTGTTTAAACGGAGCCATGCACTGTCTCACTCTCCCTTGCAGTACCCTCCATTTTTTCCCCATGTATTGTCACACTGGGTAACTGGCTAGCTTGAATATATGCACTTGCAAGTTATCAGGGCTTGCAGGCGGCCTGCCTTGGAGCAGGAAGCCAGGCCCTGTTTCCAGCCCAGGATGGCCAACAAGTCCCCAGCCTGTGAGCACACCACCAGGACACCTGGCAGAAGCTAAAGAAACCAAGCGTTCCAGCTCAACAGACACAGATTTTCCCACAAAGCAGAGTTGGTTTTTTTTTTTTATTGTCAGTGATAGAGCTCAGTTTTTAAAACATGCTACAGACACCGACACTAATGCATTTTCCTCACTTATAAGCAGAACATAGCATCATTTAATTTAACTACACTGTACGTCTTTGTTTTCAGTTAAATTAGTCTGTAGATAACAGCCATCTTATGAAGACTTTATTTTTAAAGCACTATTTTATACTTTTAGAGTTTAAAAGCATGATCGAAAATAAAGCCAAAACAATTGCTCTCATCTTTAAAAAGCAAAATTAGGGAGTTCTGAAGCATTGGCTTTGTATCCTATAATAACATTTAACATTTCTAATGCTACTTCTCCTAGAGAGTTCAGATCAGAGTTCAAGCAAAGAAACACAGTAACTGTGTTTAAAAAAAAAAAGGGGGGGGGGGGAGATCTGGCCTTTAGCTAAAAAATATCCTTTGAAGTATTGACGTTGAACTTTTGCCAATTAAAAAGCAGGAAAACAAGATATGTTATTTAAAAAATAAGACTCTAGGTTACTTATCTGGTGATAAGGAGTTTGAGTTTCATAGATATATTATATCAAAGAAAATCTTTTCAAATTCTCTGCAGAGTGATTGTATAGATTAACATAAGGCTACAGGCAACCACAAATTCTGAATTGCACAATAACCGACTCCCATTACAAGAATGTATTTTTCCTTGGCATTTCATTAAAAGCTTAACCCTACAAGAAAGTGTTGCTTAGGTTTTTCTGGTAGATTTTGCTCCCTTTTTTTTTTAAATAGCGCAAAAATTACATATTAAGTGGTACATTACACAAATACGAAGGAATAAAAAACTCCAAGTCTCGAAATTCACAGTGAATTACTTAAGTAGCAATCTGCACTTTTTGTACCTATGTTAATAAAGTTACGGACACAGTCATTCAAAAATAGGGGAAATGAAGAACAGAATCACTAAAGCGTGGAGATGTCCACAACCTTCTCAGAGGCCTACAGAGTAGCACTGCTCTCTCCCCCCCCCCCACCCCGAACACTGATCTTCGAAGACAACTAACAAGCTGGTCTTCAAAGTCACACAGTAGAGAAATAACTTTCCCATTTAATTGGAACTGTCTGAAGTATGAAAATACTGTAAGAGAGAGCATAAAATTTCATGTTTTCTTTATCATAATAGGCTCAAAATATCATTCTTGTGCCACTCCTGTAAATAAGTTTTTTGGCAAGTGTTTTTGAAAAATACGCAAGAATGACTATTATAAGCAAGAAGAAGAATGCCTGTAGCCTTAATTACCTTTTTCCACTGTTACAATGTGTGAGAATCAACATTTAACCTTTACAAAGAGCCAACACTGTGTTAAAAATAAGTGCCCGTACTCAAGACTTCACATAAGCATTTTGTTCATATTCAGCTAGACTGCAGAGCCAGGTTACAAGGCCTAGGCCGCAAATTATTCTTGCATAAATATCACAAAAAAAAAAAATCTTAAAACAAACAAAAATCCACTTGTGAAAACAGGATACAAACAGCACAAAGGCAGCCAGTACAGATTACACCTGGCAGGAACTGCCAGTTTCACAAAGTACCTTCCCTCTTGCAGAGAGAGTATTTCACTGCAAAAATGCAGCTAGGGAGATCCCACTTAACTGTTTGATTACACATTTTAAGCTTCCATTTTTAAAATAAAAGCGACCTTTGCACTGAGGATGAGTTAAGCCTCTTAGTGCAAACACATCCACTTTTGTCTAGTTTATCCTGTAGTCTTAAGGGCTTATATCTTTGAGTGTGTCCAAGATCAAATAAAGAACCAAATAAAAAGATGAAAACATTGCTACGGTGGCTATGAAAAAACAGATGTTAGCTTCCATCCAAAGCCTTTGGCATCTCACCAATGGCATGAAGCGGCAATTCACTTAAGATGGAAAAGCAAGGTTTGAGTTTGCAACCTCCTGTAGAAACAGAATCGGTTAAGATATTTTCATTAAGAATCAACCTAGCAACACAGATTCTCCCTTTCAGTGAAGGCAGGTAGCCAGTGAAAGCACAAGTACCTAAAAGTAATGATAAAAAACTTCCAAAACTAATGACAAAAAAGACAGCCGAGGAGAATTTGGTTGATCACCTCGATCAAAGAAAGAATTCACTTTTGAACTGTTTTTCCACATAAATTCAATCCTTCAAAAGAACTCAATCACCTTCTTCTGGCATGAACCTGAATTTTACAAGGGACCTCAATTTCAGAATTGAAACATTGAACTATTTCTCCTTTTGAGAAGAATGAATCACCTTGAGTGTTTGGGGGGGGGGGGGGGGGAGAAGAGTACATTACACAGCACAAAATCCCTGACCATAGTCCTTCGTCCTCTCTACGCCAGGTCCTGCAGAAGGGTTTTGACTAGAAGTCACAAATGGAAGTGAAAAATGCAGACAGCAAGAAGCACTCACTTGGGTGCATGCAGAACAGCATGCTTATGTTTAGGCTTGAGCTTTGGTCTACCCAATATGTTGTTCCTCAAGAAAGGAAATGCATTTTTTAAAGGTACGCTCTTGACAGTAATCCATTTAGTATTTTTGAAAGCTGAATGGTACTAGAACATTTTACTGTCTGCCTGCTACAGAGATACCATTTGATAATATGCAAGTTTTCACTAAACTAGCACTGAATTGTAGATTTTGAGACATAAACTGCAGTCCTGAACTTATAAATCTATCTCACTTCCACGAAAAAGAACCTTTGAACCGCTTTTAGCCTTACTTGCTCAATTCCAAGATAGATGCCTAATTAAAAATAAAAGAGGGGCTTTCCATGCATACACACAGTACACACATCCTTCATTTAAAGTCTTAAGTGATAAGGCAGTTAAATACAAAGAGAAGAGAGTAAAAACTGTTCAGTGGGGGATTCTCAATTGTCCTTGAAAAGAACTAGGCGTCAGGGATTTGCCCCAATGCTCCTTAAGGAACTGAGTGATTTCCATTAAACAAAATGAATCTAGGAAAAGAAACAAACAGAATAAGAGCAATCGTTGATTTTAAAGCTGCCATTTGTTCATGCTGAACGTCAGTCCTGCAAAGACGGACAAATTTCATGACTTAAAAAAAAAAAAAACAAAAAACAACCAAGCATAGCGGAAGCTGTATTGCGAGATTGGAGGAGAGGTCTGCTTAGTACTTCAGAGGCAGTGGGAAATGCTAGCGCTTAGACATAAAAAGCAGATCAAAGATTGCTATGAATGACTCAGAACATGTATGGAGGTATCTCTAGCCTATCTACTTTTCAACCAGCTCAGTATTATATTCTGCATGGTTTCCCCCCCCCCTTCTTCCAACAATGCTTGGCCAGTAAGTTTACTATGTTTGTACATTATTTACAGCAGATGTGGAGAGCAAGATAGACCTCTCCCATTTACCTCAGCCTTATTTCCCTTTTGCCTCTGCTATCACCTTCCCTCCTGTTCCTGCAGCTGCTAATCTGCCTTGCAACAAACAATTCTGCTTGCCTGCATCATCACTACCAACTTGTAAACCTCCAACCGTGTTTCCAGCTGTTCGTACTTCCTTTTCCATAGCCCAGTTCAGACCACTAAGTATTTGTATTTGCCAAAAGACAAACCTTTTACACAAAACTCATGATTTTTAGTGTCCCAAGATTCCTGCAAAAGTTTATCAACTTAAGAATATTCTGTGGATTTACTACAGACTACCTTACTAGATATCCTTCTGGTTCTCTTCCTTGAAGAAATTTTAAAGCACACAAATGCATTTCCTGTCATTTCAGCCAGCTTTCCTGAAGATCTCTGCCTCAAACCTAACAGGTTTCACAGTGGGCTTTCTCTTTCCCCCTGCAGCTCAGGGTCAAGAACTCTTGATTTGATTTATTCCAGAAACATTCAAGTAGATCTCAAATCTCCGTTTTGCAGCAGTCTATTAATTTGTCCCCTTCACAGGGTTTGCGCCTAAGTAGTTACATTATACACCAGCACATCTTCAACTTGAACCAAAACAAAAAACTACAGTCAAAAAGCTCTCACATACACCAGGAAAATAAACCAAACAAACCACACACACACAAAGTTAGTTATCCCAAGTTACGAACTCTCATTCTGAAGTATTATTTATGGTAAAACAATAGGTTATTGACATATGGTAAGTACTCACTGATGGACTTTAAAAGAGCCTTCTACAGATTCCTATACCAGTCTCTAGTACACCCCAACTTGACTTCGAGATTTAAGGCTATCAAGCTCAACTGCTCTTATGAAAATTTCCAGGAAATGGAGGCGGCTGCCCAGTCACTTGACTCAGAGAAGGGCTTCTTTCACAAGAGAGCTCTTCAGCACTGAAACAACATATGGTCGGACTAGCAGGGCATAGAAACAGAATTTGAAGGCATCCTATCAGTTCCAGTTTGTATCTCCTGCAGTCCTCTTACGCTCTTTTCTACCTGCACGGCACAATTTCAGGTCGAGTCTACCACTCTCTTTCTGTCTTCCCATGGGGTACAGAACTCAATTCCAAAAGCATCTTCTCATCATCTCTAACCACAGGCAGTGGTAATCCAACAACACTTGTTCTCCCTGTCACTTACCAACGTTAAAAAAAAACAACCACCACCACCACCTTACATCTCCACAACAAGGCTCACAACGATTTTTATTCCTCCCAAAAAGTGTCTTAGCACTTTCCTCCAAATCACAGTAGACACTGCTCTAAAACTACTAGCCACAGGCATTTCTCAAGTAGTAAGTTTTTCAAAGGGCAGCCATATATTGTATTAAGAATTTTGAGCAAGTCTCAGACAGCTACATATGTCCTTCTGCACTCAGATTCAGGGAACCCACTTCCAGTGCAGCCACAACTGGCTCCTTAATTCAGTGTAATATACAATACAAATTATTAAAGATGCATATAGCGTCAGATGCAGCAGTATAAATATAGTTTAAGTTTTCCCAATAGTCTGACTTGTGAGCAAGTCATTTTTAAAGACGTTCATACTACAGAAGAGTCCTATAGAACCTAAACCAAAAAAAGTATTTCTATGACCCTGTCATAAACAATACTCCTCAAGCCCTGTATCATTGCCTCAGCCAGATATCAGTCACAAGGGAACAGGGAAGTCCAGTTATTCTGTAACTTCACGCAAGACCACCGCTGCTTTATTCTGGGACTCAGATGGCCATCTGCAGCACAAATCCGCATGCAGTTTGAAGCTGTTCCACAAAATGCAGGCTATAAGGTTTGACAAAAATCACAAATGGGAAAAAAAAACAGAGAGCTAAACCTTGTTCTCCTTTTCAAAAACTCTCCAGGCAGAGATTTTAGTATCAGCATCCCACATAAGCTCTGTTTACAGACAACTCTGGGTTCATCTTGCTGAAGCCTCCCTCCGTCCCTCTTTTCTGGATCACTAGAAAACAGCAAAAGCTTCTGGGAAAAGAAGAGAGTCTCTTTCCTTTCTCCATACTTCTATTCTAGTGCCACTACTTCAATGCCGGTAGCACAGAAAAACAGGATAAAGTAGATTAAGAGCCTATCTGTTTAGACCATGGCATATGCTTAGGCACAGAGAAAAAAATACACATTTGAGTACAGAAAAGAGCAGCTGAGGATGCTAAAATTTCACATGATTTCAAAAAGCAGCTGGGCAAGCACACGTAAGACAAAGCTACAGAAGATCATTACCGGCATACCAACCCTCAGCATGGGTTCCTGAACTACAAACTGTGGGAGCTCGGTAAAGTATTTTGCAGAATTATCAGCAATATGCTTGGCCTGTTGTTAGTCTCCTCTCCAGGCACTTAGTATTGGCCGCTTTTCGTGGAAAAGGGTGAGAAGGTGGGGCTGGCACACTATTTTGAAGGTACTGAAATAACAGGTTCAACATAGAGGACACGAAGCAAGCTCCAACTTCTCAAAATCCATTAATACAAAGTCTTCAAAGCAAGGACATATCAGGTATTGAATTCAAAGGGACTGATAATGCATTTTATCTTAGCTAAAAGGCCAAGAATGCAGGCTGCTGGGCCAGAAAGACCTTTGGCCTATCCAGTAAGGCTTTAACTGATTTTCCTCATCCAAGAGAGCTGGAAACACATAGGAGAATAAATTCCTTCAACAGCTAGAATTAAGTGCTTGTGTTTTAATTGCAATAGACAACTGCCACATACTAGTGGACACAAAGGACTTTTACTGTAGGTACCATTAGATTATTGAATGTACTAAATACCCCAAATCGGAACGGACTAGCTTACTTCAGTTTTGCTGACATGCCAAACTGAGGCAGACTCATTTGACAGCGCCCTGTTACAATTTTGATCTGGAAAGTGCAAGAAAAGCATCTTGTTTACGGTATAAGAGTCCAGCTGAACATTCTTACTTCATGAAATAACCAATTACCTTTCTCTCCTACTCCACAGAATAGGCTCTGATCCCATGTTCAGAACTTACAGATGTATTTCCACTGACATATAGGAACAGTTCCCTGGACAGATATATTTGTACATCTAATCTTTTTAAAATATTAGTTACTTGTGTTTTATTGGAGACAACATTTCAGAAGCCCAAATAATACCTGCAAATGGCTGCATCAATTTTTATCACAAGTCATCATCCATATATTATGTAATAAACAAGAATGAAACATGGTTCCAGGGGCATTTGTGCAACAACACTGTTGATTTAAAATACTGTTAGACCACAGGGAAATGAACTATAAAACTAAAGAAAATGAAATACACTCATCTCAGTTAACCCTGCACTAAGTTCCCATAATACCTCTACCTCCTGAGCGGTCTCAACACTGCAGAAACTGATGGAAATAATCTCAAAGAAACTTCTTAAAGTTATCAGTCAAATATTATGATTCACAATGTGATAGAGGAGTGAGAATGTTCAAATTGATTTTTACACCACAATTGAGATGCTTTACTTGCATTTTCCAGATTAAAATTCTAACAGGAGGCTGTCAAACGAGTTTGGGTCAGGCTAGTGGAATGTCAGCAACACTGAAGCAAGCTAGTCCATCTATTTGTGCAATGTATTTAAATAAATAAAGAAGGAGGAGAGATAAAGCAGCCACTAACCAACAATAGCCACTACGGCACGTATTTGGAAAGCAAACTTGCAAAACACGTTCCCTTGACGAGTTTGTTTTCTCCTTCTCTAAAGGAGAAAAAAATATTTAACTACAGCAGTATCAGCATAGGAACTAATTTTTATTTCCAAGTATGTTTTGTCAGACATGCATAATGCCTGTGCCTGCACTACAAAGTTTTCCTGGCGTAACAATGGTGGTTAGAAACACTACAGAGGGGCATCATAAATACCAGTAAAAGGTCTTGAGAACATGTCTTCAACTGGAGAGAAGAATTATGATGTTGCTGTAAGGCTCCTTCTGCTTGAGGAAGGGACAGGATGCCAACATAACCATACCAATGTCTACGGTGCCAAAAAGTCTTTATGTAAAATAAACTGAAGTTGTGATCATAATTATTAAATATATAAGAACAGGATCTGTTCCTACACAAGTTACTAAGCTTAGAGAAAACATTTTAAGATTAAGGATCAATTTAAAAAAAAAAAAAGCATGCTAAAGGAAGAAAAATAACTGTTCCTTCTAAAAAGGATGTTAGCACATTATAAGCACCACAATACATGACGTTTTTTCTTGGCTACATACCATATGCCAGACATGATTTACTATTATAGATATCAGAGTCCCACTTATTTCAATTACGATTTACTAAAATTGCGAACTCTGTCAAATGCTGATTAGTACATTATTTAAAGTACCATGATTTCTTCAGCAAGTTTTAGTACAGCATGTGATAATAACCTGTAGCATTTACACACAGAACTCTAAGCAGAAGAGTCATTTTTACTGAATCACCATTACGCTCACTACTGCTGCAGCGAAAAGGTTTCCTTCTCACACTTAAGGAAGGTTTACTTGTAAAATACCTGACATGAAACTAGGAAGAAGAAACCCTCCAGATCGGAGGTTCATAGTTAATACTGGCATGATAAGGACTTGATTTTCGTATTCAGCCACAAATGGTGATGGGAAAAAGAGATGTGAGCATTATATTTAAGAAAACTCTCCAATGTGGACCAGAGGGTGTTTTTTTCCTCTTTTCTTTTTGTGTTTTTTTTTTTAAAGTTCCACAGACCTAGTATCTTTAAAGCCAGAAGACAGATGCTTCCAGCTCACACTAATAATGATGACCCAGCACCCTCTTCTGAAAAGACGAAAGGGAAAGGTGCAGTAACAAACAATAAATACTGACTCACAAAATCACTTATGTCATTTCAGAAAGCAAATTGTGTTTTTTGACTGTTACTGTTGACTGCTGATGAAAGGAACCAAGACTCCTAGCTCTAGACAATTAAGCTTCCTTATTACCAAAGATGTGCATTACAGGGCATCAGCACAATCATTTTTATAAATCCTCTTCAATAAGCTTTATTTGGGGATCTAGAGAGGGCCAGCTACTCTTTTATCTCATATCGGTCTAAGGTGCAACAGGTATCAGATGATAAATATACTGGTCACGGCCAATATGGTTCTAGACCTGGTCAGCAAATGACACAGGAATGTCTGTAGCTAATCAACAGGATAGGATGATTCAGGGAGGGCTCTAAACCTCCCAAAGCAAAGGTGATTTCTGTAGCATATTTTAATGAAACATCTGAAGTCAAGTTAAACACTGAGATCTCAGCCATTTGAAGGCTGCAGTTAAGGGGAACAAGGAGTCCCGATTTTCTTCTCTTGCCACAACCTCGGGGCGCAGTCAGCACGTTAAAACGCCACAGCCCTACTCGCCTCAATCCTGAGGAACAGGAAGGAGAGCAGGGACAAGGGAAGCCAGCCTTGCGAACGCCAAGTCCAGCTCAGCACGGCCTCACGCAAGGATGTCTACCTGAGCCGCAATTATGAGTGCTTTACACAAAACAGGTGCGGAGGGGGGAATAAAAATAATAATTAAAAAAAAAAAAACAGGCCATTGCATCTTCTGCTCCAGTTCTTGCACGGCGGAGCTGGAAGACAAGCTTCTACCGCCTCCGTCCTACGAACCACGGCGATGGCCCGGAGGCGGCAGCGCAGAGGGGGTGGCGAAGAGCCTCCGCCGCCGAGGAAAGCCGCCTCCAGGCCGCCGGTCCCGCATGCGCCACCGTCAAGGCCGCACCGGGCAGACCCAGGAGGCCGCTGCCCGGGCCCGGGCCCCGCAGCCCCCACAGGGACGGGGCGGGACGGGCACCACGGCAGCGGGAGGGCCGGGAGCCCCCCGCCGCCCTCCCCGCGGGGCGGCGGCCGCGGTAGCCGCTGAGGAGAGCGGCGCGGCGCGGCGCTGCGCTGCCGCCGCCTCACGGGAGGCGGGCGGGCAACGGCCCGGGAGGCGGAGCGCGCCCGCCCCCGGCAGGCCGGGGCGGTGAATCACGCACCCGTCGTCTCCTCCCCCCCCCTCCTCCATCTCAGCAGCGCCCTCAGCCTCTCTCCTCCATACAAAAGCAAAATGTCCGCCATCTTCACAGGCTGCTGCTGCCGCCGCCGGGCCAGCCGGGGCTGCGCCGCGCCGCCGCCTCAGGGCGGGCGGCCCCGCGGCGCGGCCGGGGCGGCGGCCCGGGGGCCGGGGCACCGGGCAGGGGGCGTTTATTACCTTGATGCAGTAGGGCGGCTCGTCGAAAGTAACCAGCATGTACCTGTCGCCGCGGCTGGCCGGGTCCCGGGCCCGCAGCTGCGGAGAGAGCGGAGAGAGGCGGCGTGAGCGGGCGGAAGGGGGCGAGCGGGGCGGCGGGGCGACCCCCCCCGGCCCCGCACTCACCTTCATGAAGATCTCCACGGCGCCCTTGGCGATGTCCAGGTAGCTGGTGCCCAGATACGCCCGCTGGTTCATGGAAGCGGACGTGTCTATGAGGAAGAGGAGGATCGGCATGGTCCAGGCAGAGCCCCGGCCCGCCGGGCACCCCGCGGGGAGGAGGGGGGAAGCGGCTGACCCCCCCCCCGGCTGGCCACCCGCCTGTGCGCCCGCCCGCCCGCCCGCTCCGGCTCCGCTCCGGCTCCCGCCGCTGCGGCTCGTTACTGAGCTGCCTGTGTTCACTGAGACTCAACTTCTCTTCCCTGAGCCTCCACCAGCACCATGTGACCAGCGCGCACGCCATTGGCTGCCAATTATACCCGCATTTGCATATTCATGAAGGCGGGGGGGTGGGGAGGCGGCGGGGTGACAAGGGACGCGGGGCGGCGGCGGGAGGCGCCGCGGGGGTCCCTGCGCGCGCGGAGCGCCGCACCTGTCACCGCCCCCTGCCTCGGCGGCCCCGCGGGGCTCCCCGCGCCTCGCCGCAGGGGCGGCCCCGCCGAGCCCCGGCCCGGCCCGGCCGCGGCGCCCCGCGTGGGCCTCGACGCCCGCGGCGGCGGGGAGGCCGGCGGGGCCGCCCGAGCGGGCAGCAGCTCCCAGCCGGCCTGGTAAAACAAGCCGAGCAGCTCGGCTAATCGCCTCCGTGACATAATCGCCCCGCTTCTGGTGTCCGGAGGTTTGGCTTAAGCGCTCTAAATCCTTCCTTGGCCCTTCCGCGGGCGATGGCGTTCTGCCGGTGTGACAGCCCTCGCCAGGGCTCCCCCAGCGCCTGGCCGCCGTCGTTCGGTACCTACCGCCCCGACGTACTCCCAGAGCACCTCGCAACAGCTCGATGAAGGCAGGGTGATAAAAAATAATGAGCTGCGGCAGAACTGGAAATACACATAGCCCCTGTTGTCGTTTCCTACCGCTCAGGCCGCAGCACAAAGCGGCTCAGGCTGAAGGAGAAGGGCTCGAGGTGTTCCTCTGCCTCGGCAAAATGGCGCGGCCTGCGCGCTTGGCCAGCGACGACAAAATGGCGCGGCCTGCGCGCTTGGCCAGCGACGACAAAATGGCGCGCGGCCTGCAGGCTCGGCTGGTCCTGGGCCCGGGCGGCTACTACCGGCCGCCACCGGGTCGGAGTAGCCAGGCGAAGGGGCTGCTTCGCGCGATGCCTGCTCAGGAGCGCTCGTGTGCCTCCAGGATCCGATCTGAGAATCACAAAAGCAGCACTGTCAGCCTGAATCTCAGGTAAAAATAATAATTAAGTAACAAATAATACTTTCCAGCGCTTCTACGTTCAGAGGTTCTTTCCACAGGGTTTTGGTTTTTTTTTTTTGCACCTCATTTGAACAATAGGAAAAGAGTTGGTTTCAGTTTTCACACCCTTTTCCTGAAGCCTTTGGAGAATACTGGCGTTTCACAATACCACAGGTGAATTCAAAAATCCCCCTCGCAAAGCTATTTGCATTGCAAAATATGAACATTCGTAAAGATAATACTACTTTAATTATTATTAAAGATAGTATTTGATCTTCATCAAAATAATCACAGATGTAATTCCATGTAATTCGCAGATGTACTTGTCCCCTTTATCTCATCACCAAAAAAGAATCTGAAGACAGGATGCTAGTCAGTCTCTACATTTGCTTTAGAAAGAGGTTTATATTTTTAAAATCTTAGTTTCTGCCAGTTCTTTTCATGTAGTATAAAATTATGTAAGTAGTGGACCATAAGTGGAAAAATTAATAGCTGAAAAGTGGTTCATACTGAAAACAAATACTGTCAAACCTGAGATCTCTCCATTCAGCTATCCAAGTTAAGTTATATATATGTGAGTGCAATTGTCATTAAGGTGTCTGAAAGTTAACAATCATGGAAAGAATGCCAGAAGGGATAAATATTTTTACATAAACGTAGTACACATGAACGGAGCCAGACTGAGAGAAATGGATTTTGAATCTCTACAGATAAGACAAAATGCAGGTACCAGTAGTGCCAGCTTTCCCATGTTTATGTCCTGCTCTAGGAAAGGCAACTCCTAGATACATAATAGGTATGTTAAGGACTGAATGGAAACTAAACTATTGGTAGAAGATGCCAGCTAATAACACTAGGTCCCTGCACCGAGAACTTGCTGAGGCTACCTATGCATTGCTGTCACATCAACCGAATGACATCAGAGACTAACTTTTGATACCAGCTGACCTCAGCCAATTCAAACTGGCAGTCTCGAGGTCCTGCGTCCTGCAGTGTCCTCAAGGCGGCCTATGTGAAACACTAAACAATAATTTAAAGTTCATTCTCTCACCAAATATTTTTATTCTGGACTGCCAAAAACCTAACAGGCACTTCTCCCACGTCCAAACATAATATTTAAAGGTCAAGACAGACCTCTCTTGTTTCCAGTTTCGGAGGCTGACCTTTCCAAGGGTAGCAGCAGGCAAGGTTCACACACTCTCCCTCTCTCTCTCTTGAGGATTTTGGCTTTTGGAGCTTGCTCCTGCTGGACTCTGCAAGAGCTGAGGTCTAGCAATTTTATGGCACAGTGCAAGACATTTATTTAGTTTAATGAGACTTTTTTACTCCTGAAAATACTGGACACCATGGTTGCTAATGTGCATAAAGGCAGTTGCAGTGAGTCGTGCTTTACTGCTGCCCGTTGTACGCAACTCTATACGCTTTGTGTTTGCGTTGCTGACTACTTGGCAGCTATGGTGATAGACATTCGCTACATCTATAAAGTTTAAAGTTCTCTTGATTTTCAGTTGAAATCACTCTCATCTAAATTCCTTCAACTGCGATACTTAAAGAAATTGTCTCTGTGGGGAAATTAATCAGAACAGCTACTGCAGATTAAGCTCTCCTATAATTAAATATTTTGAAATAGCTCCTGTGTAGGTATTCTATCCCGGCATAAAAAGGAATATTATTCAGGAAGAATGGTTTCAGTCAATTTCTGACCAGACAAATCAGTCTTATTTTTCTCTGCTGTGCTGATAAGTTGTTATTTTTCTGTTCCCTGTCCTCACACAGCTTAAGATCTAAGCTGTTGCTGCGTCTAACAGGATTTTAGCTCCAACAGTCTTCCTTACTTTTTAATGCTTTTGTATTGCTTTGTCTGTTACTTTTTTTCTCACCTAGCTGCCTTCTGACCTGAACAAGTCTTATATCTGGGAGACACTAGCCCCGCTCCTTTAGGCCCTGAAGGAGGTCAGCTCTGACACTGATTAGCCTTCTGAATTTGGAATACGCTTGATACCTTAGTCAGAAATATCTCCTTAAAATCTGGATCAACAGCTAAATCCTTCAAACCTCTCTCCTCCTTCTGTGGCTCCCTAGCTGTCTTGTAATGCAGCCACCCTGGCCGCTCTTCTACTTGGTTTCAAAGGCTTCAAGCCAGAGCAGAAATGGCAACTGTTAAATCATTATAAAAATACTGATTAATCCATACAGTGACTTGGGAGGTAAGCTGCTATCATACAGAGAAGGAGCTGCCACCAGGGCTGCGGGACTTGCTCAGTACCCCACCAGACATAAGTTTCAGTACCACGGTGAGAATTCAGAAGTTTTAGCTCCTTGCCTACCCATAAATCTGTACTGTCCCTGTCGGAAAGATGAAATGTCGTATTTAAGTAAAGAGTTTGTGTACAGCTGAACTCCTCTAGGAAAGGTAAGAAATCTCGCTAAACAATAACTTCTCCTTCTGCGGCGTCAGTAACTGTGTGGCAGGGTAAGAGTATGGGGAATTGTGTTCAAGATGGCAGAAGCTGAGCAAATGCAAGTCCTCGCATATAGCATGCTGTGTCAGGGTGAGATATTCTCACCTGACAGCAGTTAGCCACTCTTCAGCCAGACGCTGGAAGAGGACAGGATGCTTCTGTCCATGTGTCACACAGGCCCTTCTGAAAAAATCAGCCCGTTATTTTGTTAGATATTGCTCAGCAGCACTTTTTTTTCCTGATTTTGTACTTAAACTACAAACATCCACAAAACTATAAGTCAGCCCTTAAAAATTTCTACCCCTTTCACTTACTCCATCCATCTCCTTTCTGCAGTCATTCCACTGAAGACAAGTAAGAGCTTGGGAGTCTGATCCAAAACTCACTGTCGTAGCAGTAGACTCTGCCTTTCAGGAGTTTGGGTTTGCAGATTGGAGGACAGTAACTGCAGCTTAGGCGTAAATCCCACGTTACTGTGGGCCCTCAGACTTCGAGTGTGTAAATCTCCCATGGAGATGTGCACCTGCATCTCTTTTCACAGGCTCCAGTGAATTCAACAGTTCCATTTTCAGCTGAATTATAAGGATGAGACAACAGATACATGTCCTGACTGCAGCACATTTTGTGCTGATTTATTGACGGTGCATAAATACCACACCATAACTGTCATATTTAACCACAGAAAAGAAAGCTATATGCTCAGGAAAATAACTCAAGGGAAGTCTAAGATTTTCATTAAGTCATGCCACCTCTCCCAGGCACTTCAGAAAAAGAGGCCTAATAGGGTAGGGGCAGGGTGCGGTCAGCACTATATTCTCCCTGCGTCCCTGAGGGGCAGAGCAGCCCTTTGCGAGGCGTGGCACAGTGTGCGGGAGGTGGGGGAAGCACACCATGCCCATCACTCCTGTTGGTACCAGGCTAAGGGGAGAGGTGCGAAGCTCCAGCTGGGCTCCTCGCTGCACAGTGGTTCCTGGAGAGCCACTGCTGGCAGGGTGCAATGCAAGGGCAACAACGCACAAACACAGCACCACAAAACAAAGATTGGAACCGCATGTTTGTGGCACTTTCAAAGTCAGGAGGGGACCCGGGGCCCTTGGACCGCTGCGAACTGCCAGCCACTTCTACCAAAGAGCATCACAGCGTGAAGGGCTCCCAAGGACCTCTCCTCTTTCTGCAAGATATTCGTGTGAGCACAGATGACACTGCCCCTGGTCCAAAGGTGAAAGCCAGACCACGGCAGCCTGCACAACAACAGGCACAGCTTAATTTCCATTTTGCTTTAAAGACCAATAAAAAGGGGATGAGGAAGTGATTGGTTGCTTAAGATGGTGGGTCATTTTGCAATAATGGTAGATAAGCAAAAATCTGACAAAATGTCTCCGAGGAAACATAAAATAAATTCATGAAGCAGCACTCTGAGCAGCAAAACAAGCTGGAACAAATTTCCACACAGGGAAGGCTTTTCATATGACAGCTGGTCTCAAAGTCCAAAAGTCTCTCCAGAGAACAAAAAACATTTTTTAAAAGTTTGAAAAAACTTTCTGACCACTAAAAAAGAAACTGAAAGCCTCTCGGTAAATTCAGCAGACTGGAGGAATGAGTTTTACTGTACACATGAAGAGGAGAAAAAGAAATGAAAGTACTGCACATATCCATACATATGCAGAGAGGTACAAAACCGAAAGTATGCGTTCAGGTTTAGTGCATCTTTGTGATCGAACCGCAAATAGTGTCGGATTAATGGTATTGGCTCCTTTTCCTCAGCTCCAAGACCCCATATGTCTCACTGTGCTTTCCCTATGCAAAGATTGTGCTTTCTCTCTCAGAAATATTGGTGACACTGGAGCTTATTCTGGGGGAAGAGAGGGAAGGAGAAGGATTTCTGGCTGGCTGAGGCACGGCGGCAGCTCTTGCACCATCTCTTCTCTAGCTCTCTGCAGGGCGCAGGCGACATGTGCGCATCAGGCGGGTAACCCTGCGGGAATCGAGGCTCTCAGGGCGGTGCTGGAGGAGCCCTGAGGATGCTCCAGCCCAAAGGTGTTTTTGAATTGACAGCCGGCCAAGAACTGAAGCGAAATTCCCTGTTACTTCCTTTTACTAGTCTTATGCTAAGTGTTGCTAAGCCATACCTGGGAATCAGGCCAAATCAGCTTGGGATCTTTGGATGAAAGGCATTATTAAAAAAAAAAAATCCAGAGTGTCACCCATGTGGAAAGCAACAATATGAATGAAATGAATGTGTAAAGTAGCAGGATTTTTTTTATTACATTCTACAAGGTAAAATATAAGGGGAGGTCAAAAATTTCCTCTTCTTGTGAAAAGTACACCCTTCTAGCTGGGTTTCTGAGAAGAAGAGTCATAAACACAGTGTATCATTACTGGACCTGACACCTTAAAACAAGGCTAGGGTACACAATTTGTGCCACAGAGCGAGAGGTGAACATTGCCCTGTCTGTTGCCCGTCAGTAATTTTTCACCGAGAGTACTCCCCTATACTGGGGGCCTACTGTGGCCTGACAGGACTCATCATAAAAGGAAAGCCATGCATGACTGTATCATTTCTGGACACAGTTATGATTTTTACTATGTACCAGGCTTACCTGCAACAGAAATCGTCCCTTACAGAGTTCAAAGTGTCTGCCACAGAGAAAGTTTACCTAAGCCGACCATGCGCTCCACATCCTGCTTGTGTCTGATCCAAAGCGGACTGGAGCTGGCGGCAAGTCTCAGGGAGCCTGGGCCCTCGCGCAAGCCGATGAGCCTGGGATTTGAACTCTGGAAGTCGCTCTTCAGCCCTCAGCCACTGTCCCCTGATGGCAGGGCATGCTGTGGCAAGAAGGTAGAGTCTCAAAAAAAAATGAGACGCAGCCCCCAAAATACAGAGAAATGCCACTGCATGGGACACTAACCCAGTGCTCTGAGAGCACCTACAACCAAGAGTTATTAGTCTCAGATCAGAAGTCTGATGTATTATTTAGGGATGAATATGAGCATTTCCAACATCATCTGAACAGCTCATCATCATCACCTTACAGAAGCTGAACTCTTTCACAACGTCAGTAAATTTATCTCATCATCACTTGCTTGCCAAAAATCCCCAAAGCTACCACAGAAAACATTGTGCAATAAAATGGGATTGCATTTTATCATAAGCATTTTTCACAGAATAATTTTTTTTCTTGAAAGAATTCGATGTTTTACCCTAATGACAGCTGCAAAGCAGACGGAATTGTCTAAGAGGGAGCGCAGGCTGAGGTGCCGGGCCACGAGCTCCCTCCTGGCTTTGCTACAGACCTTCTGCGTGATCTTCAGTAGGTGCCAGCCTGTCCTGCCTCAGGTTCCCCAGCTGCTCAAGGGCTTATTTTATTGTTGCTATTATTTTTTAATAGCACTCAAAACTGTGCCGAGCCCTCACGAAAGAGACGAGAAATCAGCCCTGCCCTGTAGCTCTCGCAAGCTAATTTCAGATATGACCTAATGAGTGGGTGGTAACAAGACAGCGAGGTGGGATGGGAGAGAAAGGCCTAGGCAACATCGCTAAGATTATAAGGAAACTCAGCAAAAAGCAAGTGCACGGGAGAATACAACAAAGATTCTTTCATTCTTTAATAATGCTTTTTAGATAAAAGAAGAGGAAGAGGAAGCAAAGTCTCGTCTCCTGAGGTGCCTGTTTGGTATTTTCAAGAAACGGGTTTCCAGGAAGGGTTTAGGCAGGGATGACGCCTCGTCCTTTGAGGCCTGCCCTCTGCATGGTGTGACACCGCAAAAGGAGGTGGCAGGAGCAGACAGTGCAGTGAAGCTGGTGTCAGCAGCAGGACAGACCAGACGGGAAATTCAAAAAAATGAGACAGCAGCAAGTAAGCAATAGGCATGCAGAATCTTGAAGAGCCAGCCTGAAGGAGATGGGGTAGGGAAAGAAGGGCACCACAGTGGGAGAAGGTGCACGACACCACCAGGCAAAGGCCACCACGGTGTCCTCCTAGCGATGAAGAGATTTGCATTCCCCTCGTCAAAGGGTATTTATGCCAGATAGCAACATAGAAACAATACAAGACTTTTATTTTGATTTCTTTCCTTCTCCTCTGTCTGTTAAGATTTACCCATGATAGAAGATGCTGTACTTATTCTGCACAAAGTGAAAAAACATTCTGATCTCTCCGGAGCTGCTATCTTTGTTCCTGTCTCTTTCTGCTGACCTTGCTCAGTACAGACCGAATGACTGAACTTCCTGATCTCTCAGGTCCCGATTTTGTCACTTCCTTGCACTCGCTCAGTTCCTGTGTATTAAGTTTGAAGGTCTATTGGCAGTAAAGGAGAACTTCAAACCCAGACACTGCTTGTGTTTACTTGCTGTGTGCTCTTACCTAGTTTTGGGTACAAATGCAACCTCAAGCTGGAGAGGGTTACAAGAACAAAACTGTCACTTCCTTTCAGAAGCTTTTTGCAATTTCTGAGAGCTGAAAGCTAATTATTTTGGCACAAGGAGATACCAAAGCATCTTTTAACTATGGCATTCCTGTATAAAGTTTCCCTGACACTTTTGACTGAGAGGAAGGAGAAGAGTAATAGAAAGCCCACATTTATCTTTCAGAGGCACAGAGCAGCTTCCATACAAGAAGAAATTAAACAGACAAGAGCTCTTCAGGTTGGAAAAAAAGATGACTGTGGAGGGGAAATGATAGCAGTCTGTAAAATCCTGAATGGAGAAGGTAGATACAGAGTAATTGTTCACTTTCTCTTACAGTATAAAAGGTGAGGGGGCATCCAAAAAAGTCATTAAGCAGCAGGTTTAAATCAAACACATCCAGAAGGAAGGACTCGTTCATACAGTCCATAATTGCATCGTGGCAGTCATTGCCTCAAGAGGTTGTGGAGCCTGAAAATGGATTTTAAAAGGCATTAAACAAATTCAGAGGGGACTGCACAATCAATGGCAAATACGCACAGTAGTTTAGATGAAAGTTTCCAAAGCCCTGCCCTGCTGATTTCCCAAAGCTGGGAGGACGCACTAAGTCAAAATCCTTCTGTATAGACCCGTTTTCTTCTTCTCTAAGCATCTGTCACTGGTGGTTGCTGGAAATGGCAAAATGGCAGTTGCTGCGGCCAGTGCTGCGCTAGGAGGCCGAGAGCAGCACATCCCTGATGAGTGGCAAACAGGTCTCTGCAACCTGCTGCTTAGCCCTTTAATCCCGTGCTTCACCTTCAGTGTTTAATTGTAGCCTGTGTATTTCACGTTCATTTTTCAAAGGGTGGAAATTTCAATTGTCCTACATTCTTGCTCAAAGAGCTCCCCAGTCCCCAAGAATAATGTGATACTATCTACAAAAAAAGTAAAGACAAATAAGGCTGCCGAACAGCAGCTTTGCATAATCAAGTGAAAGTAACAATTTACCTCGGACAGCAAAATGGCAAGGAAAAACAAACAAACAACCCAGAAAACAAAAACAAAAACAAAAACAAAGCTACTCAATTTCATAACCAAAAAAATAGGCAACTTTAATAAAAGATTTAATATGCAACATTAATAAAAGACAAGAATTTACAATTATGGTTGTGCCCCAGACTTTTTGAAGCTATAATAATGACAGTTCTCTTCCAAATAATTCAGAGCACAGTCAGAAACATTTTCAAACATCAGTTCTTCCCTATTCAGCTAAATCCATTGTGTTCTCAAGGAAAATCCAACTCAACTAGGAGTTCGTGCCAGCTATTTCCTATGTCAAAACATGCTCGTTTTTCACCCCAACACTCCTCCAGCTTTGCACAGTGCATACGCTCCAGCACCACGCTGCCGAGGACGGGTGCTTGTCCCTGACCCCCCGCAGCCCTACTCCCTCCTGCTGCCCCCCTCAACCTTCCTTCTCCGTTCTTCCTTTTCCTCCCAACACATACGCCTCCTGCTCCCTCATTTCACCATCCAGCGGCAAGATGGAGAGGAAATAGAGGAGAAAGCAGCAAAAAATGGAGGAGAGAACCAGACGTGGTGGGTGATCAGTGCTGCGCACAGACTGTAGATATATATAAGAAAGGAAACAGGACTGAAACTTAACAGGAAAAAGCGAAAAAGCCTAGTGATGGTCTTGGACAGTGGAAGTTTGTGATGATCATCCAATGCCTCAAGGTTTCCTTAGCACTATATCCTCAGTTTTGGAGCACAGCGAACAAGAAGGATCGGGGTGGAAGCTCCTCAATTGCTCAGGGTCCCTGCTAACTGGGTTTGCGTGGGAAGGGAGTCACCACCACTGGACTGTGCCCTTCGAGGGTTCGTATCTCCGTGCTGATGCTTAGAAATCTCCTGCTAGGACCTCTCAGCCCCCTTGCAGCTCTCCGGATCCTCAGCTCTCCTAGGTCCCTGCACATACTAAGCAACAGAGACAGGAGAGAAATGACGATTGCAGGAGGATGGACATACGAAAGCAAAAAGAGTAAAAGACATTTTGAAAGGCAGTCTTGAACAGTGTAATTCAAAAGGAGAACAAGCAGAGAGAGGCATAGTTCTAACAAGATTCCTGTTGTTTTGTAGGAAGGGCCAAAATTACATGAAATAAATTATTCATTGGAAGCCACGCATTAGCCATCGGTACACCTAACAGGAGTTTACCTGAACCTTATCCGAGGCAACCACAGTCACACTATAAAAGTAGCATGAGCAAAAAGATAGAATTTAACTTTTTTATTTAGAAATTGGTACCGAACAGAATCACTAGACATCAAACTACTTTTTTTTTCTGTATTGCACAATAGTACATTACATCACAGCATCAAGGCGCAATGCTTCAGACTGCTGGCAGCAAAGCAAAAATTACCCTCAGCTTTCCAAAGGGAATTTCAGTGAAACATAGACATTTCAGTAAACGGGCTTTGACTAGGGGTGTTTTAGCTCGAGGCGGTCCAGCCTGGTGCACTTTGAGCTTAATTCTCAGTGGTCTCAATCCCTTGAAACTCCAGGTGAACTCGGTTCATTGAGGTGCACTCAATCAGATCACCTGACGCTTGTCCCGAACTGGTCAACCAAGGGCATAAAAAATGTGAAATGCCCAAAGGTTTTGATGCCTGGGAATTCACCTGTAATGGGCTGATGAAGTCGCTGCATACCTCGCCAAGGCAGTACAGTCCCAGGGCTGTTCCCGCTGTAACCCTTCCGTGGCCGCATCTGAAAGCCCCTGGTCAAACAAGGGATATCAGGAGAGCCTGGAAGGTAAGTAAACTCAAACTTAAAGCCTTGCTGTGTACCAGATAAAGCCATAGTGCTTTCCTGACTCACTCACTATTTTCAAAATGAAAGCAGCAAAGAATATCTTGTCTTTTCAAAGTTTTTCTTAAAACATTGCTCAGCACTATCTGGATACAAGCCGTATATTCAGCTGTTCCCTTCCCAGCAGATAGTTAAGAGTGCTCTCTGGTTTCATAGGCCAAGACCTCGCCAGTCATTCAGTTGATATTATAATCTGTTCTGTGCCTTGCAGCCATCATGAAATCAAAGACAGAGTGGCCATATCCTAACTCCTGCCAAAATCCACTTCTGTGAAGAACTAAACAAGTTTGGTACAGATCCTCACTTTGTGATTGCTGTCCAGCTGAGAAAGCAGGCAGAAATGATTCTTCTGTTACAACAAAGTCTTTCCGCAGCCCCTGCTTTAATGTTAATTTTTTCATTGGAACATATGGGTTTCCTGCGACACGGACTGGAAACTGCTTCTGTTGCGCTTCCGAAAGGCATCACAGGATTTCACCATCGGTCGCTGTGTCTCCCAGGCCATAAGACAAATTTTAACGCACAGTAGTGGAAACAATCCTGAACCAAGAACTAGTATGACAGATGTACAGAGAAGCTCAGTCCTCCTTCTGAAAACACCATTGTTTATTGCTGCCAAGGTCAATGAAACTACAAGCAAACTGCTTTAGCAAACTCCACGAACTTAAATATGTAGATATTCTGCACTGTCAGTCCTGAAAATATCTGAAGAATGATCAAAATCACAACTAGCAGCCCTCAGATACAGCAGCTGAGAAAACCTCGGTGGGCTTGAGTGGCATCAAGGCTAATCTGCTGCTGCTTCTCCAACAGATGACCTTTTGCTTTGAATTTTCAGAGGGTGGAACAAATATGTTAATTTTCAGAGAACCCGGGGGAAAAAAAGCATATGAATTTCTGGCTGCAAAGTGTGGGGACTATCTGTTTCTCCCTCAAGGGGAGAGAGCTTTATCCAGGGGCTGTGCTGGAGCCGTTCCAAGATGTCTGCCCCGACCGCCACGGAGCAAGGAAAGAGGGCCGGCCCCGGGTCTGGGTTTCGCAGGGTCCGGTTAAATCAAAAAGTCACAAGGCTGGAGGAAGCTCTCTGGATGAGCCCAGATCCAGTCTGGGCTGATAACAAAATGAAACCCTTCAGCTCAGCTATAGCTATGGGTATTTCACATGGCTCTAGTGACAATTGAACTATTATTTTGTGCAAAAGCAAAGTCTTCTGTATCTTGGCAAAAACAAAAGAGGGAAGCCTAAATAATTAGCAAGATCAAGAATCAGTGACCCTTTCATATTTCTTGCATGCTTGCCAATATTTTGGTTTGGTAGCAAATATTAGTTGCAACTATTAGTAGTCAAATAAATTAACGTCCTTCCAAGATGCTCAAAATGGTTTAAGAATTGTATTCCCATTTCACTGAGGGAGAAATCAAAGTCAAATCAGTAGGAGCCAAAGGCACTTTTATCCCTGAAAGTCTCAGTTGACTGCTGTGTGCCCATTTTCTTCACCAGTAAAGACGGAATAATTGTGAGCATTGGTTCCAAGTTCGTTTTGTTTTCAAAAGTTTTTACACTTTCTGCCCTTGTAATTTAAATTAGGTGACAGCTGCAGTCTGGTCTTAAATGAGTTATGCAGGGCCATACAGTGAGTATAGTGCAGAAATGAGACCAGAACCTCCATTTCCTTACAGTCATGAGCTTTAACTACTCTTTAGTGCTGCCTCCCTAACTGAAATAGTAAAGCATTAATGCAAGCAGTTCCAGTGTTCCGATTATATGATCCCAACCCTCCTCTTTTGTTGTTGCTCATTCATCCTTTTTATGTAACTGTTCCCTTAGCTGTGAAAACCATAAAGGTCAGCTCGACACTAAACTCTTATCATTTGTAAGTGTTATCAAAATTAAGGACAAAGCATAAAGGATTGCCACCCATTCTCTGGGTTTTGGGGGGGGAGACAGCACGTGGGTAACATTATTCTAAACACAGCTGATCCAGTAAACTGCACTCAAAAGACCTCTGCAATCAAATTTACTGCTTGAGATTCTGTATGCAATAGGGGGAATAAATAAACTGGCCTAGTCTTGCTGAGGATGGTGTATGGGGCAGACGTAAGGTCAGCTAGCAATGCTGTTGTGTTCTCAATAAATTCGATGGATCAGACTTTTATCTCACATAACTATAATTTTAGTGGCATTATTTAATCTACTCTTATCCTAATAGAATCCCAGGTATCCCATTTATATAGACTTTGTTTCTCCTAGCCAAAAATTGCTTATGAGTGTAAGACTCCAGTGAATTTATCAGTATTACTACAAAAAGCATGAAGAATAAAAAATATAAGGCACACCAAGAATAAGCCAAGTGTTATATCTGTTGTCTGTATCAGACACTGCTGCTGGTGTGCATTAGATTTGGAGGAACCCAAAGGCTGCACTAGGCCAGAGAAGCTCTACGAGGAACCGTGCTTCAGTTATGCTGCAAACACCTTTCCCTTAGAAAGCCTGCTTTTACTTTAATTAAGTGCTTCAATAAATCTATGTAAAATTTCATTTTAGAGAAAAAAAGTGATGGTTCTGAGAGCATTTGGTGTTTTTCAACATTTTCCCTCCAAAATAATTTTTCAGTACTGTGATATGTGGCACACTGCATGTGACTGCTGTATGAACACAATATTGTAATATAGTAGGTTCTAAATCAAAACAGAAATTGCACTCTATCCATAATGCATTTATTTTCTGAATTGTGCAAGCTTCTCCCAATAACAAATGAAATTTCACAAACACTGCGAGAGAGATCTCTCCCTCCAGCATTCATCATGGAATTTCCTGTCTTTCCATTTCTCTTTGAGTTAGGTGGGTACAGTCCTGCAAGGAGAACATGGCAGAAAGACTGTTTTTTTGGACTTGCTCTGAGTGAAGAGATTTGCATTTGGGCTCTAGCTCGAGTTGCCTTTCGCCGTGCTTACTCCTGAGCTGGCACGCTGCTGCCTTTCTTGACTTCAGCCAGCGCACTTCTTGGGCAGAGGAGGCAAAAAGCAGCATGTGGAAATGCAGTAGGAAGTTGAAACAGGCCGTAATGGCTGCAGCAGGAGAGCTGCCGACAGCCTCAGCCGCACAACAACACTGGGGTACTTCCCAGAGCGCCCCGCAGCCCCGTGGGCTCCAGCGTCCAGGCAGCACCGCACTGGCAGGCTTGTTCTGAGCGTGGCAGAAACTTTGAAAGAAAGGTTACAGACTTCAAACAGATACGATTATGCTCCAACAGGCTTGCAGCTAGTGCTAATCTAGCTTTAAAAAAAAAATAAATAAACCCCCCAAGAAACCCCCTAAGACACTGAACAGAGCCATCCTTTACCCTGTGCTCAAACTGGGTAGATGCTGCCAGTCTGCAATTAAAGCTCAGGTTACGCAGCAATTCTGGCAGTCCCAGGGAGCGCAGGGCAGCTTTTTATTGTTATTCTTCTCCCCACTGATGCTTTCATGGGTTTCAAAAGGGAGTGAGAGTTGGTCATCCCACAAAAAGCTGAGATTAATTTTAAATTAGACTTTGTTATGTTTGTGTTTCAGAATATCTCCATTCATAAATTTGCACCACAATAACAGGGAATGTGAAATGAGACTTAGGATGTGTTGATACACGCTTACACAGGAACCAGTTGCAGGTGACTGATATGCCTGATACTGGAACTGAGCTTTTTATGCAGTTTAAATGAGGACTCAGTTCTGTATCCTCTAACCACAGAATGGCATTTCATCTCGCGAGTAGTCAGCTTTAGTTCAATAAACAAAAGACTGCTCAACAGGAAAAGGCAAAGTAGGATGAGGCCTCCAAAAAACCAGATCTAAAACATCATGTGAAAAATGAAATATTAACAGGGGCAAAGCTGCCAACTGAATGTTTCCTCTGGTATTTGCTCAAGTGAATGTTACACCTCTAGTGGCAGTCAAAGTGAATTACTTAGTATACTAACTATGGAAAAGTCAGACTATAGTCAAGTCGTTTCTACATCCTAGCTGTACATAGGTATGTACAAGAAACATATGACATTTTTTGAAAAATAAAAACGTAAAGCCCCGTGTCAGTAATTCACAGCGCTGAGAGGCCAAAAATCAGGCAAGAGACATGCGTAGCCCTTTCCAAGTTAAATACTATAATTTGTCCAAATAAAACTACACAGCACACAGAATCACACCCAGCATTCGATGTGCCTATGGCTTCTGCCAAAGTTGACAGATACGTCCATTGCCTGCCCTCCAAAGAAGGCTTGTTGTAAAAAAATACTAATGTACAGTTCATCCCTTCAGGCACGTGGGAAGGCCGACTGCATGCCGGAAGACACCTTGCCCTTGAGAGGGAGGCAGAAGGCCCGACTGGTTTGTGCCAGGAGCCTGTCTGTGGACACGCGTCTCCTGCCAAATCCTGCTGTGCTGGCAGAGGCGTCCTCCCCCAGCCTGCTGCAGGCCTGTGACTATTGCCCTGTAACAGGTTACCACCCCTCGGATCTGGATATACTTGTTTGAACACTCCCTAACCTATTTCAGTCAAAATCAGCTGGGCCAGCAACCTCTTATTACTTAAACTGTTAAGCTGTGGCTCCACAGGCTTTTTTTTCGTCCCTGCAAAGCTAGCTCCAGCTGTTTCCACTCCCTTAATCTTTGGCTATGCCTTCCAACCTCTGCATCCCCCTCCGCTGGGCTACTAGAGCTAACTCAGGGTTATTTTGTGTAGCTTTATAAACCCAACGTTTGTTTTACGTTGTTTAAGTTGTACCACCACCCCACCTCGATTCACTAAGCTAAATGTTACAGTCCATGCTAACATGACAGAGGAGATGGCATGGACTGGGAAAAAGTGGCCAGAAGCTTCTTAAGTCAAATTGGTCTCCAGGAGAAATGTTTGTGGACCCTTGACCTGAGACTCACTAATGCACCTCTGAATTTGGCTCTTGATGAGCTACTAAACCTGAGAAAAAACTTCTTCACTGTGAGGGTGACAGAGCCCTGGCACAGGTTGCCCAGAGAGGTAGTGGAGTCTCCTTCCCTGGAGATATTCAAAACCCGTCTGGATGTGACCCTGGGCAATATGCTGTAGAGGTCCCTGCTTGAGCAGGGGGGTTGGACTAGATGATCTCCAGAGGTCCCTTCCAACCTCAACCATTCCGTGATTCTGTGATACATGACTGAGTTATTTTACAGCCACCTCATTAATGATGTCAAACCCTTGTTAGTGTCACACTCTCCAACTCACCAAACTCAGTAGGATCTCTACAATCAAAGCTTTTTCTGGCTTGGGCCTTCATTTGGATAATTCAGGCCATGGATATTGTTGAGTTATACCCTCCCATAAAAAGTTCAGAATATGCCAAAGGCAGGTTGCTCCTAATGTCTTAGGGTCAAAGGTGTCATTATAATATTAGATAGAGAAATAAACCCTACTGGTGTATGTCCAAATCAGTACAGACGTGGCTATGTTGATGGTATCCTCTTCAAATCAGTGCGCGTGGATCATCTATACTGTAAGCTGCTCAGTTTTTGGTGCCAGCAAAGCCCACATCCAGAAGGTTTTTTGAATTTCCAGGTCTGAGATCAACTCCAGCCCAGTTGCCTCCTAGATCTCTACTTCCCGCAACATGTTTGCATCTCACCAAAGGCTGCACAACCTAAGCACAAGACCATACGGCAGCAGCAGCAGCCAGTTTCTCCTTCTTGACTTCTAGCCTTTTAAAAAATCCTTTTGTCTTTTCCCTGCTGACCAAAATCGGGAACAAGTTCAACAGGAAGGACAAGTGGTTTCCAGAGTAATTCCTCGCCAAACTCCAGGAGGGAACCGCAGCATGTATTGGTGCCAGGCTCAGGAAACAGAAGGCACCACACAGAGACCCCTTCAGAGGGAGGCAGGACCAGAAAGGGTGCCTAAAGTTACTTGCCGGCTTTTAAGGACAAATCTAAGTATCAGCGTAGGCATTTGTTAACGAAACAGCAAAGTCCTCAGTAAGGCTGCCCTCCCCTCCCCTCTGTACAGTTGCACAGACAAAGACTTCATACGTTGCACACATGGAAGGCTTGAACAGCTGAGGTGCAAAATAGCTTGCAGTAAGTGAAGCCTTTAATAAGATTTTGATAACAATGATTTTTATGTTAATCTCTGAAGAGTTTGCTTTTGTAACATTTGACTGATAAGCATATAATCTAGTTTTAATTTAATCTCTGCAGGTGTTTCCCAATGGCAAATGTTAAATTGTTATTGCTTCTTTACTCAGTAATAATAGGACAAATGTCTGTAAGGCTGCCACCATCCATTTGTATGCAGATAGCATCATATTTTACAATAGCTGTAAAACTGACAGAATAGCCTCTTACTTCTGAGATGACATTATAAATATGTTTCAGTGCTGAAGTAAACATGTTTGGAAGGAAAATGAAACAGAGATGTTTATTAGAGGTTTAATGAAACAACCATAACTGCTTATTTATAAGAGATGTATGTACACAGTGCTGAACGAAACGGAGCCCATGCTGAGTTAGCAGCTTTCTGGTGAGCAGGACAATGGAGATTCTCAGCAGGGTCCTAGGGACAACGCCGAAAGAGATCCTACAGTTTATGAGGATGATGGCTCTCTGTAAAACTCTAAATGTTTGCTCTCTCGGAGGTTTTTAAACGATTACAAATACCATGGTGTCTAAGACCCATTTATGGCATCTTTCATACAACTTCATGGAGCAAAGCGTGTGGCAAGAACTTCCACAGGAAGAACAACCATAATCCCAGACACCCAAGAACAAGGAAGTGAGCCCTGATATCTGTCTAAAGCGCCATACAACTGTACTTTGGGCAAAATTCACTCAGTACAAGACCTGGGAGGGACTTGAACGATTGCTTAGATCTTACGCCGGCCTTATGTTCCAGAATGAGCAGGCATGAAAGCTCCCTTGGTTTACATTTAGTATTGTAGAGAGAGCTATGCTTTAGGCTGTACTTTCCCCAAGTCATTTCATGTGTTCTGCAGCAAGCACAGCTCTTTGGTACGCTGCGCTCACCATGTCCATGGGCATGCCCCAGGGCCCGTTCGCATGGGCACAGTGCTGAGCTGCAGGCGCTACAGGACTTCTGAACTGAGCTGGCTGGAGGCCAGAGCATGGCCAACAGGAGCTCAGAGCCGTCTTTGCTCTCCTGTAGAGACATGCCCCAAATGGGATTACACTTTAACAGAGGCCTGGATATTTCCTCAAAGGTGCTTAGATACGTGGTTCCCAAGGTCCACATTATTAGTCATAAAAACAAACAGTCTCACCTCTGACACAAAAAATACATGCTGGTACGTTTAAGTCCCCAGTGACAAGAAATGGGAATACAGCATGCTGCCACTGGGGGGTGGAAATTTGAAAAGCTGCCACATAGACAAGTCAAAAAAAAAACTTTTTAATAGGTGAATTAAAGGTACAAGAATAGCTCGGACAGTTCTTTTAGGTTGAGAAATTCTCACTTGTATTAGAAGTCAGAACATGTATACCGCTTTAAGCCGGTAGTTTGAATGTAGTATTTTGCTTCTTTCCTCTAAAAATGAAATGTCCTCTAAAATGAAAAATTATCTGTTACGAAGACTTTTGTATAAATTGGTATTAATTAGAAAGAAAACTCAAATCATTTTCTACAGACAGCCAAGATGAACAGAACGTGGGTGTGGATGGAAATAACGCAGATACAACGTTCCTTCATCTCCTGCGTTACTTGAAAGGCAAAGTGGATCTACCATGTTGTGCTGTGGAGAAGGGAATTGTCAAGAAAAAATTCCCAGGGGATATATGGCATTATTTCAAAAAAGAGCTATTAGAGCTTGCTTGGAGGAAGCATGACCTACAGTATTTTTTTAAGCTATTCACTTTTAAGAATTAAATGCTTTAAGACCTATAGGTAAAACTCAGCTATATAAAATGTTTTGCTCTCTCCTACTGCCTGCACTCTAGTTCTTTCTTTTCTTATCAGACTCTGTAAAACTGCAATTTATTTTGCATAACAGCTCCAGACTGAGGATTCATTAAACGACCTCTCTGACTGCACCACCATAACAGTATTTGCCAATATTAGAGGTGTTCTGAGTTAGTGGTGAACTCCAGTGCCACGTAGTCTGTGTCTAAATACTACACACGCCCTTTTGCCATGAAAGAAAAAGCAATTTCTGCTATACAAGTGTGAAAACTACAGGAATTGAGCGTAATGCAGTGGTTCTGACAACTTAAGGAAATCTTCTCCATGATAAATGAGTAGTGAATCTCCCAGTATAAAGTATTTAAACAGATGGATTATCACCACAGCAACCAAAAATACTTCCATGACAGAAATCATTCAGGAGCATTCCCTATCTGCAGACTTCAGTCTCAGGTTTCTTAATGCAGGCAAGCAATATTTTATGTAACAGGAGACTAGCCAATGTTTTTAGGTAACTCGCAGTGGTTTCCAAGATCAGTATAAAATCAAGAGGACCCAATACTGGCTACAGGAATACAATTATGTTCCTCCTCAGACAACGGGTTTAGTGATCTGACAAACTTACCACCGATTCTCTTATTTCTTATATCTCTACTTCTTCAGACCACTCTTATTTCTGGACTTCTGTTCCTCATCTGCATTTTCCCCCTCACCTTTTCCCTGCCCTACCAGCATCAGAATAAGGACTAGAACTTCATTCTGTCTCTAGTCCCAGAAAAAAATTAATTACTCAGGCAAAATAAAGTAAACTGAGCAGGAGAAAGTGAAAGAAACAGTAACCTAATGGTAAAGGAGGCCACTTCCCAGAAACCTGTGAGATAAAAATTCCAGCTCCTGCCACAAAACATGGCAGAAGTCTCCATCTCCTGCATCTCAGATGAGCAGTCTAACCACAGCACACAGCATGTGGGCACACTCACACGCAGCCTCTCAGGGATTTTCTCATCCACCTAAAGAACTGAGCCCTGCTGGCAAGGCAGCGAGCAGAGCAGTAGGATTGTGCCAATCCAGCTAGGTGAGCTTTGTGCATGCCCAAAAAGCAAAGCACCAGCAAGCTTAGCAAACAGCTCTGTAATATTTTTGCAGATGTCAGTGCTGGCTAAATAGTGATGGCACCTGCATACCTTTAATACCGCCTGGTATCAGGCGTAATCTGCCTCAAGGGCACGTTATTGCACAATTGTCAATTATGTGGGGTTTTGTGTTCTCTGAAGCATCAGGCACTAGCAACAGAGACAAGAACGCTGACTCCTACTCTCCTGTATACAATAGTTTTCACATTTCACTGGAGTCAACACAGGGCTTTTAAAATAACAAAAGAACCTGGAAACAAGTAGCAGTGAGAGATGGGCGGAAAAGGAAGGAGACCAGCATAGTTTCTGATTTTCAACAAGTGGTCTGTGGATGCAAAGGTTAAGTGTGTGACAGAAAAAGCAAGCAACTGAAGTTGAATCCTGGGAAACTTAGAAAGGGAGATCTAAAGCCTGTCCTCAGAGGTTTTGAATTTTCTTTGTAAAGAGCTGGATTAACTGGAAAACACCAATGTAAATCTAGCCATTTTAAATTACGTTTTTTCTAATTTGATCATTCTGTTTACTATTAATTTGAGTATCTCTGAAGCATACTTATGTCTACTGCACTGGGAGCTTTTGCTGAGACAGGTTTCCAAAATGAGAAGCATTACATTGGATTAACATGCAGTAAAAAGTCATAATTTTTTGAATGTATCCTGAAGATTGAAGTGTGCTAGCATGAATGTTTACAAACAAGAATTCTAGTTTATTTTTAAGCATGTTAAACTCTATTCGTTGGTTGAAACACATCAAGAAAAAAAAATCACTGTTTTCACTGCACACATTTTCAGAAATGCTGATAATTTCTAAATATATACAATTTTTAACCGTAAAATTATGTAATTTACGGCTGGAAGACTGAAACCGCTAATGGAACTACTAGTAACGATGAGGACAAGCAGGAGGAGGTATTTGGAAAAGATGAGTGCTAACACACACATCCTGCCTAAGCTGCAAAATGAAGAACTATTTTTTTTATTTAGCATCTTCCATGTTTTGAAATGGCCAAAGTATGTTACTTCCTGTCCTGGATTGTTACATGATGTGACTGTGAAATACTAGTGGCTGCTGTGTTTATTTCACCATAGAAGCGTGTTCATTCCACTGGTGGGTAAAGTCAGGTAATCGGTAAAAGATTTTGCAATCCTGCTAGCTAGAAGGCTTAACATAAACCTTAATTATTCACCCGACTAGCAACAAAAATATATTGCAATGTTCAAAATCTCACAGCTGGGAATGATCTTACGTGGAGATTACGTTGCTGCGTTTTTTGTATTGCACAGGGCTTGAAAGCCCAAATTAGAAGAAAAGCAAAGAAAGATGGTAACGGATACTGCATAAAATGAGTTAAAGTCCACAAAAAAGTTTAATTTCATAACGATAAAGCGCAGCAAATGAAAGTTATAAAACGAATATAGGGGAGCAAAGGTAACAGCAACAAAAACAGAGCTACAGAGTCTACATGCGTCACTTAAGTTGTACTCGTGTACGATTAGATGATCACGAAACGTGTGTTCTGCTTGTTACCAGCTCTACTGCACCCTCAGCCCAGGAGAGGCACGCTGACCCTGCCTGCCGGACCGTCCCTAAGGAACGGGCAGGCCCGCTCTAAGGCGGCATCTCCAGACCCCTATCTGAAGTGAACCGCAAAGGCGGGCTGGGCCCTGCCCGCAGGAAAGCGCAGCGGTTCCAAGGTCAACCGAAACGAGAGCCACGAAACGGCCCGGCAACCCCCTGGGGAAGGCGCTAGCTCTCGGGAGTCGTTAGAGGCAGCAATTTAAAAAAATAAAAAAAAAACTTAAAATAAACCAACCTTCCCCGCAAGGGAAGAGCGGGGGCAGCTGCGAGCAAGGTGCCGCGTTTCAGCCACCCGGCCTGCCCCCGCGGAAAGCCCCGGGCAGGGCCGCCACCGCCGCCGCGGGCGGGCCCCGGCTGCGCCCTCGGCCGCCCGCGGGCCAGGCCTCGGGCCGGGCTCCCTCACGGGGCCGCGCCGGACCCCTCGGCGCCGCAGGGCGGCCAGGGCCAACCTCCTCCCCCCAGCGGCTAACATGGCGGCGGCTGGCGGGGAGGCGCGGGCGCCAGGGGGCGGTGCTACGTGACGTCTCGCGACGGCTGGCGGACGGGATGGAAGCGGCGGCGGCGGCGGCGGCGGCGGAGGTGGGGAGGGGGGGAGAGTCCGCCCCGATCCCGGCAGCCATAGCGACGACGCTACCTGCGGTGACGGGCGCAGGCGGGGGGGGGGGACGGACAAAGGGGGCGCCGCGCGAGCCCGCACCCAGCGGCCCCGGAGGGGTGAGTGCCGGGGTGGGGGGCGGCACGCGACACCCCGCCGTAGCGCGCGGCCCGGGGGAGGGGGCGCCCCCACCCCGGCGTTGCCTGGCAGCCGCGGGCCGGCCCTGAGGGGGCCCTGCCGGGCCGGGCCTTCCCCTCCGCCCCACTCCCCTCCCGCCCGCAGCGGGGCCCGGGGCGGCCTCGGCCGCGCTGCCGGGACCTGCCGGGGCCTGCCGGGGCCGGGGGCCGCCGCGGGGGTCGCCCGGCCGCAGGTGGGGACGGGGCTCGTGTGAAGGTGCCGGGCCTGGCCCGGGCGGCGGCCTTATCGCCGCGGCCAGAGCGGAGAAAGGGCGGCGGAGAAAGGCCGTTAGCGCACGGTTACCCTCGCCTCCATCGCGGCCGCTGGTTGTAGGGTAGCAAAGAGGAAAACTCGGCGTGTGCGGTTGTTTCTGTTTCTTTCCCTTCGGTAGATGCGCTCCGAGAGCCGAGTTTGAACGCCTTCCTTCCCTTCGCTCTCTTGGGGAACAGTTTTTTCTTCAGATGGTCTGTGGCAGCTTGGCCTTTGAGCTGGTATTTATCTGGTCTGAGACGGGGGGGGGGGAAGCCACGTAGCGCTGATGAACACGGTCCATGTTTAAGAAACGGTCAGGGTGGGACACTGAGCGCAACCTCGGAGTGAGAAAATGTAGGCTAAAGCAGACGTGCCCTTGAAAGGCTGCCGTAGGGTCGGTCCTTGCGAGGCAGGTAACAGCACGGAGCCAAAACAATGCCCAGGTGTTATTTCACACTTCCCTGCTTTTGCACGTACCTCAATTGTACTTGAGTAAAATCTTTGTTACTGTCACTTTTCAACGTTTGCAAAATAGAAGGAAAGAAATGAATGTAGACTTAATAAATCTTGGTGCTAGTATGAGCATGATTTATGCATGTTGTAGTCATCCGCTCTAATAGGTAATGCTCTAAGACTGTTTCATCTCCAAAGCATCTGGGAGACAGTTGTTAATTACATTGCACCTCATCCTGTAGAGAGGTAAACAGTAGTATATTTTGGCCTAGGCTTTGCGCAAAGTATCAGAGTAGTTCTGCCGGTTTAAACGTGACTGTCCGCCTACTTAAATATTTTGCAGAATATGTGCCTCTGTGGATTAGCAATTTGAGGTGAGGTTAACCAACTTGCTCAAGGTCACAGAGTGTCAGTGACGGAGTTAGCAATAATGGAGTCCAGCCGCCCCAACTCGTGGTCCCATGCTCTAATCATTGGATGACGCTCCCAAATAATTGCAGGTAGTTTAAACATTAGATTGTGTAAGCGCACGTTCAGGCCTCCAAAAACTCTTGGAGAAACAAAATGTTAATAGACCTGCTCCAGATGTTATGCTGTAATTGCATGTAGCTTAAAGTTAAAGTAATTGCTCAGCTTGACATAGGAAAGACTTCTGAAGAAGAGCCTGTGGCTTATTTTGTAAACGCATGCTCAAAAGGCATACATACTTCATTCATGAATTTACTTGAGTATATAGTGCAGAAAAGTTTATTGTGTAGATTTAGAGGGTAGGCTATGAGATGTTACTGCATTGTAATGAAAATAGATTACACTAATTAGATAATTTTTAAAAGAGAAATGTAGAGATTAGGACTCTAGGGAAGCTATGCTATATTGTGGATAAAATGTTTACCAGATGATATTCTGTAGAGTTATTTCCAATTGTTAGGAAAAAAAAAAAAGCATAAAAACATTCAGAAGTCATGGTGATGAGGCTGTTGGAAATTAAAATGGAACAAAAAACTTCCTCGTTTGATTTAATTTTTCAGTGGAGATTGTTAAATAAAAAGAAATCACAGTCGGTGTTATTTCTGAGCCTAGAGGAAAGTTGCATTTCATTTCTTTTTTTTTTTTTTTTCTGTCAAGTTAAATATATGGAGAGAGGGATTTCAAAGGAAATGCTGGCAGATCCGTGCTATTGTGATACAAGCAGTATATATTTAGTAACTTAAGGGAGGAGAGATCTTTATTGAGCTAAAAAAATTATCAGTGACAATTGTTTGGACTTCAAAGAGTGTTGGAAAATTGGCTGACATTGTTAAGGTGTTATGCTTTGGCCCATGTCCTCTAATGAGCGTTATTTCTGACAGATTCCTGCACCTGTGCAGAGTTTCGCTGGTGGTACTAGGAGGAGTGCATCTGCACAGTTTAGATCACAGAATTAAGGCCACCGATTTATGTTTTGCAAAGATTTGTTTGTGCTTAGTTTCACATTATGCAAGTAATCATGGTGACTGTTGACTGTGAAAATTCAGTCACAGTGTTAAGAATCTGCCAGTGTTGTGCGTAGTGTTGTGCATAGTGTAGAATAGCGACATCGAAGTTGTTTTAAATGAACAAGCTGGGATACCAAAGGCAGTCTGCTGTGTAGCTTTATTCTGAACATTTATAGGGATGATGCTTTAGGTGTAGGCTGCACAAAGAAGTTCTTTACACAGAAAGTCTGTATTATAAGATCTTTAAAGTTGCAGGTTGATGAGTGTTGTATGAAAGGAAGGCTATTATTAATACTGTACCAGCCAATCTCCTCAGCGTGTATGTAGTTTATAATATGGTCTTTGGGAAAAGTACTTTTATTGATGTTACTTGGTGAGATATTCCAGCTAGGTGACTTCTAAGGACAAAATAATTGTCTCAGAATGGGTGCTTGTTGCTTTCATAGAAATGTCACACAAATTTGTATCCTGAATGACACCGCTGAGTCAGCAAACGTGTGCTGTGGACCTGGGTTTGCCAGGTTTTACTTCTGACAGTTTGAGTGGTAACTTCTTGTCCAGCCAAGGTAAATAAGAAAAGGAAGCAATAGCAGGATCTACTTTTTTAAGATTAGTGGCTTTCAGCCCGCAAGTTTGTGGAATCCTGGAGCGGGGGTTATGCACTGTGTTTTTGGTGGGTGCATAAGAAAAGGAAGCCTGCTAATAGGCTTAGTGATCCATACTTCCACTGATATTTTGACTTTTGAGTTTTTGGACCCCTAAACCTTTGCTGTTGGCTGAGCTGAAGATCATGGGTAGCTGGACTTGTGGTATGACACCAGGATTCAGAACGAAACCTGTGCAGTGTTTAAATAGACAGTAAAGCATCAACATCATGCTAATGATTCAAAATAATCTTTCTGAATTTTAGTAAATACAATCACTTTACAACGTTTGCCAGTAGTTTGCTCTTGGTTGCACGGTAGTCTGCAGAACATATTAAAATAGGGTTTAAAGCATTTTTTAGAAAAAAATAACTTCTCTTCGCTTCAGAAGATTGCCTGTATGTATGTATAATGTTGGCAGTAGAGATAGGTATCCTTTAAGATAACCTTTAGTTCTCATATATGCTTACTGAATATTGCATTGCATTAACTTTTTGCAGGATTTTTTCTTAATGTTCTGCCTGTAAGAAGTTTCAGAATAAATTGTTTTATTTTTGTGAGCTGGCAGTTTTTTCACATTAGATCCTCCTATAATCTGTATACGTTTGGATGGAACAATGGCTCTTACTCAGCAATAGTACGTTAAGTTGTTCAAGAAATAATACCGAGACTTGCTGTGCAAAGCGATTCCAGAGCCTATTAATTCTTCTGGAACAAAAGGGATTTATCAGAATTCTGTTAAGCACTTAGAACCCAAATTGCCATTTTCTAGACCCCTCTTAATAAGGTAGCAGAATATCAACTTGGAACACTATCACTGGGGATCTGTTTTCAGAATATTATTAGTAGCATTTCAGTGAACTGGAAATAAATCTGTGCTCTGAAAAGAAACTGGATCTTGGGGAAAGAGATTTCGGTAAGAACCCTACTTTTAGATTCTACAAGGATGATTTTCTGTTTTTAAAAAATAAAGAAGCTGAAAAGCTTAGATTATGAATAAGAGTCAGATCCTGCAAATCGGAAGGTATGAAAGGGACTACAAAAACAGTCTATGCATGTTTTAATGAACATCTAAATTTGTATACTGTTTCAAGTATGAAACATTTTTATCTGGTGCTTGGAAATGTGAAAACCATGATGTTTGAAACATTAAAAAAAGCACTTATTTTTGATTGTTCATAATACTAGGACCGTTCCCTGCTAGAAATCCTAGAAACTACATTTCTTCAGGTGCTACCAGATTAGTTTACTAGTCCAGTAAAAACCTGAAATGGACATTGTTTGATAAAGCTTCATTCGAAGTGGAACTTACAGCTAATAAATCAGTAGGAAGTTACTTGTGTTCTTCTTCTTTTAATGTTTCCTACAGTAGAATAACATCAAGCTGCAAAGGACACCTTGAGTTTGATTAGTAACCTATAGGAGATGCAGTAAAATATGACGCTCTTGGAAAAGACAGCATGTAGCTGTTTTACTTGGACTTTACGTACTACAGACAGAACCATGATAAGTACGCTCAGGAATCTGGCCTTAACTTTATTTTATGAATTAGATTTAGGACTGTTGCTTGATCAGGTCATGGGTTTTGGTTTTAGTTCTGGAGTGACACTCAAAATAAAACAAAACTAGGGGCAAAGGGAGGGAGAATCATGATGGTTGTACTTTGGTTAGAGATGGGGGCGGTAGAATACCTTTCTTATTTTTTAATCAAATAAATCCAGAATCTCTTTGGTATTATTCATCTCAGTTATTTTTAAAGTGATTGCCTTTAACTACCATCCAGTTGTAACCTGAGTTTATTTAAGCAAGGCATGACGGTGTTCTTCATTCTTTTGTTCTGAATCTACGATTTGACGTACCTCAGTGCATATGTGAGCAGATACGTAAGTTATTACACTTCATCCCGGAATGTCTTGAGTAGGTCACTGCTTGCAGCAGGATTCCTGCTTAAACGATGACTACTGTTGCTTTATATCTTTGTGCTTCCTCACTTCTGCTCTGTCTTTTCTCAAGTGCTAGCTTCGTGAGGCAAGGATGGAATTTTGTTGTTTGGTTTGTATTTGCAAAGAATCAATGTAAGCAACCATTGTCGTGGACTGGGACCCCAAAGTTCTGCAGTGAGACACTGAAGGAGTGCTTTTCCATTTATTTGATAGTGGTGTGTTAACTAGAGGGAAACCTGATGCAAATATACTTTTTTATTTCCGTATTTTTTGAAGGAACTTAAATATAGGTTCATAACCAAGCGTCAGGTTCTGTGTTTTCTACGTTTTTGTCTGCATCGGTTTGCTATAAATTTATGGAAATAATCTGCTTCCCTTTTCTCTTTTTTTTTTTTTCTTCCCTTTTTCCCTTCAGAATTGCCAAAATGCTTTGGAATTCTTAAACGATTCAAAAACTGAAGTCTCTGAGGATACGAAATCATAAGAACACAAGAAGCAGCAAGGAGGATTCAGTGCCAATGCAGCAACAAAAAAGACAGCCAGAGTTAGTGGAAGGAAATCTTCCTGTTTTTGTTTTTCCTACAGAACTTATATTTTATGCAGATGACCAGTCAACACACAAGCAGGTGTTGACTCTTTATAACCCCTATGAGTTTGCCTTAAAATTCAAAGGTGGGTTTCTTAGGTTAAGTTCTATTAAAGGGTTAGTTGGTGATCTTGAAGAGCCTAATTCTAACTCATGTAACAAATCATACTGGTGGCAAAACTAAACTTGCATCTATACATAAATCTATTTATAAAATTTGTGAGGTATTCATGTTTTATTACTACTACTGTCCTTTTCAATTGCAGTTCTTTGTACAACTCCCAATAAATATGCGGTGGTTGATGCTGCTGGTGCAGTGAAGCCTCAATGCTGTGTTGATATGTAAGTAAAAGTTGGTTATTTATTTTTTCCTAATTATAGGACATTTGAGAATACCTTGATTTCCTTTGTTATTGAAGAGGTAGTGAATGCCAGCATGTACAATATAAATTAAATTGGATAAATATATAGTGTTTTTCTTATCTCTTATAGTCTTCTGGTTGCCCCGCCTTTGCTGTTCTTTTGCTTTAGGGCAGAGGTACTAGAATATTGGATATGCTTCCTTTTTAAATTTTGTCTTTAAACATAAGTAAAATGCTAATAAATGCATCCGGTAGTATAGTTTATACGTCAGCAGTGAGAGTAATATGAGCCTCCTCTAAACACTTTCTTTCTAAGAAGAAAAGCAAGACCCCCAGGGCTGGGATTTCTTTGTGAGAAATATTTGTTTGCAGATTGGCAAAATGAAAATGTATGAAGTTCTACTGAGCACACTTTCCTGGGACATGTTTAATAAAGGTACTTTTGCCTACCTTTCCCCCGACCACCACTCTTGTTCTCTCTCTTCTTTCCTTGTTTCTCCTTTCAGGTCCTAACCCAATAACAGAGAAAAGATGAAGAGCAGTGAAGTTACCATAGCGATGTATAGGGCCTGTAGGCTGCTGTAATTCCAAGTAGAGAAAGTAATAGATATTTAAGTTAAAATAGCCTGAACTTTTTCATCTTCCATTTGCCACATTATTTCTGTGCTGATGTATATGAGTTCTGGGTAGTCAGGTATGACTGAAGAGAGTATGAAGTACCTAAAAGAGCAGACTGAGCTTTCTGTTTAGAAATTTGCTGACTGTAAGACTCTGGAATCTCTGGACCATGGGGGGAAAAAAAAAAAAAAACCTACTGAGTGATCTAGGCTTTGCCAGGTAAATGGTACTGTGCGTATGGAACTGGTCTTTTCCTTAGGCTGGTTTCATTAGGTATAATTTAGAAAATTCTAGGGACTCGCCAAATAGAGAGGATGTTCAAAACACTGTTTGGACTAATAAATTTGAGTGGGCAGGGGGAGTAATCCTAAAAACAGCACAAAACTGATCAGAAGATACCAGCATATAAGTGAACTATTCTAGTCGTTAGCAGACACGTACACAATGTTGATTACATTTAGTTCATCTTAGACAAATGTCTTTTAATAACTGAACGAAAATAAGATGTATGCTTGTTCCACAGGATTTTTTGGTGTAGCAAAAACCCCGCCCTGTTCCAATGGTTGTTGTCTAAGGGCAATGTTTACTGCTAGGATATGAGCGGTACTATGTTAAGTATGGCCATTTGCCAGATAAACAGATATTCTACAGAGCTTGTAATTATGCAATGATCTCTAAAAAGAAACAGGAGAATGTATCTGTTTATAAGGGTTTGCAGAGAAACATCTCTTTGCTTGGCAGCAGATGCATGTTCTCATAGCACAGTGTTATGTAAAGATTCTGTTGAGGTTGATACTTAGTACCATGGTACTAAGAGTAGAAACAGAATTTAAGAAAGAAGTGTTAAAGGAAGAAAAGAGAGTTGAACTGCCTGATATGTTCAGTTGTATGCATTAAGGTAATTGGAAAAAAGCCTTTTGTTTTAGTGAAGGCAGTTGCCCAGCCAGCAAATTACTTGCTGAAAGCCTGTCATAAGCACGCTCTTTTGCTTCTAAAGCAATGTAGAACTACCTATGTTCCTGCAAACTTCTAACTTAGAAGATGACTTACTTTCTGTTTCCTTGTTGAATAGTCTATTCAAACTGAATACCAATTGCAAGAACTGGCTATGTGTTAATGATTGACTTTGTAGATATCTTGATGTCATGCAGTTCCTTTAAATGCAGTCTACAACGCAAAAATCTGTTTCTTGCAGCTTTTTAATATGTATGTTGTCACAAAGATGCATTTCTTGGAACAATTTTAAGAGTACTGTCCTGTATCACTAAAGATAAAAAGACTTTTTCCCCCCCTCAGGATGTGTCAACTTTCTTGAAGCCAAATCACTTTTTTGTTTTTTTTTTTTTTTAAATCGGATGAGCTGTTATTTTCTTAGAAATGTAGAGTAGCCTTTCCAGAAAAAAAAAGTATTCCACTTTGGAAAAAATAATTGTAGTCCATATTAACCCTAGGAATTGATATGACTTCAAAACCGAAATGGTATCAGTTTTCTGATGCTAGCTATGTGAGTATTCTCATAGTATAACTGCAGAGAGGAGGCAGCTAAGCAAAGCACCATTCCAGAGAGGTCTGTATGGCCTTTGATCATGTTGTTTTAAAACTGCTTTTTACGGGTCCTGCATGCAATTTTTCCATGAAATACCATAAAACTGGAAGGAATGTAACAGCCATCAGTCTGCCTTATTGTTGAAGCTGTCTTGGTCAACCTATTCAAAACAGTAGAGCTCAGGACACTCGCTCAGCGGTGAGGAAGTTTACCTGGAAAACAACTGAATCTCTGGTTAGGACTCAAGGGATATGTCTACGCTGCAGTCCGAGTTGTGGCTACCGCTCGTGTAGATGTACCTGGCCTAGCTCTCGCTAGCTAGTGGAGTAGCTGCAACTTCGTGCATTTCAACACAGGCTGCAAAACATACTCAAGGTTAGCTAGATGAGATGAACAAAGCTTTGACAGCACGGAGCCCTCTTGGTGCTATCCAGACTTGCTCACTGAAAGACAGCCAAGATGTGCTTATACAGATATGCAGCTATAATTCTGACTGCTCCGTAAACGTTCCCCGAATGGTGGCTGAATGATTTTGAAAATGCCTTTATTGCAGGCTCATTTGTTGCTATAGGGAGAATGAGTTTTGCTTCTGAGAAAACACTGTAAAACTTTGAGCATGATTCCCTCAAAAAGCTAGACTTTTGCCGTCACCTTGTCTGTCCAAGTGTTTGGCAGTCCTAGTCTTCTTCTCTCCGTCCTTGTCCACCCCTGTCCCCCATACCTTTTGAACTCATTGGCCAACGTCAAACAACTTTGATAAAGGATTAGGCTTGTATCGAATAGTTAATACTTCAGGAAAATTGGCAGTTAGGTCTTAGATTGAGGCAAAGGCTGTGTTCTGAGATAAAGAATTAAATATTCTTTTTGGCCAGCCAATCGGAGCAGGTGTCTTTGGGAACCAGAGAACCCTCTCAAGTGCAGCCAGCGTGGGGAGGGGAGAGAGAAGGCAAGATCAGATCTCCAAGAATACTGAGTGGAGGAGAAGGGAATGAGGATCTAGACTATTACATTGAATCTATGTATGGGTGAAAGAGGGGGGAAATTGGGATGTACGATGCATTTCCATAGGAGACCTGGCTTTATTAGTTCTCCTGTTCAAAAACGTTATTTTCCTCCGCAGTGTGATCCGTCACAGAGATGTTCGGGCTTCTCACTATGGTGTGATAGATAAATTCCGTCTGCAAGTGTCTGAGCAGAGCCAGAGGAAAGCACTGGGGAGAAAGGAGATTATTGCTACTCTACTTCCATCTGCAAAGGAACAACAACAAAAGGAAGAGGAGGAAAAACGAATAAAAGAACACCTGACTGAAAGTGTCTTTTTTGAGCAGACTTTGTGTCAACCAGGTAGTTGAAATCTTACTTTTACTCCTCGAGTCCTCTGAAACGGTTTTGAAAAGCTCAAGTGACTAGAAAAGACTAGACTAAATAAATTTAAAATTAATTATTTTAATTTCCTGTAAGACTGCCATCTTTATCACTGAGGCGTGGTGGTGCTCAAGAGCCCAAACTGTGGCTGTTCTGCTTATGCTCTCTGATTAATCAAGACCCTTTGCTGCCCAAAGTTCGCATATTGTGCCTTGAAGAGTACATCCCGCATTCCTCTGGTGCAGAATTTCTATTATAATCAGTAGGGACTCATCTGCAAAAGGATAGGAGTTATCTTTTTCCCTGGGCTCTTTCTTTCAGAACATATGCCCCTCTGAGTTTGTTCCAAACTCTCAATCCTCTATTTCCTGATGAGCAGGAAATAACTGCCAAAACAACTTCTAAAGTGCTCCTTGTTCTGTGCCATCTCCCTTGTCGGTCTGAAAAGTACAGAAAAGTACAGTTGCCAGCTGGAAGCTCTTTGCATGTTATGTACATGAGGAGGTGAATCAACAGCCTTGGGCAAAGCCTGGTCTCAACAATTAAATTGAAATGGTAGGCGAAGATATAAATTATATTGAGTTTTTACTGTAATCGAAACTGATTCTCATTCTTGACTTGACTCTGTTCTTGTTACTTTCACTAATTCATACTGTAATATTCTTGTCACTGTTTATTTTTCAAGATGAGAACAAAAATCGATAGATTAACTTGCTTGAGAAAGTTCTTCCTGATAAAACTAAACTGTGACACTATTCATATGTGGTTTATTGGCTAGTGAAACATCTTTTACTAAAAGACCTCAAGGCAGATAATGGGAAGATCCGTGGTTAAAGAAAGCAAACCTATAAGAACTCTGGAATTATAGAACAAAATGTTTGAAGAATCTGATATTAGTCTCAATCCAAATGACTATTCCTCTGCTTAAAAAGAAACCTGTTTGCTACATTATATGGCTTGCTTACAGAAAAACAATAAACAGAGCAACCTCAGTGTTTGGTACATAACCTGCAATCTAGAAATAATGGATTTACAGAATGAAAATAAGACCCATGCTGCTAGCTTCTATGAGCATACAAAAACTTGATAGAAACGTTGGCTGGTTTTTAATTGGTCTTAAGCACTTGGTTAGAGATACTCAACTAACATATTGTCAGCTCTTTTTAAAGGTTACAGCGTGTGCCTTTGAGTAGGTTCCAGCTATTAAACTACAGCACAATAAAGAATATCAAGGACAGAATTTCATCTGGAGTTTGCATTTCCTTAGTGATACTGCACTGTCGGAGTGCTTCACAGTAGCAGTTTTTAAAAGTAACTTTCAAATGCTACTACTTTGTGGCATATAAACTGCTTCTGGAAGGTGCAACCCTTGATCCTGTAAGGAAAGAAGGGGAACTTATCTGGCCCAAGAACCTCTGCTGCTCTTGTAGTCAGGTGTTTTTTTCTGGAGAAGTAAGCAGAGTTTGCTGCCTGTGCTTCTCCTTTAGGTATTCTTTCCCAATTGATTACTAATTACTCAAAAGAATATCCAGGCATGGTGTCGGGACGCGTGGTAAAACCTCAAGCATTGCTGAAACCATCCAGTTGTCATGAGCGTGTATATATAGCCACTGGGCTTGTCAGGCTGTGTCCCTGCAAAAGGGAGGGGTTTGGGAAGTCATGTGAAAACAAGTTTCAGCATCAGACTCAGAACAGGGAGCAGCTTTCTCGCTGCAAAATGCAAAAGACTTAGGAAGATGGGTTTAAGTTGTTGTCTTGTCCCACCCCACCCCCCCCAACTCCAAAAGGAAGAAGAAAATCTCAAAATATTGCAGCTCTGATGTACTGCAGACATTTTTGCAAAATATTTAACATTTATATTGCTTAGATATTCCTAACAATGGGTATAATTTTTTTTTTTTTCCAGAAAACAGAACTGCCTCATCGGGACCTAGTTTACTAACAGTCTTCCTGGGTATAGTGTGCGTTGCAGCACTAATGCTACCTACTTTGGGGGAAGTGGAATCCCTGGTGCCTCTCTACCTCCATTTAAGCGTGAATCAAAAGTTAGTAGCTGCTTATGTTTTAGGTAAGTATTTTGGATTTTGTAAATGTTTCTCTGCCGCTTCTGTGATTCAAGAAAATTTCTCCCATGTTTGCTTCTGGAAACTTGATGGAGACAAAGCACCACAGTGCGTTTTCTTTTGCATCTCCACTTGTATTTAATGTACAGCCACAATAATATCAAGAGGAATCGATTATCATAAGTATTCTGGGCCAGATTTTAGTTGATTTTTTGTAAGAAACAGGCCCCTACATGCTAATTTCACCTTCGTTTGGTGACCGGTCAGATTGCCAATGCCTATCATCTGCCAACAAAGCTGAATGGCATGTGCTGTTGTTTCTTATTTTTACATTGATATCTAGGTTCTGGAGTATAGTAATTCTATCTCTCTTCTGTTATTTCAAATTCTCTCTCCAACCAAGATGAGCTGGCTTGAAAGCTTCTATCCACTAGCTTCTTAATAAGGAGTTGAAATGTATAGACGTAAGTTGTTGTAAGTACTTGCTAATAGACCACTACTACCATCCACAACTCTTCCTGACTTGTAATTTGCTCCTAAATTAGCAAGCATAGATAAGTGTCGTGTTTCATTTGATATGACTATTTTTCTATAACTGTTTCAGATTTGAAGAACAGTAATACTAAACTCGTTCTCCTGTCCCACTACCTGGCAGAAATCAGGAGTTAAAGGAGAGGAGCTAGGCAGCCTCAAACTGATAGATAGAGGTGAGGTAGCGATGGAAAAAGATGCAGGTTCTTGGTGGTTAATGCACACAGTCATTGTAATGACTGGCACATTCAAGTCAAGTCTGCAGCGCTGAAATGGTGTTGAAACTCACCTGTCACTAACAAAAAGCCCACATCTTTGTCTGAGCTGATGGTGACGTATTTTCAGATTGGGACCTTGCAGTAGCCCTTGCTTTATTTTTACCTCTAGTGTTGAAAATTGCTCCAATTTCAGCTGGTGCCAATTACAGTATTGAACTATATGACTTCATGCATTTGCAACAATTTACCTGTTTCTAGATGCAATATAAAGTAACACTTAAGTTCTTTCCGGCTTTGATTCTTTTGGTAGCTGTGTTCTTAGATAGTCTTCTGTATGCAATTCTTATTCATAAAGAACACAGGTTGATTGCCCTTGAGAAGACAAAAACACTGTCTTTCACGGCCAAGTACAAACTGGAAGGCTTAGCCTTTAATTGAAAATGGGGGTTTACACCACACCAACTGGGCTACGTGACGTATGAGAAGTGTTTGCTTTATAGAAATGCTTTACAAAATAAACTGCTTATTACCTGAATGTCCCTATATAAGTGGTATAGGCTTTCTGTAGCACCCTTCTGTAACCTCCGTTGCTACTCTGCAAAGATTTAGATAACCTAAGCTAAGGCCTATTCTAGTTCTGCTAGTACTGATTTTCTGAGCTAACGCACACCGTAACAAATAGCTGATCTATATTTCCTGTTGAATGGATAAAATGCTTATCTAATGGAAGGCAGTGTTGCAACTTTGTCTTGTCATGCTTCTGTCTTTGAAATCGTTATAAAGTAAATAATTTGAATTAATATGTAGTGGAAGGATAGTAAAATAACCTCAGCAATTTCTTTGTCCATGGTGAGATCTCTGGACGTTCGCTGAACTCTCTGTAATGAAAGGGTATTATATTAATGTTTTTCGAGCCTAGAAGAAAGCAAGATTGCCCAAAACCTCAGAAAATGCAAGAAAATTACTATTTTCTTGTTACATAAGGTTGGAACTCAAGCAGGCCTAATGGTTTTTTTCATGTGCCTCATTGCCTTGTACAGTATAACCCCATGGCTAAGAACTTGCAGACTTGTACTGTTTTCAGCGTCAGCAGAACGTTAAAGTGAACTTTTAAGTGCGTTATGAGTAGGTTCATTAGCCCCGCGTTTCCTGCTTTCATCTGCCGAACCCGTTCTTTTTAACCGTTTTTTAACTATCGGAGCAGCTCCTTCCCCTCCCCCTTTTAAAGGTCACAACAAAGAGTCTGTAGAAAGCTCCACGTGTAGACCCGACAAGGAAGCTTAACTGATCAAAGACTGGTTTTAGACAAAGATGCTATTCTGCACAGAGCAGAAACAAAAATGTCTTGTAGTTTGCTGTTAATCTGCCTTAGTGATGATTCAGCGTTTGAATTGACCCCCCAGTCAAATTTGCCATCTTATGTGCTAGTATTGTGCTTAGCTAAGTTAAAATCTCAGTGGTATTATTTCTCAGCAATGAGACCTACAATTGTTTGGAGCGTTTATGGCTTCTTTAAAGTTCTGTTAGTAGATTTACTGCACTTTAGTGTAATTTCCTACATTGATTTTTGACTACATCAAGTTTTGGAGCAATACTTTTAGTTTTAAGTGAAGTGTGTGTATATATAAATTCATTCTGTCTGCGTTTTTGCTCTCACCTTATTTTCTGGTCTGTAACAGGATATAATGACTTTTCTCTATTTGGAATGTTTTATTCCATGCAATTAAAATGTCTAGTTTTTAATTCTTGTCTTTCAGGTCTCATCACCATGGTTATTTTGAGAACATGAGCAATGATTGAATAGGATGTCAAACACCTTACTGTATATTCACATCATGAATGTGGACTGCCTTTTACTCCCATTTGGCTCATTAAGATGCTAGCAAAACTGTTCAGTGATCTAAGATACCTTCAGAAGTGTAATATATTTTAACTGTGTATAATAAATGAAAGACTGAAGCACTTTTAGGTGCTTCTGTAACAGACAGCTATGAAATGTTCAGTGATACGTGTGAAAATAATTTGAAAAACTTTTATATCTACGCCTACTGTACAAAATCCTTATTAAAGCAACATTTGTTATTTTTAGTCTATGTTCACATCAGTGTGTGATCACTATAAAAGCAAACAAACTGTCTTATGTAAAACGTTCATTTGGTTTGTGGTTGTACATACTGAGATTGGTGCATAACACTTCTGTATACCTAGGATGGAAGTCATGGCTAATCATTGAAGAAAATTAAAAATTCCATCAGTGGAACTATGAAATAAACCATTAAATTGAGAACTACGTCTTCACCTAAAATTCCTTACTTCCTTATTACAAGTATACCACCGAGTGCTTTTCTTACCTGGGGAAGTAAAAAATGGCTGTTGCAGCAATTATCACGATTATAGACAATAAAAACAATTCTATAATTGGATCCTTTCATTTTTTAGGGATGCATGCAATATACAAATGAAATGGCATTAACACAAGTGGAACTCACGCTGCAAACTAATACAGAAGATAAATCAGCATTTTTCTATGGGTATAGACTAACCTGAGTATAGCAACACCTCCCTCTCATACTGCTACGATAGTGGATTTCTTTTGTATGAGAAACTCCTGCTCAGATCTAATTTTTTTTATTCTAGGTGAGTGTTTACACTTTATCTTGTTTCATTTAACAAGTATGTCCCTTCATTTGATATTTAATTGTAGAGATGTTTAGTTTAAAAATCTTATTTCTGCAGAGGGCCCAGTATTCCTGCATTTGGTTCATGCACACAAATCCTTTGTTTATTTGAAAGAGGTCTCTATAATATGCTTAGATCTGTATAAACATTGTTTTGGAAATTAAACCTTCTTTCCCCCTGCATGTTATGGGTCACTTTTCTGTTCGTGCATGGGGGCATAAAGAAACCATGCAGACGTGAGTGTTGCCTTTAAGAAAAGGGATTACACAAAAGGTGAGGTTGAATTTAAGTTAATAATCACTGTATGTTTTATATATAATACACTAAGTCTTTAAAAGGCAATAAAATGTTACTTTAATTTGATTCTCCTAAGAATTGAGATTGTGTCATCTATGAGAGTCAGATGAAAAACAGTGAAACATTAACTGTCCTTTTTTTTTTTTTTTTTTTTTTTTTAATATAAAGTTACTAACCAGTTTGAGAACTCGGTGTCCCAAATCCTGTGCCCCGTATGCAGCACTTTCTGGTTCCAAACTCGGAGATCCTGTTTAGCTCCAGCTGTTTTTCCGCCATTGTGGAGTTGCATTCTTGTAGCTTCACTGTTACTCTTAAGTACCTGCGCTGTTAAATGTGACTTTCATGAGGTGGTTTACCTTCCCCATCTGCCTCTTCTAGAGGAAGGGCAAAGGAGTTGAACAAAAGTTAGGGAGAAAAACTGTCATGTGGTACATTAGCCTGATTATGTTATGTATTAAGATAGCTACTTTTTTTCTGTGGGAAATAGCAGCACTTTCTTCAAAGGTATTGTCTTAAACACCTAAGCTAAATGATGTAAGTACTCATAGTGACAAAAAAAAAAATTTTTTTCCATATCCCTGGAGTTCTAATCATGGACCAGGGTCCTGTTTTGCCAAGCACTTGCAGAAGTACAAAAGAGGGGGTTAAAGCCTACATCAGGGATCTCTAGTGCGCTAACGTGTACCAGAATTAGGAAGTGAGAATACATGGCAACAGAGACCTATACTGCCAGTGTTTTTTTTCAAGGAAGTTAAAGAAAGAAAAGCAATTGGTATGGGGCGGGGGGAGGAAATCTGCCGAAGAAATCAGTTTAAAAAAATTTATCAGCAACAAAAAAAGACTAAAAAATTGGAACATTTCATTTTCAAGATCACATGAGGAGCAATGCACAGATTAAAAGATTAAATAGATGGTGCATCTCAGCAGATGCAGAATAAAACATCTACTTGGACGAAACACGCATGAAAAAATGTGAATTTTGACTTCCTTTTACTTCAGGGAGATTACAGAGCACTGTATGATCGCAAATTTATTCCACTGTTGGAAACACAAGACCTGAGGACATTAGCATTTCATTCAGCACTGTGAGGGGGACTGTATCAACTTATTTTAAAGTATGATTGCAGGGAGAGACTAGTCAAATTTTGCCAGATGGATACATGAGGTTTATAATGTATTTTTTTCTTAAATATAATATATACACACACCTACACCTCGTACCTAGAGGCTCCTGTAATAGGACTGTGGAAAACATTGACTGCCTTTGGAAATGAGACCTGAGACAGTGAATATGCCTCCTCTTAAAAACACCAGGAAAAACAGTTAAGCGTTCACATCATTTCCTATTCCTGACTCTTAACACAAACAAAACAGTCATTTCCTTGAAATGGAAAAGTATTTTGAGCAGGCATTTAGGAGTGCTTTAAGATCATCCAGCAGAAACAATTGTCTTGTTTACCCAGCACTTGCTATGGCACTGATACCTCAAACAAGCAGTGCTGGCCGACAGGAAATGAAACTGCTATTAAGATCTTTTCATTGGTGTCATTCCTAGTAGCTATAGGCCTGGTACATGATCTCTTGTAGGTGTTTGCACTTGTCTGGATCAGAAAATGCTTAGAGCACCCCATTTTTCGCTAATGAAATGCATCACAGAATGCTTAAAACTACAGTAGATCCAGTTTAACTGTCTCAGAGCTCCAGGGACAGATACGGCCTTCAGGTAATCAGTGCTTCCCATCGGGGACCACAGGAAGCCCCAGGAGACCGGAGAGTGGGTCAGGCAGCCTTTTATGGAAATCACCTGAAAACAGAGTCAGTCCCTGCAAAGGGAGAGCCTCATCTGCTGCTGACATTTCTCCAAACAGGCCTGAGGAAGATAACCAAGCAGTTACCGCTCTTAGGCATTATAGCTTAATGGTGGCATTTGCAGCAGCTTGAAGGCAAGTTCATGCACAGAATGGTGCCTTCAAAAACAAAACAGATAAATCCTTTCTGGAATCAACTAGGTTAAGAGTTTTCAAAGTCAACTACATGTTATTGCATTTTATGGTCTGAGTGGCAAGTATCATCTGATAACCAACAAGCCTAAACTAAAGAGAGGCTGCCAGATAGGTCTGGCAATGAATTACCATTTTTTATTCTCTGGTTTTTCAATGTTAACTTAAGATGCTTGGCTTTTTTCCTTGTAAATGCCAAGTTCCGTCACCCCCTTTCCTTTGTCAGGAGTATGACTCTCCTATTTAATCACTCAGCACCTTCTCCCTCTTAGGTGCATTGCCATAGAGACACTACAGAAAGGAACTTGCCTGAGTCAGTCAGTTAGATCCAAGAATACTTTGTTTACAGGGAGGAAAACTCAGTCGTGGAGTGATATGCTTCACAGGTCCTGCAGTGATTCAGTGCAACCTCAAAATCCAAGGGCCGAGCTGTATAGGAGGTCTTAAAAAAATATATATATCCTTTAAATCATTCTCTCCGCCAGGAAGGAGGCTGAATTCTTGGTCAGAGCAACTGAGGTACTTTGTCCTCTGACCTTGCATGAGGCCCTCCTGGGCAAGAAATGCTAGAAGTGGTAAGGGAATAGACTGCAGTACAGAGTATCCAGGGCTGAAGTAATCCTGGCATGATACTCCTGTTTAGCTGCCAGCAGAGATAGGGCTCAGTGGGCATAGAAAAACAGATTCTTTCCAGTGTCCCTGTGAAATAGGGTACTAGCCTTCTCGCGGTCATGCTAGAGAAGGCACCAACTCCTGCAAGAGAAACATCTGAGGTTAGTGGTGTTGGATGGAGTCTATCTTATGTAGCTCGCTGCCTGAGGAAATCAAAGTAAGACTGAAACCGCGGAAGGAGAGCCAAGTATTCTGTTGCCAGCAGCCTATCACTTGCTCTGTATTGCTCCACATAAGCCAGTGAAGATTGTGAAACCATTCCTACAAAGTCTAACAAGAGCCATTTTGAGCGAAAGTATGAATGAAGGGAGTTACCCATGTAACTTCAATAAGTAAGTAATGGAGGTACGAACACATACCAGTACAGGCAGGCAACACTAACAGTGTAACAACTAAAGCCAAGTAAGGGGGATACATGAGTATTTTGGTCCTCCGTAGAACACAATCTGCATAAGCTCTCTGCTGTAAACTAATAGCTCTCTATTTACTTAAGATAATAAACTGTAACTGACATATATCAGCTCTTGAAAATTTGCAAAGCTGTATAACCACGCTGATAATAAAATGTGGAATTACATGCAAAGTAATGCACGCTGATCTTTGAAATAGCAGAGACTATGCAGAGGAATAATTTAAGCAAAAGCACAGTCATGATTATAGCAGCACAATCAAAGCAATGGATGATTGCCTTACTATGAAGGAAAAGACTATTAAGAGGCCCATCTGAGTAACAGATTCCCTGTAATAGCTCTATAGTGCAATATAAATTCAGATACATGTAATTGCAGTCATCCTGATCCTAGCAGAACCAAGAGATCTAAAGAGGGAATAAACATGACTGATATAATGGATATCAAATAAATGGAATAAAAAACCAAAGAGTTTGTAATGAAACTTAAAGCCATGTGTCCATTAAAAAAAAAAAAAAGAGAGGAATTAACAATACAATTCACAATAACAAAGGGAGTGCATTCTTCCCTGGGAAACTGCAGATACTCTAAGTGGCTTGAGGTAAGAACATTAGGGCATTAGATAAGCATATAATTTGAAAAATAAGAAGCCAGCATCAAGAGAGAAACAAAATTCTGCAATAATGCTCTGGAATCACGTGTTTTACCGACACCACCAAATCCATTAGCACCTCTCCCTCAGGAATCTGCCATGAAACTCCAAAAACAAAACCTGATGCTGAAGTGAATGCACTTATAATGAAAGGATATTGATTTATTTTTGTAAGCAGGAAGTTCCCTGCAACAATTTCAGTGCCACATGGCCTGATTTAAGCTGGTTTGAAAGTCTGGAAGTCAAAACAGTACACTGCTTTTGTACCATAAAAAGCAATGCATGATATGCATAATGTGGTTTTGATTCCTCTCTGCACAAGGGGAAAAAGAAATAAGAACCAAATTTCCAAAAATCAGTACCTTCAGCAAAAACTGCTCCTGCTTGAGCACAGAACTTCTTACTTAGGTTGACATCCAGCAAAATAATAAGCATTTATATAGTATTATTAAACTTAGAAGGACGTATTAAATAATGAGCTTTTTACAAAGCTCCTATGAACCAAGGAACAAAGGAAGAAATTAAACCAGCAGAAGAGTTTTAAATTTGATAAATACCAAACCTGTCTGAGGAACATTCATGGGAACAGGAAAGTCTCACAAGTTTCTCGAGAGACATGGAGTAACTAGCACGTAGGCATGAACAGACTGTGCTTGGTTTTGGCTTAACTGCACTCTACTCCCACCTCTAAACATTTGTGTTACCCAGTCAGGCAAGGTTACTCTTTCCCTCAGTTTTTTGTTTTGTTTTTTTGCTTCTACCGGAAAACCCCAACAGAAAACACACTCTCTCCCTCCCAGCTTTAAGTGTGGGATCTAGGTTTGCTAGAGGCAGGGTAGCTTTCTGCTTGGAGTCTGCTGCTGACAGCGGAAAGAAAGTCATTGTCAGAGGAAGAGCATCTCTCCAAGAGCTACCTTGGCTGTCAGTTGGGCCCGTGCCCTCATCATATGAATGCCGAGATCAAACAAGAATGTTTAGTTTCACAAACCGCATACAAAACACAGACAAATGGGACGCTAAGGGAAAAAAAGTACTCTACATGTAAGGATTAAAAAAAAAAAAACATTCAAGATATACCATTAGGAAACAGACCCCAAACCAAAAGCGCGAGGCAACCGTTCTCGCATTGAGTTACTGAATAGGATTCTTGCAGGCCAAGTACTCCTCTTTGGATTGGTAAGCTTTTAGTTGTTCTACTATAGCTGTAAACATTCAATGGTATTTTCAAATATCATTGAACTTGGCGCTTACAGGAAAAGAGGTATCAACTTGAACTCCATCTGCCAGCTGACAATGAAAGGCTGCTTAAAACAGGATACGGAGAGCTTGCATAGTCTAATTATGACTCCTAAACCCTCTCAAAATAGAATTTTAAGTAAATGAGTTATGACTCCAACGTACGCAAGACTGCAACAGCATGAAGTGAACAGCATTTCTGAAGCGACTACTGCTAAGAAACACACAAGCTCTTATCCAGCTTGAAGCTAGTTTATAGAGCTCCACAGAGGGTACTCCTGTCTTTACTTACTGCACCAGCAAATAATCTCACACCAGCAAGACTGGACTCACAAATACAGCACTAATATTAGAATCACAATACACATTTATAAATCACAAAATCTGGGATTCACAAACATACAAAAGACTTGGAGATTAGTCTTCTGTTTGTACAGCTCGGTGATCATTTACACTCAGGTTTTCCGAAGAAAGGTGAAAGAAACGAATTTGAGATTAAGTTCTCATATTAATCTTCAGGAGGACTGTGGGCAGCTGTTGAGTGGAGAATCCAGGTCATCTGGCTTGCTGACAACACAGAGAAGAAACCACCAAGTTACACCGGCTGATGCACAGGCTCATTTTTCCTGGCGTTTGTATCGCTCATCTAACTTGAGGTATCTATTCCTCTGCTAAATGCAGTAACCACTAGTGTTCATTCCAAAAATACAGTCCTCCCGAGCACTGGCACAGTTATCAATGTTCCCAAGGCAACTATGCCGTTCTGGAGAAGGCAGAAGGAAATAAAACACCTATCAGTTGTCAAGAAAGACACACCGGCCGCAGACCTGACTTAGCTGCCAACAAAACCGACAGCCGAGTTTTCAAAGAGACCAATCAAAAGCCGATCACTAGCACGAGTTCAGAAGGGTGACATTCACAAGGACTGAAGTTCTACTTCTTCACAGCCACCCTCCAAACTCCACGGCTACAGAATCCTAGAGAGAAACAGATGCACGTCCCTAAAGAGTTGGAGAATAAAAAGTTTATATACAGGATTATAGTAGCTCCAAAACAGACGGAGACAAGAAAGCTGCACATTTCTTCCCAGAATGGGAACAAAGGCATGGACACCTGTGAGATACACTCAGATCAGTTAGGGAATAGCGTGCAATAGTCTTTAACTGTGATACGATTCAAGCTGAGCTCCAATACTCCTTGATCATGAGTAAATGGGGAATTGGCCAAATGCAGGTAAGACTAATAGCACATGAGTCAATATATGCGTTGTGTTGATTATGTGAAACATTCTAATTCCCTGAGTCCAGATATATATTTTGCAGCAGAATTTGGTTCCTAAATCTAATCTTTATTTCAATGGAAAAAACTACCCATGCCTCCTGACTCCAAAACTGCAGCTAGTTGATGACATGGATGGACAAGAAATGAAGATACCTTTTTCTATGAGCTTAAAGTGATTTCTGTTTTGCAAAATCAGGGAAAAGAATGACTGAAGACACAGCCATGTGTATCCAACAGCATTAATGGCCCCATTAATGCAAACCACAAACACTGCCCCACTTCTCCATGGAAGGCAAGAGACCCAGTACTGTCCACTATAGAGCCATAGCTTCCAGCTTCCAAACTTATTTCACCACAACTTCCTCTGGGCATACACTAGGGACTCATTTAGCTATTAAAGAAATAGCTAAGGTAAAAGTGCAACAGCGTCTTTTGAAAATACTCATAATTTTTGTTCTTGAGTTTTCCTAGAGTTGTGACAGAACTTTAAGACAGCATTGCACTAAGAAAACAGAAAAATGTGCTGTAGATTTTAGGGCCAACTTAGATGTGGTGAAATGGGTTATAATAAATACTTTCATTCAAGAAGAACAAAACCTTTTAATCACAGATGAAAACAAGAATGCGGTTCCTACCCTAACAAAGTGCAGAAATAGCAGACCACATTTACTTTTTTCCATTTATTGGCACTTATTTGAAAAATAGCATAAATATTCAACAGAAAAGAGACAAGTTGATCCACATCCTATTGATGCATTTTTTTTTTTTAAAAGACCAGAACAGATTATGAGGAGGTTCATTCTTAACAAATAAGCAAGATTTAAAAAAAAAAAAAAAAAAAAATCAGTCTTGCCATCACCACAAAGAGTGAACGCACCAGTAAGTCTTTGGCACATATGTGACATTGCAAAACTAAGCTATGTCATCATAGAGAGAAAGCAAATAGACATTAAACACAGGCTTGTCCATTTGCCACAGGGGTAAAGGGCAGTTTGAATTAAAAACAAAAAAAACACCCACCCTGCAACACAGACGTTGACTGTTACAATAATTTAAGAGGAATAAAAGCAGAAGTAAACAGTGTCATATTTTACTTGAACTGAGTAAAACTATTAAATAGATTCTACTTTATTTCTGTGATAAGGATATGCTGAAACTGGTCATTGGTCCTCAGATCACCAGGCCTTCGACTCTGCATCTTCCATTTCTACCTTTGATAGCTGCTGTCAATCAAAGCTTCATCCGTGTGAGTTTTTTATGGCAGAGTTCAGAACAGGCTTCTCTTCCACTTCAGGAAGTCTCTATTCTTTTCTCACTTTATTATACATTACAAAGTTTTAGTGTTTAAAAATAAAACATTTTGCTTCATTATTAACCATGCGGGAAACACCACATAGTACAAATGTGTACACACATACAAACGAGGCCCCAGATGGAGGGAAGTTCAATTGCATAATAAGAGTCAATAACCAAAATGAAGTTGCCACCAGAAAATTTGAAACAGCTGTCTATGGTGGTTTGCAGATTTTTCCTCCTGTCTTGGGAATTTCAGGGTTGATATCAGGATGCCTCAACCCAACTGACTTTTCAAATATAGTACAAGAATCCATATCAAATGACTAAATTCTAGGCTTCTAACCACCACTTGAAGTTTACATCAGCAGAAATAACTTGATGCCATTAAGTTCAGGAAGTGATATCAGGAGATTAAACACTGCAAGAATCTGCAGTTAGGTGTTCATATTCGATCACTTAAGCCTGTATAAAAGCATTCAAGGCCCCTCACTGTTTTTCTCCAACAGAAGTCATATATGAAGATGGATACGGTCTGTTAAAATAATGCACTTCTGAAGCACTCAATACTAAAATCTTAGGATTTAGTGTATTGTTCCAAACATTACTTTTTTTCCCTTCCCATTAAAAGACCTTTAACAGAGCATCTACCACTCTAATACATCATCTAATGGGGAAAAGAAACCAAAATGCCCCTAAGTACCCAAAAGAATGTTCTACACCAAATTTGGATTTAGTTACAACAGCAGTCATGATCATGAATAAAATCCAACATATAAAAATGACAATTCACCAACTTGTTCTTTTCAATCCAACTATAATACAGAACTGATTAATAGCCAATCCTCAGAGAGCAGAAAAATCTTTTTTTTTTTTTTTTTTCCAATACTTCCACTTTCCTTTCAAGAACAAAAAAATAAATAGCTAACACTCAGGGAATAAAAATATAAATTATTAAGATGCTTCACTGGTTTCAGATTGAGGACAAACATGAAAATTATCTGTTACTACATCAGCACCATTTTATATTAGCGAGGACACAGCCTGTCGGCTGTTGGAAAGCCAAGTTTTCTACAAGCAGAATGTACATATAATATTTGTAACTTACACCAATGAGACAATACTCACTGCAAATCAACAGCTTGTATACCGATGTTAGCATCAAATATATTTGTAATTCAAATGCTTACCGTATTTTAGTAAGTGTCATACAAATTACTAGACACATGAATTCTTCCTCAAGGAACTATTCTGGAAGTTTTCTAGAAATAATGACATTTCTGGAAGTTCCTATGAGGAACAATCACATAAAGAACGCAGTTACACACAACAGAAAGTCTTCTAGATTTCCAGATGTTTCTTGGCGCCCATTAAGCAGATTTATGTTTCTCAATTAATAGGTAACTTAGCTGTAAGATCTACTGGTACAAACGGAGATCTGGAGTCAGAAAGTGAGACCGGAGAGCCTGTGTTGGTGCCAACCTCAGCTGGTGAGTCACACGAAGAGCCTGCACTGCTTCTATTGTCATCAAGACCACGTGACGACAGACTGAAAACAGAGTGATATCAAGATACGAGAAATGAGGTATTTAGTTTTTCCTGAAACATTTCAAATACCGCTTTCCATTCACTGTAAAATGATTCTAAAAATAAATGTACATCCTTGAAGAAACAGTAAGCCCTACAATTTGAAATTAACTGTAATAATATGCCTTACAGACACTTCCAAACAGACAGATAACATTTTGCCAATTTTCTCCCTTGGTTCGCCCAGAAATAGTCTACAGGCTAGAAACCTCAGGTGGACCATGTCTTTGCAAGCCCTCTCCCATCTTCTATGGGTCCCAGCCTAGCATCTCTACATACCCAGATGCCTCTTTTCTGAGGAGACTCAAAGATAAACTACATATAGTTCTTGTACCACTCATTGCTTATTTCACAGGACACGGAAAAATTTAACTGTAGGTGTTCTACCACTCAGTGACAGCTTTTAAGTGTTTTTCAAAAATGTACTCCTAAACCAAGATGCAGCAACTGAACCTGCACTGCTGTGCCTACTGTGATTAGGCTGGGGCTGCGGGGGTATGCTTTTAAAATACCTTGAACACATCCATTTTACTATCACCGTTGCAACGGGCTAAAAGCTTGCACACAGCGATGTGCCTTAGCTGGGAGGCAGAAAGGACAGACATACTGTAAACAACTCTGACATGATAGTTTTTACTGTGCACACCCTATGTGTTATTAACCTCTTGACTAAAAAAATAGTGACGGATTTTGCTTTAGTGTAAGTCATTACACTTCTGTATGTAGTACTTTTTATCTCCTCCCAGCCAGGGAAGGTCAGGCATGGACTCATTTTCCCATGTGACTAAGTGCAAAAAAGCATTAAAAAAAAACCCAACACATAGCATTAACACTCACATTTGATTGCAACTTGAAACTAGACTCCAAAAAATAGCCAGCCATGAGGTATCTTTTCCTAAACATGCTTAACTCCCACATACATAAAGCATGTTAACAGAAGATTATTAGTCAGCCCTGGAAATTCTAAAATTGTAGTGAATGTTATTGCGTATTTACTGTAATACTCTCAGTGCTTCAAAAATACAGGATGTTTGAAGCTGGGTTTTTTTTTTTGTTATTAATACAAACACGCTCATTGCTAGATTAAAAAAAAAGTATATATTTCTAGTGCCTCTGATGAATTTCAGACAACAGCACAGTATTACCATCCCCCAAGGTCTGTCTGATGTGAAACTTCAGGGGTAAGCATGCTGGAGGATCCTTGGAATAATCTTTTTGGATGATCTTCCATCTCTGTTACACCTTAATAAGAGATAAGGGGTGATAAAAGAATAACTACTTCTCATTTAAGCTAAATCTATTTTCAGTGTATTTCTACAGAGCAAACCAAATAGAGGTTCAAACCCATTACAATCTGTTAAGTATTATTTTAAATTTAAAACATAAATGTTTGATGCTGAAATTTTAAGAGTATTTCCGGGAAACCTTTTAGTCCAAGCACTGGGAGAGTTTAAAGTTGTGAATTGAGGTACTAGATATTGAGGAATTACATATCAAATGCCTATTCTTCAGCAGTACAGAATAATGTTTTTGTTTCAGTTTATTCAACTAATTAGTTCACTGACTAGCTCCATCAAAGTAGAGAAGAGAACAAGGAAAGCTTGTTTTCCTCCTGCAGTCAATTAAAACAAGGTCCAGGATTATCAATAAACATATACTGACTGTGAATTCTAAATACAGTAGAAAAAAAATGGACAGAGATGCACTTAAATAGGCTATGGCACAACTCAGATGGAAGTATTTCAAAACTTGTTTCAGAGCCAGAAGGGTTCTGTTACAAAGGTGAAGTGTGCAGATGCATTTAAAAACAGATGCAACAAAATCTGAAGAGAAATTTGAAGAAAAATGCAGGGATAGAGAAACAACTTCTAAATACAGTTATAAGGTGTCTACCAGCTTCTGAATCAGCTTGTATTGTAGCACTATGATTTTAAATCCACAGTATTTGTGCACTTCAGTTAGCCAGGACTTTCACAAATTTCTGTTTGTGAAACTAAACACGCTAATAATTGTATTTCTTGTTTTAGTAAAGAGGTTACATTAGTTTCTTATCAGATGCATACTACTACAGCAATGGAGAGGCATTAGGACAGAACAATTATTAGAGTTTTACTGAATAGTAAATACTAGTTCACCAGTGTTTCTGTTTTATCACTACGAACAGTTCCATGTATTTGGTCATTGTAATAGCCTCTATTCCTAGTCATTCTTTACAGTCTCAGCCAAATGAGCAGAATGAGGAAGAAAGCTATATGAATTACTATCACATTAACAACCTGACCTATTATAGTAGCCAGAAATAAATACTGTACCTTTTCTTTTTATTGACCCAAGAACGCTTGGTCGAATGCAATTAATAGGACTCTGGCTTCTCCTGCTAAAAGAAGGCAGATGCTACACTGATGTGTCATCATTAACATAGGAAGCCCCAAAACAAAGAATCAAAAGATGTTCAGATAACACACAACTAAAAGGAAAACGCTAAAAACATGAGCATTAAAATAGCCTATTCAAAATAACTTGTTTTGCAGACAGACAGACAAGGAAGCATAGACCTTAACAGAAGTTAAGTCACATTGTTTCACAACTGGGACAGGCTACAAGCTCACACCTAGGTGCTGACTACATCTCAGTTGACAGCTGTACTTTGCTGAACTGTTTTGGCTTGATCAAGTTCAATTGTGCCCACATCACTCAAAACAATATCCAATACAACTGAATCCAGAATGCCTAATAAACCCCTAAATCCATTTTAATTCCTTATAATTCAATTATTTAATGTGCGATTAAGAGCAATAGACTACACTGCAAAATCAGAGGTTGAAATGCAGCCCAGCTTCCTGATGTTAAGACATGAGGATTTTAACAAATACTCAGGGTGTTATAAAATCTAAAGTGTATATGAATATATAAAGTGATATTCAGGATTAGAAATCAAATTTAATTATATTTATGACAAATTCTGAGATTTCAAAAGCCTACTGTGAACAAGATAGGCCAACTTCCTATTATTAACAGAGTCTGGTACTTACCTTGGAAATCGCCTTGTTGGACTTGGGCTAGGACTTGGAGGTAATCCACTACTACTCACCAAACTTTGCAAAGATGGTGAGAAACATTGCTGAGAGCAAAATAGTTTGAGTTATTTACGTATAAACACTGTACTATACCCATATAGTAACAACTGGGCCTAATTACAGGTAAATAAATAACCCACTGTCAATTTAAAGCAACCAGCCCATCTGGCTGGGTATACCGAGATACCATTTGTGGTTAAGAAGGAGAGGAAAAAAAAAAAATCTAGAAAAAGTTGGACGGATTTCATTTTCATGTGGAATACATGCAAGTTGACAAGCATTTATTTTGCCATAGTCTGATTAAACTAGTTTATAAAAATGATGATGTATGCCCCCTCCTCTTACTCTAAAGGAAAGGCAAATAAAGAATAATAGTAACAGGTTAACAGTCAGACACTCCACAGAAATTCACATCCACAAAATATGCAACCGCTAGCTGCCGTTTTCTGTTTCTGGATTTTAGTTTTTTTGTTTTATTCTCCAGTTTTTTGCTTACAGCTGAAGTAGAAAGGAGAAGGTAGCTTCATCTTTTGCTATTAACTTGGTTTAATTTATTTAGCATAATCCAAGATAAAACCTTTATTACTACATTTTGCTTACCTTCCCTATTCCTCTGGTAGGTGAAGGAGCTGGAGAAACTGGGATAAAGTCTACTTGCTTTGGTGATGACGACTTTTCACAATCATTGTCACTCTGTAAATAGTACATATAATTAAGGATCCTACGAGCAAGTATTTTAATATAAAAATGATCGTTTTGTTTAGAATTGAATAAGATTCCAAAATTATCCTCGTTCATGTTAATCTTTTTTTTTTTTTTTTAAATGCAGCCATTTATGAGGAGATATATTATGTGCAACAAAAAAAAGCCTTAAACGTTATTTGCTGAGTACCAGAAAACGGAAGAAAATATGGACAGGCAGGTATCTGTGCAATTTGCTTTTTGAATATCACCCCAAGAAACCCACATATATCCTTGAACAACTGATAACTTTATGTCTTGTTAGTGTGAAACACTGCTGACCAAAAGCAGCAATATATCCTCATCATTTTTAAGTCAAATTATGTAAGAAAATGTTGACATGAAAGTCTCTAGTGTCCTAACACTGATAACAAAAATTAAATCATGAATGTATTACCAGGCTCAAGCTCTCCTCCCATGACTGGCTCATCTGCATTGCTACTTGCACTTCTCTATAAGGAAGAAATGAAATGTGTTGTCTCAGGCCCGTAAAATATTTCATTAAGTATACTAGTATACTAAGTATACTTTGCCTTAAGGCTCACCTTTCATGTACTGTTTCTCTGTTTATCAAATTCATTCCTTCTTCCTAAAAGAGATTAGCAGATGAAAAATAAAGACTTCAAAAAATAAAAAAGGTTTGCTCCAGCAAACCAGAAGAAATTTACCTTCAGTTCACTCAGGTATGGAGTCAATATAATTCAGCTAACTATCTTAAGTAACAATAATCTTAAATTGTTTATTATATGAAGGCAGATGGTGTGAAGGAAGGTAAAGACAGAGCGTTAGAGAAGAGAATTGTAGCCGACTTAAGAGAAACCATCACATAAAAAGTATTGCTCATGGGAGTTGGTTGTTTCTCACGTAGTTTTTTCATTTTCATCACCATTCAAGAGATGGTTACAAAACTGAGCAATAACGTGACCAAAGCTTTTACATATGCTAGAGTATCTTTATATAATCTTGCATAAAATAATTTCATAAAGTAGAAACTATTCCTCCTGGCTCCTCACTTCAAGAGGATAGAAACTAACATAGGTAATCCTTAAAAGCATGACTGGATTCTTACCTTACTCTATGTATTAGAAACTAACTAGAAGCTGTCAGCATTTCATTTCTATACAATGCTTAGAAACTAACTAGAAGCTGTCAGCATTTCATTTCTATACAATGCATTGTATGTAATAAATTCAGGATTTCAGTGGGGTTTTTTTTCCCTAAAACATCTATAAAATATTACTGAAATGGAACAAAGGTATAAAATTACACAAACTAAATATTAGAGCAAGCATAAACACATTTGATTCAATCCCCTCTTAAGGCAAGAGCCATTTCTTAAAACTAATTGAATACTATCCAGTGTGTTCAGTGAAGGACTAATTCAGGCTAGTTCAAGAAAAGAGTTTAAATAACTAGTTTCACTGTCTGCAATCCTACATAGGAAGATTCTTCCTACATTAGTTCAATTGGTGATTATTTGCTAAGATTTGAAAAAAAAATCAGAAGTACAACACATGGTCCCCATCTGTGCCTGTAAGTATACATGAAAGAGAAATTCGATTAGTGAACTTAATGATCAAACACAAATTAAGAAATGTAATTGTTCACTTTAATAAATGTGCATATGAAATAATTATTAATACAAAACATTTTTTAAAATTTTGAAACATCAAAGACTACTTCATGTAATAAATATAGCAATAGAAGCACAGTACTGAGTTCATCCCCTTGCTCTCATCAGATTGGCATATTAATCCAAACTTTATATTAATAAAAAAAGCTCTCCAACTGACTTGAGTGCTTCAGAGTCTCTTTAAGCCAGTAAATTATTTACATAGTGAAAGCAAGTATTTCTTTTCTACAGGATTACTATGCACCTTTAAAATCTAAGGTGGGAAGCAAGAGCACATACAACCCACTTCAGATATCATACCCCAAAAATTCTGGCTGAAGCATAAATTGATTTTTACAGAGTACAAAGAAAGAAAACAAGCCTATCCATTTGAAAACTAGCAAGTTAAAAAAAAAAAAACAAAAAACCAAGCATCTTCAAGTCAGTTTTATAAGCATTCTACTGTCAAAAAGTCAATATAAAAAGTGGAAGAGCTACAAAAGTTTGCGATTGCTGTTTCTGAAATGTGAGCCTGTAGATTGTGGTCTGTCTGGTGGTAATGCTATTTAAGGCAACTCAGATATTTGCCACACCCCTCTCCCTTCCTAGGTATTTGATCTGGTGCCCTTCCCCTCCACTGACGCTGTAACAGCACAAGTACAGTGACCTGGATAAGAAAATTATACAGATGAAAAATAGCCCAGCCAGAAGTCTCAACTATTTTTTTAGCCAGATTGCTTCCTTATCCAGCTCATTTTTTGGCTGCACAAATTCTTGTGCCAACACAAGGAACGCGCTGTCATTGGCCCTGAATATTTACGCTGGCACTGCAGCCAAAAACTCTGTGAAATTTTACCCTAAGGTTTTACATTGAAAGCTTCCTTGCTAAAATGTCCGTTATAAGATTTCTCTTCTCTTTCCATTCAAATCTTCTTATCTCTATAAGATACGTTCTACCTTTTTATAAAATTTGGAACTCTGAAAACAGATACAACGTTTAGTTTTGAAAGCACTTTGACGCGATAGACTGCTGCAGACTCTATACTACCGCTTCAAAGCAAAATCAATAGTCATTTGAAGGATGTTGCACTTTAATGGGAAAAAAAAAAAACGAAAAAACTACAAACAACTTACTGTTTCCAAAAAATAATAACATGCACTTACCTGTTTGATTTGATGAAGACGGCTGCTAGGAATACGAACAGGAGATGATGGCACAAACTGCAAAACAAAGCCACATACAATTGAAACGTTCTTAAAAAACACAGGAGAAGGGAGGAAAAGGTGTTAGGATGTTAGTATCCACTCTAAAATGCTATCTCAATCTCAGAAAAAATAATCTCCCAGATGAAAAGCAACTTTTCTAAGATTTGCAGAGTATGCAAACTATATTAAGTACTTACAAGAACATGATAATATATATTTCCATATTATACTGTTTCGCATGCTCAGAGAGATGCTAATGGATATCAACCTGCTTTCCACTTCAGTTCCAGACTACTAGAACTCATAGCCTTCTTTATAGAATTGACTTTTAACTATCACACAGCTGCCCTTAAAAGATATGGCTGCACAAATATTTAACCTGTTTTAAGTAGTTCAGAAGGCTCCCCAATAGATCCTTTAAAAACACAAAGCTAAAACCACACATTGTGCAGAAAGTTTTCTGGATTGTTACCGGCCTATAAATGAGTATTCTGACAGATGAAAAAAATTCAGCTATCAGAGGGCTAGCAAAGAGTTAAATACCTTCCTTAAGGTTTCTCAACGGCTTCACCAATTCAAGTGATGGAAAATGAAATCAGATACGATATCACTAAAAGTACTTTTCTATTAATTTTGTCAGTTTTGCATCAAGATCTTCTCACTGGAAAATTATGATCTAAAACTGCACATGCAAAAACAAAACAAGTAGTTAAAATATCATTTCCTTTCATATATTTCCTGTTCCTCAAACATTTAATCATCAATTGACATTTGTCATTATCCCTTCTGGGATCAAAAATTCAAAGCTTTAGTCAGTTTTACCTAACCTCCTCCCCTCTGTAAGCCTGACAACTCCTCCAAATAAACGTGTTTACAAAAACAACGTGTTTTTGTAAAATGGATGTGCTCTCGATAAGAAAGGTGCATATCATTACTGTTTATCACACTTTATGCAATATGAGGCTTCATCAGCTTCAAACAAAACATTACTAGAGCTCTTCATTATGCTGAAATTAGAGAATTAACAGTCATTCACTTATCTATTTACTGCAGCATCTTCCGATCAGTGCCATGGAGAATGCAAAGATCTTGCTGCCTTATACAAAAAGTCATGGCAAGTTATCATAGATCATTAACATGAGGTCATATATCCAGAATCTTCCCTCTAAATAAATATACATATTTATATATTTTTATATCAAAACGTATATACACACGCCACACTTTTTTCTTTCAAAAAATACTAGCCTATCACACTCACACGTAGAATGTCTAAAGCTTTCATCAGAAGTCATCATAGTATATACTACTACAATCTAGCAGTTATAACATTTCGATTAGCTATTTAAGTCCACTTCACACCAGCTTTACTATTATATTGAGCTTCCCAAAATCCTGCGCACCTAGTAGAAATTCCTCCAAACTGTAACAGCCAACATACACCTTCAGCTGACCTCAATTCTCACACAGAGAAAAGGCTCTGGACAATACTACATTCCTGTCCATTCACTCCATCACTGCACAGTAGAAATGCATTTGTTCCACTCTTTATATTTTAATTTTATAACTATGATCCACTCACTCTAAGGTTTAACGTGAACAGAATACATACCAAACCGGTACGTAAAAGTAAAAAGCAGAAAAAGGCAGTTAACTATTCCTCTATAGAATCTAATACAGATTTGACTAAATCTAATCCTGAGGATCCTACATTTTGTTTCCAACAAGTCATGATCCTTGTTTTGTCAATGCTCAGAAAACACTTTTCCCTGCTAATAGTCCTTTGATTTAATTCTTGTAAAAAGAAATTATCAGAAGCCTCAGCAGCTTTTAAAGGATACCTGCTAAAGCAGATTAAACTCATTTGTTAAAATTATGCTTCTTAAATCCGAGATGTTTTAGGGGAGCACAAACTTAATAGAAAACATTAGAAACTATTAGAATATCCCGTGGAAGAGAAGCACCTTCCCATTTCTCCCTCTTCCGGTATGTCACACAGGTGCAGTATCTCTCTCACAGAGGGTAAAGTTTTACAAGTGTCAGTCTGGCTGCAAAGCCAAACTAAGCAGTCACCTGCCCCAGGCACCAAAGCCCTTCCATTTCCCTCCTTGCACTGCCCCCTGTCTTCTGCCAACACAGCGGATCCTAACAGGGAACTTGCTCAGCTTTTTTAAACAAACCAACCAACCACTTTTGCTGAAACAATAGCTGAGCATCTAACCACAGGTCTAAAACGCTCTGCTTTGAGAAAACCGTTTACTCACTAGATGCCACTGATATCTTCTGGGAGGAAATAAACACTCAATAACTGAACATAGTTGAGCCTTCCTTGGCAGTAACATTTAGCATCAAAAAACTGCAGATTAAGACATAGTCAGAATGGCAGAGCTGCCCCTGCAATTATCATTACAAAACAGCTGGAGCCTGGGACTCAGAGAAGTTATTCAAAAAAATAAAAGAATATTTTAGAATTTAGCTGAGTAGCTGGAACTGCCACCACAACAGCCCTGAAGATGGAGCTAGAATATGACCTTCAGTTATCACCAAAGCATTTTAACAACTCCCATTATTCCCTCAAGAGTTAACACAACAGATTAGAGAAACAGAATTATTAATCAGTTTTTACTAAGTTTTTACTAAGTGCTACTAAGTATTTTTCATGGTTTAACATGGCACAAAACATTCAGCTGTATTTATAATACTAAAATAACGTTTTAGTCACTTATTGAACCTTTTCTCCCTCCTTATTACAGTTTACACTGTAATAAAACTTGGATTTGTTTTTCTAATTACAGAAGAAAGTGGTTTTTGAAATATACTTCATTATCCATCTGTTGTAAAATCACACCTACCAGAGCTCACGTCATTTAGCACCCTAGAATAGCTTCCCAAACATCATAAAACGACACTTATTCCTCTGCTATAGCAAGAATATCAGGTGCAGTTAAAGTCCTTAATGCTGAAGAGGTTAATCATCTCCCAAAAATGGTTTATCTATAGCTGATCCTGGCTTAAGACAGTAGAAGGATGAGATGATCTCTAAGTTCCTTTCCAATTCCATCCTGTCCTTCCTAAGAGGACCATAATTCAAAGTCACTAAGAATTAGTCAAGCTATTTCAAAGTGGACAAGGTGCTGATGTAGGGTTCCACGTTCATTTTTAGCATCAGCAAAACTTAAGCTGTATTTTATCAGCAGCTGGTCAACAGGGGTGAGGAAGAGAGGTAACTTTTAGTATACTTTTTAATAAACTTAAATAATTAATAAACTTAATAAAGTGAGATGAAGAGTTAAGAACACCTTCCCATGAGGAAGTGAACGCTGGTTCAGAGATGTTCCTTTCCGATCAGCTAATTAAACTACAAATCATTAACAGCTAGTAGTCACTGCACCGGAAAGTGTTAGAGCTCACTAGACCTTTCAGAAAACCCCCTGTGAAGTTATGCTGTGGTCACAATACATACAAGCATGTTCTCTCAAACAGATTTTGCACACGTTTTAAGCCATTCTTCTGAGTTCCATGAACTACAAGCTCACGAACTGCACCTCTGCAAGGCCACGTGGGTAAATCCTCACAGCTGCTGGTGTTTCCTTCGAGTCTCTGACTTGTGCTCCCTAGAGTCTAAAGGGAAAGGAAGAAAGGAGTCCCACATCGCTCCAGGCGTTAAGATGAGTGTGAAGAAAGAGCTCTTCATGCAGGAGAACACAGGGGGGAGAGGAAAGAGGGGAGAAGAGACTTACCCTGTTTTCAACCTCTTGATCTTGAACTACAACCCTCTAGCTTTCGATACTCACACTGCCTTCCCTGAAAAGCTTCCACTTCAGACATGAAAACATAACCCAAAAACGTAAGCTAAACATAAGCTGCAAAGTGTCCTGAAAATTCCTTTGTTAGCTCTAGAATAATTTTTGTTCTCAAGTACTGCATTTCTCGGGCCACCGAGTCAAAATTGTTCCAATCTGCTGTCGACGATATTCAGAAGAAAGTCACAAAATCTAAAAAACAACAACATCTCTCTGTGGTTCAGGACAGATAGAAGAGCCGGTCCATCACTGAACTGTCTTCTGGTTCCCAACAAGCTAACAAAAAACAAAACCCTGGGCCTTAATGGGCCAATGCTCCCTAAATTAGCTTCCTCCCCCCCCCCCCAACAATTAATTGAAGATCTTTAAGAAGGAAACCCAGTAAGCTGAGCTTTCGCCTTTGTTTCTCCTTCAGTCTGACCACAAGTATAAGCATAAGCACCCTATGCTGCAACCCTAAAAATGCATGAATAGAAAGACTGTTGCTTAAGAGTTCTTCACCAGAATTTGTTCCATTACGATTAATTTTTTTTTTTTTTAAACAGGAGACATGCTAAAGGAGGAGGAGAAAGGTTTTCCCAACAATCTTTCCAAACCTTTACATAAGCATCCCAATTCTATTATAGATGCAAGTCTTTGCTGAAGTAGTTGTATGTCCTAATTTTAAAATAGAATTTTAGCTAAGGGGCATCAGCCAAGAAAACAATAGAATAGTAGTCTTCAAACATTAACACAGGGCTAGCGGACTATTTCTAAAGCATCTTCAAAAGGTAGCTAAAAAAAGGATAATTGCCATTAGCACTACAGGGGACTCCAGCTCTGCAAAAGTTATGGGTATCTACAAATCAGAACGCACTGAAAACTTATATGATAGCACTATTTTGTTTCTCATACTTAAAAGAGAACTAACACTAACCTCCCCCCCCCCAACACGTCCTAGTTTTTCCAAAATTCTAATAGTGAACTGTATGCAGCTGGCTTCTTACCCTGTGTGTATCTGTTTCATAAGTCTGTTTTAGAGGAAAAGGGGAAAACTCTGATTTCTGGTTATACGTCAAAGTATAACCAAAACGAATTTTTTGCCAGAAGAAGTAACTACCCCACGTACCTTATCCCTTCCAATAAGGGCTAGCAAACCATTCCATGCTATCTTGCACAGATTTTCTAAATCAAAGTCACACCTTTTCACACTATTCATAAGGTACTATAATACAAGAAAAATAGTATTTCCTCTGTGTTGAAGCACTATATTTTTACATTTTTTTTTTTAAATCAGACTTTGAGAGCTGTAATAATTCAGTAATTCCATTTCAACAGAAGTTGAAATCACAAATGAACGTTTGAGAGATACGGAATCATTCATTCTGGAAGTCTCAAGATTACGTTATACCAGTCAGCTAGGTGATTGCTTTTTTTTTTTTCTCCTTAAACATCAGAGATGATTAGCCCTTTGGTTACTGAACAACAACACATCTTGTATAGTTAGTTTTATTTGCAAAATACCTTTCTTATTCCATGTTAGAACATCTGCTTGCATATTATAAACAAAGTTATGATCGCAATGAAATATAAGTGCTCTCTAAGGCCAAATGGTCTGTAAATAACGTTTCACCATGGCTACGGCATACTAATGTCACAGTTTAGAGTCTTGTTTCTGAAAACACACAGTATTAGTTTCATAGCCTACAATCTCTTTTTTTTTTTTTTCTTTAATCCCGTTTGTACACTTCTGTTTTCGGCCTAATGTGGTTGGTCTAATCGTTTTCTTACCAGACTATGACGATTCATAACTGTTGTACTGTTCCTGCGGGTTCGCAAAACGTTAGCCTGGAACACCTGTGAATTATCACTGTGAAAAGAAACACTTGTCAAATGCAAGAGCCATTTCCTCCCCATCAAAAAGTACCTCTTAATATAATCTCAGTTTCAAATTCTAAGACAGCTATCATTTCAAGGCAAAGCATTCGAGAAATAGGTACGTAAGTATTCTTTCAGTTTGCCGGCAAGAGCCGAAAACAAATCGCTCTTCCCCCAAGTCCCAGCTACTTCACTTCATGATGCTGATTAATCATACCGAGTCATCAGAATGACTGCACAATTGTTAAGACTGATCATTTCTGTGGGAATTTATTAAATTTGGAACGGCTACAGACTGCCTATCGCTTCAAACAAGTCATTCAACAGAACAAATTTGTAAATAGCACATAATCAGTAACTGAAAGTAGCTTCAATGCCAGTAGAATCAAAAATACAGTACTTCAGTCAAGGTGATTGCTAAGAACATTTAATAAGTTATGAACTTTTCTTTAGCAGAGGTTAAATTAAACATACTGGAAATCCAGTTTTGAAAGCCCTAAGACTTTTGACCACAGTCACGTCTCTAATCAGGAAGGAACACATCCATTTAAAATAAAAGAACTTTATTTGTTTGATATAACATGGTCTCCTTTCTCCAAGAAAACATTTGAATTCTCTTGATGCCTAAAGTAAGTTTCTCCTGCCATCACCGGTTTTATCAACAGCCATTGATCTGTGCTTAATGAACAAGACTACAGAAATTAAATGAATGTTTACGGTCATTAGAATAAAAATTCAGAGCCACAATCCTACAATCCCTGTGCCCAAAAAATCACTGAGGATCTGCATAGGCACACATATCCAAGTCTACAATCATAATTAGAACCAAATTACAAAAAGCCACTGGGTTATATCCTTGTCTCAACTGCTAGCCTCAGATGAACAAAAGCACTACATAAAATAATATTTCTTAAAACTAACCTGACCAATTGACCAATAGTATTAGCTTGTCGCAAAGGCTAATAATCAAACTAAACTTCATTAAGTGTATTTTAAAGACACATCATAAACAGAGTCCTTCAGTTTAAAATACACCAGCTAGGCATGCATGTTTTAGATTTTTTTTGTAAACTTATAGTTAGATAAAAGGTAACAAATAAGCTTCCCTCGGAAATAAAAAGCTAATATAAACTCATCCAAAATAACTCTAGCCACTATTACAAGCACCATCTTTTGCACTAAGATGAATGCATTGACCCCTTTTTCTAAAACATCAAGTACAAATGAATAGGCATCATTCACAACTTCCAAAAAAAGTTTCATTCAGGTTATATCTACAAGAAAGCAAACAACTGTGATTTGATAGGAGCTGGAACAGGAGAAGTTTAAGGGTCAACGGTCTGAAGTTGAGAGATGAGATTTACTGCCTGAGGCCAACAGTTACAGCTTCTCTTTAGTACACATGTACTGGTACACAAGCACATGGCTTAAACAGTACGTTCTGAAATCCAGGTTTTGAACGGAGAAAACAGCTTTGAAAGAGTCCCTAGTCCTTTATCACAAGCCAAGTCCAATATTCAGTGCTAAATGGAGAAGAAAAGAGGGAGAGAAGCAAGCCCTACAAGTATCTTTACCTTCAAACTTCTGTGCGAAAACACCAGAGCTGGTCAGATCTCAAACTTCACTTTTCACAGAAAATTCTGATGGTTCCCATTAAAAGTCATTTTGATTCAGCATGAAAACAGGAATTGAAAGTTCTGTGAAAGGTAAACTCCATGATCTAAAAAAATTTCACCTACAGACGTTCTCTGGCTCCAAGTAACCCATTCCCAAAGCTTCTCATTAAATCTCTTAATGAAGAAATCAAGACAGTAGGCAGTGGTAGAGCAGAAAAAGCAAGCTGTCCAAGATGCTTTTGTTTCTGTTTACCCTACAAAGCCACTCTGGGAAAAACTGAAGTTTCTTGCCAAGAACTGCAATCTTTCAAAGACAGCTGGAAAATTCCTAAGTAACAGGCAAACCACTGCAGCCACCTGAAATTAATTTAATGAGATTCCCGTTTAATTTGTATAAACGCCTGCTATATGTGCAGTTTCAAAGTAAGAGCTGGGGCTTACCCTTCTCCTCCGTGCTCAGAGACTGAATGAAATAATTTGTTTACAGCATGGCTACAGGATGCTTTTTAAAAAGCAAACAAACAAACAAAGTGTCAAGGGTCTCCTAGTTTATAAGAAAAAAGTTATAGGGCTGAGGAGGTGACGAAATATGTCTATGTCTCAGATACATAATCAATTTACCTGCTTGGAAATCTCCCTGCTGAACAACTACTATTCACAATAGAGCCATACTCCACGGAAATATAAAAAGATAGATGTTTCATTACAGTTATATGTATATTTAAAAAGTGCAAATATGTTTACTTAACATTAAATGATGACATAAGAGGCAAGAATTAATATTTTCTCTGAATTGTGATGAAATATTAGCCATTTTGGTACAGAGGATTTATGAGATCTATTCATCACTTGATATCTAATTCCTTACAGAAGCATGACATTTAATTTAAAAAAAAAAAAAGTAAGAACTTATCATGCATTATACTATCTTTTACAAAATTTCATACCTTATCCTCTCCCACACTGTAGTAGGCATACCACAAGTAGCAGCACGTAGAAGACCACCTTTAAGTTAGGTGTTAGCCACACCATGGATGGTGGATGTGGGGGCACCTCCCAACTTTATGACAGCTCAGAAGAGGCAAGAAACAGGACTTCTGCGTTCTAGACTTACCATACATAGACCACACGTATCGTGAGAGCTTTCCTCCTAGCCCGTGCCTGGGACTGCCACTGTCTCTGCCCTGTCAGTTGGGGAGACCTTGGCCTGGACCACAGCCCAAACATCCAGCCCACCCTGCAAGTACCAGTCGCCACCGCGCTGAAGGCACTATCCAGGCAAAACTGTTTGCACAGCCCCTTGTGTTTCTCCTAGTGTTCTATCGGTACATCATAACCGGTATCGTCCTGAATAATTCACAAAACAACTGACACACGGTTTTACACTCAGCCTAAAAGTGCAGCTTAGGTATCCTTCGGGGTCCCTCCAGCCAGGCCCCTCACTGAATTAGTCTGGTTCCTCTGAAAACGTTTACCGTGCCAGTCTTACGTAACGCAGGGAATGCTCTTTGACAAACGCGAACCGTTACAGAAATCACAGAAACACACCACTTCATCTGGGAGGCTGTGCACCCCTACAGCGCTCGCCCCAGCCGCGCAAGGGGACAGCAGAGCGGGATGGAAACGTCTCGAGGAAACCGCGGCGTGGCCAGGCCGCCCCGCACCTACCCGGGTGGGTACCTTACCCCAGCCCCGCAGCGCTCAGGACACTCGCCACCACCTGGCGTTTCACCCCTCAAGCAGAAGATGCAGCATCCCCATTGCTTTAATACAGATGCGCGGGGGTGCGGGGGGGGGAGGGCACAAGGACCTTGGGGCGCGCAGCACCCCCGCAGGCTCCGCGGGCGCCGCAGGCCGCGGGGGCCGCGCTCACCTGAGCCCGTGGATGAGGGGGGCGCTGTTCGACCGCCTCAGCCCGCCCCCGTCGCCCGGCGCCGCGGCGCTCCCCGGCGGCAGCTCCAGGTCCAGCTCCATTTTCTCCTGAGCCATCGCGGCGGCGGCGGCGGCGGCTCCCGCGGCTCCGGCTCCTCCCGCTCCGCCGCGACGCCCATTCACAGCCGGCGGCCGCCGCGGCTCCTCATGCCGCCGCCGCCGCCCCTACAGGCCCCGCGGGCGGCGCCGCAGGCAGCCTCCGGCGGCGCGGCGGGCCCGGCGAAGGCGGCGGCCCCAGCAGCGCCCCATGCCGGGGCCGGCCCGCCGGCGGCCCCTTCCCACAGCCGCTCCCGCCGCCGCCGCCCGACGACCTCCCGCGCGCGCTCGCTGCCGCTGCCGCCTCCTGAGGGGAGCGACGCCTCGGGCCGGACACCCACAGCACCCCGAGCGCCCCCGCCGCGCATGCGCCACGGGCGGCCCCTGCCCGGCGGGCCCGAGCCGGCACGGCGCACGCGCAGAGCGTCTCCACGGCCCGGCGCGGCCGTTGGGGCCCGGGCGGCCGTTGGCGTTGGTGTGGGTGCGGTGCAGCTGCCCCCTCCCCCCGCAGCTCTGTGCCCCCCCGGGCTTGTGTCGGGGATGGGCGCAGGAATAGGTGCTGCTATTCACGGGGAGCCTCTCAGCCGAGGAGAGAAAAAAATACAAATTAAAAAAAAAAAAAAAGAAGAAGAGGGAGACTTAAAACGGATTCGAAGGCACAGCGCCCCATCCCTGAGGCGACCGGACTACAGGGCCCGCTCACAGGTCCTGGCGTCGCCTCTTGGCAGGGCTGCCGCCCTGGGCCACACGGATGTCCGCCAGCACCAGAGCCCCGTTACCCTCGGAGATGTACAGCTGTAACTCTGAGCAGTAGTCTTCGGCCTGGAAAACGTTAAAATGAAGGCACAGGCCTTGCCAGGGGTGCGTGGCCCTGGGCGACACCTCCGGGGGGTGCCAACCTTTCTGCTGTCTGTGCCAGCGCCTGGGCAAGACGCTTGGCTTAGACCCCCTGCTGAGGTTAGGTGTGATGAGCTCCGCTGCAAGGTACAAATACTCAGTGCTATAGAAGACATCTGTGCGCTTATTTTTCTATGCTATAGCAATTTTTGTCAAGCCCTATCTAAAGACCAGCTTGTGTGGAGAGCAATTCTACCCTTGTGCACTTATATATCAATGTCTGTACTTAACTGTTACCATGTACTGTTCTAACTGTAGTTACAGTTGTAGCGTGGGTTTTCATTCATTTCCGTGTATGTCTGGTGGAGGTACAAACAGCTTGTTGTAGTTGCCATTGCTTAGGAAGTGCATTTCTACATACCGTATCTTTGCAGTTTTTACATCTGCTGCGTCTTCTAGGCTTGATTAAGCTTTACAGTATTTTATTTTTCAGGAGAAAAATAAGTTTATTTTATTGGTAGCTTTATTTATGTTTCTGAATTACTCCACCTGGATATTTATGTGCGTCTTGATTTGTATAGAGAGAAAGGGGAGAATGAGTTTTTTCTTTCCAAACTCTATTTCACACTAAGCTCTGCTTATATTAGTTATGTGAAATTCAGATGTAAATATTGCAGTTGTCTAAAAATTTGTTCGTAAGTACTCTCTTGCTAAGCGCCACAATGCTAACGTTTAAATATCTATAACCAAGCGTCTGAGTTAATACTTTGCCAAGATGAACGTAGCCAGTGCCAATTCTCAGAAATACAGTTGGTGGTCCTCTGCAGGTTCAGGCATCTCTGCATCAGTTTACAGTCCAGGTGAGTATTCCAGGCAGACTTTCAGAACAAAAACAGCCAGAGAAGAAAGGTAGATTTTACATAGTGGAAATGGTTTTTTTTACAGCTTCCACACTTAGTAATTAATTTATTTAAGGCTGGGGAGAAATGGTGTTTTGTAACTTTGGCAATGTGTATTTCATCCCCTGGGACATTTCCCTGACTGTATAAAATATTCCCTGCTTTGTCTCCCAGGCCATGGCTTTTTATTCCCACCAGTCCCTCCGCATCACTTTACCCATCTATCCCTTTCTCCTCACTCTGTTTCTCCACTCTGAATCTCCCTCCTTCACCAATATGCCCACAGGGCTCTGTTTAACATATTCCCTCCTTCCTTAATCCCTGTTCCCATGGTCATTTGCCAAGTTTCCCCCACCCAGCTCTTTTGGTTTTGATTTCCTCATTTTTATCTTGCAACTCATTCTGTTCCCTAGCACATCTCTCCCTCAGCCACTTCCCCTTTTCTCTGCCTCATTAGCCTTCTCCTCTTAGCACTGACCCCCAAAGCCTTTGACAGTCACCCTGATATTCCCCACTTTCTCTTGTATATACACGTTCCCCTTAAGGTTCTCTTGGTTCTCCTGGTCAGATAGCAAGCTGATGTGATGGTGCCTGGCACTGCACAGTTTGTGTCCGTGGGGCAGATGTTTTTCAGCTCTCAGCCACGTTTTGGATGGTGTTGATTTTTTTCGGAATGGTGTCCTAGGACATGGCATTTGAAGCTTTTTGCTTTCTGTGGCAACAAGGACATAATACAATAGCTCTGCAATAATAATAAATATCAAAATCCACACAATAGCTTGGTGATGTAGTCACATTTTGCAGGTGGCTTTTGCATTAACAAAGCCAACATATATACATGTGCATACATTTCCCTTCAGGGCTAGCTGTTTTGCTAGATACCGTCATTTGAATTGCTTCTTAAGTGGTGTCCAGCTGCCGAATGAAATGCTTGTGCTGAAACACTTAACAAAGAGAATGGTGCGGGTTCTGTTATTAAAACTCAGACTGCAAGTTTGCTGTTACTTTTAGTGAATGGGTGGCAGTAAGAGGTGATTAACAAATTTTTCCTCTTGCAATACCAGATCCTAATTTTTCCCACAGATCAAGCTTTTTGCAATTACCGAACGCAAAGCAAAATAAAGTTTTGTATTATTTACCTTGTTTATCTTTGAAGGAGATGGGAATTCTATATCATCCCATGGGAATGTGTCATTACTGGCTACAATAGCTGATTGTGTAAACAGTGACACAGGACTATAAAAGGTTTTCCTTCTGCCACGATACACGACTGTGAATTTTGTCTCCAGGTTTTTCAATAGGAATGCAAAATTTATTCGGAGAAAAAGCCTGAATTTTTTAAAAAATTAATCTATGCAGACCTGTTAACTGGCCTCAGATACATAAGAAGCACAAAGTTCTTCACTAATACTGTCAATATCGTACCACAAATGTAAGCATAAGCAAAGACAGTTGATGAGAAATATAGAAAGTGGAACGTGGAAAAAGTGGAAAAGTCTGAATACGAAAACAGTGGAATGTATTCGTGTTAGTCTTGATTAACAAAAACAATGCAAAGAGGTACTAAACAGCAAAAGTATATAGGCAGTAATTTGTTCAGTCATCTAGGATCATTTATATCCAGCAATTTTAAAGTAAGAGAATAATTTGTTCAGCAACGTTCTCACTTAAGAAAGCTGAAATGGTGAAAACCTTAACTTTTCCATCCTAACTCTTTCTATAGCTAGCAGGCTGGGGCAACTATTGCTCTTTCCCAGAAGCAAATGTAAACCTTTTTGCAATTTGACACTGGCAAAGACCCTAAAGACCCCTGGATGAAAGAGTCAGATGTGTATTATTATAACTATTATGGTAGAAAATCATTGAACTGTTAAAAATTAGTAAGCACAAACTTACATACTATGATCAAATGAAATGAATTGTAAAGGTCAGTCCAAAACTTAGGTACAGCCAAGAACTAGAATCGCCTGTCCCAATGAACTTTGTGCCAGATTTCTGAAAACGGTGCAGAGCCCCATGTTAGGATAACTCGTTAAAAACAGGGTGCATGCTGTAGTAGCAAAATGAAACTTGGGACAGACTGGGAAAAAACACGAGAAGGGACTGTACGATTCGAGTAGGAAGAGAGAGCGTCTAAACCTGACGAGGGTTGCAAAGTCTTTGCCTGCCGCCCCTCCCCCGGGGCGCGCGGTGCACACGCACAGCCTGCGCCACGCGCGGCGAGCCTAGCTGGCGCGGAATTCGAACCCGCGGCCCCCGGCAGGCCACGCCCCCCACCCGCGACGCGACCCGCGCCTCACCGCCCATTGTCCCGTTTCAAAAACACGCCCTGCCCCGCCAGCCAATGAGCGCGCCCCCCGCCTCCGGAGGCTCTCGGGACTCCTTCCGAAGCCGAAGTTGAGGTTCGGGCCCGATGCGGCTCTCGTGGGCATGCGCAATAGCAGGATGCGGTGGCAGAGCGCATGCGTAGTGGGAGGCGGTTAGTTTTGCCTCCGCCCTACTCGCCGCGCATGCGCGGTGGGCGGCGCGGCGGGGGCGCTCGGGGTGCTGTGGGTGTCCGGCCCGAGGCGTCGCTCCCCTCAGGAGGCGGCAGCGGCAGCGAGCGCGCGCGGGAGGTCGTCGGGCGGCGGCGGCGGGAGCGGCTGTGGGAAGGGGCCGCCGGCGGGCCGGCCCCGGCATGGGGCGCTGCTGGGGCCGCCGCCTTCGCCGGGCCCGCCGCGCCGCCGGAGGCTGCCTGCGGCGCCGCCCGCGGGGCCTGTAGGGGCGGCGGCGGCGGCATGAGGAGCCGCGGCGGCCGCCGGCTGTGAATGGGCGTCGCGGCGGAGCGGGAGGAGCCGGAGCCGCGGGAGCCGCCGCCGCCGCCGCCGCGATGGCTCAGGAGAAAATGGAGCTGGACCTGGAGCTGCCGCCGGGGAGCGCCGCGGCGCCGGGCGACGGGGGCGGGCTGAGGCGGTCGAACAGCGCCCCCCTCATCCACGGGCTCAGGTGAGCGCGGCCCCCGCGGCCTGCGGCGCCCGCGGAGCCTGCGGGGGTCCGGCTGCGGGCGGCGGTCGGGGCAGGCCGCGGGCTGCTGCGTGGCGCAGGCCGCCCGAACGTCTCGCTTGCGCCTCGGGGCGCTCGAGGGGGGCCGCGAGTTCCCTCCGCGCCGCTACGGGGAGGCGCCGCCGCGCGGGCCCCTCGGGCAGCGAGCGAGAGCGCTTGCTGGGCTCCAGAGTCAGCCACTGAAACGAAATGCTTCCCTTCAGCGCCCTGGAGACTTGCAGTGTAGCATGATACGGTGTTTTTAAAAATTTTTTTAAATAAGGCATACCTTAGTTGATTATTCCCAAATCGTTTGTTTTTGTTTTTCCAGTGACAACTCGCAGGTCTTTCAGCCTTATGTGTTGCGAACTCGCCGGAACAGTACAACAGTTATGAGCCGTCACAGCATGGTAAGGAATCTTAAGCCTGTTTTGTTTACGCCTAACCAGAAGTAATTGACTTAAAGAAATGAAGTTAAACTTGATTTTTATTTGCACTGAACATTCCAGCAAGCTTCCAAGCTACAGAACGTAGTATATTTTTTCCCCCGTAACTGTAATCTGCATATAAAATAAACGTGTATATTAATTATATATCCCCAAGAAGGGAAAAATAGCTGCAGCTACTTCAGAATCATTGTATTAAGTACAGTCTTAAATTTAATGTGCGACCTGAGTATGGGCTTGAAGAGAAAGCTGCTGTTACGATTGAATGTGTTGAACGATTGCTTTAATTCTTACTAAAAACGTAAAAGAGGGAATCCCAAATTTCCTTTGACCGAGGTTTTTGACAGACATGCTCTCTCTTTGTAAAAAGCTGAACACTAGGCAGCAGAGCATCATATGAAGAAGAGTAATTTATATGTTCTTGCCCCTGTTCTATAAATCTGTTAGTGGATAGTACTGCGGTTACTGAACTTCAGAGATGTTGCATTTCTCCTTTTCTCCTTTTCCTTAATGTCAACTTGGGGACCTCTCTGCTCTTTCCTACTTTTTTTTTTTTTTTCCTCTCTGAGGGTAGTGAAGATTCAGCTTTGCTTCTCAAAACCTGTAGAACATAAAGTCCTGGAATACATGTTGCTTCTTTGTCTTCTATTTTCTTCAGAAAAAGTGGGATGGAATTATAGTTCCAAGTCTTCTGTTACAATATTTCTTAAAAATACATTTCCAAAATTCTAGACCTCAAAACAGTAGAGATGCCACAGTAGAGACAATGCATTTTGAGTGGGGAGTATTGGCCTGTTTCTGTATGGCAGTAGCCAAAGTTCTAGAGGGATTAGATGCATAAAATACTATGCTGTTGCAAAAGTAAAAATTTTAGGGGATGTTGTTCAAGATGAAGCTGAGAGACTGAGATTTCTCTTCTTTTCTATAAGCCATCTGGTTGAATAAATTTAGTACTGGAGTCTATCTTTTTATTCTTGGCATTAGAGAGTTAGATTATATAATGTTCCTACTTAGTTTCATTTATAATACCTCACTTTTCTTAATGGCATACGTAGCTGTTCTTGCATTGGAGGTACTAAGCAGCGTCTGCTTTTACTTGTGCCACTTGCTGAGTGATGGAATTAATTTGTAAGTAGTAAGACTAGTCTTTTCCTCTTGAAGATCAGTGTTCTCTTGTTGCAACATTGAGTCATCCACACATAGTACTACAGCTCAGTTTTAATTCTCCAAGAGTGTAATAATGGGACTGATAGTAAATAGGATGTGTGCAAGCCATTGATTTTTGTGATTTAAACATGGCAGCTGTCACTTTTTTCAGTTGCTGTCGTCATCTCCTATTCGTATTCCTAGTAGCCGACTTCATCAGATCAGAAGGGTAAGTGTAGTTTTTAACTGTCTATTTTAGTAACAGAATGACAAGTAGTTCAGTGTTTATATAAATGCTTCTGTAATGGGAATTTCTATCCTATTAATTCTTTTTTAGCTCTATTTCCTTTAGCAGTTGAAAAACTGAATTTCAGCACGGAAGTGTCCCTGCAATGCCTGTCATGTTTAAGCCTTTTTGCGTTTTTGAAGTGTTGCTTTTTGTTAAAGAGAAATGGTGAATGGGCTGGTATCAGTCTCTTCTTTCTGGAGTGCTCCTGGTGTTTAAATTTCAATTCTAAAGGCAAATTATTGAACCAGGGGTGTTATTCTAAGCGCCTTTGATGAACTGTGTGTCGTGGAGAAACTTAGAACATATATCTTCTGCAGGAGGAAGGAGTGGATTTAATGAACAGGGAAACAGCACATGAAAGGTGCGTATTATTGAAACAAGATGATAAAATAGCCGGAGTTATCCTCTTTGTAGCTACTGATGGAATTTTTTTCTGTTCTAGGGAAGTGCAAACAGCAATGCAGATAAGCCAGTCATGGGAGGAGAGCTTGAGCCTGGTAATCTCTTTACAGATGTTTCAGTTTTAATTCTGCTTCTACACTGAACTGATGAATTTAAGGGAAAGAGAGGAAGTAACTGTGGAAATAATTTTAAGAAAGTCTTAAGGTCATCTGCTTTAGTTCTTTTGTGCGTTTGACCTAATAATGTTCCATCGGAAAGTTGTGGCTTGGATTCTAAGGTAACATCCTGTGTCACTTAAGTTTGAAACTTTTGTATTTACAGAGTGACAATGACTTGGACAAGTCTGAGAAATCTTCCTCCCCGAAGAGAATAGACTTCATCCCAGTTTCGCCTGCACCGTCACCTACTAGGGGAATAGGAAAGGTAGGATAAATGAAATATCAAAAAGAGATCACATTTTAGAATTTTAGGTTAAGGTGAACTGTGAAGACAGGTGAAACTTGACAAATTGTTTGACATTTAAAAAAAAAAAAAAAGAGCTTAACAATTACAGGTTCACGTTTTTTGGCTTTCAACACTTAGTTGCTTGTCGTCTTAGAGTCTGCAGAGTTTAAGCACTGTGCTAGTTATTCTGCCACACTGGGTGTTTGGGAGGGGTTAGGGTTCTCATTCTAAGGTCTCTACAGTAATCAGATAAGGACATGAGCTACATAAGTTGGGGTGATGCTGTGGAAGAAGCACCAAGATCTGCATGTGCCAAACGTGGAGAGAAGAGAATAGGTAAAGATGAGAAGCTGCAGACGTGTATGATGACAGTGGAATTGTGTCCATCGGATGTGGAAAGGAGGGCATAAAGTTGCTGTAGAAGACTGTTCAAATTTGGACATGTTCAATTTGCATTGGAGGCTGGCAGATGCTGGCAAAAGGAAAGAGATGGACTTCAGTTAAAGATCTTCTCTACTATTTTCGGTTACAACTGGAGAACTGAAACGTAGCACAGAGAAACTGGCAACTGTGTTTGAAGACAGTCTTCTCGACCTTGTTTTCATACTCTTTTGTGGTTCTGCTTTTGTAGTGCTACTGTATCATTGCATGGCTTTATGAGTATTTGTGTTGATGCATAGAGGAGCCACGTACTAGTGCTGAGTGAATCCCATCCTGGTATGATGCTGTAATGCTGGGATCTGGCCCTGTGCCCTTAGAATTGCAACTGTAAAGCAGTAGTAGAAAGCAGAGTTAAATATTCTGTTCTGCTCTGGTAGATCGTGTTAAGCTTTCAGATCAGGCATATTCTGAGTAAACTCTACTTCTTTGTCTAACAGGCATCTTTTAAAAAATAAGTGCTAAGTACGGTACTGCTACTCCTAAATGTAGCGGGAAGAACTGAAACAGCACTTTTTATTTAGAAAACAATGTCTATTTCGACTTCTGTTTTCGCGGGTTTTTGAATTTACGGTTAATGTGAGCAGTATTGCTTTAGCCAGTATGTTTCTGTAAGTCCGATTTTAATGCCTCTAAGATTATGTTTGATCGTCTCTGCCCTGTTTTGTTAGTAGGTTTTCTTTAATTGGGGATGTTTTGGAGGAGTGGGAGGGAACACTAGAGCATTTAAAAACAAATTCTGAAGCTTCTTAACGTGGCTCTTTCTGCAGCAATGTTTTTCACCATCGCTGCAAATGTTTGTGAGCAGTAATGGATTACCTCCAAGTCCTATTCCCAGTCCAACAAGGCGGTTCTCCAGGTAAGTAACTTTTCAAAGGAACAGGAATTCATTGGCTTAAATTCCAAGGCTAGCACAAAGATTAATTATAGCTGATGTTCAGGCGTTAAAAGAGATTTCACTTTGTCAAAGCTTTATCAAATTATTACCACATGAAAATGCTTTAAAAGCTCAAACTTTACCAGTGGTGACTTTCTGTGGGTTTTCTTTTGATAGTCTCTGTCAACTTTAAAATAGACTTTTGGGAAATTCCTAGATGCTTCAGTTGACCTTCATGAGATTTGTCAGCGTATTATATCAATATTATATCCAGTTTAGGAATGGACTTAAGTGAGAATGTGATGCGCTGTGCTGAAAGTTCTAGCAAGTCTACTGCAAATTTGTACAACAGATAATCTGCTCTCATAGGCAGCACTTCCTTGTTTATCTACATATTCAGATTCCCTAACATTCCAGTTGTAAGGGAATAGTTTTAAAAAGTATTTCATGTGATACGATTGAGTTGATTTGATACTAGGTATGATGTTCAAATTTGGAAACTTTACACACCTTGCTATCAGTGCTATCAGTGCTCTCTCTTTAGCAGAAGGAGTCAAAGTCCAATCAACTGTATCAGGCCCAGTGTTCTTGGCCCTATTAAAAGAAAAGGTATGTATATTCACGTTATGAGATGTTTTAAAATGGACACCGTTTTGCAGCTAAATTTTTTTCTCTCTTCCTTGTTTTTGTATTGTCCCATAAATGCAATGCACTTGCATCCATGATGAACTGGAATTTGCTGATCTTAGCTTCCAGATATAGTATAAAGTAGCTAGTTTAAGAATGAAAATCTTTAAAAGCAGCTATGACTTAAGAGGCACACTTTAATCCATTTAAAATTAAACGTTTATGAATATTTGTAAGCCATGAAATTCCAAAGAGTATCACTGTACAGTGCACACCCTTCAGATCATTCCTGGAATGTTGCTTATAGTGCAATATCTTCTAAATTTAGTACCAGTTGTTTGTTTTTACTCTGAAAGTTCAGAAGGTGAGTGTTGGAGAATTAGAGAAATGGAATAGATCAGTGCCCTCTCGTAGGGGGAAAAGCACGTGCCTTCCTGGAAGTATTCAGCGTTAAGAATATTCAAAGTACGTCCTAGAGCAAGTTGCTGTAATAGAACTGTAAGATTAAGGTATTTACAAGATGCCTCTAATTATACTTTCTTTCTGCTCGAGCATTCTAGAATGGACCAAAAGCGTGTTCTTTTGTTTTACAAGGCGTATGTTTATGATTTAGCCTTTGAGAAAAGTTACTGGGCTTGTTTTGTTTTTCTTAAGTCTGATCGCTTGTTAAATAACGTTGTCCAATGTACATTGGATTGATAGGACGGCTTTTTGGAGATATCACTTCTGTCCTGACTAATATTCTTCTGTGAATTTTAGGCATTAGAAATTGTACAAAAGTATATCAGACTCAATGATCGAGAGGGAACACGTGTTCATACTGTTTTACTTTAAAACAATTATATATTTAAAACAGTACAGGTAAAAGGCAGGCTTTCCTTATCCTATGCTTGTGCTGTTGTGAAACATCTTTTATAAAGTGGAAGTATGAGTTTACCTTTTTCACTTGATGTATCAAGCAATTTTCAAAACGTTACCTAGTTTTAAAATATCTAATCCACTTAAACGAACCTGATTTCATTTCCTAAACACATAGCCCTGTTATTTCCTCAATTTTAGCAGCAGCTTCATGGTTCATATTCTGTGAATATGACATGGTAACAAATTGACTAATCCGTGTGGAAGGAAGTGAACATAATGTATTTAAGAGCATTTCACTGCTATAAAGAATTAATACTAGTAGAATGAGCAGGGCATTGTAGCAGTGTAACTTTGCGAAATTTCCAGTGGTTGAAGAGTTGCCTCTCTTCTTTTTTGTGTAAGACTAAATACTTGGTATCTTTTTTTCCCCCCTTCCTCATTGTGCCTGGTGGAAGCTGTCATTCTTTCCCTTCAAAGAAGGGGATGTATCCTTGCGTGCTACAGGAAATAAATTTGGGAAGGTCATCAGTCTTGTATAAAATGAGTGGTAGTGTAATTCTCTTTCATAAAATGTTAATGTATTTTGTTTCACTAAAGCACTTAACTTCTGTCAGTTTTTCAAACTGACCCCACAACCGCTGCAAAGTTCAGGTAAAAAGCCAGAAAAACTATTTCCATTTCATGTTTTTGATGTCAGACTAGAAATTAAAAATGTATTGTAGCTGAGAGGGTTTTCTTTTTTAGTCTTGGCAAGTTCATGGTGTATTGTACGAAAGCTACTAATAAGCTAGCTCATTCTTGGGGCAAATTATACAAAACAGATTAGATGAATTCTCCTACTCATCTTTGAATCTTTTAACATCAGTAAATGATTACAGGTATAAAGAAAGTCTGATCCATGATGAATAAGTACAAATGCATACACATGCCAAATTTTTATATTCAGCTTTTATGCGAAATTGTACATGCACATGAGTACCTGCTGAACTCAGGAGGATGAGATTGTGGACAAAGCTGATGTTTCTGTTTTCATAATCATCACTGAGAATTTTAATTTCCGTGTTTTGTCTTACGACATTTGTCTTAGCTGCTGCTTAAACTTAAGTCACCCTAATTAGTTTGTTAAGTCACCCTAATTAGTTTGCTTCAGATCATATTGTCTGATTGTACTCTAAGTAGCAAGTGCATGGCTTTTTTTTTTTTTTTTTTTTTTTTTAATGAATGAGACTATTTTAGTCCCTCATGCTGCTGAAGCAATAGTTAAATTAAGGATGGACTGGATGATGAAACAACACTAGCATCAAATTAATGTGCCTTACCAAGTGCTCAGTTGGCTGAACTGGAGACATTATAAGATAGTATTACAAATGCAGCCTTGCTCCGTTATGGACAAACTTCTCTTAAAATAGGCAAATATCAAATGGACCTTCCGGAGACCCAAGTGAATTTGTTTATTTGCGCTGTTCTCCTTAGGTGAAATGGAAACTGAAAGTCAGCCAAAGAGACTTTTTCAAGGAACAACCAACATGCTTTCTCCAGATGTTACACATCTGACAGATCTCAGTTCATGGTAAAATATTTTATATGCTCTGAAATGCCAAAACGGAGAATGTTGAGCTGTCACAAGCTTTCTTGTTTTTCCAGAAATAATTTTTGTGCATAGCTTGCATGTATGCTTTACTAGGAATTACTGTTGTGATAATGTAGTGTAACAATGTTCCTGTCTGTTTGTTCAATTCTTCCTGAGCCGACTCTAGCCTAGATTTTGTGTCAGAACTTGCATACTGAATATAATTGGCTTATAAGCAAAGTTGCTTTGCGTGATAGATGTCTCGTTATTTCAGTGTGTTGTAGGTAGTGGTCATATAGTATCTGTGGCACCTACCTGACTATTGAGAAAACGTGTTATCCTATGTGACTGCATCAACCATTCACATAGTTCTTATTTAAGATTTTTAGTGTTACAGGCTGTCTCCTTTTTGCAAATCATAAAAAGCTGACTACTACTTTGTGACAAAAGAAGTCAGATAAAGTATTCTAAAATATCAACCCTGCATACCAAAATTTCAGCTAATCTACAGAACTGGAAGCCCCTAGAAAAGTTTCTTCCACCATGTTGCTTTTGGCTAAATTACATGTCCTCAATGATATACCTCAAGATGTCACAATCCAAACAGATGAATTCTTCGTATACGAAAGGAAAATTTATTTCAGTGTCTTGCTTTGAATAGTGTAATATTAAAGAACAAACTTGCTAATTAATGACACCTCTGCTGCATTGCTGAATAGATTGTTATTCCTTTCCTATAATCTTCTACAGTTTTGTTCTCATTCGTTATCACCTCTTTTTTTATAACTGATTAAAGTTAGAGTCTTAATTTAGCCTGCATGTTAAAAAAAAAATCATTCTGCTCCTCGTTCCCTTGAGGAGCATGAACATATATATAACATGCTACAGAAAACAAGGAGTCCTCAGGGCTGCCAGTCTTGCAGTGAAGACTGAGTGGTAGTATATGTCTCCTACAGCTCTTCTACAATGGAGAAAGTGGATCAACTTCGTTAACTTTGTATACAAAGTTTGTTGTTACCAGTTATCACCTCTTTTCTGTTACTGGTTAGTCTTAATTTAGTCTGCATGTTAAAAAAAAAAAAATCATTCTGCTCCTCGTTCCCTTGAGGAGCATGAACATATATATATAACATGCTACAGAAAACAAGGAGTCCTCAGGGCTGCCAGTCTTGCAGTGAAGACTGAGTGGTAGTATATGTCTCCTACAGCTCTTCTACAATGGAGAAAGTGGATCAACTTTGTTACCTTTGTGCACGAAATCATAGCGCCCATGTTATTTAATAACCATTTTTCTTTTTCCCCAGCCTGTCTTCAGATATTCTTGATGGGAGTAGCAGCAGTGTTGGCTCTTCGTCTGATTCACTGACTAAAGGCAGCATAACCACAGAGTCTCCAGTAACATGCTCAAACTCATGCTCTTCATTCATTTTGATGGATGATCTCTCACCTAAGTGACTTAATCAGTTCTGAGTCAGTGTTTGGCTGTGCTGTTCCCTTGCTGTACTCCTGTACAGAGAAACGAACTCTGATCCTTGAACCATTAACACAAGGATTAATATTAAATGGAAAAATTATTGTAACTGTAATCCTTGGCAACTTTCCAGTGATTTTGATTTATCCATTTAATGGACATGTTAGACCATATTAATGTCTGATTTTGCGGATTTATTTTATAAGCAAGATGTCTGCTAAGATTATACTAACTTTTTTGCTTTCAAAAACTTGCATACACTTTTTGATTCCAAGATAGGTGTCTACCTATTAGTGTTGCAATTTTTAGAAAAATACTTCTATCACTATTGTGGTCACTATGTCTAGGGAAATGATGTGATTCAGAAGGATTTGAAAATATTAACTTATTCTCTGGCACTTCTACCATTAGGTAAAGCTATTCTATTTGCTTTTTTTTTTTTTTCTTCCCTCCCCAATGACTACCCTCAAATTCTCTTGCAGAAGGGGAAAAAAAATGAGATATATATATATATTTTTTTCCTAGTGCTACCAGTCATTTCTTTTGATAGAGAAGACCACTATGGGTCTGGAAATCTCGCTGTCTTGCATTTTGAAAAAAATAGTGACTGGTACTTTTGCCATCAGTGGAGGAAATAACAATGCTCTATGAACGTGATTAAAATAGCTGCATAGTTCTCTCCCCAGACCCTTCATCCTACAGATGATATGGAATTTGGTCAATTTTCGGAAGCATTTGACCAAGGAAGATTAATCCATGCCTCGATCGAAGACATACAGTGCAAATAACTAAGTTATTGAAACTACTGTGTAGGGGAACACGTATGGCACCATCAATGTCTCCTGTGGCATTGAGGTCATAGGTATTTGTGCCTTAGGGGACATTGTTACAAAATTATGGAATGTAAACGTGAGGGGTGGGTGGGAAAAGTCCTTTGTGTACAGCTTGTTTATAGAGTGCTTACCAGAATCTCTCGTCAGTGCTGCTTTCCTTAGTGTTCCCCTCCAAGGTATGTGCTCCGTTGCAAGGTGCTGTGGGCAGTCCCAACCATGCTGTGAGACGGCAGCCTATATAATACCTTTTGAAGCCGCTGTGTACAGCATTTATGCCTTTGTTTGTCGTGAGCAGGGCAAACAGCTAAAATGAACGTTTGATTTCTAAGGAAAGACTTTGAAGTTTGGATTGCATACTAGCTCTGCAAATTGTTTGACTAAGGAGTTATATTTGAGCTATGAGTAGTCTTGATACAGTACCTTGGTCAGTCTGAGGTAAGACAATAGATATTTTACTTTTTAAAAAGACTTAACGGGGCAAAATAAATCCGTTTGTAATCTACTGTGTTATGCTATTTATTATTTATAACTATGTAAAAAGTCTGTGGTGATGAATTATAGTATTTTTTTATGATTGAATAAGTTTTTTATGTTCAGTAATTGCTGGCTGGTTTGTATTTAATACGCAACATTGTCTGCCAGAATCATAAGCTTCCATTTTTGAATGTTTGTAAGTAACAGAAATGCTTTTGTTATCTAAAAGTACAACTTCTGATCTTTTTTGAAAGAAAATAGCACTGAATTTAAAGAAAGATTATGTGCTTTAAAAGTGGGCACAGTCTCTGGCAATACTGTCTGGCTAAAAAGGGGAGGGGGCGAGCCATAGTGTTTTTTTTCCTGTTCTGAAAAAACTGTCTAGTTTCCAGAAGACATGTACGTACCATGTTATTTTTTATAAGGTGTTTCCATTAAACTGTAAGAAGTACCATAATGGGCCAACAGTGGCACTTTCATTTGTATTACCATTTTAATCTGTGGAGCGTTAGTTCCCCACCTCAAATAAATGTGCATAATGTAAAAATATTGTCCATTGGTGCCATTTTTAAATGAGCTCTACAGTATTGAATGTTAATTTTATTTGTATCTGCACAGTGCTATTTCTTGAATTTTTGATGTCTTAAATCGCTTTTTTATTCATGCTTGTATTTTCTCTGCCTCCTTGATACTAAAAGAAGGCTGCTTTTACATTTACAAAGTACTGATAAACAGTCTGTGGTAAAATTCGACTTGTTATTTGTGCCCCAGTTCCATTATACTATGCGTTTATTGGTTCTGTGAGTTAAGAAATCTGAACCAGGGTGGCAGAAGGGGGAAGCCTATTGCATGCTTTCTTAAAACTGAGAAGAGCATAGTTACTGCTTATTTTTGGCTGACTTACCTGTACAATTGCTGTATTCCAGATTTGTTTGTCAGTGGAGAGTCTTATATAAGTGCTGGCCTTTGTAAACATTAGAATGTAAACTTCATAAAGCAAACGCACAACTATCACTCTTGTTACAGCATTTTTTTAATGTTTTGGCTAGTCTCCACATTTCAGAAGATATTGCTCTTTTATTAAAAAAAAAAATATATATATATACACGCATACACACTGTGTCTGTTTCAGAATTAATGTCATTGTGAAATTATAATAGGTCCCATCTAGGACTGAAATGTTGCACACAGCTGTAAAGACCACTTGTTTAAAACTAGACATACAAAGTTTTCTAACAGCTGGTGCTTGCACTTAACTGCATGTGAGTTGCTGCTGCTTACAGAATCAATCTTTATTGCGGTCTAAAGGTTAGTACAGCATACTCTGACTAAAAGTTACATCTTTTGGATTTATTAACTGTCTTGGCTGTAGTGAAGTAGATATCAGTTTGGGGAAGGACACCAGCTGCTGCTGGTAGTCAGCTTTAACGGATAACCACAGACCCTTTGCATGCAGTCTCTGGGGGTTTTTTGTTTGTTTTTTTTTTACTTCACCAGATTTATTTGTACTGAATGGCCATAACGGGTGTCTGAGAATTTCCCACCACCACCACTTTTTTTTTTTTTTTTTTTAGTAGTTGGACGTAAGGGGCCACTCAGCGCATACGTATTCCTGAGAAACCCCAGAGACGGCTTACCTTTAGTACAGTAATGATTGAGAAGAAAAACATACTTGCAAATAACCAGTGTAATTCAAGCAGCGTTTTACATAGACTATTTTTAGTATTTTGATTAGTACAGTTATGATGCCAGTTTTTGTATGGCTCATTGACTAGCACTGCCTTTAAATTAAACGGTAAGTATACTGAACCCTCGTTTAGCAAGCTTAAAATGCTGGAAAAATTTTATCAGTGGTTTAGAAAACAAAAGTGTACGTCAGCTGTAGAACTCCTTATGTTTTGATAATATCAAGTGTTCTGAATCAGGAAGTGGATCGCAGCGTGCACGTTTCGTCCCACGTCGTTGAATTTCAAATTGGGGATCGTGGGCCTCAAAAAAGCCTGTGTTTAAGGGGTTGTTCTGACTGTATGCGATTAAGTATGTTCTTCTACGAAGAAAGTAATTAAACTGTCAGTGGGTGGGGATGTAAATCCGAGCCCTGCAGACTTCATTGGGAAGCTCAGTCTTGAAATGCACAAGGCAAAAGATAATGTGTATAGAAACAGTGAAGTGGAATTTTTTTTGAAGTCATGATAAAAGTAGAGAGCTCAACATCACTAAATGCTCGGAACTTTTTAAATGTAAGGCTTCAATCTGGCAGATTTATCTGGACAGAACTATGTTGGAGGCTGTATGCAAAGGTTAACTTGATCTCTAGGCAGATTTGGGACTCTCTTACTATGTTTGTGTGCCAGAATTGACTAGTTTGGGGAATTTTTTTTCAGTTGTCCACATTCTTATCTGTAGACCCTGCTAAAATATTGTGTGACGACAAAGATGTGAATTTGTTTTTCCTGGAGCAATTTCATCTGCATATAGGCTTCCTGGTAACTTCATAATAAAAAAGCTTTGCATTAATATTGGTTCAAATATTTCATGAAGTCATAGGACTGTTTCATTTGCTTTTTTGGAGTAAAGGCCAAGAAATATTTCTGCAGCTATACAAACTGCCTCTTGTATTCCAAGGCTATTATATAAATGGCAACAGTCCATAGAAAGTACAGAGAGAGACTTGCCTACCATTCAATGTTTTAGTTTCTCTTCCAATTAATTAAATAATCCATAGCAAAGTTGGTGATTGATGTAAGGTGGGTCATTGAAGGTACCACATGACTCTGAGCAGCTGAAAGACATAGTAACTAGCTCCTTGGAATACAGATTGTAGTGTTAGCCTTGAATGTAGACTTCACTTCTCCAACTAACCTTCTACTCAAAAATGCGTTTTTTGGCACCTGAGAGATCCTCATGAGGGTATGGCCTAAACAGGCTTCTAGGGAAAGACTCGCTGGCAAGTCTAGGGCTGTTTTGCTCAATCCATCCCCAAAAGAAAAAGCCATGTTTGCCAGTCAAAACCTGGAGTCACAGCTGCCTGAGTTTCGTGGCTGTCTTTGGAGAGGGCAGGGAGTTGGTGGCTGGATTTCCTTAAGGACGCCAATTGCCTAATTCCCTGCAAGGACCTTTGTCTTCAGGCTAAAATCAAAAGTGGATGTTGTTTTAGGACAGGTCTGTTTTCTCAAGGAATGAATAGGCTGCAGCGCTGGTTTAAGCATATCAGCCTGGATTTACTTCCTGCTGCAAGTAAAGAGTCTTCACGTAAGTGGGTTATAATGACTGGGGCTGCAGGCTCGTCACTACCATTCCCATAAACGCGACTGCACACAACTTCCACTTTTAACTTGTGCGTATACCTCAAGGCTATCCTTTTATTAGTGCACTGGGCGCTTAACGGAAGTCTCTTGTTTCAGTCCAAACCATTTTGCATTAAAGCTGCTTTTTATTACTTGCTTTTAGATCTTGAAGCCTTTTGTTATGGGGCCTATTGGGCCTTGGTTTTGAGTCTTGACTCCGATTAGCATGCCTGGGCCAATATTTTCTTTTTAAACCTGGGCAAATTTGTTTTGCTCTTAAACTCTGAAGGTTTGGAAATGCAGAGTAGGTGTGTTCTTGTAGTCAGCAAAGAATGCACGCCAGTTTTAGTGATCTTTAAAGACTGTAAAGTTTAAAAAAATGCTGAAAACAGAACAAAGAAACGCCTATTTTTAGCATACAGATTTAGCTGATACTATAGCAGACTTCTTTTCTTAATGTGGGGAATAGTCTTTTGAATAGATCCATAGTAACATAGCAACAAAATCCAATATATCCCCCCCCCCCACCCCCACCCCCACATTTTTCCTTGCTGTAAAGTAAGAACTGATTACTGAAGGACCACGAGTTTTGTTCATTTCTAACGCAGAGCGCATGACCTGTTTCAGGTCTCTGAATGCCTGTTTGTAGTAATGATCCCCGTGATCCAACAGAGCCATTAATGACACCGAGCTGTCTGGCAAGTTCCTTTCTGTAGCAGTCCAAAAAGCATCACTTTAGACTGTAATAAGGACACCTTTAGTCTCCCTTAGATTATTTCTGAGGGCCTTGAGAGCTTACCTTTATAGAAACAGAAATAATTACTTCCTGGTAATTACAGAAGTTGACTGTCTTACTATAAGTAATAGATGTGGTAAAACTCCTACCGGACTCCATGGACTCTTGCACATCTCTTATTTTGGGATATAACAAAGTTTGGGGCTTTTGATTATTTTTCAGATAATGCCATGTCTGTCTTCCGGAAGAATTATCCATTGTGTTTTAATTCTGCAAGGCATTTGGATATAGTTTATGCAGAAGTCTGTCTAAAAGTAACTCATATTTAACAACATGAGTCAAATGAGTCTTGGAGACAAGGACAGGCGTTTGTTTTTTCAGCAGTTGGCTATGTTAACTCTTGCATTGCCTGAACGGATGTCCTGCAGTCAGCCCCAGCCTCCGCTACTTGTTAACTTTCCCCAGAGTTAAATGAGTTGGCCAAAGCGCCAGGCTATCGTTTGTATTGGGGCAGTTTATAACTGAGATTATGAAAACCCTATGGGGCTAGAACAAAAAGATTTTCCTTACCCCCAAATAATTTGCAATTTAAATTTGTTGCAAGAACTATAATGGTTTATCAATGCATTGGGTGGTCAACAATTTTTTTTAGTATTAAAAAAAAAATAGGTGCAAATACACGGGTAGGAAAGGGGTGGTATCACAAAGCGCGGGCCAAAGTAGCTAGTCTGGAATCCAAATCTAAATGTTGTATCTAGGCACTGACAAATCACACCGTTTGCTCTGTGAGCTCCTCACACTTGGGGAAAATTCAGCTACAGCCATGAACTCCACAGCTTAGTCTCAACTCTACTTCGGTGTTGATACTTCTACTTAAGATCAGGACCTCTAAGAACTTGGAAGAAAAATAAATGGGAAAGGGAAAACTAGAATAAAAATGCCTCCGTGCCTATGATGTATGAGCATTGGTTTGAAAAATGACACAAAGAACAAAGTATAGTGAGTTGGGACAAACGTGCTTTAAATAAGAGTTGAGGATGTGCTATGTACAGTACGTGTAACATCTTGTTCGTGTGCGAGAACAGGCTGTGAAAGAAACAGCTTTGTTTGTGTGGGAGAAGCAACATCAAAGAGCTTGAAAGAGCTTGTACTGTAATAGGAAACATTTGCCTTTTGAGGACTGTTGTTGCTGCTGGTCACTTTTTTTTTTTCCCTCCCCCGTATTAAAACCCAGCAGCAAGAGCAATGCAAGGCAGCATGGGGAGAGCGGGCCAGGTTACAGCTCGCGGAGCAGGATCAAGTGCACATTTGAAAGAGAGGTGGGGGACAAGGAGGGGTATGGAGGGCAAGCTGGATTTGGGTGTTTGCTTTCACAGCTTCCCCCCACCTCCCCCGGCTGGGATCGCTTCTGCCTTGAAGATGAGAGTCCTGTTTTGTTGGCCAGCTAAAGCAAAGCTGGATGCTCAACTTGCTGTTTCCAGGAGCGTGATTGCCAGCTTCCTTTGAAAGTTGGTGTGTGTCCTAGGTACCGGTGGGCAAAGGTCTTTGCGAGGGAGAGGGGAGATGACAGAGGAACCGAGCATGTTGAGGATGTAGGAGTGGAACAGAGCTGTCCAAAGAGCAGCGCATGGTGGGTGAGCAAGGGACCTGCTGGGACAAGGGACTGTGGAGAGCTTACTAAGCTGGAGGAGAAAGGGGAAGTAGGAAGGAGATGGCACAGCAGGGTGGGAGGCTGGGACACTGCTTGGCATGGAGGAAACGATGGTTCTCCTGTTAAAACCATCATGGTTAGCTTGTTGCCAGTAAGGCGGGTGCTGAGGAAGAGGGGCTGTGGCATAGCTCTGCAGACAGCGAGCCAGCCGTGCAGCAGCCACATCATACAACTTGCACTTATTGGGCTTTATCAGGTATTTTCCAGACAGCATCTACAATTGTGTAGCCTTTCTTTGTAGTAGCAACGAGGAATTTGGTGCATATAGTACTTACCGCGTCAGCACACGCTAGGTGCAATCTGACTGCGCTTAGTGCCTTGGAGCAGAAGGAGCGAGAAGTTAATGGTTATCTTATGACCACAGGATGGCGTATCGTGGCTTGCAAAGCACAGAGTGGTATTTAATGAGCAGTGGTGGTGTTAGCTGAAGCACATCTAAATTGTGATTGCCCTGCAACAGCTTATAATGTTTTCTTTCTTTTCACTCTTCCTCTCAGAGTCAATGATGTCTTTCTTCGTTATACTGATAATGTTACAACTGATCAAAATAAAACAGGTGGAAGCTGTTTGAACGCAAGAATGACTCAATCCTGTGCTAGAGAGACTTTGATCAAATCCACTGACAACCTGAGCTGGATGAAAAGGCCCTAGTCACAGAAGGAGAGCTTTTTTAAGAATATGGCACATATTGGCTGTTTTCCCAGGGCCATGAAGTCTTTTAGAAGCATGCTGTGGCATGTTTAAGTTAGGTTTAGTCTTTTCCTGAAAGGCTGATGCTGCGGCGTTCCCATCAAACCGCGCGCGGGAAGATTGTCTTTCCGTTATTTCTCCGCAGGGACAGACGCAGACCTGGATCTTGGAGACTTTACAGCAGATTCAGCTTTGTACCCCACAGGACCAGGGGAACATCTGCCCGTGCGGAGCGAGCGTCTGGCCCCGTAGCCGTGCTCTGGCACCACGTCCAGGTGAGCGCTTGGGTGAGGCTGGCTAGCACGCCTCTTGGGGTCTGCTGCTGCTGTGGCTGTGACTGGGATTATTTACCAGAAGCCGATATGCAAGGAGGACCAAGCTCCAGCTGTGAGCTGTGTGCCGGAGAGCCCCCGCCAGGGTTACAGCGCAGGTCAGGCGCAGGTCAGGAAGGATCGGACCGCTGCCCTTGCAGCCCTGCAGTCCCAACCAGCCCGCGCAGAGGTGGGGGAAGGTGGATAAGCCTGATCTCCTCCATAAAGTGCTTTGAGATCTTTCCGTGGCATGTGCTGTAGGCGGGTTGAGTATTATCAGTGCTGCTGTTGCTCGGAGTTCTGGTGTGGAGCCCGGATTGGTGATGGGCCCTGTTGTGACTGGGCTGCACGTAGTTTTGTCTCGAGTTGGGAGCGGTTTCTCTGCTCTTTCATAGTTTGCCTTCTCCTTCGCACGTCTCCAGCAGGAAGTGCAGATTCAGCAGGCATTGTGTGCTTCAGCAGCCTGCCAGCTGCCTTGCTGAAGCTAATTCACAATTCAAGTCACTCCCGATAAGTTTGCAAACAATGTGCAGTGATTTCTGAACTAGATAGCAACCGAGCTGAGCTACTCCGTTTCCAGCGTGTCAGCTGGATGAAGCTGTACGTTTACTCTGTAAAGCTCCTCGGTCAAACCTGGTCTTAGACTTAATCCTTTTGCTTCTGTGATGTTTCTAATATTTCTTATTTGTTGAGGAATAATTTTAAATGAATATCATCGTTATTTTTTAACCTCTTGAGTGTGTATGTGAAAGCACAGAGAGGGTAAATGATTAGTGTTGATTTAGTATGAGCTAGGAATTGAACGCAGGACTTCTGACTCGCGCTTTGGGTTTCTGATCACTGGGCAACTCTGTTACACCCTTCGTAAAACACCGAATCCCACCCTGGAACAACTCCAGTGAAAAGAAAAGAGCAACATCTTTTCCTTAAGCTAACTTCATGTGGCGGCCACTGAAAGCGCGCGCTGCAGATCTGGCCCAAAGGAAGCTACTCCACACTCCTGGCTCATCAGCACAGGCAGGAAACAATAGGTCAAAGCCAAAAGTAACTTGCTTAAAAGCTAACGAGTGAGTGACGCAGCAAACATCAAGAGAAAGCTGCCTTGACAGCCAGCAAAGGAGAGTGGTGTTCGGTATCTCAGTCCTTACCCGCTTGCTTTCTGTTGGTTCACATCTATTTTACTGCAGATGCCAAAGAGATGATCTATCTGAAAAGGATCTGTGGGTGAGATTATGCTCACCGCTCATCAGGAGTGATCTATGCATAAGGCCCCCTAGAAAATGGCTTGGTATAGAACATATACTATTTAATTTTACTCAGTATGTTTTCATTAAATGAAATCCTTGTGACTTTGTATCTCAGCTTGGCAGATACTAGTTTTCTTCAGATGTGTTATCTCAGTAAGTCTCAAGCATAGCAGCGCAGAACTATGGGATGAATTTGACTGTTTTGTTCAAAAACTGTTACAATACAGTGGCAGAAGGGGTAATATACATCACTTCTGCTGGAGGAGAGCAGGATTTTGCTGATGGATAAGCCTACAGAAGCTCACCTTGGTGCACTTCCCAAAGGCATGAACTCACGGCATAGGCGGACTTACGTTTTGAAGCGTGTATATTGTCATTGTGCCATACATTTTCTTTTATTCCTCCTTTAGTATTGGAACTGGAAATTCAAGTTGGAGAAATGTGAAAGCAATTGGGCCTAATCCATTCCTGTTGTTACTCCTTTTGTTTTCACTGGAGGTACTCCAAGGGTGAATTCAGTATATGATGAACAACTTGTTCTCCAAAGTCGGAATTTAGGGGAGAAGGTTTTAGGGATGATCACGCAACTCTCCGAGGCTCCTTCTCAGACAACTGAACCCCCCCCACCAGAGGGACAATATATGGTGAGTTCGGGTTATTGAATTTAGTGCAACCTTCTAATAATAAGCCCTCCAGTCATAATAATACATTATTATCCATTAGAACAATTACTTGAATGAAACCCAACTGCTAGCTCACTAGGATTGCATGGAAAAATACTAGCTGTTGATCTCAGTTGCCAGTTAGCTAAACACATATTAACCATAAGCAAAAGACAAGCGGTTCTGAGGTCGGTAATCCTCCTCCCTGCCTCCCGTTCCACTCTCCTTTTCTGGAGGCCACTCTTCGAGGGGTACCGCTCACCAGCGTGGCCTGCTTTTAACACATTGACCGTCTTACCTGCAGCCTGAGAAGGTCTCCAAACAGGTTACAAGCCCAAGGACTATTTTGCTTAGCGAGAACTAGAAAAGGGCTACAGGCTATGGAGAAGCTGCATGTTGCTAACTGAAGACTAGGTGTTGCTTGTTGAGGTTTGTTTTTTCCAGGAAGGGGGATATTTTTTTGAGATCAAAGACAAAACTCTTCATAGATCTGCAAGAATTTGCTGGCTAATTCCTCCTGCGTTCCTGTGCGCCGTTGGAGGGGTCATGGCAGACACAAGGTCCCCCTGGTAAAATTAAGCTCTGCTTTCTTGGAGAAATAACCGTTAATGTCTCTCTGGCTCACTCAGCTTCATTTACTTCCCAAACAACTTAGATCACAAAGAACTCCAGGAGGGGTACGCTGCTTGCAAAGGGAAGGGTTTGGATGATTTTCTCTGTTTCAGATAGCCTTATGAAAGTTGTGCTTCCGGCTCTTGCACAGGGAGGAGGTTTTGTAAGAGATCCTGCAGTCTTCACTGGGTGTGATCTGGAGTGCAGAGGATGCACCGAGTGTGCTGTGCTAGGGAGGTCAGAGTAGCTTTCTGCTGAATGATACGAGTCCTGCCTGGCTAATGGAAAAACCCTCTGTCCCAGAGCCCAGATAACACGTAGACATGAGATCCCTTTCTTGCATCACCTCTACCATGCTGGGGTGGACCCTGGGCACATCTTCTTTACAGCTCTGCTCAGGGCAATCCTTAGAGCCACATCCCTGGTCCTGCCACGATCTGGCTGAAGTTGAGCACTTCTCTGTTACCTTCTGGATACCATCTCCCTTCCCCTCCCCTTTGTTTCTGACACAGGGGCGGGATGCTGGCTCATTTCCCAACCATTTCTCCTTCATAGTATTTTTTGCAGATAATTGGAAATGGGGGAATCATTTCTGTAACATCCCTAGCCAATACACAGGGAAAAAATGTTTTCCTCAACAATTATATCCTTAGTAAGGTGGGAGGAAGAACTCTGTGCTTTTAAAACAAAAATAGAGCAAGTCTCAGTCTTGCTTGCCTTATTTCTCTCCACAACAGAAAATGCACCGTTAATAAGATGATCAGTGTAATGGTTGATGGAACACTGCTTTGCTTAGATCTGAGAAGGTTTTAGGTAGAGAGCAGAACATTTGATGCGTTGCACACATTTACTGACCTCAAGGCCCAGCACAGCGAACACCAGAGAGCCAAGGAAAACAGTAGGAGTAGTTAAACCTTACAAACCACAGCACGGAGGGATTATCACACCAAAGTCTGCTTAAAGTTCAAATAGCAAGGAGGATCACTGGCTTCCTAGGAACTTACACTCCTACTGTTTGTCTGACATGTGCTGGTCCAAGGCATAATCACTTCCCAAAGTTGACTTAATCATTGGGAGCTCTATCCTTTGGGCTCAGGCGTTCCAAAGCCTTTAACACTAAACTGAGAACATTACGCCCAAGCTTAAGCATATGTATCAGTGAAGGAGGGGGTGTATTTGGACTTCTTGGTCTGTATGTCTGCAAGGTGCCTAACCACAATATAAATACCTAGGGTTTTGCAAGAGGCATAACGCCTGACGGTCTTCAAAGGTGAGACCTCCTCATCTTCTGTGTGCCATGTGTCAGTGCACTAGGGACCACAGGGCACGGTGACGGGAACCCCAGGAGAGCAGGCAGGTGTGTGTGTGGCTGATGGCGTCTCTGTCCTGAGCCGGGGCTGTCGGTGAGGAGCAGATGAGAGTGCTGTGCCTCAGCTAGGGAGGTTGGCACTCACATGCTGTACGTAAGCGAAAGATAAAGTCATAAGGAAAGGTTGCAAGCCATGCCCTCTCTAGGAGCCCAGCACCAGATAAGATTGCAGGCTTTGAGTGTTTTGTGTGATCTTATTTTGCCTTCTATTTGGGATTTCACTTCACTTCCCTTTAAATATTTGGCTCCAGGAGTTGGAGCCAAATCTCGTCTTTCACCTTGAAACTCTCTGTTCCTTCTAGCTATTGAGCCATCTGGGAATTGCAGCTCCTAAAAGTTTGGAAACTGGAAGGTTTAAAAAAAAAAAGTCAAAAATGGTATCATCTTAATTCATGGAGGAGGCAGCCTGTAACTCACGTTCTTGAATGCTGTGGTTAGGTGTTCAGCCCATTCCTCCTGTAAGCTAAGATTTTGTTTATTTTGCCCTATGAAGTATTTGCCTAAGGACTTTCTTTTATTCCCAGGTTAGCAGTAACACCTGCAGAGAAAGACTAATTGCTTCTTAAAAAATAGACTCAAATCCAGGCAGAGGTGGCAGATGTGCACCAAGAAGCCTGCCGCTGAGAGCAGAGGGGCTATTTCGGAAGAGTCATTCCTCCTCAAGGAACGATCGCACACCACGCTCTTTCAACCCAAGTGCAAACTTTCTGCAAATGGGGAAGTCTGGGTTCCGGATTGAGCTGCGAGAGCTGAGTAGCAGTTTCCCCGTAGGTGTCCATACTCCTCCTTGAACAAAACCAAGGTTCAGTCCAGGCCATCGAGATACCAAGTTCCTTGCTTGCTGCTCTCTGTGCTCCGTGGAGGCTCCCGTGGTGCCCGAGGCGGATGCGATCAGCCCTCCGTCCATGGGCTGTACGTGGGACCTCTCTGCAGAGGCTGCTGGATCAGCAAGCACCGAGAGGTGCACCTCTGGGCCAGGCCCTCCCCTGGCAAGTGCTGTTGGATTTTTTTCCCTTGACCTTTTTTGAAATGCACACCCATACTTCAGGACCTTCAAGGGCTGCTTCTCTAATCTCTCCAGAAGGATTATTGCTGCTGGAAATCATGAGGGTTTGGACTAGCTATCGGCTTTATCAGGAAAGCTTCTTTCCGGCCAAGCTAGTAAGAGCTTTGCTAAGCGGGAATCTTGGGTCGAAGCTGCTCTTCTCATATTTCACAGATGGCCTCAATGAATGATTTACTAGGAGAGTAAAAGATTAGCCAGATTCCTCCAACTGCATCTCAAGTCGTATAAAGCACCGGGTTTTATTGGGGCCTAGACAATTCCTAATTCTTTAGCCACATTAGACTGTTTTACAATGACTAATTGCCCTGCACTGCCTTCCCTGGGAATCAGGTGTCTCCTGGGGGGGGGGGAGGAACCCACGCTCCTCGCACGAGCCTCTCCAGTGGCTTTGAGATAGTTCTGCCAGGGAAGGCTTCTCCATATGTTCAGGTACCCACAGTGACCAGAAGATGTTATGTCTCTAATTGTATTTTATTGGCGAGGTTAATATGCTTCTGGGAGGGGGGGGTGGTAAAGGGAATACTTAAAATATGCAATGAGGTGTTTCCATAAAATTATCCAAAGCTTTGCAGAATCTTCCTACGGAGAAGAGCGATTGCTGGAGAATTCACACAAACCCTAGTTTGTATAGGGCAAAACCTCTTGCTTTAATGTTTCAGCCAGTCTCCGGGGCTGGGGTGAGCTCTTCTAGGGGAAGGGCGACTACCCCAGTTTTGCCTGTTATGGAGTTTCTCACATTTTTCCCTTTTACATTTGGCAGCCTTAACTCTGTGTCTGATTATCTATGGCAATTCCTACAGAGTCTGGCTGTTTTAAAGGACTGCAGTACTGACTTAAACATCCAAATTGGAAAAGCAGGGTTTAAAGTGGACCTATTTTTTTCCTTTAGAAAGAGGCTCGTTAAAGATCTTTGTTAAATTATTTACCAGTGGTCTTGCAGGATCAACAGATCTTTCCATTTAACCACTTGTATGACTTCCATCATGCTTTTTTTTTCCTCTCCCTCCACAAAGAAATCAATCACAGAATTGTAAATAAGACTGCACTGTGACAGGATACAACACAAAACTTAGCTCTTCTGCTTCCCATACCCAGTAGATACTTCTGCAAATGTCCTAGAAATGTGTGGTGTATATTTTCTATTTAGATAGTCTCTTTTTGCATATCTGTAACATCACCCCAGTCTGGCTGCCCAGGGAGTTTGCTGATAGAAAGTGCACCTTTGCTTCTTGCGGTTGCTCTGTTAGTTCATCTCTTTCAAAGTCTTCAAAGCACAGGCTTTAGGGAAGCTCTCGCGAGTCCTCCCACGGATATCCTTTACTGCCCTGGAGCCCTATCACCCACAGCCTGGCGGTGCACGTGGGTGTGTTAGCAGCCCCCATCTGCCCAGCCGAGACCGCTAGAGGGCTTGCTCGGATGTTCTTCCTATTCATAGAGATATATGATGTGCACGTGCCGTAAAGTGTAAAGCACTATGGGCATGTGCTGATCTAATGTAAACAGTCTTTGGTTTATAGTGGTTAGAGATGAGAGCTATGAGATTCGCTGGGGAAATCAACCCCTAGCAGAAATGTTTAAAATATTTGGGTTTTAGCCAAGAGGCTACGAAGAGAGAGAGTTTGCATCTTCCATTCTCTCTGCTGTGATCTCCTCCTGTGCAATGCTAAAAGCTACACGTGAAATAGAAACAAGAAGAAACAGCCCTGCCAGACTTGTCTCGAGGTGTTAAAAGAGGTTGAAGACGCTCTCTGTCTGCCCTACAAGTGCAGGGATAATAAAATATGCTACGCTTCTGACTGTTGCACCACCACTTACCTGCGTAAGTTGGGGCTGAGCCTGTTCCTCGGCAGTCCCTTCTTGCTGAAGCTGCCACATAAGGGAGACGGAAACAGCCCCTGGAGTCCCCTTGATACAAGCTCCCCCACCGTAGCCGTCCCCGGCGGCGCGCTGGGGCTGCCCCTCTGGATAACACGGCAGTGCCGAGATGGAAGCAAGCGAGAGGAAAGCTGCTGCCCGGGGTGCACGAGCGACCTGCTGCAAGCGTGGGGCAATGGCTGGGCTGAAACACCTCCAGCAGCAGCTCTAACACCAGCGGCTCTGCTTAAATCGGAGGCTTCATGCCATTTACCTTCTGAGTGAGGAACTGTGGGGGGTCCCTTTAGCAGCTTTGCTTTGCGATCCTGAGAGCTAGGAGCATTTTCAGGCATGCTTTTAAATCAGAAGTTGACTCACGCACCCACTTACAGGTCGTCAGCTAGCAGCATGCACAAGGAGGGTTAGTTGTGTGTGGTCGCGCAAGGGAGTGCGCTTGGTTTACCGGCTTAAAGCTCAGTCCAGCCATCAGTGGTAGGACCGGCAGCAGCTGCAGATGGACCCAGGGTCAAGGCTAATGAAAACGAAAAGGCAGGGGTCTTGCTTAAACGCTGGCGATATCCCTTCAGGCTTTCCTCTTCTTTTCTTAATGCCAGCCCAACTTCATATTGACGAAGAAGCATCTCTGAGCGAAGAAAATACCTTTATTTAATTACAAGACTTTGCTTGCATGGGTCTGTCATCTGCCAGTGCCAGCGGATGGCCAGCAGAGCAGCAAAAGCAAATCTGGGTGAGCCAGGAACAGGGCTCTGCAACTTCTGTACCCGTGAAAAAGTGGCTAAATTAGGACTGGGTTCACCAGACACCAAACCGCCAAAGCGTTTGTTTCTGCCTGAGATCGCCCTGCGTTACCCTAGACCTGTTTCTGGGAGGTGTGACCTGCCAGGCGCCGGCGCCTGGAGCCAGACCCAAAGAACTTGGTGGAAGTTTTGCTGCTGGCTGTAACTGGGCCTAAGAAGAGCTGTAAAAAGTACAAGACTGCAACTCTGTCCTCTTCTCAGTGAAGGTAGAACTAAAATGTGTGTTTCCCATGATGCAACATGCTCTATTACTAGTCACATATAAAATAAATGAACTGTGTGTATTAGCATCTGTTATATATACAATTTTCAAAGCGTGTCAGTTAGCAGAACGGATCATCATTTATCCTGAATGAAGACAACCTCTCTCCAAAGCAACTAATGTGTAGGAGTGGCTATTTATTAATAAACATTGATTTAAAAGCAAATGTAATCCTTTGATATTAAAAAAAAAATAGTATTTGTCAAGCCTATGTTTATAAGAATAACTTAAAATCCCAGAGGACTACTCCACCATAGCAATTTCTGAGGATAGAGGGATCTCTGGGACTGCCTTAGTGTGATCTCCCGTCAGTGGCCATCGAAAGTCTTGGAGCACCTTCTTGCTAGACCGAGAGCACCCAGCCTTGCTGGGCAAGTCGTCGTCAAAGCCACTGTCTCCACTTCCCATTGCCAAGCAGAAGAGGCCATTGATCAGAACAGGGGTCTGAAAAGGCACCATCAAAAGATGGAGCAATCTACAGGAAGAATTCAGACGAGAAGAGACATAAAAGTGATTTTTGAATATCACTATTATTTTTAGACATACTATCTTTTTCCCAGAGGCACAGAGTTGGTGCCTGGCATCGTGACATCTTATTCAGACGAGATGTTGAGCCGTGGTTCCCGTCTTTCGCGGTACCTCCCTTCGTGTCTGCTTGTTTGGAAGTCTGCGTTGGCAATGATGGGATAACTGTGCAATATCCTGCTATAAAACGCTCCTATCACAATGTTGTCTTTTTTCCTATTCTTTTCTTCCAAAAGAGCGTTTTTGCCAGTGAAGCAGTGCATCTGCTTCTACAGAAAGGTCCGTCCTCTGCGTGGCTGCCTTCACCTATGCGCAGAGGCTAAAAGTAACCTCTCTCCAGACACAAACAGGAGGAAAAAAAGTAATGAGCTAAAGAGGAAATGAAATTGCTAACGAATTGATGAGAGTACTTAAATGCTTAATTCTCACCAAAGCTATTGCTACAGCGTGCTCACTTGCCAGCGCAGGGGTGGTTGCGCTGGATCCCGGTCCCAGCATCAGAGAAAGGCAAAGGTAAGAAAGGAAACAGCTGTGATCCCTTTTTGCAGCACTGGATCCTCTTCACCCCCTTAGATGTATCCCAACATAAACAACCTTTCAGATCATTTTACAAAGTGCCTGCTAAGTGGGACCAAGGAGAAGGTAGTCTGTAACGTAATAATTTCTGTTCAGTCTTCCTTATTTTCCTGCTCGGTCACGGAAAGGAAATCTGGCTGGTTGTTCATTTGAAAGCATTTGCAGAGGTGATGGCATAATAGATAGGAAAGTATGTTAGGCTCTGGCAGCTACTAATATATGGAGACTTTCACATGAAAAAAATGCAAGCGGCCTGTAAAGGCTTCCCATTTGTCATGAGCAACCCACAGCACCGTGGGACAGCTGTTTGCCTGGGATCTGTATCAGAGCTGTAAGGAACCAGAGCAGACACGTGCTGTGTTGTACAAAGACCATAACCCAAGAGACAGGGAAATCATTCTTTATAAGGCAAAAACATCATAGAGAATTAATGTTTTCTATAAAAGGTACTTTTCAGGTTTTGCTCAGTGTTCTACATAACTTAATCAAAAACACAGCTTAAAAATGCAGAAATTATGGTCTTTCATATTCTAGCGCTCTAGTAAGTTCCCCAGGAGACAGATTTGGCGCTGTTGTAAGCGTGACTGCGTACCTGCGGGGTTTGTTTTGGCAAGGAGGGCTGCCGTTGTCGTACAAGAGCAGGGAGGTGAAGCAGGTGGCAAAGGTTTCCCGGGAGAGGTTGAGTACAGCGTCTTTACACTCCTCAAGCCAGCCTTCGCTTTGCCTCGTTCCCCATACCAGAGAATTTGCTGAGTCTTCATTTGAAAATCAGAATGAAAAAAGTCCAGAGCTAAAGCTTGAAACATCCTCGGTAGAGGAGCAGCCTTTAGTGAAGGCAAGACAAGGACAGCACCCGCCACGGGCACAGAGGAGCTCCTGAATGAGGCCACAAGGAGAGCCAGGGAGAAAGGCCAAAATCTGAGCAAGAAGCTAGAAAGCAGGAAGGGACCCAAGGCGCCACGTAAGGCCATGCGAGCCTCACACGATGGCACCTGGTACTGAAGCAGCCCAAAAACGTGCAGGGTGAACAATTTCTGGATTATGTTATTGCTTTGGCCAGGTTTCATGGAAGGCGGGTTTGGGTTTTTTTTTTTTTTTTCTTGAGAGCAATCAGGAATGAACCACTCCAGCATCCTCTGGTAGCGATGGCTCTTCACCCTCCTGGATCACCGCTTGGATGAGATGAATCCACACTGTGTGAAGATAAAGCGAGGCAGCCCCGGCACTGAAGGACCAGGAGGGAGATACGACAGGGGCAGAGGAGCGCTCCCACCTTCCAGCTGAGCACAGGTCGTCCCGTGTGGCTGAGCTGGCCCGATTTGGCCATCTGGCCTCTTCACTGGGAACGCTGGCCCCAGCCCTGTATTTGACTGCAGATGCGTGCTCCTGATCCATTGCAACAAGAAGCAAAATGCTCTGCTAAAATGATGAATTTACCAAAACCACTGCTGAAGGCCGTTTACTCACAGCTTGCACTGGCTTTCCGATGTCAGAATTGCAGTACTATGCTGCTCCCAACTGGGCACGATACTTTAGCTTCTAGTATTAGAGGGGGGAAAATGTTACGTTTTTTTGTACCTCCGTGTAAGCCTCGTATATGGAAGGTTTTCCAAGGAAACTTGATAATTGGTTTATGCAAAGGTCTTAAATCGAAGCAGAGGTACCATCATCACGGTACCACGAGCTTTTTGTAGAACAGTCTCAGGACAAATACTCTTCCCTGAGCTCCCCATCAGCCTCCCTGTTGGCGTATGCTTAGTGACGCCCCTTTTGGTCCGTTCTACCCTGGGAAATTTTGCACCGAGCTCCCCACTGCGCTGCGCCACGCTGGCATGTTGCAAAGGCAAAGCACATCTGCATGAAAGCGTTTCCACTAATACTAATTTCCCTAGCTTTAGCAGGCCCTAAGATTTCCTCCTCTCCTTCTCTATTCTCCCTTCTCTCTCTTCTCTTCTTTTTGGTTATTGCTTCAGCTGAGTAAGACAGAAAACCTTGTAAACAAAAATGCAAATAAAATGGCAAGATTAACTGAGCTGTGGGCTAAGGGTGTGCAGGCACAGGAAAGTGAAAGAATATTGAAATAAGCTTTCAAAACTTTGTTTCTTTGCCAGAGCTCAAACTCCAGACACTAGTTTGGCTGTACTAGTAGTGCAGTTAAGTGTGTTCCTCTGTTAAGCCATATATATTCCCAACAGGCCAGCTCCTGAGCAGCTGCTAGCTACAGGCTTTCTGCAGTCTGAGGTCTCTGGGTCAGAAATGCTGTATCTTCCACCATCCTATCTCCCTCAACAGCTCCATGCATGGGTAATCTGTCTCCTGGCAAGGTAAATTCCGGTTTTCAGAGTGCTTTAGCTCAACGCCTGTTTGCAACACAGAGGCTGAGGCCAGCTCAGCAGCTGACCGCTCCGGCCAGAGACAGCCATCGCGCCAATAATCCGGAGGCTCGGCGCTGTTCGTTGTCACGCTAGGCACGCGTTTTAGCTGAAAATAAGACAGACTTTGCTGCAAGGAGCTATGCTTGGCTGCTGCATGCTCACCACAAGCTGCATAAACCACTGCTCCCGTGCATTTAAACGCAGGCATCTTGCTTTCTTCAAGGTGGTGCAAGGTTTTCCTTTCCAACGTCTTCAGGCATGATTCATGTAGGTGAAATCCACGGCCTGCAGAGCACACAAGACAGGCCGAGACGCCAGGGCCGCAGGAAGTCTTGTGTCAGGACGATCTTCACTTTGTTGCTGCTACAGACAGATATTATTTTTAATGTAAAAGTTATTGCCTCAGGCAGACTTCATCTCACCAGTGCACCGTTTCAGAATGCTTTAAATTAAGTCTGGAGGCTAAAAGTGTGTTAGTCATTGCCCATATAGCATGGGGGAAGCACGGCCTTCTGCAGTTGTTGTTAGCATCCAGCATCTGGTTTATGTTTCTAATGATTTATTCAATGATGGGAGACAGGTAAGGAACCATCATGGAAGACAAACTAGACAAGATGGGGATTTTCAGAGCTCTGAAACCATTGTTAAATCAAAGTTGTCTGACTTCAAAAGCAATACATGAATTGATTAAGTTCTTTGAACAACGTGCAACGCTCGCAAAGTTGGCAGATATTCTTGCAGGCAGAGTTGGTAGCACAGCCAGCTACGAAGGTTGCTTGACCCTTCTGAGTATAAGGCCCTGCTCTTTTGTCAGGACATTGACTTTTTCTTTTTTTTTTGAGAAAATTTCAGCCGAGGGGTTCAACTGCCGGCAAGAGCCAGGATAGAGAAGAATACATTGTTTTTTCAGTGCTAGAATAATTCAGGAAATCCTTTCTTTGGAAAGATCTAATGCTTCCATACTTTGAAGTGAGGACTTGAAATCCAATGGGGGAAGATAGGCTTTGTGTTAAGGACGGGCGCGTTGCCATTGCCATAAGGATCTGACCACGGTTGTTTCAGTTTTATGAGCCTTCGAGACAGCCTAGTTTGTATATGTGCAGTAGAGCTTTGCAAGAGCTTAGCTGAGATTAGAGGAGAGTCTCTGCTCGAGTCTGCCGGTGCCTGGCCCTCGCTGGCCTGCGCAAGTGGTGGAACTGGCCTGCGAGCCCCTTGCGGGAGGAGGGAGAGGAGGGGAGTCTGGGCACCGTGGAAATGCCCCTGAGGGAATTCGTAATTCTGCTTGCGGAGAAGTTTTGGATATTGGCAGTGACTGAGGGCTGGCGTCCCAATTTGACCGAGAGAGGAAACCAAACCTGCAAGCACGGCCCTTCCCACGCGCTGAGCGAGGCGGGCTGGGGAGAGCGAGCCGTGCTAGAGCTGTCCTGCACAGCGCGGGCACCTGAAGGCGGATTTTTTTCAGTTCCTAAACCTGAGTGGCAAAGATTTTCTCAAACGAAGAATACTTTCGCAGGGCGAGAAAATAATTCATCTCCTGCCCCAACCCCTCTCCCTCCCACAAGATCCCTGGTGCTTTTCCTGACGCCGATTACAGAGCGAAGTGAGGAAGGAGTTGTGTGAAAAAAAAGCTCATATGTCACGGCACAAATCTTTCTGCTGTCCATCAGTTCTTCCCCAGGCACAGCTACTACTGGAGGATGACAAGAAGGACCCTGCACTCAGCGGGTGGTAGGTAAAAGCTGTATCTGGAGACCCGAAACTCTTCCTCCAGCTAAACAAAAGTTTGTTCATCTCACGCACTTTTTTGGACAGAAGACGCCCTCCTCGACTGCAGCTGCAGCACCCAGCAGGTTGATTCTCTGCAGCGGAAAGCCCACGCCACGGGGCAGCTGCTGCTCTTAGCTTCCTGCTGCAGCGTCCTCTGCCTTGTTACGGCGCAGCCGGCCTGCCCGCTGCCGGGGGACGGTGGTGGGACACCTGGGACCGGGCAGCCGGAGGGACACCAGATGCTGCCAGGGCCCACGCGTTTCTGCTCACGGGGAACTTCTCCAAGGCTGTGCCGCGGACGCGGCGGAGGCCGAGCGCACCCGAGCCGCCGGGCACAGACCTCCCGTGGGGATGGCTGGCTGGGTGGCCCCGACGGTCAGACCTGTGACCTTCCCCAAGTGGAAATACATAAGCCCTGTTTTGCGTTGGTGCCATTCACCTGGGCTGAGGCTGCGCGTACCGACCGGACCAAACCCCCGGCCGGCGGGCGTCCCTGTGTCCGAGTGACGCAGCGTCACGCTCACGGCGCGAGAAACAAACCGGCGCGCGGCGCGGGGAGTTCGCCGGGATGCCGGGATGCTCCACTTCGAGAAGCGCCCCAGCCCCAGAGCCACCCAGTTCAGCTCGAGCAGGGCTGCTCGGCCAGACGACGCGCCTGGCTTTCTCTGCAAAGTGGACGAGCGCCAAAGGGGTTTTTTAATTTCCAGATGCTTTTAAAATAAAAATAAAGCCTTGCGCTGTAAACTGGCTTTGAATGGATGCGTCTCCTTCAGCCAAATAGTTGACCGATACGGGCTCGATGACTGGGCAATAAAACCTTTCGTTGCAATCTGGATCGCCGCAAGGGCTGGCGAGCTCGGCGCCGCGTGGGGCAGCGGGGCCGCGTGGCTCCCCGTGCCGCCGCAGCCCGCCCTCCCCGCGGCACGGCCGCCCGCCGCTCCCCAAGGGCCCGCTGGCTCCAGACAAAACTCTTTGCATGTTTTTTAACTTGTTCTTTTTTTTTTGGGGGGGGGGGGCAAAGGCAGCTGGCAGCCGAGCGGGAATTAAGAGTTTCGAGGGGGCGGAAATATCTTCCTGGACACACGGACAGGGCTTGGAAATGTTTCCCCCATCCTTAAGCGAAGAGGGTTGTGCCGAGCGCTAGGGTCCACGTGCAGCTGTGCGGCTCTCGGGTAAAGCCGGTTTCTGCCCGAAAGGCTCCCGGGAGCCCGGCCGGGCTGGTGGCACCGCGGGGCCCCTCTGCCCTGCCACCGGCCTGGCCCCGTGCCCGGCGTGCCGGGCCAGCCGAAGGTGTGTTTCCAAGCCAGCCTGGACGGATCCCTCCGAAAGCAGCTCAAACCTGGCACGTGCCCCTCGAGCACAAGGACAGTGGCAAACGGAGTTAAATTAGTTTTCCGCGCCTGCGGGAGCGGATCACGAACAACACGGCGTCCTGAAAATTCCCTCCTCCTTTAGAGAGATACGACTGAAAACCCGACGGGATCCTCGTCTAGGCCGACTAGAGCCAGCGATCCGGAAAGCGGATGTTTAAAGCGGAGGTGGATTTTGGGAACCCCGAAACGCCAGGGTCCGTATGAGACATGCATCCCCGTTTTATCCCGTTCCCGGCACCGAGCAGGCACACACGGCAGCGAGACGGGCCCTGGGGCCGGACGCGGCACAGGGCGACGGGGCCGGAGGAGCCGGCCACCAGCATCCCGGAGCTGCTCCTGGGAAAAAGGCTGGTTTGGGCGGCTGGCGCGCTCCGCACCTCCGGCTGCCGCGGGCAGGGGTGAGGACGGCAGAGCTGTTTCAGCCAGCCCTGAGGCTGGGGGTGACGGCGGGGTGCCCGTCGTCCCTGCCTCTCCGGGCGCTCCCGCGCTCTCCGGCCGCGACGCTGTGCCGCGGAGCCGGCGGGTTCCTGCTCCTCACTCCTGCTTCGAAGTTCCCTCGATTCCTCGTGGCTTCTTGCAAAAGCCTGCACAGGCAGCGAGCATAAAAGCAAAATAATCGCGGCTCCGGGGAGGCCTCGGAGGAGCCCGGAGCGGACTGCGCCGGCGACGCCGCGCGTGCCGAAGGCTGCCAAGGTGGCAGACGGGCTCCTCGCCTCCGGAAGAGACACTCTCAGGCGACAGCACATGCATCTGTGTTGGTCCCTGTTGCTCACTTGTTCTGGCTGGGCTCGCCTGGCCCCGGGCTGAAACCACAGCAAATTCGGGTATTTCCCCCCCGTCTTGCTCAGCTCGCTGATGACATCTCCCGGTCCGCCGTGCGCTGGCTCCCGGGATTCGTCTGCGAGTCTCCCGAGACACCCGCCCGCTGCAGCAGCAGCCCGCAGCGCAGCGGCATTTAGCATATGAATGCTGCCACACAGTTTAACCAAACCCAAAATTGCCGGCCTTTGTGTGCCCTTGGCCCTCTTTGTGCCGGCAGGCGGGGAGCCGGCGCCCGGCCGCCCCGGACAAAGAGCCCCCTTGCCGCGGGCCCTGCGCCCTGCCCTCGCCCACCTGCTCACCCCCCCCCGCCGCCCCCCGGTAAGCGGATTTCTGGATAGTTTCTGCGCACCCCGGCAAGGCGTTGGGGTGGGGGGGGGGGGCTTTTTTTAGCCGAGGGTGAGGAGGGGGGGGGGGAGAACTACGGGAACAAGCTTCTTTCCGTGCATTTTCTGCACCGGCTTGTATAGACCCAAAGCGCAAAACCGCCCGGCGGGCGCTTCCCGAGCCTCCCGGGACGGGAGCTCCTGCACAGCCTGGTCCCGGCGGCTGCTTTGCTCCCCACGCCCGGGTCCCCCCGCCGCCCCTCCGGGGACGCACGCTTAAACCGGAGCCGACGGCGGGGGGAAAACAGCCGCAAAAACGTCCAAGAGGCGGAAAGGCGAACACGGGAAAAGCTACAAGTCTTCTGGCTGCCTGAAGGGTGCCAACGTCCTCAAAAGCCGCTTGGGTTTGCAGAAATCCCTCCGAAATGGTGTAAACTTTTCGTGAAACAAAACGTTAGAGAGCGTCGCGGAGCGTACCTGCCGCCGGCGCTCACAGCAGCGTCGCTGGGCTGGTGCCCTCCAACCGCACCGCTCCGGGGCTTGCAAAGGGCACGGTGCTGCCCGCCGGGAGATGGGGAAACCGAGGCACGGCCGCCGCCGGCCTCGGCGCTGGGGCCGCGTGGGGCAGCCGGCAGCCCGCGGCTGGCGGGTTGAGCCCTCTCGTGAGACTCCCCGATTCATGATGACCTTTCTTTCTGCGCAGGGGCATGGATGGGAGGACAGGGGAACTGGGAAGGACTCTTGTTCCCAGTAACTGCTGGCCTGACACGAACGAATGACTCTTCTTAAAATATTGCAAAGACTATTAAAAGCAGCACTGATAAAAGGCAAGAAGCTGGGAAAACGGACTAGACTGGACTATTTTTAGCAGCGGTGGCATCTGGACAGCATGAGAATTGCTTCGCACAGATTTAGCGCAGCTGACGTCTGAACAAAACGTTTGCTGGATAAGCTGAAATCGAGCAGAACAGATACCTAGAGAAACAGCGACCAGCACAAAGCAGCCGCTCAAACCCAGGCCAGACAAACACGCAGCCAAGGGTCACTCGCATCCCCACAAAGGAGCGATGTCCCTCGGCCGGCAGCCAGAGCGCCGCTCCCGCCGGGCCGGCCGCGCTCAGGGGGCTCCGGCGACGTGCGCGGGGCGGGGGGGGGGCCCCAAGGCTGCTCGGGAGCGCCGGGGCAGGTTACCCCAAAAGGAGCAGTCAGGCGGTGGGGCAACAGCTCCCGGACACCGGCGTCGGGAGGTGAAGAATAGGAGCAGCAGCCGGGGAGCTGCCCCGCTCCGGCCATAACCCAGCGCTGCTTATGGTTTTTTTGGGGTTTTTTTGCCCCATGCCCGGCTGGATTGGGGAAAATAGCTGCCCTGTATTAAACGAAGCCAAGCCCGAAGGGAGGGCACCCTGCAGCGCGCTGGGCAGGTTTGGGGGTTGTCGCCACCCCGGGCTCGCCGTCCTCGGGGACCGCGCGGGGAGCAGCCACCACTGCCACGAGCACGCTGGGGCTCTGCGCGGCGGGAACCGCCGCTCGGCCTGAGCGCTGCTCTAAAAATAGCGCCGAGAAAGCCCGCGCCGAGCCCGGGCCCTCTGCTCTCCTTACCACCCTCTCCCTCCGGAGAGACCCTGGGGAGCAGCCGGCAAATAAACGGCTTAGCGTGGGCCAGCGGTGGCTGCTGCCGGCGCTCGCCCCGGCGGGAGGGAGCCGGCGGCAGGCAGCCCGCCGGGGCTGCCGCTCCGCGCGGCGCTCCCCGTGCCGAGCAGCCCGCCGTCAGCCCCCGGAGGTTGCAGACCGGCGGGGGAGCGCTGCCGAAGCAGACAGGACGCGAGACGCGTCCTCGCCGAGGGGCTCGGTAAAGACCCTTCCCCCCCCCCCCCAGCGTTGACCATCACGCGGGAGAGGAGACTCTCCAGCCCGGGCGGTGGGACACAACCCACCCCCAGGAGCTCGCAACAGGCTTTCCTCGACAGCCCCAGCGAGCGCCCAGCCGGCCCTTTCATTGCCGCCGGGAACCTGCGTACGCTGGGGTGCTGGGGGCTGAACTTGGGCTGCCGTCGTGGTGGCAGGGCAGCCCACGTGAAGGATGGGCCTCTCGGTCTCTATAGGCGGTTGGGTTACTCCCGGCCGTGCTCCCGTGTCCAGGAACGTCTGTAGTTTACCCTGATCTGACTTGGCTGGTTCAGGTGCTCGTGAAACTCCTTCCCAAGCCACAAGCACTGAGCTGCAGCTTACGCCGAGCGTCTGGGAGGAGCCGCGGCGCTCGGGCTGGCGACCGCCGTCTGCGCCAGACCTTGCCCGCGCGACTTCTCCGTACGGAAACCCTGGATTTTAGCTGGCCAAAGGAAAGATAAATAGCTCGGGATGGATACAAAATAACAGATTTTTTTTTGCCTACGTTTTCTATTTCGGCAGCCTAGGTCTCTGCAGGTACCTACCAGCCCGCTCCGGGCTGCCGGTGCCTGCTGCCGGGGGGACCCGCTGTGGGGCTCTTCCTCCCCGCACGATGGCCCCGGAGCTGCCTGGAAAGCCAGCAGTCATTGCCTGAGCTCTTATTACACATCAATCGTATAATTAAACATCGAGGAGGCGGATTACGATTTCGCAAGTAGCAGTTCGGGTGTTTCCTACCTCTCGGGCACTTGTCTTGGAAATCCTGCCTCGTCGCAGGGGAGGGTTTCTGCACGCTGCTGAGGTCAGGCGCGAGCCTCCAGTCCGCGGCGTCGGCACCCTTGGTGTCAGGGACCACCGCTTGCTAAGGACGGTGCCGCGCTGTCACCAAACATTACTGCCCGTGGTGGGGCGGGGGGGGGGGGGGAACAGTTTGTTGCTCGCTCAAGAAAAATAAATCCTTGACCCTTTACCAGACCTGTGCAGCAGTGGCGCCGCTCGCTCCTTGTGAAAGTGTGTGGGTGGGAAAAGAGTCTGCTCCGACTTTTCTGCTAGCTATGGGAACCGCGCAAGACATATAGGCTTTCGATAGATGGCTGATAATGTGCGGCTACTCCTCTACGCGCAGCCTGCAAGCCCCTGAAGAAACACCAATTGCAAGCATGAAATTAAAGTCTCCCACTCATTATTTGAGAAGGACATGCCTTTCACAGCCAAGCGGCCCCTGCTTGCTTCGGGGAAACATGTGCTTATCTCTTATTGCTGTGATTTATTTCTTTAGATTAATGCATCAAATTGGCTCGCTGCCAAGCGCACAGTCAAGTCTCCGTTTTCACGGGACTGTCCTGAACCACGCGGGCTTTTTGCCGCTTGTTTGTTTTCTGAAACCGAGAGGAGGATTTTTATCTCCACCGTAAAGCAGAATTGAGGGGGTTTTCTGCAGACGTAAGGCAGCCAGCATTGTTTTGATCTGCGAGCAAACGCCAGCCTGCTCGGAGCTGGAAGAGGGCTGTTAAATCCGCCCCGGTGGAGACGCAGCAAACGAAACCAGAGGGGCGCAAGGCTGGCGAGGGGTTCGGGGGGGGGGCTGTTTCTGTGCACGCGCAAAGGCACCCAAGCAAAGCAGGGCGAGCGAGCTGATGAGCAGCTCGTCCGGGATGCTCGCTTTTACATGCCGCCGGGGCAAGCAGAGCCGAGCGTGCCGTCCCTCCGGTCCGCCTCCGGTTATAGCTGCCCGCACTCTGCCCCGCGGCAGCGCTCGCCGGCAGCCCCGCGCCGCTCGCCGGCAAGCGGACGCCGGGCGCTTCGCCCATCGCTAGTCGCTGCAGACAAAGCTTAACCCTCTCCCCCTCCTTCTTCCGCGCTGCTGCCCCAGCTCGTAGCGCCCGCCGGGTTTACGGGCAGCAACGCCGCGCGGGGGCCCCGGGGAGGACGCCCCGCCGGCCCGCCAGGATTTGCCTACCCGCAGCTTTGCATTGGCTTAAATACACCGAGGCGGCTTCATGAGCAGGCGTGATCATGTTGGTTTAAAGTAGTTTTTTTTTTTCCGGGTAATTCAGTTAAAACCCACTGCCAAACAATTTAAACTAGGCCTGTTCCCGTTTCGAGTGAGACGCCGCCGTGCCCATGCAGCGCTCGGCTCCGCTTTGGACGTCACATCTTCAGCTGAACCAGAGACGTTCCCGCCGCGGCCTTGGAGCCCCGTTTCTCTGGGAAAACAGGCCTCGGGTCTACGCGACACTTCTACGGCGCGTTGCTGCTTTTCCTTGTTATTTTATGAAACGATTTTGTTGGCACCTCTTTTCGCCAGCGCTTTGCACGGAAGGCAAGGCGTTCTGGTTACGGTGGCGGGCAGGACAGCTCAGCCCCGTTCTGCTCACCAGAGCTGCGATCCCGTAGCGAAGGAAAGCAGCGCTGGGGGACCAAACGGGCCTGAAGACAGCAATAAGATAACGGGGCCTAAAATTAAACCAGCCAGCAGCTTTTTAATCTTAGCGCGGGCTGGAGGGGCAAAGGGGGCCCGGCGCGGGGCGGCTCGGCCGGGCGCTGGGGACCGCGCCGCCCGCAGCCCCGCTCCCCGGGGGGATTTCTGCACTCTTGTGCTCCCTCTGCTGGTCCTCGGCCTGGCACGGCCGGGGCCTCGGGGCCGCTTGGGCTCCCCGGGGACCAGGGATGCCCCAGAGCACCTTTCGGAGGAGCCCTGGGGCGAGGGAGACGTCAGCGGCGGGGCCGGGCGCAGGGATGCTGCTGCTCTGGCCCCCGGCAGAGCGCTGCGGGATGGGGCCCGGAGCCGCCCGGCGCCCAAGCATCCTCGGGAGCGGCGCCGAAAACGTGTTCCCCCCCCGCAAATAACAGCTTTAAAAAATGCTGGGGAGAACGATATTACGACCATAAGAGGCTAAGACCATAACTAGGATGACGATTAAGCAAGCTGGACCGGTACCGCCTGGGCAATGGTATTGAATGAAGCAACACACGGGCGCAGCAGGACGCGGCGCGTTTGTCAGCCCCCTTTCCAAACCGCGCTGCGCAGCCTCGTGCACGGGTCCCCCTGCCCCGCTGCCGCCCCCGGGGACGTGCCCGGCTCTCGCCTTGCCCAGGGGTAACGGGCCGCCGGCGGAGGGGGAGGCCGCCGGCACGCGGCGAAGGCTGCAGCTCGGCTCCCTGCCGCCGGCTGCCGTCCTGCCAAAGGGGACCAGGAGGCACGGATTTTGGGCTGGGGCGTTGCAACGCTAGGGCCGGGACGAAGCTAGCTCAGGCTGGGCGCCCCGGCTGCGCGCCAGCCTCCTGCGTTTTCTGGGTTTGCAACGCTTGCCGGCTTTGCTAGAAAACTAGCTGTTGTTTTAAGGCTGCTTTGTAACCAGGGACGGAGGCGGGGGGGTTGCACGCCGAACCGGGTAAGTGACAGCTGCCAGGATCCCTTCTCAAATGACCAATAAAAAGCACTTTTATGGCTCAGGCTGCTTCATTCCAGCCAAGCAGCATCCTGGGAGCAGCGACCCGACGGCGGAGGCTGACCCGCGCGGGGCCGAATCGCAGTGCCCCCCCCGTCCCCGGATCGTGTTCCCGAGCCACCGGCGGGACGGGCACGGCAGCCACCGCGCTGGGCACCGTCGAGGAAAGCCGCTCCGCGGCGGCGCGCGGGCGTCCCAGGCTCCGCCGGCACGGCACTGCAGAGCCGCTTTCCGCAGCAAACAATAAATCTTTAAAACAAGCGTGGGGTTCCCTGAATTCAATGGCTCCGCTGCACAATAAAGCGGCTCTTCCTGAGCGCCGGTGGCTCCCTGCCCGCCGCCCTCCCGGGGGACGGCGCAGGAGGTGAGCCGCTGGCTCAAGCCTGCAAACGGCGAGCGCTGAGAAAAACAAAATCTGCCCAGAAGTTTCGATGAGCAGAGATTAAAAACCCATGAGGCCAGGAAGGGGCGCTCGGCAGCACCGGCGGGACTGGAGGACGCGGGGTGGCTGGGTCGCAGCGGCATCGTGAGAGGTGCCATGTGGGAATTTCTTCCCACCGAGCAATAGCAGCCAGTTCCTGCACATCACCGGGCTGTTCTCGCACATCGCTGGGCTGTTCCCGCGCATGGCTGGGCTGTTCCTGCGCATCGCTGGGCTGTTCCTGTGCATCGCCGGGCTGTTCCCGCGCATGGCTGGGCTGTTCCTGCGCATTGCTGGGCTGTTCCCATGCATCACTGGGCTGTTCCCGTGCATGGCTGGGCTGTTCCCGCGCATTGCCAGGCTGTTCCTGAGCATTGCTGGGCTGTCCTGCACATTGCCAGGCTGTTCCCACACGTCGCTGCGTTGTCCTGCACATTGCTGGGCTGTTTCCACACATTGCCAGGCTGTTCCTGTGCATCGCCGGGCTGTCCTGCACATTGCTGGGCTGTCCTGTGCATCACTGGGCTGTTCCCCCCCATCACCGGCCTGTTCCCACGCATCTCTAGGCTGTTCCTGCCCTATTGCCTCTTGCCAGGCTGTCCCGCCTGTCGCCAGGCTGTTCCAGCGCAGCGCTGGGCTGTTCCTTCTTCACTACCGCTCCAGTCCCCCGTCCCTCCCAAACCCCCTGTTTCGCCCTGGCGGCGCTGCTCGACGCCCAGCAGCAGCAGCAGCGCTCGCCATGCCGTCCAAGAGCATCCCTGGCAAAAAAGAAACCAGCTCTTGGGCCTTTTGCAGATTGTGCTTTTGCTGATTAAGCAAAATACTTTCCTGAGACAAATTCTTTGTGTTTTCAAGCTGAACTCTCCCCTTTCTGGAACCATTTTTTGTAGATGCAAATAAATGGTTAAAAACACGTAGGTGTGTGTCTCCTATGTTAACTTTCTTCAGTATCATCAACAGCTGCTTTCCCTTCAGTGCAAGAAACCACAGAGCTGAAATAAGTGAAAGTGTGAAAGAAGCAGGGCTCAGATAGTAAAACTTTCCCAATTAAAGGCATATAAAATGAAACAGGGAAAGTTTTTCCATGGCTGAGAATAGCCCCATTATCTTTTCGGGCCGCAGGAAGCAAAGGCAGAAGCGGGTGAGTCGGCCGGGCCGCCGGCTGTCCCCGGCACACAGGCGCTCCGGGAGCAACGCTTGTCCTGCGCAGCAAGATTGCAGCTATATGTAAGTCACAATATACTGCCATATATCGAGAAAAAAAAAAAAAACAAATAAAATTCTTTACTGTTGTTAATTCTTCAGTGAAATTATTCTTCCAAATCTTCCTAAAACCAGATGTGGAAACACCGAGCCACCTCTGCGCCCTCCCAGCTCCCTCCGCCCCCCGCAGCCGAGCAAAGGCTTTCTCAGCAGATGAGAGTGGGGGGGTGGAAACCGTGAGCAGTTTCGGCGAAACTCATGCTGGATTTCTCAATTCGTGGTATCATTTACCGACATCACGCAACTAATTTGGGCTTTTTCTTCTGTCTCTTGACAGTTAGGTATTTTCCCCAAGAGGCTACAATTTCTCTTTCTTTAATACAAAATTGGATTTCTTTCCTGTAAGAGGTAAGGGCAATTCAGATCCTGTTCCCAGGAGCAAGGTTCAGGAATCATTGTTTTTTTATTAACATATTTTATTAGATGTAGCCAGCGTGCTCTTGCAAAAGCACAGAAATAAAACGCGGCCGTCCCAGTAGACCAGGGTCAGCCGGTGTCACCGGTCGTCCCCACCCTGGGCATCGCCCGCGGGCTGGCTCCCGCGCTCCTCGCCCCGGCGGCGCGTTCCCAGGCGGCCACGGGGAGACCAGGGGCCTCGGGAAAAACAGCGTGAGATCTGCAGAGGGTGCAATGTTCCCCAGGGCGGCAAACAGCCGAGCCGGCCGTTTCGGGCCGAGCAGGGTCTGGGGCAGCCTCGGCCGCGGCGGGGACGGGACGGACCGAGCGACAGCGGAGGCAGGGCAGGAGCTTTGCTGCCCGGAGGCAGCAAAACGGGGCATCTCCTGAAGTTTGCTTGCAAAAGAAAAAAAAAAAGCAGAGTTGTTCCCCCCCCCCGACTACACGCACGTACACACGCTCGCGTAATTACACGGGGGAACTTGCTGCCGCAGGATGCTGCCGAGGTCGAATGGGAACAAACGGGCGGAGGAGAGCAAGGCCCAGGAGGGCGGCCGCGGGAGCCCAGGCTTGGGCTCGCCCCCGGGGCTCAGCGGACTCGGAGCAGGCTGCCCGCGGGCAGGCCAGACTTTGCGCCGGCCGCGGGGCTCGCGGAGGCTGAGAGCGGCCAGGAGTCACGGCCCCGCGGGCCTCGCTCGCCCGCCGGAGCAACGCGCTCTTGCACCCTGTGGGCCGCCGTCTCGGGAGGGTGCAGACGAGCAGAGAGCGGCGCTGATTGAGGAAAAGCGCTAATTAAGCACGTTCTGGGTGGTCTCGCTTTGGCACGCTGCCTTTTGGGCTAGGCTGGTTTTGCTGCCGCTTCCCTCTTTCCCGCGTTTTTCTCCCATCTCTCTCTCGGTGCACTTGGCACCCACAGCCCTCTCCGTCGGGGATTTCCGCGGCGGCCGGCCCCGGTGCCGGGGGGGACGGCGCAGCCCCGCTGCTCCCTGCTCGGGCGCGGGGCGAAAGGTGCCCCACGCCGCACACAGGTTTTGGTCTCCCAGACAGGATACCTGATGCAACAGCTCCTCTTTGCACCGAGGGCAACATGAGACATGCTATTTGAAGCCTGCTTTACCGTTGCTTTTGCGCTATGCCTTGCTGCATTCATTCCTGGTGCAAGCCAGCAGTTTTGCATAGAAAGTCAGATTTGACTGTGTGGGTTTAAACTCCACGTTCAACCCGGAAGCCTTCACGCAAGGCGGGGGGCACAGCGGGACAGCAAGCTCTGGATAAAAAGCGTTTCATTGTGAAAAAAAAACCCGCAAAGGTGCATCGCACCCTGGCAATCTGCTTAACGTTTCTGCCGAGGAGCAGGGCGCGCCGTCCTGTGCAAGCTCCGCTCACAGGCCGCCCGGCTCACGGCCAACCTGCTCGTTCCGTGTTGTGATTTCCTCTCGTCCCCCTAGCGCGAAACAGCTGGACCAAGCGGCCACAACCATTTGAAGATGGCCTGCTACAAAACAGCGCTTTTGCCAGGGAAAAACAGGATGGGGAGAGCGGGCCGGAAAGGGCAGGGGGTACCCGGCAGAGCCAGAGCAGAGGCTGCGCGCAGCGTTTCGGCGACGCGCGGGGAGCAGGGCCGCCGGGTTCACAGGTAGCCAGTGGCTTGGTGGACGTCGCCTGCGAGCAACGCACGGCTTCACTGCTTCGTTTTGTTTTCACCAGTCCTACGTGACCTGGCTTTTAGGAATTAATATCTCCCCTAGGTAAAAAGCCACTAGGCAGACCGTCGTTCCTCGGAGGCCAGCCAAGGCGTCTGAAGACAAGCTTTAACTTACTGTTCACAGACTCGGCGCGAGTCTAAGGGGAGCCTCCTGGGGCTCCTGCCTCGAATTGTGCAAAATAACTCTTGGACGGTATAATTAAATGCTACGTGGCATACAGCAGATGTCCATGGGGTGGTAAAGGTGCATGATACAAAAACTATTCTGCTGAAAATATCGGTTTTCCTACAGTTTCAGCATAACAAGGACTCTTGCAAATGCCTGAGGTCAGGACTGATTTGTATTGCAAATGTCCCCGTCTAATCAACAGCTCTGTATTAAATAACACATCACGTTATTGTGACATTTTGCTTTGCCAGGAGAGTGCAACATTTATACACACATGCCCGGAGTACAGTGTTTCTGACAGGATACCGTATTCATGACAAATTGCAAGTTTGGTAACACAAGTCAGAAAAAGTTCCAAACCTGCAGGTTTTAGGGAAGTAACACGAGAATGTTTAGACATGGGAAAATTGCAATAGCGGACAACGTTATCGTGTGCAGCTGGGATAAATACTGATCTTCGAAACCGCTAACGGCTTTGCAGTCAGAAGGCTGAGAGCTGCTACCTTGGAGAACGTCTCGGTGCTATTTCACCCGCACGAGAGGTGCCTTGCTTTCAGGATGCAAAAGGCTCCCGGTTCACGGCGCTTGCCCATCCTCTGCCAAGGGAACTTGCCAGCTCTTCGTGGTCCGGAGACTCCTGAAGGGAGATCACAAGTTTTCAGGGTGTTTTTGCTCTCAGTGTTTCACTGTCGTTGGTAAGAAGCTGCGTTTTGTTCGCCTGCTGAAAGGAAAACGGTACGAGTGGTAAGAGAAACGCAGCGGCTGCACTTTGGCTTTCTGCAGTGACTAAAAACAGAGCGGCCCTTTTCGGGGCCACCCTGACGCCCACCTGGCCGCCGCGCGCCGCTTCCCGTGCACCTGCCTGCTTCCCCTCCCAGGCGGGAGCGGGGCGTCCCGTCTTCGCCCCTGCCCCGTCCTCGCCTCGCACGCCGACGGGCTGAGCCGGGGCCGCGCATCCCGCGGGCTCCCGGGCCCGGAGCGAAGCGGCTCGGCCACGGCCCGCTGCAATACCTCACTCTCCTCTGACCCCGGATGGAGCGAGGATGTTTTACGGCCACGGAAGCGGTTTTCTACCGAGGCGTTCGCTGCGCTATCAGACCGCTCCCTCCCCTGCGCGTAATCAAAATATTTTGATAACCGAAAGGCATCAGGCGATGCAGCAAGTTTTGCAGTAAATACAAAACAGGGCAAATAATGAAAGGGGCCAGGAGGGGAGGAGAGGGGAGCTGGGGCTTTGGCACAAGCTTTCCTGCGGTTGGCCCCGGACAACAACAATAAAAGCCCTTAAAATTACTATTTTAACAAAAACAGGCATTTTTGACAAAAATAATCCCCCTCTAGCGGAAAAAGGAGGCTGACGGTAGCTCATCTCACACGGCTGGTTCACACCTCCGCTCCGGAGGGGCAGCGTGCGGCACGGCCTCGCGCCGGACCCCGCCGGGGTGGCGCGGCGCAGCGGGAACCCGGCTTCGGCCCGGCAAACGCGGAGCCGCTCGTCGCCCCGGACGAGCAGCGATGAGATGAATCGCCTGGCAAACGAGCCCGCAGCGAGATGCTAAACACATCGCAAAGACGCGTGACAGATTGCAACGACAAGGTTGCGCTGGCAGGCTGCGCGGCGGGTAACAAAACCCCTGCCCAGACAGCGCTGCGCCCCGGGCACTCCTCGAGCCAAGAGGAGGGGAGCGATGCTGCCAAAAGCCCGTCGGCGCACCCACCGCACCCGTTTTCCATGTTCTGGCTAGCCGCCGAGGCCGTGGCGGACCCCGACGACGCGCGGAGAGCTGAGCTTACAGCTGCCACCCGATGCACAACGCTGGAGAGCTGCAAAACGCTGTGCAGGTCGATGCACAAGGCCCCCGCTCCGAGGAATGTAACTTTGGACCCGCACAGAAACCCAGCGCGGAAGCAGTCCGTCGGGCTGGCTGCAAGGAGCCGAATCGCCGGAGGAAGGGTTCCTGCAGGAGCAAGAAGAGGAGAGCTCAAGACGGGCAGTTTATTTCTCGGCACGGAGCAAGGCAATAAATAAAGCACAATTCTCCCCTTTCCGCACCTCGCGAACAGAGGGGCGCTGGGGCCCTGCCAACCCCGCCGCCCCTCAGGGCGCCCCAGCGTCACCCACCTGCACAGCCGACGCGGGGCCCGGGGCGAGCAGGCGCCCCCTTTCCCAGGCAAAACCCTCCCTGCCCAGCGCGGGGATGCGGTTCGGGGCCGGCCGGCCGCTCACCCAGCGCCCGGAAGCAGACGCGGTTTATTAGCCCAGGAGCAGGGGAAAGAGCGCAGGCCTGGGCAGGGTGCTCCAGGGCGCGGGCTCCGCACGAGGCTCTCGCCGAAATGGGATGCCGAGGGCAATGCTCGCAGGATAACTCTTAAAAACCCCAGCCAGCAGCTTTTTAGAGATGATGCTCTCTGGACGTTTGTCCCCTCCAGTGCCACCTGGCCCACCTGTCCCACAGCTCCCGAGCTTTCGGCTTTATTCTCCTTCCATTTGCTGTTAGCGAAGGCGAGCCCATTATTTGGGCTGGCAGGAAAAATTAAAAAATCACTGCAGAAACAGAATTGTTCTCTTGAAAGGAGAAGTCTCCTACGTTCACCGTTTCACCTGCATTTTGCCTTTTGCAGCTGCTCCTCGCAGCCCCGGGGACTCGCCGGCCGGCCCCTGGCCACGGGGACGGCGGCCCCACTCCCGGCAGGTATGAGGAGGGGAAGCGTTTCCGCCCGCCACGTCTAACTTCTGCAGCGCCGAGCCGCTTATTTTTCACCCCGTCCCACGGCTGCAAAGGCATCGGGGCGAGCTCTGCGCCTCGCAAAGCCGGGCGCAGCGGGAACGCCGGCGTGCCTGGCGGCGCCTCGGCGCTTCCCCGGGGACGGGCCCAGGGCCCGCGCAGGTGCGCGCCGGGGAGGCCAGCGGCGGGGGAGAGCGGCTGACAGCTTTGCCCGGTATTTTGGGCTTTTTGCTTTGAGCCCGAGCGGTCCGCAGGGTGCACGGCGGCTTGGCGCGGGCGGACGCAACGCATCCGTCTGCACAAACGCCGCGGCGAATCCCGCTCCCTCCCCCCGGTCTCTGCTAGCGGCGCTCGTTCTTTGCTCTCGCACGCCGAGCCCTTGCTCCCCAAGAGTATTCTCCCTTTACAAAGCAAGATCATAAAGCAGTGACATAATCCAAGCTTGGCAAACACTTTTGCTGATGTTAAGCCTGTGCCTTTCGTGGGTCTCGCTGCTGCTTTTTAGTCCGTGATATAGATGGCGCAACCGGCCGATTAAACGTGCAGGAGCCTCCCAAGATACCGTTTCATTTGAAACGCTGACATTTATATTTGACATTCCAATAAGTGTGGGGCCTTCTTTTTTCTTTCTTCTTTTTAATTAGTTCTTGCAAGGGTGCGGGTCAGACAAAGCTACACAACAAAGTTTTCCATAGGCGAGGTATGATTCAAACAGATGACTCCCGGCCAGCCTTCCTACCCTATCTACCTTGCAGCTGAGCCTCGAAGCCAAATTAATTACGGGCCACCCACAAATAGATGCGAGAGGGAGGTGAATCTTTTTGCCCATTCATTCCCTGCCACCTCTGTCGAGAACTCTTCCTACACGCTAAGGGCGAGTGGGAGGGCTTTGGTGCTAAAAAACGACCCATTCATTTCGTTTTGACACCAAAGTGCCGTCAGCCAGCCGGGATGAGTAGTGATAGTAAACAAGAGTAGTAATGCAAAAAATATATATATACAAAAAAGATGCCTCAATGAAGAGGTGTGATTGTTGGCAAAACGTGTCCTGTTTTAGTTTATGGGATGTACAGAGTCTTTTTATTAGGGATACTTTTTGCTATTAGCGTAATAAAAAAGGACCGATTGTTTCTGCCATCTGAGAAAACTCTTGGTGGAACAGGCAGAAATCCAGGAATAATTAAGAAAATAATAGTGCACACCCAACAAGAAAAACATTATTTGCCTAAAGATGAAGTCCCTCCAGACTACTTGGTAGTGATTGCGTTTCTTTCAAAAGAGGGGGGGGGAAAACCCTTCTAAATGAAAAGCAGCAGTCATCAGCTAGTTTCTAAGATCTTGAGTGGAAAAAGCGCAGTGCTGTAATACCCTTCGGTGGTAAGACTTTTTCCGTTTTCACTGCTGTTATCAGGCTTTGCAAGTTGCAAAATAATAGTGTTTTGCCCTTACATGTTTCCATCAGAGGATCAGAAGCACTTCACAAAGCATAATTAATTGAGCTTCGCTGCTCACCTGTGAGAACAGAGCAATTATTTAGCACCGGGGTTTTTTCTTTTTTTGGAGGCGGGAGGGGTTGGTAGAAGTAAAAACTGCAACAGCAAGATCACGAATCCCCTGGACTCTGCCTAAGTCATTGGAGACTTCGGTGCCGTGCCCACACCAAAGGACGCCTGCCACAAAGCTGAAAATTTCCGACCTCCAGATCTGCATTTTTCCTTCAGGAAAAGAGAACTGCCTCAGCAGTATCGCTTCTCCCCGGCCTCTGGGCTCGCTGGGCTTCCCGGCAGTACACGCTGCCTTTCCTCCCAAGCTCTGGCTCTTCCCATTGAATCCTCAACAGTCACTTCTCCAAATAGCCCGTTTTCCCGCGCCCCGTCCTCCCCCAGGCCTCCTGCCCGCGGCGTCCCCCGGAGGGTGCACGTGCCCCTCCTGCTCCGATTCTCAGCCCCGTCCCCACCGCTTCACCCACACTTCAGAAGGCCTCTTTGACAGCAACGTGTTGCGGTACCAGCCCACACCCAGTGCGCATGCAGTGTGGTTCCCAAAATAATCCTGCTGCGGGTAAGGCGCTAGGCAGAGGGAGCCGGGTTTGATTCTTGCGCGACTTTGGGCAAGTCACTGAAGCTGTACCGCCTGCGCACAGAAACACGGAGAACGTTTCCTGAGCTGGCGGGCCGGGGAAAGGAAGGTCACGAATCAGCATCTGTGGAGAACTCAAGTATCGCAGTAACATAAAAAAAAAGAAAAAAGATTGCAAACCCCACTCTGATATCCTGTGCTGCATTTGGACAGAGCGGTAACTGATGCACACAACCCCACACCGAATAACAAGAAATTAACTTTCACCCAACCTGTATTGAAAAAGCATCAACCACTCTCTGCCCCAAGCGAGGCCATAAACCGTCGAGGGAAGCGGCAGGGGAATGAACCTATCTGCAGGCAGGGCGAAGCTAAGGTTACCCACTCAATAGCATGCAGCTTTTGTGACTTTTTTTCTGACGAAGCTTTTCTTCTGAAAGCAACTTTTGGCTTCTTGAGAGGCCAAAAATGGAGGCATCTCCATTGCACTGGAACAAGGCAGGTGACGCCTCCTCCCCAGGTTCCCTCAAAGTCCTGCTTCCACAGAGCAGCCGGCACCTCAATCTCTGCATCTGCCTACCCTTCCTGGACTGAAATCCCAGGAAATCCCACCAATCCTCTTGACACACAACACAGAAATCCTAGGCTGGGAGCACAGGACGGGACCGCTGGCCTGAAGGCTCCGTGCTCCGGCTGACATTGTAGCCGAGGCCACCCGTAACGCCGGCAGCGGTCCCCGGGCTGCCAGCTGCTGGCGCTCTCCCCACAGACCCCAGCCCTCGCACAGGTCTGCTCTCTTTCTCTACTCCTGCAGCACAGGAGCTCTTCAGGACTGGTGGCCAATGTCCCTGACCTGGCCTTACTTTGCTCTTCCCTGTTTTCCCGTGCCATCCTCTGTATTTAAAAGACTCCGCATCAGTTCTATTTAAGGACGATATTTAATTACTATTTTCACTCCCCACAGAAACGTCAGAAGAACAAAAATCCAGCCCACCACCGAGAAGGCAGAAACGGTGACCCTCAGACGCGAGCCGATCTCAGTGCGATCCGCGTGCCCCAGGCCGCACCGGCTGACTCCGGACGAAGCCGCCGTGCAAACGCAGCCCTCCGAGACGGCCCGGTTATCCAGCGGTTTTGAAACGCAGCTGAACAGTGCGCATTTGGGTCCTGATGCACGGACCCAAAGCAAGCATAATCTGGTATTTGTTTCATGTAAACCCAGACCATCAAAGGAGGTTATTAAAACTATATATTACGTCAAAAATTCCACATACGCGTTTGGGTCCAGATGCACGGGGCTCCCTGCTAGCCAGCAGCTACCTGGGGACGGCCTGTCCCCTCAGAGGGCAAACAGAGCTGACAAGGGCAGCCAGCAGGTGAGGAGCCCCTGGGGGCATCTGGAGAGCCAAACCACCCTCAACCATCATGCCAGGGAGCGGCTGCCCTGCTGTGGATCTTCTGCTCAGCCCCCTCACGATCCTCCTGCCCCACCACAGCCCTCCTGCCCCATCACCCTCCTCCTGCCCCACCACAGCCCTCCTGCCCCCTCACGATCCTCCTGCCCCACCACAGCCCTCCCGCCCCCTCACGATCCTCCTGCCCCACCACAGCCCTCCTGCCCCCTCACAATCCTCCTGCCCCGCCACAGCCCTCCTGCCCCCTCACGATCCTACTGCCCCACCACAGCCCTACTGCCCCATCACCATCCTCCTGCCCCACCACAGCCCTCCTGCCCCCTCACGATCCTACTGCCCCACCACAGCCCTACTGCCCCATCACCATCCTCCTGCCCCACCACAGCCCTCCTGTCCCATCACCATCCTCCTGCCCCATCACCATCCTCCTGCCCCACCACAGCCCTCCTGCCCCCTCACGATCCTCCTGCCCCACCACAGCCCTCCTGCCCCCTCACAATCCTCCTGCCCCACCACAGCCCTCCCGCCCCCTCACCCTCCTCCTGCCCCACCACAGCCCTCCTGCCCCCTCACAATCCTCCTGCCCCGCCACAGCCCTCCTGCCCCTTCACGATCCTACTGCCCCACCACAGCCCTACTGCCCCATCACCATCCTCCTGCCCCACCACAGCCCTCCTGTCCCATCACCATCCTCCTGCCCCCTCATGATCCTCCTGCCCCATCACCATCCTCCTGCCCCACCACAGCCCTCCTGCCCCCTCACAATCCTCCTGCCCCGCCACAGCCCTCCTGCCCCCTCACGATCCTCCTGCCCCACCACAGCCCTCCTGCCCCATCACCATCCTCCTGCCCCACCACAGCCCTCCCGCCCCCTCACCCTCCTCCTGCCCCACCACAGCCCTCCCGCCCCCTCACGATCCTCCTGCCCCACCACAGCCCTCCTGCCCCATCACAATCCTCCTGCCCCACCACAGCCCTCCTGCCCCATCACCATCCTCCTGCCCCACCACAGCCCTCCCGCCCCCTCACCCTCCTCCTGCCCCACCACAGCCCTCCCGCCCCCTCACGATCCTCCTGCCCCACCACAGCCCTCCTGCCCCATCACCATCCTCCTGCCCCACCACAGCCCTCCTGCCCCATCACCATCCTCCTGCCCCACCACAGCCCTCCTCCGCCATCACCATCCTCCTGCCCCCTCATGATCCTCCTGCCCCATCACCATCCTCCTGCCCCACCACAGCCCTCCTGCCCCACCACAGCCCTCCCGCCCCCTCACAATCCTCCTGCCCCACCACAGCCCTCCCGCCCCCTCACGATCCTCCTGCCCCACCACAGCCCTCCTGCCCCATCACAATCCTCCTGCCCCGCCACAGCCCTCCTGCCCCCTCATGATCCTACTGCCCCACCACAGCCCTACTGCCCCATCACGATCCTCCTGCTCCACCACAGCCCTCCTGCCCCATCACCATCCTCCTGCCCCCTCATGATCCTCCTGCCCCACCACAGCCCTCCTGCCCCCTCACGATCCTCCTGCCCCACCACAGCCCTCCTGCCCCCTCACGATCCTCCTGCCCCACCACAGCCCTCCTGCCCCATCACCATCCTCCTGCCCCGCCACAGCCCTACTGCCCCATCACGATCCTCCTGCCCCGCCACAGCCCTCCTGCCCCCTCACGATCCTACTGCCCCACCACAGCCCTACTGCCCCATCACGATCCTCCTGCCCCACCACAGCCCTCCTGCCCCATCACCCTCCTCCTGCCCCACCACAGCCCTCCTGCCCCACCACAGCCCTCCCGCCCCCTCACGATCCTACTGCCCCACCACAGCCTTCCTGCCCCATCACGATCCTCCTGCCCCACCACAGCCCTCCTGCCCCCGCCGCCGGCTGCAGCGAGCCGCGGCCGGCCCGAGCCCAGGTCTCCCGGCCCCGCGGGGACAGCGGCACCCGGCCCGGGTCCCGGCCGCAGCCCCGGCCGCTCCGCGCCGCCGGGCCGGGCCGGGCAGGGCAGGGCCGAGCTGGGCCGGGCCGGGCTGTGCCGCGCTCGGCGCCCGGCGGCCGCCCCGCCCCGCCCCGCCCCGCCCGGCCGGGCGGCGCCTGCCCGCCGCCCCCGCTCCCAGCAGCCCTTGCAGCCGCCTACAATGAAATTTGCGAAGTTTTTTCGGTTTCGGCGCCATTTTCGAGTGGACTCGGAGGTGAGGAGGGAGGGCGGGCAGGGCGGCGGGGCCGGGGCGCCGCGGGGGGCCGCCCTCCTTCCCCCCCCCACCCCCGGCGCCCACCGCCCCCGCAGGCGGGCCTCGGTGCGGGGCGGCGGCGCGGCCCGACCGGACCGGACCGGACCGCGGCGGCGGCAGCGGCGGGGCGGGGGCGGCCCCTCGGCGGGGGCCGGAGCGCGCTGCCCGCCCGGGCGCTGGCGGCGGTGGCGGGGAGTGGGGGGCAGGCCCGGCCCCCCCCCCGCCCTCCTTGCCCACGCCGAGGAGGGCGGAGCAGCAGGGAGCGGGAAAAAAAAAAAACGAGGAGTGGCAAAATTACAAAAAAAAAAAAAAAAACCCAAAAAGGAGGTGGGGGGGGCTGCAAAAAGGAAAACTTTTTTAGGCGGGGGGGGGGGCGGCAAGCGCGGTAATAAACAACCGCTGCCCCGTGCGGCCCCCCCCCTCCCCCGCCCGCCCTCGCGCGGCGGGAGCCGCCCCCGCGGCACAAAGGCCGCCCCGGGCCGGGGTGGGGGGACGGCGGAGGAACGGGGGGGTGGGGGGGGTGCCGGTGCCCGCGGCCGCGGTGCCGCCGCGCGGGGCAGCGGCTGCTGCGCGGCGCCGTGACGCAGCTGGGAAGTGACAGCGGGGGGCGGGGCGGGGGCCCCCCGCGGCCGGACCGTTAGGGCGGGAGCGGCGCGAGGCCTCCGCGCGCGCGGCCGCCGCCTGCGCCGCCGCCCGGCCCGGCCCGGCCCCCACGTGCGCGGGCCGCGCAGCCCCGCGCGCCCTGACAGGCGGCGGCTCCCGCCGCCTTTTTTACTTTTTCTCCGCTCTTTTTTTTTTGTTGTTTTTTTTTCCTTTTTTTTTCGTATTTTGAGTTTGAGGGGGTTTTTTTCCCCCCCCCGCGGAAAGCGGCTCGCCCTCCCCCGCGGCCGCGCACCCCGGCGCCCCGCTTGGCGCGGCCGTTCCTGCCGTCCGCAGGTGCGTTTCGCTGTTGTTGTTGTTGTGGTGGTGTTGGGTTCCCCCCCCCCCCACCCTTTCGTTCGGGTCTTATTTATTTACTTATTTTTAAACCAGAACTTTTTAATGAACGTTTTCTGCCGGCCCCGAGCGGTTTGCGCGGCCGGCCCGCGCGCCCCGCTGGCAGGCGGCACGGGCCGTGGCGCGGGTGTAATACCCTCTCACGCGGGATTTTGCTATATCAAAATATATTTTAAATAAGTATAAACGCAGAACAATTTGGCGAGCTAATTTAAAGTAATTAAAAAAAAATCGGCGCCCGATTTTTTTTTTTCCCCCTTCGCTCGTTACTTGCTTTGTACAGGAAATTTGAATATCCTGGCAAACGCCAGCTTCCAAGCGACGCTTTCCTTCGGTGAATTAGTCCCGGTTGCTGATCCGCTGTGATGAGAGCGACATGCGGGGGGGTTTCTTTTTTCTTTCTTTTTTTCTTCTTCTTTTTAATTTGTTCCAAATCCATCATTTTTAGCAGAAGTACCTCAGGTACATAAACGCAATTTTTTTCGTTTAAGAAAATCAGCTTTCTAAAACATTAAATGTTTGGGGGGGGTTGCCCTCTTCTGTTCTGCGGGTACGTAGGTAGGTGAGCGAACATCTGCCGAGTTTCATCATCTGCTCTGAAGAAATGAAAAGAAGTTACCATCGACTGTGAAAGTCTGTATTTAGTTAATCCACTTTGGTGGGAAATACAGTAAAACTGAACTGCTAATGCAATAAACGTTTATGAAATACAAGAGGGAAGCTTTAGGTTAATGCTTCAGGCGAACTGACCCAAATATATATATATATTTTTTTTTAAATAGCGTGTGCTTGTTATGTTTTGAATTAATGTTCATCTGACCAAACAAATTTGTTTTTTTCTGTTCTTAACAAATAAACTTTATAGGATTTGGGCTTCCGGATCTGTCCCTTGTTGTTTAAAACTGGATGAGACGACAATGCAAAAAATGGAAGTAACAAGGAGCATCATACTTTTCTTCTGTTCGGCAGTGTTGAGAAAAAACTGTGGATCCTGGAATTTTACTGTGGATTTTACTGGTTTTCTGGAGTACTGTAAGTCGAAGTCTTATCTTGCAGGCCTTTGCAAGCAGAAGTAGCTCGGTCTCATGTTAATAGACCCATCTTGATAAATACAATCAAACTAGTAAGGATGTTTAAATCAAAATTGAGTAAAATTAATGAATAATTTTGTACGTTATTTGAATTCGCCCTTTGTAGTAGCAGTTTGGTTTCGGGTGTCCTGTGCCATGTAAAGGCATGTTAAAGTTATGTGATTCAACATGCAGAAGATACACTGTGCTTAAAATTTAAATGTAACTCTAATGTGCTTTTATTTGTCTAAAATGCATACTACTCCTCTAATCTTCTTCTAAATAGGTTAGTGAGGAAAGAATATTTTAAATGAAGTGTATGAGAAATTATCCACTCTCGCACAACTCTGACATACGAGCGTATGTTAAATTATATTTTATGGATTTATTTTCTGCCACCTGGGAAGAAGTCTTAACTGCATAAATGTGTGTAACAGCGATTTTTGTGTGACATCTGCGCACGGAGGAGATGCGCTGTAGGTGCTTGTGCAAACGAAAGTAACTTTGCTGTGTGCAGTTCCCACATCTGACTGTTAGTGCTGTTTAGTAGTCATTTCTCTGGACACCGCCTTAGCTCAACTTCGACAGACTTGTAGGTCGAGTCGTATCGGAAATGTAATAGCTGGAAACATTTGGTGGTTGTCGATCAAACATCGGGTCTGATTTGAGCTATTAGCCACATCTGTAAATATTAATACGTGACTTTTGTTTAAATTTTGTTGTTCAAACGAAGGCAGAAATGAAAGTGGTGTGATTTCCCCCCCCCCCCCCGACCCAATGAAATACAAAGTATTTCAGTGGGTGCTACTCACCCCTTTGCTTTTGTTTTGTTGCTATAATTTTAAGTGTCTCACTAATGTCTGGGACTTTCGACTGTAATGAGATAATTTATTTTAGTCTTTTTGTAAAGTAAATGCCACTTTTATTTTTTATTATTCTTTCAAATGAGAGCAATGACTTCAGGATTTGTTTGTACATTTCTCTTAAACGTTTTGATAGCAGTTTTTTTTCCTGTGCCTAAATATATAGGAAATGCTTAATACTTATTTGTCTTTGAGCTTACCTAGCACTGAAGTGGAGAGTGTGCAAGTCAGTGAAGGCTGTGTATGCAAATTTGTCTTGTCATGGGCTCGTATATTTATTTCCTTTCCTTTCCCATGGTGCTCTTTCTCACTTTTTTTCTTTTTTTTTTCCTGGTTATAGTGACAGTAAAGAGGGACTAAGTTGCATTTTAAGGGAACCCTCTATTTCGGGGTGAATTTGTCTGTTGAGGGGCATAGTTTTCTTCTTAATTGCCCAATATACTTTGGCAAGCAGAAGTTGCATTGTTCTGTGCAATGGATTTTTGCACGTTCAAATTCCCCAGTTACTTAGAAGATTTAATTGAACCTCGGTAGGTGTCTGGCTTGTGTATGTGACAGGTAGAAGTCTTAATTTCTAGAAAAAAATTGTGTGTAAACAGCAAGCATGGAGCCCTCATTGCTCATGGCAGAGGAGGAAATACGCACGTCACTCACCTGTGGCGCTCGCTTCTCGTCCGTAAGGTGGGAGCGAGGGGCACGTTTGGGAAGCTCAGGTTTTATGGAATATATTGACACCTTTGCACTCGAGTAGAGCTCTTGAGGCTGCCCAGAGCATGAGCGGGGTGTAGTTCCCGGGCAGTGGGTGCTGCCAGAGATGCCCCTCAAAAATCACTACCCTAAATACTCTGAATTTTACTCATTTGTCTGGGGGGCGGTTTATCTTCCAAAGCAACACGAGTAATGTATTTCCTTTCCCTCTGGGCCATTGATCTGCTGGATCAACAGGTCCCTCTTGCTGTTTGAACTCCTTTGGGGAAGGAGGGTGCGGGGGGGGGGGGGGGGTTGCTGCTCGTCGAGCTGTTGTGCAGTGGCTCTTTCTGCACGTTGTGCTTGGGACCCCACTCGCCTGCGGAGCTGCTGCTGCTTTCGGTGCTGCTTCTGCACGGGGTCCGGTCAGTGCTGTGTCAACTCCCCAGTGCCGCAGACCACGGGGGCTCCCAGTGCCGTTTGTAAGGAACGTGCTGCTGGCAGTCAGCTCGCTCTGGGGGTGCCACTGGGCCTGGCTAAAGTAGCTGGGAGAACAGGGAGAGGGACGCAACTGCTGCGTAAGTACTTTGTGGTCCGGCCTATCTGTGGGGTGAAAGTCTGTTTTTGTTTTTATATTTATTTGTTTGTTTATTTATTTTCTCCCCACCCCATCCTGTTCAGAAAGGTTTGTGCCCCTCAGAGCCTTGTGTGTTATCTTTGTTCTTTGCGTGCAGCCAGGCCTGGGGAGAAGACGCTCTGTGGCTGTGCTGCAGCACAGGTCACCCCTCTGCAGCACGGTGCCTGTTGGAGCGCTTCGTAAACTCTTCTTTGTGTTGTCTTCTAGTTCCTGTTGAAACAGAGATTGCCCTGTGTCAAGCAAGAATCATGTGCAGGAGGAGCTGATGTTTCTTTGCGCTCAGTCAAAGGTGAGTTGGGAAGGTAAGTTTGTGTGCCTGACTCGCTTTGAACTGCTTGTAGCATCTCTGTCCCCCGTGCTCTGGTAAATGCAAAGCCCTCTGAAGTGCTTGTCCTCTTTGGGCACTGCAGTTGACACCTAGAGGAGGCAGAGATAAAACTCTCGGATCATTCTTTTTGGTTAACATCTTTCTGATTTAATACTGAGAATCCAAAACACAAACTAAATTTTAAAAATCCTGAAAGAGACTAAAGTGTGAAATGGGATGGTTCAAACATGTAGCGATATTGCTTAAAATGATTACGCTGTCATAGCATAAATTCACATATTTTCTCAGATCTGTATTTTAGGGCCTGTTTTGAATTACCCTTTGCCCAGTACTCAGGGTGAATGTTGGTTTTCTTTCTGTGCCGGAAAAAAGGTTAGTGGATGTGTATTGAACCCTCACTTTGGAAAGTCACACTTGTTTAGGAGAGAGCTCTTGCCCCCCATGTCGAACGAGACTAAAGACTGATTATATATAAACACTCATTAAAACATGAACCTCAAAGACAATCAGAATGGATTCTAGAACTAAGCTTGTTTGCTTTTTTTTTCTTTTAAGTCACTTGAAAAGATGAAAGAAATAAGACTACACAGGTACAGTCAAAACATTGTCACAGAAACAAAATGGGTAAAATTATTTGGGGACTTGTTTTGGCTTATACAGGTTTAACTTCCTCTTTGTACTTATTTGTTTCTTTGCAGTGAGTAGCAATTGCTCTCTAGAGAGCTGGAGCTAGTGCTATCAGTATTGAGGACACTAAAGTGGAGAAAAAATAGTGCTTTTTTGTTGGCAAATATTTAATTTAAAAAATTGCAATAATTTGGCACGGGTCATAAGAGCTTTTGAAATTCCTATTTTTCAGTTTGCTAAAAAGGCAGGGACTAGGAGGTGGACATACTGCAACTGAGATAACCAGTGTGTTCAGAGACAGCACAAGCATTTGAACTAATAGCACCATTTCTGACATTGTTCAGTTTTTTTGTGATGCTGCTTTTTAAGAAAATGAATTGAAGGAAGTTGTCACATAATGGGGGGGGGGGGGTCAAAAGGAAACACAAAAATGTCAGGCTATCTGCTTCTGTACTGGTACTCACATGCTGACGTGTAACCACCTCTAGTGGCTCTGCACTTGAAAGTTACGGCTTTGTTTGTGCTCTTTTCTGCCCTGCACAGTCATTTTCTTCTCCTCTGGTATGGGCAAGGGAGGCAGTGAAGTACCAGGGTATTTTCTATTTCTGGAAACTTGAGTTTTGTCATTCAAATAGGCAACGAGCATGATCTAGTCTTTAAAACAAAAGTTTGGGGGTTTGATTTTTTCGGATTTTTTTTAAGATGTCTCAAAAGTCAAAATCATCCAAATGAAAAATAATTTTAGGAAAGCATAAAACAGTTTTGCACTGTAGGAATTTGGACTTAAATACTAACAGGGCTGCTACTGGAAAATCCCTGGTGTTGAGCAGCCCCGAAGAGGGAAGTACAAGGCAGCGTTTCCCAGGAGACTATTTGGAAGGGCCAGAAAGGTCTGTGGGATCTTTACAGTAGATCAGCACATCTGCTAGATCTGAAAGTGTAGGTTTGCCATATATTTTGGGGCTTGGAAGAATGGTTTGTTTCTGATTTTGTTTCTGAAACTGGTTCCTTTACTCTGTGTAACTGCTTGTTCTTTTATAGTTACAGACTTTCCAATAGCACCCATGAAGAAAAAATGTCCAGTGGTGGTAATGCATGCACGTTACATGTCTTCATTGTAGAGTGTTCTTCAGTACCTTATATCACGGTTTTAAAAAACAAAAAACAAAACAAAAAAAACAAAATACCATTTGGAATGTCAACATTCAGTGGGCTTTGAGGAGATGTAGCAGCACATCATGGTTTGTAGGGACAAGGAGATACAGACCATTCTGGGCTGCCTCATTACCTCAAGGATAAGACAAGAAAGTGAGCTTCTGGTTATCATAGATGTGGAAGCTAACACATTCCCATGTATGTCTTTAGTTCAGTTGAACAGGTACGTGTAGATAAGTTTTCTCGGTGCTTATATCTGTGCACTTTCTTTGCAACTGCAAATATATACTGTATGAGTTTGTGCTTGTGTGTGTCTGAACCGGGCTGGGCCTGCAGGCAGGAAGGACTTTCAGCTCCTTTTTGTTGTTTTCCAACACGGGCATGGCTTGGTCTTGGCTGGAGCACAGTGCCTTCAGCTGGCTTGTTACCCCTCACATATTGTTTGAGGTAACGCTCCTGCTGTCCGTCGTTTCCCCGGCAGAGGGTTTGCCAGGTACTGTGTTACCCTGTGTGCAGGGGGGTCTGGAGGCCGTGGAGAGGCGCTAGGATGGAAAGCTGTCAGCAGTGCTCTAGCAGCACGTAAATACTGGAGTTTGGGATTGCCTGTTGCTCTCCAGTATTGCATTGCTGCTTTAGTGAGGCTGGAAATCAGTCCCTGCCGTAGAAGCCAGGGCTGCGGCTCGGGGGGCGCCTGGGGGCCGCACACCTTGCTCGGCGCAGGGCCCAGGACCTTGCCTGCTGCTGGTCGGGCCCCGGGGCTCCCTTCTCCCTGCACAAATAAACCACTGCGGAGGCAGCAAGCAACGAGGGCTCGGTGTCGTTCATGGGGATGGGATTTGGGGGGGGGGCTGCACCCTGGCGCTGCCAGGCTGGGGGCACTGCTGTGGGCCTGAGTCCTGAGTGAGGGGTGCAGGGCAATGGGGGGCTGGTGCCTGAGTCTTGAGTGAGGGGTGCAGGGCAATGGGGGGCTGGTGCCTGCCTGGGGGGTGAGGGCTCATTGCCTGCCTGTGGCAGCTGGGGGCAGACACGAGCGCTGGTGGCAGCCTTGTGGTCAGAGCCTGCATGGGGTGGGAGGGATGGGGCCCCCCTGCCCTGTGCTGCCAGGGGTGCTGGGAGCTGCCCTGGCTGCAGGACCCTCACCCCACAGCCTGGGTGGCCCCTGCTCCTTGGGGGTTGATGTTGGGGTGGAGGGCAGCGAGGGGGGCTGGAGCTGCCAAGTGACTTATCCCAGAGAGGTGGGGAGGGGTGAGGAGTGCCGTTCCTGAGAAAGGTGACACTGGCACTATGGGGGCTTTTCCCAGCTCTCTCCTCTGGGTTTCAGGGGTGGGAGCCCCAACCTGAGCAGAGGGTGTAGTGGGGAGGGGGCTCAGCTCCTGCCTGGGCACGGGTGCTCTGAGGCTGGAGCAAAGCCACCTGTGCGGTGGGGAGCGGTGTGCTGCGCACAGCACGATGCTGCCGTCGCCTGCTCAGTGCGGGGGGGCTGTCTGTCCTTGGATGCCTTTTTTTCCAACTATTTTTAGGAATTAATAAAGATCGAGAGTTACAGGCTGAGGGGGGAGGAATGTCCTCTTGCAGACTGACAGCTTAAATCACCGCTGCTGGTTTGCGAGGTGAGCGCTGGTACCGCCAAGAGATCGATGTAAACGGCCTGCGGTGCGTAAATACTGCTTAGAGCACCCTGCAGGGGCAAAAAGAGCGTGCACGGTTAGGACTAGCTTTTAAAAAGCTTGACCTAGTCACCGGGACAATGCGTGCCTACAAACCGTTTTAAGTCACAATATTTGGACACCCAATTAACCTATTTCAAATGCTTTCGCTTGTATCTGTAGAATGGTACGTTCCCGCTGCCTACAAGTCAAGCCCTTAATCGCCATTAAAAAAATACTGCTTTCCCACAGGAATAATGAACAGTGACTTAATGAAGATCGACTTGTTTTACAGCGAAATTGGTCAGGAAAGCGATTAATTCCATATTTCTATACTTCTTTAAATTTACATTCGATTTTTTTAATGTGACCAGGTAAGTTTTACGTTGGTAGCATTTATATATGGCGTGTAAGAGCTAAAAAAAACAAAAAAACAAAAAAAAATCAACTTTATAGCGTTTTCTTTTTGTTGTTGTTGTTTTTTAAAGACCTCTCTGTTGCGATCAGCTTGATTCTATTCAGCTGCAAAAAGAGATTTCCACCTCATTTGCAGTTAGAAGACTCCTGCTCACGCTGTGCTTTCGCCCACTGCAGGCTCTAGCCTCCAGCCAGGATGAAAACGCGCTGACGGCAACAGGAGGGTAAAACCGCCCGCGGGCGAGCAGAGAATTTGAGGGCTAAAGCGAGCCCGGGTGGCGGGGGGACGGCCCCGCGGTAGGTAGGGGGCCGCCCGCGCCGCGGGTGCGCGGGAGCCAGCGCGGCCCCGCGCCGCTCCGAGCGGGGCGCGGTGTTGCCCGTCCAAAACGGCAGGAGGGCGGCGGGGGGGGGGGGTGGCGAGCCGGCCGAGAAGCCGGCGGACCCTCCCGCCAGCGCGCACCTCGAGGCTGTTCGCAGCTCGGCTTCCAGGCTGGGCTCTTCCCTGCTCGCGCTTGCGGCGCGCACCGCCTAAAATAACGCGCAGCGAAAGCCCCCGGGAGAAGAGCACGGGGCTGCTGGCAGCCGCCCCGCGCGGGCGGCCGCGGGGAAGCGCCGCTCAGGGGCGCGCAGGGCTGGCGAGGGGGCGGCCCGCGCGGGCTGCTCCGGGCGCTGCGCGACAAACCTGCCGCCGCGGGCAGGCGAGGGCTGCGGCCGCCGCGGGCCGGGGGCCGTCGAGGTCCCGCCGGCGTTTTGGTGCCCTTTCCTGGAGAAGCCGAAAGGAACGGGCTCACCGTTCCTGGCGGTGAGTACCTACGCGCATCGCCCTACGTCTCTGCGTAGCTGCTGGGTTTAAAAGGCGAAAGGTAGGCAAAGTTATTAACCACGCGCCGTTACACCAATTCCCCCCCACACTCTTTTTTTTTTTCAATTTCCCCCAGACCGAAACCCTCCCACACACTGACAGTAAGGGTATGTTACTGCACTCTCAGTACCAGGTACCTCCGTTAGAGAGCGAGCGCTGTGGGAGCCAAATGAGGTGTCCTGGATTCCTGTAAGCACTAGACGAAGCAACCCCCAAAGCCACCTTATCCACCTGCAGCCTTCTCCTGCTCACCTCCTTTGATGCACGAGGAATTTTGGCGGTGGTTAGCAGCTCGGGGGGTGGGAGCCAGCGCTATCTTGCTTTCCCTGCGCTTCTTGCCCACCCAGCGCATCTGCTTTTCCTCGTCTCGCGTGCAGCGTGCGCTGAGCCAGGACGGGGTTTGTACGTGTCTGTGCAGCGCCTTGCACGAGGGGAACTCCCCGCGCTAGCTGCTAATAACTTCACGTCTGGCTCCTCGCACTGCCAGGCGGGCAACGCTTTCCATGCCTCTCTCACCGAGGAGAGTCGTTCGGGCTGAGTAATGCCACCCTAAGCGTGCGCCCGGGAGCGTGTGGCTTCGGCAGAAAGCATCCAGCGTCCGTTGAGGCGAAGCTGCAAGAAGGACGACGTTGCCTTCGGTCAAATGAACGGCGTGGAAGGTGGCCCGGCACCTGGCAAAGCGGGCTCCGGCCCCGCCGTCGGACGGGACGGGCGGGCGGGCGGGCGCGGAGCGGAGCGGAGCGGAGCGCGGCGGCGGGTCGGGCGCCCTCATGACTCAGTGGGTCTTGGCAACAAACGCCGAATGCGAGAGAGAGAAATACAGTTTCTGAAGCAAAGTATAACGAACTGCTGGCAGGGATTTCTCACCTACATAAAACCATCCTTGTGTTCTGCTCAAACAACAGACGAGGGAAGACTGCTCAGAGAGCGCGTGTTCGTTTATAAACTGCCCAAGGATGCGCTCTCATGCCGTGCCCGCTGCAAGAGAGAGCAGCCTCCTCCCCGGAGTGAAACACTTCGACTGAAGTCAGTGTGCATAACCGGCGGGAAAGACCCGACGGAGAGGAGGAGACGGGGTATTACGGAAGGTGCAGCTAGAATAAGTTTGTGTATGTGATTTTTTTTGTGTTTGTGTGTGTGTTTTCTTATTCTTTACTAGGAAGCCCCAAATGGTTTTCTAATTACAAGCCTAAGGAGTTTACACTGCAAAGCACACGGCTGCAGGGCATCTAGTTTTCTTCTCGGCTCCCTATCGGGTACTTTGCATTTTGTGAATGGGAGGGAGAAAAATTGACAAAAGGAATTTAAGGAGAAAAGAGCGAACACGCTGTAATGCGCACTTAAAAGCCTCTGTGAAGGGGGCCGGGGGAGGGGGAGGGAGCCAAGGCAGCACCTAGCGCTCAGCGAAAGCCCTGGGCTGCGGGGGGGGCGGCGAGGCTGCCCGGGGCCGGCGAGCGGAGCGCTCCCGCGGCTGCTCCGGCCATCGCCGGGTGGCACCTCGGGTACGGACCGGCCGCCCAGCTGCCAGTTACCTTCCTCCGACGGGTATGGCGAGAGCTGGAGGTTGACGGTTCCCTATCGATTCCCATGCAAAAATCATTAGCTGTTTGGTTGTTTTCCTGGCCACGTTTGTGACAGGGGAAGAAAAAAATCGCCAGCTGCACGAGCGCACAGACCACCGGCGAAAACAAACAACAAAAAACCCCCCTATTCTAACGCCCCCAGTTGCAGTCAGCATATACATCGATCCGCTCCGGGCAGCGGCGAGGCAGGCAGAAGACGCCAGAGGCTTATCTTCCTGCTTGCAGTGAGGGGAAAAAATAAGTCAGCGCTGGTTAGTCACATGTTAGAGAAATACTAGCCCCGGCAACCGGCTCATTTGCCTACATCTCGATTTACTCATCACAACGGCGTAGCTCGCCTAGCAGCGCACTGATTTATCACGGTCGGAGATGCTTCAATTCACCAGTAGTGTTTTAAGTGTAGAAGAGCCTGGAAGAAAACGTGTTTACACAAGTAGCATCAATATCATCCAAATGTGTCATCCTCCCCCGCCCCTGCACCGCTGTCACCAGCCTCGTATCCCCTGGCCGTTCAGAGAGTGGAGGTTTTCTCAGCTTTCCTGGGATAACAAGCCTCACCGCCAATTCGTTCGATGTCTTGCTGACTCTTCATGTGGATGCTGCTGCAGTTCAGCTCGACCCTCTTCACCTTCGGGTCCGCAACAACTGTAACCCTGCTGCAGTTAGGATGCTGTTTCCCCATCAAAAGACTTACCCAACACTATGAATTCAATAAATGTCAAGTTCGCAAATACTACAAAAAGACAAAAATTAACCAAGCACTGTGACTTCTCATTTGCTAATAAAAGTAGTTATATACAGTCGAGATCTGATCTTGCAATGTGCAACCTTGAATGGGAATTAAAGGCAGTCAGACACGGCAGAAACAGTCCTTTAATGAAGCATGTGTAATGAGCTTCCTGGAAGTAGCGTTAAGATTTTCACTGCTGGTTTAATGCACGTGTAACAGGCTTTTCAGAGCATAATATACAGTGATGCAAAAGCAATGTCAGGCTAACATGTCAAGGTACAAAAGTCAAGATATACAATTACAAGGCAACTTAAAGGTCCTCATTTAGCTAAACTGTCAAAAAAAACCAGAAAGATTTCTCTTTAATGATAAAACAAACAAACAAACAAAAAACCCCTAAAAACCACCCATAAAAGTCAACTGCCAGCCCAGGTTGTATAAAGACTTTTTAATTAAGTCTTCAAGCTCTGCCTAGAATGCTTTAGCTTCTGATCAGCGTGAACTTAAAGCAAGACGAATAAATAGTCCAAACCAGAGCTACACGTTTGTGGTACCAGCTCAGTTAGTGTAAATGGCCTGTGGCAGGCTAGAATTATAAAAATGTACAGAAATTCCAGGTGTCATAGGGTGAGCGAATATATTAACGCCTATAACTACCCAAAAATCATTTTTTCAGCACACATTTGTGATTCATAAAATGTGGAACTATAATGAATTTCAAATGCCACATAAGTGCTCAAATATAAGGTTTTCCTTTGTGCTTTCATAATATTTTAACAATATATGGCTGGGTTGCATAAAGTTTGCATTTAACTTAAGAAGGTGTAATAATAACTCAGGCTTTTAACCAAGATTACTGAACTGAAAATGAAGAGTCTATTTTCAACTTTTTTCTCGTGAGAAGCTAGCTTAATTTAGTCCACGGGCAGGGTCTGCAAAAGTAAGCTGCAATACGTTAGCACTGTTCTAGTAAGGGTAAATTGTTACATTTTTTTTCTTTATGAACAAAGTTAGTGCAAAGAAAATAACATGAAATCTTCTGAATGGGGAACCACTTTGGGGTGATAAACTTCACCTGAAAAATGCCTATGTATGTGCACTAAGTACCAAAAAAAAAAAAAAAGCCCATTCCCCAGTATTTCAGATGTGGGAATACTCAGTAAGATTTTTTTAAATGTTTCCTTCAAACTTATCAAACTTTTCTATGAAACACAACTGATTCTGCTAGAGCGCAGCCTCCGCTCCTGCAGCATCGCTCTTGCGGGCAGCGTCACTCAACTCAGGAGCTCGCGATGTGCCCCGCGCCCAGCCTCTTCGCTCACTGCACTCCCTGCGATTCCATACAGCTCCTTTCCACAAAAGGCCAACGACTTCCCTGCTTGCGGTAGGTTTTGGAAGATAACTCCATCATTACGAAGATCTCGCCTCTCCTCCCTTCCCCCCAACCACAGCATTTGAATTTTTGACTAAGACAGATAGGAAAACATTTCAGGACAAACTGCTTCACAGGTTTAGTCTAAAAGATACTGAACAGATCAATTCTCACCGTTTTCATGCGTTAGGTAGGTATTTTTATGCCACCTCTGACAGAATCTCTACGCACCACAGATTTCTTTTAAAAACACTTTTGCGCAGTAGGAACTATTAAGGGCAGGGAAACAGTGCTTCTGGAGATCACATCTTAAGTTCAACCAGACCTAATGAAAGTATGAATGGATGTAATAATTCTGAAGTTCATTTAAGTTTTTCTACGTTGCTTTTGTTCTTTGTTGGAGGTGTACCATACATATTCCAAAACAAAGTCCCAGGGCCAGTACATGTTCTTGAGAAAGCATACACACACACACCATTTAGGACACAGAGAAATAAATTCAGTCTTTGTAGTGCATTTAAAGCAGCTCCTTGGAACATTAATTGTAGAATATTAACTATGGTTTAATTATGACCAAATAGATCTTCTGCTGATTGTGGTTATCTAATATAAATTGTGTTGTGTAAACTGTTTTTATTTTAGGTCTGCCACTAATGACTACAGTAGCAATTGAACATACTGTAGACGGACAACGATGCGCAGCAACTGAAAATCAGAAATATGACTACACTTTGAAACCAGAAGCACAATTCAAAGTAGGCTGGCAGAAACTTAATTATGTATTAAGCCTCAAACAGCATCAAATCCTAGCGCGTAACAGAAGAATCCAGGCGCAGAAGTACACAAACCGGGCAAGCTAAGGGACTGAAAACCACGGCTGAAGGGCAAGGTGTGGGACCAGCTGCCCCGTTCAGAATTAAACTCAAGGCGAACAGAGATGTTCATGAAACAAAAGCAAATGATTACTTACAAAATGGGTGGGTGGGGGTGTGTGTGATTTCCCCCACGTGTACACATTTAGTTAACGTATTATCTTCACTCTTAATTTTTGCCAACACAGAACAAACAACAGCGCTTACATAGCATTTTCTCTGAAATAGGGTTCGGTTATCGAACGTTAAGTATTTTGGCATTTTTTCCCCTCAGCACTTTATTGTCTCTCCCATAGATAGCATAATGTTAACCAAAAGGCCTATGGAGATAAAAGCGGAGAGTCTGCCTTCACTGATAGAAACATTTACAAAAAAATATTAGTGAGAACAAAATTCAAAGAGGACTTTAATATATGGAATGATTGGCATAGATGTATGGGGCTTATTTTAAAGAGACAGCCTTTATTTAAAGTACTTTGTTTTGTAGATCTTATAAAGTAAACATTACAATACTTTTTCACAAATATATTAAAATTGTTTAGATTTAAAAGGCAATTCCACTGGCTGATGAATATTTTTAAAGAAAAAAAAATCTAACAGAAACGGGCAGCTCAACTAAAACTAGATTTTTAAACATTCTGTTTTGTCATTCCATCTCCTTATAGCTCAAAAAGTGACATTTTTCACCCAGACTTCTTTTACAGCAATAAGGCAACTCCAGGAGATTTGGATGAGCTCCTCAGAGATTACAGATACTGTAACTGGCTGCTCTTCATGCTATATAACACCCAAAGGTGCAACTATTCAATAGTCACAACCACACTTGTGCATTAAAATATAAAACTTAAATTACAGATTTTAAAAATATTACTAATAGACTTCCCTATCATAAAATGTTTTACATTTACAGTACTTGAACTATTTCAGTTCTGGGTTGATGAGGTTTAAGCAATTTACCACTGCAAGAGTTAGACTCTGGAGCTCACAAACAGCACAACCCAACCAGGGGCAGCAATAGTCGGTAGAGTCATAGTGCAAATCAAAATAAGGAGTGCAGAATTGCACTAGTTGTTTACATTTCTAAAATATAAATGAACAAGACAAGATTCTTATATTGTACATGCAATAAGTTATAGTAAGTATATGACAATGGGGCTGGGGCATTCTACAATTTTAGCTGGTGTACCAGAGTTGAAGCCTGTGAAAGATAGGACTCAGTAAACAAAACAATTCAAAGCTCTGTTGTCACAGCACTTGAAGCTTTCATGCTTTGTATTTCTGTTTCCCCGTCTCGCTGATCACACAGATATGCTGAAACAAAATAAAATAAAAAGCTCCTGTTAGAAAAGTAATGTCTATGAATAAGAGAATGATATTTTACATTTATTCAGTAATGCACTTAAAAAAAAAGAAAAGAAAAGAAAAGAAAAGAAAGTGTGCTTATACATTTCAGCACTAAATATAATGATCTTGTGTTATCGTTCATGAAAAACAATTTAAGTCTTTTGTTGGTCAAAAATCTGAACGCTGCCTTCTTTCTCTTCCCTCTTAACTATCTCACCCAGTGTCTGCCACAGGCTTTGAGAGACCCAGATGAAAAAATGAATGACTTGGAATAAAAAGTGGACCCTTCTTGAACTCGCAAGGCCTCTCTCCTCTAACCCGCATATATAATTAAGCAAATGCACTTCTTTGTTGTAGACACCTGGCAAGATGAGAAACTTTACACAAATTGTCACATTATTTCAAACAAGTTGATAGGAGATGTGCAGCCTCTATTCTCTACGAAGCTGAAAACAGAATAAACGTTAGTTTCTTAAGAGCTCTAAAACGCTGTCCTGGTGCTCCAGGGTTTGCTCTAATCGTTGCATCGCACAATTTGCACATGAGGCATCATTTACACTGAGCAGGGAGTGTGGCTTGAAGACACTTCTCTCCCTTCCTCCTCCCTAGTTTTAAATGGACAAAAACATTACTTACGTTCAAATCTCTAAAGTACTCATTGTAATCTAGGGCGTATCCCACAACAAATTTGTCTGGCACTTCAAATCCAACAACTGAAAAAGACCATAAGTCACCAGTACGTTAGAAAAAACTTCCTGAAGTTCATTAAGCCTTTTTAAGAGACACAATCTGGAATTTTATAAAGAAATAAGTATCCTAACTCTTTTTTTTGGTTCCACTCAAGTATTCTAAGATTAATATTCAAGCTATTTTAAAAATTTAATTTACTTCCTTGATTTCATTCATTCACTAAACCAAAATTAAGTAGATTTATTCACTGGCTCCCAAGCAGCAGCACGGCGCTGGCACGCAGTCTGCGAGAAGCAAACAAAAACATGCAATCTGCAGACAAGCCGTTCTCACCAGAATGCGAAATCCTTTTCAATTTTTCTGCAAATTGGTAAATATATAAGAGAGAGCCAATACTTCCCAACACTTCCTGGATCTTCGAAACGCCCGTGCACAAGCAGTGGAACTGGTGCGCACAGCACCAATCACCCTTGCAGGATCATTCAAAAGGCAGCACTTTGGGGAGTGAGGCCTAACCTCGGGTACCCTTACAGCGTGCTCTACCCAAGGGCATAACAGGAAGGCGCGGTTCAGCCATCAGTTCCTTCACCACTACAAGTACGCAAGTCCAATAGGACACCCTGCAAAGAGCTAAGGGTGAGAACGGAATAATGCGAACGTCATAAAGAACCACGGTTACTGCAGGGAAACCGCTCTCTCATCTCTGAGTCACCGTCCGAACGGACTCTGCTTTTGTGGCTCACAGGCAGGGACCAGAAATGTAAGAACGCGCTATGGCTGCGGGACAGCTCTGCTGCCTTGGAGGCTGCTCCCTCGATACAGAAAACAGCAAAGCGCAAAGGGCCCCCTGCTCTTTATGGAGTCACTTGCAGGCTACAGAAACAGGTTTTTTCCCCCCAAAGCAGCTGCCTAAAAAGGACATGGTAGCCAGTCCGCAGATCGTCTAAATGGGTATGACTCTAGCAGGACGGTTTGGGGATGGCCAGGCAATATTAGTCTAATCTGTCCACAAACACTATAAAACAACCTACGGAAATTTCCAAACGGCCATTTCCAAACGGCCATTTCCAAACGGCCTCAAGCTAAAAATCAATGACTCCCGACCACATAAAAGCCAGGATGTTTTTCCTCTCCTTGAGTACAATGAGGCTCAGGAAAGAAAAGAGGCAGACAAATCACATAGTTCAGATGAAAGGCTGTGTCCTCTCTTGGAAAAATTAAGGTGATGTTTAGAAGCTACTTTGCTGTCCTGCGCTAGGGGGTAAAAGAGAGGCCCAGCCACATATGCCTCATTGTCTCCTGCTTTTGGAGATCACGTGTTCTGTCCTAAACAGGTTGCCGCTGCGGGCAGACGGCAAAACAAACCATCTGCTTTGAAGGGCTCAAAAGGCAGACCCGTTAACCCTGCTAAGCCTATAATACGATCTCAAGAAAAAGGGGCATCCTTAATTGAGCGGAGCACCTCAAATTAAGCTTTTCAGGCATCTAGAAATTTAAGTTTAAGAATATTGTACAACCTCAGAAAGGGGAGGAAGAGGATGTGATTCTGTTGCTAAATTCACTCCGCTTCCTCACTGAAAGCGCACACTCTAGGTTAACAGGAATTCAGGTCTCTGAGAAAGGCACAAATCACAGAGCTCTGGCCAAGCCACGACCGGCTGTCGCTCTGCTACAACTGCCTGCTCTGCGTGCTATCCCCTTCTTTGAAGTCTTGGGACAGAAAGGAGAAGACAAGAAGGGAGTAATTCAGATACTTAAAAACAACTGTTTCAGTGCCATTTTAGATACCCTTTCACTATAAAACCTGTGTCAGACCTGCTACCCCTTCTGTCCATCTTAGACACCTGGGGGCATCCAAATGACATTAGGCAGCTATGTTCAGGAACCTGAATCACTCCCAAAAGTGTCAAACGTGAATTCAGCAAATTCTGCTTACCAAAGCATTTGACTACATGCACGTTGGGAAAATTTCCACCAGAAAAGGGATTAACCTGGACCAAAATATCAAAGTTTCCTTTTCATATAGTAAAATATGTTACAAAAAAAAAGGGGGGGGTGGGGGAGAGACCAAACCCATATTAATTCTGTCAAAATATATTCCAAATATTTAAATTCCCTAAATAAGGGCAAAAACAATCAAGAATCATTGGTGAAAACTTATTTGGAACATTCCTGGACTTTGACCAAACGCTAACACACGTTTAACATTTAATGATGGTTGTCGAAAAGTCACTTACAGTCTGGTCGATATCCCACACTTCGAGGAGTTCTTTTAACCAATAAACTGTCAAATAAAAACAATATAAAACTGAAATATGTAAAAGCAGCAGGACAAAGATGTAAGACTGTTTTAAAGACAGACAGGCTGAATACGGCCTTCAGTGAGACGGAAGGCATACAACTGAAAGCATAATTATGTACATCTTAGACATACTATTTTATTTCCAGGCCCAGCTGGTCATAATGACAGAATCAAGACTTCTTTAAAACACAGCGTTTACAGCCTAAGAATAACTAACAGGTCTGTGAGAAAGAGCCTAAGAGATACTGCTCTCGATGGACTTCCATCGTGAGAAGTGACTTAATGAGGTTCTATGTGCGTTTAGAAACTTCAGGTACAATCACTTTAGTTTACAGGTGACAACTTGGGTTCTGGCCAGGCCAACAAAGTTCTTTTCATGAGCATGAGTATTATGAAACAGAAGTTCAGCTGGTCAAAGCATCCTCAGCTGTACTTATGCAACATGTCCTCAACCGTTTTTCCACCGGCAGTACTAATTACCCCCCCCATAAATAAAACGTAATCTGTTCTGGGGATGAAGTGACACAAGCATTACACCAGCTCCGCTCTCCCAGAATTAACTGTCGGAGAAGCAGAAAATATGGAAGTGCAGAGTTGGGGGTTCTGTAGTACGGAGAAATGCCTTGCCAGTTTGACTTAACTCTCTCATTCAATCGAGCATTTCTACCTTTTATAAGAGGTCCCCAGGTGCCTGACATTTGCCTTTCTTTAGGGACAGGGAGACTTTGGGAGGAAAAGAAAAGGTGGCTGACGGCTGACTGTAAGGACAGCTTGAGCTGATCCGCATTCTCAGATACCCATCTGTTTCAGGGAAGAAGTCTCCACTGTTTAATCAGTGGGAGGTCACTTGTCAGGTTTACAGTTTCAGTTTTAGACATTCAGAAACTTCTATCAGAAGGACTTAATTTTTGAGTACCTGTGTAGGCTTTGATATAACATACCACAAATCATATTAGCATTAATTGGCATCACCCGGCTACAACTGCATCACTTATCAGAGAGAAAGAAAATTAAGAAAAAAAACAAAAGAGTGAGGCAAGTGAAGTAACTAAGGACATCTTTATACTTCAGACCGTCTACAATGATCACATTTACTTGCTCAGGTCTTTGACAGACCGAAATTACTGCAACAGATTTAAAAAAATAGGAAACTGGACTTTGCTCCTACTGTATTATACTCAGGAGGTACACTGCAATGATAGGGCACTTTTCAATGACAAACATTTAAAATTTGGCAACATTTATCAGGCCAGGGAGAAATCCTAAACGATTTCACCTTCAATAGGTCACCACCAGATTATCAGCAAGAAGAGCTGTTCTAGTACCTCTAACAACTGTTTTGGGATTGTTATGGCAACACAACTGATTAGATATTATACCTCGCTCTGGTTTATCTCTAATCCCCAGCAATCATTACGCTTTTATTGTAAAATACACAACCACAGCAGAGCAGTGTGAAAGATGCAACTTAAAAAGAAGTAGGAGGAATGTTGATATTGGTTAATAATATAAAATTGTCTACATTTCTTGTTAGACGTAAGTTTTTTTAATTAAAAAATGTTCTGAAACTATTTGATTAAAAAATGTAACTAACTAGAAGAGCCTGGAAGACCATATGGCTGGTGACTCTCACAGTGTGACCTCTAAAGCCCAGCTACACTACGTACACTATGCAAACAGTAACGTCGGAGTACAAGTTAGTTTAATTCTATGATTAAATCCAGCAAGGCAGATCAAGAAAGATCTCCATTGCACAGGTACACGGCTTCGGTAGACAGAAGCGACAAATAAACACATTCAGAGAGATACTACATGTACCTAAAAGACAACCACTGATATTTTTCTTACCCCAGTTGCTAGGAAGAACGTTTATATTTATGAACTAATTCGGGGAAATTTGAAAAAGCCTCCACTAACTTAAAGTTGTTTATTTTTAAGCCCAAAAAGAAAGAGAGAAAGAGAGAGAGAAAGAGAGAGAGAGATCCCACAAACCTTACCATAACATGATATGCCAACAGATGTACCAGACATGCACAAATTATCCCTTTCTGAACACGGAAATCCTTCCAGCAATATGATTGGAAAGAAGAGAATACTGTTTCTGCCAGCCTAAACGAACACATATTTTCATAACAAGCACACGTGCTTTTGGAGTTCAAACAAAATACTAAACTCCAACAGATCACGTCCTATATGACTCCTACAGAAACGTTCCCTCCCACTTCTGCTCTATGGAAATGTATCCTATACTACTTTTTTTTTTTTTTTTTTGAACATTGTGTATCATTGTTAAAGTGAAATATTCGTAATTAAAAGTTTACCTGGCTACTTTCACCATCTTTGGATTGTACTGCTTAAGTAGAGACAGCAATGTTTTCATTGTTTTACCAGTATCAATTATATCCTGAAAATAAAAATCTCACGTAAGAAAGGATATTAAACCTGTCAGAGTAGCATTTTCAGGTTCTTACCAAACAATCTTTCAACTTTGATAGCAGGAAAAAATGCTAAAATACTGTTCATAATCAAAGACAAGTGAGATATAAAAGACCATTTTGTGCTGATGTGTCTGTGCCCAGCAAAGTGATCAAACACTTTAACAACAGTTTAATTGCTGTGGGTAACAACTGTTTTTGAAAACAGTTACTGAACTATGGCCTTCTCAGCTCCTTGTGGAGATTTTATGGCTTGTGCTGGTGGCAGCTATTAGACAAAAAAAGTTTAATTATAATATTATACACATAACATTAGTCTTGGAGTTGAGTCCAGTCACACAGACAGATGAAAGATAGAAGAAAAAGGAAAGTAAGAAAAGGGAAAATATTTAGAATAATCCATTAATACAACTAAAGAAAAAGCAATATAACAATAATACAACTAAAGAAAAAGCAATATAATTTACATTACGGACCCAAGAAGTAGCCAAAGAAACTGCACTGGCAATAGCTGGGTTCAATTCTAAGATCTATGTTCAAACATAGTAAAATGAAGTTTGACACACCATTTTAGTCTCATCCACTGCACATACAAGCAGGAAAAAAATAATGTACGTGTTAAGACAGAAGCATCAGAATTACTCTGAGTCTCATGTGAACTGAAATAATCACAAGATCATTAGAGGGACAGGCCTCCCTTGCCTGAAATCAAGGCCTTCAATACGTGAAGTGGTGAAGCGGATAACGCTGAAGCAGCAATGCCCTTGCTTCGAGTTAACTTTCCATGACTCACAATTAAAATAAAATAAAATTATTCAACAAAATACCTGTCAGCTCTATCATCTGTAACGCTTAATGCTTCTAATCATGGCTATAAACTCAAGCAAAGATAAAAACAGACAGATATATAAAAAGTAAATTTAGCGTATTAAGAATCGGTTTACATGAAACCAAAATAAAATCTATTCTGGATCTTGGCATTGTTTGATTCTCTGTTTATTGGAGTGGATTTCCATTCACCAGAGATTTTTTGCACATCAAAGGGGTGCTGTAGGGCAAATCCCAGCACTCTGGTGCACAAGATATTAAAGTATAGTAAACATGCATTTTTACTGTTTGACAGTCAAAATGGTGATTTGTAAAAGGGTTCACATTAGACAATGTGTAAGACATGTCACTGACTAGATGATTCACTGAACAGATGAGAAATTAACCTATTTAGCTGCCTGGGACTTTAAAGATATATATTCATCTGAAATGGAGCAGATACATAATTAAATGCATCTGTCTATCTGAAGGAAAATATGCCTCAAAGGACACCAATGGTCACACAGATGACTGCTGTACACATACTATGTTGGTAGGAGTTTTAGAACTGAATGTATTTCCTGGGGAATAGACGTTCTCAAATTAAAAAAGACATGCATAAAAACACTCGTGATGACAAAAGGAAGCATTACTCCCTTTTGCTTGCAGAATCAGCTGCCATAGTTGTTTCTCTGCTTAAGAGCAAAGTCACTTCCATTACTTGAAGCCTTACGACATTATGAAATTGCAAGTCCATTTTTCCTGTCCCCTGCTTCTGCTTCCCTATCCTGAAATCGGCAATCTTACTCAAGAATATCCTTTGAAAAAGTAATACTTACTGAACATGAGCAACACTGTCCATCAAGAGGTATTAAAGCACAAATTAAGCAACAATATCTAGCAGGAAATCAAACTGAGGAGCCCTATACCTGACAACGTCCCAAGAACCACGACAAGCTAGACGAATAGGAATTTAGTGATAGCATAAAGCTAATTAGGAATTAGCATTCTCTATGTAAACAAATTATATGCAGGGACACTGGGCTTAGCTCTGTTTTTCATATATTTTAAGATGCTCCTATTGGGAAGCTCTTTCTACTCTTGCAATTTCCCAGCCTGTTGTTACAAATCCAGAACATAATATGCTTAATTTCACTTTTTTTCTTTTTTTAAGTAGTTTGAACAAAAAAAAGCAACCCCCCCCCACACACAACACGTTAACATCGACATAGTCACAGAAAGCTGAAAGCAAATGCAAAGAGCAAACCATTTTACATTGATTTTTTTTCCCTTGCTACATTTGGTACAGTTGGATGCAATTTGATAATTCAGTTTGGGGTTTTACACGTCCCTAAAAGTAAGAACGCAGATCACTTCAAATTCAGAGCCCACTTGCAATGCCCAGACCTGGAATCAGATTTCAAGGTCTCCAGAAAGCGGAGGTTTTGAACTCTTTCACCAGTCACACATTAAAACCTCAAAGTGAAACATAATACTTACTTCTACAATCAAAACATTCTGGTGGGAAGAAAAAAAAAGATAAGAAAAATCCATTAGCATTTAGAGAATAAGCCATTTCTTAGACACGTTATTTTCTGCAGCTTATTACCTAATTAAACTTGCAATGCAGTTAAACATTTATACCATCATTTACATACGTTCACACATGTAACAGCATATTCTATTTAGTTAACATTTCTAATGCTCTAACAACAATTAGTCGGCAATGACATTCTCCTCAGTACCTCAGGCTGACTACAAATTGGTCTTTAAACTATTCAGACTTGGAGAATTATACATCTATGCAAAAACAGATCACAAAAGAGTTCACACAATTCATACGCTTATAATGCGGCGCCTGTTATTGCAGAGTGTCACACTACAAAGACATGTACAACTCTGCCATAACTACATCTTACATATTGAAATGTGATACATATGCCTTAAAGATTGCTTATGTGTAATTAGGGGAAGAGTAACATGTTCTGACGGAACTGGAGGCATTCATGGTCTAATCGTAGATGTCTCTCTCAACGCTCTCTGCGCGTCCAGTGGAGAAAGGCACAAGGAAACGAAGAGAACGTAAATTGGGAAACTCTCTTCATTGCCTTGTAACAGGAACCTCAGTTCCTGTTACAAAAAGTAGACTTTTGCTATCAGGCAAATATCTAAAAGAAAACTCTTCGGTTTTCGTTTTTTTGAACTCTACATAATCTCCACGTAGTAAAAGAGCAGCCTTAAAACCATACAGGCATTTGCATTCTTTAGGTTTTTTTGGGGGTTATTTTTGTGTTTTTTAAACATGCAAAGAGCCATACCTTTCCGGTCAAGGTTGAAAGGTCATCCCCACCAATGACTTTTATATCTCCAGTTGACTGATCATTCTAATAAAAAGGAAGAGGGGGAGCATTAGCACTAATAGAATTAAAATAACTTTTCTTTCACCGATGATCAAAACTGCAAAGTACATAATCAGTGAACATCACGGAGAAAGAACTTCATGCCTTCAGAAACAAAGGACCAACAAGTATCTCTTTATTAACTAAGAAATTACAAGTAGTCAAGTTCAAAGATGTTATTTTGGATGAAAGATCGTTTGGCAAGAGATCTACATAAAAACAGACATCATCTCTCATCTGTGACCACTGCAGATACACGTATATCTATAAAAAGATATTACGACCTGCCACACATTCACTAAAATAGGGAAATAAGAAAAGCAGCACTTCAGTTTCCAAGCTGCGTGCTCCTATATAGCAGGCAATTTACACTTTAAACTTTAATGCTTTATAAAGCCTTACTCTTTGAGTAAAAATAGGCAATCATAGCAGTAACAAAAATAGACAGCAGACAAGGCACCCGTTAGTAATCAGAAACATAAGCTACAAAATGGCCAGAAAAATTACGGTTTGCCTACCTCACAAACATTAATAACGATCACGCTAGTTATGGTAACTAAACTGCAGCCCAGGCACACAATCCTATCACTACAACACGGCATCTTGCTTCAGTGAAGCTAAACTTTGATACAAACATTTTAAAAAAACTGCTGGGAGTGCCTCCGAGCTAAACCTGTACAGCTAATTTAAAAGCATTGAACTGATTCTAAACCTGGAAGGCGTCTCACAGTTCGTATTAGATGCATTATACTCATTATTATACTACTTCGAGATGAGATGTCATAATCGTACAAGTTAGTTGTTTTAAGCAAAAGTTAATAACACATATAAAACCTTATTCTCTTACCACGTACCTTCCTTTTAGAAAACCTGCATTACTTACTTTGCTGCTGCACCTTGAAGCCCAAGCTCCACGTTGCCTAATTCTGCAGACACGCAGCTAAACAGCAGTGCCTTCCCAAAACCAGAAGCGGTAGATACAATAGAGGGGGACCACAAGGGAACAGAGAGAGAGGCACATGCAACTTCCTGTTTTTACAGCCACATGAAGACAGATAGGTGCACTACACGAGCTGTAGGCAAGAACTAAAAATGCTATCACAAAAAGGGGAAAACAAATGATTTAGAGAGACACTGAGAACACAACAAGGAGTACTGGGATGATATTAAAGAGAAAATTACTAAAATGCTTTGGAGAGTGATGTCTGCATTCTAGGATGCTCTCCATAAAGAGGCACTGACAGCTCTAGGTATAGAAAAGCAGAAGAGAAGACTAACGGATATTTCCCATTTAAGAATTCTATGACACAATAACAATAAAAAAGATATTATATCTTTTCAGTTTTATCCCATGTATTTTAAAGAAAATAAAGTAGTTCTAGTTATACCACTGCAAAGTCGCACCGAAACGCTCTGCTCCTTTGCTGCAAGGAACATCCATCTTTTATAAATGTTCACTGTTTCAATGCTTCCAAAACTGAGCAAACAGTAACTAAACTCAAGAGCAGCAATGCCACTCTTGAAACAATCCAAAAAAAGGATGTCCAAAATGACTTGTCACTGCTTGACCCAGCAGACACGCAGGCTGCTACTGAATGCTTGAGATATTGGTTAGATTAACCACAAAAAATGTGATTCAGTTAAGCACTGCATTCAAAATGCTAAAGGGCATTTCCTGTGTTCACTCTATCTTAAAATTATCTTAAATGACAGCTTCTTCTTTAAACTGATCCTCATTTATATCACAGGATTCTCTTCTACCTGTTTCTGCACTAACATGGACTTCGTTCTCCTCCATGAAAGGATGCAAAAAGCATCATTCTTTACAAAAGAGCGATGGAGAAAGATTTTACAGATACTTGTTCCTTTAAACTTATGTGCATAGATGGCAGGCTGGCACTCCCAGTACACACATAAAATCAGGTTGTTAATGATCTGCTTGAGCCTAGCGTGTTGCTCTGTAGCCAAACGGGGATACCACAAAATTGTAGATTACTGTAACCCTTTGGCTTATGCATAGTGAAGTATGATGATCAGCAGAGAAGAATAATCTAACCTACAAAGCTTTCCTTCTCCTTCCCACCAACCACCATACAAACTGCTACCCTTTTTAATGCAAAGCATAGATCTTCATTGGCCTGTACTCCTATGCAGGTGCTGAATTCCTGAACAATTAAAGGACAAAAAACAGTTAAAGAATTTCCAACACTGGCTGTAACCAGATTCCCATTGGAAAGAACTTTGTTTAATAATTAAGCAATGTTTTAATTATCTTAAGGAGCATTATTTCTGATTTCGGTACTGGTAGGACCTTAATGCTTCACGCTTTAACACAAAAGAGATTTGCTGTTTAGATTTGTTTTCACGGCCTCCCTGTTGTCATTGCTGAAAAACAGTAACGCTTTGCAAGATGGTAACCCCTGAGAGGTGGCTCAGAGATCGCCTTTTAAAAAAACATTTTAAATTCCTTACAGTATTTGCTGTAATGCATGGCTATCACAAGATCTTTCAGACTACTTGATTGACCAGCCTAGCTAGATTTTACCTCTGAGCAGCAGTACTCCACCAAAAAGCCCTGTTTCCCTGGATGACGGTGCAATACACCCATTGTCTTTTGGCTGCCCTTCCTGACTACACAAGCAACTTTTGCTCTTTTCCAAATTTAAATGCAGAGGTCGGGTGATACGCAGTTCTTCCAGCGTGTACAAAATAAACTGTCCGTCAAGAATACGGAGCTTTGGTTTTTTTCACAATTGCTATCTTTCCATTTCTTCACAGCTTGCAAAATCATTAGAATTCACCTGAATGGGCTCTGAAAGCAAGAGGTATCAGTAAAGCTTACTCGCAGCCTGATCATCTCAGTTGTCTTAGAAGATCATTTTTGGGTGCAGTCACAGTATGAACGTTGCACTCCAACACACAAAGCCCACACATTTGTGAACATTAAATGATAACTTGAAATAAGAATAGAACAGCATTTTCAGAATCATTATAAAAGTTCAGCTGCATTGTTTATGCAACCATGATATTTTTAACCTCTTTCTATCCGGTCTCTAAAGACAGGTAACACGATCTAGTACTTGTATTCAAAGACAATGACGAGAGAGCTAGTTCTGCTTTCAACACTCGTCATGTTTTGTGACAGCGTTCCCATCATTAAAACGTGGATTCCTTCATTTAAAAGAATGCTGAGAATCTCAGATAAAAACTGCAGAGAAGGAAGAAGAGTGCCAACAGTATTAATAATGGAAAACCCGGAAAATCAGTTACACACATGTTCATGTTAGGACAATCTTACCCAGTCCATCATGCTACGTAATCTAAAGAACATAAGTCTGGATACGAATAACCACTAAAGAGCCAACATAAACGGAGTCCTCGTAAATATTGTACTAGCGGAGGCATCAGGTAACAGGAGCTCCTCACTCACCCAGGACAAGAAAACATTCTTTCATATAATTGGCTCACAAAACCAAAAAAACCTGAAACCAACACCTCAAGGAAAACATTCTGCTTACCCAGCTTATTGCCTAAATTTCTCCACGTTTCTCTCTACTTACTTCTTATTACTGTAAAAGTGTTAGGAAAATAGGCTTTTTAATTTCCATAAAACTCACTTTGCTGCTTACCCCTTTGTTAATATCAAGGTACTGTAGTTCTGGAGTGTAATAAACATGAGAAGCAGTAGTAAAGAGATAAACCGAAGAAGCATGCCCACAAAAAGATGAATACAGAAAACATACTATGTAAGGCAGACTTGTTTTTTAACCAAGTAATTTTTCCAAGATCTTCCAAGTGTTTTTTCCAAGTTACTTGGGAGGTGGAGAGAGTGAAAGGATTTTTATGTTGTTTTTTAAATAAGCCAAGTAAGTTAATTGAAAAAGTTCCTGCAAGAAAGCAGAAGATAAGAAGTTTCCTGACCAAAAGATGTGGGAGTCACCATTTCCTATTCTTTAACATACTCTCCTGCAAGAGAGACATTCAGGTTTCTATCTGTGGCTTCAACAGGCAGAATATATGCGTGTGTGGTGGCTTAGCGGTTAAATGGACTAGCAGAAGCAGCAAGAACCCTTTGGGGCGGAGCAGAAGGAAAGCACCTCAAGCAGCTCTTGCCCATTATTTTTAAACATGATGCACGTGTACAGAGAGTGCCTTACGAGATGCAATGAAAGGGTGGCACGTCCCCTTCTGCCCAACCTTGCCTTCCCTTTAGAGAGCGTAGCTGGACCGGCTGCTGCCTCGTGTTCAGCAAACGTGAACACGGTTTCCAGGAAACCCCTGAACGGCCAGCTGTGCGCGCACCTCGGGGAATCAGGACCACTCTCTGTACAAATAGACTGCAGCAAGCCCTACCCAATGTTGAGCTTTGCCATGCTTTAAAGCAAAATTTTAACGCGTCACTCGGCAGCAATACCTGAATTTACAAAGTCCCTCTACAGTCAAAACTAACTCTTGCAAATAAGTTTGTCTTTGCTTTTGTGGTTTAATGAAACGAATGATGAAGTTGGACTCCCAATTTAGTGATCTCCATTTTTTTCCCCACTGGAGTAGGCACTCCTCCACAACTGAGACAAAGGGCTTAAAGTGCTAAGTGGAATATAAAGTTGCTGAGACGCAGAGCTAACAGCATAACCTTGCGAAACAGTTCATTTTAACACTACAAAGTGAAACAAACCAAAAAAAGGTAATTATTTCCACACTACAGATGGATTTATGCCATAAAACTAAAATACCTGCAGATACTACTCTGAATACACACAACTAGGCTCTTGCTAAGTCAGGAAGCGCACAGTGCTTACATACATCTACTCGTTCCTTTAGCCTGCCCAGCATAGCCTCATGCTTCCTTTATGAAGTTACACATTACCTCATGTTACTGAATGCTCCATTTCCCTGTAAAGTCAGACCCTTCTGTTTAGAATGAAAACGAATTATCTCCTGAAAACGTATTGCCAAAGCAACCTACGTCTAGTCTCTACAAGCCAGCGCTGCATTCAGCGGCCGCTAATCATAAATCTAGTTTTATTGGTTTAGTATTTCTTCAAGGCCAAAAACATCTTTCATTTTATTCACTGTTTGGCTGAGCCAAAAAAAAGATGAGGTAGGGAACTCAGGTAGAACTGTTTTTGCAGTTTTCAAGTCTTCCTATCCAATAAATGATGTCTAAGCCATATAAAATCTCCTAGAAATATTTTTTTGCAACAACATTTGCAGGAGAACCCTATGTACTATTCTAGAACAACAATTTTAGACTTTCGGTAGTGTCCGGCGAGGAAATTGCTAAATAAGGAAAGGGCACGGAAAGGATCTCTTTGCTCTGGAAAAGGGTTTTACTGGGCTGAGGGAGAGAACAAGGTTTGAAAGAAAACAGAGAAACAACAAATTAGCTTGTAGGACTACTTTTTCATAATTATCCCTCCCCCATCCTCTTAATTCCCTCAATTATTCATATAACATTAGCACATTTAGGCAGTAACAATACTAGGCCATCTCCTTCAACAACTTCGAGTCAGTCAATTTTATATAAAAATTGCACAGCATTGCAGATATACTTACACAGTAACTCTTCAACCTAATGAAGTCTACGGTCATGGGGATTGATTTGTCACTGTTTCTGTTCAGTGCCTTGATGTAGTCTAATAAATCAGCAAAAAACTTATAGCCACCCTTGAGTACACAGAGAGCTACAATGTGGTGTCCTCCCATGCCCTTCATAATTTCTCGTGCCAGTCTCTCCGTCCTATACAAAAACAAGAAAAAGTCAACTGTCATAACACATTTAATTTGCTTACTACAGCAGCCGTATTTTGTATTGGGAACAATACCAGTAAACATAGGCACCAAGCTCAGAAACACATCTTCCTCTGAAATATTTGCCTACCACTTCGGTCAATTTTACTCGTTATTGGTCAACAAAGTTTTGCCTTTCAAGGTTAATCTAACAATAACACTGCCAAACTCCCTTGTTTTCATACATCACATTCAGCCAAAGCAAATCTGAACACCCTGAAGCTGTTTTACTGTCAGATATGTGACGCATAAAGGTGTTTTTTTCCCCTCCAAAAGATAGGTTCAGTTCCAGGCACAGCACAATGTAAACGAATACAACCAACAAGATAGTAGCCCTTAACTAACTGAAAAGCCGCAAGACAATTCTCAAATTCAAAACTAGAGCTCTATGTTTGCCAAGCTAGCATGCCAGAAACTTGTCCTAACTCCAAAATAGGATACCTGCAAAGCAAAGCAAAGCAAAGCAAAGCAAAGCAAAGCAAGAAAACACTGAACTGTTTTTCTGCAATCGTTGTTTCTAAATTTATCTTGCAATTTATTTTAGAAAGCATGGTATGTATTTACTGTGTATCAGCCAGCAACAGGTTTCTCACAGCAAGCAATTATAAACTTTACATCATGTTATTTAACAACTGTACTTTGTCCATTTTTTTCTATACATGGACAAAGGTTTTACAATATTGATAATAAACATTCTTATAAACTGTTTTTTATTCTCATCAACCAGCACCATGCAAAATCTAGATGCGCGTCCATCTGCAAGATCCCCAGGAAGATCTACTCAGAACCACTTTTTAACGGTCCCGTGTCTCCAACAACTCCTCGACTTAATTTGTTTTCACCCTGTCAAGAGGAATTTGGCAACCATCCAACAGAAAGCAAAACAAAAATGTCTTACAGGCTTTTGTGCCCATTTCTGATGGCATGAGATGAACCTTTGAGAGCAAATAACAGATTTCAGTGACCAAAGTAGTGACGGACTGGTATTTGCAAAGACTAACGTGTTTCCTAAAAAGCAGGAGAATGTTGGATATTACTTGTCTACCGTACTAATATGAAAAGGTCTAAGATGATGTGCTTAATAATTTACTTTTATTGCTAGCCTAAGGAAATTTAAGACACTGAGATTATTTCTAGACTAAACTAACCCAATAAATAACGTGTTTTAATTAGATTTAAAGATGGCAAAACATCAAAGAAACACTGCAGAGAGAGCCATATATTGCTACATATCACAAAATCTCTCTTGAGAATTATGACAAATTTCCAAACGTTAGTATGACAGCAAATGTACAAACTCTTAGAAGCCATACAAGAAAGAGTTAATTAACACTTGCACGTCTTAGCCTCTAATTAAAAGTAATCCATTCAGACAGTCACCAGGCAGCAAAACTGTCACTGGAAGATTGTTTTTTCCAGTGTCATGGAATCAGCTGGAGCAGAGTACTGTCTGAAGTCAAACAAACCTGTCCATGATGAGCCCATGAGGAATATAGACTTTTTCCAAATCATCTGCATAATGTTTAGGTATGCAGAACAAGTCCAAGTCGTACCCTTGTTCATCATCGCCAATCTGAAAAGGAAATAAGGTGAGATTTCTACAAAGTCTTACAGCAAGTCTGCGGTGAGAAAAACTCTGCAAGTCCTTCGCTCTGCTCAATAAACTATCAAATTCGTTACCCTTGTCTGGATTACCTTACTTTCCCTTTCTATCAAAGCATCAGTCACACTGAACATAGGGTTTACACAGGGTATAAGTAACAAAATCTTATGGGTCGCAAGAGTTGTTTCATATACTACATGGGCTGTTGTCCAGTATAATGTTGGGGGGAAGAACTTATCTGAATTGCTAACAATGTTCTCCCCCATTGGAGAGCAGGAAATGAAACCACTACCCCTTGATGAATCTCTATTTCATGAGAAATCCAGGAGCTTTTTAACACCGTTGATTCTAGTAAGTGTAATGCAAAACCTGCCTTTGCAGCTAAGCACACAGACCTTTTAACATGGACATCTTCCAAATCTCCACAACACCAAATCACAACAAAACACAGGTGCCAGTTTTCAAGACGAGACAAGACAGCTATATTAACATGACAAGTTATGTTTCTATGAAACAAGCCTTCTCAGATCATGATCTGGAAGCCATGGAAGGTCAAGATCTTTCATAATCAGAAGTTAAAGCCCTACTGCAGCAACCTGTCCTGCATGGGCAAATTCCCTGTATGAAACAGCTTGCAATATTAGCAAGTGCATATTAATTAGGACAAGGGATCAGCATATGTATATAATTACACCAAATACTGCTGAGGTTCAGGGTATATCACAAGGTATATATACCACAGGGTCTATATATGTCACAACAGCATCAAGAATAGGTTTGCCTGCACCGTAACCTAGCTGCAATTTGAAAATTGCAATGGATTTTTTCATTATTTCATTTTTTGGTTACGCAGCTGAACGCCAGTACGTATTAAGATAAGTTAAGACTTGCAGAGGGAAAACTGAAGCTTACTAATGACAATCCTCCAGGGCAGGCATTTTAAGGACCCATTCTGGCTACCGCTGCCCTTGCGGAACACAGTCTCATTTCAGCGCCCAAGGAAGCACTTACCTGGCCTGCGACCAGCCAGCAGTTTATGTGTTTTTCTGTTGTGTAACCTGCAATGAGTATTTCATACAGAAGCTAGAAGCACCCTTCCATCCCAAGCACGTGCTGCGGGACCTGCCCACGCCCCCAGGCCCTGAGCAGGGTCCCTGCAACCCAGGGCAAGCTACGATTTCTGGTAGTAAGGCAGGTCCCTTCCCAAAGGCATGGGATTTTCCTATGGTTCGGCCCCATGTTTATATCAAACGCATCTAATAAGCCTTGCTTGCTGCGTTTGGTAAGGAATGGGCCTTTCCTACAGATTTTGCACACTGATTTTTTTTAGTCAGCACAGCTCTAAAGCAGAAGGCACCAACACGTATTTCAAATCACTGCAGCCACTCGTGAACCCCAGGTACCGGCTTAAAAATAATAACAACAAAAATGAACATGTAACATCCTCAGCAGAGTGCATTTATGAGCAAAAAAAAAAAAAAAAGGGGGGGGGGGGGGGAAAAACCAATTTCCCAGAACGTTCTTCCTCCAAAAATACACCCTAAGCTACTTACACAGCATTCCCGGGTTTTACTCTACAAAGCTGTATCTTCCTTGCACGCTATGAACCCGCAAGGGAAATAAGAAGTTATATCGCGCTGGTTTAACTCCTGACGGGCAGTTACCCCACGCTAATTTGGGAAGCGGCAGCCCCGGCTCTCCTAGCCGTGCTCTTGCTGCCCCCCCCCGCCCCCGAGAAACGACCCCCTCGTCCAGGCAAACGCCGCCCCGCGTTACCCTACGGCCGGGGGGGGGGGGGGAGGGAGTAACTTCCCTCGGCACGCTCGGGGGAAAAACCATAAATAACAAATAAATCAATAAGAAGGCAAGCGCTCCCGCCGCGGCGGGCTGGGGGGGGGGGGGGGCGGCCGGGCCCGGCAATCCGCCGAGCTGCGGCTGCCAGGGCGGCGGCGGAGGCCGGGCCCCCCCCAAGGTGACACGGGCAGGGCAGGGGAGGCGCTGAGGGGCCCCCCCCGGCTGCCCGCACCGGCCAACCGAGGCACTTTCGGGGGCGGGCAGACCCCCCCCCCTTCCCGCCGCCCCGCCAGCCGAGAGACGGGCAGGGACCGACCCCCCTTCCCCTTCCCCGGCTCCGCCGCGCCGGGGCCCAGCGCGCACCGCCGGCGGGAGCCCGCGGGCCGGGGCGGCCCGCCGCACTCACCACGATGCAGGGGCTGGGAGTCGCCATGGAGCGGAGCGGCGCGGCGTGGCGCGGCCCGCCGGCGGCGGCGGCGGCGTGGAGCGGCGGCGGGTGGCGGCGAGGAGCAAGGAGGCGCCGCGGCCCCGGCGCCGCCTCCGCGCTCCCCGCCCTCAACATGGCGGCGCCGCCGCCGCCCTCACCGGTAGCGCGCGGCCATGCGCGGCACCCGCCGCGACGCGGCTCGGCCCGGCCTGGCGGCGGCCCCGGCATGGCCATGGCCATGGCGATGGGGACGGGCCGCCCCGCCGGCACACGCCTCCTCCTGCGCGCTGAGGAGAGCCGCCCTCAGCCCCGGCGGGGCAGGTGCCCTCTGGCCTAACGGGACCGTCTCCGTCCCGGCACGGGGCCCCTCTCCTCCCTGGGGCCATCTCCGCCTCCTCACGGGCCCCTCGACCTCACCCGGGCCGTCCCCACCGCGGCATGGGTCCCTTGTCCTCGCCAGGGCCGTCCCCGTACCAACACGGGTCCCCTCGCCTCACCGGGGCCGTCCCGGTTCTGGCACGGGTCCCCTGTCCTCGCAGGAGCCATCCCCACCTCCTCAGGGGCCCCCATCCTCGCTGGGGCTGACCCCAACCTGGCCTGGGTCCCCCATCCTCGCTGGGGCTGACCCCAACCTGGCCTGGGTCCCCCATCCTCGCTGGGGCTGACCCCAACCTGGCCTGGGCCACCCATCCTTGCTGGGGCTGTCCCCGTCCCTGTCCCCTATCCCCCGTCCTTGCTGGGACTGTGCCAGTCCCAGGACGGGTGTGGGTGTCCCCTGGGCTGTCCCCCATCCTGTGCCCGTGTCCTGAGTCTTCAGCGTGTGTCCCCAGCAGGCACGTGCCGTGTCCTCCCTGGGGGATCTCTGTCCGGCCGCCACGTGCTCGGGTAACGTCCCCGTGGGGGAACAGAGCGTGCAACTCCTTCCCTCCCGGCGTCAGGGATGGGAGATGCTTTCCCCATATCTGTTTCGGCTTTATCTCGCGACACTTAACAGTGTTTTGTCACTGGCTTTGCCCTGTGATTTTATCCCAGGGTTTTCTCATCACGCTAAGGCAGACGGGCGCTCAGGTGTCGGGGCACACACAGGTGGCTGCAACGGGGATGTACACCTTTCCTCCAGGAGCACCATCGGCAAGAAAGCCAGCGTTGGACACCAGCAGCGCCGCAACGCACCGCGGCGCATGTACGCACGGCCACAGCACTGAGCGTGCACGTACCCTTGGACCGGGAGGTCACATCCCACAGCTCCTCCTGGCGTTAGGGCTCTGTGACGTGCTCCGTGCTTCGTGCACCCTCTCCATACGCACTGGGACAGGGAAACCGGAGACGCTGATATCGAGGTTTGGTTGGGCTCACACAGCTGGTGGTGGAGCCAGCCGGAGCTCAGCGTCCCTCCGGCTGTGGAAACCCTCATCTTCAGGGACCTCGGGGAGGGCAGGGTTGCCTGCCTTGACCTCAGCACTCTAACGACACTCACAGCTTTGTACTAGGACAATTATGAGACTCAAATCTCATGCTTCAGGGCTTCAGTGGGTTTTCAGGAGTCAGGTCCCCAGGTGTACAACTGGCTGAATATATCGTGGGATTATTCTCCTCTGCTTTCCTTTGCAGCATTAGCGTGGTCACAGCCAGCAACAGGACACAGGAAGGACACCCCGGCTGTCGCTCTGAGGTGGTGCAGGGGACCTGCGTAGCTCCACTCCACATCTGACGGAGCAGGGAACTGGTACGCCTAAAACATATGCACACTAACCCATAACGATTGTGTCTTTCCTCTAAGCAGGGATGGGTGGCTCTTCCTTTTGAGGCAGCCCAGGCCCTGCTCCTTCCTCCACCACCGTGGCGTTTTACCCCTGGCTTTGCCCTGGGAAGGCTCAGCAGCAGCCCACCGTCTTACAGAAGAGAGCGGCAGTGAGGGAAGCAAAACCCCCATGTTTATTACTGGCAGTGTGCCCCCCAATTTCCTCTGCACAAATAAAAAGGGATCCCTGCACCCTGTCACCCCTCACATGGGGTAGATGGATGAGGTTTCTTAAGTGCATCTCCATTTGATGATGAGGCTGAACTATGCCTCCAGATGCCGGCTATATCTTGTCTAAATAGAAAAGTTGGCTTTGAAGTAAAGTAATAAGAAAGCATGGAAATGCCTGTAGAGCTCCTGTGGTCTCAAATGGAAAAACCCAGTGCCAACTTTTTCTATAGGTCTGGACAGCGCAAATGGAAAATCATGTTTTCTTACGTTCTGTTTTAAAAAATCACGTATCAGGTTGAAGACTTCCCCCTTGTTTCTCTGAGTGGTGGACACCAAGCTTTATATTTTGCTGCATAAATTCCTGGTGTCAAGAAAAGGATAACGATTCTTAAAAATGATTTTATTCATGATTTTATTCATAAAGGACTGTGGCAATGTTTCTTCATGCCAAGTAACTCTTAGCATACATCTAGCACTACTACTGTTAGCTCAGAAAACATGATAAACTCAATCTAATTGCTCCTTTATATAAAACAACCAATTTAAGCAAATCTTAACTAAGCAAATAGGCTTGAGTTCTGGCAAATGCAGCTAGGTGTTCAGCTACAGTTGGGGTGGGTAGCTCTGGAGAGGGAAGAACGAGCCTTTATCAAATTGCCTAGAGCAGCAGAATGAAATACACCCTGCAGCTAGCTAAGATCAGTGACATGTCATGGCTGGCATATTTCCAAAAGGTTCGGAAAAACAGCAGCTGCCCGCTCAAGTTCATGGAGAGCCTGACATTATTGGGCAGCAGGCAGTATCTGTAAAGCGACCGTTCAACCACAGAAGCGTTTCAGGATCTGCTTTTATTTTAGTCACCAAAGACATTTCTCATTAGTAGACAATATTAATGTCTGTCATTAAAAGTAACATCCAAGGCATCTTCCTGATTGCATGCAAAAGTTGTTGGCAGAAGTTCTGCGTGATTTCTCCTGAGCAGACAAAAGCATTAGTCCTCTTTTGCCCTTCTGGGTGAGCAATTTCTTTGTTCCTCCTGCCAACCAGCGCATTTCTAGATCCAAAGCATTCCTGGTTGTGCTGGCACCCAGTTACGGAGGGAAGAACAGATTTACAAAAGCAGAAATATTTGCTGATATTACAGGAAGTTGGTTAGCTGAGTTCAGCAACAGATTTACTAGATGACCAGTTTTATTCTTGTTGGTGTGGGAGCCACTGCGGTTTCCAGCGCAGGGTGAAGGGAGGTTATCCAGAGGTACCTGGAAGCTGTGAATTGTCTGGCTAGATGAGGCGTAAGGTTAGAGAGCCAGCATCTGATTTCCCTGGGACACACAGCTTTTAGAAGGCAAGCATATTTAATAAATATGTTTTGTCTCTGGACAGACTCCTAATTTCATAATTATTTTATCTTCTGTTGCCATCAGGAATATCTCCTCAGCAAACCATGGCATGTGTAAGTGCCAGCTGTGTGTAACTTTATTAACTGACTTTCAGAAACCTTGCTTGGTAACCATGTTCCCCGAGCGATGGGGTACCTGGAGATAATATCTGAGTCTTCGTTGTTTGGAAACGCTTGCTCTTGAAATAGCGTGCTCTGAGTCAGATCTCAGGTCACTCCTCCCCTCTCTTCCCCCTTTTTTTTTCTCCAAGCTTTGCCATTGCTGCTGGGTGACTCACAGGGAATTATCTGTTTCTCACAAGACAAGTCTTCTAAAAAAAACAAAGCGCACAATGATTTTTCTGTGGATTAACGACTGAGACCAGCAGGACTCACTTTTGACCAGAAATTAGTCTGCGCAGGAGAGAATGGTGAAACATGGAGAATTCAAGGCATATTAAACCCATCCGGAGACATGCACCACCATTTTCAATCAAGAAGAACATGAGAAAGGAAAAGCTCAGAGAGAGCTTTGACATACAGAATGCTCACCAAAATGTGAATTTAGTGTGCGCGTGCATGTGTTCATTGTGGCTACAGAGAAATGTCTCCAGTTTGACTAGTAATTTAACTAGTTTAAAATTATTTTTCTAGGCTAATGCTTCAAATGGGAGAGGAAGCTAGATGTACCAAAACAACATTTAAGAGATACACCCTTCCCAAGAAACAGGGACTAGATGTTGTTTGTTGCAAAATAATTTTACCCTTTTAAATAATGTTATTCCTGTACTCTTGTTGACGTTTGCAGAAATTAGTCGTCAAAGTCTCTCTCAGTGGTTACAGTTTTCATGGATTTTGGAAAGTGGCATGTATCTACCTACTTGTTTCAAGTCTAAAATTTCCTGGCTAAGTCTACCAAGATTATTCTCCCTGCTCAGCTAGTAAACTACAATCTACTTATCAAAATAAAAATGAGCAAAAACTCTGGCCCTATCCGCTCTTTCTCTGGAGCTGTAAGTACCTTCCTTTTTCATGTGCATCTTTGGCTCTGAAATTGCTCAGGAAAAATGCTTTCAAACCTAGGAGAGCCTTTCAGAGGAATTACAGAGATTTTGCTCCTTATTCAGTAGTGCAAGAAATTGTCATTGACACTGTAATTACAAAATTACTACAACATACTCAGTGTTGGCTTATCACACACACGCACTGTCCTCAAACCCTGATCCTCAGAAACCGTGATCTGGACTGCCGCGGAGAACGCTGGACTTCGGTTTGGTATTTATAGCACTTTCCAGCTTTCATTTGCTCACACTTCCCCTCATGGGCCAGCTCCGTCCGTGTGGGAGCAGACACACGGCTGTGTCTGCCACTGCATGGTGGGGAGGCTGGCACTGGGCACAATGCACCCCTAAAGATACGGGGAGGTCCTGCTGGGTGGGATTTACTCAATGCTAGCATGCTGCTCAGGTCCAGCTAGCCTAGGGGCCTGCAGAAATTTAAACAGAGATCATCTTAAAAAGGCAGAAAACAAGCAACGGCAGATTCCTTCCCTGAAGCAGCACGGCATTCGCAGAGCAGCTGGCAGGGGCTCAGTGCTGTCAGAGCGTGGGGAAAACCCCGTCCCGATTCCCCATATCACGCAGCAACATGCGTGTGCAGCAAACGGCTAGGTCTACGCAGGCGTGAAAGGGCCCCTGGGAGACAGACTGCGCATAGGGAACACTCTGAAGTCAAGGAGCTTATTTTAGCCACCAATTTGGTTAACGCATCCCCTGTTTTTTCAGTCAATGTTAAGATGAAAATCCACTGTCAAGAAAACAAGGGAACCCTACAGCAGCACTTCATCCCAGGTTTCTGTTTGTGCATCTTAAATTCACCTGGGAATTAGGCTGCGAAGGAAGCTGCCCTGCAGTGGGAGGCTGATAGCAGCACACCACTCCTCTCTGCAGGATACCAAGGTTCCTCTCCCATCCAGGGGCCTTGCTCTCCGGTTTAGTAATACTTCAGCCCAGAGTATCTGCACCGGAGGCTTTTGTACCGTACCTTCAGCTGAAGTCAGCGGGGAAGCCTGGATGGCTCCAATCGCAGGCAGCTGGCGCTGGCGGGAGCTCCTGCTGGCTAGGCCCCCCGCCCCGAGCTCAGAGTTGCTTTCTGAGGAACGAACAGGTTAATCTGCTTTCACCAGGCACTTGAGTGCCGCATCTGCTTGCAAAACCCAGGAAGCACTTGTAAACAGCTGTGCAGCTCTAGCTGGGTCACACGTCTCAGAAGAGGTGTCCGTACAGCTACAGGAGAGCCAGACGCAGGGGCAGTTCAGAAAAAAAATCCGGAACCTGATGATACTAGTGTGGACAAAGGGGCCCGACTGGCTGTAGCGTGAGAACTGGAACTAGAGGGAACACAGAGGAGGTGGCAAGGCTGCTTCAGCAGCAGAATAGACGAAACGAGGAAGACAACCAGCGAGAGACCACAAGGCAGCACTCCCATCAGATAACTTGCTGATAGGAGGCTGTATTTGCTAAGGCTTGCAGATCCAGCTGGCAATGTCTCAGTATGGACTAGGCATCAGGTGGCAGAGCTCACATGCCAAGGCCCCTGCCTCCTATGCGGATCGTGGCAGCCGTTCAAGCATCTCAGAAATCTTCTCCAGGCACATTACAAGGGAAGCTGAAATGGGAAGCATGCTCCAGGCCAGGATGGAACAGCACTTCAGGACTCCCCTCCCCTTTGCAAGACCTCTGAGCTGTACAGCATGAGCTGGCAGAATAGTAGCTCAGCTCCTCAAACATTAAATGCTGTTCTCCTCAAACTCTGAATCCAGATTTGGGTTAAAGGTGCAAGGCCATGAATGAGACAGCCAGCGAGGACAGTCAGCTACTTCAGTAGAAGAGCGCTTGCAGAACTCAGTCTACACTCAAATGGGGAAATAAGTGAGTTTACAGGATCCCAACACAAACAACCCAAGACCAGGGGCTAGAATTACTACGTGCTCTCTATCACCCATCCAGAGTCCCATCGGACCCGACAGAAAGCCCCTTCAGAAATCAGTCCTCCAAAATCCGTAAGACAGGAATAGCAGGAGGCAGAATCGCTCTACAAAGGACTGTCAGGCCTATAGCAAGCGGAGACAGAAACTTTCTTCTGGGACAGAGAAAACAGGACCTCGTCTGAACCCTGACATGTAAGATACCATAAAGTACTCCAGAGAATGACAGTAAGATAATTTTGCTTCAGTTAACATTTTTGCCAAATCTCTGTTCTTAATTTTATCTATTCTCTTACTGAAATCCACTCCTCAAATTGTAAATCTGTGATATCTGATGGGCTAATACGTCTTACACAGTGATACCAGCAAGAGTTTTTAACTTCACCAAGGCTTATCCAAGTCTCAGCTTGCTTGGTTTCCTCAGAATCTGGAAAAGTTTTCTAAAATTCAGTTCCCTTCTAGTGTAAATATTGCCTGGCAGTATCAGAATGGCTTTGCCAAGGGGAAGTGAGACAGACTAGAGCTCCTGGCTCTGAACCTCTGCCAAATGCATCTTAAATTAAGAACTTCCAGACTCAGTATAGTCCTGTTATTGATGAGAGTTTAAAAAGAATGTAAAGTACAATTACGTGGATCTTCTGTTTAACTGCCACACAGGTCAGGTAATCGGATACAGAGGTCTCAAATAAAAGCTGAATATTAGACAATTAAAGATTGGGAGAAAAAAAAAAAAAACAACTACGCAAAGTTACTGTGTCTTCAGTGATTCCTGTGACATAGCTGAAAACGACCCAGATTTAATTACTATCTTGGAGAATATTCTTACTACAAATGAGAAATGGAGATAAAGGAAAACATGAAGCTTTTTATGTCTAAATTCTCAACAACTTTTGAAACAAAGAATAAGGAAGCTTGGTATTTAAACTGAAACATCAGTCCTCTGAGTCAAAACGTAATGAAGAATGCAATGCTATTTATTTTACAGCAAAGGGCTGGCACTAGTAAGTAGGTAAAAATCACTGGAAAATAGGGCAAAACCAAATCACTTTTTGACTTCAAGACCTAAATGAACCACTTCTACCATCTGGTCCAACTACCCAGAGAGTCTCGTGTAGCAAAGTTTATCTTCTTTAAGCTAGTCTGTGTTAAGGTGCTGACCTTCCAATTTCATATTGTCATGTCAGGATCTAAGGAAGTGTAGTTAACAATAATTTGGAGATTGTTAAATCCCTTTTTGCAACCCAGCGACTGCAGTTTTTACTCCGTAGGAAAGCACTTTTTGGACAAGTCACCCAGGTATTGCAGCTTTAGATTAAAGGCATCCTCCTTGCTTTGAACTCTGCAGACTTCAGGGATTGCCAGAGCCAGTCTTTACTATGCTTTAAGTCAAAAAATTTGAACTTGAATCCTGAGTAAACTACCTGCACTCTGGAAGAAGCCAAAACTGATACAATACAGGGAGCAAAAAGATTAAAAGTGCTGCTGCCTGTGTTTAACCTAAGTGACTTCTTGTTTTGGAGAGGTATCTAGGCTTAAAACTATAAGGCAGCTGCATGGCTGCATGCCAGAAGGAAGTTCACAGCAAAGCTGTTTGCGCAGCATCAGCCTATTTTTAGCGTACAGCTAAGGAAAAGAGTTTCTTCCTCCCCCTGCCCCAGGCCTCTGCAATGCCCTCAACTGGCAGGCTCCTGGGAGCTGGATGCAGTCTTTGCATAAGAATACGGGGTTTTTTGACCACCAGTCTGAAAAAGGGTATTGCAGATGTGCAAGCATCCTGCCTGCCTGTCCAGGGTATAAAGTACTGACGTACTCCCAGAACATTTGAAAGGGAAGAGTGGAGAGTGCCCCACTCCGTAGGGTCCCGGTGAGTTTGTAATAATCATGCAGATGTGGGCCGGTCCACAAGAGCACGTCAGTCTCCCGTCGATGCAAGTGCTATTTTGAGCAAAAAGCTGAAAACGGAAACATATGGCTGTGAGCCCTGAGGTCAAGCTCAGGAGCTCTGCCAACGCAGCGCTTTGTACCAGAAAAGTAGTTCTCTGACTAGCTTGCAGAGGATGTAAGAGCGCTGGGAGGCATTTCAGTCTTATCCCCAGCAGCTCCAGCCTACATCCACAACAGCCCCAACCAACTTTTTCTTTAAAATCTAAAATACCAGAGATTCCATGACTTCCCTAGGCAACATATTCCAGAGCTTAACTCTTCCTACTGCCAAGGCCAACCACCCATTCTGATGTCCAAGCTGAATTACTCCTGCTGTAATTAAAATCTAATTTTCTTGTCCTATCCGCAGTGGTGAGGAAAAACTATTTCATTCGTTTCTGCAGCTACCTCTCACAGATTTGAGAATGTCTCTCCCACCTCCTTGAAATAAGTCCGGTCTTCCATCCTGTCACCCTTCTCATTGCTATTCTCTGAACTATCACCAGTCGCTGCGCATCTTCCACAAAGAACCGTGCCTACAGCTGGATATCACGTTCCACAAAAGGCGTTCTACTATCACATGAGGAAGGCAGCTCATGTTACGCATCTTGCAGGCTACATTCCTGTTTATACATTCCACAAAATTTATCCTTTTTTGCAATAACAGGATGCTGTTTAGTCATGTTCACCTGGTGAACGGCTATAACCCCAAGAGTACTTTTTTGTACCACTGCTGCCCTAGCAGTCTGTCTTGTCCTGTATTTGTTCAGCATATGATTGCTTCTACTGAAGTGCACAAATCTGCATTGAGCAAATTCTTTGCTGGATTTACTGAACTACATTCCAGCTTTTTAAAAAAAAATTTATCGAGACCATTTTGAATTGTTATTCAATTTTTTTACTCTCTTTGTATTTATCTCAAGTCTGGTGCTCCCTACAATTTAACCTGCATATCCTGTCCAAGTTGTTAATGAAAATACCAAACAACATCAGATCACAGCAGACCCCTGGAGAATCCCACTGAATAAATCCTTCCAGTCTGACTAGGAACAGTTCCTAATTACTCCAAATTAGGGTTTTCCAAACAATTTTTCCACATTCTCACCTTTAAATTGGTGTCACATAGACCGCACTCCCCTACTTTCTTATAGAAAGTCAGTCACCTGAAGTCATGTGTACTGCTTCTCCTTTGTTCAAAAAGCTTGTTACCTCATTGTAGAAGGAGCAAATTGGTTTGACACAATTTGATCTTTTTCTTTCTTCTAAAGGGTCTCAGGTAGTTTCTCTGTCCCAATATTTTCCCACTTCCACTTATTGGCCCAGAGTTCTGAACAGCAGAGTTCTGAACAGAAGGATGGAAAGCTGAGAGATTAGCTGAGCCTTTGCAGAGTTTACCACATCCCCCTCCCTTTGTCTTTAATGCTTGGAAGTAATTTACCATACAGGGTATCTGACCTAGGCATGAAGATAACCACCGTTTTGCCCACACTATGAATCTCTTACATAGGGCAGAATAAATAGAGCTTGTCTAAGTGGGGACATAAGTGCCCTGGAAGTACTTGCCACTCTGCACTAACATCACACAATACAAGGACAAAGAAAGTCCTTTCCTCCTGCCTATGGGTCCTTCCTCCATTGTTTCAAGATTTCAGTGACTTGCTATTATAGTGGAAAGTCATATCCACCAAACAGAGAAGGCTCCTCAACAATATCCTGTACTTCCTTCATAGATCCCAGCTGACTACATTAAAAAAAAAAAAAAAAAGCATACAGCAAATGAAGTAAACATGCATCCAGTAAATATTTCCATGTCATCAAAGACCATGTGGTGGAACTGCTCCCAACGTTAACTTTGAGAATAAAAGACCGAAATTAATTTCTTCAGGGAACCTTCGCAAAGGTGGATGTGGAATCACATTATCGATAATTACACTTCATGAACAGGACCTAATCATTTGGCAACTTTTATTTGAAGATGTGTGATAATTTTTCCCACTGACTGGGAACACGACTTTGCAGGTCACAGGAAATACTTACTATCCTCATATTCGCCCATCGTGTTTCCTGACACTTAAACACACCAACAGATACCACTCTGTCACTCTAGACAGTCATATACCTAGACAAATCCCACCATTTTACAAGTGGCTTTCTGTTTTGTTGATCTCTTACACTACGTTACGTGGTTCTAACGTGCATCCTAGGTCTATCTGCTCTTCTGCAATGTAACTACATTACACTCAGCATTCCCCTTGGTATCTTAGTCTAAATTAACTCATATGTTAGAGGGCTTTGACAAGTCCTTGAACGTGAATTTGGCTACTTCTTACTATTAACCAGTGATAAATGCAAAGCAGCTTACCCCTTACACAGAGTGAAGAAGAATACACAAATACGCAGTTTGCACTGAGTAACTGGCATACTGTAAATATGCATGCTCACTTCTCTCCTGGTAAAATTTTCATGGGCCTGTTAACTCAATAGGATATACTTTCAGAAAAAGAACAGATATGCAAATATGAAATTCATAACTCATTTATTGAATATATATATATATATGCAAGGATACCAATAAAAAGAAACTAATACTGCAAACTACAACTTTGGAAGTAAAGCCAATATAACAGGAACAAAATATACATAACATTGTAGATAGGAATGCATTTACCCTCTTTCATACATTCCTTGTCTTTACACCTAATGTAAATGTATGCTAGAGCAAAAGCTGCAGATGTTAGCCTAACCTGAGTGCTTTTTGACAAGCTACAGTTCTCCAGGATCCTTTAAGGGTTGAGATGTCACTGCTGACTAATGAATGTGCATATATATGCATATATAGAAACTGCTTCAACATTTAAACATAAATTAAGAGCTGTGTTCGGTTTTTTAACCTCCACTGCTAATGTAGTTCTGTTTCTGGTGACTTGGAAGAAGAGTTACTATTTGCTATAATGTACTTTCAGTTCTCTTTTAAGATTAGTTTCATTTAATGGGGATTAATTTTATTGTCAATCTGATTCTGCATATTAATCTTTTTTGGAATGCACTGATTATCACCTGCCAGATAAGTTTGATATTTCAAAGCGCTATCACTCCATCTTCTGCTCTAGTTTAGCATAAAGTTATTCTCCATGCAGGCAGCAATAAGAAGCAAGCTCTACTCCTTTATATCACATTTCTTGTCTACTAAAAGCAGAAATTAATTCAGGGCCAGATTCAGTAAAATCATACCTTCCTATATCAGCACAGCTCTTTGCACCTGAAGATCAGACTTTGCGGAGTGTAGGTGATGGACTTATTGCTGCCCTCCAGGAGTTAACCTCCTGATGTAACTCCTACTAGAGCCTTATCACAGAAGCTCCTGTGGATCAACACCTGCCGAATGAGTAGACCTTTTGGACACCTTATCTATTGAACTGCACCTTTTATGCTTCTGTGAAACGGAGTGATAGCATAGCTTACTGCTACGTTGTTTAATCCTGCCTTTGGACTCTGGCACAACACCAGCTGGACCCTCATGTAACTTGAGCTATACCCTTCTGATGGCTGTCCTTCCTTGGTACAGTCCTTTCTTGGTATAGCACAATCGCAGATCTGTTAATACAGAGACACAGTGAGTTGGGGAGAGATCTCCATTATCAGAGGGTTCCAGGAGTCTTTAAACAAGACACACTACACTACTCTGGTGGACCAAAAAAACCCAAAAACCTCAAAGGCTTAAAAAAAAAAAAATATCAAGTGAAATCAGTTTCACATGACAAGTTCTCTTAAAAATCAAGATAGTTTTCTGATTGTGAGATGAAAGCAGAAGGTGCCTATTAAAAAAAATCCCAGGAACAAATAGACTGTATTAATTTAACTAGCTAATTTAAACATACCTATTTCACCTATTGAGCACTTTCATTACTTCTAACATTTCTGGGAAGGCAGTAGATGCTCCAGAATAATCTTCAATATATGCTTGCAAAGATTACACTGCTTAAGAAACAAACAAACCAACCAAAAAACCAAAAAAAAAAAAAAAATCAGACAGACTGTCTGAAATTCCAAGCTAAAATATGCATAAAAAGACAGCAATGGCAGTATTTTGTCTTTAAAAAATTATGTAAATGTTGTATACCTATCATACATTGTCATGCTTTTTAAAACTACAATTAAGGACATAAGAGATGTACAGTAAATACACTGCTGAGGTACATTTCTTCTAAATATTAACACCACAACAGAATTACTCCCCAGCAGGTGATGCTACTTGGGAACATATAAATACAATTTTTACATTGTAAGGCACTTTTACCCAGCATACATGACAAGCTGAAGTCAGTTATGACCAATTTGAAGCTCATAACAAAAAGACTTTTGCTTTTGACTTTCAGTTCCCATTAATTAGTGACAATTTAGTCAGGCCATACCAGCACAAAGAGGTAACAGGTAACCAGCCACTTAGTCTTCTGCTACCCAAAAGTAAAGTGCTGTTCTGGTTTTTAGTGGCATGGAATGGCGTACATTATTTCACATCAGATGAATTAGACTGAATAACATATTAAGCAACTGACAATATGATTTAGAGCTCAGTCTCAAATACAATTAGTATGCTGGCAGATCTATCCCATGTATCTGTCATCCAATCTTAGTTAAAAATACAGTAGCTGCAAAGAAAGTGCCTTTATTCCATGGGAGAGCCATGTCTGAGGCACAAAACCTAGAAGCAATTTCAACACTGAAGGATGTTATTTTGCATTCTAAAACTGTTCTGAGTGGCTGAAAATGTTCATATTCTAGAAGAAATAAACACCTTGATAGACAATTTCAATAATCGATCTGTCATTGCAATTCAAGTCACGCTTTTAATTTTGAAAGTTACAAATACAAAATAAAAATGATCAATGGCATCATGTTTAGAGCAGTAACTGAATATTTTCTGTACACAGCAATATTTCTTTCCAAAACTGCATTATTCCCCAGGAAAGCAAACAGATTGAATTCTAACAATTAAAATGTTAGAAACTCTATAATATACAGTAATTGAGTCCCTCAAGACATTAAGGGAATGCATAAGAAGACAACGACACACGTTAAATCTTTTAAAAATACAAGTAAAAAACGCTACAGAAACTCATGTTACAAGTGAACTGTTTTTGCAATACCAATCACAGAAGAACTGTAGCAGATTATAGTCAAATCACTGCATTTTGCTTGTTTCCTTCCTTCAAATCTAGAAGTTTTGTTGGGAGTTCAGAGTTAAACAAGTCAAAACCCTAAACAGTGTGATGCGATAGCAACAGATAAACTTGTGGATCAGGTTCAGTTTTTTGGTTTTATGTAAGGTAAGTCTGAGAACGTGCTTTAACAGACCAATTGAGAAGCTAGTAGCCATTAGAAACGCCAAGGTGTTCTGAAAGCAGTCAGAGGACTGATCTGTTAGGTTTGGTATAACCTAGATTTGATTATTCCCTAGTGGAACATCAAACTCTAGCAAGTAGAATTCCATGACATGATTGCTGACTTGACAGAAAGAAAAAAAAAAAAAGTCACGAAAACAATAAGGATGATAAGCAAAGTTTCTCATATAGTGGTCATAAGATTAAAAAATAAATACCAATCTAGGAAAAAAGGCTGTTTCCTCATTCTTCTTACAGAATATGGGACCTCTCTGCATATTCTGGACAAAACATGAAGTGTTCCACACAACACAGAACACTTGAGGTATGGACGTCAGATATGGTGGCTAAATTCCATAGCGAGTTAACGTTGTAACTCTGAAGTAAGAGAGATTGGGTTGCAGAGTCCAAAGGTTTGTATAATAAGTTTGTAATCACACTTAGTGAAGTGTTCTTGGTAAATCAGGGACGCAGAAAGAGGTGGGTTGTCAGGGAAAGAATGAACTACAGCCCTTTGGCATGAGTTCTACAGCTCACAGCTCAGAACCAACAGCTGCTCAAGTAAATCTCCCGCAAACAATGCTGGGCGGAATGAGCAATCACAACAGGAACAACCTGAAATGTTCAAGCGTGCTTCGGTGCACACTGAGTCCTTTTCTACTGTGTGCTTTGCAAGCAAAAACAGAGAGCGGCTTTCCCATGTATAGCCTCCATAGCTTGTATATGAAGAAAACGTAAAATTCACAAAGTACCGGCTTGTTGCCACCATGAACTTGTCCATGATGTTAATTAAACTAGCTAAGACCTTCCCTCGTTGCATGAATCCACTAAACAACTTACACATTCCAAATCTTAAGGTTTTTATTAGGTCCAGAAATATAGATCTTACTTCATTTCAATGTCTGCCTTAACTTTTGACACTGTACATATTACATATCATTTATATAGTGTTTCATTTTTTCCAGACACTGCAGACTACAAACTACATAATATTGACATGTAAAACTCTGCCACTTACTGAAGGCTCACACACATGAACGTTTCAGGCAGTTCAATGAAACTTCTAACAGAGTTGGGTAGTAAAAAGTTACTAACCCTTTTCTGATTTTAGAAAACAATTTAAAAGAATTAGTAGTTATGATGTCTTAGCCATTCCCAGTTCTATAACTCTGTCCCTTGAACCTGTTTAAAAAATGATGAAAACAATAGTAAATTTAAAATCATACAGAAAAGCATTTAGCAGCTCTGACATTACATCTATATTTAGCAATAGAAATGAGGGCCTCCATTTTTAAACTGTTACAAAGTCAGCTGGATTTTAAAAACAACAAATCCTCCCCATTTTTCTACAGTATGCCAATAAAAAGTACTTAATTGCATACGCTAGATTTAAATACTTTACTGCAATAAACTACATTAAATGCATATTGCGTTTCAGTCTCAGTAACAGATCTGTCAGGAGTAACTTCCATACCTAGTTTCCATTGAGCTGCTGCTGAGGAATGTCATTATGGTCAGTGCCTGATTTTCCACGGCTTTTGCTTTCTCTTTCTTCATCCTCTTCATCTCTTTCATCATTTCCACTATGGTTTTTACAATAGAGTCTAAATCAACAAAAGAAAAAGTGAGGATTTTTACTGAAAATATCTTCAAAACAAACTTTCTTCTCAATTAATTTTGTGGTGTTCTAAAGGTCAATTTGTAACTCTTAACTCATTCACGGTTTTTAGTCAAACATCAGTTAAAATGAGAAAGAAAACAAGGTTCAAGTAAAGACTAGCCAGAAGAACATCAAAGCTGCTAATTCCAGTTTTCAAGAACTGCTGGGACACCGCTCAGAGAATGCCCTCTTGCGGGCACACCACCACTGGCAACTTCAGCTGCAGCCAGGCCACTAACAGAGGGCAGCAGCTGAACAAGCAGGTAGTGGAGAGTTCTGGAGTCCAAAGGAACCAAAAACAAGCTACAAAATGCAACTCTATGGAGGAACCATAATGTAGATTATGGGGGGGTCTGAGCAACGCAAATTATAGATTAACCAAGGGGGGGGAAAATATAATTCAATATTACTACCTGACTACTACAGAAATTTGAAGTTAGCAGAGTATGAATTATTCTGCAGGGTCAACAGTTATCTTAAAATATCATTTTAACTGGAATAATATATATTTCTTTATAATACACTTGACTAGTGGGAAGAAGTTCTTCAAGTTGGGAAGAAAAATTGTCAGGGCGGAGTCAAGAATTACAAAGGTCCTTACTTATAAATTCCTCGTGACATATTCTCAATGTATTTAGCTTTGTCTTCTACTCCACAGTGGTAATGGTATGTTTTGATGCAGGCTTTAATTTCACACCCAATAGTAGCACCAGGCTGGCTGCAAAGTGTGCATTTCTGTTATAGGAAAGAGGAGAATTGCATGGTTCAGCCTTTCAATCTCTTGTCTCTTAATATTCAGTTCGATATTAATCATGTTTATGGTTACCTTTTTGGAACACAACTTATTAAAGGCATTGTAAAACAGACACCATATAATACTAATCTATTAAAGAACAAAGACTAGGATTTACATGTCCATCACATCAAAAATAGCTACATGATTGCACATATCATCACATTTCAAAGCAATATTTTATTGCTTCTACAGTTAGTATTTTCACATACTAAGAATCCTAGATTTTTTTTTTTCCAGGGAACTGTATCATTAAGCGTTTATTTTTAGTTCCTTAAATTTCCCATCACTTAAAAAAAACCTTGAATTTTAATGAAATATAGCGTGCCCATCTCTGGGGGCCTCATATACTTTTTCATATTAAAACGTCAAAGCACTTTGAAACAAGTTATTTGCAGAAAAGTATTCTCTAAGTCTGTTTCTGGTTTTACGCAGTATGATTTTCGTAACACAGGATACAAAGCTGTTATTCTCTTATATGAGGGCTAGTAACCATTTACAATATGTAGTGTCATAAAAAAAAAACACCCTAAATATCACATGCCCAACCATCACTAATTTTTAAGATGATTCCTGTCTGGCTACCTCTTTCAAAATTAACAATATATTCACATTTTGTGTTAAGAAACAGATGAAAAGGATTGGTTCACAAAAGAAAAGCAGGCAGGCAGAACTGTAAGTATCTCAGCAGAATTAATAACATGTTCATCACACACTGCAGATACATACCATTCTTTTTCCTCTCTTGATTTCTTGAAGTACAGTTTTAATATCAAAATCACCAAACTCTGCTCTTGATGTTGTTGTTAGCTGGACAGTGCCAGAAGAGAATAACTGTAAAGCAAGGAAGTCCAAAATAGTTTCAGAAGGTCACCAACATGTGATTACAAAAAGCTTTACGTGCAGAAGTCACAGAAGGGGATGTTCAGTACTCAGTTATCTCAGACAGTTATCTCAGACTTTTACCAGTAAACTAGGAAAAAAAATCCACGCCAACAGAGTAGATTAGTGTGATGAATATTCCTTCGGATACTCACCTGACTAGCTTAATTACACCCGTTGCCTTGGAGAGATGCGTTTTAAAAGACAAAGCAGTAGACAAAAATGACTACAATGATAAATATACCAAGTAATAAATGAGTAATGTCATGAATTATGCCACTGAACTTCTTGAGTCTATCGCATTTCCTTCCCTGTGCCAGATATATAATTCAAGTTTCATGGAACAGCCCCTACCAACATTCCTAAAGAGCCCACAGACATGACAATGGAGCACGTAAGTATTATCACTGTCATCAGCATCCTTGTATACTAAGCTTAATCTGTATTAGAACTGACGCTCAGGCACACAAAACGGCTAAGGACACTCCAAGGCTCCCCGGCTGCTAGCACACAAGCTCTCTGTGTAGTGAGGCTCGCTATAGGAAGACGCTTATATTAACATTCCACAGATGGCCAGGACCGCTTGCTTATTTTGAGGTACAAGAGAAACTACCGAGTTTGTTCCTGAAAGCTCTGTCTCATTCACAGAACTAACGATGACAGCACTATCTACTCACAGTCATTGAAATCTGCAAATTTTGTCAAGCTAACAGTTCTCTAAATGTGACCATCTAAAGGCAAAGTGTTTCCAGAACTTCCATTTCCTACACTCTACTTGACTGCCACAGGCCTGAACTCACTGGTCAGAAAACTGATGAAGCTCATCGATTCCTCCTGGATTCTGTCCGAATGCCTATGGAGTAAAGATATTAGTATTTCATTTTTGGAGTGGATTGTTTTAGTTTGTGTTTTCCTTTTAAAATATTGTGTATGCATTTAGGTGCTAAGGGAGCATTTTTAATAAGCTAAAGAGTCTCTCTGAACTAATTCCATCTCTTAGCACGTAGTCAACTTTCATCCATATTGCCTGCAATGAAAATAAATGAATTGCTCACTTCACAACACTTCAGCACTAAAAGAGATCATCAGCACACAGACTATATTAATGCATAATTACATGTGAGGGTACTGTATTAAAATCTAAAGAAGCAATTCAGAGAAAATTCACATAATAGAATGATTAACAACAATACTGTTACTCACCATGCACTTATAGTGTGCTGCAGCCTTTTTGGCATTAAATATATGAAGCTTTCCTCTAGCTTCATTTTCTTCTTCACCTGCATGACAGAATCCACATTTAGGTTTTGTATCACTGGGGCTGCTTCTGTGGGGAGACCTGTCTCTCTGAAAGAAAAACATTTTACTAAAATATACTGCTGGGTTACAAATAAGGCTGTAATTTTAAAAGCCTGTGGCCACCAGCTGGAGGCTCAGACAAATATAAAAGTCAATAACAATCTTAATCACAGAAAAGATATATGCAATTCTTTCTTCTAAGAAGTTTAGCATATTTACTGCTTACATAGGAACTGCTTTCTATTTCGTCTGTGCCATGTGAAGACGTGGATCTAGTGTCTTCTGATTGCCCTTTTAAATTTGTTTTTCTTGGCTTTCCCTTACGACCCCTCCTTTTTCCTTTGGGAGGTGAAGGCTCCAACTCATGTTCATTGATACTTTCTTCTAAATCTGCTTTAAAGTTAGAAAACATCATCACATAACATTCTCAAAAACGTTGCACAAAACAAAAGCAAGAAAACGGACAAGAAAAAACCCTCTATTTTCTGTATTTTGCTCAGAAATAAAAATAGTATTTTTTTCCATTTATTACAAACATGCAACTGCAGATCCTGCAAACATTATTTACCGCTTTTATTTACATATTGCACAGTTTTGCATCTTAATAATATAAACTATACACAATAGGTTTAACATCTCTTACAACAACTTCTTGCAGTGCCAAAATGCGCCCTCAGATATATATTCACCTCCACTGGAAATGTCTCTTATTTAAACTACACTGAAACAACAAAAAAAGTCTTCTACAATGAAACGAGCTTCTACTTATTTATTTTTAAGATGCATTCCTGCAATGTAAATTGCACTTGATGTTATGCCAGTGTTTCTAAACAATTCCTCTCTCCTTGCTTTATTAACCGATGTCTTTTGACGTACGAAAAAGATGCACTCATCTTGGCTATAACATTGACATCAAGTTTTAAAACTTAAATGTATTTTGCCTTTATTAAACAAATCTACAATTTCATTATAGTGACAATATATTTTTACATCTACAGCTAAAGACAGCAGTCAGTTTACCAAAAAAGCATCCTTTTTTGACATTGACAATATCACAGATAAAAGGCCTAAAAGTATTCATAGCCCATTATGAATATAGGTATGTATATTTTTTTAAATGCAGATATACCAAATAGGTCTGACAAATTCCTTTGAAAATGCCAGCCCAATTGCCGAATTGCTACATAGTGCTGTAGTCCAGTATTCTAGTCTGTCCTTTTGATTACTCAAAACTACACAGTTAATACCGATCAGCTCTGCAAACTTCTCAAGGTTGCTTCCACTACGATCCAATGAATTTACATTCAATACTGAATAACCAGCTCTGCTGCATTCAGTTGCTAACAACCAGTTGCTAACAACTTTCCTTATCATCAACTGCTCACAGGAATAGTCTTTTTCTTCTTTTAGCATGTTAAAAAAAACACCCCAAAACTGTAAAGATATGCCAGTGGACCTGGTTAAGGGAACACACACATACACTGCCAGAGAAATTACTTCTCAAAATCCAAACCACAAACACCAACAAGAGCCCCAAAATGGATGGATATACTAATCCAAAGATCTGGACCACCTACTTCACACATTAATGGGCCATTTAACAGTTGTATTATTATTATCATTATTATTACTAAAGCCTTATTGGGGCACTTATCACCATGATATCTTGGTCTCAATACCCAGAGAGGACATCTTGTTTTGAGACTAAAGCTGCCTCACTGAAAATTATTCTCTTTTGATTATCTATAGTATTACATAAAAATCAAATCACATTTATTCTAACCTCAGGATCAACAGTGAATCAACTGCACAAAAGTAAAAATCACAGCCTTGAAAACATTCCACTGCCATCAACTTTTAGTAGAAGATAACTGAACCACTGGCTGGAAGCCTTGGCATACAAGTGTATCCTATTAAGCTTAGTCTACCATATCTGTCGGTAAACCCTGAAATAACTACAGCTTCTTGCATATTTATTATTGAAGGAGAGCAAACTAATCAAAATGCATCACAACAGGTTGTACTGAAATACAATTCCCAAAAAGCATTACCAGTTGTATGGTTAGAAAGAGGCAAACATTTGAGAAACTAAAATTCATACAAATCTGCAAATTATTTTGGGTTTATACTACCAAATTAATCAGCCACAGACACATTTTCTCAAGTCTCTACCAAAATACAGAAGTCCATCTAGCACAACATTACTAGGCTCCCATAGATATACACCATTGTTTCCTAATCAGATGACAGCAGCACCATCATTTATCTTACTCTAAAGAAAGAAAACGCACAATGACAATTTCTCATAATTTATCTAACCTAATTTTTTTTTTTATTTAGCATAACTTGCTAAATTCCCCAAGGTGACATACTTTAGGTATCATACCTCTCAGATCATATATAGCAAATTTTAACATAGCTTGAAAAGGTCTTTCAAATAAAATAATTCTATTTCATCTTGTCCCACATCATATACATGAGCTTTTCACTAATGTATTAAAAACCTTTCAATCTCTGTCTCGACTTTTACATTTACAGAAATCATAGCTGGCTCGTGCAGTTTTTTTTTTTTTTAAATGACTATTAAATTGGTGACCCTTTAAATAACATCAGGATGTGAGAAGTTGAAAACGTTCCTTCCAAAACCATTCCATGGATTTGCCTGCTATATTTAATGAAGCATACTGTGGTCCATTCACCTACATACCTTATTTTTTTTCCTTACAGTTCCTCATCAATTCTGCCAATTCTGTTTTCACTTTAGTCCACCCTTATTTTCTAAGCAACATTAAAGCATATCCTGAACTTTCTGCAGCCACCCTTTAAGGTGAAAATAAATCATAATTGCAAAAAACCAACATGTCATGAACGCCAATTTTGCATAAGTGTCACAGCCTCCTTACAGAGTAAGTTCTTAAGTGCTATTTTTTCCCCTATAACTGTTAAGAGTATTTAAGATCTGAAAAGTAAATAGACTACATTTGTTAAAGACAGTTCCAGCGTAAGATAAAAAAGCATCAAGATTACAGAGTTTTCCTCAAAGGAAGACCCCTTCTCTGTCCTCAAAACTAGTACTTCCAAAAGAAGTTCAGAGTTACTGAAATCTAGATGCTACATCACCCTTTCATTAAAGCAAATGAAATTCCTTGCAAATTTAGGTCTTCATACTGCAAGTGACATGGACCTGCAGATGAACACCACTGAGATGTGAGGATCTGCACTACCACACCTGTCTGCAAGATCGACACCTCAAAACATTAAAGTTTCTCTCTTTTTTAACAGTACTGTGAACTAGTGTAACAGTACAGGAAGAAAGAGATTGCAATCAGGTTTAAAACACACCTGCCTTGGGTGGTCTTTACTATTTAATATACAACTTGGTTTGTGCCCTATCCCTCCCCTCAAGCCCACTGCCAAGCTTACCCTGTGTCCCTGGCATCTGATGGTTGAGTGTTTCCAACTTCTCATGTCAGCTTGAACTAAGGAAAACACAAAAAGTTGTTCAACTCCTCCCTGACCAGATGAAGTTTTATCATGGATACCACCCATACTCTGAATCCCCTGAGATTTCCTAAATATTCTTCACTTGCCCCCCTTCCCATATCCCATTTACTGCATTGGCTTTTAAAATCATCACAATATTCTCAATATACCTTGATCTAAACTCTTCAAAGGAGGTATCTTACGAGCTTTCTTCAAAAGTGCCTGAACGCTGCATCTCAAAAAGCAAGCTTAATATGCAATACACTCTTGGAAGGTGTGGGGGGCAAATCAAGAGGAGACATTGTACATTTTCAAAAGCACCTAGGAACATGATACAGTAAATCAGATGAGCAGAAAGATGAACAACAAGCCCCACGTTTGCATTTGAGAAATCTATGAGCAGTACAAAGTACCACACAAAAAGATGATGAGCAACATTTTGAATTATATAAACTGTTAACAGGGAGAGGGAAACCCCAGCTTCAGAGAGAAATCTAAAAATTCTCCTTCGATCGTCACTAGAAGGAAAAAGGATCTCAAGATCTTTTACTGCTTAAAATAAGGATTGGCACAGAAGAGGTTGAGGTATCACCAATCTATTCTTTATTGCATCAGCTTCAAACACACATGGAATCAGCCTTTTCCAAAACCTAAGTTAAAGCAAAGTAGCGCAAAGAATTAAGTGATTTAAAGGTAGTGAAACAACAAATAAAAAGAGGATGTGTAAAACAAAGGCTTATACTGCATTATATATATATCTACCTCCTGCATTACCTTAAACAGAGGAGTAAGTGAGCCAGAAGCAAAGGGGCTTAAGTCTGTATGAGGAAGATAATAACCAAAACTGACTGTTAAAATACACTTGCAAGTAGGACTAAACACAAAAAGAAGCCAAAACGTAGAAGTGGCTTAGACCTGTTACTACGTAAATCTAAAAGAACACATAGGTTTTAAAAGTTTTTACAGTGCCATTTGGGATAAAAGAGAATCTCTGAAAATTAGAAAGAACAAAATCAACTTTACTAGAATTTTAGAAGAGAAATGGAATTTAACAGAGAAAGAAAAAAAGTTCTTCATCATGTTAAAGATGTCCTTAAAATATGACTGAAAAATAATGAACCACCTATGGCAACATAATTAGTTTAAATTGAAAAGAAATGCCATAAAACCTAAAAACCTTACTGCTCTGGTAGTCCATAATGAAAACGTGAATGCATTGATAAGCAGTAACAAGAATCAAAGATTTGCATAAAAATAGTTGCAAACAAATACAGAATCGGGTAAACAGATCATGAAATAGTAGTAGCTTACATCAGAAAGCTATGTGAAATTAAAGATCAAAATTCTGAATGCAGTATTTAGATTTTGAAAAATACTAAGTTACAAGAAATATATCTAAAACAGAGAACGTAAGAGTGGAGTGTAAAAATCACCGACTAGGTCCAGTTACGAATACATTTTCAAAAGTCCCAGACATCTCAAGAAACTGATGTGAAACCTTGTACGAAAGCTATTTTTGACTGAATAGTATCTATAGTAAGAAGTACTTGAGATTATTTCTTCAGTTAAGTACACTTAACACAGAAAATGAATAAAACAGTCCTTCATAATCGTACAATCTAAGCGCTATTTAAAGCAAATGATTCCCCTCAGTCTTTGCCAACAATTAATACATTTAGTTTATCTGCATAATCGGAGAGCTTATGATTAGCGGTCTGATAAGTCTTTTGACTTAGCTGACCATGTTACTATTTGGGTAACGTCTTGCCTAGGCAGGAAGCAGAATTATAATTTAAAACACCACAGGGCAGCTCCTCAGATAGTATAAACCACTGACCACGTTAGTTTTAGATTTCTTTTCCTTTAGCTGCACGTTTTTCCTTAGGAAAACACCATTGTGATTTTTCCTCAAAATACCCGTTTAGTCTATAATGGACTGGATACAAGGTTACTAACTTATCGACTGGGGCAACTGTTTTTGTCATAACCCTGTGTCTGATGCCGTATTCAGAGCAGCGTTCTCTAGAAGATAGGCAACAAGAAGGCTCTGAGTTAGTGGGACCTAGAAAGTTTGCAGCCATCCACCAGCAGAAGTCAAATGACAGAACTGCAACGTCCCAGAAACTTTGACACCTGACTGCATTAGTGCGTACAACATCAGGCAAACCTATGATGAGAACGGTGTTACAGAAAATACACCTATGAAGAAACACTGGTTAAAGCATCCTAAGATGAATCAGGATGTTGCCTAATCATAATGCCAATGTATTTTGGATGTTTTTCCTGCCAATCTCTGGCTTAAACAGAGCTTTGAAAAAGTAATTGGTTTGATACAGATTGCAGCATCTCTAAATAGGTCTTCCAGAGAAATGTTATCCTGACTCAACTTACTGAGCAATATGAGAAGCATAAGTTTCATGTTTGCTCTGAAGAATAAGATAAAAAGGATGCTGAGACAGGGAACATTCTTATTTCCATTATGGAAAGACAGTTCCCTGGGGCTTTAAGTACAACTACAACAGGAATTATGGATGTTCTGACCCCACAGTTTCCCGAGCATCTGTTTTAAACATTAACAACAGATATAGTCATACATAATATTACTATGTAACAGATGTAACAGAACAATAAGATGCCATATTCTTATCTTAGCTTATATTAGACTATTCCTGATCACTTCAATTAGTTGTAAACACAGAAAGGACAGGGCAGTCCCGCCTGCAAGGAATTGAAGGATACCAAAAATTAAATTTTTGCAACAATTATATCCAATCCATTGGAGTAAATTCTAATAAATAGTTCCGAAACCTTAGTTCAACAATACTCTACCCTTCAAAAAGAATACATGCAATTGTACCAAACAGAACAGTAGTTCAACTAGTAGAAAGCAGTGGTAGTCTCAAGGCCACTAGCACCAATTCCTGTAACCTGTCAGGTATTAAAAAACGTAGAGGGCTTGCTTAGATTATGAATTAAACTATTACATCAATTTCAGGTCAGATTATTTTCAGTTAGCTTTGTAAGCAGCAAAGCAAAAATCTAGACAACAAACTTTCAACAACTCAGTCTGCTCCTCTGAAAAGGTGTATTCAAACCTACAGCCTAGCACAGTGTTAGAGCACTTCACTTTCACCGTTCTTCTTCTAGTTAGTGGGAACACAAGACATTGAAATTAGTCTGAAATATATATATACACAAAGCAAAAAACAGGAGAAATACAATTCCCTCAATTCCCTTTGATATTCTATGGCACCTGAAAGCTAGGCCATACAGATAAACTAGAAAAAGCTGACTACCTGCTGAAACAGAGAATGAATCTAAGAGCTGACTACTACGCCATAAAGTTTCATATTTTCATATACCAAGAAAACAGGCGTAATTCAGCAACTCCTGTCAATTAAATGGACATGAACTCCTATCACTGATTAGTTTTGTCTTGGTGAGTAGGGAGATACTCAGCCTGATGCACTTTCTCCACTTGAACTTCACGAGAGCAACAACATTTAAGAGGTCCTTTTTATTAGGTTTTAATGGGGTAACTCATTCCAACATAGGTCCTTCAACCAATTCTCTGTGCAGCTTCAGGAAATTTGCCTCACCATTTATTAAACGGTTAATAGAGTTTTGTTTCGTTAACTAGAACTTCTAACAAAAGGTACACTAGCCAGATCTCAGATGTGAAGAAGGATGTAAAAAAGTACCTGTTTTCTAGGGAAGGGAAGGGGAAAAACAAAAACCAGACACCCCAAACCAGTACTGTCAACAGAAAACAAACTGTTCTAGACTGCACCAAACCACCCACACTTCCAAATTCTTCCACCATCCACTAACAGAAGTGAGATAATAAAAATATTTGGACTGCAACAATTAAATTCAGATACAGAGAACAAAAGATAAAAATACTAAAAATAGTTCCAAACTGACCAAAAAAACCCCCAGCATCCCAGAGCAGGGGCAGTAAGTTTCCTTCAAAAAGGGCTGACAATTCTAGTACCTCTGATCTACACTGAGTGACAAAATCACCGGTTAGCTTTAACTATTTTAGCACAAAAAACACTGCTGAGAGCAAGAATCCATGAAAACCCAAAAACAAAAAAGAGAAAAAAAAAAGCTGCTGTGTTAGCATCTAGTAGCCCCGGCTAGTCTGTTCACTCTTTTCTGCAAGTCTTTTCTGGTTTCATACACTAACATCCTTTCACACTTATATTCCTCTTTGATACTCACATTTTCCACAAGAAATAAGCCAATAAAACGCATACAGAATACCTTTCTGACCAATCTTACTATCGCACATCTTCCTGTTACCATTTCATTAACTAAATTAAACCTAGTTTAGCATTTAAATATTAGGGAACAAGCCCTCCAAAGTCCCTTCTTAAGCTCTGAAAACCATCCTGTATCTTCTCCTTTATAGACATAATTTCTATCTTCCAAAGGTAATTAATTTTCAATGTAGCCAAACGTCATTGCTATACAATATTATTAAGTCATTTCCACAGGAGAGAAAAAAATACGTACTTTTACATTTTTTGTTAATAGAACGGAAGTCTAACATAAAAGAGCCCCAGCATCTGGCATTACCAAATCCGTAACTGTAAGTTATGGATTTATTCTATGGATATAGTATAGTAAGTTCCCTAAACTGTATGGACTAAAAAGAAGAACACATTATTTGGGAAAGAGCATTGTGTTAAAATCTCAGGCAAAAATTAACCAAAAACAGAAAACTGAAAATTAAAGTATAACTGCACAGATTTATAAAAATGTAAAAGGTCATAGAACTAAATATTTTAAATAACATTAAGCGTAAAATTAAATATTAAATAAGATACTATTTGGTTCTTTGGCCTCTGTTTTTTGGCTGATATTATTTCTTCCTTCTCTTCTTCCCCTTAGTCTGAGAGTCTCTTTGAATGACTCTGGTTTATTGTTTAAAAACAATTGTCATCAGTGACTTTTAGGAAAGAAGCCACTGTGCTTTTGTAATGATTTTTCCCCATGTCCTTTCAGACAGATGTCACATAAATTTTAAAAGGCCTCTGTTATTAGAGAATGATGTTGTAGAATTGGTAGTAATGTTGCTGAAAACTCTTAAAGAAAAGTAAAGCTCAGCCCCTGCAAGGAAGTCTATGCAGAAACAGAAGTCTATCGGCATTGAGCTCCATACAGAATTAGAGGCATTTTTCCAGTAGACATCAAACACCGCAAGCCATTTGTGAAAATGATATTATGTCTAAATAAGAGTTAAAGAGCTTACACCTCTTTCTCTGGGCTCAGGTATCCTTCCATATTCTGTTTCTGCTTACAAGGAAAACAAAACCAAAAACGAAGAAACAAAGTCCCAAACTACAAGATAATGTGGCCCTATTTTACTCTTTGAAGAATTAATATAACATCTGTACTGCTTTGCTTGTTTAAACCTAGTGATAGCAAAATCAGAACAGAGACTGTTTTACACAAAGCATGCCATGGTATTTAAGTATAACTAAATAGATTAAAAACAAAAAACAAAACAACCACCATTTTCACTTGGTATTTTCTACTTCCTTTATCTCTTTTTGAACATTGAAGTAAAAGCCAAACCTTACTCCCAATAAATCTACTATCAGTAGCATAAATAATGTATTACCCTAAGCATATATTTGACAGAAAGATATAGAAATAATTATGAAATTTAATCTTCACTAAAAGAAACAGTAATGCACTCCTCACCGCTTCAATTTGTGATGACATTTCAGTTGAAAGCAAGGCAAAGTTAAACAACTGTTCATTTATCCAAACTCAGATATAGCAGGAAAAAGGACAAAAAGCCCCTGCACAAACACACAATTGCACAACTAGTTTGGAATTTTAGCAGACCACATAATTAATCTGCTTTTCTGGCATATCACTTCTCACACATTTCACTACTCTCCTCTACAAGGATGTGCAGCTTAGGTTAATGTATGCATACAGCTCTTTTTGTTTTATCAGAATTACTCAAAAATATATGCGTGATCTGATCATAAACCCTTTTATTTAATACTGGATCCCTCTTAATTGGAGAACTGAACTGTATATAGTAGTTCAAAAAAAAAAAGGTAAATGTGTAGGAATGGTTAGAAAATACAAAAAAAAAAAGCTGTTACCTGACAAAATTAATGCATTTTAGATGTGACTATTTAACTGCAAATGTAAGTGAGCTCCTTCCCAGAAGCGAATGCGTTACTTCTACCCAGCCTTTGTTTTGACAAAACATCAAGTCTTTAGAACATCTTAAAATTTAGGTTTAGGGTTTTTCTCCACCTCGATCAACAATTTTTAGAGAAAATACAGAAATCAGATGGGCTTCCAACTCATTACTTCTGAAAAAAATAGTAGTTCTAATTTTTACTGAAAACATTTATATTTCCCAGAAAAATTAAATATAACCAAGTATCTTTCTACAATGGGAAAAGTTTATATTGAATAATTTTACCTTCAGAGTTATGCGTAGTTTTCTTGTGTTTTCGACATAAAATCCTATAAACAAAGTAGTTGAAAACTGTCAAGTCAGTCAGGATTCACAGGTTATTTACTCATCTTTTAAATTTAAATGCCAGTACATTTTTCTCCCACTTGTAAGACTCACTGATATGCAAATCTTGCAGTGAAAATGTGCTTTTCTAGCACATCACTATAGTGAACGACAGGAGCATCATTAGAATTGTTTGCAATGTTTTTTTTTTTCTTTAGATTCCCAAGGTGTTTTTACAAAGAATGTGAAATATAAATACAAAAAGAAATATAAATAATAGTTACATGTAAATGCCTTGTGAGGGTTTCTCTCTTATCTGAGCTTTATCATGCAAAGCACAGTAGTAGTGATATGTCTTGTGACATGTTTTCACATCACAGCCAATGGTTGCTCCAGGACAATGGCACAGGGAGCACATCTGTGAAGAAAGAGAAAGCACAGTTCTTATTACTGCTGCTTTAACATTTCTGTATTTAAAAATAACATAGATACCACTCCTGGTATCAAAACTAATGGAGTTATGGGTGGGAATACTATTGCTCATATTGAGTAACATACTGTCTTTCTCCCACTCTTCCTGCTTTCCGGTGCTTTTCTTCATAAATTTTAAAAGCAAGGAGATGTTTGCTGCAATTATGCAACAGTACAATAATCACTGTACCTTAATTATCATTCAATGATGAAAGTAAGTAATTTACTTTTGTGGAATATGACATGCTTGAGGGAAGCAACATAGCTGTTCACCTAAATATCCTACCCCCAAGGACGGTCTCTTTGAGCCAGCCATTTCAGAAAAGTTGAAATCACAAACTGTACCTCGTTAATTCTGAATTGCATTATGAAGCTACGAGAGAAGAAGGACCTCCTCCTATTAGCAATGAACCTTGCAGAGTCAGAAATACTGACAATCTGCAAATCTATCTGAGCCTCAGCAGCTAACTTTCCCTCCCACATAACTGTTTCTTTAAATCATTTCCAAAGGACTGAATTCAGTGAAATATCTGTTAAATACAATGAATTTCTTTCAATTACATTAAATTTTGCTCTTCATACTTATATCGCAGAAAAGGTTAAATGGAATCTTGTCGCTCTACTCTTCTTTCCTAAGAACGAATCCTCCTCCTACTAGACTTGCCTTCTTATTTAGGATATACCAACTATAATGCTGCTAAACTGTTCACTGCCCTTCTCGCACTGTATTAGAAAAGGAAATACTGATATCACCATATTTTTCTCTACAGATATAATATTACCCCCAAATCTCAGCATTTCCCATCAAACTCCCCACCAAAGACTAGAGCTTCGTTTTTGTTTTTCCCTCCTGCCTTGAAAGATTACAATTCCAAACCCTTAAGCATAAATGTGCAATGCAAGATATTCCCTACATCTCTCTCTGTGAAATAAGTTTTCTGTCCATCACGTTATTTGACTCCCTAGCTTAGCCAAGTTCTTCTCATTAGTCTCAAATATCTCAAATAAATGTATCACTGAAGTTCTGCAGTACGGTATATGCGAAGTTTTACAAGGTGCAGAACAGATAAGATTCAAAACAAACAAACAAAAAAATCCATGCACAGCTAACAGAAATAACAATGATCTCAAGGCACTGTATTCCCAAACGTTTAAAATTAACAAGCTGTTGTTACTGGCCTATTAAAGTTTGAAACCACCAACTTTTCTCAGCCAGAAATTTACTACCATCAGAAATGTTCTACATATCAGCCATTATCACTTCGATGTACAGAATTTCAATTTTCAGTGCATACTTGGTTAGCAGCAGCACCTACTAAAGGAGAGAAGCTATGTAAAAATCTGTCAGCAGACAAATTTAGTACAACCTATCAGTGTAACTACTTAAGCTGGTACATAACACTGAAAGCTTTCTGAGCAGTGTGTTCCTACATAGGAGAACAAACCTAAATTAAGATCTAAAATTATCCTGTAAATTCCCTCTAAACAGGAAACATCTCAGGACCACGAATCTATTGAATTGTTCAGCTTTCTGCACAAAACCTGGATCCAGTTAAAGCTAACAACTGCAGCTAGTGAGCTCCAAGAATATAACTCTCTGTGGCATCAGTGAAAGAACATAAAAAAGACTTAGAAACACAAAGAAATAAACCACCAATGACAAACTTTTTGATACTTGGGTCTCAAATGGTTTTTGAAGGTTATTTATTTTTATTTGCCAACTGTAGTTCTGTTCAGCACCATCCTCGTTGCAAGTTCCTAATCACAAAGTGAATGACGTGCAAACAGTTTTTTCTTTATGCTTCAGGTAATCAGAGCCGATCAAGATTCACGTATGGAAAAAGATTCAAACAAAATACTGTACGAAATACTGGACTATTACTACATAATTGTAGTTATATAACTATATTTAGCGCTACTCTTAGTCCAAGAGCCAGTAAACACTTAATACAGTCACTGCTGCTCAGTTCTCACAAATTTGGTGGAGCGGTAACTTCTATTGTACTCACGTACCTCATAAGAGGTCTGTATTAGCAGAGCCCTCTATTAAATCAATATAAAAGGAAGTAATAAAAGTATCTTTGGTAGTTAAAGCCAGAGTTTGACAGCAAAGCCAAATACTGGTAAAGGCACAATATTACCTTTGCTAGGTCCTAGAATGTGGGGTTCATTCTGAAATCTAGCAGAAAGTAGTAAACAGAAATGACCGGATTAGAAACATCTAGGTAATATTGGATTTTTTTTTTATATGCAGTCCATCAAAAGGAATGACAGTTCAGTTTTCAACCAATTTTACTTCAACATCCACAAGTTCTCCGTTAGCTTAGAGCAAATGCAACACTTTTTTAAAAGACGACATGATTATACACTGAATGATTTCATAGTAAACTTCTTAGAAGAAAAGAAAGTATTGTCTTCCATTTTCAGGGGCCAAAAATAGAGACTTACCAGTTTAGTGCCTCTTTTTATCTCTTTCTGAATATCTTCAATAGAGAATCCACCAAGACTCTCATTATCAGTGTGCGAAGACACCAGTGCAGATGAAAACAGCTAAAACCATAAAAACAAAACTTATTTTAAGGGTGTAAGTAATAGAGAATACTTACATATTTGAAAACCAGAAACATTTCAAATAAGAGTGGTTAATCATTTGGGCCAACGTCACAACTGACTCAATTTTTCTTCTGGAAGTTCACTACAGCCATCTCCTTTTTCCTATGGGTTACTTACCATACATTTGTGATGTGCTGCCACCTTCTGGTTTTCTGACATCAATAATTGTCCACATTCATTATCTTTATTAGATCTACAAAAACCACACTTCCTTTGTCTTGAAGAGACTTTTTTCTGTCCAACTGAGCTTGTCATGATTTTAAGTGACCTCAGAACGCCACTTCAATCCTCTCAATGCTACAGAAACAAAAGGTGCAATCAACATGTTAACATCAACAAAAGGCAATTTAATTTACAGTTTTATAAATACAATATAGGTTACTTGAAAATGATCTCTCCCTCGTTATCTTTCTGTTTACACTACTACAATACACCCAAATAACCATGCACCCAGCAGAGGCAGTATCTTCACTAATCTTAATGAAATTGTATCAGCAAGCAGTATTAGCCTTTTAGGCAAAAAGTTTAAACGCTAATATAAAACTTAGAGAGGGGAACAGGAAGAATTACATGGAAAATATAGTAAGTACAGCAATCATTAGGACTCTGGGGGAAAATCTTACAGCACTGCTCTCATCCCATTGCTATAATAAATAATTATAGCAAAGCAACGTGTAGAAATTGCATGCAATACGTCGGCATGCAGTAAAATCCAAGCTACTGAACTTCTTCAAAACCAAAACCAAAGAAGAACCCAAGAGTCCAGCTTAGCATCCAGAATAAATTTTGCATTCAAAAGTTCATAAAGTAATACTGCAGATGAGTAACTACCCTTATGAGATGAAAAGATAAAACGTTACCATTTTAGGTATGACATAGATATGCCATGGCTAGTCAAACACCGTTATGAACAAAATTTTAGAAGGATCTATGACTAACATGAAAAGGTTTCCATTGCAGCAAGACCTATAGCTGATTTAACAATATCATACCAGTAGTAAGTATCTGAGAGCTGCTATTCTCATCTAAGAGAATTAATATTAAACTCAAAACGAATCACATACTTTTTAACAGGTTATCAGTAACACATTTCAAAATGTAACACCGAGGTCCCTAACCCAGTAATAAGACAGACACACTGGAAGTTCAAAGATTAAAATACCTAGCAAGCGTACATACTTCTTGGAGCAATATTGAGTAGTTTGTGTGTATTTGTTCCTACAGCTCTCAAAAAACGCTACACAAGCATAACCTAGTCTATATAACAAATACGGCCTTCTTCAAACAGATCTGTTTACAGCTTTTTACTTTAGAGATTTGAGCCTTACTGTCACTCAGAACTGACCTCAGCTGCAATAAAAATAGCCTCCTCTACCTTTGTGTACAGTAGACTCTCATCTAAATTAGAAAAGCCTCCGTAAAGTTTGATATTTCTTTTGAAAAGCAGAGGTGCACTACATCTGGGCTGCATTACAACGGCTATCCGCGTGAAAATGCATGACCATTTTTTGAAGTTTGCCAAGTCAAACCTGCCTGCCTCTAAGCACAGTCAGATTCTCAAAGTACTAATATCACTATTTTTATAACAGAAAGCAGAGTAACGTTAAGCTTCTGCTGACACATGCTTTCATTAGCAACCATCCTTTTAAATTCTCACTACTGTTTTCATAGATTTTCACAGACTGAATTTTTAAGTGTTTGTCTTGCCATATTAACTACAAAATTCATACATCAAAAGGTGTCTGTCCTATATCTATTGCCTTTGCTTTATCAACAGCTTCATTCACTTTCTTTTGTCAACTCAAAGCAATTTACTAGCTGATGACGCATACTCATAAGAAGAATGCATAGATTTCAGATCTTGCTGATTTGCACAAAAAATGTGCCAATCTGGATAAACTAGTCACACCCTTTTGCAGTGGCAATAGAGAGTCCTTAAGTATTAAACACAAAAGAATTACTCTACTGTATTCTTCTAAAGAAGAAACAAAATAAGACAACTCTGTAATCCCTTTTTGAGTAAAAGGAAGGAATGATTTTAGAAGGAAGGAAACAGAATTTCCAATGTTCATTTTTAAAAACTTAAAAAAAAAATTGGAAATAAGAAAAAGATCTATAAAAGAACAGTAGGAAAGAACATCAAAAAAAGATTTCTTGTTTTCAGATATTCAATAGCATAAATCACAACAACATAAATCACACAGTGATGGGTTAGAAATACATTAACACATGATTTAAAATTCAGTAAGATCTGTGATATAAATAGTGTGATACATACACATATACACACACTCCCTCACTCATTTAGGTCCACCTGTATTAACAGTGCATTCCTTCCATAAACTATTTCTGTTTTACAGTCAGATTATATTATCACTAACTATTTTGACAGCAATTATAATAGTTCTTAAAGGGAAGATTAGGGATTTCCTTGAACATATATGTACAGCTTCTACTAACTTAACAGGAACCTTTTCCCATAATAAGAATTACTGGATGTGGCTGTTCCAGACTTTTGTGGCTACTATAAAGATAGCTATCCTTCAATTTAACTAGCAAATTCGTATTTTATAAAATGTAAATAATTTATAAAACACATAAACATTTAAGAAGTTCCTCACTGCATCTTTAAATTATAAAAATAGTAACTTTGCAAGAAACAAGATTGTAAAGGATCTTATCATAGTTGACTGCAGTCAACTGCCTTCAGCCTCATGCCTTACAGTGCACTTGAATAGACACATGAGAAAGTACATCGTTATAGCAATACCTGAACCTGACATAACCTCACTTCTTGAAGTACTTTTGCACAATTAGATTTTAAGGCTCATATTAAAGTTAAAAATAATGCTAGTATTTACTTGATGATGGATGGATGTTGATTTTATAATGAAAAAATGAAATTAGCAAAAATTGTTTTGAAAGAATTATTCAGTTATAAATAATTTAGCATTTGAAAAATATTCAAAATATAAACAGATCAAAACCCACTAAAGTAGGCCAGAAAGGAAACACACATTCTTCTCAGTACGTTATTTACTCTGAAAGCATTTTAAAAGGATATCTAAAAGTTTTCTTTCCAATACTGTTCTTTGCATTTATCTTTTCTGTATTACGAGGTATTAACACTATTTGTACATTTCTAAAGATTGCAACAAAAATTAAGTATCAGAAAACATTTCAGAAGCATTTTATTCATAGACCTATCTCTAAACTGTTTGTTTTCTCATAAATGTCAGAAAGCACTGTTCTGACATAACTGGGATCACCTTTCTTTGTGCTGAAATGCATGTTTTACCCTGTCCCTTTAAAAATACCTGTTTTCCGAGAAAGATGAACGAAGGTACGCAGCTGTATCACAGACCCAGAACTGTGACTGCAAACGCTCAAAATCTTGTTTTCATTTCTAGAGTAAAATAATCTAAGAGCAACTAATCCAGTTTGCTAAGTATCAAGCTACATTTCACAGGAACGAGGAAAATAGTGCAACTTAAAAACAAGTTAATATTTCTGTTTTCCGTGTTTAAAAAGATAATCAATAAGTGAGATTTTTAAAACAGTATTTAAATACACTCTTGGCAGAAATTTTGCATATCAGCTTCGTGAGAAAAAAGTTTTGTAGACTGGTTCACTGAAACGGAGGTACTATGGAATCACTCACTAGAAAGCTTAGGCATTATCTCTACCAAAATTAAACGTGTGCTACAAAACAGGTATCTTAATACATCTAAATACATCTTCCATGTGCATGGTCTAGAAACGAGAGGTTACCTCTATCCTAAAATAAGAGAAGAAGATACTCAATTAGTGATTTTTCACTCAAAATGTTTGGTTCATTTGCATTTATATTTCTTAACGTCCACTAAAGGTATTCAATATGGTGCTTTTCCTAATAACGCCTTTATTTTACCTTAAAAGAAGTATGTTTTACTGTACTTACATTTATTTTACTGTATATTGGTTTTACTGAGTACTAGGCAACAAATTTTAGAAGTACAAAGGAAAAGCGCAAGTGCAAGAATCTCAGGCAAAGAAGGACGCTTCTTAGCATAAGAGACGTTGTTCAGCACCAAGGAAGGGAAAGTAACCTGGATTCTAATTTCTGTTTATCACTTGAATATGTTTCAAGAGCTACAGTTTGTTTATAGAAGTCAAGCCCAAGTTTGTACTTCCAACAAAGGACAGTGTTCTAAATGCTATACTTTCTGACTTAAGGTTTCTTTTGATGTGTGGCCTATATGACTACAGAATTATATTTAAAAAATTTAGGATTTAAATTTTCATGTCAAGAAAATCTCAGACATCCAAATAAAACCCCCAAGAGAAATATACAAACTTACAAAAAAACAAAAAGACAAGCACAAAGTGGTTTGGACACTGACAGGAAAACCTACAGAAAATACTTACAGAGATATTTTTCAAGATGACTAGAGATTGCAGATTCCCAGTTCAAGAAACTTACAAGTGCTTTATACTCCCTAGGGTCTATCACCTATTTTTGTGGACGTTATTTTGGGGTAGAGGGGTGAGGCTAGGGAAAAGGAACCGAGATCATGGAGATGTCTGTAGCTGAGAAGCCAAAGTGACAAGTCCCACGGAAATCTTAGCCAAGAGTCACTTTCAGTATCCTAAAGTCACTATAAAAGCGGGATGGGGGGGGTTTCCATACAACTTCCCTGGAAAAAGGGAACCAAAGGGGGTGGGGGTTGAAACAACCCTGGAAAGTCTAAACAATAGAGTAGGTAACTGAAAATTACACAAAAACAGCCTGAGGTTAGGAAGATCTCGCAGACGGCACAGACCGATCTTCAAGAAAGTTTACCTACTCCCACGGGGAGCGAGAGATGATCCGATAAAGGCATCTGCGATGCTCACCTCCCCGGGGTGGGGGGGGGATCAATGAGGCACGGCGCCGCTTTGGGGAGAGGCTGCCGCGATTTCCCTCGCAGGAAGCCGGGTAGGGGCCCGCCGCAGCACCGGCGGGGCCTAACCCCCTCCGCCCACGGAAGGCCTACCCACGGGGGCTCGGTGGCACCGGAGCCTCCCCGGGGGGGGGGGCGGTCCCCCCTCTTCCTCGTTATGTTTTGGGGGAAACAGGACTCGCAGACAAGGGGGGGCGGATCCTTCAGAGAAGGAGGGAGCGGGCCGAGGCGGGCGGAGCGAGCTGCTGCCCGCCGCCCGCGGGGAGGCGGGTAACGGCACCGGGGGGGGCGGGGACCCCCTGAAGAGGCAGCGCGGGGCGCCGGGACCCTCCCGGGGGCGGGCGGCTCGGCTCGGCTCGGCCCGGCCCGGCGCGGGGAGCAGCGGCGGCCGCCGGCAGCGGGAGGTCAGGGCGCGCGGCCCGGCCGGAGGGCGGCGGGGGGCGAGCGGGCCGGGGAGCCGTGCCTACCCCGGGCGCGCGGCAAAGAGGCGGCTGGGCACTCGGTCGGTCACTCAGTCACTCACCCGTGCAGGCAGACGGGCAGGCGGGCGGGCGGGGAGAGGAGCAGCTCGGGGACACCCCCACCCCCCGTCACTGCCGGTCGCTCACGGCCGTTCGCCCGCCGGGACCTTCCCTTTCATTCGGGGCAGGGGACGCTGCGCCGCCGCCGCCGCCGCCGCCGCCGCCGCCGAGCGCAAGCACGCACGCACGCACGAGCGGACGCACGCACGCACGGGCCGACGCACGCACGCACGCACTCACGGCGCGCTCGGGCCGCGACGTCGCGACGCTGCGGGGCGGCGCCCGATTGGCGCGCGAGGCGGCGCGGCGGGAGCACGCCGGGCCCTGCGACCTTCTGCGCACGCGCGCCCCCTCCCTTTTTTTTCCGCGAGGCCGTGAGGCGAGGGGAGCGGGGAAACGGAAGAAGGCGGAGCGGGGCGATTCTGCGCGTGCGCAGCACTCTCCCGCAGCCGTTGGACGGCGGGGGGCGGGGGGCGCTGAGGCTGCGCAGAGCCCCAGGCGCGCGGCGAGGCGCCGGCGCAGTCTCATGGAGCGGCGGCGGCGCGCTGAGGAGGGCTGGCGCATGCGCGCGGCTCTCCGGCGCTCAGAGACCGCCATGGGGCGGTGGGCTCGACGGCAGCCGGCGCTGCCTCAGAGGCGGCCGCGGGCCGCTTGCCGGCTCGGCCCGGCTCCTGGGGAGGGAGCGGGAGGAGTTACGGTTCCCCTGGCCGCCCAGCTGCGAGCCCACACTGGCCAGCTGCGGCTTCTTGGTCAGAGCCCCTACGGGAGGACTTTGGGCCACCAAAGAATGGCCTGGCTGGGCTAAGCGTTGTGCTGAGGCAGCAGAGCAAGGCCTCAGCCAGAAGGCTTAGGGATGAGGTGGGAAAGCGCATTAACCAGTAATTGGCCAATAATTGCGTTTGGGAAAGGAGGGAGGGTTGTTGGCTAGGCTAGAGCACTTTCCTAAGAAAGAGTAGGACTGAAATGAGAGAACTGAGCAGGACAACGGGAGGTAAGTGAGGCGAGCGTGGAAAGAAGCTGAGGTACAGACAAGCCTCAGCGACCTGAACAAATCCCCGTGGGATGCTCCATATTAAAAACAGTCTCAACTGAAACAGAAAATTGTCACTGCACTGGCTGCTTCCACAATAACTCTAATCATATGCCTTTTCCCTACCTCTTACCAATACTATATAGCAGGGAGAGCTAAGCATCATTTTGATCCTAGCTTCCCAGTTAGGTTCATGCCTACACATATCCTGCTCTCAGAGGATCCTTAGGAAAGGTGGGGTGAAGGAAGAGTTGTGTGGCGACATCCATCCCTTTGCTGTCAGCCCAGAGAACTCTCAGGACTCTTCTCTCTTGATAGCTGCAGCAGTAAAATCATTCAAAACACTTACAGAAAATGGGCTGTCACTTTGAACTGATACAAGTTAAAAAAAAAAAAAAAGTCAACAGTAAGAGTTATCTGAGCTGTAGGCATACACTACTACTTAGGAGATACACGCTATATACATGTGCGTATGTTACACACAGCATGATTCTGACAGTGAAGATGCATGAATCATGTCAGCAATAACTTCTGCATTGAGAAAAACTATTGCAGACAATGTCAGCAAAAGTGCTTTATGTGATATGTTTTCTCTGCAGAGTAGTGGTGATTTTTAAAATACTGACATTGTGCTCATTGTTAAGAGCAACGCTGCATCTGCAGTAAGAACGTCTTCCTTGTATAAGAATAAATCAAACTGATTAAGCACTTTTACTGTGGCTAAAACATTTGTATATTTTTTTTTTGAAATCAAAACTAAAAACTATTAAATGTAATTGTTGCGATAACTAAATAGAAAGAAAAATGTGAGGCAAGAACCAGATTCCAGGAGATTGTAGATCCTTCCCAAAACACAGTAAGAAACAACAATAATACTTTTATTCATGAAGTGGTCATTATGCAGTAGTGTTCAGCCAACCTGCATTACACCATGGTGAGAGACTCAAATACTTAAACATTTTAATATTTAATCTGCTGCCATTTTACATCGTTATCCATAGAAGATTAACACCCCTGTCATTACAGAAGATTTGCAAGCTTGTTATTTTGTACTTTGTTAATAAGTTTTCATTGAGTTCCAGAAACTATTTACACTGCATGTCTTCAGAACAGCCTTTCCTTTCTCTTTGGTACTGATTTTTAACCTTGTTAGTGGATGTTCAGCGAGTATCGGCTATTGGAGAAAACAAGCAAACAAACCACAAAGACAACTGCTTTGTTTTTTTGGCTGAAAATACATTTTCTTTTGCGATCATGCTTTCCACACCAATAATTTTTGTCCCTCTGGCATTCTTTTTGTCCTCCTTTGGCATAAGGAGTTTTAAAGGGTAAAATTTAAAAAATACACAATAAAGATAACTGTGATTATGGTTTTATTTGGCTCCTGTGTGAATATATGCTATGCAGCATGTTGCTGTATAGCCCAGGCACCTGCAGAGCTCAGCAGAAAAAGCCTTCTGTGGAGGACCCTACTGATTTCATGCTCCAGTAAAAGGCTGAGAACCAAAGGTGTGGAATACATGATGGACGGGGAGGCAACGTTTTTTATGCATTATAAGATACTGATGTTTAGTCCTATGTTATTTCTGGTTTTCCAAGCACTAATGTATTTTCTTTTCTTCCTAGAGGAACTTAAAATTAACATAACCAGTTGCTTTATTCTCTTACAGCAAAGCGTTTAAGAGCACTCTAGGGATGCTATACCTCACATGAATACTGAATTCTGACATACTTAAGTTTCACTGAGAAGCTCAGCAAGGAAAACGAATTAATGAGTTTTGGAAACAGCATATCCAGCTGACTTAATGTTTGATCACTGTAAATTTTTACAGCCAGAGATTCCATGAGAAATAGTCACATGCTGCAGTATTAGAGTTTTGTTTCTAATTACTGGTGCCTGGTTTTGGCCAGCCAATTGATTGCAGTGGCCAAATGACAACATAAGGAGATTCTAACTTTATGTTAAAATATTTTACTCTGTTGGCAAGGAGCCCAGCAGGCATTAACAACTACAGGAGCGTGCAGGACTTCTTAGTGCCTTGTGTTTGGCAAGCTCATCACCCACAAACTCAATTATTTACTTTCTTCTATTTCAAGAAAACAAGAGATGTCATAATCAAGAATCTAAAAAGACTGAAATTACAAAATAGAGCTTGTCATGTGTTCACAGATACAGCATTAATAAGTTGCCTTAGAGAGCTCAGACTTGCATAGAAACCATTCATCTTTCATCACTGACATGATCAGTTTTTTCAGTTTTCTATAGCCCAGCTGTAGTAGAGTACATTTTACAGTGACTTCACTGTGTGCAGCTAAATTTTAGTTTAAGTTATAGGAAATAAAACCTCAATTATTTCCCACAGAGCTATGCCTGATTAAAACAAAAACAAACAAACAAAAAAACCAAACATTGTATAAGCTTTGTAAGAATATACCAGAGGGGCTATTTAAGAAAAGTCATTTTACAATCAGGTTGAATCCTCAGGAAAAAAAAAAAAAAAAAAGTCTCTTGAGCACTTCCTCTACATGTTTTAAGTACCGTTCCAACAAGCACAGTAAGTCAAATCTTACCCCTTTCTGCAGTATAGTTTTATGTACAGGATGTAATTGACGTTAAACAAGATGAGATCCATATAATCTCTTCAAGGCTGGCAGCTTCCAAGAGCGCAGCCACACAGCTCAACCAAAACTCCAGCTACTTGCTCCAACAACTCTCATATTCTTAGTAATTGGACAATGCTTTGATCCTCATTCACAAAGGCAGTGTGTTTACAGGGTGAGATTTCAAGACAAACACTACCAACTTTGCTTTCAGGATATCCACAAAAAGCTGATCACAAGAGTTCAGGACAGAAATGAAGATAAAACAGGAAGAATGATAATGAACAGAGGATGGCCTGATAAAAGAGCCTAGTGAATTACTTAGCCTTCTTGCAGATACCCCCACTTCTAGCTTAGCAAGAAAAAAAAGTTCCTATGATTTTATTAAAGGACATTCAAATGTAATTTTAAAATGATAATAAGTAATGTTGACCATACAGCCTAGTTTGTATGCTAACGTGGACATCAAAGGCCTGTTGCAAAGGAAAGTGTGTCCACCAGGCTTTAGGATCTACCACAAAACACCACAGGCAGGCAAGTCTTCATTGTTTTCTGTGCTTTTAATGTAAAACAGCAACTCATTTTAAAGCTTTAGAATAATTCTCTGCCAGTATGCATTAGATACTTAATTGCATTTGCTTGCTTTTGTACAAGATTGTTAATCTTACACTCTTTTTATTCTCAAACAGATATAGAAGTTTGAGTCTTTAAACCTAAACTGAAACAAAACAAGCCCGCATAAATCTCCTTGAAAAGAACAAATGTTGCCAATAGTGACTGAAGCCTGAATTATTTTACCACTGATTATTTTAGCATAAAGAAACATATAAGGTACTGCAGTCACAATCCTGAACTAGCTCCTTTCATCTTCCAGGATTACAGAATACGGATGTTCCTTACTTAATTCACATTAACTGAGTTAAAAGCACACTGCTGCAGACAACGCTTCGGTACAGCGGCATGTTAGTTCTGTGTGCACTAAGGTATGTATCCGTAAGGATAATACTTTAGTGTTCACTCACCTTAATATATGTATTTTCTGTGTGACACATGGCTACTGTTCTCCTGTTACGCTGGGACAAAACAATAGCAATTATTCTGTTAGTATAGAAATAGGTGCTTTCCAGTGACCTATGCCTATTTTTGTATTTCTGTAGGGACGTAAAAAAAGTTTATATTTTGAGCTTTCACATTATTTGTGCCATACCCATAAATAAGATCTCATGCTACAAATCACTGTCAAACATCTCCGCAAGATGAGTGTCACCTTATTTGCTTCTTTATCCTGTCCACGTAGGCAGCAAAGGCTTAAATGCAGAGAAAGCAGCAGCTCCTGCCCTTATACAGTACATAGCATAGAAGTGTTGTGACATTTTCTAGGGCCTCTAGCTGCTACTGTTATACAAGTATTTAAGAGTTAACGTCTCCAGATGCATGGACAGAAACTTACCTATCAATTACAGTTATAAAACACCCAATTCACCTCATTTAAAGACACCAGAGTCGTTTTTTAGATTTCTTATCTGCATTATGGTGTCTCGTGGAGTTACTGTACTGTAACTACTACTGAGTTGGTCTTGCTCCCATAGAATTCACAAACTGATTTTTAAAAGGAGACGAACATTACAAACTAGTTACGTTCTAATGAAAAAAGACAGAATGCCAACAAGAAATAAGGGTCTTACATCATTTATGAGATGTGAAATAATAAATAATTGTTCAGATTCTTCTTTTTGACATGCAGAGAACTGCATGAATATGAAGGCCCTCAGTAGTAATATCAAGAGCACTAGATTTTGTAGAGTTTTAATTCTAAAATGTAATGAACAATTTTAAACAAAATAAATGTGAAGAGCATTAATACAAGTCGTACTTCTTTTGATTTATGAGGCAGTTAATTCACACTGCACTCTTGTTTTAAATACACAACAGATGTTTGTGGTTACAATCATTAACTGGAACATGCAAGCTGTTGGGGCTAGAGGTGAGATAAACTTCAAGATTAGTGAAGGACAGCTACATTTTAGAACTATTTGGATTCTAGTATTTTAACTAACATTTTCCATGTTATACTAGCATGGAAATAGCTAATGATACTGTCATTTAAATCACCCTTCTTAGGTTTCTGAATTAAACCAGTTGAATTCACTGGATGGTTCTTGGAACTATGGTCAGAGCTATTGTTCCAAGCCATCCGTGGCTTAAGGAAAACATCTTCTCCTCATTTTACATTCAATATGCTGTGAAGACCATCAGCGCTTCCTTAAAAATAAACAAGCATATCTGAGGCTGCAGACCTCACTTTCACACCTAGAAGAATATTTCACTGCTATGGATTTAATACACTCTGGTGTTTTTTGAAGTGCTAAAACTGTCCAAAATAGGTTCTTTATAGAGAGACCATAAAGATACTTTAGACCAGCAGTTCCCAACTTTCTGGATCAATACAGTTTGGCTCTTGCTATGTTAGGGATCATCATCAAACTGGTAACTGACAACACGGGCTTGCGAGTACCTGCAATGTTTGAACACCATCCTCTGGGAATACCTGCATTAGGCCAGGAAAACAGCAAAATTGATGTAAAACCTTATTATTAGAATGACATTCAGCGTTAGACATTCAGGAATTAGTGAACACAAAGTGGTGGTCAAGCTTCTTCAAAGTAGATATTCGGTCTGCAAGATTCAGGACTTGCATCTTGCATATCCTCAGCTAATGTCTTTTATCACAAAGAATTTACATTCCAATCCTTCTAACTCCCAAAGAAAGTGCAGCTGCATGATCATCTGTATCTTTATTAACTCTGTCTGTGGATAAAGTTTTTAATGTTCGACCAGATCAGCAAGCTGATCTGACTCACTTCAGAACAGCGCTAGTGCCAGCCAGGGAAAGACAGAAACGTGTTGCTAGGGAGCAGACTATCTCAGTGGCAGCACAGTCCTAGATGGATTTGAGCCAGCTGTGGGGAAGGCAGTTTTTAGGCTATTTTTTAAACTACGATAGGACGCTTTTGGTTTACAGCCCCGGTCAGTCTGTCGCTTGGAAACCCACCTGGCCATACCAGGTAGCTTTCCGAGAGCCTCAAGCTCTGCCTTTGAGAAAGGTGACATGCCTGGTTATTCAGAAAGTCTCGCTGATCAGCAAACTGCTATCTATCACACAACAATGGGATAGGACTGACTTGTTGCCAGATCTTGTCATAGACCCTGCCGGCCTCCAGCTTAGCCCATGTAAATCACCCCGCACAGCTCTCAATTACTTTACACTCCAGCAACAGTGTCGTTTGAATGGTGCATACCAGCTAGACAGAAAAGCTCTAAACAAAACATACACACTGCCATTGTGTTTTATTGCAACATCTATGGTTTTCTGAACTGAAATTCTGGACTTTCCAGCAAGTTACATCAACAGTAAACCATAAAGACTATGTGGCAGTGCTAAAACACACGGCCAGCAGCACAGAAGTATCTAAATATTGTCCAAAGTGCTTTCCCATTTTCAGTGATACTTAAGAAGACCAATAATATGCGTTGCTTTTGTATTCTTCTGTCCATCTTCTATCGTTTTAGAGAAGATAAAATTTAGTTATCACAGGAACTACTGCCTGGCAGGAACCCAGCCCTCTGACAGAGGTACAGCAGAGGCCTGTAACAATAAGAATATCTGTGTGTGTGGGCTAACACTTATCAGGATTTACAGTTGGTATCAAACACTTCTTGCCAAACGGTTTTTAGCTCATCACCTCAAAAGGAACACTACACTGCAGTTCTCACAACCTATTAAATTCAAGTTTAAAAAAAATGAAAAGCAATTCTCAATGCAAATAAACTGTGAACTATATTTGAAAAGCAATGTATCAATTACAAGTTGTATTTTATGATCTTTCTTCTAGTAGTAACTATCACACTAACAATATGACATGTGGGACACTGGGCATATTCAAACTTGATCCTCTAGCCTAAGGACTGCATTAAGCTTTAATACGACTATAAAGTCATTACCTCGAGAACCATTTAAAACTGTTTCATTTGACACGAATCAAAGATGGACACTATTTTAAAGACTCGCAGAGTAGATTCTCTGCTAGTGTATACTGCCATACTTCCGTGGACTGAACCTGACTATGAATTCTCATGAATTCCCCGGAAGTATGAAGAACCTCTGTTTATTAGATTAAGTACAATGCTGGACATTTCACTTCAAAAGAGTAAGCCTTACCTCAAACACAATAAAAATGTAACAAACTGTAATAATGCCAAATATGTTTATCTCACCTTATTTATGTAGGCTAATTTGATGACATCCTCTACACAACAAACAGCTGGAAGTAAAGCCACTGAAGCATTCAAACAACCAAGCAACGCCCCGTCCCTCCTCCCCCAAGCAGGTTTTAAATAAAGTTAGGTTATAAACTTGTTTCAGGTTGCTCCTTCCAGAATAGGCAAGAACATGTACACTGGAAAAAAATCTGCATGTGGTAACAAGGACCCCAAGGACCGAAATCAGCAAACGGCCAAGTTAGGGAGGCAAGTTAGATAGCTTTTCTGCAGGGGGAGGGGAGGAGGAGGCGGCGTCAGGGAGGAGATTTGTTTTCGTTTGTTTTATCTTCAAGTCAAATGGGCTTCTAAATCATCGACACAGAGACACGAATGCACATCTGACTGCGCGTTTGGGAGGCAGAGGCAAAAGGAGATGGGCAGCAAGGATGCTCCCAGCCAGGAACAAACACAGTTTTGCTTTACAAAAGAGATGAATACCGAGTTGTACAGAGCTCAGCTCTCCACACAGCAGCACGCAAAAGACAAGCCTCAAACACAGGACAGGACAAAGGCCAAAGAAAGCTGCTTCAGCCTCTGAGCAGGGCACCTCTGCTTGAAATATCCCAAGCCATTCTGCAGTCTCCCCTCCTGCAACCACTTACCCAGCTCAGACTTGACCATAGTACAGCTGTGACAGAGAGAGAGGAAAAAAAAAAAAAAAAGTAATTTAAAAAAAGTTTGAACCTGTGCAGTTCATGTTACTTTCTTGAACCAGTTTTTGGTTCTCGCAATCTGACTCTTCTCAGTTGTTTTACAAGTTGGGACCCTTCTTTCCTCCTCCACCTCCCCCCCTCCATACCATCTCTTTATAGGGTAGTTTGGTCCTACAGCTTCTTATAACTGGATTTTTTTTTTTTGATGCTAGCCATTGTTTAATTACTACTTTGAAGTCAATTTACCAGCAAAAAAATCCTAGTGTAAGGTAGCTTTTTGCATCCCCACCAAGCTATTCAGCAGGGCATTCATCCAGGATACAAAACTGGGTGGAAGCTTTAGGAGCTGAATGGATCACTCCAGTAGAGATGTAATTTCCATGAAATTCCTCCATGAAAATCCACTCACTTCTCTCAGATCTGACAGGCAGGCAAAGACTAGCCAATACCTTTGAACTTACTTTTTTAGATGTACTCCACCCCTTTCCCCCTCCCCCCCACAACGCAAATATGAATTGCTGGGGCTCAGAGTGCCCTGGTGGATTTTAAAACAACTCTTCCCAGGGCACAAAAGGGGGGGAAGAGAAAAAAAAAAAAGGCAAAGGCTATCTTCCCAGTTCAAACGCATGAAGTCCTTGATGACTAAACTTGGGCTGGTTACAGAAATTAGCCCAAAAGCTATCTGCTTGCAAGTTCATCCTGTTACAGGGAATTCAACAGAGCAGTCACCTCAAAAAATAAAAAATATCACACAGTACCAGAAGGCGCCTGTCTCACCACATGCCTTCAGGAAGGCAGCACACAGGAAAATGCTGCCTCAGTCAGAAAACAAAACCAAAAAACATCACCAAACTTTGAAAAAACAACTTTGCTTTTTAAGTTATGTATCAAAAACTGGCAATGTACAATCTACCAAACACGGTATTTCATGTCACTGGGCATAGGCAGAAGCTACGCTCCTACCCAAAACATGGATGAGCCTAATACTGGAGCCTAGGGTGTTTTTGTTGTCAGCTTTATGACAAGGAAAAGTTACTGCCTGGATGCTTTAAATTAACTCAATGTTTAAATCAAATGCATTTCATATAAGGTACTTTATAGCAAATTTAAAAAAAAAACAACAAAATCTATGGTTTGCTACACATAGCTAAAAGACTGACAGAAACTCATCAAAGCAAACGAAGCCTGCCCACCAGCTCCCCTCAGTTCCCTAACAAACGACGTGCTTTACAAACCCCAAGCAACATTCACCGGGCCATTCCCGCCGCTGAAGCAGACCTCGTGGAAAAGCCCCAAAACCGGCAACGCCATCACCACCGCCGCCCCCCTACCAGCGACCCCCACTCCGGGCGGCCCCTGAGGCGGCCGCCTCCATTTTGAGCCGCCCCGGCCGGGGCGGGGGTGGGGGCGCAGCACCCCCTGCTGGGCGCCCGCGGGGCTGCCCCGGCCGTTGGCGCCGGCCCTAACGGCCGCCGCCGTAATGGCCGCCAGGCCTCCCAGGCAGGGCGGACAGCGAGGAGGCGTCAGCCCCTCGGCGAGGGGCGCCTGCCCATGTTCGGTTATCGCACTGCTTTTAATGAGAATATGTAATGTCAGTTAGTCGCACCAAACTGCTGCGCGCCAAAACCCAAAGCTTTTAACAAGATACTGCTTCCCGGTTACACCTAGGTTAAGAATAAAAAAGTTCTACGTTTCATTCAACCAAAAAGGGTTTTAAAGGTAAAAACCTAAATTTAATGGCAAACATGGTTGCCTTTTTTTTTTTTTTCAACTGTAACTAAGAAGGATTCTTTCCATATTTTTAATTTTAGAAAACATCTACCCTGAAGTCATCAAACGTATCACTTGGTGGTTCGGCCAAAAAGGTTGCCTAAGTATTCCTAAGTATTTCCTAAGTATTTCTAAAGCTTTACTATTCCTAACATGTAAGACCTTTTCAGCATTTAGTTCACATTTAATGCTTTCTGATTCGCTCTTTATTTTCCTGTTTCTGAGTCATAACACATATTCCCCTTTTCTGTGGAAGCCCTATTTCCAAGCTTTATGTCGCTGTTTCAACTTCTTAAAAGTCCTGTTGCAAATCTTCGTTCTTTGGGTTTAAATTAAGAGTTTCTTTGCTTGCCTGGGGCGACTCTTCATTTAATCTTCTTAACGTTTGCTGATTTTTCCACCTAAGTCTTCTTTTAAGCCCTGACGCTGAAGACCTTTTTTTAAAGCTTGCCCTTTGGCTCTGCTTTAACTGGAGAGTTTTGCAGCCGGCTTCGTTCCTGGAACGGAGCAGTTCTCGCTGCCTCTAAGCTGGTACGGCTCGTGTTGAGTTCCCCTAGCGCTGCGCTCCACGAGCGCAGATGAAGTTTCAGAGAAACTCCTTCCAAACGGTCCTTGTGCATTTCTTGTTGCAAAGCTGCTCATTCCCCTCCGTTCCAGGCACAATGACCCTCTGTTTCCTTTCAGCTTTCTTCAGTTCCAACATCTAAATTACCAGCCCCGCAGCAGGCAGAATCCCCTTCTGCTTCCTCCTTTGAAATGTTTATCTTTGCATCTACCAACTTAGGTTCATGTTCTTAAACAATGAGTTTGCAAAAACATTCATGCCTTTTGAGCCTTTTTTCTTCTTGGCGTTTTGTAATTGCCCTATTGTAGATTTTTTTTCCCCACTCTCTTTGCTCTCTCTGAAGCCAATTTTTCAGACATCAGTGATTCAGATTGATTGGCCTAACTAAAAAAAGTTCTGTGCACTGAAATTAGGAGAAAGTGACTCCTCCTCCCAGTGCTTGCTCTCCATTCCTAGAGTTTGTTTCCTGTCAAAGGAGAAAAAAAAAATCAGTTGTTAAAACCGTATACTTAAACTTTGACATGAACGCTAAGTATTTTTGTTGTAAAAAGACTTAACGGCTTTTAATACGCTTCTTCCGGTTAGCAGTTCCCATGTAAGGTTGTAGTGGGAAACACACACCAAGGTGGGTTTATTCAGTATAAGTAAGGGTATTAGCAAAGTTACAGCTAAATACGCTACCCAGGAGCTGGACTGTATTTTAGCTGATGGTATGATAGTAACTTCGTTTGTTGGAAGAAGCATTTTAGAGCTATAGTTTTTAAAACCAAGCAAATGTGTGTAGCTCATGTATGAAGCCAATCCTGTTTTTTACATTAAGTAGGTTTTATAGGACCTGTCTTTGAAAAAAGTAAAGTTTATGGAACAAGGACTACAAACCGTATTTATTGTAACCTGCCTTCTTTGTTTAATCACATCACCACTCAAACGCTTCAAAGGTACTTACTTTGTGTTAACATTTGCACTGGGATCTTGAATATGTGAAACACTGCTGCGCTTTAGGTCCTAGGTGTTATTTAAGAACTGTGGAGGTGTCAGACCTTATTATGGTGAATTACTACAAAGCTATACATAGTATAGACAGGCAGTATATACACTGCCTCTGGTAACCTTGACAATTGCCCTTGAATCCTGACCTACAGGATTCCAGATATTCCAGCCGTAGTCTATTCTTTGCACGCAAACTGGGCAGAGACACAATTACGCAGAATCACGTAAGTTTTGTGAGAGGGACAAACTTCAGTAGGAACTTAATGGTATCTCCAAATACATATCACTAAAAACTAAATCAGGATTTGAATCAAAATCTCTGGAGGTGAAAAATTTAGAGTGGCCCACTACGCTGTGCACTCAGAAGTATTTGTTCAGGTATATGTCATTGCACCGTAATTACTGAACTGAGAAGATGAAGCTCAGTTTACTTTGCTTTTATAAAAGTTACAGTTGTATCTGGATTTACATTAAAATGCCGTAAGGAAACAGCATGAGGTGAAATATATTGAAAAAAAGGATTATGGTAAAAGTTTGGCTATCCTTAGCATTGCAGAGCCTAAGTATCATTTAGAATTTTATGAGTAGAAATATAAACTGAGTATGAACAAGATCCCCTCTGATGCAGAGGTTACATTTGTGGGTGAAGAAAGGCAATTCCTAAATGATAATGAAAGCATTAATATTTCACTTAACCAAAATCAAACAACCGGACAGTAATGAGTTCAGAGATGCTTTATTTTATGCCACAGAGGACTGGAATATAGTCTGAGCAAAAATAAATTGAAATACAACCACTCCAGGAAGGATATATTCTAGCTTGACTTCCACACACACTTCTCACTGATGTTAGAGGAATATCAGCGTAATGTGAAGGAAGTTTAAAGTCCTAAATTTCTGTCCTGGTTGACTGAGCGTTAATAATTATGGAAACTGTCTTCCTCCTCTGTATGATTTTCATCTTCCTGATGAAAGCTTTGAATCATTCCAACTATGTATCCCAAAAATCAGCTCCAGACTTCGGAAACTTAGGATTTCTGACCACATTACCAATGAATACAAAGAGCCACGACACATTTGTTTCATAATGAAAGTTTACTGACTTCCAGTACAGCAAATAAACAAACTAAAAGCAAACAACAGATTTGCATTTGATTAACACTGTGCGGTGCAATTTTCAAATGCACTGAGGATGCAGTATCCCGTAAGGAAAAGGAGTACTTCTAAATGCTCCCCTGCTTCTTGGCTGAACTTTTCGGTATCCTTCCTTGCTCAGACTCTAGCAATTGCTTGATTGCAAAGTCAGCCAGTTCAGCTCACTGATCCAGTGGAAAATTATGTTCTAGGGGTTTGTTGTTTTCTGACAAGTCAGCAAGATGGACCACCTCCCCCTGTACCTGCACGAGCACTGGCGGCAGGAATAAGCGGCCGCAGGAGAGACTGAAGGAGAGCAGCAGGACAACCCTGGCTCCTACTTGTACACTGCACTGGGCATAAAGGGACGTGCCCTGAGCACCGACCTAACTCTGCCAGCCTGGTATGCCCCAATGACCTCAACAGGAAAGACAGAAAGGGACTGTTGATCTCAAAACTCTGGATGTTTGTCAGATAAGCCACTCTCAGACCTGTGTGAGACTGTCATCGTATACAACGCAGTCTCTGAAAACATTTTGTGCCAATATAATTGCTCGATAAATCGATTAAAAATTACAATCATAACAGTAAGAGCTACAGCAACGCTCGCCAGTGGGGTACAGGTACTCCGGGTAGCTCAGCCCTCGTCTACTGCAGAAGTAAATCGTACCAGTTATAAGCAACTGGCTAGAGTTATAACTCCCTTGGAAACGGTCCCCGTTCACCCTGGGGAATATTACACTGGCGCTCACGGAGTCCCTCCACTTTGCATTAGCAAATCCTTCAAACTATCCACCATCAGTATTAACAGAAGTAAGAAAGAAGGGCTTGAAAACATGATAGATAAATTTCAAGGCCACTTTTCATTGCCTAGTATTGAAGTTTCTAGAAGCACTCGTGTATTTATATCTGAGCATGACACAGCTTTTAGTGGTTTTAAGCTCCCCACACTCAGCTGAGGAACTATGTGGCTGGAAGAAAGATAGAGGTGGGTAGAGGGAAAAAGCGTGGACAGCGAGGCTGCTTCCTTTCAGCTCAGGTACCTGTGACTCCTGGGCCTTAGCCGCTTGTCTGGAGTCTAACAACAGATCTGTAACCAAGGCAAATGAAATCAGGTAGGTCTCTGTCTAGATCTAGGATCATTTCTTTTCCTCCAATCACATGCCAGGTCTCAATTACAGATTTTACATGTGTTTAACCTCAATTTTGAGTCCTACCGTCAAACCCCTAAGTTTTTGCCAGTGATGTTAAACCGACTGCTCAAGTGGTGCAAGTCCTGTACAGGTGATGCAGGACCTGCCTGGCCATTGCTTCGGCACTCTTCCATCTGTTCTCCAGCAAAAACACGCTGATGCTCCTAACTCTGCAACTGCAGCTACTCTAGTTGCAATCTTAATCCCTAGGGTTGGCAGCTTGTCCTCTTTGGCTTGCCCTCAAATGGGCTTTCTTACATTATGTGCTGTTACCTCTGAGCTAAACTGGTAACTAAGGAGGGCAGGAGAGGAGGGAAGGAGAAATTAATCAAGTTTCCTGCTGCAGCCTGATCTCAGAGGAAGTCATTATTTCCTGCAGCTTGGGGCAGAGGAAGACTGCAAGCCAGCTGCATAGTTGCTTCAAGAAAGATACCTATTTAGATAACTGAAAAGCTGGGAATGACTGACCAAAGAGCAGCGCTGAACAAGGCAGGAAGGAACAGCACCAGCCCTATCAGAAAATCAGAAGTCAACAGGTCTGCCACTAGTATGTAGCGGCATCTAAGTACGTGCCGTCATGATGGACATTGCTATTGCAAGAACATGTCTCATCTACAATCAGTCCCTGTATTTCGGGAGTCTCCTCTTCCAGTCTAATGACAAGCATACTGCAGAAAGGAATACAGAGGATGTGGACTTCTTAGGCAATCAACAACTCTGTGACTGAGGTAAATTTGACCTAGACACCCTGTAAGAAGGAACCTAACGAAAGAAGAGAGGAGCACTCAGGCAGGCGTATTTATCTTTTTCTTAATTTTCTTTTGTTCATTTCCCCCACTCCTGCCCTCACGTGCTTTCTCCATCTAAATGCTTTCCCCTCCATATTTCCTTCTTTCCTGCAAACAGTATTTGCCAAATGTCTCCAGGCAGGGAACAAAAAGTTTGCTTTTTAAAGTAGCTGTTGTCTATTAGGAGCAGGCACTGACAAAAAAAGCCAAAAAGTAGAGCCCTACTTCAAGCAATAGAAATACATTCCAAACTGTTTCAAACGATTTCATCAGTTAGACTTTTTTTTTCTAGCAACACAACACAGATTCCAACAATACAAAAATACAAGTACAAACTAGTAACTGATAGTGTGAAGGAAACACCCAGAAAACTGGAAACAATTCACAGTTTCCCGTGAGCAGATCGCGGGCAGTCCACAAGACGCTGCAAAAGCTCATTGCAGGGCAGCATGCAGAACGGTAGCCGAGGATGCACGGGATGCTTCTCCTCACTGCCACCGCCCGCTCTCAGGAAAGATGTCCCGCAAGAGCAGCGACGGCCGGGTGCAAACTCTCCAGCAGGGCTGTGTAACACGGCAAAAATCTGTCTACTGAATCCATGTTAGCTAAACCGAGTCTAAGGGAATATCGCTATGGTCGGAATTATTCTAGATTGACAGCACTGAACCTGGCAAAACTTGACAGAGAGGAACAAAAAGATTTAGAACAAGCAATCAAACCACAAACAGAACTTAGTGTTGTGCCATGAATGTAAACATCTATTATTTTTAATCCTCTGTTTTCATAACTGGTAACCCTGCTTTCAAGCTCTAAAAACAAAAGACTGGAGAGAAAGAAACATTCTTGTGCTCCCTTTCTAGGGCAGTCATCTCTCTCCCTCAGAAATGCTCTGCTTTGGAAACGTGGGCCAGCCAAAATCCATTTGAGATAAGCAACTCTAAAATAATAATAAAAACAAATCCAGGATAGTAATGGATCAACATCTCCTATACTCTGCTGGAAGTACATGTGTCCCGGTGACCTACTGTTTGCATTTTGCACCACCATGTTGCAGCTGGCCCCACACTGGCCCCCCAAAATCAACTTCCATGCTTCCCCATATACTGTGCCTCCCGCTAGGGAGGAGCTAGCTGTGGATGTCTGCAGAACTAGCTCGTTAGTCCCCTCCAAATACCTCCTAAACACTTAGTGGTAAGTATTAGTATCGGGACTGCTCCTGGGCTCACTGGCCCAACAACCTTCTGGAGCATGAAGGTGGAGGATTCTGTAGGAAAACAGAGGACATCGAAAATACCGCATCACTGTCACACACAGAGCTACTGGAATATTTACAGGGAGGCCAAAACTGAATCCTCGTTAAGAAAGGCTATACTCCCTCCTCCTTTGTACCCAGAGTCCTGCCGAAACTAGTTATTAGCAGTAAGAGAAGCTTTGAGTGCTGCCCCAGAGGTAGTACTTCTTTCCAAGGACGCAGAAATATTGTTACATAGACAATATTTACAGGAAATTGGCAGTAGACTATTAGAAGAAAGGTGCCCGTCTTTTCGGTTTCTGCCTTTCATAATGTGTGAGACTGTGTCTTATGCAGTTATACCAGCAAAACCCCCAAACCATGGAAGAACAAAATCATACAGCAGGAGGAGTAGGAACAGGATAACACTGCATGAAGAGACAGAAAAAGTCTCCAAATGTTTTCATTTTCCCTTTATTAACTCTGCCCTAATGCACAGTTTCTATTTGCACCATGAACCACGTGTGAAATATGCCGGTCGTTTTGCTTAATGTACTACTGGAAGGCGTTCAGACCTTGCGAATGATGAAGATGGCATGAATGCCTATACAGAACAGAAGACTGTCTGCTGCTAAATTTCCTGAGAAAATTTCCCGGAGAGAAATTAGGCCCACTCACTAATTCTACTGAGTGACTGCTTAGTTTTTCATCAGTTCTGAACATTCAGCAAGAATCTTCTCAGGTTTGTGATTTGAAAAAATGATACATTGAGAGTTATCTCCAAGAAAAGGGAAAATTAAAGCTTTCAGTTTAACTAATAAAAATTGCTTCAATCACAACCAATTTTTCCTGCAGCTTTAGGTAGTGCACGGCACAAGTTCATCCCATATAAAATGCAAGAGATTCTGAATTATCAAGTCACAGTCTTTCGAGACATAGTTAGGAAGCATTTTTGAACATTACAGTATATCTACTTCTTTGAAATGCCATATGGGACTAAATATATTCAAATATTAAAGAATGCAGATTATGATGAATTTCACTGTAGATACTAAAGACCAGAGGAAACAACGTGTATTTTGGATAATATTGCAAAAGAATCAAATGCAATTCAAAAACATCTCAAACACCTTTTATTATAATTTACATGTTGAAGTCTTCATACCATGACTACCTTTGGGAATCAAAGCTGCACTTACCTGAACTGAGATATTTTAATTGCATCTGAAAAAGTAAATAGGAAAGCAGGATGGTAAGTAGATGAGATGCAGAAAATAAAGATGCTGTTTGACCAAAGACTGTTGCTGTTCTTAAACTGATTGCTGGACATATTTGGACAAATGCTAAAAATATCTGGGAGCTACATGTATGGATGCTCTTTATCTTTAGGTCTTGTCCTAATTCACAGTAATTCAAGCTCACTGCCTAGATGCACCAGTTGCATCTCTGCAGAAAGAGCTGCTTGGAGAATTATGTTGCGCAAACGATACTGGAAACCACATACGGGCTATGAAGGAGGCTACAGGACGAGCATATTTTCTAGAGCTAGGAGAGCCCTGCCGGCTTTTTCCAAGGTGGATGTTTTCCTTGCGTGCCTTTCTCCAACAGTTAGGAAATTAACCCAGACTTTCCACTGTACTGCACCATCCCAGCAGCTTGGCCCACTCTATACTCAAAACCAGGGGGATTTGTGAGTCAGCTTGCTCTGACTGTAACCTCTGTTGAGGGAGCACCAGGAGGCTGATCAGCGGGGTGCCCCCAAAACTGCAGAGAGCGTGCCCACCCTCCCCTGGCCAGCAGGTCAGAGGGGCACTTGTCCCCAGGTTTGTGGTCTGCTGTGGTCAGTGTTTTCTTTTTGCTGGGGCAGCAGTTGTCCCCCACAGCACAGGGGCCTCGAAGGGTCCAAACAGGGGTCCTGATTTGGGGGGAGGGCAGAGCGGTACAGCTTGAGGGGCTGGCGATACATGCAGGCAGGTGGCAGCAGAGGAGGTGGCCGGTGGTCCCCTGCGCAGCTCCCAGGAGCGGAGGGCGGCCCAAAACAAGGGGCTCTGCGGGGTGCGAGGAAGGGTTGGGGATGGGGCCCTGCACATCCAAAAGACACACATTGAGTAGGAAGCCCAAGCGGACAGCGTGGGACACCGCTCGGAGGCACTGGGCTGGCACTGCCCGTTGTTGCGTCCCTCTGAGGGCTGCCGGGGAAGACCGGGGGGGGGGGACCCGAGAAAGGGGTCTCGGTGGCCTAAGAGTTCCCAGGGCCCAGCCTGGCATGGGGGTATCATACCCTAACACCCCTCTCCTAATAGCTGCATAAGCTAAATATGGCTAATCTCTCATCCTCCTCCAAATGTATTCAAGCAACAGTTTTCCCCACTATATGCTGTTACCAAAACACGATTCAGCCCCTTTCTGAAAAACAGCTGCTCACTCTGACAAGTCCCACTGCTAATCAATGTTTCATCAGTTATAAGGTTTTGCTCTTTTTTTCTGGGTTTAATGTATCCCTTTTGAGTTACTTCCAAATGTGGATGCTTTTTTGTCCACAAAGTCACTCTTTTTTTTTTTTTTTTAACTGGAAATGGGTTGGAGAAGTAGTTTTGCTGTTGGAAAGTACTCCTCATCTGACCCTCTCAAATCAGACTTGCAAAGAGCTGGACTGTTCTGTAGGTTCCCAGTTTTTCCAGTACAAAGGGAGGTTAAGCACTGTATGTTAAGAAGAATTTCCTTTGACTTCTCTTTCTGAAGATTTAGCCTTCTGTGGGCAGGTGCGTACCCTCTGAGAACAACCGAAGCCTCTGCAGATGTCTCCTATGCTTTGGTACACGCCAGCTGTGATTTCGGTGGGTTGTACTGCTTGTCTGGCAGAGATGACCAAGTGGGCACTGGAGATAGCCGTACTCCATCCTCCTGGATGAGAGGAAGAACAGCCCAGCATGAGCTTTTGACAAGGTTAAGGGAGGAGAGCCACTTCTCACAGCTGTATATACTGCACAGGAGAGCAATTATAGTTCTTTATACAAGTGGCTTAAATGTCTTTCACCTTTCATCAGACCAGCTAACTTAAAATATATCTCTAAGATATATAATAAATGTTGTTTGTTTACATAACACAAAACATTAGATCTGAAATTACAGAAATAATATCTAAAATGTAATTATATGAGTTCAAATGTATTTTATATGTGCATTTCTTGTATATGATGTTGTTTTATCCTGTCGATGTGTTTTATGTCTCGGAAATGTGTGACATATGATATTATTTTTTTTGTTTCAGCCTCAGTATTTACACACTCAAGGATATAGTTAGCACCCTGATAGAACAGAGCACCGCCACTTTGCATCGAGTACTGAATGACTGTTCTCTGCTGAGCAAGGGCCAAACCTACGAACGTTTATTGGAACAAGCCTTCCCTCTCAATTCTGTCAACTTGTTTTATTGCAAATAAATGGGAGCACTGAACAATGATTAGAGATTAACTTTACTTAGCCCCAAAATCCAGGGTTTTTTTTGATATCAGCTTCTGTTTATATTACATGATCCTACTTTAAACTACCCTTCAGACTGCTGGAGGTTCTGGACTGAGATGAGCATAGGGACATGGCAAGTCAGGTTTGGGAAACCAGTGAGATGAAAGAAGACTAGCAGGAAGTTAGCTAGCAGCCGTTAGCTGACACTTCATTGGAAGTTAAATCCTCACTTCACTCACTAAATGTCATTGCTACCAACTGCAAATAAAATTATCTTGTCATAGGATAAGAGAGTGTCATCAGTACATTGAACTAGAGAAAATACATCTACTATTAAATATCAGTGAAACTGGAATCTAGTAGTGACTCACCACTGAGGTTAGACATAGCCAATATTTCAGCATTCCAGTTGCTGGTAGAGAGATTGGTTTAACTTAATTCTGCTAAATTAGGAACCCTTTCCATTTCCAAGGTAACAAGAAATCTGAACAATAAAAACACAAATTCATTTTGGACATAGTCTACTTCACCTTTCTGTTTCTGGGTGCCCTCCTTTCGGTCTTGGAAAAATTAGCAAGCATCTGGAGAGTACAGGGTTGAATTCTTGGACAGGGGAGGGAGTATAGGGCATCCACAGAATATCTTAAAAATACCCTCTTATCTTGTTTTCCAGGGAAAAATTGAGAGGCTTTGGTATACATACCAGGACAAAAACATTCCTTTAAAAAATGAAATATTTATGTTGGGAAATGCATCCTGCTCTTCTTGTCTTCTATAAGCAAAATGGCTTTATTCTGATACGCCGCAGACTCTTAAGGAAAAAAGAGGATGTATCACAGAAGCCTCTGCCTGCCTCTTGGGAACGTGGCTAAAAAGGAAAATGAGAACATGAGGCAATCCCCTGACAAGTGCCATGAAGCTTTTCCAGATCAGACTATTCCAGGTTTCACACACTTAATTCTTTTTCATTAGGAAAATAAGCAGAACTCCAACACTTGCACAGATACAATGTACTTTTCATGGAACGTTTCAGCTTGGGAAGTACTTAATTTTCCATCTTTAAAAATTGTGATCAGTCTTACTACCAAGCACGGGGGTGTTTGACACTGCACCACAGGCTCCGGCGCTTAGGGACGATAAATGAAGTAGATGCCTGACCTCAGCCTCCGACATCGCTGAATGACTCTTCTCTTCCAGCCCATCTCTGCCTGGCACAGGCGGTGTGCGATCACCTCCCCACCCCTTGCAGCCCCACGCCAGGACTTCTCCAGCATCCCATCGTGCGCCGTTCTCCACCCAGGAGATGCTATTGCTCTCGCTAGGACCTTGAAAGCTACTTTAGACCTTTTAGGTGTGCAGATGTGGGGAAGCCAAGAGCTAGTGCCATTTTTCTCCTTGAACAGCGTTGACGTTATCCTGCACATAACACCGTCACGCCACAAATTCCACCAATTAGGTGCTGGGGCTGAACCTTCCCTGAAAGAGACATCTGGTATGAGAAACATATAAGATACAGTAGACCTTGATACAGTATGGGAGAACGCTGCAGCAATATTAGAGAGAGATACTGTTACACGTAAGAATGTTTATTTAGTATACCTAGTTTTGTTTTAAGATTGACGTATGTATAAATAAGGAAAGCAATTATTTCTTTCTTGAAAAATTTCCATGATGGGCTATTAAAACTCCAGTCAGAAATTCAGTTTTTATTAATCTTTTTGAAAGAGTAAAGGGTCCTTAAGAATCGTGACTTAATGTAAAGACTAGATAATGATTTATTAGTGCAATGCATCTCTAACATTTCAAACACTTAGTAAAGCTCTCTTAAAAAAGGATACTGCGAAATTAAATTTAACATTTTCTAATTACAGTTAGATATGAAAGGTTGGATTTTTGATGTTCAGTGGCCATTATTAATTATTTGAATGCTAAGAGATATTTCAGGATTAGTTCTGCGACTTTATGAATGGATAATTGCTAATGTTTGGATGTTTTAACAATATGTTTAGTGGTATCTTCTTTCCTGAGTTGTCATCTTAACTGTGATTTAACAAAGCATGCAACTTAAGTTCTGCTCCACAAAATACCCTCCAAGCCTTAACCAAGTTTAGGGTCCTTTAACTGCCTTTTTATACAGAATTTTAGGCTAGGAGGAACAAAAGGATGCACTTTTCACGACCCTGGAACCCTGTGACCACTGGGAAATCAAAAGGGTGGTGACACGAAGGAAAACTATTGTCCACAAAAATAAGCTCTTCAAGGGGCACCAGGAATGCACAATAAAATCCCAGTTTCCTTTGTGTAGTTGTTTATGCCTATGTCTTGCATCATCCAAAAGCTCAATAAAAGATCTAAACTGAAAAGGAAACTCGGTTTCTAAGAAAATTCCAAATTCCCCTAAAAACAACTGTGTGAAATAGAATGTTTTAAGAATTCAGCATCTCTTCACAAATTAAATATGTTACTCCAAGGTAAATAAAATCCTTTAGCCTGCTCTGTGGGAATCACAGGGGTAGATTTAAAAAGTGATTCTAGCAAATAGGAGCAGATGGGAAAATAACCTGACTTGTCAAGACTGGAGGATTTAGTGAATTTGTTGCCTTCTAACTCTATCATTACTAGAACGTAGCCACATGTAAGAGCTTAATTAGAGAATCAGCTCTACTTTGACCTGAAAACGATTCAAGTTAAAAAAAAAAAAAAAGAGAGAGAGAGAGAGAAGGAGGTCTGGTCCTAAATTCTTAATTAAGCAAAGCTGCTATTGAAGCCTTTTTTTTTCCATTGAGGGCTGCAAAACGTGGAAAAATAGCCATATCTTACAAATAAAAAATACAGATAAATTAAGTTATGTGCAAGCCTCATGTGACAGATAGTTTCACAAAATAATTCAGTGTCATATATTGTTATACAAAATGAAAAAATGGCATTAATTGTTGTTAAAGTCTTTTTCAAAGACTTTCTAATTCAACTTGAAATCAGTGGAGAGAAAATTTTCCATTGACTTTAATAAGCTTTCTATCAGGACATTGCCTGGTAATTTATGCAAAACATTATAATTAAATTTTCTTTTCATAAAATCTGTTAATAAAAATGTGTACAGGTAAACTATGCAATTCGGACAGTTTTGTTTGTATACAAATATTATTCAGAGATTTGCAGAGCAAAGTTAAAGTGTTGTGCTAGCGGAACAACTTTAGACAATGAAAATGCCTGGAACTGCTCATAAGCAAAAGTGAAATCAACTGATTTTTCCTTCTTAAAGACTTGCAAAAAAAAAAAAAAAGGCAAAAGCATATTTGGAGAAAAAATACAGTTCAAAAGGCTGTAGTTTTAATAGTCTACATTTGTATTATGAAGGCGGACAAGCATTTTCTTAAAAGATACTATTTTCAACCTTATAATTTTAACAATTGAAAGAATGATTGTGAGAATTTATTTCTGGGGAACCATGCTAAAAGTACTGATAAATCTCATGTTGCAACTATTGATCATCTGTGCAGAAACATGAAAAACAAATTTAAAAAGCAATTAAACTGTCCTGAAAGCAGTAAGTTTTGAGTTGCTAATGCACGTGATCTTTTTAATTATTATTTTTGCTTGTAGATTTTATAGTGAGAATGCATTATACAATGCTTCTAAAACTGATTATGCAAAACCTGGAACAAGCAGCACAATAAAAGACTGCAGACTAATAGGCATTCTAAAAACCTAGTAAAAAGCCCAAACCTATGAGTGACCTCTTGAGCCCTGAGGCACGTCATGCAGACTACAACATTTTGAAGACAAACTGTACTTGTTCCTAGTCATGTTTTCAAACAGTTTGTAAAGTGATTTAATGTATTTCTTACAAAGCAGAGAATAAGTTTATACAGAATTCTGTGTAATCTGGTAAGAAGGAGTAAATTAAAGAATAGAAATTCGACCCTCTTAAGGGTCGACTTTTTTTTCACTTTTAATTAAGACGATGTTACTGAGGTCAAAGGAAATTGCAAACACTAACAAATCTTAGGGGAAAATTTCAAGGTAGAATTCATACTATTCTTACTGAATGTTCAGCCTTCATACACTTTTGTGCTCTCAGATTAAAAATGAGAGGAGCCTTCTAAGCAAGCCCAGCACCATCAACAAACGCAGTGAGCCAGTAAGCCAGAGCAGCGATCAACATCTTCCACTGCAGCGCACATCGACACGAATGCAAAAGAATAGGAACTACCTACATGAGTAATCTGGGAAAGAAAAAGTTAACCTAAATCAGAATAAACAAAAAAGATTTATTGTTTTACTGCTTTATATTACAATATGTTTAAGATACAATATCACAGACACATCAACTGTTTAAATTATGCAGAGGTTTATGTGGAAAATTCTGCCTCAGCATCCACATTTCAGTGTGACATGGGAACATGTGGTAAATTAAAAAAAAATATATCCTGAGTATACTCTTGTAATTTGCCGTTAAACATTTTATCCTTAAAATTATTCAGATTTTTAAACAGACCAGCCAAAATCTAATACAGAGGTACCTGGCAGAAAATATACTTTAAATCACTAGGCAGAGATCTTTTTGCTGCCTTTTTATACAAAATTCTGGGTCCATTATAACAAAAGGATGCACTTTGCACGACCTTGAGAGCCTGTGACCATTGGGAAATCAAAAGGGTAGTGACACTAAGGAAAACTATTGTCCCGAAAAATAAGCCTCTCCAAGGGGCACCAAGAATCCACAATAAAATCCCTGTTTCCAAGAAAATTCAGGCATTTCCATCAAAAAAGACTAGTAAGATAAATAGAATGTCCTCATAAGCCACAGATTCTTAATAATACAAAACGTCTAAGCCCACGGTAAACAAAGACCCAACGAAAACTAACATCTACTAACTCAGGCTTCTCAAGACCTAGGTCATGACCCAGTGCCTTGTCCCAAGCTACCTCAAAAGCATTTCTTAGCTGAAATTGCATCGAGTTTGTTCTGCATAATACATATTTCACTTAGAGCGTCGCTCCTGACGCAGAGCTCATAAGACCGGGTAATCAGCTACAAATATTTCCTTACTGACAGATATGATGCCAGTGTTAACAATTATTGCTGCTATTATTTTTAAGCATTTAAATTTACATGAGGACACATGTTGATCTGAAAAGAGCCCTCTCTAACTAGCTGCTTTCTTGCTGTTTGCCCTTAAATCTTGTGCCGTTTCATTTTTTTCCCAAGTTTTTCAGATTAAGCCATTTCAAAGCTTTAAAAAAATCAATAGTAAATGCATTTTTCTATACTGAATACAAATCCTTTATTTTTCCATTTAATCTATGTCCTTATTCTCTTTAGTGTCTTCTAACGGTTGTATGGGAGAAACGATGTTTGTGATAGATTGAAATACTGGAATGTAATATTTTATGAAAATTAAGTCTGGCTATGATGATTAAGTAGTTTGCAGAATGAATGTCTGTTTTTTGATCGAGTCATGCTCGTTGTAATAACCTAACCTTTTTCTGTCTCAATCCTGTAGGAGGCAGAAGTCAACAAATCTTTCTCTATTTTACATGCCATGAAGACATTTTTGCTCCAGAATGCCATGTTTTTGATAGTAGCACTGGCAAGAATTAATTGAACAGAGGAAGTTATACTTATCAATATTTTTAGATGATACATACTTTTAAAGACCCATCCTGCAAATATTCGCATGCAGGAGTAACTATCCTCGCATAAACACTACTTGCATGTTTAAATGTTTGCACAATTGGCCTAACGTTTCCATGAGACTCTAAGGAAGAAAATCTATGATTTTTCTCTAGGAGTTAACTGACTGGCATATCTAATAGGAAGGCTTGGGAACTAGATGACTTATTTATTAACTCAGTTTAGTCTGAACTCCTTAGAGTGCCTCTAAAAATTCCTACACATTGGCTGTAATTTTAACTTTTATCCTTAGAAACATTGGTGGTTAACGTTATTTGAAGCTATTTTTATGTCTGATTAAAGTCACGATGCAATGAGTTTCAGTGCCTGAACCACAACAGTCTGAATGTGTTCCTGTTTGCACAGCTGAAAACTCTGAGGTGTAAACTGTAAGTTTGCCTCAACCAGTTGCATATGGCTCAAGCTTAGCCAGAAGATAACTTAACGTAATGAGCTGCACAGCAAACCATTTTCAAAAAGTAACATAACTTGGTGTCCTGAGAGACATTATTTATATCAAAAATGCCTTTTATCCAGATAAATTCCATATTCTCTCTCCTATTTGGATTAAGGAGGTTACACTGCAGAAGCATTGCTTTCAGAGTAAAGTTGCCGGGTTCATTGGTACAGCAGGATTAAATTCATGCCGACGTGGGGAGGCGGGTGTCTGTGCAAGGCTGGCGCCACAGCTTTACGTCCCAGAAAGGGGCTGTAGCGGGAGGGATGATTTTTGCCCATCCGATGAGGCAGGAACGGGTCTCGTACCCCTGTTGCGCAAGGGGAAAGAGGGGCCAGGGCTGGCAGGGCGGAAGGCACTGCATCTGCCTGCGCGTCGCAGCGGCTGCAAGCGTGGTGTCAGCTGTGCAGAGCCGCCGCAGCGCTGGTGCCCGATCCTGGACCGCCGCAGCAGCCGCAGAGATGCTGCAGCTGGCTGACAAGCCGGGGCGGGCGCCCCTCCGCTTCCCCAGCACCTGGGCTCATTTGAGCCCCGCACTCCAGTCCGGGGGACCTTTTCAGCCCCCAGCTTCACCCCCGCTGCCCCTCTCTCTCCCTCTACTATTTAAAGTGGCTGGATGTTACTCAGCGGTTGGGGTACTTTTCATTGCTTTCCCAGTGATGTACTTCAGCCTGTTTGCAGCTTGGGGGCAGAGCCACGCTGGCTGGCGCTGGCAGGAGGGCAAAGCTTCCTTCTAAGTTTTGAGCAGGCGAGATGGGCGCTAGAGGGGTAAATTCATCCTCCTTTCCTAAAGTGCAGACTGGGTTACTGCGTTCTGACAAAGCAAAGAGCTTCTCTCCTGGAAGGACAAGGAGAATCTTGAATGTTGGGATGTGAACTCCTGTCTCTCTCCATCCTTAGCCTTTTTTCCAGGCTGGGCTGAATCCGTGGACTTTGTTACTCAAAGAAAGTACATTTTTTCACTGTGCTTAGCTGGATTGCACGTTCTTCCTTGTGCTAAGTTTGTTTACCTCCTGAGGTGGTTTTTTTTTTTTTCCTAGCAGGACACTTCAGGCTTGGGGAAGCAGGATCATCCTTTATGTATGCCCATCCAAAAATGTGTTAAACTACTGTTAATACATTTTATCTTCTTAGTAAGGAACTAGAGCATGCCCAGCACATTCACTAGAAAAAACGCAGTGCCTCAGGATGAGCGGTGAGATTTTGTGTTATGCCTCTAGCCATACATAGCACAGGGAACATACAGCAGGTTTAAGCTGTTTTATGCCCTTCTAATCCTGGACTGCTCTGCAAGCTGGAGAAGACACTAATGTTACTTCTTGTAGGATCCCAGTAAGTCTTGACCACCCCATGAGCTGAGCTCTTCCCCGAATTTCCGCAGCGCTGTGCAATAACCTCCTGGAGATGTACCTTCTAGTGCTGCACAGCTCCTACACAGAAGTTTAGCAGGGAAGTCACCAAAGGGAAACTACTGGACTAACTACACAACCTGCATAACGAAACGCCTCTCCCAACTGGATGTGAGAACTGCTTCATGCCGTCCTGCTCAGAGGCTCCCATCATAATTGAGAGCGTTTTAAATTTCATGGCTGCATATGCTGATGACCATCTGTGACCTCTACAGCTCTCCCCCTTGGACCTCTGCAGAGGAGGTTGTCCGCGCTCCTGGAGAAAGGGCTGTGATGCTGGCAGCAGAAGGGCGTCTCTGGGATGCTCGAGGTGTGACACTGCCTGCTGAAGCAGGTGCATCCAGCCAATTTGAGATGGGTTATAGCAGTGCCCTGCATCTAGGGAAGCTTTGTATATTTAACAGGCAACCTAAGAGCTTCTGTGTTGCGTTCTGCAACATGCTGACGTTTCTTCTGCAAAAAAGGGAGGCAATCCTAGAGTTTCACGTTGCGTGCAACTGGAGGTAATTCAACGCAGTAGAAGAGGTACCAACTCCTTTTTGGCTGTGTATGCTTATCCAGGGCGTGTGTACGCTGCCAGATTTCGCGTATGTGCAAGCACCTGCACCTCTGCCTCTTTTTAGAGGCTACCTGTCAGAAACAAGTCTCTAAATCTAATATGGGCTCGACCTCCCAGTGTATACACAAGCTGATCAATAGGGGAAATGTAATTGTATTCTTTCTACCGAGGAATGAAAGCTTGGATGGAGAGCAACATTTTTCATTAGAGCATGTGACACAATGGAAACAAGAGGGCAAGCTTCGGGTCTCCAGCTTCTTCGCATTAGGTCCTTATATCAAACAGCGATAATATATGTAGATTGCAGCGAAAAAGGTAGGCGATATTATTCTGTCTCCTATACCTAAACAGAGTAACGGAGACCCGCAAAAAAAAAAAAAAAAAAGTAATTTTATGAGTAACCTGGAGCCTCACAGCAATTTATTGACTCATTTATCAAATGTCACATGTTGTAAAGGAAGTGCATTTGTAGATAGCAGTCTCATCTAGAAATGACCTGAGTATATTCTTAAGTCTACCCACCGTGAAGGAGTTCAAACAAGTACCATTTTGTTCCCCTGACTTGAAGGAGAAGTTAAGCGGGTACATAAAATTCTGTGCAGGGCTGGGACCAAAGTCTTCCCCGACCTCGCGCTCATGGACCAGGCTGAATAATCGGTGGGACTGCTCGTGTCTGTAACGCGTACAAAGCGTCTGTAAGAGCAGGTTCACAGTGTTCCCTGCCTTTGTATAGCAATTTGTTTCGATGCAAAGTTATTATTGCTCCTCAAGACAGACTTTTCATGGATTGTAAATTTATATAGCCCCCATTTAAGCTATTTACACAGTTTTAAAGGCCTAAGCACGTATTTAGGAACATGGCTCATCATGTGTAATATTTTCTACCTCTAGTGCCAAGCCAATATGGATTCTTACAAAGCTTAAGATTTACACAAAATCTAGGCAGCTCGCAACATATTCTGACTGCCAGTCATAAGAAATAAAACCTGTTTTTACCAAAGAGGAAACTGTGTACTGCTATAAAATCAACAATTATACTTCAGAATTAAAATGTTGGGGAAATATGCATGAAATAAAATGTCATGTCATATGTACAGATAAGAAAACTCATCCAAATACCCGTAACGTTTGGCAAAACTGGGAACCTGTCTGCAGGAAGAATATGTACATTTGGGTTGAAATGAAGCAGAGAAGTTTTAATGCAACAAAAGCCTTTGCATGAGAAAGGCAAATCCCAAACCACACAGACTTTATTAAAGTAATTTGGAAGGCATAATCAATGATCTTACCAAAATGGCAGAAGGATGTGTAGGGTGTCTGTAGATGTGTTTGACAAGATTAAGCCTATCTCTTGAGAATCTAAAAGAGAAAATATATGGCCAGATTGCATATGCATTCAAAACTCTGCCTTCAAAGAACTGATTCCGACATGAAAAAAACCAAAATCTGTTACTAAGTTAATATGGGAAGCATTTCCCATACAGCAGTTCAACATTACCCAGGGCCCTATCCTGTGAGCACAACATGGGTCATTTACTCGTGTGAGTAGCTGTCTCTTCAATTAGACAACTCACATCCTGATTTCAGGATTTAATCCATGTGAAACCAGAAAAATATATATGAAGAACTCTGTACTGTGAAAGCCTGAATTCATTTAGCTTCCCCTGATGTTACAGAAAGTGGAGACAACTCAGAGAATCAAAACCTACAGAACATGCATGAAAGCTGCACAGAAATTTAATTTCAGCCTACTAGAAATGAATATAAATACAAAACAAACCAAAAAAGTGGAAAGCTAAACACAGAATTTAGCATATTTAGATATCTACCAAACGATGAAAATAAATACAAGACAGATTTTCATTCTTTACATTTACATTTTGTTTCAATAAACATCTTTATAATAAATGGCCAGCAACCTCTTAAAAAGACAGGTTTGAAACATTAATACGCAACGATCCTTTAAAGCATATCAGATATACAGCAAATGTTACATTATTTATCACAAGCAATCAATATTACAAAAAATCAGAATATTAGCCATCAGGTCCATGTCATTATTATACATTTGTTTCTCAATGCAAATAGTTACTTATTTTACATGTAGGTTGGTCTTATTTAGTAAAGGGTTTAGTGATTGTATAAGCATACTTCACATAACAAAGATGCAGAGTAACATAGGTTATCTGTATCTTATTTTTCCATATTAAATACAATATACTATTTACTTTACAAATAAAGTAAATAGAAATTAAAAGGAGCATACCAATTTCAAACTTATTTTAGGAATACAATGACAAAAGCATGAAGCCTTTTGTTAAAAAAAGTCTATTTTCAGTCATTTTTCATAGAGAAGTGTAAAAACATAAAAATTATTCAGAAAAGTAAATGAGTTAAAATTTTAATTGAAGAAAAAGTTGAATCTTAATCTCAAAGTACTTCTTTTTTATTCTGTCCTCACCAGAGGAAAACAATTTTCATTCTACGTATTTTTTTCAGCTGAATGCTTTAAAGCAAAGCTAGTTCAGCAGTAAATGACATGCAATCCACGGTTCACATGAAAAATCTCGAGTGTGTGGAAGACAAACGAAGACAAATCTCTAAGGAACTCCAGTCCTGCAAAGATTTACCAGTCTTGAGAATGTGTGAGCATTCACAGGAAAAGTTAGCAGTCTCTGTAGGATCAGGAGAATAACTCTGTGGATACTGATTAAAGTACTTTCTCTAAAATAGTCCTTTGCATTTATTTGCTCCTTTTTAAGATGATCTGATCTGTGTGAACATTCTCTTCCAGAAGTATAAAATATTATGTCTGAAAGACTCCAGACATGGCTATAAAAGAATTTCTTTGGCACTGATTTCATGGTGTTGTTCTGCAACTTGAGTAGAAGTTCTTCTCATGACTTGCAGATATTCTTAGAGTTTTGCGAAATAAATTAGATTCCATTACCCTAACAAAAATGTTGTCTCTCCATCCAGTAACTGATAGCATCTTTGGATAGTTGTTACAAAAAATGATTTTTTTGTTTCACAACGACGCGTCTCTCTTATTTGCTTCTGATTTTCACTTATTTTCTTTCATGCATCCGGATAGTTCAGCACATTTCACTGAGCCTTCCTCAGCATGAAAAAGGTCACACAATAGTTCTAATTCTTGAAGGGAGCAGAAGTGGAGGAGACAGTCCAAGGCAATCCTTGAACACAGCCGTTAGAGTGTGAATGAATCAGTAACCAAGAAGAAATTATCTGCAACACTGAGAAGAAAAGTGTAATGAACAAAGCAGAAATATCTTCTCAGCCTGTATGCATGCTCGTGATTTGATTACAGAGAAAAACAACATTTCTGCATAGCTGGTATAAGGAAAGAGTGGAATATGTAATTTCACAAGAAATTCTGAAGGTGATTTTCAAGCAAAATATTTTTTTCTCTGTGCCCCAGTGTAGGAGCTATGCCTCGCTCACTCGTCACAACTGTCCTCTTAACCTGGAACAAAACCTCACCACAGCAGAGCGTTTTACAAGCACCACCTTAAAATCTATAAATCACGTGCGTTCGAAAAGGCCATCAACAAAGTGCTAAACTTTCTGCTTAGCTAACATGGCAGATGAATGCTCTGGCCAGACAATACCCTTTAAAACACTAAGAAATGTTGCAGTACTTTTCTCTTTGACTATTACTGTTTTTTAGCAACTGATGTATTTGCAGTCCCAAAGACTCCATTCCAAGATACACAAAAACACAAGTCAAAGGTCAGCAGGAGGATGTAAAAATACCATTTAATCTTATCTTTGCAACGCTTCTTGTAGACTTATTTCACCATCTTCAGTCTCTATTTGTTGAAAGTCTAATTTATTTCTGAACAGGCAGAAAAAAGGGAGAATCGTTTTTCAGCATGCGCAGAGTAAAAGCTGCTGCACGCACACACGCGCACAGTTTTATTCAGCGCTGGGGAGAGTAATACTTCCGATACAACTTTCCATATTAAATAATCAAAAACATCGAAACAAAGCATATGCTTCCACACTTACGTAAGGAAGAAGCATTTTTATTGCACCATGAGAGGTTTAATGCTTATTTGCTACAAGTTTTTAAAAAGTTATGTTTTCCATAGTTAGACATAAACTGTTTTTTGTGTTTGAACATTTCCTGTGCTATGCTGTACATACATGAGTTCCTGGGACATCTTCGCGTTTTTCATTACTGTCTCAATTCACCATCCTATTTCTGTCGAGGCATTGATAACAAATTAGCATACGCGTGCTAAATTACTGACTTTAATGTTAGGCGTTTTGTTCTTTTCGACTATTCTTGGCTTGGGACTTCAGAAAGGTACTTTGGCTGGTTGCGAGAGAATTTAAATGCTGCGTGTAACTTGCGGCTCCGTTACACCAATCCCTTCGCAGCTCCAGACCAGGCGTCAGTACGTTTGAGATCTGCTTGAGAAACGGCAGCAAAGTTTGCGAAGAGCCATCTGACGGAGCGGTCCCACTGATAAGGAAGAAACAGATTGCCGTTTCTGGAACAAATAACAAATAAAATATAATTTATTTACTCTGAGGCGCTTCTGCCGGCGGGGAGCCCTCCCATCTTGCGCGGGGAGCGCCGCGGCGCGGCCGCGCTGTCTTAGGCCTCGCGCCCGGGCGCGCCGGCGCCCGCGCAGCCCGGGAAGCGCTGCAAAACTCCCCGTTAAAACGCCCAGGCGCTTGGCTGCCCGAACGCCGAAGAGAAATGAAACAGGAGTAAACACGAGCTGAACAAAAGCCCTTTTCTAGCGGCGCAGCGAACGCGATACTGATAGATTACCGCCTGGTTTCCATGGGGACCTTTTTGTTCTAACTTCAGATACCAGTGATGAGGGTTAAGTGAGGCACCTCGCGTCTCTATGTATATGTGTATGTGTGTGTGTGTACATATAGATATGTATGTTTTTCCCCCCCGGACCCAAACGGAGCGGCGCGGGCTGGCGGGGGCGAAGTCGTTAGCCGTCGCTGGACGGACACGTTATTTTGTAAAGACGATTAGCTCGGATCCTTGCGGGACCGCCGCTGCTGGCGAGGCGCAATTAGCGCATTTTTGGCATTCCTGGGCGAAGGCCGCTGCCCCGCGCCGCCGCCGCGACCCCCCGAGGCCGGCGGGCCGGGGGGCCGCCCGGCTAGGCCCGGCTAGGCCCGGCTAGGCCCCGCGCCCCGTCCCGCCGCTCCGAACCGCCGAGGGGCCACGAGTTTCACACCGTGGGGTGCCCACGAGCCGCACGGGGGGGCCGCGGGGGGCTCGCGTGTGTGCGCGTGGGAGGGGGGGAAAGGGGGGGGGGCAGCCGCACCGCCTGCCCGCTCCCCACGGGTTTGGCGGCGTGGGGCTGCCCGGCTCCCCCCCCCCCCCACCCCGGTTGTCGAGGAGGGCGGCGGGGGGGGGCGTGGGTGGGCGCCGGCCCACGCGTGGCTCCCCCCAGCCCGGCGGCGAGGCCGCGTGGGGGCCGGCGGGAGGAGCGGGCCCGGGGGGGGGCTGCTCCCCAGGCAGCGACGCGTAGCCCCTCGCGGCCCTGCGAGCCCACACGCCTCCGTGGAAAAAAAATAATAGTAATAAAAAAAATAAGTTGGATCGGAAAGAGAACGAGCCCGGGTGAAGGGAGATGTAACGCGGCTGCTGCCCCCCCCACGCCCCGTCGTACCCCCCCCCCCCCGTAAAGGGCATCATTAAACTACCCCGGAGCGGGGGGGCCGCTTCGGAGGGAGGAAATGTTTGAACGTTTCCCAAATCAAAGTAATGGCTCTTTTTATTATTATTATTCTAAGGCGAGGAGGAAGAGGAGGACGGGGCTCTGCTTGCTCCCATTGGCCGGGGAGCTTTGGCTGCAGCTGCAGGACACAATTAATTATGCTAATTGTGTGGGGAGCGGATGTACTTTTTTTCCCCCTTTATTCCTCTCTCTTTTTTTTGGCTGGTTGGTAAAGGGGAAGGAGACGCCCTGGGCTGGGATCACATGATATTGTCTTCGCGCCACTTTCGTAAAACCCTTTTTATTCCAGGGCTTTGCTCGGGCTAAAAGGTAACGTGTTTATCTTTCTATTTTCTTTTCCTTCCCTTCCCTTTTCTTTCCTGTTCCCCCCCCCGCCAGAAAGCCAGCGCGCATCCGAGGGTGCTCCCCGCGCTTGCACGGTTTGGTTTTTATTTTTTTAGTTCTTTTATTCCCTTTTTTTTTATTTTTTGGTAAATTTTTGTTGCCTGTGTGCGTGCGTGCGCGCAGGGCTGCGCCGCAAATCTCCGCCGGGCGCGGGGAGGGGAGGAGGCGGGATGGGGGGGTGCGTGGGGGGGAATGGGGGTGCGTGGGGGGCCGCGCAGCGCCGAGCCCCCGTTCCCGCGGGGACGGGGGGTGCGGGGCGCCCCGACCCACCTGTAGGAGTGCGTGGGGATCTCCTTCCCCCCCACACCCCCTTCCCGCCCTGCCTCCGGCCGCCCCGCGTGGGCCCCCCCCCACCCCGGCGGCGCCGCGCGCTCGCCGTGGGCCCATGGCCGCCGCGGCACCAACAATGGACGGCGCCGCGGCGGGAGGCCGCCGCTCGCGGCTTCTTTTGTCCGCGGCCCCGGGGCGGGGGGGACGGACGGACGGACGGACGCGGGGGGCGGCGGCGTGCTGCCCCCTTCCTTCCCCCCCCCCCAACCGCACCACCACCCCACGCCGCGCCCCCTCCCCGAGCGCCCGTGGAGGGGGACGGTTTTGAGGGGGGGGGGTCGCGCGCGCCGCCCCCGCGTGGCCGGCGCGTGGGGGGAGGGGGCGTGCGCGCGCGCGCGGCGAGCACATGGCGGCGGGCGGGCGGCGGGGCGCATGCGCGGGGCGCGGGGCGCGCTGGGGCTTGTAGTGCGCGGGCGGGCGGGGAGGCGGCGCGCGGCGGCGGCGGGCGGGCGGGTGCGCGCGCGCGGGAACGCGGGGGGCGGGAGAGCGGGCGGGCGGGCGGCCGGACCACGCGCTCGGCGGAGCCGCCGTCGGGGCGCCGCGCTCCGCTCCGCGCTCAGGCGAGGTGGGGGGCGGCGGGAGCGGGCTGGGGTGGGAGGAGGGGGGGGGAAGGAGGGGTGGGGGCGCCGTGGGGGAGCGGCGGGCGAAGGGGGCGCCGTCGCGGGGCGGGAGGCGGCCGGGTTGCCCCGTCGGGCCGGGACAAAGGGGCCGCGCGGAGCCGCCCTCCGCCCGACTGAGCGCCGGGCTCGCGGCTCGCCCCGAGGGGGCGGCGGGGTGCGGGGGGAGGTGGGGAGCGGCGGGGGGGGGAGGGGGCTCGGCTCCCCTCGTGGCGGGGGCCGCGGGGGGGCGGGCGGGCGGCTTGGCGCGTTTTCGGGGCTTTGAATGGAGGACTGCATTTCCCACAGTGCTTTGTGGCCGCTCTTTAACCGCGGCGGCGGCGGCGCGGCCCCCCGGACGGGGCGGGCGGCACGTGGCGGCCGCGGCGCGGCGCGGAGGTGCCGCGCGCGCCTGCGATGAGCGCGTCGGGGCTCAGCGCACCCCTTTCCCCTCCCCTCTCCCCCACCACTACCGCGGGGCACGCCGCGGCCCCCCCCCCCCGCCCCACGCCGCGCACGTGTCGGCGGGCCCCGGGGGCAGGTAAACGCCTGGCCGCCGCGTCCCCGACCCGCTCTCCCGGGCCGCCCCTGGCCGAAAGGCTTTCGGCCTCCGCAGGTTTGTAAGGCGAGGGACGCGGCCGAGCCCCGCGGGGCCCGGCTCCTGCTGACAGCCTGGCTCGGGAGGGAAACTTTATTATTATTATTATTTCTTTGCGCCCCCCCCCCCCCCGAGCAGGGGGTCCGTTGCTTTGTGCTGCTCGGCGGCATCACCCGGAGCGCAGATACCCCGTTAGCTGGTGGCGAGGGTGCAGGGTCCTGTGCCAGAAGTTTTCTTGCGTCCCCGGGGTGGGGGGAGTGTTTGGTGGCTGGGCGATGCGAGATACCTGATAAAACTCCGGGAGAAGGGGCAAGTAAAAAATGTCTTGCATGCTGTAGTAACGTACCAAACGCACAGGAGCAAGAAATTGGGATGTTTTGATACCTGGTACGGTGCTTTTAAACTGCCATTAAGAACTGTAGAGGAAGCCATTTTCACCTCCGCTTAAGTGAAAATTAGCTGCAGACTCTTCGTTTTTAGTTCAGTGCAACCTTGGTTAAACTACGTTCTCCAAACTCAACTGACTTCTGCATCCGCGCTTTAATAAGAAAACCTGCAGGAGATTGAGCAGGAAGCCAAATTGCTGCCTTAATTCCTAATCCGTGTGTGTCGCGTAACATAAATATTTGTCTTCTTTCTCGGCAGGTAGCGTTGACTCCTGTGCTTCAATCAAGACGCTTCTTGGTGTGTTAGCTGCGCTGAAATGAGAAGACCTTTTAAGTGGAAGAGTTTCTCTCTGGTGATGGGCCTTGAGTTGTGCAAAAGTGCTTACAGTGCAGGTAGAGTTTGGGATCTACTGCAGTATAAGCACTTCTAGCATTACTGTGGCAATTCGGTGCCTGGCAGGGCACGGACGTGTTCTGCTGTGTTAGAGCTGCCTTGTGTTCTCGGTCCTTGTGTTAAGGTGCATCTAGTGCAGTTAGTGAAGTAGCGTAGAATCTACTGCCCTAAATGCTCCTTCTGGCACAAGCTGCTGCCCGTGCATCCAGAAAACGCATCCATCTGGCTTTAGCTCAGCAATTACAATTTCAGTTGAAGCGTTTTCTTTCACTGAAAGCAATTGCTCAGGAAGTAGTTTTGTCCTAGCAGTATCAAAGTGCTCATAGTGCAGGTAGCTTTGAATTGGACCTACTGTAATGTGGGCACTTACAGTACTGCTAGATAAAGTGCATCTTAGCTAGTGGCAGTTTCTTGAGAAGATGGTGCTGATTACAGTCAGTTTTGCAGGTTTGCATCCCAGCTTACTAAAATTGCTGTGCAAATCCATGCAAAACTGACTGTGGTGGTGGTGAATCTGTTGTGAATAATGGGTTTGGAAGCACTTCTTTTTTTATTATTATTATTTTTTTCTTTCTCTGTGAAGATCTGAAGATGCCTACTTGCACTGGTTTCTCCATGGGTGGGGATTTGTTGCATTACTTGTAGCTATGTGTAGAGTATTGCACTTGTCCCGGCCTGTGGAGGAAAGGAGGACTTGTCTTCAGGCTGCGCTTCTCAAAATTTGCCAGTGTGGTAAGCTTTGTTTTGCTGTTGTCGGGTGGATCACGATGCAATTTTGATTAGTTTAGTAGGAGAAAAATTGCACGGTATCCATCTGTAAACCGCAAGACCTTCATCGCTGACAACATAGCTTTTGTCAGTAAGCAATTCTCACAGCAGAGTCTGTAGTAATTGTGTATAATGGCTTGCTGTTGACCCCAAAACTTACAGGGAGGGGAAGAAACAAAACTTCTCCAGGTAACTAATAATTATGTTCATCTAATAATTAAAAAAAAAAAAGGGGGGGAGGGGGAGGAGGGATGGTCCAGGGGGAGGACCTTCTGGGAATGTTTCTGTAGTAATATGTAAATGGCTGTGGTGGACTTAACAATAAAGTGATTTTCAAATAATCGTTGTGGTTAATAATGTGTCTCATTAAAGTGCAGTTGCAGCAGACAATTAACAGAAATAAGGGAGACCTTTTTTTGCCTGGCCTGTTGGTTGCAGCCTTGTTCTGCCTCCTGCCACCTCAAGAGCTCCAGCTACCTTCTCCCCCTTGATTTTAAAGGTAGATGTGTCACGAACCTCCTGCTGCTGCTACTTCAAGGAATTTTTTTTCTTTTGAGGGGGATGTCCTTCCCCAGGCCAGGAGAAGGAAGTCCTCAAGCGAGTAGTGCTCGAGTCCAAGCCCTTAAGCGATAGTCTTGCTCCCTTTTTTGCTCTTTGACTCGGTGAGCCTTGAAGTCACGAGTGTAGTAGCTGCATCCTGTCTTTAACTGCTGCCCCTGGGAAAGGGGAGACCTTGGTTTGTCCCGGTGGTGTGAAATGCTCTGTTGTGGGAGCAGGGGCTGGATGAGGCAGCCCGGACGCGTGGGCTCCTCGGCTGGGTGCCCCTGCCTGTTGTGGGTGGATAAAATCTCATGGTGTTATATTTGCTGCATTGCTGTAGTGTGCAAGGTAGATTTTGGGGGTCCACCTGCTAGTGTGAACCCCGGGGTGTCTTGGGGAGAGAGTTGCCTGTATCCTGGACCTTGACAAGGCTCAGGCTTGAGCTGGGTTTTTATTCTTTCTTGCTGAAAAGAAAGAATATATGTATGAATATGTGTTCCCCATACGTTATGTGGCAAAGCTGGTTTGAGTCTGGCTCCAGTGCTGCAGCTCAGGGTCTCTTCAGTTGCCTCCGAGCAAACGCCTGGGGGCTGGTTAAGTGAGCAGTACCTGCCGGCTTCAAATGCCCTCCTTTCCCGCCAGCTGTAAAGACCCTTGAGATGTAAAAGGGTCACTGGGGTCTGGCTTACAGTGGCCAGTGCTGTCAGACTGCTGCCATGGGGTGGAGGGGAGAAGTAGGGTCTCCTGTGTCCCCTTGTGTGATCCAAGTGCCCACAGGGACCGACGGCTTCCTGGGCAAGAGCCCCCAAGTGTCTGGGAGCCTCCAAAGTCCAGTGGCTGCTGGATCTCCCCCCAGGTGAGGGTGGTGAGCAGCCATCGGCTGTGGAGGTGAGGTCCGGAGCCCCAGGAGAGTCAGTCTGGGGAGGGAAACGCTCTTAGGAGAACAGACCTTGCTTCCTTGCTCAAAGTGCCCCTGCAGAGCTCCTGCAAGTGTTTCCACGCAGCTGGTGTCTCTGGGTGGTTTTATGCACCAGAATCTAATCTAAGGCTGAGCACTGTAATCCTCCTTGTGCTTGGGAGAGCCGTAACCTGGACTTCAAATCCCTGCACGAGGAAAAGACGTTCCTTCACTGTAGACCCCTTCTGGCTGCAATACTTGTTGACGGTGACAAAAAATGGGTTCGAGTACTTGGCTAATTGTGACCTACTGCAGTGCAGCATCCCACAACTGAGCAAAGAGCATTGCACTGCGTTCACACTAGAAACAAAACCAAAGCTTGCTACTGCGTTAATGTGCTTTGGGGAGAAACTCCAAGTCTGATGTCATGTCGCTAATGTTGGCTCTGCAGCTAGCTCTGCTGCCCTGTGAGATGGTGGCCCAGCTCGCGCATGGCCCTGTGCGGGTCTCACTGGGACAAACCGCATTCAGTGCCACCATCAGACGCAGTTGGCACGACCCGTGGCTGATGCATGATGGTTGTTCCAGGTAAGAGCAGGGAACGTGCAGGAGACCTCGCTGGTGAGCTCTTTTAAACGCCGTTAGTGCCAAAGTGTGAGATGGGATTATCAGTAGTGTCCGTGGATTCTGGGTGAGCGTTCGGAGTTGAGTTATCTGGATGAGAGGGATTGTTGTTGTTGTCTGATCCCGCAAGCGAAGCTATCTATTAACAGCGTAGGTGTTTGCTTTTTCGATGAGTATCTATACAATCTGTTCCAAGCGACAAGCCTGCCGTTTGCAATTTGGGTGGTTTGCATGGAGTTCACTGACTTTGCTCAAAACACTGAAGTTTGTAAGAAGCGAGCTGAACGTTTCTGCAGCGGTAAACTGCCTCCAGCATTGGAAAAAAGCAGGATCGCAGGCTCTGTTGTAAGAAGCTTCTGCAAACCGGTGCCCTGCATGTGCTACCTACGCGCTTAACGTAGTATGTTGTTTTTTATGGTCGGGCTCTGGTATTCCAGCACAGTAGGGCAGGTAGCGCGTTTCTTTGACTTGTACGCTGCTTTTCTCCAGGGTGCCAGAGAAAACGGCAGTGAAGCTCTCACTTGCTGGGTATCAGTGTTGCAGCGTTTGGAAGTCAGACATGTGCTGCTGTTACCCCCTTAGCTTATTTTTTTTCCAAGGTCAGCGAGGAAGAGCACGTTGCGAACAGAGGCTGCCGAGGTTTTGCGCTGCAGCGCGCTGGGCTTACCCTGAACTCTCATTCGCTGCATGTCTCCTGCTGGGGCGTCTGTCTCGTGGGGGAGCTCCACGGTCCCTCGGGACTGAACTTACCGCAGCTTGCAGCAGCTCCCGTTAGGAGCAGGCCACGCTTGGCCCACCCAGGTTTGCTTGCAGCTCCTCCAGAGCTGCGGTCCTTTTTGCACCGCTCGGATCCCTGCGTGGAGATGCCTGACGTTTTCTGTGGTTTAAAAACGTTGACGCTGACTTGAAACAACAACTGACTAGTCTGTATGCTAACAGCATGGCACGGGCTGCTTCGTTTTAAGCCTAGGATGTCACTTTTGAACCTCTTCAGGAGATGCCCTTGTTTTCTGAGGTTTTGGATGTCCTATTTAATGAGGTGTTTGGATGGGAGACTCACGATGGGGAGAAGAGGAGACTACGGGGGTCCCCCTGCAGCTGCTGTCTCTGGGCCACCTTTTCTGCTTGAAGTGCTCTGTCCACCAGCTCTTGCTGGTGTGGACGGTTTTCCAAGGTGGACACTGCTGTGGCGGCAGAGGCTGAGACCAGGTGGGCTGAGCCCCGTGGTGGGACGCGGGCGCAAGGAGCGGGGCTGTAGGGGTTTTCACCCGCTCCCTGCAAGCGAGGGAATCGGAGGGATATATCGGTCTCCTCTAACGCTCCCTGGCCGGGGAGAGCGATCCGGGGGCAGTGTCTGGAGGGTGGTGGGCTGCTTGCAGCCTCCCAGGTCTCCCTTGGGAGAGTTGCACCCGGGGTGCCCGGGCGCAGGTGCCCAGGCGGAGCACGGACGCTTTGCTGCAGCAAACGAAGAGAAGTCGTGAAAGCTCCCCGGGTCGCACGCGCGCTGCTGCGACGGCCGCGCTGGCGCGGGGGTTTCTGCATCGATCTTTAAACGAGACGTCCTTTTCATGAGGAGCGTTGTGGCCGTCGGGCGCCGGTGCCCCAGGGCCGAGGCTGCTCCAGGAGATGTCGGAGCAGTTGTTTCTGGGAGCGGGACGTCAGAAAGGAGTCAGCACCAGTGATTTCTTTTTCTTTTTTCTCTTTTTTTTTTTTTTTACTGGAAGATTATAAATAGGTACGAGCATTCACAGTCATGGAAAGACGCAAGTCTCGTTCTGGATACTTAGATGCCTTCAAACCTCTGGGTGCCTGGGCTATTTTTACCGAGTGGGAATATTTCATATTATTATTTTCAATCTCCTGCTGCTGCACAACACTTTGTGTTACTTCATAGGCAGGCGGTTATTCCCCGCTCTAATCGGCGCTTGCCTAGCCGGAGCCTCCAGCGGGAACTTTCCTCTTCTCTTATAGGAAACTTGTTGAAATTAATCTTTCCAAACCACCGTTTGTTTTTAAAGTATCTTCTGCTCTCGTGGGTCTTCAGGGCTGTTTTTACAGCCCGTTCCTGCCCAAAGCGGTGCGTTAAGCCCAGGTAAGCTTCTGTAACTGGGCCGTCTCTCCCGACACCCAGCCCGGCCGCTCGCTGCTCAGTCGTTCGTCTCCGGTCGCTGCCGAGTTACTTTGTCCAAAGTAATTGCAGCGCGTGTCAGTAAAACTCGGGCTTCGTTTCCAGCTGATATTAGCTTAAAATCACGCTTGACATAGAGGCCGAAGTATTTCTAATTTGTTTATGTTGTCTTGCTCGCTGAAGCTAGTGTTGTCCAGAGTAAAACCACATCTACTCCTGGACCTGCTGGCCGAGGAAGCAATTACGTGTTACGTCCGTCCATCCTCTGCCTCTTCCCCTGCTGCGCTTTTTCCCAGTATTAAATCACCCGTGATGATGTTACACCAGAAGAACGCACTTTGTTCTCTTTGACTTTTACATCTGCCTGTTGAGTTAAGTTACTGCGCTTCTGCAGGCGAGTATCCTGGCTGCCGCGGGCGGATCGGAAGTCACCAGCTATTTGGCTAATTGTCTTTCCCATTGAAGGTGTTGTTTGTAAAGGTAACATTTCATTCGCCACTGGATTTTGTAGAATGCAGAGGATCACAGCACTGAACCAAAGAAAAGAGGGGAAAACACCAATGCCCTCTTCTATCTATCTATCTATCTATCTATCTATAAATAAAAAATATAAAATGCCATTTTTTTCATATATATGTATGTAATAGGAAAACTTACAGCAGAGGAAGTTACCATTCTGTTATTCTGGTGATGTAAAGCTGGAGTAAAATGATATATCTATCTATCTATATATATTTTTTTAATGGAAATGGGCTCTTGTGCTGTCTTCTGCTGGTGGAGGCAACAAATCTGGTTCCCAAGCAGGTACCCTGGAGCAATAGCAAATGGCTACAAGGACAGACTTAAAACTTGAAAGAAAAAGAGGCAACAAATCTCTTGGGACTTCAAAGGCCCCCCCACTTTGCTGGACAGCCTGTCCGCTCAGAGCTTCACTGCAGCAATGAAGATAAAATTAAGACCTTCCTGCCCTAAAAACACAGATCCCTTCCCTCCTCCAGAGATGCTGTGCTAGACAACAACTTTCTGTTTGCCGGCCGTACCCGAAGGCATCCGCGACGCCGCTCGGAGGCGCTCGCTCCGCTCCGTCCAGCACCGGGCAGTGGTGCAGAGGCTCGTTAGCGCTTTGGTAACGAATACAATTTTGTAAAGTAGCACGGTGTTGCAGAGCGCTTGCTCGTGTTAATTCTTAGTCGTCTAAGACGGGTGCTAAATCCTGAGCAGGCAGTTTTCAAACCACTTCTGTCAAGATGGTGTTATTCCTTTGGCTGCAAACTGATGCAAATTTTACCTGCGTTTTCAATTTTCCAGCTGGGATATAAGGAGGAATCAGGACCTCTAAGGGAGTTACACGAGGGCCTTCTGTATTAACTGGAGTTTTCAGGTTTATGGCTGATTAAAAACCTGGGTGTGTGTTGATATGGAATGAAAGGGATACCAAAGGATGGGAAAAGAGTTTAGATTTTGCCCTCTGGGCTTACACAAAACCCCAAATGTTTGTTTTGCTCAAAAACGGGCACTTTCTGTCAAAACAAAATGTTTATGAGGAAAACCTCGTCAGTCAGCCCTGCAGTTTGAAGAATGCCGCATCTGAAGCTTATCCTTCAGTCCGAGGGTAACATAGAGCTTAATTTGTGGATTAAAAATGTTTTAATTCCTTTATCATGGTATAGGAGCAGAAAGGAGTGTGAGACGGCAACTTGCCTTCTGCTTTGGGGAAGGCTTCATTTTCTCAAAATAAAAAGGCAGCTTTTGCTGCTACTTCCCCTGGAAGTACGTCTATACCCAGCCTCCACTAGACGCTCGTTGTTCAATTTCAGTCAATGAAAAAAGAACTTTTTAATGTTAGTCTCAGAAGTAAAAGTCTTGGCAAGTGCTTTATCTTTAGTTAAAGCCTTAGCTAGTTTTGAAGAAAGTTAGTTTAAAGCTAATGATGTTCCTTCCAGCTTTTCGCAGGACTTGGGTGACACTCTGCAAGAGAAGGACTTCTATTTAAAAAGAAAAAAAAGAAAAAGAAAAGAAAAAAATATGTATAGATAATAACACAAAATGTTGAGTAAGTTCCTGTCACAAGCTTGCGCTGAACATCAGCTTCTTGCAAGAGCGGTGATTTTTTTTTTCATCCTCTCTGAAATAACGTAAGAGCGCTGGAACAGTTGTGTGTTCTGCTTTGAACAGAAAAAGTCAAAAATCACTTCAAAACAAGGGCCCAAGAGCTGCTGGGCTGAATTACCGCACGCCCGGGCCCGCGTGTAAGCAGCCGGGAAGGCAAACAGCCTTGCTCGCAATCGCCATCTCCCTGTACGATTTAATTAACAGCGTGAGCGCAGCAAAATACGCTTGTGCTACCCGTGGTCCGTGCTCTGCCGCAGCCCGTCTGCCGACGGGCCCTTTCCCGGGAGCCGTCCGGCAAACAGACCTGCTCAGAGTGATTTTTTTTATGTACCAAAACCCTCTTTTACTCCGTTCGGCTGCACTTTCCAACTGAAACATAGGCCTGGCTTGTTTTAGGAGGTGATGACAAGCAGATAAAACGGCATTAGAGCCCCCGCTCCGGCGCGGGCAGGGCTGCACCGCTGCCTCTAATAGCTGCTCACCGAAGTCGCTCGCGCTGTGACGTTCCAGCTGCTGGAAGGTCGCTGGCTGGAGACGGGGACTCGCGGCTCTTGGAGCTCCTCGGCCGTGGAGTGGGACTTTGGGAAGCCTCCTGCGGCAGGGCCGCCCGCCTGCCCGTGGCATCCCTGGAGGTGGGGCAGGGAGCGGGTGCTGGGGTGAAACTTCGCTGCTGCTCTTAAAATAAATAAATAAAATAATAATAAAAAAAAAATACCTGAGCGCCATCTAGACTACTGCAATTTGTTGCATTTCCTCCCTCGTCTTCTAACGGGCTGTCAGTAAGTGGCGTCTCGGTGGATGCCTGGAAGCTCCCGGGAGGGGACGGGGATGGGGACGAGCTGCGCGTGCCGGGTTGTGCCTTTTCCCGCGGCGCTACGGAGCCATCGGTTAGCAGAACCGGGTCCTCTGCCTTCTCGCCCCATCCGAAGCGCGGGTTCAGGCCACGCGAAGCCGCGTTACCTCGCCGGGTTTCGGGCAGGCCCGCTGCTCGGGGCGGGCGTGCTGCGCCGTTGCCCTGGCCCGCCCGTTTGCAGGGGCCATCCGCGGCGCCGATGGAAGCGGAGCGTTGCCTGCCTTGGGGTTTTCCTTTCGCCACGGGAGGGCAGGCTGTTTCTGAACAAAGCGCAGTGCGAAATCCCTCCAGCTGGCGCGGCGGGCCGTCCCGGCGCGGGGTCCCCGGCTGCGAGGGGAGGAGGTTTTCAAAGTACCCCTTGTTACGGGTGTATTTGTTTTAGTCTTTTTGCACCACTGTAGCCCAGCTCTGCCCTGGAATAAGTTAACGCAGTTTCCAGTGATTTTTAAAGAGAAGAGAGGTACCGGGACTTTGTCTGGTAGGTGCTAATGCCGCAGAGGAATTTGGTCCTCCAGAAGTTGTCTTCATCTCACTTGAGTTTATTCCCCTGATTAAATTAACTCTCTCTCTCTTTTTTCTTTCTTTCTTTTTTTTTTTTTTTTCCCCAAAGGAAACACAGCTTACAAATAATAGCAAATGCCCGGTGGGAGCGTACGGTTTTATAAAAAGCAACATGGATTTTTCAGCGTAGCAAATAACACTCGTGGTTTTAAGGCTCATGGGCTTAAAACCACAGCAAGGAGACTGGAGGTGTCGAAAGAGGACGCCGATGGCTTGTGATGGGCGCCCGGGGCAGGACCGCCGGGGGCACGCGAGCGCCCGGGGCCTGGACAGCCCGGCGAACGCCTCCGAGGAGGGTCCTCTGGGTTGCTCCTGTCCAAAGCCCCTTTTGACTGTGCTAACAAAGCGCTCTGCTTTCACGCCGGCTGCAATTTATAGGTCGGAGGAAAAACTCCTGCTCGCAACCTGATGTCGGGGTAGCAAACGTCTGTTAGCGTGTCATCGGGAGTGACGGAAGGACAAGAGACGAGGGTAAGACCCAAGCCCCGCGGTGCAGCGATGTGACTGCCGGTGGGGAAAAAAGCCTGCCAGACATTATTAATCTTAAAAACCGTCAGAAACGTCACAGTGACCACCATAAAACTGAAGTGTCCATCAGTTACCCGGAGGGCGATTCAGGCTGGAGACGAAGATGGGGACCCCCCCCCCCCCCTCCCCGGCAGCACGGCTACCTCCTGCTTGCCAAGGCTTCGAATAAACCTTTCGGCCGTTTCTCAAAACCTCCCTGTCTGGAAAGAAAATAGACCCGAGAGGTTTGTCCCGTCGCCCGCAGCTCGCCGCCGATGCCAGCAGGGAGGCTCTGCGCCGGGCTGGGGTCTCCCCGCACCTTTGGGCTTCGAGCGAAAGGGCGATTTTCGGGCAGGCGGAGGAGCGAACCGGCGCCAACAGCCCCCGGGGCAGGCTCGCCCCGTCCTCCTGGTTTTCCTTCCTCCTCCTCTACCTCGGGCGCCCCGAGCCGGAGAGGGCGGCGGGAGCGGGGAGCCGCTGCTCCGTTTTCTCTGGTTTTCCAAGGGGGGGGTTTCCGACCCCGGGGGACGTTACGTGACTTGCTGCCGAGCGGCCGCGGGAAAGTTATTTCTCCCCTAAAACGACTGCTCCCCCCCGCCCGCCCGCTGCCGCGGGACGGAGCCGTTCGGCGCAAACCTGCCTGCGCGCCCCCGAGGTCGGACGGAGCTGTCGAGCTGTTGGCCGGCAGAAACCCGGCAAAACGCCGCCTCAGCAAGAAACCCTCCCTTCAAAAGGCAGGATTTCCCCTCCGAGGGCAGGAGGCCGGGGGTCTGCCCCATGCCCGGCCCCCCCCGCCCCGGTGCCTCGCTGTGCTCTGCTGCTGTTTCAGTTCACCTTTAAAAAATACCTGCCATGAAATTTTCAGACTCAGCGCTTTTCAGGCTCCAGCCCTGTGAACGTGGGATACTCCTTCAGGAAATTTCCAAGGACACCGAGTAGCTGATCTAGTCCTTTTTCTTTTTTTTTCCCCCCCATCTGTATATACGTGAGCATGGGCGGGGAAAAAAGAAAAAAAAAATCAGTGCAATTTGTGTACATATTGCTCGCCGAACAGGCTGGCCGTGCTAATGTGCCACCCCTTTGGTGAGTGGGTTTAGGGGCATCTTCTAACATCATCCCGTAATAATTAAATACAGTAAATTTCCTTCCGATCGAAAAAAAACCCCCAAAAAATCTATAGCAGCGACGTCCTTGAGTACTTCAGCGCTTGGTCAGGTTTGGCCGCCGCGGTTGCCGCCTGCCTGAGGCTGTTGGCTGCGCAGGGCTGAGAACGGCGCAGCTCGTGACATGCACCGGGATCCCTTGCTGCACGCCGAGGCTCAGGAGTCTCTCGTTTTTCGGCTGTCTCCCTCCAGAAAGCTGCTGCTACCCGCTTTCGGTGGGATTTCGCCCTGCTGCCCGCTTGAGCACCCTGCCAAGGTGCAGGGGCGCCCCCCTCCACCCCGTCGTGCGGCGGCGGCCCGAATCTGGCAGCGCCGCGGCCCAAACCTGTCCGCCGCTGTCAGCCAGGCTGCGGAGCCGGGGGCGGTTTCGTCCGCCGCGCCGCGCTGCTGCCCGGCGCGTCGTTACGCTCCGGCGTGCTCAAGGGCGGCAAGTGGTGTTAATCATTATGCTGCGCTCCCACAACAGATGTTGACATTTCGCTATTGTCCCAGAATTAAATGTCAAGTTATTCCCGTTCAAAACTACCAGTTACCTTTGCAGAGAATCCATCTGCAGCTGGATGTATAGGCGCCCGGCTGCGTGCAAAGCCGGCTTTGCTAAGCAGGTTTGTGATGGGCTGCAGTGAGTTCGTACGTGTGGTAGAGAGCTGCCTAGGTTAATTAATTCCCTTTCCACACATTGCAACCTATACGAGTAGGGCAGCTGGAGGGGAAACTTTTCTTTGAAATCAGGTAATTGCACACATTGTGGGATCAACTGTTTGGGTTTCTGCTGTTGGTGCAATCCGGGGGGGGGAAAGGGAGCATTCAAGGGCGGGAACGGAGGGAGCCGGTGGGGAACGCAGCCCGTCCCAACAGGACGGACGTGTGACCGGTGCGATGCGACTCATAGGTCTTTCCAAAATCCAGTGCGGAAGCACTAGCACAGCTTTTAATTTCTTCTGCTCTCGCTGCTCACGTTGTTTCGATCCGTAGCCGTGCCCCCGAGAGGCGGGATGGGGATGCTGATGCTCCTGCAGAGCAGCCCGTGGGCTGCTCTCGGCTGGGAGCCGCCGGCGGGGCCGGGCGAAGCCGCTACGGCAGCTCCTAACGGCTTCGGGCTGGACGTGGGTGCCTCCGGGCGCAGCCGCGCGGGCCGGGAGCGGAGGCAGCGGGGAGACGTTTGACATCCGTGTCATCCCGGAGCGCGGCGAACCCACCCGACGCTCTGGCCTCCGAGGCTATACGTGCAAGTCTCCCTTGCAGCAAAGTGAAAACGGCCTTGGGTGATTACAAAAACTTCCAGAAAAGAGACAAATCGCCTTGGCTGGTCTCAGCCCAACAGTGCCATGAAATCTCTTGCAGCTCGGCCGGTTCGCGCCTGCCATGATCTGGGTCCTGGGGCTTGTTTTTTAACGATAAAGCAGAAAATGTCCCTTTTCTTTTTTTTTTTTTTTTGGTGGGAGCTTGCAGACGGACGAGGAATTGCTGAGATTCCCCGTCAGAGGCCCAGGCAGCCTCTCTCGGGAGAGTCTGGAAATGAACAAAGGTGGGTAATAAGAAAATAATTTGAAGAGGTTTTATTATTATTACATTTAGTGGTAGGGTTGTCTGTTTAATGCTTTATACGTTTTTTTTCTGCACTAGGTAGGTGAGTTTATATTACACAGTAAAAAGCTATTAGTTTTCTCAAAAGACTGTTGATTTCCCTCCCCCCCCCCCAAAATCGCTAAATTACATTTTCAATTTTATGGGAATGCGCTTTCATTTGTGCAAAATCCTGCGCTGAGACGATTAGGCCAATCTCATCACGCAAGGCTATTAGGTGAACTAATTGGATCTGCGTTACTGCGGTCATACGTTTCTATCAGCAATATTTAATAAAAGTGGAAATCCATTTGGAGATGAAGGCTGCGTCCTCGAGCTTTCGCGACCGGGGCGATGCCTGGCGCTTCGCCGCTGCCCGGATGGAGCCGTCGGGAATCAGCCGGGTGGGCTCGCGCCGGCGTTGCGATGCGCAGCGCCTCCCGAAAGGCGAGCTGCTGCTGCAGCAGGGCTGCGCGCGCGCCGCACCTCCGTCCCGGGCGCGCGCAAGAGCCGCAGGGCGAAGCCATCCCTTCCCGCGACGGTCCGACGCTCGCCGAGCGCCTTCGTAACGCTGCAACGCTCGCTGTCGCGCGCCCGGGAGGTGTTGGGCTCCTGAACCGTGTTCGCCGCCTTCTGGGAGCTAAACCAAAGCCGCGTGCGCTCGCCCCTCGAGCGCTAAACGTTACTCGCTGGCAGCGTTGGGATGTTTCAAAATAGCGCTCAGCAATTTTCATTTGCGAGAGCGGCTTCCAGTACCGCGCGAACCCTCTTTCTCCCTCAGATCCTCCTCCTCACTCCGATTTCTCCTGCCAAGCCACAAGTGGGGACAAAGACCCGAGCGCTCCTGGGCCTGCCCCGCCGAAGGCAACGGGCCATCTACCGCCGGCCTCGGAGAAGGGGCACCGACGGGCGGGGAGGCACGGGGAGGAAAATTCACTCGGCCTCAAGCAGGTACCACCTAAATTCTCCTGTTTCTCCTCAAGCAACCCATTGAATCGTGGGTCACTCTTAGTTTTAAATGCTTGTACTTAGGTTAAGACGAAATCTCCCCCCGAAGCCGCTCCTGCTCGGCTCTGCCTTGGGACGCCCACCGCGCAGCGCCTGGGTCCGAGCTGCCCCTGCTCCCTGACGTTACCAAGTTCGGCCGCTGCCAGCGCCGAGCGCTCGCCGTGCAGGTCCCCCGCACTTTCTGTACCACGACACTGGTTTTAATGACCCCAAAGCATCAAAAATACCTTCGGGCTTGTTTCTCTTGGCTGTCGCCGTTGCTGGCCAAGCCCTCTGGGGCCAGTCGTCAATGGCTTCGTTCCTCCTTCGTGAAAGCGGAGTTTTGACCTAGTTGCATTCATCCCCGAGGTCACGGAAACGCCTGGTGTGCCTCACGCCGGAGAAGAGGAACCGGCGGTGGCGGTGACCCTGAGCGCAGTGGTTTGCTGTCCCTTTCCTTGCCATCCTGGCCCCAAAGCAGGCGCACAAATGCACAGACGTTCCTCAGGGCGCCGAGGGGCCGGAGCGGGCCGTGGGCCGCTGCCTTCCCAGTGAGTGGCCCCAACTTTCCACCGGGAAGGAGGGCCTGGCCAAGCGGCGGGACCTGCAGCCTGGGGCTTGCAAAGAGTTCGTGACAGTGCGGAGAGGTTTCTGCGTTCAAGGTGAATTTTTACACTAGACACCAGTAGCTCAGGCCTGGCTTTGAGTCTTAACTTCTTTAAAAGACTGGGGGAGTCAGGAGAAATGATTTCTGCTTCACACTTACCTGCTTCTCAATTTCTGCTTAATGTTTAATAATAATAACACTATATATAGAGATACATATATAGAGAGAGATGTATATAAACCAAGCCCCTAGAGAACTGTTTGATAGGCCAGAAGTGCACACATTGTGTGCTGGAAAGATTTAGCATTTAAAAACACGATATATCTCTCTCCATGAGTTGGTTCATTATTCTTACTGATTGGAAATGAGACAAATGTGAACATCTAGTGCAACTCCTTTTTAAAGAAAACTCCCTTTCCATTGCTACGCTGTCCTCCTCCACGCAGGGGTGAAGCTTCCTCTGCAGCCACAGCGGAGCGTCTAGCAGGATAATTAGTTGACGCTTGGAAAATGCTTTCTAACACACAAGGGCTAAATCTTGCTGTTTGCCTTATTAGATTGTTTGGCTGGTGTGATAAGGATGCAAACTTAATAGCAAAGTCCTCTGAGATCGATTAATGTCCTCACGGTTGAAAGCGAGGATGCTAATAAGGAGAGCGTCGGTGGGCACGCGGTGCCCCGCGAGCCTGGCTGGCCAGGAGGAGGGCTTGGGCGGCTTATTACGGGATCACCTCCGCGAAGGGTCAGGCCGTTAATGCAGCTGGGAAAAACTAACAAGTGCAAGGTCACGGCCTCCGATGGTGCCGGGGCTGGAGTGGTGACAAGGCACCGGGGAGCGGTGAACGGCAAGCGCCGGTCCTCCGAAACGCTCGCGCCTGCCCGCAGGATGGGTCGGGGTGGAGGAAGAGGCGAATCTTTTCTCTGCAGGTTAATCTAGGGGAACTCCAACCATGTAACTTTTCTAAACCACGCCACTTTCAGAGCGGTGTCCCCCTTGGAGCAGTCTGCATGCGGTGGGAGGTAGGGTGGAGAAAAATGTGGGTCTCTCAAGGATGCAGCATCGTTTCTTCAGCTCCACCACTGCGGAGCCCGCAGCGTGCAATACTTGTCCGGTCGGGACTTCCTGAGCAACCCAGATCTGGTACCGGATTTGCAAGCCTCCTAAACCATCGTGGGGCTGGTGTCCCTCAGCTCCCCATCCCCACCAGCGAGAGGTAGGGACGGATAACCTCCGGATAAAAGCGTGGCTAGGGCTTCCTCTTAGCTTTCCCTTGTCGCTGAGCTTGTCCGAATCCCAAGGAAATTGCAGGGTAAGTCCCAAACCAACCCAAAGAAGACAAAATTCCCATGCTCTGGTGACAGTGAGCTGAGCTCACTGTCTGCATGGAGTGAGCTCCATGTCTGCATTTGGAGGCTGGTGAGAAGGGTCTGACCAGCCATGCTCTGCACCCTCAGACCGTCGGCACTGGGAGACCTGGAGCATGGAAAGCCCAAATGAGCAAAGGGAGCCGATGGGATACCTGCCGTATGCACCTGGAAGGGCAGCCGGGTGCCAAGCTTGCCACAGCTGAACATGCAGTGAAAAAAATACGTCACACCGTTTCCTCCGTCGCAGAACAGCTCCGCGGAGCAGAGAAAGGGGCTATAAAACCAGAGGTTCCTCTGCTTCGCAGTCCCTGTCCTTATTCTTCCTTACCATCATGCACAGGCACCTTTCCATAATGAGAGAGTGGGAAGCCTGAAAGGGAGGGAAGAGAGAAAGCAGGGGATGAAGAAGGCGCTGGGCTGGAACAGAGCAACTGACGGAGATATGTAAAGAAACGGCCCCAAACCCAGCAGCCTCCTGCAGTTTTCAGCTTTGTGGGCGACCCTGCGGGGGAAGGAGGAAAACTGCACAAATTCCATCGGGATTTCTCTCCCACTCTAATGGCTGGTGCGGCTACGGCTGACCGTCCCTCACCTGCCTCCCGCCGTCCGGTCCCCGCGCGTGCCTTCGTTCAGCTCGGCGCTGGTGCAGGAGCTGCCTCTGCAATTCTTTTCGTGGGAAAATTCTTTCCAAAGAAAAGGGGACGGTTATACCAGACTGGCCAGTTTTTGCCCCAAACGAGCCCCGGTGGCAAGGACATGACTGACGTGGATGACTTTGCTGTTGCCGTCGCCAACTTTCCATTGCGTCCCCAAGTGAAATGGGAGAATCGGGAGCAAAACCTGAGCTTTGGGGCCCTGTTGTGGCATAAACCAGGAACAACTCCACGGGTGCTGAAAGCAGGGCCGGGGCGGCAGGGCTCGCGGGTTACAAACCATTACAAATGCAGCAAGTGCTCCTTGCTGCATGTCAGTGGGAGAGAGGAACACTGAGTCCCTAGAGTTCCTTGAGTTACTGGGTACAAAATTGCCACTAGGTCGCACATCTGCTCTTCCACCAGCAAAACGGTATCTCAGGAGCAGCTTAATATTTCCGATACCTCTGGAAGAGCCTCGTTACCATGAGATTGGAGCCAGTCTCTGCATGTAGCCTAGCAGTGATGCACCCCTCATATATCTCTTTGCTGAGTTTTTGCATCCAATATTAAGCATTAAAATAATTGAGTAAGATATGAATCAGGTTTTACTGCGGTGCTTCTGCACAGAAAAAAAGCATTGCTGCAAAGGAACCTGAACACCTTCCGGCCTCCGTCTGCAAAGAGCGACTCTTGCATTGCATTTACGGTGTGCTTATGCCACACCGCCTGTTGCTTAGCTGCTTGCAGAGCTCTCCAGGTGTTATTGAGCCTGTGCCTGTGTGGGGAATCAGGTGCGCAGGACCTCTCCAGAGTTAAATCCAAGGAGGGTCTCCCGCGCCTGCATGAAAGCTGTTGGTTTGCTATCCCTGTGCATGCAGGGGCTAGTTCAGAGGAGACGGCGCCCCACAATTTTGCATCCTCGCTCGCGTTGCTTGCTGGAGACCGCGCGGAGCGACAGCCGAGCTCGGGAATTGTTGGCACCGCTTTATTTCATACAGGAACGTGCTGGGCCGTTCCCTTTCGGGCTGCCTCACTGCAGCGTCTCTTCAGGTGACTGATTGCTGGGAGATGCTAAATGGAAATATCACCTCGAGCAACGTCTGCCCGGCATTCCCAGCAGAGGCAGCAGCGCATGGCAAATGTTTTTCTCCATGTCTCCTCTGCTTTGATCCTCTCCCTAGTGCTCAAACGATTTCCTTATGCCCCTGAGCCCCCGCCACTGCAGGCTGGAGATGGTGTGGGGGGGAGATGTGAATTGCCGCTGAGGTGAAGGAAGCAGGTGCTTCTCCTTGGATGCAGTGTCCCATGCCCCAGCCCGGCCTGTGCTCCCAGCACGCCGTGGGTTTGTAACAGATGGTTCTTAAAGAGCTGGCTCGGAAAGGTTTGGGTCTGGCTGGGATCTTCATACCATGAAATATTCTGCAGTTTCAGAAAGCTTTCTGTCCCAGAGCGGGAGGGAAGACTCTGAGAACGAGTGAGTGCAGGACTGAAGTGCAGAGATTTTCCGTGGCTCCGGGAGGCGTTTCTGACGGGAGTTTCACTGCGACTGGTACATACTCACAGAAAGTTCCAGTTCTGAACAATCTCACTTTTGGACAGGTGAAATGATTTGTCCGGGTGCTCCTGATGTACAACTCTCTCGGCATTCGCAGCGTCTTTACGCGATGCATTTACCCGATGGCTTTGCTGCTACCACGGTGTGATCTGCTCCCAACAAACTCCAGTGAGCTGGTGATTTATCAGCCACTGCTTTTTGGGGTGAGGGAAAAGCTAATGCTTTATGGATCTATCAGCGTTGTCGTACGGCACATGGAATACAATATCCTGCCAAAGAGGGGAGGGATGTTTGCTACCTGGCCATCCATCATTTCCCCATGGCAAATGCGCTTTTCTTTTTTCCATCAGATGATGTGCATCAAGGACGGCTATAGAGTGAAGCGCTTCTCCCTCCTCCTCCTCCGCATGTAGTTATGAAACCCTGAACATGTGGTTTCTGCAGGACGAAGAATAGGACAGAAAGGGTCATTCGGCCCCAGGAGGCCGCCGGCGCCGGCAGCTCTCGCCTTCGGCAGGACGCGCAGGATCTCGAGCGATGCTCGGCCGTAGCCGGCAGGACGGGGTCGGGTGCCCGGGCGGGACGTCAGGCGCGGGGACGTGCAACGGGGCCACCAGCGCTCTCGGTCCCCCCCGCTGCAGGCCAGGCTCAGCCGACTGCGGCACGGCTCGCCCGTCCCTCTGATGCTGCAAGAGTAAATGCAGTATGTCGGTAACCCAGTAACGTCCATCGGGGCGTACGAATCCCTCTCCTGCCTCTCTCCTTGGCTTTTTAATTGATTCAGGCTTTTCCCAGGGGAGAGCTTCATAAGAGCATTTGATAAAATCAGCCGCACACGATCCTGCCTCTCATTACTTACCAGCTCGAGGCAGGTAGATGATTAAGTGAAATTTTTACAGCGCGGGCAGTCGTAACAAGGGAAATTATCAGCCTGGATGTGAGACAACTTGGCTCTGCCTACGCCTGCTGGCAGCCGACGGACCGAGTGACTTTGCCTCTGATCTTGGAGCAAATCGCTCGCCTCCTCCTCCAGGGTAAACCCGCACGAATTAAAAGACGGGCTAGTCGTGCGGATGTACAGCGCGTGGGAAAACAGCTCCGGACTTGGTTTAGGGCTGGGACAGTCCTGACGGTACCAAAAAAACCTGGGATCGGCCCCCCCCGGGGGACGCCTCTACGCGAGAAAGTGTTTAGTTAAAATCTGAGCTGTTTTTTGCCAGCCAACTTTGGGCCACCTGAAATAGTGGCTGAAAGAAAGGGCCGCCGCTCGGTCTGGTTGCGTCCCCACCAGTTTTAACTTGCTTCTGACGTAACTCATTGTTGATAAATAAACTTTATTTTTGCAGGCAGTCGTTGTCACGATAATGACAGGTCCGGCTGTGAAGCCAGATCCGGTGCCGAGCAGTAAAGCTGTTTGCTCATTTGGTTTGAAATCTTAAGCGCTGCACAGCCTTCGCGGAGTCACCTAAATGCTGCTTATGCTGCCCTGTATATAATCCCGTGCTATGACGGCACGCTTGACAATATCTGTGTACTTAAATGAAATACACGCAGCAGGTTGGAAGATGAATGCAGGATATGCTCGAATGCCTTTGCAACAACTATAATTCAGCCCATAAACCTAATATAGATTGCAATATTGTACATAAAGGAGCGCTTCAAATGCCAGCCTTGGTAGCTTGCAATTCAGCCTAATTGGTTCCCAACCCAGAGCAATCCTGTATGTGAAAACCAAACTGTTGCATAAACATAAGAAATCCATCACTGAATCGATGGAAGAGAGGCGGAGAAGACAGGTTCAGCACCCAGGGCGACGCAGCTCACGCAAGCACGCAGGGTGCTCTCTTCTCTTTAAGAAACCCGGAGAAATGGGAACACGCAAAGGGCAAACTCTCGTCGGTGTCCTTAAGCGCGTGCACGCTCATCGCTCGGCTGAAGTCGGCGCAGTTTGCACCGTCGAGCACCTCCTCCTCCGACTGAAGCGCAATTTCCCCAGTCCTGCAAAGCGGGCCGTTTCGCTGCCTGCCTAATGGGAGCTTTGTCAGCCGTGCTTACTAGACACAATAAATGCGCAATAAATAGTGCAGTCTGCGGACAGCAACAGGCTCAGACAATCCATTAAGCAACGAGACATGTAGCACATTCCAGCTTATTAGTCTCATATCCATAATATATTTTAATAATCTCTCCCCGGCAGGCATTTTCTTAGAACAAGCGCCCAGGTTGGACTTTCATTTTTTGCTCCTCTTTAAAAATTTCAGAGTGGAAAAAAACGCTGGTAGCAAGCCCTTAATGACGATTTGATCCTGTATTTGGGAAACGCTACACAGCTTTTTTTCTGCTCTTCCACTTAGGCTTGCTGGGGCGGGCCGCACGCTGCTGGCCTGTCCCCCGGGGCAGCGTGCTCAGTGCTCACCCAGCGCCCCCCTGCACCCACGGGTACCCCGGCAGGTTACTGCCACCGCCCTGCTGCCCATCCGGTGCTGTCCGGGGGCCTTGGGCTCAGCGCTGCTGCTCTCACCACTCCACCACGCTGCGGCCGTGCTTCCCGGGGCGCAGCTGCACTCGCACTCCTGTGCTGAGCTACCAGAGAGTAAAAAGTTCCTGCGTGAAGCCCCCTCTCCATCCGCCAGTCGGAGGGGAAAAAAGACAGTGCGGTGCACGGTGCATGTAATCCAGCTCTCATGTGCTGCTCCGACTGCGGATGGCCAGGGTTTAAGAGGACACGGTGTAATTATTTGCAGCACAACACAACGGGCTCAGGCAACACGCGTGTGGAAGTGCATGCAAGAGACCGTCCGCCCTTCAAATCCCACGCTGAACGCACGCTCGGCGCTGCTCAAACCCTGTGCCTGCCTAGGCAGCTGCCTAATCGCAGTGACAGCAAACGCGCAAGCCACGCTGCAACCCCCCACCCCGTGCAAACCGGCAACCCAGCAACCCCCCACCTCGTGCAAACCAGCAACGCTGCAACCCCCCCACCCCGTGCAAACCGGCAACCCAGCAACCCCCCACCCCGTGCAAACGTGCAATGCTGCAACCCCCCCACCCCGTGCAAACCGGCAACCCAGCAACCCCCCACCCCGTGCAAACGGGCAATGCTGCAACTCCCCACCCCGTGCAAACGAGCAACGCTGCAACTCCCCCACCCCGTGCAAACCGGCAACCCAGCAACCCCCCACCTCGTGCAAACCAGCAACGCTGCAACCCCCCCACCCCGTGCAAACCGGCAACCCAGCAACCCCCCACCCCGTGCAAACGTGCAATGCTGCAACCCCCCCACCCCGTGCAAACCGGCAACCCAGCAACCCCCCACCCCGTGCAAACGGGCAATGCTGCAACTCCCCACCCCGTGCAAACGAGCAACGCTGCAACTCCCCCACCCCGTGCAAACCGGCAACCCAGCAACCCCCCACCTCGTGCAAACCAGCAACGCTGCAACCCCCCCACCCCGTGCAAACCGGCAACCCAGCAACTCCCCACCCCGTGCAAACGAGCAACGCTGCAACCCCCCCACCCCGTGCAAACCGGCAACCCAGCAACCCCCCACCCCGTGCAAACGGGCAATGCTGCAACTCCCCACCCCGTGCAAACGAGCAACGCTGCAACTCCCCCACCCCGTGCAAACCGGCAACCCAGCAACCCCCCACCTCGTGCAAACCAGCAACGCTGCAACCCCCCCACCCCGTGCAAACCGGCAACCCAGCAACTCCCCACCCCGTGCAAACGAGCAACGCTGCAACCCCCCCACCCCGTGCAAACCGGCAACCCAGCAACCCCCCACCCCGTGCAACCCCCTCCCGCGCTGCACCCGGGCACGCGACGGCTCCCCGGGGCAGTAACGCGGGGGGGGGGGCGCGCGCGCCGGGCGGGGCGGGGCGGGGCGGGGTGGGAGCCGCCGCGGGGCCAATGAGCGCCGGGGCGGTGCCGCGCGCGGGGCAAGTTTGCCGGTGTCGGGGCGGGGGCCAATGGGCGTGGGGGCCTGCTCAGCGGGAGCCAATGGGCGCGGAGGAGAGGGCGGCGGGCGCCAATGGGGGGCGGTGGCGGCGGGGCCGAGCTGGAGCTGGAGCTGGAGCTGGAGCTGGAGCTCCGCGCGCCGGCCCCCCCCCCCCCCGCCCCGCCCCAGCGCGGAGCGGCGCGCAGCAGCAGCAGCAGCAGCAGCAGCAGCCCGGCGGCGGCGGTGGCGGCGGAGCAGCAGCAGCAGCAGCAGCAGCAGCAGCAGCGGTGCCCCGGGAGGATGTGGCGGAGCGGCGGAGCGCTGCTGCTGGCCGCGCTGCTCCGCGCGGCGGCGGGCGCGCAGCCGCCGGGTGAGCCCACCTGCCGCCCGGTCCGCGCCGCCTTCCAGGTGCTGCAGCCCGGAGCCAAGTGGGTGCCCGAGAGCCCGGTGCCAGGTGAGAGCGGCCGCCCCGGCGGGGCGCGGCCGGTGCGCGGGGGCTGGGCGGCGGCGTGCGCGTTGCGCCGAGCCGAGCCTGGCGGGGACACGCGCGGGCGCGCGTGGGGGCTCGGGACCGCTTCCGCGCCGCGGCTGTCCGCTCCGCGGCGCGCACCGGCCCCGGCCCCGGCGGGGCTTCCCCCCGGCGCGGCTGTCCGCCGCGGTCACGGGTGGGGCGAGGCGTCGCTGTGCTACAGGTGCCGGCTACACCGACGCCGCCCCGGACCGCAACTCCGGCAGGCTGCTGGCGTGCCTCGGTCCTGGCTTGGAGCAGGTGAAACAAGGGATTTCTTTATTTTTTTTAATTTTTTTTTCCCCCCTCCCCACCTTCTGAACGCCCCTTGCAGCTCCCCGCTAGCTCGGGAGCGGAGGCTCGTGGCGGCCGCGCGCCCGCGGTGCGGGTACGCCTGCGGCTCGGTGTCCGTCGCCGCCCGCGGGCTCCCGCGCCGCCGCCTTGGGTTGAAGCCGCAGCCGAGGAAGCCGGCCCTGCGGAGCCCCCGCTCCCAGCGCGGGAGGGGACAGACGGGCAGGGGAGAGCGTCGCCAGCGGCAGCCTACCGCCGCGGGTATCGCCGCGCTACGCTTCTCGCCTTGAGCATCTCCCGGGCCCGAAGCGCGGGAGCCGCTTGGGCGGTGGCGTGCTGCAGCGCGGCGAGACGCGGGGTGTGTGCACCGGGACCGCGAGGTGTTGGACCTGCTGGCGCAGACCCCGACCCCGTGGCCTGCAGGCTGTAGTCTTGTCTCCACAGCAGCCGTCGGAGATCTACGGGGAGCGTTTAGACGTAGGTCCTGGTGAGAGCAGACCTCCTCCATCCCTTCCTGTCCGTGCACCCCCTTCCCACGTGTTTGGGCTCTTAATGCCCCCTTTGGAGTAGCTGCAGGAGCAGCACCTCTGCCCTGTGGGCCTGCAGGGCCCGGGTCTCCCATCAGGAGGGAGGTCGAGCTGGAAGTACCTGGAGATGGGTTTGCAGGGAGGGGAAGGAGCTGCTCTTGTCACCGTTAAAATGCCAAGTTCTGCTGTCTGTAATTAAAGAAAGGCTTCTGTGGAAGTTGGTGAAATGCATGCTTTGATCCCGTGCAGCCTGCCCGTCCTCTCCTGGAGAGCAGCAGCAGTGCAGCGCTGTGCCCAGGGGTTTCCCCAGGGGGAGGAGAGGACCCCGCTCCATCCCTCGCCTTCAGGAGCGGCAAGGAGCCCCTTGCCTTCCCCTCCGCCGAGCCCGTGACTAGCGGGATCGATCTCTCCGGGCAGGGTTAGCGTTTCGAGTGAGTGCTCCCGGCTTGTTATGATGATAAAGTTCCCACATCTCAAATCGAAAGTGGATTTTGCATTTGCCTAAGTACATAAACTTGATCATAATTAAAGCAATGACTGCTTGCCTTTACCTTGGATCTGGCCCATCTTGGATGGCTCTGGGTAGTAATTACACTTCAGAGCGCTCGCTTCTCCTAGTAGCAGCTGCATAAATCTCTGTAATAGGGGAGCATCACTCAAGGACTGTTTTCCAGGCTTCTGTTTATTGCTTTTTTCCTTTCATACATCTGTCAATTAAAAAAAGTTTTGGAGTTTCCAGCCGCAAATTGCCATGGAAATCGGTTCTCAGAACCTGTCTCTATACGTCGTATACGCCTGGAGAAACAGGAGGTTTGAACAACTCACTTGAAACATGCTTTTTTATTTTATTTTTATTTTTTGGACACCAACAGAAAGCAATGACTCCCGGAAATCGCATTTGGCGTTGTGAGCAGTTGTGGCTAAGGGCAGTAAATGGAGCAAACATTGCAGCGTTGCAGCGCACGCGGGAGAAACGTCCCGCGGCTCCTCTTTACCGGCTCCCACGGCACGCGGGCCGGGGAGACGTCGGCGCAGCGCTCTCCGGGGAGGAGGCCAGCCACGTTGGGCTGATGCTTTTTTTTTTTTTTTTTTTAAATAAATTAAAAAGGCAATTCTGATAAATAATTGCGAGTGAAGTGCCATGCTGTTTCGCGAGCCGCGTTAAGGTCGCGGGAGCGCGCTAGGCAGCGCATCGAGACTCGGTGCCTGCGGCGCTGCAGCCTGCGGGACCGGGCTTTGCACCCGCGGCGCCGGCACGCTCGCTCGGAGAGAGCCGCCCGGCGTCGCTCCTCCCGCTGCGGTCGGCCGTTCGGGGACGGGAGGAGACATCCGCGCCGGCAGCTTGGCTTGGGCTGGAGGGGAGCGAGGATGGAAAGGGCTTTTTGCTGGCTTTTTTTGAAGCGGAGACTTGCTGCCGGCTCGTGAGCTAGCGTGGGATCTGTGCTGGGATAGCTTCCCCTGCTGCTCACGTTCATTAATAAATAAATTCTCTCTTTCTTACGCTGCCTGTCTTGGTTTTCTTCTGCCTTTTTTCTTTTCCCTGCATAATTTCTCATGTATAAATAGTAACTTGAATTTCCTTTTTTTTTTTTTTTTTTCCCCGTTCTCTCCCCTCGCTCCCCCCTTTACCTTTCATGTTTCTTGGCGATTGCGTTGACGCTCCGGATAGCTGGGCTGGCGCGCGTGGGTGATTTCGGTGCGTGCAGCGAGGGGGATGACTCCCCGGGCAGAGCGGTCTTACTGGGGAGAGAGGAGGAGGAGGAGGAGGTGGTGGGGGGGGGAAAAGGAATTATTTGATGGCCTCGTGGGTCTCGCTGCCGCTTGGTGCTCCGGCTGGGGCGTTCCCGCGCCCTGGGGGCTCTGGGCGAGGGGGGCAGGCGGGACCCTGCGCTGGGGGGTTTTGGCTTTCGGGTGATGCTGGGATGCGTTATCGCCTGGCGGGACGGGGAGCGGGGACGTCTCTGCCACGGTCTGGGTTGGAGCTAAGCAATATTTGTTTTGGCGGATTTTTTTTTTTTTTGGAGCAGCTGGTGCATGCCGAAAAAACCCCAAACCCCTAAACCCCAACTGTTCCTGTTGGGCTCAAATGCACCTTTGCTCGTGCGCTGGCTCCCTGCGCGCTCCTTGGCTTTTATTTCGTTTTCCTGCGTGGGACTAACGACGCTCCTCCCTGTGCAGCCTTTCTGTTTAGCGTAGCGTGCTAGCTTAAGATCGGGGTTTGCTAGATAATTAAGAACAGAGAACTCAATTATTTTAGGCCTGCAAGTTGCTCTCTTGGCAGTTAAGAGAGCAAGAGCACAACCCTAAAATTTAGTAACCTCCTCCAGCAGTTGTTTTATAGCAAGATCATTAATTTTACTTTTTTTTCTTTTTCCGGGGGTTAATTTTAACAACATCCCAAGTTGTGCTCATTAGTCGTTGGCATGACTGTAGGGTGGTATATGCACGTGAATATAATGAACGTGTGCAGCGAGTTGGGATCCACACGTTAACTTCTTATTTTTGGTGACGATATTGCTGATACGTTTGTATGTCTGTTAGGAGGAAGCTCTCACCCTGCCAAATCTCTGCGTTTCCTTTATAGCCTTCTCTTTTAAAGGGCGCAGTGTTACAGCGTGGTTATATCTGCGCGGCAGTCGTCTGGCTAATTTTGCAGGACTTTAGGAAGAAGAGGCTGGAGTCTGATGGCCTTGTGAAAGAAAAGGCAGAGCAGAAAATAAAGGATAATTAAGAAGTCATAAATATCCCATGTAATATCCACACTGTTCCAACTTTAATCACCTATTGAACGAGGTTGGTTTATAATTTATATCTCTTTAATTAGGTTTTAAATAGATCAGCACTTAACCTGGATTCTGAACAGCCCCATTTCCTTTTCCCCGCAAAGCTGAGCGTTAAAAGCCAGTGACAGACGCTCGATCTTTTAGTCATGTAATTTAAATGAAAGTTTTTTATTAAAAATGATATTGAAGTAGCTGGAGGAAAAGAAATCCACCGTATTTAAAGCTTGAATCACTGCTTTCATCTATTTCTCATTTTGCATCGTGCTTTACACAATTAGAGAAAGGAAATATCCGTGAGAAAAGTGCTGTTTTGTGTTAATACTAGCAAACCGGGGAGCTGATGCAGCGGGATAAAGCCGTCACGCGTTCCCAGGCAGCCGAGGGTCCGGCGGGGGCCGCGGGAACCTAGCTTAGCAGGGACGGATACTCGCTTTGGCAATGCCTGGGGTAATTTTGGGGGGATGTTAATCTGATTTAAGCTGGGTCTGGGTGGGCAGGCTTGCGTGAAACTCGTGGCCTGCTTACCTGTATCTGATGGCAGGGTCCGAGCCGTACTGGCATGTAAAGCAGATCCAAATACCGTCCTTCAGCCTTATTAAGGAGTTGACAGCAACTGCTTGCAGAGGATCTCAATTTTTTTGAAGAAGGAGAAAAAGCAAGGTACTGAGGTGCTAAAGAAACCACTGTAGCTGTGAAGAGACTAGTTCTGTCTGCTCTGAGCATACACAGAGTTACTGGAGCGTTTACCCTGCTGTTCCCCGCGGCGGCATAAGTGGCACCGCACCCTCACGTCGCCCCTGCAGCGGGCCACGTTCTGCTCCTGGCGCGCGAGGGTTGAGTTTTGGAGAGTCAGGCTCGTTTGCTTCATATCGTATCTGTGTCGCTAATCTTGCGAAGATCGGTATGTGAGCATCTAAGTGCAATTTAATAAACCTGTTGGAGTAACTCGTGGGACCCTTCCTTTGCAGAAACGAAATTGTAATGATCTATAGCGAAAGGAGGAGGTCGTTTGCAAGGGCTGAGACTGGCATTACATGGTGTAATGGCTTGAAACTTTAAGAAAAAGGTGTGTGGGGGGGAACGTGGGTTGGGAGATAATACAGTCTTGACAGTAAGGGCCATTAAGCAGTGGAGTGGGCTCAGCTGTCTCCCTGGTGGGGAGTTATCATTGGAGGTGTTGGAGCGAGATGAGATGCTGGAGGGGGTGGATTGGGAGGCAGGGCTAGGTTTGATGGCTCATAGCATCTCTTCTGCTTTCTTCATGGAGGCAGAAACGCGTGGCCGTTCGACTTGCCCTGGCGCGAGTACAGCCCACGTGCCCTGGCAAGCCGAAACGTGCTGTCCCTGCTTCATGGGGGGCTTTGCTCAGGCTGGAGGGACATCAGGGTCCTGGGCTCCAGCTGGCTGTGAGCATCAAGTCTCCCTCCCTGCTAGGGGGACTTCTGAACAGGACTGTTTGGGGTCTACTTTCCACTTGGGAAAACTATATACGGCAAATAGTGATAATGCAGCTGGCAGGTGGAGGTGGGACATCACCCAAACCGTGCCTCCTGGGCTTCCCGCAGTGATGCTCTGCCCTTGTCCCTCCCAGCTGCTAAGAGTCTGCTCTGCTTGCATTGATCTGTTACAGGTACCATGATGTTTTTGGTCATCAGTGTTAGTTGGCTATCTCTATAAAACGTTTTAAGCTGTCAGAGTTAATTGTCAGGCTCTTTCCTGCCCCTTTGATCGCTCTGCAAGAGCGTGCTGTCTGTCTTTTTGCTTATTTCACAAAAGTAAAAATCCATTTGAAGGGAGAAATTGGCTTAATTGCTGAAAAGAAGGATGGGAGGTGAGTAGGTGACCTTGCTGCTTCCTATCCCTGGCTCTCACTTGTACAGAGCTCTTAATTGCCAACTGTTGAAGACTTTTCTATATTGGTGTTTCCATTAATCATTGGCTTTTTTTTTTATTTGAAATGTGTCCTAATATAATAAATGTAGGAGGAAATAAGCTTTGTAGTAACAAAAAATTTATGGCTGTATTGTAGTGTTAAAATGACCATGCTAAGCCTTCTTGGCTGTAAATTGACTTAGATTTGGTTTTAAAATACCTCTTTAACTTGCTGTTATATAACCACTTATTTCGTTAATGCAGTGTCTTGCTGTTAGTTCTTTATGTGATTTTTTTTTTTATGGGCTCTGTTATTTTTTTCAACGCGTGAAATACCTGTCGCTGAATACCTGAAATAGCGTAGGCCACATACCAGTGAGACACGCTCTCTAGACGTCGGTAATACTGGCTCTTCGTCAGAGGGCACGATGAAGAAATTCGTGCCGTGCAACCCATCTTGCAGAAGGGGAGACTGAGGCAGCGGGTAGGGATGGGAGCTGCCGGGTCGCCCCCCCGGACGCGGGAGGGTGTTCAGATACCCAGCTTGTGTCCAGCCTTGGGCGCAAGTGATTTAGCAGAACCCGCAGCACTCGTGCTGGGTTAAACACAAATTGCAGGTAAGATGTTTCACGGCAGCTTTTTCTAGCCGGTGTCGTGGGAAGGGACAGGAGGTGGAGAGAGGAAGGTTTCTCTTGTCGCTGCTCCTAGTTTTGTTCCTGGGCAGTGTCCTTGCACAGGCATGCCTGGAGGATGTTGAATTCAAGCAGAAATGAGTATGAAAGGGGAGGTTCTCACTGAGATCTGGCCCTAGATATCCAAGTCTCTGTAGTTATTAACGGAGATATTGCTTACTGCCTGGGTTTATCCTGGCAGCCTCAGATCAGATGTATTTTGTATGAGGAGGGCTATTTACTTTGACATGGGCATGTCACTTCACTTGTGTTTATGGGTCTGCAGTTTGCTGTTGAAAGTTGACTAAGTGAGAATGAGATTGTGTGTGTGTGTGAATGTGATTCGGTATTGCCACTTTTAGCTCTTCGGGGTGAGGAAATTCCTTCATAAACTATGAAACCAAAACTATTACATTTTAGACCGAAAAAGTGCAAGTGTTTTGTCTTCCCCTGTTGTTTGAGCCTTAAAAGATGAACGCCTTTCCTGATTTTCTTTGACCTTTTAGCTAACAGCAACCCTTCTGAAAGGAAAGCTAACCTCACCTCCGGCCCCCAGGAGCGAGGGCTTTGGGGAAACCTCCAAAAGCCAAGGCTTAGCGTCGCTGACCGCTTGCAGCTTGAGAGGCTCAAGCAAGGGATGTTTCTCTTGCTTTGGGCCTGTGATTTCTGTAGCGCTCTGAATCAGCGGAGATGCAGTCCGTGCGCCCGTGCAGGCGCTCGTCGGCTGCCCCGACAGAGCCTGCCTTCTGCAGGGCTCGGTGCGTGCCGCAGGGTCCCCCCTCTGCAGCGGGACTCGCGTGAGCCGAGCGATGGACTCGGGCTTGGCTTGTTGTGATGGAGGAAGGATGGGATGGGGCATCTGCCGGAGGGTTATAGTCGCATTCAGAGACACGTATACTAAAAGGGATCTGTTGCCGTGTCCTGTGCTGTTACTGTTATTGCTGTGGTTGTGAAAGGATGGAGACGGTAGACAAATGACACGGCTGTTGTTTGAGTCTTTATGCAAATTACGAGCATAAGCTGCATGTTGAACTGCATGCATTGCTGTACGCGTTGTAAACCCACAGCTTCCAACGCTGGCTCCTCCTTCCATCTCCGCTCCTTTATCTCTTCTGGCTGCCTGCAGCTCCGGACCAACGTGCCCACAGGCATACGGGAGACGACGGAGCGATGCTCTGTGTCGCTCTGCTCAGCGCCAGCCCGTCTGTGTGTGGAGCGTGTGGGAGTAAAGCAAGCATCTGTGCTGGCGTCCTCGCGTAGCACGCTCGTCGGGGCTATTGCTCAACAGTCCCGGCTCTACCTTAGCACATCTCCCTCGGCCGAGCTACTCGCTCAGGACAAATTCCAAGAAGCTTTGTAGGTTTGCCTGAACGGCCACTGCAATGCTGCATAGAGTTGGTTTCCTCTCTGCTCCCCGTCCTAATGCAAGGTCTCTGCCCTCCTTGTGTGTGTCTCCAGGGTCAGATCTGCAAGTATGCATCCCGAAAGGCTCTACGTGCTGCTCGAGGAAGATGGAGGAGAAGTACCAGGCTGTGGCCCGCCTGAACATGGAGCAGCTGCTGCAGTCGGCCAGCATGGAGCTGAAGTTCCTCGTCATTCAGAACGCCGCCCTCTTCCAAGGTGGGAGCCCGCGGTGGTCCGGGCGCGAGGAGGCAGTGCTGGTCTTCCTTGGCACGTGGTGCTCGGAAGAGCCGGTGGCTGGAGGTTTTCTGTTTGTTAGTATTCCCCCCCTTCCCTGTGTCTTACTTGCTTTTTCTTTTGTTGCATTAAAGCTGTATCTGCCCAACGTGCAGCATCAATGTTCCTCTGCTTCACTTTGGTAAGTGGGAAGGTTGCTTTGAGCGCTGTGCACTGAGCTTCAGGGATGGCTTACATCTTTTGGCTTGAGAGGAAAGACAGATTTGCGTTTTGGCTGCGCTGGGGCTGAACTGGTGTGGTTTGTTCCAGCCTCTGTCCTCGCCTGTGCTTGCCTCCACTTGGATGCTGGAGACCCCCAGGCCCAAGGCTGGATGCTAGTCCAGAGCCAAGGCTTCAGCCTTTGCCCTTTGTTAGACTTCACTCGTTTACTGGGATCTCTGTTACGAAGGACACCTGTATAGCATTGCATGAGCAGGCTGGTGCGTCCTGGTGTGTGAACCTTTAGCGCTGTTGAGATCCTGATACCCAGCGAGAGGAAGAGCATTGAGAGCCAGGCTGGGATTTTCTTCCCGTCTGGCCTGGAGCATGTCCCGCGCTCCTCTACAGGGCAGCTCTGCAGGGTCCGTCCTGAATATTCCTGTAGCTGAAGCAGCACATGTAAATTTGAAGGCCAAGCCTATTTAAGTGCAAATTTAAAAATAAATGAAAACCCCCTTCTCCGAGAATTAACCAGTCTCTGTACGTACCGTCTTGTCTGACTCTGCCAGTTCCAAAAAGCAGCTTGCAGCAATATGATCTGGTGGTTACCCCAGTATAATGCTTGGTAAGCATCTAATGGGAAGTTATTGGTATCCGCCACCAAAGTTGGCTGTTCCTGGTGGAGGTGGTAGAGACTGTGCTCATCACAAGCGCCATCTGTCATGCTTGCCATGGCGTATTGGACTGCTTGGTAACCTGATGTCATGCTGAACAACGATAGCCCTGTTCTTTTCCTTCCTGTAACGTGAAGTATTGTCTTTTTAGCAAAACTGACCTTTGACAAATGATTTCTGTTGCAAAATACATGCCAATTTGTGTTGTCACTTAAACCTGCGACCGTTTTTCAGAGCCTTTACGCAAGCGAAACTTATTCCCCTTGATCGTTAATGTGCAGTGGAATGATTGCTTGTTTGTTGAGTGCTCTCATACTGGGAATCCATTGTTCTGTATTGATAACATTTTTGCCTATATTTAAAAAAGAAGGCATGAGCAATCAAGCATTTTTTTCCTTCATGCTGATATTTTTGTGGAATAATCTGATTCATTTTTGTTCATGCCTCACTAACAGCAAGACCCAAAACCTGCTAAAGCCCACGGGATCGTGGCAAAGCTCTGTTCTGGTCCACGTCTCAGATGCGTTGTGTTTCTCTGAAAGTAAAACGAAATAAAACACTGAGGAGCCAACAGCATTTTTTTCCCCCAATGCTTCTTAATGCAGTGGCCATTCGATTCCCATTCTGCTAGACCAAATGGATAAAGCTGATGAGGTGCTTGATAGGCGTAGGAAACGTGGACTAGCTTCAGAAATGGTGAATAAGCTGGCTGGAGTACAAAGTCTCTGCCTCATCTGCTACCACTTGACAAAAAAATTGCAGTTTTGGAGTTCTTACAGTGTAAGGAATGAAATCCAAATGTTATTAAAGGTTGTATCTAGCACAGTGGAGGCAGCTGCTGTTCACTATGAACCTTCTGCCTCTTCTGGAGAGAGTTGCATCCCTTGCTCTGATTTTTTCACCACAGATACCACCCTGGAACCCTTTCTGCACGGTGGGGTTTTGAAGCTAATGGTGTTCCGGAAAGCCTTGGTCCAGTGAATTGCTTTCTTCATATTGGGGACAGAAAAGCATTTCATCGAAACATTCCTTACTGCTTCTGCTAACGAAGCTCATGGCTGATTTTAGAGATCATCTGTAATACCATTGTAGAAGAGGAATTTCTAACTGGAGCCTTAGAGGAATTCACTTTAATTAGTTTATATAAAGTGTTTTGGACTCGGAAGGACAATTCATTAGTTTTCCAAAAGATAACGAAAGTACGCAGTTTAAATATAGATGCTCAACGTCTGCAGATCAACACTTCTTTTAGGTGGATCTTTTGATTGCTGTTTGCGTATTTTGACAGCTGCAGAGCCCAGGGCTGTTTCAGCTCCAGAAATTGCGTCTGGACCCAGCATACCACAGTCTGATTTCTTCTTTCCCCTCGCTGTTCACCGTGTGGGGCAGGCAGCCGTCTCGGGCTGTATAACTAAGGGATCTGGCACTGCGGGAGTTTCGGTTTGAGACATCGCACCCGTGGCCCGTTGGCTGCCTCCGGTTTTGCCAGGGTGTGTGCCAAGGGCAGCTGGTTGCAGACCAAAAGCTGCCTGTGGTCCTTGTGCTGCCGGGAGGTGTAGCAGGTCCGTCGCTTGGGGTTGCAGAGAGATGCTCTCGCGCCCGGCGGTGGGTCGGACCCCGGCGTCTGCCGAGGATCCTCCGCCGAGGACGGGCAATTGCACCGCTGTCTGAAGCAGGGTAATGTGTTGGTATGGAAACATACCCTAGCCACTCATTAAAAACGCAAAAGTGAAGCCCTTCAGTGTTCATTTTAATATCTCCAGCCCGGCATCTAAAGGGACTGCTAGTCTGACAAACAAAATCTCGCCAGATGTTATTATTTTGCACTAAATTTAATTTCTTCCTGCTGAAGCTAGGGCTACATCTCTGCTGATAAAGATCAAGGGAAATTGTCTGGCATTTACAGAAATTCTCATCCAGGCCTATCTGTTACAGTGTTCACTTAGCAAAGTTTATTAGATTATTAGTTTTAGACCCTTGGGCTCTTTCTTTATTGCAGTTAAGGGGGAAAACAGTCCCCCCCCCGAATTCTCCCTTCACTAAATTTAAATGGTACAATTAGAGCCTGGTCTTATCTTACAGGCATTTCTTAAAATTATGAAGATGATTTAAGTAGTGATTTAATCCCTTGGAAACTTGCTGAGTTTGACAGTGTTAAAATTGATTGTAGCTGCCTCCCCTGCAGTTAAATCTTACTTTTTTCTGTGTGGGCATTTCCCCCCCCGCCCCATATGCAGTGTAACCATGCTATTATCTAGCCCTTTTTTGCACTTGCCAGTTCAGAGTCTCGGCTGATCACAGCTACATTGGGTATTGTGGAACCAGTCTAATTTACGTTAGTTCAGAACTCGCTCATAAGTCTTTTTAAAAGTGACACTGGCTGTTGCTCGGGGGTTCTCGCCCACACTGGCTGGCTGAATCGGTGCAACTAGCTTGCTGCGGCAAACAGCGAGAGCCGAGCCTGTGATTTCCTCTTCCTTCCAGCCTTCCAGCTTGACTTTTTGTGGGGGACTTCTGGCCCTGCCCTCACCTAATCCTCTTCTGTTAAAACAACCGAAAAGCCCTCAATAAACCCTATGGATTTCCTACATATCAAATTTGAATCTAAGACAAGTACTTTCCTGTTGTTAAAGGTGAACTTGCATGGGAAAATACCAGGTTTTGATCTTTTTTCCACTAAGCTGATCCTCCCCTCCCTGTCCCCACTCCCCTCAAGATTTCTCTGGACCTGTCTGGTGCAGGGATCTGGGGAGGGGGTGCGTTGGGTGCATCTTCATCGTGTCTGATGCTTTCTTTACTTCTTAAGTTCAGGATTCTTTTCTTTGAGTGGCGGTGATATACAATTTTCTCTTGCATATTGACAGGGTTGCGCTGCGAGTAACAAAGTTAAAGCTATATCAGCTACTCAGCTGTAATTCACTCTCTGATGATACATGCCCCCTAGTTGTTTGCCAAGGGGAAAATGTAGTTTTTAATACTGGCACGTTTTCCCCCGTTTTTTAAGCACAGCAGGACTGTCTAAGGGAAGAGCAGCATCGGTGCATGTTGCTCCATGTAGGGCTTGCTGGTAATCTTCCCCCTCCAGCATGCCTGGAGCGCCGTCGGGAACGGCACAGCCAACTGCTGGGGGTGCTTCTGCAGGAGTAATGTGCTGTGCTCATGGAGAAAGTTAATTGCGTTATTTTAATGATTGCTCCAATAAGTTATCAGCAGGATCTCACATTGTCCTGCAGCCTCTTTTGCTGCTGCTAGTCAAACGCTGGGGTGGTCTTTCTTGGCACGGTGCGAGCGGCAGGCTGCCCGCGCGTGCTGGTGGCTGCGCGGCGATCCCTTCGCGGTGCTCGTGAGGTCACTGCAGCCAGCGGGGTGCAGCGGCGTAAATCTTGAGATATGCCATATGCGTGCTTCTGACGCTGAACCTAGCCTCCCCTGCCTGCTCTGCCTACTGCTTTTTTGGTAGAGCAGCCAGCCTGGGCGCTTTGCGTGCATGGAGACCCGTAGTTTGATACTGGGCAGCCAGTGACAGGAGCAGCTGGATGCCACAGCTTCTTGGGAGAGCTGGTTTCTATCCTTGCCTTACAGAAAGGAAGGATACAATCGGCTCCCAGAGCTGTTAGGACAGTGTGTGGGCTGCTGGAGTTTCGCTGGAAATATGGGGGAAGCCAGGGAGGCAGGAATGCAATTACCTGGACTGGAACGTGGCCAGGATGCTGCAGTTAAATTCCCCTTGGTGGCATCCTCTAGTCTTAAATTAAGGCTTGATCTTTTTCCCATCAAAGGCAGTGGCATTTAGCCCTCTGAAAATGGGAACCAGAAAACAAATGGAGCGCTCTTGGGTAGCTAGAGGAGGCTTGCAGGGACTATGGAGAGTTGAGGGGCTTTGGGGTTATCTGCTTCAGAGCAGTTTCTAGTAAGGCAATGATCACATCAATACAGACAAACCTGCCTCTAGGTGTTTGGTATTCTCTTATTCATGGGTGAATGCTGTTTCTCCTCCAGAGTTGAGGTCTCAGTGGTTCTGGCAAAGCAGCGGGTATGAGGAGGACTTCGATTCATCTCTTCTGCTGTGCTGCAGGAGGATAAAGGCAGAGCTGTAATTCTTAGTCCTACCTGGCAGCTCTGAAGGCTGTAAATCCTCCATTAGGCATAAATGCAGCCATTTTGGTTATTTATAGTTATTTACGCTATCCATTCATATCTGTCAGGGATGAAGACAGTTTTGACATTGCCGACTTCTATCAGGTTATCTTTAATCAGTTTAGAGGCACCTAAGTCACAAATATATCAAATAGCCGATCCTTAATGTCGGAGTCCTCTAAAGTATGACTGAATTATTTATTTTGTTATGATGAAAATGTCTGGGCTTTATTGGGTTTTCTTTGAAGAACTTGATTCTGCTTGAAGTCTGGAAGATAAAAGATCAGGGATTGTCTCTCCGAGATTCTTATTCCGAATCCTTCAAGGCTTTTCATTTTTCACGAGCTGCTGTTACTACTTCAGAGTCAAGGTGAGGGAGCTGAGGTTCTTCTTTTCCCCCTCCTATTACAGAGGTTTAACTACATAAAACTTTTATCTTTACTAATTATGCCTTGGATGGGCAAATCTAAGATGCACGCAGCATCAATTAGGTGAGAAGAGACTGGTGGTGTGGAGAGAGCTATTGTAAGTTAATTGCCGGGAAGGGATTTCAGGGAAACCAGCGCTGCCGTGTGAGGTTCGTGTCTTGTTATTTGGCGCGTTTAATAGTCCGATGCTTCTAAGCCAATTAAGTCTGACGATGCAGAAGGGTATTTCGGGTGTTGGCAGTAGGAAGAGTTGGATGTGCTTTAGCATCGCGCTTCTTGAGCGACTTCAGCTTTGGACGGTCTGCGCACTGTGGCTGCTTATGGAGCAGGGAGGAAGATGATGACGATAAGTCTCTAGCCTGAAAAATTAGGAATCTGCATATGAAAAGCAGTGGAGGTGAGCAGGGCGGAGAGTCGGGAAGCCTGAGCTGAACAGGCTCTGCAGAGGGAGGATCGACGCTGCGGGGCGGGCTGCGGTCACGTGTGCACCGAATGGTCCCGTGCTCAGCAGGCAGCATGAGCGCTCTGGCAGCGGTGGATGCGGATCCCCCATGCTGTGTGGGACAACACGTGCTGTGGGAAAAAACACCTGCTCTTCACTGTGCTATTACTTGGGGCTTCTTAGATACCTGAAAATGGATTTCTTCAGTTACGGTCCAGGCTGTCACAGAAACCTCTATTTCTGCTGAGCCCTCCAAAGGGATCTCCCGTGCTTGGGAAGCTAAGCGAAGGAAAGAAAGTCTCCCAAAACAAGCAGCTACTTCCAGGCATAACAGTAATTACAGAACACACAATTCCAGATGCATACTTGGATTAATTGTGTAGTTTGTTAGCTGTGCCGTGTGCTTGAGGTGCTCTCCCAAGTATTCTCATCCTCTGTGCCGCTGCGGTCAGGAGACAGGAAATCTGTTGCTTCTGGCAGTATTTGTCCGGGCCTTGGCTGCCTTCCTTGCTGGCTGAGTCTGTCTGCCTTTTGATACCTCTCTTTTGGAGACTGGCTTTACCTGTTGCTCTCCAGCACATCTGTGTTCAGTGATAATCCCAGGATTGCACGCGGGCATCAGGAGAATGACTGATTTCTGCTGGACACGAGTGTTCTTGGGGCTTGTGGAGCGGTGCAGTTCGGGAGCTAACTCTGTCTTTTTTTTGTTTTTGCTTTAACTATTTTAACTATGTGAAGATGTCTGAATCTCCGCTTTCTCTTAACTTGGTATCTGTTGGTAAAGACATTTTATGTTTCAGTTCTTGATGAAACAAAATGTCTGCAGGTGCTAAATGGTATTTCACTTCTGAACTATAACTCTATAGTAACTCTAAAGTTACCTATAACTTTGCGGAGCTAAGTAAGAATGGGAGTTTGGCTCTTCAGTTTTCTTTCTTCCCCTGCTCCTCAACTGCACTGACAAAATTTTTCATCATCTGTTGGGTTTGGTCTCCTAGAGATTTGCAATTGCATTTTTAAATCCGTGTTTCATTGCACACTTTGTGTTTCTTTGTCCTCTAGCCTGCAGCTTGCTTTTAGATGTTCCTAAGAGATGCCTATGTTTAGCAAAACCAGACTTAACCTGCACCATTAGCAATTTAGTGTTAATACTGTATGTTAAGGCTTTGTGATGTTACGACTTTGGTTATGTTACGAGGTCCTGGGAGGGAGAAGGGTTGGCCCATCTCGTGGGCTTGTTGCAGAGGGGAGGCTCGTTCGTCCCCGTCTCTTGCTGCTGAATAAGGATGGAGAACTGCCTGTAAACACAAACAGTTTATTCTGCAGCGCCTTTTTCCTCCCCTTGAATTTGCAACCGCGTTGCTCATGGCAGCGGCGCTGGGGAAGGAGAGCGTCTGCCGGCGGGGAATTTGCAAAACGTCGCCTCTGAGGCCGTTCAGGTGCCCGGCTGCAGGCTGGCCGCTGGCCTGTCTTCGCGCTCGGCGCTTCTCCAGTGCAGGAGAACGGTGGCGCAAGAAGCGATAGGCTTAGTTACAGTCAAATTTGGGGCGAGGGGAGGTGGTGGGTGCAGGGCCCCGGGGGAGGAAAGGCGCATGTGAAAACGCGTGCGGTCCTGGAGCCTCTGCGGCGCCGTTTGAGACGGGCTGTGTATCTGCTAACTCTTAGTTAAATACTAAGCTGACATTTTGAGAGCGGAGCAGAGAATGGATTCATTTCAAGACGAGACTATTGAAACTCATTAGACTTCTACAACTAAATGACCATTACAAATCGATCTCTGTACTGTCTGATATTCCTGCTGCTGTTCAGTCCTTGGCTAACTGAAGCCTTGACGCATCCTTCTCTGGTGCGCGTCCTCAGTGGTGGGTCTCTCCTTTGGAAGCTTCTTGTTTTGTTGCTTTTTATTAACGTGTATTTAAAATAGGAATTGTCTCACTGGGTCAGTTCAGGCCAGTATTCTGCTGTTGGCAGTGGTTCCTGCCAGATGCTTTGGATGCGTGAAGCTTGTGGAAAACTGCGGTGACGTGTTTCCCAGGGTAATAACCGTGCTCTGAACTGATGATTACAGGTAGGTGGAAAGAGCTGTCTGTGTAATGAGAGATCTCCAGTTGTCACAATTGGTCTGTGGAGGTAATGTGTTTGCTTTCAAATAAGCAGAACTTATTGTTCATAAATCACAGTTAATCTGTTTATTACACCAGCATATGAAGCTGGAAGTCTGCAGTGTGCTATAATGCTTAGCTTTAGGAGCAGAGCTGTAATAGGAACAGCAGTTTCAAATGATTTGAAGTTGGGGGATCAGCAAAACGCAGAAGTTTGTGGAAGCTCTGGGCATTAGAAATGACTGCTGAGGATTGATGAGTTTCTTTAACAAATTGTAAAATCCATCATGCGGGAGTTAAGGCATGAAACTGCCCTCCTGAGCCGCATAAAGCACGGCTTTGGAAGAATCGCATGACAGCCCGCGCTGCTGGGAAGGGGGAGTTTTGGGAGATGCTTGTTTGGCTGCTGTTTCTCCCTCTCGCTGCCGGAGTTGAAGTGCGGGCGCTGGGCTGGCGCGCCCCAGCCGGGCTGCGGGAGCGCTGGACGGGGCTTCCCTTTCCGCTGCCGCTAAATCCTGCTGACGCCCGTTCCTTCATCGGGGAAGTGAGCCTTGGAGGTTAATAGGGGCCTTTGCGTAATTGCTTACATGCTGCTTCAGCGTTTTTGAACACTGCACTTAGCGTTGGGCTTGAGGGTTCCTGATTCAGAGGAAGGGTGTTTTATTTTATTTTATTGTTATTTATTTATCTTTCCAATATCAAGAGCCTTGAGGGGCCTGCCTCCTGCTACTGATGTACCGTTGCCTGCCGGCTCCGAGCTGCCCTCCCAACTGGGAAGGGGGAGGATGCGGGATAACCAGAGCGAGAGGACCCATATGTTCCTCTGAGTCTCCTGCTTCTGGAAATGAGTTGGTTTCCTTAATTATGTTTTGAGTTGGGAGTTACTCTCTTTGATAGTTCAAGTACTAACATGCTTAAAATGCCTCCTAATACTACAAAGTAGTCAAATTACATTTTTCTAGTTTGTGATAGGATGCTAGAAATGTCATGTTACCCTCAAACATTTATAGGATGTTTATAGAACGGCCTGGTGCCATTGTGTGTTCTTTCTTTTTTTTTTTTTGTTTGTAATCTCTGTACAGAAATGGACGTGCCAGAATTTTCCATCTCTTGGCCAAGAGGATAAGAGAGGCGTTTTCATTTTGCAGAGTTTTTTAAATGCACAGAGGATCTGGTCTGCAAATGTTGCTGGGGAGTAAGGGGGGGAAGAAGCCTACACCTAGCAGTAAAGCCAGTGACAGGAGCTTGGTTCTGGAAAGAAAACATTTTGCTAGATTGTCATCTACTTTACTTTTAAAGCAGCAATAAGATAGAATGATAAAATGGCCAATGGTGCATTTCACGCGAGGGATATGAACTCTTGCCGAGCCAATTAAACTGTCAATATGCTGTGGTTTCACATACCCTCCAGCAAACTGGGTCACCTCAGGTGTGTTACTCACTATGTGACTTCATCACTGATGTGAAATCAATTTTAGCAATTTATAATCTTTCATTTTATTATGGAAGTATATTAATCTCTGAGAAACACTACTCAAACAGTGAGGGCAGATGAGACCTTTTTGCGCTAGCGTATGTAGTAGTGCTTCTGGGATTATCTGCTCTGTAGAAGCCTGTGTAATTTTTGGACGCACTGGAGGCACCAAGAATAACAGTTTTCAAGCTTTGATGGTGTTTTTTTTTCTTAAACTTGTAAAATCATATGAGTGTTTTAGTCTAATATTTTTCACTATTCAAATTTAATAGTGTGAAATGAGCTTTATTCTTTTGGTACAGAAGAGGCACACCTTTCTGTACTCCTCCAACATCAAGGAGCAGCAGACAAGCAAGTCTGAAGGGTTCGTAGTAGGTGCCACTCACTGGAAAATAAAGCAGATCCGTCTAGCATGAATGCCTGAGATGCTGATGGATGTGGGATCTTCCCTGCATTTTGTTAAATATTTGAGTTCAATTTTTCAAGCCTGAGCAGATCGATTGCTTGCTAGGAGTGGCAGACTGAGCAGTCTCCGAATCAGCTCCTCGTCCTCTTAAAACTAAACCTGAACGTGGGAACTCTGTGGATGTTGGAGGGTGGCCGTGTCCTTCCGTGCACCAGGAGACCCAGTGCAGCGGGAGAGGGCCTGCGTGCCATCTCCCAAGCTGCTGAACTTCTGGAGTCACTAGAAGAGTCTCCAGCCTGTTTTACTGTCTGGTGGGTTTGATGGGGCTGCGACACAGCTTGCCACCCAAGTCAGCTGTGACCCGAGGGGTGGAGGAAGCCTCTCTTGCATCAGCAGATAACTTACTGCACATGAGCAGCGCTGGAAACTCTGGCTCAGGGAATAGCCTGAGGGCATGTGTGTGGGTGAAGGCTGCCTAATGGGGAAGAAGTGCTTCATTTTTGGGTTGTTGAAGACGCACTGAGGGGCCTGTTTTCGGAAACTTATTACACAAGCTTCTGGGAACCTGGAAGGCTTTGGCGTGACTGAGCGTTACCAGGGTTTGTGGTTTCTGAACGGGCTGGCCACTGACTTGAAGGTTGGCCAAAGCTCTTGCTGTGGCTCGCAGCCATCTGCGGTGTCCCCTTCTCTGCAGGCTGCCCCTTAACCCTCCTGGCTTTCCACAGTGAGGTTGGGTCCAAGAGCCGAGTGAAGAGGGACTGTAGCATTGCATGGCAATAGCAGGGAAGCGTTATCTTCCCAGCTGGCAGCCCGCGGCTGCACTTGGCATATGCAGTTCGGTTGCTGGAGGCTTTTAGGCGCTGCGCTTTTCCCTGTTGTGGTGGGGCCACAGGCAGCCCTGCTGCGGCTCTGGGCTACGACTGCGTCTGTGTGTCTTGGTGTTGGCTGAGCTGTGATAATTGCAGGCTTACCAGCTGCTCATCGTGCTATGGCCCAGCTGTGATTCAGACACTCGTGTTGGGTCGACCAGCAATGTGTGGAGCAACGATCTTCTGAAAATAGTGAGTAGGAACAAAGTTTTAGGGAGCGGTTTCTGACGCTGGAGCCAGGCAACATCCCTCTAGTCTGACGTTTCTGCTTCCTACGTTTGGCTTTCTTGAGTGATAGGCGCAGAAGAGAGCAAAGATGCAAATTCCTTCCTTGCTCTGGACTGAGTTGGGTGCTCCCTGCTGAAGCCACGAATCCCAAAACATGCTGGTTTCTTGGGGTTAGGAAGGGCTTCGTGTCCCCAGCCCTCCCTGGTGAATCCCATGGGCATGCAGGGCAGTGTCAGAGCTGCGCATGGTACTGGCCAAAGCGTGACCCGGTTGCTTGTCGCAGAAAGAGTTTTGGCTCCTTGGCTGAGCAGGTGGATGCTCTGAGTGATTCCTGGTGCTTCCCCAATGCTGTGCGTCAGAGCGCGGCTTTCCACCGGAGACCTTGCAGTGCTTGGCCTCTTGGCAATACGTTTCTGCTGAAACCACTGGGGTTTTTGCTGGACCACTGCAGGGCATGAAGATCCTGAGGCTGTTTAAGGTCTTGCAAAAAAGTTGAAGTGATAGGAAAATCTCTGCTGTTTCCCTTGCCGTTTCCCTCCTTGCTTCCTATGAATCGAAGCTGAGTTTGACCACGGAGGGTTTGGAGCTGCAAGTTTTTGCTGTGGCACAGGCTTGGCTAAAATAATGCAAAGCCTTGGCTCTACACTGCAGTGTCCCTCCGTGGCGCACCAACTGGAGCATGACGTGCGATGAAACATCAGCATTACTGCTGCTGCTTGGCCCCAAGTCCTGGGTGTCATGCGAGGAGTTCAGCTTCTGAAATGAAGGCTCTTGCCCTTTGGCTGCAGAGAAACGTGACTCGAGTGCATCTTGTAGGCGGATCTCACCAGGCAACTGGGAAGACCCTCAGCTTTTATTAATGTTTGAGAAGGGATGGTATTTGTCTCACAAGGGCTCAAGGCTGATAGTATTCTTACCAGGTGAAAATAGCAATAGTTAGTTACTGCCCAGTTCTCCTGCATTCTTTGTGGTGGGCTTGTGTGTTTTTTTGTTTGTTTGTTTAAAGCCAATAACAAGATTAAACCCTTTTGAATTTCTGATAAATGTAGGCCCAGCAGGCTCATGGAGTTCCTTACAAAGGGGAGAAAAACTTTGCTTGTAATACTGGTCCTAAAGTCTCAATGACACTGTAGCTGATCGCCGCTTCTGCGCAACCCGTGAGCTAACGGTGGTGCGTGCATGGAGGGATGGCAATAAAAATCAATTCCAGGTAGCCCACGGTGAATTAAGGAGCTGGTTGCAGCATGCCTGCAAATGTTTTCAGCTCTGTTTTGCATTGTAGATCTGTTCAGTGACCAGCATGATGAAATTACATCTTTTTTCCTCCCTTCCCTCTTTCATCCTCCCTCTTCCCCTTCCCTCTGTTGTAGTGCTTGGAAGTGATGTTGGCAGGATGGTGGTATCTTGGCAGGCTCAAATCTTGGTGGTTAGATCGAATCCCTTGGTGCTGTGCTGTGCGCGCAAGGTGGCTTTCTTTGCGTGCAGGACTAGGCCGATTTGCTCGTACCTAAGTGGTTGTGGGTCAGTGCCGGGCTGTGGGCTGGAGAGTTGGGTTTGGTGTGGTGGTAGGTGCTGCACAGGGGACAGATGAAGACCCTAGCATGGGAAAGTAAATGTGTTTCCATGAAGTAATGTACCTATGAATCGAATGCATCTTTTATGATAGCTGAAATGTAGGCAGAACCGCATACTTCATTACAAACATTTAAAAAATATATTAATTTGGAAAAAATCATCTGAATGTATATTTAAAAAAAAAAAATCACATATACCTGTTGGCCAGAAAGTAAAGATTAAAAGACCCAACCCTCTGAGACAAGACAAAACAGTGGTGCTGATCAATTGTAAATGAGTTCTGTTGCTGATTAGCTATCCCCAAATTTGTCATGTTTACGTCAGAAAATCTGTGACTGAATGTCATAAAGAAGCAATTTTAAAAGCAGTAGAGAACAGTAAAACAACATCCAAGATTACAGCTCATCACTTTGGAATTCACTTTTTTTTAAATGAAATTGGTGCCTAGCAGATTATAGTAATGCAGCATATTTGTATGGTCACATTCCTATTATGATTGCAATGAAAAATGATGTTTTTTTCTTAGGGAGAGGAAATTAAATATGCTTAGTAACCCATGCAAGGAGACTGGCTTACACTGAAAGGAGAGGAAACAATGTGAAAACGAATCAGATCGACGCATTCTCTTCAATCTTTCTCATTTAAAAAAAAAAAAAATCAAATTGCTACCAAATTTCAGAGGAATTATAATGAGATGCCACACAGACTTTTATTGCCTTTTAATTACAAAATTAGTGCAATCCCTTTCAGTCCCCCTATGTAAGTGATCTTAAAACAACTTATCAGCTGTTCTTTAATACCGGTTCATAGTTTCTAAAGAATTCTTAAATGGAAGATGATAGTAGCCTTAATCCTTTATCTGAGTGTGCCAACCCAGATCACAGCTGGGTGAGAAGTACTGTTCATACTGTGGAAGTCTTCATCAGCTAGTTTAGGTGCTCAGCTTCCCCTTGGACGAAGCATTTGAGATTATTTATGCCATCGTTTGTCAAGGCAGCGCTCAATCTCTGACGTCTGGCTACACAGCCATGATCAACCTCCTCATGAAACCCTTGGGAATTATGTATGTGGGGAGAACTAGATGGAAGTCTTTGAGATAGCCTGAGAAAGATTTCCACGCGATGCGTTGCGTCCCTCAGCTGAGTGGAGGAGGAGTTGGGATGCACGATTCGCGAATGGTTCTGCAACTAAGCCTCTTTTTGCTTAAAAACCAAAAAGGAATGTTATTTGGAAAGGAGGGAGGGAAAAGGTTGGGTCCTCACTGTTAGTGCACCAGTGAGAAATGTGAAGACAAATGCTGTAATTGTTCTGGCTGGAGAAGCAAGCAAGAGCCCAGTGCTGGTGGTGGCCTTCTGTTAAGCCTCTTCTGCAGGGAATATGGTGATAAATGGTGGTCTTACAGCTCTCTCCAGAGAGAGGGATGCGCTGCATTGAGGAGGATGGCATCTGAACTTGAGGCCCTGCATAGCATTTCTCGCAGGAAACGCGGGGCATGCCGGGCACTGCAGCCTGCTCCGTACAACACATCCACGGGTGCAGTGTGTTGAGCACGAGTGATACGAGGGAGATGGATCCCTGCAGATCCTGGGTTTAGACAGTGAGCTAGTTTCAAGCGAGACTAGGAGAAGGGATGCCTTGCAGAGTGATGTAGCTGATGTAGCCTCTGTTGTCCTTTGCAAGGAGCTTTGTGATATCTGGAGAAAGATTAAAGCTGTATTTCCATACAGAGTAGCTCTTCTCATCTGCTTTTCAAATAGGCTGTTTCTTTGGTAGGGAGACCTAGGTTTGTGCTGAGAAACAGCACTTGCATGTTGGAATTTGTTGCAACTTTAACGCTGGAGGCGATAAGCTATTTTTTTTCTGTTTTTGCTTTGTTGATAGACCGCTCGTTTAGATCACAGCCTGGAATGATATTCGTAACCCTGTACGTCATGTTCTGCCACCAGCAAAGCATAAGCAATGCGTTTGACATTTTGGGGAAATGCTTCATTTTCCAAAGGATGCAGTTCAGGACGCGCTGCTTGAACTGATAGGCAACAGAACGCTATTTTGCATAGGTTGCACAGATTTTTACCTTGAAGATGTACCTTGAAAGTGCGCTATGCTATTGGTATTAAATGATAGCAAGTGCTTCACATCATATGAGAAGGAAGTCTTTGAACTGGTGAGAGGTTGAAAACCATTCATTTCTCTACCTTGTGATGCTCAACTGTGACATAAGCATGAAAAAATAATTAGACTCGCTGGTAAGTAAATATTTGATCCTGAAATGCATCTTGCAGATACAGAACTGGGAGAGAGAGTAACCTCTTCAGACGCACAGTGATTCTCCTGCATTTGTCTCATGCCAACTGCTAGATCACAAAATTGCATTCGGAAAGAGACCTTAGAAGAACATTATTGAGGTTGAGAAGTTTATGAAGGTTATGACAAATGAGGCAATCCGTGCAACCTCAGTTTGGTTTCTTGTATCCCATGCATTAGAATATAGCCTGTAATTATAGGATCACGTGCATTTTTCCACGAGCTTCTCCCCTTGTATAAGGGCACTGAACAAGTATTGTCCCTTACTGACCCATTCTCTTTCTCCTCGTTTGCTTGATGCCCGGTTCTTGACCTTTTCAAATAGCACTTAAGGAAGGAATTATTTTCAAAAAATGTAATTGTATATGAATATTTTGCTAATGATGACTTTGTTTTCATGCTGATATTCAACATTGAGTGGTATGTTTATTCCACAAATAGCAAAACTGAAATTGAGAAAGATAGCCTACTTAAGACTGTATATATTCAGCAACGAGCAGCAACGTATGTTCAAGATGTAGGTCTTGGGTCTGGATACAGCCACCTTGTCTAATGCCTGCTTTGCGCGGTCCGCGTCTGCCGCCTTCTGGAGGTGGTGGCATGAGGATCTAGAGGAGCTGTGTCCAACTTCTAAGTACTTGAACTTTGTCCTTTCCTTAAATTAACAGAAAGGAGTAGTAATACACAGAACTCTTGGCCCTATTTAAAAGAGCAGGAGACTGCAAAGTTGAAAACAAAAAAATAATGTTTGGCTCGCATTCCTTTCCCTTACCCTCAAAGCCCGAGTGAGCTGGATGTGGCTACGTTTTGCAGATACGGCAAAAAACCAACCCCACCAAACTCCCGAAAGTTCATGTTTATACAGCCTTTCACAAAATCCTGTCAAACTTCAAGTTCTGTTTCAAAGCCTGGGAAATGCTTGAGCTAATTAAAGAAAAGGTCACTAGGATTTTTTTACTAGGGGCAAAACAAATAATTTTTTTTCTCCTCTGCCTTGTTCTTAGAAGCAGCTGAACCATTTTGGCTGAAATTAAAATTTGCCTGAGGCAGACAAAAGGCATGCGAAGTTGAAAGTCAGATGGTTATAGCTTGGCAAAGTTGTAGGTAAGTAGGGGCAGGGTCTGAAGATCAGAAACATCAGACAATTCTAACGTGTAGGGCTGCCAGCTCGGCTTGTACTCAGTTATAATATTTAATCTGAATGTCTGTAACAGAAAGCTGTTGTACTAGTCTGAAGTGTGATCATTCCTGCAGAGATTTATTTGGAAGAGACTCAAAAGTTGTAGTTAAAGCAAGGTTGCTTGCAGCATGTTAGATGGCGGCTTATATATAATGTTAGGCACATGTTACTTCCCACCGGCTGGACCTCCTTAGTTAATGTCTCCTTTGTTCGGGCAAACCCTCTCAGGCGTTCACGTAGCTGTTTCACTCTTCCTGTAATCAATCTGTACAATAGACGACCATTTCATAAACAAATTTTTCATAAGTCTCAACTTATTACTGATGCACTGATACGTCCACAACAAAAGTTGTCGTTCTGATCCTGTGAGCGGCCGTGCTCTTCTTTGTTCGCGTTAGCGATGCCGCAAGAGTTAGCGCGAGTAAACTGAAGCATCCGGGCATGTTCTTGCGTGGAAGGCGTTGGAGTACCTTATCTTCAGCTCTTTGGGGACTAGTCCAGTGGGAGAGCTTGGTCTGCGGCTGAGAAATGATCACCTCTGTAAGGACGCGACTCTCAGGAACTCGGGAAGTTTTCTGGTACGGCTTGCAGCGTTTAATGTGCTGCGTCTGTGGACGGGGAGGGAAAATGGAGCGAGGAGGGAGGAAAATAAGGTGTCCTTTCATCTGTAACAGGAGCTGAGTGTGGCTCAGGTGGCAGCAGCTGCAGTCGCAGAAGCTGGGTCCAGCGTCACCCGTCTGGGGTCAGAGCCCGGCTCAGCTCTGAGGAACGTCGCTGTAACGCGGTCAACGGGGCCGGAAGGAGAGGAAAGGCCACTGGCACGTTGCAGCAAAGCTTTATTTTTAAGATGTCCCAAAGCGATGGCTTCGAGAGAGTTGCTCTGGGTTGGACTGGGGTGAGCGAGTGTCAGGCAGCTAATCTGCTGCCTTGGCGCCCGTTCTTGGTGCTAAACCCAGCCGTTCGCCGCACAAAGCGGTGACGTTGGGGGGTGAGTTGCCGCAAGTTACCCGGGGCTCCGTCCTCTCCGTGTCATGCCCCGTCCTCCCCTCCCGATGCGAGACGGCTGAAGAGGTCGTGCGGCTGTAATGGGGAAGCAGGACTCCGGTTTTTCTTCCTGCTGATGTATTCTGACGTTTCCCAAAGTGCAAGACGTCTCGGAGAAAACAACTTGGCTTTAGTGAAAAATTCATTATCTTGGCGCTTTCCCCTTTGTGATGGGCTCCTCGTGAGAGGACAAAGCCACTAGCGTTCGGGAGGAGGGGTGAGATGGTAAAAGGGGCAACAGTCCCGTTAAAGAGAGAAAATCTGCATTAAGGTAAAAAGATCTAAAGAAGCATTGATGATCAGGGTGGTGCTGAACGGTGGAAACCGTTCAGAAAGCATTGCCTTCTGTGCACTTACTGCATAGAGCTAATTTATAAACCCAAGTTTATCTGCTTTATAAATTTAGTCTTTCCTCTAATTACAGTTAGGGGAGTATGACTTTCTCTGCTCTTCAGTCGTATTCCCCGTTCTTCCGCCCCTCTGTACGCCCCGGCACAGCAAAGCGCGTACCGCTCCTTGCGTGCCGCTCTCGGGGGGCGCGTGCCGTGACAACTCCCGGGGGGAAAAAGTTGTTTTTTGTGTACGCTAGAGCCGGAATACAGCCTGTAACATGAACTGAGGAAAAAGAATAGTTATTGGAACTTGGGATGTGCCCGGCCATTAGTATTCTATTAACTTGCCCCGGCCCCTAATGATACGGAGAATGCTAGCTACACTTAAAAGGATGCGTGTCATTAAAGTTAGATCTGACAACAATTCTTTTATTGCCTGTGACGCTTCTGATTATTAATATAGATAAAAAAGTAAATGATCAGAATATAAAGCGTCTTTCTAATGTTTTTTAGCTGCCTATTAAAATTAAATGGGAAAGTGAGTGGTCCATTTCTTAGTACAGTGGTGTGTCACCCAGATGCCTTGAAATGCTTAATGGCATAAAATGAAAAGTGTTCTTTTATAGCAGTTTATTTTCTGGCTAGTAATGACATTTTAGGTGAAACTGTAGTTGTTCCAAAAAAAAAAAAAATTAAAATGCAGTTGCCTTGTTCCTACTACATAATTGTATTTCCTATGCACTATTTTGCACAGTAATAAGTCAGGTTTTTAATAAAGCTTTTAAACCCCTGTAAAACAGGGTGAGTGTTTCCTATGGGGCTGAACTCTCCTTTTCAAGAAATATTAGTTGACTGTTAGAAGCTTCTATGTAGTGTTGTATATCTTATTTATTTTTTATTATGGTGTGCGTGTTGCTCTTTGCTTAAAAAGCATGTGGAGAATGGTCTCCTGCCCAGGACCTTACAACATGCGCGTTTTTCAGGTCACCGTTGCCAGACTGTGGGGGGTGAAGGAGTAGTTGAGGACTATACCCATTTTCAGCCATCTGACTTCTTTTCTTCGGTGCTTGCTGCTGCATGCATCAGTCCGTAGGTTTTGCTTTCTCTGCTTCCTGCTGTTTTACGATGGTCTCTCTTGGTCAGAAGAGAAGATGCCAGCTGTTCAGTGACTGTAGTAGGGCTGTAATATGGGGACTGTAATATGCGTGGTGTTGAGCACTTTTGAGCGCTTCCAGCAACTTTGTCGACAGCGTTGGCTCTGCTGAAAGATCCTCTACGCGTAGGAGGTTTGGCCTAGCGTGGCTGAGATGTAGTTAGTGACTAAGCTGGGAAGATTTGCCAGCTCTCAAAAGTTACAGGAGCTTTTCTGGGACTTCGTTGTGTACAGACTCGAAACATCTGCAGATGCTCTGAAAGCTTGAGCGCTCCAATTTGTCCTTGTTGAGCCTTGTCAAGAGACTAAGCCAACTATGGGAACGTGTTTGCCAGAACAGTAGTGGGGAAAACAATCCATCCTGAGACAGCTGGGTGTTGACCCATTGACAAGTAATGGGAAAAATAGAGATCTCGGTTCCCCCTGTGCACCACAGGTCTTGTTCCTGGCCAGTGTGCTTTCATGGTCAATTTGTGTCCCTCCGTTGGGAATGTGCTTTGTTTCTGCTCGAGTGTTTTCATCGCAAAGGGTCTGTTCCTTTAGCCACAGAGTTCGGAAGTGTTCGGCAGATTTTGGTGTAAAGTGCTGCCATGTCGTTGAGGTTGAAGGATGTGCTGACTTCACCAGCTGGCCATCTGGTCCGTAACGTTGTGCGGCTGTGTCCTCCTTCGCACAGGATCATAGCAAGGTGCTATGCGCTGTCCTGTCCGCTCTCCAGTCATCGTGTGCAGCCACAGGGCAGTGCTGGGACTTCCTTTGTGCTATTTAGCACAGATCATTACTACTGTTGTGAAGGCCTGCTGATAATTATTTAAAACCAAAGGTTAATGAATGATTAAGGGCTGTGTACTATGACTGCAAGAGCTAAATAATTAAAATACATTAAATTGCCTTTTTTTTTTATTTTATCTTTGACGTGGTGCCTGGGGAATAGGCAGCAGCCTTGTTTTAATCACTTAATGGCAATTTAACAAGCAACGCGATGTAGTAGATTGAAGGGTGTCAGGAAGGACAGTATCGATGGAGAATTTAATTGGATTGGGAGACCAGATCAGTAAAAAGGAGCCAGTAAGGACTAGGGAGGGAGCTGGAAATGCGCGCAGCGGGTTTGCACGGTGGGGCTGGGGGCCGCGAGGTGCGGGCGATGGGGAACGGTGGGGCTGGCCGCAGCGTCGCGACACGGCGTTGGCAAGCCTCCGGGACCAGCAGCGAATCGCACTGTGCAGCAAACGGGGAGGAGGCAATTTTGAGGGGTCCTGAAGGATGCAGTTTCTTGATGCAGCATTTTTGCATGCAGTTCGCTAGAGCAGGGGCATTTTGCTTAAGGAGAGAGAAACGCAGTCTGTTCTGGTATCGCAGGCAGGGTCTTGGGCAGCTATTGCAGGGAGGAGAGCTGCCTGCGTGGCCAGGAGCAGGTGCTTGCTTCCGCTTTTATTTCGGCTGCGTCCTTCAGGAAAACCGCAGAGATGTCCCTGGGTGTACGGGACAGCGTTTTGGTATTCCGCTTCCATTTTAATAAGGATTGCATCCAAATGGAGTGAAGTGTTTGCCATCCTCCTGCCAGAGGCATTAACGTTTCCCACTTCCAACCAGAGGACGCTCTGCTCCGGCGGGAGCTGTAACGGTGTGCTGGCCTAGATAAACACGAACGGCAAGCGATGGTCTTTCCTCTGCCGTTTGGGGTGCGTAGAGCCGTGGGATCCTGCTCCGTGTTGACGGGGTAAGCGCGCAGTTGCAGACGCTCAGCGGAGAGGCCGGTGGCGAGCGGCGGGGAGGCGCTCATCCCCGTTTTGCGGAGGTGGGAGCCGCGCGCAGGGAGAGTGCCGAGCCGTCTTAGCAGCTCCCAGCTTTCCGGAGCAGACCTGAAAGCCAACCAGGCATCTTTCCAAGACGAGTCAATGATGGACACGAACTCCCACTTGCCATGTTGCAAAAAGCAGTTTTTGCAGAGCGTTTTGCATGCTTAAGCACCTGACTCTGCCGCTTAGCTGCTCTTAGCGGGTTTGCAAATATTTTTTTTTTGTTTGTTATGCTTTTTTTTTTTCTTTCCTGTAAAATAAGCTAAGCAATTGTTCGGTATTAACAGCTGGCTTGTGAATCAGCCAGTCGCTTGCCACCCCAGGAGAACGTGGAAACGCCTTATAGAAGCACTTGCCTGTTTTGTGATCGTTTTAATTCAAGACTGTTCAGAGCCTCTTTACACTGGTGCGCAGCAGAATAACGTGGTCTTTGGCGGGGGCCAAGAAGGGCTCGGGAGGAGCCGCGTCTGCGAGGGCCTGGGCAGCGCCTTTGCAGAGAAGCTGCTGCAGCCTCCCGGGAAGGGGGAGCCCTGGCTCCTGGCTGCTAATTCCCTTGTTTAAGGTCAGCTTATGTTGATCTAAATGGTGCAACTAATTCCGTCAACAAGCAAAATTATTTGCCCAGCGGATGGAATTTAATTTGGATGCTGCTTATCCCGCCTCTCTCCCTGCTTTAGTATTTAGGTCGCACCTGAACGAACGCACCGATGTCCGTGTTAAGAGTGAGTTTATCATGCTTACCTTGCTGGAGAGGCGTTGAGCTGGCCTTTTCCCTTATGGCAGCTTACTTTTTATTGGTGTTTTTATGGCCCTTGCTGTACTCGCCGTACATCCGACGTGACTTTGGAGCTGATCTGCCAGTCGCCTTGTTTCTGTGATTGCGGTGAGTTGGGGCAGCCCTTTCCCCCACGTGTGAGGGGCAGAACTGCGTCTCTCCCCCACCGAAGTCCCACCCGGGGTTAATTTGCACGCTTCTGTAACTTTTTCCAGGGTGCAGCGCATCAGCACGGGCACTGTGTAAAGAATCCGGGAAGAAATCCACTTCTAGGAGTGCTGTAGAGCTGGACAGAAAAATGCCTGTTAGCTGAAAGCAGACGTTTTGGCCAAAAAGCAAACGTCACAGCCTGCATTTTTCATAAAACCCAGCTGTCGTCTTCCAGCCTGTGCCTAACGTGACCGAGGAGGTCTGTAGGGCTGCCGCAGCCTGGCATGTGTACCCGTGTGTGCCCCCCAGCGACAGGGCAGGGGAGGGCTGAGCGCCGTGCCTCAGTTTCCCTTCTCCTTGCTCTATGACCTGATTCCCTTTGAGAGCCAAAGCATACGTAGGTATGATTTTTAAAGGTAGCACGTGGCTTTGTACGAAACCAGCAGCCCGTTAGCAGCTCGCACATGGCCAAAATCGGCTGCCCAAGAGGGGTCCGGGAGAGGCATCGGCCGGGGGTGTATTCGGCGGGGAGAGGCGCTGGGGCTGCAGCGGGGCGCCCGCTCGAACGCGGGACGGCGCTCAGCGGCGCTGCCGCCTCCCCGGGGTGGGAACCCCCCGGAGCATTTCTCAACTCTTTGGTGGCTCACAGGGCTCTTAACTGAGAGTAACTGCGTCTGCATCCATGTGGCTGAGCTTCCGCATTGTGCGTGCTGTTTGGAGGAGGGCTTTTGCCCGGTGTGCTCCGCGCACGCTCGCAGGTCGTCTCTGCAGGCTGGCGTTGGCGGATGGAGCTGGTGCAGAGCCCTCTGCGCCTTGCCCAGCAGCTCTCCAAAGGAGAGCTGTAATAGCTGCAATAGAAAGCTCTTCCAACTGGTGTTTCCATAAACTCAGCAGAGGTAAGGTTACTTCCTCCCGCAAGCAGCGGTGGGGTGAGTTTTTCTGGGGCGATGCTAGGTTTGCTCCAGCCCCAGTTTCCTGCATGGCCTGGGGAAGGCGAATGCACTAGTTCCAATATATAGATGAGTCCTAAGCGTAATGAGGAAACTGTACTCTGAGATTGTTTCTCCCTGCTCCCTCCTGCAGTGAATGCCTTCGTCCAGGGCTCAGCCCTGGCTGCGTAGAGAGGAGCTTCACCCCACTCCTTCTCCTTTATATTGCTCTGAAATTCAGGCTAACCATGGCTTGCCCGCTTGCAATGTTGCACTGGCTCTACACAGCAGAAGCATCCCTCTCTCCACGATGTGACTGTTGTCTTCTCCCACCAAAACTGCGTCCCTTTTATGACTTCAAAACGTGAAGAATCTGATCAGTTTTAAAGCTTGTCAAAAACTTGGTGCTGTGGTAGGACTGGGGTCTGTGACCAGCTCTTCCCTAGTCCTTAGACTTTCACCAGGAGGGACCACAGATAACCAGTATCCCAATAGGATCTGATCCTTCAGTTAAGTGATGATTACAGTGCGGTACTTTTTTTTTTTTTTCCTCCCCATTAGTGGCAATCTCTCCTTCATCTTCCTTTGCTTTTTAATTTTCTGGTTAGAGCAACCTGTTCTCTTGGGGTAGGGAGGGGGGAAAGAACATTTTGGAAAGACGACGAAGACTGGTTTCTTGGGCCGAGGCGCGCTCCCTTCCACGTGGGTCTGCGTTTCACCGCCGCCAAAGGAACGCGTCAGCCTCGGACACGAGACCTTCAGCGGCCGAAATGGCCCGAAGCGGTCCGCTTTGCGACGGCGGAGGCACTGCCTGCCCCAGCGGGACCCGCGCGGGTGGGAGAGCCCTTGCGCGTTGCTCGGAGGATCAGCGTGGCGATATTCTCCTGCCCGTTTGGATTTCCGGGGAGATAAGACATTAAATGGAACTAAAACAGCATTCTGATCCCAGGAGCAAGGCCAAGATTTTTATCTCGCTTGAGACTTTGTTGTCTCTGATATAGCCTTACTGCTGGAGCCCTACTAAGTAGTTAATAGGTGCACTGGCTTCTGAGATTACGAGCACTTTGCCGGAAACCCCATTTCGTACGCTGATATGCCTTGAGGGAAAGCAATGCTCAAGTGTTGAGAGAGTGGATTGTGTTTCACCCGCCTCATATTATTATTACAAATCATATTATCTTAATGAAACAGGGATCCACGTAATAGAGAATCTGTTGTGTTGGCAAAAATTAAAGCTGCATAGGAGTTGTGATCACGTTATGGTAATTGCCTCCGTGGTAACGTTAGTGCTTTTTCACTTCAGTTGTTCCTTGTTGATGGAACAACCTTTTCTGTAGGCTGTAAATCTCAATGGCTCTACTAATAAAGAACTAAATAGCCCAGTAATGTTTCTGAATGTAGCATTGCTGCATTGTTCTAGGAGACAGCAGTTTTTCATCCGGACTCCAATCCAAACTAGGAAATGCCACTGTATCATAGCCATACCCAGTGACTTACAGCCCACCTCTTCATTACTTAACTACTTCTACGAGAGACAGCTTCAAAATTCAAAATATGGCATAGTTCCCAGTAATAGAAAAGCATCATAATTATTCATTTTTAAGTGGGAGATTAAAAACTCCAGTGAAATGTGTCTGGAGATGGAGCGCCCCATCTGCCGTGTGCCCAGGGCAAATAAGGAAACGCTGTACTGTATATGTGCTAAGTCTTTGAAACCTGTATTTTATATCGCAAGGGAAGCACTGTGCATCCTCAGCAAATCGGGATTCATCACCCTTTCCATTTGCACAGAAGATGCTCCAGGCAAAGGTGCCTGGGTTTGGATGCTGGAAAACTAGGGAACGTGGGTTTTGAGCAGAGCTCCGTCGTGCAGAGACTGGTGCTTTTTCCTCCCCAGTCCTGTTTCCTGTACTTGAAGCAAGTTGCCTCCTGAGCGGGAATGTTGCCTGCCTGCTCACTCGGTGGAGAGGCTGGGAGGATACTTCCCTCCCTGAAGTGCTGGTTACTTAAATCAGTGACGAGAAACATTTAATGCAGTCTTTGCTTCATAGCTGCAGCTAAAGATCTTAGGGTGGTTTTCTTGCAGCTGTGCCCAAAGTAAAGCCCCAAAGTGTTGGATGCTGTTTTGCAGCTGTCACATGGAGGGATCGGAAAGCGTTTAGTCATTTGGAGCTGCTGAGTTCTGCAGTTTGCTGGGATTCGAAGATACTCGGTAAAAGATGCTCAGACACATAGCTGCTAGCACCACTTATTTTCAAATCCATTTGACACCATAGCTGAGCAGCACTAAATATAGCAACATTTAGAGTTTTTTTAGGCATGGTTGAAGTCTTAACTAGCTTAAACGTTTAACAGTTCAGCTACTTACTAGAAACACAACAGGAGTTCGCTCTGTCTCAGGAATTTGGAGGAGCAGCTTGCGGTGCTGTTGAGCTTGGTACCGGCATGGTGGTGGGCAGGTTTATCCTACTGCAGGGGCTCCTTGCGGAGGCAGCGTTTCTTGTGGTGAAGTCTCTTTGCTATCTGTGAAATCCCCAGCTACCAGAATTGGCTCCGTCCCTGCCGCGGGGTAGAAATCTCAGCTGTGCAAAAACCTGCCTTTTGCAACGACTCTGGCATGTTGAATTCTTTCCATATTCCTATTTCATACAGAGCAAAGAAGGGGTGGTTGGGAGCTCGGGAGGGGGAAGACTGAGGGCACGGTGGGTCTTTACCTTCAGGTTGGAGGACTTGTAGAAAGATGGGCTAAAAGTGTCAGCTCCAGAAGAACATCATGGCAATTGCAATATCTGTAAACAAGAAATTGTATACTTTCTTAATGGCAAACAGTATTGTAGCTATTAATGCTGTTCCTTTCCCCGTGGAGATGGGCTCAAGCTGCACTCTTCTGAACTCTGGTATCCGTTTGGTTCCCATGTCGTTAACGGGCTGTTTTGAAGCCGGGCTCCTCTTGTGCTCCACGAACTCTTCAGACGTTTAGGCGTGACCTTTTTGTGGCTTTTTCTTTCTTCCTGCCTCGAGGATGTAGCTGCTTGGAGTAGAAGAGAACTGATGTTTCTTCCAGGAAGCTTACTTGAAGATTTGTAGGCTGCAAAACACAGGCAGTGGGGAGATGCAGAATAGGACTGGCGGCTCTTGTGGGCTTAGTGGGACTTCTGGACAGTCCGGAACATGTTTACGTTGGAAGGAGCAAACACTGGAAACGGCCTGAGCTGCCAGACAGTGAGTAAAGGGAAAAGCAGGACATGAACTACTTGCCATCCAAGCCTCCCGTTGGAGGGCCTTCCTTTCACCCTGCTTGCTCTTCTGGCAACTGGCGATAAGCAAACGGAGCTTAACTTTTGAGAGATAATGTTAAGCTTCTGCAAACGGGCATTGTGCTGTGAGAAGTTAGGCAAAGGGAGCTGTCATGCCTGCAAAATAAGGTTTTCATCCGGACAAGTTTTCCCATCGTTCTGGCACGCCACAGCACGGGCTGGCAGGGAAGGAGGGAGCCGGAGGGGGAGCGGGGCAGCGACAGGGAGCGGAAGGAGGCTGCGAACCGCACAAATGCTGCGGGCAGAGGCAGCGAGCGAGCGAGCGGCGTGGGGGAGCGTGCGTGGCGCGGGTGTTGCTCCCGCGTGGCAGCCGCCCGGAGCCGGGAAGGGGCCGAGGACCCGACCCCCCAGGAAAGGGGAGAGGGCGAAAAGCGGGAGCTTCGCTGCAGATGTGTCGGGCGCGGGGAGGCCGTCTCTGTGCGTCCGGCTGGTGTTACTGCGCCGCTTTGCGGGCTTGAGTGAACCTGAACGTGCGTTTTCTGCCAGATTCCTTTGTTTTCCTATAGCTGAATAAACGTCTACTGAATGTGCTTAAAGGTATCTATATGCTGATTGCATTTTGGTTAATTCAGAACCTTTACTGCTTGCAGGTTAACGTAACTTAAAACTTTGCAGATGCACCCGACGTTTCTGTTCCCTATCCATGGTATCACTGTGAGCTCTCGAAATCAAAAACCGGTATCTAGGTAAAATTCAGTGGATTGCCAGGGAAGAAGCCCAGCTCCTCTGACGAGGCCTGTTTACTGCATGTTGTGACCAACTCGGTTTTATGAGCAGTGCAAAATGCTGAGCCAGCATAGTTAGCTAAAGTGCTTTAGGTGGCCTTAATGCTTTCATTGCTTACAAGAGGCAGAGGATATGCTTTTTCTTTCGTGTATGTGGTTTTTTTCTTCTCTCTCTCCCTCTTTTTTTTTTTTTTTGATAAAGTGCTCAGGGAAATAAATTTCCTGTATCTACCTGAAAATCCTTATTTCATGTGCGTTCTACCTACTTCTTAGATTTACTGTCAATGTATATACGTTCTGATAAATGCCTTCTTTTGATGTAAAACAACCTGAATATTTAAAACATGGCATTTTGATTAGCTAAACTATAGATTTGCTTTGACATGTCATTTCTTTTGTTCCAAAATGCCCTGACAATTCATATCCATGGCAGCCAAACAAGCAAATTTATGTATAAAGCTATTGTTCATTCCAGAAGTGTCACTGCTAAATGAGGCAGAGTTTAAGCATTTGATTCCCCCCTTTGCATGATGGGAGGTCCATTTCTCAATAATGAAAACAGTTTTCCTGCGAAATTCAATTAAATGAAACATCAAGCATAAATTGGAGCGGAGCTCTCATTGAGTTCCCACATGTGCCTGTTGCTGCAGTGATAACGCTAGAAAAAACATTCATTCTTCAAACTGTTCTGTTTGTCTCTTCATTTGTTTTCTAACACACCGGTTGGTTTGAGAAGGCTAGTGGGCTGCAAAGCCAGTCTCTGCAATGCCCTTTCCCTCCGACCAAAAGAGACTAAGCAGTAGGGTGAAAGGGATCTGGAGAGATTGTCTGGTCCCTCTTCTGCCAATGGCAAGATCAAATTTGCCTCCGTTGGAAGAGTACCCACAGAAACATTTGGCTCTCAGAAACTTGGAAGTGAGGCAATCTCTTCCAGAGCACAGTGAGGCTTATACGGGCAGAAAAGATTGATGGAAAATGCTGTTTTCTCCTCAAACTTGCTGGCTTTTCTTATAAGCTGCAAGGGATAGTATATACTTAGTGGTGTTACCTTTACTAGACTGATGGGCTGATGATGGTTTGTGGGAGCGAAAGGGATGCGTTGACTCCCACTGGCAAGCGAGTAATGTGATGTCTGCAGGTTTCTATCGCGGGCCACCCGGGATGCTTGCAAGTGGGGAGCAGTGACACTTTAAGGGTGGATGGCTCTTTCTGAAGCCCTGTAACCCCTTCACCGTGGTTCGCTCCTGCTCAGACGTGCCACGTCCCTTAGACGTGTTTAGTGCTGGCCTTTAAGGCACAAACACGTCGTGACCAGTGGGCCCAAATATTGAGACTCCTTGGGCTCGTGTGACAGCGGAAGGACCAGCGAAGCTTAGATCCACCAGCAATAACCTTGAAACTCCCCAAAAGCTGACTTGAACCAAAGTCCTTCCTCTCGGTGGGTTGGAGACTCCCGTTACAATGTCACGTGGAACTGCTCGACTCTGGAGTTGCGTGTTTTGTTTGGAGAGGTGTGTTGTGAAGGAAGTGTTAATGCCTCTTACTAGATGGACTGATCTATTTGGAAGAAATTGGAAAATGTTGCGGCTCTTAAGGTGTCCTTCAGATCCCGATTTCGTAAGGTCTTTGTTGCCAAAACCAAAGTTAAAAAACAAAGAAACGAAAAAGCACCTTCATGAAAAATTCCTTGAAAACTAAAAAGGGGCCAGTGGAGCTTAGTGTAAAAATATTACTTCATATGTTAGAATAATGTAATATGAATGGCTAACAAGGAAAGGTAGGTTTAAATAATCTAGATATGTCTTGAAAAATCTATTTCAATTACATTCTGTGGGCTTTTAGTGGAGGCGATAAATTTTAAAGAATTAAGAGAGCCATAAAGATAAGTGTTACAGGAGAGTATGCCTCACTTTTCGCCTTCAGAAATTAAATATTCGCTGTGAAATCAGATGTTATAAGGGTCACTGCGTTGCTTGTGGTCATTAACAGCAGTAGGTGACTGTTGGAAGAACTAACGGGAACTGCTTCCCATAACATGGAAGTTAAATGTGCAATTTACTGAAAATTCCCTTTGTGTAAAATGGCTTGCTAATGCCGGACTGTGTGCTCAGGGGAGCTTGGCTTATATTTCAGATTTGCGTGTGGACAGACGACCTAAAGTTGAATCTGCCTTATGTGAAATACTGACTAAATTAGCATAACATGAGGTCACTTTTTTGTTTGTACGTTATAGCTGGGCAGCGAGGAAGACAAATGAGCTGCGACCCAAGACGTTAAGGTTTGCAAGTAAGAGCGCGCGGTAGCACAGATAACAGGTACCACTGTACCGCGCTGTGTACACTTGCTGTGTTTGTGCATCTCTTGGGGTGTATGTATGTCTAAGTTAAATGTTAGTCTGCTGCTGTTTAGATAAAATTTCCATGACAAGTAACAATTACTTTAGACAACCACTTAAATTGCACTCAAAACCACCCACGGATGTTCACGTGACAACATTTTCCACCAGAAAGACGGTGAAACCAATGAGGCAGAGCATGCCTAGCCTCTTCCTTGTGGCTGTGAATGGTGGGGGGTGTTGCTACAGTGCAATAAGTTGCATAGTATTCCTCATGATGCGGATTTACACTGCAACTGGTTTTGCTGGGCTTTTGGATGCTGTTTTTGGCTCTCATCTTATTTTCTCGCTAATGGGTTTCTGTGGGTTGCCCTCCCGTGCTGCTTTGTTTTTAACCCTTCCTTTTCCTGTGTAAGGCTCTGGGTGCCCCGGTTCACACTAGATACCTTCACTTGTTCCCAAGCCCTGGACTGAAGTGCCTCAACTAGTTCCCGCGCGCAGGGAGCAGAAGGCGTTTGGTCTGGGGTCTGTTGGCAAGCCGGTCTGCACCGTTCAGCCCAAGGACCAGGGCTGGCTCCTTGACTCTGATCGTTCAGCACTGTAGATGAACCACTTGTCTTTGGAGAAATTATATCAAATTTACCTCTAAATCTGTTGTTGTTTTTTCATTTTACAGGAAAAAAAAAATCTCAGAAAGAACCCTTCAGTGTCTAAAGAAGGCGCAAACGTTTGTCTGTTGCTCACACGACAGCTTTCTAATAACAGGCTTTTCTTTCTGAGTTCCCAGGTGCTGGGCTGTATTCTGTGCTGGATTTTAACATCCTGACATTTCTGCCCTCTCCTTGAAGCGGAGCGATGTCCAGGGACACAGCCAGGATGCTCTGGTGGCTTCCTCGTGCTGAACGGTGTGGTCCCCGGGGATTGCCTGGCAACAGTTGGGCTGATACATGAGCATTTTAGCCCTGGGAGTCAAATGCCTCCGAGCTGCAGCAGAGTGGTCAGCAAATGCGGCTGTTAAGTGTTGTGCTTGCATCCCCTGGGAAGTGGAAGTGCCCGCACTGCAGCCTGCTCTGCGTGGTGCTCTTCCTGGGGGGAGAAAGGAAGAGATGCAGGAGGTATAAATCTCGTCATTTATACTGTTTTTTTTTTTTCTCTTCCCTTTTGCAGGATGTGTCTTGCGTTAACTTGGATGCCTGAACCATATCTTGCAGGTTTTTGCTGATAGATCATGGCTGTTTTGTGAATAGGTATTTGTTTTTATTTATTTGAATCTTTTTAACTGGTGGGCCAGTCTGGTCTCAGAGGTGATTCCTCTGCTTTGGAGTTGCTGCCCATCATGTAGCTTCTGGTTCGAGGAGTGAGACCACAGGTGTGTTAACGTCTTTTTTTTTTTTCCAATGGAAACAATGCTGTTAGTGAGTTGTTCAGAAAAGGAGCAAGCGTGTGCTAGCGCTAATTTGGAGCAATGAGGCGTCTATTGGCCTAGTTTAAAATTGCACCTCTATGGAAAGTGGCACAGAGGATGGGGTGAACATTGTCAACAGAGACTTTGAACCAGCCTGACTTTAACCAGACTGGAGTCTAGTATGGCCTCTACAGACTACGTTTCTTAAACCACCTCCTATTCCTGTAGCTCTCTTCTGGATTTCTTGTAGTTCTTCTGCTTCCTCATTAACGTGTAGTAAAACAGAACGGGTTCCCAGTTTCGGTTCAGATTGCACCCTTTGACCACATAGAGCAGAATGATTTTTTTTTTCTTTTTTTTCCTGACTTATGATGGCACTTGGTGTGATTGCTTGTGCCTGCGTAGTCCATACCCATGAGCCACCTCAGGATGCGTTTCCTGCTGTGCTCTTGCTGATCCTGGTGTTCGTCCATCCATGTGGCTCCTCCTCTCCCAGGGGAGGACCTCACTGGGCTCTTTAAGCTAATTGAATCATCCCTCCAATTTGTCAAGATGATTTTGAGTTCTGATCTTCTCTTCCAGAAGTTTGAAACCTTTTCCCCCCCCCAGTGCCGCAGTATTCGGGCTTGGTGAGAGCTCTCAGCAGAAAGAGCATTAAGCAGGACCAGACGCGGGACACGCTCGAGGTGCCGTGCTGCATCCGGGCCCCTCTGGTGGTGCAGGGACGGCATTCCCCAGGCCAACGCACTGTCTACTTCAGCATCCCTCCTTGCAATTTTTGGTGCCTGTTATTTATTAAGCAATAAGACAAGAGTAGAAAAAGACTTGCAAAAATCAGCTAATCCTGTTTTATGCCGAGGCTGCTTTCTTTCCTCCTTTAAATGCTTTTAGCCAGGGATGGCAGTTTTATTGTGCAAGTTAACAGCTGGCAGATGTTGTGCTGTCCTCAGCCTCCTGTGCTCACTGGGGCTCTTGTGTGCTGTGGGTGCCCCGGTGTGCTGCACCCGCTTTGGGTGACCTGCTTAACATCCGTCTTCCCTTTAAACTTCTGAGGGTGCAAGCAGCCAGACTGCTCCCTCTCTCCATTGCGTGGGAATATATAAACCTCCTTGCTATTCTCTGAGGCTTCTTGCGTTCCTCCGTTCACTTAGAAATAGCTTTCAGGCCTCAGAAATATCTGGGTTTGTTCTGTCCAGAGCTGTGGTTTTTAATCTGTGGGCTGCTTGCTGGGTCCTTGGGTTGCTTGTAAGTGATCCGTGAAACTACGACACTGTCGCTCGGCACGGAGCTGCTGTCTCCAGGCACCTGCGTTGTCTTTTGGGAATTTTTAAAGTGCATAAAACTGAAAGATGTCAGAAAGCAGTGGGGTAATAGGAAGGGTTGTGCCTGGTGTAGAGGAGGGGGAGGAGAGTTGTTCTTTGCTCTCTGCTCGGTCTCAGTAAGTCATTTTGCCTCAGCAGATCTGCTTTCCATATTTGCACAGGAGAATAAAAACTGTGATTAAAAATGGTTTAATATCAGCTGGGCTTTGTGATTCAGTGGTGGGAGACGCTGTAAAATATTCATGCAGTGAATATGCAAAATAAAATATGGGAGACAATGTGAGGCACTTGGCGTGGTGTATTCTGGATGAATATGGAGTTACCAGATCCTCTGATCCTCATGGGGCGCAACAGAGGTGTGACAGAAAATTCCTGCCCCGTAGGAGCCGCCTGTCTATGTGTGACCTCTCCAGTCTAGTTACTTCAAGCTGGATGTCTGAGGGTCATCAGGCCCTGCTCCCTGCTCAGGACAGGGGCTACAACTTCAAAATTGCCTGGATTGCTCAGGGTGATGCCCCAGTGTACCTCCAGAAGCCCAGCTGCTGGCTTCTCCAGTCTTACTGATCTTGGCCTCGTGCAATGTGTGTCTCTATTTGGGTCCCTCTCTCCTATCATGATTTTTCTTTCTCTCTCTCTCCTTCTTATAGCTTTGCTGCTTTTCTCTGAAAACAGCAGCAAACCAAGCCACAAGTCTTCTTCCTATGTTCTGATCCACGTGCAAAGTTGCAGGATTTAGAGGAAGAGGTGATTCACTATTGATTTAACGGATGCCATTCATGTGCATGGATTTTTCTCTTCCATTTATTGAATTAACTTGGGTCAGTAAGTTTACAGGGGGCACAAGTTAAACCAATAGAACTGGCCTGAAATGATTACCAGACTCCACGTGCAAAATGCATGAGTTAACAAAAGTGATTTAGGACGTAGTGCTCACAGGGTGATGTAACGTCCTCCTGCACATAACTGAATATTAAGCTTCATCCTGACATCGTTAAACGTGATGAAACTCTGCCGCTGACTGCAGTGAGCAATGCCTGGTACATGCGTGACACTGAGGCAAAGGTTTTTGATATTAGGGGTGAAATCTGTAAATTCTGAATGCATCTCAGTTCTGTGCAATGCATCTCCTACCTGGGGACTGCCCAGAGTTTCCTCAAACACAGGCTCCTCATGCCCTTTTTTGAGCGTTGGGATGTGTTTGTGTTTTCAGTTTCTCATTCTTCATTAAAGATGTACACAAACGTCAGTGGAGCTTTCCTTTCTGCCTGTTTGTTATTCCTTGCAGTCACTGACACGGAGGCGTGTGTGATAAAGACTCATCAAAGTCATCATTACTGTACACTTATCTGCACTGAACTGTCTGGTTCGTCTGTAAAGCTCTTCTTGATCTAAGTCTCCGTTTCTGGCTACGTGACTCATTATTTACTTCCCTGTAGCACTCCCTTCTGAAGAGCACGCTGCTTTTCCTCCTCTTATGTTTAATTTATGATCAAAATATATTAATGTTCGCATTTGTTTCACTTCTCATGCATAACAGTAACTTAAAAAAAGACTCTCTGAGATCAAGGCAAGTAAGCAGCATTGGAAAGGCTCGAATGCATCTCACTTGGATGGTCCTCAAAGCCCCCGAGGAAGCGGCTGTGGAAGGGCCGGTGGTTGTAGGTCCACGTGGCCCTGTCTCGGCTCTCCACCGGAAAGGCTCCACCACTAGGAAAAGAAACCTGGATTTGTGGTCGCCTCTTGGCGTAGTAGCACTGAACTGTTCAATGAGCACAGAATCCGTTCAATGAATCTTACGCCATGCTTGCTTGTATTTTATTGGGAAAAGCAGCAAACAAGCCAAGAGCAGCTCAATTTGCGTCGTTCAGTTGTTTTGCTAGGAATACGTTAGAAATATGGGTATGTGTTTGGTGGGGAAAAGAAAAATAAGGAGTGGTGGCCGCCCAAAGGTGTGGCTCTGAGCTCCCAGAAACTTGTTGTGCTTGCCGTTGTTCAGCGTGTCTGCTCGCCCTGCTCTTGCGGCGGCGGTGAGCGCGTCTCGGGTGTCCCCGCGCGGTGTGGCGAGGGGGCGGGAGGCAGCTGTGGAGGACTACCAGGAGGCATGAGAAGGCAGCGCCCAGGTCTCTAGGCGATGATGATCGCGCTACGTTTGCAATGTGACACACCAGAGTCAGTCAGCTATGGACAGCTGTGAGTTTTCATTATAACTTTCGGCAATTAAAAGCCTTTAAGCTAAGGAACGTAGACAAGCGTAAGAAATGTTTGTTTATAGTGTTAATACCTCTTTTTAGTGGTCAAAGGACTTGGTTTCTGGTATTCCCATCTTCTTTTTTTTATCCTGCTCTGCAGGTAGATGGAGGTGTGGTTGTTTTTATCTACCTTCAAGAGTTAAAAAAAAATAAGTTGTCATTCCCCAATAATGAACTGCTGTAGGTTGCAACTAACGTGCAGCAACTAGTTAGGTGAATGCTGTGATAATTATGGAGTATTAAATGACATTGAGATTAAATCCTGTGCGAACACACAACTGCTGTCAAGGTCAGGCTTTAGCAAAGCTCGTCATTCCTGTGGCCTAAAGTACAGATTGCAAACAGAGTCCCGGGTGGCCTCCTAACAGGGCTACAGCTTCTTCCAGCCTGCGCTGGCACAGAAGTTTGAGTATTTCTCCTGGTACTAGTGAACTGTTCATAAAATCAGGTACTGTTGTGAATTTGCCCATTAAAAAGATGATTTAATTCCATTCGGACACTTTCAAGTTTATTGGTAAACAGCATCGGCAGCTTTCTTACAACATTTGGTATGCTGTTAAAAGAAAGTCCTTGCTCCCGGTTTCATGCACTTAATGAAGACAGGTGGTTTTTTCCCCCCCTCTGAACAGAAAAGTTTAGCCTGCCTGACTGCGGGGAGAGGCTTGGAAACCCAGCCCAATCTCACCTTACAGCCTGAGGTGTCAGGAGACAAATAAAATGCGTCTATCTACCCTGTTTTTATTGAATGGTCTTGATTTTTAGCCTTGTGACTTCTTTCACGGCTTTGGGCGGGCACGCCGTGCCTGCAGGCTTCAGTAGTCGTAAACCCTCCGGTGCCGAACAATGTGCCCGTCTGGCTTCCCACCTCGTCCGAAATTCAGCTCTCTCCCGAGCTTGTCTGCCTCCCTTTCTGCTTGCATCGATCTTGTCACCGCTGAGCTAGGTCCCACCCTGCCTTGCTCGCACCTCCGCCGTGCTGGCGGCCGGGGGCTCTGCGCGCGGTTGGGCCGGTTTGGCTTGGGGAGGAGGATCCAACCCCTGCTGTGACTTTTTGCAAGCATCCGCCCATGCCTCGTGCCATGGGACGCGATGGCGCGGGGAAGTGGGGCGATGGCAAACGTGGCCTGCCGGGGCTGTGCTTTCATGACCTACGTGCCACTTTGAACGCTCCCAGGAGCAGCCCGGGAGCTTCTGCCGAGAGACGCCGTGAGCCCCTGTGGGCTGTTGTGGTTTTAAGGATGAGTGTAAAGTGAGATGATTGAGTGGGGCGTGCGGATGCTTTGCCCTCCTGTCCCCGCCGCTGTCTGCAGCTTCGCCGCGTGGGACGCTCTGGCTCCGCGCTTGCCTTTCGGAGCCCGCGGTGGCCGGGAGGCGCAGCGGGATAACTTTGTTTATCCCAACTAAAGGGGATTATGCTGCTTTTGCTGTCACTTTGTCAGATGCTGCACTTCATGCACTGGAGGGACTTGCTCTGGATACTTTTTAGCTGAGGTATCGTACAACTACAGTGAAATGCAAAAAATTGCAGTAGCGCAGCCTTCCAGAGAGCACAGGACTGGTGCGAGTGGGGAGGGAGCCAGCGGTCCTGGGTTGCTTTTTCCCTTTGAATAGCTGCTGCTCGTTTTAGCAGGGCCTGCAGGCTCTCACTTGGCTGCTTCTGCTCGCAGTCACGCTTCTGGAGAAGGCTGCTTAATTACAGCAGTTTTGCCCAAGTCTACGTTTGCAATTTTTTGACTAGCAGGTATGTGATGGAATTGGATCTCTGTGGAGCGCTGAAGGTGTTCAGGGTAGAAAGTGTGAAAGAGGAAAGTCACTTTATGAGAGAATAATTCACGGGGAACTTCTATGAAGCTTGACTTTGATTTCTGCCCAAAATACCGCTTACCCTGACTTTCGTGTGGCTGGTGCAAGAGAGCAGAATGTAACCTGTAATTTGGGATCCTGCTGCAGCTGTTGCACGCTGGGCCACCGGTCAGATGTCAGCTAAATCGGGCAGTACCCTCCTCTTCCTCCCTTTATGTTTGGGCATCAGAGAACTGTCCATGTTGGGCTTGTTCGAATAAGTACTATTGAGAAGGGAGAACTTGTCCCACTAATAATGATTTGAAAATAAAATTTTTGTCCAAAAATTGTTGCTTACTCTTTAGGCTTCACAGGTTCTGCATTGTGCCCTGTGTTGCTCAGTGGTCATGGAGCTGCGCTGGTCCAAAACCACAGTTCCCCTTTTAAAAATGCTTCATTTGAGTAATGTCAGAGGAAGAAAGCTGTTCAAGTCAAAGGCTGCGTTGTCTGTCTTAGAAGTGTTAGCAAAAATAGCTGCAAGAGACCAAAATTAGAGAAATTAAAAATGCCTTTTTTTTCTTTTGCTGAGTCAAAGCAAAATATTCTCTTATAGTGCAGATGGCTGACTGCAGCAGAAGACCACATATGTGGCATTGTGTGTATGCAATTACATGTTCCATCTTGATAACTTCCACGCGCTTCTCTAGCCGGCGGTTTGTTGGGCATCAGCTTCAGCCCCCTCCACGGATCCAGAGGTGTTCTTAATAACTTTTCAGATCTGCTTTCGTCTCAGCTCAATGACAGATATTAGCTTCTTCCCCTGGAACGTGGCTGGGGTTTTTGTGTATCTCACAGAGCAGTTGAGAGGGTATCAGCAATCGCAGCTGGCCTGGCAGTCATTAAGCTCGCTAAGAACAAATGTGTCTGAATCTGATAAAGGAGAGCACGGAGGCAGTGCTGGCATGGAGATTTCTGCGTTAGTCCTGAAGCCTTTGTTTCCTACTGGGGTCTCAAATCCAAAGTGCAGAAATACCTTGGAGAGGATCCATCATTAGGAACTTGCAGGTGTAAATGTAAGACAGCACATGTTGTTTCGGGGACTGGATGAGCTGTGCTCCTCTTTTTTGTTTTCTGATTTTTTTTTTTTGTTGAAGTGAGGGGAAAAATGCTTTTTCTCTCTGAATAATCCTCCCCTACAGGTGTTTGGGACAGCTTATTCCATCCTGCGTCACTCACCTGCTGTCATCAGAGGTGGATCCTGGGGACTCGCTGAAAGAAGTCTTCTAAAGGACAAGGTGGATTCTTGGCTTGGATTATGATTTCTATGGCTTTTAATGTGGCAGATTTGGGCAGATAATTGTCCAACAAACCCATCTTTTTGGAATTTAGAGGAAATATGGGAAAAGCAGGGAAAATGCATGCTCTGTCTCTAGTATGGCGTTAGAGCACACAGTGGGAACGGTTCTAGCCCATCAGTTGCAAAAATGGTCTTTGTAAATAAATACCACTTTTCTCTGCACAGTATCTGCTTCACTTTTCATGCCTGTGCCTGCATTAAGAATTATGCTATTAAAATAACTGTCGACGTGTAAGCAGAGTGGTGTGTGATATTGGACAGGAGAAAAGGCAGTTTATGCCTTCTCCTGCAAATAGGAGATGCAAAGGAGAAGTCCCCTCTCCTGAGGCACAGCCATGTGGGCTCACCCTCTGAAGAGTGTGTGCTAGTTATATTTGCTAAGCGTTTTGGGTTCAGTCATCAGTTGGGGTTACAAACCAGAGAGAATACACTTTATTTAAAAGTTCTGATACCGTTCCTGCTTGAAGTGGAGGAAACAATTATCAGTTGCAATTACGGGGCGCACTTAGCAGTGCTGTAACTAGCGTGGAGCAGGAGGATGGATGGGGACGACTACTGGATTACAGCTGATTTCCTTGAAGAGGAGGAGGAGAATGAGCAAGGCACACAGGGTTCCTGTTGCTGTAGGTCTTTTTCCCTTGTCTCCTCTGCCCTGTTCCTACCATACCACGTTCTTCTACCTTTGCCCCTTGGGCGTCAGCCCAACTTGGTGGTCCTTATTCGTGACCCTTTGCTAACATGGAGGTGTCTCAGGGCTGTGGGCAGGCAGCTGGGTGCAGAGAGCACGTCATGCGGTGGGACAGATGCTCTCCAGAGCACGTGTGTCTATTCCTGACCCTCACACAGGAAGAGCAACAGGCATTTGAATTCAAGATTAATTCGGCTTGTTCAGTATCTCCTTGGGCCTTGGGTATCTTCCAAGCACTCGAGCTCAGAAATTATTAAACAACAAAAAAAAGCCCCTAGTGAGAGCAGTAGCTGGGTAATGATGGCTCGCTTGCTGCTTGTATCCAGCTCCTCTTGGCCCCGGGTGTCTTCTTGAGCAGCCTTGGGGCTGCTCTAATGTGGTGCCCTGCTTCTGTTGTCCTCCTAGAGGCTGCAGGGACAGAGCAGAGCCGTAGGATGGAGTCTTTTGGGGACAGACCCCTGCCTCTTGTGCCGGGGACCGGCGCCACGTCCCTAGGGCAGTTCTGTGCGGAACAGGGAGGTATTAGCGTGTGTGCGCTGAGGTCCCTTTTGCAGCCCGAAGGATATTAAAGACATCTGTGTACTGGACTGCTGGGCCACCATGTGATGCATGAGCTCTTTGGGGGGAGAGGCAGAAGAGATTCCTGCCAAAGAAAGTTTCCCGTCGTTGTTCTAGCAGCCTCTTAGCCCTGGGCGTTTTTTGGTGTGTAGATGATAAAATCACCCTGGCGCAGAGAGAAGCCTTGGGCTCGCTTTGCAAAGTTGCTTGCTTCTTCTGCTTTGAAACTTTGGCCGAGTGACCTCGCCAGCTGGGGATAACGTCAGCCCTCAGACTGAGGAAGGCTCCTGGCCTGGCGTGCCCTTCTGCAAGGCTGCAAAACGTTTATCTCTGAATGCGTTAGAGCTGCAGTTACCGTCCTGCAGTGTTACGTTCACCAGTCCGTTCAGAAACTCCTGACAGCGATGCGGCCGAAGCAAACCGAGCGAACTGTTCCTCAGGCTGTGGCAGCACAGGAGTGAGACTTTTTCCCTCTCCTTTTTGCCAGAGCAAGAAAGACCCCCCCGCCCCCAATGGTAGAGCCTTCTGCTTTGCTTTTGACCTGAGCCCTTGAGGGGAGGAATGCGGAGACAGCAGAGGACAGGGAAGGACTCAAAGGTGGGGTGACCTTGGGCATGCGTCAAGGGCACCTTTTTGTACCAGAGGGGGAGAAGCAGCCTTTGGGGAGGGGAAGGAAGCATCAAGCGGGTCTTCAGGCGTGAGGCAGGAGCCATCGCTCCTGCCTGTCTGCAGCAGTAACGCGGGCAGCGGCGGGCGCCCTACGATTGACGCGGTTGCTGGGCAGGCTGGGAGCTGGGCGAGGAGTTTATCGGCTGCTGGGGAAGTGAGTGAGGATGTGTCTGAGGGCTGGCTCTGCCCCCTACGGACTGTCCTGGTTTGCGCTGCGTGGCATCGTTTCGCAGCCTTCCACGCTTGGGGACATTTTTTTTTTTTTTATTTTTGGTCGTTATTATCAGGCAGCCAGGATTCCTGCAAAACACTCTAAGTTGTTTCAATGCTGTTTTATTAGTTAATAAGTCATTTTATCTGCAGTGCTTTGGCATTGGAGTGCTTGGGGAGAAAAGGAAGAATCCAGAAATCCTATCAAAGCTGTTCATAAAGTGCGAACCCTTCTTGCAGTTCAGCTCCCTAGGGAGCTCGCTGCTCTGCCCGCTCGCTGAGCGCACGCCGCCTCAGTTCCCCCGACGCGAGCGGGCCCCCGAGGCGCCCTGCTCTCCCCTGCTCAGCCCTCGCCAGCCCGCGTTGCAGTCGGCGTGGTTCGTGACCTGCAAAGTGGTTTGGATCCACTTTGGGCAAAAAAATTCACAGCCTTCCCCGCAAGGGTGTCTGGGGTCAGGTGCCACTGCAGCCTGCTTCTTTGCGGTGGCAGCGTTTTGCCCTCAGCTGGAGAAATGCATGTTTCTGCAGGTCGTAAATGTGCGCTTGGCTCCTTTTCTCTATGCTCTGTGCTTGGGGCAGCAGTTCCAGAAGTTGGGCAAATTCTGGACAGATCCCTTAAAATAATGGCCTCAAGCATGCCACTTGTGCATGGCTTTGGGATGAGGGAAGCCCCTTCCTTCCGCGTCCAGGCAGATCCGGGCTGCAGTTCCTAAGCGTGCTGGGCTGCGATGCCTTTTTGTGCGATGTTGCACGCTGGTGCTTGGTATTTGGGGTGCTTCAGGCAGCTCCGGCCGCTGGCTGGAGAGTCCCTGTGTCCGTGGCACGTACGGGACATCTCTCTTGCTGTGTTTGTGGGAAACGTTTTTCAAGGAGAGCTTGTATTAAGGTTGACTTCTTATTTTTTGCGTCTTTGGTCGTATTTTCTGTTGTTGCCCTGCAGACTGGAAATGGTCAGGAACTTTTAAATGTTAGAATGGCTTTCAAAAACAGTACTTCTAAATGTCAAGTTACTGTGCTCTGGGAACAGAGAGATTCAAGGGCCCACTACGAACACCGCGTTGCATCTGCTGTCCCAGAGACTTCTGGGGTTCGCCAGGGAGCAAACAGAGGGGAGACTTGAGTTCGGTTTTTTTTTTTTAATCTTTCTTTTAAAAGCTAAGTTTTATTTTTCTCATGCCAGTCTTCACTACACATGCAGATCAAACCTTTCTGAGGTGGCAGATTGAAAATGAAACCCTCATGAATGAGAAATGCAACCTGCATTTTTTATGATGGAGAAAAAGTAAACCCATTTTAAAATGTGCATATAAAAAAAAAAAAGGATAAATAGTTGAGATGTAGGTGTTAATAAATATTTATACCAAAGAAGTAATCTCTTGACAGAATTAGAAATTGTCTCATGCTTTTAGGCAATTAAACGTCCGTGTTTGTTTCTGAGTGGAAGTCGCGTCCTTCAGCAGCTTTGGACCGTGGCCGTTGCCGAACGAGAAGCTCCCCCACTGCGATGCAGTTCTTCGGAGTAGGTGCACTGAGAGGACAAACGGAGTTATAGGATGGACTGTAATGAGCTGAAGTGAATGGGAGGGATATAACCGGCGTAAGCCCAACCGCTACATGTGTTGTAGTGGAATCGTTCTCTGGAAAAAATAGTTTGGAAACAGGGGTCTGCGCTCAAGCGGGCTGATGATGAACGCAGAGCCTGGATAGTAACTAGTCAAGGTAGAGAGTTCGGGGACGGGGCGGATCCCTGGGTTTTTGGGGGAAGGCTGCAGGAGCCAGCTGAAGCCGGTGAGCAAGAATTAGCCCAATGCCGAGATTCTCAAAGCCAAATGGGAAAGGGGGATACGTGGCCCGTGGAAACTGATGGAAAACGCAACCGGGAGCGTGCCCAACAGTGACTACAGTGCAAACGCACTTGCCTTGCATAGTGCTGTCGTGGATCCAGGGCCAGAAGCTCGTCCTCTGTTCCCGCACCGGTCGGCGTTGCGCGTACGCTCACAGCGCTTAAAAGACTTTGCGTCAGTCAGGAGAGAGGGGCAATTTAGTTTTACAGGAATAATCAACAAGAGTTGTTTGATCTCCTTCCCACTGCCCTCTTTAAAATGTATTTTCTTGTTAAGTGTGTGCAAGTGCATATACACCTTGGTCAAATGCTGCTTTTACATCAGCTGCTCTAAATGCATTTTCAAAAGACACGGGGAACACGTATGCATCAAGGTCGTATAAATTAATAATTATCTGAGTGCTTCGCCCTTTTCTGCTTCCGGAGGAGAAGGGAGGAGGGAAAAAAACTAAAGGAAAAAGAAAGAAAGAAAGAAAAAAAGGGGGGGGGAGGAGGAGGGAACGGGCAACCTAGTCTCCAGAACTTGATTTCAGGGATGACTTTGGGGACCGTTGTTTCTATTGCAGTTTTCAGCCGATTTGTACTTTGTCATCCATTTCACTGTCACGTTGCTTGTACTCGAGCCACCATGTGAATTTTCATTTCCAAAAGTGTTTGGATTCGTAATTCACACGGTGCAAATAGATTAATTATGAGCCACACAGAACTTGTAATTATCAAAACTTGGAGTGCAGAAGATGTATAAATCATGACAGCACTGCTTTCCAGCAGCCAATTAAGGAGGGGAGTTTAAGCTGTCTAAACGCAGTGGGTTTAGTCTAGGAAGTTTCTGTTACTATGTATCACAGCAGTGTTAATGAAGAAAGGGCCCTCTCATAACTTCTCGTTAAGCAGCCACTGAATTTATGAAATGTTGGTGCTGCCAGAATAATTAGGGGTTTTCTATTATTGATGAGCTGGACCTAAAGGGAGAGACATTATCTGTGAGAGCCCAAAGCCTGCCTTGGTGCTTTACGCAGCTGCTGGAAGCTGGCCCAAGCTCACCGGCTTTGGGTGCAATGTGTTAAGAAAGAGGAGTGCCCAACTGGTGGGGTTTCTCTTGCTGCCAGCTAGCACGTGTGGGTCCCTGGGCGACGTGGGGCCAGTATGGAGTCGGGGGCAGCACGGGAAGAACGGCTCATCTGCACGGTCCTCCTTGGTCGCGCTTGGAAGGGGCCTGCTCTCCGACGCCTGCCGAGGTGGACGCCTGGATCAAAAGCTAGAAGTACAAAGCAGGATTAAGCCCTAAGAGAAGAGCCCAGGCTAGGGGGTTACTCAGACGCTGCTTGTTGCTTTACTGCCCCATGCGTTTATTTGCATCTGCAGCGTGCTGGCACCAGCCGTGCAGCGGGACGCTGGGGGAAATGGGCACCGCGCGGCGCAGCCGTTGGTCGCGCGGGGTTGGTGGGATGCCTTCCCAGCTCTCGCTCCGTCTTGGCTCCCGGGGCTGGCGGGGACATTAGGCAGCCTTGTAAGCCTGTTGTAATTTTAAACCAGTTTGATAATGTTCCCCTCAGCTTTAATGTTACATATCCCTGTGTATGTACCTCAGTAATTGAAAGGGATATTGGGCAAATTTGATCTGTCTGGCTTTGACTTATGCTGTCCTTATCTTGGCCTTCGTGTCATTAAGAAAAAAATTGGTATTGATCTTGGACTACAGCACTACATTGTGCTGCAATTTTTCTTCCTTGCTAGTAGAATATAAATCGATAAAAAGCAGCTGCTTGAGACGCAAGCCAGATATGGTGCTGTCATTTATATATTGTAAATCCAATGATAGCTGATCAAATCAGTGCTTCTACTATTCCAAACCTGACATGATTGAATTGTCAATAAAAAAGATTTTACAGTAAGGGAAGGAAAGCTGGCAGTGTAAATGCCTGGAAGCCTCACTAAGTTTGATACAAAATGAACCAATAAGCTAGGCTATTACTGCAGAATTTTGACAACCGAAATATTTGGATACTTGTGTTCTCACTTGGAACTGGAGCTATCCATATATGGGGGGCGGGGGAGCCTGTCATTACAACTGGTTTGAAAATAATTATTCTGAGACTGTGAAATATGGATGGCTTTCTTCTGAAAGCAGCATAGTTTATATATTGGTAATGACTAATAGGAATAGCATATGCTTGTTTGAACTAGAGATTTGCAGTTTCAGTGCATTAGGAGAAAGGTTATCAGTGTTTCTATTTGTGCAGGAACAGGTGATTTAAAGGACTAAGTTGCTAAGAAGAGGCTGGCTCTAGTCTCGTGTAGAGCCTCTCTGAGCAGGAAGTCAGAATCTGGTGCAAGCTTTTTCCTGGACTGCAAAAAAGACCAGCTTAGGACAAATAAGGGTGTGAGCCTGTACTTGGAAATTAGGCTGAAACATCCTGCAGCTGGCAGAGGGGGTGATGCTGGGCCAGGAACCACCGATGGGCTTTGCTGCTGTAGCCTGCCTGGGTTGCATCACTGACTACTACCAAACACCTCGCTGGACCTGCGTCTCTGCCCCACCAGAGGGAAGGTCGCAGGCAGATAGAAGAAGGTGGTTTTGATCCTCTCCAGCGTATCCCATCGGCAGCGTGCCAAAGCAGAGCCAGAAGGGAAGAGGGACTGGGAAGTGCATGGAAATGCACTGTGAAAACCAGAAAATGTGTTTCCAAGCTTGAGAATTACCCTGCTGTCGAGGTGTCTGCAGCTCATGACAGTCTTGGACTCGGTCATGTGTAATGTTTTTGTTCTGGCCGTTTTGTGAAACATGGTGAGGTCAAGTGAGGCTTTGAGATGATCCTACAAAGTCTTGGCTGGATCCTGAAGGTATTTGTGTGCATGGGTTGCCTGTGGGAATGGGTCTGCGTCCTGCAACTCCCACAAGGTGCTATTTTAAATTTGTTCATTCTCTCTTTGAACACATTTTCCAGAATAATTAAATACTACCAGCACCAGAATGTGAGGTGTCTTTGCTGTATGGAAGACCCTAAATGAAATGCTTTGTGGTGCCAAAGGCTTCCTGCTGCTTTAGCTGTGTCAGACAAACCCTGGTGCTACTTGCACGGAAAATATGGTCTCTTTGCAGAGCTCTGAGAGCTTTTGGTCAACTGTGAGATGCATCAGGTGGGCAAGAAAGTCAAGAGAGCGGGTGGACATAGACAAGTAGGAAGCGGAGGACTGTTTGGCGTCCCTGCAGTGCCAGCTGCACCATGCAGCTCCTCTGAAATATTTTCCCCAGGCTCTGCTGGAGCCTCTGCCAGGACAGTTTGGTTGAGCTGAGGCAGCAGAGGGGAAATATTCCCCATGTGCACGAGTTTTTTCCTCCAGCTCCTGGTGTGTCATGCTGCTGGTGGCAGTCAGGCACATGGACTCACTTCTCCGCAAGTAAGGTGTCACCACAACCTTTAACTTTGGTTTCTGCTTCTCTTCTTCCTTCTTCCTCAGTTATCACTCTTGGTCCTTGCTGGTGGCTTAAGATGCATCAACTCATTCGCTTGTGATTGACGACACTCTTAATCTCCTTATTGTGTTGCACCAATTTAGCTAAATCCTAAATCCATTAGGTGCTCTCAGATTGCTTTACAAGTGTCCGGAGGAGGTGCTTGCAATAAATCCAGCCTAATTCTCTCTGCAGATGAGGTTTTAACATTTCAGGTCTGTGCTGGGCTAGAAGACGACAAGTGGCACGCTTGTGTAGATACCGCAGAAGCGGTGTTGCCCGGGAATGCAAAGGCAGGAGGTTTAGCCTTTTTGCTACCAAACAGTTGATGTTACCGTCTAGTTCACTTTCATGACGGAGAGAAGGACTTGGAGAGGGAAAACAAGTGCTGAGATACCAGCAACAGCTCCGGGGGCTGCCTCATGGGGACAGAGGCTAAGGGGTGTTTGCATGGATGAAAAAATACTGTAAAAGCAAAGGAAAGAGCTTCAGTGGTGTTGCTATACCTGCACCCACATGTGAGGAGTTTTACAGCTTTTACTTCGGTTTTGACAGCAGCGGCTGTAAAGTGGCAGAGCTCAGAGAGGAGCCCTTAGCGTCTCCTGTGATTCTTCTTTCTTCTTTTTCTTTTTCTTTCTTTCTCTCTTTTTTTTTTTCCTGCTGCAGGCAGGCTAATGTACTGGCATTGCTAAGCACAAGCCTTCGATTGTTTCTGTCATTTGCAAACTCTTTTCTTCTTTTCCTCCGTTCGGTTTGCATTGCCTTACTGCTGCTTAGACCAGCAGAAATGTTTTGTTTAGGACAGGAACCAGAGATAAAAATTCACTCAGGAGTGAAATTAGCTTTTTCTGCCTGGTGCTTGCTTTTCTAGCTCAGGATGCGAACACTGACACTTGGCTAGTTGAGCAAGCGACACCAGTTTCTGAGTGTCGGGGAGGTCGAGCAGCGCCCAGCCCTCGCGTGGGGGCATTCGGAGGCTGCGTGTTCCCACTACTTACTTGGCTCAGCACTTGTTGAAAATGTGTATGAGTTTTCAGGCTTCCAGTTACCCCAGGAAGAAGTGCCACATGTGGTAGGACTCATTTGGGGCTTTGGACTGTTTGAAATTGCATCTTGTGCTTACACGGCACTTGTGAAGTCTGCGGTGTAATAATATTGCATATCAGCCTGGGAAGCAGGGAAGCGTAACACCTCTGTGCTTTAAAACTGGTCAGTTTGGTAAGGTGTAGGGCAGAGGCGCAAGGACTCCCCCAAATTAGGCTAGAGCGATCCTGATATTCTGAACAAATGCTGAGGTGTCTGTGGCTCTTCCTCATTCACTTAAGCTGGCAAGTTTGAGAGACTTTGCCAAAGTTTGTCTTTTTTGGGAGGTAAAGGTTAGGGTGAAACATGGGTGTCTTAAAATGAAAGATGAATCTGCAAAATGTTTTGCTGTGTCACTTGAGTGGAAGCATGTGGTTTTTGGTTCCCATAACCTCGGGGCATCGCAAAATCGTGATTAAAGCCCTAAGAGCAATAAGACTGGCATTAGAATTGGCAAGTTTGGAAAATGATACATTTGTGGGGTTTTACTTAATTTGCTTTCTTCTCCTGCAGCGCTAGGGGTCACGTTTTCAAGCTTTTTCCCACAACATTGAGGGCTAGACTGTTTGGGTTTTTAATTGTAAACTGAGGTTCTTATGTAATCCTCTGCCCAAAGCTGGGGCTTAAGGAAAATAACAGATTCTGCAAGACCTGAGCGAGCAATTCCAGCGGTTGAGAATAGATGAAACTTCTGTCAAAGGTGAAACTTTTCTACAACTATCGCTTATTGGAGTGGGGAATACCCTGGTTTGGACCCTGGCCATATTTACATACCTAAATGACGTGGTACAGAAACATTCACTATGCAAAGAACAAGCTGTCTTTATATTATAAAAAAAACCTGTTTAATCTGTATCTCTGTTTGCATTTCTTCAGGAAAAAAAAAGAACTCTCTCTGCTGTATATACAAATCAGGCAATAATGCGATGATAGTTTAGGATGGGAAATCAGAAACAAAGCAGTTACTCTGGGCAGCAGAAATTAGATGAGAGTTCTAGCTTTTTATTTCGTTACCCTTTTTTTTTTTTTCCAGTTGCGCTCTCTTTACCTAGGTGGTTAATTTATTCATGTGCAATTAAAAAACCGATGCAGACTTCATGGAGACTACGCATAAAATGCAGAGGCTTAGTAGGGTATTAGAGGGATTCATCTGGGTGCCTGCAATACAGAGGATCTTTGATTTGGTTTGTGTCTAAGTAGTCTTTGTTTAACTGATAGCTGCAAACTTTGTTTAACTGATAACACATGTTGCGCTCTTACTGGTCTTGACCTTTTCCAGTTAAACTGGCTTAAAATGAGAGTGTTTATGGGGAGACTCTGCAGGCCTGGCGTCCCGGGGCTCTTTGTCTGGGCCCAGGCGGGGTTTGGTGGCGGGAGGAGTTCGCGCAGAGTTGCATGTTTGCAAACTTTAATGACTCTTGCTCCCGACTGCTTTTAACAAACTCGCCGCATAGCCACTCTGGGCAGGAACTGCTTTTTCCAAAGCCTTTTTTTTTTTTTTAAACTGTGGTTTTACTGCAGTTTAGATTTTTGGGGCATGTAAAATACCATCGAATTGGCAACAGAAAAGGGAAGGAGTTTTGTAGCACAAACTGTGGCTTAATAATAGCAAAACAGGCTAGTGAACGCAAGAGAAAAGAAGAAGAAAGAAAGTGCTTTGTGTCGTTACTTTATATTCCTCACGGAAAGAGTAGGTCTGGGTCCGCACTGACCCACTTTTTCCAACGCCCGCTTCCCCGCTGTCGCCCCAGCTCGGGAGGAGGCTCTGGGGAACGTTTGGGGAGGTCCGTGGGATTTTTGTATGAAAAGCAGAAAACTTTGAAGAAAAGTGAGGGCGCATGTAGAAAGATGCTCTTTGCTTCGAATAGGAAGGTGAATTTTCATATAAAAATGGGAACCGGCGTGTTTGCCCTCTGCCCCAGGGCGCGGGGCAGCTCGGAGCCAGCTGCTTGCAGGGGGAGAGGGCGTTTTGCGTGGTGCTCGTCTTCGCTGTCTCGGCTTCTTCCCTGCTTCGCCGATAGCAAGCCGTTCAAAGTCGGTGGCTGTTTGGGTGAAAGCGAAGCGCCGTTCTGCACGGCGGTGGCACGGAGGAGCGATGAACCTGCCGAGCATCCAGGGAAGCGCTCCAGCGCCCGTTTTCTCTGCAGGGCTGGGAAACGGAGGTGAAGAGGCCACGTCCCATGCCCAGGCTCCCGGAGCCTGTGGCAGAGGAAGGAGTTGGGTTTAAAGGTCTTCTACATCCCAGATGAGCGCTATAACTGTTGGGCTCGCTCTTTCTTTGAAGTTGGCCGTTCCGGAGCTGCTTTGAGGACTTTGGTTGGAGCTGTGCGTGGGGTGACCTGGCTGGTTAAGGCTGCAGCCTGCATCTGCCGTGTCCTGAAAAGGCAGATCTGGCCAGGCCACCTGCAAGGAGGACGCTCCCCTCGCACGGGGTGAAAACCACATCGTTTCTTAATGCCCGTCACCGGCATATAGACAGTGTCTGTCATCTTCTCCGTGCCAGCGTGTTGCTCGATGCTCAAACTCGGCTACAGCAGGCAAGAGAGGTCCAAACGCAGATCTGCGCTTTCTGCTGCCCTGTGGGTCAGACCGAATAACGAAGTCGCGTGGACTTCCAGAGACGTGCCGGGACGTCGGCGCAACTGCTGGGCTGTCGGCTTCTTATTTTGTTTCGTTTCCCCTCGTCCCCGCGCTGTGGCTCGCGCGGGAGGCTCTGCTGCAGCGCGGCGGCGGCGGCGGCGGGAGCTCTCTTTTGCCAGCGCTGTCAGAGGACAAGCCGCGCAGGATGAATTTGGATAGAGAGACGAGCCAGCCCATTTTCTGCTGTCTCCAGAGGCTGTAAAAACTCCCGTTATCCTGTTATCGGGAAGCTCCATCTCTCACATGCCTGAGTCAGTCAGTTAAGTGCAGACCTTGCAGGAAATGAATTTTTTTGATTCTTGACGGGAAGTCAACAAAGAAGAGCTTTTCAAGGGAAAATGGCCTTCCTGGCAGGAGGCAGTGGTGGGCTTGGGGCAGGGGTGGCAGTTGGACCGGGAATCTCAGCATTTGAACCTGAGCTCCTTTCCCCATAATTTTACTGCTCTCTAAGGATATAAAAATCAAGTTTTGCTGTCTAAAGCAAATGAATTGGGCGTATGCTATTGTAGCCTCCCAAACATGTAGATATTTCCACTGGAAACGGAGGCTTTGGAAAGATTTGGAAGGGAGGAGAAGCAATGCAAAGTTTTAGAAAAAGGTGTTGTGGTTTTTTTTGCTTTTAACTCAACAGAGCATCTCTATACAGGAAAACACACAAGCAACTGCTTAAAGAATCACTAATACTGTTAAATACCTGTTTGCCTGAATTGGGGCCGTTTTAGACAGGTCATGGTGCTGTATGTCTTTGAGATGACCCTCATGGGCTCATGCCCTCCCTGTGCAGCAGTAAACTAATTCCCAGGACTAATGGTAAAATTCTGCAAGGTGTGAATTTCTAACTTAAATAGATTTGCAGTAAGTTAATAGATTTTTCAGCGTATCTCTTGCAACCTATTTGTGGTAGCATCATTTTAATATACACAGTAATTAAAAAAAAAAATTGTCAAGTGATTCACTGACCTCTCTGACCTGTTTTTCATGCCTAGGAAAGCTCCCATAATAAACCTAACATTTACAATAAGGAAATACATACTGTGAAAGTGCTCAGAAGGATAAAAATGTCTATGAATGGTAGCTTTTGTTCTTGAAAACAGTTCTGTAATTATGAGAAACTAATACTTAGCAAATGATATGGAGGGAATCACGTCTCAATGGATGGAACGATTGATCGTGTCCTTCTCACCTGCTGCTGCCACAGCTTATGTTGGTAAATGCTATAAAGTGCTTAGCTTATCGTCGCATCTGCCCATGCTAAATGCTATGCTTTGGGGTGTCGTAATATATCACTCATTAAGCACTGAGAGTTGCAGAGTACACGAGGCTGAACATCGTAATGATGAAGATGAATATTCAGCTTTGTTCAATAATATAGTCTGTATTGGTGTCCACGCACAGTGTTTGAAATATGCAGTCTTTATTTTGACAGGATGATGCTGAAAGTATCTCAAGCATTTTTGTCCTTGCTCCTTTTGTTATCATTGCTTATAAATCAAAAGTTATATTGATCGGGAGATTAGGCGTTAAGCCATGTCTGAGCAGCGGTCATCCTATTACTGAGAAAACTAGCTGCCATATAACTTTTGGTAAACTTATCGATTGATATTCTCCGTTTTTCTCCTTAGAAAAAGAATGGGCTGAATTTTAACGTACTGAGACCGCAGCTGAACACGTGTTCCCCTGTTCAGCGAGGGACTGAAGCCTGCGAGGAACTTTGGGGAGATGCATAGCACTGTTATTTCGCCAAGGATTACGCCTGCTCTCGAAGGAAAGCCTGTCTGGAGCGGAGCTGTGGAGCCAGGGGTGGATTTCTGGCAGGGGTATTTGCAAACCCTCTTCTGAAAAGCCCCAGGGCAATCTCCTGCTCCACTTGCACCGGCTGCCTCGCTTTTAATGGAGGGAGTAAGGAGACAATACAATGTTTTCCATTCAGAAATGGGTGTTAATTGAACGGTGGCTTTGAGCCAGGGCAAGGGGAATGCTGAAAGCAGCCGGGACAGGGCAGGTTGGGGATGGCCCGGCGGCGGGCCAAGCAGGCGGCACCGGGACGCGCTCTCTCACCTTCTGCTTCTCCCCTGGACGCGGACCTGCCCATGCATCAAAGAACATCTTGTGGTTTTCCGGTTCGTTAGGCCACGGGGGCGGGGGGGGGGGAAGCAACAAAACAGCTAGCTTTTGGCTGCTCAGTTCAGGACACCACCGAGGAGGGAAGGAAAGAAGCAGGTTGGATTTTGGAAAGTGCTAAGTTCGGGAACTCGAGCTGTGCGCTGTCCCTGGGTAGGTGGCCTTTTTTATGCTTGGAAACTGCGTGGGGTTGGTTAGTGTGGGATTTGCTGAGCCCTGGTCCAGCAGTGCTGGCATGGGCTTGGTGTCCTACGTGTGCCCGTGACACCAAAATCACGCTGAAGTCCCTGAATTGCTTTGGAGGGGCAACGGGGCAGGATTTTGGGGAAGAGAATTGCGCCAGTGTTGGTTGCTTCTGTGTTACTGAGCAAATGCCTCTCTCGAATTTTGGGAGTGCAGGTAGGAAGCAGAAATCAGAAATAAGGGACTTTTGACCAAGCTGACTTACAAACAGTCAACAGGTGCCCTTAAATAAGTGCAGGTCCTGTGTGCTACTAGAGGGATCAAGAACTGATCTTCTGCCGTTTGCTTTTCATCAAGACAGTCAAGGCAACTTTAAAGAGAATTAGTCCAGGAGAGATTATAAAGGAAGGAATTTGCTTCTCAAATAAATCGTCTGCTCTCCATTGTTGGAGACTTAACAGGCTGACAAAAGCCTGCTGCAATGAAAGGGGGCCTGGCAAACCCCGCTCAGATCTGCCTTGCCGTAAAGTCGCTGAGCCCAGCGCACTTCCAAAGGCTTTTTAAAAATGTTTGAATACGAGCTCAACTTGAGCTAGTGGCTTGACCTACCTTGCTTTATCCTGATGAATAAAGGAATTGGCTAGACGTACTTTTTTTTTATTTTTTGGAAATTGCTTGTAAGTTTTAGTTTAAAAAAAAAAAAGGGGGGGGGGCTACACAAATGGGTATTCTGGTCTTCAGAAATATCTGTCTGTGTTAGAGACTCGGCTCGCTGTAAGTTTGTGAGGGGAGAGTTTGTGAGACCGTTTGCGTGCCGGTCTCCGTGGCTCGCTTCTCTTCTTCAGAAACGTCTTGTTGGGTTTGTTTAGAAAAAAAAAAAAAAAAAAACACCGCAGAAGAGGCTTTGCAGTGATAAAACGCCCGCGATAGCTGTTGCCCAGGGCAGGGGGCCTCCGTTTCCCCGCTCGCCCCGTCTCTGCCTTTGCTCCCCGTGCTGCCGGGGTTTGGGAAGAGCCTGCCTCTCGCTGCCCTTCTTCCTCCCGGGCCCCTCGGGGCCAGAGTCGCGGTCGCCCGCCCCTCGCGCCAGCCTTGACTGCTTGCATTTTTAACTTTGCCTTTATTAAATTTTCAAGCCTCTCTCAAGCATTCACACATCTGTCATGGCACAAGGCAGAACATTGCTTGGTGCTTGGGAAAAACCCAGCCGCGCGAGAGCCCCGTAACCTACATTTAGGCAAAAGCACCGCAGCCCCGCGTTGGAGCGTGAAGCCCCAGGAAGACCTCGAGAGGTCTTTCTGGTGAACCCCCCCCCCCTTTTTTTTGGGGGGGGGGGGAGTTAAAAAGCTTTACTCAACTTCGGGGCGAGGAAATGGAGGAACGGGAACGCGTGTTGTTACTGGCGTCCTGTAGAGCTCGCAAGGAGGTTTTCTGCGTAGCCCCACTAACTCCCTGGAGAATGGGTGCGAGTCCAGTTTAGCAAAGCTGCCGTGCGCGCGTGGGGGCTGTGAACAAGACACGGGTGAGCCGCAGCACGAGTAATCACCCAACAGGCAGACGGTTACCTGGAAGATAGGAGGGACGCGCTTTCAAGGCGTTTCGAGGGGGTGTCGTGAGATGTTGGCGCACAATATCTTTATTAGAAGCTGCAGGGAGCGTGTTTCCAAACGCCAGGCCGCTGGGTAGGCTGAGCGGTTAAAAACAAATCGCTTCGGAGCTTGCTGCGTGCATGGGCACAGACAGTTAGGAGGAGATGCTCTCCGCCGGGAGCATGGTGCTTTGGTTTTGGCTAGGAAGCAGCACCGGCTTGGGAAACTTTTTCCTAATGGTTTTGAGCAAAAGTAGAAAATGTGAACTCAAAAGTGGGAAGATGGAATAACTGAATGGGTATTTTTATTTCTAATGCTTTAAAGCTAATCTTGTATGCTGGGGAGCCTGAGTCCATAATTTTTATAGTGGCGGTACTGTAAAAAGAATCCAAAAGGCGGTGTCATTGTCCAAAAAAAACCCCCCAAAATTCCCAGGCTCGAAACCCAAATGTGCTCAGAGAAACAAATCTTGTAAGAGCAGCAGTGGCACCATCCGATGGGTTTTGTAATGCCACAGACAAAAGTAATTATGCCACGTAGAAGAGGCATCGTTTCGCTTTTGTCTCCAGATAATGTTTTTAAAATTGTGCTGTGTAGTGTAAATCATAAAGGAACAAATCTGGAATCTGCTCTTATTACTGCCGGGGGAAACGCTCTTGGATTTTGTTCCCTCTCTGCTCAATATATTGCAAACCTTTTCCAAGTTTGTAAATAAATATTACCTGCTGTTTGAAAAATGACTCGCAGTTCATCTCACCGCTAGCGCCTGCGGCAGCCAGGCCGTTACTGCAAACGGTTGTTTCTCTCTTAGTGAGCTCTTCTGTGGGTCTTTCAGGAATAGTCTGTTGCAATGAGTCTGAAGTTGAGTCGTTGGCGATAACAAGGGAGTATTTCCTTCTTTAGATCTCGCTCACGTGTGGGTGTCTACGACTACTTTTTCCGCTTCCTAGCAGTACCGTGGCAATTCCCATGTCAGAAAATATTTAGGCCAACCAGTGAAAGCAAAACTTTCAGCGTTTCCCTGAGGAGTATTTGAGTTCCCGTTGGTGAGCGTTGTCCTTTTGCGGCTGAGCATTTATGTAGGTGCATGTGGCTTTGCAAGGGTTCAGAAACCCTGGGCCTGAAGGGGACGCAGCGACTGCAGGTTAATTCGCTGATGAGTTTTCTACCACCGTGCTGGGCAACCTAGGTTTCTGCCTGAGGCTGGGAACAATTCCAGGGCCTGGCTCTCTCCAGATGGGATTGGTGTCACAAGGAGTAAAGGGAGAGGGTTTTGCATCGTGTGGAGAGGCAACCACTGGGAAAGGGGTCTTGGGAGCGAACCCAGGGACGTGCCGGACAGCTGTCGCTGCCAGTGCTGGAGCCCGATGGAGGAGCTCCAGCTCGTGGCATGTCCACCGAGTGCAGGGAGCCGGTTCCCTTGCTGCTCTGAAGCTGCCACGTCCTGAGATGAGACTTAAACCCGTGTTTTATGGGCGAGGTGAAGGGCTGTATTCACACCTAAAATATTTAACGTATGTTTTTGTATGCAGAGCTGGTGAGAAGATCTAGAAATGGTCCCACGTGCAGAGCAGGGCCAGGCTGCGCGCAGCATTGCGGCCCGCAGCGCAGGGCGCTTCCAAGCAGCAGCATCCCGGGAAAGATGCTGGCATCTAGCTGAACTCCTCTCTCTGCAGATTATACGGTTCCCATGATTCACAGTGATCCGCACTGATCTCAAGGGAGGTATTTGCTGTACAGAAGTTGGTTTCTTGCTTGTTTTATAGTTGGGATAGTTGGTGTGGACTCGCTGTCCTGCCACCAAGTCCTGGGGGAGGTGGCACTGAAGCTTCTACGGAGCGGCAGCAATACGAGGGCGATGCTGCAGCCTTGGCTGGGATTACTTGCCTGGCTGACTCCCAAAATATAAAACTAGGCTATGTCTTTACTAGCTCTCAGCAGAGGAGCAACAAAGATCTGATAGTTCCTCTGCTGTAAAGACTTATCTTTCTGCACTGCAGATAAGGCTTTAAATGCAGGCAGCCAATTGCGCAGTTTTTAGGAAAGCAGTGCATGACTGCAGAGAGGGAGAGGTGCAAGCAGGAGTCGGGAGCCAGCTCCCGACAGCCGGTGGTGGGCAGAGACGGCGCGCTATGGCCGGGGAGCCTCACCGCTCCGGTGCGGCTTGCAGAGCGCTTCACGCTTTCATGGTTTATGTGTCCAGACATCAACAAACAGTAAAATCAGGGTTGGAAAAGCTGCTTTAATCTCCTGGCACCCATGTGCTGGGGGGTGCCCGGGTCGCACGATCCCGCGCTCTTGCAGCGGTTTGTTTCCTTGCCCGGTGCGCCGTGGCAGCCGGACTGCTAACGCAGCAAGCTTTGCTGTGCAGCTCCCGCCTCTTTGGTGTGCCTTTTACAGAGAGGACACCTGTGGGTTTGCAGCGTGCTGCACGCGGGGAAGGGCAGCCGCCCACGCGGGAAGCCTGTGTTTGCGGTGAAACAACAGGCATCCCCTTTCTCGGCAGCAGCCCCCTCTGCAAGCACCTTGAATTGCTTGTGAAGCTGCACCCGCCAAGCTCGGACCCGGGGGCTGCATCGGGGCCCGGCTGGGTGCTCTCTCTGCCGCTTTTCCTCGTCTCTGCGGCCGCCGGCAGATTTCAGCTCTCGCCGCCGAGCGTCCCGTGGGAACGCCGTGCGGGAACGGCAGGCTGGGGTCTCTCACGTTGGCTCCTTGCAAGTCAGGCAGCTATGGGTCATAATCTCTTAAATAGACCATCGAGTGCCAGGCTTTGCAGGAGCCTGCAGCCTGGGGCAGCCGGCAGGTTCATCCCAAGCTCCTCTGGCCCCAGCATCGGTTTTTTTGAAGTAGCCGCAACTCCGGAGAGACTGCGCCTTCTCGGGAGAGCTGGCTTCTCAGCTAAGCAGCTGATTTTTATTATCTGAGCCGAGAACCGAATGGTTTCCTGCTCCTGCCAGTAATCCCCACTCCGAGCACTGTGATGCTCTTTTACGATTTGTTTTCTTTTCTCTAATTGCCAGTTCGCCATGGCCATATGGCTCTCCCCATATTGCGTTTGGTGACGCTTTTGTGCTTCGAAAGCGGCTTAGTCTTTCCTCGCCGCGAGAACTGTGCAGCAGTTCCTCTTCGGATGCTGCACGGAGAGCCCTGCTGCAAAAGTAATAAGCAGGAGCCCATGCTTTCCAGTGGTTGCTCCAGAGTGAAGGTGCAGCTGTTTCACGCATCCTTTGCGAGCCCTGATAAAGTCTCCTTGATAGACGTAGTCAACACATGCTGTTCCAGTGTGCTAGGCATGACGCTTTGCAGTGGACAGTGCTCTATCCTGTGTAAATTCCCATATTTGCACCTGGGCACAGTGTTGTTCCTCCTGTTTGTCCTGAGGTAGAGCTTCGTGGTGCTGTGTATCCTTGAGTTGTTCCTGGGTTTGTCCCCGTGTTGGCTGAAATGCCTTCGGAGTGTAACTGGTGCATCTCACTTGCAGATGAAATGTGCTCGCGAGCCCTCCAGGCAGGGCTGCCTTGCTGGTGGTGGTGGCCTGCAACAGCTCAGGCTGTCGTCTCCCTCAGCCAAGCTGGCGCATCGGGGCTCTTTAAATCTTAGTGCAACGCAAACGTTTTTTTAGTGTTTTTTTTCCCACTAATCACATAAGGAAGTATTTTCAAAGCAGATAAATAAGCATGCAGCTTGTTTCTGTTGGATGTGCGTTGCTGCAGCGATGGGGATCTAAAACGTGAACTGCGTTCTGCCTTGCAGTACATTTGCCTGCTGGAAGTTGGGTGCGAGCCTGACACTGTTTTTATCAGTGCCGTTAAGATACTACAGAAGGTTCTGCTTCAGCTAGACTTAGAAACAGTCTGCCTTAAATAGCAGGTTTTGCAAAGCTCTTTGAAATAAAGGAAATCTAAGAAAGGAAAGACTCAACCATCCTCCAGCAATAGCTGTGGGAGCAGGACGATTTTTGCTAACAGCAAATCCAGGCTGTTGGATTTTGGGGGAGGAGAAGCCCCTGCGTCCCTTCCCTTTGCTCTGTGAGGCCCCCTCTCCTATGTGTGCCGGGGACTGACCCGCAACAGTTTCCTCCTCCTTTGAAGTGCTTGGAGGCTGGCCATGGGTCACTTGCTGGTGCTGGTCTCTGGGGTTTTAATATTCTGGCTGCCAGCCCTTTGTGAGGAATATTTCAGAATCAGCAAGTCCTTGGGGAGTTGAGCCTAAGATATAATGGATCTGGGAGACTTTTTTTTTTTTTAAAGTCACGTTTTATTATTGTTTCTTGCATCTATTAATATGGCAGTAGGAGGCTCCATATGCTTTTAGAGTCCGTGTTGCACTCGCTAATAGATATATATGCAAAGGCTCAAAGGCGTATAAAATAGACACTCTTTGGCAGTTATTAGGATAAAAATTATGTGCATGTCATGACCTTTAAAGCAGTGGGACTGTGTGTGCGTGCTCTTCTGATACACCACTGTTCTCCATTCCTTTCTGAAGCGTTTCTCGCTGTAGGAGGTTTGCATAGGAGCCTGGAATCTTTTCTAATCAGTGACGAGTCTCTTGGCTCTGATGGTACCTTGCAAAGCACAGAGGAGCAAGAAACGGGAAGTGGAATGACTTTTTCTAAGGGAACTAACAGAGAAGAGGTTAAAGGCGAGTGGTGAGGCACAGCATGGAAATCCTGGCATCATCTGCAATTGCTGTCAAAGCCACTGGCCCAAAAAAGACTTTGTGCTCTTTGTGGAGGCAAAAGCTATTCTGGTGCTCCTGAGGGTAGAGGAGAAAAAGTTTCGTAATCCCTGTGCCCTATTTAAAGAAACTTTTGTTTTAAAACTTTTTACACTGCTGCAACCAGAATTTGCTCTCCTTTCACAGCAGACGCATGGGTGTCAGGTGTGCCGTTATGCCTGGAGAGCATTGCCTGTTGGGTGTGCCTGGAGGATGCGCACCCAGGAAGAGGTGGTTTGGAGTCCTGGGGGCACCACGGTCCCCAGAGCTCTCGACTGATGTGGGAGGTTGTACAGGGCGAGCAGCAAGGCCTGACACTGCTTGTGATAACGTTGATCCTGAGCCCCTGGAGAGGCATCAGGCCGTGCTCAGCTGCATGCCAGACTTAACAAATGGAAAAAATAACACTTAGGGTTTTAAAAATTAAACATTCCCTTTAATTATTGAACATGAATAATTTTCATGCAAATCGAGCCTGGATTTGTGCTTCCCAGAGTGACACAGTTGAGAGCAGTTACATTGCAGGGTGTCAGTGACCTGTGAACTGAGAGGTTGTTAATTATTTTTAGCATTTTACGAATAGGACCCTGGAGGACGAGAGACAGACTGGTAGAGATGTTTGGCTGAAGAGAAAAACCTTAGTACCTGTTTGCACTGATAGGCTCTCCTTCTAATGCTTTAACTTGCATACTGGGGCAAGAGGAGGGAGTGCGTAGGCATAGTGCGCGTATACATGTGAGCATGGATGTTTTGGAAGCCACCTCATTGGAAGGGCTATAATTAAGAGAATAACTGGAGTGCCTCTGTTGCCAAAGGCTCTCGTGCTTGCCGTGTGATGGAGGCGTGTGCAGGATGTCCCCAAGCCTTTGAGAAAGGAGAGGGGGAAAATGCCACCTACCTTTTCTTGGCAAATTGGAGGTCTCGGGGTAAAATTTGCTGCTGAGCCTCAGGCCGTGTCAGACCATCCAGTGATTTGGGTTAGTGATCCTGGCAGAGCATCTATAGGCGAACGTCAGCCTCGCTTTGTCCTGTGGAGCAGCTTGTGTCCAGGGCAGAGGAAACGTTGAATCTGCAGCCAAAGTGAACCTGGTGCATTCAGGAGAACTACAGAGCTTTGCAGTGATGTTAAATGGCGTTAAAGATGCTTAGTGAAGACGGGTGCTGAGGGTTGAGTCCAAAAATCCTCTGTGATTAAGCTCCTGCAAATATTTTCATAATGGAATATCAGCATTTACAGCATTTCAGCTTTTAAGCACTGAACAGTGTGGTGTCAAACATTTGTCTCCGTCTTAAATGAAGTCTCAAGTAGAATTTCTGTTAATTTTGAATCAATATGAGAGAAGGAAGGAAAGAAATTGCAGTCTAGCCCTTTTCTTGAATCAATATATTTTTTTAAAAGCTGAAACATTAACTAGATCATAGTTTTTGCCATTTTGAAAAGTAGCTTGGGTTTAAAGAATACGTGCACTCCCCTGATAATTCCCGATTCTGATGTGTTATGCAGCAGATACGGCTGCCAGCAGGCATTTGACCCGCAGTGAGCAGGATGGGACCAGCCTTTGGAGCAGCAACGCAGTATAACGTTATCCTCCCTGTTTCTGAGCTTGTTGTCTCTTAATACCTCCTTTTTTTGTTCTGTTTTGCAGAAGCCTTTGAAATTGTAGTGCGGCATGCAAGAAACTTCACCAACGCCATGTTTAGGAAGCACTACCAGAGCATGGGGCCCGGAGCTCTTAAGTTTGTTGGAGAACTTTTTACTGATGTCTCGCTGTACATATTGGGCTCTGACATCAGCGTTAATGACATGATAAATGAATTTTTTGACAGTTTATTCCCCTTGGTCTACTCTCACTTGATTAATCCCGGCTTCCCCAGTCCCTCCGTAGAAATGACTGAATGCCTGCGGGCAGCCAGGAGAGACCTCAAGGTCTTTGGTAACTACCCTAAGATGATGATGACGCAAGTGTCCAAGTCGCTGCAGGCCACGCGAGCCTTCCTGCAGGCGCTCAACCTTGGGATCGAGGTGATCAACACCACTGACCACTTGAAGTTCAGCAAGGACTGTGGACGAGCGCTGCTAAAAATGTGGTACTGTTCGCACTGCCAGGGGCTGCTCCTGGCCAAGCCTTGTGCCAGCTACTGCGGCGCGGTGATGCACGGCTGCCTGGCGGGCGTCGTGGAAATCGATAACTACTGGCGGGAATACATCCGGTCCCTGGAGGGGCTGGCCAAAGGCATGCGCGGCGTCTACGACATGGAGCACGTCCTCCTCAGCCTCTTCTCCCTGGTGCGGGACGCGGTCGTGCACGTGCAGAAGAGCGAAGGAAAGCTCTCGACAACCGTGAGTGGTTCCCTGCTGCTCCTCGCCACGGCGGGGCTCGGCTGTGCTCCTCGGGTACCCAGGAGTGGGTCTGACAGACCCCAAGTTCTCCGATTTCTAGCTTCCCGCCCCCAATTCTCCTATTTCTAAAACTTTTTGGTAGCACGTGAAACTGGTGTTTGTGGGGACGGGGCTTGTAGTTGGGGGCGTGCAATGGGCAGCTGAGGTGTCCGAGCGGCTCTGGCGGTCCCTGGGCACAGCTCCTGCCTTGGGCAGCTCTGAAAGGATGGTCCTGCTCTCCAAGTGTTCCTGTGGCACTCTGGTGCTCCGGGACGGCACTGAAGACTGATGGGGGACGGCAAAGTGCTTACTAGCTCTGATGTGATGTGCGCTAAATTTAATGAGTTTTACACGAGCCTTTATAGCAGTGGGGGGCTGGACGTGCACAGCCTGGGTGGTCGCTGCCAATTGTGCCGTGTTGAGCATCCTGGGAGGTGGTCAGAGGTCTTCAGGAGACCGTCTGATGTCCAGAGATCACAGACCAGGGGAGGGGAGAGGACTGTTTCTTCCTCCTTTAGCATCAGCAAAATGTACCTCCAAATAAGTAAATGCAAGAGGAGGCGCGTGCTGTCTGGCATCCCGTTTTCTGATTTACTCAGGGAGGTGTCTGGTTTTCCCTGTTGTGGTAATTCTTTCCAGTTTCGGGCTGCGGTTAATCCCAGGAGTGAGGTTATTTCTTATTTATTAGGAGTGACCTGTCTTTTAAAATATATTGTGCGAATTTCTAATCCTCCCAAGAAACGGAGGCTTTCTTGTTCAGAAAGTGCTGTTGCTTTCTCCAGACGCCGAGGACAAATGGTATGCGGTAATGTAACGCTTGCTTTGCAGAAGGGATTTTTGTTTTGAGGTGTGATTGAATTGCTCGGTGCAGGCAGGGTAGAGTTACGGGGGGGAAAAGGTGGAAATGTCGTCTGCTTAAAGCCAGCGATGATTAAAATCTGCCACGGTTTCACTATTAGCACCTTGTTCCCGTCGTTCTTGACTCCTGTTTACAGAAGAACCGTTTATGCAGGTCGTTGTAGTAGTCGCGCTCTGAGTAGTTCTTATCTTTTTTTTTGGGAGGGGGGGCAGGAAAATGGAGCGGATTATGGATTTTGAGCTACGTGGCATCCAGCCAGCAGCGTCCCTGTGCTGTTTTTGCTCCGGGATAGCCCGGGACACGTGCCACCGTGTGTACGCAGGCTGTGAAATAACGTGGTGGCACCTGAGCGGCCTTGCGCCCCCTTGGCAATGCGGCAGAGGAAGGCAGGGGGGCTCCCGGGTCGCGCGTTGGGGTCTCGGGCGCAGCGCTGGCCCCTGCCCTTGTTGCACGGCTCAGGACGCTGGTTTTCAACCTGCTTGTCAAAGCCTTAGGGAGCCTTAGAAAGCCCCCCCTCCCCACCTTGGCGTTTCCAAGGCAGCATAGAAAAAAAAAACTTACTTGTACATGCGGCGGGAACATATTTGATGTGGAAAGACTGGGAGCTGCGCTGGGCTGTGAGCAAAAGCGTCCCGTGCGCTTTGCACCGGCAGACGTGCCCCGCTCGCGGGCGCTAAGGCAGCCTGGAAACGCTGCTCTTCGGGGCTGCGGGCCGGTTTGCAGGCACGCACGGTACGTGCGTTGCTGTACGAGAGGATAAGCCTTCTTTCACTGGCACAACATTAAAAAGGCAGTTTTTCTTTTCCATGCATGCAGGAAAGGAATGTGGCTCTCCTTAATATTATGAAACATTAAGGCCTTGATGTGGCTGCGGAGGACGTACTTGTGGGAGGACGAGTGGATGGGGCGCCACGAAGGTCAACGCAAGCCATGGCAGCGGAGCTGAAATCTGCCCGTCCTTTGGCAAACATGAACGTAAACCGATGTCCTTTAAAAGAAAAAATCCTTGAGCATCTCAAAACCGTTCAGTGCTTTCATACGTGATAGAGCTGTTTGAATTCATTACTGCCACGTATAGTTAGGCACTTATTTAAACACAGCTCTTCTTGATTATTTAAGACTTGAGTGATTCTTTTATTTACTCCAGAGATATTTTTGAGTCATAGGAGCATGGAGGAGAAAATCCACACCAAGCAAACCGATTGCCTGGCAATTGTCACTGAAAGAGAATGGCCACTGGCTTTTTTAAAGTTTATTTTTTAAAATCCTGCGGTTGCTCAGCTAAGACTTTCAGGTCAAACCTGAGCCCAGGGCAGCTCTTTACAAACTGCGGGTCTGAGCTGTTCAGTAGAGGAATGGGCCTGTGACGGGAGTGCGGAGTCTGAGCTGCAGCGCTGCAGATGGCCCGGCTTTAATGCTCCGCACCTGGCGTCAGGGGCAAACGTCTCTGCCCGCGAGCACTAGAACGCCGTTCTTCCGCCCCGTCGGGGTGACAGTTTCTCTATAAACTTATCAGCACGTGTTGCGTTTCAAAGAACGTACCCTGGGAACAAACAGTTGTATTTACTGTTATCCTGTAAACACGGCTGGTTTTAAGGCACCGCTGTCACATCAAAGTATAAAATACCACAGCAGTTGTCCTTTGAAAATCTGGGGCTTTGTTCTCCTGCTGGCTTTTCATACCAGTCTCTTTTGTTACTGACCTTGGCCACCAGCCTTTCTGTAAGGCAAAGTTCAGTTCACCTGCGTGTTATTAAGGATAATGCCAGGTTGTTTAATTGTCATTAAACCCCCCTGGAATTATGGAAAACTCACCTCCCGTGCCCGCGGCGATCAGCCTGAGGAGGAACGCCGCTGTCCTTGTCCGTCCTCTGCAGCCCTTCGGGGCTCTCCGGGCCGCTGCGCCCAAAGTCGGTGTTAGGGTTTTATTATTCCCACAGTCTACCCACTACGCCCCGAAAACACGGCCTTAAGGAGCTTTATCAAGGAGGCTCCTTCCCACCGGGCTCGTAAAAATCTTTATGGCTATATCTACAGACATAAAATTTTCCTGTCCGCTACTTTTGCTCTGGTTGAAAACGTGCGTAGTGCTTCCACCTCTTGGAGGTGTTTTAATCATGAGCGTAGGGAAGGGCGGTTAGAGTTGGTCTGTTTGTGCTTTCTAGCACAAACAAAGACAGTCGGAGAGATGCAGTACAAATAAACCTCATAAAATATGCAACCCCGACGCGGCTCGAAGTCAATGCGCTCTCTGCTGTTGAAAGCACAGAAGAGAAAATAGGTCTGGGTGTTCTTATAGAGCCGGCGGTTGATTTCCTTTGGGGTTCCTTACCTTAAGCTTGTGCCATAAATTTATTTTGAAAGCTGGCAGAATTGAGGTGATAGATGACTGTTGATTTGACACAGAGATTTGGCTACGTAAATATTTTTTCTGAATGCTTCCCCCCCCCCCCGTAGATTTCTGAACCAATCCCAACAGAGTGGAAAACAGGCAAGTTGTAGCGTATCCAGCCCAAAAGGAAAGGTGCGGGGCTCGGGGTAAGGGTCTGGCTATTTGTGCATGCGAAGGGGGTGATGCGCTGCAAGCGTGAGTCGTCGGGGCGGGGGAAAAGATTCAGGTTTTGGCTCTGCAAACCAGCCGCCTGCGTGCGGCGCATCCATCGGGACGCGCGTCCTTCAGGTGGGGACGGCAGGACGTCCTGCTGCCCTTCATCCGTCCCGCGGGGCTGCTGCGCCCGGGCACGGAGCTGCCGGTGGCCGATCCCGCCGTGCACCGCGCGAGTCTCCTCTTGGCGGCGCCCGTACGTGCTCCTCGCGTGATTAAGGTCGGACAGGGCAAATCCCGAGGCGGGTGTAGCTGGTGCTGTTGTCAGCCGCCGAGCGACAGGCGACGCAACGCCGCCGGTGCGGCGGGCTGCAGCAAGGATCTGTTCCCGCGGCGGGCTGAAAGTAAACCCCGTCGCTGAGGGCAGCGTCGGCGAGTTTCCTGTCGCTGTCAAAATCTCTTGCGAGCGTTACAATTAGTCGACTTGGAAAGGTTCAGTTTATTACAGCTTTGCTGGTAGCTGTGGAGGCGTCGGGCACGGTGCTGAACCGTGCGGCCCATTGATTTTGATCTATAAACCCCTGCGCTGTTGGCTGGAGCTAAGAGAACAAAGACAGGAAAATTACTCGTGCCTGCAGTTCTGCAACCCCGCATCGACGATTTTGAGCCGGCGGTTTTGGCGCGCCGCTTCTGCTCTTACATCTTGGGCTTGACGTTCAGACGCGCCTTGGTGAATTAAGGGTCTGCGTCTCGTTTGGAGAAGCGGCTTCGGCATGGATGTCCGCGGCCACCGCTTGCCCCTGTCAATGGCAGCGGGGCTCCGAGCTCGTTCTCAGCCTGCCGGAAAGTTTTACGCCTTGTCTGGCCTGCTCGTCCCGACGGTGGCGCTGGCGAGGCCGCGGGTGCGTTTGTCCCCGGAGCAGCCCCGGCCGAAGCGAGGAGCATCCCCTGCGACAGGCTCCGGCGCCCGACTCGGCGCTGAAGCGCCGACCTCGCTCGGAGGCAGATCCTCCAGCCGGGGCAGCTGCCTCCCCGGCGCTCTGCGGCGCGGGATGAGCTTTCTAGGGCCGCTGCGCCTGACGAGCGGGAGTATCGCACGGCGCCCGCCGAGCCTGGCTCGCCTCCGCTTCGACTCCCGGGCTGGCTGCGGCGCCGGCGGGTCGCCCGCGGCGGGTCCCCTCGGGCGTTTTCTCAGCTGGAACGGGAGCGCGAGCCTGTGAATCGGGCGCTGCTGGACGGCTCGTTCTGCGTGCCCGCGTACCGTGGCTTGGCTTATTTCTTGCTTTAGAGGAGAAGTCGGTTTCTTGTTGTGCAACCCGCTCCCAAGCATTTAGGAAGCTGTTTTCTCCTAAGATGCCCCAATATTGTATAAAGAGCCAGCAGAGCGAGCGGTAAGAAAACGGTGTTGATAACTGTTGGAAATGACAACACACGGCTTTGGAGCGTTAGGCAGCTTTCTTCGCTGCGTAGAGCCCACTTTCTCTTTTTCCTGGCTCCTGTCGGAGCCGTGTTTTACAGCCAGACACAGGATACTCCGTAGTGTAGAAGAGGAGAGAGTCGGTGATGGTGTAATCCAAAACAGACTGCAAATTGCAGGAGAGAAGAGCGAGCAGCTCTCTGTACCATGTGCGTTGGCCTGAAGGCTTTGAAATTTCAAACTTGTCTCCTTTTATGGTAAGTTGCAATGGTCAAGGACATAACACAAGGGCTCCGAAGCGGGCTGAATTTGAGTGCAAAGCGGAGTTTCAGGCTGCACCGAAGATCACGGCACCAGAGAAATCCCTGCGGGTGTCTCGAGGCTTTTACCGCTCGAGAAATTACCCGAGACCGGTCAGCTGGGACGAGCTGCTCCTCTGTGCGAGTCGGGGTCTTGTGCGCAGCCCGTTCACCGGCAATGTGTTTGCAGCCCTGCTTTCCGGCTGGGAACGCTACCCCCAAAGGGAGACCAGCTTTACGCTCAGGGTCCTTTGCAAAATGTATTCTCACCTATTTCCTTTCCTGAAGACTTCATCCTTGCGAAGACCTGCAGCCTTGGAGCGCCAGGCTCGTGCTTGCAAGTATCCGTCTATTTATGCTTTTTACGCTCAGCCCTGCCTTGGCCTCGGTATCCATGCCTGCAGTTTCCACCAGGAGCTGCGTCCGAGGTCACGCACGGGGCATCCTTCACATTAACTGCTCCGAGTTTACTTCCAATGCCAGGAAGCCCCAAGAGTGGTGCTGTCTTAAAACAATAGCTAACTCGCCCATTAGCAATGCTGATGGATGCGCCAAGAACAAAGCATAAACTTAAAAGTGGCTTTGTGCAAAGCAGAAAGAGTGCCCAGAGCTGCCCCGGCAGAGCAGCAGCGTTTTGTTTTGGCCTCTAGGAAACGAGGTGCTGGGATTCGATGAATATTGCGCTGCGTTTTAAATTCGCGCGTGGAGCAGTGAAGTGGTATCCCATTTTTGCATCTTATTGTGAAGAGGTTTTGAGGTACTGTGCATGAAAGATGCTGTCTTACAAATACATTTAGCTGAAATAAGTTACAAAAAACGATTGAGGCGGACTTTTCAGCAGCAAATGCGCCCCTCGTTGCCCGCAGAGCTCCAGAGCAGTCCTTGTGGACTCGGCCCCTTCTGATTACTGCAGAATGAACTGGTGGCCTTTTTCATCTCTACCTGTTGTGTTGGCCCCCCCGCTTTCTCGCACTAGCAAACCCTTGGGGCCATGGAGCCTGCTCTCAGATGTACACACGAGGATGAAGTTTGCTGCTAACTACATTATTCTTTGAAAGGCTCGTTTGAGTGAGAGCAGGCTGGCTGCAGAAAGCTCTGTCGATAGCCTACAGCTACTTTGGCAGAGCTATTTCCATTTAAAAAAAACCCCTGCCAACCAGCAGTTGGTGAATTTAGCAATTCTTTATGCAAGCATATCTTTCTAAGCTAATCAATTTTCACACCTAATTCCCTCCTGCGCTATCTGCTGAGGTGGAAATGATGCTCTCGGGCACTGACCTGGAGAGGGAACAAGCAGCGTCAGAGCACTGAGCCTAGTGGCTAGCGGGGATAATTCACGGGTGACTTACGTGCTCTGAGTTATTTCTTTCTAAAGCTTATTAACTCTTGGATTGCACGCATTGATCTGTGCCACTGTACAAATAAACTTCATGCTCTCTGGAGCACCAGAGAGCAAGTATTTCTGTAGACAGTTAAGCTGCCTGTGTTGGTATTTAAATCATCCTTCCTCAGGAACAGCCTGAAAAGCAGGAGGCTGAGGATACTTCAGGGCAGTACCTGATGTTATGGGCTGCTGCTCCCAGCTTATTTTGCCTTCCGGTGGGAATTTAGCCTGGGGTCCTTGCTGAGGGCTCCCACACGTGGATGCGGGATGGAGAAGCTGCGCTGGCTCGGTGCAGAGCATCCCGGTCCGCAGCAGCGCCCCGGGCTGGCGCTCGCATCCGTCGCTGCTGCGCGCCCCGCGGGTGCGGTGAGCCGAGAGCCAGGCTGCTTCGCACGGCAGGTCCCGTGCAGGCTCTTGCCCGTGCTTGACTCCTTTCCTGTTGCGCGTTGAGTGGTTTTGCTGGTTGGGAGCCACCAAGCACTTCAGTAGTGCCTTTTACCTGAGGATTTTGGTGCAAGGTTTTTTGGTTTTTGTTTTTTTTTGTTTTATAAATCTTTTTCAGTGAGTTGGGCTGTCAGTCACCTCCATACAGTCTTACAGGTCCCTCTCCATACAGGTAGTTTACTAAAATTACGGGGGCAGTAAGACGGTGTGCGCATGTCTTTCCCAGTCATTTACAGATGTGTAAATGCCCTGCCCACAACTTAAAAACTGAGATGGAGGTAAAGATGCACACAAAGACATTGAAGGTGTCTAGTCATTTGTTTTCAATCTGATGCTTCTCCCTTGCCTCGTTTTGGGATCGGTGGATATTGATTTATTGGGATCCACTTCTGAGTCAAATTCTAGCTCTCAGTTTGACAACATTAACAAAGGAATTGAAAATAAAGACAAATTCATTTAATTTCTGTCTGCAAACAGCCTATTGTTGAATGAGCCCCTTTATATATAAAATCAGACATAGAATATAGTGTTATAACAGTGTTGAAAGTGCACGCTAATTTCCATTATAAAGATATTTTTAATCAAGCAGAACCTAATCTAATGCTGTAAGTCATCCCATGATTCGTTCTTCCTAACCACAGTGCACAAAAAAATGTGTTACAACAAAGTCTCAAAAAAGCCCCGAAGACATAAACATCTTTAGAAAATAATGATTTACATTTTCAATAAGCCAGATTTGTCTTTGAGAAGAGTGTAATTCCTTTATCTCGAGCAGAAATCTAATGGAAGTGTTTTTACCTCGTCTGCTGTATTTTGGGTGAATTATCTTGGGAGTGACCTTTAATTGGATTAGATGAGGAAGAGGGAAGAAATCCAGTATGAATCAGGTAGCTTCAAAACTTAGGAAATATCAACAGATGGAGGGGGGGAAGAAAAGAAACATGGAAAAAGAACACAGGGCCTTTCCGAGCCCTTTATTGGCCTTGAATGGATTACTTCTAGCAGCAGCTAATTTCTGCTGTGCTGAGATATTTTTACCACTTTCCGTTATTAGCAATTGTTAATGCTTGTATTTTGGGCTTGCTTCGGGAGGTCTGCCGCCTTGCGAGGGGTCGAGCGCTGGCGTGCCGCTCGCCGCAGCGGTTTGCACGGAGGAGCTCCCGTGCACGTGCCCCGTTCGCTCGTTTTGGGTGCGGAGATGGTTCATCTTGATGCCTGTGCTTGTTTTGTGCTCTAAATTTGGCAACAAATTGTTGCGATTATACTGTTAAAGGTATCAGCTTAAAACCTCCTGAAATGATGCGCTGAGCTTGGATACATGCAGCCGTGTCGTTTTAGCCGAAATTGGTGCTGAGCGTGAGAAAGGAGGCTGGAGGCAGCAGAAGGGGGCTGCTGAGGGGGGGTTATTTACCCATATAAATAAAGGAAAGGTTAAACGAGGAGGTTGCGGTCCTCTGTTGGGGACAAGTGAAGGCTTGGCAGGTACCGAGTGGTTTGGGGCTTGTTAGGCTTCTCCATCCAACTGTGCTGCTCTGAGCATCCTCGCGCAGGGAGGCGTTTTGTAGCAGAAAGTACTGCTAGGGGCATAAAAACCTTTGAAGTGGCTTCACTACAAGAGTTTATTGAAGTGTAAATCGAAAAAGCCACGTTTATCTGTGAGTGTGGATCCGCACAGGTTAGGAAAAGGGCATTACTTTGTACCTGCTTGCTCCAAAATGCCCCGTTACAGCAGTTAGCGCTGAGCCTTGTGCGCTCTATTTCATATAAATATTACGCTTGCTCTTGAGCTGCTGATAGAGAGAGAGAGAACTAATTAAGAAGATGGGATATCATCAGTAGATTTTTCTTCCTTGAGATTTTTATGAGCAGTAATTTGAAAAGAGCCATATTAAAGTCATTGAGGAACAAGTTAATGCTGCGTTTCCAGGAATATTGCCCTTCTACCCAAAGATTATATTCAAGAATAAACAGTGTACAGTAGCTAATTGCTAGCTGACACATTACAGTGGCCTTATACTTCCAAAATTGAGTCAGTCTGGTTTAAAAGAAAAAAAGTGGCGCAGTAACTTTTTAAATTATTCAACAATGTATTTCTCAAAGACTAACTGAGTCTGGGCTGGTGGCTGCGTGGGGGAAGTTGGACCACTAGGTATTGACCACGTTTGCAACCCAGCTGACACTGCTGCTGTTAAACAAGCTATTATAGCCCCGTTTTCTGGCTTCTGTTAGACTGATGGCAGGTATCTGTTTTTCCTCTCTAAATTAAGCTGCGAGGAATTTATTTCTGTCCGGTTGTTTCATTGCGGAGCGCCGTAGGCACAAACGCGGCCGATGTTAAAGCCAACAGAAATGTGCCGCGGAAGCCAATTAACTGGGGAAAGGGCAAATAACGAAGCGCATCTCGCGTGCCTCCAGCGGCGAGGTCCTGCCCCCGCGGGACGCGGTTCGCGTCCCGGCCCCGTGCCACGGGCAGGGCTGCGGGAAGGCGTTTCGGGAGCCGTGCGCGCTCCCGAGCCAGGCTTGGGCAAGCCGGGCTCGCTCGCGCTCTCCCGGCTGGGTTTGCTCCCCGCATCGTGTTTGCTCTGTTGTCATCTTTTGGGCATCCGTTCCGGGAAATGCGTCCGCTTTGGGAAAGCCGCATAACTGTGCGCTGAAAATGAAGCCGGCGTGCCGAGCGTGAGCTCTGGCTGGGGCACCCGCGGCGTGCCCCGCCGTTTGCCACGGAGGTCCAGCCGTAAGGAACGAAACCCCGAATTTTGTGGTGACCGTGGAATTAACAAAGCGTAGGAGCGCAACAGCGACTTCCAAAGTTGTGCTTTCGTTGTGCGTCAGATTACACAGGGGCAGTAGGAACAACTGTGATCGGTTAGTCCGGCTTCCCCTCTACCTATAAATAACAAAAACCAGCCGTTTGCTTAAACACAAAGCAGCTTGCTCTGGTGAATTCAGCGCTGCCTACTGAGGATGCTAGGGAGAGGAAACATCTTGTTCGCATTATTATATGCGCGTTTGAAAGGGTTTGACTCAAAATGAGGTCATGGTGCCTTTGAAGGAAAGGGCATCCTCCGCGGTAGGGGGAAAAAAAAAAAGAAAAAAAACGTGCAGGATAATAGTCCCTTCTGCTAAACACCTCCCCGTTTCCACCCCGCTCTGCAGGGCCGGCGGTGGCAGGAGCCCCTGCGCGTCCGCGGGACGCGTCCGCAGCGCGCGCGGGCCGTCCCCGCCGGCGCCGGTGCGACGGGCGCTCTGTTGTTCTAAGCATTAGCGCTGGGGCGTGTTTTACATGTTATCGCCTTGCATTATTTAAAGCCGATGCATTATTGACCGTCGCGCGGCGCGAGGATAGCACACTGCCTGTGACTCCTGCGGCTGGGCGAGACTTAGGATGTCGTCTCTTATGAAATCCTTGCAAGGTGATGTCTCAGTGATTGCAATCGTAAATAGCGTAGAGTTGATTAATAACGTTTAATACTCCATTAATGAAGAATTTTAGTGAAACGCGTGTAGAAGACATCTGTGTTACCATACGCGGTTCGTTCCTTCTGCTCGAGCGCTCGGGACCGGAAGAACAATCATTACATAGTTAATAACGACGTGCTTCCTGAAATTAAGCGCTCTAAATTCACGTTTATGCCCGTAATCGTATTTTCTGCTGTGAGAAGAGTGAGGGAGCGGAGAACGGTCCGTCTCTCACTTCTTCCTGACCAAATGTATATAATGATTACAAGCATATAATAAGGATGTTTGTCCTAGCTAAGTGTTTATTCACTTCTGTTAATCAGTATGCGTTTGAGAGGGTGCCGTGCCGCTCGCGGAAAGCAATGCAATCAGTCGAGCAGCGTGGCAGATTTAAATCAGTAATAAAAGCCCTGGGGAAATTAACAAGACAAAACATTAACCACAGACTAAACATTAACATATATTAGCATTTTTATTACACCTGTAGAAATGGTGAATGTTCTTGGTTACTACTATTAAAAAGTTTATGTCCTATGCCGCATCATTGCAAGGTATATTTTTTGTTTTAAGCCCTTTAGAAGTTAATTAAGCTGATTTCTGCAGCGGGTTTGAGTAATGGACTTTGGGTTTGCTGTTACGGTGACTCTGAACATAAAGAATGCGCTTGTAGCCTGTCCATAAGGCTAATAATACACGTGACATTTAGTAGAGTCGGGTGGTAAAAAGGAGGAGGAAACATCAAGGCGGGCAGCTGCTTTCCCGAAATTTGCAGAGTTACTGGCCGAATTGGGTTTTTAAATGGGATGAACAGCGTGCGGGATTTCGAGGGCATCGGTTGACTCCCCCGGAGGCAGCGCGTTTCCTTAGCCCGGTGGTAGCCCGTTATGTGTGAAGCCACGTACCCGGGCCAAACTGCCCTTTCAGGGGCTGTATTCAAATCATTAATAGTAGTTAATTGCTTTTAGACTTAATGTGCAACTTCTCCCAAAGGAAACTGGGAAATAGGTACCAAATGACATATGTGAACTCCAGAGAGCAGAGGAGATTGCGGGAGGAAACCTGTAGAAATGAGGCCATCCCCTTGAGGAGGGGAAAAAAAATGCTGTGTCTTCCTGGAGAAAGAATCTGTAAGCGAACGAGTTCCCAGGGAAGACAAATGGAAACTCCATGTCAAGTTTAAGCAGAGGTCAAATGAAGTAAGCTAACTGTTGGAGCAAAGCGGAGCTCATGGTGTGAATGAGAAGCTAGAGCATGCGACGGGGCACTCTTCCTTTCCAGGCTTCTAGCAAATTACTCTTAAAACGTGCTTACTCTTAAAAGCGATGCCCCGATTGGCCCCGGTGCAGGCACTGCATGGACCGGTGCTGGGCTTCATACGCTCTTTGTCAGCCTGCCTGGAGGTAGCTCCAAGGTCAGATTTGGTCCGTTGGCCATTCGCGGCGCATCGTTTCCGTGCATCCGCAAACAGGTTCCCTGCAGTCCTCTGGCACCTCTTACCCTAAATTAATGGGGAAGCGTTAAAATGGGCTGCTAGTGCTACTCCATTAGGTTTTTCCCTGTGGTCCTCTCAAATCAATGTTGCCTCTGAACCGGAGCCATTACACGGTACTCGCCTGCTCCCCCGGGCGCCGCGGGCCAGCTGCCTCCCTGGCTGGAGGCGCTCGGCACCGGATCGCCAGCGCCGGCGAGCTCCCGGGAGCTCAGCGGGTCTCCCCTCCAGGGATCTCCGCCTCGTCAGCGGAAACTTGCTCTTTGTGGAGGTAAAATAAAGAAAGGGGGCGGTGGGAAGCGGCGGGCAGGAGGCGACGTGTTCCCCTTGCTGCCTGTGCCGCCCTCGCTCGGAGGCTGCGGGTGGGATTGGGGATCTAGCGAGTTGGGGCAGGAAAACTTGCTTCGGCTGTTAAAGCGGTGGTGGCTTCGGGGACTGGTAAAAGTTCTGGGCTTTGGGAGAGCTTTTCTTGCATTGCGTGCCTTGGTGGCGGTTCTCGGTGGACTGGCAGCTTCTCTTAACAAGTAACCAAAAAACCACCCCCTTTTCCCTAAAGGTGTCCTTGCCAATTTATTTACTGGTATATTCCTTTGAATGCGGCGTCATGCTTCACGTGACAGAGCGTGGGTCCTCCTGCCACGCCGGGTTACGGTCTCGCCGTCCCCTCCCCGCCGTGTCCATGCGTCCTGGCAGTCCCAGAGGCAGCCCGGGAACCGGCCCGACCGTGCCGTGTTTCCGGACTTCTTCAAACTTGGAGCTTGCTTCAGAATAGCGCTGGTGATTAGAAAGCGGCTGGAAAACTGAGTTCTCGTGTTCCCGGGCTTGCAGCAGGGCCCGGAATAAGGGGAAAGATGGAGACCAGGGTTTTTGCGATGTTGTCCGAGGACCGCTTGGGGCCCAGGAGATGGTCTGCAAAATCCTTTTCCCCCACAAAAGCACGTGCAGCGCCGCCCCGTAAAGGCGCAGGCGGTGTGTTGCTTCTACGTTCTCTCACTTTAACGTTGAGGTCTTAGCTGGTTTTTTATGTAACCAAAAGTGACCATCGTTTGGCCATGGCTTTATAAGACAGGCTGCAGATTTTTTTTTTTTTCCCTGAAAAAGCTAATTAGTCCTTGAATAAATAAAATAACTCGATTTAAAAAAAAAAAAAAACCCAACAACAACTTGGGTACAGCGCTCAAAACTCGCAGCTCCTCCTGCCGCCTCGCCCGTCTCAGGGCAGAGCGCTGCAGAGGCGCTGGGGCTGAGGGTGGCGCCGGCTGGGAGCGAGACGGCCTTCCTCCTCGCCGCCCGCCTGCGCGTCCCCCTTCCTCCCCGCGCGCGCGGTGGCTGCGTGGGGTCCCGTCGCCGTGCAGAGGCCTGGCGCGTCCCTCACCCCTTGGCCGGCAAGGGGGACGCGTCGCTTCCCACCGCCCCCTTTCTTGATTTCTTGGTTTTTTTGGAAAGAAGACGGGCCTGGGCCTGGGCCTGGGCGAGGGTGCGGGGGTGAGGCTGAAGGAGGGGTCGGGGGCCGCGGAGCAGCGTCCGCTCGGCAGAGCTTTATTTAATGAGGCCTTTCCGCGTCTTTCCCTCGCTGCTTCGCCCGGTCACGGAATCATCTGTATGCTAATGAGCTAATTTGTGTCATTAACAGGGACCTGTTAATCGAGAACCTCCCACGGTGCAACTGGGCTGCAGCCAAAATGTTCGCTGTGTGTGTGTTTTTTTTTTTTTTAGGCCCTGTTTTTAATTAGCAGCAAGGCGTAGGACGCTCGCCCTCGGGCACCGGCAGCACAGGGCCGTGGGTCGCCGGCCCGGGGTCTCCGGCTCTGCCTGGGGAGCGGAGGCGTCGGGCAGCGTCTGGCCGGAGAGGTGCAGCGCGGCACCCCGAGGAGCCGCCTGGAAGTTGGTCCCTGTAGCGCGTCTGAGTTAGGCAGAGCGACCGCCGCGGCGCCTTGGGGCGCGGGGCCCGTTTTAACGACGGTTTGGGTGCTTTGGGGTTGGTCCCGGCGGGCAGCGGCCCTCCGGCTCCGAAGCCTCTTAGGGGAGCCTGCGTGCCGGGGGGTGGCGCGCGCCGCAGCTGTCCCCTGCCCCGTCTCTGGTCCCCGCGACGCTTCCTCACGCTGCTGTGTTTGTGTTCGGCAGATGAGCCGGTTGTGTGGCCACGCTCAGCAGAGGCGGCATCGATCAGCTAATTACCCTGAAGAGCGTCTCGTTGACGAGAAGGTCCTGAGGGTGACTCGTACCGAACAAGAAGAAACTCTGTCCGGCCGGAGGAGGTGAGAGCCTTTTCTCCCTTACCAATCAACCTGCTGCTGGTTTCCACTGCGAGCATCAGAGCTGCTCCGCGGCTGGCTCGGAAAGGCAGCACGCTGTCGGCTCGCCTCTTTTCTCACCTAGTGCCTCCTTGCTGAAGCGCCCCTCTTCTAATCTGAAAAAGTGCCGCCTGCCTCCCATCGTTGTTTTGCTTTGGTACAGCACCAGGCGCTGGGTTTGTACGCCACGCGCTGTGTCTGGGTTTCTTGGGCGCTGCTGTAGCGCCGGATGAGCTCCCCGGTATCGCTACAGGTGGAAACGGTAGCTCCAGGCTGGCACATAACGCTTCTTGTGCAGGATGACGGGGGCTTATTTGCCTTTATTTATTATCCTGCAGTGTTTTAGAGTAGTTCAGGGAGGTTAGCAGCCTTTTGCTGAATATTTTCAAAGTAAAGCAGGTGTCTCCGCTCGTGGCACTGCACCCGGCGCTTCCTTCCTGCGGGGCTGGGCTCGTGCTGGCGTGCCGGGGAGAAGTGTTCCCCCTTCGCTGCTCCTGGGGGTCTGCAAGCACACTGAGAAACGGGCTCTGCCTTTACTGCTGTCTTAAACGCAAGAAAAATCTCTGCAGAAGAGAAGCAGGCCAGTTCAGCTCTTTTAAGAGCTAGGGCTAGACTAACTTGGATGAATTTCCTTTTAAAGAGTAACCGGACCGCATTCTTGATACAGTTCCCATTAGATAACGCCAGAGCTTGCATTCCTCCGTCGTCTCAACACGCCGCAGGGCTGCGCTGCCCCGGCTCTGCTGGAGATGTCGAGGACGGCGAAGTCTGACGTAACCTGCCGCAATGAGTTAGCGAGCTGCGGAGGTGTTTCTCCCTGCCCCTCTGTGCCCGATCCAGGAAGCCCAGCTGGGAGCGTGAGGGCAAAGGGAAGTTTTCTTCTGTCCGTTGCTCCGTGATGCTCGCGAGGAGCATGGGCAAGCACGGTCAAGACCACGGGAGCCAGGGTCTGATGCAGGAAGGGAGCGTGCTAAGCACCTCTTGAATCTTTGCGGGAAGCTTGTGGGCTGAATCGCCACCCTTTGGGGACTTCTCCTCCTCAGCAAAACCTTGTTTATTGGTGCAGGTAGTGACAGATAGGTTGGGAAGTGCTTGCAAGGCTCCTGGAAGGCTGCATGGTGTCGAGCCTGGAGGCAGGAGGACTTGGGCCACACTCTGCCCATGTTGGCACGGACTCTGCATGTGCAGGCTGTGAGTCTGATTGGGGCTGAAACATGCTGCTTATTGAGCAAAACCTAGAGCTGAACAGCGCAGGCTGCTTTGCTGGCGTTGGATGTCTTCTCTTTGTTTCGTCTGCCCCCAGCTGGTAGCGTGGAGCTGAGCATGGGGAGCAAAGCTGAGCTTGGAGAGGAAAAGTGCCGCCTCTGCTCCCCAAACGCCCCCGGGCGCCCCAGGATAAGTTCCCTGCGCCTGGCCCTGTGCCCTCCAGCCAAAGGGGAGAGCGATTGCAAATGGCTAGAAGAAGAAAGGAGAAGGGAAGCCTGTCACGCGCTCTGCAGCCTGGCCCACAGGGACCCGCTCTAGAGCAGCTCCACACTGCTTTTTACACTTGTTTTGTCTGACAGCCCGTTGCTTCTCCTGGTCTCCCTGCAGAGCCGAGGGGGCACGGAGGCAGCACTGCCGTGGGTATCCAACCCTGGGGAGTGCTCCCAGCTGGAGGTGATGGCCCCTCATCCTCTGTCCTGGTGAGGAAGGAGGCCGAGAAGTAACCTGCTGCCAACGGGGGAAATGTGCTGAACCGCAGCCAGGAGATGATGAGGCCATGTTTTGCTTCCTCCGATCCCTGCTATTCATATCCCTGTGCTCTTTGCAACTTTTACCTAATTAAATCTGCCGGCGTTTCCTGGCGACAGCAGCTGGGTGCTCCCACGTGCCCCTGCCGGGGCAGACCTGGACGGGAGGACCGGGGCACCGTGCTGCTGCTGCCTCAATGCGCCAGAGTCTCCCAGCCCAGCCGGGTCAGGGGGACCCGGCACCTCCAGACTGCCGCCGAAGGCGGGCCGCGACGGCCAAACGCCCACGTCAGGCTGCCCTTTCTCAACAGGGCTGCCGTTGCCTGTGGCGAGGCAGAGGGGCTGGCAGCTAGCGGAGCGCTGGCAGCTCAGGCACAGCACTGTGCACGCACCGCCCGGGCCAGCGGCACCTTTTGCTAGGTGCTGCGGGAGCGTTTGGCTCCGACCTGCTATGTGGGGGGCTCGAGTCCCGCTGCCCCTTCTGCCAGAGGCACTTCTGCTCTAAGACATGCAGGTTCAGGCCTTGACCGAATAACATCAGGGGACGATGCAAAATGCTGCCCGAGATGAGAAATAAGACTGATGCTTGCCAGCGCCCAGCTGCCCTCTTGCTGCGGGGAGCGACTTACGTTTATATTTGGTTGTGTGACCACCCTCACTGATCAGAATGCACCAACACCCTCATCTTTTCCTCTTCTAACTGAGCGCTGTTTTTCCCCTTTCTTTCAGGGAGCTCATTATGAAGCTGAAGTCTCACAGCAGTTTCTACAGCAGCTTGCCAGAGTACATCTGCAGCCACAGCTCTGCTGTGCAGAACGACACCCTGTGCTGGAACGGACAAGAAGTCGTGGAGAGGTGAATCGTAGCTCTCTTCCCCTCCCTTTGCCAGCACTGCTCAGGTTTTGCTAACACAGGAGCAATTTGTGGCCAGGACACTGCTCGTTTCCCTGCTAGTCTCTCTTATCCATAAGAAACCTTTTGCAGAACTGATGTCTGCTGCACGGCGGCTCAGAGCGATATGCAAAGTCCCCATCAAGGGGGGATGTAGTCGCATGCTGGGTTTGCATCGTGGTGGGTGGGTGCTGTCCGGCCACATGAGGAGCGGAGGAGCAAGGGCTGTGTGCAGCCGTGTCTGTGGGGAGGATGGACCATGGCGGCGAGGGGTGGCCGCCCCATGGGGGATCGCTCCGGCAGCTCACAGTGCCCGCAGAAGGAGCGGCTCCAGCCCTGGCTTGCTTTTCTCTGCCTTGCCCGCTGGGTCTGAGGCTGTCCTGACAGTGGCTGGGGGGTTAATGAAGGCAATATAGGATGAATAGTATAGTGGAGAAGGATGTGCTAATGGAAACAGAGGTTTTCTTGCAAAAATCGCCCCTCAGAAACGTTGAAGAATGTGGAAATAGAACTCGGAAATGTTTCTTATAATTATACCTGAGTCTCATCTAATAAGCCTGCTTTGCAAAGCATCCTTTGCTATTAAATAGTTTCCAGAAGAGAAGATATAGAAATAAAATCAAGAAGTGATGAAACATTGAGATATTAATTATGACTTCTTGATCAGTAGCCTCAGGTGATAATTAACCTGTGCTTGCAATACTGACCGGAAACACTGAAGGGACCAGAAAATAGCATTGAGCTGTATTTTAAAAAATTACTCGAGCATCTAAGATCACACACTTAAGAAAATGTACTTACTTTGCTTGAGGAAAAAGGTGTCCTCTGTCGGTACCATTTCTGGAAAATCTTGCATTTCCGAGCTTAGTGAGAAGTACAATTGAAAAAAGGGATTATTTCAATATCGTCTCGCTGCTTGTTAATTAAAAAACATCTTAAAATAGTGCCGCAAACACTGCAGCTTTGCAGAGGAGGACCTGGGGTGGGAGCTCTGCCTCCCACGGCTCACTGGGGCCACGGCCAGGTAAGGTGACTGCCTTAACCAGGCCCCGGCGAAACCAGGCCTGAGGGAAGAGCCAGAGAAGGAAAAGTTGTGAGTTCAAATGCTCCTAGTGGCTTGTATTTGTGGGTTAACTGTGGCTTTAGATGGTAGCCTTTTCTTCAGCTTTCTGCTTAGAAAAGCCCTTTGCCTTCCTCCCCAGTTCAGCAAGCAGACAACAGTGGAGCTGCAAAGTAGCAGTAGCAATTGTATGTTGGACAAAGGGGCCAAGACAGGTTTTGCTTTGATTCTGCATGGCTCAAGCGCAAGCTTTAGGAAGCTCAGCCTTGCCCCAGAGTGCCTTTCACAGGTATTTGCTGGGCTTACTCAGGCCTGGGGCTGGGGTTTGCAGTGCAGTGCAGGGCAGGGTCAGTGTGCGGCACAGCAGCTTTCCCGGTTCAGATTTGCGCACCTGGAGGATGTGCGTGGTGACCCCAGAGCGTGAAGATGCAGCTTTGGGAGGTGCTGGGCGTTTCCAGGAGCGCTGGTGCGGAAGTGGCAGGTGGCCACGGGGCAAGGCTGGTGCGACTTGTCGGCCGCAGTCTGCCCGTGCTGGGGCTGAGCACCGTTGCTGGAGAGCACGCTGGGCTGATCCCGCCGCAAACCGCCTCCATGTGGTGGGGATGGGGTTCGTGGGTACGTGGTGCTGCTTTAGAGCAAAGCAGGTCGTGTGGGGGTTGGTGGGTGCCACAGCATGCAGGTGGGGCAAGGCAAGGGGAGGATAAAGTGTAGGTACGTGAAGGGGGCACCACATTGTCAGCCTGCTGGCTGCCTAGTTATTAAGTCAATGATGAACTCTTTTGCTGGGCTTGGAGAGAGCACGTCTGTCCATCCATCTCCTCCTTCCCACCCTCCGATTTATCATGCAGCCACCACCACCTCTGCCAGGTAACGTGAAATATTGATAACAGCTCTGTTGCAGGAGCTGTTGAAGTTTTGCAGTTGTGAATGTTGAAGCTTTTTGCTGTGAGCCAGGCGACAGCCCCGAGCGAGTGCAGACTGGGGAGGTCTCTCCGAGAGGGAGAGTCATACATGGTGGTGACAAAGCTGAATGGAGAAAACAATCCGTGGTGCTGCTCTCCCAGGGCTCATTTGCAAAATGTGCTTCTAAATGAAACAAACGCCTAGTGAAAATCAGCTCCAAAGCTGATCGTGTTGCTTGATGTAGAACTGGAAGTGGTCAAAATGGACTAGTGATTGTTTGGCTGCTTCAGGTGTTTGGATCTCCCAATGTGAGATCCCTTTCAGAGAGTCAGAAGATTGTTGAAAATCAGGTGCATTTAAGGTAACGGTACTTGAGTAACCCGAGTCACCGGATTATTCAGTCTTTTCCCCAGGAGGGAGACAAGCAGCTGTTCATGCACAGGAGCTCTTCTGTGAGCTGCTGTGATAATATGTAGTATGCACTTGAGTATTTCTGGCATAGCTACAGCTATCCTGGTGTGGGAATGACATGCCCATGTCAGTCATCCTTCAGGCTGCAGCTTGACACTGTTAACAAGAAATTTGATGTTTTTTTGAATCTCTGGTATTAAGTCCAGGATATTGACCTGATAGTTGTCCCAAGCGTGTAATTACTGTCAGAGAAAATGGTCTGATTTTCTAGGTTATGGACATGAAAAGTATACTTTCCATCTTCATGTTTCCCTGTTGGCATTGTTGGATACTGGCTTTTGCAAATGAGAGGCAGTTGTTCCTTGCTCAGGTCCTCCTGGAAGTTCAGCAGGCTGGACAGGAGGACACTTAACCTGCTTCCTGTAGCCTCTACCAGCAGAAACATCGCTGCAGCTATACTGCTGCTGGAAAAAAATCTGATCACTTGAAGCGAGTGTTCAGTCTCTGTCCCTTAGAGACAAGCCAGGTCAGCGTGGGCCTGGCTGTGCTTTGCTGCCCTTTCTGTAGGGCTTGTGGCCATTTACCTGTCATGTCTTTAATGTGGTACCTGAGTGTAATTAAGTTAGAAGCCCTGCTGGTTTATCCATTTCCTGACCTCTCTGTCATATAAAAATTTACTGGTTGTTCTAAGCCCTTTTCCCATAACATGTTAAATTAAGCCTGGAACAGCAACTTCACAGCCTCGTGCCAGTGCATTCAGGTACCTAGATAATAATGACAGCGTGTATCCTGCTCTTTGACGCAAATGCTCCCTTCTGCACCCTCTATTCCTCCTCTTGGGTTTTTCTGAATCAGTATTTACTCTGTCCTGTTTATCCCAGTGCTTTGTAATCAGCAGAGTGACCTCCCGCCAGCCGGACGTGCTCAATGCTGTTCTGCTGGCTCTCGTTTCCCATTCGGAGCCTTGAACCGTTCTCCATTTCCTCCTTCCCCTTAACTCCCTCTAACCAGACTGAGCGCAGCGCACGCCTTTGGGCCTCCGAGGCGCTGCGGCCAGGAGGTGGTTTTAACCTCCGTTTTCCCTGTGCTCTTTCCCCGATACGATGAACCGATGAACCGTTTCAGTGCAGTCCTGCTGTGGGCTCTGCTGTGCAGGCGGTGCTGAGTGAGATCTGCTGCCTTGTTTCTGGCCTTATCCACCTCATTCACCTCTCCAGGCTGAACCATCTAATGAGAAGAGTTTGTCCTCCTCCCTGAGGTTTGATCTCTGTGTTGGTAGCTCGATAAACTTCTCTTATGTGGGTTTAGGACCTGGTGCCTTGTCCTACTGGACATAGCATCTTGCAAACGGTGGCAATCCCACAGGGGAGATTGGGTTTCTGGTTGTGTGTTGAGAGGTGCCTGTGTCTTCTGCTGTGCTGTTGCTGTGTGGTTGAAGAACATAAACTGAAATGGGGAAAAAGAAAAGGTAGCACATTGCTGCTGTATGAACATGTATTGTGCTTTCATGGGAATCCACAAAGGTTCAGAGCAAAAGCTGTGCTTGGTGCACTCCGCTGCTTGCGAAGGGGTCACAGGGCTTGGACGTTAGCGGTGGCTGGGGACCAGACCTGGTGATTCTTCCTCTTTTCTTATGCACTCCTGTGCACCTCTTTAGAGCTCACCTGGGATCAGTAAGTTTGTAGGCAGGTCCCTGAGATAGCACGGGACACTGTTACCATATTGCTGACTGAATAATTAGCTCATTTAAAGATTTTTAGCTCGAGTTATCTAGGTACTTAGGTACCAGCCTCATCTTGGTTTCTATGGGAGTTAGACATCTGAATCTCAGAGGTGGTGTGAGCCTTATATATATGTAAGCTTATATATAGCATCAGGGTTTTGCAACATTTAATACTAAAAGCCTATTAAAATCTAGATTCTCAGAGTTTAATAATCTGCTTACACTGGTATATTCCTGTAAAGCTCTTCTGAACGGAACAACAGCGGCATTTGCCCACTGCAAAACCTGCAAGTACGTTAAGTATTACTGTTAGATATTGCCGTTTCCAAACTGCTCAAGATGAACGTGTATGTTAATCTAAAGCATCCGTGGAGCTCTTCTTCCCTTTATACCAATTCCAAATTAATATATTTTTAGCACCTTGCCAAATGCTCTCCTTCTAGGGAGGAGTTTCAGATTTCCCTGTTTTTGCCAGCACGCTGTGGTTTATTTTAATCAAACAAATCATAAACAATGAAAGCACAATTGGAAGCAAGAGAGAAAAATGAGATTCTGTAATTGGAACAAAGGAAATTCCATGCCAGCAATAACCCTTTAGCTCATGAAGGCTTTGGTTATTTCTGGCAATGCAACAAAATATCTGATACAATGGAGTCCCCAAAGAGAGGCTGTATAACTTTTCAAACACATAAAACACAGCTTTGTAGCAAATGTAAGCTTTAATGAAAGGATAGTAGGCAAATGCAGTGGGTTACTGAGTGGCCGTAATTGTTTCCAGAGTATTTCAAAAATGAAGATCATGAATCTTCCTATATTAAGCCTACTTGCTTGGTCTCAGGTTTGGCCAAATTTTCCATAATCTGTTTGTCTTGAACTTTACTGAACTGAAGTAAAAATGGAGGGAGGGTTCAGGCTGTCCTCCTAAGCTGCAGACTCCCATTATTTTGCTATGAATTTTACAGTATTTGCTGTTTTTTCTTAAAGTCCCATCTCCCAGGGCCAGATTATTACTTGAGGCTTCAGATTTAATAAAAACAAACTAATGTCTGCAGCCTGTTTACCAGCTGTAGTGCGTTGCACAGCGTGGTTGGGAGGAGGCAGTGCGCTTCCCTTTGGCGGGGAGCTGATACAGCAGGATCTCAGCGGGCTCTCATGGTAGTGAGCCTGGGCTGCAGGGCGGTTGATACTTGGAAATCCAGCGGAAAATGGGTCCTTTCTGTTTAGCTTTCCTCCCACGGAGAGCGTTTAATCCTCTTGGTTGCTTCTGAAGAAATTTGCTCAAAGCCGCTGGTGGTATAAATTTGACTGCTGACCTGCGAGCTGTGCGATGACTGCAAGCAGCCGCTGCAAGCAAGCAGCTGGGGGCACCTTGCAAACTGGGAAGGCACCCGAGAGCCTTATGTCCCGTCACCCTTCTGCTACATACCTAGACATGTGCCTGCCTATAATGAATGCTTGCATGTTGGTCATGGGATGGGGGGGGACCACACACTCCTGAGGAGAGCTGGCAACTGTGGAGGACCTGTGCTTGCCTGGTCTGCAACTCCCTCCCTACCCATCTCTGGGCTGTAGGAATTGCTAGGGTGGACTGGGTGCCTCTGGAAAGTGGTAGATGGACAGTCCCTCTTTAGAGGGGAAACTGTCAGGGCAAGAAATGATCACCTCTTCTCAGAGGCTTATGAACTGGGGTGGAGTGTGGGATGGATGGGCTGGAGCCAGCTCCTCCAACGTTCTCACTCCCACCTCTCGCGCCGCTGATGTCACACTGATGTTGTCATGCTAAACCCAAAAGGTGGCTGGGCCAGAGAGGGTAAAACGCTGGCATTGCCGCTGCGCCCACCTTTACTAACCCTCGAAAACCACCTGGAGATGAGGCTAGGGCTTCTGCCTGGGGTGCGAGGAGGATGTTTTTCTTTCCTGTCTCCCCTCTTTCCTATCTCTTGCTCCCTATGTAGTAGGGATTGCATGTCACCAGCCCAAATGGCCTGATTTGTGGCTGGAGGGCAGCTGGCAGTGGCACGGCGCTGCAAAAACAGCTCTGGGTTTGGAGCAGCCTCTGAGACCGCAGGGACGTCGAGGGCTTGCCAAGGGTTAGAGAGCCTCTGCCTTTTCTGCTTTTCCTCTTTTTCACCCTTTTGCAGTCTTTTGGCCTCAAAAAAGGTGGGATTCAGCCAGTCAAAACCTAAATTTCCAGTTCAAAGTCTCTCTTTTCCCTCCAAAGGAAGGTTGTTACCATCTTTAATGCTCTCTGAATGACTGTCAAAGGGGAGCTGGGTCGCCCTGTTTAGAAGAAGCCTCTGCAGCCAAAGGGAAAGGGTGAAAAAAGTGTCGTCGTTCAAATAAAAGTCTCAAGGTTTACATTTCCAAGGCTTTCTGCTCCTTTTTTTTGTACCTCTGATGAGAAAAACTGCCCAGGTCTAAGCAGACCAATGGCTCTATCCTCAAGACTCCAGACCATCTTTAAATGGTTAGGGGGGTACAGTCGTGGAGTCCTGGCCTCATCCCCTCAAAGCTGTAAGCAATGAGCTGTGTCTTGAAATGCAGAGCAGCTTTGGGGAGCTGCTGGAAATGCTTCTCTCTCAAGCTTGTTTATTAAGCCCTGTGAAATGAAACCTCTTCCCTCACACTGTAGTCCTGCTTAGTAGCAGCCTATGTTGTATTTGTCCCCTTTCTCTCCCTCAGACAACTGTATGCTGTTTAAATTGTGCAGCTGTATTTGAATAAATACTTTGCAACTGGAAAGCAGGCATAAATTAATTTGTATTTGAATGAAAAGGTTACTTTCTCTTTTCTAGAAGGTGTAATTCTTTATGTTTGACTTGCAGGATTGCTTTCTCTAAATCATGTGTCAAGCATTGCAGTAACTCATCTCTAAGCTTAGCATGGCCAAGTAAGACGAACACACATTCTGCGTTTACTGCCATATATTTTAAGTTGCCTTTGTCATCTTTTCTTCCTTGCTCTGAAATGAAAGCCTGGAAGGAACTGCATTTGGACCTGAATGACCAAACATTCACAGGAGACATCTGTCAATGGTGGGGAGGAAGGAGGGGGAAAAGCCTTTAGTTTGAATTAATACTCTGGCATTTATGGCTGGTGGATGAGAAGGGAGCACAAAGGGTCTGTAGTTGTGCTATCCCTGCAGAAGACCTTAGACCATCAGTGTTTTCATCAGGTGGTTTTCTTAAAGTTGGCCTTAGTGAGGGCTGCTTATCAGCACGTGGTACAATATGACATTTATCCGTGGGAATATTATGTCCCCAGCAAGAGTCCACACCCAGGGAGTCAAGGCAAGGAGATGCAGCTGTCTACCATCTTCATACAGCGAGACACATCAAAGAGAAAGTATTTTGGGGGGTGCTTATGAAGTGGAAACCAGGCCATGCTCATGTTGCGACACTGATGACTCTTTGGTGCAGGGATCTCCCTGGGCCCCCGGGGAGGACTTCATCTGCTGCCCTCTGTACCTGTTCGCTGTTCAGCGCTGATGCTGCCGTGGTAGAGGGAGACGTGTAGGGGGTCTTGCGGAATGGCACGAGGGCCCTGGAGAGGGGCTGTTTGTTGGCGTACGTTGGAAGCAACTCGAGAGGTTTCTCTGTTTCTAAACGGTGGCCCCAGCCTGCTCCAAGATGTGCAGCTTGCAGAGCCCACTGCCTCACCACATCAAATGATTGTTCTCATATAATTATATAAATGGTTCACTTTGGACCTGTTTTGTGCCCTTGTACCTGGCCAGGTGAGAAGCAGCAGGTGGTGGCACTCTGCTTTGCTTACCCTGCCTGAAAGCTTTAGGGTGATTTCCATCTGCAGACTTTTAGGTTTGCTTCCTTCTTTCGTAGACTTTTTGCATGGGAAGGAGGGAGGTTGTCGCTTGACTTCCCCCACCTGCAGGTCCAGCAGGGTCACCCAGGTCATGTCAGGATCTCTGCCTTCCCCAGCATGATTTTGGTGAGCCTTGGTCTTTGGACCTGTTCTTACCTTGGCCTGCTGCAGCTGTTTTGCTCCCTCCTTTGCAATGCCAGGTAGCCTACAGAAAACCTCTCTTGCAGTTGTTACACAGAGTTTAGAAGGGGTTTTGCCCATTCAAAACCAGGCTATTGAGTTTCTTTGTATAAAATTGTTCTAAGAGAGGTACTGTATTAATTGAATTTAGGTGGGCACCAAACGGGCTCAGTTCTGTTCTTACTAAAACCTGTGGGAGATGTATTGTACTGCTCAAATCCGTTACACTTTTCAGCAATGTACTTCCAAGTTCCATCAGTGTTTTAAGTTATATTCACAGAGTGACACCAAAAATGGTAATTTTGTTGGCATCTGAAAGGTCAGACCTTTTACAGAGAGTTGCGTTCGGTTGCCAGATTTGTATGTCAGGTTGGCAGGGTGGCATTAAGTGCCAGTGTGACAAAGTAGCAGCAGGGTTTAATGGTTCACTCCTTCCGATGTCTTACTGCTCTGAGAAACGTTAAGCGCAGATGTGTGCAGAGCAGGGCCACTGCCTGCTTGCGGCAGCGCTGCGCTCCCGCGAGATGGTGCTCTGAGCTTGCGGAGTCCCGCGGAGCGCTTCGCCTTGCCGGCCGCCAGCCCCTCTCCCAGGCACGGGCACTTTCAGTCTCCTACCCACGCCTGGCTCTCTCAGGCCCCAGTTCTATAAATCGCTTGAGTTTAAGTATAGAACAAGCTTTGATTGCAAGTGTAAGTAAGTGTTTTCCTGAACTGGGAGTTATTGCGTCTCATGTAACATATCTGTATTTTGTACTTTCCAGGATAATGCAACTGTTTAAGAAAAAAGAAAAAAAGGCAACCACGTGTGTTTTGGGGAACGTGGAACCCCGACGTGGCTCTGGAGGGAGAGCAGGGCTGCTAGGTCGCTGCATCCGAGCTGTGCCATGCTGCGGGGGAAGTGTTACGCGGTGAAGTGACCGTGCAGGCAGCTGGCCACGTTGTTTAGGAACTGGTGGGGCCTGGGGGATCCATGCTCATGTCTCCGCTTTGCAGTGAGACGCCTCCTGTACCAGGGCGAGCTGTCGAAGTCTGGACACGAGAACGTCCACGGGTACGTGCTTGTCTGTTAGCTGGTCAGCAGCGAGCGTGTGATTTTCTGAATGAAATGCAAATAATTCCCTAACGTATTGGCCTCATCTCTCTGCTCCTGCTTCCCAGAGAAGTGCTCGCACCTCCCTTCTCCCATCCTTTCTTGTCTGTCATACCCGTTTAAGTGATGCACCTTGCAGGTTGGTCAGGCCTCTGCTGTGTGAGGAGCTCCTAGTGTGGCAGGACCTGGCTGGGGACTCGGCGCCAGTGGCCTAGCTCTATCTCCAAAAAAGCCGTGGAGTAGAAATCAAGCTCAGGGCTGTATCTTAAGTGAGATGAACGTTTCAGGTCGGAGTCAGATTCCTATTGCACGGATATAAATCTGGAGTTGTTTCTTTATCCCCAGGTGTCTGAATCTAATCTAAGGTGTCTCGTTGCTAATTTAGAATTTATCGTGGGCCAAATCTGCGTGTGTCCCCAAAACCCTCAGTGCGACCCTGCAGCTGTCGTGGCTGAAGTACCCTGGTCCCTCCCTCCCTTGGAAACCTCTGGGCACCATCGTGGACTTGCTGTCTCAAACTTGCACCGCTTAAATTGGGAGCCTTCAGTGACGGCCCTAGTTGGGCACAGAACTTAGGGTGAAATTCAGGTGGTCTTGTTACGGGCTGTTTCCTCCCAGGGTTTCCCCACGTCCATGCAGCAACAGCCGCATCCTCCCCCTGCAGCCAGGGCCGGCTCCTGTCCCTGTGAGCATCCTCCCCATGCTGGCCCCCCTGAGCCTTCCCATCTCCCTCTCTTCCTTTCAGTCCCCGCTGAAATCCCACTTCCTCCACCAAACCGATGTGAAATGGGCAGACTGTCATCGCCTGGGCTCGTCTGGCCAGCTCAGGGATGAAGGATTAGCGTGTGGGGAAGGGGACAGCGGGCCGATGGGGGAAGGAAGGCAAGGGCAGGGGCTGGGGCTGCTGCTGGGAGCTGGATATGGATGGGGCACAAAGGAGATGATGGATTGCAGAAAGGAGTATTCATCACGTTTACCCACGGCACAGGAAAAGCAGACGTACGGTAAAGCAGGCTGATGCTTAGCGTTATCTCGACCGTCTCGCTTTCGACAGAGGCTGCTCCGGGCTTTGGCAGCGTGTCCTCGGGCCGTACGCTCTTGGACACGTGGGCTCGTGTTTTGTGTTCGCACAGTGCTGTAATTGGGGTGGTATGGTGCTGCGGTGAATCAAAACCGTCCCCCTCTCGAGAAGGCACCTGCGCTCTCTGTGCCACTGCCGTGGCTGTGAGCAATAAGTGATAAGAGGCTGCTCCTGAAGCTGGAGCGAGGTTGAGGTTGGAGCCAGCCACCCTTGTCTCACGTCCTGAACGTCACAAGCTGCTACTCCAGCGCTGAGTGCACTGAGGGAGGCATCCTGTCCTCCTTCTGACGGCCCCTCTTCGCCTCGTGTTTATCACTCTGATAAATTTTGCCATTCTGTACGTTTTGCAGCAGCGAATTTATACATCTCTCCTAATTGCTGATGAAAAAAGGGAGAGCAGGTTTGGCTGCCCTCTTCTTCAGAGCTGCGCTAGAAACTGGCTGCTCAGTAAGAGTTCCCTGTAGGGAACTGGGTCTTGATCTCTCATCCAGCTCCTAATCTGCCTAACGTGTGCTTTCCTGACTCGCACGGTACTTGTGTAAATCGGGATAACGTGCGGTGCTGAGCCCAGCACTGCACCGCAGTCGAGGTATGTTCTGTCTAGGCAGTTACTTTGATCCCCGAAGCTGCATCTCATCAAAGACTGAAATCAGGTTTGTTTGACAACACCTATTTTCCATTAGCGATGTTGACAGCATTAATTATATTCTCATGCTTTAATTCTTTATTATTGAAATCACACATCAGTGATAGCCATTATTTTGCAAGGGGTTGATGTTATGCTAATCAGCTTGTAGTTAAGTGGGTCATCCCACTCATTTTTTTTTGGCTGTGGGCACACTACCATTCTCGTACTGGAGTCTCTGTGGTCTGCCAAGATTTATTTTAAACAAACATGAGTGAGCCAGAATTTCTCAGCCAGCTTTTTTAGGACTCTTGGGTGCAAGTTATGTGAAAATATTTATCCCTGTTGTATATTGTTTAACGTCTTCCTTGGTTACTAATGGACTGGAAAGGACTTCATTGTCCTCATGTGATACAAGTACATAATCTTGCTTCTTTGCAAAAGCAGAATATTTATGGGAATCTTCTGCCTTTTCTCTGTCGTTATTAACTGTTTTACTCTCTCCATTTTGGAAGGGGCTGCTGCTTATCTTGGGATTCCTTTTGTTCTTACTGAACTTAAAAGATCTCCTCCATGTTACTCCATCACATCACAGTCTCCTCTGTTCTCACTCCCACAGGTACGGTCCCCAGATCACAAGGAATGGAGCAAAAGCTCAGCCTGGCACCCACGAGATGAAGATGAAAGGTCCCGAGCCAGTCATCAGCCAGATTATTGACAAGCTGAAACACATCAACCAGGTTTGTTGCAAGCGTGCCAGCAG